>NC_030818.1:87200507-92000507 GCF_001704415.2 Capra hircus | reverse complement strand
AGCCAGGACTCTCTGAAATGGAGAGTCTCATTACAGAGAGAAAAAAAGTCACAGTTACAGTCAACCGCAGGCTGTCTTTGAGTATTGACAGCCTCTAGAAATGATCCGTGGTCAGTCTTGTTCAGGACCCCAGCACGGGCTGTGTACAGTGTGGGGAGACACCCGCTGCCATAGTAAGTATTAAAAATGAGGGGCTTCCCAGGCAGTCCAGGGTTAACACTCCATGCTTCCACTGCAGGGGCATGGGTTTGATTTCTGGTTGGGGAACTAGGATCCCACATGTCATGTGGCATGGCCAAGAAAACAGAAAATGGAGGTCATCTCCTCCTCACCCCACTTTCTGCTTTCTGTACAAAAAGAGACACAGGACTGGACACTTGGGTAGCTTGGTTTTGCCTATGGCAATGATTTGAGATGACCCAAGATGCCCATCCCCCTGCTCCTGTTTCTTCCCAGTTGCTTTCAATTTCTGACATTCCACCATCTGAGATTCATTCCTGTGTCCTGATAACCATTGCAGCTGTCATACAGGGACAGGTGCCTCACATATCTCATCTCATTGGCTCCTGGGAGGAGGCTTCCTCCTTACCCAGATATGGAGACTGATCCTGGGAAGGGCTGCCTCCTCCTGATCAAAGATCCCAGCTAGTAATGGTCAAGCCAAGATGGCCACCCAGGTTTTTTTTTTTTTTTTTTTTTTTTTTTAGAATTCAGGACCTTCTCTCTACTGGGGCAGCCATTGGTAACTTGGAGTCCTCCCAGCTGTGACTCCTGCCTCTAAAAAAAGGGTGGAGTGGACTTTTCATGTAGGTGCCTCCTGGCCAGTGAGCCTGGGGGCATGAAGGTGAAGCATGAAGCTGCCTGATACGGCAGCCAGAGCCAGGCACGGGGCAGGGCAGGTGCCTCCCGACGGTGCTGCAAAGCAGAGAAACAGACCAGGCTCCCAGCGCCTGGCTTGACAGCCCACAGGTCAGAAGCCAGGACTGATGGAGACAGATCTGAATCAACTTTCTTATCTAAAGAAGGGTTTTTAATTTTAAAAAATCTAAAAACTTCATACATTGATGCTTTTGAATTGTGGTGTTGGAGAAGACTCTTGAGAGTCCCTTGGACTGCAAGGAGATCCAACCAGTCCATCTTAAAGGAAATCAATCCTAAATATTCATTGGAAGGACTGATGCTGAAGCAGAAGCTCCAATCCTTTGGCTCTCTGATGCGAAGAACTGACTCATTGGAAAAGATCCCGATGCTGGGAAAGATTGAAGGTGAGAGGAGAAGGGGAAGACAGAGGATGAGATGGCTGGATGGCATCACCGACTCAATGGACAAGAGTTTGAGCAAACTCTGGGAGATAGTGAAGGACAGGGAAGCCTGGCATGCTGTAGCCCATGGGGTCGCAAAGAGTCAGACACGACTGAGCAAGTGAGGAAGTATGTGCTTACAATAAGCACTGGGTCAGGGAACATCTGAGGCAGAGGGAACAGCAGGTACAAATGCCCAGGTGTGGATTATACGTGACCTGTTTGAGGGACAGCACAGAGGAGACGGTGGCTGGAGCCTTCGGGGGCCCAGGAAGAGTGGTGACCAGGGAGCCAGGTTGTGCCTGAGCTGAGGTCTGCAGGGTGAGGAGGGGAGCAGAGGGAATTAGCATGACTTAGCGGGGGGGGGGGGGGGGGGGGAACCTCATGCCCACTGGGTTTAGTGACTCAAAAATTCAAAGAATAACTTTATATAATTGACCATAGGAGCTCACATTTATTCGGTGCCTTACTATATTTAGAACCTCTTTTATGTGAACATATGTCACTTTTTATTCTAACATACCCCTGGGAGGCAGAGATAATTATCTCCATTTTATAGGTAACTATCTATAGAAGAATAGATAGGTATAGGACAGAAAATGTAAGTGATTCTTTTTCCCCTCAAGGTCACCTGGCTTGTGGAATTTCAGGAACAAAAACTGAACCGAGCTGATCCCAGGCTGGTTCTATTACACATTGTTTTTTTTCTAATGCCCAGAACATGACGTTCATTCAAACTCTTAAGAAGACCCAGGACATTAGCGTTTTTAAGTTGCATTTTTATTTTATTTATGTGCTTAATTTGAAAAATAGAGAAGATATTCTCAGGGAATAACAATCCTGAAATATACAAGGGTTTAAGTGGATTATTTCTTTGAGCTTTTTTGAAAGTTGAGAGGAACACACTTTTAACACGGTGGAATGTAGCTTTATTAGTTTTGGTTGCGAAAATAAAATTTTATTTCAACTGGTAGAATTCTTTGGCGCTGGAAGCACTGACAGTTTTCAAAAATGAACCCAAGAGCCTTAAAAAACTTGGCCTTCTCCCTGTTTCTGCCTTTTGAAATTAGATATATGTAAATGCCAGAGGTGGAATTTAACATCATCAGAAAACAAATGACTTCCAAGTACCAAACCAAATAAAAAGGATATATCCTTGCCTGGAGATGATGATTTTAATAGTATTTCCCTGGTTCAATAAAGGATGGAGAAGCTGATGGGCCTTTAAGGAGCCAAGTCAGCCTCTGGTCTCCTGGGCTTGTCAATTCCTCCCATCTTATTTATTGTCCAACTGGAAGGAAAGCAATTATCTGATGCCAGTCTCAAGTCAGAAAGCCTTTTCTTCCTTCCTTCTCTCCCTCCCTCTCCCCACTTCCTTGCCTCAGTAGGGGAGGAAGGCACTGTTCCTTTACCCTCTCCTTTCTGTTAATGCAGCCTGCAAATTAAACTGACAAAGACAGATTAACTGGAGAAAAAGGCATGTGTTCCTTTATTGATGCTAATATTTTTATATGAGGGGGCTTCACAGGAAAAATAAAAGTGAAAACCCAAAGAAGGGATTAGACCTGAGGTCTTATCCATCATTTTAACAAAGGATAATAAATGGTGGAGAAGTGACTAGACAAAGTAAAGGAGTTGGGGCTACTAGGGGTGGTAAATTGTGGGAAGGTATATATCTGGAGGAAGCTAATGGAAGATAAGTGTTATTTGAGTCAGGTTGTTTTGTTTATGCAGACTCACCTGATTGCTGGTGATAAAGGTTGCTCTCCTTCTGGTATGCGTGGGGGTTGGAGGTGGGGGAGGTGGACCTTCACAAGGAGAATTTATGTCATCATTATGAAGGGAAATTTATGCCCTGCTTTTAGGCAGAAAGGTAAGAGGGGGAAAGTGGTAGCAGAGAGTTTTCCCTGTGTCTGCTGCTTCCCAATTACCTTCAGATCCAAATAGTCTTTATGCCAAAGTGACGTATTTTGGGGGTGGTGTATTTTTTTAAATTGTTTTGTTTGATAAGTAGAGAACTTTGTTCACATAAATGCTCCACCATTTTATTTTATTTTATTGGCCATACCACGCGGCATATGGGATCTTAGCTTCCCGACCCAGGGATCAAACTCCTGCCCCCTGTACTGGGAGCACAGAGATTTCACCACTGGACGCTGGGGGTGGGGAGGCTGGGGTGGGGGTGGGGTCGGGTGGCAAGTTCTGTTTCCCTTAATTCCTCCTTCCCTCCCTTCCTTTCTTCTTTCTTTCCTGCCCTCCTTCCTTTTGGACTCCTCTCTCCTTCCTTCCCGTGTGACTTTACTTTTCAGTGACAGTGATAGCAGGGGTGGGACTAATCCCTCCAAGGCAAACTCCGTCCTGCCTTCCTCAGTCCCCAGGGATGATCACTCCAGAGGCTCCCTTCTGTGGACAGGATAAAAGGCGAATTCTTGGTCTCGGCGCCGTCCAAGCCTCTCCGCCATGGCCCCTTAGCCTCGGGCCGGTGGCCCTGTGGCGCCGGGGGAGGACCTTGCCTGTCCTATCCTCTGTCCTTTGCGTGAGCTCCTCTCCTTCCTGTTCTCATCCCCCCAGCTGCCCTCTTGCACCCACACTTCCTCCAGGACTCAGTACTCAGCCTCACCTGCTTCTCCTAACTTGACTATTTCTGGAAGGTGCTGTTGAACACTTTCCCCTTTTGGCCCTGAGAGTTTCCCCTCCTTTCTGGGGCCTGAGGAGCACGTGAGAGAAGAAAGAATGAAACCCAGCTCTGAAAAGTTCTAGTAGGTAATTTTGAGGAAGTCACTCCCCCGTAGTCCGAAACTCATTTCCTCATCTGTAAATTGAAGGGCACGGCTGGCCATCTCCTGGGGCTCCAGGGCCCTGTGCGTCTCTGGTTCCGGGAAAGTTTCCCATTTCTTTGAGCCGGGATTTCTGTGGGTCTGGCTCATCAAACTCTGCAGACCCCGGTCTTCCCCCTGCCCCCTCCCGCTCACTCCCAGCATGCCCCTGCTGATAAGCTCTTCCCCACAAAAGCCTTGAACAGACAATTTCCCATCAACTGAAATGGACTGATGGGGCTTGTAGCTACACAGGAAGTTTTGTTCCTACAGTTATGATAAGTGCTACGAAGGGGACACCTGTGAACTCTGACCCAGTGACATTTCACTCAGGTCCTTAGCCAGGTATAAAAATAGAAGAAGATGTGTTTTTTTTTCTGTTTATTTGCAGGCGGTCCTGCAGACTCAGGATGCCAATCCTTTTTTGTTTTCTACCTTGCAAACATTTTGCAGTTTACCCATTAATTCATGTGGCATCTTTCCAGTATGTGTTGTATTTTGATGTAGTCAAATTTATTTATATTTTTCTTTAAGGTCAGTGCTCTGTGTGTGTGTGTTTAAATAAACACTTACCTATTCTGGAGTAATAATGATATTTTCCTCTGAAGGTTTTAGTTTCTCTTTCCTTTAGGTCAGTTACTCATGTGATCTGTGGCATGGATGTGCACACACACGTGTGTGTGTGCACGCGCATGTGTGTGTGTGCACGTGTGTGTGTGCGCACATGTGTGTGTTAGGAATCTAATTTTACTTTTCATATGGATTGCTCAGAAACACTTTTTAAAATTGTGATAAAGGTCATCACATAAAATTCACATTCAAAATGGGTAAGCCGTGTTTAAGTGCACAGTTCAGGCCATTTAATGCATTCACCGTGCTGTGGAACCCTCGGCACTGTCTATTTCCACAGTGTTCTTCATCAGCCCGAGAGGAAACCAAGTACCCACTTGGCAGTCACTCCCGAGCTCCCTCCCCCAGCCCCTGGTAACCATTTATCTGCTTTCTGTCTCTATGAATTTGCCTATTTTGGATATTTCCATAAAGTTGAGTCATACAATACATGATCTTTTGTGTCTGGTTTCTTTCACTTAGCATGTTTTCAAGGTTCATCCACATGGTAACATGAATCGGTATTTCATTCCTTTTTATGCCAAATAATATTCCACTGTATGGATGTACCAGGTTTTCTTTATCCAGTCACTGCTTGAAGGACACTTGGATTGTTTCCGCTTTTCTGCTGTTATCAATAGCGATGCTATCAGCATGCCCGTGCAAGGTCTTGTTTGCCCACCTGTTTCCAATTCTTTTGGGTTCAGCAATTCTTCCTCCGCTGATCTGTAGCCCCATTTCTGGCCTACACTGAGTGTCCACATGCTTGTGGAAACTCTTCGTAGGCTCCTTATTTCGTTTCCTTAGTCCAGTAATCCATCCTGGCACCAACCCTATGCTGTTAGAGTTTCATGGTGTGTCTTGATATCTGGCTGAACAACAGCCCATGGCTCACCTCCCTGTTTAGTCAAGACTGTCTTGGTTACACCTGGCCCTTTGCTCTTCCATTCAGGTTTTAAGAGCAGCTTGCCAAGTTCCACAAAACTCTGCTGGGATTTGTTTTGATAATATAGGTTGATTTGCAGAAAATGGCTATCTTTGTGATGCTGAAGCCTTCCAGCACACACTCATGGCTCTTTCTCCTCCTCCCTAAAGACTTTGGCTCTGCTTGGGTCAAAGAGAGATTTGGCTCTCCCCTAAGTCTTCACCTGGTGAATTCCTCCTTCTTCTGGTCTCAGGGTCCCCTGCAACCTGTAGTTATCCCTCAGAGCCCTGATCACAAAGGTCCCCTAATCATTCATTGGGTGGGTCTTCTTGGTTAAATGTCTGGGCTGCAGCCATCCCCCAGGGCTACGATCCTACATGTTTACCTTGATATCCTCAGCTTGAAGATCAGGGGCTGACAGATACCGAGGTCCCAGTATTTGTTAAAAGAATGAGGAAGGCCTTCTGGATGCAGAGCACTTTGGTTAGACCTAGAGAGGTGGGGAACAAGAGTTACCTAACTTGCCTCTGCTTCGGCTTTCTTTTCTGAAAATTGGGGGATGGGATTAGCATGCACAGAGGATGACATGAGCTGAAGTATGTGAGAGGCACCTGGAGCAATGCCTGGCAAGTCATCAGAGCTACCTGTGCTCATCTGCCTCATCCCTCTGTCAATATTCAGCCTCACACTCATGTGATTCCAAAGCCCTTTCCCCAACATTATCCCATTTTGATTTTGCCTCTACCATGAACTAGTCACCTTATTCCCTTTCAGCATATGACACAAAGTAGTCTCAGACAGGAAGAATGACTCATCTAAGACCTTAAACCTAGAAGTCTTAACCCAAAGCTAATGTATGAAATCTTGAAGGTGTTTTACAGATCAGCCATTCAGTCAGTAAAAGTGCCAGTTAGATTTTGAGAGCTATATGTTTGTGCATACATGCTCAGTTGCTTTAGTCATGTCCGACTCTTTGTGACCCTATGGACCATAGACCGCCAGGTGCCTCTGTTCATGGGATTCTCCAGGGAAGAATACTGGAGTGGGTTGCCATGCCCTGCTCCAAGGGATCTTCCTGACCCTGGAATCAAACCCGAGTCTCCAAGATTGCAGGCAGATTACTGCTGAGCCACCAAGGAAGAACTAGATAGGTCTTCCCAAAACAAACAAATCCAGATCCAAAGTATTGACTTAAATTATTTTTATTTTATTGTTACTGAAATAGGTATAAACCTAAAATTAACCAGGAAGCTGTCATGCTCACACTCTATAAACCAACCGTAAAACCAAAACAACATTTCTAAGTAGATACAAACGCAACCTCAAAACCAATAAAATACACAATAAGAACATTAAATTAATGTGACTTTTGCATTGAGTATAATAGCGGAGGGATGTTTTTACATGTTCTATTTCCTGTGTCCTGGTCTTTTGATTTTGATCACGATGAGCTATCATTTGAGCCACTTGAATTACTGTCATAGTTTTCTTAAAAAACAAACAAACAAACTCATTTATTGTCCAGTTTGATGGACTGAACAATTGAAACAATGCATCCTTAGATGCAACAATGAAAACATGGGGAATGATGCACTTAGTATAACATCATTCGTATATTTACTGTGATACTCACCACTAATGAACTATTGCAAGTGAGTTCACCCAAGACAATAATGGAGCGGTTTGTGCTTTTGCAAAGGATGTATTGTGCTGATTGTCATGGAACACCTCCTTCCTGAGCAGCCATGTGGGGTTGATGATTCAATTCTCCCACCCATTTACTCTGCAGGAACTGTAACAAGAGGGAAAGGGTCAGGGCACAACTTTTGAAAGAATGACATAGTCCAAGGATACAACATAAACCAATTAGAGCCAAATGGAACCAAAGATGATAACTTAATCCTCAATCAGCAAGTGAAATGACACACCCAGAGGTGCCATGGCAGTTCCAAAGCACTGTTAAAAGACCAAGGAGTGGGCACGATGGCCCAAATCCTGGAACTCTCACCCCTTCCCCCAAATAGTTGGAATAATCCCCTCGCTTATTAGCATATGAAATTACCCAGCCTATAAAAATGAAACACACCAAATTTCGTGGCCCAGTTTGCCCTCTGCAATGGCCCACACTCTCTGGAGTGTGCTGCTTTCTATATCTGAATAAATCCACTTCTTACCTATGACTTTGTCTCTCACTGAATTCTTTCTGCAATGAGACATCAAGAACCTGAGCTTCATTAGGTCCTGAAACCAGGTACTGGGAGTTTTGGCTGGGTTTGAGTCCCAGCCATGTGGGTTCAAGTCCCAAGCAGGGTTTTGGCTGGGTTTGAGTCCCAATCTGAGGTAAAAGGTTTCAGAATCATCAGGAACCTCCATCCTCCCAGGTTTCCAGAAGTCACTTGACCTCCTGCAGCCTCTTATATCCTTCACATATTTGATCAGGGCTCTGTTCTTTTCTCATTAGCATGAAACAATTAAAATGGTGCATCATACCCAGGCTCTGTGCCATTTTCATGGTGTCAAATTACAGTTTCAACTCGTTAAAATATTCAAGAAGCTAATTTCTTAGCCCCTGAAGTTGAAGTTCAAAGGCAAATGATCCCCGCCAGATAAAATTCTGTGTTTCGCAGCAGCAGAATGTATGGCCTGGAGCCCGAGAAGTGAGATAATCGTTGTGGCTACCAGCATAGAACTAAGTCAGCCGGCTGTGCCTACATCAACTCTCCAGAAGTGAAATGTAGTCACGCCGAGCTCAGAAGCACAAACTGTGAAATAGATTTTTTTAAAAAAATTTGTTTTCTAGTTCCGTTCTAAAATAATTCTAGTGGAGAACCATAGGGCCTGTGCAGAATTCTGTTTGAGGAACTCTGGGCCCGAAGACTACTAAGTCTGGGAACAAACCCTGGCAGGGCCGGCGCTAGGTGCCCAGTGACCAGCCCCTCCCATGCGGAGCTCAGGATGTTTGGGGGCTCCAGCGAGAGTGGCTCCCGGCTGCCTGTCGCTGTCATCTGCACCCTTCCTTCCCCAGGAAACAAACAGTGGATCAGACCTCCCAGGCTCTCCTCTTCCCTCGTGTCTGGCGGGGCGCCAGGGCTTCGGGGCTCCTCCCCGCGGTCCTGGGTGACAGACCCCACCCCACCCTCCGATGCTCCGGGTACCCCCTCCGCCCCCGCCCCACGGCCACCCCCACCACGCGCAGGCCCAAGAAGGCAAAGAGGCCCAGCCACCCTCACCAGGGATTGTCTTTTCTTTTTTTGCTGGTTTCAGGCTTTTTTCTGCCTGAGTGAAAATGAAACAAACACCCCCCTGCGCCGCCCTGCCACCAGACACACACGCGCACCAGCACTCGCGCACTAGCGCGCGGGGCCTCCCAGCGGCCGTGTCCGGGGCGGGACCCGCTCTGCACAAACACCGCGGGCCGGGCCGAGCTGGGAGCGTGCCGCCCGCTGCCCAGCGCCCGCCGGCTCCCTCGCGCCCCTGCCCGCCGCCCCGGAGGAGCGCCCGGCGGCCGGCAGACGGGAGCGCAGGCGGCACACCCCGCCCCGGCACGCCCCGCGGGGCTCGGGGGGAGGCAGCGAGCCGACTATTCCGGCAGCCGAGGACGCCGCCGGGGAGCCGAGGCTCCGGCCAGCCCCCAGCGCGCCCAGCTTCTGCAGATCAGGTGGGTCCCACGAGGCGCCGCCCCAGCCCCCTGAGCCCGCGAGCCCCCGGGGGCCTGGAGCCGGGTGGGGGCGGCGCGACGAGAGAACGGGCCGCCGCGCCGGCCCTGCCCTGTTGCTGCCCTGCCCGTGTCCCCGCTTTTGTTCTGAGCGCTCCCGCGGTGCCCAACTCTGACCCGGTCTCTGTCCCATCCCGTCCCCGTCGCAGCCTCTGCCCAGCCTTCCGGACTCGGGCCTCTTGAAGCGCTGCGGGCAGGGCTTCCCACGGGGTCCCGGGGGGGTGGAGGCGGGAGAAGGCAGGCTCAGGGGGCGCAGGGCGGGACCAGCGAGGAAGTCTCGGAAGGAGGGAGGGCTCTGCCCCATCTACGGGGCAGGAGGAGGAAAGGGGCGCCCTCGCCCTGGACAGGGTGGGAAGAGGATCCCTCCGGGAACGGGGCTCCTGGGAGGGCGAAGGAGGGGCGCAGGAACCCCTCAGAGCCGGGGGCGCCGAGAGGGAGAGGTCGGGGAGCTCAGAAAGCCGAGGACCAAGCCCAACACCCAGCACGGGGAAAGTTTCAAACGTAGTAACTTCGGCAGCTACGAGGCCGGAGGCGTCGGGGTGATGGGAGGCGATCGGGGCCCTTGAAGTCTTCAGACCACCACATTCCCACTCCAAAGGGACACCACCCTGCGTTTGAAAATGGCAGAAAAGCAGCTAAACAGAATGATTGCACAAACTCTTGAAAGGCGTCCAAGAAACAGTAAAGTGGAAAAAAATGTCAGCACGCAAAGAGAGAAAGCAGAGCGACTTGAGATTCCCATTCTTCCCGCGGGCCGGGGAGGGGAGGGACTTAGACGCGGAGGTTTGTCAGCCAGCGCGCTCCTCTCTGCGGAGGCGAGACCCGAGCCCCTGCGGCGGCGTTGGTGGCTTTGCTTGTCGTTTGCGCTCCTCCTCAGCAGGCCTCGTGGCCTCCTCCGTTTACTTAGAAATGGGTGGGTCTCAAGGGGCCGGAGGTGGGGCGGGGAGCATCTGGCCCAGCTGCTTCCTAGCTGGGAAACCCTTTCCCAGGGAGAGCCTCCGTTTCTGAGACCACGAAATAGAGACAGCTGTGAGTGAGGAAATGCCAAGGGCAGAGGGGCTGGGGTGGGTGGGGGGTCGCGTGTACCTGGGGGAAGGTTGTGGGTGTTCTGTCGTCCTTCTGCACCTCTTGGGCTACGCGAAGTTCTTTCTTCCTTCCTGGGAGTCATTTCTGGGTCTTCCTTGCCTTCCTTCCCACGTTGAGGGGGGAGGGGGCAGGTGCAGATTCTTAGTTATTGTTACATGGAACAGGTGCACAATGACTGAACGAGCTAGCGCTGGAGACGTCCCTCGGGTTCATCTGGTTATGGGGATTTCAAACTTTGCCCCTGAGAGGCCTAGAGGCCTGGCTCAAGGGGCACCATGGTGGGGGAGGGGAGCCTGGGCTGCAGGGCGCTGATCTTTCCCTTCCATCTTTCAGACAGAACCAGTTCAGGTCTGTCTTTGCCTCCTCTAGATACTGGGAAACCCTGGAGGCTGTTTTCAGTATCAGATTCTTCAGATCCAGTCTGATCTGGCCCATTTTGATGTAGCAACTGAGTCTAGAGGTGTGCAAAGTGATTTGGGCAAGACCCACCAGTGGCCAAGCCTTGCCAGGAAACCTGTGTCCTTAGTCATTGGTCAGGAACACCTTTTCCCGTTACTGGTGGCTCTGAGCTTTTAGCATCGGCCCACCCAGACCCTAAAACCAGGACCACCAGGGCCACCTCTCTACCCTCGGGAGAAACAGCCCAGGAGTCTCCTTCGCTAAGCTTTCCAGGCCTTCAGCGAGCCTTTCACATACAGTTTGGTTTCACAGGCTGAGGTCAAAAGAATTAGGTTCTCCAGAAACTAATCAGCACACTGCAGCTTGCTTTGCCCAGCCTAACAGGTATCAACCGACTTTATCGTTGAGGCAATGTAGGCTGAGAGACCAAGTAACTTGCTGGTGGGCACTCAGTTCCTAAATCGCAGCTGGGATTTGAAAGCAGCTCTGTCTCTAAGGCTTCTGCTCTTTGCATTGCATCATCTCTCAGGATGGCTAGAAACTTATTAATGGGCAATTGTCATGGAGATTGAGGCAAGGGTGCGGGGAGAAAGACTGAAGGGGGACTGGTTAAGGGAGGGGGCTGACATTTATATAGGTGCATTCATAGCATAAATACACTTGTATTTTAACTGAATGTTTTCTGCCCTGTGCATTTGTGGACACTCAATCACTAAGTCAAATTGGACTCTTTTGCGACCCCATGGACGGCATCCTGCCATGCTCCCCTGTCCATGGGATTCTCCAGGCAAAAATACTGGAATGGGTTGCCATTCCCTCCTCCAGGGGATCTTCCTGACCAGTGATCCAACTTCTTTCCCGCTGAGCCACCTTTTCTGCCCTGTATATTCTCATTATTTTAGTTTTCATTTTCTAGATACTTTGCAATTATTTTCTTGAGCTAAGTTTTAACTAAAGTATACTTTTCATACAATTAAATTCACAGTTTGTAAGTGCTAGGTTTACCACATTTTGACAGTTGTTTGTACTCATGTGACCATCACCCAAAATGAGATAAGAGATATGAATTACCCAGGGACGGCAGAGCCTGGTGGACTGCTGTCTATGGGGTCGCACAGAGTCGGACATGACTGAAGCGACTTAGCAGCAGCAGCAGCAGCAGCAGCAGCAGCAGCAGAAGGATCCCATTTGTAGTGAATTTGACTTCCACCCTTCCAAGCAACCAGTTGGTGATTTTCTTCATCACTGATTAATTTTGCCTGCTCTGGAACATCACATAAATGGAATTGTACTGTGTGTCTTTTTCATGTCTGGCTTATTTCATCTGGCACAGTGTTAAATTCACCCAAGTTGTTGTGTATATGAGTGGTTTGTTCCTTTTTAATGCTGAATAGTATTCCATTTTATGGATATACCATCATTGCATATTTATTCTCCTGTTGATGGATATTTGAGTTATTTCCAATTTGGGCTATTATTTCTTCAAGAAGTCTTTTGTGGTCATTTGTTATCACTTAGGAGAGAAATTGTGGGATCATAAAGGGTACCATTTTACATTCCCACAGCAAAGCCTAAGATGTAATTATTCCACATCCTTGTCAAGATATGGTATTGTCCATCTTTTTTGTTTTAGCCTTTTTTAGTGCCTGCATAGTAGTATTTTATAGCTTCTATTCTTATGATAGAATTTTAAGAGTTCTTGGAGAACACAGCATGATCAGGGTGAAGAATATGAAATAAGATGCAAAGAGCCAACTCACTGGAAAAGACCCTGATGTTAAGAAAGACTGAAGGCAAAAGGAAAAGGGGCCAGGAGAGAATGAGATGGTTGGTTAGCATCACTGACTCAATGGCCATGAATCTGAGCAAACTTGGGGAGGTAGGGAAGGACAGAGGAGCCTGGCGAGCTACAGTCCCTAGAACTGCAAAGAGTCCGACACGGCTTAGCAACTGAAAAACAGCAACACGGTGGAGGTCATTGGGAGGCATGACTCCTGCGGGAAGGGACCAAATGGTGGCTGGAATTGTGATTTTAGGAATAGGAATTTATGGGCTCAGGAAAGAGCTCTCTCATGTCAGAATGGAGATTTAAAGATCTGGTCCTTGTACTCTGTAAATAGGCAAGTTGACTCATGCTCGTGGCTTTAAGTGCTAGCTCTGTAACAATCATCTTTATCTCCAGTTCAGATCTCTATTATAAGCCCCCAGTTCACATGTTTAACTGCCCTTTGGGTATCTCTTCTTGGATGTCCCAGAGGCAATGCAGACTGGACAACTCCAGAACAGAATTCATTATCTCCTTTTGGCTTTCTGTCAGGGATCACTGAATGAATAATTGTGCTACTCGCTAAGAGAATACAGAAAGAGGAATGTCTGAGGTTGAGCAATGAGATACTGAATTTAGTTCCAAGCTAACTCTTGTGGAACAATCTCGGAAGATAAGGACTCGATCAGTTCAGTTCAGTTGCTCAGTCCTGTCTGACTCTTTGTGACCCCATGAACCGTAGCACGCCAGACCTCCCTGTCCATCACCAACTCCCAGAGTCCATCCAAACCCATGTCCATTGATTTGGTGATGCCATCCAACCATCTCATCCTCTGTCATCCCCTTCTCCTCCTGCCCTCAATCTTTCTCAACATCAGGGTCTTTTCAAATGAGTTAGCTCTTCGCATCAGGTGGCCAAAGTATTGGAGTTTCAGCTTCAGCATCAGTCCTTCCAGTGAAAACCCAGGACTGATCTCCTTTAGGATGGACTGGTTGGATCTCCTTGCAGTCCAAGGGATTCTCAAGAGTCTTCTCCAACACCACAGTTCAAAAGCGTCGATTCTTCGGCGCTCTGCCTTCTTCACAGTCCAACTCTCACATCCATACATGACCACTGGAAAAACCATAGCCTTGACTAGAGAGACTTTTGTTGGCAAAGTAATATCTCTGCTTTCTAATATGCTGTCTAGTTTGGTCATAACTTTCCTTCCAAGGAGTAAGCATCTTTTAATTTCATGGCTGCAATCACCATCTGCGGTGATTTTGGAGCCCAGAAAAATAAAGTCAGCCACTGTTTCCCCATCTATTTGCCATGAAGTGATGGGACTGGATGCCATGATCTTAGTTTTCTGAATGTTGAGCTTTAAGCTAAATTTTTCACTCTCCTTTTTCACTTTCATCAAGAGGCTCTTTAGTTCTTCTTCACTTTCTGCCATAAGGGTGGTGTCATCTGCATATCTGAGGTGATTGATATTTCTCCCGGCAATCTTGATTCCAGCTTATGTTTCCTCCAGTCCAGCGTTTCTCATGATGTACTCTGCATATAAGTCAAATAAGCAGAGTGACAATATATAGCCTTGACTCACTCCTTTTCCTATTTGAAACCAGTCTGTTGTTTCATGGTCAGTTCTAACTATTGCTTCCTGACCTGCACACAGGTTTCTCAAGAGGCAGGTCAAGTGGTTTGGATCTCTTTGGATCTCAAAGCCATCTCTTTAAGAATTTTCCACAGTTTATTGTGATCCACACAGTCTAAGGCTTAGGCATAGTCAATAAAGCAGAAATAGATGCTTTTCTGGAACTCTCTTGCTTTTTTGATGATCCAGGTCCACTCCTGGTTTGGGACCTCTGGGCTTTTCCCCATGCTGCTTCCTCTGCTTAGAAAACCATTCCCTCCTCCCCTAAAAACCTACTTACAGACTCCTACTCATCCTTCAAGACCCAGCGTAATCATCTCTAAGATGCCAGTCTCTTCATTCTGCTTCTTGCCCCCCGCCGTGAATTAGGCACTTCCCCACATGGATCTCTGGACATCCTGCAGTGCACACTCTGACACATTTGGTCACATGTCATATTTCTCCCCTCCTTGACCATGAACTGCTGGAACCCACCGTGCACGTGACCACAGGGCTCTTTGCCTGGCTCACCCTGCTGGCTGAGAGTGGCCTCCACTGACTGAGTTTGCGCCTCTGCTGCCTGTCAGACCTAGAACAAAATACCTCCCCTCTGAGCCTGGGCTGAAAAGCTCTGCTGATAAAAAGCTTCATGCTCGCTCCTGCAAGAGGGAGGCCAGGTAGGTCAGACTGGGAAATCAAAGAGTGATGTAGATTTGGACCATGGACTGAAGGCAAGGGGGTCGTCATTTAGTGTATTGAACCCAGAATTATTTATAAAATTCCTTGCAGTTTCTAAAAAGAGGAAGTAAAAGTATGCCATAGAAATCTCCAGACAAAGAGCTGGTCTGCTCAGCTTGTCGGAATGGGGGGTGGAGGCGCCAGACCCTCGGCTACCTCTGGTCAGACCTGGCTGCGGCTCTTGCTGGCACTGTGCTCCAACTTTGTTGCCAGATAGAGTTTCCTAAAGGAGAGGTGGCGAGGGCAGCGGGGGGACCTGAGGTTGCGTGTTTACGTGTTGTGTCCGCGGGGAAACTGCATGCAGGGGTTCTCCAGGGATCTGGGTGTAAGGGCATATGCTTCCTGCAGGGTTTGTCTCGGGCCATGTGTGGTGAGCAGATGTGAACAGCAGGATAAAGCATGGAGTTGCTCCCCGGACTGGGTCCTAACTGGAGAGTGAGTGAGCTGAGACAGAGGGGGCACATGTGGGAAGGCAGAGGGAGAGAGGATGTCTAGAAGGATATGGTCAAGAGGGTTGCATGGCTGAAAGGCTAAGTAGAGGACTGGGCCCTGGAAGGGGTCAGCTGGTTGTGGGTTGACTGCAGGACCCTGGTGGGAATGGAAAAATACTATAGCATTGTTCTTCCTGGCCAGTTAGATAAGTGAGGTCGTATATCCCCCTCACTTGAGGCTCACGAAAGCCCTGGGAAGCTGGCAAAGCAGGAATTATCCTCCCATTTTATGTGTGGGGAAACTGAGGCTTAGAGTTTTGATCTTTTGACCAAAGTTTCTCAAGAATGAAGTGAAAGAACTGAGGCATGAAAGCCCAGTCCTCACTCCAAACATAGTTTGACTTGGAGATCCTGGTGGGCTGTGGGCAGGGGAAGTGAAGGTGATTCTAAAGAAAGGGGAAGGCACGGGCTGGGGAGCAGATCCATTCCCAGCCCAAGAGAGGGCTCCTGCCTAGCATTGCCCAGCCCGGAATTAGCCCGAATGCAAAGTAGCTGCTGGAAGAGGGTGGAGAGAGAGGCCAGGTCTTGTGATTAGTTCTTAAAGAAAGTTCCCAACTCCATCCCAGTCTGGGTGTCTTATCTTTCAGAGCCTTACTTTAACATGCCCTGGTCTTGGCCACATGGGGCAGGGGTTTGTCAGGGCAAGTGATCAGGATGGGCTTCTTGGAGGAAGTGACCTTCCAACTGGTGGGTGGCCAAGGTGGGTGGGGGTGGGGTCACTGAAAAGAGCTCTGAACTGAAAGTGAGCTGATCTCACCCCACAGGCCGTGGAGACTGCCGGAGCCTCAGTTTCCTTGTTAACAAAATGGTTTGAGGCTGTGATCCAGGAAACTTGCCCTTGGGCACTATCTGCTGTTAAACAAAAGGCAGACAAGTCCAAACCCACAGGAAATGAACATTTCAAACTAAAAATGTGCCAGGGAGAAGTAGCTGCTGAGGTGTACAGAGAGATCCCAAGCTTTGAGCTTCCCACCTGTGAATTTGAGTACCAGGAACTGTGGTTCTGAAAGATGCACCTCTTGCCAAGATTCATGCTTTGAATCAGATCTTATCCAACATTCATCGGGCCCCCAGATCTTCATTTACTCCTGGTCAGAGCATCTAGAATGCACTCAGCATCTCTGCTAGACACACCTGAGATTGGCAGTGGACAGAGAGGTACAGTCCCCCCGCTGCTTCCCTGCAGAGATGGAAGTCAGCTTGGGAGACAGTCATTAAATAGCCAGCTGCACAGAGGGAGCCATGACGGAGAAGCACGGGAGGCAAGGAGGACCGGGCGGGGGGAGGGGGCAGGGGTCTGTACCTGTCAGGGCAAGTGATCAGGAAGGGCTTCCCGGAGGAAGTGACCTTCCAACTGTGGCCTGCAAGATTCGGAGGCTGAAGAGGGAAGAGTGTTTCGGGCAAAGGTAGGAGGCCCTGAGAAACAGTCATCCTCATCTTCTCCAGGGCTGTTCCCGAATCCAGATGGCCCTGGTGTCTGGAGGGGCACCGAGGGGGGTCAGCTGCCCAGCGGGGTGACGTTGTATTTGGCAGCAGCTATGTGCAAAAGCGCAGCTGTCCTTTCTCCTCTGTCAGGGAAACCACGAGTCCTCAAGTGGCCAGCCAGCTGTCCCCAAGGGGAACTTGCCTGGCATTTGCAGGCAAAGACAAGACAGTTCACAAAATCAACGGTGAGGTTTACTTTAAGGGGAACATGGCCCCCAGAGAGCAGGGACGGGGTCTGGATGCTCTAGCTTGATCTACACTTGTCTGTATGTTGGCGTTTTGTATGGCAAACTATTTTCACATGTTAGCCAGAGCTGTGCAGAGGGGGGTGTGTGCAAATTAATTGAGTGCTTAGGAATTCATTGCCTGGCATGAAAAAGCTCCCTGAATATTTGAGGCTGATGTATTGAGAAACGCAGGAGAATCCGTGGCTGCAAGCAAGGGATGAAGCTTCTAGCTCACTGAGGCAGAGGAGGCGTGTGTGTTGGAAGCATTTTTTGCTGTTGTTCATGGTATCCCTGGGGAAGCTGGAAAAGTAAGCTGCCCAGAACTAGTAGAAGTCGGGCAACAGACAGCACACTTAGGGTCTCCCAACAGGAGCTAATTGTAGTTTTTGCTGTCACTGGAGCCTCTGTAACATTTCAGTGGCATCTGAGCCTCGGTGCTTCTTCTTTAGGACACAAAGCTACTAAGTGACCATGCTGAGGTCACTCTCCTGCATTCCAAGTCCAGATGAATGGCTGGGGGAGGGTCTAGGTCATTCCATTCACGTGGAGGAAGAAGGGTCCTGATGATAAGCTGAGAAGTCACAAAATGCTCCCAAGCTGCCAAGGATTGGGGTCCAGTAGTGCCATGAAATCCTACATGTCTAAGCAGAGTCACAGGGCCATACCTACCAGAGGGAAAAGTGTTCTGGGCCTTGGTCAAGTTATGGAGCCCCTGAGCCTCAACGTTCCCATGTGTAAAATGGGTCGATGTGGATTTGAGAGATAATCTATGTGTTTAGTGCCTGATATGGTGCTGCTGCTGCTGCTAAGTCACTTCAGTCGTGTCCGACTCTTAGCAGGCTCCTCTGTCCACAGGATTTTCCAGGCGAGAGTACTGGAGTGGGGTGCCATTGCCTTCTCCGGACGTGGTGCTAGTGAGTGGCAACTACTGTTACCATTATTATTAGTAGAAGTGATAGTAACTTCATTCTGCTGTAACCAGCGCAGTTATATTCCTGAAGGAAGAAACTCAACATATGAAAATCTAGAGGAATTAAGAAGTGACCACACACATTTATACAAACAGGTTCTCTGCAGGGTGTTCCTTTAAATTTTTACCTTCACAATAGACTTATGATAAGATTTAATGTGTCAAATAAATAAACAAACAAAGGAAGGGCCCTCCTTAAATACTGCTGTTGAAGAGAACAATTTTTTTCCTGGGACTGACAGATCTGTTTGAAGGTCCTGGATTAGCTTCCTCACTGTGGAAGCCTTAAAAAAGGAAGAGGGAAGTTGATTGCCTCAGGACTTGAGGCACCGCCCCCACATACAGCCCCAGGAGAATTGGACTACACTGCCACACTCTCTCCCTGGAAAAACAGACTTCCACAAACACGGAAGGCCAGGATTAGAGCTGGAGGTCATGGTGTGCCCGTAAATGTTTCATGACCAGCTGAGAAATGAAAGCTCAGGGACTTCCCTGGCAGGCCAGTGGTTAGGATTCTGCACTCCCGCTGTAGGGGCATGCGTTTGATCCCTGGTTGGGGAGGCAAGATCCTGCAAGCCATATGACGGGCCGAAACAGCAACAACAGAGACCCTGATATGTCTCGTTTGCCAGTTTTCATAGTAGAAATATTTCCACCGTGAGTGGGGAGCATGGTGCTAGAGCGTATTCTCCACTACATCTAGATACAATAGGTATGAATAACCTTGAGTATAGCCTGTAGGGAAACAATTAGGAAGTGATGAGTTTTGATGACTACCTTTGATCTGACTACATTTCATTTAGTCTTGAGTTTATAGAATTTAATTTTTCATAGTGACTGTGTTTAACAACTTGCTCGCCAAGTTCCTGAAAATTTAACGACTGGCTCTTGCATGAGCCAGCTCCAGCGTGCTGCTGGCTGCAGAGGTCCTTGGGGACCCTAGAGGACCCAGTGAAAATTGATCGTCCCCCGAAACATGTTTCCCCTACCCCGAGGCAGTCTCTGACATGCCAGCCTTCTATTTGCTTTATTACCCTTGTCCCCACGTGAAACTATGTCTTTAATGACTTGTTAATTATTATGGATTTGTTTATTTGTTTACCAACTAGAATGTGAGCTCTGTGAGAACAAAGGCCTTCTTGGGTGGTTCATCTCTGAATCCCCAGTGCTGAGAACACCGCATGCATGCAGCTGCCCCTCAATAGCCATGGATCGAATGCATGAGCAGAGACAGGGCCAGAAGCCTTCAAGGGTTCAAATCTTGCCTCTGCTACAAAGTGCATCTTAAAAAAAAAAACTGGAGTGTAGTTTTACAGTGTTGTGTTAGTTTCAGCTGTACAGCAAGTAGATTCAGTATATTATACATATATATTCAAATTCTTTTCCCTTGTAGGTTATTAAAAGATTTTGCATAGAGTTCCCTGTGTTATTCAGTAGGTCCTTATTGGATGTTTCAAATGTGTGTGCGTGTTAGTTGCTCAGTTGTGTCTGACTCTTTGCAACTCCATGGACTGGGAGCCCGCCAGGTTCCTCTTACCCATGAAGTTCTCCAGGCAGGAATACTGTAGTGGGTTGCCATTCCCTTCTCCAGGGGGTCTTCCCAACCCAGGGATTGAATCCAGGTCTCCTGCATTGCAGGCAGATTCTTTACTATCTGAGCCACCAGGGAAGGCCCATCTTATATATAATAGTGTGTATATGTTGATCCCCAAAGGGTGCATCTTTCCTTGAGCCTCTTTATCTATAAAAGAAAAGAGTTGGAGCAGAGACCCCCAGGGTTCCCTTCAGCTCTAAAAGGTCTAAACCTGATAAAGGCATCCCTTACCCACAGTGCAGCCCAACAGGGATTCTTAGCTGAGCATCCGCAAGGGTGAAAGCCAGTGCACTGTTTCTTAGGACCGTCGGTTTTATTCTTTTCTTCTGGGGATAGCTTTTCACACTGAGTGCAGCGTGGCTTCTCTTGAGCGGCCATGACTGGCCCCAGCCCAACGTCCTGGGCTGTGCAGCCAGAGAGCTCAAGCCAGGCCCTGCCAGTTCAGGGGCAGCAGAGAGTTGGAGGCCGGTTGCATCCATCTGCAGCCACACTTTGAGACTCTCAGCGGCTGGTGAAAACAGATATTTGAGTCTCCTCCTTTTGCAGGTGGATTTTTTACCAACTGAGCTATCAGGAAAATCTGCCTGCAGGAGACCCCGGTTCGATTCCTGGGTTGGGAATATGCCCTGGAGATGGGATAGGCTACCCACTCCAGTATTCTTGGGCTTCTCTTGTGGCTCAGCGAGTAAAGAATCCGCCTGCAGTGCGGGAGACCTGGCTTCAGTTCCTGGGTTGGGAAGATCCCCAGAAGGGAAAGGCTACCCACTCCCGTATTCCGGCCTAGAGAATTCCACAGACTGTATAGTCCATGGGGTTGCGAAGAGTTGGACATGACTGAGCAACTTTCACTTCTCTTTTCCTTTCACAGGTGAGGCTGGACAGGGTTTGGGACTCTCTCTGTGAGGAGCACACCTCCCTGTCCCCAGGGAAGAGGCCACCCATTGCTGTCTAGGGAGTCTACCTGTCTCTTCTCTGTGGTCTGTTTCCCTCGGGGCTGATCTGACTGAATCCAGCCTCCTCTTCCCTGGAAGGCTCTGGGCAGAAGTAGGAACAGAGATAAACCAAGGCCGTATCTTCTGCTGCATCTTACCACCAACCCCCACTTCCCTCAGGTTGTCCCCCATCCCCCAGGGCAAGCTGGGGATGGGCCCACCCACCCCCCAACTACTGACTCTGGGTGCAGCCTCCTTGAGTGCCAGCAACCCCACGGAGCAGCTGATCTCCCAGTCCATCTGCTTTGGGGCAGCATCATAGGGATTTGTTGTTGTTGTTGTTATTTTTTGCGTAGTTCTGTGTTTGTACCATGCTTGGCTCACACTGAGATTCGGATTTGCTTTTCCTGAGGGCCAGGACTTGGGCACGCACTGCAGGGCCAGTGGGGCTCTCAGGGCTCAGCTTCCTCCTTCTCCAGAAGGCAAACTGGAAGGAGGAGCAATTCAGAAGCCAGAGACATCACCAAACAGTAACAGCTCACGCTTACTGAACACTCACTCACTCCAGATGCTGGTCTTGGAGCTTTACAGGAGCCCTGCCTTTTCATCACCCAGAAACCGGGTTTATAAGTGAGGAAATGAAGCACAGAAAGATTCAGCGATTTCCCAGGGCCACATGGTAAGGGAGAGATTTGAGACTCAGATACGGGCAAGATGACGGCGCCCTTCCTCAAAGCTGCACACTGTCTTCAGAAAGAAGACCGCAGAGCGAGCCGGGAGTTGGCAGAGTCCCCAGTCCAGGCCTCTCGCTCAACAGGTGGAGAGATCCAGGCGCAGAGAGGGGTGGAGGCTTCTCTCTGGTCACTCAGGGCCTGGGAGGTCCAGCCAGATCCCAGCAGTGCCCCTCCACTTACACTGCTTGAGGCGGGTTTGGGTACAGAGTCCAGGATTTAGCTGGAAAAGCTCAGAAACTCTTGGCTCCCTTGCCAGCCCCTCCAGGCTGTAGAGAAACAAGTGGCCCACCCGTGCTTGGATGTCACATTTCCTGTTTGTGAGCCTGGGTTGTGGTAGAGCCCTGAGGAAGGGCAAGGGGAGGACAGGGCCTTCCTTTCGGGAATTTGAATTGTTGGGTGGGAGAATTGTTGCAACATTGTGTCTAAATGTTTCATTCTTGTAGACAGGGACACCAAGGCCCCCCAAATGAAGAACCTGGCGGAAGTCACAGAGGGCTCTGGGATCACCCTGGGTTTTGGTTTTGGTCTTAGGGTTTGGTTGGTTTAGTTTTTTTTTTTTTTTTTTCTTTCTTTTCTTTCTGTTCTTTTTGAGATGATACAATCATAGAATGTGTGAGCTGGCAGAGATCTAATCAGTGCCTTGGTTCACCTCCCTCTGTTGCTCAGTTGAGAAGCTGAGGCTGGGGTGGATGTGGGCAGGAATGGGAGAGTACTCTCTTTTTTTTTAATCGTATAATGCTTTACTGTATTTGTTGTTGTTCACTCCGTAAGTGTGTCCGACTGTTTGCGACCCCATGGACTGCAGCACACCAGGCTTCCCTGTCCTTCACTAACTCTTGGAGTTTACTCAAATTCATTTCCATTCAGTCGGTGATGCCATCCAGCCATCTCATCCTCTGTCGCCCCCTTCTCCTACTCAGTCTTTCTCAGCATCAGGGTTTTTTCCAATGAGTCAACTCTTCACATCAGGTGCTTCAGCATCAGTCCTTCTAATGAATATTCAGGGTTGATTTCCTTTAGGATTGACTGATTTAGCTCTTTGCCTTCCAAAGGACTCTCAAGAGTCTTGTCCAACACCACAGTTCAAAAGCATCAGTTCTTGAGCACTCAGCCTTCTTTTTGGTCCAACTCTCACATCTATACATGACTATTGGAAAAAGAGCTTTGGCTAAACGGACCTTTGTCAGCAAAGTGACATCTCTGCTTTATAATACGCTATCTAGGTTGGTCATAGCGTTCCTTCCAAGGAGCAATCATCTTTTAACTTTATGGCTGCAGTTACTGTCCAAAGTGGTTTTGGAGACCAAGAAAATAAAATCTGCTTCTGTTTTCATTTTTTCTCCTTGTATTTGCCATGAAGTGATGGGACCAGATGCCATGATCTTAGTTTTTTGAATGTTGAGTTTTAAGCCAGCTTTCTCACTCCTCTTTCATCTTCGCCATGAGACTCTAGTTCCTCTTCGCTTTTTGCCGTTAGGGTGGTATCATCTGCATATCTGAGGCTGTTGATATTTCAGCCAGCGATCTTGATTCCAACTTGTGATTTATCCAGTCTGGCATTTCGCGTGATGTTCTCTGCACAGAAGTTAAATAATCAGGGTAACAGCCTTGCTGTACTTCCTTTCCCAATTTTGAACCAGTCTGTTGTTCCATGTCCGGTTCTAACTGTTGCTTCTTGACCTGCATACAGGTTTCTCAGGAGGCAAGCAAGGTGGTCTGGTATTCTCATCTCTTTAAGAATTTTCCAGTTTGTTGTGATCCACATAGTCAAAGGCATTAGTATAGTCAGTGGAGCAGAAGTAGATGTTTTTTCTGGGATCCAACGGATGTTGGCAATTTGATCTAAATGTTTCATAGTATATTTAACAATTACTTTATTGTTGAAAATTTGCGCCACTTAAGAAAATATTTTTTTAAATTAATTTTCATTGGATTATAGTTGATTTACAATGTTGTGTTAGTTTCTGCTGTATAGCAAAGTGAATCAGTTATACATATAGCCACTCTTTTTAAAAAAGAATTTCTTATGGCTGTGTCGGGTCTTGGTTTCCACTCTCTAGTTATGGGGCACAGGCTCCAGAGCCCACCGACTCTGTAGTATGCAGCACGTGGACTTAGTTGCCCCAAGGTATGTAAGATCTTAGGGGCTTCTCACGTGGCTCAGTGATAAAGAATATGGCTGCCAGTGCAAGAGACACAAGTTTGATCCCTGGGTCAGAAAGATCCCCTGGAGAAGCAAATAGCAAGCCGCTCCAGTATTTTTGCCTGGAAAATTCCATGGACAGGGGAGCCTGGTGGGCTATAGTCCATGGGGTTGCAAAGAGTTGGACACAACTTAGTGACTAAACAACATATGGGATCTTAGTTCCCTAACCAGGGATCAAACCTGCATCCCTTGCATTGGAAGGCAGATTCTTAACCACTGGGCCACCAGGGAGGTCCCTATATCCACTCTTCCCCACCCCCCCCACTCTTTTTAGAGTGCTTTCTTAAGATTCTAGAAGTGGCTGCTGGCAGAACACTGAGGAGAACTCATGTTTTGAATCAACATACAACAAATACCACTGAATGTCACCTCTTACCCAATGCTGATTAACTAGGAACTTTCCATCTGGTGGGGAGGCAGATATTAATCCAATAATTATGCATTTGCGTCCAAAGAGGGGTCACTGCCCTCAAGAGAAAAAAACAGGAAGCTACATGGAGAATAAGACTCTTCCCTTAGAAAGTACGTTTGTAGCTGAGACCTAAAGGACATGTAGGGTGGGGGTGAATGGGTGTGAGGGAGGTGGGGAAAGGTGTCCCAGGCAGAGGAAAGAGCACGTGCAAAGGCCCTGAGGCAGGAAGCCCCTCATTTTGTACACGAAAAAGCCGAAGCCCAGAGACTGGAAACCGATCCAGCTAAACAACCCCAAGAATCTTTCTCTCCCCTCCACGCCCCCAAATTCTCTCTAACTTTTTTGAGGGAAAGAGGCAGAAGATAAGCAACTAACTAAACAAATGAGTCAGTGGCAGAGCTGAAATGACAAGGACCCACCCCTTCATGACGAGGGAATTTTAGAAAACCCTAAAACGGGCAGTTTTTGAACCATGGGACCTTGACTAAGACAGTTAGCCCCTCAGAGCCCCTGTTTCTTCATCTGTAAAATGATGAAGCCCTTCCTGTGAAAGGACTCCTTGCTGGCTGGTCAGTGTGGGAAACAGCCAGGAACCGCCAGCTCCCGACCTGCATCTCTTCCTAGGTCAGCCCTGGGCCCGGGGTCTGAAGGGGCCTCTCTCCACCCTGTTGTTTGACTGTAATCCTATAACCCACCAGTCAGCATTAACCGTATATGGTACCAGCGTCCCATCAAGACAAAATGAATCTTGGACAGTGAACTTCTAGGAGATAAAGAGGAAACTTGGGAGCCTATTAATACTATACATCCATCATCTCAATAGACACTTAAACAGGCAGCGCTGTTACTCCTCCCAGCAGCCTTGCAAGGGGGGGAGCTCTTCTGCTCCTGGGCTTGGGAAGGACACCGAATCTCTCAGAAGGATCCTGCCTGAGCTCACATGGCTGCAGAGGGGCCACTCCGGGGCGGGGGTGGTGGGGGTGGTGAGGGGTGAGGGCAGCCCCAGCCTGCTCACCTTGGCAGCTACCTTCTGGTCTGTCTGCCCTTGAGACAGCCCTAAGCAGAGGGTCCAGGCGCCAGGAAAGTGCGGCCCAGGGCAGAGGGCAACCCTGGCAGGCAGACACACTGGCTGCCCTTCTAAACCGATAGTCTTTAAATCTTTGTTCAACATTTATCTGGGGTGGAGGGGGGAGGTGCTGGAGGAAGTGGATTTGTAGTGAATCCAAATGGTGAACCTCTTCTCCGTTCTGAATTCATTCTACACAAGAACGTTTTGCAGAACAGAAGGGATAGAAATTCACTGACAAAGTCACTTTCCCAGCTGCAGTGAGTTAATGTCCTAAAAAAACACTGGCTGTTCCCCATTTTTCTTTCTCTCTCCAGTGTGCGTTTGAGCTTTTCCAAGCCAGACAGCTTCTTGGGAGGCTCGTTAGAAGATTTGTTTTGGTTCTGTTTTTATTTGAAATTTATTTAAATATAGATGAGAACAACTAGTCTCAGAAAGGTGGACCACTCTGCCCGTCATTTATTTTGACTGAGCAGCTTGGGGTATTCTTTGGATGACATATTTGAACTTGGCTCCTTTTATTAATTAAGCACAGAAAATATTGCTTGCATTTACATAAAAGACAGCAATGCATTTTCGGAAAGTATCAGAGAACCACTAGATTTAAATAGCTTTTGGTTTGCTTTTAAGAGTAATGTATTCTCATTGTAGAGCATTTGAAAAATGTAGAGAAGTGGAAAGAATAAAGGGATCACACTACCACAATCTCATCACACAGAATTTACCTCTATGACCACGTGACACTAGGCGTTGTTTTGTTCTTGCTGTAAAATATAACATAAACTGTTTTAACATGATTTGAGTGTGCAGTTCAGTAGCACTAAGTACATTTGCTTCACCAGTCTCTAGAACTTTTCCATCATCCCAAACAGAGGCCCTGTACCAACTGAGCAAATAATTTCCCATTTCTAACTCCTTGCAGGTTTCCCTGGTGGTTCAGGGGTAAAGAATCCACCTGCAATGCAGGAGAAGTGAGTTCGATTCCTGGGTTGGGAAGATCCCCTGGAGAAGGAAATGGCAAGCCACTCCAGTAAATTAAACTACCACCACCAAGTCCTTGCAGCACGTAAAAGTGAAAGTCACTCAGTCGTGTCCAACTCTTTACGACCCCATGGACTGTATCCTGCCAGGCTCCTCTCTGTGGAAGTCTCCGGGCCAGAATACTGGAGTGGGTAGCCATTCCCTTCTGCAGGGGATCTTCCCAACCCAGGGATCGAACCCAGGTCTCCCGCCTTGCAGGCAGATTCTTTACTGAATAAGCCACCAGAGAAGCCTTTGCAGCGCATGGTAATCACTATTCTACTTTCTGTGTCTATGAATTCAGCTACTCTAAGTACCTCAGCTAAGTAAAATTACACAATATGGGTCCTTTGGTGTCTGGCTTATTTCACTTAGCATAATGTTTTCAAGGTTTATCCAGGTTGAAGCATGTGTCGGAATTTCATTCCCTTTTCAGGCCAAACAGCATTCCACTGTGTGTCTGGACTGCATTTCTTCATCCATTCACTCGTGGATGGATATCTGAGTTGTCTTCACCTTTTTAGCTTTTGGGAATAATGCTGCTTGAACATCAGTGTACCAATATTTCTCCGAGTCCCTGCTTTCAGTTCTTCTGGGTCTATCGCCAGAAGTAGGATAGCTGAATCATATTGTAATTCTGTGTTTAATTTTTTGAGGAAATGTCCTACATGTCCGGTAACTCTGATGTATAAGATCCAAAATATAAATCAAACTCTATGTGCAATTTTTAAAAAATAATTTTATTTATTTACTTTTGGGCTGTGCTGGATCTTTGTTGCTGCATGGATTTTTTCCTAGTTGCAGCAAGTGGGAGGTACTCTTTAGCCGCGGTACTCGGGCTTCTCATTGAGGTGGCTTCTCTTGTTGTGGAGTACAGGCTCTAGGGCACTTGGGCGACAGTATTTGCCACACGCAAACCACAGTTGTGGTTCCCAGGCTCTAGAGCGCAGGCTCAATAGTCATAGCACATGGTCTTGGTTGCCCCACTACAAGTGGGATCTTCCCGGATCAGGGATCGAACTGGTGTCTCCTGCATTGGCAGGTAGATTTTTTTTTTTTGCCACTGAGCCACCTGGGAAGCCCTATGTGCAATTTTGTGCCTGACTTTCTCACTTAATTTTCCGTTTTATTAACTATTCCTCAAGTTTGCGTTGTTATACCACATTTCCTTTCTCTCCACTCATTGATTTCTGGGCCACAGGAAAAGATTTTGAACTATGATGAGAAAGTAAATAACTTGCTTCTGGTAAACAGCCTTATGTTTTGTTCGTACTTGTCCCAGAAATACTCGCCAAAGATAAGTGGCTGCCCTCAAGAAATTTTTAAATTTCTCCTTGAGGATTCTTGGGGATCATCCAGTTCAGTGTTTTTAAAAGTTCTTTGTCGCCAAGAAACCTTTACTACAATAGCAAAGAGATAAAAAGGAGAGTTGATCTAGAGAAAGGTGGATGGGACTCAGAGTCCCGCTCTCTCAATCACCTCAGCTCTTCTCTGTCTCTGAGGGACTTTGGAGGGGAGATTCTGTTTTTTTTTTTTTTCTGGAACTCAGTTTAAAAACCACCAGACTGAACCAGCAATTTTATTTTAACAAAGAGTGGACATCTTGCGAGAAGAAGGGACTTGCTTGAGGTCAAGTTCATTTTTTAAAATTCATTCATTCATTCATACATTTTCTTAACCTGTAACACCTACTGCACGCATGGCAGCATCACTTAGGGAGCTTGTTAAAAATACAGATTCCCAGGACTCTTGCTTCTGGACTGCAAAGCATAGGCGCGTGGTGAGACTGGGACAGGGACCCTAGCTCCACAGTCCACACTGGGCTCTGTCGAGGGGAGGCTTCCCATTGTAGCACCTGTGTTTGCATATTCAGCCTGTCGACCCGAAAGCCCTTCCCCACCCACCACACTCCTACTCACCCTCTGAGGCCCAGTTCAAACGTAGCCCCTTCCTCTATGAAGCCTGGCTGCAACGGCTTCCTTCCTCTGAGGTCCCCAGAACACAACAGGGGGCTTCATTCTCACTCAGCCACTCACATTTTTTTTCTTTCTATCGTATGTAATTGCTTCCAGGCCTGGCTCCCTGACTACAATGTAAGCTCCTTAGGGAGTTTTTATAATCTCTGCGTGCCCCACGGTACCAGGCATAGATGGGGATGCTTTGTGATTGCTTATTGGCTGGACTTAGATCTAGTACAGCCCCATATTTAGAGGATAAAAAATAAATTGCAGCCCAGATAAAGTCTGCAATTTACAGAAGGTCATACAGCCCATCAGGTGTGTCCTGGGCTCAGCTTGGCACTGGCCAGCTGCCTGGGAGCGCTGTTAGCTGTCTGGCCTGAGCAGAGAGCATTGTCTCTTCTACCTTGCTGCTGCCTCCCATGATAGCCCAGGTTTTCTGAAATCCAGAGAGCTCCGTCTTGCTGGTGATGCAGTGTGCATGCCTGGATGCCTGGCACTGCAAGTAAAATTGAGTTTCATGAAGTTTCACAAAGTATAAAACTTCAGCAGATATTATGTGACCGCCACTTGGACCAAGCCAGTGCTCAGAACCTAAGAAAGCAAGACTAATAGGGACTGTCGGGGTGGGGCGGGGGGTGGGGAGGGGCAGCCAGCCTGCTATCCAGAGGTGGTTGCTCCAAGCCCTCCTGTTATCCTAATTTGTGATCAACAACTGATGCTTTTCTAATTAGCATGCTGGATGCTAAAATAGTTTTTTAAATTGGGAAAACAGGTGCGTTGCTTATTATGAGAAATGTTATACACGGGCTCACAGCACTGAAATCAAAGGAGTTGTGATGTTTATGTATTTACGCTGTGTGGATGGGATAGCAGTTTCTGTTCACTCCCTGCTGTTGTGTGTGTGAAGATGGTATTCCGGTCCTTTACCCCGTCCCAGCCAGGAACTCTGGGTTCTGAGGGATAAGCTGGGACAGAACCCAGCCTCTGGAAACCTGGCTTCTGCCTCTGCAGGGGTTGTTAGCCATTATTGTGCTCTTTCATGGACTCCTTTGGCATCTGTTAAAAAATTAATGTTAGGGGTTGAATTTCAGTTCAACCAAACTGAGATGCTTCCTCATCGGTAATTGGGGGTGATTCCAGTACCTGCCTCTCAGAGAGCTTAGCAAGAATTGAATAATGAATATAAAGTGCTAAGAACCCAGCCCAGCATTCAATAAATAGTAGCATTTGCTGCTGCTCCTGCTTTGTTATTGATTTATTATTATCATATAAAGTACAGACTCCTACTCTTCAGTACCTCACACTCTGGACTGGGATATCTATAATTCAATACAAGTAATTAAAGGTAGACGTAAAGGTGCAGAAGAGAAGCCCGAGAAGGGGCCAAGGTGGACACAGAGAGAATGAAATGGTTTCTGGCTGAAAGAGCACTGGGCGGTGGCTAAGCTTTTGGGTCAGCTAGACCTGGATGAGTTCTGGTTCTGATCCTTAGCTGACTGAGCTTGAGCAAGAGATAGCACCTTCCTGAGCCTCAGTTTCCCTCCCTGTAAAATGGGAGTACCAGTAGGATCCGTAAGGATGTGGTGGACGTCACCTCCTTCCCTCCCATAATCAGCCAGTTAAATCACACATCTTTGTTGCCTTGAACCATATGCCCCTCCTTGTCTTTCTAGCCAACTCTCCCCACCCCTAGAACAGTCTGTTCCTAACTGGCGAGGGATCAGGCAAGTTGCCATCCCTCCCATTGTCCCTGGGCTGGTGTGGCTGGCTCGGTTACAACCCCAGCAGGGTTGCAGAGCTGCTTGGCTTCCTGTGTCCTCATTCCTGGCCAGTGTCCTCTCCTGGTGCCCAAGGCATCTGCTCCTAACCTGGGTGGCTGTCACGCTGCAAGCCTGACATGTTCATAGGAGTGACCTAGCTTCCTATTCCATAGCAAAGGGAAGCCATAGAAGATAATGCTCTGAACTTCCTTCTCATTCCTTTCAAGTCTAGCTGAAATTGCACCCATCTCTGAGACCTAAAGAGGAAAAAATTTCTACAGGACACTGAGGAACACTCTTATCTCTGCTTCATTTTCCTTTGGTCATGTAAGGCTCTCATTGATGAGGAGGATAAAGATTTTATAGGGAAGAGTAGGAGATATCCTACTCTGTGTGAGATGGGGAGTGTATCAGTCAGGATGGAGTATGATATGCTGCAGTAACAAACAACCCCTGAATCTTAGGGATTAAATCCGTAAAGGTAGGGTTTGTTTTTTTTTTTTTGGCTATACCTCTCAGTTTGTGGGATCTTAGTTCCCCAAACTAGAGATTGAACCCAGGCCCTCAGCAGTGAGAGCATGGAGTCCTAACTTCTGGACTGCTAGGGAATTCCCTAAAGCTTTCTTTCTTACTCTAGTTATTGTGAGCATCTTGAGTCAGCCAGGGGCTGTGCTCTTCATTCAAGGAACCAGGCTGATGGAGCAGTTCCCTCCTTGAATGTACTTCATGGCGCACAGAAAGAGAGCCCTTGAGGGTCTTCCACTGGCAATAAATGCTTGGGCCAGCTCACATCTTGCTGGTCAGACTAGTCACATGGCCCTACTCAGCCACAAGGGGACCAGGAAATGAAAGCCTACCATGAAGATGGAGAGTAGTAGGAAATATTTTGTAGAACAGAATTAATGAGTACCCTAGGCACGTTACTCCATTCTTTACCTAGGGTGCTAAATCAACTCTCCAGGCTGAGATAACCAGGCTGGCGGTACAGATAGAGCAGGCTGTCAGCTCTCCTTTGTGAGTGCTAGGAAACCACAACCAGAGAGGAAAAACCCCAAGGCACTTCTCAGGCTCAAGTGTGAAGCAGAGGAACAAAGAGGCACAGGCAACTGCCAGCCTCTCTAGGGTGGGAAAAAAAGCAGCTCCTCATAAATAAGAGCAGCCATGAAGAGGCAGGTGATGCCTGCTGGGAGTTCCAGGTGCTCAATGTGTAGGGAAGGCAGAGGCAGCAAGTGTTGAACCAGGGTTTGCAAACCACGTTCTTCATCTCAGAACTACATGTGTTCTATAAGTGGAGTGCACATTCAGGTGTTTTTGCTCCATTTCTGAGCTATTTGATGTGTATAAGAGGGATGTTCTTTCTGAATTGACTGCCTCACTTATCTCCAGTGCACCTCCGATGCTTACCTTTTTCCAGTGGCATTTCTTTTATTTGTTTATTTATTTGTTTTTTGGCTGCGTCAGGTCTTAGTTGGACCGACGTGTCGTGTGGGACAGTAGTTGCGGCACGTGGGATCTTAGTTCCCCAACCAGGGATCGAACCTGTGTCCCCTGCATTGCAAGCCATGTTCTTAACCACTGGACCACCAGGGAAGTCCTGCCAGTGACATTTCTATGTCCCTTCATGGCATCCAAAATTGTTCAAGAGCAGTGCGGGTAGAAGGGGGAGGGAAGAACAGAGATGTGGCCATCCCTGGAAGAGGATTTGGGGTTTTTCTTGGACATAAATAAGGAAACTCTAGAAGAAGACCGTCGACTGAAGCCCTCAGCCCCTTCCCTGAGTGCTTGATTTCCTGTGTTACCGTTAAGAGGCATCTCCTCCTGGAGAGATGCCAGATACCTGAGTATCAGCTGCAGCTTTCCCACTTCATTGCTGAGTGGGCCCTGATAAGTTATTTCCCTGTCTTGGTGCCTCAGTTTTCTCATCTGTAAATTGAAGTGGCTCAAAAGCCTCAGACCAGACTTGAGAGGAGAGTGGTGCTGGGTGGTGAGGGTGTTCCTGTAGCCGCATGGACGAGGAGGCAGGTAAGACTCCTCTCTGAATCCTCCCAATGTCCATGGAGCCCAGAGGAAGGGAGTGACTCATTGCTGCCATGGGACACTCACCTTGGTTGCAGGATGTATGTGGCTGCAGGAGACTTGGACTTCCCACTACACTGAGCTCTATGAGAGAGAGGCCTTATTGCCTAATCCTTGTCAATCTTAAAGCCTGGACAGTGCCTGGTACTTGGTAGGTGCCAGTATTGCGTGTTAGTTGCTCAGTTGTGTCCAACTCTTTGCGACCCTATGGACTGTAGCCCACCAGGCTTCCCTGTCCTTCACTGTCTCCCAGAGCTTGCTCAGACTCATGTCCATTGAGTCGGTGATGTGATGTACACTATCTCATTTATTATGGTCTAGGAGAGCGACAATTTCATGAAAGGATGGGCATGATAAAGGACAGAAATGGTAAGGACCTAACAGAAGCAGAAGAGATTAAGAAGTCGTGGCAAGAATACACAGAAGAACTGTACAAGAAAGGTCTTAATGACCAGGATAACACCATGGTGTGGTCACTCACCTAGAGCCAGACATCCAAGATTGTGAAGTCAAGTAAGGAAGCATTACTATGAACAAAGCTAGTGGAGGTAATGGAATTCCAGCTGAGCTATTTAAAATCCTAAAAGATGATGCTGTTAAATTGCTGCGCTCCATATGCCTGGAAATTTGAAAAACTCGGCATTGGCCACAGGACTGAAAACATCAGTTTTCATTCCAGTCCAAAAGAAAGGCAATGCCAAAGAATGTTTAGACTACCATACAGTTGTGCTTATTTCACATGCTAGCAAGGTAAAAGCTCAAAGTCCTTCAAGCCAGGCCTCAACAATACATGAACCAAGAACAAGCAGGATTTAGAAAAGGCAGAGGAACTGGAGATCAAATTGCCAACATTCACTGGATCATAGAAAAAACAAACATCCACTTCTGCTTCATTGCTGCTGCTGCTGCTGCTAAGTCGCTTCAGTCGTGTCCGACTCTGTGCGACCCCATAGATGGCAGCCTACCAGGCTCCCCCGTCCCTGGGATTCTCCAAGCAAGAACACTGGAGTGGGTTGCCATTTCCTTCTCCAATGTATGAAAGTGAAAAGTGAAAGTGAAGTCACTCAGTTGTGTCCGACTCTTGGCCACCCCATGGCCTGCAGCCTACCAGGCTCCTCCGTCCATGGGATTTTCCAGGCAAGAGTACTGGAGTGGGGTGCCATTGCCTTCTCCATTAACTACACTAAAGCCTTTGACTGTGTGGATCACAACAAACTGAAAAATTCTTAAAGAGATGGGAATACCAGACCACCTTACCTGTCTCCTGAGAAACTTGTATAAAAGTCAAGAAGCAACAGTGAGAACTGAACATGGAACAATGGACTGGTTCAAAATTGGGAAAGGAGTATGTCAAGGCTGTATATTGTCACCCTGCTTTTTTAACTTCTATGAACTATAACTTCTAAGAACTATACAAAAAAGATCTTCATGACCCAGATAATCACAATGGTGTGATCACCAACCTAGAGCCAGACATCCTGGAATTCAAAGTCATGTGGGGCTTAGGAAGCATCATGACAAACAAAGCTAATGGAGATGATGGAATTCCAGTTGAGCTATTTGAAATCCTAAAAGATGATGCTGTGAAAGTGCTGCCCTCAATATGCCAGCAAATATGGAACACTCAGCAGTGGCCACAGGACTGGAAAAGGTCAGTTTTCATTCCAATCCCAAAGAAAGGCAATGCCAAAGAAAGAGCCTCTATATGAGGGTGAAAGAGTGACAAAGCTGGCTTAAAACTCGACATTCAAAAAACTAAGATCATGGCATCCAGTCCTGTCACTTCATGGCAAATAGAAGAGGAAAAAGTGGAAACAGTGACAGATTTTATTTTCTTGGGCTCCAAAATCACTGCGGACAGTGACCGCAGCCACGAACTTAAAAGATGATTGGTCCTTGAAAGGAAAGTTATGACAAACCTAGATGGCGTATTAAAAAGTAGAGATATCACTTTGCCAGCAAAGGTCCATATAGTCAAAACTATGTTTTTCCAGTAGTCATGTATGGATGTGAAAGTTGGAAGGCTTTCACATAAAGAAGGCTGGCTGAGCTCTGAAGAACTGATGCTTTCGAACGGTGGTGCTGAAAACTCTTGAGAGTCCCTTGTGTCGACTAAAAAAGATGCACAACTTGAAAGCTGCAAGTTAAGCTTTATTTGGGGCAAAATGAGGACTGCAGCTCGGGGAGCAGCACCTCAGATAGTCCTGAGAGACTGCTCCGAAGCGGCAGTGGGGGAAGGTCAATAGGTAAGGTTTTGGTGAAGGCGGAGTTCAATACCATTAAGCACTCATTTTACTAAAGGTTTTTTGCTAGTCATGAGGATTTGATGTCACCATGAAGGGATTTTGTGCTTCTCTAGGTATGAGGAGATGCAAGGATTGAGATCATAAAATCTGTTCATAAAAACATACAACTACCTAGAGACCTATCCCACCAGATTCCCTGGAGCAGAGGGCACCTCACTCCACCCTGAACCCCCTCAGGGGCTGTTGCAGGTCAACAGCTATAGCTGCATGGGGTTCCATTTCCCTAGAGGCAGATGGCAAACGCCTTTGTTGCTCAGTGGTTGGCAGTGCTCTTGATAAGTGCCAATTTGTAGTTGACACTTGAATTGCAAGGAGATAAATCAGTCAATCCTAAAGGAAATCAACCCTGAATATTCACTGGAAGGACTGATGCTGAAGCTGTAGCTCCAGTACTTTGGCCACCTGATGCAAAGAGCCGACTCATTGGAAAAGACCCTGATGCTGGGAAAGATTGAAGGCAAAAGAAGAGGCGAGCAGAGAATAAGATGGTTAGATAGCGTCACCAAGTCAATGAACATGAATTTGAGCAAACTCTGGGAGATAGTGAAGGACAGGGAAGCCTGGTGTGCTGCAGTCCATGGAGTCACTACAAGTTGGACACAAGTTAGCAACTAAGCAGCAACAACAAAAAGAGAGACATTCTCATTTACAGAGGAGAGAAACCAAGTCCCAGGAGGTCAAATGACTTGCCCAGGGTGACATATTTAGTCAATGCTCAGACCAGACTCATTCAAATGCAGGCTCTAACCACTATGCTATACTGCCTCCCACTACTATGATGAGATAGGAACAGTGCTTGTCTGTTCGTGATATTAATAATAATACAAGTTGCCTTTTTCTAAGTACTACGAGGTACCAGGAACTTTACAGATGTTATTCTTCACCTTTTAACGACTTAAGGAGTAGTAAATTATTATCCCTATTTTTATAGATGAGCAAATTGAGGCTCAGAAAGTGATGTGACTTATTCAGGGCCACACAGCAAGAAAGTTGGGGGGTGAGGGGCAGCTGGAATTTAAGCTCAGGCCTGGCTCATTCCAAGAACAGGCAGAAAAAAAGTCATCTCTGCTATGGGCTCCGTTAAGAGATTTTCTTGATTTTGTAGTTGTTTAACTTCTCACCAGGGTTCCTGGAACCTCGTCACTACAGATTAATTCTTGGACAGGCTTTTATGCTCAAGCCAACTTACTGTAAGAAAAAAAATCTAGTGTGTGTGGGGGAAGCCCAAGACAAAGCAACCTCAGGATTTTCTGGTAAATTCTTAGACTCTTAATACTTCCTGGCCTACACAGGGGAGGCAGGGCAAGCTGAGATGATTCTAGCCCCAGGCTAGAGGGGGGTAGCATGGGGTTGGGGAGAGACTGGGCTTGTGCCACCTCCTGGATTGCAAAAATAGCCACAGGAAAGAGTCTGGCTGCTGGAGAGGCTAACCTAAGGCACGGGTTGATAGTCAACACAAGCCTTGAATCCTTAAGTGTCCGAGGGGACTTCATTGAACCCTTTTTCTTTTATTGAGCTGTTTTTACGTAAGACGACCCTGTGATTTATCCTCCAAACCTGCACACCTTTGAGAGTGAATGGGGCATGAAAATGATGACCTGTTACTTGTTCACAACACGTGCAGATCAGAACTGTGGTAGGGAAAGCATCTTGATCTTACAGGCTCTGGGAAACTACCCACACCAGGTTGGGAGGGTGGGTGGCTGTGAAAAGCTAGAGACCAGGTGGTAAAACTAGGAGGGTGGTAAAATAGAACAGGAGACCAGGAGATGGGGCAGGTGGAGCAGTGACTTACCCCCCGGGACACCTCTGCTGCTCTGGCCCTGTGCTAGCCCCCGCCTGGTTAACACAGCGGCAGGAGCTGAGGTCTGCAGAGAGCATTGGGCATTTGTGGGCACACGTGTCCCTCCCGCCAGACTTGCACTTAACAAGTGCAGGGAGTGGATGCCGTTTAGTCTGTGCCCAGCCCAGCCCCAACAGTCTCAGGATTAAGTACTTGCCTTTCAAGCATTTGCTGACGATGCTGTAAATGCTAGTGGGCATGGCTTTCCTGAAGTGTGCCAGGGGAGATGATGTTCGGCTTGCAGAGGGAAGAGTCAGGGGCCCTGTCTGTGAGGAGCTGTTAGGTTCAGTGGCGAGGCAGGTGGAACTTACTGACTCTATGATCTTGCCATATTACTTGACTCTGAGCTTTGGATTCCCTGTCTGGGAAACAGATGGCTCTTTACTGATTGCGGGGCTTCCCTGGTGGCTCAGACAGTTGCCTGCTATGTTGAAGACCCTGGTTTGATCCCAGGTCAGGAAGATCCCCTGGAGAAGGGCATGGCAACCTACTCTAGTATTCTTGCCTGGAGAATCCCATGACAGAGGAGCCTGGCAGGCTACAGTCCACGGGGCTGCAAAGAATCGGACACGACTGAGCAACTAACACTTATGAAAATAGGATTCAATGAGATAGTATGTGTAAATGAAAGGCAGTTTTAATTACTAATAATAAGATTCTGGGAAGGAGGACTCAGCTCTACTGAAAAGATGTGTCTTAGAATCAATCAGAACAGTCCAGAGACGGACCAGACTACTCGGGTTGGTGGTGAAGCCTTCTCATCACTGGAAGTCTTCAAGCAGAGGCAGTCGGGCATGGATGCTATAAATGGTGTGACCACCTTTGGGAGAGAGGCTGGGTTAGCAGGAAATGGGGGAGAGGAAAGCTGAGAAGAGTGACTTGTTTACGTCCCTGTCCATGTCACTTGGAAGACCGTGCTGTCAGCCAGCGAGGGGAGCACATGGGACCAGCAGCCTGGGACTGGTGGGGACTGGCCCTTTAAGAAAGGGGGATCTGCCTCTAGGAGGGAGAACAGGAAATAGGCAGAGGCCCCTGACAGTTTTCTCTTTTTCCCATGCATCGGCCCCTTGCTGGTTCCAGGGCCTCCCATCTTGGCTGAGAGAGAGGAGGCGGCTTCCTTGGGACTTGAGCACTCAGCTGTTCCGATGGGAGCCTGGTAGAGCTTGGGACTTGGCACACCTGTTGGCCCCAGGGCACCCCTCCCTCCATCCAAGGCTGTGCTCTCCCCTCTGGCTCTGGTCTCTGGAGCCTCATCACATACTCTGGATACACCAGCTGCGTCCATCCGGGGGTTCTTCGCCCAGAGTCTGTGGCTGGACACGAGGGTGCCATGAGCCCCCGGAGCTGGCAGGCAATGCAGAGTCAGGGAGACACAGCTCCTACCTTTTCATCTAATGGGGAGGGTTAGTGGTGGTGGTGGGGGGTACGCTGAGGCAAACCCAAGGAGTTGCTTAGAATCGGACCCCTGTCTGTCTATTGCCACCATTCCATTTGCCCCACTCCATGGGATTCTGAGACAGCAGCACCCTTGCCAGGGGAACACGACCTTCCCTCTTCCAGGGGCACGTGGGGCCAGAGGCGGTCACGGGGGTGTCAGTGGGTGGTGCTGAGCTGAAAATTCAGATGTGGCTTCTCCAGCATTCCCCACAGCTTTGGTGCCTGGCTGTCCTGCCTCTCGGCTCTGCCCCTCAGGTGTCAGGGCTGTGCCCATTCACATGCCCCTTCAGGACTCCCTGCTGTTGCTCAGCGCTCCCTTCCCTTGGTGCACAGCAGACCTGCTGGCTCTTGCCTGCACGCTGGCAGCTCCCAAATCGGGCTCTGCCCAGGCTCTCTCTCCATAACAATGTTACTGAGCTGGCTTTGGCAGGTTCTTCAAACTCAGTGCTTCTAGAACCGAGCACCAATGCCCCCTCCTTCCAACCTCTCCTCTCTATTTTTCAATCAACCATCTGATCTCCTGTACCAGCCAGAAACCTGGGGACTAGCTGGGTTTCCGGATCACCTGCAGACAAATCCCTGGGCCCCACCCTGGGCATCCTGCTTGGTTAGAGCTGAGTGGACGTGATGCTCCACGTTTCTAATAAGCTGCCAGGTGATGCCGAGGCTGCTGCTTATTCTAGCCACACTGAGTCACACTGAACTAGACTCGTCTCACTCCCTTCATCCCATGGCTCACTGTTATTCTTGTTACTGGGGCTTCCCTGGTGGCTCAGACAGTAAAGAATCTGCCTGCAATGCAGGAGACCCAGGTTCTATCCCTTGGTTTGGGAAGATCCCCTGGATAAAGGCATGGCAACTCACTCTAGTATTCTTGTCTACAGAATTCCATGGACAGAGGAGGTTTGTGGGCTACAGTCCATAGGGTCGCAAAGCATCTGACAAGACTGAGCGACTAACATATACACACATTCTTATTATTATTACCATAGTTAATATGTATTGAACACTTAGGGGCCAAGCCCTATACCAGGCATGCCTGGTTTCAAAGGCATGCCTTTGTTTCAGCCTACAAAGTTGTACTGAGTACCAGGTGCTGTAATAGACAGTTCCTTATTGGTATAAAACATACAGATGTATCTGCCAGTAGAGTTGACGTTCTGGTCAAGGAAGAAAGAAATTTAAAGGAAAAATAAGTTACCTACAAAAGGAAAGTAATCTAAAATGCAGGACCATCTCGTCGCTCCAAGAATGTGACATTGAAACAAATTTTGAAAGAGAATTCAGTTCTTATAACCCAAGGTCTCAAGATGCCGCTTCTTTCTCATCTCCCAGCTCTCCCCATGACATTAGGTCTCCACATTCCCCCTGGACATTGGCCAGCCACCTCCTGGCTGAGCTCCCTGCCTGGAGATTTAACTTCTCCCACTGACCCTCATCCTTCAGCCAAAAAAGTCTTCTAAAAAGCGAATTGTTGTAGCTCTCTTTGCCTAACAGCATTCAAGGATTCCCTAGTACCTTCAGGAGGAAATGCAGATTCCTCAGGTTCGAGGCTGGTGGTGATGAGATTCAGCTCGGCCCTCCAGCTTCTCTGCCCCCACCCCACCACCATTCTGCCTCCTTCATCCTCCACACTTCAGCTATTCTGGATTGGGGCTTCTCAAATTCTGACTTTGCCGCCCACTCACCCCCAACCCCCGGCACCGGATCACCAGCCCACCCATTCTGTCTCTTCACTTTTTGCACTAGGGGAAGCACCTTCTGCCTGTCTTGGTGCCCCCCGTGTCCCCTACACTCCCTCATCCTCCTTGTAGAGCTGATCTTTGGTACCCGTCCTTTCCCTCCTATGAATCTTCAAACCCTTCTCCCCTTGTCTCTGTCTCATCACGAGTTTTTCAGGGTCAGCAGTGTACTCATGAGTATTTCCCTTTTTCTCCATGGCCTTTCTAATTGGACCCTCTCTCCAGCCCTTCCCAAGGCAAGCTGCTGGCGAGAGGTCCTTGCACTCACTGACATCCCTTCCTCACCTGAGGTTCATTCCTTGAGCCACTGCAATTCAGTGCCCAGCTGCAAGCATCCATGTGTTCTTGATGCCAGCTGCCCCGGGAAGCTCTTCTTTCACATCCTTCCCCTCGCGAGGTGATCTTATCCACTCACATCTCAGTGATGCCTAGAGCTGAATACTGACAGGCCTGTAGCATCTTTCTGGGGCATCCCACAGAGCCTGTCCCAGGGTGGCATTTCTCCTCTTCCTACAATCCTGATCAAACAGAGATGCTCTAAGGATTCTGTCTACTTTCCTCTTTCTAAAGACCACCTCCACCTCCCCGCCCACCTCCAACTGTTGCTTTCAACTCTGTAATTATGTACGGGGTTTCCGCCTCCATGGGTGGTTCTGCTAGTGTTTACAGGCTCCCAACCAATAACTATTTAGGTAACTGTCTCTAGTAGATAGAGTCGAGTCTTCCAAAAAGATGTGTTCAAGTCCTAACCCCAAGTGCCTATGGCTATGAGTTTTTTTTGGAAACAGATTCTTTGTAGATGACTCAAATTCAGATGAGGTCATCCTGGATTTGGGTGGGCTCCAATCCAATGACCAGTGCCCTTATAAGAAGAAGGAAACTTGGACACGACGCAGACGCACGTGAAGAACACTCTGTGGCTCCATAACCATGCAGGAATGGACACAGCGTAGACACCAGGATGCTTTCAAACGGCGGCGCTGTGGAAGACTCTCGAGAGTCCCATGGACTGCAAGGAGATCCAACCAGTCAGTCCTAAAGGAAATCAGCCCCGAATATTCATTGGAAGGATTGTTGCTGAAGCTGAAGCTCCGTATCTTTGCCACCTGATGTGAAAGGCTGATTCACTGGAAAAGACCCTGATGCTGGGAAAGACTGAAGTGCAGTAGGAGAAGGGGTGACAGAGGATGAGATGAGATTAGATAGCATCACCGACTCAGTGGACATGAATTTGAGCAAACTCTGGGAGACAGTGGAGGACAGAAGAGCCTGGTGTGCTACAGTCACAAAGAGCTGGACACGACTTAGCAGCTGAACAACAAGACACAAGAAATGCCAGTGACTGCTACCAGAAGCTGCGAGTTAGGTGTGATGGATTCTCCCTCATGACCTTCAGAAAGAACCAACTCTGCCGACACCTTGACTTTGGACTTCTGGCCTCTAAAACTGTGAGAGAATAAACTTCTGTTGTGTTAAGCCACGCGGTCTGTGGTATGGTCTTACGGAAGCCCTAGGAAGCTCGTATGCTGACCATCTGTCTATCTGTCCATGAGCCCACCCATCGTCAGGCCCTCCTCTGTACCAGACCCTGTGCGAGGACTAGCAGGGATCTTGGGTCAAAGCAGAGCTCCCTGCTGCCCTTGAGAACTTGCACATAGAAGGTAAGATGACATATGGACACACACACACACACACACACACACACACACGCACACACAGAGCAACCTGCTCCAAGCAGGCCATACAAGGGCAGAGCGAATTCGGGAGAGAGAGTCAGCCTTGGCCAGGAAGTGGATCTCAGAGGAGGTGGCATTGAGCTCTCAGCTCTGAAGGCTGCGCGTTCATCAGCCAGCTTTGCAGAGCAAGTGAGAACAGGCCTTCCACAGCCACCAAGCCCACGTGGGTCCCCGCCAAGGAGCCACAGGATCCTGGGAAAGTTCAGCCTCAGCTTCGTCAGCGCCCACACAGGGTGTGAGGCCCAGATAGGGACAAAGAATGTGCCTGGGGCCACATGGCCTGTGGAACCATGTCACTGGATTTATAAAGCACTTTCCTGGGCTTTCTTTTCTCTGCTGGTATTATTGGTATTGACCTCAGTTTTTAAAAAACTCTCTTCACTGCAAACCACCCCCTTGCACAGGCTCTTGGGAAAGTAATGTTTCCAGGGTGGGGCTGGGTAGGGGTGGGCCTGAGCATCCTCCTTATCTTCATGACTGCTTTAGTTCTCACCTGGCCTTGCAGTGAGCCAGGGTGGGAGAGACTTCTCTGGGGCCCTACCAGATTCCGAGTCTCCTCTCTCAAAAGCTATTTCCCCCACTTCTGCTTTTCTCTCTTCCCTGTTTCAGGGCCAGAATTGTGCTCTGTTTTTCTTTCACTGGTATGTTTGGGCCCTCACCTTGGGAGGGTTCAGTGGGGATCCTGAGTGGGCTAGCAATCCTCTGGCATCCTAGCCACCTTCCCCCCACCCCCCACCTCCTCCAAAAGCCAGACCTAGTCTTTCATAAGATGACCCCAGGACCCTGGGGGAACAGGTCTTGAGCAGAAGAGGATTTACACATCCTGAAGGGTTGGGCTGCCTGCCTCCCCTCGCAGCTTAGTTTTCCAGCCTCTCTTTAGTGACAAGAAAGAGAGGAATGCACAAGAAAGAGCCTATTCATGTTGACTCACCACGTCCCTAAGAGGCAGGAGATGTCCATCTGAAAAGGGCCAGTCACATCACCTCCTCGATGAAGCCTTCTGAGATTGCCCCAGTCAGATTTCTATAGGAGCCCAATTCAGAGCTGTACCCCAGACTCAGGCCCAGGCAAGGCAGAGTTGGACTGGGAGGACCTGTACTCCACAGATGAGAAAACAGAGGCACAGAGAAGGAAGCCGGACACGTCTATGTCACACAGTCTGGTGATGATGGCAGAGAAAGGGTTCAAACAGTACTTTTAGCTTCTGGTACAAAATGATTTTCCTTAAAAAAGGAGTCCTCATGGCCAATATATCACATTCCGGAATCAGAAGTTCTGTTTAGATGCAGGGTTTGTTTTTTCTCTTTTTATTTATTTTTTATTTTTGGCCACACTCGGCAGCTTGCAGGAGCTTAGTTCCCCAGCCAGGCATTGGACCCAGGCCCCCTGCAGTGGAAGTATGGAGTTCTAACCCCTGGAGCACCAGGGAAGTCCCATTATTTTTTCTCTATTTTGAAAATTTGATTTTGATCTGATTTGGGCAGAAGTTCCCCAGTTTTCTGCAGACCCCATTGTTTCCTATTGCATTATACCCAAAGTCACAAACTTCCGTCACCCTGGCTTCCACTCGGCATTCATTCAGCAAATATCTATTGAGCCTCTAATAGGTGCCAGGTACTGGGTGATAGGTACCAGGTGCTGATCCAGGTACTGGGAAAACCCAGAAGTGACCAAGATGGAAGACAAGCCACCCCTGCACCCCAGTAGCTCTTGGGTTCCAGTGATATTAGGTTCACAGCAGCTGCCTCATTCTAATGGGGATCCATTAACATCCCCAGCTTGGTCTGGCTTCACCACCACCAGGGATATAAGAATTTGAGGTGCGATGAAATTATGGAAAAACCTCAAGCTTGTCTTCCATTTCAGGGTTGATGACTCAGACCACACAATTCTGTGAGGTTCTTATTTTGCTTTAGTTTCCTTCCTTACAACTTGGGACTGTGATCTTTACCCTACTTTCCTCTAGGGTTGTGTGAAAGCTATCTGGGTATTTGTAGAGCTCTACAGTGAGCTCTAAACAGGGCGTGACTTTTTGACCTTGAGGGCTGCTGAAGTCTTCACCTGTTCAGAAAGCGGTTCGGCTCTGAGGAATGGTGCTGTCCTACTTGGCTTCAAGACTCTCTGCTCAGGGAGGGGTGAGAATTTCTAGGGGAGTCGGGGGGAGGGCACCCCCTCACACCCATTGCCAGATTGTGATAAGAATGATCAGGTGTTGCTTTTTCACTTCCGTCTGGGGTCATCAGCTTGAGGAAGCGGTGAGAACTGAGGGAGGGTGGAGGGGGAGGGGATTTCCTCTTTGTCGGAAGCTCAAACCCAGGCTGCCATCAGTACCTGGACCTTGCCCCTTGGTGGGAGCTCCTCCGATCTTCCAAGCTGTCAACAAAGCCAGCATCTCCCTTCTCTAGAAAGCGTCTGACCTACAGCATGAAGAACTGAGGTTAGCTTCACAGAAGGACTTCCTGGTGCCAGGGGAGAAGGCTGAGGCTCATGATGGAAGCTTGTAGAGGAAGAGGGCGGGCTCTAGCATGGCTTCGGTGGCATCTGTCCTGGAGTTAGGTGGGATGGAGGCAGATCTCAAGAAGGTTGGCTCGGTGTTGCTTGGAAAGAGTCATCGTGATTTCATTTTTCCCAGCTCTTCTCAAGGAAGTAGACTTGCAGGTACAAACCCTCCTGATTGCAGTTATTTATTGTGTGGGCTTCCGCCAGGACCATTTCAGCGCTAATGCTCACAGGTGTATGGCAATGCTTAATGATAATGGGACATTGGGCCAGAACCTCTCCTTCCCTACCTTTCTCCCACCCGCCGGGCTACTTGGTCAACATTTTTATCTGATGTAAAGCTGTGGGAGCAGCAACCTTGGATTAATTGAACACTAGAGTCTGTGGGCGGTTGAGAACCTCAAGCTCTTTCCAAGGAGTAGCTCCTTAATTCTTGCAATAATGGGTAATATGCACGTCTATACCTTTATATGTGCTGGCTGCCACCCAACTGCTATTATCCCTATCTTACAGCTGTAGAAACACAGAAGTTAAGTAAGTTGCCCAGGATTGCACAGCATACAGGGGGACTCAAACCCAGGCAGCCTGGACCCAGAGTCCACATTCAGAACCACCACGCTGGAAGCTCCTCGCCCACCTTGAGAAGTGGGGACTGTGATTATCTCCAACATACAGAAGAGGAAACCAACCAGATTGTTCCATCAGTCACAAGCATCACCAAGAATGTCTTTTATAACTGCCCGGAACACGTTTAGGGTTAAGCAAATAGCAATAGCTTGCGCCCTTTGTGTCTATAGCAAGCTTTCCCGGGAACACTTAATCCTTGTGCTCCCACAGAGGTAAGCAGGGTGGGGATCTGGACTTTCGTGTTTCCCAGCTGAAAGGGGTCTGGGATGTGAAGCTAGGGCACCTCACACCTGGGCTGCACCTATTTACGTTGGCCGCAGCTTTGAGGCCCTGTGATCCTTTGACTCGGGGTGTGGCCGAGAGACAGTCACTCAATGCTGGCTATCATCTGACAGGCCCTGGACTATCAGGGTTGGAAGGGGCCTTAGTGATTTACTGAGTGATGAGATTAGTCAGCCTGGCTGGGAATGGTTCCAGGCTCTTACCTGGACAGCCTCTGGCCTCCTTTGATCAGTGGAGCGACAGGGCCTGAGGCTTACTTGCTCTAGTTCCCTGCCTCCCAATTAAAGAATGACCACAGGTATGCGTTCCATTGTTTCGAGAGTCCTTAGCCTCAGGCTGCTTTAGGGAAAAAGAAAGATCCTGTTGGATCTCCTGGAAGATGAATCTTCTGCCTTCCAGTTTTATATGCTCTGTAGATAACCCACCTGGAGACTCTGATTCCATAACCTGGAGAGAGTCCTCCTGGAGGCAGCTCAGGAGGAAGGGCAGCAAAGACCCACCGGCTGGTTACCTTGAGTAAGTCATGGAGGTCTCAGAGCCTCTCTCCCTTTCCTGACTACAGGGTGGGTGAGCCTGAGGACCCACCGAGATAAAGGGAGAGGCTGTTTTGTAAACAGTAAAGGGGGAGACCGTGTGATCAGGGGCTGCTTGCCGGAAGGACTGATCTGTCTTGGCCCAGCTCCTTAGCCTCTAAACGCTGTCCCCCTTTCCTTTGTCCACTGACCACGGTCCAGATGCCTGGATCATTTACAACCGCTAACTTTCTCTGAGCCTGTAGAGAGGTGCTCCATGGTGCTCAGAATTGGGGTGTTGAACCCCAGAGAAGGAAACTGCAGGTTTACCCAGGACCCTACGTCCTGCAAGCCAGAGTCGGGGAAGCCAGAACGCCCAAGCGAAGGCAGTTTCCAGCAGGAAGGTTTCTGTTCATATTTGCTCTTCATATATACACAGAAAAGGCACATTTGTGATGAATTTCACAAAGTGGACACACACCTGTGTCACCACTACCCGGCTCAAGAAATGACTTGACCAGCCCCCTGGGAACTCCCTCGGGGCCCCTTCCTAGTCTCGCCCGCCCCGACTCTGACTTTTAGCACCAAGGCTTGATTTCACCTCTGAATGGTAAACAAATGGAATCTGTCCAGAGCTTCTTTCACTCAGTGCTGTGTGTGTGGGAGCTTCATCCTGGTGATGTCAGTGGCTGCAGCAGGTTCCTTCTCCCTGATGTACATGGGACGCCCACACTTGGTCACACCTGATCTGTCCGATGGTGGGCAGGGGGGTCGTTTCCAGTTTTCCATGCGCTCTGAATGTTCTAGTCCACGTCTCGGGGTGAGTTGATATGCACTTTCTTTGCAGATACGAACTTGGGGTGGAATGATAGGCTCGTAAGAGGTGGTTGGCTTGGTTGTAGTAGATGCCAGCAGGAAGGATTTAAACAAGTCGTTAAGCAGGACTTCTAGACGTGCAGACTGTGGTGGGCTCGCTCTTGTCACACCTCTTGAAATTTCCTCCGGAAAACAGGAGGAAGAGGCTGAGTTAGGCAGGCCCGCGTTGGAGGCTGGGGTGGGTAGTCCTTGGCCTCTGTCTGGTTTTGTTCCCCTTTCCATAGTCTGTCTGGGTGCCCAGTCTGTGCTCCCAAGGAGGTATCTGAGTCCACTTGGAAGGGATGGGTAGGAGGGTTTTAAGCTTCATTTCTCTGCATCAGCCAAAGCCCCCTGTGTCCTGTTTTACATTGTAGGATTTTGAGAATGACAACATGTGATTATTGTTTTGTTTTTCTTAAAAATAAAAAAGCTTTAGCTATGCAACATTGAAAATTGTTGAAGGGACCGCTGTGAGGTCCCTTCCATTTGGATAATTCTATTTTGGGATCAGGAGTGGGGTGTGGGAAGGGTTAAGCATTATTCAGTCAAAGAGCAGGGCTGGGCCTCAGTGACCTTTTTAAAGTTCTTAAAGCTCAGCTCATGATGCGGGAGATCTCAGTACCTTCTATTAAAATAGTCTTCAGACAAACAGAAAGCTTACAGGATGTGGGGGAGAGGCTCCACGTGGAGGGACGTTTGGGCAGCCTTTCAGCTAGGAGTCTTGAGGACTCGCTCCTTCAGCCACCCCTCTGCATTTTTGTTTTTGTTTTTTCTTTTTTAATTCTCCACCAGCTGTTCCTGGTGGTTGTCACTTGGGTTGTTTGGGTTCAGAATGGTTCTTGTTTTCGCCCAGGAGTGGGTGACGCTGCTGTCTGTCCTGAGGGTGGTGGCTTTCCTTCCTCCAACGCCAGGCTGAGTTTGGACCTGTAGTTTCGCTTGGTGAGGGAGGCTGGGCCCTTCCTGGGCACCGAGAGAGGAACGTCTCTGCCTTTGGCATGCAGTTCTGAGTCAACAGGCCTGATAAACAGCCCACTTCCCAGGATCAGCAAGGAACAAAGCCCCTGACGGCTACAGGATCCGCCCACCCCTCTTCCTGAAACAGCTGCTTATTCTTTTGACAGGAGTCAGAACGCTGCACCTTCGCTTCCTCCCAGCTCTGCCTCCTTCTGCAAAACGGAGCTCAATAGAACTTGGTACTTTTGCCTTTTACTCTGGGAGGAGAGAAGCAGACGATGAGGTATGTGACATGGTGGAATGATCTACCTCTGCCGGGCTGGGGTCCCTGGGGGTATGGTGAGCCGGCTGCAGCGTGGACACTCCCAGGGGAGGAGCCCCGCTCTCCCCCTGACTTCTTGCTGGAATCCTCCAGTCATTCTGGAAGACAACAAAGTCCTCCTCTCCCGGCGTTGGATCTAGAAGTGGGTGCTGGCGGGATGCTGGCTCCGTCCCTGGAAGCTCTGCTGGAGTTTGCTGCCCCTGGCAGGACCTCACAGGGTGGGGCTGCAACCTGGGGTTTTTCTGGGGCTCAAAGTGCCTGCATGCAGAGCCCTCTCGGGGCAGCACTGACCCTTCATTTACTTCGCCTTATTTCTCCTGGGAAAACTCTTGCACAATGATTCCTGGGTCAGGCAGCAAGGAAAAGCTGGCTGGACCCAGGCTTCAGATTTCCTGAAGGGGATTCTAGAAAGGGCATTGTGAGAATCCCTGCAAAAACAGGTTGTTCCGCCTGTGGTGACTGGAGCAACAGCTAGTCGTATATTTAGTCTGAGGCTTGTCTCTTAGTTTCCTCTGTCTGCGTTTACTTTGACCCTTATAATGAAAAACATAACTGGAAACAGACTTCCATGTGCCTTTTTTCCCCCCCACAAATTATACCATGTTTCTTCTAACACAGAGCATCTCTCCCTAATGCCCACCAGTTCAGAGAGATTTTAGGGTAAAAGCAGAACTCTGTCCTCACCCCCAGCACCACCTCCCTGCCAGGAGCTGGGCCAGGAGGGCACAGGGTCTGCTTTTCAAACACAGCATCCCCCCATCACCCCCTTGAGGGTAAGCCCAGTGATCTCAGCCTTTGTGAAAGGCTATAATCTCAGTTTCCTCAGCTATAAAGCTGCTGTGCTGACCAGGATGAGGGATGAACAGGATGGAGTGAGTAAGGAAGGCTCAAATGCCAGGTACACAGGAGGCACCTGGAGGTGGCAGGGGCATTGAACTGACTAAGCGCACCAGCTGGTCCAAGGAAGCCTGTGATGGGCTAGCTTTGGGCCAGTTGCTTAGTGATAACCGTGAAAGGCAGGCTTCCCAGGTGGTATTAGTGGTGAGGAACCCACCTGCCAATGCAGGAAACGTAAGAGAGGCAGGAGCCATCTTCCTGGGTCAGGAAGATCCCATGGAGGAGGGCACAGCTTCCCGCTCCAGTATTCTTGTCTGGAGAATCCCATGGACAGAAGAACCTGGTGGGCTACAGTCTATAAGGTCACAAGAGTTGGACACTGAAGCAACTTAGCATGTATGTACCCACTCATGCAACCATGAAAGGCAAAACGAAAGGATGTGGCTAAGAGACCTGGCTGCTGAATCTGTGGGTAAGCCTGCACGTCCGCTGAGGACAAAAGAAATAAAAGGATGAGGCCTGGAGGCCAGCTTTCTGGACCTGAATCCTGGCCCCACTGCTTTATGCTGTGTGACACTGGGCAAGTCACTTAACCTTTCTGAGCCTCCATTTTCATGTCTGTAAAATGAGGATAATACTAGAGTGACTTAACGGGGTCATTATGAGGCTTACCTGGGAGACTGCTGGTAAAGCGTTTAGCCCAGGCCCTGGCCTGGTTCAGTTGAGGGGCATCCAAGTGTTGCAGGGCCAGAAGCTTATTTCATTTCCAGGCTCACTTTAGGAAAAAGAATGCAAAGTGGAAGTAAATGCCGCCATCCCTTGGTATCCACTGGGGATTGGTTCTGAGACCCTCGCAGATACCAAAATCCAGGGACACTCAAGTCCCTTACATAACATGGTATGGTATTTACATAGAACCCACATACATCTTCCCATTTACTTTTAATCACCTCAAGATTACTTAGAATACCTAGTACAGTGTAAATGCTATGTAAATGGTTGCCTGCACGCAGCAAATTCGAGTTTTGCTTTTTGAAGCTTTCCTGGAATTTTTTGTTTTTTAATGTTTTTGATCCGTGGTTGGTTGAATCTGCGGATGAAACCCATGGGTATGGAAGGCTGGCCGTATTTAGGAAAGGAGGAGACATCCGAACATGTAACAAAAACTGACAAATGCTCTCCATAGGAAAAAATCCAGAAAATAACATTGTAATAAAGTGTGAAGATAATATAAAAATGATTAGTATTACTCAGCTGTCGGATGCACCTGTTATATTTTGGCTGCAAACTCTTGGACTGCCTCTTTGCTGACTTTGTAATATCATTTTAAATTGAGACAAAAAGAAGACAAATCAGTTTTTGCCTCTGCTGCTGCTGCTAAGTCGCTTCGGTTGTATCTGACTCTGTGCGACCCCATAGATCCCATAGAGTTTAGCTTCAAAAAGCAAAACTCGAATTTGCTGCGTGCAGCCCACCAGGCTCCCCTGTTCCTGGGATTCTCCAGGCAAGAACACTGGAATGGGTTGCCATTTCCTTCTCCAGTGCATGAAAGTGAAAGGTGAAAGTGAAGCTGCTCAGTCATGCCGACTCTCAGCGACCCCGTGGACTGCAGCCCACCAGGCTCCTCCGTCCCTGGGATTCTCCAGGCGAGAGTCCTGGAGTTTTGCCTCTAGTATGGTTAAGTCAAAGGTTGCATTTTATTACCTCGAGTTTAGAATAGTTTCTTTTGGCTTCACAGCTTGTTATTGGTGATGCCATGGCTGTGAATCGCTTGGCAGTTTCCTGCTCAGGTGACTCCAGCCAGAGCTCCAGAGAACTCAGCTCTTCCATCCTGAATGGGGTGGTAAGACTGTGTTGGGGGAATATGGGCACCAGGTAGCTGTGAACTCTGGATTACCGTGACCCCTGAGACCCCCCAAGTGGGGAACAGAACAGCAGTTAGTTCAGCTCCTTCTCTGGATCACAGTGGGAGGCTCCTGGGAGCTCAGCAAGGCCCACCTGGGGCAGGTTGGGTCTGCAGGGAGTGGGGTCAGGCCCCAGGCCCCACCTGCAGTCCCAGGACTGGTGTGATTCCTCCAGACAGGGCTGCACCTCGTCTCCGGGAAGCATTTGAGCCTTAACCACTCCCCACCCCAACGGGAGAGCAGGCCCAGTTTGCCAAGGGGGCCTGACATGGAGGTTTCTTAAGCTTCCAGGTCAGTTGACCTGTGGACTCAACATGACTTGGTTGGCAGTCTTCTCTCGTGATCATCACTTCCAGGAAACTGGGGCTGTTGCAGAAAGATGAGTTTGGTGTGGCTGAGTGAACCTGTCCTCGGCAATGAGACTTCCAGCCCTCTGGCTGATTTCTCACCAGGTCCCAGGTCAATCAAGAAAGACTGTGGTGGAAAGTTAAGTCCACAGGACTTGTTTCAAGGACGGGGAGACTGAGGCCAGAGAAACCATGACTCGGTTCACAAAGCCACTTCATGTGGCCGCTGGGGGTGCCATTTGAGCACCCTCTTCTTCCCTTCCCCATCGTGAGCCATGGGGCAAACGTGATGTCCGCGGGACCCTGAGCTGGGGGCAGTGGGGAGTGGAGCTGACTAGCACATCAGTCAGCGGGCAGGGAGGGCTCGCCTGTGACCCTTCTGGGTCCTGCAGTCTCTGATGGAGCCACGTGTTTCTGACTCTTTCCCGTAAAAAAAGCAGCGTCCTCATTTCGACTGCCATTTGTGGAGCGTTTACTGCCCACCAGCACAACGTGCTGTGTAAACATGGCCTCCTTTTGTCCTTTCAAGAACCCTAGAGGGGGGCGTATTTGAAGCTCCATTTTGTCTGTGTAAACAGAGGCTCAGAGCCAGAGAACTTGCCTGGGGTGTGCGTCAAGGGCTGCACAGCCTTAGCTGCCAGACTCATTTCTGCCCGGAACGCTGGATCTAAATGTTACGATGGAGGATGTGGAAGATGAATGATAGGAAGTTTCCCGAAGGGTGACTAATAGTCAGTTCCTGGCCCTCCCTCCCACCCCACTGCCCGCCCCCTCACCTGCTTTGTTTCGATTGCAACACTTGTCACTGTCTGACACGTATCGTTTTGAGTCTCCTGACCCCATGCAGTGCTCCAGAAGTGACTGCGGCTCAAGGTTGCAGGACGGGATGGGTTCCAGGGACGGGGGGGGGGACGAATCACAGGCAGAGAGGAGGATTTAGCCTGCGGGAAGGCACTACTTTCCCCCTGCTCTGCCCCAGATAATGGCTTTTCCAGGGCTTCTGAGTGCCCAGTGATTCAAGCTGAGATGCTCACCTCTCCCCCTGATGTGAGATGGGGAAATCAAGGGCCACTAGACTTCCCTTCAGAGAGGAGTTTTGCTGGAAAGGAATACCTGAACTTATACCAGATGGGGTGGAATGATGAGATTCTTTCAAGCCTTGGTTGTGTGTATCATCTGTGTGGAAGAATTAATTTATGGGCCTCATGGAAAAGTCTGACGCTCCAGGGAAACAGAAGCAGAAAAGGAGGCAGGGGAAGGGGGTAAGGAAGGTGGAGAAATGACAGTGTGACCCTGCCTTGAGAAATGCACTGGGGTTTTTAGCACCATCTGCACATATTCCAGGAGTGCGGGTGGTTTTATTTGGAAGCCATGGTAAGGGCTGAGTTCTGGGAGTGGCCCAGGAGTGGCCCGTGTGGGTGGCAGGTTGGATTCAGAGAGAAATCTCAAACACCATTGACAAGAGGGCTGAGAGATGCTCGGAGGGCTCAGGTGGAACTGGGCCTGGCTGGGCTAACCAGATGCTCTGAGGGGTGGGGCCAGGTGACTCAGATAGTCACACTCTCCCATGTAAGACAGGGTGTTAGTACCTGTAGGGCCTAATTCAGGGGCTTCCCGGGTGGCTCAGTGGTAAAGAGTCTGCCTACAATGCAGGGGAGGTTTGTGTTAGTTGCTCAGTCGTGTCCAACTGTATGCTACCCCATTGACTGTAGCCCACCAGGCTTTTCTGTCCATGGGATTCTCCAGGCAAGAATACTGGAGTGGGTTGCCATGTTCTCTTCCAGGGGATCTTCCCGACCCACGGATTGAACCCTGGTCTCCTGCATTGTAGGTGGGCTCTTTACCATCTGAGCAACAAGGAAAGGGTGCAATGCAGGGGTCATGGGTTCAGTCCCTGGTTTGAGAAGATCCCCTGGAGGAGGGCATGGCAACCCACTCCAGTATTCTTACCTGGAGAATCCCATGGGCAGAGGAGCCTGGCTGTGCTACTGCCTATAGGGTCACAAAGAATCAGACGCTACTGAGCACACACAGGGCCTAATTCTATGCTCTACCCCTCAAATGGGCTATTTAGAAGCAAGCCCACATTTCCTACTTGGTGGGTAAGATAGTCAACTACCAGTCTTCAGAATGACGCAGTTTTGAAAATTCTGAGACAAACACATCAGTGAAGGGCTTTTAGACCATATTGCCTGCCAAATGCCTCATCATATCCAGAGAGAAAAATGAAAATGTTTTCAAAGACCCACTGGTCTCCCTGCCAACCCTTCTGTCGCCGGTGCTTTGCTGAAGGACTCGAGATTGACTCATTTGGGCAGCTTCCAACTGTGAGTCTTTTAACAAGAGTGACACCTGACCACAGCAAAAAGTCAGCAGATTCAAGTCATTTATAGGATCCAGAAAGAAATGGGCTCCAAGGGACTTCCCTGGTGGTCTGGTGGTTAAGAATCTGCAGGTTAAGAATCCCTTCCAATGCAGGGGTTGATGGTTGATCCCTGGTCCAGGACCTAAGGCCGGTCCCACAAGCTGCTGGACAACTAAGCCTGCACTCTACAAGGAAGACCCAGAGCAGCCAAAATTTAAAAAATAAGAAAAATATTAAAAATGGGCTTCAAGAGTTGTCTCTGGGGCTAATTTCTGAGTTAAAAAAAATTAAACACCTGCATTTGGAGAGGGGATGAGGGTGTGTCCCTGATGTACGTGTCAGTGTTCTCTACGATGAGAGTTGTTTGTTTAACGTTTCTTACACTGCGAGAAAATTTGTGTTTGATCCTCAGCAGGTGGGGTTGATAAAGCTTCAGATGGCTGGGGCTTGATCAAAGAAAATCAAAGTCGCCTGGCCTTTCCAAAGAGCTCTTAATCAGGCTGCAGCACAGAACAGATGGATAGACCTTCGGAGCCCCTAATTTGCATCAATTTGCATTTATTGTTTAGCATGTTCTTATTCCAAAACCCTTATTCTTTTCTCTCAAATATGTTTTGAGCTTTTGCTGAGTATCAGGCACTTTGCTTTCTTCACTGGATCCTCCCAACAGCCTGTTTTATGGACATCAGTAAGAAGAACTGGCAAATTGTGAGCATTTACAGGATGCCAGGCACAATGCTAAGCATTTTACAGAGGCCATCTCTTGGAACCATCACCATTTTTATCCCCATTTTAAAGACGAGGAAACCCATCTAATGTGGTCCATTACAAGTCCAAGTGTCCCTTTTCTGAATCCCTTAGGGCCAAATATGTTGGAATTCAGAATTTTTTTTTGTATGCAGAGTATTTATCATATTTTATGTAATGTCCCAATGCAGCAGCAGTAGCACATAACAAAATACATCAATATTTATACAAAGAAACATTTAAACAGCCTCACTGAGAGGGATAAAGATTATAAATAGCCTCACATCTATTTATTAGGGCCTGGATGTCAATTGAATTATAAACAGGCTTTCAGTTTACAGAGCTTGCTGGAGTCAGATGAGGGTCTGAGAAGCTGCTGTGTGTTTGGAGTTAGCCAGTTTTGTATGTCTCAAATCGCTACTTCACTCCCAAACTCTAATCACCATCCACACTTCTCTGGGAGGGACCGCAGCAGTAGAGTGGGGTGGCCACAGTCTCAGTCCAGACCTGTTTGTTTCCAAACCCTGGCCTTTCCTTGCACGCAATGCTCATGGTATTGACATAGAAATCAAGTGGCTTTTCCCAGCCGCCAGGATGAGTTGCAAGCATTCCTCTGCATTTTGTAACTTTGCCTTGGGTCCCGGGCTCTGTGTACCAGCTCACGAGGTATTCACAAGGAAGAAGCTCAAACTGAGGTGTCCCTGTGGCCCAGCAGGTCAATCTTCTCATGGTCTGTGGAACACCACTGGTCACAGTTGTATCTGAAAGCAGGAGGGTGAGTTATGACCTGGAGTTCAGCCCTGGCTTTTCCATTTCCAAACAGAGCTCACTTTCTAAGCAAGAAATGTCATGGCTGGTAACCCCACACTTCCTCTTCTTTAACTGGATTTAATAATAAAAGTGATGAAGGGACTATCCCTGGCGGTCCACTGATTAAGACTCCGCTCTTCCAACGCAAGGGGTGGGTGCAGGTTCTATCACTGGTCAGGGAACTAAGATCCCACATACCACTCAGTGAGGCCAAAAAGTTGTTTAAAAAGTAGGGAGGAAAAAGGAAATAATAATAAAGGTGATGGAGCACAGGAGATCCAAGCCAGGAATCATTTCAGAACCCTCTTTGAAAAGAGTTAGAGAATAACCTGTTCCATGAAGGACCATCTTGGTGCCTTCTCACTTTATTTCACACACTCACTAGGTGATGGCCTCCTCTGGCTCTTTGAGGGCACGGAGGATTCAGGGTTAAATAAGAAGACATTCCTTTTGCCCTCAGGAAGCTCACAGGAATGATCAGAGGTGATGGAGCCAAATGTGGTTGTTGCCACGTAAGCCGCCTCCCAAGGTGATATGTGCGGCAACGTGAGCAGAGTGATGGGGGAGCTGGAGGAAGGAAAGGGGACTACGCTGGTGGTTAGGGGTAGGGAGTGATGTCTTGCCACTCACACGGTTCACTGGACCCAGGGTAGATAAAGCACAACCAGGGAAGCTGGAAGAAGACTCAAGGAGCTGGAGGGACTGTAGACATGTTTATTCTCTCCCAGCGGCAGCAGCAAGTCTTCAAAGACTACCGATTAACTAAGACAGACAAAAGTGGCCCGTGGCCAAGTAGATGCGAAGGCCCAGTGCTACCAAGGTCAGTAGTATTGTTGTTTACAGAACACAAGGTGAGAGGCTGTGAGAGGGTGGGACAGGAGAGCCTGACTGACTCCATGTTGGCAGTCATTTTCTCCACAGGTGGTTTCACCAAGGCCATGGCACTGGCTCCCTGCTGTCTACTCTCACGGTTCCTCCACCTGCTGGTCCTCTCCTTCTTGCCCCCTTCTCTATCCTACCTTCGAGTGTCGGCATCTTTAAGCTTCAGCCCAGGGCCCTCCTTCCCTTTTGTCTCTCTCCATTATCTCCTTGGTAATTGAATTCATTCCCTTCACGTTAAATATCATCCTTGGTCTATGGACACTCCCCCAATTGCACAGCCTGCCCACATTTCTCTGATGAACTGCAGAGTTGAGTTCTGCTTGCCTGTGAGTCTCCATTCAGATGTTCACACACTCCTTGAAATTCATGCATCCAAGAGGGAACTCATCATTATTTTCCTCCAAGCCTATTCCTCCTCCAACCAATCTCACTAAATTCTACAACCTACCTGCTTAAGCAGAAACCTTATTTCTTTCTTCCTCCCTAATGGCTAAATTGCCAGCCAAATCCTATCAATTCTCTCTCTAAAGGAGGTTTTGAATGAAATCAACCATTGAACCAGCCCATCTCCTCTTTTTTAAAGAATTTCATGTATTTAATTTTGGTTGCCCTGGCTCTTTGTTGCTAGGCAAGGGCTTTCTCTAGTTGTGGTGGGCAGACTTCTCATTGCGATGGCTTCTTTTGTTGTGGATCACAGGCTCTGAGCGTGTGGCGCTTCAGTGGCTGTAGCACATAGGCTCAACAGTAGTTGTGGCCTGAGGGCTTCAGAGCGCCTGGTATGTGGGATCATCCCAGACTAGGGATTGAACCCTTGTCCCCTGCATCAGCAGGCAGATTCTTAACCACTGGACCACCAGGGAAGTCTCCAGTCCATCTCCCCTGTTGCAATTAGAATGGTCTAGCTTGTCATTTTATCTGTTCCCCACACCCAGTGCCCAGATGGGTCTCTCTGAAGATGGGTCGGGTGACTCTCCAGCTTCAGATGCTTTTGTGCGTCCCCACCCTCTTTCCATGCCCTTCCAGCTTCTGACTGCCCCTGCCCGCCCTCTGACTCCTGGCCATCACCACCACCACCCCGCCTCTTTCATTCAGGTGGGACAGCTGCACTATTTTTTTCTTGTCCACGTTTTTTGCTTTTGTTTTCCCAAACACAGGAAGCTTTTTCTCTAATCAGCCTGGTATAGATGCTATTTCTGAAATAGTCTCATCCCTTCTCGTGGGACTTTCTTTTCCATCCTATCTTCACCCCATGGGAAGCTTTAAAATCATCTGCCCAGTGAGCCCTTCCCCAGCCACCCAAGTCAAAGTACTTCCCAAGCTGTAGTTCTCTACCCAGCACCCCTTCCCCCTTGGATCACAATTTCATGCAGCAATGAAGAAATATTTATGTACCTACTACGCGCCAGCTGTGTGGGTATGGGAGGGAAAGGCCACCTGGGAAATGGTTGGGTCTCAGTTGTAAAAGACCAGCATGCTTTCCGCTCTGAACGGTGGAGCACGTAGTTAGGATATCAGAGGCAGCAGAGCCATTGAATTGATCATTCCCCAAGGTCACATGCCGAGAGTTAGTGCTGTCGAGTCAGAGGAGGCCAGCAACTATGGGAACCATTAGCTCAACCCTCACTCTAGAAAAATGGTACAGATGAACTTGTTTGCAAAGTAGAAATAGTCACAGATGTAGAGAGCAAATTTAAGGTTATCAAGTGGGGGAGGGGCAAGATGGGATGAACTGAGAGATTGGTATTCACATACTGATCCTGCTGTGTATTAAATAGATAACTAATGAGAACCTGATGACTAATGAGAACCTTCTGTATAGCACAAGGAACTGTACTCAGTGCTCTGTGGTGACCTAACTGGGAAGGCGGAGAAGGCAATGGCATCCCACTCCAGTAACCTTGCCTGGAAAATCCCATGGATGGGGGAGCCTGGAAGGCTGCAGTCCATGGGGTCGCTAAGAGTCAGACACGACTGAGCGACTTCGCTTTCACTTTTCCCTTTCCTGCATTGGAGAAGGAAATGGCAACCCACTCCAGTGTTCTTGCCTGGAGAATCCCAGGGACAGGGGAGCCTGGTGGGCTGCTGTCTGTGGGGTCGCACAGAGTCGGACACGACTGAAGTGACTTAGCAGCAGCAGCAGCTGGGAAGGAAATCTAAAAATGAGGGGATATGTGTATATGTATAGCTGATTTACTTTACTGTATAGTGAAAACTAATACAACATTTTAGAGTAACTGTACTCCAATAAAAATGAATAAACCCTCTCCCATGTCTATGGTGGATCTTGTGATCAGTCAGGATACTTTCCCTCTGAGCCTCAAAGTGGCCTTAGCATCTTTTGCAACTCAGGCAGCCCCATCAGTTCATTGAATTGGCTATTTGCCGTTGCAGACCCATGCAATTTAAGGTAGAAACTTCTCCTTGCACGCGTGCCTGCTCAGTTGCTTCAGTCGTGTCCAACTCTTTGCAATGCTATGGACTGTGTCCCACCAGACACTTCTGTCCATGGGATTCTCCAGGCAAGAGTACTGGAGTGGGTTGCCGTGCCCTCCTTCAGGGGGTCTTCTCCATCCAGGGATCGAACTTGCATCTCCTGCATTGCAGGCGGATTCTTCACTGCTGAGCCCCTGGGGAAGCCCAGAACATGTGCCTTAGCACTTGTTAAATATTCATCACCTTTTCCTTTTAGAAAGGACATAGGTAGAAATAATTCTTGAAAAAAATCATATCCCACTCTTGATATGTTTAATCTATTTCCCCCCCTCTTCTTTTCTTTTCCCAGGAGAAAATAATGAATGTCAAAGGAAAAGTGATTCTGTCAATGCTGGTTGTCTCAACTGTCATTGTTGTGTTTTGGGAATATATCCACAGGTAATTATGGAACATGATAAAGTGATGTTAATGAACATCTCCATCAGCCAAGTCACCAGGTTGAATTGAAATTAGGATTTCTTCCTTCCTGTTTCCCTGAGCCCTAGACTTTAATGACTCTCTTTAAAATCATTAGAGCTTCAAGCACTTTCTAAGGAATTAATTATCTTTCTTCCTGCCATGTTCCTAATATCTCAATTTTTATATAGCTTTGCAGTTCTGGGCAGGCTAGAGCCAGAAACAGTAAGGTCTTATTAAGACCAAAATGTCATATTAAAATATGACCAGATATGGAAATTGCATTAAGAAATTTCAGGCAGGAATTCCACGAGAAATTCACCCTGATTTTTGCAGTCCTGAAATATTTGCAAAGTTCAAAGGAACAACTCAAAGTTGTTCACTTTTGCTGCAAAATACACTTTGAATGGCTGGTGATTCATTTGTGCCTGGCTAAACTTTTGAGTGCTTTGTCTGTTTTTTTTTTAACTCTGGAAAACAAAATGAATGAAATATTTCTGAGTTTTCAAATTCATCAGTGGATTCACCTCAAATATTTGAGCTGCTTCGTGTGTTTTGAGAAAATATAATGCCTTGGAGGTTCCAGCTGGAGAGGCTTCTGACAGAAAGAAGTCTCCCCAGGCAGCTACAAAAATGCACAATGGTTTTGACTTTAAGAGCCATCAGTACAGTTCAGCCTTTCTTTCAAAAAGGCTACCTTACACCTAGAGGTGGATGAACCTAGAGCCTGTTATACATAGTGAAAGAAGTCAGAAAGAGAGAAACAAGTGTTATATATTAACGCTTTTATATGGAATCTGGAAAGATGGTGCAGATGAAACTATCTGCAGAGCAGCAAAGGAGATGCAGACGCAAAGAACAGGCTTGTGGACACAGTGAGGGAAGGAGAGGGTGCAATGAACTGAGAGAACAGCATTGAAAAATATATATTGCCATATGTAAAATAGAGAGCCAGTGGGAATTTGCTGGATGCCGCAGGGAGATCAAATCCAATGCTCTGTGACAATTTAGAGGGGTGTGATGGGATGGGTGGTGGGAGGGAGGTTCAAGAGGGAGGGGACATATGTATATCTATGACTGATTCATGTTTATGTATGGCAGAAACCAACACAATATTGTAATTATCCTCCAATTAGAAATAAATTCAAATAAATAAATAAGGCCACCGTACAACATCTCTGGGCCAGGAGCACTGTCTTGTCACCATTGATATCTTCATGGTCTTAGTAGGTTCCCAAGTTCAAAATGATGGCCTGGATAAACATTCAGTTCAGTTCAGTTCAGTCGTTCAGTCGTGTTCGACTCTTTGCGACCCCATGAATCGCAGCACACCAGGCCTCCCTGTCTATCACCAACTCTTAGAGTTCACTCAAACTCGTGTCCATCGAGTCGGTGATGCCATCCAGCCATCTCATCCTCTCTCGTCCCCTTCTCCTCCTGCCCCCAATCCCTCCCAGCATCAGAGTCTTTTCCAATGAGTCAACTCTTCGCATGAGGTGGCCAAAGTATTGGAGTTTCAGCTTTAGCATTATTCCTTCCAAAGAACACCCAGGGCTGATCTCCTTTAGAATGGACTGGTTGGATCTCCTTGCAGTCCAAGGGACTCTCAAGAGTCTTCTCCAACACCACAGTTCAAAAGAATCAATTCTTTGGTGCTCAGCCTTCTTCACAGTCCAACTCTCACATCCATATATGACCACAGGAAAAACCATAGCCTTGACTAGATGGACCTTTGTTGGCAAAGTAATGTCTCTGCTTTTGAATATGTATAAACATTAGAATGTTGCTTTCAGTTCTTAAATTCTAAGATGTGATGAGCTGGTAGGACTGTCCTGGCTGCTTATAAAGGATCTGCACCTTCAGGTACATCAGTGGAAGGAGGAATCTCTGGACTCTGGAGCTGTTTTTCCCCAGGGTGACCTAACCAGTTCTGGAGTATTATTGTTTCATTCTGAAAAACTCGTTTTAAAAGAAACAGGACAAGCTAGAGAGTGACCATGTTAAAGGGGTCTACAAACCAGGTTTTTCAAATTGAAGGAAACTATGGGTACTTAGTCCAAAGAAAAGGTGACTCAGTGTTGGATGCAGGGACCCTGGGGCTCCCTTTTGTTGAGAGCGGAGGAAGTATCCTGGCTGGAGTCTGGAACTAGGCTGGCTGGGGCTGGTCCTGTGCCATGACTTGCCTCCTCTGTGACCCTGGGCAAGTTACTTCACCACTCTGTTCCTTGGTTTTCAATAAGTTTCCCTGTTGTTTAAAATGGGCATAATGGTAGTACCTGCTTCATAGGGTTGTTGGATTAAATAAGTTATTGTGTATAGAGCACTTAGGGCAGTGCCCTCAGAGAACGTTCGCTGCCATCACCATCATCACCACCATTCTCATCATCTGCTCAGAGGTAAGATTTGGCAAATAGAAGGAAGAGCTCCAGCAGCTGGAAGAATCCAACAGAAGAGCGAGCGTCCTTTGGGGTCTTGCCCTGAGCTGAGCTACTTGTGTAGGTAACCTTGAGAGCATTTGAGCTCTGAATGCTTGATTGGATAACCTTGGCGTTTTGAATTGCAGCCAGAGTCACACTTCCAAATTTTGGGTACTTCACAAAATTAAAATATGGGAGCCAGAGGCCCAAATGTGCATATTGGCACTAGGCTCCCATAAAGAGGGTTTATTTTGCCATGCTGGGTACACTGTCTGTGCACAGTAACTAGAGCAGCTTCTGGCTGCTCTTCAGGGCCATAGTCTGGCACCCAGACTGCAGCCACATCATTCTTCAATGTGGGGAATCTATTTGAACACCTGCAAGAGGTTTAAAAGGCAGCAGATTCTCTGCCACCCTGAGAATTGGCCTTGTGATGGTGTGAGGTGAGCTGAGGGCACTAACCTTAGACAGGTGGGCAGCACTTTAGCTAAAAAGGATTTTAAAGTAGCTCAATCAAACACGTCAACTGCTAAGTAAAGAGAGACTACTACCGATAGAGCATCCTGAAAGAATGTCATCCAGGACAGGGTTTGATTTGAGGTTGGATTTAAAAAAAAAAAAATCTTAGAATTTTAGAGATGGAAGAAACTTTAAATGTTTATGATAAAATAATGATGGTGAGGGCGATTTTGATGATAGTACCTACTAGTTATTGAGCGTTCGAATGTGCCAGGAACTGCACTAGGCATTCCCTCCAGTTCTTAAAATAGCCCTGCAAGCTAAGCATTAGTCTGCAGAGTCTGTGTATCTAGATGGGGCACACTGAGTCTCCCCAGTGTTAAACGTGAATGTCCGAGGTCACATTTTCAGGAAGATTTAGGTCTGAGGCTGTCAGAATATATAGCTTGACCCACGATACAACCCTTCCTTCGGCTGAGGGTTCTCATTTTTCAAGTGAGAAAATGGAGACCAAATAGGTGAAATGACTTAGCGGTGAATTTATGTCCAAGTTCTAATTGGAGCTCAGATCTGATTTCGTTGTCCAGGGCCCCTTCTTGAGCTGGTTGTTCACGCCAAGTGCTGTGAGGGGTACAGTGTGAAGCCCAGGGAATTCCTACCCTCAGGAGGTTAAACTCTAGATGGAGCAAGCAGATGTGTACATCAATACCGACAGTGCAAAGCGAAGGAAGGATATCAGAGGGAGAGAAAAGGAACCGTGAGAGTTCAAGGAGGCAAAGATTATGTTAGACTTAGACAGCGATCTGTTTTTTGCAGGGGGAGAGGCGTTCATTCACAAGTATTTATTGAGCAGCTACTATGTGGCAGTCACTGTACTCAGATTGTACCACAGGAGAGGGGGCATTTGAACTGTGCCTTGAAGGATGAATATGTGTTAAATATCATGCTCTGCAAGGTGGATGTTGCTGGGACCTGAAATGTCACAGGCCTCTGGGAGGGGAGGGTGAAAAGGGCAAGATGGCAAATTTAAAAGATGGAACAAGACGGCAAGTCTGACTCTACAAAATGATGTCCTGAGCGCCTGGTGGGGGTCTGAGTCCTAGTTTGCAGAGGGCCCTCCCCCTCCTCTTTCCCTTCTTCCTAACCCCCTCTTGTCGGGTCTGGAGTCAGATTCCCCAGGTTCAAGTACTGTTTCTTCTAGCAATCCAATCTTAGACAAAACCGCTTAATGCCTAGGTGCCTCCAAGGAAGCATAGATCCTCCTTCATTGATTGTTGTGAGGATTTAATGAGCTAATACATGTCAATTGCTTAGAACAGTCCCTGGCCGAGTATTAGCTGTTATGAATATTGTCAGATTAATAAACAGATTTAGAAACAAGAGATATTAGAACTTGATCCACAAGTGTTGAGCTCAGAGGGGTAACTGTAGGTGGAAAGAGGGCAAGCATTTCACTCTGGTTAAGAGATATGGACTCCCAGCAGGGGCAGAAGGCAGAGTCTGAAACAAGTATTAGTCATTTATATTTTTTTTCAGTGATGAGGGCAGCTAGGGCCAGACAGGTGCAGAGCCAGGGCAGGTGCCTGAGCCCAGGTCCAGAACTCTTTCTACCAGACTCTATCCCTTTTATTCATGGGGAGAAGGAAGCAAGAAAGATTTAACCATTGGGCACAGCTTCCATGCACAGAATGGTGGAAGAATCCAGTATGACAAGTCTTATCCCTTTGCCCCCAAAATATCTCTGAAGTCAGTGCACTCCGCTCTCTCCATCTCTTTGGCTGCCTTGACCTGGGGCCTGGACCACTGCCAACACCTCCTGAATAGTCATCCATTTACTCTCTTACTGCCTACAGAGATGACTCTGTCCCACTCCTGCCTAAAACTCTTCAAGGGCAAAATCCACAGCAGGCTACAGTGAGGGGACCTCCAACCGGAGGTCCATTTATTTCCTTCTCCATTTATTTCCTTGCACATTTAAATGCTTCCTTCCTTTTTCAGGGCCTTTGCATATATATTTTTGGTCTCCAAGAGACACTCTTTAAAATTTCTCTTCCCCTGGACTTCTAGTCATCCTTCAGAACTCAGCTGAAACATGATCCCCTCCTCTGGGAAGCCTTCCAGGTCTTCCTGTTAAGTGCTCCTAGTTACTTTTCTTCTTTCTTATTTTTTTTTTTAACATCTCTCCTTGGAGTTCACAGTCCCGTGGCTGTGTGATATAGGGTCTGCCCTCCCCACTAGCTTGTCTCTGCCGCAAGGATGTACAGGGACTCTGTCTCAGACAGCACTGTGTCCCCAGTGCTAGGCATGTGGCACAGGCTCAGCAAGTACTTGTGGACTGGAGGGAGGTGGTCTGCTGGAGGAGTCTGATAGGCACTGGTCCAGTCTTGTAGATGCCTGCAGATGGTTTCACTGCCTTCGTTAGCTTTAGAAATGCCCTTTGAGGCTGCTCCCCCTTTGAGGAGGCTCTGAGATGGTAGGGTGCCAGCTCGGCAGTCATTGGTTTTCTGGGGGAAGATAGATCCTGGGCAAGGGATGGGCCATGGTGCTCCCCACTAGGAGTCGAGAGGGGGGCCATCTGGGGAGCAAGCGCCTCTCTCTCAGTGAAGCCACTGTGGCCGATGGAGAGCTGCCATCTTCTATTTTTAAGCTAAGAGTTGAGGTTCTCCAGAGATCTTCTGCCACTGCTTGTTCTGGGTAATCCAGAAGTGATCCAAGTCCCTTGGTGTCATTGGTTTTATCTCAAAGGAAGGTAGGAGCCTCGTTCTTGTTCAGTTGCTCAGTCGTGTCTGGCTCTTTGCAATTCCATGGACTGCAGCACTCCAGGTTTCCCTATCACTATCTCCCAGAGTTTGCTCAAACTCATGTCCGTTGAGTCTGTAATGCCATCCAACCATCGTACCCTCTGTCGTCCCCTTCTCTTCCTGCCTTCAATCTTTCCCAGGATCGGGGTCTTTTCCAGTGAGTCAGTTGTTTGCATCAGGTGGCCAAAGTATTGGAGCTTCAGTTTCAGCATCAGTCCTTCCAATGATTAAGGATTGATTTCCTTTTGGATGGACTGGTTGGGTCTCCTTGCAGTCCAAGGGACTCTCAAGAGTCTTCTCCAACACCACAGTTCAAAAGCATCAATTCTTCGGTGCTCAGCATTCTTTATGGTCCAAGTCTCTCATCCATACATGACTACTGGAAAAACCATAGCTTTGACTAGATGGACCTTTATTGGGAAAGTAATGTCTCTGCTTTTTAATACATTGTCTAGGTTTGTTATACCTTTTCTTCTAAGGAGTAGGCTGTGGTCACCATCTGCAGTGATTTTGGAGCCCAAGAAAATAAAGTCTGTCACTGTTTCCATTGTTTCCCCATCTATTTGCCATGAAGTGATGGGATTGGATGCCATGACCTTATTTTTTTGAATGTTGAGTTTTAAGCCAGCTTTTTCACTGTCCTCCTTCACCTTCATCAAAAGGTTCTTTAGTTTCTCTTCACTTTCTGCCGTAAGGGTGGTGTCATCTGCATATCTGAGGTTATTGATTTTTCTCCCAGCAATCTTGATTCCAGCTTGTGCTTCATCTAGCCCAGCATTTCTCATGATGTGCTCTGCATTTAAGTTAAATAAGCAGGGTGACAATATACAGTCTTGCCATAATCCTTTACCAATTTTGAGCCAGTCCATTGTTCCATGTCTGGTTCTAACTGTTGCTTCTTGACCTGCATACAGATTTCTCAGGAGGCAGGTCAGGTGGTCTGGTATTTGTATCTCTTTCAGAATTTTCCACAGTATGTTGTGATCCACACAGTCAAAGGCTTTAGCATAGTCAGTGAGGCAGAAGTAGCTGTTTTTCTGGAACTCTCTTGCTTTTTCTATGATCCAACAGATGTTGGCAATTTGATCTCTGATTCCTCTGCCTTTTCTAAATCCAGCTTGAACATCTGGAAGTTCTTAGTTCACTTACTGTTGAAGCCTAGTTTGGAGAATTTTCTGCATTACTTTGCTAGCATGTGGAATGAATGGAAACCTGGAAGTAGCCAAAACCCAGGCTCTCAATTTGACCCGGGGCTTCAGTGATAATGGCTGCAAAATAGCTTTTCCGAATTAAAAGTAATATGATACATTTTCATTTCTCATTTGCTTTTAGCCCAGAAGGCTCTTTGTTCTGGATAAACCCATCAAGGTAAGTGCTTTTAATTCTAGGTTTCTATGGGATTCTCTCCTTGCCTGCTTTGGCTCCCCTACAGTCCATTCTTAACGTGGCAGGTGGTGACACAGCTCTGGTCACATGTGGAGGGGAAGGGTCTCAGGAGTCTGGACTGTATTCCTCCAGCCCCTTAGTCTTGTCTCTCTAGAGCCACGACTCATGTTTTGTCCTTGCTTTTCATCAAATATCTCTCTCTTCAAGTAGTCTTGTTTGGAGAACATTCCTGCCTTGCTTATAAAAAAAAAAATCAGGGTAGATATTGTCCATTATGCTACCCACCACATGTTGTATAAAGACCCTTGCAAGAAATTTCATTGTGATAAAGGATCAGGAAAAAAGTTTGGGTCTCCTGATGAACTAGTGTGTGGTGTAGTAGTATTGTTATTATTGGTCTCGAGGACTCTGCAAGCCTTGATTTTTCAATCTTTGGCTTGGCTGCCAGGAAGCTCAGAGCAAAGTGTTATGTTCAACTGCTTGAACTTTCCTTGACCTTCATTTTTGAAATAATTTCTCCCCTGGTATTAAATCTTGGCTTTTATGCTTACATGTCATATGACTTTGGCAATTTGCTCAAACCCAGTCAACCAGTATCTCAGTTACAAAAATAAAGGTAAAATTTTTATTCTCCCAGAGTGGCTCAGATGATCAAGGTCAAGTGAACATACCTACTGAGTGACTAAAATGTTTGTTTCCTCTTGCTTCATTTTTATTCTTGTATTTTTCCCCTGTTTATTGTAACCATACCTCCTTAATCATAAACTACTTCAAGCACTTCTTGAAGAGATGGGATTTAAAGCATGTTTCTTTTTTTAATTATGCTGTTCATACCTCATCACCTTATTTGTTCAACTGAAGGGTATTGTTTCCTGGCTTCCCCTTCTTTTCCCTCTTTTGGAAGGTCCCCACCCTGGAGAGGCTCTCACAGGGAGTGTGGACACGTCAGTATGTGCGTGGTGAAAGTGGCTTCTAATTACAGTTGGTTGAGCTTCTTTCTGGTTTACAGACCCTCCGATTTCCTGCGTCTGTCACTGCTGACCTTTTGTAGCAACTCAGATTCTCCTCATTTAGCCAAAAAGATCATTCTTGGAAATGTGAACTGTTTTGTTTAAAGACTACAACTGGCTACAGTCATTTTCGTCTTAGAAAGCTCTTTTGTGTGTGCCACTTATATTTAGGCTTCAAAGCCACCCTCATGGTAGGTTTCCTATCGTCGTTGTTATTATTATCTCTGACTTTTCAGAGGAGAAAATTCAAGATTCAGAGAGGGAAAATGTCCTCTCACAGTCACCCAGCTAGTAAGCGGCAGACCCAAGATGCAGATTTATGGATTAGTGTCCCCCCAACTTTGTCATTCCATTTTTCTCCTTCTCTCCCTGTGAGGGGCCCCTGGATGGGCTGTGTGCCAGGGGCTGCCCACGGGAAGGGAGATCCAGGTGGCGTCAGGTGCGTCCTCTCCCGTTCAGCTCCAGCAGCATCACTTGTGTTCATTTTACAAATGAGCGATTTTTTAAACAAAATTTTAAATGACATACCATAAAAAGAGTTTGGAAATCCCCCCGTTTGGGACTGCCTCGTTTTCTAAAAATGTTTGTCATTTTTTCTCATTTCTTAGAAACCCAGAAGTCAGTGGCAGCAGCATTCAGAAGGGCTGGTGGTTTCCGAGATGGTTTAACAATGGGTAAGGCGGTCGCATAGTGATTCGTTTATCCACCCAATACTATAGAGAGCAGATAGAATGGTTTCACAGCCATGACCTCAGTCATTTGTATTTCTGGCTTATTGGAAACACACAAGGCCTCTATTTCATGGTTGGGACTGGGCCATTAAGTTTGGCGGTCTTGTTTTTATTTTTTCCCCATTTAAGTTGAGGGTGAATGAAGTTCAGGCTAAAGTTGGGATTGTAGGAAAGCCTATCATAAACTAAAATGTTTTTATGAGGACTGTTTTATTAGTTTTCCCTCCTCTTGAAATAACCTGATGGTTGTTGGGTCATTAAATTGCTAACTGTGCTGACCTGCAAGGATAATAAGCAAGCTGAGTACTGCACCATTTCAACAAAAGTAGGTCTTTATGAATAAACGTGTAGTATTATGAACCTTTCTCCAGACATTCACTTGGTGCACGTGTTCTCTGCCTTGGAACCCATTTTCATAAGGTCCTCAGCCACCATCCTGATACCATAGTCAGCCTCCTTGCCTTCCTCAGCTTATTTTTCCCTTTGTATGTATGACCCGCAGTTACCAAGAAGAAGATGAAGACGTAGACGAAGAAAAGGAACAAAGAAAGGAAGACGAAAGCAAGCTTAAGCTGTCGGACTGGTTCAACCCATTGTAAGAAAAGAAGTGTCATCCTATTTCCAGTAAATCCTTAGCTCAGCATAAAGGGGCAGGGGCTATGGAGGCGACAGTGCCGTGGAGAACAGCCCTGACTAGAGGGACAGAGGCTTAGCATCTATTAGACCTTTACACCAGATTAGATGAGAAACTTGAGAGGCTGGTTGTCTTGACTTATTTGTTTGAGCAATAACTACAATGATTCTGACAGCAGTCAGCCAATGGCAGCAGAAGAATCACAAAATACTGGGGCTGGAAGGGGGTCTCATAGGCCACAGGGTACTATGGAAAGTTACAAAGCTAGAGTCAGAGCAAGAAAATCCTGAGATTCAGATAGCTTGTCTGTAAAATGGCAGTGATGTTACAGAAGCTCATAGGGCCATGTGTACATTCTTTAAACAAGCATACAACAAATGTTTATCAAACACTCATGATACGCTAGCTGGTGTTTTACACACTACTGGTCACTATCCATTAATGTGTTCAGAAACTAGCTGAATGGGTTAAAAGCAGCCTTTTAAAAATTGAAATCAATAGAAAATCAGAGGGCATCACCTGAGGAAGGATAGGTATTGTTAAGTGGGTTTTGCTTCTATATATATGTGTATGTACGTGTGTTTTTGATATGAAATGTATTTATTACTGTGAATCATGGTAAGAAATTCTGTACTAGGCATTGTGTTAGGTATAGGAGATAACAGAAATCAAGCAGCATGGTTATATTCAAGAAGTTCACGGTCCTGTAGGGGCTCTAGACGTGTAACTAGTGTTTGCCCAGATTGATTAAGGAGCTGTGAGCAACCTGACTTAGAAGGCTGTGGTTTGGGGAGTAGGGAGGTGGGAGTTGTCCAGGATGACCATGAGTCCTGAGGGACCAGTGGGTGGTGGTGCCAGGAAAGGGTCTAGCACTGGTGAAGGGGAGGGGCCATGAGCTCAACTAGGGATGCATATGGATTCAGCAACTTGTGGGGCAACTGGACAGAGATTCACAGGGTGCCTATCTTAGTTGTTCAGGCTATAACAAAATACCATAGACTGGATGGCTTATAAACAACAAATACGTATTTCCTACAGTTCTGGAGGCTAGGGGGGTGGTCCAAGTTCAAGGCCCCAGATGAGGACCCACTTCCTAGTATATTCATGATGGTGTTCTCACCTTATTCTCATGTGGTAGAAGGGGAAAGGGAGCTCTCAGGAGTCTCTTTACTAAGGGCACTAATCCCATTGATGAGGGCTCCAGCCTCATGACCTAATCCTCTCCCTAAGGCTCCACCCCTTACGTTTCAACACATGAATTTTGGGGGGAATAGTCAGAATAGTCAGAATAGTCAGTCTGTAGCAGTGGCCCTAAGTGAGGCAGAAGATAGGTGGTGGAGATGTAGGAAGAGGAGCCTTCAGCCTACAGGGGGCAATGGGATCTGCAGGCCCGGATGAGGCACCAGGCCAATGTCTGACATCAGCATTTAGAGGGCCAGTGGAGGGAGAGAAGTCCTAAGAGGAGCAGGAGTGGCCGTAGAGGTAGGAGGAGGATCAGGGGAGAACAGCAGCTACTGCAGCATGAGGGATCTTGGTTCTGCAAAGACTGAATGTGTTCTGGCAAGTTCTCTTATTTTGGGACAAAGGATCCATGCCAGTGTCAAAGGATGGGAATTTTGCTCCCTCCCCGCAAAGTATCATTTAAGGAGCTGGACAACAGGGTAGCCATCTATGGGATGCTAAACCATTCCTGGAGCACTGTGGTTTGATAAGCCCCTTAGGTATGTGTGTGTGTGTGTGAGGGGGGTGAGAGCCCTCACAATGGCCAGCTAGATGAGCTAGCGACATAGTTGCCAAGCTTGCTTCAAAGGAGGGTGGTACACTTTCACTGTGGTACTTCTGCTTTGCTGAGTGGGACCTGGAGGCAGGGGCCGGGGCTGCATTACTCTGGTCAGAGAAGAGAAACATCACAGCCCGCAGCTGTCACTCTCCCCATTGCCCTCCAAATGAATGATGAGCAGATATTTAAAGAATATTAATATGTAGTGGCACCAAATCTAAGCCTTCTAAGGGCACTAAAATGTATTTCTTGCATAAATGAATGAAAGATGAACAACTGAATTCACAGATGACATGTTTATAGAAATGTATCCTTTTCTGTAAACTACCAGAAGCATGTTAAGTATATTGTAGATACATTTTTTATATCAACATCTCAGCCTCATATCATCACATTCTCTTAATTTTTCTCCTACTTTCTCAGTCTCTTTAATGGGGCCCTTCCCTCTTCCCAAGCCTCAAATACTAGCTTCTGGAGGTTGAGTCCAGTATCCTCATCTCTTTTCTTTATACTATCTTCCAACATGCTCTCATCCATTTCCGTGGCATTAGATACCATCCGTGGGAGAATGACTCCCGCATTTACATCTTAAGTCCAAAGGTTTTCTCTGAGCCCCTGCTTACGTCTAACTGTGTGTCTCACAGAGTTTTTGATTCACCCCACCCCCGTTCTTCTCATTCCTATTTAAGTCAGAGTCCAGGAGACCTCTCCAATTCATCCTTCGCTCTTTCCTCCATCCATCCTACAGTCTAATCCATTAGCATGTTCTGTTAATTCTTCCTCCAGAATTCTTCCTCCAGAATTCTTCCTACATCATCTCCTTCTCGCCACCCCACAGCTCTTGTCTTTGTCCTGCTGCCTGGAAGAAGTCCAGTGAAGAACATGCTGTATGCACGCTACATCTTTCATGAACTGCTGCCCGATTCATAGAATTTTAATCCTTCCTCTGCCCAGCCCCTGGGGACCACAGTGTTCCCACTAAGAAGTATATGCACATGCTCAGTCAAGTCTGCCTCTGTGACCCCATGGACTGTAGCCTGCCAGGCTCTTCTGTCCATGGAGTTTTCCAGGCCAGAATACTGGAATGGGTTGCCATTTTCTGCTCCAGGGGGTTTTCCCATCCCAGGGATCTAATCAGCATTTCCTGCATGGGAGGCAGATTCTTTACCAATGATGCCACCTGGGAAGCCCATAAATAAGTATGTAAGATGTAAATGCTACCAGATACCTAGGTAGGTGTATGTTTGGGTTATGGAGGCCCTTCTGTGTTGCGGGAAACCTTTGGCCTGTACTTGGGGAACCTGACAAGCGGAGGTAACACAGCAGATGTGCTGCTTGGAAAGAAGGCATTTGGGCAGTTTTCTGTCTTTCCTGGTACTTTTTCCTTCTTCTAGAGCCCCATCTTGGTGACCTTGGACATCTTTTGGTCTTACACATGTGTTGCTTGCCTGCTGTCACTTCTTTTTTTGTTTTTCCGGGGTGGGGTGGGAGGGGTTCATCCAGGAAGCTGATCTCAAGCATCCTCCCACCCCCTCGTCCTCCCCTTGGCCTGCCTTTTCAGCCTGTCATCTGGCTTCCTAGTCAGGGTCACTGATGTGTGGGAATGGCCAGTGGGATTTAATAATTAACAGCTGGGAAATAGAAAATTTTAATTTTTAATGAAACATTAATTTTTAATATTACTATATATATATATATATATATATTTTTTTTTTCCTTTCCCTTGCTCAGAGGAATCTTCCCCATCAAGTAACCAAACTGGACATTGGTGTCCTGACTCAGTCCTTTCTAGAAGGTGTAGAACTGAGTGGTCGTGCAATGGAAGAGTGGCAGGTGGCAGGCTGGCCCCCTGTCAGGACTTTGAGACCCTCAAGGGGTAGGCAGGTCTCATTCCCCTGATCTTGGAGCTCAGCACGGGGCCTGACAGGGAGCAGGGACTTAGCAGAAGTACCTGGAGGAGTTTAGTGCCTTGGTCTGACCCCTCCTGTTGATTAAGTGGTAGTTCCCTTCTCCTACTCTCCAACCGCCTACTTTCTTTATTTGTGAAATGAGGGTGGTGACAGAACCCACTCTAGAAGGTAGTTTTGAGTATTCAGTGAAAGAATGAAAGCCAAGGATTGAGCCCCGATGTCTGGAAGCGTTAAATAAGAATACTATCCTTTCCTCCTTTTCCTCCTCCCCTTCCTCTTCTCTTTCTTAAAAATATTACCTTCTCACCAAATGTTCAGCTCACATGCAGCTCCATGGCTTAGCTAATGGGTTGGGTCAGAACGGCTAAGAGATCCCTGACAGGCTTCACTAAGGACGGCAATGGGGTTTGCATTCAGAAATAGTGGTTATAGAATGATAAGCCTGTGTTTGTGTGTGTGTGTGGTTTTTCTGGTTTGAAACCTGGTCATTTAACAAAGCTGGGGGTTTTATGTGACTAAAAGCATCCCATAAGCTTTTAAAAACAAAATACAAAAGCTCATTTCTCATCTGTACTGATAAAAATGCTGAAGTGTCTAAGTTGAGTGGAAATGATGAGAACCCTGGTTTTTAACCCCAGTTCGTTAGCCTAGCAAGTAAATAAATGGGCAATAGATGCAGTGGTTCGGAGCATGGACTTACCGAGTCAGACTGTCTGGGTTCGGATTCCAGCTTGGCTCCTTAGCTGCTTTGTGACCTCCAACAAGTTATTTAACTGTTCTGAGCTGCAGTTTCCGCTTTGATAAAACGGGAATCAAAATAGCAGCTTCCTCTGAAGGGTGAAGCCCTGGGTACTATGGCTTGTTCCATAGGAAGTATCCAGGGTACATTAGTTACACCCCCATTAGCTGTTTGGCCTTGGACAAGTCAACAAGCTTTTCTGAGCCTTGGTTTTCTTATCTGTACAAAGAACATAATACATGACAGGGCTTTTGCAAGGACTACCTGAGAAAGTGTGTGTGTGTGTGAAAGTGTCTCATGCAGGCCGGTGCAGATCCCAAAATAGCTGCTTTCACAATTGAGGGGAAACCGGGAGCAGCTGTCCAGGGCCGCCAAGCCGCTGGCACACCCGGGGGGGTGCAGGTAGAGCTGGGCTGTGGGGTTTGAGACGAGACCCGGAGGGGAGGGCCGGCCCGGCACTGTCCCTCCCCACCTCTGGAGGAGACTCCTGTGTGTGGAGGAGGGAAGCAGGCCTGCCGCGGGGCACTGGGAGTGGGTGGGAGGGCCTGGTTGGTTCTAGAACAGGAGGACCGCAGAGCTTGGTGGTGGAAGGACAGGAGGTGTGGACGAGTGTCTCTTGGGGGCTGGGGTGAGGAGGAGGTGACCAGGCCTTGCCCAGCCCCCCTGGAAAAACTTAGCTTCACCCCTGGCGGAGGGGCAGTGTTGTGAAAACCCACTCTCCACCCATGTGTGAGGGAGAGAGGAAGTTCTCAGAGGGCTGATCTATTTGCCAACATCTCTTTGATAGCCTCACCAAGGCCACTTGCACACAGCAGGGGCCCGATGGGGCCACCAAGACTTTGCCCCAGTCACTGGGCCTCTCCCCGCAGTGGCTGAAGTGCAGGCACATGGCGGGGCCCTTGTGTGACAGGGGTTGCTCTAAATGACTGTGCTTCAGTCTCCACTTCCCGCCAGGGAAGGGCAGTCTCTTGCAAACCCAAATGGGGTTGGAGCTGAGTCCCCACCCCATTCCCGCCTTAGCCTGGGCCCCAGCCTCTGCTCAGCCTTTCTGCATTTACTCTTTATAGTTGGTTGGTTTGTCTTCGCTCTTACATTGCTTCCTGTGTTTGTGTTGGCTCTGCCAAGTCCCTTTCAAGTGTGCTGAGTGCACAGAACACTCCCCTCCCCCACCCCCGGCTTTGTAAGGAGGAGACGTGATCTGAGAGAGGTGACAGCCAGGGTCCCCGTGTTTCATCCCTGGCTACTGTGAGCCTGCAGGATCCTTTCTTAGTGACTGTCTGCTCCTTGTATGTCAAATGAACAATAACACCAGAAACCCCTTAGTCCTATACCCAGGTTACAACCAAAAATTCCTTTCTGGCAAAAGGCAGATTGAAACAGCTTCTTCCTCTTTCATCTCTAATGTCACTGTCTTGTCCCTCTGCGTCAGGCATCAGGGCTTTCTCTGGGTCAGATGGCACCCATTGGGATAAATAAGGTCTAAAGATGCCACTGGCAGCTTAGGAAGGGGCTGGGGAGATGGGAGTGGGATATTGAAGGAAGATGAGGATAGGGGAGGCAGGAAAGGGGGACAGAGGGCATGAGCTATACAGGTAAGACCCCCCTAGGGCCCCCGCTAAAGCAGCCCCCAGGCACCTGGGCCACCGTCTCCTGTTCCTCACCCAGAAGATGCCGCAGATGTCTCACTGCCAGCTGACTGTTGGGGTTAAACTCCCATTAGGATTCAAGGATGGTTACCACCAGCCACGGCTGAGCCGTTTTCCATCAGATGTCTCCGTCCCACCTTAGCAAGGCCATCCTGACTCATGGACTCTGTTTTGTCACCAGTAAACGCCCCGAGGTTGTGACTATGACAGATTGGAAGGCGCCCGTGGTGTGGGAAGGCACTTACAACCGAGCCGTCTTAGACGATTACTACGCCAAGCAGAAAATTACCGTCGGCCTGACGGTTTTCGCCGTCGGAAGGTAGGTGTCGCTAATAAAAATAACCTTGACTTTTCCTTTGTCCCACTGTCAGAAGGTTGGTGAGGGGCTCCCTGGGCTCATGGAGGCTGTTCCTGGATGTGTCTGAATCATTAGACAGGAGAATGGAGCAATAGGACTGTTTCAGGCTCCTTTTAGCTGAGGCCCCAAGAGCCTGAGAACAAGACAGTGGATGGGAGTGGACAGCTTCCCACCTGAGCGAGGCCTCGGTTGCAGGTTAGAGTGTCTGCCACACTCACTGGGCCTGGAGTTTCCAGCACACACAGCGCCGCCTCCACTCTGACCTCCACGGCCCTCTCTGGGAATTCCAAAAATGCCAGCTATTAGACAGCCCAAACGTGTGTCATTGTTTCTCCCACACACTCAAGACCCCAACTGAGAACTAAGGACAGAAGTGACTAAGCGCGGAGCTTCCCCACGTCAGCCTGGCTGACCACTCTCCCCAGGCTTCCGCAGCTGCCTCTGCCCTTCTCCTCCTAGAGGCTTTGGCCCCCGGAGATCTGGCCAACCAGAACTTCTTCTTCCAGAGGTTGGATGGGTTCCTGTTTCTGCTTCCAGTTCCTTGTTTAGAACGACATTTCTCCCCAAACTGCAATCATTCTTACTTAAAAGTTGGAGCTGTGATAATAGTTTAAAATATAACCCATTTTGTTCCTTTGGTGATTTTTTTTTTTCTTTATCAAAACGAAAGCAAAGGTTTACTTTTCCTATTAGCCTCCTCCCTGCAACCCCCCTCCACGGGCCTTCCCATCTGTATCTTTTCCGAGCGCCACATGGGAAGTTGACTGCTCGCTTGTACAGAGAGCGGTGAAGGCCCGGGTGGATCTGAGTGAGGATCTGTGCGTCTTCACTTCCAAGACCGTCCCCAGCCCAGAGCCCGGAAGCCATCGCCCTCACCCTACTGGTCAAGTCCTGATGTCACCACCTGTGCTGATCCCAGGGGCATCTCTGATGGAGAAGGGTGACTCTGGAATTTTGACATTTTTACTGGAAGAATCTGTACTGTTATGAGTCTGGAGCAGATGCTTAGCTCACCTCATCCTTTGGTATGAGAGGGGACGAGCCAGCCACCCTGTAGACTGATTTACTCCTGATGTTTCCACAAAGAACAGAATGTGGCCAGCGGTTCCACGATGGCTTCACCCTCGTATTCGCAGCTTCACAGAACCAAACAGTAAATTGTACACCCTGAGCTCTCCTCTTGGAGGCAGGAGGGGACTGCTTGTACTCTGCAGCAATAAATCCTCCCAAGAGTGGATCTGGACTTTTAGGAGGTGTGATGTTTGGTTTGTTTTCAAATAATAGTGCCCGGAGCCAATTGCAATGCTTTCATCTCTAAATAATGTTAACCCTCACAAGGGCCCCCTCCCCTCCCCCTAGGATTGTCTTCCAAGCTTCAGGGCACAATAGATTTTTTTTTCAGAGCCATGGCAAAGTCCCTCTTCATATTGCTCAGATATATTCTACTGTAAACCCCGGGGTTTTTCCAGAGACCAATATTAAAACCACAGTTTATTTTTGTAGAAACAAATGGGAATCCAAACTGCAACTAAGGAGCAAAAACAAATGCCAGTTATTATTACTCACAAAATGTCATAACTGGCCGTGAGTGTGATCAGTAAATTAAACTTAGTCCACATCCGCTGAGCATGAGTCTGGGGGTGATGCAAGTTGTGTTAAGCCAACTCCCTCTTTCCTTCTCTATCATCCCCACGCTGTCACATGATAAGTGTGTAGTTTGGCTCACAAAAGACATGAACATGTTTTTGGAATAAATAAGTAAATAGCTAAAATACCACATCTGTTAGAAGGACCTAAGTCCAAAACACTGACAACACAAACTGCTGGCAAAAATATGGAGCAAGCAGAACTCTGATTCACTGCTGGCGAGAAGGCAAGATGGTTCAGCCGCTTTGGAAGAAAGCTGAACATATTCTTATCATACAGTCTAGCAATTGCATCCTTGGTATTCACCAAAAAAAGCTGAAACTTTATAGCCACACAAAATCTTACATACAGATGTTTAAACGCAGCTTTAGTCATAGTTTCTAAAACTTGGACATAACTAAGATGTCCTTTAGTAGGTGAATGGATTAATAAACTGTTGTGGTACGTCAGGTGGTAGAATATATTATCAGTGCAAAAAACACAAAATCTATCAAGCCATGGAAGAGATAGAGGAACCTTAAATGCATATTATTAAGTAAAAGAAACCATTCTGAAAAGATTGCCTGCTGTCAGATTCCAACCTCGTAACATTCTGGAAAAGGCAAAACTATGGAGACAGTAAAAAGATCAGTAGTTGCCAAGGGTCGGCAAAGGGGAATGGATGAATGGGCAGAATACAGAATTTTTAGGGCAGTGAAAATACTCTGTATGATATCATACATAGTGAAAAATACTTGTCATTATATATTTGTCGAAATCCATAGAATACACACAACCAAGAGTGAACTTTTTTTAGGAAAGGAAATGAGATAGTTAAAATAAGTTTAAATCAGAGGGTGTTTGCTCTGGTATTTGGATGGGTCTTATAATGGTGGTAGCTGGATAATGTATTGGTGTTTGGCGTAACCACTAGAAAATTCTCAAAGTGAATGTATAATGTGGAAGGATATTCATGTCCCCCATAACCCATTCTCTGGGTCCCAGAGAAGGAGAAGAGAGTGGCGATGCTTAGTCTTAAGGCATCCCCAAAGGACCTAAGAGGCGTGCCACCCTTTCATCTGGTAGGGCAGGATAACATTGGAGTGGATGTTGGGGTTTCTGAGAGATGCCTGAGAACTAGCGCCACCTGATGTTGATCACAGGGTACAACCTTCCAGTTATAAAATGAGCAAGTTCTGGGGATCTGATGTAAAGCATTGTGGTTATTGTTAATAATATTGTTTTCTATATTTATAAAGTTATTCAGATAATAAATCTCAAATCTTCTCCCCAAAACAGAAATGATGATTATGTGATGCGATGAAGGTGTTAACTAATGCTACTGCTGCTGCTAAGTCGCTTCAGTCGTGTCCGACTCTGTGCGACCCCATAGACGGCAGCCCACCAGGCTCCCCCGTCCCTGGGATTCTCCAGGCAAGAACACTGGAGTGGGTTGCCATTTCCTTCTCCAATGCATGAAGGTGAAAAGAGAAAGTGAAGTCACTCAGTCATGTCTGACTCTTAGCGACCCCATGGACTGCAGCCTACCAGGCTTCTCCGTCCATGGGATTTTCCAGGCAAGAGTACTGGAGTGGGGTGCCATTGCCTTCTCCGAACTAATGCTACAGTGGTGGTAATTTTGTGACATATGTGTGCTTCATGCTCAGCCACTTCAGTCATGTCTGACTCTTTGTGACTGTATGGACTGTAGCCCACCAGGCTGCTCTGTCCATGGTATTTTCCAGGCAGGAATACTGGGGCAGATTGCCATGCCCTCCTCCAGGGGATCTTCCTGACCCCAGGCGTCAAACCTGCATCTCCTGCGTCTCTTGCATCACAGGCAGATTCTCTGCCCACTGAGCCATCTGGGAAGCCCTTTTGTAATAGATGAATATACCGAATCAACACTTGGGACATCTTAAACTTAAACTATGCTATATGTCAATTATATCTCAATAAAACAGTACCAAAAAAGGACTAGCACACTTTCGCCTACCCAGAGTCTGAACCAACTGATAAATAAGACAAAGGGATAAATAAGGTAGATGGTAGTGATGATCATCTTCACTGCGGTGAAAGCTGATATTGAAGAATATGGGTTATAAAGCTGAAGGCCCTGGGCCTCCTGATGTTGAACCACAGAATTAGAAAGACGTAGGCACCCTTCATCCATAGCACGAGAAACTGCAGGTGTCTGGATGTTGGAGAAGGGCCTGTATCATTTAGCTACACTGTAGGGCCCAGAGCAGTTGTGAATACATGTTCTCTCCACCTGACTGGCTTCCAAGAGTGAGAGAGGAGGGGCTGGCCTGCCTGGTCACCTTTCAGAATCATCAGGTAAGTCACTTTATCTCCTCAAAGTTGAGTGACTGTGTGGTGGAGAGCGGCCAGAAATAATAGTACAGCAAATCCCAGTGTGTGTGTTCACCCGCTCAGTCTTGTCCGACTCTTTGAGACCCCTGTGGACTGTAGCCTGCCAGGCTCCTCCGTCCATGGAATTTTCCAGGCAAGAATACTGGAGTGGGTTTCCATTTCCTCCTCCAGGGGATCTTCCCAGTGTTCGAATCGCACCTCCCTCGTCTCCTGCATTGCAGGCTGAGTCTTTACCACTGACCCACCGGAGAAACCTGCAGAAGTCCCAGAGGTTACGTTTATCCCATTCTTCTTTGTTTCAGATACATTGAGCATTACTTGGAGGAGTTCTTAACATCTGCTAATAAGCACTTCATGGTTGGCCACCGAGTCATCTTTTACGTCATGGTGGACGACGTCTCCAGGATGCCTTTGATAGAGCTGGGCCCTCTGCGCTCCTTCAAAGTGTTTGAGGTCAAGCCTGAGAGGAGGTGGCAGGACGTCAGCATGGTGCGCATGAAGACCATCGGGGAGCACATCGTGGCCCACATCCAGCGTGAGGTTGACTTCCTCTTCTGCATGGACGTGGACCAGGTCTTCCAAGACGAGTTCGGGGTGGAGACCCTGGGTGAGTCGGTGGCCCAGCTACAGGCCTGGTGGTACAAGGCAGATCCCGATGAGTTTACCTACGAGAGGCGCAAGGAGTCTGCAGCATACATTCCCTTCGGCGAAGGGGATTTTTATTACCATGCAGCCATTTTTGGGGGAACACCCACTCAGGTCCTTAACATCACCCAGGAATGCTTCAAAGGAATCCTCAAGGACAAGAAAAATGACATAGAAGCCCAATGGCATGATGAGAGCCATCTAAACAAGTATTTCCTTCTCAACAAACCCACTAAAATCTTATCCCCAGAATACTGCTGGGATTATCACATAGGCCTACCTGCGGATATTAAGCTTGTCAAGATGTCTTGGCAGACAAAAGAGTATAATGTGGTTAGAAATAACGTCTGACTTTGTGCCAGTACATTTTTGAATTTGAGAGAGTATTATTCTGGCTACTTCCTCAGAAAAGTAACACTTAATTTTAACTTTAAAAAAAAAAAAAAACCTAACAAAAGACCAACACAGCAAGTACATATTATTTCTCCTTGTAACTTTGAGCCTTGTAATACGGGAGAATGAACCTGTGGTAATCGGATGTAAATTCCCAGTGATTTCTTACCTATTCTCAGTTGTGGGGGAGGGGAATGGATACACTATCAGTTGAACCAAAAAAGAAAAAAAATTGTCATAGACAAAAGCCAGAAACATTCTACACGTGCCAATTAACTTACTGGAGAGAAGTACGCAAAGGGAAGTGTTTGGCAACAAGATAATGATTGTGAGGGGCTGTCCTCTTGATTTCAGTGTCTTCCTGTCTCTGCTGGGTCTGAAGCAACACAGAGTTGCTTTTGCAGCAGGAGAACTCTTAGTAGGACATAGTCTACCTTGGTGATCCTCAAATGGTTTAGTCAATGGCCTTTCCTTATCAGGATATTGGCTTCTGTGCCAAGACTAGTCAAGATTCCCAGTACATATGGTGAAGATGTTGGGAATCACAGGCAATCTGAGTGGGTCAGTGGGTGCTCAGCACAAAATGAAAACAAAGCCTCCAAGTAAGTTGGCCATGAAATAAGCAAAGAGAGAGTAGAAAGACAGGGAGCTGATCCCTGTGGGGCATTGCCTTCTCTGAGGGGCACAGGGCATGCGGTTGGCATATAAATACAGCACGGATCCAGGCAGTTGTGGGTGGTCGCCAGTGAACTCAGCCATTATGACGGCCAGAGCACTGTTGTCTTGTAAGATGCTTCTTGTTTTGGCCAAGTCATATTCAGTATGCTGGACTCTGGAACTTGAGTCTTCAGATCCTTGGCCAGAGGAAGTGGATGGTGTCTGAGGAAACAAAATCCTGCAGGGGACTGGAGAGAATTGCCAGGGGTTCCATTTCCCAGACCTGGGCTTCATGACAGTCAGTTGTCAGAAACTCCTGCCACCATCTGCCCTAACCCTCAGCCCAGCAAGCCCCACGTTTGCAGGGCTGACATCAAGGAACCTCTTGTTTCCCCTTGCCCCATCTGCACTACTGAAGTATAACAACCAGACGTGTTTAATAAAATGGTTAGCTGATTTTATGTCAAAAGTAGAGGGGGTGGCGATGGGAGATCCAGTCCTTGTGACTGAACACCTTACCATTCAATTCCTTTCTGTGAGAGAAGCTATGAAATTTTATATATTATTTAAAGTTAAGCAAGTCAGTGTAAAGGGAGAAAGGAGGCAACATTTATATATGCAGGCATGTTTATATTTTGCTCGTGTTCCAGTTTATGTCATTGCTTTACATTTTCAAGTGATTGACTTAAAGAGCCGCCTCCCCGGCTTGATGCTCAGCAGTGTGGGCGTCTTTGATTAAATGAAACCTTCATTTTCTCGACTGTTTTACTGTGCCTCCTACTCTTCCGTTCTTGCCAAAATTTTTTACAACCCAGTAAAACAAAAGAAAACCAACAAAAATCCTGAAGAATTGGGCTTGTAGAAGAAAAGGGAGATCAAAGGTCAGTTAGGACTCTTGCTTCTGTATAATTCAAGTTTTGGGGAATCCATTCTGGACTAGGGAGAGTTCATGGTTTAAGTCTGAAAACAAAGAAATGACGTTTCTTCAAAGATCAGAGAAAAGGAATGAAGTTTCCTTTTGAAAGGATCTTGATTTTTTTTTTTAATTCACTTAAATTTAAAATCCAAATGGACAAACTCAAAAATCAATAGTTCAATGTTAAAAAGCTAAAATAAAATTCCTGATTTACAATTAAATAAATTATTTTCTCAGTATATTCTGGTCTTTGTCATGGATTGTGCATTTTCTCTCAAAGATGTTCAGGACTGTCAGTAACAGAATTTTAAATACTTAGACTTCAAAAAGTCATTGGGTCCTTCTAAAAAATGTATGTACAAAGATAGAAAGGCCATGGTTGAGATTTGCTAATGTTTATAACAACGCCTGCTCATATAGAGCTTCCCAAAGTGATGCACTGAAGTAATTAAATGCCAGTAGGATTAGGCTTGCCTGTGAAGGTCAGGGCGGGCAAGAGGGCAAAGGGAGAAAACCATGCCATAACCATTTCTGGTGGTTACTAGTCCTGACCTCTGGGGAATATATCTGGCCAAGGGAGCCCCAAGACCGACTTGCTGAATTTCTAGCATGACTGGGTGGGTGTGTTTGTTATGAATACAAAGTCAAAGTAGAGCAGGCTGATGTAGTGTGGTGCGTGGGATATACAAGAGGGCATGATTCCCTCATAGTAGAGACTTATTGCCATTTTGCAGATGAGCAAAGTGAGGTTCAGAAAGGTTAAACCACACAGAAAGCATCTGAGCTGTAGCTCACATCAGAGAAGCTGACAAGGATAAATGTGTTGAGCCACTTCAGGCTCCTCAAGTGGCCCCCCACACAGAGAGGGCCACATTTCCTATCAGGGAACATGCTTTATGGAAGAATCTAATAAAGGGGAATTTTTGCCATAAGAATTAATATTTTAAAAACCAGGTGTGCTCCTAGGCTCACACCACTTCCCACTTTTTCTGCACTAAACCTGCCCCACGCGTGCATGCGTGTTAAGTTGCTTCAGTTGTGTCCAGCTTTTTGTGACCCTGGGGACTAGCCTGCCAGACTCCTCTGTCCATGAGATTCTCCTGGCAAGAATACTGGAGTGAGTTGCCATGCCCTCCTCCAGGGGATTTTCCCAACCCAGAGAATGAACCCACGTCTCTTCCATCTCCTTCACTGACAGGCAGGTTCCTTACCACCAGTGCCACCTGGGACACCGAAACCTGCCCCAAGGGCATTAAATTAGTTTAAATATATCATGTGAAAATAAATAAAAGACTCTGTGATCATTCTTAACTTTAGCTTGTGCCTGCAGGACCACTATAAGCCCCATGGGCACACAGAAGCTGTTATGCCAAGGCATTTTGCCTTGGAGGGCAAAGCTGGGTGAAGGGGCAGGTGAAAGGGACAGCCATACCTTCTTCTTTCACTCTGGGGGTCCCAGGAAGCTGGAGAGAAAGAAGTTTCTGTAAGGCTGGAAGGGGCTGTCATCGCTTGTCTGTCTTGTAACGACTCATTTTTTCCTCTCAGCCAAAGTCACCATGTAATTTACTGATAGAAATATTGACAGTTCTAGGAATCTATTAAATCACCATTTATTAAATGTACCTTATGAACATGAATAACAGGCAGGTAGCATACTCACAAGTGTGAAACACCATGGAAGGCATGAATACATAATAAACGATGCATACCTTTTAAAGAGAGAAAGCTAGGGTAAGTGGGGATCTACTGTTCAAGTCTCAGGGATTCAAACCCAGCACTGTCTGACTCTAAATCCTTTGTTCTTTCCACAGCTCAAGTCTTTCTCTTTCAAACATACACACACACACACACACACACACACACACACACACACACACACACACACACACACACACACACACACACACACACACTTTAACCATTTTGTTTTTGAAACCGAGGGCATCAAGGAATCACCACCAAGAACTCTCAATTCTTGTACTAGCATTAAAGAAAGAGAACTTAGTAGACTCAAACTTCACAGATGGATGGTAGGTCTAAACTCATCCTGGAGCCTGGCTGGAAAGCAGTCAAACAGAACCTGAGCGATACGAGGCTCAGGGAAGTTCAAGGGCTGAGAGGGTACAGAGGAGAGAAGGTCTGGGAGGTGGAAGCAGTCTCAGAGGGGCTGCTTCTGAATTAAGCACTGAGAGAAGAGAAAGGAATCACTAAGAAGTGGAAATGGAATGAGGTTTCGGAGGGAGGAACAGCAGGTACGAAGCACGGACTATTCTGAGGCTTTTAGGGAGACCCTGGATGAAATCTCATAGGAGACCCTGTGTGAAAAGCAGCAAAGAGCTTGACAGGGCTTTGGCTGGTTGGGAGCTGCACATTTGCCCAGCATCTGTGCCTTTCTTTCTCGCTTTATCTCCTTCGTAGAGTCTCTGTGGTTTCCATGGCAACTAATGCCATGGTTGGGCCAAGTGACCCAGACTAAGCTAATCAACATTTTCCCTCCCCCCGCCCCCAGGGGGGCAGATGATCTAAACTAGTCCAATCAAGTTGAATCTCAGGCCTTTAACTGGAAATGTGGATGCATTAGGATGATACTGATGACGTTAGAAGCTGCTAACACGTCTGGCTTCCCAGGTGGCACTAGTGGTAAAGAACCTGCCTGCCAATGCAGGTAAACATAACTTCCCCTGGGTTGGGAAGATCCCCTGGAGGAGGAAATGGCAACCCACTCCAGTATTCTTTCCTGGAGAGTCCCAAGGACAGAGGAACCCAGTGGGCTACAGTCCACAAAGTCATATAGAGTTGTACACGACTGAAGCGACTTAGCATGCATGGAACACTTTTGGGGACCACAAGGTAGGTCAGCCTTAGGATGAAATTGACAATAGGATCCTAAGAGCAGAGGCACTGAAGGAACCGCAGTCCTCCATGACAGCCCTGGGCCAGGGGCTCCAGCCTTATCTAAAGCCTGCATGGCCTGTGGGCTCTTGAATGTGTGAGCCAACAAAGTCCCATCATTAAGACACTTGGAATCGGGTTTCTCTTAGAACTAAAAATATCCCCATTGAACAAACCCTTCTAGAATTATTAGTTCCTTAAAGTCTGCCTTTCCGTGAGCTCCAGCACCCATTACATCACCTGGCTCATAGACACTGCTAAAAGAGTGTCTATTAGATGGATGAATAAATGAATCATCACCTCCACTCGCATCATGCCTCATAAGAAGTGCTTTTTTGCAATCAAGAAAAATGTTTTTGATTGTGGACTCTGTGTCCTACTACAAAGTAGATGCGTTTCTACCTGGTCAGAGTGAGAGGTGATAGTCTCTCTGTCATGTCCAATTCTCCAACTCTTTGTGACCCCATGGACTGTAGCCCAGCAGGCTCCTCTGTCCATGGGATTCTCCAGGCAAGAATACTGGAGTGGGTAGCCATTCCTTTCTCCAGGGGATCTTCCTGACTCAGGGATCAAACCCTGGTCTGCACTGCAGGCAGAGTATTTACCATCTGAGCCACTGGAGAAGCCCTTTCTATCTGGTACCTGGAATTATTTCTTCTAGAGCTTCAGGCTGTAACCTGCAGCTCTGGGTTCAGTGTTGCTCGAGGTCAGTGATGCAGGGGACAAACTTCCGCCATCAGAGTAAAACAGCGGTTCTCAAGCAGGATGATTTTGCACAATCACCACCACTGCTGCACACACACACCCACTCCTGCACCAACTCCTGGGATATTTGGCAATGTCTTAAGATCTTATTGGTTGTACAATCTGTAGGAGGAGGGTTGCTATGCACATATAGTGGTCAGAGGCCAGGGATGCTCCTCAACATCCTACAGTGCACAGGGAAGCCCTCACAACAAAGCATTATCTGACTCAAAATGTCAATCCTGATGAGCTGGAAAAATCTGGTGTTAAATTCCCTTGAACTTCATTAAGAAAGAAACATGGGGAGCCAATATGCACAATACCCACCCATCTATATCCAGGGAATATTCCCTGATCGGTACTAAAAGCTTCCAATTCATCTGTTCTTAGTTCTCGGTAACAGTCACAGCTGGCTGCTACTGGCGCACTAAGCGCGGCCGAGAGGAGCTACCCCATGTCCGAGGTCAGGGGCAGAAGCTGGGAGGACCCCATGCCTGAAGGGCGGCGGCCAAGAGGAGTTACCCCACGTCCGAGGTCAGGGGCAGCGGCCGAGAGTGCCAGGCTGCGACGGCGCAGGAACGGCCGAGAAGAGCTACCCTGCATCCGAGGCTGGGGGCGGCGGCTGGAGGAGCAACCCAACGCCGAGGCCAGGGGCGGTGGCAGGGAAGAGCAATCCCACGTCCAAGGAGCGGTGGCTGCGCGGGCGCAGGAGGGCCTAGAGGAGCTATCCCACGTTGAAGGTCAGGAAGGGCGGCAGTGAGGAGGTACCCCTCATCCGAGGTAAGGAGCAGCAGCTGCACTTTGCTAGAGCAGCCGTGAAGAGATACCCCACGCCTAAGGTAAGAGAAATCCAAGTAAGATGGTAGATGTTGCAAGAGGGCATCAGAGGGCAGACACACTGAAACCATACTCACAGAAAACTAGTCAATCTAATCACACTAGGACCACAGCCTTGTCTAACTCAATGAAACTAAGCCATGCCCGCGGGGCAACCCAAGACTGGCGGGTTATGGTGGAGAGGTCTGACAGAATGTGGTCCACTGGAGAAGGGAATGGCAAACCACTTCAGTATTCTTGCCTTGAGAACCCCATGAACAGTATGAAAAGGCAAAATGATAGGATACTGAAAGAGGAACTTCCCAGGTCAGTAGGTGCCCAGCAGCCTACTGGAGATGAGTGGAGAAATAACTCCAGAAAGAATGAAGGGATGGAGCCAAAGCAAAAACAATACCCAGCTGTGGATGTGACTGGTGATAGAAGCAAAGTCCGATGCTGTAAAGAGCAACATTGTGTAGGAACCTGGAATGTCAGGTCCATGAATCAAGGCAAATTGGAAGTAGTCAAACAAGAGATGGCAAGAGTGAACATCGACATTATTTAACTTATATGCAGAGTACATCATGAGAAACGCTGGACTGGAAGAAACACAAGCTGGAATCAAGATTGCTGGGAGAAATATTATTAACCTCAGATATGCAGATGATACCACCCTTATGGCAGAAGGTGAAGAAGAACTAAAGAGCCTCTTGATGAAAGTGAAAGTGGAGAGTGAAAAAGTTGGCTTAAAGCTCAACATTCAGAAAACGAAGATCATGGCATCTGGTCCCATCACTTGATGGGAAATAGATGGGGAAACAGTGGAAACGGTGTCAGACTTTATGTTTTTGGGCTCCAAAATCACTGCAGATGGTGACTGCAGCCATGAAATTAAAAGACGTTTACTCCTTGGAAGAAAAGTTATGATCAACCTAGATAGCATATTCAAAAGCAGAGACATTACTTTGCTGACTAAGGTCCGTCTAGTCAAGGCTATGGTTTTTCCAGTAGTCATGTATGGATGTGAGAGTTGGACTGTGAAGAAGGCTGAGCTCTGAAGAATTGGTGCTTTTGAACTGCGGTGTTGGAGAAGACTCTTGAGGGTCCCTTGGACTGCAAGGAGATCCAACCAGTCCATTCTGAAGGAGATCAGCCCTGGGGTTTCTTTGGAAGGGATGATGCTAAAGCTGAAACTCCAGTACTTTGGCCACCTCATGCGAAGAGTTGACTCACTGGAAAAGAGTCTGATGCTGGGAGGGATTGGGGGCAGGAGGAGAAGGGGATGACAGAGGATGAGATGCCTGGATGGCATCACGGACTCGATGGATGAGACTCTGAGTGAACTCCGGGAGTTGGTGATGGACAGGGAGGCCTGGCGTGCTGCGATTCATGGGGTCGCAAAGAGTCGGACATGACTGAGCGACTGAACTGAATTGAACTGAACATTCACAGCTAAGACGCAAGTAGTTCCCCATACTGGACACCAGAGGGCAGGAATTTCCAAAGACAACACAATCCTAGGCAAATGCTGCTGATGAAAACACTAAAGATGATTAAGAACATTCTTTTCTGAACCTGGAGAGAACTGCATATTTGTAGAAAAGCATAAGAATTTTGCATAGAAATGAAGATCGCTATAAATATTTAAAGTATGTGGCTGTGAAAAATCAGCCAAAGTTAGAACACACTTTTAGTAAATTGATGCTTTGGAATTGTGGTGTTGGAGAAGACTCGAGAGTCCCTTGGACAGAAAGGAGATCAAACCAGTCAGTCCTAAAGGAAGTCAACCCTCAGTATTCACTGGACGGACTGATTCTGAAGCTGAAGTTGCAATACTTTGGCCACTTGATGTGAAGAGCCAACTCACTGGAAAAGACCTTGATGCTGGGAAAGATTGAAGGCAGGAGGAGAAGAAGGCAGGAGAGGATGAGATGATTGGATGGTATCACCAACTCAATGGACATGAATTTGAGCAAATTCCAGGAGATAGTGAAGGACAGGGAAGCCTGGCATGCTGCAGTCCACGGGGTCACAGAGAGTGGGACATGACTTAGCAACTGAGGAACAACAATAACAACAAAACTGTTCAGAATAAAAGGTGGTTATGCTAGCTAGGTGTTTTAAAGATATTTTCGTTGCAAAGGACTGACATTCCCCTTGATTTGTATAAATCCCAAAGGGAGGTTCCTGGGAGGCTACTGGAGAGTTCTACTGAATACAAGGGATAGTTGACAGCCAGATAGTGGTACACTGAGGCCAGTTCATACCTGCTTGTCAGAACTTGTTGAGTGCAATACTTCCCTACTCCCTGTTCAGAAACTTCATGTGGTTGCTTGATATCGGCCACAGTGGGAATATTTGCACCATGGAAATCAGCAAACACTAGGAATCAGGGTTTCATCCTCTTCCTTTCCATTTCCATGTGTGTGTGTTTTAAGGATTGTGTAAAAATTTACTAGCACGTCACTACAACCAGGCCATAAGGAAGAGCCAGGGAAGTACAAGGGCCTCAAGAGTTGAAAACTGTGAACTTCCCCTAAAGGTCTGCAGATACGACCAAGCTCCAACTATCTCCAGACTCAAGGTTTCTTCCTTCAAAACTCTAAATTCCTGGAAAAGAAAAGCCAAATAGCATAGCATCCATTCATGGTTTCAGCAGCTGCACCTTGGAGCAGGTTTACTGGAGGACAGATTGCTCTCTGGGGTGGTTCTCAGAGAAGGACATGCTGTTGTGAGCTGCGATGATGTCACTGAAGTATCTACGACATTTACTTATAGCCGTCTGGCTGTCAATCAGTTCTTTCCAGATATCTAAACTATTCCCTGCTACCAGGATTCAAAACCATTATGCACAATTGTAGCACAGCCTCCCTCACCTAATCGACCTCAGAAAGTGGAAATGTTAGTCACTCAGTCATGTCTGACTCTTTGCAACCCCCGTGGACTGTAGTCTGCTAGGCTCCTCTGTCCATGGAATTCTCCAGGCAAGAATTACTGGCATGGGTAGCCATTCCCTTCTCCAGGCGATCTTCCAGACCCAGGGATTGAACCTGGGTGTCTTGCATTCCAGGCAGATTCTTTACCATCTGAGCAACCAGGGAAGGGACGAGTAGACCACAGAAGCCACAGCTAACGTCAGAGGGCCAAGCTTCTCAGAGTCTGCTATCTCCAGGTAATAACCATTTTGCCTTTGGTTCCTTGGAAAGCCCATCTGACTGTTCTGCAATCTGTAAAATAAATAGTAAATTTAGGTCACATGAGAATTAGTAGTAAAAGACAAGGAAGGAAGAGGGGGAAACATTACAGTAAAACTCCTATCTTTCCAAAGGAAGGAAAAAATAAAAATAAAGGGAGGGGATGATGAGGACATTGAGGATGAGGACATTGAGGATGATGAGGATGTGCTCAAGAGCACATTTCTTTACTCCAGAATTCAGATGGCCTCTGCTGGTAAGTCTTCTATCAAGGCTAACAACAGTCTTCATCCATCATCCCAGTTTGCTTCAGACCCTTTTAAATGTGTAAAATTTAAAGGTCATAAGAGTCCAGTGGCAGGGTAACTGTCTGAATCATGTACCAGCTGGCGTGCTTTCTCCTGTCCAAGGTCCTAGTGGAAGCTCACTGCTTTTACACTCATCAGACAAGTGGGAGATTGCTGGATACCCTTATCCGTGGGAACACTGCCTCCAAAATTCAAAGTATGACATAGGAGTTATGTCTCTCTTTAGTAGTAGGAGACTTAAAGCTGCATTCTGGTTCTCAAACTTGGTTGCTTTCTGGAATTACCTGGAGAGCTAATACTGATGCTTGGTTCCAACCCCAGGAATCCTGATTCAGTTGGTATGGGTGGGCACTGGGACTTTCAAGAGCTTCGTGAAGCACTGGGAAGCCATCCCTCCACCTAGACTGGCAGAATTTTCTGGGGTAACTATTTTGGAACCCTGGATTGTATTGAAGGCTTGCGTCTTCCAGGGGAGGGCTTGAATGGTAAATTAAGATTGTTGGTGATAGTGGTTTAGTCACTAAGTTGTGTCTAACTCTTTTGTGACCCATGGACTGTAGCCCGCCAAGCTCCTCTGTCCATGGGATTTCCCAGGCAAGAATACTGGAGTGGGTTGCCATTTCCTTCTCTAGGGGATCTTCTCAACCCAGGGATTGAACCCGAGTCTCCAGGATTGACAAGCAGATTCTTTACCACTGAGCCACCAGGGAAGCCCAGATTAAGGTTAATTGCAATCGATTTCAGCTCTTGGCACATAGCAGCCACTCATGCCCTCCTCCCAGCCATTGGACAGACCGTTGTGCATGTGTTCCTGGAGTGACTTACTCACAGCTTGCGGAAGCCAGGGTGGGCAAAAAGGACCCTGTCTTCCAAATATTGGGTGTCTGTGCTCTGATTGCTTCTGATCACAGAGGTGCAGAGAGGCAAACAACGATGGGCTTCCCATCATCGCTGCAAGTCCCTCCCCTTCCAGCGGAAGTGACTTCCAGGGGACCTTAAAGGGTCCACAACCATCACCTCTCCCTTCATTGTGTTTTCTTTTTCTCCCATTGGTTCTAGATATTAAAGACAAGGACATTCAAAAATAATACATATAAAGGGAAATTAGTAAGTGACCATGAATACCCAGGGAAAGGCTCAGAAAAGACTTCAAAGACCTTAAGTTTATAAGTTAGACTGATTCTTAACACAGAGACAGCCTACAACGATCAAAAAGAGCAAAAATAATAATTGAAAGCTATAACAAAAAACAGCAAACTGCAGTGGAAAGAGGATAATCTGCTTTCCAGAGTTACCACAGAATTTGATTCAAATGTCCAGTTTTCAATAACAACAACAAAAAAATCACAAGTCATGCAAGCAAACAGGAAAGTGTGGGCCATTCAAAGGAAAAAACAAATACCAACTGTTCCTAAAAATAAAAAAAAAAAGACTTGATGGAAAATATCCTAGATAAAGACTCTAAAATAACTGTCAAAGATGCCCAAAGAACTAAAGGAAGAGGTGGAAAAATTTAAAAATGAAGTATGAACAAAATGGAAATGTCAATAGAGAGAAGATCTAAAAATAAACCAAAAAGTAATCCAGGAGCTGAAAATTACAACAACAGAAATAAAAAATCTGCTAGAGGGATTCAAAGACAGGTTTGAGGAAGTAGAAAAAAGAATCCATGAACTTGAAAATAGGACTGTGGAAATTATTGTGTCTGAGAAACTGAAAGAAAAAAGATTGCATAAGAGTGTACAGAGCTTAGGAGATGTGTGGGATACTAGCAAGCTGAGCAATATATGTATTGGAAGAGCCCCAGCAGGAGAGGAGAATGTATTTGAAAAAGTAACACTTGAAACTCTCCCAAGTTTGATGAAAGACATGACTATAAACATCCAAGAAGCTCAATACACTCCAAGTAAGAGGGGCTCAAAGTGACCCACACCAAGACACATGATAATCAAACTTTTGGACGACAAAGGGAAAATCTTGAAAGAAAGCAAGAGAGAAGTGATTCATCACATAGGACAGAACCTCAATAAGATTATTGGCAGATGGCTTCGGAAGCCAAAAGGGAGTCTTGCAGGTTGAAATGAAAGGACATTAGCCAGTTACCCAAACCTACATGAAGAAATAAAAGATTGCATAAAAGTATACATATGGGCGATTATAAAAGCTAGTATTATAACAGCTGCTTGTAACTCCACTTTCTGTTTTCTACATTGTTAAAGAGACACACACACGCATATATATATATTTTAAAATTAGTATTATTATAAACTAGTATTATTTAAAAACTAGTATTTTAAAACTGTCTAAAACTAGTATTATTATAACTTTTGTTTGTTTTCTACATTATTAAAGAGACAGATAAATATATATATACATATGTTTTATTTATTTATTTATTTATTTTTAAAATTTTATTTATTTTTTTATTTTTAAAATTTTATTTTATTTTTATTTATTTTTTTTTGTCATTTTATTTTATTTTAAATCTTTAATTCTTACATGCGTTCCCAAACATGAACCCCCCTCCCACCTCCCTCCCCATAACATCTCTCTGGGTCATCCCCATGCACCAGCTCCAAGCATGCTGTATCCTGCATCAGACATAGACTGGTGATTCAATTCTTACATGATAGTATACATGTTAGAATGTCATTCTCCCAAATCATCTCACCCTCTCCCTCCCTCTGAGTCCAAAAGTCCATTATACACATCTGTGTCTCTTTCCCTGTCTTGCATACAGGGTCGTCATTGCCATCTTCCTAAATTCCATATATATGTGTTAGTATACTGTATTGGTGTTTTTCTTTCTGGCTTACTTCACTCTGTATAATCGGCTCCAGTTTCATCCATCTCATCAGAACTGATTCAAATGAATTCTTTTTTACGGCTGAGTAATACTCCATTGTGTATATGTACCACAGCTTTCTTATCCATTCATCTGCTGGTGGACATAAAATTACCTGTCTAAAAACTAGTATTATTATTATAACTTTGGTTTGTAACTCCAAATTTTGTTTTCTACATACTTTAAGAGACTAATAAATTTAAATGAATTATTAGTTTATGTTTTGGGGCATGCAGTGTATAAAGGTGTGTAATTTCATGACATCAGCTGCCACAAGGGGTGGGGACAGAGCTGAAAAGGAACAGGGTTTTGGTGTGTCTGGGCTTCCCTGGTGGCTCAGATGGGAAACAATCTGCCTGCAATGCAGGAGACTGGGGTTCAGTCCCTGGGTCAGGAGGATCCCCTGGAGAAGGGAATGGCTACCCACTCCAGTATTCTTGCCTGGAGAATCCCATGGACAGAGCAACACCTACAGTCCATGGGGTTGCAAAGAGTCAGACTCGACTTTGGTGTGCTTATGAAGTCAAGCTGGTATAAATTCTAATTTGAGTGCTATTACTTCAGGATGTTACATGCAAACCCCAAGATTACCACAAAGACAATAGCTATAGAATGCAAACAAGAGGAAATGAGAAATAATCTCAGATACTTCACTATGGAAAAATCAACTAAACACAAAGGATGACAGTAATGCAGGAAGTAAGGGACACAAAGAAAGCTGTAAGGCATATAGCAAGCAGACAGCAAAACGGCAGAAGTTAGGTCCCTCCCTCTCAGTACTTTACTTTAAATGTAAATAAAAATAAAGGTAAAACATTTATTCTCATGTAGTGACTGGGATGAACAATGTCACGGGAAAATCCCTGCCTAAGTGACTAAATAAATGTCTCTTTCTGTTCTTGTGTGTTCTTCTTATATCGTTTCCCTGTTTATTGCAACCACGCCTTCTTAATTGTAAGCCATCTAAAACAATTCCTGAATGGAGATGGGCTTTAAAATAGGTTTCATAACATTTTTATACCGATTCATGCCTCACCACCCTATTTGTCCAGCTAAAGAGCATCGCATCCCCTGGTTCCACCACCGCCACCTTTTAACCGGCCTCCTGATGGCCCCCATCTTGGAGAGGTTCTCACAAAAAGAGAAACTTCCCTATGTGAGTAGTGAAGATAACTTCTGAATACAGTTTAACTGTAAGTAAATTTTAACTTCCTCTCTTTGTCACAATGGGTGATTAACATTGATCTACCTTTCATTTCATTGACCTTTCCTTCTACAGTGTCCAATTTCTTTGTAAGTCTACCCGCTAACATTTTTATTTCAAATATAATACTTTTGAAGTTCTAGTTTTTAATTGCTTTCATTCATTTGCTGATTCCTATCTGTTCACTCATTTTGAACAAGTTGTCCATTAAATGCTCAAACTTTTTTTTTTTTTAATAAAAGCTGCTTTAAAGTCCTTATTTACGATTTCCAATGTTTGAGTTATATTGGGGTTCATTTCTTGTCAGTATGTGTCCCATATTCCTATCTGGCATTATGGATGGCATGTAGAAATTCTGGATCTGTTATTTTCCTCTGTAGAGTGCTGATTTTTGTTTGGACAGTTAGTTAACTGATCTGGACCTAAAGTCCAAAACCTATTTCTACTGCAGAAGGCATCAGTTGAAATTACTCAATTTTTATAGCCTTGTAAATGTTGCTATCTCCTGGGGAAACTAAAGTCTTTCCTATGCACGGACAGTTAAATTGTCATCCAAGGTTTTGGTAAGAGTTTCTATGCCAAGTTTGGGGTACCTCATTCTGTGTATCCCTTTTTCTGGGATTTCCCTATGCTTTTCAGCCTCCTTAACAACTCTATCCTCTGACTCTTCAAGTCTTTCTATTGAGTTGTAGCCACTTAGCTCTATGTGAATTGAGGGATAACCTCAAATGAAAAGCTGTATAAATGTGAATTTTACCCAATACACTTCCCTCCCTTCAAGGACTGGCATATTTCAATCTCTCTCATTTACCTTCAGACATTGATAATTTTATTTAACTTTTTCTTTAAATTTAACCCAGAGCATATGACTATTATATAATATATGGGAGCATTAGTCTGGTATAACGTATTCAGTTGTGATCCAAAAGAGATTCTAATTCTGCACTAATTTAACTTAGTTATCCTCCTTTACCACCTTTTTTTCTTTGAGGAAGAACTGAAATCAACAGAAAATCTCTAACATTGATACAGCTTTTATTTTGTATATGAATCATGTATAAAGTGAAAGTGTTAGTTGCTCAGTCATGTCCAACTCTTTGTGACCCCATGAACTGCATCATGCCAGGCTTCCCTGTCCTTCACTATCTCCTGGAATTTGCTCAAATTTATGTCCATTGAGTAGGTGATGCCATCAAAGCATCTCATCCTCTGCCCCCCTTTTCTCCTTTTGCCTTCAGTCTTTCCCAGCATCAGGGTCTTTTCCAATGAGTTGACACTTTGTATCAGGTGGCCAAAATATTGAAACTTTAGCTTCAGCATCAGTCCTTCCAATGAAAATTCAGGATTGACTTCCTTTAGGGCTGACTGGTTTGATCTCCTTGCTGTCCAAGGGACTCTCAGGCGTCTTCTCCAGCACCACAATTCAAAAGCATCAATTTACCAAGTGTTAGTCACTCAGTTGCATCCAACTCTTTGAGATCCCATGGACTGTAGCCCTCCAGGATCCTCTGTCCATGGGATTTCCCAGGCAAGAATACGGGAGTGGGTAGCCATTCCCTTCTCCAGGGGATCTTCCCAGTGCAGGGAGTGAATCTGGGTTTCCCACATTGCAGGCAAATTCTTTCCCATCTGAGCCACCGGGGAAGCCCTGAATCCTGTTTGTATTATTTCAGGTAATTGTAAACCACTGGTGAACAATAATGGCTTCCTTATTCTTTTTTTGAATGGTATATTATGATGAGCTAAAGATTTTCTAATTTTGATGAAGTATACTTTATCATTTTTTCAGCTGTTGTTTTCTGTCACCTAAGGGACATTTATCTACCCCCAAATTACAAAGATATTCTCCTATGCTTTTCTCTAAAAGCAAAATACTCTCTGACATAAATCACAGCAGGATCCTCTATGACCCACCTCTGAGAGTAATGGAAATAAAAGCAAAAATAAACAAATGGGACCTAATTAAACTTAAAAGCTTTTGTACAACGAAGGAAACTATAAGCAAGGTGAAAAGACAGCCTTCAGAATGGGAGAAAATAGCAAATGAAGCAACTGACAAAGAATTAATCTCAAAAATGTACATGCAGCTCATGCAGCTCAATATCAGAAAAATAAATGACCCAGTCAAAAAATGGACCAAAGAACTAAAGAGACATTTCTCCAAAGAAGACATACAGATGGCTAACAAACACATGAAAAGATGTTCAACATCACTCATATCAGAGAAACGCAAATCAAAACCACAATGAGGTACCTCTCATGCCAGTCAGAATGGCTGCTATCAAAAAATCTACAAACAATAAATGCTGGAGAGGGTGTGGGAAAAAGAGAACCCTCTTACATTGTTGGTGGGAATGCAAACTAGTATAGGCACTATGGAGAACAGTGCGGAGATTCCTTAAAATACTGGAAATAGAACTGAGTTATGACCCAGCAATCCCACTGCTGGGCATACACACCGAGGAAACCAGAATAGAAAGAGACACGTGTACCCCAATGTTCATCACAGCACTGTCTACAATAGCCAGGACATGGAAGCAACCTAGATGTCTATCGGCAGATGAATGGATAAGTCGGTGGTACATGTACACAATGGAATATTACTCAGCCATTAAAAAGAATGCATTTGAACCAGTTCTAATGAGGTAGATGAAACTGGAGCCTATTATACAGAGTGAAGTAAGTCAGAAAGAAAAACACCAATACAGTATATTAATGCATATATGGAATTTAGAAAGATGGTAACAATAACCCTATATGTGAGACAGCAAAAGAGACACAGATGTAGAGAACAGACTTTTGGACTCTGTGGGAGAAGGTGAAGGTGGGATGATTTGAGAGAATAGCATTGAAACATGTCTATTACCATATGTGAAATAGATGACCAGTCCAAGTTCAATGCATGAAACAGGGCGCTCAAAGCAGGTGCCCTGGGAAAACCCTGAGGGATGGGATGGGGAGGGAGGGGAGACAGGGGTTCACGATGGGGGAACACATGTACATCATGGCTGATTCATGTCAATGTATAGCAGAAACCACTACAGTATTGTAAAGTAATTAGCCTCCAATAAAAATAAACAAAATACCTTTTTAGAAAACTTGTTACTTTAGCTTTTATGCTTAGATCTGTAATTCATGTTGAATTAAATTTTTGTATGGTGTGAAATACACACAATAACAGTGATGAGTTGCAAAATTTGGAGTGAGAAAAGCCAAATACAACAAGTGAATCAGTACCGTTCTATTTATGTGAAGTTTTAGAGCAGGACTAGCTGAGCTATGGTAATAGAATCAGAAAACTGGTTTCTTGGGTGTGGGAAGGTAGTAACTCCATTGGGCACAGGAAACGTTTTGGGGTTATGGAGATGTTCTTAAAGAAGTTTTTACATACACATGTACATTTGTTACAAATCCAATGAACTGTACACTTACATTGCATGTGTTTTACTTTGTTTAAATTATACACCAGTTAAAACTGTATTATGAATCTTTAAAAAATCCCCAAGGAAAGAAAGAAACTTAAGTCATGTTTTTTTTAGTTGGACAAAAGCTAGTCCCCTGGTAATGACAAAGAGAAGCTACTGGCATATGAATTGTCAGAGTAACAATGTCTAATTCTTTCATCATCAAGAGAGAATTTGATGACATCATCAATCACAGGAGACTGAAATAATAAACACACAAACTGGCGGGCATCGCAGAACCAATACTTGGTTATCTGATTCACGATTTTTCAAAGATCTCAAAATGTTCTGCCTGAGAACTGTCTACTCTCTTAGGTTTCGCTACCTGAATCCCCAAACCACTATACCATAAACATTGTCTCTGAGAAGAGCTGTATAAAATTCCTATGTAATCTTTGTGAAACAAAAGGTAAGAATTTGTCCTTAATGTCAACCATTGAGTCATATCAAGTTCCTTTTCTGTACACAGAGGATTTCATATTCCTTAGATTAAGTATCACAAAGGAGTTTTGTAAACTTGGCTCAGATTCCAAGGTCAGTATACAAATAATCAAAAAATGATAGTTTAACCACTGGCCAGTGATCTGAATCAATTTTATATTCAAATACTTTCGAGAAAGAGCATATATTTTATGCTGTTACTGATCCTATCACCTTTCTTAGAATGATCTTCATAATACTGTTTAATTAAAATAATTAATTCCTTCATAACTATACAACTTTTTAGAGTCCAATTAAGTATTTTCATAACAGTCCCTTTCTCTGACACCCACCCTGTGAGTTAGGCTTGGAAGTGGCTTTTATATTTTTCGTTTCTGTAGGAAAAGAGTCCTTTGTACGTCAGAAAAGATGTTAAGTTTTAAGATCTCTTGTATTAAGGCCAGCTTAGGCCAGCTAATGTCCTAAGTCTTTGGGAAACTAGCTCAAATTGTGTTTCTACTGACTTTACATTTTCATACAGGGAGATATCCAAGGATCAGAGGTGCCTTACATCACCCCAACCAATGTTTATTACTTCGTTTATTACAGTTTCAGTCATGGAGAAGCAGGAGTCAGCACAGCATACTCTGTGTGCATTCTGCTTCATTTAATCTAGTTTTATCTGTTTCTCTTTATTCCCAGGAAAGAATGGGATACCAAAGGAAAACAATTCAATTGTTATTATTTTTAGTGTTTCTGTGGACCTTTCAGAGAATGTACCATTTCAGGTAACTTTAAAAAATTAATGATATTTTATTCTCATGTTGGTAAAGGATCTAGGGTATTCAGAAAGGTGATAAATTTTCCCCCTGAATGAATCATCATCCAAATATATTGATCCAAATATGCCCCATTATATCCAAATATATTAGCATAAACATAGGCTTCAGCATAAAAGTTCTTTGTTTCTAATGTGATCAAAGGTAGTGTAATTTCTGTAAGTCCATATGTGCCCGGAGAAGCAATGTGAAGCTACCAAGACAGTTACCATGTAATTAATGACAGTATAATGTTAGAACATGTTGTAAACTGCCATTTTTACATGGGTGGCATTAAAAAAAAAAGTCCCTAATATTGGTGACTTCTCACATTAGGTGTGGTATTTGTCCTCTACATATTTGAGCAAGTGGAGAGATTTCCCTGGAAATTAGGAAATTTCCTTGTTTTTTCTTTTGCTTGGTTTCTTTGGCTGAGCTGCATGGCTTTTGGCAGTGAAAGAAGAGTCCTAACCATTGGACCATCAGGGAATTCCCACAAATGTCATTGTTTAAGAGTCCTAACCATTGGACCATCAGGGAATTCCCACAAATGTCATTGTTTAAACATTATTAAGCAAACTTCTCTGTCATTTGTATCTCAAATAATTACTTGTTTTTTTATGATGTAGCATGCAGTCATGATTGTCATGATTTTTATCATGTTTATTACTGTATCTCTATAACCAACAATGTATTTGGCACCTACTGTGTGTCTTAGTCTATTTTAAGCTACTTTAACAAAATTCCATAGACTGGTTGGCTTATGAACTACAGAGATTTCTCACAGTTCTGGAGGTTGAGAAGTCCAGGATCAAGGCACCAACAGATTTGGTGTCTGTTGAGGACACACTTTCTAGTTCATACACAGCCATCTTCCCAATGTGTCCTTCAGGAGCAGAAAAGTCTCTGCCATGGGGTCTCTTTTCCAAGGGCACCAATCGCATTCATGAGGGCTCCATCCTCATGATCTAATCACCCCCTAAAGGCCCTACCTCCTAATGCCATCACCTTAGGAGTTAGGGCTTCAACATACGAATTTGAGGGGAATGCAAATATTTCATATATAACATTACATGTTCATTAAATATTTGGTAATATTAGATAACAAAATTAGGTAATAAAATGAATAGGTTTATAGGGATATAAGTCCTGGGTGTTCATTGGTAGGACTGATGTTGAAACTGAAACTCCAATACTTTGGCCACCTGATGCGAAGAGCTGACTCATTTGAAAAGACCCTGATGCTGGGAAAGGTTAAGGGCAGAAGGAGAAGGGGACAACAGAGGACGAGGTGGTTGGATGGCATCACCGACTCAATTGACATGAGTTTGGGTGAACTCCGGGAGTTGGTGATGGACAGGGAGGCCTGGCGTGCTGTGGTTCATGGAGTTGCAAAGAGTTGGACATGACTGAGCGACTGGACTGAACTGAACTCTGTCTGCTTGCTAAGTTGCTTCAGTCATGTCCTAAGCTTTGCGACCCCATGGACTATGGCCTGCCAGGCTTCTCTGTTCATGGAATTCTCCAGACAAGAATACTGGAGTGGGTAGCCATTCCCTCCTCCAGGGGATCTTCCCAACCCAGGGACTGAACCTACGTCTCCTGCATTGCAGGCAGATTCTTTACCGCTGAGCCACCAGGGAAGTCCCAGGGAAATAACTCTAGTTACATTAAATGTGGAAACCCTTTATATAAGTTTGAAATTAATACAATGCTTTTCATTTATTCTAAGCACAAAGAAAGTACAGAGAATCTATCAGTGCTGGTAAGTCTTTATCCACAAATAGGCGATGACTTCTTCTTTGAAGACTAAATCAGTTGGAGGGCAATGGACTATCTGCAAGTCCTTGGCAGGGTAAACCCAAAGGCAGGGCAAACCAAAGCAACTTTACAAATTAAGGTATTTACAAGTGGAGATATTTGTTTAAGGTTGGAGCACCAGGAGTCAAAGAAAGAGCAGACTGGCAGGGTGCTATCTCTGATAGAGGAGTGAGACCTGGTTAGAGGAAGCGTGTTACAGAAGCCAGAAGCCAGCCTACAGGAACCCTGGATCTTTTAAAGCTCTGGGGAAACGCATGGGAGTTGAGTATTGGCTAAAAGACCCCCAGGTATGAATCACACACCACCCGAAAAATCATGCCATCAGAGTGTGTGCAGAGAGGAAGCTTCCTCAAAGTTTGCCCAAGATTCAGTATCCTCAGGTGTTCCTCTACTTCCCTCCCTGTGCTCACGGAAACACACGTAGTGAAGTGAAAGCAACTGTCCTTTGTGTTGCTTGCTGTCTTCAGGGTCCTTGTCTCTCTCATGGGTCCACGATTGCAACATCCCCACTAAGACCAGGGCCTCGGAACTCTCCATCACCTGAAAAAAGCAGGAAAATCCCAGGCAAAGGTGGGAACATTCAAGGAAAGCCTGCTACAGCACATGCTGTGAGAAAGAATGGATTAAAATGCTTTCTGCCAAAATGTTTTCAGTGCAATACAACCTAACAATCATCCTCTTATTCATATTAGCTCTTCTTAGCATCAGGAGTCTATAGCTGTAGCATAGTAATACTTCTCATCCAAGCCATTGTTATTGATGGAAGCGGTGCCTGGTAGAATGTCACATCTCAGCCGCATTCCAACATTGCAGTTACGCCCGTCTGTGTACATAGGCACAAAGACAATCTCATGACATGTGACTCAGCTCCACAGCTGTCTAATCCCCTTATCTCAGTCCAGAATCAGCTTTCCCAGGGTGTCTTAGCAAGAGTGCCATAGAGCTTTTATGAAAGAGGGAAAGCAAGGGCTCAGGCACAATTGCTGGTCTTTTCACCTACTATGTGACTATGGACAAGATAATAAAAGTTGTGCTTCAGTTTATTTCATAGGAGTGGATTGAATTAGATAATACTTAGGAAAGTATTCAATAAGTATTAATGAAAAAAATCTAAATGTATCTGGCAAATTAGGGAATACTCCCCTTAAGAAGGGATATTTAAATGAGACCTAAATGCTATGTGGGAATTAGCTGGTGGAACCTGTGGCGTGTTTAAGCGACTAACAAAAGGCCAGTGAGCCTGAAAAACTGTCAATGTGGGGCTAGGTAGGAAAGGTGGGTGGAAGAGTGTGAAGCGTCAGATCATGCAAAATATCATGGCTCTATAAGGAATATGGACATGATCCTTAGGACAGTGGGAGGCCACTGGACATTGGTAAATAGAATAATGATTGGTAACATTGGAGCTTCAGAAACATGTTATTGGAAGCAGAGTGGAAATAGAGCATGGGTGAAGGTGAAGTCGGTCAGTCGTGTCCGACTCTCTGTGACCCCGTGGACTGCAGCCTACCAGGCTTCTTGGTCCATGGGATTCTCCAGGCAAGAGTACTGGAGTGGTTTACCATTTCATTCTCTAAGAAATAGAGTGTGAATCAGTTGAAAAGGGAAAATGCAGGGATAAGCAGAGGGCAGCACATCGCTAATTACATGAATAGAAATATGAAGGAAGGTTCATTATATCGTGCTCTTTCCATTTGTGTACCTTTTCAAAGGTACACAAACTTTTAAAAATTGAACAGTGAGGCCAATGAAGAGGCTTTGGTAGTAGCCCAGACACGGAACGATGCTGACCTGAAGTCATATGCTGGCAGGGAATGGAGATAGGGGATGGATTTGAGATGTTTTGGAGATACAACCATCCGGGTTTAATGGTGGGTTTGATGTTGGGATTCAGAGGGGCTCTGAGTGGAGAATGACTCTCCTGTTTCTGCCGTGCAAATCCAAGCAGATTCAGTGAGTTAAGGTAACATAGAAAGAGGACCTACTTTGGGGAAAAGATGATGACTTTAAACGTCTTCCTTTGGTAGCATCTGTGCAAAATTCAAGTAGAAGACTTCAGAACACAGTTGGGTATACTAAATTTATGGGAGAAGTATCATTCTATGTAAGAACTTGAAGCCACAGAAAAATGCCCAGAAGATTGTCAGTTGAGCAAACAGAGAACTTAAGAAAAATCCTTCTGAGAATAATGATCGCATCAAGGCTGCTGAGCAGACAGGATATTTAAGGGTAACCTTAGGCAGAAAATAGGAATATATTCTCATTGTGGTAGAAGTCACTACAGGTAAATTTGGGGATGAGGTTGCAGAAAGTTGAGGGAGCTTCCGTCTGATAATTGCCATTTTCTCTGTGAATTAGAAGATGAGAACGAGAACTATGGGAACAGATAGACTCCTGGGAAGCACAGAGAATTACTCTCAGGGTGGAAATCATGATTTTTCCATGCCACAACCATCAAAGTTCATTATTAATTTTCTGCTTCACGCTTATTTTGCATTTTACATTTGATAATACATCTCAAACTCTCTCTATATTATGTGACTCTTTGCATTATTTTTCCTAATAGGTCTGTGAATACTCAAACAGAAGAATTAAAGCTATCAGACTGGTTTTTTCCCAAGTAAGAATTCCAGATCTAATACGTGTGAGATTAATCCGTAGACTGCTCAATAGGAATTAACAGATGGCAAAAATACTGTGACTGGCATTCCAAATGTTGGAGGGCAGATAGATCTTTGATGGTTATTTAAAAAAATAAGCAGTAGCCGAGATCAACTGGAAATGGACATTAGGACCTATGTCCTCCATGAATGAGAATTTAGATGATAGAAACACAAAGCACCCTAGAATGACGGAGAGTCACCAAATGTAAGGGTACATTTGAGATCGTTTGATTGTTTCTCCTCATTTCACCAATGAGAGAACCAAAGCCCAGATCCGGTGGGTGGGCTGTCTGTACACTTCGTGCTTTAATACAACAGCTTTCTTCTGGGCTCTCTGCCTCCATCTTCTTACTGTATGCACCAGGCTTTCACCTTGATGCTGTAGATCTGAGGACCTGTCTCAATTAAAACTTTGAAAGGAGACATCCAGTTACTGGATAATGATCCATGACTCATCCTCCCACAATATCACTACGTTGGTCAGATCTAATCAGACCATGCAAAGCATACCAGCTATTTAAACAGAGGTTTAAGTATAAAGAATTGCTGATTACCATATAGTCATTAAGGGGCTTCCCAGGTGATGCTAGCGGAAGAACCTGCCAATGCAGGAGGCCTCAGAGATGTCAGTTCCATCCCTGGGTTGGGAAGATCCCCTGAAGGAGGGCATGACAACCCAGTGTTCTTGCCTGGAGAATCCCATGAACAGAGGAGCCTGGCAGGCTACAGTCCATGGAGTCACAAAGAGTCAGACACTTCTAAAACAACTTAGCACCCATGGACAGCCATAAAGTCATTAACTAGGTAACCTGAAAAATGGAAAATAGAGCTCTAAGGTGTCATAGAGGGAACAGCTATAGGAAGTAATTATTTTCCCTGGTTCTAAAGAAAGAAAAGGAAGGGAATGGAATTATTACACCTTAAAAACTTAGAGACAAATCTCACAGGGCTTAAACTCTGCTGTTGCTCACCTGGTGTGGGTGCCTCTGAGCTCCAGGGAAGCCTCTTGGGGCAGAGAACCAGCCCTTCTACGGAGGAGCACGGCGAGACTGGTTCTGCACGTGTTGCAAAAACTGAAAGTTGGATTCAATTGCTCAGGAAAAGAACTGCTATTACTGTGGTAAAGATGCATTCCTGGAATGGGACTTGCAGGAACAGGATGCAGACAAGAAGCCCACAGGAAACAGAAAAGAGCAAGTTTCTTCTTCCTCCAAACTTGTAATTTTCCTCCAATGCCCTCTATTAGTAGAGCCTACCAGGGTGCCCATTGGCAAAGGAGAAATGTGATTTGCAGTGTCCCAGCTCAACATAATAAAGCAGGGTATACTGTGGTGGGTTTAACTTTGAAAGACAATAGCTTAATAACTGATACAGCATCCCCCTAATAAGACAGGTAAGTTATAGCCTCATAATTCAAGGTATTGATCAATCACAACAGGTGAAAAAAGGACAAAACCATATAATCATTTAAGCAGATTCCAAATCAGTTCAGTTCAGTCCAGTCTCTCAGTCGTGTCCGACTCTTTGCGACCCCATGAATTGCAGCACGCCAGGCCTCCCTGTCCATCACCAGCTCCTGGAGTTCACTTAGACTCATGTCCATCGAGTCAGTGATGCCATCCAGCCATCTCATCCTCTGTCATCCCCTTCTCCTCCTGCCCCCAGTCCCTCCCAGCATCAGAGTCTTTTCCAATGAGTCAGCTCTTCGCATGAGGTGGCCAAAGTACTGGAGTTTCAGCTTTAGCATCAGTCCTTCCACAGAACACCCAGGACTGATCTCCTTTAGAATGAACTGGCCTCAGTGGGCTACTTTTAAGTTTCAATCTCCATTCCTTTTTCTTTGGTGGGGTGTGTGCGTGTTTAAACAGCAGAGATTTATTTTCTCCCATTTCCGAAGGCTGGAAATAGAAGATCAAGGTATTGGCAAGTTTGGTTGCTTCTGAGGTCTCTCTTCTTGACTTGCAGCTGCCTATCTCCTTGCTGTGTCCTCACAAGGCTTTTTCTCTGTGTACACATCCCGGGTGTCTCTTACTCTTATAAGGACACCAGCCCTGTTGGCTTTGGCCCTGTTCTTATGACCTCATTTAACCTTAACGTGTTAGTTGCTCAGTCGTGTCTGACTCTTTGCGATTCCATGGACTGTAGCCCACCAGGCTCCTCTGCCCATGGAATTTTCCAGGCAAGAATACTGGAGTGGGTTGCCTTTCTCTTCTCCAGTGGGTCTTTCCGACCCAGGTATCAAACTTGGGCCTCCTGCATTGTAGGCAGGCTCTTTACCATCTGAGCCACTGGGAAAGTCCCGTTTAACCTTAATTACGTCTCTAAAGGCCCTATCTCCAAATATTCAGACTGGGGTTACCCCTTCAGCACGTGAATCTGGAGGAGACATTCAGTCCATAACAAGCTCTGAAACAGCTAATGGAATCTTTCTTTTGCTGCATGTCAACTCCTATTTCATTTTTCATTTTTTTCATTGATGATCACTAAAGCTGAACACATTTTCATATGAATATTGGCCACTTAGACATTCACTTTTGTAAACTGCCTGTTTATATCTCTTCTCTTTATCCCACACAATGGATTGTCTTTTTCTTATAGATTTGAATACACATAATATAAAATTCACTATTTTAATTGTTTAAAAATGTACAATTTGGGGCTTTCCCGGCGGTCCAGTAGTTAAGAATATGTCTTGCAATGCAAGGAAACTTGTTTAATCCCTGATGCACAAAGACTCCACATGCTGCAGAGCAGCTAAGCCCGTGGGCCATAACTACTGAGCCCGCATGCTGCAACTACTGAAGCCTGTGCTCCACAGCAAGGGAAGCCACTCAATGAGAAGCCCATGCACCACAATGAAGAGCAGCCCCTGCTCAACTAGAGAAACGCCTGTGCAGCAACCAGGACCTAGCGCCACCAAAAACTTGAGTAAATAAGTCCTTTAGAAATGTATAGCTCTAGCTATCTAATTCCAGAATATCTTCATCATAGCAAAAAAGAAGCTCTGCCCATTCAGAAGTAACTTCTCATTCCCTGCTCCTTGACAAACACTAATCTGCTTTCCATCTCTCTGGACTTGATTCTTCTGGACATTTCCTATGAAGGGAGCATAGTATGTTTTGTTACTTTTTCAATGTCTGACTTCTTTCACTTTGCATGTTTTATTTATTTATTTTCCAGATTTTATTTTATTTATTTTTTTTACTTTACAATATTGTATTGGTTTTGCCATACATCAACATGAATCCGCCATGGGTGTACACATATTCCCAATCCTGAACCCCGCCTCCCACCTCCCTCCCTGTACCATCTCTCTGGGTCAACCCACTGCACCAGCCCCAAGCAGCCTGTATCCTGCATCAAACCTAGACTGGTGATTCGTTTCTTATATGATATTATACATGTTTCAATGCCATTCTCCCAAATCAACCCACCCTCTCCCTCTCCCACAGAGATACATCTGTGTCTCTTTTGTTTTGCATGTTTTAAAGATTCATCTATATTGTAGCATGTATCAGTATTTCATTCCTTTTCATAGCTGAATAATATTCCGTGGTATGGATGTACCACACATCCATTCACCAGTAAATGGATATTAGGTTGTTTCCACTTTGGGGCTATTATAAGTAATGGTGCTATAAACATTCATGTACAAGTTTTAATTTTAAATCATACTTTCAGTCTCCTTGGGTAAACATCTAGAAGTGGGTTTACTGGGTACATGGTAATCCTAAATTAAACTTTTTGAGAAACCACCAAGCTCTTTTCCATACAGTTACATCATTTTATGTTCCCATCAACAATGCATGAGTGTTTCAGTTTCTCTACATCCTTTCCAACACTTGCTATTTTTTGTTTTGCTGGGGGTGTGTGTTTGTTTTTGCTTATGTTACGGCCATTCTAGTGTATGTGAAATATCTTATTATAGTTCTGATTTACATTTCTCTAATGACTAATGATGTTGATCTTGAGATGTCTTTGTCTGGCTTTGGCATCAAAGTAATATTGGCCTCACAGAATGAGTTAGAAAGTTCTATTTCTTTGGAAGACTTTGAGAATGTAATTGGTGTTAATTCTTTAAGTGTTTGGTAGAATTCAGCAGTTAAACCATCTGATCCTGGGCTTTCTTTGTTAGCAGATCTTCAATTACCTTTACTTGTGATAGGTCTCTAAGATTTTCTAGTTCTTCTTGAACCAGTTTTAGTAGTTTGTGTCTTTCTAGAAATTTATCCATTTCATCTATAAGGTCTATAAAAATGTCCCCATTTCTGTTCTTGATTTTAATAATTTGAGTCATCTCTGATTTTTTCCTGGTCAGTTTAATTAAAGGTATGCCAGTTTCATTAATCTTTGCAAAGAATTGACTTTTGGCTTCATTGATTCTGTCATTTTTTTTCTCTATTCAGTTCTCTCTGCGCCAGTCTTTATTATTTCCTCTTTCTGTTGCCTTTAGTTTTGTTTTCCCCTTTTTTCCCCCCCCCAGTTTCCCCCTTTTTTCCCCTTAAGGTGGAATGTGTGGTGACTAATATGAGATCTTTCTTTTTTAAAACATGGATGTTTACAGCTATACATTTCCCTCTGAGTACTGATTTTCACTGTCTCCCGTAAGGTTTAGCATGTTGTACCTTCATTTTGATTTATCTCAATTTCTTTTCTAATTTCCTCATGATTTTGGAGTTTTTTGTTTTTGTTTTTTTCCCTTATGATTTTTTTCCTTTGACACATTGGTTGTCTAGGTGGGTTGTTTAATTTCCAGATGTTTATGAATGTTCTAGACTTATTTCTGTTACTGATTTCTCATTACATTCCAGTATCATTGGAAAAGATAGTTTGTATATTTCCAGTCACTTTAAGGTGATTGAGCCTTGTCTTATGGTCTAAGATGAGATTTATCCTGGAGAGTATTCCATGTGTGTTTGAGAAGGACATGTATGTACTCTGTTGTTGGATAAAGTGTTCTGTGTGTGTCTGATTTGTTCTTTTGCCTGCTCAAATCTTCTGTTGACATCCTAAAGTGAATTTTTTCCTTTCAGCTATACACGTCTCAACTTCAGTATTTCTATTTCATTTGCTTTTATAACTTGTATCTTTAATATTCTCTATTTGTTAAGACAATGTTCTTCTGGTTTTCTTTAGTTCTCTGTCCATGGCTTCCTTTAGCACGTTGAAAGTGAAGTTGCTCAGTCGCGTCCGACTCTCTGCGACCCTGTGGACTATAGCCCACCAAGCTCCTCCATCCGTGGGATTCTCCAGGCAAGAATACTGGAGTGGGTTGCCATTTAGCATGTTAAGCATATATTAAAAGGTTGATTTAAAGTCTTTTTAGAAAAATTCAGTCAATGTCTGGACAGTTCTCATTTATTTGTTTTCCTGTGAATGGGCTATACATTCTTCTTTATTTGGATAACTCTTAAATTTTGGTTAAAAACTAGACATTTTGAGTATTATAATATAGTTTCTCTGAAAATCAGATACTTTTGCCTCCTCAGAGTTTGTTGTTCTTATTTGCTCTTGGTTGGCTGTTTGGTTTTGTTTTTACCTTTTTTCCTAGTTTCCCCACCTTTTCCCTTTAAGGTGGAAGGTGAGGCTATTAATATGAGATCTTTCTTTTCTTATGGTTGTTTGTTTAGTGGCTTTTCCAAACTATTTTTTAAAAGACTGTATTCTTTTTCTTGTTTGGTCCCAGAAGTCTCTGAGCTACCCTTAGGTTGTAGCCAGCAAGTTGTTTGACAGAGATTTCCTTAAAGTGCCTAAAACCTGAGAGAGGGAGGTGTTAGAGGGCAGAAGGAGGAGGAAGAGAAAATGAAGGAGGAGGAGGAGAAGGAGAAGGAAAAAAACAGAAAGAGAGGAAAACAAAACAAAGAGAAGAAGACACTTACATTCTTCAAAGACTTGCTCTGTGTTTGGGCCCGCCTCCAACACAGCCCAGTTGCTTATAACTCTGCCTTAGCTTTCACTTCTTGTGTGCCCTGAGCCTAAATATCTGTCGGAGGTGAAAGCCTAGGATGTTCACAGGTCTCTTCTGAATGTTCGTTCTGCCCTGAACATGTGCATGGATTCCTCAGTTCCTTGTTCTATGTGTGTCTGATTGACGCATGGAATCTTGTCAAAGCCCCTACTTCCCAAAGAACTGTCTTTCAAATGTTTCCTCCCCAGGCTTTCAGCATATATAGAGTTTAACTGAAATCTTTTGTTTCAGGCGAAAGGGGCTTGTTCTTTTACAACTTTTTTTTCAAAGAATACCCTCCCCTTCATTTCTTAGAGAATGTTAAGTACAAGAAAAAAAGCACTATGAGTCAATCCTTCAAGGAACTCTCAGGTAGCTTAAAAAGATAAACACAATCGCTGGGAATTAGATCCACTCTTCTCCCCGCTGAGTCAGATACCCACACTGAGAACATAACATGCTTTTGTCTTTTCAATGCCACTGTTATACTAGGAAGAGCATTGGTGCAAGGCTAGGTTAGAATACCTCAAAGGTTTTCTAGTCCTACCATAGTGAGTCTTTTCTTTTTTCTTTTCTTTTTGAGATAACTTTTGCTGGGTTGCTCTAAATATTTGGCCATCTTCCAAAGTTCTGACAGAGTTGATTCTGATAGTATGCAACAATGTTAACACTGGCAGCATTTCAGATTATGAAAACTGGGAAGTTCGTTTTTTAAAATATTGCTTCTGAGAAGAATCAGTGTCCATAGCTTAAGACGGTAGAGCTTGTCCAACTGTAGGAAAAAATGTTACTTTAGACTTTGGGTGACATTTCAACTATGCATCCTCAAAGATCTTGGAACAATAATATAATCAGTACATGTACTTTTGTAATGATCTCACCCTAATGATGCATCCATGAAATTAAAAGATGCTTACCCCTTGGAAGGAAAGTTATGACCAACTTAGATAGCATATTAAAAAGCAGAGACACTACTTTATTAACATAGGTCCATCTAGTCAAGGCTATGGTTTTTCCAGTAGTCATGTATGGACGTGAGAGTTGGACTGTGAAGAAAGCTGAGCACCGAAGAATTGATGGTTTTGAACTGTGGTGTTGGAGAAGACTCTTGAGAGTCCCTTGGACTGCAAGGAGATCCAACCAGTCCATTCTGAAGGAGATCAGTCCTGGGTGTTCATTGGAAGGACTGATGTTGAAGTTGAAACTCCAATACTTTGGCCGCCTGATACAAAGAGCTGACTCATTTGCAAAGACCCTGATGCTGGAAAAGACTGAGGGCAGAAGGAGAAGGGAACGACAGAGGGTAGTATGATTGGATGGCATCACCAACTCAATGGACATGAGTTTGGGTGAACTCTGCGAGTTGGTGATGGACAGGAAGGCCTGGCGTGCTGCGGTTCATGGGGTCGCAAAGAGTCAGACACGATTGAGCGACTGAACTGAAATGAACTGAGTCATTTCTGATACACTGTTTCTTCAGTTTATCATGCCATCAAGGCTCTGGGTTAGAAATAAGGAAATACTGCAGTCAGACATAGGCTTTATACATTAGCAATATCTACTACAAGTTTATTAAAAGTATTTTGCTCATAATTCTTATATCTTCCTTACAGTGCCGTAAATCGCTCAAACGTAACTACCAGCTGGGCAGCTCCAGTTGTGTGGCATGGCACTTATGATGAAGTGGTGCTGGAAAATTATTACGCAAGTCATAGAATTACTGTGGGGTTGACTGTGTTTGCTGTGGGAAGGTAGGTATTGCTGAATGACCTTTATATTCAGGTGTTTTATTTTAGAAAATGGGAGATTATCAACAATCTACCTCAAGAATTTAGAAAAAGTAGAACAAAATAAAGCCAAAGAAAGCAGAAATAAGGAGGTAATAAAGGTGAGAGCAGGAATCCATGAAATTGAAAACAGAAAAGTCTTAGAGAAAAATCAATGAAACAAAAATGTGGTTCTTTGGGGAAAAAAAAAACAAAACTCAATAAAATCCATAATCACCCAGGAAGACTAGCCAAGAAAAAAAAATAATGCAAATTACAAATATTGGGAAAGAAACAGGGTCTATCAGCTCAGACCTTGTAGACTTTAAAAGGATAATCAGGGAACAGTATAACATTCTCTACATATCTGACAACTTAGAGGACATGGACCGTATAAAGCACATACAACCACAATTCACCCAACATGAAACAGATCATTTGAATAACCCTGTATCTATTGAGGAAATAGAATTTATAATTTTAAAAACTCCCAAAGGGGCTTCCCTGGTGGCTTAGCTAGTAAAGAATCTGCTTGCAATGCAGGAGACCTGGGTTCGATCCCTGGGTTGGGATAGTCCCTTTGAGAAGGGAACAGCTACCCACTCCAGTATTCTGGCCTGGAGAATTCCATGGACTATATAAAGTCCATGGGGTCACAAAGAAAGGACTTTCACTTTCAAAGTCCTCAGGCGCAGATAGTTTCATCAGAGAATTCTGCCGAATACTTAAAGAAAAATTAACATCAATTCTACATAGTCTTTTTCAGAAAAGAGACTAGAAAGGAACACACCCCAAATCATTTTATGAAGCAAATTCTGCCTTGATATCAAAATCATACCAAAAAGAGTACGAAAAAGTATTAAGCTGAACAATACTTATCACTCATTAAAATGGTAAAGTTATCAGCTTTATACCAACTTGCTGTTAAATATTGGTAGTAATTTATTGTTTAATTAAAAGAAAACAGAAAGAGGAAGAAAGGGAGGAGGAAGGGAAGACTCCTTACTGAAGAAGTTTCCCATGACCTCCTCCCGAGACTCACTGTGGTCTCTTCAAGTTGCTGCCCCAGGATCTGTAACAAGATCCCGGGAAGTGACCCTATTCCGGGGCAGTACTTCTACCTTCAGGACACAGATGGAGTTTCTGGTTCCTTCCTACACCCTCCTGAATAGAACGCAGGGTCTTAAAAGGGTACTGTATAAGGGAAGGGGCACTGAAACCACAGCTTCAGTAACCTCACCATGAAACCCCGACTCTGTTTTAAAGAACCTCTGAAAGCTCAGGAATAAATGGCATCAATTTCCTCTGAAATTAGGAGTATAGGTGGGACTGAAACTAGGAGGATAGATTTAAAGTATCTACATGGAAATTTTCAACATGAATATCTGCTACAGGAATGAACAGTTAAGCCAATAAAATAAAACAGAAAAATGCCATGCACATATTAAAGGCTTTCTGTTTATTGGCAATAGCACTGTAGAGACCTGTAGGGAAAGACTTCCATAAATGATGTTGGAGAAAATGTCAACACAGGAAAACTTAAATTGTACCTTTACAGCATACCATGTACAAACATACAAACATCAATCACTAGGTAGTTTGAAGACCAATAGTTAAAAGAAAAACTGTGTCTTCACGAACTCAGGATAGAAAAGGATTTATTAATCAAGACATAGAAACTACTAATCACAAAGGAAAAGATTGATAAGTCTGACTGCTTATGAGTGAACTCTGGGAGTTGGTGATGGACAGGGAGGCCTGGCGTGCTGTGATTCATGGGGTCGCAAATAGTCGGACACGACTGAGCGACTGAACTGAACTGAAGGAAAAAATCAGAGAAACACAAACTGAAGGCCATTTTACAAAATACACGGTCAGGGTCATGACCAACAAGAAGAGAAATTGACAGCGTGGAAGAGACTAGGGAGACTAGAAGAGACTAGTGACTGAATGCAGTGTGCTCTGGATTGGATCCTGGAAACCGAAAAGGTCATTACGGAAGCTGGTGAAAATCACATAAAACCTGTGGTTTAGCTAATAGTCGTTTACCACTGATAATTTCCTAGTTTTGACAAATGTACTATGGTTATATAATATATTACTATTAGGGGAAGGTGGGTAGAGCATATGTGGGAGCTCTGTAATATATCTGCAACTTTTCTGTAAATCTAATGCTATGCTAAGCTTCAGTCGTGTCTGACTCTTTGCGAACCTATGGACTGTAGCCTGCCAGGGTCCTCTGTCCACGGGATTTTCCAGGCAAGAATACTGGAGTGGGTTGCCATTTCTTTCTCCAGGGGATCTTCCCAATCCAGGGACTGAACCAACATCTCTTAAGTCTCCTGTATTGGCAGGCAGGTTCTTTACCACTAGCACCACCTGGGAAGCAGGCCTTGCTAAGATCCAGTGTAGTAAGTCTAATAGCATTCCAACACAGAAAATATTTTAAAAATTGGGGGAAAAAATGTTTGCCATTGTAGCGACAGTAAGGTTTTTTTTAATTGTAAATGCCTGATATTAAGCTTTCGATTGATTGCTGAGACATCCATTTTATTTATTTTTTCATTGGCCACAATGTACAGCTTGTGGGATCTTAGTTCCCTGACCAGGGAGAAAACTTGGGCCCTGTGCCATAAAAGGGCAGAGTCGTAACCACTGGACCACCAGGGAATCCCCTGAGATATCCACTTTAAAGACATCCATCTCAAATAGAAATATTGCTTACTAGCTAAACAACTAGATAAAGAGCCAAGTCCCCATACCCATGAAATCTTCCTTTTAGAAAGTCCTGAGTGATCTGATCTACATAAATGACCACTTGCATGACCCCATTTTCCCCCTCGCTTTAACTTCCGCTTTTACGTTTAAAATTTGTCAACAGAGTGAACTTGCAAAATCCTAGTCACCCCACCCTCAACCCAGTAAAGGCAGAACCCTAGGGCCTTTGTGTTTCTCTCTTTCTTTCCCACCACCTCCAACTTTTGACCTCACTGTGTGGCCCCAGGCATGCCACGTATCCTCTAGGATTTGTGATTAATAAAGCTTATTTTCTCAAAGTTCCCTATGGTTGTTGTTGAGGTGCTCCTTGAGATTATAATAAGAATGACAAAGACTGGTCCAGCCATAATGTAGACTCTGGTGATGTCTGGTGGGAAGTAGGGATCTCTTACCACAAGTAGTAGGGACTCCAGTGAGTGCCCCCAGGCACTCCTAGCCGATAGCATCACTGTCAATAGGCAGAGATTGACACAAAACAGCCCCACATCACATCATAGACAAAAATTAACTCAAATGGATAACAGACTTAAATATGAAAGATAAAACAAGAAAGTGACTAGAAAAACATATAGGAGAGTATTTTCACTACTTTGAGGGAGCAAAGATTCCTGAAGTATGACACAAAAACACTAACCATAAAAGAAATATGGATAAATATGGACTTTGGATTTGAGTTGCTAGCTTCCAGCTCAATATAATATTTTAAGTGATATTTTTTTCATAATGTACCTAATAATTTTAGATACTCCAAACTAGAGTTTTCTCCTGACTCCATCTGTTGTATTTCTTAAGACTCTGATCAATATCCGGAACTTATTTCTAGTGATCATATACATAAGCATCATTTGAACTAGTCACATATATTGCCTTTTCTTTTTTGAATTTACCTGAGGCCATTTATTACTACAAGAATCCTTAACTGGCTGGAGAGATTGGAAATGAAAAAGTTTACCTTCAGCCCAGCAATCTTAGCACCATATTAAAGGGCATAGGGCAAAATAAGAAACCAGTGCTGACAGCGGACACAAAGCGTGTTGCCTCTGACTTTTTATGCATAATTAACTACTCTAAGTAAGCCACAGGCATCAGTAACTGCTCTTGCAATGACCTATGACCTTTCCTGCCTACAACCTCTAAAGCAAGTCCCAACTGCTCTGATAACCCTGAAAATTCAGGCTTTTGTTTTGTGCTGGGCACGGTTCAGGTTTCTGATCTCACCAAGTTTCATTCCCTCTCGTGAGAAATTCCTCTTTTCTCCTCTGATCCATAAAACCTCACCAGGGAGAGGAAAGGCAGACGATTTCACTTTTACACTACTTAAATACAACTCAAGTAGCATATCTTAACGTTTGCTTCCTTAGTAGCATTTTTCAATAAAACTACAGTAAGTGTAATTTAAATAGTATGTGTTTCACTAACATACAAGAAAATGAACTTAATTGCTTCTTATTTACTTCACAGATACGTTGACCGTTATTTGCACACATTTATAAACTCAGCTGATAAATATTTTATGGTTGGCCAGAAAGTCATCATTTACGTCATGATAGATGACTTCTCTAAGGTGCCCTGGGTAGATATGGCTCCCCTCCGAATGCTGAAAATTTTTGAAATAAAGCAAGAGAAGAGATGGCAAGACATCAGTATGATGCGTATGAAGACCATCAGTGAACACGTTGCGGATCACATCCAATATGAAGTTGACTTCCTCTTCTGCATGGATGTGGATCAAATCTTTGTAAAAAAATATGGACTGGAGACTCTGGGGGAATCAGTAGGTCAGTTACACGCTCATTGGTATAAGACAAGTCCTACAGAGTTACCTTACGAGAGAAGTCAGTTATCAGAAGCATATATACCTATTGGTAAGGGGGACTTTTATTACCATGCTGCTGTATTTGGCGGTACTCCCGTTCAGGTTCTCAGTATTGCTAGGGAGTGCTTCAGAGGAATCATGAATGACAAGAAAAATAACATTGAGGCAGTGTGGCATGATGAAAGTCACTTGAACAAGTATTTTTTCCTCCATAAACCCACTAAAATCTTGTCACCAGAATACTGCTGGGATCAGTCTGGACCTAATAGTATTAAGAATGGCACTTTCAAACTCTATTGGGCTTTTAAAAATTATGATTTTCTTAGGCAGTCGGTGTAATTTTATAGCTCTTTCTTTGTGTTGCTGAATTTAAAAGCATCATTTGGTCTTGTCTTTAAAAAATTAGTACTTGACAAATTGTAGCACCATAAAAATAATCACTAATAGAATGACAAACTAACCAACACAATTATATTCATACTTTTCATCACCTTTCTTTTTGAATCATATAGCATAGGGTACAGCAGTAACAGAATGAATATATTGACGTCAGATGGAAATATAGTGTTCTCATATCTTGTGTGAATTTCGAGGAAGTATTTTTTTGGATCACATTGGACAAAATAGAATCTATCAGGAGAAGATGAAATCTGAAATATTTTCACTGATCCAGCTAGATATATATTTCTTATATTGCTTAAGGAAAGGGATAATCTAGGGGTATGGATAAGGGAAATCGGTGCAACTATACTAATCTACTCTCTACGTAAAATTTTGAGAACATTAAACCTGCCACCAGATGGGCAGACAGTTACTAGAAAACTGGGTTATTCAAAAAGAACTGTTTTTTTTTTTCTTTTTAACTTTTTAATTTGTATTGGGGTGTAGCCTATTAACAATGTTGTGATAGTTTCAGGTGAACAGTGAAGGGACTCAGTCATACAAACGGACGTGTCCATTCTCTCCCAAACTCCCCTCCCATCCAGGCTCCCACATAACATTGAGCAGAGTTTCATGTGCCATACAGTAGGTCATTTTTTCTTATCTATGTTTAATATAACAGAGTGTACATGTCCATCCCAAATTCCCTAACTATCCCTTCTGCCCTTCCTTCCCACCTACGGCCATAAGTTAAAAATGTGTTTTAAAACTACACAGTTATCTGTTGTAAAAACTAATAAGGAAAATTTAAATATAGAGAGAAAACTAAAAGTCTTCCTATACTCTCCCTTTGAAAACCTATCACTTGAGGGGGTGGTCCTAACATGGTGGAGGAATAGGACGGGGAGACCACTTTCTCCCCGACAAATTCATCAAAAGAACATTTGAACGCTGAGTAAATTCCACAAAACAACCTCTGAATGCTGGCAGAGGACATCAGGCACCCAGAAAAGCAGCCCATTGTCTTCAAAAGGAAGTAGGAAAAAATATAAAAGATAAAAAGAGAGACAAAAGAGGTAGGGATGGAGATCCATTCAGGGAAGGGAGACTTAAAAAGGAGAGAAGTTTCCAAACACCAGGAAACACTCTCACTGGTGAGTCTGTGGCGAGCCTTGGAACCTCAGAGGGCAACACAACCGGGAGGGAAAATAAATAAATAATTAAAAGCCACAGATTACCTGCCCAGTGGTGACTCCCAGCAGAGAAACAGTGCTGACGCCTGCATCTGCCACTAGCAAGCAGGGGCTGGGCAGGGAGGCGCAGGCTGCATTGCTTAGAGTGAGGACTGGGCCTGAATGCCCCGAGGGCAATCTGAGGGAACTAACTAACAAACCAGACTGTGGGACAGTTACCCCCTGAAAAGCCCTAAACTGAAACACCGCCAGCCCCGCTCACAGCTAAGAAAGGACTGACCAGAGCTAGCCGGCTGCTGACTGGCCCATCCCCAGCCAGAGAGAGATAATGGAGAAAAGACAATCTCTTTAACAGTGGTGCTGGGAAAACTGGTCAACCACTTGCAAAAGAATGAAACTAGAACACTTTCTAACACCATACACAAAAATAAACTAAAAATGGATTAAAGATCTAAACGTAAGACCAGAAACGATAAAACTCCCAGAGGAGAACATAGGCAAAACACTCTCTGACATAAATCACAGCAGGATCCTCTATGAACCACCTTCCCAGAATATTGGAAATAAAAGCAAAAACAGACAAATGGGACCTAAATAAAATTAAAAGCTTCTGCACAACAAAGGAAAATATAAGCAAGGTGAAAAGACAGCCTTTAGAATGGGAGAGACTAATAGCAAATGAAGCAACTGACAAAGAATTAATCTCAAAAATATATAAGCAACTCCTGCAGCTCAACTCCAGAAAAATAAACAACCCAGTCAAAAAATGGGCCAAAGAACTAAATAGACATTTCTCCAAAGAAGACATACAGATGGCTAACAAACACATGAAAAGATGCTCAACATCACTCATTATCAGAGAAATGCAAATCATAACCACAATGAGGTACCATTTCATGCCAGTCAGAAAGGCTGCTATCCAAAAGTCTACAAGCAATAAATGCTGGAGAGGGTGTGGAGAAAAGGGAACCCTCTTACACTGTTGGTGGGAATGCAAACTAGTACAGCCACTATGGAAAACAGTGTGGAGATTCCTTAAAAAACTGGAAATAGAACTGCCATATGACCTAGCAATCCCACTGCTGGGCATACACACCAAAGAAACCAGAATAGAAAGAGACACATGTACCCCAATGTTCATTGCAGCACTGTTTATAATAGCCAGGATATGGAAGCAACCTAGATGTCCATCAGCAGACAAATGGATAAGAAAGCTGTGGTATGCATACACAATGAAGTATTACTCAGCCATTAAAAAGAATACATTTGAATCAGTTCTAATGAGGTGGATGAAACTGGAGCCTATTATACAGAGCAAAGTAAGCCAAAATAAAAAACACCAGTACACTATACTAACGAATATATATGGAATTTAGAAAGGTGGTAACAATAACGCTGTATGTGAGACAGCAAGAGACACAGGTGTATAGAACAGTCTTCTGGACTCTGTGGGAGAGGGCGAAGGTGGGATGATTTGGGAGAATGGCATTGAAACATGTATATCATCATATGTGAAATGAATCGCCAGACCAGGTTCAATGCATGATACAGGATGCTCGGGACTGGTGCACTGGGATGACCCAGAGGGATGGGATGGTGAGGGAGGCGGGAGGGGGGTTCAGGATGGGGAACATGTGTACACCCGTGGCAGATTCATGTCAATGTATGGTGAAACCAATACAATATTGAAAGTAATTAGCCTCCAATTAAAATAAATAAATTTATATTTAAAAAGCTATCACTCAATATTTCCTTTATTTGCATTTATATACCCACCACATGAATATATACACACACGCATGTGTGCCTGTGCATATATGCTTATACACTATTTTATATAAATTAACTTACATCACAAAATGCACAGATGCATGCAGGCATACACATTTTCTCGATTGTCAGGGTCTAGTTAGGAAAACTGGAGAAGGCAATGGCACCCCACTCCAGTACTCTTGCCTGGAAAATCCCATGGATGGAGGAGCCTGGTGGGCTGCAGTCCATGGGGTCGCTAAGAGTCGGGCATGACTGAGCGACTTCACTTTCACTTTTCCCTTTCATGCACTGGAGAAGGAAATGGCAACCCACTCCAGTGTTCTTGCCTGGAGAATCCCAGGGACGGGGGAGCCTGGTGGGCTGCCGTCTGTGGGGTCGCACAGAGTCAGACACGACTGAAGCGACTTAAATGCATTTAGGAAATTAGAACTGCTGTTCCAGGTATTTCAAACAATGGGAATTTAACGCAGGGGATTAGACATATATAAGTGATAAAAGAGTTGAGGAGAAAATAAGATATATATGTATATATACATCTTCTTCATCCATTCTGTCGATTGACACTTACTTAGGTTTTTTCCATGTTTTAACTATTGGAAATAGTGCTACTATGAATACTGGGTGCATGTATCTTTATGAATTAGAGTTTTCTCCAGATATATGCCCGTGAGTGGGATTACTGGATCATATAACTCTATTTTCAGTTTCTTAAAGACCTTCCATACTGTTCTCCATAGCTGCTGCAACAACTTACATCTCCACCGAAAGTATAGGAGGGTTCCTTTTCCTCTACCCCTCTCCAGCATTTATTATTTGTAGACTTTTAAATTATATGTATATATTCATTCAATGAAGGACTGAGGAAAAAAATTGTAGGATGTCCAGAAAGCGCTAGAACCTAACATGAGCTGCCTGGCATGAGATGAAACAACAAAGAGGATTTTTAGTCACTGCTAGAGATGCCACCCAAAGGAGACAGAGAAAGACAGAGACCACCCACCCACACACACACACACACACACACACACACACACACACACACACAGATGGGCTTTTCCCTTCTACCTTGCTCTCTTCTGCCACTGTTTTCCATTTTCTGGTGCTATACAATAATCAGAGGTAAGAGAGTCTGGAAATATGCTGCACTGGGCAGATGAGAAAAATGAGAGACCCAACAGCTGGCAGACAAATGGCTATCACCACCCACCCATTCTGCCTTGAAACGGCCATTCTCATTCTTCCCCCCATACCTAACTCTCATAAAACAACTTTATGTTTCCACTTTGCAGAATTCAACTAACTTTTGTACAAGTAAAGAATCACTTTCTTCTCAAAAAGGTGAAACACAAATTACCATCTGACATTATTTCCCTCCCCATGTTCAAGAACCCAAGATAATATGAGGTCTCCTCCCTCAGAATGGTACATGACTCTTCATAGTTTGGTGAACTCTGATATAAATTGGAAAGAAAAGAAATAACCACTCCTCATTAAGAAAGAAATTGTAGAGGAAAGAAATAGGGAAAATAATTGTGTGTGTGCTAATCACTCAGTCATGTCTGACTCTTTGCAACCCCATGGACTAGAGCCCACCAGTCTTCTCTGTCCATGAAATTTCCCAGGCAAGACTATTGGAGTGGATTGACATTTCCTTTGGTTAACATATAAAGACATACATTTGTATATAACTATATATATTGTTTCTATTTGTAATATAAATATAAGAAAAATGTGCAGGCCTGTGGCAGTTGTCATTTTTGTAGCTGGTTACAGAGTCAAATTCACATTTATCATTTCTTCCTTCTATCACTGATTTCATGTACCTTGCCCTCTGTTAGAAGCTCATCTATGTACAGTTCTTTATCTAGTGTGGTGGCTTTATACATTTGTTGTCTGGTATCTGACTCTTTAGTGGGTCTTTACTGGATTGCTGGTTTTCTCATCAGTTCAGTTCAGTCACTCAGTTGTGTCCGACTCTTTGCGACCCCATGAATCGCAGCACGCCAGGCCTCCCTGTCCATCACCAACTCCCAGAGTTCACTCAGACTCACGTCCATCGAGTCAGTGATGCCATCCAGCCATCTCATCCTCTTTTGTCCCCTTCTCCTCCTGCCCCCAATCCCTCCCAGCATCAGAGTCTTTTCCAATGAGTCAACGCTTCACATGAGGTGGCCAAAGTACTGGAGTTTCAGCTTTAGCATCATTCCTTCCAAAGAAATCCCAGGGCTGATCTCGTTTAGAATGGACTGGTTGGATCTCCTTGCAGTCCAAGGGACTCTCAAGAGTCTTCTCCAACACCACAGTTCAAAAGCATCGATTCTTTGGGGCTCAGCCTTCTTCACAGTCCAACTCTCACATTCATACATGACCACTGGAAAAGCCATAGACTTGGCTAGACGGACCTTTGTTTTCTCATAAAGACTGTCTAATAAGAAGCTCCAAGGGAACACCTTAAGTTCTGAACACAGTCCTCCTTCTACTATCATGTAGTTGCAATCTTTTTTATTTTGATAATTGTTATCAGTAGCCCCACCCAGACCCCTTCTCTGGCTGTTGACTCAGCATGAAGGAAAGATAAAAAGTTCAGAAAAAAGCATCTGATTCCAATTCAACAGGACCATCACTATGTTTCCTGGTGGAAACATGCCTTCTTTATGCCCTCATTCCTTCCTTAACTTTCTTCAGTTGCTAAGTCATGTTCAACTCTGCAACTCCATGGACTGTAGCCTGCCAGGTCCCTCTGTCCATGGGATTTCCTAGGCAAGAATACTGGAGTGGGTTGCCATTTCGTTTTCAGGGGGATCTTAGCAACCCAGGGATCAAACATGGGTCTCATGCATTGGCCACAGATTCTTTACCATTGAGCCACCAGGGAAGCCCCTCTTTGTGCCCTCAGCTCAGTTCAGTTCATTTCAGTTGCTCAGTCATGTCCGACTCTTTGTCACCCCATGGACTGCATCATGCCAGGCATTCCTGTCCAACACCAACTCCCAGAGCTTGCTCAAACTCATGTCCATTGATTGAGTCGGTGATGCTATCCAATCATCTCATCCTCTGTCGTCCCCTTCTCCTCCAGCCCTCAATCTTTCCCAGCATCAGGGTCTTTTCCAGTGAGTCAGTTCTTTGAATCAGGTGGCCAAAATACTGGAATTTCCAATTCAGCATGAGTCCTTCCAATGAATATTCAGGACTGATTTCCTGTAGGATGGACTGGTTGGATCTCCTTGCAGTCCAAGGGACTCTCAAGAGTTTTCTCCAACACCACAGCTCAAAAGCATCAATTCTTTGGTGCTCAGCTTTCTTTATAGTCCAACTCTCACACCCATACATGACTACTGAGAAAACCATAGCTTTGACTAGATGGACCTATGTTGGCAAAGTAATGTATCTGTTTTTTAATATGGTATTTAGGTTGGTCATAGCTTTTCTTCCAAGAAGCAAGCTTCTTTTAATTTCATTGCTGCAGTCATCATCTGCAGTGATTTTGGAGCCTCCCAAAATTAAGTCTGTCACTGTTTCCATTGTTTCTCCATCTATTTGCCATGACGTGATGGGACCAGATGCCATGATCTTAGTTTTTTGAATGTTGAGTTTTAAGCCAACTTTTTCACTCTCCTCTTTCACTTTCATCAAGAGGCTCTTTAGTTCTTCTTCACTTTCTGCCATAAGGGTGCTGTTATCTGCATATCTGAGTTTGTTGATATTTCTCCCAGAAATCTCGATTCCAGCTTTTGCTTCATCCAGTCCAGCATTTCTCACTGTGTACTCTGCATATAAGTTAAAAAAGCAGGGTGACAATACACAGCCTTGATGTACTACTTTCCCAATATGGAACCAGCCTGTTGTTCCATGTCTAGTTCTAACTGTTGCTTCTTGAGCTGCATACAGATTTCTCAGCAGGCAGGTAGGGTGGTCTAATATTCCCATCTCTTTCAGAATGTTCCACAGCTTGTTGTAATCCACACAGTCAAAGGCTTTGGTACAGTCAATAAAAGTGAAGTAGATGTTTATCTCAAACTCTCTTGCTTTTTTGATGATACAATGTCATAGTCAACAGAAGAGTTCAAAATGCAGCACTTGGATGGAATCTCAAAAATGACAGAATGATCTCTGTTCATTTCCAAGGCAAACCATTCAATATCACGATAATCCAAATCTATGCCCTGATCAGTATAGCTGAAGAAGCTGAAGTTGAAGCTTCATAGCTGAAGTATGAAGACCTACAAGACCTTTTAGAACTAACACCAAAAACAGATGTCTTTTCATCATAGGGGAATGGAACACAAAAGTAGGAAGTCAAGAAACACCTGGAGTAGCTGGCAAATTGGGCTTGGAGTACAGAATGAAGCAGGCAAAAGGCTAATAGAGTTTTCCAAGAGAACGCACTGGTCATAGAAAATACCCTCCTCCAACAACACAAGGGAAGACTCTACACATGGACATCACCAGATGGCCAACACCAAAATCAGACTGATTATATTCTTTGCAGCCAAAGATGGAGAAGCTCTATACAGTCAGCAAAAACAAGACTGGGAGCTGACTGTGGCTCAGATCGTGAACTCCTTATTGGCAATTCAGACTTAAATTGAAGAAAGTAGGGAAAAGCACTAGACCATTCAAGTATGACCTAAATCAAATCCCTTATGATTATACAGTGGAAGTGAGAAATAGATTTAAGGGACTAGATCTTATAGACAGAGTGCCTGATGAACTATGGATGGAGGTTCGTGACACTGTACCAGAGACAGGGATCAAGACCATCCCCAAGAAAAGGAAATGCAAAAAAGCACAATGGCTGTCTGAGGAGGCCTTACAAATAGCTGTGAAAAGATGAGAAGTGAAAAGCAAAGGAGAAAAGGAAAGATATAAGCATCTGAATGCAGAGCTCCAAAGAATAGCAAGGAGAGATAAGAAAGCCTTCCTCAGTTATCAGTGCAAAGAAATAGAGGAAAACAATAGAATGGGAAAGACTAGAGATCTCTTCAGGAAAATTAGAGAAACCAAGGGAACATTTCATGCAAAGATGGGCTCAATAAAGGACAGAATGGTATGGACCTTACAGAAGCAGAAGATATTAAGAAGAGGTGGCAAGAATACACAGAAGAACTGTACAAAAAAAGGCCTTCATGACCCAGATAATCACGATGATTGGATCACTCACACTCACCTAGAGCCAGACATCCTGGAATGTGAAGTCAAGTGGGCCTTAGGAAGCATCACTATGACCTAAGCTAGTGGAGGTGATGGAATTCCAGTTGAGTTATTTCAAATTCTGAAAGATGATGCTGTGAAAGATGAAAGTGGCACTCAATATGCCAGCAAATTCGGAAAACTCAGCAGTGGCCACAAGACTGGAAATGGTCAGTTTTCATTCCAATCCCAAAGAGAGGCAATGCCAAAGAATGCTCAAACTCCCACACAATTGCACTCATCTCACACACTAGCAGAGTAATGTTCAAAAGTCTCCAAGCCAGGTTTCAGCAATACGTGAACCGTGAACTTCCAGATGTTCAAGCTGGTTTTAGAAAAGCAGAGGAACCAGAGATCAAATTGCCAACATCCGCTGGACCATCAAAAAAGCTAGAGAATTCCAGAAAACATCTATTTCTGCATTATTGATTATGCCAAAGCCTTTGACTGTGTGGATCACAATAAACTGTGGAAAATTCTGAAAGAGATGGGAATACCAGACCACCTGACCTGCCTCCTGAGAAATCTGTATGCAGGTCAAGAAGCAACAGTTAGAACTGGACATGGAATAACAGACTGGTTCCACATAGGAAAAGGAGTACGTCAAGGCTGTATATTGTGACCCTGTTTATTTAACTTATACGCAGAGCACATCATGAGAACTGCTGAGCTGGATGAAGAACAAACTAGAATTAAGATTGCTGGGAGAAATATCAAAAAACTCAGATATGTAGATGACACCATCCTTATGGCAGAAAGTGAAGAGGAACTAAAGAGCCTCTTGACAAAAGTGAAGGTGGAGAGTGAAAAAGTTGGCTTAAAGCTCAACAATTCAGATAACTAAGATCATGGCATCCAGTTCCATCACTTCATGGGAAATAGATTGGGAAACAGTGGAAACAGTGGCAGACTTTATTTTGGGGGGCTCCAAAATCACTGAAGATGGTCACTGCAGCCATGAAATTAAAAGATGCTTATTCCTAGGAAGGAAAGTTATGACCAACCTGGACAGCATATTAAAGAGCAGAGACATTACTTTGCCAAGAAAGGTCCATCTAGTCAAGGCTATGATTTTTCCAGTGGTCATGTATGGATGTGAGAGTTGAACTATTAAGAAAGCTGAGCAATGAAGAATTGATGGTTTTGAACTGTGGTGTTGGATAAGACTCTTGAGAGTCCCTTGGACTGCAAGGAGATCAAACCAGTTCATCCTAAAGGAGATCAGTCCTGAGTGTTCATTGAAAGGACTGATATTGAAGCTGAAACTCAAATACTTTGGCCACGTGATGCAAAGAACTGACTCATTGGAAAAGATCCTGTTGCTGGGAAAGATTGAGGGCAAGACAAGAAGGGGACGACAGAGGATGAGATGGTTGGATGGCATCACCGACACGATGGACATGAGTGGGTAAACTCTGGGAGTTGGTGATGGACAGGGAGTCATGGTGTGCTGCAGTCCATGGGGTCACAAAGAGTTGGAGACAACTGAGCAACTGAACTGAACTAAACTGAAGAAAAACTCATTGGTTAGCTCAAGGTTTGAGAAAAGTTAATTTCAGGTGGAACCAGGTGTTGTCATAGCAAAACAGAATTTTAAAACAAACCTTTTAATTTTGTATAGAGAAGGGAAAAAAGTCTGACACTTGTAGTTGTTTCCTTCTGCTGCTTATGAGAGACATTTAAAAAGTCTGACAATCGCAGCCCATTTCCTCCACTTGGAGCCCCCCTAGCCTTCCTGCCTGTTTCCCTGTCAGAAATGGCCTTGATCACTGCCTCTTGTACAATGTCACAAACCTCCATCCATAGTTCTTCAGGCACGGTCAGATCTAATCCCTTCAATCTATTTGTCACTTCCACTGTATAATCATAAGGGATTTGATTTATGTCATACCTGAATGGTCCAGTGGTTTTCCCTACTTTCTTCAATTTAAGTCTGAATTTGGCAACATGGATTTCATGATCTGAGCCACAGTCAGCTAGCTCCCAGACTTGTTTTTGCTGACTGTATAGAGCTTCTCCATCTTTGGCTGCAAAGAATATAATCAATCTGATTCTGGTGTTGACCATCTGGTGATGTCCATGTATAGAGTTTTCTCTTGTGTTGTTGGAAGAGGGTGTTTGCTATGATCAATGCCACTTCATACCCGTGCCCATTAAGCAAGCACTATGGTGGCTACAGGAAGAGGCTGTCCAACATCACAGAACAAATGATCTTCTCCACTTGATTACTGAAAATCTCCTCTACTGAGATTACTCTCTGGGGAGCATTTTCATGGGATGCACATTATCCTTACACTCTGTGCCAATTTCAGCCCCTACACGACCTCGGACCTTCTTGTCACTAACGTTCCAAACTGCCAGTGTCCATTCTCACAGAAATGGTTTCCATTTGATAGTGGATTGTAGCTGCATACAGCTAAGATTTAGTTTGTTGGATCAGAGAGCATTAAGTTCGTGGTGGGTAGGACAGGTTACAACAAATTTAGAATCCTCATGGATCTAGCATTCATTTCCTCCTTGAGCTGTGCAAAATGCTCCGTACAGTACATTTCCCATTTGAATCTGCTAAGGGGCACAGAAGCTTCCTCTGCAGATTCCGCCTTATTTAGAGCCTGCCCCTGACTTGGGGATCACCAGTTTCTCAGTAAACAGGTCATAGGGGCACACTCAAATACAATATATGTTGCCTCCAATATCCAAACAGTCCCACTGAGTTTGATGCCTCTAGTTTGGAGGTAAGTGGTGCAATGAGCAGGAAACTGTCATGAGTAGATACCCACAGCAAGCTCATCAGAAATGTCAGTGGTGTGGCAAGCCACCAAACTTTGATGGGGTTCTTCTTCCACCTTCTGGTATACATTTGTAGTAGCACGACATCTAGGATTCTTGCTTTTTTCCTGCTCAAAATACCCAGCATGATGCTAACAATGATATCCTGTGAGACGCTCAGGTGACTGCAGACCCTGTGGCTCCTGTTATGACAACGCAGCTCTCGAGTTCACGTACCTCTAAGGTTTACCGATGTCTCTCTCAGGTAAAAGCAAGCTGCTTCTGATCATCTGTATTAACTGATATAAGGAAAAACATTGGTCAGTGCAGACCAAATACCCGGAACTGTGTTCATTCGCTCTGGGAACAAGATGTAACAACACCTAGAAAAAGTAGCTGTAATTGGCGTCACTGCTTAATTAACTTTATAATGATCCACAGGCATTCTCCAGATTTATCTGGCTTTTATACTAGCCAAACATGCAAGTTAAACAAGGATGTGATAGGGATCAACAGCCTGTAATATTCAAGTCCTTCATGGTAGCACTAATCTTTACAGTCTCCACATGAAGATATTATTACTCTTGATTTATTATTTAGTAGGAGAGCCTTTTACTTGACTTCCATTTGACCCTGCTTACCACGTTAACCCTTACATCATGGGTAAAAGGCTGATGTAAGTATTCAACCAGTTGCTAAATATCAATATTTCAACCATGAATCCAGGAATTCAAAAACTGCAGAGGGACTCTTTTCTGTGCTGGGACCACTGTGAGACATGAATTTGAGTAAACTCCGGGAGATAGTGAAGGACAGGGAAGCCTGATGTGCTGCAGTCCATGGGGTTGCAAAGAGTTGGATACAACTTAGCGACTGAGCTACTGTGAGATAAACTCAGGACGGAATTTAATTTAATTTATCCCCTCTTCTCCATAAGCCCTCACTGGTTCAGCAGGCCACAGTGCCATTTTCTGGCCCCTAGAAATTACTGTCAACTCAGAGCTGGTGTTCATTCTGCGTTTTCTCCCAAAGACCACAGGTCCCCCCTCAAGGTGACATACACACCCTTCAGTTAAGGGACTCCAGAGTTGTTACCTGGCTTAGATGTGGGAACATGGTAAGGCACCATACCTCTGCCCAGCAGGCCTAGAGATTTTCCAGTGATGGAAATCCCATAACTTTCATTGAATCAGAGTCCATTTCAGCACGAGTATCTCCCTACACTGATTCATTTCTCAATGACTTAGTAAAGGAACATGTCTTCTAAGGCCTTCCCCTCCTCCCTGGAAGGGGAATGCTTTGAACATGATAAATTCACTCCGAAGTTCTTATCTTCCTAAACCTTTGGATTTCTTCTACATCATACTATGGAAGCTATGACATCTTAACTTCACTGATTATAGAATAACACTGAATTCAAATTTTAGTTTAGCAACTAAGAAAACTCTTAGAACCACTTATAGTTGACTAAGAAAACATATTAAATCCAGAATCTTGGGTAAGTGCACCTGTTTCAGTAACTATAGTTCAATCCAGTATTATATTCCATTCATCTTGATCTAACATCAGTTTGAATCCATTCTCACATGTGTTTCCCTGCTACTATGAATTAGCAAGAGCTTAAAATTCTTTTAATGCAACTGTCTCCTACTGAAGCATAGTTTAAATTCTCTCCTGAGTGAGTGAAGTCGCTCAGTTGTGTCCGACTCTTTGCGATCCCATGGACTGTAGCCCACCAAGCTTCTCCGTCCATGGGATTCTCCAGGCAAGAATACTGGAGTGGGTTGCCATTTCCTTTTCCAGGAGATCTGCCCAACCCAGGGATCAAACCCAGGTCTCCCGCATTGCGGGCAGAAGCTTTAACCTCTGAGCCACCAGGGAAGCCCTCTCCAGGGGCATGCAATATCTGACTCTAGGTGTTAAGTCTTCAGGCAATGAGAATATGCATCACCTTGTAAATCAACTGTCTTGGGGGGATCATTACAACATCTTAAGCAGGAAATGCTTGTCTCCCCAGAGTTGAGGAGAAGGAGGAATTGATTCTATTGACAAAGGAAGCAAAGAAGGATTACAGTTACAAGTTTTCAGATTCATTTGAATCTGATAGGGATACAGTAAAGGGACAAAGTAGGTGATTAAACAGTTAATCCCATTAGGGAGTTGTAAGTAGAAAAATATGGGAGACCCCTGTAAGTTTAATGATTACTCAAAAAAAAAAAAAAAAAAGATTTGTTTAACCACAAAACCAAGCAGGCTTGCTTAGCAACAAAACCACATAAAAGAAGCTGAAGACGTGCCTCAAAACAATCAACAAGTGGAGGCATGAGACTCTCCTCCTGCTCAGTTGTTCGGGGAATCAGGACATGCTCTCTCCACACAGAAAAAACAGTAATTTGTGGACCTAGGAACAAGAAAATTCCCCTGTCCAACCTGGAGGAAGAATTGATAATGGAAGCCTGGTGTCTACTCAAGAATGACAAAGAAGTCCCTCTCCCCACCCCTTTTCTTTTGATTATGAAACTGCAGCCCACTAAATTCTTGGGTGCAGCACCTTCTTGCCCACCCACTGGTAAGCCTCATAAGCATTTGATGCTAGTGAATTACTTCTTGTCTATCACTTTGCCTCTCACGAATTCTTACTGTGTTGAGGTATAAAAGACTGGAGATCCATGGAGTTCCCCTGAAATGCCACAAAGTGGTTTCAAATCCACCCAAATGTTCTTATTCCTAAAGGTCCTAGTCTTTCCCATTCTGTAATTTAAGACATGGGCTTCCCTGGTGGCGCAGAGGTTAAAGCATCTGCCTGCAATGCAGGAGACCTGGGTTCAATCCCTGGGTTGGGCAGATCTCCTGGAAAAGGAAATGGCAACCCACTCCAGTATTCTTGCCTGGAGAATCCCATGGACTGAGGAGGCAGGTGGGCTACAGTCCATGGGGTCTCAGAGAGTCAAGGTACTTTTAGAAGCTGTATACTCAGCTATTCAAATTATGTATGTCACACAAATAGACTTTTAGCCTTATCTTCAGCCGCAATGACCACTCACGTGCACACATGTGCACATAGAAAATGGCACCATAAGAGCCGTCTTGTTCTGAGAGGTTGAATTTCTAGACTTTTTATTTTATTTCTCTAAACTCTCCAGAGCAGTCAGGAGCAGCAATCCCATCTCACAGACTTTGCACTATTTACAGACATAAGGGCAAGTATAGCAGCTACATAATGTCTTCCATTTGGCTGACATTTCCTACCAAGCAATAATAGGTTATAACATAATTTAAATAATTGTGATGCCACTATATGCCACAGACTTTTAGTAACCGACAAGTAGAATAGGGTTCTACTTGTAAGGTTTCATGGTAGTCAAACTTAAATAGGTGAGCAACCTGATACTAGAATTCCACTTTGAGAGGCAATTTCTTTGGTAGATAGTTTGCAAAATGGACATTATTATCCCCTCTCTATATCCATGAGGTTTTCGCATTGCCCTAAATAATGTTCTCGAACAGCCAGATGTGTGAATATAGACTAGTAATCCCCAGCCAACTGACCAGAGCACTGCAGACACACAAATGTTTCCTCCGCTGAGATGAGCTGGCCCAGCTGAGCAGCAAATGGTGCACAGACTCATGAGCAAAAAAGGGTCAAGCATTGCTGCTTTGAGCCATTAAGGTTTGGAGTGAGTTATTATACAGCAAAAGCTAACTGATTGATACCAGAGTACTCCAAGTACATAGTAGCAACCATATCAATCAGGGTCTAGTCGGGAAAATCTGGATATTTAAAATGAGGGATTCTAATTCAAGAATTGATTATGCAGATGATGAAATTGCTAAGGCACCCTCAGGGGGACAATGTGGTGACTGAGAAGCTGTGACAAACCCAAGAGCCAGAAAGAGCAGAAAGCGGTGATGTTACTTAAAAAAAAAAAACCCACCAGGGTCATCAGGGAGGGCTGGAACCCCCTACAGGCATGAAGGGCACAGCTATCTGACGGAAGCTGGAATCACAAAAACTTTAACTTTGCCCTTGTGCTTTTTCTTTAAACTGTCTAGTGTTTTTAGATATACCATAGCCGCCAACCCACCAGTTGGTCCTTGATTTCTGTGTGTCCTTCATTTCCTTATATAGGTTAATATATGTATGTAGCATATGGCCTGGCCCATAGGTCACTGTTATACCATATAGCCAAAGTTATGGTTTTTCCAGTAGTCATGTATGGATGTGAAAGTTGGACCGTGAAAAAGCCTGAGCACCAAAAAATGGATGCTTTCAAATTGTGATGCTGGAGAAGATTCTTGAGAGTCTCGGACTGCAAGGAAATCAAACTAATCAATCCCAAACCAAATCAACCCTGAATATTCATCAGAAGGACTGATCTGAAGCTGAAGTTCCAATACTTGGGTTATCTAATGTGAAGAGCCAACTCATTGGAAAAGACCCTGATAGTAGGAAAGATTGAAGGTCTTTGTTAGATAGCATCTAACCTATGGTTAGATAGCATCACCTACTCAATGGACATGAATTTGAGCAAACTCTGGAAGATAGTTGAGACTAAGAGAGATAGTTGAGACCACAGAGACTGAGACAGAACTGTGTTTGAGTGTCTCCTGTGGAGGTACGGGTCAGCAGTGGCCTGCCACAGGGACAGGGGATCTGGCTGCAGCAGACTTGTGTATGGCATAAGCCCTCTTGGAGGAAATTGCCATTAACCCCACCACAGAGCTGCCAGAACTTGCACAGGACTGGGAATTAGACTCTTAGAGGGCACAAACAGAACCTTGTGCACCAGGACCCAGAAGAAAGGAGCAGTGACCCCACAAAAGACTGACCTAGGCTTGCCTGTGAGTGTCCAAAAGTCTCCAGTGGAGGCGTGGGTCAGTGGTGGCCTGCCTCAGGGTTGGGGATACTGAGTGTAGCAGTACATACATGGGATCTTTTGAAGGAGGTCACCATTATCTTCATTGCCTCCACCATAGTTTGGCCCCAGGTATGGAGAAGGAAATGGCAACCCACTCCAGTATTCTTGCCTGGAGAATCCCATGGACAGAGGAGCCTGGTGGGCTACAGTCCATGGGGTCGCAAAGAGTCGGACACGGCTGAGCGACTTAACTAACTTAACTAAGTAGCAAGGATGGAACACACCTCCACCCATCAACAGAAAATTGGGATAAAGATTTACTGAACATGGCCCCGTCCATCAGAACAAGACCCAGTTTCCACCTCAGGCAGTACTCGCCATCAGGAAGCTTCCATAAGCCTCTTATCCTTCACTATCAGAGGGCAGAGAGACTGAAAACCACAGTCACAGAAAACTAACAGATCAAATCACATGGACCACAACCTTGTCTAACTCAATGAAACTATGAGCCAAGCCATGTAGGGCCACCCAAGACAGACTGGTCATGGTGGAGAGTTCTGACAAAATGTGGTCCACTGGAGAAGGGAATGGCAAACCACTTCAGTATTCTTGCCTTGAGTCCCCATGAACAGTATGAAAAGGCAAAAAGATAGGACAGTGAAGGATGAACTCTCCAGATTGGCAGATGCCCAATGTGCTACTGGAGATCAGGAGAAATAACTCCAGAAATAATGAAGAGACAGAGCCAAAGCAAAAACAACACCCAGCTGTGGATGTGACTGGTGATGGAAGCAAGGTCTGATGTCGTAAAGAGCAATATGGCATAGGAACCTGGAATGTTAGGTCCATGAATCAAGGCAAATTGGAAGTGGTAAAACGAGATGGTAAGAGTGAATGTAGACATTCTAGGAATCAGCAAACTAAAATGGACTGGAATGGGTGAATTTACCTCAGATGACCATTATATCTACTACTGTGGGCAAGAATCCTTAGAAGAAATGGAGTGGCCGTCATAGTCAATAAAAGAGTCCAAACTGCAGTACTTGAATGCAATCTCAAAAATGACAGAATGATCTCTGTTCGTTTCCAAGGCAAACCATTCAATATCACGGTAATCCAAGTCTATGCCAAGACCAGTATAGCTGAAGAAGCTGAAGTTGAATGATTCTATGAAGACCTACAAGACCTTTTAGAACTAACACCAAAAAAAAAAAAAAAAGGGTCTTTTTCATATAGGGGACTGGAAAGCAAAAGTAGGAAGTCAAGAAACACCTGGAGTAACTGGCATATTTTGCCTTGGAGTACAGAATGAAGTGGGGAAAAGGCTAATAGAGTTTTGCCAAGGGAATGCACTGGTCATAGCAAACACCCTCTTCCAACAATACAAGAGAAGACTCTACACATGGACATCACCAAATGGCCAACACCAAAATCAGATTGATTATATTCTTTGCAGCCAAAGATGGAGAAGCTCTATACAGTCAGCAAAAACAAGACCAGGAGCTGACTGTGGCTCAGATATGAACTCCTTATTGGCAATTCAGACTTAAATTGAAGAAAGTAGGGAAAACCACTAGACCATTCAAGTATGACATAAATCAAATCCCTTATGATTATACAGTGGAAGTGACAAATAGATTGAAGGGACTAGATCTTATAGACAGAGTGCCTGATGAACTATGGACAAAGGTTCATGACACTGTACAGGAAACATGGATAAAGACCATCCCCATGGAAAAGAAATGCAAAAAAGCACAATGGCTGTCTGAGGAGGCCTTACATATAGCTGTGAAAAGAAGAGAAGTGAAAAGCAAAGGAGAAAAAGAAAGATATAAGCATCTGAATGCAGAGTTCTAAAGAATAGCAAGAAGAGATAAGAAAGCCTTCCTCAGTTATCAGTGCAAAGAAATAGAGGAAAACAATAGAATGGGAAAGACTAGAGATCTCTTCAAGAAAATTAGAGGAAGCAAGGAAATATTTCATGCAAAGATGGGCTCAATAAAGGACAGAATGGTATGGACCTTACAGAAGCAGAAGATATTAAGAAGAGGTGGCAACAATACACAGAAGAACTGTACAAAAAAGATCTTCATGACCCAGATAATCATGATGGTGTGATCACTCACCTAGAGCCAGACATCCTGGAATGTGAAGTCAAGTGGGCCTTAGAAAGCATCACTGTGAACAAAGCTAGTGGAGGTGATGGAATTCCAGTTGAGTTATTTCTAATCCTGAAAGATGATGCTGTGAAAGTGTTGTAGTCAATATACCAGCAACTTTGGAAAACTCAGCAGTGGCCACAGGACTGGAAAAGGTCAGTTTTCATTCCAATCCCAAAGAAAGGCAATGCCAAAGAATGCTCAAACTACCTCACAGTTTCACTCATCTCACATGCTAGCAGAGTAATGTTCAAAAGTCTCCAAGCCAGGCTTCAGCAATACGTGAACTGTGAACTTCCAGATGTTCAAGCTGGTTTTAGAAAAGGCAGAGGAACCAGAGATCAAATTGCCAACATCCGCTGGACCATCGAAAAAGGAAGAGAGTAACAGAAAAATATCTCTCTGCTTTACTGACTGTGTGTATCACAATAAACTGTGGAAAATTCTGAAAGAGATGGTAATACCAGACCACCTGGCCTGCCTCTTGTGAAATCTGTATACAGGTCAAGAAGCAACAGCTAGAACTGGACATGGAACAACAGACTGGTTCCAAATAGGAAAAAGAGTACATCAGGGCTGTATATCGTCACCCTGTTTATTTAACTTATATGCAGAGTACATCATGAGAAATGCTGGGCTGGAAGAAGCACAAACTGCATTCAAGATTGCTGGCAGAAATATCAATAGCCTCAGATATGCAGATGACACCACCCTTATGACAGAAAGTGAAGAAGAACTAAAGAGCCTCTTGATGAAAGTGAAAGAGGAGAGTGAAAAAGTTGGCTTAGAACTCAACATTCAGAAAACTAAGATCATGGCATCCAGTCCCATTACTTCATGGCAAATAGATGGGGAAACAGTGGAAACAGTGGCTCCAAAATCACTGCAGATGGTGATTGCAGCCATGAAATTAAATGTCACTTGCTGCTTGGAAGGAAAGTTATGACCAACCTAGACACTTATTAATGCACCCACAGCTCACAGAACTGTGATCCAATCCAAACTCCTGACTCAAATCCCACCCTTTTGACTCCTAGCCAGTGCTCCTCCACTGACCCCCAAGGTCTCTAGATAGGAACATTTTGGATACTAATGTAGATAGCATATTAAAAAGCAGAGACATTACTTTGTCAACAAAGGTCTGTCTAGTCAAGGCTATGGTTTTTCCAGTAGTCATGTATAGATATGAGAGTTGAACTATAAAGAAAGCTGAGCACTGAGGAATTGATGCTTTTGAACTGTGGTGTTGGAGGAGACTCTTGACGGTCCCTTGGACTTCAAGGAGATCCAACCAGTCCATTCTAAAGGAGATCAGTTCATTGGAAGGACTGATGCTGAAGCTGAAACTCCAATACTTTGGCCACCTCATGCGAAGAGCTGACTCATTGGAAAAGACTCTGATGCTGGGAAAGATTGAGGGCAGGAGGAGAAGGGGACGACAGAGGATGAGATGGCTGGATGGCATCACGGACTCGATGGACGTGAGTCTGAGTGAACTCCAGGAGTTGGTGATGGACAGGGAGGCCTGGTGTGCTCCAGTCCATGGGGTTGCAAAGAGCCAGACAGGACTGAGTGACTGAACTGGGAGACAGTGAAGGACAAGAAAGCCTGGAGTACCGCAGTTCACGGTTGCACAGAGAGTCAGACGTGACTTAAGTGACTGAACAACAGCAACAATACTGGTTATCATCATCATATATTTTTATGGCAGGAACTATTGTTCCCCAAAGCCTTTGTCTTCAATGAGCACCTCATTCATGGGAACCCAGGGATAACTTAATTAGCTCTTTACTGCTGTATTCCATAGCCTGCCACATACCTCTCTCTGAATACGAATGTGACTTCTCAATTGCCTTTAAATCCCCATTCAGTGCAGTCGCTCAGTCGTGTCCGACTCTTTGTGACCCCGTGAATCACAGCACGCCAGGCCTCCGGTCCATCACCAACTCCCGGAGTTCACTCAGACTCACGTCCATCGAGTCAGTGATGCCATCCAGCCATCTCATTCTCGGTCGTCCCCTTCTCCTCCTGCCCCCAATCCCTCCCAGCATCAGAGTCTTTTCCAATGAGTCATCCCTTCACATGAGGTGGCCAAAGTACTGGAGTTTCAGCTTTAGCATCATTCCTTCCAAAGAAACCCCAGGGCTGATCTCCTTCAGAATGGACTGGTTGGATCTCCTTGCAGTCCAAGGGACTCTTAAGAGTCTTCTCCAATACCAAAGTTCAAAAGCATCAATTCTTCCGCACTCAACTTTCTTCACAGTCCAACTCTCACATCCATACATGGCCTAATAACCAATTCTAGATTCCCCCAATTTTCCGAAGTTTTTGTGGCCTACAACCCTTCTTTCTGGTATCAATACCTGAATTTATTAGTGCATTGAAAATGATTCTGATTCATCAAAACAAAAAAATTATGAAATGGTGTGTTGGGTAGGAAAATTGAACCCTCAAATCTTCATGACCTTTACACACACACAAAAACTTTCTTACTCACCATACATGAATAGTGGGGGCTGGAATCAGATAATCTGCTTCATATTGTCACCTGGGGACCCAGAATAATGGTGGGTCCACTACTGATGACACTGTTAGTCACAGTATCAGGGAAAGAGAGATGTTTCAGTGCCCCAGCCTGGACTTACCACATGCCCCTGCCAAACACGAAAGGGCTAGGAAATGCTATTTGCCATCTGCCTGGGAAGGAAGAGGGAACTAGACAGTACTGAGTAAGAGCAGTGTTTACTACAGAACGGTAGGAGGCAGTGCAGAGTACTTAGCAAATAGCAGCTGAAGATATATAAAGGGACTACGGAAGGAAATGCACACACGAGATTCTGCTGTAGGTATAAATCTGAGTACCAACCCTGAACGCATCACTTATTATCTGCTTGCTGACCTCCATACCCTTGGAAACACGTGCCATAATGTTAGTCCTTGACTGTATTACAGATAATCTCAAACTGAACTCCCTTAAGCCTCAAAGTCCCAGGTAGGAGAGTTTGATGAGCACAGCAGGTGGTTGAGGTCGCATGTCCACATTTAAGCTGCAGCCGGCAAGGGGAGGAAAGTTCTGCCTATTTCAGATTCCATTCTGGACAGAAGGATGCTTTTGCTTCTTGAATTTAGGATTCCCTCTAGAAGAAGGATGTCTGGATTTGGGGCAGCCAAGACATTAAAATGTACCTTGTATAGTCTGATTTGCATATTTAAGAATGTCATATAAACAGAATCACAGGACATAAGTCCTTTTTTTTTTCCGGCTTCTTCCACATTGAGGTCCGTTTATGTTGGTGCATGTATCAGTACTCTGGTCTTTTCTATTTCTGAGCACTGTTCCATTGTATGGACACGCCATGGCACAATTTGTTTACCTATTCACTTGTTGAACGTCTGGGTTGTTTCCACCTTTTGGCTCCTACCAAGAAAGCTACTATGAACAGTCACGAACCGGTCTGTCTATGGACATAAGCTTCCATTTCTCTTGGGTAAATATCTAGGAGAGGACTTGCTAAATTAAATGTTAAGTGCTTGCTTGAATGATTAAGAAATTGCCAAACTCTTCCAAAGTAGTACCATTTTACATTTCCACCAACAGCATGTGAGAGCTCTGGTTCTTTGCATACTCACCAACGCTAGCGTGGTCAGTTTTCTTAATTTTAGCCATTCTAATAGGTACATGGTGGTAAATATGGTGATTTCAATTTGCATTTGCTAAAGACTAATGATGCGTGTGTGCTAGTCACTTCAGTCATGCCTGACTCTTTTGACCTCATGGACGTAGCCTGCCAAGCACCTCCTCTGTCTATGGTTCTCCAGGCAAGAATACTGGAGTGGATTGCCATGCCCTCCTTCAAGGAAAGATTAATGATAATAAGGACTAATATGATATTCTCATATACTTAATTACCTTCTCTGTATGTTTTAACTTTTTGGTGAAATATCTATTTAAACATTTTGCCCATTTTAAACTATATTTGTCCCAATCTCTAGTTTCCTTTTCACTGTCTTAATTGTTTTTTCTCCCTTACATTTTATTGTTTAAATTTTACATGTAGGTCAGTAATCCATTTTGAGTTAACTTTTTTTCTTTTTTGGGGGGAGGTATGGTGCAAGGTACTGATCAAAGTTCTCTCTCTCTTTTTTTTTGCCATATGTACATCCAATTGTTTGAGTCATTTGTTTAAAAAAAAACTATCTTTTTTTTCCCCAAAATTACTTTTTCCTATTTGCCAAGATCAATTGTCCATAAAGGTGTAGATCAATTTCTGGACTCTGGGTCCTGTCCCAATAATCCTTTTGTCTATCTTAAAATCAGACAGTCTTAATCACTGTACCTTTAAATATAAAATTATACCAAAATAAAAAGGTTATTTAAAAATATAAAAGTGCAAAGGCGTAATAGAAAATGAGCAAAGCTATAAACAGTTTACAGAGAAGGAATTACGACGGCTCTTAAATATCCAAAAAGATGCTCAACGTCAGCCATAATAAAATAAATGCAAATTAAAACTCCAATGAGATACAATGCCCACCTTTCAGACTGTCAAATACTAAAAATTTTAACAGTGCATTATATTGATGAGGGTATAAGGAAATGGGTGCTTTCATACACTGATGGTACACGTTAAGCCGGAACAATTTCTATGGAAAACAATTCAGTAACATTCACTTAAATTTTAAATAGATTTAACCTTTGACCCCAAAATTCCATTGCTTGGAATTTATCCTGCAGTGTAATTCAATGTTAGGACTTCCCTGGTGTCTCAGACGGCAAAGAATCTGCCTGCAATGCAAGGGATTGGGGTTCGATCTCTGGGTTAGGATGATCCCCTGGAGAAGCGAATGGCTACCCCCTTGAGTATTCTTGCCTGGAGAATTCCACGGACAGAGAGCCTGGCAAGCTACAGTCCATGGGGTTGCAAAGGGTTGGGCACGACTGAGCGACTAACACCTAGAGTTCAGCATCTGTTCATAGAGCATGTTCAAGTTTTTCCACTGTGACATTCCTCAGAATAGCTAAGACAATAAACAATCAAAATCTCTAGCAACAGAAAACCGGTGGAATAAATCATGATATAGTCATATAACAATATACAGATCAGTAGAAAAAGGATGAGTCAAATATACAAGATGTACTGGAAAGATCTTCAAAATGTGCTAATAAAGGAGGCATTCAAAGTACTGAACAGTGTTTTCAATATGCTGCTGTGTGAAAAGGGGAACTATATACTTAAAAATGTATATATGCTTTCAGGGCACAGAATAGTTATGGAATAAAACCCAAGAAACTGTGAACAGTGGCTGTCACTAGGGATGATGGGAAAAATCGGTGCTGAGGTAGAAGAAAATTTAGTGTACATTATATAACACTTTTTCTGTTAGAATGTGTTTTTTTTCCCCAAAGGAAACCTATTTTAAAGAAGTTTTTCAATAAGAAAAACTGTTCTTTAAAAAATTTTTCAATAAGAAAAACTTCTTAAAATAGTGTTTCAATAAGAAAAACGATTTTTAAAGAAAATAAGGATGCATGCTATCTCAACACAGAGTGAACATCTCAGGAAGTGTAAGTCCATAGGATTATCATTTTTTCCATTGTGCTCTTTTGCACTTGACAAATTTTAAAACATGGAAATGTGTTTCTTCCATAATCAGAAAGATAACGACTTTTAAAATATTCTAAGAAAGCATAAGAGGAGATTAGCTTTACCTGGAATAATGGACAATGCCTAAATCAAGATAAGGAAAAAGATGTTACATTTTCTTCTGTCATCCATAAACACACATAGCGCATTTTTCATAATGCATTTCTGTAGGCAAAAGTCATCAAAACGGAAGGAAGCACAACAAAGGAAACTAAAAGCAAAGCATTTGTAAGTCCTTTAGTTTTTCAAATAAGAAAAAGGTCTACCATCTGGTAGCCTTGAGCAAAACTTCCTACCAAATGTATCATTATGACAGCATCATTATGACTTTTTAACGTTCTCATCATAAAAGGGTGGTGACATCACCATTAGCATAAAAGACTCAAACACCTGAGAAGTATTGCACAATATCTGGTTTTTCTTTTAGAATCCCTGAAATATAATGCTCGGAAAACATCCTAGGACTTTTTCTCTTTATATCACCAAAACTAAAGGTAAGGCTCTTAGGAGGGAAAGATATGAAGGTTTGGGTCATCTGGCAAATTCCCAGATAGGGATCATCCCCAAACTTTGGCCTTGAAAATACCTTGTATAAGATAGGACACACATCAACATACTACTGGCCTTTAAAAATAATGTCAGTGGGGCTTCCCAGGTGACGCTAGTGATTAAAAAAAATGTCATTGAGGGCAGATTGTCAGAAAATAATCTGGCTAAATGGAATCTTATCACAAGCATTTCTAACCATCTTGAATTTTTTTTTTTGACTGTGCTGTGCAGCCTTCAGGATCTTAGTTTCCTGACCAGGGATCAAACCTCTATCCCCTGCATTGAGAGCACAGTGTCTTAACCACTGGACTGCCAGGGAAATCTCTAATGGTCTTGGATTTAAAAGGTGGCCATATCACACTGCAGGCACAGTAAAATTGTGCCCAGTTAAAGCATTCCCAATGTGGTATTATTTATGCAAAAATTATAAGATAGAAATGTAATGCAAGCCACATTTGTAACTTGAAATGTTACAAATGTGAAGCTACACTGCAAAAATGTAAGAGAATCATAAAATTCACTTTAATGATATATTTTGCTTAATCCACAATATTTAAAATTTGTTTTCAACATGAAGATATAAGCATCTGAACGCAGGGTTCCAAAGAACAGCAAGAAGAGATAAGAAAGCCTTCTTCAATGATCAATGCAAAGAAATCGAGGAAAACAACAGAATGGGAAAGACTAGAGATCTCTTCAAGAAAATTAGAGATACCAAAGGAACATTTCATGCAAAGATGGGCTTGATAAAGGACAGAAATGGCATGGACCTAATAGAAGCAGAAGATATTAAGAAGAGGTGGCAAGAATACACAGAAGAACTGTACAAAAAAGATCTTCACGACCTGGCTAATTATGATGATGTGATCACTCATCTAGAGCCAGACATCCTGGAATGTGAAGTCAAGTGGGCCTTAGAAAGCATCACTATGCACAAAGCTAGTGGAGGTGATGGAATTCCAGTGGAGCTATTTCAAATCCTGAAAGATGATGCTGTGAAAGTGTTGTGGTCAATATGCCAGCAAATTTGGAAAACTCAGCAGTGGCCACAGGACTGGAAAAGGTCAATTTTGATTCCAATCCCAAAGAAAGGCAATGCAAAAGAATGCTCAAACTACCGCACAATTGCACTCATCTCACATGCTAGTCAAGTAATGCTCCAAATTCTCCAAGCCAGGCTTCCACAATACGTGAACTGTGAACTCCCTAATGTTCAAGCTGGTTTTAGAAAAGGCAGAGGAACAAGAGATCAAATTGCTAACATCCGCTGGATCATGGAAAAAGCAAGAAAGTTCCAGAAAAACATCTATTTCTGCTTTCTTGACTATGCCAAAGCCTTTGACTGTGTGGATCACAATAAACTGTGGAAAATTCTGAAAGAGATGGGAATACCAGACCACCTGACCTGCCTCTTGAGAAACTTGTATTCAGGTCAGGAAGCAACAGTTAGAACTGGACATGGAACAACAGACTGGTTTCAAATAGGAAAAGGAGTACATTGTCACCCTGCTTATTTAACTTATATGCAGAATACATCATGAGAAATGCTGGACTGGAAGAAACACAAGCTGGAATCAAGATTGCTGGGAGAAATATCAATAACCTCAGATATGCAGATGACACCACCCTTATGGCCGAAAGTTAAGAGGAACTAAAAAGCCTCTTGATGAAAGTGAAAGAGGAGAGTGAAAAAGTTGGCTTAAAGCTCAACATTCAGAAGACTAAGATCATGCATCTGGTCCCATCACTTCATGGGAAATAGATGGGGAAACAGTGGAAACAGTGTCAGACTTTATGTTTTTGGGCTCCAAAATCACTGCAGATGGTGACTGCAGCCATGAAATTAAAAGACGCTTACTCCTTGGAAGAAAAGTTATGACCAACCTAGATAGCATATTCAAAAGCAGAGACATTACTTTGCCGACTAAGTCCGTCTAGTCAAGGCTATGATTTTTCCAGTGGTCGTGTATGGATGTGAGAGTTGGACTGTGGAGAAGGCTGAGCGCCGAAGAATTGATGCTTTTGAATTGTGGTGTTGGAGAATACTCCTGAGAGTCCCTTGAACTGCAGTGAGATCCAACCAGTCCATTCTGAAGGAGATCAGCCCTGGGGTTTCTTTGGAAGGGATGATGCTAAAGCCGAAACTCCAGTACTTTGGCCACCTGATGAGAAGAGTTGACTCACTGGAAAAGACTCCGATGCTGGGAGGGATTGGGGGCAGGAGGAGAAGGGGACGACAGAGGATGAGATGGCTGGATGGCATCACTGACTTGATGGACATGAGTCTGAGTGAACTCCGGGAGTTGGTGATGGACAGGGAGGCCTGGCGTGCTGCGATTCATGGGGTCACAGAGAGTTGGACACGACTGAGCAACTGAACTGGACTGAATGAGAGATTCCATATTATGTTTTCATACCAAGTCTTCCAAGTCCGCTGTTGCATTAGCAACGTTTTAAGTATTTACTAGTCACTTGTTGCTAGTGACCACCATGTAGGAAGGCACAGATCTAAAACATCCTGCTCACTGAACTCATGTTCAAAAAGTAAATATCAGAGACCTCCACTTTACTCCAACACATAACCTACCAGCAGGACCTTTTTTTGGGTGATGAAATCAGTTAATGCTTGTAAACCATAACCCTTAACCTGACCAAACACCTTCAACACAAGCTTAGTCATTGGTTGAAGCCAAATATTCCATTTAAGAGCTTACTGCCTTTAATTTAAATTTTTAATCACTGTTTACAACACTGGTAGCTCAGACAGTGAATAATCTGCCCACAGTGCAGGATTAGATCCTGGGTGAGGAAGATTCGCTGGAGAAAAGAATGATTACCTACTCCAGTATTCTTGTCTCAAGGATCCCATGGACAGAGGATCCTGGCAGGCTACAATCTATGGGGTCACAAAGAGTCAGACATGACTGAGCGACTAACACTTTTTTCTCACTTTCACCTTTGAAAGAGTGTGTATGGTTTTAGGTTTCTGGCACTCTAGACTTTGATTAAATTACCAGGCAAAATCTTTGTGAGGAAAATACATGTATATATACGTATCAGCTTTGGAGTAGAATATAGCTAATGCGTAATGATATCATCCTTAGGACCCCCATTTTATTGTCACAGAAGCCTAAGTGAAATAGAATGAGTTTCACTGAATTTCATTTATGTAAATAGGATGGACTTTGATAAAGGACTTTGAAAAGAATAGTCTTCCCTTGTGGCTGGCTTCCCTTGTGGCTGGCCTCCCTTGTGGCTCAGCTGGTAAAGAATCTGCCTGCAATGCGGGAGACCTGGGTTTGACCCCTGCATTGGGAAGATCTCCTGGAGAAGGAGAAGGCTACCCATTCCAGTATTCTGTCCTGGAGAATTCCATGGACTATAGTCCATGGGGTCACAAAGAGTCGGACACGACTGAGCGACTTTCCCTTATGAAAAGAATATCACAGGACCTTTGCACCTAATCTAAAATGAATCCCTCCTAAAGGGCTCATCTTATGGGTGACTTCTCCAGTACTTCAAACACAGTAGGTGATTTTCCTGACTCAAGCCTGCTTTCTTTCTAATGCTGAGCATTCTGGAATCAGACACTTGGACCGATGGCCAAGTTTCCGCAAATTAATATGTTATTAGAAGATGGCAAGAAAGTTGTTTTCTACTTCCCAGAAACCTTTTTCTCCCCTTTTTTTTCTAGGAGACAATGGATGCCAAATGGAAACTGCTCTTATTGATTGCATTTGCTTTATCCTTGATGTTGATTATGCATCATTCTCAGTAAATATAATAGACTGATGAATTATTTTATTTAATGACTGGCAGAGTTGATCTAAAATGCTGAGTGTTGTTCAAAAACTATTAATAAGTATTCCCTAAATTAATCAGGAGTTACTTTCCCTTTGGGGAACAAATAAAATCATAAATATATTAATTCTTTCATTTTTCAACCTTCAACAAATATTTATTGAGTGCCTCCTTGGTGCCAGGCCCTATTCTAAGTTCTAGGAACTTAGTACTTAGGAACAACACAAAGTAAGCGCTCTTATGAAGCTTTACATTCTAGGTGGAGGAGATGGACAATAAGCAAAGAAATATTTAACATAATGTCAGGAGCATTGTATTTTATGTCATAACACTATGAGAAAGAAATTATGCAAGATAAGAGGATTGAGAGTGTTGGGGAGCTATTTTAGATACATTTTAAGTTATATCAATAATCCTTCTAATAGAAAAAGACTCAAAGTAACCTCCTACAGAAACACAGCTATACTGAGAAATAAATTAGTTAATCTGCTAATATTCTCTCTCACAGAAAAATTCAAATCCTTCCCTCCTCCACGGGCTTCTTTTCATGATCTTTTTAAAAGGAGTAATGCAATGCTCCTGGTGCTCTTTGACTATCAGCTAATCTGTGAGAGCTAATACCTTCTAAAATTAACCCTACTGTTTTGGTTTCATGTTCTATGTGTTATTTGCCCTTTAGAGGTATTGTGCCTTAACAGAAAGGACTGGTGGTCACTTGTAATAGTATTAATATCATCCTTTTGAAGATAATGTGCTTGCTCAAAAAGGAAATAATAGACCATAAGCTCATTGCAGGCCTGGATTTCAGAACTGTAATATCATGTCAGAATGAGATGCCATGTATTCCAGAACAGGAGCATTGTGCCTGGCATATAGTAGATACTTAGTAATTATCTGGCTAACGAGTGAATGAAAGGATCTGAATTCTATATATTTTTTTTTTGTTATTCAATTGCAACGGCAATTTTTCAAATTTAATACTAAAATGCCTTTTTATCTTGTATCCAAAGAATAAAGAAGAACCTAGAGAAGATGAATTTCTGCTGGTAAGAATCTTTTTTTCTATAAGCACTTTACAAACTGCATGGAGGGCAAACTGAACAGAGTCAAGTGGGTTCTGATGTAATGGCCGTCAGGAAGGCCAGAAAACTAGACGGACCTCTCTGGAGGCAACACTGACAAATGTGGGGGCATCAGTTCAGAAATTTTTATGCACACACATATGTGCATGCACACGAGCTTGCATGGATATCTTCCAGTTTCGCTCGCTTGACACACTCATTTGCTTAAACCAGATAAGTTTTTGACATTTTCTATGGTTTAAGCATGTATCTTTGTCCAGGATGATATTTTTCTTCAGATGGACAGCCCTCTTAAGTCAATCATGTTTTCTACCATTGATAGTTGTGTAGGACCCAAGAAATTAGTGAGTTCAGTTCAGTCACTCAGTTGTGTCCGACTCTTTGTGACCCCATGAATCGCAGCACGCCAGGCCTCCCTGTCCATCACCATCTCCCGGAGTTCACTCAGACTCACGTCCATCGAGTCCGTGATGCCATCCAGCCATCTCATCCTCTGTCGTCCCCTTCTCCTCCTGCCCCCAATCCCTCTCAGCAGCAGAGTCTTTTCCAATGAGTCAACTCTTCGCATGAGGTGGCCAAAGTACTGGAGTTTCAGCTTCAGCATCATTCCCTCCAAAGAAATCCCAGGGCTGATCTCCTTTAGGATGGACTGGTTGGATCTCCTCGCAGTCCAAGGGACTCTCAAGAGTCTTCTCCAACACCACAGTTCAAAAGCATCAATTCTTCGGCGCTCAGCCTTCTTCACAGTCCAACTCTCACATCCATACATGACCACAGGAAAAACCATAGCCTTGACTAGACGGAACTTTGTTGGCAAAGTAATGTCTCTGCTTTTCAATATGCTATCTAGAAATCAGTGAAACCAACCCTAAAAACAACTTTTTTTTTAAAGTTCTCCACTTGTCACTGTACACTTTTTAATGAAGTTGGGCAATTTGTATTTTGAAAGAGCATAAATCTTGAGCAGTCCTATAAGGAAATAACTTCAGTTAAAAGCATCTAGAAAATGTCAAAAGATACACTTTAAAGTGTTCTTTAATATATGATTTTGAAATAATTTATAGATTCACAGGCATTGCAAAGATAGTGTAAAGAAATCACCTACCTTTCACCCAATTTCCCCCAGTGTCACATGTTACACTCAATAACAATTCAATTCAATAACAAAACAGGAAATCAGTGTTGGGACAATGTATGTATATAATTAAATGACATTTTATCCCATGTGTAGATTCATGTAACCACCACAGCAAATCAAAATACAAAACTATTCCGTCACCACGAAGATCTCCTCTGAGCTACCATTTACACTCACAGCCAATTCCTCTCCCTGATTCTCCCTGAATCCCAGGACCACCAAACTTATAATTGTATTTAAATTGCATTTATAATTGTATTTATCTTGCATTTTCAGAGGCATCCTCTGATACTGCTCCAGCTTGAGGTTTCAGGTTCTCAACTCTGCCTCCTTGCTCGTGTAGGAAGAGTCTCAACTCCTTGTTGCTAATGAATAACAAGGGGCTGAGAGTTTAGGTTCCTGGCATGGTCTCCACTGACACTGACCACAGGAAGATGGCCACACTGCTAAGCAGTGGTGAAGGTTCTAACCCCCACTACACCAGTGAGGAGGGGAGGGAGGCCTCATACAGTCAGGCAAGCACAGAAGTTTTAGCTCTCCGCTTGGTCTTTGTTGGAGGGACGGATGCGGGGCCACAGTTATTGTGTCATACTGGGCTGGAGTAGAGTGAGTAGTCTCAGAGTTTTCTGTGTTGCTAGGCTGTCCTTTTCCTGGTCCTTTAATTGTAAAGAGTAGGCTTTTCTCAAGGTTCTTTTTGTGTTTATACCCATTGTTACTTCTGGGTTACTGGCTTCTCTTGGACTCGATCTGGAATACATGTGGCAGAAAACCCAGGGAACTCACCACCATGACAACGCTCGGGTTCTGGGGAGCCTGCCTGAACTGCCTTCTTTGCTTTCAGCCTTCTTAGCTTTGCTTTATAAACAATGTCCAGGGTGTCTTGCTATTTTTAGGGGTGGTTGTTGTTTGATTGCTAAGTTGTGTCTGGCTCATTGCAGCTCCGTGGACTGCAGCACACCAGGTTTCCCTGCCTTCCTTTATCTGCCAGAGTTTGCTTAAATTCAAGTCCATTGAGTTGGTGATGCTATCTCATCATCTCATCCTCTGCTATCCCCTTCTCCTTTTGACTTCAGCCTTTTCCAGCATCAGTGTCTATACCAAAGAGTTGGCTCTTTGCATCAGGTGACCTAAGCATTGGAGCTTCAGCAACAGTCCTTCAATGAATATTCAGGGTTGATTTCCTTTAGGATTGACTGGTTTGATCTCCTTGCTGTCCAAGGGACTCTCAAGAGTCTTCTCCAGCACCACAATTCAAAACCATCAGTTCTTTGGTGCTCAGCCTTCTTTACGGTCCAACTCTCTCATCCGTATATGACTACCAGAAAAACCATAGCTTTGACTATCTGGACCTCATCTCACATGCTAGCAAAGTAAAGCTTAAAATTCTCCAAGCCAGGCTTCAACAGTACATGAACCGTGAACTTCCAGATGTTCATACTGGATTTAGGAAAGGCAGAGGAACCAGAGATTAAATTGCCAACATCCATTGGATCATCGAAAAAGCAAGAGAGGTCCAGAAAAAACATCTACTTCTGCTTTATTGACTACACCAAAGTCTTTGACTGTGCGGATTACAGCAAACAGTGGAACATTCTTAAATAGATGGGAATACCAGACCACCTGACCTACCTCCTGAGAAATCTGTATGCAGGTCAAGAAGCAACTGTTAGAACTAGACATGGAACAACAGACTAGTTCCAAATTGGGAAAGGAGTACGTCAAGGCTGTATATTGTCACCCTGCTTATTTAACTTATAGGTAGAGTACATCATGCGAAATGCCTGGCTGGACAAAACACAAGCTGGAGTCAAGATTGCTGGGAGAAATATCAATCTCAGATATGCAGATGACACTTATGGCAGAAAGTGAATTGGAACTGAAGAGTCTCTTGATGAAAGTGAAAGAGGAGAGTGAAAAAGTTGACTTAAAACTCAACATTCAGAAAACCAAGATCATGGCATCCAGTCCCATCACTTCATAGCAAATAGATGGGGAAACAATGGAAACAGTGACAGACTTTATTTTGGGGGGCTCCAAAATCACTGAAAATGGTAAGGGCAGCCATGAAATTAAAAGAAGCCTGCTTCTTGGAAGAAAAGCTATGACCAACTTAGACAACATATTAAAAAGCAGAGACATTACTTTGCCAACAAAGATCTGTCTAGTCAAAGCTATGATTTTTTCCAGTAGTCACGTATGGGTGTGAGAGTTGGACCACAAAGAAAGCTGAGCACCGAAGAATTGATGCTTTTAAATTGTAGTGTTGGAGAAGACTCTTGAGAGTCCCTTGGACTGCAAGGAGATCCAATCAGTCCATCCTAAAGGAAATAAGTCCTGAATATTCATTGAATGGACTGATGCTGAAGCTGAAACTCCAATACCTTGGCCACCTGATGCGAAGAACTAGCTCACTGGAAAAGACCCTGATGCTGGAAAAGATTGAAGGCAGGAGGAGAAGGGGATGACAGAGGATGAGACGGTTGGATGGCATCACTGACTCGATGGGCATGAGTTTGAATAAGCTCTGGGAGTTGGTGATGGACAGGGAGGCCTGGCATGCTACAGTCCATGGGTTAGAAAGAGTAGGACATGACTGAGTGACTGAACTGAACTGAATTGATACGGACCTTTGTCGACAAAGTGATGTCTCTGCTCTTTAATATGCTGTCTAGGTTTGTTATAGCTTTTCTTCCAAGGAGCATGTGTCTTTTAGTTTTATGGCTGTAGTCAATGTCTGCAGTGATTTTGAAGCCCAAGAAAAGGACACCTGTCACTGCTTCCACTTTTTCCCCTTCTATTTGCCATGAAGTGATGGGACTGGATGCCATGATCTTGGTTTTTTTTAATGCTGAGTTTTAAGCCAGCTTTGTCACACTCCACTTTCATCTTCATCCAGAGGCTGTTTGGTTCCTCTTCACTTTCTGCCATTATCATCTGCACATCTGAGGTTGTCGATATTTCTCCTGGCCATCTTCATTCCAGCTTGTGATTCATCCAGCCCAGCATTTTGCATGATACCCTTGGCATGCGTGTTTGCTAAGTCACTTCAGTCAAGTCCAACTCTTTGCAACCTTGTGGACTGTAGCCGGCCAGGCTCCTCTGTCCATGGGATTCTCCAGGCAAGAATACTAGAGTCGGTTGCCATGCCCTCCTCTAGGGGATCATCCCTACCCAGGGATTGAACCTACATCCCTTACATCTCTTCCATTGGCAGGCAAGTTCTTTGCCACTAGCACCACCTACTCTATATATAAGTTAAATAAGCAAGGTGAAAATATACAGCCTTGTCATACTCCTTTCCCAATTTTAAGCCAGTCAGTTGTTCCATGTCTGCTTTCAAGTGTTGTTTCTTGACCACTTAGAGGTTTCTCAGCAGACAAGTAAGGTGGTCTGGTACTCCCATCTCCTTAAAAATCTTTCGGTTTGTTGTGATCCACACAGAGGCTTTAGTGTAGTCAGTGAAGCAGAAGTAGATGTTTTTCTGGGATTCCCTCACTTTCTCTTTGATTCAACGAATGTTCACAATTTGATCTCTGGTTCCTTAGCCTTTTCTAAACTCAGCTTGTACGTCTGGAAGTTCTCAGTTGGCGTTGCCCTTTGGGATTGGAATAATTGACCTTTTCCAGGCCTGTGGCCACTGCTGAGTTTTCCAAATTTGCTGACATATTTAGGGCAGCAATTTAACAGCATCATCTTTTTAGAATTGGAAATAGCTCAGCTGGAGTTCCATCACCTCCACTAGCTTTGTTCATAGTAGTGCTTCCTAAGGCCCACTTGACTTCACACTCCAGGATGTCTGGCTCTAGGTGAGTGACCACATCATCATCATTATCTAGGTCATTAAGACCTTTCTTGTATACATAGGGGTAGAAATAGGGAAAATTAGGACTATTCCATTTTTATGGAAGCACAGGAAACTAAAAGTTATTCTTATTTTACAAAAATTCCCCATTTATGAAAGTGAAGTCCCCTCATAACCTTGTTAATTATGTAGTTAACTTAAAAGTACAATAAAACCTTAGTGTATCCTATCTTTAAGTGGAAACCAAAGATGAACATTCAGACTCCTACTGCAACTCCTTTATTTTAAAACATGAGAGTTTTAATTACATAATAAGATACTAATGTTTGATAAATTAAATCTGCATTTTCTATGAATATGCATTATTTTCTGGCTCTGTTAATTTTAAAAATATATCCCCTCCACCAATACTGTTCCTTGTCTTCATGCCCTTGGTCATAACCTCTTCACCCTACACCACTTTCTTAGAGTAACCCTTATTATTCCAGACTCAATTTACATATTTCTTCTCCAATTGGTTTTCCCTTAACCCAAATTTAGGCTGGATGCCTTATTTATATGTGCTCATGGAGATCTGTTTTCCCCATTAGCACTTATTTTTCTTATCATCTTTCCTGCTCCTCTATCAGCTTCATGAGGACAGGAGATGATCTAAATGCTCATAGTTACAGAACCAGCAACATGAATTTGTTGAATGAGCAGATTACTCTTACATGATTTTCATTTTGTACCTAGGGATCAAGAACCAGGAGAACCTCAGCTCTCAGACTGGTTTAATCCTAAGTAAGAACCAAAAATTCTACTAAAAAATAATAATAATATAGAATTATAGCAATGCATTAATAATGTAATAATATTATATTATAATAACATAATAATAGTATAATAATATTAATATAACTCTATTTGAATGGGGAGGTTTTTTTTTTTTTTTCATCATCAAATTGTAGCTAAACTGGGAGGTTTCCAGGACTTGGAGTTTTCACTTTTAAAAGTTTTTATATACAATCATAGGACCTATTTATCAAGAATTAGACAATTAAGGGTCATAATGAGAAAGCTGTTGTCTGGTTTAATGTTCCTGGTTTTATTAGGGGGAAAAAATCTCTTTAGTAACAGCTTGAAAAATGTCATTAATAACTCCTTTTGATTTTGGCATTAACATTCAGAGGGAAATTTCATTCTTTATAATGGCTGTATACAATAATTTAATTATTAACCATTCCCTGTTGATTTTATATTGTTTGCAACTTGGGGGCTATTGTAAGTAATATTTCAGTGAATAACCTTGTACATATATTTTTGTTAACTGCTGTGTGAATTTATCTATAAGATAAATTCCCATCATGGAATCATTAGTTTAAGAGGATATAAGCATTTAAAATATTGCTTTAGGTTGCTAAATTGCCCTTTAATAATTATACTATTTATTTTCTAATCTATAGAGGATAAATGTTAATGGAGTGGAAAACATTTTGTAACTTGCAAAGCTTAATTGAAATATCTCCATTCCATTTGTATTTCTGTAATCCTTACTGAATTTGAGCATTCTTTATGTGTATTATTTGTTTATATTTCATCCCTTTTTTGTATTTATATTTTTAATGGATTGCAGTTGCAGAGAATTAGATTAATAATAATCCTTGCTTTATGATTCACTCTCATCATTATTCATGTCAAATTCACTTTGTGTGTTTTTTTGCTTATTTTTAATGAAGCAAAAATTACAAGTTCTATAACTTCAACAGGGCTTTCCTGTGATGGTTCAGTGGTAAAGAATTCACCTGCCAATGCAGGAGACACAGGTTCAGTCTTCCTGGGTGGGGAAGGTCCCCTGGGGAAGGAAATGGCAACCCATGCCAGTATTCTTCCTTGGGGAAATCCCATGGACAGAGGAGCCTGGAGGGCTACAGTCCATGGGGTCACAAAAGGTTGGAAACGACTCAGTCCTTTTCAATACCCCCACTCTATCTCCTTGCCCTACCCCTTGAAATAACCACAATCCTGAATCCTGGTTCATCATCCTCTTGCTTTCTTTTTTTAAGTGTAAATTTATATCTTCCAAGTATATTCTGGGAAGTCAATTTTAAAATTTTAGTTGTTTATGATTTTATACCCAGGATGCCATGATGTATGTAATCTTCAAAGACTTATTTTTTTCCCTTAAAATTAGATTGCTAAAATTCATCACCAATTTGCATATCATTGTCATTCATTTTGATGGCTGCATAATAATTGACTGTGGAAATATACCACAGTTTGTTCATATACTGCTTGGTCAAAGGGCACTTGCACTGTTTCCAGAGTTTAAAATAGAAAAAATTTATAGATAAAATAGCTGCCCAACATCTTCAACATTTGTCTCCCTCACTCCAGCCCCGGCCTCCTTGATATTCCAGAGATACACCAAGTAGGTTCTCACCTCAGGGCCTTTGCACCTTCTGTTTTCCTCTGTGTAGTTAAATGGCCCATTCTCTCACTTCCATCAGGACTCCACTCTAATGTTATTTTATCAGTGACACCTTCTCCAACTACTCATATAAGATAGCACCTCCCATTCCCTTTTCCCTTCACTCTGCTTTATTTTTCTCCATTGCACTCATCAACTTCTGACATATACTTATTGGCAGGTTTATTCATTTATTATCTGCCTCTCCCAATAGAATGCACCTAGAAAAAAAATCCTATGCATAGTAGACACTCAATATTTGTAGAATAATACATGAAACATCTTGACTGATTGAAATGATAGCACTTTCATAACACAACACAGCATTACATAATATTTGTAATAATATTGGTAGTAGTGGTAATAATGGTAGAAGGCATTCTTTAATTAGAGGGTTCGTGCTTTATTATTAAGCATCATATATTGGCTTACAGTCTAAAATGAAATGACCAGAAATTCCCTGGAGGTCCAGTGGTTAAGACTTGGTGCCTTTACTGCCATAGACCCAGGTTCCATCCCTGGTCAGGAAGCTAAGATCCCTTAAGCCGTGCCATGTGGCCAAAATAATAGTAATAATAATAATAAATAAAACTTTAAAAAACCAGTTCTGGGTAACATCTAATAAAAATGAACACACATAAACAGGAATCCTACTTGTAGGACTAGCTGATAAAAATAACAGCAATGATACATAAGATACAAGATTAAGAAAGTTTACTGTATCGTTTTTCATAGTGAGAAAAATTCCAGAAATAAAATGAATGCCTATTCATAAGGAAATGGCTAAACTCCACCTTGTGGAATATTACGTAGCTGTTAAAAATGAATAAGAACCTGTGCAGAAAAACTTGGAAGGATTTTCACAAGGTTGTATTGAGTAAGAAAATCAAGGTACAGATAAATGTGCATTGTTTCATTATTATAAAACAAGATTTTAAAAGTCTGGATACACATGTGTATTTATGTATATGTGTACATTATTCACATACTATTATTCACAGCTCAGAGTTGGCACTCATTGCTGGGAAATATTCATGTCATTGAGTCCATGCATAAACTCCGCTGGAGTCCAGGTAGCTGGGGCCTCTCTCTATACAGACAGTAAGCCAGCCACAAGGGAAGCTAGACAAGCATGTGGCTAACATTTGGAGGGCAGGTCATCTTGTCCCTTTCAGAGGATGTCATCTGGCCAGATTTGCCTCTCAGGAGAAGAGCTTAGTACCGATAGTCTAAATCTAATTTAATGACCACTATAAATCTAATGACTCTTCTTCCTTCTCTGTTTTATCAAACAATTTCTAAACACATGTTTTTGATTGCTTGCTGCTTTCAGAGATGCTTTTTTCTTTCATTCTGGCAGCAAATCTTTGATCTAATGAGGAAAGAGAATCTTCAAATCCTTTCATTGTCTCAAACAGACACTGATTCGCATCTGCAGCCTAATTTCTAAGTATCATCACTTAGAAATTGTGACAAGGCCACATATGGCCAGTTTTAAGGTAGAGCCTGAGACTTATGAAATAGAAGTGGCTTATCAAATAGACTTATCAAATAGAAGTGGCTGACTATTAATTTTAAGAACAGGGAGGGTTCAAATGTATAAAAAATAAACAAATGCATAAGCTAAAACAGTAAAAGGGGCAGTTTTGAAGAATTTGTTATTATATTATAACTAATATATTATTAAGGGTTGACATATCCTAACCATAAGGGGTCTGTTTCTGATTAACACCTGTGATCGCTAATAGCAAAATAGCTTCTCACATTGTATTCAGTTCCTTCCAAAATGAAAGGTCTTAATTGACTTTAATAGTTTAACACCCTGCCTCCAGCCAAAATGTTTATTAAGAATACCGTGGCTTCTGCTGCCATTTTGTTATTATTACAAGCAAATCCAATATCATTCTTCCTTTATGAACTAATCACATTTTCTTCTAGGTGGCAGTGATGGGGGCCTAGCATTAAGGAGAAATGAAAAGAGAATCCTTTGATCTTCTAGGAAAAGAGGAGGAAGAAAAAGGAAAAGAAGTTGGGGGTTGAGGGGGATATAAGGAGATAGTGGTGCTGTCTGCTTTAGGAATACTCAGAGAAATGTTCAGACACTGGGCTACTTCAGTTTCGGCTGTAGTCAGAGCTCTGGTGGCTCAGCTGGTAAAGAATCTGCCTGAAATGCGGGACACCTGGGTTTGATCCCTGGTTTGGGAAGATACCCTGGAGAAGGTAAAGGCTACCTACTCCAGTATTCTGGCCTGGATAATTCCATGGACTGTATAGTACATGGGGTCACAAAGAGTTGGACATGACTGAGCGACTTTCACTTTCACAGAGCTCAAAGAAAAAAGTCCCTGGGCTCAAAAGGCAGTATGGCGTAAGGACTGAAGTAAAGATTTGGAAGCCCACTGGCTGATCTTGAAGTCAGACTCTGCCATTTATTAACTGTGTGATACTAAGTAATGTACTCAACAAATCTGTGACCTAAATTCCCTCATATGAAAAATAGGGATGATAATGGAATTTATAGGACATTGCAAGGATTCAACGAGTAATGGAAAAAGCCCTTTATCATGATTCCAGGAACATAGTAGGCACTTGATAATCATTAGTTATTATCACTTGGACAACAACCTTTCCCCTCATAATTAGGTGGTACCTGATTGATTTGTTTCTTGTCTGTTCAACAGAAAACGTCCTGATGTAATAACAACAACCAACTGGCTTGCTCCAGTCATATGGGAAGGAACTTACGATAGATCGGTCCTGGAAAAATACTACAAAAGGCTGAACATCACCGTAGGCTTGGCTATAATATGTGTTCCTGGAAAGTAGGCACTACGAATTAATAGTCACTTTTTTTTTTTTAATTTTGGGAAGAAATGTGGATAAGCAAACACCCATAGACTTTCCACATTTAGAGAGCTATTTATGAATGAAGTAAAGTGAAGTCGCTCAGTCGTGTCCGACTCTTTGCGACCCCATGAACTGTAGCCTACCAGGCTTCTCAGTCTAGGGGATTCTCCAGGCAAGAGTACTGGAGTGGGGTGCCATTTCCTTCTCCAGGGGATCTTCCTGACCCAGGGATCGAACCCCCATCTCCTGCATTGTAGGCAGACGCTTTACCCTCTGAGCCACCAGGCAAGTTTATTTATGAATAGCTTTAACCATTATTTCTGGCTGACAGTATAATTATTTTTAGTGGTTACTTTCTTCAGCCATATCTGAATCCTTAATACTATGTGGGAATCTTTTCATTTATATCCAGTTAGTTTTCACAACCAACTCGATGGTTCTTCTCAGGCTCACAGGATCGCTACATTCTCTTTCACTAACCAATACATTTAAGTTTTAGACCCAACTGCTCTACCCTGACCTATTGATAGTTCTTAAGCAACAGTGATGGGCTTTGCAGGTGGCGCTAGTGGTAAAGAATCCATTTTGCTATTGGCAAATACAGGAGACATAAAAGACGTGGGTTTGATCCCTGGGTTGGAAAGATCCCCTGTAGCAGGGCACAGCAACCTGTTGCCTAAACTCGGCCTCTGTTCACCTGTGGCAAACAGAAACAAGGAGATAGAGTTTTGGGTGAAGTAAAAAAGAGTAGCTTTTATTGCTTTGCCAGGCAAAGGAGGCCCCAGTGGGCTCATGCCCTGAAGGCCAAGTGGCCCACCTTGGAGGGGGTAGTAAGGAGTTTTATAGTGTTCAAGGAGCAGGGTGTGATCAGCTTGTGGACAAATCTTGGATTGGTTGGCCATCAAAGTGAAGTTTCAAGCATCATCAACCTGCTTTCAACCAGTCTAGGGTCTATGTTCTTGTGGTCAGCAGTTTTCATCTGGAGGGGGTTCTGCTTCCTATAAAAACAACTTAGGAATGTGTGTCAGGCCTTTATATCTTTCAGGAAACAGAATTTGGTGATTGTTATGTAGCAGAATTATAGTCTAAATTGTTACCAGGTCCTTAGCCCAACAGCTATTCTTTGCTTCCACGTCTTCACATTTCCCAATCATTAACTTTTGAGTCAGCAGTTTATTTCAAAAGACAAGGACGCAGGGACTTGCACATGGTTTCAAACCCACTCTAGCATTCTTGCCGAGAGATTCCCCTTGGACAGAGAAGTCTGCTGGTGGGCTACAGTCCATAGCGTCACAAAGAGTTGGACATGACTGAAGTGATGTTAGCACGTTTAAATGACAGGTAATTTCCTGATGATTTTGGAAAAATAAGACTTTTTTGTTGTGTGTTTGTTCTTCATGTTTCCTAGGTTTTCAAATCAGAGCTTCACTGAGTTCGTCCATTCTGCAAACAAGCACTTCATGTTTGGCTACAACGTTGTCATTTACATCTTGCTGGATAGCTTCTCCACCCTGCCTCCCATAGTGCTGGGTCCCCTTCGAACATTTAAACTATTTTTAATGGTCAAAAGTGATATAGGGGAAGATTTTTATTTCACATACATGATGAACTTATTTAACTACATCATAACACACATCCAATATGAAGTCAACTTTCTCTTCATTATGAATGCAAACCAGATCTTCAAGGATGATTTTGGAGTGGAAACCCTGGGAAAATCTGTAGCTCAACTTAGTGCATGGTGGTATTTTAAAGATGGTGACACTTTCCCTTATGAGAGAAGACGTAAATCAGCAGCCTTCATCCCTTTCGAAGAGGGAGATTTCTACTACCATAGTGCAATTTTTGGTGGCACAGTTGAGGAGGTTTTAAACTTAATTAGAGAATGTCAGAAAGGAGCTCTTCAAGACATTGAAAATCAACTTAGCAGCACATATGAACATCACCTAAACAAATATCTTTTTATCAAGAAACCGACTAAGCTATTATCACCAGAATACAATTGGGATCCAAGTTTTAGAACCCCTCCGCAAATTAAATGTGTCAAGATAGCATGGCAGTCAAAAAATGTTTGATGGTTGTATTAGTGGGTTTGCGGATTAACAACTTCATTACAATAATTCCTCAAATATGAAACTCATTAAAATGTTCAGTTTTAGGAAATTAGAAAAGTGTGCAATCTTCCAAAATAAATTGTTTTTCTCCTTCTAATTTTGAACCACCTAAATATAACTTATGTTGGATTACAAATAAATGAATATTAACCAACGTTAATGCACAGTGATGATGTTATATATGATTTAGATACAGATATATATTATAAATAATGTAGAAATATTTTGGAGGCATAAAATGAATGTTTTATGAAGAAACACATCCAGATTCTAGTTCAAAAAATAATAATAGAAGGATAGATGAATAAGTGGATAGATATATACGTAAATACATATGGGATATTTTTTTAAATTGATTACTTTTATTTTTGAACGCACTAGGTCTTCTTTGGTGGCTCAGATGGTGAAGAGTCTGCCTGCAGTGTGGGAGACTCGGGTTCCATCCTTAGGTTGGGAAGATCCCCTAGAGAAGGAAATGGCACTCTAGCATTCTTGCCTGGAAAATCCTATGGGCAGAGGAGCCTGGCAGGCTACAGTCCATGGGGATGAAAAGAGTCGACCCGACTGAGCAAGTTCACTTGCTCTTTCAGGTCTTCTGTGCTGCATGTGGGCTTTCTCCAGTTGCAGCGAGTGGGGCTCCTTTCTAGTTTCGGTGCAAGAGCTTCCCATCGTGGTGGCCTCTCCTGTTGGAGAGCATGGGCTCTAGAGCACTGGCTCAGTAGTTGTGGCTCATGGGCATGTAAAATCTCCCCAGATCAGGGACGTAACCAGTGTCCCCTGCCTTGCAAGGCAGATTCTTAACCACTGGACCACCAGGGAAGCCCAGGGATAGGTGTAAGGGAAAAAAATATTTGTCAACTCATTCAATTACTTACCCAGGTTTTTAGTGTTGAGATATATATTGCTTGTGGTTAATCTGCTCAATTAGTATTCAGTCTATCTAGTACCTGATTAAATTTAGGTGAGCTGGAAACATTCTAACAAATATGTATCTTACTTTTATTGTTGCAAAGATATTGAGTTCATTTTAAAAAATACTACAAGAATTTTATTTTTTAAAAAGTTATATATCTACTTAATTCCATGGTAAATATATCAGATGCCATCAGGAATAGGAAGAATGTTTCAAAAATGTATAATGTGCCTTCAAGCAGCCTACAGTCTAGCATGAGAGATAAAACTAACTACAAATATCTCTTTCAACAAGTTCAAAAGTACCAAAAACTCATAAGGAAGACATGGCTAAAATAGTATGATGGTTCAGGAAAGGGAGTTATCACCTCCATAAGAATCTTTAATCAACACTGAATATTCATTGGGAGGACTGATGCTGAAGCTGAAGCTCCAGTACTTTGGTCACCTGATGGGAAGAGCCGACTCATTGGAAAACACCTTGACACTGGGAAAGATTGAAGGCAGGAGGAGAAGGGAATGACAGAGGATGAGATGGTTGGATGGCATCACCGACTCAGTGGACATGAGTTTGAGCAAATTCTGGGAGATGTGAAGGACAGGGAAGCCTTTGCACGCTGTGGTGGTCCATGGGGTTGTAAAGAGTCAGATATGACTGGACAACTGAACAGCAACAAAGACTCTTTAGGGAGTCATATCCACTATGTTTCCATAAATTAGTGAGGCATTACAGCACAGTTGTAAGAACTGGAGGTTCTAAAGTAAAAAATAAGTCATTATTTTAAGCCTCTTTTATGGGAGAAAAACAATCTTAGTAAGTAGTCTATAAAGGATAAGAATTATTGGTTGTTAAAAATGCTAAAATTGTAAGGAATAATGATGATGACTTTAGCAGTCTTATGATGGTCTCCAATGATCCCGATATCCTGGTATTCATGTCCTTATGAACTGCCCCCCACCCACCCACCTGCAGTATAAGCTGAATGTAGTGACTTCCTTCCAACCTATAGAATATGACAAAGATGATGGGCTGTCCATTCCATGATGAGGTTACATAAGGTTGTGATTTCCATTTTACTAGCAGACCCTCTTTCTTGTTGTCTTTGATTAATCAAGTTGAAATGTTGGAGAGACTTTCTCAGCAAGGAATCAAGGGCAGTCATCAACCAACAGCTAGAAAGGAACCGAGGCCCTCAGTCCAACAACCCTCAAGAAACTGAATTCTGCCAACAACCATGTCAGTTTCAAAGCAGATCTTTCCCCAGTTGAGTCTTCACATGTGACCTTCTCTTCAGCTAATACCTTAATTGCAGCCTTGTGAGAGACCCAGAAGTAGAAGAAACCATGCCCAGATCCTTGAATCACAGAAACTGTGAGATAATAAAGATGTGTTGCTTTAAGACATTGAGTTCTGGGGTAATTTGTTGTACAGCAAGAGATAATGAATACAGATACTGTACCTGAAAGTGGGGATGATGACACTAAAAATTCTAAAATTGTGGAGCAATTTGGGAACTAAATAGTGGATGGAAGAAGCTGGGAAGATTTCCCAGCACATGACAGAACCCACATTTCTCTGAACAGACTGTTAGCAGAAATGTAAACTTTGAGGATGCTGTCAGTGAGAGCTCAAAAGGAAGTGAGGAACATATTACTGGTAACTGTCGGAAGGGAGATCTTTGTTATGTAGAGACAGAAAGCGTGACAACATTGCCCCCTCCAGGTATGTGGAAAACAGAACATGTACCTGAGAAGCTTGGTTTTATAAAGAGATTTTAAAGCTTCCTTCTTGCTGTTTATAACAATGTGTGAGCAAATGAAGTGAGGAAAGAACTATGAAATGAAATAGCTCACTTCCTTTTTAAAATTAATTTATTTTAATTGGAGGATAATTTCTTTACAGTATTCATATCTCAACATGAGTCCCCCGGGTGCACATGTGTCTCCCCATCCTGAGCCCCCTCCCATCTCCCTCTCACCCCATCCCTCTGGGTTGTCCCAGAGCACTAGCTCTGAGTGTCCCGCTTCATGCATCAAACTTGCACTGGTCATCTTTTTACATGTGGTAATACACATGTGTCAGTACTAAAATAGCCCACTTGCTTTGCAACTTCTGGTCCCAGATGAGATGACAGAGACTCGCTTTCCCTTTTACTTCTCTCAAAATACAACTAAAAATCCTGGAAATAATTACAGATAACCATAAAAGGACTCTGAAAGGAAGGCGGGCTGGCTAGGGACCCTAGGACTTGAGGAACAATACGGTGGCAAGTCCCCTGGTGTTTCTCTTCCTTCCTGTATATCCTAGATGGGTACTGAAGAAAGCCCACAACTCAAACCACCAAAAGGTGCAGACTTTTAACAGTTCCAGCAAAAGCCAGCTCTCTCTGGCTGAAGGGCCTGGAAAGAGGCAGCAGAGACCTAGTGGGGAACCCCATCTTCACTCCATACCTGGCTGGCCTGCCCAGCAGCACCTGCAAGAGTAGGCACCTGCCCCCAGCGGAAGTACCAATAGGCCCAGGGCCTCCTGGCCCTCCACTCATCAACAGAGGGAGACCTGTATCCAAAATCTCCTGGACCACATTCAGTGGCAAAGGATGACTCCCAGCGCTAGAGGGAGAAGGAAGCCCAGGCTGATGTTTCCCTCCCTCGGTGGCACAGATGGAATAAGAAGCATGTTGGCACAAGGTGCCCTAGAGAGAAGGTCCTGGGAAACACTGTCCCACAGGCTCAGCATCCTCTACCCATCCCCTACCCTAGCAGCACTGGGGGCCCAGGAAAGTACCTTCCACCCTCCTCAAGCAGCACCATCAGTGATTAAGCAGGCCCCAGGTGTTAGCCTTGAGAACAGGCTCGGGGATGCAGGAACTGCCCCAAGGCCCAGCATCTCCTGCACTCTCTCCAGCAGGACCTGCCTGGGAAAGCACAGTCGGCCCCTGCAGGTAGCACCAACAGGATCAAACAGGGGCGCTGGTGTTGCCAGGTGAACACAGTGAACCAGAGAGGCACTCTCTAGGCTCTGAAACCTATGTTGTCATTGGAGCCAAAGCCGAAGAAAGTAAGCAAGGGACTATGCCCTAAACATAAGCAGGGTGACTGCCTGCTGAAAGAAAAGACAGAGTCGCGTAACTTAATTCTCAAAATGTCCAGGATACAAAAAAGCAAATTGCTCATCATACCAAGAACCAGAAAATTCACAACCTGAATGAGAAAAGGCAATCAACTGACATCAATATAAAGATAAACCAAATATCTGAATTATCTGACAAGGATTTGAGAGTAGCCATCATAAAAAATGCTTCAGGAGGAGGGGTAAATTGGAAGATTGGAATTGACATATGCTCAATACTATATATTAAAAAAGTAAGTAATAAGAACTGTGTAGCACAGAGAACTCTACTCAATGCTCTGTAATGATCCATATAGGAAAAGAATATAAAAAAGTAGACGTATGTGTATGTATAACCAATTTACTTTGCTGTATAGCAGAAACTAACAAAACATTGTGACTCTATGCTCCAATAAAAATTAATTTAAAAATTAAAAATCCAATTCTTGTTTCACTAAGAAAAAAATGCTTCAATAAGCAATTCCAAATTATCTCTAAACAAATGACAAAATAGAAAACTTCAGCAAAAACATTTCTCTCTGTAGAAGGACGCATAATATATTTATCTATCACTTATGTGTTACTTTACAAAACACAAAGTAACATTACATCCTATGGAGGGATATATACATGAGCAAAAACATAAGGATATGAATTGCAAGAATGATCACCAAGTTTACTTTTATCACAGGAAGGAAATGCAATTCGAAAGGGAAATACACTGTGCTTCCTCTAGATGTGAAATGTTTTATTTCTTAAGCTTCATTGTTGATACATGTTCCTTATAATAATCTTTACATGTTTATGTCTGAAATATTTCATAATAAAAATGACTACTGAAAAACTCTGCTAAGTGATGGCTGTCTCTTGCAGCTTCAGACTTTTCACTCAGTACCTTAAACAAAGCATTAGTGTTTAACATGGTTAATTTTTGCTTTAACTTTTAAGGCTTTTAAAATGTAGAAGAAGAAATATAAAATTAGAATATCTTAAAAGAAACTCAGTCAGAAACTTTTACTTTTCGCAAAAGTAACTTTAGGCCCTTTTCTCATACCATTTACAAAAAATTGACTCAAAATGGATCAAAAATCTAAATGTATATCCCCAAGTCTTCCCTATTGTAAACAGGGGTGCTGTGAACATCAAGGTGCATGTATCTTTTCAAATTAGGGTTTTCTTGATTTCTGCCCAGAAGTGGGATTGCAAGATAATTCGGTAACTCTACTTTTAGTTTCTTTGAGGAACCTCCATACTGTTCTCCATAGTGGTTGCACTAATTTATATTTCCAATAATAGTGTCTAGGAAGGTTCCTTTTCCCCACATCCTCTCCAGCGTTTATTACTTGTAGATTTTGTTAATGATTGCCATTGTGAATGGTGTGAGGTAATACCTCACTGTGGTTTTGGTTTGCATTTCTTTAATAGTTAGCAACTAAAGAGCCTCTTGATGAAAGTGAAAGAGGAGAGTGAAAAAGTTGGCTTAAAACTCAACATTCAAAAACTAAGATCATCGCATATGGTCCCATCACTTCATGGCAAATAGATGGGGAAACAATGAAAACAGTAAAAAACTTTATTTTGGGGAGCTCCAAAATCACTGCAAAGCAAAAGCAACACCCAGCTGTGGATGTGACTGGTGATAGAAGCAAGGTCCGATGCTGTAAAGAGCAACATTGCATAGGAACCAGGAATGTTAGGTCCATGAATCAAGGCAACTTGGAAGTGGTCAAACAAGAAATGGCAAGACTGAATGTCGACATTTTAGGAATCAGCGAACTAAAATGAACTGGAATGGGTGAATTTAACTCAGATGACAATTATATCTACTACTGTGGGCAGAAATTCCTCAGAAGAAATGGAGTAGCCATCATAGTCAAAAAAAGGGTTTGAAATGAAGTACTTGGATGCAATCTCAAAAATGAAAGAATGATCTCTGTTCATTTCCAAGGCAAACCACTCAATATCACGGTAATCCAAGTTTATGCCCCAGTCAGTAATGCTGAAGAAGCTGAAGTCGAATGGTTCTATGAAGACATACAAGACCTTTTAGAACTAACACCAAAAAAAGAGATGTCCTTTTCATTATAGGGGACTGGAATGCAGAAGTAGGAGGTCAAGAAACACCTGGAGTAACAGGCAAATTTGGCCTTGGAGTGCGGAATAAAGCAGGGCAAGAGCTCATAGAATTTTGCCAAGAGAATGCACTGGTCATAGCAAACACCCTCTTCCTACAACACAAGGGAAGACTCTACACATGGACATCACCAGATGGCCAACACCAAAATCAGACTGATTACATTCTTTGTAGCCAAAGGTGGAGAAGCTCTATACAGTCAGCAACAACAAGACTGGGAGCTGACTGTGGCTCAGATTATGAACTCCTTATTGACAAATTCAGACTTAATTGAAGAAGGGAAAACCACTAGACCATTCATGTATGACCTAAATCAAATACCTTATGATTATACAGTGGAAGTGAGAAATAGATTTGAGGGACTATATCTGATAGAGTGCCTGATGAACTATGGATGGATGTTTGTGACATTGTACAGGAGGCAGGGATCAAGACCATCCCTAAGAAAAAAAATGCAAAAAAGCACAATGGCTGTCTGGGGAGGCCGTACAAATAGCTGTGAAAAGAAGAGAGGCAAAAAGCAAAGGAGAAAAGGAAATATATACCCATTTGAATGCAGAGTTCCAAAGAATAGCAAGGAGAAATAAGAAAGCCTTCTTCAGCAATCAGTGCAAAGAAATAGAGGAAAAGAATAGATGGGAAAGACTAGAGATCTCTTCAAGAAAATGAGAGATACCAAGGGAACATTTCATGCAGAGAATGGCTCAATAAAGGACGGAAATGGTATGGACCTAACAGAAGCAGAAGATATTAAGAAGAGGTGGCAAGAATACACAGAAGAACTGTGCAAAGAAGATCTTCATGACCAAGATAATCATGATGGTATGATCACTCACCTAGAGCCAGACATCCTGAAATGTGAAGTCAAGTGGGCCTTGGGAAGCATCAGTACATTAGTGGAGGTAACGGAATTCCAGTTGAGCTATTTCAAATCCTAAAAGATGATGCTGTGAAAGTACTGCACTCAATATGCCAGCAAATTTGGAAAACTCAGCAGTGGCCACAGGACTGGAAAAGGTCAGTTTTCATTCCAATCCTAACGAAAGGCAATGCCAAAGAATGCTCAAACTGCTGCACAATTGCACTCATCTCACACGTTAGTAAAGTAATGCTCAAAATTCCTCAAGCCAGGCTACAACAGTATGTGAACCATGAACTTCCAGATATTCAAGCTGGTTTTAGAAAAGGCAGAGGAACCAGAGATCAAATTACCAACAACCTCTGGATCATGGAAAAAGCAAGACAGTTCCAGAAAACATCTATTTCTGCTTTATTGACTATGCCAAAGCCTTTGACTGTGTGGATCACAATAAACTGTGAAAAATTCTGAAAGAGATGGGAATACCAGACCACCTGACCTGCCTCTTGAGAAACCTATATGCAGGCCAGGAAGCATCAAACAGTTAGAACTGGACATGGAACAACAGATTGGTTCCAAATAGGAAAAGGAGTACATCAAGGCTGTATATTGTCACCCTGCTTATTTAACTTATATGCAGAGTACATCATGAGAAACGCTGGGCTGGATGAAGCACAAGCTGGAATCAAGATTGCTGGGAGAAATATCAATAACCTCAGATATGCAGATGACACCACCCTTATTGCAGAAAGTGAAAAAGAACTAAAGAGCCTCTTGATGAAAGTGAGAGAAGGGAGTGAAAAAGTTAGCTTAAAGCTCAGCATTCAGAAAACGAAGATCATGGCATCTGGTCCCATCACTTCATGGGAAATAGATGAGGAAACAGTGTCAGACTTTTTTGGGGGCTCCAAAATCACTGCAGATGGTGACTGCAGCCATGAAATTAAAAGATGCTTACTCTTTGGAAGGAAAGTTATGACCCACCTAGATAGCATATTAAAAAGCAGAGACATCACTTTGTCAAAAAAGGTCCATCCAGTCAAGGCTATGGTTTTTCCAGTGGTCATGTATGAATGTGAGAGTTGGACTGTGAAGAAGGCTGAACACTGAAGAATTGATGCTTTTGTACTGTGGTGTTGGAGAAGACTCTTGAGAGTCCCTTGGACTGCAAGGAGATCCAACCAGTCCATCCTAAAGGAGATCAGTCCTGGGTATTCATTGGAAGGACTGATGTTGAAGCTGAAACTCCAATACTTTGGCCACCTGATGCGAAGAGCTGACTTATTTGAAAAGACCCTGATGCTGGGAGGGATTGGGGGCAGGAGGAGAAGGGGACGACCTAGGATGAGATGGCTGGATGGCATCACTGACTCGATGGACGTGAGTTTGAGCAAGCTCTGGGAGTTGGTGAAGGACAGGGTGACCTGGTGTGCTGCATCCATGGGGTCACAACGAGTTGGACACGATTGAGTGACTGAACTGAACTGAACTGAATATTGAGCATGCTTTTATGTGTGTGTTGTTCATTTGTAAATATTCTTTGGAGAAATGTCTATTTAGGTCTTTTGCCTATTTTTTGGTTAGGTTGTTTGTTTGTTTTTTCTTTTTTTAAATTTTAAAAATATAAATTTATTTATTTTAATAGGAGTCTAATTTCTTTACAGTATGGTATTGGTTTTGCCATACGTTGACATGAATCCACCACGGGTGTACATGTGCTCCCCATCCTGAACTCCCCTCCCACCTTCCTCCCCATACCATGTCTCTTAAGCTTTGTGAACTGTTTGTATATTCCGGAAATTAATCACTGGTCAGTAACATTACAGGACTTGCCTGGTGGCTCAGATGGTAAAGCGTCTGTCTACAATGAGGGAGACCTGGGTGGCCAGTAACGTTATTTGCAAATAGTTTCTCCCAGTCCTAAGATTGTTGTTTGTGGTTTGTGGTTTCCTTTACTGTGTAACAACTTTAAGTTTAATTAGGTCCCATTTGTTCATTTTTGTTTTTATTTCCATTACTCTAGGAGATACATCCAAAAATATATTGCTGCACTTTGTGTCAAACAGTGTGCTGCCTATATTTTCCTTTAGGAGTTTTATAGTATCTGGTCTTACATTTCAGTCTTCAATCCATTTTTATTTTATTTTTGTATACGGTGTTAAAGAAGTTCTAATTTCATTCTTTTACATGCAGCGGTCCAGTTTTCCCCGCATCACTTATTGAAGAGACTGTCTTTTTCCCATTGTATATTCTTGCCTTCTTTGTCATAGATTAAATGACCATAAGTGTGTGGCTTTATTTCTGGGTTCTCTACCCTTTTCTACTGATCTCAGTTCAGTTCAGCTCAGTTGCTCAGTCGTGTCTGACTCTTTGCGAGCCCATGAGTCGCAGCACGCCAGGCCTCCCTGTCATCACCAACTCCTGGAGTTCACTCAGACTCATGTCCATCGATTTAGTGATGCCATCCAGCCATCCCATCCTTGGTCGTCCCCTTCTCCTCATGCTCCCAATCCCTCCCAGCATCAGAGTCTTTTCCAATGAGTCAACTCTTTGCATGAGGTGGCCAAAGTACTGGAGTTTCAGCTTTAGCATCATTCCTTCCAAAGAAATCCCAGGGCTGATCTCCTTCAGAATGGACTGGTTGGATCTCCTTGAAGTCCAAGGGACTCTCTTGTCTGTTTTTGTGCCAGTACCATACAGTATTGATAACTGTAGCTTTTCAGTATAGCCTAAAGTCAGGGAGTGTGATTCCTGAGCTCTGTTCTTCTTTCTCAAGATTGTTCTAGCTATTTGGAGTCTTTTGTGTTTCCATACATTTTAAATTTTTGTTCTCATTCTGTGAAAAATGCCATTGGTAATTTGATAGGGATTGCACTGAATCTGTAGATTGCCTTGGGGGACTATGGTTATTTTGACAATATTCAGTCTTCCAATCCAAGAATACAGTTTACCTTTCTGTTTGTGTCATCTTCGATTTTTTTCATCAGCATCTTACAGTTTTCAGAGTACAGGTTTTTGTTTCCTTAGATAGATTTATTTATAGGCATTTTATTATTTTTGATGGAGAAGGGAATGGCAACCCACTCCAGTATTCTTGCCTGGAGAATTCCATGGACAGATGGACCTGTAGGCTACAGTTCTTGGGGTCATAAAGAGTTGGATATGACTGAGCGACTATCACTTTCACTTTTCACCTTATTATTTTTGATGTGATGGTAAGCAAAATTGTTTTTTTTTATTTCTCTTTCTGATAGTAAATATGTATACGTATATACACAAGACTTTTGTATATTAAAATTTTGTACCTAGCAACTCTACCAAATTCATTGATGAGCTCCAGCAGTTTTCTGGTAGGGTTTTTGGGTTTTTTTTGGGGTGGCATTTCTGTGTATAATAGAGCATCAGGTCATCTATAAACAGAGCAGTTTTACTTCTTCTTTTCCAACTTGAAAATCTTTTATCTTTCTTCCCTGATTACTGTGTCCAGAATTTCCAAAACTATGTTGAATAAAAGTGGTGAGAGTGGGCATCCTTGTCTTATTCCTGATCTTAGAGGAAATGCTTTCAGCTTTCCAGCACTGAGTATGATGTTAGCCCCGAGTACACCATAAGTGGCTTTTATTATGTTGAGATATGTTCCCTCTATACCCACTTTCTGAAGTTTGAAAATTGTTGTTCAGTCAGTCAGTCGTGTCCAACTCTTTGGGACCCCATAGACTGCAGCATGCCAGGCTTCCTTGTCCTTCACTATCTCTTAAAGTTTGCTCAAACTCATGTCCACTGAGTGAATGATGCCACCCAACCACCTCATCCTCTATTGTCCCCTTCTCCTCCTGCCCTCAATCTTTCCCAGTATCAGGGTCTTTTCCAGTGAGTTGGCTCTTTGCATCAGGAGGCCAAAGTATTAGAGCTTCAGCATCAGTCCTTCCAATGACTATTCAGGGTTGATTTCCTTCAGAATTGGCTGGTTTGCTCTCCTTGCAGTCCAAGGGACTCTCAAGAGTCTTCTCCAGCATCACAATTCAAAAGTAGCAATTCTCTGGCTCTCAGCCTTCTTTATGGACCAACTTTCACATCCATACATGACTACTGGAGAAACTATAGCTTCAACTATATGGACCTTTGTCGGCAAAGTGATGTCTCTGCTTTTTAATACGCTGTCAAGATTGGTCATAGCTTTCCTTCCAAGCAGCAAGTGCTCCTTTATTTTCACGAAATGATGGAACTGGATGCCATGATCTTAGTTTTTTAATTTAATTTTTTAATCGAAGAATAATTGCTTTACAGAATTTTGTTGTTTTCTGTCAGACATCAACATGAATCAGCTTAGTTGTTTTAAAGCTAAATTTCAAGCCAGATTTTTCACTCTCCTCTTTCACCTTCATCAAGAGGCTCTTTAGTTCCTCTTCCCTTTCTTCCGTTAGGGTGATATCATCTACTTATCTGACATTGTTGATATTTCTCCTGTCAATCTTGATTGCAGCTTATAAGTCATCCAGCCCCATATTTTGCACGATTTACTCTCCACGCAAGTTAAACCAGTAGGGTGACGACATACTGCTTTGTTGTACTCCTTTCCCAATTTAGAATGAGTCAGTTGATCCATGTTCTGTTCTAAACTGTTCCTTCTTGACCCACATACTAGTTTCTCAGGAGGCAGGTAAGGTTCCTCACTATCCCTGTGTTTTATTCAGCTTCTCAGTGAGGCCTCCCTAATCACCTGGTCTAAATTTATAGAGTCCCCTTCTCTAAAATTTTAAACTTAATTCTTTCTTCCTTTAATTTATTTCTTCTCCTCAAAATCTATAGCCATATAGCATATTATACACTTTATTTATTTATCTTATTTATCATCCCCACAAGATTGTAAGCATCCCTGAGTTCAAGGTTTTTGTCCACAGATGTCCACTCAATGCCTAGAAAAGTAACTGGCCTGTCGAAATTATTCAATCAATATTTGTCAGATTAATAAAAGAACACATGACTGATGCATTTGGAAACTGTCCTCCGACTCTTAATTCGTCTGCTTCTTTTTAAGCATCTAACTAGACAGGGGAGCCTGGCATGCCAGTCCATGGGGTCTCAAAGAGTCTAACAGGACTTAGCGACTGAACCAGGACAAAGGAGTACATAAAAATTGACACTAGATGGCGCAATATTACAAAGAAAGTAAGCTAATTCGTTTCTGCTGGCGGGAATTGTTTCAAGAAAAGCCTAACTTGCCAAGTTTCCTCTGGCCTCCCCACTTCCTGGCCTGCTCCTGTTATGCTTTGCTGTAATTACACAAATTTCACTGAGTTATGCCCCGCCTGCATAAATGTTATTCTGCCCTGCCGAGTATCTCAGTGCCGTGTGCCAGTCCTTGTTACCAAGATCCTCCTCCCCACCCCTCGCAACCTTCCAGCCTATCTTCAACTGGTCCTTAATGCGCTAGAGCCTTCAGTTTCTGAAGCTGGGGGTGGTCTGTGGTGAGAAAGAATCTGTCCCCTCTGAGTCACACTCTGTTGAGCAGGGGATGTCAAAGGTTTTACCCCCGACCTCTTCTCTCTCTAGAACTCACTTTGGACTCGTGGGTTCCAAGGGTTGGGGATGGATCTGAATGACAGCTGCCACGGAGTCTTAAGAATCACCACTCCCCTGTACCACTTAATGCTTTCTTACTGGGCCAACTAACCCATCTTGACTGCTTATTCCCAGCAGGTGACTCGGTGCTCATGCCAAGTTCATAATAGGCTGGGGTGACGAACTCATTCCAGTTTTCCAGGGATTTTCCCTGTTTTAACACAGGAAGTCTCAAGTTCCGGGTAATCCCTCAGTCTGGAGCAAACCAGGGCAGTTGATAATTGTACATAAAGCCCAGATCTCACCCCACTCAAACTCAAACCAGAACCGGGTCACATCTGTGTGAATTTTTAGTGCACATCTAGATTTCTGTTCTCTACTCCCGCCCACGTCACCAGCTGCCACTCCGTCAGTGGAGTCCGTCTCCCCTGTGTCACCTGTCTTCATTTTCTCCTCTAGGCTCTCACTGCAAAAGTTAGTGGGAAACTACAGCAACCAAGACAAGAGGGGATCACTGAAGATTCAGGGTCTTCAGGGATGAAGCTTTGGATCACACCACCTGGTATAGTTGCTGGCTCGTAGCAAAGGAAATATGGCCTGAGTAGGGGAAGGAAGGAAGTTACAAGCATCAACTACAGGCTCATGACCAGAGAGAAGAGGGGACGGATCCCTAAATATTATTTTCTTCTTTCCTTAATGTATTTCTATAAATCTGTGTGCTTATGTGTTTGTGTATATACAAACTAATTTTTTCTTCCTTTTCACTGTAAGAATTAATGGCAGTGGTTAACTTTAAAGTTTCATCTTTAGCTTACAGAATATTCAAGAGGGACTCTAATAACTAAAGTTGAGGAGTAACTGACATCACCCAAGGATCACTAAAATAACATTTGTGATCTTTTCTTTTTTGTGGAAAAGGTGAGAGTGCCTGTTTCTACAAAGGACAGTTGTATTTTGTTAAAGAAAAGTTGAAGTATGTTATTGCTGTACCAGAAGTTGAAATAGATGTAGAAAGTTGTGCACGGATATTGAGTAGGCAAAGTGACAGGCTGGTCCAGTTATTACACCATCGTCTCTCAGTCCAAACCCACACTTTCATACTCTGCTTTGTGATGCTAGGGTTGGGACAATAAGAACTATATTTCTACTTTGCCAGTTGACTTTCTGTTTGATTCTGCAAGGCAGAGGAGGGAGAACGGATGCTGTCTTCTCTTACTGATGGTTAACAAGTATAGTATTGACCTTTGGGTTGGGGGATACTCCTAGAACCAGCCTCATCATGCCTAATCAAATATATCATCAATTGTCAGCCTCAGGCGCTGTCTCAGAGGTCTCAGGGTACTCTCCTTCTAACTCCTTTTGTCCCTACAGTCCCTGGAGTGATAGCTTCAACGTACAGTTCCTAGCTGTGGGTTAGCTCAGTATCCCCTTTTTCTCCTTTTAAGTTCTCTAAAACTACTTCAGTTTAGTTCAGTCACTCAGTCATGTCCGACTCTTTGTGACTCCATGGACTGCAGCACATCAGGCTTCCCTGTCCATCACAAACTCCCAGAGCTTGCTCAAACTCATGCCATCCAACCATCTCATCCTTTGTTGTCCCCTTTTCCCCTGCCTTCAATCTTTCCCAGCATCAGGGTCTTTTCCAATAAGTCAGTTCTTCACATCAGGTGGCCAAAACTACTTAATCAATTCCTTATATTAAATTCTCTCTGTTGAAATTCCAGGTGTTTTTCTGTTGTGAATATATCCTGACTGATACAGTTACCCTGCCAAGTAAATAACCCTAACCACCTGACCTAACCCAGGTCGGTAGGTGCCCAATATGCTACTGAAGATCAGTGGAGAAATAACTCCAGAAAGAATGAAGGGATGGAGCCAAAACAAAAACAACACCCAGTTGTGAATGGGGCTGGTGATGGAAGCAGGGTTCAATGCTGTAAAGAGCAATATGGCATAGGAACCTGAAATGCTAGGTCCATGAATCAAGGCAACTTGGAAGTGGTCAAACAGGAGATGACAAGAGTGAACATCAACATTCTAGGAATCAGTGAACTAAGATGGACTGGAATGGGTGAATTTAACTCAGATGACAATTATATCTACTACTGTGGGCAGGAATCCCTTAGAAGAAATGGAGTAGCCATCATGGTCAACAAAAGAGTCTGAAATGCAGTACTTGGATGCAATCTCAAAAATGACAGAATGCTCTCTATTCATCTCCAAGGCAAACCATTCAATATCATGGTAATCCAAGTCTATGCCCTGACCAGTAATGCTGAAGAAGCTGAAGTTGAACAGTTCTGTGAAGACCTACAACACCTTCTAGAGCTAACACCCCCAAAAGATGTTCTTTTCATCATAGGGGACTGGAATGCAAAAGTAGGAAGTCAAGAAACACTTGGAGTAACAGGCAAATTCAGCCTTGGAGTACAGAATGAAGCAGGGCAAAGGCTAATAAAGTTCTGCCAAGAGAACTCACTGCTCACAGCAAACACCCTCTTCCAACAACACAAGAGAAGACTCTACACATGGACATCGCCAGATGGTCAACACCGAAATCAGATTGATTACATTCTTTGTAGGAAATGGCAACCCTCTCCAGTGTTCTTGCCTGGAGAATCCCAGGGACAGGGGAGCCTGGTGGGCTGCCGCCTGTGGGGTCACACAGAGTCGGACATGACTGAAGTTACTTAGCAGCGGCAGCAGCCAAAGATGGAGAAGCTCTATACAGTCAGCAAAAACAAGACCGGGAGCTGACTGTGGCTCGGATCATGAACTCCTTATTACCAAATTCAGACAGAAATTGAAGAAAGTGGAGAAAACCGCTAGACCATTCAGGTATGACCTAACCACCAGAAGGGCTAGCTTATTCCTGCCTGGAGAATCCCATGGACAGAGAAGCCTGGCGGGCTATGTTCCATAGGGTCAGAAAGAGTCAGACACGACTGAGTGACTTAGCATGCATGTATGTATCTTGCAAAGAAGGTATCTATTACTGTCCAGAGAAGCGTGGTTAATTTAACAAGCACTTAAAATTGTATTTGTATATTAAAATGATATTGTATGGTGCAAGTCTCCATAAAATATCGGTAAATAGTTAATGAGCGTTGTATTTATATCATATCCACAATCAGAATGTTAATATTACCTACTTCCGTTTGGCCACCCAAGTGTTGGTAAGCAAACAGTAGTGAATCGAGAGCAGCACTGGAACGCAAGTGTGAGTGCGTGTGGGCACCCTGATACCCACACTTTAATAACCAGGTCTAGACTATGAAGTTCAGTGTGAGATAAACACTCTGGAGCTGACATTTGCTGGCCGACGAGGTCAAGCCCACACAGCATCACAGGAGATCAGGCAGTGCTTGTCATCTTCCGGCAGCCTGGGGGTGCAATGCTCAGGCTCAAATGTTAGTGAATCTTCTACATTGATAAGGCACAAAGCTGAGACTGGTGTGTTGATGGAAGGTCTTGACCCGCTTTGGAACCAGAACATTCACTGGGGAGCCAGAGAAGTGCCTTTTGCCAGCAGGCATGTGGTTTTCTACCCGAGGATGGATTTCCTCCGAATTGGTTGTTGTGTTCTTCAATTAGACCCAGTCTCATTCGTCCCCGGTGACCTTCGGAGGCTGTGTTTCACATGTTGGATGATCCGTTACAGTGGCATTAAAACAGATAGATAGTTTATGGCAGCTCTGCAGGAAAATATTATTTTTTTAGAACACCACAGAGTAGTAAGCGCAGTGTTCCTCAGGCTTATTTTCCAAAAATGCTTTTAATAGGAGGATTTCCTTCACAGCTCAGTAGGTAAAGAATCTGCCTGCAATATAGGAGACCCAGGTTCAATTCCTGGGTTGGGAAGATTCCCCTGGAGAATGAAGTGGCAAACCACTCCAGTGTTCTTGCCTGGAGAATCCCATGGACAGAGGGGCCCAGTGGGCTACAGTCCACGGGGTGCAAAAAGTCGGACACAACTGAGTGACTAACACTTTCACTTTGGGGCTTCCCTGATAGCTCTGCTGGGAAAGAATCCACCTTCAATGTAGGAGACTCCAGTTTGATTCCTGGGTTGGGAAGATCTCCTGGAGAAGGGATAAACTAAATACTCCAGTGTTCATAGGATTCCCTGGTGGCTCAGATGGTAAGGAATCTGCTTGCAATGCTGGAGACCTGGGTTCCATCCCTGGGTTGGGAAGATCCCCTGGAGAAGGGAAAGGCTACCCACTCCACTGTTCTGGCCTATACAGTCCATGGAATTCTCTGGACTGGTTGATGGCAGCTCTGCAGGATAATATTATTTCTTAACACACCGCAGAGTAGTAAACTCAGGTTGCCTCAGGTTTATTTTCCAAAAACACTTTTAATAGGAAGAAAGATGAAGGAAATTGAAAGCAGAATTGTGTAAATACTTTGTTGTTTTTCTGGGCGGGTCTGCGGTTGAGTTAGGGTCTACGGAGCATATCGTGGTATGGAGACCAGATTGGAGCGTGGATGGTGGATTAGCTAGAAGTCTATGTCAAGGCCTGTTTCTTGAATGGGGTGACCATCCTGTGCTTCTGCAGGGGCTTCTGTCTCTATTGTCAGGAAACCACCCAACAGTGTAAACAGGGTGTGTGTCCATCTTCACCTGCCTCCCCACTGCCCTGGGAACTCCTGGGGTGACGGGAACAGGCGTCTGACCTCGATGGGTATGCTTTGCTCCGTGCTGTTTGTTCAGTATCCTCTCTGCTTTTGTGCTCTTGTAATGAGGGTGGGTGATATTTCCTTGTCACTGTCCTTTGAGCATTATTTCAGAGATAATAAGCTCAATATATGGTGTCTTTATCTTAGAGGCCAAAGATGGAACTGCTTGTGACAAGGAGATGTGAGTCATGCCAGGAAGAACCAAGCAAATTTTCTAAATCCCAGCCTCCAGCTGCCTCCGAGACACAAACATCATATACCATTTTCTGTTTCTAAAACCAATTCTGCCAAGACCTTGCTTCCTATACTTATGAACACAATTTCAGCTTGCAGGAAAGCCTCCTAAAATAGATAGAAAGATTTTGTGTGGTGCCTATATGTGGCTGAAGGACTATTTTCACACTTTAATTTCCACCAGGAAGAAATCCCTAGTAGTTTGCATAATACACAGATAGTGCCATATATAAATGGTACAAGGTAGTTGTTTTTAGTTTGACATTTTCTTAAGTGACATAGAGAACTCACGAGAAGTATCTATTTATATAGTTTTGCCTGTATTCACTTCCAAATACTTCAGTAAAGAAGGAATAAAGGAGAACTAAAAAAAGATGGTTTGTATGTAAAAGTGGGGTAGAATTGGAATGGTGCTCAGAATTAGTTCATCTCACACTGTGATCTGGTTATGCTTTGTTATTATTGTTTATATATATATGTATATATATTTTTAGAAATCTGAGTTCCCCTCAGTTATAACCCAAACACACCTGCCGGGCATTATTTTTTTTAATTAGAGATGCTCCATCCTGCCCTGAGGTTCCAGCGGCGATCGTTTGGTGGTTGTTGCTGACGCACTTTTTCGGAGGCTGTCAGGAGTGTCTCTAGAGCCCCAGGGACCCCTGCAGAACTGCCCCCCGCCCCATGCAGGCCCTCCTGGGAGACCCTCCTCTCCCAGGTGCACGGCCCCTTCGTGTGGGAAGAGAACCGCTTCCCTTCTTGCTGAGGTGCTGCCCCTGGTGTTCCTCGGAGGAGGGAGAGGAGTATTTTTGCCACTTTACAGAAGAGAAATGTAGGCGACAGCGTGGTCCAGATGGTGCAAGAAGAGGGATCTCTTGGAGGTACCTGGGTCCTCTCCCACAAATCACCGGAGAAGCGTGTACTCTCCCTGGTTCTTCTCAAAATAACCAATTAGATGGACTGTATGCATCCATCCTAACATGCTTTTTATTCTTCGTTTGTACCTTCGGAGGATCCCAAGGTGAAAGACACTCGTAAAGAGGACAATGTTTTACCCAAAACACAGGATTCTGTGGTTTATGCCAAAGAAGATAAAAAGAAACCAAAGGCAAAATCTTTAATCCAGAGTAGGGTAGGTAAGGTGAAATTCTGTGTGGCTGCTGGCAATTCAGAATGCTGCAGAGCTGAGAATGTGCTTTTCTAGACTTACTTCATCCTGCAGAGATGTGACTGACAATGCTCTGATGTAAGATCCTGACTGTCTACAAACAAATGCTAGAGAGGGTGTGGAGAAAAGGGAACCCTCTTACACTGTTGGTGGGAATGCAAGCTAGTACAGCCACTATGGAGAACAGTGTGGAGATTCCTTAAAAAACTGGAAATAGAACTGCCATATGACCCAGAAATCCCACTGCTGGGCATACACACTGAGGAAACCAGAATAGAAAGAGACACATGTACCCCAGTTCATTGCAGCACTGTTTATAATAGCCAGGACATGGAAGCAACCTAGACGTCCATTGGCAGACGAATGGATAAGACAGCTGTGGTACATATACACAATGGAGCATTACTCAGCCATTAAAAAGAATACATTTGAATCAGTTCTAATGAGGTGAAATTGGAGCCTATTATACAGAGTGAAGTAAGCCAGAAAGAAAAACAGTATACTCACGCATATATATGGAATTTAGAAAGATGGTAACTATGACCCTATATGCAAGACAGCAAAAGAGACACAGATGTATAGAATAATTTTTGGACTCTGTGGGAGAAGGCAAGGGTGAGATGCTTTGAAAGAACAACATTGAAACATGTGTAATATCATATGTGAAACAGATCGCCAGTCCAGGTTCAGTGCATGAGACAGGGTGCTCAGGGCTGGTGCACTGGGATGACCCTGAGGGATGGGATGGGGAGGGAGGCGGGAGGGAGGGTCAGGATAGGGAACACATGTTCGCCCATGGCTGATTCATGTCAATGTATGGCAAAAACCACTACACTATTGTAAAGTAATTAGCCTCCAATTAAAATAATAAATTAATCAATAAAAAATAAAATCCTGGTAACTGTCTGATTTATTAATACATTGGTTATTGTGTAGGGCTGTGGTGCTACTGCTGCTGCTAAGCTGCTTCAGTCGTGTCTGACTCTGTGCGACCCCAGAGACTGCAGCCCACCAGGCTCCCCCGTCCCTGGGATTCTCCAGGCAAGAACACTGGAGTGGGTTGCCATTTCCTTCTCCAATGCATGAAAATGAAAAGTGAAAGTGAAGTCGCTCAGTCGTATCCAACTCTTAGCGACTCCATGGACCGCAGCCTACCAGGCTCCTCCATCCGTGGGATTTTCCAGGCAAGAGAACTGGAGTAGGTTGCCACTGGAGTTAAAAAACAAAGTTCCATGGTTGAGGACTGTGGGCTTCTCCTGTTATGAAGCCCAAGATGAACACAGGACTTAGAACCCATTCTGTTGTCTCTCTGGACGTCAGGGTGGGCATGGTTTCCCTGAAGGGCCATTGACACAGAAAACAACCAACAAGCATGTCAACCTTTTGAGGGAATGTGAGCATAAAAGCCCTCTGAACTGTTTGGAGGATGAGGGACTTTTAAAAGACTAAATTTCAGAAGTGATTTTAAAAGGAGATAATTTAAAATAGATTTCTCCCAGTCCCACTCCTATTTTTAGTGCTATTCTACAGCTACAGCCACTAGTACCATTGTTACCCCTATTAATGTTATTAGTACTACTCCTGCCATTATTGCTAGTGCTAGTATTAGTATTACTGTTACTGCTAACAGTAACAGTACTGTTACTACTAAGTACTACTGCTAGCACTACTGTTGCAACTGTTACTGGCGCTATTGTTACTACTACTGTTGGCCTGTTATGACTATTATTAATATTACTGTTGCTGTTGGCACTGCTGGTACTACCATTGTTAGTGCTACTTTTACTACCATTGTTAGCACTACTGTTACTAGTATCATTACTGCGACTGTTACTCTCATTAGTACTAATGTTACTACCACTGTTAGTACTACTGGTACCACTATTATTAGTGCTTCTGTTACTACTGTTGTTAGCGCTACTGTTATTCCTATTACTGGTATTACTGTTACTATTACTGTTAGCACTACTGTTGCTCTTATTATTCGTGCTAGTGTTACCACTAGTATTAATGCTACCGTTACTACTATTACTAGTGCTACTGTGATCACCACTGCTAGTGCTACTGTTACTATTATTATTAGCACTACTGTTATTACTATTATTACTATTGTTAGCACTACTGTTACTACTATTATTAGTGCTGTTGTTACTACTATTATTAGTACTGCTATTACTGTTAGCACTATTGTTACTAGTATTATTCATGCTACTGTTACTACCGTTATTAGCTCTGATGGGGGTCCAGGCTCTGAAGAAGCTGCTTCTGTGGCCATGTTCCCTGTAGGTGTGATGGATACTTAGGAGACCCTGGTCCCGTGGCTAGCTGTGGAGAGAGAGGAGGGTGGCTGGAGGGAGGGGTCCCCTTGCCTTCTCCACAGCGTCTGACAAGTTTGGAAGTCCTTTCTCTTACCACACAAAATGACTCCAGTTTTATCCTCTTTGCTCGCTGCTTCTTAGCTTCCTGTATTTGCTTCAAGCTATAGAGTTGGCTGTTTCCTTGACATTTTTCTCTGGTTATTCCCCCGCCGTACTCCCCATCCCAGGACAAAGCATTGTCCTGCTGTGCACCAGGCTCTGGTCTGGACACGCGGGGGTGTTCAGACATGCTCCTTCCATCCACAGAGCTTGCGGCCTGGTGGGCCAGGCAGATGCATGAGCACCGAGGTCATCCTGCTTTGAGCCACCCTCTGGGGCTATCACTGAGACTGTTGAACCTTTATGACCTGACACTCTGTAATATATTGACAGCAATAGAAAATTCAGCCACTGAGTAAAGTGTCCTTCTTTGGAAGATACACCCTGTGGGAGCTGCCTAGGTGGCCGAGTGCACAGCATGCCCTCCTTCTGGGAGGAGTGTGGTGTCCTAGGACTCACACTCCAGCTGTCACCCTGCTGGACCTGGGACCTGGGCACACTCCGTATCTGCAGGGGGCCCTCTGGGTTTGTTTGAAGACTGCCTTGAGTGTTAATATCAAAGGCACAGATAGAGGAACCTCTGGGACTCAGTGGGGCCTGCCCCTTTTCTCTCCTCTTCTGTCCCTCATCCTCCAGCCTGGGGCATGGGGGTGGCTCTCCTAGGGCAGGGGGCTGGAAAGGGCAAGAGTGGACGCATGTCCATTCCTGATCAAGGAATGGGATGGGCTGCGACTGCAGTCTCCCATTTTGGATCATGAGCCCATCAGTGGCCACATCTGTGTCTTTTCAGATGTTGAAGGAACCGCCTGGCCCACTTCTTTCTCTTTGCTCTCACCTGTTGCTTTTGATCAGGATGAGGACAAACTTTTCAAGAATCTTGGGATTTTTTAAGCATTTAACACGTCCAGTTGCAATGCTAGTTACATGATTTTATCTGCCAATTAAGTTGAGTGACTCAAGTGTACAGCTTCAACCCCTACCTAGTTAAACCCAGTTCTTGAATATGTTTTGAAGGAGTACATCTGCGTGACCTTAAAATGTGATGTTGATGTCTGGTGGTTGCTTTGCATTTATTTCTAACTGAATGAGCTGGATACATACTTGTCGAAAGCTCACTGCATTTGTCTCTGGCCTGAGTTCCATGAGTGTCTCACAGACACAGGGATGACTCGGACTCCCAGGGTCTGGGACCTTTGTGGACACAACGCAGATGTCGAGGGACACCAAGCCCAGCGTCCGGACGAAAGCAGAATCAAGGGCAGTGGGGAAATGGAGGTGTTGTGTAGGGCCTGGGCTCCCTGGACCAGGTTGCCTACCAGTGACACAGGAGGCTCTGAGAATGCTGAGCTGTAACTCTGGTTTGGGTCAGAAAAGTACAATGCACGTCAGCTTGAAAACACTGTCTGTGTTATTTTCCTGCAGATGGCGATGTGTTTAAAGCCCAGACTCCTAACCAGGAAACCCAAGGAGCTCCGGAAGTCAAGGAGGCCCCGGGCGAGGACGTGGAGGTGCCTGTGGACGAGGTGGGTGGCCCCTCACCCTGCCTGCAGGCATCCCCGGCCCCTCCCCCAAGCTCTCCCTGGCCCCTCTGGAATGTTCTTTGCCCCATGAAGTTAACACCCTTCAGATCCTATGGCTCACACTTTCCTGTCTATCTTTCCCCCCAAGACACTCCTGCTACAAGGACCCTCTGATCAGTCGTCTAGGTTTGTGACTGCATACTCGGCCTTGTCATTTTTTTTGTTCCTGTCTTTTCCCCCACTAAGCTGCAAACTCCACAGCAATGGGATGGTCTGTGTTGCTTACTTGTGTAGCCCCTGTTCCCAGCGGAGGGCCTGGCAGGTAGGAGGCTCCTAGGGATCACTGGTGGAAAGATGGGATGAATGATGTCTTCAGACCCTGTGGTCGGGAACCAGGCATCTGTTCCTTCCTAGCTTCCTGCTCTCAGGCCTCAGCCTCCTGTCCCTGCAATGAGGTGATGTCATGGAGCCAGTTAGCATGGGCACCGAGTGAGGTTGTGCATGTGGAAGGGTCCCGTCTAGGGCTTGGAGCGCTGTGGACACTTGCTCACTGTTCCCGTCCTCCTGGCTTCACGGAAGAGGGAGGTGAAGCTTTGTGTGTCCCCCCAGAGGAGAGGAGGGGACAGATGAGCTGGCCGAGGGGCTGATCTCGAGGCTGGGCTCCTGCACAGGAGCAGAAGCAAAGGGCTGCACCTCCAGGCTCAGCTGGCAGGAGCTGTTGGGCCCTTGGGGCTCAGCATTAGCATCAGTCTGGCCACTTGTCACCTCACTTTAAGTCAGGTGTGGCTACGTGACCCGCCATCACTGATGACATGCGATGCGTCCAGGCAGAGGCCTTAAAGGCCAGTGTGGACTTGACCATGTGCCCTTTCTGCCTCTGAGGTCATGGGAGTACCAGGGGTTAGAGTCTCCCGGCTGGCTGATTTTGGGAGGCCCTCATCTGCCCCTGGAGCCCCCATGGGAGCCTTTGATTTTGACCCCAGAACATACAATTTTCCCCAGGGTGGAGAGAGGCCCCAGGGCACAAACTGCTATAGCTCATTGCCTTTTGCCAACAAGCCATGACCACCAGGAAGGTGCCCACAAAGAGTAGTATGCCCACAGCCTTGTAGGGAGCAGGGCCAGGCAGTCTCTTGAACCCAGAGAGGAGTGCTGTTCGAGGTCCCCACGGGAACGCTGGGAATTGCGGAGGGTCTGCAGTGACCAGTCTCTCCCCTTTTTACCCCAAAGGGATTTGCAGTGTCTCTTAACATTTCCCCAGCAATTTTATTACGGAGGTGGGCATTCGGTGGCGCAGCTAAAGGTAAAACACAGAGCAGATGCCATCCTGGGTGTGAAGAAACCTCTGTGGGAGAAAGGGTGGATTTTGTCTCTGCCCGTACAAGTGTCAGGAGGCCACAGGGCTTCACGCGCTCTTTGCAGCTTGGAGGGCCTGTGACGCAGGTTGACTGTGACTAAATCCGGCGTGTGGTTTATTTGCTTCCCAGAACCCAGCCGAGATCGTCAAAGATACTGAAGAGACAAACAGACATACGTCTGATTTCGAGAGCAACAGGGTGATTTATCTCTGCTTTCATTTTGGACTGCCCAGCTTGAGTCTACAGCACCTCTTCATCTTTGTAACATGCTGGGTGGAGCCCCCGCTGGATGGGACAAGGGTTGGAGAGCCAAGTCACCCCAGGATAGCATTGTTGGACCAGAGTGTGTGTCTTCCGGGCAGGCTGTACTCACCTCGTGTCTCTTGTGTGTCAGAAACTGCAGGCGTGGTTTTCATGGTTCTACATTAATCCTAATTACCCTTTGCTGTATTTCCGGTCACAGACTGAAAAGCTTTTTCCCCAACAACTTTCAAGATGTGTTTTTAGAAAGGGAGGAAGGAGAGGGGCGCCTTGGCAGCAGGTGTGGGGGAGGATCCATTGTTCTGAGTGCCCTGGGCGTCGGTTTTGTGGGGTGTCAGTGTGGTGTCAATGGCACCCCACTCCAGTCCTCTTGCCTGGAAAATCCCATGGATGGAGGAGCCTGGTAGGCTGCAGTCCATGGGGTCGCAAACAGTTGGACACGACTGAGCAACTTCATTTTCACCTTTCATTTTCATGCATTGGAGAAGGAAATGGCAACCCACTCCAGTGTCCTTGCCTAGAGAATCCCAGGAACGGGGGAGCCTGGTGGGCTACCATCTATGGTAGACAGAGTCGGACACGACTGAAGCGACTTAGCAGCAGCAGCACCAGCAGCAGTATGGTGTAAACGACATGCCTTGGCTGAGGTTGCGTGTGGCACAGACTCTGTAGATGGCAGTGTGAGCTAGCTCAGAACGCACTGTGTGGTTTTGGTTTTCTCTCTTTCCCGTCCAGATGCTTTAGGTGTGCTTATCAATGCATGCAGCGTGTTTATCCTGTAGTAAGTGATGAGATCATGTGACTCATCTCTATGATCTATGTGTACTGGGAAAACACAATTGATGCCCTTCTATTTTAACTTTTTAAATCAAGAAATATTTGACAACTAAAACCTGTCTATTTTTTAAGGTGCGCAACTTGATATATGTATTGATTGTGAAATAATCACCATAATCCAGCTGATTAACAGAGACGTGTGTGTGTGTGGTGAGAGCATTCAAGACAAAATTCACTTAAATGTACAGTCTATGGAGCGGAGAAACAGATTTTGGGAATTTGTTTTAAAAATTCCTCAGATTTTTTTTTTTCAAGGTGGCTTTTTGTTTTTAGATTCTCGGTCCCAGGCAGGAGCTTGTGTAACACACGTGGATGTTGAGTCTGAGTGTGTTTGATGGCAGAATATAAGCCATTCCTCAGTGTGATGGCCTTGTAGATGATCGTCTCCTCCTCTGGAACTTGCCCCGCAGTGTCCAGGCTCCATGCATGGGAAGAGAGAGCAGTGACTCCAGAAGTGGGGGACTGTGGGCTGCTGGAGCTGGAGTCAACCCCTGGTTCTGGCGCATCTTGGAAAGGAGAATTTGTGGGAAAGGACATGGGTCCTCAGGAAGCTGGTTCAGGTTTTGTAACCTGAGCAAGTTTATGATCTGAAACAGATGGCTAGAGGGAATAATCTTTCAAACAACCCTTTTTCCTTCCTTACAGTCTTAACTATTTCTGACTAGGAGGCAGCATTCAGGGCAAGACATGCTGTGTCCAGGCTGTGTCCAGACGGTTAGGGAAGCCTTTCAAACGAAGATGGGGGGTGTTTACAAGGATGCTCATGGTGGGTGACAAGTGTAAGGCTGTGTCTGGGGTTGGGAGGGCATTGGCCAGGGCACTGGGTGACCAGGGGCCAAAGGTCCCCTGCTTGTGTTTCCTGGAGGAAAGGGCGCTGTTAGGATTCAGTAGCGGAGTAATGGAATACCGCGGTTTAATGGAAACACGGCATCAGTGTCTCATCTGTGCTGAGTTTATACCGTCACCTAGAGGTTTGCACACTGTAGGAATTCATCTCTGCCTTATTGACTTGTTCTGTAGATACATTTCCTCGAGCCTCTAGGGACATCTTGTGTATTAGCAGCTGACTTCAGTCAGGGGACAATTTCTTAGCATGTATCAAAGTGACTTTCTCAATGCCAGCAATATCACTGGAATAATGGCAAACACAAGCACCTCGTTTGTACATATCTGGCCTAAGGACCTGAACTTGGGGCAGGAAGGTGATAAGGAGTGTCCGAGCCTCCTTCTCTTGCCCAAACAGGATGAATTAAGTTGGGCAAAAGGGCTGGATGGGGCCGACGCATTTTCACCGAGCTCTACCCCAGGGGCTGGGCATGGTGCTGCCCCCTGACAGTCTCACCCCAGCTCACCTACACATGGCTCTTTCAGGTGGCATCAGCCTCCCTTTATAATCAAAACCAGTGAGATGGAGAGATGTGAGCGGGTCTACCACGCTGGCAGTCAGGAAGCAGGGTGCTGGGCTCTGAACCCAGTTTCAAATGATCTACAGTCGGTGTTTCCTCCTCCCCAGGGAGTGGGCTGGCTGCGTCTCGCTCCTTGGAGGGACACTGCCCACACCGGGCTTCCAGGACGGGTGCACCGTGGGGCTGGGTGCTGGCTTCCTTGGGTGCAAGGCTGCCGGATGTTTCGGTCCTTTCAGGTGCACACGACTCGTCTCGGCTCCAGCATAAGACAAACAAAAACCCCAGTGGCGTGAAATGCCTCTGAGGTTGAAGGTTGTCAGCCCTAAAACCTAGCCCATGTTCTATGGGATCAGAAAGAGAGCAAGCATTGTATAAGCCCTGCAGTAGCTAGTAACACTAATGAAAAGAAATAATACTCTACACTTCCTGGCCAATAGGCTGCAGGATCTATCTGCTCTCAGTGGACCGGGGTTTCTCTTGGCATTGCATTTGTCTGTTCATTTGAAAAATCAATCTTTTGATGTTTATTTGACCTTGGATATATAGATTTCTTGGGTACGTGGTTTCTAGCTTGATCACTCTCCCCAAACTGATTGTGAAATGCTGAGGGGCTGATATGTGTCCTTTACAGTGTCTAAGACAGTGCCTTATACAGTAGGTGCTTCATAAATTCTATGGAAATTGCTTCACATTGCCTGTGACTCAGTTGCTTAAACTGAAGAGTGTGATCTTGGGATAAAATGGTAATGACTGTGCTAAGCTGTAGGATAGCATATTGTTATGAACAAAACACAAGAAAAGGTATGACCAACCTAGACAGCGTAAAAAGCAGAGACATTACTTAACCAACAAAGGTCTGTCTAGTCAAAGCTATGGTTTTTCCAATAGTCATGTGTTGATGTGAGTTGGACTATAAAAAAAGCTGAGCACTGAAGAATTGATGCTTTTAAACTGTGGTGTTGGAGAAGACTCTTGAGGGTCCCTTGGACTGCAAGGAAATCAAACCAGTCAATCCTAAAGGAAATAAATCCTGAATATTCATTGGAAAGACTGATGCTGAAGCTGAAGTTCCAATATTTTGGCCAGCTGATGCAAAGAATTGACTCTTTAGAAAAGACCCTGATGCTGGGAAAGATTGAAGGCAGGAGGAGAAGGGGATGACAGAGGATGAGATGGTTGGATGGCATCACTGGCTCGATGGACATGAGTTTGAGTAAGCTCCGGGACTGGGTGATGGACAGGGAGGCCTGGAGTGCTGCAGTCCATGGGGTCGCAAAGTCGGACATGACTGAGTGACTGAACTGAACTGATGAACAGTGTTTAGAAATACATATTACATTTCTGATATTGGATCTCAAGGGTTTCTGTTTCATTTTGTTGAAAATTTTTAGGATAAAGCATACTTATATATAGCATGAGACTTGGTGTTCTGACTGTTTATTTTGGTGCGCTTAGTTCATCGTACCATTAAGTTCAGGGATGTGAAGCACGTTTGCAGTGCTGCACAGCTGCATCCTCAGGGTGCTTTAAATGTGTTAGTTACAGTCAGGACAACTTTGCCCACATCTGACACTTCAAAAATATTTTCCTACTTGAAAAGGTGGAATCTTATCAATGTTCATTAGCTAATTTGGAAAACTCTTCTGTGAATTTATAAAGATGACATGTGTATGTTCCTGCTTCGTCTATTTCAAACTGTGTTCCTGACACATGTTTTTAATTAAATTGGGTGCTTGAGAACTGTCACAATCAAGGTGGGTTTCAATCTCTCCAGTCCTGCTCGTGCCTGATTTGTTTGGATCCATCCATTGTAAGAACTTCATGAGTGCTGCCTGCTAAGTTTGTAAAACATTTTAAAGTTTGTAAAAAGTTTGTCTAAAAGTTTAGAAGAGATTCAGTCCCTCTCCAAAGGAATGTGAAGATGAAGTCACAGACCATATGTTTAGGGCTCACCAAGCCTGGCAGGAATTCTGCACCCTGGGAAGAGTTCAGAGTGATCTGCAGGCAGGTTTGCATGGGAGTTGTCCAGCCTCTGGGAATCTAAGCCTCAATATCTAACTCTAAGTTATGGGTTATCAACCTTTTAATTGATTTTTTTTGAGCTTTTCCTGCCTTCCAAAAGGTTATGCATTTAAAAATGTCCTGGAGAATTTTGTGTATTCATGGAGTGGGGAGGGAGAGTGGTTGACGTTAATATTTTGGGTGCTCTCCATGGAGGTTATTCTGGCACTTTCTACCACCTTTTGGCCACTTGATGGGAAGAGCTAACTCACTGGAAAAGACCCTGATGCTGGGAAAGATTGAAGGCCGGAGAAGAAGGGAATGACAGAGGATGAGATGGTTGAATGGCATCACCGACGCAATGGACACGAGTTTGAGCGAGCTCCGGGAGTTGGTGAAGGATAGGGAAGCCTGGCGTGCTGCAGTCCGTGGGGTCGCAAAGAGCTGGACAAGTTGTATCTGAATGACACAATGAACTGAAGAACAACCTCATCATTGCCATTTCAAGTTTCTTCCGCCCTCCGGGGCTCCTTACTGAAACCAATATCCTCATTAAGCTTTCTGGATCCTTCACTAAGAGGTGGTAGCTCTTCCTCCGTGACACCCAGGTGCGTTTTGTTTGTATTTCTTACACCATCTGAGTCACACGTTGGCACTTCTTAGAGTTATTTGTGCGCTTCTCCTGTGTCCTCTGACAGAGTAAGTTTGGTGAAGAAAGAGTTTTTTTTTTATTTTTATTTTTTACTATATTCTTAACAACTCTCACATCGCCCGGCATGCAGGAGTAACTGGTCTTGAATCTGATCAAGCACCTTGAGCACAGTAGATGCCTATTGTGTAGCTGGCCTAGAGGCAGGGCTGCGGCAAAGCTGGGGCCAGGAAATCATTCCCAACAGAGAGAGCTAAAAATGAAGCTGGATATTCAGTAAGTCTCCAGAGACTGTGTCTTAAGAAGTCATCAAAGCCTTGACCTTTCTCTACATGAAAATTAAGTTCTCTTGGGAAAATACCATAAAGCCAAAAGTCAGCCAAAATATGGAAGAAACTATCTGCAAGGCAAATTTTCTTAATTTACAAAGAGTTTGTTAAGCCATTAATATAATCCCGTAAAAGAAAAGATGTAAGAAAATATATCCACGTTATTCCTATTTAAAGAAATACAAACAAGAAATGGTGAGTTTATTTTAAAAATCAGGCTGACAATGTCCAGGGCTGGGAAAATGCACGGAGGATGAAATGCCTCTTAACAGGGTCAAAGGTAAATGGTGCAGCCTTTGGGGAAGGGAATTTTGCTCTTCCTATGAAAATTAAATCTGCACATGTTTTTAAACCATCATTTCCATAGCTAGGAATATCCCACAAATATACTCATAAATAACAAGAAATAGAAACAAATGAGATATTCATCTTTTGGGGTTGGTTGATTATGCTTCATCCATACAATGGAAAACGCTGCAGCTGTAAAAACAATAAGATAGACACATGTGTACTGAGGTTGGGGGCTCCAGAATATTATATTAAGTGAAAAAAATCAAGGTGCAACTGAGCATATAATATTCTCTATTTTGTATAAAAATATGTAACAAGATTCACACAAAAATGAAGAGTTTAGAGTGGGGAGAGGGTAGTGCTGACCAAATGGAAGGGAAAGATGACCCCAGCAGTGGTAGCCAGGATGGTTAAGGCTTAGAGCCAACTCCTGAGTGATATTTATAACAGGAAAGAATTTGACCCAGCCAGGAAGGTGAGAGGAGTTTGGGAGATTAAGGATGTATTTGACAATATCCTTCTTGCAGATAGTTGATTACTATATTTATTTTTCTAGTAATAGGAAGAAGAAGATGAAAAGCTTTATGAAGATAATGAAAGGAAGGTTTGTATCAACAGATTCTGTAGTTTTGTGTTTCCTATTCTGAAGACAGACCTAACAAGATAATCAAAGGATGCCCAAACCTTGTCAGGTGCTTGTTAGAAATATAACATCTCTGTCTCCATCATACACCATAGCTCTGTTCTCTAGAGGCAGAAAACCAAGTCAGAGGAAAGGAAATGTTAAGACATTTCAAGCAGGTAGATGGATCCACTGTAAAAGCAGATGAAAAACATAGGAGGGAAGACTCCTTTAGGGTCATCTATCAGGAGACTTCTCTCCCCCGTCCCCCCGCCCTGATGTATCTGCCTTCAGGCACCCAGAGACACCCATCTGGGTTGTCCAGGGAGCCAGGAATGCTCCATGCTGTCAGGCTCAGGATGAACATGTCCGCAGGCTGAGGGCATCGGGGAGGACGGGCTCCCAAAGCCACGAGGCTCACAGCCCCTGGGAAGGCATGGCTCTGGCCGAGCAGCTGGCCCCACGTGGCGGGCGATGGCGCATCCAGCTCCATGGTGTTCCTCTCCAGTAGCTGTGTCCTAGATAGCATCAAGGTCTCCTTGTTATTTGTTAAATGATTACATGATCGTAATGAGTTTTGTCTGAGTGCATAGTTTATTTACTTATTCCTAAGTTCACTTAGACTCCTCGTCGCTCTATAAAAAAATACCTGAGCCATAAATAGTAATACTTTGGGCAGTAAATACTAATGTTTGGGAAGGTACCTAATCAAAACCAGCACCTGGAAGCCACCTGAACTTTGACATCAGATCAACTCATCCATCATGCACCCTGTGTGACCTTAGGAAGACCCCTTGACATTTCAGAGTCTCAGTTTCCTCTGCTGCAAGTCTGTTCAGTAGTTAATCACCAAATTAACCTCCAGGATTAGTGAATATGTGGATAAAATATGCTCGATGACACGCTTTTATTTGTATGAGTAAAATAGCGAACTGTAGGAGAATCCTGACAGCCCCGGGGGAGAAGGCGCACGTGAGCTACAGTCCTACGTGTGAGTATATTTCTACATGCAGCCGAGTTAGAGAGGACCAGACTCCAGCTTTAGTGCTTCTGCTAATTTGCAAGTCTTGTTAAGTAATTTTACCTCTCTGAACCTCATTCATTCAATCAATGATTATTGTACATTTACAAGTTTACTTTCCTTGAAAGAATTAATTGAGACAGTGGATTTGAAAGTTCTTGAAAAATATCTTTATGTTTAAAATGATGTTTATGTGATTTATATTGAAGCTAAATAATGAAAGCGCACGTTTTCCAGTTGGAAAGTGGGCACTGGATTTTCCCTCTCTTAGCTCTCTTGTTAAAAGCAGTGTGATCAGTTTTACCTGGCATTCTGTCCTTTGGAATGTCTTTAGGAAGGACCCCTCAGCGACCAGCCGGTGCTGAAAACATCACAGTGTGTGTCCGCTCTGATGTCCCTGAAAACTGAAGTCACGTCCACTTGGCTTTCAGTGTCCGGTGATTCTCTGGGAAATTTACCATTTGTTTGATGTAGGTATTACTTGCTCTTTTATTCAGAATGTTTAACCAAACACAGTGGATGAAGAATGCAGACCTTGAACACATATAAACTGTGTCGTGAACACAGTTTCACTTCCCTGAGCCCCAGCATTTTTGTTTGTAAAGCTGAGAATTTCTAACCTGTGAAGTCAGTATGGAGATTAGAATTATTCTTAAAAAGCCTTAAACAGTGGATTGAGAGTTAATTATAGCAGTTATTACTGTTATCCTCCAGTCTCATTGCGGTTTCTAGCACAGGTTTCAAGTCCATGGAAGCAGGAATTGTATTTTCATTTTTGTCAGTATCAGGCACATACAATGCCTTACTCATAGTTAGCATTAATTGTATTTTTAAATTGAATCTTCTTCTATGATATCTCATATTTTACAATTAAGAACACTTTACCAAACTATAAAGAGTTCAGGGTTCTTGTAGAATTATTAGCAGATACAAATAAGAGAAAAGTGAAAATGTTGAATTCCTGTTTAGAATCTGTTTTCACTTTTGTGTATATTCTTAAGACTATTATCCATTTATTTTTTTATGTAGCAAATTAAAGGAACAATGACTCTGCTAATAATAGAAAAGTCTATTTTAACAAGTGCTATGAATCAGTATTGAGGATATTATCAGCATTTACCTTTTCTTTCTCAATATACTTCAGAATGGTGGTTTTATTTATTTAAATAAATGTAAACATCTTGAGCAAAGCTGCCATTCACATTAAAAAAATACCCTGCCCCCACAAAAATGACATATCAATCAGGTGCTTGTATGGAATTCTTTCAGAGCAACATTAGTTTCACTTCTTGGGTATCATCTTGGGTGTCCATCTGTTTGGATCAGTTCATTTCATGCCAGCAGTTTTACTTCTCTTTTACTGGAATAAATATTCTATTGATTTCTCATTAGATATATTTTTGTGATTACAGTGAAATATTGAGAGTCTTAGGGAAGTACAGTCAACCCTTGAACTGCAGGGGTCTATTTATATGCATGTCTGTTCAATAGTAAATATCGCCCCCCTGCACGAGCCCCATGGTGGTTTGCAGCTGTGAGTGTGGACCCTCGGGTGGGGAGGGACACCCTATGTGGAGGGCCAACTATAGTTATGCTCAGATTTTTATCTGCATCAGTATTGGCCTCCTGAGCCCCACTCCAAGGGTCAATTACAAATGGATAGAATAGTTTATCCAGTAATACATTAAAAAATGGAAACTAAAGTTTAAAACCTTAAGTAGATGTGAAATTACTCTTTTTCCGTCCTACATTGGCTGATAACAACTGAAACCAAACACCAACAAAGGGCAATCGGATACCCTGGTGTGCAAGTTTGTGGTCTGGTTTTATTTCTGCTTCATAGGACATGATCAGAACACATGACCACTCTTGACTGGCAGGCATCCAGACTGGCTGCCACAGTGACAGGTTCTAGCTGCAAAGCATGTAAGGAGATAAAATGATAATTGTGAAGAGTTTTCCAAAGGCTTAAAAAATCAAGTGTTCTTTGATAATAAGTGTGCTATCTGTCATAAAACACTTCCTAGATAAGATTTTTAACATATATATTCATTGATTTATGAGATATTCTATCACCTTGTAGAGGTGCATTTTGTATGCTTTGTGACAATGTTATGTATGCAGGCTTCCCTGGTAGCTCAGCTGGTAAAGAATCCACCTTCAATGAAGAAGACCCTCATTGGATCCTTGGGTTGGGAAGATCCCCTGGAAAGGGGAATGGCTACCCCCTCCAGTATTCTGATCTAGAGAATTCCATGGACTGTATAGTCCATGGAGTCGCAAAGAGGTGAACACGACTGAGTGACTTTCACTTTCACTAGGTATGATTAGATCAAGTTAAAGTCACTTCAAATGCATGTTAAAGGCAAGGTTGGACTAGACCTCAAAACCTCTGGAACATTAAGTGCTGTCAATGTGATGGAAAAACATCAGATTTTGTCTGACTTTAAAGCATTTATAATTTAGCACGTTGGAAAAGCAAGAGAGAAACAGTACCCAGCAACACATAAATAGAGCTCACGTCTGTTTAAATTTATTCCTTGGGACATAATGTAAACTTAAAAATAATGAATACTTGGGTGTTGCTTGTTCTGTTAAAATCTTTATGTTTATAAATTGGAACATTTAGAACACAAGCCTACATTGAGAATCTGCTGTCTAGCGTCTGATTTGACAACGGAACACTGAGGGTCATTTTGTCTGTGGGTTATTGCCCTAGGCTGGAATTCATGCAAGACCTTCAAGGGCAAGGCTCTTCTGCACATGCAGTGGACTTCAGAGTTTCAGCTTCTTGTCCAAGAATGTTCTGTTAATAGTGCTGTTAATGGTGTTCTGTTAATAATGTTGAACTAGAAGCAGCACCCAGGTGAGAAAAAGGGGGATCTTCAGATGGCCTGGCCGTGCCATTGGTGAGCATGCAGTGTCAGCCTCGTGGAGGACGCTGGTGGTGGCTTCCCTCCCCACGTCCTCCCTTCCTTTCAGTGGAGGGTGGATCCCTATCCTTCCCCTGAAGAAGTGTAACTTCTAAGTTTCCCCTTCTGGTCTGATCTTCCATTGTTTCCCTAAAGCTGTGTCTCTAATCAATTCATGAGTTACCTCTTCCAAGAAGCTCATCAATTACCTTTCCTGGTCATTTCTGAATGCCCTTTTCTTTCGGCAATTATGCACGCTATTTTAATCTTGTCATTTTTTTCTGATTCCCCCAAGTTATTGTGTGTGCTTTCAAGGGTTTCAGCAGCTCTCTCTTGCCTGCTGGCTTCTATTTATCCTGTGAGGTGGCAGTCCCTTCTGTCTGGCCGTGATTTCTGCTCCATCTTCGTCTCTGCCAAGGAGCACGAGCTGTTAAAAAATTCTTAAAAATTTTTTAAAATATAAATGTATTTATTTTAATTAGAGGCTAATTATTTTTACAATATTGTATTGGTTTTGCCATATATGAACATGAATCCACCACGGCTGTACACCTGTTCCCCATCCTGAACCCCCCTCCCATGATAAAAAAATTCTTAACTGAAGAAGCCTGGGCCTCCTAGAACTAAAATCTGAGATGAGAAAGATCGTGTGCTCTCATAGCTTTTAGTCTTCAGTGTTTACCTGTGGTTGAAAAATTGAAAACTTCAGACCATTGTGGCTCTGGGTGGAGTCATAATACCAAGAAAATCGGAATAAAAATAGAACACTGTGGATAATTCTGGTGCAGTAGAGAACAGAAATTATCTATTGTTGATGAGCATTGAGTGCTTATTTGTTTAAAACGAGTCATGTTCTGTTTTGCATTTTGGTTTCCTGTTATTATGACTCCACAGTAAATAATGTTGTGAATCAAAACCTCTTAGGATGAGGGGTCTTGAAAGAAATGTCGTGGATAGCTCTGTTTCACGTGGGTTGCGTATTGATGCACCTCATCGTGATGAGATCAGATCAGAAAAGTGACTTGATATATTTCTAACTGTAAAATGAGTGATAAGACAGCAAAAAAAAAAATCAAGTAGCAGTTTCTCTCAATTGACATAAATCACATATAAGTGATTTAATACGCTTAACAAGTGCTGGGCTCAGAATGCGAGGCATTTCCCATTGCCCGCAGCTACCGAAAAACACCATTTAAGCATCTTGCTGAAATAAAATGCACACCTAATCCAAAACAGTAATTTACTCTTGTTGTCTGCTTTATCAGGCAATCAGCAGAGGGGTTTCATTTAATTCCCTTTGCCAGAAATGCCAATAAAGCTGGGGAGTTTTTGATCTCTCATTGTCTCTGACTCAGGATTTTTGTGACCAAATGAAAGCGACATCGATTCTTTAATTGATTTTTGAAATTCATTGCCTGCCCAGTATCTTTACCAATTTTTCCCTTTTATTATTTTGATACCACTTTGCCACTAAAGCTGAATGTTTTATTCCTTCCCTAAGAGGCAAGGTTAATACTGAGCAGCAGTGGAGTTTCAAAGGCTAAGTGTAAGTCATCCCTGCTAAGTGGGCTTTGGTGAACTAAAAGTTTTAGAGAATTATACAGCTTCAGAAAAATAAAGCTTAGATTCCCCTATACATAGGAGATTGCTTTGGACTCAAGCAGAAAGAGAAATGTTCACTGTTGAATAAAAGAGAGGCTTTACCTTCATCACAGCTGCAGGCATATATTCTGTGAAATGCTTTTTATTAATGAAGCAGAGGTGTTGAATTGGTGTTTGATCATAGAACATACGCAGATGAACCGATCTGTCTTTTCATATGGTGGGCTCCATCCAAACACTTTTGTTGAATTTATGCCAGTGTTAAAAATCATGGTTAGGGACCTGACTTACTTTTAATTATGAAAATTAGTAGTGTGTGATCTATCTACAATGTTTTTGTAAGGGACCAAACAACCTAGGGTTTAGACCTGTGTAATGTAGATGTGAGAGTTGGACTGTGAAGAAAGCTGAGTGCGGAAGAATTGATGCTTTTGAACTGTGATCTTGGAGAAGACTCTTGAGGGTCCCTTGGACTGCAAGGAGATCCAACCAGTCCATTCGGAAGGAGATCAGCCCTGGGATTTCTTTGGAAGGAATGATGCTAAAGCTGAAACTCCAGTACTTTGGCCACCTCATGCAAAGAGTTGACTCATTGGAAAAGACTCTGATGCTGGGAGGGATTGGGGGCAGGAGGAGAAGGGGACGACAGAGGATGAGATGGCTGGATGGCATCACGGACTCGATGAACGTGAGTCTGAGTGAACTCCAGGAGATGGTGATGGACAGGGAGGCCTGGCGTGCTGCGATTCATGGGGTCGCAAAGAGTTGGACACGACTGAGCGACTGAACTGAACTGAACTGAATGTAGACAGGGTCACGCATATAATTTTCGGAAGCAAAAAGTAACATTTAAAATTTTCATTTCTGGGAAAGCTTTATTGGCCTCCTGTACCAACCACATTCTGGAAAGATGCTTTTAGGTGAATTCAGAACTTAGCTGCCAGAAATTAATAGCCATATTTTGGAAGAAAAAATATCTTTTCCATGAGTAGTTTTAGTGGGAAGAAAATCGGAAACTTGAAGAGGAGAGGGGCTGGAAGGTCCACAGGAACATTGAATGAGATTGTTTGGGGCCCTTTGTCTTGATCCCACATATTTTCTGTGGCCCTGGCAGCCCTTTCCCGAGAGCTAAGATGAGAAATATTCAAAGCTGAGGTCTACTGTTGAGATCACACAGAGTTACTATCCACAACACCGTGTAATAGTGGTTCAAGTCAAGGCATGTTTCTTATTTATTCATCTTCAGGGTTTGTCTATGTTGATATTTGAAGAAGAGGAATCCACGGCAGGGCAACAATCAGTTCTGTAAGTAAAAGTCAAATTTCTTCTTGTGAATAGAATGAGTAGGAAGAGACAGGCTTTTCGGAAGTTGTAAAATATCAGGTTTCCACCTTACACTCAATAATGCACCTCACAAATCAGTCAGCACTACAAGCACAGAGCATGTATGCACGTCAGCAACCTCTGTGTTGATCTGGGTGCAGTGAAATGCCCCCGAGCATCCTTCCCTTCCATCCTCAGTGTTGGAAGCCCGTGTGCCATTCATATTCTCTGTCAGCACCATCCAAACACCCATCACGAAGTCTACGCACTCATACCTGGTAATAAACCCGCATTAGACCAACCACTGACTCCCCATTCCAGGTGTCTGTCCACGCAATATACTGGGTCTAACCACCCTTATGGCAGAAAGTGAAGAGGAGCTAAAAAGCCTCTTGATGAAAGTGAAAGAGGAGAGTGAAAAAGTTGGCTTAAAGCTCAACATTCAGAAAATGAAGATCATGGCATCCGGTCCCATCACTTCATGGGAAATAGACGAGGAAACAGTGGAAACGGTGTCAGACTTTATTTTTTTAGGCTCCAGAATCACTACAGATGGTGACTGCAGCCATGAAATTAAAAGACGCTTACTCCTTGGAAGAAAAGTTATGACCAACCTAGATAGCATATTCAAAAGCAGAGACATTACTTTGCCGAGTAAGGCCCATCTAGTCAAGGCTATGATTTTTCCAGTGGTCATGTATGGATGTGAGAGTTGGACTGTGAAGAAAGCTGAGTGCCGAAGAATTGATGCTTTTGAACTGTGGTGTTGGAGAAGACTCTTGAGGGTCCCTTGGACTGCAAGGAGATCCAACCCGTCCATTCGGAAGGAGATCAGCCCTGGGATTTCTTTGGAAGGAATGATGCTAAAGCTGAAACTTCAGTACTTTGGCCACCTCATGCAAAGAGTTGCCTCATTGGAAAAGACTCTGATGCTGGGAGGGATTGGGGGCAGGAGGAGAAGGGGTCGACAGAGGATGAGATGGCTGGATGGCATCACGGACTCAATGAACGTGAGTCTGAGTGAACTCCGGGAGATGGTGATGGACAGGGAGGCCTGGCGTGCTGTGATTTATGGGGTGGCAAATAGTCAGATACGACTGAGCAACTGAACTGAACTGAAAGGCCCTTATGCTGGGAAAGATTGAAGGCAGGAGGAGACGGGGAAGACAGAGGATGAGATGGCTGGATGGCGTCACCGAGTTGATGGACATGAGTTTGGGTAAGCTCCGGGAGTTGGTGATGGACAGGGAGGCCTGGTGTGCTGCAGTCCATGAGGCCGCACAGTCAGACATGACTGAGCCACTGAACTGAGCTGCTGGGCTCTTCAAATGCTGGTTGAGAAGCTCCCCCCTCCACAGTGATGGTTCTCCAGTCTTTCCTTCTACTGAGGAGGAAATAGAAACATCTCTTTGCTTCTTTCAATACCACAATGTTTGGTGATTTCCCTATCACAGTAGTATTTTAAATCAATTTCAAATCTTCAGTGAGGAAGTGCCATGTGTTCAGTGCCTATTCAGGTGTAAGAGACTCTGCAGGGTTCTGACATAGGAAGATGCTCTAAGATGCCGACTTGTCACCTGGTTCATGAATCTCTGTTCTGTTGATTCTGGCCCAGAGACTGCAGGCTGGGGGAGCAGGAGCTAGTGAATGGGAAGGGGGTCAGGATTGTATTGTTTGTAAATGTATTTATTTATTCATCTGCGTCAGGTCTTTGGGGCTTCTCAGGTGGCACAAGTGATAAAGAACCTGCTTGCCAATGCAGAAGATGTGAGAGATGCGGGTTCAGTCCCTGGTTCAGGAAAACCCCCTGGAGAAGGAAATGGCAACCCACTTCAGTGTTCTTGAGTGGAGAATCCCACGGACAGAGGAGCCTGGTAGGCTACAGTTCCTGGAGCTGTAGACTTGGGCATGACTGAAGCGACTTGGCACGCACGCACATCGGGTCTTGTTTGTGGCACTAGGGATCTTTACTGCATCATGCAGGATCTTTGTTGCGGTGCACGGGTTCTCTAGTTGTGGCGTCTGGGCCCCGGAGCAGGAGAGCTTAGTAGCTGTAGCGTGCAGATTGCGGCATGTGGGATCTTAGTTCCTTGACAGGGATTGAACCTACATTCCTTCAATTGGAAGGCAGATTCTTAATCACCAGACAACCAGGAAAGTGCTTAGGACTGTGTTTTTAATGCAAAGTTTCTCTTCTTGCTTGCTGTGTATAAGAATATGTAACTAAAAATAAAGAATCAGATTAAAAAAGTAACAAAAAGCTATCTTGATTGGTGAAGCTGGTGGCTTCTTTTTCCTAATTCTAGTTCGGAAATTCTCCTTGCAAATGGTGAGCTTGAATGTTGTGACTGAGTTTATTTTCGATCTTGGAGGTTTCACGTGTAAAGTGATAATGGACTCAGGGCACCACTATTCGAGTTAGTGCACAAGCATCTATTGTTTATAATATGCTGTACTCCATCAAATTTTGATTTGATTTGATATTTTAGGGTGGTGGTTCTCAAACTTATTCTCAGGACCCCTTTATATACTCCAATAATCATGGACTGCAAAAACCTGTGTTTACATGGGTTATATCTGTCAGTAGTTACTATATTGCAGTCCCATCAGCAGTGTGTGAGGGTTCTCTTTTCTCTAGAGCCTTGCCAAAATGTGTTATTTATTGTCCTTTTGATGTTAGCCATGCTGACAGCTGTGAGGTGATATTTCACTGTATTCTGATATTCTTTTCACTGGTGATTAGTGATGCTGAGCATCTTTTCATGTGTCTGTTGCAGTTGCTCCTATTTTGACCATTGGCGTTCTCTGAGCTTGGCTCCTGTGTTCCTTTGACATGTCCCTTTGACGAGTTTTATTGTTTTAAGAACACTTTTTCTGTTACTAGAGGTGTCTCCTTTCTCATCTTGAGCTGTCTGCCTTGGAATCCCGTTTACCTAAGGAGCCCCCCGCCCCCCCGCCCCGCCCAGTGGTATGCCCCTACACTTGGTGGCACTCACTCCTGGCTGAAATCCACATGCCCCGCCGTCTCGGTCTCCTCCTCCTGAGCTCTGCTCTAGGGAAGTCGGTGCTCTGTCCTTTCGCTCCTGGAGGAGTCTGTCTGTCTTGAGATTCCAGCCTGATTGTTGCCCTGTGATTCCCACCTCTCTGATGTGTTCACGGTTGTAATTCTGTGGATGATCTGACTTTTTCTTGTTGTTAGGATGGGAGCAATTCTCTTTGCAGCTCTTTACATTCCAAGGTGAAGCTGGGCCATTCTGATGTGAGAAATGTTTGAGAGGACAGGATGGTCATGGAACACTTAGAGTTACCCTTGGGAATCAGTGTGAACTAGGTTCATAGGTCCTGGTCTCCAGTTTGGAGTACAACAGAGAAGGGCTGGACCCTGAAAGCTTGACTAAGGGAACTTATCTGGTCCAGTGTGACCTGTGGGCTTCCTTGATCTTGGTCTGGGCTCCCAGGCCAGGTCAGAGTAAGGCCAGCCCCTGGTGGACCATGGCGAGGTGGGCAGCCTCCCAGCACAGGCTGCGTGGTTTGGCACGTCACTGTTTTGCGTGTGTGACAACTTCTGGCCGGCTGACCTCTGTTGCAAACATCAGTTCTCAGTGTCCAGTTGTAGCTGAATATTCCAGTCCTAAGGGCTCTTGCTTATGTTCAGAGAACGAAGTATCAGCTGCTAACACTGATGGTTTCTATTTCAGGAAGACAATTCAGGAATGTCTTTTAAGAAAAAGTTTCCCTTAAGACACAACACAAAGAAAAAAGGTATGTCATGTAGATATTGAAGAAATAGAAATGTACATATTCTGTAATAATACAGCTATGCGCGAGGATACTGGAAGATCCTGTTATAAACAGCTAGTTGGATTTGTCTCCTGAAACATAGTTAAAATATGCATGAAACATTTGACAGAGCAAAGGTCTTTATTTCCTGCCCCCAGAAAGCCTCATAGTAATAACACCACCAAATGAGAAAATTCCTTTCCTAATTTCTTGCATACCTATTCCTTTGTAATCATAGTGGTTTATAGTTGTAGTTTTGAAAGCGGTTTGTGATAGATTTTCCTGTACATACCTTCTAGTGGAGCGTATCAACCATGAGGAGCAGGAAATGATGTGCCACAGAATTAAATGACGCAGTGCGTCGCAGACTATGAAGATGGATGTGTTCTTAACCGTTTGTCTTTTTATTGAGTAAGTTGGGTGTTTTATGGATGAGGAAACTGAGGCATAGATAGGGTGCATCCTTCCTAGGGTGGCAGGGTGATTTCCTAGGTTCCTGAACTTGTAACATTGTAGCCAGAACTCACTCCAGGGTGTATCTTCCTTTTTTTAAAGTTATTATTGAATTTGCTACAATATTGCTTCTATTTTAGGGTTTTGGTTTTTTGGCCTCAAGGCATGCGGGACCTTAGTTAGCTGACCAGGGATCAAACCCGAACCCCTGGCATCAGGAGGCCAAGTCTTAACCATTGGACTACCTGGGAAGTCCTCAGGGTGTGTTTTCTGAGGTCTGAAGTCTTACATCTGGGGGTAGGGGTAGAATCCTATAGTTCACCCTCGAGGCCTTAACGGCGGCTCAGATCTCCACCAGTAGCTTGTAGGCTCTTTCAGTTCAATTCAGTTCAATCACTCAGTCGTGTCTGGCTCTTTGTGACCTCGTGGAGTGCAGCACGCCAGGCCTCCCTGTCCATCGCCAACTCCCAGAGCTTACTCAAACTCATGTCCATTGGGTCAGTGATGCCATCCAACCATCTCTCCCTCTGTCGTCCCCTTCTCCTCCTGCCTTAAATCTTTCCCAACATCAGGGTCTTTTCAGCTCTTCCCATCAGGTGGCCAAAGTATTGGAGTTTCAGCTTCAGCATCAGTCCTTCCAATGAATATTCAGGACTGATTTCCTTTAGGATGGACTCACTTTCCTTTAGGAGTGTATGCTATGCGGGTGTACTTTATTCCCCCTACAGAGCACCCGCAGGCTCCTTTCTCTGAAGTGTGGTGATTACAACCAGGCCAGACAATCGTGTCCTGTGAAAGGAGCTAGTCGTCGGGATTATCCAACACTGTGCTGCTCCCCCGCCCTTCCTCGTGGGCTCCATGTGTGGGGACCTGTGGTTGTTCCCCTTGAGGAAGGTAGAGGAGGAGTGTTTGTCATGGGAGAGGTTGAAGGGGTTCCTTGTATAGAGGCAGGTTAGCCCCGACTCCCATTTGGTGGGCAGGGGATCACCCATCACATCTCAATAGCCGACTTCCTTTAGCATTCATATGTGGTAAAACCTGGTGGCTCAGATGGTAAAGAATCTGCCTGCCAGGCAGGAGACCTGGGTTTGATCCCTGAGTCAGGAAGATGCCCCGGAGGAGGAAATGGCAACCCAGTGCAGTATTCTTGCCTGGAGAATTCCACTGACAGAGGAGCCCGGTGGGCTACAGTCCATGGGGTTGAAAAGAGTTGGACTCAACTGAACGAATAACACTAAACGTAGATTAAACCAACCCCGCGGGAAGCCTTGAAGGGAAAAGAGAGCTGAAGGAACAGTTGGAAGATTTTCTGTGGAAGAGGTGAGCATGGAGTCTTGTCAGACCTCAGGAGTCAGAGCTGCCAGGAGTCGGACGGGACCCAGTGAGCCTGGGTCGGGAGAGCCGCGGTGGTTTCAGGCTCCAAGACGGCAGAGTTCATTGTGTGACCTTTCATGCTGTTTCTCACCAATATCCTGGGAGGAGCGACAGATCCAGGAAGACCGGGTTCCTCAGACTGGCCCTGTGTTGTGATGTTTTGGTTCAATTTTAAAATTGCATTGTGATTGTCAGTGTCTCCACAATCAAAATCTTCCAACCACAATTTCCATTGAATGTGTGGGAATGTCTGCCTTTCCATTTTCTACTCTTCTTGGTAACTTAAGAGAAAATTCCTCATTCATAAACACCAGTAAGGTGATCAGAGAAGATACTTTGTTTTCAAGAAGAGAGGTTTTTATAAATTGGATCCCAGGTATTAAAAGGCGAAGGTAGTGTTTACCCTACAGGGGAGCAGACGGCTACGTGGGCCCCAGGTTGCCACCTAGTGGCCAGAAAGAAACCTGCTGAGCATCACCAATAAGCGTGTCCATGCAGTTTAAGGGACTTCCTTGTAGCTCAAATTGTACAGAATCTTCCTGCAATGCAAGAGACCAGGGTTCAGTCCCTGGGTTGGGAAGATCTGGGCAATCCACTCCAGTAATCTTGCCTGGAGAATCCCATGGACAGAGAAACCTGGAGGGCTACAGTTCTTGGGGTTGCAAAGAGTTGGATACGACTTAGCGACTGACACACACCTGCAGTTTAGGGTGTGTCTAAGCCCCTACTTCTCTTTCCTTCTTGCTATTCGATATTCCACAGAAGGATGCTCACGAGGCGACAGTTCATCCCAGAGAGGCATCTCCGTGGACAGAGTCTACCTCATCTTCCCTTCCAATCTCTCTGTGCCCTTTCCCTACAGCCAAGGACCTGCATACTTGGAAAAAGCCCCATTAAATGCTGTCGGCTTTTATGGAGCCTTAAGTATATAAAATGTGTATTGAACCATCTGCAGTAACAATAATTTAAAAATATGCATGGATCCCACAATTCCTGCACAGACATCTTCTGAGTTTTATTTTCGTTTTAACAACCTTGCCAGGTGACGATCGTCATTTTACAGAGGAGGAATCAGAGTGATTATCTGTCTTGTCGTTGGTGGCAGGGGTGACAGAGGAAACCACAGGGATTCAAGCAGCTCCGCCCCGCTTCCCCCTCCCCACTCTTGCCAGGGAGGCGCTGAGCTGGGTGCTGGGGGTGGGGGTGAGCTGGATTGTGGCTGTGGCCCCGGAAGTGGGGCTTAGGGTGGGCTTGTCCATAACGCCAGTCCTGAGCGCCCAATGAGGGGGCTGTGAGTGATGTCAGGATCCCCATCCCCCCGACCCCTGCCCTCCGGTTTGTTTGCAAGTGGCCAGGCTGCCTCTGGGCTCTACCTGGGAGCTCTGGCGTTCAAGGACAGCTCCAGAGGCCTCTGAGCAGTGTTTCGTCTTAAGTATAGGACACAGAGCTGCTGGAGATCATTGTGGCCCAACACAAAGCTTTGTTTAGGGGAAGGGAATGAGCCTGTTTTGTTTAGGGGAAGGGAATGAGCCTGTTTCACACCTCACTTGGACAGCATTACCTTCCGTCCTGAGTACTCACGGCTGTTAGCACCCATGTATCCTGTCAAGTTTTCTAATCTGTGCTTCAAAAGTCTCGGAAGTCTTACCAGTCAACACACTGTTTCCAAAACACTGCAGTGCCTTACCTTTTGTGAGAGTTTGCAAGTTTCATTTTTCTAGGAGACTGAGGCAGTTTTAAATCCCTGAAGTTGAATTCTAAACAGTAATACTTTTTTTTTTTTCTCACTAAGAGTAATTTTTTACTGTGTTTCACTGCAATTATTTTTGTTTGTTTTTGAAAACTGGGAAGTGGCGAAGGAATCAAAGAATCAGAAAAAAAAATTAATTTTTCCCCCTCTGTGATTTCCACCTGCTCTTCTCTGCTTCAGAGCTCACAGTTCCTGGGGCACAGTCCTAGGAGCAGCGCCATGCTGCCCATTCCCCAGGCGGCCTGGCTTCTGAATCCCTTTTTGCACAAGTGGGTCTCCTGGCCATTTGGTGCCCTTGGGTACTGTGAGCTGGAGAAACACCAGCTGTAGCTGGGCCAGGCCAGATGCTCACTCCACTTCAAGGCTTCATTAGAGGCCTTTTTGAGGGGTGGAGGCTATGATTTTAGGGTGCAGCTTGCTTGGGGCAGGTGCATGGGGATGACCCAGAGAGATGTTGTGGGGAGGGAGGTGGGAGGGGGGTTCATGTTTGGGGAAAAAAAAAAAAAAAAAAAGAAACTAAGGATAATGAGTGACTCAATCCTAAATGAGGAATCTGGGTGGCCCACTGCTAAATATAGTATTATTTTAGTATACAATTATGTTAGTTATATTTTAGCAGGAGATTCAGACAGTAAGCTATAAGCATAATAAATAAGTAAATCAGTAAATATATTATAAAGTTATGGGTGTTCTGGAAAAAGAAGTAAGATGAGGAGAATCAGTGATGGGACATACATTTCACTTCAAGTAGCTGGGTATCTACTTAAACATGTTTAAGTATGTCATTTTATGGAGAAAGAATAAAACCACTTCACATCCTTAAAAAAAAAAAAAAAAAAAGAAATTGTTAAAAATGGATTTTCAACATTTTTAAAAAGCAATCAATTAGCTTGGCTCTGTGATGACCTGTTATTGATTGTCATTCATAGAGCTTCTAACAGTTGGTGAGAGTTTTGGTCCAGGAGACCGAGGCAGGATCCTCTCAGGAGTGGGGAACACAGACCCCATAGACCCCACTGCCAGGCCTTTTAAAAAAAGACCTTATTGAATTTGTTGCAGCGTGTTGTTGTTCAGTCCCTCAGTCATGTGTGACTGTCTGCGACACCAGGCTTGTTTCTGGTTTATGTTTTGAGTTTTTGGCCACCAGGCATGTGGGAATCTTAGCTCCCTGACTGGGGATCAAACCCACACCCCTAGCATGGGAAGGTGAAGTCTTAGCTGCACCAGGGACATCCTGCCCAGCTGTGTGATTAACATGGCTTTAGCGTAAATCGCATCGTGGCTGTGCTGTGATTTCCTGAGATCTGTCTCTTTTGACACTCTGCTTTGTTTGGTGGAAACAGCCACTCAAACGAAATGAATTGCCCAGATTTATTGTTTAGTTCTCACGTCTTGTCCCTGGGTAAAGCTGGGGGACTTCCCTGCCATGTGCGGTTTTCATCAGAGCGACCTTGAGCAGAACAGGATTCTCTGGGTTTTGGGCTCTCAGCCCTCACGTTCTCCCACCCCAGAGTGACCCCTTCTGCTGTCTCCTCTTCCTACCGGGTGGCCCATGGATAAGCCTCTCCTCTTGGGAGCAGTCATCAGTTACTCACAGTGCACAGTGAGGTTAAATTGGTGACTTGGCTTTCCTTGTAGATGGAGCCACCTTTTCTTTGAAGACTCTGGCTATTAGTAAGGAGGTGTGGGGGTCCAGTGAGTGAAGTGAAAGTCTCTCAGTCGTGTCCGACTCCTTGCGACCCCATGGACTTAGTCCATGGAATTCTCCAGGCCAGAACACTGGAGTGGGTAGCCCTTCCCTTCTCCAGGGCATCTTCCCAATCCAGGGATCGAACCCAGGTCTCCCACATTGCAGGCGGATTCTTTTACCAGCTGAGCCACAAGGGAAGCCTGAGTTCTAAATTCTGTTGCTCTGTCTTCCCATGTAGGCTTGTGAGTGCACTTCTGCTCTGTAGGTAAGGAGGTTAGCCATGCAGATGATTCAGTACAGTTCAGTTCAGTTCAGTTGCTCAGTCCTGTCTGACTCTTTGCGAACAGCACGCCAGGCCTCCCTGTCCATCACCAACTCCTGGAGCCCACCCAAACCCATGTCCATTGAGTCGGTGATGCCATCCAATCATCTCATCCTCTGTCGTCCCCTTCTCCTCCTGCCCTCAATCTTTCCCAGTATCAATGTCTTTTCAGATGAGTCAGCTCTTAGCATCAGGTGGCCAAAGTATTGGAGTTTCAGCTTCAACATCAGTCCTACCAATGAACACCCAAGACTGATCTCCTTTAGGATGGACTTGTTGGATCTCCTTGCAGTCCAAGGGACTCTCAAGAGTCTTCAACACCACAGTTCAAAAGCATCAATTCTCTGGCACTCAGCTTTCTTTATAGTCCAACTCTTACATCCATACATGACCACTGGAAATGGACCTTTGTTGACAAAGTAATGTCTCTGCTTTTAATATGCTATCTAGGTTGGTCATAACTTTCCATCCAAGGGGTAAGCATCTTTTAATTTCATGGCTGCAATCACCATCTGTGGTGATTTTGGAGCCCCCCAAAATAAAGTCAGCCACTGTTTCCACTGTTTCCCCATCTCGTTCCCATGAAGTGATGGGACTGGATACTACGATCTTAGTTTTCTGAATGTTGAGCTTTAAGCCAACATTTTTACTCTCTACTTTCACTTTCATCAAGAAGCTCTTTAATTCTTCTTCACTTTCTGCCATAAGGGTGGTGTCATCTGCATATCTGAGGTGATTGATATTTCTCCCGGCAATCTTGATTCCAGCTTGTGCTTCTTCCAGCCCAGCGTTTCTCATGATGTACTCTGCATAAAAGTTAAATAAGCAGGGTGACAATATACAGCCTTGATGTACTTCTTTTCCTATTTGGAACCAGTCTGTTGTTCCATGTCCAGTTTTAACTGTTGCTTCCTGACCTGCATACAGGTTTCTCAAGAGGCAGGTCAAGTGGTCTGGTCTTCCCATCTCTTTCCACCGTTTGTTGTGATCCACACAGTCAAAGGCTTTGGCATAGTCAATAAAGCAGAAATAGATGTTTTTCTGGAATTCTCTTGCTTTTTCGATGATCCAGTGGATGCTGTCAATTTGATCTCTGGTTCCGCGGCCTTTTCTAAAACCAGTTGCAGACGATTACTCCACTGTAGTACTCCACTCTTGTTTTACCCAAGGATGAGGAAAGCTGAAAAGAAACCAGACGCTTCCTGTTGGCTTGGTGGTCCGGGCCCCAGTCTTGTGCTGTGAACACCATGCATCCACAGTCACGTCTCATTCTGCATCCTCACAAGTGCGCTGTCTGCAGTAACTAACCAGTTGGTGCTTCTTTCCATTCGTAAATTATGAGCGCTGTTATTTGAGAGGGGCTTCCCAGGTGGCGCTAGTGGTAAAGAACCCGCCTGCCAATGCAAGTAGATACAAGAGACCTGGCTTCGGTCCCTGGGTTGGGAAGACCCCTTCGTTACTCGAGAGACCTGCTGAGTGATATTCTGTGATCCTTTACTTTGACGTAAACTGATGTTGGGGTTTACCACATGGGACAAAGGACGGTAAGCCCTGCCCCTACATCCAGAGTCTGCTAACAGCCCTGGACCAGCTTAGCCTCTGGGTGAGACAGGGTGTAGCTACTCCAGGGAAGGGGAGTGGGCAGTAGAGTCTCAAGATGTCAACGGCAAAGAGGCTGAGGTTGTTTTGGGGGCAAGGAGGGATGCTGGAAGTGCCCACCTCCAGGCATGTGGGAGAGTGAGCAGCCATCACTCTAGAGGGCTGCTGGAGACCGAGTCCTCGGGAGGATATGACTTGGGTCGTCTCTCCTGCAGGGCGCTTTGCAGTATGCGCGCCTCTCAACCAGCAGCCTACATCATGGAGTTTTTCTTGAGGCTGTAAAATCAGAGATAAGTGCTTATTTTGTATCTCCAGATGTCATCTAGGTTACAACTTAAAACAAGTGGTGGGTCTATGACTTAAATTTACTTTCATTTGGGGAGGGGGCTAGTCTCTGTTTTCCAAGTTTTCTGTGATGAGCAGCCCATTTGAATGCAGAAAACGAAATTATTTTAGGAATAAAGACTCTTACCGGTTGCAGGAGAGTGCGCCATGTTGATCTGTGATTCTAGGTTTCCGGTTGGGTCTTCAAGTCACTGTCAGAGAGTCTGTGAATTCGAACTACTTTCTGATCTGATTTGTAAAAGGGCTTGGGCTTCCTGGGTGGCTCAATGGTAGATATGGCTTTGATCCGTGGGTTGGGAAGATCCCCACTCCCACATACTTGTCTGGAAAATCCCATGGACAGAGGAGCCTGATGGGCTACAGTCCATGGGGTTTTGAAAAAGTCGGACACAATTTAATGACTAAAACAACAACAAAACACAAAGACTTGGTAAATGTCTTTGCTGACGTGTTTAAAAACATGCCTTGCTCACAGAGAAATCAGATGCCTACATAATTGTTACCAAACACAAAAATTAAATGCCATCTAACTTAGGGTTTCTAACTTTCACAAAGTAATTACCCCTTAAACCAAAACATTGGATTCATTTTCACAAATTTGAGCCTGACATCTTAATTCATAACGAGCAGCTGCAGTAGACTCCGGCAGTCTCAAACATTAGTGAAATGAAGAGGAGGTTTTAAAGCAAGTATTGAATTCAGGACTTAACAATACGTTCAAATCACACGACTGCAAAATGGGCATTAGGGGACTTCTTTGTGGACAAAGGCAGTGTTTTTTCTGATTTCATCCAGCTGTTGTGGTTTTTGGTGGCCTCTGACCTCCCATAACTGTCAACGAAATCAGTCTTCTCTTGAAAATCTCAGTTCTTATTCCTTTTCCTCTCTGCTCCAACTTTTAGATTCTCTCAGCTGCTGTTGCTGGCAGCTTAATCTCTCCAATCAACTCTCCTAACAGCTTCTCCGATTTCTTCCTTTATGACTGGCAGCTCCCCCAGCTGTTCTCGCCTATCTTTTTCGTCTCACTTGCCAACATGTCAGGTCTTCAGAATAGCCTCAGTCTAGTTCTTTGGCCCCTGAGTTCAATTTAACTGGAGTGCTTATTAGCAAAAATATTTCTGTGTTAATTATGTTAGTGGAAACTTGACACACTGACGTGTTTAGGAGCACATATCTGTAATAGAATAACCATTTTCATGCTATGTTGATGGATTGGCAGAGGTGCTCATGAACTTTAAAATACCTGAAATCAAAGCAGAGTTGTCAGATAAGAGGCTCAGTGGGTGGATTGGCAGAAGTTTTGTTTTTTTAAAATTAATTTTAATTGGAGGCTGATTACTTTACAATATTGTAGTGGTTTTTGCCATACATTCACATGAATCAGCCATGGGTGTACATGTGTTCCCCATCCTGACTCTCCCTCCCATCTCCCTCCCCATCCCATCCCTCAGGGTCATCCCCGTGTACCAGCCCTGAGCACCCTGTCTCATGCATCAAACCTGGACTGGTGATCTGTTTCACATACGATAATATACACGTTTCAGTGCTATTCTCTCAAGTCATCCCACCCTCGCCTTCTCCCACAGAGTCCAAAAGTCTGTTCTTTACATCTGTGTCTGTTTTGCTGTCTCGCATACTGGGTCATCGTTACCATCTTTCTAAATTCCATATATATGTATTAATATACTGTATTGGTGTTTTTCTTTCTGACTTACTTCACTCTGTATAATAGGCTCCAGTTTCATTCATCTCATTAGAACTGATTCAAATGCATTCTTTTTAGTGGCTGAGTAATAGTCCATCATGTATAGATACCACAGAATTTCTTATCCATTTGTCTGCCGACGGACATCTAGGTTGCTTCCATGTCCTGGCTATTGTAAACAGTACTCGGCAGAAGTTTTATTGCACTTCTTTATGTTGTCCGTGTGTGGACCAGCACTTTGTAACTTGCAAGTATTGATGTAAACTGCACATTTCTGGTTTTAGCATTTTTCATTGGAGACTGAATATGATATTTTTCCTGCCTTTTACTGTTGAGATTTTTGATGAGCAGCTGCCGTGGAAACTGAGCGACGTTTTCTGCTTGTTGGTGGATACACCCAACATGCTCGCTTTACAGTTTGCTGTTCTGGCTGGAGAGCCCCTGGCCACCTGGGATCCCCTGTATGGAGGGAAGGAAATACCACCACATGCCCTCCGCTGCCTACTGGGAAACTGCAGGAGGGAGGAGCTAAAAACACAGACGAAAACCTTAACTAAAATCTGATCTTTCTCTTAGAGGAAGAAAAACAAGAAGATCAAAATTCCGTTGCCCCATAGTCTCAGAGACCACAGTTGGCATAGCATTGGTCTGACCTCCTGTGTCATAAGGCAGGGTCCTGCTTTCACCAAAATGGCTCTAAATGCCTTTGCTCACCTCTTTGTGCTGGTATTCCCCTTGTTCTTTTAGCCATAGGTCTCACACCACCAACTCATGAGATGGAAACCTTTAAGTCAGTGAATCAATATCTGGGTTTTCCTTTCTTTCTTTTTCCAGCATCTCTCAAGAACCTTAGCAAGAATAAGAAAGTGGTTCCGTTTCCTGGTAAGAGAACAGTTATTGTCATGGTTTATGAGGTGCCTGTGAAACGGGTCCTTGGCAATTACCCCAGAAAAATGTGTGCACAGCGCCCCTGCTGGGCCACCCCTGGAACTTCCATTTGGGGTCAGCGTCCACACAGCCTGTCTGGCTCGGAACAAAAGGTGACCCTCTTATGACTGTGCTCTGACCTCTGCAAACCCTCTTTTGTATGGCACCATATTTAGGTGGGTGGACAAAGGAGGGTTTTCACTCAGCAACATGGTCACACTGTCTGTCCGTCAGCCAGTGATTCAGTCCAGGCGGACTTTGCATTGTTGAACTATGCAGTTATTTTAAGATTTCACTGTATTTATAGCACTTTATAAGAAAAAAGGAAAGAAGAGAAAAAAAAACCAACCTGATACTTGGGGTAAGAAGGTGCAGGTTTCAGACAGGAAACTTCAGACAAATACGGAAATTCTTAGGGGCCCTGAAGTGACATGTTTTTAGCCGCATTTAGGGGCCTGTTGGATTATGGGTTCAGTTCTGACAGGAAACAATATAGAACAAGTGTGCAAGGCCAGAGACACCTCACTGATGATTGCATTCAAAAGGGGAAGTGAACTTAGGGATTTTTGAAATGTGTTTTATTACATATCAATACCACACATATATTACTGTATATTAATGTTTAATGCAATTTCATATTAAAGAGTATGGTAATCTATTATTCACATCTCGCTACCATTTTTAATTTTTCACATTCTAATTTTATATGTCTTTAGGGATGCTTTATGTGTGGGACTAGGCACTGCTGGTCCATTTATTATTTATTCCATTTTTTTCATTTATCAGACATTTTCCAAGTACCTTCCATGTGCCAGGCTGAGCTGAGAACTTGGGAAAAAACGATGCCTAGGACACAACCCCTGCCCTCAGGCAGCTGCCAAGTGGGGACTCTGACCAAGCAGAGGTCAGCCCACCTGCAGGTTCAGTAGAGAGCCTGTAGGGAGTGCTAGGCCGGCTGTGAGTGGTACGCAGTTGCAACTTCCTGGGGTTTGCCAAGTGTAGTTTCAGCTCCTCCTGCCTCTTGCCTTGGCCTTTCATTTTCATGTAATCAACTATTACCTTGTGAAGGTTTTTAGTCTTTCTTCTATAATAATCTCCTCCTTTGTTTTTTCTCTTTAAACTTTTTGTGGTAATAATAAGTATCATGTGTACAGTTTGCCTTCCATATCCGTGGATTCAACCAACTGCAGATCAAAAATATTAGGAAAAAAATTCCAGAAAGTTCCCAAAAGCAAAACTTTGCCCAGTGCAGGTGACTATTTATAGAGTGTCTAACTGTACCGTGTAACAGCTGCTTACATAGCATTTGCATCATATTGAGCGTTCTAAGAATCTAGATGTGATTTAAAGTATACAGGAGAACGTGCCTAGGTTGTGTGCAAACACCATGTCCTGTCATGTAAGGGACTGGACATCTGTGAGGTCCCTGGAACCACACACATGGAGGGATCAGTGTTTACAGTTCACTGTGGCCTTCGATCGCTTATCACCATGATCTTACATATTTGAGGATCCACACTTTCACCTGTTTTGTTTTTTTCCAAGAAAGAAATAGCTGAGACCCAGGAAGAGAGAAGGCAATCTGTCCAAGATATTTTGAATGTAGGTGGGTGAACCAGGACTCATGAGTCACTTAAACCATCCTTTAACAACGAAACAGAATAGTGGGAAGCTGCCCACCCCGAGCTCCGCACCGAGTGCTGAGAGAATACAGGTGAGCTCGGGGGCGCTTTGCCATTCTCTGGAAGCTCATTGCTCCCAGGTTGGGACACAGATGGACGCAGACACAGATAGAAGCTTGTGCTGGAGACCCTGGAAATGTCCCGAGGAGAGAGTGGCTGATGTCTGGGGCCAGGAGAGAGGATGCAGGGAGCGACGGGAGGTCTTATAAAGGAGGGGGTTGTGCAGGTGGACTGCGAAGGGTTGCGGGGGGGATCTGCTGGGAGGGGTAGGCAGTGCTGAGAAGGGGATCAGGGCAGGGGGCTGAGTGTGCAGATGTGTGGAGGGGAGGTAGGAGCGGGCGGTGCAGCTGGAGCAGAAGGATGTCGGGGGGCCATGTGAGGGGAAGAGACGGGGACGCAGATGCCCTAACCCAGGTCTGCTGTGTTCCCGAGAGCAGGCAGGGCCAGGTGCTGGTAAAGGTATCAGCTCCAAGTATCAGTGTTCATTTCTCAGCTGCACAAATCTTGCCACAGTGTGGAGGCTCTCCTGGGTGTCTCCCCTCCCAGTGCTGACTTAGATCTGGGGGCTTCGTGATGTTGCTGCCTTCCAGAGGAAGAGCGAGGCAGGAGGTTACATGAGACCCTTCCCAGGTGAGCCAGGAACGAAATTTCACGTTCACAGCCCTGTTGTTGGAAGAGGCCCTAGCCCCCTGCCCCATCCCAGGTGCGAGCTGGCTGGGAACCGTCCGTGGCAGCTGGACACTAGGGCTGGGAGCACAGCTGGGTCTGCTGGTCACTGTGCCATGCCCCTGGGTGTCATTCTAGGGGCCTGGTCTTTGTCCTGTAGATAATATTAAAGCAGGGAGATGACGTGATCAGATTTGCGTTTTAAAATCATCACTGTGACAGTAGGAGGCAGGGGCGGGAAGGTTAAGAGCGTTCCTGTCTGTAACATCTATTAGATGGCGGTGTCTGGACCACAGCTGTAGGGCTGCACAGGAGAGGCAGACTTCAGGACCACATGGATCAGACCTGGCCGTGGAAGGGATGGGAGAGATAAGGCTGACGCTGGAGCTGGGGTCTCTGGATTGGGCTCTGGGGTAAAGTTACTCCTGCAAACAAGAGCAGGAGCAAGCTGGGGGGAAGGGAGGTATCAGTGTGCTGAGTTGTGAGGCTCCTGGCTTCTCTGGGGCTCTGCGAAGTTCCAGCTGAAGGTGTCTTTCCCCAGGCTGTTTCAAGCGGTGGTGTTTTCAGGTTTCAGGAACATCCTCTGCTTTCTGACAACAGAGGGCTTTTATTTCTGTAGGATTCGCTCGGCGTTGGTGAGCTCGGCTTGGCTGGCGGGAGGTTGATAAGCGCACAGTGATCTTCCTCCTCTCCTTAGGTGGTTCTTCACGTGTTGGTGCCTCTTCTGGAGAACAGTGGCTCTGGATTCTCCTGCACTGACACTTTGTTTTTAATTTTCATGAAAGTGCCTTCCCTCCCTTTGTGACTCTTAGAAAAAGCCAGTGTTCCCAGTAGCTTGTCAACTTTCAAACAGTGAATGGATCACATTGCTGAATGAGAGTAAAAGCGACAAACCATGTAAAAGCACTTTGTCAGCGTAATGTCATACGTGAAAACTATTTTCTTAATATTATCACTGTCATTTTGAAATCAGTGATATAGTAGCAGTGCTTGTCAATGTTCGATTTAGCTCATGTGGTTTCGATGGCTACTATGTTTACTGGTGATTTTGTTTTATTTTGTTTACTGAAAATAAGAAAAGGAACCAAATGACATTTCTAGAGGAAAAAAATACACCTGTATGACTAGACACCCCAGTTAAAAAAGAAGACCGAAGAGAACCACCAATGGGATAGCAGTCACAGGCATCATCACCAAGACAACCATATGTGAGACTGACAAGCAAGAATCGCTTGAGCCATCATCCTGGGACCAGTCATCTGAAGAACAGACACCTGGGAAGCAAGAACCATTTGAACAGGCATCCTTGGGACAACCGTCCCAGGAACAGCTGACTCAGGGAGAAGACAAAGAGCAACAAATACCATGAAAACAAAGTATCAGCTGTAGTTGTGAAGAACAACAGTCTGAAGCTAGAAAGGATCATAAGGTGAAAGAAAACCACATTAGGCATTTTTGTTCACATGATGCTAAAGAGGTTTGCCAGTAGGATATTACAATTGTGAATTTCATATTTTGGTGCCCAGGCATAGAGTTTTCAAACAATGATTAAGACTAAATGTATCCGGAATTCTTTCTTCTGTTCCCTGAGTGTAAAGCTGGGAGGGGGTGGTTGGTGAGATTGAATGGATATTAGTCATGTGGCCTAGATCATCCCTTTTTCTTAGAACCTCACCCTTATCTGGCATTCCAGGGTGCCTCAGCCATCCCCAAATGATACATATTTGCGTAGTTATCCATAATTAATTACTCCTATTTAAAAGTGATTTAAGACATTATTATAATACATACTGGGGCTTCCCAGGTGGTGCTAGTGGTGAAGAATCGGCCTGCCAGTGTAAGAGATGCAAAAAAAACCCAGATTCAATCCCTGTGTTGGGACGATCTCCTGGAGGAGGAAAATGGCTCACTCCAGTATTCTTGCCTGAAAAATTCCACGGACAAGAGGAGCCTGGCGGGCTACAGTTCATAGGGTCACAAAGAGTTGGACACAACTGAGCAACTGCACATACATGTAATACATATGATACATAAATCTACACACAAACATATCTGCATTATATATACGGATACCTGCACATGTCAGAAATGGGCAATAGAACCCCAGCGAATGGTGAAATTTTGGTGATGAGGAGAATGGACTTTGAAGTCAGACTATACAAGTGTGACCTCTCCACTCACTAAGTATGTGAACTAGGTCTGTGTCTCATCCATTAATTGGGATGATTGAAAATGATAATGGTTAATAAAAAGCCCTTTGAACAGCGATGAACACACGGGAGGCACTAAAAGTGTTGACTGTGCCGTTATTTCATTTTGGTTGTTGTCTTCTCTGTTAAATGAGAGAAGACAAGCTGGAGTTTCTGCTAAGATTATCAGATTTGACTCTTAGGAGGGTTACCTGAGCTGCCCCACTGCTAGAACAAAGATGGCAACCAGGATTTCAGGATTGTCAAGCCCTAGTTAAAAGTCATACCAGTTCTTCACCATCTGTTAATTAGTAATACAGTGTTTGCATGTGGAAGGAGAAAGGAGAGCTATTGTTTCACCATTTCATGGGTTCTTGGTTTCGTTAGACTTGACCGTGGCATTTGTTACACCTTAAGAAGGAAATTGTAACCAAATGGAAACCATCTCCATCTTGTCTTTAGATATTTTCAGTTAATTAATACATTTCTGATGGAGAACCCATTTTGCCCTGGCTTCATTCTCACTGTATGTCTTGGTGCATGAGAAGGAATTTAGAACTGTATGTCCCATTCCTTTTGCCCAAGCCCTCTGTTCCTGTGTCTGGTGTGTGTTATTGTGGAAAGAAGACGGATTTGGGGTAAGAACCTCTGGTCCAGTCCATGTTGCCCTTTATGGACCTGATGGTCTTGACCTTGGTCTCCTGTAAAGCGAGAAGGATGATGTGAGAGGTAGGAGTGAGTCCAGAGATCGTGGCATTTACACCATAGGGATTAGTTGATTGACTCAAAAACACAGGTGACCTGTGCAGCTTATGGGTGACAGGGTAGGACTTGGACTCATGGTTTCCTTTTTTTCTCCCTTAAAAAAATTTTTTTTAGATACAAATCACTCAAATATTTAATCTGTCTTAGTATAGAATTATTGTAATGGCAAATGAAACTAAACTCTCTAAAATATACAATAGTGTGCTGGTATAAGATTGAGTCTTTATTTTAATGGATACATAAATACTGCTTCATTTAAAATACTGCATCCAATGACACCCACATTTGGGGCCTAACTTTAGCATGGTCTGGATGCTGGAGGAGTAATTCAGGATTACAGTCAAACAAAAAATTGAAATTCAAGCAATGCCATAGCAGCTCAGCACACTTAGAGAATAGGGGCTGGGAGCTGGGAGGCGAGAAGATTGAGAAGGGGTAGACCAAGGGGTCGCCTTAGATCAACTAAAATGAGATGGCCACTAACCCCGAACTAATTTCAGAATCATTTTGAAATACATTTTCAAGGTTGTTTTCTGCATCAGTGCCTGCCCAGCAGCAAGCCATTGCCTGGATGCCCTGCTGTTAGTTTCCATCTCATACTGTAGATCCTGGACGCTCAACACGACACAGACTGCGGCCCGAAGATCACCCAGAAGCCAGACTTTACAGACACACCAGTTCTTATGCGAACTGGGAGAGGACTGTGGCCAGACCACAGCTTTAGGAAGTTTCCCCTTTAACCTGCTTGTTTATGTCTTTCAGATGGCCTGAGAGTGGAAACCATTAAATTTAAAAAATCACCTTTGTATCCACTTGAAGCCAATTTTTCTTCCATCATGATGCTTCCATCTCACATATGGACAATTTAACAGCAAGAAACCATGTTTGGGGTGAAGCGAGGCCCCAAGCAGTAGTGTCCCCTCAGGTGCTAGAGATGACGGCTTGGATCTCATGTTGTTCTGATTCCTTTTCCTGAAGGTATTTCTTTTTAGTAAACATTTAGAAGAGTGAAATGTGGTTCTTTAAAATTAAGGCTCACAGGGATAGTTCAGAAAACCAGAAGGGTTTGGAATAATGTCTGCACGTTTCCCCTCATTACTTTTCTCTTTCTTGGAATGTGTATTGAAAAGTATGGTTTCATTTTTATGTAACATGTAACTTCTCACACAGAGGTATCTAGAACTTCCACTATGTGAAGTTCAAAGCGTGAAAATATTTTATCTGCTGAATGATTAATTCCAAAAGGAAGAAAAAAATTACCAAGGTGAGCTGCGAAATGGATTTTAAAATTTACTTTTTCTTGATGACAAAAGTAATACCCACATAGCTAAGTGCAAAGATTTAACAGTTTTCTTTAGCAAAGATTTTAATTACAGCAAATAGTATATGCCTTCAAATCACTCTCTTCAGAATTGGGGGGTTGTTTCACTGAGCTCACATAGAGCTGTTGGCTGTTCAGAGTTGGGGGTTGTTTCACTGAGTGCATAGAGCTGTTGGCTGTGTTTTTTTGCATTCTAGTCATAGTTAAAGAAGCTGTAGGCTATTTACCTTTGCATTTTGGTAAAAAACATAATATACTATCAACAAGGTTAAATTTCAAAATTAGAGATTTATTTACTTTTTAATATTTACTATTTAACTGGAGGATAATTACTTTACAATGTTGTGTTGATTTCTGCCATATAACAGCATGAATCAGCCATAACTATACATACGTCCACTCCCTCTTGAACCTTCCTCCCTCCAAAATTAGAGATTTAAATATTGTCATCTCCAAGATACAGGCATTGCTATGTTGAGAAATTCAGCATATATTCTGTTACACTTATTGATATTATAGTTATAACCATTGGTAACAGGCTCGACAGTGTCAACTTCTTATATTTGATATTTAAAATGCTTTAAAAGTTGGTGGGCATTGAAATGTGTCATAACCTATTGGAGTATACAGGAGAAAGTGAAGAAGTAAGAAAAAGTTTGAATGTCTGCCGAGCCTTCTGAACTGAGTAGGGAAACCAGAAGGAAAATGAGCAGAGTAGAAACATATTTCTCTTTTACAAAAATATATGGTAAAATAAACTATTTGTGTTTCCACTGAAGTAGCGCATGTTATTTGTATGTGAGAAGTTGCTTCTTTCTTATTAAGGTTCTCTTTTTGCTTTTGGCTTTTATAGTTCAATCATGATATGTCTAGGTACATATCTCTTCGAGTTTATCCAACTTGGAGTTGGTTGAGTTCAGTGTTCAACTATTGATTGGACAGAGATTTTGGGTATGAGATGTTGGAGGGCTCCAAACCCATTCTGGGCTTCCCAGATGACTCCGTGGGTAAAGAATCCACCTGCAGTGCGGAGATGCAGGTGACACAGGATCAATCCCCGGGTCAGGAAGATCCCCTGGAGGAGGGCATGGCAGCCCTCTCCAGTGTTCTGGCCTGGAGAATCCCCTGGACAGAGGAACTACGGTCCATTGGGTCTCAGAGTTGGACATGTCTGAAGCAACTGCATGCACCCACGCACACAAACCCATTCTGCCTTCACCCCTGGGTGCTAAGCTGTGGTTTTCACAGTTGTGAGATGATCCATTTTCAAGGTGATTGTTGATCTGGGGGGAGGGAGCTAGGAATAGGTCAAGTTAAAACGTCACAAAACCTTAAGAGTCAGTAGTTTTTCTTAAATAAATGATCCTTGGATACCTGCAACCCTTTGATTAATTTCTAGAGTACTGGAAAAGTGATTTTGACCCTTTTTGCTAGTGTTCTTTTTACTTTTACGAAGGAATGGACTTTTGATGGTCCTTACTCTGTTATTTCAGAAACGCTTCTCTTGTGTTATTCTTGATGTGACAACCGGTGAGAATGCAGATCCCTTCAGTTTTGCACCTGCCATGTGTTTTTAATTCTGTTCTCTCTTAGTTTATATAAACACAGAGAAGCAGAGCAGCAATCCCATATGGCCACCAGACTGGGAAATGGCATGTCAAGTCCTCTGTCTTGGAAGTTCTCAGTCTCTGCAATCAGTACATGTGGGAGTCTCCTTCACTTAACTTTGGGTGAATGTGGAAAGTGAAAGTGAAGGTCACTCAGTCATGTCCGACTCTTTGTGACCCCATGGACTGTATAGTCCTGAATTCTCCGGGCCAGAATACTGGAGTGGGTAGCCTTTCCCTTCTCCAGGGGATCTTCCCAACCCAGGGATCGAGCCCAGGTCTCCTGCATTGCAGGTGGATTCTTTACCAGCTGAACCACCAGCGAAGCTCTTGGGTAAATGCGGGAGGAAGTGTTAGTCTTCTCCACTTAAAGGGAAGCAGGGAAGGAAAAGCTGAAGCATTCTCCATTAAGCCAATGATTAAGATGATCTTACAATTTATCATCTGAACTAGGGTACTTTTGATAGGGAGAAAGATTACTAAAATAATTTAATATATGTATGTGTATATAAAGGGAGGGAGGGAGGGAGAGAGACATATACCCAGCTGCTCATGTATACACACACACACACACACACACACACACACACACACAAACATACACTGAGAGTTATTGACCTCCAAACTAATTTTTACCACATTGTTGCATCTGAAGATGGTTCTATTAAAAAACAAATTCTGAAACTTTTGAAAGCAAGTTTTGTATAAAATAAAAAGTATCCACATACCTTAAAGCAAACAGGGCTTTTTGATATAGATAATCTGAACTAAGAAAAAGCAGAATAACCACTCTTGGTACATATTCATGTATGTTAACTGCCTTCCTAAAATTATATTTGTTTAATACCATGTCCTTGTATTTTCAAAAGATATCAGCATTTAATAAGGTCTAATTATTTCATCTTCTGTGTGTACTATTATATTTTTAATTCAGAAAATACTTTCTCTAGAGGTGCTGAGGGACCTGGTAAACTCAGAGCAAGTTTTGCTAAGTGTGAAAATCCTCACTACTGTTTAAAAAATATTGACATTAAAAATATTTCAGGCCAATATTTTTGTAGTTATTGCCCATTTCTTCCACTCAGGGGGCCTTTTGTTGACAAATACTTTTACAGGGCAAAACTCAGCAAAGAAATTATTTCTATTGATGATTTTTAAAAACGTTTTGTTAAATTTTTATGCTGCAGAATCACAGAGCCTCTCAATTTTGTGTTATTGTGATAAAATATAAATTTATCCAATTAAAAAATAGATTCTTCATAAGCTTCCTACCAGTTGAGAAAATTCCACGAAAATTATGGAATTTCCAATCACATCCTCCACTTGAACTCTCATCATTCAATATGTTGAATGCTTCCTGTGCTTTCTTGGCTGCCCTGCATGGCATGTGGGATCCCAGACCATGGATGGAACCCTTGCTCCCTGCAGTGGAAGCTCAGAATCTTAACCACTGGACTGCTAGGGAAGTCCCATGCTTTGCCTTTTTAAGGATACATTTCAATGAACCTCCTGGTTTTAAGCTTTTTCCTCAATAATTGGAAGTTGCCAAAGCTTGCAATTATATAAAATATGGTTGCAATTATATAAAATAAGGTTAAACACTCTATTTGGCTCTGTTTGTGGAATAATCTGATCAAAGCTTACAACTGGTTTTGAACAGACTATAACCAGAATTTAGAAAAATTTGAGAAGTATTTATTCCAGTATGGATTAGAAACAAGATAGTAAAACGTGTTTTGTGGGCCATGCAAATCAAGAATACTGGAGATCGTGGGTAAGTGCTGGGGCTCTTGTCCATGGAAAATGCATGACTTTGAAGCACAAATGCTGTGCTGGTGACCCCAGCTTCCAGTGTCTTCTGCTTGCTTCCTGAGTCTCATATGAGTCCGGGTAGGGAGAGAAGTTGCCCACCTTTGTTCATTCTATAATCCCTTTAGTTGGCTCTCTGGTCATTTGCTGCAGCCCTTCTGTGGCTGTCCAAAGAGGTACCTTGTCTTCTCATGAAGTGTTAGTGATGTGGCCATCAATTCAAATAGATGGGTACAGGTTGTATCTGGAAATGGTATCTTGGCTGGAACAATGCTGCCTATCACCAAGATTATGGATTTCTTTTAAGCTGTATCTCTGCTTCTTATTTATAAGGTGAGGTGAAGTGAAAGTCGCTCAGTCGTGTCCGACTCTTTGTGACCCCATGGACTATACAGTCCATGGAATTCTCCAGGCCAGAATACTAGAGTGGGTAGCCTTTCCCTTCTCAAGGGGATCTTCCCAGCCCAGGGATCAAACCCAGGTCTCTCGCATTGCAGGCGGATTCTTTACCAGCTGAGCCACAAAGGAAGCCCAATTTATAAGGTGTGTCTAGTATTATTCACAGCTCATAACTCAACGAAACAATTGAAAAGAATATTTAGAGAAAGCCCAACTTTAATTGCACATCATGGACTCACAGGTTGCTATGTTTATCCCTCAAGTTTACTACATTAAATGCTGAAATAAAACACTTATAAAAGAATATGAGATTTGACTTTAAATTTGGAGGTTTAGAGTGGTCTGCCCAAAGAATTAAAAAATGCTGGGTGTAGTGTGTTGTTGGCATTGTTCACTGGCTACACTAACAGGCATTACTTTGAATAAAGTTTCCATTGTGTATTTTTCAGTGGTAAAACAAGTTTACATGCCCATGAAGATGAATTCACTCCTGAAAAAAATACACAAAGGATATTCAAAATTTAAAAAATTTTAAAATCAATGAGCTTCATTTTTCTCTTATTCCTCAAGGGACATATTTTGATGTATTAATATTTCTAGAATTCTGCATAATGGATGAATTCCAGAGTGTGATGGAAGAGGAATCGGAGGACACCCACCTCTGTGGGATACACACTCTGGTGAGCTCGCCGGCAGATTGCAGTGCCTGGAAGCAATTCCTTCTTTTATTTTTATTGAAAAAGATATGACTGATGAAAACTCAGAATTTTTCGGGCAACACTGATTTGGGGCACGTTTTCATGTTTTCCCCTAAGTTTTTACAAAAGATGCTCTTCTGCGATGCTTTCCGCAGATCAGAGCACAGGCAGCGAAGAGCCTGCGGCATCCTTTCCTGGGGCAGGATCCACTGCGTGTGCCCCCGAGGGGAGGATGCGGTCAGCCCATCACCTGATTGCTCCTGGTGCTCTGGTCCCCTGTCCTGGAGGGCATCCTCTCCGATGTCGATGTCGCAGGTGCAGAGCACACACCGTCATGCAGGTGTCACTCTGGTGTGCCTCTTTGCTTGAGGGGTTAGAGGACACAGGGCAGTGTGAACCGGGCTTCTCTGGTGGGAAGGGGGTGGGGAGGAGAGCAGCTGTAGGGCTGAGCCAGACATGGCGGGACTGCACCTCCACGCACTCTGACCTACTGGTTTCCCATGGTGCACCTCCACGCACTCTAACCTGCTGGTTTCCCATGGTGCACCTCCACGCACTCTGACCTACTGGTTTCCCATGGTGCACCTCCACGCACTCTGACCTGCTGGTTTCCCATGGTGCAGCTCCACGCACTCTGACCTGCTGGTTTCCCATGGTGCACCTCCACGCACTCTGACCTGCTGGTTTCCCATGGTGCACCTCCACGCACTCTGACCTACTGGTTTCCCATGATGCACCTCCATGCACTCTGACCTGCTGATTTCCCACGGTGTGGATTCCCATTGTTTCCCATTGTTCTTGGTGAGGATTCCAGGTTGGCCCATCTTCCCCCATACTCTTGGGGTTCGTGTGAGTTCACTTGAATTTTCGATGACTTTTTTCCTATCTAGCTTAGTGCCCGAGATTGCTAGTTCTGATGTTCAATCTGCCATTTGATACCAGAGGTGTGAGTTGTCAACACAAACAATAAATTGATAGGAGGAGGAGCTGGCTCATGTCTCTGGAGAAAGTTTTCAGACGTTTATTGCTGCATGAATCTGCATCCAGGCTGAACAGCAGGTGACAGTAAATCCTGCTGTTCCGTCTAAGCTTTTCTACCGTCTTGCAGTGACTACAGAGGCAGGGTAAAGAGTATTTCCAGAGGAAATAACTTACAAGAACAGTTCACCATGATTTCCCAGGTGGGATTCGGAATTACGAGTCTCCCTGCGTTACTAAAGTATTGATAACTCTGAGCCTTCGTTGTGGTAGCAAGCTTCATACAGTGTTTCCTTGGATGTTGCCGTCCACTGCAGCAAGGAGGAAGCCAGAAAGATTCTCTGGTAGTGGCAAATCAGCCCTTTGTTATTGGTCATTGTAAAATATCACAGTGTACAAATAGTTATTCTGTGTTCAGTCGCTCAGTGGTGTCCAATTCTTTGTGACCCTATGGACTCTAGCCTGCCAGGCTCCTCTGTCCATAGGAGTCTCCAGGCAAGAATACTGGCGTGGGTTGCCATTTCCTCCTCCAGGGAGGAGGAATTTTCCTGACCCAGGGATTGAACCTACGTCTCTATGTCTCCGGCATTGGCAGGTGGCTCCCACCACTAGCACCATCTGGGAAGCCCAGTTAATCAATCTAGACCTTTAGGAAAGTCAGATCAGAAAGTCAAAGAAGTCTACAAATAAATCCATCCTTTAAGCTGTTCTGTACGCATGCCTAGTTTTGCTAATGGAAAGTATTCTGAAAAAATTTACCTCTGATAACTTACTGGCCATGGTCTGAAGTAGGTCATTTATGTCTATCTGCCCCTTCTCTTCCTTCCTTTGAGTGTTCACTGCATTTCTAGTGAGGGGATGTGTTGAGATGCTCATGTTTAATGCCTAAAGGAGTGACCTTAGCCAGCCAGAAATGAAATCTAGCTTGTTGAGAGCAATCCAGCATGCTGTTTGGCATTCTCAGAGTCAGTGGCGGCTGTCTGGGTGCAGCTGAGGCTGATCAGTTTTGGATTTTCATGAGGTCAGAGTCATGTGGGCAGAGGCTACATTCAACTCTTGTTGTTGTTCAGTCCATGAGTCATGTCCGACTCTTTGCGACCCCATGGACTGCAGCACATCAGGCTTCCCTGTCCTCCACTATATCTTGGAGTTTGCTTAAATTCATGTCCATAGAGTCGGTGATGCCATCCAACCATCTCATCCTCTGTCATCCGCCTCTCCTTTTACCTTCAGTCTTTCCCAGCATCAGGGCCTTTCCCAATGACACGTTTCAACTCTATGTAGCACATAATACAAGAATCTCCATTCTCTCTGGCGGATCCCCCCAAGCTCCTTGTCATCAGACTCAGGTAGGGGACAGATTCCTTGACTGGTCTTTCTGAGGCCCTTGGGTGCATTCCCTGTGGCAGTACCTGCAGGGGAGATGCTGAGGCCGTGGTGAACGAAGACTGCAGGTGATCACCCGAGGCATAGGGCGATGGACAGGAGAAAATCTAATTTAATCTGTATATATGGGAACCTCACATAGTCAAGAGGGTCAGACACGGAAAGGTAAAGTGGGGTTTGCACAGCATCCTGAGCTCAGGAATAGGCTGGGCCTGGGGCTGTCAGGGTTGGGAGGGCCATTGCCTGGACAACGCAGGGAAGGGCAGGTGCTAGGTGATGAGATGCCAGCCCTGTCACACAAGCAGGGCCACGTGCACAGAATCAGACTACAGCTGTTGTTTCTCTGGGGAAAACCCACAACTGAAATTCTTTAAGGTAGTTAAGGGAGGGGCACACGAATTTTTCTTGAACCTGCAGGGTCTTGACTGCCTTAAGTTCAGAATAACACTCCTGCCCGAGGGCACATCTTGGGGAGGCCTGTTCTAAACCCTACATGCTCCTTCAGCCAACTGGAGCATTTGAGCCAGCATTTCCTCATTTGAAGAGTGAGGATGATATTTTGTCTTTGAGATCCTCTGGCTGGTTAGTAAGTCTGTGTTAACAAAGACATATTTAAGTGTGAGACGAAGGTGGCACATGGCATGCGGGATAGTAAACTCGTCGTTCCCAGGAGGAACCCCTGGGCTTCCCCCAGAGTCGCCAAAGCTTGGCCACCGTCCAGCCCTGTCCGTCCTTTGGAGCGTGACTTCGGAGGGCTCAGGGAGTGCTGAGTCCACTGCTCATCTGGGGACGGGGTTCCAATGGGCCCTGCTGAGGCGCTGGGTTCCGATAAGCTGGGAATGCCAGTAGGCCTGGCACGTCCCTGGCTTTGCTGTGGTATTGCCAGAAGCAGCCAGAAGTGACCCTGGTGGGCCGTGCAGGCGGCCATGAAGGGTCTGTGACGCGATTCCAGGAACTGTGACAGCTGAGGAAGCCAGTGGGGGTTCCCACACCGTGCTTTATAGGCATCCTTTTGGATTCTCGATAGAGAAAAAAGCATGGTCACACGTGGGTAATGAAAGCAATGTCTCTCCCCTTTGCTGTCCTCCTGAAACTATCATCACACTGTCAATCTGCTGTACTTCAGTGTAAGATAGAAAGTTTAAAAAAGAAAAGAAAGAAATGCTTCTAAACACTCAAGGGCCCCCAATCCTCCATTATATAAGGACATAGATGCATATAAATATACAGATACACTTTGAGTTGTAGGATAAAGGCGAGCTCGGAGTTCCCCGATATGCTGACTGGTCGGGAAATGACCGCCTGCCCTGTTAGGGGCAGTGGTCCCCTTGTGCGTATAGGTGCCTCCCTGCTGTCATACAGACACTGAAAACGGACCCTGCTCAGGTGAGAACAGAACAGGCTAGTCCTTTCAACTCTAGAGCAGAAGGAACTTCTCTCAAATCTGAAGACCTGCCCTCCTCTGCCGGCCTCCCATCCTCTGGTCCTCCTGGTCTCAGCAGTGGGTGCGGCCTCTCTGAGGTCTTGGATCTGAACTCTGGGTTTCTCAGAGTCGGTGGCGGCTGCCTGGGTGCAGCTGAGGCTGATCACAGGATGGCTACTGAGGAATGTAATGGAATATGAATGTTTATGCTAGAAATGGCCCATTTACTCAAACTTTTGAATTAAAGAATGCCAGAATATAAGACAAAAGGAGAACTGTTTTATGGGGAATTGGACTCAAATAACCAGGCACTTGTCCAGGTTTCAAAGTAGTTATACCAGTGGCCAAGTTAATTTGATAACTTGAGTTAAGTGGGTGTGGAGGGGGTTTCCCTTTGTAGATTATAAAAGTCATGGGCATGCAGTTTGGTTTCTAGAAAATGAATTAGGCAGCTGCTTTACCTTCTGGCACAATCATGACCTGGACTGTGGGTACCGTGTGTCCATCCTGCTTGCTGGGGTCTGGCCTTGGCTGTGCGCAGCCCCACTCAGTCTTTCCTCCCGGCTCAGTAGGCCCGCCCTGGCCTGGCCCACTGCACCCACTTTGTGTCTGTTTCAACCTTCCTGGACGTTCAGTTCGTCATCGCTTCCACCTGCACCCCATCAACTCTTCCTGCCCTACCCACTTCACCATCAGCAGCATGAGGAAGCAGGTGCTTAGGTTCCAGATGTGTTCTGAGCAATTGGAAAAGCGAGTTAAAGGCATCTCTCAGTGAGCTGAGGAATGTTTTCCAGGCTGAAAGTGGGGGTAAACTGACAGGAATACAGCTCTTCATGTTGAAGCAACTAAGAAAAACACACGGAGAAGAAGTAAAACAATATAAAATATAGCCGGGACTTGCAAATGATAAGCAATTTATTTTCCTTTCACACCATATTGGATCACAGAGAAGAGTGATGTCATTATTTTATTATTTATAGCTACTGGGACTTAGCCATCTGAGAATTGGCTGGGGTATCTGGATTTCAGACCATTTGTTTTCTGCTTTTATCATTAATCATCCCTCCAGCCAAACACTGGAGCTACGGAAATGCAGAGATCCCGAGCTCCCAGCTGTTGTGAGTGTGGAAGAGTTACTGTGAAACAGCGTGTTTGCACGTGCATCCTTTGGGCCAAAGACGGTGGAAATACACATCTGTGTGCAGTGCTAGCATTACAAACACTGTCAGCGGTCACCCCCACCTGCCCATCCTCCCGAGTGGGCAGGGCAGCAGGATATGGTGAGGACCAGGGAAAAGAGCCCCGTGTCCTAAATGCCTGCCTTTGAGTAACCAAGCTCCCAGCCTACTTCCTTATTTGCAAAACCCTCCCCTCACCATCCTCCCCCTCCCCATCACTGTGGTACCCCCTTTCTGACAGGTGCACTCTCAAGATGCACATGGTTACACCGTACATCACTCCCTAGTGGTTGACCCGGGCACTCGGCCTCCCCAATCCTGGGTGTCCAGCCACTGATGTCCAAAGATGGCACGAGTCTCTCACCTCAAAAGAGCATGACCTTCGACGGCTGCCGTGACACTGCAGTGCCCAGCGTGGCAGCCACTGGCCACACATCACCATCGGGAACCTGAAACACGGCTCTTCCAAACTGAGACCTGTAAACACAAAGCACACACTGGACTTGAAGTGAAGTGTCTCACTCACATCGGCTGACATGGAAGAGAGAATATTCTGGTCTATGAAGCTCAACACGATTCGAACTATTAAAATGAACTGTGTACCTGTTTTGTTTTACTTCCTTTAATGTGACTTCTGGAAGACTTGGAATTGTACACGTGGCTCCCGTCTGTGGCTCCCACGTTCTCTTCCCCTTGGACGGCGCTGTTCTAACTTCCTGGCCTGCCCAGCTGCTGGGTGGTGCGGGAGTCGCACTGCCGTGCTCACTGCGAGACAGCGGGCCTGGAGGAAGAGGCGGCCTGTCCAGAGCAGCTGCACTCTTGGTTTCAGTCTTAGTGGCATCTTCATGTATCAGTAAGATCTCAGGGGACTTCCCTGGTGGCTCAGTGGTGCCAATGCAGCAGATGGGGGTTCGATCCCTGGTCCAGGAAGATCCCACATGCTGCAGAGCAACGAAACCCGTGGGCCACAACAGACTGTAAACTAGGAGGAGTTTCCGGTCATTGGAGCCCAGGAGGCGGGTACCCCTGTACTTCCAGATCTCTGGAAGGTGATCTGGAGGTGAGATCTCTGGAAGGTGATCTGGGGATGAGGTCTCTGGAAGGTGATTTGGAGATGAGGTCTCTGGAAGGTGCGTCTGGAGATGAGGTCTCTGGAAGGTGAGTCTGGGGATGGCACAGCTTAGTGTGGGAACTGTAGTCAGGTGGACTCCATCTCACTATCTACTTGAGTCTGGTTGAAACAGCTCATAAGACACAGGGGCTGTTTTAAAAAGGCCTTAATATCCTCTGGATTCCTAAGTGCAATGCTCAGTCATTCCCCAATTCATGCGCACACCTGAGTTCATTAAATACTTCCAAGTGCTGGGCTTGGGCCAGGTTTGCAGGAATCAGACCCAAATAAGAAAGTGTTTTTTTGTTTTTGTTTTTGTCTTCAAAGACGAATTATTCTTTTGGATGGAACGCACAACAAATACAACTGATAACTGACCACTGAACAATGAAGGAATTGTGGGGAAAACCAAGCTGGTCCTAAGTATCTGAGCTTCTGCATCCGTGGATTCAACCAGCTGCTTCCCTGATGAATGCACTGTAATATCCACGTGTGAGTGGACCCACGCGATTCTGTCCCTGTTATTCAAGGTCAACTGAACATATTTTTGACAGCCTAAGGGTGGTAGGAAATGTGCAGCCACAGGGCAGAGCTCCGAGTGCGCTGGCTCTGGCCGTCTGCACGACGGCTGAGCCTGTCCAGCTCTCACATCCTCTCTAAGATGCTGCGGGGGCCGCGTGTCCACCTGAAACCCGGGCCGCGGTCCCCTCCTCCTGACGCCTTCACTACTGCGGTGTGTGTCAGGGATGGAAAACACCCCTTCCCGGGCCACTGCTCAAGGCACTGAGAGGACACAGGGTTATAAAGAGGAGGTGACTTTCTGGGCTATGAAAACAACTTTCTGTTATTTTTTGTTAACCACCATTGTCCTTAACTCTGAGGTAGTTAAAGTGAGTACCTCCCAGGCTTCCTGTGGGGGGTTGTGTGAGGGATTCAGACAAGCATAAGCCCACAACCCGGGGGTGGAGGACCCCCATCTCCAGGATTCCCACCCCCCATGGTGCCCACCGGAGCCCTGGTCCTTTGTTGGAGAACAAATACTCTTTGCACATGTAGGCAGAATCCTGAGAAACTCCCAAGCTGGGGGCAACTTTCCCAACCTTCTGTTGGTGGGATCCAGGTTTGATGGAAGAGACCTGGAGAATCAGAAGTTTTTGATAGAGGTAAAGGCTGGTGGGTCTTCCCAGGAGGCACTAGTGGTAAAGAATCCACTTGCTAGTGTCAGAGACAAAAGAGACTTGGGCTTGATCCTTGGGTCGGGAAGATCCCGGAGAAGGAAATGGCACCCCCCCACTCCAGCATTCTTGCCTGGAGAATTCCATGGACAGAGGAGGCTGGTGGGCTACAGTCCACAGGGTCACAAAGAATCGGACACGACTGAGTGACTGAGCATACGCTCGCGCGCTCGCGCACACACACACACACAAAGACTGATTCCTTACTTGATGAATTATTTTGAAATGAAACCGTGATCAGTGTTCCTAATACTTTGCCTGCTGTTCTGGTTTGATGTGAAATGGAGCAGGACCTCATGGTCCTTGCTCTCCACCCCTGTGTCCTCAGCCTGCCTTTTGCTTGTGGAAAAACTTTAGCCAAAGAATAAGTATAGTCAAAGAACTGAGAACATGCAGAAACAAAGGGAAACAGTCAAACAAGACCAAAGATGCTGCGGGGGCTGCATGTCCACCTGAAATCCATGGCTAAATAATAACAGTTTAGTCATTACACAAAGTCAAGGACCTTTCCTTCCTCCTATAGATAATATTCAGAGCCGTGTTCCTGCTGGGAGGTGCCGATTGTAGTGAGGGATTCAGACATAGTTTTACACCCTGTCTGACTCGGTCCCACAACCAGGGAGGGAGGTCTGGTGTGTTCATGGTGAGTGCTGTTTACTCGTGACCCAGGAGAGGAGCAGAATGGTTAGCTTATTATGTAAAGAATCAGAAATGCCAGAAGCTGTCATCTGAGTTCTTTTCAATATTGTATTTCTTAAATATAAGACTGTCCTTAAATACAACTCAGAACCACTACCTCTGCAATATTATTGGCAGAGGCCTCCTCCTCTTTCTAGGCTGCTGCTGCTGCTGCTAAGTCGCTTCAGTCGTGTCCGACTCTGTGCGACCCCATAGACGGCAGCCCAGTAGGCTCCCCCATCCCTGGGATTCTCCAGGCAAGAACACTGGAGTGGGTTTCCTTCTCCAGTGCATGAAAGTGAAAAGTGGAAGTGAAGTCGCTCAGTCGTGAGTCATGTAATTAAAAAAGAAAGTGCCCAGAGATTTCTGTGTATAATGTTATATTTTGCAATGTTGCTGAGTTCATTGCTGAGATATAGTAATCTTCTGGCGGCATCTTTAGGATTTTCTCTGTATAGTATCATGTCTTCTGCAAACAGTGACAGTTTTACTTCTTTTCCAAGTTGGATTTCTTTTATTTCTTTTCTTTTCTGATTGCTGGGACTAGGACTTCCAAAACTATTTTGAATAAAAGTGGTGAGAATAGGCACCGCTGTCTTGCTCCTGATCTTAGAGATAATGCTTTCAGCTTTCCGTGTGCTGTTAGCTGTGGGCTTGTCATATACGCGGCCTTGATTATGTTGACCTATGTTCCCTCTATGTGCTCTTTCTGGAGAGTTTTTTTTTTTTTAATCACAAATGGGTATCAAATGTTGTCAGAAGCCTTTTCTGCATCTATTGAGATGATGATATGGTTTTTATTCTTTAATTTGCTAATGTGGTGTATTGTATCACATTGACTGATGTGCAGATACTGAAAAATCCTTGCGCCCTTGGGGTAAACCCCACTTGATCATGGTGTGTGATCTTTTTAATGTAATGTTGGATTCAGTTTGAGAGTATTTGTTGAGGGTGGGTGAGACTTGCAGCCTGCAGTGAGGCAGGCGATCAGCAGAGTACCCGCTCCTCCTCTGTTATGTGTATTGGTTGTCTCTCCTTTCAGAGGGAAGTGTCCAAAGGCCCTTCAGCGCTGAGGTTAGAACTTCTGCCTTCAGAACTTGCCTGCATTTGACTGCAAGGAGCTCCCCTCCACGAAGATGGAAGTTTGGTTAATCTTACTCGAGCTCTAAGTTCTTTGAGCAGAGCTAATGCTTTTGGAATTTAGGATATAGTGTCATTATTTCAGCGAGGGTTTTTAACACAAGAGCTTCACACTGTTGGCATCAGGCAGAGACAAAGCCATGTGGGACTTACTGGCTTTCTTAGGAAAAAAGGAAGATAAATGAAACTCCCCAGAACGAGAAGGCCTGGGGATCTGGTCCTGCGGCAAGGCAGGCCTGGGAGACAAAAGCCACTGTACCCGCAGACTTGTCCATCATGGGCCCTGGGAGAGACAGAAGACACTAATTAAATCAGTGAAGAGGAAAGATACATAAACCGAACTCCTTTACTGAGAGATGTTGTGAAGAAGCAGAAGAGAGCCGAGGGGGACCTCAGGGGTGTGTCTTACCCCAGCACATAGGAGGCCAGTCTTGAGAAGCTCTGCTCAGACTCTCAGGGACGAGCGGTCACCTCAGCCGCCCAGACACAGGCCTGAGTGAGTACGGGTCCTATCGCCCTGTGGTTAGGGAAAGAGGCAGCCTTTCACATTTCTAGTAAGATCTGTGATCCAGTTCAAATAGAGCCAGTATTACAGGTTCAGGAAAAAGGATTTTGTTCACAAAAAAGGAGATGGCTCAGCTCAGAAGCAGCACCTGGGTTTCATCTAACGTGTCACGATTCTCCAGGGGTTTGCGTCCGGAGAGAGTCAAGACTCTGTCACCTGGGCTGGACACACGTGATCTCCCAGCTCATGGATGTGACTTTTCCTGACTGAGGGGCCACAAGTGAGAAACCCGTTGGGGTTCAAGACTTGTCGGGAGAAAGAGGTGTAAAGCAGCTGGTCAGTAATTTCTGCATTGACTTCATGTTTACATGACTGTGTTTCTGTCTGTATCAGGTTAAGTAAACCCTCCCGTCAAAGTGAACTCCACCTCTTACCCTGCTTTGCTCCTCCGACACTAGGAAGGCACCTGCGGCTCACGGGGCATCTCCACAGACGGCCGCTCCAGGGGCCCTTGCTGGTTTGGATCCAAAGCCTCGGGTCCTGGATGTGTCCCTCCTCCTCCTTCCCCCGACCATTCTCCTCCTCACTTCTCCCTCCCTCCCCTCTTCCCTCCTTCTCTCTCTCCTCCACCCTCCCCCACTTTCTTCTCTTCACCCTGGCTCTTAACTCATGCTAAGTGGACAGAACTGAATCAACGTCGTTGCTTATAAATCTCAACATTTCCCAGCAGCAGTGCTGCTGGGAGGACCTTCCCAGTGCTGGGACTTAGCCTGGTCTGATGGGAGGGGTGTGGAGAGGGCTGGGGGGGTTGGCAGGGGGCTGGCCAGCGGAAGATCCCCCATCCTCATGGTCCACCTGCTCGCTTCTTCACAGGTGGTCTGCTCTCAGCTAACCCTTCTGGGTGTCACTGGACCCCGTATCAGACTTCCTTGTCACACACTTATTACAGAAGTTTTAGGAATTTCAAGGTAACAACGACAGCATTAGCTCCGTGCTTGTATCTTGGGTCAGCTGTTAACATTTTGCCTCTGAATTCAAACTGAATGAACACAAAACAGGGGCAGAAAGACTTGTGATTGACTGGGGAGGTGGGTTATTGCTCCACTGATCAGTTGACTTGAATTTTTTTTCATTTTCTTTTTTTAAATTTTATTTTTACTTTTTATTTATTATTATTATTATTTTTTTACTTTACAATATTGTTTTGGTTTTGCCACAATCAACATGAATCCGCCACAGCTGTACACGTGTTCCCAATCCCGAACCCCCCTCCCACCTCCCCCCGTTGTGTATCAAGCTGTCTGAAGTTTATGGAATCCTTCAGTTGGGGTTTTGATATTCTGGAATTCCCAAAATCTGTGTGAGAGTAGCATTGTGGGTCCAAGACTTACTGGCCCAGAAGACAGTAAACTCCTTACCAGCAAAGAGAATATACTTTCCCAGTGATGCTTGTAGCTCATAGCATTGTTCCTGGTGAGAGCTGGGTGCCGAGTGAATGTTGGTTGAAGTGCAACTGCAGTTCGATCTGAGTAGCTCATTACAGTAATGCACACACCTAGGTCTCTTCTAGTGTCGACTTCTCTGAAAGAGTCAGGGGTGATGGGCAGCATGTGACCCCAGCACTCCGTTTAAACGGCCATGCAGAATAGAAGCCAGCAGATTTGCATGTGATGTTCGATGAGACACCCTTGTGACTTCTTACCAGTTTTATCTGAGCATAATGTGCCCAGCAAAAGAACGCCTGAAAACAGACTCCTGCCTCATCATCGTATTGCAAACCACAGGCATGAAACCCCAGGAGACGTCAGTAAGCAAGATGGATTGGGGAAATGAACCATGAGATGAAAACAGAAACCCAGAACCTCCTCTCACAGTGGAAATTTGCTATTTAGTGTGAAAACTGAAATCATAAAGCAAGCCCTGGTCACAGAGCCCACCTCTGGCTTTGGGAAAGCAGTCCCTGGGAGATGGTTTAATGTGCCTGACAGAGTCAGTTCTCTGCACAGGGAGCCCAGAGCCCTGCCTGCCCCCAACCCCGCGGCCCTGCCGGAACGTCTGCCCTTCTCACTGACCCAGCACGTTGGCGGCAGTGACCTCCTCCCCTTCTCTTCCGGGGCCCCTCTCCTCATAGTCCATCGGCCCAATTACATTTTCCAAAATATAAATGGGTTTCGATTCATTTCACTCAATACACAGCTGTTTATAAGTGGAGGCCGTTCTTCCAAAGGTCACGACCTCCTCAGTAGACCGCATGACCTTTGGCGTTCTGCTGTCATTCCGATGTTAAGACCCCTGGGAGCTCAATGCCCACTAAAGCATGGTGACTTTCTAATCCCTAGAGAAAGCTTGGCTCCTTTCTTTTTTCTTTTCTTTCCCCCTTTCCTTTCAGGCAGGATCACTGCATTGGAAGGGATACTGTGCTTTCTAAGTATCATTCTCTTTTTCTCAACATGAGCTGATTTTTTTTTTTTTCCAGTCCTTAGATTGATGTTCCATTTGCCAAAGACATTTCTTAAAAGCATTCAGGTGCATCTGTGTAGTGTTAATTTTTGAAAAGGCTTGGCCCTTCTAGAACGCCCTTTCCTGTTCAATCAATAGGGCGACCTTGGCTCGAAGGCTTGGAATATTTATTTCTTCGGGGTCTTTGTAGAGAGTCCATCACATAACATGAGCATTTTGAAATCCAGTGTCATAATTTACTCTCATGATATGAGGTCTGTTCCAAGTTTAAAGATTCATCAGGACAGTGGATGCCAGCTCATGATTTTATGAGCATTCTAAATTGTAGCTGAAGGAAACATTTGATCATAAAACATGTTTAACTTATTTTTTACCAATTACATTGGGATTGTGGTAGAACCTGGATGGAAATTGTGGGTCTGGTGTTGAATTCCTTTTCCTTTGGCCTGATTTTCCTGATATATATTATGTTGGTAATTCCTTGTTTGTGAATGAGGGGGATAATTTTTTTTTTCTTCACCCTTTCTTAGCAGTTTTCCAGCCTGGTGAAGTGAATTAATGAGGGTCTGACCTCCATCAAATCTGAATTTATGTGCACTCAAATGTAAAGATGTTGGAAAAAGATGTAACAACAATTCCGCACACCAAGGCATGCCAGAAAATCAAAAGGCTTGGGTTATTTCTTTTAAAAAAGATAGCTCAGGACTCTGAAATTTAATCCCATACAAACAGAGCATGACACTAATTTCCACTCTCTCTGCTTTTCCCAACTCGGTGGCTCCAAAAGTTACCTGTCAGAAACAGATTTTAAGTTGATTTTTCTTGTACCTCTGCTTCCATCAGATTAAAATATGGCACCTTCACTGCCAACATTCTAGCTTCTTTGGGGACCAAATCATGTATTGTCATCAGGGTCTCAGTTGAGAGCAAAGAGCAGGAACTTCTTGTCAAGCATGATGTGGATCAAGGGTAAGGTTATTTAGCACTGGAAATCTTTTCGTAATCCAATCATTCCAGTTACTGGAAGGGTGGAAGAAAATGTGACCATGAAGCGGGCTACTTCTTAATATCCAAGCATTAAAATGCCAGCTTGAAAAATTAGTATAAAAACTTGTTATATAGTTTAATTTCCTGCTTGTAATGGCGTGAAAAATAAATCAGTGAGCGGTCGGTGATGCAACTGCAGGCGGGGTGCCTGGATGTAGACAGGGCATAAGGTGCTGCACTCTTTTCCCTCCGTCTCTCAAATGTCCCTTTGTATTTTATGTATGGAATTAAAAGTGTTAGTCTGCACTGACATCTCCTCGTCTTGCAAATGCAATTACCAAGGCATTAGTGAGATTTTAGAGGAATGGAAATATTTGACTAGAGCAAGTCTGTTCTGCGATTTGCTTGTGTAGCTGTGTGTGTGTCTCTAAACCTCTGAAGAGGTTTTCATGCAACCCTTACAACAAATGGCGCAATTCTGAGAAGAAAATAAGACTCTTCCCCTTTACACAATTCTTATCACCCTAGGCACTTATGGGCCTTCGCCTTTAATTAGAAGTGGCCATGAGCTTGTGAGTGCAGGTGCCACTCATGATGACAGAATCGCTTCACACACCCAGATCCTCGATGGTCTCAGACTGCAGTGCTGGAGAAGACTCTTGAGAGTCCCTTGGACTGCAAGATCCAACCAGTCCATCCTAAAGAAAATCAGTCCTGAATATTCATTGGGCAGACTGAGGCTGAAGCTGAAGCTCCAGTACTTTGGCCACCTGATGTGAAGAACTGACTCATTGGAAAAGACCCTGATGCTGGGAAAGACTGAGGGCAGGAGGAGAAGGGAGCGACAGAGGATGAGATGGTCAGATGGCATCACCCATTCAATGGACATGAACTTGAACAAATTCCAGGAGAAAGTAGAGGACATAGGAGCCTGGTGTGCTGCAGTTCTTTGGGTTGCAAAGAGTCTCACCCAACTTAGTGCCTGAACAATGACAGCAACTTACCCAATCCTGTTCACGCTTGTCTTTGTATCATCCCGTAGTTTATTCTTCATTGCTATTTTATTTATTAATTATTAATTTAACCTTTTTATTTTGTATTGGGGTATAGCTGATTAGCAATGTTGTGACAGTTTCAGGTGAACAGCAAAGGGCTTCAGCCATACACACCCTGTAGTTGGTTTTTAGATGAAACTGAGTGGTTCGCCTCACAAGGCTCCCATCATAATTAGTGTGGCGAAGACGGAGTCTGCCGTGTCCCAGATTCACAGCACGGGAGTTGTGCAGTTATCTGCAGTTTCTTTAGTCGCTGAGTCTGCACACCTGCCCCTGCCAGGTGGGGCATCAGACACACCTGGGGGCAGGTGTGCCATGCCGGGCAGGACATCAGCCACGCACAGGGCCAGGTCTGGCCTGAGCTCCCGGGAGCGCAGGCTGGGTTAGCAGGATGAGGTGGGCTTATCTTGGAGAAACACACTAAATGTGTCTGGAGTCTGCCAGCCCTGGGAGGGGGAGGGAGGGCAGAGGCCAGCGCTGGATTTATGAATGGCTGGAGGGTGCCGGGGGCATGAAGGGAAGCTGGGCTTTGCAGGGTTCCCTCTCCCCGGTTATTCCTCTCAGGGAGCGCCGTCTTGCATTGTCCAGTGCCGTAAATGCTCATTTCACACAGTTTGCTGGTTTTCCAGTTGCTTAGGACTGGAGTGTAGTTCTGGACCCTGCTGCTTTCTCATGATTGGAAGTGGGCATCTTGGTCTGGATCAAATAAAGGCATGCAGTTAAATTTGAATTTCGAATAAACAGCAAGTCATTTTTAGTATAAGTGTGTGTCCCATGTCGGCCATCTGTGTTCTCACCATGGGAAGTGCCAGGGGGCCCCGAGGGACCAACTCCTCGCTGTGCCTTTTCTGTACTGAAGGCTTTTTGGAGCAAATCAAAATCCCACAAAAAATTATTTTTCACATTAAGGGATTTTACATCCTTTGGGAAGACTTGGACAATTTCTAAAAGGAAAAGTAAGCAAATTGCTGAATGCTAGAATCAGAAGGGACATGGGTGACCCTTGATTTCACCAGCAGGCTGGAGTCCAAAGATGAATTTTCAAGATGCAGCTTGCCAACAGCACCCACCTTTGATGTCAGTGTCTCAAATGAGAGAATAATGAGGAAATAGCACCGAATAAGTGACATTTAAGCACTGGTTATAAAGTAATGCAAATTCGAGCTTGGAGTTGTTATTGTGATAATTCTGTAATTAGGAAAATGGCTAACAGCTTTTACTTAATGTGGGTATTATTGTAATTCTTTCAAACTTGACAAATTAAAAATGGGTTTTAATAGGAAAATTAATCTATGAAATGGAAATATGATACTTTTAATGATAGATTTTTGTTAAATGAAAATGTTTATTACCACCAATGGACATACAAGACAAAAATGCATCCCACAAGTGAAGATGAGAACTATTAATAGTCACTTTGTTTTGGGCCATCCCAACGAAAATTCCAGGGGTCTAGGGGAAATGCTCAACAAGAACTAAAGCAGTGCATGTGTGTGTGGGTGGAAGCCAGCGAAAAGGAAAACTTACCAGTGTGAAGGGTCCCAGAGAGTGAACTATGGTTGCAATAAGTTTCTTAATCAACATATTTAAATTTCCTTGCTTTATAAGTGTAGTGATTTGTTTTTAAAATGTCCTATAATACTGGGATGAAAATGGCCAAAGTCAGGTTGACTTTTGATAGTTAAACCTTAAAACCAAAACAGAACGGATCAGATCAGGCACAGGCCCAGACACAGAAGAATTACCCAAAGAAACTGCCCCAGCTGCCCCTATTCTGCCCAGGGCGCTGGTGGCAGGACACTGCTGACCCTCAGCTCCTGTGTCTGTGCATCTCCAGCTTTGTGGGCTGGTCCTCAGCATCCCCTCCAGCATCTGCTCTGTTCTCCTGCCCACCTTTGGGTCTGGTTTTTACACTTCGAGATCCTGGCACCTTGAATGGGAGGGGAGTTTGGGGGAGAATGTATACATGTGTGTGAACAGCTGGGTCCCTTCACTGTTCACCTGAAACTGTCACAACATTGCTTGTTAATCGGCTATACCCCGAAAAAAAATAAAAAGTTAAAAAGATTCTGTCATCTTAAGTTTGATCCTTGGGGGGGGGGTGGTGTTTCATGCTTTTTGCACTGACTGAAGCTGGTCCCGAGGTTCCAGACCCTCAGTTCCAGAGATGGCGACGCTGAGCCCGTGGCCCAGGGTGTTTAGACTGTGATCACATTGGAATAGCTGATAAACAGGTGGCTGGTCACTGTGGAAACAGGAAAATAGGGCACACAGTTTTTTCTACTTCGTCTTCTAACTCTTTTACTGAATTTAAAAGTGTTCTGTTTTTATATTATTAATTAAAAGAGCTATTTTTGTTTTCCAAATCTTTCATTTGCCGCATATTCCTCGAAAAAATTTCTTGAACGGCCTGCTTAATGGATGCTCTTTTCATTTTCTCTGATACTGTTAATGAAACCATAGGGGATGTTTCCATATTAAAATATATATTTCATGTTAAAATATTTCTCAAACATTCGAGTGCCACTAGGATGATGATAAGAGGCCCTTAGCTCCTGGGTGGCTTCACTGCAGGGTGGCCTTTGTGGCCAGTTTGGAGGGAACCCCACCATGGTGTTATGAAGTTGCCTTGGCTGGTCAGATTCTTCAGGCAGGTGTCTCCAGTCTGCTGCCCAGGGGGACGAAGATTAGATCTGAACACCTTTGGGAGGCTGAGCATAGAGACCATTATTCTATCACAGAAAATTTAGCATTATTATAATGCAACTATTTAATGCATTTCTCCAGTTAATCCAATAATGTCCTTTAAGGCTGTCTGTAAAAAATCCAGTTGAGGATCAGGTGCTATCATGTCTCTTTAAGTCTCTTTTAAGCTCGATAGCTTGTCTTTCCTGATGGACATTTTGCAGAGTGTGGGCTGGCTGATTGCAGAGTTCCCAACTTATTTTGAAAATTAAAAAATTGTTTTTAATAACCGATCCTATGATCAGGACTTAAGCCATGAATCTGCTGGCGTTTAAGTTTTAAGAGAAGATGGGCGTCGTCCTAGAGGAACACGACCAGGCTGCACATAGTGCTCCCCACCCCCCCAGGGTGGGAGATGTGAGCTCACGTGCAGGTGGTAGGTGAGTTGGGTGGGGGACGGCTGCAGGCTGAGTCACAGCCCGGGTGCTTCTCCACGGGGGCTTCAGGGTCCCCTTGCCCCCTGAAACATTACATTGTCAAACAGCACTCCAACCACAGTTTTCAGCTCAGCCCCCGCTGCCACCCCACTACTGTGCATTTTCACTGACAAACTAGTAATTTCTCCAAACTCACATGAAAAGCCGAGGAACCCATACATTGACTGTTTTCACAATAATATCATGTTTTCTGTGTCTCCCTATTTCCCTATCTCCTTTTCTTGGCAACTTCTCCTGTTTTGGAGACTATCGGAGAGGATCATCCCTCTCTCATTTTTATTTCTGCGTATGGTTACAAGCATCATCCATGAACTCTTCATCTGGTTCCTTTAAACTGCAGACATATATATTAATATATATATCTGTAATATTTTGGTATGGGAAAATTATTTGTCCTCTTATGGTTGGGCCTCCCTTGTGGCTCAGTTGGCAAAGAATCCACCTGCAATGCAGGAGACCTGGGTTCTATCCCTGGGTTGGGAAGATCCCCTGGAGAAGGGAAAGGCTACCCACTCCAGTATTCTGGCCTGAAGAAGTCCATGACTGTATAGTCCATGGGGTCGCAAAGAGTCAGACCCGACTGAGTGACTTTTATTTCACTATGATTGTTTTTAACTTGTACTTTTCAGTGGCAAAGAGAGTGGAATTTTTCCATATTTTCCTTTCCAGGCTGTTTAGCTTAATAGACAATTAATGGTGAAGTGATCATTGGAATAGATTATTTAGATGCAAACTAGCAAGTGTAAATAATAGCTTATCTTCATTGCACCCCTACTCTGAGCCAAGCACCGTGCTGGCATTTCGCATGTAATATCCAGTCCTTAGACTCTAAGAGGCTCCTGGTGAGTCCACCCATGAAACTTGTTTATTATTTGATAGAGCTGGCTTTCTCAGTGTGTTTATTTACAGGATTGATAACAACTAGCCTCTTCCCTTTTCGATCTGTTCATGGGATTCTTGAGGCAAGAACACTGGGGTGGTTTGCCATTCCCTCCTCCAGGGCACCATGTTTTGTCAGAACTCTCCGCTCTGACCCGTCTGTCTTGGGTGGCCCTGCACGGCATGGCTCATAGCTTCATTGAGTTGCTCAAGCCCCTTTGCCACGACAAGGCTGTGATCCATGAAGGCTGGGCCAAAGCAGAAAAGATGCTCAGCTTTGGATGTGTTTGGTGGTAAAGGTAGAGGCCCATGCTGTAAAGATCAATATTGCATAGAAGCCTGGAATGTTGGGTCCAGGTCTCGAGGTAAATAGGCTGGGAAAAATTGAGGACAGGAGGAGAAGGTGGCGACAGAGGATGAAACGGTTGGATGACATCACTGTCTAGATGGACGTGAGTTTGAGCAAACTCTGGGAGACGGTGGAGGACAGAGGAGCCTGGCGTGCTACAATCCATGGAGTTGCAGTCAGACATGGCTTAGTGACTGAACAAAAACAGCAAGCCTCTTCCTTATGCCTGGAGGACCTGGGAGCTGTTCGAGTGTGAGGATGAAGAAGGCTGTGGTTCTAAGACGTCTTGTTTTCCTTTCGTAGTTGGGAGACGTCGCACCTGCTCAGACTCTGATGGAAGCGGTCTATTTGCAAACATGAAGCTGTGTTTGAAGGAGAAAGGAGGGATAACTGAGTGTAAAGTTTAATTCTCCATAATTCTCATAGTTTCCTGGTGAATTTTTGAATATTGCTGTTTGGCAAAATTATTCCAATGACTAAATGAAAGTGCTTATTTATGGCTCTTGCTATAATGTCTTATTTATAAGGTTAAAAATGACCATGGTGTTTGTCTCCTGCTTGAGCAAGTTCCTTCCAGGTTAGCGCCCGGGGCTCTGCAGCGCTTGCCAGGTTCCCAGGGGAGCAGCACGCACGTACAGCCTTTGAAGTTGTGGTCAATGGTGCTTGAGTCAGATGCCAACACACAGATTCTTAATCACTTGGTTATTCTGCAACCTCATGGCCCCTGGACTTGAGGGCTCCTCTACGAAGATGCTGGAGTGCTGGTTCTTCCCTTATCCCTGCTGCCCCAGACACTTCTCCGGGGAGTTGGGTGGTGTAGACCAGCTGGATCTGATCAAATACAGTTGCAAGCTGTGAGCTGAGCTTCATGGCTTCAGAAAGGCAACTTTGATATTTGATTTCAAAACCCAAAAACCACAGGGCTTCCCTGGTGGCTCATTGGTAAAGAACACACATGTGTCAGTGCGGGAGACAGGGGTTCAATCCCTGGTCAGGGAAGATCCCATATGCCTCAGAGCAGTTAAGTCCACGCACCACAGCTACTGAGCCCATGCTTGAGAGCCCAGGAGCCACAAAACTGCTGAAACCCCCTAGAGCCTGTGCTTGGCAACAAGAGAAGCCATCTCAACGAAAAGCCCGCCTACCACAACTGGAGAGCAGCCCCGGTCATGGCAGCTAGAGAAAGTCTGCAAAGCAACAAGGACCGGAAACCCCAAATAAATAAATGAAAGACATTAAAAGAGAATTTTCAAGGAACCAAAGAGTTACATTAAAAAAAAAACCAAACTCTCAATTGTAAAGAAAAAACCCCAAATCCATGGAAAAGAAAACATGTTCTTCTTTATGTTGTGCCATAGAAGTAGGAATATAGACATGTGTTCATAGGTTTTACCTTTAGAAAATGCACTTCAGCAAAAACACCTGATGGACACACTATATTAACGTATATATATATAGAATTTAGAAAGATGGTAACGGTGACCCTATATGCGAGACAGAAAAAGAGACACAGATGTAAAGAACAGACTTTTGGACTCTGTGGGAGAACGCGAGGGTGGGATGATATGAGAGACTAGCATTGAAACACATATATTACCATGTGTGAAATAGATCGCCAGTCCAGGTTCAATGCATGAGACAGGGCGCTCAGGGCTGGTGCACTGGGATGACCAGCCCTGAGCTGATGGGATGGGATGTGGAGGTATATGTGTACCTTATATGCTCACACACCCACACACACCCCTACTCACTCACATGCTAGGCACTCTTACACACACACCACAACCCACAGCTGGGGACTCTTGAGAGATCACCTTCCGAGGGGAGAACCACCCGTCGGTCTTTACCGGCTCGTCCATGTCTTCCCTGAGCCTCTGTGCTCCCAGGCCGAGAGGGGGGAATGCTTCCAACTCCTCCAGGAGGCGAGGTGTCCTCTCGTGGGGAGTCTGAAGAGGAAGGCTCAGTTGGCGGGTTGTACAGGTGTCACAGTAACTGTAGCAGAAACGAAAGCAGAGCTGAACCATCGCCGCTGGTCACGTCCAAGGCTGCTCCAGCCTGTTTGATCCCATTCATGCTGCTGTTGTCACATGTCTTGAAACGGAGTGAAGGTTAACTGCTGATTTACGAGGACAAATAAAACAGACCAGGAGGGCTCAGACAAAACGGTTTTGCTCCGCTGGATGCATAATACACATTTACAAAAGAGATCCGACCCTCCATGTATACATGACAGACGGCAGTAATTTCAAGATCGCTATTGCAGCCAGGCTCTCAGGTAACTAATGTGCATTTTTAAAGTTTTGTAAATATGCGCTCTGATGATGGATGGTCCCTGACACGTAAATAATCTCTGTTATGAAAGCCCTTAAATGCACTACATAAATTTGAAATTTGTGTTCTAGCATTCTGGAGCCAACCGTGGGCACTTCCTGAGTCCTCTGCGCTGAAACAATCGCCCCACTCACACTTGTCAGAGCTGAGGTCCTGCGCTGCGGTGTTACAGGCTGGTTTATGACCTGCCTCTCAGAACAGACGCACCATTCTCCTTCACGTGAATGCTGACTCACTCGGTGCTTCTATGAATAAAAGGCATATATCCGAACTCCATCCCTGTCAGATCAGGTTGTCCCGCGTGCACTGCAACAGGGCATCCAGAGGGCTGGCCAGGAGGAGGGGAGGTTTGGTGTGTGCCTGGTTGCTCTGTGTGTCCGACCCTCTGCAACCCGATGGACTGTAGCCTGCTAGGCTCCTCTGTCTGTGGGATTTCCCAGGCAAGAATACTGGAAAGGGTTGTCATTTCCTTCCCGACCCAGGGGATCTTCCTGACCCAGGGATCAAACCCACATCTCTTGTGTCTCCTGCATTGGCAGGCAGATTCTTTTACCACTAACACCACCTGGGAAGCCCCTTGGGAGCTTTTGAAGCCCTTGTTGTTGTTGTTCAGGTGCTCAGTCGTGTCCACTCTTTGTGACCCCACGGACTGCAGCATGTCAGGCTTCCCTGTCCTTCACAATCTGCTGGAGATTGCTCAAACTTATGTCCATTGAGTTGGTGATGCCATCCAACCATCTTATCCTCTGGGGTCCTTTTCTCCTGACTCTAATCTTTCCCAGCATTGGGGTCTTTTCTAATGAGTTGGCTTTATGCATCAGGTGGCCAAAATATTGGAGCTTCAGCTTCACTATCAGTCCTTCCAATTAATATTCAGGATTGATTCCCTTTAGGATTGACTGTTTTGATCTCCTTGCCATCCAAGGGACTCCCAAGAGTCTTCTGCAACACCACAGTTCAAAAGCACCAGTTCTTCTGCGTTCACCTTCTTTATGGTCAAATTCTCACATCCATACATGACTCCTGGAAAAACCATAATTTTGACTATATGGACCTTTGTTGGCAAAGTATTGTCTCTGCTTTTTAATATGCTGTCTAGGTTGGTCATAGCTTTTCTTCCAGGGAGCAAACATCTTTTAATTTCATGACTGCAGTCACGACTTGCAGTGATTTTGGAGCCCAAGAAAATAAAGTCTGTCACTATTTCCATTTTTTCCCCATCTATTTGCCATGAAATGATAGGACTGGATTCCTTGATCTTCATTTTTTGAATGTTGAGTTTTAAGCCAACTTTTTCACTCTCCTCTTTCACTTTCAACAAGAGGCTCTTTAGTTCTTCGCTTTCTGCCATAAGGGTGGTAACATCTGCATATCTGAGTTTGTTGATGTTTCTCCAAGCAATCTTGATTCCAGCTTGTACTTCATCCAGCCCAGCATTTCACATGATGTACTCTACATATTAGTTAAATTTGAAGGCCTGGAAAAATTACATTCAACGGTCTGATGTGGAAACAACCGTGGGAATAGCAACCAGGAAGCGTTTTATTGTAAATGCATTTTCTTCTCTCACTCAAGACACACCCCAACCTCTCACCACAGCTCACCTCACGATGCCCTTACTGTGTGGAAAGCATCTGAAATACCGTCCAAAGGGCAGACCTCAGGGATTTTTTCATGATTTCTGTCACATCTCATGGCAGAATCTAGCTTTCCCTCATGACAATGACAATGTGATTGCAGTAATCCATTATCCATGGTACCTCACAGCTAATTTCATCTTTCCAATATTATGCTCATCACACCACACCTTTACCTAAAAGTTTCAATGCAGATGAAGTTCACGCTCTTTCACTTGGCCTGCAAGACTTTCCAGAATTTGAGTCAACGTGATTTTTCAAGCTCTTCTTTTTCTCCTGTTCCCTGAGCCATCTCACAGTCACACCCACCTGAGACCTGGAAAAGAATTCATGTTTCCAGCATCTGGGTCTCAAAGCTTTTCTACATCCTTCAAGGGCTTGCCCAGATTCCTTTCTCCACTGATATTTATTTTGGACACCTGGGACATCTATGATCTACCCAGCCATGTGGGGTGTATGGAAGACACATGGACAAGCATACACACACACACGCCTCCATAGGGTTGAAAGGGAGGCAAACACAACCACTGCAGTTTAAATATGAAATATGCTTGAGGCCTGCTGCTGACCCAGGGAGGAGTGGGCTAGTCTGTTTTCAGAGGTAAGGGATATTGTAGAGAGGGTCCTAAGGGATGAATAGAAGTTTGTGTGGAAGACAAAGGGAGTCACTCAAAGGGGGAGGGGAAGGATGAAGGTTTCCCCAGAAAAGCTGGGGCAGGGTCCCATCCTCAGGGCCTCTAGGCCAGGCTAAGTGGCTAGTCTCTATACATGACAGAAAATGAGAGTGTTTGAGGTAGAAAAATGACCAGTTAGAACCCCAGGTTATACAGCAGTGGGAGGGAGAATTGGGGGAGGGGGGGCTGGAAGCAAGGGTGGGTGAAATCCCAGTGACACAGGTCTTGCCATTCAACTCCCACACTGGGTTTTCCTTCCCTAAGTCCTAAGATCTGAGTGGCAGTACCGTTCACTTGGCAGTTAGTACTGCTCTCTCTGTCTTTGTATATAGCAGTGAGATAATGAAGAACACGTGTTGGTCTCTGCCCCAACTCCTGCACAAGCCTCCTGAGACTCTGGTGGCTTCCTGGGTGACAGGAGAGTCTCTTGTTCTAAAGAGCGGATCCTGGGTGGCTCCTGGATGGGAATGGTCACGGGAAACAACTGCCCACATTTAGAAGCTTGGCATCTTCATTTCCGCCCTCCACCTTCTCTTGAGAAGAGAGAGGGGCTGAAAATGGAGAGTTTTGATGGATCGTGCCTGTGTAGTGGAGCCTCCAGCACTCCCCCCCCGCCTGCCCAGGGACAGGGTCTGGTACAGGAGTGCTTCAGAGCTGGTGGACCTGTGGAGGTGCTGAGAGAAAGGCCTGCCCGACAATGCAGGGGAGCTCGACTGCTCAGCCAGACCTCCCCAAGTGTCTCCTCCATCTGGGTGTTCATCTGTGTCCTTTGACACACGAGTAAACACGAGAAGCATTTCTCTGTGATCAGTGAGCTGCTCTTGCAAGTTAATGGAACCTGTGGCAGGGTTGTGGGAGCCTCTGATCTGTCGCTGGTTGGTCAGCAGTGTGGCCTGTACTTGCACTTGGCGTCCTGATTTGGAGGTGGCCGTTGAAACCTCCAAACTTGTAGCTGGTCAACCAGAAGCGCAGGTGATGACCCACATCTCTGGTGGTGAGAGGCAGTCCTGTACGGCTGAACCCCTAAGCCCTGGAATCTGGGGTCTGATGAAGTCTTTAGGATGACCACGTTAGAACTGAATTAAACAGCTGCATGCGCACTTGCTGTCCCAGAGAACTGACCACCTGGTGCCCAGAGGTGTGGTGCTCTGGGTGAGGATGGTAGAAGGGAAGACGGGTTTTTTCCCTGTGTAGGAGGGAAAAAGTTGAGTTTTCCCTTTATAATGGCTTTTTTTGTTTCACTTGTTTGATTAGTTCACAGTTATTAGTAGCAACAAAGACAGCCTTGGTGACAAATTCCATGAGGTTGAGCTTTGCTCACCCTTTGTATGGTGTCTTACACGGTTCTATGGCTCCCCTGGTGGTGCAGAGGTTAAAGCGTCTGCCTGCAATGTGGGAGACCTGGGTTCGATCCCTGGGTCGGGAAGATCCCCTGGAGAAGAAAATGGCAACCCACTCCAGTATTCTTGCCTGGAGAATCCCATGGACAGAAGAGCTTGGTGGGCTACAGTCCACGGGTTGCAAAGAGTCAGACACGACTGAGCAACTTCACTTCACTTCACTTCACTTACACGGTCCTATGGAAACTGTATTCCAAAAATTATCTGCGGTTGAATCTAAAGTCAGGCTACTTTGGAGAACTCCCTACCAGGATGAAATGATATGGGATCATGTTCACTACCAAGGATTTTTTAAACGTGTATGCTATTTGCCAGTTCATGGTAAGGCTTCAGTCACATATGAAAAGAATGTGAAATAAAAATGTCACTGTGGAAAATAGAAATTGGTAGGATTCCTATGGAGGTGGCGATTCAGGGGGATATGTCATTATATCCTTGCACTTTGACATTTAAAATGAGTTGAAATCTCTCGTTGTTGTTCAGTCGCTCAGTCGTGTCCAACTCTTTGCAACCCTGTGGACTGCAGCACACCAGGCTTCCCTGTCCTTCACCATCTCCTGGAGCTTGCTCAGACTCAGGTCCATTGAGTTGGTGATGCCATCCAAGCATTCCATCCTCTGTTGTCCCCTCTCTCTAAATCTCTCTAATTCTTCATATCAGTATGAATTTTATGAAGCAGCAGTGGAAGTCCCAGTACTGTAACTTTCTGAATTGTTTCATAAACTAAGAGGCTTGTTGCTGAGTTCTCCTGGGTGATGATGCCCTTTTTATCTGTCTCTTGGTCACATCTTACAATTCCTGGGAGGAGAATGTGTTAAGAATTCAAGGTAGTTCATCGACAGATGAAGGGATAAAGACGTTGTGGTACATATACACAATGGAATATTAGTCAGCCATAAAAGGAACACATTTGAGTCAGTTCTGATGAGGTGGATGAACCTAGAACCTATTATACAGAGTGAAGTGAGTCAGAAAGAGAAAGATAAATATTGTATTCGAAGGCACATATATGGAATATAGGAAAATGGTACTGAAGAATTTATTTATAGTGTAACAATGGAGAAACAGACATAGGGAATAGACTTGTGGACATGGGGAGAGGGGAGGAGAGGGTGAGATGTATGGAAAGGGTGACTTACATTACCATATGTAAAATAGATAGACAATGGGAATTTGCTGTATGGCTCAGGACATTCAAATAGGGGCTCTGTATCAACCTAGAGAGGTGGGGTGGGGAGGGAGATGGGGGGGAGGTTCAAGAGGAAGGGGATTTGTGTATACCTATGGCTGATTCATGTTGAGGTTTGACAGATATCAGCAGAATTCTTTAAAGCAATTATCCTTCAATAATAATAATAAAAAGAACTCAAGGTATTAAGGTACTGTGCAAAGAGACAATAGGATATGATTTGGTCCAGTGTGGAGAAGGCAATGGCATCCCACTCCAGTACTCTTGCCTGGAAAATCCCATGGACAGAGGAGCCTGGTAGGCTGCAGTCCATGGAGTCGCTGAGGGTCGGACACGATGGAGCGACTTCACTTTCACTTTTCACTTTTATGCATTGGAGAAGGAAATGGCAACCCACTCCAGTGTTCTTGCCTGGAAAATCCCAGGGATGGGGGAGCCTGGTGAGCTGCCGTCTATGGGGTCATGCAGAGTTGGACACGACTGAAGTGACTTAGCAGCAGTAGCAGCCGGGAGGCAGAGGAACATGGAAGTGACATCATTGGAAGGAGGATGAGTTGAAGCTGGAGCTCTAAGATCCAGGCAAGTGTGCTTTTCCAGTCTTGAGTCGAGGATGATGGGCGTCTTCTGACCTCAGCTCCATCGACATCCAGGTGCCATGTCTGTGGGGTGTGCTGGTGTTCCTCTGGTCGTTCGCCCTGCTTTGGTCCTCGGTCTCTCTTGGATGTTGCACACAGAGCTCTTCCAGTTGCCTGAGGTGCCACAGTCTTCATTTTAGGGGAGTGTATTCTTCCTCTCTCTAGGGGCTGTGCTTCACTCTGTTCCCAGGTATGTTCAGTTCTTTAAAGAATCTCCCCAAGGGGTGCCGCCTGCTCTGATGTGTTTTGTGCCCACTGCGGGTTCAAGAAGTCAGGAGGCCCCCGGGTAGGCCTCTGGTGAAAACTGCATCTCCATCTGCCTCTATCACGTTCCCAAATGTATGGATGTGGATGGCCTGACAATCGCATCCTGTTTCCTCTGGACCTGGCCTCAGAATTCTTTATTTAGTTGGGGAACCACTGTGTTTGGCTTCTTTCCCTTAAACTTGTTTGTGGAGCCTCCGTTTTCTGCATATCTTTTCTTCTGCTGGCTGAGGTAAATATACCTCTTCCCATTTTTCATCTTTGAGACAGAGGACAATTGCATGGTGTAGCCTGCTCCTCAGGAGGAAATGTATCTTGTGACAAGAATGAAGCTTTGCAACCTAGTGGAAAATAAAAGAAGCATCTTTGATCTTTGCCTTGTGAAGAGAGGAATAATAAAGGAACCGTCCCAGTACCACTGTGTGCAGTCTTGAGCATGCCTGTCCTGAGTGTTTCCTCGTCTGTGAAGTGGTGGTAACAACATCTGCTCTGTAGGATCGCTGCCATGAGAATTAAATAAGGTCATTTAAAAATGCCCCGCACACAGAGAGGGCTCAAGAAAGAGTTGATGTTAGATTGGATTTTTTTCAAGAGGGAAACAAAATTCACCTTTCTTGCAACACTTTTGCAGAATTCCAAGGTGCAATTTTCCAAATTTATACTTGGTACAGTTTCCACCAACACCTAAGAAACCCACATGTCAGCACAATAGTGATTAGGAAAGTGCGCTGTGGGTGGACCTCCATACTTATCAGAGTCATTTGGAACGCGGGTGGAAAAGACACATTCCTTGGTTCTACCCCAGGCCTACAGCTCAATATCAGAAAACTAAACAGCCCAATCAGAAAATGGGCAGAAGACTTACATAGACATTCTCCAAAGAAGACATACATATGGCCAAGAGGCACGTGAAAGGATGCTCAACATCACTAATTATTAGAGAAATGCAAATCAAGACTACAATGAAGTACCGCCACACACCAGTCAGTATGGCCATCGTCAAAACATCCGCTACATATATACACATGCGTGTGTGTGTGCTCAGTCATGTTCAACTCTTTGAGAATATTGGAGTGGGTTGCCATTTCCTACTCTCTCTCTCAATATATATATACGCACATATACGTGCGTATATATATGTATATATAAAATGTCAACTAAATTTACAGAAAGCATTTGCTTTCTCCATGAAACTACACAGCCATGTTATTACTGAATATTCTGAAAAGACATCACAAGACCTCCCTCTTTCATGTCCTAATTCTGTTTCAGAGTCAGGCGAGAAATCTTTCTTAACTTTTTGGCTTTATGATGAGAACACAGAATTCTTTCACCCACTTCCTAATTCTTGGGACGATGGTTGATGATAATTTCAAACTACATTAACAGTCACCGTTTTGAAATGGCCCGTTGAGGATCTGTGCGCGTCACTGACGCTGTGACCCTGGCATTGGGTCATCCTTCACAGGGAGGGCGGCGTGCCGTCTTGAGCTGGGCTGGTCTGGGTGAGACGGCATGTGGAGGGCCCTCTGCCAAAGCCCTGGAAATGACTCACTGACGCATTTCAATTCAGAAATCCATGCTGTTCAGGAAACAGTAGTAAATTGGGAGAATTAAGCGGGCCATTCATAATTAAACACCTGGAGTGCAGCACTGATGTGTTTCCTTCCTGGAACGGCAGCCGCATGCCCTCAGCCACATGTTGCGTCTCCTCCCATTTTCTCTGTTACTTTTCTTTGCCTGCAGCGTGTTCCTGTCTTCTCAAACTGAGGTTACTCCGGCCCATTCCTGTTCGTTTCCTTGTACACCTTTTGATAGTTCTCCCGCAATAATAGATTTTCACCTATTGACTAGAGAGGAATTCTTGTTGCACTTCTGTGGGGTTTTTGTCAATTAGATTAGAAAACAGCAAGGAGGGAGTGAGAAAAGATTTGTCTCGCTTTTCGTGTGTCATAGGTAATGAGCCCAGCGCCCATGACATGGCTGGATTCAGCTACAGACAACACGGAGCACTCACTCAGCATTCAGTCCTCGCCCCGAGAAGCTCCCGGATTTCTCAGCGCTGTCTGATTGGTGGAGGTCAGCCTGCCCAGTGCTTTGAAGGGCTGCAGTTTACCGCTGGTGGGTAGGGCTCTGGGTGACAACTTCTTTGAAAGCAGGCACTGGGTTCTTTTGATTAAATATAGAAAAGCTAGCTAGAAGCCTTGACATGGAATTTGAAACGAGACCTCCAAGAATTTTTCAACTCTCTAATGCTTTAATGTCTTGAACGGGTCGAATTAATGCAAAACCTGAAATGAGAAAACGAGAGAGCGTGAAGTTTCCATGGACCGGGAGGAATGGCTGTGGTTTCAAGAACCAAATGAAGGAGAGGCTCAGCTTTTCTGCGTCATGAACACTCATTTTGCTTGATCTGGGAGGTGTGCCTGAGTTTGGGGGCGTGCTTTCCCTCTTATTCCTTGAAACTTCTTCCAGTCATGCTGGACAGAAGGCTCCCTCCCCTGATGTCCTTCCTATAAAACATATCATCTTTGCTCACAACATTTTTGCCAAGGATTTGCCTGGCAATGCAGGAGATGCAAGAGACATGGGTCGCACCCCTGGGTCGGGAAGATTCCCTGGAGAAGGAAATGGCACCCCACTCCAGTATTCTTGCCTGGGAAATTCCATGGACGGAGGAGCCTGGCGGGCTACGTACAGTCCATGGGGCTGCAGAAGCAGACGCGACTGAGCACAGCAGCACGATGCAGTACCCTTGCTCAGAACGGCGGGCTCCTCCGCGTCCACTCACATGTCCACTGTCACTCAAATGACCGCCTCTGGAGTCCGCCTGTGTTTGACTTCCACTGTTCTCTGTTCTCTGTTTCTCCCTGTCTTTCTTGTCCTCCAGGCTCAGGATTGCAGCACACGAGTCAGATTCCTGCTTTCCCCGCTCAGGCCTCACCCCTATGAACCCCAAGGATGCTCACCAGGCTGGCCCAACAGGAAGCAGAGTCATCCACCCTCGGGGCAGGACTGGCCAGTCTGACCTCCTTAGCTCTCAGCATAGGTATCTCAGGGCTCTTTTCCATTTTCTTGGTGTGAAAAGCTTTAAGTACTTAGGGACTACACTGGTCAGATCCCCGAAGACAGAGCATCTTATGACTCCCCTGCCCCAAGCCTCCATTTTCTCATCTGAAAAACAGAGCTAATAATACCTCCCTCTCTATCTAGTAGGCTTCAGGGAAAATTCAAGATGAGCAGGGGATGGGGTGGGGGAGAACTTCCTGAATCGTAGGTCATACAAACGTTAGGTGCTACTGTTGCTTTGCTTTCAGTATACTAAGTCCACTCAAGTGTTTGCCCTGGAATCATACTAAAAAATTCACAAGAGATTCCCTTGACAGGACTTTTTGTCTCAGAAAATAAATGTCATAGTTTCAATACGATTCATTGTTAGCTACAATTTTTTGAGGGCTCACAAAAGACACAAGGATTCCCCAAAATTCTTAGAGAAGAGTGTATTCTAATTTACCTAATATCTGGCTAACTGGCTAATGGAAAATCCTTTTCTTTGAACTTCAATCTTGAATATCTAAAGGTCTCCACTGATTTTTTTTTCCACTGGAATAAGTATAATATATAACATGAATCTTTAATGCTTCTCATCTCAGATAAAGAATTGCTGTATTTAAAAATATTAACTGCATCTCCTGCAGTCCTAATCCAAGTTAACTGAAAAATGTTGGTTGAAATTCAACAGTTATGGAGGCCTCAGATCTGCTCATCTCTGTTTTTAAAGGAAGGGTTTCCATGACGTTTCTATTTAGAGTGAGGACGCGTCCACAGTGAAATGTCACATGTATTACTTTCGTGTTTTCTTACCTCCCAAATGGAATCAGCAAACGCTCTCTGATTCTGAGGGCAGGCTCAGTGTGGTGAGGACAGAGGGCCCCCATGTTGCAAATGCCATACGCTCACTCTGCATACTGACTCCAGTCCAGTTCATTAAACCAGAGAAAAGAGCAGTGTGTATTGAGTTGGTTCCTGTTTTGTGTGAAGTCATTACAGAATTAATTTTGGGATAATTGTGGGTTCTTCAGCACAACAGTCTTGAACCAGGCATGCCTGATCTAAAATGGACATAATGAAGTTCCATGCAGCACCAAGTTCATAAAGAAAGTCTAGGAACCACAGCATCTTGTGACTCTATCGATGCCTTGGGTCACGGGTATGATTCACATCCTTACGTTTGAAACAGGCTTCTGGATGTAACGGTAAATACTGGAAGTGATGTGTGCCCTTTACGGCCTCTTGTCTCTGCTCTAGCTGCAGCAGACGTGAGGGAGCTCTGGAGAGGCACAGCTCATCCAGTTGGGGGCTGTCTTACAGGGAGGCTGACTCTGAGCCAAGAGACTGGGGCATGGAGTGGGCGAGCAGCATCATGCCTTGAGTGATGGCCTCACGGGATGCTCAAAGCCAGGCGGCCACCCGGTCCCCGGGGGTGCTCCATGACTCCAGGAGAAGAGAGACAACTTCATCCAGTCCTCATAGCATGTGAAGTGAAGGCAATGACCCTTTTTAATAATGAAGAGCCTCAGCCTCACTGAGGTTAACATCTTGCCTGAGGCTGCCAAGTTTGTGCCCACAGTGGATCCGTGATTCTGGGGTTTATTTTACTCCCGGGAATTAGCTCTAACGCAATTGTGAAAGTGATGGTTTGCTCATCCTGGAAGTGGAAGCTAATGCAAATCTACCAAGTTATGGAAAGACTGGTTGGGGAAATCAGGAGAACTAAGCCCACTTTTCCATGTCCTGAGATTAATAATTAATAGTTGGCATGTGCACATGGCTATTATTTGAGTTGATGTGTTCAGGGTGGGTGGTGAACCCAGACAAAGCCTTTCAATTCCCTTGCGATTCACTGACCTCTCTGGCTAGGTCACCTTGGGCATTTGAAGAAGATTCAGGATTCCAAATTTCCCGTTTCTGCTTTAGGTCATTGACTTAAAAAATATACAACGTGAGGGTTGTGAGTTAAGTTTCATCTGGGGCAAAATGAGGACTGCAGCCTGGGAGAACAGGAACTCAGATAGCTCCGAGAAACTACTCCAAAGTAGCAGTGGGAAAGGTCGGTACATATGTGATTTTGGTGAAAGGGGAGTCCATGCAATCAAGCACATATTTTTTTGTAGAAAGTTTGTGAAGTCTTGTGAAGCTTCTGCTAGTCATGAGAAGCAATTGTCATCTTGGATTGTAGAGATTTTCTAGATTTGAGGAGATACAAGAAGTGGGCTCATGAAATCAGTTCCTGAGAATATCTAACTACCTGAAGACCTGTCCTGCCAGTTTTTCCCCAAGCACAGAGCACCTTATTTCTACTCTCCACCCTGAACTCCTAAAGGAGGTATTGAAAGTCAGCAGCTGCAGCAGTTCATAATTTAACTTTCATAGAGATAGATGGCAACGGCCCATGGCAAGTGCCAATTTGTAGCAAGGGGTTGGGTTTTTTCCCAACGTTTTTATTTTGTATTGAGATATAGCCGATTAACAATGCTGTGATAGTTTCAGGTGAATAGTGAATGGACTTAGTTGTACCTATACGTATATCCATTCTCCCACAAACTCCCCTCCCATCCAGGCTGCCACATAACATTAAGCAGATTTCCCTATGCTATACCTTGTTGGTTATCCATTTTAAATATAGCAGTGTGTTCAAGTCCATCCCAAACTCCCTAACTATCCTACAAGGGGTTGGTTTTGGTGGAGGAAATTTCTGTAGGCACGAGGAGTGTTATACAATGTCTTATAGCATCTTGCATCTTCTAGTTATTCTCTAAACTTCTATCAGATAACAAAATTGTTTTCCAGTCACCAAGTCCTGTCTGACACTTTGCGACCCCATGGACTGCACCATGCCAGGCCTCCCTGTCCTTCACCGTCTCTTGGAGTTTGCCCAAGTTCATTTCCATTGAATCTGTGATGCCGTCCAACCATCCTATTCTCTGTTGCCCTCTACTCCTTCTGCCTTCAGTCTTTCCCAGCATCAGTTTTTTTTTTTTTCCAGTGAGTCACCTGGTCACATCAGGTAGCCAAAGTGTTGGAGCTTCAGCTTCAGCATCAGTCCTTCCAGTGAGTATTCAGGGTTGATTTCCTTTAGGCTTGACTGGTTTGATCTCCAAGGGACTCTCACAAGTCTTCTCCAGCAACACGGTTTGAAAGAAACAATTCTTTGGCACTCTGCCTTTTTTATGGGGCAACTCTCACATCCATGCATGACTACTGGAAAGACCATAGTCCTGGCTCTACAGATGTTTACCTGTAATATGATGTCTTTGCTTTTAATACACTGTCTAGGTTTGTCATACCTTTCCTTCCAAGAAGAAATCATCTGATTTCTTGGCTGCAATCGCCATCCGCAGTGATTTTAGAGCCCAAGAAAAGGAAATCTATCACTGCTTCCACATTTTACCCTTCTGTTTGCCTTGAACTTATGGGACTGGATGCCTTGATATTATTTATTTTAATTTTGAGTTTTAAACCAACTTCAGTTTTTTCTATGAAGTTGAGTTAATTTCAAGAATGTGATTGGTAAATTTAATTGGCCACTGGATGTCGCTGTTTACCCACCAACAGAGGATCAGCTTTTTTTTTTTTTTTTTTTCCCCCTTTTTTCCATCCACCACCTGGTCAGGACAAAGCCTGTGGAAGCAGCTCCAGGTGCAGAGATTTCAAGCTTATTTCTCGTAAGTAACCTGCTTTCTCTTGGGAAAGGAGTGGGTCCTGAGTTATTCAATTCAGGATATTTTCTCCTCATAGCAATTTAGATCGAGAACTGGTGCATTTTTTTCTTTTATCCCCATAAAGAAAATTTTGTTTGCTAACACAAACAAGAGCTATCTTGAAATTCATCCTGGAAACAGCAACATTAGTTAAATCAAGACTGTGAACTTTCATATATAACTTTCATACGACACTGTTGGGCTTTCCTGGTGGCTCAGTCGTAAAGAATCTGCCTGCAATGCAGGAAATGTGGGTTCGATCCCTGGGTCAGGAAGATCCTCTGGAGGAGGGCATGGTAACCCAAGCCAGTATTCTTGCCTGGGGAATCCCCTGGACAGAGGCGCCTAGCACAGAACCTAGAAAATGACAGTCCTAAGATGAGCAGGAGCCTCAGGTTTGTGTAATTGACCCCCCCTTTTAATGCTTTTTACCCTAACTTCAGCCTTCCTTGGAGAGCCATAAGATCTTGTAAATGGGAGTTCTTTCTTAAAATTTCCCCAAAGTGTAAGACCACGGATGTGAATGAGAAAACGTGTGGAAAACAAGAAACCAGTAGGACAGTTCCTGGTCAGCATGGGCCCGGCCCTCTTTCCTCCCCACACCTCCTCTGTAAGGCCTGTGCTCGCTCACACTGTCCCCAGATCCACGCAGCTTACACCATCCACACCACGCACTCCACCCGCACTGCCTACACCATCCTCATCATCCCCACCACTCACAGCACCCACGCTGTCTATACCATCCACACCATCCCCACGGCTCACACCACCCGCACTGCCTACACCATCCTCATCATCCCCACCACTCACTCCACCCGCACTGCCTACACCATCCTCATCATCCCCACCACTCACAGCACCCACGCTGTCTATACCATCCGCACCATCCTCTCCACTCACAGCACCCACGCTGTCTATACCATCCGCACCATCCTCTCCACTCACTGCACCCGCACTGTCTATACCATCCACACCATCCTCATGCCTCACACCACCTGCACCGTCCACACCATCCTCTCCACTCACTGCACCCGCGCTGTCTATACCATCCACACCTTCCACATCATCCATGCCACCACATTGCCTTTAAAGTGAGGAGGAAGCCAATCACTCTGTTTCCTGAGTCAGTGTATTCCGACAGGTTTGCCGGAGTCCTTACCACTAATTGGACCCTTCCTCTGTGCAGGACCTGTGTCAAGTCCATTTCCACAGTTTCATTGACCCCTCGCTGCAGCCCTGCGAGCTGCTCCAAGCAATCTCTATCTCCAGGTGAGAATATGGGCACCCAGGGAGGTTAAAGGGCCCACAGGGACCCCTCAGCTGGTTACCTGTGCAGTCTGGGTGAGCTCCTATTGGCTCTGAGGCCTTTGTTTTACCCACTCAACTCCTCATAGGTGTGAGGGTCAGGTTTGTTAAAGTGACCTGATAGAACTTGGTTAAACTTATGGACAGTAAAAGACAGAGCAATGATAGCCCATTTAGCTTATTGGTAGTTTAACCAAAGTCTCCAGTGTGTGGCAGGCTGGGTGTATTTGTGTTAGGGGTGTTGAGAGTGGTCGTCTGTGAGAATGACTACGTATGAAAAGATGGAAATCCTACTCATACACTTTGAAGGTTTAACTCACGTCAAGGAAGAGAGTTTGTGAAAATCTGAGTTCCTTAGAGGTTGGGGGTGCTGCTGCTATTTGTAGCAGAAGCTGCACTGCTCTAGCTTTCCCCTTTGTGTATCGATTGCCTGAGGGCTTCCATTAATATTGATTTAGGAAATGCCAATGGTGTTTACGCTGCTGAATATTCATCCTCGTCGTCATCGGAAATATGTCAGTCTGCGTCGAGGTGGGGGCAGCACTGGGCTTTCAGGGACTTGGGGACAGGCAGGTCAGCAGCAACTTGAACTTTCCGCTTGAGTCTTAACTGTTTTTGGAGGCCATCAGACATTCACTTAACCTCCTATTTCCAGGAATTTTTAGATTTTCTTGACTTTACTATCTTTTGAACGGCCAAGAGGCAGGGGATTTTCATAAAGCTTAGGAGATGGGGCACAGGTTGGAAACACTGGAATTGCGTCTGAGGGAGAGGACTCTGGATTTAATCCCGAGGACTTACTCAGATCTTTAAAATGGAATATTTGAGTAATTTCAGAGTGGGGGAAGGAGGCATGGGCTATGGTGTAAGAACACTGGGCAGCATAACCTGCCGTCACACATATTCCATCCCATTCTTCTTGGTGTGGGCGGCCGGAAGGCGGGCCTTTGGAGGCACAGTTCAATTCAGTTCATTTCCGTCACTTAGTCATGTCGGGCCCTTTGTGACCCAATGGACTGCAGCATGCCAGGCTTAACTGTCCATCGCCAATTCCTGGAGCTTGCTCAAACTCATGTCCCTTGAGTTGGTGATATCATCCAACCATCTCATCCTCTGTCGTACCCTTTTCCACCTGCCTTCAATCTTTCCCAGCATCAGGGTCTTTACCAAAGAGTCACTTCTTCGTATCAAGTGTCTTAAATATTAGAGCTTCAGCATCAGTCCTTTCAGTGAATATTTAGAGTTAATTTCCTTTAGGATTGACTGGTTTCATCTCCTTGTAGTTCAAGGGACTCTCAAGAGTCTTCTCCAACACCACAGCTCAAAAGCATCAGCTCTTCAGTACTCAACTTTCTTTATGGTCCAACTTTCACATCCATACATGACTACTGGAGAAACCTTTATCCACCTTCGAAGATAAGTCTGCTATTGAACCAGTCTGTTGTTCCATGTCCAGTTCTAACTGTTGCTTCTTGACCTGCATACAGATTTCTCAAGAGGCAGGTCAAGTGGTCTGGTATTCCCATCTCTTGAAGAAGTTTCCACAATTTGTTGTGACCCACACAGTCAAAGGCTTTAGCATAGTCAATAAATCAGAAGTAGATGTTTTTCTGGAACTCTCTTGCTTTTTCTATGATCCAGTGGATGTTGGCAATTTGATCTCTGGTTCCTCTGTCTTTTCTAAATCAGCTTGAACACCTGGAGGTTCTCAGTATATGTACTGTTGAATCCTCGCTTGGAGAATTTTGAGCATTAGTTTGCTAGCATGTGAGATGAGTACAATTGTGTGGTAGTTTGAACATTCTTTGGCATTGCCTTTCTTTGGGATTGGAATGAAAACTGACCTTTTCCAGTCCTGTGGCCACTGCTGAGTTTTCCAAATTTGCTGGCATATTGAGTGTAGCACTTTCACAGCATCATCTTTTAGGACTTGAAATAGCTCAACTGAAATTCCATCACCTCCACTAGCTTTGTTCATAGTGATGCTTCCTAAGGCCCACTTGACTTTGCATTCCAGGATGTCTGTCTCTAGGTGAGTGATCACACCATCGTGGTTATCTGGGTCATGTAGATCTTCTTCTGTGCATTCCTGCCACCTCTTCTTAATATCTTCTGCTTCTGTTAGGGCCATACCATTTCTGTCCTTTATTGTGCTCATCTTTGCAAGAAATGTTAACTCTCATTAATCTGTAGGACAGATGTTTAGAACGTGAGCAGTATGATCACATCCTGAGGGTAGAGGATCTACGATCTGATTCTGCTCTGCAACACAGGGCTGGACCCAGCCTGGGCACCTAAATCTCTTGACCCCAATTTCTTTATTCCCCAAATGGGCAAAACTTATGCTGGTTACTGCCCACAGGTACATCAGTCATAGGGTACTAATAGAGGTAATAATAACATGATAGAGTCATTCACTGGAGGAATGAGACATTATAAAAATCTGAAAAATCTAGAACACTTGAAATTATTGTAGATTTAATGGGCACTGTGGAGTCTGCCGAAATCACTTGTAGTTGGATGAAACATGGATGACATTTTATGACTTCATGATGTTGGCCGAGTCACTTATTTCTGAGCTCAGTAAAATGATCTCATCTATAAAGTGAGAATGATGAAACCTACTCCCTAGAGTTACGACATGTGGATTACTGTACACACAGCGACTTTGTACACAGTGTATACTCACATCACAGTAATTCCCTTCCTTCTCCCTCGTCTGTCCTTCTTATTAACTGATCTATCTCATGAAGAGAGATGGATTAATTAATTAATTAATCAGAGAATCTGATGAAGCATGGGACTGTGGATCCTATTTATAGATCACTAATTTGTTGGCCTTTGGGAAATTCTTTAATACTGTTTGTCAAATCCGTCTTTCCTCAATTTTAAAATGTAGCCTTCTCTTCCCAATATAATTTGTTACACATGTTTAGTTTGTGTTTTGACATGATCTGAAGAAACAAAGAGATATATCACAACATTTGGATATACACCACGGCTTTTCTTGCCCAGCAGCTCTAAGATAATTTAAATATTTGTTCTGTTTTTATTATTAATTATTTATATTTAATATCAAAAATAACTTGTGTCCATTTCCAATGAATGTCAGTAGAGAATATAGTAGAAGTGATGTAAGGAAATAAATAGAAGGAAAGTGGCAAGAATATACCAAGAATTGGTGATTGGAGGATCACTAATATTGTATTTAAAATATTGAATATTATATTTCAGTACAGTAGTCATGTATGGATGTGAGAGTTGGACCATAAAGAAGGCTGAGTCCTGAAGAACTGATGCCTTCAACTTGTGGTGTTGGAGAAGACTCTTGAGAATCCCTTGGATTGCAAGGAGATCCAACTAGTCCTAAAGGAAATCAACCCTGAATATTCACTGGAAGGACTGTTGCTGAAGCTGAAACTCCAGTACTTTGGCCACCTGATGCAAAGAACTGCCTCACTGGAAAAGACCCTGATGCTGGGAAAGATGGAAGGCAGGAGGAGAAGCGGGCAACAGAGGATGAGATGATTGGATGACATCACCGACACAATGGACACGAGTTTGAGTGAGATGGTGAAGGTCAGGGAAGCCTGACATGCTGCAGTCCATGGGGTTGTGAAGAGTAGGCCACGACTGAAGCGACTTAGCTTCTAAGATGGAAATCCACAGGCATCAGAGCACAACGTGTAAGCTTTCGGTTTGACGTCATCCAGTCCAGTTTAATTGCACACTGTTGAATTTCAATCAGTTCAGCTGACCTCAGCTCCCGCCACCTGAAGGAGGACTAGCCGGGCCACAGGAGGGTGTGCTGAGGTAAGTGAGCCTGGCTTTTGTCTTCGGGGCACAGCCTTCTCCTAGAAGAACAGAGGCACACATCACGCCTGCGTGGAGGAGACAATGGAAGCAGGGCTTTCCAGGGACTCAGAGCAGCAGAGACTCTGTGGAAGTGTTCTTCTTAAGTTTACAGAGATAGGGTGCCCTTCTGTGGAACGATCCCTGCTCTCTTATTTATGATTGTGGAATTTTCAATTATACTACACTTCAAAAAATATTTTTCCTGAGGGTAAATGTTTACGTTTACAAATGTGTACAGCCTAACTAACAGTTTAAATGGAATTTTTAATGTATTCTATGAACCACTGGCTTGTTTGAATATTTTATCAATTCACCCTCATCTTGGGTTGTGTATAGTGTGATAACTAGAAATAGAATCAGAAAGGACTGTGCATTTTGAGATGTTCATTTCAGGATGCAAAATGCTAGTTGTTTAACTGTTGCCTTATCAATGGTGTGTTGTGCCAAGTGAGTGATTAGGGGGTGAGAGATTTCTAGAGACTTTAAATAAATATACACATTTAATAAAAGAATGGACGAGGTCCAGGGTTAGCTGACACCACAGAGAACATGCAGGTGTGGGGCCAGGGCAGCTGTGGTCTGTCCACTCTCTGCTCAGTTTCCTTACTTCTCTCATCGGCATCAATTCTTCTTGGGTCTTGGCCCAGGTTCAGAACTGCAGGCCTGATAAGCCAACAGCTGTGCAGCGTGGAACTGACTGAGAACATGAATCATGGTTGGGTGAGTGCTTCGTCCAGGTAGTTGGTTTCATTTCTGGTGAAGGTGTGCTCAGGCCTGGTCTGTGCACAGGAGATGACCCACTTGGAGGAGTATCTCTGGACTGCATGTAGGAGCTGAGTCTCACAGGAGCCTTCCCCTCCTGCCTGTTCTGAGTCATTATTCTCCTCTTTATGGATGGACTGGCCAGCGCACGTGCCATCCACATATCGGCAGTGAATGTGTAGTGTGTTGTCTGAGCAGCGTGACATGGAAAGGAAGCTGGGTTCTCTCTGCTGGCTGCACGTGGGTGCAGACGCTTTGTGACCCTAGCGCTCCAAGCCCAGTGTCTTGGGATGTCTCTTCCCCTTCCTTTAGTTCCTCAACCAGCCTCCAGAAAACCCCAGCTGCTGCTTTCTGTCCAGGCAGCCTTGCTTCTGTCTGACAACAGCTGGTCTAACCAGTTGCTTTGTTTACAGCTGCATCTCATGAGCCTAGAACTGTGCCTGGGACATGAAAGATGTTCAGTGTATCGGCCAGGCAGTCTGGATCATGCTGCATAACAAACACCCCCACTCCAACTCTCAGAGGTATATTTCTTGCTCAAGCTTATGTCCCAGCACAGTGGGTGGTGGCTCTGGGGCATTCCCAGCTATGAGATGAAGGGGAAGGGAAAATGGTGAATCCGGTCTTCATTTTCGAAGATATCTGTCTGGAGGGAACACAGCTCCCTCTGTTCACAGTTCAGTGGCCACAGTGAGTCAGGTGACCTTGTCTGGCTTCAGAGAGGAAGGAAGTGCCTCCCTACATTTGCAGAAAGGGGAGGGTTGGATGTATAAGTAGCAGCATAGGTTTATAACACACTAGTCCTGGAAGTCAAGTGGGATAGACAGTGAAATAAATATTTGTCGATGATTTTGCTGATACTTATTGTGCTGTGAAAGACTGCAGTCAAAAGGAGAAGTGGGCAGCAGAGGATGAGATGGTTAGATAGCGTTACCGACTCAATGGACATGAATCTGAGCAAACTCCAGTAGAGAGTGGAGGACAGGGGAGCCTGGGGTTTTGCAATCCATGGGGTCACAGAGAGTTGGGCATAATTTAGCGACTGAACAACAATGCTGATACCTGTTTCTGCTTCAAGGGAAGACAGTGACATCTCATTTAGTGAAACTCTCTCCATGCAAAGTATAAGCCCCCAAAGACCTAGAAGCCTTACAAAAATAAACAATGAAGCTTTTCTAGTGCAATTTCACTTTAGTAACAGGAATGAATGACTTGCCCCAAACCTCAGGCCTTTTGTCCGGGCTGACGCCCAGATGGGGGTTGTTGTTTGTCACTTTCTTTTGCTCCCCTGGGAAAGCAGAGACACGAGAGGGCTCAGTGGAGCACAAGAGGGTGAGGTAGTGGGAGAGGGCTCGGGGGCCCAGGGCACCTGAGAGGCGGAGGGCCAGGGAGGATGGGAGGGAGGCTTAGGGAGGATGGGAGGGAGGCTTGGAGAGGTCTTGGTACCAAAGACACTGAATGGCTCATGGGCTCCAGGTCACATGAGGCCGGCAGAGCCCAGGAGGAGAGAGACCCAGAGGGAGGGACAGCTTCCAGACAATTCTCATCCCCAGGTGCGGGTGGCAGGAATTTTCCTTCCCAAGGAGCTAAAGCTGACCTAGTGGATGTTTCTGCCACATCTCCCCAGTACATTTGGCGGGTGGGGCTGGGGCTCCTGGGACGCTCTCTGTCCTGCTGGCTGCACACCACCTGGACAGGAGGCATCCTTACCTCCCTCAGTTTGGGCTAATCTCCTGAAAGAAAGATGAAGATGCTCCTGGAAGAGAAATGATACCGTGTTACAGAGGAAATCACACAATACTGGATGTAAATTAGATAATCAGCAAGGACCTGTTATATAGCACTGGGAACTCTACCCAACACTCTGTGATAACCTACTTGGGAAAAGAATCTGAAAAAGAATAGAAACATGTATGTGCATAATCAGCCTCTTCAGTTCTGTCCGACTCTTGGTGACCCCATGGACTGTAGCCCACCAGGCTCCTCTGTCCATGGGATTTTCCAGGCAAGAGTACTGGAGTGGGGTGCCATTGCCTTCTCCAAAACCAACTCTACTCCGATATAAAATAAAAATTAATAAAGATGAAACCCCAGCTTCCGGACCGCTTAAGGTGGGCCTCCTGGAGAGGGGGATGGAGGCAGCGTCACCACAGAAGCAGCAACAGGGTGCTAGCGAGCAGCTGTGGGTCCAGGAGGCGGGCTCAGTGTGCTTTTCCTTCTTTATGTCTCTGTTGTTTGAGTTTAATCATCATCATGGTAGCAGCGAAGATGCCAAGAAAATAACAAGCACCATTGAATGAACTCTTTGTCACTTGTGTTTTTTCTTGTCTCCATGGCAATGAGGTTGGGGATGGGGAGGCTCAGAAAGGCCGCCTGAGTGACCTGCAGGTACATACAAGGTACATCTTCTGATTTTACTGATATGCTGCTTCTGTCTTCTAGTTCAGCCTCTTGAAGCAATGTCTTACCGTGTTGAATGGAGTCTTTACTGTTGAGAAGGATTCTTGAATTGCTAAAGGTTAAACTTCATGTAGGTAATACCTTGTGGAGTCATGATACTGTATCTTCTCTATTAGCCTTTTCTGATTTTAGAAGCATTTGCTAATGGTAAAGAACCTGCCTGCCACTGCAGGAGATGTTAGAGACCTGGGTCTGATCCCTGGGTTGGGAAGATCCCCTGGAGAAGAAAATGGCAACCCACTCCAGTATTCTTGCCTGGAGAATCCCATGGACAGAGGAGCCTGCTGGGCTACAGACTATAAGAGTTAGATGTAACTGAAGTGACTTAGCACTTACGCACCCCCATGTAAATTATATTTATTCAATCTTCATTTTGAAGAAAAAATTTCTGAAAAAAGAGAAATTTTGTTAAATCAAAAGTAACCAATGTAATGGCTTTATTTAATTTCTTTTCTCATAGCAGGCATATATAGATATTACTTGCTTTAATCCCTTGAGCTTCTGCAAACATTTCTTAAATCCATCAGTCAATCTGTTTTCTGAGCAAAGCAAAAGTACCACAATTTAGACATGAAAATGCCTTTTTTCTCCAAATAAAGCTAATGCAACGTAGCAGGTACTCCCTGGCAAAAATATCGCTCTTACTTACTTAGTCACAACGAATAGATTTCTGCTGGAGCCGGGCTGATCTCCACAAGATATGAAAGCTCTTTATATAAGTACATCATGACCAATAAGCAGCCTAATATATCTTAGAACCATTGGAAAGAGACAAATCAAAAGAAATAGGAAAAAATATTACAAAATGTTATGGAACAGTCTGTGCATTTCCTTTCTCTCTGTCTTCAATCTAGCAACATGTTCTTGATCTAAAAGAAATATCACCTTTCAAGTTTCCACATTGTCAAATTATTTAAAACTCCACTGCTGGGAATGCAGAATGGTATGTAGGGTGGGGGTAGGTTTTTCCATTCCAGTGCAGTGACATGAGCTCGTGTGTAGATCACCGGGACAATGTTAAGATCATCTTTAGGACTTGTACAGACATGGGAGTTGGACCATAAAGAAGGCTGAGCACTGAAGACTTGATGCTTTCAAATTGTGGTGCTAGAGAAGACCCTTGAGAGTCCTTTGGACTGCAATGAGATCAAACCAATCAATCCTAAAGGAAATCAGTCCTGAATATCCATTGGAAGGACTGATACTGAAGCTGAAGCTCCAATACTTTGGCCACCTGATGCAAAGAGCTTACTCACTGGAAAAGACCCTGATGCTGGGAAAGATTGAGGGCAAGAGTAGAAGGGGATGACAGAGGATGGGATGATTAGATGGCATCACTGACTCAGGGGACATGAATTTGAGCAAACTCAGGGAGATGGTCGAGGACAGAGGAGCCTGTGCTGCAGTCCATGGGGTTGCAGAGTCAGATATGACTTAGCAATTGAACATAAACAGTAGATATGCAAAAGAGGGGGCTTCCTTCATAGTTCAGTTGGTGAAGAATCTGCCTGAAATGCAGGAGCCATGGGTTTGATTCCTGGGTTGGGAAGATCCCCTGGAGAAGGAAATGGCAACCCACTCCACTATTCTTGCCTGGAGAATCCTGTGGACAGAGGAGTCTGGCAGGCTACAGTCCATGGGGTCACAAGAATAGGACACGACTTCACGACTAAACTACCACTATGCAAAAGAGATGGGCAGACCCACCTTTGCTGGGTAAATCAGATGTCAACCAGAGGGACAGGATGTGAGTGCTCAAAATATGATGTTATTCTTCCTTCATGGATATGTTCTCAGGGAAGCCATGGACAGGTGCAGGCCTGGGAGTGGTAAGCACAGAGCTGGGGGCTGTGATTTTGGACAGAGAAGAGGAGGGGCCCAGACTGGATGCTAAAGGCAAGTGCAGACGGCCTGTTCATGGCTGGAAACTGTATCGACAGTCACAGAAATAAAGACGTTTCTCATGCTTTATAAGAAATACAAGCACATCTGCTGGTGTACAGGCCAGAACTCAGACAGGCTGGCTCTCCGCACATCTGACCGTCTCTTCTGCCACAGCTTTGCTGATGAGAATGGTCACCAGTCCACTGGTCCCGGGGAGACTCTGACCCAAACACGGGGGCCTCGGATCTGCCCTCAGCAGCAGCCATCCTGGAGGGACAAAGAAAGAGCCATTCTGGCCAGCTCACCATGTGACGTCTCCTCACGACCACTCCTGGGCACGAGCTGACGTCACCCTGTGCCTCCTCACCATCCTGGCACGATGCACTCAGAGCTGCTGTAATGGCTGGAAAGTCAGCACCTGCACAGAGAGCTGCTCTCCAGGCCACAGGCTGTGGCTCCTCCAGTCTGTGTCCTGCCTCCTTACCCACCCAGGTGTGGCCAGGAAGGAGCCACGGCCACCTCTGGACTCTCTGCCAGGTCCCCCTGCCCCGTGTGCATGACCCTGGCTCATCTTGGAAGCACAATCGAGGGGCTTGTTCAAATTGAACAAGTCTGGTGGGGGGTTTTTTAATCTTCCCTCCCAGGCGGTGCTAGTGGTAATGAACCTGCCTGCCAATGCAGGAATGTCAAGAGACGTGGGTTCAATCCCTGAGTCAGGAAGACCCCTTGGAGAAGAAACTGGCAACCCACTCCAGTATTCTTGCCTGGGGAATCCCATGGACAGAGGAGCCTGGGGTTGAAAAGAATCAGATACAACAGAGCACACATTCATTTGCAAAAGAGCAAACTGGGGTCCGAGAAAAATGAGGTGACAGGTCTGCTCAATGGCAGGTCCTGAATCTCGTCCAGAGGGCAGTGTTGCTGGGGGAGCCGGAGCCGGGAGTCTGGCTTTGCATCCTGGCTCCATCATTTCACACCAGCTCTGGGTGAGCCCCACAGCCTCTCGAGCTTTGCTGCGTTGTCTGTGGAGCAGGGTGGATGGCACGCAGCCCTTGGGATGGCAGTGCCCTGTGGTCCAGTCCACATCAGAAACACAGCCCAGGATGGTCGGAGTGGCAGAAGGCTTTGCTTGAGAGATGGCAGTTCCCACCTCTCCTTCACATTCCTCGTTCTGATGCTTCACATGTGCAAAGGTGGAACGGATAAGTCACACTGCTGTTAGAACACTGAACCCACTTTGGGAGACTTCCCTAGTGGTCCAGTGGCTAACACTCAGCAGTTCCGATGCAGGGGGCACAGGTTCAATTCCAGGTCAGGGAGCTAGATCCCACATACTGCAACAAAGATCCGGGGCAGCCAAATAAATAAACGTGTATTACGAAAAGAATATTGAATCAGCTCTGAGGTTTACCCCACAGATGATTTACTCATGGGGATAACACCTTTTGGAGAGAGAATGATTATTTGGAATTTATTCTGGAAGTGGTCCCAAACCTGGAAGAACCCAGAAGGACCCAGGAGAAAAGCAGGTGCTACTCACAGCCGATGTCATCCTCGAGTTGGACGGACCTACATGGGGGCTCCTCGAGTCATTCTCCCGCCCACACCCGGCCCATCTGTGTCTCAGTCGGCTGTGCCCTTGGACGCACTGAGAGCATGGAGACCTGTGGGGGCACCTGGGCCAACTTGAGTCAGCAGACACCCATCCCCCAGTCAGTCCATTCAGGCCTTCCTCCAGGACAGGGGCAGCCGGTGCGACCTCAGCCCCATGGACAGCTGGGTGAGTAAGAAGAAAAATGGGGCAGTTCATTTTACGTGCTCACTCTGACCTTGATGTCCTAGCAAAAAAAAAAAAAAAAAAAAAAAGAAAGAAAAAAAAAAGATCATATACTAATCCCTCTTATGTACATAGACTGAACTGTAAGTAAAATATTAGCAAATCAATTCCAGAAGTGTACATAAAAGTACCTCTGACAGAGGGGGGATTATGGTAGGAATGCAAAGACATTTATCTTAGGAAAAAAATATATGCAGTTCAGCACATTTCAGTGATTTCGTGGGAGGAAAATATATATTACTTCAATAGACGCAGAGAGAAGGATTTGGCGTGGTGCATGTCCTGATGGCAAGACTTGGTGTTGGAAAGATGTCCATGTTCATCCCCCATTCAAAGCATTTCTATTAAATGCTCTGCAAGGTTTTTTCCTGGAATGTACTAAGCTGATGAAAGCAAAAGGCTGAGAATGTCATTCTTGTTATGACGGCTGTGCTACAAACCACCCCGAAGCTTGGTGGCTGCAAGCTTTACGTGTTTTACTCAGCAGTCTGTGATCTGGGTGGGTTCTGGTGGGGGTCATCTCTGCTTTCTTTGGTGTCAGCTCCAGGGCTCACCCAGGGCACCTAGGCTGGGCAGATGCAAACTGCTGTGTGCTTCTCCAGGTGGTGTTCCTGAGTTCCTCCCTCTACATAATCTTTCCACACAGTCTACACACCATCAGGGTGTTGTTATTCAGTTGCTAAGGCGTGTCCGCCCTTTTATGACCCCATGGCCTGGTGTGCTGCAGTCCATGGGGTCGCAAAGAGTCGGACATGACTGAGACACTGAATTGAACTGATGGACTGCAGCATGCCAGGCTTCCCTGTCTTTCGCTAACTCCTGGAGTTTGCTCAGATTCATGTCCATTGAGTTGGTGATGCCATCCAACCATCTCATCCTCTGCTGCCCCCTTCTCCTTTTGCCTTTAATCAGGGTAGCGTGACTATCTATATGTTGGTTCAGGGATCCAAAGCATGTGTCCCGAGAGAGCCAGGCTGAAGCTGCATCCTTCCACAGTCTAGCATTGGAAGTCATAAAAGCATCATTGTCATCATTCTCTATGGTGAGTCCATCACAGGATGCCTTGTAGATTCAAGAGAGGGGAATGTGCCCTCACTTGTTGGTGGGAATGGAGTTAACAACATATGGTGTCTGTGTGTAAAACACAACATGCCACAAATATTCAAGTCAACTTTGAAAAACAAGGAATTCCTTCACTAACCCCATTGGATACTCAAGCTGAGGCAATTAGAAGAAGGATCTGGGTTCACGGATAGAAAATCCGTCCAGGGAGCAGCAGGCAGATCCCCGCTCACTGTTTATAACTGCTTTCCAGGTCTTCAAAAGCCAGTTGGGATTTTGAGAGAGACTGATTTGAAGAGAGATAAATCAAGCAGAATTTATAACTTTATACGGTCAAGCCTTCCTATCCATGAATATGGACACTCTCCGTTCCTTATTAGGTGTTTTATGCATTTAGAATATATGATTTCAAAAATTATATCTTTCTCAATAGCCACAAAAAGACCACAAAAAAGATGACCAAAGTCCTTCAATGGCATTTAATATTCTCCATAAAAACCTTATACATTTTTTGTTAAATTTTTTTTCTTTATGTGTTTTCTTTGCTATGGAGAATTATAGGTTTATATTTTCAAATGTTTATTGCTGGCTACAGAAATACTGCTGACATTTACATGGTGATTTCATGTCCAGCAAACCTTAACTTCTATTAATCCTAGTAGATTAACTGGTTGTTCTTTTGGTCTTCCTAGGTACAATCGTCTTCCTTTTCCATCCTCTTATATATTTTCAGTTTTTTCATTTCTTTCTTTCTTTATAGTTCAGTATTGAATAGGAATGGGGACTGTGAGTGTTCTTACCTCATTCTTACTCCTAAAGAGAATGTTTTAAACATTTTCCTGTTGATTTTTCTTTGAAGCAATCATTTTTTGGCATTCTCTGTTAATTTATTCCGTGGTTGCTAAGAATATTTATCTTGAATAGATATTGAACTTTATTTCATTGCATCTGTGGGGATAGTGAAGGGGTTTGTAATTTATTTTGTTATAAATTGATTCATGTTATTAATTATTCTTTTTTAAAATTAATTAATTTATTTAATTGGAGGCTACTTACTTTCATGTCATTAATTACTTAATAGCTTTTTAAATGATAGAGGAATGTTTTATTTCTGGGATAAGCCAAACTTCATCATAGTTTATTTTTATTTTCCTTTATTTCTGCTTCTTTGTTTCCTTTTACTTTTTGCACTAGTTAGGTCTTCCAGCATGATGTTAAACAGAAGTGATGAGAGAGAATAAGCTTGGTTTGCTCCTAATCTTAGGGAGAAAGTGTTCAATTTCTCATCATTAAGCATGATGCAAAGTGTATTTTTTTTGATAGATGTTTTAGCAAGTTGAAAAGATTCTCCCGTACTATCATTGAGAAATTTTATCCTGAGTCCCGCTGGACTTCTGTCTGATGCTTTTCCTATGTCAATTGACACGTGACCCTGTGATGTCTCTTCTTTAGCCTCTGGATGTGGTTACAGTGATTTGTTTTCAAAAATTGACCCAGTCTTGCAGACCTGGAGTAAATTCACTTGGTCTTAGTGTATAATTCTTTCTATACTTTGTTGAATTTGATGTGCTGATGTTTTATTGAGGTTTCTTTTATTTTGTCTTTGTTCATAAGGGTTTTGTGTGTGTGTGCTTAGACCTGTCCAACTGTTTGTGACCTCATGGACTGTAGCCCGCCAGGCTCCTCTGTCCATGGGATTCTCCAGGCAAGAATACTGGAGTGGGTTGCCATTTCCTTCTTCAGCGGCTCTTCCTGACCCAGGGATGGAACCTGTGTCTCCTGAGTCTCCTGCACTGGCGGGTGGATTCTTTGCCACTGGGCCACCTGGGAAGCTTAAGGATCTGAGTCTTGGTCTGCAATTTTTCTTTCTTGTAATGTCTTTATCAGATTTTAGTATTTGAGTAGTGCCAGTCTCACAGGCTGAGTTATGAATGATTCCTTTTCCTTCTCTTTTCTCGAATATATTGTTCAGTTCAATTCAGTCACTCAGTCATGTCTGACTCTTTTGCGACCCCATGGATTGCAGCATGCCAGGATTCCCTGTCCATCACCAACTCCCAGAGTTTACTCAAACTCATGTCCATCGAGTTGGTGATGCCATCCAGTCACCTCATCTTCTGTCATCCCCTTCTCCTGCCTTCAATTTTTCCCAGCATCAGGGTCTTTTCCAATGAGTCAGTTCTTCACATCAGGTGGCCAATGTATTGGAGTTTCAGCTTCAGCATCAGGCCTTCCAATGAATATTCAGGACTGATTTCCTTTAGGATGGACTGGTTTGATCTCCTTGTAGTCCAAGGGACTCTCAAGAATCTTCTCCAACACCACAGTTCAAAAGCATCAGTTCTTTGGCGCTCAGCTTTCTTTATGGTCCAACTCTCACATCCATACAGGACTACTGGAAAAACCATAGCTTTGACTAGATGGACGACTGTTGACAAAGTAAATGCTCTGCTTTTTAACATGCTGTCTAGGTTTGTCGTAGCCTTTCTGCCAAGGGGCAAGTGTCTTTAAATTTCATGGCTGCAGTCACCATCTGTAGTGATTTTGGAGCCCAAGAAAATGGAGTCTATTACTGTTTCCATTGCTTCCCCGTCTACTTGCCATGAAGTGATGGGACTGGATGCTGTGATCGTTGTATTTTTTGAATATTGAGTTTTAAGCCAGCTTTTTCACTCTCCTCTTTCACTTTCATCAAGAGGCTCTTCAGTTCCTCTTCACTTCCTGCGATAAGGGTGATGTCATCTGCATATCTGAGGTTATTGATATTTCTCCCAGCAATCTTGATTCCAACTTGTGCTTCATCCAGTTCAACATTTCACATAATGTACTTTGCATATAAGTTAAATAAGCAGGGTGATAATATCCAGCCTTGACCTACTCCTTTTCCTATTTGGAACCAGTCTGTTGCTCCATGTCCAGTTCTAACTGTTGCTTCTTGACCTGCATAAAGATTTCTTAGGAGGCAGGTCAGGTGGTCTGGTATTCCCACCTCTTGAAGAATTTTCCACAGTTTGTTGTGATCCACACAATCAAAAGCTTTATCGTAGTCAATAAATCAAAAGCAGATGTTTTTCGGGACCTCTCTTGCTTTTTCTATGATCCAACGGATGTTGGTAATTTGATCTCTGGTTCCTCTGCCTTTTCTAAATCCAGCTTGAGTATCTGGAAATTCTCAGTTCACATACTGTTGAAGCCTTGCTTGGAGAATTTTGAACATTACTTTGCTAGTGTGTGAGATGAGTGCAATTGTGCTGTAGTTTGAGCATCCTTTGGCATTGCCTTTCTTTGGGATTGGAATGAAAACTGACCTTTTAGTCCTGTGGCCACTGCTGAGTTTTCCAAATGTGCTGGCATATTGAGTGTAGCACTTTCACAGCATCATCTTTTAGAATTTGGAATAGCTCAGCTGGAATTCCATCACCTCCACTAGTTTGTTCATAGCGATGTTTCCTAAGGCCTACTTGACTTCACATTCCAGGATATCTGGCTCTAGGTGAGTGATCATACTACCATGGTTATCTGGGTAATGAAAATCTTTTTTCAGTTCTGTGTATTCTTGACACCTTTTCTTAATATCTTCTGCTTCTGTTATATCCATACTGTTTCTGTCTTTTATTGTGCCCATCTTTGCATGAAATGTGAAAATACTGTAGAAGATATTGTGAAGACAGTAGAATTTCTTCCTGAAATGTTTGGTAGAATTTACCAGTGAATTTACTTGGTAGGTAATAGACCTATCCAGATGGTCTATTTCACCTTCATGGACTTGGTCATTTGTGTTTATCAATTAATTGAAAGTTAACGAATTTGGGGGCATAAAGTTTCTCAGAGCATTTCTTTGTTATTTCTTTTTTTAAAAATATTTTGTTTATTTATTTGGCTGCACTGGGTCTTGTAGTTGCAGCATGTGAGCTCTTAGTTGTGGCACATGGGAACTAGTTCCCTGACCAAGGATAGAACCCAGGACCCCTGTATTGGGAGCACAGAGCATTAGCCACTGGACCACCAAGGAAGTCCTTTTGTTATTCTTTTAATGTCCATAGGATCCATAGTAATGGCCCCTTTTTCATTTTTGGTACTGGTAATTTATGTCTTTTCTTCTTTTTCTCCATTCGTTTGGCTAGAGTTTTATTAATTTTATTTATCTTTTCAAGGAACCATCTTTTGATTTTTGTTGACTATTTTCCCCATTTCCCATTTCATTGGTTTATATGCCAATTTTTATGATTTCTTTTCTTTTTGTTTAAACTGCTTTTCTTTCTCTAGTTTCTTAAGGTAGACCCTTAGGTTATTGACTTTTGAACTGTTTTTTCCCCTAATATATGCACTTAATGCTATCAAATTTCCTCTAGCCTTTGCTTTTGCTACACTACAGAAGTTTTTGATAATTTACATAATCATTTTTGTTTAGTTCAAATGTTTTAAAATTTCTCATGAAACTTCCTTTTAGACATGTGTGACCTGAGATTTTCCAGCTGTCTTTCTGGTTTTGATTTCTAACAAGTCCACTGTGATCTCTGAACATATTTCATGTGATTTCTATTTGTTAATGTGTGTTTTATGGCTCAGGATGTGGTCTGTCTTGGAGAATGTTCCAAAGTGAGCTTGAGAAGAATGTGTGTTCTAATTGAACTGAGGATTCTATACATGTCAGTAGAATGAAGTGACTGGTGGTGTTGCTTAGGTCAGCCTTATCTTACTGATTTTCTGCTGGTTTGGTTTATCAGTTACTGAAAGTGAAAGTGAAGTTGCTCAGTCGTGTCTGTCTCTTTGCGACCCCATGCACTGTAGCACACCAGGCTCCTCTGTCCATGGGATTTTCCAGGTTAAGAATACTGGAGTGGGTTGCCATTTCCTTCTCCAGGGAATATTCCCGACCCAGGAATCGAAACTGGGTCACCTGCATTGCAGGCAGATGCTTTACCCTCTGAACCACCAGGGAAGCCCCAATTACTGAAAGAGGAGTGTTGAAGTTTCCAACTAGATTGCGGATTTGTCTAGTTTCCTTGTTCTATCAGCTTGTACCTTGCATATTTTCATGCTCTCTTGTTTTGTGCCCATTTCTTTGGCATTGTTATGTTTATCACAGAATTGTTCTCTTTTTCATTATTAAATACCACCTCTTATTCCTTAGAGTTTTTCTTTCCCTGAAGTCTACTTGCAACTTCCATGTGATGTTCTAACTTGATGAACATCCTCTAAGAGGTAAATGTGTTTTTCTTCACTCGTTACTGGGGAGGTTCAGAACTGCCCCATTTTAGTAACTGTGAGGCATCATAAACATACACTTTAGTACATCAATCTTTCCCTCCAAACTGACTATGGTAAATACATGTGCAGTTAGCAAAGCTTCTTTGCCAAATAAAATCTCATTATTTTGTATTTCTTAAGAACTGTTTCACTTTTCCCTGGTGGCTCAGTGGTAAATATTCTGCCTGCCTTGCAGGAGACACACCTAGACACAGGTTTGATGCCTGGGTTGGGAAAATCCCCTGGAAGAGGGCAAGGCAACCCACTCCAGTATTTTTGCCTGGAGAATCTCATGGGCAGAGGAACCTGGTTGGTTATAGTCCACGGCGTTGCAAAGAGTTAGATGTGACTCAAGTGACTGGGGATGCATACATGCAAGCTGTTTCAAGCCACCTACTTCCCTCGTGACTCATATGGTAAAGAATCTGCCTACAATGCAGGAGACCCAGATTTGACCCCTGGATAGAGAAGATCTCCTGGAGTAGGAAATGGCAGCCCCCTCTAGTATTTTTGACTAGATAATTCCATGGACGGAGGGGCCTGGCGGGCTACAGACCATCAGGTTGCAAAGAGCTGGACATGACTGAGTGACTAACACTTTTCTCTTTTAAGCTGTTTCAAAAGCTTCTATGGAATAAGGCAAGGATTTAAACAAAAATCAATCGCCTAACAAATGGACATGAATTTGAGAAAACTCCGAGAGATAGTGGAGGACAGAGGAGGCTGGTGTCTTGTGGTCCACTGGGTTGCAAAGAGTTGGACATGGCTTAGTAAACAACAACAAACAACATGACTGAGCAGCAACAAACAAATGAAACAGAAAAAGATGCCCATAAGGAATCACATTCCTTTTCCATCTGAATCTGTAGACTTGGTGGGCACTGGCGCTGCCTTAGTCTGTTTAGGCAGATATAACAAATGCTGCAGACAGAGCCGCTTAATTGACAGAAATGTAGCCCTCAGAGTTCAGGAGTCTGGAAACCCAGGATGCAGGTGCTGGCAGTTCCCGTGATGGGGGAGCCATGTTTCCCTGGTTTACAGATGGCAGCCTTCCTGTTGCGTCCTCACCTTGTGGACAAGCAGATCTCATGCCTCCTCTTCTTCTACAAGGGCAGTAATCTTATCATGGGGGCCCCTTGTGGTGACATAATCACCCCCCAAACACCCCACCTCCTGGTATCTGCATGTGGGGTTAGGCTTCCAACATATAACTTATTTTTGTGGGGGGGAGGACACAGCACTCAGCCCATAGCTGACCCCTACCCACAGTCTCCCAATTGGCACCAGATCATCTCCTGGCCATCTCTTCAAATTCCAGCTCTCCCTCTCAGAGTGGATTTATCTCCTCTTTCTGCTCCCTCCCATTATCTGCTTGGTCTCCCTGGCACCTGGCCTTTCATCCCAACATTGTATTCCAGGCCAACTGAATTAGGAAAATATTTCTTAGTTTAAACACAAAGATCGCCATATTTGCAAGTGGAAGTCTATGAACGTATTGACTCTGGATGGTTCTTATGATGACAAACGCTGAAATGAATGCAGACAAATGTCAGCAAGAGGTGAATACAAACAGATAATGAACACTCACCAGGATAAATCAACAGGGCTATGTCGTGTGCCCAGTTTGTCTCCTCCCTGTGGACACGGAGCTACGCTTACCTTTTGCTGCTCGTGTGTACGCATTTGTACAGCAGCAGGCTGAGTGGCCCCCTGGTACTTTGCAATGCTGACGAAGGTGGTGCTCAAAGTAGGTGCTTTTGCTAGATTGTTAAAACCCACCTTTTGGTACTATGCTCTGTATCTACTTTTCCCTAAGCTTTCTTCTGTCATTTCTATTTTGTCCACAATTCTTTCCTCTTTTTGTCTCTGGGAGCCCTTTAATTTGCTTTAGGAGTACTTTACTGTTAACTTTACTGTCAGTTAAAAGGCCTGAGTGATGTCTGCTAATCCATCTATCAGGAGTGATCGCCCATGGTTATTTGGGTATGTACCCACACTTCCCAAAATATGATGGTGTGAAAGTGCTACACTTCATATGCCAGCAAATTTGGAAAACTCAGCAGTGGCCACAGGACTGGAAATAGTCAGTTTTCATTACAATCCCAAAGAAAGGCAATGTCAAAGAATGTTCAAACTATTGTATAATTGCACTCATTTCACACACTAGCAAAGCAATGCTCACAATTCCAGAGAAACATCTACTTCTGCTTTATTGACTATGCTAAAGCCTTAACTGTGTGGATGACAACAAACTGTGGAAAATTCTTCAAGAGGTGGGAATACCAGACTACCTGACCTGCCTCTTGAGAAATCTGTATGCAGATCAAGAAACAATAGTTAGAACTGGACATGGAGCAACAGACTGGTTCCAAATCAGGAAAGGAGTATATCAAGGCTGTATATTGTCACCCTGCTTATTTAACTTGTCTGCAGAGTACATCATGCGAAATGTTGGACTGGATGAAGCACAAGCTGGAATTAAGATTGGTGAAGAAATATCAATAACCTCAGATATGCAAATGATACCACCCTTATGGAAGAAATAGAAGAGGAACTGAAGAGCCTCTTGATGAAAGTGAAAGAGGAGAGTGAAAAGGCTGGCTTAAAACGCAACATTCAAAAAATGTGAAGATCATGGCATCTGGTCCCATCAGTTCAGTTCAGTTCAGTCGTTCAGTCATGTCTGACTCTTCGTGAAGCCATGGACTGCAACACGCTTTGCTTCCCTTCCATCACCAGTTCTCAGAGCTTGCTCAAACTCATGTCCATTGAGTTGGTGATGCCATCCAACCATCTCATCCTCTGTTGTCCCTTTTTCATCCTGTGTTCAATATTTCCCAGCATCAGGGTCTTTTCCAATGAGTCAGTTCTTTGCATCAGGTGGCCAAAGTATTGGAGTTTCAGCTTCAGCATCAGTCCTTCCAGTGAGTATTCAGTACTGATTTCCTTTAGGATGGACTAGTTGGATCTCCTTGCAGTCCAAAGGATTCTCAAGAGTCTTCTCCAACACCACAGTTCAAAAGCATCAATCCTTCAGTGTTCAACTTTCTTTATGGTCCAACTCTCATATCCATACATAACTACTGGAAAAACCATAGCTTTGACTATGGATGGAACTTTGTTGGCAAAGTAATGTCTCTGCTGTTAATATACTGTCTATGTTGGTAATAGCTTTTCTTCTAAAGAGCAAGTGTCCTTTAATTTCATGGCTGCAGTCACCATCTGCAGTGATTTTGGAGCCCAAGAATATGAAGTCTCTCACTATTTCCATACTTTCCCCATCTATTTCCCATGAAGTGATGGTACCAGATGCCATGATCTTAGTTTTCTGATTGACAAATTTTAAGGCAACTTTTTTTCACTCTCCTCTTTCACTTTCATCCAGAGGCTCTTCAGTTCCTCTTCAATTTCTGCCATAAGGGTGGTGTCATCTGTGTATCTGAGGTTATTGATATTTCTCCAGGCAATCTTGATTCCAGCTTTTGCTTCAGCCAGCCTGGCATTTCACACGATGTAGTTTGCAGACAAGTTGAATAAGCAGGGTGACAATATACAGCCTTGACGTACTCCTTTCCTGATTTGGAACCAGTCTGTTGTTCCATGTCCTGTTCTAACTGTTGCTTCTTGACCTGCATACAGATCTCTCAGGAGGGAAGTCAGGTCATATGGTATTCCCATCTCTTGAAGAATTTTCCACAGTTTGCTGTGACTCACACAGTTAAAGGCTTTGGAGTAGTCAATAAAGCAGAAGAAGATGTTTTTTCTGGAACTCTCCTGCTTTTCTATGGTCCAGTGAAGAAGTGAAGTGAAGTGAAGTGAATTCACTCAGTCATGTCTGACACTTTGCGACCCCATGGACTGTAGCCTACCAGGCTTCTCCGTCCATGGGATTCTCCAGGCAAGAATACTGGAGTGGGTTACCATTTCCTTCTCCAGGGGATCTTCCTGACCCAGGGATCGAACCCGGGTCTCCTGCATTGGAGGCAGACACTTTAATGTCTGTTGGCAATTTGATCTCTGGTTCCTCTGCCTTTTCTAAATCCAGCTTGAACATCTGGAAGTTCACGGCTCATGTACTGTTGAAGCCTTGCTTGGAGAATTTTGGGTATTACTTTGCTAGCATGTGAGATGAGTACAATTGTGTGGCAGTTTGAGCATTCTTTGGCATTGCCTTTCTTTGGGATTAGGGGCTTCCCTTGTAGCTCAGTTGGTATAGAATCTGCTTGCAGTGCCAGAGTCCTGGTTCAGTTCCTGGGTTGGGAAGATCCCTTGGAGAAGGAAATGGCAACCCACTCCAATATCCTTGCCTGGAAAATCTCATGGACAGAGGGTCACAGTCCATGGGGTTGCAAAGAGTCAGACATGACTGAGCGACTAACACCAACACTTCTTTGGGATTGGAATGAAAACTGACCTTTTCCAGTCCAGTGGCCACTGCTGGGTTCAAAATTTGCTGGCATTTTGAGTGCACTTACACACCATCATTTTTTAGGATTTGGAATAGCTCTACTGGAATTCCATCACCTCCACTAGCTTTGTTCATAGTGATGCTTCCTATGAAGGTCCACTTGACTTCACATTGCAGGCTGTCTGTCTGTAGGTGAGTGATCACAGCATTGTGGTTATCTGGGTCATGAAGATCTTTTTTGTACAGTTTTTCTGTGGATTCTTGCCACCTGTTCTTAATCAAGATTTCTGGGAGAAATATCAATAACCTCAGATATGCAGATGACACCACTCTTACGGCAGAAAGTGAAGAATAACTGAAGGCCCTCTTGATGAAAGTGAAAGAGGAGAGTGAAAAAGCTGACTTAAAACTCAACATTCAAATAATATGAAGATCATGGTGTCTGGTCCCATCACTTCATGGCAAATAGATGGGGAAACCATGGAAACAGTGGCAGACTTTATCTTCTTGGGCTCCAAATTCACTGCTAATGGTGACTGCACATGAAATTAAAAGATGCTTGCTCCTTGGAAGAAAAGCTATGACAAACCTAGACAGTGTGTTAAAGAGCAGAGACATTATTTTGCCAACAATCATCTGTCTAGTCAAAGCTACGGTTTTTCCAGTAGTCATGTATGGATGTGAGGGTTGGACCATAAAGAAAGCTGAAGAATCGATGTTTTTGAACTGTGGTCCTGGAGAAGACTCTTGAGAGTCCCTTGGATTGCAAGGAGATCAAACCTGTCAATCCTAAAGGAAATTAATCCTGAATATTCATTGGAAGGATTGATGCTGAAGCTGAAGGTCCAATGCTTTGGCCACCTGATGGGAAGAACTGCACATTGGAAAAGACCCTGATGCTGGGAAGGATTGAAGGCAGGAGGAGAAGGGGGCAACAGAGGATGAGATGGTAGGATGGCATCACCAATTAAACATACATGAGTTTGAGTATACTCTGGGCGATGGTAAAAGACAGGGAAGCCTGGCGCGTTGCCATCCACGGGGTAGCAAAGAGTCAGACAAGACTGAGTGACTGAACAACCACCACCACAGTTCCCTCTGGACCTTTCCACTCACCCCATTGGCTAACATTTGCTTTTTCAGCCATCTTGGGACCTATGAGAAGTGCTTATTTTTATTAATAACTCCAGTGATAAGAATATAGTTGCTCCTCGAACAACAAGAGTTTTGAATTGATGAGTCCACTTATATGCATATTTTTTCAATAAATATATTCTCTTTATTTTCATATTATAAATCTTAACTTACTTAAGTGTGGGGGAAAGCTTGTGTTCTATTAGAGGCCACAGTCTGTGGGATCTGAAGCACTAAGGTCTGAGTCCTGATTCTGTCCAGACTGTTTCAGTTTCCTGCCCTCGAGTGAGTCATGTGTCAATTCTTTTCTTTTTGAGGCAGAAATAGCAGAATTGGAATTTTCATCTGTGTGGGATTTTCCTGGCGGGTCAGTGGTAAAGAATCAGCCTGCCAATGCAGGAGACGCAGGAGATATGGGTTCAATCCCTGGGTCTTGAAGATCCCCTGGAGGAGGAAATGGCAACCCACTCCAGTATTCTTGCCTGGGAAATCCCATGGACAGAGGAGCCTTGCAGGGTACAGTCCAGGGGATCTCAAAGAGTCAGACACGACTGAAGTGGCTTAGCATGCATGGGGGTCAGTGCCCTTAACCTGAGCTATTTACGGATCAAATAAAGCATGACAAGAGAAATGAGTAAAGTCATTGAGTATTTGGTGTTTAAACTGATGAAATTATTTTCTTGAAACTCTGTGGCAATTTTTCCTCCGTGTGTGGTATCTAAGGATTTAAGCATCTTAATAAGCTGCACATGTCATAAGTGTTTTATTAAACCATAAATGCTATAAACCAGTTAGCAAAGATGCATACAAAAATGGGTTCACTGTTGTTCATTATTGGCAGAAGTGACTTTTCAATTAGGAGGCAGATGGAAAGCTGACCAGGGGATATTTGACATCATATGTTAACGTGAAGGGAAGTGTCCAGTAAATGGTCTAGATTATTACGGAGCACTGGAGAAGGGGGAAGGCATTTTAATAACAAAGGAAACTTGTGTCTGGCAGGATAGCATCTGAAAAGGAGCCAAACTTTGGCTAGTAATGTTCTCACCAGTAACATAGGAGAGCAAGCTTTTCAGTAATTTACTGACAAAAGAGATATGACTCCAACAATACAAAGCCAATTATTTTGAAACAAGCACAGCCAACCTGCTACCTCCTCTGGGCGGCTTCTGGGCGCCCCCGCCCTCCCCCCTCCCCCCACCCCTCCCCGCCCTCCCCCCTCCCCCCCCCCCATCACTCAGAGTTCTCCCCTCCCTGCAGCCCTTGCCTGCTCCTTTCTTCAGGCTGTTTGTCTCTCTCTGGGCTGCTCTCCAGCCATCCCCCCCGCTGTGATTGCCGCATGTTGATACATGCACCACTGCTTCTCTCACGTCCCTAAACTCCCTGAGTTGTCACTTCACTGCGAGCATCTCAGGCCCCGCTTGCTGCCTTCCTTGCCCACAACTCCAGTCCAGTCCTCTGTCTTCCTGCACACGTTAGATGCCTCTGTGGTTGTCCTTATGATCCACAGGACATGGGTTTTTAATGTCCGCCTCCTCCATTAGGTTTCTCTGAAGACATGGTCGTGCCTTTTTCATTTCCATATTTGCAGCAACGAGAATTGCCCAGTCATATGAAATGCCTGAAATGCTGGTGAAAGAATGAGTGAATGTAACCAGTTCTCTCCAAGGGCTGAAGCCAAAGGCTGCTGAAGCCATCCTTCATCTTCATCCGCTTTCCTGTCCCCAAAGACTTCAGATGAAGTGGCATCCAGGAAGCCAGATGAGCATCTAAGCAAATGAACAGCATTAACTAAGCGAATGCGTCCTGAAGACACGTCTCATGGCCCTCTGTTCCACCATGACTGTGAAATAACCCTGTCCTTCTGGACTTCTCAAGAGTTGTCATTGTTTCTCAGGAACCACACCAGTGAAGGTTCCACAGCTCAGGATGTGGGAGCCCATCTTTTGAAATATCTGAGTCCATTCATGAGTTTGTCTCTCTCTCTGTTTCTTAAACACACACACACACACACACACACACACACACACACACACCAGTCTCCTTACTTTTTCTTAATTCTAGGCCATATATTCTGATTTGGGCAAGGTAATTCAATAGAGGTGACTTTTGGTTTTTAACTTAAACTTTTTAGAGCAATTTTGGGTTCATAGCAAAACTGAGAAGAAAATACAGATTTCCCTTCTACCTGAGTCCATAAATGCCCAGCTTCCCCTCACTCTCCATCTGGGGATCACCAGATACACGCTTGTCACAGTCAGTGAACCTGCACTGACATGAAAGGGTGACATTATCACCCCACGTCCACCGTCTACATCACATTCACCGTTGGTGTTGCTGAGTGATGTGTGTCCTCCGAGTCTGGACCAATGTTAACGACACGGATCCACTGTTACAGTGTCACACAGAGTGCTTTCTTGACTTACGCTTCAGTCTTCTCAAAACTTCTCAACCTGCCCTTGAAGAAAGACTCTTTCCGACACGGGAAGAATATGCTAGAGACAGGAGTGCGTTCTCTGTGCCAAGCGCTGTTCTCAGTGTTTTACAGACATTGATACAGTTCTTAAAACAAACCTTGAAGGCAGGTACTCTATCGCCCAGTTTTTCACATGGGGAAACTAAGGCCTGGTGGAGTCTGATGCCAGCTCAGGACACATGTTGAAAGCACTTTCAGAACAGCTCCTCCGTGACTGCTTGCTCCCATGGAAACATCTCGTGCAGACTGTCCAGCCGCCGGGTTTCAGAGATGCCTTGCTGACCACCTACGGAAGCTCTACTTTGGGTGGAGACCAACCCAGAAACATGCTTTGTGAAGATGTTCTGTTGTGGAGCTACTTCATCATATTTCAGGATTGATTTGTTTCATTCTGTTTCTGCATTTTCTGGGCTTTTGCTCTCAGAGGACTGAGCCACCTGGGTGTTTATTCTGTTTAAATTGTTTGCTAATGTTTTCCGCCTGTACAGTCTCCATGTGGGGGCAGGGGAGGTTTTCCTCAGGTGGGCAGAGTACTTTTGGCTTATGTAATGATGATGCTTCTGTACTCTAGTCTTTCTGTTGCACAAAAGTTATTAATGATGAAAAAGGGGGTTCTCAATAGGGGTTCCCCCCAAACATGTCAGCTCCATCTTGTCCCTGAGAGGGGTTCTGTTTCTCCCTTTTCCCCTTTAAAATTCGTTCTTTTGGTTGATATGACTGACATAATACGTTCTGTTTTGCATAAACATTTCCACTGGTGGTGTTGCGAGAAGTTGAATGCAGGGATGGGGAGAGCAGACTGAGCTCTGGTGTCTCCAATGTTCATGTGTGTGCGTGTCTGTGCACACTTCTGGGGTTCCCTACTCCACCAGACATGATGCGCTTGTTGGCTGTCCACCTGGCGTCTTCCCACGGCAAGTACACACTCACCAGCCTGCTTTTCTCTGATCCGTTCTTTCATTCAGTGAGATCCTGGAGAATTTTTAAACTTTGTCCCTGATTCTGATTTATGATACTTGAAGTCTACTTATGTCTAGTTCTCATTAGGACAATTTTCTGGTGAACTGGCTCACCAAAAAAGGAAATGGATCTCACATTTAGAAGGTGAATGAAAGCACCTCCAAGAAAATGTGGCTCCTCGGTTGGGCTCCTTGACCTGTATTTCTTATCTGGCAGAAATGCCTCATCCTCTGGGCCTCAAGTTCATGGTTCTCATCCTTGTCATTTCACTGGTTCCTGTGATTTCAGATGAGTCTCTCTTTTCTCAAAGGAAGGCTAATCACACTGCCTTCACCTTAGATGAAAGTTAAGTAAAAGTGCCAGCAAAGTGTTGATAGTTAGACCTTGGAAATATCAACTGTGTTCAGCTGAGGCAATGAGTGATGGGTAAGGATTTCAACAAGGGGACTTCATAGATTCATATACATCAATATTTTTGTCCTTGTATACCTAAAAGTAATTTAGAAAAAATTATGCGTCTATACATTTTTAGGTTGAAATCTAAAAATTTTCATCATAATTTAAAACATTTACAAAGGAATTAGTTGCCAGAGTCTGCAAATATCAGCCTTTAAAAATATAACTATTGTTATTACTTTCCTTCAGTGGAATCTGGATTCTACAGAGATTCGATGGCACTAGACGATTCCTCCTTTCATCCTCCTCAGGCGTCACAGCTCTCTCCATCCTCAGCCGGACTCCACGCCCCTCACTTGGACCACCTCCTCCCAGACATCCTGAACATCTTTGCTACTCTTATTTGGCTTCAGGACACAATCTCTTCCTAAGATTATATTATGCATCTGCTATTATTCACTTGTTTGTTTATAAATGTCTCTCCAGCTAAAATGTAAGTGCCACAAGTGGGTGGGGAACCTTAATTTGTTCATTGTTGAGCATCAGATGTGTGGTGGGTGCTCAGATGGAGAGGGTGAGGGGGCGGGGAGGAGGCAGGGAGAGGGCTGTGGGCTCTGTGGGGGTCCAGGTGTGGTCCTGGGGGGCTGGGCCTCTGCAGGACCATTTTAGAGGAATTTCTAAGAACAAACTTTTTTTTTTCCTTAGGGTTCCTGGCCCCTCCTGGACTCCTCGGGTCAGGGGCATCCATGCTGGCCTTTCTTAGCACAGGAGCCACCAGGAGGGAGCAGGCGGGGCCCCAGCGCCTCCCCGAGGTGAGGTTTCCTCGTCTGCTGGCGCTTCTGTTCCTTGGTCTCCTCCTGCCACAACTTCCCCTCCCTCTTTGCCGTGGGAATGCTCAACTCTGGACTCAGCCATAGGGCTCACTGAGCTCAGCTAGATGAACTCCTGTTGTGTGGCAAGGACGCTCTGCAAGTTTGTCACCGTCATATTCTTAAAATCCACTAGGAAATCTGGCTCCGGAAGAACGACTTGCTGTGACTTTATAACCAAGGGAGAAAGATCAGGATGCAAAACCTAGCAGCTTAGGGGCTTCCCCGGCCCAGTGATAAAGACCCCACCCGCCAGTGCAGGAGGTGCAAGAGACGCAGGTTTGATCCCTGGGTCAGGAATTTCCCCTGGAGGAGGGGATGGCAACCACTCAGGTATTCTTGCCTGGAGAATCCCATGGACAGAGGAGCCTGGTGGGCTATAGTCCATGGGGTCACAGAGTCGGACACGACTGAAGAGACAGCACAGTGACCCCTGCTGGGTGTTCTGTGGTGGAGGGGGTTTCCTCTGCTCTATCACGGGCTGCAGGTATTTGCACGTGCAAACCATTGTTCCTGTGGTTGGTGACGCTGCTGCACACCTGGGACCTGTGAAGCAGAGACCAGGGATCCACAGCCGGGTGGAGAGACTAGGAAGCCAGCCTTGGAGACTGGGAAGTCTGGTCATGCACTGTTTCTTGGGAACCGCCCACCTGGCTCCCAAACACTCTTTTTTCTCCAAACAGGCCCCTGAGGATGCTCCGACTTGTTTATTCCTTTCTTGCTGCTGCTGCTCTCTTTGGGTGAATGGAGGGGAGGAGGGTGCTGCCGCTGCCCTCTGGACGCTGCCCTGTGTCCATCCCGGGAGCTGCCCTGCTCGCTCCCTGTCTGTCCCCACCAGCGCTGTTGCTGCATTTGATCTGAGTTTTCGGCCATCAGCTCATGTTGGTGTGGCCCCCCCTCCCCACCCCCCTCTCCGCCCCCGTAGGCGTCCATCCTGGCTGAACCAGTTTGGTGAGCCTGTGAGGCTCCATCAGAGTCACTGAGACTCACCTACCTCCTGCTTTCCTGGGGGTGGTGGTTCCACAGCGCCCCACGACTCCCTAGACCTTCAGCCCTGAGTTGACAGGCTGGGTTTGCCTCTTCACCCAGTGCCCACCCAGACTGGCACACCTGTAGCTTCCCCACCGTATCTGAGAGTCTTTCTACAACCGGCCCCAGCCTGCTTGCAGGTAGGATGAAGAGCCACCCAGATAAGACCGAGGACACCTCCATCACAGGGGATTTGCACTGGCAGGGTGCAGAAGTATGTAATGAGATGAAACGAGCTGCTTGGAGGGCCAGGAACTGTGTTCTGGATCCAGCAGCAGCTCACCAACAGCACTGGCAGTGGACAGGTTATTTAACCTGTGTGACCTCAGCTTATCCTTCTGTGAAATGGAAGGTATGGCTTACTTATCAGTGTCGGTTTAAGGATTTAAAATATATTCAAAAAAAAAAAATACATTCCAGAAGTGACAATAAATGACATGTCCTTCCCCTCTGCATCCTCAGTGGATGTGTGTGTATGTGTGTTTGTGTGTGTGTGTGGTTTTGTGTTTCTGTGTGTGGTTTTGTGTATGTGTGTGGTTTTGTGTACATGAGTATGTGTGTGTTTGTGTGTGTGTGGTGGTTTTGTGTTTGTGTGTGTATGTGTGCGTGGTTTTGTGTATGTGTGTGTTTGTGTGTGTGTGTTTGTATGTGTGTGTGGTTTTGTGTGTGAAGAGAAAATGGGACGATTCATGTGAAAGAGCTGAGGCCCCACAGAGCACTGTTGCATCATCACCGCTCATCCTGATCCTGAGGTCTGCACACCTGGATGCTTACGGAGCCCAGGGCCATTTCTCCTGAGGGAGGCGGTACTGGCCCACGTGCAGGGAGCCTGGAGAAGACAGCAGGTCAGGGTCTGTTAAGGGGTGTGGATTTTCACGCTCAGCAAGCTCCTGGGGCGGTTGAAATGCTGAAGTTGGTCTTATGGACCAAGGGTTGGCGTGATGACCCCTTTGTGTGCCCAGCAGCTCCTGCCCACGCTGGTTGAACTCAGGATGGCTGTGTGGACTGCCGAGGTCATGAGAGGCCCCAGGGTGGTGATAGACAGAGCTGACTGCGTCATTGTTTCAGCCTTTGTGGGCAGGGAAACAAAGTAAGGCAAGAAAGAGAAGCTCAGAATCAAGAGCTTATGCTGGCTGAGTCTGGGAGTCCCCTAGGGCGGGCTGACCCCCTAGGATGCCTGAGCTACCTCACCGCAGGACGGGGACACGGGACGCCCGCTCTCCGCTCCTCTCCTCCCGAGGAGGCCCATATGGAGCCATCACCCATCTGGGGAAAATGGTGTCTGTCTTCATACACCTTCCAGGGAGTTCAGCAGAGCAGAGCTGCAGGGTGAGGCCAGGAGGTGGTCAGACAGTGACCTTTGACTGCTGAGGGCAGAGGCCATTCAAGCCTGTACTGCGCTGGAGACACTAATTATATTTGCCAGTTTAGTTTTCAGTCAAAATCCATTTTTCACTCTAGTTTTCATCTTACGCATGTTACCATAAATGGAAGAGAGAAAAAGACTGCTTTGTCAGAATGACTGACTCTTCTCTAAATGGAAAGCTCTTTCCTGAAACAGAGTCCACACGGAGAACAAAGGAAGGGTACAATTTCTTAGCAGCCTTGGGACTGTGGGCCGGCCTGCCCTCAACATGGTGGCGATGGGGGCACTTTAACCAAGCCACGTGTTTCCTTATTTTAAAAACTTGAGTGAATAATTTAAGACTAGTGAAAATTTCTTGCAAATCTCTTACACCCTGATGAATTTCTGTTCCAATGAGTTATCAGGAACCAGAGAAACCCTACCCATAACTTACATCATCAAAGCTATACAACAAATTCTCAACATGGAGACAATTTAGAGACTAATAAAAATAACTTCTAAGGTATGTATTACTTTGAGCTCTATGTTTAAGCTTAAAAATGCTCTTTTCTCTTGGCAGTTATGTGAACAGGTCAAATATTTAAATACTTGGTTGCTTATATTAAGTATCTGGGCAGGCAGCATTCACATGGACACTTAAAACAGTAAAAAGATGAATAATTTAGTCATGGACTGTGTATATCATCATTTAATGAATACAGAGCACATTGAATTTTCTTTGGATGAATATCAACTGATGAAAATAACCCCATTCACAGCTGTAATTTTGGAAGGTGCCAGGTGATCATTAAACTCTATTCTGATTGCATGAAACCACTTGGACACTTTCTCCCAGCCTCTCATGCTTGGCTTCAAGGGAGTAATTAAACACTCATGCTTTCATTTCAGCCTGTGTAGCCCTCAAATAGTCTCTGACCACAGTTCCCTCTCCCCTGTATCATCAATCCAAACTCTTCTTCATGCAGATCTCCTGTGAATATAGCCCTTTTATATGATATCAGAATCACAGAGTGCAGACTCTGGAAGGACCCTTGCATATCACCGACACCAGGGATTTTGAAAGCACTTCACGAGAAGTCAGCTCCAGGTTACACGCTTGTCAGTAGAGCTGATGATGATACAGATGGAACCTGGGATTCCACTCCTCAGATGAGCCTCCTTCTCTAACTGAGCACTGAATGAGGTCTGCAGAGAACATGATTTGAAAACCAGCACCTCAGACACACTCCCTGAGGCCCAGAAAGAGGAAATGAGTATTTCTGTATGTATTGCACAAGAGAGGGTATTTGATTTTTAATGAAGCGGTTCACCATAGATTTGTTCAAGTGGGTCGAGTTGGAGAAGATTAGTTGTAGAGTTCTTTTTATTGAAATATAGTTGATGCACAATATTACATAAGTTTCAGGTGATTTGACATTTGCTGCTGCTGCTAAGTTGCTTCAGTTGTGTCTGACTCTGTGCGACCCCACAGATGGCAGCGCACTAGGCTTGCCCATTCCTGGGATTCTTCAGGCAAGAACACTGGAGTGGGTTGACATTTCCTTCTCCAATGCATGAAAGTGAAAAGTGAAAATGAAGTCACTCAGTTGCGTCCGATTCTTAGCGACCCCATGGACTGCAGCCCACCAGGCTCCTCCGTCCATGGGATTTTCCAGGCAAGAGTACTGGAGTGGGATGCCATTTCCTTCTCCAATGATGAAAGTGAAAAGTGAAAGTGAAGTCGCTCAGTCGTGTCCGGCTCTGTGCGACCCCATAGATGGCAGCCCACTAGGCTCCCCCATCCCTGGGATTCTTCAGGCAGGAACACTGGAGTGGGTTGCCATTTCCTTCTCCAATGCATGAAAGTGAAAAGTGAAAGTGAAGTCGCTCAGTCATGTCCGATTCTTAGCGACCCCATGGACTGCAGCCTACCAGGCTCCTCTGTCCATGGGATTTTCCAGGCAAGAGCACTGGAGTGAGTGCCATCACCTTCTCCATTGGCATTTGCATATGCCATGAAATAATCAGCACAATAACTCTAGTAACCCCCATACAAACTTATTACTATATATCAGCCACATTCCTATGTTGTATTTTGAATCCTCTTATCTATTTTCCACAGTTTATTGTGATCCACACAGTCAAAGGCTTTGGCATAGTCAATAAAACAGAAATAGATGTTTTTCTGGAACTCTCTTGCTTTTTCTATGATCCAGTGGATGTTGGCGATTTGATCTCTGGTTCCTCTGCCTTTTCTAAAACCACCTGGGTACATCTGGAAGTTCACCGTTCACGTATTGCTGAAGCCTGGCTTGGAGAATTTTGAGCATTACTTTACTAGCATGTGAGATGAGTACAACTGTGTGGTAGTTTGAGCATTCTTTGGCATTGCCTTTCTTTGGGATTGGAATGAAAACTGACCTTTTCCAGTCCTGCTTCCACTGCTGAGTTTCCCACATTTGCTGGCATATTGAGTGTAGCACTTTCACAGCATCATCTTTCAGGATTTGAAACAGCTCAACTAGAATTCCATCACCTCCACTAGCTTTGTTCATAACGATGCTTTCCAAGGCCCACTTGACTTCACATTCCAGGATGTCTGGCTCTAGATTAGTGATCACACCATCATGATTATCTGGGTCGTGAAGATCCTTTTTGTACAGTTCTTCTGTGTATTCTTGCCATCTCTTGTTAATATCTTCTGCTTCTGTTAGGTCCATACCATTTCTGTCCTTTATCAAGCCCATCTTTGCATGAAATGTTCCCTTGGTATCTCTAATTTTCTTAAAGAGATCTCTAGTCTTTCCCATTCTGTTCTTTTCCTCTATTTCTTTGCACTGATCGCTGAAGAAGGCTTTCTTATCTTTTCTTGCTATTCTCTGGAACTCTGCATTCAGATGCTTATATCTTTTCTTTTCTCCTTTGCTTTTCACTTCTCTTCTTTTCACAGCTATTTGTAAGGCCTCCCCAGACAGCCATTTTGCTTTTTTGCATTTCTTTTCCATGGGGATGGTCTTGATCCCTGTCTCCTGTACAATGTCACGAACCTCATTCCATAGTTCATTAGGCACTCTATCTATCAGATCTAGGCCCTTAAATTTATTTCTCACTTCCACTGTATAATCATAAGGGATTTGATTTAGGTCATACCTGAATGGTCTAGTGGTTTTCCCTACTTAAATCTGTATGCAGGTTAGGAAGCAGCAGTTGGAACTGGACATGGAACAATAGACTGGCTCCAAATAGGAAAAGGGGTACGTCAAGGCTGTATATTGTCACCCTGCTTAATTAACTTTTATGCAGAGTACATCATGAGAAATGCTGGACTGGAAGAAACACAAGCTGGAATCAAGATTGCCAGGAGAAATATCAATAATCTCAGATATGCAGATGACACCACCCTTATGGCAGAAAGTGAAGAGGAACTAAAAAGCCTCTTGATGAAAGTGGAAGTGGAGAGTGAAAAAGCTGAACTAAAGCTCAACATTCAGAAAAAAAAAAAGATCATGGCATCTGGTCCCATCACTTCATTGGAAATAGATGGGGAAACAGTGGAAACAGTGTCAGACTTTATTTTTTTGTGCTCCAAAATCACTGCAGATGGTGATTGCAACAACCATGAAATTAAAAGTCGCTTACTCCTTGGAAGAAAAGTTATGACCAACCTAGGTAGTATATTCAAAAGCAGAGACATTACTTTGCCGACTAAGGTCCGTTTAGTCAAGGCTATGGTTTTTCCCGTGGTCATGTATGGATGTTAGAGTTGGATTGTGAAGAAGGCTGAGTGCCAAAGAACTGGTGCTTTTGAACTGTGATGTTGGAGAAGACTCTTGAGAGTTCCCTGGACTGCAAGAAGATCCAACCAGTCCATTCTGAAGGAGATCAGCCCTGGGATTTCTTTGGAAGGAATGATGCTAAAGCTGAAATTCCAGTACTTTGGCCACCTCATGCGAAGAGTTGACTCAGTGGAAAAGACTTTAATGCTGGGAGGGATTGGGGGCAGGAGGAGGAGGGGCCGACAGAGGATGAGATGGCTGGATGGCATCACTGACTTGATGGACGTGAGTCTGAGTGAACTCTGGGAGTTGGTGATGGACAGGGAGGCCTGGCGTGCTGCGATTCATGGAGTCACAAAGATTCGGACACAACTGAGTAACTGAACTGAACTGAACTGACTTATCTATTATATAACTGAAGGTTTGTACCTCTTAATCCTTTGCACATATTGTACTCACAAACCTCCATCTCTTCTGGCAATCACTCTTTTTTTTTTTCCTTTATTTGTAAGTGTTTTCATTTTGTTTTGTTTGTTTCTTTTTTGGATTCCTCAGGTAAGTGAGATCACAAGGTATTTGTCTTTTCCTGTCTGACTTATCTCACTTAGCATAATATCCTCTAGAGCCATCAGGCTGTTGTCACTGGCAAGATTTCATTTTTTATGAATGAGTGTATGCCAATGTGGGCTTTCCAGGTGATGCTAATGTTTTAAAGGATGCACCTGTCAATGCAGGAAACACAAGAGACTTGGGTTCAATCCCTGTGGTGGCAAGATCCCCTGGAACAGGAAATGGCAACCCACTCCAGCATTCTTGCCTAGAGAATCCCAAGGAGCTTGGTGGGCTACAGTCCATGGGGTCACAGATTCAAAGACTTAGCGTGCACGCACTAGCTTTATAGGTGTCTGATCTGCTCTTTTACTGTTGTCTGTGTTTACCAGTGAGATTTTTTCCTTTTGTAATTTTCAGATTTGTAGCTGTGGTCTTTCCTTTTCACTTAGAAAAATCCCTTAAACATTTCTCGTAAGGCTGGTTTAGTGGTGCTGAACTCTTTTAGCCTATGCTTGTCTGTAAAACCCTTTGTCTCTCCTTTTAATCTGAATGATAGCTCTGCTGGGCAGAGTATTTCAGTGGTAGGTTGTTTCCTTTCAACACTTTGGATATATCATGCCACTTCCTCTGGCTTGCAAGTTTCTTCTGAAAACTCAGCTGAGAGTTTTATGGGAGTTCTCATGTAAATAGTCAATTGCTTTTCTGTTGATGCATTTAAGATTTTCTCTTTAACTTTTATCATTTTAATTAAAATGTGTCTTGATGTGAAACTCTTTGGTTTCATCTTGTTGGGAACCTCATCTGCTCCCTGGACATGGGTGGAGGTATCCTTTCCCAGGTTAGGAAAGTTTTCACCTATTATTTTTCCAAGTAAGTCCTCTGTCCCCTTCTCTCTCTCTCTCTTCTCATGGGATCCCTATAATGCAAATATTAGTATGCCTGATGCTGTCATAATGGTCTCTTACACTATTTTTAAAAACATTGTTTTTCCTTTTCTTCTGTTCAACTTGGTTGTAGGATTCTTAAGAGAGGAATAATATCTTCTAGTTTTGTATTCCCTGCATTTTGTTAAATTTCTACCCAACAAAAGGCATTTGATGAGGTAGAAGAGTGAATGAGGGAAGGAGGGAGCAAACAAAGGGTGAAGGAAGTCTCTGGATCACAAACAGGCTGATAGAGAATCAGTGTACACAGACGGAGTGCAAAAGTTTCAGAGGGACAGAAAACATCAATTTGTGGTTGGAAGCTTGTACATGTTTTTTAAGGAAGGGGGTGGTTTCTAATTTAATTTAGTGTCCCACTGAGAGGCTGTTCAAATCATAGTAATCCAAGTCTATGCTCCCATCAACAGTGCGGAAGAAGCTGAACGCTTCTATGAAGACCTACAGGACCTTCTAGAACTAACACCCCCCCAAAAGATGTCCTTTTCATTATAGGGGACTGGAATGCAAAAGTAGGAAGTCAAGAGATACCTGGAGTAACAGGCAAGTTTGGCCTTGAATACAAAATGAAACAGGGCAAAGGCTAACAAAGTTTTGCCAAGTGAAAGCATTGGTCACAGCAAAGACCTTCCAACAGCACAAGAGACAACTCTACACTTGGATATAACCAGACGGCCAATACGGAAATCAGATTGATTATATTCTTTGCAGCCAAAGATGAAGAAGTTCTATGTAGTTAGTAAAAACCAGACTGGGAGCTGACTGTGGCACAGACCATATTGCCAAATTCAGACTTATATTGAAGAAAGTAGGGAAAACCACTAGACCATTCAGGTTTGACCTATTCACATCCCTTATGATTATACAGTGGAAGTGAGAAATAGATTTAAGAGACTAGATCTGATAGAGTGCCTGAAGAACTATGGATGAAGGCTTGTGACATTGTACAGGAGGAAGTGATCAACACCATCCCCAAGAAAAAGAAATGCAAAAAGGCAAAATGGTTGTCTGAGGAGGCCTTCCAAATAGCTGAGAAAATAAGAGAAGCTAAAGGCAAAGGAAAAGAGGAGAGTGAAAAAGTTGGCTTAAAACTCCAATTCAGAAAACTAAGATTATGGCCTCTGGTCCAATCACTTCATGGCAAATAGATAGATAGGAAAAGAGTGGAAACAGTGACAGACTTTATTTTTTCCAGCTCTAACATCACTGCAGATGGTGACTGCAGCCATGAAATTAAGACACTTGCTCCTTGGAAAAAAAGTTATGACTAACCTAGACAGCATATTAAAAAGTACAGACATTACTTTGCCAACAAAGGTCCATCTAGTCAAAGCTATGGTTTTTCCAGTAGTCAAGTATGGATATGAGAGTTGGACTATAAAGAAAGCTGAGCCCCGAAGAATTGATGCTTTTGAACTGTGGTGTTGGACAACTCTTGAGAGTCTCTTGGACTGCAATGAGATCTGACCAGTCCATCCTAAAAGAAATCAGTCCTGAATATTCATTGGAAAGACTGATGGTGAAGCTGAAATTCCAATACTTTGGCCACCTGATGCAAAGAGCTGACTCATTAGAAAAGACCCTGATGCTGAGAAAGATTGAAGGAAAGAGGAGAAAGGGATGGGAGAGGATGAGATGGTTGGATGTCATCACTGACTCAATGGGCATGAGTTTGAGTAAGCTCCAGGAGTTGGAGATGGACAAGGAGGCTAGGCGTGCTACAGTCCATGGGGTTGCAAAGAGTCGGACACAGCTGAGTGACTGAACTGAACTGAACTGAAAGGCAAAGGAGAAAAGGAAAGATGTACCCATTTGAATGCAGAGTTCAAAGAATAGCAGTGAGAGATAAGAAAGCCTTCCTCAGTGATCAATACAAAGAAATATGGTAAAACAATAGAATGGGAAAGACTAGAGATCTCTTCAAGAAGCTTGGAGATACCAAGGGAACATTTCATGCAAAATGGGGACAATAAAGGACAAAAATGGTATGGCCCTAACAGAAGCAAAAGATATTAAGAAGAGGTGGCAAGAATACACAGAAGAATTGTACAAAAAAGATCTTCATGACCCAGATAACCATGATGATGTAACCACTCACCTAGAGCCAGACACCCTGGAATGTGAAGTCAAGTGGGTCTTAGGAAGTATCACTAGGAACAAAGTTAGTGGAGGTGATGGAATTCCAGTTGAGCTATTTCAAATCCTAAAAGATGATGCTGTGAAAGTGTTGCAGTAAATATACCAGCAAATTTGGAAAAGTCAGCAGTGGCCGCAGGACTGGAAAAGGTCAGTTTTCATTCCAATTCCAAAGAAAGGCAATGCCAAAGAATGCTCAAACTACCTTACAATTGCACTCATCTCACACGCTAGTAAAGTAATGCTCAAAATTCTCCAAGCCAGGATTCATCAGTACATGAACTGTGAACTTCCAGATGTTCAAGCTAAATTTAGAAAAGGCAGAGGAAGCAAAGATCAAATTGCCAACATCCATTGAATCATAGAAAAAGCAAGAGGGTTTCAAGAAAGCATATATTTCTGCTTTATTGACTATGCCAAAGCCTTTGTGTGATTCACAATAAACTGTAGAAAATTCTTCAAGAGACGTGAATACCAGACCACCTGACCTGTCTCTTGAGAAATCTGTATGCAAGTCAAGAAGCAGCAGTTAGAACTGGACATGGAACAACAGACTGTTTCTAAATTTGGAAAGGAGTACGTAAAGGCTGTATATTGTCACCCTGCTTATTTAACTTATCTGCAGAGTATATTGCTTGAAATCCTGGGCTGGATAAAGCACAAGCTGGAATCAAGATTGCCGGGAGAAATATCAATAACCTCAGATATACAGATGACACCACCCTTATGGCAGAAAGCGAAGAGGAACCAAAGAGCCTCTTGATGAAAGTGGAAGAGGAGAGTGAAAAAGTTGACTTTAAGCTCAGCATTCACAAAACTAAGATCATGGCATCTGGTCCCATCACTTCATGACAAATAGATGGGGAAACAGTGGAAAGTGTGACAGGCTATATATTTGGGCTCCGAAATTACTGCAGATGGTGCCTGCAGCCATGAAATTAAAAGACACTTGCTCCTTGGAAAAAAAGCTATGACCAACCTGACAGCATATTAAAAAGCAGAGACATTACTTTTCCAACAAAGGTCCATGTGGTCAAAGCTATGGTTTTTCCAGGAGTCATGTATGGAAGTAAGAGTTGGACCATAAAGGAAGTTGAGCACTGAAGAATTGATACTTTTGAGCTGTGGTATTGGAGAAGACTCTTGAGAGTCCCTTGGACTGAAAGGAGATCCAACCAGTCCATCCTATAGGAAATCAGTCCTGAATATTCATTGGAAGGACTGATGCTGAAGCTGAAACTCCAATACTTTGGCCACCTGAGACAAAGAACTGGCTCATTGGAAAAGACACTGATGCTGGGAAAGATTGAAGGTGGGAAGAGAAGGGGATGACAGCGGATGAGATGGTTGGATGGCATCACTGACTCGATGGACATGAGTTTGAGTAAGCTCCTGGAGCTGGTGATGGGCAGGGAAGCCTGGCGTGCTGCAGTCCATGGGGCCAAAAAGAGTTGGACACGACTGAGTGACTGAAGTGAACTGAAGGTAAGGGGCTAAGGAATACAGTCTTGCCCAAGATCTGTGTGAAAACATCTTCCTAATGTAAGTTTTTCTAGACTATATGGCAAGAAAGCACATAGCAGCAAGCACACAGGCATATTGAGACATGTGCCCTCTCACAATTTTAGGTTCATTTAATCCTTAAATGTTGAGGACTCTGTTTTGAGATGGGCAGGTTAACTGCTGGGAGATTCAGGAAGGGGCCCAAGAAGAGCAGTGTTATCCAGGAAGGCTGGGAAATGGGCTGGACCCAGAGTTTCCTCTGGTCCTAGATGTGGAGGGTCCTTGAGAAAGAACGTTAAGAAGGTGTGAGACCTGGTGTACTGATTTTGCTTTCCCTGTTGAATGTGGACAGAACACCCAGGTGCCATCCATGACGAGACCCTTCTATGTGAAGCCTGGAGGATCTGGGTCAAGGGGACCCACAGCTCGTCACCAGAAGTACTTGGGAGGCCCTTCTTGGGCCTTACCTCCAGGGTTCTACTGAGCTGGGGCTTAGGGATTCATCTTTAGGAAGCTCCCCTTTGAAGGGCTTTCGAATGACAAGCCAGGTTTGCTTAATGGGGGAATACCTTCTCCTGAATATTCTTTGCTCTCCCACCCCCACCCTCAGCCCCACCCATTTGTCATCCTGTATTGAGGTTCTTTAGCACATCAGGGCTGAAATAACAGTAGCAGCTCAAGAGCCCCAGGATGTCACTGGGGTACTTAGGGGCTGCTGGTCTCAACAGAAAGCCCACTGCCAAAGAATGCATTTCCTCAGGAAGCTGCTCTAAAAGGCTCTTCATCACTCTGCCACCTAGAGTTTTTCCTCTCCCCCTCCTGGGAGACATCAACTTGCCAAGGCCTTTGTTTTGTAAGCGGTGGACTGTGACATTCTAGGCTCCTTAGTGCATGGTCGAGCCACTGTGGCCCTACCAGGCTGGCTGCCCTACTGGCTCCAGACCACCATTGGCACCTCCTTCCTGTCCATCACAGAAACCAGATGGTTTCCCTGGGGGCTTCCCTGGTGGCTCACACAGTAAGGAGTCCACCTGCAAGGCAGGAGACCCAGGTTCAGTCCCTGGGTGGGGAAGATCCCCTGGAGGAGGGCATGGTAACCCAGTCTAGTGTTCTTGCCTGGAAAACTCCATGGACAGAGGAGCCTGGGCTACAGTCCATGAGGTCGCAAAAAGTTGGACACAACTGATCATCTAACACTTTCTTTCTCAGGAAACCAGACAGCACCCTTGCCCGTTCCCAAGAGCTCCAGTCCATACAGCATTAAAATCTCTTCAGATAAACTTCAGATAAATGTTTGTGTTTCTGATGATGGCCTATTTATCCCATCTATCGTAACTATTCATTGGGAATTGCATACATTTAGACTAGAAAATAGCTTGGGCATTGTGGCATCCAGTTTTTCTTTTATAGGAAAACAGTCCAGTCAGAGGAAGTCTCGACCAATGAGACGTGTCAGCTAGAGCAGAGCCTGGCATCAGGAGTCACCCACCTGCTTGCTGCCTGGCTGCAGTCAGGTGACAAGGAAGTGTCAGTAGATTTAACACAATCGTCTATGAACATAGGCTTCTTTCCTCCATATCTGTGGAAACCTGGATGCTGAGCCCATCAAAAGCATTGCAGCCACAGATAAACATTCTCCTTGATTCAGAGAGCGTGACGTCTGTTCGTCTGCATGCAGATGTCATGCTCTCTGACGTATCTGCCCTGAAGTAGTTTCTGGGGAATATTGTGTCCAATTTGTTCTCTTTGTGGTCCTGAGCTTCTTTTCAGAAGGAATGCAGCTTTTCCCACTCGCTTTGATGGATACCCCCTCTGGTGGACTGAGCTGGGATGGGAAGAATGGACCTGTCTGTCCGTTCCTGATGTTTCTTCATCCTCTAGGAGGATTCATGCGGCTCCTGGCTGGGGAGCCACCACCAGGGGGGTCTCAAATAAGAGAATGGAAGCAACGTTTCCTGCCCCTGTGCCAAAGCCCACCTTCAATCTTGCAGGTGCAGAGAAAGGGGGTGAGGCACCTGGGGCTCTGAGGACCCATTTCATCTTCACAACAGCCTCATTATTTTTGCCATTTCAATATGTGTGTGTGCACGCTGTGCTGAGTCATTCAGTCACGTCTGATTCTTTGCAACCCTATAGACTGTAGCCTGCCAGTCTCCTCTGTCCATGGACTTTTTCAGGCAAGAATATTGGGGTGCAATGGTTGCCATCCCCTTCTATAGGGGATCTTCCCAGCACAGGGTTTGAATGCTCATCTCTTGCGTCTCCTGCAGTGCAGGTGGATTCTAAAGCTGCTAAAGCTGCTGAGCCATCAGGGAAGCGCAAAGTGGAATTGGTAGTCACTAGGTCATGTGCAACTCTTTGCGACCCCACGGACTGTATCCTTCCAGGCTCCTCTATCCATGGGATTTCTCAGGCAAGACTACTGGAAAATGTGTTGTCATTCCTTTCTCCAAGGGATCTTCCCAACCCAGGGCTAGAACCTGGGTCTCCTGTATTGGCAGGTGGAGTCTTTACCACTGAGCCACCAGGGAAGCCCCAAAGGGAACTCGTCCACCACTTTGGTAGATGATGTAAAACCTCCTTTTCCCTATTCAGAATTTTCAGAGCTATTGTTGAACTTTTAAAATTTGATCTCACCTTTAGAATCAATTTGTCAAGTTCCATGGAAAATACTATTAGAACAATCTTGTTCATTTCATTTTTTCTCACACCTTACATATCCTAACTTCTTATTTTTTAAGATCTGCTTTATTTATTAATTTTGCATAGACTTGTCTTAGATTTTCCTATGATTATAGATTTGTTTGTTGTTCTTTGTGATCCTATCAGCTTTTGTTTTGTATGTTTTGAAGGTATGTTGTCAGATGCATAATCACCGTAGCTTCCATTGTTTCATCATGTTTTTCATCGCTATTCATGATTTTTAATTAAAATCTTACTTTTGAATCTTAATTTTATTATATTGGCTTTCTTTTGGTATGTGATTTACCAGGTTAATCTTCATTCATTTTTTAAATATTCTTCCTTCTTTTGTGGGTTTATTGTCTTTGTGTCTTTTGTAAACATCTTAGTCCTGAGTTTTAAGTGAATTCAAGTTTATAATGGCTTTATAAAAACTTGAATTAATTTACTTATCTTTGTTTTGATTAATGACAAGTTAATTACTTCTTACATCTTATTTTACACAAATATATTTTAACTAAACTACAGTATTTTTCTCATTTGCTTGTTTTTTGTTGTTGGTGGTTTTCATCTAGTAATGAAGAGGATTTACTAATATACTCCTCCAGGCTGTGGAGTTACCATGGTTGCTTACTTGGCACTTCTTTGTTCTATGTCCATTTTTCTTCTTATTAAATGTCACTGTTAAGTAAATCTTTTGGCAAGTCTTTAAGTAGCCTCTCATCTTACTTCTGAATGTTGAAAATGCTTTTTTATGTCCTATATATTATATAGTTTAACTAGGTATAGAATTTTATGTTGAAATTGTTTTCCCTCAACCCTTTGAATATTTTAGGCATTTATTTTTTACTGATGACATTTCTGCTGAATGTCATTGTTTAGAAGGTAACCTGTCTTCCCTGTAAAACCTTCTGTAGGTTTTATAATGTGCTCATCTTTAATTTTCTGAAGTTTCATTTGGGTATATCTTGATATGAATTTATTTTACCTTACAATTCTCCATAGTTTCTCAATCTGAAAAGTCTTATCTTTGATTTTGGAAAAAAAAAAAGCATTTGCTTTTTTCTTTTCAAATATGCATCTAGCAAATTCTGTCTTATTTTTTCTTTTGGAACTTCTTATTAGGTGAGTTTTTGAATCCTTTAAACTTTCATACATGTTTCTTAATTGCACTTTCATTTTAAAGCCATATTTAGGTGAATTACTCAGAGGTAGTTTTAACTTTGCTGGTTATTTCTTTGATATATCCAGTCTTAAAGGTAGGCTATTTTATTTTAATGAATATATTTTTCATTCTCAATGTTTCTGGTTGGTTTTTTTTTTTACATCTGCTTGTTTTTATCTCAGGTGTTCCTTAAATTCTTATCCTGTATTTATTGCTGTTATGACTTCCTTTACTTACTCAGGGTTGCAAACATACTTATTTTATATCCTACTTATGTTGTGCTATTATTTGTGATTTGTTTGCAATACTTGTTGCCTGACTATTGGTATTTGTGGCTATCTTTCTTAATATTCTTTTTCCTTTTTGTCTCAGAATGTCAATTTTCTACTTTCTCTTTCCCCATCTCCATCTGTGCTCACCTTTTCCTAGATATTATGTGATTCTTTCTAATCAGACAAAAGAACTGAAGGGGCACAGAAAACGCCAGCTTCATATTCTATCCATGGCAACCAGTGAATGAAGGGGTTGCCTGACTTAGAACCTTATGGCTCAGCTGTGTATTTTTTCCCTTTCACAGCTCAGGGAATGATCATGTAAGCCCATGGTGCTGGGTACTTGCAGCCTTTTTTCTCTGGTTTCCAGAGTGGAGTAGCCCCATCCCAGGAGCCTCAGCACCCACTCGGGTTCAGGTCCTTCTCTTCTCGTGGTGAATTGGTGTTGGTGCCTGTTTGGTACCTTCCTTGTCATGTGTCTGGAGTCACAGCCCAGCAGATTCACAGCTTTAATTCACAGCTCTTCATCACCTGATGTCTTCTTTCCTTCCTGGACTATGGGCCTGTTTCCCTTTAGGGTTGAGTATGGATAAGTCTTTAATATAAAAAACAAAAACAAAACAGTTTCCCTTGGAGAAGAATAGTTTTAAAGATTGAACTCAGTGCCATCTTGAAAAAAAGCACAGTTGCATTTTAATTTATTTTTTAGGAGTTATGTCGTGCTGCTGGCTCTTCCCAAATTTTCAGTGGAGGGAAATCCCTAGACCCTTCGCAAATCCAATGCTGTCAGGACCAAGTTCCTTCCAGTCCCTCGTGCTGTCTGGTGAGGTTGGAACTTGATGTGCTGTGACATTTGTTCTTGGTCCAGCTTGATATTGTGTTTGGAAATCCCATGATTTTTTTTAGCAGACTCTCCTAGCTCTGAGAACCACGGGCTCTGTGTCTTCGTGGGGCTTACTCACAACTTGGATGAGGACTGAGCCTGAGACAGAACCCTGTTTTGGTCCCCAGAGGTTCCCTGTTCCATACCAGTTGGCACCTTGGCACTGTTTCAGTGTGTTTTTTCAAACTATGAATTTACTCACAGTGGAAATTTGCTAAACAACACTGAGTCATGGAGGCAGAGAGCATATCTGCTGTAAGAAGAGGAATTTCAAACTTGATTGCGCCAGCTACTAAAGATTTGACCGTACAACAAGTTGCATCATTTTCTACAGCTTTCTGTTTTCTCATGTAGCAAATGAAACTTAGAAAACAGAGGCTTGTGAGGTCCCAGTGGAGCACTAGGTCAAGCTCCTGACAGTGGTGAAAAGAATTGTCCTCCCTTCCTACCTTTCCCTTGATCGGTATTTATTCATTTTGTCTCCGTCCCTTCACTCAGCCAAAGACTTGTCTGGAATCAAGGTTTCTACATCCCTGAAGTGATGCTGGTCTGTTAGCCTCTTAGTTTCTAGTCATAGGTCGGGTCCACGTAGATCTTCCAGGTTCCCAGGTGGCTCAGACCATAAAGAATCTGCCTGCAGTTCGGGAGCCTTGAGTTTGATTCTTGGGTTGGGAAGATGCCCTGGAGAAGGGAATGGCTACCCACTGCAATATACTTGCCTGGAGTATTCTATGGACAGAGGAGCCTGGTGGGCTACAGTCCATGGGGTCACAAAGAGTCGGACACGGCCAAGCAACTAACACTTAACACCTAGATCTTCAACCCACACAAAGGAAGCAGCATTAGCAAAGAACAGAGAAGTGATGTAGGTAGGGAGATGCTCTGCTGTAAGACTGTTGGAACACAGTGGGGTGTTGGAAATGGTTCTGCTAAGGAAGTTGGTGTCCAAGACAGAAGAATCTCTCAGACCAGGCTAAAGAGGTGAAACTGTCTTTTGGGCCATGAGGGACCAGCACACATTCTTAAGGGGAGGGGTGGTGAAGTGTGATCACATTGGTGTCAGTGTGGGTTTAACGGGGAAGGAATGAGAGGATGGAGATCTCTAGGTAAAAGCGCACGAGGGCTGAATTAAGTCAGGTCACTGGGCATGGAGAGGAGGGGAGATAGGTGAGCAGGAAGGACTTTCCTGGGTTAGAATCCACAGGACTTGGTGACCAAGGGAGCATGCGGGGTAGAAGGTGAGACACAAAGAGGAGTCAAGTATGACCTCGAAGCTTCTCACTTGGGAAGCTTGGTGATGGAGGGGACCAGGGCTCTCCATGTGGTCCTCAGACCAGTGGGCACCTGCTGGACATGCCAGTTCTCTGGTCCACTCCAGGGCTATCTAATCAGACACTCTTTGGAGGCAACTCGGCTATTTGTTTTAACAAGTCCTCAAGGTGATTCTACTGCACACAGAAGTCTAAGAACCACTGAGATGGATAATGCATGGGGAAGAGCAGGTTTGGGAGAAAATAATACTGTTAGACCATATATTGCGGGCTTTGAGAAAACTGTGAGGCATCCAGGCCACGCCCGGCTTGCAGCTGTTATGAGACTGGTGATTAAAAGAAACATTACATTTTTAGATAGAAATTTGCTAGACCTAAGTGTTTACATTTTAGAGATTGGTTCATTTTTCTAGGACTCCTAATTATTTTATTTTTTTCAACTGAAATCACGTGGGGTCATCAGATAAATAAATAATTTTGATACCACAAAGTTTCTTACCTTGAACTTCAGTTAGAAAAGATATTAAAGGAAGGGAAACTAGAGCTTTCACCTTAAGCATAATTAAAGTGCTTGATCCAAATAATGTTTGAATTTCCATCCTGGAAAACAAAACGTGAGGAACTGAACTTTGAAAACTACATCTTGAGCAAACGAGAGATATTTCCTCCTGACATTTCAGAAGGATATTTACACCCTGATGCCACTACACATTGTAATTATGTAATTGCACATTATAATTGCACATTCTAATTACATGATCGCACATGTTATGCTAATTATATAATTAGACTTAATGATAGCAATTGTGCAAGTACATAGTATCAGAATCAAAATGAATGAATTAAAAAACTAGGGTACACATGAGAATTATAACTTTGCAATATAATCCTCAAAAAATCTAAGGCAGCTAATGGACATTTCACACGACTTAATGGATAGGAAGGGAAGCTGCCTCCTTTGTTGGTTATGCTAACCGCTGCAATGTTGCTAACATGTGATAAAAATTAATGTGCGTCATAAAATTTGGAAGCAGAATGCAAAAGAAAAAGATGGAGAAAGAGAAGCAACTGCAAGAGTGAATAGGAGTTAAACAGAGCAGATACAATTCTGTTTTTATCCTTATTCATATGTTCCCTCCTGCTCTGACAGCCATCAAGATTTTAATCATATCTGAATTCCTGTGCTTTTGTCATTTAACTGCCAACTTTTAAGATTCTGTGAATGGGACATTCACTGTAATTACAGTTCTCCTGAACTTCCTCAGGATTTCAAGTCTTTAGATAGTATCTCGAAACCTTGGAATGTTTATTTTTAAGAGTTTCAACTGATCTCCATCCTGGGAAAATAAGAGTTGGCTAACAGTTATTCCTTTAATGTGGTGATGCGATCAACTTTTGCTTGTTTTGTAAGCCAAGGGTCTTAGTATAAAGAAAGCGGCACAGGCTTCTCCTTCCCACGAGCCCACGACCCGCCTCTGGGAGGCGACGGGGCAAGGGGGCTCGTCTGTCTCTGCATTCCAGCTGTCAGCTCCGGAGCACAGAGAGGGAAGCGTCACCTCCAAAAATGCAATTTTAAGTGCACGTTCTCCCTAAGATTCACCAAAATGCCTGGTTTAATTCCCTGGGGAACCTGTTTCCGCCCGTCACAGAATCTTGGGCTGTCCTGGGGCTGACAGAGAGTGGGCACCGATTTGATTCTCTTTCCTTCGATATGCGGGAGGAACCCGCGCTGCCAGTTACTGCTTGGAGGTGGACAGGCTTGATTTCTCCCGTGCTTTGTCCTTTCCCCATCGGGTTCCCCAGGACGTCTCACGCCTCTGTCTCAGTCCCTCATCTGTTCTGAGGGGATGACCAGTCCCTGCAGCTGGCAGCTGGAAAGGGGACCAGCACCGCCTCCCCAGGCTGATTGCATTGTCACTGCGCTGCAACAGCCCCTGCTTCCGAGGGTCTCCAAGCTCCCAGTGGTGGTCTTGACCTCCGTGGCTTCCTGGGGTGGCTGAGCCCAGGCTTGGGGACAGCACTCACGCAGAGGGAGTGCAGCCCTAGAGCAGCATCCTCCCCTCACCGTGAGAGGACCACAGGGTCATGTGCTGGTCTGTCACACTCCCTGGAGATGGAACATTACACTGTGTTTCATTTTCAACCCGCTGAATGTGGACAGCACCGCTCTCTGTGCTTTGGGTGATTCAGTGTCCAGGTATTCTCGTCATTACGAATGAGAGGAGCAGAACCCACCACTCCCGCAGTGGTCACACACCTCGGGCATCTCCTGGCCTCTTAGGCTTGGTCCATCCACGGGGTCAGATTCACTTTCTTCCTGTGACTCAGCGTGTTTCAGCCCATTTTGCCAAAAGGGATGATACAGTATGTTGTGAGACCAGCGTTCAATTATCTGGAGCGTTTTCTGCCTGTGAATTAGAGAACTGTAGAGGACTAGACATCTCTTAGAGAACACACACCCAGAGGCTACATTCCATACGAGAGGGACTGCGTCTTAGAACGGATCAGGGGACTGTCCGAGGAAGGACGAGCTCTAAGCCGTGCCCTAGAATTCTAGTTCTGTGCCGTCCCCGCGACCCTCCCGTCCTGTCTCCCTTCACAGAATGATGTGGGTCCATTCGCTGGTCTACAAAGTGCTTATTGAACATCTGATCCTAGGCTGAGTCACGAAGAGGAACAAAGTTGAGAGGCGAATGCTCCTTGCTCTGGACCTTGTGGTTGATCGGAGACACGCAGCCTGCACGCGAGTCAGACGAGGGCTGGGGAGAGACTAGAGACCCATGGTGAGAGGCTGGGGAGGGGGACGGGCCCCCAAAGGCTCAGGAAGCAACTGAACTTCATCTTGAGGAGGGACAGAATTTCAGTGTTGGCCCAGGGGCAGCCTGGGGTGGGGCGGGGGTGTGTGAGCAGAGCTCCCCCCAGAGAAAGTGAAATCAGTCAGGACCCAGCATGGCCTGAGCCAGGGGAGTCCTCAGAGGTGTGCTTGGCCAAGTGATGAAAGTCTTGCTTTGGGGCTGAGCAGTCTGAACTTACTCTGGAGGTGAAAGGGAGCCACTGGGGATTTGGGACAGGAGACAGAGAGCATCAGAGCATCAGAGGTGGGGTCTGGAGAGACGTGAGCAGGGACTGGGATGCTCCGAGTTGGGAAGAGGGGTTTCTGTCACCCGTCTTTAGACCTCTCTTAGCTGAAGCTTCCGCCTTCTCCTTTCCTGCAGTTTGTGAGTTTACAAGTCACTGACAGGCTCCTTCTTTCAGTTTCTCTCTCTCTCCTCTGCCTTCCACCCCCTCTCTCCTGATTCCCCTCCTCTCTTATCTGTTGATTCGTCAGTGTCTTATGGAATCCCAACCACAGGTCTTTGCCGCACTGATCCAGGGTCCAGGTTCAGACGATGCCGAGGGTGTCAGACACACCTTTGGCCTGGAGCCTGGTCTAAGAGGGAGGGTGGGGTGTGTGATATTTCCTGTGATGTGCTGAGAGTGGGTGCTAAGGGCCCCAGTGCCTACCCCCCTGAGAAGGGGTGGGCAGGCTTCTTGGGAGACCTGCCTGTCCTTCTGAGTCTTGAAGGCAAAGGGGTAGCGAGTTAGATGGACGAGGTTCGAGGCAGGATGACATTCTAGGCAGTGGGGCCGGGCATACGGGGAACAAGCATCAAGTTGCGAGGGTGACCTCCCCACTCACACAGAGTTCAGTGCAAGGATCTCCTCGCCCAGCACGACGCCTCCTCCAACCACTGCAGGTCTACAGAACAGCCCAGAACACAGCCTCCTAACCTGCCCAGGGAGTCCCATCAAGACCACCTTTCCCCAAACTGTGTCTTCTCCACATTGGGTTCACCTTACTCTGCTCATAGATTTTTCATGTAATAGTTCATCTTCTAACATACTATAAAGCTTCTTTGTTTTAAAGTGTGCCTGTTTTCACTCACCTCCTTCCAACCCCACCTCATCCCCCATCAGTGGAACACAAGCTCTAGGTGGGAGGGTTCCTGTGGACAACTTGAGCTTCAGGAAAGCAAAGTATTGGTCTCAGATCACAGAAGCAGCAGCTGGCTGAGCCAGCCTGCCGTCAACCCCAGGTCCCTGGGCTTCCAAGCCGTGGGCTCTGGTCCTCGGCCATTCACCAGAGCTCCAACGTGTTAAAACACATCTTTGAGTTTCTAAGAGTGTAAGGAAATAAAACGAGCATCTGTTGGTTTTCATTAGCAGATGCCTTTTAAAGATTTTAAGAAGCTAAAACAAATACTCAGCTAGGAGAGATCTGAAAGAGCTTCAAGACTCCTTTCGTATGGAGTGACTTAAACATAAGCTATGGATTACATTTCCATTAGCCCAGTTAATCCAACCAGTGTCTTCTCATCTTAAAACGCTGACTTTGGTGTTTCCTCTGGACCCGCAATCAGGCCTTCGGGTACTCACGTGGCTCTGATTCGGAGAGTGAGGCTCACATGTGTAAGAGCAGCGAATGGTTCAGAGGACTTTGGCACCAGGCGTCGTTATGAGCGTATTCTGTGTGTTAACACAAGTGACTGCCTCCCGCCTCAGAGACTCAAGGGGGTGGGCTGCGTGGGGTGGGCTGCGTTCTGTGGGCGGGAAGCCAGGTATGGTGGTTGAATCACCTCCCAAGTCAGCAACAGGATCGGGGTCCACACCCCACTGTCACACACCCGCGTTCTCATCCTATAGCAGCAGGCAGACTGCTCTGGGCTCCAATTCTTAAGCAAATCCCACTGCTCTGTGAATCTCAGGATTTTGTCTGTAACGAGCAAATTATTGTCCACCTCACAGTGGAGCAGGTCTGTGAGTTCATGAAGAGGGGTGGTTTGTCAATTCAACAAAATCTGAACCTTTTTTTTAAAGCTGTGAGTACTGCATAAGATGAAGGGCCCCTTATCAACCTGCCTGACCCTGTCTGCTCTGGAGGCCTCTTCTGCAGGCTCTGACAACCAGGCGGCCGGGAGTTCGGGTCCCTGATTCTGATCACTGGCTTGCCTGGGCTCTCCTTGCAGTTACTAGAGACCCAGATCTGTGAGCTTTAGGAACAAGGATAGCTTCTGATTCAGCTAAGCATTCACTCATAGGAAGAGGGCAGACACGCCATCCCACTGGGGGCTCTGCTAAAGACAGTGACATCCCTCATGTTTCCAGTCTTTAAGAACTAAAAGAGTCTCTCAGAAAGAAGCTAATTTTATAACCTTACTACATGTACATGTTATAAATAAGAGTATATATCTGAATTAATCTGCATTCATTGTGATATGCATTTTAAAAATACACTCCTATATATATTTCTCAGAATATATGTCTCATTATAACCTGGAGTGTCTATTTATCTGAGAATCTGTTTCTAGGTTTAATCTACTTGGGTTTTCTGCATTTCTTATTTTCTGTATATGAGCTTCCCTGGTGGCTCAGTGGTAAAGAATCTGCCTGCAGTGTAGGAGACTCGTTTGGTCCCTGGGTCGGGAAGATCCCCTGGAGAAGGGAATGGCAGCCCACTCCAGTATTCTTGCCTGGAGAATCCCATGGATGGAGAAGCCTGGGGGTTATAATCCATAGGGTTGAAATAGTCAGACATGACTAAACTACCACCACCATTTTCTATATATAGACTTTTTTCTTTTGAATAAGGAAGTCAATCTGTGAAATAACAAAAGTAATCATTCTAAATAAGTGTGTTGGATGTATGTGCTGCTCTGGGATCAGGTACACACACACACATATGCACATGCTTGCACATGACAAACATATACTTTATTCCACTCCTTCTCTGAAAATCTCTGCATTGAATGTCTCATTAATGGCATGAGTCATAAGAAAGTAAGTCCTTTCCCTTTCTAAAATTTTCTACTTGCTCATGATTTGAAATGAGTATTTCGTTCTAGCAGAAGCTACTACTTGCCATTCCAGGTAAGCCTGACAGTAGTACTCCCGTTTCCTGTAGTTCATTTATTTGTTATGGTTTTCCATGAATGCTGCTGTTTAAAAACACTTTGCCATCTGATTAGCACTATTTCAGCAGATTTTGACAAACCACGGGAAAAATAACTCATGTGCAAGCTTCCTCTGTCCAAAGAAAACGTGAAGGCACTGCGTTTGGGCGCTGCAACTGGGAAAGCAAACCAACAGCTATTTAGTCTGATGTGTGTGGCAGGGCAGGGAGAGGGGATTAATGGAATGCTCAAGTGGATTATAAAAAGCAAGGCATTAAATATTGTAAAGGTCTAGCAATTGGCACTCAACAGTGAACGGTGAGATCGCTTCTCTCAAGCAGGCATGAAACCAGCCAGTGCCTGTGGGCAAGACCACCCAGGAGCTCGGGCAGGCGTGCTGAGCTGCACTGCGCATGCGCGATGGCTGGCTTCATGCTCTGCGCTTGCAGAGATGGAGACTCAGGTTCAAGGGCAGCCTGGTCCACTGTGTGTGGCCTAGGGAAAGCCTCTGTGCTTCGGTTTGTTCCACTGTGATTCCCATTCTCAGCCAGTAACTTCCCGAGGATCCCAAGAGAGCGTGTGACATAAGACAGAGAAGTTCCATCTGAGTTTTCAAAGAGAGAAAGTGCCACACTAATTACTATCCATATTATTATGAATCACATAGACATTTATTTAAAACCACCAATTTACTGCTGTAATTAACTACATTTAACTACATCAGGAGAATGCTGGGCTGGATGAAGCACAAGCTGGAATCAAGATTGCCAGGAGAAATATCAATAATCTCAGATATGCAGATGACACCACCCTTATGGCAGAAAGTGAAGAAGAACTAAAGAGCCTCTCAATGAAAGTGAAAGAGGAGAGTGAAAAAGTTGGCTTAAAAGTCAACATTCAAAAAACAAAGATCATGGCATCTGGTCCCATCACTGCATGGCAAATAGAAGGGGAAACAATGGAAACAGTGAGAGACTTTATTTTCTTGGGTTCCAAAATCACTGCAGATGGTGACTGCAGCCATGAAATTAAAAGACGCTTGCTCCTTGGAAGAAAAGCTTTGACAAAACTAGATAGCATACTAAAAAGCAGAGACCTTACTTTGCTAATGAAGGTCCAGCTAGTCAAAGCTATAGTTTTTCTAGTAGGTATGTATAGATGTGAGAGTTGGGCCATAAACAGGCTGAGCACTGAAGAACTGAGGCTTTTGAACTGTGGTGCTGGAGAAGACTCTTGAGAGTTCCTTTCCACATCAAGGAGATCGAACTGGTCAATCCTAAAGGAAATCAACCCTGAATATTCATTGGAAGGACTGACGCTGAAGCTGAAGCTCCAATACTTTGGTCACCTGATGAGAAGAACTGACTCATTGGGAAAGACCCTGATGCTGGGAAAGATTGAAGGCAGGAGGAGAAGGGGACGACAGAAAATGAGATGGTTGGATGGCGTCACTGACTCAATGGACATGAGTTTGAGCAAGCTCTGGGATTTGGTGATGGACAGGGAGGCCTGGAGTCTTGCAGTTCATGGGGTCGCAAAGAGTTGGATACAACTGAGTGACTGAACAACAATAAACATATTATCAAATATTTTGTGTGAATATATGATGTGCTATATGAATTGGCATTATAATTTTATGAAGACCTACAAGACCTTTTAGAACTAACACCCTAAAAAGATGTCCTTTTTATTATAGGGGACTGGAATGAAAAAGTAGGAAGTCAAGAAACACCTGGAGTAACAGGCAAATTTGACCTTGGAATGCAGAATGAAGCAGGGCAAAGACTAATAGAGTTTTGCCAAGAAAATGCACTGGTCATAGCAAACACCCTCTTCCAACAACACAAGAGAAGACTCTACACATGGACATCACCAGATGGTCAACACCGAAATCAGATTGATTATATTCTTTGCAGCCAAAGATGGAGAAGCTCTATACAGTCAACAAAAACAAGACCAGGAGCTGACTGTGGCTCAGATATGAACTCCTTATTGGCAATTCAGACTTAAATTGAAGAAAGTAGGGAAAACCACTAGACCATTCAAGTATGACATAAATCAAATCCCTTATGATTTGGAAGTGACAAATAGATTTAAGGGCCTAGATCTGATAGATAGAGTGCATGATGAACTATGGAATGAGGTTCGTGACATTGTACAGGAGACAGAGATCAAGACCATCCCCATGGAAAAGAAATGCAATAAAGCAAAATGGCTGTCTGGGGAGGCCTTACAAATAGCTATGAAAAGAAGAGAGGCGAAAAGCAAAGGAGAAAAGGAAAGATATAAGCATCTGAATGCAGAGTTCCAAAGAATAGCAAGAAGAGATAAGAAAGCCTTCTTCCATGATCAATGCAAAGAAATAGAGGAAAAGAACAGAGGGGGAAAGACTAGAGATCTCTTCAAGAAAATTAGAGATACCAAGGGAACATTTCATGCAAAGATGGGCTCGATAAAGGACAGAAATGGTCTGGACCTAACAGAAGCAGAAGATATTAAGAAGAGGTGGCAAGAATACACAGAAGAACTGTACAAAAAAGATCTTCACGACCCAGATAATCATGATGATGTGATCACTAATCTAGAAGCAGACATCCTGGAATGTGAAGTCAAGTGGGCCTTGGAAAGCATCATTACGAACAAAGCTAGTGGAGATGATGGAATTCCAGTTGAGCTGTTTCAAATCCTGAAAGATGATGCTGTGAAGGTGCTGCACTCAATATACCAGCAAATTTGGAAAACTCAGCAGTGGCCACAGGACTGGAAAAGATCAGTTTTCATTCCAATCCCAAAGAAAGGCAATGCAAAAGAATGCTCAAACTACCACACAATTGCACTCATCTAACATGCTAGTAAACTAATGCTCAAAAGTCTCCAAGCCAGGCTTCAGCAATACATGAACTGTGAACTCCCTGATGTTCAAGCTGGTTTTAGAAAAGGCAGAGGAACCAGAGATCAAATTGCCAACGTCTGCTAGATCATGAAAAAAGCAAGAGAGTTCCAGTAAAACATCTATTTCTGCTTTATTGACTATGCCAAAGACTTTGACTGTGTGGATCACAATAAACTGTGGAAAATTCTGAAAGAGACCGGAATACCAGATCACCTGACCTGCCTCTTGAGAAATCTGTATACAGGTCAGGAAGCAGCAGTTAGAACTGAACATGTAACAACAGACTGATTCCAAATAGGAAAAGGAATTTGTCAAGGCTGTATATTGTCATCCTGCTTATTTAACTTCTATGCAGAGTACATCATGAGAAACACTGGACTGGAGGAAACACAAGCTGGAATCAAGATTTCTGGGAGAAATATCAATCACCTCAGATATGCAGATGACACCACCCTTATGGCAGAAAGTGAAGAGGAGCTAAAAAGCCTCTTGATGAAAGTGAAAGTGGAGAGTGAAAAAGTTGGCTTAAAGCTCAACATTCAGAAAACAAAGATCATGGCATCCGGTCCCATCACTTCATGGGAAATAGATGGGAAAACAGTGTCAGACTTTATTTTTTTGTGCCCCAAAATCACTGCAGATGGTGATTGCAACCATGAAATTAAAAGATGCTTACTCCTTGGAAGAAAAGTTATGACCAACCTAGATAGTATATTCAAAAACAGAGACATTAGTTTGCCGACTAAGGTCCATCTAGTCAAGGCTATGGTTTTTCCTGTGGTCATGTATGGATGTGAGAGTTGGACTGTGAAGAAGGCTGAGCACCGAAGAATTGATGCTTTTGAACTGTGGTGTTGGAAAAGACTCTTGAGAGTCCCTTGGACTGCAGGGAGATCCAACCAGTCCATTCTGAAGGAGATCAGCCCTGGGATTTCTTTGGAAGGAATGATGCTAAAGCTGAAACTCCAGTACTTTGGCCACCTCATGCGAAGAGTAGACTCATTGGAAAAGACTCTGATGCTGGGAGGGATTAGGGGCAGGAGGAGAAGGGGACGACAGAGGATGAGATGGCTGGATGGCATCACTGACTCGATGGATGCAAGTCTGAGTGAACTCTGGGAGTTGGCGATGGACAGGGAGGCCTGGAGTGCTGTGATTCATGGGGTTGCATAGAGTCGGACACGACTGAGCAACTGAACTGAACTGAACTGATACCTCTAACATGGTCTTCCCAGGTGACACTGGTGTAAAGAATCCGTCTGCTAATGCAGGAGATGTAAGAGTCATCGTTTTGATCCCTGCTCTGGAAAGCTCCCCTGGAGAAGCAAATGGCAACCCACTCCAGTACTCTTGCCTGGGGAATCCAGGGACAGAGGAACCTGGCGGGCTGTTACAGTCCATGGGATAGCAAAGAGTCAGACACCACTGAAGTGACTGTCGTGTATGCGTGCATACCTCTAATATATGACAAGATACTATTTAGCATTATTTATATGAATGTTTGTTATATTAACATGTATTATTTTATGATTAATTGTATTTAATTATCAATTATTATGATTAGTTATCTTATATCTGTTCATGTTATTTACAGGCAAGTCCCTATTTAAGAAATCCTGGTAAAGATTGATGAATGAGATGCAGCTGGACTTGAGATGATTCTTTTTTGAAAAAATATATTTTTTTAGGATAATTTCTTTACAGAATTTTGTTGTTTTCTGCCAAATATCAACATGAATTAGCCATAGGTATACATATGTCCCTTCCCTCTTGAACCTCCTTCCCATCTTCCTCCCCATCCCACCCCTCTAGGTTGTTACAAAGCCCCAGCTTAATTTCCTTAAATCTGATCTTTTCCCTTTACTTACAGATGCTGAGTGTTAACAAAAGTGGCTGGAAAGACAGAAAGGGCAACACAGCCGAAATAATGACTCCAAGGCCAATTACAGATCAAACGCGTACTGAGATAAATTACCTTTGAAAGAAAAAATCAGTATAAACATATAATTAAATCTATCAACATTAAAAAGTTTACACACATTTGTAGTGACTACATCTGTTTTGTGAGGCAGGTGATGTGGATGGGAGGATACTGGATCAAGTGTTCAAAAACCTTAGCTCCGATCCTGGCTTTCCTGATGCTGGACGTTCAGTGCCTTCAAGCTGTGCTCGCTTCCCCGGACAATTTTAGGCATGAAACTTAGCTAGTGATGTGCCCTGGTATTATCTGCCTTACGTTTCATGCCCACCTGGGAAATGGGCAGATGTGATGTCAGCGTGGCTCCTGACTCATCATTGGATCTCTGTTGAGGACTCCAGGAAGCACAGGTGAAAATGTCTCCTTTCTATTTAACTCTGGCGAGTCTCTTTTTTTTTTTCCCCCTAACAAAAGTAATGCCTATTAGTATCCCTATAGAAGTTATTTTTGGTAGGGAATTAATTTACATTTAAAATTTTTGTGTGAAATCTATACAGATTCCTTGGCAGCAACTTGAGGTCACTCTCTTAAAGGTCCCTTTATAATAATAAACCCACACGGTACCAGCTTGGAGACTGGGCTTAGACAGCATCACAGACCTCCCCAGAGGCATCTTTGAGGCTCAGTGGGATCCACTTTGATTATTAAATGGAATAATAAATATTGTTAAAATGCATCTGGAAACAATCACAGAATTAAAAATTGTCGGTGGATCCAACATCTTCATCTATTAATACATATGGCAAATGAAATGATTATTTAAGTGCTTTCAGACCCAAAGCCTCTTCACATAGAAAGGGCCATGCAAAAATAATATCATAGCTTGAATATTCAAGAAAAGGAAATGACCCTCAAATCCCCTTGTCAACTTGTAGACAGATTAGCCAGAGGCTTTGTAAAATATATGTTTTCTCTCCACAGGAAGAGAAATTAGGTATAAAATTGCTAACGTTAGGTGAATGGGTCCAGGTTCCAGGCATTGTGCTGACCACTGAATGATCGCAGTGGCATTCACTCAGGGTCTGTGTGTGGGTGTCCCCGGAAGGCAGCCTTGACCTCTGAACATGGCTCCCCTCACTCTGGGGTCTTCTGGACCTTAACCAATCACTCTTCATGTGAGCACTTAGATTCTGTGGTCTAAACCTGGAAGTATGGCTTCAGTCTCCCATTTAAATTATTCTAATTTTGCTTTTTGAACCATAGTTCAATTCTATATGCTAGGGTTTGCACCCACAACGAATGGAATCTAGCAGAACCCTTTCTATTCTCATAGAACCATTTTTTTAACAACTGAATTATTACATCCCATACTGCTGACGGCCTCTTCTTTCCAACGTACGAAGTATTTTAATGATTAATCCAAGGTTCCTACAGGAAAAGAGAACAAATGAAGTCCTGATGCTAACTGAATAAAGAATGTGTATCAGAATTCTAAAAGGAAAACCTAGCAATCTAGGTCGCCAAATGCCACACAGTCAAGCATCTCTGTGACAATAAGCCACCCCCGTGAAACAATAGGGAAGAACACCGTCAGGTATAGAAATCGGTTACCCTCTGATGTAAGCTGCACAAACCAAGTGGCAGCTTAGGGGGAAAAGTCTATTCATCTGTTAATAACTCAGTTATCACATCGTATAAAAATCTTCTTTTAAAAATCATTTTAGTAAATTACTGCCCCTAAATCCATGTGCATAGTGATCATGTTTAACCACGTAATTACAACCTCTCCTTGTTTTACTCCTATTTCCTGCATACACAGTGCTCAATTATTACGATATGTTGAGGAAGGGAAGTCATTGTGTATACAATTCAAGTGTACAGAAGTATATACAAAATTGTGTACACTTGAATTTTGGTGGAAAAATTTGAATAGCTTAAAGAGTTCCAAAATATGAGCATGTTAGAGTAAAAGTGCATCTTCCCACGATGGGCCTGCGGAGCCATGATGGGAACTGACGAAGTCTGAACTCACCGAGTTAACCTGGCTGGATCAGCTGACAGGGGAACCAGAAGGGATCTGCTTGCCACAGACAGCAGAGTGTCACTGAATGCTTTCCAACTGGGATGTGGTGTGGCCATGTTTATTCCGTAAACTTGACTTTGGAGACCTGGAGACTGTGTGGGCGGCCGGATTAAATGGACACCAGGCCGTTACCCAGAGGGGACTAAAGCCACTGACCACTCTCTAGAAGTGAGGCTGGAGGAAGGGCCGAGGTCCAGGGTGCTCTCCTTGCCAGAGTTAATTGGGTTGGTGGTCTGGGGATGGGGGTCAGAAAGTAGCTGGGAGTGGGGTTTTAGGCAGCTGGCAGCTATCAGCGGCTGCAGCGTGGCTGGTCTGAAGAAGGCGTGGCCACGTCAGAGCCTGGAACATTCCCTGTTGTGACCACCAGCATCCTTGCATCTGAGCTTGGCTTCCTTCCATCTGAACCTAAAACAGTCTTGCACGGAGGAGTGCAGTCCTGTTCTCATGCCTTCGGATCAGTTTTCCATTAAGAGTAAAAGGCAAGCAAATCAATAACTCTTGAACAAGTTGAATATACAAATATTTGAGAGGTTGGTTATTAAAACTTGTAACTCAATCTCTGCAACCTGCCATGGTCTTTATTAAAGAAGTTCCTCAGCTCCTCAACTGGTATAGACATGAAGTGGCATAGGAGGTAATGACATTCACTGCAGGTTCTGAGAACAGTCCCCCATGCTTGAAGGATATAAACACTGAATATTTATGCTTTAAAGAAAAGCATGAGATATGCTGCATTACTTTTCAATAATTTTATATGAATTCAATAAAGCAATTATGACTATCATAAATCTCAGTTTATTAAAATAATGATATCTCCTGGGTAAAGTGACAGGTCATTCAATCAAATAAGGAAAACACCAATGTTGGATATATAACACCTTCTTCACCGATCATGATTTTCCACTTGTGTTGTTGTCAGTGGGCCAGTGTTTCTGATCTTCCGCCTAAAGCATTAAGGAGTCAAGTGAACTTGTCTAAGAGACAGAAACAGGCGTACAGACATGGAGAACATACTTGGGGTTGCCAAAGGGAAGGGGGCGGAGGAGGGGTGGAGCGGGAATTTGGAATTACCAGATAGAACGATCATACACAGAATGGGTAAAAACAACAAGGTCCTCCTGCATAGGCGGGAAACTATATTCAATATCTGATCATAAAGCATAATGGAAAAGAATGTGAAAACGCATAAGTTTATATAGGTATAACCGACTCACTTTGCTGTGCAGCAGACATGAACACAACATTGTAAATCAACTCTATTTCAAGAAAGTAAATAAAAACACTGCATATGGGGGACAACAATCAGGCAAGTGTACATCAGCTCACAGACATGCCAGGCCAGGGGACAAATTAACAAGGAACCAGGAAACCTCATTCACAGGCCAAATCCTGCCTCCATGGCTCCAGAGCTAAGATGTTGATGCTTCCCAGGCCTGAATTTCCTCTCACACAATACTTTCACACTATCAGTTCAGTTCAGTTCAGTCGCTCTGTCGTGTCCGACTCTTTGCGACCCCATGAACCACAGCACGCCAGGCCTCCCTGTCCATCACCAACTCCCGGAGTTCATCTAAACCCATGTCCATTGAGTCGGTGATGCCATCCAACCATCTCATCCTCTGTCGTCCCCTTCTCCTCCCACCCTCAATCTTTCCTAGCATCAGGGTCTTTTCAAATGAGTCAGCTCTTAGCATCAGGTGGCCAAAGTATTGGAGTTTCAGCCTCAACATCAGTCCTTCCAATGAATACCCAGGACTGATTTCCTTCAGGATGGACTGGTTTGATCTTCTTGCAGTCCAAGGGACTCTCAAGAGTCTTCTCCAACACCACAGTTCAAAAGCATCATTTCTTCTGCACTGAGCTTTCTTTATAGTCCAACTCTCATGTCCATATGTGACCACTGGAAAAACCATAGCCTCACACTATCAGGAATCTTTTTTTAGGAAAACTCTGCATTGCAGTGTATCTCTGTTTCCTCTGGGCCATCCCCATGCAGGTACTGGGGACTCTGGGGTGAAGGCTAGGATATAAGAATTTGTGGAGAGTAAGCTATTCAACCCATGAAAGTTCTATTAAAATTTTCTCCCCTCGAAGCTGGTTAAAGATGGCTTTTCAGTCTTTCGAATATATAACAAAATATATTAACTCCTTTATTTGGCTACTTTGAAAAAATTTTATTTTATTAGGGTAAGAACATTTAATATGATTTTTAATTGTAAAATCCAATATTGTTAACTATGGGCACAATTTTATACATGAGATTTCAAGAACTTGTTCGTCTTGCATAGATGAAACTCTGTACCTGTTGAAACACTTCCCAGTTCTCTCTCTTTCCTGTCTACCCCTGGCAACTACCTATTATACTCTCTGCATCTATGAGTTTGACAATTCTAGTGACCTCACATGCAGAACTTGTCCTTCTGAGATGCCTTATTCCACTGAGCATAATATCCTCAACGTTTATCCATGCTGTCTCATATTGCAGGGTTCCCCTCTTTTCAAGGCTGAATAATATTCCACGTTTGTATCTATGTCACTTTCTTTTTCCATGTGTCCAATAGCTTGTTTCCACATCTTGGTAGTTGTGGATAGTACTGCAGCAAACGCAGGAATGCTAACATTTCTTCAAGATCCTGATTTTGATTCTTTTGGATAAATGCCCCAAAGTAGGCTTGCTGAGTCATGTGGTAATTCTATTTTTAGTTTTCTGAAGAACTGCCATACTGTCTCCCCTTGTAGTAGAACCGTTTGCATTCCTACCAATAGTGGACAAGAATTTTAATTTTTTCACATCCTTACCAATACCTGTTGCCTTTCCCCCCCCTTGATGAACGCTGTTCTAACATGTGTGAGGTAGTATCTCATTGTAGTTTTAATTTGCATTTTCCTGATGATAAGTAATATTGAGCATTTTTCCATGCCATGTCTTCTTACAAGAAATGCCCACTTAAATCTTTAGCCTATTAAAAAAAATCAGGTTATTTGGTTTGTTTGCTAATGAATTTTAGGAGTTCCTTATATGCTTTGGAAGTTAACCCATTATTAAACATATGTGTGGTTTGCAAATATTTTCTCTCACTCCATAGGTTGCCTTTTCACTCTGTGATTGTCTTCTCTGCTGAGCAGAAGCTTGTTAATTTGATGGATATGACATCAAAAGCAGAGGCAACAAAAGTGAAAATAGACAAGGGGGGATTCATCAAAATATAGCTTCTTTCGTGCTTTCTAGAACCTACTGAATTCCCAGAAGGTCCAGCATGTGTTGTGGTTCTCACTTTTTAATGATTCTACGCTCCCACAAAGTGTGGACCTGGGAGATAGCCCCCATGCTTTGTGAAGTTGATCTCTGGAGAAATGCTACACCCGGATGCAATCCAACAGCTAAGAGAAACAGGAAAAGGAGATTCAACTTTGTTACTCAGTAAACAAATGAAAATGAAGCCAGTGGTGTTAACATTTTTAACTTATGATATTGAGAGATAGAAAGCAACGATCTCCCTTGTACAGACATGAGCACTCCCTCCAGCCAGGGGAGGGGTGTGCGTTGGTGCAGTTTTCCTGGCAGACAGTTGGTCTGTCAGAAATGTTAGTCATGAATCTGCAAAGTCCGTGACTTGGCACTATCCAGAGGAAGCAATTGTGGCTTACAGAAAAACGTGTAATTTTACATTTTTAAAATTACATAAGCATTTAATGATATGGAATTGATCAAATAAATATGGTTCATCTATATGTTGAAATACTCTCCAGCCATTTAAAATTTTGTGGATGAATATTTATTGACATAGAAAGTTGTTCACAAAGCTGTCAGTTAAAAAGAGTAATATGGGTGATAAAATTTCATGTGTGCCACAGTCCTGTTCTTATAAGAATATGGATGTGTGATCACAGAAGCCTGGAAATGAATGTGCTGGGTGCCCTCAGTGGTTCTATCTGGGGTTGTAGCTTTAAATTGCTCTTTACTTGCTTATTCTTTTTTTTTTTTTTTAACTACAATGAGAATATGTTGTTTTGTAATGTGAAAAAAGAGTTGTCAGTGTGTGCTCTCCTCTCACCTTTAGCCACCTTTTTCTGGCCCTGAAGCTCAAGTAAAATGAGGTCGCTGTTAGCCCCTTATGACCTGGCCACCAGAGTTTATGTCCTAATTGTTGTTTTAGGCTGGGAGATACCTGAAAATGCTGTTTCCTTAACATTTTTTGATTCTGCACGAATTATATTATGTAGCCTGTGGCCTGGTGACTGGGTCGCCTTAAGACGCTGATGTCATAATAATAACCCCTAGGAGGTTATAGAGTTTGGACTCAATTGACCAGATGCAGTTTTTATTCCTTCTTAAAAAATGCATATTCTCTCTTTGCTCTGGAAATATGCCTATTGCAAAGCGAGAACGTGATATTCGAGGGTGCTCTGGGGGTTGTTTGGGGGAACCATCACCTTGTCAATCTGGCTTACCTGAATAGACTCTGAAAACATTAAACCAACGACACTTTCTCCTAGCCCTTTGCCTGAACTAAAGGGTCTAAGAAGATTTGACTTGACAGAGCTCAGTAGAAATACTGTTTGTGACTGAATGCCAGATTAAGTCACTGGAGAACAGCTGAATCCCGGGTTGTATGTATGTAGACACCAGCAGTCACAGGGGTCACCCGTGCTTCCTGCAGGCCCAGGCAAACGCAGGCTCTTGCCCTTAATTTCTCACCTTTTGAGATACAACCAGTCTCCCCTGTCTGACACCTTGAGAGAAACTACACTAACCTCAGAATTCTTCCTTTAAAAATGGAAATAACCTACTCATCTGCAAAGACTTCCTTTTGCCTTCCTCCTTGTCTGATGCCTGATCTCAGGAGGTTGTCTGAGGAACCTCTAGCTCAGGTGTTCCTCACTCTCTGGGGGCCAGGCTGGGAGGAGTGGAGACAAGTCTGTTGTTAGTAGAAACCAAGCAGAGGCCCAATGCTAGTGACCATTTCCTTTTATAAGTCTGATGGAAGCATGCACCCAATCTTGCCTTCGGAAACAGTTTTGTAGAGCTCAGAAAATGCTCTTCTACATGCCTTAGCTTTTCTCTGAAAACTTAAATATTCTCCCTTTCCATTCTGTCCGTGATTTGTAATTATTGTTTCAGAGATGAGATATTCCTGGAATGCTTTATAGTTTGCCAAATATATTTAATGTTTGTTTTCTAATTTAATTTGAACAGCAACCCCTGTTTTATCAGTGATGGCTCAGTTTTCCCACTTATAGGAAAAATGGAGATACACAGAGATATAAAAAAGTTAAATTTTAGCTTTCTAACTTTTAGAACTTTATAACCCTGGTTCTTAAAAACTATTGGCTCCTACTTTATAGTCTAGGAAACTATGGTAAAGTGGCCACCCACCTTAGCGTTTGGGCTAGAATGTAAAATTTCATAATGTATTTTCTAAGTGATCTTAACTCTAGCAGGAACTTCTTATGGGGGATCCTGAAATCAAACAAGCAAGAATAGCTTAGTGAAGTCAAGCAAATTGTATTTACAAACTGAATTAGAAACACAGCTTTCCACAGCAACTTTCTTATGGATCCAACCTTCATGTTGTCTGTTTCAGCTTTTTGGGAATTTATATTACACTTACTTAAAGTTTCTCAATGACTCTATGTATTTATTCCTTAGGTTTTGATGTGGAGGGAACCCAGTTTAGCCCCTGTGGTAGTAACATTCCAGAACTCATGGCCAGGAGGGACTGAGGGTCTCAAATCCCTCAGCAAAGCTGTTGTGATTCAGTCACTAAGTCATGTCTGACTCTTTGTGACCTCACAGACTGCAGCACGCCAGGCTCCTTTGTCTTCCACTATCTCCCTGAGTTGGCTCAAATTCATGCCCATTGAGTCAGTGATGCCATCCAACCATCTCATCCTCTGTCATCCCCTTCTCCTCCTGCCTTCAATCTTTCCCAGCATCAGGGTCTTTTCCCATGAGTCAGCCCTTTGCATCAGGTGGCCAAAGTATTGGAGCTTCAGCTTCAGCATCAGTCCTTCCAATGAATATTCAGGACTGATTTCCTTTGGGATTGACTGGTTTAATCTTGCAGTCTAAGGGACTCTCAAGAGTCTTCTCCAGCACCACAAGTTGAAAGCATCAGTTCCTCAGTGCTCAGCCTTCATTATGGTCCAACTCTCACAACCGCACATGACTACTGAAAAAGCCATAGCCTTGACTTTGGTGGGAGGTTAGACAGGGCCATTATATGGACATCACTTCGTGGTGTTGAAAAGTCTTGTCAAGAGACTCCACATAGATGCTGAACAGCCTGGGAGATGAGAGATGCCTTGGGGTGTCCTGCAGATTCAATTCTATGTCAGTGACAGCTGTTTATTGATGTATGTGAAGTGGGAAGAGCACATACCTGCCAAGTCTGATTGTTAGAAAGTTCCACAAGGAATCTGCTGGGGCATGTGCCTGTGACATTACATTTGTTTTCTGTGACTAATATATTTTTATTAACTTAAAAAGCTCTCCTAAATAAGGAAAATATTGGTATTGCTGAGAAAAAACATTTGGGAGTCCTTCCCATGAGCTGACTATATTGGTTCAGGAATGTGAGAGCTGTGTATCTCATGCAGAGCAAGGGCTCAGCTGGCCTGTGTACTTTCACTCATTGAATCAGCCAAAAGCTTTATCTGTCAACTCAGGTATAACTGGGAATTGGCCATTATTTTCCCAGGAGTGTGGCCTGGTTCTCTCTCCCCAGGAATCTGCTCCAGTGAATTGATTCTCTTTTTCTATGATCTTCTTGATTTGACTTTTAAATAAGCTTGTCTTCCCAGCTTCCAATAAAAGAGCATCCATTCTGGATCCATTGCTCCTTGCCTAGAGCTCCCAAATGGGGCTATGTAGTGCCCTGTGTCCAGGATGGGAACCAGGCCTCCCACTGAAGGGCAGACCCTTAGACCCTTGGGAGTTGGTCTCTTTGATGCACCCACATTCTGATCTTGAAGGCTAGGGCTTCATCCTCAAGAGCAGGCAGGGAACAGGATGGCTGGTTTGTATTGGGCACATCCTACTTGCCAGAAGTCTCATTCAGCCTCAGAAGGCAAATATAGACTAACAACCATATCACGGCTCAAACACAAATGTTTATTTCTGGTTCACCGACCTCCTCTGTGTGATCATCCAGGAACCCAGACCTTGCGTGTCCTGATCTCTTTAACACATGCTTCCTACTTTCTCTGGGCCGTCTTTCTTCCTCCTTCCCCACAAGATGAGTGAGTGGGACCCAGGAGGGGGTGCAGACTGCTCTGTCTCATGGGCCAGGTCCGGGGAGGCACGCATCACATCCACAGACATTCTGGGTGTGAAGCCAGTCACGTGGCCTCCCTCGCATGTAGAGAGGTGGGTGCCTGTGAACCCAGGGAGGAGCGGGATGTGGTCTTGCTGCCCGTCACACATCACACCTGCTCCAGGCTTGTCAGGGAGACCAAAGGTGTCCGCAGAAGGAATACTCAGCAAGCTCTCCAGTGAATGGTGAGCTGTCCATGAGTGTTAGTTCTCTCAGCTTGTCATTATTCATGGTCAGCCTGATGTTTAGGGGTTATAACCTCTTCTTGCAGATGAGGAAACAGAGCTTTGGAAAGATTAAAATGCTGAAGTCAGGCCACTGATAAGAGATGACTTTGGGGCAGAACTCAGTTTTGCTAAAACCTCTAATTTTTTTTCTTTTCACTAAGCATCACTATTTGGAGTTAATATTTCAGTGTTGTTCACTGAAATCCATTCCTTTCAGGGCTTGGAAGACCACGAAGAAAAAAAGAGCTGAACCATTAACTGATGCTATGCGGAGTAAGTCTCTTCAAAACATTTGTATTCACTTTTCTAAAAAAAGAAGAAAATATTTAATTTGGTGCAAAGTAAAGCTGGTGAAGACATGTATTACATCTTGAGGTTTAACATCCTTGCCAAGTTTGTGACACACTCAGCACCTCCCCTGGCACGCGGTGAGAGCTCTGTGACCCTTGGTTTCTGGCTCTGTCGTCTCGTAATTCAGGCTGTGCTGACAGGACGCAGATCAACACAAATGATCTGGAAACCTTTGCCCAGAGGCAGTGCGGTTTGCACGGCTCCAAAGCACACGCTGCCACTGTCAGTCGGCTCGGGTCCCCCGTTCAGGTGTTTGTAGGTCCCTCCTCGCATTTCCGGCTGAAAGCAGACAGTAGATAGACATACAGGAGTGTATTGCTCTTCATCAGTCTCTCGATAGACTCTGCTATATCCTCTGGTTTTCATCTAAGCCTTTTATAGGAGCGACTGTCTTCTCTGCATTTTCTGTCTGCTCTTGGGATGTGTTTTTACTGACAAAGAAATACAGGCGACTGTGACCGGAGTCGACAGCTGTGTGAACGCATGCTTTTCATTTCTCTCTGGCAAAGAGCTAGGTGCTGTGTGTTTTGTAGGAGTGCTTTCTCCTTGTCGTGGCCAATGTGGAAAATGCAGATGTTGATTTTCAAGGCCCATTAGTGCAACCAGAAGGTCTCTGTGGCAGAGGGTCCTAAGTGCCCAGTGAGCTGAGGGAATCATACCAACTACCCATTCATGGGACACTGGACTGCATCCCCACACCAGCCAGATCTCTGTTTGGGAGTCTTCATCCATAGTATCTCACTCTGGAATTTGACAGGAGCTCAGTGTCCCAGCTCAGCTGGTAAAGAATCCACCTGCAATGCAGGAGACTGGTTTGATTCCTGGGTCGGGAAGATCCCCTGGAGAAGGGGAACGCTACCCACTCCAGCATTCTTGGGCTTCCCTGGTGGCTCAGCTGGTAAAGAATCCACCTGCAATGTGGGAGACCTAGGTTCAATCCCTAGGTTGGGAAGATCCCCTGGAGAAGGGGAACACTACCCACTCCAGCATTCTTGGGCTTCCCTGGTGGCTCAGCTGGTAAAGAATCCACCTGCAATGTGGGAGACCTAGGTTCAATCCCTAGGTTGGGAAGATCCCCTGGAGAAGGGAAAAACTACCCACTCCAGTATTCTTGCCCTGAGAATTCCATGGACTGCATATAGTCCATGGGGTCACAAAGAGTCGGACATGACTGAGCGGCTTTTGCTTCGCTTTCACTGCCCTAGACAGGATGCCTCCACTGTGGTTATTTGGGTTGAAAAACAATAGGGTCCTCTACTCCGCTCTCTGAGATGAGAGAGTGGGCTTGTTTGGGCAGCTTATATTTATATAGAACCATTTATGTTAGGTGGAATCATAAATTACGAACCCTCCTAGAAAGCATTGCTTTGTTTTCTAATTAGAGAAAAATGACTGGTTGTCCTTGAATGTAAGATAATGCTATGGCTTCGGTGTCTGCCAATGTGAAAAACGGGTTTAGATGGGCTCCCTGGAGAGCCATGAACTCCTGGGATCCCTTCCTTTTGCTGAACCTTGAGGCATGTGAAGGGTCATGACAGAAGAGGGCAAAGCCACCTTTCAGTCTGGTGGAAGCAAGTGCAGGAGATGATGTGCATGGAAGTGTGTTTTGTGAAGATGGAAATCACATCCCACGCCTTGTTCAGTTGCACACATGTGTTTATTTGACACACTGATCTTCCAAGAGGCAAGGCTTGTCTCTACTGCAAAATTTGAGGCTAAAAGGTGTGAAGTGGGAAGCGTGTTGCTGCTACATAGTTCTCTTATCTCTGCCTTCGTATCCAGAATTGTAATGGGCACCAAAGTGTGTGGTCCTAGTAGTTGTTAAGCTTCAGGATTTGAGTGTGAAGAAGAACTCAGTACTAGATGCTCCAGAGAACACTGAAAATAACTTCAGTGTGTTTGAAAATACTATTAAAAAATGTGAAACCTCCATGGCTCTTCAAGACATTTTTTCAGTCTCATAATGAATTATTTGAAGATGTATTTATCAACCAGATGTTATGTGATTATCCGATTATACCCACAAGTATAACATACAGTCACTATTAAGCTGCTAATAAAATTGTGATCCGTATTACATAAATTTAATCAGAAAAAGAATCGGTCTTACCCTTACCTTGAATATATTTATGTAAAAAAAAAACAAAGAGGCAGAAAAGAAAAAATGAATTCCTACTATAGGCAAGTAAGTTGCCTTGTGGGGAAGGTATACCCACTTTTTAAAGGAGGAAACTGAAGCTGGATCACACGGCCTGAGCCTCATCTTTGTTCTCCCCCCAGGCTGTGTCTATCACATGTTGTGTTTTCTTTGAACAAACAAGTATTTACTGAGTTTCTTTGTGCCCAAGTCTTAGTTGGGGCTTTAAGGACATGTAGTCACGTTGGGTGTTTTCCTCTAAAAGATTCATCATCACTGGGGATTCAGGATGGGCAGACCTAACACCACAATGACAGAGCAGCTAGAGATGAGACGAGTGGCTCGTGACTGTGGCTGTTTGTCTGAGTTGTCAGTTTTCCTGCGGGAGGTGAGTGCAGGGCCCGCTGCTGGTTCTCCCGGGCACAGCACGGCTCAGCCTTGATGATCGGTGCACTCCCACTCTTATTTGTAGCTTCAGAAGGCTGGGGAGGTACATCAGGAAGTCTGTGAAGCTTAAAATGTGTGAGTCTCAGTGATTTTACTTGCGATGGTTTGAGGCAGCAGGTTGCGGAGAACTCTTTGTCTTCTTTGAATTGCTTCAAGTCTCGCGCTACATGTAAGCAAGGCTTCCTGGTGCTTCAGGACTGCCCTGAGCCACGTGTGGTCTCAAGTGATTCTGTTGTTCGCTCAGGGCCCAGCGGGATGGGCCAGGCCCTGAAGGACATTGAGACTGGAAGAGGGTGCACAGGCCCCAAGTGCCTGGAATCCACAGCTGTGGTTTATCTCCAGGAGGCTGCGCTTTTACCCAACACGAATGTCTTCACATCGACTTAAGAGGTGCAGCAGCCCAGGTTGCCAAGAAGGGACTTACTCTGACACTTACGCCTGGTCTCATCTTGGACTGAATAAAAAAAAAAATCAATGCAATTCGTGCTTAGGCGAGCCGATCCTTCCTGTTGTCATGGCTACACCTTAAGGTATCGATTCATCCCTAGAGAGTCCAGGCTTGGAAGGGGCTGGGCAAAGGCAGCCACGTATGTTTAGTTCAAAGGAAATGAAAGAGACCTGGGACCTGCTGACCCAAAGAGCAGAATAGCCTCTCTTGCATACACGGCCCCCTCCCCACCCCACCAGTGCTGCTGAGTCCCGAGCTCGTCCTCAGAGGTCGAGGGCTCCTCAGGCCATGGAAGCCTATGACAGGCCTCCTTACATGAGAGCAGGATGAGGTGAAAGGCTTGGAGTCAGTGAGGGGAAAGCACCTGAATGACATCTCACTCACTGTCACTGTGACCGTGGCCATTGACACGGGCCACCATCCTAGCTCACCCTCAAAGACACGAAACCATCAGCTCAAGAGCAGGTTAGGGGACACAAAGGCTTTTAGTTTTTTTTTTTTTAAATATACGTGTAGACAATGTACTGCTTTTGGGGATCTGTGACTGCTAGTTTATTTTTTGTTTTTACTTTTTGGCCACACTGCTTGGCGTGTGGGATCTTAGTTCCCCACCAGGGACTGAACCGACATTGTTCCCCTGCTGTGGAAGGCAGAGTCTTAACCACTGGACCAGCAGGAAAATCTCTAGTTTATTCGTAATGTGTATCTCTTCAAATTAAGACATACTTCTTGCAGAAATGATTTTCAACTGGTTGAACAAAATATGTAACATCTATTTCACCAGAGGCTTCTCTGATCATCTGGGTTTTAGGAAGTCATTGATACTGGTTGTTTCTAACGCATTATTTAAAAATCTGTTATCTGTTTCTGGAATGGATTGGGGCTTCCCTGTTGGCTTAGACGGTAAAGAGTCTGCCTGCAATGCAGGAGACTCAGGTTTGATCCCCAGGTCAGGAAGATCCCCTGGAGAAGGGAAAGGCAATCCAGTCCAGTATTCTTATCTGGGCAGTCCCATGGACAGAGGAGCCTGGATTGGATTAGAATGCAGGTCATTCCCTGCAAACATAAGACAAAGGGGAAAATGCATCCAAGTTCAGGCGAGAGTGCCCTTGACTGTAGATTGGATGACTGGCCAGCTCAAGGGGAAGCTGGCTGACCACTGATTTCCAGGCTGGATTCAGCCCCAGGGTCCCAACATATCAGCACATCCCTCAGCTCCATATCTTCTAGAAGCAGTTTCTACTCTGCTATTTGAATGATGCCTCTGACATTTTAAAAGAAGAAAAGTGAGTAGAATTTTAAGACACAACAACAAAAAAACAGAAGGCAGACTTCTTTTTTCCACTTCATTTGAAATAAAGAATAGAGCTTATTTTCAGTTTTTAAAAAAATCTTGCCTAATTTTTCTCAATTGAGCTAAGTTAACATAAACTTGTAGTAGTGCTGCTGCTGGGCTCAGGTGCATGTAATGAAAAGTCTTAGTTTCCAGGAAAAACATTTATGCAAAATTAGTTTCAAATCCAACTTTGGGCTTAAGGAAAAATTGATAACATAGCCAACATGTTTTGGACAAACTGAGAGAGTAACATTGAAACATATACACTACCATATGTAATATTAGATAGCCAGTGGACATTTACTGTATGATGCGGGAAGCCTTAAATTGGTGCTGTGTGATAACCTAGAGGGGATGTTGGGGCGGCAGGTGAGAGGGAGGTTCATGAGGGAGGGGACATATGTACACCTATGACTGATTCATGTTAATATGCGGCAGAAACCAACACAATACTGTAAGGCAATTATGTTCCAATTAAAAACAAATAAATTTTAAAAATTGATAATAACATAGCCAACATTTTGGACTTTTCTATGTGCTTACACTGGGCTTAGTGCTTTACACTTAATTTTTTCACATAACACAGGAAGCTCTGTGAAATGTTTTCACAAAGCATAATTATGGTTCCATTTCACAGATGTGGTGCTATGGACACAATGCATTGTCCCCAGATCAGTGTGTTGAAACTGTAACCCCATGTGGTGAAGTTAGGAGGTGGGGCTTTTGGAAAGTAATGAGCTTTAGAAGTAAAGAGGCTTAGTAAGGAGGTCAGGAAATAATAAAGTTTAGTTATGAGGGCGGGGCCCCCAGGATGGGATTCCTGTGTCCTTGTAGGAAAAGATGGCAGAGAGCTCTCTCTGCATGTGAAGGCACCATGAGAAGCTACAATCTGTAAGCCAAGAAAAGAGCCCTTCCCAGGAGCCAAGTCTGCCAGCACCTCCATCTCCGACTTTCACTCTCCAGCTCTGTGAGAAGTAAATATATGAACATCTAACCCTTCTGATGGGCTTCGTGATGATTTAGAAAGGTTTTCCAGGAGAGATACCATTTTTTGGTAACCCGCAGGCCTCCAGTGTGCTAACTTGGTTCCTATGAAATGGCACTGAGTTGACATCATTGTACAATGTCTGCAAACATCTTTGAAGATATCAAGAATCATTCCAAGTATTAATTGCACAGTAAGTGCTGTCTATTTCATATCAGCTAAGTAGATTTTCTTGAGCTCCAAAATCAATGTGGAGGGTGACTGCAGCCATGAAATTAAAAGACAGTTACTCCTCGGAAGAAAATCTATGGCAAACCTAGACAGTGTATTAAAAAGCAGAGACATTATTTTGCCAGCAAAGGTCCATATAATCAAAGCTATGGTTTTTCCAGTAGTCATGTGCAGATGTGAGAGTTGGACCATAAAGAAAGCTGAATGCCAAAGAATTGATGCTTTTGAACTGTGGTGTTGGAGAAGACTCTTCAGAGTCCTTTAGACAACAAGGAGATCCAATGAGTCAATCTTACAGGAAATCAGTCTTGAATATTCAATGGAAGGACTGATGCTGAAGCTGAAACTCCAAAATTTTGGCCACCTGTTGTGAAGTACTGACTCATTGGAAAAGACCCTGATGCTGGGAAAGATTGAAGGCAAAAGGAGTAGGGGACGACAGAGGGTTAGATGGTTGGATGGCATCACCAGCTCAATGGACATGAGTTTGAGCAAACTCTGGGAGATGGTGAAGGACAGGGAAGCCTGGCATGCTGCAATTCATGGAGTTGCAGTTGGACACGACTGAGCAACTGAACAACAGCAGAAGCGGATACAGAAGTGGAAGTGAATGGAAGGCCGCATTCATCTCTCTGTGGTCCAGGAGGACAGAGTGGAATCATGAATCCAGATGAACTGCTGAGAGATACTGGAAATTATAAAATTCCACTCGCTGCAGAGCTTCATGGGAAAAGGGCCTTGCTAGTACCGCTAAGGCCATATGTCCCGTGGTAGCATATGTGATACCTTAGTTCAGGCCCCCTTTTAGAGAAATCTAAATAAAGTCTAGAATATTAATGTGGCTGTTACTTCCAGAGCTGCTAGTTGATGAGCAAGATGCAGAGAGCTACTCTGTTTTTATTCATGGGTGTAAATAAAAATCACTCACTGAAACCAGGTGGCTAACACATTCTGGTTCCTAAAAGCAGACTGTTTTCTCCAGTGGCTCCAACATTCACTTGCTGGGAGTAAATATTTTATATTTGGTTTCAGTGCTTTTAAAACATGCTGCCCTGGACATTTATGGTAGCCTCTTTAAAATTCAGAAAGCAAGCAAACAAGTAAGAAGTCCAGCTCAGAATGCCTCACCGCTTGCTGTGCATGGAGCAAATGAAGGCAGAGCAAGCTCTCTGCACTAACAGGTAGAGGATATGTGAGAAAGATGCTACAAATTATTTGGGGGGCCCTCAGAGAGAGGACTGTGAGTATCAATGTGGAGTGCATTCCATGTGTTCTCCTTACCCGAGAGAATCCTTCTGAGTTTGTTCTGCTTTCTCCTCTCTGTGCATTTGATCATTTCTATCTCCCTAGGTTCCTGGGGGAATCATGCCTCCCCTTGTCCCAGGGAAGTACCCACAGGCTATCTATATTCTCTCAGGCAAGGTAGCCATCATCATCTTTATCGGTGAGAGCGCCGGCTGACGTTTCTCAAACATCTCGCCCATGCGTAATCTCACTTGAATCTCAATGCATAATCTCACTTGAATCTCACTTTCAAGAGGTGGCAGGATAAGTGGAATTGTTTCAGTGACTGAGGGGCCAGAACTCACAAAACTTACGTGGATTTGCCAAGGTTGAAAGGGGTTGATCCGTGTGTACCTAGAACCAGAACCCAACAGACCTGCTTTCCAGACCGTTGTCTTTGCTGCTGCTTTTTGTAGATTCTAATAAGAATTTGGGAATCAATTTTGGGTTTCATTTCTATTGGGGTCAGCAGGATTTTGCTTGGCCTGCAGGTGGCATTTGTCTAAAGGAGTTACAGGATGAAGGGGAACTCACTCCCCAGTAGGGGAGGTGAGTAGGTAAAAACAGCGGGCTCCAACGTGGTGAATGAGTGCCATGGAGAAATATGGGCAGTGCTGTTGGAACACAGAGGAGGGAGGGGTGGGGATGATGGGAGTCTTGCAGACGTTGGAAAGCAAACGCTGATCGCCGCAGGCACAGGGAGGGCACTCCCAGCAAACAAACGCAGCAGCCAGATCCTGAGGGTGTAAGAGCAGCCCATGTGCCAGCAGGGAGAATGAGGAAGCGTGGCAGGTGCCCTCCAGAGCAGAGGTCAGCCACGTAGCCAAGACCCGATCGTGTGGAGCGTCACGTACAGAAAGCAGCAGAGCTGTCTATGTTGGTCCTAAGTCCTCTGAAAGCTAGGTCTCTCTGCCTGCATCCTGGCCATCCAGCCAGCCCTCCCCCAGGGGCCATCCAAGCACGTGTGGTCGCTCCACTGTCTACTTGCTTATCCTAGTCTGTGCTCTGAAGGCACTGAAGGCTGAGCCCCATGAAGCTTCAATTGACAAGTTGTCTACTTCTGAGGTAAAAGGCACAGGACTCAGTTCCCCTGGATTAGGAGTCCCAGGTCCAACAAGCACCAAGAAAACAATAACACACGCTTATTTACCTCAGTGAGAAATCTCTGGTGTGATTCCTTACGGCTAACTTTTCATTTCTTTATTCTAAATGTTGCCCTAATTAAATCTTTCTCCAGAACTTTTGCCCTTCTCAACAAAATGAGAAAGAATGAATAAAAATGCAGATTCTAATTAGCACTTCCTGCATATTAAAGAAATTACTCTTCCCCTTACTAAGGGAAATGTTACTGGGAAGAAATAAATGATCTCTGAAATATCATCTTTCCCTCCTGATCGTAGCGATAATTCTTGGCAAGAGCGTGGCTTCCAATGACAGACGTGTCCACAGGCTACCTTGTTCTGGAGCAGCTGTGATAGAGGGACCCCTTGGAGGAGCGGCTCTACTTACCGAGAGGAGAAAAAAAACCTCTCGCAATAAACATTCTTTATAGCAAGTTAGGCATGGATGCATTTGTTAAATTGTTTTAAATAACTCCGGCATGTAATAAAAACAGGATTTGAAGGAAAGCGAAAATTTCATGTTAGGATATGGTAACATCTGCATTTGTGGAATGATTTATGTCTGTGACATTAACTCAGCATTATCAAAAAAACACTATTTGACCTCAGGCAAGCTGGTGTGAGACGTGAGCTTTTTCCATGTTGAAATTTTCCTCTTAAATCTTTTATGAAATTCTTGCAGCAGGGTCACTGTGGGGTTCTGAAAAGATTTTCAACGTCAGAACTGCCTCAGCACAGTCATCAGAAATGCATTTATTTCATTAGTACGACCACCCCTTCGTTTTAATGCCATGTAATAATATAGAATAGGTTTAAGGTCCATCTGTTGTAAAATTATCATTTTTCACTGAAGTAACATTATATTAAACATTTAATTATTCATTACTAATGCGTGTCATGGTGAAATATTGGCCTCACTAATTCTGAAAGAACCCAGCCCAGCGTTTCTTCTTCGAAGGTTAATGACTGAGCCCCAGTTTCATTAGATTTTCTAAATGCAGCTCACCTCATCTGTCATCATGAGTCTTTCCTGACCCCCAACCCTTGCAGCAAGTGAGACTCACACTGTGCAGGGTGGTCTTCATGACGCCATTAACCGTGAGGATGAGAAACTTGTTTTAAGGGTTGTGGTGGGGAGAGCCGAATCCAGGGCAGCACAGTTTTGTGAAATACTATCAGTCAGAGGATTTCTGTTTTTCTTTTTTTCTCTTTTTTTTGGGGGGGCCATGCCACTTGGCCTGCAGGATCTTCGTTCCCCAACCAGGAATGGTACCTGGGCCGTTGGCAGCAAAAGTGCAAAGTCCTCACCACTGCACAACCAGGGAATTTCCAATTGGAGGATTTCTTCAGGCAGCAGTCGCCAATCTTTTTGGCATCAGGGACCAGTTTTGTGGAAGATACTTTGTTGATGGAGTCAGGTGGGGAGGATGGTTTCGGGATGATTTAAGCACATTGCATTTATGGTGCCCTTTATTTCTATCATTATTATATCAGCTCCACCCCAGATCATCAAGTGTCAGACCCCAGAGGTTGGGAACTCCTGTCTTAAATGATACATTTTTAAGGTGATATCCCTCTTGATTTAAATAAATGATGTGCTTTTATACGAACCTGTTTACTGACTTGGAATCATGAACTGTGTCTGCAACAGTTACAGCAGGGTTAGCCTGCCTGCATTTGGTCACAGAATTTGCTATTTCAGCACTGCAGTCTTGGATATTTGCAGCCCGGGGTTCCCGCTGAGGAGCTTGTGCTGTGAATGTTGATAGATGGTAAAAAAGAATACTCGCCGGCATCTACACTCCATCCAATATTACCTTCTGAATAGTCTGCGTGATTTTCATTCTGTTAACAGAGAAAAGTGTTGTTCACCTGTCTTCTAGGCAGTAGCTGGAAAGCATTGTGAAGACTGGAAACGTGATTGGACCTCACATTGTACTTGCTCTATCTTTGTCAGTAAAATGGCTTTCCTTTGCCAGCCAAGACCATTCTCTCCAATCTGCCTGGAGAACTTTCAGAGGAAGATTGCAAATCCGAGGAGAGAAGCTGATACCCGCCATTTAATTGAGTTTGGTAATTAAGGAAAGTCACGACTCTGGGAAGACCACACAGCCATCATTTGGGAGGACTCTTGTCCAGGTCATCCCCGTGCGCCCCGGTTGGCATTCTCTAATTTGTCAGTTTCCACATCCTCCCAGAAGTCCCTACAGTCCTCACACCTTCATCTGCAAAGCTCATCACCAGGATAAGAAAAATTGATGTGGTATTTGGAAAATTCCTGCATCTTCCCAAATTATCACTAAACCAAACAAAACAAAACAAAAAATAGAAGGGAAAATACACATATTTGGGTACACTTTAGTAGATTATTTTCCCAATTTCTGCTTAACTTAGGTGCTTTCTTTTAGGTCATGACCACAGGAATTTTGGAGAGTTTAGTTGGATTATTACGAAGTCCTCCTTTTCTGAGTTCTCCCCAGATAATGGGTTAAGTACTCTATGTTATAGTTGAACTCTGTTCCACCAAATTCACCTGCTTAAGTCATAATACCTAAGACCTTAGAATGTGGTTGTATTTGGACATAGACTCTTCAGAGATAATTAAGGTAAAATGGAGTCATTAATGAGAGTCCTAATCTATGAGCAGTGTTCTTTTAGGAAAAGGAGATGAGCACAAGAACATGCACAGAGGGAGGCTCCGTGAGGTCCCAGGGAGAAGAGAGTCGTGTGCAAGTCAGAGAGGAGACCACCCTCAGGAGAAACCAACCCGACCCACACGGCGATTGTGGACTTCCAGCCTCTGGAACCGAGAGGACAAACCTCAGATACTTGTTCAGTCTGTGGTCTTTGTTACAGTAGCTCTAGCAGATTAGCACATGGTCACACTTTATACATAACTACCTCTGTTCTTTTATTTTATAATAGTTGGATGTATACTTTGATGAGTTCTGACAAGTATGCATTGATATTCATGCAATCAGACACAATTTCAGATTTCTACCACCTCAGAAAGTTCTCACTTGCCCCTTCCAATCTATTACCACACCATAGACAACTGTACCCTGACTTCTATGATTACAGACAAGTTCTGTCAGTTCTTGATATCTTATAACACAGAAGCATGTAAAAATCAACTATGATTTTTCTATTTCCTTGTTGAGTTCATACATATTTTGCTTCAGGCATTTTTGCAACACTGCTATTAGATAAGTTCTTGTTTGGGAACATTTGTCTCCCTGGAGAATTAACCCTTTATTCCTTATTGATTTTCTTTCTTTGTCTCTTTGCCTAGAAGTCTACTCTGTCTTATATTAATGTACTTCTGTGAGCTTTCTTATGCACACGTTTTGTATTGTAAGTCTGTTTTAAATTTTTACTTTCAATCTGTGTCTTTATATTTCACACATATTACTGACAGCGAGACACTGTTGGTACTTACTTTTTTACATTGTCTGACAACTAATGCCTTTTCATTGGAATTTAGTATGCATGCATGCTCTGTCAAATTGCAAGTGGTCAAACAAGATATGGCAAGAGTGAATGTTGACATTTTAGGAATCAGCGAATTAAAATGGACTGGAATGGGTGAATTTAATTCAGATGACCATTATATCTACTACTATGGGCAAGAATCCCCTAGGGGGAATGCAGTAGCCATCATAGTCAACAAAAGAGTCCAAAATGCAGTACTTGGATGCAATCTCAGAAATGAAAGAATGATCTCTGTTCGTTTCCAAGGCAAACCATTCAATATCACAGTAATCCAAGTCTATGCCCTGACCAGTAATGCTGAATGAGCTGAAGTTGAACGGTTCTATGAAGACCTACGAGACATTTTAGAACTAACACCAAAACAAGATGTTGTTTTCATTATAGGGGACTGGAATGCAAAAGTAGGAAGTTAAGAAACACCTGGAGTAACAGGCAAATTTGGCTTTGGAATACAGAATGAAGCAGGGCAAAGGCTAATAGAGTTTTGTCAAGAGAAAGCGCTGGTCCTAGAAAAGACCCTCTTCCAACAACACAAGAGAAGATTCTACACATGGACATTACCAGATGGTCAACACTGAAATCAGATTGATTATATTCTTTGCAGCCAAAGATGGAGAAGCTGTATACAGTCAGCAAAAACAATACCGGGAGCTGATTGTGGCTCAGATCATGAACTCCTTACTGACAAATTCAGACTAACATTGAAGAAAGTGAGGAAAACCACTAGACCATTCAGGTATGACCTAAATAAAATTCCTTATGATTATACAGTGGAAATGAAAAAGAGATTTAAGAGACTAGATCTGATAGACAGGGTGCCTGAAAAACTATGGATGGAGGTTCGTGACATTGTACATTGTACAGGAGACAGGGATCAAGGCCATCCCCAAGAAAAACAAATGCAAAAAAGCAAAATGGCTGTCTGAGGAGGCCTTACAAATAGCTGTGAAAAGAAGAGAAGTGAAAAGCAAAGGAGAAAAGGAAAGATATACCCATTTGAATGCAGAGTTCCAAAGAATAGCAAGGAGGGATAAGAAAGCCTTCCTCAATGATCAGTGCAAAGAAATAGATGAAAACAATAGAATGGGAAAGACTAGAGATCTCGTCAAGAAAATTAGAGATACCAAGGGAACATTTCATGCAAAGGACAGGAATGGTATGGACCTAACAGAAGCAGATGATATTAAGAAGAGGTGGCAAGAATACACAGAAGAACTGTACAAAAAAGATCTGCACGACCCAGATAATCACAATGGTGTGATCACTCACCTGGAGCCAGACATCCTGAAATGTGAAGTCAAGTGGGCCTTCATCACTACAAACAAAGCTAGTGGAGGTGATGGAATTCCAGTTGAGCTATTTCAAATCCTAAAAGATGATGCTGTGAAAGTGCTACACTCAATATGCCAGCACATTTGGAAAACTCAGCAGTGGCCACAGGACTGGAAAAAGTCAGTTTTCATTCCAGCCTCTCAGAAAGGAAATGCCAAAGAATGCTCAAATTACTGCACAATTGCACTCATCTCACATGCAAGTAAAGTAATGCTCAAAATTCTCCAAGTCAGGCTTCAGCAATATGCGAACCGTGAACTTCCTGATGTTCAAGCTGGTTTTAGGAAAGGTAGAGGAAACAGAGATCAAATTGCTAACATCCACTGGATCATCGAAAACCCAAGAGAGTTCCAGAAAAAAACTTCTACTTCTGCTTTATTGACTACACCAAAGTCTTTGACTGGGTGGATCACAACAAACTGTGGAAAATTCTTTAAGAGATGGGAATATCAGACCACCTGACCTGCCTCTTGAGAAATCTGTATGCATGTAGGAAGCAACAGTTAGAAATGGACATGGAAAAACAGACTGGTTCCAAATCAGGAAAGGAGTACGTCAAGGCTGTATATTCAGTTCAGTTCAGTTCAGTTTGGTCACTCAGTCATGTCCGACTCTTTGCGATGCCATGAATCGCAGCATGCCAGGCCCTCCTGTCCATCACCATCTCCTGGAGTTCACTCAGATTCACGTCCATCGAGTCTGTGATGCCATCTCATCCTCTGTCGTCCCCTTCTCCTCCTGCCCCTAATCCCTCCCAGCATCAGAGTCATTTCCAATGAGTCAACTCTTCGCATGAGGTGGCCAAAGTACTGGAGTTTCAGCTTTAGCATCATTCCTTCCAAAGAAATCCCAGGGCTGATCTCCTTCAGAATAGACTGGTTGGATCTCCTTGTAGTCCAAGGGACTCTCAAGAGTCTTCTCCAACACCATAGTTCAAAAGCATCAATTCTTTGGTGCTCAGCCTTCTTCGCAGTCCAACTCTCACACTCTCACATCCATACATGACCACAGGAAAAACCATAGCCTTGACTAGATGGACCTTAGTCTGCAAAGTAATGTCTCTGCTTTTGAATATACTATCTAAGTTGGTCATAACTTTTCTTCCAAGGAGTAAACATCTTTTAATTTCATGGCTGCAATCACCATCTGCAGTGATTTTGGAGCCCCCCAAATAAAGTCTGACATTGTTTCCACTGTTTCCCCATCTATTTCCCATGAAGAGATGTGACCAGATGCTATGATCTTCGTTTTCTGAATGTTGAGCTTTAAGCCAACTTTTTCGCTCTCCTCTTTCTCTTTCATCAAGAGGCTTTTTAGCTCCTCTTCACTTTCTGCCATAAGGGTGGTGTCATCTGCATATCTGAGGTGATTGATGTTTCTCCCAGCAATCTTGATTCCAGCTTGTGTTTCCTCCAGCCCAGCGTTTCTCATGATGTACTCTGCATAGAAGTTAAATAAGCAGGGTGACAATACACAGCCTTGATGTACTCCTTTTCCTATTTGGAACCAGTCTGTTGTTCCATGTCCAGTTCTAACTGTTGCTTCCTGACCTGCATACAGATTTCTCAAGAGGCAGGTCAGGTGGTCTGGTATTCCGGTCTCTTTCAGAATTTTCCACAGTTTATTGTGATCCACACAGTCAAAGGCTTTGGCATAGTCAATAAAGCAGAAATAGATGTTTTTCTGGAACTCTCTTGCTTTTTCCATGATCCAGCGGATGTTGGCAATTTGATCTCTGGTTCCTCTGTCTTTTCCAAAACCAGCTTGAACATCAGGAAGTTCATGGTTCATGTATTGCTGAAGCCTGGCTTGGAGAATTTTGAGCATTACTTTACTTGCATGTGAGATGAGTACAATTGTGCGGTAGTTTGAGCATTCTTTTGCATTGCCTTTCTTTGGGATTGGAATGAAAACTGATCTTTTCCAGTCCTGTGGCTACTGCTGAGTTTTCCAAATGTGCTGGCATATTGAGTGCAGCACTTTCACAGCATCATCTTTCAGGCTTTGAAACAGCTCAACTGGAATTCCATCACCTCCACTAGCTTTGTTCATAGTGATGCTTTCTAAGGCCCACTTGACTTCACATTCCAAGATGTCTGGCTCTAGATTAGTGATCACATCATCATGATTATCTGGGTTGTGAAGATCTTTTTTGTATAGTTCTTCTGTGTATTCTTGCCACCTCTTCTTAATATCTTCTGCTTCTGTTAGGTCCATACCATTTCTGCCCTTTATCGAGCCCATCTTTGCATGAAATGTTCCCTTGGTATCTCTAATTTTCTTGAAGAGATCTCTAGTCTTTCTCATTCTGTTGTTTTCCTCTATTTCTTTGCATTCATCACTGAAGAAGGCTTTCTTATCTCTTCTTACTATTCTTTGGAACTTCACATTCAGATGCTTATATCTTTCCTTTTCTCCTTTGCTTTTCACCTCTCTTCTTTTCACAGCTATTTGTAAGGCCTCCCCAGACAGCCATTTTGCTTTTTTTGCATTTCTTTTCCATGGGGATGGTCTTGATCCCTGTCTCCTTTACAATGTCATGAACCTCATTCCATAGTTCATCAGGCACTCTAACTTACATGCAGAGTACATTATTAGAAATGCTGGACTGGATGAAGCACAAGCTGGAATCAAAATTGCTGGGAGAAACAGCAATAATCTCAGATAAGCAAATGATACCACCCTTATGACAGAAAGCAAAGAACTAAAGAGCCTCTTGTTGAGAGTGAAATAGCAGAGTGAAAAAGTTGGCTTAAAGCTCAACGTTCAGAAAACTAAGATCATGGCATCTGGTCCCATCCTTTCATGGCAAATAGATGGGGAAACAGTGGAAATAGTGGCAGATTTTTGGGCTCCAAAATCACTGCAGATGGTGACTGTATCTGTGAAATTAAAAGATGCTTACTCCTTAGCAGGAAAGCTATGACTAACCTGACAGCATATTAAAAAGCAGAGACATTACTTTGCCAACAAAGGTCCATCTAATCAAAGCTATGGTTTTTCCATTGGTCACGTATTGATGTGAGAGTTGGACTGTGAAGAAAGCTGAGCACCGAAGAATTGATGCTTTTGAACTGTGGTGTTGGAGAAGACTATTGAGAGTCTTTTGGACTGCAAGGAGGTCCAACCAGTCCACCCTAAGGGAGATCAGTGTTCATTGGAAGGACTGATACTGAAGATGAAACTCCAATACTTTGGCCACCTGATGAGAAGAGTTGGCTCATTAGAAAAACCTTGATGCTGGGAAAGATTGAAGGTGGGAGGAGATGGGGACAACAGAGGATGAGATGGTTGGATGTATCACCAACTCAACAGACATGAGTTTGAGCAAGCTCCAAGAGTTGGTGATGGACAGGGAGGCCTGGGGTGCTGCAGTCCATGGGGTTGCAAAGAGTTGGACACAACTGAGCGACTGAACTGACTGATGTTGTTGCTGTTTGTTTGCTAAGACATGTCTGACTCTTTGTGGCCTCATGGACAGTACCCTGCCAGGCTCTTGCGTCCATGGGATTCCACGTGCAAGAATACTGGAGTGGGTTGACATTTCCTTCTCCAGGGAATTTCCTGACCTAGGGATTGAGCTTGTATCTCCTCATTGGCCAGCAGATTTGTTACCTTTCAGCCACCAGGAAAGCCCAAGACCTCCTCTTAAATTAACCAATTACATCTGCAACCACCTTATTTCTAAAAAAGGTCGTGTCCTAAGTTCTTGGGGTTAGGACTTCAATATATCTCTTTTGCAACCCAACTGAACTGATAACAGAGACAAGAGTGGGAATGCTGAGTGCGCAAGGACTGTCTGGAGGGAGAAAGGTGAGGAGGAAGCGTGAGAGAATGTGAGAGCAGGAGCTGATGTCAGATGAGGACCGAATGCAGGTACTGGGCTGGGGATAGCAGTGCTATCCAATGGTCCTTAACCCTCGGGGGCAGTCAGAGTCCCACGGGCTGCTTTAAAATACAGCAGTTCCCGAATCCAATTCACAGAGATCCTAATAGATCAGTTTGCGGTGGAGCCTGTTTTTGTGTATTTCTAGAGTGTCCAGAGAGATTCTGACCATCCTTGGGCACCGGACACAGATGTGGCCACAGGAAAACCCCCAAGGCCGACCCTGCACAGTTACAGCTCTTCATCTTTCTTTGTAAGATCTTTGTTCACAAATCAAAGCATTGCTCCCCAAAGTAGAAGTAGATTGGAGGATTTTGAAATCCCTTTAGACATAAACCCAGTTTAACAACTACACACTTTTGTGGGATGAGTGTCTCCAGAAGCTGTTGTGGTTGTTGTTCAGTCACTCAGTTGTGTCTGATTCTTGGAGACCCCATGGATGGCAGCACGCCAGGCTTCCCTGTCCATCACCATCTCCCGGAGTTTGCTCAAACTCATGTTCACTGAGTCGGTGATGCCGTCTAACCATCTCATCCTCTGCTGCCCTCTTCTCCCCTTGCCCTCAATCTTTCCCAGAATCAAGGTTTTTTTCCCAATGAGTTGGCTCTTCACATCAGGTGGCCAAAATATTGGAGCTTCAGCTTCAGCATCAGTCCTAACAATAAATATTCAGGGTTGATTTCCTTTAGGATGGACTGATTGGATCTCTACCAATTGAGTCACCTGCAGAAGGAAAATACAGAAGAGAAGCGACCAAAGAGCAGGACGAAAGAGCTGCCCACTGGCCGGTGCACTCTCAGTCCCCCAGAGGGTGGAAATCTTCGGGCGGAGGTGCCTGTTCAGCCCGGCCTGTCTGTGTTTAGACCTGTGTCCTGTGGGCGGATCTGCCCTGTGTGGGGAGGACCACCGCACCTTCCCCGCCTGGGCACCCGAGGGACAATGTTGGTGATAAACGTGTTTTATGGACCACCAGGCCTTTTATTTCAGCCTGCCCTGCCCGGCCTTGCTAATGAATGGGAAAGCGGTTTGCTGGAAAACTGCTGCGTGTGTCACCTTCTGCCTCTTCCCAGTCATCTCACTATAATTGTGTGGATTCACCGGAGCCGTTGTCAGGGTGCTGTTACTTCTGCAGCCAGGCTTGCCCTGCAGCCCCCCTGTGCCACACTCCCAGGGCCGGCACTTGGTGGAGGGCAGAAGACGGGCTCAGCTTGGTCTCTTGGCCTGCTGTCACTGCCTTGGTGTTGGACGTGTGTCTACTGCCTGATCTCTGGGCTTGTCCATTGTCCAGTGGGCAAACAGTTTGCAGACTGACCCCAGTTCCCAGGGTGGTGACTCCTTGTCTAAGCCAACTGTGGTGACCCCAAGCCCTGTGTGGTGAGACTGATTCAGGGACTGAAGGACTGAACTCATTACAACAGGAATTTCTGTGACCACAGGACTCCAAGCAGGCAGGTTCCAGTCCTGACCCTCAGGGAAAGGACGTCTGCTGAGGGCTCTGGGGAAATATTCCAGGCTCTTTTCCTATGGGAAAGTGGCTTCTTCTTCCTCTGCTGTTCATGGAAGCAACACCCAGAACTTCGGCGGATTAAAGACAGAGCTGATGCTCAGGACACACAGCTGAGCTGGTGCAGAGAGAAGGGGCTGGAATGTCCCGTGTCTGGGCTGGGACTGGCCTGCCTCTGACCACATGCTTGGGCCAGTTTTCTGATACAGCAGCACGAAGCATCCTAACAGTCACCACCCTCTGGTCTCACTCCATAAGTCGGGGAACCATGAGGTACAATTCCTGGAAAATAATAGACACTATAAGCAGTAGGTGTTTTCAGGAGCTAATTTGCATTAAACTTAGTTTACATTTAGCTTTAAATCCTCGCTAACTGTATGAAGTATACATTTACTGTCTTAGCTCAGGCTGCTGTAGCAACACCACCAACAACAGATATTTATTTCCCACAGTTCTAGAGGCTGGAAGTCCAAGATCAGGCAGAGTCAGCATTTGATAAAAGTTTCCTGGGTCATAGATGCTGTCTTCTCCTGGGTCCTCACCTGGATGGAGGGCTCTTGGAGGTCCCTTTTGTAAGGACACTAGTCTCATCCTGAGGCTCATCCCCCAAAGGCCCCATCTCTGGGTACCACCGTGTTGGGGGACAGGTTTCCACTCTGAGTTTTAGGGGACACGTTCAGGCTACAGCACTGACCCTACTCATGTTCAAAGGGTGCAGGAGAATCGGATGATGCTGTCACAGATGCACTCTCCAGGGACCATGGGTCTGATTCCACGAGAAAAAGGTCAGATGTGACTTTTTCCCTTGTGCATGTGTGAAGATTTAGAGAACAGGTGGCACGTCTATTGACTTCAGTGCACTCTGGTCCAGTGGCCTACGCGGGCGGGGTCGGTAATCCCCTCTGCAAAGACTGGCCACAGCCTCATCGGTTACGGAACCTGGCAGGGGTCACAAGACCACCGAGGTCTGGCGAGAGCGTTAAGCCCTGGGCTTGGCGGAGCCTATGCGGCCCGCGTGTCTGTGGGGGAAGTGACGGAGGCCAAGTCCGCTTTCTGCGGCTGCCAAGTGGCCTCCTGTCATCGCCCCGCCTGGACCCACTGGCTCTCAGGTTGGTCCAGGGCTCTCCTGGTAAGAGGCAGCTGTGATCTTCTGCTTCCTCCTCCTTCTTAGCAAAATGTCTGCATTTTTTCTCTCTTTCCTGAGTCCCAGCTGCCACTCTGGCAGGCAGATCCCAAGGGGCGTCCTGTGCAGGCAGGGTGGGGCTGGCATCTCTCCCTGGCCTTAGTGATGCTCCGTCTCACTGTGAGGGCTGTTTCTTTCTCAACAGGATGCCGGGAGTCAGCCTCGAGGACTCGGGTCTGGATGAGGAATGCCACACAAGGCAGACCTTGACTCTAGGATGAAGGCTCCTTTAGTTTACCCAGGGCGGGGATTTGGGGGCAAGGAGGAAAGTCAGCCAAGCAGGTGGGTGAACAGGTCGCTGCTGGGGGGACTGGGTGGAACGTAACCTGTGCTGGGTCCTCTGGAGGGCATTTTGGGGCGACCATGGGGTCCCACACTCTGTCCCTTTAGAGGGACTGGGGGTGGGGAGCCCTTCCTGGTGGAGATGCTGACCTTGCGCTCTCACCCACCCCGCAAGCTGCAGGACCTGTCCTGAACCCCACAGGAGAAAAGCAAGAACTCATGCATCCCAGGTGGCGCCCAGGGAGCCTGAGGACAAAGGAGTGGGATGCAGGGCGTGTCTGCTGACCCTCCGCTCCGCGGCGGTCCTGGGCAGGCTCCCTTTCTTCTTCTGCCGCTGATGTATCCTCGTCATGTGATTTGACCTGAATCCCAGCTTTCCTTTACATGCGTGTGTGTGTTGGTGTGTGTATCTGTGTGCCTCTGCATGTGTGTCTGTCTGTGTGCACGTGTGTGTGTCTGTGTTATTTTCTCTGCAGCTCTCATCCTGGTGAGGAGAGCTCTGGAAGTGATCACCTGCCTTCTATGCACCAGGCAATTGGTACCTTACAGACGCAATCCCGTGTAATCCTTATGATGACCTTATAAAGCAGATGTAAGCGCAAATGAGGACAGGGGAATCTCCACTCCCTCCCCGAGAGCCTAAGGCAGAAATGGGCAGTGGTTGTCAGGAGCAGCCAGAGCCTGGAGCTCTTTCTAGCATCCTGGATGCCAGTCCCAGGGACACAGGACCAGGCGGGAGAAAGTGGCATAGCTCTCAGCTCTTTCGGATGGTTTCCAGCCGAGTCCACCTGATTTAGAGTCTGTTCGGGTCTCCGTATCTTGTGGGAAATCAGATATCAAACGCACACGTTTTTGAATTTCATGTTCTGAGTATTTAATTCTTCTCCGAGTATCATATAATTAGCCATTTGTTACATAAACTGTTTTCATCACTCACATAAATTGTTTTCATTAGTGGCTCTAAAGGGGTGAGTGGCATTAATACCTAATAAATACAGATCATCCAGCTGAAAAGTTGCTAAGAACTTAGGAAGCCAGCAGGCGCCAGCTGAAGGCCAGGTGTTTAGTGGAGCCCCTCCCCACGGGGAACACCTAGAGAGGGTGTGGGGATGGGCGGGGGACTCCGCCCTTCCCCTAATGGGCCACCAGGGACTCTGTGGTGGTGATGGGGGGAACTCTCTTGCTCCAGAGGAACCATCCCATCTGCCCCCAGCAACTCCAGTGTTGCCAAGAGTCTCCATCTTCAACTTGGACACTTGAGCCACTGTCTCCTTTTTTCATTTAATCTGTAGGGTTCCCCCAGGAAGCTACTGGAGTCATTAGTGAAGTTAGTTGGCAAGACACACACATGGTCAGTGTTGGAGCCTAAGCTCCAGCCCTGATCTGTGTAGTTCCCCAGCCTGGTCTCAGGGCAGTGGGGTTGTTTGGTGCCAATGGCCCATCCACTTCCTAGATTTCATCCTCAGCCCTTGGTCTTGGGACCTCGAAGGTGATGCTCATACCTGAATAGCCCCTGCTTGACTCTTGGTAAACTCTCCCCCCAGGATCTAACAGTGACAGGAGGGAGGGGGATAAAAGCATGTAACATATCTTAAAGTACTTGTTGCTAAGTCTCCAGAGGGTGCAGGGATGTCCCGTGAAGCCTGGGGTCAGGGAAGAGGAACAAGGTCAGGCCTATGTGGCGTCATCTTTTTTTTTTTTTTAAGTTTTTTATTTTTTAAATTTTAAAATCTTTAATTCTTACATGCGTTCCCAAACATGAACCCCCTTCCCAACTCCCTCCCCACCTCCCTCCCCATAACATCTCTCTGGGTCATCCCCATGCACCAGCCCCAAGCATGCTGTATTCTGCGTCAGACATAGACTGGCGATTCAATTCTTACATGATAGTATACATGTTAGAATGCCATTCTCCCAAATCATCCCACCCTCTCCCTCTCCCTCTGAGTCCATAAGTCCGTTATACACATCTGTGTCTTTTTTCCTGTTTTGCATACAGGGTCGTCATTGAGATCTTCCTAAATTCCATATATATGTGTTAGTATACTGTATTGGTGTTTTTCTTTCTGGCTTACTTCACTCTGTATAATCGACTCCAGTTTCATCCATCTCATCAGAACTGATTCAAATGAATTCTTTTTAACGGCTGAGTAATACTCCATTGTGTATATGTACCACAGCTTTCTTATCCATTCATCTGCTGATGGACATCTAGGTTGTTTCCATGTCCTGGCTATTATAAACAGTGCTGCGATGAACATTGGGGTACATGTATCTCTTTCAATTCTGGTTTCCTCGGTGTGTATGCCCAGCAGTGGGATTGCTGGGTCATAAGGTAGTTCTATTTGCAATTTTTTAAGGAATCTCCACACTGTTCTCCGCAGTGGCTGTACTAGTTTGCATTCCCACCAACAGTGTAGGAGGGTTCCCTTTTCTCCACACCCTCTCCAGCATTTATTGCTTGCAGATTTTTGGATCGCAGACATTCTGACTGGTGTGAAGTCCCAGAAGAAGAAGACAGAAAGAAAGATCATGAGAAAATCCTTGAGGAGATAATAGTTGAAAACTTCCCTAAAATGGGGAAGGAAATAATCACCCAAGTCCAAGAAACACAGAGAGTTCCAAATAGGATAAACCCAAGGCGAAACACCCCAAGACACATATTAATCAAATTAACAAAGATCAAACACAAAGAACAAATATTAAAAGCAGCAAGGGAAAAACAACAAATAACACACAAGGGGATTCCCATAAGGATAACAGCTGATCTTTCAATAGAAACTCTTCAGGCCAGGAGGGAATGGCAAGACATACTTAAAGTGATGAAAGACAATAACCTACAGCCCAGATTACTGTACCCAGCAAGGATCTCATTCAAATATGAAGGAGAAATCAAAAGCTTTGCAGACAAGCAAAAGCTGAGAGAATTCAGCACCACCAAACCAGCTCTCCAACAAATTCTAAAGGATATTCTCTAGACAGGAAACACGAAAAGGGTGTATAAACGCGAACCCAAAACAATAAAGTAAATGGTAACGGGATCATACTTATCAATAATTACCTTAAACGTAAATGGGTTGAACGCCCCAACCAAAAGACAAAGACTGGCCGAATGGATACAAAAACAAGACCCCTCTATATGCTGCTTACAAGAGACCCACCTCAAAACAAGGGACACATACAGACTGAAAGTGAAGGGGTGGCGTCATCTTTAGAAACACAGCGTGAGGGCGGAAGGGAGCCCTCGCTTCAGGGGAAGCCCCTGGGTTCAGAGCAAACCCTACCTCGGCTTTCAAGGCTCCATCATTGGGAGTTGCACACTAGCCCCAGATATCGGCCAGATCTTTATGTCTACAGCTCCCTCCAGGCTTCCCAGGTAGCTCAGTGGAAGGGAAGCTGCTTACAATGGAGGAAATGCGGGCTTCATCCCTGGGTCAGGAAGATCCCCTGGAGGAGGGCATGGCAACCCACTCATATTTTTGCCTGGAGAATTCCATGGACAGAGGAGCCTGGTGGGCTACAGTCCACAGGGTCGCAGAGAGTCGGATATGGCCGAAGTGACTGAGTGCGCACACACACACACACACACACACACACACACACACACACACTATGGCGCCCTCCACATCCTCACAGACCAACCGCCACTACCCACTTGGGGGCCACCAGGGTCGTCTACGTCACTACCCTGATAATAAGCAACTATGCCAGCTGTGGGCCCCGAGTCCTCTCTCTCCCTATGGCCAGGACTCTGGGGACCCAGGGCTCAGGGCTGGTTTGCAGGCCCGTGGCCTGTGCAGCCCTGATGACAGGCCCAGCATGGGGAACCATGCTGTGTTTGACACTCTGGGTTGCTGTCTTGGGCTCCTCACTGGGCTCTCAGAAGGGCTGTTTTTCACTCAGCACCGTGAGCTTCTATTCTGACCCTCACCTTCCCAGACCCCTCCTCTGGGCCCTCTGGAATGCATGGTTTTATTTGCAAAACCTCTTACACTTTCAGCTCTTCTCTGAAGGTCTCTTCCCATCTTGCAGCCTCCTCCTTGAAGACCCTGCCTCTGACTGTTCTTTCTGAGGTTAACTCTTTTCTCTCCCACGCTCTTCTCTTCTTTACCTGTGCCCAAGCAGCTGAAGGTGGCAGTCTGACTGCTTGCCCTTGGAAATTCCGATTTCTGACTTCAAGAGGGTCCCCGCTGCTGCCTGGAAAAGGGTTCTGCTTTCCTCCCTGTGCTTCCTTCCCTTTTCTCCTGGACGGTTTCTTAAATACTCTCTCCTCTCTTGGACCCTGGACCTCTCCCTCTCAGCTGATGGCTCCTGAGACGCTGTCGCCTGGCTCCCCCGACCTGGGACATTCTCACGGCAGGTTCCCGTGTGGTTCCTTCGTCCTTTCTTCGGGTCTCTGCTCAGACATTCCTGCCTCGATTTCCGCAGCTCCTGGTCCTGATTCATTGTTCCTGCTTTATTCCTCTCCATTGCACTTATGACCTGAGGTGCCTTGTATATTGTTAATTTATTCAGATCTGTTTTTCCGCACCCCCCCACCCTCCTCACTAGAGCATGAGCCATTTCTAAAGTCAGGGGTTGTTGTCTATTTTCTTCGCTTCTTTATCCCCACCACCTGTGATACGGCCTGATGTGTCAATGTTGGCTAGATAAATAATCAAAACATAGAGACCACTGAGTATCAAAGTCAAGGTTAAATCCAGGCACTAAAATGTATGTGCTTAACTCACAGAAGAGATGCTTTGGGCCTGTTTTGGCCTTCAATTTAGAGCCTTTAAATCTCAAATGAGCCTGGTTATTTGATTTCCTGGGTGACAACACCTGGAAGCAAATCGGAAGTGAGGGGGGAGTGGATGAAGCAACACAGGCCATGATCTCTGATGGTCCAGCAGACAGGGTATCATCGTGGGCTCCCCAAATACATAAGAACCAAGAAGCAGCACCTTGTGAGCCCACGGGCTACATGCTTCACAGCGGCTCGGGCTCACCAGCCCTTGAGGAAATCACTGTGTTTGAGAATGCAATCACTGGGTTCCACAAAGATGACCTTGAGTCAAGGGAAATAAGCATACTCCAAATGTTCTTTTAAAGAAAGTGTTCACTTGTGTAAAATATTTCAGAAAGATTTCCACCACATGTGGTTAAATTTTCTTAAAGTATTGGTTCTTAAAGAGGTAAGCATGCATAATTAGAATATGACCTGTCCATGGATGGGGAACATAACTAGTTCTCCCAAATGCCAGGTAAATTCTTTCCTGAATTGTATATGGTTCTTTAAAGAGTCTTCCAGCTGAGCTTAGGGAATAGATACAAACCACAAAAGACACAATTAAAGGACATTTAGACCCCAGCTCTGCAGCACCACCAGGTGCGACCCAGGGCACAGACGCTGAGGCCTTGGTGTGGACTGCGTTTTAGCACAGACACCAAGCAGAGGAACTGAAGCAGGGCCAGCGCGATACATTTTCCAGATGAGCGAATTTTTTGCAGAACTAATGTTCAGAACTGTTGACCTTTCAGTTGAACTTCTCTTGCCTTAAACTGTCATTCCTTCAGATTGCCGTTACTTCTCTCCGCTTCCTCTGAGAGCTCTCTGCAGGCTGACATCAGGAGAGATGCTTCACACACGTGGACTGGGGGAGTCCTGACAAGTGTCCAGCAGTGACCCGGGAAAGGGAAGACGGCAGTGACTCGCACGGAAGACAGAAGGGTGCGTGGCCCTGTGCTAGGAAAGGTGTGACACGTTCAGCAAAGGGGTCTTGCTCCTGTATGTGGGCCCCCCACTGCTCCCCTTAACAGGCAGCCTCCATGCCTTTGCCCTTGGCACATGCTGGTAAGCGTTAGGAGGCAGTGGGGCTCCTCCTGCTAACTTTCCAAGGGCATCAGATAAGGTGGTGCGAATCCTCCTCGTTTCCAGTACCCTCCCTTGCCTCTGGAGCCCTGCAGCATGGGTTCCAAGATTTGCCTCTGGGGGTGCTGCCATGCTGTGAGGAAGCTCAGGCCATATGGGGAGTCTGCTTGCGGGGTTCTGGTCAGGGGGGCACCAAGCCCCCTGCAGACAGCAGCATTCACCACTGTCAGAGTAAATGTGAGAAGCTGCCCCCCCGCTCCCCACCACCCCCTCCCCTGGCCTGAGCATCCCCAGCTGAGACCTTGGGTATCACGGGACAGAAGCCGTCCTCCTGCATCTTCCAATTCCTGGTTACAACAAAGTGGTTGTTTGAAGGGGCTGCAATTTGGGGAACTCTGTTGTGCAGTACTAGTAAGTCGAACATGGCTTAGATGGGGAGGAGGCAGAAAACAGAGCTAGAACAATATTCTGAGCTGGCTCAGGAGGGCTCTTAGATGCCAAGTCTAGGAATCTGGATTTTTATTTTGTAGACCTGGGGTTGGCAAATTTTTTCTATAAAGGGCCTTATAGTAAATATTTTAAACTTTGTGGGCCATATCCAGTCTCTATTGCATTTTCTCCTTTTTATTTATTTTTTTACTATCCCATAAAAACTTAAAACCATCTTTAGTTCAAGGACCGTATAAACACAGGCAGCTGGCCAGATCTGACCTTCAGGCTGCAGTCTGCCAGTGCTGTCATCAGCAACATGCAGCCAAAGAGGCTTTTAAATGAAAGAATAAACTTTTCTGATTTTAAGTCTAACCTCAACCGCTGTGGAAGTACTCTTTCCAGACAGTGTAAGAGAAATATATCGATAAAGCACGTGTGTTTTAAAATTCAAGAGCTGGATACAAATTAATATTTGCTGTGTTCAGAGCTGATGTACAAAGGCATATTAATAAGTGTCAAAAGATATAGAATAGAAACAGCTATTTTTTATGTCTAAGACCCTGGGCCATATAGTGTAAAGACTTTGAAATCTTATTGTCTAAATAACTGACAGGTTTATCGTTATTTCTAATATGTCCTTTATCAAAAGTTTTGTTTGAAATTGAGTATCTTAAGTGTTGTTATTCTCTTTGCCTTAGGACATTTTTAAAATGGAAATGTGTTGGCTCTCTGCTTTTTCAACCAAAATCTTTTGAAATAAATAATGATCCTAACAGTTTTATATCACACCATCTGTGCTGGGTAAAACTTTGTAAGGAACCATGGCTACAAAGTGCAATATCTTTTGGAGTTTGTGCCATGTATGGGTCAGGGGATCGAATACAGCTTTGCAGAAGTAGACAGGATCACACATTGTAATTTCCTTTAAATATCCATAGAGATTAGCTTAAATTATTCTCAAACTGCTTATGGATTGGAGTTGCGTTTCAAGGCTTCCCAAAATACATCTAATAAAACGATGCTTTGTGCAATCAGTTTTATTCTGGAAAAGAGGTTTTGTGCTGGGAACATTTAATTCACTTAATTTTGCCACAGGCCATCAGAGAGAGAATACAATCTATTTCACTCAAATGTGAGATAGCAATTTCAGGTCAAATGGTCACTATAGAGAGATAACATGAAAGAGGGATTGAAAAATACATATGAAAGATTTGGCAGGTTATTCAATCTCTTCAGGCCTTAGTTGCTTTACTTGTAATATGGGAATGAATGAATGGCTAAATGAACAGTTAACGGGCCCCAGGTAAGTAAATTCAGCTACTCCATTCACACCGCTCTGTTGTTGTTTTACAACAGCTTTGTGAAACATAATGCTATTTACATTTTATTGATGATAGAGCTGAATCTCATCTTTTTTGTTTTGTGAAGTGGTGAGACATAAAATAAGGTAAAGCAGGTGGGAACATTTTAAGAGATACCAAGAAAAATATCCATTACAACTCTATGAAAAGTATTCATTTTACAGCTCACAGGAAAAAAGGTTGTCAATTTCTTATTAAGGCTGAATTTCTTTTGGCCAGGTCAATTAAAATTATACTTTTCTTGGTGGAATCTACTGGTTGCAATGATAAGTTTCTTTAAGCACCTTCTTCTGAATTAAGCCAAAGCCAAGCAGATCCATTTCTCTTAAGATGTTTCACTTGGTTTCATAAAATCATCTTATTTACTGAGTGAAGGATGTGGGACATTGGTTTTCTGCCATGACTGTAACTGAAGCTACTTAAGGTCCTTTAGTAATTCTCTGTTCCTTTTTATTCCTTCTCTTTCTGTCCCAACTTGTCTCAAATGATGATCTTTCTACAGCCTGGCAGCGCAATGATTTTAGCCTCATGCCTAGGTTTCTTTAATGCCACTGGTCCTTTCACAAGGGTGCCCTCATGGATCCAGCGATTGAGCCAAGAGATAGAACCACATGCATCTCTTAGGTTATTTGTGATTCCTGTTCATATTCTCACTCTTTCCTTTTAAAATGAATAATACAGTTGAAAAGACTTAGTCAGATCAAATGGGCATTCTAGTGTAGGGGTTAAACACATCAACTCCCATCCCACTTTGCTTAGATTCAAATCATAACCCTAGATTATCAGCTGTGTGACATTGGACACGTTACTTAGCCTCTCTCTGCTTGTATTGCCTCCTCTGTAAAATAAGGATGTGAGTAATAACCCTTAATCTCAGCATTAACCCTTAATCTCAGTAATAACCCTTAATAGCAGCATTAACATATCTAATGCCTCAGAGCACTACCTGACAACCAGCAGTGCTCAGGAGATGTTTGCCGTGTTTACTGCAGTTTTACAGCTGATTATAGAAAGTGGTGTTCACCACATTATGAGGCTTCATGGGTAACACTTCTAGATCCATCCAAGGAGGCACAGCACGCACGTGTCCATTATAAATTTTGAAAATTGCAGAAAATTCACTTGGCTATTTTTCCTTGCTTCAAATTAAAAATGTATTAACCTTTATCGACTGGAAATCTAGTGAGTGTTTGGATTGTAAATCTAGACACCCAGGGTTAGATGCTAGAGTTAAAAAGAGAGATTAATATTACACAGAAACACAAAGTGACTGTTAAAATTATCATACAGTCTTGGCAGTAACGTGGTCCAGGGACCAGCTTTTCCAGATGATTATAGAGCCCTGGATATCTGCTTTGTTTCCCCTTTAAAATCAGACTGTGTCTTATTCAATAACAGCTATGCTTTTTGCTTATAAAATGCGTGTTAAGAAAGTTAAGCAGTATCAAGGGTAATAATATATGATTCTCTCCCCCAAATAAAATGATCTTTTTTATTACTTATAGACTACATCACCCAATTAACTCTTAGGTACGTACTTTTATGTTATTCTCTAACATTTCAAGAAAAAAATGTCTGGTCTTGGTGGTCTGTTTGTGAGGTTCTAGCTGAATACTAAGATACCAGCCTAGCTTTGGGATAAGAAGCCTCGTGTGTGTGTGTGTGTGTGTGTGTGTGTGTGTGTGTGTGTGCGTGTGCGTGTGCATGTGTGTGTGTGTGTGTGTATGTTTGTAGGAAGGAATACACAGCTGAGAGAGTGCTGGAGAGCTGTCATGATGTGGGGCAGAGAGAGGGAGTTCTTTTTAGTTCTAGACTCCAATCAGTATGCTGAGCAGTGAGCCGGTAGAAGCCCACCCGCTCATCTGCACCTGCTGGCATATTGCAGGCGGCTCAGGACATAGAGAGGCGGAGGCCAGTGTGTGAAGTTCTGAGCGTTTCTGGGAGTGTGTGAGCTGCGGCTGCACACAGGGACAGGGAGATGGGGGTGGCAGGCATTCTCCTGCAGAGGCAAGCCCTCCTTAGGAATTCCACCAGTGCAGACTCAGTTCTTAACACGAGACTCTTTGTCTGGAAATAGGGCCAGACGCAGGAAATGAAGTTGAGAAAAGCTGAGGTGACAGCTATGCAGAATCAGAGCAGCAGAGTCAGGATGACTTCAGAGACACCGATGTCATAATCGCATTGGACTCATTTTTTAAAGAAGTTCCCTCCTGGGGATGGAACGGCAAATTGATATCGAAACCCTGCTGAACGCCAGTGTGATTATGTTTACTGTGTTTTACAGCAGATGTGTGGGCTCAGTAATTTTTAACCCTTTTATAGCCTTCATGAGATCCCAGTTTACATAACATCTCAAGGTACCTGAATTAGGTAGCTATCAGGTATCCTTGCTATGTAACAAATCACCCCAGGACCTAGCTTAAACCAGTGTACATTTTGTCTGCTTTTCTGGGCTCAGAAGTCTGGACCGTCTGCTGACACTCTTTCCTGAGGCTGAAGGCAAGGCTCTGCCCAGGGCTGTGGTTTTGTCTGAAGTCTTGATAAGGGAAAGAGCCACACTGAACCTCTGTTTCGAGGTCTCTTTATTGAGGCTGCTGGATTGAGGGTGTCAACATGTTGCTGGCTGTTGACCAGAAGCCACCCCCTGTTCTTTGTGACATGGGCCTTTGCAACAGAGCATGTGTCTCACTGAAGCTAGAGAGAGAGAATGAGAGAGACACAGACTGCTAGCAAGACAGGAGCCGTAATGTTTTGTAACCTCGTCATGGTTCCCAGTATTCCTGGGATCTGCTGAGTAGCAGCAGTTACTCAAGGGAGGGAATCACACATGGCTGTAGACACCCGTCGGGCATCACCAGCTGGTTTAGGGCTACTGCCACACTGGTTTTCCCTCTGCACTAAGGGGGCCATGCACTGGGAAGAGGCCCAGGGAAGCTGCGGCCTCAGGGAAATTCCTCCAAAGGCTCGACACACGTAGGTGTGAAGATGTTCCTTGCCTGTGCTCTTGAGAAAAGTAGAGGTGGCGTGACCGTGGGGAGGATTAAATAAAATCTTAATAACGTGAGATGCTAAGCACAGCCTCATGTCCAACAAGGGCTCCATAAGTTACAAGACCCCTTATCACCACAGCAGCTGCCCTTGAGAAAGGCCCTGTGCTCTTTCCAGCCCCATCTCTGGCTCCTAACACCCTCTCTGTTTCTGAGCAGCCCCACAGACGTTCCTTAGGTTCTAGCACGTGTCAGACACACCCCCGCCCCTCCCAGACATCTCTCAGGTTCTAGCAAGAGTCAGGCACACCCCACCCCTTCCACCAACACCCCTGGACTGCCTGGCAGATCCTCCTCACCTCCAGCATCAACTGCAGTGTTACTCACCTGGGAAGTCCGCTGCAGGTGCCCTAAGTCTGGGCTTTGTGCGTCTCCTCTGCGCGTGTCTGTGGCATTTTGTGCTGCCTTATGCTGCCGCTCCTCCTCTGCCTCTTCCCTCCTGTCTTCCTCCTTCTCTCATGACTGCTGCTGCTGCCGCTGCTACTACTATTGTACCTTTTATTATTATTGTTGTTGCTGCTGCGACTGTTATGATTCATTTATGAACTGCATTATCCCTGCCTATGAGAAAGCATATCCGAGGCCCCTGGGAAATTTGGGGTGAAGAGGAAAGTGGGATGGTGAAGATAGAAATGAAGGAGGCCTGCAGACGGTACCATCTAGGAAGGGCGTGGAGCAACTCTAGCCACAGCCACTAGAAGGTGATGCCAACCCACCTGCTGCTGCTGCTGCTACTGGCACTACCATCACCATTATTGCTACTGTTATCATGACTGTTACTACTGCTGGTACTAATATTACTGTTGCTGCTACTACTGTTACTACTGCTGCTGCTACTATTACTGCTGCTGCTGCTGCTGCTAAGTCACTTCAGTCGTGTCCGTCTGTGTGCGACCCCATAGATGGCAGCCCACCAGGCTCCCCCGTCCCTGGGATTCTCCAGGCAAGAATACTGGAGTGGGTTGCCGTTTCCTTCTCCAATGCATGAAAGTAAAAAGTGAAAGTGAAGTTGATCAGTTGTGTCTGACTCTTAGCGACCCCATGGACTGCAGCCCACCAGGCTCCTCCATCCATGGGATTTTCCAGGTGAGACTACTGGAGTGCGGTGCCATCGCCTTCTCCATTTTTGCTACTGCACCACTATTACTACATTCACGGGAAGTCTTATAATTATCCAAGTTTCTCTGAATTCAAGTTTTGGGGAGCTGAAGCTATTTCTGAAGCTACTATTTCTTGATAGTTACCCTTTAGACTCTTAAAGTCAGTCATTTGATCTTAGACTGCTCGCCTTGGCATCACTGAAGTAAAACATTGTCAGATGCTCCTTGGGAAAGGCAATATTTTTATTCTTTGCAGGAATGGTGGTATTAGTTGCTAAGTCATGTCTGACTCTTGTGAATCCATGGACTGTAGCCTGCTAGGCTCCTCTGTCCATTGGATGCTCCATGCAAGAATACTGGAGTGGGTTGCCATTTGCAGGAAGGCTCCTCTCAGCCAGACCTTCCTACCTAGGTGCCCTCATCTGGCTCCGCTCTGCCAAGGGTTCTGCCAGGGTCTCCTGTCAGAGACACTTCCAGGCTCAGGATCTACAGGTTAGCCTATTGGTAGGAAGTCCTTTGTTGGGAGCTTTGCCCTTTTTAAAATAATGAAATTCAAAATGTCAGAGAAAAAGAGAAAGAGAGAGTCACTGGTTAATTTTTCTTCTTCTCTAACATACTGGTGCATATTATCAGAACCTAAAAGTTTGTCTTTTCTGCATTTATTATTTTTTAAAAATAAAAAACATATGTATTCTATTATGTATTAGTTTTTTAATGGAGCTTCTGCCTTTTACTGGGCCTGGTTTCTTTTCCAATGATGGATACTAGCCTTCTGATCTCGTGGGCAGTCAGGACTCTGGGAGGGAAAGGTGAGGCTGAACCCTCTTATCACCATGGTGACCTGGATCCAGTGCTTTCTGAAGGCTGTCCTGATCTCTTGCTCCCTCGCGATTTCAAATTCCACCTTGGATTTAACATTGTAAATAGAAGTGGGAGAACTTAAGCTCTCTCCTAATGCTACGTTGTCAGTAAAATGATAGACTAAACCCAACATAAAGACTCAAAGGTCCTGAATGTTTGTCTGTGATTTGTAAGTTACTGTGTTATTTAGTATGCTATTTAATGTAACTGTCTTTGTCATATTGATGCTACATACCATAATTTCAGCGCTTGCCATTCTGTATTGACTTCGTTTTCACAAAGCAAGTTAATTTTGATTAATTGTAAACTTAGTTTTGGGTTTCGCAAATGGCACTAGTGGTAAAGAACTCACCTGCCAATGCAGGAGAGGTAGAGACGTTTATTCAGTCCCTGGGTCAGGAATATCCTCTGGAGAAGGGCTTGGCAACTCACTCCAGTATTCTTGCCTGGAGAATCCCATGGACAGAAGATGCTGGTGGACTACAGTCCATGGGGTCGAAAAAAGTCCGACACACTTGCGACAGAGTTCTACCCACTCCTATCCTCCTTTGATTCCATTTGATGTGCTGTCCGTTTACATCTAATGTGATCATTGATATGGTTTAATTTAGGTTTATCATATTACTACATTTTTTTTTTCAGAATGAGAAGTCATCTGATTTTTCTTCCTCATCTATTTTTCTTTCCGACCATATTTTGGGTTTATCAAATATGTTTTGTGCACCACTTTAAATTTATTTGAATTATCTATTTCAGAAAAGCATTTTAAGAGTTTGCTTTATTGTGGTGGTTGCAGTTGTGGTGGTGGTGGTTTGGTCGCTAAGTCGTGTCTGACTCTTGAGACCCCGTGGACTGTAGCCTGCTAGGCTCCTCTGTCCATGGGATTCTCCAGGCAGGAATACTGGAGTGGGTTGCCATTTCCTTCTCCAGGGGATCTTCCCGACCCGGGAATCGAGCCCAGGTCTCCTGCATTGTAGGCAGATTCTTTACCAACTGACCTACAAGGCAAGCCCATTTTATAATCCAATAAAGCAGGCTTTATTGGATTATAATATATATCTTTTATCAATGTCTACTTCACTTCAGTTGCTCAGTCATGTCCGACTCTTTGTAACCCCATGGACAGAAGCACTCCAGGCTTCTCTGTCCATCACCAACTCTTGGAGCTTGCTCAAACTCATGTCCATGGAGTCAGTGATGCCATCTAACCATCTCATCCTCTGTCATCCCCTTCTCCTCTTTCCTTCAATCTGTCCCATCATCATGGTCTTTGCCAATGAGTCAGTTCTTTGCATGAGATGGCCACAGTATTGGAGCTTCAGCTTTAGCATCAGTCCCTCCAATGAATAATCAGGACTGATTTCCTTTAGGATTGACTGGTTTGATCTCCCTGTAATCCAAGGGACTCCCAAGAGTCTTCCCCAACACTATAGTTCAAAAGCGTAAGTTCTTTTATGCTGAGCATAAGTGCTCAGCTTTCTTTATGGTCCAACTCTTACATCCATACATGACTACAGGAAAAACCATAGGTTTGACTAGATGGACTTTGTTGGCAAAGTAATGTCTCTGCTTTTTAATATACTGTCTAGGTTGGTCATAGCTTTTCTTCCAAGGAGCAAGTGTCTTTTAATTTCAAGGCTGTAGTCACCATCTGCAGTGACTTTGGAGCCCAAGGAAATAAATTCTGTCACTGTTTCCATTGTTTTCCCATCTATTTGCCATGAAGTGATCTGGCCTGATTCCATGATCTTCATTTTCTGAATGTTGAACTTTAAGCCAACTTTTTCACTCTCCTCTTTCACTTTCATCAAGAGGCTCTTCAGCTCCTCTTCACTTTCTGCCATAAGGGTGGTGTCATCTGGATATCTGAGGTTATTGATATTTCTCCCAGTGATCTTGATTCTACCTTGTGCTTCATCCAGCCTGGCATTTCGTACGATGCAGGCTACATATAAATGAAATAAGCATGTCTATTAGAGTTAATATTAGTAGAATAACAATGTCTACTTAAAATTAATGTTAAATTACTTTATTTAAATATAGAAAACTTGCCCATTTTTGTTAACTGTCTATCTAAGCATTTTCTTATTTTAGGTCTACAGTAAATGAATTTTTAAAATTTTTATTTCCTTTTTTGTTGTTAGAATGAGAAATAACATTTTTTCAAATAGTGACCACATATCTGTGATCTTAATCATTTTTATAGTTGCTTTGAAAATTCTTTTTCTACATAGGCAATCAGAGCAGCTGTGAAAAAGGCTCTTTGACTTTTCTCTTTCCATGTGCTATTTATTCTTCTTGCCTTATGTCACTGAGATCCCCAGGACACCTTTGTATTTATGTTATTAATACACAGTATATGTAAAAACATTATTACTCTCAATGAACTCTCTTAATTTTTGCTCTAAAGAGTAATATGTCTTTTAAATGAATTATGAGAAAAAGAAAACCTGTTTACAATCTTTTATATTTACTGAAATATCTGCTGGATCCAGGCTCTTTCTGGCTTTGCGTGGATCCATGTACCATCCATCTGGTGTTATTTCTTTCAGGTCTGAAGAACTTCCTTTTGGTACATTTTATAGCTCACGTCTGTTGGAGAAAAATTTCAGTTTTCATTTTTATTTGATATGTTCCCTTCTTTAAATGATCATTTTCAAGGATATTTTCCACTGGGTGTAGATTACTATTTTTTATTTTTAGCACTTACAAAATATAGTACCATTGTGTTCTGGCTTCTATCATTTCTAATGAGAAAGTCATCATTTCTGTCATTTTTCCCACTGTGTATAATGTATTACTTATCTTTAGGTGAAAAATCTAGAGTTTCTCTTTAACTTTGGATTCTAACAAATTTACAGTTTAGCAAGATTCATGATGGGCATAAGTGTAGTTTTCTTCTTTATTTTGCTCAGATTTTATTGAGTTTTTTGAATTATTAGATTATGTATATCAGGACATATAAAAAATTTTAGCCCTTATTTCTTTAAATATTTCATTTTCTGTCCTATTCTCCTTTTTCTCATTCTTGGACTGAACTTACATGTATGTTAGACTTCTTGGCCTTTGCCCACAGTTTATTAAGACTACACTTATTATTTTTTTTCTATTTCTGAGATTTTATTTTTAATATGAATTTATTATAAAGTAAAATAAAAAAATACACATTTAATTTTAGCCCACTTCTCTCTATTCTTCAGACTGTATTATTTCTTATTCCCATTGACCTTGTTTTCTCCCTATTGCCTCCAATTTGCTGTGAAGCCCAGCTATTAACAGCTCATCTAAGATACTGTACTTTTTACTTTTACAGTTTCTATTTGTTTTCCCCATTCATTCATTTCTGTAAGTTTATTTTCCTTCACGTTTTAAAACATATTTATTATAGCTGCTGTAAAGCTATTGTCTACTCACTTCAATGTCTGGGACATCTTGGGTTTAGTCGCTATTGACGTTGTTTTTCGGCCTGATTTTGGGTCACATTTTTTGTTTCTTTCCATGACTATTGATTGTTAAAATTGTAGTCTGAAAACGCTAACACACTGTAGAGCTTCTGTATGTTTGTTTTGCTGAAACATTTTGAATTCGTTCTAGGAGGCAGGGAGCTTCTCTGAACTCAAACTCTAACCTCTGTCTCTGTCACAATTGGCAGTGGCTGAAATTCACACTCAGTTCTTTCTGGGATTAGCTCCTGTGTTTTTTTGGGATCCCCTGGAAATCTCCCTGCACATGTGTATTTAGCAGTCCACCGGTGATTTGGGCAGAGCTTATGGCAGATTTTGGTGTTCACTTAAGTGGCTCCCTCTCTTCCAGGATCTCACCCTCACTTTCCAGATGTTCCACCCTGAGCCATAAGGGGATTGGGGGATGCTCTTCAACAAAAAGGTGCAAATTCATAAATCTCACCACTGCTTTCTTATGTTTTAAATGTAGAGTCTTCACCTTTACTGATTGCTTTTGAAATATTTTGTCTAGGCGCTATAATCATTTTCTGGGAAATGGTCCAATCAGCCTACTCACCGGAAACTCACTCTTCCTGCTCCTGGAAGCTGGACCCTCCTTCTAAGATTGATGATTAAGTTCTTTATAACACACAATTCCCATTATCCTGGCCTACACATACAATTATCATCATCATCAAATCAACAGCAGCATCGTTTACTGTTTAATTAAAATCAGTGTGTGACAACTCTAGTGTACAAATGAGCTGCTGATAGTATCACTTACTGACTTACTTGTGGTCAGCTAAGGAATGCCCTCCATAGACGTTCAGGTCCAGATCCCAGAACCTGAGAGTATGACCCACACAGTAAAAGGGCCATCCCAGCTTCAGTTAAGGATGTTGAGATGGGGAGGTTCTGTTGGAGTATTCAGGTGGTCTGGATGCAGTACAAGGGTCCTCACACACAGAAGGCCAGAGGGTCAGAGTGGGAAGAAGGCCACTCAAAGACATTCTTACTGACTCTGAAGATGGAGGAAGGGGCCATGAGCTATGGGACGCAGGCAGCTCCTTGAAGCTGGAAAAGGCAAGGAAGCAGATTCCTCCTGAGGCCTGCAGAAAGAATGTAGCCTTGCTGATGCCTTGACTGTAGCCCCATGAGACACAGTTTGGACTTCTGATCTCTAGAATCTATGTTGCTTGAACCCACTAAGCTTGTGGTAATTTGACATGGCAGATACAGCAAAGTAATACATAAATCACCAAAATGATTTTACCCATGGTATTTGCACCTTGGATCTAGGTAAAGTTGGTGACTGGATCTGGCCAGTGGGATATGGGAGGAACTAAGATGTCAGCTCCAGGCCACGGTGAGGGTCTGCATCTTCACCATTTGTGAGTCAGAAACCAGATCCAAGAAACTGGAGAGAAGACAGTTATTCTACCAACTGCTGCTGCTGCTGCTGCTGCTAAGTTGCTTCAGTCGTGTCCAACTCTGTGCGACCCCATAGATGGCAGCCCACCAGTCTTCCCCGTCCCTGGGATTCTCCAGGAAAGAACACTGGAATGGGTTGCCATTTCCTTCTCCAATGCATGAAAGTGAAAAGTGAAAGTGAAGTCGCTCAGTCATGTCCGACTCTTAGCGAGCCCATGGACTGCAGCCTTCCAGGCTCCTCTGTCCATGGGATTTTCCAGTCACTTAAAAATTCTAATGCTGGCTTTATTACAGATAGTTCATGAGATAAACAGAAACTCAGGAGAAACAGTATGAGATGTTAAAGGCAGGAGGGGGCCTGGGTCCCAGCCTTCCTCCCAGGAGCAAAGCCTGCCAGAAGCATCTACACTGGACTCCCCAAAGCAAGAATGGAACTGCTGAGTGGTGCCTTGGGGAGTGGGGGGTGGTGATCCAAGGAACTCTGGTTCTTCATGTCTCAGTGCAGGCAGAATCCAGTTCAGTTCGGTCGCTCAGTTGTGTCCAACTCTTTGCCACCCCATGGACTGCAGCATGCCAGGCTTGCCTGTCCATCACCAACTCCTGGAGCTTATTCAAACTCATGTCCATCAAGTCGGTGATGCCATCCAACCATCTCATCCTCTGTCCTCCCCTTCTCCTCCGGCTTTCAATCTTTCCCAACATCAGGGTCTTTTCCAGTGAGTCAGCTCTTCGCATCAGGTGGCCAAAGTATTGGAGCTTCAGCTTCAACATCAGTCCTTTCAATGAATATTCAGGACTGATTTCCTTTAGGATTGACTGGTTGGATCTCCTTGCAGTCCAAGGGACTCTCAAGAGTCTTCTCCAATACCACAGTTCAAAAGCATCAATTCTTCAGTGCTCAGACAGAATTCAGGGAGAGACGAAGTGATAGATAAGAAGTGATTTATTAGAATAGGATGCTTGTGAGGATTATAGATAGGAGAGTGAGACAGTGCCACAGCCTGAGAACTTATTGGTCTACAGTTTTATAATCAAAGGAAAAGTGGGGAGAGGGAGAAGACCACCTTCTTCCTCATCCTTGAATAGATATCAGGCTTCCATCAGCAGCTCCTCTCTGCTTTGATCAAGGGCGTTTTCTTGTTCCTCTATGATCAAACCTGGACTGTCATGGTGCAATTTAAATTAGCCGAAGAGTGGTAACATATCCTGAAAATGGTAAATCAACATGGATTTTAGTATAATGTCACCTTACCCTTATATTTTTGCTTTCAGTGTGTGCAGAGGAGTGTGTCCTAGGGATCATTAACTTGCTGAGCCCTCTGTAAGGCAGGATGTGGCTCTCAAGCCACTACTGGTTTATTGTCTGGGGGCATGTCTCAGGCTTCTGCTACACGGTTTTGTGGTTAAGCAAACCTGCTTTCATGGGTGATCATTAACTAACAGGGGTCTCTCAGACTTTTTTATTTTTTTAACTGAGATCCTAGTGGGATTAACTATTTAATTACTTTCTTTGTCCCTCTGCTTCCCTGGTAGCTGGGTTGGTAAAAAAAAAATCCGCCTGCAATGCAGGAGACCTTGGTTAGATTCCTGAGTTGGGAAGATCTCCTGGAGAAGGGAAAGGGTACCCACTCCAGTATTCTGGCCTGGAGACTTCCATGGACTAGCCCATGGGGTCACCAGAGTAGGACACAGCTGAGCAACTTCCGCTTAACTTTTGCTCTGTCCTTTTACTGTCCTTATTATGAAGAAACCTTCATCTTGTTATGCCACTGATACTTGGGGACCATTAAAGCAGCTGACATATTTACCTATAGATCACACAGTCATCAGATTAGGTGAGAAAGGCTGATGTTGGAGAATCCTAATAGTAGCTTGGCTATGAACTGTGGAGGGCCCCCCACAGGCTGGGCACTCAGCATCCATTCCTCATGTTCCTGTATCATCCTTACAGGATACGTACTTTGTCAGGAGCCCAGGGCTCAAAGAAGGTAATGAATTCATCCAACACTGACAACCAGAAGTTGATGGAATCGAGCTCTGAAGACAGACCGAATGTCATGATCTTTCACTGCAACACTCTGCTTTTGAAGTTCCAGAACCAGGGACTGCTACAATAATTCAGTCCAACCCCTTCCTTTTATGGAGGGAGACAGAAAGTAAGTAGCAGCAAAGCTGGTTTCTTTCTTTTTTTTTTTAATCATGTGCACTGGCACTGTTCTTAGTGGTGGCCATGTGACAATATCTGGAGACACTTCCGGTTGTTGCCATTAAAGAGGCAACATTGGATCTGGTGGGAGGGGGCCAGAGATGCTGCTCAACACTCTGCAGTGCACAGGATAGCCCCCTGCCCCTGGCCCGAGGATGGTCCAGCCCAGAAGTCGCTACTGCTGAGGTCGATAACCCCACTACCTGATGGACATGGGATTCAGACCCAAGGCCTCACCACTGCACAGTGCGTCTCTTCACAAAGGCTAATTACCACTGACCAGGGAACTTGAGGTCACTGTTAACTGACCAACTGGAACCTAGGAGACCAGGGAACTTGACATCACCATCAACTGACCAGTTCGGAACCAAGAGACCAAGGAACTTGAGGTCACCATTAACTTATCAGCTGGGAACCTAGGAGACCAGGGAACTTGAGGTCACTGCTAACTGACCAGCTGCATGTTTAGAGCTGCTCCTGCCCTCCTTCTGAACCCTGTATTCCTGGCAGCTGCTTTCAGAGGCTATCCTGCTTTCAGAGGCTATCCAACACTCTGGGGCTTTCCTAGGGGGCTCAGTGGTAAAGAACCCACCTGCTGATGCTGGAGATGTAGGAGAAGTGGGTTTGGTCCCTGGGTCATGAAAATCCCCTGGAGAAGGGAATGGGAACCCACTCCAGTACTCTTGCCTGGAGAGTCCCATGGACAGAGGAGCCTGGCGGGCTATGGTCCATGGTGTCACAGAGTCGGACAGGACTGAAGCTCACACACACCAGTGCTCTAGAGGCTCGTTTTCTGAGCACTGGGTCTTTTTCTTACCTTCTCTCGTGCTTCACTGCAGGGTTTGACTGCCGTTGTGTCTTACTCCCATTCTGTAAAGAGTCTCTTGGCGCTTCCTTAACTGGCATTTCTGTGCTGGGGGCTTGGGAAGACGGCCACCCACTTTTGTCCTTCATTCACTGTGGTCCCCACCTGAGCCATGGCTAGCTACCCAACTCCCTGCTCATCAAGAAGCCGTCACGATCCTCTGTGGTCAGCTTTTATTCCCATTCAGAGCCCCTGGAGTTCACAGCTCTCTGAAAAACAATTTCTAGTCTGGGAGCCCATGTATCATCTGAACCATATCCAAGGTGTTTCAGCCCACTGGAAAAATAAATGACTTCATGGAAAAGGAGGAGAAAGGTATTCTATACAAGAGTTCTTACTCCCACCACCCTAAATGATTTCTGATTAAGAAAAAAGAAATTCCTCAAGCCTGTGGCTCCATTGTTATTTGATACAGGAAGCCTCAAAGTTAGATAACCAGGACAGTGACTCCCTGCTGGGCTTTGAGCCTGTCCATCTGTGGGTCCATTGCTGTGCTGACTCCAAGGAGGACAGTGGTGTCCAGCTTCTGATAAATGATGGGATTTGTGACCCTTTGTGATTTCCTTTAGAATAAATTTCTTTGTCCTTGAGATCACTATTGTTTTCTAGGAAACTGCTGTTTGTACCATGGAATGCTACAGTGTCCCATTTTTACAGGTGAATGCTAATCAGTAGCAAGAATGTGTCAAGATCCCACAGGTGCACTGGGGAACTTCCTTTCATTGCACCTCACTTCCCTGAGGTTACGCTCTCTTGGGTACGTTTGGAAGCCCTCTGAAGAGAGAATGGGAGGTGACGGGTTCATTTCGGGAGAGTGACCTGAGGCAAATGGAAGGTCTTGTTGAGCCCAGATGTAGTGAGAACATTTCCAGGGGCTGTGAGCTTCTTCCTTTGGGTGTAGGACCTTCACATCGCGCTCACTTTCTCCCCACTCCTGGTCTCCACCCGCTTGAATAGGCACCTCCAGGGTCTTAGGGCCAGACTTTGAGGATCCCTGGACTGTGGAGTGCTTGCTTACCTTCATCCCTACCTGCAGGACCAGCCTGAGTCCTCCCAGCCCAGGGAGCTTTGCTAGAACTCATTATCTGCTTCATGATGACCAGGGCAGCAACCTAGAGGTCAAGCCACTTTGAGGGCAATGATATAAGATTTACATCTAGAGTTTTCACAGATGACACCTAATCCTTTCTGGATGCATATTTGTATTCATTTCCTTGCAGCCCGCGTCTGGGCAGGTTCTCTAAGGGCTGTGTTTTAAGGGAGCTCAGTGTTACAGACTGCTTGTAAGATGGTAGTGGAACTAGTCTCAGTTTCCACCTGTGTTGATCCCTTTTGTCTGATGTACATTGCTAAGTCCTTGAAATGTGGGTCTGGGTCAAGTTCAGCAGACTTCTATGTGGTCCCCAGAGCAGTGCAGGCTGTGTGCCCAGCTCATCCAATTGTGACTGTTACTGTTCAGTTGCTCAGTTGTGTCTGAATCTTTGTGACCTGAAGAACTACACACAGCGCACTAGATTTCCCTGCCCTTCACTATCTCCAGGAGTTTGTTCAGGCTCATGTCCATTGAATCATTGATGCCATCCAACCATCTCAATTATGATTAGATACTCGGTTAATCTCTCTGGGTCTTTCATTTCTGTTTCATTTTCTCTAAGCAACGTATTACACTTTTGGCAAGGTGCTAAACCTCGTTTAAACAATTTAAGAAAGCTTGCAGTTATCTTTGCCATCAGTACAGGAGGTGACATCACCAAGGCACTCTGTAAACATCACCTCCACCCTCACAACACACCAGGAAGCTAATGTTAACTTTTGATTGAGGGCTGTCCAAACTTGAAATGAGAAGTTGACCTTTTAACAAACTAAATGGCAAGAATGGGGGAACTGAGGTCTGTGTACAGTGGGGTTTTGTCGTTGATTTATTTTGTTACTAATTATATTCATTTTTTTGTGTCTCTACCCAGAGGTTGCTGTGATAGACACTTAAGAAAATTCAAAACAAAAATAAAATGCGCTATACCCAAGGCTTTTTTTGTTTTGATTTTTACAAAATGCGCATGTGATTTAGGAGAAATTTCATCCATATGTTTTAGATTCACTGAACTGAAATCACAAAAGGTTTCTTTTTTTTTTTTTGGTGAGCTCTATTCTCTATTTGATTCTCCTTAAAACCTGTCTTGAATTTATTTATAAGACTCCCCTTTCTCTCCCTTTGTAAGTACCATGTCACTATTTTCCAAAGGCAAATGAACTCCATCTAGAGAGTTGGGGGTTTTCATGGGAATTTGAAGAGCCCTGCATTTTTACTGGGGGCTTCCCAGGTGATGCTAGTGGAAAAGAGCCTGCCTGCCAGTACAGAAGATGTAAGAGACAGGGGTTCGATCCCTGGGTTGGGAAGATCCCCTGGAGGAGGGCATGGCAACCCACTCCAGTATTCTTGCCTGGAGAATCCCTTGGACAAAGGAGCCTGAAGGGCTACAGTCCATGGGGTCACAAAGAGTTGGACATGACTGAACAACTTAGCATGCATGTGTTTTGATTAGAAATAAATTTCGTTCTACCTGGTGAGCTCACTTGTGGTCAGACAGGATGCTCACCCAGCTGCACAGACACTTCGCCATCCCCAGGCTGCAGGACTGCAGAGAAGGTAAACCTGCTGCTGAGATGTACTTTGTAAACTTTGTTCCATATCCAGGTCTCAGACTGACTTATTTTCCTCCTGTAAGGGGAACTGCTTGTGCTTTCTTCTGCCTCCTTTCCTCCCCTTTTACTTGATTCCTTTTTTGTTTTCCTCCCCTGCAGAAAGTCACCCTGGCAAGGATGCTTCCAGGTCCAGTGGTGGGACCTGTAAGAGCCACCAGGAGCCACAGAGGATGAGGGAGAGGAGCCATGCCCAGAGACGGCAGTGGTGCGCAGATGCGGCTGGAAGCAGGTGTGCAATGTGAACACGAGGTGTATCCAGCAGGAAGTCTGGCAGCAGAAGGCTCCTTTCACTCAACTTTTGAGAATGTGCCTCTTTTGTGTCTGCAAGATGCTAGCAAACACACAGCGCTTGCCTAAACAGTCATGGTTTTGCTTTCTGAACCAGAGTATAGTTCTGGGGGATGTTATGAAGTTTAAGGGTGTGCTTCTAGAGGGAGGGCGGTTTCTGGGAAGGTATCCCCAGGGGATAATCTTGATTTCTGCACTTCACCTGCCACCTGAGCTCTGGGCTGGTTCAGAGTCGGTCTCCGAAACCAGCCTGTGGATAAAATCGCAGCTCCCGCCCAGGTGAGGGGTGCACCCTGGGAAAGCTCCTTACTGAATGCTCCCTCAGTCTCCTCACTTGTAAGATGGGATGATAACAATGGCCTCTGCCTCAGGGAATGGGTGGAAGCCTGCAGGACACAAAGGAAATGTTAGATGCACTGCTTGGTCATAGCTCTCAGCTTTTGCTTCCTTATTTGGAGAATAAGAATACTAATGTGCATGTGGGTGCTCAGCCATGTCCAACTCTCTGCAACTCCACAGAGAGTGGCCCGCCAGGCTCCTCTGTCCATCGGATTCTCCAGGCAAGAATACTGGAGTGGGTTGCCATTTCCTCCTCCAGGGGCTCTTCCTGACCCAGGGATCGAACCTGTGTCTCTTGCATCTCCTGCATTGGCAGGCAGATTCTTTACCACTGCACTACATGGGAAGCCCCTGGATAATAACAGTTTTTACCTAATAAGATTATTATAGAGATTAAATAAGATTAAGCATAGAAAGCATGGTGTGAGGCATGTAGCAAATGTAATTAATGTTGTTATCTGTCACATTTGGGCAAACACTTATGAAGAAAGCACTTACTGCTGTACTCTTTCTATTGGCAAAAAAGTAGAAGTCTAGAGAAATTTGACCATTTTATTTCGTTGATATTTGGAAGGTGAAATGATGTTTACAATGAATTTTTGATAACACTGGGAAAAGCTGTTGTAAAATATTAAATTTAAAGAGATAAATCTTGAGGTATCATCCAGAAAACCTGTACATAGGGGACAAAAATCTAGAAAAATACATCAATATATTTATTAGCACTTGCCTTTACATATGGCAAGCATAAAAAATGTACATTTTATTCCTACTATTTTTATATATTTAAATAATTTTTATAGTGACAAAATATTACTTTTAGAAACTGGGGGTGGGTCCATGCTTTTAGAAAACATTTGAAAATATTTTTTAGGCTTGGGTTTTATAAACTATCTTCCTTCTTGATAGATCATTCAGTGGCACTATGGTAATTGGAAAAACTGGGCTGTGATAAGTAATTTTATGATGACTGTGTAATATCAGTTCAAGTAGTAAATGAGAGTATTATCCACTCTTGTATCAGGCCCAGTGTCCATGCACATCATGATGAAAATTTAATAATTTATTAAGCACAAAGCCCAGCACATACCCGCTCAATAAATATTTATTAAATAAATGAGTAATTGTGTTAAAAATGAGGTTAGTCATTGAAAGAAGTTTCAATCCCTACCATGTCATCTGAGACCGTAAGAGGAGAGATGCCGAGTCAGTTGTTTTAGCAGAAAGACCATCGACTCAGGGCCGGGCATCTGCTGAAATCGTGCGCTTGGCACTCTGCTTCCTCAGCGGGCCATGATTTGTTTGCACTGAGTGTTTTCTTGCGTCTTTTCTATCTTTGCGATTCCGAGGGAAATAAGTGATGATGATGATGAGTTGCACTGGTTTAATGGGAGCACACGGGCTTCCCAGGTGGCTCAGTGGGCAAAGAGCCCGCCTGCCGATGCAGGAAGCACAAGAGACTCCGGTTCGATCCTTGGGTCGGGATGATCCCCTGGAGGAGGAAATGGCAACCCACTCCAGGATTCGTGCCTGAAGAATCCCACGGACAGAGGAGCCTGCGGGCTACAGCCCATGGGGTCACAAAGAGTCAGACACGACCAAGCAACTAAACAACGACACTGTGGGCACACGGGGAGTTAGTGTGGTGAGCACAAGAGTCTCCTTGTTTTCCTTTGCAGCTGGAATGAAGACCAAACCCCTCCCAAGAGCTGAAGGGCTGGCGAGGCTGCGGGTCGTCGGTCCTCCTCCCCTCCCCGCCCCTCCCTTCCCCTCCCTTCCCCTCCCTTCCCCCTCTCCCTTCCCCTCCCCCTCCCTTCCCCTCCCCCTCCCTTCCCCTCCCCCCCTCCTTCCCCTTCCCCCCTCCCTTCCCCTCCCCCACCGCGATGCATCCTGGGTTGAGAGCAGCTCCGGATGATCCACACCCTCTCTCCCACTGGCGGACGCTGTCACAGCCTCTCTCTCTGCATCCTGCCTTCCCCCACCCCAGCCTGCTCCCTCCTCTCACCTGTCAGAGCTCAGCTCAAGCGTCACCTTCTCAGGAACAGCCGAGTCTGCCCCTCGCTTCCCAGGCTGGGGTTGCTTCATTTACACACGCTCTGGGGGAACCGGGTTCCCTCTCTTTTGGAACGTTCATCTTAGTTGGTAATTATGCCTCCACCAGCGCGATCACTTGATGCCTGTCCCTGTCTCTCACTGTTGTTTCCTTCACAGGAGCAAATGTAACTGTATGCTCTTGGCGCTTTGAAAATTGAGGCGACTCACCTCCTGTTTGCTGAATCTGTGATCATTGCTAATAAATTAATTCAAGAATGAATGTGTATTTATTCATCTACAAAAGAAAAGAAGAATATGAAGTCTGTGTGATGGTTAAAGCTTTCCTCACTCTGAGTTCCTACTTCATGTGACACACAGGCAGTGCAGGCTTGTTATCCATGTGTCCAAGATGGAGAAAGAAGCCAGGGTCAGGTGCAGGGCAGTGAGTGCCTGGTTCAGGAGGCAAGTCAGTGATGGAGCTTTTCAGGGCCAGAGCTGGACCACACGTTCTCTGGGTGGAGGAAATGCTCACATTTACACTCGCTCTCCTCAGAGGATGATGTGGGGTCAAGTCAGCTGAGCTGGCCTGGGGAGCTTGTTGGCAAGAAGCCAGGTGGCTGAGGACAGCCTGTGTTCGTCTCTGCAAGTGGCTTAAGCTGTCAGCTCTCTGGCACTTTCTTATTTCTGGTGTCTTCCTTCCAGGACACCGCCCAAAGTTAACGAGGAAAGCTTGGACCTCTGATGGGGGAGACACCCTGAGACTCTTTATAGTCTGACTGCAATGCATGTAGGTGTGGGTCTTTATGTTTTTCTATTTAAACTTCAGTGAACCACTTGGATCTGTAGATTAGTGTATTTCACCAAATTTGGGAAGGTTTTCTTCTCCTTTATCACTCTTTACTCTTTCTGAAACTCCTGTTACGTGTGCTGGTTTCCTTGATTTCTCATAAGTATCTATCTTCAATTAATGTTTCTTCTCTTTTTAAATCTTTTGATCTGTGGTTCAGTTTGGATCATTTCTATTGATTCTTGTTCACTTTCACTGATTCTTTCTTTTACTGTCTCACATCCCTTACTTGTTGAACCCACTCACTACAGTTTTCATTTCAGTTATTGTACTTAATGGCTCCAAATTTTCCATTGCTTATTTTTTGTAATTTTAGTATTTTTATTGAGATTCCCTACTCATGGGGCCATTTTCATCATATTTGTATTTAATTCTTTAACTAGAGTTTGCATAATTTGAGTATTTTCAGTTGCTCTGAAGTTTTTGTCTGCTAAATTCTGCCTCTGGGCTCCATTATAATCAATTTTTGCTAACTACTTCCTCTTCTCCCTCTGAATATGGGTCACACCTCCCTGTTTTTACAAGCCTCATAATTTTTTTTAATTGAAAACTGGAAATTTTAGGCAATGAATTATTGCAACTGTGAATTTCTTCCCTGAGTGTTATCACTGTTGCTTCTGCTTTTTGTTATATTTATCACTTGCCTAGACTCAGTCTCCAGTATCAGTCTTCCCTATGATGTGTAGCTGGGGAGCTCTTTGCTTATTTTGCTTTTCTTATTTTTATCTTTAGATCTGGATTCTTAGGGGTCACTCCTGCGTGTACATAGTTTATTTTTCAACTGATGATTATTTAAAGTTTGTGCTCAAACTTTTGGTGCCAATAAGTCTTCTTCCTTCTTCTGGTGGATCCCCATGCAGTGCATTTAATGCTCAGGCATTAAAAGGCTGCCTGGACTTTCTCCTTCTGCATGGCCTCCCTTCTCTACCCATTGGAAGCACCATTGCAGTCACTGAATAGGCAGGAGGGGTGCGAGCAGCCCCAGAAAGGACCACTGCAGGTTCCCATTACTGGGACCAAAGCTCAATAGCTTTTCATGAGTAAACACGCCTCTGTTCATTGTTTGCTTTTGGTTACTCTTTAGAACCCTTAGGATGGTTGTTTTGATATTTTTGTCCAGTTTAATATCTGTTTTACTGGGTGAAGAGGATTTGCTGACCTCTTCACTTGGATGAAACTTCAAGTCCACCCTCCAAATTTATCTATTTTATAAAGTATATTAGTACAAATATTATAATTCAGTCTTGTCTGACTCTTTGCAACTCCATGGACTGCAGCATGCTAGGCCTCCCTGTCCATCAGTAACTCCCAGAGCTTGTTCAAACACATGTCCACAGAGTCGGTGATGCTACCCAACCATCTCATCCTCTGTCGTCCCCTTCTCCTCTTTCCTTCAATCTTTTCCAGCATCAGGGTGTTTTCTAATGAGTCAGTTCTTTGCATCAGGTAGCCAAAGTATGCTTCAGCATCAGTCCTTCCAATGAATATTCAGGACTGATCTCCTTTAGGGTGGACTGGTTGGATCTCCTTGCAGTCCAAGGGACTCTCCAGAGTCTTCTCCAACATCACATTTCAAAAGCGTCAATTCTTCGGCCCTCAGCTTTCTGTATAGTCCGACTCCCACATCCATACATGACTGCTGGAAAAACCATAGCATTGACTAGATGGATATTTGTTGGCAAAGTAATGTCTCTGCTTTTTAATATGCTATCTAGGTTGGCCATAGCTTTCCTTCCAAGGAGCAAGCATCTTTTAATTTTATGACTGCAGTCACCATCTGCAGTAATTTTGGAGCCCTGCAAAATAAAGTCTCTCATTGTTTCTATTCTTTCCCCATCTATTTCACGGACTCAATGGACGTGAGTCTGAGTGAACTCTGGGAGTTGGTAATGGACAGGGAGGCCTGGCGTGCTGCGATTCATGGGGTCACAAAGAGTCGGGCACGACTGAGCGACTGAACTGAACTGAACTGATTTGCCATGAAGTGATGGGACTGGATGCCATGACCTTCATTTTCTGAATGCTGAGTTTTAAGTCAACTTTTTCACTCTCCTCTTTCACTTTCATCAAGAGGCTCTTTAGTTCTTCTTTGCTTTTGCCATAAAGGTGTTGTCATCTGCATATCTGAGGTTATTGATATTTCTCCCGGCAATCTTGATTCCAGCTTGTGCTTCATCCAGCCCAGCATTTCTCATGATGTACTCTGCATAGAAGTTAAATAAGCAGGGTGACAATATATAGCCTTTTCTTGTTTGGAATCAATCTATTGTTCCATGTCTGGTTCTAACTGTTGCTTCTTGACCTGCATACAGATTTCTCAGGAGGCAGATCAGCTGGTCTGGTATTCCCATCTCTTTTTGAATTTTCCGCAGTTTCTTGTGATCCACACAGTCAAAGGCTTTGGCATAGTCAGTAAAGAAGAAGTAGATGTTTTTCTGGAACTTTCTTGCTTTTTTGATGATCCAGCGGATGTTGGCAACCGTAGTCAGGTATAGTTAGATATTATAGTTAGCTGAATTGCAGCACGCCAGGCCTCCTTGTCCATCACCAACTCCCGGATTTCACTCAGACTCATATCCATCGACTCAGTGATGCCGTCCAGCCATCTCGTCCTCTGTTGTCCCCTTCTCCTCCTGCCCCCAATCCCTCCCAGCATCAGAGTCTTTTCCAATGAGTCAACTCTTTGCATGAGGTGGCCAAAGTACTGGAGTTTCAGCTTCAGCATCATTCCCTCCAAAGAAATCCCAGGGCCGATCTCCTTCAGAATGGACTGGTTCGATCTCCTTGTAGTCCAAGGGACTCTCAAGAGTCTTCTCCAACACAGTTCAAAAGCATCAATTCTTCGGCGCTCAGCTTTCTTCACAGTCCAACTCTCACATCCATACGTGGCCACTGGAAAAACCATAGCCTTGCCTAAACGCATCTTTGTTGGCAAAGTAATGTCTCTGCTTTTGAATATGCTATCTAGGTTGGTCATAACTTTTCTTCCAAGGAGTAAGCGTCTTTTGATTTCATGGCTGCAGTCACCAGAGTTGGACATGACTGAACTGAACTGAACTGAACTGAACTGATATATCTATATGTAATACAGATATTATAGTTAGGTAAAAGTCAAAGTGGAAAAGTTACTATGGAGAAAAGAACAATGTAAGAACATTGCAGTACATATATCTATATCTTCTAATCCCCTCTGTAACTTCACTCTGTGCAGTTTTCTTTGTGCAGAGGGAACACATTATATAGATGCGTCTTTCCTCCTGGGTGCCCCGAGTCCAAGAACAGACAGGAGCTCCTTACACTCCATCAGCATCAACAAATCCTAGCTTCCCTCAACCCTGGAGAAGAAATTGCCAGGAGTTTGTGGCAACATCATCTTCACTATACTTCCTGCTCCAATCTCATTTGAATTCTGATCGCAGAGCTGAAGCCACAAATGTCTTTTCCTTCAGATTTAACCCTAATTTACACAGCTATATTGAGAAGCTTATGAGCAAATCATCTCAAAGTATTTGGAAGATGTATCAAGCTGAGCATTCTGGACTACAATTTTCTCTCTCTCTCAGCCGATGATAGGTGCTCATGTTACTGAACCGCAGGGAGAAGGGTGTTGAGTGGGACCACAGACACACACACAGAAAATGAATGACATTTCACAAAAGAAATGGGCTCATTAAACATCGTCTCTACAACATTCATCTTCCACGGTCATCTAATTTTCTGATGAAAAGGGGGGTCATTGAAACTGGCCTGATCCGTCTTTTAGCTTCTTGTCAGAATCCATCTGGGGGACCCAATTTTCTGGTTCAGCAGGGACCGTATGTGCATGGACAATGCCTCAGAGGCTGTGGATGAAGGACAGCCATGATGGACTCGAGGTGTCATAATGGCTTCAGTTAAAGCTGACACAGGCAGCTGGACCACTCTCCAGGCACATCAGCTCCGCCGAGTTCTGGCCAGCGGATCGCACTTGCTTCTAATTGACAGTGACTGTGTGGAGATCTCATGTCAGTGCCCTATAGGCAAAGGAAGTTTGTGCCAACTGCTGAGGTTTGTAACATCTAACCTGTGCTGGCATTCGTCCTGGGAGAAATTGTAGACCTGAATGCATGTTCTAATCAGATTAACATTGGCCCTTCCTTCCCTCCTCCCTCCCTCTCTCCTTCCTTTCTTTCCTTCCTCCCTCCCTTCCATGATTTGCTTTTTATTCTGAACAATTTGGCTTTTGAAGATCTCAATTGCAGATTGTCTTTTGCAGGTATTTTATCCTTGCATTCGAGTGACATTTTATTCCTTTGTTGAGAAATTTGAGGAAAAAAGCAGTTTCCTTCTGCTATACAGATCTTTGTCTGTAGCATAGTGCATTCAAAATAAAAAGTAATGAAAAAGAACAGAGCTGTGGAAAGCAGGAAGCTAGGGATTTGTCTAACTCACAATAACTGGAGCAAGTGTTGGCCAATTACTTACATGTAAGTTTCAGCTATATAAAATATTGAGCAATGAAAAAAAAAGAGCACTGTATTTCAAACAGCTTTTATTTCATTATTTACTCCCCCCTCCCCACACACATTTAATTTTTTTTTTAACTTGAAGGGAAACCATCGATTTTAGCATGTCTAATAAAGAAGGAAAGAGCCTGGAGAATGATGCTTTCATGAAGATTTAGCTAATTAAGCAGGGCAGAGACATCACAGTTGGGGGGAGAGAGAGGATTCAATGGTTAAACTACTCATGCATTCTGAGAGCATTTAAATGAAGTCAGGGATGCAGGTACTGTTATATAAACCCCCCTGACAACAGGAAATGCATTTTGAGCATGCATGAATTTAAGCAGGTAAACTTTGATTTCTGTGGCATGAGGTAGGGCTTAAGGTGCCTTATAAATTGTATCTTGTTAATCTTTGAAAAACTCCAGGGAGACAGGGAGTTGGTAAATTCCATTGTCTCTTCTTTGGACAGTGAGAAGACCACAAGTGGGGAGAGATTAAGAGATTTGCCCAAGATTACACAGCAAGTTAATTAGAGAGTTTGAAAGACAATGGGTGTCCCAGGCCAGCTTTCTTTCCATTAGACCCTGCTGCTCCATCTCTACTCCTGGGTGTTTCAGGCCTTGACTGTGTTCCCGGCACTGGCTCATAATCAGTGACTTTGGGAGCCTTTTCTTTATAGGAGGCTTAGAGATCACATCGGCGTGGGAACCAGTTAAGGGTTTTATTACCTCTGAAGCCACTTGGGCTCCAAACAAGCATACAGTTATTTGGAAGGCTGGTGGAAATATACCAGTTTGTGTGACTTCACAGAGGGGTCTGTGGAAACCCCGTCCAAACAAGGAGAGCTGCTGACAGCAGAGAGGAACCTGGAGATCAGTGGTCATTGTCTTTTCAGGGGGTCTCAGGACCGTCGACTATCTTTGCATATCCTGGGGACCAAGGGAACATCTATTCATTACTCTGATTTCAGAATATCTCTTAGTGGGTACTACAACCCTTTGGATGAAGGTAAGTACTAGTTGCTCAGTCATGTCCACCTCTTTGCGACTGCATAGACTGTAGCCTGTCAGGCTCCAGTGGGATTTCCCACTGGAAATTTCCCAGGCAAGAATACTGAAGTGGGTTACCATTTCCTCCTCCAGGGGATCTTCCTGAGCCAGGGATTGAACCTGGGTCTCCTGCATCGCAGGCAGGTTCTTTGCCATCGAGCCACTAGGGCAGCGCACCCTTGGATGAAGGTAAGATGCAAGTGAATGTGACGATGCAGGGCAGGGCCTGACTTGTATTCCTTGCAAACCATCTTCTCATTTGAATTTCCATAAAGCACCCCTTATGTCTTGCAGTCACATGGGCTTGAAACCACAGCGAGCCTTCCTGGGCATTTTCTCCTGCTTCATTCCCACCTGCTGTGACAAAAGCATATCAATGCCATGCCTATGAAATTTTCTGTGGCGTTTGCCCTGATCTTTTCTGGGCGCTACCAGGCTGTCCTGCCTCATGTCTGGCTGCTTGACCCTGCTCATCCCAGCGCACCCTGCTCAGGCCAGACAGAGCGTGGGGAGCACACTGCCCCCTCGGAGCCCAGGCTCGCCTGCCTCTGATGACTGACTCTGCAACCAAGTGTTCCAGCCAGCGGTCAAAACCTTGAACTTGCTCCCGCCTATTTTTCTGTCCCGATAGTCTCATTACGGGACACTCGGTCCCCACATACCATTGTCATCACCAGCAACCTTCTTTGCTTTGTTGGAACCCAGTTCTCTCCTTGAGATTTCCTGGAGTCCTCCTTGGTGTGGCTTATTCTCTCACATTTCCTGATCATCCCACATCAGGTTCAATGGTCTTCCCTCTGTTGTTGAATTTCTTGGGAAACCTGCTTTCCCAAGACTGTTGTTGTTGAAAGTTCCCCAGTCCCTTCCAATGCCCCATCTTCCTGCCTACCCTCACTTTCGACATATAACTTAGCTTTCAACTTCTCAGAGAAAATTCAGGCCATTAACTACTGGCGACTACTGCTCACCACTGCGTGCGGAGTTTTTCCTTTCACTGCTCCTGCTGACGTCTTAAAGGAAGCGATTCTACTCCTCTTCAGAGTTATCTCCTCTGCTTCTATGGTGGATCCTGTCCTCTTTTGTTTCCCGAGACTGTTACACATTCTCTCTTTCATATGTAATCAGCCTGTCCTGTCCACGTGTCCTGGCATTATCTGAGCATCCTCATGTAACCCTACTCTCGTGATTACCCAGATTCACTCTCTTCCGCTTCCTGCCCCTCTCCTCCAAACCCCTGTCCTGCTGATGCTAGGCCCAGTAGACCCCGATGTTTCTTTGATACCCTAGCAGTACTGAATATGCTTAAGCACCCTCACCCTCCGCCGTTCTCGAAACCCTCCCTTTTCCTGGTGTTCACCACGGGTTCCTGACTGCCCTCCTACCTTTCTGGCCACTCCACCTCAGGCTCCCTTTCAGGGTCATCCTGCCCTTCAAAGCCATCGCCTGTAACCATTTCTCCTTCTAATGAATAGTTTCTTCTCTGGCAAATTCATTTATGCCCAGAGCTTCGTCCATATCCCGTGTCCTTCTGCCTTTCTTCTCTGAGCTGCAGAGCTGTAGCCGCTCATGCGATCTTTTCGCCTGGGTTTATCCCAGGCATCTTGAACTCAATACATGCAAGCCCACATGCCTGGTTTACCATCAGGGAGCAGAATCTCATCTTCTGCCCATTGTTAGAAATATTTACCCACAGACTGTAGAGTGAGGGAAACCTCAGTATCCCCGCTGTTCTCGCAGTCAAAGGAAGGTTTTATCTTCCAGTTTCCATTTTCTTGTCTAGACTCATGCTCTCCAGCCTTTCCTCTTCTGTGTCCCTAGTGTGACTCACACTCTGCATCATCCTACACTCTTGCTGTCTGACTTACAGGTAGCTTCAAACAATAGGAGCACTTGATGGGAGACAAGAAGTCAGGAGGTGAGTGAAGTAGGATAACGTTTCCCCCTGATTCTGTTTTTGCTGGCTTGTTGCCACTCACGTCAGGCTGTCCTCTCATACAGCCGTCTTCTCTAGATTCTTCACCCTTGGTGACAATCATCACTTCCTTCTATTCCTTTCCCTGAGACACTAAATTGTGTGTCTGTGCTCAGTTGCTCAGTCAATGTTCGACTCTTTGCAACCTCATGGACTGTAGTTTGCCAGGCTCCTCTGTCCATGGGGTTCTCCAGGCAAGGATCCTGAAGCGGGTTGCCATTTCCTACTCTAAGGGATCTTCCCAAGCCAGGGATCAAACCCAAATCTCTTGCATCTCCTGCACTGGCAGGTGGATTCTTTGTCTCTGCATCACCTGGAAGTCAAGTCCCTGGATTACTTATTAATTTGACTAACCTTTGCATTCATCTGTGAAATAGTCCCTGTACTAAACTCTCTTCAAATTACTTTGCCCGAATGCATCATGGATTGCCCAGTGGGAAATTGAGAAATGTGGAACTCTAAGTATTTGTTGAACCAAATAAAGAGTTAGTTCCCTGTTACTGCACAGGTTTCACATTAAAGCCTAAAAAACATATGGCCAATTCTTAATGTCACTGGAAACCCTGTGACCCATTAGAAGAGTAACCAGTATGTAGAAAAGTCTTAAAATTAAGTCTTGTGAAGGATGTTTATAAAAATTGGAAATATTTATTTTGCAGCCAAGAAGGCTAAGGAAGGGACTGCTGACTTTAACTATCTGAAGGGATGTCATGTAGGAGTGACATTCAGATGCATGACTTCAGAGCGTGGACGTGGGATGAATGAGTGAAAATGACAAGGAATGAAAACTGGCTCAATGTTGGTGCTGTTTCCAGTCATCTGGAGTCAGTTGAAAATGGACTTCCAGTTCAGTCCACCAGGGACTCCTTGCTTGTGAAGATAGAAGCAGAGGTTGAAGAGCTTCATGTTGAGCTGTTAACAGGTGCAGGAGATGAGGTTGAACTTTGGTTAAAGCCATAGATTAAATGAAAGTAGCTGCTCTTGTTAAAAATAAAAGGTTTTGAGGTCATGGAACTTAGGTATTTAAATACAGAGACCAGGGACTTGTCTGTTTTTTCATTTATATCTATCATTCATCCACATCTCCCCCTCTCTCTCTACCACGTACCCATCCATCCATATAGTCACCTGAATAAGAGACTTTAAGGAATGATGGACTTCATGGTAAACAGAAGTGCATTTCCTGCCTCGATGCCTTTAAACATTAACAGATGCACTGTTTCAGCAAATCAGTTATCATATCATTTCCCCAGGCTAACTCTCTGTGACCCTAGTTCTAGTTCCAGACATATCCATTCACTCTCTTCCTCGACTTATCCTCATCTGTAAGTGCAGGAACAGCTAGAACTGGGGTTTAGACATAGAGTTCTCATGAATCTTTTTACCTCAGAATCCATTTTACTTTTGTGTGTTTTGTGTATATGTGCATAGAGTGGTTCATTTTAATGTCTGACATTTTATATACACTAATTCCAGTACACATGGACTCTAATAATTTCCTCAAAATGAGGCTCTCTTGCTATTTTATGACTTAATAACCACACAAGAAAGAGAACAATCCTTAAAACATCTGACCAAGTCACATCTCTGTTTGGGACCCTGGCATGGTGTCACATCTCTTTCTGAATGAAACCCAAAGCCCTTCTTGTGGACAGTGATGCCCCATAGGATGTGTCCCAGTTCCCACCTGACTTCATCACCACCACCTTGCAGGCCCATCAGTTCTGACCACTTCTCAAATGTGCCAAGTGCAGAGGACCCCATACCCTTTTCTCTACCAGTAGCCCTGTTCCCTAAGAATCCTTTAGGGTCACAGTAGCATCATCGCATTTGGTAGCCTCTCCCGGACAAAATGGGGAGGATGTAAAGGCAGATGAAAGAGTCTAGCTTTTTCAGGAGCTTCTCCAGAGTTCCACTCAGTGGCTTCTTCTTGAATCTCAGCGTTGGCTGTAAGAGCAGTGTGCAAATATCATCTTATAGCTGGTGGGTTGCACCCCAAGTACCCCTGGGGCTTTTAAGAGTGGAGCAGAGAGGTTGTGGACCAGCATCCAGCATTTGCTCCACCACAGGTGTGTGAGGTAAATGCATCCCCATATGTTGCTTGTAAAGTATTTCCAATATATGCATAAATGTTCATTTTTCTCATTAGCAAGTCCCTATTCTCCAGGACATTCTCAAAGTGGCTCATGACACAAAATGAGCTTTTAAGCAGTGCTTTACAGTTAAGTGTGCTGCTCACCAAGGTGTGTTGGATCAGATTTGCCATAAAAGTCCTCTGGACAGAAGGAGGCAGTACATTTATGAAGCTGTTTCCATCCATTAACTTTTTGTTTTAATTGGAGGAAAATCACTTTACAATATTGTGTTGGTTTCTGCCATAGGTATACATATGTCCCCTCCCTCTTGAACCTCCCTCCCACCCCATGCCACTCCTCCTGGTTGTCACAGAGCACCAGGCTGATGTCACTGCATCATAGAGCAGATTCCCACTGGCTATCTATTTTACACATGGTCATTTATATGTTTCACTGCTACTGTCTCAATTCATCCCCCCAGCTCCTTCCTCCCCTGTGTCTGCAAGTCTGTTCCCTATGTCTGAGTCTCTCTTCCTGCCCTGCAAATAAGGTTACCTGTACCATTTTTCTAGCGTCCCTGTATACACATTAATATACAATATTTGTTTTTCTCCTTCTGGCCACTTCACTCAGTGTAACCTACATAAGAGTTAATGGACAGACTTTAGTTCATCCAGTTCTAGTGAAGTAGGTGAACTGTACATTAACCCTTCCATGAACTGTCATTGAGAGGACTGCACTAATACCAGAGCATGTGTTAGGGATGCGAACACAGAGCAGCTTAAAAGGAGCCTAAGGAACGAAGGAAGAGGGATGCTTTCCTGGGCGAGCTGGTGGTCTCCTGGACAGTCTTCCCTTCTAGTGGCCTTGCTGCTCCTGCCTCAGGCTTGGCTGTGTTGCAACAATAGCTTTTGGTTCATGGAGTTTCATCGCCCTGATCACGCCAGCTCCTGGCATCCAGCAGGGTTGCCCTGAGAGGTCACAAACAGGCTGAGGTTTTCAGATCTAAGTCCACAGGAGAGGGAGAAACTTAGACTGTTTTATAAATTGTTGGGGAAATTAAACGTTAAATGCCCAGAACAGATACTACCTATTGGACCTTAATGAACAAGTTCTTTCCTGTTTTTCTTTTTCCCATCTTTCTACCTTCCTAATACTTGCCTCTTTCATGCTGGATTCTGCATTTTTGAACCAGGAGCTGAATTCTGTCATTTTTAATCAGTGGATTTGGAGGCATACACAGATGTGACATATTTCAGCCAATTTTATATATTATAGAAAAAGGTCCAGTGTATTCACCAGCTTCATTTAAAAATATGAATGCTGTAGGGTCACTTTTCTTATTAATAATTTTCTTCATTTTGCAGTTTTTTTCTAAATGCTGCTCATTTACAAAGATAAGGAGCATGAAGAAGCTTGAACCATGTTTGAACATTCATTGGTTAATAGCAATGATAGTTCTGTTGCTAATAATTCTTTTGTAGATGGCTTTGGGCCTGTAAAACGCTGTCTTGTTCCTTTTCTTAATTATTTTTCATATATTCCTGAGAGATAGAAATGGTTGATTTTATATTTTCCTTCTACTGGTGAGAAATCAAAAAATCAGAGTGTTTGTGGAATGGCCCCAGGTCACATGACTACTTGTCACAGAGTATTAGAGAAGCACTTTTTATTGCCAACAAATATTTTTTCCTTATGAAAAAAGAAACGGCAGTGTTCTCAGCATGGAACTTGCTATGTAAGATGTGCTCAGTAATTAAATTTTTCCCCCTCAGTGGATAGTAGTTTTTATTTTTTTTATTCGTGACTGACAGAGTCTGGCCTTTCTTTGTGTCATTCTTTATATTCAATCCAGAAAAAAAAATCTCATAATCCTTATTAATAATATGGTGTTCTCAATCCTGGCTGAATATTAGAAACACCTGAGGAGTTTAAGACACCATCTAGTCGGCCAAGCGTTCTGGGCATCAGTAAGTTTTAAAGGCTTTGCGGGTAGTTCTCTTGAACAGATAGAGGCGAGAATCACTGGGTCAAATGTGACATTTAAGTAAGTTTCTTCCACTCAAATGTTTCCTAATTCTGAAAGGCCATGTAAGGTCTCTGCTTGCATTTCTAGGATTGCACGCGAAGGGTGTGTGTGTGTGTGTGTGTGTGCGCACATGTGTGCACGTGTTTTCCCAGAAAAGAGGTTTCTTTTTTCCCAAGTTGAAGGTGGTACTGAGTTTGTCACAGTTAAGAACCTAGTCTTTATCTGTCGTTCTGAGTTCGCTTCTCTTCCTACTGTGGATAAAGTGCTCTGATTCCTCAGTCAATTGCTTCATCTGTAGGATAACCATACTTATTTCTCAAGACTGATCTGAGAATGAAAATACATGTGTTATGAGCTGAATTGTGTCCCCTATAAAAGATCGAAACTGTAACCCCAAGAACCTCAAAATGTGCCTTCATGGGGAGACTGGACCTTTAAAGAGGTCATCAGGTTAAAACAGGAATCATCAGGATGGGCCTTGAATCCAGTGATTTCTAACAAGATGGCACTGTGAAACAGAGACATGCCCGGAGGGGAAGACCACCACCTACAAGCCGAGGAGAGAGGCCTCAAATATCCTCCCCTGCAGCCTCAGGAAGCATGCGCCTGCCACACCTCGAAGTGGAACTCCAGCCTCTGATGTGGAAATGTGTTCCACATTTCTCCTGTTTAAGCTGCCCAGGCTGGGGCACTTGGTTATAGCAGCCCAGGTCCACTAATATAACATTCTTTAGCAGCTTGCCACCCGCCCCAGTGCATTCTATAAACTCAATAAAAGAAAAGCTAGACTGAAGGAAATATAAAGCAGAAAATATGACCAATGCTGCTAAAAACAAACAATAGATCAGTTAACAAAGTCATGGGTTATGAGACTTCGTAAAAAAGATACACAATAAATTCGTTGAACATTTTACTCTATTTTACATCATATTAGACTACGTATATATCAGCCAATTCCTTGGTGTACTGTGAAAGCCAACTTCATTGAATACGGATCTGATAATTGACCATCTTGTTTTCTTTTCTCCCTTTAGCTATAATCATACATATAGTCTGTAAAGTCCAGTGACTTTCCTTTACAGTGGAATGAAACACTACAGTTGGGGGAGAAATCTCAGTTTTTCCTTTTTTTAAATCTGAAATAGAATTGCTGGATTATCTGATTCAGTGGAATGGGTAAACCAGACATGGTCTATGCATACAAAGGAGCATAGTTCAGCCCTAAAAGGAAGGACGCTCTGACACTGCTACAGCATGGGGTGGGCCACGAAGACATCGTGTTCAGTGAAACAGGCCAGTCACAAAGGACAAAGACTGCATGATCCCTTCCTTATGAGGTGTTCAAAGTAGCCAAGTTAATAGAGACAGAAAGTAGAAGGTGGTTGCCAGGGGCCTAGAGGAGGCAGGAACTGGGGAGTTAGTGCTTGATTAGGGTGCAGAGTTTCAGATTTGAAAGATGAAACATGTTCTGTGGATGGATGATAGTGACGGTTGTACAACAATGTGAATGTAAGTAATGCTGCGGAACTCTATGCTTAAAAATGGTGAAAATGGTATAGTTTTGTGTATTTTGCTATGACTTAAAAATTATGATGCTGTCCATTCTGAGATCTGCCTCTCTGATTTCAGCTCTTTATCTCTGCTGTCTCTTTCCGTTATCTCCACTGCCCTTGGTTCTGTTCAGACTCTATTCCCACTGGGGTCTTCACAGAGGAGGGTCGTGTCCCATGGGTCGGGTCCATGAAGCCTAGCCCCAGTCCCTCTGCCATCCTCGTCTGGCTGTGGATTTTCCCGTGGTCGCCCGACAGCAGTGTGTGTCAGCATGCTGTCCCTCGCCTCCCCCTGCTCCCTCCTGCAGCTTCTGACGGCTTAGCTCATGGGGTAATGGTGATCTGCCCCATCGGCCGCTATTTCGGGTTGCCTAGGCATCTTGTCACTAACTTCAGAGTACATGCTGCTGTGGAATTTAGGTTTTATTATCTTGGCACTTGTCTGCTTCTATGTGGTACTCTGGGGGAGATTCAGAGCTAGTCTACCACCACCATCTTAGAATCCTTAATTAAGCCTCTGATTTTTTCCCTTTCCCTTTTTGGTTTCTTCTCTTTTCTTCCATTCCATTTTTTTTTTCCCCTTAGAAAATCAGAGAATTGAATTGTAATATAATCAACTGATAAAATGGACTTTTTTCAAGTGAAAGTGAAGTCGCTCAGTCGTATCTGACTCTTTGCGACCCCATGGACAGAGTCCATGGAATTTTCCAGGCAAGAATACTGGAGTGGGTTGCCATTTCCTCCTCCAGGAGATCTTCCCGACCCAGGGATTGAAGCGGGGTCTCCTGCATTGTAGGCTGATGCTTTACCATCTGGAGCCACAAGGGAAGTCTTAAGGGTCTGTCCTAGACATGTCCAACTCTAACACTTCCTATATTTTAGAATAAAAACATTTGGTCCTTAAGACAATGGTTTTCAAGGATTCCATATAAATGATTTTTTAAAATTAGATTTGCTCAAGAAAGTTGATCAATGCGTATCTTTCCTTCATTAGCATGAATTAAAACAACATTTTAAGATCCATCTTTATTTAATTAAGAAGAATTCTGTAAATGTCCTGATTGAGGTTATACTGTATATCTATTTGATGACAGTGAGTAGCTAAGAGTCAAACTTGACTGAGCAACTGAACTGAACTGATTCTGCACAGTTAATATGTGATTAAATTTCAACTTTACTTTTCTGTCATTCACAGGTTCCCCTCCCTCACTGGACTCCTCTCCGTTCCTTCCTGGTGTAAACCTTCCTGACACCTCCCTTCCCATCCTTATGTCTGCTGGCCCAGTAACTTGCTTACATAGGTGTTCAGTACATTTTCTTAGAAATAAAAATCACTATTCTATTTTCCAGTGCTTTTTCTAAGAAATGGCTGAGGACACTGGCCTCATAAAACGTCAGTTCTCTTAAAGAAGAAATTCTAACAGTGAAAACCACATTTAACAATTACTGGAAGGTTTTCGTCTTTTCATTGATTCTAGCTGGTTCAACTTTATTCACTGTGAAATTATAATGTAAATTAAAATGTCTGTTCCCCTTTGTTTTAGCTGTGTTAATATGATTCAAAATTGTCTTGCATATATTCAGAAATAATAGCACTTTTGCACATCATTTATGGAAGCATTTAATGCAAACGAATCTAGCTATTATTATCAGTAGCTATAGGCTGTTGACTCCTGCAGGCTTTTTAAAAAAGGATGGGCAAATCCCTCCTATTAGTGCAGAAGGGTTTGTGGTGAAGTGACAGACATTAAGATTCATGGGATTCCTGCCCTCCTTTCACTGAACCTGCTCAGCATCACATCCATAAATTAAATTATTTAGACACATGTTAAAGAACAGGCCTCAGGAACAAAGGGGACAGCAAATGGTGACATTAGCCTAATTGCTCCACAATCTGGAGACAGCTCAGCATTGCTATGAATACGGACAAGAATATTTGGACCGATCTTTAGAAGAACTTGCTTTTAATTTTTTCCAGTCTGAAACTCTTTTCCTCCCTCCCTCCCTTCCTCCCCAACTCTGTCTCTCTCTCTCCCTCTTATACACACACACACAAACATACACACATGCTCACATATACAGAGGCAAACCCTTTCTTCCTACTCCGTTTCACCGTAAATATTACTTTTGAGTGTCTTGTTCTAAAAACAACTGATTTTTGAGGGGAAATAACTGAGAGGAAAAGAGAAGGAAAGGTATAATACTGTAAAAGTTTACTAGACAAATTTTGTAAAATCAAATATTGCCTGTTTCTTTTTGATACATTTAAGTTGCCTTTAGCTTCATGGCCAAAAGTCCCATAATCAGAATCTGTAGGTTTTCTACCAACAAATCAACATTGAATTATCTTGATTATGCCTTTGGAGGGAGGTTGCCTCAGAAAGTCTGCAGTGTTTTATTTCTGTTTTTTTTTTTCTTCTCCTTTGTTCATAACAGGATGTGTGCCCCAAACTCAGGAATTAATCTGGATAGTGACTGATGAAGACACTGTATTCAGATGTTAGTTTCTTGATCTGTAATGCATGTCATGGTGGTAATTATCTGGAGTAGCTTCTCATCTATAAATACAGCTCAGGAAATCCAGGGAAAATATCTTATTCTCTATATGATTCACTATAGAATTAAATGTTTTAAATAATTTTTTTTCTAGACTGTGTGTCTAACAGTTGGTTTATTTTCTGCCTAGAACATGCCTGCTACTGATCCTCAGCAGTTTCCTTGATCTTTTATGTGGTCACAGGGAAATGGGGTCTCAATGCTCTCCTATCTGCACATGGACCCATTGCTACAAACAATGGTCTTCAAGGGGAAGAATACCCCATGGAAGACCACTCTCATCCATGTGTGGAAGAAGCTAGTGCCTGTGGCAACAGAAGAAGTCTTGTCAAAATCACATCTCCTGTAAGCCTTCCAAAGTGGCCAGACTTTCCTGTATCAATCCTTCCTCTCGATTCAGGCATAATAGTAGTCCACAAAGGGGACATGGAAATTCTGCGAATGTAGATTGATCTGTAGTTTGCTTCCCAGATTCAGGAGACATTTAGCTGTGCTCAGACAGAAGAGCAGCTGCTGACATGAGGCAGGACTTGAGGAAAGAGTGATGGTCAGCAGGTGAGATATGTTTTGTCTGGCCAGCCAAAGAGCTTACAGGAGAGGTTTCTAATCAAGTGTTCTTGTTGGTGAGCTTGGATTTTTTTTTTCTCTTTAATGCCTGGAAACAAGTTAATGATCGAGGGCGTTTGGAACTTTATGGAAACCCTCTTTTCTTGCTTTACAGAGATTAAAATGTCTTTTTATCTCCAGTTGAAATCAGCAACTATTAATATATGACAAAACCTTGCTAAAAGTTAGTTTAGTGTTTGTACACAACAACTGAGCATATTATTTTTGCATGAAAATGAACAATGTCTTTACAATGGCTTGATTTACACACACCTGAAATTACAATGTCCTAATTAAATACAGACTTTACAAATCCATACCAGATACCTCAGCTGCTTTTCATAAATTAGCTTTATTCAAATAATAACAAAGTGGCCTCTCTCTTTGATAGGAAAAACGTGTGTTTTCAGGGAGCTCAGTACAGCGCTCTAGCATGAATGTGTTTCATATTTCCTATCTCTGTGATGGAATCCGCAAAGGACACTGACCTGATGCTGCACCATCTTTCAATTCAATCACTGCGAGCACTTCTATTTCTAAACAGTAGAGTCTACAGAAAAGAACCGTAGAAACAGGAGAACTATCTTTTGTTTGTTTATGTTCCATTAGATAGCACTGTGCTATTTGTTTTGGCTCATTCTGCAGCCAAATGCTGAATCATCAGCTAAATATCATCTTGATGTTTTTCTTAGTTTCTTTTCTAAAGTTATAAACAGGTATTTCTGGGATGCTGTGATCTCAGTGTCTCCACCTCTGGCCACTTGCCTGGTTGGCTATGTACCTGCCAGTTCATGAAAGGCAGTGCATTGCTGGCTGCTCCATAAGGCAGGGGCTCCACTACACTGTCCAGAACTGTTCCACTTTCCACTTCTGTGTTCATCCCACTTGTTAATCCAGTGACCTGATTCAGTGAGTGCTTGTTGATACTAAGAGGCTGGTGCTTTGTCACACGTACCTTGTTGAAACTAGGAAGAGGAGAGTTGAGGGACACCTGAATTTCAGTCAGTGGCAGGCTTCCGCTGTGTAGATATGACATCTGAAAACTTGGGTAGGGAGTCCATTCTTGTTATTTCCCTGCTGGTCCAGGGGCGAAGACTCCAAGACTCCACGTTCCCAGTGCAGAGGGCCTGGATTTGATCCCTAGCCAGGGAACTAGATCCCACATCTGCAACTAAGATCCAGGACAACCAAATAAATATTTAGAAAAAAAAAGTCCATTCTGAGCTCTGGGGACCCCCAGGCCCTGCCCTGAATTCCTGGTTTGTTACTAAAAAAGTAGCTGCGTGCCGTGTGATCAAAAGTGGTTATACCTCAGGGGTAAAGCATACTCCTGCAATGTAAGAGACCATCTTCAATGCAGGAGATGTGGGTTTGATCCCTGGGTCAGGAAGATCGCCTGGAGAAGGAAATGGCAACCCATTCCAGGTATTCTTGCCTGGAGAATTCCATGGACAAAGGAGCCTAGTGGGCTGCAGTCCATGGGGTTGCAAAGAGTTGCATATCCGAGTGACTGAGCACGTATATGAAGTAGACAATCAACAAGGACCACAGGGAAATATACTCAGTAATCTGTAATAACCTATATATGAAGGGAATCTGAAAAAGAATAGATTTATGAATATGTATAATTAAATCACTTTGGCTGTACACCTGAAATTAACATTATAAATCAACTCTACCCTAATATAAAAATAAAAAAAGAAACATATGCAGTGTTGTAGGTGCAAATTCAGGTCGTGTATTTTGGGGCATCAGAGAAGGCACTGCTTGAGGTCCTGTGTCTTGTGCTATCTCTGGACACCTACATCCTGGTCTTTGCCTTTGCTTCCAGGGCCTTTCACTCTTTGTTCAGCCCCTTCCACTTCCTCCAGCTTCCCTCTCTCCTGGAGCTCCTCTCTCTTCCCATGAGGCAACCGCTGGTCGTCCTTGGACACAAACTGTGCTTTTCTTCTGTGAATTCTTATTTTCCTGAGTGCCTGGGGAAAGTTAGTGATGGTTTTATCTTTAAAAAAAAAAGACACAAAAAACTTAAAGCCCTATTTCTCTTTAAATGTTTGAGCACCTCAAAGAGAAAGCTTTCTATTGTTGTTATTCAGTTGCTCCGTCTTGTCAGACTCTGCAACCCCATAGATTGTGGCACACCAGGCTTCCCTGTCCTTCAGCACCTCCAGGACTGTGCTCAAACTCATGTCCATCGAGTTGGTAATGCCATCCAACCATCTCATCCTCTGTTGTCCCCTTCTCCTCCTGCCTTCAGTCTTTCCCAGCATCAGGGTCTTTTCTGGTGAGTTAGCTCTTAGCATGAAGTGGCTTAAGTATTGGAGTTTCAGCTTCAGCATCAGCCCTTCCAATGAATATTCAGGATTGATTTCCTTTAGAATTGACTGGTTCGATCTCCTTACCATCCAAGGGACTCTCAAGAGTCTTCTCCAGCACCACAATTTGAAGGCATCAATTCTTCGGTGCTCAGCCTTTTTATTGTCCAGCTCTCACATCCGTACATGACTACTGGAAAAACCATAGCTTTGACTGTATGAATCTTTGTCAGCAAAGTAATGTTTTATTTTTAAATACACTATCTAGGTTTGTCATTTCTTTCTATTAAAAAAATTATTTATTTACTAATTACTTTACAAGATTGTGGTGATTTTGCCCGACATTGACATGAATCAGCCATAGGTGTACATGTGTCCCCTATCCTGAACCCCCCTCCCATCCCTCTGGTTGTCCCAGTGCACTGGCTTTGAGTGCCCTGTTTCATGCATCAAACTTGGACTGGTGATCTATTTCATATATGATAATATACATGTTTCAATGCTATTCTCTCAAATCATCCCACTCTACCCTTCTCCCACAGAGTCCAAAAGACTGTTCTTCACATCTGTGTCTCTTTTGCTGTCTCGCATATAAGGTCATTGTTACCATCTTTCTAAATTCCATATATATGTGTTTTTCTTTCTGAGACTTTCCTCACTTTGTATAATAAGCTCCAGTTTCATCCACCTCATTAGAACTGATTCAAATGCATTCTTTTAATAGTGGAGTAATAGTCCATGTGTATATGTACCACAGCTTTCTTATCCATTCATCTGCCAATGGACATTTAGGTTGCTTCCATATTCTAGCTATTGTAAACAATGCTGTGATGTACATTGGGGTACATGTGTCTCTTTCAATTCTGGTGTCCTTGGTGTGTATGCCCAGCAGTGGGATTGCTGGGTCATATGGCAGTTCTATTTCCAGTTTTTTAAGGAATCTCCACACTGTTCTCCATAGTGGCTGTACTAGTTTGCATTCCCACCACCAGTGTAAGAGGACTCCCTTTTCTCCGCACCCTCTCCGGCACTTATTTTTTGTTTTTATTTTTTTTTGGTATTGAGCTGCATGAGCTGTTTATATATTTTTGAGATTAATTCTTTGTTAGTTGCTTCATTTGCCATTATTTTCTCCCATTCTGTAGGCTGTCTTTTCACCTTGCTTATAGTTTCCTTCATTGTTCAAAAACTTTTAAGTTTAATTAGGTCCTATTTGTTTATTTTTGCTTTTATTTCCATTACTCTGGAAGGTAGGTCATAGAGGATCTTGCTGTGATTTATGTCAGAGAGTGTTCTGCTTATGTTTTCTTCTAGGAGTTTTATAGTTTCTGGTCTTACATTTGATCTTTAATCCATTTTGAGTATATTTTTGTGTGTGGTGTTAGAAAGTGTTGTAATTTCATTCTTTTACTGGTGGTTGACCAGTCATCCCAGCACCACTTGTTAAAGAGATTGTCTTTTCTCCATTGTATATTTTTGCCTCCTTTTTCAAAAATAAGGTGTCCATAGGTGTGTGTATTTATCTCTGGGCTCTCTAATTTGTTCCATTGATCTATATTTCTGTCTTTGTGCCAGTACCATGCTGTCTTGATGACTGTAGATTTGTAGTACAGTCTGAAATCAGGCAGGTTGATTCCTCCAGTGAAGATTGCTTTGGCCATTTGAGTTTTTTTGTGTTTCCATGCAAATTGTGAAATTATTTGTTCTAGTTCTGTGAAAAATATCATTGGTAGTTTGATGGGGATTGCAGTGAATCAATAGATTGCTTTGGGTAGTATACTCACTTTCACTATATTAATTCTTCTGATCCATGAACATGGTATATTTCTCCCTCTATTTGTGTCATCTTTGATTTCTTTCATCACTGTTTTATAGTTTTCTTTATATAGGCCATTTGTTTCTTAAGGTAAATTTATTCCTAAGTATTTTATTCTTTTCATTGTAATGGTGAATGGGATTGTTTCCTTAATTTCTTTCTGTTTTCTCAGTGTATAGAAAGGCAAAGGATTTCTGTGTATTAGTTTTATATCCTGCAACTTTACTATATTAATTGATTAGCTTTAATAATTTTCTGGTGGTGTCTTTAGGATTTTCTATGTAGAGGATCATGTCATCTGCAAACAGTTTATACTTCTTCTTTTCCAATATGGATTCCTTTTATTTATTTTTTTTTCTTCTCTGATTGCTGTGGCTAAAACTTACAAAACTGTTGAATAGTCATGGTGAGAGTGGGCACCCTTGTCTTGTTCCTGACTTTAGGGGAAAGGATTTCAATTTTTCTCCGTTGAGGATAATGCTTTCTGTGGGTTTATTATATATGGCTTTTACTATGTTAAGGTATGTTCCTTCTATGTCTGCTTTCTGGAGAGCTTTTATCATAAAGCATTGTTGAATTCTGTCAAAGGCTTTCTCCCCATCTACTGAGATCATCATATGGTTTTTATCTTTCAATTTGTTAATGTGGTGTATCACATTGACTGATTTGCAAATATTGAATCCTTGCATTGCTGGGATAAAGCCCATTTGGTCATGATGTATGATTTTTTAAAATATGTTGCTGAATTCTGTTTGCTGGAGTTTTATTGAAGACCATGTTCATCAGTGGCATTGGCTTGTGGTTTTCTTTTTTGTGTGTGGCATCTTTGTCTGGTTTTTGTATTAGGGTGATGGTGACCTCATAGAATGAGTTTGGGAGTTTACTTCCTCTACAATTTTCTGTCATTGTTTTCTATAATGCAGCACTTCTATAATGCTGTCCTTCACACAGGGTGAAGGACAGAGAAGTCTGGCATGCTGTATTCCATGGGGTCACAAAGAGACACGACTGAACAACCGAAGAACAACAATTCACACTGGGCAGGTAAATGCTGGTGGACTTGATTTTGTTTAATGTAGGAAAATATATTACTTAATAAAATAAATTATAAAATAATTTATTTTTTAATTGGAGGAAAATTGCTTTACAATGTTGTTTTGGTTTCTGCTGTACAACAATGCAAGTCATCTCTAACTATACACATATCCCTTCCCTCCTGACCAAAAGATGATTTTAACTGAATACATTTGTGATGACTTTTCAGAAATACTGTCCCTATCAGAACTTCAGACATTTCGAGGCACCTCTTAAGTTTCTGGAGATCTGATATTGCCAATTAGTCATTGCAAGTCAAAAGTTACAGTTTTTAAAAACTCTTTGGGTTAAGCATCCCTTCTTAGAACTCTTCCTATATGACATAGCTTTGAAACATCTCTTTACTATAAGCGCATCAACTCTTTATTTTATCATTCTTATTTTCCACATTTAATGTCCAGACTAGATGCAAAATGAAGCAGCGGCATGGTAACTGCTCGGATCTGTTCAGCGGAGGACTCGGGGGGGCGCATGTGCTGGTGCCCTGATGGGTACCTTCTCACACTAAGTGATGGCACGGAAAACAGCCATGGGGGAGTATTCACACATGGAAACTGGCAAGCCAGGGCTTTTTCTTTCGCGGTGCATGGATCAACTCACCACTGCCAGAAAGAGAAGAGCCCTCGTATTCTTCAGTTTGTGTACTTGTCTCTGAAACTAATCTAAGGTAACACTCTCCATTTTCTGAGGTTTCTCCACAAAATGTTGACTCAAATTGACTCAAGTAAGTCTTATGTCTTTTCTTTTTTTTGCTATTAAATAAACAGCCTTCATAATAAGCAAATGTTGTAAATAAAGACAGAAATCACCTGTGGTTGTTGATTTGTCACAGGGCTGTCTGCCTCTGCTTTTGTTTTTATTTTTAACCAAAGCATGCACACAGATAGTTTAGCCAGGTCTTCCCTGATGGCTCAGCGGGTAAAGAATCCGCCTGCCAAGCAGGAGACATGGGTATGGTCCCTTGGTGGGGAAGATCCCCTGGAGAAGGAAATGACAACCCTCTCTCATACTCTTGCTTGGAGAGTTCCATGGACAGAGGAGCATGGCAGGTTACAGTCCATGGGATTGCGAAGAATCAGACATGACTGAGCAACTAACACTTTCACTTTTCAGTATTCCTGTCTGTTATATCCCATAGACAGGGGAGCCTGACAGGCTACAGTCCGTGGAGTCACCAGAGTCAGACAGGACTTAGCAACTAAACAACAACAATGTATTAAAGTTATTATTCAGTTCAGTTCAGTTCAGTTCAGTCGCTCAGTCGTGTCCGACTCTTTGGGACCCCATGAATCGCAGCACGTCAGGCCTCCCTGTCCATCACCAACTCTCAGAGTTCACTCAAACTCGCATCCATTGAGTCAGTGATGCCATCCAGCCATCTCATCCTCTGTCGTCCCCTTCTCCTCCGGCCCCCAATCCCTCCCAGCATCAGAGTCTTTTCCAATGAGTCAACCCTTCACATGAGGTGGCCAAAGTACTGGAGTTTCAGCTTTAGCATCATTCCTTCCAAAGAAATCCCAGGGTTGATCTCCTTCAGAATGGACTGGTTGGATCTCCTTGCAGTCCAAGGGACTCTCAAGAGTCTTCTCCACACTACAGTTCAAAAGCATCAATTCTTCGGCACTCAGCCTTCTTCACAGTCCAACTCTCACATCCATACATGACCACAGGAAAAATCATGGCCTTGACTAGCTGGACCTTAGTCGCAACGTAATGTCTCTGCTTATGAATATGCTATCTACATTGGTCATAACTTTTCTTCCAAGGAGTAAACATCTTTTAATTTCATGGCTGCAGTCACCATCTGCAGTGATTTTGGAGCCAAAAAAATAAAGCCTGACACTGTTTCCACTGTATCCCCATTTTTTCCCCATGAAGTGATGGGACTAGATGCCATGATCTTTGTTTTCTGAATGTTGAGTTTTCACTCTCTTCTTTCACTTTCATCAAGAGGCTTTTTAGTTCCTCTTCACTTTCTGCCATAAGGGTGGTGTCATCTGCATATCTGAAGTTATTGATATTTCTCCTGGCAATCTTGATTCCAGCTTGTGTTTCTTCCAGTCCAGCGTTTCTCATGATGTACTCTGTATAGAAGTTAAATAAGCAGGGTGACAATATACAGCCTTGACGTACTCCTTTTCCTATTGGGAACCAGTCTGTTGTTCCATGTCCTGTTCTAACTGTTGCTTCCTGACCTGCATACAGATTTCTCAAGAGGCAGGTTAGGTGGTCTGGTATTCCCATCTCTTTCAGAATTTTCCACAGTTTATTGTGATCCGCACAGTCAAGGGCTTTGGCACAGTCAATAAAGCAGAAATAGATGTTTCTCTGGAACTCTCTTGCTTTTTCCATGATCCAGCGGATGTTGGCAATTTGATCTCTGGTTCCTCTGCCTTTTCTAAAACCAACTTGAACATCAGGAATTTCATAGTTCACGTATTGCTGAAGCCTGGCTTGGAGAATTTTGAGCATTACTTTACTAGCATGTGAGATGAGTGCAATTGTGTGGTACTTTGAGCATTCTTTGGCATTACCTTTCTTTAGGATTGGAAGGAAAACTGACCTTTTCCAGTCCTGTGGCCACTGCTGAGTTTTCCAAATGTGCTGGCATATTGAGTGCAGCACTTTCACAGCATCATCTTTCAGGATTTGAAATAGCTCCACTGGAATTCCATCACCTCCACTAGCTTTGTTCGTAGTGATGCTTTCTAAGGCCCACTTGACTTCACATTCCAGGATGTCTGGCTCTAGATGAGTGATCACACCACCGTGATTATCCGGGTTGTGAAGATCTTTTTTGTACAGTTCTTCTGTGTATTCTTGCCACCTCTTCTTAATATCTTCTGCTTCTGTTAGGTCCATACCATTTCTGTCCTTTATCGAGCCCATCTTTGCATGAAATGTTCCCTTGGTATCTCTAATTTTCTTGAAGAGATCTCTAGTCTTTCCCATTCTGTTGTTTTCCTCTATTTCTTTGCATTGATCGCTGAAGAAGGCTTATCTCTTCTTGCTATTCTTTGGAACACTGCATTCAGATGCTTATATCTTTCCTTTTCTCCTTTGCTTTTCACCTCTCTTCTTTTCACAGCTATTTGTAAGGCCTCCCCAGACAGCCATTTTGCTTTTTTGCATTTCTTTTCCATGGGGATGGTCTTGATCCCTGTCTCCTGTATGATGCCACGAAACTCACTCCATAGTTCATCAGGCACTCTATCTACCAGATCTAGGCCCTTAAATCTATTTCTCACTTCCACTGTATAATCGTAAGGGATTTGATTTAGGTCATACCTGAATGGTCTAGCGGTTTTCCCTACTTTCGTCAATTTGAGTCTGAATTTGGTAATAAGGAGTTCATGATCTGAGCCACAGTCAGCTCCTGGTCTTGTTTTGTTGACTGTATAGAGCTTCTCCATCTTTGGCTGCAAAGAATATAATCAATCTGATTTCGGTGTTGATCATCTGGTGATGTCCATGTGTACAGTCTTCTCTTGTGTTGTTGGAAGAGGGTGTTTGCTATGACCAGCGCATTTTCTTGGCAAAACTCTATTAGTCTTTGCCCTGCTTCATGTAATGTTAACTATGTCCAACTCAATTGAAATGTTGAGTTCACAGTCAAAATTTATAGGGAAGTAAAAATTTAGAAGCTTCCAGGCAGACCTTGCAGAACCTGACTTTGATCTTAAGAAGATACCATACAAAGCACTAAACACTATTTAACACATGTATTTAACATCTCTGTGTCATGAATTTTAAATTATTTGTCTCACAATTATTTTAAGGTTATTTCTCCTTTTCTATTCCCTGTGGTCCACTTATTGAAGAACCATGTGTGTCTCCCCTGTATTAGGATATTTCACATTCTATTTCTTTCTCCTGACCACCTCTGTGAAATAGAGGTTCCTCCCTGTAGCTCAGATGGTAAAGAATCTGCCCACAATGTGGGAGACCTGGGTTTGACCCCTGGGTCAGGAAGATCTGCTAGAGAAGGGAATGGCAACCCACTGTAGTATTCTTGCTTGGAGAATTCCATGGACAGAGGAGCCTGGTGGGCTACAGTCCATGGGATTGCAGAGAGTTGGACATGACTGAGTGACTAACTCTCTCTCTCTCTTTCTCTGAAATAGGGCTTCTTAGGTGGCGTTAGAGGTAAAGAACACACCTGACAATTCAGAAGACCCAGGTTCAATCCCTGGGTCAGAAAGATCCCCTGAAGAAGGAAATGGCAATCCACTCCAGTATTCTTGCCTGGAGAATTCCAAGACAATGTAGCCTGGTGGGTTATAGTCCCTGGGATAGCTAAGGGTCAAACTTGACTGGGCACACACACAAGTCTGTGAAATAAGGGCTATACATCATCCTCATTGCCATCTTGTGTTTTTTACAAATGAGAAAATAAATGAAGATTGTAAGAAGTTCAGTAATTGGTCCAAGACCTCTGATTTGTATGTGGTTTAGTGAACAGAGAGTTAAGAGAAAAGACACTGTCTGGGGACAAAATTTGTGGGGATTTCTTAATGATTCAGAGAATATAGTACTGTGACAATTATTTTAAAAGATGAAAGAAAGAAAAGAAAGAAGAAAAAAGGAAGGAAAGGAGTAAGAAAAAAAAATCTACACAGCTACTAGTAATAAGGATAGTGTTGTACAGATTAAAATCTATCAGGGTTGGTTTTCCTATCTTGTTACAAGATTGTTGCCTGATTACAAATTCTGAAATGAGGACCTGTATTCCTAGAAGGAAGTTTGAAAGGGACAGTATTTTCATTTTCTTGCCTTTCTAAGTGATATAATACATATAGTACCCATTGCATTGGTTTTCTCAAATTGGACCATTTTTCTTTCTTTTTTTCCCTTTTGATTTGTTCACTTGTCACAAAGAAACTTTTACTGAAATACCATCATTTTCCTAATTGTCAGGGAGGATGACTTGAGTACCCGAGGCCAGGGAGAAGATATAAGCGTGCAGTCTCGAGGAGGGTTGATTCTCTCATCTTGATTCACCAGCAAACAGCCGGTCTTCTCTGGGAGTGGAGTTAAAAAGTCAAAGAAAGAAATGGATGGGGAAACTTTCCAGGGGTTCCATTATATTTTCTTGGAGTGCCAATAAACGCATTTTTCATCGTGCTTTCCAATTGTTTTGCTTTCTTTTAATCTACTCTAGTTTGGGGGAACAATTTTCTGCAGTGAAAAGAAATAACAGCTTCAAAGTCAGCATCTGCAGGATCTGCCTGAAGTGTGTAGCCTTGGGAAAGGTGCTTCACATTTTGAACTTAGTTTCCTAGTGGCTCTGTGATAAAGAATTCACCTGTCAATTCAGGAAGTGCAAGAGACGCAGATTCGATCTCTGTGTTGAAAAGATCCCCTGGAGGACGAAATGGCAACACACGCCAGTATTCTTGCCTGGAAAATTCAATGGGCAGTGGAGATTGGCGGGCTACAGTCCATGGGGTTGCAAAAGAGTCAGACATGACTGACCTTCCCAAATGTAGGAGACAGATAATAACTCGAATTCCTTGTAAAGATTGTGTGATACGGCATTTGTGTGAATTTGTTATTGTTTGGGACATAACCTCTACAGTAAATAAATGTTACTCCCATTCCTTTCTCAATATAACCATGACTGGTCTCTGACAGAGCCCAATATTTGACGTCTACACACCAGTTTTAAAATATGAGCCTATAATTACAATCTGGAGCAACAGTGCAAATGATTTTCAATGAAATTAAGTTCATTAAATAAAAATGCCTGGTATTTTTAAGGCGCTGTATTTGGAACAACAGACAATAAATCTGAGTAAAGCATAATCTTTTTCTTAAGTCATAAGCATTCTACTCAAATATTAAGGGAAGAGTTAAAAAATGACTAGGTTAGTTGGTAGGTTGGATCTCAGATAAGAGATAGATGGTCTAGATTGTAAAGTGTGTAAACTATTCAAGCATTGACCAGGAATATGAGGCATTCACAGAAAGAAATATTACTGCTCTAAGAGTTATCAAAAACATTCATAAGAATAAAAAGTGTATTGATGAATTATTCGAGACAATGTTAATATAGGCATCTTTCAATTTGTGAACTGGAATCTGGAACAAAATTAAAATTAAATCTTTTTAGTGTCCCATTTAAAGGCATATTGGTAGTGTTCCTAACATTTGTAGCTTTTTGTGACTTTTCTGGGTTTATCACTATAGAAGCTTTTTCTGTTGTAATAATTTGTGTAGTCATCTCCCACGGATGAATAAAATATTTTTTCTCTTCATAGGAAGAGATTTTCTTTTGGGGATCTCAAATGCTGTGCTTTCCATAGAATTGACATTAATATCACCAAGACCTCTCAGGAACACAGCAGGACTCTTGCAAAGTGCAACACACAGTGAAAAATCAAATCTAAGACTAACCTGAAAAAGGATTAGCCTTTGAGCATAATTAAATGCCAACTAACATTAGATCAGATTAAAAAACACCTGCCACAAAAAGTTTGAAAATTACTATGGATAGCTAAAGAATTAGATAACTTAGAAATCTAGAATGCAATTCTCATAATTAAGTTAGAAGTGTAGAAATACATCTTATATAATTGTTGTGACAAGAGAAATAATTTATTAACATGTAGAAAAGAGTCCCAACCTTGCAGAAAAGGAATGGTTAATTATGGGAATAATTAAGTCGGAGCGACTCAACTTTCCAGTCTTTACTGAATGGATCAGTTGCTTTCTCAAATGATTTCCTGTATGGTTTGCAGGAGGAAATGATTTTCATGACTTTAAGCCTAAACTGCTTTTGTGACAGCGTTTTTGTTTTAAGCTTATGATCCACTCTTTAAAGAAATGGCTCTTATTTAAGCCCATTCTAATGGGGTAAGCAAAGCTGTGTTAAGCTGATTTATACATGCTGCAAACATCATTTTAGCACCTGAGTGCTTGCTGGTAAAAATTACTCTCTCCCTCTGAAGATTATTATAATAATCTTGGCTATCAGCATAGCTAGTGAATGTATGCAATGTGCCTTCCTTGCAGTTCTCCATAATCAACAGATTATCACTGGATTCCACCCCTGCTTCACAGGAAGAGATTTCTTTCTTTAGGGGCTAATGATTAAAACACCAAATCATCTCCAATCATTATCATTATTTTAGATTATTTTTCTGTGCATGACTTCAGGTTTATGAAATGCTAACTAGAGTCTATAACAATGCCATTACTTGGATGCGTGACTGGTAGGGCAAAATGTAGTCTAATGGTGTCTCCAAATATTTAATTTATAACTCTTGTTAAAAATCAGTGATAAACATCACTGTCTTTGCTTCATCTTTTGTAATAGTTTTCAATGTATTATTCATTGTAATTTTAATCTTTTCATTAACAATAATATCTTTATCATGTTGGGATCTGCTTCTATTTTTTCTTTCTCATTTTTATTTATCATATGGTTTTGTCTCTGGGCTTCCCTGGTAGCTCAAAGAGTAAAGAATCTGCCTGCAGTGCAGGAGACCTAGGTTCTATCCCTGGGTCAGGAAGGTGCTCTGGAGAATGGAATGGCGACCTACTCCAATATTCTTGCCTGGAGAATCCTCGTTGACAGAAGAGCCTGGCAGGCTACAGTTCATGGAGTTGCAAAGAGTCTGACACGAATGAGTGATTAACACTTTTCCTTGTCTTTCATGTTGAGTTATTTCTAGTTATATTCCAGACAACTACAGAAATTATATGAAAAAGACTCTGGTGATGATTATCTTCATATTTGACGTTTTGCTAGAAACACATGTCTATTTCAAAAGAATGCCAAATTCTTACTTGGTGCCTCCACACTCCAGAAATGGCCTTTCTAGAAGCCAAACCTAAATTCTCACCTTCTGTATATCCACAGTCAACACACACCCCTTCAAACTTTGTTGTGGATCATCTAGTGTTAACACTTCCTTCTAGGGTTTTTATCTTGCTTGTGTTTTGTGTTCGGGACTGTTTTCCTGGAACATCATTGAATCTTGAGCACTGTAAGAGTGCAGGGAGTTTTGGTCTAAGGGTCAGAAGCTCCCAGCCCGGCCCTTTGGCTCCTGAGCAGTCTCAGGATTCAGCAAGCATCTTTAGTGGAAACCTGGTGGCTATCTGGAGCTTTCCAGTATGTCATTCTAACCTGTGTGGTTGTCAGAACCCAGCTGGTTTCTCTTTTCTCTGGCAACAGCCTTTTCCTGGGCCTGGCCCAGATCTCTAGCCATGCTCAGCTGGCAAACATCTGCCAGGGGAGAGAGATGGATGTCATGAGCTCATCTCTGAAGGATCTCCTTCCTCTGAGTTTCCATCATCCTCTAAATGCCTTGAAAATGTTATCTTTTAAAATATAATGTACTACCTTTTTCTGTATCAGCAGGAGCATTTGCCTACTTTGACTTATACATGCAATCAGAAAACATGCATTGTATGTCATTATTTTAAAAATGTGCTCAGTCATACAATCGTGTCTGACTCTTTGCGTCTCCTGGACTGTAGCCTTCCAGACTCTTTTGTCCATGGAATTTCCTAGGCAACAATACTGGAGTGAGGTACCATTTCCTACTCTAGGGGATCTTCCTGACCCAGGGATAGAACCCATGTTTCTTGTGTCTTCTGCATTGGCAGGTAGATTCTTTACCATTAGCACCACCTGGGAAGCCCTTGAGATATGAAAAATCATCCAGGGGAAATTGTGCAGGGAAAGATGACCAAGTGGGTAAAAGTGATTCATTTGAGGCAATTTAAGTACTTCCTGGAGGCATCCGTGATGCTGTCTGTGAGTAGAGGTAATCCAGGCATACTTGGTGCCTGCCTGAAAATAATTGAAAGATTTCCATGTGGCAGAGAGGTTAGATATTTTATGTATGGCCTCAGATGATGAGATGATGCTAGAAGGGGATGGACTTCAGATATAAGTAGGCAGGATTTTCTCTGAAATCTCAGATCTATGGAAAAACACAGCCTGCCGTCTCTGGAGAGGATGCATGTTCTCCTGCTGGGGCTCTGTGAGCAGAGGTTGAGGTTTGTCTGGAAAGTGTGAAGAGGACATTGGGTTGGTGGGATCCTCATGATTCCTTCGGATTTTGTGATTCTATGAATTCCTTCTGTGTCCTCTCCTATAACATGAGGAATTTGTGCTTACCTAGCAGTGATCCAGGGCTTCCCAGGTTGCTCAGTGGTAAAGAATTTGCCTGCAATGTGGGTTCCATCCTTGGGTTGGCAAGATCCCCTGGAGAAGAAAATGGCAACCCACTTCAGTAGTCTGGCCTGGAGAATCCTATGGACACAGGAGCCTGGTGGGCTACAGTCCATGGGGTTGCAAACAGTCAGATAAGACTTAATGGCTAAAGAACAATAACAATTAACAACAGCAGTGATCACAGTTATTAAAGGTACTGCATGGCTTACAGAATTTTTTCCTGGGCTCTAATACCTTTGGTTTCAGTTATTTATGTCAAAGCTATTAGTTCTTTTTCCTGATGAATGAATCCTGTAGTGATATCTCTGTCTAGATCTTGAATTAAAAAGAATTATCACTGCTGAACCTAAGTTAATACTAATACATTATGAACATTCCTCTTTTTATATAAAAACATGCTTTTAGAATCAATGTCCACTCTCAATAGTTAAGCACCTATTCAGAGGAGAGAAAAGTGGTGATATATTTCCATACCAGCTAAAGTCCTTGATGCAGCAATTATGCTATTTTCCAGAGTAGGCTGCAGGTCTATTATAATTACTACATTCCACATTCAGATTTCATCATTTTCAGAATAACATATGCCTGGAAAAATTGCTCACTAGTTGAATTTTAGAATGATACATATGTATCCTCTATGTAGATATAAGAGCTAATGTTTGCAATATATTTAATTGCAATCTCCATTAAGGTTTTGTTCAACAAATTCATTTACTAAATCTATAAAAGCAGTAATAACAACAATAGCATTAATAAGTTGTAACAACTGTAGCTTTTTACTCTTTAAGGTTTTCTCATGTGTAAGATTAGGTCATTATCACATTAAGTCTCTGAGTCAGGCAGGGCAATCAGAAATTGCCCTGAAGACCTTGGGAAGTGCCCCGTCAATTTCAGAAATGAAAAACTGAGGTCCCAAATTGTTAGTGGACCTTTTAAATATCTCACAGCTGGGAAAAACTGGTATTAACATTTAGGCTCCTTTACCCCAGTCATTCTGTCTACTAATAAAAGTAATAAAATTCTGTAAATCTTATGCCAAAACAGAAGCCTTTGCAACTGAATTAGTTTACTGTGGATTGACCCCACACAGGTGACCCACCTCCTTTTGGCTGTAAATAAGCAACCCGAGACCTCTTTCAAACTCACCTTAAAAAGACAGAGGTCTTGAGTGACTTGCTCTCAAAGAGGATTCTCATACCTGCCAGTGAAGGAGGCTTGACTAGAAAGAAATAGAAGTAAAGTCAGCTGGATGTCTCTGTTTATTCACTTCTCTTGAAGTGGAAATATTGGTTGTTTTTTTTTTTTTAAATGACCAATGAAAGACTGTTTTACTCCCTTTCTAGAAAATCTGGTTTCTGGGATGTTACGACCCAAATGTGAATATTCTTTCCACATAAAAGAATGGAATATACTTTCCACATAGTCTAGGTCTTGGCTATTATCTCACGTTGTACAATCCTTTTTGACCTCATGGACTGTAGCCACCAGGCTCCTCTGCCCATGGGATTCCCCAGGCAAGAATACTGGCGTGGGTTTCTACTTCCTTCTGCAGGGGATCTTCCTGACCCAGGGACTGAACCTGAATCTCTTGCATTGGCAGGTGGATTCTTTCCCAGTGAGCCACCAGGGAACTTGGATTTGTGACCCTTCCTAACTGATGGACATGGTGCATGTTTTTGGAAGCACTGCCTGGAGCTAGACTCTAGGGGTGCATTGGAGAGGACAGGGTGTCTCCCAAGGTCATAGAGACTGATCTAGAAGACAGTTGGGTACCTGTACTACCACCAGGAAATCACGATAGGAGAGCGAATTCAGAAGGGTATTGTAGAGGAAAGATGCTCCTGCCATAACACTGAACAAAAGAGGTTGCAGAGGCCAAGCCAGCAGCCACTGCAGCCATCTCCAGCTGTGCACCCCAGGGGACTCAGGCTAGAGAAGACAGGACGCTGGCCCCAAAGAGTGAGGTGTGGATCAGAGGAACGGTTTCAGTGAGCCCAGACTCTTGCCTATTCTCATATGCAGAAAAGGGCTAAATTCCTTGAGATGTCTGATTTTCTTTGATTAACAGAAATAGTAACCAAATATATATATTTTTTAAATTTTCAAACTATGTGTTTTTTCTTTTCATATCAATAGAACCTATATCCTTTAAAAAAATCATTGGAGTACAGTTGATTTATAATGTTGTGTTAGTTTCAAGTGTACAGCAAAGTGAATCAGTTATATGAGTTCATATTCACTTTTTTTTTTTCAGATTGTTTTCCTGTATAGGTCATTACAGAGTACCGAGGAGAGTTCCCTGTCTATATAATAGGTTCTCTATTTTATATACATGCGTGCGTATGCGCTAAGTCGCTTCAGTTGTGTCCGACTATGTGACACTATGGGCTGTAGCCCACGAGGCTCCTCTGTCCATGGGATTCTCCAGGCAAGAATACTGGAGTGGGCTGCTATGCACTCCTCCAGGGGATCTTCCCGACCCAGGGATGGAACCCACGTCTCTTATGTCTCCTGCATTGGCAGGTAGATTCTTTACACTAGCACCACCTGGGAAGCCTGTTTTCTATATAGTAGTGTGTATATGTCAATCCCAGTCTCCCGATTCATCCCTTGCTACCTTATCCCCTGGTAAACATAAGTCTGTTTTTTGAAAACATTTCTATATATCCTGACTCATTCCTTACCTCTTCAGAGTTATCTGAGAGGCTGCCTCCAGGCTTAAGTCCTCTGTTTTGTTCACCAAATAGCACATACTTACCAAATTTTAGATTGTGTACTTTTTTTTTCGGTCAATAGTACTTGAATGAGGTGGTAGAAACTTAGGGCATAGAAATAGTACCTGAATTGGGACTATAGGGTCAACCTGTTTGCTAAGAGGAGAGGTTGCCATGGGAAGCAAGGTCAACAAAGGCCAAGGTCAGAGGCAGATTCATCCTGACAATTATGAGCATTGTCAGTGGTCAGCTAATCTCTTTATTTGTTGTTCAGTCACTCAGTTGTGTCCAACTCTTTGTGACCCCATGAACTGCAGCATGCCAGCCTTCCTTTTCTGTTACCATCTCCTGGAGTTTACTCAAACTCATGTCCATTGAGTCAGTAATGCCATCCAACCATCTCATCCTCTGTTGTTCCCTTCTCCTGCCTTCAATCTTTCCCAGCATCAGGGTCTTTTCCAATGGGTCAGTTATTCACATCATGTGGCCAAAGTACTAGAGTTTCAGCTTCAGCATCAATCCTTCCAATGAATATTCAGGATTGATTTCCTTTAGGATGGACTGGTTGGATCTCCTTGCAGTCCAAGGGACTCTCAAGAGTCTTCTCCCACACCACAGTTCAAAAGCATCAGTTCTTTGTTATTCAGCCTTCTTAATGATCCAACTCTCACATGTATACATGGCTAGTGGAAAAACCATACCTTTGACTAGATGGACGGCAAAGTAATGTCTCTGCTTTTTAATATACTGTCTAAGTTTGTCATAGCTTTTCTTCCAAGGAGAAAGTGTCTTTTAATTTCATGACTGCACTTACCATCTGCAGTGATTTTGATCTTGTTTGTAGATCTTATTTTATCTTCATATGAGCTATGCCTAGCTGTTATCTCAATCATAAAGGATAGTGTGAACTCTAGAATAATTCATATCTGTAACACAACTGATAAAGTTATCAGTAGTAATAAGTAGTTATAAGTGTACTTACTGTCCCTAAAAAATTACAAATCTGAAGTTTTTCCAATTATATTTATTTCCCAGCTTTTGTGGAATGTACATATGCAAGTGGACCAATAAATAACTAGAGATGACATGTTTAACTTTGAAAAAAGAGGGGAAAAAGCATCATCTTTCAAAGAGGAATTTTCATTCTGAGTTCTCAGAATAAAAACATAAGTAGATCACATAACACTTGTTTCAAATCAAAAAAGATAAATAACTCATTTCTCACCAGGAGACTTGGACAAATGGTGCAGAAAAGAGATGTCAAAACGATGTAATTGACACCATGGCACTGATGGGCCTCATGTACGAGGCTGGTTGTGATGTGTCCGGGAAAAGAATAAAACACAAGGTCAGGAACAAGAGTTCTTAATAGCTTCAAGGCCAAGACATGGGTACCTATTTCCTACAGGAACAAACCCAGAAATAGATGGGGAGGGGTAGCTGGTTTGGAACCAGCAGCATGATACACGGCCAGGTGGAATGAAGGAGCAGAGGTTAAATTTGAAACATCAAGGCACCTTTGGTGGATGTGACCTTGACTGCAACACACAGAGAGATGATCAGAGGCACCATTTTAGCTGCTATAAAATTGCATTAGGCAAATAAGTAAATACTGGTGTTAGTTCAGGCCTTCACAAAGCCAGGCGTTCAAGGACAGGCCACATATCCGTCTTGTAGAAGCTGGTCTCTGTCAAATGCCAATTGGAAGTAATTTGTAAAATTCCCTTTAGTCTTAATGAAAACGCTTGGCTATGTTTTGATACATCACTGTTCTTATAGTGATTTTTTTTTTTCTCCCAGGCCTTTAAAATATATAAGTCAACTCACAGATGCAGAGAACAGACTTGTGGCTGCAAGGGGAAGGGGGAGTGAGGGAAGAATGGACAGGGAGTTTGGGATTAACAGATGCAAACTATTATATATAGGATGGATAAACAGCAAAGTACCACTGTATAGCACAGGGAACTATATTTGATATCCTGTGATAATATGTAAAGGAAAAGAGTATGAAAAAGAATACATATATATGTATGACTGAGTCGCTCTGCTGTGCAGCAAAAATCAGCACAACATTGTAAATCCACTAAACTTCAATGTAATAAAAAAAATACTTGTCAGTTCTTCACAGGACAATTTGACACACACTTTGTAAAGCAATTAATACCAACTCACAGATGTTTCAAAAATATTTTATAATAAATATTTTTTCAGTTCTGTTGCCTGAAACCAAAAGTCAGCCTGCGGGTAACACCGACTTCTTTGTGTTCCCATGTTCTGGACCACATTCCAGAGCAGAGGGATTAACTAGGACAACTGGGCTAAGTTTGAACAAGTACTTATTTTAATTACATAGTATGAGGCAAAGCTGACTTTTCACTGAGCAGATGGTTGTTTGGTAAAGACTTCAGAAAAAATGATACATTCTGTAATTTTTTACCTACACTGAAGCTATTGAGTTCTCCTCCAGTTGGAAGTAATTAAACTAACTTTATTTTTCTCTATATGAGAAACATTCTACAAATTTATGGAGCTACTTATAAATTATTTTATGCCTTTGTGGAATTTAGAATTTCTATGCATGTCTTTTTCCCCCTTTGTATTCTAAACTGGAATGAATCTAAGGCCACAAACACTTACAGCTGGGTCTTAGTGTTCAGACTCAATAAATATCTGTTGATTTGAAATAAATGTAAGCTTCCTGCTCTGACTTAGATGCAAGGTCAATCAAGATGAAATGTTGGTCATTTAAAAAGTAGGTTTTGATGAACATTTGGGTCGTGACATTTTGTTTTCTGAGGAAGAAATCTTTGAGATCCTGGGTGGTTTCAAACCTTTTCTGTTGAGTGTGAGCTTTCTAGTTGAAATCCATCCAAATGGATGAAAGGAGAGAGACTCGGAATGTGCAGGGGGAACCCCAGGGCACTGAGTAGGGGGTGAACCTCAAGGGTGGCTCCTTTATCTACTCCTCACCCCTTATTTCAAAAACCAGGATATGAAAGTCAGAGCAGAAGCCCCTTCTCCTGTGAACCCCCGTTCTGTTGGGGTTTCAGCACCTTTCTGCTCAGCTATGCCGCTAGGTCCTGGATATCCTGACCCACTCTGACCCAGATGCTTTCTTGTGCCTAGTGTGGATTCTTAATATGTCCTCACTTTCCAAATCCACACCAGGAATCGCTACTCCTTTAGAGGTGGTTGGCTATAATATTTAAATTGTGAAAGTTCAGCAACAGGAGAAAGTACCATCAGGTCAGTTCAGTTCAGTTCAGTTGCACAGTCATGTCTGACTCTTTGCAACCCCATGGACTGCAGCACACCAGCCTTCCCTGTCCATCACCAACTCCTGGAGTTTACTCAAAATCATGTCCACTGAGTCAGTGATGCCATCCAACCATCTCATCCTCTCTCGTCCCCTTCTCCTCCTGCCTTCAATTTTTCCCAGCATCAGGGTCTTCTCAAATGAGTCAGCTCTTAGCATCAGGTGGCCAAAGTATTGGAGTTTCATCTTCAGCCTCAGTCCTTCCAATGAACATTCAGGACTGATTTCCTTTAGGGTGGACTTGTTGGATCTCCTTGCAGTCCAAGGGACTCTCAAGAGTCTTCTCCAACACCACAGTTCAAAAGCATCAGTTCTTCAGCACTCAGCTTTCTTTATATTCCAACTGTCACATCCATACACGGCCACTGGAAAATCCATAGCCTTGACTAGATGGACCTTTGTTGCCAAAGTAATGTCTCTGCTTTTTAATATACTGTCTAGGTTGGTCATAACTTTTCTTCCAAGCCATAAGCGTCTTTTAATTGCATGGCTGCAGTTACCATCTGCAGTGATTTTGGAGCCCCTCAAAATAAAGTCTGAAAGTATCACAATGAATGGGAATTCCACTATTCTCTAGAAATATGATATTAAGAAGGGCTTTGTAGAAATAGCAGCAATTAGAAAAATGTCTTACTTGACTTCTGACATGATGTCATGAGCATTCTCTTCCCATCACATGCTGTGATTTCCGCCCCCCGCCCCCCTGCTGCACTTCTGCTCTAAAGTCACTCAAGTCTCTCATCCGAGAAACAAGGAAGCTGACGTTATCATATGAGCCCGGCTCTGCACTGGGTGTATTCATACACATGCTATCTGATCTAATGTTGGCTACAAGCCAGTGGAGATAGCTGTACTGCTCATTTCGGTTTTGCACCCTCAGATTTGCCCTTTGTCCGCCCCAGTTAGCCCTGCCCTTTGTCCCAGGAGGGTGACCTCGGTGAAGTGTATCATGCAGACCCCCCTGGACTAGTTGAATACTGTAGATTTCTCTTAAGGCAGTTCCCCAGCACACAGTCGGTTCTGGCTCCACTAGGAGCCTTGTGTACCCACCTTGAATGTAGATACCACTATCCCGTCATTGCTCATCAGAGATAGCAGAGCTGGGAGTCACAGTTTCATTTTTATGCTGAAGTTGGTGATTTTTTGTATGATACTCAACCTGTCTGTCTTGGGTTGGGTCCCTTCAAAAACCGACTCTGGTACAAGGATTCAAGAACAACACTTATGTTGGAAGGTCACCCTAGGAAGGGAATGAAGTCAAGGGAGCAGGTCGTGGCTGTGGGCAGGAGGACTCGGTCCTGCTCCGGAGCCTGTAGGACAGTGTGGACCATCTCTGAGAGCTCTCCTACCCCAGGATTGATGTGGCCACCATATTGACCACCAGCCACCCTTACTCATCTGTCAATGGTGACTGCTCTCAGGATGCTGATCTCCAAGCCTTTACAGACTGCCCATCTTGGATCAAGCAGATGCCCTTGGCCCACATGGCCCTGGGCAGGTGGAATCACAGACCTGCCTCTGATGGGGTGAGAGCAAGGGAAGATGGGCAAAGCAATTCTCCAAGATGGTGCCTGTCCTTTGTTTATTTTTATTTTTCACTTTAGTTCTACAGGGAATTACAATCACACTTGTGTTACATAGCAGTTTTCACTTGACAAAGAGTTATCATAAACCAGATGTTTTTACACTAGAAAGACCTTATTTCAGTCTTCAGACAATCTTTGTGAGTCTCTCTGTCTCTCTCTCTTTTTTTTTTATCATATTTTGTTGGTTCATTTCTTATATACAGTCAAATTGAATTTAGCTGATGATACCCATTTAAGAACTCTACTACAAAATATAATCACAGTTCACAAAAACAGAGATATTGGATGCAGGTAAGCCCAGGGTGCAAATAATCAATATTTCCTTGTTGCAAAATGAGGAGAAAATTGCATGGCCCTAGCCTTCAGGAGCTGTCAGACTTCTGTATTCTTCACACACTTTGCTATTAACTCATTTTCATGACTTTGGAAACATCCCGGTAGCCAATATCTATGCCATTTGAGATAAATAGATGTATTTTATCTGCAATATAATTTCCAATATGTTGTGTTTGAATTACTTTTGAGTCTATAAAGACAGGCATCATTTGTAATCAGCAACATACAACTATTTGATGACCTGTTACTTTAAGATAAATATTTTAATATCTGAAAAGAAGCACAAATACCTGCTGGGAAATTGATTTTTTTTTTTTTAACTGATTCAACAGAGACTAAGTGAGCTGTTCTCTTAAGTTGGTAAGATAACCTTCTGAGCATCTGGGCTGTGTTTATGATAGGTTGGTAAATATTTTTCTAGTTATTTGAAAAAGTAACATACATATTCACTGGTTGAAACACTTCCTTCTACCTTTAAAGAAAATAAATGACTTCCGTATGATAACATCTAGGACCCATGGTTTGGAAAGGTAATGAATAAAGCGCTTTCTTGGTCAAAAAGCCTTGTATCTGGATCTTCACAGAGAAGTTTCAAATGCATGTGGTCATGTTCTTTTGTTCATAGATTAACTGACCTTCATGGAAGAGTCAAGATGGCTTGTGCCTAAGGCAGGGGAAATAAAGGAGCCTGAAAACTTAAAAAAAAAAATTTTTAAATGACTTAAGTGGAAAGGGCCATCATGATTCATCACGCTGGATGGAGAAACACTGTCACAGCTTTCCCCTAATTTACTCTATTCGTGCTCATTCATTTGCAAAGAAGGGTGAGGTGCACGTTAATAATTAGAGGGTGGGAGGAGAACGCCATTCAAATATTGCTTCTTCAAGTTCGTGGAGAGAACAGTTTGCTAGTATGTGTCATTATATCACTTTTGGAGATGAGTCTATCATTTCAGACAGCAGACCTTTGTCTGGGGTTGTCTTGTTTTGTCTTTGAAAGTAGGAAAGAATCTTGGTATTTTTGTGCCCTCGGAAGGTTGGACCTAACAGGTTCTCAAAATACTTGTTAGATAAGTGAATAAATTATTATTAAAATATAATGCAGCATGGTAGTCAGAAATGGTTTCAAATCCTGAATGATGGAGAATCCTGACGAGTGGAAATGCAATACGTGTCACTGTTAAGGACTTCTTCAGCAAATGACAGAGCTGAAATCACCGTGTGGGTGGGTGAATTTCTGATGGCTGACTTTAATTTTAATCCCCTTACTCACTTTGAATCTAACGGAGTCTCAGAAATAAAACTAATGGTGTGAACCTTGGATATGTTTAATGAAACATTGGTTTTTACTGAAAAAGGATAATTTTCTTTAAATTTAAATGTGTTATACTACAGTTCTGTGAAACAATGATCCAGTAACTTATCTTTCTCGGTTGCTAATTATAAGCCAACTGGGGCCTGTGATCTCACCAAGACAATGTAAATGTCAGCTAGGAGGGTTCATGACCCACACTCAATTTTTTTCCTGGGGGGAACATGTATTTTATTTATTTTCCTTTACTTCCTTTTTCTTTTCTTTCTCATAGGAGTACAGTTGCTTTACAGTGTAGTGTTATTAATAATTTCTGCTGTACACAACAGTGAACGAGCCACACGTGTAGATACATCTCCTTTTCCTTGGATTTCCTTCCCATTTCAGTTCAGTTCAGCTCAGTCGCTCAGTCGTGTCTGACTCTTTGCGACCCCATGAATTGCAGCAGGCCTCCCTGTCCATCACCAACTCCTGGAGTTCACTCAGACTCACGTCCATCGAGTCAGTGATGCCATCCAGCCATCTCATCCTCTGTCGTCCCCTTCTCCTCCTGCCCCCAATCCCTCCCAGCATCAGAGTCTTTTCCAATGAGTCAACTCTTCGCATGAGGTGGCCAAAGTACTGGAGCTTCAGGTCACCACAAAACACTGAGCAGAATTCCTTGTGCTATACAGTCAGTTCTCATTAGTTATCTGCTTTATACACTGTACTATATATGGGCCAATCTCAATCTCCCAAGCCATCATACCCCCCATAAGCGCTTAGTGTTCACATCTTTACACACTCGATTTTATAGCAAGCATTTCTGTTAGTTTTTTAGGTCCATGCATACCCCTCACCACTAACCTAGATGAGATTTATACAGGTGAGATTTCTTTCACATTGGGTTTTCAAGAACCAGCCCATCAGAGAATACCACTCTGCATTCACTTCACAACTTTATTGTTTTGCAGGCGAGAAGCATGCGGACACATAAAGGGCCAGTCATATGTAAGTACATATTTACAAAGGCAACATTTATCTTAATATTTAGAGAAATGAAAGTAATTTGCTCTTTTAAAGTCAGCGAACATTTTCTGAAAAATCTGCGTAATATTTTTAAGCTGCATTGCTTGTGTGTCTGTGTTCACCTGTCAAAGGTTATATAAAAGGAGTTACATATTCTCTTTTTTATCACATCAAGATCATATTGAGTAAGGAGCATAAGGGAGGGACACAGATGCAAGCTGGGGTCACCCTGACCCTGAGTATTTGAGTCAGAAGGTCACATTCATTCAGTTGTCCCCAAATATTTGCTCTCTTCTCTGTCAACATGTAATCTTTCTGTAGCGAGGACAGGAGAACAAAAAGGTTCTGTTTTCTATCACATTCCTTCAACCTGCAGTGACATTGTCAATGTTAAGGACAATTATGTGTGTTTAAAGGTTTAGAAAGTCTGAGATGTTTAAAAAGCAAAACACTGGGTGTTTTATGTCAGGGCTCTGGATTCTAACCTGTAATTCCCTCCCCTTCTTTGTGAGGCAGAATTCCTTTGTGCAAGCCTGTAGCAAGCTTGTCAATAAATCAAGTGAAGATTATATGGATTTAAAAGTCTTCATGGAAACACAGAAAAATAACTGCCTGGTTTAGAAGTTTAAAACCAAATGACAGTGTGCGTTTTGCCTGCACTCTGTACAAATAAGTCATAATTTAATTTGTATTTGCTTTGCCAAATTAGTAGAATCTGCTAGAATTGTCAACATTTCATCTTAGTTTTCTAAGGTGTCAGAGTTCTGGCTTAGAAGAATTTATTATCTAAACCCTGAGATGGTGTGGTGACAAGGGGTTTTAGTCTAGACTATTCTACACAATTTAAATAGAAATGTCTTCTTAGGGTTTATAACTCAATTCATCTACCTATTTTCATTCCAAATTTTATCTTCTCTTGCTTGATATCTTGTTTAAGTTACTTCTTCCCTGTGTACAAAATATTTCAGCTTTTACATAGTACATTGTCATTGTCTTTTAGTAAATATTAATACATCACTATGGGCTCCCCTGGTGGCCCCAGTGCAGAAGAATCTGCCTGCAGTGCAGGAGACATAGAGATATAGGTTCGATCCCTGGATTGGGAAGATCCCTGGAGAAGGGCATGGCAGCCCACTCCAGTATTCTTGCCTGGAGAATCCCATGGACAGAGAAGCTAGCAGGCTCCATGGGGTTACAAAGAGTCGGGCATGACTGAAGCTACATAGTACACATATGGGCACTAGGGAGAAATCAATGTAATAACTTTTTAGTACAAAAATATGCAGAGTCCTGCTCTTATAGGCATGCTTTTAAATTGACATTTCAAGTGGATGAAACTGTGTATTAGAAATGAAGAACAAGATCCGCTTCAAGAGGACAGGAGCGTGCTCTCAAATTTGGCTGACATTTTAACCCGAGATCATTGTTCTGTGTCCTGAGTCCCTGTGGGTATTGGTATCTACTTTACCACCACTCTCCTCTCTTTCCAAATTACTGTTAAAAAGTTATCATCTATTGTCTAACTTTTCAAAAAAATTAGAAATGAATTTGCATTTTAGAAATAGATCCAGTGGGAATTTTGTAAATGCTCATTTTTCCAGGTGATAAATGAAAAACATAATACAATATATTCTAAGATATGCTTAATCCCTTTATTTTGAATGGCCAGCTTTTGATTAATTAATCAGTCAGTCAAATTTGAGGGAATAATTCTATCTATGACTTAAGACTTAGTTCTGATATCAGACTTTTTTCCTTCTTTTGTTCTCTGTGTTCCTATGTCAAGAATTTTTGTTGTAATTATTATACAGATATTTTTTAGTGGTGACAATAATAACTTTTACATGTAAAATATTGTAATTTTCTGACGTTGACATTTTATCATCTTGAGAGAATGTAGATGTCTTTCTTTTAAAATTCCTTTCAGTTCAGTTCAGTTCAGTTCAGTTCAGCTCAGTCATGTCCGACTCTTTGCAACCCCATGAACCGCCAGCATGCCAGGCCTCCCTGTTCATCACCAACTCCTAGAGTTCACCCAAACTCATGTAACTGAGTTGGTGATGCCATCCAGCCATCTCATCCTATGTTGTCCCCTTCTCCTCCTGCCCCTAATCCCTCCCAGCATTAGAGTCTTTTCCAATGAATCAACTCTTCACATGAGGTGGCCAAAATATTGGAGTTTCAGCTTTAGCATCAGTCCTTCCAAAGAACATCCAGGACTGATCTCCTTTAGGACATACTGGTTGGATCTCCTTGCAGTCCAAGGGACTTTCAAGAGTCTTCTCCAACACCACAGTTCAAAAGCATCAATTCTTCGGTGCTCAGCCTTCTTCACAGTCCAACTCTCACATCCATACATGACCACAGGAAAAACCATAGCCTTGACTAGACAGACCTTTGTTGGCAAAGTAATGTCTCTGCTTTTTAATATGCTATCTAGGTTGGTCATAGCTTTCCTTCCAAGGAGTAAGCGTCTTTTCATTTCATGGCTGAAATCATCATCTGCAGTGATTTTGGAGCCCCCCAAAATATAGTCAACCGCTGTTTCCACTGTTTCCCCATCTATTTCCCATGAAGTAATGGGACCAGGTGCCATGATCTTAGTTTTTTGAATGTTGAGCTTTAAGTCAACTTTTTCACTCTCCTTTTTCAGTTTCATCAAGAAGTTTTTTTACTTCCTCTTCACTTTCTGCCATAAGGATGGTGTCATCTGCATATCTGAGGTTATTGATATTTCTCCCGGCAATCTTGATTCCAGCTTGTGTTTCTTCCAGCCCAGCGTTTCTCATGATGTACTCTGCATAGAAGTTAAACAAGCAGGGTGACAATATGCAGCCTTGATGTACTTCTTTTCCTATTTGGAACCAGTCTGTTGTTCCATGTCCAATTCTAACTGTTGCTTCCTGACCTGCATACAGATTTTTCAAGAGGCAGGTCAGGTGGTCTGGTATTCCCATCTCTCTCAGAATTTTCCACAGTTTATTGTGATCCACACAGTCAAAGGCTTTGGTATAGTCAATAAAGCAGAAATAGATGTTTCCTGGAACTCTCTTCCTTTTTCCATGATCCAGCGAATGTTGGCAATTTGATCTCTGGTTCCTCTGCCTTTTCTAAAACTAGCTTGAACATCTGAAAGTTTATGATTCATGTATTGCTGAAGCCTGGCCTGGAGAATTTTGAGCATTACTTTACTAGCATGTGAGATGAGTGCAATTGTACGGTAGTTTGAGCATTCTTTGGCATTGTCTCTCTTTGGGATTCAAATGAAAACTGACCTTTTCCAGTCCTGCGGCCACTGCTGAGTTTTCCAAATTGTGGGCATATTGAGTGCAACACTTTCATAGCATCATCTTCCAGGATTTGAAATAGCTCAACTGGAATTCTGTCACCTCCACTAGCTTTGTTCGTAGTGACGCTTTCTAAGGCCCACTTGATTTCACATTCCAGGATGTCTGGCTCTAGGTGAGTGATCACACCATCGTGATCATCTTGGTTGTGAAGATCGTTTTTGTACAATTCTTCTGTGTATTCTTGCCACCTTTTCTTAATATCTTCTGCTTCTGTTAGGTCCATACCATTTCTGTCCTTTATCGAGTACTCACCTCCGTTTATAATATTATTGCCTTAAATAATTTCTCTACATACTTTGAAAGCCAAATCAGACAATGTTATGATATTTTGTCTAACTTTGAAACACAATTTATAAAATTCAAGAGGAGAAAAAACAATTATTGCATTTACTCATATTTTTGGTTACTTAGCTTTTTTTTTATTCTTGATATTTCTAGATTTCTTCTCTTATTTGCTTTCTCTTTGGTGAACTTCCTTTATCCACCTTTGAAGATAAGTCTTCTATTGAAAAGTCTCTTAGCTTTTCTTTATCTGAGAGGGCCTGGATTTATTCTAATTTCCTGTAGAATACTTTTGTATGATATGGAATTCTGGGTTACAGTTCTTTTTTTTCTTAAACCACTTGAAAAACATTGTCCACTTCCTTCTGGCTTCCATAATTTTTCACAAAAAGCTGCTCTAATTTAAATTGTACTAACTCTTATAAGTAAGGTGCTTTTCCTTATTCACTGTATTCTAGCTATTTTTCCTTTGCTGTTTAAATTTCAAGTGTTTGATTATGATGTGATGTTGTGAGTTTCTTTGGATTTCTTCTTTCTGGTATTTGATCACCTTCTTGAATCTGTAACAGAGGCCCACTACCAAGTTTGTGTAATTTTCAGCTATGTTTCTCTGGCTACTTTTAAAATCCTGACTCTTTTGGTCAGACCCCAGGGACATGTGCTAAATATCTTGCTATCACAATACACAGCTCCAAGATCCTGTTCATGTCCCCGCCAGCCTGCTCATGTCTCTGTTGTTTAAACTGGCCCATTCCTTTCATTTTACATCAGGTTCAACCGATTGGTCTGACCTCATCTCAGATATGATACTGAGCCCATCCAGCAAGCTTCGTATTTTATCCATCGCATTTTTCTATTCTAAAATTTACATTTAGTTTTTCTTTGTATCATCAATTTCTTTGCTGAGGCTTTCTTTCTTTCTTTTTTTTTTTTAGGTTGGTTTTAAATCCTTTCAGAGAATTCCAACACCAGTGATGTTCGTATTGACATCTGTTAGTTGTCTTTTCTCATTCAAGTTGAGATTTTCCTGGTTTGAGGTGTGAAAAGTAATCCTCATTTACATCCTGGACATTTTGGGTTTTATGTGATGAAAGTCTGTACCTTATTCAGATCTTCTGATTTTGCAGGTTTCTCGTGATCCTGCCCTGTCAGGAGAAGGACACACTGTCTCAATACTGCCGAGTGCTCCTGGGGGTCCAGGTTTCCGCTCAGCTTCCGCTGCTACCTAGGGGAGGAGGGGCACCTCATGACTGCTCCTCGGGTGGTCTCTCCTGATACTACAGAGGGGGCTTCTTGCCAGGGAATAAGGGTGAAAGCCCCACCTCCCCACTGGAGCTTCTCTGACAGTATCCCAGCAGAAAGAGGGTTCTACATTAAGGCCAGGCGAGGGTTTCATTCTTAGTTCTAAATAGGCTTTTACTTTGCATGTGCATTTTATGTGGATGAACATTGTCCAGGCAAGGGAAGAAGGACACAAGGTGGGTCCTCACTGTAGCAAAGCTGGAGGACAGGCTGGAGGAGGCAGGTCCGTTATAGAAGGCCATAAGCCAGAGAATGAGGAGGAACTGATTTAGCAAATATCACTCTTCAGTGTTGGGCTTCCCTTGTAGCTCAGTTGGTAAAGAATCTGCCTGCAGTGCAGGAGTCCGCCTGCAATGCAGGAGATCCGGGTTTGATCCCTGGGTTGGAAAGATACCCTGGAGAAGGAAATGATAACCCACTCCAGTATTCTTGCCTGGGAAATGCTATGGACAGAGCAGCTTGGCAGACTATATAGTCCATGGGGACACAAGTGTCGGACATGACTTAGCAACTAAACCGCTCTTCAGTGTTACCAAGGTTCTTCTGCCCTAGAGCAGGAGCGCTGCAGCCAGGACAGGGCAGCCATCCCCTACCCCCCAACCTTCTGGTGAATTGTTGAATTTGATTAGCAGAGGCTTGGGCACCAGGAGAGAGAGTGGGCATGTGTAGGGCAGGTGTGGGAGGTAGTAAGGAATAGTAACAGTGTGGGTCTGTGTTGGTCACACATAGAAAAATAAGGCTGTGTGTACACCAAAGTGCCTGGCCATAAATTGTTAAACATTACAGTTGATCACTAGAATAACTCCTCTCCAAAACAGGATGATGCATTATAATCCTTACCTGAGGAAATGGTAGACTAGAAACACACCTCAGCAATGTCCTTCTGAATGCATTTTCTATGCCACAACAGAGTTTATGTGTGTGTGTTCATGAAGTCACTTCAGCCGTTTTCAACTCTTTGTGACCCCAAGGACTGTAGCCACCAGTCTCCTGAGTTCATGAGATTCTCCAGGCAAGAATACTGGAGTGGGTTGCCATGCCCTTCTCCAGGGGATCTTCCTGACCCAGGGATGGAACTCACGTCTCTTACATGTCCTGCACTGCAGGTGGGTTCTTTACTACTAGTGCCATTTGGAAAGCCCAGTAGAATTTACACATAAACATAAATAAACTGTTATATAAAAACCAGTTTAGAGGGCCAAAAAATGAGGATAGAATGCAAAAGAAAAAGAAAACCAAGAATGGAAACAACTATAGGGTGTGCAAGGAGCAATGAATTTGTTTAAGTGGATATTTGCCTATGAATGCATAAGTGCCCGGGGCATTTTCTCCATGTAAACTGGGGCTGCGATGAACAGTTTGGGTGGAGAATACCTGTATTGCACAAGGACTGATAAAACACGTCTTTATGAAATCCGCTCACGGGTGTGTTCTGATTCCACTAGATTTGCGGAGCTATATGATTTAGGCAGAAATATGTCATAAGATTGTATAGGTTCCAACAATCGTTGAAAGGGTTGCTTTGGCATTACAAGGAAAGGATTTGAGCAATTTCTGCTCTCTTTTGGTGTGGTCCTTCATCCATTTGGCAACTGACATGCAGAACATTTCCTATAGTCCTGATAAGAGCATAACAACTCCCTTAGTTAAGTGACTTTCTGGCTGCCCTCCACTTTCAGCAAGAATTATTAAGACATAGAGCTTTTCCCTTAGGAATCTACATTTCCCAAAAAGTAAATTAAGAGATTGAGAAAAGATAATTCCAGGTTTTGTTTACTACAGCAAAATTCACCATTAAAAAAAAAATGAGTGGGTTGCTGTGCCCTCCTCCAGGGTGTCTTCCCAACCCAGAGAGTGAACTTGTGTCTCTTATGTACCTTGCATTGGCAGGCAGGTTCTTTACCGCTAGTGCCAACTGGGAAGTCCATACGCCATGTGTACCTGCATATGTAAACTCACATACATCAATTATATGCAAAGCTCATTATTTGGGGGCACTTTCACTTGTAAATTAGACCTACGCAAATAGTTATTACAAAAGGGGAATGAAAGTAGGACTTAATTTCAGAAATAGTCATCATTAAAACATTATATTTTGAAAACAATCATATCAAATTTAACATCAGACTTTAACTTCTTCTTGATAATTCTTCCCAGACTGCCTTAGTTTAGCGAGATTGCTCCTTTCCCCAAATTCATGCATTAACCACACATGGAATCACTTTGGAATATCTCTCATCCTGTGCTCTTTTTTGCTGTTTCTTTTGCAGTGTTACTTTTTAATGTTTATGCCTCTTCAATCGTTGTCTACCATTATATTCCTCAAAATCCCTGACACTGTTTAATTTTAATAAATGTTATTGACATAAAAAATAAGAATTACTCATAGTTTTTTTATGTCTTCAACATGTCTGCTTATTTGAAGTCTTTGAGTTGTTGTTGTTCAGTCACTCAGTTGTGTCTGACTCTTTGTGACCCCATGGACTGCAGCACACCAGGCCTCCCTGTCCCTCACCATCTTCCGGTGCTTGCTCAAACTCATGTCCATCGAGTCGGTGATGCCATCCAACCATCTCGCCCTCTGTCATTCCCTTCTCCTCCTGCCTTCAATCTTTCCCAGCATCAGGGTCTTTCCCAGTGAGTCAGTTCTTCACATCAGGTGGCCAAAGTGTTGGATCATGAACTCCTAATTGCAAAATTCAGACTTAAATTGAAGAAAGTAGGGAAAACCAATAAACTATTCAGATATGACCTAAATCAAATCCCTTAGGATTATATAATGAAAGTGACAAATAGATCCAAGGGATTAGATCTGATAGACAGAGTGTCTGAAGAACTATGGATGGAGGTTTGTAACATTGTACAGGAGGCAGTGATCAAAACCATCCCCAAGAAAAAGAAATGCAAAAAGGCAAAATGGCTGTCTGATGAGGCCTTACAAATAGCTGAGAAAAGAAGACAGGTGAAAGGCAAAGGAGAAAAGGAAAGATACATCCATCTGAATGCAGAGTCTTTGAGAGCTGTGATATATTAACATTTTTCTTTCTGGGTTGTTATTCTTTAGTTGCTTAGTCATGTCTGACTCTTCCTGACCCCATGGACTATGGCCTGCCAGGCTCCTCTGTCCTTGGGATTCTCCAGGCAAGAATACTAGAGTGGGTTGTCATTTTCTTCTCCAGGAGATCTTCCTGGCCCAGGGATCCAATCTACATTTCCTGCATTGCAGATGGATTCTTTACCACTGAGCCCCCAGGGAAGCCATTGCTCTCAGGTATTTAGAGATAAATCACTTCTTAATCTCAGGAACTCAGAGCATCACTTCTGTCACATACACAGAGAGAGTATACAGATCTTCTGCGAGGGGGAGTCTCATTTCCTTACCTGTCAGATGCTTATTATCAGGAACCTAATCCCCTCACCTCAACCGTGGCTTCAGTATGGCACCATGTGGGTGGTTAGGCTCACAGCCAGGGGTTCTAATCTAATTTAAATAACTGGGGTAACTTTATGGGCTACTGTCATCCCAGAGATGCTCTACACCATATGGCCACATGCTGTTGCTGCTGCTGCTGCTGCTAAGTCGCTTCAGTCGTGTCTGACTCTGTGCAACCCCATAGATGGCAGCCCTCCAGGCTCCCCTGTCCCTGGGATTCTCCAGGCAAGAACACTGGAGTGGGTTGCCATTTCCTTCTCCAATGCGTGAAAGTGAAAAGTCAAAGTGAAGTCGCTCAGTCATGTCCAACTCCTAGCGACCCCATGGACTGCAGCCCGTCAGGCTCCTCTGTTCATGGGATTTGCCAGGCAAGAGTACTGGAGTGGGTTGCCATTGCCTTCTCCCATATCGGCACATAGTGAATGTCAAATTATAATGATGAAAATAAAGGACGCATTTTCATGTAATTGGACTTTCTACCTAAGTCAAAATTTTGATACCTAATGAAAACTCTCTGCAAAAGTTACCCTTGTAATAAGACTAAATTGAATATAATTGGATTTTTGTTTGAGGATTTAGGTTTTTAAGGACCTTGGGTCCCAATTAAATCATGTTCCATCCAGAGTTGATACTGTAAGTGAACCTGTTTTCTTGTGATTATCTTTTCTGTTAATACCATAGGGAATATATGTCAATTTAAGGTTGTCTTCATTGAGGGTCTGCTTAATTAAGATTGACGGGTCAAACCCTCAATGAGCAGCATTTCTTTTTGCTTCTCTTTGTAAAATTTTGTGTTGTGGAAATCATGTTTTAATGTCTCAGTCATCAAAATCATCAAAAAGCTTTGCACGTGAATTAACTGAAGTAACACGTATTAGGGACACATGGTAACCACACCAAGAGACATGGGTCCACTTGGGTAGGTGTCACTAATATAAACATAGTTTTCTTAATTTGAACATTATTGAAACTTCTTAAAAACTGCAAATGGGTTTTATGTGAGGAAATAATAATATCTGCAAATGACTTTAGGAAACAAAATGCAGTACATAGAAAATGTCCTTTCTGAAATCATTGCCTCTGACACTCCTAATACGGGAAGCTTGAATTGTATTTCTAAACATCACCTACAGAGAAGATTTTTAGAACACAAAGGCAATTTTGCTTACCTGCTTGGAAGTCAAAAATTCAGGACTTCTGACAAACACAACACTGCCTGTGGGTTTGCAAACAGGATAGAAAGATGTGGTTTGGAAAAGAGATATAAAATACACTATTGGAAGGTAATTCTTCAGGAATCTGGGGTTTCTGCGTGCCTTCTAAGCAAAGGTTCAAGAATGTTCTCACAACAGAGAGCCTTGGAAAGATAAAAATAGTATCTCCCTCTAGAGAGATTTAGTGTCTCTGCCAAGAGACGTTTCAAGGCAACAAATCTAGAGATGTCACGTATCTTCCCCAGAGAAATGCTGATAGGAAAGTGGATCTCTCTCTCTGGAGGCGGGAGGGTGGGTTTTCCAGCAGCCTCGGAAAGATGGGGTGTCCCGGTCACAAGCTTCCTCAGCTCTGACACACCTTCTCCCTGGACCACCTCTGCGTCACCCCAGGAGGACTCGGCAGCCATGAGGAACCACCATGGGCAGGAAGCTCATGGTCTCAGGTTCTTTATTTCTCCATCAGCCATGTCTGTAGATGTGTGAGTAACCAGTCTGGAGGTCCCACTTCCTAAAGCCCGCTCCACCCAGTTCCCCTTAAGAGAAAGAGGTCAGAAATATTTGCAGAACAGTCCTGCAGAATGTTGCAGAAATGCCCGCAACTTGCTTATTTGGCTGCAGATTCACATTTTCAGATGCACATGGAATCAGAAAATACCTTATTTTGAAGCAAATGAAAGTAGGTATCCAATGCCTATTTTTATCTCCAAAAGCCATAGCAAATCTCACATTTCAAGCATTTCCTTTAAAACATACTCTTAACATGCACTTTGAAAGTTCCCTGTGCCTCAGTGAGTCCTGGAGCACATCACTGGCTGAGAGGGGAGGCTCTGGGTGGGGGGTGAGAAGGGATGCTGAGTGGTCCAGGCTCAGGGGGAGGGATGTGGCCACAGAGCCATCAACTCACTCCTGGATTGGCTGACACGCACCTTGAGGGGCAGAGGAGAGTTTGCCTTTGGTCAGCCCTCTGTATCTGCAGATCACCATCCTTGGAATCTCCTGCATAATCTCCAAGCATGAGCATTTGGAGGTTTTAAAATGGAACCAGGCAGCAGGGTTGGAAGAGCTCCGACACCCACGGAGGCTTCCAGGGTACTGGCTGGTGGCCCAGCGTCAGAGGGAAGCTGGTGAAAGTGAGTTCCAACTGACTCTATTGCTAGAAAGACAGTGCCTCACACACTGCGTATTTTGGTTTCTTTTTGTTCTACTTAAATTAGGAAGAAACTCTATTATGTTGCTAGAGTTTTACTCATTTGGCTGTAGCCACAGGCAGAAAAGTACACAAGGGGAGGACAGGGAGAGGACAGTGCCTTGAGCAGTGAGATGTCTGAGAAGGGTCTTGTAGGACACAGCAGACCTCACATGACTTGAACATGCTGCCTCCCAGGAAAGCCACGCGTAGGTGAACTGTCCCCGAGTCTCTCTTTTCCTGAGGGCTCAAACATCATAGGGGGAATTTTCCGGGTGCTCTGTGCTATGAGGTGATGGCGTCAGTTTGTCCTTATCTATCTATTCTGTGCAGCAAAACAGCAGTATTTTAATAACTCAGTTTCTGATGTTCAGCGCTTAGACAAGGCTCCAATTTGCACATTTTTAGATTTATTTCTGGCTTCACGAGTACTGGACAGTTCATGAACATTTCACAGTAATTGCAAGTTGATTTCTCCACTTCACACCCCAGCCTTACATTTGCCTGTGCAATTAAGGTGACTGGGAATGATTTTCAGCTCAAGAAAAATGCTGTCCATGGAGTTTGCCAGAAGCAACAGTGTTTTCTTTAAAGGTGTTCTGAAATGGGTAATTGGCTTGAAATTTTATTTTCTTTTTAAAAAGCAAAACATATTGATCTATAAAAGGCTATATTTTATTTAAAACATGTACTTTAAAATCAGCCCAATTGGTGCTGTCTTACTGTAAAGAGATAATTGAGCTCTGGGGAATTGCAAACCCAGAGGCGCAGTCTATTAGGGGACCTGTGGAAATTGTGTGATTTTCCTGGAAATGACAGTATTTCTGAAATCCTCCAGGACCACCCGTGGCCCTTCCTGGTAGCAATCTTCTTGATTAAGAAGGTTCCTCCTTGGTAGAGATGTCTAGCAAGAGCCCGAAAAGAAAAAGGATCAGTTCAGCGCCTGAGCAGAGTCCCTCACTAACTCAGAAGGGGCCATGGTTTTGGTCTAAGCCTGCAGGTCCCGGACTACGAGCCCTTCAGGTTGACATTCCCCTCGGCTTCTGTCTCCCATGGTGACTCCTGAATCAAGGTTTAACAGGTTACTCTGGTCCTTATTCTCTCTGCAAGAAGACTCAGCTGAATTACTTGACTCCATGATGGTTTCTAAAGCTAAGAGTTCAGCACAAATGACTAGGAATAAAACAAGTCTTCCTTCACAAAGAGAAGGACAAAAGGAATGTTGAGGTGCATCTAGGCATGAACTCACTTAATGTACTGAATCTACAATTTGTAAGACTTCTTTCTTAAACAGCAGGCTGTGTGCGTGCTCAGTCGTGTCCGACTCTTCTGTGACTCCGTGGACTGTATCCCGCCAGGCTCCTCTGTCCACAGGATTCTCCAGGCAAGAATACTGGAGTGGGTGGCCACGCCCTCCTCCAGAGGATCTTCTTGACTGAGGGATCGAACCCACGTCTCTTACATCCCCTGCATTGGCAGGCAGATTCTTTACCACTAGCGCCCCCTGAAAAGCAGAAACCTCTGATTCAGGTAGAAATAAAATAACCCCAGCTTTCTTTGTGCTGTTGTAATGTCTCATAATAAATTTAGCATTTACATAGCACTTTAAGCCTTTTCAAGTGATTTTATGTCTTTTCATAGCTTTATATTAGTTTGCTACACTTTTCTACTAAATCACTGGAAATATTTGTTACTTCCTATAACCACTAGGACTGGAATGTTCGCCCAAATGATTAATGATGTTGTTTTATATATTTCTCTTTGCTATTTGTATGATTTCTTTAATCCAGTTTACTTCTGATGGTTTTTCCATTGCTAGATGAGATGTTAATTTGACAAAATTTGCTAAAACTTTTACAAATGCCATAGATCCTATTAGGAATTCATTATTCAAGGTACAAAAGAGAATGCATTTTATAGAGCTTTTAACAGTCGCCGAGCCTGAGGCAATTGCCAGAGTTTTTGCTCTAAATAGGGGGCAAGAGATGGGCTATTGCCTTGACGTCCCACCACTGAGGGCAATGGCCAGCTCGATTTATTGCTAAATGGAGAAGCATTTGTTGTGGAAAATGGGTATGAAATAAAAACAACCAAAGCAACTTTTTTCTGGATTTCTTTAGAATGAAAACCTTGAGGCGGTATCTGCGTAGGGTTTTTGTTTTTTCCTTTCTGTCCTCTTTTCTCCATCTCTTTTCTTAATCAGCATTTGACAGCTGCAGGACAAATCTGAATATTTATCCTTAGAGGGTACCTGTCTCTGTTTGCAGCTGCCACCCTGCTTTCTCCCTGGTCACTGATGCACATCCTACTGCCCTGAGGCTATACACTTAATCTCTCTGGATTCTGATCTGTTTGCCCCTAATTCTGTTCCTGCCACCCTGCTTCTTTAGAGAAGGCTATCTGTGGTTCATGGAGGAAATGTAATCTGTGAATTTTACTCTCTGACAATTTAAATCTAGTATTACATAATTCCTGTCAGTCTTAGATCCTCTTTACAAAGTCTTAAAAATGAATAGTTTTCTTAATTTCAAGTCATTTTTATAGCCCATATATTTTCCTTAAATGAATAAAATTTGATATCCCCTACTTTCTTTTCATCTTCAGTTTTTGTTCTTTTTTCCCCTGAAATGCTGACCTAAAATATTTTTGATTATATAAGTTTTATGCATTTATTACTACCCATAATAATTTAGAAGTGCATTTCATGGGTTAGTTTCATGTTTAATATTGTATTTTACCATCAATACAATATTTTTTGTGTGGTAAATTTCACATTAAAAAGAGGACTTTAAATCAATCAACAACAATATTTTATTTTTGAATAAATGTGCACATAACAGCAAATATTTTTTTGGGGGTCAAAGCGTATCTATCTCATTAATTTCAATTATACAAATAGCATTTTAAAATTCTTGAAATTCTTAACACAGTGCCCCTCACATACAGCAAACACTCAGTAATAGGTATAAGAGTGTATGTTCCATTATTCCAACATTTTCCTTTGTAATAGAATAGTATTAGCTCAGCTGTAAGAAACAGGAAGTGTCCTCAGGCTTTAAATAAAATTGTTTAGAGATGGGAGTGAGAAGAGGATCAGAGTAAATAGCAAATATTCATGGCTATGTAGTGGTTTTCTGAGCAAAACTCAACAGATTATCAAGTGTACTATTTACTGAGCATGTAATTAATATTTGACAAATAATTTTATTTCTCATAAGAGTCTGACACAAAAACTATTTATCTGCCTTACCTTTAAGACTTGGTTTTCTGTTATCATTTATATAAAAGACTCATTTGAGGTTTTTCAGAGAAATACACAAACCATTATATTTTAAATGAAACCAAAATTGAAAAGGACACGCGAATAAAAATTCTCAGAACCTAATGTCTATATGGATTAGAACTAACAGATACCTTGCATGTGTGTGTGTGCTCAATCGTGTCCAGCTCTTTGCTACCCCATGGACAGTAGCTCACCAGGCTCCTCTGTCCATGGGATTTTTCAGGCGGGAATACTGGAGTGGGTTGCCATTTGCTCCTCCAGGGGATCGTTCTGACTCAGGGACTGAACACATGTCTTCTGTGTCTCCTGCATTGCAGGCAGATTCTTTACCACTTGAGCCAACAGATGCTTTAAGGCAGTACAACGTGGTTGTTAAAAGCACATTCTTGGAACTGGGTAAGATCCCATACTTCCGGGGACCCCCAATTCCTCATTTTTAAGGGTGTAAAGACAGAACTTCACTTGCAGTAGGTTGAGGGTGTCATTACCATTCATACCATTTGCTTAGTCAGAAATACAAACCTGAATATCTTTTGTAGGTAACTTTGAATTGTGAAGTGTTTTTTAAAATAAACTTTTACTTTAGAATAACATTGGATGTACAAAAATGTTGCAAGTGTAGTAGAGAGTTCCCACACACCATACATCAGTTTCTCTTATTATTGACATCTGACCTTAGTATGAGTTATTTGATGCAACTAATGAATCAATATTGATCCATTATTATTATCTAAATTCTGCAGCTAATTTTATCTCTTTAGTTTTCACAAAAAGTCCTTTTTCTGTCCCAGGATCCCATCCAGAATCTCACATGCCAGTTGGTCCCCAAGTCTTTTCAGACCCTCTAGGCTGTGACTCTTCTTCCCTGAAATGAAGTGAAGTGAAAGTCACTCAGTCGTGTCTGACTCTTGGCAGCCCCATGGATTATACAGCCCATGAAATTCTCTAGGCCAGAATACTAGAGTGGGTAGTTGTTCCCTTCTCCAGGGGATCTTCCCAACCTAGGGGTCAAACCCAGGTCTCCCACATTGCAGGTGGATTCTTTACCAGCTGAGCCACAAGGGAAACCCTAGAATACTGGAGTGGGTAGCCTATCCCTTCTCTAGCAGATCTTCTGGACCCAGGAGTCAAACTGGGGTCTCCTGCATTCTGCTCTGGGTTTTGATGACTCTGGCAGTTTCGAGGAGGACTGATAAGGTGTTTTGTAGAATGCCACTGATTTGGGATGACTAGTGTTCTTCCCATGGGAGGAAGACTGCAGAAATAAACTACCCTTCCCATCACATTGTGTTAAGGGTGCTGCTCTCAGTCTGATTCTGTTTACCTGGATTATCTGGCTGAAGTGAAGCAATTTCTTTTCCTTAGAAATTCTAAATTACTAACGCTCCTCTTTGGGGCTTCCTTGGTGGTGTGGCAGTAAAGAATCCATCTGGCAATGCAAGAGACGTGGGTTTTGGATCCCTGAGTCTGGAAGATCCCCCAGAGAAGGAAATGGCAATCCACTCCAAAATTCTTGCCTGGGAAATCCTGTGGACAGAGGAGCCTGATGGGCTGCAGCCAATGTGGTCGCAACAGTCAGGACTGAGTGACTAAAACAGCAATAACAGTGCTCTTCTCTAACAAGTGATGGTTAGTAAGATTTTTAGATAATTTTTCAAAAAATGTCTCATTTCCTGATTCTTTCACTTAACTAAAGGAAAACAGACTTGTCTTTAAGTAACAGCTTTATCTATAAACATTGTTTTCTAGATGAAATCGTATTGGAATTTTAAAAGAGAACTTACTGCTTAGCAGTTAATGCCTGATTTAACTTCATTATATAACAAATATATCTTGACAAGGACGAGTGACCCAAAACACGTTTGCTAAAATGTAGTTGAAGAAACATGTACTTTCAGTAAAACCCTTGTTGTTACAGCATACCCTGAAGATTGCTATTTCAAAAAGCAAATCACCTAGGTAAGTTCCAGTTTAAACACACTTTCCTCAAACAACAGAAAGATTCTTTTCACCAGGAGACTTAATGGAGCTGCTGAGGGTTTGCTGATGCTGCGGAGCATGGGGGGAGGCAGGATTCTGTAGATTCCTCTGACTTGGATTTCACCTCCCCACTCTGTTAGCGACTTCTTCCTATAGTTAGCTTTATATTTCTAAACAAGATTTCTGTTCTGATATTTATTTATCTCTGGCTGCAGCTTGTGGGATCCTAGTTCCCCAGCCAAGGATTGAACCTGTGTCCCCTGATGTGAGAGTGAAGAGTCCTAATCACTGGACTGACAGGGAAGTACCTTGATATTTCTTTTTTTTTTTTTTAGTTTTTTATTTTTTTAATTTTAAAATCTTTAATTCTTACATGCGTTCCCAAACATGAGCCTCCCTCCCACCTCCCTCCCCATAACATCTCTGTGGGTCAACCCCATGCACCAGCCCCAAGCATGCTGTATCCTGCGTCGGACATAGACTGGCGATTCAATTCTTACATGATAGTATACATGTTAGAATGCCATTCTCCCAAATCATCCCACCCTCTCCCTCTCCCTCTGAGTCCAAAAGACCGTTATACACATCTGTGTCTTTTTTCCTGTCTTGCATACAGGGTCATCATTGCCATCTTCCTAAATTCCATATATATGTGTTAGTATACTGTATTGGTGTTTTTCTTTCTGGCTTACTTCACTCTGTATAATCGGCTCCAGTTTCATCCATCTCATCAGAACTGATTCAAATGAATTCTTTTTTACGGCTGAGTAATATTCCATTGTGTATATGTACCACAGCTTTCTTATCCATTCATCTGCTGATGGACATCTAGGTTGTTTCCATGTCCTGGCTGTTATAAACAGTGCTGCGATGAACATTGGGGTACATGTGTCTCTTTCAATTCTGGTTTCCTTGGTGTGTATGCCCAGCAGTGGGATTGCTGGGTCATAAGGTAGTTCTATTTGCAATTTTTTAAGGAATCTCCACACTGTTCTCCATAGTGGCTGTACTAGTTTGCATTCCCACCAACAGTGTAGGAGGGTTCCCTTTTCTCCACACCCTCTCCAGCATTTATTGCTTGCAGATTTTTTGATCGCAGCCATTCTGACTGGTGTGAAGTGGTACCTCATTGTGGTTTTCATTTGCATTTCTCTAATAATGAGTGATGTTGAGCATCTTTTCATGTGTTTGTTAGCCATCCGTATGTCTTCTTTGGAGAAATGTCTATTTAGTTCTTTGGCCCATTTTTTTATTGGGTCATTTATTTTTCTGGAATTGAGCTGCATGAGTTGCTTGTATATTTTTGAGATTAGTTGTTTGTCAGTTGCTTCATTTGCTATTATTTTCTCCCATTCAGAAAGCTGTCTTTTCACCTTGCTTATATTTTCCTTTGTTGTGCAGAAGCCTTTAATTTTAATTAGATCCCATTTGTTTATTTTTGCTTTTATTTCCAGAATTCTGGGAGGTGGATCATAGAGGATCCTGCTGTGATTTATGTCTGAGAGTGTTTTGCCTATGTTCTCCTCTAGGAGTTTTATAGTTTCTGGTCTTACACTTAGATCTTTAATCCATTTTGAGTTTATTTTTGTGTGCGGTGTTAGAAAGTGATCTAGTTTCATTCTTTTACAAGTGGTTGACCAGTTTTCCCAGCACCACTTGTTAAAGAGATTGTCTTTACTCCATTGTACATTCTTGCCTCCTTTGTCAAAGATAAGGTGTCCATATGTGTGTGGATTTATCTCTGGGCTTTCTATTTTGTTCCATTGATCTATATGTCTGTCTTTGTGCCAGTACCATACTGTTTTGATGACTGTGGCTTTGTAGTAGAGCCTGAAGTCAGGCAAGTTGATTCCTCCAGTTCCATTCTTCTTTCTCAAGATTGCTTTGGCAATTCGAGGTTTTTTGTATTTCTATACAAATCTTGAAATTATTTGTTCTAGTTCTGTGAAAAATATGGCTGGTAGCTTGATAGGGATTGCATTGAATTTGTAAATTGCTTTGGGTAGTATACTCATTTTCACTATATTGATTCTTCCAATCCATGAACATGGTATATTTCTCCATCTATTAGTGTCCTCTTTGATTTCTTTCATCAGTGTTTTATAGTTTTCTATATACAGGTCTTTAGTTTCTTTAGGTAGATATATTCCTAAGTATTTTATTCTTTTCGTTGCAATGGTGAATGGAATTGTTTCCTTAATTTCTTTTTCTACTTTCTCATTATTAGTGTATAGGAATGCAAGGGATTTCTGTGTGTTGATTTTATATCCTGCAACTTTACTATATTCATTAATGGGCTCTAGTAATTTTCTGGTGGAGTCTTCAGGGTTTTCCATGTAGAGGATCATGTCATCTGCAAACAGTGAGAGTTTTACTTCTTCTTTTCCAATTTGGATTCCTTTTATTTCTTTTTCTGCTCTGATTGCTGTGGCCAAAACTTCCAGAACTATGTTGAATAGTAGCAGTGAAAGTGGACACCCTTGTCTTGTTCCTGACTTTAGGGGAAATGCTTTCAATTTTTCACCATTGAGGATAATGTTTGCTGTGGGTTTGTCATATATAGCTTTTATTATGTTGAGGTATGTTCCTTCTATTCCTGCTTTCTGGAGAGTTTTTATCATAAATGGATGTTGAATTTTGTCAAAGGCCTTCTCTGCATCTATTGAGATAATCATATGGTTTTTATTTTTCAATTTGTTAATGTGGTGAATTACATTGATTGATTTGCGGATATTGAAGAATCCTTGCATCCCTGGGATAAAACCCACTTGGTCATGGTGTATGATCTTTTTAGTGTGTTGTTGGATTCTGATTGCTAGAATTTTGTTGAGGATTTTTGCATCTATGTTCATCAGTGATATTGGCCTGTAGTTTTTTTTTGTGACATCTTTGTCAGGTTTTGGTATTAGGGTGATGGTGGCCTCATAGAATGAGTTTGGAAGTTTACCTTCCTCTGCAATTTTCTGGAAGAGTTTGAGGAGGATAGGTGTTAGCTCTTCTCGAAATTTTTGGTAGAATTCAGCTGTGAAGCCGTCTGGACCTGGGCTTTTGTTCGCTGGAAGATTTCTTAATACAATTTTAGTCATCATCTTTGGGTTTCTGGTAGGTAACCTGGGATTTTCTTACTATCACACCATTCACTCCATTGTTCGTCTTTTTTCAAACTCCTAATTATGATATCACAATTGTCATCTGATCAGTATTCATAGTTACATTACATAACTTAAGTAAATAGTCACTGCTGACAAGTAGTGATCTCACTTCTTTTTTTTTTTTTTTTCCTCTTATCTCTTATATCACTCTTTGCTTTCTTTGGATTAGTTGATTAATTTTGTTAACCTGTGTTGAATTTTGATCTGGCTCTGATGTTTTAATTTTCAAGAAATCTTTTCTAATTCTGTGAACCCAGTATTTATGTTTTTTAATATAGTTTTTTTCTAATCTTGTTTCATGAGAGATGTATCCTCTATCTCTTTGAGAAAAATTTTTTATTTTAAATTTCTTTCTTTCTTTCTTTTTTTCCTGTTTTTTACATTTTGGGTGCTTCCTTGAAGTTGCTTTTGCTTTGTTTTGATTTACTTTGTTTTGTCTTGTTTTTTGGTATTGTTTGCTTCTTCTTTATCTTTTGTTAATGCTGTAAAATTTTTCCTTTTATTTTTTCTGTCATTCCGGAGGTTTTTCTCAATACATGGTAATCCTCAGTATTCTATTTCTATCTAGGAGTAAGACTCTGAGAAGCTGTTTAGAAGCTTTGTATGCATGGATGGGATTTCTCAACTGATGAGCTTTGCTGTAGATCAATTAGATGGTCATTTTACTCAGAGATCTCTAAATATAGTTATTTTCTGAAATCTTTCCTTTTCTGCAGAGGACCATCCCTTTAAATCCTGCCTCCAGGGTGAGATGACTGGTTGCCAGCTTTCTTGGAACTACGTGGGGCTTGAGCTGTTAACAATCAGGACAAGGTTTTTACTCAATCTCTCTGTTTTAGGATGTGTACCCCCTCGTGTCTCCCTCCACCCACAGCTACCCAAGATCTGGAGTGACCTTCATCTAAAAAACATGATGATATGTATACTTGTAGCTGATGCATGTTGATGTATGGCACAATGTGGTAAAGCAAATATCTTGCAATAGAAAAATTTTTTAAAGAAACCAAAACCCCTGAAAATTAAGATCCATTAAATCTCTTTGTCCTTATTCCTAGTTTTTGTACTTTATGTATTTAAGATGTATTCTTAGCTGTCTAGTCCGAGAATAAAGATAGTAATCAAAATGCATTTGAATTCAAGTGATTCAGATTTTTTTTTTCTTTAAACACCAGTTAGTAACTCTTCAAGACAGGCTTTTAAAAGATACTAGGAAAGTTTTCTGAGCGTGTCTGAACACAAACAACAGTTTGTATGCTCCTCCAATTTCTCTCTTGCTACTTGTTTGTATAAGATTTAAACGTCTGATGATAGGACACAGCACGATGACATTCTGGGAGATAAAAGGCTTTTATCTTTGTTACTCCAAGCTTTCAATGCAAGAGTTTGTACCCAGGACAGAATAATGGCATCTAGGGCTGCAGGTGGTGATGTAGGCAAGGATAGCTAGGTTTCTGGGCTCCTTGTGGATTTGACGATTTGGATAATTGTTCAGAACCCATGGTGTTGGGCTGGCCCTTGTTGCCCAGTCCCTGGCCCTGGGGATGTATAGAAGTTGGCAGTGTGTCAGCCTTAGGAGGGCAGTGGGTGGGCTGTGGACTTGATGGCTTAAGAAAGGGAACTGACCAGTCTCTAGCCAGAGCCTCCAAACTGGGTCAAGAGAGCATTTAAAACAAAGCATGAAACAAACAAAAAACCTACCTGACTTCCCTCTTTCTTCCTCCAGACTGGAAACACATGTTTGTAACTGCTGTATGTACATGCATGCTCAGATGTGTCTGATTCCTTGCAACCCCATAGACTGTATCCCACAGTTTCCTCTGTTCATTTAATTTATTGAACAGGTTCCTCTGTTCATTTAATTTTCCAGGCAAGAATACTGGACTGGGTTACCATTTCCTACTCCAGGGGATCTTCTAGACCCAGGGATCAAAACCACGTCTCTTGTGTCTCCTGAGGCAGGTTCTTAACCACTGTACCACCTGGGATGCGCGATTTATACAGAGCTTGTCTATACCATGGCAACAGGAGTTCATTTGACAAGTGTCTCTTGTATCTGATTGAGGGTTTGGGAGGCTGAATCTAACCCATGTATAGTAGATGTAAGGTTGCAAACTCGCAGCATCTCCAGCTCTACTCCGGGACAAATGGTTCCCTCACAACTCTTTGTGACTCATGTCCATTGCGTTGGTGATGCCATCCAACAATCTCATCCTCTGTCATCACTGACTCAATGGACATGAGTTTGAATAAACTCCGGGAGTTGGTGATGGACAGGGAGGCCTGGAGTGCTGCAGTCCATGGGGTTGCAAAGAGTCGGACACGACTGAGTGACTGAACTGAACTGAACTAAACTGATGTTTTGTTCTGAACTGCTAGTCTTAATCCTTTCCACATAGGATGAAGCCTAAGAATTGAGTCACATACTAGCTTTTGTTGCACAGACCTACAGAATACAGAAGCAGGAGTATCTACTTCCATTGTGAGGGAATGGCTTGTCCTGGAGTAGAGCTGGAGATGCTGTGAGTTTGCAACCTTACATCTACTATACATGCGTTAGATTCACCCCCCACCCCAAACCCTCAATCAGATACAAGAGACATTTGTTAAATGAACTCCTGTTGCCTTGGTCTCGGCCCAACAGACTGAACAGAGTTCTCCTCTGTTGATCAGCATGAACAGAGCAGGGGACTAAGAAGTGGGGCTGCCAAAGACCCTGGGATGCTGAGGGCTATGTGTTCACAGAACCCTGGCCCTTCCACCAGTCACCCCAGAGAGAACTTCCCTCTTCTCTTTTGTACCTGGTTAGGGAAACAGTGGAAACTGTGTCAGACTTTATTTTTTTGGGCTCCAAAATCACTGCAGATGGTGACTGCAGCCATGAAATTAAAAGACGCTTACTCCTTGGAAGAAAAGTTATGAGCAACCTAGACAGCATATTCAAAAGCAGAGACATTACTTTGCCGACTAAGGTCCGGCTAGTCAAGGCTATGGTTTTTCCAGTAGTCATGTATGGATGTGAGATTTGGACTGTGAAGAAGGCTGAGCGCTGAAGAATTGATGCTTTTGAACTGTGGTGTTGGAGAAGATTCTTGAGAGTCCCTTGGACTGCAAGGAGATCCAACCAGTCCATTCTGAAGGAGATCAACCCGGGGGTTTCTTTGGAAGGAATGATGCTGAAGCTGAAACTCCAATACTTTGGCCACCTCATGCGAAGAGTTGACTCATTGGAGAAGACCCTGATGCTGGGACGGATTGGGGGCAGGAGGAGAAGGGGACGACCCAGGATGAGATGGCTGGATGGCATCACGGACTCGATGGACTTGAGTCTGAGTGAACTCCGGGAGTTGGTGATGGACAGGGAGGCCTGGCGTGCTGTGATTCATGGGGTCGCAAAGAGTCGGACACGACTGAGTGACTGAACTGAACTGAACTGAGCCTGTTCATTTGTCCATAACAATCTAGCAAGTCATTATATTTACCTGACAGTATCTTCATTTTGGTTTATTATACTGACTTTGAAAAGAAGAACTGCAGGTTATTATCCACGTCACTTGGACTTGAACATCAGCCCACAGTAATAGTAGTTATTTGTTGAATTAATCGAGTAATTATTTAGTAAGTTAATATGATATTCAAATGAGAACCAGAGATTATAAACTACAACTCTACATAACAAAGGTCATTTTTCTTTGTTCTGCATTATTAGATTATTAACTTTGCATGGTAAAATACATGGTAAAATACCATGTCCCTGAAGTGTTTTCCTTTTCCCATGGAATTATCTCTGAGAGTAGAGTAGAATTGCAAATACAGATTTTTCTAATAATACTCTTCTTAAATTTTGGATTTAGCCACCAGGGAAGCCCAGTTCCCAATCAATAAATAAGGGAATTTGATCTCCCTCCCTACATGTTGTGGAACAAATTGGAAGACAGTTAAAAAGTCAGGGAGCTGGAATTCAGCTGTCTGCTTCCTGCCTGGGGTGCCTGGATTGGAGGATGTCCCTTCCAGCTGCAGCCCCACTGGGCTTGCACGTCCTGCCAGCCTGGAGGTTTGGCTTCACAGGCACCCACAGGGGTCCAGCGGAGCAGTGTCCTGCAGAGACCTGCAGGGGAAGTGTCTCAGGTGGGTCTTCTCAGGGACTCGCCGGAAGGGAATTTACTGTTGCAGGATTTCCTCAGTTTCAAACCCATTCACTTATTCAGCATCAAAAATAACCATGCACCCTGTCAGACATTTTAAGTTAACATTTAAAAATTTTTCTTCATAATTTTAAATGGCTACAAAACACATAATTTTTGGCATGTTGAAACGAGTGACACTGTAATAATAAAATGGATACAAAACTCTTTTAAATGCATTGAATGTACTCTCAGCTTTATGCTCACCATAATCCATTAAAATACATGATTGATTGTGTGTTTGAGGGTGCAGTGAAGTGTAAGGAATATTCACACATATTCTCACACATGTATATGTGTGTGTATATGTGTGTGTGTATATGTGTGTGTATATGTGTGTGTGTATATGTGTGTGTGTGTGTAAGTGTACCAACCAATTCTGCCTTGATACCAGGGAATTTTTATCTCATTTTTTCCCACTTGAATTCACATTTCAATTCCACTTCTACAGAATTTTGTGTAAGTTATGTTTATCTTTGAAAATGATCAGTTACCAAGTCACATACACACATGCTTCTACATATGGAAATTAAAAAAAGAAATTATTTTCTGTGACCGTAAGTAACAATATTTATCTTTGGACTTCATTAATTTATTATTGTACGAGATCGGTTCCTTGTTTGTGTCCAACCCTTTGCAACCCCATGGATTGCCAGGCTCCTCTGTCCACGGGATTCCCCAGGCCAGAATATTGGAGTGAGCTACCATTTTCTACTCTCCAGGATCTTCCTAACCCAGGGATAAAATTTGTGTCTCTTGCACCTCCTGCATTGGCAGGCAGATTCTCTACCACTGTACCCACCTGAGATGCCCCCTTACTACACTTGATTGTAGCCAAAGGTTGAGAAGTGATTGATCGATATGCAGTTGATCAAAATATAAATACATAAGAACTTTGACATGTAGATAGCAAAGTAGAAATTTTTACTGGAAAACCATCTCTGAATGAATGAAATGGATGGAACTTTTTATCAATTGGTTTTATATATCCAGGGAATAAAATAACTTTCTGTTACAATTAGTCATGGCTCACATACACTTTCAACTCCTGAAAACTATTATTTTCTTCATAGAGATACACTGAGCAGTATTAGGTGGGGGAGGTTGTGAGGGGTGTGTGTGTGTGTGTGCGCATGTTTAAGAAACAAAACTTAACATCAAGACCCACTTTCAGGGTGGCTAAACGTCTTTTTAAAAATATCTCCTGTAAGAACTAATATGCAAAATACAGGAGCACCCACATGGTTTCCAGTAATCTTATCAGGCTGTGAATATGGACAGACTTGATGTTGGCTGGCATCTGTTTCTCCAAGTATGAGTGACTAGGACAGATAGGTGTCCAGGTTTGGGGTTCAGCCCTCTGCTTGTCCTCACACTCACTTGGGTTGGAGGAAGTTCTCACGTTCTGTGGAAAGCAGAGATTCCCAGGGTCTGGGAGCTAAGAGTACGTGGCAGGACTGAGGTCAAAGTTTCGATAAAAGAGTGATTCTTGTACTTGAGTGGGCCAGCAATTGGGCAGCTCCACTTTAGAATGATTTCAGGTAGAACTTAAATTTGCTATTCCTTTTAAAAAAGGAGGGGTTAGCTTGAACTTGAGAATGAAATCCCACAAGTCATTTCTGCTGTATAAAGGAAAAGAATATCAGAGCACAAGTCATGTCCAGTCACCTGCAGGTCTTGTCCATCTTACTCAGGAAGCTTCTAGAAAAGTGATGCCCAAATCAGCTTCCTGTAATGGGAGAAATGCTCTCCACCTGTGCTGTTCACTACAGGAGCCATTGACCACCTGTGGCCACAGAGCACTTGAAACGTGACTCATGTGACCGAGGAACCTCATTATAATTTTTTTGTTCTTTAGTTACTAAGTCATATCTGGCACTTTGCGACCCCATGGACTGCCGCACGCCAGGCTTCCCTGTCCTTCAGTATCTCCTGGAATTTGCTCAAACTCATGTCCACTGAGTTGGTGAAGCCATCCAACCATCTCATCCTCTGTCTCCCACTTCTCCTCCTGCCCTCAATCTTTGCCAGCATCAGAGTCTTTTGCAATGAGTCAGCTCTTTGCATCAGGTGGCCAAAGTATTGGAGCTGCAGCTTCAGTATCAGTCCTTCCAATGAAAATTCAGGGTTGATTTCATTTAGGGTTTCAGTTTTTATTTAACTGTGAATAAAACATAAATTCAATTTGCTGCATACAGCTGGTGCTATCATGTTGTAGGAACAGTTCTAGAAGGTAATCCTCACCCTCACTCACATCCAGGGTGAAGTGTTGGCTGTGAGGCAGTTACTACATGCTGTGTTTCCCTCATGTTTCCTTAATGTTTATCCTCCAAAAACAAGATCTCTGGATATAAATGGCTTAATTTGAGTTTTTTGATCTATGCAAAGATCATTTCTTTTCAATTTCTGACAGTTTCTCAGGTATTCTTGGATATTAATGACAAAGTGAAGTGATAGTTAAAAATCCATAGCCTAAAGGCAGAGAATTTTGGTTTGAGTGTATTTAAATTAGAAATAAGATTGAAAATTAATCAGTTAATCATTTATGCTCATTTCATTCTAAATTATGATTTTATGTTTTATCTGTAACTTTTTATGTGTATTTTCAACCAAAAAAAGTAGTCATCAGAAAAAGCTTCTAAATGAGTTCCAAAGTCACCAAGGCTTTTATTTTTTAGTTCTCTCTTTGCCTCTCTGATTAATTTTTTTTAACTAAAATAAAAACTTATTTAATTTCTCCTGACCTGACCTCTCTCCTGGCATCATCTGTAAGCCAAGAAAAAGCAGAGAGGGAGGGCAGAATGGGACACGTGGCTGTGTCTTCATGTGCTGCCTGATATAAAAGCAGGAATAAATTACACGAGGGCAACACGCTTTTATTATCATGTTAAAAACCCAAATGGATAATGCTAGGTTGCTGTACAGTCAAGGATCACTCTCTATCTCATTTTTAACGCAGACGTTTTGCTTTTAATAATGTGTTAATGGGAGGAAACGCGAATGCCATTTGTGTGATTCTTTGTTCTGGCTGAGGAATAACTGATATTATCTAATGAATATGCAAATAACTCAAGGCTCCTTATTAATTGTGTCTAACCATCTGTTCCTGTAAAGAGCACTTGACTGTTTGCCACATCACACTCTATGGATGTGTGTGGAGAACTGTTAGAGAAACTTGGAGCAGTTAATCTATATATTTGAACGAATCTGTGGTTTTATTACCGTCAATAAATGAGGCAATTTCCCTAAACCGAAATTAATTGTTCAAATGAGATTATTTGAGGTTGATATTTCAATAGGAAAATGCTAAGAAGAAAATAATGGTTTAAATGACCCAACCCATGAGTTTTCGATTCCTAAGATTCTAAATAGAACCCAATTTATGTGATCTGAATCTACCCAATTTGATTCTGTAATAGACTTGTACTGCTCATGTATATGTATGATTAACGTAACACAATCACATTTAATCAGGAGATTTACAACATGGACTATTTTCTGATGGGATCTTATAAAAGGTAAACAGTAGCTTTGATTTTTTTTTTTTTTTAAAGGGCAGGCGAGAGAAGATAGAAATCAAACCTTGGCTGTAAAGCACTCCTATACTGAAATTTCAAACAGTGAAAGTGAGTTGGAAATAAGTTTATTTCTACTTTTGCTGCACTCCTTCTCAAACTGAAAATTCTTAGCTCCATTTTGAATGGTGGGTGATGGTTTTCCATAAAGTAAGCTGCCCAGGCCAAGCTGATTGCATGGCTACCATCTTTCACTGTGGTATTTTTATCTTTTGTCCACGGGGGGAGCAGTAAGCCAGCTGTTTCGCTTTACTTATATCTCTGTGTAAAGTCACACGTTTTCTATCTTTTTAGATTACAGCTCTTCATAAATCACATGTGACTGGATTATATACATGCATCTGGTGTTCGTTTCTGTTCAAATGAATGAACACTTTATAAACATCCCTATCTCAAGTAAAATTCTTCCTCACACAAGTGAGCAAATCAGTGGATTTGTGATTTGTGTTAGAAAACAACGTAAATTGTATGAATTTGATAAGATTTCTTCTCTGCTGACTACAGCATTGACCATGCTCTGGTTTCAGGAACAAAATAATCACTTTTAAGATTTGAAAGTAAAACATTGTCTTAATACCTGGAATTTTTTTTTAGAGTATTCCTTCAGGAATATATAATAAAATCATAAAATTATGATAGATTGATTATCACTCAAATTAATCTAATCATTATAAAGATAATGCATAGCCCCATCCCCACACCTTTTATGGCTCATGATTTCCACATGTCTATCTCATTAGGAAGCTTCCATAAGCCTCTTATCCTTCTCTAACAGAGGACAGACAGAGTGAAAACCACATTCACAGAAAACTAACCAATCTGATCACACGGACCACAGTCTTGTCTAACTCAATGAAACTATGAGCCATGCCATGCACGGCCACCCAAGACAGATGGGTCATGATGCAGAGTTCTGACAAAACGTAGTCCACTGGAGAAGAGAATGGCAAACCACTTCAGCATTTTTGCCTTGAGAACTCTGTGAATAGTATGAAAAGGCAAAAAGTTAGGACACTGAAGGATGAACTCCCCAGGTCAGTAGGTGCGCAATAGGCTACTAGAGATCACTGGAGAAATAACTCCAGAAAGAATGAAGAGATGGAGCCAAAGCAAAAACAACACACAGCTGTGGATATGACTGGTGATGGAAGTAAAGTCTGATGCTGTAAAGAGCAATGTTGCATAGGAACCTGGAATGTTAGGTCCATGAATCAAGGTAAATTGAAAGTGGTCAAACAGAAGTGGGATTGCTGGGTAATAAGGTAAAATTGCAAATAGAACTACCTTATGACCCAGCAATCCCACTTCTGGGCATACACACCGAGGAAACCAGAAGTGAAAGAGACACATGTACCCCAATGTTCATCGCAGCACTGTTTATAACAGCCAGGACATGGAAACAACCTAGATGTCCATCAGCAGATGAATGGATAAGAAAGCTGTGGTACATATACACAATGGAGTATTACGCAGCCGTAAAAAAGAATTCATTTGAATCAGTTCTGATGAGATGGATGAAACTGGAGCTGATTATACAGAGTGAAGTAAGCCAGAAAGAAAAACACCAATACAGTATACTAACACATATATATGGAATTTAGGAAGATGGCAATGACGACCCTGTATGCAAGACAGGGAAAGAGACACAGATGTGTATAATGGACTTTTGGACTCAGAGGGAGAGGGAGAGGGGGGATGATTTGGGAGAATGGCATTCTAACATGTATACTATCATGTAAGAATTGAATCGCCAGTCTATGTCTGATGCAGGATACAGCATGCTTGGAGCTGGTGCATGGGGATGACCCAGAGAGATGTTATGGGGAGGGAGGTGGGAGGGGGGTTCATGTTTGGGAATGCATGTAAGAATTAAAGATTTTAAAATTAAAAAAAAAAAGAAAGTGGTCAAACAGAGATGGCAAGAATGAGCATCAATATTTTAGGAGTCAATGAATTACAATGGACTGGAGTGGGTGAATTTAACTTAGATAACCATTACACCTACTACTGTGGGCAAGAATCCCTTAGAAGAAATAGAGTAGCCCTCATAGTCAACAAAAGAGTCCAAAATGCAGTACTTGGATGCAGTCTCAAAAGTGACAGAATGATCTGTTTGTTTCCAAGGCAAACCATTCAATATCACAGTAATCCAAGTCTATGCCCCAACCAGTAATGCTGAAGAAGCTGAAGTTGAATGATTCTGTGAAGACCTGCAAGACTCTAGAACTAACACCCCAAAAGATGTCCTTTTCATTGTAGGGGACTGGAATGCAAAAGTAGGAAGTCAAGAAATTCCTGGAGTAACAGGTAAATTTAGCCTTGGAGTACAGAATGAAGCAGGGCAAAGGCTAATAGAGTTTTGCCAAGAGAAAGCGCTGGTCATAGCAAACACCCTCTTCCAACAACACGAGAGACTCTACACATGGACATCACCTGATGGTAAATACCAAAATCAGATTGATTATATTCTTTGCAGCCAAAGATGGAGAAGCTCTATACAGTTAGCAAAAATGAGACTAGGAGCTGACTGTGGCTCAGATCATGAGCTCCTTATTGCCGAATTCAGACTTAAATTGAAGAAAGTAGGGAAAACCACTAGACCATTCAGGTATGACCTAAATCAAATACTTTACAATTATACAGTGGAAGTGAGAAATAGATCCAAGGGATTAGATCTAACAGACAGAGTGCCTGAAGAACTATCAACGGAGGTTTCTGAGATTGTACAGGAAGCAGTGATCAAGACCATACCCAAGAAAAAGAAATCCAAAAAGGCAAAATGGTTGTCTGAGGAGGCCTTACAAATAACTGTGAAAAGAAGAGAAGCAAAAGGCAGAGGAGAAAAGAAAAGAAATACCTATTTAAATGTAGAGTTTCAAAGAATAGCAGGGAGAAATAAGAAAGCCTTCTTGAGTGATCAATGCAAAGAAATAGAGGAAAACAATAGAATGGGAAAGACTAGAGATCTATTCAAGAAAATTAGAAATACCAAGGAAACATTTCATGCAAAGATAGGCTCAATAAAGGATATAAATGTTATGGACCTAACAGAAGCAGAAAATATTAAGAAGAGGTGGCAAGAATACACAGAAGAACTGTACAAAAAAGATCTTCATGACATAGATAATCACGATTGTGTGATCACTCACCTAGAGCCAAACATCCTGGAATGTGAAGTCAAGTGGGCCTTAGGAAGCATCACTACGAACAAAGCTAGTGGAGGAGATGGAATTCCTGTTGAGCTATTTCAAATCCTGAAAGATGATGCTGTGAAAGTGCTGCACTCAATATGCCAGCAAATTTGGAAAACTCAGCAGTGGCCACAGGACTGGAAAAGGTCAGTTTTCATTCCAATTCCAAAGAAAGGCAATGCCAAAGAATGCTCAAAGTACCACACAATTGCACTAATCTCACATGTTGGATCATCAAAAAAGCAAGAGAGTTCTAGAAAAACATCTGCTTTATTGACTATGCCAAAGCCTTTGATTGTGTGAATCACAGCAAACTGTGGAAAATTCTTCAAGATATGGGAATACCAGGCCACCTGACCTGCCTCCTAAGAAATCTGCATGCAGGTCAGGAAGCAACAGTTAGAACTGGACATGGAACAACAGACTGGTTCCAAATTGGGAAAGGAGTACATCAAGGCTGTACACTGTCACCCTGCTTATTTAACTTCTATGCAGAGTACATCATGTGAAATTCTGGGCTGGATGAAGCACAAGCTGGAATCAAGATTGCAGGGAGAAATATCAATAACCTCCAATGCACAGTTGACACCACCCTTATGGCAGAAAGCAAAGAAGAACTAAAGAGCCTCTTGATGAAAGTGAAAGAGAAGAGTGAAAAATTTGACTTAAAACTCAGCATTCAGAAAACTAAGATCATGGCATCTGGCCCCATCACTTCATGGGAAATAGATGGGGAATCAATGGAAACAGTGACAGACTTTATCTCTTTGGGCTCCAAAATCACTGCAGACGGTGACTGCAGCCATGAAATTAAAAGATGCTTGCTCCTTGGAAGAAAAGTTATGACCAACCTCAATAGCATATTAAAAAGCAGAGACATTACTTTCCCAACAAAAGTTTGTCTAGTCAAAGTTATGGTTTTTCCAGTAGTCATGTATGAGTGTGAGAGTCAGACTATAAAGAAGGCTGAGCACCAAAGAATTGATGCTTTTGAACTGTGGTGTTGAAGAAGACCCCTGAGAGTCCCTTGGACAGGGAGGAGATCCAATCAGTTCATCCTAAAGGAAATCAATCCTGAATATTCTTTAGAAGAACTGTTGCTGAAGCTGAAGCTCCAATACTTTGGCCACCTGATGAGAAGAACTGACTCATTTGAAAAGACGCTGATGCTGGGAAAGATTGAAGGTTGGAGGAGAAGGGGATGACAGAGGATGAGATGGTTTGATGGCATCACTGACTCAATGGATGTGAGTTTGATTAGGCTTCGGGAGTTGGTGATGGACAGGGAAGCCTGGCATGCTGCAGTCCATGGGATTGCAGAGAGTTGGACCCGAGTGAGTGACTGAACTGAACTGATTTCCATATTGTTTGTGTTTTACTATGTGAACTTAGTACAGGCAATAATAGCCCCATGTACCATCCAAAATTGCGAAATCAAAATTTAGATGTCACAAATTTCTTGTTGGTAGAATCAAAAGATGATGTTTGTCACAGCCCACCTCATAGTATGATTAAAGAGTCAGTGGAAAGTATGTAAATTGCCTTTAAAAAAGTAATATTTTCATAACCATGAAAGTTGGTATTAATATTTTTAGAATCACTACAAATGTGTATTAAATGGCTGTCCTAATACCAGAATGTTCACTTTAATCAATGTATCTTACAAATGTGTTTTCTCTATAAAAAATCTGACACAGTCGCTAGTGATAACTCTACTTACCCTATTTTTCCAGCTTTATTGAAGCATAATTACTTACTCCATGCAACATCTTGGGACCAGAAAGAGTAGAAACACTGCTTCAAATATCCCCCTATTTTCCTTTTTCTCTTCTACTGCTACATTGGGCTTTTATTACTTGTATAAAAGGAAGATTTTTCTCAATATAAAACACTGCTAAACATTTAGAAGTGTGTAAAATGATTTCCTTTAGAATATACATTGTTGGTCAAAGTCATGTGCTAGACACTCACAATAGACTTATAGCATCTTATTTTTCCAAAAATATCAAAGTTGGGCAATAGATGATGGTGATATTTATGCTTTATGGTCCCATTGTTTCACTGATATTCCATTTTTGACAGACTCTTGAAGTTCCTGTATTGTTCAGTTACTTAATACAGAGACAAATTTGGGTCTTCATTATTTTCTTGTTAATGACTCCCATTGCACCAGTTTTTTTGCCTTCGCAATTATGGTATGAAATTGCTTTTTTAAAAGGTTGTTTTAGATATGCACTGTATTTTCCATTATTGAATTTCTCCAAATAGTATTACACATGTTGGCCATTATGTCTTTACAGATCCCTGATGTATTTTGTCTTTTTAGTAATTCCAGTCTCTGTTCACAATTTTATTACCTCTTGCTGGTAAGCACTCCTACAATGCTTTCCTGCAGTACCCGCCTCTATGTGTCTCTCCCTACCCTCTTTAGTCCCTCCTAGACAGTGCCAACTCTTTGCCTGTAAATCAATACTATTCTTATGCATTTTTGCCTTTAAGATCTTCCACAAATTCCTATCATATGCAAACTTTCTCACCTTGGTATCTGAGTATCTTTCTATGACCTCCTCCTCCCCCTCAAAAAAGGTGCGCGCATGCTCAGTCATGTCCGACTCTTTGTGACCCCCATGGACTGTAGCCTGCCAGACTCCTCTGTCTGTGGGATTCTCCAGGCAAGAATCCTGGAGTGAGTAGCCATTCACTTCTCCAGGAGATTTTCCCAACCCAGGGACTGAAAGGTCTTCTGTATCGCAGGTGGTTTTTTACCATCTGAGTCACCAGGGAAGCCCTAAGAATGGGAGGAGAATATTAACAAATCAGAAAGAAATTGTTAGGTAAATTAAAACATGTTCTATTATTAAACATTAGGAAAATAATCCCAACTAGTATAGCAGGAAGAATAACAGCACCCCACAGAGACCCATGTCCTAATCTCTGTGCATGTGCTAACTCCTGTGTTTAAAGGGACTTTAGAGGTGGGCTGCTGTCTATGGGGTCACACAGAGTCGGACATGACTGAAGCAACTTAGCAGCAGCAGCAGCAGTAGCAGCCAAGGTGATTAAGGTTGTGGACGTTGAGATGAGGAGGTAATTTGGATTAACCAAGTTGGACTCTAATCTCATCACACAAGGTCTTTAAAAAAGCCTTTCATGACTGCGGTTAGTATCAGAAGGAGATGTGCCTGAGAAAAGATAAGAGAGACTTAGCGTTGCTGGCCTTGCTGATGGAGGAGGGGGATCTGAGCCCTGGAATATGGGAACGCAAAGGTAGGAAGGAGCAGGTAGATGGCTGCTCCCTAGAGACTCCAAGGAGGAACGCAGCCCTGTAGGATCATGATTTTATTTTATTCTATTTAAAAAAATTTGTATTGAGAACTAAAGAGCCTCTTGATGAAAGTGAACGAGAAGAGTGAAAAAGTTGGCTTAAAATTCAACATTCAGAAAACTAAGATCATGGCATCCAGTCCCATCACTTCATGGCAAATAGATGGGGAAACCGTGGAAACAGTGGCAGACCTTATTTTGGGGGGCTCCAAAATCACTGCAGATGGTGACTGCAGCCATGAAGTTAAAAGATGCTTGCTCCTTGGGATAAAAGTTATGACCAACCTAGACAGCATGTTAAAAAGCAGAGACATTACTTGGCCAACAAAGGTCCATCTAGTCAAAGCTCTGGTTTTTCCAGTAGTCATGTATGGATGTGAGAGTTGGACTATAAAGAAAGATGAATGCTGAAGAATTGATGCTTTTGAACTGTGATGTTGGAGAAGACTCTTGAGAGTCCCTTGGACTGCAAGGAGATCCAACCAGTCAATCCTAAAGGAAATCAGTCCTGAATATTCATTGCAAGGCCTGAGGCTGAAGCTGAAACTCCAATATTTTGGCCATCTAATGGGAAGAACTGACTCATTGGAAAAGACCCTGATGCAGGGAAAGATTGAAGGCGGGAGGAAAAGGGGATGACAGAGGGTAGGATGGTTGGATGGCATCACCAACTCAGTGGATATGACTTTGAGTAAACTCTGGGAGTTGGTGAGAAACAGGCAGGCTTGGCTTGCTGCAGTCCATGGGGTCGCAAAGAGTCAGGCGTGACTAAGCGACTGAACTGAACTGATAGCCATTTAACAAATAATGTTATTTTGTGTTGGGGTATAGCCATTTAACAAATAACACCGTGGCAGTTGCAGGGGAACAGTGAAGAGCTTCGGCCATAGGTGTACATGTATCCCTTCTCCCCTAAGCTCCCCTCCCATCCAGGTTGCCACATAACATTGAGCAGAGTACCCTGTGCTGTAAAGTAGATCCTTGTTGGTTAGCATTTTAAATGTAGCAATGCGTATCAGTTCAGTTCATTCAGTTGCTCAGTCGTCTCCGACTCTTTGTGACCCCATGAATCGCAGCATGCCAGGCCTCCCTGTTCATCACCAACTCCCGGAGTTCACTCAGACTCACGTCCATCGAGTCAGTGATGCCACCCAGCCATCTCATCCTCTGTCATCCCCTTCTCCTCCTGCCCCCAATCCCTCCCAGCATCAGAGTCTTTTCCAACGAGTCAACTCTTCGCATGAGGTGGCCAAAGTACTGGAGTTTCAGCTTTAGCATCATTCCTTCCAAAGAAATCCCAGGGCTGATCTCCTTCAGAATGGAGCAGTGTGTATAGGGCCATCCGAAACTCCCGAACTATTCCTTCCTCCCATCTTTCCTCCCCAGCAACCATAAATGTATTCTCTAAGTCTGTGAGTCTGTTTCTGTTTTGTAAGTTTGTTCATCTGTATTATTTATTTTTAGATTCCACATACAAGGGATGTCATATGACATTTCTCCTTCTCTGTCTGACTCACTTCACTCAACATGGCACTCTCTGGGCCCTGATTTTAATCCAGTGAGATCCATGTAGTGGCTGCTAATCTGTAAAATACAGTAAATTTATGTTTTTTAAGAAGACAAATTTGCGGTAATTTGTTGCAGCAGGAGTAGAAAAGAATGCAGCCTTTAATATTAATATCTGGAGGTGAGATGTTGCCTTAACAAATTCCTAAAGAGGTGTCGAAACTGGAAAAATTTTGGAGAGAATGGTAGAAAACGCCTAGATTGCCTTAACAGACTGCTGGAAGAAACATGGGCTTCAGTGGTTTTGAAGGGAGGAGGCAGGGGGACATGAGGAGCGTGGTAGAGAAAACCTAAATCACCTTGAGTAGACCATCCGTTCACGTGTGGAACTGGGTCCTGCGGTTTTGTGGAAAGCAGAACTTTTATAATGAAATCAGACTTTCAGTTGAGGTGATTTTTAAGCAAAGTGTTGAGGGTGTAGTCTGGTTTTATTCTTTAGATTCTGGTTAAAAATGTGAAAGGAAATTGTGTGAATGAGTCTTTAACAAAATGGATCCAGGGTTTGATGACTTGAGAAATTCTTAGCCTATTCAGACTGTAAAATATTGTAAAAGAAAAAAAAAAGAGGGCAATTTGACAAAAAAGTCCAGGGTGTGAATATGCCCGTTTTGCTGATACCCTGGAAAGATCAAAAGGTCAAAGATGAAAATGGGGGAGGTCAGAGGCTCTGGGTGGAAGGACATGGATACCTTTTTGGTGCATCAGGACTGATCTTTTTCTTGATGATGGTGGTGACAGTGCTCTCTTTACTTGTTGAAATCCCCAGAACAACATGCTAAAAACCATGCTGAAATTTTAAAAAAGGAAAAAAAATTACTACAAACATATTGGGCTTCCCTGGTGGCTCAATGGTAAAGATCTGCCTACCAATGCAGGAGATGCAGCCTTGGTCTCTGGGTTGGGAAGATCCCCTGGAGGAGAAAACGGCAACCTACTCCAGTATTCTGCCATGAGAAACCCCACGGACAGGGGATCCTTGCGGGATACCCTCCATAGGGTTGCAAAAGAGTGGGGCAAGACCTCATGACTAAATAGCAACAACAACACAGAAACATATTATAAAGAAGGAATGTAAGTAGAGAAATTCTAGGCAGGGCAAATTTAAAGCCCAACCTGCACTGTATTAGAGGCCAAGGAATCAGTGACAACCCAGAAAAGAAATTTTGATGTGATCAGAGAGACAATCACCAGTCTTCACACCACAACCTTCTGCTGCCAAGACGACAAGTATGTATAAGTTTACCACTTTTGTGGATAAACTATTTGAGATGTTACAAAGCAGGAATAAGCATGTCTGGAGTGTGAAATGGTATCTGCTAAGGATCCAGGCAGTCCCCTGATTTAAGCTTAATCCCCAAGACAATCCTGCTAGGTAGGGATGCAGTACAATGAGGAACACCGCGCAGATGAAGGGAGGCTGAGGATCTTAACCAACACACACCTAATAAGTGGATGGAAGAAAAGAAAATTGGAAAATAACTCCATTTATTCTACAAAGAATACAGAACTTCTAAGGAAAATGAGGAAAAAAAGGTATGAAAAGGAAACGATGGACAAATTCACTTACACATATAAGTTAATACTCTGAAAACATTACCAAATATAACTCAAGAGCACACAGAGACAATAGCTAAAGCCAATACCTCAGTAAGTCATTTAAGGAAAGCGGAATACTCATTTCAATCTGTATTGAGAAGGATTTTGACAAAGTTGTATACTCACTGTTTATTTTCTTGTAAAAGAAAATATACATGCTTGGTATGAACTGATAACCGTTGTGCAATGTAGACGTGGCTGGTAAAAACCATCTCAAAATCAAGGTGCAGACACTCACTGCTGTTTTTAGTGTTGATCTGGAGATGCTGGCCGATTTGTTCAAATACGTTAAAAATTTTTTACCCACTGTTTCAGTGTTTATATTTTCAGACAAAGTTTACTCATAGGAAATCATCCCAAATTTAGAGGCGAAGCTTAGTGGGCATTCTGTGTTGGACTCTCTCATCCGTCTGATGCCAGATTGCTTGGCACGTTGTGCTCTAATTCCTGTAGAATTGTCTCCCCACCGGTAACAGGCTCAAGAGGATGATAACTACGTGCTTATTACCAGTAGTGAGAGGTCACAGGTCACATCTTCCAGCTCTATGTATTTAGTAGAATTATAAACGCTGAACAGTGCAATATTGTTTACAGCTGTGAAAAACTGGGTACCAACCAATCATGCAAATATTAGAAATGCTAATATAAACTATGATATTCAATGCTTAAAATATTAAAGCCATTAAAATTACATTAAAGACAAAATGCTAGTTGATAAAAATATTAACACCGAGTAGCCATATGATACGTTAATAACTATGATAACTGGAAGAAAATACATTGAGATGCGAACAGGGGTTGTAATGCTTGTAACTTGGGCAGCTTATTTTTCTTAATTCTCTAGTGAGCAGGTTTGCATTGTTTACATAGGGAAAGAATAAGCATTAAAAAATAAAATAGCAGTTTATATATTTTTTCCTATTTATTCCTTAAATACTGCATATGACAAAACAGATCAAAGGAATGGTCTTTATAATTAACAAACAACATTGTTAGTATATGTGAATGTCTTAGACATGGATAATTTGCTGCATTAACCAAGAGGAATTTAACATATGGTGTAATTTTGTGCCATTACAAAAATAAAATATGAAATATTTTGTTCTCCACAATAAATATCAGACTTCTGATTATATATGTATAAGAAAAAATAATGGTCATAAAAATATTAATTTATGCAATGAATAAAAGATTTTCATGTGAAGATTTAAGAAGAGAATACTTCGGTGGATAACACCATACTCACTGTCCACGACTCTAGTTTTTATTTCAATATAATCTTGATCTCATGGGATCTAGAGAAAATGTACAGGGCTTATTTATAACTAAGGTTTTTAAGATACAGGATGCGTATGTTTTATGGAATTATTTTCTGCAGAGTTTCTACAAAGCAGTTTTCTGTTTATGAAATTTCAAGGTCACATGCAAATTTCATAAGAATTTAAGATGTGTTCCTCTGAGAAAGAATTTCAACCAAAAGACATCATGATACTTAAAAATCACCTTTCAAAAAGACCTTTCTTTGAAGAAAAAAACCCAGGATTTTCTCATATGTAACCAACTCAAAACACTATTGCAAATACAGTGGTTACTTAATATTTGATACACTAGGTTTTGAGAGTCGAACGCCAAAAAGCCAACTATCTAATAGATCTCTTCTGGCAGAAGCGTTTTGGTTGTATTAATTTCTCTTTCCTTTTGGAATTCTTCTTAAAAATTCTGTCTTTGCAAAGGGGATGCATTTTTGTAAGTTGAAGGGAAAGATGCAGTGTTTACTGGAAAAATGGTTCAGGCAATCAATCAAAATGCAATACAAATTAATAAAGTGCATGATGTGAATTTATAGTTCTCTGACTTGCATGCCTCCTCCCTCTCTTCTTTTATTAAATCAATCTCTAAAATCAAGGGGCGATTCTTCTCCATTTTCTTTGCCCTGTTCCTGGAGCACCCCTGCCTTGAGAACAGGCCAGATCTCAGTGAGGCAGAGGAGACAGAGCCGGGGGAGGGAGCTGGGCTCCTGCAGGATGGGGAGCTGCTTATTGCCTCTGGGTTTCAGACACCTTTCTTTCACATGAAAGGGAAATGAATGCCCATCTAATTTAATTAGTGATACGGAATTTGGTACCTTGAAAGAAACCAAACCTGAAATGTGACTTTTTGTGGGGGAGTGGGGAGGTGAAATTTTGCTGCTCTTCATGTAATGAACTGAAAGCAAATCCATCAGAAGCTTACAAAATTTTGAGAAAAGTCTATCATATAAAAATCAAAGTCTGGTCTTTCAAAGCCTGTGAAACTGCAGTCCCTGATATATTCTAATAGGACTCACGTTGCAAAGCTGTCTGGCTCTTGGGGAGGGCACTTGCTCAGAACTCAGTACAGCAAGAACTATTAACAGGTGTCCCAGAGGAAGAGGCTGGGATGGTTCATCCAGGACGAGGGCTTTAGGATGTGGTCCACACGAGGGACCTGTGCTTCCTCCATGTTTTCATGGACAAGGAAGCACCAATGTGTCCCATATGCTCTCTTCCAAATGCCAGGGTTACCGCCCTCCTTTTCCCATTGGTCCTTCTGATGCATCTGGAGAAGATAATTCACCTTTGGGTCTTATCACAGAGTGCAAGGAGCTGCATCTCAGTCTAAACTTCCATAGTGTGGTAAGCGTTCAAACTACAATCTTGATGTTAAAAACATCACATCAGAAATGCCTTAACAACAACTCAAAGTGATTTTTCAGGAAATGAACAGCAAGGCTAATTTAACACTCTGTTTGGAAAAGGCATATGTAATAAGAGTAAGTGCTTCCCAGGTGGCGCTAGTGGTAAAGAATCCGCCTGCCAATGCAGGAGATGCAGGTTCAGTCCCTGGGTCAGAAAGATTCCCCTGGAGGAGGAAATGGCAACCCACTTCAGTGTTCTTGCCTGGAGAATCCCATGAACAGAAGAGCCTGGTGGGCTACAATCCGTGGGGTTGCAGAGAGTTGGACATGACTGAGGGAGTAAACTACTCAGGCAGGCTCCTCGCTGTGCTAGTTAAGTATACAAGTGTCAGCAGCAGCAACAGCAGCTGCAGTGTATGCAGACAACTGTATACACTGGATTTCTGTAAAGTGTCACTCAGCCTTCTTCAATGCGTGTGGTCACCCCCACCTTAGAGATGAGAGCACTGAGGCTCAGGAAGCGTGAGGTAACATAGGTAAGCAAATTCAGCACTAAGGGACTTAAAAAAAAATCAGCTCCTTCTCCTTGGCTCTGCAGCCATGGGACTGTGCTCATAATAACAAAATCTTTTCACTTCCTAAATGCAGCAATGTGAGAGACTTCAGGCTTAGGCAGATCTAAATGTGCTCTGAAATGTCCAGAATGGGAGAAGTGTTGCATTTCCCCAGCTATCATGGCACCAAATCTTCACTGAGCCCGTGAGCGTGTGGAATCTTGGCTGGATGAGCTTGTCTTACACATTTTACAGAATACAGAGCATGCAGAGGCTATGTCTTTTTAGGAGTTTACATTGTTTTAGAATGCACACAACCTAGGTCATTAACTCCTAACAACTATTTAAAAAAGCACAGCTCTCCTCCTAATTGTGCAATAATAGGTATTAATAGTTGACTAGATGAATTATGTATATTTTACAATGTGCAATTATCCAAAAGTACATTTCATGAGAATATTCAGGAACATTAAAACTCACAATAAATTATAAGATGAAATACTAAATTATTGTATAATAGGTATATCATTTTCCTCTTTTTATTTAAAAGCATGTAAATAAGTGTGTAGATAAATAAACAACAGAAAAGTTAATTCTGATGACCAAACTTTGAACTGGCTCCTTTTGCACATTCTAATTTTTAATAAATGAGTTCATATGCTGCTTGCTTTTCTGTAACTCTTATTTTCACTCAGCAGCAAACTGTGGAACTCTGAATTTGTCAATAAAATAATTATACCATCATTTTTGTTAGATCCTAAGGCAAAGGTCCATACACAAGCTGGAATCAAAATTGCCAGGAGAAATATCAATAACCTCAGATATGCAGATGACACCACCCTTATGGCAGAAAGTGAAGAGGAACTAAAAAGCCTCTTGATGAAAGTGAAAGAGGAGAGTGAAAAAGTTGGCTTAAAGCTCAACATTCAGAAAACGAAGATCATGGCATCGGGTCCCATCACTTCCTGGGAAATAGATGGGAAACAGTGGAAACAGTGTCAAACTATTTTTTGGGGCTCCAAAATCACTGCAGATGGTGACTGCAGCCATGAAATTAAAAGACACTTACTCCTTGGAAGAAAAGTTATGACCAACCTAGATAGCATATTGAAAAGCAGAGACATTACTTTGCCAACAAAGGTCCGTCTAGTCAAGGCTATGATGTTTCCAGTAGTCATGTATGGATGTGAGAGTTGGACTGTGAAGAAGGCTGAGTGCCAAAGAATTGATGCTTTTGAACTGTGGTGTTGGAGAAGACTTTTGAGAGTCCCTTGGACTGCAAGGAGATCCAACCAGTCCATCCTAAAGGAGATCAGTCCTGGATGTTCATTGGAAGGACTGATGTTGAAGCTGAAACTCCAATACTTTGGCCACCTCATGCGAAGTGTTGACTCATTGGAAAAGACCCTATTGCCGGGAAGGATTGGGGGCAGGAGGAGAAAGAGGATGTGATGGCTGGATGGCATCACCGACTCGATGGACATGGTTTTGGGTAGACTCTGGGAGTTGGTGATGGACAGGGAGGCCTGGCGTGCTGCAATTCATGGGGTTGCAAAGAGTCGGACACGACTGAGCAACTGAACTGAACTGAAGGCATTTTATGTGAATGTACTTTAATATTCATCACTAATTCCTTATTAATGAAAATCTTTTGTTCCATATTTCTCTTACTTATAAAGCATACTTAGTAAATATTTTGCCCACAAATTTAAAAATTATATTGCATGCTTCACATTTAGAATTGTACAACTGTATGAAAAAAAGAGTGTGTATATCATATTTTAACGTGAATTGTGTTTCCCAGGTGGCTCAGTGGTAAAGAATCCTCCTTCCAATGCAGGAGACACAGGAAACGTGGGTTCGATCCCTGGGTTGGGAAGATCCCCTGGAAGAGGGAATGGCAACTCACTCCAGTATTCTTGCTTGGAGAATCAAATGGACAGAGGAGCCTCGTGGGCTACAGTCCATGGGGCCGTAAAGAGTTGGACACGACTGTGAGAGTGAGTGAAGGAGTGTGAGTCCCACATTTTCCTAGTCTGATCAGCACTCGGTCATGATTTGACATTATTTTAAAATACTGTTAGTACTATTGTGTCTTATTTTCCATTTTACTTTTATATTCAAAAATGAGGTTGCCTGGATAATCATATGTGTAACATAGTCATATGTATGTGTATATATATATATATATATGTTAATAGTAGTTAGGAAAAAAACTATACACATATACATTTATAATTTTTTCCTTTCTTTTGCATGTCCAGTTTTGATTGCCTTGTCATAATAAGTGAGTTGAGGATATCTTTCTGTTATTTTAACATTATGCAACAACTTACATGAATGAGAATAATCCGTTTTGAAAAGTTTTGATAGATCCGGCCCATAAATTGATACAATCTGTTTTATCTGTAAGCGTTTGTTGCCGTTATGTAGGAACACTACCAGGTATGGTGTACTAACATTGTATCTGGCCCTACCACTGCTGGGTCTGGGGCTTGGTGTCTGGTGTTCTTTGGGAAAGCTGTCTGTCATTACTGTTTCTAGTATTTCTTCTGTTCCTTTCTCTTTTCTCCCTGGTCCGGTGATGCACATATCCGCCTTTTGCAGTTATCCTGTAGTCTTAGAACATTCTGGCCTTTTTCAGTCCTTGTTCTCTTTGCTTTTCAGTGTTGGAAGTTTTTCCTGATGCACCCTCAAGCTCAGAGATTCCTCTTCAGCCATGTTCCATCCCCTAAAAAAACATCAAAGGCATTCTTCATTTCTGCTAGTGTTTTGGCCCCATGGACTGTAACCCGTCAGGCTCCTCTGTCCATGGGATGCCCCAGGCAAGAAGACTGGAGTGGGTCGCCATTCTCTTCTCCAGGGCATCTTCCTGATCCCGGGATAGAACCTGGTTCTCCTGCACTGCAGGTGAATTCTTTACTGTCTGAGTCACCAGGGGAAGATTTTGCTCCCGAGTTGCTCTGATCCTGGGGTAGCACTTTGTCCTCTGGCCTCAATAGCCATGGATCCCAGAGGAGCGGTTGATGTCTCAGTCTTCTTAACCTTTTACTTGCTGTTAGGACGAAGTGGTGACTTCTAAGCTCTTTCTGCACATAAATAAAAGAAATTTAGCAAAAAAATATAGACAGTGATGGTTGGAATAAATCATGCAGATCAAAGAAGAAATTTCATCTGGAAACAGAGTGGATGGTCCCTCCTCTCGAGATGGGTGTGGAGATGATGAAGTGGAGGTGTGGGTAGAGGGGCCCAGATGCTTTGTAAAATTGATCCAGTGAGAAGGTGGAGCTTAAATGGTGCAATATAACCTCAGTCAGTGTCTGTCTGTCTTATTTATCTCCTCTAAAAAGAAAAAATTCATTAAAAAAAAACTGTGTGTGAAGTTTGAAAATTTCTTTGGGAATGTATTGAAGAACCAGTGAAGACACAGACACACCAACTGAGACTCAAGACCGGGCTCCCCTGGTTTCTAGCTCTGCAACTTTGAATGTCTAATTCACTACTACATACATGCTCAACTGCTCAGTCATGTCCAACTCTTTTGCAACCCCATGGAATGTAGCCCACCAGGCTCTTCTGTCCATGGGATTCTCCAGGCAGGAACACTGGAGTGGGTTGCCTTCTCCAGGAGATCTTCCTGACCCAAGGATCAAATCTGTGTCTCCTGCATTGGCAGGTGGATTCTTTTTTTTTTTTTTTTTTTTGAGTTTATTTTTTTTTTAATTTATTTATTACGTTTATTTTATGTTTATTTATTTTTTTTTTTCTTACATGCGTTCCCAAACATGAACCCCCCTCCCACCTCCCTCCCCACAACATCTCTCTGGGTCATCCCCATGCACCTGCCCCAAGCAAGCTGCACCCTACGTCAGACATGGACTGGCGATTCAATTCTTACATGACAGTATACATGTTAGAATTCCCATTCTCCCAAATCGTCCCACCCTCTCCCTCTCCCTCTGAGTCCAAAAGTCCGTTATACACATCTGTGTCTTTTTTCCTGTCTTGCATACAGGGTCGTCATTGCCATCTTCCTAAATTCCATATATATGTGTTAGTATACTGTATTGGTGTTTTTCTTTCTGGCTTACTTCACTCTGTATAACTGGCTCCAGTTTCATCCATCTCATCAGAACTGATTCAAATGAATTCTTTTTAACGGCTGAGTAATACTCCATTGTGTATATGTACCACAGCTTTCTTATCCATTCATCTGCTGATGGACATCTAGGTTGTTTCCATGTCCTGGCTATTATAAACAGTGCTGCGATGAACATTGGGGTACATGTGTCTCTTTCAATTCTGGTTTCCTCCGTGTGTATGCCCAGAAGTGGGATTGCTGGGTCATAAGGTAGTTCTATTTGCAATTTTTTAAGGAATCTCCACACTGTTCTCCATAGTGGCTGTACTAGTTTGCATTCCCACCAACAGTGTAGGAGGGTTCCCTTTTCTCCACACCCTCTCCAGCATTTATTGCTTGCAGATTTTTGGATCGCAGCCATTCTGACTGGTGTGAAGTGGTACCTCATTGTGGTTTTGATTTGCATTTCTCTAATAATGAGTGATGTTGAGCATCTTTTCATGTGTTTGTTAGCCATCCGTATGTCTTCTTTGGAGAAATGTCTATTTAGTTCTTTGGCCCATTTTTTTATTGGGTCATTTATTTTTCTGGAATTGAGCTGCAGAAGTTGCTTGTATATTTTTGAGATTAGTTGTTTGTCAGTTGTTTCATTTGCTATTATTTTCTCCCATTCAGAAGGCTGTCTTTTCACCTTGCTTATATTTTCCTTTGTTGTACAGAAGCTTTTAATTTTAATTAGATCCCATTTGTTTATTTTTGCTTTTATTTCCAGAATTCTGGGAGGTGGATCATAGAGGATCCTGCTGTGATTTATGTCTGAGAGTGTTTTGCCTATGTTCTCCTCTAGGAGTTTTATAGTTTCTGATCTTACATTTAGATCTTTAATCCATTTTGAGTTTATTTTTGTGTACGGTGTTAGAAAGTGATCTAGTTTCATTCTTTTACAAGTGGTTGACCAGTTTTCCCAGCACCACTTGTTAAAGAGATTGTCTTTACTCCATTGTATATTCTTGCCTCCTTTGTCAAAGATAAGGTGTCCATATGTGTGTGGATTTATCTCTGGGCTTTCTATTTTGTTCCATTGATCTATATGTCTGTCTTTGTGCCAGTACCATACTGTCTTGATGACTGTGGCTTTGTAGTAGAGCCTGAAGTCAGGCAAGTTGATTCCTCCAGTTCCATTCTTCTTTCTCAAGATTGCTTTGGCTATTCGAGGTTTTTTGTGTTTCCATACAAACCTTGAAATTATTTGTTCTAGTTCTGTGAAAAATGTGGCTGGTAGCTTGACAGGGATTGCATTAAATTTGTAAATTGCTTTGGGTAGTATACTCATTTTCACTATATTGATTCTTCCGATCCATGAACATGGTATATTTCTCCATCTATTAGTGTCCTCTTTGATTTCTTTCATCAGTGTTTTATAGTTTTCTATATATAGGTCTTTAGTTTCTTTAGGTAGATATATTCCTAAGTATTTTATTCTTTTCGTTGCAATGGTGAATGGAATTGTTTCCTTAATTTCTTTTTCTACTTTCTCATTATTCGTGTATAGGAATGCAAGGGATTTCTGTGTGTTGATTTTATATCCTGCAACTTTACTATATTCATTGATTAGGTCTAGTAATTTTCTGGTGGAGTCTTTAGGGTTTTCCATGTAGAGGATCATGTCATCTGCAAACAGTGAGAGTTTTACTTCTTCTTTTCCAATTTGGATTCCTTTTATTTCTTTTTCTGCTCTGATTGCTGTGGCCAAAACTTCCAGAACTATGTTGAATAGTAGCGGTGAAAGTGGACACCCTTGTCTTGTTCCTGACTTTAGGGGGAATGCTTTCAATTTTTCACCATTGAGGATAATGTTTGCTGTGGGTTTGTCATATATTGCTTTTATTATGTTGAGGTATGTTCCTTCTATTCCTGCTTTCTGGAGAGTTTTTATCATAAATGGATGTTGAATTTTGTCAAAGGCTTTCTCTGCATCTATTGAGATAATCATATGGTTTTTATTTTTCAATTTGTTAATGTGGTGAATTACATTGATTGATTTGCGGATATTGAAGAATCCTTGCATCCCTGGGATAAAGCCCACTTGGTCATGGTGTATGATCTTTTTAATGTGTTGTTGGATTCTGATTGCTAGAATTTTGTTGAGGATTTTTGCATCTATGTTCATCAGTGATATTGGCCTGTAGTTTTCCTTTTTTGTGACATCTTTGTCAGGTTTTGGTATTAGGGTGATGGTGGCCTCATAGAATGAGTTTGGAAGTTTACCTTCCTCTGCAATTTTCTGGAAGAGTTTGAGGAGGATAGGTGTTAGCTCTTCTCGAAATTTTTGGTAGAATTCAGCTGTGAAGCCGTCTGGACCTGGGCTTTTGTTTGCTGGAAGATTTCTGATTACCATTTCAATTTCTGTGCTTGTGATGGGTCTGTTAAGATTTTCTATTTCTTCCTGGTTCAGTTTTGGAAAATTGTACTTTTCTAAGAATTTGTCCATTTCTTCTACGTTGTCCATTTTATTGGCATACAACTGCTGATAGTAGTCTCTTATGATCCTTTGTATTTCTGTGTTGTCTGTTGTGATCTCTCCATTTTCATTTCTAATTTTATTGATTTGATTTTTCTCTCTTTGCTTCTTGATGAGTCTGGCTAATGGTTTGTCAATTTTATTTATCCTTTCAAAGAACCAGCTTTTGGCTTTGTTAATTTTTGCTATGGTCTCTTTTGTTTCTTTTGCATTTATTTCTGCCCTAATTTTTAAGATTTCTTTCCTTCTACTAACTCTGGGGTTCTCCAACTCTTCCTTTTCTAGTTGCTTTAGTTGCAGAGTTAGGTTATTCATTTGACTTTTTTCTTGTTTCCTGAGGTATGCCTGTATTGCTATGAACTTTCCTCTTAGCACTGCTTTTATAGTGTCCCACAGGTTTTGGGTTGTTGTGTTTTCATTTTCATTAGTTTCTATGCATATTTTGATTTCTTTTTTGATTTCTTCTGTGATTTGTTGGTTATTCAGAAGTGTGTTGTTCAACCTCCATATGTTGGAATTTTTAATAGTTTTTCTCCTGTAATTGAGATCTAATCTTAATGCATTATGGTCAGAAAAGATGCTTGGAATGATTTCGATTTTTTTGAATTTATCAAGTTTAGATTTATGGCCCAGGATGTGATCTATCCTGGAGAAGGTTCCATGAGCACTTGAAAAAAAAGTGAAATTCATTGTTTTGGGGTGAAATGTCCTATAGATATCAATTAGGTCTAACTGATCTAATGTATCATTTAAAGTTTGCGTTTCTTTGTTAATTTTCTGTTTAGTTGATCTGTCCATAGGTGTGAGTGGGGTATTAAAGTCTCCCACTATTATTGTGTTATTGTTGATTTCCCCTTTCATACTTGTTAGCATTTGTCTTACATATTGCGGGGCTCCTATATTGGGGGCATATATATTTATAATTGTTATATCTTCTTCTTGGATTGTTCCTTTGATCATTATGTAGTGGCCTTCTTTGTCTCTTTTCACAGCCTTTGTTTTAAAGTCTATTTTATCGGATATGAGTATTGCCACTCCTGCTTTCTTTTGGTCTCTATTTGCGTGGTATATCTTTTTCCAGCCCTTCACTTTCAGTCTGTATGTGTCCCTTGTTTTGAGGTGGGTCTCTTGTAAGCAGCATATAGAGGGGTCTTGTTTTTGTATCCATTCGGCCAGTCTCTGTCTTTTGGTTGGGGCGTTCAACCCATTTACGTTTAAGGTAATTATTGATAAGTGTGATCCCGTTACCATTTACTTTATTGTTTTGGGTTCGAGTTTATACACCCTTTTCGTGTTTCCTGTCTAGAGAATATCCTTTAGAATTTGTTGGAGAGCTGGTTTGGTGGTGCTGAATTCTCTCAGCTTTTGCTTGTCTGTAAAGCTTTTGATTTCTCCTTCGTATTTGAATGAGATCCTTGCTGGGTACAGTATTCTGGGCTGTAGGTTATTGTCTTTCATCACTTTAAGTATGTCTTGCCATTCCCTCCTGGCCTGAAGAGTTTCTATTGAAAGATCAGCTGTTATCCTAATAGGAATCCCCTTGTGTGTTATTTGTTGTTTTTCCCTTGCTGCTTTTAATATTTGTTCTTTGTGTTTGATCTTTGTTAATTTGATTAATATGTGTCTTGGGGTGTTTCGCCTTGGGTTTATCCTATTTGGAACTCTCTGTGTTTCTTGTACTTGGGTGATTATTTCCTTCCCCATTTTAGGGAAGTTTTCAACTATTATCTCCTCAAGGATTTTCTCATGATCTTTCTTTCTGTCTTCTTCTTCTGGGACTCCTATAATTCGAATGTTGGAGCGTTTCATATTGTCCTGGAGGTCTCTGAGATTGTCCTCATTTCTTTTAATTCGTTGTTCTTGTTTCCTCTCTGATTCATTTATTTCTACCATTCTATCTTCTATTTCACTAATCCTATCTTCTGCCTCCGTTATTCTACTAATTGTTGCCTCCAGAGTGTTTCTGATCTCATTTATTGCATTATTCATTATATTTTGACTCTTTTTTATTTCTTCTAGGTCCTTGTTAAACCTTTCTTGCATCTTCTCAATCCTTGTCTCTAGCCTATTTATCTGTGATTCCATTTTGATTTCAAGATTTTGGATCATTTTCACTATCAATATTCGGAATTCCTTCTCCGGTAGATTCCCTACTTCTTCCACTTTTGTTTGGTTTGGTGGGCAACTCTCCTGTTCCTTTACCTGCTGTGTATTCCTCTGTCTCTTCATCTTGGTTATATTGCTGCATTTGGGGTGGCCTTTTTATATTCTGGGAATTTGTGGAGTTCTCTTTATTATGGAGCTTCCTCACTTTGGGTGGGGTTCTATCAGTGGCTTGTCAAGGTTTCCTGGTTAGGGAGGCTTGTGTTGGAGTTTTGGTGGGTGGAGCTGGGTTTCTTCTCTCTGGAGTGCAATGGAGTGACCCGTAATGGGTTACGAGACATCAAAGGTTTTGGGATAATTTTGAGCTGCCTGTATATTGAAGCTCAGGGGAGTGTTCCTGTGTTGCTGGAGAATTTGCGTGGTGTGTCTTGTTTTGGAATTTGTTGGCCCTTAGGTGGAACTTGGTTTCGGTGTAGGTATGAAGGCATTAGATGGGCTCCTATTGCTTAATGTTCCCTGAATTCAAGAGTTCTCTAATGTTTTCAGGCTTTGGATTTAAGCCTCCTGCTTCTGGTTTTCAGTTTTATTTTTACAGTAGCCTCTAGACTTCTCCATCTATACAGCACTGATGATAAAACATCTAGGTTAAAGATGAAAAGTTTCTCCACATTGAGGGACACTCAGAGGGGTTCACTGAGTTATAAGGAGAAGAGAAGATGGAGGGGGTAGTTAGAGGTAACTGGAATGAGATGCGGTGAGATCAAAAGAGAAGAGAGCAAGCTAGCCAGTAGTCACTTCCTTATGTGCGCTCTATAGTCTGGACCGCTCAGAGGTATTTACAGAGTTATACGGGGAAGAGGAGAGGGAGGAAGTATACAGAGGTGACCAGGAGGATCAGAGAGAGGAATGAGTAGGAGAGAGACAAATCCTGCCAGTAACCTGTTCCTTAGGTGTTCTCCACTGTCTGGAACACACAGAGATTCACAGAGTTGGATAGAGGAGAGATGGGGGAGAAAAGAGACAGAGGCCACCTGGTGGAGAAAAAGGAGAGTCCAGAGGAGGAGAGAGTGGTCAAGCCAGTAATCTCGCTCTCAGGTAAACTGGGATAGTGAAGTTTGGGTTTTTAAATGTACAAAATTGACCACAAAAACCTAAGAGCAAAGATTAAAAATCTAGAGTAGAGGTTGGATTTTCAAAGATACAATATTAGAGAGAAGCAGAAGGAAAGAGGAAGAAAGAAAGAAAAAAAAAAAAAGAAAGAAAAAGAATTATTAAAAAACAAACAAACAAACAATCAAGAAAAAAAAAAAAAAAGCCATCAACAACCATCCAAAGACTGTATATGGTGTTTGCCTTAAAAAAAAAAAAAAAAGAAAAAAAGTCTTTTAAAACAAACAAAAATATAGTAATAATAGGTTATAGAAATAAAAATTAGAGGGGAAATAGAAGACTTAACAATTAAAAAAAAGTTAGAAAAAAAAAAAAAAAAAAAAAAAAAAAAAAAAAAAGGAATGATTTTAAAAATATCTGGCCCTTTCTGGTGTAATGGGCCGTGTGGGATCACTTCCAAGGTGGTTCCCTCTGTTTAACTTCTTCTGTTTGCTGGCTTTTTAGGCTCACTAGTTTAGTTGCGCTGTGAGGAGGGGGGCTGCTGCTAACAAATAGCACTGTCGTGTGCACGCAGTATCTCTGCCCGGCTTGACCTGTCCTTTCTCGCGGCGCACAAACCGCTCCAGCTCTAGGATGCTCAGCCGGGAACCGTCTGGGGCCGGCCCTAGGCTGCGTGCACTTCCCCGGTCCAAGCCGCTCAGGTTCGGCGCTCAGGCAGCCCTCAGAGGCACAGATTCGGCTGGAACTGTGCTTTGTGCCCTTCCCAGTTCCGAGTAGCTCAGGAGTTTGGCGAGCGCGATCGCCGCGGCTTGTCACCTTTTCTGCCGCTGCTGCTCAGCTTTCTGGGCGGACCGCTGGCGCACCCTGTGCAGTAGATTGTGACTGTCCAGCACCCCCAGAAGTCTTAGCAAAGGAGCTTGCTTGCAGTTAGGTCCCGAGTCTGCAATTGCCCCTTTCCAGTCCTTACGGCTCTGGCTGCCTGTCCCCGGCGGGGGATGGTCTGCAGCCGGCTTTTCCCGTTCCGTCCTTTGTTCTGTGCTCGGTCCTGGCGGTGTCTTATGTTCAAGCTTTTCGCGTGGTAGCTATCCCACAGTCTGGTTTGCTAGCCCAAGTTAGATCGTTCTGGTTGCGCGTGGGGCGTTCCTGCCCGATTCTTACAAAGCTCTGCAGCCCGCGCCTCCCGCGCGTCCCTGCCCTGCCCCCGCTTCCCAATGGCGGATGCAGGCGTCTGCGCTGCTTTTCCGCTGGGGGAGTTACTGTTGGGCTTGTAATCTGTTGGTTTTAATTATTTGTCTATTTTTCCTTCCTGTTATGTTGCCCTCTGAGTTTTCAAGGCTCGCCACAGACTCGGCAGGGAGAGTGTTTCCTGGTGTTTGGAAACCTCTCTTCTTAAAATTCCCTTCCCGGGACGGGCTTCCCTTCCCGGGACGGAGCTCCCTCCCCACCTCCTTTGTCTCCTTTTCGTCTTTTATATTTTTTCCTACCTGTTTTTGAAGACAATGATCTGCTTTTCTGGTTGCCTGATGTCCTCTGCCAGCCTACAGAAGTTGTTTTGTGAAGTTTGCTCGGCGTTGAAATGTTCTTTTGAGGAATTTGTGAGGGAGAAAGTGGTCTTGCCGTCCTATTCCTCCGCCATCTTTCCCTCTCCCTCGGCAGGTGGATTCTTTACTACTGCACTACCTCAGTTCAGTTCAGTCGCTCAGTTGTGTCCGACTCTTTGAGACCCCATGAATCGCAGCACGCCAGGCCTCCCTGTTCATCACCATCTCATGGAGTTCACTCAGACTCATGTCCATCGAGTCAGTGATGCCATCCAGCCATCTCATCCTGGGTCGTCCCCTTCTCCTCCTGCCCCCAATCCCTCCCAGCATCAGAGTCTTTTCTAATGAGTCAACTCTTTGCATGAGGTGGCCAAAGTACTGGAGTTTCAGCTTTAGCATCATTCCTTCCAAAGAAATCCCAGGGCTGATCTCCTTCAGAATGGACTGGTTGGATCTCCTTGCAGTCCAAGGGACTTTCAAAGTTTTCTCCAACACCACAGTTCAAAAGCATCAATTCTTTGGTGCTCAGCCTTCTTCACAGTCCAACTCTCACATCCATACATGACCACTGGAAAAACCATAGCCTTGCCTAGATGGACCTTAGTTGGCAAAGTAATGTCTCTGCTTTTGAATATACTATCTAGGTTGATCATAGCTTTCCTTCCAAGGAGTAAGCATCTTTTAATTTCATGGCTGCAGTCACCATCTGCATTGATTTTGGATCCCCCCAAAATAAAGTCTGACACTGTTTCCACTGTTTCCCCATCTATTTCCCATGGAGTGATGGGACCAGATGCCATGATCTTCGTTTTCTGAATGTTGAGCTTTAAGCCAACTTTTTCACTCTCCTCTTTCATTTTCATCAAGAGGCTTTTTAGTTCCTCTTCACTTTCTGCCATAAGGGTGGTGTCATCTGCATATCTGAGGTGATTGATATTTCTCCTGGCAATCTTGATTCCAGCTTGTGTTTCTTCCAGTCCAGCGTTTCTCATGATGTACTCTGCATAGAAGTTAAATAAGCAGGGTGACAATATACAGCCTTGACGTACTCCTTTTTCTATTTGGAACGAGTCTGTTGTTCCATGTCCAGTTCTAACTGTTGCTTCCTGACCTGCATACAGATTTCTCAAGAGGCAGGTCAGGAGGTCTGATATTCCCATCTCTTTCAGAATTTTCCACAGTTTATTGTGATCCACACAGTCAAAGGCTTTGGCATAGTCAATAAAGCAGAAATAGATGTTTTTCTGGAACTCTCTTGCTTTTTCCATGATCCAGAGGATGTTGGCAATTTGATCTCTGGTTCCTCTGCCTTTTCTAAAACCAGCTTGAACATCAGGGAGTTCACAGTTCATGTATTGCTGAAGTCTGGCTTGGAGAATTTTGAACATTATTTCACTAGCATGTGAGATAAGTGCAATTGTGCGGTAGTTCGAGCATTCTTTGGCATTGCCTTTCTTTGGGATTGGAGTGAAAACTGACCTTTTCCAGTCCTGTGGCCACTGCTGAGTTTTCCACATTTGCTGGCATATTGAGTGCAGCACTTTCACAGCATCATCTTTCAGGATTTGAAACAGCTCAACTAGAATTCCATCACCTCCACTTCACTACCTGGGAAGCCCAATTCACCTCTCTGAACTCCAAATTCCTCATGGAGTCTTATATAGCATCAAGTTCTTCTGATCATAACAGATAATAGTGCATGGGAGAGGACATTGTTAACTCCAAATTTCCTATTAACATAAGACATGATAATAATGGTGACTCAGTGGTAAAGAATCCGCCTGCAATGCAGGAGACATGGTTGAAGTTGAAGTTTCGATCCCAGGATTGGGAAGATCTCCTGGAGAAGAAAATAGAAATCCACTCCAGTATTCTTGCCTAGAAAATCCCATGGACAGAGAAGCCTGACAGGCTATAGTCCATGGGGACACAAAGAGTCGGACATGACTTAGCAAGTAAAACAACAACAGCATGATAATAACATTAGGAACTTTCCTGGTGCTCTAGGGGTTAAGGATCTACCCTGCAGTGCAGTGTTCGATCTCTGGTGGGGGATCCCACATGTTGCACTTGCTAAGCCTGCAATGCACAACTAGAGAGCCTGCAAGCTGCAACTCGAGAGTCCATGTGCCACAATGGAACATCCCCTCTGTAATGCAGCGAAGATTGCATGTGCTTGATGAAGCTAAATGAATGACTATAAAAAATAACAATAATAAAAAATTACAAGCTATCATAATTCCAGTGATAGAAATTGTGGAGGCTATTTCTTTTTACAAGAATGTATTTTTGAGAATTACATATTGTGCTTGGCAAAGATTGATTATATTTTATATTTACAGTGATTTAAAACTTACAAAATAGATAGCAGTAATTTCTTATTATTTTGTGTCTGTTTTTATGTGTGTCTGGTCGATTTATACAATTTTACATTTTTACCTGGACATGGGCAAGGATATAAATTAGCTTGAAACACTCTGAGTGATTCTATTATCTGTACAATCTTGTAACTTTTGCTTTAATATTATAAAAAGAAAGATACTAAGCGAGGTGTGATTCTAAAAGCCGCAGTCTATGATGGTGGGCCAGAGGCAGGGTTTGCAACATTAGTTCTAGAAGCCTCCTATGACCTCAGATGACCTCAGCGACTCTGAGATGCTTCTCAGTGGTGGATTGCTGTCTTTCATTTCACTGGGGAGGAGATAAGAACAAATGGGTCATAAATTGCTGAAGAGAAAATGTTTCACTTTTCAGACCGAAAGGAATTGTGAAGAACCAGACGTTTAAGTTGGCAGAAGACAGAGAGTGTTGATGGTCTCAGGTTGCTGGAAACAGCAGGCGTCTCGCGTGGGTGTAACGGGCACGATGCTGTCTTCCCTTCGGAAGTTTTTGTCTCCTTTTGTCCGGTTCGTGCGTCTGAGATCTCCCTCCTCCCCGCACTGTCCTGCCCTGGGAGCGTGCTCCTCAGTGTGTTTTCACAGTGGTCCCACGCGCCTGCTTCTTGTCTCTGCCTCTGTGTCCTTGGGGTGAGCCCCTGAGGGCTCCCGTGGCTCAGCTCCACACCCTCCTCGCCACCATCTGCTGCCAGCCTGACTTTCAGGTCACACTTTTGCAGAGGGAACACTCTTATCTGCGGTTGTGTGGGCATTGCAATCAGGAGGAGCAGGGTTTGAAACGCTGCAGTGGCAAGTCTCGGAGATGTCTCTATAGCTGACCCATTGTCACTCTGGCCATCCCCAAGCCTGGGGACATGGGTGGTATAAAAATGTGACCTCAGTTCAGTTGATTTCTATAAGCTTGCGTCCTACTCAGTCTGAGCTGCTCTAAGAATACCATAGACTGGGCTTAGTATTCCATTTTCACAGTTTCTGGAGGCAGAGTCTGGGATTCAGGTGCCAGCTTGGTTGGTAAGGGTTCTGCTCCTGACTTTCTCGCATGGTGAACGGAGGGAGGGATAAAGCTCTCTCATATCTCCTTGCCTGTGTGCATGCTCAATCACTCGGTCGTGTCTGACTTCATGACACTATGGACTATAGCCTGGCAGGCTCCTCTGTCCATGGGATTCTCCAGGCAAGAATACTGGAGTGGGCTGTCATGCCCTTCCTCCAGGGGATCTTCCTGACCCAGGGGTCAAACCCATGTCTCCTGTGTCTCCTGCACTGGCAGACGAATTGTTTACCATTGGGAAGCCCCCAAATACCACCACCCTGGGAAATTAAGTTCGCAGGAAATGGATTTGGGGGCCGACAAGTGTTCAGTCCATAGCAACTTGCCTTCCTTAATCCATTTAAGCCTACGCATAAAAACAATAACCACCAACATAGATTGGGCATCTTCTATGTTTCAGGCATTCTACCAGGCACTATGCAAACATCATTTAATCATCAAAACTGCTCTATACATTAGTTATTCACATCATATGTAAGAGAAAAAGAGAAGCTGATTCAGCTTTCAGCTAATTGTTTTGGACAAAACACCAGTATAAAGTCTAGTTAGATGATATCTGCTGTATGTATGCTTTTTATGGACCAGGGACTGCAGAAATAAAGATTTTGCTTTTATTCAGAAACTTCATTTATTCTAAGTACGAGGAGTTTAATATAAATGCTTTTATTCCTTTTAAAAATTATTTAATGAATACACACATATAGAGCTGTTTAGGACAAGTTAATTCGACAACTTCTCAAGAAAAAAAGAGCTAATTTATTTCAAATCTAGTTTCTGACACCCAGTCTTCAGTTTGCATCTAGAATTTTTATATATCATTATAACAACCTTACAAACCTGTTTAGGCTTGTCAGTTTCTTCAGGGCTCGAATGTATCCCAGAAGTCCAGTTTACCTTTGGGTAGGAAATAAATACACTGCTCATTACCACTGAGTTGTAGTCATTACTCCTGCAGGGTGACAGTGACCTTGTCTTCAGGAAATGAGCAAGAGAGCCATGGACTTTTCTTCCTTAAAGGAGAAAACCTCACAACTGCTTTCTTGTTTTCCTGTTGAAGGAAGTATAAAGCCATGATTTACCTTAAATGAATGCTTCACACTTCAAGTCAAACTTTAATGTTACCCAGAAGCTACTGGATTCCCTAGTCCATTTAGTCTATCACTCTTTTGATCTAGAAGATGATTGAAACCTTCCTTCTCTCTCCTCCAACCTCCTACATGCCTTGCTCCATCCGCAGTCTCAGTGGGTGATTTGCTCCCTGCTGCTGCTGCTCCTAAGTCGTTTCAGTCATCTCTGACTCTGTGGGACCCCAGAGATGGCAGCCCACCAGACTCCCCCATCCCTGGGATTCTCCAGGCAAGAACGCAGGAGTGGGTTGCCATTTCCTTCTCCAATGCAGGAAAGTGAAAAGTGAAAGTGAAGTCTCTCAATCATGTCCAACTCTTCGAGACCCCATGGACTGCAGCCTACCAGGCTCCTCTGTCCATGGGATTTTCCAGGCAAGAGTACTGGAGTGGGGTGCCATTGCCTTCTCCGGATTTGCTCCCTAACTCCCCTCTAATGAGAACACAGAAACAGTAAGGAGAAAATGCACACAAATTTCTACCTCAGTTTGCACACAGCCATCTGCAACTGCGTTTAAATTTCATTTTATATGGAAGTACATTTGATGAACAATGTTGTGTTAGTTTCAGGCATACAGCAAAGTGACCCATATATATATATATATATATATATACACACACTTGTATCTGTTCTTTTTCAAGTTATTTTCCCATTAGACTGTTTCAGAGTACTGAGTTCCCTGTGCGGAACAGTAGGTCCTTGTTGGTTATCTGTTTCAAATATAGCAGTGGTACGTGACCATCTCACACTCCCAGAAACTCCTCCTATAACTGAGCCCTTCTTTCTCCTCACACAATCCCTCCTTGTGTGTTGTGGAAACCTCTTCTAGCCTATTCGAGGATATCACTCCAGCAACCGATTCTTCTGTTATTGTTCCCCACTTCTTCTTTCTTCTTTTTTCCTTCCTTTTTCCTGAGTGACTCCCATGATCAAAAGAGCTGCTCTCATTTCTCCCAACTTAAGAGCAAAACGGCAGCCATAACAAGCAAAACAAAGCCCTCTTTTCATCCCCTTCCTGTCTTTACCCATTTGGTTGCTCTCCTTTCCAGCAACATCCATGGGGAGAATTATGTCCATGAATGTCCCTGCCTCCCACCTAAGTCCAGTGATTGGTTATCCGTCTCTTACTCGATCGACAACATTTGGCACAGCTGCCCAGTCTTATCCTTGTAATTTTTACTGGACATCCTTGGCTCCAGGTTTTCCAGTTGCCTCACAAGTAACTTCTATCACTTATTTTAGAGTTACTCCTGTTTGGTCTCTTTCCCTCTCTTCTTCTGAAGAGTGACACTCAGTTCAGTGCATAATCTTCTATGTTCATTTTCTTAGTGACTCAGTTCATCTCTTTAAGTACCCTCTAAAGCTGACTGTCTACATACTGCTCTCCAGGGTGACCTTGACCTTCCCCCTGAACTGCAGACTCATCCCCTCCTGCCTTCACAGCTGTGCTGTCTGTGTAGCAGTCCCCTCCAGATCACCTGGCTGCAGACTGGCTGGTAACAGGGTATTTCAGAATTTGCCAGGGAATGAACATGACCAGACTCAGTGATTTACTTCTCTAGAAGACAGAGGGACCAAGAACCCTTGGTTAGGGATTTGTAGAGATTGCTTTTGTAAAATAACCAAGGGATATAATTTTTATTAAGATATATATTTTATTATGATGTATTAATGCATATATTAGGACTTCCCTTTATAGCTCAGTCGGTAAAGAATCTGCCTGCAATGCAGGAGACCCAGGTTTGATTCCTGGGTTGGGAAGATTCTCTAGAGAAGGAAATGGCAACCCACTCCAGTATTCTTGCCTGGAGAATCCCATGGACAGAGGAGCCTGGCGGGCTACAGTCCATGTGATTGCAAGAGTCAGACACAACTTAGTGACTAAACTACCACCACCAATCCAAATTAAATGAAATTCTCATACATCCAGCTCAAAATAACAGAGCTCAACCATAGTTTTTTACCCTTTTATTACAAGAAGTCATGGCTTTTGTCAACAAGCTTCCATGAGTGTCATCCAAATGGGAGTGGTTTAAGAATATGGTATCTAAGCTGTCTTCATCATACCTGATCACCCTAAAGCAAATGGGCTAGAATGACAGCATAGACTCCTAAGTGTGCCTCAAAGCCAATTGCTGGTGGACAGTATGAGAGGCTTAACAAGTCCATCCATGCTCAGAATGTCACTGAAAACTCAACATTAGAATTCTTTCTTGATGCATGAATGAGAGGTGGATGCCACCAACAAGTCTGAGCTATTCTTATCCTGGGGAGGCTCTCCTTTTAAAAATAAACACCAGGCTTCACTCCATTAACAGGCTTGATGTGGCTTAGCTGACGACTTATTTAGACAAACAGGAAGATTCTCTGGGTGCTGCTCTCTCTGCACTGAAGGTTACTTGTAAGAGTTTCAGCCAGGGCCTGTGGAATAGGATCAGGTGGGCTCACTATCTTTAGAGTCCTGGAATCTGAGTCCCCTAACAGGTTTCAGAACACAAGCATTTCAGTTTATAGTTCTGAAGAAATCACCACCACAAAGTAAAGAAAATAAAGTCGCTTCCTGCAGGGATTATTTTTAACGTTTTCAAAACAACAACAACAACAACAACAAAACGACAGTTCTTTTTTTTAAACCACAGATATCTGGGCCCCAAATCCAGATACTGTGATTCTCTGGGTTTGGAGTAAGCCCAGACCCCCAGGGATCTGAATTTTCAACAAATGTTTCAAACAACCTCTTAACATGAGTAACCAAGGGTTTTATTTTACTTTTGTTGCTGCTATTATTATCAGAATTTTGATTCTTCTTATTCTGGTCTACTGTACTTCTTTATGCAAGAAAGGGTTGTGTTGATAAAGCCTCATACATAACATTTTACAATTGCAGTGAAGTAGAAAAGAAAGAAAAGAAAGTGAAGTCGCTCAGTCGTGTCCGACTTTTTGCGACCCCATGGACTGTAACTTATCAGGCTCATCTGTCCATGGGATTTTCCAGGCAATAGTACTGGAGTGGATTGCCATTTCCTTCTCCAGCGGATCTTCCCAACCCAGGGATCGAACCTAGGTCTCCCACATTGTAGACAGACGCTTTACCGTCTGAGCCACCAGGGAAGTGAACTGACCATTAAATATGAACTGTCTAGTATAATGTTATGTATAAGGCTGTGTTGAGTATCTTTCCATAGAAGTCTGTATGCACACATCTGTTTATGCAGAAAACTTGATCTAATTCACACCCTTAAAATAATCATTCATTTATTTATTTGGCTGTACCAGTTCTTGGTTGCATGACACAAGATCTTTGTACCTTGTGGCTGCATGCGAACACTTAGTTGCAGAATGTGGGTTCTAGTTCCCTGATCCAGAGATCCCACCTAGGCCTCTTGCTTTGGGAATGGGAAGTCTTGACCACTGGACCGCCAGAGAACTCTAAACATCCTTTCTTGCATCAAGTATTATCATCAAAATCAAAATGACAAAAATTGAAAGGAAGAAAATTTTACCTCACTATCATTATCATCAGTCTTGTTTGTTTCAACAGTGAGATTGAACATTTAAAATGTTTTTCACTAATTGATTCTTTCCTTCTGTATTTTGTCTGTTTGCATATTTTGCCCTTTTTTCTATTGATTTTTTAAAAATTAAGTTATAGGAATAGTTTAGATACCCGCAACTTTTTTCTGGTTTGATTGCATGCTAATTTTGATTATAATGCTGATAATCCACAAATTAAAATTTTATGTAGTGAATCTGTTTCTTTTTCCCTCCATGAGTGATCTTATGTTTAGGAAATGGCTCTCCATATATGTGTCAACTAAATATGTATATACTGTGCCTTTGCCTTAAACAGTTTCTGGTTTCATTTTTTGCGTGAACGTTTATATATTACTAGTTTGAAAATACCTATATTTGTTTGTTCATTTTAATCTTCTTCCTTTTTGGTCAATAATAAGTGTATGAGTGTACACAGCATTGTAAAATTACCCACAAACCCATCACTTCACTTCCTAGACCTGTGTATTTGGGAGTATGACCTATAAACTGGGAGTGTTAAAAATCCTGAGATATTTCTTGAAAAAAAACACATTTCTGGTCCTATCTCAAAACTATGGAATTCGGAGTTCCACATTTCGGGTCTGGAAGTCCACATTTTAGTACATGCTTTAGGGGACTTTAGGTGTGTTCAACATGCCAGAGTGTCTGTGTGGTCAGGTGGTGACTGAATAGTGCTGGGTGATCGAGAAAGCTCCCTTGGTGAGATGAAAATTCACCACCCTTTACCACCAAGAACCAAGAAACTACACAAAAATGCATGATATATATGATTGTTAAAACATGGACTATGTCTTCCTTACACTTGGGGTTTTATCTCAGACTCGGGTGGATTTACGTTAATTTTAGTATCATTTTCTCCCTTTCATTCTTACAATATTTTGATGGTGGTTTCTAGCATCACATTAATCTAATCATACTGGCTTACTGGAATAATAAAAAGTTCAATATTCTTTAGACAAGTTTAATCATTATTCTAGACACTAGTGAAGAATGGCATCACTGTTGAATTAACAATAAGTTTAGATAGACTGTAAGGCATTCCATATGCTGCCAGAGCTTTAATTAACTTGGTTGTTGTCGGGGAGGTGTACATTGATTTAATTCTATAAACACATAATTAATTTGATTTTTTTCAAGCACAGGATGATGAAAAGGTAAAAAGGATTGATATACTAACTTTTCACTTCTTTCCAATCCTACTATCACAACTTTGTTTCAAGACCCAGTTAACTAATGCCTAGATTACAGCAGTAGGCTCTGAACTGGACTTTCACAAAGCATCCATTCACCAATGTTTCCAGAATAATACCTCTGTCTAACTATGTCACTGTATAATATCCTTAATCTGGAGTCTGCAGCATTCAGACTGTGGTCCCTACCCCTTGCCATGACATAAAAGAAGCTCCACAATTTGATTCACACCTGCTCCTCCAGCCTCTTTTCTAAACACTCTTTTCTTGTATTTTGAGATTCCATACCTTGTGCTTTCCTACATAATCTATGCTTTCTCTCATAGTCAGTATTTTGAAAATGCTGCTCTCATTCCCTAGAATGTCCTGCTTTACAAATTCCTAGGTAAGCCCGGCCTCCCAATACATGCATATCCTACCCTCACTAAACGCTAATAAAACTTCAGGATTCACCATCATAATGCCTCTTCCAGGCAGACCTCTTTGGTGGCTAAGTCTCATTCTTGGTTACCACAGCATCTTGTTCACCCATTTTATGTCAATGTGTTTCCCTCAATACATTTTAAACTCAGTCAGGCTGAGTTGATTTCATACTTATCTTAGCGTTTCTGGAGAATTCAGTACTGAGCACATAACTGGCAATCAAGATGTTAGAGATATTGTTTCATACATAAAATCATATGAATAAATAATAATTACTGAGTAAATACATCAAATCTGTATATAAAGGAAATTCCTCATAGAAATTTTATAAACATACAGATTTATTTGAAGATTATAATGTAACATTAAAAGTTATCCTGTTTTTCCCTCAGTGCAAAATCAAATAATGGGGTTTCTTTTCTGGCCATTACAAAGTAGCTTGTATTCATTTAGCCTTCCCGCCTACCCTAGATAAAATGCACAGTGTTGCTATTTTTAAACCCTGGCATACGAAGAAGGAAGACTGGGCACAAAGATCAAGTTTCAAAGAGAAATAAAAATCATATAAAATTACCCACACTTTCTACTGCTTTTTTTTTTTTTTTTACCCCAAGTATCTTAGACAAATTGCCTTACATGGGATAGAAACCAGACTAAAACCATTATCCAGGTTTCAGGTGAGACCAGTTGACATTACCATAAACTCAACTGGGGAAATAGAAGTTTTATTTTGGGGTTTGTCCAACAGATGGATTGGTGACGATAGCGGTAAAGAACCCACCTTCTGATGCAGGAGTCATAAGAGATATGGGTTCAATTCCTGCCCTGAGTTGGGAAGATCCCTTGGAGAAGGGAACGGCAATCCACTCCAGTATTCTTGCCTGGAGAATCCCAAGGACAGAGGAGCCTGGAGGGCTACAGTCCATAGTGTCTCAAAGATTTGGACATGACTGAAACGACTTAGCGTGCGTGCAATAGATGGAAGCTGAGGTAGAGGGAAGAGACACACACATAGTGAAGCTCAGGTTGACCTAGGAGCACTGATAAATTCAAATCCAGCTATGTACAGAGGAAAACTCCCTTAAAAGATAGTGACAATTAAAGCAGCATCCGGGGGTATAAAGAGATGAACAAAGATAGCCACATTCGCTTAGTGCTAAGGAACACACCTTGGAGTTCAAGGAATGTCCCAGTAGCGGGGCTTCGGTAAATGCTCCAGGCAATCAGATGAAGCCCTGCATGGCCTACATCCCAAGGAGAAAGCTGTAGCACTGCAGAAGAGTCCTGAAGAAAAACTCCAGCCATGGCAAACCCTAAAACTGAAACTCTGCTGAGTCGATGGAATCTGCATGTTGTTTGCTGGCAACAAAAATAAAGTGTATTTTAGAAAAATAAAGACACCATTCAGTGCCCGTATCATTTTTCATATGTAGTATTTAAAACTCAAAATTAATTACCAGACCTACAAAAAGACAAGATTGAAAACTGAAAACAAAGTGACAAAGGAAGAAAATAAAACAACAGAAACAGATCAAGGGCTCTTTAGAAAGAGACTTTAAAATACTATAATCAATCTATTGAAAAAGAAAAAGGTCACTAGGGAGCTCCAGTCTATCACAAAGAGTCAAATGGAAATTATAGAATTGAAAACTGGGTGACTAAAATGAAGACCGCAAACATTAGTGAGAACATATATCCAGATTGATGCTAACAAAGGTGAAAATGAATACACAATGGAATGAAAGAGTGTAATAGACTCATGGAGCCAGTTGAGTCAAGCTGCTAAGAGAAAAAAATATTTTCATGACATTGGAATAGTTAAAATATTTTAAATAGAATACAAGAACACAAAAAGCCCTAACAAGATCACTATTCTAAAGTTAGATTTTATTAAAATTAAAACATTTTTAATTAAAAGATTACATGAGAAGAAGGAAAAGGAAAATCAGAGAGCAGAACTTGTTTAAAACAAAATTCCTTGACAAAAACTTTGTCCAAATTATAAGAGGATCTAATATCAATCAGGAAGCGATAGTTAATCCAATAATAATTAGGTAAATGATTTAGATAAGTAGAGGTGTATCTATATGGGCAAAATGCATATGAAATGTTACTTACATCTTTAATCATCAGAAAAAAGCAAAATAAAACCATGAGATATTTAACACCCACTCACCCATCAAATAAATTAAAAATAGAGACCAAAAAGGAGATCTACAAGGAATTCAACCCAGTCAATCCTAAAGGAAATCAACTCTGAATATGCATTGGAAGGACTGATGTGGAAGCTGAAGCTCTAGCACTTTGGCCATCTGATGTGAGGAGGTGACTCACTGGAGAAGACCCTGATGCTGGGAAAGACTGAAGGCAAAAGAAGAGGGTAGCAGAGTATGAGATGGTTAGATAGCATCACTGACTTAATGGACATGAGTTTGAGTAAGCTCTGGGAGATAATGTAGGACAGGGAATCCTGGCATGTTGCAGTCCATGGGGTCGCAAAGAGTTGGACATGACTTTAGTTTAGTTCAGTCTCTCAGCTGTGTCCGACTCTTTGTGACCCCATAGACTGCAGCATGCCAGGCTTCCCTGTGCATCACCAGCTCCCAGAACTTGCTCAAACTCATGTCCTTTGAGTTGGTGATGCCATTCAACAATCTCAATCTCTCTCATCCTCTTCAACCCTTCTCCTCCTACCTTCAATCTTTCCCAGCATCAGGGTATTTTTCAATGAGTCAGTTCTTCACATGGCCAAAGTATTGGAGTTTCAGCTTCAGCATCAGCCCTTCCAATGAATATTTAGGACTGATTTCCCTTAGGATTGACTGCTTTGATTGCCTTGCAGTCCAAGGGACTCTCAAGAGTCTCCTCCAATACCACAGTTCAAAAGCATCAATTCGTTGGTGCTAAGCTTTCTTTTGGAGAAGGCAATGGCACCCCACTCCAGGTGCCTGGAAAATCCTACGGATGGAGGAGCCTGGTGGGCGTAGTCCTTGGCGTTGCTAAGAGTCGGACACGACTGAGAAATTTCACTTTCACGTTTCATTTTCATGCATTGGAGAAGGAAATGGCAACCCACTCCAGTGTTCTTGCCTGGAGAATCCCAGGGACAGGGGAGCCTGGTGGGCTGCCATCTATGGGGTCACCCAGATTTGGACATGACTGAAGCGACTTAGCAGCAGCTGCAGCAGCAAGCTTTCTTTACAGTTCAACTCTCACTTCCATACATGACTACTGGAAAAACCATAGCTTTGACTAGATGGACCTTTGTTGGCTTCACGACTGAACAACAACAACAAAGAACAACAACAAAAATAAGAAGCAAAAAGAAAACCACAAAGAAACAAGACACCCAACAGTATCAAGTGTTGGTGAGTATTTGGAACAGTTGGAATATTTATGCATTGCTATTGGTAGACTATATTGGCATAACTGTTTCAGAATGAATCATCTTTTTGGTGTTTATTAAGCTGAACATATACTTCTTCCATAATTTAGTAATTCAAGGTGGCATAATGCTTAACTGCAATGCCTATATATGTGCAAAGAAAGCAAAGTATGAGAATGTTTGCAGTCACTTCATTTATAATAGTTCATACTGAAAACAACCAAAATGTCCATCACCATCAGATGTATAAATAAATACAATACACCTTTATGAAATGAAACATAATAGACTTCTATTATATGCAGCAACATAACTACTTTCGCAGTAATAAATCTGAAGGAGAAACCCAGGCAAGAAAAAAATACGAGATTATTTCATCCCTATGAAATGCAGAAACAAGTACAATGAACCAGTGGTAATAAAATTCAGAATATTAGGTATCTTGAGGAAGGGATTTTTGCTAAAAAGAAGATTCTAGATTTTTGTAATAGTCCATACCTTCATCTCAGTGCTTGTTAAAACAGCTATATACATTTGGAAAATATCAAGTTACACAGCTAAGGTTTTTTGCCTTTACTGCATGATCTTATTCAGTACATCAGAAAAAATGGATGAAACATATAATGCTTTAGGGAACTTAGAGGTAATCATGTGGGCTTGGAAACTAGGTGGCTATATATATATATACATATACAGTATATATATACACACACACATATACATATATTCTTTATACCCCTGTGATAAAATGCCTCTTAATCAGTATGACACTGGTCCCAAGGACATACTATCATTTCCTGATTCTTTTCAACCTAGTACTCTGAGAGGCTCTGCTTTGGGTTAAGAGTTACGTGAGATCATGCTTTCTGCCATCCTGGATGGACTTGATCAAAACCACAGGTGGTTACCTAGAGGAGATGGGGGCTAAAAGAATTTAAATGCTTTTACATGGTCTTTCTGCAAGTGAGCAGGAAAGGTGGTATTAAAACTAAGTGTAGAAGCAGACCTTCCCCTCATCTGCTGTTCTCCCAAACTGACATTCTTGCGTAAGAACAGGGCATCTATTCAACTAGGCAGACTCTTTTGTGACTGTGACTCATTGCTCTGCCTTCTGAATCCATCCACAATAGGATTCGTTTTTTTTTTTTTTCCTTGTTAGTATTTTTATATAATGGCGTTTGTCTTCTATTAAATAATTTTTATCAGTGAGTATTATTCACTTTTAAATTTGTCTTAAAATATTTGCTATTTTCTTTACAACCCAATATTTTTGATGTATATGAATCTCTGATGTTATAAAAGATGGTAATAGACTAAAGTATATAGCCACTCATTTTACAAGTGAATATTCAGAATTATGTTAAATTGACTTCACTAAAAGACACTTCTGCTTTGCAAAAAATGAAAACTAAATTGATTTAATATAATTAAGCAATAAAGAGAAGTCTCATCCTTGGCCCTTAACAGTTATTAGCTGCTAAGAAATGTCCTGCCCTCAGGCCTTAATCACCATGTGAAAAATATGAAGCAATTGTTATGTTGTAGAGTGAAAAGCCAAAAAATATCAACTTCCATTTTCCAGGAATGTGCTTTTCTTTACCTATTGATTTTCTACCAATTAGCACTGATAGTATTATGTTATTATGATATCTTTCCTTTACAAACCACTAACACTATTTTGGGAAGCATATTTACTTATATGAAATGATTCCTAAAGCCTTTTGAATTAAACTTTTGAAGTAAAAATTAGGTAATACAAATAGAACCATATTTTGTAGTCTTACAATATTTTTCTTAATCATAAATAGTGTGTGTGTGCTCAGTTGTGTCTGACTCTTTATGACCCTATGGGCTGCAGCCCGCCAGGCTCCTCTGTCCATCGGATTTTCCAGGCCAGAATACTAGAGTGGGTTGCCATTTCCTCCTCCAAATTAAACATGGTACTCATGGGAAATATAGAAAGATCATAAAGAAAAAAAATTACTTGAAACCCATACTATTGGTAATTTGTTATAAAATAGAGTTTTCTTCTTCTATGTATGTGTGCATTTATTCAACATTTGAGAAATCAAAACATCTTCAACATCTTGTTTGTTAATCTTTATCTTACTGTAATTAATTTTTTCTTATATTCTGAAAGTTATTTTCAAACTTCTTGTTAATGAGTTCTGTTTCACATAGTAGAATAACAACAAGTTAAACACTTTCTTACCAGAGAACATTTAGGATTTATAGTTTTTCCAGTGGAAATAGTTAAAAGCTCTATGTTTCAGACATTCTGTTAATAGCCATTTGTTTTTGAGGTTCGTATATTCCACTCAGATACTCTTTTCTACTTTTTCTTGGTTGTCTGCTATAGAGACTGAAAAATCAAACAAACTAACATGGTCTCCACGTTCTTTCTGAAGGAGGAGGTGAGTTATCGGCTCAAAGGAAGGAGTCACATGAAGAGTTGTATATGAAGTGAGACTTGAAGAAAATGACAAAGTGTTTAACATTACTACGAGAAGATGAAACGTCATGCCAGAGTTGAGTGTGGGCTTCTCCCAGCTGTCTACAAGGCTATGAGCCACTGCCACACTGGTCTGTAAAATCCAGGTAAACTGTTCTGCCTTAGAAGTGTGGCATGTGTGCATTCTGGGAAATGAGGAATTTGAATATGCAGATTTCCAGATGGGTTTAAGTTCTCAATCGACTATTTTAAGAATATAGCTGCAATTGCTATCCACTAGTGGGGATTCATGTCTACATCGTTCTTTGTTGTATAAAAACCAATTAAAGAAAATCCTGTAAGATGATCCCACATGGATGTGGTGTGTGTTGCAGACATCTGTGACCGATTAGCATCCCCAGGCTTCATGGGCACGGAGCTGGGCCAGTTCACCAGGACATGATTATTTATCTGCCCTCCCTAATCCCTGCTGGTCCTCTTCTAGGGCCAGAGCATAAGGAATGAGACAGGAGTAGCTGGCACACCATCGCATTCATGTAGAACTTATGTTTTCTATGATGTTCCAGTAAATTTTGCTCTGCTTTAATATCCACTCATCTAAGGAGCTTTGGCAGGCCCACATTCAATCATGATATTATTGCTCAATATGGGGCCACCAGTATGCTCTGTGTTCCAGCTAGATTGTTTTACATGCCAAGGGGATCATGACCCTTCACCTTGAGCCCCACCCACAAGCGATGGCTGCAAGCGACCTTGGTATTGATAAGTGAGCCTCTTGGGTCTGGGCAGGTACCCTCTTAGTGAGACCAGCAGGACAAGGACATCACGCATGGAAGAGTTCCCTTCACACATCAAGACTGAGGTGGATTTTAACCCCACACCGCTGTAGTCCAGAACGTATCTGTGTGTGGTTTTCCTGTGAGTCAGACCTGCCTCCCAGGCCACAAGGGAAATGGATCCTCCGCTGTCTTCCTGAGAGGACAAAGAATCCTAGCCCTTGACACAGGGGAGGACTGGTCTCACATGCAGATGCCAGTCCACCTCAAGCTCACTCTGATTCCATGTCTTGCTTTTTACCTGCCTCTCAGCAGCTTGAGAGCCAAGAAAAACAGCGCAAATTTTATGAATATGTGCATGCAACCGTGAATTTACATTTTTTTATATAAATGATTAAACTGTAAAAGAAGGGAAACCTATTAAATGTTTGGCATGTACTCTGTGCCAGAAACTAGGCCGCATCATTATTTATTGTATCATCAACTGCTCACATCTCAAGGCAATGTCTGAACTGTGTGCAGTCGCCATTGCTGTCAGTCAAGCAAAAGTCAAATATCTTCAGTTTCACATGGTTCAAATTAATATTTTTATCCTCATTTTAGAGAATAGAGACAAAGAAGCAAAATAATAATAGTAAAGCGAGTTCTGAACACCATCTATTAAGCTTCCAAGTCTGTGAACTTTTTTAACCACTGTGTACTTATGAACATTTAGAGAGCAAATATTATGTGTAAAGAGATTGTTTTATATTATTACATTTATTCCTCACCTTAATCCTGAAAAATAAGCACTGATATTTCAGTGTGAATGTGAAAGGAGACTATTTATTTATTTTAAAGGTTTTTCTTTAGGTGGACTATTTTTCTTTAAAGTCTTTATTGAATTTATTACAATATTGCTTCTGCTTTATGTTTTGCTTTTTTGTCCACAAGGCATGCATGTGGGATCTTTAATCCCTTACTTGGAATCGAACTCCCACCCCCTGCCTTGGAAGGCAAAGAGTTAATTAGGGAATTCCCTCCAAGACTTTAGGTAACTCTTCAATTTGAAGAAAATGGATGCTCTGCTTCCTGATTTCACTATTGTGTCACTATTGAAAAATCCAGTGTTTACTGTTGGCATTCGGTTCTTTTTCTTCACAACCTTTTCAAAATTTACATGATAATTTAATAGATGTGGAATGTTTGTTGCTCACTCCTGTATGACCACTGGTGAACCAGGTGCCTGGAACATAATCAGTGCAAAATAAATATTCATGCAGTGAATGGTGAGTGACTGAGTGAATAGTCACTGAGTTTAACAGCCCAAGCCTGCTTTATTTCCACAGCTAGGCCCTCATATGGAACCGTAAATCGTGTTCATGACAGAAATTTTTCTTGAAACTTTTTTTTTTCAGGAGCCAGAAATTCAGGTATTTATTTATTTATTTAAAAAAATTTAAATTGGCGTATAGTTGATTTACAATGTTGGGTTACTTTCAGATGTACATGCAAAGTAAATCAGTTATACATACACATATATCCACTCTTTTTAAAATTCATTTGGATAAAGGTTCTGTGTGCCTTTTAATTCTAAACAACTGTCTTCTAGGAATGGAATAAGCACAGGGAAAATTTCCTCAAGAGAAAGAATAAAGATGGTTTTAACGACGGAATTTTTACAACGTGAGAAGCTGTTTTCTCACTGCCCTTTGAACTTGCTGGCTGTAAAATAGTTACTCAACTCTGGAGATCCATTCTAGATAAATTGAATGAAGTTTTAAATCCTCCTTTTAAAATATTCCTTTTGTATTCCACTCAGCTTTAAAGGAAATTATATTCTTTGATTTTAGCTTTTAGACGTAAATATACACAACTGTGAGTGATCTTCACAATTAAATTTTTAAAATCCTTTTTATTTTGTCTGTTTGATTTTTCTAAGATAGAGAATATTGTGATAATATTTAGTATTACTGCTGAATTTCAACCAGCATATTCTTGAGTTTCCCCCAAAATAAAATCTGCTCTAAGCATTTCTAAATAAAACTGAACAGAATATAAATGCCAATTGGAACTTTAAAAAAATTGACCTTTCTTCAATTAAATGATTCTATTTAATCATTTAATCTTTTACCCGAAACCTTACTTTGATTTTCAATAATATTGCTACTTCTGCTTTTTAAACAATCCACTTTCACATGAATTGATATCCTTTTCCATTTGGGCCCCTGCCCCTTTTTTTACATAGCTAGACTTTTTGACCCAATCAGATTTTCTTGTAGTGTTTCATTTAAAATAATTTTAATAACAGGTAAAGTCAATCTTCCTTTTAGACATTGTTTTCCCATTTTTAGCCTGATACATTGTTAATTTTGCTTTCAAAATTTAGCTTTTTGTATACATTATATATATAAGGGCTTTCCTGATAGCTCAGTTGGTAAAGAATCCACCTGCAATGCAGGAGACCTGGTTCGATTCCTGGGTTGGGAAGGTCCCCTAGAGAAGAGAAAGGCTACTCACTCTAGTATTCTGGCCTGGAGAATTCAATGGACTGTGTAGCCCATGGGGTCACAAAGAGTCAGACAGGACTGAGCGACTTTCACTCATATGTTTTATATATATGTATACACACACACACACACACACACACACACACACACACACATTTTACCCTGGTAATTTGGAAGCTAGGAATATTTCTTAAAAATTCTATAATGCTTCACCCTAGTCAGTATTCTTGGGATTTCTTTGGAAGGAATGATGCTAAAGCTGAAGCTCCAGTACTTTGGCCACCTCATGCGAAGAGTTGACTCATTGGAAAAGACTCTGATGCTGGGAGGGATTGGGGGCAGGAGGAGAAGGGGATGACAGAGTATAAGATGGCTGGATGGCATCACTGACTCGATGGACGTGAGTCTGAGTGAACTCTGGGAGTTGGTGATGGACAGGGAGGCCAGGCGTGCTGCGATTCATGGGGTCGCAAAGAGTCGGACACGACTGAGCGACTAAACTGAACTGAGTCAGTATTCTTTGGTACAAGTGACATAAATGTTACTCGAATCAGCTTTAAAAACCTGACTATTCGCTTAGTCACCAAACCAGACTATAAAGGATTCCTTGCCTATTTCTTCTCTCTGTTCCTCTCAACACATCGGCTCCATCCTCACTGGCTTGCTTCCTCCACAGGACCGGGCTCGTGGCCCACTCCCAACCTCCAGTCCAGCTCCTGCTTCCCCACTGGAGGGGGGCTGTGGGCCTTTTCTCTGCTCCAGTTAAGAGCACTCCCATGATGAATTTTATCTGGCTCAATTAGGTCATTATCTATTTCCTGGGGAAAAGAAAAATGGGCCGAGGTGGGGAATGCTCAGAAATTTTGGTCCTAATCTTTCATAACTAATTTATTGTTTTCATAGGGCTTCCCAGGTGGCACAGTGGTAAAGAATCTGCCTGCTAATGCAAGAGACGCAAGAGACGTGGGTTTGATCACTGGGTCGGGAAGATCCCTGGAGGAGGGCATGGCTACACACTCCAGTATTCTTATCTGGGAAACCCTATGGACAGAGGAGCCTGGCGGGCTATAGTCCATAGGGTGGCACAGAGTCGGACATGACTAAACACACACATTGTTTTCATAGTTTATATAATCCCATAAAGTTTGTTATCATACGCACCATGCTTTATAACTGACTTAATTCTTCTTAAAGGTTTTATTATGCCCATAGTTCCTTGGTCAGAAACATTTACATTCATGACTTTGTTGGTTTCTTTACTAGCTGACGGGAGTGCACAGTCCATAGACTTGTAGGGAAACACTGTTCTGAGTCCTGTCTAGGATTATAGAGATTTGTGGTCAAACCATTTTCTTCAGAACTCTGTAGCTATAGCTAACTTGTCTGTGTCATTTAACTCATGGAGTAGAAAGCCAAAACCAGCCTAAGGTGTCCCTGGTATTTTTCCCAATAGGTAAATTTTTGATTTTGTGCTGCGCTTCAGAAATATGCTCACAAAGAGGGCTCTGGAAGGTTCTAGCAACACAGGGGCACTGTATGTGCTTTTGCTTCAGTTGTGTCTGACCCTTTGTGACCCGATGGACTGCAGCCCTTCAGGCGCCTCTGTCCATGGGATTCTCCAGGCAAGAATAGTGGAGTGGGTTGTCACCCCTCTTCCAGGGGATCTTCCTGACCCGGGGATGGAATCCACATCTCTACGCTCTCCTGTATTGGCAGGCGGGTTCTTTTCCACTAGTGCCACCTGGGAAGCCCCAGTACCAGTACACTCTCCACTCACTGTTCAGAAAGGTGGTGGTCTCCATGGATGGCAGCCTTTGCTCCCTGAGCCCTCCCCATCTCCAGTGTTTACTCATCCTCACTGGATAATATGAGATCACATAGGATACAGCACACACACACACACACACACACACACACACACACACTTAAATGGGGCAGTGCCATCTCCCCAGGTCTTCTCTCAGTTTGGATTGACCTATCTTGTATTAGAGAAAAAGCCTTTTACATTTTTGCCGCACACTGGTAGAGCTCACTGTGTTCTTTGTCAGCTGGCTTGGATCATGAGACATGGAAATTTAGAAGGTAGATCTCACTATAGAGCTGACTCTGAAGTTTTGACCTTAGGAATTGTAAGACTAGATATTCTAAGATGGGAAATTAACATTGGGGAGATAGTTTGAAGGGAGAGATAAAAAATGCAGTTTCTTTGTTTTTAACTTTCTAGAGGAGGGGAAGATGGTAAGGAAGATGGAATGGAAAAATCGGAAGACACAGTAGAAGTAACTGTCATCAGCTGAACACCTTTAGGCTGACTAGATGACACACTTTTTCATATAATTCATTAAATCCTCTTGAAACACATGTGAGCAAGATATGATCTCAAATTGGCAATGAGCTCAATATGGAGATGCTTTCTAAGATATGATGAATTAACTAATTCTTTCTCTTATGTTATCATGTTCATTGCATCCTAAAAGGAAACTGCACCCCTCCTCTACACACGTTAGTTTAAATTTCCTACAAGACATCAGAAAAGAATGATTCTCTACGATTCCTTTAATTGATGAATCTTTTCACAAGGTTCTCTCAAAATGATCACATTTGCATTATTGATTTAAATTGCGTGCACTTTTTTTTTTTTAAAGAATAAGAAATGGGGATGGCTCCAGTAAGAGTCTGTCCAATAAACACAAGAAGCAATCAATGGAAGGGTCAAGGGTGTCTGTGTTTGCCTGCAAGGTCGATGATGCAGTCAGACCACTGGAGCAGCATTCAGAGTGGGGAAGTCAAGTATTTATTAACACCGAAGCAACGATGGGGCTGATTGCACGTCGGCCTGTTGGGCCCTGGAAACCTCACTCCAATAAAATACAATCGATGCCATCCATCTGCAGTCTTCTATTTAATAAGTTTTTCTCATGAGGTGGTCAATTTGTCTTATTCCTTTCCCTCAGCAACTGCCAGAGCAAGGCCATTAGAAACTCATCTCAGCTATTTATAATAAGTAACTAGAAGCTGTCATCTTCTTTTAAAATAATTTTAAAATATAAAATTAATGTATGCTCAGTGTAATATATCTTGAATACTTAACATATATAGAGAATTTTTGTTTTGTTCACTCATAACTTCTGTTATTTTCTTATTGTTCTTTCTAGTCTTGTTTTGATTTTTTAAATTTTATAACCGAATTCAAATTGTATATACCATGTCTTTCACCAATACTGCAACATAAACATTTCCTCTATTTATTAAAAATGTTTATGATATCATTTTAAATGACTGCATATGATTCCACTCCATAAACTTGCTATTGTCTTTGATTATAAACTTTTAGAAGACATTTTTATTATTCTTTCCTCCTGCCCATTTTGAAAAAGTTGAATTGCTAAAATTGTTCCTGACTGGTATTTACATTTAAACTTATAAAATGATTTTGCTTAAGAAGACACAGTGGTTCTGTACACTGTCTGTAAGCTGAGAAACCTGATATGTGCTTTTTTAACCCAGACCTCTTCCCTGAGCTCCAGATCCTCATCCCACTTGCCATTTCCTCTTGGGATCTCCTAGGAATGCCCAATGGGAATCTCAAACAATGTGTCTGAGTCAGAGCATCCTATGCTCCCTACGTGTACCTGTTCTTTTCTCAGCCTTTCCTATCAGTAAATGGCACCACCAGCCACTCATCTAACTGTTTTTCAGTCCATAGTTCTTGGCACCATGCATTTTAATTAACTCCATTAGCTCAATGCACATTTGCTCACAGACTATTTTAAGGAGAAGGACTATTAGAATATGCTAGTTATGTATTATGAGTAGAAGCCAATTACAACTAATTCAGCCCACCTATTTTGATGATTTGGTAGAGAACGCATGACTACACAGTGTCAGACTCTGAGTCTGTACAGAATAAAAGGTGGAAACAAGGAAGGTGAGCATTGATCTTCTGCATGACGAATACCAAATCAAAATTGTTATTCTGAAGAGCAGGGATTTCAAAGGAAGTTTAATGAAAAATTCATTAAATTCTCTGTTTTCCCAGTTGATCAAAGAAGCATAGCAACATGCAGAATAGTAGAAATTCATGTTTCTGAAACACTGTGTAATAGACACTGTTGGTCTCTTACCTAACTCACATTTCCTTCTTTCCTTGCTTGTAGAGTTCTGGTTCTGTTCTGATGTTCACGCCTCTCCCATGTGTCTCAGAGAGGAGGGTGTATCTACTCCCAACTCAAAAGGAAAAATCCCAATTCTTTTGCTAGTTATTGTGATTTTTCTTGGCATCATTTAAATTTTTTTTTCTTATTCTTCCCTTGTGACTTGTTGAGAAAAAATTCATTGTTCTGGGTGGTTACATGATGTGAAATATTTTGTGTGAATGTTACATTTCAATAAAATTTTAAAATTTATTATTGCATCCCACTGCTTAACCACAAAATTGGTCAAAAAAAATTTCTTTAAACTCACTTTAAAATGAACTGGCCCCCAAAAGCTACAGGTTTATAACTAAACTCAAGAGTGCAGGGAAGTAAAACGTGTCCCAGATGAGAAACAGCTGGAATCTTTTTTTCTCCCCAGAATCATCTCAAGAAGTCTTTTAATTCCTGTTTTTTTTTTTTTTTTTTTGGTTTCTCTTGCATCCAGCCATTTATTGTCTTCTAAATTTAGAGCCCTCAGTTTTTTTTTTTGTATTGTGCCAGAATGTTGTTTTAAATCTTGGCATATTTATCTCTTCAGCAACAAAGGATTTTGTAGGTAGGATAAGTTTTGTTGTTGTTGTTGTTCAGTTATTCAGTCGTGTCTGACTCTTTGTGACTCCACGAACTGCAGCACACCAGGCTTCTCTGTCCTTCACCATCTCTTGGAGTTTACGCAGACTCATGTCCATTGCGTTGACGATGCCATCCAACTATCTCACCTGCTGTCACCCCCTTCTAACTGCAATCAAAATCTTATGCCATGAACATATTGTGAGGTTAGCCTCTGGTTCGTTATCGGGGAAAGAGAAAGTGTATACTTCGATTGTGCTCTGTAGCAACATATTAAGTGCTGATCTGAGTATCAACTGCTAACTTGTGCTTCTTCATACAGACACAGGGTCACACTTCCCAAATAAATTTCACTGGAGGAGTCAATCACCACCATCTAACTGTACCTAGAACTTCAGCCAAATTTTATTCCTTATACATTGGCGACAGCTTTAAAATGTCGATCGTCATAGCCTGACTCATCAAAGCAGATCCTTGGCTTCTCTAAACAGCATGCCTTTCTTTCCCTTTAGCAATCTAATTAGGTTAAAATAAAGTTCCATGTCACAATCCATTTTTATTTCTGAGTCTGAGCTCCTTCTGGTGTTTCTTTAGTATACATCTCAACTCTCAAATGACAGTCCTCTTTTGTCAGATTTAACAATGGTGTACATGAGAAACGCTGGGCTGGAAGAAGCACAAGCTGGAATCAAGATTGCTGGGAGAAATATCAATAACCTCAGATATGCAGATGACACCACCCTTATGGCAGAAAGTGAAGAGGAACTAAAAAGCCTCTTGATGAAAGTGAAAGAGGAGAGTGAAAAAGTTGGCTTAAAGCTCAACATTCAGAAAATGAAGATCATGGCATCTGGTCCCATCACTCCATGGGAAATAGATGGGGAAAGAGTGGAAACAGTGTCAACAGTGTCAGACTTTATTTTTTTGGCTCCAAAATCACTGCAGATGGTGATCGCAGCCATGAAATTAAAAGATGCTTGCTCCTTAGAAGAAAAGTTATGAACAACCTAGATAGCACATTCAAAAGCAGAGACATTACTTTGCCAACAAAGGTCCGTCTAGTCAAGGCTATGGCTTTTCCTGTGGTCATGTATGGATGTGAGAGTTGGACTGTGAAGAAGGCTGAGTGCCGAAGAATTGATGCTTTTGAACTGTGGTGTTAGAGAAGACTCTTGAGAGTCCCTTGGACTGCAAGGAGGTCCAACCAGTCCATTCTGAAGGAGATCAGCCCTGGGATTTCTTAGGAAGGAATGATGCTAAAGCTGAAACTCCAGTACTTTGGCCACCTCATGTGAAAAGTTGACTCATTGGAAAAGACCCTGATGCTGGGAGGGATTGGGGGCAGGAGGAGAAGGGGACAACAGAGGATGAGATGGCTGGATGGCATCACGGACTCGGTGGATGTGAGTCTGAGTGAACTCCAGGAGTTGGTGATGGACAGGGAGGCCTGGCGTGCTGTGATTCACGGGGTCACAAAGAGTGGGACACGACTGAGCAACTGAACTGAACTGAACATATATAGCAATTTTATTTGCACTAAAATCCCTTACTTTGAAAAATGATGTCGTTTCACAAGTTGTATACATACCTTCACCATGAGTTGTTTCTTGGTTGGATTTTAGTCTTATCGTTGCACATGATTTTTTAATTTTTAATTGGAGGATAAGTGCTTTACAATGTTGTGTTGGTTTCTACCACACAACAACTTGAATCAGCCATAAGTATAAAGGAAGTACCCCTTCCCCCCATATATGACTTATTGTTAAGGTATGCTACCCACTAAAACTCTGACATTTAGTACTGGAACATTGCATAATTTCAATGAAAATGACTGACTGAATGAGTGATCATGAACTTTCTATGGTCCAGAGTTATTGCTGTTCTTAGGGCTTCCCAGGTGATGCAGTGGTAAAGGATCTGCCTGCCAGTGGAGGAGACCTGGGTTCAATCCCTGGGTCAGGAAGAGCCCTGGAGGAGGGCATGACAAACACAATCCAGTATTCTTGCCTGGGAAACCCCATGGACAGAGGAGCCTGGCAGGGTATAGTACACGGGTCACAAAGAGTCAGACACGACTGCTTATGCAGGGACCACCATTTTCCTGTCTATCCAAGAGGACTTCAAATGTCCCTCACTCCAGTTTTTGAATGACCTCTCTCTGGCAGTAATAGAAAATACGTTGAACTAGAACTCAAAAGGCCAGAGTTACTATAAAGTTCTGTTTCTGGATCCTTAAAGATGACTGGGCACGTAGCTTATAAAGGAGATATGTTGTGTGGTGCTTAAACCTCTCAAATGCTCAACTAGAACCTTTTACTGGGTTCATGCACAATTTAGTGATTCACCCTCAGGAATAATTTTTAATATTTTTACATCTACTTGAAGCATTTTTCTTTAATTTATTGATTCCTTTAATAGCTGATTCTATAAAACAAACCCATCATTAATAAGTTGAAATTTACTTATCAGTCTCAGTGTACTGGAATTTGTTGAGAAACACATATTTTATGGCCAGTGGCTTAAAGGACAAGTAGCTAAAAATTTTATAAAGTGGTAATCAGTATAAGCCTGCCATTGCAGCTTGAGACAAGAGTTCAATCCCTGGATTGGGAAGACATCCTCGAGCAAGAAATGGCTACCCTCTTCAGTATTCTTACCTGGAGAATTCCATGGACAGAGGAGCCTGGCAGGCTACAGTCCACGGGATCACAAAGAGTCGGACATGACTGAGCAGACACACGTGTACGTAATCAACATAAGATATCAGAGAGTCAAGCTCCACTTAATTCTGTAGGTCGTACATATTATCCAGAATACAGGATATATTTTAGACATTGAATTCTGCCCTACAGCTTTTTTTTTTTTAACCAAAGAAATGCATATTAGGGTTGATACAAACGAATGCTAGTGCTTAGGTTGGTTTGCACACACTTGCTCATACTCTTTCCTTCCTATTCTCATTAGGACTTGAATGTTCATCTCCCTCAGAAACCTATTTTCAAGGAGGAATCTCTCAGCATTCCTCAGCTGGTGGTATGCTCACCAGTGACCTCAGATACTTGCCCACAACCAGACCCTTAAGTTCTTAAATTCACTTCTCCTTGTTCCTCCTGATGACCACAACTGGACACTCACCCAGTGGCTCTTATACACACATGCAAGGCAGATTTCATCAGCCTATCTTCTTCTCCTTGCTTAAAAAAAAAAAATAAAACACAAAAACTTAGCAAAGTTTCCAGTTCGAATCATGGATCAGAAAATCGCCTTCTTGATTTTTAAGATCAGAAAGCAAAATTCGGATTCAATGAGTGAATTCCATAAATAAAATAAATGGCAAAATAAATAACTTGGTGAGGTTACTTGCAACCATGGAAGGTTTGAGTCTTGGAACTGCCTTTGACGCATTTACATGTACCAGGAATTCTAGCCAAACATCTGGCCGAGCGTGAGCCCAAACCTTTATCAGGAGGCTCCACTCTTCTCTCATTTCTCTTTACTGCAGCAAACTGGCAGAGGTCTGAACAGGTGCCAGGGCGCTACATGGATGCTTTTTAAAAATGCTGATATTGCCAAAGATTGGTCTGTGACTCTGAGCAAATGACATAATTAATCTTGGCATGTTAAAGTTTGCATTTCTGAAATGGGCAATAATGACAGGATTATTGTGAGGATTAGGGGCTTCCCTCATAGCTCAGCCGATAAATCATCTGCCTGCAGTGCAGGAGACCTGGGTTTGATTCCTGGGCCAGGAAGATCCCCTGGAGAAGGAAATGGCAACCCACCCCAGTATTCTTGCCTGGAGAGTCACATCGACAGAGGAGCCTGGTGGGCTACAGTCCATGGGGTCACAAGAGTTGGACATGACTTAGTGACTAAACCACCGCTATTGTGAGGATTAAATGTGATAAGGATGCTTAACCTAGTGGCTGGCGTGTTGTAAGACTGATGATTATTAATTACTGATTTTTAATGTTTCCTTCAACATCTCAAATCCATTTATCATCTTCCATTATACTCAGTCCTGACATAAACAACAAAAATAATCTTTGGAAACCAAGTGCAGCTTTCTCTGTTTATTTTAAATAGAACTCAATGGCGCTATCATCCTATTTACTTTGTTTTGAAGACGCTGGGAAAAACTGATACTTAAAAGATATCCTACAGTATATTTATTTCCTACTTTTTAAAATTAAATGCATGTTTCTGGTGATTGTTGTTCTGGAATGCTTGAGCATTAAATTTCTTTAGTTTATACTATCTATAATAAAAGCTCTAGCTATTTTAATATTAACAGAAAAACTGTAGAAAGTTTTATAAACTTCAACTTTTCTATTTCATTAAATGTGTTTGGCATATTGAAGAGGTGGATAATTTACTGTAAAATATTAAAATGTTAAGCATAATGACCTGCACAAGAAGTTGGCTGAAATGTTGGAACAGTAGCTGAGTTAATTAATTCTGGGATACATTGCAAACTTCACAGAATGCTTTAGGTAGTTAAAGTAACACAAATTAGTTTGCTATGATTAATAAGGTCTTCTGCATATCAAAGGAATCAAGGCTGATTAGATTAGCATTTCCAAGGGTTATCCAAATTTGATACATTTTTATAAATCAACATTTAATAAAACTGGAAAGAAAAAAGAATTAGAAATAGGTATAATTAAGTAAAAAAGCAAAGATTTATCATTTTTCTGGTCTAAGCTGTACTTTGAAAGCAGTACCTTGTATTTCATCAATTTCATTTCAATTACAGTAAATGCTGATATTTTACAAATGTAGGTGCAAGGTCACATTTTCTTTGAATATTATATTTTTAATGAAAATCCTATACTGAATATCCTGAGATATGTTCAAATGCATATGAATGCATTTTTATATTATAAGGTGATTATTAGTAGAGATCTGGGACTATATTCACCTGTATAATTAGTTTGGAAAGAGGCAAATAAATAAAATTATTTAAAAATGGAAGACAGTAGAGTAGAAATTTAGGGATAAAATCTTCAGTTACACAAGATTATTCTTTGCACACTAGTAATTCTTCAGTTTCACCAAAAAGACTACTATTTGGATCTGCAGGACCCATGGGAGAAGTTCAGCCTTTGAACTGAAACGGACACAGTGCTGCTCTAGGAAGATCCTGGCTCTTCTGCTACATTTTCATATAAAGTTTGTTTTTTTTTTTTTTTTAGTTCTTCAGACTTACAGTCGTGGCTGAAGTGTATGACTGCTCTCACACCTGATGGCAGTAGTAGAGCTGAGCAGTTGCGGGAGAGCCTTGATTGTGACCTGCAAAGCCTACAGTATTTATTAATGGCCAGTTAACAGGAAAAGTTTTTTGCTTTATTTTTTTGTTTTTATTTATTTTTTGTTTTATTTTCTTGGGCTCCACAATCACTGCAGATGGTGACTGCAGCCATGAAATTAAAAGACGCTTGCTGCTTGGAAGAAAAGCTATGACCAACCTAGACAGCATATTAAAAAGCAGAGACGTTACTTTGCAGTGACTTTACTTTGTCTCTACAGTCAAAGCTATGGTTTATCCAGTAGTCATGTATGGGTGTGAGAGTTGGACCATAAAGCTGAGCGCTGAAGAATCGATGCTTTTGAATTGTGGTGTTGGAGATGACTCTTGAGAGTCCCTTGGGCTGCAAGGAGATTCAACCAGTCCATCCAAAGGAAATCAGTCCTGAATATTCATTGGAAGGACTGATGCTAAAGCTGAAACTCTGATACTCTGGCCACCTGATGTGAAGGACTGGCTCATTGGAAAAGACCCCAGTGCTGGGAAATATTGAAGGTGGGAGGAGAAGGGGACGACAGAGGATGAGATGGTTGGAAGGCATCACTGACTCGATGGACATGAGTTTGAGTAAACTCTGGGAGTTGGTGATGGACAGGGAGGCCTGGCGTGTTGCAGTCCACGGGTCGCAAAGAGTCAGACACGACTGAGCGACTGAACTGAACTGAACTGAACAGGAAAAGTCAGTCTGCTCTCGCTTTCGCTCACTCGACTGCTAGCTGGCTGTTATCGGAGAGAACAGGGACTTCCAGACAACCATGCCTGTGCTCGTGCTGGTCTGTCTGCTGGCATTCTGTTCTCGTTCTTCTTGGCAGTCTGGTCACTTTCTCGCATGCAGTGGGGATGTCTGGCAAGAGAGCTGTGGCCTTCCTAGCCCAGGAGATCCCTCCCTCCCTGGGGCTGCAGTCAGTTACCTCTTGACCTGTCTTCTTAGCCTAATGTGACATTGTGTTTGTGTCTGTCTCTCTTACTCTTCCTTTAGAGAAGTAAGGTTGGTATTACTCATGGTTTTGTCTCCTAGAAACAAAAAATGATGGAATTTTGTCTATCTTTAGCACAAAGCCTGGAAAACAGAAGGTGCTCAAAAGATTTTTGGTTAAAGGAAGGGAGGGAGGAAGACAGAAGGGAGCCAAATATTTGAAGTATATAATTGAAGCAGAGTACATTGGCACACACTTGAGGACATTGTTCTGGGAAAGTGAACCAGACGCCCATTCCTAGACCAGTGCTGCCTAAGTTGGGGTGACACAATTATATACTGAGAGAAATATTAAGAAATTTTATGTGTGAGAGAGATAGACAGGGGCTTCCCAGGGGGCACAGTTGGTGAAGAGTCTGCCTGCCAATGTGGGAGGTGCAAGAGATGCTGCTTCAGTCCCTGGGTTGGGAAGATCCCCTGCAGGAGGAAATGGCCACCCTCTCCAGTATTCTTGCCTGGGAAATCCCATGGGGACAGAGGAAACTGGCGGGCTACAGTCCATGGGGTCTCAAAGAGTCAGACATAATTGAGCATGCACACATGAGATAGACTTAGATTGCTTATAGGATATAATATATATTAAAATGTAACTCTAATATATGCTGTTATATGTGTATACATGTGCATATTAATATATATTAATAAATGCTTCAAAACTTTTAAAATCAGTATGTAGACAAAGTCAAAGAACTTATCACTATTATTGACTAAACTTCCAGAATACAGGAATCAACCTTATAATTTGCCATATTTAATTATTACTACAACTTTATTTTTAAATATTGAGGTAGTCTTATCTTACAGGATTGATTGGAACAATCATTTTTACAGGATCAGATTCTGGGTTTCTCCTGCCACTACAATGCTGCTAGTTTCCTATACTTAACAAACATCCACTTTTAACTCAATTTGGATCATAGAGCAAACATGCATGTGTGTGTGCTAAGTCACTTAAGTTGTGTCTGACTCTTTGTGACCCCATGGACTGCAGCCCACCAGGTTCCTCTGTCTATGGGATTCTTGAGGCAAGAATACTGGAGTGGGTTTCCATTCCCTTCTCCAGGGGATCTTCTCTGACCCAGGGATCGAACGTGGATCTCCTACATTGCAGGCAGATTCTTTACTGTCTGAGCCACCAGGGAAGCCCTCTCTCACTTAGCATAACGCAAATAAGCCATCCATGGCACGGTGTGATCAGCAGTTTCTTTCTTCCTCTTGCTGGACTGCAGTCCATGAGTGAATATGCCCCTGTCTGCTCATGTCTGGTTGCTTCCAGTTCTTGGAGATTAACAACGAAGCTGCTATAAATATTGACATACAGACTTTTGTACAAGCGTTCTTCTCTCATCTATGATTTGTCTTTTCTGTTTCTTAATTATTCTTTCAAAGAATACATTTTAAAAATTCTTGATCATTTTCTGAATTGTACTTCTGGTATTGTACCTCAGGACACTTTGTCTAGGGGTGACACAAACCTATTTTCATGATTCTTGTATACTTTTATATTTTATACAAGTTTTTATAGTTTTATATTTTATATTTAGGTTTATAATGTACTTTGGGATGATTTTTGTCCTCTAGATTGCCTTCACACGTTGGTAAGACATCAGTTAAAGATGGGTATAGATCTATTTCTGGACTGTAATCTGCTTTGCTGACCTTTATGCAGGACTCAATCTGTCCCTGTTAGTTTTAAAGATAAAGGAAGGTATCTTGTGTCAGAGATGCAGGTGGCCTCTTGAAGCTGGAAAATTTAGGGGAGCCTCTCCTGGCGCCTCCAGATCGAATGCAGTCCCTCTGACACCACTATTTTAGCTCAAGACCATATCAGACTTCTTACCTACAATCTCAGGATTGTGTTTGTGTTGTTTTCAGTGCCTGAATCTGTGGGTTTTCATTTTTCATGATAGCAAGAGAAAACCGATAGCATGGTGAATCCCGTGGCTTGAAAACAAGCCTTGTTCTCAAGACTTGAAGCTAAGGATGACTCCACTTGCTTTTGATGTATTATTATTTTTATATATGGAAGGATTTGATTTGCTTGGGTTTTTTTGTTTGTTTCTTATCTGTTCATGATGGATATCAGACGGTAATTTTGTTTTCCTGTGAAGCCTTCATGTGTTTCTGGCATTTGAATAGTAGTGGAACCAAAAGCGGTGTGAGACATTTACAGAGAAAATGATAAAACTCAATATAATCGAAATAAAGATTTTCACCAAAATTACATTCAGGTTTATAATAATCATTCTGGAGTAGGAAACAGCAACCAGCTCCAGTATTCTTGCTTGGAAAATTCCATGGACAGAGGAGACTGGTGACACCTTCCATAGGGTCACAGAGAGTTGAACACAACTGAGTGACTGAGTGCACATGTGTGCATGTGCACACACACACACACACACACAAATCATAATAACAATATGAGCATATTGTTTTTTGTACTCAAAAATAGCATTTTAATAGTTATATGGGAGGTCGAAGTATTGATATAAAGACTTGCCAAGTTGATTTTGGAGTGAAAGAGACAGCTTACTTTAATTCTGTTGATGAGAATATACATTGATAAACATGTCTAGAAATTCCAAATCTAGAAATTCCAAATCAGCATATCCAAAAGAATCTTAGTGAACAAATGTCCCCAGTGCACACATATACCAATGAATACATTCCTTACATATTTTAAGACAATTATATATAAGCATGCAATACATAAATACCCTTTCCTCGCAGACATTAAATAAATTAGTAGCATTCCTGTAAAAATATCATCAGCCATATTGACTAGGAACAATATCTGTGATACATTTTGCACAAAGTAAAAGGATGAAAATGTTGTTAACATGTACATTAGGATACAGAAGTGAATTTTTTTTTCCTATCAATATTCTTCTGGGGGACAGCTTCAAGTAGTTTGAGAAAAAATGATTTAGAGTGTTTTGGAATTACTGGGTGTATGCTCATGTATGTGACGCTTGCCTTCTAAAGAGCATGCATTATTAACTCACAGGCATTTAGTTCATCATGATGGGTTTGGACATCTAAATTATGGGGTATCAGCTAAGGAAGAGTCAAACTGTTTTGCATAACAAAATGGCAAGACATCTGAGGAATATCTGGGAAGAAGAGGCTGGCTGCTAATGAAGAAAGGGCAGAGAAAAGAGATGTAGGTAGCTGTACGATTTAGGCTGATATTGTACTTGGAGAAGATAAATTGTAATGGAGATTTTTATGTTTTTTTTTTTTATTGTAAGATGTGCCATCTAAACAATCTCATTCATCTCCCCAGTGAAATCTGCAATAAGCGCTCACCGCTCATACTTTTGCTGTGAAGAGTTTATGCTGGAGGAGCTTGAAATGAAGCTATGTGCTGAATTATGCACTCAGGTAAGAGAGAAAAAGTGAAATTCCAAAGGAGAGGAAAGGAGACAATGGGCATGTTTATCACCTGTACGGGGGGGAGGGGGGGTGGAAAAAAAAAAAGAAAAAAGTGTAGCACAGCTCTTTGTGTGACACACAAAAATGTTAAGAGACTTGGGTTTGCAAGTAATTTCTATTTCTTCTTTTCACATTTGCATACAATCTGGTTTTGCTAGTTCCATTAGGAAGTTTGTGCTAATTTGGTGGCTATTTTCTAACTCATTTAGATCTTAGTGCTGATTGGGTGTGAATAACATGGCAGGCCTTCTATATTTCTTGACTTAAAAATGTTTACCTTTTCTTGAAGACTCCCAGCAGCCTGGCCGAGATTTTCTCACTGCTGACTGCAGGCGCATCAGGCTGGCCTCACTCAGCCCTCTGCCCTTCCTTCTCTGCTTGCTCAGGGGTCAGTTCCACCGCTCAATGTGAAGGTTCCCCGTCTTCTCCTGGTCCCTTCCCATGGCCTTTGGAGAAGTTTGCCCCCCTGAAGTGCTGGTCCATTTATCCAATTCCGTCACAGGCTCTACATCTCACAGGTCTCAAATCACGTGTGTGATGACATGGACAACAGCTTACACAAGTCTGAGCTTCTCCACACACTTGGCCTGCATTGCTGGGGGTGCTTGTTAAGTCATGAAGCATCATTCAATAATTCAGTTCTGGCTTATACTCAAGCCAGGGGCATGACATACAAATACTTAATTGAGAAGCATCTTGGTGTCACCAGAAGTGACCTGGAACTCAGAGTATGTGCCCTTACATCTCTCTTTTGGCTGTTTTTTGCTCTGCTCTATGCATGGTATCCTTAGTGCAACAAAGACTCTCCCAGAACCTCAGCATTAGTTGCTCTGGAATATAATTGTCTACATCTTTGAGTTGATTCACTAGATCTCCCATTAAACTTTGGAATAAAGTGACCAAACATATTAATCAAACAACTTATAAGTGCTTTTATAATTTGATAAATCTCTGCCTGTGATCTTTAAAATAAAATAAAGGAAAAACAGATACTTTATGTACGTAGTTCTAATAGTGAATGCCAGTCTCAAAAATATTTATTCATAAGAAATACTTGGAGAAAGAGGTTAAAATATTAATAATAGGGGTTAAAATATTGATAATAGCTATCCTTGGGTGGTAACTTAATTTATAATTTTTAACAACGTTCCATACATTTTCTATATTTGGCATATATATCAGAGAATATCAGTTATTTAAATAGAACATTTACTATAAAGCATTGGTAGTGAAACTGAAAGTCACTCAGTCATGTCCAACTCTGCGATCCCATGGATCTATATAGTCCATGGGATTCTCCAGGCCAGAATACTGGAGTGGGTAGCCTCTCCCTTCTCCAGGGGATCTTCCCAACCCAGTGATCAAACCCAGGTCTCCTACATTACAGGCAGATTCTTTCCCAGCTGACCCACCAGGGGAGCCCAACAGTAAAGCATTGTTCACTTCTCATTTCAGAATTGGGATGGCAAAAAAAAAAAAAAAAAAAAGCACTAAGACATCATAGAATGGCAACCATATGAGCAGGAAATACCCCTAGAACTTAGGGAACCAAGGAAAGAGATGGTGATGAGTAAAATGACAATGCTTAGAGAGATCCCTGAGGGCCTGAGGGCAGAGTTCTGAGGAGGACAAGCTGGACACTTCATTTTAGAACTCTTGGACCTACAGAGTAGAAACCCTGACTTTTGGTCATGGAGTCATTGCTGGGATGCCCCCTGGGTGCATAGGAACAGGGGAGGGGGCATCCCTTACCCCTCCCCATAGTGCCATCTCCCTCTGGGGGCTCTCTCTTGACTGTACCAAGGATGGAGCCAGAGGCCCAAGAAGAAGTGTGGACATCTGAGCCCAACCCCAAATCTCTAAGCAGAGAAGCATCAGGATGAGGACAAAAACATAGTACTTGGCCCAGTGGATATCATTTCAACTGAAAAAAAAAAAAAAAAACCACAAAGAAGCCACACACAAGCTTTATTGAACACAACAGACATCTAATGCATGGATGAGAGTTCAAGTATAAGATCACTGGCAGAAGTTTCAAGGTTAGTTGGCAACTGACAGGCTAATTGGAATAAGCAAAATGTGAAGTGAAATCTCTCCCTACAATGCCTGGCTTGTGAAAGCAACAACAGCAAGTCAGTGGAAATTTGCTGCATGACTCAGTGAACTCAAACCAGGGCTCTGTGACACCCTGGAGGGGTGGGATGGGATGGGAAGAGAGAGGGAAGCTCAAGAGGGAAGGGAACATATGTATACCTGTGACTGATCCATGTTGATGTATGGCAGAAACCAATACAATATTGTAATTATTTTTCAACTGAAAATAAATAAAGAAAAACAACAAGAAAAAGTGCTCAATCAACCTTGGTGAAACAGGAAATCTTGGGAAATCATTGTGAGATATAAATTTTGAGGGCTTGACATCGAGAAATTGAGAGAGGAAAAGTAGATTTTGGTAACAGCTTTTGCCTTTCCAAGGCTCAGTTATTTTCTATTTAAGTCATTGTGTAAACATGTTCATGAGTTGACCCTTGTATAGATAAAGAAGGGCTTCCCAGGTAGCTCAGTGGTAAAGAATCTGCCTGCCAATGCAAGAGACAGAGGAAACTCAGATTCAACCCCTGGGTTGGGAAGATCCCCTAGAGGAGGAAATGGCAACCCACTCCAGGATTTTTGCCTGAAAATTCCATGCACAGGATCCTGGCGGGTTTTAGTCCCACAGAAAGTCAGGCAGGACTGAGTGACTGAGCACAAAGACGGATGAAGACAAACAAAATGATCATGACCACTGATTTGAACAGCTGTATCTCCCAGGGTCCAGGCAGGGGTGAGGGTCACTCCGGATCATCAAAACACACAGACTTCGTTGCAGGGACCCAGTAGGGTCGGGTGCTTGATGAGAGGAGCAAGTGTGGGATCTGAGACCACAGAGCAGTTCCTGTAAGAAGTTGTTCCTGTCCCTGGGGATGACACGACGTTACCTGGACCCTAAGAAGATGTACTTCACGGAGATGAGCACTGTGCCTGTAGACACACGGTGCTACAGTCTGAAGGAGCAAGTAAGAAGCACGGCAATTGTCCTCCAGCCCTGGCAGGTCTCCCAGCCCTTCTGTGTGCTGATCTGACCAGTGGCTGATTTTTATGGCATCCTGGGCAGTTTGAAGCAGTACCTTTCTGCATAAAGCAAAAGGCAAGAGTGCATAGGAAATTAACTTAGACGGAGTATCATCAGCAAAATGGCTTTCTAGCCAGACGTGACTATAGCTTGACTTGTGAATGAGCAGATTTCCCCAAGGGTTTGCCTGGTGGCTCAGTCAATAAAGAGTCTGCCTGCAATGCGGGAGACCCGGGTTCAATCCCTGGGTTGGGAAGATCTCCTGGAGAAGGAAATGGCAATCCACTCCAGTACTCTTGCCTGGAGAATCCCATGTGCAGAGGAGCCTGGAGGGCTACAGTCCTTGGGGTCACAAAGAGTTGGACACAACTGAGTGACTATCACTTCACTTCAGATCTCCCTATATAGGTGTGACTGGGGTGCAGATAAGGACTGCTGCAATGGCTCAGAGTTTCTATGCTTTCCTGCCAACTGCTAGAACCTGTCAGAATTTCTAAAAGTTATCTCTCTATATATTCATATGTATATACACACCTATACATATACCTTCAAGAAGGAAATGGCAACCCACTCCAGTATTCTTGCCTAAAGAATCCTGTGGACAGAGGAGCCTGGTGGGCTGCTGTCCATGGGGTTGCACAGAGCTGGACATGACTGAAGAGACTTAGCATGCATGCATGCATGCATTGGAGAGGGAAATGGCAACCCACTCCAGTGTTCTTGCCTGGAGATTCCCAGGGACAGAGAAGCCTGGTGGGCTGCTGTCTCTGGGGTGGCACAGAGCCAGACACGACTGAAGTGAGACTGAAGCGACTTAGCAGCAGCAGCAGCATATATATATACACATACATACATATTTATTTATATTTGGACTTCCCAGATGGCTAAATAGTAAAGAATCAATGAAACGATCCCCCCTGGAGGAGGAAATGGCAACCCACTCCAGTATTCTTCTCTGTAAAATCCCATGGACAGGGGAGACTGGTGGGCTATAGTCTGTGGGGTCACAAAGAGTCTGGCACAACTGAAACTTATATATTTATTTAAAGAGGAATGTCATATTGTATAGCCTATTATAAAATGATCTATTCACTTGTATTCGATTGCAAAGTACTCACTGTGAATTTTATACATCGCCTGTGAAAACAAACTGCCACTTCCCGCAAGGGGCGTCTTAAAATAAGATCTTTGGTGAAGCTGCCAACAATGAAATGTTTAATTGACAGACAATAAACAGGACACACTGTGGCAAATACAAGCAAAAAGAAAGGAAAGAAACAAAAGGCGAATACAAATATTTTGCTTGTACCTTGTACTGAACGTTATTTTTTTTAAATGTTATTTAAGAGTTATTTACTATAGATAGATAGGTTCAGTTTGAGAAGTTCTTCTTAAGATAAATGTTTATTTAGCAGTTGTAGTTTTAATAGTCCTTAATGTCATTTATTAAACATTTCCACAGCTTTGTCTTGTAGGAACAGGTGAGGATAGCCACTTCTTTGTGCTTTACTTTCTCCAATAAAATGTGAACAGTAGTGACTTGTTCTTGACTGGTGGGACACGGAGAACCAAGACACAGGTCAGCTCATTCTTCCCTGCTGATGTTGGTTGTCCAGACTGGCCCCTGTATCAGCTCAGATCCTTAAAGGGAATAATGTGGACTAGAGCCCCTAGAGAATCAAGGTAGACATGTTTTAAGCCACACTGATTTGAGTTTATCTTAATAAGATCAGGATTTCCCAGGTGGCTCGATGGTAAAGAATCCGCCTCCTAACGCAAGAGACCCAGGTTCAATCTCTGGGTCTGGAAGAGCCCCTGGAGGAGGAAATGGCAACCCACTCCAGTATTCTTACCTGGGAAATCCCATGGACAGAAGAGCCTGGTGGGCTACAGTCCATGTGGTCACAAAGAGTCGGACTGGACTGAGCGACAAACACACACACATAATAAGGTATAACTCAGCCTGTGCTGTCTAGTATGCTGAGTGCTCAAAACAAAAGCAATTTATGCTCAGAAAACCTGGAGTCCATGAAGGTTACATTTTATGATGATATTGGACCAAGGTCTGAATAATAGTGACTTCATTGAGAAAATTGCCTTGGCTTCACCTCCAATCTTTCCTTTTGTTACACAGTGTTTTATAGAATAAAAAGCTGAGCTATGAACGGGGGTTTACTCATAAAGGAAGTTTCTCAAGTCTGCAGAACTCTGCTGGTCCTCGGGTGCTGGGAGCACTCTGCAGTCCTTAACGCTGAACTCCTTACACTGCTCCATCACCAAACAGGTAAGTAACAGGCAGATGCTGGATTTGGTAAACGTTAAGCGTCAGGGTGGGGCTTCCCAGGTGGCTCAGTGGTAAAGAATCCGCCTGCCAATGCAGGAGACATGGGTTTGATCCCTGGGTTAGGAATCCCCTTGAGAAGGAGAGGGCAACCCGCTCTAGTATTTTTGCCTGGGAAATCCCAAGGACAGAAGAGCCTGGAGGGCTACAATCCACGGGATTGCAAAGAGTCAGACACAACTAAAGCAACTATACAACGACAACAAAGTGTCAGGTAGAGAAGGAAGTTTTTGACTCTTCCTGAAGAAAATACCAGGTGAAAATTTAAAGTTAGCTTGAAGACTGAAATTTTCCTCGTTCGGGGTTGCTAAACAATTTGGATAATATTCTCTGATGAGAAAGAAGGAGAAAAATATAAAGTGCACCCTTCTGAATGAAGGATGGTAAGAAATGAAAATTATATACTTATATTCTTTCATCCTGCTCCTATTAAATGATGGAAATCCTAAATTGTGCCTGGAGCCAGCTACTCAAGCAGTCTCATTTTCCAAATGGAGACCAGGTCCTGCCATCTGATTAAGTGTTGGTCAACAGGCTGCAAAAGAAATAGTGTGTACTTACAATCTTAAAGCCATAACTGTAGACTCCATGCTCTTTTCTCCTTTCTTGCTGGTCTAAATGCAAAATAAAGAAACCACACATGATGGGAGTTGAGCTGTAATATCCAGCTAAGATCCAAAAATGGAGCAAAAGAAACGTCTATGTATTTTGTGCTCAGCCGCTAAGTCGTGTTAGACTCTCTCTGACCCGTGGGTTGTAGCCCACCAGGCTCCTCTGTCCATGGGACTCTCTAGGGAAGAATACTGGAGTCAGTTGCCATTTCCTTCTCCATCTGTATAGCATATTGTTGTTCTGTCAATAAGTGATGTCCTACTCTTTGTGACCCATGGAGTGAGGCATGCCAGGCTTCCCTGTCCTTCACTATCTCCTGGAGTTTGCTCAGATTCATGTCCACTGAGTCAGTAATGCTATCTAACCATCTAATCCTCTGTCATCCCCTTCTCCTTTTGCCTTCAATCTTTCCCAGCATCAGGGTCTTTTCCAATGAGTCGGCTATTCACACCACGTGGTCAAAGCATTGGAGCGTCAGCTTTGGCATCAGTCCTTCCAGTGAATATTTAGGGTTGATTTCCTTTAGGATTGACTGGTTTGATCTCCTTGCTGTCCAGGGAACTCTCAAGAGTCTTCTCCAGCATCAAAATTCAAAGGCATTATGTCAATGTAATTTGGTCTCTCTCTTCAAAATAGCAACTTAGTGTGTGTGTTTATTAGACTAATTAGACCATGCACTATAGGAAGACCAGTTCATGCATGTTCTCCTGTGGTCACTGTTGATTTTATTGTTATTATCACTAAGTTTCAGGCCCAGAGGACTGAGTTGATCATTCTTCTCACTTCATGGCACTTTATCATCATTGATCTGCTAATTTTATTTACTACCTTGCTATTTGTGTTGTCTGGGGCTATTTATTTCGCTTCTCTGTGCTTTAGTATTCTCATTTGTAATAAAATGAAGATAATAATAGTTTCAATCTCTTAGGGTTGTACTGAGGACTAAAAAAGTTAATTTGTGCGAAGCCCACATCTAGCATGTACTGTAGTAATTGCTGACTATCATTTTTATTAGCTATTATTATTTCTTTGTATTCTCATTCTCCAATTCCATTTCCTGGCTCCCACAGGCAATCTTTCTAATGTGTGAATGTATCTCCTTTTGTTCACATCTATCCTTGCAAAGTCTAGTTTATGTGCATTACTTGTAATTTATGCCCCTGTGCTGTGCATATCAGCAGTGAGGTTGGAAGATCCACTCACATTACTCTGAGTACATCTGATCTGTTTTCTGAGCTGCTGCTTGGGGCCCCATGGTGCATCCCCATTACGTGTTTCCATCCACTCCCGCAGGGTGGATGCCAAGACAGCCCCTGGTACTTCACTGCACAAGCAAGAGTGTGATGAACATCTCTGCAAAAGTTCACTTTGGATCTGTTTGAGAGTTTAGCTAAACAGATGACTTTGGAAAGTGCTGTTCAATATTAAGCTGTGCTTTTAAAAAAAAAAAAAATAAGTTGACCTACTACCTCCAGATCCGTCTTCCCACCAGGGCACAGTTGTTCCCACATCCACCCTTGTGCTGCACGCACTCTGTGTGATTCTGCTCTCGAATTACTGACCCTCTAGTCTACTTCCACTCAGAAGGGAGAAGCCTCAGAAGACCATCGCTACTGAGCACACAACGAGGGAAAGCCAGATTATCTACAAAATCCTAATGGCTTTTTGAACACTAGAGAGAACCGAGGTCACGGAGCCAGAAAGGCATTCCTAGGAGTGCCAAGGTTTCTGCAGAGACATTGGACAGTGAGGGTTTCTCCCCGACAAGGCTGCAAAAGAAAGCAGTGGCCAGGAGCCAAGCTGTGGGAAGACCTGTGGGTTATGAATAAACCAGCTGGTTATCAATTTCCTGTCTCTGGGGTCCAAAGTCACCCTCAGTCCCTGCTTTCTAAGAACGGGGACTGGACCCTGTTCATACATCACGTCCTCTGCCTCCTGCACAATACGGAGCTGTGCCAGTAGAGGGTGATGCAGGGACATTAAAGTGAGGACGTGCCAGCTCACCTGTGTCTTCAGGCAGGTTCTCCAGCTCTTCTCCTGAGGCCCCGGTGCCTTTCCTGTGCTCAAGTAGCACAAGCGGCCTCCAGCATCCTGAGGTCACTTTGCAGGACGTTTCAAGACTCTACACCTCTCTATGGGTGGTTTCTCCAGGAATCCAAGATAAGGAGTGTGGAAAAATATTGCATATGTGGGAAATTTAAGTCATAAAGAAAAGAAAACTAAAATTGCAAACATATTTATAATCATGCAAAGAAAAGATGGTATCGAAGGAATTTGGACATGGTGCCTGGATCGTTCGTTGGGAAGAAGGAGGGGTGGGGGGCACAAGAGAATAAAAAGGAGGAGGAGAGGAAAGGGGGAAGGCGGAGAAGAAATATGTAACCTCAAGGAGTGTGTTTCTTGTTAGCAGTGATTCTGTTCTTACAATATTGCTTTCAAATGTCAAAATTATTATCACACTGTAGGGTAAGGTCAATAAATAAATATGTAGCAATGATTTTAAGAACCATGATTTTTTAGCATAAGAAACAATGGATACAAATAGGCCTGTGGGAAGTTCCCTAAGGTAACCTTGAGTTGGGAAGGGTAATGTCAAGTCATGAGTTCTTTTGGCTTTCTAGCTCTAACTATTCAACAGGCTCATGAGCAACCAGAAGCCTCTCTGAAGCAGCGAGCAAGCGCTCAGATCTTAGACTCTAAATACCATCTCCCACAAAAAAGAGCTAAGCCTCTTTAGAGAAATGGCTGATTTTGGCTCTGGGGCAGGGAATATACAAACCACTTCTGAGGGGTCCCTACGAGAGGTGCCCCTATGAGAGGTGCCCTTTAAGTCTGAGAGTTTTAAACATGAAGGGGGTTGTGTCAAAAGTGTAAAAGAACTATTTTAAAGAGGCTTCCATTGCAAAATCAGTGGCACAAGTTGAGCATCCAAAGTATTTAGTATAAGGTTTTCCATTAGCGATTTAAAACAATCCAAGATTTCCTATGAAACACACACAAAAAGAAAAGCAATATTAACAAAAAGGAAACAAGCTACACCTTGCTTTACATCAGTGCTGTCTAAAAAACATAACAGCCTAACAGAGTAGAAATGATTGACTCAGGCAATCAGCAAATAAAATCTTTGATTTATAAGATTGTTGGGAAAGGCATAGTGTCAGTGTATTTACCCAGAATTCCTTAGTACCTTCAAAGAAAAGGACAGAAATTTTCCAGTGGACAGAAGATGATGTGTGAGCAACATTAGTGGAGGGACAGCCTGACACTTGGTATGGTGCAGCAGAAGGTACCCAGTAGCACCTCCGAAAGATTCTTGCCCTCTATGTTAAGCTTGCACCTAATCAACCTTCTAGACCAAGGGCTGGCAAACTTTTCTGTAAAGGGAGAAAATATAAATATTTTGGTCTTTGTGGACCATATGCTCTCTGCTACAAATCCCCAGTTCCATCATAAGGCAAAGGCAGCCACAGACAATACCTAAATAACTGAGTGTAATCGTGTTTTAATAAAACTTTATTCACAAAAACAGGTTGTGGACAAGACTTGGCCCATGGCCACAGTGCATTGACCCTGGTCATAGACTTAACCTCCAGTTCAAAAAGAGTAAGGAACAAGTTATGATGTCATGACATTATGAAGAAAAAGAATACCGGGGAGTGGGACATTCTACAAAGTCACTTGCCATTTTAAAATAATACAGTGGGATTAAAACTAAACACAAGAGAGAGGTCTATTCCATGACAAAAGAGATTGAGTCAATAACAACTGAGTTCAATGCATGATATTCAGTTGGATCTCAGTTCAAAGCAAAAGAAAATAAGAAAAAGAAATTAAGAGATATAAAAGGCATTTCTGTCAAAACTAAAGACATGTACATATAGGTTGGATATTTTATGGTGTTGTATTCTGCTATTATTATTGTTATTATTCCTATTTGGGCTTCCCTGGTGGCTCAGCTGGTAAAGAATCCTCACAAAATGCAGGAGACCTGGGTTTGATCCATGGGTTGGGAAGATCCCCCGGAGAAGGAAACAGCTGCCCGTTCCAGAATTCTGGCCTGGAGAATTCCATGAACTATAGTCCACAGGACTGCAAAGAGTCAGACACAACCGAGCAACTTGCACTTTCATTATTCCTATTAGCATATTTAGGGTGGCAAGAGTATATGTGAAAATGTTGTTGCTGCTGCTGCTAAGTCGCTTCAGTCGTGTCTGGCTCTGTGCGACCCCATAGACGGCAGCCCACCAGGCTCCCCCGTCCCTGGGATTCTCCAGGCAAGAACACTGGAGTGGGTTGCCATTTCCTTCTCCAATGCATGAACGTGAAAAGTGAAAGTGAAGTCGCTCAGTTGTGTCCGACTCTTTGCGACCCCATGGACTGCAACCTACCAGGCTCCTCCGTCCATGGGATTTTCCGGGCAAGAATACTGGAGTGGGGTGCCATCACCTTCTCTGATATGTGAGAATATGTTCTTATTATTAGGAGGAATATCAAATGTTATGGGGGTAGGGATTCATGGTGTCTTCTACTCATTTTAAAATGGTTCAGGGGGAACATATACAGGAAAGAATAGCAATTTGACTAAATGCAAACTGTTTTTCAATATGTTTGGGGTATAAATGTCGGATATTCATTTTTTTACTTTCTTGTTTTAAAGTTTTCAAAATAAAATCTTAGGAGAAACACATACACATTTTCCTTTTTCCTCCTTTATTCTCTTACCTATAGTCTTCCTTATCTCTTTTCCCTCAGAAAGCTCCAGCATATCTTCAAGCAAACACTGTTTGGCCTGACTGCCTTAGTACTTCAGTTTTCCAAGGCATCTATACAAGTGATCCTTAGCCCCAGGTTCCTCTGGAGAGAATTTCCTTGCTAACGAAATATATTCAGAAGCCAAAGAAATGAAAATCCATATCCTCTTAGCATACCACATTACAAGGGAAACGTGTGAATGTTTTTTATTGGGGAGGGAAAGAAGAAAGGATTAAAGACCTTGGAAGCCGGTCAGAAGCATCAGGCAGAGCAGACAAAGCCAGTCAGAAACTGACCATTTGCTTTTCTTAATCACCAGAACGTGCTGTTGGAAATCTCTGAACCAAACTGAGTCCCAGCCTTGCCATGAAACCTCTGGAATTCTCTCATGACCCATTAAAGAGGGCAGCATTCCTGCCCTGCCGATTTAGATGATGCACAGAGAAGTGGGTAATTTTTTTTTTTTTTTTGCTTGTCAGTGCTAATCCAACTTGGAATTCTAGAGACAAGCAGGCACTATCATTTAGTGAACTAGAGATACCTTCTAGGAAAAACTATGCAGAAAGGGAAGAAAATTAACATGGATTAGTTGCCTGCTCTGTGCAAGAAGGTGTGCAGAAGATGCGCTCTGTCTCGTCATCCTGCGCCGGGAGCACGTGTGCGTTGCTGGTCCTCTCCTGCCTCTACAGCCATCATACTGCCTTTTGGTTTTTTCCTTGCAGCCCAGGTCCCCACGTAAGAGCCCAGCTACCCAGAGACCCCTGAGGAGGGCTCCCTCAAGTCTTCTCTTTCCCTGTCACATTTTTAATAGTAACCATACTTATCTAGTAGTCAAGGATATGGTTTTTCCAGTGGTCATGTATGGATGTGAGAGTTGGACTGTGAAGAAAGCTGAGCTCCAGAGAATTGATGCTTTTGAACTGTGGTGTTGGAGAAGACTTTTGAGAGTCCCTTGGATTGCAAGGAGATCCAACCAGTCCATCCTAAAGGAGATCAGTTCTGGATGTTCTTTGGAGGGACTGATGCTAAAGCTGAAACTCCAGTACTTTGGCCACCTCATGCAAAGAGCAGACTCATTGGAAAAGACTGATGCTGGGAGGGATTGGGGGCAGGAGGAGAAGGGGACGACAGAGGATGAGACGGCTGGATGGCATCACGGACTCGCTGGACGTGAGTCTGAGTGAACTCCGGGAGTTGGTAATGGACAGGGAGGCCTGGCGTGCTGCGATTCATGGGGTCACAAAGAGTCGGACACGACTGAGCGACTGAACTGAACTGACCAATACTTGTTGAGGCAAAAGAGACACTAGAGAAGAGATGGGTGGAGCCTGCGGGGGCGGGGGCATTGAGCAGTGAGAAAAACTGAAGTTCTGTTTCGCTTTCCTCTGTTAACCTGGCAAGTCATTTCCCTGTCCTGGGTGCAGCTTCCTTACCTATAAATAGAGGGCGAGAGCAAATCCTGTCTTAATATTGTGTGTCTCTGGTTTCCCCTTGTTCACTGGCTTCAGTGGGCTTATGTCAGGAAGTTAAAGCAAAGCAATGTTAGTACCAAATATTAGCCACAAGAACAAACACAGATAATACATTTTAATCCCCCCGCATAGTTTTTAATAAAAAATGCACTCAAGGCCTGATTTATTGTAAAGACTTTTGTTATTATTTAGTCACTAGATTGTGTTTAGCTCTCTGGGGACTCCATGGACTGTAACCTGCCAGGCTCCTCTGTCCATGGGATTTCACAGGTAAGAATACTGGAGTGGGTAGACATTTCTGTCTCTAGGGGATCTTTCCTGTGCAAGGATTGAACCCACCTCTCATGCATTCTTTACCACCGAGTCACCGGGGAAGCTCCAATGTAATGATACTATTTTTCATTAATAGCACTAAATTTCATCCTAAAGTTAAACATACTCACACTTTTTTTTTTTTTTTTTTGGTTGGAAGATGAATCCAGGCTTTGATATTTTATTTCCAGTGCACTAATAGCAATAAATAGAATTACTTTAAAAGATTTTTATTCTCAGTAATGGGGTTTAGGAGATCACACTACATTAACAGGACCCACTGTTTCCTGGATAACAGGCATCTACCTCTGATTTCTTGTATAGCTTTGTAGCATGTCTGTAAACATTATTATTTAAATTATTTTTAGTCTAAACTCACATTTTAAAGTATATCAATCTACTCTACCTAATGAACACATATATAGAGAACATATTTTCAAGCTGTGGCCACAGATGCACTAAATCATGTATAATCTTTTGCATTTTTTTTTTTTTGGAAATACATTTGAAACACATTTCAAATGTATATGTTGGTTGAAGTATGGTTGGTGAGAGCCAGGGTGAATTCCAAGGTCAATAAACATGGTTTCTTTCTGGGCAAAGTTAACTGACTCATGTGGGAAAAGAACATGTTCCATCCACAGCTTTGTTGATTTACACCCGTAGACCAAAAGAAAATTTTCAACCAGACAGAAATATTTTTAGTATTCATATTTCTCATAGTTTGAAGACCTATTGGCAACTGAATATAGACATGGTATAGATATGCATAATAGGGAGTTTTAAAAAATGAGATTTAATGATACAGTTAAAAGTTAATTTAAAAATTATTTTCCAATGAAGTATTCACCTGAGAGATTAAAAAATCATGCAAAATGTTAAGACAATACAGCCCCTTGTTTTAAGTTTGGTTCATTTATTGCTTCAATAAATTGGTATTGACTTAAATTCTGATAAACTGAAATTGCTGGAGCAAATTTTCTTTTGTATTTATTTTCCCTAAAAATCCTGAATGATAAATAAATTTTACATAGATGTTCAGAAACATGAATTTCTGAAATCTTGGCCATGATGTGTGGAGTCATTCTGGAGGTCAGAATGTCTGGATTTAAATCCAAACTCTGCAACTTCTTATCCATGAAACTGAGCAAGGTTTATAAACGTTCTATGTATAATGAAGAATAAAGATACTAATAGTTTTACATGTCTTATAGCATTCTGGGGATTAGATAAGTCAAAATATACCGGTTTTAGGAGTGTTTGTTGAATGGCCCTATACTAACATACAGATGGCCCTTCTTTCTGATCATCATTGTTGTTATTACTGGCAGCAAGCCCCTTGCTCTCTCTTCTCTAAAACTTCAGGAATTCTTAGAACATTGATCTAAATTATTTAGAAAGCTGATTTGTGTTTAGGGTATGTTTAGTGACGGGTAGCTCGGTTGGAGCTATGGTTTTTCCAGTAGTCACGTATGGATGTGAGAGTTGGACTACAAAGAAAGCCGAGTGCCAAAGAATTGATGCTTTTGAACTGTGGTGTTGGAGAAGACTTTTGAAAGTCCCTTGGACTGCAAGGAGATCCAACCAGTCCATTCTAAAGGAGATCAGTCCTGAGTGTTCTTTGGAAGGACTGATGTTGAAGCTGAAACTCCAATACTTTGGCCACCTGATACCAAAACTGACTCATTGGAAAAGACCCTGATGCTGGGAAATATTGAAGGTGGGAGGAGAAGGGGATGACAGAGGGTGAGATGGTTGGATGGCATCACTGCCTCAATGGACATGAGTTTGAGTAAACTCAGGGAGTTGGTGATGGGCAGGGAGGCCTGGCATGTTGCAGTCCATGGGGTCGCAAAAAGTTGGACATAACTGAGTGACTGAACTGAACTGAGCTCAGTGGAAAAGAATCTGCCTGCCAAGAAGGAGGTGGAGGTTTAATCCCTGGGTGGAGAAGATCTCCTGCAAAAGAAAATGGCAACCCACTCCAGTATTCTTGCCTGGGAAATCCATGGACAGGGGAGACTGGCGGCCTATGGTCCATTGGGTTGCAAAGAGTCAGACATGACTGAGCTACTAAACGGCAGCAGCATTTGTACGTCTATAGAAGTTGTTATTGATAATATACAGGAACCATAGTGCTTACCTTGAACGTTCACTTAATGTGGGAAAAACATGCCTCAAGAAACAGGACCTTGCTTCTGCTGCCTCTCTGTCCTTTGAGAAGGACTTACACCCTGACTGGTTCACCCTGAGGATTCACCGTCCCCATCTCTTTGGTCCCATTTGCTGGGGTCACCATCCTGGGCTCCGTCTCTTGGTGAATGTGTTTGGGGAAGAGCGACACTAGGCAAATGAAAGAGTGTAGGAGTCCTGAAGCAGAGTGTGGTGTAAAACTTCGATGTTCTGACTCAAAGCTGGGAATTATTTCCAATGCTTAGGACAGATCTTAGTTTCTAGATAAACTTAACATGGGTAAGAAGGACCCCTGGAGGAATATGGAGGACCCATGGGAAGGTTATTTCCTGTACACTCAGTCTAGCTGATGGCCACATCTCATGACCTTATGGATGCCATTGCTTTTAGATGCCATGACCACTAATTCACGATTTCATATTCTGTCTCTCTCTCTCCCCTATCTAGCAACCAATTAATCTATCTATTTATCTACATAAGCAGGTACATAAAATCACACGTTTTGAACCAGCCACTTTATGGAAGTGCCCAAGATGCAAACATAAATAAGATGAGAAACTTCCCTTTTAAAAAGCTCAGTGTAAGCAGGAAGAAATCCACAGCTTTTATACAATGTGAAAGTATAAAGAGGACCACAGGTGTTCTGGGGGTTCAGGGAAGATCATCTACAAAACTAAAGATTTACAGGTAAATACTACCTACCACCGTTCAACCTCACCATTGTATGGGGGAGCTCTTCGCTTCTGGATTGTAGGCCTTAGAGACCAGAAATTGTGGCCTAAGAATAATCGCTTGTCCCTTTTGTGTGACCTTCGGATCCACTGAATCCCCTTGCACATTGTAGGCACTCTGCAAGTTATTGGTTGTTGAATGAAATTAATGCCGTGTGCACTTAAAAGTTGGCAAAGATCACTCTGCTTGCTTTTTATTTATTCCAAAAATCACCATTCTGACAAGTTGCGATCCTGTATCTATTCTGTTATTTAAAGGAGATTTACTTTTTGCCCAAAGGTGTGCACATTTCTTTTGTTTCAAAGGGAGAATGGTTAAAATGCCATTACAATTTTAAGTAGCTTTTATCGAGAAGCCAGGTTTTTTGTAGTTTACAGATTGAAAAGGGTTTAGCACTTCAGATAAAAATAAAGCAAAAACTTGGCTTGTCTACCTCACAGGAATTTACTTAAGCAAACAGTGGATTGTTACTTTGGGGACAATGGATTGTTTTCCAATCTATGAGAGATAAAATATGTGTATTGATGCTGTTTTTCTTTGTGAGGAAGTAGGAGAGATGTAGGTGCTTCAGCCCTCAGATGCTAAAGCTCCAAGATAGTGACCGGGGTTAATGGTGGCATTGGCAATTCCACGAAGACGTGTTGATAGGACTGAAAAACAGTATATTTTACATAAATTGAAAGGTGTGCCAGAGAAGGGGGGAGCCTTTCCACATTCCAAAACAGCATGTGGAGGGTGTAATTGAGTGGTCCATCTGGCCTCCTTGTGATGCATTTGCTATTGAACAACCAACAGCTCATTAAACGCTGGTTGGCCAAGCTTCCAGACTCCCCACCAAGACCAGCTTGGTAGCAAAAATTAATAACATGTGTTGACATTAACTTGCTGAAAGAGAAAAGTACATTTTTGTTGGACATTTGTGTTTCATGTTCATGGGTGATAAGCTTCTGTTTAAAAGAAACTGAAAAATTCTCCTTTTTTTCCTTTCTTTAACTAAGGCTTGGTTATCCGTAGAATGTTTCTGAGACTGCGAATGCCTGCATAACTAGTGCTTTCCAGATGTCTGCTTTTAATTATTTTTAAGAGGTTGGTTGTTTCAACTGCTGACTTGGAGTTTTCTTGGGGAAGGACATGGTAACTAAAATAATTGAGCTTGATTTACTACTTTGGGGGGTTCTTTGCCCCATTCCTAAAGAAAACAGAACGAAGCTCAGTGTTTGCATAGCTGCATAAAACTGAATTGGTGAATTCATGGGGTGTTTGCTGAAAGCTTAGCTTTCCTTGAGGAGCTTGAGGAAGCTGGGGTAGGGGGAATAGGGAGCTTTAGTGCTACGTCTAGTCTTGGATTTATATGAACCAAGTAGGAGCTTTCAGGCTCTGCAGCTGTGAAGTTCACGGCTGTGTCTTGCTCTCCCTGCTTTCATCCGTGACGAGAGATCTCAGAGTGTGCAGGGCTATGGAGCACCAGCGTTGCTTCCCGGGTGTGTGGAGATTCTCCTGGAGAAGGAAAACGACAGCAAGGAGTATGTCTGTCCTCACACCAGCCAGCCCTGAACACAGCTCACTGGCCAGAGAGGACTCAGGAAGTGGGAGCGCTGTCAGCATTGTGAGGGCAAGAGGGCGCACTGAGTCTCCTGGGAGGTCAGTGGTACACTGGGCTATGTTCTCAGCTCTGCCTCCTGCGGGGTCTTCCCTGTTGCTTAGGAAACCCTCTGAAATTGTATGCTTACTTTTTCTTACAGATTAGGAAGTGAAGTCAGGAGGTGAGATAGCTCATTCCAGGTTGCACACCTGGGATGTGGCCACGCTGGCTTTTGAGTGCAGATGCCTGAGATCAAGCTTTGACTTTGAATGTAAAAACCACTCTTTCAATGGGAAGGTTACCTGTATGTAGGAGGCATGGAGAGGGCAGTGGTTGTAGGGGGAGAGATGGAGAAGAACAGATACTTTGAGGGTGGAAGGGGGGGCGTCGGAGGTGTGACTTTTGTCAAAGGAGGTGTGGTTAGGGTGCCAAGTTCACTTTTGTGCTTGAATTTAAGAAATTGTAGTTTATTTTGTTGTCTCTATGGTAGAGCCTCTGCTCCTGCCCGTAGACAAGTCGGTAAACAGCCTGTGACCTACAGGAGTCAAGAGCTACACGGGGAAATCCACACAGCCAGAAGCTGACTGAATCAGCAAATGAGACACAGAATGTTATGAAAGTGCAAGGAAATGGAGTGATTATTACAGGGGAGTTGAGGAAGACATCCTGGCTAAGAAGGCCCTTAAACCTTGGAAGATGATTCTTGAAAGAGAGAAAGGGTTTCAAGACAAAAGAGGTAGTTTTCATGAACTGGCTAAACCCATCCAGGCTTTCCCAGACAGTTTATTCTCCTAGAAACTGGGATGACATTAGCTTTACTATAGGCAAAGCTGTTATGTGGGCACCTGGACACATTTAATATCAGATAGGAACGTATAATTGACAAATTTTCCTAACACAGAGGCAGACAGGCTTTAACAAATTATTATGATGAGTATTTTTTTTTTTATCAGTGAAGACTTTCAATTAGTCTTTTCTGCGATCACATACAGAGCCTTACATACGATGCTAACTGATACAACCTGTTCTAGTGGGGCTGAAGTGGGGCTGCTGTAGTCATTGTGCACAGAAACAGCCATGGCTTCTTTCTGCTCAGCACTTTCATCTTAGACCCTGAGTCCCCATCCTGTTAGGGCACATGAAACACCTCACTGATGTCCGTAGTTCCCACTCCTCCCAGAATCTTCTCTAGTGACAAGACATGGAAGCAGTGGTCCTCGGGCATCAAGGGACACAGGTTCAGTTTGAGGTGTTTCTCTTGCTGTCCCCCTGGCATTTCAGGTTTGCAGCTCTCTGCTATTGTAAGTCTTCCTTTGAGCCTTGGAGTTTCTCTCTGGCTTCTGTGCCGCAATTGGGGCACCAGGACATGGGGCAAGGCCACATTCTCTTGGAGTAGACGTGATATTCTCTTGTCAGGGGTCTTTTTGAACCCCAGGAAACATCATAGACAGCAGCATTTGTGTTCAGACCGTACAGGTTTCTGGGGTCTCTCTTTTTTCCTCTCTCCAGCCAGGAGCATCTCTTGAGTCTGATGGAATGTCAGAAAGCCCAATCCTTCCTGCTTCCCTAGAATTTTATATAAAATACCTTTCTCTCTGTCTGAGGTTTCAGAGTTTGGCAAGCAGAATCCAGGATCATTTGCACACTAATTATACTCTGTTCCAGGATGGCCATTCCTAAGGTCAATAGAATGGAGCTGATGGCTGAGATGAATGAAGAAAAGAAAACAGGGGAACTACAGGAGGGGAGTGAAGAGGATTTAGATCAAAGACCACCTCCCCTACACCTGCCCAAGCGACTCCTGCTAAACTTTAATGTCCATCCACGTGTCCTCCTCACCACCACATCCCTCATCCATCCCCCTGCCCCTGGATAAGGACTGGGACCCAAGACACACTTGCCAGCTGTCCTCCTGGTGTTCCAACTTCTGCATGCTCCCTCCCGCATTAAACAGGGGTGATCCGTGTACCCAGGAACGTTCTGCAGAAACGATGGTGTGACCTCACTGCCTGAGACGAGGTCAGCAGGAGGCTCTTCCCCTCCTTCTCTCAGGTTACTCACTAGGGAATGCACCCCCATCTCAGGGGTTTCTCGAGCTGCCTGGGGAGTGGTCTCTGTCTTAGGAACTGGGTCCTCTGGCCAGGAATTGGCACAGCTTGTCAATCACATGAGTGATTTGCTTGGAAGTAGATCTCGCAGCCCCAGTCAAGCCTTCTGATGGCTGTGGCTCAGCTAAGATCTTTGCTGCAGCTTCAAGACAGAGTTGGAGCCTGATGTACGAAGGCCAGCCACTGCTGAGTGTAGAGCCGTGGAAATCATATAAAGTGATCAATGGCTGTTGTCCTTTAAGCCACCAGGTTTGGGGATAATTGATTATGCACTTATGGATAATCAATATGTATTCTGGTCCCTAGAGGGGAGGTTTTGTGGTAATAACAACCTAACCTGTAGGAGAAGCTTTACAAGTGGGCAGTGGTGTCAGCTGGACTGGGTGACAGCTGCAGCGAAAACTTGCAGAAAAATGAAAAGATTGAGATGGCATTTGAGGAGGGTGCCCAGCAGAAGCCCAGCCTTCAGTTTCCTAGGTTTTCTTCTCTGCACTTCTCTTTCTCCCAAATTCCAGTGACTAAACCAAACCCACTGCCAAAAGGCAAGGGAGCCCAGTCATTTCATCCACCTGGGTGAGATTCCTAGACCAGAAGGCAGGAGCTCAGAGCTCGAGAGAATAGATCCAAAGAACAAAGAGAATATAGCCAGCACAAGATTTTTCATTCATTTTTTCTTTCTGGTTCCACATTTGATAATTAAACCAAAATGTCTTGCTCAAGGTGCTACAGCCCACTGAACCCAGCACACAGTAACACCATCCAACTTCAGTGAGTCACAGCTTCTTCAATGGTTCCACAGGGAGGATAATAAGATTTGGTCACAGATAGGTAAAGACTAAATTTAAAGATAAATAAACAGGTTTTGATTAGCAGCTGCGTATGTATCAATGTTTTCTGTGTGTGACTGCTCAGTGGCTCAGTTGTGTCTGACTCTTTGTGACCTCATGAACTGTAGCCCACCAGTCTATGTCTATGGGATTTTTCAGGCAAGAATCCTGGAGTGGGATGCCATCGCCTCCTCCAGGGGATCTTCCCCACCAGAGATTGAATCCATATCTCTTGTATCTCCTGCATTGGCAGGCAGGTTCTTGACCACTGAGCCACCTGGGAAGCCCACACCAATGTTCTATTATCAACAAAACTGAATTATAGAATCACCATATAGATATTGGTTTATTTACATTTCCATCATTTTCCTAGGTGGTACAAAGATATAAATGAGGGCTTCCCAGCACAGTGATAAAGAATCCACCTGCAACCCAGGAGATGTGAGTTTGATCCCTGGGTCTGGAAGATCCCCTGGAGAAGGAAATGGCAACCCACTCCAGTATTCTTGCCTGGAGAATCCCAGGGACAGAGGAGTCTGGAGGGCTACAGTCCATGAGGTTGCCAAAGAGTTGGACATGACAGCAACTTAACAACAAATAAAGATGTAAAAATTTGTAAAACGTAACTTTTTTTTGGCAAGGAGTTTAATTTTTTATTTGGAAGATAAAGCAGCATTAGACTAGTGCCAAGAGTTGTAGTATATATGAAAGGGCAGCATGAGAATTCAGCAAGGGAGCAATCACTGTACATGGATGTAAGGCAGGAGAGGTTTAAACTGTCCATCTTTCTTTCCTTCCTTCCTCCTTCCTCTCCATTCATCCTTACTTCCATCCTTATATTCACCCTCATCTGCCTAAATGTTTATGCATTTGTTCTGAGCAGAATTCTGTCCTTGGTCCTGAAGAAACAGATGTGAATAAGGGACATTTCTTGTCCCCATAAAATATTGATGAAACATACCCAAGAAACAAGTGAAGATGTTTTCTCTAAAACATTTTCAGAATGGTATAACATGCCATGGTTAATCTTATATGTTAATGTGGCTGAACTATGGTACCCAGTCCTTTGGTCAAATGTTAGTCCAAATGTTGCTGTGAAGGTATTTTGAAGATGTGATTAATATTTAGAATCAGTTGAATTTAAGGAAAGGCGATTACCCTTGATAATGTGGGTGGGCATCCTTCAATAATGTTTAAGGCCTTATGAACAGAAATGGAAGTTTTCTGGAGAAGAAGAAATTGCTTCAAAACTGTAACGTCGTAATTCTGAGTTTCTAGCCTGCTCTACAGATTTCAGGCTCAGGACTGTTTGCAGTCTGTGGGCTTGCCCTACAGATTTTGAACTTGCCAGCCTTCTACATCATGTGAGTCAATTTCCTTACATAAATCATTTCTGTCTTTCTGGAAAGACAGAAATAAACAAAAGCTTATACCTAGGTTGGCAATGTTACAAAAAAAGAAAAAGCCTTCAGCAACAATCAACAAGAGTACATAGAAAGGAGAGCTCTGAGTTGAATGACATGTCAATTTTCTGTCTGAGACTGCATCTTTGAAGTAAGTGATCTGCCTCATAGGAGACTTGTTTTATTTTTGATTTGCTGAAGATTCATTTTGTGTTAAAGTTTTACCTGTTAGATCTGACCTTGTTTACAGCAGTGATAGAGATCAGAAGTTACGGGAGTATACTGATAGATGGTGTCACTCAGAGGATGGTTTGAGACCCTAATTCTGTTGTGAATCAGTAACAAGTACTGACATAAACCAGGGAAGATGGCTTTACTTCTCAAGTCTAATAATTTTTAAATTAAATAATCAGGCTACTCTGGGTCTTAGTTGTGGCATATGGGATCTAGTTCCCTGACCAGGGATTGAACCTGGGCCCCTTGCATTGGGAATGCAGTCTTAGCCACTGGACCACCAGGGAAGTTTCCTAACAATGCTTTTTTTTAAAAAAAAATCTCTTAAAAATTGCTTTATTTGAATTCCATTGTTGAAACCTTGTATCTTTATTATAAAAATATGAAAAATACAAAACAAATTAGAAAGAAGGAAAAGCAATAATCAGTCAGTCAATCAGTCGCTCAGTCATGTCTGACTCTTTGCAACCGCATGGGCTACAGCACTCCAGGCCTCCCTGTCCATCACCAACTCCCAGAGCTTACTCAAACTCATGTCCCTGAGTTGGTCATAACATTCAACCATCTGATCCTCTCTCATCCCCTTCTCTTCCTGCCTTTAATCTTTTCCAGTATCAGGGTCTTTTCAAGTAAGTCAGTTCTTCGCATCTGGTGGCCAAAGTATTGGAGTTTTAGCTTCAGCCTCAGTCCTTCCAATGAATATTCAGGACTGATTTCCTTTAAGATGGACTGGATGGATCTCCTTGCAGTCGAAGGGACTCTCAAAAGTCTTCTCCAACACCACAGTTCAAAAGCATCAATTCTTCGCCACTCAGCTCTCTTTATAGTCCAGCTCTCATATCCATACATGACTACTGGAAAAACCATAGCTTTGACTAGACAGACATTTGTTGGCAAAGTAATGTCTCTGCTTTTTAAATATGCTATCCAGGTTGGTCATATCTTTTCTTCCAAGGAGCAAGCATCTTTTAATTTCATGGCTGCAGTCACCATCTGCAGTGATCTTGGAGCCCCCAAAATAAAGTCTGTACTGTTTCCATTGTTTCCCCACCTATTTGCCATGAAGTGATGGGACAAGATGCCATGATCTTCGTTTTCTGAATGTTGAGCTTTAAGCCAACTTTTTTGTTCTCCTCTTTCACTTTCATCAAGAGGCTCTTTAGTTCTTTTTTGCTTTCTCTCATAAGAGTGGTGTCATTTGCATATCTGAGGTTATTAATATTTCTCCCAGCAATCTTGATTCCAGCTTGCGTTTCTTCCAGTCCAGCGTTTCTCATGATGTACTCTGCATAGAAGTTAAACAAGTAGGGTGACAATACACAGCCTTGACGCACTCTTTTTCCTATTTGGACCAGTCTGTTGTTCCATGTCCAGTTCTAACTGTTGCTTCTTGACCTACATACAGATTTCTTAACAGGCAGATCAGGTGGTCTGGTATTCCCATCTCTTGAAGAATTTTCCACAGTTTGTTGTAATCCACACCGTCAAAAGCTTTGACGTAGTCAATAAAGCAAAAGTAGATGTTTTTCTGGAACTCTCTTGCTTTTTCGATGATCCAGTGAACGTTTTCAATTTGATCTCTGGTTCCTCTGCCTTTTCTAAATCCAACTTGAACATCTGGAATTTCACTGTTGAAGTCTTGCTTGGAGAATTTTGAGCATTACTTTACTAGCGTGTGAGATGAGAGCAATAATACTACAACCTAATCATCACTACTACTAAGACAGCATTTCCTTAAATAAGTTATGGAAGTTTTTACATAGGTCCTTCTAAGGATTCAGCTTTGACTTTAGTTATTTTTTTCACTTAGCTTCATATTCTGTCTATTTTCTCATCTATTGATCCATTCTTTCATTCAATGTTCAACCCTGGAATGTCTGCCTTGTGTCAGACACTTAGGCAGGTATTGGAGAATTCATCAGAAACAGGAGAGCATGAATTCACCTATGCCTTCCATTTTTTGAGCATCCTTTTAAATGTTTCTTTAATAATCAGCCGTGTACTTTTACGATAATTTCCTCAACCATTTTTCAAGCTTAGTGTATGAGTCAAGTACTGATTAAATGAGGAAAGAGAGGCAAAGACATGATGAACCAGTGTTTAGTATGTCCATATTATTTTATGCTTTTTTTCTATTTTGATTTCACTGAAAGCAGTGTTGGCATACTGTACCTGACAGGAAAGAAGAGATATAGAAATCCCACAGTGACTGTCTTTTTGTAGTAAAGGCACAGAAGCCATCGCAGGCTCTGAGGCCATGTGGAAGGCGCACTTCTCCTTGGAGCTATAAATCTTCTGAGTGTCAGTCATGAAGGTCATTCCCACCCTCTTGCCCTTCCTTGGTGTGTGGCCTGTTCTAACAGCACATGAAGCCACCTCTCGTGTCTTTCCTAGCCTGACTGCTAGTGAAAGTCCTCTCGTGAGTGTCTGAACCCAAGGCCCCTCTGCAGTCAGGCAATCCTGAAGAGCAGCCACAAGAAAAAGCCGCTCAGTCTGCTGGGTGGGTTGGCCTCCTTCCAGTTTGCCAAGCGGCTGCCGCTCATATAATTGCTTTGCTTTGTGACAGTGTAATCAGGTTCACAAAAGTGGACAAGATTTTTGGAGGCAATCAAGCACACTAATTCATTTTAAAATGCTGAACAGGTGCAACTGGGATGCGTTGAAGGTGGTTATTAGGCAAAAGTCACTCAGATGAAGGCGGGCTGACATCTGTGCCTATTATCAGAGACACAATAGAGCAGACCCCTGTGCAAATGTGAGCAGGGTCTTCCTGGAGATGGGGCAGGAACCTCCTGATTTAAGACTTTCACTGCTTAGGGTAATTAACATTTGAAGGGGGAGGATACTGAATTCATCTTTTCTCTTTTTCCTGGGGATGGATAAAGTGGTGTCTGACTTAATTAATAAAGGCAGTGACTCCAGGCACTCACATATAGCCGAACAAGGACAGTCTAATGAAGTCTTTGTAATTTAAATCCCATGAAGCCTGGTTGCCCACTATCCTTGGGTTTCTGGGAGTATCTTTTTTTCTCCATCATACAGACCAGTTCAGATTCCATCCCTGGGTTGGCAAGATCCACTGGGAAAGGAAATGGCAACCCATTCCAGTATTCTTGCCTGGAGAATCTCATGCAGAGAGGAGCCTGGTGGAATACAGTCCATGGTGTTGCAAAGAGTCTACACAACGGATGAGCATCATCAGAGACATGTAATTGCCATGGAGCCAACTGGAATTGTAAATAAACCTAAGAGATCTTCTCCAGCTTTGGACTTGTAGATGAGGGCCGAGGCAAGTCCAAAGTCTGATAGCACCACATCAATTATAAATGTTTGCAAGGTTGTGACACTTATGTTCAAAAAGCACTGACCTTTTTTCTAACAAAATGATTGTCTCAGGTATATTCTTTAAAAGATAGAATTGCATATAAGGAAAAAAATTTAAAAATATGAGTTTTATAATAGGATGGTTGTAGATTCAACTCCCAGCTTCAGAATTAATGTGTAAGGTCCCTAACAGAGCCATCTCTAATTGTGTGTCCATTCAGATGGTTCTGTATTAGCAGCTGGGAACGTGGAGGGGGAAAAGAAGTGGTTATACTTATACCCAAGTAAGATGGTAGGTGTTACAAGATGGCATCAGAGGGCAGACACACTGAAACCATACTCACAGAAAACTAGTCAATCTAATCACACTAGGACCACAGCCTTGTCTAACTCAATGAAACCAAGCCATGCCCGTGGGGCAACCCAAGATGGGCGGGTCATGGTGGAGAGGTCTGACAGAGCGTGGTCCACTGGAGAAGGGAATGGCAAGCCACTTCAGTATTCTTGCCTTGAGAACCCCATGAACAGTATGAAAAGGCAAAATGATAGGATACCTAAAGAGGAACTCCCCAGGTCATTAGGTGCCCAATATGCTACTGGAGATCAGTGGAGAAATAACTCCAGAAAGAATGAAGGGATGGAGCCAAAGCAAAAACAATACCCAGATGTGGATGTGACTGGTGATAGAAGCAAGATCTGATGCTGTAAAGAGCAATATTGCATAGGAACCTGGAATGTCAGGTCCATGAATCAAGGCAAATTGGAAGTAGTCAAAAAAGAGATGGCAAGGGTGAACGTCGACATTCTAGGAATCAGTGAACTAAAATGGACTGGAATGGGTGAATTTAACTCAGATGACCATTATATCTACTACTGCAGGCAGGAATCCCTCAGAAGAAATGGAGTAGCCATCATGATCAACAAAAGAGTCTGAAATGCAGTACTTGGATGCAATCTCAAAAACAACAGACTGATCTCTGTTCATCTCCAGGGCAAACCATTCAATATCACAGTTATCCAAGTCTATGCCCCAACCAGTAACACTGAAGAAACTGAAGTTGAACAGTTTTATGAGGACCTACAAGATCTTTTAGAACTAACACCCCAAAAAGATGCCCTTTTCATTATAGGGGACTGGAATGCAAAAGTAGGAAGTCAAGAAACATCTGGAGTAACAGACAAATTTGGCCTTGGAGTGTGGAATGAAGCAGGGCAAAGACTAATAGAGTTTTGCCAAGAAAATGCACTGGTCATAGCAAACACCCTCTTCCAACAACACAAAAGAAGACTCTACACATGGACATCACCAGATGGTCAACACCGAAATCAGATTGATTGTATTCTTTGCAGTCAAAGATGGAGAAGCTCTATACAGTCAACAAAAACAAGGCTGGGAGCTGACTGTGGCTCAGATCGTGAACTCCTTATTACCAAATTCAGACTTAAATTGAGAAAGTAGGGAAAACCACTAGACCATTCAGGTATGACCTAAATCAAATCCCTTATGATTATACAGTGGAGGTGAGAAATAGAATTAAGGGTCTAGATCATAGATAGAGTGCCTGATGAACTATGGAATGAGGTTCGTGACATTGTACAGGAGACAGGGATCAAGACCATCCCCATGGAAAAGAAATGCTAAAAACCAAAATGGCTGTGTGGGGAGGCCTTACAAATAGCTGTGAAAAGAAGAGAGGCAAAAGCAAAGGAGAAAAGGAAAGATATAAGCATCTGAATGCAGAGTTCCAAAGAAGAGAAAGAAGAGATAAGAAAGCTTTTTTCATCAATCAATGCAAAGAAATAGAGGAAAAGAACAGAATGGGAAAGACTAGAGATCTCTTCAAGAAAATTAGAGATACCAAGGGAATATTTCATGCAAGGATGGGCTTGATAAAGGACAGAAATGGTCTGGACCTAACAGAAGCAGAAGATATTAAGAAGAGGCGGCAAGAATGCATGGAAGAACTGTACAAAAAAGATCTTCATGACCAAGATAATCATGACATTGTGATCACTAATCTAGAGCCAGACATCTTGGAATGTGAAGTCAAGTGGGCCTTAGAAAGCATCACTATGAACAAAGCTAGGGGAGGTGATGGAATTCCAGTTGAGCTGTTTCAAATCCTGAAAGATGATGCTGTGAAAGTGCTGCACTCAATATGCCAGCAAATTTGGAAAACTCAGCAATGGCCACAGGACTGGAAAAGGTCAGTTTTCATTTCAATTCCAAAGAAAGGCAATGCCAAAGAATGCTCAAAATACCGCACAATTGCACTCATCTCACATGCTAGTAAAGTAATGCTCAAAATTCTCCAAGCCAGGCTTCAGCAATATGTGAACCGTGAACTTCCAGATGTTCAAGCTGGTTTTAGAAAAGGCAGAGGAACCAGAGATGAAATTGCCAACATCCGCTGGATCATCAAAAAAGCAAGAGAGTTCCAGAAAAACATCTATTTCTGCTTTATTGACTATTTCAAAGCCTTTGACTGTGTGGATCACAATAAACTGTGGAAAATTCTGAAAGAGACCGGAATACCAGACCACCTGACCTGCCTCTTGAGAAATCTGTATGCAGGTCAGGAAGCAACAGTTAGAACTGGACATGGAACAACACACTGGTTCCAAATAGGAAAAGGAGTACGTCAAGGCTGTGTATTGTCACCCTGCTTATTTAACTTCTATGCAGAGCACATCATGAGAAATGCTGGGCTGGAAGAAACACAAGCTGGAATCAAGATTGCCAGGAGAAATATCAATCACCTCAGATATGCAGATGACACCACCCTTATGGCAGAAAGTGAAGAGGAACTAAAAAGCCTTTTGACGAAAGTGAAAGTGGAGAGTGAAAAAGTTGACTTAAAGCTCAACATTCAGAAAATGAAGATCCCGGCATCTGGTCCCATCACTTCATGGGAAATAGATGGGGAAACAGTGGAAACAGTGTCAGACTTTATTTTTTGGGGCTCCAAAATCACTGCAGTTGGTGACTGCAGCCATGAAATTAAGAGACGCTTGCTCCTTGGAAGAAAAGTTACGACCAACCTAGATAGCATATTCAAGGGCAGGGACATTACTTTGCCGACTAAGGTCCGTCTAGTCAAGGCTATGGTTTTTCCAGTAGTTATGTATGGATGTGAGAGTTGGACTGTGAAGAAGGCTGAGCACTGAAGAATTGATTCTTTTGAAATGTAGTGTTGGAGAAGGCTCTTGAGAGTCCCCTGAACTGCAAGGAGATCCAACCAGTCCATTCTGAAGGAGATCAGCCCTGGGATTTATTTGGAAGGAATGATGCTAAAGCTGAAACTCCAATACTTTGGCCACCTCATGAGAAGAGTTGACTCATTGGAAAAGAGTCTGATGCTGGGAGGGATTGGAGGCAGGAGGAGAAGGGGATGACCCAGGATGAGATGGCTGGATGGCATCACTGATCGGTGGACGTGAGTCTGAGTGAACTCCGGGAGTTGGTGATGAACAGGGTGGCCTGGCATGCTGCGATTCATGGGGTCGCAAAGAGTTGGACATGACTGAGCGACTGAACTGAACTGAACTGAAATATGTATAGTAATATGCACAAATCTTCAGTATATCAATCAATGAATTATATATAGTTACAACCTATTTAGCTAGCTTACCTATCAACTGTAGAAAATTTCCAACATGGCAGAACGCTTTTTGTGCCCTTTTCCATTTAAACCTCCTTGAAGTCATTATTATTCTTAATCCTATCACCATAGATTTTTTTGTCTGATTTATAGAGTATTCACTATTTTCATGAGGTACACTATGATGTTGTGTTTGCATGTAGATGGTTTTTTTTGGTTGTCATGTAACAGTTCATTGCATATATGTAAAAACATGAAAGTGTCAGTCTCTCAATAGTGTTCAACTCTTTGCAACCCCATTTGACTCTTTGCAACCCCATGGACTGTAGCATTTTTCCAGTAGTCATATATGGATGTGAGAGTTGAATATAAAGAAAGCTGAGCATCGGAGAATTGATGCTTTTGAACTGTGGTGCTGGAGAAGACTCTTGAAAGTCCCTTGGACTACAAGGAGATCCAACGAGTCCATCCTAAAGGAGTTCAGTCCTGGGTGTTCATTGCAGGGACTGATGTTGAAGCTGAAACTCCAATACTTTGGCCACCTGATGTGGAGAGCTGACTCTTTTGAAAAGACCCTGATGCTGGGAAAGATTGAGGGCAGGAGGAGAAGGGGACAGAGGATGAGATGGTTGGATGGCATCACCGACACAATGGACATGGATTTGGGTGGATTCCAAGAGTTGGTGATGGACAGGGAGACCTGATGTGCTGCAGTTCATGGGGTCACAAAGAGTCAGACACAACTGAGTGACTGAAATGAACTGAACTGAACTGAAGACTTTAGCCTGCCAGACTCCTCTGTCCATGGAATTCTCCAGGCAAGAATACCAGAAGGGTAGCCATTCCCTTCTCCAGGGGGTCCTCCCAGCCCAGGGATTGAACTCCAGTCTCCTGCTTTGCAGGCAGATTCTTTACCATCTGAGCCATCAGGGAAGCCCTGGTGGCATTGTATGCATCAGTTCAGTTCAGTTCCGTGGCTCAGTCGTGTCCAACTCTTTGCGACCCCATGAATCGCAGCACGCCAGGCCTCCCTGTCCATCACCAACTCTCAGAGTTCACTCAGACTCACGTCCACCGAGTCTGTGATGCCATCCAGCCATGTCATCCTTTGTCATCCCCTCTCCTCCTGCCCCCAATCCCTCCCAGCATCAGAGGCTTTTCCAAGGAGTCAACTCTTCCCATGAGGTGGTCAAAGTACTGGAGCTTCAGCTTTAGCATCATTCCTTCCAAATAAATCCCAGGGCTGATCTCCTTCAGAATGGACTGGTTGGATCTCCTTGCAGTCCAAGGGACTCTCAAGAGTCTTCTCCAACACCACAGTTCAAAAGCATCAATTCTTCGGTGCTCAGCCTTCTTCACAGTCCAACTCTCACATCCATACATGACTACCAGAAAAACCATAGCCTTGACTAGACTGACCTTAGTCGGCAAAGTAATGTCTGTGCTTTTGAATATGCTATCTAGGTTGGTCATAACTTTTCTTCCAAGGAGTAAGCATTTTTTAATTTCATGGCTGCAGTCACCATCTGCAGTGATTTTGGAGCCCCCCAAAATAAAGTCTGACACTGTTTCCACTGTTTCCCCATCTATTTCCCATGAAGTGATGGGACCAGATGCCGGGATCTTCATTTTCTGAATGTTGAGCTTTAAGTCAACTTTTTCACTCTCCACTTTCACTTTCATCAAAAGGCTTTTTAGTTCCTCTTCACTTTCTGCCATAAGGGTGGTGTCATCTGCATATCTGAGGTTATTCATATTTCTCCTGGCAATCTTGATTCCAGCTTGTGTTTCTTCCAGTCCAGTGTTTCTCAGGATGTATTCTGCATAGAAGTTAAATAAGCAGGATGACAATACACAGCCTTGATGCACTCCTTTTCCTATTTGGAACCAGTGTGTTGTTCCATGTCCAGTTCTAACTGTTGCTTCCTGACCTGCATACAGATTTCTCAAGAGGCAGGTCAGGTGTCTGGTATTCCGGTCTCTTTCAGAATTTTCCACAGTTTATTGTGATTAACACAGTCAAAGGCTTTGAAATAGTCAATAAAGCAGAAATAGATGTTTTTCTGGAACTCTCTTGCTTTTTTGATGATCCAGCGGATGTTGGCAATTTGATCTCTGGTTCCTCTGCCTTTTCTAAAACCAGCTTGAACATCTGGAAGTTCACGGTTCACATATTGCTGAAGCCTGCCCTGGTGGCTCAGACGGTAAAGCGTCTGTCTACAATGCAGGAGACCTGGGTTCGAGCCCTGGGTTAGGAAGATCCCCTGGAAAAGGAAATGGCAATCCACTCCAGTACTGTTGCCTGGAAAATCCCATGGACAGAGCAGCCTGGTACGCTACAGTCTATGGGTCGCAAAGAGTTGGACACTACAGAGCAACTTCACTTTACTAGTGGGTGAGATGAGTGCAGTTGTGCAGTAGTTTGAGCATTCTTTGACATTGCCTTTCTTTGGGATTGGAATGAAAACTGACCTTTTCCAGTCCTGTGGCCACTGCTGAGTTTTCCAAATTGTTGGCATATTGAGTGCAGCACTTTCACAGCTCATCTTTCAGGATTTGAAACAGTTCAACAAAGGTCCATCTAGTCAAGGCTATGGTTTTTCCAGTGGTCATGTATGGATGTGAGGGTTGGACTGTGAACAAAGCTGAACACCGAAGAATTGATGCTTTTGAACTGTGTTGTTGGAGAAGACTCTTGAGAGTCCCTTGGACTGCAAGGAGTTCCAACGAGTCCATTCTAAAGGAGATCAGTTCTGGGTGTCCATTGGAAGGACTGATGCTAAAGCTGAAACTCCAGTACTTTGGCCACCTCATGCGAATAGTTGACTCATTGGAAAAGCCTCTGATGATGGGAGGGGTTGGGAGCAGGAGGAGAAGGGGACGACAGAGGATGAGATGGCTGAAGAGCATCACTGACTCAATGGATATGAGTTTGAGTAAAGTCCGGAAGTTGGTGATGGACAGGGAGGCCCGGCGTGCTGAAATTCATGTGATCGCAAAGAGTCAAACACAAACTGAGCGACTGAAGTGAGCTGACTGACGTTGATAAGATGATAAGCTAAAAATACATATACTAGCACTTCCCTGGTCATCCAGTGGTTAAAAATACACTTGCCAATGCAGGGGACGTGAGCTTGATTCCCTGGTTCAGGAAGATACCGCATGTCACAGAGCAAGTAAGCCCATGCACCCCAACTACTAAAGTCTGTGTGCTTAGAAGCCGTTCTCTGCAACAAGAGAAGCCACAGCAATGAGAATCCCACTCACCACAGTGAACAGTAGGCCCCACCTGCCACAACTAGAGAAAGCCTATACACAGCAATGAGACCCAGGGCAGCCAAAAAGAAATAATAAATAAATAAATAAAATACAGGTACGTAGAACATCATAGTTCATCTAGATGAACATGTGAACATCCTAACATGTTCACATCATTCACATTAGCCTATAGTTGGGCAAAATCATCTAACACAAAGCATATTTGATAATCAGTTCAGTTGCTCAGTCATGTCCAACTCTTGTGACCCCATGGACTGCAGCACGCCAGGCCTCCCTGTCCATCACCAACTCCTGGAACTTACTCAAACTCATGTCCATTGAGTCGGTGATGCCATCCAACCATCTCATCTTCTGTCGTCCCCTTCTCCTCCCACCTTCAATCTGTCCCTACATCAGGGTCTTTTCCAGTGAATCAGTTCTTTGCATCAGGTGGCCAAAGGACTGGAGCTTCAGCTTCAGCATCAGTCCTTCCAATGAATATCCAGGACTGATTTCCTTTAGGATTAACTGGTAATCAAGTATTGAATATCTCCTAAAACTTATTGACTACTGTACCAGTAGTGAAAACTAGAGTGGTTGGCTAGATATAGAGTGGTTGTCAGTGTTTAGGTTGTTTGATTTTGTGGCTGTGGAGCTGACGAGAGCTAGAGCTCACTGCCTGTGTCCAGCTTCTTGAGAGAGTATTGGACCACACATTGCTGGTCTGGGAGAAGATCCAAATTCAAAATCTAAAGTATTGTGTCTACTGAATGTATATTGCTTTTGCATCATTGTAAAGTCCTGGACTGCATGTATTTCATGATTGTGTACAGCATCTTGGAGTTAATGGAGCACTTTCTATAAGTAAGGTCACTTAACTGTCTTATAGATGAAGTGATTAAGCATCTGGAATTCAATATCTTATTTGATTTAAGAGGACAGTCACAGGTTGAGCACAAGTCCTCCACTGGCAAACCCAGCTCCTCCGTGACTAGGGATAGGCTTTCCAGTTTTGAAATTTAAAATAGTCTTCAATATTTTTCTCATCACAAATACTTCTAGATTTAGAGTGCAGAAATCACGGATATTTTTTTCACTAAGATGGTTTTCTTTTTCACTCATATATCAGAGACTTTTAGATGTATAAATGTTCATGTCTTATATAATGTATGACTAAAAATTATAAATGATAAATGTCTCAGAGTCATTTAGTCAGGAAGTGGAAAGGAAAAGATAATTTTTATGATATAACTACATTTCTGATAAACGTAGATTTTAGTGATATTCCTCTAAATTTAAAAGCATCACCTCTTTCGGTTTGAATTATTTGTTCCCTTTGAGGTAATCTTTAACACTGCAAGTGACCAGCTTTTAAATGAAAAATGCATGCAGATTTGGGCAGGAAACACTGCTTGGGAATGCATTTCCTCACTGTGAACACTTCATTCAATTATCACACATCTGCAGCTGAAATACACCAAGTTCCTTTAACTCGTCAAAGACAGGACTTAAGGTCCCTTTATATTATACTGGTTTACTTTTGATATAAAAGCACAGTATTATTGTTGAATGGGCCTTCCTTGTTACCAGGTTGACATTGTCCATGTTGCTGGTACACACTGAAGCTCTGAGGTGTGCACTTGACTCTGGTTCACTGAGAGGTGAGGTCAAGGGTCAAGGACTCCAGTCCTCAGCTAAAGCAGGGAACTGAGCAAATCATTTAACCCCTGCAGTTCTGATCCTCTAAAATGAGGGAATTGGGCTCACAAGTTATTTCTTTTCTTTTTTTTAAAATTATTATTATTTTTTTTACCATTGAGGATAATGTTTGCTGTGGGTTATTTCTTTTCTAATATTTTATTGAAGTATGAAAGTGAAGTGAAAGTTGCTCAGTTGTGTTCGACTCTTTGCCACTCATAGTCTATGGAATTCTCCAGGCCAGAATACTGGAGTGAATAGTTGCTCCCTCTCTAGGGCACCTTCCCAACCCAGGGATCGAACCCAGGTCTGCCAGATTGCAGGGGGATTCTTTACCAGCTGAGCCACCAGGGAAGTCTTTTTTTGTTTTGTTTTTTTCAGGGAAGTCTTTATTGAAGTATAGTTGATATATAATGGTGTTGTAATTTCTGCTGACTGTAAGGAAATCCAAACAGTCAATCCTAAAGAAATCAGTCCTGAATATTCGTTGGAAGGACTGATGCTGAAGCTGAAGCTCCAATACTTTGACCACCTGATGAGAAGAACTGACTCATTGGAAAAGACCCTGATGCTGGGAAAGATTGAAGGCAGGAGGAGAAGGGGACGACAGAGGATGAGATGATTGGATGGCATCACTGACTCGATGGACATGAGTTTGAGTAGGCTCTGGGAGTTGGTGGTGGACAGGGAAGCCTGGTGTGGTGCAGTCCATGAGGTTGCAAAGAGTCAGACACGACTGAGTGACTGAACAGAACTGAATTTCTTTTGCAGAGCAAAGTGACTCAGTTGTACATAAATATATATTCTTTTTCAAATTCTTTCAATTCTGGTTAAGCACAGGATATTGAATATTGTTCCCTGTGCTATACATTAGGACCTTGTTGTTTATTCATTCTAAAACAATAGTTTGCATCCACTAACCCCAAACCCCCAATCTTTCCCTCGCCACCCACCATTGCCTTTGGCAATCACAAGCCTGCTCTCTGTTTCTGTGAGTCTGTTTTCTGTTTCTCAGATGTGTTCATTTTTGTCATATATTAGATTCCACATATAAGTGCTATCATATGGTATTTGTCTTTCTCTTTCTGACTTACTTGCTTAATATGACAATCCTTAGGTCCATGCATGGTGCGGCAAATATTGTTTCATGCTTTTTTATGACTAATATTTCGTTGTATATATGTACCACATCATTTTTGTCCATTCCTCTGTCCATGAACACTTAGGCTGCTTTGATGTCTTCACTGTTGTGAACAGTGTTGTTCAGAATATAGGGGTGCACACATGTCATTCTTTAGAACAGGAGGTAGGGCACAGCCATCCGCTGATGTGGGGTAGGGCTACACGTTTCTTGCCAAACTTCCTTCCAATTTGTTACAGGGAAAACGTATAGCTGTTAAAAACAGCCCAATAATCAAACAAAACAATGAACTCATTGTAAAACCCCAAAGTCATCTTAAAATGTCACGTAATGTTTGTGACTTCCTCAGGAAAGCCTTCTGATGACAAAATCCATGTCTGATCCAGTCACCCACCCCTAACACTTCAAATGCAGAGCCCTCCAAGCTAAGCTTGAGACAAACACTTGCCTTAAAGTGTTGTGTCTTCTCTGGGAACCAAAATACCAGAGAAGACTCAGTATTTAATCTTTTTTTTTTTTTCTCTAAGGAAGTAGAACCATGTTAAATAGAACTGTTGTTGGGGGTGCTCCAGAGTCGGATACTGGATTTCGCCTGGATTTCGTTTCCCTTCTGTTAGTGGGGTCACCTGTGTGACACGTTATTTCAGCCCCTGGGACAAGCCTTCCTTCCTCCCTGGTAGAAGAGGGGACCTTATAAGCCCCTCGTCACAGTTTTTATTAAGGACCAGAACCTTAGACATTTGCCTGGCACACAGTAGTTTCCAGGATGGTAGTGACTGTTTTCAACAGCTTTGTGGACAGTCTTCCACTGAGGCTGGATGGGAGAGGACTGTATGGGCCCATCTCTATAGATCCTGGTGTGTGAGCTGGCAAGATTTTGGGGCCACACCAGGAAGATCTGGACACACGTAGCTTGACCACAAGCTGGGCCCCATTCTGGCATCTCTGGGTCTCCAGGTCCCTGTTTATGTTCTCTGATTTCATAGTGACCCTGCACCCACGACTCTGATGAACTGCTGTGTATAATGAAGGTTTTTTTAAACCATCGGTTAAGCCATTTTAAACAAATATTTCTTTAAACCTCAGAGTCTGGTATTTGAACCTTGACCTCTTCAGACAGAAGGCATCAGCAGCCCCTGCTCCTTGTCTAGGCTACCTGCCTCCAGAGGGGCAGCCCTTGGGGTGCAGACCCAGAAGCTCAGGCTGCGAGCAGTTCTCAGCCCTATGAAAGCAGTGTTCTCTTGAGGCTGTATTGTGACTCAAGAGAAGAACACATCAGTTCTCCTTAATTTTGGTTATTTTGAAATGATTCATACTCTGAGTGCATCGGTTATCATCATAGAAAATACTTTGTCTTGATTTCAGGGCGGAATTGTTTTCTTTTTCATTTAAGAAGCTTGATCTGCATGCAAGTACGTGTTCCACTTTTCAAATCTAATTCTAGAGAAAGGGAAGAAATGTTTATATTTGTGGTGAAAGTCCTGATTGGATGCAGCACTATGATGGTTAGCTCTGATTTTGGTTAGATCGCTTCTCACAACTACAATTTCCATTTGGAAAAATACTTTCCTCCTCTGTCCCTGGGTTATGAAGGAATGTTGTCAGTGTCATTTGCATGACCTGAGCCGAGTGTTGCCAAGTCATGGAGAACACAGGTTGGACGTCCCCTTTACTCCACAAAATTCCCTCACAGCTTCCCGTGAGATGTGGAATTTGATCTAAACTCTCTGCAGGGATGGACAAACCTTGCTGAACCTGCCCTGTCAACCTCTTCAAAGCCCTTTTAACCCATCTTCTTTCTCCTCTGCTCCAGTCCAGATTCCTTCTTAGAGGTCTTTGAACCAAATCTTGTCCCTGCCTCAGGGACTTTGCGTGACCTGTTGATACACTTTGTTCAGGATCTCAGAGCTATTGTCTCTTCAAAGTGGTCCTGTCCAACATGTGCAGTTAAAATTATCTCAGTATTACTGGGCATCCTCTCATCAATCACATCCCATCCTTCCCCAATCTTCAAGCAGCCTCATTATTCCCCCAAGCCCTTATCAACAACCTACATTACATTACACATTCAGTTGCTTACTTTTGGCTTCCTTTGCTGGAATATATGCTGTGGGAGTGTTGTTACTTATCTATCTTGTTCAATGTTATGTCTCTGGGTGTCTGCCTATAGTACACTTTCAGTAAATATTTTTGGGTGAATAAATAAATTTTTTGCAGAAAAATTAAATTGAATATAATATTTTTGAATGAAATTTAATACAGTTTCACCATGTGATATGTATATACGTATGTACATTTTTAATAGGGAGAACTCATACTGAATGCTTTTCTTCAAATTTCAGAAACAGAATAATTTCTTTGGATGACAACGTTTGGAAAGATCTTAATAAGCTGGTAAAGTTTTACATGAGCATTCATTCTATAAACATTTTCAGGGAACCTGCAATATAATGGACAGTTGTGTAAGTCTCTAGGATTAAAGTGCAAATTAGATATTTTTCTCCAGTAGATGGGATTCAGTTCAGTTCAGTTCAGTTCAGTCGCTCAGTTGTGTCCGACTCTTTGTGACCCCATGAATCGCAGCACGCCAGGCCTCCCTGTCCATCACCAACTCCCGGAGTTCACTCAGACTCACATCCATCGAGTCAGTGATGCCATCCAGCCATCTCATCCTGTCATCCCCTTCTCCTCCTGCCCCCAATCCCTCCCAGCATCAGACTCTTTTCCAATGAGTCAACTCTTCACATGAGGTGGCCAAAGTACTGGAATTTCAGCTTTAGCATCATTCCTTCCTAAAGAAATCCCAGGGTTGATCTTCAGAATGGACTGGTTGGATCTCCTTGCAGTCCAAGGGACTCTCAAGAGCCTTCTCCAACACCACAGTTCAAAAGCATCAATTCTTCGGCGCTCAGCTTTCTTCACAGTCCAACTCTTATATTCATATATGACCACAGGAAAAACCATAGCCTTGACTAGATGGACCTTTGTTGGCAAAGTAATGTCTCTGCTTTTCAATATGCTACTTAGGTTGGTCATAACTTTTCTTCCAAGGAGTAAACTTCTTTTAATTTTAGGCAAAAAGAAATGGTGAGAAATATGATAGGTGCTATGGTAAGGAAGACATATTGGTGGTTCAAAACATATTCAACAGCTAGCTCTTAGGAATAACATTTGATGATATGCTCAGCTTTTTAATAAATGATAAATAGAAACGGAAAATAATCTAAATTCTTACCCATTTTAAAACACTGTTCTTTAATGTTCAGTTATATATTTGACAAACAGTTTACTGCAAGTTGATAAAAAAAAACCATGCACAACTCCAGGCTTCCCATCCTTTTCACTGTTCTAATGGATGTGGCATTTCTGCGAGACCAAGAGAAATAACGAGCAATGTAATAGACTCCGACCTTATGGTGAACAATAAACACCTTCCAGTCATGTTAAGTGGATGCTAAATATATAAAACTAATTATTTCGTGAACTGGTGCCCTTCAGAGATTAAACTGTAGTTTATTTTCTGCCCACTGTCTGTTACAGCAAAAATTCTCCAAGCAACCTGATCTAAAAGTAGCAGCATTCGTAGAGAATATTCTTGCTATGCTAGTCTCTGAATATCTTTTTGGGGGACTTGAATTATGTTGCTAATTATTTCAAGTGTCCACTTTCCTGTGCTTGCACTGACCTGATTAATGTATGGTTCTTCACTGCAACATCTCATCGGGACCTTTTAGAGGAGGAAGCTCTGCAGCAGAATTGTCTGCACCAGAGTCAGTGCTGGGATGTTTATACCATTGAAAGGATTGCCCTGAAATGGTCATGTCCCAGTGAGCTGCCTGAGTGAGACTTGCCTGTGTTCAGGTTTATGTCCTGGCACTGCTGACTGATGTGGGACTCCAACCAGAGTAATTAAAGTGAGTTCTGGATCTCTGCATGGGAACAACTAGATTGCTTCTCAAAGTCTGATGGCTACCAAGAGGGAGAGGAAAACACAAAGAGAGGAAATTAATTCACACACTAATGATTTTTTTAATTAGTACTTAAAACTCCAAACTTCAGCAGTATATGTCCCTATAGGGAATGGTATAGAATGATCCAGGTAATTAGAGAGAGCAAAGATATTAAAACAACTTATGGATATAATGCAATAGAAGATGTTTGAAGGTCAATGGCAGCCATTGAACAGAGGATATGAAGCTATTAAGAGGAAATATAGGTTTGATATTAGTGGGTTTTTTTCCCGAAAAGAAACAAGAACAACCACTAAATTTAAAGTAAAGGATTACATGCCAGAACAAAGATAAATCCCTGAAAGGGCATTAGAGGCTCTTTGGATATAAATTGGCCATTATTAATATTTTTAATTTGCTGTGTCATAAATCAATTTTTATTGTATAGTTTCCCAATAAACCTGAAAAGTTAAGCTAATGGTTTAAGGATAATTATTGCAGTTTTCTCTAAGTATGATGATGGTGACGATACACATAATAGAGTTTTAAAGAAACAATGAAGTCATGGTGTTATCATTTCTTCATCTTTTATACATTTCTGACTATAAATGCCCCATACACTGAAAAGAGAAATGAAATTCTCAATATTTGTGTGAATATTTCCCTTTGGAAGAATTTCTTTAAAATCTAGAAATGGATATTGTACATTTCCACATATTCCAGGTCCAACTATCAAGAGTTAGGATACAACCTTCAGAAAACACATTTTAAACACCAAAGAGACAGGACAACCATTCTGGAGTACTGCCTCAGCTACCGCTGCAAAGTTATTGATGCCAAGAGGGCAGCCTTGGTTTTAACTGGGGTGGATATGGTCAACAGCCACTGAGGCTGGAGACACATTCTCCAACAGATCCTTCACCATTTTTGTCACAATTATGTCACCACTGAGCCTCTCCATGCTCTCCTGCTTTCAGGCTTTGTATTCTGAAATCTGTATGGCATCCAGTTACCAACCCAGTCTTCAGAAATAGCACTTCCCTGATGCCTCTCTGTGGCTGAGCAGAACCCTTCATTAGCCTATGGGATATTTCTTAACATTTTTTTTTTGCTCCTTGCACTGGTCTACTGCACTTTAGCAAAGTATGGTAACAAAACACCACAGATAGGGAGGCTCAAACAACAGAAATTTACTTTCTCAGTGCTGGAGATCAGAAGCCCAAGATCAAAGTGTCTGCAGAGTTAGTCTCTCTGAAGTTTCCCTCCTTGGCCTATAGACAGCCGTCTTCTCTGTGTGTCTCCACTTGGTCTTCAGTCTGTGCGTGTCTGTGTCCTGGGCCCCTCCTCTGATAAGTACACCAATCCTACTGGATGAGGGCCCCACACATACAACTTTAGTTGTCTTAGTTACCTCTAAAGGCTTTTTTGTTCAAACACAAGCTAGGGTACTGTGGGTTAGGGCTTCAACATATGAATTTGAAGGGAGCCAATTTAGTCCATTACACTTCTCATCCAAGCCTTCAATGACCTGACTTGCAAATTTATAATCTATCTTCTGACTGTGACCTCATTGGTATTGCTGGAGGCAAGCTGGATGTGGATGTCTAATCCTCACCTTCACTCAGTTGAGTGTCTGTGGACACACAGTGTAGATGTTCCAGCTGGGTCCTCCATTTTTGCATCTGTCAGAGGGAGATCTTAGTGTGGCTCACAGAGCTCCCCTCCAGCCTCTGCAGTCTCAGGGTGCCCCTCGCCTCCACTCTCCTCCTCTACACACTCCTCTTACCCTCTTGTCACTGATCATATACTGAGGCATGTTTTCCACATTTAATTTTTATATCACTGAATAATATAGGCTCTATAACAATAGGGATTTTCTTTTGCATTTGTTTATTCTTACAGAGCATGCAGCAAAATGATGTGCATTAGCATTATTGATTAACTGAAATTAAATCAAATAAATTATTCATCAAAGTTCTTGCTTTTCTGTACCACCTGGGGGTTGGTGTAGAAGAAAGTCTTTGAAATTACTTCCACATGTATCCTGTAACAGCTAAGTCCTGTTTCAGGAAGAAGCATCATTTTCTTGCAGTGGAATCCCTGAACAAATGCATTCAGCTTCTTCAGAAAAATACATCTTGAGAGTCAAGGAAAGTACTTTCTGTAATTTATAGAGAATGTTTCTCTGCTTCTGAGTTCTATATGCGGGGTTTCTAACCAGGGGTCCTCTGCTCTTGCCGCTTTCTCTGCTTTTTTCTGCTCTTGGCCATTTCTTCTGTAGATGGAAGAAGTAAACAGGCATCTGTTTTAGGACAAGATCTCAGAACACACGAAGGGATCCTCAGCAATGTCTTTGGAGCAAGAACGTCAGCACAGGAGCTGCCATAGTCAGACGTTCTAGGTGGAGAATGCGGCGGGGTTCATGCTTTAGTTCAGTTCTTCCCCTCTTACCTACACGGGGAAACACACGCACATGCGTGCACAAGTACACATGCACGTGCACACCTGCGTGTGCACCTCACTTCTGCATGTGAGCTTCCTCATCCCTGCAACCATTTCCCTTTTGCCCACTTGCTTGGTGCCATATCTCACTTTCCTTTTGGAAGTAGTGTTCATGCCAGGTCACCACTATCACAGCCATGGGGACAGGGGTTCCATGGGGGGGAAACACCTCCTGCCAGGGATGCAGGAGCCACTGCTGAAGCCCCCTTCCCACCTGAGGGGCCTGTGCAGTAGCTCACTGTGCTCTCTGTCTCCAATCGATCTCTTCCTGATGGAAAAGCAGTGGATTTGGATGGGCAGTTAGCTGTATGGATCACCACTGGTTTTCTGCTCCCACATACCTGTGTACTCTTTTTCACCATTATACAAAACCCACTTTATCCATAGGCAGAACTCAAGGTTCCATCCACAGGCTGGACTCATGAGAGCCTAGCATATCTGAGCAATGTTCCATCTTCCCCATCAGACCCTGTGGGCTCCATGGAGCCCAGCAACTCACAGAAGGGAAGAGAAATTGTCTTTGCTTCTTGGGCTCCGGGGCACAGTTCATGGTCTGGTCTGGCTATGAGACCCACTCTCCTGAGTTCTGGAGGGCAGTTACCTCTTCCCTCTCCTGCAAATGCGGCAGGTGTTCCCAGCCAGGAATCCACTTGTTTTGCAGAGGAGCAGTGATGCCAATGCACCCTAGCCCTTCTGGGCCTCTGGGTAGCAGGTGCAACTCACACCTCCGGAACCTCAGCTGCATCCATAAACCTTTAAGTCAACGGTCGTGTTTCCCTCGACTTTCATGTCTTCAGATTTTCATGTGTCATGTAGGCACCTAAATCACTCAGCTTATTTGCATCTTTTATTAAACTTTTTATTTTGTATTCATTCTCCCCCAAAGTCCCCTCCAATTCGGGCTGCCACATAACACAGAGTGGAGTTCTCTGTGCTATACAGTAGGTCCTTGTTTATTATCCATTTTAAATATAGCTATGTGTACTTGTCCACCCCAAACTCCCTAACTATCTCTTTCACCAATCCTTCCCCCCTAGCAACCTTAGTTCACTCTCTAAGTCTGTGAATCTGTTTCTGTTTCATAAATAAGTTCATTTGTATCATGTCTGTTAGATTCTACATATAAGGGATGTCACACAATACTTCTCCTTGTCTGTCTGACTTACTTCACTTGGTATGGCAATCTCTAGGTCATGCATGTTGCTGCAAATGGCATGGTTTTATTCTTTTTGATGGCTGAGTAATATCCCATCGTATATATGTACCACATTGTATTTATTCATTCCTCTGTCAATGGACATTTAGGTTGCTTCCTTGTCTTGCCTATTGTAAATAGTGTTGCTACGAAGACTGGGGTGTGTGTATCCTTTTGGATCATGTTTTGCTCTAGACATATGCCCAGGAGTAGGACTGCAAAGTCATAGGTAGGTCTAGTTTTAGTTTTTGTCAGGAACCTCCATACTGTTCTCCACAGTGGCTGCAGCGATCAACTTATTTGCTTTTTGCTTCCAATGCCTGGAATGGTCCTCCTCTCTTGACCGAATCCTGGCTGGCACTTATTTCACATAAATCCCGTGAGAGAGGCATGACTTGCCCCTTTCAGTGGTAACCATGCCTGTCATTGTCACACTTAATCATGTCCCTGAGTGAGCTCTGGGTCCTAAAAGGTGGAGACCTGTGCCTCTTACCTCCAAGCTGTTTCTACTGACACAGGCTTGATGGACAGGTACCCAATGAGAATAGCTCATTCATGGTCACATGGCTATAAAGGCAAATAAAATTCAAGTTTGGAGTCAGCAGATGCAAACTATGATACACAGGATGGATAAACAGCAAGGCCCTGCTGTAGAGCACAGGGAACTCTGTTTGATATCCTGGGATAAACCAGAGCGGAAATGAACATGAAAAAGACTGTCCATACGTGTGTAACTGAGTCACTTTGCCATACAGCAGAAATGAGCATAACATTGTAAATCAACTACACTTGAATACAAAAGAAATAGATGAAAAATATTAAAGTTCTGATCAATCTGATTCTCAAATTTATTCATATTCCTAACCAGCCTATTTACCATTAAAAGTTAATTTTAAGATTTTTATTTGAAGACAATCAGAAAAATTGGGAAAAAAATGCTCTTAATTATAGCACAAATCATTCAATAATAAAAATTACTAATAAGTTCAGTAATACCATAGATAAAAGAACCTGAAAGCAAATGCTGCAAACTAATGAGATTTATCTTTGGATGGCCTCTGCCCTATTGTTTCCTTAAATGTTTGTCTACTATGAAGACACGGCTCCAGTTCCACAATTCATCCTTAGCACATTATTTTGTTTCACAAATAAGCAGCCTGAGCTTCCCTTCTGCATTTAGGGCAGAGCCGTGTCCTCTAAGACGAGGAAGGGGAGGCATGCCCTTCCCCATCCTTCACGTCTGTGCAGAGCAGGAGCAGACAAGGTGAGAGTGCACAGCTCAGGGTACTCCCTGCAGCGTAAATCTTCAGAGAAAGCCTTTCTAGCAGAGGAGACTCTGCCCTCCAAATGGCCTGTGTGGAGCACACACATATGCTGCCTGACATAAATCCCGTATCAAGGGAGCTCTGTTTAAAGGTGAGCTGCCACATCTCTTAGGTTTCCTCTCCCTTTTCCTGATGAGATTTTCTAGACCCCACACCTCTTTATCTTTATATGTTTCTAATTTCTTTTGCAATGAATATAGGAAATCGCTCTTCAGTAAGTTTGAGTTGGGTAATTTAACTCAATGACACTTAATCCATGTTTTATAGGAATTAGAGCAGGGAGAGAGAGTGGGAAAAGCCTACCTCTCAATGCACATCAAAAATTAATTTTGACTTTGTAGATGAAGAAGGGAAACCACCAATGAAATGGACTAGGCTTGATGCCAGGATAAATCTTTACTGCTGATACTACTTCCCCTGAATTAAAATATTATCTTAAATCATTTATCTGGTTTTCCTTTTGGAAATTATTCTACAAGACAGCTTTATAAACCTGAACAGTACAAACAATCCCTAAAAATATTACAAATATGATACCTATGCTGTTACTTTATGTCCCTGTAGATAGCGTTAATTTTCCCAGTTTTTAAAGTATAATTTTATTGGAATTATTTTATTGTGACATGGAAAATTCCACTAATAAAAGTTATTTGAAGCAGAGAATTTGAGCTAATCAATTTGTTTAGATGCTATAAGAATTTTGAAGTCTAAAATAAACATAATCTTTTAGACAAAGTATTTCTTCTCTGTCTTTTCTTGACATAATTTTATTTATTATGCATGTTATTATTGCCAGAGCAATGCCTTTAAAATTGCGTATCTGTGTGCTGATCACCTAGTCTAAAAGGTCCAGTGGTTCCATACTTCATACTATGTTGTTCTGAATTCCTGTGTTCATACTCAAGTTCTTCATAAGTGGACTCTATCTGCCTAAGACAGGCATTTGTCCTGTGGTGCTACTACTCAGGACTGTGCCCTCCCCAAAATGTGCATCTTCCTCCCTGATCCCTTCCTGTCCTGGTCAGACCATTTTTCTTTGCAACAAGGATCTTCTTTCCCATTAGGTAGAGTGGGCATTCCAAACTGGCCACCTGAAGGGCAGTGTGGCCATTAGAGTTATTTAGTTTGACTCATGTGTGTGTCTGTTTGTTTCATTGCATATGAGATCTGTCTGGTCTGAAAAGTTCTCAGATAGGAGAACCCAGGCTCCCTATGCTGAATTGACCAGCATGAAGCCACTTCATATGTTGCCTGCATAACTAATCTCTTGAAAGCATTTGCTTCTGAGTCTAGAATTCTACAGAGCCTATGAAACTCATAATAATTGAACATACACCTCATCTAGGCAAACTTAGACTTGTCCAAGGAATTCCAAGACCTCCTTCAAGGCTGAGGAGAAACTAGGCAGAGAAGCAAATGGCAATCCAGTATCCTTGCCTGGCAAATCTCATGGACAGAGGAGCCTGGTGGGCTGCAGTCCATGGGGTCGCGAAGAGTTGGGCACAACTGAGCGACTGACACTTGCTTACTTACACTTAAGGCTTCTAAGAGACTAGGACTGACAGATCTGTGATTAGCATGTTGTTAAAGCTAAAGAAACGTTGTTAATTAAATGCTCTCAGTTTCTCTGATTTTCCTATTAAGTCCATTTCCCAACACTTGTTGTGTGCTTTGATTTAGAACATTCCAAAGGCCTAGGGTATAGAGATCAGACAAAGACCCTGAAAAACAAAACAAAACAAAATCAAACTTTAGAGTGGGGGATGGAGACATAACAAGATAGTAATTCACAGCTCGGTGTGTTGAACCACTGCTGAAACACTTTACAGAGCGAAGGAGGGTTTGACTCAATGGGAGATGATCCTCACAAACCCTTGGATGGTGGTCTGGGAGTGTTCGGAACTGTCGTCTTAAGGAGAATGCAGCTAAAACCCAGAGACCTCAAGGAAGGAGTCAAATAGCTCCCCTTGGAGGTGGAGGAGGACTTACTGCAAGTCCTCTGACACCCGTGAGGCTTTGTTTAAACTGTGTCGATGAGTCGGCTTCCCATGGGGATCTCTCCTCTCATTTCCAGCTGCCCCTCCACCCCACAGCTGTGCCCAGTTCACTGCTGGTTACACGTGGACCACTGTGGGGGTGGGGGGGGGGCAGGGCGGGGAGGCCCCTCCCCAGGAGGCCACTGTCAGGGCCAGCGGAGCCAGCACACCCTCGTCCTCAGGAGAGGTGGTGAGTGAAGTAGGGGCGCGGGACCACGAGCCCCCTGAGCAGTATTATAGGCAGGTAAGAACCGGGGTCCATTTTCAAGTGGAGGAACTTGCATATCACTCCTAATTTCCCAAACTTAGGACGATACTCAGAATTTAAGTTACAAGCAAAGAAGGAGACATAGGTAAAGATCTAAACTCACATACAAAGTGGAATCTTTTAATCAACACCGAAGCAAATTTCTTCCAATTAGTGAAAGGCTTTAATGTTACTTTCCTTTATGCCAACTCTAGCTTTTCTAGAAAGAAAGGAATCTATATTCCCTGACATATACAATAGAAGGGATTGGGAAAAAGAGGAATTTGGCAGGAGAAAATAATATGAAGATAAATCTATTATTTTCTGTGTAGCATCGTTATTAGTCACAGTATTTGTTTCCAGAAAATGAAATGTGTCCAGTTACAAATTTCTGATTCTTAACTCCATTGAGGATTTATATTTTAACCTTTAAGAGAGAAAATTTGAACCAGCAAATGACTTTATTGTGACTAAGTAGCAAATGACTTTATTGTGCTCTGAGTACGCCATTGAAAAACCACCTATTTGATAATCAATTTGATTCATTATTTTCTTCCTATTAGAATCATTAAGTATACCTTTTCTTTTAAAGAACTGATTATGGGGGCAAATGTCTTACAGTTTTACTTATCACCGTCCCTTAAAATTTAGATTGTAATGAATCATTTACAGGCAACCTAAAATCCAAAGCAAATAAGATGAATTGAAGGCTGAGTTTTGCAGTTTTATCCTTGTGTTTATCTCAGGGAGTGAGTGGTCATCCAAAGAAGCCAGTGCTCAGTGTCTCCCGTCACCAAGGCATGTTTTCCTGTCTTGTACATAATGAGAAAAGGACGCTAATAGCCAGTCAGAAGCAGAACCCTTCACAGGCTGGACTGGCCACCTCAGCACCGTCATTGAGATGAGTCTGTTTGTTACCCCCGGGGGGCGGGGGGTGTAGGGACCAAGCTCGTGTGTGCATGCACAGGGCCAGTGGGCAGGAGTGGGCCTGTGTTTCTCCTGTAGGATTCAGGTCCACTCTCCTTGGCTGCCAGGGGCAGCAGCTCTTCCATTGGTTATTTTAGAATCAGCAGGTGGAGCAGGAGGCTGTGAGTGAAGGTGCTCTTTGTTGTGAGCCGTGAGCACGGGCCTGGCGTCTGTGATATGCTTCGCAACCTGTCACTCCTGGGCCTCTGTGGATCATCTCTGTAGGTGCACTTCCTCCGGGGGCCTCCTCCTTCTCCTCAGTTAGTTCAGTTCAGTCGCTCAGTCGTGTCTGACTCTTTGCAACTCCGTGGACTGCGGCACTCCAGGCCTCCCTGTCCATCACCAACTCCCGGAGTTTACTCAAACTCATGTCCATTGAGTTGGTGATGCCATCCAACCATCTCATCCTCTGTCGTCCCCTTCTCCTCCTGCCTTAAATTTTTCCCAGACTCAGAGTCTTTTCAAATGAGTCAGTTCTTCGCATCGGGTGGCCAAAGTATTGGAGTTTCAGCTTCAGCATCAATCCTCCCAATGAATATTCAGGATTGATTTCCTTTAGGATGGACTGGTTGGATCTCATTGCAGTCCAAGGGGCTCTCAAGAGTCTTCTCCAACACCATAGTTCAAAAGCATCAATTCTTCAGCACTGAATTTTCTTTATAGTCCAACTCTCACTTCCATTCATGACTAAAGGGAAAACCATAGCTATGACTAGACAGACATTTGTTGGTAAAGTAATGTCTCTGCTTTTGAATATGCTATCTAGGTTGGTCATAACTTTTCTTCCAAGGAGCCAGTGTCTTTTAATTTCATGGCTGCAGTCACCATCTGCAGTGATTTTGGACCCCCCCCCCCCAAATAAAGTCTGTCACTGTTTCCATTGTTTCCCCATCTATTTGCCATGAAGTGATGGGACCGGATGACATGATCTTAGCTTTTGGAATGTTGAGCTTTAAGCCAACTTTTCCACTCTCCTCTTTCACTTTCTTCAAGAGGCTCTTTAGTTCTTCTTTGCTTTATGCCATTAGGGTGGTGTCATCTGCATATCTGGCATTGTTGATGCTTCTCTCGGCAATCTTGATTCCAGTTTGTGCTTCATCCAGCCCAGTGTTTCTCATGATGTACTCTGAATATAAGTTAAATAAGCAAGGTGACAATATACAGCCTTGACATACTCCTTTCCTATTTGGAACCAGTCTGTTGTTCCATGTCCAGTTCTAACTGTTGCTTCTTGACCTGAATACAGATTTCTCAGGAGGCAGGTCAGGTGGTCTGGTATTCCCTTCTCTTGAAGAATTTTCCAAAGTTTGTTGTGATCCACACAGCTAAAGGCTTTGGCATCGTCAATAAAGCAAAAGTAGATATTTTTTGGAACTCTCTTGCTTTTTCGATGACCCAGTGAATGTTGACAATTTGATCTCTGGTTTTTCTGCCTTTTCGAAATCCAGCTTGAACATCTGGAAGTTCATGGTTCATGTACTGTTGAAACATGGCTTGGAGAATTTTGAGCATTACTTTGCTAGCGTATGAGATAACTGCAGTTGTGTGGTAGTGTGAGCATTCTTTGGCATTGCCTTTCTTGGGGATTGGAATGAAAACTGACCTTTTCCAGTCCTGTGGCCACTGCCGAGCTTTCTAGATTTGCTCACATATTGAGTTCAGTACTTTCACAGCATCATCCTTTAGGATTTGAAATAGCTCAACTGGAATTCAATCACCTCCACTAGCTTTGTTCGTAGTGATGCTTCCTAAGGCCCATCTTTGAGCCTCCATCTCCTACACATGCATATATATGCTTGTTGTACACATGTGCACTCCCCCCTGCCCCCACCGCGCACACACACACACACACACACACACACACTCACTTTGCACAGCTAAACTCAGTGCCTCAGTCCAGAGGTGCATCATTCTTGCCTGGTAGCTGAGCACCTCCCCTGGGGTCCTCCCATCACTCACTGTCCCATGGCGACCCCGTGGTTTTATACTTATCTGCACAGCCATCTATTTGAATACAGTGTGAGTTTTTTGCACATGAGAACTGAGGACCTTGTAGTTTCTGTCTTTATAAACCGGGCCCAACATGAGCTTAGCATGCACAAGCAGGTCTCCCTTGGGTTAGTCCAAAGGGCTCTGTGTGCAGATGCAGCCTTCAGGCATGGAGCAGTTTCTCCTCTGGTGGGTGACATCTCTCGAGAGGGACTGAAAGGATTTTGTGCCTAATTCCTGTCTCACCAGGCTGTGAGCAAGACTGTAGGAGGGGTTCAGGTGTGAGAGAGGAAGAAGATGCCAGATTTCCAAAATGAATCTTTACCCTTGGTTGTCTTAATGATTTCTTAGTGCCTCTGAATGTACCCAGTTTAAGATCTAACCTGCTGTCAAAGTCCTTTTTGTTTTTCCAAGAGGGTGATTTTATACAAAATCAATTTGCTGAAAGCTGTTTTAAATATGGTCTAAGTTTATGGCGAAAGGTTTTCTATTTTACTTGCATTTTATTTCAAGTTTTTAAAGAGTGTCTGGCCTTCTCCGGTTGCCAATTAAACAGCTGGTCTGACAGAGCTGGCAGCCTTCTGCAATCTCTGATTGAGCAGAAGATTGAGGGAAAATTGCAATGCTCTTGTTTATACCACAACTACTGTTAGTCATAGGACCATTCAGAGTATTTCTGAATAAGGGTGTTTCAGGTCTCTGGGGAAATGCAGGAGGAGACTGTGAGCCAGGAGCAGAGTGCAGGGGGGTGGAGATAGGAGGGGAAGGGGAGGGGAGGCGAGGGCTATTTTCAGTTTTGAACCAGGTTTCAGAGCCTCTGCCCACCCCTGGGGAGTAGTGCATGCAGACCCTTTGCTGGTGTGTATCCATATTTTATTTGCTTTCTCTCTAAGGAGGATATCTTTTCACATTCAAGTTATGAATGAATATTGAAAATAAGAAGCCTTTTAGGATGATGCATGGCTCATGGAGGTGGATACTAAGCCCTTGTGAAGACTGTGGCTGGAAGATGTGGCGCCTTGTTCCATCGTGGACTCTGCTGGTTCTGAGGGACCCATCGACCTCAAACGCTTTACAGAAACGACTGGTGTGATGAGGTTCATGTTTTCCCAGCCACTTCGCATTCAGTGTACTCTGTTAATAGAGACTTCCCTGCAGTCCAGTAGTTAAGACTCCATGCTTCCAGTGGAGGGAGTGAAGGCTTGATCCCTAGTTGGGGAGCTAAGATCCCACATGCAGAGGGACATGGCCAAAATGTAAAAAAAAACCCTAAAAAATTGTATACTCTGCCCTGTTACAGTTTTCTGTGTGTCTTTCCTTATATGGTCTATTGTTTAACCTTTTATACTTGTTATTTTGGTTTTATAAAAGACCTCATTGAGTTAAGTATATAATAAATGATACAGCTAAACTGCAAAACTTGACATCTTGCCTTATTTCTATAACAGTGACATTATGACCAAGTCAATATACATCCATCACCCCCAAGCTCCTCAACCACTGCCCCCACCACCACCCTCAGGCACCTGCTGCTGTGACTTCTGTTTTAAAGATTAGGTCACACGTACTGGAAAGTAAAAGAGGAGAGTGAAAAAGATGGCTTAAAGTTCAACATTCAGAAAACGAAGATCATGGCATCTGGTCCCATCACTCCATGGGAAATAGATGGGGAAACAGTGGAAACTGTGTCAGACTTTATTTTTTTGGCTCCAGAATCACTGCAGATGGTGACTGCAGCCATGAAATTAAAAGACGCTTACTCCTTGGAAGAAAAGTTATGACCAACCTAGATAGCATATTCAAAAGCAGAGACATTACTTTGCCGACTAAGGTCCGTCTAGTCAAGGCTATGGTTTTTCCTGTGGTCCTGTATGGATGTGAGAGTTGGACTGTGAAGAAGGCTGAGTGCCGAAGAATGATGCTTTTGAACTGTGGTGTTGGAGAAGACTCTTGAGAGTCCCTTGGATTGCAAGGAGATCCAACCAGTCCATTCTGAAGGAGATCAGCCCTGGGATTTCTTTGGGAGGAATGATGCTAAAGCTGAAGCTCCAGTACTTTGGCCACCTCATGCGAAGAGTTGACTCATTGGAAAAGACTCTGATGCTGGGAGGGATTGGGGGCAGGAGGAGAAGGGGACGGGCTGGATGGCATCACTGACTCGCTGGACGTGAGTCTGAGTGAACTCTGGGAGTTGGTGATGGACAGGGAGGCCTGGCGTGCTGCGATTCATGGGGTCGCAAGGGGTCAGACATGACTGAGCGACTGAACTGAACCGAACTGAACTGGAGTCAAGCAGGATGCAGTCTTTCTCGGCCGGCAGAAGGGGTCTCTTCATTCACTCAGCAAAATTATTTTGAGATCCATTTGCTCATATTTCATGTATCATTAATTCATTCATTATTATTGAATAGTATTTAGTGTTTGAATATATCATGATTTACTTATCTGTTTATCTTTTTTTGGAAAAGGCAAGGAACAAAAAGTTTATTCATTCAAGACACACATTAAATACTTATAATGTGCTAGATATTCTGTATTAATTTTTTTTTGCTATACAGTATGTCCTTGGTTATCCATTTTGAATATAACCGTGTGTACATGACCTTCCCAAACTCCCTAACTGTCCTTTCCCTCCAGCAACCATAAGTTCATTTTCTAAGTCTGTGAGTATCTTTCTACTTTGTAAGTAAGTTCATTTATATCATTTCTTTTTAGAATCCACATGTAAGGGGTGTGATATGATATTTCTCCTTCTCTGTCTGACTTCACTCAGTGTGACACTCTGTGTGTGTGTTAGTTGCTCAGTCGTGTCTGATTCCTTGAGACCCCATGGACTACAGCCCACAAGGCTCTCCTGTCTGCAGAATTCTTGAGGCAAGAATACTGGAGTAGGTTGCCATTTCCTTCTCCAAACACTCTCTCGGTCCATCTATATTGCTGCAAATGGCATTATTTCAGTCATTTCAATGACTGAGTAATATTCCCTTGTATATATATGTCCCATATCTTCTTTATTTGTTCCTCTGACAGTGAACATTTAGGTTGCTTCCATGTCTTGGCTATTGTAAACAGTGCTGCAATGAACATTGGGGTGCATGTATCATTTTGGATCATGTTGTTTTCCAGATATATGCCCAGGAGAGGCATTGCAGGGTTATATGGTATTTCTATTTTTAGTTTTTTCAGGAACCTCTATATTCTTCTCTATGTGGCAACCCCAACCCACTCCAGTATTCCTGCCTGGAGAATCCCATGGACAGAGGAGCCTGGCCATCTACAGTCTGTGGGGTCACAAGAATTGGACATGACTGAGTGACTAAGTCAGTTCAGTCACTTAGTTGTTTCCAACTCTGTGCAACCCCATGGACTGCAGCACGCCAGGCCTCACTGTCCATCACCAATTCCCAGAGTTTACCCAAACTCACGTCCACTGAGTTTGAGTTTAACAACTAAACAACCACCATACTGTTCTGCATAGTGGCTGTACCAATCTACATTCCCACCAACAATATAGGAGGGTTCCCTTTTCTCCATACCCTCTCTGGCATTTTTTGTGTGTGTGTATTTTTTGACAGTAGCCTTTCTGATTGATGTGAAGTGATATCTCATTGTAGTTTTGACTTTGATTTTTCTAATAACTAGTGATGTTGAAAATATTTTCATGTGCTTACTGGCCATCTGTATATCCTCTTTAGAGAAATGTCTATTCAGGTCTTCTGCCCATTTTATGAGTCGGGTTATTTGTTTTGATGCTGTTAAGTGTCATAAGATGTTTGTAAATTTTGGAGACTAATCCCTTATCAGTCACATTATTTGCAAATGTTTTCTCCGAATCTATGGTTTGTTTTTTCATTTTGTTTGTTGTTTCCTTTTTTGTGCAAAAGCTTTTGAGTTTAAGCAGGTCCCATTTGTTTATTTTTGTTTTATTTCCATTATTCTAGGAGATGCATTGAAAAAAGATGTTGCTGTGATTTATGTCAGAGAGTGTCCTGCCTATGTTTTCCTCTAGGAGTTTTACCGTGTTCCATCTCACATTTAGATGTTTTCCTGTTTATCTTCTGATGGGCATTTGTGTGGTTTCCAGCTTCGAGCTCTTACAAACAGAGCTGTTATGAATGTGATAGACCAGTTTTAGATGGGAACATTTATTCACTTCTGGATAAAAACAAATAAACACAAAAAGAATGGAATGAGTGTTTTACACGGTAGGTATGTGTTTACTTAAGAAAGTGCTGTGTCATTTTCACCGAGGCTGTGTCACTGTGTGGCCACACCAGTGTGCGGAAGGTTCTGGCTGTTCAGTGTTCTGGCAGTGTTGCCGATTTCAACCTTTCTAAGAGGTGTGTAGTTTTTAATTAATTAAATTAAATTAAATTTGTGATTTTTAATTTGTGATTTCTTACCATCTAGTCAAGGCTATGGTTTTTCCAGTGGTCACATATGGATGTGAGAGTTGGACTGTGAAGAAGGCTGAACACTGAAGAATTGATGCTTTTGAACTGTGGTGTTGGAGAGGACTCTTGAGAGTCCCTTGGACTGCAAGGAGATCCAACCAGTCCATTCTAAGGGATATCAGTCCTGGGTGTCCTTTGGAAGGAATGATACTGAAGCTGAAACTCCAGTACTTTGGCCAACTCATGCGAAGAGCTGACTCACTGGAAAAGACTCTGATGCTGGGAGGGATTGGGGGCAGGAGGAGAAGGGGATGACAGGATGAGATGGCTGGATGGCATCACTGACTTGATGGATGTGAGTCTGAGTGAACTCCGGGAGTTGGTGATGGACAGGGAGGCCTGGTGTGCTGCAATTCATGGGGTCGCAAAGAGTTGGACAAGACTGAGCGACTGAACTGAACTGAACTGAGTGACTAATGATGCTGAGCATCTTTTCATATGCTTATCTGTAATCAGTACATCTTCTTTTGTGAAGCGTATGCTCAAATACGTCACCCTTTTTCCTCTGACCCTTGTCTTTTTAACTTAGTTCTGGGAATTCTCTATGTATGATGGATACATATCCTTTGTCAGAGACACATGATTTACAAATACTTTCTAAGAGTCTAAGCCTTGTTTTTCATTTTCTTCATAGAATCTTTCAAAGAACAGATGTTTTTAATTTTAATGAGGTCCATAGAATAGAAAGAGCCGACTAAGAAGAAGTCCAAAATGGAAACCACAAATTCCAGACATGAAAAATGGACCTTGTGTACTTGACAACTGGGGTCATCTGTATCTCAAGACAGGCAAACTTAGACAGGCCGATAGTCCAAATGTTCTTCATTTTTTCCATCATACTAATTTTAAATGGGCCATATGATTCACAGCCCCAATGGAGTTATATGCTTCTTGATTCAGGAACTAAATTCAGGATGCTTAGCTACCATTTTTAAGTTATATAGAAAACATGAGCACTGAGATTATTCTAATATCAATTTTCAAATGATCAGAAAATATACTTTCTGAGACTGAGTGAAAAAGCCTGGGAAACAAATAATGTAAACATGCAGTGTTATAGAAGTGAACTATATTAAGCAATTCTAAAAATAAAAAATATATAAAATAATCCTCAGGTGATGGCACATTAGGAATTACTTTTAGTTTCAGCCTTTATTACTAGTTTTTTTGTTTGTTTGTTTTACCAAGTTAGATTTCTCTTTGTATGGCAAGAGGATCCTGAAGCCCCACTGGGACAGAGCGGCCAGTAGAAATGCACGTTTTAGTCGTTTCTACATGAACATCATCCCATGAGAGTAAAGCTGAAATGCAGGTCTTATTATGAAGGGCATCATAACAAAATATTTTGAAAAAAGTTCGAGATATTTCTACAAGCTGTTTTTTTTTCTGGAAACATGGGAAATTTTACACAAGTATGTTTTCAGAGTTCCATATAGGGATTTGGTATCACAATTTACCAAGTCACAGTGATGGAACCAGAATGATAAATGAGAGACAGAGAAAGAGGAAGGAAGAGAGGGAGGGAGGAAAGGAGGATAATCACAGTAAGCAAGCACTTAAATTCAGGAATGAAAATTCTTTCCATCTCATCCATTTGGGTTTTACACCTCAAGGTAAAGCATTTCCCCAACAGTTTACTCTAAATGAGGCAGGTTCGATAATAAACAGGACTGCAGTGGTTGGATCATATTTACAACAGGGTTTCAGAGTAGATGGAGTTAGAGGTGACCCTGAGGTCACTGGTTTTGAAGCAGAGAGATACGCAGTGGCTGCTCGCCTTAGTATTCTGTTCCTTCAACACTGTTTCTCTACCCTTAAGACACTGCTCACGATGGAGATGAAATTAAATGCCAGTGTTGAACAATTTGCTGTGACAAGACTGTGATGTCATTGATAAGGGTCTGTCTGCTGGAAACTCCAGAAGTACTTAAGTGGAATTACCATGTGCTTTTGAACTTGGTGTTGGAGAAGACTCTTGACAGCCCCTTGGACAGCAAGGAGATCCAACCAGTTCATCCTAAAGGAAATTAGTCCTGAATATTCATTGGAAGGACTGAGGCTGAAGCTGAAACTCCAATACTTTGGCCACCTGATATGAAGAATTGACTCATTTGAAAATATCCTGATGCTGGGAAAGACTGAGAGCAGGAGGGGAAGGGGATGATGAGGATGAGATGGTTGGATGGCATCACTGACTCAATGGACATGAGTGTGAGTAAGTTCTGGGAGTTGGTGATGGACAGGGAGGCCTTGTGTGCTGCAGTCCCTGGGGTCACAAAAAGCCAGAAGCAACTGAGCAACTGAACTGAAGAAAAAGAAGTTGTAAGTTGTAAGTTTTTAAGTAGAAAGCATCTCAAATCTGTGTATCACAGTACAGGCAATACACTATGGGGGCAAGTTCATTACATTTAACATTTTCCCTCCTCTGTTCAGAAAATAAAATTTTGCTTTGCCCATTTGGTGTAATCCCTTTATTGAAAAAAAAATGTTTTTTTCTCCTTAAACTGGAGTTTGGGTTTTTCTGATGCAGATTCTGAGGGTAAGGAAAAAGAAGTAGGAGTGAGGTGCAGAAGGTAAGCGTTTAAGAACCAGAGATCCATGGGCTGAAGCTGCAGGACTGGATAGGAAGCAAGAGACTCTGTGGATGTGCAGCAAATTGGAGCAGTGAAAACAGGCTACAGGGTTTTCACTGCTTGTTTGTGTTGCTCTGATGTCGACCCCCTTCTGAGGTGGCAGCTTTAATGATCCTCCTTTAAATAACAGTCCTTCCATTTTCTGACATCCTGTGATTTGCCATGTACAAGGACATCTCTCTGAGGATTTTTAAAGCAATATACCAAATGCATACTCTTGTTGATTCTGAAAGATATCACATCTGTCAGAATAAAGAAGGGTGTTGTAGAAATGGACGACTCACAGGAGAAACAGTTCTTAGACTTTGAAGAGTTGGTATTGTGGTTTGAAGACTGATCTGGAATAAAGTTGTGAAAATCTTTCAGAATACAGGGAGAAAACAGAAACAAAGACACATATCCAGGGAATTCCTAATGAACAGCGACACTGAGAGAATTTAATTTATTCCAGAAAGGAAGAAGTGCAAAGGGGGCAGGTGAAAAATTCAGATAATAGAAAGGATTTTTCTCAGAAAAAAATGGTGATGAGCCTTCGCCTTATTCTGGGAGCTCACCCCATTGCTGGTTCTCTTCTTTTCCTGCTTCTAGGATGATGACGCTTTCCTGGCCCCTTACAGTTGGGAGGGACCATGAACTAGTTCTAGTGGGTGGGTTTGTACGGAGATCATTTCCAAGACATGGCATCTAAGTGCCAGCATGCGTCTCCAGACTCTTCTTCTCTGCCTGCCTTGGAACTGTGTCATAATGATGGATGATGAAGCAGAGATTGAAGCATCCTGTGTTTCCAAGACACTGCAGGGAGTTGGCTGCCCCAAGCATAGCCTGGACCCTTGAGGGCCATTAACTGAATAAAAATGCCCTTATGTTAAGATGCTGAAGTATTTGTGCTGTTTGTAATAGACACATAAGACTTTCTTTTCTAGTAAAGTAGTTTCTTGATTTTGATGTTTTATAAATTTCTTACATGATGTCTATATCATTTAGCAGCAAAAAATGGTAAGTTGTGAGCAGATCTTTAGTATTAAATGGGGATAGTAGCAAAAGTCTTCAATTAATGTGGAAATGATGGTGGTATGCCCTGGGACATGTATGTGATAACAAGAGGAGAGACTGGAAACTATTATAAATCAAATTGCCACATTAAAAGGCAAGATCAAGAGCAGATGAAACTGGTATTTAGAAAAAAAATAAGCAAGTAAAGTGAAGTTGGTTTATCAGTTCAGTTCAGTTCAGTTGCTCAGTCATGTCCGACTCATTGCGACCCCATGAATTGCAGCACGCCAGGCCTCCCTGTCCATCACCAACTCCCGGAGTTCACTCAGACTCACCTCCATCGAGTCAGTGATGCATCCAGCTATCTCATCCTCTGTCATCCCCTTCTCCTCCTGCCCCCAATCCCTCCCAGTATCAGAGTCTTTTCCAATGAGTCAACTCTTCTCATGAGGTGGTCAAAGTACTGGAGCTTCAGCTTTAGCATCATTGCTTCCAAAGAAATCCCAGGGCTGATCTCCTTCAGAATGGACTGGTTGGATCTCCTTGTAGTCCAAGGGACTCTCAAGAGTCTTCTCCAACACCACAGTTCAAAAGCATCAATTCTTTGGCACTCAGCCTTCTTCACAGTCCAACTCTCACATCCATACATGACCACAGGAAGAACCATGGCCTTGACTAGATGGAACTTAGTTGGCAAAGTAATGTCTCTGCTTTTGAATATGCTATTTAGGTTGGTCATAACTTTTCTTCCAAGGAGTAAGCGTCTCTTAATTTCATGGCTGCAGTCACCATCTGCAGTGATTTTGGAGCCCAAAAAATAAAGTCTGACACTGTTTCCACTGTTTCCCCATCTATTTCCCATGAAGTGATGGAACCAGATGCCATGTTCTTTGTTTTCTGAATGTTGAGCTTTAAGCCAACTTTTTCACTCTCCTCTTTCACTTTCATCAAGAGGCTTTTTAGTTCCTCTTCACTTTCTGCCATAAGGGTGGTGTCATCTGCATATCTGAGGTTATTCATATTTCTCCCGGTAATCTTGATTCCAGCTTGTGTTTCTTCCAGTCCAGCGTTTCTCATGATGTACTCTGCATAAAAGTTAAATAAGCAGGGTGACAATATACAGCTGTGACGTACTTCTTTCCTGATTTGGAACCAGTTTGTTGTTCCATGTCCAGTTCTAACTGTTGCTTCCTGACCTGCATACAGATTTCTCAAGAGGCAGGTCAGGAGGTCTGGTATGCCCATGTCTTTCAGAATTTTCCACAGTTTATTGTGATCCACACAGTCAAAGGCTTTGAAATAGTCAATAAAGCAGAAATAGATGTTTTTCTGGAACTCTCTTGCTTTTTCCATGATCCAGTGGATGTTGGCAATTTGATCTCTGGTTCCTCTGCCTTTTCTAAAACCAGCTTGAACATCAGGAAGTTCACGGTTCACGTATTGCCGAAGTCTGGCTTGGAGAATTTTGAGCATTACTTTACTAGCATGTGAGATGAGTGCAATTGTGCGGTAGTTTGAGCCTTCTTTGGCATTGCCTTTCTTTGGAATTGGAATGAAAACTGACCTTTTCCAGTCCTGTGGCCACTGCTGAGTTTTCCAAAATTACTGGCATATTGAGTGCAGCACTTTCACAGCATCATCTTTCAGGATTTGAAATAGCTCCACTGGAATTCCATCACCTCCACTAGCTTTGTTCATAGTGATGTTTTCTAAGGCCCACTTGACTTCACATTCCAGGATGTCTGGCTCTAGATGAGTGATCACACCATTGTGATTGTCTGGGTCGTGAAGATCTTTTTTGTACAGTTCTTCTGTGTATTCTTGCCACCTCTTCTTAATATCTTCTGCTTCTGTATGGTCCATACCATTTCTGTCCTTTATCAAGCCCATTTTTGCATGAAATGTTCCCTTAGTATCTCTAATTTTCTTGAAGAGATCTCTAGTCTTTCCCATTCTGTTCTTTTCCTCTATTTCTTTGCATTGATTGCTGAAGAATGCTTTCTTATGTCTTCTTGCTATTCTTTGGAACTCTGCATTCGGATGCTTATATCTTTCCTTTTCTCCTTTGCTTTTTGCCTCTCTTCTTTTCACAGCTATTTGTAAGGCCTCCCCACACAGCCATTTTGCTCTTTTGCATTTGTTTTCCATGGGGATGGTCTTGATCCCTGTCTCCTGTACAATGTCACGAACCTCACTCTATAGTTCATCAGGCACTATATCTATCAGATCTAGACCCTTAAATCTATTTCTCACTTCCACTGTATAATCATAAGGATTTGAGTTAGGTCATACCTGAATGGTCCAGTGGTTTTCCCTACTTTCTTCAATTTGAGTCTGAATTTGGTAATAAGGAGTTCATGATCTGAGCCACAGTCAGCTCCTGGTCTTGTTTTTGTTGACTGTATAGAGCTTCTCCATCTTTGGCTACAAAGAATATAATCAGTCTGATTTCGGTGTTGACCATCTGGTGATGTCCAGGTGTAGAGTCTTCTCTTGTGTTGTTGGAAGAGGGTGTTTGCTATGACCAGTGCATTTTCTTAGCAAAACTCTATTAGTCTTTGCCCTGTATCATTCTGCATTCCAAGGCCAAATTTTCCTGTTACTCCAGATGTTTCTTGACTTCCTACTTTTGCATTCCAGTCCCCTATAATGAAAAAGATATCTTTTTTGGGTTTAGTTCTACAGGGTCTTGTAGGTCTTCATAGAACCATTCAACTTCAGCTTCTTCAGCGTTACTGGTTGGGGCATAGACTTGGATTACTGTGATATTGAATGGTTTGCCTTGGAGATGAACAGAGATCATTCTGTCGTTTTTGAGACTGCATCCAAATACTGCATTTCAGACTCTTTTGTTGACCATGATGGCTATTCCATTTCTTCTAAGGGATTCCTGCCTGCAGTAGTATATAATGGTTATCTGAGCTAAATTCACACATTCCAGTCCATTTTAGTTCATTGATTCCTAGAATGTTGACGTTCACTCTTTCCATCTCTTGTTTGAACACTTCCAATTTGCCTTGATTCATGGACCTGACATTCCAAGTTCCTATGCATTACTGCTCTTTACAGCATCAGACCTTGCTTCTATCACCAGTCACATCCACAATTGGATATTGTTTTTGCTTTGGCTCCATCCCTTCATTCTTTCTGGAGTTATTTCTCCACTGATCTCCAGTAGCATATTGGGCACCCACCGACCTAGGGAGTTCCTCTTTCAGTATCCTATCATTTTGCTTTTTTATACTGTTCATGGGGTTCTCAAGGTAAGAATACTGAAGTGGTTTGCCATTTCCTTCTCCAGTGGACCACATTCTGTCAGACCTCTCCACCATGACCCACCCGTCTTGGGTTGCCCCACGGGCATGGCTTAGTTTCATTGAGTTAGACAAGGCTGTGGTCCTAGTGTGATTAGATTGACTAGTTTTCTGTGAGTATGGTTTCAGTGTGTCTACCTTCTGATGCCCTCTTGTAACACCTACCATCTTACTTGGGTTTCTCTTACTTTGGGCGTGGGGTATCTCTTCACAAGTGTTCCAGCAAAGTACAGCCACTGCTCCTTACCTTGGATGAGGGGTATCTCCTCACCGCCGCCCTTCCTGATCTTCGAAGTTGTTTTATAGGAAATTGTGAATTCTATCTTTTGGGAATTTCAAGCTTTGGAAGCCCCGAAGATCTTTTCCTTTACCCCCTTCTCCTCCCTAATAACCCGCATGTTCCAGGTGCCTCAAATAAGCCCAGTACCTCCAATGAAGCAGTATCTTCCACTGTGCTCTTACCTATTCAGGATTCTCTCAAGGTGATGGTGACATTGCAGGATACTGGGCCCTTCTCCAGACTCCAGGGAATCAGCTCCAGGAATTGCACTGTAACAAGTTTCCCGGATGAATTTTACATACTGAAGTCTGTTAACTGCTCCACTAAAGACTTTTCTCGTCTATTGGGACCTTTCAATGGCTAGTTTCCCTGAATATCTTATGTTCTGAGGTGACTCAGTGTTTCATTCTGTGTTGTGTTCTTATCAGCATTACAATATAGCTCACTTGGACTGAAAGTCCTTCGGACTGCAAGGAGATCAAACCAGTCCATCCTAAAGGAAATCAACTCTGAATATTCATTGGAAGGACTGATGTGGAAATTGAAGTTCCAGTACTTTGGCCACCTGATGTGAAGAACTGACTCATTGGCACAGATCCAGATGCTGGGAAAGATTGAAGGCAGGAGGAGAAGGGGACATGAGAGGATGAGATGGTTACATGGCATCACTGACTCAATGGACATGAATTTGAGCAATCCTGGAAAGAGTGAAGGACAGGGAAGCCTGGAGTGCTGCAGTCCATGGGGTCACAAAGAGTCGGATGTGATTTAGTGACTAAACAACAACAACAGAAAAGCTGACTTACATCAGTATGAGAAGCCAAATATTTTTCTAAATGAGGTAATGTGTCAGAGGACAGAGGGAGCTACTACTGAAGAACAGTGCATGGACTAACTCTTCTGTTATAAAAATCCCCCTGATGTTTGCAAATGCATATCCAATTTTAGACCTAAAAATTATGTGAGGTTAAGTCGTTGCTTTATAGTCCCACCGTGTACCCTGTTTATTTGATAAGCTACCATGATTATTTGCTATAATTCTAGATGGCTATTAATAAAATAGCACATCTATCAAAAACATGGCTGATCACTTATTACAATGACCCTAAGGAACTTGTGTGTGTGTGTGTGTGTGTGTGTGTGAGAGAGAGAGAGAGAGAGAGAGAGAGAGAGAGAGAGAGAAGCCCCAAAGATGCATTAACCACATACAGAATACTTACAAGAGAATTCCTCAGGCTCTCCTGATGTGTCTTGTTTTGTTTTGCAGATCCTTTGAATAGGTTGCCAGCTAAGCACACCAACAACAGAAGATTGTCAGAGCGGGAGACTTCCCACTCGATGTGGTTGTCCCTGATTAAAGATGTATAGGTGAGACTGTAGCAGGAAGAAAAGACAGAGGTAAAACAGAAAACAAGGAGAAGTTTGAAAAAAGAGTTATGCACCAGAAAAGAAAACATGCTCCTTAGAGTCACACTTACCTTCCAGAGGCAAATTGAAAATCCTCTATACTTCTGAAAAATCAGAGAGGTTGCCCTGGATATGTCTGATAATAAAAACCAAACAGAATTGAATTTCTTTTTTTGTTTTTCCCATAGAGGAGAAAATAATTTGAACTTCGGGGGTGGGAAGCACACGGGAGAAATGAGTGGTAAACTTGAAAGGTTTTGAGGGAAGATTGGAGCAACCCACCTCCCCTCCTTTTTTTTTTTTCATTGAGGGAATGAAGTAGCTGCTTGTCTCTTCCTGGAATTTTGGGGAAGGTCTCTAATGCTTGTGGGGAGGTGACTGGGGAGAACAGTTTATAAGACTCAGGAGGCAGAAAGAAGACCATCTGAAAGGAAGCCCTGGGGGAATTCTCAGATATCTTTGGGAAAACTTATTTAAAATTATGAGATTGGAAGTTCCTATTATTATCCTCTTCCATGTTGAGAGGTGGTGCTTACATGGTAGGTGGTAGCAATTAAATTCATTGTCAGAAAGCTAGAATTGTACATGATTTGGAAGACAAGTTTATACCGTATCCCAAATGTCAGTGCTCCAGCACTTCATTTCCCAGTGTTTTCTGAATGACTACTGAACCCAAGTACCGAGCACCAGGACCTCATGGCACATGTTGTTGAGGGCAGAGATGCATCTCAGCTCATGTCTAAGCCAGGTCCTGAGGATGAGCTGAGGTTGCCAGCGAGATCATGGGTGGGACGCAGGGACTGGAGGGACTGGGGCGTGGGCCATGAGTTCTGCTATGAAAGAACGCTGTGGGTGTCAGCGACAGCACCTTGTCCAATCAAGCAGGGAAGAGTAACAGGAGTACAGACCCAAGACACCCAGTTACGGAGTTTAGATACTAACCTGCAAGTGGTTAAGAATTATTATTTGTTTTTTGGCGCCGAGAGGGGTATGAAGGTGATGAGGAATTTTATGCAATCCAATTTGCATTAAAAAATCACTCAGGTAGAGTACGAGGAACCTGCTGCTTAAGCAGAAAATGTCCTTGATTTAGTCACGAAACTCAGGCTCTCAGGAAGCCCATTACCAGATGCTGGTCCACGTGAGGATGCTACTGGATGACGGAGCCTCCGCCCCTCTTGCCATGATGGTGTTACCACTCTCTCGTTTTTTCATGGACTAGAGACCAGTGACAATGATAATAGAAATACCAAACAAGTTCAAAACAGCCCATTCCTCTGAACTGTGTTTTTTTAATGCTCATGGTACTTAGGAGATTCAGCAGGTAAACCTGCATGCCAAAACGGAAGACACAGCATTTGGCAATGGAGATACGTGGAGACTGTCGGAACGCATCTCTCCTGTGTGTTTCTTTCCAAGGTGGGTTGCTGTACTGCCCAGATGAGGAGCCATATTATCATGAAGACCACAGTGAAGATTGGGAGGCAGTGTATAAGAATAGAATGAATATAGGCTTTTGGCATGAAACACACCTTAAAAAATCAGTCAAAATTAAATAGGCACATTGGGTTTCTTTAAGACCTGTCCTGATTTGTCTGAGATTTCAATGCAGAGCCTGTTAAATGTCTCAGTTCAGTTAGTTCAGTTGATCAGTCGTGTCTGACTCTTTGTGACCTCATGGACTGCAGCACGCCAGGCTTCCCTGTCCATCACCAACTCCTGAAGGTTGCTCATACTTATGCTCATAAAGTCAGTGATGCCATCTAATGTTAAACATCTACATAAAAGTCAATTATGTGTTGATGCACAGAGGTGACTCTCTACTGCCTGGCATATAGATAGATGCTTAATGGATATGAACCAAAATGGGGTGATGATGATTTGATGTCTAAAATGACTTTATATACATTAATATTAATATAGGAATACTATATAGTACATTTGAAAGAAGAGAGATTTTGTAGGATTTCATTTAACTTTGTAGGATTTTCTCCAGCACTCTATTTGTTACTCAGCCTTTATGTCTGGGTGTCTTCTCCACATCCCTGGTACCTGTCAGTACACAGCTGAACAATTATGTAAGGACCAGAGAAACTCTAGAGAATGAAACCCTGAGTATAATCTGAAGTGCTTGTTATCACAAAGAATTCGCTTGTCATTCTTAAGGGGAATAGGTAATATTTCCAAAGGATGATGCAAAAGACCAGAGAGTTATATTCTATTAGCCACTAACTACCAAACTGTTTCTTTTTTAAACAGACAGAAGTTTTGTTAGCAGATTATGTAATAAAATATCAGTGATTCATGTACATATTTTTGTTCTTTCGCAAATTACATTTTTTTCTACAGAGATTAATTTGTAAACTCTTTGTTATGGAACATCATGTACAATTTTGTATTCTGACATTTGTTGAGGATGTTATGTTTTCATACTTTTCCGTTGCTTCTCATAGTTTCAGGGGGAAATGCTATTTTAGAATCTAGCCTGCACAAAAAAGATTCACAGAGTTCAGCTAGGGGATCAAAAGGTTGCTCACTCAGGTATAATTTGGAACATTTTAAGTATTTCAAAGTTTATGAAAAATTATGCCTCCTACATACATGAGTTTATATACCCACATAAGTTTATAGTCATGAGAGAGTCAATTCCTAGGCAGGTTGATAAGAAGTCCCCAAGGAGAGAGGGGTCTGGAATTCTCAAGGTAGAGGAAAGGACAAATGTTTTTTTTTTCTTCCCTACGTTCATTAGTCTTGGTCACATAAAATGTTTTTTTCTTTAAGCCCAGAAGTGATAATTATACAATAAACAACTCAGTTTAAACTCTGTACTAAAGATTATATAACAACAGTGTATCCTGCTTAAGAACAGTTTCTCCTTCCTGAAAACCTGGCTAATCCTGTCATCTTAAAATATATATTATGAGAGTGGGTCTGGTAAGACCTTTCTATTGTTAGTTCTAATCCCGTTATCCTAAAATGTAAATTGTTGAAGTGGGTCTGGTAAAATTTTTACAACCTTGAGGCATTCTTTTGATTTATTGTAATAACCAATTGAAAAAGTATATAACTCCCTTCTCTAAGACTAGTGGGAGGGGCATTCTCCACCCTCCTTCTGATGTCTATGTCAGAAGCTTTCTCTGTCCCTGTACATACTTTAATAAAACTCTGCTACGCAAAAGTTCTTGAGTGATCAAGCCTGGTCCCTGGTCCGGAAGCTAAATCTTCTTCTTTGGAGATCAAGAATCTGACACTGTTAACTGTAAGCTATCAGTCATATGGTCAGTACATATGGGAACATATTCACTTAAGGTTATTCTGTTGTAAAAGTTTAATTAGTTAAAGTGAGTTCCCTTCTACCCTACCCCACCCCTACTTGCCCTGGCCTAAAGCAAAATGTCAAAGGAGCTTCAGAAGTTGAGGGCCTTTCAGAGAGCCCATGTAGGATTCATTAGCACCACTGTTTGTTTATCAAAATTTGCTTAATACTACTTGAATGAAATTTAGTGAGATCTTAATGAGAATTGATGAGGGAATTTGTAAGCTTGCTTTGGTTTGGTTTTGAGGAAGCCATGATCCCGGACTCTCAATAGAAAGGACCTTGGTGCCAATGATGGTTTTAGTTCACTCAAATAAGTTCACTCACCTATACCTGCCCATCTTGGAGCTCATTTGAACACCTGTAAAAGCAAAAATGATATGGCCAATGGATGGGGAGACTACTTAAGCATAGGTCGTGGGTCATAAAGAGAGTGATCACTTTAAGGGGAACAGGAGCCAGTCGTGTGCATACTTTAATGGGTCACTTTTAACCCATTAAGATGATATTTCTTGATCTCTGCTGTTATTTTAGAGGTAGCAGAACATGTTTCAATGACTCTGTCACTGCGAGCTTAGTTGCTTCAGTCGTGTCCGACTCTTTGCAACCCTATGGACTATAGCCCGCCAGGCTCCTCTGTCCATGGGATTTTCCAGGCAAGAATGCTGGAGTGGGTTGCCATGCCCTCCTCGAGGGGATCTTCCCAACCAGGGGATTCAACTTGCTTCTGCCTGTGTCTCCTGCATTGCAGGCGTATTTTTTGCCACTAGTACCACCTGGGAAGCCCATTACACATGATTCGTTAAGTTCAGTTCAATCACTCAGTCGTTTCCAACTCTTTTTGACCCCATGGACTGCAGCATGCCAGGCTTCCCTGTCCATCACCAACTCCTGGATCTTACTCAGACTTATGTCCATTGAGTTGGTGATGCTATCCAACCATCTCATCCTCTGTTGTCCCTTTCTCCTCTCACCTTCAATCTTTCCCAGCATCAGGGTCTTTTCTAGTGAGTCAGTTCTTTGCATCAGGTGGCCAAAGTATTGGAGTTTCAGGTTCAGCGTCAGTCCTTCCAATGAACACCCAGGACTGATCTCCTTAAGGATGGACTGGTTGGATCTCCTTGCAGTCCAAGGGACCCTCAAGAGTCTTCTCCAACACCACAGTTCAAAAGCGTCAATTCTTTGGCGCTCAGCCTTCTTTATAGTCCAAGCATTATTACACACAACACTCATGCAGAGTTGTCTTTGTGGAGAATGAATGCTAGAGTAATCCATACAGCTTCATGTGCTGAAGCTGATAATTCTCTACCTCAAAATATGTCTAACTGGAATCAATGAAAAAATTTTGATTTGACATGGAATTTATCACATAACTCACAACTGTCTCTGGTTGTCCCATAAAATCTGAAAATTTAAGGGGGCGGGGATAAACCTCTCTTCCAAGTTTTAAGTGATAAGTCTAGAAATTCCAGTGGTGTATCCATTTAGTGAAATACGTAATCACACTGCAGCATTACCAGGCAAGCGGAGTGACCATGTGAAGTTTGTAACTGTGGTGAAAGATCCCAAGTCTGAGGGTCATTCTAGGAGATGATCTCTTATAGAACTCTCATAATTGTCTTCATCTCTCATGATGTCCTGGGGCCTGCTGTCTTTATGGTTAGCATCGGATTCCTTTGAAAGTAATATGATTATATCAAGCCCTAAAAAACTTGACTTGACAGACTTCCCTCATTACAAGAATAAACATTTCTTTCAATAAATTTACAAACCCATGCACTAGATTTATAAAAACATACTTTAGCCACTTAAAAGCTTTCAGAAAAGACATCTGATTCCACTTTCACCCATCACTGAGGTTCTAATTACTTTGATATAATAGCTGTGGGATTTTATTTTTTACTGATCAGACAGATTCCTCACTAATATGTAGCAGAAAAGAAACATTAGAACGCTGTTCTATTTGACAGGACTGTCATTAAAGTCAGTTGGATCCAATTTATTTTCTCCAATGCAATTGTATGAAAATATCTTTGATGTTCCTCTAGCCATATTTAGGTAGGGAACCTAAATATTTGATGTGTGATGAAACCACAGAAAAAAATAATGAATTTGACTTGAATTTATATGTTTCTGTAGAGCGCCGTATGAGTATGTTTCTGTATACTCTTAGAGTGATATGGGCTTATTCTCACTGCCAAGTTAATTGGTTTATTTGATATCAGTTCAATTTTTTGTATGATACTAGACAGTATATTTGGTTTAATATCCATATTCAGTTGAAACAGTTTATATGTAGGTTAGTGCTATATCAATAACATATTAGCACAAATATACAGGAGCTCTTTTATGTTTATTTCCATTGCACTATAATATTACTAGACCTTTAATATACCTTAAGTGATATCATATGTGAAAATATATATATTTTGCACAATATATGTAGTGTACAATATATATGTTATAATGGTGTCATGCCTATCTATATATTACATACATTAGTAATATAATATATTAATTTATAAATATGTATTGCTATTATAAATATTAATATGATATTAATATAATTCATATTAAATTATGTACTTCCCTGGTAGCTCAGAGGTTAAAGTGTCTGCCTGGAATGCAGGAGACCAGTGTTTGATCCCTGGGTTGGGAAGATCCCCTGGAAAAGGAATTAAATTATAAATTTTATAATAGGCTTAACAACTAAGGACTAGAATTTTGAATCTTTGCTGTTATAACCAATAATATTCAGCCAAATTATGCATTCTCTGAGTTTAATATTTTAACTGGGGCAAAAGTTAACTGGTTCATGGGGCTGCTTTGAAAATGAAAAATGAAATCACTTTCTGAAAGCATTTTGTTAGCAAACCAAAGTTATACAAATATCATGAATTTAGGTTATCTAGTATCCTATTTATATAGCTATATACAGTTTTGATACATTTTCATTCAAGAAATAGAAGGTTGTATATTATGGGATAATATAAAACTAGATTAATATATTGCAAATTGAATAAATAATGATCTACTTCTAAAGTCCATAGAAAGGATAATGAGAAAATTTCAATTCAGTTGATTCCAGTGGTTTTCTAGGATTGATCACTGCTTATTAGATTAAATTATGTCTTGACTGTAGCAAGTTATATAAATATGTATTATGCAAAATTCAGTTGGTAATACCAGGTATGCATAGAGTCATTTTTTCATAGAGTGAAATGCATTTTTAAAATCTTAAACATTATCCCATTTGTCAACTATTGTTCTCTGATATTGACATGAGCAAATGGTGAAATGATCTTATATATATATATCATAAAATATATAAATATACACTGGCCTACACTTGTAGCCTGATAAAAACCAAAGCCTTCGTTTACCTATAAAATGCTTTCAGAAAGTGTGACTATCACCAAAGTCCCATTTCTCAGGATGTCTGATATGATATGTAGTTGGCAATTTGTTCTTTTTCCCTCTTTCAAGAACAGTACTCTTTTATTCAAATATACTTCATGGGGAATTTTGCATATGAACTCCTTTCAGACATTATCCAACCTCCTCTCTTTTTGAAGCATTTATTGGTGTCAGTATTGTCAGATTGGGAGCAAAACAGCAGTGAGTAGAGAGGACAGGGTAGAGTGTACTGGAAAGATAGTGTTTTTCCACAAAGGTGGTGTAATGTCTGTGTGTGTGTGTGTGTGTGTGTGTGTGTATCTGTGTGTGTGTGTGTCTTGTCTATTGAAGTCAACACATTATGAAGGAGCCCATTATGACAAAGAAAAAGAAAAGGTTCTTGGATACAAGGGAGTTGGTGGAGGCTGTCCAGTGGCCAGCTCAGGTTTATTTGCTTTCCTGGTGTATCATTTTTCCTCCTGTTAACCATGGCCACTTTATTCATTGTTGCAAAAATTTTGATTGCCTATTCAATGCTTTGCTACCATCCCCTTATTTTTTGGTAGAGGAGCCTCGCCAGGTTTTGAACAATACCCACCTTTAGTGTGGTCATGCAGTCAGGGAAAAGAATCACTTCTACACCCCACATCACTGCCCGTAATAGAGTGCCAGATTTGATCGTTTTAAGCTGAGTGTGGTGGTTGCTCCCTGTAGTGAGTGGTTGACGCGAAAGCTTATAACGATTCTTGTGTGTGAGGAGACAGTGTCCAGGGTCACTTTGGAGAGCAGCTTTCTTCACTCTTATAAGGAGTTCTGGGAAGGGAATTTTCCTTTGGTGATCATATGCACGGCCGTGTGATGGGGAGGTGCTTGGAGCTGTGGAGCCCTCAGAGAACAAAGCTGTGGACACAAGCCAGCATGCTGGAGAGGGGTCCGAGGACAAAGGGAAAATCGTCAACCCCTGATGATCTAATCAAATCTGGAAACTGCTTGTCTTTAGAGTTCTTGTAATGAGAGAGAATAAGAGTCAGTATTGTTAACCAGTTGACTTGGATTTTTGTTGCCTGCAGCTGAATTTATCCTAATTATACCAGAAAATTTCATAAACACAGTCAGGAAATTTAATTTTAATCTTAGGTAAATAGTCACCAATGCTGACAAGGTTTTAAAAGAACAGAGTCAGAAATACGTAAAGTATAATTTTTTGTAAACTAAGAGTTAGTTGCTGTTGTTTAGTTGCTAAGTTGTGTCCACCTCTTTGTGACCCCATGGACTGCAGCCTGTCAGGCTCCTCTGCCCATGTTATTTCCTTTATTTAAAGATTCGTTTATTAATTTGTTGGCTTTTTGGGCAATAAGTAGTGGTCATGTATGGATGTGAGAGTTGGACTATAAAGAAGGCTGAGTGCCAAAGAATTGATGCTTTTGAACTGTGGTGTTGGAGAAGACTCTTGAGAGTCCCTTGGACTGCAAGGAGATCAAATCAGTCCATCCTAAAGGAGATAGTCCTGGGTATTCACTGGAAGGACTGATGTTGAAGCTGAAACTCTAATACTTTGGCCACCTGATGCAAAGAGCTGACTCATTTGAAAAGACCCTGATGATTGAGGGCAGGAGGAGAAGGGGACGACAGAAGATGAGATGGTTGGATGGCATCACCAACTCAATGGACATGGGTTTGGATGGACTCCGGGAGTTGGTAATGGTCAGGAAGGCCTGGTGTGCGGCCTTCCCCGTGTGGTTCATGGGGTTGCAAAGAGTCGGACACGACTGAGCAACTGAACTGAACTGAACTGAAATGCTTATTATATGCCAGGATTAGTAAAATTTATGCTGGGCTGCGATGCTCCAAGGACTCTTCATCATGGACTCAGTTTGAACTGGGAATTAACATCGGAGTCTAGGTGCCTTACTAAGGGGCCTCCAAGGTGATACTAGTGGGTAAAGAACCTGCCTGCAATGCAGGAGACACAAGAGATGTGGGTTCGATCTCTGGGTCAGGAAGATGCCCTGGAATAGGAAATAGCAACCCCGTATTCTTGCCATAGAAAATTCCATGGACAGAGGAGCCTGGTGGGCTACAGAGCTTGGGGTCAGAGAATCAAACACTACTGAGTAACTGAACACACCTCACTAAGAGCTCAGTTTCAGAGCCTGCCAGGCATTTTCCAAGTGGTTAGAAGTCATTTATTGACCAGGAGCTGTAATCACCTCCCACCTCTGTGCTGGGATGCCTCCGGGTCTGCCTACTAGCTAGCTCTAGCTGTGTTGGTCACGAGATGCTGCTGTTCCAGGACTAAACATGAGGACATTCTCTGTGTTTGGAGCTGAATTGTTTTAACTGAACAGAATAAAGAGCACCCGTCGGTGAGCATGTTGCTAAGCTGTCCAACTTGCCTTTTGGGTAAAGCCCGGTTTCTCATCCTGCTCTCCTGTGCCACCACTCACGGTGACCTCACTGTCCAGGACAGAATGCTCTGCAGTGTTCCCTCCACACTGTCAGCTTTCGGTGGTCAGCTAGGGCTCAGTGGTCCCGCTCAGTGGTGTGCATCATTGGGTGACACCTCAGTCCTCATCCAGGAGCTTCCCAGTGCTACCTTTTGAACCATTAAAAATGCTCTTGAAGAACATTTCTCATCTGTGATGCACTATTTTTTTGGGGGGGAGGGGTTACCCATGACAGCTTATGGCTTTATTTTTTTTTAACATAGCAATCTCTGGGAGATAGTGAAGGACAGGGAAGCTTGGCATGCTGCAGCCCATGGGGTCTCAGAGAGTTTGACATGATGTAACCACTGAACAACAACAAAACACAGCAATCTGTAGAGAAAAAAGTGAAGCATGTACATTTAGAAATGCTGCCCAACAAGCGGATCGTTCCAGCACTGCTGGTAATGCATTAGCTTATGTCTGTCTTCTTACTCTGCTTTTACAATGATCACTGCCTGCCATGTTTTCTAAATATCAATGACACGATGTCTTCACTCATTCCATATCTTTAATTAAGGTGATGCTTTTAAGAAGGTGATAGACTGTTTTGTAAAGTAGAATCATACTCTAAAATCTTTTGTGATTTTCCTGTAACATCTTCTGGGATGTGGTCTATGATCTCTGCACCCCTCCCACCCCTGCACAGACCCTGAAGCCCCCTGGCTAGGTTGACAGTAGCCCTGTGCACCCCTCAATGCATCCCAGTTCTCCCACCCCGTCCCAACTCTGTCCCAGTCCCCCCACTCTATCCCACTGCCTCCTGCAGCAGCTCTATCGCCTGCTGCCCTGGGTGCCGTGACCCCCGCTTATATTTCTAAATATAAATGTCAGTTCAATTAATTGCCAGGTCTGACAGTAGGCATTGCCAATATGCCCTTTCCTTAAATATGTTTATAATAATATTAAGACTATTGTTTTGAAGAGACTCCTCAAGAAGTACAGCCTAATTAAAGTGATCTTGAATATCTGTTTTCAGTCTGCTTCTGTCCACTGCTTATGGTCTCATAATTAGTTGAACACCCTCTTCACATAATGAAAGTAGAAATCTTTCAGGCATGCGCCTACTGGCTCTCAGTAAGGATGCTTAGAATATTTCTGAAGAGAGGATTCACAGTACAAAGGAAGAACGTTAAATACCTTTTGAGGAAACCTTCCACATTTCTAAAGAATGACCTAAATCTGGATCGAAACTAATCAACAAATTGATCAGATGTCTATTACGTAAAATGTCCTGTACTGTATAAAAAATATAAACATGATGCCAAATGAGTCTGTGTGTTAAAGAGGGAACTAGTTAGTTACTCTCATGCTGAAAATTGTTAATTGGAAATACAAATCCTGCACAAAACACTCTAAGATAGAAGTCATAATTAAGAGAAACACAGAAGAGGGCTTGTCTGTGAAGTCTGCGAGGTTGGTTAAATGGAATGAGATTTTCAGATGGAAGGACTGGTGAACCTGGTTCAACCTCTTCCACCCCTGACTAGCTTAGCATTTCTAGTCATTAGTTTCTTTCTTTGTACAATGAGGGAAAGTCTAGCAGCTTTGCAGTTGACATGAGAATTAACCAGACAGCATTAGACACACACACAGTTGATGCGTGGTGCTCCCCAGACTCCAACCCTTGTCTCTGAAGATTATGATCCATATTTTCACATGATCATTTATTTATCTAATGGACACTTCTTGAACACCTGGAGCACTTGAATGGCTGCTGTGGTGAAGAGGGGCAGGTGCTGGGGCATCTAAAGGCAGTGGGCGTGGGGTGGGGGTTGCTGATAAGTGTGTCTCTGGGGCCACCCATATTCCAGAGTGTGGAGGTCAGTGGATGCTGGTTTCCAAAGCCAACACCTAACATGGACCAACACAGCCTCTCCACCCGAGGGGATCCCAGCTGCCCACCACAGGAGCCTCCAGATCTCCCAGGCTTCCTGTGAAGCTGGCTTCCCGTAGCTGGAAGGACATTGGGATATCCCCTCCAGCCTTCCTTTTCTTTCTGTCTCTTCCTTTCTTTTCTCTCCTTCCTGCCTTCCTTCCCTCCTCCTTCCTTCCTTTCTTTCTTACTGAAGTACAGTTGATTTTCAACATTGCGCTAATTTCGCTTATACATCAAAGGGACGCCGTTGTACATATATACGTTCTTTTTCATAGTCTTTTCCCTTATGGTTTATCATAGGGTATTGAATATAGTTCCCTATGCTAGACAGTAGGCCCTTGTTGTTTATCCATCCTATGTATAGCCTTCCACATAGCAAAACACACATACCAGAAACAGTGGAGCCGCAGAGCACTCAGGAGCCCCTGTAACCAGGGAATCTATGAAGCTGATCCATCTGCCTTTCTAAGCATATTTTGCTTTGCATTTGGTGCATTCTATGATTTGGGCAAAGACTAGATATTCTATTGCAATTAAAAATAAGCATCTATTGGCTCAGAGGGTAAAGCATCTGCCTGCAATGCGGGAGACCCGGGTTCGATTCCTGGGTCGGGAAGATCCCCTGGAGAAGGGATCGCAATCCACTCCAGCACTCTTGCCTGGAAAATCCCATGGACAGAGGAACCTGATAGGCTACAGTCTATGGGGTAGCAAAGAATTGGACACGACTGAGCGACTTCACTTTCACAAGATAGAAATCCAAGGATGGCAAAGGATTCAACTCCATGGAAAAGAGTTTGCCAAGAAATTCTCTGCCCCCATCTCCCACTATGTCACTGCTTGATATCTGACATGAAAATAGGGGATTATGAAGGGCTAGAAATCCTGAGAGTACTGGGCCTTGAAATATACTTAAGCTCCGGGCAACTTTTCCTTCTTGTAGGGAAGAGGTCATGGATTAATCTCATATGTCACCTTCTCTGTTTCAACTATTGTTATATCTTTGTTATTTATTTATTTTTCACAACAACATTGTCCTTTAGCTTTTTAAGATATTTATTTATTTGGCTTCTCCAGGTGTTAGTTGCAGTGTCCTTTGGTTTTTATTATTTCCATTTTACAGGTGAGGAAAACAAGGTTTTTGAAAGTTAAATACTTTGAAAGGACCACACAGCTTGTAACATCTGCAAATGCCACCATGTTTTCATAGACCCCTACCTAAGCTAACATTCCTTTCCCTACCCCAACACTAATTTCTTAATTTACAGCAGTGACTTAATGTCATGATGTGGTTGGATGGATGTTCCATTTAACTGAAAATGAAATTCTAACCTGGAAAGAACAGTGTTTAAGGTCTGTGGGCAATAGATAGCTCAATTTCCATCCATATCTAATTCTAGATTTTGACTTACTTTTATTATCCCTGTCCTGCAGAAGGCAATTACTCCATCTCTTGGATTTAGCTGTCCACAGGGACTTTGGTTTGGACCGATTTTAACCTCACACAGTCTCTGAAACGAAGCACCCTATAAGAAATAAACCTCTGCTTAGAATTTGAGTTTGGGAACCACTTTGTGAGTGTACTTCATCCCATATTCCATAATTGGCCAGTCTATCTACTCGAAAAGTGTATGCTTCTAACAGCATTATTATAGGAAATATTATGTGCTTCAGTTTTTACTAAATAATTTGATAGCCAATGACTTATTCTGCTAGCCACTTCCAAATTACAATCTGGATATATAAAACTCTTTTATGGTAAATTAATTATAAATTATTATATAATTTATTATAAATAAATTATATAAATTATTATATAATTAATGTGAATAATAGCAGCAAAGCAACAAAAGAGATCACACACACTTGACATTTAAATAATAATAGAAATAGAAATGGATTGTGGCTATAATTAAAAGAACTATGATAAAAAAAGTCAGGAAACAGTCTAGAATATCCACATTAATATATACATCATGGGATGAGACGTTCATTTTTATTATATCATTTCTTGCATGAATTTTGACATAATTTCTATTTTAGTAAGTGAAATTCAATAGAACATGGGATGTGTATAAATGGCTAGGTCCCAAATGAATCTCAAGTGAAATATATTTGATTATATTAATTACGATAGAATTCCATTATCAAAATAACATTACAAGCTGAGGCTACAAAAGAAAATTTTGAATGACAGTCCAGTTGAATGAGTAGTAAAGGAAAATATATTTGCTTTCTCTAATCCTCCACATGTGAATTCTATTTATTAATAGACTGCCCAACCCCTTTCCCAATCATTTAAAGAGACTATTTACACACATAAATATTTAGGTAATGAAAATACTTCAACATTTAAACTTTTTTCTTTTACAGTTGTTATGAAAATAATTCCAAAGTGTGTTCCCTATATTTCTTTGCTTTTAAACATTATTGTGATGAGTCAAAATCATCTTTAAATCGGGTCAATTTATAGGACTGCCACCATGGGTTACTGAAAAGGGTGAGACTGTTTACCTTTGTGCCAAATGTCCTCAAACTCTTTGGCTTTTGTATATTTTTTCCTGTATTGTGCCTTTGATGCCAACTGTTCCTATCTGCTGTCTGTCAGCTTGTCCATTTTTAGTTTGCTTCATCCTTATCTAGCCAATCACATAAAGCAAGTTGACTTATAGCAGTTGAGTGTCTCAGCTGACCCTTCCCTTCCCGTTCAGTGTGAATGTTCCAGTACATGGCTTTGCTGGAAGTCTGACCGCTATCATGTGTGATGATTGCAGTCACTAAGTTCTACTCAGTACCACAAATAGAATTAACACTAGCCAAACCCTTTCACCATATTTGAAAACTTGGAGTTGCCTTTGACTCATCCGTCCTCTTCGTATCGCTGTCATTAAAAAAACGAAATAACTCATCCATTTCTCCTGCTGCCGAAATAATCATTCAAGATTCTCCTGACTCTGTTTTCAAATGGACACACACTTACCTTTGAAGGCCTTTCACAATTTCAGCTCAGTTCAGTTCAGTCGCTCAGTCGTGTCTGACTCTTTGTGACCCCATGGACTGCAGCACTCCAGGCTTCCCTGTCCATCACCAACTCCTGGAGTTTACTCAAACTTATGTCCATTGAGTCGGTGATGCCATCCAACCATCTCATCCTCTGTTGTCCCCTTCTCCTCCTGCCTTCAATCTTTCCCAGCATCAGGGTCTTTTCAAATGAGTCAGTTCTTCGCATCAGGTGGCCAAAGTATTGGAGTTTCAACTTCAATATCAGTCCTTCCAATGAATATTCAGGACTGATTTCCTTTAGGATGGACTGGTTGGATCTTGCTGTCCAAGGGGCTCTCAAGAGTCTTCTCCAACACCACAGTTCAAAAGCATCAATTCTTTCATGCTCAGCTTTCTTTATAGTCCAACTCTCACACTGAACTCCTTTTCTCACACATGACCACTGGAAAAACCATAGTTTTGACTAGATGGGCCTTTGTTGGCAAAATAATGTCTCTGCTTTTTAATATGCTATCTAGGTTGGTCATAACTTTTCTTCCAAGGAGCCAGTGTCTTTTAATTTCATGGCTGCAGTCACCATCTGCAGTGATTTTGGAGCCTGGCAAAATAAAGTCTGTTACTGTTTTCATTGTCTCCCCATCTATTTGCCATGAATTGATGGGACCAGATGCTATGATCTTAGTTTTCTGAATGTTGAATTTTAAGCCTACTTTTGCACTCTCCTCTTTCATTTTCCTCAAGAGGCTTTTTAGTTCTTCTTTGCTTTTTGCCATAAGGGTGGTGTCATCTGCATATCTGAGGTTATTGATTACTTCCAGCAATCTTGATTCCAGCTTGTGCTTCATCCAGCCTGGAATTTCTCATGATGTACTCTGAATATAAGTTAAATAAGCAGGGTGATGATATATAGCCATGACGTACTTCTTTCCTGATTTGGAACCAGTCTGCTGTTCCATGTCCAGTTCTAACTGTTGCTTCTTGACCTGAATACAGATTTCTCAGGAGGCATATCAGGTGGTCTGGTATTCCCATCTCTTTCAGAATTTTCCACAGTTTGTTGTGATCCACATAGTCAAAGCCTTCAGCATAGTCAATAAAGTAGAACTAGATGTTTTTCTGGAACTCTTTTGCTTTTTCAATGACCAAGGGATGTTGGCAATTTCATCTCTGGTTCCTCTGCCTTTTCTAAATCCAGCTTGAACATCTGGAAATTCATGGCTCATGTAATGTTGAAGCCTGGCTTGGAGAATTTTGAGCATTACTTTGCTAGTGTGTGAGATGAGTGCAATTGTGCAGTAGTCTGAGCATTCTTTGGCATTGCCTTTCTTTGGGATTGGAAAGAAAACTGTCTTTTCCTAGTCCTGTGGCCACTGCTGAGTTTTCTAAATTTTCTGGCATATTGAGTGCAGCACTTTCACAGCATCATCTTGTAGGATTTGAAATAGGTCAACTGGAATTCCATCACTTCCACTAGCTTTGTTCGTAGTGATGCTTTCTAAGGCCCACTTGACTTCACATTCCAGGATGTCTGACTCTAGGTGACTGATCACACCATCTTGGTTATCTGAATCTTGAAGATCTTTTTTATATAGTTCTTCTTAGTATTCTTACCACCTCTTCTTGATTTCTGCTTCTGTTAGGTCCAGACCATTTCTGTCCTTTATTGAGCCCATCTTTGCATGAAATGTTCCCTTGGTATCTCTAGTTTTCTTGAAGAGATCTCTAGTCTTTCCCATTCTCTTGGTTTTTTTTTTTTTTTTTCTATTTCTTTGTATTGCTCACTGAGAAAGGCTTTTTTATCTCTCCTTGCTATTCTTTGGAAAATCTGCATTCAAATGGGTATATCTTTCCTTTTCTTCTTTGCCTTTAGCTTCTCTTCTTTTCACAGCTATTTGTAAGGCCTCCTCAGACAGCCATTTTGCCTTTTTGCATTTCTTTTTCTTGGGGATGGTCTTGATCACTGCCTCCTGTACAGTGTCAGGAACCTCCATCCACAGTTCTTCAGGCATTCTGTCTATCAGATCTAATTCACAATCTGACCCCAAACAATTGTTCATGATACACCACCTACTGCTTTTGCTTGCATTCTAAACCAATTCTCTGCACATGCCATGTGCAATCATAAATGCATTAGCTTGGGGGCATTCCTTGATATGTGTTCTGAAAATAACTCAATAAAAATAAGTCTAAGCCTAAACTTATTGTCATATCTGGTTTTGCTTCAGAATCCAAAACTTTTCCTTCTGCGTTTGTTTCTTTGTGAATGATCTATCCACCCATCAGCCTCTAGGCTTGCAAATTCTACTGTCCTTGTCTAAAAGGTCTCCCCATGCCTTTCCACGTTCAGGAGATCATGTCACTTTTAGTGCTCAAATGTCCAAATGCCAAATGCCAATTCCTTTTATTTTATTACCTAAGTAAAGTTTTTGTGGTTAAAGTATGAAGAGTATGTTGACAAGCTCAAGTTCACTCTGCTCACCACAGGACAGTCCAGTTAACTCAGAGAAAAGATGTTGACAAGGAACAGAACTTTGGAAAACTGGCTGGGTGGCAGACTACCATCTCAAAATAACCATCTTGTAGTAGTCTGGATGCCAGGTTCTTTTATAGGACAGAGATGGGGAGGAGGAGGTAAGGGAATAAAGTAGCCATCAATCTTGCATGTATCTCCTAGAATGGCAAGACTTGGGGAGGGAATGTGTTCCTATAGCCATAGGTGGACAGCGTCTTGAACAGAGACACTTTTGTTTAATATTCAGGCAGAAGGGCAGGGTTCCCCATGGCAGGCCATTACGTATAAATGGTCTTCTCAGTGAACAATAGCAATGGAAAGCAAAGGTTAACGTAAAATAAACAGATCCAACATGGACTCAATTCTTTCATGTAACAGTATCTAAGCCCTTCAAAACTTTACCCTGTTTCTAATTCCTGTCTGGCCACTGCACTTCCCCCCGCTCCCCCCCTGCCCCCCCCCAAAAGCAAGTGCCATTCCAGCTGATGAATTTTGTCTCTTATGTTCCCCAGAAAATTCCAGGACTTTCCATAACTCCATGTCTTTCAACATACAAGTCCTTATACTCTCATTCCTTCCTTCCCCAAATGGAAAGCTTTCAAAACCCAGCTCAAATGTCACCTCCCTGTGAAATCCCTCCTGATTCCCAATGGAAGAATCCGCCTCTTTCTCCTTAGTATGCCAGTGACAGACTGCTCACTAACACTAAAGTACTGATCACACGATAGGATTCAATGTGAATTCTGTTAGAACAGAGGACATTATTCACATCTGCATCTGTAGCCAGTGTAGAGTCCTGAGACACAAGAGGTGCTTGCTCATTTCAAGTTTGTTATGGTGTCAAAGACTCATTGCATGACCCACATTTGTTTAAGAGAAAGAAAATCTCCCTCCCCAGCACTGTCCCCAGCAGAGTTGCACGTCTAGGGGGGTTAGAGTGGCCCTGTGAGGAGTGGCCAGTCCAGTAAGACACTGCCTCCCAGCCAGGATTAGCATCTGAAAGACTCAAGCAGGTCCCGCAGCTCTGCTACCGTGCATGCTTGGTGAAGACAGGCAGTGTTTCTCCAGTTTCAATTGCGGATGAAATCGTGTGCTAAATGATCTACTGAACAATCAAAACCCATCAACATTAGTTTATTAAAGGACCAGGTGGTCCTCCTTGGTCTTCTGAGTCTACATTTGCAAATCAGACATTCCTTTTCTCAGCTTCAGACCCTTCTGGTCCCCAGGAAAAATATCTTCATTCTCTCCTTGCCATTGCCTTATACATATTTGCTGATGGAAATCTGAGCGTGATTATGGCAGTAGCAACTCTGAGAGTGTTGGAAAGTGGGTGAATTTCTCTGTGCTAATTCCAAACCTTGATCAGAACATCCTCTAGAATAAACACAGATGGAAGACCAATGGCATTTGCATGTTCAGCAGGCAAGCATAAGTTTTTGTCCACAAGAACCTGATAGGGAAGGAGATTGCTTTTCAATCATCTGAGTAACATGCGTTCCAGGCAGAGGTTGCAGATGCAGGGCTGTCAGTGCTGAGATCACTTGTTTATGGTGTGTGTCTAGGGGACCTGGGTCCATCAGAGCTCGGGGTCTGCAGAGCGGAGTGCACGAGCCAACAGCCCCTTCAGAACTCTCGTCCCTCAGACAGTTCCCTAGGATGATTGCAGCTTCTGATGTTAGGAACTCCTTCCACCCAGAAGCTTGACAAAGCCTGTGTTTTATATTCTTTCTTGTCTTCTGAGGTCCTTTTCTGCAAGACACCCAGTGCTCAACTCACTGTCTTCCCAGACTGTTCTCTTTCCAGTGACACTCTCTCCAACCCCTTGTGTCCCGTCTCATCATTAATTACAAGGAAGCCTTCCATCCGCTTACATAACCAGCTCCATGGTTCTGTAATCATAGTACTGATGGTAACAACAGCACTAGCAATAATACTAGCCAGCATCGATGTCGTGCCCTACAGTTTTATTCAGCGTTTCGTCACAGAGCAGGAGCCTAGGGGTCCTTCCTGGGACAAGTCCTCCCCGACATCCTTTGCTTTAGCTCCTCTGTGAAGTACCTACTGAATAGATGACAGTACTTGATGCTCATTTCCTGAGCTGTTTTGCAGATGTAAAAGATGTCCCCTTCTCCACCAAATGGAAGATTTAACTTCCATTTAATCTTCCAAGGAGATTTAACTTCTTGACCATGAGCACACAGCCCCAAGCCTCCTGGAGCCTCAGGACTGATACTGTTAACGCCTGTGAAGCCACCCTGTTACTTCACCATCAGCCAGTCAGGGAACAGTGCACGAGCTGATCAGTTTAGCTCAGTTGGTCAGTCATGTCCGACTCTTTGCGACTCCATGGCATGCTGCAGTCCACGGGGTCACAAGGAGCTGGACATAACTGAGTGACTGAACTGAACTGATCACAGACCCTCAGCCCATCTCCCTCCCCTCACTTTTGAAAATGCTTTGCTGAAACCCTTCAGGGAGCTTGGCATTTTTTATGGCATGAGCCCCCTAGTTCTTGGCAGGGTCCTGCAATAAGCCTTTCTCTGCTTCAGACTCTGGTGTTTCTTTTAAGCCTCACTGTGCAGCAGGCACATGAACTTGCGTTAACAGTTTCACAAACGAAATCTCATCCGACTCGTGTCTCATCTCAAAATGACTTGTGAAGTTCTTGTCTTTTTCTTTCCTACTTTAAAAGTAAAGGCACGAAGGCTTTTAAGAACTTAATTTCTACCCCTATCCTATGGCAGAAGTAGGTCCAGAAACCAGTTTTTCTAACTGTCCATCTCATGGGCTTTGTGCAGTTCACAGGTGAAGAGACACTGAAGTCACTGCTAAGTAAACACCCTGCACGCAGAAGAATCCTTATTTGAAAGAAGTAAACACCTACAAAAAGACCCATCTCAAAATGCATTTAAGTGTGGACTGGAATAGAATTCCAGGTCTGCAGTTAACGTTTTTCACTTCCCAACAACCCCCTGGGTTTCCTGGTATCTACTCATTCTGTGGATTGCCTGGAGGTTGAAATGATAAAGCACAATGACCTCGAAGTAACTTGGTTAAAAGAGAAGTCAGGAGTCTTCCTGATATATTTAGGGTGGAAAAATACTCTTCGGAGGTATTATTTACTTAAGCGACTCTCAGGAGGTCAGTCTTCTGAATTCAAGGTGCAAGAAAAGAAACTGCCTTTAATTATGGTGATGTCCAAGTTGAGAGGGATGAAGGCAGCTGGAACTGTAGGTTTATCCAAGACCACCCTGGGCAAAATGCCCAGCTTCCATGTGCTCAGGCTGCAGGGATTCTGTCTTCTCCAAGGGATGCCACTGTCTTCCCAGGGTACCAGGTGCCTTGGTTTGGCTTCAGATTTTGACACCTGCCAACTCTGTGACCCTGATCAAGGGACGTGGCCACAGCAATACTCACTTTTCTAACCTGTAAGGTGGAGATATTCCTACAGGCCTCACGGGACTCATGAGAGGAGGCAGCTGCACATCACTGCCTGTCAGGCCCTCCTCTCCTGCTGGCCTCTTCCTGGGCATCGCAAGGGAGGAACCAGCTCATAGCCTGTCTGTTCCAGGTGACACTTTAGGGTCACTCAGGAGGCTTGCTACCCGCAGGGTAAACAGCATGCTGGACACTGTAAGCCCGAATAAGGTAATTTGATGTCTTCACCCACAGAGTCATGTACGTCCTGCCCAACTTCCGGGAACCTCCACCACAACCCTGATTCTGGGTTTGGGATGATGAAATAAGTAGAGAAAGAACTGCTCACGCCCGGCATTGGCCAGGAGCAGGTGCCCAGAGATATAGACAGGCCAGCAGCTGGCCAACATGGGACAGTGGCACCAACTCCCTGATGAACCGCCCGGGGCTTCATCCCTCCTTGGCAGGAAGTTCTGTCCTCCAAAGCCCTGCTGGGCTATAAATTACTTTATCTTCATTAATGCCAGTGAAGTATGCTGTGGATGGAAATGGGAATTTCTTACAAAAGCAATATAATAATTGGAGATTAAAGGAAGAAAATGACTACTGAGAAAGTCACTCGACCCCAGATGATGACCCAAACTTTCCTGACCTGCCATGTCTCTAAGTTAGAAATGGTGGAGGATAGTGGCTAAAGTAACCGGCTTCATGGTTCTACTGTGCAATGTCCAGACCCAAGGCCCACCTGAGCAGATGTGTGTTGTTGGGCAACTTGCCTTTGTGACTCAGGTGGGACAATAGTTCCTCATCTGTAATAACACTTCAATGTCAGTGTGAGGATTTATGGATTCATTGCCCTGAAAATGAGAAGAGAAGGCTTGGTCGGCCCTGTAGGGATGGGTCAATATGTGTCTGAAATCAGTGTTATTTTTATTAGTAATTAGATTAAAAAATGCAAGTTATGTCAATGTCTATATTCATCCCGAATACTATTCATCACTGAAAAACTATAGGTTTTCTTGCTATAAATGGTACCAATTTATAGTGACTGATTTTGCTGAATTTTTTTATATTTTATTAGTTTATTTGTACTGCATATACACTGTAATTCAAGATTAAAATAAATGTAAAAAATCATTTTGAAATGTGTAAATCTGCTTAACAGAGAAAGCCACTTGCCATTCAACCAGTTAACTCAGGATTTAGTGCTCTTTGGACCCATGAGGCATTTATGGCTGCTGTTTCGCTAGTGTTTTGCCCCACTTTTTGGTGGAGGTGATTTATGGTGAACAGCAGTTAACAGAATCTCCATCCTGTTGCAGGATAGGGAGTAAAATATACTGGAATCCCAAACTAAAGAATTCTACGCTAACAATTCTCAGGGAAAATATTTTAACATCTGGAGTGACACAGCTAACTTCTACAGGTTGCAGCAAAAAAGTCAGCACACGACCTCTAAAAATCGAATTTCTCTGTATGATTCATGTCTTACATGAAACAGACAAAAATATGACTCAGTGTAACCCGCATAATACCTTCAGCTCTCCATCTGAAGTCGTGGGTTTTCAAATCCCGCAGCCAACGGCTACTTCCCAGAGAGGGAAAACATCTGATTCCACTTTCACCCATCACCGGAGTTCTAATTACTTTGATTTAATGACTGTGGGATTTTATTTTTTACTGTTTGGACAGATTCCTCACTAATACTTAACAGGCAAGAAACATTAAAATCCTGTTTGGTTTGACAGGAGCAGAGTTTAACGTCAGCTGGACTGAATTTATTTCTCCAAGTTCTATTTTCTCAAAAGTATCTTTGATGTTTTCTCTAACCAGATTTGTTTAGGAAACAAATGATAGGATATGCCGAGGATCCAGATACATTTCTGATTCAATCAGAGCATCAATATTCTGTCCCCCACCCAGTTTGGGGTAAACATTTTACATTAGATTTCCATCATAAAGGGGCAACACAATTCACAATGAACTCTACATCAGTCAGTGTCTGTTTCTATTTGGGTAAAGTTATAGCAGGAAAAAGCATGTGATCAAGCATCAGGATGTATATTTTTACCCAGTGCTCTCTTCCAGGAACATTTTTCTAAATTTTCTCGAATCCTTGTCTTTTCTCTCTTAGCTCCTATTCACATATTGGAATTATTTGTGCATGTTATAGACTGAGACTTGTAGAGACCAATGAGTTCACCACAGCACAGAGATCTGGTCCAAGGTAGGCTACTGCGACCATGTCTTGAACTGCCTGGTATTTATTCATGTACTTGATATTTGCATATAGCAGGGTAAAAAATAACCTTGCATTCTAAAATATTGTAAAGTAAATATAATTTTATTATCTATAAACATGTATAGTAACACAGATGTAGAAATAATAAATGAAAGATGAATGTTTTTTCTTAATGACTATGAGTGATTTGTAGCTGGTATATTTATTAACTTGATTTCCAAGGACAAGTACCAATGAATAAATAAGATCCAGTTTGTACTAGACTGCACAATTTCATTGGCAAGTAATAGACAACCAGTAGTAGCTTTTCAAAAGAGAGCATGTATTTACTCATGGAACTGAGAAAAAGGCTAAGTGTGACAGAGAACATGATTGCCTGTCCCAAAGATACCACTCCTCATCTTTCTTGATCATTAAAAAATTCCAAATATAGTTGGAATATAACAGTATATATATTCAGAATTCCCATAGAAATATATATAACTATACAGGGATAAATAGTTGAGGAGCCTTTGATGTTGTGGTATATTGTCATAGTCTCTGAAGAGCTTATAATCTCAAATCTGAAGAACAGCCCAATTCTGAGGAAGAATTTCCTTTTGATAAAATAGGGCAGGTGAGGACAAAGTCTCACTTCTGTTTAATGACTTTAGTCATGGTTCTTTAAGGATGTGATGTCTGGAGCTGTGGCAGCCATTTAGCAGCCCAGAGGGAAAGACTAGTCCTGAAATTATTAAACTGTTGAATTAATACTAGAATGGCCAATGTCAAGCATTCTTGATATGTAGGAAAGATCAAATACTGTATATTTGGGACTTCTTGATGTATCCTTGTTACATCCCTGATATGGTAAATTTTTTCTTTTTCTTTTTTTCTTTGATCTATATTGTCAGTGGCTTGTTAGCTGAATTAATCTTCTCAAAGAACCAATTTTGACATTGTTGACTTACTCTACTTTTAATTTTCTGTTTCACTGATTTTTCATTTTTCATTATCATTTTCTTTATTTTGATTTGCCTGTTTTTTCTAGATTTTTAAGATGAAAAATTAGACTGAATTTCAATCTTATTTTCTAATTTGTGCATTTTGGCCTAAATTTTCCTCTAAGCATTGCCTTATCAGTATATTATAAAATTTCAATATGTGGTATCATATTAACATTTAGGTTGAATATTTTAAAATAATGTGATTTCTATTATTTTTGTGGTATTTAGAATTATACTGTTTATTTTTCATATAGCTAAGAACTCTCTGGTTACTATGCTATTGATCTCTAACTTTATCATCAGAAGGTATCCTGTGATTAATTTTAATCTTGATTTCTTGAAGATTTCTTTATGGGACTGGTTGTAGACAATTTTTGTACAGGAGGCACTAGCCCTTAAAAAGTGTGTAAATTCTGTTGATGGTGGGTATTTTTTTTTTAATTAGTTAGGTCAAGTTCTGTAAATAGTGTTGTTAATATCTTGTATCCTTATTGATTTTTCTGTCTGCTTGTTCTAACACTATTAAGAAAGGTGATTATTTTATTATATTTGCTGTTTTCAGAATTTTTGTATATTTGTAAACAAGTCCTTTATCAAGTATTCATTATACAAAGATTTGCTTCCATCCCGTGGCTTACCTTTTCACTCTATAAAAGATGTCTTCCCCTGAACAGAAGTTTTAAATCCAGATTATCAGTTTTTTAAAAGGATCTTGATTTTGGTGTTGCATGTAAAAACTCATCATCAAACTCAAATTCACATATACCTTCTCTTATGTTTTTTTCTATAAGTTTTATAGTTTTATGCTTTACATTAGTTCTCTGCTCCATTTTGATTACTTAATTTTTTTTTTTTTAAGGTGGAGGTTTGTGTCTAGGTTTATGTTTTTATTCACATGGGCATCAAAATCTCCCAGCACCAGTTGAGGAAAGGATTTCCTTTCTCATTTAAATGCCTTTGCACTTTTGTCAAATATCATTTTACTGAACTGACATGGATATATTTCTGGGTTCCCCTTTCTCTTTAATATATATATCTATTTCTTCACCAATATAACACCATCTTGGTTGTGTGGGTGCTCATTCGCTTCAGTCGTGTCTGACCTTTTGCGACCTCCATGGACTATAGCCCATGAGGTTCTTCTGTCCGTGGGATTTCCCAGGCAAGAATACTCCAGTGGGTTGCCATTCCCTTCTCCAGGGGATCTTCCTAACCCAAGGAATCCGAGTCTCCTGAGTGTCCTGCATTGGCAGGCAGGTTCTTTACCACTGAACCACCTGGGAAGCCCCATCTTGGTTGCTATAGTGCTAAAACAAGTCTTGAAGTTGGGTACAGAGAAAGAGTCCTTTAACAGTGCTCTTTTTCTTTGGAATGTGTTGGTTATTCCAGGTCCTTTATTTTTCCCTATAAACTTTAAAATCTGTTTGTCAATATCTACAAAATTACTTATTAGGATTTCAGTTGGGGTTCCCTAGAATCCATAGTTCAATTTGGAAGAAATGGACATCTTAACAGTATTGAATCTTCCAATTCATGCGCACAGAATATCTATTTATTTAGATTTTCTTGTTTCTTTCATTAGTAATTTGTAGTTTTATGCATAATAATGTTATACATATTTTGTAAGATTTTTACCCAAGTATTTTATTTTTTGATACTATTGTAATTTGTATTGGTCTTTAAATTTCAAATTTAAAAGTTCATTTGTGATCTATAGGAAAGCAATTGACTTTCGTATATTGGTAAGCACTGATGGTAAAACAAAGAACCCTTCATTTTTCCTGACCTGTAGGGAAAAGTATCCATCTCATCATTAAGTATGTTTACTGTAGGTTTCTGAAGGTATACTGTGTCAAATTGAGAATGTTTATTTTAGTCTTAATTTGCTGAGAGTTTTCATGATGTTAAATTTTCTCGAATGTTTTTTTCTGTAGCATTACAATATTCTTATGGTTTTTCTTTTTTAGCTTGTTGATATGGGGAAGTATATCATTTGATGTTGAGCCAGGCTTCCATACCTGAAATAAATTTCACTTGCTAGCAGTGTGTAATTATTTTCATGTGTTGTTTTATTTAATCTGACAATGTTTTGTTGAAGTGTTTTGTACCCATATTCATAAAAGCTATTGGTCTATAGTTTCCATTTCTTGTAGTGTCTTCATCTGGTTCTGGTATTAGCATAGAGCTGACCTCCTGGGATGAGTACAGAGTGTTTGCTTTCCTTTTATTTCTGGAGGAGATGATAGAGTACTGCTTAAGGATTAAGGAGAAATTTGTTTTGTAATTAAAAAAAATAGAATTTGAACGTGATAGACCAGTGGTTCTTAACCTTAGCTCCTAGTGAAGTGCTTGGGAAAGTTTTAAAAATAGGCCAATGCTGAGGCTTCTCTCCAAAAAGACAAATCCACATTTTTGGGGCTGGACACTAGGAATCAATGTATTTAAAAATAGCATTCCAATGATTTCTATGAAGATAAAGTTGAATATTCATCTTTAAATATTGAATTGGTTGAATTCTCAGCCATAAACAGGATGCCTTCTGTGACTTAAAATTCCCGGTGAGCAGCCTAGGAGACATCAGGGTCAAACGATGGTGAGAGAGACTATTTGCACTGAGAAGATGGTCTTTTGTATTTGCCTCTATTTCTTTGACCTGAAGACACTCTTGTATTTTATGCCACGGGCTTTCTCCTCCAGCAAAAGAGCTTATGCTGGTATTAAAAGAGTCCCTTATGGGTTGTATTCTGATGCATCTTAATCTCTTAGCTCCAGGGAGGGTTGAGGGGAAAGAGAAAGGAGACAGAAATAAAAACCTTTCACAGGCAGCACTGTGTTCAGGCTTCCTGCTCTTTCCCCAGGGTGAGCCATCCACAGCAGAAGCAGACCTCACCCCGAGCTGCAGAGCCTGGTCCTGCTCCCTGTGTGGGTTGATCACGGGGGAGACATCCCGTGGGCTCGGGTGCATCCTGAAAGCACTGTCAGGAGTCCTCAACTCTGTTCCCATTTGTCGGGACCTCAGTCTCCTACTTCTGGATGTAGCTTCTCCAGAATGGCTCTCCCACGTCTCACAAGGCATGTTCTCGGGAGAGTGACAATAAGGCGCCTCAGATCTCCCAGAGTCCAGACGAGCGACGCAGGAAGCCTTTGGCCCACCTCCCGCTGCTCACCCAGTGGGCACTTGCCAGCCAGAACACCCAGCAGATGTTCACATTTGTGGCGATTGCTTTTGAAACTGATTTTAGAGAAATTAATCATAGGCTAAAATATTTCAAAGAATATATTTCCCTTTTATTTCTCCATTCTTATTATATTACTATTTTGTTATTTCTTTAGGTCTTTTTTTTTTTTTTTGGTCTGTATTGTAAAACTCAAAGTCTCATATGTGTATGTTCAAAGGAACCCTGATTTACACACGTGTTCCATCAAAAAGAAAGCCTTAGTTTCTCGTGGGAAGGACTCACTAATAGTCCAGAGAGGATGCAGCCATCCCTGATAGTTGGTTCACCTGGAAATACATTGTGGGTAACAGGTATATTAACATGTCAAGATTTATGTTATCAATGATTGAATGGTTGCCCCACTAGATTTAGGATGGAACCACGAGATAGGCTATTAGTAACACTGTGTAATAAGGATCATGTACGTGCATGCTAAGTCACTTCAGTCGTGTCCGACTCCCTGTGACCCTCGTGGAACTTGTGTAGCCTACCAGGTTCCTCTTCCATGGGATTCTCTAGGCAAGAATACTCGAGTGGGTTGCCATGCCCTCCTCCCGGGGAGCTTCCCGACACAGGGATCCAGCCTGCATATCTTATGTCTCCTGCATTGGCAGGTGGGTTCTTTATCACTAGTGCCACCTGGGAAGCCCAATGAGGATCACAGTCTTCCTGAAATACCCTCTTTCTTTATCTTTCCTATTATCCTTTCCATCTCCAAGTTTCTTTTTCTCTCCTTTTAACTACTTTACTCACATATGAACCAGGCAATGGTGTTCTAGTCCCTGATCTTGTTCAGTTCAGTTCTTCAGTTCAGTCACTCAGTCGTGTCCGACTCTGTGACCCCATGGACCGCAGCACACCAGGCCTCCCTGTCCATCACCAACTCCTAGAGTTTACTCAAACTCATGTCCATTGAGCCGGTGATGCCATCCAACCATCTCATGCTCTGCCATCCCTTTCTCCTTCTGCCTTCAAGCTTTCCCACCTTCAGGGTCTTTTCTAATGAGTCAGTTCTTCGCATCAGGTGACCAAAGTATTGGAGTTTCAGCTTCAGCATCAGTCCTTCCAATGAATATTCAGGACTGATATCCTTTAGGATGGGCTGGTTGGATCTCCTTGCTGTCCAAGGGACTCTCAAGAATCTTCTCCAACACCACAGTTCAAAAGCATCAGTTCTTCGGCACTCAGCTTTCTTTATAGTCCAACACTCACATCCGTACCTGACCACTGGAAAAACCATAGCTTTGACTAGATGGACCTTTGTTGGCAAAGTAATGTCTCTGCTTTTAAATATGCTGTCTAGGTTGGTCATAACTTTTCTTCCAAGGAGGCAGCGTCTTTTAATTTCATGGCTGCAGTCACCATCTGCAGTGATTTTGGAGCCCGAAAAAATAAAGTCTGTCACTGTTTCCCCATCTATTTCTCATGAAGTGATGGGACCAGATGCCATGATCTTAGTCTTTCGAATGCTGAGTTTTAAGCCAGCTTTTTCACTCTCTTCTTTCACCTTCATCAGGAGGTTCCTCTTCGCTTTAGTTCCTCTTCGCTTTCTGCCGTAAGGGTGGCGCCATCTGCGTGTCTGAGGTTGTTGATGCTTCTCCCGGCAGTCTTGACTCCAGCCTGTGCTTCCTCCAGCAACAGTGCAAAGTGACTGTTTTCCGCGTTGCATTTACCTCTGTGAACACGCTTACATTAATGACCATGTTCAGCTGTGAGCAGATGCTCTGCTCTGGTCTGTTGAAGGAAAACCGAGTCCCTGCGCACATGGCGTTATTTGGACACAGGTTCTTAGCAGATGCAATTAGTTAAGGTGAGGTCATTAGGGTGGGCACTAATCCAATATGACTGCTGACCTTATAAAAATGAGAAATTGAACACAGCCACCAATGCACAGGAAGAATGCTTTGTGGATATGAAGGCAGAGACTTGGGCAAGTAAGCATATAAGCAAGAAACTCCAAAGATTGTCAGCAAGCCACCAGAAGTTAGGAGAACTTGAAGGGAGCATAGCCCTGCTGACACCTTGATCCCAGGCCACAGGCCTCTAGAACTGTTGGACAACACGTTTCTGTGGTTTGAGCCACTCAGCTGTGGGCTTTTGTTACAGCAAACTAAGAAATAAAAACAATGTCTCAGCCTGGGATTTCATGACTCCTCAGGAAGGCGTCTGTGTCAGGGTAAGAAACAGTTTTCAAATCATATTCAGAAAAGAATATGCGTGATTGGGTTAACTTAACTCAGTCTAGATTTAAAATTTGTTTTATATGGGGGATGTAATTCATTTTATCTATCTTTGTATACCAAGTACCCAGTTAGGGTTAGAATGTATATGAATATGAGAGTGCTAATATCCAAAATTTATCATTAATTCCTAAAAATTGATAATGAATGACTACACTCTAATCAAAGAATGAACATGCAATTTCTATGTATTCAAAGATGTACAAATAGCCAGTAAGCTTATAAAAAGACATTCAACGCCATTATTCATTGGGAAAATGTAAAAAAAATTATGATGGATTAATGGATTACAGAAGGATGGATAATGGAAAGATAAATGGTATAGCAAATATAACCCATGTTAACTGTAAAATTCAGGTAGTATGAATGCAAGTTTTCACTGTATTATTCTTTCCAATTTTCTGTATGATAGAAAAATTTCATAAAAAGTTTTAAAAAGCCAATTCTAAGATACTAATGTGTCTCCACAGTTCTTTCCTGATACTAAACCTCAGTAGAATGGGAATAGTCATGTTACCTCATTTTGGGCAAACAGATGTAAGCAGCTGTCTCCAGGTGTGATTTGTATGATCCGTTAAGTTCAGTTCAGTCGTTCAGTCATGTCCAACTCTTTGCAACTCCATAGACTGCAGCTCACCAGGCTTCCCTGTCCATCACCAATTCCCAGAGCTTGCTCAAACTCATGTCCCTTGAGTCAGTGATGCCATTCAACCATCTCATCCTCTGTCATCCCCTTCTCCTCCTGCCTTCAATCGTACCCAGCATCAGGGGCTTTTCCAGTGAGTCAGTTCTTTGCATCAGGTGGCCAAAGTATTGGAGTTTCAGCTTCAGTCTTAGTTCTTCCAGTGAGTATTCAGGACTGATTTCCTTTAGGATTGATAAGCGTCTGTCTATAATGCAGGAGACCCGGGTTCGATCCCTGGGTCGGGAAGATCCCCTGGAGAAGGAAATGGCAATCCACTCCAGTACTCTTGCCTGGAAAATCCCATGGACAGAGGAGCCTGGTGGGCTACAGTCCATGGGGTCGCAAAGAGTTGGACATGAATGAGTGACTTCACTTCAGGATTGATAGCATATTAAAAAGCAGAGACATTACTTTGCCAACAAAGGACTGTCTAGTCAAACCTATGGTTTTTCTAGTAGTCATGTATGGATGTGACAGCTGGACTATAAAGAAAGCTGAGTGCTGAGGAACTGATGCTTTTGAACTGTGGTGTTGGAGAAGACTCTTGAGAGTCCCTTGGACTACAAGGAGATCCAACCAGCCCATCCTAAAGGAGATCAGTCCTGAGTGTTCATTGGAAGGACTGGTGCTAAAGCTGAAACTCCAAAAATTTGGCCACCTGTTGCAAAGATCTGACTCATTTGAAAAGACCCTGATGCTGGGAAAGATTGAAGGCAGGGGGAGAAGGGGATGACAGAGGATGAGATGGTTGAATGGCATCACAGACTCAATGGACATGAGTGAGTAAACTCTGGGAGTTGGTGATGGAGAGGGAGGCCTGGCGTGCTGCAGTCTGTGGGGTCGCAAAGAGTCGGACATGACTGAGCGACTGAACTGAACTGAGTGCTCAGTCTTCAAGTAGAGACAAGAAAGGAAACATTCTCTCATGATTCATCCTCTTCCTACAGGCTACAAGCTGTGTTAACTGGGACTGATTCTCTGTTTTTTTTTTTTTTTAACTCTATAAATTAAAAGCATCAAATTAGAAAAAGATAATTCTCAACAGATGTGCATCCTTGCAACAAAACTCAGGTGTGTCCCAAACAACAGCTCTATATTCCAGTTAAGAAAAAAGACACAAGTCTTTGGCTTAATTTTTCTCAACTCATTTCTAAATCTGGAGAAGGAAACGGCAAACCACTTCAGTATTCTTGTCTGGATAATCCCGTGAACAGAGGAGCCTGGTGGGCTACAGTCCATGGGGTCATGAAGAATCAGATGCAACTGAGTATGCAGTTCAAGGTAATCAGAGTTTCTATTCTACAGACTAAGGCAGGAATGTGAGTGACAGATTTTTTTCTCACAGAGAGCAGTATCCAGGACCTGGCTATGGGTACCCAGTGGGAGTATTTAAACTTGAGTTATGGTAAAAGAAAATATAATGCATTCAGATTGGACCAGGAAAGATAATGCTATCCTAACTGAGTGCATTAAAAAAAAAGAAACCTAAATTTTGTCTAAAAATATTTTAATGAATTTAGGTTTTTTTTTTTTTTTTTTTTTTTAATGCACTCAGCTAGGATAGCATTATCTTTCCTGGTCCAAACCGAACATGGAACAATAGATTGGTTCCAATTTGGGAAAGGAGTATGTCAAGGCTGTATATTGTCACCCTGCTTATTTAACTTAAATACAGAGGACATCATGCGAAATGCTGGACTGGATGAACCATAAGCTGGAATCAAGATTGCTGGGAGAAGTATCAATAACCTCAGATATGCAGATGACACCACCCTTAGACAGAAAGTGAAGAAGAACTAAAGAGCCTCTTGATGAAAGTGAAAGAGAAGAGTGAAAAAGCTAGCTTAAAACTCAAAATTCAGAAAACTAAGATCATGGGATCTGGTCCCATCACTTCATGAAAAATAGATGGGAAAACAATGGAAACAGTGAGAGACTTTATTTTCTTGGGCTCTAAAATCACTGAAGATGGTGACTGCAGCCATGAAATTAAAAGACACTTGCTCCTTGGAAGAAAAGCTATGACAAAATTAGACAGCATATTAAAAAGCAGAGATATTACTTTGCTGACAAAGGTCCATCTAGTCTAAGCTATGGTTTTTCCAGTAGTCATGTATGGATGTGAGAGTTGAACCATAAAGAAAGCTGAGCGCCTGAAGAATTGATGCTTTTGAACTGTGGTTTTCAGAAGACTTTTGAGAGACCCTGCAAGGAAATCAAACCAGTCAATCCTATAGGAAATCAGTCCTGAATATTCATTGGAAGGAATGATGCTGAAGTTGAAATTCCAATATTTTGGCCATCTGATGTGAAGAACTGACTTATCTGAAAAGACCCTGATGCTGGGAAAGATTGAAGGCAGGAGGACAAGGGGACAACAGAGGATGAGAAAGTTGGATGGCATCACTGACTCAATGGACATGGGCTTGGGTGGACTCCAGGAGTTGGTGATGGACAGGGAGGCCTGGCGTGCTGCGGTCCATGGGGTTGCAAAGAGTCTGACATGACAGAGTGACTGAACTGAATATAAAAGAATGTATTAAGTGGCACACAATAAAACCAAGGGTCAATAAGGGAGACATGCAGCCTTAAATGAAATATAACCGGCATTTCCTTAGATGTCCCTTATGAAAGAGGAAATTCGGTTGTAATTGGCATCCAAACCAACAGCAGCTGAAAGCCCGAAAGCCTGTGAGCAATTAGACCTCAGACCCAATTAGCCTTGTGTCTCTTCTGCCCCCTGGAGGCAACTGGAGTTACCAGGTTCCTGCCTCTGTCCACTTCCTTGTTAGCGTCCCCAGGTTTTATTGTGGAGGTGAAAGGGGATTAGATCTCCCTGGTAACTTGCTTCCTGCAGCAGAGATATTTCAGAAACCAATTATGCTGGGTTCCCTGGACACAGCCTTGCTATAAACATCGCTTCCTCAGGCCCTCAGACTTCAATTTGGACCCTAGAAGCCTCCATGGCATGTGAGTTAACTTAGAATATAAATCACAGAATACAATTAATATTCTAGCTTCTGTCCTAAGTAGACATGGACAGTTATTACAATTCACAGCAGCTGCTTATGATAACCATTAGGAAAAAATATTGCACAGGGAAATTTAATGTACAGGATGGGGAGGGCTGTGGGAAACCCCAGGTATTGATCGTAGCGTGCATGCTCAGTTGCTTCAGTCGTGTCCAACTCTTTGTGACTTCATGGAACTGTAGCCTGCAAGGCTCCTCTGTCTATGGGATTCTCTAGGCAAGAATACTGGAGTGGGTTGCCATTTCCTCCTTCAGGGTATCTTTCCAACCCAGGGATCGAACTCACGTCTCTTGCATCTCCTGCATTGCAAGCAGATTCTCTCTACCCACTGAGCCACCTGGAAGGCCCAGGTTGTAGCTTAGGCAATAATAAGAAAAGGGGCTCACTGACCAGACTCCATGTGGGGATTAAGCCTCTATACAGGAGACTGTGGGTTTCTGAAGAAGACTGATGTCAATAGAGGCCAAATTCCAGCAGAGACAATTGAGAGGGTTGTTGTAAGGTGTGATGGCGTTATGGATGAAAGCTGGCAGGAAGGAAGTGCTCTTCGTCAGCTGTTCTCTGTTAAGTACAGAGATGGCCCCTCAGTGAGGGCTCATTCCCTGGGGATGGTTTGAGGGGCCAACCGGTGCTCTGTGGAGGCTGAACCAGGGAGCTTACTTGGATCTGGAAGGGGGCCAAGGAAAGAATTAATTTTCTGAGCAAAGCTCATGGTGACGATGGATAGGCCGATAGCACAGAGCCCCTCCCTTCTTCACCTGCCCACTGCATGGGGTCGAGATGTCCACATATGTGGCAAACACCCATCTCTTTAAGATATGAGCTGAGGGACCAGAGTGGCCTGGTGGTCTGTTATCAAGTATCTTGACTGACAGTCACAACTCATTGGGTTTTCCTGGTTTATAAGAATTTGTACTCACTTCCTTGAAGAGCCCATTACTCCTCTTGGATTTAAACAGCATCTACAAACAAACGTAAGCTGCAGGCTTAGATCTCTCCCAAATCCCAAACTCAAATATTCAACTTCCTGTTGAGTTTCTATCCACTGATACTTAACAGACCTCTCAAAGTCAATGCAGCCCAAACTGGGCTTTGCTCTCCCCCTGCCTAACTTGTTCCACCCCCAGACTTCTTCATATCAGCTGATGCCAACTCCTGCTTCCTAGTTTCTCAGACCAAAAACCTTCAAGTCATCCTTGACTCTTTTTTGTCTTTCACTCTCTGCATTGAATCCTTCAGCTTGTTCTACTGGGTCTCCTTCACAACATACAGAGACCCCGGCTGTTTCTCTGTCCTTATTACTTGTGTGAGCCGATGGAGCTTCCACACTCATGGAAGGCCCCCGTATGAGGTCTGCTTCCCACGAATCTCAGTGTTTCACTTTCCCTCTTAAGATGCCCCACTACTCAGGAGGACTGGGAGGGATGGGTGAGAAACCCTCAGTCTGTGGCCAGGTCCTGTGTTTAAAATTCTCCCTGTAGCTCAGCTCGGTGCTCAGTGATGATCGAGAGGGGTAGGATATGGTGGTGGGTGAGAGGGAGGCTCAAGAGAGAGGGGAGATATATATATATATATATATATATATACACACATACATATAGCTATACACATATAGCTGATTCACTTTGTTGTACAGCAGAAACCAACACATTGTAAAGAAATTACACTCCAATACAAAATAAAAAAAAACAAAATTTTCTGGTGAAGACATCAAATGCATCCTGGTGGGACTGACCAGAGCGATGCTTTGAAATGCCTTTCTGGAAAGGAAGAATAGAAATCTCATTACTCATAAAGATTCTGAGATTATTTTTTAAACTGAAAATTTGGTCTACAGTGTTGTTTTCTAATGTTAAAAATTTTGACAAAAACTTATTACCCTCTCATATAATTAAACACACACACACACACACACACACACACACACACACACACACACACACATATCCTGGGAAATGTCTGCCCTCATCAAGGAACAATTTGTTGCATAAAATGCAATGAATTTGGGAGAAATGTGAAACTGCTTACATACACATGTCCCATCAGCACACGTGAAACCTCTCAACATTTCTTCTGCTCTTTGACATCTGTGCCAAGTGACTGTTCCTCAGAAGCTCCCATATGTCTCCAAATATGTGCCTCCCTGTCTCATTATGGCAGGTTAATAGATGCGGCAGGTTAGATTAATTATGACTTGAAACTTGCCATTCCACAGGAAGAAAACACAACTTTCAAATACGATGTCTTACGATATGACTGATTTTCTTAAAAAAAAGAAAAAAGAAAAACCTGTCAAAACATGACATGTCAGATTCCGTTTCTTTCCACCAACATATCACAATCTGTTTTGATGTTGAAAGGATATATTTTAATTATTTGTTTTTAATCTGACTCCAGACTTGACATATGGCACTTCATTAAGTTCTCTACAAATTCTGGTAAAAACAAAAACAAGCTGTACAAAGTTATTCAACTCCTGGCATAAAAGTTATTTTTAAGAACTTCTATTATTTTTGATGAGGTTAAATGATTCCTCTGCTTCCAAAGAAAGTGTCATCCATTTTCAGAGATTTGCCAGGAATCAATCAGAGTAGACATTCAGTCAGTTCAGTTGCTCAGTATGTCTGATTCTTTGTGACCCCATGAATTGCAGCATGCCAGGCCTCACTGTACATCAGCAACTCCTGGAGTTCACTCAGACTCACGTCCATTGAGTCGGTGATGCCATCCAGCCTTCTGATCCTCTGTCATCCCCTTCTCCTCCTGCCCTCAATCCCTACCAGCATCAGAGTCTTTTCCAATGAGTCAACTCTTCACATGAGGTGGCCAAAGTACTGGAGTTTCAGCTTTAGCATCAGTCCTTCCAAAGAACACCCAGGACCAATCTCCTTTAGAATAGACTGGTTGGATCTCCTTGCAGTCCAAGGGACTCTCAAGAGTCTTCTCTAACACCACAGGTTAAAAGCACTCGGCCTTTTTCACAGTCCAACTCTCACATCCATACATGACTACTAGAAAAACCATAGCCTTGACTAGATGGACATTTGTTGGCAAAGTAATGTCTCTGCTTTTGAATATGCTATCTAGGTTGGTCATAACTTTTCTTCCAAGGAGTAAGTGTCTTTTAATTTCATGGCTGCAGTCACCATCTGCACTGATTTTGGAGCCCCCAAAAATAAAGTCTGACACTGTTTCCACTGTTTCCCCATCTATTTCCCATGAAGCGATGGGACCAGATGCCATGATCTTCATTTTCCAAATGTTGAGCTTTAAGCCAACTTTTTCACTCTCCTCTTTCACTTTCATCAAGAGGCTCTTTAGTTCCTCTTCACTTTCTGCCATAAGGGTGGTGTCATCTGCATATCTGAGGTTATTAATGTTTCTCCCGGAAATCTTGATTCCAGCCTGTGCTTCTTCCAGCCCAGCATTTCTCATGATGTACTCTGCATAGAAGTTAAATAAGCAGGGTGACAATATACAGCCATGATGTACTCCTTTTCCTATTTGGAACCAGTCTGTTGTTCCATGTCCAGTTCTAACTGTTGTTTCCTGACCTGCATATAGGTTTCTCAAGAGACAGGTCAGGTGCTCTGGTATTCCGGTCTCTTTCAGAATTTTCCACAGTTTATTGTGATCCACACAGTCAAAGGCTTTGGCATAGTCAATAAAGCAGAAATAGATGTTTCTCTGGAACTCTCTTGCTTTTTCCATGATCCAGCAGATGTTGGCAATTTGATCTGTGGTTCCTCTGCCTTTCCTAAAACCAGCTTGAACATCTGGAAGTTCACGGTTCACGTATTGCTGAAGCCTGGCTTGGACAATTCTGAGCATTACTTTATAGCATGTGAGATGAATGCAATTGTGCAGTAGTTTGAGCATTCTTTGGTAATGTCTTTCTTTGGGATTGGAATGAAAACTGACCTTTTCCAGTCCTGCGGCCACTTCTGAGTTTCCCAAATGTGCTGGCATATTGAGTGGAGCACATTCACAGCAGCATATTCCAGGTTTTGAAATAGCTCAACTGGAATTCCATCACCTCCACTAGCTTTGTTCATAGTGATACTTTCTAAGGTCACTTGACTTCACATTCCAGGATGTCTGGCTCTAGGTGAATGATCACACCATTGTGATTATCTTGGTTGTGAAGATCTTTTTTGTACACTGGAGAAGGGAATGGAAAACCACTTCAGTATTCTTGCCTTGAGAATCCCATGAACAGTATGAAAAGGCAAAATGATAGGATACTGAAAGAGGAACTCCCCAGGTCAGTAGGTGCTCAATATGCTACTGGAGATCAGTGGGAAAATAATTCTGGAAAGAATGAAGGGATGGAGCCAAAGCAAAAACAATACCCAATTGTGGATGTGACTGGCGATAGAAGCAAGATCCGATGCCGTAAAGAGCAATATTGCATAGTAACCTGGAATTTTAGGTCCATGAATCAAGTCAAATTAGAAGTGGTCAAACAAGAGATGGCAAGAGTAAACATCGACATTCTAGGAATCAGAGAACTAAACTGGACTGGAATGGGTGGATTTTACTCAGATGACCATTATATCTACTACTGTGGGCAGGAATCCCTTAGAAGAAATGGAGTAGCCATAATGGTCAACAAAAGAGTCTGAAATGCAGTACTTGGATGAAATCTCAAAAATGACAGAATGATCTCTGTTTGTTTCCAAGGCAAACCATTCAGTATCACAGTAATCCAAGTCTATGCCCCAACCAGTAACGGTGAAGAAGCTGAAGTTGAACTATTCTATGAAGACCTACAAGACCTTTTAGAACTAACACCCCAAAAAGATGTCTTTTTCATTATGGGGGACTGAAATGCAAAAGTAGGAAGTCAAGAAACACCTGGAGTAACAGGGAAATTTGGCCTTGGAATATGGAATGAAGCAGGGCAAAGGCCAATAGTGTTTTGCCAAGAGAACGCACTGGTCATAGCAAACACCCTCTTCCAACAACACAAGAGAAGACTCTACACATGGACATCACCAGATAGTCAATACCAAAATCAAATTGGTTATATCTTTGCAGCCAAAGATGGAGAAGCTCTATACAGTCAGCAAAAACAAGACTGGGAGCTGACTGTGGCTCAGATCGTGAACTCCTTATTGCCAAATTCAGACTTAAATTGAAGAAAGTAGGGAAAACCACTAGACCATTCAGGTATGACCTAAATCAAATCCCTTATGATTATACAGTAGAAGTGAGAAATAGATTTAAGGGCCTAGATCTGATAGACTGAGTGTGTGATAAACTGTGGACTGAGGTTCGTGACATTGTACAGGAGACAGGGATCAAGAGCATCCCCATGGAAAAGAAATGCAAAAAAGCAAAATGGCTGTCTGGGGAGGCCTTACAAATAGCTGTGAAAAGAAGAGAAGCAAAAAACAGACGAGAAAAGGAAAGATATAAGCATCTGAATGCAGAGTTCCAAAGAATAGCAAGAAGAGATAAGAAAGCCTTCTTCAGCAATCAATGCAAAGAAATAGAGGAAAACAACAGAATGGGAAAGACTAGAGATCTCTTCAAGAAAATTAGAGATACCAAGGGAATATTTCATGCAAAGATGGGCTTGATAAAGGACAGAAATGGTCTGGACCTAACAGAAGCAGAAGATATTAAGAAGAGGTGGCAAGAATACACAGAAGAACTGTACAAAAAAGATCTTCATGACCAAGATAATCACGATGGTGTGATCACTCACCTAGAGAGTAGACATTACTGTGAGCAAAGTGTGTTCCCTGGAAGAGAAAGGGTCTGTACCAAGACACAGGATTGCTGGTCTTTTCATAAACTTTTTCCTCCCTGACATTCAGAAATATCGAGTAAATGGAGAGGAAATCCACACATTAAGTATAATTTTCAGATTGTAGAAGGAGTCATCTGTACCTCTATTCAACCTCAGAAGAAGAAGATAACAGACCACTTATTTATTTATTTATTTTTTACTTCATTAAACATGCCTTATTAATAGCTTGTCTGATACAGCACAAGGAAATAATTCTGACTTTTTTTTTTTTTTCTCTATTGCAGGGAGGCTGAAATGAAGCAGGGACCTGTGTGGCTTTTGGGCACAAAAGGCTTTCTGTGTCCCATTCCCTGAATTCCAAAGGGCAGGTTCAAATAGCTGCTAATCAGAAAAGGAAGGGGATACAGAGACAAGCAAGGAGCAGTCAAGAAGCAATAGTACAGCTTTGGGGCAGTGTCCTGGTTCCCCTTCAAAGACAACATGCAACATTATGTTGAGCTGTTCTGTAGAACTAAGTGAAAGTGAAAGTCACTCAGTCCTGTATGACTCTTTCACCCCATGGACTATAGCCTACCAGGCTCCTCTCTCCTTGGATGTCTCCAGGTCAAAATATTGGAGTGGGTAGCCTTTCCCTTCTCCAGGGGATCTTTCCAACCCAGGGACTGAACCCAGGCCTCCCACATGGCAGGTGGATCTTTACCAGCTGAGCCACCAGGGAAGCCTTGCAGAACTAAAGCTCTCACCATATGGAATATGGTAACTACTTGGTCATTCCCTTTCTGTCCTTTATCAAGCCCATCTTTGCATGAAATGTTCCCTTGATATCTCTAATTTTCTTGAAGAGATCTCTGGTCTTTCCCATTCTGTTCTTTTCCTCTATTTCTTTGCACTGATCACTGAAGAAGGCTTTCATATCTCTTCTTGCTATTCTTTGGAACTCTGCATTCAGATGCTTATATCTTTCCTTTTCTCCTTTTCTTTTCACTTCTCTTCTTTTCACAGCTATTTGTAAGGCCTCCCCAGACAGCCGTTTTGCTTTTTTGCATCTGTTTTCCATGGGGATGGTCTTGATCCCTGTCTCTTGTACAATGTCACAAACCTCCGTCCACAGTTTATCACACACTCAGAGTATCAGATCTAGTCCCTCAAATCTATTTTTCACTTCCACTGTATAATCATAAGGGATTTGATTTAGGTCATACCTGAATGGTCTAGTGGCTTCCCCTACTTTCTTCAATTTAAGTCTGAATTTGGCAATAAGGAGTTCACGATCTGAGCCACAGTCAGCTCCCGGTCTTGATTTTGTTGACTGTATAGAGCTTCTCCATCTTTGGCTGCAAAGAATATAATCAATCTGATTTCAGTGTTGACCATGTGGTGATATCCATGTGTAGAGTCTTCTCTTGTGTTGTTGGAAGAGGGTGGCTGCTATGACCAGTATGGACCTAACAGAAGCAGAAGATATTAGAAGAGGTGGCAAGAATACACAGAAGAACTGTACAAAAAAGATCTTCACGACCCAGATAATCATGATGGTGTGATCACTCACCTAGAGCCAGACATCTTGGAATGTGAAATCAAGTGGTCCTTAGAAAGCATCACTATGAACAAAGCTAGTGGAGGTGATGAAATTCCAGTTGAACTATTTCAAATCCTGGAAGATGATTCTGTGAAAGTGCTGCGCTCAATATGCAAGCAAATTTGGGAAACTCAGCAGTGGCCACAGGACTGGAAAAGGTCAGTTTTCATTCCAATCCCAAAGAAAGGCAATGCCAAAGAATGCTCAAACTACCACACAGTTGCACTCATCTCACATACTAGTAAAGTAATGCTCAAAATTCTCCAAGCCAGGCTTCAGCAATATGTGAACCATGAACTTCCAGATGTTCAAGCTGGTTTTAGAAAAGGCAGAGGAACCAGAGATCAAATTGCCAACATCCACTGGATCATGGAAAAAGTAAGAGAGTTCCAGAGAAACATTTCTGCTTTATTGACTATGCCAAAGCCTTTGACTGTGTGGATCACAATAAACTGGAAAATTCTGAAAGAGATGGGAATACCAGAGCACCTGACCTGTCTCTTGAGAAACCTATATGCAGGTCAGGAAGCAACAGTTAAAACTGGACATGGAACAACACAGTCGTTCCAAATAGGAAAAGGAGTACATCAAGGCTGTATATTGTCACCCTGCTTATTTAACTTCTATGCAGAGTACATCATGAAAAATGCTGGGCTGGAAGAAGCACAGGCTGGAATCAAGATTTCCGGGAGAAATATCAATAACCTCAGATATGCAGATGACACCACCCTTATGGCAGAAAGCAAAGAAGAACTAAAGAGCCTCTTGATGAAAGTGAAAGAGGAGAGTGAAAAAGTTGGCTTAAAGCTCAACATTCAGAAAACGAAGATCATGGCATCTGGTCCCATCACTTCATGGCAAATAGATGGGGAAACAGTGGAAACAGTCTCAGACTTTACTTTTTGGGGCTCCAAAATCACTGCAGATGGTGACTGCAGCCATGAAATTAAAAGACACTTACTCCTTGGAAGGAAAGTTATGACCAACCTAGATAGCATATTCAAAAGCAGAGACATTACTCTGCCAACAAAGGTCCGTCTAGTGAAGACTAAGGTTTTTCCACTGGTCATGTATGGATGTGAGAGTTGGCCCCTGAAGAAAGCGGAGCACTGAAGAATTGATGCTTTTGAACTGTGGTGTTGGAGAGGACTCTTGAGAGTCCCTTGGACTGCAAGGAGATCCAATCAGTCCATTCTGAAGGAGATAGGTCCTGGGTGTTCTTTGGAAGGAGTGATGCTAAAGCTGAAACTCCAGTACTTTGACCACCTCATGCAAAGAGTTGACTCATTGGAAAAGACTCTGATGCTGGGAGGCATTGGGGACAGGAGGAGAAGGGAATGACAGAGGATGAGATGGCTGGATGGCATCAGCAACTCAATGGACATGAGTTTGAGTGAATTCCGGGAGTTTGTGATGGACAGAGAGGCCTGGCATGCTGCAATTCATGGGGTTGCAAAGAGTCAAACACGACTGAGCAACTGAACTGAACTGACTAAAGTGACCTACTTGGTGAAGACTATTCCTTCCAGAGAGAAGGTCACAGTTTGCCCATCAACACCTGAGGACAGATGATCTCTGAGTTGAAGGAATTTCTGCCACCCTCAGCACTCTGATCCTAATTAGCAACTCCAACCCTTTGAATATAAAATTCCTCACAATCCAGAGATGCCAGGACATTGTGTTTTCACAGTCTGAGTTCCTTCAGGGCTCACCATGGGGAGTGGCTACAGTCTTATGGTGGTGAGATGGCAGGAATTCTTTCCTTCCTGAGATCTTTCAGGACTCACCAGCTCACCATCACCTGTGGCTGCCGTTGGTGATAACTGTGACATTCTTTGGTTCCTGACATGGCAGGAAATATTCCACTTGTCAATGGGATCATCGAGGACAAAAGTTAAGGCTTTCTCTCAATTAGTGGTATTACTTTTGGTGGCATTTTATCATCAATTCCTCCAAGTGAGGAGGAACTAAGATGAATAAGTCATGTGATAGTCCTTTGTATGTAACACATGTGCACAGAACAGTGTTTGAAGTTTTTTGTCCAAATGTTGGAAAGACAGTCATTCCAGACAACTCAATTCTTGCCCTTCTCATAAAGTCTTAATTCTTTAAATATAATTACTGTGTTAATTCAACTCCGTTTGATGATGTATTCAGATTCTGTTTACAGAGATGGCTGAAACCAAATAAATATCTCCTATTTCTACTTTAAGATTTATTATATGGATTATTAATTAAAGCTTAAGGTTAGAGGTTAGGATGCAAGGATAAATACAGTGACAAGTGGTGACATGAGCAGAATCTAGGTAGGAAAGAGGCATGGCTTTTATAGGAGAAGACCTTGAACATCATTATGAGAGGCAGTGCACTTTCCTTTTGAATTAGGGAGACCAATGAGAAGCCTGTAAAATCTGTGTTAAGGAAGTAGATTAAGGAAATTTTCAGCAGACTCGGAAGTATTGATTGCCAAGAGTTGTTTATTTAAAAGAAATATGTTCATCATTGAAGAAGGTAGTACTGATCATTTTCAAAGAACAAGAAATTTCAATCTCAAGATGGTCACTTAAGCCTGGAATCCCATTGGCATAAAATAGAACAACAAGGGCATGGTTGGGATTGCTTTTCTAGCCACAAGAACATGTTCATAGTTACAAGACTGGTTTTGAGAAGTGGCATATTTCCTGCCGAATCAGCAAACAAAGAATGCCAGAATCATCAGCAATTAGAGCCGCCATGGATGGTGAGCTGGTGAGCCCTGAGGGAAGTCAGGAAGGAAAGAACACCTGCCCTGCAGCCACCATCAGACTGCAGCCACTCCCCATGATGAGCCCTGAGGACGGCACAGAGGTGAAAACAGGATACTGGCCCCAGATCGCTGTGCATATCAAAGGAAAGATTTCAGTGATCCCAGAAGCATGCATCTTCCCGTACAAAGAAAAGTACTGAATCCCTTAACTCAGGATATCCATTTTTCTTTAAGTATCAATAATCTTTTGATATTCAAACTATCTGCCCTTTGTCACAAAACTTCCACATAACAAGGGTCCTCCTCTTGCTTTCTGAGAGCAGTCCTGTCAGGGTTACTTGAGATGCTGTCTCCTGGGCTTGAAGTCCTAAAAGTCCCCACCATATAAAGCGCTAATGTTAAACTATTCGATTGTGAATATTTTTTCAGTCCACAGCACCACCATAGCTTCTCCTGGGATCCAAAATGTAAAGCACTCAGGAGAGACTGGAGACCACACCGAACAACGCATTTTGAGAGTTGAAGGGCTTCAACAGTTGCTAAACTTTACCTTGAGAATTACCCTGAATGAACAGCCAGGGCCAGGGCAGAGCAGGTGCTATTATATTTAAACACTGGTGAAGAGTTCTCTGCAACTGAAACCAGAATTCTCCCAAGAGGAAAAGTTCTGAGCTGTGCAATGCTCTCTACTTCTCAGGCCTCTTGGTTGGAGTCTGAGCTAAAAGAAAGCAGGTAAAGTCCCCTGACACTTCATTCATGTCTGAGAGACTCTGGTCCAATAGAAACAAAGAGAAGCAAGGGAAGGTTGGATACCTGCATATACAGTAAATAACACAAAACCAAGACAATTCCTTCAGGAAGGTGTTCTCAGTCAGAATTCTATGATTTTCCTCCTGTACCAGTAAGCTGTGACTTAAGAAGGAGTAATTTTCAAAATGCTGCTTTTTTTTTTTTTTCCTAAAGTAAAATAAGAACATGGGAAGAATGTCCAAGGATGCATGGAAATAAGATGTCCAGGTGATACTTCCTAATGAAAGTACTAATGGGACTGTAGTCCCTGGTGGCTCAGTGGTAAAGAATCTGCCTGCCAATGCAGGAGGCTTGGGTTCTATCCCTGGGTAGAGAAGATCCCTTGGAGAAAGAAATGGCAACCCACTCCAGTATTCTTGGTGGGAAATCTCAAGGACAGAGGAGCCTGGAGGGCTACAGTCCATGGGGTAGTAGAAGAATCAGACACGACTTAGTGACTAAACAACAATGAAACTGCTAATGGGACTATTTACCTTCAAAGATACTTTTCAAAAAAGGAGATCAAAATTCATGTCCACGACCTCCAAACAGGATGAAGAAGACAAGGGTGCAAGTTGCTGGCACCTTTTACATAAGAAAATGAAATTACATGGTTTAGACAAACAAGATAGGGACTGGCTGAAAAATATTTTAAATGCCCTTTTAAATTCCTAAAGTGAGAAATCCATAAGAGATAACTTGAAAGAAAACCTCACGGAATTTATTCCCCAATTGGCAAGAAAAATCTCTGGAAATCTGAAGAAAAATGGTGGACCAGCCTTGCTAATTGTTAATGCCAGAATTAGAAAACATGGCGGTCTTGGAGAGTGATCCACCAGAAATGATGATTAAATCTTGAGATTTGTTGCACTACCTCTAGCAACGGTCAACAGGAGGTTTACAGTTCCAAACAAAAATCAAAGCAATTATTTCTCAAAATGGAACTTATTTTGCGATATTTGTATGGATGTGAGAGTTGGACTGTGAAGAAAGCTGAGCGCCGAAGAATTGATGCTTTTGAACTGTGGTGTTGGAGAAGACTCTTGAGAGTCCCTTGGACTACAAGGAGATCCAACCAGTCCATTCTGAAGGAGTTCAGCCCTGGGAGTTCTTTGGAAGGAATGATGCTAAAGCTGAAACTCCAGTACTTTGGCCACCTCATGCGAAGAGTTGACTCTTTGGAAAAGACTCTGATGCTGGGAGGGATTAGGAGCAGGAGGAGAAGGGGATGACAGAGGATGAGATGGCTGGATGGCATCACTGACTCGACGGACGTGAGTCTGAGTGAACTCCGGGAGTTGGTGATGGACAGGGAGGCCTGGCGTGCTGCGATTCATGGGGTTGCAAAGAGCTGGACATGACTGAGCAACTGAACTGAACTGAACTGAACTGAATGGTGATGAAAGAGGCCAGATTTTAAAATAAACCAAAAAAGAAAAAAGTCTTTCCCCCTTCAATGTTAGTTTCTAATTTTGTCTATACATGTAGTAATTTTAGCATGGGTCTGAGTTACACCCTTTGATGTTCAGGGCTCTGTCTGAACAGATATGGGCCTAATAGATTTGAGGGAATTCTTTTTTTAATAGACACGAATCCATATCAAAATGGACTTGACTTGTTAAAGACAAAGCTGACAGCCTAGTAAATGAATAAACACGGTAAACAAGACATTGAAATGTCTGGAGGTAAGAGCACCAGTCTTTTTGCGATAGCAGGCGCTTGAGTAGAGATAGCAAGAACAAATGCCCCCTGCCACCCACTTGGACACTGTAGCCTTGGAATGCCATCCAGCCAGCAGAGTAAGGGGGGTGGTTATACGTATTTTTAATAAAATGATTTTGTTTTTTCAAAAGAACAGTGATCATGGGAAGCTGAGATAATGAGCACGGAACAGAAGTTGTTTTGAAAGTGGAAGAAGCATGGATTTGGGAGACTTAAGCCTCGGGAGGACTGTCAATCAGGCGCAGACGTGCAGTGTGGTGGTTTAGGTTGTGAGGCTCTGACTCCCTGTTCTGTTCTGCCCTTTAGGAGCTGTGAGCCCCCACCAGCTTAACTCCTTTGTGCCCAGTTCCCTAAGATGTGAGTGGGCATCATCATAACTGCCTGTTTAATTAGGATGTTGCATAGATTCTACCAGCTTAAATGTTAAAGTGCACAGACACAAATCTGTTCTCTATGTCTGTGTCTCTATGCCTGTACTACAAATAAGTTCACTAGTACCTTTTTCTAGATTCCACATGTATGCATTAACATACTATATATATATTTTTTTCTCTTTCTGACTTACTTCACTCTGTATGAGAGTCTAGGTTCTAGTTTGCATGCCCTTAATGGCAATCTCTCTGCCCTTCCCAGATAAGCTCTTTTCCCCACCCTGCTGGTAATAAATAAATAAAGTCCATAGAGAGGACTTAGGACAGTGTATGGCACATAACACCAAATGATAGTAACAAGAAACAATCTTTGAAACAATGGCAGTGGTGGAGAGCAGTATTTGAAAATACATATAGGGATGGGAGCCACGAATCAGTATTCTTTTTAAAGATTCCCAGGTAATTTCAGTAAAAAGCAATATGTGGAAACCACTAATCTAGGCACACTGAAAGAAATAAAGTGACATCTTCTAGGAGTCATATGAAAGCGAGCCCTCTGAGGGAATAGTCCAGTGCATAGGGCAGGGGCTCTGCTTTATATAGGGATGAGTTGACCCTGTGAATTGCAGACCTTTAAAGATTCTGGAAATGAGGTGTTTTCGTGTAGGAGACCTTGGATTTGCACAGAAGGAAACCTTGCCCACCATCAAAGCTGAAGTAAGCCCAGTGGTGGCTAAGGTGTTCCAAAGAGTAGAGATAATTCCCTTGAATTTCCTAGACTATACCAACTCATAGTGCTCTGCTATGACTTTAGAAATAAAGAACATTATTATCCTTTGATCAACCCTTAATTTTCACTGAGGACTGATGCTGAAGTTGAATCTCCAATACTTAGGCCACCTGCTGTCAAGAGACAACTCACTGGAAAAGACTCTGACGCTGGGAAATATTGAGGGCAGGAGGAGAAGGGGACGACTGAGGACGAGATGGTTGAATGGCATCACTGAATCAATGGACATGAGTTTGAGCAAGCTCTGGGAGATGGTGAAGGACAGGGAAACCTGGCTTACTGCAGTCCATGGGGTTGCAAGGAGTTGGACACAACTGAGCGACTGAACAACAACAACATTATCCTTTAATAACAGCAGATATTGGGCTTTGTGGTATGTTGGGGAATATTTTCCTAAAACTGTATTTAATTTGGATTTTTTTTAAAAGGCTGAAAAGAAATGTCACGTTTTTGCATCTAAGTGTGCTAGGGAAAGTTAATAATTGTTACTTATGTTTTTGGTCATTTCATAGAAACTTTTCAAAACAAACGTCACCACATAAGGTAGGTCCTGCTTTGTATTGTGAAGAATAAACTTTGATGTTATACAGTTGTTCTGTTGCTTCCAGCCCTCTGACACCTAAGGAGATGGAGACTTTTATGTAAATGTTGTTCAGATTATTGGCACACTAAACGTAATAGGCTTCTCAAGTGGCCCAGTGATAAAGAATCCACCTGCCAATGCAGGAGATGCAAGAGAACTTTATTTGATCCCTGGGTTGGGACAATCCCCTGGAGAAGGAAATGGCAACACATTCCAGGATTCTTGCCTGGGAAATCCCATGGAAAAGAGGGCCTGGGGGGCTATAGTCCATGGGGTTGCAAAGAGTTGGCCACGACTGAGAGACTACACATGCATGCAAATTCAAAAGTATATTTTTTTCAGTAATAAGTAAGATAATCTGAGTACTACTGAATACAATTTCTGTCACAAGCAAGAGCTAGAAAAAGTTGAGAAAGATGATTCATGGAAGAGCCTTTCAAATCTTTAATTTATCAAAAAGTATTTCCGTGGTTTCAAAGATGATCCAGAAGAACAATTTGTTTTATGAAACAAACACATTTTCCACATGATCTTAGATTTTCTCCAATGCCTTAATACTCACTCATATTTCTCCAATGATATTGAGCAAACAATATACGCCACTAATATAAAATCAACAAGATGTTATCAGTCTGTCAAGTGTGAAATACAGTGCAAGAATCAAAAGTAAATTCCTTTCATCCAAATAAAGGCAACTGAGGGAAAATCAAGTCTGATGAAATTGAAAAGGATCATCTTTGGCAACATCATGTGATCTGTGAAAATTAAACACTCATTCACTTATAAGAATAGCACATTTTACCCCAAATCATTGCAACCCAACATAAAATAATTTTTAAAAGGTTAAAGCAAAAGTTAACATATCAATGGCTCATTATAAACTGAATCAACTGAAATAAAGAGGATTCCAGTTTTTTTCCTGAGTCAAAGTGTTCTCACTGAATAATATCCCATAATAGTACGTTACTGTTGTTAGAGCTGACAGCAGAGCAGGGATGCTGGGGTACGCCGTATTTCAGATCTCAACATGTCCAGGGAAGGGCAGAGGGCTGTTGAAGGGACGGAAAGCCTGCAGTCACTCAAGATAATCTGGGAAAAAAACAAAACCCAACAGGGGCTCAGCTGTGGATGAAATCGACTCACCAGGCCACTGGCGAGTCTGGCAAGGAAAGAGGCAAGTCCATTCTGGGTAGACATAAATGTTCTGTTTCTTCAGAGACAGGTTTCTCTACCAGGTATACATATAGCCCACGAATAAAGGTAACCAAAGACTATGTCAGGCCAACAAAAGATGGGAGATCTCACTGTCAGAAGAGCAACATTATAAAGGATGAAGGAAGTTCGTGAGGGCTAAAGAAAAGTGATACCGGATGGAAATTAACGTGTTTGTACAGGAATGTGAATAACCATCTTTTGTAAATACAAATTATCTAAATCATGTTGTTTTCCCATTTCAGCATCAATAAAATAATTAAACATTTAAATGGTAATAAGGGGGTTCAGGCTTGATGACATAAAAAAGTGTGACATGGCACAGTGGATGAGACAGGAAAGGATAGAATGCTTTGAGCACCTTATATCACATGAGATATAGTATAATATCATTTGAGGATAGATGATAGGACCAAGACAGGTACAGTGAACCCCAAAGCAATCGGTGAAATTAGTAATTAAATAAGTGAATGAACATTTTTAAAAAAGGTTTCCTGAGAAGCCAAAAGTGATAATAAAATGGGAACACAAGGATACATTTAATTCAAGCTAAAACAGGAAAGAGGAAAAATAGAGTAAGCAACAGATGGGGCAAATAAAAAGACAGTTTTATTTAAGCTAGAAGACAGTTTTTATTTAAAATAAAAGACAGTTTTATTTAAAACTGGATGTCAGATTTAAATTAAAACACATTAATAAGCATGTGAAAGATTAACGTCCTGAATGATAAAATTAAAGGCTGAGATTGAGGGACGGAGTAAACAAGACCAAACCGACCACAGGCTGTCTAATGGAGGACACATCACTACCCAGGACAAATGACTCAAAGGCAACAGAGTAAGACACGCATCATAGAAGTCCAACTCAAAACAGTGTGGATCGGCTGTAATGCCATTAGACAAAGCCAGCTTCAGAACAAGCAATATTACCGAGGAAATATAGAGACATTGCATGAAGACTAAGGGGTAAGGTCATCTAGAGTTATAAAAGGATTGGACCGATGGATGAGAGAAAGTTTGAGGGAAAATATATCCGAGGATGGGAACGACACGTCATTTTTAAAAGATCCTCCGGTAATTTTAATAAAAGGGAGACTCGCTTGTGTGTCGAGATCTTGCCCGTCTCAGATAAGGACGTTAGCGCATCGTCATCATGGCAGTCGTGGCGTTGCCAGCGCTGACAGGAGGAGCTGTCAATCACATCACGGCTGCGAAGTCAGCACTTCTCTGTGAAGCACCACTCACCTCCCCAACAGTGCTTTCCAGCTGAGCAGTATTTCAGCAACAGAAATTCTGTACCCATTAAAAACAAACAGAAAGAAACGTCTGATCCAGTGAATGCATTTACTCCAAGGTTGCTCTAGATGATGCTGGTCGTACCCGTAAGGCAGGTCCTCTTCAGCGGCAAGGGCAGAAAGTGAGTTTAGGTCTTTGTGATGGAAAGAGCCGTGTCACTTTTTTTTCCCTGAGCAATTGATTTCTCTTTTGTCTTGCATTCCGAGCAGCTCAGACTCACCTATACAAGTGCCCAGGATTTGAGAATATTTGTTTTGTTTCTAACTTCATCTCTGCATTAGTTTATTTTTCTTTCTTAGTGTTGGCCTTTCATAAATGTCTTATTTATGTTTGTCCTGTTGTGTTAAATTGGTTTGGAGAATAAGGCAAAGGACAGACACACAGGTGAGAAGATGATAGGTAGGTAGGATCAATAAATAGATAGATGATAGATAGGTAAGCACATAGATCAGCCTCTATGTGTGAGTGTGCATGCAAAGTTGTTTCAGTCGTGTCCAGCTCTGCGACCTCATGGACTGTAGCCTGTCAGACTCCTCTGTCCATGGGATTCTCCAGGCAGGAGAAGGTTGCCATGCCCTGCTCCAGGGGATCTTCCCAACCCAGGGATTGAACCCGCGTCTCTTGTGTCTCTTGCATTGGCAGGTGGATTCCTTACCACTAGAGGCACGTGGGAAGCCCATCAGCATCTGTAGCTATGTCTATGTTTATCCATAATATTAAAGCCAGCAACTTTCCATGCTCTGCACATCTTGCTTCTTTACTTCCATTCATCCTAATCTTCTGCAAGTTTGTCAAATGCTGCCTGCAGAGGCAAGGACTGAGAGCTGGGTGTGTAGGGGTAGGGTAGGCAAGCCCAGGGAGCAACAGTCTTAGAACCAGACACAAACAAAGGTCTCTGGATTTCTACGCCCATACCAGGGGCATGAGATGGGAGAGTGGGAGGTGTCTGATGAAGACTATGGGTAATCTCCATTACTGATCTGGTGCTGGGCTGACCCAGCCACAGGTTAGGCTGGTAACTAAATATTTTGTTTAACAATTGGACAGTGTTATAGTGAGTATTCTCATTTTGCTTTTATCATCAGCATTCATCGGTCTGTATTTGCTCGTCTTTTCAGTTCACAGCGGGCACCTTTGTAAGGTGTGTAATTTTGCTTTTCACAGCTTCTTCACACACATGGGCAAAATTTCTGAACTGGAAAGAGCAAGCAGGGGACCCTGGTGTTCCAATGGTTAAGACTTCGCCTTCCAATGCAAAGCTTTCTGGATTCGATCCCTGGTGGGTTCCATCTTTGCTCTGGGAATTAAGACCTCGCATCCCTCGCAGCCCCAAAAATCAAAACATGAAACAGAAATAGTATTTTTCCAAATTCAATAAAGACTTTAAAAAATGATCCACATCAAAAACATCTGAAAAAAAGAGCAAGCAGGTACAGAAGGATTTCTTGCAAATTACTCAGCAGTGGGACTTAATTTAACACACACCTCCTACTCCTGTAGACCTGCCTAGGACTTGGGAAAAAGATGCTCCATGAATTTCATAGTCATATGATAATTTTTCCACAAATAAACCTTATTTAAAAGTTTATCATGATTAGTGTTTAGCAAATATGATTGATAGGTCATTAGTAACACAAGACATTCAGTGACTCATGCTATTAAAAAAAACATTTTATGACGTCTTTTTGAATTAATTGAACCTTACCTATAGTGTGCCCTATAGTATTCTGTGATGTTTTCCCAAGTAAATGCCGGGGTAATAATTCAACTAAAGAGAGAATCACCCTCCCAAACCCCAGGGATATGTCTATTTTAAAAAATCATTCCTATCTTTTCTCCTTATTTCTTGCTTTACTGTTGCAAGTTATTTTTATATTGGTGTTTACATGTTTCTTATTAGAATCAAATTAGTCACCAGGAGACTGAGCAGAGTTTTAAATCTGTACCAAACATTACATAATCAAGAAATTCATTTTTTTGTATCAACATTATACACATTTAGATTCCACAGACTATTAAAATATCTTGATTTGCACTTGTTTACTACAATAGGTGGGTACTTTCATTGCTACTAGAGTGACTGAATGTTATATGAAACTTAGGCTTCGGTCAATAACTGTTTTAATAAAAATATAATCACAAATGAAATTGCAGCCCAGGAACCCTTTCTGTTTCATCTTTCTAACAGCAGTTCTGTCTACACAAGCTCAAACAGCCACTTGATGAAGTCACTTCACAGCAAGACATTCTGGTGCCCAGCATGTGAGGAAAGAACTTCAACAAAGGCAGGGGAGGTGGTGGCTTGGGGACAATGAACAAAGCAGCTTCTCTCGAGAAGGCGAATCATGAAGCCATCCTAACATGGAGTCAGCAGCTAGGATACTCTGATGACATTTCTGGTGACACATTCTCAAAATGCATCCTCCTTTTTATTGCGTTTGTTAAATGTGTCTGAATATCTCAATATACTCTCCACAAACTTCCCGTGTCACTATGAGGCCTCCAAGTATAAACATTGGTGTAATCAGTGTTCGAGTGACATGTAGCTGAACTGCTGGACTAGATTCAAAGCACCAAGCTCAATGCTGAAGTTGGTCCTTGAGATCTGCAGCCCCAAACCTGGTGGAGATGCAAGTCGTTTAACCCTGACTCCAGCAAACCTGGTAGCAAGAGAGACCAGCACTGTGTCCACCGGGTGGGTGCAGGCTGAGCCCACAGTTCTGGAGACACATCGTACAGGAAGGTAAAAGGAGCGTTGGGCACAGCACATAGGGGTGTTAGCTCCTCCCTGGGCTAGGTGGATCTCTGCTCAACTGCAGTAAGAACTGCACAGTGGTCCCAGGAAGAGCATCTTACCTGCCAGCATCAGCATCCTCTGCCCTAGCAACATGCCCTAGCAACAAGGGACTTTGCCTTTTGCACTGGTGGCTTGATGTCAGCTCTTGATTGGCTAAGCTCTCTCTCTTGAAAGCCAACTCTTAGAAAGTTACACCCTAAACTAAACTGGGATTTTATTCCTTTCATCTTCCTCTTGCTTGAAACAATGGTAAAATTAATCCATCACTGGTTTGGAATATGTTATGTTAGGTTATTCTTTATTGCCTTATTAAGAGACATTTTCTTCTACATTATTGGCTTGTGAAATTATTATGACTCCCTCAGCGAACCTGTGTTATATAAAATATTGGCAAAGATAAACTCAGTCTCTTAGCCTAATCTGCTCTGAAACAAAACAGATATGTAACTTGGTTCATCTGGTAAACAAGGGGTATCCACAGGGCCCCTTGGAAGCCCTTGAAAGGGGAGCACGTACTTGTTTGGTTGTCGGGGGAAGTTTCCCAGACGATGAATAGTAACAAGAATCAGCAGTATTCTGGAAAATAGGGGGAAGTTATCATGTGTGCGTCTGAAATGGACTGAGTTGCTACAGAGAGTGAAAAGTGAATCCTAGGTGAAAGGAACATCCCTGGGGTCATATATGTGATATTGAGAATAAAGTCATTAAGCTATAATGTTGCAAACTCTTATCATCAGAGCATTTAGAGGTGTAATACACACAGGAAAGGTCCTGGTGCCACGTGATAGGGAGAGGATTTTATAGGAGATGCTCAGCCTGACGCCTGTCTTTTCCAGCGTGACTTTAACACCCCTCCTGTCGCTGAAGCATTCGGGAAGTGAAGCCATCCCTGACCTCACAGAGAAAATACAAAGGCACAGAGGGTGGATAAACATCCTAGATTAGAGACAGAAAGCCACTGTGTTACCAGCTGTGACTGGAAGGATACACTGAAGATTAAGTCTGTACATATTGTGAGGTAGTATAGGTTTAAACTGGCCCATGATTACTTTAGAACTGGACATGGAGCAACAGACTGGTTCCAAATAGGGAAAGGAGTATGTCAAGGCTGTATATTGTCACCCTGCTTATTTAACTTCTATGCAGAGTACATCATGAGAAATGCTGGGCTGGAGGAAGCACAAACTGGAATCAAGATTGCCAGGAGAAATATCAATAACCTCAGATATGCAGATGACACCACTCTTCTGGCAGAAAGAGAATAAAAACTAAAGAGCCTTTTGATGAAAGTGAAAGAGAAGAGTGAAAAAGTAGGCTTAAAACGCAACATTCAGAAAACTAAGTTCATGTCATCTGGTCCCATCACTTCATGGCAAATAGATGGGGAAACAGTGGAAACAGTAACAGGCTTTATTTTCGGGGGCTCCCAAATCACTGAAGATGGTGATTGCATCCATGAATTAAAAGACGCTTGTTCCTTGGAAGAAAAGCTATGACCAATCTAGACAGCATATTTAAAAGCAGAGATGTTACTTTGCCAACAAAGGTCTGTCTAGTCAAAGCTGTGGTTTTCCCAGTAGTCATGAATGGATGTGAGAGCTGGACTATAAGGAAAGTTGAACACTAAAGAATTGATGTTTTTGAACTGTGGCATTGGAGAAGACTCTTGAGAGTCCCTTGAACTGCAAGGAGATCCAACCAGTCCATCCTAAAGGAAATCAGTCCTGAGTATTCATTAGAAGGACTGAGGCTGAAGCTGAAACTCCATTCCTTTGGCTATTTGATGTGAAGAGCTGACTCATTTGAAAAGACCCTGATGCTGGGAAAGATTGAAGGCAGGAGGAGAAGGATATGACAGAGGATGGGATGGTTGGATGGCATCACCAACTCAATGGTCATGAATTTGAGTAAACTCTGGGAGTTGGTGATGGACAGGGAAGCCTGGCGTGCTGCAGTCCATGAGGTTGCAAAGAGTCAGACATGACTGAGCAACTGAACTGATGAATGTTTGCTTTATGGTCAATGATATATACTCTGAATATAGTGGACCAAGGGATGCAGGGAGCTCAGGGGGCCTGAGAAGAGAATCCAGACTCAACCTGCCCAGACAGGACTCCTTCAACCATATTCACTATGAGCCCTGAGGATTCTTGTGTGTGTGTTTTTTTTTTCCAAGTTTTATTTGTTTATTTAACTTCTATTGGGGTGTAATTGATCTACAATGTTGTGTTAGTTTCAGGTGTGCAGTGTAGTGATTCAGTTGTTGTTGCTGTTGTTCAGTCACTGAGTCGTGCCCCCTTCTTTGAGACCACATGAACTGCCCCACACCAGGCTTCCCTGTCCCTCATTATCTCCCAGATTGGGCTCAAACTCATGTCCACTGAGTTGGTGATGTCATGCAACCATCACATCCTCTCTTGCCCCCTTCTCCTCTTGCTCTCAATCTTTCCCAGCTTCAGGGTCTTTTCCAATGAGTTGACTCTTCACATCAGGTGGCCAAAGGATTGGAGCTTCAGCTTCAGCATCAGTCTTTCCAATGAATAGTCAGGGTTGATTTCCTTTAGGATTGACTGGTTTGATCGCCTTGCTGTTCATATATCCATGTACATATATCCACTCTTTTTTATTTTCTTTTCCCATATAGATCATTAGAGTATTGAGTAGAGTTTCCTGTGCTATACAGCATGTCCTTGTTAATTATCTGTCTTATATATAATAGTGTTTGTACATCAATGCAATCTCACAAGTTATCCCTCCCTCCTTACTCCCTGGTAACCATGTTTGTTTTCTAGATCGGTGACTCTATTTCAGTTTTGTAGATGGCTACAGAACCCTCAGGATTCTTTAGTGGGCAGATTGGGAAATGGATACCAAAACCCTCTGCTTAGCATTCACTGCAGTGAAGAAACCATCTGCCTCTGGTTTCTGTTGTTTGTGACCCTGGCTGGAAAGAGGACTATTCATAGGAATTAAATCCTGAATAAAAGGGAAAATCATGGAGAAGATTGAGCTGAGTTACCTGGACCATACTGTAGGCCCTTGTTTGTTTTCCATTTTAATACAGTAGTGTGTACAAGTCAATCCCAAACTCCCAATAAATAATCTTATACATAGATAGAAGAGTTTATATAGTCCTGAACCAGGTGAGAATGCCTCTTATAAAGGGCTACTTTAATGAGGTTTCTTTCTTTTTAGTGTGTGTGCTGCTCTTCACACTGATAAAGCTAGAAGATGAGAGTAAGCATGAAAGACTAAAATTAGCATCTCAGGCTTCCATGGTAACTAAAAAATGAAAGAATCAATTTTCTGTTGTAATACTATGTAAAATTTAGTTAGGTCTTTGTCAAAACAAGTCCTTTAAGTATTCTCAAATATTAGAAACATTAAGTTTTATAACAACCTTCATAGATGATTATTATAAATAATAATGTATTATTTTGATATTTGTCTAGTAGCAAACATTTTAAAATTCCTATTCACTTTATGTAGGTTTCTATACTTGTAGAAACTTAGATTTTAAAATTTTAATAAAAAGAATGATTAAATGTCTTTAGTGATAGATAAAATAGCTTGTTTCTGAAACAAGTAACTTGACATCCACAGAATTTCAACTCAATAAAACAAATTAATAAGGTAATCAAAACTTCTAAATGTTTAGTTTCTGTCTAGCCCTTAAAAATATAACCAGAGAAACAGTAACATTGTGATTTTTTAATAAAAATATCTATCTATATTTGATACTTGTCCCTGTTCCAGGCACAGAACTCCATAAACACTTGGAATTTTCTAAGTGATGAGAGGGACAAAGGTTTTTTTTTTTTTATTTATTTATTTTTTTAATGTGAATGAGGTGACTTTTGGATCACTCATAGGTCACCTAAGGATGAAGGCTGGATGCCGGGGTAAAGAACATGTGATTGGAGAACTGGGAGGGAGGGCAGAAGGGAGAAGGGATGGAGGCTGGATGAATCAATGTCCAGTGATTTAATCAATTATACCTAGGTAATGAAGGTTCTGTAAAAACCCAAATGGATGGGGTTCTGAGAGCTACCCGGTTGAGAAGCACAGAGGTCTGGAGAGGGCGGTGCATTTGGAGAGAGCATGGGGGCTCCTTTCTGTGGCTCTTGCTGCCCATCTTTCATCTGGCTGTTCCTGAGTTACATCCTTTTGTAATAAATGAGTGAACTAGAAAGGAAATGTTTCTCTGAGTTTTCTTAGCTGCTCTAGCAAATTAATTGAACCCCAAGAAAGGAACTAATCTGTAGCCAGTGGGTGAGAAGTACGGTGACAGCCTGTGATTGGACTCTGGGCAGCAGTCTCAGGGACTCATGGAGGTCAAGTCAGCAATGCCATTTCCCCATCTCATCTTCTGTCGTCCCCTTCTCCTCCTGCCTTCAATCTTTCCCAGCATCAGGGTCTTTTCTAGAAACTATCCAAAACATAAAAACTCTACCTATTAAAGGGAAGAGTCCTTATTAAAATCACCTTTATGTATCCAAAACCCATGCTTTTTACAGAACTGTAGTAACTTGCAAAGAAGAAAGAGACTTCACCCCTGACCTGGGAATCCTCACAGGGGCTGTGCACTTCACAGTCAATTCTGACAGTGAACACTATGTTGCCTAATATGTATTCTTGGTGACAATGTTCTTTTTTTTTTTTTAATTTATATAGCACAAGAAAAATGTTCTCTTTTCAAAAAAATGTTAATTATTGACATGTACAAAATCCTTCTCTTTCCTTTGTAGTAATTCCCTTCTCTTTGTAATAATTCTGTCCTTTAGACAAATACCATAGACTGTACCATAGACTTTTTCTAATTTGAATGCATTTTAATTTTGAGAATTTTGTCCCATTTCATTAGAGTGTTGGGGAGAATGTGTGTCATCAACTAGAGTGAAGAGTCTTGGAGTTATAAACTTCAACTTTGTTATCAATATCAACTTTGTTGATTGTTAAAAAAATGATGATGAAGATATTTATTTATCCTGAGTAGAAGTCTTTCCAGATATCCCCATTATAAAGTTTGCAGAATAAACAATTCCTTGAGAAGCACTGACTTTTTGTCATCAGTGACTCAGGTAAGTGTCCACTTATTTCAGGCAGTCGTGTGTCTGTTTTCTTTATTTCTTTAGGGAATTCTCATCTTTCCTTTCCCCCTAACTTCAATAATAAAAAGCATCATATTGATGACAAAGATCATTAATGTTCAGTTCAGTTCAGTTCAGTCGCTCAGTTGTGTCTGACTCTTTGCAAACCCATGAATTGCAGGATGCCAGGCCTCCCTGTCCATCACCAGCCCCCGGAGTTCACTCACTCACGTCCATTGAGTCTGTGATGCCATCCAGCCATCTCATCCTTGGTCGTCCCCTTCACCTCCTGCCCTCAATCCCTCCCAGCATCAGAGTCTTTTCCAATGAGTCAACTCTTCGCATGAGGTATCCAAAGTACTGGAGTTTCAGCTTTAGCATCATTCCTTCCAAAGAAATCCCAGGGTTGATCTCCAGCAGAATGGACTGGTTGGATCTCCTTGCAGTCCAAGGGACTCTCAAGAGTCTTCTCCAACACCACAGTTCAAAAGCATCAATTCTTCGGCGCTCAGCCTTCTTCACAGTCCAACTCTCACATCCATACATGACCACAGGAAGAACCGTAGCCTTGACTAGACGGACCTTAGTCGGCAAAGTAATGCTTTTGAATATGCTATCTACGTTGGTCATAACTTTTCTTCCAAGGAGGCAGCGTCTTTTAATTTCATGGCTGCAGTCACCATCTGCAGTGATTTTGGAGCCCCCCAAAATAAAGTCTGACACTGTTTCCACTGTTTCCCCATCTATTTCCCATGAAGTGATGGGACCAGATGCCATGATCTTCATTTTCTGAATGTTGAGATTTAAGCCAACTTTTTCACTCTCCTCTTTCACTTTCATCAAGAGGCTTTTTAGCTCCTCTTCACTTTCTGCCATAAGGGTGGTGTCATCTTCATATCTGAGGTTATTGATATTTCTCCCAGCAATCTTGATTCCAGCTTGTGTTTCTTCCAGTCCAGCGATTCTCATGATGTACTCTGCATAGAAGTTAAATAAGCAGGGTGACAATATACAGCCTTGCTGTAGTCCTTTTCCTATTTGGAACCAGTCTGTTGTTCCATGTCCAGTTCTAACTGTTGCTTCCTGACCTGCATACAGATTTCTTAAGAGGCAGGTCAGGTGGTCTGGTATCCCCATCTCTCTCAGAATTTTCCACAGTTTATTGTGATCCACACGGTTAAAGCCTTTGACATAGTCAATAAAGCTGAAATAGATGTTTTTCTTGAACTCTCTTGCTTTTTCCATGATCCAGCAGATGTTGGCAATTTGATCTCTGGTTCCTCTGCCTTTTCTAAAACCAGCTTGAACATCAGGGAGTTCACGGTTCATGTATTGCTGAAGCCTGGCTTGGAGAATTTTGAGCATTACTTTACTAGCATGTGAGATGAGTGCAATTGTGCGGTAGTTTGAGCATTCTTTGGCATTGCCTTTCTTTGGGATTGGAATGAAAACTGACCTTTTCCAGTCCTGTGGCCACTGCTGAGTTTTCCACATTTGCTGGCATATTGAGTGCAGCACTTTCACAGCATCATCTTTCAGGATTTGAAATAGCTCAACTGGAATTCCATCACCTCCAGTAGCTTTGTTCGTAGTGATGCTTTCTAAGGCCCACTTGACTTTGCATTCCAAGATGTCTGGCTCTAGATTAGTGATCACATCATCATGATTATCTGGGTTGTGAAGATCTTTTTTGTACAGTTCTTCCATGTATTCTTGTTACCTCTTCTTAATATCTTCTGTTTCTCTTAGGTCCAGAACATTTCTGTCCTTTATCAAGCCCATCTTTGCATGAAATGTTCCCTTGATATCTCTAATTTTCTTGAAGAGATCTCTAGTCTTTCCCATTCTGTTGTTTTCCTCTATTTCTTTGCATTGATCACTGAAGAAGGCTTTCTTATCTCTTCTTGCTATTCTTTGGCACTCTGCATTCAGATGCTTATATCTTTCCTTTTCTCCTTTGCTTTTCACCTTTCTTCTTTTCACAGCTATTTGTAAGGCCTCCCCACACAGCCATTTTGCTCTTTTGCATTTCTTCTCCATGGGGATGGTCTTGATCCCTGTCTCCTGTACAATGTCATGAACCTCATTCCATAGTTCATCAGGCACTCTATCTATCAGATCTAGACCCTTAAATCTATTTCTCACTTCCACTGTATAATCATAAAGGATTTGATTTAGGTCATACCTGAATGGTCTAGCGGTTTTCCCTACTTTCTTCAATTTGAGTCTGAATTTGGTAATAAGGAGTTCATGATCTGAGCCACAGTCAGATCCTGGTCTTGTTTTTGTTGACTGTATAGAGCTTCTCCATCTTTGACTGCAAAGAATATAATCAATCTGATTTCGGTGTTGACCATCTGGTGATGTCCACGTGTAGAGTCTTCTCTTGTGTCGTTGGAAGAGGGTGTTTGCTATGACCAGTGCGTTTTCTTGGCAAAACACTATTAGTCTTTGCCCTGATTCATTCCGCATTCCAAGGCCATATTTGCCTGTTACTCCAGGTGTTTTCTTGACTTCCTACTTTTGCATTCCAGTCCCCTATAATGAAAAGGACATCTTTTTTGGGTGTTAGTTCTAAAAGATCTTGTAGGTCTTCATAAAACCGTTCAACTTCAGTTTCTTTAGCATTACTGGTTGGGGCATAGACTTGGTAGACTTGGATATTAATGTTGCATTTGGTTAAATGAAGATTTTTATAAAAATGATTTGAAAAACCCTAGGCTGCAGTCTCAGTTGGTTTTCTTTATAGGGAATCTCGTACTATGCCAATAAGATGCATTCGTTCCACAATGATTTGTAACATGAATAGTTCAGAGCAAAAATTAAAGGCAGTGCCCTAAGAATGGAGAGATAAATACCAAGATTGCTTTATGAATACTACATTAATTACTTTTCTCACTGAAATCAACTTGGAAATTGGAATTTGAGGAGCAAAGTTGATCTGGCTCCTTCAATAAACTTTAAGGTACACCAAAGGATGCTCAAACTACCGCACAATTGCACTCATCTCACACGCTAGTAAACTAATGCTCAAAATTCTCCAAGCCAGGCTTCAGCAATATGTGAACCATGAAATTCCAGATGTTCAAGTGGGTTTTCAAAAAGGCACAGGAACCAGAGACCAAATTGCCAACATCTGCTGGATCATGGAAAAAGCAAGAGAGTTCAAGAAAAACATCTATTTCAGCTTTATTGACTATGCCAAAGCCTTTACCTGTGTGGATTAAAATAAACTGTGGAAAATTCTGAGAGAGATGGGGATACCAGACCACCTGACCTGCCTCCTGAGAAATCTGTATGCAGGTCAGGAAGCAACAGTTAGAACTGGACATGGAACAACAGACTGGTTCCAAATAGGAAAAGGACTACAGCAAGGCTGTATATTGTCACCCTGCTTATTTAACTTCTATGCAGAGTACTTCATGAGACTCGCTGGACTGGAAGAAACACAAGCTGGAATCAAGATTGCTGGGAGAAATATCAATAACCTCAGATATGAAGATGACACCGCCCTTATGGCAGAAAGTGAAGAGGAGCTAAAAAGCCTCTTGATGAAAGTGAAAGAGGAGAGTGAAAAGGTTGGCTTAAATCTCAACATTCAGAAAACGAAGATCATGGCATCCAGTCCCATCACTTCATGGGAAATAGATGGGGAAACAGTGGAAACAGTGTCAGACTTTATTTTGGGGGGCTCCAAAATCACTGCAGATGGTGACTGCAGCCATGAAATTAAAAGGCGCTTACTCCTTGGCAGGAAAGCTATGATCAACATAGATAGCATATTCAAAAGCAGAGACATTACTTTGCCGTCTAAGGTCCGTCTAGTCAAGGCTACGGTTCTTCCTGTGGTCATGTATGGATGTGAGAGTTGGACTGTGAAGAAGGCTGAGTGCCGAAGAATTGATGCTTTTGAACTGTGGTGTTGGAGAAGACTCTTGAGAGTCCCTTGGACTGCAAGGAGACCCAACCAGTCCATTCTGGACGAGATCAGCCTTAGGATTTCTTTGGAAGGAATGATGCTAAAGCTGAAACTCCAGTGCTTTGGCCACCTCATGCGAAGAGTTGACTCATTGGAGAAGACTTAATGCTGGGAGGGATTGGGGGCAGGAGGAGAAGGGGATGACAGAGGATGAGATGGCTGGATGGCATCACGGACTTGATGGAGGTGAGTCTGAGTGAACTCTGAGAGTTGGTGATGAACAGGGAGGCCTGGCATCCTGCGATTCATGGGTTTTGCAAAGAGTTGGACATGACTGAGCGACTGAACTGAACTGAACTGAACGTAAAAAATGTTCACTTCATCACTAGCGATGCCATAAGCATGATTCAATATTGGTTGAACCAGAAGCTTTATTTCTTAAAGTGGGCAAGGACATTTTCCAATAATCATTATTAGCTGAGAAACAGCTAATATTATGAATGGATGATGTGTAGAGGGATGGCTATATGAACAGAGATGCTATGGTACTATTTTTATAAATGGGTTATTGTAATAAGTGCTATTTTAATATTTGAAGAATATCCTAAAGGCTGGTTTATGTGTCCTGGGGCCTGGAAATGTGAACACTTTTGAAAACCCATTGAGGATCATCTTTATCCAAATACAGTCAAAAGCTAATTTATTTAAAATTCTGAGAAGGGAGTTGGGCAGAAAGGACAGAGATGGAGGGGACTTCTTTGGTGGCCTAGTGGTTAAAATTTTACTTTCCAATGCAGGTGGTGTAGGTTTGATTCCTGGTAGGGGAGCTAAGATCCCACAGGCTTCTTGGCTAAAAAACCAAAACATAAAATGCAGAAGCGATATTGTAATAAATTCAATAAAGACTTTAAAAATAGTCCACATAGGAAAAATATTTCAAAAAAAGAGAGAAGTTGAAAAGACTTAAGCATCTTGGAAATGAGAAATCTTGCCAACCTGTGGGAAAGCATTTTAGACTCAGATTTTTTGTGTGTGTGTCGTTTAAGCTTAAATACCTGAGAAGCAATTAAAATGCAACTTTTGTTTCCAATAATAGATTTTCTAGATGAATGGAAAACTTAAATCAGGATGTTTTATGCAATAAGAAAATATAAAAAATATGTTAACCTTTAAATCTGAGGCATCCAACTGGTTGCTCTACCGTACCAGATTTTGCCAAGAAATGTTTGAGACATGCTTAGGAAACTATTACAAGTATGCTTTGAAAAAATAAATTCTCCATAATTTTATAAAATGTTGACATAATATCAGATTAGATTTCCTTGAAGTAAAATATTTTATAAAGTTATTTTTATGCTATGGCATTAATCCCTAGAAAATGAGAATGTTTAATTATTGATTTTCTTTTTTCAATAAAGAAGCCACAGAAAGCAAGACCATCATGATGAACTGGATGAACAATCATATACTTGAATATAAAGCATACATTTAGTATGAAGTCCCTTAAAAATTAAAATAAAGTGCTGCAATTTCAATGACAAAGTTCCTAGTAAACTATGAATGTTAAAAATGGCTTTGAAAATTCACATGCTACGTTCAAGACTGGCTTAGCTTGTCTCATTCCCCAAATGGTTATTTGTGCCAATTAGTTGATTTCTTGTTATTAAATTAATCCTAATGGATTTGGTAGATAATTTGAATTTAATTTAAGTCCTGAGGAAAAAATTCGCTCACTTTCCCAGGCTATGACAGACAAACATTTGCAGACAAATATCCTTTATTATTCAGCCAGAACACCTGTTTTATTTTATTTTCATACCAGTTGTATCACCTTTTGTATAGACAAAGCGACAATACTAGTAGGAATATTTTTAAAAGGAAACACTGGATTAACCAAATTCAGAGGAAATACCCTTCTTAAGAGTACTAAGCCTAAACTTTAGACAGCTAGTTTCATCATGTTCTCCACATTTATTATTTTAAAACACATGCATTTGAATAATCAGTAATCTCTCATTCTAATTAAAGTAAGTAGATACTCTTGATGAGGAACTCATTAAACAAAATTAGTTCTGAAAGTTATTATCCTTTAATTGAACATTTCACCTGAACATAGCACGCATGGCTTTAGAGATGAATATACGCATGGACAAAGGCCAGAGCGTATTTGACAATAGGACTCAGACCCCTGACCTCTGTAGCAATTTCTCCAGGAAGCCAAACCACAACTTTGCAGCCATCAGCCCCAATGGGCTGTGCTTGGTCAGTGACTGCCAACTTTCTAGTTATTGGCTCTGCTTCCAACTCAGCACCAGTTAGAGAAAGTCGCACATGTTCCCCAAACCAATCTAATAAAATGCTTGACTTTTCATTAGCTTTCTTATGCCCCAAACCTCCACTCGAAGCTCATCTGGAGACTTCCACCCCACTTGGATCTTCACCATTCTCCATCTGCTCGCTTTCTGCCAAATTTGAGTGATGGTGGCTGTTTTTGCAGTTATAGAAACTTTGGATGAATAGCCCTTCTTATTCTCACTTGGGTGATCATTTATTTCTACGGACTTCATAGAAGCATATTCCTTAGTTAATTTTCTTTGCTGAAATATTCATTTGTAACAGACGCAGAGGGTCTGCTCTGCAGAAGGTTTGTTGGCAGACATGGCATTTGGGAGAATGAATGCATGGTGCTTCCCAGGTGGTACTAGTGATAAAGAACCCGCCTGCTGGTGCTGGAGACCTAAGAGACAGGGGTTCGATCCCTGAGTTGGGAAAATCCCCTGGAGAAGGGAATGGCAACCCACTCCAGTGTTCCTGCCTGGGGAATCCCATGGGCAGAGGAGACTAGTGGGCTACAGTCCATGGGGTCGCAAAGAGTCGGATATGACTGCAGTGACACTTAGGGGCACACTTATGCCTGGCGTAGATAGCAGTTAAAATTGATCTCATATCTCTTTCCTCCTTACTCCATCTTACTCAGCTACATCTACTCATTACTGCTTCAGCCTTTAGAGTGCCTCTCTTGCCTGCCTTTCTTCCATTTTTTTTTTCTCTGTAAGTATCCAGGTTAAGGTTTTGACTATCTGCTACATACCATTCAATTTAAAACTCCCTCTCTTCACTCACATCCTACCAAACAGACTTTCTATGTCCTGCCTCCCTCCCCTACAATTCAGGCTTGTCAGTCAAAACTTCCTAAAATGCGCTTAGTTAAATAAAATATAGTTCTTCCTTCACTAACTGGAAATGGACAAAATCCTCAGCTTACTCCCCAAAGCCCTCCATTGTCCAAGTATGGAATACTTCTGTTAACAACGGCATACTTCTTTTAGCAAAGTGAGTTTATCCTTGAACACAGAGCAGACTTCGCTCTTTCTTACCTTTCTAATTTCTTCTTGGAATCCAAAAATGTTTTGCTCTGTTCCTCTTAATCTAACCACTAGAAGTTACCTTTGAAGAAACAGTTCCTTGTTTCTGATATTTAAATCCTTCTCTTAAAATGCAGACTTGAAAGGTACTTACAGGGACTAGCCCCTTAACTGGGTTAACTAGCAGGTTTTAACCCACATGCCAACCAATATAAACTAGTAATAGTAGATTGGTATGTTGAATTGAGGAAGATTCAGATATTGTGACCAGGTTCTTCAGGTGACATGCGGCTGCTGCTGCTGCTAAATCGCTTCAGTCGTGTTCGACTCTGTGTGACCCCATAGACTGCAGCCCACCAGGCTCCGCCGTCCCTGGGATTCTCCAGGCAAGAACACTGGAGTGGGTTGCCATTTCCTTCTCCAAGGCGTGAAAGTGAAAAGTGAAAGTGAAGTCGCTCATTAAGTGTCTGACTCTTATATGTTAGATGAGAGGGATCTCACTGATATCTTCAGGAAATTCCATCCAAATGCAGAAGAATACACCTTCTTCTCAAGTGCACATGGAACATTCTCCAGGACAGACCACATCTTGGGTCACAAATCAAAACTATTAAACTTACCTTTCTTAAATTTAAGAAAATTGAAATTGCATCAAGCATCTTCTCTGACCACAATGCTATGAGATTAGATATCAATTACAAGGAAAAGACTGTAAGAAACACAAACACATGGAGATTAAACAACATGTTTCTAAATAACCAACAGGTTACTGAAGAAATCAAAAGGGAAATAAAAAAACTTCTAGAAACAAATGACAATGAAAACACAACAATCCAAAGCCTATGCTGCTGCTGCTAAGTCGCTTCAGTCGTGTCCGACTCTGTGCGACCGCATAGATGGCAGCCCACCAGGCTCCTCCATCCCTGGGATTCTCCAGGCAAGAACACTGGAGTGGGCTGCCATTTCCTTCTTCAATGCATGAAAGGGAAAAGTGAAAGTGAAGTCGCTCAGTCGTGTCCGACTCTTCGCCACCCCATGGACTGCAACCTACCAGGCTCCTCCGTCCATGAGATTTTCCAGGCAAGAGTACTGGAGTGGGTTGCCATTGCCTTCTCCTCAGGTGACATGAGAGATTACTTAATTAAATAAAAACTGATAACCTTTAAAACAGTAGTCAAGTGACAATTGGTTAACATGGCCAGAGGAGCCAGTTGATAATCTTAACAACTTATCAAAGTTTGCTGTCTGTGTTCTAGATATTTTATTTGCAATTAACGATGCATTTCTCTATAAGCTTCTTCTATGATCTTTTAAAACATTTTCTAATTAATTGCCTATCTGTTGACCATAACTCTACTTAAGCTCTCTATCCTCAATTAAAATAACTCTCTGAAAGCAGATTTGTGTTATCTTCTAGAATATTTCAGAGCTGGTTCCCATAAACATGAGGTTTTATTCTATTTGTAGAAAAATATAATACAAAATGAGAGGAGTAGGGGAATTAGGGTAATTACTTTAAAAATAAAGATATTTAAAAACAATGATGCAGACTTTCAGTTACCAGAAGTTTCAGTTGGCTAAAAAATTTTCCACCTTCTTGAAAAGTGGACAGTAAGAAGCTATTGCTAGTTACCAGAAAGAAAGGGAAGACACATATTGTTTGCTAAGCAGAAATAGAATTTAAATATTATTTTTTTCTTCTTTTGGGAAATCAAAGGTTTTTTCTATAGAGTACAGACTAGAATTTTACTTTGGCAGTGAAGATTTGTGACTCGAATTCACAGTGAAACATGAACTTGCCAGTGTGATCTCTGAATTCTGTTGTCTGGTCACTTTATTTCATAGATGCTTAAATGGTTGGATTCTCTGTTAGGTTTGATAAATATCCTCAAGATGTGCCTTAATGATTTTCCAGATTTAACTTTAATTTGTATGATAGGAGATTTTTTTAAAAACTAAATAAAATGGAAAGCATTAAAATAAATGAATTAAATTCCTAGCTCGAAATATCAGGAAAAAAATGAACCTAAACCCAGTAGAGACAGTAAAAACAAACCAATAAACAATTAAGAAAAGGAACTACAGGTCAACATCTCTTATAAAAATGAATGCAAAATACTCAAAAAAGTATTAACAGAAACCAATAGCACATAAAGAAAATAATATACAATGACCAAGTTACATTTATTATAAGAATATAAGAAGGTTCTTTTAATATTAAGAAATTCATAAATATCATAAAACATCGATCTGTTGTCTATCATCCATATGGCCTATCTTTATTTATCTAATATATCTGTCTCTATCTCTCTGTATCTTTATCTCCAAGAGTGAATGCACGTGCATATATTTTCTAGTTTTGTCCACTATGAGAGTCTAGAATCAATGACACCTCAATATCAATGACCACATTTAGCAACCATATCTTAGGTTCCAATAAAAAGAGACAGAGCTCCTTAAAGAAATGGCTGATTCCAGGTTTGGGGAATAGAAAAAGCAAGGTAAGCCTAGAATATGTTGTGGTGTCAGAAAGTAAGAACATGTTAAAAAAACAAAGTGATGGGGTCCCGTTGGGAGGTCACATGATGTCTGAACAAGAGAAGAAAAGTGATGGCTTCCTTTGCTGCGGAGCATGGGCTTGGTCGTTGCGGTGCACGGGCTTCTCATCGAGGCGGCTTCTCTTGTGGCAGAGCACAGGCTCTAGCACCCAGGCTCAGTAGGTGTGCACAGGCTGAGTTACTCCGTGGCTTCTGGGACCATCCCGAATCAGGGATCGAACCTGTGTGTCTTGCATCGGCAGGCTGATTCTTTACCACTGAGCCACCAGAGAAGCCACCTGGATTATTTAAAAAAATGATGCTTAATTTAGAAATAATTTTTCTCCCAAATTAGAGTAAATAGAAATGAAAAGATGAAGAAGAGGATCAGGCGCAGTTTTTAAAACCCCCATCTGTTGCCCCCCCAAATATGCAAACGCCTATCAGGCATTACATATTGCATAAGCAATGGCCTTTTTCTAGCAACTCATACTGTAGGTGGCAAATAACATGTCCTGATGATAACAGTTGTTGCTGTTTATGTCTGCCTCTTTGCAGCCCCATGGACTCTAGCCCGCCAGGCTCCTCTGTCCATGGGATTCTCCAGGCGCGAATACTGGAATGGGTTGCCATGTCCTCCTCTAGGGGGTCTTCTTGACCTTCATTTCCTGCACTGAAGGTGGTTTCTTTACCACTGAGCCACAAGGGAAGCCCCACAATGATAATAAGACATTTTTAACAAGAGTGGGTACTTCTACTACTGCAGTACAACTAATATTTCTAGAGTAAAATGCTCATTGACGTGTATGCACACATAAACTCTAATTCTCACAAAAACCCTGCAAGTTATGTATTGTTATTCCTGCTGTACTGCTCAAGTACCTAAGGATATCAGGATCTCAGAGCTCATCTTACTATGGAGTTTTCTACAGAGGTCTGCCAGGAGATTAAGTCTAGTTTCTTTTTCTCTGAAGAACAGAGGATGAATTTAGAGTATTTGCAAGTCTTTCTGAGTCAGAGGTGAAGATGGTAACATTCACTCTGGTGTGCTGTCAGAGGACTGGCTGCCACGCATATTAAGGTCCGTACTCATCATCTGATGACCGCCCATTAAACGTCAGTGTCCTCTCTCCCTCCTTCCCAACACACAAGTAATGGTTACCTTTTGTGGTCAGGCTCTTCAGCAATATTTAGTCACCATAGATCTTGGAAACTGTGTGTTATCTCAGCCCCAACAGCTATTACTGCCATACTCAGTCAGGCAAAGCTGATGGGAATTTTTCACATACATCTTCCAACATTCCAAATGCATCCTCTACATAATAGAGTATAGGAAAAAACATAATCAAATTGCCCCTTACTTTGGTTTGGACACAGAAGAAACATTTCAGACCACAAGAAGCAGGTGGGAACTTTTAAATCACATCATATTTTCTGCGGCTTGTATAAGATTAATAACTTGGTCAACCTTCACAGACCATTTCCAGAGACTTCTGAATTCCTGAATATTGTAGAAATATCTTCTACTCTTAAACTCACTGTAAAGATCATGAACAAAAGGAGGCTCATACTATCTCTAAAGCATTCTTCCCCAAACTTTCTGCCTTTTATAAAGGGTATTTTTCAAGGAATTTTATATTTGTTTCATAATGTAGTTTGTACATTATATGAAATATCATATCAATTCTTACTATATCTAGAGCAATGCCACTGAGTATTAAGTGAATGAAATACTGTGGTTATTAGATAAAACAAGGCATGATGGTATGCTGTAAAAGACTGACTGTCTTGAATAAATATGAGCAGAAAGCTGAAACTCCACAGAGGCATTTCAAGTGAATTTGATCACCAGGTTGAAGTGAATTGTTGACAAAACCCTTGTTTTACTGCACTGACTCAGCATAGCATCCAGTCTCTCATGCCTTGGCATATATTGATGTTTCACTGCTGACACGCTGGCTCAGGGAGTCACGTGTCTGGCCTCACTGTGTGATCCAACATGAGAAAAGATTTCAAACCCTTGAACTCCCAAATGCTGGCATTGAATAATACCTTTTTTTGATGCTTTATGTTTAATAATCTAAAACAGGTCATCAGACATTTTGTTCATTCATTCATAATTGAAATCTCAAGGTTAGTCACCATGCGAGTGCTCTTCCGTGTTTGGGCAGGGACGATAGTAATGGCCCGGGTCAGAGTTTGCAGCAGTGAGCTTCCTCTGAGTGGCTGAAAGTGCTTTATCCTCCGAGTAGGTTGTCTGTGATGGTCCAGTCTCGGCTCCTCCTCATCGCCCCAGGGTGGTCAGATAGGACTCCTGCTGCTGCTGCTGCTGCTGCTAAGTCGCTTCAGTCGTGTCCGACTCTGTGCAACCCCATAGACAGCAGCCTACCAAGCTCCTTAGTCCCTGGGATTTTCGAGGCAAGAACACGGGAGTGGGTTGCCATTGCCTTCTCCAATGCATGAAAGTGAAAAGTGAAAGTGAAGTCGCTCAGTCGTGTCCGACTCTTCGCCACCCCATGGACTGCAGCCCACCAGGGTCCTCCATCCATGGCATTCTCCAGGCAAGAGTACTGGAGTGGGGTGGCATTGATAGGACTCCTGCCTGATGGATAAGTGTAGTAGGGGATGCGATGACTCCTGGCCTTGACGGTCATAGGGTTAACTCTGCACGTGGGGCCTCCATAAGGCTTCCCTGGTCGCTCAGTGATAAAGAATCTGCCTGTCAGTGCAGGAGCCACAGGAAACCTAGGTTTCATCCCTGGATCAGGAAGAAGGGAATGGCTGCCCACTCCAGTATTCTTGCCTGGGAAATCCCATGGGCAGAGGAGCCTGGGATGCCACAGTCCATGAGGTCACAAAGAGTTGGATCTGATTTCTTGACTAAACAATAGGGCTTCAGTGAACATGAAATCTGTGCAGAAACAAAGACTTATTGAGAGGAAACGATATGGACAGTTTTGAAGTCTGCACAAGGTGCTGGTCAGTGGGGTTCAGGTTAAATATCCAATTACATGTTTTAATTCTCATAACTACCCTAAGGCAAAGCTCAGGGAATTCGAGTAATTTCCCCAGGCTACAGAGCTGGTAAATAATTTGTCTCATTTTGGAACCCAGCTTCATCCTGCCCCTTTGCAAATGTAATTCACTCATTTATCAACTGTTTGTTGAGTGCTTACTGCATGCTAAGGACTGTTTTAGGCACATGAAATATATAAGAACTCCTGGCCCTCATGGAATTTAAAAGAGAGGATAAAAAATGCATTTTATGTGCTTATGTGATGAAGCAGAGTACTGAAGAAAGATTATGCCAAGGACAGTTTTAAAAAGAATTGTTGGGATAGGAGTCACTGAGAAAGTAGCACAAAGCTATGAACTCTCCGTGGATGCCTGGAGTGTGGACAATGCTTTTACAGAAAAGTGACAACTGAATGAGATCCTACATAAATAATAAACAGGAATTTAGTAGGAGGAAAAAGAGACTGATAATCCTGAGGCAATTCAAAGTAATGAGATTAGAAATTCATTAAAAAATCACCCTGTTTTTATATTGAATATGTGTGCTTAAACGAGACAGAAAGACACAGAGGGAACATCCTGGCTTCTTTACCTCCTTCCAAAACAAAATAAAATAGAGTGCTGTCCATTTAGAATATCCAGGGCCGATTTCTTGCCCATGAGCATCATTTAGAGATGACATTATCTTACCTGATCTGATGATGCTGTAACTGTAACTGGGAAATGTGTAACCACCCAGTCTCCAGAAAAAATGCTTTCATCTGTATCAGTCATTAATGTCCATGGTGTAAATATTCTAATCATAGTCAGTTTGAAGCTACTGACACGCAATCACTAAATGAGGTCTTGAAAAGAGATGTGAGTTAGTATAGCGTTATATAGTATTTCTACCTGGCAGACACAAAACATGCAAATAGCTTTCAATAATTACTGAGCTTAGCCATTGATTTACCAAAGTCTTAGAAGAGAACAAAGCATGACTCTTAAGAGACGGTATGAGCTGTTTCCACCCCACCACTGGGTGGCATAGGAATAAAAGGAATTCCGTGTTTTCTCTAAGTCAGATCTTAGATATTTTTGTTCTGGAGAAATCTCCCAGTTCAGGGAAATGTACCATTCAGAATGCTTTTACTTTTGGTGACAAGATACTTTTCCTTAAGGTGTCAGAGCCTGGTAGCTGGTTAAGACCATTGCCAGCTACAATGTGGTCCCACTAGTTTTTCTGCTTGTGCTTTTGGTGTCATATCGCAAAATATCATTGCCAAGATTTCTTCCCTGTGCTTTCTTCTAGGGGTTTTATGGTATCAGGTCTTATAATTTGAGTTAATTTTCATGAGTGATGTAAGATAAGGGTTCAATTTCATCTTCTTCAGATTGTTATCCATGCTTTTGTTGAAGAGACTGTCATTTTCCCACTGAGTGTTCTTGGCTCCCTTGGCAAATATTAGTTGACCTTGTATGCTGGGTTTTATTACCAGGCTCTCTTTTCTATTCCATTGGAGACTTTTCCTCACTGAATGGTTGCATCTGCTTGCATGCTGCCCATAATCCCACTCCAAGGGCAAGCATGATGCCAGCAGGTTAAGGGAGGTTATTATGGTACTTTCATCTGAACTACTTTTATGTTGTAGCTTTGAAGGTGGTAAAAAAGACAGTTGTGGGGACTGTAACTTTTAATCTTCTGGAATATAAATATGCCTCTGATGCAAGGGAAAATGTTGATTGCCCTGGTGCTTTTTTCTGTGTTTGAATATCTCCCCCCAGGGGGAGCCACTGCCCAGAATATCACTTTTGCTGCTGAGTTACCTGGAACATCTAAAGAGAAACAATTCATAGGAGAAGCAGTCACTAATAATAGACCTCGTCACAAGAGTTCATGACTTTAAAGATTCTTGTTTTGTTTTCTTTCTTCCTTTCTTTCTTTTTCTTTTCTTTCTTTTTTTTTTTTTTTTTGGTTGTTGCTGCTATTAGCATTCCTGTTACGTGTAGCATCACAGGACATTTTTCACTTCCTAAAATGTGGTCACACTAGGACCACGGCCTTGTCTAACTCAGTGAAACTAAGCCATGCCCATGGGGCCACCGGGGATGGGCGGGTCATGGTGGAGAGGTCTGGCAGAATGTGGTCCACTGGAGAAGGGAATGGCAAACCACTTCAGTATTCTTACCTTGAGAACCCCATGAACAGTATGAAAAGGTAAAATGATAGGATACTGAAAGAGGTACTCTCCAGGTCAGTAGGTACCCAATATGCTACTGGAGATCAGTGGAGAAATAACCCCAGAAAGAATGAAGGGATGGAGTCAAAGCAAAAACAATATCCAATTGTGGATGTGACTGGTGATAGAAGCAAGGTCTGATGCTGTAAAGAGCAATATTAGGAACCTGGAATGTCAGGTCCATGAATCAAGGCAAACTGGAAGTGGTCAAACAGGAGATGGCAAGAGTGAACATCGACATTCTAGGAATCAGCGAACTAAAATGGAATGGAATGGGTGAATTTTACTCAGATGACCATTATATCTACTACTGTGGGCAGGAATCCCTTAGAAGAAATGGAATAGCCATCATGGTCAACAAAGAGTCCAAATGTAGTACTTGGATGCAATCTCAAAAATGACAGAATGATCTCTGTTCATTTCCAAGGCAAACCATTCAATATCACAGTAATCCAAGTCTATGCCCCAACCAGTAATGCTGAAGAAGCTGAAGTTGAACTATTCTATGAAGACCTATAAGACCTTTTAGAACTAGCACCTATAAAAGATGTTCTTTTCATTACAGGGGACTGGAATGCAAAATTAGGAAGTCAAGAAAACACCTGGAGTAACAGGCAAATTTGGCCTTGGAATGCAGAATGATACAGGGCAAAGACTAATAGAGTTTTGCCAAAAAAATTCACTGGTCATAGCAAATACCTTCTTCCAACAACACAAAAGAAGACTCTACACATGGACATCACCAGATGGTCAACACCGAAATCAGATTGATTATATTCTTTGCAGCCAAAGATGGAGAAGCTCTATACAGTCAACAAAAACAAGACCGGGAGCTGACTGTGGCTCAGATCATGAACTCCTTATTACCAAATTCAGACTGAAATTTAAGAAAGTAGGGAAAACCACTGGACCATTCAGGTATGACCTAAATCAAATCTCTTATGATTATACAGTGGAAGTGAGAAATAGATTTTAGGGTCTAGATCTGATAGATAGAGTGCCTGATGAACTATGGAATGAGGTTCGTGACATTGTACAGGAGACAGGGATCAAGACCATCCCCATGGAAAAGAAATGCAAAAAAGCACAATGGCTCTTTGAGGAGGCCTTAAATTAGCTTGAAAAGAAGAGAAGCGAAAAGCAAGGAGAAAAGGAAAGATATAAGCATCTGAATGCAGAGTTCCAAAGAATAGCAAGAAGAGATAAGAAAGCCTTCTTCAGCAATCAATGCAAAGAAATAGAGGAAAACAACAGAATGGGAAAGACTAGAGCTCTCTTCAAGAAAAGTAAAGATACCAAGGGAACATTTCATGAAAGATGGGCTTGATAAAGGACAGAAATGGTCTGGACCTAACAGAAGCAGAAGATATTAAGAAGAGGTGGCAAGAATACACAGAAGAACTGTACAAAAAAGATCTTCAAAACCAAGATAATCACGATGGTGTGGTCACTCACCTAGAGCCAGACATCCTCGAATGTGATGTCAAGTGGGCCTTAGAAAGCATCACTACGAACAAAGCTACTGGAGGTGATGGAATTCCAGTTGAGCTGTTTCAAATCCTGAAAGATGATGCTGTGAAAGTGCTGCACTCAATATGCCAGCAAATGTGGAAAACTCAGCAGTGGCCACAGGACTGGAAAAGGTCAGTTTTCATTCCAATCCCAAAGAAAGGCAATGCCAAAGAATGCTCAAACTACCGCACAGTTGCACTCATCTCACACGCTAGTAAACTAATGCTCAAAATTCTCCAAGCCAGGCTTCAGCAATACATGAACCGTGAACTCCCTGATGTTCAAGCTGGTTTTAGAAAAGGCAGAGGAACCAAATATCAAATTGCCAACATCTGCTGGATCATGGAAAAAGCAAGAGAGTTCCAGAAAAACATCTATTTCTGCTTTAATGACTATGCCAAAGCCTTTGACTGTGTGGATCACAATAAACTGTGGAAAATTCTGAAAGAGATGGGAATACCAGACCTCCTGACCTACCCCTTGAGAAACCTATATGCAGGTCAGGAAGCAACAGTTAGAACTGGACATGGAACAACAGACTGGTTCCAAATAGGAAAAGGAGTACATCAAGGCTGTATATTGTCACCCTGCTTATTTAACTTTTATGCAGAGTAAATCATGAGAAAAGCTGGACTCGAACAATCACAAGCTGGAATCAAGATTGCCGGGAGAAATATCGATCACCTCAGATATGCAGATGACACCACACTCATGGCAGAAAGTGAAGAGGAACTAAAAAGCCTCTTGATGAAAGTGAAAGAGGAGAGTAGAAAAAGTTAGCTTAAAGCTCAACATTCAGAAAACAAAGATCATGGCATCTGGTCCCATCACTTCATGGGAAATAGATGGGAAACAGTGGAAACAGTGTCAGACTTTAATTTTTTGGGCTCCAAAATCACTGCAGATGGTGACTGCAGCCATGAAATTAAAAGACATTTACTCCTTGGAAGAAAAGTTATGACCAACCTAGATAGCATATTGAAAAACAGAGACATTATTTTGCCAACAAAGTTCTGTCTAGTCAAGGCTATGGTTTTTCTGGTGGTCATGTGTGGATTTGAGTTGGACTGTGAAGAAAGCTGAATGCCGAAGGATTGATGCTTTTGAACTGTGGTGTTGGAGAAGACTCTTGAGAGTCCCTTGGACTACAAGGAGATCCAACCAGTCCATTCTGAAGGAGATCAACCCTGGGATTTCTTTGGAAGGAATGATGCTAAAGCTGAAACTCCAGTACTTTGGCCACCTCATGTGAAGAGCTGACTCATTGGAAAAGACTCTGATGCTAGGAGGGATTGGGGGCAGGAGGAGAAGGGGACGACAGAGGATGAGATGGCTGGATGGCATCACTGACTTGATGGAATCGAGTCTGAGTGAACTCTGAGAGTTGGTGATGGACAGGGAGGCCTGGCGTGCTGTGATTCATGGGGTCACAAAGAGTCAGACACAACTGAGTGACTGAACTGAACTTTACTGAAAATGTAGAAGCAAACAGGTTGCCCAGTTATTTTTCCAAAGTATCTGAGCAGAAAAAATATTGCTTATGTATGATCATCTGATAATCTCCACAGGCTTAATAACAGTGTAGGTGAAAGACTAGGGCTCTCTGGTGGCTCAGGGCAAAGAATCCACCTACAAAGGCAGGAGACATGGGTTCAATGTTTGGGTCAGGAAGATCCCTTGAAGAAGGAAATGGCAATCCACCCCAATGTTCTTGCCTATGGAATCCCATGCCAGAGGAGCCTGGAGGGCTACAGTCCAGGGGTTGCAAAGAGTCAGAGACAGCTTAGTGACTAATCAACAACAAACAAAGTGACAGAATGCAAATTTATTGCTCACTAAGTCACGTGAATTGTTTCCAGGATTTAATTTTTAATATTCAAAATAAATTGTACAGAGGGGGCAGACTATGAAACCAGACTCAACTGATTCTTTTCCTCAACTGCAGAAGCTCAGTAAATGTTGAATAAGTGACTCAATCTCAAATTTACTGTTGAGGAAACATATTCAAGGAAATGAGAGAGTCAGTTCCTGGGTAGGTTGATAAGAAGTCCAGGGTCCCCGAGGAGGAGAAGGGCCCTTGACAAGGAGACAGGGGTCTGGGGTTATCAAGGAGGAGAAAAAGACATACTTTTTTTTCTGCATTGTTTTGTCTTAGTCAATATAACAATGTATCTTGCTTGAGGACATGTTTTTCCTTAAGAAGAATCTTCTGAATAATCTTGTTATCTTAGATAACATTATATACCATATATATATGCATATATAATATATATTATATATATACAATTATATATATATTATATATATATAAGATAACAACATATATTGTGGGAGTGGGGTCTGGTAAAACCTTTCTATTATTAGTTGAATCTTGTTAATTTAAGAAGTATGATGTGGGGTTGGGTCTGGTAAAGGTATATAAGGCCTTCATAAGACTAGTGAGGGGGGCACTCTCCGTCTCCCTTATGACTCTGTCAGAAGCTTTCTCTGTCTCTTTTTCACTTTAATAAAACTCTGAAGCTCTTGAGTGATCAAGCCTGGTCCATGGTCCTGAAGCAAAATCTTCTTCGGAGATCATGAATCCGACATCATTCACCTTAAGCTATCAAAGTTTCTTACATTGGGCAACACTGGCCAGTTAATAAGTGGTAGAGCCTCATTGAAATATAACATTTTCTTGTTTCCAAGCTCTTTCTTTCTCAAAGTACTATGTTCCTCCACGGTGTCCACCTGGGGGAGAATGAGGGGTGGCAATTAGAGCACTGAGTTTAGAGTTTGATGTCTGTAACTCTGGGCTGCATTCTTGATCCACAGATGAGAAGCTCATTGATCTTCACCATTTCTCTTGTCTCCCTTTCTGCAAATGTTTGTCCTGCAAAAGTCATAAGGCATTAAAACCACTTCATAACATGCAAATATAATATTTAGTTGAGATACTATTTTTCAACAAGTACTGTAGAAATGCCCTTTTTGTTCCCTGCATGTAATTAGTAAAACAGCTACTTTGACAGGTTTGTACCTGAAATCCGGGATTTATTTTGGCCTTTCTCCTGCCAGTTATTTGTGCCCAAACTTGTTTTGACTAGCCATGTTACATGGACACCAAAGGGTCTCATAATTAGTTTTTCTTCTGGGGCATCACTGAAAACAGAGTCTCTGAAGCATGATGTGCAGAGGAGCTGCCTCAAAATCACTTGGGGAGCAGGTTGTGATGGACCCTAAGGTCTGAGAAACTCCCAGCTGGTAGACAGTGGGCTTCTTAACCTTCCCAAGTGAATTCTGTTGTTCTCTCAGTGTTTCCGACTCTTTGTGACCCCACAGACTGCAGTGCACCAGGCTTCCCTGTCCTTCACTTCCTCCCAGACTTTGCTCAAACTCACGTCCCTTGACTCCATGATGCCATCCAACCATCTCATCCTCTGTTGTCCCCTTCTCCTGCCTTCAATCTTTCTCAGCATCATGGTCTTTTCCAATGACTCAGTTCTTCGCATCAGGTGGCCAAAGTATTGGAGCTTCAGCTTCAATATCCATCCTTTCAATGAATATTCAGGACTGATTTCCTATAAGATTGACTGGTTTGAGCTTCTTGCTGTCCAAGGGACTCTCAAAGGTATTTTCCAGCACCACAGTATAAAAGCCTCAGTTCTTTGGTGGTCAGTCTTCTTTATGGTCCAGCTCACATGCATAATCACATGACTCCTGGAAGAACCATAGCTTTGGGAAGTTTGAGACCTGCTGCACTGCACACTGTGTACATATGTGTAGCATCACAATACAGTCCAGCATGGTGAACATATTCTTTTGAAAGAAATGGATAGACAGACTCATTGATGGTTATCTCACTTTGGGAAATTACCCTTTGGAACTGATGCAATGGAGAAAGTACACTGCTTCATGGAAGCTATGTTTAGCTTTCAGTCATCCATGTTGGAAGAGCCAGTCAGGAGCCTGAGGGTTTAGATGCAGACCAGCTCAGCAGCCTCCCACATGTGTGACTTCAGGGGCTCTTCCGCTCTGTGCCTTATCTCAGCATCCTTAGGGGACCAGAGGCCAGCAGAGACCTCCCTTGGGAGTTTGTGAGGTTCCTACGGTGTCAACAGGTTGACACAAGGCAGACATCTTGTCCGCAGCAGACATCTGGTGTCCCTTAACTGTTTCTGATGCTGAGGATAAGAGGCACCCTCTTCCTTTCTCCTGGTGACCAGCAGCCTTGGACACTGAGTCTAGGCAGGAGCCAGGATGCCCTAACTCAGAGACCATCATGCAGGGTCTCGAGCAACATCCCTAGAAGTGTGGAGTTAAATACCAGGTCCACTCTCCAAACACACAGTGAAGGGGAAAGGGGCCAGGAGTGTATGTGTGTGTGTGTGTGTGTTGGGGGGTGGAATGCAGAGATGAAGCTGACTTGAGCCAGGAGTCACTGAAGAGTGGACCCCAGGATGAGGAGGGTTCTGTCAGGATTCAGATCGCGGTGTGATAAGCAGCACAATTGAAAAGAGACTTTCAATTTCTAGACTCTGCAGCTAGAAGATATTGTACTTGGAAGACAATATAGTCCCTTTTCTGCATATCCTTCTAAAGTCTCTGTGATCCACATATAATAATCCACATATTTCTTAATATTCAGATAAAGTGATAAAATGTGAAATTAACCCTGATATGAAATTTCATAGTCTATATTTTGCTTTAAATTATATTTTGAATGCAGTTCCATGTGAGCATTTTTTCCTCAGTAACCTATGTTCAAGTGACTTCAGATAATTTCTTGGGTCAAAACTCTACTTTGAGAAGAGTTGGGTTATTTTCACTTTATTTTCGCTATTGTAATAGCTATGTAAAGAATAATGTCCAAATCTTTGCATATATTCCTATTTATCTAGAAATTCATTAGAAATACAATCATTGTCAAAATATACTTAGAGATTTTTGATGTGTCTGTGTGCATGCTAAGTCGCTTCAGTCGTGTCCAACTCTTTGTGACCCTACAGCCCTGCCAGGCTCCTCTGTTCATGGGATTCTCCAGACAAGGACACTGGAGTGGGTAGCCACGTCCTCCAGGCCATCTTTCTGACCTAGGAATCAAACCCGCATCTCTTATATCTTCTGCATTGACAGGTTTTGGTTTTTTTTAACCACTAGTGTCACCTGGGAAGCCCAAAGATTTCTGATACTTACTTCCAAATAACTTTCCCCAAACAAGTTTTGCTAGCTTTACAAGTCATCAGCAGCGCAAGTCATTGTTAAATGTGGGTCAAAGAACCTGCATTGCCTGGGAGTTTCTTGGAACCAGTCTCTCCTCCCACCTGGACCTCCTGAATTAGAGTCTGCATTTCAGTGAGATTTCAGAAAGCTCTGCATGACTGAGAATCTGGGATACCACCACATTCCACTGCAGCCTCAGCGGCCTTAAGACATTTTCGTTTCTGCTGGAGGGGAAAACAGACAGGATACAGAGATGGTGAAAGTTTGATTTCAGGCTGAGAAACGGGGTGATATCATCAGTCTGAGAATTACTCACTGGTGTTAGCTGAGTCACCTGTCCAGAAATAGAGCAGGCAGAGCTGAGGTAAGCGGCCGAGGGGGTGTCAGGAGGGGGTGGCTACACCTGCACCTCTTCTAATTCCAGCACCGCACCGCTTGGCTCTGAAGTCCAGGAGCAGCTGTGACTCAGCTGTGACCGGCCTGGGGGATGGATACGGAGGTAGGCTGGCCTCTCTGCTGATGCTCCTCTTTTAGAATTTGTCAATGACTGTGGGCGGCTCTACCAATGACATCACCATTGCCACGGAATTGAGTTAGTGATCGCTACTAAACAGACATCTGTTCGCCCGAGAGTCATGTGTTCACACACATGAGGTTGACTTCATATTTGCATTTGCAGGGCTAAATCATCACGTTTGACAACTTCCACTGAATTCGCAAATATGCCTTTTTGATTGACTATTTTGGAGATAAAATGATGTTATACATCAGTGTCCAACTCATAAATGCTGAGGATGACCTGAGAGTCTGGTTAAGATGCAGACTGTGATTTGGTGGCTTTAGAGCGGTGCCCGAGGTTCTTCATTTCAACCAGGCCCCTAGTGTTGCTAGATATAGATTCTGAAGTGTGTGCTTGTGTGTTTATTTACTCAATCGTGTCTGATGCTTTGCAACCCCATGGACTGTAGCCCACCAGGCGTCCATGTCCATGGGATTTCCTAGGCCAGAATACTGCAGTGGGTTGCCATTTCCTTCTCCAGGGGACCTTTTAGACCCAGAGCTCTAATCAATGTCTCTGCCATCTCCTGCATTGGTAGGTAGATTCTTACCACAGCACCACCTGGGAAGCCTGAAGATCACACCTTGAATAAGGTCCGGTAGATGCATCGAATATTAATCTTACCTTTTCAAACTTGGGTCACATCATTTAAAAGTAAAGTAGATTTGTACTTTTAAAATTTTTTATTTATTTTTTAATTGAAGAATAATTGCTTTACAGAATTTTGTTGTTTTCTGTCAAACATCAACATGAATCAGCCATAGGTGTACATATGTCCCCTTCCTCTTGAACCTCCTTCCCATCTCCCTCCCCATCCCACCCCTCTAGGTTGATGTAGAGCCCCTGTTTGATTTCCCTGAGATATACAGAAAATTTCCATTGCCTATTTATTTTACATATGGTAATGTATCAATAACCTCAGATATGCAGATGACACCACCCTTATGGCAGAAAATGAAGAGGAACTAAAAAGCCTCTTGATGAAAGTAAAAGAGGAGAGTGAAAAAGTTGGCTTAAAGCTCAACATTCAGAAAACGAAGATCATGGCATCTGGTCCCATCACTCCATGGGAAATAGATGGAGAAACAGTAGAAACAGTGTCAGACTTTATTTTTGGGAGCTCCAAAATCACTGCAGATGGTGACTGCAGCCATGAAATTAAAAGACACTTACTTGGAAGAAAAGTTATGACCAACCTAGATAGCATATTCAAAAGCAGAGATATTACTTTGCCGACTAAGGTCCGTCTAGTCAAGGCTATGGTTTTTCCAGTAGTCATGTATGGATGTGAGAGCTGGACTGTGAAGAAGGCTGAATGCCGAAGAATTGATGCTTTTGAACTGTGGTGTTGGAGAAGACTCTTGAGAGTGCCTTGGACTGCAAGGAGATCCAACCAGTCCATTCTGAAGGAGATCAACCCTGGGATTTTTTGGAAGGAATGATGCTAAAGCTGAAACTCCAGTACTTTGGCCACCTCATGCGAAGAGTTGACTCATTGGAAAAGACTTTGATGCTGGGAGGGATTGGGGGTGGGAGAAGAAGGGGACGACCGAGGATGAGATGGCTGGATGGCATCACGGACTCGATGAATGCGAGTCTGAGTGAATGCTGGGAGTTGGTGATGAACAGGGAGGCCTGGCGTGCTGAGACTCATGGGGTCGCAAAGAGACGGACACGACTGAGCGACTGAACTGAATTGAACTGAATATAAGTTTCCATGGTACTCTCTCCATACAGCTCATCCTCTCCTCCCCTCTCCTCATGTTCATAAGTCTCTTCTCTGTGTTTCTCTACTGCTTCCCTGCAAATAAATTCATCAGAACCATCCCTCTAGATTCTATATATATGCATTAGTATATGATATTTATCTTTCTCTTTCTGACTTACTTCACTCTGTATAATAGGCTCTAGGTTCATCCACCTCATTTGGACTGACTCAAATGTGTTCCTTTTTATGGCTGAGTAATATTCCATCATGTGTATGTATCACATTTCTTTATCTATTCATCTATCAATGGACAACTAGGTTGCCTCCATGTTCTAGCTATTGTAAATAGTGCTGTAATGAATATTGGGGTATATGTGTTTTTTCAATTTCAGTTTTCTCAGGGTATATGCCTAGGAGTGGGCATGGTCCACTCGAGGGTCCTATGGTGGTTTTATTCCTAGTTTTTTAAGGAATCTCCTTACCGTCTTCCAAAGCAGCTGTATCTATTTACATTCTTACAACAGTGCAAGAGTGCTCCCTTTTCTCACACCCTCTCCAGCATTTATTGTTTGTAGACATTTTGATGATGGCCATTCTGACTGGTATGAGGTGATATCTCATTGTAGTTTTGATTTTCATTTCTCTAATAATGAGCTATGTTGAGCATCCTTTCATGGGTTTGCTGGTAATCTGTATGTCTTCTTTGGAAAAATGTCTGTTTAGGTCTTTTCCCCACTTTTTGAGTGGGTTGTTTGTTTTTCTGGTGTTGAGTTGTTTGAGTTACTTGTATATTTTGGAAATCGATCCTTTGTCAGTTGCTTCATTTGCTACTATTTTCTCCCATTCTGAGGGTTGTCTTTTCACCTTGTTTATAGTTTCCTTTGAGAAGGAAATGGCAACCCACTCCAGTATTCTTGCCTGGAGAATTCCATGGACAGAGGAGCCTGGTGAGCTACAGTCCATGGAATCACAAACAGTCAGACACAACTGAGTGACTAAATTTTGCTGTGCAAAAGCTTTTAATTCTAATTAGGTCCCACTTGTTTACTTTTGTTTTTATTTCCATTACTTTAGGAGGTGGGTCATAGAAGATCTTGCTTTGACTTATTGAGTTATTTGTTGATTTATTTCGAGTGTTCTATGTTTTCCTCTAAGAGTTTTATAATTTCTGGTCTTACATTTAGGTCTTTAATCCATTTTGAGTTTATCTTTGTGTATGGTGTTAGAAAGTGTTCTAATTTCATTCTTTTATATGCAGCTGTCCAATTTTCCCAGCACCACGTATTGAAGATGCTCTTTGCCCCACTATATATTCTTGTCTCCTTTGTCAAAAATAAGGGACCTATAGATGCATAGGTTTATTTCTGGGATTTGTATCTTGTTCCATTGGTGTATATTTCTGTTTCTGTGCCAGCAGCATACTATATCGATGACTGTAGCCTTGTAGTATAATCTGAAGTCATTAAGGTTGATTCCTCCAGCTCCATTCTCTTTTCTCAAGACTGTTTTGGCTATTCTGTGTTTCCATATGAATTGTGAAGTTTTCTGTTCTAGTTCTGTGAAAAATGTCATTGGTAATTTAATAGGGATCACATTGAATCTGTAGATTGCATTTGGTAGTATAGCTGTTTTCATAATACTGATGCCTCCTACCCAGGAACATGGAATATCTCTTCATCTATTCATGTTGTCTTTGATTTCCTTCATCCATGTCTTATAATTTTCTGTATACAGTTCTTTTGTCTCCTTAGGTAGGTTCACTGCTAGAAAGTGTTCTTTTTGTTGCAGTGATGAATGGGATTGATTCCTTAATTTAGCTTTCTGATTTTTCACTGTTAGTATATAGGAATGCAAGTGATTTATATGTATTGATTTTTTTTGAATTTTCTACATTTCCTTTTTTTAAATTTATTTATTTTTATTTTACACTATTATATTGGTTTCGCCATACATCAACATGAATCTGCCATGGGTGTGTATTGATTTTGTATCCTGCAGCTTTGCTAAATTCACTGATTAGCTCTAGTAATTTTCTGATAGTATCTTTAGGGTTTTCTATGTATAGTATCATGTCATCTGCAGTGAGGACTTTGCTTCTTCTTTTCTGATCTGGATTCCTTTTATTTCTTTTTCTTCTCTGATTGCTGTATCTACCTAGGACTTGCAAAACTATGCTGAGTAATAGTGATTAAAATGGACACCCTTCTCTTGTTGCTGATCTTAGGGGAAATGCTTCCAGTTTTCCACCATTGAGAATAATGCTTGCTGTGCACTTATCATATGTGGCTTTTACTATGTTAAGGTAGGTTTCTTCCATGCTCATTTTTTTGAAGAATTTTAATCATAAATGGGTGCTGAATTTTGTCAAAGGCTTTTTCTACATCTATTGAGATTAGCTGGGATTGCTGGGAGAAATATGAATAACCTCAGATATGCAGATGACACCACCCTTATGGCAGAAAGTGAAGGAGAACTGAAGAGCCTCTGGATGAAAGTGAAAGAGGAGAGTGAAAAAGTTGGCTTAAAGCTCAACATTCAGAAAACTAAGATCATGGCATCTGGTCCCATCACTTTATGGCAAATAGATGGGGAAACAGTGGAAACAGTGGCTGACTTTATTTTTCTGGGCTCCAAAATCACTGTAGATGGTGATTGCCGTCATGAAATTAAAAGATGCTTACTCCTTGGAAGGGAAGTTGTGACCAAACCAGACAGCATATTAAAAAGGAGAGATATTACTTTATCAACAAAGGTCCATCTAGTCAAAGCTATGGTTTTTCCAGTGGTCATTTGTGGATGTGAGAGTTGGACTATAAAGAAAGCTGAGCACCAGAGAATTGATGCTTTTGAACTGTGGTGTTGGAGAAGACTCTTGAGAGTCCCTTGGACTGCAAGGAGATCCAACCAGTCCATCCTAAAGGAGATCAGTCCTGGATGTTCATTGGAAGGACTGATGTTGAAGCTGAAACTCCAATACTTTGGCCACTTGATGCGAAGTTCTGACTCATTGGAAAAGACTCTGATGCTGGAAAAGACTGGGGGTGGGAGGAAAAGGGGACAACAGAGGATGAGATGGTTGGATGGCATCACCAACTCGACAGACATGGGTTTGGGTGGACTCTGGGAGTTGGTGATGGACAGAGAGGTTTTTTTAAAATTCATTTCAGAACAAAAGCGAATCTCCACCAAGATGCTTTTGTTCTTGCATGATCCCCAAAAGTACAGTATTGCAACTCACATATGTGCTGCTCTTTGCTTATTTGTAAACCTCTTCTATTTTCCTGAATATTCAATATACCTTGCATTGGATGCCCTAGGCTTGTGTTGGTGGCATTTGGGAGAGGGGAAGAATTTGGCGACTCTCATTATGGAGCAAGGCAGTGTGGCATTAAAAAAGAAAAAAACACCTCACTTGGGAGAGTGAGGTTACAAGGGAGACTGTTACAGTGCACATGGATGGAAATTCAAGCTAATCGACATCAATCACATTTTCCTCAGGTTTCTTTTTTCTTCTGTTTTATTCCTTTGAAAACCAACTGAGATGCAAATCATTCTTGTATTATCCTATTCATGATATTCTGTACAGTATTATATATGGTTTCATTTCTGTCATATGTTCAGTATCTTGCACTAAATGTCAAATCGATGCTGAAGGTCACTTACTAAATGCATCAACCTATACCTCATCTTTTCAAAATGGTAAAATTCAAATATCCTTATTTTGGGATAAAAGTATTTGTAAATACATCCTATCCTTGTTTTATTATCACATTTTGCCTTTAACTGATACCTGAATCTTTCTATATTTATATTTTGGACTAAATGTGTGAATATACAGGTGTAATGAAGAATATGAGTTATTTTTCTAAATTACCTTAGAAATAAAAATCTATTTAAAAAGAGGGGACTTACTGACCTCAATAGTTTGAAGCAGTTCAAGGTGTGTATTTTAAAAAATGCAGGGAAATCATGCAGAGACGCCATACGGTGGAGAGAAATGTTTTCACTGCTGCTGGAAATATTTTTCTTTTCACTTGCTTTTCTTCTCACTCAGTTTAATTTCTTACATCTCCAAAGCATAGATAATATTAATAGCATTTTCCAATTTGATACATGTTATGTATTTACAGGTGAAAATATGCACCATGTTAGGTAGTTAGGCATTCAGAGTTACCTCTTGCAAATGTGAAAACACATAGGGTCTGAGTGAATTATTTAGCTGTTCATGTTGGATTTGGAATCTGTGCTTTCTGACACTTCTTTGAAGCCCTGCACTCTGGTCATGTGCTTATTTTCTCAGTCATTATCAGCTTGATATATTTCAAAGATAAAACTCTGAGGCATGCTCAGCAATCTACTGTTGAAGAAATGAATTGTGAGCAAGATACCTTGGAAAGTAGTGGATTGACTTGAAGGATACTAAGCTGTCTAGCAAGAAATTGTCTTAGAACAACGTCAAATAGTTTCTGCTGGTAGAATATGGTCGATCTTCAATTTATTTTCATTCAAGGCAGCCATGACTATTGAAAAGCACTGCTACTGCTAGGTTGCTTCAGTCGTGTCCGACTGTGTGAGTCCCCATAGACGGCAGCCCACCAGGCTCCACCGTCCCTGGGATTCTCCAGGCAAGAACACTGGAGTGGGTTGCCATTTCCTTCTCCAATGCATGAGAGTGAAAAGTGAAAGTGAAGTCACTCAGTCGTGTCCAACTCTTCGTGACCCCATGGACTGCAGGCCACCAGGCTCCTCCATCCATGGGATTTTCCAGGCAAGAGTACTGGAGTGGGGTGCCATCTACTCCAAAAAGACTCCAGAGCAACTGGATCTGGGCTTTGGAAAGAATTCAGTCTAATCCAGCAATGTCCACTGGAGCTTGGATGCCAGTGTAGTTTGTGCATGTGTATAGTTTTAAATTTTATGTATTATATAGAGATATAGATAGATTTTAAATCAAAACTAACGTGATACTAGCCTAGCTTGCCTCCTATTTTGGAGCACATTCATTTTTAAGAAATATTAATATGACAAACTTGAGTGCATGTGAGCACAGGAGGGGAGGTTGGTACAGAGTACAAACGCTGCTAACTTAGAGCTGAAATGGAAGCGGTGTCCTCAGGTAGAGCTGGTTTTTCAGAACGAGTTCATACAAATAATACTATGACCTGCAGTTCAGTTCAGTTCAGTTGCTCAGTCGTGTCCGACTCTTTGCAACCCCATGAATCACAGCACGCCAGGCCTCCCTGTCCATCACCAACTCCCAGAGTTCACCCAAACTCATGTCCATTGAGTCAGTGATGCCATCCAGCCATCTCATCCTCTGCTGTCCCCTTCTCCTCCTGCCCCCAATCCCTTCCAGCACCAGGGTCTTTTCAAATGAGTCAACTCTTCACATGAGGTGGCCAAAATATTGGAGTTTCAGCTTCAGCATCATTCCTTCCAATGAACACCCAGGGCTGATCTCCTTCAGAATGGACTGGTTGGATCTCCTTGCAGCCCAAGGGACTCTCAAGAGTCTTCTCCAACACCACAGTTCAAAAGCATCAATTCTTCAGTGCTCAGCTTTCTTCACAGTCCAACTCTCACATCCATACATGACCACAGGAAAAACCATAGCCTCGACTAGATGGACCTTTGTTAGCAAAGTAATGTCTCTGCTTTTCAATATGCTGTCTAGGTTGATCATAACTTTCCTTCCAGGGAGTAAGTCTTTTAATTTCATGGCTGCAGTCACCATCTGCAGTGATTTTGGAGCCCCCCCAAAATAAAGTCTGACACTGTTTCCCCTGGTGCCCCATCTATTTCCCATGAAGTAATGGGACATTCTCTTATACTGTTACAATCTCTAATTTGATTATACAAGACTATGAAATTTTATGCGATAAGTTCATTCTTAAAATGGCCTTAGGTACATGTATCTTCTTGAACTACTCTTCTCTCTGGATATGTGATCAAGGAGTGGACTTGCAGGATCACATGGTACCTCTATTTTTGGTTTTTTAAAGAATCTTCATGCCATTTTCCATTATTGGTAGGAATAGTGTAGATTTTATTCAGATTCCTCTGGCTGTTTTCACTAGTATCCCTTTTCAGTTCTAAGAGTCAACTCATTATCTAATGTCATGTGCGCTCATCCCGCCCGTGTCTTCAATGACCTTGACAATTTTGAAGAATACTAGGTATTTTGTTGAAAGCACCTCAACTTGGGTGTTCCTGATGTTTTCTCGGAATTTGCTAACTAATGCTTGAAGTCATCACAGATTGCACAGATCACTGAGGGGATGTGCTTTCATTATTGCACCAGAGAAGTAGTATCTGATGTCATAATACCTTATTTCTGGTGGCCTTTATCACTTGGTTGTTCTTCCCTGGTGGTCAAATGGTAAAGAATCTGTCTGTAGGGCAAGAGACCTGGGTTTGATCCCTGGGTTGGGAAGATCCTTTAGAAAAGGGAATGGCAACCCACTGCAGTATTCTTGCCTGGAGAATTCACGGACAGAGGGGCCGGGAGGTACATGAGTGGGTGACTAGCACTTTCACTCCTCACTTTTGTCACTTTGTTAAGTGGTTTCTGTCAGATTTCCCCACTGTAAATTCACTGTTCTCCCATTTCATACTGTATGTGCTAGAAACCAGTAACTAAGTGCCGCTCATGCCCAAGGGAAGGGAGTTAGGCTCCCTCTCCCAGAGAAAGAATTATCAGAACATTTGTAGATACATATTAAAATGACAGAAGCAATGAATATATATTTTATGGGAGAGTCTTTGAAGTTACAAAACTTTTCTGCATCTCTTTAAAGTTTTATCCACTAATTATAGCGTTCATCAAGGACTCTTGCCTGCAGTAATGATTGCTGTGGTGTTCTAATGGTGATTTTTCCATTTTCCTCACTCTTTCTACATTTATCAATTGGAAGTTTTTTTCTAAAAACAGCTGTCCTACTCTTTCATTCATTTGATTATTTATTCCAGCTGCCTTAATAGTCAAGCTGTTTGGATATTGATTTTATTCTCTGGTTTATAATCTTAAATGATATTGTGACTTATTTTGCTATCCCAGCTGTTCTAACCTAGCATGTAGGATTCACTTTAACCTTCCTCTCTAGGTCTCTCTCTGTCAGTGAGTAACCTGGCTCTCATCATCTACAAAGTATATAGTTACTTGCTTAGGATATGTGTAAATTAGTTTTAAGTTGCTACTATGTACTTCTGTAAAGGGTTGTTTTACCACCAAGAGTTTCCTTTTTGTCTCCATCTTTAAAGCATCCAGAAAAAGTCCCAAAGTTATTTAAAAAAAATTTTTTATGGGCCATTTTAAAAGTTTTTGTTGAATTTGTTACAATATTGCTGCTGTTGCTTACATTCTGGTTTCTTTGGCTGCTAGGCATGTGTGATCTTAACTCCCCTACCAGGAATTGAACTTGCAGTCTCTGCACTGAAAGGAAAAGACTTAACCACAGGACCACCAGGAAAATCTCTCCCAAAGTGCTTTCACTCAACTCCTTTATCCCCATGCTCTTCAGTGCAGTTGTGTCAGACATTAGCTGTAATAGCAGATTTATTTATAACAGGCTGACCTCTGTTCTGAATATCCCCCAAAATCTGTTCAGTTTGTTTTCTTTGTGAAAAGTAAAAGTCATTTTTGCCAGGTGCTTTGACAAATGTGTGAACTCATGAACCCATCACCCGAGTCCCACACAGGACATTCCATTATCTAGAATTTCCTTTGTGTTTTCTGCTTGCTGCCGCTGCTCTCCTCTCCCCCCAAACCAAGGCACACACCATCCATCTTCCATTCAAATAGCTTTGACTTTCCCAGGACCACGCATAAATAGCTATAGTGTTGCACTCAGCAAACTTCATCGAGATCCATTCACATTCAGTTCAGTTTAGTTCAGTCGCTCAGTCGTGTCCGTCTTTTTGCGACCCCATGAATGGCAGCACGCCAGGCCTCCCTGTCCATCACCAACTCTCGGAGTTCACTCAGACTCATGTCCATCGAGTCCGTGATGCCATCCAGCCATCTCATCCTCTGTCGTCCCCTTCTCCTCCTGCCCCCAATCCCTCCCAGCATCAGGGTCTTTTCCAATGAGTCAACTCTTCACATGAGGTGGCCAGAGTACTGGAGTTTCAGCTTTAGCATCATTCCTTTCATGAATTAATAGCTCGTTGTTTTCTACCTCTGAAAATTCCACTTCATTCATTAACTCATTCATAGCATCTTGATTTCTCCCTTTTTTTTTGATAATTATGAGTAAAGCAGCAGTAGACATGGTGTATAAGCTTTCATGTGAACAAAAACCTTTATTAGGATTTTTTATTTTGGAGAAGTTTTAGGATCACAGCAAAGTGGACAGGAAAGCCCAGAGAGTTCCCACATATCCCCTGCTGGGACAGATATGCATTCATGTTTCATCCAGAGGTGTAGGTTTCCCTCTCGTTTCTTTCTTCTAGATGCAGTGAATTTGTGTAGTCTTCTAAGTTGGCAGTGTTTATTCATCTCTTACTAAAGATTAAGGTTTTGTTACTTAGCAGATGGGTTTGGGAGGAATTTTGGCCTTGACTGCTGTTCCTCTTCAATAGTCAGCAGCATGGAAACTTTCTTAAATGGTTCCTACTTTCTGCACGAGTACCTATTAAAAAGGCTTACAGGAAGAAACTGAAATGGGAAAAAACACCCTGATGACTGGTCCTCAGGGGCTTTACACTCTCATGGTAGCCCGCACTCTGCCTTTAAGAAATGATAAAATGTTTAGCTGAATTTTTCTACTGGTTTGTGTGTGTGTGTGTGTGTGTGTGTGTGTGTGTGCATGCTCAGTCACTAAGTCATGTCCAACTATTTGCAACCCAATGGACTGTAGTCTGCCAGGCTCCTGTCCATGGGATTTCCTGGGCAAGTATACTGGAGTGGATTGCCACTTCCTCCTCCAGGGTGTCTTCCTGATCCAGGGATTGAACCCGTGTCTCCTGCTTCTCCTGCACTGATAGGTGGATTCTTTACCACTGAGTCACCTGGGAATCCCACTGGCTTGTATGTTGTCTGAAAAAGCCTGCCATTGGTTTGTAATCACTGGGACTGTTTCAACCTGCAGTCACGTGTCTCTCCCCACATTTTGGAATAGTGGTTTTTCTGCAACATCAGTTCTCTGATGAATTTAAGAGAAGTTATCAATTTTCACTTTTTTCAGCTCTTTTCTTGTTGTGTACGGTGACACAATTTCCAGTTCTCTGTTTTGGTGCTGAAACAGGAAGTTCATCAACAATTTTTTAAAAAATTTATTTGTGTGATTTTTTTTCCCCCAAAGTAATTTACTTAGAACTCCCTTATAAAACTATTTTAAAGATTCCCTGCTGCTGCTAAGTCACTTCAGTTGTGTCCGACTCTGTGTGACCCCATAGACGGCAGCCCACCAGGCTCCCCTGTCCCTGGGATTCTCCAGGCAAGAACACTGGAGTGGGTTGCCATTTCCTTCTCCAATGCATGAAAGTGAAAAGTGAAAGGGAAGTTGCTCAGTCATGTCCGACTCAAAGATTCCCTACAGGAAACTAAATATGAAGATAACTATCTGTCAATAATACAGGAAGCAGCCCTTTAAGAATTTCTGATTGCCACATCTAGAATAACAACTTCTTAAATATTAGATCCGAAAGATCCTTAGATAATCTTTTTTCCAGTGTTTTTCTTGACTTTTCTCAGTTTGTAGACTCCACAGAGATTTCAGCCCATCTGATATACTCTTAACAGTTGATGGCATCATCAACTTAATGGACATGAGTTTGAGGAAACTCCAGTGAAGGACAGGGAAGTCTGGCGTGCTTCAGTCCATGAGGCTGCAAAGTTGGACATGACTAAGCGACTGAACAATAGTATGATCAGTTTCAAAAATGGTATGTATGTACGTACATTGCTCTAACTTAACCAGCCATGATATTCATTGTCAACAATATATAAAGTATGAAATAGATCTTCACGATGCTACAGAACAAAACAGTTGGCAGAAGAAAGCTCCAACGGCTCTAACAGTTTCACTTGAGTCTGTTGTGTGGTCCCTAAGATCACTTGCAGGTCAACGTCGGTCTCTGTAGTGCCCTCCACTCCTGGAACTGATTGTTTTGTACAGTTAGTTGGGCCTTTGCAGGGGTATGACCCCTCGGTAACTTCGACCTTGTCTCCTACCCCAGGACTCAGAGGAGGAAAGACTTGTGAGGATGCTGAACCTGTCTAGAGGTGTTGGACAACTTGAGGAGGTGAAGAAGAGCTGACCCATAACCCCAGCAGATACACAGTCAATAAAGAGGATCTCTGGACCACAAAGGAGATGATAAGAGACAACGCCGTCATTGAGATTCTAACCTGGGGCTTCCAGATACTAATCAGGTGAACTGTATATTAAATCAGACTGCCAAGAAGATTTTTTTCAATATTTTAACTTTGGAAGACTAAAGAAACTGGTGCTTCCAGCTACACTTTAAACTGAATTTGTATTCCATCTCAATTTCCTTTGAGCCTCTCTGAGTCCATTTGATGCTATTATCCACAGATGGACAAAGCTATTTTCCACAGCTGATTTCACATGTGATTCTGCAAGCTATTTGCCTTTCTACTTCCCTGTAAGCCTGCAGATTATAATTTTCAAATACCCTCAAGTATGTGTTCATTCTCACGAGCACTGAGTCAGTATCTAAATGCCGAACAGCACCATTTCTGAACAGCCATATCTACAGATCTGAAAGGCAGTGATCTGAGGAGAGCCAGCAGTAAGAAGAGATCCAAAGGTTCTTTTTCTCAGGTTATTTTTCTAAATAGGTCAGTGGTTTGCAACATATTTGGTAAATAAGAATCACCTAAGTAGATCTCCAGGCTTGATCCTCACCCTACAAGTCAGGATCTCTAAAAGTGATCCCAGGGATTTGCAGTGATGCTTTGTAACATTTGAAACATCTATATTTTTCCTATTCTAGGCAAAATGTGCTATTTTTTCTTTTCTTTTTTAACAATTTTTGTTAGAGTACAGTTGCTTTACACTGTTGTGTGAGTTTCTGCTGTGCAGCAAAGTAAGTCAGTTCTTATGTACATTATCCAACTGAGTGACTGAACTGAACTGATATAAACATATATCTCCCTTTTTGAATCTCATTCCCATTTAGGTCACCACAGAGCACTGAGAAGAGATCCCAGTGCTATACAGTAGGTTCTCAATAGTTGTATATTTTATACATAGTATCAGTACTGTATATATGCCAATTCCAACCTCCCAATTCGTCCCAACCCCACTTTTTCCTTTGGTGTCCATACATTTGTACTCTATGTCTGTGTCTCCAGTTTTTGGTTTGCAAACAGGCTCATCTGTACCATTTCTAAATATGCTATTTTCTGCTGAATATTTTTACTCTTAAAATGGCAAATATATTTTTCTCCTTATTTCAGTTTTTAGGATTATAGTTTTGTTTTCCGCCTATATTAGTGACTATCTCCTTTCCAGTTATTTAGGATCTTATTCAAGTTCTTTCATGAATGTTTTTCAGTTTTCAGTATATAAGTTTTTCACATCCTTGATGGAATGAAGTCTCTGTCTCTGTTTAAATATCTCAAGTTGGGGAAAACTTGCCAACTTCTTGTTTAATTCTGTTACAGGGTTTCAACATACGGTGACATAATGACATATACATTTTTGTTAACAAACTTTTTGAGGGAACATGCATGGATGCAGGAGCTGAATTTCAAGGGTCTAAATACTGGAAATATTACTCCAGAGGAAACATCAATAAAAGGGAAATGGGAGAAAGAAAATAGTGTGCAATCTCTGTGTTAATAATGTCCATGGGTCATGAATGGACACACACCAACCCAGTTATGCATCTGTATGAGTGCGTGGCTAGGAATACTTTCTGTTTTAGGAAGAGTGAGCTTATACAGCCCTCCTCACTCTCTATAGTGAATTTCTTATCCTCTATAAGTTGATGCTAACCTACTTGTTCAAAAGTCAGCTTTCTTATTAACACATTATAAAATATGTTTCATTTCTAAACAGAAATATAATTTGAAGGCTGGAATGAAAAATAGGCATCTGTATATTATTGTAGTTGTAGAAATAAGTGAGGCAAAGTAGCCCTGGGTAAAACTTGTAGATGAGTCCAATCAAGTAATCCCAAGGACTCTAGCTTCTAGAACTGCAAAAAAAGAAAAAAGCCAAAAATTTTAAAAGAACTATCTATTTTCATTAACATTTACTGCTTATAGTAATATAAACAAAAAATCATGTAAATATCATGATGATGAAATTATTGAAAATATATTCAGGCTGAGGGAGGAATTGTTTTTATTATTAATTATTTCAATCATAACTCCAGACTGAACGTAAAGTTTAAGAAAAACAACCCTAAAAAGTATTACAGCTAATGTATAAAATCAGTAAAGTGTTAATTAAGAAAATAGCTATTGTTTCAGAGTGGGGAATTGAATTCAATTCTATCTAATCTCAGAAGACTAATTATTATCACTGTTTTTTTATAAATCATACCAGGTATGTACCTGCCCCTTACAATTCTTTAAAAGTTTGAGACATGAAGAACAATGCTGATGATTCTGAGATTGTAAAGATTTTGTAGTTTTCTAAAGCTCTGATTACTAATTAGCATTGAGATGAAACAACCATCTCTTCTGGGCAGAACCATGAACATTTAATTAGACTCTTATTTGTCAAGAGATAGAGTAATTCTTGTACCAACTTTGGGCTTAGGATATTTTACAAACATAATAGATTCAGCTTGGTCAGATGAATAGTGATTGTGGTACTTCAAACTGTTTGTTATCTGGATAAGTTTATTAGGAAAAAATGCTTATTGTATTTGATTCTGAATTGATAAAATAGTCAATGACTTGCTTAGTACATTTAAACTAAAATTGAATTCTACACAGTCATCTGCTCCAAATTGTGTTGAATATTAATCATCATTAGAGTACTTAACTTGTGATGACATGCTATATAAAAATAATATTAACACAACTATCTATGTTTGACATTAATAAAAAGTCTATCGCTGTCTCTACGGGCTTGTTGCTGTGGCCACACAACAAGCTGCTGTGGTCGTGTTTATAAACAAAATGCTCAGGTTTGGTTCATTCAGCTTGGAAAAGGTCTTTTACCAGAGTTGCCAGGAAAGCTTCTCCAAGGATTTTTATATTTTCCTGGAAATGTAGGATGAGCATAATTTGAACATAAACCATTGACATATGTGGGGTTGTCCACTTTTCTGCTTCTCCAATTAGATTATGAACTGTTCTAAGTGAGGTTCCACGTTCCTTCATATTTGTATTCCTAGGACCTAGTAGCATAAGCCACAAGGTAGGCGCTGAGTAGATGTGTCTTAAATGAATGACTAAATCTAGGGCTGACCTGTGTCCCAATACAGACCAAACAAAACCCAGTCTGCACCGCATGTCCCTGCAATATGCTACACTTAGCTCTATCATGGCTCCAATCACAGAGTATTACACTTATCTGTTTTCTTGACAACAAATGCGAAACTGTGGGAGATGGGCTCTATAGTAAACAGTGTGTATTTCTGGCCCCAGCAGAGTGTCTGGAACTGAGTGAGCAGCTCTCAGTACATGGTTATAGGATAAGCCTATGATTGGAAATTTCACTGTAGCTTTACCATTTGTCTCCTGATGAGGAGGTGATTTATAATAAAAGTATAATAAAAAGATACAATAAATGTTTACCCTGGATGGAGGTCAAACTTTACTGTTTTTTTTTTTGCAAGTCTCAATTTTTATTGGAAACTGAAAATTTTTGATAAACATTTAGCAACAGTGGATTCTGATGTTTTATCCCTGGGAATTTTTGTTGTTGAATTGTTTAACGGATTTTTTTGTTTGTTTGTGTAGTACCTTGCCTGGAGTAAATCGATGGAATCCATTCCCCTATGGTGTGTGGCTGCTGCTGTTTCTACTCAGTTTAAAATTATATATTATACCGTCCCAGGTGGTTCAGTGGTAAAGAATCCACCTGCCAATGCGGGAGACGCAAGAGATGTGGGTTCAATCCCTGGGTTGGGTAGATTTGCTGGAGTAGGAAATGGCAACCCACTCCAGTACTCTTGCCTGGGAAATCCCATGGACAGAAAGCTTGGTGGACTGTAGTCCTTGGGGTTGCAAAATGTCAGACGCAACTGAACACCTAAAGATGATGAGATGAACATGAATTTTGCTGTTGTTCAGCTGTTCAGCTGAGTCATGTCCCACTCGTTTCGACCCCATGGGCTGCACCACACCAGGCTTCCCTGTCCCTCACTATCTCTCAGAGTTTACTCAGACTCATGTCCGTTGAGTCGGTGATGCCATTCAACCATCTCATCCTCTGTTTCCCCCTTCTCTTCCCGCTTTCAATCTTTCCCAGCATCAGGATCTTTTCCAGTGGTCGACTCTTCTCATCAGGTGGCCAAAGTATTGGAACTTCAGTTTCAGCATCAGCCCTTCCAGTGAATAGTCAAGGATGATTTCCTTTAGGATGGACTGGTTGGACCTCCTTGCAGTCCAAAGGACTTTCGAGAGTTTTCTCCAACACCACAGTTTAAAAGCATCAATTCTTCAGTGCTCAGCCTTCCTTATGGTCCCACTCTCACATCCGTACGTGGCTACTGGAAAAAGCATAGCTTTGACTATATGGACTTTGTTGGCAAAGTGGTGTCTCTGCTTTTGAATACATTGTCTATATTTGTCATAGCTTTTCTTCCAAAGAGCAAGCGTCTCTTAATTTCATGGCTGCAGTCACTGTCCATACTGACCTTGGCTTCCTATGGTCACCATGTGTCAGAGTAGCATTTTAACCAGCCAGTCATTACTCTGCTACCCTACAGCTGTCTCATTTCTTAGATCTCCCTAGTAAGTTTCCAGCCAACCTGTCAATCTGTTGTTTGCCTGAACCAGCCCACGACACTGGGAGCCTCTCCTTTTCTCTGTCGGTTGGCCAACAGTATTGCTGTTATCATGGAAAATGCCGTGAGCATTATGTCTTACAGACCACATTCAAGTCACGTCAGGCCCCTCTGGCACTAAAGCTCCTGTCGTCCCAGCTTGTCCCAACTGGTAGAACCATCCCACTGACCCAAGAACAGACTTCTGCCCTTCTCACACAAAATCCAGCTTTTTTTCATGGATTATCACTTCTTTGTCCAATATTTGTTTTTGTCAGCGACCAGAGTCCTTGCAGAAGATTTTTTGCAATGTCATTTCTTCACGCAGCAGTTGTTTGTCCAGGTACAACATCTCTGGATGAGAGGAGATGACTGAGACAGTAGGACCATACCATCTGATAAGTTCACTTTGGCGAACTGTTAAAATTTTAAGATCATCTTCTGATACCATTTTTTTAGGAATTAACTTTAAAAGCAAAAATTGAAATCGAGAGCATGAACTCCCTTGGAAGTTCCACACTTAGGAAGGCAAGAAGGATCTGCAAGCTAAATAAGATGACTTTATAAGTGAATATAAATGTATTTTTATTTAGAATTGGAAAGTTAGAGTACATAGTAGGACATGCATTCATAAACTTATATTGTGTAATCCTGGACCCTGATGCCATAGCAAAAATGGCCTCATTCAAGCCAAATTTTTTTCTGAAGTAAGCCTAACTTTCAAAATTAATTCATCTGATATTACATTTGTGATTTACTAAGACACACTCTGGTAGGTCATATCAAAATCATTTTATTTTTATGGAGATATCTAAGGTGATAAGGACAATATTTGTATACTTTGGGTGCAGTTACTTTGGCTTGTGAATTGCAGTGCTTTTACAACAAGTAGAGCTCAGTTGTGTCCAACTCTTTCCAACTCCATGGACTGTAGCCCTCCAGGCTCCTCCACCCATGGGATTTCTTGGGCAAGAATACTGGAGTGAGTTGCCATTTCCTCCTCCAGGGAGTCTTCCCAATCCAGGGTTCAAATTCACAACTTCTCCATCTGCATTGGCAGGCAAATTCTTCACCACTGAGCTACCTGGGAAGCCCATAACAAGTAGAGATTTACAGAAAAAATAAAAATAAAATTGTAATCGGAGGTCTAAGGTAGGGGTAAAAATGGAATAAAATGTTCACCAAGTTTCATGACAGCCTATTCAGGTACACGCCACAGCTAATCTGTCTGTATAATAGATCAAGCTATGTAAAGGGAGTTGATGGTACCAAATTTTACCTTTCCTGTGTAATTTATAGGAAAATTTGTTGGCATGCAAATTATAACTTGTCCTGAAAACTTCTTTTGCTAATTAGAGCTTGCAGAAGCCAGGGAAGGGCTGAATAATTAGCACAGTGCTGGCATGATTCTTAGTTAAGTGAAGTATTACCAAATTGGATGTCAAGATGGGAGAAAGGAACCGCTTACAAACACATTTTAGTTTTTGAACTTTTACTTTTGAAGTGTGTTCTGAGGAACGTGGTGCAGAGATATGAGACCATAAAATCTTGGGGTACCAGGAGCCTGCTGGAGCTTGAAGGGCTGTGGACAGTTTTCCTCTTTCATGGGTATCAGAGGGCTTGAAACTACTGTGATTATCAACAAAGACAGAAGAAAGTGCACGTAAAGCAAATTCTGACACAGAAATCCAAGGCTAGACCCAAGATGAGACCCAGTGGCAGGAATCTGGGGATCTCTAATAAGACAAGCTATGCATGCTACTGGGTTCCAACACCAGTAATGAATCCAGCGACCACGGAGTGTCTTGGTAGCTGAAGGAGAATGGAAACCTCTACCCCACCGCAAACAGCAGCTGGGATGACATAAAGAGCAGGGGAGAAAGGAGGGCATGTTTGAGGGTGAATGTTAGTCTAGGATTTTTTTGTTGTTGTTTCTTTGTTTGTTTTAATTTAAACGTATTTATTTTAATTGGAGGCTAATTACTTTACAATATTATGTTGGTTTTGCCATACATCGACATGAATCCACCACAGGTGTACACGTGTTCCCCATTCTGAACCCCCCCTCCCTCCCCGTACCATCCCTCTGGGTCATTCCACTGCACCAGCCCTGAGCATCCTGTATCCTGCATCAAACCTGGACTGGTGATTCGTGTCTTATATAATATTATACATGTTTCCATGCCATTCTCCCAAAATCACCCACCGTCTCCCTCTCCCACAGAGTCCAAAAGACTGTTCTATACATCTGTGTCTCTTTTGCTGTCTTGCATACAGGGTTATCATTACCATCTTTCTAAATTCCATATATATGCATTAGTATACTGCATTGGTGTTTTTCTTTCTGGCTTACTTCACTCTGTATGATAGGCTCCAGTTTCATCCACCTCATTAGAACTGATTCAAATGTATTCTTTTTAATGGCCGAGTAATACTCCATTGTGTATATGTACCACAGCTTTCTTATCTATTCATCTGCTGATGGACATCTGGGTTGCTTCCATGTCCTGGCTATTATAAACAGTGCTGTAATGAACATTGGGGTACACATGTCTCTTTCAATTCTGGTTTCCTTGGTGTGTATGCCCAGCAGTGGGATTGTTGCCAGTCCTATGCTCTTCTTCCCCAGCAGGGAGTTGGGTTACTTCGGTTTACTTTGTTTTAGGTTGTTTAATTGTTATGACTTGACTGTGAGAAATGTTGGGGCCTCAGAGATAATTTGTTTGTATTCTAAGGGCTTTCTTCCCCATCATTTCTTTATGGACAAAACTTAGAAAGTATTAGAATATATTATTTCAGAACTGAAAGCTGCTGACTGAAATGGCTAAAGACTATAACAGCTAGCGCCATTTCCTTACAAAGTCTACTCATCTGCCATGCACAGCACACAACTAAAAGGAACCTTTCCTGGATTGGGCTCTTAAGCACACATTTAATCCATTTAACCTGAAAGCATATGATGTTGGCACTGTGCTGGGGGTGAAGGTCTTGGTGGGCTTGGCGGGAAAGAGATGTACAAAGAAATTTGAAACTCCACTTTGGACAACGAAAGTAAGAAGCAGTGAAAAAAATGGTTGTGTCACCTGGAGTGAACTTACTTTATATTCACGCTGCAGACTTTTAGAGGAAGTGGGTAGGAAAGGGTGGACATGGTCAGCTGTGGTTGAATGAGGAGTATGGGTGTTTAATCCTGGAGGAATGGGCAATGAGCAGGATTAGGATAAAGTAGAAGGAAAAGAAGTGGAAATGGAAATTAATTTCTTATGTATCACAGAATGACTCTTTGTTTTCATTCCAGGTTGAAGGGTGGCTGTTCAAATGGATTGGATCCTTAAACCATGGTACTGAATCATTATTGAAACTGCAATCCAAAATGTATCAAATATATCAATTATGCGAGGATTACTTTTGCTCAAGCTAAGAGTGGAGCCACAAATCTTTCTGAATTCGCATGGTTTCCCAGTGATTAATGCACCAGGGAGGCTGTGCAGCTGACGTGCTCACCTCTAGTTAATTGAAGTGAGAAAAAGTAGGAAGAATAACTTCTTGCATTTTTCATTATGAATGTCACTTCCATAAGTCACTGATGCAGAAGGGAAAAACTGGTAAAATTACCAACTGTCAATTACATTAAAACCCGTGAGTTTCAGCACGTGGAATGAAGCATCTTGCCATCTCCCTTAAGGAATTTATTCTTAGGGAAATCCTCACAGCTTAAAATTGCTACTGCACAGAGCACTGGGTAGGGCTGGGGGAGCCTGAGCAAGGCTCTGCAGCTGAGATGCTGGCTCTTGGAGTCACAGTGGTCCCGACTCTCCCTTGATGGTACCTCCATCCATGCCTTTGGCAACTCAGGGACTAGCACTCTTTTTAAAATCTGCTTTCAAAATGAGAAGTTAATTTTTAAAAATGCAATGAAAAAAATTAAAAGGTGTTTTAAAAGCAGACTAGAAAAACTGGTGTCAAAGGATTAGGGAATTCACTACATAATGTTTCTGATGACTTTAGAGAAAAAGTGAAGACTTTTTAGGTCAAGAACTAGTTTTCTGGAAATGACAGAAAATAAAACTTTGTATTGATTATAGAGTTGGTTCTTGATAGCTCAGGCTTGCTCATTTCAAAACAACCGGCAATTCTAGATGGCAGGGGCTCAGGATTATTAAGAATGTATAGTCAGGGAAATAAAGGTAGATTTAGTTATTTTGTGAACTTTCATTTTATATACTATCATCTGTTGATGGCATCCTCAGTGACTCAGCAATATAAAGAATCCTCCTGCTAATACAGGAGACACAGGAGACCCGGGTTTGATTCCTGGGTCAGGAAGATCCCCTGGTGAAGGAAATGGCAACCCACACCAGTATTCTTGCCTGGAGAATTTCATGGACAGAGGGGCCTGGGGGGCTACAGTCCACGGGGTCACAAAGACTCAGACATGACTGTGTGATTGAATGCGTATGTGCACACACACACACACACACACACACATTTTAGATAACTCTGATTTAGAGTTAGTGACTAAAACATAACATTTTAAAAAGTCTAATATACTATACATTGTCCTTATAAGCACACCTTGCAGAAGCTTTTCTGCGGCATCATATAATATTTCCCATCATGCATTTCTTTCCTGTGGGCTATGAGGTCCTTCTCCACCTTTCACTCAAGTCTTCCTCCCCCTTCACTAATACACACACACGCGCACACACACACACACAAACACCTGCTGCTTTTTTGTAATAGTTACCTTCATCAATAACATCACCATTCTCCTAAGTTCCCAGAATTAAAAACAAATAGACCTCACTAACTAGAAATGCACATTAATTCAATACCATTTCCTCCCTGGAGAATTTAAATAATTCAGAAAATGTTCTTTTCAGGCATATAGCCTATATATTGTCCAGGGAGTTGGTATACAGAGATCAACAAGCAACAGTTGTTCATCATGAAGAACCAAAAATCAGATTAGGAAATGAAATAAAAATTCCTTAAATGTAAATATCTGCTCATCACTTTGGAGAATTGTTTCTATCTGGTGAGCTATCTTAGGGCCTTGGAAACAGTGTAAGTATGTCATTGGACAAGGGCACTGAATAGAATGGCCTCAAACCCACCAGTGGATGCCTGCACACACATACTCCTGGGTGACCAAAGTCAGGAAGCAGTGGTGAACACGGATCACAGACGAATGTTTCGGGTATTTGTGAGGGGAGAAGATCTGTGAAGGGAACACAGCAAGAGAAGAGTAGGCTGTAGCAGGGACTGATGTAAGGAACTCAACATCCAGAGAAGGAGACCATAAAAAAAGAGGTGGTTTTCAATTCTGTTACTGTACGACAGGAATAAAAAGTGAGATTATATTCTCCCAGAGTTAAAGCACAGATAAGAGATAACTTAAAAAATGGAAGAGCAGACCCTTGATATTAGGAATGTTTATCCAAAAATGTTAGAGCTACTTAAGCTAGAGCATTGATCAAAATACTCTAACCTCATGACTGCAGCTCAGAGACATTTTGTCCAGCTCGGTCTTTTTACTTATATCTCATACTCATGCAATATACCAATACTATTTTGTTGTTGTTTAATCACTCAGTTGTTCTCACTTTTTGTGACCCCATGGACTACTGCACGCCAGGCTTCCCTGTATTTCACCATCTCCCGGAGTTTGCTCAAAGTCATGTCCACTGAATCCATGATGCCACCCAACATCTCGTCCTCTGTTGCTCCCTTCGCCTGCCTTCAATCTTTGCCAGCATCAAGGTCTTTTCCATGAGTCAGCTCTTTGCATCAGGTGGCTGAAGCATTGGAGTTTCAGCTTCAGCATCTGTCCTGCCAATGAATATTCAGGGTTGATTTCCTTTAGGATTGACTGCACTATTTAGCCATTCACTATTCTCTAAAGAAAACTTACTGAGACACAAACACAGCTGACTCTGCTGGATAATTATGTATGTCAATAAAATACATGTGTAGAGATTCTAGTTTACATGGGATGATCTTATGAGTGTTGTTGGTGGTAATCTGCTCCATAGATTCAAGGCTGAGAGTGATGCTGAAGGCTCTGCAGGCTAGAGATGAGGATGAGAAAAAACCACATCAAACCAGTGTCACCTCAAGAGACTCTGTCAAGCGCCAGCCTCCATTTTTACCCACATGTGAATCCCCCCTCATACAAACAGATCTTATATCTCTTTTTACACATAAGTTAACTATTTGGCAGGGGAGCTAAAGTAGCAGTGTGTAATGAAATCTATATGCCAAAATAAAAAGTCACAGATGCAGAGTGCATTCATTTGGAGAACTCTTGGGTAAAGATTGAAATAAATAGGAATGAAATAAGAGAACATGGATGCTATATTCCCTCTAAGACCACTACACTGAATAGTAGCCGTATGTGATGACAAGACAGGTTTAAACCATCTGCTAGTAATCTTGTTCAGCTATAAGAAGCGCATCAAAAGCAAGAATGAAGGCTTTGCTCTTTCTTGTGTTGTGTTTCTGATGACCAGTTATTGAGCTAGAGAGAAAAGAGATCTCAGTGAATTTTATACTAACGCTAAACAATGAAGGGAACAATAGAAGTTAGAGATAGAGAACAAGTTTCTAAGGCGTCTTCCTACCCTAGTTAGGGATTGCTTGATTATTTCATTATAAATATGATAAGGATCATCATTCATTATTTATACTATTTATAAATGTACTATCTATTTATATTATTTATATTATTTATAGGAGATACACCTAGACAATCAGGAAGCTCTCAGGCACCATCAGTGGCCTGGCCACTGTTACTACACACAAAGAACCATGCCCTTGGAGCTTAAAGCAAAAGTAAAAGGAAAGTGAAAATGCATAACCAAAGATGAGAATAAAAATACAGAACATGAAGAGAATGAAAATGTAGAAAAATATAGAGAATAAAAATATAGACTATAGTTCTGAAAAACTATTTTCAAAAATCTAAATCTCAAAGAGGATTTGTAAACTTTAAAGAAAGTGAGAAATGACTGATTTCTGGAGAGTAAGACAAGAAAAGACATTACAGGTTGGGGCAAAATGCTTGAAATGAGAGAAGAACTACTCAATTCTGGTTTTCTCAACTTTTCTGACAAGAGAAATGATCTTCAGGGAAAAAATATTGTAAAGCAAGTTTCCTTTTAGTTGACACTCAAGACAGATGATGTGATTCTGAAAGAGTGCTTAACTGCTCTAAATGAGTCCAAGTATGTGGTGATTTTTAAAAGCCATTTTCTCTCCGTTTTGAGAATAAAACCTATCCATTCTGACTCAGAGGTGGGCAGATGAATCAGAAAGATCTAATCATAAAATTATATCCTTCTTAACATAACTTGCTATGATTCCAACCCAGCCAAGCATGGTCCTTCCCCTCACATCTTCTGAAGCTGAAAAGATGACACTCTCTTGTCTATTTAGTCAAGAAACTGGCTTGGTGATCATGAAAGTAAAACTCAACTTTGCTGAGAGAATAGAAGGCAGTAAACATGAGAATTAGTTCTACTTGTCACTGAGTTTCCCTTTAGTTCTTGAGAACTATCATTTCTTGTTTTGTGAGCCTCAGTATCTTTTCAATAAAGCCAGCATCCTTTGACTGTGTCCTTTTAGGCCAGAAGGGGTTAAGTTTTGAATCACTTCCATCCAGAAACATCAACATCAACAACCACCAAAGAAAACAGAATGATAAAAACAAAGAATCAGAATCTTGATCCTGATAAGGCAAATCATTGATTAATGCAGAGGTAACTTGTATGTGAGGTTGAATAGCTTTGGGTTATGTTTGAAAGTTCATGGAGAATTGAAGAGTCGGAGGAGCTGGAGGGGGCTAAGATGTTCTGACTTAAATCACTGACGGGTGAACAGGATGTACTTATTAGGATCCAAAAGGATAGAACCAGTATCACTGGAACAAATTCTTCCTCAAGAAATGCATGTTGTTCCTAGTACTTAGAGAAGTACAAAAGTTATTTCATAACGCTAACCCTTCTCATTAAAAAGGTGTACCTTTCCTGCCTAGAACCAACTTGACCCATGTCAACCAGGAAGTGAAAGGGACTAAGTACATGTCATGTAAATACTTTTCCCCTGGGTTAGCACTCAAAAGATATTAATTTAAAACTACAAAAATGCCTTCTTACCAATTCTGTTTTTAAAGGATGATATTTAGTTTCAGTATGAACAACAGCCAAAGACCTTTGTTGCCACCAAGCATGATGAGACTCTTCAGCAGGAGGTCATGGAATAAAACTTTGGTATGAATTGACGTGTAGCATCTCAGTCCAAGGTGTTGGCACCTGGAAACTGGGGGCTTAGGAGTGTGAAATAGTTTCTCTCTACAAAGATGATTAGAATATACATGACATCATGTGTTAGATTTTTGCTGTCACAGATTTAAGTTACTAGAGAAGGATATTTAAGAACATGCTGGAGATGATAACTTGGAAAATAATAATTAAATGAGACTCAGGAACAGCTATCATACGTCTTTGAAAAAGATCACTCTGTGTGGCCAATGTGAGGGCACCTGTATAAATTATTGGAAGTTTGTTCTGTCTACAAGGCTGGAGAAGATTTTGCAAAAATTATATAAAGGAGGATTCGATCAGAGCAGGGGATAGCAATCATGGTAGAATAGTAAAATCACAGGGAAAACTTTAAAAATACCAGAAGTTCTGTTCCATCCTGGCTCAATTAATTCCAGATTTCTTGACACAGAGCTCTAAGGACCATTGCCCCCAGGGCAGACCGGATTGTACACAGTGTTTACCCAGGAAAAACGAAACCCACACCCCTGTGAGATCTTAACAAAATAAAAAGCCTGAGGTCAAACACAAAGGAGACATAGTAAAAGATGGCGATATGGAGCAGTTGCTATTCCAAAAGTAGAAGACAAAATAATGAATTGTTTGTTTATGAAAGTACAGACATCAAGAAAAAATATCATCAGAGAAGCAAACTGTGGAAATCATTTAGCTTAACATAAACCATGACGAATAATGGGAGCTAAGAACCTGTCCTTATCAGATTATGTCCATATCCTTAGAGTAGAAAAGACAGTTTATTTTTTTAATTGAAGAATAATTGATTTACACTGTTGTGTTAATTACTGCTGTATGGCAAAGTGATTCAGTTACATACACACATATATAGGTATATATATGTTCTTTTTCAATATTTTCCATTATGGTTTATCATAAGATATTAAATATAGTTCTCGCTACTCTACAGTAGGATCCCATTGTTTATCCATCCTATATATAATAGCTTGCATCTGATAACCCCAACTTTCCATTCCATTCTCCTCCAACCACTACCCCCTCACCCAGCTTTGCAACCACTAGTCTTGTTTTCAGGAAATCTGTCCTGAATATTCATTGGAAGGACTGATGCTGAAAATGAAACTCCAATACTTTGGCCACCTAATGCGAAGAACTGACTCATTGGCGAAGACCCTGATGCTGGGAAAGATTGAGGGCAGGAGGAGAAAGAGATGACAGAGGATGTTGGATGGCAACATCGACTTGATGGACATGAGTTTGAGTAAGCTCCAGGAGTTGGCAATGGACAGAGAAGCTTAGCGTGCTGCAGTCCACAGGGCTACAAAGAGTTGACCATGACTGAATGACTGAACTGATCTGAATTGAGTCTGTTTTCTTTGCCCATGATTCTATTTTTGCTTCATAGATAAGTTGATTTGTGTCGTATTTTAGATTCCATATATAAGGGCTATCATATGGGACTTGTCTTTCTATCTCTTAGTACAATAATCTCTAGTTGTATTCATGTTGCTGCTGCTGCTGCTAAGTCACTTCAGTCGTGCCTAACTCTGTATGACCCCATAGACGGCAGCCCACCGGGCTCCCCCATTCCTGGGATTCTCCAGGCAAGAACACTGGAGTGGGTTGCCATTTCCTTCTCCAGTGCATGAAAGTGAAAAGTGAAAGTGAAGTAGTTCAGTCGTGTCCGACTCTTAGTGACCCCACGGACTGCAGGCCTTCCAGGCTCCTCCGTCCATGGGATTTTCCAGGCAAGAGTACTGGAGTGGGTTGTCATTGCCTTCTCCACATGATGTTGCAAATAGCATTAATTTTTTTATTCCCTTGCATATGTATATCACATCTTCTCTGTTCACTCAACTGTCAATGCACATTTAGATTGTTTCCATATCTTGGCTATCGTGAATAGTGCTTCTAGGAACATGAGGGTGCATGTATGTTTTTGAATAATAGTTTTGTCTGGGTATTTGCCCAGGAGTGGGGTTGCTAGATTATATGGTGAATCTATTATTACGTAGTTTTCTGAGGAACCTCCATATTATTTTCCACAGTGGCTGCACTAACTCACATTCCCACCAACAGTATATGAGTGTTCCTGTTTCTTCATACTCTCTCCAGAATTTGTTATTTGTAGACATTTTAATGGTGGTTATTTTGACTCTGTGAAGTGGTACCTCAATGTCGTTTTGATTTTCATTTCTCTAATAATTAACCTTGTTGAGCATCTTTTCATGTTGCTTTTCTTATTGGCCACTTGCACTTCTAGAAAGGGTAATTTAAAATGTTGCAAGAACTCAAAAGGCAATGCCTTCTGCAGGATAAAGTTAAGATTCCCTTCAGAAGAAATGATCAAGGAATAGCCAAATTATCACCCTGAAGGTGTGCTTTAGAGGGGAACAAGGTATTACATTTCATCTAATCAGATAAAGATGATCAGAGATAAACATGAAGCCTACACTGAGATCCAAAACTGCATCATTGCAGTGTTGGTTGAGAAAGTCTGTTTTAAAATCCACACATATGGAAGCTGTTTCTGCCAGTGGCATGCTCCCACCAGGGCCCTGGACCTTAGGTCCTGGAGTTCTCTGAACCCTTTGGATATGTTCTCCTTCTGCCCATGAATTATGCTCCTTATTCTTTCATGTCTCCTTTCTTTTACTAAGATCAAGTTTATCCACGTTTCTTAAAATGACAGTTAATATTTGCATGTATTTAGTTTCTTCTCGTCTACCTATTCTGGGCTCATCCAGTAAAACAACTCTCTTTAATTCCATAAATTGGGCATTTGGACAAGAATTTGCAGATAGAAAAGCAGAAGTTAATTCGTGTATCACTAAAGCAAAATCAAACTATAAAAAAATACAAATCAAAACACAAAAATTACTCTGAGCACCACTTTTGATGAAGACATTCTATCCATATGCAATGACTGGAGAAGGATGTAAAAATTGGTCCCCATTTCAGCTCAGTCACTCAGTCGTGTCCGACTCTTTGCAACCCCATGAATCACAGCACGCCAGGCCTCCCTGTCCATCACCAACTCCCGGAGTTCACTTAGACTCATGTCCATCGACTCAGTGATGCCATCCAGCCATCTCATCCTCTGTCATCCCCTTCTCCTCCTGCCCCCAATCCCTTCCAGCATCAGAGTCTTTTCCAATGAGTCAATTCTTCACATGAGGTGGCCAAAGTACTGGAGTTTCAGCTTTAGCATCATTCCCTCCAAAGAAATCCCAGGGCTGATCTCCTTCAGAATGAACTGGTTGGATCTCCTTGCAGTCCAAGTGACTCTCAAGAGTCTTCTCCAACACCACAGTTCAAAAGCATCAATTCTTCGGCGCTCAGCTTTCTTCACAGTCCGACTCTCACATCCATACATGACCACTGGAAAAACCATAGCCCTGACTAGACGGACTTTCGTTTGCAAAGTAATGTCTCTGCTTTTGAATATACTATCTAGGTTGGTCATAACTTTTCTTCCAAGGAGTAAGCATCTTTTAATTTCATGGCTGCAGTCACCAGGTCAGGAAGAAACAGTTAAAACTGGACATGGAACAACAGACTGGTTCCAAATAGGAAAAGGAGTACATCAAGTCTGTATACTGTCACCCTGCTTATTTAACTTATATGCAGAGCACATCACGAGAAACACTGGACTGGAAGAAGCACAAACTGGAATCAAGATTGCCGGGAGAAATATCAATAACCTCAGATATGCAGATGACACCACCCTTGTGGCAGAAAGTGAAGAGGAACTGAAAAGCCTCTTGATGAAAGTGAAAGAAGAGAGTGAAAAAGTTGGCTTAAAGCTCAACATTCAGAAAATGAAGATCATGGCATCTGGTCCCATCACTTCATGGGAAATAGATGGGGAAACAGCAGAAACAGTGTCAGACTTTAGTTTCTTGGGTTCCAAAATTACTGCAGATGGTGACTGCAACCATGAAATTAAAAATTGGTCCTACCTTATTGCAATTCACACAAACATGCTCTTGTAACTGTAAGAGTATGAATTCATATCAAGGGTCAGCTGAGACAGGCAGAATTGACCACACTAATGATGTTGATGAAAATCGGGCAGGTGGGTCCGAAGTCTGGTGGTTTGGACAGAGTCAGTCATAAGAATTTCTTGTCACAACCTGGCTACATCAGAAACTCAAAAAATTGGAGAGCAGCAGTAAGCCAGGCTGGTCCAGGGAAACTGAAACCCTGATGATAAAGTCAGAAGTGAGCAGGCGTCACAAAGAAGTCTGACCTTCAGCAGAGGCTGTCCTTCGCTCTGTCTGGTCCTCAAGAAAAGCTGAGGCTCCTCGGAGGCCACACACAGTGAGGGGGGTTCAGGTGCCCCCAGTGGAATTGGGACAACTCTCGGAGGTCCTTTACTGGCTTTATGAAAGAACAAATTTAAAAACTTCAGAGGACCAGTTACTTACATGCCAGAAGGATTCCTCCTTTTAGGAAAGGAAGTTTTCTTTTCCTCAATTATCATATAATGCATGCTTAACAGGATTCTTTTTTTTTTTAAATCAAACTTTAATCTTTTCATTTTGTATTGAGGTGAAGCTGTTTAACAATGTTGTGGGCGTTGCAGGTGAGCTTCGAAGGGACTCAGCCATACACGGACACGTATCCATTCTACCCTAAACCTACCTTCCATCCAGGCTGGCGCATAACATTGAGTAGAGTTCCATGTGCTATACAAAAGGTCCTTGTTTGTTATCCGTTTTAAACATGGTAGTGATAGCACAATCCTATTTTGTGAAAAATCAATACTCAAAACAATGAGAATAATGCCGTTTTAAGAATGAACTTATGGCATAAAATTTCATATTCTTGTATAATCAAATTAGAGATTGTAACAGTATACGAGAATGTCAAAAACACGTACTGCATTGGAGTTAGGGATTCCTATTTATTTAAAAGTAACTACACCTGTGAGTTTTTCGTAATTGTATTTTTAAAAGTAAAGCTCATTTTCTATTTTGCTTCTTATTTAATTTAAAAAAATTGTGTAACATTTTACTTCAGTAGCACCCCTGGAAGTAACTTGCAGCCTCTGCTCTGGCTGAAACGACGTAAGCAGGAGTTTAATGTGGGTTTTCCAGTTCATTCCATATTGATGGCTCCAGTCGTATAGAATGAACTGAAAAAAAATGGCAGAATCATCTTCAAAGTCATTTCTTGTGCTATTTCAGCCCTGGCCAGATTGGATCCAGGCTCAAATTGTTTCCAATATTGCCTTCTGAATTGGATTTCAATTTTCTGGTGTGTGTGAATACACCTGTGCTCACAGAATATCATGTTTTTTCTTCTTTCTGAAAACTGTCATAATTTAGTATCTAAAAGTACTTTTCATGGACAGCATTCAGAAACTCTCACCAGTAGACTTAGCGGTAGTGACTGCCTTAATGGGGCTTTCAATGTAGTGGTCACATAATCGGAATGGTTTAGAAAAAAAAAAAAATTCCATTAGTCTGGAGAGATTTTAGGCTTAAATTAACTTGAGACTTAAAATGAAAGCAAAAATGACCAACACACTGTAGTTTTTGTAAGTGACCCTTTCCAAGAGCCCAGAATAGTTGCAGGAGAGAGTTGGCTTCACGTGTGCCCTTGATGGGACAGCCTGCACATGGTGGGCCTGAGTCCTGAAAATGTCCCCAGAGCCCCTGCAGCACGTGCACTCTGGCCCAGTGCTTTGCTTTTTTCTGTGATCCTTCTCAGGGGCCAAAAACCTCTCTTAAGAAAAAACACAATGAATTTTATAGGGCAAATTCTGCAAGAAAATCATGTTGAGAGGGAGAGGTAAATGCTCATATCGTAAATACTTGAGAGCAAGTATGGGTGGTCACAGAGGAGGAGACAGTCAATTTCAGCCAAATTTACATATTTTTCCATTTCTTCAGAAGGAGGATGAGAACAGTGAGGGGAAGATATGGAGTCTGGTGTGGATCCCAGGGCAAAAAAGAGAAAAAGAAAACAAAAAGCATAAAATGAAGCCTAGTTCTCAGATAAAGCTTCTCCCCTAGTATGAAACACTGAAAACCAATTTTTTTTTCTTTGATGGTTTAAGAAAAAACTGAGTGAGGTGGCCTCTCCACTTGGGTCAAAGGCGAGACTCTGGTGTGCAGCTTGGCTGCCACAGGTGTCCACAGTTAGCCTGATAATCCAGTGACAATGATTTCACTTTAAATCCAAACCTGGAGAACACATGCAACATGGGACAAGGGGCCACATGCAGACTCTTAGTAAACCAGGGTCACTGATGCATTCATGCTGGAAACGTGATGACTTCTTCAGGTTCATTCCTCTCCATGTGGCTTTTCTCTCGCTTACGACCCTTCTCCTGTCATTTTTGGGAGGATTCCTAACGGAAGGCATTGACTACATCAGAACATTTTGTATAGAGCTCAGAGGCTTTGCGCTGCTGCCAAGGGATTATTGAGTGAATGTATGACTGACTGTATAATTAAATGAATGGGAGAGTGATTTCGTGAATTAAACTCCTGCTCTGAGGTTAATACCTGGATCCCCAGGGTCCCCTTCCCTGGGTTGCCATATAGTTCCACCGTGACTCTTCTCTAGATCTCCTGTGTATCTATTAAATAAACCCAGTGTCCTTATGCTCAGAGTGCATGCATACAAAACAAAGAGGAACGCCTGATTTTATTTAAAAAGGAAGAGGAAGACATTGAATACTAATGAAACCTCTCAAGGAGAAGAAATTGATATGCTACAGATTTTCTCAGCCTGAAAAGCAAAGCTAAATGGGGTCACTTTGCTGTCCAGGCACTGCTACGGAAGAAACTCTGTGCATTAAATAGAATCAAAGTAGAAAATACAATTTTATTGGGAAATTCAAATTAAGGTGAAGACAGTGCTTTATCTGTGTTAAAACAGATTTTAACACTATCACTGTTGAGAGGTCTTGTATTTACATGAGAAAAATACTGAGATAAAAATATTTCCCAAATAAAAAGAATCCCTTTGCTAAGATACTTTTTATCAAATTTCATTTTTATTAAGTAAAAAGAAAATTTAAAAATTGGTAGTCAGAATTGACTGAATGAGATGAAGTAAGTTATGCCATGTCCTGGATCGCTGCTTTTCAATAGACGTATTGAACAGATATTGAATTTCTATTGAATTTCAATAGAAATGTTTCAATAGAAATAGGCCTAGATGGACATTGAGGTTACAACAATTCTGTGAAATATTTTTGTTTTAGTTAATGTGACAAAATGACCTGAAATCTACATGCACAAATAAAAAATCATTTTGGGTGGGTGCAGATTTACAAACTCTAAATACTGATTGATGACAATAATAAAATTATACGTGTCTAATATCTCATTTCAAAATAGTTTATACACATGATTTTAATATTGATCTTTATTGCTATCTTAAATATGTGTTATTGTCTTCAGTAAAATTACATATATATATTTCATTTCTTATTCATGACCCACGATTTAAGAGCTATAAGTAAACAAATTCCTATGTGTCTGTGCTCAGTCACTCAGTTGTGCCCGACTCTGTGACCCCATGGACTATGACCCCCAGGGTCCTCTGTCCATGGAACTCTCCAGGCACGTCATTCTCCAGGGGGTCTTCTAGAACCAGGGATGGAACCCACATGTCCTACATTTCAGGCTGATTCTTTACCTACTGGCTTCCCTCATAGCTCAGTTAGTAAAGAATCTGCCTGCAATGCAGGAGACCCCAGTTCGATTCGTGGGTCAGGAAGACTCTCTGGAGGATGGATAGGCTACCCACTCCAGTACTCTGGCCTGGAGAATTCCACAGACTATATAGTCCATGGGGTTACAAAGAAAGAGTCAGACATGACTGAGCGACTTTCACTTCCACTTTCTTTACCTACTGAGTCACCTGGGAAGCCCAAATCCTAGGCATAGAATAGACTAATAAATTTCCAAGGTGGATGACTTATTATATGGAGACAAGGCTTGTGGCAGAGAGAAGAAATTCTCGAAGAACTTCTGCTAATAAGGTTACACTCGTGAATTTTTTTCCTGCATGACACTGCTGTTATTTGATTAAAAAAAAAAAAGAGAGAGAGAGTCATTTAACTCCACCTTCTCTGACTTGTGGATCGGACACCCCTAGAAATGTTCAGCTGTCTGGAGACCATAGCTGCTGGTTTCGGTAATGAAAGGAATGTATGTTGCATAATCCATAAAAGAATGAATAGAGTATAAGCACAAATTTCCCTTCGTGTACTATATTCTTTTATGTTCATATGATTCTAAGAAGACAAATTCGATCAAAACCAATGTATTCAGGTAGCTAGTTCCAAAACCTTGGCTTTCAGCTAGGACCTTTACTTGCTTATTAATCTTGATGATAACTTGCCAGCTCTAATGTATACTACTTGGGGATCATAACATTCTTCACAAATGTTAATTAAATAAATGTAAAAACCACTGTACCGATGAATGTTTACCCTTTCTTTACAGGTGGGAGTGAAGGAAGAGTTTAAAGAGACCGGTGTTTTAGAAGAGAATCCTAGCTGAGTGGGGAAGCTGTGATTACCTACACAGACTTTAACTTTTTTCCCTTACCGATGCCAAAACCCAAACCTTGGAAATGAATGTGCATATTTCCTTTATTCCACTTTATCCAGCCTCTGCTTAAGACAAGATTTCTGGCCAAGGGTGGAGTCTCTGCGTGTGTGTCTTGAACTGCCTCATTTAAAATGAACCAAGTTTGTCTTGCTGCCAACTCACCACATCCTTGTTGAAGGGTGCACTTCCTCTGGTTTTCTGGGAGAGTAAATGCAGTGAAAGGAAAGACAGTTTCTATGGACGTGTTAATAGCAGTCACATTATGACAGCATATTGAAACAAATGAGTGAGGTTGGATTACTAGAAAATCAGTAATTCTTTCCACAGATGCCACTGAGCAGTGTGAAATGTAAAGACAGTGGGTTGGAAAATCAGACCCCAGTCAAGTCCTTGCTCTGATTCTAGAATTCCCTGACTGCATTCTCAAGTAAGTCCCATCAACTCTCTGAGTGTTTGTGAGTTCATCTGTGTGTGCTAGTGACCTCAGTTGTGCCTAACTCTTTGTGACCCCTTGAACAGTAGACCACCAGGCTCCTCTGTTCATGGGATTCTCCAGGCAAGAATACAGGAGTGAGTTGCCATTTCTTCCTCAACCCAGGAATCGAACCCACATCTCCTGCATTGGCAAGAAGATTCTTTACCACTGTGCCACCTGGGAAGCCCGTTCCTCACAATAAAATAGTCATGATAAGTAGCTTAAGAACTAAGGTGTTTTCCTAATAACAGATGAGGCTTGATTGGTTGTGACAACACTGGTAGAAATTTGGCAACTGAGACAACAACTTGGTAATTCTTTTTTCTCAGTGTAATCTGTGTTTCTTTTTACAGGTTATCTTAAACAATACTTCTCAAGATGAATTAATGTTATATCACACAAAAGAATGAATTTGGAAATAATAACCCGAACACTTGAATTGACAGCACTTGCGTCTAAGATGAATGAATTGAATGCTGAGATTTTTTAAACACAAGAATTCTCTCTGTGTGTATATATCAATTTCTATCTCTGTCTCTGTTTCTTTATCTTCATCTACCTCTCAATCTATATATGGTATGCATCGTCTATATCTTCACTTGTGTTGATAGATGGATAGATAGATAGATAGAGATTATGGTAGAGACAAATAAAGAAGAAAAGAATGGCTGATGGAAAAAGGAAACAATAGGTCCATCAAAGTAGACTTGGGGGCAGATAAAAAGCAGAAGTTTAGTGAGTCTAAGAGAGTTTCAGAAAAATTTCATCTGATGTCAATTTTGTATGATTTGGACCTCTCCCATAAGAAGCACATCTTAGTATAGACTGATAACACCATGAAACTGAGTAATTAGGCAAAACTTAAACCAGCTGCAGGCTTCCCAGATGGTGCATTGGTAAAGAATTTGCCTACCAGTGCAAGAGATGTAGGAGACAAGGGTTTGATCCTTGAGTCAGGAAGATCCCCTGGGGAAGGAAATGGCAACGCACTCCTGTGTTCTTGCCAGGAGAATCCCATGGACAGAGGAGCCTGGCGAGCTACAGTCCATGGGGTCACAGAAAGTTGGACAGGACTAAGTGCACATGCACACACACACACACACACACACACACACACACACACACACACAAACTATTGACAAACGTTGGATGAGCATGGAGCCACAGGGCTGCTGCAACTCCCTGGGGCTAATAACTCCTTACAATCCTAGACCTAGACTCTATACCCTAGAGGCGAGGGGGAAGGGGAGGGAGTGGCAGCAGCTCCCAGAGAGAAAGAGAGAGAGAGTGAGAGAGAGAGAGTCCTGCAGGGGAGGCCACTGGCAGGGGCAGGAGCTTCAGGAGCAGTGAAGCCAGCCCACCAGACCCTGCAGAGGGAGGGCTGTGGTGGAGATATTACTAAGGGGTCATCCCATCTCCTCTCCAGTGGTCAAACACAACCAGACACCAAAAGACAAGGGACCCAACCACTCATCTCCGGGAGGGGAAGGCAGTCTGGAGAAGAGCAGGGAGCAAGAGGACTTGCAGATGCTCGGAGCGGGGCAGGGTGTGGGGATGCGACACTGCCCAGTGGAGAGGGCGTGACTCAGAAGGAAGGTCAATGGAGGAGAGGGCATGGCTCAGAAGGGAGGTCAATGGAAGCTGCAAACCCAGCTCTGCTGCTCCCAGAGGCTGGTGACCTATTCCTGTTGCTTGACTCCCGTTTCCTTCATTTTCTCCCATGTTAAACTTGAAAAACTATTTATTTTGCTGGATAACTGTGAGGATTAGAAATAGATATAAATAGGGAACTTATGCCATGGCACCATAAAGATGTATCATTAGTATTGTTACTCCTAAAAATAAAAATTTTAAAATGAGATTTTAGTAAATCTGTGTATTATACACTATACACCAGATACTGAGTTTATGCCTGGGTATGTGGATCTTAACTGGGTATAATTATGCCTTGAGTTCAGAAGCTCAAAGATATGGGGGAAGGGTGAGGGCTCAAGGTTCAATAAAAATGTATCTCAAGAACTTCTGAAACAGTCTTCAAATACTACTACAACAAGGGAACAAAATGTGTACTTTTCAGTTAGGAGGAAAATCCCTATTTGTATATTTATATGCCCCTTACTTGTTATGCTTCCTCTGATAATATAGGCCATCTCTGGGCAGTGGTCCTTCCCTGTGTTGATCACTGCTACATCCCCAGTGCCTAGGACAAGATCCAGAGCATAGAGACAATTCCATAACTAAGTTTGCTGAATGAATGAATATGGGGTAATGGCTGGGCCACCCATCACTTCATGCATAACCTCAACTACACAAATATTAAAAATGCATAAGTATCTCAGTGGTGTACTCACTTTTTTTTTTTTTTTTTTTTGCAGAGCAATTTGCCTGTCTGCTGACTATATTCGCATTCATTGTGCATGGTTTTAAGAGACCACTGCGTCTATTGTAAACACCTTTCAGTTCATTTTGAAATCACAATAATTATGTAGCTGCTTTGAGAAGGCTGAATTCCACTTTCTCTGTATCCTAGCAATCTTTTATGGACTATCTACTCTATTGAGTCCAGATTAAAAATGTCATTAACCACAGATGCTTTAACCTCCGAGCCACCAGGGAAGCCCCAGTAGATGAGAAAACAGTGGCTCAGCAAATGGAAGTCACTGAGTCACAGTCCTGCACAGAGAAAAACAGACGGTAGATCTCAGATGTGAGCTCCAGTCTGGCTCTAAGCTTAGAGCACTTTCCACTGTATCACATAATTTTAATGAATTACTATTGAAAAGCAGAGACATTACTTTGCCAACAAAGGTCCGTCTAGTCAAGGCTATCGTTTTTCCAGTGATCATGTATGGATGTGAGAGGTGGACTATAAAGAAAGCTGAATGCAGAAGAATTGATGCTTTTGAACTGTGGTGTTGGAGAAGACTCTTGAGAGTCCCTTGGACTGCAAGGAGATCCAACCAGTCCATTCTGAAGGAGATCAGCCCTGGGTGTTCTTTGGAAGGAATGATGCTGAAGCTGAAACTCCAGTACTTTGGCCACCTCATGTGAAGAGTTGACTCATTGGAAAAGACTCTGATGCTGGAGGGATTGGGGGCAGGAGGAGAAGGGGACGACAGAGGATGAGATGGCTGGATGGCATCACTGACTCGATGGACGTGAGTCTGAGTGAACTCTGGGAGTTGGTGATGGACAGGGAGGCCTGGCGTGCTGCGATTCATGGGGTCGCAAAGAGTCAGATACGACTGAGCGACTGAACTGAACTGAACTGTTGACAAGTTTGAATAAGATATTCTGTCATTTTAGATTTTAATCTCAACATACAAGTTTATGTTCTGAATTCACTGAAACCATTTCCCAGTTTTCTCTACTAGTTGAAATACATTTCTTTTTCTTAGAAGTTTACATACTAAAAGCCAAAATAATAGGTCAACACATCTCTTCTAGATGTCTGATTTTGTGGCATTGAAGGTTGGTAGGGTAGGGTAAGAGGTTGTGGTCAAGTGTATTTCAAGAGCTGAATAAATCTTTTTGTGTAATGAGTATTATTTAGTATAGGGAGACATTGTTTATTGGCTTAAGTACAGGTAATTATTGCCTTGAAGACTGTGACAACTTTACTAGCCTTATCTTTGTTTTCCAACAAGAAGCTAAAAGTGGGTTATTTTTCTATATTCAGCTTAATTATGCTTTGAGGAGTAGATAAGAAAAGAAATCGAAAATGTGTTGTGAACTATCTATGTGCCCTATATCTTCATGGGAAACAGGAATGTGAACCATCAAGTCATAGGCTGATTCACCTCAAGAAAAGAAAACAATGTTTTTCTAGCATCATATATACATTGAGGATCATTTAGCTGAATTTGATGAGAGCTTTAAAAAAGTGTGAAATTCATAGTACCCATTCAACAATTTATTTATATTGGTAGAACGTCCCTCAAAAACACTGAACGTCTTACCCATCACTTAAACATTTCCTGGGGAAATTATTTCTCACCACACAGCTTCAAGTGCCATCTGCCCTTTGGTTAAGATAACTGTGGATACTTTTATTTTTTTTCCGATGAGAAGGAAAGGATACGCTGGTGTGGAACAAATGCATTGCGTCTGATCTTGCCTTTGTGGTTTTGGGCACCACTGAGAATCCCAGGGATGGGGGAGCCTGGTGGGCTGCTGCCTATGGGGTCGCACAGAGTCGGACACGACTGAAGCGACTTAGCAGCAGCAGCAGCAGTTCCCTCTGCTGGGTCTTGTGATTGAAAACTTGTGTTCCTTTTTGCCCAAATCAGACCATTCTCTACTTAGGCATCTCAGGAACCCATACACTTTTAATTTCTTTTTTCTTCTCTTGAGGACATGTTTCTTTTTGAAACGTTATTGTTGCATCATCAGGACCCAGATCTTGAGTTCTTGTACAGAGCTCCCACAACGTCTCTGTGTTTCATTAGGTCTTTATCAATTCATCTGTTGCTAGTGATTTTGAGCACTACTCAATATGGATGATTTTCAATAATCAAATCTGATTGAAACTATATGGGATTTTTGTTGTTCTTCTTGCTGCTCAGTTTCAGAGTACCAACCACAGTTCCATTCGTCTTCAGGACTTTCCAGGATTTTCCAGCTGGCATTTTAAGTGCAACCTTTTAACTAAAAGTCACTATCCATCTCCCACGACTCCTCTACATTTCTTCCTCTGTAGGATGAGGAGGGATGAACCAGCAGGCAGTCACACACCTTCCCTGCTTCCCCGTCTGGATTTTCCTTGCTCTGGCTGAAGCCTCCAGTCTGATCTCTGCTGCCTCCCCTTCTGCCCACTTTTGCCTCTGTGAATGCACTCTCCATCACCATGACCATCTATGCTGCGTTCCTCTTGTAACTTCACTCATTCACTTTAAATGCAGAGTAGTTTCACATTTAAATTGCTTTTTTTTTTTTACTGGCTTCCTGACTTCAGTCTTTTTCCTTTAAATAATTATCTAGATTGCTTCAAATTTAAACTTTCCAAAACCCAAGTCCGATCATGTCACTTCTGCACACCCATCTCTCTCGGCCTCCTGATGGTCACATAATTTAAGAAATGATTCAAGTTGGTGCTCAAGAGCTTCTAAACACACTTCTAGTTTGTAGCCCTCTCCCTTAATCAAAGTGCACCTTAGTCATCAAATCTCCCATTTCTCCTTGCTTAATTTTTGAGTAGAGCTTGTCTCTCCTTTTAAAAACCCCCTTAACAGTACTTATAGTCATTTAGCAGTGTCCAAAACCCAACCCAAATACACTTAAACAAAATGGCAAAGTGTTTGTCTCATGTTCCTGGGGACATGTAACTGCTGGAGCCGCAAGCTCAAGGGTTCTGTTCCTTCCTCTGTTCCTAGGAGGTTTTGCTCATTCTTTCTGACCCTTTACTGCTCTTTCCAGGCAGTCAGGAAATACAGCTTCAAGCAACACTCCTCAGCGCAGACCTTAAAATCTAATAACTCAGAGACTAAGGAAAGCACCTCTCTTCCCCTCTCTTAGGGACCATTGACCAAGTCCTAGGAAAGGCACAGCTCACGTGCTGAAGTGCGTGGGAGCAGCAGAGCAAAGATGGGAAGATACTGAGGAGTGGATTAGTCAGGTTTCTCCAGAGAAGCAGAGCCCCTGGGACTGCAATTGGCTGGCAAGTCCACAGTGTGTGGCTGGAGACTCTCGGGAAGATTTTCTGCATTTAAAAAAGTGTGCGCATACAGACGGGGCCTCCCTGGTGGCTCAGAAAGGAAAGAATCCTCCTGCAATGTAAGAGACCTGGGTTTGATCTCTGGGTTGGAAAGATCCCCTGGAGAAGGGAATGGCTACTCACTCCCCAGGATTCTTGCCTGGAGAGTCCCATGGGCAGAGGAGCTTGGCAGGCTACAGTCCATGGGGTCACAAGAGTTGGACACGACTGAGCACCTGACGCTTTCACACACGCAGACTCACATGCACGTTCAATAAATCACTGTTTTGTAATCTCAGACCTTAGGAGATGATGTTGCTCTTCCCTAAAATGGTTTCTTTTTCTCTCTGTCATATCAGAAGTAAGTTTGAAGAGACATATTACTGAGTTTTTGTCTATTGTGGAGAAAGGAGATGATGTGGGGAGGGGTGGTGACAAAGGCCCCCTGAAAACCACGCGGCAGAGTCCTCTCTGCTCCACTGGGCGTCCCAGGAGGGTCTGCCCAGCTGGGTTTGTGGGAAAGCAGTGCGTGTTTCCAACAGTGGAACTGACCTAAAACTCCCTCTCGAGCTCAGAAATTCCAAAAGGCCTCAGAGCACAGCTGTTGATACACCCAGGGTGGACATGAAAATTATCAGGTCGCAAGCATTTTCTGGAGCAGCTCACTGAATATTCCTTAACTGCCCAAACTGAACCTTTGAAGCCCCAGCCCTGCTCTGGTGCCTCTAAAGTAAAAGATTTGTTCAGAATCTTAGTGTCACAACAAGCTCTAACCTCTAATGACTGTAACTTTTATAGGTGTTTGAGTTCATTCTGCAGACACTGAATGAACACAGACTACTTACCAGACGAGCTGTGCTCCGGGCCTTGTGACATTAAGATGAGTAGAGTTTCAAGGTGACAGCAAGGGATAAATCTCAACAATTATGATTAAATGTATTTAAAAGTTGTATGAGATTCCTCCCACATCATAATATTATGGAAGAATGATTGGATCTTTCCAGAAACATTTATCGTATACTAAATATGCTTTAGGTGTTGTGCAAGATACTGATCTTTTGAGTTCATACTTCATATTCTTAAAGTGACCACTTCGGAAACATGTTTACACAGAATGACAGTCACAGACATTTAGTGACATGTATATGGTCCTGGCAGTGTGTCCTGCTTATGTATGTGTGTCAGATAGTAAGGCTGAGTGCAGATAGATCTCTAGTTATCATAGTAATAAAGATACAAATACAGCCTTTCTGAAATGTATCTCTATGCTATTCTGGTTCTCCAAGTAGAATTTCATTAGTTCTTGCTCAAATTCATTTATTCACTTACTCAGGAAAATTTATTACAGAGATGAAAGACACTTGGTTCTACTCAGTGGCAGCGGAACCTAGGAAAGAGGGGCGTTAAGTGATATTAATACTTGTCTGTCTGCTTTCTGGCCAACAGCCTTCCTTTGTTGCTTTTAACAACCACAAGCCAGCGTTCTCATCTGATACTGGCAGTAACTGGCATGCAGGAATGTACCCATGTATCGTTTACCAGATGAGGAACCTGGAGCACATATGTGATTAGAAATGAATATCAGCTCACATGACTAGAAAGTGATGACCTGAGATATGACCCCAAATCTTTTAAATCCAAGACCAGTTTCCCATTTTACAAAACTATAGCCAGCCAGTCGATGCTGCTAATGACAAAATACAGATGCCAATACCATAGCAATTTTACTCAAGGTTTTTTAAACCTTCCAAGGGGAATAATTTCTTCGTACCAGCATCCTGCTTACTGCTGGCTGCAAATTTATCTCATGAAGATTTGACGGTTTTTGACTGTGGTTTTTGTTTTATTGAATGAGTTCAACACATTCACACTCTGGATAGAATTGGTCCACATTTCCTAGCTTTATCAGACTGAAAAACCAGCACCAAAATAGAAAATGGCCCTTTCTTCTGTTCAGTTACAACCCTGCTTTTTATTTTTTACATAAATAGAGCCGCAGTTAGACGGCCGGCCGATCAAAGGCAAGGCTGCAGTAAGAAGCAGCCAGGCTGCTCAGGCTGGCTGGCTTCTGACAGCTTTCAGCTGCTTTGATCAGACACCTATCAGCACAGACAGGCACCTTTTTTTGCCTTTTGTCTGAGTCAGGAAATGAGAGAGATGATAGCTGCCTTTTGGTCCTAATCCCAACCACTCTGCTTGACAGATGAAAGGTGCGCCAATTACTACTGGTAAGAGTGGACGCCAGTGTGCATTCATTACTCCAGTTATCTTTACAAATTACATGGTATTCCCGGGTACCTGAGGAAAGGAAATATTTAAAGCCAGAAAACTCTCTACCAGCAATATCTGATGAGCCCCAAGGGAAGAAGAGCCCACTGTCAAAGCATTTTTGACACAGCTTCACCAAGAACATGGAATCCAGTGGAGATTCCAGGTCCTGGGGGTGGATTCTGGCTGAAAATGGTATGTGGTGAAGCTATGAAATGAGAGAATGGTATGTGGTGAAGCTATGAAACGGTATGTGGTGAAGCTATGAAATGAGAGAATACAGTGCTTTATGAGGTTATATCTAGAATCTGGGTTCCCTGGTCCACAAGGGCAGTTTATGTTTATTGCTCTGGGCCATCAGTAGATGACCTAGCCTATGAACAATGTGCCCATTCATAAATGGATTTCAGAATTCAGCTATGAAAACTCGGCATTAGCAGACATACATTCTGTTCCCAGTGGTGGGGATGGGGTTAGATTTGTGCAAGTAACAACCATAAAAGCAGTGACATTTGCAACTGCTTTCCCCATAGTAGCATGATCATGTGTGTTTGTGTGTGTGTGTGGTGTGTGAATTTGTGTTTGTGCTGGTGGGGGTGGTGAGCTCATACTTGACTCAGAGACTCATGGTCTATGTAATGTGTATATACATATGTGAGCTTCCCTGTTAGCTCAATGATAAAGAATTTGCCTGCCAATGCAGAAGAGAAAGGTTAGATCCCTGGGTTGGGAAGATCCCCCAGAAAAGGAAATGGCAACCCACTCCAGTATTCTTGCCTGGGAAATCCCATGGACAGAGGAGCCTGGCAAGCTACACTCCATGAGGTCACATGGAGTCAGACACAACTAAGCACTTGGGACACTCTTTGGATTGTAGGCCAGAGAGCGATTTCTGAGAGGTGACAAACAAGCCTGATGAATCATAAAATGATCCTGAACTCGCCCCTGAAGAGAGTTCAGGCATCACTGCAGGGAGGTATAACCTTAGGATCACATCTTGCTCCTTCTGAAATGAAGAGACAGAGCTAGAAGTCACAGGAAGCAAACTGTCAATGTATGGGCAGAGCCCAGCAGAAGAAAAGACTGCGCAGAGAGTTCTAGAGTTCTGAGAGGGTTTCCTTTGTTTATTCAGTTAGGTACTGACCAGAGAAGGTATGTGAGAAGGCAGCCTGAGGCAATAAGAGCAACAGTCACACAACCATAGGCATTATAGGGGACAGCATTTAGTGAGTGCACAGTGCCTGTTGCTCCCAGGTAGACTGGAAAGCTTCATCATTCACACAACACTGGACGGTGTACACAGGAAGACTTCATCGTTCACACAACACTGGACGGTGTACACAGGAAGACTTCATCGTTCACACAACACTGGACGGTGTACACAGGAAGACTTCATCGTTCACACAACACTGGACGGCGTGCGAAGAAGCATCTTGCCTCACTACTGTTGAATGATTATCTCCAGACTGAATGTTGCAGTGAGTCAGCATAATCTAATAAGAGATGCTTTTTAAAAAAGACCCAAAATGAGTTGAATGGTTTAAAAGTAACTATGCTCTATAACAAAGCTCAGATGTAGTTCAGTTCAATTCAATTCAGTTGCTTAGTCGTGTCTGACTCTTTGCGACCCCAGACTGCAGCATGCCAATCTTCCCTGTCCGTCACCAACTCCCATAGCTTACTCAAACCCATGTCCATTGAGTTGGTGATGCCATCCAACCATCTCATCCTCTGTCGTCCCCTTCTCCTCCCACCTTCAAGCTTTCCCAGCATCAGGGTCTTTTCAAATGAGTCAGCTGTTCACATCAGGTGGCCAAAATATTGGAGTTTCAGCTTCAGCATCAATCTTTCCAATGAATATTCAGGACTGATTTCCCTTAGGATGGACTGGTCGGATCTCCTTGCTGTCCAAGGGACTCTCTCAGAAGTAGTTACTGGAACACAAAATTATAAAGCAAACAATAGAGTAAACGTCATAATATATTGAATCCAAATCAAGAATCCAACTATGCAGAAAAGCACAACCTGTAATAGAGAAAAAAAAAATAGAAACAGACTCAGAGATATTATAGAGAAAAAATTAGTGAAAACATTAAAAAAGCTATGACTACTATATGTCATTTGCACAAAGATGTAGAGAAAATATTGAACATATTAGAAATATGGAAGATTTATAAAAGACACAAATGAAACTTATAAAAGAAACAATGCCTGAGATGAGACACTGAATGGATTAATTTCATATTAGACTCAGCAGAAGAAAAGATTAGTGAATGCAAAGACATACAAATAGAACACATTCAAAGAGAAAAAAAAGATTAGAAACAGTATATCAATGAGTTTCAATAAAATACTACATGATACAAAATATATAAATAATTGGAATCACCTCAAAAGAGGAAAGAATGAAGGAAAAGAGTGAAATAGTCTTAATAGCCCATTTAAAAGGAAAAGATTATCAGTTCAGTTTAGTTCAGTCACTCACTCATGTCTGACTCTTTGCGACCCTATGGACTGCAGCACGCCAGGCTTCCCTATCCATCACCAGCTCCCAAAGTTTACTCACTTATGTCCATCTAGTCAGTGATGCCATCCAACCATCTCATTCTCTGTTGTCCCCTTCTCCTCCTGCCTTCAATCTTTCCCACCATCAGGGTCTTTTCAAATGAGTCAGCGCTTTGCATTAGGTGGCCAAAGTATTAGAGTTTCAGCTTCAGCATCAGTCCTTCCAATGAATATTCAGGACTGATTTCCTTTAGGATGGACTGGTTGATCTCCTTGCAGTTCAAGGACAACAGTCCAAAAGCATCAGTTCTTCGGCTCTCAGCTTTCTTTATAGTCCAACTCTCACATCCATACATGACTACCAGAAAAACCATAGCTTTGACTAGACAGACCTCTGTTGGCAAAGTAATGGCTCTGCTTTTTAATAAGCTGTCTAGGTTGGTCATAACTTTTCTTCCAAGGAGCAAGCATCTTTTAATTTCATGGCTGCAGTCACCATCTGCAGTGATTTTGGAGCCCCCTCAAAATAAAGTCTGTCACTGTTTCCACTCTTTCCCCATCTATTTGCCATGATGTGATGGGACCAGATGCCATGATCTTAGTTTTCTGAATGTTGAATTTTAAGTCAACTTTTTCTCTCTCCTCTTTCAAGAGCCTCTCCTCATCAAGAGGTTCTTAGTTCCTCTTCACTTTCTGCCATAAGGGTGGTGTCATCTGCATATCTGAGGTTATTGATATTTCTCCTGGCAATCTCGAGTCTAGCTTGTGCTTCATCCAGTCCAGCATTTCTCATGATGTACTCTGCATATAAGTTAAGTAAGCAGGGTGACAATATACAGCCTTGACATACTACTCTCCTGAATTGCAAACAGTCTGTTGTTCCATGTCCAGTTCTAACTGTTGCTTTTTGACCTGCATACAAATTTCTCAGGAGGCATGTAAGGTGGTCTGGTATTTCCATCTCTTGAAGAATTTTCCAGTTTGTTGTGATCCACATAGTCAAAAGCTTTTTGCATAGTCAATAAAGCAGAAGTAGATGTTTTTTCTGGAACTCTTGCTTTTTCAATGATCCAGGGGATGCTGGTAATTTGATCTCTGGTTCCTCTGCCTTTTCAAAATTCAACTTGAACATCTGGAGGTTCATGCTTCATGTACTGTTGAAGCCTAGTTTGGACAGTTTTGATCATTACTTTACTAGTGTGAGAGATAAGGGCAATTGTGCAGTAGTTTGAGCATTCTTTGGCATTGCCTTTCTTTGGGATTGGAATGAAAACTGACCTTTTCCAGTCCAGTGGCCACTGCCGAGTTTTCCAAATTTGCTGGCATATTATCAGATTGGATTAAAAATTTTGAATTGTATTAAAAGATTATCAGATTGAATTAAAAAACAGCAATAAGACTCAAGTATATACTGCTGACAAGAATCCTATGAAAGATATAAATGTTGACATAAATTATAGGTTGAAATAAAAGGACCTAAGGAAACATTCATATTAATCTGAATGAAATAAAATTTAAGTTACTATATTAATCAGACAAGGTGGACTTCAGAGCAAAAATCTTATTTAAAATGGTAATTTCAGAATGATAAAGAAGTGATAACATCAAGAGGGCATAGTGGCACAAAATGACTATGCATCTTATTATCAGAATTTCTAAATACATACATCAAAAGCAAGGAGAAAGAAATAGACAAGCCCACAATTAAGGTCAGACATTTCAACCTCCCTGTATCATTACCTGATAGAAGAACTAAATAGACTTTCATTAAGGATATTTAAGATCTGAGCAGCATCATTAATCAAATTGACCTTGTAGACATTTATAGAAAACCTAAACCCAACCCAGAATACATAATCTTTACAAGTTTGAACAAAGATACAGTGTATTCTGGATTACAAAACAATTCTCAATAAATAAAAAAAGTTTCTGATCATATGAATTTTATTTATTTGTTTATTGCACAACAGAATTAAGTTGAAAATTAAAGATAGATATTTGCAAAACTCCCAAATTTCTAGAAACTCAAGGACACATTTTTAAATAACATGTAGACCAATCAACAAATCAGAAAATATCTTTTAAAGAATAAAAATGGAAACACATGTCAAAAATTGTCATGGGTGTTAATAGTGTTTAATTAGGAAGTTATCATACTAACGAACTCAAATCAATGGCTTCCACTTTCAACTTAAAAATACAAAACAAGCAGGGATAAAAATAGTAGGTGCAAAAATCAGAGAAATATAAAAGTAAAAGCAAGTGATGAAAACAATGAAACCAAAATTTGTTTCTTCTGCAAAGTTATTATCATTAACAAATTTTAGCTAGTCCTATAAGAGAAAATAATATAAAACTTAGAATTAATATCAGGAATAAAAGAGGAAGCATACAAGTTCCATAGATGTTAAAAGAATAATAAATATTGTGAACAACTTTATAGTAATACATTTAACAGCCTAGGTAAAACAGATTAATTCCTTGAAAGAAACAAACTTCCAAAATTTTCTCCAAAAGAAACAGATTAACTGAGCAGTTTTACATCTATTTAAATGTTAAAAGTGTAGTTTAAAACTTCTCCTTAAAAATTTTTGGACACATATCTGGTGTCACTGGTATTTAAGCAAGAAACAACACAAATGCTACCCAAACTATTGCAGAAAACTGATGAAGAAGGAATAATTTCACACTAATTCCACGAGTTCAGCTTTACCTGGACACTCAAACCAGATAAAGACATTATAAGAAAAAAGAATGCTTTATGAATATAGATGCAAATATTCTTATTATAATTTAAACAGCTAGAGAATGATCGAAAATACAATAGTCAATAATGTGGCTTTACTTATTGGTGGCTCAGATGGTAAAGCGTCTGCCTACAGTGCGGGAGACCCGGGTTCAATCCCTGGGTCGGGAAGATCTCCTGGAGAAGGGAATGGCACCCCACTCCAGTACTCTTGCCTGGAAAATCCCATGGACGGAGGAGCCTGGTAGGCTACAGTCCATGGGGTTGCAAAGATTCGGACATGACTGAGCGACTTCACTTTCACTTTTCACTTATTGTTATGACTGTGTTCAGTTCAGTCTCTAAGTCATGTCTGACTCTTTGTGACCCCATGGACTGTAGCCCGCCAGGCTCCTCTGTACATGTGATTTTCCAGGCAAGAATACATCTTGTCATTTCCTTCTCCAGGGGATCTTCCCAACCCAGGAATCAAAACAGAGTCTCCTGCATTGCAGGTGGATTCTTTACAAGCTGAGCTACCAGGGAAGATTTTATTTAAAAATAATATTTATTTAATACCTATATTAAAAGGGATCTATGTATTATTTTCAGGTCTAATTTTACAGGCAGTTTTTACAGAGTGCTTACTTTGTGTCAGTCTCTTTGCTCAGCACTTTATATATAATTTCTTTTTTAATCCTATCAGATATTTCACAGAGACCACTTTTCACACTGTTTCACCTGTAAGGAAGTCAAAGTCAGAGCTTGAGTAACTCATCCAAAGTCACTCAGCTTATAAGACCCTGTATTTCGATACACTGCTGTTTAGCAACAGAAATCCCATGCCAGGCCGTTAGTTCATTCTGTCCCATGAAAACTATTTAAAATGAGTTAAGCTTATTTTCCTGTATCCTTGACTTCTTGTTTCCAACATATTTCATCTAAATATTCTTCCACAAGTGAGTTCTCAGGTTACTTGTAAACAAGCGCAGGTTGCCCAACCTGTGGTCTTTCTGATATTTGCGCAAACCTTAAGAATCCTCTTTCCCAGATAAGCATCTGCAATTCTGCAGTTTTCTCCATGAATTACTATTCCTCAAAGGTACACTGTTCTAATGACACATCTGGATATGGTTTAAATTGATGTACCACTGATGATATTTTTGTTTAGTGAATTTCAAGTGTTCTATCTCTTGTGGTTCAATGAAAAAGAATTAGAAAACTCAGTTTGTTAAAAAACAAAAACAAATGAATAATTACTTTTTAAAAATTCTGTACTTCATTAGATTCAATCTGTTTAACTTTTATTTTACCATGAATTAGTCAAAATAGACCCCAGTACAAAAATTAAGATCAAGCAAATGGGGGACATTCTGAGTCAGTAAGTCTTATTTTGTTGTTTAGTCACTAAGTTGTGTCTGACTCTTTGCGACCCTGTGGGCTGTAGCCCACCAGGCTCCTCTGTCCATGGGATTTTCCAGGCAAGAACACTGGAGTGGGTTGCCATTTCCTTCTCTAGGGGATCTTCCCAACCCATGGATCAAACCCACATCTTCTGCATTGGCAAGTAGATTCTTTACCACTGAGCCACCAGGGAAGCTCACCATTCTTTCTATTTCTGAGTTAATTCTTACAGAGCTAAAATTATTACACAAATTATTGCAGCAAAATGTATAGATAGAAGTACTGAAATCATCCCCTTTCATTCATTATCAGTCCTTTACCATGTAACTGTTTCAGGAAGTACAGACTATACTAAACACAGATGTTTTATATTTTTCTTATGATGAGATGCTCTATTAAAGATGAAATAAATAAATAACCTATGGTTGTGTAAATTATTCAAAATGATACTAAATATGTGTATAGAATTTAAAACAATTTTCTAAAACATTTTTCAGTTAATATTCTTAATTGTAATATGAGATAGGCATCATTTTCATATGAAATTAAAGCTTAGAAGCTGAGGCTCGTATATAGAAAGTAACATGGAAAGGTGAGAATTTATCAGGTACAACCAGACTTTGCTTTCAGTTACACAAGAATTCTTTCAAGTGTGTTATTTTGTTGTTGATTTCCTTTTTTATTTTTAAAATAATATACTTCACAGCTGCTGGTGGATTTCAGTGGCACTCATGTAAGTCCATATACATACAGTTTAAAGTGCTGCTAATGTCTACAGTTGACTATTGGAACCATTACTGCATCTATTGTTGTATACGCCAAATTTTTTCCAACATAGCTCTGATTATGCACATTCTTTTATGGTGATTTTGCCCTAAACGTAGCCAGATGTACTGCACTCTGCTCTTCGGGAAGGTTATTAGGGAGTGATTTATTGATGGCATTCAGAACGCTTTATGGCTCCAAGGTCACAGCGGTAACATCCGCCTGCCTGTCTACCAGGGTATCACGCCTTGTTTCCTGGAGTTGCAAAACGTGAAGCCCAGGCCTCCATCTGATTTTACTTCCTTACATTTGTGCTGACTCCATCTAGGTTGTCCTGAAAATGGGAAAATGTACACCAAAAAGAAAAAAGGCAGGAAGACGAATAAATGCTCTCATGTTATAAATCTGAGTAGTATGTTAATTAAAGGAGTGTTTCTTTGCCCTCCTATTTGGTTCATATTTTAAAACAGCTCATTTGCTGTTCTGGGTTAAATCACTTTCTGACATTGTCTTGTTTGTTAGTGATTCTAAAAAACACAATGTTAAATCATATCAGTAAAACACAAGAAGACGTGGACATTTTACTGTCCGTGTGTAAAAACAAGTGTCTATGTCATTTAAGGATGAAAAAGAAACAGAAAAACAGAATCACCATGCCAAGTTAGTGCAACTGGCTTGTTACAAAAGATTTAATACTGATGATAGGAACTATTTAGATAAGTCAGAATTTTAGGATTAATGTTTAAATCTTGGCCTCTTGACTTATTTGCTTAAAGATTATTCCAACATTTTCCTGTTTGCAATAATACGGCTAATGTTTGAAGATCAGTATTTCATTCTTTACTACTGTTCTCATCAATAAAATCACAGTTTGTCCAGAAATGTTGGATTATTTTAGGCCATACAGATTTGGTGTGTAGGGGGGCATAGAGAAGGCAAAATGTGTTTCACTTTTGAAATTTATCGACTGGCTTCAAAGTTACAATTAGGGGATCTGCTATGTGTAGTGGCCACAGCTTCTTCTTTTTTTTTTTAATTTTTATTTTTACTTTATTTTACTTTACAATACTGTATTGGTTTTGCCATACACTGACATGAATCCACCACGGGTGTACATGCGATCCCAAACATGAACCCCCCTCCCACCTGCCTCCCCACAACATCCCTCTGGATCATCCCCATGCACCAGCCCCAAGCATGCTGTATCCTGCATCGGACATAGACTGGTGATTCGATTCTTACATGATAGTATACATGTTTCACTGCCATTCTCCCAAATCATCCCACCCTCTCCGAGTCCAAAAGTCCACTATACACATCTGTGTCTTTTTTGCTGTCTTGCATTTATATGCATAATTGCATTCAGTTCCCACAACCAAACATAAGATGCTGATTATTAGCCTCATCTTATAAACAAGGGAATTAGGGATGAGACCTACTCTTTTTCTCTAAAAATTTTATTGGACTGTAGTTGGTTTACAATGCTGTTGGTTTCAGATGTACAATAAAGTGATTCAATTTTATATACTCATATATTCATTCTTTTTCTGATTCCTTTTCTATAGAGATTATCACAGAATATTGTGTAGAGTTTCCTGTTGATTATGTGTCTTATATACACCAGGTGAGTGGGTCCTGACAGGCAGAATGGTATCAAGCAGTCGTCTAAGCCCAACACCCATGCACTGGGAAAATTACTGAATGAACACACCAGGACTCAATTTTCAAGCTCATTTTGCTTTCTCTTCCCCTGTGCACCTGGTTGAATGGTGTTTTCCCTTTTTGTCACCACGTTGATTTTGCTGATTTCCTCTGCATGTCCTCTGCAGCTGTACCGGATGCCACCTGGTACCCCTGGCCAGCAACTGGCAGCTGGCTGCTGTCCTGATCAGGGTGCACCCTTACATCACTGGCCGCCTCTCCCCCGCATATCTTTTCTAATCCACCTCCCTGGGCATCTCTTCCTCACATCATTACCCACTCACGTCTCCAGCCCAGTGATCAAGGCTGCCTTCATAATCTAGGCAATCATCTTTGTGTTGTTGAACCTTGACTTTGAACTTCAGGGTTCTGCTCCACAATCAGGGTATAGCACCTTTTTTAAAGCAGTTCAGATTCACCATTACCACGTGGGCAGGATTTGTGGTGGGTCACATAGCTTCGGTGTAAGTTCCTGCTTTGTTAAACCACCTCCACTAGGGGTTGAGGTGCTTTCACAGCTGATGCTGAGCCAGTCCCTGTAATGATGACAATGCCACCTGCACGCTGCCCAGGGACAAGCCCTGTACCAGGTGTTCTGCATGTGTTATTTCCAGTCTTAGTGAAGTCTTAAAATACATGCTATCATACCCGTAAGGGACTCATGACCTGCTTATAGGAGAATACAGTCAAAATACAACTTAGGGGCCAAATTCCTGTCCTCTTTGCCACATTCTAGAATACTAGCAGATGTGGGCTGGTGGCCAGGAGACACACATGGAGCCCCTGGTCCCCCACGCTTCAGATTTCTGATGGCTTCTGCTTGATTCGTGCAAGCTGGGACTGCAGTGCTGCTCTGGAGTGGACATAAAAGCCATCATACACCTAGTGGTGGCAGAGAAGGAAACGGCAGCCCACTCCACTATTCTTGCCTGGAAAACCCCACGGACAGAGGAGCCTGGAGGGCTATCCTCCATGAGGTTGCAGAGTCAGACACGACTGCGCCGGCTTAGCATGTACCCACCTAGGGCTGGAATGGTTAAGCACGCACACTCTCTCCTCACCCTGTGAGCTGAAAAACAGCATCCCTATCCTACAGGCTTCTCGAGGCATGTAATCAACCTGGAAACATCACGCAAGAACCAGCTCCCAGCTCCCAGGGGTCTAGCTGCTTTCTCTATGCGGGCTCTTAACCATCACTATACCTGTCTCATGCTGAGTTCTTGCTTATTTCTTGACTCCTAGCCTTACCCCTTATTTCATGTTCTAAATCAAATATTTTGGTCATCTGCAAGTATAAGGTTTCTACCTTATTTGATGTAATGGCTATGGTTCTGAGGGCCCCAGAACACTTGTTGCAAAATAAGCTAAATCTTTCTGGGACCCTAAGGTATCCTCCAGCTCAATACGTTTGCACTTTGTAGTAGAAGAGTACTTTATCCAAATATTTGATCCATATGTACAGTATCCAGTTTTTAAAGCATTTTTACTTGGCACTAAAAAATGTTATTTTGGGAAACGTTAACAATTGCTAAGATTCTTCAAGCCTGTTAATATGCATTTTGATCACTGAGTATTTACAAGCTTTAAAAGCAAATCTTTAAGAATAATCTGGTCATGTTAATGAAAGGAAATAATGATTAGAATTAGTGAGACATTTGCGCAAAAACATTCTCTCTCTGCTCTGATGAAGAAAAGATAAATTTAGTAAGAAATGTTAACGCAAACTCACTTAGGCATTTTCTCTTATTTTGGTCTGTTTCCATTTTTCTCATGAACAGAACTTTGTATTTATTGACAGTATGCTATATTTAAAATTTCTAAATACAATTTTATACTTAAGCATTCTGCTTCATAGCATACACAGATGTAGTGTGACTTATTTGATAGATATCAAATATTTCATGTAAAAAATAGTGCAGTTCTACAGTACTTTAGTGTCTTGTGTCTTGAATTCACCAGTCTAGAATATTCTTACCCAGATAACGTCAGGCAGTAACTGGGTTTGGCACTGATACCCATTCAGGCTGGTGAAATAGACAATTTTTATTTTAGTGTTTTAGTACTCTCAAATGTAATGAAGTAGCATATAAGTCAGAGGACGGATTATGGCATAAATTAAAAATGCAGATTTAGAGACCGAAAATCTACGTCTTTTCTTTAACTATGGGATTGCTAGGAGATGTTAGGAGCACTATTTTATTAATCTGTCCTTCAGAATTAGCTTCCTGTTAACCATTCTTCACCGGTTACTACCAGCAAACCATTGCCAAGATTGATCACCCAATACCACAGCAACTAGTCTGTTATGAATAAAAGATGACCAAGTGGGTAAAAGAACAGAAAATCTCAAAGTCGTTAGGGCGATGAAACTTACACACTGATGCATTTTGTACTTCATTATAACATCATGAGAATACCCCTTGCATACAACATATTTTTTTAAAGGAACTGAAACTGAATTGTGGCAGAGGAAAATCACTGGAGTTTATGGACCACTGAGATGTGTTGTTGTGGACAAGAAGCCTCTCCTTTTTGCTGGGAGAAGAACCGTGGATTTGTAAGAGAAGAATTAAGCAACGGTCTTTAGCATGACCCAGCTCCTCCATCCCGGGCTTGGTGGTAAGCTACCTATGATGTAATACAGCAGATCTATTTATCTAGGCTCTGCTCCCCTCAGTAAATGCTTAAGCTCTTGAATGTGAGGACAATCTTGTACATTGCCGTTCATCCCACTCACAGTATCCAAATAAACTGTCAGTCCTGCATAAATATTTACTGAATAGATACCAAACATTCAGAAAAATATTTGGAAGGAGGAGACCAGCAAGAGAACACAGACCATTTCAAATTCTTTTTCTTGGGGAAATATTCAACACAGGGACCATTCTTTAACTGGGCCTTTCCTAGGGGACTGATCTGAGGATCAATATAGCTACAGGCAAGCCCATTTATGGAAATTATTGTCACTAATCTCACACTTTAATCCTTCCAGCAGTTTCAGTCGTGGTTTAACCTTTCTTGCAGGCATCACTAGGTCATACTTCAGTATCATCAGACACTTGCTTCTGGTAGTAAATGGTTCTGGGAAATTAATTAATTCAGACTTAGCACTTATCACATTGAGAAATGAATGCATTTGAACAATAGCTGCCTAGTTCAACATTTTTATATGTACTCTATTTTTCTAATCCTTACAGGGGTTTTCACCTAGAGGTCTTTTCATTATTTAAGACACGAATCCCTGAGGCCCGGAGTGAATCTGGCATGCATTTATTATTTAGTCATGATTATCCTTTTCTGGGCTTCGCTGGTGGCTTAGACAGACAAGAATCTGCCTGCAGTGCCAGAGACCTGGGTTCAATCTCTGGGTCCAGAAGATCCCCTGGAGTAGGGAATGGCTACCCACTCCAGTATTCTTGCCTGGAGAATTCCATGGATGGAGGAGCCTGGTGGGCTACAGTCCATGGGGTGGCAAAGAGTCGGACACGACTGAGCAACTGAGACACACATTCTTTCTGCTCAGGCTCAGTTGGTGTCTGCACTTAAGAGTCTTTCAGTTGCTCTAACACTTCAGGGGACTCCACTTACATCTCTCTGACCAGGATCTCTTCACCCTTCTCAGTTCCCAACCCTCTTTCTTACATACTCTGCTCTGGATTTAATGAATGGATTTCTCAGTTTCCTGAGAAGCCATGTGCTATCATCACTCTGCTTTTTCTATTTGGCTCCCTCCCCACTTTTTCATGCTCTCTAAAAAGTGATGCAACAGCTAGTCTATTCTCAAACCTCCAATCAAGCATCCCTCTAGAAGGAATCCTTTCCAATAATCGTCTCTGTCTGTCTGGGGATTGTCTACCGGTAGTAACAACACCTGGCATATCATGACACATTGTTGGTGTTCAGTCACTTAGTCATGACTGACTCTTTGTGGCCCCATGGACTGTAGCTCACCAGGCTCCTTTCTCCACGGGATTTCCCAGGCAAGAATGCTGGAGTGGATTGCCATTTCCATTTCCAGGGGATCTTCCCGACTCAGGGAGCAAACCTGCATCTTCTGCTTTGGCAAGCGAATTCCTTACTACTGAGCCACCTAGGAAGCCCATGACACTTATCAAGCTGTATTGTAATTGACTATCTGCCTGCATAAATTAGCCATTTCAGGAGATAAGAGCCTGGGGAGTTTATCTTTTTACACTTAGATTCAAGATCAGTGTCCATATATTGTAAGTACTCAGAATAGTTGGGAATTGATCATCATAATAATCTTATGATTATACATTTATTGCTTTTTCCAATCACAAATTTCATCTGTGCAACATTGCAAGAAATTTCCCAATCCTAGAGTTATAACTAGGTAGAATCCACAAACTTCTGTTCAGTTTGATTTCTGAGTTCACTTTGATTTTTAGGCTTTCCTGGTGGCTCAGATGCTAAAGAATCTGCCTGCAATGCAGGAGACCTGGGTTCGATCCCTGGGTTGGGAAGATCCCCTGGAGAAAGCCATGGCAACCCCAGTCCAATATTCTTTCCTGGAGAATCCCCATGGACAGAGGAGCCTGGAGGGTGACAGTCCATGGGGTCGCAAAGAGTTGGACACGACTGAGTGACTAAGCACAACACTCAGCCTCCAGCATTAGGGCTGCTGTCTCCTGTGCAGCCTGGAGATGGGGAGGGATGGTTCACCTTGAGGCACATCCTCACCTTCCATCAAGGTCTCCTTATTTGGAAGAAAGGGGAACAGGGGCAGGGGTGGCTAGCCAAATCCCGGGGAAGGAATGAATTCCTGACACAGCTCTGGTCCCTTCTTGTCGATGGTACCTGTGGTTTCTGTGTGCACGATACATGGCTGCCTGTGGGGACCACCACCTTGGTCACGTGCATCATGAATGACTGTCTCAGATGTGAACACAGATTACCGATTAGCCCCAGTCTAGGTATATACTCCCATCTTATTTTCAGAGATGAGGGTTGCATTTGCTGGGCTGTATATCTTGTCCCTGCTCCCCTATTAGTCTCCATGGTTCTTTCCTGTGAAGCATAAAAATTCAGGACCCTTTCAACACTCTCCAAAAGCTGCAGGGGACTGGAGGGGAGAGAAGGCGGCGTCACGTCTTGCTCAGAATCACTTGATGATGCTTGCACACACTCCTACCTCCAGCCGTGTACACACATCTCTTCCGAGAGCTACTCCTTCCTCTCCCCTCGGGTTCCCTGCCTCCAGACACGGAGCCTGACTCCCTTTGCCTGCAGAGAGAAGACAAGCATCCCCTACAGCTGCCAGCACGGGGAACTTGCACTTTCCAATGAGGAAGGTGGTCACAGCCTCTCCCCCCATCCAGCGCTCTCACACAGTCAAATCTGCTTCAAGCCGATCAAGAAAATTCAGTCGGAGATGGTTTGTATGCAGCAACCTTATAGGAACTAACAGTAACTGATGTTTGTTGTTTCTTTTCCTAGGGATGTGACCACTACATAATCAATCTGTTTATCTTCTTCACTGGACCCCCCCACATAAACCTTCCTAAGATGTTGCATTAAAAATATGCAATTGGTTGGTGTCTTATTACTCTGGAAAAATACACAGTTTTAATCAGCATGCACTACTCTGATAGTTCTCTCACCTGCAGTTAACAGTGAACGATCCCTCAGGATTTGGAGGAACGAGAATCTGTGTAGGCAGAAACCGAAAAGCAGCACAGAAAAGGAAGGTGTTCTTCGTGCCAAACCACACCCCAGTGCATCTCCAATGTGGACAAACCCAGACGGAATCCTGCGCTTTCCCGTCTGAGACGCACACAAATACATCCACCAAGGGGACAGAGGTCAGTGGATTTCTTTAGAGCGCCCTTTGCTCACTGCTGGTCCAACGTCAGCATCCTAAAAACATCTACCAAAACTTGACCTCGAATGTGAAAAATCACACTTCAGTCTCTTCAGTCTGAGAAATAGCTGCAGCTGATATCTCTCCACCTACAGGGTGCAGTGTGGTCAGGGTATAATTAGGATAATTCTCAATCAACTTTTCTGCCTTTGAATCACTTGAGGAAGTCATTGTTCCCCATTTCTCCACCTTTCTAAATTTTGTTTTCCCCATGAGATACATGTGAAGAGATGGGCTAATGAATAAGAGATTCTGAGAGTCATTTATAGACTATAGTCATTTACAGACCATTAAAAGAATGAGAAATCAGCTTAACTTAAAAGTTAATACAAGTGGGCTAAACAGTCTCATTGGAAAAGACCCTGATGCTGGCAAAGATTGATGGCAAGAAGAGAAGGTAGCGACAGAGGATGAGATGGTTGGATGGCATTACTGACTCAATGGACAGGAGTCTGAGCAAACTCTAGGAGACTGTGAAGGACAGGGAAGTCTGGTGTGCTGCAGTCCGTGGGGTCGCAAAGAGTTGGACGCAGGTTAGTGATGGAATAACGGTCTCAGATCTCTTTCACAAGTGTGTAAACTCTAAGTAGATTAGTCTGTGCATCACACTGACATGCTACTTAGAAGAAGAAAAGGTGCAGGCTTTGAAGCTTTGACGCTCACCTGTGCTTAGGGATTAATACCAGCAGCAAATAATACAGTCTTAGCGGCCTATTTGCCAGCAAGTAACCTCCATTTGAGGCTGTAAGACTGTAACATGTTAAAATTCACCTCCCTAATTTTCCTCAGCTTCCCTCCAGAGGGTCTGTGGCTCCTCATTAGTCCTGGGATAGTGGAAGCTGAAGTGGTTGTAGTCCCTAGAGAAAGAATGATATTATTTCACCATCACTGCTTGCCCATCTGAGTCCACAGTCCTCTGCTTCTGTGCCTCCTTGAAGACATTACTTCTAGATTAAAACCTCCTGTGCCCTCCAACAGCCTTTCCACAGCACTCCCATCCTTCTAGAAGTTGAATGTTAAATTAATGAGCATACAAATAAGAACAGGAAAGTTACTATTCTATATATAGAGTTATACATGGTTATGAAACCCGACACATTGGCTGAGCCCTGGCTTTTATGCCAGCTGTCAGATATGGGTTGTCTCACAGGCTCTGCACACCTGAATGAAGTTGGGTATGCCGTTCACAGCTGGGAAAAGGCAGGCTTAGAGAACTGAACTGAATTCTAGGTAGAAAACCTAAGAAGTGGTTTTTATTCTCTCTCTTTGCCCAAGGTATCTCAATCCAGAGTCAGACTCTAAATATAGAAACTTGCAATAGAAAAGTTCATACAGGAAAATGTGTAAGCTAAAAGAAGATTCTGAAATACAGCCGACACCTTGCAGTTTGCCCACAGTGAGAGAGGTAAGAAAAGGAATTTCAGGCTCCTCATCTCCCATTTTTTATGCCTGAAGGGACTGGAAACTTTACTGGCCAATTTCTTCAATTTTCCACGTGTGCCTGCAGCTCATGGTTAGGCTGAGAAGCATAACCTTGTATACTTACTGCTGGATCAGGGCTTACAAAGCCCAGGGCCCCTGTGCCCTAGGCAGACACCGGCCTGCGAGGTGGCGGCTGCCTCAGGGCCAGAAAAGAGTCGTGTGAGTCCTGTCTCTGAGTGCCTCTGGCTTAGCGCCTTCCCTGACCTTGAAGCAGGTGTGGAGAGACTTCTGCTCACCCAGCTGGTACGCCCGGTCCCAGCCACTCCACTTGAGAAAGAACGCTGTGACGGCGTAACACAGGCTCCTGTATGAAACTAGTTTTCCTGTGTGATAGCGTTCACTGAAGTTGGTCTCCAGAATCTAGCCTGGCCCTAGGTATTTAGCTTTTCTATTATTTGTGGACCTCTGAATTTGTGGTTCTCGTGAAAGAAGAAAAAAAGGAATGATGGAAGAAAGGATAGAGAGAGAAAGGAAAAAGAAAGGAGGAAAAGAAGACAAGAAAAAAGAAAGAAACAAAAAGAGTCAAGACGAAAGAAAGAAAATAAGGGGAGAAGAAAGTGATGATATGTTTTTAAGATTTTTGCTTAATTTCTGAATGAATGTCTTTAATAAGCTTCATGGGAACGGAGGGGGAAATTCCCCCAGAGTAATATTCCTTGGGCCCCTTATTTCTACATGCAGTTGGCTTGGCCAGTTTCTTTCTTGGACAGAACCCTCTGTTGCAACAATGAAACTTCTCTGTCTTCTCCAAGCAGAAAAGACATTTCTTAAAAGACATTAGATGCGCAGAATGGTTGACTCCAGGCTGAGCTGTGGGGGCGCTCCCTGCCCAACCATGCACCAAATGGCCCACTGCTATGTTAAAATTAAATGTCAGAATGTTAAGTACTGCAGCCTGTATCTCAGCCACTCCTGCATTAAAAACATGAAAGCACAACCTAGTACAATCCACCCTGCACCAGCCGTGTTACTAGACCTGGAGCTGTTTGCTGATCAGAAAATGTGGAATGGTTCCCAAAGTGGGCTGAACACCTGCCAATTAGCTAGCTGATGTTCTTGGGATTTTTATTTTTTGTCTTCCCAGAACTTCTGGTCACTATTCACATTTGGAACTGTTGTACAAGGTGGCCCTCCAGGTTCCCTGTAGTGATGGAAATAGTTCTAGGTTTGTAAGAAAAAATAAGAGCCGACACCAGTCTCCAGACTCCCGGGAAGCCTGACCTATATCAGAGGACATTTTTCAAAACAAAAGACCTATGCAAAATTCAAATTGGAACAAAGACCCAGGTAGCAATTACTGCAACCCCCTGTTTTTCCACTTTCCACAAAGCTGAAAATTCATGCTTAAAAACCAGTGAGGCTCAGTCAGGTATAAAGGCGCGTGCAGTAATCTGAAACACGTGAGCTGAGTTCTGATTTGCTGCACAAAGATCTTTTGCTCCAGGATATCTCCATTTGGTGACGTACATGAACTGCACCCACGGTTGAAGGACTAAGACAGTTTTTAAGAGGAAGTTACACAGGGCAAGGGAAAGAATGGATTCCCCACTGCAAATAGTTTAAACGTAGCAATTCTCCTTTAGGTAAACCTTCCATGAATGCATGAATGGAAGAAGCTGTGGGCATGGATACCTCGCTCTCTCATCTTAACTAAACTGGAAATCCTTGTGTACTCATGGTGAACAAAATATTAATTCTACTCTTGTTTGATATATGTCCACAGAAAAATGTCCACTTGTGCTGATAGTATTTGTGTTACTTTATTTCAATTAATTGTCAAAGTAATGAATACCAAAGGTAAGGATGCTTGGAAAACACAAAAGAGCATTGATGATAAATAAGAGAGATCAGTGACAGAAGGAAAAATGTCACTCCAAAATCTCTTCATTTTGAACCAAGATGATCGACATTTTGGCAATGTCTCTTTTTTAATATGTATAATCACATGTGTGTGCTAAAATGCTATGTGATCAGCATTGTATCATAATTATTTTCCACATCATTAAATATTTTTCATCAACAACATTCTGAGCAATTCTGTTATTTCATTATATGGATATACCACAGTTACTTAAGCCACTTATATTGCACCTTTTGGAAGTTTCTGGTTTGGGCTATTATGTATACTATTTCTAAATGTCTGCATAGAAACCATTGTGTTAGCAATTGGTTTCTTGGAGGAAAAGTTAGATATTTTAAAAATTCCTGGTAACTATTGTCAGATAAGAAGATGCAGTAATATACTTCCAACAAACACAATTGCAATCCAAACACCAGGCCAATTTCATTTATTTAAAATGTAACTAAGTAAAGGAACATACGATGTTGTATCAATTAGTATTGATGTGATCTCTAGCATGAATTTTTTACTCTTATTTTCAAACACTTGACTCATTTATTAATCACCTATTGATATAAGTTGTAATTACACTGCTTTATTTATCTTGCATTTATATTCATCATATAGTCTCTATAATTTTTATCTATTAATTTACTGCTCATAGTTGTAGTAATATATTTGCCTGTTGATTTGGAAATCTAAGCCTTAGTTTTGGTGTTATTATAACTTGTGATACCTTCTCTTGATTTTAGACTTAGCAAATCTTGCCCGATTTACACACATTTAAAATAAAAAGATGAATTAGTATATATATTTACATATATAAATGTATAGACATACTTTAAAAGCACAATATTAAAACAAGAAACCCTATGTACTCGGCTCATATTTTGAAGAAGAATAATATTGGTGCCACTCAGTTGAACACAGTTGTCCTTTTGTCCCCAGAGGGTAGACGTGATGAATGATTTTCTGTTTAGGGTTTCCTTCTTATTATTTTAGTTTACAACTTTGCCAGTTTTTTTTTTTTTTGATAGAAAAATTCTTTAATCAAAACAAGTTTACATCTTGACACTTATGGCTTAACTAGAATAAATCTGTCCAAGTTTAAATTGTGTAAGGACCAAACAGGTATAATAGCCAGAGTTCCCAGAGTCCTAGTTCCATTGTAAGGCCTCTCTAAAGCAAGACTCCAATTACTGAAATGATTCCAAGTTTTCATCTAAAGATGAAAAAAAATTACCGAGAGGTCAAAGCATACAATGCATGTCACATGCAAACACTGGTATTTAAGCCTTTTTCATGTATTCGTAGTTTCCAAACATGAGAAGCATCTTTTAAGCTACTGTAAACCACCAACTGACCTAGTATTCAAAATATCTTAGAAATCCTGTTTGTTAAAGTTGTTCTTAAAATTCTGTGTTAACCTTTGTTCACTCTGATTTAGTCCATATACATGAAAATACAGACTACTCCTTTACTTTTGTCTACTGCCTCAGAGTAACTAACTTTTTGCAATCCTGTCACATGTATGCATTAGAAATAAAAATTCCCTTCTCATAGTCATGTTTTCAAATAGGTTTGATTCCTTAGATAGTATGTATTTTTTTATTTACGGCAAAAAGCATTATGGATTGCATTTTTTCCAATTAAAAAAATATTTAACGACTTCTTTAATGAGTGGGACTTTTAAAAAAATTCAGAAACTCGAGACATTTCTCAAAAATAAACTTTAATCATGTAGTTCTCAGTTTCAGCTACTGCTGCCTATAAAGGATCTTAAATGGTTGAACCCTAAAAGCCAGATTCATTCCTTCATACACTCCTGCTTACTGCAGGAAACTCACATGTGACTTTCACTGAATTCTCAGCCACAAAACTAAATTACCTTCAGAAGTTAACATGAGTTTTGCACCTTGAAGAATTGTCAGTTCAATGTCAGTTGGGTATCTAGTTGTCATACAAAAAGGCATACAGACTGCACATTATTACCAAGCAGTAAGGTAATGTAGCACAAGGTAGATTGAGATTGAAGTTAACTTTTGATAAGAGAAAGGAAGGAGTGAGTACTTGTATAGAAGTAACATTTTATCAACCATAAAGATGCTTAACTTCTACAAAACCCACAACAGTGAAAAGACAGTCTGGTAAATCCAATTTTTGTAAAAAACTATGCACAAAACCCACAGTATCTGGGAAAAGAGGAGAAGGTTTATACAAGTAGGAGTTTTAAAAAATGTAACTTTTTTCTACTATCAATTACACATTAACATACACACACTAACTGAAAATATACTACAACCGATGTCTGGAAAAGCAGTTTAACCCTTCCTAAATGAACTTCCCCTCACATTTACTGCACAATGTAGCTCTTAATACTGCACAAGTACAATTAGCAATGTTTAGTCACTTTTAAACAAAGATAAGGAGATTTCTCCCTCAAAACAAGTTTTAAACATCAAAACCTATGTTTATAAAAATTTAAAACTTTCAGCAGTCTAAATATTTCAAATGAAAACCATTACAAACTTCTCAAATGTTCTTTATATTCCAGGTATGTCAACCTAGTTATCTATGTAGACTCCTTCAGAGATATTTCAGTCTCTCTCTCTTCACTGGATGGCTTTTTCTTACTGCTGGCCTCGTGGTTGTCTTTGCTTTCTTCATTGCTGTCTCCATTGTGTTGTGGTTGATTACTGTCTTGAGCATCCGATCCTCCATTTAGAGTCTTTGAACCTGTTTGTTCCTTTGCTAGCTTTTTGTTTGGCCCTTTCTTCCCTTGATCTTTGGTTTTATTTGCTTCCTCATGCTGTCTTTGTTCGGCAAGAGATTTGTTCAGCCTTTGTGTGATCACAGAATCTCCTTCACCAACCAAAAACATGTTCTTAAACTTGTTATACAACATTGTAGACTTTTCCATGATAACCTGACTAACTTTGAATCGCCGTGTTTTTTTCAGTGTTGTCATCATCTCTGTGTGTTTTTGAGCTTGTTGCATTGTGACCTGAAGTGAAGCCAGTTCATCCAAAGCCTCAATACATCTGTTGACATCAAGATTATCAATTTTGAGTGAAGTTTTAATTTCAGCACGTATCCTTTGAAGCCGAGAATCCATTGAGGTTTCTCGCTTCTTCTCCACTTTCTTAACTTCTGGCTTCTTTCCTTCATCTTTATTCTGCTGCTCAGTTTCCATCTGTTCTTCTTGCTTGCGTTTTCCATCTGCAGCCTCTTTCTCATGTTGTCCTTTGAGCATATTCCTTCTATGAGCGGTTTGGAAGTTTCTTCCACCTTTTCTCTTCTTTTCACCTTCTTGATCATCTCCTTCTCCTTCAGAATCAGAGGTTGATGTAACCCCTGTTTTGGCTAAATTTTTCCTTTTTGATTCAACTTCCTTTTCCCCCTCTTTTTTATCTGGCTCTTTTCTTGGCTTTTCTTCTTCCTTCTGGCCCTCTTCGTCCTTTTTAAGCTGTTTTTTAGGTTGTTTTTCCTCTTGCCCCTTTTTCTTGTTTTTGTCTTCTTCAGTTATCATGTCACTCTCTGAAGGACAAGGTTGTTTTACCATCTCGGGTCTGCCTCTTGGTTTCGGAATCTTGACCGCTGTGGCTGCAGGTGGTCCTCTTCTAGGACTCACTTTTAGATTAGCAGATGCTGTTGCTGCGGTCACTACTCCAGCCTCCTCAGTTTCTACTTGGTTATCTGCCTTTCTCTTTCTCCCTCTTCTGGCAGCTTTTGGACTGGTTATGTCAATTGCTTGAGTCACATCCTCATTGCTGGCTTTTTCTTCATGGTCGGTATCTTCCTTTGAAACACTTGTTTCTTTTTCTTCAACTTCAACATCAGATGACAGCATTTGACTGTTGAGCTGATGCCTGTTGACTTGAAAATTTCACTTTCGGATTGTTATCTATCTCCCGTAAACCTTCATTAAAGCCTTTTCGTTTATTTGGTTTGCCGTACTTTTCCTTATTTTCTGAGTAAGGAAATATGTCCTTTGGGCCTAAAAAAGCAGTCTCACGAGTTCCAAAAAAGAAAATCGGTAGTTTGTTTGTGGGTGGTTTTACAGCTCCGTCAGGAACTTCATCTACTCGAGCTGGCCAATGAGGATAACCTTTCATCTTGGCGAAGATGAGGTCCCCAGGTTTGAAGTCGCGAGTCATGCTTCAGGGGCGAAGCCCAGGGAGGAGGTGCAGCGGTGTGGACTGAGAGGGGATGCGGGAGGCCGGACGGAGCCGCGGCTCCCGCGATGGCGGGAGGGGGAGGATGCCTGGGGTGCCCCGACGCGCCTGCCGGGGCCGCGGGCGCTGAGGCTGCGGTGGCGGGCCGGCCGCCCCTGTCCGCGTCCACGCAAGCCACCTGCGCCGCCAGCTGCTGCAGAGCCGTCTCAACGGCTCCAAATAACAACCGCCGCCGCCGTCGTCGCTGCGCTGCTACTTTGCCAGTTTTTAACATTTACCTGTATGAATAGTCTCTGTGCAATCTTTCACAGCTTTTTTTTTTTTTTGCAGTCAACATGATACTCTTTAGTTTCACTTATGTTTATGCGTGGGCTTCCCCCTGGCCCAGCAACAAAAGAGTCTATCTGTCAATCAGGAACCACTGGAGACGCAGGTTCCATCCCTGGGTGGGGAAGATCCCCCGGAGGTGGGCATGACAACCCACTCCAGTATCCTTGCCTGGGAAATCCCATGGACAGAGGAGCCTGGAGGGCTACAGTCCATACGGTCACAAAGAGTCAGACAAGACTGAAGCGATTTAGCACGCACACATGTTTATGTGTATAGCTGTGGTTTATTTTCACTGCTCTATGCTTTATTTTGCATATGTGTAGCAAATTTAATTATATAATCTACCACTGACGAATATTTATTTTTCCAATATATTTTCATCTATAAAACATGCTGCTATAAACATTATTAAACATGTAAACATTAGGATTCAGCTGAGATCCACTAGGGAGAACTGTGAACATTTAATACAAAGACTCGGTAACTGGTAAAATACTCTTCACTACAAAAGAAGGGTGAGGAAGGATGAGAAGGAGAAGAGCACGTGCAAAGGCAGACCGTAGCTACTGCTGGGAGGGGGAGACCAGGGAGAGCAAGGCTGGGACCCTGGCCTCTTTGGAGAAGGCGTGGTAGCTGGGAGGCAGCATTTGGCATGAGCAGGATGCTTGTGGGAAGATGCAGGCAGAGCTCCACGGAGGCAGTCCTCTCCAGGGGGTGATGGGTTCGCTGAGGCGGGGGGGGGGCGCGGTTCAGGATGAAGTTGGCCCCTGAGGGCTGCAGAGGTGCGGGCTTCTGGGTAAACACAGCCGGAGAGAACCTGGAAAGACCCTTTCCCTGCCACGTCTAGACGGCCTCCGCCTTCTCTCATTCTCCCTGTGGACGGAGCCCACCTGCAGCCAGCTGCCGGAGAGGACTGTATGCCGGACTCATCCCTGTTCACGCAAAGCAGGCAAGGAAGTGGGATGTGGGGGTGGGCGGCAACGACCCACAACAGACGCAGGTCTCCTCATGCTGATCATCTAGTTCCTTTTTCTTTTTAAACAATTCATCGCATTTTATTATTTTATTTAAATTTATCTTTAACAGGAGGATAATTGCTTTACAATGTTTTGCTGGTTTCTGACATGTATCAACGTGAAGCAGCCATAGGCATACAGATGTTCCTTCTTTCCTGAACCTCTTCCCACCTCCCAGCCCACCTCACGTCTCTAAGTTGTCACAGAGCCCTGGATTTGAGCTCCTTGCATCATACAGCAAATTTTCCAGGGCTTACGCCTAAGAGTGGAAACGCACGTGTGCATTCCATCATTTCTAAGAAATGCTGAAGCACTTTAAAACTATTTTATACTGCTGGTGGAGGAGAAGGGGAAAACAGAGGATGAGATGGTTGGATGGCATCGCGGACTCAATGGACATAAGTGAGTAAGCTGCAGGAGTTGGTGATGGACAGCGAAGCCTGGTGATGGACAGGGAAGACCTTGGGGTCGCAGAGTCGGACACGACTGAGAGACTGAAATGAACTGAACTGAAATGATACTACCAATTGTGATGTGTTATCTCACTGCACTATTATTCATCCTTTTCATGATTACTTAAGATGGTTGAGTCTATTTCCATATTTTAATGGATATTTCTGTTTTCCCTTCTCTACAGCGATAACTCAAACCTTTTGCTTGTTTTATCTAATTTTGTGTGTATGTGCACACACCCTTTTTTCATTCTTACCAGTTTTTTAAAAAATGTATTATGAAAATGAACAATTTATTTTATGTTTTACAAATATCTTCTCCCCAGGGTCAGTATATTCACATTATCTTTTGTTTAATATACTTTATCAATTTACAAGCTATTAATTGCTTGCTTTCCTCATGAGTTGGGCATTGCAGACTTAAGAATTTCTTTCTCTCTTTGGGGATATGAAAATATTCTGTCAATTCCCTTCGAACATTTTTTTAAAGCTTGCCTTTGAGTTTAAGTTTGTGATCCATTTGGGATTAACTTGGGGGAGAAGTTAAGAAGTGGAATCAGGATCTATTTCACGTTTTAAAAGCATATGGATCATGGTCCTTGTCCTGTTAATTGTAAAGTGCCCTCTCATTAGATTCAGAAGTGGTTCTGTTTTTCTTTCAGGGCTGTGTATTGTGTTTCTTTCTGCTGTGATGTGTTTCTGTAAGTCTTTGACAGCCCACACTATCCTCAATATTATATTTTTATAATAAATCATGATTTTAAGGAGAGTGATTCTGCCTGACTCAATAAATGTGCACTTCTGCAAATTCTGTATAATTAAACAATGTACTTTTCAAGTTTCATGAAAAAATTAATTAATTTTTCAAACAAGGTTTTGGAAGAATTGATATTTTTACAAGGAGTCCTCTAATCAATAGATATGTTTTTTGTTTATTTGATTATTTTTAAAAAAGGCTTGTGGGGAGGGGAATGGCAACCCACTCCAGTGTTCTTGCCTGGGGAATTCCATGGACAGAGGAACCTGGTGGGCTGCAGTCCATGGGATTGCAGAGAGTCAGACACAACTGAGCAACTAACGCACACACACAAATAAAGGCTATAGTTATGTTCAGAAAGGTTTTGAGTCTCTATTGATAATTGTATTGTTGGCTTCTCTCTGCTTGTTTCTACTTTTGTAAAAAGTATTTTTAGATTTGTATTTTCCACTGTTATAGTAGATTATAGAAATGTAGCTGAGTATTTAATAAGGATTTTACATGCAGTCCCCTTGTGGTATAAGACATAAAACAAAGGCCCTATATTATGTGCTGTCTTGACATCTGGGAAAACCAGGAGACCTTGAATCCCACCTGCGAGCCTCATCTCACTCTGATCCTGAAGACAAGGAACCCTAGAAAAACCCTTGTTATTAAGCGAACCAGGCCTTGTTCTCGCTCATCCTGGAAAAGTGGCTTTGCTTTCCTGCCAGCCCGTGGACTTATTCAAACAAATCAACCACATCCTCCTGTGGGAACCAGGGATGCCTGACCTCGTTGATCCTAGAGAGCCTGTCCCCGTAAGCCCTGGTTATTCTCTCTGTTCCCAAGCACAGCTCCCAGGTGGCCTGTGTAATGTGCCCTGTGCCCCTCCTCAGGCTCTGAGCCTCTGTGTTGAATATACAACTGTTGGTCTCAGCTTTCCTAGGTTGGGTGTCCTGGGCTTGGCCATCCCTGTGACCCTGCAGGAATGTCTCCAATACCAATGCAGGGAAGGGACAATAAAGCATCCCCTGCTGCTTACTTTTAAATTCTAGCAATCTGTTTCTACTGTTTGTGATTTTTGGTAAATCAAACCCATATTACTTGGGTGCCTCAAATAAGTTGTAGGGATTGGGGGCAGGAGGAGAAGGGAATGACAGAGGATGAGGTGGCTGGATGGCATCACTGACTCGATGGACATGAGTCTGAGTGAACTCCAGGAGTTGGTGATGGACAGGGAGGCCTGGCGTGCTCCGATTCATGGGGTCGCAAAGAGTCAGACACAACTGAGTGACTGAACTGAACTGATGTTGAACAAAATTTTTTTAATCAATTCAACTATGCTAGTCCTAGGGTTAACAGAGCCTCAGAGTCAAAAATAAACATTGGGTTGAACAAAGGGTACCATTTTCAATAAGAATTTAACATAAAAGCTTTCCAGCAGCCATATTTAGACAATTGTATCATCTCAAAAAGTGACAACTTTGGGTCTTCTTTTCCAAAATTTGGAAACTTTAACCCCTACTATTTTCTGAATTCTTGTATGACTAGGGCCTCCAGTGAAATGTTGAACTGAAGTATACATGGCTAACAATCCTGAATTTATCCTGAATTAATATTCTACTATTAAGTAGCTTCTAGTTTTCTTGCATATAAATTTTTCTGGTTAAGGTAGTTTCTTTATTTTCCTTGTTTCCTATGACATTCCTTGTAAATCATTGCAGAATCTATTAAACTATTTTGCAGGATATACTGAGATGATCACATAATATTCATCTTTTATGAATTAATGAAAATATGTATGGTGATTTATACCAACACATCTCACAATGTCAAACTCACTGTAAGCTACTGACATAAACCCAGTTTGATCATAAATACATTTCTGGATTGGGCTTCCCAGGGGGCACTAATAAAGAAGCTGCCTACTAATGCAGGAGACAAAAGAGACACGGGTTCAGTCCCTGGGTCAGGGTGATCCCCCTGGAGGAGGGCATGGCACCCCCTCCAGTATTCTTGCCTGGAGAATCCCATGGACAGAGGAACCTGGTGGGTTCCATAGGGTCACAAAGAGTCAAACACAACTTAAGCAACTTAGCACACATGCATATTTCTGGATTATATCTACTAACATAGTTTCAAAGTTTTTAAAATATGTTCATGAGTTTTATTAAATTATATTTAATATAATTCTGCTTTTTATCTCATGTAGGAATTGGTCTTGCATGAAGGTGTATGGAGGGGTTCCTGGCAGATAGTAGAGGAAGTTTGAGACTGTAATGTTGGAGAAACACTATTCAGGATTCCTGGATATCAGGTACAAGGAGGCAAAGGGCCATGCCAAGCAAGTAGAAATGCAGGTCTTTTCAAAAAATTTTGTGTTGAAGTAGAGTTGATTTAAAATGCTGTGTTAGTTTCAGGTGTACAGCAAAGTGAATCAGTTATATACACATGTATCCATGCTTTGGGGAGTTCTTTTCCCATTTAAGCCATTACAGAGTATTGAGAAATGTTTCCTATGCTATACAGTCAGTTCTTGTTATCTATTTTATATATAGTAGTTTGCATGCATCAATCTCAATATCCCAATTTATCCCTCCTCCCATACCCACTGGTAATCATAAGTTTGTTTTCTACATCTGTGATTCTACTTCTCTTTTGTAAACAAGTTCATTTGTGCCCTTTTTTTTGTATTCCATATATGAAAGATATTGTGATATTTGTCTTTCTGTGTCTGACTTCCTTTACTCAGTAAGTATAACTAGGTCCAGCTATGTTGCTGCAAATGGCATTAGTTATTTTTCATGGCTGAATAATATTCCATTGTATATTTGTACCACGTCTCCTTTATCCATTCCCCTGTTGATAGACATTTAGATTGCTTTCATTTGCTGGCTATTGTAAGTAGTACTGCAATGAACATTGAGGTGCATGCATCTTCAAATTATGGTTTTCTCTGGGTACATGCTTAAGTGTGGGATTGCTGGGGCTTAAAAGCTTTTGCACAGCAATGGAAACTATAAACAAAACAAAAAGACATCCTATAGAACCAGAGAAAATATTTACAAATGAAGCAACTCACAAGGGATTAGTCTCCAAATATACAAACAGCACATGCAGCTCAATATCAAAACAAAACAAAATAAAAAACAAAACAAGGAACCCAATAAAAAATGGATGGATGATCTAAAGAGACAATTCTTCAAAGAAGACATACAGATGGCCAAAAAGCACATGAAAAGATGTTCATCCTCACTAACTATTAGAGAAATACAAATCAAAACTACAATGAGGAATCACCTGGAAGAAGCCAAAGTGGCCATTGTCAAAAAAATCTACAAACAATAGAGCGTGGAGAGGGTGTGAGCCAAAGGGAGCCCTCTTACACTCTTGATGGGGACACAAATTGGTTCTCCAGTCACTATAGAGAACAGTCTGGAGCTTTCTTAAAACATAAAAATGGAAATGCAGGTTTTTATGGATGTTTAGGTCTTGATGAGATGTTTAGACACTTTTGAAGACAGTAAAATTTATCCAAACATTTTTAAACACAGGAATGGAATGGCTATATTTGCATTTTAAAAGATCATTTTTTCCACAGTCTCATGAATGAATTAGAAAGACACAAGGGTGAAGACAGAGAGATAATTTTCACAGCTGTTACCATAATTCAGACATAACATTTAATGAATTTCATATTTAATTGAATTTTTGATATAAAAATTCTGATAATGAGAGTCATATCATTGCAACTTTTTTCAAAATCCCATTGTTGATGCTGACCATGTTCTGATGAGTTATCCGTCCCAAACAAAGTGTCACCATAGCACGTCTCTAGTGGCACAGAGAAGGCTTCCCTGAAAATATGAAACAGACCAAGTCAAATTACAGCTGTAAGGGTGAGACAATCAAAGATCTTTATCCTGACAGCGAGGTTAAACCCTCACCAACCCTATCCTGTGTAAACAGATGATCACAGTGTCTGAGTATGCGGCCACTTCTGAGAGTGTTTTCATATATGACAAAAATGTGCCTCTATCTTCAGTTACAGTATTTCTGTGAGAGCCACTTTGGCCAATCTCCATTCCAGAGGAGAAAGAAAACAAACAGAAAACAATGTGCTTAAGAGAAGTTTGGAAATTCCTAGTTCCCTTACGTGTTAGAGATGACAGAAATGAAACCCAGGGCAACCAGATCTGTGAGTCACCAAGGACCTGAGGGCAGAGACTAGGAGCTCAGACCTTGGTTTCACAGACGAGCCTCCCTGCTCCCTCTGCATACTGTGGGGGGGCCAGTTCATTCTCTCTGAAAATGGATTTCTACACGTGCGTCTACCTGTGGGGTCTAACGTTGCCTATCTCATTAGGCGGTTGCAAGGCTGAGTAAAATGTGGAGGCAAGCACTTAGAACACAGTCTGGCACTTTCTCAGGGCTAAGTGCTCATCATTATGTAGGTTTAAGACATGGCTAGAAAGTTTTAGAGAGAGATGAGATACATCACAGCAGTGTGGAGCCCGCTGCACTGACAGCCCTTCTCGGGGCTACATTGATTCACGTTTTAGATTCATTTTATCCTCTCTGTGTTGACTAATTTCACGACTAGAGTAAAATGTATATGTAAATTTTGCTTTGATAAGATTTAGTAATATTATTTGATAAAGGTGCATTTTTTTTGTGAAATATATCTATGGTCAAGATTAGTAACCGTCCGTCATTGCCTCTTCCACTTGGGATGAATTCATTCTTTATGCAAAATTCATACCATTTAGCCCTAAAATCCTGTGTTGTGTTATTGAGAACAAATTTTAGAAAAGTTTGTTATGGTGAACTCTAAAAGATCACGTTTCTCCCCCACTCATTCCCCAACCTCGTCTTCACTCTGTACATGCCACAGAAAGCCCTCATTCACTGATTCATGCATCCATTGACTCATTTATCCATCCACCCATCTGAGTTATTTCTCAGAGCATATTATGTGCACAGGTCCCATGACAGGCAACACAGCTACAAACAAGAAACACAGAGTAAGCTCTCCTTCAAAGGGAAAGAAAGAGAAAGCTCTAAACCCACATTTTTAATAAAGTGATGCATGTTCTTTGAAGAAAGTGTTCACAGATATCAAACCTCTGGAGCAGGGGTCTTCATGAATGAAGCAGCTTTTGATCCAAGTATAAGACACAGGTGAGTGTTGACTAGGAGACTGAGTTACAGGGTTGTGGGGAGAGAGGGCAGAGGGATTTCCTGAGATGGGAAGAACTCTGTGGCCACCTGACACGTGTGAAGACTGTCAGAAAGTTCTAAAGACTGGAACCCACTTAGGGCGCCCACCACTGAGGAATCCTGTACATGCCTTGGTCATCAGCCTCGGTTTATCCAGGGAGCCAATGAAAGGTTTCATTCAAGACTCAACTTTTCACGTTGGTATTATATATAAACTAGATACACAATAAAGTCCTAACTGTACAGCACAGGAAATTATATTTACTATTCTATAATAAATCACAATGGAAAATAATATGAAAATATATATATAAATATGTATATAACTCAATCACTTTAGTGTACAGCAGAAACTAACACAACATTAATAAATCAACTATTCTTTAATTTAAAAAAAAAGACCAAATATTCACCTTGTTTTGATTGGGGGCTGTCAATACAACCATGATCTACACTTAATTCCTTATGAGCTCTACTAATTTCTATAAATGCCAATACATTGAGTACATTGTAAGTGCGAATTAAAATGCCTCATTAGAGTTCTGTTTTCTCATGGGGGTGTGCATAGAAATACACACCTATTTTCACAAATCAGAAGTATTTTCCTCAATGCGTGAAAAGGTCTAGGTGCATCTATTAATACTATGTTTACCAGCAGGTTTTAAAGTATGTGCAATATGAAATGGATGGAGACAAATGAGCATGCGCTTCTGAAACAGCTACTATGTGCTGTGCATGACTGCTTTAATGCATTTTATTTCATCTGTCTTTCACAACACCTTCCTGCTATTAAGTTGCTCATTCACACAGTGAATACAAATGGGGGTTTGACTGTGCTGTCCACATGCAGTTTCAGCAGTCAAGTAGACTCTACAATTTTATATCTTCTTAATTCCTTGATATTCACAAAGTTATTCTTTATTAGTCAATGTCATAAGCCACTTTCTGCCTTATATTAAGATTGTTTATATTATTAAAAATGAGCCCTGGAAAGAGGACTTGGGAGGAAGTCTTTGATTTCTGTATCCACACACAGTGCATGAGAAGTCAGTAGTCATTTGATTAAAAAATAAACAGATAAATTACACCCATACAACAGTGAACTACAAACATAGATTGCAACAGGTGTGTGAGGGCAGGTGTGTGAGGATCTGATTTGCTAACTAACGTTGTAGAATGACAGTCGAGTTACACTTCCTAGGAGGCTATGAAAAGCACGTCTATTCCATCTTTTCTAAAGCAAGAAGAAAATGGTTAAGCTTGAAGTTTTTTTTCCCAGAGACACATTAAAAAAATAAAACAAGTGAAAAGGTAAAGCTTGACTATTCTGTTCAGTAAATAGTCAACAAGATGCCCTGAACTTGCAACATCAAAATTCACATCTGCCTCTCCTGCTCAGTGTATTATTTTCTGACTTGAATGGCATGCATAGTTTACAATATCAAGTAATACATGACTAGGTGGACTTTTGCTGCTAGGTAAGATGATATGATGCCCGAGTGACATTAGCCAAAGGTATCAGATGTCTTTGATGCTTTTAAAAGTCCCTTCATTTCCTGTATGCCTCATTCTTGCTGCTCCTGCAGAGTAACAAATCCTATCCTAAATAGTTATGCCAGGGTTCTGGGTCCCTCAGGACTCCTCTGCCAGGTCTATCTTTAGTGAAATCCTGTGTACATTTGAAGATCACCACTCTAATGAGGCAGAACTCCTTGAACACAACAGTGGCACAGGCCCCTTCCCCAAGATGGGTGAACTTATTAAGGACATCCTTTCTTCTGGGGGTGAAGACAGAGGAGGTGAAGGAGCAATGGCTCATGGTCCTCTTGTAGCACACGTCTTATTAAAAAAATACAACAAACATCCAAGTGCTCCAGGAAGAGCTCGTTATTCTAATGAATACTTATTGCCTAAATCTTTGATGCTGATGCGAAGAACTGACTCATCTGAAAAGACCTGATGCTGGGAAAGATTGAAGGTGGGAGGAGAAGGGGATGGCAGAGGATGAGATGGTTGGATGGTATCACCGACTCAATGGACATGAGTTTGAGTAAGCTTCGGGAGTTGGTGATGGACAGGGAGGCCTGGCGTGCTGCAGTCCATGAGGTCGCAAAGAGTCCAACACGACTGAGTGACTGAAAGCCTTGATGAAACTGATGTAGTAAGCAAGCACATCTCCCATTCCTTCATTCTGTAGAGCACTGTTAGCATTGTTAATAAAAGAACGTGGCTGTTAGGGCAACACTTGAGATCGAAAACAATGCAAACTCTTAAAACCGAAAATTAAACTGCATGTCAGTAAAAGTGGATTGGGTTGGGCATTTGCAGCCGCTGATTGTCTCATAAACCCCAGTGAAGCGCTTCTGTCTTGTCTGATTTTTCTGAGAGATGCCCATCTCTGAAAGCCCTTCCGTCTGACTCTAGTTGACTGTCCCCAGCCCACTCCTAAATTCCTGTTTCTTCTCAGAGGCATTTGAGCATGGAATTTAGAGCATGGGTTCTGAAATCAAGGACTTGTATTTAAATCCCAGCTTTGTCCCTGCTGTCTGCCCCCTTCTCCTGTGGCTTGGACAATAGCTTAACCGTCTCTGTGTTTATTTCATCACAGGTACAACAAAGGCAAGATTGTCAGTAACTCACAGAGTTGTTATGTGGATTATGTAAAGCCACGAGTATTCAGGATGATTTTGGTAAGCTTGTAACATTCATCAGCAACTTTCCTTTAGAGGGATATACAAATCACTCTGATGGTCTCACTGACAGGGACGATGGTGTCTGTCCTGCACCTCAGTACTGGTGGCTAATAGTGTTCTGTCTTAGAGGGCGTTGAATACTGATGACTTTGTAGGATTTTATATACCTACTGTTTACACTTCCTGTTCTGTTGTAAACTGGCTGGACATCTCATTTGTCCATTTTTCTATTAGCATTTTTGTGTGTTTCCTTTTAAGAGCAATTTTAAAAACCCCAATTTCTCTCTGAATACTTGTTGCAGATATTCCTCAGGTCTTCCTTATTCATTTATGTTGTTTCTATTAAATGAATCTTATTCTTGATTTCACTTTGGGCATTTGTATCATTTCCTTTTTCTTTTGTGATGTCACCCATAATTTTATGCTTGGCAATTCTGTCCCTTTCTTGATACGGTTTTCTCAATAAGATCTCAATGGACAGTTTGGATTTATTTCGAAAGACACAAAAACTTTAAAAAAAAAGAATGACATTATTGAGGAAGAATTTGTTTTAGACCCATCTTGACTACTTATTAATCATTTCTGAGACTGAAATTTTATCATCCAATTTAACTGTAATATGCTAAATGTGGAGATTATTACATTAGAATAAAGACATTCTGAGAGATTTACTGTATAGAGATTTTAGACCCTGAATTTTTAAAATATAAAATAGAGGTGAAGATTTTGCAACACAAATACTGCAAATTCAGAGTTTCTATATATGGTCCATTTAGATTGAAGCCATGGCAATGTGGTATAGTCTATCCTTCTTAGAGTTTATCAATATTGTGCAGCTGCTGTGTGTCTTAAAGAAAATGCCAAGGAAAAATAATGAGGCTATATGAAACTTGAAGTAAAAACTTTCAAGGCAAAAATCACAGAGCTAAGGAAATGAAGAGAAAAAGAGCCAGAGCTCCAGTCTTACTGCTTATTTACATAACATTATCCTAAATGCTTTGCATTAACGTTTTTCTTTGAACAATTGCTCTCTTTGGAATAAGCCAAAAACTTAGTCTGCTTCTTTCAGAAGCTGGCACCACAGGGATGATTTCTGAGTACAAAGTGAGCAACTGCAATTCCTCTTTCACTGTGACTTGAACGACAGACACGTTTGATTGGCGTGAATGTGTCTCCAAGTGAACAGACCCCACTAATTCAGAAAGAAAGACAAGACATAGACAAGTCCTCCTCTTTCTCCAGTACACATACTGCTCAATGCATGTGAAGGCAAGTTAATTTCAGGAAGGTATACTTCTGTTTTCTTGAGATAACAATATGTGAAGCGTTTGCTTCAACTCAGACTGTTGATAAAATTCTTCAGACACTATTATCACTGTCTATGCATTTTATACGCATACCATACTCAAACAGGGTGCTATTTTGGTAATTTGTTAAACTCACACCTTCCTTGAACATGAATGACATCTGCCATGTCTATCTATGCTTTGAGAAACATTCCTTAACTTTGACAGAATCTTTCCTTGTTTAAAATAATGGGAAATCTTGGGAAAGTACTTTTGTTTGCCTAGGAAATAATGATTTTGTCTATCCTCTTTGAAATTAGAATATGCATGAAAATGTGTTTTATATGTGTCAACCTAAGTCTATATTAATATATAAGTTAAGACTTTCTCTGTAAACATCATATAAGTAGCCAAACGTTGTCAGGTCTAAGTAAAAAGTATTTTGGAAAGGCATTTATATATCTATATACAAAAACTTGCACAAAGTACTCATTATCTTTAGTATCATTGTACAAATCAAAATTCATAGAACTTTTGATTTTAACATATTTTGAACTATCTTATAATACTTTTAGATAAAGGTCATTAAAGTGTACTTCATCCCTTAGATTTTTAATAAATAGTTGGTTTAGTTTTGATCGGAAAATTTTTGAATAAACCGATTAAAGAAAAATGTAATATAAACTTCAGATTATGAATACTAGGTAGATAAATATGGCAACCCACTCCAGTACTCTTGCCTGGAAAATCCCATGGACAGAGGAGCCTGGTAGGCTGCAGTCCATGGGGTCACTAAGAGTCGGGCGTGACTGAGCAACTTTACTTCCACTTTTCACTTTCATGCATTGGAGAAGGAAGTGGCAACCCACTTCAGTATTCTTGCCTGGAGAATCCCAGGAACAGAGGAGCCTGGTGGGCTGCCATCTAAGGGGTCACACAGAGTCGGACACGACTGAAGTGACTTAGCAGCAGCAGCAGTTAAATACTAGGTAGGTAAATGTATAAAAGAGAAATTTAGGGAAAATAAAAGGCAGAATTACTTTAATAGCATCTGGTAGACTATGGAACTGGTTTCTACCAAGAGTCATCTTTCATTTTCTCTTTGCTTCTCTTTTTTCTTCTTTTCTCATGAGGTTGAACAGTATCATAAGACCTACCATTTGATTTTGAAGTTTAAGGAAAATCCCAGTGTCCAATCATGCAAACATACTAAAGATTTATTTTTATGGATTCATCATAAAATGGTACTCTATTCCCACTTAGATTGCTTCTCTGGATTAAAGATCCCTTGAAATCTGTGAAAGCTACAGTGTTAATCTACAGGACAGATTTTGATTTTTTTTTTCTTTTTAGTCTCTGGTTTTAGTAATAAAACACCTCAACTCTTAATACTATAGACAAAACATATAAATTCATTGAAATATTTTGGGCATTTTTTAATAGGAAATTGAATTTTACTTTCCACACAAATGGGGACACATCTAACTTTAACAATATTTTAATTTTATTTAAGCTTGGCTGCCTGGATCTTCACTGCTGCATATGGACTTTCTTTAGTTGCAGAGAAGGCAATGGCAACCCACTCCAGTACTATTGCCTGGAAAAATCCCATGGATGAAGGAGCCTGGTAGGGTGCAGTCCATGAGGTCGCTAAGAGTCGGACACGACTGAGCGACTTCATTTCACTTTAGTTGCAGAGAGTAGGGACTACTTTTTAGTTGCGGTGAGCAGGCTTCTCATCACTGTTGCTTCTCTTGCTGCGGAGAAGGGGCTGTAGGGCACACAGGCTCCAGTGGCTGTGGCATGTGGGCTCTGGAGCCCATGGACTTCATGCGGTGTGGCCTCAGTAGCTGTGGGCTTAGTTGCCCCACAGCATGTGGAACCTTCCTTAAGCTGGGATCAAACCCATGTCCTCTGCATTGGCAAGTGGATTTCCAACCACTAGACCACCAGGGAAGTCCTTGGCCAGTCTAACTTTTAACAAGACGTTGCTGATATCAATGATTTCTTCTTTAAAGAGCCCTGCACCCTACAACCAGAGCTCAGGGTAGAGCTAGTACTAAATGTGTCTTTCTCACATTTTGTGAATTATACACTTAAATATAGTTTTATGTGGAGGTTCTTCCTAATTTAAGATAGCCTGATGCTTGAAAGGGGCTTCCCCGGTAGCTCAGTTGGTAAAGAATCCACCTGCAATGCAGGAGACCCTGGGTTGATTCCTGGGTGGGGAAGATTCCCTGGAGAAGGGACAGACTACCCACTCCAGTATTCTTGGGCTTCCCTGGTGGCTCAGATAGTAAAGAATCCACCTGCAACGCAGGAGACCTGAGTTTGATAGCTGGGTGGGGAAGATTCCCCTGGAGGAGGACATGGCAACCCACTCCAGTATTCTTGCCTGAAGAATCCCCACGGAGGATGGAGGAACCTGGTGGGCTACAGTGCATGGTGTTGCAAAGAGTCAGACACAAGTAAGCTGGTGATGATACACAGGAATGTCGATGCACTCAAACAACTGCTGCACAATTTCCTCTGAGTCTCTGAAGTCCCCGCTAAGGCATTTGCAGCTCCTTTTCACCTGCATTGGAGACACGCATTTCTTTTATTTTTAATGATTTCTTTGGAGTCCATAGTTTCTTTTTTTTTTTATTTTATTTATTTGTTTTTGGCTATGCTGGGTCTTCATGGGTGCATGTGGGCTTTCTCTAGTTATGGAGAGCAGGGACTACTCCTCATTGTGGTGCAAGGGCTTCCCATTGTGGTGGCTTCTCTTGTCGCTGAGAACAGGCTCTAGGGCATGGGGATTCAGTAGCTATGATGCACAGGCTTAGTTGCCCTGAGGCAGGTGGGATCTTCCTGGAACAGGGATCGAACCCATGCCTCCTGCATTGGCAGGCGGATTTGTAACCACATGACCACTAGGGGAGTCCTCAGACTCTTATTTCTGACAATGGACATTGAACAGCTGCAGTGTTGCTATATGAAGGGAATTTTACATCATGACGTTTAAATAAATGTCCATTAAATGAATGATAAAGATAATTAAAATGTGCATATTGCTATCCATTTCAATGCTTTTTTTTGCTGCTAATTCTACTGTACTTTCAGAGATAAGGTCCAGCATGCGATCAAGATTTTCGAGAAATATGAAGAAGAAATACAATGTAGCTCCTAGCTAAGAGAAAAATCAGTGAATCAGTAAGTCAGACCCCAAGTAACCCAGAGGTTAAAAAGATATGCAAAATGAGTGAAGAAATGGAGAACTTCAAGAAAGAATTGGAAGTTGCCTAAAAAATTCAAATTATCATCCTAGAGAAACGGGGCATAAAAATGATTGAAAGAATCTTGGCTGCAATTTTCCAAGTGTATTAAAAAATACCAACCTGCTGATTTACAGTAACTGGTAAAATTCCAAAAGCATACCCAAGATAGAGGAAGGCATAGTTTGAAAAACCACCAAGTAGAAAAGGTAACAGTTCTGAAGCTGTGGTTTCCTGTCCGGAAGGCACTGCCAATACGTGTGACCATGATGGGAGTGGGAGTGTGTGAGTGTGTATGTGTGAGTCTGTGTGTGTGCATGTGCACACATGTGTATATGTGTGTGCGTGTGTGTGTTATGCATGAGTGTCTATATGTGTATTTGTGAGTGTGTGCGTGTTATGTGTGAGTGTATATGTATGTGTGTTGGAGTGGTAGGGGCTTAAAACTTTATCAGCAAAATGTATGAAGATTGTCAGTCAGTGCAGTCACTCAGTTGTGTCTGACTTTGCGATCCCATGGACTGCAGCATGCCAAGCCTCCCTGTCCATCACCAACTCTTGGAGTTTACTCAAACTCATGTCCATCGAGTCGGTGACGCCATCCAACCATCTCATCCTCTGTAGTCCCCATCTGGGTTATTTGGGGTCTGACTTGCTGGATTGAAGATCATAGTTCTAGGATAGTAAAGCACCTAATAACTTAAACGTTTAGAGGAAAAATTCTGGCAATATAAGAACTACAGGAGTGGGAACCAAATTAAAAGCATCGTTTGGGAGAGACTCCAGGCATTTAGCTAAATAAAACAAATACAGTCTGTTTCCTCTCTGGCCAGTGTGCGTACGATCATTTCATTTGTCGGGCCTTCTCCAGCCATTCTTTGATACGGGGCAGTTCTCCTTTTCCTCATCATTTTCTGGTTCCCTCTCAAAACACACTTGAAGGGGTTAAGGGTGGCACTCTGAGCAGTAGCTCAGACAGTATATAGCTCTACTTTCTCCCTCTGAGATTCTTTTCAACACATTTTGTCAAAATTCAATCCTCAGAGTTGTGAGCATCACCTAAGCCCATGAGAATACCTTCAGAGTTTTATTATTTCCCATTTCAGCTAGACGACCTGGCAAGGAACAAGGCTCTCGGGTAGTTCCTGCCTCATCTGAACTTCTCAAGGGAAAAGTTTGGTGCTGGGAATCCTCTTCTTCTCCCACTTCCCCTCCTCCTCCCACTTCTTCTTCCCCTTCTTTTGCTTCCTCCTCTTCTTCCTCCCTTTTCTTCTCTTCCTTTCCCCTTTCAAAGTTCAAGATTTTTTACATTTTATCTTTCCAACAGAATAGCTTTTTAAAATGGGAGAAGGAAGAAACAATGCTGAGCCACATCAAAACTGTTTCTTCTTTGGCAGAGTTTTCTAATATCGATTTCCACTCCCTTCATTTTCTTATAGTATTTTACTGGATCCTGTTGGTTTGATTTTTGTTCATTTTGTCAGGTATCAGGGCAGGAGAGGCAATGATATAGGTTCCTTCAATCAATTTACCTAGAATAGTGTCTGAATTATTGTTTAAAAATACTCTATTTGGAGATTTATTTGCAAAAACTCAGGTTTAATGAAGAGAGTATGAACTAGGAATCAGCATAATTAAAATTATCTGGTTATAGAATCTAAAGTAAGTCATTTCACCTGTATGGGCTTTTTACTCTTCATTTATAAGAAGAACGGACTCAGCTTATGTATTATGTGAGGCTGTTCCAATGTTCACAGTCAACAGTTTTCACTACCTTGACTCTATATTTACATAACTATATTTCTCTTCTGCTGGCTCTGTGGAATGAGTCTATATAAATAGCTGCAGTTACAGAAGGTCCAAAAAAGTTCAGGGCAGTTTGAAAAGGGTTTAAAGAAACAAGATTTTAATCTTTTCTATTTAAATAAAGCATTCTTGCCTAATGAGCTCTTTAAAAAAAATAACCTCTATTTTTATATAGTATTTCAAGATTTTTTTCTTCATTTTTGCCCGTCGACAGCTCGATGAACATGGTACCGATTTTGCTTGCCAGCATGGTGACCTAGCTACCAACAACTGCTCTGCTTCTCACTGGGTTCAATAATCTAAGGAATGTGCTAATTCCTTTTGCATATATTTTCATTTTACCCTGAAGTAGCTACTTTTTCATGCAAATATTACTCTAACCCAGTTTTACTATCAAAAATATTCTTATTGGTAGCATGTGTGGTGGGTAATTTTATGTGTCAGCTTGGCTGGGCTACGGTGCCCAGACATTTGGTGAAACATTTAGTCTGGACATTTCTGTAAGGGTGTTTTCAACATGATTAACATTTGAATTGGTGAGCTTTGTGTAAAGCAGATTGCATTCTATGGTGTGTGTGGGGACCCATCCAACCAGTTATGGGCTCAAACAGAACAGACTGACCCCTTTCTCCCACCAGCAACGGGGGTTCTGTCTGAAACAACATCACTGCTGTCCAGGGTTTCCAGTCTGCTGGACCACCCTGCAGAACTTGGACTTGCCCATCTCCATAATCATGTGAGCCAGTTTCTTAAAGTCAGCCTCTCCCCTTCATTCACATACATCTGTGCATGTGTACTTAGTCACTAAGTCGTGTCCAGCTCTTTGTGACCCCACGGACAGAGTCCAGGTAAGAAAGAATACTGGAGTGGGTTGCCATTTCCTTCTCCAGGAGATCTTCCCAACCCAGGGACTGAACCTGGGTCTCCTGCATTGGCAGATGGATTCTTTACCACTGTGCCACCTAGGAGACCCCTCTTTACATATATACCTATGTTCAAGCTTTCATGTCTCTGGAGAACCTTAAGACAACATGCCTTAATTATTTCCAAAACTGCGTGCATAAGAAGAATATTGAACTTCTTATGGCAAAGAATTTTTTGGAGCATGCTGTGGGGCTGAGGCGGAGAAGGCAATGGCACCCCACTTCAGTACTCTTGCCTGGAAAATCCCATGGACTGAGGAGCCTGGTAGGCTGCAGTCCATGGGGTCACTAAGAGTCGGACATGGCTGAGCAACTTCACTTTCACTTTTTACTTTCATGCATTGGAGAAGGAAATGGCAACCCACTCTGGTGTTCTTGCCTGGAGAATCCCAGGGTTGGGGAAGCCTGGTAGGCTGCTGTCTATGGGGTCGCACAGAGTTGGACATGACTGAAGCACCTTAGCATCAGCAGCAGCAGCATGGGGCTGAGGTGGGTGGTGGTAGGGAACAGAAGAACATAAAATAAAACAAAGCTTCATCCCAAGGGAAAACAGATCTCCAATCTTTGCGCAAGGAAAGGTGCTTGGAATTAAAACTCAGGTTGCTTCTGTTCTCTGTAATAGGGCGTGGTCTGGTACCACGTCCTGTGTAGCTACAGGTCTTGCCCGTCTTTCTCCCGTGATACAACTACCTGCTTTTATGATTAGACATCTCTAACTTAACACCTAGGCTAGTTATCAGAAAAACAGACTGTTCCTAGTTGTCAATGTGGTTAATAGTTCTGCTCTATAATGAACCTGCTGCTGCTGCTGCTGCTAAGTCGCTTCAGTCGTGCCTGACTCTGTGCGACCCCATAGACGGCAGCCCACCAGGCTCCCCTGTCCCTGGGATTCTCCAGGCAAGAACACTGGAGTGGGTTGCCATTTCTTTCTCCAATGCATGAAAGTGAAAAGTAAAAGCGAAGTCGCTCAGTCGTGTCTGACTCTTCGAGACCCCATGGACTGCAGCCTACCACGCTCCTCCACCCATGGGGTTTTCCAGGCAAGAGTACTGGAGTGGGGTGCCATCGCCTTCTCCGATAATGAAACTGAAAAGGAAAAAAAAAAAAAAGGTTTTCCTTGTTAGACTCAGTTGGCAGCTTGCCTGGGAAAGGGGTGTTAATATCTCCTCAGCCAGGTTTCTGGGCTCCTGCCAGTCCAGCTTGCATATTTCATGGGTCATTCACCTTTGCTCTTTCACAAAAGTACTGTCTTGCTCAAAGTATAGTGTCCGTGGGTCCTGGCCTTAGTTGCCAAATTTTGCTTTTGGTTTATTTGTTTGTTTAAATTTTTTTATAGAGGCTAAATGCCTCAACCCATTAATCTCATCTATATTCTTTTGAAGACCTTCTCTGGTGGCTCAGTGGTAAAAAACCTGCCTGTCAATGTAGGAGAGGCAGGTTAGATCCCTGTGTCAGGAAGATCCTCTGGAGAAGGAAATGGCAGCCCACTCCAGTATTCTTGCCTAGAAAATCCCATGGACAGAGGAGCCTGGTGAGCTTCAGTCCATGAGGTCACAAAGAGTCAGACATGACTACACGCACACACACATACTTGTTTCACTACTAAATCTGAGTGCTGAGCCAGAAAGGAAATGATGCTGATGCTTTCTTAGAGCAAGGGGTACTCAGGTACCTATGTTGTTCTCTCTATAAGTCAGACGTGTGTTTTCAAGATAAAGTCACATTTCTTCATTCTCAGTCTTCTGCCACCAGGGTTGGAAGAGTCATTTCTCACTGCAAGAGTGATGCTGTTAAAATAAAATTATTCTTCAGCCACATAAAATCTAGCACATATATTCCTGGACTTCAATAATCTAACTCTATTTAGTTGCTATAAAAAATTGAGAATTACTGGTAAGATAAAGGCAATATTTTAAAAGTTACTATTCTCATTGTATGGGTTTCCTAGGTAGCTCATAAAGACCCTGCCTACAAAGCTGGAGACGTGGGTTTGATCCCTGGGTTGGGAAGATCCCCTGGAGAAGAAAATGGCTACCTACTCCAGTGGTTTTGCCTGGGAAATCCCATGGACAGAGAAGCTTGGTGGGCAGCAGTCCATGGGGTCAAAAAAGAGTTGGACACAATTTAGTTACTAAGCAATGAAAATTCTCAGAGTATAAGATAAAATGGCAGGAGAACACATACCGCCGTGTGTGTATTTGTATAAAAATTAAGATTCCATGCACAATTTATTTAGACAATGTGTTTTCTAGACTAGAGGGGAATTAACCATCAATGAACAAAACCATGTTCTTACTCAAGAGCAGTTATTCAGGAAGTTATTATCAATAAATCAATGTGTTATTTTGATCACTTCATGGTATGCTTAACAACAAAGGAAACAACAATAGCGTTTTTTTAAAGTATCTTTAAAAACGTATTGATGAAAAGATTATGGGTTTTACTGTCAGACAACAAGGATTTGAATGGCAAATTTTCCACTTGTGTGTTACACAGGTAACTATATTTTACCTCTTTCAGCCTCAGTATCGTCTGTATAATCTTGCTATTTTATAACTATTAAACAATTAGAAGAATTAAGGAAATCCTTGTGGCTTATAATGGATATAAAGCATCTAGAACTGTGTCTGGCATAGGTAGGTGTTCAGTAAACATAATCTGCCCACCTTCTATTTTGCCAAATCTCATTTCCTCATTCCCAGTATCTGGGCAAGCTCCAGGAGTTGGTGATGGACAGGGAAGCCTGGTGTGTGGAAGTCCACGGGGTCACAAAGAGTTGGAAATGACTGAGTGACTGAACTGAACTGAATATCTAGGGGATGGTTCCAAGTACAGGGAGGTTTGTGAAGATTAGATCTGATACATGTGAATGCTCTTGTGCTGAACGAGGGAAATGGTGTGTGGATGCTATGCATCAGCGGATCAGTTCCAGTCCCTTCCATTCCCATCCTACTGGTTACTGCAAAGATTAGAAAGCCAAAACTGGACTCTCAGTTCCCTTTGCAACTGGGTTCTGGATGCTCTCACGAAGTGGAACACAGAAATACAGAAGTGGAGGTGTCTACCTGCCGCCTTGAGCTGCTTCTGAGATTTTAGCAGTATTGTCAAGGTGAGCATTCTTTCTGCAGGGCATGCGATGTCACACTCAAGCATCCCAGTGACCAGAGGCAGCTGCTGCAGGGACCCCTGCGGTGCACACTGCTGGTGTCTAGCTGCCTAGTTTCCTAGATCAGAGTTCTGATGTGGGTCCTTGAACATGACAGTTCTTGTAGTGGTCTCCCTGAATGAGATCACTGGTGTGTTTCTCACTCTGAAATTTATTCCTGGAAACTCAGCAAACTTTTTTCCAAAACGTTTTCTGAACCACCACATTGTTTCTAAGATCATCATTTTCTATTTAAATCCCTGTAGTGTTTTCTATTTCTTGTGCAGATTCCTAAGTGACTTCCAATTTTAAATAACATGGTTTTATTTAATATGACTTTAAACAATATCTTCTGTAGTTTTTCCTTGTAACAGTTACTGTGATGTTACATGCCTGCACTGGATTCTCCCTGGGACTCAGAAAGAGGTCATGAACCTTCTGGATGCTGTCCTTTGGGAATTGGGAGTGGGGGTGGGGCTCATTTACTGGTATATACAATGGGAAATAAATGAGTGACTATTTAGGATTGATATAAATCAATTTGATTTTTTTTTTTCAACTTGTTTGGGCAAAATGAAAAAAAGAAACACCTCTCTTGATGGTTTTTCAAGTTAAGCAGTAGCGTTCATTTCAATCCTTACTTGACATATGAATTGTTATTTACTGCATGGTGTGACCCTTCTCAAACAGTCCTTTATGTAGACATTTAGAAATACTTTACATTTAACAATACAAAGAAATGACTAGAAGTCATTGAGGAGACTATAGGATGTATGAAGAAAAACAAGAATAGATCCCCAGAGGGAGGGAAAGATGGCGGAGGAATAGGACGTGAAGACCACTTTCTCCCTCACAAATTCCTCAAAAGAACATTTCAACGCCGAGCAAACTCCACAAAACAACTTCTGTAGGCTGGCAGAGGACATCAGGCAACCAGAAAAGCAGACCATTGTCTTCAAAAACAGATTTTTAATCTTTGCTCTTAGGTTTTTGTTGTCAATTTTGTACATTTAAAAACCCAAACTTCACTACCCAAGTTTACCTGAGAGCGAGATTACTGGCTTGACCATTCTCTCCTCCTCTGGACTCTCCTTTTTCTCCACCAGGTGGCCTCTGTCTCTTTTCTCCCCCATCTCTTCTCTATCCAACTCTGTGAATCTCTGTGTGTTCCAGACAGTGGAGAACACCTAAGGAACTGGTTACTGGCAGGATTTGTCTCTCTCCTACTCATTCCTCTCTCTTATCCTCCTGGTCACCTCTGTCTGCTTCCTCCCTCTCCTCTTCCCTGTATAACTCTGTAAATACCTCTGAGCAGTCCAGACTATAGAGCACACATAAGGAAGTGACTACTGGCTAGCTTGCTCTCTCCTCTTTTGATCTCACCGCATCTCATTCCAGTTACCTCTAACTACCCCCTCCATCTTCTCTTCTCCTTGTAACTCAGGGAACCTCTCTGAGTGTCCCTCAATGTGGAGAAACTTTTTGTCTTTAACCTAGATGTTTTATCATCGGTGCTGTATAGATGGAGAAGTCTAGAGGCTACTGTAAAAATAAAACTGAAAACCAGAAGCAGGAGGCTTAAATCCAAAGCCTGAAAACATTAGAGAACTCTTGAATTCAGGGAACATTAAGCAGTAGGAGCTCATCAAATGCCTTCATACCTACACCGAAACCAAGCTCCACCCAAGGGCCAACAAGTTCCAAAACAAGACGTACCACGCAAATTCTCCAGCAACACAGGAACACTCCCCTGAGCTTCAATATACAGGCAGCTCAAAATTATCCCAAAACCTTTGATGTCTCATAACCCATTACGGGTCACTCCACTGCACTCCAGAGAGAAGAAACCCGGCTCCACCCACCAAAACTCCAACACAAGCCTCCCTAACCAGGAAACCTTGACAAGCCACTGATAGAACCCCACCCAAAGTGAGGAAGCTCCATAATAAAGAGAATTCCACAAATTATCAGAATATAAAAAGGCCACCCCAAACACAGCAATATAACCAAGATGAAGAGACAGAGGAATACTCAGCAGGTAAAGGAACAGGAGAGTTGCCCACCAAACCAAACTAAAGAGGAAGAAGTAGGGAATCTACCGGAGAAGGAATTCCGAATATTGATAGTGAAAATGATCCAAAATCTTGAAATCAAAATGGAATCACAGATAAATAGCATAGAGACAAGGATTGAGAAGATGCAAGAAAGGTTTAACAAGGACCTAGAAGAAATAAAAAAGAGTCAAAATATAATGAATAATGCAATAAATGAGATCAGAAACACTCTGGAGGCAACAAATAGTAGAATAACGGAGGCAGAAGATAGGATTAGTGAAATAGAAGATAGAATGGTAGAAATAAATGAATCAGAGAGGAAACAAGAAAAACGAATTAAAAGAAACGAGGACAATCTCAGAGACCTCCAGGACAATATGAAACGCTCCAACATTCGAATTATAGGAGTCCCAGAAGAAGAAGACAGAAAGAAAGATCATGAGAAAATCCTTGAGGAGATAATAGTTGAAAACTTCCCTAAAATGGGGAAGGAAATAATCACCCAAGTCCAAGAAACACAGAGAGTTCCAAATAGGATAAACCCAAGGCGAAACACCCCAAGACACATATTAATCAAATTAACAAAGATCAAACACAAAGAACAAATATTAAAAGCAGCAAGAGAAAAACAACAAATAACACACAAGGTTATTCCCATAAGGATAACAGCTGATCTTTCAATAGAAACTCTTCAGGCCAGGAGGGAATGGCAAGACATACTTAAAGTGATGAAAGACAATAACCTACAGCCCAGATTACTGTACCCAGCAAGGATCTCATTCAAATATGAAGGAGAAATCAAAAGCTTTGCAGACAAGCAAAAGCTGAGAGAATTCAGCACCACCAAACCAGCTCTCCAACAAATTCTAAAGGATATTCTCTAGACAGGAAACACAAAAAGGGTGTATAAACCCGAACCCAAAACAATAAAGTAAATGGTAACGGGATCATACTTATCAATAATTACCTTAAACATAAATGGGTTGAACGCCCCAACCAAAAGACAAAGACTGGCCAAATGGATACAAAAACAAGACCCCTCTATATGCTGCTTACAAGAGACCCACCTCAAAACAAGGGACACATACAGACTGAAAGTGAAGGGCTGGAAAAAGATATACCACGCAAATAGAGACCAAAAGAAAGCAGGAGTGGCAATACTCATATCCGATAAAATAGACTTTAAAACAAAGGCTGTGAAAAGAGACAAAGAAGGCCACTACATAATGATCAAAGGAACAGTCCAAGAAGAAGATATAACAATTACAAATATATATGCACCCAATATAGGAGCACCGCAATATGTAAGACAAATGCTAACAAGTATGAAAGGGGAAATCAACAATAACACAATAATAGTGGGAGACTTTAATACCCCACTCACACCTATGGGCAGATCAACTAAACAGAAAATTAACAAAGAAACGCAAACTTTAAATGATACATTAGATCAGTTAGACCTAATTGATATCTATAGGACATTTCACCCCAAAACAATGAATTTCACCTTTTTTTCAAGTGCTCATGGAACCTTCTCAAGGATAGATCACATCCTGGGCCATAAATCTAAACTTGATAAATTCAAAAAAATCGAAATCATTCCAAGCATATTTTCTGACCATAATGCATTAAGATTAGATCTCAATTACAGGAGAAAAACTATTAAAAATTCCAACATATGGAGGTTGAACAACGCACTTCTGAATAACCAACAAATCACAGAAGAAATCAAAAAAGAAATCAAAATATGCACAGAAACTAATGAAAATGAAAACACAACAACCCAAAACCTGTGGGACACTATAAAAGCAGTGGTAAGAGGAAAGTTCATAGCAATACAGGCATACCTCAAGAAACAAGAAAAAAGTCAAATAAATAACCTAACTCTACAACTAAAGCAACTAGAAAAGGAAGAATTGGAGAACCCCAGAGTTAGTAGAAGGAAAGAAATCTTTAAAATTAGGGCAGAAATAAATGCAAAAGAAACAAAAGAGACCATAGCAAAAATCAACAAAGCCAAAAGCTGGTTCTTTGAAAGGATAAATAAAATTGACAAACCATTAGCCAGACTCATCAAGAAGCAAAGAGAGAAAAATCAAATCAATAAAATTAGAAATGAAAATGGAGAGATCACAACAGACAACACAGAAATACAAAGGATCATAAGAGACTACTATCAGCAGTTGTATGCCAATAAAATGGACAACGTGGAAGAAATGGACAAATTCTTAGAAAAGTACAATTTTCCAAAACTGAACCAGGAAGAAATAGAAAATCTTAACAGACCCATCACAAGCACGGAAATTGAAACGGTAATCAGAAATCTTCCAGCAAACAAAAGCCCAGGTCCAGACGGCTTCACAGCTGAATTCTACCAAAAATTTCGAGAAGAGCTAACACCTATCCTCCTCAAACTCTTCCAGAAAATTGCAGAGGAAGGTAAACTTCCAAACTCATTCTATGAGGCCACCATCACCCTAATACCAAAACCTGACAAAGATGTCACAAAAAAAGAAAACTACAGGCCAATATCACTGATGAACATAGATGCAAAAATCCTCAACAAAATTCTAGCAATCAGAATCCAACAACACATTAAAAAGATCATACACCATGACCAAGTGGGCTTTATCCCAGGGATGCAAGGATTCTTCAATATCCGCAAATCAATCAATGTAATTCACCACATTAACAAATTGAAAAATAAAAACCATATGATTATCTCAATAGATGCAGAGAAGGCCTTTGACAAAATTCAACATCCATTTATGATAAAAACTCTCCAGAAAGCAGGAATAGAAGGAACATACCTCAACATAATAAAAGCTATATATGACAAACCCACAGCAAACATTATCCTCAATGGTGAAAAATTGAAAGCATTTCCCCTAAAGTCAGGAACAAGACAAGGGTGTCCACTTTCACTGCTACTATTCAACATAGTTCTGGAAGTTTTGGCCACAGCAATTAGAGCAGAAAAAGAAATAAAAGGAATCCAAATTGGAAAAGAAGAAGTAAAACTCTCACTGTTTGCAGATGACATGATCCTCTACATGGAAAACCCTAAAGACTCCACCAGAAAATTACTAGAGCTCATCAATGAATATAGTAAAGTTGCAGGATATAAAATCAACACACAGAAATCCCTTGCATTCCTATACACGAATAATGAGAAAGTAGAAAAAGAAATGAAGGAAACAATTCCATTCACCATTGCAACGAAAAGAATAAAATACTTAGGAATATATCTACCTAAAGAAACTAAAGACCTATATATAGAAAACTATAAAACACTGATGAAAGAAATCAAAGAGGACACTAATAGATGGAGAAATATACCATGTTCATGGATCGGAAGAATCAATATAGTGAAAATGAGTATACTACCCAAAGCAATTTACAAATTCAATGCAATCCCTATCAAGCTACCAGCCACAATTTTCACAGAACTAGAACAAATAATTTCAAGATTTGTATGGAAATACAAAAAACCTCGAATAGCCAAAGCAATCTTGAGAAAGAAGAATGGAACTGGAGGAATCAACTTGCCTGACTTCAGGCTCTACTACAAAGCAACAGTCATCAAAACAGTATGGTACTGGCACAAAGACAGACATATAGATCAATGGAACAAAATAGAAAGCCCAGAGATAAATCCACACACATATGGACACCTTATCTTTGACAAGGGAGGCAAGAATGTACAATGGAGTAAAGACAATCTATTTAACAAGTGGTGCTGGGAAAACTGGTCAACCACTTGTAAAAGAATGAAACTAGATCACTTTCTAACACCACACACAAAAATAAACTCAAAATGGATTAAAGATCTAAATGTAAGATCAGAAACTATAAAACTCCTAGAGGAGAACATAGGCAAAACACTCTCAGACATAAATCACAGCAGGATCCTCTATGATCCACCTCCCAGAATTCTGGAAATAAAAGCAAAAATAAACAAATGGGATCTAATTAAAATTAAAAGCTTCTGCACAACAAAGGAAAATATAAGCAAGGTGAAAAGACAGCCTTCTGAATGGGAGAAAATAATAGCAAATGAAGCAACTGACAAACAACTAATCTCAAAAATATACAAGCAACTTATGCAGCTCAATTCCAGAAAAATAAACGACCCAATCAAAAAATGGGCCAAAGAACTAAATAGACATTTCTCCAAAGAAGACATACAGATGGCTAACAAACACATGAAAAGATGCTCAACATCACTCATTATTAGAGAAATGCAAATGAAAACCACAATGAGGTACCACTTCACACCAGTCAGAATGGCTGCGATCCAAAAATCTGCAAGCAATAAATGCTGGAGAGGGTGTGGAGAAAAGGGAACCCTCCTACACTGTTGGTGGGAATGCAAACTAGTACAGCCACTATGGAGAACAGTGTGGAGATTCCTTAAAAAATTGCGAGTAGAACTACCTTATGACCCAGCAATCCCACTGCTGGGCATACACACCGAGGAAACCAGAATTGAAAGAGATGCATGTACCCCAATGTTCATCGCAGCACTGTTTATAATAGCCAGGACATGGAAACAACCTAGATGTCCATCAGCAGATGAATGGATAAGAAAGCAGTGGTACATATACACAATGGAGTATTACTCAGCCGTAAAAAAGAATTCATTTGAATCAGTTCTGATGAGATGGATGAAACTGGAGCCGATTATACAGAGTGAAGTAAGCCAGAAAGAAAAACACCAATACAGTATACTAACACATATATATGGAATTTAGGAAGATGGCAATGACGACCCTGTATGCAAGACAGGAAAAAAGACACAGATGTGTATAACGGACTTTTGGACTCAGAGGGAGAGGGAGAGGGTGGGATGATTTGGGAGAATGACATTCTAACATGTATACTATCATGTAAGAATTGAATCGCCAGTCTATGTCTGACGCAGGGTGCAGCATGCTTGGGGCTGGTGCATGGGGATGACCCAGAGAGATGTTGTGGGGAGGGAGGTGGGAGGGGGGTTCATGTTTGGGAACGCATGTAAGAATTAAAGATTTTAAAATTTAAAAAAAAAAACTAAAAAAAAAAAAAAACTAAAAAAAAAAACAAGAATAGAAAAACTATAAAAATAACGCAGCTATTATGTTAAGATCTCAGCTAACTTTTCAAATGAGATTAGAAAATATATTCTCTTAATTTTAATGCAGTCTTTTCCTTATGTTGCTCCCCAAATGCCTTCATAAGAAAAAAGGGCTTTGTAAATTAAATTGTTTTATTACAAATTTCCAATAGGATGTATATTCTCTGTAGCCCCTTATTTTTCTGTAAATAGCCCTTGACAAATAAGCAGTGGGTGGGCTGGGTGACAGTACGTAAGACCCAAACTAAAATTTAAAACAGTCCAGGGACTGTACATAAGATGACTCTTCTGTGCACATCTAGGACTTCATCTGCAAACAGAACACATATTTTGCAAGTTGGAGCAAAAAAATTACTAGCTCAAATTACTATTATGAAAGATATTTAACCTAAAGCAACATGAAACGCAAAAATCACTGATTAGTTTCCATTCAGTATTTACAGAGCATATTCTTCTGAGGTATGGAGGTCTATTTACCAAAGACCATAACACCATCTTTTGCATCACTGACAAGCAAATTTAAATTTCTTTCTATTGTAATTAAGTCATAATAGCCAGTATTTGATTGCTTTTCTTTATTACTGTGTGTAAAGTGGCTATTTGGCAGGTTAAGAGTTAAAGTTTTCTGTAAACACTTCCCCTCTCCAGGGAAGTATTATCTGATGTTTTGTATGCTGAGCACTGCCTCATATTTGCGGCGTGCTCAGGTGAAGAGAGTACTCACCTGAGCAGGAGTCACCGGACAGCTGTGACGTTTCCTGGAGGCTGGGGTTCCATCCCTGGGTCGGGAAGATCCCCTGCAGGAAGAAACGGCAACCATTACAGTGTTCTTGCCTGGAGTACCCATGAACAGAGGAGCCTGGTGGGCTACAGTCCATGGGGTTGCAAAGAGTAGGACACGACTTAGTGACTGAGCACACACACGTAGCACCCTAACAGGCATCTCTGGGACTGAGTACCACGGGATGCATTGTATTTTTTCATTATAGTTACTTGAAGTTCCTGGAATCTCCAGATCAAAAAAGGCAGGGAAATTGTCTTCCTTAAATGCTTTGGTGACTGCAGCCATGAAGTTAAAAGACGCCTACTCCTTGGAAGAAAAGTTATGACCAACCTAGATAGCATATTCAAAAGCAGAGACATTACTTTGCCAACAAAGGTCCATCTAGTCAAGGCTATGGTTTTTCCAGTGGTCATGTATGGATGTGAGAGTTGGACTGTGAAGAAAGCTGAGTGCCGAAGGATTGATGCCTTTGAACAGTAGTGTTGGAGAAGACTCTTGAGAGTCCCTTGGACTGCAAGGAGATCCAACCAGTCCATTCTGAAGAAGATCAACCCCAGGATTTCTTTGGAAGGAATGGTGCTGAAGCTGAAACTCCAGTACTTTGGCCACCTCATGCGAAGAGTTGACTCATTGGAAAAGACTGTGATGCTGGGAGGGATTGGGGGCAGGAGGAGAAGGGGACGACAGAGGATGAGATGGCTGGATGGCATCACTGACTCGATGGACATGAGTCTGAGTCAACTCCGGGAGTTGGTGATGGACAGGGAGGCCCGGCGTGCTGCGATTCATGGGGTTGCAACGAGTCGGACACAACTGAGCGACTGAACTGAACTGAACTGAACTGAAATGCTTTGCAAGCTCGGACCTCTAATTTTGCTTTCTCAGTTTTCTTTACGCAAACTTTGTGAGGAAGTATTTACCAATTTATTTCTCAGATGAGGAAACACAGATTCAGCAGGGCCAAAATTTTTTGTGGTCACATCATATACACATTAAGTGTGCAGTTGAGATGTTTCCTGTTCCCTTTTTCCCCCTTGACTCAAATCCTTTCGGTCTCTCTTTAGTGATAGCTATATAGCTGTCAGGCTAAAACCTGAAGGCTGTTTAGAGAAGAGGGGAACAAGTGCTGATTTCATCAGGGCAAAAAGGGGCAGCGGTAGCTCAGCTGGTAAAGGACCCGCCTGCAGTGTGAGAGACCTGGGTTGGGAAGAAGCCTTGGAGGAGAGCATGGCAACCCACTCCAGTATTCTTGCCTGGAGAATCCCCATGGACTGAGGAGCCTGGCGGGTTACAGTCCGTGGGGTCACAAAGAGCTGGACATGACTGAATGACCAGGCACATAAATCATTAAACCTATGTTAAATCTTCATCATTTATAACTTATCAGTTCAGTTCAGTTCAGTCGCTCAGTCGGGTCTGACTCTTTGCGACCCCGTGAATCGCAGCGCACCAGGCCTCCCTGTCCATCACCATCTCCTGGAGTTCACTCAGACTCACATCCATCGAGTCCATGATGCCATCCAGCCATCTCATCCTGGGTCGTCCCCTTCTCACAACCTTTAAATCAGGCAAATTTTTAACTACAGATCTTTAGAAAAAAATTAGTATCTGCCAGTTTCTATGGTATGAAAATCCCAACCGTAGGCAAAGTTCCAGCTCCTGGTGTGACATCACAGAAGGCCGTCTGGAAGAGATGCGCATGGTGGCTCTGGGAGCATCCAGAAGCTGGACTCCAGCAAAACACTGCCTGGAAAGTCATTCCCGCAAATCATCCTGTTTCACAGATGAAGAAATTGCACCCTGAAACATCCAGCAATTCATCCCAGGTCGCTTGTTAGAAAGTAGCTTTGCTGGCGATGGAAACAAGGACTGATTCCAATCCCTTTAAACAGCTTTGCGAACAATTAAGCTGTTGTAAGGGAGAAGGAACTGGCAACCCACTCCAGTATTCCTGCCTAGAAAATCCCGTGGACAGAGGAGCCTGGTGGGCTGCTGTCCATAGGGTCTCACAGAGTCGTACACAACTGAAGCAACTTTGCAGCAGAAGCACCAAGCTGTTATAAACTGTAGCGAGGAGCTTTTTCTTCTATATATTTATATTTTTATCAGCAGATTACTAAGAAAGACCAAACAAGAGTAGTTGCCTCTCTCACCTAGTGGGTCAAATATATGTGTTTCTTTTGTTTTGCTTTTTTACTTTTTGTTTTATTTTCTTTAAAGGTTGTGTCTTGTTAACAAAATCATGCAATCTTACAGATAAGATACTCACAACTTTTTAGAAATCCAATTAAAATACTAATTGCACAGTGGAAGAGTCGGTGAGTCCCGAGAGGTGAGCATCTGTGCAGAGGTAACAGGACTCTGTCCCTCCTCCTTGAGTACAGAGTGAGCTCCACCGGCTCTGTTCTCCCTCCTACAGGGACGGGAGCTGTGGCACCAGAAGGCAGCCCCTTGCAGAACGGTCACTTTTCCAACCAGTTTATTATTGGGACTGTTTCTCTTCCTATGAGTTCCTGTTGCTGGAAGGGAGCCTAATGCTTTTTTAAAATCTATTTTTCAGGAAATGAGGAAACAGAGAAGTACTCAAGTGTTATTTGAATAAAAGAGCATTTACTGGTAGTTAATCTAATTTAGAAAAGACAATCTTTTCCCAGTACAGGCGTACAGCTTGAATTCAGTACATGAGTTTTTTCCCTGATTGTTTTGCCATATTATCTGGTGTTAATACCTACGAGGATACATTGAAACAATCACCTTAATTAATAAAAAGACTATTTTAGTTTTCTCTGCTGTTTACCTCTTGCACTAATTGTTGTGTAATCTGGCAGATTATACAATATGCGTCTGCATGCTCAGTCACTTCAGTCATATCCGACTCTGCGACCCTGTGGACTGTAGCCCATCAGGCTACTCTGTCCATGGGATTCTCCAAGTGAGAACACTAGAGTGGATTGCCATGCTCTCCCCCGGGGGATCTTCCCGACCCAGGGATCAAACCTGCATCTCTTATGTCTCCTGCGTTGCAGGCAACTTCTTTACGGCTAGCACCACCTGGGAAGTCCAGATTATAGGATCGATTCGGTTCGGTTCAGTCACTCAGTTGTGTCCGACTCTTTGTGACCCCATGAATCGCAGCATGCCAGGCCTCCCTGTCCATCACCAACTCTCGGAGTTTATATGATACAGATGCAATAAAAATAGATCAAGTGAAGTGAACACATATGATACCCAGGTCTTTCTCTCTCATACACGATACACACACATATATACAACACACACACACACCATCTATGCACAGGCACGCAGCACACACACTTCTTGCAGCTTTCAGATAAAGCTAAAAGTACCTGCTGTTTGAAATTACTCCCAATGGTGATTAAAAAGAACCTTCCCCACTGGGATCAGAGATGGTCCTTCTTCTCTGTTGAACCGAGGTCTTCACTGTGGTTGTCAGGATGCAGCCATGACCCTAGAAAAACAGAGCAAAAGGTGTACTGTGGGGTCATTTAAGCCAAGTTTTGTTTAAAAACCATCCTTTTTCAAAGCTATCTATAAACCCTTGGTGAGAGTAGCGCAAAGAGTGTCGGTGGATAGTAAAAGGAAGTGATCACAGTCTATCATGCAATGGTCCTTTTAAAAGGATGGAAGGACAGAGGAGACCGGAAGTTCTAAGTCCAGGAGGGCTCTTTCTGCATTGCTGTAATGAGTTCTGGGGTGCAGATACATTACTTACCATTCCTGGTTTGTAACACACGTGTCTGTTTGCGCTTTCTCATTTACACACAAGAGTAGGAAGTGATGTGGACTCTCAAGTCGATCGTTTCATATAAATTGTAAGTAAATTGAAGATACTTTTCAAATTGTAAGTATCCATCCCCCAGACGTCCTGATTCTCTGGTATGAGGCCATGATCACCTGCCTAGCCTTTGGCCCACACCTATATACTGGAAATTACCAAAGTCTCTCTCCAGGTAGATAGACTGAAATTTCCAGACCTGAAATGATATATTCCAAAATTAACTCACTCTTCTGAAAGCTGCACAAAGATCACAGGATCACTTATAAAACTATTTCATAATATTCATAAATGAAGAACCCTCTCTAATGCTTTTTCACTTTTTATAAAATAATAGCTTCTGTATACTGTTTATAATACGCCAAATACTTGACTAATCTCTTCACTCATATTACCTCTGTTAAAGTCACTGCATTATCCCAGTAATGTTATGAGGATTTATTATTTCCATTTTATAAATAAAGGAACTAACAGTGAGTAGATATCGCTGACATTAAGTGAAAGATCATTGTCTGAAGATACTTACAGTCCTTCATATAATTCACTATATACATTCTATATGATAAACTCATTCAAATCTCTTTGAATTTAATAGTTATATATTCACACATTATATTAAAGTTCAATAATTTTTCAACTAAAAAGTTTATTCTAAAGCTTCTATTTGATTTGAACCAACTAAGAAAGTGAACAATTTGCCCTTCAAAACAGCTATCTTTTAAAAAATAATGTTTTCTTAGTTCCTAGTAAAATCATTCATGCTTTTTATAAGTTATAAAATACGAGAAAGGTAAAAGCTATATCCTCCGTAACCTATCAACTATATAATCAGATACATTTATTTAAAAATATATCATTTAAATTCCAAAATTATTTATAGTTATATACAAATGTCTGGGGTTCCCCAGGTGGATCTGTGGTAAAGAATCTGCCTGCCCATGCAGGAGATGAGGGTTCAATCCCTGGACTGAGATGATCCCCGAGAATGAGAAAGGGCAACCCACTCTGGTATTCTTGCCTGGAGAATCCCAGGGACAGAGGAGCCTGGCAGGCTATATAGCCCATGGGTTTGCAAAACACCTGGAGATGACTGAGCAACTGAGCAGGCAGGCACACCCACTCACCAATGTTTACATTTCTTAAAAATTATTTTTCTAGTGTTAACAGAATTCTGCCTTCCCTAAATCACCATTCAGATGATAATGAGAGGAAATAACCTAGATGTAAATCAGTGGATGGTGTGTACTGAATGGACTGAAGGACAATGAAGGAATAGGAAACACATCGCATTGAGGCTATGTACATCATCTCAAAGGTGAGTTTCCTCTTGTCTTAGTGTGTAGTGAGTACCCCAGTCTTTAGAATAGTTATGAGAATTAAGTGTAGTTGTAGTTCCCACCTTTTACCACCTTTGAATAACCCATCTCTTCCTCATGCTCATGGGATATAACATGGGTATAATATCTATATAGAAATACGTTACATCCACTAACCCTGCTTTCATCAAACAGAACACATTCTTACCATGACTACCACAAGCAGAGTGTAGAGGAGGAACCAGAAGAAGTAAATGAAAAAGCAAAGTCTTTGGGGTTGTGGAGGCAGATAACAACCATCTAAGCTCCGGCAGTAAAGTATCTGCCTGCAATGCAGGAGACCTGAGTTCGATCCCTGAGTCAGGAAGATCCCCTGGAGAATGGAATGGCAACCCACTCCAGTATTCTTGCCTGGAGAATTCTATGGACAGAGGAGCCTGGCTAGCTATAGTCCACCGGGTCACAAAGAGTCAGACAGGACTGAGCAACTAACACTCTCACTTTCAAGTGAACCTAAACAAGAAGTCAGAGTAGAGGGGTGTGCGTGAGTCTGTGAGCTGGCACCCTGGTCTCTATCCCGATGGAGCCATTATGGAAACTTCTCCAGTTTGATTTATCCTCTGTATGAGAAAGAACAATTTTCCATATCTCTTAAGCTTTCAGATCATTTGAGATTGGGTGCTAATGGTGGGCAAGTGGAGGAAGGAAGCTGGTTTTCCAAAGAAAAGTGACCAAGACTGTTGAGGGAGTCGGAGGAAGCGGGGCTGGAAGCTTTGCTGCAGGAGGGCTTTCTGTTCTGCTGAAATCCCTTCTGGAGTCCCAGGAAAGAGATGTTACCTTTTAACCGGTGTGGACCTTGTGACCAGGGAGCAGACTTAACCTACTTCCTGGCCAGGACTAAATGTTACTTTTAACTTTAAATTACAAACAAAAAAAAAGTATCTACTTTCCTACTTTAGACGGTAAATATCAAATATATTATCTTATTATTTTCTCATTCTATGGTCACTAGATTTTCAACAAAAGTGACGAGAAATCAAAGAGGAGAGAGGTTTGTAAAATGGACATTTCTGGTCGATTTTATTATTATTACTATTATTAGTATTGAAGTATAGTTCCACAGTGTTTCAGATGTACAGCATAGTTATTTCAGATACAGGATATATTTTATATATATATATATACACACACATATACACATATATACATATACATGTATACATATATATATATATATATAGGCTTCCCAGATGGCTCAGAGGTAAAGAATCTGCCTGCCAATGGAGAAGACATAGAGATATATGTTTGATCCCTGGGTCAAGAAGATCCCCTGGAAGAGGAAATGGCAACTCACTCCAGTAATCTGGCCTGGAAAATCTCATAGACAGAAGAGCCTGGCAGACTACAGTCCATAGGGTCGCAAAGAGTCGGACATGACTGAGTATCTGAGCTGCTGCTGCTGCTAAGTCACTTCAGTTGTGTCTGACTCTTAGCGACCCCATGGACTGCAGCCTTCCAGGCTCCTCTGTCCATGGGATTTTCCAGGCAAGAGTATTGGAGTGGGTTGCCATTGCCTTCTCCGAGCATCTGAGATAATATATATATATTCTTGCTCACGTTCTTTTCCATTATATACAAGGTATGAATACAGTGCTCTTTGTTGTATGATAAGTATTTGGTCAATTTTAAGGCTTCTCTGCTTGTCATAAAAAGGGGATATAAGAGTGAAACTCATAACATCTTGAAAGTTCTTTTGAGCTCATCTCTAGGTGCTATGTAAATTTTAACTGTATAAAATTTATTTCATTTAAGTTTAAAGTTGGCCCAAATGTCATGTGTCTCTGGAAAATATCAGTTTGTACACATGTTTAATCTTATTTATTGGTATTAATTTCCATCCCTTTCCAGAACTGTTTTTCTTCTATTCTTCAAACTGTAGATCACAAATTTCTGCTATCTGACAATTTTGTACATTAAAAATCCCTAGCCTATTGAGTCCTTCACTTTTGCCTTGCCACAAACAGAGAAAAAGCAGAGAAAGATTACTGGGCTTTCACTAACTGCAAGTTTTCTTTTTAACTTGCCTGAAGTACGGTTGACATCCACATGTGACACACTGTCATTGAGCTATTTGGCGGGAATTTCCCTAATGAGATGACATAGACACTTGGCACTGGACCAGCTTTTGACCTTTAACCCCATCTGAGCACCAGATGCACTGAGGTTGCCTGGGGCGGGGGAGGGAGCCTCGTGGAGTCTTTCTTGAGAGGGTCCCTAATGACCAACCGTGGCTTTATATCTTCTTTACCACGTTTAAACAGATCTTCTATTTGCAACCTCTCCTATTTGACTTTTTTCTTTTGCTTTTAAAAAATTGTCTCATTTGATGCTCAGTCACTAGCACATTTTATTTTTCTTGTTTCTTAACTGCTTTGCTGTTTCGTCTGCTCAACCAGGACAACTTTAAAAGTAATCCATATATTAATGTTTCTTTAAGTTAACTATGGCTAAATCAACAGTGGTGACTGCTTTGATTTTCAGCACAGAGACCATAGTAAAGTGTGTTAAAAAGTTCTATATCAGGTGTGTTGATTAATACTTCTTGGAACTGGGCTTGGATTTTTACAACTTGGGTAATTGATGAGAAGTCAGAGCTGGGGGCTGTATAATTAAGATAGCTGGAAAATGAATTCAGAAATTTGCTTTGTGATTTGATTGGTTTAAATTCTATGAATATACTTAATCCTTTTGAATTAAATTTGTTGCCAGAGAATTATGTTAGCTACATCTCTGCAATGCTGTATCCTCAGGGAAGTGTTCATTTGCAGTCTCTCAAAGAAATAGTGTGTATATAAAACACAGTGACCAATAGTAATGTAGAAAAAAAAAGATTGTTTTTTTGTTCATTGGTGAAATATGCTGGATATTTTCCTATACTTTCACCTTCTCAACTGATCTTTTAATTACCTCTGTGCCGTAAATAATTATAGCTCTGTGGCTACAGCTGAATTCACTGAAGTCTGCTATTAGGATTAACTAGTCCTACTGGCTCACAGCATCAGGCACAGAAATTATGTTAAGCAAGAATAGTCATTTGACAGTCATATGCTATACTTCACTGTGTGATACTTTCCTATATGATGGTGAGTATTTCCATGGAAAAACACAGAGCTCATCGTAGTGACTGTCTTTCAGGGAGGAGGATGAGAGTTGGTGCATAGAGAAGGCTGAATACTGAAGAACTGATGCTTTTGAATTGTGGTGCTGGAAAAGACTCTTGAGAGTCCCTTGGCAGCAAGGAGATCAAACCAGTTAATCTTTAAGGAAATCAACCCTGAATATTCATTGGAGGAACTGATGCTGAAGCTGAAGCGCCAATACTTTGGCCACCTAGTCCGAACAGCTGACTCATTGGAAAAGACCCTGATGCAGGGAAAGATTGAGGGCAAAGTAAGAAGGGGGCGGCAGAGGATGAGATGATTAGATATCATTACTGACTTGATGAACATGAATCCGAGCAAACTTTGGCTTCCCTGGTGGTGCTAGTGGTAAAGAACCTACTTGCCAGTGCAAGAGATGTGAAAGATGTGGGTTCGATGCCTGAGTTGGGAAGATCTCCTGGAGGAGGGCATGGCAGCCCACTCCAGTATTCTTGCCTGGAGAATCCCCTGGACAGAGGAGCCTGGCAGGCTTCAGTCTATAGCGCCATCGCACAGAATCAGACACGACTAAAGTGATATAACACACACGTTGGGAGACAGTAGAGGACAGAGGAGCCTGGCGTGCTACAGTCCATGGGATCACAAACAGCTGATATGACTTAGGAACTGAACAACAGCCTGAGTGAGATCCAACTAGTTGAGTGCTACACATTCATTACAAAATAAACGCAAGTAGTAGGTGGATGACCAAGTTAATAGAATGATTTTCTTACTTGGGTTTTCCTTGCCCTCCTTATTTCTTTCCATCTGCATCTCCATCTCTGTCTCTTTCTCTCTCCAACCCTCACCTCCTCAAATATTAAACCATGCAGACTTTTATCTTAACTATGCAGATAGCCCTAAAGATGCTGTAATTTGTCTACTTCCTTTCTTGACTGCTACTGCCTTAGTGAGTGAAATCTTGAAATTTGGATTGCATGATTTTTAAAAAAATAAATATATTGTGTAAATATTTCTTGCAAATTAATTGTGACTGACTCCAATGCAAAAAAAAAAAAAAACCAAACAAACAAAAAAACAAAAAACAGCCTATCTCTTGAAAAAAAGAACAAATTTTAGCCAGATGTCACCTAAATCATTCTACCTCTTTCTTTTATAATGCATTTTATTCTGACCATTACTCCCCTTCATTGTGTCACAGGTCACAAAATGCAGATGCTTCTTCTGATTAATCATTTTAAAAATAATATTCATCTGGATATTATTGATACTTTTATGTCCACCACACATAGATAAGGGCTTCCCTGGTGGCTCAGTGCTAAAGAATCTGCCTACCAATGCAGGAGACATGGGTTCAATCCCTGGGTCAGGAAGATCAATTAGAGAAGGGAATGGCAACCCACTCCAGTATTCTTGCTTGGAGAATCCTATGGATAGAGGAGCCTGTTAGGCTACAGTCCATGGAGTTGCACACACACACACAGGAGGTCATGAGTAGCAGTTCAGTTCAGTTCAGTCGCTCAGTCGTGTCCGACTCTTTGCAACCCCATGAATCACATCACGCCAGGCCTCCCTGTCCATCACCATCTCCCAGAGTTCACCCAGACCCACGTCCATCGAGTCCGTGATGCCATCCAGCCATCTCATCCGCTGTCGTCCCCTTCTCTTCCTGCCCCCAATCTCTCCCAGCATCAGAGTCTTTTCCAATGAGTCAACTCTTCTCATGAGTTGTCCAAAGTACTGGAACTTCAGCTTTAGCATCATTCCTTCCAAAGAAATCCCAGGGTTGATCTCCTTCAGAATGGACTGGTTGGATCTCCTTGCAGTCCAAGGGACCCTCAAGAGTCTTCTCCGACACCTAGTGGTACTGCCTCCTTTATTCTATCTCCCTTTTGCTTCTATCCTCCAACCACATAATAATGGTAAGTTTAAAAGGCAATTCTTTGTGTTTTTACTCAAAAGAAGAGAGGGAAAGTTGGAAACAAGTAGAAATTTATAGTAGCTAGTTAAATAATTATGGTCTATCTTTGTAATGAAATTCTATCCCTCTATTAAAAGCAACAAGAAAACTTCATAATTGTTGATATACGGACCTGAGCTCTAAGAGAGTTTGAAAAAGAGTCATTGTTTGGTTTTACTGTGCTTGGGGGGAAAAAAACCTATGTATGTCAATACACTTGTAAATATACCTGCATGATTTGTATCTGTACCATATAAAATCAACTGATTAATAGTGTATAACTCTGGGAAGAGAACAGAGTGAATAGGGCCATGGAAGGAATGATTTTTTTCCCCCTATATCTTCCTGTACCTCTTGGATTTTGCGTCATACAGGTGGGTCATCTACTCAAATAAACAGAGATGATTCCATAGGGCAGAAGGAGCAACAGTTTTCTGATGGGGTTTAAATAAGATTTGATTCCAGACCTGATCACTCAACTGTAAGTGTGACCTCAGATGGATTGTGTGACCTCTCATTGTTATTGTTGTTCAGTTGCTAAGTTGTGTCCAACTCTTTGTGACCCCATGAACTGGAGCATGCCAGGCCTCCCAGGCTTTCACTATCTCTCGGAGTTTACTCAAACTCATGTCCATTGAGTCAGTGATGCCATTCAACCAATTAATCCTCTGTTGGCCCTTTCTTCTCCTACCTTCAGTCTTTCCCAGCATCAGGGTCTTTTCCAATGAGTTGGCTCTTCTCATCAGATTGCCAAAGTACCGGAGCTTCAGCTTCAGCATCAGTCCTTCCAAATCACGGATATCTGTCAACTCACAACAGCTATGTGTTGGAGGAAGTGATGGAGTTGGAAGTACCTAGCAACCATGAAGACTGTGATAAGTTCTTTTCTCTCAAAGCCTCCATTGACCTCAGTAACTGCCAGCGCTCTAGGAAGGATGGATGCTCACAGTGTAGTTGGATGACTCTCTGTCCGTCTAGCTAAGTAATATCTAGATAGCCAGTAAAACATCACTTCTGGATGTGTCTGTGAGGGTGTTTCTGGGGGAGATCATCATTTGAGTTGGTATACTAAGTAAAGAAGACGGTCCTCACTCATGCAAGTGGGCATCAGCCAATACAATGATCTTGGGAATAGAACGAAAAAATGGAGGAAGGCTTTGCTCTCTGCTTGAGTTGCAACATTTATCTTCTTCTGCCCTCAGACTTAGGTGATTCTGGGTCCTGGGCCTTCAAACTTAAACTGAGACTTAGATCATTGCGCACCTACTTCCCGTCCCAGGTCACTAGCCTGAGGGCTTGATTGAATTACATCACCAGCTTTTCCGGTTCTTCAGCTTGCAGATGGCAGGCCATGGGACTTCCTGGCCTCCAGAATGGTGTAGCGCAATTTCTATAATAAATCTCATAGATATGAGGATAAATGCCCTATTGCTTCTATTTTTCTGGAGAACTGTGATTAATACACTATTTATCCAACTATTCTGTCTCATTAGAATAAATTTAGTTCCTTTCTTCAGTACATTACAAATCATCTTAAAAAGCCTGTTGAGTGCACATGTCAATCCTGTCCCATTGAACATAAAGATTCTGTTCATCTCACCAGTCAAAGAGCTAGAACAATGGAAACAGGAATAAATTTTGTACATCATTTAGATAGAAATTTCTAAAATTGCTTATCTCTATATTTCCCTGGATAAGAAGGGAACTATTAGGTCTATATTTTACCCCTGGTGAAATTTAGCCCAGGATAAATAATAGAATACCATTGAGTTATTGAAAAAGGTACAGTTAGATACTTGACTTTTTGGTCTATGCTTGAATGCATTAGCTAATCTACATGCCTTTTGGACTAAAGGGAAAGGTGCACTATATAAATAGATCGTGGCTTCTGACTGGGTATTTCACTGCCATAGGAATTAATCTTTAATTTGCTCATCTCAAAAATGAATCCTGTTGGACTATGAGGGTAAGGTGAATGTCTGGCATTAATAATCTGTTTCTTTTCAATTAATCTTAAATTCATCAGCTCCAAACTAGTATTGATTAAGAGATTATAAGAGTCCAGAAAGTATGCAGAAAATTTTATTTGTTCCCTAGAGGTGTTGTGATATTTTTAAAGGAAAGATCATTCACTGTGCACCAGTATTTGAAATATTTTCTCGGGAACTGCAGTACATTTTCTAACTTTATAAAATAATGTATCATGTTATTGATTTGTAATAAAGACAAAATCACTCAGACCCTCACATCTGGTGGTTAGGCTCATGATATCTTACTGGCAACTTGCAGTGCACCTGCACCAGTATTCTTGAGAAATATCATAGAGCTAAACAGAAAGACAAGACTTTTTCACACTGAAAATATTTCTATTAGCTTTTTCCTTCCTTTTACATATTCTATCAATTTCATCCAGTTTTTATTATCACATTTTATATTTCCAAATTGCAACTGCTTATTTGTGATATCTTCTTTAAAATCTTGTTGACAAAGCTTTCTAAATTAATGTTATTTCAATCATGTTCCAGTAGCTGTTTTAACATTCTTATAACAACTGGTTTAAAGTCTTTGTTCCATCATTGCAACATCTGTATCATCTGGTAATTGGGGTCTGTCAGTTGGCTTTTTGTTGGACTTTCAATTCCCGCCTTCTTCTTCAAGTCACTTGCAATGGTTTAATTTATCGAGTCCTCAAATAGCTGATTCAGAAATTTGCTCCTGGTTCATAGGTGCATTTAGCAGATAAGGCAAAGGGAAATGTGCTTAATTCTTCTTTTCCAGAGCCAAGACCCTAAACATCCCTTCTGAGATGTGTTTTATACTCAAGGAATACTAACTATGTTTATCTTGGGTCAAACACAAGTCTAGCAAGGAAGAGCAACTGTGCGATGAATCTGCAGATTTCCCATAACTACGAAGTCAAAATCACTGACCATAAAATGTTTTTTTTTTTCGGATTGACATACTACAGGACATAGTCCACCAGTTTTATTATTCTGTCACTAGAAATAAGGAAACTAAATAAGTCTACTTATTTAGAACCTCACGAAAATAGTGACTCATAGAGACATTCAAATCATAGCCTTAGCTTTGACTTATGTCATTTGTTTCATTTTTATATTATTCTATTTATTTGAACTGTGATATTTTATTACCTCTTTATGTAGTACAATATCATCATTTTTATCTTGAGCATTTGGGCTCCGTGTAAATATTTCCATTTTCTAGAGAATCTTATTTCTTCCTTAAGTCAGAAGGTAGGAATAGCAAAGTGACGAGGTGACATGGTCATTTTTCTCTTGGTCTCCAGGAAATATGATGCTGAAGTTAACACTGAGTTAAGATGCATACTATGGCCTATGACTTTAGCATTGACATCCTCTGTTTAAAAGTGTGAGCATGTTAAGCTGCTTCAGTCATGTCCGATTCTTTGCGACCCTATGGACTGTAGCCCATCAGGCTCCTCTGTCCATGGGATTCTCTAGACAAGAATACAGGAGTGGGTTGCCGTGCCCTCTTCCAGGGGGTCTTCCCAACCCAGGAACTGAACCCACGTCTCTTATGTCCCCTGCATTGGCAGTTGGGTTCTTTACCACCAGAGCCACCTGGGAAGCCCCTTATAGGAGGTTGCTGCTGCTGCTAAGTCGCTTCAGTCGTGTCCGACTCTGTGCGACCCCATAGACGGCAGCCCACCAGGCTCCCCCGTCCCTGGGATTCTCCAGGCAAGAACACTGCAGTGGGTTGCACCTAATTAAATTTCCACTGTTGTATTTTGGTAGATATAAATTTTGTCTTCTTCACATCTCTTAAAAAGCTTACAGAATCTACCTAGTAAACTATAGATTAAAAATAAAGTTGTCAAGAAACGTCCATCCTGTTTTCCAATTTTTCCGTGTATCTGTACAATGAGGCAAAAAGACTTGCTCAAATGAAGAGATCCCATTATCCTCGCCCAGGGCATCCTTTCTCATGAAAATTTCAACACTTTCATCTCTATTTTCATTCAGCCTCAAATTTCTTTTTCGTATATTAACATCTAAAATCCATTATACTTTTTATCAGACTATTTATTTATTTAGAAGCTGACACACAGTGTTCTTACAATTTGAACAATTTTGTAAATTCCACTTGAGGCTATGTATATAATCTAGGAAAACCGTAAAAAACTCCAGTTTCCTCTAATTAGTTCCATAGAGAATCACTACAACAAACAAAAGTATAGAATTTTAACCTCACAGGTGCTGTTTTACAGTACCCTAAAAATGTGTTAAGCATCTTCCAACACTGTTTTAAAGTGAACACAGATGAGTGATTTGGGTTACAAACAGGAGACTGGCGTAAGCACAGTGCTTAAATAAGCATTGTGTCAGAAGGAAACGTACTCATAGAAAGCGCTTATCCCAGCTCTATTCCAATTAGGTTAATTTTCCTCTCTCTTTGGACCTTATTTACAACATTCATGTTTGACAGCCTTTTAAATTTTTCTCTGAATAGAAATTTGGATTTATAATTGCAGAAACTGAAATAAGACAAACTCCCACATGTCTCATGAAATGTTGCATATTCACCTTTTGTTTTTACAAGCAGAGTCCAGGTTAAGTGGCTGCAGTGGCAGTCTGATAATCAATTCCTGACACTTTGAATGGATTCTCAGGCCAGGTCTCTGATGACAGGCAAAAACAGTCCATCTGTGTGAATGCCAGTTTCTATTTCTCTCTTACCCTAAATAGCGAGGTCATTTACTTAAAACTAGGAAGGGAATTGGGGATGTGGGTGTGTGTGTGTAGGTTGTGTGGTTGGGGGAGGGCTAAAATTGCATAGATGATTGCTCTGACTCTATAGACTTCCTTTGTCAGTGGAGATGGCTATCTAAATTGATCACTGGTTTCCATGACAACCAATCTAGATAATTTGAGTCTTCCACAGCAGGGATTTTAAGGGTCAAATTATTTTAAAAATTGCCCAGTTTTCTCCTCCACAGTTATCGCCTCAGATATTAGTTGTTAGAATGTAGAGATCGCTTCTTTATGAAAAAAATATTGAAACTGCATTCCCACAGAAATATTAACATGTCAAATGTTATACACACACATTCCTCAGGGATTTCTTTTCTGTCCCACATCTACACAGAATTGAATTTTCAAGTGATTGCTTTGGTGTTGATACTTTTTACAAGGGTAGACAATGTTTCTTATTTGTAAAGAGAATAAAGCCGTCGAAACCCATAGAAATATTGAAATGGAAGGATATCTTTCTAATAATTTCGGCATTTCCTTATACATATCATGGCTACTTTGTAGATTATTATTCTCATACAGGAGATGAAACCAGCTTACTTCTACCTCATCTCAACTCCTGTGAACTGTGATTTACTTTTCTAAAAAGTAAAATAATTCCATCTTTGAATTGAATGTTTGGTGGTCATTACCTTATAATGCTAAATATTATCACTATCTCCAGACACTTTATTCAAAACATAAGGACATATATTCTATAAAATGATTTTAAGGAGGCTATTTGAGGAAAATATTGCAGCTTAAAGATCTGTTTTACCAGATCTTTAAAACGATTTGAGTCAGCTTCGTTAGAGGTTGATAAGTTTCAGGGGTCGTCTGGGAACTGTGGGAAGAGTAGGCTGACCATCACTGCACATGCACAAGTGACCTTACTATCCTCAAGAAGAAGCCCGTCCACAGGGCATGTTTGTTCTGAGCAACCAGATCCTGGGCAAGAGGGACATGTGGATTTGAATGTGTAATGCAGTTATCTTACAAATATTCCAACTCTAATAAAAAATACACAGCTTTCAAACTTTAAAAAATATGTAGCTGATATGCTAGGAGAAGAGAGTGAATATCATCAGTCAAAAAGCAATGATTGTCAGGATGGGTGAAAATGCTAGATCCAACTAGAGGTTGTCTATGAGAGACCTGCTTTGAATATACAGACATGAATAGGAGAAAGGAAACAGAAAAAGATAAATCCTGAAAAAGCGAATTAAAATAAATTTGGAGTAGCTAATGAAGTTTCAGACAAAATAGACATCCTAACAAGAAAGATCACAGAGATAAAGAAATGGTCAGTTCTCAAGAAAACACTTTAGTCCTTAGAATGTAGGCACCCAGGAACAGAGAATCAAATATGGGGGACAAAAATTGAGATCTGCAAGAGAAAAAAGGGCAAATTCCCTAAGGAAATCGGAGACTTCTATCCTCCTTTTTTCTGTAATTGATACAAGCAGTAGGCAGAAAATCCATAAGGATTTAGTTGAACTAAACCGCATCATTAATCAACTTGATCTAATTGACAGATACAGAACATTTTCATCCAAGAACAGCAGAATACACAATCTGCTCAAGCTCTTGTGGAATATTCACCAAAAAAGACCAATCCAGGGCTATGAAGCACACTTTAACACATTTAAAAGAATAAGAATCATAAAGAGTAAGAACTCTCTGGAATTAAGCTGGAAGTCAATAACAGAAAACTGGAAATCCCAAATACCGGGAAATCAAACAAAGCACTTCTATAGTAACATTTGGGTCAAATAAGTCTCAAGAGAATTTTTTTAAAAAATTAGAGATAAATGGCAATAAAGATCATTTATAAAAATTTGTCAGATGTCTGAACTTTCCGTTTTCTGGCTACAAAATGAGTGTGATACTGTAATCATATCTGTTCCAAATGGTTGTTGGGATGATTAATGAGATGATGTAGGCAGCTGGCTCTCAGTGAAGTTTTCAATAACTATTATAAATATAACAGTATTGATAAATAATCTGTGCTGAATGGGATTCTGGAACAGAAAAAGGATGATTTGGTAGAAACTAAGGAACTCTGAATACAATATGGACTATGTTAATAATGCTTTATCAATATATTTACATTAATGATAACAAAGGTAGCAAAGTAGTGTAAAATATTAATACGGGGAAACTTTGTGTGATTATATGGGAATTTTGTACTATCATCCCAATTTTTCTGTAAATCTAATATTCTCCTAAAAAAATAAAGCCTAATTAAAAATTAATGGCAAAAAATTATATTGGAATTTTTTTTTCTAGCAGCTTATTCTAAATATATCTTATTTATTCCAGCTATATCTTAGTTTTTTCTTTTAAATTTCTGTATTTATTCCATAGAGCTATGGTTGTTGTATAGTCACTAAGCCATGTCCACCTCTTTTTGACCTCATGGACTACAGCATACCAGGCTTCCCTACTCTTCACTATCTCCCGAAGTTTGCTCAAATTCATGTCCACTGAGTTGGTGATGTCATCCAACCATCTCATCTTCTGTTGCCCCGTTCTCTTCATGTCCTCAATCTTTCCCAGCATCAGGGTCTTTTCCGATGACTTGGCTCTTCTCATCAGATGGCCTAAGTATTGGAATTCAGCTTCAGCATCAGTATTTTTAATGAATATTCAGGTTTGATTTCCTTTAAGATTGACTGGCTTGATCTCCTTGCAGTCCAAGGGCCTCTTAAGAGTCTTCAACGTCACAATTTGAAAGCATCGATTCTTCAGTGCTGTCTTCTTTATGGTAGAGCTGTTGGGAGGATTAAAATATCATAGTGCAGTTGTGGCATGGAGAAGATGGCTGATAATTATTCCTATACTTCCATAACTCAAACTACTATCACAGTAGTTTTAGACTGGCCCTCAGGGCCATAGGGGGAAAAAAAATTCATGAATTATGCTGGAATACAGATATTGAACAAAATGGTATTTAAAGCATGGCCATCTATCATATTAATTTGATTTTTATATTCATTTTTTTCAGATAACAAATTTGCCACAATGCAAAACATTTTAAAGAATATATATTAACAATTTCCTTGGGAACACTGGCAAGCTTGTAAACCCCTAAAGGTGGCAGCAGAATGTATGATTAATAATAAAATATATTCGGGGAGCACGGAGATTTGGATTCAAATCAAAATATGCTGCTTATCATTTTGCGCTTTTTAATAAGTTACTTGAACTCTCTAAACCTCAGTTTTATCAACTGAAAACAAAGATGGTATTTTAATTAAATGAAATAATGCTTAGTAGATATTTAACAGTCCTTGGTATATGATAAAGTGATAATGTATCATTATTATTATACAAGTTTATGGACCCTAAATTTTCTGTTAGTATTTTGGAATTACAAACATCTGAAATAATTATTCATAGCATTCTATATTATAACGTAGGAAATAAGTGGATTTTCAAAATTATACAGCTAGATAATAATTGTGGAACTAGACCTGGAATACCAGATCTCTTTTCTTCCAGACAAGTGATGTCTCCATTAAAAAAAAAAAATGCATTAATGTTCCACAGTATTGGGTAGAATAAGAATAGACTGCATTTTTTTCATATCTTCATTTATTGTTTGATATGAAGACTCAGGAAAAAATTTTGGCTCAATTATGGTTTCTCTCTGAGATAAACTTTGGAATTACTTTCCTATAATCCAACTTCTATACACTCACAGGAATTGAGTGTAACGGAGAAAGAGTAGTTCACCCCTCAGAGCAAGTTCTAACACTCCCATGCCCTTGATTGCTAATCAAGGAGGCTTCTTGCTATATTTTTAACTTAGAAATATTGACTCTAATTTATCTCCACTAACAAATACTAATAGATCAGTGTGTGAATAAATTGCTTCAACATTCTCCCATATGTCTGGTTGCCCAATTTTACTATTTTTTATTCAAATTTCTTGAAGTATTTTATAGCAAGCCATAAGCGATCTTGATATTAAGCAATTTAACAGAGGCTTTTGTGGTAAATAAATACACTGCTAGGTGGTTCCACATGGTTACCGCTTTTAAAACAAGAGTTGCTAATACCTTATCACATGAGATGTTACACACTTTGTATTCTAATGTGTGGGAGGACACAGAAATGCATCTCCCCTAACTGTGATGCTTGGACCTATCTTCTCTAAGTATTTTCACTTGGGATTCGAGTTGTCATCATTCACAGACACACATGCAAGGAAAGAACTATCTTACTACCTTGAAATGTCTCTCCATCTCAGGGAAGGTCCTCCACCACTGACTCAGCTATCTCTTTGACTGAGCATCAGTTGTCCAAGCACTGCTGGCTAAAAATTATTTTTACAGCGTATGTAAACTTGGAAATGCAAATCAAAACGAGAGAGAGAGGAGGAGGAGGAAGATAATGTCTTCCAGATGACAGCTTTCTGGATGGGATCTGAAGCCTGGAGCAAGAGAAAATTTTCATTAACATTCAGATTACATGTCATTTTGATTCACACTCCCTAAGCAAGCTAATTTGGTCGGCAGCCAGCCTTCTCGCCGTGTGATGGCAACACAACAGGCTTTACCGCCTCCCTGTCATTGCTAATGACGCCTTGAGTGGCAGTCGCGGTCTCAGAGCTCTGCAAGACACCTCGCCCTGCCTCTGCCTGCGATGTCAGAGCTGCTGCTGCCCTGGGCTCTTGCCATGCAGTCCTGGCAAGGACAGTCTGTGGTTCCAGGGACACGGTGACCACCATCACCCCCATGCACACGCATACCCACACACACACACAGGTGCCCCTGACGCTCACCTCTCACATACCACATGTTCTTGGAAGAGTATCATCAGGACAAAATCAATTGCACTGGTGATTGGATGCCCTCTGAGGACCTCTGCCTTTCCACCCAGGCCAGCAGGGATTAACCCTTCACCTCACCATGGCTGCACCCAAGCAATAGCTTCTTTGTTGTACTCTGTGCTGTTCCAGTCTGGCTCATATGTCACCAACATTTGTTTGCTTGTTTTTTAATTTTCCTTTACCCTGTTTTTAAAAATCTTTTGTTCAGTACAGATGTATTTTTTTCAGAAATCAAGAAGTTTTGTTTTCTTGTCTGTTTGTCTTCAGATTTCAGCTCAGTGAACCACAGCCCTCTGGTTCCAACGTCCTGCTGGGTTTTGAACCATGAGAAAGAGAGTGAGCTTTGTTTCCTGTCTGGAAAGGATTCTATCGATGTAGGTTTGGGATAGGACCATGCCCTCAGATGTCAGATGGGCGATGGCAGCTGTCTGGTTTCCAGGAATCCCTTTGGGTGTCCCGGAGCATGGAGGCATGCTTGTGATGGAGCTGCCATTCAGCACGTGTTTGTGAGTGACTGAATGAACAAATGTGCATGTCTTAAATAATGAATTTTGTTTTGTCATTTCCACCTGAGATTTATCAGGGTCATTTTCATTTGGAATCCTGCCTTTTGTGTGTACCCTCTCCCTCCTCAGAGTCCTCTGCACTCTGTTTTCATGACAGGAGTTTTGTCGTCATGGAAGTAAAGGTCAACTGGGGTTCCAACTGAAGCACTGTTCTCTCACCCCTATGATGTGTCCCAGTCTGCACTTTCCTTAGTTCATTCATTTATTTGTTTAACAGGTGGTTACTGAGTTTGCCGACTCAGGTCCGTCTAGTCAAGGCTATGGTTGTTCCTGTGGTTATGTATGGATGTGAGAGTTGGACTGTGAAGAAGGCTGAGTGCCGAAGAATTGATGCTTTTGAACTGTGGTGTTGGAGAAGACTCTTGAGAGTCCCTTGGATTGCAAAGAGATCCAACCAGTCCATTCTGAAGGAGATCAGCCCTGGGATTTCTTTGGAAGAAATGATGCTGAAGCTGAAACTCCAGTACTTTGGCCACCTCATGCGAAGAGTTGACTCATTGGAAAAGACTCTGATGCTGGAGGGATTGGGGGCAGGAGGAGAAGGGGAGGACAGAGGATGAGATGGCTGGATGGCATCACTGACTCGATGGATGTGAGTCTGAGTGAACTCCGGGAGTTGGTGATGGACAGGGAGGCCTGGCGTGCTGCGATTCATGGGGTCACAGAGAGTCGGACATGACTGAGCGACTGAACTGAACTGAACTGAACTGAGTGTCCATGACTGCAGGCCCCAGTGCTGGGAATCCAGTGCTGGGTTCCTGGGCTAGAAGGTGAGCACAGGTGAGCAGGTTGATCCCCTGGTGGCTGGGATCTTGAATCTAATGAAAGATACAGGAAAGTTTATTGTAGTTTAAAGATGACAGGAAAGACGATATTCTCAGTTGAAACAGACAGGTGGCTGACAAAGTGGACAAGATGCTCCCTTTAACAGAAAGCCCTTTGTGGGAGCCTCTGCCTCCTTGAATTTGTGGACCATTTGCTCCTCTGAAATTCATGGTTCTGCATAGATGAGTCTATCTATGAATACATAATTTACAAGGAAAGATGAGTTGGTACTTTTTTCTAGACATCAGTGGTCATCAGTGACCTAGTAGAGGAAATTAAATGTGCATGTAAAGATAGAAAACAAAATATATTAAGGGGTCGTCATAGCTCCAGCTTTGAGGAAGTTCAGTAAAGACATATGTCATTTAAATATCCTTCACAGCTCTCACCATGAAGCTGTAGTAATTAATTATTTTTCTCACTTTTTGAATGCACAGGTAGGAGGCATTTGAGGTTTGAGAGGAGAGAATGATAGCTCTCTCATTAGAAATGCCTTTTTTGGGGGGGCTTATTTGAAAATGTGGAAAGATTAATCAATTTGGAATTAAAATAATTAAAATCAATACAGATGCACCACTTATTGGGTTGCTTAAATTTTTATCCTCTCTGAAGCTTTCTATTCACATCTGCAAGATGATAAGCATAATAAGCCCTATTTATGTTTTGTGCACTCCATGTAAATAATTAAACTCTAAACATACGTCAGTGTTTGTTTTCAAATCACACAATCGTCTTGTTGTTTCCAGCTAAAGAAAAGATGCATTACAACTAAGAACTTTGGCTTCTCTTTATGTTTTATTACACTTTCCTCAAGGTGAAGCTTTTAGAAAATTAAGCCTATAATGTTTTAAAATCAAATTTGAAAATATGGGAAGACTGGTGAGTGCAAATAAGACTGAATATTATTGGTCCTAGAGTTTTTAATTTATTATAGCTTCAAACAGCACAGGGATGTAAGGGAAGGATTGTGAATCTTTGTATTTTCCAAATGTATCCATAGTTGACAAGAGTTTGAAACAAGCAGGGTGATTAACTTGGAAGATTAAAAAAATTTACTTCAGTTCAGGGCCACAGATTTTTAGTGGCCTAATTCATATATGGTAATTTTAGTTAAAACAGTGTTCCATAGGAATATTCCTGTGGAAGGTTGGCCTTCTTGCTTTTGCTGTTTTTTTCCTAAAGCTTTTCTCCTGTGTCTACTGGTAGTATTCTGAGACACCATTCTCAAATGTAATGAAGGACATTTAACCATCAGACCCAGGGCTTTCCTCACTTCAAGTGTTCATTTCAAGAGTTCTTTGGAAGCATCCATTCCTCCGGACACACAGCCTGGAAGCAGAAGAAAATCGAGGCATCTGTAAAAAGAAACACAGGGTAGCTGTGATACTGACAGTTATATTCAGAAAAAGAGGTGAAATGTATTCTCTGTGGTTCCAGAGAGTCTGTGTTGTTGGGGAAAAGTTTGTTTGTTTGTTTCATTTTTAATATAAGGATCTGCTTTAGAAAATTTAGAGTTTTCTGAAATGGAAATAATAGACTGCCTACCTTTTGCAGTAGTAGGTTACAAAGTAAAATAATTCTTACAGAGTAGACAAGTTCTTGTCAACAACATTTAAGTCTGTCTTTGTATATGCGCTGGGCTGAATGAATCACGAACTGGAATCAAGATTGTCAGCAACAATATCAACAACCTCAGCTATGCAGATGATACCACTCTTATGGCAGAAAGTGAGTAGAAGCTAAAGAGCCTCTTCACTAGAACAGAACTTGAAATGTTCTTGCTAAACATTAGGGTCACCTGGGATGCATGTTACGAAAGGATGCTGTGCTGTGCTCAGCCGTGTCTGACTCTTCGTGACCTTGTGGATGTAGCCCGCCAGGCTCCTCTGACCATGGGATTCTCCAGGCAAGAATCCTGGAGTGGGTTGCCATTTCCTCCTCCAGGGGATCTTCCAGACCCCAGGGAATGAATCCTTGTCTCCTGAGCCTTCTGCTTTGGCAGGTGGATTCTTTACCACTGCACCACCTGGGAAGCCCCAACTACAAGATGCCTGGGCCCCAAAGGTAGAGATTCAGTTTTGACTGCTCTGGAGTGAGGTCTCACCATGGTTCTTTCTAAGCCAGGATTACAAAAACTCCCTGATTGCTCTAACATCTAACACCCAGAATTCAGAAATACTTAATGCTAGTTGATTTCCAGAAGTATTTCTCATTGGATGAATCTGGTACTTTTTGTAGGTACTTGTACTGATCAAAGTTAAAGCAACTCAGTGTAGCTGGGCTGGCTGCATGGCTGGCAGGCCTGACACCAAGCACTGGAAGGAGATTGGTAGAGATTAAACAGAGGGTTGATCCATGCCTTGTTCATTACTGCTTTATTCAAGAGACAAGCATCAGCCACGTCTTTTGGTCTTCACCTCAAATAGAGACAGGCGCTGACAGCTCCAGCCCGCCCATCCTCCCAAGGAAGACGACCTTCATGGCACGCAGCCAGCAACACCATGCCAGCGATGGGGACAGAGAAAAGGTTATGATACACATCCTCCGATCTGATACATTGAAAGATTGCAGAGCCCAGGGTGTATTAAAACCACCCCATTCCCAGAGCCTGTTAGCAGCGACTGGAAAACATCATTCTCAACACAGTGGGGAGAATCCTGTCACTTTGCAGTGGAGGCAGGACGGGGATTCTGACAGCTCGGTGACAGTGTGTGTGTGCTTGTTACGACTGCTCTTCTCGGTCACCATGCTCCCCAGACTTTATGACACCAGTCTTGGCATAGTCCTCACCCTCTCTGAACATTTGCCTCTGCTGAGAATTAGGCGTTTAATTTTCTGGGTCCTTATTGTGGCTTTTGGATGTCCATTTTCATTAAGCTATTTCTGTGTACATAGAATTTTGACATAATAAGAACACCAGCGTAGACTGGTGTGGCCACTGGCAGATCATTTCAAATCCATCTCTTCCATACTGTGGCTTAATTTAAAGGCTGGATTACTTGAAAATGCATTTATTAAGTCTGACCTACTTTTTAAATATTTAATATTCCATTTTGGTTTCCTTGTAAAAGAAGAAGCTTCAAGGTCTTCATGTTCTTGCCAATTTTTAAAGCACTGATATTGATTCAGCTAATAAGAAGCTGTACAGACTCATCGTCCCCTGGACCACTTTCAAGATGTGTATTTAAAGCAATTAGCAGTTCACAAGATCTTCCTGGTACCTGGATGTCCCAAAGGGCTGGTCTACATTTGTTCCTGATAGAAAAAATTATCTTCTTACATTTTCTTCAGATATGAGACTGTGTATTGGCAATAAGGTCCTGAATCCCCAGTAGGACAAATATCCACCATCTTCACAGAGGAAAGCCTGCTTATAGCTTATTAAGGCTTATTCGTCTGATCAAAACATTCTGATTTAAGGAATGATAGATGTAGGCAAAAGATAGATATAAATTATTGAGAATGGGGAAGGAACAAAATAGGGAGAAAATAAAAAATAAGGGCAATGCAAACTTGTGAGATTTAAGCAATAGTTGTATGTGCAAACTGCTTAGTTCATTGTAAAAATAAGATAGCATACTTATGGCAAAAAAACCCAGTAAAAGACAATAAAAAATAAAGATGCATTTAGGTGGAGAAATGTGAGAGGGGAGGTCACTCGCAGCTAAGGGTAAACTCATCACACAGAGACACTCCACTTAAAATCGTGTCCCAGATGGAGGGCAAGTTCTCCAGCAGTCAAAGCAAAGATAAGCCATGGTGATTACTTGAATTAACTCTCCATATGATTGGAGCAAACAGGTCACTCAGAAGTGAAGTTCTTTTTGATCCCGGGCTCATGGAGAGTTTCTCTAATAGAGTCACGTGAAAGGAATACTTGAGGTTAGATGACAGCACCGACCAAATTAGCAATAATAAATGTGATAGAGGATTTCATAGAATTGAAAAAAAATTTATCAAATTACATTCCTACTTAGATTTGGGAGCAGAAATGCAATAGGGGATGCTCAGTCTCTCCACGTGATCCCATTTATGACTGTCTTAAAAGCAACAGATCTCAAAACTGCCAGGAGGTGGTGGTGGTGGAGGTGAGCAGATTGTTGCTCAATTAGCACAGAGAAGAAGTGTTGTGTGTCAGACAGGCTGGAAGGGACGTGCTTTACAAGAGCAAAGGACTCGGCTTTCATCTTCTGCAGAGTTTGAAAACATGACTACTGAAGAAAACATAAAAATTATTTGTCTAATAAATGGAATATCTACAGACCACAGAGAATATTGAATAATAAGACCTCTTTTTAAAGAGCAAACCAAGCCTGCAAAAATTTCATGAAGGCCACTTGATATCAAATTAGTCTGAAATTTTTTTCTGAAAAGAGGTTATAACAAAATTCTAAATATAAACCAGGGCTAAAATTTTTATTTATCTTTCAATATCCCAATCCCAAACCACTACCTCCTCAAACCCATCCTGAACCTATTCTGGTTTTATACCATGAATCTTAAAGATTGGTATAAATCTTGGTTTTCTTCTTGTTTTATTGCCTCTGTTATCCAAGAGCTTCATGGGAGCAAAGGCCTCCCCTTTGTATTAATATTTTGTGTCCCATTTTGTGCATATTAAGTAATCATCAAACCTCTACTGAATAAATATGTCCAAGATGATTTATTACAGAATACTAAATACCAGCAGGTGTGATGGAAGATCTATTAGGATACAGATATTGTAGTAGATCACAGATCAAAGCAATTTAGAGACCATTCACTAAAGACTTCACATGTTTACCTGGGAACCCTTTTAGATTTTATTTCTGCTGCTCATTCTGACCCCAATGTGTCCTAATTTGAATACAAGAGAACACACCCAACTCCCTGATAACATGCATCACAAACCCCAAGACAGCTGATCAAATTAAAAGTGTAGGTGCCTCATAATTCACTTTTTATTTACTGGAAATTTAGCTTACCACCGATATGATATTGCATATGATTAATTATGCTATAAACTTTGTATTTCGGCTTATGCTTGCTCCTGTAAGTGGAGCCATGCCTATTTTTTTGTATTCTATAGAGAGCTCAACACGACTCATTGAATTTCCATTTGCATGATATTTACATATATTTGCATTTCCATACAATCTTACTAATTTTACACAAGAAATACACCAAATTCTAAAGATAATGAAGTCTAATCTTACGAGTTCCCCCCATAGTTGGCACTATTGGAAGAAACTGGGTAATGCAAGAAGTTGGCAAAAAGTACAAGATGTGTTTTAAAATATTGAAAATATCTCACTGTTGCATAAAGAGTTCTATTTGCAAAACATTTCCATATATATCATCTCCTTTGAACTACATTTGAAATTTTTAGATAAGTAGGTCAGAGGTGACACCAATCTTACCAAAAGAAGCTTTGTCCTGGAAGTTCAAGGTTATGTTCAAGGTCAAGGAATAGGTTCCTGGGAGAATGACAGCTTGAACTCGAGCCAAATCTCCAAAGCTGAAGCATCTTCCACCTGGTTCTGGACTTGGGTCCACATGGAAGATGAAGAGGTTGGAAGAGAACTACTCTACAGACCAGAGAAGTGTAGAATCCATGCTTCTTCCTCCTCCATTTGAGGCTCTCACTCCATCCTTCCCTCTGAACCCTAATTCCGTCTCTCCAAATGCACAGCTTTGTCCCCATGAACTGATTCTGCTAAAGCGAAACAAAAAATTCAAGGGGGTCTCTCTCTGGAACTTGTGATTTTAAAAGGAGGTTCTTTCAGTTAAAAGAGCTTTTTTCTTAGAGGGATGGTGCTGATATTGTAGGATTATCAGACAGGTTATTATCAGACAGGTTGCTTTTTGACAACAGAAAGGCAAGTCCTGACTTTGATTGTTAAATTGCTGAAAGGATAAAACAGAAAGACAGCTGCGTGTTATGAACTCTAAGTTCTCAAGAAGATGAGAATGAGTTATAAAGGGAGATTTGGAGGTATCTTCAGGAGTAACAGTGAACTCTTTAGATAAACAATTGAATCACAAAAGCATTTAATGATCAGCCCCAGAATAATTGCCTGTCTCCTATCCACTTTGAGACACTTTGCTCAGTAGACTGCACTGTCCCTAATCCTTTCAGTTAATCCATAAAGTAGTTACCGCTAACTTCCTAAGTGAACAATCCAGTGCTTAAAAGAATCATGTAACCTGCCCAGAAGTCTCATAGCTAAACAGGTAGCCTCAAGATCTGCCTCAAGATTCAGACTGTGGTATCTCAAAATTTCCAACCACTTTATTAATGTCATCCTTCAGATCGTTGACAAACATACATCTGAATAATTAGACAACTGGAAGGACATATGCAAGCCTGGCCTGGTATCCTGCATTTCACTGGAGAAGGTCATGTCCTGATGGCATGATCCAGACTGGAGAGCTGGTTGGTGGCCGCATCTAGGTGAGAACCGAGTCTCACGCTTGGATTGTTTTCAATTGTTTGGTGCTTTGCCCCAGAGTATCTGGCTTCCACTCTTTTTTCTCAAGCTGACTCTCTGTACATGTGCCCCACTTAATTCAGCCTCTATGATGATTTCTCCTGCTTAGATCCCAGTAACTGATATGAGTCAACACAGACATACAGCAACCTGTAGGGTGACTAGCAGCAGCAGACTACTGGCAATGAGTAAGGGAGACAGGTCACCGAGAATGTAAGATTTTGCATTTCGGATTACGCCAGATGTCCGTACACTTCACTGGATTTTGAGTTAGAAAAATTTGTTTTCCAGTCTCAGCATGAGTGTATGTAAGTGGCACTTCCTGAGTTCTGACATATATACCTTCTGAGACTCAGCTTTTATGCACAAACAGTTGAAATAATTAAAACCTGCCTCACAGAGTTGTTGGAAGTAAGTATAACTATAAATATAATAAGTATAAGATGTATAAATCATACATGTATGCATAATAAATGACATTTCCATTTTTTAAACTTGTTTGATGGAAGAACTGTACAAAAAAGATCTTCACGACCCAGATAATCATGATGATGTGATCACTAATCTAGAACCAGACATCTTGGAATGTGAAGTCAAGTGGGCCTTAGAAAGCATCACTACGAACAAAGCTAGTGGAGGTGATGGAATTCCAGTTGAGCTGTTTCAAATCCTGAAAGACGATGCTGTGAAAGTGCTGCACTCAATATGCCAGCACATTTGGAAGACTCAGCAGTAGCCACAGGACTGAAAAAGGTCAGTTTTCATTCCAATCCCAAAGAAAGGCAATGCCAAAGAATGCTCAAACTACCGCACGATTGCACTCATCTCACATGCTAGTAAAGTAATGCTCAAAATTCTCCAAGGCAGGCTTCAGCAATACGTGAACTGTGAACTTCCAGATGTTCAAGGTGAATTTAGAAAAGGCAGAGGAACCAGAGATCAAACTGCCAACATCTCCTGGATCATGGAAAAAGCAAGAGAGTTCCAGAAAAACATCTGTTTCTACTTTATTGACTATGCCAAAGCCTTTGACTGTGTGGATCACAATACACTGTGGAAAATTCTGAGAGAGATGGGAATACCAGACCACCTAACCTGCCTCTTGAGAAATCTGTATGCATGTCAGGAAGCAACAGTTAGAACTGGACATGGAACAACAGACTGGTTCCAAATAGGAAAAGGAGTACATCAAGGCTGTATATTGTCACCCTGCTTATTTAACTTTTACGCAGAGTACATCATGAGAAACACTGGGCTGGAAGAAACACAAGCTGGAATCAAGATTGCCGGGAGAATTATCAATAACCTCAGATATGCAGATGACACCACCCTTATGGCAGAAAGTGAAGAGGAACTAAAAAGCCTCTTGATGAAAGAGAAAGAGGAAAGTGAAAAAGTTGGCTTAAAGTTCAACATTCAGAAAACGAAGATCATGGCATCCGGTCCCATCACTTCATGGGAAATAGATGGAGAAACAGTGGAAACAGTGTCAGACTTTATTTTGGGGGGCTCCAAAATCACTGCAGATGGTGACTGCAGCCATGAAATTAAAAGGCGCTTACTCCTTGGAAGAAAAGTTATGACCAACCTAGATAGCATATTCAAAAGCAGAGACATTACTTTGCCAACTAAGGTCCGTCTAGTCAAGGCTATGGTTTTTCCAGTGGTCATGTATGGATGTGAGAGTTGGACTGTGAAGAAGGCTGAGCATTGAAGAACTGATGCTTTTGAAGTGTGGTGTTGGAGAAGACTCTTGAGGGTCCCTTGGACTGCAAGGAGATCCAACCAGTCCATTCTGAAGGAGATCAGCCCTGGGATTTCTTTGGAGGGAATGATGCTGAAGCTGAAACTCCAGTACTTTGGCCACCTCATGTGAAGAGTTGACTCATCGGAAAAGAGTCTGATGCTGGGAGGGATTGGGGGCAGGACGAGAAGGGGATGACCGAGGATGAGATGGCTGGGTGGCATCACGGACTCGATGGACATGAGTCTGAGTGAACGCTGGGAGTTGGTGATGGACAGGGAGTCCTGGTGTGCTGCGATTCATGGGGTCGCAAAGAGTCGGACACGACTGAGCGACTGAACTGAACTGAACTTGTTTTATGTAAACGCCTCTAAAGCCATTCACATTGGTGTGTTGAGTACCTGGTGAAAACTGAGACATTAACTGTATACTGTGGTTTAAGTCAGTGTCGAGTAGTTTTCCAATAAAGCTCCCAAATTAATTGTGTAGTCATGACGTGAGTCTTAAAGGATAGAGCTGCTCCCTGTAAGCCTCTTCAGCATCCACCATGAGTACTCAATTCTTTAGTAGTTATCCATCTATCTTTTCTGTCCTTTTTATCCCCCTTGTTCTGCAGTGAATATAAATGTAGTCAATTTTGTAGTATCAATAACCTCAGATATGCAGATAATACCATAATTATGGCAGAAAGTGAAGAACTGAAGAGCCTCTTGATGAAAGTGAAAGAGGAGAGTGAAAAAATTGGCTTAAATCTCAACATTCAGAAAACTAAGATCATGGCATCTGGTCCCATCACTTCATGGGAAATAGATGGGGAAACAATGGAAACAGTGACAGACTTTATTTTGGGGGACTCCAAAATCACTGCAGATAGTGACTGCAGCCATGAAATTAATAGATGCTTACTCCTTGGAAGAAAAGTTATGACCAACCTAGACAGTATATTAACAATCAGAGACATTGCCAACAAAGGCCCATCTAGTCAAGGCTATGGTTTTTCCAGTAGTCATGTATGGATGTGAGAGTTGGACTATAAAGAAAGCTGAGCACCGAAGAATTAATGCTTTTGAACTGTGGCACTGGAAAAGACTCTTGAGAGTCTCCTGGACTGCAAGGAGATCCAACCCGTCCATCCTAATGGAAATCAGTCCTGAATATTCATTGGAAGGACTGACCCTGAAGCTGAAACTCCAATCCTTTGGCTGCCTGATGTGAAGAGCTGACTCATTTGAAAAGACCCTGATGTTGGGAAAGATTGGAGGCAGGAGAAGAAGGGGACAACAGAGGATGAGATGGTTGGATGGCATCACTGACTCAATGGACATGAGTTTGAGTAAACTCTGGGAGTTGTTGATGGACAGGGAGGACTGGAGTGCAGCAGTAGGGTCTCAAAGAGTGGGCATGACTGAGTGACTGAACTGAACTGAACTGAAGGGTAATTATGCAATATTGATTCAGTCATCAACATAGCATCCTTCCTATCTCACACTTACTACATGATGTGTATGTTTTCATGTGTGTGTGTGTGTGTGTGTGTGTTAGTCGCTCAGTCATGTCCAAGTCTTTTGTGACCCCATGGACTGTAGCCCTCCAGGCTCCTCTGTCCATGGGATTTCCCAGGGAAGAATTCTGGAGTGGGTTGCCATTTCCTCCTCCAAGGGATCTTCCATATATATATATGTCATATATTAATATATTATTACACTGCTGCTGCTGCTGCTAAGCCACTTCAGTCGTGTCCAACTCTGTGCTACCCCAGAGACGGCAGCCCACCAAGCTCCCCTGTCCCTGGGATCCCTCCAGGCAAGAACACTGGAGTGGGTTGCCATTTCCTTCTCCAATAAATTCCATGGACAGAGGAGCCTGGCGGGCTACAGTCCTGGGGTCACAAAGAGTTGGACACGACTGAGCAACTGAGCACAAATATGGAGCACACTCACGTATACGAGCCTCACAAACCCCAGTCAAATCTGTGGGTTTCATATCCTGTTTCCTCTGCCCTCACCCTCTGCTTCCAGGGAAGAGGTGTCTGGCTGGCAAATGTACGGATCAGCGGCTTCAGGAGTTCCTGAAGCACCTTGACCTCTAGTCTCAACACTGCCCAGGCTTATCTCTATTCCACTCGTGCCACAGAATGAGATCAGGGAAAAGCATCAGGTAATTGTTTTACTGACGGTATATTGCAGAGGTTGCTCTTCTGAGCTTTGTGTCTCACTGAGCTCCTTGGCAGGCTGTCCCCTGGGGAAGGTCGCCCCCTAATGTTATGGGAAGAAACTAAATACTCTTGCTTTAGCTTAGTTGAGAAATGGCATACCCTTAATTTGATCTTAAAACCTGCATGTAATCATAAAGAGATATAACACAACTACAGAGTATCTTAAGGGCATATTCCAGTTAATAATTCAGCTTTAAACATTGTACTATATGCATTAAGAAATATAAAGTAGCATTTTATTCATGACTAGCTTTTGCAACTTTGTAGATTTTTACCTGAAATCATATTCAATTTTCATTTTCTATTTATTTCTTGAAAATTCCTATGTTCTAAAATTTTTCTTACTTCTAAACTCTTTTGTCCTTAAACGTGAGCATATTTCTAAGACTTTCACCATATGCTTCCTGGAAAAGAAGACTTGAAAATATGGTCAATTATTCTAAAAAAAGATAAACTCAGTGATTATTATATAATGCTTAAGCATAATATAGACAAGTTCACTATTTGTTGCTATTTTAACTGCAGAAACTTTTAGTTACAAAAGTCTTAGAGGAAAGCTTAATCTGTATTAAACTTTTCCAAAAATTATAATTGGGAATTATAGTCTTTTGTTAAAATATTTTAATTTGGGCTGAAATATTTGATATGTAAGTAGAATATTAATAGAAAATAAAGGATAATCTTAAGGAAGATTAGTGTGTTTATATAAATATTTATTAACTACTAAAGGATAAATAAATATAATGAAAACTCTTAATAAAAAGTAACCAAAGAATTATTTCAACTTCTGTGTAATTTTGTATGAACTTACTTTACTTTAAATTTGAACATACTCTGACAAGTAAAGCAGAACAGCTATTGAATTGATTTAAATATTCAAGAGCTAATAATACTTGGTTTATTAACAAAAACAACTTTTCAAACAAATATGAATTATACTGTTTTGGATATAATTTATTATGGGTGATCAGATTTTTAAAAGGTTAGTTAAAATTAGATCTGTTACTCTACTGCCAAAGAAATGAAAACAACACTCCAAGAATCTTTTAAAAATATGGTTTGTATGATTTGGGTAGCATGTAGATGAATGCATATTTCATGACAGATGTGTGTCTATAAAGCAAATTAAAGAGGCAATTTCCTAAGGAAATTTCAGTTTCTTCCAGTTGATCACAATTCCAGTTTCTTTTCACCTAAATAAAATCTTTAAAAATTTGAATCATAAGGAGATGAATAATATTTAGTACATCAAAAACGTAAAATAAACTATTCCTATAGTTTAAATTGAAGTCATACTTATTTCAGCAAGAATTAGAGTTCCAAACTCACATTTGAAATTCTGAGTTTTCCAAATGGGGATTGATCATGCGTTATTGTCAGCAGAGGAATGAGTTTAAATGTTTCGTGCTTACATTAGAAGTTGGAAGGTTATTTTTTAAAAAGTTGTTTCACTTCTTTGCAGTGATGCTCCAATGATGTGCAATTTTAACTGTCTATTTCAAATTGTCTGTTTTTTATAAAACAACTCTCTCAGGATCTCTGTATTAAATTGATTATGAGGCAATATTAGATATTAATAGGCCTTCCCTCATAGCTCAGTTGGTAAAGAATCTACCTGCAGTTCAGGAGACCTGGGTTCAATTCCTGGGTTGGGAAGATCCCCTGGAGAAGGAAATGGCAACCCACTCTAGTATTCTAGCCTAGAAAATCCCATGGACAGAGGAGCCTGGCAGGCTACTGTCCATGGGATCACAAGAGCTTTAATTCAATGATCAATTACAAGAATAAAGGACCTCCACTACTTTGCCTCTGATATGTCACTTGAATCTCTGCAGTGTGTGTGTGTGTGTGTGTGTGTGTATTTGTATGTGTGTGGTGACCTAGACGGGTGGGATAGGGAAGTAGGAGGGAGGTCCAAGAGGAACGGGATATATGTATATATATACTTGGTTCACTTCGTCGTACAGCAGAAACCAATACAACATTGCAGAGCAGCTAAACTCCAATTTTTAAAAAAGCAAATTTCTTATGTGATGCTCATATGTAGCCTGTATCCAAAGATACAACCCACTGGAAGATCCATTTTAATATACAACCTGATTAAAATAGGGCTGTTTTATTTAGAGCTTCAACATATTTCTGAAAGAGGATCGTTGTGTTCTGACGCTTCACGTTGGATAACAGCGTCAGTCAGATGCCTGCTTTTCTTGACACTTCCTTTTGCGTTTGAATTCACTCTGTCCATCAGACAGCCTCTCATTAACCCTTCTTCGAAGGCTGTTGATTATCTATTGGGAAAGCAGAGTTCTTTTTGTTTATGAAAACGGCACCGCCTCCTCTGCTTCCCAGTGACCGGTGACATGTCTCAGCCAGGTCTTGGCAGGTGAAGCTCAGTCCTAATTGGAGCCGTTTCCCTGGGCGGGTGGAGATGCTGCTGTCAGAAGCAGGAAGAACACAGACAGGTGGTTTCAGAGGCAGCTGTAGAGGACGTGAGTGAGCACATAATATAGTCACGAGAGACCAGCCGGCTCGCTGCTCCTGATGCCCCTTCTGAAGCTGACCTTTTCCTGGCCGCGTGGGTCTTATCTTAGCCCTGTGATAAATGCGAGCCTGAGTCACAGAATCATGACCTTGAACACAGGGCCTGCCTTTCAGCAGCTAATTCCCAGCAAGGCAAGAACGTGGGTGACAGTCGCTTACGGTTGTTACTTTCATGTGCAGGCTGTTGGCAGCGGTCTTTTACAGGCAGCTTCGTTTGGAGGCACGTTGTCATAAAGTCAATCGCCAACGGGACACACTGCAGTTCTGTAATTGCGGTTTCCATCGGTGCTAATTAAATAAGCAGAATCAGAGCGGAGACTCAGGATGCATGACCTTGATGTTCTCTGTGTGTCTGAAGCTGCCCTGTCTTCCATCCACTAATTTTAAACAGGAATCACAGTGGAGGCTCAGTTTCTGATCTCAGTACCTAAGATACCCTTCCTTTTTATAACCCAATGAACCAATTTTAAATGCACAGCACAGGCTTTAAGATTCTATTTTCGGAAATGTTGAGGACAGTGTGATGAGGTTAAAACCTGTGTCCTGCAGCTCTGTCCTCTGTTCAGAGCTCTTCTGGATGCTGACTCACCTGACATCGTTGTCAAACCATTCTCTACTGTTCCTTAACACCTGGTCCTCCAGATTCTTCCAGCAGTTCTCAGGTCTTACTGGTTTGGTCTTCCCTCATACCTCATGGAAAACTTCCTGTTTGGGGAAAATAAATCTTTTTCTTCTCATCCTGTGCCTTCCTTCTGGTCTCTCCTATGTTTGTTTGCACATCTCCCCTTGCACAATCTGTTCAGGTCTCAAAATTAGCCTCTGTCCTGTTTGGCAGCTCCTGGCCTTCCTAGTGGTCAGTTTACGGGGTTCAGATGCCCACAAGGCCCGCACAGGGGAGTCTCAGACCTTTCACACAGCTCAGAGAGACAGAGTCCCACCAAGAGATGGAGGGAGAGCTCAGGAACAGTAGTCAAGTGATGGGGACGACCGCAGAGCTGCTTCTTGGGCTCATTCCTGCATGCTGTGTGCTGAGTTGCTCAGTCATTCTTATTCTTTTTGACCCCATAGACTGTATACCACCAGGCTCCTCTGTCCACGGGATGTCCCAAGCAAGAATACTGGAGTGGGTTGCCATTTCCTTCTCCAGGGGATCTTCCCAACCCAGGGATTGAACCCAGGTCTCCTGCATTCGCAGGCGGATTCTTTACCACTGAGCCACCTGCAAAGCCCATCCCATTCCTGTTTCCTTGTAATAAAGAGCCTTTCTCAAGTCAGCTTAATTCAATCGGACTGTTGCTATTTGCCAAAAATAAAATAGTCCTAGTTAAATAGCTTCCTGTCAACTGTTTCCTCTGCATTAATGTGTAGTTAATAGTAAAATTACCTGTCTCACAGGTTTGCATGTGTTTCTAATAAGATAATATAGAAGTGCCTTAAATAGTTATGTATACATATAATATTAAAACTTGAATATGTCTTTGTGCACAGAATATCTGTTTTTCCACTGCAAATAATCTTGGAGACTTTATGTCTCCAGTCTATTTCTTTCAGAAATATAAAAAGACTATAGTGGAGATTTTGTTCACTGAACATCAACCTTTACATGCTTAACTAGATGTGGAGGGCAGTAGTTTACTAATAACTTCTCAAGCTAGTTTAGATTTTATGGGGAAAATGGGGAAAAAAACTTAAATATACATAATTATATAGAACTGAATACACATATACACTGTTTTGTCTCATTTCTGGAAATGGAACATGTTAGTGACTAGATCCATACATTTAGGCTTTCTAGAAAAAAAATTTAAAAGTCACCTTTGAAAGACAAATATATCCTTTGCCAACTCAGTTTTTAATTTTCTTCACTTTGTTCACTAGATTTTGACATATAACTAAGGTTTTATTTTTTTCTTAAAAAAGCAAAAGATTTCAACTTAGCAAAATGTTTACTGAAATAGTCCCTCTTTGTAAGTTATTGTAAGAGGTTATTTGGAGAACAGAATCATAAGTATTTTATAAATCCTTCTCCTGAGAATTTGGAGTCCAGGGGAAGAGGCAATGCATTCACCATCAGCTGTGCCGTGCTGAGTTGCTGCGGTGGTGGTTTAGTTGTTAAGTCATGTCCGACTCTTTGTGACCCCATGGACTGTATCCTGCCAGGCTCCTCTGTCCAAGGGATTCTCTAGGCAAGGATACTGGAGTGGGTTGCTATTTCCTTCTCCAGGGGATCTTCCTGACTCAGGGATAGAACCCGGGTCTCTTGCATTGCAGGCAGATTCTTTACTAACTGAGCTACGAGAAATATGGAAAAATGTAAACACACTCTGCTTGGAAAAAAACCTTAAAATGTATTAATTCTGCTCGGCACTGAGGGAATCAGGGAAGCCTTAACAAAATAATTAACTTTGGAGATATTAGTTTATTTATTTGCACTCTATGTATTATAAATACATTTTGAGAGGACTACTTTTCAGTTGTGCTTTGAAGAATAAGTACAATTTCAAAAATATGCTGCTGCTGCTAAGTCGCTTCAGTCATGTCTGACTCTGCGCTACCCCAGAGATGGCAGCCCACCAGGCTCCCCCGTCCCTGGGATTCTCCAGGCAAGAACACTGGAGTGGGTTGCCATTTCCTTCTCCAATGCATGAAAGTGAAAAGTCAAAGTGAAGTCACTCAGTCGTGTCCGACTCCTAGCGACCCCATGGACGGCAGCCCACGAGGCTCCTCCGTCCATGGGATTCTCCAGGCAAGAGCACCGGAGTGGGGTGCCATTGCCTTCTCTATAAGTCAGGAAAAAAGTATCACACACAGAAGAAACATTACATATGATAACACGAATTGCCTAATGGGAAGTTAATAGTTTAAATTTTTTTCTTATCATGGTATGCGCACAATGAATGAAAATTTGTGGAAGACTAATAAGTAATAAAATTACCCATGACCCACTGTCATGAGGTATGTTATATATCTTTCTAATTTTTTCTAAATAATATTTATACAAATTCAGATAGCCTACATCTATATCTGTGCTGCCTTTTTTAAAATATACACAATACACTTTAACATTAATACATCATGAGTGCGTATTCTCATTTTAACACACAGTTCTTTTATATTTTTCCCCTTTTCTCTAGTAGTTGCTATAATTTACATTCATACCAACAGTATACGAAAGTATCTTTTCAGTAATCTTTGCAATTTGAATCAAAAATGTGGTGTTTTATTGTTCCATGTTTGTTTCTGTAACTAGGAAGCAGTTGAGATGATCAATTGTTATTTTACAGGCTTAGTGCTTGTATAACTTAAGGCACATTCTGCTGGATCGTCCCTAAACGTGAGTACCTGTGTGTCATAAACACTTTTTCATGAGAGCAACTTGTCCCAACACTGCTCTGAATTTAAAGACACGTATGGAAGTCTCTTCTGCTAAATCACTTTCATCCCACAGATTAAAACCTGAAATTTTCATACAGCAAGATGCTAGGTAAAGTCTAGGCATAATTTTCAGAAAGAACTCCAAGACAAGATATTACTCACTTAATGCTCTCATAGCTCAACAAATATGCCTCGAGGGTCTGAAAGTTGCATGGATGCATGAATGAACGAACCCTTGGTTGGCAAAGGGTCTAGTTTAGACACTCTGCATAGTTATAGGGCACCTTGTCTTGCGAGATTGAGGTCTTCTGAAACTAACAGACTTGGACACGAAGTCTTAAAAATAAAATTGGACAGTGGACATATCTCACTAGCAACGCCAGCTACATTCGTGTCGCACAGTCTTCTCTGGGGATCCTCGGGGGATTGGTACCAGGACCTTGTGGATACCAAAATCCAGATGCTCTTATATAAAAGGGTGATGAATTTGCATATGACTTACACACACTCTCCTGTGTATTTATATCATCTCTGAATTACTTATAATACCAAATGAAATAAAAGTACCGTAGTTGTCAACACTATTTAAAAAGTTGCCAGCACATGACAAATTCAAGCTTTGTCTTTTGAGACTTTCAGGGATTTTTTTAGCAAACATTTTTGACCCCAAGTTGGTTGAATCCACTTGCGGATACAGAGGGCTGACGGTGTTGACTCTGAGTTCTTTGTGAGAGCCCAGAGAGAATCGTGTGCTGTCCGAATGTGTAGCTCAGCCCTAAGTCGGTCTAGTGTGAGCTTCAGGCTTGTTGAAATTAGACCACTCATTGCCTGGTGCAGAGAACAGAGTTTATGAAAGCTGAATTTCTGCTGGCACAAAAGAACCCTTTTTAAGAGCATTGTATAGACGTCCCTGGTAGCAATGATAAACTCTGTATAGTGTTTACTGATCGATTTTGTTTTCCAGGTTGACCTCATTCAATCCCAGTTCTAGAGGAAACGTTGGATTTCTTTATGATGCTGTTAAACAGTCTGAAAGCCACGACTGAAAATTACCAGATTAAACGCAAACAAACACGCTGTAATCTTTTACCAGAGTTGTCATTTGTTTCAACTGTATTTCTTTTATTGCCAGTCTGGAGTCAGATCATTTTACATCTGTTCTGTCTCTTTCTGGTTTCAAGAGAAGAGCAAAGAATGCTTTAAAGTAACACATGTGATTAACATTAATATCATTAATAAAGCAGCCTTGACAAGTCATTTGTGAAACCAAGCATAGTTAACCCTCCAAATAGTACTTCATTGTTAGGAGCAAAATGGAACCCCACCTCCTTGGTCTACAGAAGAGCTCACAGATGGAAATGTGATGTCCTGACTTACTCTTTTCCTGTCATCACAGAGAAGCAATGAGGATTAGAAACCACACCCTCTCGGTAAACATGCAGACACAAGCTAATCAAAATCTTCCCATGGTAATATTTCTCTTTAAATGCATGAAGAAGATCTCTCTACTCAAGCAATAACCTTTCCTGATGGGCAAAATCAGACGGGCCCATATGATGAGTGAACCTCACTAGGCAGAATCTCTTCTGAAGGAAATGATAATTCTATAGCTGTGTTTCTCAAATCATTTTGTTTTGTCAAACACTGAATTGATTAGCACATGGTAATATATGAAAATTAGGGAGGCAAAGTGGATGTCAATTTTGTAAATCTTTATAAAAGTATCAGAGTCTACAGATTCCAGGTTCTGGGGTCTTATTGCTTTGGTTTGTAATAAGCAAGAAATAATGAAGTTTAAATGAAATTCTAGGCTTGAACTAGAGTATCTCTTTCTGTGCCATTTTTATCAGAATCCTCAAAAGTGGTAGGAAATACGGTGGATGGAATCCACACATCAAATCTACCAATAATCCTACTATATATTGTCCTTTCAAGGGTCACACTGTAATGATAGTGTGAAAATGAAAATTTTAAAACTGTAAAAATTTTAAAGCCATTTGATGAAAAGAGCGGGAACCACATGTCAGTTTCCAGGGAAATGCAACATATGTAAGAAGCTTTGCTCACATGCATAGGTTGGTAAAACCACTTTCTCAGCTCTTTCACTTAATCATGAAATATCACCTAATGGTCATCCAAGACTTAGGGAGAATGTCTCAGAGTAAAAAGGGATAAACGATAACAAAGAGAAAGACTGATAATTTAGAAGCAGTAGAGACAAAATGAGTATTATTCTAAATAGAATATGTGGAGAGTTTTGAAGGGAAAAAATCAAGAGAGAAACAGAAAGGGACAGCTTTTTACTGAGAACAAGCTGCTACCAATCAAGTGCGTGATGGCCAGGATGAAAATATAACCAGCATTTTGGAAAATAAAGCAAAGAGAAGTCTTACAATGTAGAAGGAGACAGGGATGAGAAGATGAGAGGGATAACAACAAAATAGAAGCAGGAAAGGGTGTATTATGGTTTGGATTGCCTCCTTTGGAATGTTACACTGAAGCCCTATCCTGGTACCTCAGAATGTGACCTTACTTGGAAATAAAGTTGTCAGAGATGTAACTGGTGGACTTCCCAGGTGGCTCAGTGGTAAGGAATCTGCCTGCAATGCAAGAGTTTGATCCCTGGGTTGGGAAGATCCCATGGAGGAGGGAATGGAAACACACTCCTGTATTCTTGTTGGGAAAATCTCATGGGCAGAGGAGCCTGGTGGACTATAGTCGATGGGGCCACAGAGAATCAGACATGACTGAGCAAAGTGGCTAAGCACTAAATAGAACTATAGTGGGCAGATAGCAGAGGGAGGTAAGGGAAAAGCAACCAAGTAAACTCCTGTCTTGTAAGGAAGTAAAGAGAGAATGTCTACAGGTGGAGAATAAAAATCAGAGCAGTGTTATCTAGAGATGGAATGAAAACAGCAGAAAGAAGGAGCTGAAAGAGCTAACATTGGCAATATCTAGAGAGAGGAAAGGAGGGCAGGGCTAGAGAGCAGAGGGAGATTATTTGTTATTACACTTTGGGGGCTACTTATTTTTATCATGAACATTGCTTATATTAAAATATTTATAATACAATAGGTATTATAAAATATTTGATGTTTTTGTCAATGAACTTGATAGTTTCTAATAGTAGATGAAATAAATTCACATTAAAATATAAATTCTGATGTAATACTTAGACTTTTCTCAAAGAAAAAAAGAAGAGTTTTAGATATTAAGAAGGGTCCTCAGCAACTATTCAGCTATCTGCAAATATATGAAGAATTGTAAGCAAAATGGCTTACATTTCAGTCAGAACCAGCTATCTGACTAGCTCTTGAGTTAAAGTTTTCCACTAATCTTGGGAAGAAGACAAGACTATTTTTAGCTTCCCTTGCAGTGGGATGTGGCCATTTGGATGAAAGAATACTGACAGAATTGATGTCGTGTATTTCCACCTGGATCCATAGTAACCTTCACCTTCTCTCTCACACCCAGAATGGCTGGATGTTATTACTAGAGGCAAACTCGGAAACTGTGTGTTGAGGGGGCAGAGTTTTCTTACCAACTGGAGTCTCTGAATGGAGCTAATTAAAAAAGTATTTAAGAAAGCTGATTAAGAAACATGACTAAGAAAGATTTGAAAAAATAGCTTATGAATGACCATTAAAAATCAGTCCAATCACTAGCTTGCAAAGATACACGCATCTCAGTGTTCCTAGCTGCACTGTTTACAATGACCAAGACATGGAAACCTAAGCGTCCATTAGCAAATGAATGGACAAAGAAAGTGCGGTGCCTATATACAAAGGAATACTACTCAGCCATAAAAAATAATGAAATAATGTCATTTGCAACAACATGGACTGACTTGGAAGGTACGATGCTAAGTGAAATAAGTCAGGTAGGGAAAGAGAAACACTGAATGATGTAATTTTTACATGAAGTTTAAAAATGATTGAATGTAGCAGCAGCAAAAACTCAGCCCAGTGGAAGGATCATATTAGGGCACAGCTTTCTGGGTCAAGGCTGATGGCTTCAGTTTCCACCATTAACTCAAGGGTAAGGGAGTTGAGGACAAGCAAGCAATGTGATCAATCAGGCTTGAGGATCACGTCTCAGAAAGAACTTTGATATGTTTACTGCAGCAAGAAGCAAATTGCAAGGAGATGTGGCTGCTGTCTATTAGCCTTTTCCTAAAGAAACTAGGAGCCTGTGATTCACTGTCACAATGTCAGAACAATCTCTGAACACTTGAGTCATGAACTTCCATTCACTTTCAAGGACAGTGTCCTACCTGAAATCCACTAGAGTAATACCTGAGGCTTCCCAGCTGGCACTAATGGTAAAGAATCTGCCTGCCAATGAAGGAGACGCAGGAGATGTGGGTTTGATCCCTGGGTCAAGAAGAACCCCTGGAGAAGGGAATGGCTACCCTCTCCAGTATTCTTGCCTGGAGAATCACATGGACGGAGGAGCCTGGCAGGCTGCAGTCCCTGAGGCTGCAGAGTTGAACATTACTGAGCAGGCAGGCAGGATAATCCCATTAAAGATAATTGTCAGGGAAGAGTCCCCCAGAGAGGGGTCAGTAGAGAAGCAGGAGGGTCATCATTCGGCTCAAAAAGCAGAATCCACGCCTAGCCTAGGATTTCCCCACATTCAGGGCAGGAGTTCCTGGCGGACAATATCATTGCCATGACCCAGTTCTTGTTGCTTGTCTTCTATTTTCCAAATTCTAAACTGGTCTTTGCTGCAGCTGCCCCTGCCCTTTTTCAGGGCTGTGTATTGTTTGTGTCTGGAGGGGTGCTGACGGGGAGGGGCTGGGGGCTTGGGATGGCACATTCTGTGTCTTGAACCTGCATGTTCCAAGTTAGTGAGCATGTTTACACTCACCCCAGAGCATTTGAATGCAAAACTTCATTCTAACCATTACATTTTACTGAGAAATTATCATGATTTTGATGGACACACTAAAAGAGTACCACTAGCCCTGAAGTGTAATGGCAGGAGCAGGGAGTTGTGGAACCTGGAAACACATGTTCCAGTCCTGAGTCTGGAAAGTGTTCACTAATTTAATCTCCTCATCTCTAGAACTGGGCGAAGGTTATATTTCAGAGCAGCAGTGCGTTAGCTAATCAGTAATCAGTATATGTCATCATGCTTGGTGCAGGATAAGTCCTTACAGGATGGGCACCCAAGGAAATGAGGGCCTTCTCTGTTGTTTCATCACCCAGTTGTGTCTGACATTTGTGGCCCCATGGACACAGCCCACCAGACTCCTCTGTCCATGTGATTCTCCAGGCAAGAATCTCGGAGTGGGATGCATTTCCTCCTCCAGGGCACCTTGCTGGCCCAGGGATTGAACCGTTGTCTCCTGCTTGGCAGGCAGATTATTTACCACTGAGCCATCAGGTAAGCAACTTTCTCTTCACATGATTTATAAAACAGGAGAGCATCCACTTCCTTCTCAAGGAACTTGCCCTCTTCACTTCTCTCTAGCTCCTCTGCCTTGCAATTTCTAAGCTATCCTCTGATCTTGCAACTGTCTTGTAATCCTGTCACTTCATGCTTTTAGTTCTGCAGAGTTAGGCTTTCATTTTAAATGCATATCTCAGATCTTTAATTACATGATATCTTAGAGAGCCAAGGAGTAAACTTTTAAGAGGAATGATAGCAGAAGAACACTGCCTCTCAGATACTTTAAACTTTCCAAGAAATATCTCTATTCTGGGGCTTAGGAAAGTGTTTGTCTTGTCTGTATTTGGATGTGCCTGTTTGCATATTGCTAGGATTTTTCTGTCTAGCTACTAACTCTGGTTATTTTTTTTAACATTAATGCTTATGTCACAAGAAAAGAAAACACTTTTCTACAACACCCATTTTACATACAGAGAGGTATTTATTGAACTGAAGATGTGATAAATGTCCCAGCTTATGCTTTTAGGACTTTCCTAGTGGTTCAGATGGTAAAGAATCTGCCTTGCAATGCAGGAGACCCAGGTTTGATCCCTGGATCAAAAAGATCCCCTGGGGAAGGAATGGCTACCCACTCTAGTATTCTTGCCTGGAGAATTCCATGGACATAGGAGCCTGGCAGGCTACAGTCTATGGGGTTGCAGAGTCAAACATGACAGGGCAACTAACAATATTTTTGTATGCTTTTAATTTTAAATGGTACCTGGATAAGAACACCCAGATGTATTTAACATAATGTGTGCATAGAATTAGCAAGTGAATGTTCGAAGATAAATTAATTTGTTGAATTGCTTGTTACATTTAAAAATATAAAATATTTAGCATGCTTGTGATGTTGATACATTTCTTCAGAATCTAAGATGAAAATCTTTGACCTTATAATGAAATAATTGAAATCAGGTTTTTTTGTCACAATGCATCCTGGTTTTACCACATAATAAACTGGAGGCTGTATTTCAACTCCAACTTAAGCATAGAGTTAAACCCTTAGGAAGTTAAAGAATTACTATTGGCAATTCAGGCTGCTCTGTAATTATGCTTTTACATTAAATGGCATAATACAGATTTTTCAACAAAATAATTCTCATCTGACAGCTCTTAATAAGTTAAAATGTATTGGCTTCACAACAGTTTTGTTCACTGATATTTTCAAAACTGAAAAAAATAAATAAAGTTCTTTTGGAGATCCTTCTTGAAAGTTTTATACTCAGCTATGACAAATAGATGGGGAAATAATGGAATCAGTGACGGACTTTATCTTCTTGGGCTCCAAAAGTACTGCAGATGGTTAAGACACTTGCTCCTTGGAAGAAAAGCTATGACAAACCTAAGCATATTAAAAGGCAGAGACATTACTTTGCCAACAAAGCTCTGTCTAATCAAAGCTATGGTTTCTCCCATAGTCATGTATGGATGTGAGAATTGGACCATAAAGAAACCTGAGTGCCAAAGAATTGATGCTTTTGAACTGTGATGTTGGAAAAGACTCTTGAGAATCCCTTGGACTGCAAGGAGATCCAACCAGTCCATCCTAAAGGAGATCAATCCTGAATATTCATTGGAAGGACTGATGCTGAAACTGAAACTCCAACACTTTGGCCAACTGATGCAAAGAACCGACTCATTGGAAAAGACCCTGATGCTGGGAAAGATTGAAAGCAGAAGGAGAAGGGGACAACAGAGGATGAGATGGTTGGATGGCATCATCGACTCGATGGGCATGAGTCTGAGTAAGCTCCAGGAGTTGGTGATGGACAGGGAAGGCTGGCATGCTGCAGTCCATGGGGCCACAAAGAGTCGGACATGACTGAGTGACTGAACTGAACTGATGATGAGGTTTAGTTAGGATGAACACCATTGCTCATAACCTAGGAAAAATTTGGTCAGCTGATTTTCCTGTACATTGTTATGCAAATGGTACTTGACATCCTCAAGAAGGCAGCCATGTTTATGCCTAACTTTGTGGTTCTCGAACTGGCTCTTCAGGCCTGGCAGAGTTGCTGACAGTTGGGCGCATTATCTTCCTTCTGAGCAGCTGCTGTGACAACTTCTGACCAGGACACAGCTGAGGAGCTCAGGGTCTGGCTTGACCCGTCTCTTTTTGCTTTCTCCCTTCCCTCCTGGTGTTGAATTCCTTCAGTGGATTTTTCAGGTTTCCTTCTGGTAGAGGGCTGGTCATGTCTTTCCACTATTTCCATCTCTAAGTTGTTTCTTTATTCCTATTGGTTCTCCTGACCCTGACTGTACCCCTCTGAATAATACCTTCAGTAAACTCTCCTCTCTGTCCAGTGGATGTCATTTGTTTCCTGTTGGGACCCTCATTGATGTAATAAGAAAGAAACCCAGAGAAGGGGTCTTAGCTTCTAGTGAGGTAGGTAGAGCAGATCTCAGCTCTTCCATAAGGTTCCTTTATAATGATTATATGGAGCCCAGATACTCTAGCTAAGGTTAGAGAACTTGTCATCTGCATTCAAGATTTCTCTTTCAAGACAAGGGACAGAAGCTATGTATTCCTCCCCACCCATGAAATCACATTGCATTCCAAACTCCTGACACCTAGTTCTGATGTCTTATTTTGTGTTTTTCAATATGCTTTAGACAAATGAATTTTTTAGACAAAAATGAGTTTCTATGCTTTTTTAGACAAATGAGTTTCTGTTGCTTTATTGCAAGGTAAAATTGCTTAGGTTACTCAGGTGTGTATAACCTAGTGGTCAGAAAACTACAGCCCTTGAGCCAAATTCAGCCCACCACCTGTGTTTGAAAATAAAGTTTCATTGGCACATAGCTGCACTCTTTCCATGCACGGTCTATGCCACTTTCTTGCTCCTGCAGCAGACTCATGAAACCTAAAACACCTCTGGCTGTCCACAGAGGCTGCCTCATCATATCTCACATGACTCTTGTGTTTCATAGAAAAAGAAATGAGAGGTTGTGGAATAATAACTGCTGCTACTGCTAAGTCACTTAAGTCGTGTCCGACTCTGTGCGATCCCATAGACAGCAGCCCACCAGGCTCCCCCATCCCTGGGATTCTCAAGGCAAGAGTACTGGAGTGGGTTGCCATTTCCTTCTCCAATGCATGAAAGTGAAAAGTGAAAGTGAAGTCGCTCAGTCGTGTCCAACCCTCAGCGACCCCATGGACTGCAGCCCACCAGGCTCCTCCGTCCATGGGATTTTCCAGGAAAGAATACTGGAGTGGGTTGTCATTGCCGAATAATAACACACTTATAGAAGCCCAGGGGCAGAGTTATGACCTATTGTCAAAAGCAAACATACTGAATCTTTCTAAGGCACCAGCTCCCGCTCCTGCCTTTGTGCACAGCCCATGTAAGAGCCAGGAGCACACGCATGTACACTTATGGCATTTGCTCAATAGCTACAGATGTGGCAACTCATTTCCATGGCTTTCCAAATGGAAAAAATGTTGGTCAGTGTTAATATACTGAAGGGAGTTAGGATATTGAAATCCAGGGATTACACTGGACATGATTCAAGTATTGAAAAATAATTTGAGAAGGACAGTTCTAAATTTGTGAATGTTTAACCTTCCATACTTAATGAGTCTTCTTCTAGTTTTCGACCATGAAGGGAGACATAAACACAATCCAAGGCTGTGTTTTAGAAACCCAAGCAGCTGTCGTGGTCAAGTTAAACAAGCAAACAAACACATGAAAAAGAGGGAAGGGTGGGGGGGAGCACGATCATGGCCCAGATCAGATTATAATTGAAGAGAAGTGATCACAGCTGATTTATGATAGGCTATTTATTAACAACTTTATTCAGTAATTGTTTTTGTCTTGATGCCCTCTATGTTCCTCTTATTTTAATTAGGTCCTTCAAATCTTTTATGGAATTAGAAATAAATTGTTTTTGTTGATGTTGTTGCTCAGTCACTAAGTCGTGTCCGACTTTTTGTGACCCCATGGACTGCACCCCACCAGGCTTCCTTGTCCTTCACTATCTCCCTGACTTTGCTGAAATTCATGTTCATTGAGTCAATGATGCCATCCAATCATCTCATCCTTTGTTGGCCACTTCCCGTCTTGCCCTCAATCTTTCCCAGCATGAGGGTCTTTTCCAATGAGTCAGCTCTTCGCATCAGATGGCCAAAGTATTGGAGCTTCAGCTTCAGCATCAGTCCTTCCAATGAACATGCAGGACTGATTTCCTTAGCATTGACTGGTTTGGTCTCCTTTCAGTCCAAGGGACTCTCAAGTCTTCTCCAACACCGCAGTTCAAAAGCATCAATTCTTTGGTGCTCAGCCTTCTTTATAGTCCAACTCTCACATCCATATATGACTAATGGGGAAACCATAGCTTTGACTAGACAGACCTTTGTCAGCAAACTGATGTCTCTGCTTTTTAATATATTGTCTAGGTTTGTCATAGCTATTTTTCCAGGAAGCATGTGTCTTATAATTTCATGGCTGCAGACAACATCTGAGGTGGTTTTGGAGCCCAAGAAAATGAAATCTGACACTGTTTGCACATTTTCCCCATTTATTTGCCTTGAAGTGATGGGACCTGATGCCACTATCTTTGTTCAGTTCAGTTCAGTCACTCAGTCATGTCCAATTGTTTGCGACACCATGGACTGCAGCACACCAGGCCTTTCTGTCCATTACCAACTCCTGGAACTTACTCAGACTCATGTCCATTGAGTCAGTGATGCCATCCAACCATCTCATCCTCTGTCATCCCCTTCTCCTCCAACCTTCAATCTTTCCTAGTATCAGGGTCTTTCCAAATGAGTTTGTTCTTCACATCAGTTGGCCAAAGTATTAGAGTTTCAGCTTCAGCATCAGTCCTTCCAATGAATATTCAGGACTGATTTCCTTTAGGGTGGACTGGTTGGATCTCCTTGCTGTCCAAGGGATTCTCAAGAGTCTTCTCCAACACCACAGTTCAAAAGCATCAGTTCTTTGGTGCTTGGCTTTCTTTATAGTCCAATTCTCACATCCATACACAACTACTGGAAAAACCATAGCTTTGACTAGACGGACCTTTCTTGGCAAAGTAATGTCTCTGCTGTTTCTAATATGTTGTCTAGGTTGGTCATAACTTATCTTCCAAGGAGCAAGTGTCTTTTAATTTCATGGCTGCAGTCACCATCTGCAGTGATTTTGGAGCCCAAAATCACTAAATAAAAATCACCAAAATAAAGTCTGTCACTGTTTCCACTGTTTCCACTCTTTCCCCATCTATTTGCCATGAAGTGATGGGACCAGATGCCATGATCTTTGTTTTCTGAATATTGAGTTTTAAGCCAACTTTTTCACTCTCCTCTTTCACTTTCATCAAGAGGTTCTTTTGTTCTTCTTCACTTTCTGTCATAAGGTTGATGTCATCTGTATATTGAAGTTATTGATAGTCCTCCTGGCAATCTTGATTCCAGCTTGTGCTTCATCTGGTTCAGCATTTCTCATGATGCACTCTGCATATAAGTTAAATAAGCAGGGTGACAATATACAGCCTTGATGTACTCCTTTCCTGATTTGGAACCAGTCTGTTGTTCTATGTCCAGTTCTAACTGTTGCTTCTTGACCTGCATACAGATTTCTCAAGAGGCAGATCAAGTGGTCTGGTATTCCCATCTCTTTGAGAATTTTTCATGGATTATTGTGATCCATACAGTCAAAGGCTTTAGTATAGTCAATAAAGCAGAATTAGATGTTTTTCTGGAACTCTCTCAATTTTTCGATGATCCAAGGGATGTTGGCAATTTGATCTCTGGTTCCTTTGCCTTTTTGAAATCCAACTTGAACATCTGGAAGTTCATGGCTCATGTACTGTTGAAGCCTGGCTTGAAGAATTTTGAGCATTACTTTGCTAGCGTGTGAGATGAGTGCAATTGTGCAATAGCTTGAACATTGTTTGATGTTGCCTTTCTTTGGGATTGGAATGATAACTGACCTTTTCCAGTCATGTGGCCACTGCTGAGTTTTCCAAATTTGCTGGGATGTTGATTGCAGCACTTTCACAGCATCATCTTTCAGGATTTGAAACAGCTCAACTGGAATTCCATCACCTCCACTATCTTTGTTCCTAGGATGCTTCCTAAGACCCACTTAATCTTCGTTAATTAACTATTAAGTGTGTATTGTAAGCTTCAACCGAAAAATCAAGCAGATACTCTCTATGTAGAAAAAACAAATTTACACACTGGTGTTGTGTCAGAATATTTCCAAAGGTGACGTGTTTCTCTCAAACATCCAATTTTAAACATGTATTTCACACAACAGGAACAAAAATACATTCCCCTCACCTGTCTTTGGAAGTCAGTCTCTCCTTTACCAGAATGATATTTTTCTCTCAAAAGGATGGGCGTGGGGTGGAGGTGCATTAATGTTTCCTGTTGCTCCATATGAGGTACCTGTGCTGCTTCTAATAATAGAGACCACCTCTCAACAGGCGGAAACCCATCTGCCTGCATCAGCTGTCAGGACCACTCAGAATATACAGTTTTCAGAAATCAGCTTTAATTGTGGGCCTCCAGTGAATAGAGCCAATTTCCATGACACTATGGCCTTTTAGGCAATATCATAAAATAAGTCATCCTGCAGACTTGACAGTATCCTTAACTCTTAGCTCCAAATTGCATATTATAATAATAAAATGGCACTGTAGAAAGAGAAAGCTCTCTGGTGAAAAGACAAGTGTTCAAATTCTACTGTTAATATTTTAGTGGATACGCTAAATTGGGCAAATTACTTCACATCTCTGAAATATATTTCAAAGTTTTTCAACAACAAAATAATAACCCATAAAAATGGGTATGGGAATCATATCATTGTATTATATATCAAGAGTGCTTTGTAAATTAGAAGAGTATTCTTTATTAAATCAAGCAAAGAATAAATCAATTTTATGATGAAAATTACATATATTTATGTTAAAAAAAATAACATGAAGCAGTTCGACAGATCATACAACACAAAAAAGTGTATCTTTTTTCCTACCCTAGAGGGGTCACTTCCATCAACAGCTTTTCAGAAACTTTTCCCTGAAGAAGTTTTTGTCAAAGATATGATTTGCAAGATGTTGGCATTCTCTGATTAATAAAAGTTAAGTAGGAAATTATTTTTTATACAATGTAGTTGTTATTCATAAAAATCTTCCCAAATAAAAGGCATTAAAATTTCTGTACTTTTTCAGTTAAAAAAAATCAGTAGAACTATGTGTACAATTTGGTTTCCTAAGGTCTCATAAATAGTTATTAAACAGTAATGAGACAATAAGTACACGAGTTTAGCAGAATAACAGACCTCAAAGACATTGACACACAATTTAATCCTGGAATATGTGACTTTGATAACTTACATGGCCACGGGAAATTCTGGTAGCAGATATAACTAGGTCTGGTAATCACTAGATCTTAAAATAGAGAGATTATACTGAACATTTCCAGTGGGCCTGTTACTCACAAGGGTTTAGACATGTGGAACATGAGAACAGTGTCAAGTGATGTGATTTAAGATTCAGGGGCCATATTTGGCTTTGAAGCTGGAAGGGGCCACTATCTGAGGAATGCAGATGGTCTCCAAAACCTAGGAAAGCAAATGAACAGACTCTCCCGACAGCCTCCAGAAGGCAATGCACATCCAATACATTGAGTCTACCCCAGTGAAATCCAGGCCAGGTTCCTGTGAAATGAAAAGGTAATTCCCTTACCTTTTCCAGCAGCAGTGAATACACTGGGTGACATGAATATTGCATTAAGTATTTGAATACCATGCAAATCTTAGAAATATAAGACAGTGAAATAATACATGAAAGTTAACATCAGCTATGCTTAAGTGACAATTACCCATTTATACAACTGTGAGTGTCTTTTCTCTTGGGTACATTCAGAAAAAGAGGAAAAGAAAATCTTTTTGCCTTATATTTACCAATTAGGTAAATAGTACTATGAAAAGTCCCACAAAATCTACTCTTTGCAAGAACTTTCTGTCCTGATCTTGTTGATATGGGATTTTTTTTATATTTTCCTGCTTCTGATGATTTTTCTTTTCACTCCTATTTTTCCTGCCCCCTCCCACCCTGTCTGGAAATGTCGGATACCCACTTCTCATCTCTATGTCTATTAACAACCCTGTTCATGACCAGGGTCCTACACTTTTCTTTCACCCTAGGCCCTGCATAGTATGTGACAGCCCCTTCTTAGATGCACTTTATTAAGTGGCCTCAAATGAGCAAAAATGAAAATATGATAGAAGTGCTAAGTAAATACCATGCCAGCATTATATTGGAAGATTTTAACACATCTCTCTCTTTCTCTCTCTCTCTCAATTAGTAGGTTGCTGCTGCTGCTGCTGCTGCTGCTGCTGCTAAGTCATGTCAGTCATGTCCCACTCTGCAACCCCATAGATGGCAGCCCACCAGGCTCCTCTGTCCCTGGGATTCTCCAGGCAAGAACACTGAAGTGGGTTGCTATTTCCTTCTTCAATGCATGAAAGTGAAAAGTGAAAGTGAAATCTCTCAGTCCTGTCAGACTCTTAGCGACCCCATGGACTGTAGCTTACTAGGCTCCTCTGTCCATGGTTTTTCCCAGGCAGGAGTACTGGAGTGGGGTGCCATTGCCTTCTCTGCAATTAGTAGGTTAAGGGCATCCAAAAGTTAAAATGTTACATAAAAATGGAAAATAAACATCAATAAATTTGATTTATGAGATAAGCCATAAAATATTGTACCCAGTAATTATCTACTGCTGTTCCAGAGCACATGTCAAACATTTACAAAAAGGTGCCAGATGCTGGGCCATAAAGAAAGACTTAACAAATTTCAAAAATAAAAACCAAACAGAATAGTACAGAGTGCATCCTCTGAAAGCAAAGCATTAAATTAAAAGTTAATTACACATAGAAAATCAGAACTAATAAAAGTCCACAGGCTCCTTGGAGAAATGGCTGATTCTAGATTTGGGTCATAAAAAGAAAAATGTATCTGAACCATCTATTCTTCCAAAGGAAGGGAGTGCTCAGAAAATAAAGAATGGAGTTTATTAAAGGGACACCAGGGTCCCCCAAGGGCCAAAAGTAGAACAATTAGAGAAATGAGACAAATAACATAGTATTGAATTAAAACCAAAGATATAAATTATGTATCCTGAGTCCACAGTGGTGTAAATAAATGACTGTATAAGTAAATAATTACGGGAAAAGAGACAATTTTTTTTCCTTAGATCATTTCTAAAATTAAGTCAGTATTTACTTGGCTTTTTTGCAGGCTTCTTTCTAGTTGAGACACGCGGGCTTAGTTGCTCTGAGGCATGTGGGATCTTAGTTCCCTGCTGCTGCTGCTGCTAAGTCGCGATCCCAGAGATGGCAGCCTACCAGGCTCCCCCATCCCTGGGATTCTCCAGATAAGAACACTGGAATGGGTTGCCATTTCCTTCTCCAATTCATGAAAGTGAAAAGTGAAAGTGAAGCCGTTCAGTGGTGTCCGACTCTTCACGACACCATGGACTGCAGCCTACTAGGCATCTCCGTCCATGGGATTTTCCAGGCAAGAGTATTGGAGTGGGTTGCCATTGCTTTCTCCCTTAGTTCCCTGACCGGATATCAAATCCACATTCCCTGTATTGGAAGGCAAAGTCTTAACCACTGGGCCACCAGGGAAGTCCCCAAGACAAGTATGTAGATAAGGTGAGTTAACACTTCATCTCACCTCCCATTCTCCACCCCTCTCCCCAGTGTGTTCTAACGTAGTAACTTGCTTCAAAGAAGAGTATGAAAGGAGAGGAACAAAGGAACTTAATAGTGAAAAGAATTAGCAATTATATTCCATCCCCAGGTGGCCAAGGGAACACCCATGGGATGTCATATGGATAGAGATAGCAGAGGACTTTGATGCAATGTGGTGAGCAGTACTTCTCTGTGGGATTCCTCCCCCAAATCCAGGACTCCAGGCTGATCATAAGAAAAGTATCAAGTAAATCCAAATGGAGGATTATTCTGCAGAATACTTGGCCTTGAAACTATCAAGATCTTGAAAAACAGGCAATGTCTGAGAAGCTATTACAGACTGTAGGAGGCTAAAGAGACATGATGATATCATGATTAAATAAAACATTGTGTCTTGAATGAAATCCTGGGACATAAAATAGGACATTGTTAAAAAATAAAAGTAGGGCTTCCCTGATAGTTCAACTGGTAAAGAATCCACCTGCAATGCAGAAGACCCTGGTTCCATTCTTGGGTTGGAAAGATCCGCTGGAGAAAGGATAGGCTACTTATTCCAGTATTCTTGGGCTTCCCTTGTGGCTCAGATGGTAAAGAATCCATTTGCAATGTGGGAGACCTGGGTTCTATCCCTGGGTTGGGAAGACCCCCTGGAGAAGGGAAAGGCTACCCACTCTAATATTCTGGCCTGGAGAATTCCATGGACTATATAGTCCAAGGGGTACCAAAGAGTTGGACATGACTGAGTGACTTTCATTTCACTTTCAAAAAACAAAAGTAAATTTTGAATAATCTATGCAATTGAGTTAAAAATACTGTACTCACGCTAGATTTTTATTTGAATATTTAAATATATGAAACTGGATAATGGGAATTCTCTGTAATATATTTACAAGTTTTCTGCAAATCTAGAAGAATTCAAACTATTCAAACATTTTAAAAATACTTGTTTAAATAACCAACAAACCTCTGGTGTGGTTCATCCAAAAACTAAAGGGACATTATAGCATTGATGATGAAAAATGGAACTTGGCTACATAAGCAGCTAACTTGAAAAAGATAACAGAAAAACGCCATAAAAAAACTTTATGTCAATCATTTTGAACACTTAGAGGAAATGAGGAAACTCCTAGAAAACAGTTAATTCAAAATGAATGAGATGAAAGGAAGAATACTTATTTAACAATAAAGAAACTGAGTTAGTAACTTAAATACATTCCTACAAAGAAAGAAAGAAGCTAGATTTCCATAGATGCTATTTCGTGGAAAAAAATATTCTCACAATAAACAGATAATTCCATTTTACAGCAACTTCTCACAGAGAATGAGACAACATGACATCTTTTCATTTATGAGAATACTTATTGGGCTTGTCCTAGGAGATGACAGACAGAATCACAGTGTTGGGGACCCAAGAGCAGGAAACACAGTTCCTTCTCCCAAGCAGCTTGTCACAGACTCAGGGACACAGGTCACAAACAGAAGAATAACCAGTCATGCAATAACTAGCTTGAGAGAGAAACAGGTGTGTCACTAAGTAGAACAAAGTCAAATGTTTACTAACTGTCCCCAATTCTAGACTTATCCCATCGGATGACTTCCTTGCAAGTGAGAAACAGGCGCCTGGTGTTAAAGATGCATCACCAACAGAGAAAGTGAAAGTTCATTTTCCCACCTCACACAACTCCTGGTATGTTTATGACCTGCCTAGAAGATTCCCACACTCTTCTCTTTAAACAGACCGAGTTGTCAGGGAGAGTGGGGCAGTACTTGATATTTACTAGAGATTCCGGAAAAATACAAAATTAGTAATTTTTAGAAAATAACATGGGCAAAGTGATTCACTTATACAGATATTTCTTCTTTTTCTTAGCTGTACATCTGAAATAAACACAAAACTATACTCCAAAATAAAATTTAAAGATATAATACTAATAAAAAAAGAGTACATCGTGTATTTTGACACTGATTTACATATAACAATACATTTTTAACCTCAAATATGATATGCCACTTGTCAATAGCAGGAATAAGGTTGTATCAATTACGTTGTTTTCAAAATGTTTAGAGCTGAAGAATTTCTGTGTGTAAGGGAAGTCTGAAATAGTAGCAAAAAATGGTGATAGAATTTTCTTTTCTTCAAATCATAAAATAATATATCTTTATTATGAAAGAAAAAACAGAAAATAACAAGATAAAAAATCACTTATAATTTCACTTTCTAAAGAAAATTGCTGCTTTGATTTTATTACATTCCATTCAAAGCTCCCTGTTAATTTTATGTATTTTGTATTTGTATTTATCTTATGTATTTTATAGGCATGCTCATTATTTCTCTGTCAATAGAGAGACAGATAAACAGATACAATAATGTGTGTATGGACAGCATGGTTATAAAATTGAAAAGCTTTTCTTTCTTCTTTTCTTTTTTTTTTTTAACTAAACAATCATTTGAAATAGAGATCCATGGTAGAAGTCTACCAGTTACAAGAAGAGATGATGAGGCTAGAATGGAAGCCCCTGTCACTTGCTTATATCTTTAATCAGTAATTAAAGGGTTTTGCTGATTCCATTCACTAGTAGTTTCTTTCTTAATGGCCTGCAGTTATTCAGCTAGATCAATGATTTAATCATGTTATCATGCCATCAGCTTTGGACTGAAATCCTTTTGTAGAATCCTTTACAGGTTTTTTTTTTTTTTTTTTTAAGGAGGCCTATTTTCAGGTTAGAATGATCTGAAGAGTTCAAGATTAAGGTCTAAGGAAACCTCATGTATTTACCCAGTATTGATCTGAAGCCTTGAAAATGCAGACCAAAATCTGAGTGTGCAGTGTCAAGAGCTCATGGGGATGGTTTGTTATTTAAAAATGGCCATCTTCTAAATATGTTAGGGGTCTGATTATTTACAAACGTGTTTACTTCTTTTATACTCTCCCTAAAAGTGATTGTTCTTAAAAATATATATGCTTGCAATCAAAACACAAATCTATTTTAGTGTGATTTATTATTGAACTTCTTGGCTAAAATCATCTGAGAAATCTAAACAACTTTAAAAGTTTTTACATAATTTGAAGGAATGATCACTTTCCATAGACATTCTATTTTTTTCTCTTTAAATTCACTATTTAAGAAAAAGGAAAAAGGATATGTATAATGATAGTCCTGAATTATCATGGTGGTTTGGTTTAGTCGCCAAGTCGTGTCCAACTCTTGCGATCCCATGGACTGTAGCCTGTCAGGCTCCTCTGTCTACGGGATTCTCCAGGCAAGAATACTGGAGTATATGATTATCACAAAGATTACAGAGAATTTTGTGCTTTTTATCATCATGATGTAAGAGCCAAACTTCATCACCATGTCTCAAGGAGTGAGGATTATCTTTAGACCCGTAGATAAACCAGCAAAATGCTGAAGATAAAGGTTCCAACTGGACGTAGGCAATCAGGCTTCTCACCTTCACTTCCAATGAAAGCCACCCCATCTACAGGCCTGTTGTGTGAATATGTTTATTTCACGTGATGCTTACATGACTGCAATGAAAAATATACATTTTACACAAAGTGTGTGTCCATGTATGTTAATAAATGTATGAATGTGTATGTGCATATATATATAAAATGATGCACACATTTTAAATTGTACAGTACTTTATGAATATAATCTCAGCAAACCTTTGTAACAAAATAAAATGTCTATTTTAAAACTGAGAAAAGACAGTCTTCTGCAGAAAAATATGTCCATAGCAGTCACACAGTAAATTGGCTTCTGTCCATTTCACTAAATATCTGTGCTTTCAACAACTAGGAAGTGGCCTTTTGTCCAGGTGCACTTAGCTGTACTCCCTTATTTCACTCACAGTATTAAAATATGCTCCTTTAGTTGTGGCTGGTCCTTGCTGCCCACCATGAATATGCTTCCTTTGGTATGGATGGTCCATTGAGCCCACCAAAAGCAAGAGTCAAATTCATTCACAGTGACAATACATTGTAATCATTTTTAAAAATTTTAATCATGGATGTTTAGTCCAATAAACTGTGAATCCCTGGAGATAGATGGTTCTATCTTCAGTATTTAACATGACTCATTGCCATGTAGGTCTCATCGCAAGTGTCATCTCCTCTCTTTCGGCCTCGTAAAGTACCACTGCCAGGTTACAGTTGTTCATTAAATTTGTCAGTATCAAGCCATCCTCCTAGTGTGTTTACCTGTGTGTGATCAGTCTGTACTCATTAGGAGCTAAGTTCTGGTTTTGTCTTCTTTGTTCTGTGTTCTCAGCAATGGGAGCAGTGCCTTGCTGCAGTAATGCTTGGAAGGATTATTATAATACAAATTATTATTACAAAGGATTATTATAAAATACAACAATGTGATTTTTTTTGTTTCAAAAGAATGTACCGACCTGACATTTTCTTTGAGCAGCAAAAACAAGAGACATTTTTAGTGTCTGCTTCCTTCGCGTCATATGTTCTCTTGCCACTTGAAGACCAGGTATGGGTGGCGTCAGGTGGAGTTGTTCACAAGAACTAGAGAGGCTTGGCGGGAGAAGTGTTACATATGCACGCCTAGAGATTCTTGAGATGTCGTCCTCCTTTTGCATACATGCAAAATGAAACTCACGTATTCTCGGGACTTTCCAAAGTTATACAAGGGATTAGAAGCAAGCTGAATGTAAGTCCAAGGTTGTGCTTATTCCTCGGAGCTTTCACTCTCCCACTTCCCTAGCTGCACTTGCACACCTGTGTTTATGAAATCCTACATTTGGGATGCTTTGTCTATAATAAAATAGCATCATTTGTGAACAAATGCCAAGTTAGAGAAACACCGTGGGGCAGATCACCTCCCTAAGGCAGGCTCCCAAGGTGTGCCCACGGGTGCAGGTGGGGCCCCATATGCTCACAGAACCTCAGCAAGGCTCACCCCCATTCACACACACAGCATCTCGTCCAGTGCATTTATACGGCTGAACCTAAATACTGTTACATCTTACCAGCATGCATGCGTGTGTTACTTAAAAATATTCAGGGATTTAACTGTCGCAAAAGCTTTAAATATATCCAGCATTCCATGGACAGTTTTCATTTTGCTCAAAACTCACTAAAATTTGAAATGGGCAAACCCAGTTAACAACACCTATGGTGTCTTTTTCAGACTCTTCATTCTCCCTCTGGAAACCCCTGCTCTGTAAAAACAGAGGCATTCTGATGATTTGGACACGTCTGAGTAATGCTACTAATTACACTGATGCTACTTTCCACAGTGTATGGGTTGTTTTTCTCCTTTCTGGTGGCTTCTCCATCACTCATCAGCCAACAAAGTACCAAACATCTTGCATTAAGTTGAGGAGGGCTGTGTCCCATGCATTAGAGCCTTTTGCCTCCAGCCAAAATTCTTCATGAATCCAGGTCCACGCATGAAGAAGGATCTCAGAAAACAAGAAGCTATGCAGCTATGAGTGACTGTAAGAGTGAGATGTTTTAGATCATATATTTTAAGAATTATTTAAATAAATTCCAACTCCTCAGCTTGATTGAAAACAACTGGAGGAGAATACTAAAAGCTAAATTTGTATGTCAATGGTGCTCAAGGAAAAGAAGAAGACATGCTATCCAGCCTGAAGAATTAAACCAAGACCGATAGAAACTCTTAGGAAAATTTTCACTTCAGTTTAAAACATAGCTGCTCAAAAATCTAAGTTGTCCAGATATGGAAAACAATACCAAGTTTTCTTTTGGCTGCAGAAGAAAAAATTATTTAGTAATTATTATATGAAAAACAGACTTCTAGATGGTAAAGAATCTGCCTGTAATACAGGAGCCCTGGGTTTGATTGCTGGGTTGGGGAGAGCCCCTGGAGAAGGGCATGGTAAGCCACTCCAGTACTCTTTCCTGGAGAATCCCATGGACAGAGGAGCCTGGCGGGCTATCTGCATAGCGCTGGTGCTATAAAGCCAATCCATGTGCTCCAGTCCATGCGGACTCTCTCTGCTGAGGGCTGCAGGGAACATGAGAGTAGGTAGACTGGGTCCTTGCCCTCAAGTTTGTGTCCTCTGCTTAGAGAAAGAAGTAGAAAAGAAGAAAAGCAAGATATCACATCCACTTAAATGAAGTGATCAGCCTCCAGTAATGGATCCTGCCAGGTATCAGACATAGTGTGAGGTTCTCATTTTGCTGGTGAAGGCAATTTTCTGAAAATGGCAACCTCTCAATAAAAATGAGGACACTCAAGCCATAAGTTAATGATGTCTGACCCAAAGCCTGTGTTCTTTGCCACCCCTGTGTTGTCCAGAGGTCATCTGACTGTGCGGTCAAAGCCGAGGTTTCTCTGTACCGACATGCTCTCAGCTGCAGACTGTCCTACCCTTCATCCTCTCGATGGCATCTCAGTCCAAAGTGTTGTCACATGTAAGCATCTTAGGCATAAATAGTTCCATAAACATTTTTAGCTCCTCATTGTCTTTTTTTTTTTTTAATGCTTGTTTTTGTCTGACATAATAGAAAATGCCCAGCACCAATGCCCTAAATGTCTTCCAAAGAAAACACCACCTCTAGGGACAGGTGTTAAAGACGGTGAGACATAGCAGTTGATATTTTTTCTTAATGCTCTGTCCCCCACCCCTTAATTCCTTGACTAAATTAGAAAGCATATTGAAATTTTTAAAAGCTAACTAAGAAAATAAATAATTATACCCACAAACTTCTAAGTTATGTTCAAAACTTTATTTTTCTTGCTGCTTTCAATTCAGTTCAATTGCTCAGTCATTTCTGACTGTGACCCCATGGACTGCAGCACGCCAGGCCTCCCCATCCATCACCAACTCCCAGAGCTTGCTGAAACTCATGTCCATCAAATCTGTGATGCCATCCAACCATCACATCCTCTGTCGTCCCCTTCTCCTCCGCCTTCAATCTTTCCCAATATCAGGGTCTTTTCCACAGAGTCAGTTTTTTGCATCAGGCAGTCATAGTAGCCAAAGTACATTGTTGCTTTACTTAGGGATTATTTCATGGTATTGGTTTCCTTAATTGCAAGTGGAATCCCATTACTAGTTTAATAATTAGACTTAGAAATATCAAAATAAAAAATGCCAATAATTAAATTCAGCTAATCCTGAGTTGTTCACGCAAGTCTTGAGCTTGGAAGAATTTGCCTCTAAACACTAACCATCTCTCTTAAAAAGGTCAAAACAAGTGAATTTGATAAGTCTATGAATTTGATAGACTTTTATGGTTTATTGAGGAATTTTCTATAAAAAACATTTATCCAAACTCCTCAGAGTTGTTCTTTAAGATAATTTCCTCAAAAAAAAAAAAATCAGACAGTAGGCTTTGTGAATGCTTCTTATCAAAATATTTCATGCAGGTATTGATGTGGTTCTAAGTCTTTTAAACCTTTCAGAGCCTGTCATCTGTTGATTTCCTCTGACTAAGGCTGAAATTGGTGAACCCCTAGTCACCTGCCTTCCGATGTACTGGAGAGAAGACCGATCCAGGTCTGGTCTGACTCACTGTGTCTTCCTTCATGACAAAAATAGCTTCTCTGCTGGTGCAGTTCCTTTGAGGGTGTTTCCTGAAATGCTGCAAACTGGTTCTTGTGAAGAAGAATTCTTGTGAGTTCCTTTGGTTTGAGAGAGAGGAAAACAAGAGCGAGCCAAGGATGTGAGCTGGGAAAGGCAGGGAGGAGAGAGAAAAACCTGTGGTGAACTGGAGGTGGGAACTGTCCAAAAAGCGTGTGACAGAAAGGAGCCTCCTCTCCGCACGAGATGCTAAACCAGCCAAGAAAGATGACACAGTTAAGCATAGAGTTCAGTCATCATCGCTGGCTTAGGACATCAGGGTAAGCTGGGTGACGGGCAGCATGCACATACAGCCCTGTTAGGATAAATGCTTGTTACACACACATGGTGCAAGGCCCTGTGCAGGGGTTTGGGGGGCCAGCCCAAGGAACATGTGCTTCATCCTCAACGCTTAGAGCCTAAGAGTGGGGAGGGACGATGCTCGTGGATGAAGCGAGCATGCTGGGATGAGCTGCAGAAGTTAGCAGAACAGGCCTCAGAGAAACAGTGCATCGCTTCAAGCATCATGAATGGAGCAAGGGGAAAGTGACCAAGGGCAGAGTCAGGAGAGAAAACATGACCCAAGGAAATGCCAGAGAGCTTGACCTTTGATGAAGGGCATGGAAGAGGTGGGAAGAGGGCCGATCAGAGAGGCAGACTCAAACTAATCCAAAAGTTCTTAGTAGTTTCCTACATGGAGCACTTACTTAGTGAACAAGCCTCAACTGAATTTCTGTGATCACTTGGATCTTTGCCTCCTCCAGGGGATCTTCCCCGTCCAGGAGTCGAACTCACGTCTCTTGTGTCTCCCCGCATTGCCAGACAGATTGTTTACCACTGAGTGACCTCAGGAGCCCCTTAAACGTGTAAAGGTGAGTACAGGAAAACACTCCTGGCCACAGGGCTCACACTGTCTTTGCAAAGACCCTGGACAGAATGGACTGCAGGCTCCAGGACAGGACCCATAACTCAGGAGATCTTTAGTACCAGTTCTTCCACGCAGATGAGTGAACTGAGGCACAGAATGTTGAAGGAGCACACTCAAGGTCATTCAGTCACTAAGGGATAGAGCTGGGGCTTTAATTAAAGCCATTTGGTTTCAGAAACCTTCTCTTTCATGCATGCACAGATGCCCAGGCTTACATGTGCACTGTGTATGTTACCATGGAGTCCCACTGTGTCCTTGTATGAGAGACGTGGGCTTCCCTGGTGGCTCAGGGAAGAACCTGAGTTCCTGGGTAAAGAACCTGCCCGTAACGCAGGAGACTCAGGTTTCATCGCTGGGTCAGGAAGATCCACTGGAGAAGAGAATGGCTACCCCCTCCAGCATTCTTACCCAGATAATTACATGGGCAGAGGAGCCTGGAGGGCTACTATCCATGGGTCTCAAAGAGTTGGCCATGACTAAACATGCACACATGGGGAAAGCTTCTGAGAGGAGCTGACACCTGGACAATCTAGTCTGTTGAAGAGAGAGCTGTGAATGAGTTGCCAGGGGGTGTGGAGGAGTTTCCAGATCCTCAAGGCCTCTGGGTAGACCACCTACCCATACTCAGTACACAGATTTCAGGAGATATACTTCATAATCCATGTCCACAAAAAAACCTTTTTTTTTTTTTTTTTTTAATGTTTCAGTTCAGTTCAGTTGCTCAGGTTTGTCCGACTCATTGTTATCCACGGACCCCAGCACATCAGGCCTCCCTGTCCATCACTGACTCCCAGAGCTTACTCAAACTCATGTCTATTGAGTCGGTGATGCCATTCAACCATCTTATCCTATGTCATCCCCTTCTCCTCCCGCCTTCAATCTTTCTCAGCACCAGGGTCTTTTCCAATGAGTCAGTTCTTTGCATCAGGTGGCCAAAGGATTGGAGCTTCAGCTTCAGCTTCAGCAGCAGTCCTTCCAATGAACACTCAGGACTGATTTCCATTAGGATGGACTGGTTGGAACTTCTTGCAGTCCAAGGGACTCTCAAGAATCTTCTCCAACACCACAGTTCAAAGACATCAATTCTTCGGCACTCAGCTTTCTTTATAGCCAAATTCTCGCATGCATGCATGACTACTGGAAAAACCGTAGCCTTGACTAGACAGACTTTTGCTGGCAAAGTAATGTCTCTGCTTTTGAATATGCTGTCTAGGTTGGTCACAACTTTCTTTCCAAGGAGTAAGCGTCTTTAAATTTCATGGCTGCAGTCACCATCTGCACTGATTTTGGAGCCCAGAAAAATAAAGTCTGACACTGTTTCCTCATCTATTTCCCATGAAGTGATGGGACCAGATGCCATGATCTTAGTTTTCTAAATGTTGAGCTTTAAGCCAACTTTTTCACTCTCCTCTTTCACTTTCATCAAGAGGCTCTTTAGTTCTTCACTTTCTGCCATAAGGGTGGTGTCATCTGCATATCTGAGGTTATTGATATTTCTCCTGGCCATCTTGATTCCAGTTTGTGCTTCATTCAGCCCAGCGTTTCTCATGATGTACTCTGCATAGAAGTTAAATAAGCAGGGTGAGAATATATAGCCTTGACGTACTCCTTTTCCTGTTTGGAACCAGTCTGTTGTTCCATGTCCAGTTCTAACTGTTGCTTCCAGACCTGCATACAAGAGGCAGGTCAGGTGGTCTGGTATTCCCATCTCTCTCAGAATTTTCTACAGTTTTTTTGTGATCCACACAGTCAAAGGCTTTGGCATAGTCAATAAAGTAGAAACAGATGTTTTTCTGGAACTCTCTTGCTTTTTTGATGATCAAGCAGATGTTCGCAATTTGATCTCTGGTTCCTCTGCCTTTTCTAAAACCAGCTTGAACATCTGGAAGTTCATGGTTTGTGTATTGCTGAAGCCTGGCTTAGAGAATTTTGAGCATTACTTTACTAACGTGAGATGAGTGCAATTGTGCGGTAGTTTGAGCAATTTTTGGCATTGCCTTTCTTTGGGATTGGAATGAAAACTGACCCTTTTCCAGTCTTGTGGCCACTGCTGATTCTCCTCTTGGCTGCTCACTGCTCCAGCACTGCTTTTAATGTTTAGAGAGTTTTGTTATAATTTTGCTTTGAAGATATTCTTTTTGATTCTTTCTGCTTTCCTGGCAATTACTATAGCTAATTAGCCAAGTAAGTATGGAAGTAAGAAAATGTAACAACTGAACTAGTATGAAGATAATATTTTTTTAGAAATTATGAATTTTATAAATATAGGAAACAGGAAAGTTGGCATAATGTATACTTTGCAGATATAACATTGGTTGATCGTAATTTTATTGTTTTTCACTTCAAATTTTGAATCCAGAATAGATTTTCAGGATTCAGACATTTAGATAAACCCCTGGGATTTGGGAATTCCCTCGTGCCTCAGCTGGTAAAGAATCTGCCTGCAGTGCGGGAAACCTTGGTTTGATCCCTGAGTTGGGAAGATCCCCTGGAGAAGGGAAAGGCTACCCACTCCAGTATTGTGGCCTGGAGAATTGCGTGGACTGTATAGTCCATGGAGTCGCAAAGAGTTGGACATGACTGAGCGACTTTCACTTCACTGCACTTCACCCAGAACTTCCAGTAGATGCTCTGGCCCTGCACAGACACTGGAGGGACGCATATACAACAGGAAGGAAACGTGGAGGTTTGGATATTACTGGAGAAGAAATACAAAGGGTCTTTTGCCAGAAACTCACAGGTTTTGTCTTTGTATCAACAAGATCTGCTGAAGACTAGGCTTTTGCCTCTCTTGCTGCAAATCTGCACACTTGCTTTCGATGTGGTCTCCTTTGCTTCTTTGTCTGTGTTTCCTCTCTTGCACACTTTTTTTCCCTTCTCACCCCACATTGCACAAGACACTCGTTTGTCTACTGAGTCAATACCTGCTCCAAGGCTAGAAGTAGACTGCTTTTCCCGGCACTGCTACCCAGCTGCCCAGCTGACTGTCTCCCACTGTGCTCAGCCACTTTCCAGGGACACTTCTCCTAACACTGGGACATTCTCTCCCTGTCCAAATCTGAAGAGAAGAGTTGCTGCCTTTTCTTCTGGAAACCTCATGGTTTAAGTATAAAAAGGCTATCTGATTCAGGGACACCAGAAAAAAAAAGTTTCTATTAAGAAACTTTATCTTCTATTAAGAATATAAAACAAAATTATTTTCTAGCATTCTATTTTTTGACGGAAGCAATCCTCCAGCTAGGAAATCTGCTATATAACTTCAACATAACACCAGGTCTTTTTGTTTCTTAACTTTTTAGAATATTTTTAAGATTTTTTTTTTCCCTGTGAAGCAAGCCATGTTTAAATGTTGCTATTGTCTTAAAAATATGGTTTATCACTATATAAAAAGACGTGCTTGCAATCAAAAGCACATTGCCAATTGTGAGTGCACTAAAATGTTGTATAGTAAAATAGCATCTATATTATTCTGCTCATATATTTAAACTGTCCATGGCACCAAGTGATTAAAGTGGTTAGGATAATTATTGCTAATATATGTATGTTTGGGGGGATTGTGTGAAAATATATGTAATTTTAAAAGCAGCTGGAATTTAATAATAAAAGAGAATGCAGATGTTCTGCAGGGACGATCTATCACTCCATTATTACACCAAAATCCTGTGAAAATCCAGTTTGAAGGTTTGCAAGATTCAGCAATGTAAGGCATGGATAGTTAGATTTGCTTTCAGTGATTGAGTGTAGTCAATGTCTTGCTAGACCAAAGGCAGGATTCTGGCAGGAATTTTGCTATTTTTATTTTTAGCTTTGTCTTTAAATTAATGCACAATCTTCATTAAACTCTTGATCTTTCTTTTATAATTAGATTCCTATATAAACTGTCACAGCTGTTTCAGAGGAATGACTTGAGAAAGGAGACTGATCAGAGCTCATGACTTGAATCAGTTCAGAGAAACTCTTACGAATGGACCATTTATCACCTCCCAGAGCACCCTTTGATCCTCCATTCTCCCTTCTTGCTCTCTTTATAATCACACATCTCTCTCTCTGGCCCCTGTTAGCAATTCTCAGTGATGAGTGTCACCAACACCATCTGAGGGGATGCGTAGTGAAAACAACAGGAGCTTTTAGGAACAAAGGGCCCCTTCTTGCTTCCTGTCCAGTTCGAGTCCTCACAAAAGTCAAGGGAACGTGAAGAGAAGCAGCTTCCTCTCACGATGCTGCAAAGACATCTGTGTTCATGAAGGCAGGAGCTTTGTGGTTTAATCAACACATTTTAAGACACTTATTTGTATCCAGGGGTGTAGACATAAAATCCAACATGTTAGCTTGATTCGTGTAATGCTTTGCCGATGTATTTGTGTGCCTAAGGTTTGATTTGATATATCTTTTCTGATTAAATTTTAAAATTAAATTTTTATTTTCTATTGAAGTGTAGTTGATTTACAATGTTATGTTAGTTTTAAGCCTACAGCAAAGTGATTCAGCTATACATATGCATATATCCATTCTTTTTTCAGATTCTTTTCTCATATACATTATTACAAAATACTGAGTAGAGTTCTCTGTGCTATACAATAGGTCCTTGTTGGTTTATATAAAGTAGTGGTTTTATAGCTGTTTTATATAAAGTAGTGGTTACATGTTAATCCCAACATGCCAACTTAATCACCCCCAGTGGTTTCCCTTTTGGAAAGCTTGTTTTCTATGTCTGTGAGCCCATTTATTTTGTCAACAAGCTTATTTGTATCATTTTTTTAGATTCCACATATAAATGATATTATATGATATTTGTCTGTCTGACTTACTTCATTTAATATGATAATCTCTATGTCCAACCATGTTGCTGAAAATGGTATTACTAATGATCTTAAATTTGATATATTAATGACTTTAAAATGGCTTGCAGGGTTTTAAAACATAAGAATAGTTTTAAGCTTGATTTAACTTTTTTTAAAAAAAATAACGCTCTATGAGTCTTTATAGTATTAACCAACAGTCCCTAGGTTCTAGAAGAAATCAAAAAAAGATAGTGACTTTTTGACTGCACAGGGAAATTAGTTAGAAGTGTAACTGAGTGGTTTATAATCAATAACAATGCCAAAGAAGCAAGATTACTGCAATTAGTATAATTCATATGATTCAGCCCTTGCACATTCATAAAAGTCAAATTTCGCATAGCTGTGTGTACAAATACCGAAGAATGATGCTTCTTGGCTATCTGTGGACAACACAGAGAATGACACGGGATCATCAGAGGCCATACACCAGGGTTTCTGGGCTGGTGACAGGCATCCGTCTGTGGAGTGGAACAAGGGGGTAAGCTTGTGGTTGCTGAATAATTGCCAAAATAATATCAACAAGAACAATTCTTACAGATAGGAAGTATGGAAGCCTATTTACAAGTTCTCTTTACCCATAGTTTTACTTCTGATTCAGTCAAATTATACTAATATCTGATTGCTTATTTGTAGAAAACCAACAATATTTTTAAAAACAACCATCTGTACACCCTTCTCCCATCAGATCTCCCTCTCTCCCTGGAGCAGAGACTTTTTCAATCAGACCCTCCCTGGTTTCCCACCCCTTATGCTCAGCTCCTACACAAATCCCAGTCTGCTCCCACATGTTTCCCCTCTGTTTTACCTCCCTGACTTGGCATAGATGGATTACTCAGTGTGGGAAGCCATGGTTCTACTTCCCACAAGTATTCTGTACTCACGTTCAAGGTCCAGGGCACACACTTCCTCCAGCCTGAAAGCTTCACTGACTGTTTCAGACAGATTCCTTCCTGCCAGCCTCTCCTCCTCCTAGCAGCTCTGTCTCATGGCGGTGATGGACACGCCCCTACTTCACTCTCCACTGGACCCCATGCTCCGGGTTGGGGGGAGTTCTCCTATGTCGCGCTCTCATGAGCTTTGCCTATGTTGACCGGTTGGAACATTTGTGTTAAATAAACATCTTCATAATAATGCAAGTGACTGTTAGCATCTATTAAACTGTCTTCACCTTCACTCATGCATTCCTGATTTAGCCCTAATGCAGTTTCTATAAACCTAGGTCTATGAAACCAGATCATGAAAATTTACCCCAAGAAACTTAAAGTTGTAAATAACCTTAGATATTACAGAATTTAATTTCAGCTACTATTTTCCAGATGAGGAAATGAAAACCCAGAAAGGAATAGAGATTTGCCCAAGGCACGGGGACTCAGACACTATCTTAACTTCAAGGGCATCAATTTTTACCGTCAGAGAAGACCCCATCCCCTCCCCACCCCCCAACCCCTGCAAGACTGTCTTTCAAAAGAGCATGGATAAGTTAGAGGAATAGTGTTAAACATTAGCAAACCAGGAAGGAAAAGATAAGATCAAAAGACATGCCTGTGTCCGGGCATCTCATGCAGTTAAACACATGACGATCCACGCTTCCTTTTTCCTTCCTTCCTGTGCTGTGGTCACTCCACAGGGCTTCCCTGGTAGCTCAGCTGGTAAAGAATCTGCCTGCAATGCAGGAGACCCTGGTTCGATTCCTGGATCAGGAAGATCCACTGGGGGAAGGGATAGACTACCCACTCCAGTATTCTTGGGCTTCTTTGGTGGCTCAGCTGGGAAAGAATCTGCCTGCAATGCGGGAGACCTGGGCTTTATCCCTGGGTTGGGAAGATCCTCTGGAGAAGAATAGGCTACCTACTCCAGTATTCTGGCCTGGAGAACTCCATGGGGTCGCAAAGAGCAGGACACAATTGAGCGACTCACACAGTGTGAGGATTCAAGCCTCATGCACAGGCCTGCTTGCTTCTCCACTTTTTTTCAGTGGAGCTCTGTCTTCCTTACAATTCCCATCAGTAGATTACACCTTGTGTGTTGATGATGTACCCACGAGACACATCTGGATGCAGAGCCAGAACCAACCCAGAGAGATCTGCAAGGCCAGGGTATGTGATACTCAAATAAATATTTGAACCTGTGCTGATGACTGTTACCAAGTCCTTAAACGGCAGGTAGAACCTTGAAAATGGAGTGACAGCTCAGAGATGTGGGCGGAGCCTCCTGGGACACAGGCGTGTCCTGAGAAGAGTGCACTGAGAAGCCAAGGTCAAGGGTGAAAGCAGCAGGCCTGGAATGCGGGAGGAGTGGAAAGCTGGTGTCAGTGGGCGGGAACACCTGAAAATGAACGGTGGGCTTTTACTTTTGTGCAGGGCTCTCCTAGACACAGACATCAGTGACTGGCATATTCAGCTCAAATCAGTAAGAGTTGCATAACTGCCCGCTTCACAGAGCCTTCTCATTAAATCAGAGTTTAGAGACGATGGGCCATGTAGCTAACTCACAGTGGCAGAGATATTCACAAATCTGACCCTCAACAGTTTCAAATTCTGATTTTAGAAGGACGATTACTGGAGTTAAATCATTAGACAACAACCTTGAAGCTCTTTAATGGACATTTCTGAGCACCAAGAAGAAAAGTCTGGAGAGATGTGTACAGGTGAGGGTGTTTAAAGTGGTGTGATGAATTGTGTAATTCAGTGAGACACTGAGAAAAAGATGCCCATCTGTGGTAAGTGTGTGGATATGGTTAAGATGAGGAAGAAATTACATTGAAAGGATACAAGTTTGTCAAGAGAGATGATATGAGCCACAAAGCAAACCCTGGTCTAAAAGCACTGACTCCCTGGTTAATGCACCTATGCTAGAGGTTTCATTTAGGAGTATATTTCCACAGTCTGGTACAAAATTCTAAACACAGAAAGAGAAGAATCAGAACAGCGTTTATTAAGAACAGGAGCGGCGTGTACAGGGTTTAATTAAAGCTACTTGAGAAAGCAGAGAGCTAATGCAGACCCTGTCTGAATTTTCAACAACTGTCTCCTCCCAAATGTCTCCCTAATATATCATCAGATTATATAATCAGTACATCTTCTTTTTGTAACACTGGCAGTTCATTGCCTTCTGAAAAAAAATAGTGTGCTGAATATGGTGTGAATATGTAGGCATATGCATGTCTTTAGGGCAGAAAAGAGCATCATTTTGTCATCAAAGTGTGCGGATTGTGAACCATCATTCATTCTCTGTTCCAGTTTTCTCTTCTGTCCTATCTCTGTATTTACTCATTCAGCCACTCAGTATTTTCAAGTTCCTGGTATTAGCGTTCCTGGTAATGGGGCGGGGGTGGGGGGGCGATGAATACAACACAGACCCTTCCCTCTCGGAACTCACCGCAGGATGAGCAGACACACAGACAAGCTGATCAAAGCAAGTTGTCACAAGACAAGTGCTGGGTCCTCTGAGACCACAGAAGATGGAGGTTGTCTTCATTGGCTTGGGCGGCTGCAACAGGGCATCATAGATAGAGAGGCTTAAACAGCAAGTATCATTTCTCTCATTTCTGAGGCTGGAAGTCCAAGATCAGGCACCAGCATAGTCAGCGTCTGGTGAGGGTCCTCTCCCTTGTTCAAAGACAGCATCTTCTTCTGTGCCCTCATGGGTGGAAAGGGCAAGGGAGCTCTTGGGGGTCTCTTATGAAGGCACTGACCCCATTCATGAAGATTTTGCCTTCTGGACCTAATCATCTCCCAACAACCTTTCTTCCTGGTGCCGTCACCTTGGGGTTAGGATTCTAGTAGATGCACCTGAGAAGGACATAGGCTTTCAGTCTATAGCAGTCATCTCGATCGACTTCGCAGATGAAATGATAGTTATTTGGATTTTGAGAGGAGGAGCTTGGTGTAAGAGAAATAGCTGGGTTGTGTAGTCAGAAACTTGTGTTTCAATCATCTGGCATTTGGAAAGAAAATCTCTCTGAACCCTCCATTCATAGCTGCTCAATGCAGGTGATGATGCAGGAAATGATTTGAATGTGTGACAGCAAGGATGGCAGATACTTGGCCATAATATGTAGCAGAGTTAGCACTAGTTATAATCAAAAGAGACAGAGAGCATGGGGGAAGGGAAGAACAAGTAAACAGAGATAGCAGACTGCAAACCCCTGGATGAGGAGAAAGAATGGCCTTCCTGGGGAAAGGCAAGCATTGTATAGTTCTGTGCTCTCCACACGTGGTGGGATGGGGCCAGTGGAACTGAAACGTTGGGAGGGAGCCAGATGGTGAGGGTCATGCATGCCCCCCTGAGGGGGATGAAAATTCTTGTGCAGATAATAAGAAACGAACAGAGGGAGGGGTTTGCAGAAGAGACTGGTGCGATCAGATCTATGCTTGAGAAAGACGACCTGAGCATTCAGAGCATAGAGTGACTATAGTCGGTGAAACTGGGTCCGGGAAAGTAACCAGGCAGTCATGGGAGGCAGTGCAGGAGCCGCCTTGGTCAGTGTGTCTAGGACGAATCAGAGGCGTGCCGTGGGCAGTACTGCCAGGTGGGCTGCGGAGGGCGGTGGAGAGAGGCCTCTGTGTGAGCCTCAGCTCTCCACTGGCCCAACTGCCAGCGCCCACATCTGAGATGGAAAAGGGATAGACGGTGATGGAGGGAAGATTCATCCACTGCTGTGCACGTGGAGTCAGAGTGACCTGTTGGGTGTTTGGGCAAGTGCACACAGAGACCAGGAGCACGAGAGAGAGGTCGGCTTAGGCACAGAGACCTAGGGATGCTCAGTGTCTCTATGGCAACTGGGAATGGGTGCACAGGTGATGCAGGTTTATTCTGTTCATGTGATATAATCTTCGATGTGACCACAGTTAAATTCAAATAAAATTCACATTTCAAAGACATATCACAACAATTATCAATTTGCAACCAATTCAGGATTACCATTAATTTTACCAGGCAGGATCCAAAGGAAACTTCAGAACGTTTGTACCTGCTCTCAGTCTTTAACTGCCTAAACCACTTGCTTAGGAAGGTCCTAGAGCTGCTAACTTATCACTTTTTGGTCTGATAGGTCACGTCTCATTAGTGGTATTAAATATATCACTGAGTTATTAATGATGCTATTAATATAGTCAGGTTTTAATATTGCAAACATTCATTTCCAAGTCATAAAAGTCAAATAATTCATACCCAAATCTCCTGACAGAAACAAGATTCAAGTCTAGTTTGTTTGACGCTAAAACTCACTCCTGTTACATTTGTCAGGCATCCATCATGTAAGTTTTATAGAACAGGAATTGGAAAGGAAAATCCATAGTTTCTTTCTGCTACTATGTAAAAACTACCCTTTGTCTGGGTCATGAATTTGTCTTTTTGCTGTAAAATAACTTAGACAACATTTCTTATGTGACTCAAAATTCCTTAGATATTTGAATTAAAGTCAGAATTTGGTGAGAGAGGAGAAACATGGAGGAATATTTAACGATGCCCACCCATCAATTCTAAAGCTTAGCATCATGATAGTCAAGGCTTACAGCTTTAGACCACACCATTGCATCTGGTTTAGTTTTCTCCACTACGCTAACTTTGTTTTTGAGAACCCAAGAGATAAACTGGGCTTCTCAGGTGGCACAGAGGTAAAGAATCCACCTGCCAGTGCAAGAGATGGCAGCTTCAATACCTGGGTTGGGAAGATCTCTTGGAGAAGGAAATAGCAACCCACTCCAGTGTTCTTGCTTGGAAAACTCCATGGACAGAGGGATCTGTTGGGCAATAGCCCGTGAGGTCACAAAGAATCAGGCACAACTGAGTGACTGAGCTCACAGAGATAAACTGGCACTGGGGTTAAATCTACCACCAATTATCAATGCACCAGTTCTGAAAAGTGTCCCTGGAAATTGTGAGTGGCTGGGAATCACAGTGTAGATAAAGGATTGTTCAGAAAAGCCCCACATGTGCCCCACATGTTCTCTTTCAGTGTAGTTGTGTTTGCCAGATAGAAAACACTCTCTCCTGAGAGGTTAACTTTTTCTAAACGATGAGCATTGTGTTCTCAGTCTGGTTTTGATATTAATTAACACAATCCTTTAAAAAACATTTAACTATGTGAGCATTTTTCATTTAAAAGCTCAGAGCCTACAGCAATAATTTATTTCTACTAACAGAGTTAAGTCTTCCAATTGGGTATAAATTTAAAAGTTGTTATTTCTAGAAGATTTGTGTGGAAAGGCTGACTAAAGAGTTCCATCATGGGTATTAGGGATAGGATTATATCTTCCTTCTTGCACATTCATAGGTTTAGGAGTCAGTTCACTGTGTTAAACTGAAAATTCACCTCACTGGAAGGTGTTCACTGCTTCTAGTGCCAACAAGACCAGGTAACTTACAAGATGTTGAACTGAAGCTTGATTCAGGAAGTGATAGGCAGAGAAAAAGTAGGGGATTCATTTTTTGGTTCAGTCCTATAATTATTTATTTATGCCATAAACATGTGTGTATATATGTGTGTGTGTGTGTGTGTATACGTGTGTGTGTGTGTGTGTGTGTGTGTGTGTGTATCCATGGGCTTCTCTGGTGGCTCAGTGCTAAAGGATACATTGCCAGTACACGAGATTCAGGTTCAATACCTGATCTGGGAAGATCCCCTGGAGAAGGAAATGGCAACCCATTTCAGTATTCTCGTCTAGAGAATTCCCAGGACAGACGAGCCTGGTGGGCTACAGTCCATGGGGTCACAAAGAGTTGGACACACCTGAGTGATTTTCACTTTTTCATATATATATATATATATATATATATGTGTGTATCTATATATCTATATATATCATCCTTAATGTATAAACAGATGGGGGTGGGGAGATGGGAGAAATATTTGGATTCATCAGTTTTTCTTTCAAACATTTATAGGCATTTTGATTTCCATTTCCACATGTAAAGTAGTTCATGGAAGCCAAATAAATGTTTTCTTAAATGTTCCATTCTAATATGAGTTCAATGACCGTTGAAGGTATTGATGTGTGATAAGCACTGTGTTAGAGGTTTGTAACATTGTACAGGAGGCAGGGTTCAAGATCATCCCCAAGAAAAAGAAGTGCAAAGAAGCAAATTGGTTGTCTGAGGAGGCCTTACAAATAGCTATGAAAAGAAGAGAAGCAAAAGGCAAAGGAGAATAGGAAAGAAATACTTATTCGAATGTATAGTTCCAGAGAACAGCAAGGAGAAATAAGAAAGCCTTCTTCAGTGATCAATGCAAAGAAATGGAGGAAAACAATAGAACTGGAAAGACTAGAGATCTCTTCAAGAAAGTTAGAGATACCAAGGGAGCATTTCATGCAAAGATGGGCACAATAAAGGACAGGAATGGTCTGGACCTAACAGAAGCAGAAGATATTAAGAAGAGGTGGCAAGAATACACAGAAGAACTGTATAAAAATGATATTCATGACCCAGATAATAACAATGGTGTGATCACTCACCTAGAGCCAGAGATCCGGGAATATGAAGTCAAGTGGGCCTTAGGAAGCATCACTATGAACAAAGCTAGTGGAGGTGATTGAATTCCAGTTGAGCTATTTCAAATCCTAAAAGATGATGCTGTGAAAGAGCTGCATTCAATATGCCAGTAAATTTGGAAAACTCAGCTGTGGCCACAGGACTGGAAAAGATGTTTTCACTCCAATCCCAAAGAAAAGCATGTCAAAGAATGCTCAGACTACCACACAATTGCACTCATCTCACACGCTAGCAAAGTAATGCTCAAAATTCTTCAAGCCAGGTTTCAGCAGTACGTGAACCATGAAATTCCAGATGTTCAAGCTGGATTTAGAAAAGGCAGAGGAACCAGAGATCAAATTGCCACCATTCACTGGGTCATAGAAAAAGCAAGAGAGTTCCAGAAGAACATCTATTTCTTTTGTATTGACTACACCAAAGCCTCTGACTGTGTGGATCACAACAAACTTTTCGTGGAAAATTAGCAGGAAATTTTCAAGAGATGGGAATACCAGACCACCTGACCTGCCTCTTGAGAAACCTGTATGCAGGTCAAGAAGCAACAGTTAGAACTGGACATAGAACCACAATCTGTTTCCAAATCAGGAAAGGAGTACATCAAGGCTGTATATTGTCATCCCGCTTATTTAACTTACATGCAGAGTACATCATGTGAAATGCTAGGCTGGATGAAGCACAAGCTGGAGTCAAGATTGCTGTGAGAAATATCAATAACCTCAGATATGCAGATGACACCATTCTTATGGCAGAAAGTGAAGAAGAGCTAAAGAGCCTCTTGATGAAAGTGAAAGAGGAGAGTAAAAAAGTTGGCCTAAAGCTCAACATTCAGAAAACTAAGATCATGGCATCTGGTCCCATCATTTCATGGTAAATAGATGGGAAAACAATGGAAACACTGACAGCCTGTATTTTGGGGGCGGGGTGGGGCTCCAAAATCAGTGTAGATGGTGACTGCAGCCATGAAACTAAAAGACGCTTACTCCTTGGAAGGAAAGTTATGACCAACCTAGACAGCATATTAAAAAGCAGAGACATTACTTTGCCAACAAAGGTCTGTCTAGTCAAGGCGATGGTTTTTCCAGTAGTCATGTATGGATGTGAGAGTTGGACTATAAAGAAAGCTGAGCACCAAAGAATTGATGCTTTTGAACTGTGGTATTGGAGAAGACTCTTGAGAGTCCCTGGGACTGCAAGGAGATACAACCAGCCCATCCTAAAGGAAATTAGTCCTGAATATTCATTGGAAGGAGTGATGCTGAAGCTGAAACTCCAATCCGTTGGCCACCTGATGTGAAGAACTGACTCATTGGAGAAGACCCTGATGCTGGGAAAGATTGAAGGCAGGAGGAGAAGGGGACGCCCGAGGATGAGATGGTTGGATGGCATCACCGACTCAATAGACATGAGTTTGAGTAAACTCCAGGAATTGCTGATGGACAGGGAGGCCTAGCGTGCTGCAGTCCATGGGGTCGTAGAGAGTCAGACACTACTAGCGAGTGAACTGAGCTGAAGGAGTTTGTATGGTGGATCCTGTCTCCACGGATTCAGTTATCTTCCTCTCCTGCAAACAAGTTCTATTGCAGCAGGTTTCAAATCAGGAGCATTTGTCTTCCAGGAAACATTAAACAAAATCAGGGGACATTTTTGTTTGCTTCTACTAGAGGTTAAGGGGATGATGTTGGTAGAACCCAAGGATGCTGCTAAACTCCAATAATATACAGAACAGCCACCCTCCACAATAATGATCCAGTTCAAAATGGTGCCCTATGTTCTATATCATTTTGGGTAAATGACTAGTGTAGAACCCAAGGATGCTGTTAAACCCCAATAATATACAGAACAGCCACCCTCCACAATAAAGAATGATCCAGTTCAAAATGGTGCCCTATGTTCTATATCATTTTGGGTAAATGACTACACAGAGTTAATTCTTAGACCTATCTCCACTGGAGTTTAAGCTTAGAGGTGGTCATGTGATAGGAGGGATAGAAATATGCTCCATCTTAATAGGGCCAGATTCAATAAAACTTCCATCTGGCTTCCCTGCTGAGGCCTGCGGAAGCCTTAAAGAATACATTTATTATGGCTTTGCAGCATCTAGCAGTGGAGAGCTCCAACTGAGTATTTATTGAATTTGGCACAAGCACTGGTTTTTGTTGGATGTTTGCATATAATTTTATTAATTCAACTTTTACCATATTCCAATATTTTTGGTTAACATGGGGCTGTAAAATTAGTGGGCCATCTGCTTTAGATGTTGCAGAGTACTTGCTGCCAACGATTTGGAAAGATTCAAAGTATGAGACGTGCGTATTGCCTCAGGAGAATAAATAAAGTAATTAAAATGTTGCCTTTAGTATTGTCCAACTGAGTTTTCAAAACTCTGACTTTCAATTTTTGCTAACAAGTCTGATGAACATTTAAATAAGAAAGTACATTTTGATACGCAGTTTTCCACAGAGAGATGTCTATTTGTGTACTCTCCTATACTGTATGGGTGCTTCGACGTCAAGAAAACTTTTCATTCAATGTGGATTTTAATAATGTTGGGTGTATAAGATACATTTAATTTGCTGAGACAATCATGTGCACATGTGTTCTTTACCATTTACTCACATGTGTCAGAGATATCTTGATGTCTTAAATATGCTGATTTGATGAATGAGATTGAGGCATACTCTAACACTTGGACACATGGCATTTCCAGAGAAGTGTCTAAAGTTCAAGAATTCCAATGCAGTCAATCTTCTGCTCAAGTATTTCTTCCATAGGAGCGACCACACTGAACAACTTTCTAAAGCAGACCTTCTGTCCTCTCTGTGCCTGCCTCACTATGCTTTCTTTCTCTCCATTGCATTTACGAGTTCTAACTTTATAGTATACGTGTATTTGCTTATTTTCTGTTCCATTTTCCCCGCTATACTTGTGTAATTCACTGAAAGTACATTTCTTTTCTATTTGCTATTTTATCCACAGAAGCTACAGAGTGTCTGGCATTAGCTAAAGGCAAAATAAAAATGTTTGCAATGAATTTTACGGTGAAGTTTCACAAAAGTTTATAGATATGAACAGTAATAATAACAGCTTAAATGTATGGGCCATTCACTATGTGCCATATGTGTTATGTTGTATCTTGTTTAATGCCTATCACAACCCACTGGGGAAGGGTGTATTAATATTTCCAATTCGCAGATTAGAAAGCCAAAACCCAACAAAGTTTGGGACTTCTCCCATCTAGAAATGTACAGGTAAGATTTTCACCCAAGATTTTGATTCTGGAACCTGCAAATCCAACCACTTATGCAACACTCCTTTCCTAGTAGATGAGGTTGACCATCTAGTTAGAACTTAACCATATTTATCAGTAATAAAAATGCATTTGTTTATACAACTGCTATTAATAGGCAGTGCATGAAGAACTGTGATGTGAGAGTTACAATGAACTGAGATTTTATGTATCCTCTGTATGCTCATTCTCCCAGTCATGTCTGACTCTTTGTGACCCATGGCCTGTAGCCAACAAGGTTCCTCTGCCCATGGGATTTCCCAGACAACAATACTGGAGTGGTTTCTCATTCCTTTCTCCAGGGGATCTTCCTGACACAGGGATCAAACCTGCGTCTTCTGTGTCTCTTGGATTGTCAGGTGGATTCTTTACCACTGAGCCACCTGGGAAGCTCCTCTCCTCTCTCTAATTAAAGACAAATAATTTAGCTCTGGTCACCAAGAAACTCTCAAATAGTCTTCCTCCAAAGGAGCACAGAAGCACTGTATCCTGAGCATATGTATATATTTGGCATCAGAATCAGCAGATTTGCTTCTTTCTTCCTGAGCTCCATCCCAACCCTACCGATTTAAGTGTTCTGCAGGTGAGACCCAGGTGATTCTGATCACACTTGTTCAAACATTGGGTAAGGAAAATATCCTGGAAATGTCACACCAGTCTCACTGATGGAGATAGCAAGTATGTGAATGTTTTATAATTCTATAATAAAATACATCGCACATTCCTTTCCAAGCTATTTTGGCTCCGTGGCCAGTTTTACAGAACTGTTCTTTCTCTAGAAAGTCCTTTATTCGCATTGTTCCTAGAAAGACTGGTGATGCCCCTAATATCTGCTTCTGCCTGTGTTTATGCTAAGTTGGATACTGTACCTGTCTCCCACAGATGCACGCGGCAGTTTACTGAAAACAAGACCATCTTAGAAACTGCTAGACTTAATGCCTTCCTCTGCTAGCTCAGCTGGCAAAGAACACGCTTGCAATGCAGGAGACCCCAGTTCAATTCTTGGGTCAGGAAGATCCACTGGAAGGGAAAGGTTACCCACTTCAGTATGCTGGCCTGGAGAATTCAGTCCATGGGGTCTCAAAGAGTCGGACACAACTGAGAGACTTTCACTTTCACTTTAGACTTAATGCAATTTCTTCAAGCAGGATCAATCAACTGAAGTTTTTTCTAATGCTCTAGTATTTCTAGCATGCTATAGATGTAAAGAGATGGATGCTTAGAATTTGCTAGAATATTAATCCATTATTAAATGTCATTTAAATATTCAATAATTTATATCAACACTTTAGTTGCCGTCATCCCCAAATTAATGCACTGTTGCTGTTTGAATTTGGAGGACTATTACTCCCTCACTGCATCTTGTTTGCTCAGTTTGTAGAAAGATTGCCAAGTTTTGATCTGCTCCATGGTTCCAACCAGTGATCTTCACAACGGGATTCATTACTCATAATAAAATTTGACAAGGCCATGGAGTCATCAGGGAGAACCACCAATGAGATTGGAAACACCACTGAAGACACCTGCTGGGCAATTACTATATTAAAGGCCTAGAGTCACAGACACACCCATGGTGACCACAGTAATCATTACAATAGTATCAAAATGGTGTTTGCTTATATTATTGAATTTGGTCTTCTCAGTTTTTTTAATTTGCATCTGGGATTTTTTGGCAATTGACATGAAAGTATTTAACACTCAGTTGCTTATCTTCACATAACTTGCGCATGATAGAAATGAGACTGGAAATTTTGCTCTGTGTGTGTGTTTAAATGAACACACAGGTGCTCTCGTTTATCTGAAACATATTAATTTACCTGAACAAATATATATTGGTAAAAGTCCTTTTTCTCCTACGATTTCGCTTTTACAACTTTTGAAAGTTTTCCCTTTTTGTCAGTGTTCATCTTTATCAATCAATTTTCATGAACCATGTCAAAAGAATTAGAACACTAGATAGTGGTTTAATCCATAGGCTTTTTAGTTTCAAAAGTTCTTTTATAATAGCATCTCCATGAGGAAAAAAAAATAGACTCTGTGAGTTTATATCACTCTTCTCTGACCCCAGACTATTTGAAATGACTTCATAATTATCCACAGCAGAGCCAGTTGAGGCTGAGAAGAAATGGTAGGGGAAAAAAGTTTTCAGAATTTGCTTACTTTGTCTCTTACAATGGTAATAAATCTTGCTAACTTAACCTAGGGGAAAAAAGATGTCATTTAAAAAGTAATCTATATTTCTTTGGTTATACCTAAAGTAAAAACTGGTTACAGCAGTGATTCCCCAAGTGATATCTGCACTCAAACCCCCAGGGAAGGACAGGTCCCTGAGATGCTTTCAGGGACTCTGAGAGGTAGAAAGTGTTTTAACAGAAACCTAACATGCAATTTGCCTTTTAAATTCTGTTAGCATTTGCCCTGATGTGGTAAAAGGAATAACGTTTGGAACAGAATAGTTACTGCTTTATGGAAGACATACTACAGTCCCTGATAATAAGAAAATACTTCTTGAAAATTTACAAAGCAACAGGTTGAATTTTTAGAACAAAGATTTGCCACTTAAACAAAGAGCTTGTATATTTCTTCTGGAATGATTTGTGAGAAACAGTGTTACAGTCAGACCTATCCAGGGTGGAGTCCTTGTGTGTCCATTCAACTCTGTGAACATGGTGAATTACTAAAATTTCTCAGCCTCAGATTCTCCTTCAAATGAGGATAATGCTTTGAAACATGAAGTTATTAATTAATGTATATAAGTACCCAGTGTAATTCTCAATAGCAAAGATATGGGAACAACTCATGTGCTCATCAAAGGATAAATGGATTAAAAGGATGTGGTATGTATTATACAACAGAATATTACCAGCCCTGAGAAAAGAAGATATTCTTTCAAGAGAACATATTGTAAATAAGTAGTAAACAATCCATAGAGATAAAATTGTCAATTGTCTGTCTATATGAACACAGACAATATTATTGCATTATAATAACATAATGTGATAAACATTGCTGCATCAATTGTATTACAATATACAGATATATCACACCACCTACCTTAGACTTATACAATGTTACATGTTAAATTTATTCAATAAGATAAAAACCCTGCTGATTACTTGGACTATGACATTCAGCAAGAATTGTTTTCTCTTTCTACTCCCTTTCTCCAAATGAATGACCATAAATCCTACCAAGAATTCTTTCACAGTAATTGTTTATTAATATTTTTAACAGAATATGTGATTTCAAAAGGATGATTGGTTAGGTACTGACAGAAGTACAATGCTTTTGCTATCAAAAACTTTCTGCTACCTGCAAAGGATTTTGACCCAAAATTTATATCTTTCCAGAAAATTCTTTCCTAAGTCACTCTTGGAATGAAAGTTATGACCAACCTAGACAGCATATTAAAAAGCAGAGACATTACTTTGCCAACAAAGGTCTGTCTAGTCAAGGTGATGGTTTTTCCAGTGGTCATGTATGGATGTGAGAGTTGGACTATAAAGAAAGCTGAGCACCGAAGAATTGATGCTTTTGAACTGTGGTGTTGGAGAAGACTCTTGAGAGTCCCTTGGACTGCAAGGAGATCCAACCAGTCCATCCTAAAGGAGATCAGTCCTGGGTGTTCATTGGAAGAACGGATGTTGAAGCTGAATGTCTAGTCCTTTGGCCACCTGATATAAAGAGCTGACTCATTTGAAGGATCCTGATGTTGGAAAAGATTGAGGGCATGAGGAGAAGGGGATGACAGAGGATGAGATGGTTGGATGGCATCACCGACTCGATGGACATGGGTTTGGGTAGACTCCAGGAGTTGGTGAAGGACAGGGAGGCCTGGCATGCTGCGGCTCATGGGGTTACAAAGAGTTGGACACGACTGAGTGACTAAACTGAAATGAAGTCACTCCTAACAGCTGCTTGATTAGCAATGAGTTTGTATACGACAGGTGGCCTTGAAATGCTTGGCTCTATGTCTCCTCAGAGTAAAGTGAGTTGCTGTTTTTACATCTCCCCTGTTTTGAAAAGTAAAACACAGACTCAGATATTACAAAGCTTTTTTCTTCTGTTACTCTGCATAGTTTGGGTAAATAGCTCACTGTCCATCTCCAGAGACTAGAGGAAAACAAGCTCTTAGCATGTGGTTGGTGCCAACAGGTAACAACTGGTGAGAAGGAAACGTTTTCTCCCTGATTTAGGTCAATGCACCCCTCCTACCCAGGAGTCTGTCTTCTGTGTGCCTCTCTTATCTTCAGGTTTGGGTCATCTGCCACTTGGTGTGTTGGATGCAGAGATGAGATTAAGATCCTTTGAAATCCTCCAGAGTTGGTGGTATGTCTGATGTCTACAGGAGGCAACCATAACTCAAGAGTCCCTTCTTCTGGGAAGTGTGATAATAATTCTGATCTACAGAGCAATGGCATAAACAAGCATGGATCAATGTACACACATGGTTGGCCCAAGAAGCCCACTGAAGATAAAATTTTCTGCTTAGATCTGAAGTTGTGTTTTGCATCCTTGCTGAAAAGAATGCACATTGAATGGGCTTCTTGCTGGGATAGAGAACATGTGACCTCAAGGAAACAACTCAGACCCTGTTTGTGAGGACAGCCTGCACTCCTGGGTCAAGTAGACCCAGCTCACACCTGTGCCCACCCCTCCCCCAAGCGGGAGGAATGTCTTTAATGAGCATAAAAATCTTCCCTGAATTTGCAGACTGAAGGAGTAAAGAGCAGTAATGAGTGCTGGGCATGGAAGGGGAAGAGAATGACCTGGCACTTGTGGAGAAGGTGCTGGGGATTCACAGAGGAGGTTTCACTTTGAGCTGCAGCTGGAAGAAGACCGCACGAGGGTTTACAGAGGCAAGTGGAGTGGGTCATAGTCAAAGAGGCGTAGGAGAAGCCGAGCGCCCCATCCTTCAGGGAGGAGAAGCCGTTGCTGCAGGTTTGTGCCTCATCAGGAAGCACAGGCACCCAGAGTGCGGATTACACATGTGCCCTGAATGCACAGGAAATGTCTGGGACTTTCTGGGCAGCTTGACTTTCTGGACATAGCGGAGGGACCACCCCAAGAAAGGACCATTTGGAGGCAGAAGAGGGGATGGCAGGTGGAAACTGGAGAGGAGGCTTCCAGAGAAGTCTTCATGCTTTGACACTAACTTGAAAACAAGTTTAGTGTCAAATAATGAGGAAAAGGACCAGAAAATGTGAGTCTGCTCAGAGCTCAGAGCTTCCTCTTCAGGTGTCTCTCACTCTTCAGTTTTTAGCTGAACATACCAACATATTGCTGTTGTTCAGTCACTAGGTCATGTATGACATTTTGCGACCCCATGGATTGCAGCACACCAGGCTTCCCTGTCCTTCACTATCTCCTGGAGTTTGTTCAAACTCAAGTCCATTGAGCCGGTGATGCCATCCAACCATCTCATCCTCTGTCATCCTTTTCTCCTCTGCCTTCAATCTTTCCCAGTATCAGGGGCTTTTCCAGTGAGTGGGCTCTTTATATCAGTTATAAAAGCTTAAAAGCCAAGTACTGAAGCTTCAGCTTCAACATCAGTCCTTCCAATGGATCTTCAAGTTGATGGATATGCCAGCTCTCTGGTATAAATCAGAAACAATTACTGACATTTCCCTGAAATTATCAGATAAAATTTCAAGGGACTTATGCAAAGGAAGAAGCTTTTATTTAACATTTAAGCGGGGTGTGTGGGGGGGTGGTGTGTGAGAAGGTCCAATGTGATTCACCCAGGTGGGCTGTGCCACTTAAACACACCGAGGAGATGGCGTATTGCCTGTGAGTATGTGGAATTGGCTAGTATGACACATAGCTCACTGAGAAAATTGCCTGAAACTGCCCAATGATATCTTCTAAGAACAAAAATAATCTTCCAGCAAGGTTATTGAGCACTTATTACACTTTATGATAATAATAGTAATAACTAATAATGGTTAAATTTTACCTCTCGAGACTTCCCTGGTAGCTCAGCTGGTAAAGAATCTGCCTGCAATGCAGGAGACCCCGGTTTGATTCCTGGGTCGGGAAGATCTCCTGTAGAGGAGATACATTACCCACTCCAGTATTCATGGGCTTCTTGGTGGCTCAGATGGTTAAGAATCTGTCTGCAATGCATGAGACCTGGGTTCCATCCTTGGGTTGGGAAGATCCCCTGGAGGAGGGCATGGCACCCCACTCCAGTATGCTTGCCTGGAGATTCTCCATGGACAGAGGAGCCTGGTGGGCTACAGTCCATGGAGGCTCAAAGAGTTGGACACGACTGAGTGACTAAGCACAGCACACAAATTTTATCTAATGGGATACTGTATCACCCTTTGATACAAATTTTATATGGAAACCAATAATAAAACCACACAAATGTTTCAAAGCTCAATGAAGCACAGATAATGAATATAACAAGTACCTGGAATCCAGAGAAAGAAGAGATTTGTTCAAACGCTTCCAAACGGATTGGCTTGGAGCATAAAAATCTCCCCTGAATTTGCAGACTGAAGGAGTAAAGAGCAGTAATGAGTGCTGGGCATGGAAGGGTAGGAGAATGACCTGGCACTTGTGGAGAAGGTGCTGGGGATTCACAGCGGAGGTTTCACTTTGAGCTGCAGCTGGAAGAAGACTGCACGAGGGTTTACAGAAGCAAGTGGAGTGGGTCATAGTCAAAGAGGCATAGGAGAAGCTGAACGCCCCATCCTTCAGGGAGGAGAAGCCGTTGCTGCAGGTTTGTGCCTCATCGGGAAGCACAGGCACCCAGAGTGCGGATTACACATGCGCCCTGAACGCACAGGAAACGTCTGGGACTTTCTGGGTGGCTCGAGTTAACGACTCCTCCGATTTAATATGAGCTGTTAAAACGAATCACCGCATTTCGACCAAATTATCATACCACCGAAAACGCTCGTCAGCCTGTCACTGCTGAGGCTGCAACTTGAACCCTCTGATGATTTAACTTTCCTGCAATATTCCATCTTCTTAACATAAAACTGTAGACAAGTGACTCGGCTGCACACAGACATTCTTTTAATATTTTTCGGGCAGCTTCTTTACGAGTCCAGAGACCCTCTGCCCCTCAACTCAGTGGAAAAGCTTAGCATGAGAATCTTGGCTGCAAAACCCAACATTCTGCACTAGCAGATGGAGCGCGTGGCCATTTTTGAAGTGGAACAAATGTATGAATTTAATTAGAGAGGAGTTGACAAGCTCTTTTCCTTTAGTTGCATAATGTTGAAGACAATTGTGATAAGGTACATGCTTTCTTATTTCTTACCATGATAAATAGTTGCAACATTTTCTTATTTCCTCTTTTTTTCCTGATTTTCTATGTCTTCCTCACTTTATGAGCTCATTAACAATATTGTTTATGCGACAATTTTTTTTTCAGGTCAGTGGCAAAGACTGGCTATCTCTGTGATGTTGTGAACATGTGGGCCTTGAATCTATGGCTGTCAGAACATTTGCAGCAGCCTGCCTTTGAGACCATAACGGTCTCCATACTTGAGCGATTTGTCAGGGAAATTGTAAATTGGATCAGGTGCAATCTCTTCAGAGGGGAGGTCTCAGTGCATTCTGTTATTTTTATAGGGGAGGCTTTAGGGGCATAATCTCTGGCCTAATAATAAATTAAAGAAAGAGCTAAGGACAAAGGAAGCACACTTAATCTCAGTCCAGTTCTTGATATTAAGCAGCACCAGTTTTCCAAGGGTCAATGTGAATGGCGTGTTTGTAGAACTCTCAACAGACAGAAACCCCCTCCTAACATGTTTGATCCATTAAAGGATTAAATGGGAAACTGGGGGATGGGGTGGACAGATGAGTCATGAGCAAGAATTTTTTTACTCTTAGGTATTTTCTTTTTTACTTGTAAAATGGTTATAATACCATCTTACTTACATTTTAGACTAAGGCCGATTAAGAGCAATGATATATGTACACACACTAAAGGCATTCAGACGTGAAGGACAAACACATTATGGAGCCATTCACTAACCATGGCCTGGGAGGCTCCCTCAAAAGCCTGGGCCAGGCCACCTGTTCCTTGAGGACCCTCAGCATCTGAACTACATTGGATTGTGGAAATCTTCTGTTCTCTCTGGGACTCATTGTAACTGTTCATCTGTCTGCTGAAATCTGGCCCTCATGGACTGCAGTGATGCGTGGAGGGGAAATTACAGTTGGGAGACAGTGAGTAGACGTTGATACTGACCCTCCAGCTTCTTCCACGTCACATGAAATGACAATGGCTCAAGATGTGAATATGTCACATGGCCCTGGAGATTGGAAATAGAGGAATCCTTTATGTAATCACTGAACAAACACATATCAAGTCATTGCCATTGATCAGTCCCATGTTCAATACGTGAGAATACAGAACAGATATCGTTCCTTCTCCTTTGAGAAGAGTTTAGCGGCAGACACCTACAATAAAGAGTAAAACTACATACACAGGTGATCAGGACTCCAGGGAATGAAGCAGGGTGGGAGGCAGGTGGTGAGTGGTGAAATGACATCGCTGTTCCAGAAATGTTTAAGATGAGACATGAAGACATAAAAGAAGCCCATCAGGAGAAGAACACAGAGAGGGAACAGCCAGACTGAAGATACAGCCTGTATGCAGGTCCTGAGGCAGAAAGGGACTCTCATTTCTGAGGAAACACAGACTCACATTATGGGCGATGTTGTATTTCCACAAAGGATACTCTGAAGTCCCAACCCCAGGGACCTCTGAAAGCAGCCTTCTTTGGAAGTAGGGTGTTGGCTCCAACTAATGTCCATAGAGTCATTGATGCCATCCAGCCACCTCATCCTCGGTCATCCCCTTCTCCTCCTGCCCTCAATCTTTCGCAGCACCAGGGTCTTTTCCACTGAGTCAGCTCTTCCCATCAGGTGGCCAAAGTCTTGGAGCTTCAGCATCAGTTCTTCCAATGTGTATTCAGGCATGATTTCCTTTAGGATTGACTAATTTGATCTTTTTGCTGTCCAAGGGACTCTCAAGAGTCTTCGCTAGCACCACAGTTTGAAAGCATCTAATGTTAAAATTAGAGCATTTTATTCACAGTGTTTCATTAACTTATGCGTAATTCTTCTGCATGAACTTCTCTTCAAAGTTAAAGTCAAGGATTATGCTACACACAAAGCCATTCTGTCTGAACTTGTGTCTAAATTCAGGGATTGGTATTTCACTTTAGACATGAGAAGTATGGCACTCGGAATAGATTACTTAATGGTTCAGTGTTCTCTTCATTCCATAATTCTTAACATGAAGGTGGTAGGCTTGAAATATGTTTAGAAATTTACATGCTGCAATATGCTCTCTGAAATTATAAACACATGATGTCTATACATTTTAGGTATGGTTTCAGGAACATATAGAAACCAAAATTGTAGAAAATCTTTAGTCTCTGCTATCTAGTATGAAATAGGTTGTTTTGGGTATTACAATAAATAGAAAATACAAAATTCATGTTGGTGGCAACTGTGAGTTTATTTTTAAGTGATATTAACTGTCAGCACATCATGTTCAAAATGGCCTTTGGCAGGTGTTCCTAGGAGGTAAAGCTGTGTTGCTATTAAAAGTCTATAACAGGAAATGATTATATTAGAACAATGTATTATAATCCTGGAATATTAAAAGCAAAGTGAACCCTGGATAAACATGATCAGATTATTTTTAGGGCCAGTGCTATTTGAATGGGGCTGTGGACCCCGGTGATTACAGGATGAGGACATTTCAGTGCTGAGAGGCTGACACCTGTTCCGATAGCAGGGCTCGCTTTGAGAGACTCACTAGGGAACCAGCGGAGAGGGGCCCATTCACTGAAATGGGAGTCCTAATGCATTAAAAACATGCATGTTCTTCAGCGCATCTAGTCTACACTCATTCTGAATTAAAGATTAGTGAAATGGAAACATGGAAGAATATGTAGAAAACATATCCAGGGGAATATTAGTAGTATGAAAAGCAAAGCTCAAATAAGGTCTCTCAAATGCTGTACTGTTGTCCCTGGGTGGAGGACAACCTGAACACAGTCCTGGGAAGCCACAGAACAGCACAATCCAAGGTCACAGTTGGCACTGAATACAGCCACAACACATGGCAGAGAGAAAAAGGAAATTACAGTTTCAAAATTATATAGAGTATTCTTTCACTCTATAAAAAATGTAATGTTCACAATACTTCATTACCGATCACTGTAGCGTATTTCCTCTCAATTTTTATTAAATTGAATTACAAGCTTTTTCTTAAAAAAATGTGCAACTTATTACATAAACAAGTACAAACAAGGGTTATGTAAACAAGCATAGTTCTGTATAAAAAGGAATACATGTTTGCCCAGGAGGTTGCATATGGGCTGTTCACAGTAACATACAAAGTTGCTGATGAAGCTAGTTTTGTGACCCTTGGTCTACTCCTGTAATTTGCTATTTACCAGGAAACACGTCATCACAGGGGTTACAACTACTGGTAGTCAGCAAATGGCCCAATTTTCTAAGGCATCATATTCCCCGAGAATGGCTTTCAGTTCAGTTCAGTCTCTTAGTCGTGTCTGACTCTTTGCAACTCCATGAATCGCAGCACGCCAGGCCTCCCTGTCCATCACCATCTCACGGAGTTCACTCAGACTCACATCCATCGAGTCGGTAATGCCATCCAGCCATCTCATCCTCTGTTGTCCCCTTTTCCTCCTTCCCCCAATTCCTCCCAGCATCAGAGTCTTTTCCAATGAGTCAACTCTTCGCATGAGGTTGCCAAAGTACTGGAGTTTCAGTTTTAGCGTCATTCCTTCTAATGAACACCCAGGACTGATCTCCTTTAGGATGGGCCGGTTGGATCTCCTTGCAGTCCCAGGGACTCTCAAGAGTCTTCTCTAACACCACAGTTCAAAAGCATCAATTCTTCGGTGCTCAGCTTTCTCCACAGTCCAACTCTCACTTCCATACATGACCACTGGAAAAACCATAGTCTTGACCAGACGGACCTTTGTTGGCAAACTAATGTCTCTGCTTTTCAATACTCTATCTAGGTTGGTCGTAACTTTTCTTCCAAGGAGTAGGCGTCTTTTAATTTCATGGCCTCAGTCACTATCTGCAGTGATTTTGGAGCCCCCCAAAATAAAGTCTGACACTGTTTCCACTGTTTCCCCATCTATTTCCCATGAAGTGATGGGACCAGATGCCATGATCTTAGTCTTCTGAATGTTGAGCTTTAAGCAAACTTTTTCACTCTCCACTTTCACTCTCATCAAGAGGCTCTTTAGTTCCTCTTCACTTTCTGCCATAAGGGTGGTGTCATCTGCATATCTGAGGTTATTGGTATTTCTCCCGGCAATCTTGATTCCAGCTTGTGTTTCTTCCAGCCCAGCGTTTCTCATGATGTACTCTGCATAAAAGTTAAATAAGCAGGGTGACAATATACAGCTTTGACGTACTCCTTTTCCTATTTGGAACGAGTCTGTTGTTCCATGTCCAGTTCTAACTGTTGCTTCCTGACCTGCATACAGGTTTCTCAAGAGGCTGGTCAGGTGGTCTGGTGTTCCCGTCTCTGGCACACAAGTGTGGGCAGCTGTGACAGCACACAAGCGTGGCGGAGAGGAGCTACCCCACGTTCGAGGTCAGGGGCCACGGCCGAGAGGAGCAGCCCCACGTCCAAGGAGCGGTGGCTGCATGGGAACAGGAGGGCCTAGAGGAGCTACTCCATGTTCCAGGTCAGAAGGGGCAGCCATGAGGAAATACCCCTCATCCTAGGTAAGGAGCAACTGCTGCACTTTGCTGGAGCAGCCGTGAAGAGATACCCCACGTCCAAGGTAAGAGAAACCCATGTAAGATGGTAGGTGTTGCAAAAGGGCATCAGAGGGCAGACACACTGAAACCATAATCAAAGAAAACTAGTCAATCTAATCACACTAGGACTACAGCCTTGTCTAACTCAATGAAACTAAGCCATGCCATGTGGGGCCACCCAGGATGGGTGGGTCATGGTGGAGAGGTCTGACAGAATGTGGTCCACTGGAGAAGGGAATGGCAAACCACTTCAGTATTCTTGCCTTGAGAACCCCATGAACAGTATGAAAAGGCAAAATGATAGGATACTGAAAGAGAAACTCTCCAGGTCAGTAGGTGCCCAATACACTATTGGAGAATGGCTTTGCCGTGTCGCAAATGTCCTGATTTTGAATTTTATGTTAATTCTCATCATCTGTTTCACTTCCCTCCCCTGAAATTTTCCAAGACACAATACTGTCTTCATTTGATACTCAATTACACTGATAATCTACCAATCATTACAATGAGGGAAATTAATTTTAAAAATATTGTTCTAAAAGAAATAATAATGTAGCCTGCAAGTTTCATTTAATATTAGACACACTCAGATGTTTCTGACAATTCCTGTGTGTTTTAACATCCTGCCTGCTCCCCTGGGAACACTGTTATTTACCTTTGGAAGCAGCTGCTTGTTGCTTATCCAGTCACCCAGGCATGTCCTACTCTTCCAGACCCCATGGACTATAGCACACCAGGCTTTCCTGTCTGTCCCTCTCCATCTCCGGGAGTTTGACCAAGTTCATGTCCATTGCATCGGTGATGCCATCCAGCCATCTCATCCTCTGAGGCCCTCTTCTCCTAAGAGGCTGTTTACTGGTATAATATTTGCCAGATGTAATAACACACCTCCAGGAGAGAAAAGTTTTCCCTTGAATTTGAGGAGGTTTACAAAGAAAACAAAATCATCTAATGTATAGGCAGCATCTGCTGTATAATACAAGTCTTCTCATATGGATATAAAGTTAGTCCCTCTCTCAAATGATAACTTTCCTGCTAACCAAATATTACATCCAAGAAAACAGGTGAAAAGAGTTTTAGAGAAACAATAGGTAGCTGAGCAAGGATTAAGCTAACAGTATGAATAATAGTATCTCTCTTGTCCTGCTTAGTCGCTCAGTTGTGTCCGACTCTTTGCGTCTCCATGGACTATAGCTTGCCTCCTCTGTCCAAGTTCCCCGCCGCCCCTGCCCCTGGCAAGAATACTGGAGTGTGTTGCCATTTCCTTCCCCAGGGGTTGAACCTGGTCTCCCTCTTTGCAGGGAGACTCTTTACTGTCTGAGCCACCAGGGAAGCTCCTTCTAAAGACTAAGTCAACTAAGTGTGATTACAGTGCCTCAACCCAGGTTTCACTGGGACAAATCAGTGACCAGGTCCCAGTAAACATGGACCAGAGCTCCTCATTTTGAGGCAATTATTTCACTCCTGAAGAGTTTAACTTTGAAATTAATCCTTCCTGGTTCACAGAAGTGTCTGTAATGGGACAATACTGTCTTAGATGCTGCATGCAAATACATTGTGTGTGTGTGTGTGTGTGTGTGTGAACGCACAAGTGTGTGTGACTAATATCCTGAACATATCACATTGTTCAGCCATTTTATTAAGTGGAGACTAGTTAGTTCAGTCCCATTATTGGCAGCATCTGGTGATAAATGTATAGTGATTGGAACCTCGTTTTGTGATGTATTTTGGCTAATAACTACCATCATTGGCTTTGCTCTCTACAAGTCCCAAGAGATCAAAGCTAATTCTTGGAGGAATCCATCCACTCAGGAAACAATCTCTCTTCCTGTTCCCTGATAGCACTTTGAGATTATCCATCATTAGTAAAAAAAAAAAGAATTCTAAGCAAAAAATGAAATGAGCTTGTTCCAAAAAGAGCAGGTTCATCAAAAGTAAACAGGTCGTGCTGTGAAACTCAATCAGCAGGGTGCACTGACCAGAACAACAGCACACCTTCCTGTTATCAAGGACCTGCTTTGGAAGGGAGCAAAAGTACCCCTGCCCCAAATGAACCTGTGCAAGGGCACTAAACTATCCCTCTCCAAAGTCATCAATACTACCTCCTCATCAGCCCACCATGTGTTATCACCCCTATGAACTTGTAAGAGTCTTTTTGCCTACCTTGCTTTTTAGCAGAAAGGTGGACAGGCAAAAAGAAAAAAAAAAGGGGGCGGGCAGAATGAATAGATAAACTCTCCTGGGGCCATGGGGCACAGTGTAACCTAGAAAGCATGGCTGGGGAAATTTCTTTAAACTTCTCAGCTGACTCCTTTGGAAGGTGGTAGAATCTAGTGTGTACATTCTGGTCTTTTCTCTGCATCATTGTGAGCATCACCTGGCAGAAGTTCCCCTGGAAGAACTGCCCGGATGTGAGGGGAATGTGCTATGTTCTCAGGTGACATGGGAAAGTTCCCGCACGTATAATCCATTATGAAGATGGAGGCTCTCCCCGTCTGTTTTTTTGACAGCAAAACCCAGAGGAACTGACGAACAGACCTCCTCTCTCTCTAGCATCCTGAGCTCTCAGCCTGTCTGAGCACAGTGTCACTTTGAGGATGCTCTTTCTTTTCTTCCCCTGGGACATGCCCTTCCCGTCTTCATCTTCTCTCCTTGCAGCTCTCCCTGGAAGTGGGGTGCACAATCACAGCCCAGTCTGGGGATGACAAGCCCCCACTGCCATACGACTTCAGCCAAACATCCCTGGAGTCCACTGGCGGCCTCTTAATTGGCCCCCACGGCTGGTTCTCCGCTCATGCCCTGCTCCAAAATTAGAAGCATTTGATGCAGACAAAAGCTCTTGAAATTCCACTTCCTGACACCCTGCCCGTCCGTCCTCACTCTAAGAGACACGCAGTGTTACAGACAAGCAGCTTCCTCCCAGCAGTTACACAAAGGTCAGAAAACTCTCAGAGAATCAAAGCAAAGTAAATGTCTGCCTGGGAATTACTGAATGTGTGTGTGCGTGGAAAGCTAGATCTTGTAAAAGGTAAATATCGTAGACAGAAAGCTGAGGGACCTTTGTGTTCTCACTGTTTACTGTGAGATTTACAGAGTCCATGCTTCTCAGTCCTACATTTGGTGCTGCGTTCAGAGGCCTCCACTGTCTGCTGTCATTTATTATTGGCCTCACACCTGCTCCTCTCTGCTCTCCCTTCCCCACATTTCTGGGAGATGGAGTTTTCATTTTAGTTTAGATCAAATGTTCGTTATGGGACCATTTAGGTGTGGCCAGGAATTTAAGGTCAACTCTTTAAAAATAATGCATTTCAGAAATGTTTAAAGAGGATGCTGGAAAGTAGTTTGTTTTCAATATTTATAACTGAAGAAAACAAAAATTAGACCAAGGTCTCTACTCCTCCCACTTTCAGCAGTAGCAAGAAGAAAAACAAGTTACTATGCTGTCTGAAAATGAAAGTGAAGGTTGCTCAGTTGTGTCCAACTCTTTGCGACCCCATGGACTACAGGCTCCATGGAATTCTCCAGGCCAGAATACTGGAGTGGGTGGCTGTTCCCTTCTCCAGGGAATCTTCCCAACCCAGAGATCGAACCCAGGTCTCCCGCATTGCAAGCGGGATTGCAGGATTCTTCATCGGCTAAGTCACAAGGGAAGCCCGAAACCACATCCGTATCTGGCCAACTCCCTGACTTAGGTTCTGCAGCCCTGGGGCAAGTTCAAGAATGGAGTACTTGTGAGACGTGTGGATGTTACACCTGGTGGCTGACATTGGGGAAAGAGGCAGGCTACTGTCCATAAGGTCGCAAAAGAGTCGAACACACGTTAGCGACTAAACGAGAAACATAGGTGGATAGAGCTGAATATTCTCCAGGAAGGTGGCCTGGAAGAAAACCTGTCTTCCACTTGGGTCCTTGCAGCCATGCATCTCACAAGTACTCCGCTCTCAAATGTGGCCTGGGCCAGCAGAACCTAAGTGATGGAGTCAGCCAGGTATGGGTGTGGTTTCAGAGCAGCAGAGCTCAGACTTTGGGGTCACGCAAAACACAAAGTGTCTCTCGATGCATCTTCCCTCGACCTTGTGGTTTTGAGTGTGGTCACTAGAACTCACTTCCTGAAATCTCCCCTGCCTCACTTGTACAACGTGAGTGAGGATAATGCTTACATCTTGGAACAATTGGGAAAACAGAAGAATGGGATGTAGGAACACACAGAGCACGGTGCCCACCCCGTCCTCCGCTCTGATTTTCTGCTGAGAGAAGTCAGACCACCATACCATGTGATACCCAGCATGAAGGCCATGAGTAGCGTTCCAGCTTCTGACACCTACAGGGACACCCAAGAAGATTCACCAGTTTCAATGTCTGTTTTCCAAAGGTTCAGAATATAAACCTGAACCCTCTGGGTGGTAATTAGCAGCTGAGACGGTAATGGAATTTGCCTGTGAAAATAGTAATATTACATATCCTGAGGGGCTGCAAAACGCTCGCAGTTATGATCATACACCATTGCGGATGTGAGTGTCTCAGGCTTTGAAAGCTAACCACAGCCTAATGCATGAAGTAGAATCTGAGTGTGAATTTTCCAAAATCTGTTTCCTTGTGGTGGAAGACCAGATAAAATTGTGGATTTATTTTCTCCTCAAAAATAAAATGCCAGTCAAAACCAATTCTTGTTATCTCTGTGCTCGAGTTCATCAAAACCTGGCAGTAACGTGAAAGACACTGAAAACTTGCTGATTTTAGAATAATAACGACTTTCAAAAAATGGCTGACACCAACAAGATGTTTGTTACAGGTGGCATAAGGATGGAGTTTAACCAGTGTAGCTAATTTGAAAGGCTTGGTGACATTGTGTGAGCTGGATTTTTTGATGATCTATCTAATATTTTAGTTGCATTTTGGTTTTTATGCTCAGGTAAACCCAACAACATCACAATGGATTATCTTCAGATGTAGAAGAAACTGTGATTGTTCTAAGCATTATTTTCAAAAAGAATTCCTCACGCTGCACGGGGATTTTAAAATAAAATAGTGTTGAAGTACAGTTGCTTTACAATGTTATGTTAGCTTCTGCTGAACAATGAAGTGAATTAGCTATACGTATACATATATCCACTCTTTTTTGAATTTCCTTCCCATTTAAGTCACCGCAGAGGATTGAAGTGTTTCCTGTGCTCTGGAGTGGGTTCTCATTTAGTCATTTATTTTATACGTAGTATCAATAGTGTATTGTATATATGTACAATATGCAATGTATATGTATATATACTGAGCATAGATACAATCTCAGCTGTGTATGCAATTCCAGTTCCCAAATTCTTCCCATCCCCTTTTTCCCCTTGGTGCCCGTACATTTGTGCTCTATGTCCTTGTCTCTATTCTGCCCTGCAAGTAGGTTAATCAGCACCATTTTTCTAAATATCACATATATGTGCTAATGTATGATTTTTTCTGACTTCCTTCACTCTATATGACAGTCTCTAGGTCCATCAGGTGGAAATTTTTTGTCAATCTAAGGTCTGTCTAGACAAGGCTATGGTTTTTCCAGTGGTCATGTGTGGATGTGAGAGTTGGACTATAAAGAAAGCTGAGCACCGAAGAATTGATGCTTTTGAACTGTGGTGCTGGAGAAGACTCTTAAGAGTCCCTTGGACTGCAAGGAGATCCAACCAGTCCATCCTAAAGGAGATCAGTGCTGAGTGTTCGTTGGAAGGACTGATGTTGAGGCTGAAAGTCCAATCCTTTGGCCACCTGATGGGAAGAGCTGACTCATTTGAAAAGACCCTGATGCTGGGAAATATTGAAGGCAAGAGGAGAAGGGGACGACAGAGGATGAGATGATTCAATGGCATCACTAACTCAATGGGAATGAGTTTGAGTGAACTCCGGGAACTGGTGATGGAAAGGGAGGCCTGGGGTGCTGCAGTCCATGGGGTCACAAAGAGTAGGACATGATGGAGCGACTGAGCTGAAATGAACTTCCTAGAATGATAATTTCTAAATGGTGATCTGTCTGTTGGGAAAACACACCCTATGCCATGCATCACTCTTGAATTGTTGCTTTGAGGGGCAAGTGGAGAAACCTGCTGGGACTGTGGGCACCTGGGCTGTGATGGCTGAGGTTGGATATCCTGAAGACCAGCCATTCCCCTCACACTCAGTGGCACAGCTGGAAGTACCATTGCCGTCTTATTTGTTCTGGACCCATGTGCCAGTACCAGATCAATTTTTAATGATCAATTGACCATGAAGCTCAAGATTTTCCCTCATGCTCCTCATCAACAAATTGGTCTCTAATTTCCAAGAGACAAAGGTATCTCTTCAGTAAGAGAGGTGCTTATCTCCCAGAGAGATGCAATGGAAAATCAGAAACAATCTGAACTGGGGAAATATAATTTCATTGCTATACATAACAGCATAGAAACAGGAAAGAGCCAATCGTCCATGTTTAAAGCCAGGCTTCAGCAATATGTGAACCATGAACTTCCAGATGTACAAGCTGGTTTTAGAAAAGGCAGAGGAACCAGAGATCAAATTGCCAACATCCGCTGGATCATGGAAAAAGCAAGAGAGTTCCAGAAAAATATCTATTTCTGCTTTATTGACTATGCCAAAGCCTTTGACTGTGTGGATCACAAAAACCTGTGGAAAATTCTGAAAGAGATGGGAACACCAGACCACCTGACCTGCCTCTTGAGAAATCTGTATGCAGGTCAGGAAGCAACAGTTAGAACTGGACATGGAACAACAGACTGGTTCCAAATAGGAAAAGGAGTATGTCAAGGCTGTATATTGTCACCCTGCTTACTTAATTTGTATACAGAGTACATCATGAGAAAGGCTAGGCTGGAAGAAGCACAATCTGGAATCAAGATTGCTGGGAGAAATATTAATAACCTCAGATATGCAGGTGACACCACCCTTATGGCAGAAAGTGAAGAAGAACTAAAGAGCCTCTTGATGAAAGTGAAAGAGGAGAGTGAAAAAGTTTGCTTAAAGCTCAACATTCAGAAGACTAAGATCATGGCATCTGGTCCCATCACTTCATGGCAAATAGATGGGGAAAAAGTGGAAACAGTGGCTGACTTTATTTTTCTGGGCTCCAAAATCACTGCAAATGGTAATTGCAGCCATGAAATTAAAAGATGCTTACTCCTTGGAAGAAACGTTACGACCAACCTAGATAGCATATTAAAAAGCAGAGACATTACTTAGTCAACAAAGGTCCTTCTAGTCAAGGCTATGGTTTTTCCAGTGGTCACGTATGGATGTGAGAGTTGTACTATAAAGAAAGTTGAGTGCTAAAGAATTGATGCTTTTGAACTGTGGTGTTAGAGAAGACTCTTGAGAGTCCTTGGACTGCAAGGAGATCCAACCAGTCCATCCTAAGGGAGATCAGTCCTGAGTGTTCATTGGAAGGACTGATGTTGAAGCTGAAACTCCAATACTTTGGACACCTGATGTGAAGAACTGACTCATTTGAAAAGACCCTGATGCTGGGAAAGATTAAGGGCAGAAGGAGAAGGGGACAACAGAGGATAAGATGGTTGGATGGCATCACCGACTCAGTGGACATGGGTTTGGGTGGATTCCGGGCATTGGTCATGGACAGGGAGGCCTGGCGTGCTGCGGTTCATGAGGTCACAAAGAGTTGGACGAGACTGAGTGACTGAGCTGAACTGGAAGACGTCATTTACATCGTCTCCCAATGCTATAAGAAGAACGTTGCAGCCTCTGTATGTTCTAAGTCTACGATTCCTTACACAGGTCTAGGCATGCAACTCCACAGGGGTTTCTGAGTTCTCAGATGCCCTCTTTTGTGGACCAAATTCCCCAAAGCTGAAGATGTTTAAAAAATACCTTTTATGGGGATCAAATGTCATTCATATCAAGATTTCATTCCATTGCTTCGAGGCAGATAAGAAGGCATAAATGTGTGAGTATTTCCCCAAGAGATGTGGGGATGGTGCAGAAGAAAACATGAGCCAAATCTTCAAAGTCCTTCACATGAGAATTATTTTGTTGATTAAAGATAGGCAGTAGCTTGTCCTTTCCTGCCCCAGGTAAGTTTGAAGAGAATGCAAGTGGGTGTCTGTGTAGCCCACACTCTCTTCTCGGGGCAGAGTGGGCAATGGAAAGAGGGGAATGACCTCCAGACTGCTGCCTTGGTTTCTGGGCCCGCTGGCCCATCGGGCTGCCTGGGAGGTCCTGCATGGCCACCTCTGTTTTCCAGAAAAACGCGGAAATGCTCAGTTCAGAAATGCTGGCTCTCAGGAAGAAGCTCATGAACCCTAGCCCCACCTTCGGCTAAGCTCCAAAGCTGTGTGAGTGACATCTTGTATCCCCTGGTGTTGTATTTATCCTGGAAAGGGGAGTGGAAAACATCAGTGGTCTTCATCTTAATGTGCTGTTTCTCACCAATTTTGTAAATTAAAGTATAAAATTTCTAACTAAGTGAAATGATGGATGCTAACTAATCTTAACATGGTCATCAGCTCCTAGGATATATGCATATCAAATCATGATGCTGTATGCTTTAAACTTATATCACATATTATCTCAATAAAACTAGAAAAAAAAATCAAAGCATAATTTTGCTTGAAAGCCCAGACGGACTGATTTTTGCAGATTTTCTTTTTCTTACGGCCGAGCAAGGAGCCTCTTGGTGTCAAAGTTCCTTAAGCTACAAAACCGAAATCTGTGGGTGGTAGTCTTTCTGTGTGTGACAGACTGTCCATACCCTAGAGTTGAAAGCTTAAAGTGAGTGATTTCATCCTGATTTGTGTTCTGATGTGCACTCCTCCAATAGTAAAAAAAGGAGAAAAGAGAGGAAACCAAGAAATTAACTATAAATGATGAGCAACATAACTAGAAGCAACATACACTTTATCAGTGTGCTGGGCACCCAGCAGCATATGATGACTCCTAGTCGCAGAGTGACCAATGACAGGAGTGTGTCTCTGCAGGGCATTGGCTTTCTTTTTATTGTAGAAATGGACTGGGAATCAGGCACGAGTCCAGTTTTGTTTCGTACTTAGAAATTTAGTGGTTTTCTGGAAGCATCCAAAGGTGTATTATGATTTTTTTTATATCCCTTTGAAAAACAGGGTTTCTAGTGGTTTGCCCTATATTTGTACAGGGGTGTATTTGATAGACCCAATTTATAGTGAGGACGGGTCTCAGGTTTGCCTCCTGTGTGGCCACCAGAGATTGGCTTATTTATTTCTTTTCATGTTTAACTGCCTCTGCCCCTGAGGATCTCATTAGAGTGAGGAATGGGTATAATGAAGACGAGGGTTGGTTATGCGGCTCTTCTGGATCCCAGACACACTCACATCCTTCCACACGTTCCTGCAAACCTACATAGATCCTCAGGGCAGCATGCAACAGGAAAACAAGCAAGGCAAAGGTCTATTTGCATCCAGGGTCCCTGGGAAGGTCGACCATTCATACAGATTCTCTTCTTTTTACCTTGCAAACCCAGGGCGTGCGCAGGAGGGTAAAGGCTCTTCATGCTGGTAAAGGGGGGCGGCCACACCAAGGACAATTCCACAGCTTCACATGACCTAAAAGAGGCTCCATAATTAAATATATATACGTATATAATTAACAAACCACATGGCCCAGACATCAGAATGACAGATAAATAAAGTCTAGGATTGTGGAATCCGGGCTCCAACTGTATTTGGTTTGGTCACTTTGTAAGGGTCAGTGAGGTCCAGGTGGAGAAATGGCAATATATTCATCTGATGGCCTTAGTTCCAGGCAGCCTTCCTCTGTGTCATGGAGGGAGAGCAGAGGTCAAGGTCAGGGTGAAGGTTCAGGACACAGGGCCTCCGTTGTTCTACGTGCTCTCCGTGTGAAGAACCACCTGGCCACAAGCAGAAGGGGTTCTGAGGGATGGCCCTGCACGTGTCAGAAGTGATCCCTATGTAAGGAAACCCTCTGCCCTTGTCCCCAGACTTGTAAAAATGCCAAAGTGAAGTGAAGTTGCTCAATCGTGTCAGACTCTTTGTAACCCCATGCACTGTAGCCTACCAGGCTCCTCTGTCCATCGGATTTTCCAGGCAAGAATACTGGAGTGGGTTGCCATTTCCTTCTCCAGGGCGTCTTTCCGATCCAGGGATTGAACCCGGCTCTCCCACACTGTAGGCAGACGCTTTACCATCTGAGCCACCAGGGACGTCCAACTGGTAGAGATGCCAATTGAGAATCAAATGTGAAACAAATAAAAAATGTCAGTAATAGTCAAGAACTTTGTCTTCCCTGGTTTAATCCTTGTGTATGAATGACGTGGCCTCAGTGGTGAAGGCCTCTGGGCAGAATAGATTTAGAGAAGAAACGGTAAAAGAGCAAAAGGCAGACTCTGCCATGAGCAGCCACACAGGGCCCCTGCAAAGGGATGGTCTACCCCACTGCCAAGCCAGCAGCCCAGCATGGATCCACCCAGGGGTGGTGGAATTCAGGTGCCAATGGAGTAGAATTTGTCCCTTTCCCTCTGCCCACAGAAACAGAGACAGGGAGAGAAAGATCAGTCACCCACAGACCCAGACATGCAGCCCTGGATTCATCCTGAGTTGAAGAGAAACATTGCCTCTGCTTATATCTTCCGTCACCCGACTCCCATCTTTCTGCTTTTTGTGGTTTTCCCTTTCTGCACCCTCACTTTCCCTCTCCCTGTGGATACCTGGGCATGGAGCTCCTGCCAGCTCCTAGAGGGAGGGAGACTTCTCTCTCTTGTTCAACTAGGACAAGCGGAATACCACCTGGTCTATGGCAGGTCTCCAAAAAGAACTGTGAGGGGACTAAAGAACGAGCTCAACTGAAAAGACCCAAGGTGGCCAGAAGGCCGGGCACTCAGGAGGAAGGATGGAGAACGTAGGACCCACCTCAGTGTGCATGTGCCTCTCACACGTCCACCGGGTGTGCACGCCACACGTTGCCTTCCAGCCTCCGGGGTCTTACTTCTCCGCCACCTCCCTCGACCTCTCCCCTTCAGGCCTGACGTGGTCCTCATCTCTCATCTCTGAGTTTCATAGACTGAGAAGCTTGTAAATGATGCAAGCTAATTTCTCACAGTTGTGGAGCCTGGAGTCTGGCATCAGAGTGTGGTCCTCAATAAGGGCTTTGCAAACGGCTACCTTCTTACCAATGGTGTTTCCCTCTTAGCTCAGTTGGTAAAGAATCTGCCTGCAATGTAGGAGATCTGGGTTCGATTCCTGGGTTGGGAAGAAGGAAGTGGAGAAGGAAGTGGCAATCCACTCCAGTGTTCTTGCCTGGAGAATCCCACAGATAGAGGAGCCTGGTGGGCTACAGTCCACGGGGTTGTGAAGAGTTGGACACAACTGAGCAGCTAAACCACCACCACCACCTTCTTACCAAGTCCTCTCAAGAAGGAGGGGAAGTCCGTCCTGCTGTCTCCCTTGGTCCTCTCCTTGTCTGTCTGTCTCCCTGTCTGTTTTTCTGTCTTTCATGTCTTCTTATAAGGGGACTGGTCCTATCATGGGGGCCCTGCTCTCATGCCCTAGGGACCTCCCATAGACCCCCGTGGACCCCAACTCCTAATATCATCACTTGTGCATTAGGGCTTTCGCATATGAATTTGGGGGAGGGCAGAAGCATTGTCTGGGCTTCCCGGGTGGCTCAAAGGTGAAGAATCTGCCTGCAATGCCGGAGATGCAGGAGTCGTGGGAAGTCAATCAGAAGGTGCAGAAGATACAGAAGTATATCTCTGGGTAGAGAAGAGCCCCTGGAGAAGGGCATGGCAACCCGCTCCAGTGTCCTCTCCTGGAGAATCCCATGGAGTATATATAGTCCATGGGGTTGCACAGAGTCGGACACAACTGGAGTGACTTAGCACGCACGCAATACGTCAGTGACAGCCAGTGGTGGTGATAATAATAGCTAGCTTCTCACAGTAGGGCAGACACTGAGGTCAGCATCTTCTGTGAAGAGTCTCACTGCCTTTTCGCAGCCATCCTCTAAGATCAGCACATTATTAGCTGCACATCAGGGGTAAGGATGCTGACACAAGGCCTGCAGCTTTGCCGGAAAGATCCGAGTGGAAGACATGAAGGCCTGTGTTCTGTGGTGGACCGCCGGGGGCTGTAGTAACATCGGGGGGAGGGGGAGGGGGAGGGTGGATTGTGTGATAGGAGCCGAGGACGGGTTGCTGCTGCTCCCAGCACCCTAGTCCTCTCTGCCCTTTGTATCAGGGTAAGTGATGCCTTTCTAAGTTAATTCTTTGATTCCCTCCCCTTGCATTCCCTTGTCTTCTTAAATCATGGAATTACACCCTGGAAGAAGGCCCATGGTCATCATCATCTTTCCCGTATTCCCAGATGAGCAACATTGAACTAAACTTGTAAGAGAACGTGTTCTAAATGGCTGCGTGTTCTGTATATCCCACACGGATTAAAGCACAGAAATTCCAGGATGCATTAATGCCCCAAACGTTCCCAAAAGCACCTTGTCTATATATGCCATGTGATTCACTGATTCACTATGGACCTGAATGAACAAACAGACAGTAGATGCTCTTCCACGACGAGTGGATGTTCTTCAAAGTAAACCTGAAAGTCAGTGGCAGAGAAACAGAGTAACATAACAAAGTATATTACTATTTAAAATTTTTTTCAAAGTATATTATTGATCAATGCCTATAAAATTATTTTCCAGTCAATTCTCACATATTAAAAAAACTTTTAAAGGATATGATATTAGTTGACAACATTGTAATATAGAGGTAACTTTTAAATTCACGTGAGTTTAGTTCGGCAGACCTTTTGTTATGATTACAATGGCACTTTTGTTGTTGAAGTGAAGTCGCTCAGTCGTGTCTGACTCTTTGCAATCCGTGGACTGTAGCCCACCAGGCTCCTCCGCCCATGGGATTCTCCAGGCAAGAATACAAGAGTGGGTTGCCATTTCCTTCTCCAGGGGATATCCCTGACCCAGGGATCAAACCCAGGTCTCCTGCATTGCAGGCAGACGCTTTAACCTCTGAGCCACTAGGGAAGTATTTTTTGTTGTTAGCAGGTGCTTTAATCATTTGGTCTTAAAATCAAGCTTAAACAGACTCTACACCTTCGTCTTTCTACTTGCAAGGTTAAAGGTAACATAGGCTCTATTTTTGGGCTTCCCTGGTGGCTCAGTGGTGAAGAACCTTCCTGCAGTGCAGGAGATTCAGGTTCAGTCCCTGGGCTGGGAAGATCCCCTGGGGGAGGAAATGGCAGTATTCTTGCCTGGGAATCCCATGCACTGAGGAGCCTGGCAGGCCACAGTCCACGGGGTCGCAAAAGTGTCGGACACAATTTAGAGACTAAACAACAGCAAGAAATACTCTGTTCTTGAGCCTTAATTATGCATCCAGCCATTTTCTCATGTATCATGACTCCCAAACATGATGTGAGAAGAAAGTACACATTTAACAATTTTTGAAAGAATCCAAATCCGATTAGGTAATCAATCTGATTTATATGCTGAATCTGCAGAGTGAAGCACAATGTAGAAAAATGAGCTGTAATTGTTTTGGGAAATGTTCCAGAGACACCAGAAAGACATCGTTTACAATAAGTTATTGTGACTTCCTTTTCCTTGTTGTTTCTTTATATATTGTAATTACAGTATCGATTATCTCTGAAGGATTAGTCCCTGACTAAGTGAAAATCGGGCTTCCCTGGTGGCTCAGCTGGTAAAGAATCTACATGCAATGCAAGATACTTGGGTTCGACTTCTGGGTCGGAAAGATCCCCTGGAGGAGGGAACAACTACCCTGTCTAGTATTCTTACCTGGAGAATTCTGTGGACAGAGGAGCCTTGCAGGCGACAGTCTGTGGAGTTGCAAAGAGTTGAAAAGGACTGAGCGACTAACACTTTCACTTTCAAGTGAACATAACCTGCTTTGCCTGGTTAAATCAGTAAATGTTACCTGTCATTGACTCCTAGCATTTTGTATCAGTTAGTAACCAGAGAGTAACTGCTCATGCGTCCTGAGCTTATCATGAGATAGTTTGGATTTGTGAGAGTCACCTCATGCTCAAGGTAGAACTCATCTTTCCCGATGCAGGTGAAATGCATCCTTGGATTAACAGATTAACATTGAGGATGCTTTGACTTTTTTTGTCTGCTAAGAAACAAAAGCCGAAAGACACATAAATGAGTTGGTCTTAGCATTTGCACTCCTACTCTCAGCAAGTACCTTCGATCTTTAGGAGCAATTCTAATAATTTGCTTAGTATTTCTCACCACAATTTTCTAGAGGAAAATCCAATACAGAAGCATTGTTTACATACACCTTCATTGCAAGAAAACATGGCCTTGGGTTTCAGATTCATTTTAGAAAAATAGTGGAGTAGCCTCAAGACTGAGCATTGCAGCCCCACCTGGAATGGACATCTTCAGGCAATGGAGCGCTCACAAATGTTCATCCATGGGTGGAGGGGGTGGGGGGGGGGGCATTGTTCAAGTTGCGCTATTGCTCTTAAATTAAAAAAGGATCTTAATTCTTTAGCTGTCTTGAAATAACTTTCAGTTTTAAGTGAATGGAATCCTCTGAAATCAAGCAGGTCCATTTGGCATTTAATCCGGTGGCAACTACTTCTCAGGCAGAAAGGCCTTTCTATAAATAGAATACTTTAATCTTCTAATGATTAAATCCAAGAGCCTGCCACGTACTTTCCTTCTTCAAATAGTTTTGTCATAGCTTCATTTTTATACTCTATCCATTTCCTAGGAATTCTAATATGTCTTCTAACTTCACCTGTTTCATTTCATTCTTCTAAAATACCCTTAAGATAAGCTTAATATGCGACCTATTTAAAAGCATAAATAAATACACTTAAGTCCATTAGAGTCAGAGGTCATATTTGGCTTTACAAAGAGATCATCTTTTTGAATAAGAAGATCATAGAATTGCCCAGCCATGAATTGTAGGTTTTATGCCAGATCCTCCCCAACTACAATGAGCTTTTCCATTTAAATGATTTTTTCACTGGTGGAAGATTGAGTAGGGCAATAATCCTCTGAAATACTCTGTGGAGCTTTCAAGTATAAGAAATCTGGAAGGTACTGTACATCCTTATTTTTAGGATCAATACAAATGCATGCAATTTGGTCATGTATGCACACACGCCTGCATAAACAGGTGGCCTTGAGAACTGATGCAACCCTTTTGTAAAAGAAAAAAGTCAACTATTAGCAAGAATATTCTACTTTTGTACACATTTACAATCCAGAAATTGAACTCCTAGAATTTATTCAAAACTAATCACTTAAACATAAATATAATACTATAAATAATAATAATATATGGAATATTATAGCACACTAAAAATTATGACTATAGAATCCATATAGAAGAATATAAATTGTAGCATATTTTCTTGTATCATATTCTGTTATGAAAAGAGCAGATTTACCACTATGATTGCAACTGTGTTAAACAATATATATACATATTAAGCATACCTAGGCATACACACACATACCAAATGAAAATTCTTTGGTTAAGATTACATTAAACATTTTAAAAAATGGTATATTATTTTGCTTCAGCTAAATTAAATTTATTAATTGTAAAAAGATAAGCTTTCGAACACTGATATTTGCCAGCTAAACTTTGTTATGAAACAAATAAGTTTAAAAGCACTAAGAACATTCCAGCATCATGACATTTTATTTATAACATTGCATTAGTGTACTCAAAGGTTTCTGAAAATTTATTTACGTAAAAGTTGTTGGAGCGAAAGTAAAAGGGGATTCCAGCGTCTGTGTGAAGATGTGATTTTGGGGTGATTAGGGGAGCAGTGGAGACCTGATTTCCATTTTGGTGAAACAGTGACTGCAGAATTCATTCTTTTAAATATGACATTTCGGCGAAGAAGCCTGTAAGTGCCGTGAACACACACATGTGTCTGTCTCTCTGGTCACGGTATTCTGAGCCAGGAGTCAGGAGTTAGGGGGTGTTCATAATCCAGTACAGGCAGCAGGACCCCGTGTATCAGATTTCTCCAAGGCCAGTCAAAGAGGGTACTGTTCAGAGGGAAACCTGCAAATACTGGAAATTAGGTCAGTGTGTTAGAGAACTAATTAGAACAGTCTCTTCATAAGAATCAGGAAATGTGTACCCGAGCTATTTCAGTAGCTGTGGGGAAGATTTACAAAGAGGGCAGAGCTTAGCTTTAGGCGAGGGGACCCCTTTAAAGAGAGGGGTTCCTGTTTCAACTGTTAGGAAACACAGCTGTGTTTGTTTATCGGGGGAAATGGTAAGTTATGGAAGCTCTCCAAAACAACATCACTTTCCTCCACCAGAAGGAGGATGAAGATAGGTGTCTTATGGCAGACAGGCTTTGTCTGTCCCATTTGGGGGTCAGAACAAGCTTCACAAAACCTTCGCATTTTTATTGGATAATGAGGAGGCAGAAACCTCGCCTGCTCGCCTGTTGCCTCGAGAGTCTGGGGGGAAGATAGGTCCCAGCTTGTTTGCTCACTAGGGACCAAATCACCCTTGGTGATTTTCGTCAACTGTCAGGAGTAGGCAGATATTTTTGCAGGACCGGGCAGGAAATTAGGCTATTAAATTACAGCCTTTCTCTGAGAGGCCCTGTCGGTCTGTTCTCCCCTTCCTACAGATGTTCTATCAAAGCAAGTCATTGTGACCATTTATCTTGCCAAACTTAAAATACCTTCCCCAGAACTAATTTTTCCCCCAGTACTTGAGGTCTTTGTACTCTCTGCCTTGCTTCCCTGATCTCGTATGGATCTAAGATTAATTTGCACCGGCGAGGAGTTCAACAACAAAATCAATTTCAATTGGGTCAGACGGGGTCACTGCGGGCCCAGGAGTGTGAGGAAAGAAATAGATTATTATCATTCCAGAAGCACAATGCTAAGGCTCAGTCTGAGGAGAGAGAAGCACATTCCCATAAAAGCAATAAATAATGCTTTTCAAAGCCTAAGAAACTAATAGGAATCGGGCTTGTTTTCCACCAGAGTTTACTGGATCTATACATAAGCAGGTCAGCTACACCCTTGAGGAGGCAAGGACAATTAGCAAATGAGACTTGGGGTATCTCCTGTGCACGAGGCCCGTGTGCCCTTGTCACTGTTAGGGCCACTGATAGGTCTCCTGTCTTCTTCTTCTTAGCATATTTAAATTAAGCTCTCACTGACTCTATAGAAATATTCTCTGGCATTTCACGTGAAGTGTGGTAGGACAGGACTTCAGAGCACTTCTCCTAAAAACAAGGCCAAACAAGGGTTGTATTTATTTCCCTTTGTCACTGAAATGTACCATCAGTGGAAAAGGCATCAGTGAGTAAATTAAAACTGAGCTGTGAACATCACGTTTTCAGCTTTTTACTTGGTCACTGAGGTGAAGAGAATACTACGAAGTTTTCTGTTCTTGCCTTATAAAACGGCAAAATGTATAATGGCTCGTTGACAGTTTAATTAGTTTAAAATGTATTGGTGGCATGGAAAATATTCCTTATTTCTCTTTACTTCTCTTCACTCAAAATGTGTTCGTGGGTATCAGCCACATAGAAATACATTGTGCTGAGTATTCAGAACAATGGATAGATGTATCAACCCTGGGTCTCAAACTCAATTGAGCTTGTGTCAGAGTATCTCGCAGTTAAGAAACACTGGGATTAACAAAGATTGTTTTTTAATTGGAAAATAAGATAATGCCCTCTCTCTGTGCAAGTGGTTACTGTAGGTAGTACGTGCTAAGTCACTTCAGTTCTGTCCGACTCTGTGAGACCTTATGGACCGTAGCCCGCCAGGCTTCTCTGTCCATGGGATTCTCCAGGCAAGAATACTGGAGTGGGTTGCCATGCCCTCTTGCAAGGGATCTTCCCGACCCAGGGACTGGACCCACGTCTCACGTCTCCTGCGTTGGCAGGTGGGCTCTTTACCACTAGCGCCAGCTGGGAAGCCTATTGTTTGTAAGTGAAGGTATTGTTTAGTTTAATTGCCACAAGGATCCTGGAAAATTGTACAACTCTGCTTTCAATCGCACAGGTTGAAATAAGTTTTAGTTTATTTAAGCAAAGAGATTTATTGCAGGCTACTGATTGTCAAAAGCACTGAAGAGAAGCTGTGCTAGGCTGAGGTTTCAAGTTTGACTACCTCTATAATACACACCTTTTGCCTGCAGCCTCAGGACATCACAGCTGGTTCAAGAACCCATGATGTGGTTGGCCGCTCCAAGAGCACATCACAGAATGGCTGTCTCTTACCTCCTCCGTCTCCTATGATCCAACAGCGAATCCAACATTCCAAGTAAGTCTGATGGACAGAAGAGATAGTGCATCTAGTATCTTTGCGTCCATTAGTCTGAAAAATCGAGTTTTGTTTTTTTATTTTTATTTTTTTTAGCTCTCCAGCATCTACGCTCCTAAACAGGGTTGGACCAACCACCCAGCAGTACCTGCCACAGTAGTTATTATCCCAATTTTCATGGAAAGGAGTGAATTTAGGGAAGATTTCTATAGCGCAAATTCATTATAAAGCCCCCAGGATAGCCAGGCTGAGTCAAATACGTCCCAAAGCTTCTTGCCACTCCACTCCACTGCACAGTCCACCAGCTGAGCAAAACTGCCATATGCACACTACTGTGTATAAAATTGGGAGACAGAAATGGCAACCCACTCCAGTATTCTTGCCTGGAGAATCCTGTGGACAGAGGAGACTGGAGGGCTGCTGTCGAGAGGGTCGCACAGCCGGACACGACTGAAGGGACTTAGCATCCAATGCATGCATTGGAGAAGGAAATGGCAACCCACTCCAGTATTCTTGCCTGGAGAATCCCAGGGACAGAGGAGTCTGGTGGGCTGCCATCTATGGGGTCGCAGAGTCAGACACGACTGAAGCAACCTAGCAGCAGCAGCATGTGTAAAATAGATGACTAATAAGAACGTACTGTACAGCGCAGACAGCTCAGTGCAGAGCTCTGCGGTGACCTCAACGGGAAGGAAGTCCAAGAGAGAGGGGATTATGTATACACATAGCTGATTCTCTTTGCTGTACAGCAGAAAGTAACACAGCATTATAAAGCAACTATATTCCAATTTTTTTTAAAATGTGCTTCTAAAGTCTTTACCTGCATTAGTTTTGAAGAGGAGAAAGATGCTGGTTCTCACTGGGGAGGGGTGGCACCCTGATGCTGAGACTCGCAGGAGGTCTCGGGAGACACCTCTCCATTCCTCTGTGTGGAATGGAGATTGGAGCACGAAGCGAGAGAAGGGCCTTTCCAGGAGAAAAGCACTGTTGCGTGGATAAAGGCACAAAGGCAAGGGATCACAACGAAGGGTGAGACTTGTTAAAATGAGGATAAGAGGCATGGAAGGGGAGAAAGGGCCCAGAGACACGTTTCCTCATCCCACTGGGCTCTGGTCTGCAATCTGGTCTGGGCACTACAATGTCACTGAGGTATTTGAGATGGAGAGTGATATGGTCAGACTGATACTCCATGAAAATCAGTCTCTTTGTCTGTGCTCCTGAGTAATGGAAGGAGACCTTTCCTAACTATGTGCTCACAACACAGTCAAAACTGGCAGCTGACCAGCTACCATGACTGGACTTGGCTCCTGGGTGACCTGTCTGTGTGGACAGCGATTGTAAGCTGGGAAGTCAGGGTCAGGGTGAGACACATAGAGCCCCGTTTCATGTAAAAGCAACAGTGTTCTGCTGTACACAAAACACTCATTTCTACAAACATCTGTGATTGTGTAAAGTGGTAGGGAAGGAAGCCTTTGGAATTCACAAGAGGGAAGAAAATATCAAAGTGAGATGTGAATACAAATCAGTTCAGTTCAGTTCAGTTCAGTCGCTCAGTCGTGTCCGACTCTTTGCGACCCCATGAATCGCAGCAGGCCAGGCCTTCCTGTCCATCACCAACTCCCGGAGTTCACTCAGACTCATGTCCATTGAGTCTGTGATGCCATTCAGCATCTCATCCTCTGTCGTCTCCTTTCTCCTCCTGCCCCCAATCCCTCCCAGCATCAGACTCTTTTCCAATGAGTCAACTCTTCGCATGAGGTGGCCAAAGTACTGGAGTTTCAGCTTTAGCATCATTCCTTCCAAAGAAATCCCAGGGCTGATCTTCAGAATGGACTGGTTGGATCTCCTTGCAGTCCAAGGGACTCTCAAGAGTCTTCTCCAACACCACAGTTCAAAAGCATCAATTCTTCGGCACTCAGCCTTCTTCACAGTCCAACTCTCACATCCATACATAACCATAGGAAAAACCATAGCCTTGACTAGACGGACCTTAGTCGGCAAAGTAATGTCTCTGCTTTTGAATATGCTATCTAAGTTGGTCGTAACTTTTCTTCCAAGGAGTAAGCATTTTTTAATTTCATGGCTGCAGTCACCATCTGAAGTGATTTTGAGCACCCCCCCAAAAAATAAATAAATAAAGTCTGACACTGTTTCCACTGTAAATGTCTTCATGGGGAAAAATACCTAAAGACCCTCAGTCCTGTGTTTGGATAATTATAAAAATAAAGTCCAGAATGAGTCCATCACCTAGTTCTCCTGAATGTACTGGAACTCGCTAAAATGGCATGAAGACAATCCCGCATTTCCTATGGCCAGTGAAGGAGGAGAGTCAGGAATTCAGTAGAATAAGGTCTGTAGCCCTCCAGCCTCAGACTGGATGGGCCCAGAGCTAAATTACTGTCTACTTACGAATATGAATTTGGGCTTCCTGGGTAGCCCTAGTGGTAAAGAACCCGTCTGCCAATTCAGAAAATATAAGAGATGCCGGTTTGATCCCTAGGTGGGGAAGATCCCCTGGAGGAAGGCATGGCAACCCACTCCGGTATTCTTGCCTGGAGAATCCCATGGACAGGGAGCCTGGGGGCTACACTCCATAGGGTTGTGAAGAGACGGACACGACTGAAATTACAGCACACATGCGTGCTTCAATATGAATTCAGCCCAAGCCTCCGGGCAGAGCAAGACTTCCCTGGTGGCTCTGACGGTAAAGCGTCTGCCTACAATGCGGGAGACCCGGGTCCAGTCCCTGGGTTGGGAAGATCTCCTGGAGAAGGAAATGGCAACCCACTCCAGTATCCTTGCCTGGAAAATCCCGTGGATGGTGGAACCTGATAGGCTACATACAGTCCATGCGGTTGCAAAGAGTCGCACACGACTGAACAACGTCACTTCACTTGCGGGGAGAGCAGCAATGGAGGAAGGCCCCTCCCTCATGAGGTGACAATTGTTCTGTGCCCCCAGATCTGCTCTGGTTGTGGCTGGGCACAAGCATGGTTCTGGCACATTGTAACATTGCAGGCACTCAGATGCATATGCACACACAGACAGGCATGTGTGTGCACACTCCCTACACACTTGAGCGCCAAACCCCTAAGGTCAACAGCATCATGACTAACCAAAAGCTACAGCGTGGGAACTTGCCCTCAGCCCTGGGCATCGTAAGAGACCCATGGTAAACACTCACAGGAGAATGTCTGTGGGGTTGGTCCTGGTGAAGCAACATTACAGCCATCACTCCTCCTGGTCTTTCTGAAAGTGAAGTGAAAGTCACTCAGTTGTGTCTGACTCTTTGTGCCCCATGGACTATACAGTCCATGGAATTCTCCAGGCCAGAAAAATGGCGTGGGTAGTCTTGCCCTTCTCCAGGGGATCTTCCCAACCCAGACATCGAACCCAGGTCTCCCACATTGCAGGCAGGCGATTTACTAGCTGAGCAACAAGGGAGCCTGATCTTTCGAGCCCTCCTCAGTTCAGTTCAGTCACTCAGTCTTGTCCGACCCCATGAATTACAGCACACCAGGCCTCCCTGTCAATCACCAATTCCCGGAGTTCACCCAAACTCATGTCCATCGAGTCGGTGATGCCATCCAACCATCTCATCCTCCTCCTCCTCTCCTCGTTCCCTTCTCCTCCTGCCCCCAATCCCTCCCAGCATCAGAGTCTTTTCCAATGAGTCAACACTTCGCATGAGGTGGCCAAAGGATTGGAGTTTCAGCTCTAGCATCATTCCTTCCAAAGAACACCCAAGACTGATCTTCTTTAGAATGGACTAGTTGGATCTCCTTGCAGTCCAAGGGATTCTCAAGAGTCTTCTCCAACACCACAGTTCAAAAGCATCAATTCTTTGGCGCTCAACTTTCATCACAGTCCAATTCTCACATCCGTACATGACTACTGGAAAAACCATAGCGTTGACTAGATGGACCTTTGTTGGCAAAGTAATGTCTCTGCTTTTCAATATGCTATCTAGGTTGGTCACAACTTTCTTTCCAAGGAGAAAGAGTTTTTAATTTCATGGCTGCAGTCACCATCTGCAGTGATTTTGGAGCCCCCCAAAAATAAAGTCTGACACTGTTTCCCCATCTATTTCCCATGAAGTGATGGGACCAGATGCCATGATCTTCATTTTCTGAATGTTGAGCTTTAAGCCAACTTTTTCACTCTCCTCTTTCACTTTCATCAGGAGGCTTTTTAGTTCCTCTTCACTTTCTGCCATAAGGGTGGTGTCATCTGCATATCTGAGGTTATTGATATTTCTCCTGGCAATCTTGATTCCAGCTTATGCTTCTTTCAGCCCAATGTTTCTAGCCCTCCTGGAAAGATGGAGTTGGAAATGAGAAGGAAAAACTGAGAATGCTTATTTATGGAAATGGTGTCAGGTAAGAAGAGGTAATGATTTAATTAAACAACTGTAGCAGGCCTTTTAAAATATATTTGTGAAAGCAGAAGCTGGAAATTTACAACAACCTTTCAACTTTCTAGAGACCTAGGTAAGCCTTAATTTTGCCGATAAATGGGAAGGACAGGCGAATGAAAATAGAGAAAACTAAGACGTGTATACACACGCGTAAACACATATGTAAACAAGCAGTACACTTGCATGTACAGCCATATGCATATATATACACACACATGTTCACATACACACACAGAAACACATGTATATACAGTTTCAATAAAGCTTATTATCAAAATGTGACAGCACTTAACTAGACAGGCTCTTTGAAAGTGCGTAACATTGGCAGGGGCACTAAGCGCGGGAGGCTGCGACCGGCGAGAGGAGCTACCCCACGTCCAAGGTCAGGGGCAGAAGCCAGGAGGACTCCATGCTTGAAGGGCGGCGGCCAAGAGGAGTTACCCCACATCCGAGGTCAGGGGCAGCAGCCGAAAGTGCCAGGCTGGGAAGGCCCAGGAACGGCCAAGAGGAGCTACCCCTCCAAGAAGAGCTACCCCGCATCCGAGGTCAAGGGCGACAGCCGCGAGGAGCTACCCCGCGTCCGAGGAGTGGTAGCTGAGTGGGTGCAGGAAGCCCTAGAGGAGCTATCCCACTTTGAAGGTCAGGAAGGGCCGCGGTGAGGAGATACCCCTCCTCCAAGGTAAGGAGCAGCGGCTGGGCTTTGCTGATTCCAAATAGGAAAAGGAGTACGTCAAGGCTATATATTGTTACCCTGCTTGTTTAACTTATATGCAGAGTACATCATGAGAAACGCTGGGCTGGACGAAGCACAAGCTGGAATCAAGATTGCCGGGAGAAATATCAATAACCTCAGATAAGCAGATGACACCACCCTTATGGCAGAAAGTGAAGAGGAACTAAAAAGCCTCTTGATGAAAGTGAAAGAGGAGAGTGAAAAAGTTGGCCTAAAGCTCAACATTCAGAAAACGAAGATTATGGCATCTGGTCTCATCACTTCATGGGAAATAGATGAGGAAACAGTGGAAACAGTGTCAGACTTTATTTTTGGGGGCTCCAAAATCACTACAGATAGTGACTGCAGCCATGAAATTAAAAGACGTTTACTCCTTGGAAGAAAAGTTATGACCAACCTAGATAGCATATTCAAAACCAGAGACGACATTACTTTGCCAACAAAGGTCCATCTAGTCAACGCTATGGTTTTCCCATTGGTCATGTATGGATGTGAGAGTTGGACTGTGAAGAAGGCTGAGTGCCGAAGAATTGATGCTTTTGAACTGTGGTGTTGGAGAAGACTCTTGAGAGTCCCTTGGACTGCAAGGAGATCCAACCAGTCCATTCTGAAGGAGATCAGCCCTGGGATTTCTTTGGAAGGAATGATGCTAAAGCTGAAACTCCAGTACTTTGGCCACCTCATGTGAAGAGTTGACTCACTGGAAAAGACTCTGATGCTGGGAGGGACTGGGCGCAGGAGGAGAAGGGAATGACAGAGGATGAGATGGCTGGATGGCATCACTGACTTTTTGGACGTGAGTCTGAGTGAACTCCGGGGGTTGGTGATGGACAGGGAGGCCTGGCATGCTGCGATTCATGGTGTCGGAAAGAGTCAGACATGACTGAGTGACTGAACTGAACTGAGCTGAACATTGGCAGGAGAACTAAAGCACCCTGCACTCTGAATAGGAAGGTGAACATCTTTATGGAGACTTGTTTGACACCCTTATTGGAAACATTCATCATACCAGTGCATGGCCAGGTCTTTTTTTATTAGGATCTTATCCTAAAGATAAATAGGAATTTGCATATCGATTTATTTATAGGGAAATTCACTCAGTTCTGTTTTTAACAAAAAGAAATTGAAAAAAAAACTCACTTTATGTAGTAGAGATTTGTGAATATTTAAAATATGACATTAAGCAGCCATTTAGAATTATATCATACCTATAAATGTATTCACATATATGAAGATCCTGAGTGGAATAAAAATAGCTTATAAAGCAGGTTATATACTATGAACCCATTTATATCCTCTAAGCATAAATATATATCATAAGAGCTGTAATAAGTTTTGAGTGAAGTCACTCATTCGTGTCTGACTCTTTGCGACCCCATAGACTGTAGCCTACCAGGCTCCTCCATCCATGGGACTTTCCAGGCAAGAGTACTGGAGTGGGTTGCCATTTCCTTCTCCAGAGGATCTTCCTGACCCAGGGATCAAACCCAGGTCTCCCGCACTGTAGGCAGATGCTTTACCGACTAGATGAAGAGAATACAGATGACTTTTACCTCCATTTCACGTAGGTGTTTTCAAAATATTTAACTACTAACAAATGAATGTGTGATTTTATCATGGACATATATAAGCATACTTTGTGTTACATATTAGAAATCTGTTATTCATCACTACAGGAACTTCTTCAACTTTTCTCTTTTTCTGAAAAGTCAATCTCCTTCAGAACCTGGTTGTAATTTTTTTTAAAATTCATCTCAATATTTTTACAAAGTATTTATAGCAATGACATGTTATCATGAGACAAATCTGGTAAAACTATAAAGTAGGATGCAGCTTGTAACTTTTGGGAAAACTTAATAAGTGTATTATCATCAGAATAAAGAGTAATTCTCACATAGTCCGTTAAAATAGAGGAAATCACTGCTTTCCCTAAGTCACAAAAATGTTACCTTAGTAATCACCTGAAATTCTCCTTTGATCCCTTTCCTATCCTATGCAAGAGAGAATACATTTGCCTATTTGTGGATGTGCTTTCCATTATGGATCCTATTCCCCTTGTTCCACAGCCTTCTATTCAGCCAAGATGATGCTTATGAAAGAGAAAACTCTTTACGTGTATGTGTTCTGTGGTTAGGACTCCTGTGTTCTAACAATACATCTGAGAGAATGTCAAGCCTGAACTATGAAGGTCAGGAAATGTGACCCGTGTTTCATTGAGATGGTGCCACATGGGGAAGAAGCCAAGAACCCTGGGTTGGAGTCCCAGCCCCACTATCTAAAGCTGTTTGTCTCCAGCTTGATTTTTAGTCTCTCTGACTTCAGTGGACTGATGTCTGAATGAATTCCAAAATTCTCTCTTTCCTTCTTGCAAGTTTCACTTCACATGAGTTAATATGAGGACCAACCAAAGCCTCGTGAAAATTTGGCAAATATAAACGTTTATCTAAATGTTGTTGAATTAATAATACATACATACATGTTAACTATAAGATGATTCTATATTATTATCTCTAATCATTCTCTGACCCCTTGTTCTTCACAGCAAAGCTCTTCCTTTCTGAATAACTCATAAGGCCAAAAAAAAAAAAAAATACATGGCACTGAGGTGGGCCCCTTTAAATCTGCACTCCAATGCAAAGAGGTAAAGAATAAAAATAAATTTATCATCTGACATATGAAACAAAATAAAAATAGCAAAAATACATAAAATCATAATAAAATAATGTAAAAATATATCCCTTTCTATGCCAGTGCCAAGCACTGATGTCCGTTATTTTCCATAGACTGACATATATTCCATATGGCGATTCCATAAGCAGATCCATCATTATCTCCATTTTGCATCTGAAGAAACTGAAGCAAACATCAAGGTGACACAACAAGCAAAGTGTCCCAAGACAGTCTAGCTCCATAGCTGTCTCCTTCGGCATGTGGCTTCTTCCATCTCAGAATCATTCTGAAGAGAGTTCAGTTCACTCACTCAGTTGTGTCCGACTCTTTGCGACCCCATGAACTGCAGCACACCAGGCGTCCCTGTCCATCACCAACTCCCGGAGTTCACTCAGACTCACGTCCATCAAGTCAGTGATGCCATCCAGCCATCTCATCCTCTGTCGCCCCCTTCTCCTCCTGTCCCCAATCCCTCCCAGCATCAGAGTCTTTTCCAATGAGTCAACTCTTCGCATGAGGTGGCCAAAGGATTGGAGTTTCAGCTTTAGCATCATTCCTTCCAAAGAACACCCAGGACTGATCTCCTTCAGAATGGACTGGTTGGATCTCCTTGCAGTCCAAGGGACTCTCAAGAGTCTTCTCCAACAGCACAGTTCAAAAGCATCAATTCTTCAGCACTCAGCCTTCTTCACAGTCCAACTCTCACATCCATACACGACTACTGGAAAAACGATAGCCTTGACTAGACGGACCTAGTCAGCAAAATAACATCTCTGCTTTTGAATATGCTATCTAGGTTGGTCATAACTTTTCTTCCAAGGAGTAAGTGTCTTTTAATTTCATGGCTGCAGTCACCATCTGCAGTGATTTTGGAGCCCAAAAAAATAAAGTCTGACACTGTTTCCTCATCTATTTCCCATGAAGTGATGGGACCAGATGCCATGATCTTCATTTTCTGAATGTTGAGCTTTAGGCCAACTTTTTCACTCTCCACTTTCACTTTCATCAAGAGGCTTTTAAGTTCTTCTTCACTTTCTGCCATAAGGGTGGGATCATCTGCATATCTGAGGTTATTGATAATTCTCCCGGCAATCTTGATTCCAGCTTGTGCTTCATCCAGCCCAGCGTTTCTCATGATGTACTCTGCATATAAGTTAGATAAGCAGGGTGACAATATACAGCCTTGATGTACTCCTTTTCCTATTTAGAACCAGTCTGTCTGTCCATGACCAGTTCTAACTGTTGCTTCCTGACCTGCATACAGATTTCTCAAGAGGCATGTCAGGTGGTCTGGTATTCCCATCTCTTTCAGAATTTTCCACATGGTCAAAGGCTTTGGCATAGTCAATAAATCAGAAATAGATGTTTTTCTGGAACTCTCTTGCTTTTTTAATGATCCAGTGGATCTTGGCAATTTGATCTCTGGTTTCCCTGCCTTTTCTAAAACAAGCTTGAACATCAGGAATTTCATGGTTGACTTACTGCTGAAGCCTGGCTTGGAGAATTTTGAGCATTAGTTTACTAGCGTGTGAGATGAGTGCAATTGTGTGGTAGTTTGAGCATTCTTTGGCATTGACTTTCTTTGGGATTGGAATCAAAACTGACCTTTTCCAGTCCTGTGGCCACTGCTGAGTTTTCCCAATTTGATGGCATATTGAGTGCAGCACTTTCATAGCATCATTTTTCAGGATTTGAAATAGCTCCACTGGAATTCCATCACCTCCACTAGCTTTGTTCATAGTGATGCTTTCTAAGGCCCACTTGACTTCACATTCCAGAATGTCTGGCTCTAGGTGAGTGATCACACCATCGTGATTATCTTGGTCGTGAAGGTCTCTTTTGTACAGTTCTTCTCTGTATTCTTGCCACCTCTTCTTAATATGTTCTGTTTCTGTTAGGTCCATACCATTTCTGTCCTTTATCGAGCCCATCTTTGCATGAAATGTTCCCTTGGTATCTCTAATTTTCTTGAAGAGATCTCTAGTCTTTCCCATTCTGTTGTTTTCCTCTAGTTCTTTGCATTGATCGCTGAGAAATGCTTTTTTATCTCTTCTTGCTATTCTTTGGAACTCTGCATTCAGATGCTTATATCTTTCCTTTTCTCCTTTGCTTTTTACTTCTCTTCTTTTCACAGCTATTTGTAAGGCCTCCCCAGACAACCATTTTGCATTTTTTTTCATTTCTTTTCCATAGGGATGGTCTTGGTCCCTGTCTCCTGTACAATGTCACGAACCTCCGTCCTTAGTTCAACAGGCACTCTATCTATCAGATCTAGTCCCTTAAATCTATTTCTCACTTCCACTGTATAATCATAAGGGATTTGATTATTTTTAGGTCATACCTGAATGGTCTAGTGGTTTTCCCTACTTTCTTCAATTTGAGTCTGAATTTGGCAATAAGGAGTTCATGATCTGAGCCATAGTCAGCTCCTGGTCTTGTTTTTGTTGACTGTATAGAGCTTCTCCATCTTTGGCTGCAAAGAATATAATCAATCTGATTTCGGTGTTGACCATCTGGTGATGTCCTTCTGAAGACAACCAAGCGGAAAAGGGACAGTTTTGTTTGATTTTCTATACGCTGTTTTCATTTGATCCTGTGTTCCAGTTGTGACTTTAATAGAACAGAGTACTGTGATGAAAAAGGAAGGGCCCACCGTTTACTGAGCTCAGTCATGGTCTCTTTGGCCGAGTACAATTTGTACTGAGAAGCATAAAGTTGTAGAATTGGGATCTTAGATGAATTATTGGTAAAGGTCAAGGGTCAAAGCAAACAGGCTCTGGAGCAGCTTGGTTTATTTCCTTCTCTTAGATTTAATTACTTCTGAAAATTTTCTCACTATTTATAAACAAATATAACTATTTTCATTATTTTTCAAGGACTCTCTTCATTTCTCGAAGTTATTTGCAACAAGGAAATTGAACTAGAATGAGATCCAAGAGGTTCTTCTTCATTTACACTCTTCTACTAACACACAGATGAGACAGTTTGGAAGACTACCTTCAATGCCAAGAACAGTGATGGCATGTTGACTACAACAGGGTATAGCCACATAATTTTACATTTCTTCCCTGAATTTAATGGTCTTTGAATTCTTTATTTCATAGATTAGAAAAATTAGTGTTTCATGGGGTACTATTTCCAGAATTAAGGCTTTAATCTTTCAGTGATTAAACCTTAATACTTCTAAAGCATTATGAGTTGTAGTGAATAAGGGAAAAAACAGGTTTATATATGTGTATCATCCTACCAACAGTTTGATAAGGAAAAATTAAAAGAAATTACTCCTGAATTGACAGGGCCCTCAAGAATAAGTATATTGGTATTCTGAGTGTACTCAAAGCATTCTAAAATAGATACTTAGGACAAATTGTCAATGCTTTGATCCAGCAAGATTCATTTTTTTTCTTTTTAATTGTGATTTCTTAAAGTTTTATCTTCTTTTCCTCTTCTCACTGTCATTTGGAGCATCTCTGTCAGACAAGTTTTGAAATCCTAAACTAAAAAAAAAAAATTAACAATATATTTGATTTGTGGTGTTATACTTTGCAGGTCTTCAGGATTCCAAAAGTGTTCAGAAACCTTAAGAGATATTTCTCTCCATCTGGTAGATTCTGGTGGCTTCTAGGGTGGATACAAGTTCTAGGACCCAGGTCTGAGATGAAGGCCATGACTTCTGACGATCGAGAATGTAGCCAGAAGCTCACTGGCATTGTATTTCTAAACAGAGCCAAATTAAACCACATTATTACACATTAGTGATACTACGGCTTCCTAGAAAATTAAGTGTGTTTTGTTATTATAGGAATGCACTGGCAATTAGTAGATGTGCTTGATTTAAAATTTTAATATGTTTATTCACTGTTAATATTGTATGATGTTATCCCACACAATTTGTTTTTTTTTCAGCAGCTTCATTATAAGAGAACAACATCTGTAGGCAGAGAAAGTTATGATTGACACACATACAATTAAAGTATTGCATAGCAATTTTGTTTTTTTAAGTATGAGACATCTCCTTGGTAAAATATGCCTACTGTAAGTGGAATAACTTTGTACTCTAAACAAAGAGTAGATGGGTTGGTTGAAAACCAAACATTATTTTTTTTAGTTAGCCGTACTAGAATAAAAAGGAAGCTCTTCAGTGGCAGAGGGCTGGCCACAGAGGGACAAAATGATGCCCACTCACACAGATGTGATGCCCACAAGGGAAATGGTAAAATATGTTTCCCCTCACCTCTGAGTCTCATTTGTAGGAAGCCTGTGACTGCAACGTAAAAATAGAAAAGTAAACTTCCAGCATTAAAAAAAAAAGCTAGTTGCTCAATTGTGTCCAACTCTTTGTGACCCCATGGACTGTAGCCTGCTAGGCTCCTTTGTCCATGGGAATCTCTAGACAAGAATACTGGAGTGAGTTGGCACGCACTACTCCAAGGGATCTTCCCAACCCAGGGATTGAACCTTGTGTTCCCACATTGAGGGCAAATTCTTTGCTCTCTGAACCATGAAGGAAGCTAGCATAAAAGTCCCGGGGAATTCCTTGTACTCAAGTCCATGGTGCCTGTAAGTGACATATATCAGTCAGCCCTGGAAGTGGTGACAGACCCAAAGCCTTGGTCCTCAGGAACACAGGATGCCTCGGGTCAGCAGACTCACGTCCATCCTGGCTGAGCAGAAAGACACGGGTGCTGGAGATGCGGCCTGAGGACAGTGGTTCCTGGGATGCTCTTTCAGCTCAGTACTACGTGGTAGCTGCAGCAGGGTGCTCAGGGGTGCTCAGGGGTGCCTGGGTGATGGGTGCCTGCCTAGATGGTGGACCTTGGTGCAGCCACCATGGGGCAGCACCCTCTCAAGTCACCCCTGGAGACTTTGGATGGAAGCCAGTCCTGGGCTCTCTTCCTCCTCATGTTTGAGTAGGTCAGATGCTAAAGAAGTGGGCTTCAGTGCAGGGCTTTGTTGTAACCTAGGAGCCTGAGTGACAGCCAGTGGCTTTATACACACCTGTGCTTTATACACACCTGTCTACTCAGATTTACTTTTCTGGGGTATACTTGGGAGATTTAGGCTAATAGGGAATTCCATGAGAACTTTTGGTTGGTACCATTGAACTGTATCCATCATCAGGCAATAATGAGCATGATAATAAAAGCATAATGATATTTTACCTAATAGATATTTAAATTTCTAACGTTTGGAGTCCAATGTGTAGACTCATTAAAATAGATCACTGAAAGTGATTTGGAAAGGTTTTAAATCATACTTATATCTATATTTGTCTATAGAGACAAATATTAATATGTTAGGCTCTTCAAAAATGTAAAAACCCACTTTCACAGAAAATATCATTCTGAGTTGCTGAGATGCATCCTTACTCTTGGTTATTCAAGTGAGTAGTGGAATGAAACAGCTTTATTTTAATTGATATTTTCAAAACGTGGAAAAGCTTCAAAAGTGATGTTTTCCCATAAAATCGCTACAAAGAAAATCACTTTATAGGAGAGACAATTTGTTTTATTATTGTTATACTATTTCCCCAGATGACTGCAATATATAGTCACTTTCTAAAAATTTAGAAAATATAAAATATATATTAAAGTTACAGTAATTACATTACCCCAATAAATCAAGTGTTAATGATGGGTGTTCAAACACATGTGTGATTACATGTATGGATAACATAGATGACCCTTTATCTATTATCCTTAGTTTACATTGGGGTTCACTCCTGGTGTTGTACACTCTGTGAGTTTCGACAATGCCTGATGATGTGTATCCATCATTACAGCTTCATAAGGGATAATTTCAGTGCCCCAGGCATTCTGTGTGCTTCATCTGGTCATTTTTCTCTTCCTTTAAAACCTGGAGACCACTGATGTTCGCTATTTCCATAGTTTTACCTTCCTGCTTTGGGCTTCTTGGGTCCACCAGGTACAGAAAGAAGAGTCTGCACAGCTATTTCATAGCCCATTTCCTTAGTTTTCTGTTACCTTCTGAGCACACGGCCACCCAGCCACAGCTGACATTTCCCAGTTTGCCTGTCGATGTGGGCCCATGTCTAGGTTTTGGCCAATAGAAGGCAAACAGAAATTATGTATGGAACTGTCACTGCTCTTGATAAAGAATATTTTCCCCTCCTCATGGCTTGGAGCCAAATGTGGAGGTGAATCTTGATGTCTGCAGACACAGAGGACAGAGACTAGGAATGGAGGAATGAGAAGGAACAAGAAGTGGGCTTTTGAGTAACCCAAGAGGAAGACCAGGCTCACCAGTCTGATCAGTTGTAATGCTACATGAGACGTAAACTCCTGTTCTATAAAAGATTCGTGGTCGGGGGCTTTTATTAGAGCATCTTAAACTTTACCCTAACACACTATTCTCTTAGTAAGCCTGAATACAATTTTATTCTTGTTACATACTAATTGGAAGCATCATGCTGAGATTTTGTTTTTATATATTCTGTCAGATTTTTTGAAATGCTATTTTTGTTAAATATACATGTACATGAGAGTATTAGCAATATTTTTTCTTTTCATCAAGTCTTGAATGAGTTGGCTTTATTGACACTATCTACTTTTGAGAGTTTAACAAACCCCCCTTATATAGTTCTCATGGTGTGGTAATATCAGAGATGGTTAAGCCTTTGATTTTTTATTCAGTGTATTTCACACAAATTATCTTGCTTCTTTTCTCTTCTGTGGTCTTTAGACTATTAATGTTTTCATTTTAAAAATCAACTTTTAAATAAGTCTTCAAATTCATCGTATATTTGGTAAATTATCCTCTTAGTGTCCATAATGTTTTCTCTGTGATTATTTATTAATTTTAAGCTCTCTGAACACAGTGACTCTTGGGGAGGAGTTTGCACACCTGGGGTCCTCTTTTGCTTCATTGCATCCCTGGAGAATACCAGTGGAGGGCATCTCTGCACAGGGGTCACTAGCATCTGTGGTTCTCACTCTACAGTCATGGGGATGGGAGCTGAGTCTCCACCAGGACATAAGAAACTTTAAGTCAGACTTTTCTAGAATCTTTAAGAATTCAAATGAGGGGTTGAGTTAAAACAAACAAACAAACACTGAGACTTTGAAGCCCACACAATTGTATTGCCTCTATTTTTAATCAGCCATTGGAAGAAACTGAAATTTGCCCCCTTCAGCTGCTCTTGGGAATGACTGCAGGACTCGGTTTATTCAAAGGGGAGCATCAGAAGGGTGTCTACAACAAGAGACTTAGAACAATGGCTCTGCTTGTGCAGAAAAAATTGATATGAGCTTTTCTATTCTTGTTTGAGAGCTCAGCAGGCAAAGAATCTGCCTGCAATGCAGGGATATAGGATACAGGGGTTCGATCCTTGGGTCCAGAAGATCTGCCAGAGAAGGAAATGGCAACCCACTCCAGTAGTCTTGCCTGGAGAATTCCATGGGCAAGGAGCCTGGAGGGCTCCATAGTGTTGCAAAGAGTCAGATGCGACAGAGCAACTTTCCTATCACTTTCAGTCTTCTTAGAAACTAGAATAACATTGCCACAACAGGTATTAAGAAAAGATGGATCTTAGGAAGTCTGAATAGTGTGGAAAATTAAATTGAGCTTTGCAAGGCATCATTTATCACCAGAGCAAACAAAAACCAACTCAAAAGCAAATGTCAACCAAAATGGAAATATCAAGGGACATAGATCCAGGAAAGGAGAAACAGAAAAAGTGTCTGTTTACTCTTCACGTACAATAGCTAGGAGCTACACAGAAGCAGTTGACTTACAAAACCTGTTGTGAACCAGTTCTCCCTATTTTAACCATGAAGAAACGTGCTGACTCAACTGCATAGTTCTTTCCAATGAACAGAGCACTAAAAAGACTTTGAGCTGGAGTTCAGGAGCCTCCCATTTGGTTCCAGCACCAACTGGTCACATCTGCTTCCCTTGTCTTGAGAAGAAATCACTTGATTTTCTTATTCAAAATAGTTGTTGAGAATCACGTATTATGATGCATACATAAATCTTATCTTCGGAAAAGCAGAAGCCACCAGCATCAATCTGCCTTTTTTGTAAAAACTTTCTTACTGGAATGAAATCATATAACATAAAGCTATCATTTTAACTATTTTTCAGTATTCAGTTTAGTGACATTATTTGCATTCATGATGTCCAGTTTGCTTTTGTAGCTGATAAGATTGTTTGAGGCATGATGTGAGTAGTGAACTAAAACATCACGATTACCTTATTTTGGCTCAGAACAGGAAATAGTCAATTATTGAAAAGGATCCTTCCCAGGAAAGATGGTAAAAAATTTTTTTTTTAAATCAGATGTTCAGGGGTCTTTAAAAATCCTACAGTTCAATTGAGGTATAAACAGATGAAATGTCTTGTCAAAACCACAGCTTTAGATGGTGCAGATGTTGCAATCAAGTTGATGAGACAAAATTTTAGCAAGACCCGTAACGTCTATACCTCAGGAATCAGCATGAGTTATGGACCACTTACCAGTAATGAATGGACTTCGTAGCGGCATTCACTAGTTGCCCTGCTCATCTTGTCTTGAGTAATTACCTTAAATCAAGTCAAGATGTGAAATCACAGATCAACAGCTTACTCAGACAAATACTTTTTTTTTTTTTTAAAGAAAGAACTTTATTAAGTGTATGAAGTCCTGATATGTGCAATAATTCTTGACCTTTAGTTGGGCTTTTTAAAAAATGGCTCCAGTTTTTCAGCAGTCTGATTCTAATATTGAAGCACCATGTTTGTTTCAGTGTTTTAACTTTATCAGGTCTTTGCTTAGTTTTTTTTTTTGTTTTTTTTTTAGTGCCAGTGCTGGCTTTATAAAAGTGCAACTGGTGAAGGCACACGGACCCTACGCTGAGAAGGACCGTAGGCTTGGTTTCATGCTCTGTTGCCCCAGAATTCACAACACTTTAATCTTGGAGCTTGTGTTTTGTAGGGGACCTTCTGTGGAAAGGCCTAGCAGGCAGGTGGTCAGAGGACAGACAGACGGCATGGGCTGACATTGTGTCTGTCTGTTTCCTCCCCATTCTCCAAGGGTGTTTATAAGAGCATGGCATTCTGAGGACCCAGGGCTTGGAGTGTGGGAATGAGGCTCAAAGCAGTGCGGGCCACACCACAGAGTAAATGGGCCACTGGCAGCCCCAAGATGCCAGAATTTGCTTAAATGCAGAGAGAAGGCAATGGGGTTCTGAGGAACATGGATGATCGGGGACCTATCCCGTTCTTTCTCACTCACTTTATTTCTCTGTGTTTGCTGCTACTTACATGGAAAATAGTAGAACAAAGGGAAATGTGGACAGCCCATAATTTCCCTCTCAGCCTTGAGCCTAAGGTGGAGACTGTTGGGAGGACGTGTGTATGTCAAGAAGTGAGATAAAGACAGAGAGTTTCGTGCTGCCTTTCCACTGTCTTGGTAAGAATCAAATATATATGCACATGTGAGTCATGTGATATCAATTGTGCAGTTTGGATGACTCTGTTTGCTTTTTTAAAAATAGAACATGATTATATTTTAATACCAAAATACAACACATCACAGTAAATCGATGGCAATAAGACATGGTATTTCATTTGCATTGCATGACAAATGGTTAACATCTTTACTCATAAATGAGTTTTTAGAAACCAGCAACAAAACACTGATCTACCAAGGGAAATGAAACACACACATACACGAAAATAAAATAACACACGTGACTACTAAGGATTAAGTGCATATGAAGATGATTGAGCAGATCAATAACAGAAGAAAAGCAATTTCTTTGTAATAACATATTAACAAAGACGAAAAATCTAGCAGGTTTAGGAAACAGACTCACATAGACAGACACTGGAGGCTGAGATTTTGAGGTCACATCTATATCAGGGGAATCTGTAATTTGGACTCAAAATATAAATTTTGAATATGGTTGGTCTTATCAGTTCCAATTTGTTGGGATTATTTCAACACATTAGTTGGATAAATTTACAATTTATACATAAACCTTGGTATTTCCAAGAAAAGATACCTTCGCCAATCTTTGTTTTTAATCTTAATGTTGGTGATTTTGCGTACAAGTGAAATGTTCTGACATTTGCGCTTAAAGCTAGCATTGAACAATGTAAGGATGAATGATGAAATACAGCTAATAGTTAAAATTATTGCTTCTTAAGAAGAATGAGAGTGAAAGTTAGTCACACATCATGTCAGACTCTTTGCAGTCTTATAGACTGTAGCCTGCCTGGCTACTCTGTCCACAGAATTCTCCAGGAAAGAATACTGGAGTGGGTTGCCAATTCCTTCTCCAAGGGATCTTTCTGACTGGGGGATTGAACCCAGGTCTCCTGCATTGCAGGCAGATTCTTTACCAACTTAGCCACTAGGGAAGCTGCTTTAAGAAGAGTGAAGAAGCAAATAAAAAGTATCGTAAGTTGAAAAAGAGATCACAGAAGAAAGGAAAAACTGTATTTTAGCAGCTATGATGGAACATTTTTTTGCTTTTTAGACGTGAGGACTCACCTTTTCCTTTGCATAGAACTTTGCAAGTTCTGTAGTAGCCTCTGCTCAAAGCAATGCCAGTTTTGACTTTGTTAAATGTGGTGGCATATTATGGTTTTGATTCTAAGTAAAAGGCACAAATATGTATGAGATTCTAAAATGCTTCTGCCTTTTTTTTTAGTGTTTGAATACAAATAAGACAAGAAAAAAGAAAGAAGCCCATAGGAAGTTAATTTACCTTGAAGATATCAACCAAGAATAGGTGAAATACTATTCTAAACATATTTTTATAATTAATATAGTGTGAAACTTTCATTATTTCTTCACAAATACCTAAGTTCATCAATTTCCCATATAATGTAAAATATGATCCCATTTAATGAGAAGCCAGGCCTTCTGTGCCTCAGTACAGGACCTGCTCAGCGCCAAGGTTTCCCAGGGACTGTGGAAACCCCCTCACCATTTACAGGCATCCACGGACCATCCCCTTACCTTGTCTTCTGTTTACATCCTCTAGCCAGTCACTTATTCCACAGTTAGTTCTCAGGCACCACATTTCTGCCTTTAACCTCAATCTCAGCAAAACCATCCATGAAAATAATTTCAACAAAGGAGTATTTTTTAATGCATTAAAATAAACGCTTAATTTTCAAAATAAAGATGTGTAAAGCATGCATCTTAGGAAATCATTTTCCGACTCGATTTCATGTTGATACTCTCTTAAGATGGGCAAAAATAAAAATTAGTTTGCTGACTTTTCAATCTTGAGAAAGTTTTAAAATTAAAAATATATATATAGTTTTTGCATCCCTTGGTGACATGTCGCATGTTGATGATCTGTTCAAGCACCTCAACGTTATTGACTGAATGACAGAAAGGGGACCTGTAATCTAGGGGTTCACCAGCCTCCTGCCGCCCATGAAGTGCTCCTGTTGGCTGTGTTTCCTGGACATTCCTTAGGAAGCCTGTGGCCTTGCCTCTCTCTCTCTTAAGGTTCCCCCTCCTCCAGTAACCACGACTAAGTGAAGAACTGATGTCTCCAGGAAATCATCTCTCCTTCCTCTGTAAGCTCAGCCTCTCTGCTAAGTGGAGAACCAGAGTCTCCAGGAAACCATCTCTCCTTCCCAACCTCAGGTTCTCAGGCAGTTCATTCCATGGACTGGCAGCTCTTTCTGAAGATCTTCCATTGCCTTGAACCAGGATCTTTTCCCTTGAAAATGTACTCCGCAGTCCTTACTTCAGTTTGGAGGTGGGAGAAGGCAGCATAGATGCGAGTGTTGCCTTCCGCATCAGCTTTTTCACTCTCCAGGGTAATTATTTCACCTCCCACACCTCCTCTCGGGTAGCTGTCTCTTTCAGGATGCTCCCAGACAGCAAGTTAATCAGCCCTGTCTCCAACCTCCCTCTCTCCTCTCATTTCATCAAGGGAAAAAGCTTTTCTCCAGGATTTGAGCAAATGTCGTCATCCTTCTCAAACTGACTTTAGAAATGGATCAGTTTTGAAAAGGCATAAATTACTTGGTACTTTGCTTGTGACAAGCCGGGCCAGCTATGATTTACAGAGTAAATGGGAGGGGCTGGCCAGCAAGCTTCTCTGGCTCCTGCTTGTGGAAGAGATAAGCTAGTGAAATCCATGGAAATGGCCATAACGAATTTTGGAGTGAGTGAGTGAAAGTCACTCAATCATATCCGACTCTTTGCGGCCCCATGGACTATACAGTCCATGGAATTCTCCAGGCCAGAATACTGGAGTGGGTAGCCTTTCCCTTCTCCAGGGGATCTTCCCAATCCAGGGATTGAGCCCAGATCTCCCACATGGCAGGCGGATTCTTTACCAGCTGAGCCACCAAGGAAGCCCAAGAGTACTGGAGTTGGTGGCCATGCCCTTCTCCTGGAGATTTTCCTGACTCAGGAATAGAATGAATTTTGGAGAAATTGTACAAATGCAAATGCTATTAGAAAGTAGCTTAAAGAACCCCTCCCTGTCTGATTGTGGGGAGCTCGTGTTGACACACAGCAATCACTTTCACAGTCACATCTTCTTGCCTCAAGTAGGTAGCTGGCTTTCCTCCCTTTATTATAAATGTCCTAACTTGAAGCTTTAAGAGGTCTGAGATGGCTAATTGCAAGATCCACTCCTTCCCTCTTCATTATCTGGCAATTCCGCATCACGCTTGGATATTCAGCTGTAGGTGAAGACACCTTTATCTGCCTGTGAATTCACCGTCTTCACAGAAGCATTTCTGTGGCTGAGCTAAGCCCCAGAGGAAAGCACTGTTCGGAGCAGAGGAGTTCAACCAGAGGCCACTCTTGGAATATATGTGAGGAAGAGTGAGAGGCAGGGGAGGGAGAGATCTCGCTGTGCCACTGGAGAGAAATAAAAATAGCTGTGAATGTTATCATTTTCAAATTGGTACTAGGAACTGGGAGACGTGATCCACATACCAAGTGACAGCGGGCATGATGCAGCCCCACCAGATAAAGGCCCGAGGGAGGCGTGTGATTAAGCCGTTGTTATCAGCTCCTGGCCAGGGCAGCAGGCGGCCAGGACAGCCGGCAGTGCTTGCAGCCCGTCTGCTGGCCCTGTCCGCCTACCTTTGCAGATTCGTCTAAAGGGGAACACGGAACCCTGAGCTTGCCCGTCAAATTGCAGGGCCAAGGGGTGGGGGCGGGGCGGGATGAACCTTTCCAAACCCGGGCAGTCTTAAACACTGTTTTCCCCATCACCGGAAAGGAATCAAGCTTGTTGTTGAAGATATCACAATGGAACATCTGCCTTTTTTGTTTCATTCCAGCAATTTGCGATTCTCACTACAGCCCCCTTTCCATAATGACAGATGATATTTAGACTTACACAGTCTCTCTTGTCTGAAAGATGTAGAGATCTAATACTGAAGAAAAGAAGCCTTCACAGTTCTCAAAGCCCCACCTTTGCTTACCGTCTCCTAGTCTGAAAGAATATCCCCCTCCCCTGGAGCATGCTACGTGGGGGTGGATGGTAAGGAGGCAGAAACATAGATATTGCATATTTAGAATAAACAGAAAGATTTAGGATGAAAACTAAGAGACAGATTTTAGACTTAAATTTTGTTAATTGGAGAAATGATCTACCCCATGATAAGGCCAAAACCATATCAATGCCTTAGAGGGTAGATGTCTGACACAGATCTTTTGTGTGTTTGGGCAGCAATCCTGCAGAGACAGCCCTTTGGTCCAGAGAGAGCTTTTATGACCGATGGATTGTACAGCTACCTTGGGCAACTACTGCCTTAAACCCAAAAGGGAAAGTGTTAGTTGCTCAATTATGTCCGACTCTTTGCGACCCTGTGGACTGTAGCCCACTAGGCTCCTCTGTCCTTGGGATGCTCCAGGCAAGAGTACCAGAGTGGGTAGCCATTCCCTTCTCCAGGGGATCTTCCCAACCCAAGGATCAAACCTGGGTCTCCCACACAGCAGGCAGATTCTTTACCAGCTGAGCCACCAGGGAATTAAACCCAAGGGACCTTCTAAAAACCTTTGGACTTGATCCTTAACCTCTAGAGCTGGAAATCCACAAAACAAATGATGTTTTCTTAAAGGAAAAATTAAAGGGCACTGTTTATGTGTACCAACCATGGGAAAGATACTGTGTCTCCACTGGGACACAGTCCACCTCCTTTCTCAGGCCACTGTAGGCTCACAGTTTGGGCAAGGAGGTAGCTTTTATAGAAGTTACTCTCATATCCTTATTCTCATAATTAAGCCCTGCAGATTAAGTCATTATTCTCTTGGCTTCAACTGGATTTCTCTCCCAAATTTTTCACCAAGTTTATTTCTAAAGACTTCAATATTCATCACTAAAATCTGTATCCTACAAATTCACAAACTGGCTAAAAAATTGTTATGATATTCAAATAAGTCTGAATGTTGTTCAGTCACTCTGCTGTGTCCAGTTCTGTGTTGCCTCCTGGACTGTAGCCCACCAAACTCCTCTGTCCATGGAATTCTTCAGACAAGAATCCTGAAGTGGGTTGCCATTCCTTCTCCAGGGAATCTTCCCAAACCAGGGATCCCACCTGCATCTTCTGCACTGGAGGCAGATCCTTTCCCACTGAGTTTCCTGGGAAGCTCAAATTATATGCTTTGTAAACCCCTTTTTAGGTATGGTACTGGATTACATACCAAAGAAACAGCGCCGAAAAATTGATGCCTTTGAACTGTGGTGTTGGAGAAGACTCTTGAGAGTCTCTTGGACTGAAAGGAGAGCAAACCAATCCATCCTAAAGGAAATCAGCCTTGAATATTCATTGGAAGAACTGTTGCTGAAGCTGAAACTCCAATCCTTTGGCCACCTGATGTGAAGAACAGACTCATTGGAAAAGACCCTGATGCTGGGAAAGTTTAAAAGTGGGAGGAGAAGGGGATGACAAAGGATGAGATGGTTGGATGGCATCACTGACTCAATGGACATGAGTGTGAGTAAACTCCAGGAGTTGGTGATGGACAGGGAGGCCTAGCATGCTGTAGTCCATGGGGTTGCAAAGAGTTGGATATGACTGAGCGACTGAACTGAACTGGCTTGCGTATTCATATTAGAATTTACTCTTTTCTTTTTTGTTAAATTCAAATCTTCTAGCAAGACTTGAGATGAATCTCTGGAATGCTTTATATTGACTTTGCAATATTGCATTTTAAACTTTTCCCTTAGTTAAATTGAAAGTGGGGGGTCATGTTAGAAAGGTAAACAATTACAGTGTTTGTCATCAGCGACTAAAGTTTTCTTTCATTTTGCTTGATGCTGGTATAACCATTACTTTGACCTTTCTTTTTCTCTTGAAGTCCATGCCGTTTCTCCTCTACAGGAGTAGTTAATATTCCCCATAGTTCCCAAATAATTATTCTCTTATGCTGCCAGTAAGAGGCCAGTGACGTGTCAGGAAAACCATAGCATCACGCAGGATGGATAAAAATATGGAAAGCAGAAAGACTGGGGAGTGTATCTCTGGGGCCAGACTGACTGATCCAACGCCTGCATTGACGCGCAATTGATACCCATTGTGGCTGTAAGACGGGTTCAGGCTCATCTTCCTCTTGGAGGAAAAGCCCACTTTGGAGGCACGCACTTGGCATGGCCGTGCTTGTTGGTACCTTCAGTTTCCAATATGCCACAGTATGTTGGTGTAAATACAAAACATCTCTCAGGGTAGATCACTGCCACCAAGCTGCAGATTCTCTAACCTTAGGTCTACACTAGACCATTTTCAACCATGTTATTCTGAGATTGAGTTCCAGGGCAGTGGTGCAACGTGGCTGGCAGGGCTCCAGAACATTAATGCTGAACATCGTCAGCACCGTCTACGCAATGGTGTGTTGTTCCTGTCACCTTGACAGCTGCTGAAAGACTTTCTATAATTATCCTACTTTAAAAAAATCACAGCAGAATGAAGTACAAGCTTACAAGTGTGGTAGCAACGTGTGAACCCCTGTAGAAGCGACTGTATGATCAGCAACATCTGGGTTACAGGTGTGAATGTGAAGGTCGCATTGCCTGCTAATTAATGTCTAGAGAGACCCATCTCGAGGACGGTGCTTCCCCCAGAGTTAAGTACCACGTGAAAAGGAAATACAGCCTAAGCTGGAGACTGATATCACGTAACCCTTCAGATCTTAGAGGGTAAAGAAATACACATCTGAAAACTTAATTGACACTTTTAAAGACATGAAATGAAGGTGATTTTGTTGTTAGCTCCGCATTCTCCCAGGGAAACATTTCATTCCATTGATGGAGACTGTCAAATTTTTGTTCCAAAGCCCAAATAAGGTGATGAAGGCTGAGAACTATCTTTTCCCTGGAAAATGCATGTTGAACATGAACACATTCTGGAAGGGATTTTAGGTTGTTCAGAATTTCTCTGATGTTCTGGTTACCCAAATCCTTTTATGGATACAAAAAAAAATAACTAGCTGAAATCAACATTGTGAAGTTGCTCAGTTGTGTCCGATTCTTTGAGACCCCATGGACTGTAGCCTACCAGGCTCCTCCATCCATGGGATTCTCCAGGCAAGAGTACTTTAGTGGGTTGCCATTTCCTTCTCCATGAGATCTTCCCAACCCAGAGATCGAACCCAGGTCTCCTGCATTGCAGGCAGATGCTTTACCATCCGAGCCACCAGGGAAGGCTAAATGTTCAACTAGGGAATATGTTAGAGCAAATCCCCAAATCCCGGTACCCTGGATTCCAGGGAATGGCTTGTGATGCATTCAGGTGGTGAATGATACGAGAAGTGAGTTTTCATGGAAGAGTGTAGGCAGCCGTCCTGGTTCCATGATGAGCTCTACTGATCCCATGGAGGATGAGTGGACAGTCTTGTCACATTCCATTCTGCTAGTTGACCAAGAGAAGTATGGGCTAGGCTCTGAAAACACAAGTGGACTATCCCCTACTGAAAGTTCTTCTGCAGTTGTTATTCTAGAATCTAATCTAGAGAGGAAAGGTGTGGAGACACCTCAAGTGGTAAGAAAGATCAGCCCTTAGACACAGACTGTTAAAGCATTATAGGGAACTTTCGCCTGTATCTGTGTGCTTTGATGTTTCTTCAGATCACAAGCGCTTTAATGATTTCTACAAGTGCCTCTTCCTCATCTCTTTGTTTCCTCTCTGGATTTAAAATGCATCAACTTTCTTTTTTTTTTTTTTTTTTTGAAATCTGTACGAACTTGGAGAGCAAATGAGCACTTACCTGTTTGTTGACTTGGAAAACTTTGCTTATTCTTTGTTCTTCAGTTCAGTTCAGTTCAGTCGCTTAGTCGTGTCTGACTGTTTGTGACCCCATGAACCACAGCACACCAGGCCTCCCTGTCCATCACCAACTCCCGGAGTCCACCCAAACCCATGTCCATTGAGTCGGTGATGCCATCCAACCATCTCATCCTCTGTCGTCCCCTTCTCCTCCTGCCCTCAATCTTTCCCAGCATCAGGGTCTTTCCAAATGAGTCAACCCTTCTCACGAGGTGGCCAAAGTATTGGAGTTTCAGCTTCAGCATCAGTCCTTCCAATGAACACCCAGGGCTGATCTCCTTTAGGATAGACTGGTTGGATCTCCTTGCAGTCCAGGGGACTCTCAAGAGTCTTCTCCAACACCGCAGTTCAAAAACATCAATTCTTTAGTGCTCAACTTTCTTCACAGTCCCACTCTCACATCCACACATGACCACTGGAAAACCACAGCCTTTGTTCTTAGTAGAAGGAACTAGACTCTCCCAGGAAACGCTAGGAAGTTTTTGGTAGTAAATATGCTGCTGGTCTTCTTCATGGGATTTATGCCCTTCCCTTCACCTCTCTTCACTGAACCCTTTCCTTGGGAGGCTCTTTCACCATTCCTTCTAAAGTCTAGTTCAAGTCATGGTGCCCTTCACCTTCACACAAAATTCTATAATAATTACATGTTTTATAGGAAATAAAGCCCAAATGCCTTAGTCGGTACTTAACTCCCTCCAAAATATAATCCCGGTTTGTGCCAATCTCTTATCTCATGAGTACCACATAGATCAATATTTCAGAACATTGTACTGTGCCCAAAGAAATCAAGCTTTACATTTTATCTATTTGAAATGCCCTTCCTTCCTCCTCATCCTTGTCCCTTAAGTTGCTACTATCCTTTAAGATGTATTTCAGTCTATCCCCAAAACTCCATCCATTTGTATCCAAAGCAAGTAGAATGACTTCCTCTTTTGAAAGAAGATATACCTATATTTTGTTGTTATTGTTTTTGTTCACTTGCTATGTCTGACTGTTTGCAACCCCATGGACTGCAACATGCCAGGCTCCCCTGTCCTTCACTGTCTCCTGGAGTTTGCTCAGATTCATGTCCATTGAGTCAGTGATGCTGTCTAACCATCTCATCCTCTGTTGCCCCCTTCTCCTTTTGCCTTCAGTCTTTCCCAGCATCAAAGTCTTTTCCAGTGGGTTGGCTCTTCTCATCAGGTGGACAAAGCATTGCAACTTCAGCATCAATATCTCTCTCTCTCTACTTATTCATCCATCTATCTATGTATATTTCTGCCAGAGCTGTAACACCTTTGTCCTGGAACAGGTAGTATATTTGTCTTACTCATATGTGTGTGTCTCCTATAAAGTTTAACTTAGACAGGGTATACAGCTAGTATTTACTTTATTCAAGCATCATTATCTCATTTAATCCTCTTTACTATCATGTAAGACTGGTCTTGCTAGGAACAATTTGTAGAAGAGGAAGAGAGTAAAGAAGTCTGTTAATTTATCAAAGGTGTGGTTTTCTTCAAGGGCAGGTTTGAAATTTCACCCCCCTTGTACAAACCTCCAAGCTCTAGGTGTGCTTACTACTTGACATCTTTGTTTTGGAAGGGATGGTTTTGGATGAGCATTCAGATGACAACTGCGATGAGAAACTGCATCTTGACCAGGTTACTTCAATACTCTTGGCTGGCAAGAGTCAAGAAAATGGATGAAGGACCTTATACTAGTACTGCACAGCTTTACAACATTAGCTCTTAAAGACTGTGTGACTGATTCATTCAGTGTTTGAAGTAATTAAAGACACCTGCAGAATCAAGTTACAGAAACGTCACTGACAGCATCCGAGGAGGTTCTTCCGGTGGTTGGGTGGGTACTGAGCACCAGCTGTACGTTTTCAGAGACATCCTTATCATAGCTCCACGGCCACTTGACAGTCAACCCTCCACGAACACTCGCAAACAGGGGGAAAAAAAATTGTTGAATTTCAAATCTGCTTCAAGGGGACAGAAAATAATGACACCCTTTGTTTCTTGTGTTTGTTAGTTTATTGGAATAAACTTTCCTTCTTTCCTTTTATCTCATCTTCCTCCTTTATGAAAAAGTCAGCAGAAATTCTCCCTTTTTTGTGAAATTTATAGCACTCTTTCTCCTAAATAACGTAAGAATTGCAAGATGTGAGTTACTAAACAATGCTGAGAAATTTACATGCAGCATCTATAATCTTCACACTGATTCTGAAATACAGGTTAATTTCCCCCTGTATTTCTTTTACATGTATAGAGAAATTAGAAAATCTGCCTTCTATCAAACTTAATTAATTGATAGATTTAAATTGTGAATGTATTTTTGAACTAGATAATGCACACTTATTAGAGAGTCAAATATGCCATATAATAAATGTATGATTTTGCACCCGTATGTTGCTGCATTTAAGATTAGTATAATCACTATAGTTAATTGGTAGCACTTCAGGTTGGAAATATCCCAAATTAGAACTACTAATGTGATCTTGATAACATAATTCCATTTTCTCATACACTGTCAAAGGTTCAAAAGTAATTGATTCATATAAAAATTTTTTTAACCTTTGGAAATATACCTCATCAATAGGATTTACTTGTTTTTACATGCCATGAGAATATGAATATAAAATGGTTTGAGTTCACGGAAATGAGCATGAAAGAAAGTACACAAGATTCTGTGTACATTTCATCCTATGACAAAGGCAAGAAAATGAAACTTGTGATTAAATGACTCACATACCAAGCAGCATCTGCTTCCCAGGTTCTCATTCTGTAACTGTCTTATCAGTTGAGGAAACTAAAGTTTCAAGGAGTTAAGAAACCAACAGGTAGAATGCACACAAGCTCCTTCTTGCCCTGTGTTCCATACACGACCACATGTGCACGTGTACTCACAGGTATGTGTGCAAACACACACATGCACGCTCTGTGTTAGTGCCTGACCCCCCCCCCCCCCCCACTGGCCTGGTCCAGCTGCAGAGTCCAGACTGTCAGCTCTCAGCTTGAATGGAGGCAGCTCCTCCCCTGTAGGGTGGGCGGTAACTCCTCCCTTTGGTTCCAGGTATGCTCCTCCAATTCTTGGTTATCTGGAGTTTATTTTTAATTCTCTTGAAGAAAAAAGAGAAATAGTGTAGTCTGTGCGTTCTTACTGGAAACATGAACATACATACAGAAACTATTCTTAGTTTTGGAAGAGGGAAAAAACAAAGGGATACACCAGGCTCCCATCTGCTCCACCAGCTTCGTGGGAGTCTTGTTGACTTCGTAAATCACCAAAGCTCTCAGAGCTTGTTTCCTCTTCCGTTTAAAAAAAAAAAAAAGAGGACATTATACTTCCTGCTCCAAGGCTATTTAATTTAGATGACAAGATGTAAGCAGTGCAGTGAGACCCACCGTGTGAGGCACAGAGCAGACCCTCAGCAAGTCAGCTGACTCAGAGAGGAAGCTGCCGTCCACTGACCGAAAGCTCCTTGCTTTCCTTGCTCAGTGATGGCGGCTCTAGCAGTTCCCATGTGGAGATGGGAGCCTGGAAACAGGAAGGAGAGCCCAGAGATCTACCCCAGCAAAAAGTGGACCCCGGGGAAGACAGAAACAGCTTTGCAATGATAAGCCAAATGCTTCTGAGTTTAACTGTTTGGAAAAGCGATTTCTTAAGTATGACATAATGGTGAAGTATGATCTCTACTGAAAAACCTATAAAGTATCATCCTGACTGCCAACTTTGGGATGCATTTTATAATGTCTGTGGTTAATGATTTACTAGATATGAAAGTTATCTTCTTGTAATATAAAAATTACATGAAAGCTATCATTCCAAGACTACAGAGAAACATTTGTATGTGTGTGTGTGATACTATGAAAGTTCATAAAGCTCAACAGAATTGAGAACAGTGTCATGAGACATTCAATATACCATGAAAACTGGGCTTTTCCCTATGAATTGCCATTCTAGGAGGTAACAGCTCAGATTATTCACAGATATTTCTGAGAACCTGCTGAATGGCAGGAGGTGTGCAGAGCCCCATGGCGTGTATGCTGGTTTTTGCTTTTGTCACTTTGTCACTGAGTGCCAGACCCTCCCAGTCATCACCTCTATGACCTCTGAGATCAACAATTTCAGATTTGTGGGGCAGTGGGACTCAGTTGCAGTCAGGAAATGCTTCTTTGATCAAAGGATACCTATTGCACAACATGTGGGAATACTCTCCAGTTTTCAAATGCATTGACTTTAGCTAAACAATAAGCAATGGTACCAGGTCAGGATGCTCGCCCTGCCAACAATCAAGGATGCTGTTACATATTCCATCTCCCCAAAGTGGAGATTTCTGAGTAAAATTCTATATGGAGTTACTTCTTTCTGGGAATAGTTATCAGCTCAGGCTGTTATAACAAACATTCCAGAGACTGGGGGGCTTAAACTAGAAAGACTTATTCCTCAAGGTTCTGGAGGCTGGCTCAAGATTAAGGTGCCAGAGTGTCCAATGTTGCTCAGAGCTCTTCCTGGCTTGCAGATGGCTGTATCTCTCTGTCTCCTTTCATGGCAGAGGACAGTGAGGGAGAGAGAGGACGCAGCTCTCTCCTGGTGGCTCTTCTGACAAAGAGTGCTAATCCCCATTCACAAGGGTCCCACCCTCATGACCTAAGCACCTCGCAATGGCCCCGCCTCCCAATACACATCAGTGGGTAAGACTTGAAAGTGTATTTGGGGAGTACAGAGTCACTCAGTGAATAGAACAGTTTTCCTCATATCTGTGCTCCAGGAGCCATATCCATTCATTCTGGGAAGAGATTCTCAAGTTTCAGCTTGAGCCTGTTGCCGACATTAAATGAGCTAGTTCTGCCTTCTCTGTCTCTATTTTCCCAATTAAAAATTATTGCAATAAAGTTTCCTGAGGGTCCTGGTTTAGTGATCCCTAGATTTTGTCATTCAGACAATGTTGCAAACACTGAGTCAGACTCCTGGGGTTCAGAGACTGGTGCTTGACATTCATAACCGTTGTCTTCCCATTTGTATAATTTGCTTCATAAATGAGCATGGTCTTGGCCAGGCATGTGCAAAATATTAATAAGCAAAGATTATATGTTAATTTATAAAAAGGAAATAAATGAGTTTGGGTATCTTCCATGTGCTCAGGACTATGTGTGCTGTTATTTTGGAAATATTATATTCAATTTTTTTTTTTTAAGTCACACAGACCAATTTTTAAAGGCTAGGTAGTTTGTTCAAAGTCCCTGAGATAGGCATTAAATAAGTGATAGACCATGAATCCCACACAGTTTCTTTGACCATTTCTACTCCATATTAAAGTCTCTTCCAGTGCACACATGAAAATCTGTGGCTTTGAACAAGACCTTTTCTACCTTCTCAGACATAGCAAAGCTGGATGCTACATATAAAATTGTCAATTTTATACCCAAGTTAGTGAAAAAAATCAGAACTGCAAGCTGGTAGCTACAACTATGAAATCACAATGATTATGAAGATGCTCTGCAGTCCATATACATTAACTATAGATCGGTCCTGTTAAAATCCCTATTTATTTCTGTTGCACCAGGAAAGGATAAACAGAATTGCTTTTTGCTAGAGACAGAAGATTATGTTCTCATCCGAGGGTGAATCCAGCCGCAGCTGGGCCTTTATGATTGTGACTCATTTGAAATGGCTCGTTATTAAAACTGGATTGTTTTTGGATTGCGACTTTATTCAATTGAGACAATTACGTGTTCTGTATGATTCAAATCAATGATTTCAGGCAGCAGTTGATTATTTCAGCTTAATTTGTTGTGCCTTTTGCTTTTTTTAGACAGCCATTGGATATCAAAGTCTGAAATTAGATTTTAATTTCCTTTTGGGGAAATTTCACATGTATATTGCATTAGCCTTCATAAATGCCATGATGCTTCTCTCCTTATGCAAGTTCATGCACACGCTCAGGGAACAGCCATCCACGGACAGCAAAGGTTTACAGATCCCCACCCAGTGGCTTCTGTCCCTTGAAGTCAGGTCAGTCTCTGAAGCGGAGGACCAGTTAAGTACATTTGGTGGGACTGGCACTTCTTATCCGCCAGCCCAGCTCCGGAGCAGTTTGATGAAACAATTTTACCATCTCCAGGTTCTTTTTTCTGTGCTTTCTGGGGTGAAGGGCTCAGAAATCAAGAGTAGCCCCGGGAAATGCTGCCTGAAGTTGAAGTGAAGATGTGTGTCGGCAGGAACAAATTGCCCAAGCCCAGCTCCCTATGAAGCATGGGATGATGAAACATACGCCAGCAAACAAGTCTTCCCTCCAACTTATCAAGATGCCTGCGGGGCTGAGTGCATCCTACAGAGGTGGTCATGTCCCCTCCGTCCCCACTTGTGGCAGAGGCAATTTCTACTCATGTGCTGTCTCTTCCTGGTCATTCCCTGGAGTTGGCAGTAAAATCATCATGCCCTTGGATGAAATAATGACTTCTAGTTTTTGAAAATACACAAAATCATGAGAATTAGATACTCACTACTAGCACTGGATACGTATGGTTAATAATCCATCATGGGTGTTTTCTGACAAGGGAGGTAAACGTTACAGGGGATAGGATGTGCTTCAGAAGGGTGATGATCTCCATGAACCAGTGAAGAAGTGAAGTGAAAGTCATTCAGTCATGTCTGACTCTTTGCAATCCCATGGATTGTAGCCCCCCAGGCTCCTCTGTCCATGGGGATCTCCAGGCAAAGACGCTGGATTTGGTAGCTGTTCCCTTTTCCACGGGGTCTTTCCAACCCAGGGATCGAAACCAGGTCTCCCACATTGCAGGTGGATTCTCTACCCACGAACCACCAGGAAAGCCCAGGTTAGTATGTGAATTACTAAAATATTCATGTTTGTAGCAATCTTCAGCTTTGCTTTTCAAGAAAAGAAAAAATGGGACTGAGACTATGAGCTATCAAAGAGACAGTAAGCAGCCTCATTGGACTTTGAATCATTGAGTCCAACTCCCAAATCCACGCATAGGTAGATCCCCAGATTTTAAAACAGCAGGATCTGTCTTAAAAGCTAGGCAAGAGGTTTCAGCATTTTAAGGGAATTTGGTTGCTGTGACCTGTAAAAGCCCTTTCAACTTAAAGGATGGATGATGTTATGGTTGACTGAGCCTCCTGTGGGGGATGAGGACTGATGTAAGGGAGGTATTTAAAAAGTACTGAGACTTAAATATATATATATATATATATATATATATATATATAGTCCTATTTTGTACAATTTTACATTAAAACCAAGAGAGTTGAACAAAGATGACTCATTGTTGCAGGGAATTACTCAGCCTAAACCAGAAACTGATACAACTGTGTCCTCTAAGCTTGAAATCCAAGCTGCCTGCTACTTAAACAGAGAATTCATGGATAAATAATTTTAAAAATCATATCAAAACAAGGAACGTTTTACTATTTACATGTGGCCCAAGAAGAATCAGTAGCACGTGCGAGAAAAACATCTCAGCGACTCAATATGCACCCTGTGAGCTTCAGTAACAGTGCAGGACCAGGGAACAGATTCAGACCAGCAAACAGAGAGCCTGAAAATAAATACGCATTCAGGTCAAACAATCACCTTACCCTACTGCGTAAGTCTTTTCCAGTAGAAGCACCCATGGCTTACAAAGGGAGAGAAAGGAGGTGCTGACAGAATCTGCTGGCTCTGAGGCTGGGTGAGAAGGGCAGGTGGAGAAGGGTGAGAAGGGCTGCAGGCTCTGAGGGTGGAGAGAAGGGCAGGTGGACAGCAAAGTCAGAGGCAGGCAGCATGGCGAGTGGGGGCACTGGGAGTTAAAGAGGCCCCCAGATGTTGTATGGTTGGTATAAAATAATAAGGATGTTAGAGTGTAAGAATTGTAGGAAGCAGCATGAATCAGAGAGTCCGCTTAAAGGGAAGATCATTAGACTTGTACCAGGGAGACTTGGCCAGGCCGCAGAAGAGAAAAGCAATTGTCAGATATGCTGAGAAGTTTAGAACAGGAGGGCCCAGAAGAATAGCTCTTCTTGAGATGGAAATAGAAGAGTTAGGAAGGAAAAGAGGGTTGGGAAAGAGGATAACTCTTGATTAACTTTGCTATAGAAAACCAACAGGGGTGTATTTAGCTCAACAATGCAAATAGCCACAGTCCCATTGCTGGTGTTAATTTAATTAGAAAAGATCCCCCATTTTAAACAGTTTTATTTAAGGAAATTTCAAAAGAACATAGCAGAATTTCTCTGTTGGGTTTTTAATGAGTCACCATTTTAGGAAATAAACACAGAATACAGAAGTAGGAGTATATCCAGGGAACCTCAGACAAGTGGCTGTGATTTTCACACTCACATGCTTGCAATAGTAACTAAGTAGTGATGGATGCAACGTAAATTCCAAAATGAGTCAATTAAATATGAAAATAAGGCAACATTTGAATAGGTGGTGGTTTAGTTGCTAAGTCATGTCAGACTCTTGTGACCCTATGGACCACAGACCACCAGGCTCCTCTGCTCATGGGATTTCCCAGGCAAGAATTCTAGAGTGGGTTGCCATTTCCTTCTCCAGGGGATCTTCCTGACCCAGGGATCAAACCCAGGTCTTCTCCATTGAAGGTGGATTCTTTACCAACTGAGCCACCGAGGAAGCTATTATTTGAATAGCGGAGACAGCATTTTGCATGTTTTCCATGAGTTCAAAATCTCAGAGCAACAAGATATTAGATTGTGCTTTTCAACTTTTTTGATCAATGAGATCAACTTTTTTCAACAATGAGATTTTAAATTTGCTATCACCACAGTGAATTGCAATGGTAAATTAAAAGCTTAGTTTAGATTTGCTAATAGAAATCACTGACTGAACAATTCAAGATCTGTCTGTTAAATACAATTAAAACTACATTGGCTAAACACAGCGTAATACCTGTATACAAGCAAAGGAGGATAAAGCTTCACCACAAGGAGAAATCTTATTAGGTTCTTAACGAAACAGACCAGACCCAGAGACTGGCAGCCTGGTCCATTTGCTCCCCAGCTAAAATAGCTATACCTTGCCTAGTTATTTTCTCAAATTTTGAAGCTTTATAATGTTACAATGACACTATAGGAATAATGTCTCTAGACTGACTGGGTGTAACTTGGGTAGCCTCCACAAGGCAGGCACTCACACTCTCATTTGCATTAACACAATTCCTTCTTAATCTGGTGATGATGTAAATAGCAGACAGTCTTTGACATCTCACTTTCTTATTCTACTTTGGAAGCTGCCTAGACGTACACTGCAAGCAATTTGCTCCTTTCAGCGCACACAAAAGATGGATTCATTTAAGCAAAAATTAGAGTGACTAATTGCATATCTGAGCTCCAAAATGCATCTATTTTTTTTTTCTTTTGTGTAAGCTCAAAGGATTTATAGAACTGGAAGTTTTCACTCAGAACTCCAGTTTGAGACCTGGACATTTCTCATTCTCATCTCCTCCATCTCTCCATACCTTCTACATGGGTCCAGAGGCCCTAGCTGACCAACTGAAAAAAATTAAACTTAGGGTTTAAGGCCATGATATAGGTGTTAGGTAAGAACCTGTCCTGTTAATGCTACTTCTGTTCTTATGAAATTAGCAATGCAATGTTTATCACAAAAAAGTAAAAAAGAAAGTGATATGAAGTGTCTGTTTTTCCCCCATGAGTATTCACTGCAAACTAAATCATTTCTGGCACTGTATTTCATTAACTGTGCAAAATTCTCCAATTTAGTCACCCTGAATCTCTCTTTTTAATAGAGACATTTACCAATCTTAAGAGGCATTAGAAGTAGAATGAGAACAGTGCTAGAATAATGCACAACGCATCTGTCACGTTCTGGGGTCTGATAAATGCTAGCTGCCTTTCCTTCTCCAATTCTGGTTCCATTCTGGACACTCAACCTCGCACCTACCTGGCAGTGGCCACAGAGGGCCAATGGGGCTCAGCGTCCAGGCGAGCGCGATCTCGGGCTGCCACAGTCCTTGCGGGGTGGAACAGGAGGCCCCAGGAGTTCAGAGCTGTGTGGCTGCATCACGCTGACAGTTTGACACCAGATACAGCGAATGGTGAAGTAATGGTCGAGCGGGATTTACATACACTCAGCATCTCTTTATCCCCAAAGTCTGAATTTATAAACAGGCTAAAAACGAATGCCTTTCATCAGCTTTAATTTTCTAATGCAGTGACCCATCCTCACACTGCATAATAACAGGTCCCAGAGTGACAATTAAAATAAATCACCCTACGGAAGATACCATTAGAAGTATTCATGCCTCATCAGTGACCGAATTGTCTCATACAATATATCCTGAGGAAATATTTATAACTGTAACTTCAGCTCCCCAAAGCACAATCTGATTAATATTCTGCCCTTGCTGTAGGTTTTTTCTTGGAAATTGAAACATGGCTTAAATGTTATTTTCTGGGCAGCCGTCTAATATTGTTTTAATGGGAAATACCAATGGCTAATCATGAACCAATAGCCATTGATCTAAAATGGATTACCTTTCTGCAGAGTCCGGGAGGAAGATGAGCATTTTCACATTCCTCCCTTTTAAAGAAAAACTTGTTAATCCATTTTTACTTTCTTTTTTTTTTTTTAAATTTTATTTATTTTTTTTATTTTTTAAATTTAAAAATCTTTAATTCTTACATGCGTTCCCAAACATGAACCCCCCTCCCACCTCCCTCCCCATAACATCTCTCTGGGTCATCCCCATGCACCAGCTCCAAGCATGCTGTATCCTGCATCAGACATAGACTGGCGATTCAATTCTTACATGATAGTATACATGTTAGAATGTCATTCTCCCAAATCATTTTTACTTTCTTGATAATGGGTTAAAAGTCTTCTGAAAGGACTTTGAAATGTAAAATATGTTCCTCTTTCAGTCTTTAAAAAGTTTATTCTAAGTGATGAAGGCATGTATTTACAGAAGTAGGTCTGGGGTGAAGAAGCCTTGAGGATCTATCCATCTTGACCCCTGACCCTTACCTCTGGGGAAACTCAGGAGGGCTCAAGCTGCTTAACCATCTCCTGATGAGTCTCTCAGTTCCTATGGGAGAAAGACACCAAAGGTGCATATTTAGGCAAACTGCTTATTCTGGCAAACACTAAAAAGGGCCTTGAGGTGACCTGTGTTGGAGTGAGTGGTGACCATAGCTGCTGTAGTCAAAAGACAGAAAAAATTAGGCACAGACCTTTGAGATCAAAGCATGGTGTGTTAGTCAGCTTGGGCGGCTGTAACATAATGTCACTGACTGGGCAACTTAAACAGCAGACACTTGCGTACTATAGTCCTAAGGCCCACGAATCTGCAATCAGGGGCAGCACCATGAGATTCTGGGGACCCTCTGCTGCTGGCTGCAGACGGCCATCTTCTCACAGTGTCCTTGCTCACTTGGCAGGAAGAGAGCTCTGAGGTCTCTTCTTACAAGGGCACTAATTCCATCGTGGGGGTCTCCATCCTCATGACCTCATTTACCCTAACCAACTCCCAAAGGCCCTCTGCCTCCCTCTGGGGCTTGGGGCTGCACGTTATGGATTCGGGCAGACATGTTCAGTCCATTTCACACAGCAAGGACATGTCTAGCAGTCAAGGACCTGCCAATGTGACGCTCTTCCAGGTCAGACTAGAAGACTGCTAGTCAGGGATTGTCTAGTCCTGGGACCTAGAGGACAGGTGCTCTCATTTCTGAAAGACGATGCTGCTTGGTTCTTTGATGTGTCTCCTCACGTCTGTGTTTCCCGTATATTCTTTTGTTGCTGGCTTCCTAGTTTGATAGTACACTGAGATCTTGTGTGCTATCAATTAGTTTGAGGGGATAATTTTGTAAATCATGGTCTCCAAACCAGATTTTATGTTACGACCTAAATCTGACTCACATATACTCCACATTTCAAAGAACTGCACAAGAAATGGGGGCACAGGGAGACCTCTAAGCCCTCGACCAAGAGGAAATCACATAAGCGTGTCTTGCAATGTCCAGATACCAGCTCTACCATCTGCTTTTCAGACTCTTGGCTTCTGAGACTCTTTTCTTCACTACTAAGGAAAGATACAAAATAATCTAAGCTTGAAATCCCATTATTCACCTTCCTAATTTTCAATGTCCTATTTTACTAAATAGATAACACCCCTGCAAACAGCCTGAAAAGTGGCGGTAAGAGTAATGCACAGCAATGCCAGCTTTGAGAGAGAGAGAAGCATTAATATGAATAAACAGCCTCTTGTGAACAAGGGTTTTACGTTAACACTTCTCTAGCAAATTTCTTGCTGACTCGTCCCTAGAAGCCTTCTGAAGGCAGAAGGCTTGATCTTCTGAAGAGGACTTCATTTTCGTGATTTATTTTCAATGAATTTGTCACCCTACAACCCTCTCTTCGCCCTCACCCCTCTTCCTACCCCTGGACAATCACTTACAGAAATTCTGCTGTAAAATAAAGAAGCTTTTGGAAACCTCTGGCTCTGAGAGCAAGAGGGAGAAGCAGAGAGAAGACCTTGGCTCACTACTTCAGCATGGAAGCTTGCAGACCTTCCTCTGGTTAATAACTGAAAACCCTGGAACTGGAGTTTCGAAGCCACACTAAGGGAATTTCGGGAAAACCATAGCCAATGTCTGGACCTTAGTTTCCTTCTCTGCAAAATGAAGATGCTGGATTCAATGACATCAATGACTGTTTTTAAGTTTTAACATTTTATCAGTTTTGGCTTGTTGAGCTTTTAACTAGGCGCTTGAATTTGGTCAGGTAGCAGACGGAGGTTGAGAAAGACCCCATGAGTCTGCACAGTGGTCCGTGGAGGAGGTGAGCTCAGGGCTGGAAGAGCAGCCCAGCTGCTCTGCTCTCACCATGCAGACTGATCTCACAGGAGTTTGGGAAGTGTTGAGGCCCCAGAGCATCAGGGGACTATCACAGCTGTGATAGCAGCATTCTGGTAGCAGTTAGCATCCCGTAGGTGACTGCTGGGAGACAGGCATGGGTTTTTCTGCCAGCGACCTTACAAGGACAGATACAACCCCCATTTAACAGTGAGGACATTAAGAAAGAGATATCATGAAATTTCACAAAATTCTACTGATGCCAAAAGCTCAGCCTCTGTGCACCATTGCTGAATTGAAACTCAGGGACAGCGTTTTGGTTGAAGTAGAAAAAAAAAAATAGCTTTGTTGCTTTGCCATGCAAAGAGGGACACAAAAATTGTGTGTCCCAACCTGGGAGGTTTTGGTGAGAAGTTTTATAGCAAACGGTTCAACAGTGGGGTTGCTGAAATTAGGGTGTGTGCAGGGCTTCCTAGGTGGCACAGTGTGAAGAATCCGCCTGGCAGTGGAGGAGACACAAGAGAAACAGGATCGATTCCTGGGTCAGGAAGATCCCCTAGAGAAGGAAATGGCAACCCACTCCAGTATTCTTGCCTGGGAAATTCCATGGACAGAGGAGCCTGGTGGGCTACAGTCCACGGTGTCGCAAAGAGTCAGACACACTGAGTGGGTAAGCAACCCCACACACACACAGAGCCGCCTGCTTTACATTAATCTGCTCTCAGGCAATCTGATGAATTTCTGTGGTTCCTTTAATGTGGCCTCAGGTAATCTTCCTGAAGAGCTTCTCTGGTTCCTTTAATTTGGGACAGAAAATGCTGACATCTTCCACGTATTGGTAGTTTAGTTCTGTGTGCTGAGTCACTTCAGTCATGTCTGACTCTTCTATAGCCCACCAGGCTCCTCTGTCCATGGGGATTCTCCAGGCAAGAATACTGGAGTGGGTTGCCATTTCCTTCTAGAGTGGGAGAGGGGGAAGGACAATCCCTGTTCAAAGATGTGTAAACAAAGTAACTCTAAATATTGGAGGAAAATGCTAAGCTTAATATGGCTCTGCACTCATAATTCTTTAAAATCCTATATGTCATCACTCTGCTTCAAAACCCCCCAAATTTAAAGTAATAGACAAACTAATACGCTAAAATTTATGCAAAAAAAGATTAACAAGAAGATGGAGTTCCATCCCCACCTTCCACTCAAATCAAAAGCTTTGGCGATTATAGAGATATATAAAATAAATGAATCTGCAATACGCGTCCTCAAGCATTAGCATGTTTATAGTTGTTAAGACTTCCCTGGCGCCTCAGGAGGTAAAGTGTCTTCCTATAATTCGGGAGACCTGGGTTCAATCCCTGGGTGGGGAAGAGCCTCTGGAGAAGGAAAGGGCAACCCACTCCAGTGCTCTTGCCTGGAAAACCCCATGGACAGAGGAGCCTGGTAGGCTACAGTCCATGGAGTCACAAAGAGTCGGACACGACTGAGCGACTTCACTTCTTCCAGCTGTTATGAAGCGCTGCTATAACCAAAGCTGTTTAGTAGCTGATTGACCAGTGCAGTCCTCTGATATTGGCGGGCCAGTGTGTTCCTTTTCTAGAAGACAGCATGAGTACCCACCTTGTTTACATCTCTTTTTATTTGTGTCCTATGTTCTCATGTTTAATCATTTTAAAAGTAAATCCAGTATTCAAATGAAACAAACTATAGTTTATGTAACCAATTCTCTATAGGAAGGTATTTATGCAAAAGATCCCTGTTATCCAGTCTTTGCACACGTCCCTAGTGATTTTTCTAGGCATGTCTTTGGATTTGGGACTGCTGGGTCAAAGGGTACACAAGCTTTAAGACTTTTGAAATATTCATGGGGTTGGGGACAGTGCACTGCACATATAAGTTCAGAGCACAGCTAGTAGGAAAGACAGCAACATCCAGCCTGACAGGGTTTTACCGGAGCCTCCCTCCTTTGGGTTACAGGCCCTAGAGCGTGAATGACAACCCATCACCAGGAGTGCAGAGAACTGACTGATCAGATGTAGAGTGTTATTAAAAGCTTAAACACACAGCAAAGCAGGTGACGGCTTACTTTCTCACACACACCTGTATGCATGCGTGCACAAATGTACACATATGTATGCGCGAACAGACGTGCACCCCGAAACACTGTAGTCAAGCTTCCACTTCAGCAGAAAAGGCACCTCCTTAAGACATTATATAACCATGAAATCGTCAGAACCGATTCTGTGATTCTTTCAGGGAAAGCAGAACCCCCGTTGAATGAAACAGATGCCTTTGCTGTACGCCTTTTATATTCAACAGACTGGCACATAAATGCCATTTGAGAGGCTTTCATTTCTATGGCGCACAAGCTCAAGAGACAGGTCAGCCTGAAAATCAGATGTAATAAGACCATTTCCAAATGCAGAGTCAAATGCTCTCAGTCATAAAGCAGGTAAATCTGCTATGGGGCAACAAGAGAACTCACCAAATACCTCTCTGATTCAATATTAAAAGAAAAAAATTGTACCATCTTGGTGCATACATCAGAAAAGTGTGGCATCTCTGCTGCTCTGCTAGTCCAGAGAAAGTGGGACCCGTCTGAGGAAACTCAGTGTCGTCCACATACCTTGGCCTTCATGGGGCATCAGGGGACGGATACCTCCTGTGACCCAGCCATGTAAAACTTTCCTCTGCCTTTAGCCATAGCTTTGCTGCAAACCCTGCAAATCACTTGGGAGCCTGATGCTCTCAAAGTGAATAACTGAGTCAGGAAGTGGGTTTCTTCTACAAACTGCGCAGCGGGATGAAATATCCAAGTGGAAACCATGGAGGAGCAAAGGCTTAGAGGAAAGACAAACAATTGCTTGGAACCCTGTGCTGCTCAGGTACATGCAAGGAATGTTAGAATATTTATTCAGTGAATGAGTGAATGTCGTAGGAGTTTTAATCGATAATTAAAATATATTTTCAAAGATCATTCTTGTAAAGATAGGAGTCGCTGATAACTAACCAGTTTGGAGAAACTGTCACAGAGAGCTGTTTACTGCCCTCAATTTTTACAATAAATCATCAAAGAAACAGCTCATCATTGGGGACCTCCCACATCACCCCTCGTCCTTGCCCCAGCATGTCAAGTCCTGGGCTCCTGGAGAATTTCAAACTTCACTGGGGAGAGATCTGGTTTTGAGAATGCTTATATTCTGGCTTTCACTCCAGTGTTACTAACAGTTGGTTCTGGGTTGTGGTTGCGAGGAGGCTTTATAAATCAGCTTATGTTCTTTACGCTAAAGCTCAGAGAAACACATATGTCATGAAGATGTTTAATCACTGTAGAGATTTGATTACTCATGGAGAAGAAAAGTGCAGTCACATTGGGAGTTCTCTCTTTGGTCATCCACATATGAGAACACAAAGAAAGTAAGCCAGTATAATTTTGATTTAGCCATGAAGTCATTTTAAAATCAAAACCTTTCCCTTCTTTTCTTATTATGGGATTGAATCATTTTTTTCTGAGTGCTTAAATCACAAGATTTTAGTAACCCAAGATATTAGCCATATAAGGTTCTATTTTAATTCTCTGCCTCTGCCCTTCACTTAAATATTGGTGTTCCCTTGCATCGTAACCACAGAGTCTTTATTCTTCCATCTTTATGTGGAAATTAACTGATTCTAGCATCTTCAAGAATAACCTCAGATATGCAGATGACACCACCCTTATGGCGGAGAAGGCAATTGCACCCCACTCCAGTACTCTTGCCTGGAAAATCCCATGGATGGAGGAGCCTGGTGGGCTGCAGTCCATGGGGTCACTGAGGGTCGGATACGACTGAGCAACTTCACTTTGACTTTTCACTTTCATGCATTGGAGAAGGAAATGGCAACCCACTCCAGTGTTCTTGCCTGGAGAATCCCAGGGACGGGGGAGCCTGGCGGGCTGCCGTCTATGGGGTCGCACAGAGTCAGACATGACTGAAGCGACTTAGCAGCAGCAGCAGCAGCAGCAGCCACCCTTATGGCAGAAAGTGAAGAGGGATTAAAAAGCCTCTTGATGAAAGTGAAAGAGGAGAGTGAAAAAGTTGGCTTAAAGCTCAACATTCAGAAAACGAAGATCATGGCATCTGGTCCCATCACTTCATAGGAAATAGATGGGGAATTAGTGTCAGACTTTATTTTTGGGGGCTCCAAAATCACTGCAGATGGTGATTGCAGCCATGAAATTAAAAGACGCTTACTCCTTGGAAGGAAAGTTATGACCAACCTAGACAGCATATCAAAAAGCAGAGATATTACTTTGCCAACAAGGGTCTGTCTAGTCAAGGCTATGGTTTTTCCAGTGGTCATGTATGGATGTGAGAGTTGGACTGTGAAGAAAGCTGAGTGCCGAAGAATTGATGCTTTGGAACTGTGGTTGGAGAAGACTCTTGAGAATCCCTTGGACTGCAAGGAGGTCCAACCAGTCCATTCTAAAGGAGATCAGTCCTGGGTGTTCTTTGGAAGGACTGATGCTAAAGCTGAAACTCCAATACTTTGGCCACCTCATGAGAAGGGTTGACTCATTGGAAAAGACCCTGATGCTGGGAGGGACTGGGGGCAAGAGGAGAAGGGGAGGACAGGGGATGAGATGGCTGGATGGCATCACTGACTCGATGGATGTGAGTTTGAGTGAACTCCGGGAGTTGGTGATGGACAGGGAGGCTTGGCGTGCTGTGATTCATGGGGTCACAAAGAGTCGTACACGACTGAGCGACTGGACAGAACTGAGCATCTTCTAGAGCTTTAATTACTATATTTTCACAAAAATAATGACTAATATCTCCTAATTTCTAAATCTGTGTCCCAGTCTGTATCCTATGTACATTTTATATCTAACCGAATCCATTTCCATGTCTTTCCTTTAGTGAACCAGAGACAGAGGGCTTCATTTTGAAGGATGGCGTAGTGGATACTCCAGGTCCTCTAGAGGAAATATGCCATCAACTTAGAGATCTCCCCTCCATACTCCTCTCTTCTAATGTTCATATCTTCAGGTTTTAGTGCATTAAAAAGGAGCTCCACAAAATTTTTCTCTGCTTCTGCTTCACTATTTACTGTTTGTAAACAGTAAGCCGCGTGCTACTCTTTTGCAACCCCAGGAACTGTACCCTGCCAGGCCCCTCTGTCTATGGGATTTCCCAGGCAAGAATACTGGAGTGGCTTGCCATTTCCTTCTCTGGGGGATCTTCCCAACCCAGGGATTGAACCCACGTCTCTTGCATCTTCTGCACTGGTAGGCAAATTCTTTACCTCTGAGCCAACTGGAAACCATCCATCAGGAGGCAACCATTCTTGTCTCCAGTTCATTCTTCCTAGGCTGGGCTAACCATTCCAATGAAATCTCTCAAAATACTATCAATCCCCCATTCTCAACTTGGTAAATGTCACCACATCCTAACAATGTTCTTTTAATTCAGATATGTCCCCCCGGGGAGAGTGTCTCTAAGTCTTAATTTCAAATTGTGATAGCATCTATCTCTGTGAAGAATGTGTGCAGCCTTAATAGATACTCTGACTTAGTTGGTCTGGGGTGGAATGCAGGTACTGTCAATTTTTCAATGTGTAGCCAAAGTTTGGAACTCCTGGGTTAAAATGGAGCAAATGCTATCAACTTGCCCTTGGCCCAAATCTCTAGCCAAAAATTCCGCCCCCCCACCGCCGCATCTGCTTTTTTTTTTTTTTTTTTTTTCCTTTCTACTCTCACTGTATTTTCAGATCCAAATGGGAAAATGTATGTGAGCTGAGCTTAGATTCCATCAAGGTAACAGATGCTACTTTCTCTGGTCTGTTGAGAGACCTCCAAACAATGGATTGACCTACCCCTCAATCCATTGCTCCATCAATGGGGGAACAGTGAACAGATTTAAGGATTTGTATTGTCACGCCTGTCCCCAGGGCAGGTCTATGAAAGACTGAGGAGGGGCCCATTTATTTGAAGCGGAGCAGGGCGTCTGTACTTTGAAGTTTTCTCAGACCACTTGCTGATGACGTCTGAACTTCTTACTAGTAATCAGCAAGGCAAGGTCTGCCAGGAACTTGACCCCAAACTCCAGGAAAGAAGATGAACCTGAAAATGGTGTTTCCAGGATAGCTAAGGTGGGGCTAAAACAAGTATGAAGACAGATCATGAAAAAATAGAGAAAATGACAGTTTTGCTGTGGACTGAGACCAAAACTCACCCTTAGAGTTTAATAGTTTAATTCCTTGACCTCTTCAGTGTGTGACCAGCTCTTCTCTTGACATCTGGCTAATCAATAGCAAGGTCTGAGCTGATGGTCTTCTTGACACTCGTCACTATTTGTATGTATATTTTATGTGTTTGATGTGGGTCATTCAATGTCTTCCTCATCCACCAGACATGCCCTCTGGAGCCTGTTTTTTTCTTCCCAGTGTGAAGCATCAAGAGGTACTTGCTTGTGTCGGAACAAGACCCTACTTAGTGCACTGTGGGAGATGGGTAAGACCGCAGAGCATGTTACATTCTATCCATATGTGTAATTAAAAGACAGAGTCTGATGAAAATAAAAAGCAAACAACACCCCTGAGCCTTCTGCCCCAAGAATGATGTTTAAATCTTACCTTTCTCATATTTCAATATGATAAGAAGATGAATATGCTCTTTTTGGAAACCTTCCAGTTTGAATTCATGCTTTCAAACATTTATATTTCGGTGACAGGAGTTTCTACTTCAAATAGGAATATATTCAAAAAGTGTATCCTCTGATTTCTCTGGGCTTAGGGATTTCTGTATCACACAGGGATATGTTATCATTTGAAACAAAACTGGTGGTTCACCAGAGTACAAGTTTTGTGTGGGCTAGCACACAATTTGTAGAATTTCCATCACTACTTAGAATTATTCTGGATAACATCACTAACCTTGCTACTAATTTCCACTTATTCAATATTCAAGGATCATTCTCTTTCAAAAAGCAATTTTGATGTTTGAATTAAAGATGTACGTTTTCTGCTTTAAAAAAGTTATAACACGAAATAATTTGGATTCCTGGTAAAGAAATTCAAGAGTGATATTGCATAGATCACTCATTCTTGCAACCAGTTTCTCATTTCACACTTTTTGGGCTTCAATTCAAATTGACCATCCTCTTCCCCAACTGATCCATCCCAAACCTTTGATAATGTCATAGACAAAATGGGAAAAATTGAGGCTTTCTCATTTTATTCAAGAATTTCTATAGCTGCTGCACATTCTGCCTTGGAAACTCTTAGATGATGCATACAGAGCTTATTTCACAAAAGAGAACTAAATGCATAAGCACTTCTATCTGATGACAATGGTTCAGAGCAACTGAACTATAGAGCAAACAAACAAAAACCTATACAATGAAAACATATATATTCTCCAGTTAAACATGGTGTATTTCAAGTCTACATAAAAGATAAAGATATGTAAGCAAAGAATGTAAATCCACTATCTCGATTTAAAAGTGGTAACATCTTCATAAATGAAAAATATCTTAAAGTAGAGCATTTCAATCAATGAATTTTATCACCTGCTACATATTAAGTTCTAAGTGGTGATGTCATGATGTAAAATGTTACTGTGGCTTAAAAAAGAAACAAATCAGCAAATGGTTTTCACATACTCACACACACACACACACACACACACACACACACACACACACACACACACCCTGCATTAATTTATGTCAGATTCCATGATACAAATCTACTCAAGCACATTAAAGTTATCTACAGAGAGATCTTTGCTCATAAGTAATTCCTCTTAAAACTGTATTCATCAGATTCTTACTAGGAACTTAAAATCTTCTTACTTAAAGAAAGATACTGAGCTCTCTATATTTCTGAATAAAAGAAAAACTAAGTAAATGAATGATAAATCAGATCAGAACTCATCATATTTGACAAGCATAAACAATCTTCTCTTCCACTGCACATTATTGTCACCAGTGTGGATGCTGATGCCTTGTGTAGTAACTCAATGATATCTTTGGCCAGAATATTAGGAAAAGGATATCATGGATATTTTTCCCAGCTAAAGTTTTGTTTATTTATCTTAACATTTAACAAAGGACATTAGCAGGGATTGAGGGAAAAAAAAAAAAAAGGAAAAGTTCACCTCAAATTCTCACTCCTCCAAAAAGAAAACTTTATTAAGATTCTAAAATATTATCGGATCACATGGTAGTTCTACTTCTAGTTTTTTAAGGAATCGCCATTCTGCTCTCCATAGTGACTATATCAATTTACATTCCCACCAAAAGTGCAAGAAAATATGAGATAGCCAAGCAATGGAATATGATTGATGCTCATTTTCTTCATTTAAAATGTAAAGCAACCCTCACTGTTCCATAGTGTTAATTTACGTTAAAGTCTTCAGACTGCCTTTCCGCCAACAGGGAGGCTGGAAAATGCACACGGATGAAATCCAATAGCATCTTTTGGATTTATCAAGGATTTCCGAAGTAAGAACAGTATCAGCATTCTGAATTTATTTCGAATTTCTCATAGAGGTGCTTTGGTTCTGTTTTGCTGCAAACGCAGCATTTTTTAAGAATACCAACATGTAAAAAATACAAGACTCTAGAAAATCTGCAAGAGGAGCCCAAAATTTCACATCGTATCCTCTTTTGGACATGCCTTGTAGACACAGAGGCTTCCACCAGCAAAAGACTTAGATCCAACCGTACTCTGCCCACCCCACCCATGTGCTTTCACCCCAGCGCATGCATTCTACAAAGAAACAAACAGAACAAATATTGTGGTTCTCCCAGGCTACATGGCCAACCACTGGACCATTCCAGTTTTGCCTTCCATGGTATGAGGGTCTCCTCAGTGCTTCAAGCACCAATTAACATTCTTTTCAAACCAAAAGTAAGAATTAATGGGGAAAGGCCCCCAAACATTCTGGTTTTCTCTGAAAGACAAAATTCAGAATGAAGTTAAAGGCAGAATCTCAAGAGGGCCTTTTTTTTCATCACACAATTCCATTAATACTGAAAGCAAATCATTTGAAACCAACAAAAGGTACTGCAACCCATGGGACAATGTGGGTGGGTTTGCTGTGATACGACTAAAACCCAACGAAGAGAGACGGGAAACTTACTGGAAAATAAATGATATAAACTGTGGGCGGAACTCAGAACATGAGCGGTGCTAACTGGAAACTCAATGAGATGATGTATCAGCAGGCAGGTGGGGTGTTTTGACAACTGAAGTGAAAACAATGCAACAATAAATATTTCGCTTGCACACCATGCTTATAGGGCTTCCCAGGAGTCTCAAGGGTAAAGACTTCACCTGCCAAGCAGGAGATGCAGGAGACATGGGTTCAATCCCCGGGCCAGGAATACCCCCGGAAGAGGAAATGGCAACCCACTCCAGTATTCTTGCCTGGGAAATCCCAAGGACAGAGGAGCTTGGTGGGTTACAGTCCCTGAGTGGCAAAGAGCTGCACATGACTGGCAACTAAACAGCAATAAGCGGTGTCTATTTCCCTGGGAATGACTCTGAAATTTGCTAAAAACACCTGTCACAGGTTCAAGAAAGTCATCTTAAATTACCATAACTTTTCACGGGAACCGATCAGGAAAACAAAAGCCTGCCCCAAGTCCAGACAAGTCTAACCTAGGAATGTTAGGGTATTAAGACAAGAAGTGAGATCAGGTTAATAGTTGGATGTGGGGAGACAGTCAAGGGTCACAAACCCAGATGCCAGTTCAGTGAGGTCATAAAAGCCATTATAGAGTGGACTGGACCTGACATAAAACACACTGTTAGTCCTTTGCAGGTTTGCCTGAGGATTTTCACAACTGCTTGGGTCAGAAGACACTGACTATATAATAAGTACTTTTTAGCATATAGGCTAGAGAAGGTGATGGCACCCCACTCCAGTACTCTTGCCTGGGAAATCCCATGGACGGAGGAGTATGGCATGTTGCAGTCCATGGGGTCTCTAAGAGTCGGACACGACTGAGCGACTTCACTTTCACTTTTCACTTTCATGCATTGGAGAAGGAAATGGCAACCCACTCCAGTGTTTTTGCCTGGAGAATCCCAGGAACGGAGGAGCCTGGTGGGCTGCCGTCTATGGGGTTGCACAGAGTCGGACACGACTGACGCGACTTAGCCAGCCAGCCAGTCAGCATATAGGCTTAGAAGCTATAGATGTGTTAAAGAAATAACATGAGATTATGTAAAAATGGGTTTTATAGAAACATGAACTTTTAATAAAATTCAGTTCAGTTCAGTTGTTCAATCATGTCCGACTCTTTGCGACCCCATGAAGTGCAGCACGCCAGGCCTCCCTGTCCATCACCAACTCCCAGAGTTCACTCAAACTCACGCCCATTGAGTCAGTGATGCCATCCAGCCATCTCATCCTCTGTCGTCCCCTTCTCCTCCTGCCCCCAATCCCTCCCAGCATCAGAGTCTTTTCCAATGAGTCAACTCTTCACATGAGGTGGCCAAAATTAAATTAATCAAATTAAAGCAGATTTAAAAAGTGCTTTCTAGCATATAGGCTTAGAAGCTATAGATGTGTTATAGAAATAATAAATGAGATTATTTAAAAATGGAATTTATAAAAACATGAACTTTTAATAAAATTAAATTAAAGCAGACAAAAATTAATAGACATATAAAGAGCTTATGAAACATTGTATGAAAATCAATATGGCCTCAAAAAATGGGCAAAGGGTATGAACAGATGATTCACAAAAGCAGGACTGTGCTCACTTTCCCTAAAAATCAGAGAAACACATGTTTGCTTATCAAAGCAGAACACATTGATAGCACACACACACACGATAAAAGTTCAGTGTAATAACATGGATTCATTCACGCTGGTGGGAGGTAAAGCTAGCTGGTTTATTTACCAGCAGTTTGACAGTATATGTAAGCTACGTACACACACAACTAGAGCATACTATACATGGAATTAAGAAATTCTTGTATGGAAAGAAAGTGAAAGCCGCTCAGTTGTGTCTGGCTCTTTGTGACCCCATGGATTGTAGTCCTTGGAATTCTCCGTGCCAGAATATGGAGTGGGTAGCCTTTTCCTTCTCCAGAGGATCTTCCCAACCCAGGGACCAAACCCAGGTCTTCTGCTTTGCAGGCAGATTCTTTACCAGCTTGGGAAGCCCAAGAATACTGGAGTGTGTAGCCTTTTCCTTCTCCAGAGGATCTTCCCGACCCAGGGAATCAAACTGGGATCTCCTGCATTGTAGGTGGATTCTTTACCAGCTGAGCTATCAGGGAAGCCCTCTCTATGGGACCTATACTATTAACAGTAGTTTCTGTGTTTTGTAGCATTATATAGTTCAAAATAATGTTTTTGTATTTTCTATTTTTCTGTACTTAATTTATAAGAGAAGCAAAATGACTTTCATTTATAAAAATACAAACTCCCACACATGCTTCCTGTGCAGAGCTTTTCCATGTTAGCCTGACCCAGCTCATCCAGTCTATATAAAGTTTACTCATAAAGTAAAATTTTCACAGTATTATAGAATTAAAACTCTACTTTGATATTGAAACAGATCACTGCACTGGATGGTGAGTTCATGCTAATACATAATAATGGGTCCTTGGGAGCGAAAAATGGTTCCCATAGAGCGTCTTTCAAAATATTATTTAAATAAAGCAATGCTGCAGAGACATGGTTTTCATCATTGAAGTGGAGGTTTAGTACATCTAGCTGGGGTTTGAGTGAGCTTGAAACACTTAACCCATGTTTCTGGGTAAAAGGCAGTGAAGGGCATGGAGCTGGGGGCCTACTGCAAGAGTTGGGAGAGTATGGAGTTGGGGTCTCTGAGCAAAAGTTCCCCAAGACCACACTGTCCTGTTGAGCCCTCCACCTGCCACAGGCATGTCATGAGGGGGTCCCAGCAAGGGGCCTTCAGTCCCAGCATCGGGAAGACTAGCCAGAGCAGCCACCCCATGCTGAGTTCTCTGCATATGAAAGAATCTCCCTGCATCTTAAATGTGAACACCAAGTCTTTAAGCTCCATGCATCCCAGGAACTAAGGGGCCTTGGCCACACCACACACCCTCAGAGAACCAGGCTCTCCTGTCTGTGTTGAGTCGGGGCTCCTTCCTGCCTTGCAGACCATCCCCTCTTCCCTCCATTCTTTTATTTCTTATCCTTTGATTGTATTCTGGACCCTGAGTCTTTAAAGCACATTCAAAGCCAAAAAGAACCATCTACCCTGGAACGAATCAGAACCAAGCCACAGCTGACCAGCATCCTTTGCTAAATGCAAGCCTCCTTGGTCCCCCAGAACCCGGGTGCTATGCTTGATTGACAGGCTGCTGCTGCTGCTGCTGCTGCTGCTAAGTCGCTTCAGTCATGTCCGACTCTGTGCGACCCCATAGACGGCAGCCCATTAGGCTCCTCTGTCCCTGGGACTCTCCACAGCAATAGGATTAAAATCAGGCAGAGCCATCTGACAGCTGCAGTACAACGCTCTGGGAGAAGAGAAAAGCCAGTGTTTTGAGAAGCCGGGCCTGAGGCTGGAGCTGCACTCTGGCTGGTTCTGTGTCTGCAGGTCTGTGGGAGGTAGAGGGTTCCCCTGACCCATCCCCGGTCAGTGGTGCTGCTCCATGCTTCCTCTGTGGGGGGCTGCTAACCGCCTCTGTGGGATGCAGGGTGCACAGTGATAACTCAGCTCATCTCATGCATCCATGAAAGCGTGACAGATTGTGGACCACTGAGCCGCATGCCCGTCTTTTAAATTCAATAGTGATCTTATTTCTGTTACAATTTCATCTGCTTAAAGACGAGCCAGGGCCACAGAAAAGAATTCCATTTTCTCAAAACAGACTTTTCTTGGAAACATTCCATTTACTTATTAGAAATTGACATCTACTTAGAATCAGCATGTTTAATTGCTTTACATAATCTCAGCCTCCCTTTTGAGAAAACAAAAATAATGCCAGAATTCTCCCCCTTTACTCAGGGCTTGTGGGGTCACACAGAGTCGGACACGACTGAAGTGACTTAGTAGCAGCATGTATGTGCGGTTCCTGTAGTGTCCATTCCAAGTGAAATGTGTAAGACCTGGGTGAAAGCAGTAATAAGATATTTCCACGCAGGTAATTGTTATCTTCTCTCCCCTCCTTTTGAGAATTAAGAAATTATGTAAATGATAATTTCATTTTCTGAGTAAGTGTTTTGGCAGTCCAGATGGGCACACGTGCATCTTCACAAATTAATATTTGTTTCAAATACTCCAAGCAACCTATCCCTTCTTCATTAATTAAATCAATTCTCCCGAGAAATGCTCTCCAAGTTTGAAAAACTTAGTGTTGACCATGGACAGTAATTCATTTATGAACATTCTGTCCAATTAAAACAGTTGTATAACATCAAGGACTTTTTTTTTTTTTCAGCAGATTACTGGAGTGAACTATCCATTAGTTGTGACATGTCCACAGCCCCCGTAAACTGTGGTGTGCAAATGTAGCTCTGGCATACCCTTGCTCCCCCCCAGTGAGTGTGGGCTTCATGTGTGAAGATGAGAACCTAGTTTGTTCATGCCAAGGCCACGTGACTTCAATCTGACCCAATGAGAGAGGGGCTAGCCTACATCTAACATGAAATAAGTCAGAAAGAGAAAAACAAATATCGATTACTGAACACATACATGTGGAATCTAGAAAGATTGTATGGAGAAGGCAATGGCGACCCACTCCAGTACTCTTGCCTAAAAAATCCCATGGACAAAGGAGCCTGGTAGGCTGCAGTCCATGGGGTCGCAAAGAGTCTGACATGACTGAGTAACTTCACTTTCAATTTCCACTTTTATGCATTGGAGAAGGAAATGGCAACCTACTCCAGTGTTCTTGCCTGGAGAATCCCAGGGATCGGGGATCCTGGTGGGCTGCCGTCTATGGGGTGGCACAGAGTTGGACAGACTGAAATGACAGCAGCAGAAAGCAGAAAGCAGCAGCAGAAAGATTGTACAGATGATCTTATTCGCAAAGCAGAAATAGAGACTCAGACATAGAGAATGAATGTATCGACTCCAAGGAGGGGTGGGGGTAGAATGGATTGGGAGGTTGGGATTGACACATATCCACTACTGTGTACAAAATAGCTAATGAGAAGGTGCTGCACAGCTCAGAGAATTCACTGATACTCAACGCTCTGCGCTAGCCTAAATGGGAAGGAAATCCAACAAAGAAGGGATATACATGTGCATATAGCCGATCACTTTGCCGTTCAACAGAAACTAGCATAACACTGTAAAGCACCTACACTCCAATAAAATTTTTTTAATATATAAAATTTTGAAAAAACACACACAAGATGCAAACAGTTAACTCTGGAGATATAGGAGGAAGTGTTGTATTCCTAGAATCATTATTATTGCAAACACTGTCCATTACAACTACCTTATTCGTCCTTCTGTTTAAAAGATGGGTCTGCTCTTTGGCAGTTATCGTGTTAAGACAAGGGCTTGCCAGGTGGTGCTAGTGGTGAAGAACCTGCCTGACAGTGCAGGAGAGGTAAGAAAGGTGGGTTGAGTCCCTGGGTGGGGAAAAGCCCCCGGAAAGGGCAAGGCAACCCACTCCAGTATTCTTGCCTGGAGAATCCCATGGACAGAAGAGCCTGGCGGGCTACAGTCCATAGGGTCACACAGAGTTGGATACGACTGAAGTGACTTAGCAGGCACACACATGTAAGACAGAACATCGCAGTTCAGGGGCACGGAAGCTAATGGGGGCAGACTGGGGGCGGGGCGGGCTGAGAAGTCGCAGCTGGAGTGGTGGGTTTGGCATCACTATCCCACATCACCCATTTGGCAGTAGACTGGATCACATCACCTAGAGATGACTTAGAAAATGTTTGATTCCTTTATTTAATCACTCTCCTGCTGCTGCCGCCTTCTTTTCCTATTGACCGAAATTGTGCCCCAGCTAGATGAATGGGAACAAACTTAAAAGTCATGTTGGCATCTGGTAAATGTTCCAGAAGCACATCTATAGTCATCATATTCACCACCTGTATTCACTGAAATGTCATTTGAAACACATTATTTTTCTACTGAGACCCCCACTATACTCAGTAGACTCCTCTAGCATGCTCTAATTGCAATACATTACAAAGACCGTTCTACAATACATGAGAAAATCTAGGCTTCTGTGTGTGCCTTTATGGTCCTGCTGCTCACATGATAAAATTATTGGCTAAAGAACAATCCTCAGCGCTGGGTTAGGTGTACTGACTTTACATAGCAGTATCAAACTTGTGGTACCTCTAATTACTGAGCTAAAAATTACACAGTGATTGTTTTATTTTACTCAGGATAAGAGTTTCCAATTTACTGCTATTTTTAAGTGTACTAATCTTGGTTACAACTTTTAGTTTGGAAACCAGACTATGAAGTGGATTCTGGCTATATCATCTCTAAGATGAATATTGATTACTCACGCCACTCAACAGTATCTCAGTTTATTCATCCAGTTCCTAAACAGTAATGCTTTTCCCTCTTCATTGCAAGTAGGAATGTGCAGGCACATGATATGATATTTCTCAGAGTGTATGGATTCTTCCAGGGGTGGCAGATGCTTTAAAAAGGCAGAATAATGTGACACTCTGGCCTTCTGTCTCCCCCGGCAGCTGTGGCAGTGTTCTTTCTAGCTCCTAGACTGGGGGAACCTCACTGGCCCCTGACTCCATCTGAAGGTTCTAAAACCCACAGGCTGCTCTGGGCTAGAGAGTGGGTGTCAGGGACTGGAAGGCCCTTGATCCTGGGAGATTCCAGAATCCACCGGCTCTGCTGCTGCAGCTGCTGCTAACTCGCTTCAGTCGTGTCCGACTCTGTGCGACCCCACAGATGGCAGCCCACCAGGATCCCCCATCCCTGGGATTGTCCAGGCAAGAACACTGGAGTGGGCTGCCATTTCCTTCTCCAATGCATAAAAGTAAAAAGTGAAAGTGAAGTCGCTCAGTCGTATCTGACTCTTTGCGATCCCATGGACTGCAGCCCCCCAGGCTCCTCTGTTCATGGGATTTTCCAGGCAAAAGTACTGGCTCTAGGACTCCCCAGAGGCCTGGTCAAACTTTCCTTCACTGAGTCCACCTTGCATTGTGCTTGGACAGCTTATGCCGCCCTCTGGCTGTCTCCCCATTTTTCCCCCATAGGCATTTACTCTATATAAGGAACTCATATCCTTATTCCTGACTTGGCCTCCATATCTTAGGACCCAGCCATTGATGAGGATGTGAAAATATCTATGGAAATTAATGAATATTTGTAGAATGAGCAAATGGGTTATTGAGTAATTAAACCAATGGATTAAATGGGTGAATTAGAGGGATGGATGGATTTAGGTGCCAATCATGCATGATTCTGAGAGTTGAACTATAAAGAAAGATGAGCAACGAAGAATTGATGCTTTTGAACTGTGGTGTTGGAAAAGACTCTTGAGAGTCCCTTGGACTGCAAGGAGATCAAACCAGTCACTCCTAAAGGAAATTAGTCCTGAATATCAACTGGAAGTTCAGTTTAGTTCAGTTGTTCAGTCGTGTCTGACTCTTTGCAGTCCCATGGACCACATCACGCCAGGCCTCCCTGTCCATCACCAACTCCCAGAGTTTACCCAAATTCATGTCCATTGAGTCGGTGATGCCATCCAACCATCTCATCCTCTGTCGTCCCCTTCTTCTCCTGCCTTCAATCATTCCCAGCATCAGGGTCTTTTCAAAGAGTCAGCTCTTTGCATCAGGTGGCCAAAGTATTGGAGTTTCAACTTCAACATCAGTCCTTCCAATGAACATCCAGGATTGCTCTCCTTTAAGATGGACTTGTTGGATCTCCTTGCAGTCCAAGGGACTCTCAAGAGTCTTCTCCAACACAACAGTTCAGAGGCATCAATTCTTCTGTGTTCAGCTTTCTTTATAGTCCAACTCACATCTATACATGACTACTGGAAAAACCATAGCCTTGACTAGATGGACTTTGTTGACTAAGTAATGTCTCTGCTTTTTAATATGCTATCTAGGTTGGTCATAACTTTCCTTCCAGGGAGTAAGTGTCTTGTAATTTCATGGCTGCAATCACCTCTGCAGTGATTTTGGAGCCCCCAAAACTAAAGTCTGACACTGTTTCCACTGTTTTCCCATCTATTTCCCATGAAGTGATGGGACCGGATGCCATCATCTTAGTCTTCTGAATGTTGAGCTTTAAGCCAACTTTTTCACTCTCCTCTTTCACTTTCATCAAGAGGCTTTTTAGTTCTTCACTTTCTGCCATAAGGGTGGTGTCATCTGCATACCTGAGGTGATTGACATTTCTCCCGGCAATCTTGACTCCAGTTTGTGCTTCTTCCAGCCCAGCGTTTCTCATGATGTACTCTGCATAGAAGTTAAATAAGCAGGGTGACAATATACAGCCTTGACGTACTCCTTTTCCTATTTGGAACCAGTCTGTTGTTCCATGTCCAGTTCTAACTGTTGCTTCCTGACCTGCATACAGATTTCTCAAGAGGCAGGTTAGGTGGTCTGGTATTCCCATCTCTTTTAGAATTTTCCACAGTTTATTGTGATCCACACAGTCAAAGGCTTTGGCATAGTCAATAAATCAGAAATAAATGTTTTTCTCAGGAAGTCTCTTGCTTTTTCGATGATCCAGTGGATGGTGGCAATTTGATCTCTGGTTCTTCTGCCTTTTTTAAAACCAGCTTGAACATCGGGAAGTTCACGGTTCATGTATTGCTGAAGCCTGGCTTGGAGGATTTTGAGCATTACTTTACTAGTGTGTGAGATGAGTGCAATTGTATGGTAGTTTGAGCATTCTTTGGCATTGCTTTTCTTTGAGATTGGAATGAAAACTGAACTTTTCCAGTCCTGTGGTCACTGCTGAGTTTTCCAAAGTTGCTGGCATATTGAGTGCAGCACTTTCACAGCATCATTTTTCAGGATTTGAAATAGCTCAACTGGAATTCCATCACCTCCACTAGCTTTTTTCGTAGTGATGCTTCCTAAGGCCTGCTTGACTTCACATTCCAGGATGTCTGGCTCTAGATGAGTGATCACATCATCGTGATTATCTGTGTCGTGAAGATCTTTTTTGTACAGTTCTTCTGTGTATTCTTGCCACCCCTTCTTAATAACTTCTGCTTCTGTTAGGTCCTTTATTGAGCCCATCTTTGCATGAAATATTCCCCTGGTATCTCTAATTTTCTTGAATAGATCTCATCTTTCCCATTCTAGTGTTTTCCTTTATTTCTTTGCATTGATAGCTGAGGAAAGCTTCCTCATCTTTCCTTGCTATTCTTTGGAACTCTGCATTCAAATGGGTATATCTTTCCTTTTCTCCTTTGCTTTCAGCTTCTCTTCTTTTCACAGCTATTTCACAGCCTCCTCAGACAACCATCTGCTTTTTTTAATGCATTTCTTTTTCTTGGGGATGAAGGGCTGATGCTAAAGCTGAAACTCCAATCTTTGGCCACTTGATGTGAAGAGTTGACTCACTGGAAAATACCCTGATGCTGGCAAAGATTATAGGCCTGAGGAGAAGGGGATGAAAGAGGATTAGATGCTTGTATGGCATCACTGACTCAATGGACATCAGTTTGAACAAGCTCCTGGAGTTGGTGACGGACAGGGAAGCCTGGCGTGCTACAGTCCATAGAGTCACAAAGACCGAACGACTGAACTGCGCTGAACTGAACTTCCGTGGTCAATATAAAAGAGTCTGAAGTGGAAACAAATTTTAAAAAGACCTATAATCCTATGCATTTTAATATTTAGCCACTTACATGTTACAAATGTATACTACATTTGTTGGATGGACAAAGGAACAAATGATATTTTGAACAACACCTCTTGACCAACTTGTAATTAAATACATGTGCATTCATGTCTAAAGTATAACACTTACTAGCTTTTTGACTGAGATAAAATTCTTCAGTGCTCTCAACCTTAGATTTCTTATTTATAAAAAGAATACAATCACATGGTGTCGTGAAGATTAAATCTGATAACAGAAGTTATCTAAGATTTCTTTTCAGATTTAATACAGATCACTTTTTCACCCAACCCTCATCTCCATCTGGAAATCCTTTTAACCTTGACACAAATATCTTGACATAACTTATCACCTTCACTGTGAGCACCCTATTCAAGCTGCCACCATCCTCGCCTGCAGAATTCCCCTAGCCTCCTAACTGGTCTCTGTGTTTGCCCCTAACAGTGCATCTCTGCACACCATTCAGCGTAACTGTGGTCGAGTCTGTGTCCAGATCCTGGGAGTCTTTGCTGGTCAGAGGAAGAGCTGTGGCTTGTACTCTGAAAGAAAAGTGCACTACCTTCTCTGATTTCCCATTTCTTCCTTTGACCAGCAAAGACTCCCAGGTCTGGCCCCTGCGATTTTTTCTCCTTTATCTTCCCTTGTCTTTGGGAACACACTCAGCCTCTTCTCTGTTCCTCTGGCATGCCAACGATGTTTTTGTTTCAGGGCTTTTCCTGCAAATACCTGCTTGACTGATGATTTCCTCCCTCAGAATCTTGTTAACTGTTCCTTTCTTGGTTGATTCTACCCCGCCCCCAGCCCCCCATCTATTTAAATTGCAAAACACTCTTTCCAATGATAGCCCACTAAGAGTCTCTTATTCTAGAAGAATTCTGCATAGCATTTATCACCTTTCCATGCATACAATTTACTTATCTATTTTGTCAATATAGTAGTTGTCTCTCCTGTTAAATCAGAAGTTTCCAGATGATAGAGATTTCTTGTTTGTTTTCTTTACTGATACATCTCTCATTTCTAGACCTACCTGGTACCTTTTAAAATGTATTTGTTGAATAAATGAGTGAAGGTGTCTCTGGACATTTATCCTAACATGTACTAGAACAGGAAAGAAATTCAAGAATGCCTCTTTTTAAACTAAAATGGGACATTTAATTCTCAATATCTGCTGCTGCTGCTGCTAAGTTGCTTCAGTCGTGTCCGACTGTGTGTGACCCCATAGACAGCAGCCCACCAGGCTCCTCTGTCCCTGGGATTCTCCAGGCAAGAACACTGGAGTGGGTTGCATTTCCTTCTCCAATGCATGAAAGTGAAAGTGAAGTCACTCAGTTGTGTCCGACTCCTAGGGACCCCATGGACTGCAGCCTACCAGGCTCCTCCATTCATGGGATTTTCCAGGCAAGAGTACTCAATATCTAGTTAATGGGCAAATATTTACTCTTACTGTCCACTTGTATACCTTTCTCTGATATTCGTGAGTCTAATACTTTTCAGTTCAGTTCAATTCAGTTCAGTCGCTTAGTCATGTCTGACTCTTTGCAACCCCAAGGACTGCAGCACGCCAGGCCTCCCTGTCCATCACCAACCCCTGGAGCTTACTCAAACTCATGTCCATTGAGTCAGTGATGCCATCCAACCATCTCATCCTCTGTCGTTCCCTTCTCCTCCCCCCTTCAATCTTTCCTAGCATCATGGTCTTTTCAAATGAGTCAGTTCTTCGCATCAGGTGGCCAAGGATTGGAGCTTCAGCTTCAGCGTCAGTCTTTCCAATGAATAATCAGGACTGATTTCCTTTAGGATGGACTGGTTGGATCTCTTTGCAGTTCAAGGGACTCTCAAGAGTCTTCTCCAACACCACAGTTCAAAAGCATCAATTCTTAGGTGCTCAGCTTTCTTTTAATTTTTAACTCTGATTTAAAAATACATTTTAAATCAGCTTTCCTTCGGCGCTCAGATGTCCAACTCTCACATCCATACATGACTACTGGATAAACCATAGTTTTGACTAAATGGACCTTTGTTGGCAAAATAATGTCTCTGCTTTTTAATGTACTGTCTAGCTTTTAGCCACCGCCTCCCCCCCCCAAAAAAAAAATAAAGAAACGAAAACAAAACACATGTATTCCTCCGTCTCTACCAACAGTGCATGTAGCTGGACTACTGGCAAGACTGCCTGACCCTTCACATGTGCATGTCTCTGAGCTTCTGAATTCCGAAAGAGCAGTTACACTCCTTGTTTGGGGGAAGTGAAGCTTTTTTGTGAAATTGTGTGATACTCACGTGAACTACAAATTGGCACTTGTCATGAGTACTTGCCATCTACCTCTACAAGGATTAAACCATGTGCTTCTGCAGCTGCTAACCTTCAACACACCTGGAAAGAGGCCACGATGGAGAGCAGAAGTGAGGTGTTCTGTGCTCAAGGGAAAACCTGGCAGGACAGGTCTTCAGACAGTTAGACATTTTCAGGAGCTGATTTTCTGAGCCCAATTTTTGTATCTCCCCATATCTAGAAAAGCACTAAAATTATTCATGGTGATAACTGTTCCTTGTGACCAGCAGAAACCTTCTGGAAAAATATGTGCTTAATTGCATGTATCGCCTCTTCACCAAAATCACGTATATACTGACCTTCCCCACTGTCTGTTTGGAGCAGTTTCCCAGGGCTATCTGAGGTGCTGTCTCCCAGGCTGCAGTCTTCATTTTGCCCCAAATAAAACTTAACTTGCACTCTCATGTTGGGCATTCTTTTTAAGTTGATATTTGGATACATTTCATTCCACCACTCAAACAAAAAGTCTTGCTAGCAGAAAATATGAAACATATAAACAACCAAAATATATTTTTAAATCAGAGTAAAAAATTAAGATAATATCTTCATACTGTAACATTACTATTCATTTGCAACTTGTCCATTTGTTTCATTATCTGCTAACCTTCATGAAGAAACCAGTGGCAGCAAATGACAACATTTTAAGAGGGATTTATAGAAGCCAGTGTCTACCAGCTAAAACATCTCCTTAAATAAGGAAACATGCATCATTTGATTTTAGAGGAGGGATAACTTGTCCTATCTCAAAGAATGCCTCATTCTCCTGGTGCAGGAGATAAAGTGTGTCCCTCCCAGCAAGGAAGGCACAGGGATCCTGAAACGCTTGTCTCAAGGAACTGATTTTTTATTCTTTTTTTCCTCTTCTACCCTTTTACATCTTTCCTTCCTTTTATTCTGTCTTTATTTTAGCACCTAAGTATCTATGCACCACTCCTGCCATCATCCTTAAAATGAAATACTGTTTGATGGATGAATTTCTGTAGCTCAAAAACTGTATGTATGTATGCTTTCCCTATTTACTAACAGGTGGAGCTGGAATTCTAACATGACTCTCAATTTCCTGAGGTCATACTCAAAGGAAATAATTAAAGATATCTTGATAAATGACAACTGAAATATATACATATATAATCTTTAACCCAAGATGATCACTTTGAAGGGATGGATTTTTTGATATACATCACACAACTTCCGAGTGTTTCTTGAGCCAAATGTGTTAGTTTATGGCCACACTCTGCACACACATTTCTCATGGACAGTCCCACAGAATTGGCATTGATAAAATATTTTCAAGGGGTGAAAAGGATTTTGTAAATAGAAACATTGCACTTGAACAGTACTTAAAAGCCACAGTGCACCCAGAAGCCTCCAGGAAATCACTGGTGGCTGGACTGTCCAGTGTCTGGATTGACAGGATCAGAGGACCATAGGATAGAAAGGCACACTGGTCCATATCAAAGGGTAAAAGTGAGCGTCTGCAAAGTTTTCCACACGTTGCTGTGAGTTTAAGGCAACATTTAGTTGCAGACAATAGTGAATTCAATCCATTAAATAACGCTGTGAAATAGTGTGCATGTCTACTGACCCTCACAATTTTATAGAGCTGTGCCACCTCATGGAGACACAGGAGACCAGTTTCACTTCATTCTTATGAACTTTATATACCCAGGAGCCCAGACATCCTGCGGGGCTGAAAGGATGGAGGAAATGCCAAGGAAGCTGATGTGGAGGAACCTGTCTCCATAGGGGGATGTGGAACATTTCACATACCTCTTTCCTCCTAAGAAGGAGCCAGGTGGGACTGACATGGGAAAGGTGAACAAAGGTACCTACATGTGTGTGTGTTTGTATGTGTGTAAGGATACTTCAGTTCAGTTCAGTTCAGTCGCTCAGTCGTGTTCGACTCTTTGCCACCCCATGAATTGCAGCACGCCAGGCCTCCCTGTCCATCACCAACTCCCGGAGTTCACTCAAACTCATGTCCATTGAGTCGGTAATGCCATTCAGCCATCTCATCCTCTGTCGTCCCCTTCTTCTCCTGCCCCCAATCCCTCCCAGCATCAGGGTCTTTTCCAATGAGTCAACTCTTCACAAGAGGTGGCCAAAGTACTGGAGTTTCAGCTTTAGCATCAGTCCTTCCAAAGAACACCCAGGACTGATCTCCTTTAGGATGGACTGGTTGGATTTCCCTGCAGTCCAAGGGACTCTCAAGAGCCTTCTCCAACACCACAGTTCAAAAACATCAATTATTTGGTGCTCAGCTTTCTTCACAGTCCAACTCTCACATCCATACATGACCACTGGAAAAACCATAGCTTTGACTAGACGGACCTTTCTTGGCAAAGTAATGTCTCTGCTTTTGAATCTGCTATCTAGATTGGTCATAACTTTCCTTCCAAGTGTTAGGGAAAGCACACTGATTGAAACCGCCCACCCTGGCCAGGCACCATAGTAACCATTTGCATGAGTTGTTTTACGACAGGAGATCCTGATAAGGAATACAGAACTAATAAGCCACCACCAACTGGAAGAGTTCAGGAAAAGTTGAAAGGAGACACCACGTGTCTATCCACTTCCCAGAATCCCTCTCACTAGCATCCATCTTGGCTGAGGAATGCGTGCACCACCAGGAAAGACTCTGAATTAGAGTGATTGGCCAAAGACCACCCGGAAACTAATCCCATTGCCATAAAACCCGACATTGCGAGCCATGCGGCAGAGCAGTTCTCCGTGCTTTCCTTATCCTACTGCTCTCCACCTGGGTGCCCTTTCCCAATAAAATCTCTTGCTTTGTCAGCACATGTGTCTCCTCGGACAATTCATTTCCAAGTGTTAGACAAGAACCCAGTTTCAGGCTCTGGAAAGGGTCCCCCTTCCTGCAACACAAGGAGTAAGTGTCTTAATTTCATGGCTGCAAATATACTTAGAAAGTAGATAAATTGGTTTGCACCAGCTATTACTACTATATGTGTTTATTTCCTAATTAGCGCATTTCTTCAGGCTTCCCAGGCAGCACCAGTGCTAAAGAATCTGACTGCCGAAGCAGGAAATGCAAGAGACACAAGGCCAATCCCTGGATTGGGAAGATCCCCTGGAGGAGGAAATGGCAATCCCCTCCAGTATACTTGCCTGAGAAATCCCATGGACAGAGGAGCCTACAGTCCATGGGGGTGGGCTACAGTCCATGGGGTCGCAAAGAGTCAGACACGACTGAGCATACACACATACACACGCAGCTCTTTTTTGCAGCCCAACAGCATTTAAATGATACACTCCGACTTTTTCAAACTTGCTTGAACAGCTCTGCCACTAGTCATTCCAGAAATGTGAAACCTTGGGCTCTCTAAGTACCATAATATTTAAATGATTAGAGCAGCTCTTTCATTACTAAGAATAAATGAAAATATTGTACAATGATCTTACTCATTGTTGAACAGCATATAATGGATAGAAACTGAAAGAATTCATAGCAAAATGAGAATGACATTTTGAATCATCGGTTATTAAGGATAAACTTACTTTCTCATACAAAAGTAATTAAATCAAAATAGAAGCTGTTCAAGGAAGCTCTTGTTCCTTCTCGTGTCTGTCAACCATGTTTTATAGACAGTGTCTATTTATGTCAACGTCCACAGATCAAATGGACAGCAAGAATACCGCAAAGAGAACTGTAGTTACAACCCAGCTCAATCCAATAAACTTTCATGCGTCACCCAAGTTAAAGCATCTAAAAAATATTAAAATCATCATTGGCCCGATTTTGGCTTCACCGCTGATATCGTGTTCAACAAAAACATTTGACCAAAATCAAAACTGAGCCAAACTTTTCCAAACTTTATTTCGAAAGTAGTTACAATAAACAGTAACACTGATTCACCTAAACCACAAAATTAAACAATGTTCAGAGAAGATGATGATGATGATGAGATGTCTTTTTAAAGACTGAATGGTTTGCCAGATACTGTGCAAACTGTGGCAGAAGCTTCACTTCATTTATTTCCAAAATAATCCTATGAGTGCCATGCTTTTATCATGTCATGTTAGAATAACTAAAACCCTTGTTTGGGTGAGAAAACTGAAGCAAAAAGAAATCAAATAACTTGGTGTCTTCCCAATAGAAATGGAATAACAAGGGATGACAGAATAACAAAGGTTTCTCTGATTCCAGCATCTGGGTATGCAAGTATCATATTAAAGTATTTTTTCTGTAGTCATGCAAATAGGAAAATTAAGACACTATAACAGCTCTACTTAACAGTAAACAAGTCTTTAGAATGACACAAAATTTAGTGGAAGGACATGCAGAAAACAGGCTTATAGAATCCATACATAATTAAAACTATGCTTTGTGTTTTATAGGACATCCCTGATGGCTCAGCGGGTAAAGAACTCACCTGTAATGCATAAGACACAGGAGATGCAGATTCCATCCCTGGCTTGGAAAGATCCCCTTGAGGAGGGCAAAGGGCATGGTAGCCCACTCCAGTACTCTTGCTTGGAGAATCCCAAAGACAGAGGAGTCTGGAGAGCTACAGTCCAAAGAGTCACAAAGAGTTGGGCACACACTCATATAGCTTATCTTATAGTTTAAAAATATCTTATAGTTTAAAATACTAAAAAAGCAGGAGACTTATGAATTTAGATATTCATCATTGAGTTACCAGTGCTTTTGAGGTTGAAAGTTACAAAGATAAATATTAAGACATTCAAATGGAATTTTTAAAGATGTTGGAGATATAATATTTTTTCCATATTGATTTCTTATTGAATTTGTTTTCTGAGATTTGTCTTCAAAGTTCTTTAATTAGAGCAGCTGACTGGTTTACACAAATAAAATCAAGTGGAAGCTCCGGAAAGTCCCTGCATAGAGTCAAGCAGAACTCAGAGATGCTGCTGGAGCATCCTTCTTGATCCAAAGTGCTGCTGAGTCATCACAGGTGCTCAGTTTCAACATACTGCAATATTTCCAGATGCAAATAAATGACATCGTGCTTAAGTCTTATCAATAAGATGGTAAATATTCATCCCTGGAATTCTACTTCCTGGACAAATCAACAGCTGGAAGGGACAAAGAACAGTAGAGAGTAAATTCCTTACGTCATGAGCATAAATACTTTATCTTCTGAATCATTTATATGAAAGAATCACACTTTCAGAAAATTATTAACTGATGAGGAAAAAACAAGGAAAAAAAAGCTAGGTGGAACCCAAGAAGAAGAGGTTCTTATGTCAGTATCAAAATCAATGACCCTGATGCTGGGAAAGATTGAGGGCAGGAGGCTATAGAGGATGAAATGGTTGGATGGCATTTTTGACTCAATGGACGTGATTTTGAGCAAACTCTGGGAGATAGTGAAGGACAGGCATGCTGCAGTCTTTGGGGTCGCAAAGAGTCAGACTTGACTTGGCAACTGAGAAACAACACCTAGATAACTGAATATTCAAGTCTTAAAAGCAATGAGCTGTTGAACCATGAAAATGTAGAAAACTTAAATGCATGTTACTAAGTGAAAGAAGCCTTTTCAATCTGGAAAGGCTACATACTGTATGATGCAAACTATATGCCATTCTGGAAAAGACAGAACTGTGGAGTCAGTACGAATGTTCTAGGTGCACTATCCCCTGAGATGGCCCAGGGACACAGAGCCGAGGGGATGAAGAGTGTGGTGCTTCTGAAGCGGGTTCAAGCAGAAAACAGGAACCTCCGAACCACGTTCTACCTCAGTGTCCTGATCTGGACTGATCTGAAAAGCAGTGTGAGGTTTCCCTGCAGAGGTGGCTATGAAAACAAACATATGTGGATGTGGACGCAGATACATGCAGCTGGGTAGACCTTATTATTTTTTCCCACTGATTTGCAAAATTTTACTTTGGTCAGAATGCATTTTGATAATAAAAAAAAAATTAGTAAGAATAAAGAGATGTAAAGGACCAAATGCGTGTCTTTTAAAAGTTATTTTTATACATTATCCGAGAATTGAGCACATTTCTTTACGAAAAAATAAAATTCTTCTCGGGAGAAAAGATGAAGCTTTCTCATCACCAAGCTGGGCCTGCAAATCCCTCCACTATTCAAACCCGTCACCCTCCACCCAAATTCCACGTTTAATTAAAGGGAGTTTTGCAATGATCTGTGTCCTTCTTATCAGTGAGCTCTTAAATCCTATTTCATATTCCACACTGCCCATTGAAGTCTGTGCATGAAAAGCAACACAGACGCCTTGCTGTCAGGGCCTCTTAGATTTTTCTAACAACCCTTTGAACCTGAGCTCGTTTTCCCTCATAATCAGCTAAATCCTCAAACTTTAAGGAATGACTTTCCTCTCTCAAAGCCCCTTCTTTTCTTTGACTCTTTTGTTACAATTATATGCTACAAAGAAACTGGAGATTTGTTTTCTACTCTTACGAAAAAGAAAAAAAAAAAAAAGCCAAACCAGTTACAGAAACACACAGATAAAACCTTCATATTATCTGTAGTAGTTTGTACACATCTCTTAAAATAGGAGATGGAGGGAGAAAGCCTGTTGTTTTTATTAACACATTTCCCTTCTCGAAGCTCTGAAACAATTTGGAAAGTAGCTGCTAAGGGAACATATTTTGGGAGAACTCAAACTGACCTGCAGTATTTAGTGTTTCTAAATGCACAGTCTATGGAGATTGCCGTGTCATTCTCTATTTGCATCTCCTTCTAAATATCTCTTTTCAGTACAATATGGCTAGCAAGTACAATATAGCTCCATAAATATAGGAAACCCTGCTTAGTTTAAAGTCAGGCTTCCCAGTCACTTCCTTGCTATGAAAACAGAAACTGACACAAATATATTTTAAAAAAGAAAAAGCTAACACATACCTCTGGTTACCAAATATGCGTTGCAATTTCTTTTTTTAAATCACACTCACTTTTTTATTAAACAATGAAGAGCACATTGAAAGAAACACGCAGAGCAGGAGGCTCATCAGGGGGACAGGTCTTGGGCCAGTCTGTTCTGTAACAACCCACAGACAGCCATTGGTCCTAGGGTGAAAATTCACTCACTGGGAGATGATGCTTTGGAAAGTCATTATTAGAATTTTCAGTGAGAAAGACATTGCTTTGAATACTAAATCTGTCCCTCTAAGTTTTATGGCCTTAAACCTTGTTACTTAAGTTCTCTGCATCCCACTATGCTCAGCAGTTGAATATGAATGAGAACGCTCAGTTTACTGAGTCTCAAAGATTGTCTCACATAATAAGGTGTAAAGTGACTGTCCTGTAGTCGGCACTCAATCTACAGAAACCTTCTTACTTGTCAGTATGCTCTGTGTTATCCTCCTAAGAACTCGAGGGAATAAACCACAGGGGGTTCCCGGGAAGATATTTAAAACTAAATGCTTGTACTTGAAATATTAAGGTTCAATCATCCAAAAAATTCACTTCTGCGAGAAACAACATTCTCCAGAGCTTTTGGACAAATGATGTGTGAATATACACAAATGGGTTTTTATAGAACTTGTTCCGTGTGTGCAACATAATTGTGGAGTATGCACGTGTGTAACTATGTAAGCCCTGAATTCTGTTCAGATGCGTTTATATTAACTTAATCGATGTTAGGCATTTAAAATATTTTCAGATAGACGTGACTTTTCCCAACACGTAAATTATGATGAAGCGATCAGAAAAGATGAAAACAGTTATAGTCACAGGATATGTGTATATGTGTACACATATATATGCACAGTTATAATTAAAGCATAGATATGTAGCTGGTGTGTAACAAATTTTTATCCTACATCTTACAATGCAAATTTGTAATATTTTCTCACCAAATACTTAACATGGTACTTACAAAATTATGTAAAATATTAGATTCTCATCAGTGAGGATGATATGGCCAAAATGTTTATATACCTGAAGTAATTTTAACTTTGAGCAGATCTTAATGATAATCGGAAATGTCATTCATTCATTTTTCTTCTTGAGGATATGTGCACACAGGGCTGTGCTGTTGCTGTTGTTCAGTCACGCAGTCGTATCCGACTGTTTGCAACCCCATGGATGTGGTGTGCACAGAGATAAATCATTAAACACACACACACACACACACACACAGACAAAACTTCAAACAAAGTTATGCAAACACATCAAACTGAAATCGCAAGGAGATTCCACGCCTGGAGTTCCAGGTCTCAGGGGTTCCATGACCTGAGCAAGGGGGTGTCCAACCATGATTTCAGGAGCCCCTTCTGTTCTCTTGTTAGTCACTGAATGTGCAAGAAATACAGAGTAGAGTATGTACCTTAGGTATGCCAGGAAACTGATCAGCATCAACCACTGTGAGAGTAAGAAATCTAGGGCCTCACATCAATACAACATTTTATTTTGCAAATGGAATCTGAGACTTAATTCCCAAAGCTGAGTGTTTGGCTTGTTTGTAATAACAATAATAAACACAGGAAGCTGGAAAGGTACAGCCTGGCCATGTTCCTCGACAGGACAAACATCTGCTTATGAGACCTATACACTGTGTCCAGTGGGTTAAGAAAGCAGTGGTGTCCATTTCCTTTGTCACTTCTGTCATAAATGAAGTTCTAACTTTGTAACTTCACCTCCATAACATGGAGGTGTTCCAAAGGATCCTAAGTGCGTGCCTGAGTGAGTTGTGCATGAGTGCGTGTATGAGTGACTGTGTGCATGAGTGACTGTGTGCATGAGTGAGTGCGTGTGTGTGTGCTAAGTCACTTTAGTCGTGTCCATCTCTTTGAGACCCCACAGACTGTAGCCCAGCAGGCTCCTCTGCCCATGGGATTCTCCAGGGAATACTGGAGTGGATAGCCATTTCCTTCTCCAGAGGATCTTTCCGACACCTCTCCTGGCAGGTGGTTCTTTATGACTGAGCCACCTGGGAGGCCTGAGGGATCATTCTTCTCCAGTTTCAACCAAAAACTGAATTTGTGCAGAGTGAGCACCTCCCCCCCTCTCAGGTCCTCCCTGGAGACCCAGGGTCTCAGAGAAGGGCCTTCTGCACCAAAGGCTGAGCCAGGGAGAGGAAGCCTGGAGAGAGACCATGGAGGCCCGAGGGAGGAGACACAAAGACAGATTGTTTGCCATTGCCACGATGTCTCTAAGTCAAGTCCAAACTGGCTACAAGGACAGCAACCCTGTCTTTGCTTTCAGATGCAGCCTGGGTGCCAACAAGAGTCCTTCACTTACTGAGAGCTTACTCTGCACTGACATCAAAGTGTAACATATCTTAGGATGGATAAAGCACAAGGTCCTACCATATCGGACAGGGAGCTATTGACTTGTTGTGACAAACCTAGTGGAAAATAATTTAAAAAATAATTATATATACAAATGTATAACTGAGTCACTTTGCTGTACAGAAGACATTAACACAACATTATAGGTTAAATACATTTTATTGCAATTTATTTTTAAAAAGTGTAGCATAGACAATGCCCTTAAATCACCCTGTTCCCCCAAAATCACCTGGGGCACAGAGAGACACCACAATCAGCCTCAGTGGCCAGGCAGAGCTGGGAGTTTGGCTCTGGAGCACCCCACCTTTCCTGACAGCAAGGGCCAGGCCTGAGGTCCACACAGCACAATCCCAGTCAATGGTCCTCGTAACTCTCTAAGAAGGCGGGACAAGAATTATCATCCTCTTTCACAGATGAGAAGCAGGGACTCAGAGGCTCACTGAGACTTGTCCTTGTTTCATAGATGCTGAATGGTGGAGCCAGGCCCTAAACATGGCATCCCAACCAGGACATTCCCTAAACCATCATTGGGAAATAACCAGACATTTCCTTTTTGGTTCACGTTGTCTCATGGCTCACTTGCTGGACTTGCCTCATCACAGGCATGGCATCATGAGTTCGGTGCCTGTCCCCAGGCTCTCCCCTCAGGGGGGACAATTGGAAGAGGAGCCTGAGGCAGCTGCCCAGAGAAGTTCCAGGCCTGGAATCAAGGGTGTTTGCACAGGCTTTACATCCTGAATTCAAGATGACTGTTAAGTAAGCAAATGAGCTACCTAATTATAGGCAGATAACAACAGAGCCTCTTGATGAAAGTGAAAGAGAAGGTGAAAAAATTGGCTTAAAACTCAATATTCAGAAAACTAGGATCATGTCATCCACTCCCATCACTTCATGGCAAATAGATGGGGAAACAATGGAAACAGTGGAGGTTTTATTTTGGGGGGCTCCAAAATCACTGCAGATGGTGACTGCAGCCATGAAATTAAAAGGCACTTGTTCCTTGTAACAAAAGCTATGACCAACCTAGACAGCATATTAAAAAGCAGAGACATTACTTTGCTGACAAAGGTCCATCTAGTTCAAAGCTATGGTTTTTTCTACTAGTCGCATATGGATGTGAGAGTTGGACTATAAAGAAAGCTGAGTGCCAAAGAATTGATGCTTTTGAACTCTGATTTTGGAGAAGACTCTTGAGAGTCCCTTGGACTGCAAGGAGATCCAACCAGTACATCCTAAAGAAGATCAGTCCTGAAAATTCATTGGTAAGAGTGATGCTAAAGCTAAAAATTTTGGCCACCTGATATGAAGAACTAACTCATTTTAAAAGACCCTGATGCTGGAAAATAGAAGACTGAAGGCAGGAGGAGAAGGGGATGACAGAGGATGAGCTGGTTGGATGGCATCACAGAGTCAATGGACATGAGTTTGAGTCACGTCAGGAGTTGGTGATGGACAGGGAGGCCTGAGGTGCTGCAGTCCATGAGATCGCATGACTGAGCAACTGAGCTGAACTGAACTGAACAACAGAGCAAAGTAGAGAGGAGCCAGCCAGGAATCCCTCTCCAGGAATGTCTCAGCAGCCACACAGGAGAGTCTAGTCCCCTAAAACAGCTCCTTTATGAGAAAGAAGAAGGGACCCTTGAATGAATGTGAATCTCAGACTTAGGGAAACGCAGTGTCCAGTGAGGCTGTGGAGTGACAGAATCTCAGCTCGAGAACCAGTGACCAGCACCTCCCAGCAGTGAAGCCTGGTTTGGAAAAGGTGCGGGGGGCTCTCCTATTCTGAAATCCTTCGAATCAGAAGGTGAAAAGTTGTTCCAAGAATCCACACCAAAAAATTAATTTGCCTTTGAAACCTTTTGGTCAAAACCTAAATAGCCCTGACCTGTTATTTTATCTTATGCCAAAGCAGACACAGGTCCAGTCCCTGGGTTATGATGATCCCCTGGAGAAGGAAATGATAAGCTACTCCAGTATTCTTGCCTGGAGAATCCTATGGACAGAGGAGCCTGGTGGGCTGCAGCCAGCCCATGAGGTGGCAAAGAGTCAGGCATGACAGAGTGACTTAACATGCACACATGCCAAACTGCAGTTTAGACTGTTCTTGACACATAACGTGATCTGCACATTCTTCTCAGGCCTCAGACACTTTGGGATACCCTTCTTCTGGCAAGCATACTCTGAAATACTTACAGGTACAGGCTTCCTGGAGAGCAGACACCTGCCTGAAGACGCAGCTCGCAGGCCTCTGTCTGGAGGGCTAACACATCTCCGGGATCCAGGAGGTGTGCTGAACTCTTCCCTGGGGTCTGAGCCTCGGTTCTTCCTTAAGGAGTTACCATGCCTTCCCTTAAGTTAACCATTCCTCGGTGCACTGATTGAGGTTCAAGACTAACTATGCTTCCCTTCCCCCTATTTTGTATAACTGTACATAACTAAAGGGACATATTATTATAATATGCAGGATTCTTTCACTGTATCTCTGACTTTGAAGATACACATCATCTCACTTGACAAGAGTTGACCCAGCACACATTCTTGTGGATTGAACATTATCTCAAGAAAGGTAGTCTCTGTACGTGTGCCTGTACATATGTACGTAAATATATATATACAAATGTGTATGCACATATACATGTATATGTACAAATATGCATGTAATTTAAGCCTGAGCAAGTCAGTCTTGAGGAAAGTAATTTTTCTTTGTTCGGTCATTTAGTTATTTATTCAACAAATAGTTAATGAGCAATTTTTGGTTTTTGTTCAGTCGCCAAGTCTTGTTCAACTCTTTGTGACCCCAGGGACTGCGGCACACCAGGCTTCCCTGTCCTTCACTATCTCCTGGCATTTATTCAAACTCATGGCTATTGAGTCAGTGATGCCATCCAACCATTCTCATCCTCTGTTGTCCCCTTCTCCTTATTAATGAGCAATAAATACTTATCAATGAACAATAATATTATTGCTTATTAATGAGCAATAATTGTGGGAAATACCTTAAGTGAAAGAGATAAAAAGGATGCCTGTGAACTGTGGATTTAGAAGAATACAGTAAAGATATTCATACTATCCCTACCAGACTCCTCTCACGTGAGCTTTGCAGACTCATCTATCAAACCCTAAAGGACGTCGAATTTCTAACAAGATCAAACCCAAGGCAACCAGACCATAACCTAATGAGACTGAAGCTTTTATTGCGTTGGCTGCCGTCCCGTCCCAGTAACTGAATTTGCCTACTGGCGATTTTTTCTGTTTTTGTGCTTTGTTTGAGTGGTTCCTCTCCTGAATTCTGTAACCATCAGGCACTGACCACACCTCTGTCTGTCCAAACTGGCCACACTGCCCTTTCTCCTCAGCCTCTTTCCATTCCACAGAGAGCCCTTGTTTCTACAGATTCGGTCTCCCACGTGGGGACCCAGAATTCTTACAATTCCTCCTCTGTATCTGCTCCATCACCAAGTATTAATGCAAGCCCGGCTACCCTCCCTCCCTTCCCGTTACCCCATCATGGGTTAAGGTTTCAGCCTCCACATTTTCATCACGTTTAGTTTCTATTTCTCCCTTTTTCCTTTTTCATCCTTTGTATGTACTCCCACTAGGAAAACCTTCTAAAGCATACATATTTTCAGGGTTAATCCTTGCTCAGCACCTTTCAGATCTGTTTCCCCTGGCCCAGAAAGCAACATGTGCAGACTCTCAGAGGCAGTGGGACCATGCATGACCTGGCTCCATTCTATCTCTCAGCCCCACCTTTGCGTCCTTTGCATCAAGAGCAATAGCCCTGTAATGACGACTGACCTGTCTCAATGCCTGGTTGTTATTGGTCTCCTTGTATGACATCGCATTCTTTGATTAAGGGCAAAGTTTGTTGAATTGATCTTTCAAGCTCTAGGAGACAGTGTGCTGTCTTGTTTAATAATGTCTGTTTTAAAGGAGGAAATCAATGACTATAGAAAGGAATGGAACACATCCCTTGTGATCAACAGCAAGGATTTAAAGATTGTGACATTTACTCTTCAGGGATGACGCCTCAGGCTGAAGCTTACGATGAAGCAGCCTTCCTCAGCTTCATCACGATTGACAGTTGTGGGCTAGCTAATTCTCTTCTGTAGGGGGCGGTCCTGGGGGCTGTTGCACCCCTGGCCTCTGTCCACCTTCTGCCAGTACCACCCCATCATTTCAGCTGTGACAACCAATATGTCTCCAGGGTCCCTTGAGGTATAAGAACAACCCCAGTTGAGAACCACCCCAATAAAACTGCCAATAACCTATTCATCTCACTATCACTAACTGAATAATAAAATAATAACAGAAGCAATAGTAACATATATTGAACTTTGCTGTACTGAATAATTTCCTCAGTGTAATACTCACCACAGCCCCAAAATTTAGTTTCTGTTGTTGTCCCTGTTTTACAGACAAGAAAGCTGAAACGCAGTGAAATTCAGTGAAGACACAAGCCCTGTCTGAGGCAGAGCGAATTCTGGTCTCAGACAGTATGCTTCTAGGCATTGGCGGTACTCTTAGCTCACCTTAGTGCCAGCAATATTTTTAGCTGTAAAGAAAAAAAATTGATATTGCAGAATTCCAATCTTCAAACTTAAGTTCATTTCAAAGATAGCATTGATCTTATGGATAAAAAATACATTTAAAATAAGAATTGTTCATTGTTGTTCAGTCACAAAGTCGGGCCTAACTTTTTGCAGTCCTATGGACTGCAGCATGCCAGGCTTCCCTGTCCTTCACTGTCTCCTGGAGCTTGCTCAAACTCACGTCCATTGAGTCAGTGATAGCATCCAACCATCTCATCCTCTGTCATCCACTTCTCCTCCCACCTTCAATCTTTCCCAGCATTAGGGTCTTTTCCAGTGAGTCAGTTCTTCACATCAAGTGGCCAAACTATTGGAGTTTGAGGCTTAAGTTAGAGATATTTTGAAGGTAAGGATGGCTACCTATTTCAGTTTTCAGTGAATGATTAGATAGCAATATTAAAGGTTCGTATATAACATTGGCATTAGAGATCAGCTGTTTTATCTTACCGAAATTTTTCCAAACATTCTCATACCAGAGGGTATAATGTAAATGAGAGAGCAGAGCTATGAAATTCTGAAGTCATTAGATATTCATCTCAAAGTGTTCCTGCTCCTTTGTTTTACTATATCTCTTTTTATTAATATATCAGTAATGTTTGTGACTGAAGAGTAATGGTTCTATTAGCTAAGAAAAACATGAAGCCAATAAGATGTTTTCCTCAAAGATTTTACAAGTGCAGCTGCCAGAACTTGTGCTTATGATAATAACATGAGAAGAAATCTAATTTAGAGCAAAAACAATAGTGATAATTATTCGAGTTTCTCTTCAAAATCTCAAATCTTCATAAACACATATCTGATCATTAATCACTCAACTGTCTTAATTCTTTTGAGGGTAATAGACCTTTTGATTCAGTTTGGAGATTTTTACAACTAAATAGTTTTAAAATTCTCTATGCATATGCTTTATTATACTGTGATCTTGATGTTTTTCAAATAGGAAAGATTCCATTAAAATGCAAAATACTTTAACAGTTTTATACAAAGTGGAAGTCATATCACCAAGAATCGACCACTAAATAAGCCTGTTGATACCTGGTTGTCTAGTCCTGGACTTATACACAGGCACCGTCTAGAAATATACGGTGTAAACTTGAATTTCACTTTATCTTTTTTAGCTTCAGTTGTGCATCTGTGTGGTCCTAGTGTGATTAGACTGACTAGTTTTCTGTGAGTATGGTTTCAGTGTGTCTGCCCTCTGATGCCCTCTTGCAATACCTACCATCTTACTTGGGTTTCTCTTACCTTGGGTGTGGGGTATCTCTTCACGGCTGCTCCAGCAAAGCGCAGCAGCTGCTCCTTATCTTGGATAAAGGGTATCTCCTTACTGCCACCCTTCCTGACCTTCAACCTGGGATAACTCCTTTAGGCCCTCTTGCGCTCACGCAGCCACCGCTCCTTGGACACAGGATGGCTCCTCCCAGCCGACCCTGGCCTTGGACACAGGGTGGCCCCTCCCAGCTGCTGCCCCTGGCTTCAGATGCGAGGTGGCTCATCCCGGCTGCCGCCCCTGGCCTCGAACACGGGGTAGCTCCTTTTGGCCGTTCCTGTGCTGTCGTAGCCTGGCACTCTTGGCCACTGCCCCTGACCTCAGACGTGGGGTAACTCCTCTTGGCCGCCACCCTTTGGGTATGGGGTCCTCCAAGCTTAAGCCCCTGACATTGGACGTGGGGTACCTCCTCTCAGCCACGCATAGTGTGCCTGTCACAGCCACCATGCCTGCAAGACAACCCAAGACGGGCGGGTCATGGTGGAGAGGTCTGACAGAATGCGGTCCACTGGAGAAGGGAATGGCAAACCACTTCAGTATTCTTGCCTTGAGAACCCCATGAACAATATGAAATGGCAAAATGATAGGCTACTGAAAGAGGAACTCCCCAGGTCAGTAGGTCCCCAACACACTACTGGAGATCAGTGGAGAAATAACTCCAGAAAGAATGAAGGGATGGAGCCAAAGCAAAAACAACACCCAGCTGTGGATGTGACTGGTGATAGAAGCAAAGTCCAATGCTGTAAACAGCAGTATTGCGTCAGTTCAGTTCAGTTCAGTTCCGTTGCTCAGTCGTGTCTGACTCTTTGGGACCCCATGGATCGCAGCACACCAGGCTTCCCTGTCCATTACCAACTCCTGGAGTTCACTCAGACTCACGTCCATTGAGTCTTCTCCAACACCACAGTTCAAAAGCATCAATTCTTCAGCACTCAGCCTTCTTCACAGTCCAACTCTCACATCCATACATGACCACAGGAAAAACCATAGCCTTGACTAGACGGACCTTAGTTGGCAAAGTAATGTCTCTGCTTTTGAATATACTATCTAGGTTGGTCATAACTTTTCTTCCAAGGAGTAAGCGTCTTTTAATTTCATGGCTGCAATCACCATCTGCAGTGATTTGCATAGGAACCTGGAATGTCAGGTCCATGAATCAAGGCAAATTGGAAGTGGTCAAACAAGAGATGGCAAGGGTGAATGTCGACATTCTAGGAATCAGCGAACTAAAATGGAATGGAATGGGTGAATTTAACTCAGATGCCCATTATATCTACTACTGTGGGCAGGAATCCCTCAGAAGAAATGGAGTAGCCATCATGGTCAACAAAAGAGTCCAAAATGCAGTACTTGAATGCAATCTCAAAAACGACAGAATGATCTCTGTTCGTTTCCAAGGCAAAGCATTCAATATCACAGTAATCCAAGTCTATGCCCCAAACCAGTAATGCTGAAGAAGCTGAAGTTGAACGTTCTATGAAGACCTACAAGACCTTTTAGAACTAACACCCAAAAAAGATATCCTTTTCATTATAGGGGACTGGAATGCAAAAGTAGGAAGTCAAGAAACTCCTGGAGTAACAGGCAAATTTGGCTTTGGAATGCGGAATGAAGCAGGGCAAAGACCAACAGAGTTCTGCCAAGAAAATGCACTGGTCATAGCAAACACACTCTTCCAACAACACAAGAGAAGACTCTACACATGGACATCACCAGATGGTCAACACAAAAATCAGATTGATTATATTCTTTGCAGCCAAAGATGGAGAAGCTCTATACAGTCCACAAGAACAAGATCAGGAGCTGACTAACTCCTTATTACCAAATTCAGACTTAAATTGAAGAAAGTAGGGAAAACCGCTAGACCATTCACGTATGACCTAAATCAAATCCCTTATGATTATACAGTGGAAGTGAGGAATAGATTTAAGGGCCTAGATCTGATAGATAGAGTGCCTGATGAACTATGGAATGAGGTTTGTGACATTGTACAGGAGATAGGGATCAAGACCATCCCTATGGAAAAGAAATGCAAAAAAGCAAAATGGCTATCTGGGGAGGCCTTACAAATAGCTGTGAAAAGAAGAGAGGTGAAAAACAAAGGAGAAAAGGAAAGATATAAGCATCTGAATGCAGAGTTCCAAAGAATAGCAAGAAGAGATAAGAAAGCCTTCTTCAGTGATCAATGCAAAGAAATAGAGGAAAACAACAGAATGCGAAAGACTAGAGATCTCTTCAAGAAAATTAGAGATACCAAGGGAACATTTCATGCAAAGATGGGCCCGATAAAGGCCAGAAATAATGGTCTGTACCTAACAGAAGCAGAAGATATTAAGAAGAGGTGGCAAGAATACACAGAAGGACTGTACAAAAAAGATATTCACAACCCGGATAATCACGATGGTGTGGTCACTTATGTAGAGCCAGACATCCTGGAATGTGAAGTCAAGTGGGCCTTAGAAAGCATCACTACAAACAAAGCTAGTGGAGGTGATGGAATTCCAGTTGAGCTGTTTCAAATCCTGAAAGATGATGCTGTGGAAGTGCTGCACTCAATATGCCATCAAATTGGGAAAACTCAGCAGTGGCCACAGGACTGGAAAAGGACAGTTTTCATTCCAATCCCAAAGAAAGGCAATGCCAAAGAACGCTGAAAACTACTGCATAATTGCACTCATCTCACACACTAGTAAAGTAATGCTCAAAATCCTCCAAGCCAGGCTTCAGCAATACGTGAACCGTGCACTTCCTGATGTTCAAGCTGGTTTTAGAAAAGGCAGAGGAACCAGAGATCAAATTGCCAACATCCACTGGATCATCGAAAAAGCAAGAGACTTCCAGAAAAACATCTATTTCTGCTTTATTGACTATGCCAAAGCCTTTGACTGTGTGAATCACAATAAACTGTGGAAAATTCTGAAAGAGATGGGAATACCAGACCACCTGACCTGCCTTTGAGAAATCTGTATGCAGGTCAGGAAGCAACAGTTAGAACTGGACATGGAACAACAGACTGGTTCCAAATAGGAAAAGGAGTGCATCAAGGCTGTACATTGTCACCCTGCTTATTTAACATCTATGCAGAGAACATCATGAGAAACGCTGGACTGGAAGAAACACAAGCTGGAATCAAGATTGCTGGGAGAAATATCAATCACCTCAGATATGAAGATGACACCACCCTTATGGCAGAGAGTGAAGAGGAGCTAAAAAAGCTCCTTGATGAAAGTGAAAGTGGAGAGTGAAAAAGTTGGCTTAAAGCTCAACATTCAGAAAATGAGGATCATGGCATCCAGTCCCATCACTTCATGGGAAATAGATGGGGAAACAGTGGAAACAGTGTCAGACTTTATTTTTGGGGGCTCCAAAATCAGTGCAGATGGTGACTGCAGCCATGAAATTAAAAGACACTTACTCCTTGGAAGAAAAGTTATGACCAACCTAGACAGCATATTCAAAAGCAGAGACATTACCTTGGCGACTAAGGTCTGTCTAGTCAAGGCTATGGTTTCTCCTGTGGTCATGTATGGATGTGAGAGTTGGACTGTGAAGAAGGCTGAACACTGAAGAATTGATGCTTTTGAACTGTGGTGTTGGAGAAGACTCTTGAAAGTCCCTTGGACTGCAAGGAGATCCAATCAGTCCATTCTGAAGGAGATCAGCCCTGGGATTTCTTTGGAAGGAATGATGCTGAAGCTGAAACTCCAGTACTTTGACCACCTCATGCTAAGAGTTGACTCATTGGAAAAGACCCTGATGCTGGGAGGGACTGGGGGCAGGAGGAGAAGGGGACGACAGAGGATGAGATGGCTGGATGGCATCACTGACTCAATGAACGTGAGTCTGAGTGAACTCCGGGAGTTGGTGATGGACAGAGAGGCCTGGCGTGCTGCAATTCATGTGGTTGCAGAGTCGGACACGACTGAGCGACTGAACTGAACTGAACTGTGCCTCTGTGTAGGCGGAGTCTTAGCAACTGTACCACCAGTGAAGTCCTCTGCCTCTGTCTTCAGATGCTCTTCTCTCCTCTTCTTATAAGGAGGACGCAGCAGAGATAAAGAATCTGCTTGCTAATGCAGGTGATGCAAGAGACAGTTTTGATCCCTGGTTTGGGAAGATCCCCTGGAGGAGGAAATGGCAACATGCTTCAGTATTCTTGCCTGGAAAATCCTGTGGACAGAAGAACCTGGGGGACTACAGTCTGTGTCGTCGCAAAGAGTCAGGCATGGCTGAGAAACTGAGCAGAAAAACAAAACAAAGGCTCTGAAAACTCAGATTGGATACAGTTGAACAAGTCTTTGTCAAACTTTCCTGAACCCAAGCGCCTGATACTTGAAACTGTAAATGATATATCCGTTTCTGGTTTTTGTTATCAACTTCTCCCCTGTTGCTTAGCCATCCCCGCCTTTTTTGTCTTACCAAACCCCCTGAGTTCCCAGGACATTGGCATACCATGCATTATGAATCTATGTCTTTGCTGATGTTCTTTCTCCACTGTTTGTGACATCCTACCAGCTTCTGTTCTGAGTGTGTGGAAGAACTGCTGTTTATCCTTCAAGACTTACTTCATTTGCTCTCTCGGTTATAAATGCTGGTGACCCTTAGTTTTGCATCCAGAGCGAGAGGTTGAAAGATATCAACAGTGGCTGTCTCCCCTTCCACTTGGGGGTCTCATGAGGTCAATGGGAATTTTTAATCATCTTGTTATTTCCAATATAGATCACACATGATACCGAATAGTTTCTAATTGAATAGTAGTGTTTAACTGAATTGAACTGAACTGAATGAAAATGAAGTGAAATGGGTTGATAATGCCCGGCTTTCACCGAGCAGCTGGAAGGATAAAATAATGGATAGGTATTTAAATACTGACTCCATCTCATATAATCTGCAGGGTCTTGGTCAGATTACATATGTTTGCTTTAAAGTTTACATCTGTAAAAGGAAAATAATCATAATAATCTATCATGGCATTCTAAAATGATCAAATGAGAATACATTTAACAAAAGCACAGTCAGTTCCTGGGACATCGTGGATTGTCACTATCTTAGGACCTAAGGCGTGGATCTAGCAGAGAGATGGCATAACTTGCTCTGGATTTGGTTTTCCTTTTCTGTGTTATCACTAGTATATTTTTAGGCAATGATCTAAATGTGTTTCTTTAAATGGGATATAACATAGCACCGTTAATGCTGCTGCTGCTGCTGCTAAGTCGCTCAGTCATGTTCGACGCCTAGCGACCCCATGGACTTCAGCCTACCAGGCTCCTCCGTCCATGGGATTTGCCAGGCAAGAATACTGGAGTGGGTTGCCATTAATAATAATTTGCAAATATACATTAATACCCCTTGACATGAAAAGAAAAAAACTATTCAAGTTGTGATTTAATTCTTTTTAATTGTCACAAACATCTTTTAAGCTAATTTGAAAAACTTTCTTGTTGGCAAACTCTGGGATACAATAAAATGGTTAAAACAGTGAGACATCTCCTGTTTTCAGCTTTAACATGTGAAGAGTTTGGAAGTTATCACTCCCATCCTCATAATAAAATAAAAGCTGAACAAACTGAAAATTGATAACTTTTCTTGGACCCTTTGGAGAACTGAGGTTTCAGGGTAAGCTGCCACTCTGAAATCTGGAGGGCCAGGTGAACAGATCATCACAGCCAAGATCAGCCCACCTGGAGCAGAAGCGGCTGCAGCCATAAGCTGTAGGAACACGTAATAGTAATTTCTATGAACTGCTGAGGGCTGAGTTGGATGAGCATGAGGGTAAGGGCCAGTGGGGGAGATGCTGTTGTCGGGGGCTTCCCTATACTTCATGGGTTTTACCTACAGGAACTTTGACATTTTCTCCTGGGTAGGACCAGAGAATGGCCCAGTCCTGGCTCTAGGGCAGGGAACCAGAGGATTCTCCATAACAAAGACCTACTCACCAGGGAAAAACTTGATCAGAAACTCTCCCACATGGGAAGGGGCATGTCACCAATTCCAGACTTCTAGATTTCCCATTTCTGCTAACCTAGGGGAGGAGGGACCTAAGAAACATCTTTGAAGACCACGGCCCAGGGACCCAGACACACTAAATCTCTGCGACATAATCATGAGGTTTTCAAGTGTGTAGGGTCAAAGAACACATCTCGTCTCTGGAGCCTTAAAACCACAGCAGTGGGGCTCCAATGTAAAAACTGAATGTTGGCTTAAAACAGTTGCAAAACTAGTGATTTTGAAGCCTTGGCAGCTACAGATACAGCAGACATTAAAACATACCCAGCTCCAAGTCAGATTAGCAAAACCTCACACTGAAAGTCTACTTACCTCCGTTTCTATTACTTGATGTAGGATGTTTACTTTAGAACAACAGTAACAAAAAATGCAGGTCATGGTAAAAATACCAAGAACAGCAGTCTGAAGAGACAAGACAAGCGTCAGCATTTGTCTTTGAATTTAGAATTATCCCACAGGGAATTTAAAATAGCTATCATTAATATTGGCTTCCCAGGTGGCTCAGTGGTAAAGAGGCCGCCTGCCAATGCAGGAGACATGGGTTGGAGACATGGGTTTGATTCCTGGGTCTGGAAGATCCCCTGAGGAGGGCATGGCAACCCACTCTAGAATTCTTGCCTGGAAAATCCTATGGGCAGAGGAGCCTCGTGGCTACAGCCCATGGGGCCACAAAGAGTTGGGATACAATGGAGTACACAGCGTATCATTAATCATTAATACACAAAGGGGTCAATGAAAAAAAAAAGGAGAAAAATGGCAATGTAACCATAGAAATAGAAATTCTAAGAAAAACTCAAGAGGACATGCCAGAAATAGATATTGCTGTAGTAGAAATGAAGAATGTTTTTGATGGCTTTAACAATGGCAGCCCCCTCCAGTACTCTTGCCTGGAAAACCCCATGGATGGGGGAGCCTGGTAGGCTGCAGTCCATGGGGTTGCAAAGAGTTGGACACGACTGAGCGACTTCACTTTCACTTTTCAGTTTCATGTATTGGAGAAGGAAATGGCAACCTACTCCAGTGTTCTTGCCTGGAGAATCCCAGGGACAGGGGAGCCTTGTGGGCTGCCGTCTATGGGGTCGCACAGAGTTGGACAAGACTGAAGCAACTTAGCAGCAGCTGGACATATCTAAGCAAAAACAATGCATCAGTGAGCTTGAAAGGAATCAATAGAGCCATGTCAAAATGCAAAGAAAGAGGCATTTAAAACTCGTCCCTCATATTTCCCCTCCTAGTTTCACTGAGCACTTGATACAATTCAATTCTATCAATTCTCTTAGCAACAGAAGCGAAGGGTACACTTTTCTAACACAGTGTGTGAAGCCAGCATAACCTTAATAGTAATAACAAACCAGATAAAGACATTGCAAGGAAGAAGAACAACAGAACAATACATTCCATGAACTCTGATGCAAAAATCCTCAACAAAATATTGGTTAGTTACATCCAACAATATAGAAAAAAAATTGTACACTATTATAAAGTAGAAGTTATACCAGGTATGCAAAGTTAATTATCTGTGTTTCTCACTAGTCAGTTTGTATTCTTGGTTTCTCACTGATTTCTTTTAACTTTAACAATAACAGCAACAACAACAAATCTATGACAATCTCATAATTAGATACTTATTTTTCCACAGCTGAGGCAAATCCAGTCCTGCTAAGTTCCCCTGCTTATCATTTTAGACATGCCATCAAGAAAATTAGAGGAGAAATGGAGGGAACACAGAATCATATCATGAGGATGCTTTGCCCAAATCTATTCTTCATGGTTTCGCAATTGTTGTTTTCCATAAAATCGATCTCCATGTAGACCGTTATGGTAAATTTCACAACAACTAATACAATTACCCCCAAATGGAGAGAGGGGGAGCACTGTGAGAAAGTGTGATCTTAGTGAAGAAAGAATTATCCGGGGGGTCATACCAGTTTCCAGTCTTTTCAAGGAGCTTGGAGTGAACATGTGTTGGAGGTGAGAATTATATTGAGGAGTCTTCATTAACAGCTGTTTTTCATCAGGGATTTAGAAGTTAGCACCTGTAGGAAAGTGAGAATTGAATTTGGAATGGATTACCTACCTTGAGTAGAAGTGTTGTTGGGTGGAGCTCAAAGCATTTGCTAAGAGGTCTGGAGGAAAGCCACTGAAAGGGCCATCCTTCCAGCTGGACAGGCCCAGGGGCATCAGGCTTTTCACCTTTCTATTGTATAAGCTTGAGCTGACACTTTACACCTCTGAAGCCTAACCCCCCATTAGCTAATGGTAGTTATAACACTGACCTGGCAAAACTGATGGAAAAAAGTCAATCTAATAAGAATATAAAGCCTCTAACCCAGTCTCTAATGCATAGGAAAAACACTGAAGTTACTTAAACACTCCCTTTAAAAGTGTCCTATTTCAGCTCGCTGTAATAAACACTTCTTGAAATATCTAGAGCCCTAAAAAGTTATTCCAGAAAATATGGCTTGTATTCCTATTGTAGATAATCTTCTATTATTACCTTAAAATGACTGTTTAAAAAAAATTTTTTTTAATTGGAAGATAATTGCTTTACAATATTGTTTTTCTTCTGCCATAATTGAAAAACTCAGGGTGATTGGAGCACAGATGGTAACCATAGTCCTCTCTGAGTTCAAACACATGAATTTAATAAAATATTAATAACAGAGTCTTTATGGATTATGCAGAAAACCAAGTCAAGGAGATGCCCATAGCATAAAAGAAGGAAGGGCCCAGAGAGCAGGTGAGGAGCAACCACGGCACTTGACCAGGTGCTGATGCTAAACAAAGAGAGAGAAGACCAAAAAGAAGAAGACGAATAAAACCACGAGATGCTGGGATGCATTCTACCTGAAAGGAAGGTTCAGAGTCTCCTTTTTTGTTATTTTGGGCTAGCCAAGAATGGGAATTCTTTGGAGACATGTTCAATTTCTGCTCTTAAGGAGATGAAAGTCCAGCAGGGAGATAGGTAATGGATAATGACCACTGAACTGAATCTGTTCACACGCAGTAGTGAGCACAGGCCCCTGAGCGCCATGGCGCTCCAGAGGGGACGGACAGTGGCGGATGAAGGTGAGAGAGGCGAACAGAGCTGAGGTCCCGGATTGGGGCGCTCCAGTGAGACAAGTCCTTGCTTGGCCTCATGAAGACCTGTACTGTCTGACTGTTCCAGCCTGAAAATGCTGGTCTAATTGTCTTCTTCGGCATAGAGGGTGGAATTAGCCTCCAGTCGATATGAAAGCCCACCAGAATTTAACTCCCCAGAGGCAGAGAGTCATTCTGGTTTACATGTGTACAGAGCGTAGCACAGAGGCTTACACGCTGCAGGAGCTTAAAAAAATATTTGTTGTTGTTGAATAGAGAACGCTATCAGAGATGAACTGTGGTAAACTAGGAGACTCTAGTTTCTCCCCCAAGGACCATTCAGCCTTAACTCCAGGAGGCCAGTGCAATGTAGGAAAAGCACAAATGTTGATGGAGGACCCTCTGTCCACTGGAAATCTGCTTAAATTTGGCTTAACTGCACTGCCACGACTGTTGATAAAATGCTGACTTAGCATTTCTGTGAGGCCCTGTTTCCCTATTGAGAAACAGAAGCCAGGTGAGAAGCCTGGCCCATGTTTAGGTCTGCACAGTGACATGTACATAACACATGCATACATACTTCTGTGCCTGTATGCACACACACTAGCCAGAGTATCCATGTATCTGGGATAATTGTCCACATGCCTGGGCCAAGTAGATGAAGTTGGAGGCATATGCCACTAAGTTTTTCTAAGCTCTAGGTGCTTGTGGGCCACTTTAATAATAAATCATAATAACTTTAATAATAGCTTCACCAGGATGGGCCTCTGCTTATACCTGCTGTAACATATTTTACCTGCTATCACATAACACGAGTAACATATTCCCACCAAGAATTGTTAGCGTGCCAGGGATTCCATTTTGCTCAGGGATTCTTCTCTAAGAGTTTTCTGCCCATTTTCCCTCTGGATGCAAGGTGCCCACGAGGTCACTTGGTCTGTGTCTCACCAGTGCCATGTGGCCACCCCACTCCACCAAAGGGCTGAAATATGGACCAGATGGGTCTATTTTGACAGCTGTGGTCCTCTTCGCAGTTATTGATGAGGCAAAGTGACACTGAGTATATTAGAGAATTAATTTTTTTAAGAACTTATTCAATTAGAGATCACTATGCAAATATTTTTGACTCTTTGACCCTAATAAAATAAGAATAGCTATTTTGACCCCATAAACTAGATGCCAAAAAAACTGTTGACACCACATGTTTACAAATACAAAATGTTAAAAGAAGTTTATACTGACATCATTAATTTTGTCTTAAATATGCGCTTGGATGGATACTCTTAAACTCAACTTCCAGGCTACATTTTCATACAGCACAGCAAGTCATTTCCATTTTCTTTCCATTGTGCTTTTACTGAAGTGCAAGTAAAGTTGACTGTTAAAGAAATACCATATGTATTTTAAAGTGAAGGTTTACTGTATTTATATTTTAATGCAAAGCCAATTCATAAATATAGATATATAATAGAAATCATTTTCCCAATTCTTATTTTTCAAGAAAATGTTACCGATTTGTGTCTGCCAAGAAGTTTTTATTGTTTTATTGACTTTTAAACAAGTATAATTTATTATCTGTTATTTCAAATATATGCTTTTTCTGAAGCCTTTTTTTCTTTGCATTTTTAATGTTATTAACATATAAATAGCAGGTTAGGTGAAAAGTTTGTTCAGGTTTTCCCCTAACATTCTTGAACCCACTTTTTAACCAATCTGATACTTACGCATTTCTTCTGTCTATAGCAATTTCACCATGTTCCATTTTAGTTATTATTCATTTAATTTTTTTGGAAAACCTTTAGCAATAATAGTCACTAGACATTTTATAGAGGCTGATAGCATCCATTTACTTATTGATGTGAAAAAGAGAAATCATTAGAATGGCAAAGACACAGGGCTGGAGGGCATGTTGGAGCAAGAAAAAAAATTCCTCTCGCCCATTTCCCACACATGTCAGTCATGCCAGACTGTTGAGAATGCCAGGGGTGGCCCCCACTAGCCTCCACATTTTCTGTATGAGTAAAACAACATTTTCAAATGCTACAATCACAAAGTAGCTGTCATTGCAGGATAGCAATTAAAAAGAAAAATATTATAAAGATACAGATAATTTATATTTGTTTGTGTGACTGCTAAGTCACTTTAGTAGTGTCCGATTCTTTGTGACCCTCTGAACCGTAGCCCACCAGGCTCCTCTGTCCATGGGATTCTCCAGGCAAGAATACTGGAATGGGTTACCATGCCCTCCTCCAGGGCATCTTTCCAACCCAGGGATCAAACATGAGTTTCTTGCATCTCCTGAATTGGTAAGCCCCTATTTCAAGCCAATGATACATCTTTCTGGATTCGCTCTCTATGTTGACAACTGTTAGTGTCAGAAGTTTGCCATTTTTCCACCATGACCATTTTCTGGAGTTTTCTGACTGCTCCAGTGCCCTCCAGCAAGGACCTCTCTCTTGTCCCTTGAGGAAATGGATGATAGCAGTGGTTATTAGTGGATGTTTATCACCTATCCTTTAAAAAAGCCACTTCTGTGGTCTTTGCCAATTTCTGCAATGCAAATGCTCCCAATGTTGCTGAATTCAAACCACCAACTTGACCAAATTTGAAGCTGAGAAGAAATGCATACATCACTGGTAGAAGCAGACTCCAGCCACACTGAGGGCTGCCAGCTTCTTTGTCACTCTGGGAGGTGATGAGACGAGAAGTTCATCAGAAGAATAGGGACTCTTCCCCAACGTCTGGAGGGGAGAAAGGGAGGGGCGGTGCTGGGTAAGGTAGGATATTATGTTGGATTCTGGGGTGAACATTTTAGGGTGAGCTCCCAGGTGCTGACGGAAGAGGGTACTAAGCTTATTGACCAGTGGAAATCAATTTTGAAGTTTCAAGTATATTTCTCAGTTATTTTCAAACTCATCATAAGAACCACATAGAGGTTCTATTTTTAAAGTGCATGCTTGGTTTTAACTCAAATGAACTGGATTAGTCCTTCTAGGGAGATGCTTGTGAAATGATAGTTCAGCAAGTGAGCAAGACTGGGAAACTCAGAATTTGAATCTTTGACTTGGAGTGTATTTACCTAAGGGAGACCAAGCAGAATGGTGTCTCCCTACCTTCGCTGTGACTGAATCACCTTGGGAAATGGACAAATTCTGTTGCTTAGCAGCCATCCCATAGATTCAGATTCCACTTGTTTGGGCTGGGAGCTGGGGGAGATTGGACATCTGTAGGTTTCAAGAGCACCCCAGGAGAGTCTAATGTGCAGCCCCTGGTGGGAACTACCGACAGGTGGACAGAGACTGGAGGTGCACTCAGAACTAGAGGAAAATTAATGTTTTAAGTGAAAGCATAAAACATCACAACTGCAGCGCGTAGACCCAGGAGTCTGTGTGACTCAATAAACTGCAGCCTCCCTCAGAGCTCCTGTCTGCTTTCCTTCTGTGTCCCCAGCATTTAGCCGGTGGTTGGCATATGGGAATCCTACAATAAATGTTGAGTGAGTGCGTGTCCTAATTGGCTTACCTCATTAATAACTTGGTGATAATATGTTGATTAAAGCATTATCTTGTTCAGAGTGTCATATTTACATTTCTACAGGACCATCTGCAGACAATGACTTAACCCAAAGAAATGCCTCCCCCGCTGGGAAGGCAGGTGGGGAAGGCATTTTTGATTATGCTGTTACACTCAAATTGTATCATGTGGGTCGCTTATTACTATTAAGTGAAGTCTAGTGTCCTGGCATAGTTTATTTTTTTAAGTGCTTATGAGACACCAACTTCCTAGCTGCAAGGTACAGCCAAGGCTTCTGAAAGAGTTATTTTAGAAAGAGCTCTAACAGATATCATGTACATATCTATTTTATTTTTACCAGAGAATAATTGCTTTACAAGGTTGTGTTAGTTTCTGCTGTACAACAACATGAATCAACTGTGTGTATGCATATCCCCCCTCCCTCTTGGGCTTCCCTCACACCCTCATCCCACCCATCTAGGTCATCGCGGAGCACTGAACTGAGCTCTCTGTGTTATACAGCGGCTTCCCACTAGCTTCACACTATTATACTTACACATACTAGTGTACATGTGTACACTCCTATGTACAATCCTAGCTCCCAGTTAACCCCACCCTCCCTTTCCCTGCTCCATGTCTACATATTCATTCTCTAGGTCTGTGTCTCTGTCCCTACCCTGGAAGGAGGTTCATCTGTACCCTTTCTCTAGATAAGCAGTTCAAGATATTTTAGTGTTCAGTCAGTTCAGTAGCTCAGTCGTGTCCGACTCATTGCAACTCTATGAATCGCAGCACGCCAGGCCTCCCTGTCCATCACCATCTCCCAGAGTTCACTCAAACTCATTGAGTCGGTGATGCCATTCAGCCATCTCATCCTCTGTCGTCCCCTTCTCCTCCTGCCCCCAATTCCTCCCAGCATCAGAGTCTTTTCCAATGAGTCAACTCTTTGCATGAGGTTGCCAAAATATTGGAGTTTCAGCTTTAGCATCATTCCTTCCAAAGAACATCCAGGGTTGATCTCCTTCAGAATCGACTGGTTGGATCTCCTTGCAGTCCAAGGGACTCTCAAGAGTCTTCTCCAACGCCACAGTTCAAAAGGATCAATTCTTCGGTGCTCAGCTTTCTTCACAGTCCAACTCTCACATCCATACATGACCACTTGAAAAACCATAGCCTTGACTAGACAGACATTTGTTGGCAAAGTAATGTCTCTGCTTTTCAATATGCCATCTAGGTTGGTCATAACTTTCCTTCCAAGGAGTAAGTGTCTTTTAATTTCATGGCTGCAATCACCATCTGTAGTGATTTTGGAGCCCCAAAAAAGTCTGACTCTGTTTCCACTGTTTCCCCATCTATTTCCCATGAAGTGAATGGACCAGATGTCATGATCTTCGTCTTCTGAATGTTGAGCTTTAAGCCAACTTTTTCACTCTTCTCTTTCACTTTCATCAAGAGGTTTTTAGTTCCTCTTCACTTTCTGCCATAAGGCTAGTGTTAGGTAAGGTAAATCAAAAAGTAGCATTTTCTTCCTAGGGACAAGAGATTATTTCATCATTATAAACATGGACTTATTCCAACGGAGATTTCTCATTCTTGGTGTACACTGGCTTTGGAGTCTGAACATGGAAGATATTCAAGGATGCTCCTGGCACCTGTGGTTTACTTGAGAAACAGCACGCATCATATTCTGTGCGCTGACTGCCAGTTACGAAGGCATCAGGGCCCGCCTGCTCTCAGTCGGCTTCCCCCACGTGTCTTGCCTTTTCCTACACTGTTCTCTTTGTTTTCTAATGACAATTAGACTGGAATCCAATGAGAGAGAACGAGTTTTTGCTTACTGCCAATCATTCTGCTTTGATTACTTCAAAGTGAGCAATCACCCGGTCTCCGGTGCACAGGAAACATGCCCTTGTGGGGGGCTGGCTGTTTCCCTCAGCCTTCTCCGCCTGGGTTTTGAGGGAAGGCGGACTGGATACACCCCCTGGGTGGATACAGGTTATGTCAGTCTACGCATACATCCACCTAGATCCGAACTGTGTGTCTCTGGTTCCCAGCTCATGGTGACTTTGTCCTCGGGCAGCATTGGCCAGAATCTGCAAATGTTTGTGGTTGTCACACTTGGCAGGTGAGAAGAGGCTACTGGTATCTAGTGGTGGAGGCCAGACACACTGGAAAACTGCCAGCATGCCCAGGACACCCCCTGAAAATGAAACTCTGCAGCCCCAAACGTCAATAACACAAGAGAAGCTGATGGATATCTATGTTCACGTCTATCTCTGTATATCTCAAAGTGACACATCCCTGGACAAGAGCTGCAAACAGTTCTCTCCATCTCTGTCTTCTCCGACCCATAAATTCTGGGAGGGCAGTGATGGCCTGATGCTGTTGGAACTGTCACATAGCCTCGCACTGCTCTTTAGACAGAGATGCACTGTGAATGCTCCCAGAAATGAAACCTGAGAACCCAGCAGCTTTTCTGCCCCTATCACCTCCCTCATTGACCTCACCTTGCTATATAAAGTAATTTCTTTTGTTTGGCACCTTGAAGGCTCTATAAAAGTAGATACAGTGCCTTCAGGATGGATCATTGTAATCCTCTACCAGCACCTTGGCTTAAGGCACCGTGCTGTCTAACTACACAACACATCCCTGAGTCAGATGAGACATCCTCTGACAAAGACCAAGGTGAGAACTTCACAGCTGTCCTTGACGTCCCCTTTCCTTCCAGCACTTGGCCTGCAGTGAGGTTTCCCCAGCTCTGGCTCTTCTGTTTGCTGTCTAATCCTGCCTGGAAACTAGCAGGTATTCAGCAAACAAGGCGGGCAGCCCTCAGTGGTCCAGCCCCACCCCGTTTTGTCATCTCTCCCCACTGCGGACGGACGGCACGCACTCCTTGTGTGTCCCCCGCACACCATGGAGTTGCACACCTCTCGACTTTGACACCTGCTCTCATTCTAGAGATGCTGCTCTGCTTCTTGGTTCCCTGATTACTGCCGCGTCCTCGGTCAGGACGCTACTCCAATTTCATCTCCTGGGATGACTTGCCTGGTGGTCCTGGTCCAGGGAGATGCGCCGTGTCCAACTCTTTGCGACGCCATGGACTGTAGCCTACCACGCTCCTCCGTCCATGGGGTTTTCCAGGCAAGAGTACTGGAGTGGGTTGCCATTTACTTCTCCAGAGGATCTTTCCAACCTAGGGATCGAACCTGGGTCTCCCGCCTTGTAGGCAGACACTTAACCATCTGAGCTACCAGGGAAGTCCACGTCTTAGAGTGGTAACCCTATTCTATTCTCTTCCCCATGAAACCGTCCCCCCTAACCCCCGCCCTGAGCCCATCCGCTCCTGAGTGAATAGAGTCACGACACTTTGGCATCCATCATCTCAGTGAATAGTGTCAGTGGCACCAGTGAACTTGGCCTGGCCCACAGTGGTGTCCACACACACATACACACACTAACAAAACTCTGCCTGGCTTCTGAAGGACTAGTGACCTATCAGGAAAATGAAACCACTGTGTGAACTGTATGCAGACTGTCTTTGAGAAGCAGCACGGATCTCTAAGAGAACAGCAATCATTGGTGCATTTGTGTGTTATATTTTCTTACAGCAGTGACACCAGTTAATCAAGGCAGTGGGAGGCAGAAGGAGAGAAAGTAAAAATCTTGCCAATCTGGGCTGTAAAGCATGAACAGGGACTTTAAATACCTCCCACCCTACTCCTGAGTCTTGTTGGCATGCTCTGGAGACCAGACAGAATCCTCGGGTTCTGCACATGGATTCACTCACACAGATCCTCAGTCAGGCAGTCAACCACACCCCATGCACGTGGAGGAGGTGGGGACAACATACGGAGGGAAAGCAGCGTGCCTCTGGGGTCTAGCTGTGTCCGCAGAGGACATGCTTTAGTCCAGGATACCTGAGTGTATTTCCAGATGTCCAGGTATTGCGTGAAGGAAGAGTGGATTACTCAGATCACACACTGTGTGGTCCAGGTTCATAAGCATGGATGAAAATAATATTTTTTTTTCTCCAAAGAAGCAGCATCACTGGGTGGAAAAGGTTTGGAATCAAACAGCTTTCTCTCCCTAGCTTTGTTGGTGATTTTTTATCCTCAGTTCATTAACGTGGGGCACCAGTACTCTTGCAGGACTTTTTAGAGAGTGAAGTGAATAATGGGGACACAGTTCAGTCGCTCAGTTGTGTCTAACTCTTTGTGACCCTGTGGACTGCAGCATGCCAGGCCTCCTTGTCCATCACCAACTCCTGGAGCTTGCTCAGATTCATGTCCATTGAGTCGGTGATGCCATCTAACCATCTCATCCTCTGTCGTCCCTTTCTCCTCCTGCCTTCAATCTTTCCCATCATCAGGGTCTTTTCCAAGGAGTCAATTCTTTGCATCAGGTGGCCAAAATATTGGAGCTTCAGCAAGGAACATTTTCAGAATGCTTCCTGCCCTTAACTGACATTGTAGCTATTTTCTTTAGTCGTTCAGTTGTGTCTGACTCTTTTGTGACCACATGGACTATAGCCTGCCAGACTCCTCTGTCCGTGGGATTACCCAGGCAAGAATAATGGAGTGGGTTGCCATTTGCTTTGCTAGGGGATCTTCCAAACCCAGAGGTTGAACCTGCATCCCCTGCATTGGCAGGTGGGTTCTTCACCACTGAGCCATTGGGAATTAGCTACTATTGATGGCACCCCACTCCAATACTCTCGCCTGGAGAGTCCCAGGGATGGAGGAGCCTGGAAGGCTGCAGTCCATGGGGTCGCTGGGAGTCGGGCACGACTGAGCAACTTCACTTTCACTTTTCACTTCCATGCATTGGAGAAAGAAATGGCAACCCACTCCAGTGTTCTTGCCTGGAGAATCCCAGGGATAGCGGAGCCTGGTGGGCTGCCATCTATGGGGTCACGCAGAGTCGGACATGACTGAAGCGACTTAGCAGCAGCAGCAACTACTTAATAAGTTTTCCTGGGGGTTCAGATGGTAAAGAATCTGCCTGCAATACGGGAGACATAGGTTCGATTGCTGGGTCAGGAAGATCTCCTGGAGTAGAAAATGGCAACTCACTCCAGTACTCTTGCCTGGAGAATTCCATGGACAGATGAGCCTGGTGAGCTACTGACCATAGGGTTGTAAAGAGTCAGACATGACTGAGCAACTAGTGCGTGCGCGCGTGCACACACACACACACACACACACACACACACACTACTATTATACCATTAGCACTGCTATTCAACCATAATGTAAGACTGGGAAAAGGATGTCTCAATCACAGGCTTATTGTAAAGAGGAGATCTGATATCAAATGTCATCATTCTCAAAGGGGTAATTTTGCCCCCGGCCCCCTGGGAGAAATTTGGCAAAATCTGGAGATGTTTCATCATTGTCACAGTTAGTGGGTACTGCTGGCACCTAGCGGGTGGAGGCAGGGATGCTGCTAAACATCCTGTAACGTGCAGGGTGGCCACCACCTTGCACAACTGTCCAGCCCAAATATCAATAGTGCCAGGTGGAGACACGCTGGTGGAAGGGGGCTGTGCTGGGCCCACAACACAGGGTGAATCATTGCAGCCCTGGTGTCATCCACACCGACACCTCCTCAGGCGCACCATAGCTGCCATCACACCTCGAGCACTACTGTTGCACTACTGTTGCACTACTGTTTCTGATCAGGGTCTGATTTGAAGGGATAAAAAGCAATAACAATCAACTTGATGCCATCAAACTACTGTCGTGGGAAGCCTCCTGCCCCCTGGGACCTGGGCATCTTGCCTTTCTTTTCCTCCTCCTGCTGAGCCAGCTGGGGAAACTAGGTCCTCCTGAGCACAGCTGGGACTGGGGAGCAGGCCACATTGGCGCCAGAAGCCAGCAGGGCCTGGTCCCAGGGGGCAGGGCGTCGGGGGGTTGCTGGGAGTCATGGCCCGGGTCTTGCCGAGTGCAAAGTCCCCAGCAAGTCTGCTTCCCAGGAAATCCTGCCACTGAGCCCACAGCAGGAGCAGAAGGGCCAAGCGCCCAGGGCCACCCCACCCTGCCCCTCCTTCTGCCGGCACCCTTCTCAGGGAACCAAGGCTGCCTCAACGAGGGAATGAAATACAATAAGTTCAAGAGAAAACCAAACCCACCCAGCTCTCCCATCCTGGAAGGTGGCAGCTGGGTCACCTCGGAGACGCCCTAGGTTTGGATGCTACCAAGTGACGCAACCACCTCCCCCCTTCCCACCTCCCAGGGCGCACTTGCTGCCCTACGAGCTCCTGGGAGACGGTGGGTGTGCCGCCTGGCTTCAAGGGAGAGGGGCACAACCTGGTAACCTCTCCAGCCCCCAGACTTGAGTTTCAAAGCCTATCCTTCCCTTGGAAGAACTTGTGAGTGGGCACTGCGTGCCCCTTCAGAGATGCTAATAGTATTAATAGCAATGATCGTTGGCCTTTGCCACGTGCCAGGTTAGCTCTAGACAGTACTGCAGAGATAAACTGATTTCACTCCATGGTACCACAGGTAGAAAAGTGAAAGTGAAGTTGCTCAGTCCTGTCTGACTCTTTGCGACCCCATGGACTGTCACCTACCAGGCTCCTCCGTCCATGGGATTTTCCAGGTAAGAATACTGGAGTGGGTAGCCATTTCCTTCTCCAGGGGATCTTCCCAACCCAGGGATCAAACCCAGGTCTCCCTCACTACAGACAGACACTTTACCGTCTGAGCCACCAGGGAAGCCAAGTGGAAAGCATGGGACTAAAGATTCCAGTTGATTTTAGAGTGTGAACAGCATTCCACATACTCAGAGCATGGCTGGGATGTCGAGTTAACCATCCTTTGACAGTTACCTGAGTTTAACACTCATGAATAAACTTTAGGAAAGTGCAACTAAAATTGACTTCACCTGGAAGCTTTAAAAATCCAGCTGAGAAAACCATGTTCTAAAAGTGAACCTGGGATTTAGATTTTTAATCTTGTTGATTTAGATACAGCCTTCTCTGCACAGTGGCTTGGTGTAGTTGGGTGAGAATCAGCTGAGATCAGAAAAAAGTCCAAACAGAAGAATTTTGGGAGGAGTTTTTTATTCCCTCTGAGAGTTTTTAGTGAAGCTGACTTCGTATTGGCTTTGCACGAGGTGAGAATAACTTTCAGTTAACTTGACATCAGACAAGCTCATGTTATTTCCTGTAAAAGCTACTTTTTAAATCCTTGAAGATGGTTTTATTAAAAATAGACAGATAATTTACCTGTATTTGTGCTGAGTGTCACATTCCTAGTTAGTTAAATCTAAACCTGAATGTTAGGAAGAAACTATTTGAATAAGGTCCTCAAAACCACCCTCCATCCCTTTCCAGCCCCCGCCCTTTCACAGACACCATCAGGAGGCTTAACGGAATCACAGAGTTCATACAGGACAGCAACACAGTCAGATATGGGGGAAGAGCGGACCTACTCCATCCATCCTGGTGCTGAAGCAGCAACAAGGTACCCAAAGCTCAGGGGAAGTACTTAACACACAAATTGAGCTCTAGCAGCTATGACTGTATTGCATCAGTTAGCACTCAATTAGGCTGAGGCACACAAGCCCTGAAGCAACTGGAACTGCACTTTGCAATAAGGAGAGGACGTCTTGCACACCTGAGAAAGATCGAGTCTGTGCACTTGAGCTTGTCTTCAGAAGAGAGGGTGATCCTGACAGTGGGAGGAGACAGAAAGCTTTCTGGGCTGCTGGAAAATGTGGGATCTACAAGGGCGGAATCTTAGGCAAGGTCGTTATACACACCTCATCTGTGCATTAGAGTAAGGACCTGGATCTTCACTTCTGATTCCACCTAAGGTGGTGTGAGTCTATGGGGCCACCTTCAACTGTCAATATGGAAGAATCTGGCCAACTGTACCAATTGGAAAACGTAGTTGAGAGTGATATACAGTTTTTGAAAAGTCATATAACTATTATGAAGACTAGACTCTTATATTGGAGAAGGCAATGGCACCCCACTCCAGTACTCTTGCCTGGAAAATCCCAGGGGCAGCGGAGCCTGGTAGACTTCAGTCCATGGTGTCGCTAAGAGTTGGACACGGCTGAGCAACTTCACTTTCACTTTTCACTTTCATGCATTGGAAAAGGAAATGGCAACCCACTCCAGTGTTCTTGCTTGGAGAATCCCAGGGATGGGGGAGCCTGGTCGGCTTCCATCTATGGGATCACACAGAGTTGGACATGAATGAAGCGACTTAGCAGCAGCAGCAGCAGCAGGAGACTCATATACGTCACTTTCTTATCTGATACCAAATCCCAACTCTCTTCACCTCTGTACTATTTAATAAATGCAACAGTAGAGAAAAATATGGAAATGTATACAGAGAAAATAAACAAGAAAAGTGTGTAAAGGAAGATAATAAGAAAGGGAATTACCTTTCCCAAGAGAATATCAGTTCAGTTCAGTTCATTTCAGTCACTCAGTCGTGTCCGACTCTTTGCAACCCCATGGATTGCAGCTCTCTGGGCTTCCCTGTCCATCACCAACTTCCGGAGTTCACCAAAACCCATGTCCACCCAGTCGGTGATGCCATCCAACCATTTCATCCTCTGTCATCCCCGTATACTCCTGCCTTCAATCTTTCCCAGCATCAAGGTCTTTTCTAATGAATCAGTACTTCCCATCAGGTCAATGTATTGGAGTTTCAGCTTCAGCATCAGCCAATGAATATTCAGGACTGATTTCCTTTAGGACTGACTGGTTTGCTCTCCTTGGCCCAGAGTACATGTTTAGCACTTATTTAGATAGTAAAGGTATGGTTTTCTTTATGTTTTCTCTTGACTCTAAAGAGAATATACGATTTTGCAATTATTAAGGTCTTACATTTTTAACCAAAACATAAAACAAACGGAAAATCCTTCAAAACATAGTAAACAGGTTGAGCTATCTTCTGAACTCTTGCTAACACAGCACATATTCTAAAGAAGCGGATAGACATTGGTCAAAACACACCCCAGTGTCTTTTCTTCCTTTTTTCACTTCAGTATTTTATTCATTCATTCCTCTGTCAATCCATATTTTTTTTCCCAATGTTGTCAAGATCATAGTTTACTTGGGAAGTAAAATATATGAAGGGAAGCAGTAGACAGCAAGTAAGGATGGTAGTCTGAACCTCAGAGTTATGCCGGCTAGTGGGTGAGTTTTCCAGGTGGCGCAGTAGTAAAAAAAAAACCCTACCAATGCAAGAGGCACAAGAGATGTGAGTTTGATCCCTGGGTCAGGAAGATCCCCTGGAGAAGGAAGTAGCTACCCACTCCAGTATTCTTGCCTGGAGAATCCCGTGGACGCTACAGTCTGTGAACCTGCAAAGAGTCAGACATGACTGATCACACACAGAACAAGGTGAGCAAACACATGGCACTGGAACCCAATTAGCACAACAGGACATGCCTGTACTTCTGGGGGTCAGAGAAGACTTCAAGTAGGAGTGATTGAGCTGAGATTGACAAGGGTTCAGAGCTGCCAGATGGAAGACACACTGCCCTTAAGCTATTCCCAAAGAAGAAACGTGTCATTTCCATTTTAGCCACTAAAAATAAACCATTCCTAAAACAGGGAACCTACTCATCTTTATTCCATTTGAACAGTGGCAGGACCATGAGTTCAGGGACTGTAAATGACTATTCATCCCTGAACTTTCTTCTTCCAGTTCATCTTGGCCCAGAGTACATGTTTAGCACTTATTTAGATAGTAAAGCAATGGTTTTCTTTATGTTTGCAGAAAATCTGGTCTTTAAAAAACAAATCATTCAGACTTTGTAAGATTGGGGCAAAGGAGGAGAAAATGAATGAAAATAAGCACATATATTCAAGTCAAACTCATCTTCTCAAAACTAAATTCAGAATTCTCAGTTGTCAGGTTGAGGTAAATGGTTTAAGAGAGATAAATTGCCAGTCTCCCTGCCCATTAAAGACAGAGCTTGAGTCCTGAGCTCTGTGACTATAAAACTCTTGTCCTGGGCATAGATGAAATGCAAGTGAGCAAGGGTTTCCTTAGCTAAGCATGGGGATACATGGTCAGGTAGCACACCATCATGGAAGTTCACGTGAAGGCCGACAGAAGAACTTGCATTTTTGAAGTGTGAGAAGTAAGTACACAAAATCCAGTTCATTAGCCTTGTTGATCTTAGCCCCATGCTTTTTCTTCCTGTTGATTCCTGCTGACGTGGACCCAGGATACCTCTGGAGGAGTTGATCCCTGCACCTACCTGAGCAGCTCAGACTTCATGTCCTCTATCTAGGAACTTTATCTAGGATACAGCATCTTTAGTTCTTTAGCATCTTCCCTATATTCTATAATACCCAGTATTCTTGCCTTGAAACCCCATGGGCAGAGGGTTTTCTTCCCGAGGGCTTTGCAGCTCAGAGAGACTGACTTACCTAAGATCACGCAGCAAGTAAGTGATGAGTCTTTGAATTGCCTGAAAATTAATGCAGCAAATGCAGTGGTTCCCAGAAGTATAATATAGAAGACTTAGAGTTCCAGGAATGATGGCTCATAAAGATGTGAAGAAATGGATGACTGTGGAAACTGAAGATTAATGGAAGCTAATAATAAGATTGAAGATTGAAGGCGGGAGGAGAAGGGGATGACAGAGGATGAGGAAGTTGCATGGCATCACCAACTTGATGGACATGAGTTTGCATAAGCTCCGGGAGTTGGTGATGAACAGGGAAGCCTGGAGTGCTGAAGTCCATAGGGTCACAAAGAGTGGGACACGACTGAGTGACTGAACTAACTGAATAATAAGATAAATAGAAGTACTGTCAATTTGCTCACAAATACTTGACTTTGTAAAGAGTAAACAAAATTCATTTAATTCATATGAATTAAAGAATGAATATGAATAAAAGAATAAATATGAATTAAATAATAAATATGAATTAAAGAAACTTTAATTGATGCTAAAAAAAACAAAGATGTTTAAGCACAGGCTTTCTTACCAGTGTTAAAAAATGAGAGTGTTTATAGACTATGGAACTTAGAGCATAGGATCCAAGAAGAGAGATTTTATATATTATATATCTTCAATGAAGCAGAAAGACGTTATGCTAGTGCTAATATTTCAGTAACGGTATAAAATAGCAGCATTTCAATAAAATTTTACTTTTTGAATCTAAAATTTTAAGAAAGTAAGTTATTCTAAAATTAACCCACTGACTTAAGGAAAGTGCACCTTAGTTTAGGGGCTTCCCTGGTGGTTCAGATGGTAAAGAATCTGCAGTGTGAGAGACTCAGGTTCAACCCCTGGGTCAGGAGGATTCCCTGGAGAAGGAACTGGCAACCCACCCCAGTATTCTTGCCTGGAGAGGTCATAGGGTCTCAAAGAGTTGGAAACTACCGAAGTGACTTAGCATGCATGTATGCACTTACAACGGAGAAGGCAATGGCACCCCACTCCAGTACTCTTGCCTGGAAAATCCCGTGGACAGAGGAGCCTGGTGGGCTGCAGTCCATGGGGTTGCTGAGAGTCAGACACGACTGTGTGACTTCACTTTCACTTTTCACTTTCATGCATTGGAGAAGGAAATGGAAACCCACTCCAGGGTTCTTGCCTGGAGAATTCCAGGGACGGGGGAGCCTAGTGGGCTGCCATCTCTGGGGTCGCACAGAGTTGGAAACGACTGAAGCAACTTAGCAGCAGCAGCAGCATGTACTTACAAATATACATTTACATACATTGATATATATTACAAACATATGCATTGATACAATTGTAGATATATTGGGGTTATAAGAGAATTATAAGGTGACACATTAGAAGGTGAATGAAACATGAAGTTAAATATTTTCTAATTTTACTAACTACTGGAGGTTATTAACAAGTACTTAGTCATTGCAGACATTTGAAACAATACAGTAAAGAATAATTAAAAATCAACTTATTTTTCTCTTCATACATAAACAGTTTATTTTCTTTATTCTAGTATGTATTTTTATTATATTTCCATTCAATTAGACATAACTTTGAAAAAAAAATTAATGATTTGTGTAATGAGTTACTGTATTTATATCTAACTTTGTACTTTCGGTTAATAGAGTTATAACCTGTTTGGGATTCTTAGCAGACAGAAGAGCGCTAACCTGTGAGAAAGAGCATAGGAAATTTGGATGGAAAGGAGATGGTATAGGACTTGTAGATCCTAAAGTAGAAACTTCAAATCTGAGCACAGATATATATTTGTACACTAGCTTGGTTATTTTTTTTTAAACCAGCAACAAACTGTTCTCTGTTTCAAAAATTCTAGATTATAAAAAGCTGATTTTCTTAACTATATTCTTTAATGTGAATTTCTGAGTTTTGTATTTATTTCTCTTACATACATTATATATCTCTTCAGTTCAGCTCAGTTCAGTCGCTCAGTCATGTCCAATTCTTTGTGACCCCATGAATTGCAGCATGCCAGGCCTCCCTGTCCATTACCATCTCCCAGAGTTCACTCAAACTCATGTCCATCTAGTCGGTGGTGCCATCCAGCCATCTCATCCTTGGTCGTCCCCTTCTCCTCCTGCCCTCAATCCCTCCCAGCATCAGAATCTTTTTCAATGAGTCAACTCTTCGCATGAGGTGGCCAAAGCACTGGAGTTTCAGCTTTAGCATCATTCCTTCCAAAGAAATCCCAGGGCTGATCTCCTTTTGAATGGACTGGTTGGATCTCCTTGCAGTACAAGTGACTCTCAAGAATCTTCTCCAACACCATAGTTCAAAAGCATCAATTCTTCGGTGCTCAGCTTTCTTCACAGTCCAACTCTTGCATCCATACAAGACCACTGGAAAAACCATAGCCTTGACTAAACAGATCATTTTTGGCAAAGTAATATCTCTGCTTTTCAATATGCTATCTAGGTTGGTCATAACTTTTCTTCCAAGGAGTAAGTGTCTTTTAATTTCATGGCTGCAGTCACCATCTGCAGTGATTTTGGAGCCCAGAAAGATAAAGTCTGACACTGTTTCCACTGTTTCCCCATCTATTTCCCATGAAGTGATGGGACTGAATGCCATGATCTTCGTTTTCTGAATGTTGAGCTTTAAGCCAACTTTTTCACTCTCCTCTCTCACTTTTATCAAGAGACTTTTTAGTTCCTCTTCACTTTCTGCCATAAGGGTGGTGTCATCTGCATATCTGAGGTGATTGATATTTCTCCCGGCAATCTTGATTCCAGCTTGTGCTTCTTGAAGCCCAGCGTTTCTCATGATGTACTCTGCATAGAAGTTAAATAAGCAGGGTGACAATATACAGCCTTGACGTACTCCTTTTCTTATTTGGAACCAGGCTGTTGTTCCATGTCCAGTTCTAACTGTTGCTTCCTGACCTGCATATAGGTTTTTCAAGGGGCAGGTCAGGTGGTCTGATATTCCCATCTCTTTCGGAATTTTCCAGTTTATTGTGATCCACACAGTCAAAAGGCTTTGTCATAGTCAATAAAGCAGAAATAGATAATATATAATATATATATTAGTATATCTCTTACATATCTCTTATCTCCTACAGACATTCCTAAATCTGTGCCCTAATTTATATGATGAATTAAATCATTATGAATGTACCTATTTAATATATAGATTACCTATATATCATATGTTACATATATATATATACACTTAGTATATAGCACTCAATTTTTAAAAACCTTCTGCTACAATAAGTCTAGCACTTTATCTACTGTGCTTTATATATTAACTGATAATTGCAGCTATCAATAGCTGATATTGATGATTATTTTAGTATTTTTTACATAAAACAATTTTACTACTATGTCTTACCTCATCTTAAAACCAGATAGAGTCATACGTCATTATTTAAGTGATCTATTTATGGGGAAATGAAAGTATTCTTGATAATCACTGTGTTTTTGGAGATTGTGTTGAGGAGCTAGCACTCAATGAGTGATAGCCTTCAAGTTTGAAAGTGAAAGTGAAAGTCGTCCAGTTGTGTCCAACTCTTGTGACCCCATGGACTATACAGTTCATGGAATTCTCCAGACCAGAATACTGGAGTGGGTAGCCTGTCCCTTCTCCAGGGGATCTTCCCGATCCAGGAATCGAACCGGGGCCTCCTGCATTGCAGGCAGATTCTTTACCAACTGAGCTATGAGGGAAGCCCTGAAAATGCCTTGAATGGTAGGCGAATGGTCCTTATGCAGTGGTGAGATGATATGTGAAGAGCAGCAATCTCTCATAAATTTTCTACTGAAATTAGCAAGTTAAAGAAGTCACTGCTATTCCAAGTTTTCAGACAGGCAAGAGAGGAGCAAGTGCATCATGAGGGGCTTTTTGGAGAACTCCTCCTCCTGTGAGTCACACTGATTCTAAATTGAGAGTGAACTTGAGACTTCATGGCACAGTAACCCCACGTGTAATGTGCTGATAATTAAGTCCCTCTGACAATTACATCATGCATTAGTGGGCTCAGCCTGATCCATTACTCATGATCAAGGTCTTGGACAAAACAAAATGGGTACACAAGGGACCATCTGTGGAGCAGATGCTCTTAGGAAAGAAGGTGGCCCAGTTCTGTTTACGTAATGTGATCTGTGGAGGGTGGAAGCGGGGGTCCCTTCACCTTTCCCAGTGAGAACCACGCTCATAGAGACAACGACATATAACCTTGCCATCTTCCAGTCTAAAGTAGAATGTGGCAGAGAGCTAGTAGTCAGTGATGATTCCAGCATATCCCAAACATTTTCTAGTAACTGTGCTGCTATCGAGAGGTAGCCACAATTCTCCATTTAGAAAGACCCAAGCTGTTTAAATATTGGATTTAAATGGTACTTTGCATTTAATAACTTATATGTAATGGCAAAAGGCAAATTAATGCATCATTATGATCTTGAATTATAAGACTTTTATCTCCAAAATATACTTTTGGTATACATATCCACACACAAGCATACACACATGTATACTTTAAATTCTCATGCATTTAAACACAAGAAGTTAAGACTTTTCCTTAAAATTTCTATAGCAACATGATTAATAAAAATTTGGTTTACCAGATACACACTAAAAGGTCAAGTAATGAAAATTGTCAGTTTTACAGTTTTCTTGCATTAAACCTTTAGAATAGAAAAGGAAGTAATAAACTCTGAATATATTCATATTAAAAATCAACAAAAAAGCAAGCCAACTTTTAAAAATCAACTTTATCCCAGGTGTATTAGCTTTCTACTTTGATCTACATATTTGGTATCTCCACTCTTATTCTTAAATAGTCGTCTGTAGTTGTTCTAGGGAGTGCTGATATCCAACCAGGGTGTATTTATAAGATTAAACCAGTTATTCTGTAGTTACATTACCAAAGCAGCCTTCATTTGATTGGTGGGCATGCCTGCTTTACTGGTTTTTAAGTATTTTGATAAATATCTCTGCCTCTAAGCTACAATAAACATGTTCAATATTATTCACATTCACTATAAACCTATTAGCTGAGCAAAGGTCATGAACTCATATTTTTAACATTATTTCTAAGGAAAACATGGGCTTAAATCACTGTCAGAAGTCTCCCAACTGGAAGAAGAATTGTTGGAGTGGGCTCCTCCCAATGGGTGCCTTGCACATGCTCTGGATATCAAGGGGATTAGTAACTCCACAAACTATCTCACAGGGTAAAGCTTAGAAAATAGTATTTCCAAAGCTGTTGGCACCCTTCTCAACTCTTATTAATGCAAAAAATGATAATACCAATAATAACTAAAATAATGATTATTATATTGCATGGCAAAGGCATAAGGGACTCCTTTACCACTTCCCTCCCCCCCCCCCCGCCAACATCCTGCCATTGATGACCTCCTTGTCTTTCCAGGACCCCATTCTGACTTCTAGAGTCACAGGAAGGTGACAGCTTAGGCCAGATGCTTCTTGTGAGGTACTTATGTCATGACTTGCTCCCTTTACTGACCAGCCAAAGCCACATAGTGAAGCAGGTGATGCTTTCCTATCTGCCTTGTTAGTTCAACCCTGGTGACCTCTTCTCAAACTTCCCCGGACCTGTGGGAACCCAGGAACACCTCCTGGCTCACCTGTTCCATTCATCTCCTCAGAGTAATTCAACCCCAGACTCCCAGTGTGACCTTCCACAGGTCTGGGAGCCCGGATTCTAATAAAAACTTGGAGATGAAGGCAAATCAGATGGGATGCAACTTTGAATTAGGTAAAGAGAATTACTATGAAAATACTTTGGTAGGGAGGTCAGTTGAGTTGGCATGGGCAACCTAGGCAACCAGAGAAATGTGACAGTAGGATTTAGAGAAGATAAGCTGGGAAGAAACAAAAGCTGGATGGCTGCAGACGCTGTGGCTTTAACCTGCGTCTCATCCCTTCTAGCCTCCAGACCGACTTAAAGTTTATTCTGATAGCTTCCCATTAAGCTATTAGCAGAGTTGATTATAATTGCAACTAACAGATTAATAGCCAATCCTATCCTTCTTGTTGACTAGCCCTTTGATGGACTCATGTTAATACTAGGGAACTTGACGTGCTGGTAAGAGAACCATCTCACACCAAGCTGATAAATCTTTAGAATCACAGGAGAAGGAAAAGAAAAAAAAAAAAGCAAAGGTGGAAAAAAAAAAGTAAGAAAGTAGTAAGAAGGAGAGGAAGAGAAGAATTCCAACCTTGTAGGCAGCTCTGTTTTTCTTCTAGACATTTGATTGACTGGTCTTATAAGCATGCTCAATTGTGGAGGTTAATTATTTCTCTCTTCCTTACCAAGGAAGCCCAGGGCAATCAGATCAGTCGTGTGCTCTCTAAATACCTCCTTTGAAAAGCATGTGTTTTAGGTTCCATTTATTTGGTTGCCAATTCTGAACATTTTCCCATTCAAGGAGTCTATGATGAGCAATGGGCATCAGTCTCAGAAACCTAGTGTCTAGAACCATCTTTCATGGAGGCTGTCATGGATTTTAAAGAACACTGCAGAGACTTGGTCCTTTTAAAAGCTGATACGGGAACACACAATGTTATTATTTTGTGCTTTGCATTTGTCTGTATCAGAGTGACATGTGTTTAGTAAGCCATTTGTATGAGCTGGGTGCTACACTAAGGACGTTTTGTGCACCATTTCCTTCATTTACAGCACAGATCTATGGCATAAGTGTTATTTCATCCCAAGTACAGAGTTGGTGATGAACAGGGAGGCCTGGCGTGCTGCAATTCATGGGGTCACAAAGAGTTGGACATGGTTGAGCAACTGAACTGAACTGACCTGAACTGACAGGGCCAGAGAAATAGAGGATGGATGTTTAGTGATCTTCCCAAAGTTGCTCAGATGCGGAACTAAGTTTCTACCCTAAGAGCTCTCAGATTTGCTTCAGTCCAGACCCATAAGCCTTGGCTTGAGAGTTAATTCCCAGTTAAGTGTAGGATACAGGCAAGATGCCTCCTTGTCCTTTCTGACTTTAAGTAGAGGGCTTGTGTAACCCAGTGGCAGGCTATACATAGGGGGTACAGGGTCCCGAGGCTGAAAACCACAGATGTGTAGCCTCTGAGGTGAGAAGAGACTCTTCTGTTCTTTTCGCCAAACCATATACAGCACAGACTACGCACTTAACTCTTGCTGTAGCCCCATTAATATCACACAGTTGCCCCAGGATATATCTCAGATAAGGATGGTGATGGTGATTCCATGGTTCTCAGGGGGAAAGCTGAAGTTGCATCTTCAATACTTTGGCTACCTGATGTGAAGAGCTGACTCACTGAAAAAAATTCCTGATGCTGGGAAAGATTGAGGGCTGAGAAGGGAGTGACAGAGGATGAGGTGGTTGGATGGAATCACCAACTCAGTGGACATGAGTTTGAGCAAACTCTGGAGATAGTGGAGGACAGGGGAGCCTGGTGTGCTGTAGTTCATGGGGTTGCAAAGAGTCAGACACGACTTAGTGACTGAACTACAACAACAACAAAATTAATTGTAAATTATTGAAATCTTTCCCCATTTTCCCATTGTTCAACATTATTCAGACACACACACAATGACTACAGAATAAAAGGTGAAATCGCTAGAAGTCAAGCAGCCTCACAGCCTGGTCAAAGCCCCTGATGTCTCCAGTCTTGTGTCCTGTCCCTTTCTGGTCCACACCAGACACACATTGTGTACACAAGGATTCGTGCTATGTAACAAGCCTTGGACCCTTACACACCCTTGATTTTAATGAAGCTGTTCCTTATTTACTCACACACATGGCTCACACTCCTCAAACTCAGCTCAACTCTGAGTTCCCTGAAAATGATCATTAAAGGCACTGGGCGGCATCCTCCGGGGCACTTACCCAATGCTGGGGATCTCTGCGTTCACTGCCCCATTTCCTCCTCAGGACATAGAGTCCTCAAGCCATTAGATGTGGGTCTGTGTCCTCGGTGACTCTTCAGGATCAATGCTGTCAGAATTCACTGATACAGAGAGATAGAAAACCCAAAAGCCTGACCGAAAACCTGACCAAATTCTAGTTGCCAGAAGGATAGTATGAAGGGTACCTCTAAGGTTAGCTGGTTCATTCCAATATTTTTTTTCAATTAAAGTATAGTTGTGGTAGAATATTACATGTCACAGGTGTATGATATAGTGATTCACAATTTTTTATAGGTTATACTCCACTTATAGTTTTATAAACTACTGGCTATATTTCCAGTGGTGTACCATGTGTTCTTGTAGCTTATCTTATAAATAATACTCTGTAGCTCTTAATTCCCTGTCCCTATCTTGTCCTTCCACTTTATTCCACCATTCTTTCTTAAATTTTTTTATTGAAGGATAATTGCTTTACAGAATTTTATTGTTTTCTGTCAAACCTCAACACGACTCAGCCACAGGTATACACATATTCCCTCCCTTTTGAAGCTCCCTTCCATCTCCCTCCCCATCTCACCCCTCTAGGTTGATACAGAGCCGCTGTTGGAGTTTTCTGAGCCATGTCATACTCTAACACACATAGAGGCAAAGGTGGGATCTCACACTCAGAGCACCCACCATCTGCTCTCCCCAAAGCAAAACGTTCATCCTGCAGCAAGCTCATCTGAAAGGTTTGTGGTGATGCCAACCAGCTCCCCAAGTTAACTTTGCAGTCCTTGCCTCTATTTTGACAGTCAGGTTGAGATCGTCAGAAAAGCCTGCCTCATGCCCACTTGCCTTATTTATGAAGCCTATTCCATGGGTTCTAAGACGACGTGCCACGATCTTCTATAGGAGCTGAGTGGGGTGAACGCCTGAGGTAGCCTGAGCATCTTCTGGAGCTGTGCTGTAATTACAGGCGATAAGACACAGATAGTTCTCAGAAGGGCTGGAAGCTGAGAGACACAGTGAACCAGGAAGGTTCCAAAAGAAGTCACTCACTGCCTTCCCAAACCCTGGAGAACTGAGACACTGCCAGCCTTCGATCTCTGAAGCAGGTCCTGGTCCAACCGCAGTGCAGGTGATTAATAGCTCTTGGGCTTGGGACGGTAACAGCCGCAGTCTTCGGGGAGCGGCTGGCTGATTGGAGCACATTTTTGCCCATCTGCTGTCTAGCACCAGCTCTGAGTGAATTAATGGGGGAGATTGATGAGATGTACAAATGACTGCCAGTGTTTTTAATGTGACAAGAAGGCATATGGGAAGGACTCAGAAGATATTCCTGTACGCATTTAGATAGACAGGAAAGCCAATGTAAAATCTACCCCCCAAATCCCAAGTCTGCATGTAGTAACCTTTCAAATCAAGGAAGAACCACTACAGTCATAGCTTCATTCATCTGGCATGTTTGGGGAAAGGAGAATTCCACAGAAATGGATTGCAGGACTGGCACAGTCAATCAGTCAGTGTTAGTCACTCAGTCGTGTCCGACACTTTGCGATCACGTGGAGTGTAGCCCGCCAGGCTCCTCCATCTATGGGGATTCTCCACGCAAGAAGGCTGGAGTGGGGTTGCCATTTCCTTCTCCAAGGGATCTTCCTGATCCAAGGATCGAACCTGGTGGGCCCCCCGCATTGCGGGCAGATTCCTTACCGTCTGAGCCACTCAGTTCTCCGTGCCGTCCCTTCCTCTGTGCTGAGTGCCTCTGTGCCACCTACACAACCATGTGGACATTGTGCTCTTTTCTGAGGCTGAAGCATCTTCTCTGCCATCGTGCCCCCCACAACACACACACACACGCACACCGTGTTTCATTGGTCACTTTCTCAGATCTTTAAGATCTCAGGTTAAATAATAACCCCTTAGATGAAACACCACTGCTTCTTACGCTGACTTACAGACTAGTTAGGCAGCTGCATTTGCCATGTAAAAATGTCTCTCACATTTATTTAATTGCTTGTCTAGTACCCAGTTTTGTGGTTAAATATAAATTCTAAGCCATAAGGCCTGAGGCTGTTCTAGGCACCCCACATCTCCAATGCACAGCAGAGTGTGTTGATGAATATTTGCTGAATGTTGCTTAGGCATGCCCTTGGTCACGTGTGTCTAAGACTAACCTGATCCCCATGTGTCCTGTATGACCCTCTTATTCTAATACATTTTCTTCATCGAAACCAATGCAGTCTGTCTAAAATGGAAATATAATATTATCGCTGGAATAGTACTTGTGGTAATCTGTTGATGTGTAAGGAATCACTCCAAAATGTAGTAGCGTAAAATGAGAGTAATGAGTGGTTTTGCACATGGTTCTGCCATTTGGGCAGGGCTTAATTTAACTCACTTAGAAACCACTCCTACACATATTCCCCCAGGATATCAGTGTAAATTGGCAGAATCTGGCAACTCTTCTGGCATGCTCCTGGGTACCGTTTCATTCCCGCTTCTTCAGGAACAACCTGAACTTGATTCTGGTTATAGGTGTAGAACTATGGTTCCCAAACTCTGTGCCAAGGTGCTCTGTGGTGCCAAAGCACCACAATAAATCCCCAAGGATGCCGAAAGGTATTTTAAGGGAAAGGCAGATACTCATATTCTGCCGGACACTTTGTGAGCAATGAGCTTGAAGGATGCTGTGATCTTTTCAAGGATGTTTTATCTTTTCAAAACTAAGATCAGTAGATATGATAAAACACAAGTACCATGTAAAAAAATAATGTACGGTACGAAATGGAGGCACAGTGTCCAAACCTAATTCCAAGGTTTGAGAAACTGCAGTGTCCAGCAGTGTACATGTGCCATTAGTAAGAAAGTGTAGTTACCTAAGAAAGAGGTGAAAACATTTTTTTTCTTGCAGTTCTGTGTACCATTTTCTTTTAAATTTCTACTAGATGGTTATAAATGAGTCAATGAACATTGAGAGCCAAACTCGCTTTTTCATCCAACTTTATTGAGGTATGATTGACATGTAACCTTGTATAAGTTTAAGATGCAAAATGTGATTCTTTGATACACACATATATAGCAAAATGATAACCACAGTAAGGTTAGTTAACACACCCTTCACCTCACATAAATGCCATTTAGTTGTTGTTTCCATGTTGAGAACCTTTATGATCCACTCTTAACTCTCCCCGTCCCACTGTCTCTCCACCCTAATTGGATGTTCAAGCCTACTTTGTTGGTCAAGAAACAATGGTTTCTGCATAGAATGATTCAGGACTAGAAAGAGAAGAAAGAGAGGGGAGAGAAGACAAGAAGATTTGGGAAAGGAGGAGAGAAGGAACTCCTGCAGATGTCTTTAAATATTTCATTTATGAATTTTAACTTTTTATTTTGTACTGGGGCTCAGTGGATTCACAGTGTTGTGTTAGTTGCAGGTGTACAGCAAAAATGATCCAGTTATACATACACACATATTGATTTTAGTACATGTTGCTCTATTTAAAAGGGATAACCAACAAGAACCTACTATATGGCACATGAGACTGTGCTCAATACTCTGTAACAACCTAAATGGGAAAAGAATTTGAAAAACAATAGATACATGTATGTGTCGCATTTTTGTAGATACACTTTCTCAGGTGATGGACCAATCCTGGGTTTATTCTATTACCAAGTAATTATTCTATTACTTATTCTATTACCAAGACCTGTATGTTTCATATGAATGCATTATAAGTTTTATTAAAAGCTTTCTCTGTATCTATTGACTTATTCTCATATGCATTTTCTCATTTGCATACATCTAATGGGATAAAGTTGTCTTAGTTTTCTGGGTTTATTAAATTAACTTTTTGTGCCCATTTCTATTTTTCTTTTTAAAGTTGATGTGTTGTAGCTTTTACATAATTTGGTTGTCGTCTAGTCTCGTGTTTTCACATATTCACATAGTCTGCTGTAGTTTTTATTAGTTCTCTGCTATCCATTGTGTCACAATTTTTTTTCTCCCATTCTGTGACTTGTACTCTGCTAATCTGTCTCAATACGTTTACTGATTTTTAAAAGTTAAATTAGGTTTTCCTTTCTGAAGGGTGAGAGATGTAACTGCATTATATTAAATATTGTTGCATTTATTGCCCATATTCTAATAGCTTTCCACCTGGGTCAACATTGGTGATATTTATCTGTAATATTCCTTCATCACTGTGACCTTGTTTGTTATTTTTCTTTTATTAAAGTGATCATGATAACCTTATAAAATGAGTCATGGAGGGCTTCCTCATTCTCCAGCTTCTGGAAAATTTTGAAAGCTTTAAAGTTGCTATTAAATAATTGACAAAATGGCTGGTGAAGGCTTTGGGCTTCATATTTTGTTTGTGAGATATTACTGCAGATTCATGGGGTATGGATGTGAGAGCTGGACAAAGATTGAGAACTGAAGAATTGATGCTTTTGAGCTGTGATGCTGGAGAAGACTCTTGAGAGTCCCTTGGACTTCAAGAAGATCAAACCAGTCCATCCTAAAGGAAGTCAACCCTGAATATTCATTGAAAGGACTGATGCTGAAGCTGAAACTCCAATACTTTGGCCACCTGATGCAAAGAGCTGACTCATTGGAAAAGACCCTGATGCTGGGAAAGATTGAAAGCAGGAGAAGGGGATGACAGAGGATGAGATGGTTGGATGATATCACTGACTCAATGGACCTCAGGTTGAGCAAACTCAGGGAGGTAGTGAAGGACAGGAAAGCCTGGCGTGCTGCAGTCCATAGTGTCCCAAAGAGTCAGACACGATTTAGCAACTGAACAACAACAACTTCAGATTCAGTGATTTTATTGGATTCAGGATTAATTAGGGTTTCCTGTTTTTTTCTTGAGCTAGCTTTGTTTGTTAAGTTATCTAGGCATTTTTCCATTCGATATAAATATTCAAGTTGACTCAGAATTATAAATATTCTACTCATTTTTATCTTTTTAATACCAACTGTATTATTCTTGACATTTGTTATTTTGGACATTGAGGACCAGATAGGAGAGGATTGTATTTTCAACAGTATCCTACTAAATGAATGGAAAGGTACTTTTTGTCTATTATGATCATGGAAGTTCAAATCAAATCTGTAGGACACCATGATGGGTATACACTGAAAAGTCTCCAACATCAAGTGCTATGAAACGTGGAAGACTGGGAACTCTGACACTCTATTGGTGAAAATAAAAGTTGGTGCAAACACTCTAGACAGCCTGTTGGGATTATGTAGAAAAATGTGACCTATGGTCCCAGCAATTCTCAGTGTATTTCTCAAAGAGCCACTTTTTTGTTCATTATCATGATTATATGAATAGGAAAGGTTGAATATGAGCCACATATGAGCCACAGAGACTACTAGGAGCCTAAAGAGATCTGTATTCAGGGCTGAAAGTCAAGACTTTCCAGACTTTCCAATACTTTATTGTTCCTGAGAGAAGTTAACTTGTGTAGCTGTGGGTGCATTTATGTCAACACAGTCTCCTTGGTTTTGGTCACAGCTCAGGGACACCTTTTTGCCTTTTCATACTGTCCATGGAGTTCTCTCAGGGAGAGAACTTCTCTCAGGGAACAATGGTGAAATTTGATTTCTAGCAAATTAGTTCTTTTTTTAATCCCAGAATATGCTCAATTATATGATATAATTTGGTGCTTGATAATTAAGTGAGAAACTTTCAAGGTTTGTACCAGGGCTGAAAGTCAAGACTAACCAGATGTCCCTATTATTGCTTTTTCTCCTTGTTGTTATTCAACCGCTAGGTCATGTCCAACTCTTTGGGACCCCATGGACTGCAGCTCGCTAGTCTCCTCTGTTCTCCACTACCTCTGGGGGTTTGCTCAAATTCATGTCCCTCGCTATTTAACCAGTGATGCTATTTCACCATCTCTTTCTCTGCTGACCCCTTCTCCTCTTTCCTTCAATCTTTTCCAGCATCAAGATCTTTTCCAAGGAGTTGCCTTTTTGCATCAGGTGGCCAAAGTATTGGAGCCAAAGTACTGGAGAAAGAAATGGCAACCCACCCCAGTATTCTGGCCTGGAGAACCCCATGGGCAGTATGAAAAGGCATAATGATGTCCCTGAGCTGTGACTGAAACCAAGAAACTGTGTTGACACCCATGAGCCCACAGCAACACAAATGTCTGCATTAAAAATGACTGTAGGTCAGCTTAGTGTAGAAAGTAATAAAAATCAATGATAAAAGTATTTAATTTCCTCCTATGTGTCTCCAATTGCTTTCTACATGTTCCCTATAACCCTTTGTAATAAGAATAATGTATAATGTGAAAATCTAATTAACAATTTTATAAATTAATTACAGGTGTTTTTTAATAAAGTTGCCAAATGTTAACTTCTCTCAGGGAACAACGTTGACATTTTATTTCTAGCAAATTAGCTCTTTTTTAATCCCAGAATATGCTCAATTATATGATATCATTTTGTGCTTGGTAGTTAAGTGAGAGAAAAAATAAAATTATTCAGTCATTCCAATTTCATGATTATAATTCATCAAAGCGTATTTAGGAGTGACATCTCCATGATTTAATAATAACAGAAAAAGGATTGAGATAGTGTAAGATATGAGTTAACATCAGGGGTAATTTCTAGGTGCAGAGTATTACGTGTTCACTGTGTGTGTTAGTTACTTAGCCGTGTCCGACTCTGCGAACCCTTGAACTGTAGCCTGCCAGGCTCCTCTGTCCATGGGATTCTCCAGGCGAGAATACTAGAGTGGTTAGCTGCTCCCTCCTCCAGGGGATCTTCCCGACCCAGGGATAGAACCTGGGTCTCCTGCATTGCAGGCAGATTCTTTACTATCTGAGCCAGGCTCACTATGCGCAAATAACAATCACAACAAAACTAGCATATGCCTATTCCTCTGGACTTTGAAGCATATTTTAAACTCATTCTCCACTTTGATCCTCCTGCTGACACTGAAAGGTACATAGGTAGACTTCATTCTCTGAATGACAAGCTGGCGGCTGAGGGAGGTTAAGGAACTTTCCCAAGGAGCTGCATCTAAAATACACCAGCCTAGGATTCTGGCCTCGAAGATCATTTTTCCTTCCACTTTATAGCACTGTTCACAATTCATTAACAATCAGACGCCTTTCCCCACCATTGCCACGCAATGGGTGTCTCAGCTCTCCATGAATGCTGCTGGCCTGGAGACAGTGCAATGTGAGCCCACACAGGTCTCAGGGTGCTCTCATTGCTTGGACTTCTTCTCGCAGGAAAAGAATAAGCTCCTGTTGATCCTATAAACTTTTGAACTGTGGTGTTGGAGAAGACTCTTGCGAGTCCCTTGGACTGCAAGGAGATCAAACCAGGAAATCAGTACTGAATATTCATTGGAAGGACTAACGAAGAAGCTGAAACTTTGGCCACCTGATGCAAAGAACTGATTCGTTTGAAAAGACCCTAATGCTGGGAAAGATTGAAGGTGGGAGGAGAAAGGGACGACAGAGGATGAGATGCTTGGATGGCATCACTGACTCGATGGACATGAGTTTGAGCAAGCTCCGGGAGTTGGTGATGGACAGGGAGGCCTGGTGTGCTGCAGTCCATGGGGTCGCAAAGAGTCAGACACGACTGAGCGACTGAACTGAACGACCCTTCAAAAGTCTCCACAGTATTGTCTTTTTGACATCGTGCTTGCTGGTATTTTTAAACATTTAGAAAAATTGCATATGTGTGAAAATGCTCAAGCACACTGAACGCAGAGCTGTAACCCCATCGATGTTTGTCCTCTGATTCTTGCAGCCTCTCCCTCACCCACATTCAGTGCATCCCAGCCATCTTACCTATACCGTCCTCTGAAATGTTTTTAGTTTTGCTCTTATTTTATGTGTAATATTCGTAATTATATGTTTGAATGACAGCATACCTTGCTTAAGGAACTAAGTGAGGTCAGGTTTTGTGTCTATATATAGCAAAGTATTTGCCACAGAGCAAGTATTCTAAATTGGTTCATAAATCCTGTGAGTGTGTTAAGGAAGGAAAGCAGCAGTTATATTTTGGGAGAGTAGTGTGTATTTCTGGAATATAATGTCTGTGTTGATATCAGAAAAAGTTGGGGATAAAGGTTACTGTGGTACATTGAGACCACTGGATACATGCCTGTGATGAAAAATGAGAAAAGCAAAGCTGCATTAGACCAAATAAATGCACGCACATGGAGTGAAAATGGGGTGGTACCTTCGTAGATTTTTAAATAAGCAGAGTCTCAGTGGTCAAGTCCTATGACTTTAGAGTTAGACCTGGAATTATACCTTAACCCAACTTTACTCATGAATAAATATGCAATCTTAGAAAATTATCTTCACTTTCTGAGGCCAAATTCCCTCATGTATGAAATGAAGACAATAAAAATTCCTATCTTATAAAGTTACTCTGAGAGGACAGTGATAGAATAAATACAAGGAGCTTATCAGAGGGCTTGGAAAACAGAAATAGTTATTACTAAGTAGCTATCAACTCCATCATCATCACCATCATCATTATACTAATATTGATCACATTGCTTTAAAATGTACTCAATTTCATCCAGGTAGTGGTTCTATCTCAGGTAGCACTAAATGTATTTCAACTTTATTCATGCAGCAGTAGTTCTAAGTTTCAAGTGCATGTGAAACCAAGCAGGATACTTCAAGGGACTTTCCAGGTGGTGTTCCTGGTAAAGGACCTGTCTTTCAATGCAGAAGACATAAGAGACTCAGGTTCGATCCCTGGATTGGGTAAGATCTTTGGATTATAAATGATCTAGTGAGAGGCTTTTTGTTGATGTCTAACATATATATTTTTATACATTTATATAAGCCTGGGCAAACTGAGAAAAATCAGAATGCTCAAAATCAAGTCCCTGGTAGAGGATCACGGCCAGCTCTGATAGACTCCCACTGCCATTCTCTCTCCACTAAATATATGTAGAGGTTTTCACTATCAGCAAAGAACTACTCACGTCTAATCTGAGCTAAAATGCCAGTGAGTTCCATTCTTGTCCTATGAATGGAGGTAAAATGAATCAGTACTCTAAAGGGCCAGTGTGCTGAGGTCAGTTGAGACCATGCTACTTAGGAAAAAGAGATACAGCACATGCTATCTTTCTCTCAGCTACAGTGCTTATCTCTAAGTTTGATACATATTGAGGGTGGATATTTAAAAAGAAAGACGCTTGCAGCTCTAGGCACTGGTCCAGCATGAGCTGAATCACCAAGCACCTCTGGGCTTCATCCGTTCTCTTCTCATTCCTCTTGATGAATGTAAGACATCGCTGCTCAGGATGCAATTACGGGCAATAAATGAAGGTCTTTGCAAACATCCCATGCATTTTAAAGCTCCCTATAATTACAACAGCAATATAATTAAATACAAATTTTAAAAACATACAGCAGAGCAGCAAATGTATTACTATAGGACCTTGGCTTCAAAACCAGATCCTGGCTTGTTCCAACTTTATGGCTCATTAACTTCACTCGTGGTTTTCACGTAAACATGAGTCTAAGTGCTGAGCAGGTGCACAGTCTCCATATTGGATGCAGTAGGCTGTGACCACGCTTGCTTCTGCTCACCCTGCATGGAAGAGAGCAGCAAAGAGTTGGGGAGGAGATGCTTCAGCTATTTATCCAGCTCTCTTTTAAAAGGGTCCAAACTGTATCATTTAGAAGGAAGATTTAAGCACTTCTGATTTCTCCCTAGGCCACTGGGCTATCTGTGTCTTTTTTGTTTTAACTGTTAGTGGATTTAGAAGTTAAGCTTTTATCTTAAAATTTACAGATTCAAGGGCAATCCTAAATCATAGCTTCTGAAGGGCCTGAGTGATAAAAATAAATGAATCTTATTACATCTCTTGCAAATAGGTATAGATGTATGGATACATGGGCCATCCAGGTGGCACAAGTGGTAAGCAGTCTGCCTGCCAATGCAGGAGACATAAAGAACCCTGGGTAAGGATGATCCCCTGGAGGAAGGCATGGCAATCCACTCCAATATTCTTGCTTGGAGAATCCCATGGACAGAGGACCCTGGCGGGCTACAGTCCATGGGGTCGCAAAGAGTCAGACATAACTGAAGCAACTTAGCATGCACGCATGCATATATATATTTATTTCTTTCTGGAATTTTATTCTCATATATGTATAGATATATAGTTATATAGAGAGATGTATAGCTGGATGTGAGAGTTGGACTGTGAAGAAAACTGAGCGCCGAAGAATTGATGCTTTTGAACTGTGGTGTTGGAGAAGACTCTTGAGAGTCCCTTGGACTGAAAGGAGATCCAACCAGTCCATTCTGAAGGAGATCAGCCCTGGCATTTCTTTGGAGGGAATGATGCTAAAGCTGAAACTCCAGTACTTTGGCCACCTGATGTGAAGAGCTGACTCATTGGAAAAGACCCAGATGCTGGGAAGGATTGGGGGCAGGAGGAGAAGGGGACGACAGAGGATGAGATGGCTGGATGGCACCACCGACTAGATGGACATGAGTTTGAGTGAACTCCAGGAGTTGGTGATGGACAGGGAGGCCTGGCGTGCTGCGATTCATGGGGTCGTGAAGAGTTGGACACCAGTGAGTGACTGAACCGAACTGAATAGCTATAATTCCTTTCTGAAATTAGAGCCAGGCTATCTGTTGGGAAGGAACTGAAATAACAGTGCAGACAGGAAGACCTGAAGTGATTTCTCACATGAGCAAACACCAGAGAAGACAGTCCACAAGGTGGGAAGGGATTCCAGGAATTCAGCACCGGGCCTGGGTTACTGATAATGAATTCTCCTGAAGGTCACTGGCATTAACAAAGGTACCCATCAGTATGTTTTTCTTGTGGTTCATTAAAAACAAAACATCTTGGGAATAATTATAGATACAGATGCATATATCATATATATGTATATATGCATGTGCATGTATTTTGTATGTAATAATATGTATGCATACATTATATACAATATAGATATTGTATACATATACATATACATGGCAGGTCAGAATGGTTAGTGGGGCACTGATCCTGTTTCTTAGGCATTCCTGACATACTCTTCAGGGTGTTACACGTCATGACGTCTGAATCTTTCCTGACTTCCCATCTGACAAAACAAACATCCCAGCTCCCTGTGGATCAGATGAGGTGGAAGTTACTTCACCCAACCCTGACTCTGTTGCCCTCACGCTGACTTTGAAATGAAGTCCCGGGGATTTCAAGTCCTGGGGCTTGAAATGAAGCTCTCCGGCCTCCAGGCTCCCATCTTAAGACGTACATTCTTGGATGGCATTGCGACTCGAGATGGAGTTTGAGCAAGCTCCGGGAGTTGATTATGGACAGGGAGGCCTGGCTTGCTGCAGTCTGTGGGGTTGCAAAGAGTCGGACACGACTGAGCAACTGAACTGAAGAAAGGGAAAAGGATGCAGGAGCAAAGGGGAGCATACACACCTCTGCATCCAATTTCCCACAGACTGAAGCGTGGAAACTCGGCGCCAGGGCACCGGAAAATGAAGCTGCCTTTCTGCGCCTTGAGCATAGTCCCTGGTGGCTGTGTCATGCACCGCACTTCCTCTTCTTATCAGCACCCTTCAGTTTACCTTCATGGTGTCTTTTTCCCTCATAGTTTCATCCATTCACCAGCTTCCCTGGTGGCTCAGATGGTAAAAGCATCTGCTTGCAATCCGGGAGACCCAGGTTTGATCCCTGGATTGGGAAGATCCCCTGGAGAAGCAAATGGCAACTTACTCCAGTATTCTTGCCTGGAAAATCCCATGGATGGAGGAGCCTGGTGGGCTACAGTCCATGGGGTTACAAAGAGTCAGACACAACTGAGCGACTTCACAATTACTATCTTCCTGAACCTTGTTGCTGCCCATCTCTGCTTTGTTAAGCCTCAGGTCTCCTTCCCTCTAGGAAGGAGGCCTCTCTGAGCCCTCCCCTCCTCCTGTATGAACATCCTCCCCATCCCTCCCATTCATGATCAGTCACTTTCGCCATCTCTCTCTTTCAAGTGTCGGTCCTTCAAAGGAGGGATAACCTTTTTCGTCTCTGTATTTCAGTGTTCCGGGTATAGCACTATTTATGTTCAAAACCCCCGTGTTATACCTGCTATGCTGTGCAGATCGCTGTGGGTGATGCCATTCAGACTTTACAACAAGCCTGTGCATCTTGTGCTCAGCTTTCACGGGGAAAACCCAACGCTGTCTCTGAGCGCTTGGCCTGGCTGATGTGAGGAAGTCGTTCACCTCAGCCAGCTGCTGAGGACGCTGAAGGATGCCTGATGGAAACTGCAGGAAAGGTGTGAGGATGTATTTTAGCCAATGTTGGCAATTTGGAGGCAGTCTGACCTTTCCTAGTGTCTTCAGTCATCTCAGGGGCTGCATCCCTTCACAAGGTAAGTTTTATTGACACGATCATTTTCAAATGCAGATCCCTCCTGCAAAGGCTCCTCTACTGTGCTGAGTGCTATATTCTTAGAAAGTAGAGAAGGGTTGCTTGAACATTTGCAACATGCCTTTCCAGGAAACGACTCCACATAGTTGTTGACTTTGCTGCTGCAGGTCCATAAAATGCGATGCTGTGTGCTTTGATTTTGAAGCTGTGGTGCTCTCATTTATTAAGATGTCTTTGCCTCCCATGCATTCTGCACACAGTAACTCAGACAGAGGGTGCTGGGTTCACTGGCAGTCAGGCGGCTGGCCTCTTTCGTGTGCCATTGAGCTCACACTCAGCGTGCTGTGTGTGGAGACTCAGAGTAAAACTGAGGAGGTGTTTCCTGTGCTGGCACTTCCCTACATGAGATTCTTTCTGTGTGAATGCAAAGCCTCATATCTTAGTTTTCCTGCACCAATCCCCATGCACAAAACATTTCACAGAATGATAAAGACCGTCAGTTCTTCACAAGTCCCTTTTAACTAAATGTTTGTCAAATAATAGGATTGCATTCAGCAACCACAGGAACTGGTTCAGGGAGGATCATATGACCAAAGCCAGGTCAGAAAGGCCTCTCATTCACTTCTGCTGAAAATATTAGGAAATGACCATTCTCCTTGTGCTGAGGCTTACTCGTTTTAAGGAATATAAGCTTGGAGTTGCTGACAGCAATGGATGCTATGCTCGGATAAGGTCTACAGGAAAAGAATCTAACCTGGAAGAACAATAATGACCACAGCTGAGCACTTGGACCCATTGAGCTTCTTCTTCAGACATCTCTGTTTCTAGATTTAATGTATTTCCTGTTTGGTTTAAACCAAACTGAGTCATTTACTGTCATTTGCAATGAAGAGAGTTCTGACTAAGACACTTACATATCCAAGATAAAGCCAACAGTGATCTATGCCTAGTTCACAGTCCTTCTGACACTTGGACTTGGTGTTAGAAGCTGGCATTCCCAGTGTCCTGATCTCTCCCTGGGGACTTGGACTTGAACACAGGTTACTGGTTTCTGTAATTAAGTATATCCTGAAGAGTTGATTCTATTCTAGGCAGTTTCTTGAAATTCAGAACTCTGCTTTCTTGACTGCCTTAGTCCCATGAAAGAGGATGCTAACACATTCTAAATACTCTGGTACCAATATTTTCATAGTCAGTTGTCCTCGTTCTAGTGTCATAGAGATATGAGCCATATCTCTCTCTTTCTCTGCCAATTGTGAAGAAGCGCATTAGCTTTCTAATACAAGAGTGCTCTAATTGTAGGTTTCATGGTGCAGCATGGTACCTTAGGATGCATGTGGTCTCTGTCCCTTACAGCATATTTGAGGACTGAATTCCTTCAGTAACCCTAACAAGGGAAAGAAATAAAAGACATGCAGACTGAAAAGAAAAAAAGAAATAAAGGAAAAAAGCTCACATGCAGATGGTATGTTTGTCTATGTAGAAAACCTCAAGTAATGAAACACCAAAACTACTCGTAGGATGGATCAGTGAGTTTTGCAAGGTTAGGGCTTCACCATATGAATTTGGAAGCAATATGATTCAGCCCATGACTTCAGCCATTAGGGCAACAGAAGCCAGAAGCACAGTGGATTTTCTAAGGAAGTGGTTCTCAACATTTTCAACAACAAAACACACACACACACAAATGGTAACTATGTGATGTGATGGATATGTTAATTAGCTTGATTTGGGATATTATTTCAAAACGTGTATCTATATGTTTATATAGATATAGATATGTATATAAACATCATGTCGTATACCTTAAACAAACACACTTCATTGGTCAATCATACTTCAGTAAAACTAGAGAATTGCAATGATAGATGTATTATCACACACCTATGAAAATGACTAACAAAATTAGTAACAACACCCAGAGAGTGTATGGTGAGGATGTTAATAGACTGCTGGTGTGAATATAACATGGTGTATACACTCTGAAAGGCGGCTTGGGTTTTTTTCTTATTGTTGTTTGATCAAAACTACTACTACCGTAAGACCCGGTAATTGCACACTTGGGCCTTTGTGCCAGAGAACTGAAAAGCCAAGACCACACAAAAACCCACACGCAAATCTTCATAAGAGTTTGTTCATAACAGCCAAGAAAGGAAACAACTGAGATGTCCTTAAACAGGTGATGGTTAAACAATCCCCAGTGGAGCCATACCATGTGATACCACTTAGCGATAAAAAGTAGACTATCAATGCCCTTGATGACCTTGATGCATCCCCTGGGAATCGTGCTGAGTGAATAAAGCCAATGCCCAAAGGACTGTAGGATTCCATTGATATAAGATCTGAAGTGTCAAAATTGTAGAAATGGAGAACAGATTATCCACTGCCAGGATTAAACAGAGAGTGGGGACAGGAAGGTAGAGGGTGTGACTATAAAAGGACAACAGGAAGAATCCTTGTGGGGATAGAAACATTCTCTATCTGGACTGTGTCCATGGTGACATCCTGGTTGTGGTTCTCTGTAAGAGTTTCCAAGATGATACCATCAGAGAAAGTTGAGGGGAAGGTGGAAGAAATCTTCATTATTTCCTTTTTTTTTTTTTTAGGTTTAATTTTCTTTTTTTTTTTACCTCTTTAGAATAATTTTATTTTTATTTACTTTTTAATTTTTTTACTTTACAATATTGTATTGGTTTTGCCGTGTGTCAAGATGAATCCGCCACAGGTGTATTCGTGTTCCCCATCCTGAACCCCCCTCCCAACTCCCTACCCATACGATCCATCTGGGTCATCCCAGTGCACCAGCCCCAAGCATCCTGTATCGAACCTGGACTGGCGATTCACTTCACATATGATATTATACATGTTTCAATGCCATTTTTCCAAATCATCCCACCTTCACCCTCTCCCACAGAGTTCAAAAGACTGTTCTATATATATACGTCTCTTTTGCTGTCTCACATACAGGGTTATCATTGCCATCTTTCTAAATTCCAAATATATGCATTAGTATAAGAATAAAATACTTAGGAATATATCTACCTAAAGAAACAAAAGACCTATATATAGAAAACTATAAAACACTGGTGAAAAAAATCAAAGAGGACACGAATAGATGGAGAAATATACCGTGTTCATGGATGAGAAGAGTCAATATAGTGAAAATGAGTACACTACCCAAAGCAATCTATAGATTCAATGCAATCCCTATCAAGCTACCAGCGATATTTTTCACAGAACTAGAACAAATAATTTCACAGTTTGTATGGAAATACAAAAAACCTCGAATAGCCAAAGCAATCTTGAGAAAGAAGAATGGAACTGGAAGAATCAACCTGCCTGACTTCAGGCTCTACTACAAAGCCACAGTCATCAAGACAGTATGGTACTGGCACAAAGACAGAAATATAGATCAATGGAACAAAATAAAAAGCCCAGAGATAAATCCATGCACCTATGGATACTTTATCTTTGACAAAGGAGGCAAGAATATACAATGGAGAAAAGACAATCTCTTTTACAAGTGGTGCTGGGAAAACTGGTCAACCACTTGTAAAAGAATGAAACTAGAACACTTTCTAACACCATCAGTTCAGTTCAGTTCAGTCTCTCAGTCATGTCCGACTCGTTCCGACACCATGAATCGCAGCACGCCAGGCCTCCCTGTCCATCACCATCTCCCGGAGTTCACTCAAACTCATGTCCATCGAGTCCGTGATGCCACCCAGCCATCTCATCCTCGGTCGTCCCTTTCTCCTACTGCCCCCAATCCCTCCCAGCATCAGAGTCTTTACCAATGAGTCAACGGTTCGCATGAGGTAGCCAAAGTACTGGAGTTTCAGGTTCAGCATCATTCCCTCCAAAGAAATCCCAGGGTTGATCTCCTTCAGAATGGACTGGTTGGGTCTCCTTGCAGTCCAAGGGACTCTCAAGAGTCTTCTCCAACACCACAGTTCAAAAGCATTGATTCTTTGGCACTCGGCCTTCTTCACAGTCCAACTCTCACATCCATACATGACCACAGGAAAAACCATAGCCTTGACTAGATGGACCTTAGTCAGCAAAGTAATGTCCCTGCTTTTGAATATGCTATCTAGGTTGGTCATAACTTTTCTTCCAAGGAGTAAGTGTCTTTTAATTTCATGGCTGCAGTCACCATCTGTGGTGATTTTGGAGCCCAAAAAAATTAAGTCTGACACTGTTTCCACTGTTTCCCCATCTATTTCCCATGAAGTGATGGGACCGAATGCCATGATCTTCATTTTCTGAATGTTGAGCTTTAAACCAACTTTTTCACTCTCCTCTTTCACTTTCATCTAGAGGCTTTTTAGCTCCTCTTCACTTTCTGCCATAAGGGTGGTGTCATCTGCATATCTGAGGTGATTGATGTTTCTCCCGGCAATCTTGATTCCAGCTTGTGTTTCTTCCAGTCCAGCGTTTCTCATTATGTACTCTGCATAGAAGTTAAATAAGCAGGGGGACAATATACAGCCTTGACGTACTCCTTTTCCTACTTGGAACCAGTCCGTTGTTCCATGTCCAGTTCTAACTGTTGCTTCCTGACCTGCATACAGGTTTCTCAAGAGGCAGGTTAGGTGGTCTGGTACATGAATTAAAGATCTAAATGTAAGACCAGAAACTATAAAACTCTTAGAGGAGAACATAGGCAAAACACTCTCTGACATAAATCACAGCAGGATCCTCTATGACCCACCTCCCAGAATATTGGAAATGAAAGCAAAAATAAACAAATGGGACCTAATTAAAATTAAAAGCTTCTGCACAACAAAGGAAACTATAAACAAGGTGAAAAGACAGCCTTCAGAATGGGAGGAAATAATAGCAAATGAAGCAACTGACAAAGAATTAATCTCAAAAATATGCAAGCAACTCCTGTAGCTCAACTCCAGAAAAATAAATGACCCAATCAAAAAATGGGCCAAAGAACTAAACAGACATTTCTCTAAAGAAGACATACAGATGGCTAACAAACACATGAAAAGATGCTCAACATCACTCATTATCAGAGAAATGCAAATCAAAACCACAATGAAGTACCATTTCATTATTTCTTATAACCACATCTGAGCCTACACATACCTCAGAAGTCTAACTAAAATATATAAAGGAACTGCTAAAGAATATATTTCATCAATAAAGAAACTGACCCCAAATGGAAGCAGATTAAGAATCACAGAGCAAAGGGGAAAATATGGCTTACATTTTCTTGGCCAAGGTTTGACCTGAAATTAAGCCAGTCCCCTGAGAGACAGCTGAGTGGTGCCTGTACTCAGACCTGCAGGTAACTTTATGGGTTAAAATGGAACAGTACTGTGAGGGTGAGGGGACAGAAATCTCTCGATTAAATATATGGTCTTTGGGTCAATTTTTCAAGCCATGGATAATCATCCTCAAAATGCTCCGTCTCACCTCACACGTCATGAGGTTGACCCAGGCTCATTCTTTCCTCTCCGCACAGGTTTGTTCCACTCAAACATTTTCCAGAACTTTCCAGCCATCATGGGTACCCATAGGCTCTCCTCCCCACCCTCACCTGAAATCCCCTCCATCACATTCTACTTGGTATCTCCTACTCATCTTTCAAAACAAGCTCAGACTCTTCTGTCTCCCTTCCCTCAACTCACCATCATTCTTTATATCTGTCACCTAATGAATGCAGACACTGCATTTTAATGATTTTTGCGTGTTTCCATGCTACTCTCTTAGAATCTTTAAGAACAAGGGCTACTTTTTTCTTATTTCCAACATTTGTAAGCATCTAGTAGATTGGCTACCATTAGTAGTATTAATTTGTTAAATTGTAGACTAAGACTCTGACTTTATCCTGCACTGACATGACAGTACCCCCCACCCTGACACCAAGTCCTTTGTTCATTTCAGTCTGCCTTGAGGAGACTTTTTCTTGGCCCCTGAAGCTTAACTGTTCATAGGTATGAGACAATGGAGACTCAAGCTATGTCCACTTGGCCAGAAAGCTGAGGACCTCAGGAGAATCATAGCAGGGCAGGAATTACCTGGTTAAAGCCACAGAAAAACCATGAATATCAATTGGGAGTCTGGATCTTTGAGAGGATGTTCTTACTTAATATAAGATGACCAGCTGGGTAAGCTAGGTATTCCTGAGTTCAACTATCTTCTAAGACAGTCCACTCCTCATAAGTATCATCAGTCACAGCTTAAAAATGATCCAGCAGGAAATAAAACACTCCACAAAAATGTTCATTGCTGATTTTAGTAGGAGTTACACAGAGTCTGTGAGGGAGAGGTAGGCAGGTAAAGGAAGAACAGTTTGTGTCCTGTGATTAATGTGCTTTTCACTGGTGACATTTTTGTTGTTGACACAAAGTTCAGGGGGGATTTGTGTCCAGAGAAAGATAAATGCAAAGGCCAAATGTTTTCTGTATTTCTATCATATTCTCTTATTCATTCTTTTTCATAAACACACAAGAGGTTATGTTTGCAAAAGATCATTGAATGCAACCATTTTTATATCTCTTGGACTATTCCCAGGGTTGGTTTTTAAACGTTTTTCTTTTATTTCAAAAGCCTTTAGGAAGTAAATTAGAATGTCACAGATTTTGAAGGAGCTATAGTGTTCATCTGACTTAAACTTATTCCCAAAAGTTATGGTGCTGCTAAAAAAAAAAAAAATTGATTGTTTTATATATATATATACATTTTTTCTTCTGAAAGTGGAGGAGAAAACTGCAGCAATGGAAATGCATATGCATTATTTTCTATAATGCAAAAATAACCAATGTGTAATAGATACAATAGCATGATTGCACGTTATGCACTTAGATAACGCCTGAAAAGATGCTTTAAAAAAGAAAAAAGAACCATTGAATATGACAAATAATTTTCTTCATTGATTGAATGTTTAGTCTATTGTTCACTCACTAAGTTGTGTTTGACTCTTTGTGACCCCATGGACTGCAGTACACCAGGCTTCCTTGTCCTTCACTATCCCCTAGAGTTGGTTCAAACTCAGGTCTGAGAGAAATCCAAGAACACTTCTAAGAGGCACATTTTGGGTGATCAACTTGAAATTAGAAATAAAGGGATGGAAACTGACTAGTATCGACCATCCATGAATTAGGCTATGTGCTGGATACCTTTGCATACATTACCTCACCATGTATAAAGGATTTGTGTCAATAAAAAGTAATGTGGGTTTCTTTCTATAATGTTTATACCCATACTCTGTATATTTTGTAACCCAGATTGAGTAGTCAAACTGAGGCTCTCCAATCTCACTTTGTTTAATGTAGAAATTAGTGGCAGCTTCTAAATATTTTATTTTAAATAGCTTATCAATATTATATTGATTATCTACAATTTATCTTACAGTCACTACTGTATAAAGAAATGAGGCAGAAAATTTTCCTCAGTTAGATAAGCTACCTAGTTTAGATTACAGATCTTCTCATAAAAAGTCTATGCCAGCTCTCTGTGTATTGTTTACATGAATTTGTACTTATTATACCAGAGAAAGCTTTGTAAATGAAGCAATTAGTGTTTGATGCACCTTGGGCTCAGAAACAAGAATGACCTCAATACTCACATGAAACAGCAATGGATTGAAAGCAAAAACTAACCAGGGAAAATAGCAAGGCTGTAACCATGCTGAATATACATTCTCTAGCCCTACAAATTGGTGCAGTCTGCAAAGATACGATAAACAGGGCTATATTGCATGTTCTTAAATACAACATGCGTTTCCCATGTACTTTTGTGCACCAATTGCTTTGTTAAATGCTCTGGATGCAAATTCAATCAGCGTAAACATAATTTTTGTGCTTTGAGAATTTATAGCATATATTTTTTGAAATCTGGTTTTTGATCGATTAATCCCCTTTTCTGTATTTATTTATTTTTTAGTTCTAGTAAAGCAATTCTTTTATTTTTATTTTTTATACAGTAGGTTCTCATTAGTTATCCATTCTATATGCAGTATCAATAGTGTATATATGTTAAAAGCCCAATTCATCCCTCCCGCACATCCTCCTTGGTATCCATATGTTTGTTCTCTGCATCTGTGTCTATATTTCTGCTTTACAAATATGATCATCTATGCCACTTTTCTAAGTTCCACATAGATGCATTAATGTGCCATATTTGGAGCTTCCCAGGTGGAACTAGTGGTAAAGAACCCGTCTACCTCATGCGTAGAGTTGACTCATTGGAAAAGACTCTGATGCTGGGAGGGATTGGGGGCAGGGGGGAAAGGGGATGACAGAGATGGCTGGATGGCATCACCGAGTCAATGGATGTGAGTGTGAGTGAACTCTGGGAGATGGTGATGGACAGGAAGGCCTGGCATGCTGTGATTCATGGGGTTGCAAAGTCAAACACGATGGAGCAACTGAACTGACTGACTGACTGACCAAAGCAGGAGACGTAAGAGAAGTGGGTCTGATCCCTGAGTCGGGAGGATCCCTTGGAGGAGGGCATGGCAACCCACTCCAGTGTTCCTGCCTGGGGAATCCAATGGACAGAGGAGCCTGGAGGGCTACAGTCCATGGGGTCTCAAAGGGTTGGACACGACTGAAGAGACTAATGTACCCATGCACACACATGACCTTTTATTTTCTCTTTCTGTACCACACTTTCTGGGTCAGGAAGCGAGTAAGAACTTAGGGAGACGTAGCTAGCGTAACTGCTCTGGTGGAAGTAGGTGCACCTGCAGATGCCACACCTGGGAGGCTTCACTGAGGGTGCAGGACCTCAGGGGGGTGCTCACACTGTCATTGTCGCTGCAGACACTCTCATTTTGCTTCAATTCAGGGAGCCCCTCTTAAGTCTGTGCAGAAGGCATCAAGACGCCATCCTGAGAAAATGAGTCACTTCTTGTGAGCTTGACCTTCCCGGATGCATCTGGCCACCCTGGGCTAACTGTGTTGCCTCTTCCTTCCCGCCACATCGACATCCCCTGTATCCCTGTTCTCCTGCCCGCCTTGAGCCTCCGCAGCACCTTCCACGTCTAACTCTTCAAGTACTGCTTCTCACAAGGGCCACACTTGAACCACGACTGGGTCCTGAATCGGCTCCACAGTGTTTCCTGGGCAGGCGGATTCTCAGGCCCGTAAATTTCACCTCACGTCACCTTCTGCAGTCAGACAGTTTAAGCTGACATCACGGCTGTTCTCTGATTCAATAACAAGAATAGGTCTACATGTCTGTCAAGTAAGCCATTCTTATTTTCACAAAAAGGGAGCAATAATTTTGCTTATTCATTTAACATGCATCTCGTGTACAGGTAAGGGCTATCCAGAGAGGTCCTTTCTCTTGACCTGTGAGGCTCTGGAGGAAGATATTCCTGTCATTAAATGGTACAAATGTGCAGAGATATTTTAAATAGCTGAAGCCAGGAAGCTGTTGATAGGGAGTCAGATTTCTTCACGGATTTCAAGATATATTCTTGTTGGAACTCAGACTAGAAGACAGAGGCTCATCGGCCAAATTGTGAGACATATTGGGGAAAATAAACAACCTTTTCTCTAGGTGGGGAGCATGGAAATTAAAAGGACAAGGTCAGCGACTAAACAGAGTTTGTGTGTAGACAGCAGAGTCTCAGGAGTGTTTGTGAGGAGCAGATTTCCATCCGGCAAATCTTTTAAGCACAGTCTCAAACTGAAGGTCAGCAGGTTTGCACAAAGGGGTCATCAGTTAATGTTTTTACATAACTTGTTTATTTTGATCCTAGGTATATTTCTAGGAAAAAGGTATTTTTAAATATATATATATATAATTTGATTATTTCTTAAATTTTTATTTTACATTGCAAGAGAGTTTATTAACAATGTCGTGTTTGTTTTAGGTGTACAAAAAACAGATTCAGTTATACACATGTGCTGTTGTTCATGCCCCTCTATTTCCGACTCCATGGACTACAACACACCAAAGTTTTCTGTACTTCACCATCTCCCAGAGCTCATGCAAACTCACGTCCATCAAGTCGATGATGCCGTCCTACCATCTTATCCTCTGTGGTCCCCTTCTCCTCCTGCCTTCAGTCTTTCCCAGCATCAGGGTCTTTTCTAATGAGTCAGCTCTTTGCATCTGGTGGCCAAAGCATTGGAGCCTCAGCTTCAAGCATCAGTCTTTCCAGTGAATATTCAGGATTGATTTCCTTTAAGATTGATTTGTTTGATCTCCTGGCAGTCCAAGGGACTCTCAAGAGTCTTCTCCAATGTCACAGTTCAAAAGCATCAATTCTTTGATACTCAGCTTTCTTTATGGTCCAACTCTCACATCTATACATGACTACTGGAAAAACCATAGTTCCAACCCTGTGGACTTTTTCAGCAAAGTAATGTCTCTGCTTTTTAATATGCTGTCTAGGATTGTCATATCTTTTCTCCCGAGGAGCAAGTGTATATGCATATGCGTACGGGTATGCTAAGTTTCTTCAATCGTGTCTGACTTTTTGTGATCCAGTGGACAGCAGCCCACCAGACTCCTCTGTCCATGGGACTCTCCAGTCAAGAAGACTGGAGTGGATTACCATGCCTTCCTCCAGGGGATCTTCCTGACCCAGGGATCCAACCTGTGTCTCTTAAGTCCCCTGCATTGTCTGGTGAGTTCTTTACAAGTAGCGCTGTCTGGGAAGCCCTCAGTTATACATATACATGTATGTATTTTTTATCAAATTCTTTACCTATTTAGGTTATTACAGAGTTTTGAGCAGACACAGGTATGATTCAATGCATTTTTAAAGATTATAAAAAACAGAGACTAATGAAAACTATATACATATATACACCGTATACTGTTTATATATATATATATATATTTATACACTATTTACAGTATATTTGTAGCATACATATATATACACGATGTGTGTGTACATGCACATAATGTACATATGTGTGTGTGTGTACACACACACACACACACACACAAGCTCACATGGTTGGTATGTTGAGAGAGCAGCATTTAAGTCTCTAACTGAAGGTGTGTCAGAGCCTCTCAGAAGAGCACAAATTACATCAAAGGCCTCAGAATCCTTCTGTGTAATTATTTGGCACAGAAATGACAGTATATTCTGCACTCTTTTCTTCTGTCTACTTGGGAACTTTTCCTAATAATCAAGATGTTTAAAGAGTGTTTTAGGTTCCCCTCATCTTAGAAAATAATAGCTGTGTTTATTTTGAAATGTGTCGTATTCTTTAAAATTATAGATTATTTATGTCGCTTGCTCACCTCATCAGGAAGAACACTGCTCCCAGGAAAGGAGATTTATGTTTTATTTTCAATTCTGCTTCCTCAGGCCATGTATTGCTTCCATGCACAGGAGTGTCTGTCCCCTTTTGCTCCATTTCTGTCTATGAGATTTTGAGCCGCACCACTCCCTGGCCACACATTCTCAGATCCAGCACCCGCTGTATTTACATATAGTTTGTTGTTCTTTTGGTTTAGTCACTAACTTGACTGTTCATGACCCCATGGACTGTAGCCCACCAGGCTCCTCTCTGTCCATGGGGCTCCAGGCAAGAATACTGGAGTGGGCAGCCATTCCCTTCTCCAGGGGGGTCTTTCTGACCTCGGGATCAAACCCACATTCCCTGCATTGGCAGGTGGATTATTTACTACTGAGCTACATGGGAAGCCCCATTTACATATAGTATTTGTCAGCAGTTGTCGTTTTCCTTTATCTGCCCCCAGCAATATCATCTCACTTCTTGGATTGACTTTCACTGTCGTCTCCTCATTAATAGATATTAATATATGCTAAACATATCAGTTAAATGTATCATCCTGTCAAAAAGATGTGATGTTGATGGAAAGACAGCCGATTGTGTGCTAAGCAGAAAGACTGCCAGATCCATAATTTTTTTGAAAATCCTTCTTTACTACTCAATACACAGATTTTCATATGCTGACCTCTCCCTCTCTAACTATAGACACTTATTTCCAACAGCAACTTCATCTAAACTTTCAAAAACACAACGTGCAGTTCCAAGAAATAGCTCTTAAAGACTTGTCAAATATCTCCTTTTTCAACTAGTTAGTGTCTCTATCACTATTGACTCAAATCAGAAGCCTCACTCTTCCTAATTTTCTCCCTAAAGACCCTTCTTTTTTCTCATCATTTAATAATCTCATAGTACCCTCCTACCAAACTAATTTATGAATATTATTCTACCATTTAACTATATTTATTAGTTCAGTTCTTCTGTACTTTTTGGTCTAATCCCATCAAGAAACACAAGACACCCAAATTCCAATCTTTTTTTTTTTTGGCATAGCAATTGTTGTTAAAAACATTAAATTGAAAATACATATCTCTTCTCCTTAAAAACTTCTTGATCACTCATTGGTCACAGTATAAGGTCTAAACTCCTAAGAAAAGCATAGGGCGCATAAGCTTCCAGTTCTAGCTTACACACATAGCTGCAGGCACCCTCCTTCTGAACATCCTGTCCCTCAGTCATCCACTCTGCAAAGCTCCTTTTCCTAGGAAACAAGTATCACTTGACCATGCCCAGAAGGAAAGAGACTTGTCAGAATTCTAGACATAGGGACACCAAGTAAATGTATATTAAGGTAAACAGTTTATTAAGATTCTCTACCTGCTGCTGCTAAGTCACTACAGTCGTGTCCAACTCTGTGCGACCCCATAGATGGCAGCCCACCAGGCTCCCCAGTCCCTGGGATTCTCCAGGCAAGAATACTGGAGTGGGTTGCCATCTACCACACCGGCTCAAGTTCACACACTTGACCTCTGCTCAGATTCACACACTTTCTCAAAAGCACACGGATCATGGGCATGAGATTCTTAAGTCTGCAGAGAAAAGAGGCTCTCTGTGCATGTTGAAACGGATGTTGGCTATTGATTCCTGTGACAGGTGATGGGTGGTCTCTTATGAAGACAAAGGTCTGATGTGGCCAAGCAATCGAGAGAGGAGAAGCTGAGAGGGTGGATGTGATGGTTCAGAGCTGTCTGTGGGCCTTGGAGAATAGCCTACCTTTTCCAGAGTGCCAGGGACCATCAAGAACTTTCAGATGTACAAGCTGGATTTAGAAAAGGCAGAGGAACCAGAGATCAAATTGCCAACATCTGTTGGATCATAGAAAAAGCAAGGAAATCCAAAGAAATACTAAATGTTTTAAATTTTCAGTCTACCCCTTATAAATATGTATTTAGTCAAATAATTTAATTTGTTTAAAAACTGGGGTAATACATTCATTATTGAATAACTCTGAAAACCAAAAATGCACCTGGAAATTCCAATGTAAGGATTGTTTTTTTCCTTCCCATTTTGAATTCCTGTTGTCAAATGGCTGTCTATAGGCTTTTCTGGAGAAAAAAAAAATCCTGAAATATTTTGTGGAAAAGTAGCAATGTAGGCTTAAGAAATGGTAATTCTTAGCAGATATCCACAATTTCAATAGAAAAGTAACTTTAAAAATTGAATCTCTTCCAGATTTTGATATCAATCATTTATTTTAATTATAACCATCTCGTTCCTTAGAATATATCTTTCCATTATTTCTTTACCAAATTTTAATGTTGTTTCAGATAAAGATGCAAAACGGAATTGATTTCTCCTTATCTTGATATCTCCTTATCATATGTAAACATGTGGGGATGTTTACAAAAATAACTGGCAGTGAACATTTCTCAACTGACAGTTCATCTTCTAACACTTTGGACAGTGAGCATTCTATGTGGCTGCATGAATGATGTTTTTGTTTACTTGTTGGGACACACAGACATAAACCAAATCACCTTACTTCAAAACAACAGTAGCAGGATACAGCATGCTTGGGGCTGGTGCACGGGGATGACCCAGAGGGATGTTGTGGGGAGGGAGGTGGGAGGGGGGTCCATGTTTGGGATCGCATGTACACCCGTGATGGATTCATGTCAATGTATGGTGAAACCAATACAGTATTATAAAGTAAAATAAAAAGTTAAAAAAAAAAAAAACAGTAACAAAAGAGAAGCAAACGAAACAAAAGCTCTTCAGCAAGCGTCTGTAACTTGGGCCAGTTACTCTAGCTCTCTGTGCATCTGCTTCCTCCTCAGTGGTCATGTCTTAGGTTGTCTTAGGACGAGAACTTAGGACTACGTAACTTCATGTAAAAGTGCTTCAAAGAGCTCATGACACCAAATAGGCACTTAATGTGTGTTAGCTGAAACACAAAGTTGAAAGACATCAGTTGTGACAGATTACCTTTATGTAAGGTTCACTTTGCTCTTTGGTCTTGAAACTTTTAGAAAGTTTCCATTACGTGTGCTCTTTAGATATGAGAGATAGAGAAGGAAGCAGGCTGACAGTGCCGGGTGGCTCAGCGGGAAAGAATCTGCTTGCCAAGCCGGAGGGACAGGTTTGATCTCTGGCTCAGGAAGCTCCCCTGAAAGAGGAAACGACAACCCACTCCAGTATTCTTGCATGGGAAATCCCATGGACAGAGGAGCCTGGTGGGTTACAGTCCATGGGGTCACAGAGGGTCGGACACGACTAAGCAACTCAGCAACAACAACATGATGAGGATGGCGTTCAGACACCGGATGAGAAAGAAGAGGTCAATGGGAGAGGCGTAGACCTGCTTCTGTTTGAGAGTTTAGGAGCATATATGTAGATACGTGGCATCATAGGAGTGTTATTTGTATTTGATTGATAAACAGACTAAACAGATGGACGCTCACAGAGTGAGTATCTTGGAGACAGATCCAGAATTTAATTCCAAGTTTTCCTTCATCCTTTATAATGGCTTCTTCTATATACATGATTGTATTACTCTGTACACGTATTTTATATTATTTTCTATCTACATAGGTATATTTTGGTAACTAAAATATTACTATTCAGTGGGCCACAACACACAAAGTTTAATTTTGGTCAAATAAAATACAAAGTCAAAAGTAACAGCATATTTATTCAGCAGTTCCCAACCTTTTTGGCATCAGCTTCTGTGGAAGACAGTTTTTCCAACAGATCGGAAATGATTCAAGTGCATTACACATATGGTGCACTTTATTTTTAATTTGATGCTGCCAATGATCTGACACGGGGTACTGGTCTGAGGGTCAGAGTTAGGGATCCCTGTATTAACTGCTATGATATACCAGGGGAAAACCTTTTAAAACTCTTGAAATGTAATAGAGTGGATGAGCTTTCTACTGTCATTTTCTAGTACTTTTATGCATTTTAGATAATAGAATTGCATATGTTCTAAAAATATCCATTAGCTATGGGTATTCTCACTTGCATCCAGCATATTAGTAAGTAGCTTTCGGCTTCCCTCATAGCTCAGTTGGTAAAGAATCTGCCTGCAATGCAGGAGATCCTGGTTCAATCCTGGGTCAGGAAGATCCACTGGAGAAGGGTTAAGCTACTTACACCGGTATTCTTGGGCTTCCCTTGTGGCTCAGCTAGTAAAGAATCCACCTGCAGTGTGGGAGACCTGGGTTTGATCCCTGGGTTGGGAAGATCTCCTGGAGAAGGGAAAGGCTACCCACTCCAGTATTCTGGCCAAGGAAAACTCCATGGGTTGTATAGTCCATGGGGTCGCAAAGAGTCGGAGAAGACTAAGTGACTTTCAAAAATCAAAAATTTGAGATAGCAGCACTGTGCAAATTATTTGCATGAGTGTGGAGACATTTCAGTAGTAGTTACTGTCAGCTCATCTGACTTTGTAAGAATATTTCCTAAGCAGCAGGCTGACTTGATATGTAGAAAAACAGGGCTAACTGAGTGGCTCATTTCTCAGAGCTTCTGACAGCCCCAGGGCTCAGCCACTCTGCTTTAATCCTGCTCTGCAGATAATGATCTTCATTTTGGCAGAACCTCAAAATGACCTTGATGTTTACAACAACAGGAAAAAAATAGCGAGCTGACTGATGGCATTAAGACCAACAATTAATAGCAAAGAAGAAGGAATTCCCTCTTCTTTGAATGCTCACATATTCTTTAATAAAGGTAAAAATTCATAATCCCTTGCTTAAAAAATTGTGTGCTACTCAAATTCTCATCTCAATACATTTATAATACTGGAAAAAGTGATTTTCAGGTTTTTAAACATACAAATGATGCTCCTTTTTCTTTTTGAAAATAGAGGGTGAAAATAGAAAGCTGGAAAATATGATTCAGAAATATAGTACTATATGTAGATTGTGCAATAGGATATTCATTTCATGACTTCAAAGCAAGGCTTTTTTTAACCCCCTTAGGAAAACCTCCCTTAGAGATGAAAAAAGATACTTTCAAGTATTTCTTTAGAGTTTCATTTACCATTCTAATTTTATTTTTTATCCAATAAAAGAGATTCTTAAAACTACCCATAAATTACTCCAGGAAGGCAAAACCACCCTTAACCATGTAAATCAAGTGAGGATTAAATCATGCTTGACTATTCATGACAAGCTTTGGCTGGGCATTATCCAAAATAGAACTAACATACACTTTGACTTTTCTTTGGTGTAATTTATAGAAATGTGTCCTTTTTATGACTTCCATAGCTTTTATTCTTTATTTTCCATTGATTACAAGTCAGCCCAGTTTGCCTTGGGACATGCAGTAAGTGATGATTCAGATTCAGATCTGTTACCACTATATTCAGCGATGTAAAGAAAATAAAACAGATGACTCTCAAGAACTACTGGGAAAGCACCAGCTAACCTGAGCTAATTATGCTTGTTTACGATGCATTATGGCTTTGATAATAAAAGCCATTAACTAATGCCCACTCTGCTGTGATCACCGTATAGCAGAACCCATTTCAGAAAGGCTTGTGCTTTCTCTGTGCAGGTCATGTCCTAGAAATTAGTTCAGCTGAAAGACAAACCCTTTTTGTAGAATCAATAGGTCATAGACACCTATTTATTACAATACAACTATATACTATAGATTATATAGGTTGTAAATGGAGAGATTAAATTAAATATACAAAATTCATAGAATATATTACAAACATTTTATTCATCCAGCTCTGCAGTGTGTAAAGAGATTGAAAAGTTAAAATCAACATTGACTAAACACTGTTAAGGTAAGAAAAGGTAGAGAGTCTGTAATTATATTGACAGTTATGATAGAATTTGGGGGGTCAATTACTCAGTCTGCACCATTCTAAAGAGTTCAGGAAGCATGACAATAAAATCAGAATCTCTTTTTGATCTTTTCTCTTGTGTAAACAGACCGACTGTGTTAATAATTTTATTCACATAAATACAAATAAAGCAACTCATTGTTCTTGCAAAAGGAAAATAGGATCAATAATATGCAAGCTTAGTCACTCAGTCATATCTGACTGTTTTCTGTCCTATGGACTGTAGCCCACCAGGCTCCATGTCCATGAAATTTCCCAGGCAAGAATACTGGAGTAGATTGCCATTTCCTTCTCCAGGGGAATCTTCCCAATCTAGGGATCAAACCCATGTCTCTTGAGTCTCTTGCTTTGACAGGCAGATTCTTTACCACTGCACCACCTGGAAAGCCCATTTTAATGTGCTCCATAATTATTTGAGTTTTCCCCCATTTAAAAAGTTATTTTTTAAAAATGGTACAATACAAATAAACTTTAAGAATTTATGATCCTTATTTTTATAATTACACTTACATGTGACTCTCCTAAAGAACAAATACAAATACAGGAAAAATTTTGCAAAACACATTGCATCTCAACTTCATGTAGATTAATGAAATACCGGAAACAGCCTACGGTTCCAACGGCAGGAGAATGATAAAGTGTATTTTGATGTCTCTATTTAGTGGAGCAATGTGGAAAAGTGTTAAAATAATATTTTATAGAGAGTTTACAGTGCCAAGGAAATGTTTATGGTATATGTATAGAAAAGTACAAGAAACACAAACCTTTAGATAAAATGATGACTCTCTAAGTGCTGTTGCTGCTGCTAAGCCACTTCAGTCGTGTCCGACTCTCTGTGACCCCATAGATGGCAGCCCACCAGGCTCCCCCGTCCCTGGGATTCTCCAGGCAAGAACACTGAAATGGGTTGCCATTTCCTTCTCCAATGCATGAAAGTGAAAAGTGAAAAGGAAGTCGCTCAGTCGTGTCCGACTCTTTGCGACCCCATGGACCGCAGCCTACCAGGCTCCTCTGTCCATGGGATTTTCCAGGCAAGAGTACTGGAGTGGGGTGCCTTCTCCCTCTCTAAGTGCTAAAAGGATTACAGATCAATAGAGATACTAGAAAGAAATGGTTGTCTTTGAGTAGTGAATTTTAGGTAATCAGTTTTTTCCCTTTTTGTCCTTTTCTGTATCTTGCAACATTTCAAATAATATATACCACTTTTAATGGGAGGAGATTTATGAAGCTTTTGTCATTTTGATTAAGACGCAATAGGCACTTGGGCTTCCCTGGTAGCTCAGTTGGTAAAGAATCCGCCTGCAATGCAGGAGACCCTGGTTTGATTCCTGGGTCAGGAAGATCCCCTGGAGAAGGGATAGGCTACCTACTCCAATATTCTTGGATTTCCCTAGTGGCTCAGATGGTAAAGAATCTGCCTGCAATAGAACCTGCAACCCAGGTTTGATCCCTGGGTTGGGAAGATCCCCTAGAGGAGGGCATGGCAACTCACTCCAGTATTCTTACCTGGAAAAGCCCAGGGACAGAGAAGCCTGATGGGCTACAGTCCACAGGGTTGCAAAGAATCGGATATGACTGAGTGACTAAACGGCAGCAAATATCCACTTAAAGAGAAATCAAATGCAGCGCAGTTAAATTCAGCTACACTCTGGGGTTGTGCAATGTACAGGTACTGCATTTCCTTTCCTTCTTACTATAAAGAAAGGAAAATACAGGCGTGCAGGAACTGGAACTAGAGTATGGGAAGAGAGCTGCCCTTTGATAGTACTGCGGAGAGGCTCTGATTTGAGCAAAGGGATCTCTGAAAGTCTCATGCGGAAGAGAATTCCAGGCAGGAAAAACCAGAGCCAACTGCTTGCAGGCACCAAAGGCAGGACAGGTGAGGTCTGGTCTGTAGAGTGGGAGCAGAGATGAGAACAGGAGAGCCTTCTGTGGAAGAACAGACCCTTGAGTTAATTCCTATAAAAATGAGTAGGTTTACAAAGCAGAGAGAGGGAGAAAGAGAGAAATAAAGAGACTAAGAGGAGCCAGACAGACCAGGAGCTGCAGCCTCTGCGTGTGTGTGTGTGTGTGTGTGTGTGTGTGTGAGAGAGAGAGGCTGGTGCAGGAAGGTATGGAAGAGAGCGGCAGGGTGTGCCTTTCACAGGAAGCTGAGCGTTTACCCCACAGGTAGTGGGAAAGCACTGAAGACCCATGAGACCGCAGGCAGCCGTGTGCGTGAATTTGAGATCAACTTCTGGAAGCCAGAGGAGGCAGACTCTCAGGTCACACTCACAGTAACCCAGAGCAAGGTAAGAGAAGAATGGGCCTGAACCTGAGGAGCACAGGAGGTGATCTGAGAGCCACTAAGGATAAGAAACCTACAGCTCTGGGCCATCAATGGGACACTCAGACACAGGGAATGGCTGAGAGGATGCCCTCCACGAGACTCCGAGGGAGTCTGAAGGTTGCCCAAGTTCATTTAGAGACACGGTGCACACAAGTTTACTTTTCTTAGTGAAAAAGGTATGACGGGCAGAAGACAAAGGGAGTCACATGAAACAGAATCCCCCATAAAGCAGGACTCTTGTCCTCACCTGTCAACAGCCAACTGTCTCTCCACCTCCACAGTGCACTGTGACCAAAAGGAAAGCTTATGTCCACTGGGACACAGTCTTACTAAAATGCAGAAAACCAAAGGCAAAGAGATCTAGAGAGCAGCTACACATGATGCATCTGCCAGAAGAAGAAACATGGCACAATTTTTAGCACCAGTAATGAAACAGATCGCTAAGAAGAGCAACTGCCAACCTTCAGTCAAAAATAATAATAAAAAAGACCATGCCAAGGCAAAGAGCAACTGGGAGAATTTATTCCATCAGCAGGTCTGCCCCAAAAGAAATTTCAAAGGTTATATTTCTGATAGAAAGACAGTAACCCCAGATTGGAAGTTCTAAGACACGACAGCGAATAAACAGTAAAGAATGTGATAAATATGTAAATTTAAATGTTTAAATGTAGCTTAATTTAAATGAATGTAAATAAGCTTTGACATAAACATAACCACATTTTACCAGGTTAAAAATGTAATATAGATAAAATACACACAAAAAAATTGTATATAATCAGGAAAGGAATAAAAGGGACTAAAACATTCTAGGGCTTTTCTGTTTTGGAAGGAGGATAAATGCACCCACAAATGTTATGCTTTGACCAATTAAGAACGCAGTGTGTAAGTTCCAGGTTAAGTACTAAAAGAAGAGAAAGGGTGAACACAGCTCCCAGAGTCAAAAAAGAAAAGGATGACAAAAGCAATCAATCCGAAAAAGGCAAGAGAGAAGAAGAAACACAGGCAGCTGTGAAGGATACCAGAGGAGATCGCAGATGAAAATCCAGATCATGAAACTGAAAGTAATGGGCTAAACCCAGCAGTGAAAGCACAGCATCTGACTAAATCATTAAAAAAATCACTAGATTATTTTAGCAAGAAAACCCTCTAAAAAGCAGAGAAAAAAATACATCCTGGCCATTTTCCACTGAGACAAAGTTGGTGTATAAATTTTAATATCAGACAAAGTACACTTCATGGAAAATACTTATCATTATGAAATATACTTCCTCAATGATGCAGTGTTAAAATTATTGAAATGATATAACAATATTATGTGCAATAGCTATATATCCATATTGACCTATCATCTACCTATAACCCAACAGAAATGTAATGCACCTAGAAATGTAACTAATTCAACTCTGCATGTGCAGACCAAGTGGAGAAAGCGGCCGTTTCCATCATTACTGCCCCCAGACTGGCTGGTACCCAAAGAACACATCCCGCGGGAGGAGGGGTCAAGCACTCACAGGGCTCAGCCGGCTTCCAGAAGGAGAAAGGAGTGAACCTGGTTGGTGAAATTCAGTAACGTCAGAGAAAACCCCGGCCACAGGGCGCTTGAAGTTGGGAGCTCTCCTTCTGGGGCTGCGGCTCCTTCTCAGCTCCAGCTGCACCCCCATGCCTGCACCCACAGGGGCCCCCTTCCTGCCCTTGGCCCTCTGGTTTTGCCTGCTCTTAGGTGTGAGTTCTCACCTGGGGACGTCTCGGATGTGCCCACCTGCCTTAAGAAGAAGCAGGTTCCCTCCTGTCAGGTTCGTCGCCGGCCCCCAGGACAGACGGCTTTGCATCTGAGCCTCCCTAGGAGCAGCAAGCGCTTTTTCATGCCCTGGACCTGGGGGTCTCCTTGCCTCTCCCGAGCCTCTTAGCACCCTGGGCTTTCCTGGGAGGCTAGGGGGTCTGGCCCCCTTGACGGGCAGCCGCCAAGCAGCACCTGCGACACCGGGGGCTCACCTGAGCGGGGCCCTCCGTGGGTACCAGGTCCCAGTCACTCTGCGCGGTGACCTGCCCGCACTAGGCCCGGAGGTCCCTAAGGATGTGCGGGCGGCTCTCTTCGCATCAGCGCCCTTCAGCTCCCAGACTCTGCGGAAGGAAAGCGGCGTCCTGTGTGCTCGTCTCCCTGGTGGCCGGTCGGCTCTGCAGTGGACTGCGGGGTGGGCTCCTGTCGCTGGCGAGCAGTGTTCTCCCTGATAGGCGTGAGCCGCGTTCTCCGGCTGCACTTCACCTCTGCTACAGATAGACTCTCCCTAGATGTTTCTGGAACGAACGTTTTCAAGCATGGGGTCCTTTATTCCTCACTCATAAATCCAGATTCATTTTATTAAACAGACCTGTACATCGAGACCAACGTTGTGTTGGTTGTGCTGAAACAGGCTGTTTCTTGAGAGAACTGCTGACCATCCTAAGATGTTCTGCGTTCCCTCAAATGAGCTGGAGATGCCTGGATTTCACGAGGACCCAGCAATATTCTTAAACCCAGCTTCTAAGAGGTCCTCAGTTATCAGACGACCCCTGTGTTCCGGTTCCTGGGGTGGGGGAGGGTTGAAGGGCAGCATTTTCTCTTTTGGGGATGAGGAAATCTTATAAAGAGTCAGATTCTTTTGAATCAGGGTCCAGGGTGATTGTGTCATCTGCTGAGGTCTATACTGAGTCAAAAGGCAGATCATTTATTATAACTCACATTCATCGACATACCTGATGTGTCGGGCTCTCCACAAACTTCTTCTTGGTTGCCAAGGAAGAAAGAGTCTCAGCGACCCTTGTAAGAAGTAGGCCATCAGGATTTGGACAGGGATGTCTGTGCCTCCACCTGCATCCACGAGGCCACCCTCACTCATGGCCCTGCCTCACAAGGTGGTCACTGATCTGGGGTCTAACGTGGGTGAGAGGCAGAGCTGAAGCCCAGCTGGGCCCATCTAAGCCACTATCAGTGAAAGCTTGCACCCCTGTCTTGGCAAAAAAAAACCCAACACACCACATTTCCTCAAATCTTAAAGAAAGAAAATGAAGCTGGTGTGCTTTTTCTTATAAAAATAAACAGATGACCACAGATAAAAGGCTTTAAGCTCTGCACTTATGGCTAAGGGGAGGGAAAGGTGATATTTTTTTCATACTTAGGTGTCTCCATGGTAACATGAAAAACCCTTTCTACCCTGCAAACCACCCTTGTGCTATCAAGACTCCCCAAGAAATGTTTGCCTGTTTGCAATCTGAGGTTAAAGAAAACTAGACCCATATATACAAAGCTTGAGGAATGTTTACCTTTGAGAGCTTTTATTCCAGAAAAATCAACTCTGTTATCTCACGCCCAAGAGTAGATAAAGCTGCTGCTACAAACTTGCTCAGGGTCGGATGATTAACATCTGGAGGGCGTTGGACATGGGGGGCTGGCTGGCGCGGGGCTAGTGTTTATCAGCCGTGGGTGCTCGCCTCAGAGAAGCACTGTGCTAAGTATCCAGGGCCAAAAATGAAAGCCCCAGCTTTGACAACACAGAAAACAGAATTGCAATCATATGTGGTCAGAATCATGGGAACTATAGTGGCAAAGGTACATATGAGAGAGATGTCATTTTTGGTTGTTGTTTGGTTTATTTTTTTAGCAAGTGTCAGCAATTCTGTGCAGCCCAGACTCTTTCTTTAAAAGTCCTAACAATCATGTCCGCAGATACGTGGAAGCCATAAGTTAACATAGCCAAGAAGGTACAGATAAATGGCTATTACTTTGCTCATTTAAAACAGGAGATCCAACTGTTTCTATCTTTGTGCACTTTAAAAGCCAACAATATATTTTTTTAAAAATAAGAGTCAGAGACGAATCGTTCCACAAACTGTAATGCCTGGTAATCAACTTTTTCCAGCCTCTCCCAGGGCTGTGCAGTCAATAAATAACAGCATAAGGCAAGAAAGAGAGGGAAGGGCATGTGCACAGTCAGGACCACCTCTTGCTCAGATGTGCCTGCAAAGGCGCTGTCCTCTCTGTGACCGCACAGACTCCACACACCAGAGGCCCTGCCATGGCTCATGCAACCACGTTGTGGAAACCGCAAAGTCATGGGCGGCTCCCGGTTTATTTTCCTGTAGCCAAAAACCCAGCCTGTCACCTGGAAGGCAGTGGCCCCTTGATAATCCTAAAGGACAGCACAAGAGTTAGAAGCAGCAATAAGAAACACATACCGCACATCCTCTGGGTAGATTTGGCGACAGGCACATCGTGGAGAAGGGAAGGAATTCCAGTTGCCTTCCTTGGGGGCTTTCTGCAGGCATTATGCATTGAGCTTTCAGAACAGCCCTGTGCAATGAGAATTATTAACTCCTTTTTTCTTAAATGAGGAAACTGGGGCACAGAACGTTAAGTGACATGGGGCCAAGATAAGGACAAGAACCAAGATAAGTGATGAGAGGGGAGAAGAAGGATGAGGAGGTGAAGACACACAGATGTGCTTCTGGTCATGCACAGAACACCTCCCCCGCCAACTTGAGAATGCAAGTGGAAAACCTGGATATCCGCTGAGTTTGGACCATGGCTCTTTCGCTTACTAACTGGGATTTCAATAAGTTCAACAACCTGTGCTTTTTAGGTCCCTTATTCAAATAAAGACAGCAATACTTACCTCAGAGAGCCCTCTGTTAATGAGATGAACTTGTCTACCTGGTACACTGGGGTAAAGACCATACTTCAGTAAAGATTCGTCACTTGCTACAAGTTATCACCATAGGAATTCATCTCATCCACAAAAGAGCCATCTGCAGAATATGGAGGCACAGTAACTGGTTTTGGTGACAGTCTTTTCAAGAAAAGCACAACACAATTCAGTACTGTGTAATATTTGTAACTAATGTTGTAAAATATCTCTCCAAATTCTAAATGTAATAAAAACTTCTGTGAGTCGACACTATCAGAGAACATGTTCCCTTGTTCCCTGGTGTGAGTGTAGGCTGGTCATGAGACCCCGTGTTTCTCCGAGGATATTTTATCCTGATGAACCTGATGACCACACGCAGCTCAGTGCCTATTGCGTGACTTCACTGGTGGGTTTCCAGTCTTCAGGTTTTGCTGATTTGTATCTGCAGTCTGGCTTATTGTTGTTCACCAGCTAAGTGGTGTCCTACTCTTTGTGACCCCATGGACTGCAGCATGCTGGGCTCCCCTGTCCTCTGCTATCTCCCAGAGTCTGCTCAAATGCATGTCCGTTGAGTTGGTGACGCCATCTAACCATCTCATTCTCTGCTGTCCTCTTCATCTTTTGCCTTCAGTCTCTGCAGTCTGGCTTACCTCTGCTTATTTTCCTCACCAGATTGTCCATCATTACCATATCATAATTCTTGCAGGTCTGGGTACACATGTGAAGAGCAGGCTTTTTAACAAGAGCCACTATAGTGAAAGGTGTTCCTAGAACACTTGTGTTTAATACAGTTACAGGAAAAGCCCACAACAGCGCTGGGAGGAATGAGAACATCAGGTAGTTTATTATTAAAGCAATATGGCACAAAGTGAAGAGGAACTAAAAAGCCTCTTGATGAAAGTGAAAGAGGAGAGTGAAGAAGTTGGCTTAAAGCTCAACATTCAGAAAATGAAGATCATGGCATCTGGCCCCATCACTTCATGGGAAATAGATGGGGAAACAGTGGAAACAGTGTCAGACTTTATTTTTGGGGGCTCCAAAATCACTGCAGATGGTGACTGCAGCCATGAAATTAAAAGACGTTTACTCCTTGGAAGAAAAGTTATGACCAACCTAGAAAGCATATTGAAAAGCAGAGACATTACTTTGCCAACAAAGGTCCATCTAGTCAAGGCTATGGTTTTTCCTTTGGTCATGTATGGATGTGAGAGTTGGACTGTGAAGAAGGCTGAGTGCCGAAGAATTGATGCTTTTGAACTGTGATGTTGGAGAAGACTCTTGAGAGTCCCTTGGACTGTGAGGAGATCCAACCAGTCCATTCCGAAGGAGATCAGCCCTGGGATTTCTATGGAAGGAATGATTATAAAGCTGAAACTCCAGTACTTTGGCTGGATGACATCACTGACTCGAAGGACGTGAGTCTGAGTGACCTCTGGGAGTTGGTGATGGACAGGGAGGCCTGGCGTGCTGTGATTCATAGGGTCGCAAAGAGTCAGACACGACTGAGCAACTGAACTGAACTGAACTGGTGGTCCAGTGGTTAAGATGCCACGCTTTCACTGCCAAGGACCCTGGGTTCAATCCCTGACCAGGGAACTAAAATCCCACAAGCTGTGAGGTGCAGCCAAAATAAACAAGTGAATAAGGTAGCCAAGTTTGTTTAAAGAGCTGTGTGTGCACTCAGGAGTTGGTTTCTGGGAAGGTGTCTGAACACAGTAGCCAAGGAAATAGTCAGAGGAAGGCTTGTGGCAGGTTCCACAGTGGGTGGATGTGGTAATCTCCCGAGAATGTGTAAGAAAGGCACCTATGACGTTCAATTCCTGAAGGAGGACCACTGCTGCCCATGCAAGGAGCATGGTGGGCTGGGGGCAAGACGCCTGCTGGAGCACGCCTCCAAACCTCCGAGCAAGCCTTCCTGCTCCGAACGCCTTCCACCCACTGCCCTTCTCAACTTGCACACGCCCCTGAAATCCGAGCTTCAATTTTATTTGCAGGTGGAAGAACTTTTTGACCCTCCGGAAAAAATCAATCACACCACCTGCATTGTTTCATTGCCTTGTAAATACTACTTTTGGCATGTTTATCACCATATATTGACATTTATTTGTTTAGAAGCCCATGTGGAGTATATACAGTAGATATCCAGTAGTAACTTGTTGAAGCAAATAATACTTTTTCTTGCAGGTGGTGATGTGATAAGTAGCCTTATGTGGATGAATGCTTAGACATTGAGACTCAACTCATAAGAAATGGCTTCTTTGATCTGTATTCATTTATTCAATCGTCCAATTAAAAAAACTGTGTGAACATCCATTACATGCCAAATATTAGGCAAGCCTTTGAAGATGAAAAAATGAATTAAGCTTTCTAACTCTATTCATTAAGCTTGGTAAAAAAAATTATTTTAATTTATAAAAAAAAAAATTTTGAGAACACATCCAAGATTTTTCCTAGGAAAGCTTTTCATAGTGTACATTAAGATTTTAATGTAATCACTCTTCTAAATAAGAGTGTAAATATTTTGCTTTTAGAAAGAGGTACTTAGCGAGTTTATTCCCTCAAAGATACAGAAAGCCTTTTAGTCATTATAAAGATTTAACAGCCCAGAGCCTGAGAACAGAATTCAGTGTTCTCAAGCTCAAGCTGAGAATCAAATGCTACTCAAGGATGGGTAGGGGTTGCACCCTGGATGGGGGAGCTGAGACCCCACATGCCTTGTGACCTAAAGCTCAGAACATAAACAAAAGAAGCAATATTGTAACAAATCCAAAAAAGACTTTAAAATAGCCCACAGTGAAAACAAACAAATAAGAACAAAACAAGAAAACACAAATGGGTCCAGGGACCACACTTTGAGAACCAAAACTATACATAATGGGGGTCACACTAAATGAGAAATGCTGGTTCCATGTCCTAATTTCCTTTCTCACCAGTAAAAATGTACTATAGTAAATAATTTTCTCCATCTAAATTTTTCATGTAAACTTTACAAGTTTACATGAAAGACTCATTTGAAAAGACCATGATGCTGAGAAAGACCCTGATGCTGGGAAAGACTGAAGGCAGGAAGGGAAGGGGACAACAGAGGATGAGATGGTTGGATGGCATCAGTGACTCAATGGATGTGAGTTTGGGTAAACTCCAGGAGTTGGTGATAGACAGGGAGGCCTGGCGTGCTGCAGTCGATGGGGTCACAAACAGTCACACACAACTGAGCAACTGAACTGAACTTAACTGAAGCTTTACAAGTATTGTGTTCCCTCGTGGAGTTCATGCTTTCTTAGGGCACCTGTTCATCAGGCCACATCTATTCTTGGGTGAGCAAAGTAAGTGAGAAGCAGAAAAAAAAATCTGTAAAAACTCAGATATACTCAATATGATTTTAAAAATGACCACTGTTGCCTTTATAGCTTAGTATGTAAATTCTGTGTATAGGCTTTGCCTGAACTCCCTTTAGATACTAAAACTTTTCCTGATTCTTTGCCTTGTAATCTCTATTTTTCAGTTCACGAACCACTTAATGGGCCTTGCTTTTAAAATGGGAGATATTCACAAGAGTTTTACTATAATATTTTTTCAATTATATTAAGGGAGACAGCAAATCCCAAGAGACCATCTTTTCAAGTGTGCATCCCTTTGCCAGCTCTTCTTTTGTATATTTTACTAATAATTACTGAGGGGTGTTTACCCTTGACAATGTATGAATTTCTTCCAGGACAACTGCATGTTCAAACTTCCAAATTATTCTCTTAGACTAACTTGTCAGTTGTTCAAAAATGAACTATTTTTCTTAATGGAATAGTTTTGATAATGGATCGTTTGGTTCTTTCTCAAAGACATAATGCAAAGATCTTGTGTGTGATTCATTGTGAGACTGGCAAGCTTAAAGATCAGAGAGAAATCAGCATTTACACGCACCCATGATGTTCAGTTCAGTTCAGTTCAGTCGCTCGGTCATGTCTGACTCTTTGTGACGCCATGAACTGCAGCACACCAGGCCTCCCTGTCTATCGCCAACTCCCGGAGTCCACCCAAACCCATGTCCATTGAGTCAGTGATGCCATCCAACCATCTCATCCTCTGTCGTCCCCTTCTCCTCCTGCCTTCAATCTTTCCCAGCATCAGGGTCTTCTCAAATGAGTCAGCTCTTCACATCAGGTGGCCAAAGTATTGGAGTTTCAGCTTCAATATCAGTCCTTCCAATGAACACCCAGGACTGATCTCCTTTAGCATGGACTGGTTGGATCTCCTTGCAGTCCAAGGGACTCTCAAGACTCTTCTCCAACCCCACAGTTCAAAAGCATCAATTCTTCAGCACTCAGCTTTCTTTACAGTCCAACTCTCACATCCATACATGACTACTGGAAAAACCATAGCCTTGACTAGACAGACCTTTGTTGACAAAGTGATGTCTCATGATGCACCAGATCCTTAACACACTTCACAAAGCTGACATGCACAAGTGATAGTTGGAATGTCTGTTACCATTTCCCAGAGGAGGAGACCGAAGCAGTGAGGGAAAGAGTAATAACTGATTTCACAACCAGAGAGGAGAGGTCAGGGGTTCAACTTGGGAGCGTCAGGTTTCTGAGACTGCACTGAGTGTCTTGTTGTTGTTTAGTTGCTAAGTGGTGTCCTACTCTTTGTGACCCCATGGACTGCAGCACACCAGGCTCCTCTCCTCCACTATCTCCCAGAATTTCCAATAATAGCAAATGAAGCAATTGACAAAGAGTTAATCTCAAAAATATAGAAGCAGCTCATGCAGCTCAATTCCAGAAAAATAAATAACCCAGTCAAAAAATGGGCCCAAGAACTAAACAGACATTTCTCCAAAGAAGACATACAGATGGCCAACAAACACATGAAAAGATGCTCAACATCACTCATTATCAGAGAAACGCAAATCAAAACCACAATGAGGTACCATCTCACGCCAATCAGAATGGCTGCGATCCAAAAGTCTACAAGCAATAAATGCTGGAGAGGGTGTGGAGAAAAGGGAACCCTCTTACACTGTTGGTGGAAATGCAAACTAGTACAGCCACTATGGAGAACAGTGTGGAGATTCCTTAAAAACTAGAAATAGAACTGCGATATGACCCAGCAATCCCACTGCTGGACATACACACCGAGGACACCAGAATTGAAAGAGACACATGTACCCCAATGTTCATTGTAGCACTGTTTACAAATGCTAGGACATGGAAGCAACCTTGACATCCATCGGCAGATGAATGGATAAGAAAGCCGTAGTAAATATACACAAGGTATTACTCAGCTATTAAAAAGAATGCATTTGAATCAGTTCTAATGAGGTGGATGAAACTGGAGCCTATTATACAGAGAGAAGTAAGTCAGAAAGAAAAACACCAATACGGTATAATGATGCATATATATGGAATTTAGAAAGATGGTAACTATGACCTTATGTGCGAGACAGTAAAAGAGACCCAGATGTAAAGAACAGACTTCTGGACTCTGTGGGAGAAGGTGAGGGTGGGATGATTTGAGAGAATAGCATTGAAACATGTATATTGCCGTATGTGAAATAGATCACCAGCCCAGGTTTCATGCATGAGACGGGGTGCTCAGGGCCGGTGCACTGGGATGACCCTGAGGGATGGGATGCGGAGGGAGGTGGGAGGGGGTTTCAGGATGAGGGACACATGTACACCCATGGCTGACTCATGTGAATGTATGTCAAAAACCACTACAATATTGTAAAGTAATTAGCCTCCTATTAAAATAAATAAATTTACAAAAAACAAACAAAAAACCTGGAAGTCTTCCTTGAAAAAAAAATTTATGTCCATTGAGTCGGTAATGCTAAGCGTCTCATCCTCTGCCACCTCTTTCTCCTTTTGCCTTCAATCTTTCCCAGCATCATTGACTTTTCCAATGAGTCAGTTCTTCAGATCAGGTGGAAGAAGTATTAGAACTTCAGCTTCAGCATCAGTCCTTCCAATGAATATTCAGGACTGATTTCTTTTAGGATGGACTGGTTGGATCTCCTTACAGTCCAAATGATTCTCAAGAGTCTTCTCCAGCACTGCAATTCAAAAGCATCACTTCTTTGGTACTCAGCCTTCTTTATGGTTCAACTCTTACATCTGTAAATGATGACTGGAAAAATCATAGTTTGACTATATGGACCTTTGTTGGCAAAGTGATGTCTCTGCTTTTTAATACACTGTCTAAGAATGAGTTCTACTCTAAAATTAAATATACAATAAGATGCATAGTATTCAAGGCACTCAGTCATATTTTTCTAACTTGATCCAGAAAAAAAATTACTTTCCCTGCCTCTGAGCAATATAATCTCTTCCATTTGAATTTGAAGATGTCTCTATTAGTCAGTCAAAAAGATGCATGAGAATGAACCATTTCCATCAACTAATTGCTAATCAGAGTTTCTGCATAAAAATCATGAATTCTGGTTCTGGGTTACCATCAGCATGAAAAACCATAATGCTCTCTTTTTCCCTTTTTTCTTTTTTTGGTCACATCCTTCAACATAGAGTCTCAAACCTGTTGCCCTTTCTTGCTGTAATAGTCACTGGAAGATTCAGGTTACTCATTGACATTTGCTGAGAATCTCCCTGGCATATGATTTTGAGTCAGGTGCCCCATGTTTATGCAAACATAAACAGGAGAAAATTTCTGATCTTAGTACCCAGGAGGATGTGAAATGAAGACTGCCTGTGACAATCAGTTATTGAGTATCAGCTACTATTGCATTAAAGTAAACATTGTCACAAGTGAAATCACGTAAAAGGCCATTTAGATTAAATAATTCAGGCTGGCAGATCAAGGGCATCTTAACAGTTAGAGTTAGCCTGTGTGCTGTGTGTCATGTTGTGTCTTTAAATGCATACGCACCCACTTCTGACAGGTGCAGAGTGACTCAGAAAGAAAATATTAACTTTACCTTTCCATTAATTGTATGCAAAATAAAAGCCTCTCTTTATTAATATTGAGTTTACTATTAATTCTGACACTTTTATCCAGAACCACAGGTCATATGTGACACTTGAGTTGTCCCTAGAGAAGGATGAGTTTCCGGGACACAGAGAGACAGAAACCTTTCCTCCACTGGCTCCTGGGTCCTACGCGCATACATCACAGAGCACCTGGTTAACAGGATTTACAGATTAGGGTATTTCCTGTTAATTAACAGGGAAAGGTAACAATATTACCATGTCCTCAGTAAGAGCAGGGCAGCACTCACATTTCTTCCCCTCCTTGTTCAGGTTCTGTTCTAGTGCCATTGTAGACGAATACAGTCTAAAACCCAAAATGACCAGGAAGACTTTCAACTACAGGTGAATTGTAGTTCATTTCATACTTCACAGTAAATGGATATGGTGAGCTTGTGTATTTAGCATATAGATACGTATGTGTATAATGCATTGGTGGATGGATAAATGAATAATTAAAACCCAGAATTCGGTTTCCTTTACAATCTTAGTAAACTGAGACTAGACATTAAATGATTTAGGTCAATAGAGCAAAAGAGGCTAAAGATTAAGACCCAAGTCTTGAAATTTTGCCATGCATCCCTTAAAGTACAAATTTATGAATATCAAGGCTTAGACTCTTTGAAAAACCAATTTTTAAATATTAGCTCATAATGATAGTATATGTATTTATTTTTAAAATAAATGTACACATGTAGCACAGAGTGTGAACCAAAGATGTTTGAACAAACAAGGTTACATGAAGTTTGGAGATAATTGTCTAAAAGGATGGGCAAGATTCCATACTCTAGTGAGCACCATAATGATCCAGAATAATTCACATATGACCCAGGGCACCCTGAAGCCTATTCAACTTGGCATCCTCAACATTGCATATCACACCTAGTAAAGACAGCTATTTTAAAATTACCAAGTGCATGTTAAAATAGGTACACATGTAATATTTGAAATAGTTTATATTTTCTTTTAAAAAAAGTTACTTGAGGAGAGCAAAATTACTATTCTAGTTTGTCAGCAAAATGAACATTGAAATGACTTGTATAAAAGAAGGCAGTGTTAAGTCTTCCAAAATGTATGTATATATTTACATAAACTGCATAAAATAATGTCACTTGGTTCAACAGTTAAAATTATATAAAATATACTTTTGTATCTTCTTTCTTTTTTCTTTTATACTAATCGTTTAACTTCAACATCATAATGTTTAAGTAATTGCTTGTTTTAATTACTTTAGGCCATGAATGATATGTATATCTTTTTAACAGCAAATTCTTAATTAGCATATTAATCAAAACATGAATAATTTACAAGTTCAGTAACAGAAGAATTATTCTAAAAGAGGCCCTGTCCATTAAGGATTCAGAAAATTTATCAATTTTTTGAGTAGTTTCTGGGCATCTAACCAAGAGTACCACTAGCTATTCAATGGGCTATGAAGAAAAATGAGCGTAAGAATTTCAGTAGGTCAAGGACACTGAAAAGGTCACCCACGTTCTCTCATCTCTTACTCAGCTCTGTCTGAAATGCAAAGCAAAAAGGAGAAGCAGTTATCCCCAAATTAACCTTGAAACTATGACCCAGGCACATCCTGTGCTGGAGAGATAGACAGTCGTCTACTCAACCCAATGTACCCCGAGCTTGAGAAGAGCACTGTGCTCCAAATGCAGCCAGTTATGTTAGCCTTTGTGCAAGCTCACTCGTAAGAGCGTGAGGACGATATCACTGAGTTTCTAATGAGGTGTTTTCCCTCTGGGCCAGTGCGGATGGATGCAGGGCCTTACAAGCCAATAGGATGGCTTCTCATCTCAAGATGCGTTTTTCTATCCTTAACACGTTTTTCACCACTACATGCACACAGACAAGGCCACATACACATATACGACACACACGGCAACACACTCACACGCCGTATACATGTAACACACATAGACACGTCACTACACACACACACACAGCGTCTAGGAGATTTTTACCCTTACTACTGGTCCGCTCCCTTGCTGCTGGCATTCTCCAAGCCCAGCTCCCTGGGTGCGAAGCACCTCCCTTTCCCCTAGAGTGAGAGTCAGGTATAGAGGTTCTTACCAAGGACATGTTCCACCCCTGCACTCCCCGAGTGTTCCCTGGACATCGTGGGGGAATGTTCTCACCCATCTTTACAGTTTCTACATTTGGCCCATCTAGCAATTCATCTTGGTGGCTTCTATCTTAGAGCCTCAGTCGGAGTTGCTGTGGCAGCCTCCTGTCTCAAACATGCCCTGGGAATGCACACGCAGTGATGGAGGGTGGGGAGAGGTGTTCCGGAGACCCGAGACCTGCTTCCCCAGCTGCTCTCCTCCTGGGCGCTAGGATCTCCAGACACGCACATAATAGTAAGTTCACTCAACTTTCTACCCCAAGAAATGTCCTATTTCAAAGACCGCCCATTAAATGTATACGGTCAAATCAAAGCCAAAGATGACCTTCAGGTATTCTGGACATAGGAATTGGCAAAAGGAAACTCAGTTCAGTAAGACTGCGTGTTGAATACATTTGATTATATTCTAGTTCTTCGAAAATGAATGGACCATATGACTCAGTGAAAATCTCTTTATTCCTAGGACAGACTCACACAAATTTTAGGGTAAATAAATAAATACAAATTTTCTGGCTTGAGGCAAAAAGTTAAGGGTTTTCTCTACAGGAAAAAATAACATAACTTTAGGGAGACCAGTTTCGGCACTCCACTACAGAATTACATCTATTTAACATACACTATGTTGGTGACAGAATAGATGAACTATAATATACAGCAATTTCACTAAACATGTAAAGCTCAATAAATCATTGTCTTTTACTATCTAAACTCAAAGAAGCCAGAACAGAATATAGCCACACACATCTGTCATTTTTTTAACCAACGTATATATGAGACCTGATTTTCATTGTGATGACTTATTTAATTTCTATTCTATGATTTGGAATAGATCATAACATTGTCCTCAGTCATTGTTTACATAACAAAATTCTGTCTCTGCAGTTCATTTTAAGGAAGAGTAAACACGAAATCTACATTCCTAAATCCAGGGGCAAAAAAACTCCAACTTGAAAAAAAAAATCTGAGTAATTCAGTAACATTTGGTCTTTTAAAGTATATCTAAGTGACTTTTAAAGGACTTTCCTGGCAGTTTAGTGACAACAACTTCACTTTCCAGTGCAAGGAGGTCTGGGTTTAATCCCTGGTCAGGGAGCCAAGATCCAAGATGCCCCGGGGCCAAGAAAACAAAACATAAAATAGAGGCAATATTGAACCCACATCTCTTGTGTCTCCTGCATTGGCAGGTGAATTCTTTACCAACTGTGCCTGCCATGTGGGAAGTCTATAAATATATACATATTTCTAATACAAATATAATAATAATATATAATATTATCTACTGTTATTATATAATCTATTATCATATATTATTTTATATTATATATAGAATTTCTTATATATAACATATAGTAATATATTATATATATTTACATCATATATATATATGATAAAATGGGGCTTGCCAGGTGGCTCTAGTGCTAAAGAATCCACCTGCCAATGCAGGTTAGATATAAGAGATGCGGGTTTGATCCCTGGGTCAGGAAGATCCCCTGGAGAAGGGCATGGCAACCCATACCACTACTCTTGCCTGTAGAAACCCATGGACAGAGGAGCCTGGGAAACTGCAGCTCATAGGGTCACAAAGAGTTGGACATGACTAAAGCAAATTAGCATGCATGCACATATGTAATAAAATACTTTGGGAAAAATGCATTTTATATTTTAGGAACAGAATACTTCTTTATTTATATATGCATCATTTTTCACCTGGAGGTATCTATTTTTATGAATATTTTTAGGATGATCTAATTTTTAAACCAAGAATCTAATAAAAGAAATATGGTAAATCCAAGAATTATTAGGGAAAATGAAATAAAACTTCCCTGATGGCAATCACTTTTCAGAAGAGCAGGTCTACTGCATTTTAAAGGACACCAGAATGATGAACATGTTGTACGATTATGGGGAATATTTTTTAAATGCTTTCATACACATAATTCATGTTTTTCACAATCCTATGAGGTAGATTGAGGTAGATTTTTTTTTTCCTATTTCACATGTAGGAAATTAAAGCTCAGAGACGTACAGTGACTTCCCATGGTCACACAGCCAGTGAACATTACAGCTGGGACCTAAACTAAAGTCCTGAGGTCCAAAGGAATCCTATTCCCTCTGTGATACTGTTCCCAGACTACAGTACTCCCTGCAGAAGGAAGGAGAGGTGATGAATTAGAGACTGGCTCTCAGCAAACTGAAATTTGGAAGGCTTTCTGATTCCTGGTATTTATTAGTTTGTTGGGGAAGAAGCACTTTTGTGTAATAAAAGCAAGTATAGAAACTTACAATATCTGCCAAATTCCTTTTGGACAAAGCTATTAACTGTAACATGGATACACCCTTTTACCTAGAAGTTGAGCTCTTAAAACTTATTTGGGGATTTACTCACTTGCATTCACATTGAGACGTGCCCAAAAATGTTTGTTGCAGATTTATTGCAATTGAAAAAGAGTGGGAAAAATCTAAATATCCATTAACAAGAGACAACTGCAATAAATTATGCTATATCTATTCAGGAGATTTAGTGAAAACAAGCAAGGTAGACCTATGAGTTTTTGAGGAACTAAGCCTAGCACACAGTCCTACATGAAAAAGTACTTAGGCAACAATATTTGTAGAATAATATCACTTGTAAAAAAAAAACACACACACACACACACAAAACAAATCCACGAAATTTCTATATAATGTTTAAGCCCAGTGGCTTGGCATGTGTGCGTGCTTGTGGGCAAGTTCAGTGACTATCGTGCATGACTCTGTGACTCCTTGGACTGTAGCCCGCCAGGCTCCTCTGTCCGTGGATTCTCCAGGCAGGAATACTGGAGTGGGTTGCTATTTCCTTCTGCAGGGGGTCTTCCTGACCCAGGAATCAAACCTGCCTCTCCTGCATGGGCAGGCAGATTCTTTACCTCTGAGCCACCTGGGAAGTAGTTTTGCATGAGTTGCGAATGCTCTGCTTATGTTTCCAGATCCATCTGTCCCTGCACTCTCTGAACGCTGGCCTGTGGCGCTGACCCACAGGGATAGGGGCCCTGCCCTCTGGCTGCCAGTTGGGTTTGGCCAATGGTGATGTCCTTCCTGAGATGGGATTGTTGAGGAGGGAAAAAGGAGGTTGGGGTTTTTGTTTCTCCAGCTTCACTGCCAAGCCAGGCTTCTCTCTGAGCTCCTGCCCTCTGGCCCTTGGCCCTGGGCTATGGTAGGAAGGAAGGAAGAGGTGATGTCTGGTTTCCTTATATCCCACCCAGGCCTTTGTGGACAGAGCCTGTATCAGATCCTCTTCAGAAGACCCTAATTTAAAGGATCCATTTGTTTCCTGCTGAGAATCTGACTGTAGCTATATATTTAGATCTCTGTGTGTGTTTATATATGCACACCTGTGCCTTACAGTGGGGTGACCTCTGTTCCCCCAAAACGTATGTTCATGTTTTCAAACCCGGAACCTGTGAATGTGATCTTATGTAGAAAACAGGGTTTTTGCAGATGTCATTAAATTAAGTACCTGGAGATGACATCCTCCTAGGTTTAGCGTGTATCCCAAATCCAATGACTAGCATCCTTTTAATGGAAAGTTAGAGGAAGATCTGAGCCACTTTAGAGACACTGGGAGATGACCGTGTGAAGATAGGGGCAGAGACTGGGGGATGTTGCCCCAAACCAAGGCTCATCTGAGACCACCAGAAGCTGGAAAAGGCAGGAAGGCTCCTCCCCTTCCAACCTCCAGAGAGAAAGCAGCCCAGCTGACATGGGATTCCACACATATGGCCTCCAAAACTGGGAGAGAATAAATGTATCTTATTTTAAGTTATTCAGTTTGTGGATAATTTTATTTTTGGAAACCACAGGAAATGAATACATACCTTTTTTGTCAATGTTAATATATTTTTAATATAAGCATAGAAAATTTCTAGAAACATGTGGTTAATACTCGTGTAGTTTTCCTCTGAGAATGGAAGTCTACTCCTCATTACTTGTGTGTGTATGTGTCTGGTTAGAATGTGTCTACTTTGATAATTTATAAAATATGCTAGGAAAAGAAGGAACTAGAGCCTAGAATCCCTTGGAAGAGTGTGCTTGTTGGATGACAGTTACAAACGCTCAACAGAATGAGTCTTCTCACAGCACCGAGAATCCCGTTTACCTGTGTGAGTGGGGAGACATCACAGAATAAAAAAGACTTTTTTTTTCCTTTCTTTTCTCATGTGTGATATTTGTACAGCCATCCTTCTCAGCCCTTCACAAATGTGAGACAAAGAACCTGGTTTAGGGTTTTCAGTAAGGAAATTCTACTAACCATATTCTTGGAAATATCTTTACTTTTAGTTAAAATGAACAAGCAAGCAAAAGGCAGATTCTTCATTAATGACACACCAAAGAAAGTCGAGTATGCACCATTAGCCATATAAAACAGTCCACAAGATCATGCTAGTCTGTTTCTGTGCCCTTTTTTCCCCCGTAAATCAGTGCAAACCTCTGAAATATTGAAGAATAAGTATTCATTGCCTTGTGGCTTTGTATGTATGATCGGTCTTCTTCACACACACACAAAACTCGTGGTGCGCAATTTTGTAGCAGACTATAATTTAGGGAGCATTAAAATGAAGCCCAACATTTTTATAAAAAACGAGCACTGTTGTGTTCAACAGGAAATAGCTCTGGCACGTTGTCAGCCAATTCCAAGTAGAAGAAAGATGTCATACACAGAGAATTGCGCAACAAAATGCTGTTATGTCCACTTACCTGAAAATAGTGCTAACATCTCATACCACTTAATTTTCACCATGCATCCTCTTTCTTTCAAAACAGTATTTTTTGTTTGCAATTTTATTTCACATGATTCCAAAGGAAAAGGCTCTTTCAACCCAGTCTACTTTGAAAGAAAATTAACTCTGTGCTTATAGTGCAACAATGAGGATATGGTTGATACAGTTTCAAACACATCATTGAATTGGAGATCATTAAGCAAACCGTGGTTACAGCATTAGGGTAACCTGATAGACACAGTCCACTGCTGTAAAATGTCCAAACGTGGAGCTGAAGAGAGAAAAAGATCAATCCTCTGGGTGTTTTTCTCAGTCTCATGCTAAATAGCATCTTTGATTTCTTCTCATTGGGTTGATGATTTTTTTCTCGGTGGTTGTTGCTTCATCGTGTTTTCATCGTCCGGTTGGATCGACGTGGCTCTGGTGTGGTCACTGCTTCACCGTCTTCTTTTCTAATCACCTGGGACATCCAGTTTCTCTTCCAGACACTGAGGAGACGGTAGTGGGGTGAGGCAGTGTATCGTGCTGTCTTCGCCAAGGGATTTCTGAAATGCCCTGTCCTGCAGTTCAGGCTACAGAGTAAACAGGACTTTCGCACCAGCCCCTCAGTCTCCTGCCTCTGTCCTTCTCCCAGGCCTGAGGGTCTTTACCTTGCACCCAAATTAACACTCACTTCTTTTATTCGCGTGATGGTTGTAGACTCCTCAGCCTCAGTGAAACTCCTGCTGGTGATGTAATAGAAACTGCTCCTACTCTAGTCTTGTTTTCTTTTAATAAACTAAAGAAAAAAAAAAACAACCCTTTTAGAACAGTTTTAATGTCTAGGAGAATAATAAAAATGGTACAGAGATTTTTTTTCCTATGCCCCACACCTAGTTTTTCTGATTATCAATGCCCTACATTCAGTTCAGTTCAGTTCAGCCGCTCAGTTGTGTCTGACTCTTTGTGACCCCATGAATCGCAGCACGCCACAAGCCTCCCTGTCCATCACCAACTCCCGGAGTTCACTCAGACTCATGTCCATCGAGTCAGTGATGCCATCCAGCCATTTCATCCTCTGTTGTCCCCTTTTCCTCCTGCCGCCAATCCCTCCCAGCATCAGAGTCTTTTCCAATGAGTCAGTTCTTCGCATGTGATGCCTTACATTAGTGTGGCGCATTTGCCATTGAGCTTCCCTGGTGGCTCAATTGTAAAGAATCCACCTGTCAATGCAGCAGACATGAGTTACATCCGTGGATCAGGAAGATTTCCTGGAGAAAGGCATGGCAACCCACTCCAGTGTTCTTGCCTGGAGAATCCCACGGGCAGAGGAGCCTGGAGAGCTACCTTCCATGGAGTCGCAAAGAGTTGGACACGACCTAGTGACTGAAAAACAACATCATGTTGACATAGTTTATTAAACAAAGTCAAGAATTATTCATATTTTTCTACTTTTTTAACTTAATACTCTTTTCCTGTTTCAGGACATCATACCGCAGGTAGCTGTTATATCTCTCTTGGCTCTTCAGACTGTAAAGTTATCAGATGTGCCTGTCTTTGATGACTTTAACAGTTTTGAGAACTATTAGCTTAGAATTTTGTGGAATGCCCCTGAATTGGGATTTTTCTGTTTTTTTTTTTTTTTTTTTCCATGATGATCAGACGGAAGTTAAAGAGCCTCTTGATGAAGGTGAAAGAGGAGAGTGAAAGGCAGGCTTAAAACTCAACATTCAAAAAACCAAGATCATGGTATCTGATTGCATCACTTCATGGAAAATAGATGGTCAAACAATGGAAACAGTGACAGACTTTATATTCTTGGGCTCCAAAATCACTGCAGATGGTGACTGCAACCATGAAAATAAAAGACGCTTGCTCCTTGGAAGAAAAGCTATAACCAGCCTAGACAGCTTGTTAAAATGCAGAGACGTTACTTTGCCAACAAAGGTCCATCTAGTCAAAGCTATGGTTTTTTTCCAGTAGACATGTATAGATGAGAGATTTGGACTATAAGGAAGGCTTAGCACCAAAGAATTGATGCTTTTGAGCTGTGGTGTTAGAGAAGACTCTTGAGAGTCCTTTGGACAACAAGGAGATCCAACCAGTCAATCCTAAAGGAAATCAATCCTAAATATTCATTGGCGGGACTGATGCTGAGGCTGAGACTCCAATACTTTGGCCACCTGTTGCGAAGAGCCAACTCACTGGAAAAGACCCTGATGCTGGGAAATATTGAGGGCAGGAGGAAAAGGGGGTGATAGAGGATTAGATGGTTAGACGGCATTATCTACTCAATGGACATGAGTTTGAGCAAACTCTGGGAGATGGTGAAGGGCAGGGAAGCCTGATGTGCTGCAGTCCTCGGGTTTGCAAAGAGTTGGACATGACTGAGTGACTGAACAACAAGGTGGAGGTTATGATTTGGGAGTGAGGAAGACCACAGAGGGAAAAGGGCCTTCTCAGCACATCATATCCAGGGGAAGCAAGTAAGTAAGTGTTAGTTTTTCAGTTGTGTCCAACTCTTTGGAATCCCTTGGATTTAGCCCACTAGGCTCCACTGTCCATGGCACTCTCCAGGCTAGAGTACTGGAGTGGGTAGCTATTCCCTTCTCCAGGCAATCTTCCCAACCCAAGGATGGAACCCAGGTCTCCTGCATTGCAGGTAGGTTCTTTGCCATCTGAGCCACCAGGGAAGCCCCATATCCAGGGTACTTGTTATCAACACAACTCATCACTGAGGACATTGGTCCTTATCACCTGGCTGAGGCTGTATCTGTACAACAAGTTTCCCTATTGTGATCCTGCTCTTTTATCCCCGTCATGCTGTCAACTTTGGAAAAAAATCACTGTGCTCATGGACTTGGACTTTAATCTGAGTCTGGAACTTATTACTTGTCAAATAGTTCAACTCTTTGTTTCTATTCTTCCCATCTGTAAAATGGAAATAGTATTTCCTTTGAAGAGTGGTTAAAAAAATGAGAAATTACTTATTCTGAGCCTGGTCTGCCACTCTTGGATGGATATCTGGTAAAAATTGCTGTTTCATAAGCAATAATTTTCCTAATTAGCTTCAATAGGTCATAATGTACCAAGTGCAGATTGAAAGTCATGCCTTATTTTTTATAAAAATATCATAACTTCAAATATCAGAATAAGCTAAGATGTATTTATAAGTTGTTTATTTCTTAATATTCTTTTTTCGCATTCAATTTTTAATATCCAGTTTGAAATTATACATCCCAGAATGTGTTTATTCTTAATATGTCCTGAAGTATTTGGAAAGATAGATTGTGATTAGCTTTTTGATGTAATTTCTCAGACACAAGCACATGTACTAAGGGTGTCACACTGGTTATAAAAATATTACCAAGTTGTTTTATACTGGTCAGGCTGGTTTTGAAGGTAAACTTATGGAGTGATATATTTGAGGGAAATCTAAGGCCCTCAGCCAAGGAAAGGGGGTGGTGTCCACTTGATTATGATTTTATTAATAATTATAAATATTTATACAAACATTTTTTAATAAAGACCAATAACCAATTATAGTTTTAATATACTTTTCTGTATCATGGTATAAATGATGCCTCCAAGTAGATTACATGTGCTCAGTAATGTCCCTGGTTTTCTTAATAGTAACCCACCTTCATGAAATAATCATAAGTGTGACTCATGCTCCAGGGCTTTAAAACTGTGTTCAGTTCTCACAACCTGTGAAGTAGATGGTGTCACTTTCATTTAGATCTGGACTGGGGCTCACAGAGGACTTGACCTGTTCAAGGCTGGAGAGCAGGTGAGGAGACCTACCTGTCGGACCGTCTCACCTGAGCCCCCCAGGGAACGCCTCCACTCCTCTGCTGCCTCTGATGTCCCCTGTGGGAGATACATCTTGCACCCTGAGAACCTCCCACTGGAGAAGGCTGGTGATTTTTCTGCAGAGGAAAGACTTTCTTCACTTTCCATTGTTTGCTTTGGCTAAGATGGAAAAGTACCTCTTGGAAACTCTCGTAAACTTTATGTTTGGAAAATTGAAATAGCACATTGAGAATAAGCAGAAAACCAGCCTGGTCTACTTTTCAGAGCAGTAACAGGGCAGAAAAGATAACTATACTTCTATTACTAAATGTTGGCCTTTAGATGCATGCTTTTCTACATTTATCTTACTTTCCAAGTAAAGGGTAAATTATTTTATATCAAAATAATATATAATGAAAGATTTGTGATATTTCTGTAAGAATAAGAGAAAATAATACCAGTAAGTATTCTTCCAAGCTTTGCTTAATTTATTTGGCAAATATAGATATCAATGTGACAAAGATTTTTTCTAAGAATAAAACCATGAAGTGGAAAACCTTAGTGCTAGATTGCAATCACTATAGTTGCATCAGGCTATAATTATCTTATGATGTAATGTGTAGCAAAAGACATAACACATAAACCTTGGTTGCATATTTTATTAGGCCATTGATTTAAGTATACTTTCATTTTATTAATGACTTAGTGTTGTTTGAAAAGAACCTCAGAGTAATTGTACTTTGTCCTTTCCCATATTTATTGGTAAAGGGACTATTATAATAAAATATCATGAAGAAAGCACCTCTCTTAAATGTCAGCTGCTCTGAGATATACAACAATGTAAAGTCGCTATGACATATAATTAAAACCTGGGCACATTCTACTAAGACTAAAACTGGCAGAAGTGAATTATAAAAGCTAGTTACCCATGTATTAGACATTTGATACTGGGAGGAAATTTGAAGCAATATTGGATCACCCATTGTTGTTGCTGTTGTTGAGTCTCTCAGTCGTATCCGAGTCTTTACAACCCCATGGACTGTAGCCCAGGATTCTTTTTCTGTGGGATTTCCCAGGCAAGAATACTGGAATGGACTGCCATTTCCTTCTCCAGAGGACCCTCCCGACCCAGGGATCGAGCTCCTGTGTCCTGCATCTCCTGCATTGGCAGCTGGATTCTTTACCACAAGTGCCACCTGGGAACCCACCATATTCTGCATGTGAAAGTGTCTCAGTCGTGTCTGACCCCTTGTGACCCCATGAACTACACAGTCCATGGAATTTCCAGGCCAGAATACTGGAGTGGGGAGCCTTTCCCTTTTCCAGGGAATCTTCCCAACCCAGGGATCAAACCCAGGTCTCCTGCAGTGCAGGCAGATTCTGCGCCAGCCGAGATACCAGGGAAGCTCATATTCTACATATTGAGGTTTTTTATCTGATATATGATGTGTCTGTAAAGTCTCCCAAGGCTGCTGTAACAAAGTGTGACAAAATGGGTCGCTTAACCAACAGAACAATATTGTCCCACAGTTCTGGAGACGGGAAGTCTAAAATCAAAGTGTCTGAAGAGTTGGCTCCGTCTGAGGGCTGCAAGTGGAAAATCTTTTCCCAGCTTCTCTCCTTGACTTGCAAACCACCATCGTCTCCCTGTGTCTCTTCACACTGCCTTCCCTCCATGTGTGTGTTCAGATTTCCCAGTCTCTTATGAACACCAGTCTTACTGGATTAGCATCCACTCTATTGACCTCAGTTTAGCTTGGTTAGCCCTCTAAGGATCCCTTTTCCAAACAAGGTTGCATTCAGAAGCACTGGGAGCAATTCATACATTGCAAAAGGGAAGATTCCCTGGTGGCTCAGAGGCTAAAAGTGTCTGCCTGGAATGTGGGAGACCCGGGTTCGATCCCTGGGTCGGGAAGATCCCCTGGAGAAGGAAATGGCAACCCACTCCAGTACTCCTGCCTGGAGAATCCCATGGAGGGAGGAGCCTGGTAGCCTACAGTCCATGGGGACGCAAAGAGTCGGACACGACTGAGCAACTTCACTTTCACTTTCATGGGTTAACTTAATTCAATTCATAACAATTTTCAAATGTTTCTTCCCAGCCTTATGTGGTCTGAATATTTCTTTGCCCTTGAAATTCATATGTTAAATCCGACCTCTAATGTGATGGTATTAGCAAGGGAGACCTTTGGTGGTCAGTATTTCATGAGGGTGGAGCCCTCATTGATAGAATTACTTCCTTCATAAAAGAGACTTAAGAGAGCTTCTTCACTCCTTCCATCATGTGAGGTTACAGTGACAAGGCTTGCGCAGTGGGTTCTCACCAGACACAGAATCTGCTGAGGTCTTGATCTTAGAATTGTCAGCATCCAAGATTGTGAGAAATAAATATCTGTGTTGCAAGCTTCCCAGTCTCTGGAATTTTGTCATAGCAGCCCAAATGAGTTAAGATAAATTATATGACTTAGCATGCACACACACATATGCTCTATCTTTTCATTATTTTAATGGAATTTTTTAACATGCAAAGCTTTTTTCTAAATATATGTACAGTGTTCTTGCCTGGAGAATCCCCATGGACAGAGGAGCCTGGCGGGCTACAGTCCATGGGGTCACACAGAATCAGACACAAGTGAGTGACTAAGCACAGCACAGCATATGTCCATATATATATATATGTACACACACGTTGTTCGCTTATATAATTTACAACTTCTTAATTCCAAAATCAAAGTATTTTTACATGTTAAAACTACATTAAATTATTTGAAAATATATAAAATACATTGAAAACATACATAGTGAATACTTCTCATTGCATAGTCTAAATAAGAAAATGTTTTCTCTGAAAACTAACTTTAGAAGCTAAATTATAAAATTGAAGTTAAAAATTAGAATTATTATTTTTTGGCCTTCTTTGTATAAATACACAACTGCTAATAGAGGTAGATGCTAAAATGACAGCTATGCCAATTAATCTAAAGGTAATTGTTTGTGTGTGTGTGTGTGTGTGTGTGTACTCATACATTCGCACGTATCTACATATGAGAGAAAGAGAGAGGGAGAGACAGTAAGAATTTTTCCACAATTCACGACTGAAGGATATAACATTTATAAATGAACTTTCCAATTTTAAATGTACCCAGAAGTTGATAAGCAGTGTAAGATACTGAGTCTGCAGTTCTAGTACATCATGTTCTAAATGCAAAGGATTTCAATCAGATCTGGGATATTTTCTTTTAAAATTGTTCCTGAGGTGAACGCCATTTCTTCATTTTTTCTTTCTTTGCATACTGACAGTACTACATGTAAACGGGAGATATAATTTCCTTTTGACACACACATGTGTCCTAGAAGTAGATCATCTTATCTTTTTTCCTATTCTTTAAAATTATAATTATTTGTGAAGATCACAGGGCTTCCCTGGTGGCTCAGACAGTAAAGAATCTACCTGCAGTGCAGGAGATCTGGGTTCAGTCCCTGGGTTGGAAAGATCCCCTGGAGAAGGGAATGGCTACCCACTCCAGCATTCTTGCCAGGAGAAGTCTATGGATAGAGGAGCCTTGTGGGCTGCTCATGGGGTTGCAGAGAGTTGGACATAACTGAGTGACAAACATTTCACTTCATGAAGATCACAAAGGGGGAAAAAAAAATCCCATAAAATTAGTCATTTGGAAATAGATCTACTAGAGAGAAACTATCTCCAAGAATAGAATATATGTCCTGCCAATCACAGAAGTAAATGCATAAACCCAAAATTACTTGCATTCAGGTCTTAACAAAACTCATTATTTCAGCAGTCTGAGAAGTCCACTAACTTTGGATTATTTCAAGAGTAATTACCCAGAAAAAGAAGCAAGTAAAAAATCATCAGTAACTTGCTCATCCCTTTATTTTTCACTTGTGTGTGTCAAAGACAACTTGTGTCTGTCAATAGTGTAAAACTGACATATATTCATGAAATGTAATAACCATTTTATTTCTCAATCAGATGCATGGGTTCAGTTCAGTTCAGTTCAGTTCAGTCGCTCAGTCGTGTCCGACTCTTTGTGACCCCGTGAATCGCAGCACGCCAGGCCTCCCCATCTATCACCAACTCCCGGAGTTCACTCAGACTCACATCCATTGAGTCAGTGATGCCATCCAGCCATGTCATCCTCGGTCGTCCCCTTCTTCTCCTGCCCCCAATCCTTCCCAGCATCAGAGTCTTTTCCAGTGAGTCAACTCTTCGCATGAGGTGGCCAAAGTACTGGAGCTTCAGCTTTAGCATCATTTCTTCCAAAGAAATCCCAGGGTTGATCTCCTTCAGAATGGACTGGTTGGATCTCCTTGCAGTCCAAGGGACTCTCAAGAGTCTTCTCCAACACCACAGTTCAAAAGCATCAATTCTTCGGCGCTCAGCCTTCTTCACAGTCCAACTCTCACATCCATACATGACCACAGGAAAAACCATAGCCTTGACTAGACGGACCTGAGTCGGCAAAGTAATGTCTCTGCTTTTGAATATACTATCTAGGTTGGTCATAACTTTTCTTCCAAGGAGTAAGCGTCTTTTAATTTCATGGCTGCAGGAAGTTCACAGTTCACATATTGCTGAAGCCTGGCTTGGAGAATTTTGAGCATTACTTTACTACCATGTGAGATGAGTGCAATTATGCAGTAGTTTGAGCATTCTTTGGTATTGCCTTTCTTTGGGACTGGAGTGAAAACTGACCTTTTCCAGCCCTGTGGCCACTGCTGAGTTTTCCAAATTTGCTGGCATATTGAGTGCAGCACTTTCACAACATCATCTTTCAGGATTTGAAATAGCTCAACTGGAATTCCATCACCTCCACTAGCTTTATTCATAGTGATGCTTTCTAAGGCCCACTTGACTTCACATTCCAGAATGTCTGGCTCTAGACCACTGTGGTGGGTGTTAGTAAATATCACACCTTGTCTCTTATTTTTCTACATTTGTGTGTCCCACTTAGGCACCTGGCTTGGAGAAGAACAATGCCCGGAGGGATCTGTCGAGAGACCACTTTAATAAATAGCAGCCTGTGGAATGCATTAGGAGGGTCAGAAGACAAGTGTATACTTCTTTTCACATTTTAATGGCTTACCTTGATTCTTCCTATAGTTCCTTTGGAACTGAATTCCAGAACAGAAAGAAATGGGTTTTCCAAATGTCTCTGTTCTCCCAGGCTAACAATGGAAGAATATAAATATTTTGAGTTTCACCGTTTTCTCCATTGGCTAGAAGACCTTGTTGAATGTATAAAATAAATGTATTATTAAGCCACGGTGGCTGCATTGGTTTAAATCAAATTTCATTTTTAAAGAATGACTCTGAAAGGAAAATATATAGGTCAAGTTGTTGCCTCCTCATATTTAAAGTAACTGAGTTATAGATCTCAAATAGCATTTTGATGGGAACTTAGATATGTCCTGCCACCTAGAAGCCCTTCTGGGTGCTTCAGTGATATACAGGGCCTGAGGATGTCCAGAAAGTTTGCATATATGTGCTTTCAAGCAAACTGATTGCTGTTTTACCAGGTGTTGTTATTAATGCAGAATCTAAATATATGCTTGTCAGGTGAGACTGTCTGGAAACATTCAGAGGGACTATGATCCTGTACAGGAGTGCTTCTCAGATTTTAATATAAATGCAGAACACCTGGGATCCTTGTTAAAATGTGAATTCTCATTCAGTGGGTCTGGCATGTGGACCAAGAGTTTACATTTCGAGCAAGTGCTTAGCTGATGTTAATATTCCTGGTCAACTGCAACACGTTGAGAAGCAAGAATCTAAAATAATGCAAAAGCTTTCAATAGTACTTCATCTATGAAATACAGTGTCCATAAGGTTAACGAAGTGTACACTAAAGAATTTTGTTAACTCCCAGTGAGTGAAACGGATACATATCTACAAGATTTGTTGTAAAGTTCATCATGACAATTTTTTTTTTGAATAATGCTATCATAAAAACAATTTTCTTTGGAGGAAAAAAAAGAAAGTCTTCTTAAATACACAGAAATATATCAGAATTTTAGAAAGACTTTCAAATGTTCATTTAAGCTAAAAAACAGAAATGATATAATAACCACAGTTTTATACAATGCCTTAGCCATTGTCAATAATAACATGGCACTATTCTAACAAACAACAGAAAATATCCCACTGGTAAAGAAATATCTGGTATGGGGATTATGGTGCTATAGAAACAATGAGAAAATTGGACAAAATATATAAAAGAATTGTTTTTAGATATTGGACTACATGCAGTGCTAGACTGTAATTCCTGAGATAAGGGAAATTAATGATGGGATACAAACAATTGTCCCAGCTTTCTGCCTGCAGGAGATTTCTGGGCAGGGCTTCAGGAATGAGAAATCCCAGCAGAGACACATCATCTTACTAATACAGAATTAGGACATCAGTGAGGCTGTGGAAATTGGAATTTGCATGGCAAATATCAAAGAGAACCAAGCTACATAGGGGGGAAAAAAAGACTCTATAAATTTGCATAACATTCTGGGGAAAACTGAAGGCAGGAGGAGAAGGGGATGACGGGATGACAGAGGATGAGATGTTTGGATGGCATCAATGACTCAATGGACATGAGTTTGAGCAAGCTCTGGGAGATGGTGAAGAACAGGGAAGCCTGATGTGATGCAGTCCATGGGGTCACAAAGAATCAAATGGTGTCTTGGATCAAATACTGTCCTGCTCATATATATAGCGGGCTTCTCTGGTGGCTCAGAGGATAAAGCATCTGCCTGCAATGCAGGAGACCTGGGTTCGATCCCTGGGTTGGGAAGATCCCCTGAAGGAGGGGATGGCAACCCACTCCAGTATTCTTGCTGGGAGAATCTCCATGGACAGAGAAGCCTGGTGGACTATAGCCCATGGGGTCACAGAGTTGGACATAACTGAGCAACTAAGCACGTGTATACATAAAGCTTCACAAGGCCAGACAAAGGGCCACTGCTGAATGCTGTGGGGGGAGATGTTCGACTTTGTTATAGCTATACCCAGAGATTGTATTAAATACCCAAGGTAGTCAGTAGATATTCCAGAATGTTAGAAGACCTTCCCTAACAGATCTTAAAAAATAACTGAAAGGATTACATTGATCTGAAAATAACATCTAAACAAACTTTAAATCTTTAAAGAGAACAACTAAATCCAAACATTCAACCATTTTACATTCAAAATCTCAGGAAGAAAACAAAAAGTTAAAAAAAATCAAAATAAAAAGTCATCAGAATGTAACCCATATCTTGCAGAAAAGTGAGTCAATAGAGTCAAACACAATGAAAGAGATGATGGAATTAGCAAGCAATGGCTTTAAACCAAGTAGTAAATAAGTTAATTAATTTTTAGAAAGTGAACATAATGAGGGATAAAATGAAGGATAAAAAATGCATGGCACTCTTAGAACTGAAAAGTGTAAATGAAAAATAAAACCAATAAAATTAGTGGAAGAATAGACACTACAGAAGAAATAACTGGTAAACTTGAAAACACTGCAATAGAAGTTAGCCAAATTGAAACAGTTTTTTAAAAATGGCTGAAAAATCAAAAAATGAAAAAACCTATATGACTAGTAGAACACTATAAAAAGGTTTAATCATTTAATTGTCACACAAAATGAAGAAAAGAAGAAGAACATGGCACAAAAGTATTTTGAAGAAATAAGAAATGGATAAGTTTTTTACAAATTTCATGAAAATTCTCGACTCATAGATTCAAGAAAAAACTCCAAACAAGCACAAAGAAAGCACCAGGAAGGTATACGATGCTCAGATTGATAAAAAATCAGTGCTAAAGAGATGATATTTAAGACTGCCTGAAGGAGAAAAAAATATATGTATAGATTGTTTATACGAAGTATATTGCATTTATATACAGGTGAAAAACTATAAGAATAGCCGTATAGTTTTCATCAGAAGCAAAGCAAAGAATAAGAAACTTGAACATAGTTTTGAAGGGCTAAAAGAGGATTGTCAAGTAGAATTCTACATGGAGTGATAGTATCTTTCAAAATTAAAAGTACAATTATTTTTTCATTGACAAATGTGAGAAAACTTGTCATCAGTAGATCTTCACTTCAGGAAGTATTAAAGAAAAGTTTGTCAGTAATATAACAAAATGAAATAAAGGATACAAAAAAGACACACAGATGTACATTTAAGGATAAAGAACACAATAACTGGGAAAAAAGGTGTATATATGGATGTAAATATATTTCTATATAAAAATATAAAATGATTTCTTTCTCAGATTTTAGCTAAAGATAAATAATGCAAATCTTCACCTTAAGAAATCTGGAATGATTATTTCAGGTCAGAGCAAGTAACTTTCAGAATAGAGATATCTGCAAAAATAATCATTTACATTTTGTAATATGAAATGACTAATAAATCAAGAGCACATTGAAATTCTAAATACATGGACAAATAACACATAAAGAAAATATATGAAGTAAAACTCATAGAAGTGAAAGAAATATGAAAATCACCATTAGAGTACAAGATTTCAGTATTTATCTCTCAGTGATTTATAGGACAAATAGATTTTTAAAAATTCTTAAAGAGAATACAAAAGAGTCTCTTTAAGAGTCTACAAAAGACATAAAACACTATCAACCAGCTTAACTTAATTAATATTTATAGAACACTGAACCCCAGAATAAAAGAATATATATTTTTTCAGCAGTACATGGAAAATGTACTGACAGACTTCATAGACCAGAAAAAAATTATTTCTAAATATATAAAAGTTGAAGTCATAAAGCAAAAGCTCACTGATCTTCGTGGTATCATATAAAAAGTAATGGCATGGACAGACAAGAAGCAGAAGATATTAAGAAGAGGTGGCAAGAATACACAGAAGAACTGTACAAAAAAGATCTTCACAACCCAGATAATCACGATGGTGTGATCACTCATCTAGAGCCAGACAACCTGGAATGTGAAATCAAGTGGGCCTTAGAAAGCATCACTATGAACAAAGCTAGTGGAGGAGATGGAATTTCAGCTGCACTATTTCAAATTCTGAAATATGATGTTGTGAAAGTGCTGCACTCAATATGCCAGCAAGTTTGGAAAACTCACTAGTGGCCACAGGAATGGAAAAGGTCAGTTTTGATTCCAATCCCAAAGAAAGGCAATGCCAAAGAATGCTCAAACTACTGCACAATTGCACTCATCTCACATGCTGGTAAAGTAATGCTCAAAATTCTCCAAGCCACGCTTCAGCAGTTGGTGAACCGTGAACTTCCTGATATTCAAACTGGTTTTAGAAAAGGGAGAGGAACCAGAGATCAAACTGCCACCATCCGCTGGATCATGGAAAAAGCAAGAGAGTTCCAGAAAAACATCTATTTCTGCTTTATTGACTATGCCAAAGCCTTTGACTGTGTGGATCACAATAAACTGTGGAAAATTCTGAAAGAGATGGGAATACCAGACCACCTGACCTGCCTCTTGAGAAATCTGTATGCAGGTCAGGAAGCAACAGTTAGAACTGGACATGGAACAACAGACTGGTTCCAAATAGGAAAAGGAGTATGTCGAGGCTGTATATTGTCACCCTGCTTATTTAACTTCTATGCAGAGTACATCATGAGAAATGTGAGGCTGGAAGAAGCACAAGCTGGAATCAAGATTTCCAGGAGAAATATCAATAACCTCAGATATGCAGATGACACCACCCTTATGGCAGAAGTGAAGAGGAGCTAAGAAGCCTCCTGATAAAAGTGAAAGAGGAGAGTGAAAAAGTTGGCTTAAAGCTCAACATTCAGAAAACGAAGATCATGGCATCTGGTCCCATCACTTCATGGGAAATAGATGGGGAAACAGTGGAAACAGTGTCAGACTTGCTTTTTTTGGACTCCAAAATCACTGCAGATGGTGACTGCAGCCATGAAATTAAAAGACACTTACTCCTTGGAAGGAAAATTATGACCAACCTAGATAGGTTGGACCACAGCCTTGTATAACTCAATGAAACCAAGCCATGCCTGTGGGGCAACCCAAGACGGGCGGGTCATGGTGGAGAGGCCTGACAGATTGTGGTCCGCTGGAGAAGGGAATAGCAAGCCACGTCAGTATTCTTGCCTTGAGAACCCCATGAACAGTAGGAAAAGGCAAAATGATAGGATACCAAAAAACTCCCCAGGCCATTAGGTGCCCAATATGCTACTGGAGATCAGTGGAGAAATAACTCCAGAAAAAATGAAGGGATGGAGCCAAAGCAAAGACAACACCCAGTTGTGGATGTGACTGGTGATAGAAGCAAGATCCGATGCCGTAAAGAGCAACATTGCATAGGAACCTGGAATGCCAGGTCCATGAATCAAGGCAAATTGGAAGTGGTCAAACAAGAGATGGCAAGGGTGAACGTCAACATTCTAGGAATCAGCGAACTAAAATGGACTGGAGTGGGTGAATTTCACTCAGATGACCATTACATCTACTACTACAGGAAGGAATCCCTCAGAAGAAATGGAGTAGCCATCATGGTAAACAAGAGTCTGAAATGCAGTACTTGGATGCAGTCTCAAAAACGACAGAATTTTCTCTGTTCATCTCCAAGGCAAACAATTCAATATCACAGTTATCCAAGTCTATGCCCCAGCCAGTAATGCTGAAGAAACTGAAGTTGAACGGTTTTATGAAGACCTACAAGACCTTTTAGAACTAACACCCAAAAGAGATGTCCTTTTCATTATAGGGGACTGGAGTGCAAAAGTAGGAAGTCAAGAAACAGCTGGAGTAACAGGCAAATTTGGCCTTGGAATGTGGAAAGATACAGGGCAAAGACTAATAGAGTTTTGCCAAGAAAATGCACTGGTCAAAGCAAACACCCTTTTCCAACAACACAAGAGAAGACTCTACACATGGACATCACCAGATGGTCAACATTGAAATCAGATTGATTATATTCTTTGCAGCCAAAGATGGAGAAGCTCTATACAGTCAACAAAAACAAGACTGGGAGCTGACTGTGGCTCAGATCATGAACTCCCTATTGCCAAATTCAGACTTAAATTGAAGAAAGTAGGGAAAACGGCTAGACCATTCAGGTATGACCTAAATCAAATCCCTTATGATTATACAGTGGAAGTGAGAAATAGATTTAAGGGTCTAGATCTGATAGACAGAGTGCCTGATGAACTATGGAATGAGGTTCGTGACATTGTACAGGAGACAGGGATCAAGACCATCCCCATGGAAAACAAATGCAAAAGAGCAAAATGGCTGTCTGGGGAGGCCTTAAAAATAGCTGTGAAAAGAGAGGCGAAAAGCAAAGGAGAAAAGGAAAGATATAAGCACCTGAATGCAGAGTTCCAAAGAATAGCAAGAAGAGATAAGAAAGCTTTCTTCAGTGACCAATGCAAAGAAATAGAGGAAAACAACAGAATGGGAAAGACTAGAGATCTCTTCAAGAAAATTAGAGATACCAAGGGAACATTTCATGCAAAGATGGGCTCGATAAAGGACAGAAATGGTATGGACCTAACAGAAGCAGAAGATATTAGAACCAGACATCTTGGAATGTGAAGTCAAGTGGGCCTTAGAGCATCACTATGAACAAAGCTCGTGGAGGTGATGGAATTCCAGTGGAGCTATTTCAAATCCTGAAAGATGATGCTGTGAAAGTGCTGCACTCAATATGCCAGCAAGTTTGGAAAACTCAGCAGTGGCCACAGGGCTGGAAAAGGTCAGTTTTGATTCCAATCCCAAAGAAAGGCAATGCCAAAGAATGCTCAAACTACCGCACAATTGCACTCATCTCACACGCTAGTAAACTAATGCTCAAAATTCTCCAAGCCAGGCTTCAACAATATATGAACCGTGAACTCCCTGATGTTCAAGCTGGTTTTAGAAAAGGCAGAGGAACCAGAGATCAAATTGCCAACATCTGCTGGATCTTGGAAAAAGCAAGAGAGTTCCAGAAAAAACATCTATTTCTGCTTTATTGACTATGCCAAAGCCTTTGACTGTGTGGATCACAATAAACTGTGGAAAATTCTAAAAGAGATGGGAATGCCAGACCACCTGACCTGCCTCTTGAGAAATCTGTATGCAGGTCAGGAAGCAACAGTTAGAACTGGACATGGAACAACAGACTGGTTCCAAGTAGGAAAGGGAGTACATCAAGGCTGTATATTGTCCCCCTGCTTATTTAACTTCTATGCAGAGTACATCATGAGAAACGCTGGGCTGGAAGAAGCACAAGCTGGAATCAAGATTTTCAGGAGAAATATCAATCACCTCAGATATGCAGATGACACCACCCTTATGGCAGAAAGTGAAGAGGAGCTAAGAAGCCTCCTGATGAAAGTGAAAGAGGAGAGTGAAAAAGTTGGCTTAAAGCTCAACATTCAGAAGACTAAGATCATGGCATCTGGTCCCATCACTTCATGGCAAATAGATGGGGAAACAGTGGAAACAGTGTCAGACTTTATATTTTGGGGCTCCAAAATCACTGCAGATGGTGACTGCAGCCATGAAATTAAAAGATGCTTACTCCTTGGAAGAAAAGTTATGACCAACCTAGATAGCATATTCAAAAGCAGAGACATTACTTTGCCTACTAAGGTCCACCTAGTCAATGCTGTGGTTCTTTCTGTGGTCATGTATGGATGTGAGAGTTGGATTGTGAAGAAGGCTGAGCACCAAAGAATTGATGTGTTTGAACTGTGGTGTTGGAGAAGACTCTTGAGGGTCCCTTGGACTGCAAGGAGATCCAATCAGTCCATTCTGAAGGAGATCAACCCTGGGATTTTTTTTGGAAGAAATGATGCTAAAGCTGAAACTCCAGTACTTTGGCCACCTCATGCGAAGAGTTGTCTCATTGGAAAAGAGTTTGATGCTGGGAGAGATTGGGGACAGGAGGAAAAACGGATGATCCAGAATTAGATGGCTGGATGGCATCATGGACTCGATGGACGTGAGTCTGGGTGAACTCCGGGAGTTGGTGATGGACAGGGAGTCCTGGCGTGCTGCGATTCATGGGGTCGCAAAGAGTCGGAGACCACTGAGCGACTGAACTGAGCTGAACCTAGACAGTATATTCAAAAACAGAGACATTCCTTTGCCAACAAATGTTCATTTAGTCAAGGCTATGGTTTTTCCAGTGGTCATGTATGGATGTGAGAATTGGACTGTGAAAAAAGCTAAGCACTGAAGAATTGATGGTTTGAACTGTGGTGTTGGAGAAGACTCTTGAGAATCCTATGGACTGTAAGGAGATCCAACCAGTCCATCCTAAAGGAGATCAGTCCTGGGTGATCTTTGGAAGGACTGATGCTAAAGCTGAAACCCCAGTACTTTGGCCATCCCATGTGAAGAGTTGACTAATTGGAAAAGACTCTGATGCTAGGAGGGATTGAGGGCAGGAGGAGAAGGGGACAACAGAGGATGAGCTGGCTGGATGGCATCACCCACTGGATAGACATGAGTTTGAGTGAACTCTGGTAGCTGGTGTTGGACAGGGAGGCCTGGCATGCTGCAATTCATGGGGTCGCAAAGAATGGGTCATGACTGAGTGACTGAACTGAATAACGAATAAATCTAGAGTGTTTCCAAATATCTGGGAATTAAATACATACTGCTAGCTAACCCATGAGGTTAAAATAAATATTTAAAAATAGAAGATGTTTTGAATTGATTAAGACTCCTGGAGAAGGTAGTGAGAAAAACTTGAGAACAATCGCAGAGTTCCAGTTCATGTATTTAGAGCATTTGTTATGACTTGGGCTGTGGACAAGAATGAGGTCTATAAAAGCAAACCTGGAAAAGTGATCTTGGGCGAGTTCAGAATCTTGAATTTAACAGCAACAAATATATGTTTATTCTGGAGGTGATCAGAAGTATCGGTTTTAGAAAGGAAACATTTCATGGACTTTTGCAGCTAATTTGCTGATATCAATAGGCACATTATTGTACCTTGAATGACTAATCAATTTCCATATTAATGTTTTCCATATTTCACCAATGATTGATATATACATTAGTGTCCGATAGAGGACCCAAATTGAGCTGGTGAAACACGGTAGAGGAAAATCACAGACAAGCCTGCAGGGGTGTTTGTATTATAGGTATTAACTGATATTAGACATGAAACAGAATAAGAATTCAGAAACCTTATCTATAAACTAAGGCAAAATGAATTGCTTGATTGGTAAATCCATTGAAGAAACATAAGAAACATATCTCTCTTATATTAAAGGACCTTTGATTAAGTATATGTTATGATACACTTTCCATATAGTAATTGAACATTAATTCAGCACACTTTGTTTGCCAGACAAGATAGATGCCTGGCCCTGTATTATAAGACTTAGCTTTAATAGATTCACAGAAAGAGCTTCTCAACTTATCAGGTTTTTTACTATTGTTTTCTCAGATAAGAAGCACATTGTGTGCTGTTTAGTATATGAATAATGTTGAACTGCTTATTGACTTTCATTGTGTCTAGAACGTTACAAGGAATGAATTAGCATCAGGAGGATTATGCTGAGTGTTTATCCAGACTATGAATGTCTAATATCAAAAAGTTAAAATAAATAGAGCAGGCACCATCATTTCATTTCAGAGGTCAAGTGATGGAAAAAGTTCTTACCATAACTTTCTTCCAAAGATGACAAATATAACCCATCTTTCTCCTTAAATCAATGTGGAATCTCTCCATCACCATCACTGTTCTGTCTATCCTACTGAGAGGCAATTCAGTTATAAATAGTAGAGATAAAAATGTACAAAAAAAAAAAAGCCTCTGCTTTTACAGAATAAGTAAAATCATGGGAAAATATATATTTTGAAACATCCCTGCCAACATAACCCAAATACATATTAAAGAATCTTATTTGTATATTGTCAGCATAGGAACATAGCTTATTAAAAGGTTTAAAATCTTGCTGACCTTTCTTTGAAATAAATGTGGAGCAGCTATTATATTATTAAGTGCCTTAATTCTAAAAATAATCTGATTTGTATGTACTTCTGCCTTGCAATTCACCGAATACCTATTGCCCGAGGAAGTACATTCTCGTAACAGGCTAACACTTGGGGGGTTCTCTGCATGTTAGCAGTGCTGCTGCAACTGGAAACTGAACAGTCACCATATTAGGGTCAGTACAGAGTTTTTTTCCATTCTATGTAATTTCCCTTCACAGTGTAATAGAAAAAACTCAGTATTTCAGTGAACCTGGTATTCTTGCCAAACTGACTCCTTCTTTTTAAAAACTCAAATGGGGCTTAACTTTGTGGTTAAATTATAGGAAATATAGTCATTCATAAGAGCTTCCCTGGTGGCTAGGACGGTAAAGCATCTGCCTACAATGCGGGAGACCCAGGTTCGATCCCTGGGTCAGGAAGACCCTCTGGAGAAGGAAATGGCATCCCACTCCAGTACTCTTGCCTGGAAAATCCCATGGACGGAGGAGCCTGGAAGGCTACAGTCTATGGGGTCGCAAAGAGTCGGACATGACTGAGCGACTTCACTCATAGTCATTCACCAGCAGAAAACATAAAAACTCTGCTAGGATATTTTGAGTTTGAAGTTCTTATTGGCTTCACTGTGATTTCCAAGAAGCTGACCTATGAAGACACAGCATAAAAGGAGTGGTCAGCCAGTATACTCATGGACCTCTGTGCTAGAAACAGCAGGGAGAACTCCTCACCCTCTGCCTTCCTGCACCACATGGCCTTCATCCACCCAGTTCACCACAGCACAGAGGATGATGGCCTTTTTTAGATTCCATGTGTGTCGGTTTAAATTATGTTTTTCTCTGGATAGATTCCCAGGAGTGGAATTGCTGGATCATACGGTAGTTCTGGGCTTCCTAGGTGGCTCAGTGGTTTAAAAAAAAACAAAAAAAAAAACAAAAAAAACCTCACCTGTCAATGCAGGAGACACAAGAGACAAAGTTTTGACCCAGGTTTGGGAAGACCCCCAGGTTGGGAAGATCTCCTGGTGAAGGAAATGGCAACCCGCTCCAGTATTCTTGCCTGGGAAAATCTCATGGATGGAGGAGCTAGACAGGCTACAGTGCCGGGGGTCGCGGAGAGGCAGACAAGACTGAATGCACACGCACTCACTCACAGTAGCTCTATTTTCAGTTTTTAAAGGAACTTCCATACTGTTCTCCACAGTAGCTTCACCAGCCTACATTCCCACTTATTTACAAAACAGAAATAGAGTCACAGAAGTGGGAAAGGAAGAGAGGGATAAACCGGGAGATTGGGATTGACCTATACACACTACTCTATGTAAAATCGATAACTAGTAAGAACCTACTGTATAGCACAGGCAACTCTACTCAATACTTTGTAGTGGCCAAATGGGAACAGACTCTAAAAAAGAGTGGATATATGATATGTATAACTGGTTTACTTTGCCATGCAGCAGAAGCTAATACAATATTACAAATCAACTCTAACTCCAAAAAAAATTAATTTTAAAAATTGCCTTTAGTTCCCTCCTCTTTCATCCTGTCTTCCTCTCTGTGGTAACTTTCTACTTCAAACACAGTTTTCTTTTCTCACCTTGCTGTTGGAATACCTAACAGCAAGCACCAATGACTCATGACATTAGATTTGGCCAGTGTACATGTTCCTAAATCTTCAGGTTACTAAATCAGCTCCCAGAAACAGCTTGGATTCACCTCCTTCTGGACCAAAGTGCTTCCTCAAAGCATTGAATGTTTCAGTTCCACACTACACTTAAGCATTTTGTTTATGTTACTAAATCATATTGATTTGTAGATTATACTAAAGTCTTATGTCACAGTATAAATTTCTCTTAAATTATCGATTATTCAATTTCAGGAAGCATAGTTTGGATGACAAGTTATTTGGTCTTTTGTTACTGAATCTAAGTCTAACTGGCTAGCAAATAGATTGACTTGCTTTTAAATAGTCAATCAATCAAATGGTCTTAAGTGTTCTGATGTGTAAAAGTGATGACTCACGTTAATTATGTCCCACTGAATTTGGTTTAAGAAAGTGCTGATGTATAAGTTCTCTCTCGTAAAGCCATGTAGTACACACATCTACTCAATGACCAGTCATCAATTTCAGGAAGTATTAGTTCATTTCAGTAAATTTCAGTTCAGTCTCTCAGTCATGTCCAACTCTTTATAACCGCATGGACTGCAACACGTGAGGCCTCCCTGTCCATCACCAACTCCCGGAGTCCACCCAAACCCATGTCCATTGAGTCGGTGATGCCATCCAACCATCTCATCCTCTGTCATCCCCTTCTCCTCCTGCCTTCAATCTTTCCCAGCATCAGAGTCTTTTCCAAAGAGTCAGTTCTTCACATCAGATGGCCCAACCATTGGAGCTTCAGTCTCAGTCCTTCAATGAATATTCAGGACTAATTTCCTTTAGGATGGACTGGTTGGATCTCCTTGCAGTCCAAGGGACTCTCAAGAGTCTTCTTCAACACCACAGTTCAAAAGCATCAATTCTTTGGTGCTCAGCTTTCTTTATAGTCCAACTCTCACATCCATACATGACTACTGAAAAAAAACGTAGCTTTGACTAGATGGACCTTTGTTGGCAAGGTAATGTCTTTGCTTTTTAATATGCCATCTAGGTTGGTCATAGCTTTTCTTCCAAGGAGCAAGCATCTTTTACTTTCATGGCTGCAATCACCATCTGCAGTCATTTTAGAGCCACCCAAAATAAAGTCTGACACTGTTTCCCCATCTATTTGCCAGGAAGTGATGGGACCAGATGCCATGATCTTAGTTTTCTGAATGTTGAGCTTTAAGCAAACATTTCACTCTCCTCTTTCACTTTCATCAAGAGGCTGTTTAGTTCATCTTCACTTTTTGCTATATCTGAGGTTATTGATATTTCTTCTGGCAATCTTGATTCCAGCTTGTGATTTATCCAGCCCAGCATTTCACATAATGTACTCTGCATATAAGTTAAATAAGCAGGGGGATTATATACAGCCTTGACGTACTCTTTTTCCTATTGGAAACCAGTCTGTTGTTTCATGTCCGGTTCTAACTGTTGCTTCCTGACCTGCATACAGATTTCTCAAAGGCAGGTCAGGTGGTCTGGTATTCCCATCTCTTTCAGAATTTTCCACAGTTTATTGTGATTCACACAGTCAAAGGCTTTGGCATAGTCAATAAAGCAGAAATAGATGTTTTTCTGGAAGTCTCTTGCTTTTTCGATGATCCAGTGGATGTTGGCAATTTGATCTTTGGTTCCTCTGCCCTTTCTAAATCCAGCTTGAACATCTGGAAGTTCACAGTTCATGTACTATTGAAGCCTGGCTGGGAGAATTTTGAGAATTACTTTGCTAGTGTGTGAGATGAGTGCAATTGTGTGGTAGTCTGAGCATTCTTTGGCATTGCCTTTCTTTGGGATTGGAATCAAAACTGATGTTTTACAATCCTGTGGCCACGGCTGAACTTTCCAAATTTGCTGGCATATTGAGTGTAGCACTTTCACAGTATCATCTTTTAGGATTTGAAAGAGCTCAACTGGAATTCCATCACCTCCACTAGCTTTGTTTGTAGTACTAGTTTCTAAGGCCCATTTGACTTTGCATTCCAGGATGTCTGCCTCTAGGTGAGTGATCACACCATCATGATTATTTGTGTTACGCAGATCTTTTCTGTATAGTTCTTTTGTGTATTCTTGCCACCTCTTCTTAATATCTTCTCCTTTTGTTAGGTCCATACCATTTATGTCCTTTATTGTACCCATCTTTGTATGAAATGTTCCTTTGGTATCTCTAATTTTCTTGAAGAGATCTCTTAGTCTTTCCCATTCTATTATTTTCCTCTATTTCTTTGCATTGATCGCTGAGGAAGGCTTTCTTATGTCTCCTTGCTATTCTTTGAAACTCTGCATTCAAATGGGTATATCTTTCCTTTTCTCCTTTGCCTTTTGCTTCTCTTCTTTTCACAGCTATTTGTAAGGCCTCCTCAGACAACCATTTTGCCTTTTTACATTTCTTTTTCTTGGGGATGGTTTGGATCCTTGCCTCCTATACAATGTCATGAACCTCCGTACATAGTTCTTTAGGTACTCTGTCTATCAGATCTGCTCCCTTGTATCTATTTGTCACTTCCACAAGTGTATAATCATAAGGGATTTGACTTAGGTCATACCTGAATGGTCTAGTGTTTTTCCTTAATTTCTTCAATATAAGTCTGAATTTAGCAATAAGGAATTTATGATCTGAGCCACAGTCAGTTCCTGGTCTTGTTTTTGCTGACTGTATAGAGTTTCTCCATTTTTGGCTTCAAAGAATATAATCTGATTTTGGTATTGACCATCTGGTGATGTCCATGTGTAGAATCTTCTCTTGTGTTGTTGGAAAAGGGTGTTTGCTATAACCAATGCGTTCTCTTGGCAAAACTCTGTTAGCCTTTGCCCTGCTTCAAATTTGGCCCCAAGGCCATATTTGCTTGCTACTACTGATATTTCTTGACTTCCTGCCTTTGCAGTCTAGTCCTCTGAATTATGAAACATCTTGTTTATGAATGTTAAAACATGGATGATTTTTTGTTGTTGTTCTTCATGCCAAACAGTGCAGTATAGTGGGATAAAATAGTATAACATTTACCAAAAGACTGGATTTCTTTCATAAATTTTACCACAGTTTTTAATATAACTGTATTAATCAGAGTTGAATATGGAAATCAGAAACATGGTAAATATTCTTAGAAAAAATGTGTTTTAAAACATAAATGATGTATTTACAGAATAATTGAGGAGGTTTGAGTAATTGATACAGTCATGTATGGATGTGAAAGTTGGACTATAAAGAAAGTTGAGCACTGAAGAATTAATGCTTTTGAACTGTGTTGTTGGAGAAGACTCTTGAGGGTCCCTTGGACAGCAAGGAGATCCAATCAGTCCATCCGAAAGGAAATCAGTCCTGAATATTCATTGGAAGGACTGATGCTGAGGCTGAAACTTCAATCCTTTGGCCACCTGATATGAAGAACTGACTCATTGGAAAAGACCCTGATGCTGGGAAAGATTGAAGGCAGGAGGAGAACGGGATGACAGAGTGTGAGATTGTTGGATGGCATCACCCATTCAATGGACAAGAGTTTGAGTAAACTCCAGGAGTCAGTGATGGACAGGGAGGCCTAGTGTGCTGCAGTCCATGGGGTTGCATAGAGTCGGACACGACTGAGCTGAACTGAACTGAACTGAATAATTGATATTAGGGAATCAATGCTTGAAAGCTTGTTTTAAAAGTTACATAACACTGTCTGAGATTATTATCCAGGAACATGGAAGAGGTTTGCACTGGTTCTTAGCAAATATGAAGTCAGTGTGCCTCTCATCATAAATAATCTGTCTCCACAAATGTCTATGGCTTCATATATTTGTCTCTGGGTAATCTTTATTCTACTTCTGACACAATTCTACTTTGAGTTCTTGTTCATGTGTGCCTGCTCAGTCGCTAGTTGTGTCTGAGTCTTTATGACCCAATGAGCTGCAGCCTGCCAGACTTTTTTGTCCGATTTTACATTATACGCTTGATCACCATGGTCATGGCTGTTTCTACATACATATTAAAAGGGAGAAGCAACCAAAGACATAACTATTTGTGGAACACAGCAAACGAAAATGTGTGTGTAGTGTAGGAGAAATAGTGCTCACTCAATGCAGTGTTTCTTGTGTTCCTGCACGCATTCAGCCTCTTTTGAGTCAGGTGGAGCCGTATAACTATTTCACGGACTAGAGTTTGTAAGCTGCAGTGGTGAACTTCACTTCGAATCCAGGATTCACAATGCTGGTGTGAGTTCTCTATACTCTTTCTTCATTTCTTCTGGCACTTCTGGAGGCCATGTGTCCCCAGTGCTTACACCTCTAGGAAGCCTGCCAGGCAGTTGTCCTGGAGAACTGCTGATCTGCATTGACCTTGGCATCAGCCAAGTGATGTATTAAGTCATGGAGATTTCCAGAAACTCTTTTGTCCCAACGAGACCTGGACTTTCCTGACAAGGTCAATATTACAACTTTCATATCTGCCATCAAGAGGTGTAGTTTTCTACCATCACCATCCATTTTAATGTGCCTTTTGCCCTCAAACATTTAGCCTGAGCCGAATTCTTTACCTAGTATGAGGGAGCAAAACTTCATTTCAGTCTATGTTGGGTTGATACTCTCCCATGAATTGTTACTGTTATAAAGTACCAAGGAGTGCAGAGAAGTACCCAGCCAGTTCCCTGGTTTCCAGATACAGACTTCCTTTTCTTCCTTATGTACTAACAAACTAATCCACTTTGATATCCAGAATCAATAATTCCAGAGAACTCAGTATTTCCTTTTAATCTCAAAATAACGAAATGACAGTCCCAACTTCTGGTTTAATAAGAAAGTTAGTATGTCTCCTGGTGAACGCATTTTTCCCACGAGCATGAAGACCTCTAAACAAGCAGATCATAAAGTCATGGAGAGGAGGTAATGTTCACAAGTGGATTATTAGTCGTAATTGTGGAAGATTCTAGGTCCATTCCTGCACCTTAGTTCTGCATCCAGGAGGAAGAATAAGAGTGATACATTGATCAACAGTTGACAGCACATTACATACCTTGTGGGCATCGCCCCAGTGTTAATGTGCGGTATGCAAACCGCCATCATCACTGAGTGTTCCCCAGCCCACTATCCTCTATGGCCATTTATGTACGAGCAATGGAGAATGTGGTCAGCGGGGAATCTCGTGGCTTCCACAAAGGGCCTCCTGAATTTTGCACTGACATGCATCGCTTGATCAAGGCAGGATCGTGTGGGATGACTGGTGGTGAACGAGGCATTCAGAAAGTACACAGCCAGTCGTGCGGTTTGAAGTTCACCCCTGAAAGAATTTCCCTCCCTCCCTTCCCTCAGATTTGTGGAGTCTATGACTCTGTGCTTGTCACACATGTCAGCATGGTGTACAGGACGACTCACAAACTAGGCTCATTATTTCAATATCATATTCGTAAAAGTCTTTCTACCATATCATACGTATGGGTTGAGCGAGAGATCTCAGTGTGGCAGAAATGGACACAATTGGTCTAGAAATTGGTGAGAAGATGTGAAGACTCAAATCTACTCATCTATTTTAGCCCAAAGGACTTATTCTCTGAGACTTCTGGGTAAATCATCCTCTTTGAAATTACAGAGGCTATTTAAATGGCAATATTGCCATTCTCCACTCATAACCTAAAGAAGATAAGTACTAATGTGCTCCCAAGAAAAATGACTGTCCACCACTAACTGACCTACTTCTTACTAACTTTGTGAAAGATGATTATCTGTGTCTTCATGGGGCCAACATTCCTGGGTGGAGGGTGAATCCCACCTCCTTCTTAAAAGGTTTATGTTGTTTCCCCACGTTTTCCTCTTCATTAAATCTTGAACCAGCCTTCTGAGACTCAGGGGAGGCAGAAGCAAAACGTCAGGGGTGGGGAGTTCATAGAGCCAAGAGGGTCAGAAAGGGTGCTGTTCAGTTTCATTAAGTCTGTTCAAATGTTCAATTTCTCACTTGTTTTCATTCAATGCACTTGACCCTGTGCTTATGAAATCAACCTTCTATTCTCATGCCTCAACACCTCTACTCACCACATTTGTGAAATGGGAATATGGGAATTCTAGACAAATTGATCTCTAAGCTGCCATGGATGTTCCATGATATGTACTGTAAGATAAAACATAAAAAGTGGAAATTATATGGATTCCAAACAAAAATCTACCCCTTGGTGCTCTTTGTTTAGGTAAGACTATTTCATTCATCCATTTAAAAGTTCATTCATCCATTATTTCCCACCTATTACATGTAATGAACTGCTGTTGTTCAGTTGCTATGTCATGTTTGACTGTTTTGTGACCCCATGGACATTGTCTGCCAAGCTCCTCTATGGGAATTCCCACGCAAGAATACTGGAGCAGGTTGTCATTTCCTTTTCCAGGGGACCTTCCTGACCCGGGGATGGGACTTGCATGTCCTGCATTGGCAAACAGATTCATTACCACTGAGCCACCAGGGAAGCCTGTAATGAACTATATGTATCAATAGTAGGTTACTTTACCAATTAGTTGTAGTTTGTACACTCTTTTGCTTAGACGACAGTCAAAACATATCTCAGAATTCAGTAAACCATATTTATGGCCGTAAAAGAATTGTAGGAAAAAATAATTCAATTTCAAGATAAATAAAACATCCAAGTGTTGAAGTGGATGCAAACCACCGAAAACACAGTTGATAGAGCTTCCGATTGATACTATATATCAAGAGGGCTCAAAGAAAGTGAAACAGAAAATAAAATTACTATTGTTGGATGATGCTACTTTGTATTAATGCAGGTTTCTTTATGTCAAAATCCATATTAAAGAAAAACATTTTCCATGATTTTTTTCAAGAATCTTCATACAACTATTTGCGCTTTCAGTTCAGTTCAGTTCAGTCACTCAGTCATCTCCGACTCTTTGCGACCCCATGAATCGCAGCACGCCAGGCCTCCCTGTCCATCACCATCTCCCAGAGTTCACTCAGACTCACGTCCATCAAGTCCGTGATGCCATCCAGCCATCTCATCCTCTGTCGTCCCTTTCTCCTCCTGCCCTCAATCCCTCCCAGCATCAGAGATTTTTCCAATGAGTCAACTCTTCGCATGAGGTGGCCAAAGTACTGGAGTTTTAGCTTTAGCATCAGTCCTTCCAAAGAACTCCCAGGGCTGATCTCCTTCAGAATGGACTGGTTGGATCTCCTTGCAGTCCAAGAGAGTCTTCTCCAACACCACAGTTCAAACGCATCAATTCTTCAACGCTCAGCCTTCTTCACAGTCCAACTCTCACATCCATACATGACCACAGGAAAAACCATAGCATTGACTAGGCAGACCTTAGTCGGCAAAGTGATGTCTCTACTTTTGAATATGCTGTCTAGGTTGCTCATAACTTTCCTTCCAAGGAGTAAGTGTCTTTTAATTTCATGGCTGCAGTCACCATCTGCAGTGATTTTGGAGCCCCAAAATATAAAGTCTGACACTGTTTCCACTGTTTCCCCATCTATTTCCCATGAAGTGATGGGACCAGATGCCATAATCTTTGTTTTCTGAATGTTGAGCTTTAAGTCAACTTTTTCACTCTCCTCTTTCACTTTCATCAAGAGGCTTCTTAGCTCCTCTTCACTTTCTGCCATAAGGGTGGTGTCATCTGCATATCTAAGGTTATTGATATTTCTCCCAGCAATCTTGATTCCAGCTTGTGTTTCTTCCAGTCCAGCGTTTCTCATGATGTACTCTGCATAGAAGTTAAATAAGCAGGGTGACGATATACAGCCTTGACGTACTCCTTTTCCTATTTGGAGCCAGTCTGTTGTTCCATGCCCCGTTCTAACTGTTGCTTCCTGACCTGCATACAGATTTCTCAAGAGGCAGGTCAGGTGGTCTGGTATTCCCATCTCTTTCAGAATTTTCCACAGTTTGTTGTGATCCACACAGTCAGAGGCTTTGGCGTAGTCAATAAAGCAGAAATATATGCTTTTCTGGAACTCTCTTGCTTTTTCCATGATCTAGGGGATGTTGGCAATTTGGTCTCTGGTTTCTCTGCCTTTTCTAAAACCAGCTTGAACATCAGGAAGTTCACGGTTCACATATTGTTGGAGCCTGGCTTGGAGAATTTTGAGCATTAGTTTACTAGCATGTGAGATGAGGGCAATTGTGCAGTAGTTTGAGCATTCTTTGGCATTGCCTTTCTTTGGGATTGGAATGAAAAGTGACCTTTTCCAGTCCTGTGGCCACTGCTGAGTTTTCCAAATTTGCTGGCATATTGAGTGCAGCACTTTATTGAAATATAAATTTCTTTGATAAATGTTTACAAAGTTTAGATTAAGTTGGCTATAGCATATTGGACGAAGAAGGCAATGACACCCCACTCCAGTACTCTTGCCTGGAAAATCCCATGGATGGAGGAGCCTGGTAGGCTGTGGTCCATGGGGTCGCAAAGAGTTAGACAAGACTGAGCGACTTCAATTTCACTTTTCACTTTTACACATTGAAGAAGGAAATGGCAACCCACTCCAGTGTTCTTGCCTGGAGAATCCCAGGGACAGGGGAGCCTGGTGGGCTGCTGTCTATGGGGTCACACAGAGTCGGACACGACTGAAGCGATTTAGCAACAGCAGCAGCAGCAGCATATTGGAAAGTATAAATTCACAACTTTGCACAATATCTGAAAATAAAATTTCCTCCCATTTCCTTCACCTCCCTCCTTCACCTCCATTGGTAGGAGATATTCAGTTCCATGTTACAGAAATTATTCCTCTTATATTCTTGCTCATTTCAAATGTACTGTTAAGAAACTCAACATTCAATAATGAGTTGCATGCTTAGGACCTGAAGACAAACAAGAATGTAGATTTATGTGCACATTATATTTAGATGGTCTAATTTCACCAAAATCAAGGACTATTGTTAGCTGGTGTACACAAGGTGCTTAAAATAAAAAAAAAAAATAAATAAATTCATTTTAATGAGCATTCCACATGCTATGATATTCACACATAATTAATCTGTGAGACCCAAAAATCACTTAAAGAGAGATTTTGAGGATTTAAAGGATGTATTTAGCTAACAATCCTATTGTAACTTAAAACTTAGGACTTTGTATAATCAAAATGCTCTGTGTTAGCATAAATTAGAGGCTTAACATTTCTTAAAGATAAAGGTCACCACCGCCTTTTTTTCTATTATGTTCTTACATGATTAACAAACTAGTATTTTATTTTATTCCATGGAAATCATTTGGTTTAGGAAATGTATCTTTAATGATGCTTAAAGTTTAGCATTTTTGTTTTTCTTAAAGAGACATTTTTATCGAATAATGCTTACTGATTTGATCAAGAAGTAGGATCAATATTTTCTACTTTTGAATCTGAGTATCTTTGTTGTTATCTTGACAAATAAAATATGGCAGAAGTGATGATACATGATTCCTGAGACAAACCGTATAAATTACACAGATTTGTCCCGTCCCTTTTCTCTCCTGGCTTTTGCGCTAGGACAGCCCTCAGCCAAGGTATAGGAAGTTAATTATTCTATACCCCTCCATGCTGGAAAACTCGTGTGAGGATTGTACCACATGGACATGGGAAGAGGTACCAAAGAGCTCCACCTGTTCCAGCATTGTGAGTCTTCTGGGCCAATTGATCAGCTACACTGATGAAGTCTTCAAGATGACTGCTACAACATCAAGAGGTGTCACCCCTGCATTCAAGAGAAACTTGAACAATATTAACTGATATTTGTTGTCTTAAATCTCTAAGTTTTGGGGTGATTTATTATGCAATAATAGATAGCCAGAATAAATTTTTAAAATATTCTTGTCTTTGCTTGCAATTTCCCTTCGTGTATATGTTTTTTGTTTGTTTTCATTGAAGTATAGTTGATTTATGATACGAGTTCAATCTCTGTGTCTGGAAAATCCCCTGGAGGAGGTCATGGCAACCCACTCCAGTATTCTTGCCTGGAGAATCCCCCATGGACAGAGCAGCCTAGTGGGTGACAGTCCATGAGGTGGCAAAGAGTCAGACATCACTAAAGCACCTGAACATGCATGCACATATTATTTCTCAGATTCTTTTTCATTATGGGTTAATAACAAGATATTGAATTTACTTCTCTGTGCTATACAGTAAGTCCTTGTTTCTTATCTATTTAAGAAAGATTTTGATACCAGATATGGAATACTGCCATGGGAAAAATCTAAGAATATGGCTATTTCTTCAGGACTAAATGGCAGGCAGAAATAGGAAGAGGCTGCAGAGAAGGCAATGGCACCCCACTCCAGTACTCTTGCCTGGAAAATCCCATGGACGGAGGAGCCTGGTAGGCTGCAGTCCATGGGGTCGCTAAGAGTCGGACACGACTGAGCGACTTCACTTTCACTTTTCACTTTCATGCATTGGAGAAGGAAATGGCAACCCACTCCAGTGTTTTTGTCTGGAGAATCCCAGGGACGGGCGAGCCTGGTGAGCTGTCGTCTATGGGGTCGCACAGAGTCGGACACGACTGACGTCACTTAGCAGCAGCAGCAGCGGCAGCAGCACACACTGTTAGGGCAATCTTGGTATCCTTCTAGGATGCTCTTGGTGATGATTTAAAAGAGGGTTAAAAAAAAAGATTTATTGGGAATTGGAAGAGAGGGAAACCTTGCTATTTAGCAGTGGAAAGTTTTGCAGTATTATGACCTGCTTTCATATGGGAAACAAAAGATATACATAGTATATGTATTTACATATCGGTACATATGTGTATATTTCCTAAACATAACCTGATGAAATTCTAATGGTAACTGTGGACTGTAAATTTTATTGCATTTTGCTGCCATCTCACAACAGTTGTGGAAAACATATATGAATACCTGTAACTCCTTGTAAGAATAAGGCACTCGCCATACAGTTAGCATAGTTGGGCCAGGCCCTAAACTCAGATATATCTGACTCTGATGACTACATCTTGAACATTATAATAGAAATTCTATATGAATCCAAAACATATCCACTAGCTAAAATATTGGAAAAATAATATGTGAACTAAATATTAAGGATTAAAAGAATGATTCATAAAGAGTGTACACATAAATTTTCTTTAAGATCTGTTGGAAATATTGTTCTTGCTTGTGTTCATCAAACAAGTAAATTCTATGGGACGTCCAAAGAGATGTCTCCCACAATTTACCAGGCCCAGAATCTAAAGCAAGAAGTAGCATGCAAATAGCATCTAGAAAATAACCCAACCCCCTTCAGGGTTCTGAGGCCTGAGGCATAAAGAAAACAGTGGAAATAAAATTTCTTGGCAACACATGCATTAATAAAATCACACATTAATAAAATGCGCTACTAACATCAGGTGTTTCTACAAAACTCAGCTGCAACTTCCCAATTGACTCATTTTTAAAAAATATTGCTCTATCTCGCTTCTGCTTATATTTCCTCAAAGGTTTTGACCCCCAAACCTATTCACACACAGAAATGAAATAGCCATATTTTTCCTTGTTTTATTCCTTGTAGTTCTCCAAATCTCCACAACCTCAATATGTTGTTGTCGTTGTTCAGTCGCTAAGTCGTGTCTGACTCTTTGCAATCTCATGGACTGGAGCACTCCTGTCCTTCACCATCTCCTGGAACGTGCTCAGACACGTATCCGTTGAGCCAGTGATGCCATCCAACCATCTCATCCTCTGTCGCACCCTTCTTCTCCTGCCTTCAATCATTCTCAGCATGAGGGTCTTTTCTAATGAGTCAGCTCTTTGCATCAGGTGGCTGAAGTATTGGAGTTTCAGCTTCAGCATCAGTCCTTCCAGTGAATATTCAGGACTGATTTCCTTTAGGATTGACTTAATCTCCTTGATTAAATGTGACTGTTTTAATCTCCTTGCAGTCCAAGGACTCTCAAGAGTCTTCTCCAAAACCAGTCTTCTTCAAAAGCATCAGTTCTTTGGCTTTCAGCCTTCTTTATGGTCTAACTCTCACATCCATACTTGACTACTAGAGAAACCATAACTTTGACTAGATGGACCTTTGTTGGCAAAGTAATGTCTCTGCTTTTTAATATGCTCTTTAGGCTTGCCATGGCTTTTCTTCCAAGGAGCAAGTGTCTTTTAATTTCATGGCCGCAGTCACCATCTGCAGTGATTTTGGAGCCCTCCCAAAATAAAATCTGTCACTGTTTCTACCTTTTCCCCTTCAATTTGCCATGAAGTGATGGGACCAGATACCATATGTTAGTAAACCCTCATTTCAGAAAATGCTGGTCAAATGTCTGAATATTGCTGTACTTTCCCAGTTATTGACTTCCCTGTTGGCTCAGATGGTAAAGTGTCTGCATACAGTGCGGGAGACCCGGATTCAATCTCTGGGTTGGGAAGATCTTCTGGAGAAGGAAATGGAAACTCACTCCAGTATTCTTGCCTGGAAAATCCCATGACAGAGGAGCCTGGTGGGATACAGTGCATGGGGTCACAAAGAGTCAGACACAACTGGACGACTTCACTTCATTTCACTTCCAGTTAGACTACATTCAATCAAGAGGTGGCAGTAAGTTTGGAAAATAATGTAGGATGATTAGTAGAAGCAGTCACAAAAAAGTGCTGTGAATTCATGGTAGTTCTTTTAGTGAATAATCTTGTGGAGCTCTCCTCCCCACTGTTAAGAGAGATGAAATAAAACTCAAATCATTAAATTTTCCAAGTGAAACCAAGATCATTTGAGATTTGAGTAGCCTGCTTTTTACTCTTACCCAGCCAGTATGCTTTATTTTTCTTACCTTTCAATTTCTCCTCTCTTCACAAATCAGAAATGTCAAAATGCTGTTATAGTTTATTATCACTGTATCTGAGAAGAGCAACTTTTTAGCAAGCGCTGAAAATAACTTTCAAATATCTCTTGGTTTGACAAAACCCTTGAGGCATTTTTGCAATACCTTTGCTTTCTCAATTAAAAAAGATCTGTATTTTAAGGAAAATTTAATGTTTCTGAAGCAGACCTGCCTGACCCAGGAACTGAATCGGGGTCTCGTGCACTGCAGGTGGATTCTTTATCAACTAAGCTATGAGGGAAGCCCTGATTTAATGTATAAGATTAAATAACATTTTGTAGGGACCACTAGTGGAGAAGGCAATGGCAACTCACTCCAGTACTCTTGCCTGGAAAATCCCATTGGTGGAGGAGCCTGGTAGGCTGCAGTCCATGGGGTTGCAAAGAGTCGAACACGACTGAGCGACTTCACTTTCACGCATTGGAGAAGGAAATGGCAACCCACTCCAGTATTCTTGCCTGGAGAATCCCAGGGACGGGGGAGACTGGTGGGCTGCCGTCTATGGGATTGCACAGAGTCGGACACGACTGAAGCGACCTAGCAGCAGCAGCAACAGCAGCAGCAGTAAGGACCGTTACATCTATGGAGCCCTTTATTTATTTTCTATGGAGACTATTTTTTAATCTTTAAACCTTGTTCACTGCCTTGAAGGAAAAGCAAACTATGTAGGCTAGCAGATATGCCAACCCTGAAAAATATGAATTTACTTACAATCTGGGAAGACTCTGCTTTGAACCTCGATAGATACAACTAGCAAGGGGAGCCAAGATACAGGGCTTAATAACTCTAGACTTTAAAGAAAATAATACCAAATAATTTCTATTTATAAGTTTATATTAGCAGGAAGCCGTCTTCACTAGTCACAGCTTATATTTGGCCTTTGATGCAACTGGAAATAATTTGAAAGGCTGTCTTTCAATTCTCATGGAGCACAAAGTATTCAAGGTGTCCACATGTCCCAGTATGGACAGGTCCCACCACCAGCGTGAGAAAATATTCTTATTATACCAAGCAGGGAAGTCCATACATATCTCTCATTCCTCTTCCCCAACAATCACTCATTGTTCTAAACTTAAACAAAAATTTCCGCTATTTTTTCTCAGGATGAGCAGAATATGTATAATCTCAGGTAGAAGTGTAAATGGAGGTCCCCAAATCTCAACAGAGCATGTCAGCCAGGGGAGCAAGAGAATCTGTCTCACGTCATCACAGGCAACTCTAGCACAGCAAGAACCCAGCTGACTTAAATCCGGGAGTGGATTTCCATACTGATCTTGACTCCAACTAGCTGTGGTTTCACTTTCATGAAATCAAATGAAATGTACACATGGCAAAATCTATTCTAAAATTCAAAGCTTACCATTCGAAAGAAGAGCGAAGAAAAATAAATACAAGGAGTATCAGGCGAACCCTGTAAATTGACAGGCAGGAGGTGGAGGCTGATGGTCCCATCTGTGCAGGTGAGTGAGTGAGTCTGGGATGGTGTGATGTAGGTGCCCAGAGTGAGAGGGCACACCTGTGGCATCGTCCTGTCCCATACTTACCCCATAACTACAGACCTATTGGAAGATAGTTAGTTACTAGTAAAGTTTTCGCCAGAATCCAGCCTTTCTGATTTCGAAGCCTGTATCTTGTACACTACTTCATTCTAACGCTTGATTAGGAATGCCCATTAGGTTTAAATATGTTTTAAACTTGGTAAACAGTAAACCTTCAGCTAATGCTTGAACAAAGTTTTTTAGTCTCTATTAGAGTATTTTACAAACAGAAGCAGCAGGGATAAGGCTTTGAAAAAAGCTCATTTCAAAAACAACTGCCTAAAAATAATTTAAGTGAGGTCCTGTGACATCAGGAATTAAAGATTTCTTGAAAATAATCTGTACAGTTTAGACCAATAGCATTGAATTAAGAAAGCAGTGTTTTTCCAGTCAGCAGTGTTTTATTTAATAGCTACAACTCTGTATAAGCTCAGTTGACAAATCTGGATATCATAACTTTCTCCTAGAAGTTTTAATATATAACTCTAATATATATACATTATATATAATGTGTATGTATATATGTAAGTCTTATATATGTGTATCATTTCTGAAAGGACTATATTTAGAAGCTCAAAGATAGAAGAATCTCATTGGAGAGACTTCTTATGTTATAGGGAGAAAAAGGCAAGGTAGACCAAGATTAGGCATATACTTTGAATTTCTACCAAAATGAACACAATAAACACCATATATGTTTTATAGTTTGCTTCATTTAATAATGTATTTTACTTATTTTATATTTACAAATGTATTATAATTACCAAAATAAAACATAGATATTGCTGTTGTTTAGTCACTAAGTAGTGTCTGACCCTTTTGCGACATCATGGAGTGTACTCCACCAGGCTCCTCTGTCCATTAGATTTCCCAGGCAAGAATACTGGAGTGGGTTGGCCTTTCCTTCTCCAGGGGATCTTCCCCATCCAAGGATGTAACCAACGTCCCCTGCATTGAAAGGCAGATTTTTCACCACTGAGCCACCAGGTACGCTCAGATTTAGGCTTATACATATGCTTTATAAAATTTACTAAATTACACTTCAATAAAAATTAACCCCATTCAGAGTACACATTCTAACTTCAAACAATGACTTTTAAAATAAGTGACATAAAAATTCATCAACATACTTCAGGCTCTCGTGGAGGGCTTTTAAAATCTAAATTTCTGTCCCCTCCACCCAAGATTCTGATGCAGTCAGTGCAAGGCCAGGCTCAGTGATTGCATTTCTAGCAAGTTTCCAGATGATGCTATATTGTTGGTCCAAGAAGCACATTTTAAGAATTGCAGCTTTAAAATATAAACTCAGAAGCTTAACAGCAGACTTCTGAATAGCATATGTTACATGTGAAATAATTAACATTATAAAATAGTTATAATAACAATAATAATATAGGTGTCACCTACTAAAATCCTCCTGCTGCTGCTAAGCTGCTAAGTCACTTCAGTTGCGTCCTTCAAGGCAGTGAACAAGGTTTAAAGATTAAAAAATAGTCTTCATAGAAAATAAATATAGGGCTCCATAGATCTAACGGTCCTTACTGCTGCTGCTGTTGCTGCTGCTGCTAGGTCGCTTCAGTCGTGTCCGACTCTGTGTGATCCCATAGACGCCAGCCCACCAGGCTCCCCTGTCCCTGGAATTCTCCAGGCAAGAACACTGGAGTGGGTTGCCATTTCCTTCTCCAATGCATGAAAGTGAAAAGTGAAAGTGAAGTCGCTCAGTCATGTCCAACTCTTCACGACCCCATGGACTGCAGCCTACCCCCTAGTGAGGATCTTATGAGAATACTGGAAATGTACATGTTTATGCTGGGAATAAGAAAGGCTGGAAACTCATAGGGCAAGCATTCAGTGCAGAAAGTAAGGAAAATAGCAACAGGGCAAACTCAGAGATGTAGGAGAAAGGAAGTAATCAGCATGAAAGCAGAGATTCATAAAATAGAAAACAAAGATGTAATTCAGAGGATTCACAATACTGGGTTAGTTGTTTTGAAAGTGTAATAAAATTGACAAACCTCTATCAAGGCCAGTCAAAAAAAGAAAAGAGGAAATGTTCAAGCAAGTAATATTATAAGTGAAAAGAAATTATCACTATGTGTAATAAAGATTAAAAAGATAATGTATCTGAAACTGCATGCATATATTTTCTTGAAAAATCCTCAGGTACTTACTGAGGTTCCTAATGCAGGTGTGAAATAAAAATGAAAACTTTATTTGAACAGAAAAATACCGTATTTAGTTAGTTCTACATGCTGATTTATCATGGCATGTACTTCTAAGCAGACTTCTTTTCTGAATTGTTGAAATGCATTATATACCCTACAAATAAATTGCTTTGCACTACTATATGAGAAAAGTTAAAGTATTATCATGGAATATTGGATATACATAGACGTAAAGAGAATTTCCCGTCATTTCTAAAATCAGATATAGTAATAGTCAGCCTTTATCCAAATTGTTACTTTAAAAGCCTATCTAAAAGTTTCTCCCAATGAGCTCAATCGTTTTCATGATCATAATTTAACTCTGAGCATCACATCATGTATTAAAACAAGATTCTCAGCAGCAAATGCGACAAGGCTTAATTTTAAAATATCTCATTAATTTGCAGTAATGAGATATAATGAATATTTATGGAAGGTTTTATCTGTACCTATTAATTTGCCATGATGTGTCACAGACAAACCAATCCTCTAAGCTGAAACCGAGAAACAACAAAGTGAAAAGCATATAAAATAATGCCTTATAACCACCTCTTGAGATTGCAGCACTGTGTAAAAGATAATATGTTTCCTGCAAATGAAAGTTTACTGTATAATTCACTGAATACACCGCAGGGAACTAAGTCATTTTCTCTGCACTCACAGTTTATTACTTTTAAATATCTTTGCTCTCTTCTTCCTCTCCCACTTCACCTATAAGGAGGGAAAACAATGGCTTTCTTCAGCAGAAAGTAATTGTTTTTGCATCTAGACATTGGATTAAAGATCATTTGTATTTCAGATCCGAGAAAAGGGCGTGTCTGCAAATCATCAGCATGTTCTACCGAAAGGTCTAGTTTGCTGCCAGTCGCTCAATGGGCGGAGAGTGTCTGCTGGGGTCACGGCGCCTTCTTGGTGGCGGCAACACCATGAGCAGTTACTGGGCAGTGGTCACTGGGCAGTGGTCACTGGGCAGTGGTCACTGGGCAGCCTTCATGTGCGCGTCCTCCAGGGCACCTTCATTTGCCTCAAAGGAGCACATGAGATTGCTTACTCCCAACCAGTGCACTACAGAAAAGCAAACTTCAACAAGCTGAGCATCTGAAAATGTTCCTGATTGATGAGCCATGAAGCTAATTCCTTCTTATATGCCAAGGTCTTAAACCCGTTACCAGTTTCAAACAGACTAAGAGTTCAGTTCTGTTCAACTTAACCATCCCCTCAAGTGCCGTGTTCATGCTCTAAGTAATCATTGGGGTCAGGGTCAGAGGACTCAGGAGTTTGTACCAAGAAGTTGTAAAATTGTGATCTGCTGGGCTTAAACTTCTTGTTATAATGGGGACATTTTCAAGCAAGTCACGGAGATCTGAACTACCCATGGCAAAGCAGGGATACATTCTCAGTAATTATTAATTGTGCAAAATAAGGGCCTGTATGTTCACTTACTTTTGTTTCTGTTCAGGAAAAATTACATCATTTGGAAGGGTCTTAGTGTCTATTTTCAAATATGAAGATAGTAGGGTTAAAGCTTTTTAATTTTTCAGGATGAAAATATATCTTTCATTACAAGGTTGAAAACATAAGAAAAAAGATCATTAAAATGGTTAAAAAAAAACAAGGTTGAAATATAAAAATAAAATTAAATGTGTAAAACTACTGTGATAGAAATATAAATGTATCTGGAAAACCACAAGAATAAGCTAGAACAAATGGCAAGCTCTCTCATATAACACTTTCAGTGTCAAAGAGAAAAACAGATACAGACTTAACATCAGAGAAGTTAAGAAAATATCCTGAAATGTTCAATTAGAATTGAAATATGACTATAAGCTCAGGTTCTTTCATAAAATGTAACTTTCTAGTTCTATCATAGGACCTAGAAGAAATAAACCTTTGAAGTAGTGGGAACCAATGAAATCTGAATAGTTGTTTCCAAATACCATTTTCCAACAAAGGAAGTAAGAAACACTTGGAGCAATTCTAGGGCAAGGAAGGGCAATGATAGTCTGAAACGACTTGTGCCAGAAAGCAACAAGGTCCCCAAGACCAAGGAGGGTATGTGTAGAAGACAGAGACGTTATTCTGAGATTACTCTTAGTGGCCAAATATGGGATAATTACAGCATAAAAATGAACACTCACTGTGGTTTATCATACCACACTGAATCAATAAAAATCCATGTGTCCATAGCGATGTGAGATTGGTGTGGGTGGAGGGGGCACATTGTTTGGCCTCATTATTGGTGACAAGTAAATGTTTTTCCTGCTTTTGTAGGCAGGCTCACAGTGATTCATTCTCAGTTCACGGGGGAAAGTCTCTGTTTTCACAAAGAACAATTCAACAGATGTGGAAGGAATTAGAAAACACCATGTTTCAACCAAGAAGAAAATAATTGACTCAGCCAAGGATCATCAACCATTAATGGATGCGAGTCATACAGTGAAGGTTTGTTGAGGAGGATACTTCCAAAGTGCTGAGGTTAGTCCCAGAATCACTTGTCAATTGAAAAGCAAGAAGAAACAAAAGCAAACAGCAACAGAGCGACACAATTTAGACCGGTTTATCAAGCTTCAATTCAGTTCAGTCACTCAGTCATATCTGACTCTTTGCGACTTCATAGACCACAGCACGCCAGGCCTCCCCGTCCATCACCGACTCCCAGAGTTTACTCAAACTCATATCCATCAAGTCAGTGATGCCATCCCACCATCTCATCCTCTGTCATCCCCTTCTCCTCCTGCCTTCAATCTTTCCCAGCATCAGGGTCTTTTCTAATGAGTCAGCTCTTTGCATCCGTCCTTCCAATGAATATTCAGGACTGATCTCCTTTAGGATGGACTGGTTTGTTCTCCTTGCAGTCCAAGGGACTCTCAAGAGTCTTCTCCAACACCACAGTTCAAAGGCATCAATTTTTTGGCACTCAGCTTTCTTCATAGTCCAACTCTCACATCCGCACATGACTACTGGAAAAACCATAGCTTTGACTAGATGGACTTTGTTGGCAAAGTAATGTCTTTTATCAAGCTTAGCATAGCAAATAGTGAGACCTCTAAAAACAAGTGCCCTGAAATGTGGTACAATTTCACGTACACAGCATTTTGTGCTTACAGCAGTACTTTCCTAGAGCTGCCTTGAAAAAATGCCATCAACAGGTGCCTGGAATCTAGGTGCTGGCAAGGGCTGGACCCTCTGACACCTGTCAGATAATTCTTTCTTCTCTCTCCCTGGCTCTGCTGGCTACTGCCTTCCTCGGCATCCCCTGGTTTGCAGCTGCCTCTGTCCAATTTCTGTCTTCAGTATCACATCGCTTTCCCTGTGTGTCTTTGTCAAGCAAAATAAGCCACAATGATAAATAAAGATAGGGGATATTCTAGGTTTATTCTCTAAAGAGAAATAAAAATCAAATGCTACAAATGAAATTTAGTTGGACACTTGTTTATAAATATTAAAATAGGCATGAAATATAATTTCATATAATTAGGAACACTTGAATAGGTCTGGATATTGTACATTGTAAAATAATTATTCCTGGTATCCCATGATTTAAGATTCAAGTTGATGTTTGGCAGAAAGCAACAAAATTCTATAAAGCAAATATCCATCAGTTAACCTGTAAATAAACTTTTAAAAAGAATGATAATGGAGTTACTGTAAGCAACTATTTTATTTTGAGATCTGGACTGTCAACAATTTCAAATGATTCAGCAGAAAAAAAAAAAACCATAAATAGATCAATAGATAGAACAGATGTGGCCAAATATTTGAGTCTAAGTCATAGACATCTTTACTTTCTGTTCATTGGACTCTTTCCTCAACTTTTCTTGATGTTTGAAAATTTCAAAATATAAGGTAGGAGAAAAAGTCTGTTACTAATAATTTTAATGCCTGCAAGATAGACTTACACTACATGTAAGGTGACCTTGACTGTGACCCTAGCGAACGTGTGAGGGGAAGCACTTCTTCTGTATCATTACTATTCCTAAGGACTGTTCCTGGAGAAGGGGACCACATGCCCCTAGAGGTCCTCTCCTGTCCTCTCCTATCCGACAGCCAGCTGCCCTGCTGACCACCAAGCACATCTAAACTCAGGTTCAGAAATTATAATTGTCCGAGACGACATTCTGTCTTACTCATTAAAGCCAGTTTTAATAAATAACTCATAGAATTAAAAAAAAATACAACTGTAAATGTAGGAAAACATTTTGGAATTTGTTGTTTAAGGATTATGAAATAATTTAAGACAAACATGTTTATGTGTTTCATGTGTTTGTATATTAAAAGTGAAGAAAAATGGATCTATTAGATTTTAACCTCCTGCTGTTTGAAACCTAATTTATTATTTAATTTTAATAATTTAGAATGAGGTTGATATGCTTTTTCATGGAAGAGAAATTTGAAACAGAATTTAAGTAATATGCCAAAAATTAACCATCTAGGAAATAGTAACAGAGGTGACTCTGAAATCCTGAACTCTCTGGTTCTGGAGTTCAGTAGTGATGAAGGCTTGTCAAAAGCCAAGACAGGCCAAAAGATAGGCCTCTTGTGCCAAATAGCTAAGCAGTGAATGCAAAGGAAAAGTTCTTGAAGGAAATGAAAAGTGCTACTTCAGTGAACACAGGGATGGTAAGAAAGCAAACCAAATGTATTACTGATATGAGCAAATTTGAGTGTCCTGGATGGAACATCAAACCAGACACAACATTCCCTTAAGCCAAAGCCTCATCCCGAGCAAGGCCTTTAGATCAGTTCAGTTCAGTTCAGTTGCCCAGTCGTGTCCGACTCTTTGCGACCACATGGACTGCAGCATGCCAGGCCTCCCTGTCCATCACCAACTCCTGGAGTTTATCCAGACTCAATGTCCATTGAGTTGGTGATGCCATGCAATGACCTCATGCTCTGTCATTCCCTTCACCTCCTGCCTTCAATCTTTCCCAGCATTAGGGTCTTTTCAAACGTCATTTCTTTGCATAAGGTGACCAAAGTATTGGAGTTTCAGCTTCAACATCAGTCTTTCCAATGAACACCAAGGGCTGATCTCCTTTTAGATGGACTGGTTGGATCTCCTTGCAGTTCAAGGGACTCTCAAGAGTCTTCTCCAACACCACAGTTCAAAAGCATCAATTCTTCGGTGCTCAGCTTTCCTTATAATCCAATTCTCACATTCATACATGACTACTTGAAAAACCATAACCTTGATGAGACTGACCTTTGAGGGCAAAGTAATGTCTCTACTTTTTAATATGTGTGCTAGGTTGGTCATAACTTTCCTTCCAAGAAGTAAGTGTCTTTTAATTTCATAGCTGCAATCACCATGTGCAGTGATTTTGGAGCCCCCCAAAATAAATTCTGATACTGTTTCCGCTCTTTCCCCATCTATTTGTCATGAAGCGATGAGACCAGATGCCATGATCTTAGTTTTCTGAATGTTGAGTTTTAAGCAACTTTTTCACTCTCCTCTTTCACTTTCATCAAGAGGTTTTTTAGTTTTTCTTCACTTTGTGCCATAAGGGTGGTGTCATCTGTATATCTGAGGTTATTTACATTTCTCCCAGCAATCTTGATTCCAACTTGTGCTTCATCCAGCCCAGCATTTCTTGTGAAGTACTCTGCATATAAGTTAAATAAGCAGGGTGACAACATACAGCCTTGACGTACTCCTTTTCCTATTTGGAGCCAGTCTGTTGTTCTATGTCCAGTTCTAACTATTACCTCCTGACCTGCATGCAGGTTTCTCAAGAGGCAGGTCAGGGGGTCTGGCATTCCCATCTCCTTCAGAATTTTGACTGTGATCCACACAGTCAAAGGCTTTGGCATAGTCAATAAGCAGAAATAGATTTTTTTCTGGAACTCTCTTGCTTTTTTGATGATCCAGTGGATATTCACAATATGATCTCTGATTCCTCTGCCCTTTCTAAACTAACTTGAACATCTGGAAGTTCGTGGTTCACGTATTGTTGAAGCCTGGCTTGGAGAATTTTGAGTAAGGCCTTAACTGTCTTCAATTCCATGAAGGCTGAGAGGTGAGGAAACTGCAGGAAAAATTAAAAAGACATTTTAAGCTAGCAGAGGGTGGTTCATAAGGTTTAAGGGAAAAATGCGTCTTTACAACATCAAACTACGAAGTGAAACAGCAAATGCTGATATAAAAGCTGCAGGAAGTTACCCAGAAAATTCTACTAAGGTAATTAATAAAAGCGGCTACTCCAAACAAGAGGGCTTCTCAGGTAGCACTAATGGTAAAGAATCCGCCTGCCAATACAGGAGATGCAAGAGACGCAGTTTTGGTCCCTGGGATGCGGAAGATCCCCTGGAGAAGGGAATGGCTACCCACTCCAGTATTTTCGGCTGGAGAATCCCATGCACAGAGGAGCCTGGTGGGCTTCAGTCCATGGGGTTTCAAAAAGTCGGACACAACTGAGCAACTAGGGACAGAACGCATACGCTGAACACCAGATTTCCAATGGTTCAGCTCTAAAGGATCACCCTCTGCTAAGCTAAGCAGCTCAGACTCTGCTGAAATCTATGAGACAGTCATGGGAGGACATGTTTTCACAGAATGAACATCACACAATGTTTTGCCCTTATTTTTACTTCTTTTGCTTCTATTTATTCCCATGATCTCACACAGCTTGTGTGAGGTCTGTTGTTGCCACTGCAGTATAATGTCATGCAGTCGCATCCTTTTACCGTTTCCTATTTGTCTGTTGTCATGGACACGTTAGATATATAGTAGTGGATACAATGAATGTCACTCCAAAACACACAGTAAAACTGACCATAAAAGCAAAAGTAATCTCATTGTTCTGAGCTCTGGCCAGAGGGTACAGCCTGTCTTGCAGACAGCGTTGCCACGTGGGTGATGCTTATAGTGAGTGATGAGGTAAAGAATTACAGACCAAGGAACTTCTCCGAAAAGCAGTACCCTTTGCTTTGGCAGAAAACAGATGAAGTAAAAGGCAAGGAGGATTATTACAGTTGAGTGGTCCTATGACAGAAGACATTGCTTTTTCAATTCATTTTGTAATCAAGAGTCCTGAGGTCAGTCACTGCTTTGTTTCCCAGATATGAAGGTCTCCTTTGGCTGACAAGCTACCTATAATCAGTTTAGTTCCGTTCAGTCACTCAGTTGTGTCCGATTCTTTGCGACCCCTTGAGCTGCAGCAAGCCAGGCCTCCCTGTCCATCACCAACTCCCAGAGCCTACCCAAACTCATGTCCATTGAGTCAGTGATGCCATCCAACCATCTCATCCTCTGTCATCCCTTTCTCCTCCTGCCTTCAATCTTTCCCAGCATAAGGGTCTTTCCCAATGAGTCGGTTCTTTGCATCAGGTGGCCAAAGTATTGGAGTTTCAGCTTCAGCATCAGTCCTTCCAATGAATATTCAAGGTTGATTTCATTTAGGACTGCTGTCCAATGGACTCTCAAGAGTCTTCTCCAGTACCACAGTTCAAGAGCATCAGTTCTTCAGCTCTGAGCTTTCTTTATGATTCAACTCTCACATCTGTACATGACTACTAGAAAAACCATGACTACTGAAAAGACCTTTGACTTTAAGGACCTTTGTTGGCCAAGTGATATCTCTGCTTTTTCATATGCTTTTTGGATTTGGCATAGCTTTTCTTCCAAGGAGCAAGTGTCTTAATGTTATGGCAGTGATCATCTGCAGTGATTTTGGAGCCCCAAAAAGTAAAGTCTGTCACTGTTTGCCTTTTTTCCCCATCTATTTGCCATGAAGTAATGGGACCTGACGCCATGATTTTAGTTTTTTGAATGTTGAATTTTAAGCCAGCTTTTTCACTGCCCTCTTTCACCTTCATCAAGAGACTCTTTAGTTTCTCTTCACTTTCTGCCATCTGCCTGCAGTCCAGGGACTTTAAAAATATAGATAGATAGATATCCTATTGTATCTCATTGATTCTGTTTCTCTGGAGAAGCCTGACCAACACATCACATTTCCTATTTGGTTAAAGGAACTGAACAGAGAAGTATTCATGACAAGCATATTTAGACAGAACCCTCTCCCATTGGATGCCAGAGGTGGAGATTTTGTGTTTGTTTCTGACTCACAGGAGAAAAGTTCATCAAAGCTGGTCCTGTTCAGGGACTCCTTCCTTCAGTGCTCACATTTCCACTTGCACAGCCAGCCTCCTTGTTTGTGTCCGCTACTCCACCATCCTTGGAGAGTGAAAGCACCTGAGCAGTGCAAGGTGGGCAACTACGGGTGGAGGTGAGCAGACAGCATTCTGGGAGTGCTTCTTTGAAGTGGGTGCTACATGCTGGAACCAGCCTGCTATGAGTCAAAGTTACCAAGAATTTCTCTTTTGTTCAAACTTTAATTTTTTTTTTTTTTTTGTATTGGGGGGTTTCCCAGGTGGTACTAGTAGAAAAATTCGCTGCCAATGTAGGAAGTGTAAGAGATGCTGGTTCCATCTTTGGGTTAGGAAGGTCCTCTGGAGGAGGGCATGGCAACACACTCCAGTATTCTTGTCTGGAGAATGCCATGGATGGAGGAGCCTGGTGGGCTTACAGTCCTTGGCATCACAAGGAGTTGGACACGACTGAAGCGATTTAGCATACACATAGCCAATTAACAGTTTTGTGGTTGTTTCAGGTGAATAGTGAAGCGACTCAGCCATGCATACACATGCATCCATTCTCCTCCAAACCCCCCTTCCATCCAGGCTGCCACATGGCATTGAGTAGAGTTCCATGTGCTATACCATGTATGTCCTTGTTGATTATCCATTAAGCCCAAGTTTCCTTATTTACCCCACAGGCTGGTGGTTTGCCCCTGGTGATAATACATAGAACATTTCAAAACACTCAGCCTCTCTCTTTCTGTAGCCACAGATACACCCGCTTCAAAGGTTCCACATGTGAGGCAAGAGCACCAGGAGCCATAGCTAACTCCACAAACTCCAGTAAAACTCTAGAAGCCTTCATTTCTCCAACCTCTGAGCCTGGGAGACTGTCTCACCTATTTCAAGGAAATAGAAAGAGAAGTTTCTTTCTATTTTAAAGTGCATTTTAAAAAGTCAGGAAGCTTAGTCTTTGCATTTCCTATTAGGCTTTTTTGAAGACTATGTTGGTGATCTGTTTAGAATGGTGGTTCCAGAGAAGGTTGGGCCCTGAGCACTGAGAAGAAGTCAGGGATCAGCTTGATGTGGATGACACCATTTCTGCCACTTCAGGAGTCTGCCTGACTCTGCCCACATGGGCTGGTCCAGTAAGCAGCATTATTTGAGGGAATCCAGTAGGGTCCAACAGTCTTGGGTTCAATTCTGTTAGTGCCAGTCAAAGCTGTGTGATTCATGAAGACATATAGAGCCTTGAGACATAGACTTCTGTTTTATAAAATGAGGATGAGAAATGCTAGAGGATTATGTGTTTTTTAGAGGATTATGTGTTTATGAATGAAATCAGAAAGTGTGTGCCTGTGACATTGAATGGTCAAGGAATGTCAGACTCTCCCCTCCACAACTTTATTTCCTGTGGGTAAGTCTTCAATAATAGACTCCTCGATCAATAGTCTAATTTCCTGTTTATCAGGGAGACTATTTACACAATAATCTGGAGAAGGACTAAGGTAAGGTAGATTTATCATGATAGATAAGTAGAAACAGTGACATTCTGCCGATGAAAGTAAGCTGATCAGTTACAGAGGCACTAGATAACCTGTGATTCTTCCTCTGTAAGGCTCTGTCTTTTACATTATCAGCACGAAAAGCTCTTGGGACATGTAAAGCACACTCCCCGTCTGATTGGTTATTAATAACTCATTCTTGCATAGAACTTTCCCATTTACAACATGGGGTTCACATCCATGACCTTCAAAACAACTTCTGAAAGAGAGAAGATGGCTGTGGATTGTTAGTTTCCGACCCAATACCCATGGCTCTCTGCCCTCAGCACATTCTGTTAGTTTCTGAAGTTGTGTGATCCCTGGTGGCTAAGGTAACCAGAGCCCCAGGGGTGGATCTTTATTTGTTTATACCCATAGTGATAATTGCATCCCCTTCCTGTGGTCACTTAAGAACTGAGTACAGCATATGATACAAACCTGATGTTTTAGAACAGTCTATTCAGGTTCAGCAAAATACCAAAGACCAAGTAACTTATAAACACAGACAGCTATTTGTCACAATTGCGCCTGCTGAAAGTCCGAGATCAGGGCACCAGCTTGATTGGGTTAGGGCTATCTTCTGGGTTTCAGATTTCTTGAGTCCTCACATGACTGAAAGTACAAGGGAGCTCTATGGGGTCTCTTTTATAAGAGCACTAATCTCATTAAGAAGGGGTCTACCCTCATATCCTAATCACCTCCCCAAAGCCTCATCCCTTGGAAACTTCACACTGGGGTTTAGCTTTTGACATATAAACCGGGATAGGGGGAAGTGTGCACAAATATTCAGGCCATAGTGTCCGCTCAGTAGCAAATCAGAGAAAATTCTTGGCAATGAAAGAGGAGATACTGATTCCAAGAACAGTTTGCTGCCATGGCAGAAAACACACAGGAACACCTTCTCTTGTTTCAGGCATTGCCGGGTGAAGGTTAATTTCCAGGAGGTGTTACAACAATCCTGTAGCAGTGAGAGAAAAACTCGAGGGTAAAAGGCAGTACATGGAGGGTGGAAGAGTAGAAAGACCAAAAGAACTCTGAAAAGGTTATTACTGAGCCACCAAATTCATCAACCACGGAGTCAAGCTATACTGGAGAAGTTGAATGTGTGAGGTCACATTTCCTGTAACAAAATTCCTGTCTTTTTAGGTCACTTCTAGTTCCTAGTTTGATCAAGAAACCTGTCTATCACATGTCAGAAGTCCCCGTCTTCCAAGATCTAATGCTTGATGTTGTGGGATGGCCCTGATGTAATAATAATAGAAATAAAGTATACAATAAATGTAATGTGCTTGAATCATCCCAAAACCATCACCTTCACCCCCTTGTCCATGGAAAAATTGTCCTCCATGAAACCAATCCCTAGTGCTAGAAAGGTTGGGCACCGTGGATTTACTGTATTCAACATTCATTCTGAAAGCATTAATTAAGCACCAACTGTTTGTCAGATGTTGAAGGAGATGCTGGAAGTATGAAAATAGTATGCAAAGTCCTGGGGAAGACTCTTGATTCAAATTGTGGTGCTGAAGAGGACACTTGAGAGTCCCTTGGACAGCAATCCTAAAGGAAATCAACCCTGAATAGTCACTGGAAGAACTGATGCTGAAGCTGAAGCTCCAAAACTTGGGCCACCTGATGCAAAGAGCCAATTCATTGGAAAGGATCCTGATTCTGGGAAAGATTGAAGTCAGAAGGAGAAAGGGGTGACAAAAGATGAGATAGTTGGATGGCATCACTGACTCAATGGATAAGACTTTGAACCAACTCTGGGAGACACTAGAGGACAGGGAAGCCTGGTGTACTGCAGTGCATGGGGTCACAAAGAGTAGGACACGACTTAGTGACTGAACAACATATCCTAGCAGACTGCCTGTGGGCTTTTACTTTTGTTTTATTGTGTGGTTGCTGTGTGCCAAGAACAGTGCAATGGATTTCTGATTGTTCTCCATATCTCTAGCCATTCAGTTCAGTAGTTCAGTTCAATCAGTCATGTCCGACTCTCTGCTACCCCATGGACTGTAACATGCCAGGCCATCACCAACTCCCAGAGTTTACTCAAACTCATGTCCGTTGAGTCAGTGATGCCATCCAACCATTTCATCCTTTGTCGCCCCCTTCTCCTCCCGCCTTCAATCTTTCCCAGCATCAGGGTCTTTTCAAATGAGTCAGCTCTTCGCATCAGGTGGCCAAAGTATTGGAGCTTCAGCTTCAGCAATAGTCCTTCTAATGAGTATTCAGGACTGATTTCCTTTAGGATGGACTTGTTGGATCCCCTTGCAGTCCAAGGGACTCTCAAGAGTTTTCTCCAACACCACAGTTCAAAAGGATCAGTTCTTTGGTGCTCAGCTTTCTTTATAGTCCAACTCTCACATCCATACACGACTACTGGAAAAACCAGAGCTTTGACTAGATGGACCTTTGTTGGCAAAGTAAGGTCTCTGCTTTTTAATATGCTGGTTGGTCATAACTCTTCTTCCAAGGACTAAGCGTCTTTTAATTTCATGGCTGCAGTCACCATCTGCAGTGATTTTGGAGCCCAAGAAAATAAAGTCTGCCACTGTTGCCACTGTTTCCCCACCTATTTGCCATGAAGTGATGGGACCGGATGACATGATCTTAGCTTTCCGAATGTTGAGTTTTAAGCCCACTTTTTCACTCTCCTCTTTCACTTTCATCAAGAGGCTCTTTAGTTATTCCCTTTCTGCCAGAAGGGTGGTGTCATCTGCATATCTGAAGTCATTGATACTTCTCCTGGCAATCTTGATTCCAACTTGTGCTTCATCCAGCCCAGCGTTTCTCATGATGTACTTTGCATATAAGTAAAATAAACAGGTTGACAATATACAGCCTTGACATGCTTCTTTCCCAATTTGGAACCAGTCTGTTGCTCCATGTCCAGTTCTAACTGTTGCTTCCTGACCTGCATGTAGATTTCTCAGGAGGCAGGTCAGGTGGTCTGGGATTCCCATCACTTCAAGAATTTTTCGCAGTTTGTTATGTGTTTTCCCATCTTGCACAAAAACTGATTTTTCTCCCAGTCTTTTATAAAGTACCAGAGCAAGTATATTTTATTTAGTATAGATTTCCCATCCTCTTAATCATACATACACATTCGTGGTTAATTAACAGAACCTTCTCTGTGTTTCTCTGTTATTTTTTTACATATTTTCCATATCACACTCTACAATGTTTTGCTGTTTGCTTCATCACCTGTGAGTTTCAGGTAACAAGAAACCCAGCTTATTCATGCGTTAAAATCAGGAACTTATTTAGGGTACAGATCATGCAATCTATTTTTTAATTTCCATATCGAGACGCTATATATGACACATAGTCTGGCTTAACATTTATGAAATGAAAATGTGGAATTTGTTTTAACAAAGTATCACTTTTTTATATAGTTTTTTTAACCTCTTGAGATTAACAGTCTCCAAAGGTCAACAAGTTCAACAAATTTTATTAACACGAGTTATGCTTGATTGACAAATAAATGTACATATTGGTCTATTTGGTTATAATTCAACGTAATCAAATCTATTATAATTTAGTTACAATTCACCCTTGGACAACCTCTGCTTCCACATGGATTTTTCAGTAAGTCCATGCTATTGTACTGTCTGATCCAGGGTAGGTTGAATGCCTGGATGCAGAAACACAGATACGAAAGGACAGTTGTGAAATTACAGGAGATTTTCAGCTACTCAGAGAGTTAGCCCCTAACCACCATGCTGTTCAAAGCTTCACATTCTCAGTATTTTGATACAATAATTAGCAGAGCTATTTCTTTCCTTCAAATAACAAAACAAAACAAACAGAAAAACTAGTAAAGGTACTCTGATCCCAGTCCAAATTATCTTTCCTATTTTTACTTTGTAATGTTTCATTCAAGGACTTTCTTCACCCATGGGACTTGAAAAATATTATATTGAAGCTTTCTGGGTCACCATTTTCTCATACACTATAAAATAAACAACACCCCTTATGTAATTTTTATGAAGATTAATTGATGCCACAGACTAATAATAACTAAATATTTTTACTTTAATTAAGCATTTTTCAAAATATGTTCAACAAGCTGCTTCTCCCAGGTTTGCAATAAGATAAGGAAGAGCACCAGGAGGTAAATGAACTGTATCACTGACCTCAGCATTTACTTCTACAAACAATATTTTTTAAAGGAGAACTTTATGAAGAAGCCAGAGTGTTGATTTTCATTTCTTTGGCAGAAAACTATTTGGAAACCAAAATTTAGAAAAGAATTCCATGTAACGCGTCTGTAAATAATGAAATCCTTATGCATAAACCTAAGAAAACATATGCAAGGTACATAAACAGAAAACTAATGAAAGGAATCCAAGAGGACTTCCTTCCATGGAAGAAGAAAAATGAATCAATTCTCCTGAAAATTATCTGCAGCAGCAATGCAATTTATATAGAAAATCAAAGGACCTAAATAAACAAAACAATTTTTAAAAAATAGGAATTAATGTTGGAGAAATCACTCTATTGGCTTTTGACTATGAAAGTTACACCAAAAAAGACAGGGTGATTTGATGACCTGATAAACACATATAACAGTGGCACAAATGGGAGTTCAGAAATCGTCAGTCACTCAGTTGTGTCTGATTCCTTGCTACCCCTTGGACTGCAGCATACCAGGCTTCCCTGTCCTTCACTATCAATTGGAGTTTGCTTAAACTCATATACATTGAATCGGTGATATCATCCAACAATCACATCCTTTGTCATCCCCTTCTTCTCCTGCCCTCAATCTTTCCCAGCATCAGGGCCTATTCAATGAGTTGATTCTTTGCATCAGGTGACCAAAGTTTTGGAGTTTCAGCTTCTCCATCAGTCCTTCCAATGAATATTCAGGGTTGATTTCATTTAGGATTAACTAGTTTGATCTCCTTCCTTCTCAAGGGACTCTCAAAAGTCTTGAGACTTGAGCACCATAATTCAAAAGCATCAATTCTCTGGTACTCAACCTTATTTATCCATTCAACACTCATATCCACAATATGAGAGCTGGACCATAAAGTCCAGAAATAGATCCACACAAACATAGTCAACTAAATGTTGACAAAAGTACAAAAGCAAATCAATGAAGAAATAGCAATTTTTTTCAACAAATGTCTTTGGAACAATTGGGGATCCATATGCAAAACACATACACACACAAAATAAAACAACAACAAAAACAATTTAAACCTCTTGCCTTATACATAAACCAAAATTTGATAATGGATATAAGTGTAATACATATAAATACAAAAAAATTAAGTAGGATAAAGTCTTCTTGACTGTAGGGTTAAAAATAGTGTTCTTAGAGACGATACAAAAAGTCTTACTTTTGCCAGTTCACTCCTGAACATCCTAAAGAGCTTCCTTTCCTCACCCCTTGCCTTCCCCTCATCCTGATTCACTGGTCAGTGCAGTAGTTAGCACTGTAGGAAACACATTGCAATCTAACTTGTCCATGACCCCTCCTCCCCTTCCTGACGCAGGTCACAGGACCACAGTGCCTACACCATCCTTTCCCTGCCCTGTGGAAACACCGTCCTGTGGATTGTCCAGAAGCAATTCATTGAAAGGACCTAATGGATAAAAGCACAGAGGAGAGGAGAATCCAGTCTAGCCGGAGCTGATGAATACAAAGACCCAGTGGAGAGACAATTGAGCCAGGGTTCAGGGCTCAGGGCTCAGGGCTCAGGGAGATTTCACGAGTTGTGAAGTCAGAGAAGGAGCCCGGTAGGTGAGAGTTCCAGGTTCTCAGGGTGGTGCCTGTGCGTGGCTGGTATCTGCTTAGCCACCCACTAGGGAGAGCTGACCGTGGGGTCTGAGCACGCACATCCTTGCTCAGAGACGGTGTGTTAATGGACGTCCTCAGAGGGCACAGTGCTGACAGAGTAATTATACATCTTCCAGAACATTTGTCAAAATAAGATTTCAAAATTATGACTTTAAAATGCACAGGAAGAACAATCTACCATCTCAAAAACACTTGAAGGAGACTGAAAACCCTCCTCATTTCATCCATTATCTGATCAAGTGGGGATGAGGGCTCGCCCCCCCCCCCCCCCGCTCCGCCCCCTCGACAGCATCCTCTTCAGCCTGAGGGACCATAGTGGTTCTTTCATCTTCTGTGTCTTGATGTTTCTCAGAAGACAGCTGTGAGGTGTTTATAAATAAGCCCGGCTCTAAAGAGCTAGGCAGTTTAGAAAGTAGTCTACTTTTTTTCTTGTATTAGAAAGCGATGCTGGTGCTATTTAATGTGTGGGTGCCCTAGCAGAGCAAAGTTATAAAAAATATTACCAATTATCGGCACTTCGGGAGGCATGAAGATTTCTGAAGACTTTTAAAGTCCATGCTCCAAAATGCCTGTATCAGCTTGCAAGTGTGAGGAACACATTTAAAGCTGTTTTTAAATGACATACAAAAGGTAGACAAATATATCTACAGTCTTTAGAATCCCAGGTAAATGACAAGACTGTAAGTAATCAGAAAAATGAAACAAGGCTTGTTAGTTTCAGCACATAATTCTATATGAAGTATATCTTCTGATAAAACAGTTCTAATTTCTCTTTTATTAATTAATAATAATTATTATTTTGATATATAGCACCATATAGATAAAATAGATCAGGATTTCTTTTGAAGACTTTTAAGAAAAATACAGGTTATTGCTTTACTGATATCATTCCATGGTCCTGTGTGTGTTACCTTAAATATTGCAGGAAACTGACCATTTAAGCATAGCGTTTATTCTCTTTATCATTTATTGGCCAGGCTGTGTTTGTGTTACAGCATACTCTTTAGTTAGTATCACAATACTTCCCGAAAAAAAAAATTTAAAAAAAAAACCTCTCACCTTGCAAACACAGAAGGACGAGTCATGAAATTTATTACTTTTGGTGGCTCCTCAGGTTCTAGCTTGATCATCAGAATTCATTAATTCATTACCAGAAGCTAGGTAATCCTGAAAAATTAAGTAGAGCCCTCTGCTAACTTCTGTCTGCTTTATTCTTAGTCAGATAACAGTAGGATAAAGTAATATGATAGGTTTTCCTTCAGGTTGAGTAAAGGTTATCAACTTGACCAGGCAACAAGGAAGTGGTCTCCTAAGATTTTATACAAAGGAAGCAGTGTTCCATTAAACATCAATTATTTACTTAATCTGATACATCTGCACTCTGAAAAAATCAATAGGTATGAAATATAAATGTATGCGCACACACATGCATACATGCATGAATGCATATCCCTTAGAACAATGAAGGGTCTGCTCATACACACAGGTGTTGGCATTCATCTACTTCAGGGTACTCCTAGGAATTGTGTGAGCAGGGCGGCGGGCTGGGGGCTTCCCCAGCCTCTCACACGTGGACAGAGGCTGAGTCCAGAGCGTGGGGAAGGGCTGAGCTGTTAAAGGGGAGCTCTGTGCCAGCTCCACTCAACAGAGGGCATGTCTGCCCAGACCCACTGTCCACAGATTGGACCAATGCTAGTCTGTCTCACACAGGAAATGCCCCAAGCTGACCTGTAGGGAAACAAGATGGTCTGGAAGGAATTGATCGAGAGAAGAAGACACAGCTAGAACAGAGGCAGAAAAAATAGGAAAGAAAATTGTAAAATTAGAAAATATTCTCATTTTTTATTTGAAGGAATCATTTATTAGGATCCTGCTATGTACCAGGCCTAGTGCTAAGTGCTGGATATAAAAGAAAATGTTGGTAGAAAAATAAAACAAGGACCCATGGCACTTAGGGCGGAACAAGCCCAGACTTGCTCAGGGAGACACTCACCAGGTCCTTTTCTGGGATCCAGGAGTTCTCTCTCTTTGTTCCTTCTTTTATTTGGAGCAGGAATTCATAGAGGCAGATTTAAAGTAGACACAGCATGTGTGAGTTTGTATAAGCTTTTCATTTTCCAAGTGATTACCCGAAGAAACTAAACCCTTCTTCCATTGATGCTGGAGAGCAGACTCTTAGGACAGTGAAAATACTCTGTATGATATGATAATGATGGGTTTATATTATTACACATTTCTTCAGACTCATAGAATGTATAACATTTAAAGTGAAGACTAAAGTAGGCTTTGTGACGTGTCAGTGTAGAGTCATCCTTGGTAAAAAAAAAAAAGTACCATTCTGCTATTCTGGTGAGAGAGCTGATCATGGGCCAGGGTGCGGGGGGTGCGTGGTCAGGGGGTGTGATGTGTGGGAACTGAGTATATGGGAATTCTCTCTACTTCTCTCTGTTTCATTGTAAATTTAAAGCTGCTCTTTTAAAAAAAGTCCTACGTTTTTAAAATTATGTTTATGACCACACACACACATAAAAAATGTTTCTGGAATTTTTCTTTGAAAATCTCTATTGTGGTCATCTTATTAACTACATGGCACAATCAGGTATCACTGCCTTTAAAACTCAAAGCTATTCCCTTTAGCTGTAATCACAAATCTTTCCAGGGGTCCTTGCTCAATGCCTTTTTGGTATTTCTAGAGAGCGTACTTATCTTTGACAGCAACAAAAATGTAGAAGACGTCATCTCCTTCACACACAGAAATCATTCATTCTGGTTGGAATTCAGGAGAGAAGGAAATTATCTTGCAAAATCAGAAGAGACACGTCTTACTAGAAAGCAATTCACAAGGTGAGCACTTTCAATTCTGTGCTGTAATCTTTGCAACTATATATTTTATCAGTAACCTATGGATCTCTCTAGAACAGATCCTGTGAAGTTTAGTAAAAAATCAATGAGACATTAGGATAATAATAATCATCTAAAAATCCCAGAAAACCGTTCTCAAAATTCCAAATAATATGCAGACTGACAACTTTTTAAAATTTTTATTTGTTTATTTGACGGCCCCGGGTCTTAGTTTAGACACACGGGATCTTTAGTTGCAGCCTGAGAACTCTAGGTAGCAGCATCTAGTTCCCTGACCAGGGATTGAACCCAAGTCCCCTGCATTGGGAGCACAAATTCTTAACCACTGGACCACCAAGGAAGTCCAGGTGGTCTTTAATTTTGTTAATGCTTCCCCCAAATTCATAAACTACTCTTCTTTTTTTAATTTTTAGAGATTTTTTTCCCTATCTTTGTCCTTCTTTTGCTTTATCTTTGTATTCATTGTTAATTAATTTTCTCTTTCAGGAAATGTGTGATATTTTATCAATTAAAATATTTGAGAATGAAGTTTCACATAAATCAATGATTAAGTCATTTACAGTGAAAGAAATAACTGGTTTTTTTTGGCAGCTTGCTCAAGAAATGCATTTGACATTAGCTTAATTTCCACATCTGTAACATGTATTCTCGGCCTGTTGCAGACATCGTTCTGGAAAAATCTTCTGGAATATTCTGTCTAGAAGCTGTCTTATTAGAGCTTGGCTTTGCTAAATATCTAAGCATGTCTACAGCCTGTTATGCAAATAAATTATATGTTGTTGGAGCAACTTCCTCCTTAGTTTTACCAGGAAATACTTACTCTTATATTCTTTATGCTTTCTGTAGGTCAGAAATCTACTAATTTTCCAGACACAGGAAAAAATAAGTTAAACCATATGTTCGACAAATGTTTTCCGGACTCATAATCTTTGACTTGAAACTGAGTTTTATTGTTGCTGAAAACTGTCCAGGGGCTATGACAGGTGATGCCAAAATATTTGAAAAATATGACGGGTGCATAGTGAAGCTAGGAGAGAGTCCAAGAAGGTCGAGAAACACAAATTCTGGGCAGACAGAGCTGCAGATAAATTCCCCTCGGTCAAGTCAGTGGTTCTGGAAGTCACTGCCAAACAGCAACGGGCCTTGGCACGTCTTAACTAAGGTTGCTTCTATAACTAAGTTCACTTCTATTCTTGGCTCTGGCCATTCATAATCTGTAATTTGCTTTCAGCGGTTAGCACTCTGTCCTTTCTAGATTTAATCAACCCAGCAATCCTGGTGTTCCTTCTTTTTTCGTACTTACTCATAATTCTGATCAGGATCTGGCCAGCAGAGAGCAATGCTCACACTGTCCTGGAAGGAAGGGTGTGGACCCTCTGCTCCGCTCCCCTTTCCTCCCCTCCCCCTCCCCTTCCTCCCCTCCTCCTCTTTGGCTGAGGATCTACTGGGCACATGCCAAGTGCTTCTCTGAGATCTGTGATTACACATTTTAAGCAAGAACAATTCAAATGGTTGTGAGAGTTTTCTCCAGCAACATTTTGCTGCTTGGTATAAGAAGATGGTTTCCATTGGCAGGAAAATATGATAGTCAAAGGAATGTGTAAGGAAGTTTAAGATGTTTTTAAGAAAGTCATTTATCCAAACCATGAGGTCTCAGAGGAGTCAGAGAGAACAGACAAAGGTGGAGGTAGTAAGTTGAATGCATTCAGCTGAGGAACAGCTGGAAGATTATCCCAGCTGGAAGAATAAGAGACGAGAGTAAAAATGCAGATTTCTCAAAATCAACGTTTCAGAAATGGCCCAGCTGCTGGTAACTGCAAGTCTGTGGTCTGACATGAGGCTGGGCTGCTGAGATGGAACCAGGGAAGACCAAGAAGCAGAGATGATGGAGACATATGGAAATCAGACAGAAGTCTAGTGTCAGGGGAATCCTCATGTGATGTTGAAGCCACCGTGGGGCTATGGTTTGGTCTGCATCCAGCCTGGCTATGCAGTAGTACACTGCCCAAAGATGCCAGCCTGTCTCCACTCCGCAACTATTGCAAATGAGGGTGCTGTCTGCCCAGGGGAGAGGCTCGACCTTCTCAGACATCTGAGCATGGAAGTGCATTTCCTATCTTGCACAAAGGTGACATAATCTCACTTGAGTTTTATATGCTTGACTTTGCACAAGAGTCAGGAGGACATTTTGCATAAAATTGGGAGAGTGCCTAAATTAACGCAGAGCCTTCCACTCTCCTGTTGAACATCACACCTTAGAAAAGAAAATGTGTATTTGTAGTATTGGATTTAGCCCATGATATTTAAATACATCTAACTATTTTTATTACTTTTATAGACTTTTCTAGCAGTTTTAGTTCACAGCAGAAGTGATCAGAAAATATACAGTGTCCCTATGCACTCACACACCCTTGCCCACTATCAACATCATACAAGTGTGAAACATTTGTTATAAACGATGAGACAATATTGATAAACTATTATTAACTAAAGTTCATAGTTGACATAGGGTTCAGTCTCGGTGTTGAGTTTGCACAAATGTCCGATGACATGTGTCCACCATCATGACATTCTACACAGAGAAGATTCACTTCGTTGGAGATCCTGTGTCCTGCCTATTCATTCCTCCCTCAGCTCATTGTTTCTTGATATAAAATAAGGAAAACAGCAAATGTTTACAGAAAGAATCAAGAAAGATTCTTGCATTTCAAGAGCAAAGTCCTTTCCCTATAGCACCTCGTCTTATTGTGGGACAGGGCGTGTGCCTCCCAGAGCCCTCCCAGGAGGGACCAGCTGGCTGCCAGCTCCCTCAGGGTTTTTCTCAGTTGCCCAGCACTGCTTTGTCCAAGTCAAGGGTTCACAGGGCCACCCACACCCAAGGACTGGCTGCAGAGGGTATAAACGCCCAAGTCACTTAGGGAGAACTCTACGCATGATGTCTGCCACCAAGTTCTCTGTAGGCATGCTGCTGCTGCTGTTGCTGCTAAGCCGCTTCAGCCGTGTCTGACTCTGTGTGACCCCATAGACAGCAGCCCACCAGGCTCCTCCGTCCAGAAGACTCTCTAGGCAAGAACACTGGAGTGGATTGTCATTTCCTTCTCCAATGCGTGTATGCATGCTAAGTCGTTTCAGTTGTGTCCAACTCTGTGCGACCCTATGGACAGCAGCCCACCAGGCTCCTCTGTCTGCAGGATTCTCTAGGCAAGAATACAGGAGTGGGTTGCCATTTCCTTCTCAGTCTCTGTAGGCATGGAGAAGCATTATCTCACTGTCAGTGAGGTTCCCTGCTCCCTGCCAGATGTTCAGCTCCAGGAAACATCCCAAATGGCAAACTCAGTCTCCACATCCGCTCACGAGAACCCCAGTGGTGGTACGTACTGCAGGGGCAGATTGTCTCCTATTTTTTTCAGTTTATAAATGGAAAAGCTAGGTGTCAGGACATCCCTGCAAAACCTCAGGATTACGTGGTCAGCAAGTGGGAGTGGCATTTGAGGAAGCAGGAATCTGAGCTCCTGAAATTCTCGTGAAGGAAGCCTCCCTGGAGATCTCAAAGCAGAATAGCCAGGCCAACACACTGTGCTGTCTAACGCCTCTCCTTTCTTCCGGAGGGACAAATGCGGGTCTTTGCACGGTGTGGATGAGAAGAGGGACGTGAATTTGAATATGTTACCATGTGTGAGCATGAGTCCCCAAAGCCAAAAGTTGCTCTGACTCCCCTCTGTGTTACATCCCATAACGTGTGCATTCTTGACTTTCTGAAAAGTTCCATGAGAAAAAGAAAAAGAGAAAAAAAAAAAACATAGATCTGAATTGCTGCTATTTCTAAGAGTGGTAACTAATCCAAAGAGAAGTTGTTTTCTAGGTTAGAAATTTTTAAAGAAAAAATATATTATTAAAGAACATTCTAGGTTTAAGGAAAATAGACAACTCTGGTATTCTAAAACTTAGTTATTGCTGACAATATTGCAACCAAGAATGAATGTTTTTGAATATTAAAAAAAATATTTATTTGTACTCAAGAAATAAAATTTGGGATAAATGAAAGAAATATTTTGCCAACAAGGCCCTGGAATACAGTGGCATAGAGCCAGTGCCCTGCCTCCATGCAAGTGCACCTTTAGTTACAGAGTTAAGTGTATCACCTAAGGAATCTTTCCTGGTGTTCCTACAAGGATGGCCATGTAGTAGGCAGAAGCTGAGCAGTCTTGCTGAGTTCCAGGGACACTTTATGACCCAGGTGACCCCTGCCTTCTCGTGCTCTGATGATAACACCCAGAAGAGTCTCCTCTTGGGGACAAAGATATATGGATTCCACAAGGCATATTAAGCCCAAACCATGTCATTCAAAATGTGTAACACACATCCACAAAAAGTCATTGTCACATCATAATGGTAAGTATATAAAATCAAGCCTCATACATATGGAGGGCTTTATGGTTTTCAAAACATTTGCAATAATTGTAACCTAACCTGGCTGAGAGCAAGACCCTGTAAAAATAGCCTGCATAGGCCAGGCCAAGCAGATAGACACATTGTCAAGGTAGATGATTTCTTAGGCACAAAAAAGGTATTCTATCTGAAAATCCAAATTTCTGTATTATTGGACTTTGAAAGCTTAGTGTTTTCAATATTCTGGTGATCCCTACTGAAGTGCAAATATTCCTGAAAGACTAAACACCCTAAGACACTAGCACATATGGATATCCTATCACTGCTGGATATGGTGGAGCCACACACATTTACTTACACACACACATACACACACACACTTGGGAAATGACAAAGAAGATGTCCTAGATTAGGGAAAAGGCCAACATTAATTTAGAAGGCTGAATGCTGAAGAATTGATGCTTTCCAATTGTAGTGCTAAAGAGGATTCTTAAGAGTCCCTTGGACTGCAAGGAGATCAAAGCAGTCAATCCTAAAGGAAATCAATTCTAAATATTCATTGGAAGGACTGATGTTGAAGCTGAAGCTCCAAAACCTTTGCCACCTGATACAAAGAGCCAACTCATTGGAAAAGACATTGATGCTGGGAAAGATTGAGAACAGGAGAAGGGGTTGGCAAAAGATGAGATGGTTGGATAGCATCACTGACTCAATGGACATGAATTTGAGGAAAGTCAGGGAGATAGTAAACCACAGGGAGGCCTGGCATGTGGCAGTCCATGGGGTCCCAAAGAGTCAGTTATAACTTAGCGACTGAACAACAAGCTAACAAAAATCTAGATCGGAAATACCTGATGTCAAGAACTTGGCAGCTAGATCAGTTTTATCTAGATCAGATAAAACTTGGCAGTCAAGATATAAGATGGTTAGAACAGTAGAACAGGGAATGTAATCCAAGAAACAGATAGAAACACCATCAAGGGATGGGTTATAGAAATGTTTTTATTTTCTGACATTGCCAAAAATGTTGGAAAGTCTGTAAGTAATGTTTAATCAACCTACTGAATACCCAGGTAACCCTAGCAACATGCTAACAATATGATAACAAGTATGACTTCAGTCATCTTTTATTTAGTTCCCCTCTTGAAATAGTAACACAACAAAGGTGAAAATAATTCTAGCCCCACAATCAAACTGACAAGAGTTGAATATGTTTTTCTAGTAAAAGACATTTATTATTCTAAGTCTCATGAAATATGAAAGAAAAAGAGCCTAACTTCTACATGTGCAAACACTTCAATTGTGGTGTTCTCGCAATGTTTACAATGGTGATAAGCATCATAATGATGGTGATGGTGCTGATAAAAGGTGAGCCATGCCCTCTGGTGATGCTTTTTCAGGTTCCAGCTTGTCATTCGCCCTCCCCTTGCAGGGGGATGTGTTATCTGAGAGATCCGCAGCGACAAGCTTCACAATAGATGAGCATCTAGGCTCCTCTCATGACAAGGGCCTTGTAAACTCTTTTTCATAACACATGCTTTTACATTTATCGCCTTATTCTTATGGGCATACTCTGTCGGAATGATGAAAAGGTGAAAGACACTTGATCCATTCTTGAAAACATGCTTTTCTTTGGATATTTGCAAGTTTCAAAACATTGTGTCTGCAGGAAGCAAGGTTTCATATGTACAGGAGAAAATTGGATGGAATTCAGAGCTGGACAGGAGCAGTTCAGAGCCCTGGAGGGAAGTTGTCGGTGTCAACAAGAATTGATGGCTCTATTTTAACTTCTGATTCTGAACCAGACAAAAACTGGATGTTGATTCATACACTGAATCATGGGCCTGTGCTCACGGTGATGGCCACAGTGCACGCAGTTGTGAGTCTGGTATCAAGAAAGCCCCCTGTGGTCACCTAAGATCCCCAGTTATTATGGTCTCAAATAGCATAACTGGCAGCACGTGGGGCCTGACTTTTACCTGTTTGAGGTGAGTGAGGTGATTGAACTGAGGATTCAACAGGAAGCTCCGCAGCAGCAGAAGCATGTGACAGAGGGTTAGAGAGAAGCAGGAATAAATCGCTGTATTCTGGACATGATGTTTTGGTGCCCATTATCCTTGAAGTTATTTTTATTATTAACTTCTAGCTCACTTCTAGACTTTTAGATTAAATCAGTCGTCACTCTCCTGATCTCGAATGAGCAGGATGTATATTCTCCCTCACTGTGGTTGCTTTTAAGATTTACTCATTATTTGGGGTTCTCAGCACGTTGACTATTATGTGCCCAGATGGTGTTACCCATGCATTCGCTGTGCTTCAGCTTTGCTGAACTTCCTGCATCTCTGCATCACGGCCTTTCATCAAAAAGAATGCCAAAAAGTGTCACTGTTTAGGGATGGCATAGTTGTAGATTCAGAAAATTAAGACGTCTCCAAAACTGATAGAATTAATAAATGACTTGAGGATGAATGTGGGATGCAATGCCAAATACTAAAAACACTATTACTTCTGTAACAGAGACAAAGGATTGAAAATAAAAGTGTTTAAGCCAATATTTTAAAAAATAACATCAAAGAATGTCAAATGCCTGTTCTGTATTTGAAATAATATTTTCTTCATTTTCCTCTTATGAAAATGAATTTATCAAAAGTTCCCATTTAGACTTTTGATGTGTTTAACTTTCATCCAGAATAAAATTTTTATTCCTACCTTTCAGAATGTATTATAGAAATCATTTCATTTCACCTAGTTTCTAAGAAGTTCCCAGAAAAAAAAAAATGTTTATGAGGTACAAGGGTGCTCCTTTTGCAATATTTTGATTGCTTCGATCAGATTTCATCCTTTAGGGGCTTCCTTGGTGGCTCAGATGGTAAAGAATCTGCCTGCAGTGCAGGAGACCTGGGTTTGATCCCTAGGTTGGAAAGATCCCCTGGAGGACGGCATGGCAACCCACTCCAGCATTCTTGCCTGGAGAATCCCCATGGACCGAGAAGCCTGGCCATATGTGGTTAGTATAAGCATTTAATATAATTTAATTTGTGCTCAGTCACTTCAGTTGTGTCTGACTCTTTGTGACCCCATGGACATAGCCCACCAAGCTCCTCTGTCCATGGGATCCTCCAGGCAAGAATGCTGGAGTGGGTTGCCGTGCCCTCCTCCACAGGATCTTCCTGACCCAGAGATCAAAACTGCATCTCCTGCTTTGCAGGTGGATTCTTTACTACTGAAAACACTGGGGAAGCCCATTATTTAGTTAAAAATAGTATATAAGCAGATATTCTACTATAATTTTAGTAGTCATATAATCATATATAGTAGAAAAGCACATTCACCACCTGAATATATATTTTGTGATGATAAAATTTTCATTTCAGAGTAGAAAATTTTAAAGTAAAAAGAATCCAGTCTAATGAAAGAAAATATTAATGAAATCACAGCATTCTGTACTTTCTGTTATGTTGCCATGCGTTATTAATGAGTCCTTGAAATGTGGGTAATGTTTTATGTTGAAATAATATTTTTGATGCAACGCATGATATAAAGTTTCTAATTAAAATCAACTATCCATTTGTTTACTTTAAAATTTTTTTAATCTTTTTTCTCTTTTTGGGCTTTTTTGATTTAAAAATTTTATGTTTTTTAATCCAGCTATCAAGATTGCATATGTCAATTATGTTGCATTTCTAAAGAACCGTTCTGCTATATGTATAATTTCAACAAAGCACACATTGTGAAGATGATACACCAAAGCCTGATGTTGGAGAAACACAGGCTTAAGTTACATTCACAGAAATCCTCACGTGAATGGTCCTCACATGACTGGTCGGAGGCCATGACTAGATGGCTGTGGCTCATGCACTCATTCATGAACCCAGCATCTCACCAGATGCTTTGTGTCCTGCCTGGAAATATTAATAAATGGCTCCAGCCAAGAGCACTGATGGGTGCTGGGCTCTTCAGGGGCCTGGTCACTCAGTTCTGCTCCACGCTCACCTCTGCCCGCTGCTCTCACAGCGACGAGGGTCTTGGGTTTGGCTACAGGCCCTCACTTGCACTGGGTTTTCCTGCCACTACCCCAGAGTCCTCCAGGACCGTGGACGGTGTCTGAATCCTAGCTCAAAGAGCAGTCTAGAAAATGCCTTCACTTTGCCTCCAAGGTTCTCTCTTAGAGGCTCCCCCGGGCCTTCAAGGGGGAGGCCTCTTGTCTTTGCCTCTGGCTGTTTGGGGTTTGGACCGTGTGCCTATGTAGTCACGCAGGGATTTAGCGATCTTGTGTTTCGTGGCTTCCTTCTTGCACTGCTCCCTCAGATTCTCAGTTCTCTTCAGACATAGAGATGAGGGGGAAATGGTGAGAGCTTGAGTGTCTCCAACTCCAAGAGGAACCATGACCTCTTGGTTCCTCTTGGTTCCAACTCCTCGTCTACCACCAAGCAGAACCTTGGTGGGACATGAACACATCTGAAGAAATCAGGCCCTGTAAGAGGATCAAGCTGTAAGGTTTTCTCCAGTGTGCACAAGGGATGGCCATGCTTTTACTGGGTTTCTTTTTTTGAAATATCTATGATATTTAGAAAAAAACGTCAGTAGAACCCTACACTGAAATAGTGAGCTATTAAACATTTTTCTCTCAATTACGGTGGTAACATTGCTTGGTTGATTTTAATGAAATTGAAAAGTTGAGGGAAAAGGGTCATTATGAATGGCATCTGTTTATGTTGAAACAGAGTCCATGAAGGCAGCTTTCGTTCATTTTGCTAAGAGTTCATCACCTTCTTGATAGACTTACTTCCTGTTCCCTTGCCAGACACTCAGACGGTATCATCAGTGCTTGACAACGAAATAAGAATCTCCAAAAATGTTTTGAGGGGTTATCTGGCCCAAGTGATTCATTTTTTCCCTGCCTCACAGAGACAGCTTGAGTTGTATAAATTATTTAAAGGAGCACATTAAAGAACATTCAAATAGCAGCTTCTCAGGAAATCTAGAAATATGTCACTCAGAGGTAAGCATCAATGAAACAAATTAATATTTTAATGAAAGCATTACAAGCTAGACATAAGAGAAAAGTGGAAGACCACTCAGCCCTTCCCCTATTTATAGTAACAGCACAATCTATGCTCAGAATAAGCAATTCTCTCCCCCATTCACATCTTAATCACTACCAGATGCACATTTTAAAAATGCAATGTTTAAATCCCCAGTATATCCTGTCTGAATTCAGAGGAAGAGAATTGAGAAAGTTGGTGTTACTTTTTACTACTGTGCAATGTGTACATCTTGAATATCTTGCTTTACAACAAAAATATGTTTTTTGCTTGAAGCCTATAAATTCTATTCTGTGACACAGACACGAATGAATATTTCATGCAGTGTTACTGTGACCATTACAGACAAATAAATAAATAAAAAGCATTCGTTTCTTTTTTCACCTTCTGCTTTGCCATTTGCTCTGAGTGACCTCATAGAAAATTTTATGAATACAAGAATCTTGAAATAGAATCACTTTCACGCCTGGAAATGTTTCCTTACCTTTCCTCAGTCTAAGAGAATTAAAATAAAGGACTATGATTATTCCTTTTCTGCTTAGACATATTTGATATTTTCTCTCAAATCAAATAGACTAGTATTTTCCTCCATAATTCCAGTTTTATAACCCTTGCAGTTTCCAATTTTTATTAATTCTGGGTTTTCACCATAGGCCACCAGCTCATACTTTTAATCACTCGTGCACCCGTGAATGCTTCTGCACTTTTTCTGAGCTGAGGACTCTCTTACTCAGTAGACCAGGAGGCTAGCATGATTGAAGGCTATGTCACGGCTTCTGCTCTGTTTCACCAGCTTCATCTGCTGATCCTTCCGTAAACAGAAAGCCAGCTTCAGAGTTTACATAGAGCGGCAGTAGGTCACTCAGCTTTTCAGTGCTCTTCCTTCCTTAGAAGAAGGGTTTGTTTATTGTTGTAGTCTGTAAATTCTAACCAGCCTGATGAGAATAATTGCTCATGAAACACACACACTGAATAACTATTGTACAAAACAAATGAGCTCACCCTGCAAGCAGAAAGAGCATCTTCTTATGGATTTCAGGGTCCACTGGCAGTGGGCACCCCGCTCCCTATATCTGTGGTGAATCAGCCCCACCCTCCTTCACCCTTCTTCCCATTGCCCCGCCAGGGGACACGAACAGAAAGCCTGCCTGGGGCCAGAGCCATGCGTCTGATCCGAGCATAATGAGGCGTGAAGCCGCCCAGCTAGGAGCTCCGACTTGTCAGAGGCTGAAGGGCATTTCATTTGTTAACTCCCAGGGGCCTTTCTGCCTCTCTGGGTTCATATAGTATTTATTTTAGGCGTTCGCATCTCTCATCTGGGATCTTTGCACCATATGTACAGCATCCCTGTTTTCAATGGAAGGCACCAGAGCAGCTGGGGCTGGGAGGGAAGAGAGAAGCACTGGGTGATGAACTGTGTTTTCTTTCCCGAGAATTCAGAGCCAAGAAGGCCTGTGGCCAGAGCAGCTGTCCTGGCGTCTCTCTGATCAAGATGAGAGCTGTCACATTGGATGCAGACTCCTCTGCGCCCCGGAAAGGGCTGGCTTTCCTTGCAAGTGGCTCTTTTCTGCGCTGTGCTCACCACCGGCACACGTTCTGTGGTCAACATGTACCCTCCAAATGCGTGTGTGCTCTGCCTCTTTGCGATCCCTTGGACTGTCGTCCGTCAGGCTCCTCTGTCCATGGGATTTCCCAGGCAAGAATACTGGAGTGGGCTGCCATTTCCTTTTCCAGGAGATCTTCCTGCCCTGGGACGGAACCTGTGTCTCCTGTTTGGCAGGTAGATTCTTTACCACTGAGCCACCTGGGAAGTTTTTACTCTGATACCTTCAATAATAAGATAGGGAAGATTAAAGCGATGCTCCAGTCAGGCTTCAGGTATGTTTCTTAACCCTAGCACCTAAGCATAAAGATGAGTTTCTAGAAGGAACTGATTCCAAAATCCTCCCAGAAAAGTCAGAACAGCTAATGGAATCATACAGCATAATGAAGGCATGTATTCGGTGGTTATCGCTCTGTTGTCTGGAGCTTGCCACATGGCTCACATGGCAAAGAATCTGCCTGCAGTGCAGAAGACCCGGGTTTGGTCCCTGAGTCAGGAAGATCTCTTGGAGCAGAGCATGGTTACCCACTCCAGTATTCTTGCCTGGAGAATGCCATGGACAGAGGAGCCTGTCGGGCTACAGTCCATGGGGTCTCAAAGAGTCAGACACAACTGAGCAACCAATACACACACACACACACACACACACACACACACACACTCCCTCTGTGGTGTGGGTTTCCCAGGTGGCTCAGTGGTAAAGAATCTGCCTGTCAATGCAGAAGACTCAGAAGACACAGGTTTGATCCCTGGATTGGGAAGATCCCCTGAAGAAGGAAATGGCAATCAGCTCCAGTATTTTTGCCTAGAAAATCACATGGACAGAAGAACTTGGCAAGCTACAGTCACCAAAGAGTCAGACATGACTGAGCTACTGAGCGTGCACTCTGTGGTGTAGACATTGTGTATAGCATGTGTGAACAGACACTGAGCATCTTAAAGCATTTGGACATCCCTTTCTATGAAATTGACTGGAGAATCCCCATGGACAGAAGAGCGTGGCGGGCTATAGTCCATGGAGTTGCAAAGAGTCAGAAGAGCAACTAACACTTCCACTTTCTCATTCTATGAACAGCCGCCAGCACTAGGACTGCTTGGAGGGAAGAGCGCTGAGGCCAAAGTCGTTTATGGACTCAGACGCCAGGTGCGCTGCAGCTGCTTGGGGGGCAGCTCCTTGGTGCTTCCAGACCTGGGTGCAGAGCAGGACCACCTGCTCTTGGGAGCATCACCTTTCAGACCCTGGTCTCATTAGAATACTGACTCCATGCAGCCTTTTGCAGGAAGCATTCATATCTGGGACTACAACTGGACAGTTCACCCAAAGCCCAGCTTTGCAATTCAGCGCATTGATGGGGAAAAGCATCTCCTATTACATCGGGCAATCCTCAAAGTTGAAATCAGTGCTAAAGCTTTATTTGAGTTGAAGTTCACCCTGTGCTCAGAATAGCAGCTTTCTTTTTTCCCTCATGTGAATTGCTGGAACAGGAGCCCAGGATCTTGCATGAATATTTCAACAACGAAAGTGTTGCTGGCAGTAAAATATGTGATTCATAACCAGGAGACCGAGAGTCCCTCATGAAACAGAGAAGGAAGGAAACATTCCATCTCAGAGCAAAAAAAAAAAAAAAAAAAATTCAGTCTCTACTCTAAGAGGTTGACTTGAATATTGTAAGAATATTGGAGACAGACATGGTTTGTAATCCAAGAGGAAGTTCTTCATGACTGGAGTGACTCCCCCTACTTAAATGAGAAAAAATTCTTCCTTAGAATAGAAATCATTTTAATGCATTTTCAACTAACATTAAGTCAAAAACAAGCATGGCTTTTATCTAATAGCCATGCATGCATGCTCAGTCATGTCCAACTCTTTGCCCCCCTGTGGACTGTAGTCCACCAAAAATGGTAGAGGTCTGTCCTCAAATGCAAACTTGGAACTTGGGTTATAAAAATCTATGTCTGATCTAGGCAGAGCTCCCTAATTTTCTCAGTAATTAAATGCTAAGACAATAAATCCCAAGTCCTATCAATAGAGAGCAATTTCAGCAGCCATGGACCACATAGAATTAGCAGGTAGGATCCAAGCCTTCAAGACTTACCTTGTGAATTTCATTCACTTTGCTGTCTTAATGTGTTGACGAACTAGGTCTCTGAGAAAGTATCTGAGGAAACTGGGTATTTTCAAATTGCTAGAATTTCTATTACAGGTGATTTGTTACCAGAACTTAAAAAAAGTAAAGGAAAATATCCTTCTCTTAAGTATTCATTAAGTGGGAAGATATTGAGAAAAATGATGTAAGTATCAGTTTCCTATTATATGCCAGACTCTGCATAATGTTGTCTCAGATAAATGACCAACTTTAATCTTTACAACAGACCCAGGGGCTGAGGTTTAGATCTCAGTCTGCCTCTGAATCTTAGATCTTTGGAAGAATTCATTCTTAAATTTTTGCAAACACATTTATCAAGTGTCTTTACTAGACACTCGGAGAAGGCAATGGCACCCCACTCCAGCATCTTGCCTGGAAAATCCCATGGACGGAGGAGCCTGGTAGGCTGCAGTCTATGGGGTCGCTAGGAGTCGGACACTACTGAGCGACTTCACTTTCACTTTTCACATTCATGCATTGGAGAAGGAAATGGCAACCCACTCCAGTGTTCTTGCCTGGAGAATCCCAGGGACGGGGGAGCCTGGTGGGCTGCCGTCTCTGGGGTTGCACAGAGTTGGACACGACTGAAGTGACTTAGCAGCAGCAGCAGTTACTAGACACTACTTTGTAATGTGGAAACAAGGTGGAATAAGATGAATAGTTTCTTACTTCTTGGACAAAAACTCAAGAACTTAAGACTGAGTCCATTAAAAATGTTAAATCTTTATCCATTTATAGCCAGGCCTTAGAAAAATAGCAGAAATACTCATTAACAATAACAACAACAGCAGCAACAACAACAAGAAAACAAAGGAATATTCTCTATTGATAATGGGGTGGTGGGGAAGAGAGACAAGTTCTAACAGATGTAAACATATATTATAATGATACTCTATTGAAGCATAATTGCTTTCTGATGTTATGCTAGTTTCTGCTGCACAGTGAAGCGAAGCAGCTGTATGTACACATATATCTCCTCCCTCCTGAGCCTGCCTCCCACCCCACATCCCACCCCTCTAGGTGATCACAGAGCACCTAGCTGGGCCTCCTATGTTATACAGCAGGTTCCCACTAGCCATCTGTTTTACACACGGTAGTGTATATATGGGGCTTCCTCAGCAGCTCGGTGGTAAAGAATCTGCCTGTGATGCAGGAGCCGCAGGAGACGCAGGTTTGATCACTGGGTCAGGAAGATCCTCTGGAGGAGGACGTGGCAACCCACTCCAAGATTCTTGCCTGGAGAATCCCACGAACAGAGGAGCTTGGCGGGCTGCAGTGCATAGGGTCTCATAGAGTTGGACACAACTGAAGTGACTTAGCATGCACTCAAGCATTGGAAAAACATAGGAGATTCCTACGAAAAAAAAAGTGATGAATCTTGCATTGTAAATAATGAAATATCACAGAGATATGGTTAAAAAGCTTCCCTGCCGAATCCTACAATCCAGTTTTCCTAAGGAAGCTGGCATTGAATCCTACTGGATTCAGTCCTACTCAGTGCCTGGCATTGAGTACCGTTCAGTAGTTGTCTCTATACCTTTTCTAACATATACACTCATATATACGTGAATATATTGATTTGGCTTTTATTTATTCTTACAATACTATACAGTACTATAAGCATTATTCCGCAGTTTGCTTTCTCAGTGTATATGGCTATGCCTTGATGTCAATAGGTACAGAGATAATCCATTTTAAGCACCTGCATATGATTCCACAGTATGAATTTAATATGCATAAACATATATCTTCTAAACATTTCCCTACCAATAGATAGTAAGGTTGCTGCTGTTCAGCTTCTACAAACAGTGCTGTAACAAACATCCTGGTGCCTGCTTCCTGACACCCTGTTACATAAGTTCTATACGAGTTTCCCAAAATGCTATTGTAGAAGCAAAAAAAAAAAAAAAATCTGTGTATTTTCCATTTTAATAGTTTTGACTTGAAGGAGCCATTGCTCAAGGAATAAAATGGAACCGCATGATCTTTGTGGATTTTTGCTTGTAGTTTTTAATATCTCTTTGAGTAGCAAAGGCAGAGTCAGCCCATTCTTTATGCTGACTTTAGTGTCTCTGGGCAAACACCAGCACAGAATGTCTATTTCTACCACTGTACTGTATTAATACCATGTTTTCTTTCTCATTGCTTATTACCCCCTCAGGGTCCAGCACAGAAATAAGACTAAAACTTACAATAATTCTATTGATATTTCCAAATTTAACCATGCCTAATATTACACAGGAGAAGGCGATGGCACCCCACTCCAGTACTCTTGCCTGGAAAATCCCATGGACGGAGGAGCCTGGTAGCTGCAGTCCATGGAGTCACAAAGAGTCGGACTCAACTGAGCAACTTCACTTTCATTTTTCACTTTCATGCGTTAGAGAAGGAAACGGCAACCCACTCCAGTGTTCCTGCCTGGAGAATCCCAGAGATGGGAGAGCCTGGTGAGCTGCCGTCTATGGGGTCACACAGAGTCGAACATGACTGAAGTGACTTAGAAGCAACAATATTACACAAGTAAGGAGAAAACCTGAGGTCAAGTTCCAATCTTTCTTGATATACAACTGCTCCTATGCAAATGGATCATTGTAGGAAAAAACCTTCATGCTGTCCCTGAAATAAAGCTTCATCACACAAAAAAACATATAATTTGGAAAGTGTGTAATTACAATGCCCTGACAATCTCATGATATTGCCATAAAGGAAAATTGAGACAACATATTTTGAAGAACTTAAATTGCAAATTATAATGCCAAACTAAAAGAAGATGCATTACTTTTATTATATCCTCCTAAATTGATATTCTGTTAAATTGAGTACACAGAAATATCTTCCAAACAAATTATCTGATATACTAATATGATACTATTGGGTCATCATCTTATTATATTATATATGTATTGATTTTAATCAATTATAATAATCTTACTCTGGAGTTTTCTTTAAAAGTTAGTCCCATTGAACTTGACAGACTTTTTGCCAAAGGCTATGTTGAATCCTGTCCCCCTGAAATGATATTTAACAGGTAGCAATAGGGAATTTCACATGGCAATTTCTTATAACAATTTTGTAAGCTAGAATTTAGTGAAAGCATTTTCTGAGGGACCAAACTGATATCAAAGTATATAATATTCCAGTGGGTGTGCCTCATGCAAGACTAACGGAGATATTGAAATCATGGAGGGAGTTTTCTCCAACAATGTCATTTAACAGATTTTAAAAAAACATACATTTACTTTCTTCAGTGTGAAAGAGAGTCTTTTAAGAAATCAATTGTTTCAGGCAGATAGTTGAGAAAAGACAGATGGTAAGGCAAATCTGTAACCAGCCTATATACCAATGTTCTTTGAATTCTGCGATAAGATGGCTACCTGGTGAAGCAGGACCAATAAAAAATGACGTATTTGATTTGTAGTAGTTTATCTGCTTTCACAGAGTAGGTACACAGTAAACAGTAACCTAATCCCTTTACAAAATCATTGTTTGTTACCTGTCATTATCAGCATCATGATCCACAATACAGTCAAGTACTATACACCCATGGTTTTTATTAGGAACTGACATTTGCATAAATTATCTCTGCTAAGTATTTTTATTTCCGATTTAGGAAAAAATTTAGCTCAATTTTTAAGTTACATGAAATAATTGAGAAATCCAGCAAGTTCAGACTTAGGTAATAAAATAAAACAGAAGATAAACAGAAACAGAAAATCTAACATTTAGCCCTAGTTTCCTTGCAATTTTTTTTCAATATTACAAGGTTTGAAAAAAGAAATCAAACACTAACGGATGTCAACTTTTGAAAGAATAAGCCGACATTATAGGTAGTTATTTAATTTTGTGTTTTTGCCTCTTGCCAAAGGTTTTAAAGGCTTATGGCTATTATCACATTGAGTATACGCTTTCTTGTGGGAATCACCATAACAACTTGATTTGCATACATTTGAAGCTACCTAGAGGTGGCTCAAGCCGTAATGAATCCATCTGCCAATTCAGGAGACACAGGAGACTTGGGTTTGATCCCTGAATGGGGAAGATCCCCAGGAGAAGGATCCACTCCATGCCCGGAAAACCCCATGGACAGAGGAACCTGGCAGATTACAGCCCCTGGGGGCACAAAGAGTTGGACATGACTTAGCATGTAAACAGGAAATAGGAGACCTCAACAGCACAATTTTTATTTTAAATTCAAGTTAAAGTTCTTCTATGTAAAAGAAAGGTATTTCCTGAAAATGAAATACAAGTAAGAGCTCAAATCCAAAGCAGATAGTTGGACTCAGAAAGAGGAAAATCCCACCCCTGATGCTTCTTCTTGCGAGAGGTTCTGGGCAGCCCAGGGGAGCCTGTGGGACTTCCAGCTTTGGGGGGAGTAGGTGGGAGGGGCAGCAGGGGGTGGAGGGTAGGAGGGATGAAGGGAGTGGCATTCTAGAAGAGGGCTCTGACATCACAGCTGAAGCCTTTCCACAGATGAGACCCTGCAGAGCAGGACTAAGGGAGCACAAGGAATTTGTGAAGTCAGCAGCATTGTTTACCCTTAAAATCAAGAATAGCGAAGAAGAGATTAGCAACAGTAACAGGAGACCAGGAAAAGGATGAAGATAAAAGCCAACTGAACCAAGTCAGGAAATCAGTAGCCAGCCTCACTCTGGTCTGGCTCCATCAGAATACACTTCATTTTTTTTTTTTTTTTTTTTTTGGAGCATAAGTTGCTTTACAATGTTGTGCTAGTTTCCTCTGTACTGCAAAATGAATCAGCTACACATACGCACACATCCCCTCTCTTTTAGATCCTGTTCCCAGTTAAGTCACCATGGAGCACTGGGTAGAGGACCCTCTACAGCTGGCTCTCTCATTAGTTTTGTTCTCTAGCAAACTTTAGTTCATCCTTCTGGGTTGGTGCTGCAGATCAGGTCTGTGGACACTGTCCTAAACCTCCTCTAAGTAAGTTGCTCCCTTGCCTCTGTTTCTGTGCTATTCTGTATGCCTGCTGAAGTGACAGACCCCGAGTTGTATGTCCTTGTGACATGTGTCCATGTGTACTCTCCACTGCAGCTTCCTGAAGCCAGGTGACACTGTCTTGCTTACATCTGAGCACTCAGTTACCAAACCAGACATTTGGTGGTACTGATTTGTACTGATTTGACATTTATTAAATCTCACATCCTCATTTTGGCAGGCGCCTGATGCGTCCGTGGCATCTGAGCTCGGTGATGGCCTATCTTCTCATGATAAATGGCAGGTGACAGAAAATCATAGTGGAGAAGGAGACACAAGGACACTTTTATCTGAAATGTGTGTCCTTGTGATTTACTTTCTTGGAGAAGTTTAGCCAGGCTCCCACTTTCTTCTCTCTAAGCCTAGGTGGAGTTTGATGTTGATTTGTCCTTCATGTTTGGTGACACATTCAAGAATTTTTCAGAAGACAGCTATGGATTTACCAAACAATGTTGATGGGTCCTTTTCAATACATGAATCAAACATCGGTTCTCTAGTTCTATGTGCAAGATGGGGTCAGAAAAATATCAAGTTAAAATGGCTCTATAAAAATAAATACAAAAGTAAATCTGAATCTGGGGAAATTTTCAAACAGTAAAAATCATTTAACTATGAAAACGCTTTCCCAGAAGGAGTGAACAATATAATTTTGAAGATAGTTTAAAGTACTTTAAAATAAGCTTGTCAAAGCCAGAGCTGGTGAACCATCTCACCAATTCAAGTGCAAGTGAGATGGCGCCGGAGAATGCGGGCAGACCCCACCATCTGGTTTGTAATCAAGGCAGCAAGTTGTCAAGGGTGATATTGATTTCCTCTGTATCTATTTTTTAAGTAGAAGGTTGGAGCGTGTGAGTCAGGTGAGGAGGTGATTAGCAGGAAAGAAAACAGAAGTCCATGTTACCAAAAGGTGAATCCCCTAAGTGAAACTCACTCTCACATCTTTAAAGGAATTCCTTACTTAAAAAAAAAAAAAAAAAACTCAATTCCTTGGTTTTATGGTAGCAGCTGTAAAAGGTATGAGTAGACAGCTTGCAAAATACCATCAGAACCTGTAACTTGACAGATGTCCACTATTTGACAAAGCTTCAGTGCCCAAATTGTTCTCAGATTCCCCTACACAGTGCAAGTAATAAAACAGAGTAATGATTCCAGCTCCGTTATTTATTCATCTTCCACTGAGCCTGAAAAGCCATAAACCTTGCACTGATAGATGTAAATTGTCTCAGACAATTAGGTCCAATTGTCTGATAGCAAATATGAGCTCTCTTCAGTTTAATAATCAGAAAGCCTTGGAACTCCCATGGAAGTGAAGTCGGGGGAGGAAACCAGGATGCTGATTGGGAGGCAGATGTGTAAGGAGTGGACTGCTCCCAGAGACAGTGTTAGGAATATAAATCAGCAACCCGGGACACCTCAGCACAAACAAATGTTACATATCAAATGCAGACCGGAGGCTTTTATGTGTCCTCTTGGATGATAATAAAACCCTAGCTTTAAATAAGGGCAAATGCTTTTTCTTCCTTGAATGCCTCACCCAAGCTTTTTCCTGTAAGTAGAAGATGCTGCTTGGAGAATAAGTGGCTTCTGCTCATCTCAGGAGCCTGTGAAACACAAAAACAAAAGGTCTGTGTGAACATATCATAGTCTTCCAGATGGGAAGCTTTACTGCGATCCTGGTGCAGGTGTGTTCCAGGGGGTTTAGCATGGACCAAACCTAATAAAGAAAGCTGAACGCCAAAGAATTCATGCTTTTAAACTGTGGTGTTGGAGAAGACTCTTGAGAGTCCCTTGGATTGCAAGGAGATCGAACCAAAAAGAAATCAGTCCTGAATATTCATTGGAAGGACCGATGCTGATGCTGAAACTCCAATACTTTGGCCACCTGATGCAAAGAACTGACTTCTTGGAAAAGACCCTGATGCTGAGAAAGATTGAAAGAGGAGAAGAAGGGGATGACAGAGGATGAGATGGTTGGATGGCATCATCAACTCGATGGACATGAATTTGAGCAAGCTCTGGGAGTTGATGATGGACAGGGAAGCCTGGTGTGCTGCAGTCCATGGGGTCGTAAAGATTTGGACATGACTGAGCGACTGAACTGAACTGAAGCCTAATAAATATGTAAAATTTGTAGGCTCACTAATGTAGGTAGCATTTTGGGTTAGGAAAGCGTTTCACATTCGGGTTTTTCTAAGATTCTATTTTAGAAAATGATGAGCTGAAAAACCTTCAGAGTTTTAGGTGGCAATCCTAAAACCCTCGTCTGAATCCCACGTTGGTCTCCTTCAAAGTATGTACACTCACAGGTTGGAAAAAATAAAATAGACCCACTGATGTACTGGACTGGACTCAATAGAGAGAATGAAAAAACAGGAAGTAGAGAAGTAAGCCCTGTCCACAGAAATTATTACAGCACCCAGATTATAAGAACCCCAAGAGGTCCTCCATTTCAGCCCCCATTTTCTGTGTAACTGATACACAGTCACACACATGCACACAGAGGCACACACACACTTTCTCAGACACATGATAATTAAACTCTGCTTGCTCCTCCCTGTCACCCATGAACTCACTTACGCTGAGCACCAATCAGTTCATTCTCAGCATCACTGAGAGTTGGTGACAGGACCCTGATTCCTCCTGAGACAGTCTGGTCCCATTTGGGAATATCTATTAGGAAATTCATGGCCCTGGAACACAATCCATCTCCCTCTAGTTGGGCACTAACCTCAGGGGCTTCAGAGAACTCTTTAACCCTCTGCCTGTGACAGCCTTCACAAGCTTGAGGACAGCCCTCCTGAAGCGCCGAATCTTCTATTCTCCAGGGAAATGTCTCAGAAGCTTTCACATTCCTAAACCATGCTAATCCTTCTCTGGGTACACCCAGCTTTTCTGTGTCTGACGTGCGGCAGCCAGGAAGGAGTACAGAGCTCCAGGAGAACACACGCATTGGGAAGAAGTGAAAGAGGGTCCCATCCATTGTCTGTTCATGAGATAGGCAGAGTCTGTCTGCTACAACATCACTGCCTCAAGTAGATATCTAGTCATAGAGAATTTGTTAGGAAACCTGTTTCTAGTGTAGCTAGTGCTACACTTGAAGCTGCCCAGATTATTTGGTATTTTAGAACCAAATATATGTATGGAATATATAGCATGATATACGTGTTATGTTGTTGCTTAGTTGCTAAGTCCTGTCTGAACCTTCTGTGGCTCCATGGACTGTGGGCCACCAGGCTCCTGTCTATGGGATTCCCCAAGCAAGAATACTGGAGTGGGTTGCCATTTCCTCCTCCAGGGGATCTTCCCGACGCAGGGATGGTACATGTGTCTCTAGCATCTCTTGCATTTCAGATGGATTTTTTACTGCTGAACCACCAGAGAAGCCATGAGCAGTGCAGCAATAGAAGAAAAATAAGTAAAGCAAATCTGGCAATAATAAGAATAGTGTGAAAGGTTTAGTCAACTCTGGCGATAATGTACATAGATTGAGCAGTGTGTGTGTGTGTGTGTGCATGTGTGTGTGTGTCTGTCTGTCTGTCTGCATGTCTGTCTGAAAGGGAAGAAATGGAGCCCCAATCACTAAATCAGGAGCAGAACTGTAATTGTGAAATTTGGACACCTGTGTCTACAGAGATAGCTGGAATTAGTTAAAATGCCTAAGGTAAACCATTTAGTGAAATGTGAATTTATTTCACTCATGCTGTGATTTAATTATTCTTTGATAATTGCTTTGTCTCTGAAATGCCAGGCTGAGAACTCTGCTTAGCAATTATCTGAAGGATAGTACCCGAACCCAGGTGAGCCTTCTTGACCATCTCATTCCCCTGGCAAGAGTCCATCAGAGACAGAAATCTAGCTGACACTCTGGAGATGGCTAGGAACTTGCCAGCCCACCTAGAGAATATTCTAAACAGGCCACCCCACAGGGAGACAAGTGTCCACGCTACACCTCACAGCTATCTTTTGTTAGTCCCGCTGTTGGCAGGGTGACTGACCAATGACAGACTTACCCAACTGTACATCTCATTTTCAAGACAACATTAAATGTTGTAAGCTGTGAAATGGGTACCAGCTTTATGAACACATAGAACATCAATATGCCCAAGAAAGCACCAGCTACACACTTCTGAAATCATTACCAGTTAGTAATTGTTTCAAGTGACCTTTCCTCTCTCTGTTCATTTAATGCCAATATGCAAAATAATTTTTTCACATGAAAAGGAAACACAGCCAATAAAATAACCTAATGTTGCCTTATTTGCCTGGTGTCTTAGATTTTTTTTCTTTTCCTTCTATAATTAATTTTCCACATTTCATCAGATGCAGTATCTGATAATTTTCTTTGTCAGGTAAATTAGTTATTGAATGAAGAAGTCATACTCCAATATTTCTGTAAGTGATTAGTCTTGAATGATCATATTGACTTCTATAATGAAAAAACAAGTTACCAGTGGACTGCACCTGCCAGTCAAAAACTTTACTCAGTTCAGTTCAGTTCAGTTCAGCTCAGTCGCTCAGTCGTGTCCGACTCCTTGCGACCCCATGAATTGCAGCACTCCAGGCATCCCTGTCCATTACCAATTCCCGGACTTCACTCAAACTCATGTCCATTGAGTCAGTGATGCCATCCAGCCATCTCATCCTCTGTCGTCCCCTTCTCCTCCTGCACCCAATCCCTCCCAGCATCAGAGTCTTTTCCAATAAGTCAACTCTTAGCATGAGGTGGCCAAAGTATTGGAGTTTCACCTTCAGCATCAGTCCTTCCAAGGAACACCCAGGACTGATCTCCTTTAGAATGGACTGGTTGGATCTCCTTGCAGTCCAAGGGACTCTCAAGAGTCTTCTCCAACACCACGATTCAAAAGCATCAATTCTTCAGCACTCAGCTTTCTTCACAGTCCAACTCTCACATCCATACATGACCACTGGGAAAACCATAAGCTTGACTAGATGGACCTTTGTTGGCAAAGTAATGTCTCTGCTTTTCAATATGCTATCTAGGTTGGTCATAACTTTCCTTCCAAAAAGTAAGTGTCTTTTAATTTCATGGCTGCAGTCACCATCTGCAGTGATTTTGGAGCCCCAAAAAATCAAGTCTGACACTGTTTCCACTGTTTCCCCATCTATTTCCCATGAAGTGATGGGACCAGATGTCATGATCTCAGTTTTCTGAATGTTGAGATTTAAGCTAACTTTTTCACTCTCCTCTTTCACTTTCATCAAGAAGCTTTTTAGTTCCTCTTCACTTTCTGCCATAAGGGTGGTGTCATCTAAGTATCTGAGGTTATTGATATTTCTCCCAGAAATCTTGTTTCCAGCTTGTGCCTCTTCCAGCCCAGCATTTCTCACGATGTACTCTGCGTATAAGTTAAGTAAGCAGGATGACAGTATACAGCCTTGACGTACTCCTTTTCCTATTTGGACCAGCCTGTTGTTCCATGTCCAGTTCTAACTCTTGCTTCCTGAAAGGCATCCTAACCATAAGGGAGTGTGAAGGAATCTGGAGGTTGAAAACTAGGTCCACTTTGAACTATAACTCGCCTGTTTGTATCGACTTGCATATTAGTTTATAAACATAGGAAAGCCTGAAAACATGTGGCGTTATAGTTTATCAGTTTTGAAAAAGAGCTTTAAAGAACAAGTCCTCGATTTCAGGGCTACAGCAGTTCCCCGTTTGCGCAGCGGACGTGGGGCTGGAGCGGGGCCAGCTGGGGAGGCGCAGGATGCACACGGGAGCCAATGGGCAAGCTCAGGGAAGGCGGGGCTGGCGGCTACGGGTGCTCAGGCGCGCACTCTGCGGATCGAGGGCGAGTGCAGACGGCGGGGACAGCCTGCGGCCAGGGGGCGGGGTTCAGTGACGCCCTGTTCCGGCAGCATCAGCTCTTCCGCCCTGCTGCAGGCCTAGGCGCTGGATCTGGAGGACGACGACCTGGAGGTGTTCAGTAAGGATGCCTCATTGATGGACACGAATTCCTTCAGCCCGCTGATGCCTGATGCTGACATCCCCTTTATCAATGATAAACCAAGTCAAGTTTGAAGATGAGCCAGATTTGAAGGCTTTTATTACAGTCGATGAACCTGAAAGCCATGTTCAATTGAAACTTTTATTACTTACAGGATTATTACTAAGACATCTCCTGGGGAATTTGACTCCAGTGAATTTGAAGTTAGGAGACGTTATCAAGATTTCCTTTGGTTGAAAGAAAAACTCGAAGAAACACACCCGACTCTGATTATTCCACCATTGCCAGAAAAGTTTATATGAAAGAAACGGTGGAAAGCGCTAATGATGACTTCATTGAGACACGCAGGAAGGCATTGCACAAATTTTTGAACCGAATTGCTGATCATCGAACTCTAACATTTAATAAAGACTTTAAATTTTTTCTTACTGCACAAGCTTGGGAACTCTCTTCTCAGAAGAAGCAAGGGCCTGGATTACTCAGCAGGATGGGACAGACGGTAAAAGCGGTTGCATTGTCAATGAGAGGAGTTAAAAGTCGCCCTGAGAACTTCATTGAAATATTTAGCCAGAAAATAAATTTGATAGATAAAATATCTCAGAGAATCTACAAAGAAGAATGGGAATATTTCGATGAAATGAAAGAATATGACCCAGTTCATATTCTTTGGTCGGCATCAGAAGATCCGGCTGATACTCTAAAAAGTGTTGCCAGCTTTGTCAATGTTACCGCATTGACAGATGCTGTAAGGCCACTGAAAACGGATGTCTGGACTTTCAGAAGCCCTGCTTCCTGTCGTACATGAGTATGTGCTTTATAGTGAAATGTTAATGGCTGTCATGAAAAGAAGAGACCAGATACAGGCAGAAGCTTTGACGTCCAAAAAGGCAGATACTGATCTGCTTACGGAGGAGATTGGAAAACTGCAAGATAAAGTGGACTGTGCTGATAATGCCCTGAAAGCATATTGGGAAAGATGGAAACAAAACATGCAAAATGATATCAAGTCAGCATTTACAATTATGGCTGAAGAGAACATCCTCTGTTGTGAACAGTGTCTTGCTACATGGGAAACCTTCCTTACATCACAGACAGATCTCCACTTGGAAGAAACTTCTGAAGAGACACTGTAATCTCATTGAAGACCTCTATGTGATCTTTGGAAGATAATGTCTGTTCACCAAAGTTGTTCTTTCTCAATGGGCTGGATCCTTTCTACGGTAGATGAAAAGTATTTCACACTATCTGGAAAACCAACAACTTAAAGCTCAGGTGTTCCAGATCATTGATATAAATTTGGAGATGTGTATATATATCTTTTTAAATATATATATATATATCATTTTAAACATATGGTAAAGACTCAGTTTTAATTAAAAGTTTAATATAAAAAAAAAAGAACAAGTCCTTTGTATCAGTGAGAACAGAGAAGACAAAAACAGGTGTGCTGTGTTCCCTGCCTTCCAAGCCATTGGCTCCAAAGACAGGGCCAGGCATAGCATTGATTCGTCTTTTTGGTTTCCGTAATGTATTTTAAATTAGACCTGTCCTGTCCTGTAATTCTTTGAAAATGTTTTCATAGAGCTTTTCACATCAGAGAGGATTCTTTCTCTTTATTTCCTAACTTGTCTGAGAAAGTTGACCTGTTTATCCATCCTGACAGCTGGAAGATAATAAATGAATACCTGGCTTTAGACCTCTATCTGTCCTGGGCCAAATGCACTTCCAGACATTATGTAGAGGCCTGAGTTTAAGCCCAGACTTTCTAAACAAAAGGTACATGACTCAGGCCAGCCTGTGGCCATGTTTGACTTCTCTCACATATAAAATCGGGTTGATGAGACTTCATTTCATGGGGTTTCAAGGAATAATCAAGTGACGTGATGACTGTTAAAGTGCTTTGTAAATAGTTGAAGGGTAGATACAGATTCGGTTCTGTGTTTCTATCTCACCAAAGACTGGATGGGGGAGGAACAGGTCAATTTCAAGCAGTGACTCACACCTTCCCCTGAATGTGGGAACCTTGTGGAGGGCAATTAATAAACAGCCCATTTTCTACAATTGTCTAAAGCAGGCTCCCTCACTGACCCAGATGTGGATTCACAGTGCCCCACCTAGAGAACTCTGAATGAGCACTATTTGGCATCAAAGTAGTAATTAAATACAGCGACAAAGCAGATCAGGTCCTAGGAATGTTAACCTCATTATCACCCTCTCACAGCGACTTGCCAAAGAGTTAACAGCCATTAAAGCTCTGCTGCTCATCCAATCAGAATATTAAATTAATCAGTGCCTCCCTGACACAAATATCATGGATGGAGTTAATCCTTTGCTTTGTATGTATCAAAAAGGATATGCAGAGGCTTTGGACAAACTTTCTATTATTTTTCACCATTTTAATTATTTCACGTAGGGTTTTGTTAGGCCATTTTTAAAGTCCTTATTTAATTTGTTATAATATTGCTTCTGTTGTTTCTGTTCTGTTCTGTTTTGTTTTGTTTTGTTTGCATGTGAGGCACGTGGGATCTTAACTCTTGGACCAGAGTTCTAACTTGCTCCCCCTGCATTGGAAGGCAAAGACTTCTTGCAAAAAAAGATACACATCTGATGAAAGCAATCTTTGCAAATAATAAATGCTGCCACCAGTTGATCGATATTCCTATGTCTGCATCTACCTGTTGTAGTCATCTTTAGTCACTTAGGGAAACTGATCAAGGTGCAATCCTCTGGAGAAAGCAATTATACCGTCTTCTGTCTGCTAATAAATCACATCATACTCTCAGGGAGAAAAAAATAGTGAACAAAATGTTGTTTGACAGAGGCCTTTGCCCCAGTTCTGTTATGCTGGTTGCAACTATGTCATGATCCCATCAGCATTAATTATGCCTGAAAGATAAAATGTGGACACATAAACTGGGCTGTGCCTCTGTGTTTAGCTGCATGTATTTATCTGCATAATCTGCATTTGTTCATGTTGACTAGAACAGAATGGTTAGCAGTTTAGCAAGCCCCAGAACTCTAAAATGAATGAATAAATATTTTCCTTTCATGAGTACTTTTTCCTAGGAACATTGTACCTGAGTGTGCATGAACTAACATGGTAAGAGTACCATATGGACAAATAATTGCTGTTTCCAATCTAGAGTAAAAGCCTGGAAAAAAATCAGATCCACACTTGTTCCAGTCTACTTATATTCATTGGCTAAATGTGCATGTTTTCTGTTAATTGTGATTCTAAAACTAGAGAGGGCTTCTTGGAGGTGACAGACAAACAGCAGGATATCATGAATATGGATGGTGTGTCTGAGAAAATAAATTATCAGGGGCCAGCCACTCTGGTGACCCACTTCTGCTGCCAGCAATGAGTGTGACAGTGAAGGTCTGGACTGTGTGAATTTGCATGACAGAATTTCCTCCCCATCAACTCATTTACTTCCTGCATTTGGATTATTTTAAGCACTACACAGCAGTCAGATAATCAATCACTAAATCACCAATCCTGACATTAAGGACCACGTAATACGTTATTGCTGATTACCACTTAAAAGTGGAGCTGGTACAGCTCCATCTCAGAAGGTAGCGGAGAAGGAACAGCTCTAACACATGGACTCCCCCAGGGTGCGTTGATTCGGGTGTTGTTGGGAAGATGACAAGCTGATGAAATTCCCCTCTTCATCCTGAACCATCTAACTTCACGTCTGAAACTTATCTTTTAAAAAATGTGTAGTCCTTCTAGATGAGACATATTGACCTAGCCTGAAGCAACACATAGGAATTGTCTTGGTAACTGTGATAAAAATAATTAGTTATTACCTAGTTACTTGGGATCAATGTGGTTCTTGGCTTGAGCCACCAGAATAACTAACAGGAATACACCCAAACATGATCATTCTAGGGTTTAATAATATAAAATACAATGTCACCAAATTTGTAGAATAACCCAAAACTGATATCTCTTGCATGAATTTTTTATTTATAACTGGAGAAGGAAATGGCAGCCCACTCTAATATTCTGGCCTGGAGAATTCCATGGACAGAGGAGCCTGGTGGACTACAGTCCATGGGGTTGCAAAAAGAGTTGGACACGACTGAAGTGACTCAACATGCATGAATGTCTATTGTTCAGAAACGGTGAGTGTTTCGGTTACTGAGGGCAGAAAAGATGTCTTATTCACATTTCTGTCTCTAGCATCTGGCCCAGCTCCTGGGATACTGAAGCATTTAACAAATATTAGTTCAATCAACTTTATAGAATCAAAAGAATTAGGAATATAGTAGATTATTCAAAACAAATACACACTATTTGCCCACAAGAGGAGAGGAGATAAGAAAAAGAACCTGCTTAGAATTTGAACTGAGACGAATTTTTGAATCATATCCCCAGAGCAAGGAGCTTAATTTTTTGGAGTCTAATTTTTCTCATCTTCCAAATCTCTGGATTGTCTTATCATCAATAACATAGAAAAAATTAACATTTGCCTGAGAAAACAAGCACAAAATAAACAGCAAAATGCTAGCCTAAGAACTGGCTCATATTAGGTAATTGATACATTGTAGCTATTATTAGTAGAGCACTAAGTATAGAAAAGAGAAAAGGATCTAAAAAAAGTATTTGCGAGACAACGCCCTTAAACTTTGTAATTCATGGAATGTGGAGAAAACAAGACCGGACAGAGCCAACTGCGGCCATCAACACGTCGTTTTGAGACTAGAGAGCTGGTAATTGTACAGACTAACATAATGACATAAGGAAAGAAAGACATTTATGGGGAAATACAACTGCATTTCTTTGGGGCTGGACACATGTGAAGTGCTTAGGAAAATACAGTGGGCGAGGCTGGGAGGAGAGTTTCTTATGTGTCTGCAGCCCTGGGAAAAACTCTAGCCTGGAGACACATTAGAGAAGAAACAACAAAGCAAGCAGGCACGACAGTGGCTATTATCGCAGAGGACAGGATATAAGATGGATGAGCAGGGGACTGAGAACTCTGAGCAACCTGCGCATTTAAAAGGATGACGGGACCTAGAAGAGCTGCTAACTGAGCAGAATAAATGACTGCTGAGATATGCCAAGAACCAGCAAAAGGTGCCATTCCAGAAACAGAATGCTGAGCCTTTCACAAAGGGGATGGACAATGGTATCAAATAAATCCTATAAAATAAAGGCTAAGAACCATACACTGGAATTGACAATAGACCATCGGTGACCTTGATGAGTACAGAAGGACAGAAGTGAGATTTCAGTGGATGGAGGTGATGGATAATAAATTGAATAGTAGATAGGTGAGAAGAACTCGCTTAAAATGTTCCATAGGAAGAATGGATAAAGATGTGGTACATGTATACAATGGAATATTACTCAGCCGTATAAAAGAATGAAATAATGTCCTTTCATGGATTGATCTATGGATGCATGGATGGATCTAGAGATTATCATATTGAGTAAAGTAAGTCAAAGATAAATATCATTTGATACTGCTTATATGTGGAATCTGAAAAAAAAAAACTGATACAAATGAGCCTATTTACAAAATAGAAATAGCCACAGAAATAGGAAAAAAAAAAAAAAGGTTACCAAGAGGGAACGGGGAGGGGAGGGATAATTTGGTAGATTGGGACTGACACATGGGCACTACTATATATAAAATAGAAAACTAATACAGACCTAGTGTATAGCACAGGGAATTTTACTTCATACTCAGTAATGATCTATATGGGAAAAGAATCTCAAAAAGAGTGGATATATGTATATGTATAATATTCACTTTGCTGAGAAGGCAATGGCACCCACTCCAATACTCTTACCTGGAAAATCCCATGGATGGAGGAGCCTGGTAGGCTGCAGTCCATGGGGTCGCTAAGAGTCAGATACGACTGAACGACTTCACTTTCACTTTTCACTTTCATGCATTGGAGAAGGAAATGGCAACCCACTCCAGTGTTCTCGCCTGGAGAATCCCAGGGACGGAGGAGCCTGGTGGGCTGCCATCTATGGTGTCGCACAGAGTCGGACACGACTGAAGTGACTTAGCAGTAGCAGCAGTACAGCAGAAACTATACTCCAGTAAAAAGAATTTTTAAAAATATTCTAATATGAAGGTTGATGAGAAACTTGAAGTGAAGATGGGGGCATCAACAGACTTTAGGTATCACCTATGTGGCCAGTAGTATCTTGGATTCTATTGTATTTCAGAGGGGAAAAGGTGCACGAGGGGCTAGTTTTTCATATGCTAAAAATACCAATGGAATGCCTACAGAATGCCAAACCCTGTGGGACAGCGACCTCCATTCATGAGGTCCTCTCCTATCACTTGTTTTTCTGCTCATATTTAACTTCACGAACAAGTATGTAGCTCTGAGTGAGAACTCTGACTTGAGAGTCCCTCGTTTGGATGGTAAATAATAGTATCTTCTTTTGATAAATTTAGGACTTCCCTGGTGGCTCAGACAGTAAAGAATCTGCCTGCAATGCAGGACATCTGGGTTCAATCCCTGAAAGGGGAAGATCCCCTGGAGAAGGAAATGACAACCCACTCCCGTGTCTTGCTTGGGAAATCCCCTGGACAGAGGAGCTTGGTTTACTAAAGCCCATGGTAGAGCCAGACAGTTTAGCAACTAACACTTTCACTTTCACCTTTGATAACTTTATAATCCTGGCAACACTTTAGTAAAGGCATAATGAATAATGGTATATAGCATGTTCCATAGCTGTTAATATATCAGACTCAGAGGCTGTGTTGAATGTTGCTATTTTTCAGTCGCTAAGTTGTGTCCAACTCTTTGCAAACCCGTGGACTGCAGTGTGCCAGGCTTCTCTGTCCTTCACTGTCTCTCGGAGTTTGCTCATATTCATGTCTATTGAGTTAGATGCTGCTAGCTAACCATCTCATCCTCCGTTGCCCCTTTCTCCTCCTGCCCTCAATCTTTCCCAGCATCAGGCTCTTTTCCAATGAATTGACTCTTCCCATGAGGTGGCCAAGTACTGCAGTTTCAGCTTCAGCATCAGTCCTTCCAGTGAATATTCAGGACTGATTTCCTATAAGATTGACTCATTTGATTTCCTTGCTGTCCAAGGAACTCTTAAGAGTCTTCTCCAGCACCACAGTTCAAAAACATCCATTCTTCGACATTTAAGCTTCTTTATGGTCCGACTCTCTTAGTTGAATCTGGCTTAAAAATTTGATTTCTAAAGGAAGTGACTTTATAGCCACAGCAAAGAAAAATCCACAAAATCTTGGGCAGATACTGTTTTTGTTTGATTGAATTAGTCTTTTCAGTTTAACTTTGCTGTGTGATTTTGCATGATATGACATTGGGGTGTATATGCTCCCACATCTTTGGTGCTGGGCTATGACTTACCCTGTCTTAGCAGGTGAGTTTTAGATGGAAGCATCCCTTGTGCTCTGCTATTAAAGGAACACACCCCATATGACTGCTAGACCAAAGAAAATAGGGGATTGTGTAGCAGTCCTGAAAGCAATCCATAGCCTGAAATAAGACTAGCTCATCCTAGGCGAGACCAGGCGAGCCCCTGCAAACCACAGCCTTGAGAAAGACAATCAATATTTGTTTACAGTAAACCATAAAGGGTTTTGAGGTTTGATGCTATGCCATAAAAAATGATCAATATAGTGTTAATTACATTAAGGTAAAACAGGCAATGTGAAGATGACTGAATACTATGGAAAGAAGATATATCTAAACTGCACTTACATAAACTTCTTGGCAAAGCAAGTTTTGATGACAAAATCAGTGATAAGAAATTCAGATCACCCTGCCTGTTTGTAAATGTTTTTAAATGTCGGATGTAACTTACATTTTCTTCCAAAGGAAATAAGAGGGAATAACTTATAGTTTCCTCTTGTCCCCAGTTTCACTTACCCATGGTCTGAAATTGCTAAATGGCAATTTCTAGCATCAAAAAATTGAGATTTTAAACTAAGCGCCATTCTGAGTCATGATGAAGTCTTGTGCAGCCCAGCTCTGCTTGGCCCAGGATGGGGACCATGGCTTTGTCCAGCACATCCACTTCCTAGTTGCGTGGTTAATATAATCTTGGGGAAACAGGATTGGTCAGATTCTGAAAGATAATTCAGTGTGGCTTTTCCTCATTCGATACGTGGTTTCTTCCAATAACATCACTAGATATCACCCAGCCTCTGGCAAAATGTTTGCCACTTTCAAAGCCGTTTTATAAAGTCCATCCTTATGTTTAGACATGAACACGTTTCCCAGTGTTCATAACCATGTCGTGTCATTTGAACCCCTGCTTAGACAATTATTTGGAAATAACAATCATGAATTCTTGGGTCTTCTTTTCTTTTTTTGTTTTGGCTGTGCCACCCGGCTTGTGAAATCTTAGTTCCCCAATCAGGGATGGAACCTATGCCCCTTGCAGTGGTAGTGAGGAGTCCTAAACACTGGACTGTCAGCAAATTCCTGGGTCTTCTTTTCTTTCAAGTAAATATTCTTAAATTTCTAAAATACTTTTATGGCATGCTAGTATTTCTGAGGCATGGAGTCTGGTTTCTTCCCCGCCCCGCACCACACTCCTATTTTCAATATCATGTGATATTTTTTTCAGGTTGCCATCTTATTAGAATATCTGTAGTTATGTGGTGGTGAATCACAAGTTTCCCATGTGTTCTGAGTCCAGAAATATACTATGGGGTCTTTTGAATGTGAATGTTTTTGTTCAATAAAAGAGAGGAAGAGCCAACTGTTTCTACTCTGGACACTCATCCTTGCTTTGAACCAAGATTTAAAGAACAAAAGTAGTATTATGATTTCTGATTCTGAGATTTGGTTCTCCTCACCATGTGATATGCAAATTCTTTCAAAGAATCCTTTGCGTAATCTTATAGCTTCTTCTCCTCTTGCACTCATATCCCGCTCTTTTATAGCTGATGACTGTGGTGTTACAGGGCCTTCCCTGGTGGCTCAGATGGTAAAGGATCTTCCTGTAATGCTGGAGACCTGGGTTCAATCCCTGGGTCAGGAAGACTCCCTGGAGAAGGGAATGGCTACCCACTCCAATATTCTTGCCTGGAGAATTCCATGGACAGAGGAGTCTGGTGGGTTACAGTCCACGGGGTCTAGTCTATATACTAAGTAGACTAATTTCTCAAGAAATGTCTGGTGTGCTGGAGGCTGGCCCTGCCAATTTGTGACACCTGGTTGTGGAAGCTAGTTTTTAACTATTCAGGAATGTTGTAAACTTTTTGTTAAGTATTTGGTGGGTTAACATCAGTCATGGTGGAGTATTTGCACCATGGAAAGCAGCAGATGCAACCATCCCAAGGCTTCTTCCCCCTACCATAGAGAGCTGATTTACTAACTTACCACTGGTTGTTAACATATCTTTCAACAATTATAAACATCACCTCTCTCCACAAGAAAATTCAGTCTAATGCTGTGAAGTATCCACCGTAAGTAAGGAACTGATTCCTCTCCCATGAAATAAAAATCACTACTTTTTTGTCACGACTGTAAAATTGAGAACATAATCATTTAAATCAATTTTGGTGAGGCTTAATTTTTTGTTTGTTTGGATAACCGTAGTTGAAGAAGGGGCTTTCCAGGTAGCTCAGCTGCTAAAGAATCCTCCTGCAATGCAGGAGATCCCAGTTCAATTCCTGGGTCAGGAAGTTCCCCTGGAGAAAGGATAGGCTACCCACTCCAGTGTTGTTGGGCCTCCTTGGTGGCTCAGATGGTAAAGAATCCTCCTGCAAGGCTGGAGACCTGGTTTTGATCCCTGGGTTGGGAAGATCCCTGGAGGAAGGCATGGTAACCCATCCCAGTATTCTTGCCTGTAGAATCCCCATGGACAGAAGAGCCTGGTGGGCTACAGTCCATGGGGTCGCAGAGTTGAACACGACTGAGTGACTAAGCACAGCTAGTTGAGGAAAGCTAACTGATCGGTCAAACAGAGAGTATAAGCCAGTGGTTATTTTTGCTGATGCACACTAGAGTCACCTGGATTTTTTTTTTCTTTAATGCAGATGTCTCGGTCATACTGCAAATCAATAAAATCAGAATCTCTGAAATGAGCATCAAAATTCCCTGGTGGTTTTGAGAACCACTGCCAAAAACATTAGAGAGAAGAGATGGCAGAGCTGTGTGTTTTCTCAAAGGATGGAGGGGGGTGGAGGTGTTGATGAGGATCCAAGGCTTGTTGAGGAAACACTGACCACGTGACAAGTTGCATTGAATTCATTCCTGCGACAGTTGTGGGGAGTAAAAATGTCTCCTTTCCTATCTCATAGATGTGTCTCAGATTAGGAGCCCTGATGGAACAGGATAATGAGTTCCTGGCAGGTAGAACCGTCCGCAGCTGCAGGGGTAGCAGCTGAGAGTCTCCACGTCTCTGCAGGAGGCTCCCCAGCAGCACCTCTGGTCCCAGAGCAGCTCAGTCCTTCATACCAGGCAACTTCCACCAGATCTGATTAAAGTCATATTCATTCCTAATGACTCAGTTCTGGTGTTAACCTTCTAAAAAGCTTTTCTACTTGGTCTCTTCTCCTCTGACTCAGAAAACTTTCATGTGGCTCTTGGAGTCCAAAGTGAATATCCCCCTCATGAAATTTTCTACATGGCTCTGTACAATACCTGAGCGTCAGGACTGCATTTTATCTCTGAATCTTCAGACCAGAGCCTAGGCGGTCCATAATATGAGCTCACTAGATACATGCTGAACAAGTTAGTATTTGTTTCACTCCAAAAAGCCTATACTGATAAAGCATTTTTAGAGGGGGATATATTTCATCATTATATATATATATATATATATATATATATATATATATATATATAGTACATCTTTACACTTACATGCATTCATATATGTGTGTGCATGAATACTAAGTTGCTTCAGTAGTGTCCAGTTCTTTGAGACCCAGGGTCTGCAGTCCACCAGGTTCCTCTGTTCAGGGGATTTCTCAGGCAGGAATACTGGAGTGGGTGGCCACGCCCTCCTCCAGGGGATTTTCCCGACCCAGGGGTTGAACCCAAGTCTCTTGTGTCTCCTGCTTTGTCAGGCGAGTTATTTACCACTAACACCACCTGCGTAGCCCAAATACATGTGTATGTTTCCTGGATAAAAAATATTTACTATGATAAAGAATATTTGCTTCACTGGAAAAGAATGCGTGCAACCCATAATACCAAAATAATCACATTTTCTGACAAAGTTTAAAACTCTAAAAATATTTACCACAAACTCTCATTAGAGCAACACTTAAAGAATATACATCAGGAAAAATAAAATTGATCCCCAAAGGGAGAGTGTAATACCAGAAGAAAATGTGAGTCAAAAATCCTGGCAAATGTGAGTAAATATAAATAAATATTGACTTTACTACATTAAAATAACAACAAATTAATTCTGTGGCTAAGAAAACACAATGGAATTAAAATCCTGAACAAGGATAACATTTTAGACAAGAAAATCAATACCATACTGAATACATTCTCTTAAAAAAGGTAATTAAATTAAAAATCAATAATATAGAGTCAAGTCCAAAAAACATACAATTGCAAGTATTAAAAATGTATTTCTAAAAATGTCATGGATCAAAGTAAAAATAATAAATGTTTCAAATAGTAGTGATAAAAATGATAGTGATAGTACTGCAATGCTGAACCTGTATGATGTGACTGAAGAGGTTTATAGTAGGAAATTTATAATTATAAACATTTTCATTAGAGAAGAAGGGCTGAAAATTGATGAGCTAAGACTGCAATTCAAGGGGTTTGAATAAGAACCACAGACTAAATCCAAATAAAGGTTAAAAATAATAAATGATATCAAACAAATAGACTGCCATTGGAGATTCATATAGCCTAAACCTCAGCAACTCCACTCCAAATATTTAAGGATCAGAATTCCCCACAGAGGTTTCTATCCTTCTCTTCAGGCTGTTGCTTCCACCTAAAGAACAAACCAAGATTCCTGTATATGTCTATATCTAAATCTGTTTAAAATGAGCTATTTTAGAGATAAAACATATTTCAACATATTTATGCATTGATAAATGTATAAAGAGTTTTTGTTTTATTTGTTTGTGTGTGTTTGTATGACAACCTGATTTTGTAGCACTTTAACTGTATTGCGATGATTAAAGACGAGGGGCCTCACTAAGGACTAGGCTTCTGGAATCTGTCTTGGGTAAATAAGAGAGATGCAATGTTTGCTCTCAAAGGACGTGATGCTCTGGCTGGACATCATGCCCACACCGTCACCTCAGGGGAACTTGATGCCTCTGTGGTTTCCCATTGCAGGTCAAGTCAGAGAGAAGCTCAAGAAGAGGGTGATCAGGCTAGGAAAGGACTAGCTACCTTGGTATCAGAATGAGCAGGGAGACTGGGAGTGTTCAACCTCGAGGCTGACCTCACAGCTGCCTTAAAATGCACAAGTCGGAAAGGATGTAGGCATTCCATGTGGCTTCTGGGTCACAGCAGCAAGTGATGATGAAAAATGAGAGTGGAGCATGATAAAAAGTGAGGAGTGGGAGAAAGAAATGTCACAAGTCTACACTAACCAATTTTAAGATCCTGGGAAAATTACTGAAATGAAACTTTTGCTTCCTCCTCTCAATAAAGAGAAAATAATTACTCATTTTGTGGCTTGCCAGCAGGTTTGCATGAGATTAGACATAGAGCATCCTTAGTGCAGAAGCTGACACAGAGCTATATTACACATATTATCCTTGAATGTCAACCAAAAGAACTTTATAAATTTAATTTCTGCCAGTTCAACAACACAGAACAGCCAGAAACCTGGTACGATCCCTGTTAATAACCAGTGGTGAGAAGCCTGTATGTCCAGCCTGGTTTTGAAGGCATTTATGACCTTGCTAAAACCAACAGCAATGAAAATAAACAAACAAAACACCCTGAATACTCCAATTTTACAGCAAAACCCTTTGGGGAAAATATTGACACAAGAAAGGTTTGTATTCATCTTAACTTTTGAATTTGGCAATTATTTACTGTGTCCAGTTGCTATGTTGTATCTGACTCTTTGTGACCCCATGGACTGCAGCATGCTAGCCTTCCCTGTCCTTCAATATCTCCTGGAGATTTTTTACTAATAATTTGCTAATAACTAGTTGGTAATATCTAATTACTTATAATTGCTGTTAACACCAGAATCAAACTAACTTCAGCAAACATTGAGTGAGCAAAGTAGCTCAGTCGTGTCCAACTCTTTGCGACCCTGTGGACTGTAGCCCGCCAGGCTCCTCAGTCCCTCCAGGCAAGAATACTGGAGTGGGTTGTCATTTCCTTCTCCAGGGGATCTTCCCAACCCAGGGATCGAACCCGGGTCTCCTGCATTGCAGGCAGACGCTTTATCCTCTGAGCTACCAGGGAAGCCCCTTGGCCTCTGCTTAACACTCTAGACCATGACTTGTCCATCCAGATGCTGTTGACAAGTGGGGCTGAGCAGTTCTTTGCAGTGAGGCTGTCTCTTGCATTAAGATGCTTAGCAGCAGCCCTTCCTGTACCCTTGAGATGCCAGGAATCCCTTTTCCAAGTGTGACAAGAAAATCATGTCTTCAGATGTCACCAGTGTCTCCTCCTTCCAGGTGAAAACCAGTGCTCTAGACAAACAGAAACTCATATCTTTTTCCTTAATTCGCATTTGGTACCTTGTGGCTCAGACAGTAAAGAATCTGCCTGCAATGCGGGAGGGCTGGATTCAACCTCTGGGTCAGGAAGATCCCCTGGAAATGGAAATGGCAACCCACTCTAGTATTCTTGCCTGGAGAATCCCGTGGCAGAGGACCCTGGAGGACTATAGTCCATGGGGTGACAAAGAGTTGTACTTGATTGAATGATTCACACACACACACAGACACACACACAGTGGATTGGAATACTGAGATTTTACTGAATATTTGAAGAAAACAGAATGTTAAGAGTCAAAAAGAGCACCATGAAATTGAATGAATGCACTTTAAAATGCATATATGTTTTTATTCATCTCCATCTTGAATCTCCTTTCAAATTCAAGGAAAGAGACTTCCATGACCCACAGCCTAATTTTGGAATAGAGGCCATTCATCCTCACCACATACGAACATCCTCAAAACTATCAACACTCCTCAAATACTGGATCAAGGACTCGCATGAGACAGTATCTCTTAGCCCACTGATAGTCAATTTCAAATGATCGTTTGTGGTAAAGAATTTTCTTAATTGTCAACAATCAATTCCAGGAAGGTCTACCTTATTCACAAAAATTCCCCTTCACTTTCCTTTTTCTCTGTGACATCAGTGGGACAAATACTTGTGGACATTACAGGACAAAGCCCTTAATATCTTCAAGAAGTACACCCCTAGATGTGACATGGCAGAAGAGAAAGACTGTCTGTCTGCAGACCCTGTGACCCTATGCTGCCATACTGGCAAAAAATGGTACGTGGCCACAGGACTGGAAAAGGTCAGTTTTCATTCCAATCCCAACCATAAACTTCCAGATATTCAAGCTGGTTTTAGAAAAGGCAGAGGAACCAGAGATTAAATCGCCAACATCAGGAAGTTCACAGTTCACGTATTGCTGAAGCCTGGCTTGGAGAATTTTGAACTTTACTTTACTAGCATGTGAGATGAGTGCAATTGCGTGGTAGTTTGAGCATTCTTTGGCATTGCCTTTCTTTGAGATTGGAATGAAAACTGACATTTTCCAGTCCTGTGGCCACTGCTGAGTCCTCTAAATTTGCTGGCATATTGAGTGCAGCACTTTCACAGCATCATCTTTCAGGATTTGAAAGAGCTCAACTGGAATTCCATCACCCCCACTAGCTTTGTTCATAGTGATGCTTTCTAAGGCCCACTTGACTTCACATTCCAGGATGTCTGGCTCTAGATGAGTGATCACATCATCGTGTGATCAATCCTATGAAGGTACTTAAATTTCATGGACATGGCCCCATCCTGAAACTGACATCTCGAAGCATCGGATTGTAATGTGTGTGTGAAAGTCATTCCGTCATGTTTATCTCTTTGTGATTCCCCATGGACTGCAGGCCACCAGGCTCCTGTCCATGGAATTCTCTAAGCAAGAACACTGGAGTGGGTTATTGTTTAGTCGCTCAGTCGTGTCCGACTCTTTGCAACGCCATAGACTGTAGCCTTCCAGGTTCCTCTGTCCATGGGATGCTCCAGGCAAGAGTACTGGAGTGGGTTGCCATTCCCTTCTCCAGGGGATCTTCGCGACCCAGGGATCGAACCTAGGTGTCTTGCACTGGAGGCAGATTCTTTACCATCTGAGCCACCAGGGAAATCCAGCTGACTGTAAAGCCCTCCATTATTTCAGACACTCTATGAGGAATGTTACACTGATAAATAGAAACCAACTTACTTTCTTTAGAAAATACAAAGTTAATTTTTTTTTTCCAGGCAAGGTTAACCATTTTCATACATGCTCTTGTACTGCATTGGAGGCTGGGTTAATTAATTTGGTGTCTTAGTTTATGCAGGGAATGAATATTGTTCAATGGATGGAACAGCCAATCTGAAAACAAATTTTTCCCTTTTTTAAACTTTAAAAATGATCGATTTAATGTCTGAAATAGCAAACACACTGAAGCCATTAAGAGCTAAATTACTCAAATATTTTTCAAATAAGCTGCTCAGAAGTCTTTGATCCTGTTAGCTGACAGCAGAATGGCAGCCCCAGCATGGGCCTCTTAAGAGGGAGTGGGGGGCGGTCTGCTGACATGTCCCATGCCCTGAGGCCTGGAGCCGCTCTGGGAGCAGAAGACCACTGGAGGCCCTGAAAGGAGCACTCAGCTATATCATAATCCCAACACCCAACGAGAGGGGAAAAGTCATCCTTTTATTGTTTTAGATGAGTGCTGTCCTCGAGTTTGTTGAGTTAGCCAGATTCTATTCATTTTCGCCAAATTGTTTTATTTAAAAAATAGAATTTTAGAAGAGCACTCTAAATGAGCTTATAGTTACCAGCAGGAGGGATAGGTAGGGAGTTTGGGGTTGATATGTATGCTCTGTTGTATTTAAAATAGGTAACCAACAAGGACCCGCTGTATAGCACAGGGAACTCTATGCTCTGTAATAAACTAAATTGGAAAAGAATAGATATATGTGTGTATAACTGAATCATTTTTCTGTACATTTGAAACTAACATAACATTGTTAATTAACTATTTAGTCCATTATAAGGCAAGAATTTTTAAGTAAAGCATTAAAAAAAAAGATTCTAACCTCAAAACCTAGATCAAAGAAATGGTCCTGAGAAAAGAGAGTCCCCAGGCCTCCTTCCTCTCCTCCTTATTGAGCAGTCCTGGGCCTGTTCCTGAGTCTCTCAAAGTCCTCTTGGAATAATTAGGGCCACCTCAACAAGTTCAGTCCAGAGTTAGCAACTAGTACCAGATTAATCTGGGAATTCATGGTAAGAATTGCAGCTCTATGACAGAAGGGCAGGAAGATGCCACCTTTCAGATTCCCCTACCCACTTGGTATGCTGGGACCCTCCCCTGTATATGTGGACCCTCCAGGTACCACATACACAGTCCCCAAGTCCAACACTAAAGCCTGGAGCGCACCCACCCACGAGCAGCTCTCATGGACTGTGGTCAGGCTGCCATTCACCGCTGTCTGCAGCATCATGTCTTGAAACGCTGGGTACCACCGGAAGAGTCAGAAGGGCGCCCCTCAGCATGCAATAGGCTCCTGTGGGCACCATGGCACCCTGAGGGTGCAGGGTCCCTCGCCTTTTAGCAGGCAGATGTAACACTGCGGGGGAGAGGGATAACGGCTCCATAATTCAGCCGTCTGCTGCTTTATCACAACTCTCAGCAGCTCTCTAATGAATGTTTCCGAATGCATGTTTCTGACTGATAATCAAACTCAGAACAAGTCCTAATTGGGTTTTCCAGTGACAGAGGAGGGTCTATATTAGCTTGGCAGATGTCCCACTAATGTTAAATTAAAACTATAAACATGGCACGCTTAAAAAAAAATCCTGCTTTGGTTGGATCTTAAACATATACAGAGAGCTGGATTTATGGATGTTCACATATTCAAACAGCTTTTAACTATGGTCTGTCCCCAAAGAGAAAAGTCAGGAAAATGCCTGGCATTGGGGAAGATGCTAGTAGAGGTATTTTAACTTGCACATAGACAGTCAGGAAGATAAAAGTTTATCAGAAATTTGAAAGGGGGGAAAAATCTTGCTTCTTATATTTAACTAAAATATTTCCTAGCTAGGCTTGTTACTTTTCTTTAATCATTAATCAATCTCTGGCTCTCACTTGAAGCCTCCACCTTCCCTGGCTAGACATTTTTTATAAAGTTTAGGGAGCTTACCATAAGGGAAGAAAACATAAAACTCACACCTCTCCTGACCCTTCACTGTGCCCTTTAAAGAGCTAAATTGTCCTTGAAGCCCATGCCTATCACACTGCCTGGCCAAGAGTACATCCTCAAAACAATGTTTGCTAAAGATTGAATGAATAAGTAGGACTCAGAGGAGCTTTGGGGAAGCAAGACTACTCTGTATGATATTACGATGGTAAGTATGTGACATTATACATTTGTCTAGACTCATAGAATCTGTGAAACTAAGAGGGACCCTGATGCAAATGATAAACGTTAGGCAATGATTGTGTGTCAATGTGGCTCATCAGTCGTACAAATGTACCCTCTGGTGGGGACAATGGTAAAGGGGGAAGCTGTGTGGCAGGTGGGGAAGGAGGTATAGGGAAACTTTTGTGCCTTCTGCTCCATTTTATTATGAATCTGAAACTGTTCTCTAAAAAAAAAAATCTGGATTAAAAAAAAAAATGACAGCACTGAAAAAAAAATTGAATTAACAATGGTTAAATCAAAACACAAGTAAATTCATTTCCATAATGTATTTTATCAAAGTTTGAATAAGTCTTTGATGAAACAGATGTGTGTACTTTTGGACTGATGTAATTAATTCTCAGGTCTAAGGTTATCTCAGACGGTTCTCTTTTTTATGTATGTGCAATCTGAGGCCCTGTGAGTGCTGGCAATTTGTCCTCGAAAACAGAGTGTGAACCCAGAATTCCTCACCTGGTCCTTTGATGCAGCTTTCTTTCCTGTATCTGTTCCATGCCCTGGCCAGCGAATCCATCAGCAAAGTCAGAGGGGCCTGCTTGTGTGGACACGTCCCTAGATGCCTGCAGACGTTATTCCCAGGCCACCCCCCAAGTGAGGCCAGTCCAAATAAGAACAAGTTCCAATTTCTACCCCTTTGATATGTTAAACTCACATCCTCGGTTGTTCACTCAGATGGGGAGTTGATTCTTCACTTAGAGGAGGTCATGTTGCCATCTTTGAACCTTCCATCAGGTTGTACCCCTTCTTTACCCCAAACACTTTAAAAGCAAAAACCTCTCAGCAAGGCCTGGGGTTCTCCTGCCCCATTCTCTCCACCCATCCTGTTACCTGCTCTGCTACCTGACCATTTCATCCTCAGATGAAGACCCAAAGCAGAGATGTGTGTTCCCAGGACCTCTCTCCACTCTGGCTAACACCAGAATTGCTGGCTAGCACCACTTCCCCTCTGGGGGGTCTTGGATCACAGCTTAGCTCCTTCTGGGGAAACTACCCTTTTCTCCATACCCAGGATCCCACACTGAAGGCTTTAACGAAAGGCAGTCTTCCCAACCCTGGGTATTTTGTTGTTATTTTGAACCAGTCTTACAATATTTTCCTTTTGAAACCCTTGGATTTTTTTAATCTGAGTGTTTGTCGTTATCTCCATCATAATAATGTTTTTATAGACTAAGGATTGAACCCACATCTCTTATGTCTCTTCCACTGGCAGGTGGGTTCTTTACACAGGCACCACCTGGGAAGTCCTTTGAGATCAAAGGGATCTCATATATTCATTTATGTAGGGTTGAGTATTTGAATTACTTTTCAACTGTTTTTGCAAGGGAACTGAAATAAAAAGAAGCTCCTGGCCAACCTAGACAGATGATGAAATCTCTGAACAGAGTCCTAAAGATCAGACCGGCTCCACTGCTCCCCTTCCTCCCCGGGAAGGTCTAGCACCATGATTTCCACAAAAGACCATAAACTAAAAACACAGATTTGTGATTGACCAGGCAAAAGGGTCGGGCATGACTTAGCAACTTTAAAAAAGCAACAAATATACAATTTAATCTACTAGGACGTGATTTAGCCACTGCAGATGGAGAAAAGGTTATTTGGGGCTCACTCTGATCTTAAGTTTATCCTGATTCATATTTTACAATTTAAATACTTTATTTTTTATTATTTTTTTCACCATATTTTAAGATTTTATGATTCATTTCTACACATGGATCTTCTGACATTGATCTTCTGATTTGGTTAAGGCAAGCTATGGACAAGCCTGTCAGGAGAGAAATGAGAAACTAATAGGGATACAGGGTCAGAAATCCCAGCTCTGGGTCCACTCTGGGATGTGTGGCAGCCTCATGGCTGATAAGGCCTCTGAGAATGTGAGCAAAGCTCCCAAATCCACTGCACTGATACCCCTACCCTTCCACTTCCCTGCACACAGCCTGCTGAGAGTAACTGACTTCATGAAGCTGGGGACTGAAAAGGTGACTCCTCCCAGAAGTGTGGGATCATGTAGGACTTTAGTCCTGCACAATCCAGGCCTGGGCACTGGGAGGAGGTCTGGAGTCTAGTCTATTCCGTGGCACCTGCAGACCTGGCCTTCTCCTCCATGCATCCAGGTGGCCAATGTTCAACATGGAGGAAAGGAGAGGGTCAACTCTTTTAATACTGTAATATTTCTTCATTAATAAACATAAAAAGTAGTACAAACTGCAGGTAGGTTCAAGAAAGGTAGTAACAAAAAGGAATGAACAAGATAGGAGATATGTTAGAGGACCAGAGCCTAGTAGGTGCCACCTGGGGCAGCTGGCCATCACAAGAAGCTTGGATCAAGGACTTGAGCTTCAAGGGGACTTGGTACTATTTTGTCTAGTTTGGGCCAATGTTCGTTATATCTTCGACTTCACTTTTTGTAACTACAAATAGATGATGCTGTTGTTGTGTAGCCAATAAGTCCTGTCTGACTTTGCAACCCTATGGACTGTAGCCTACCAGGCTCCTTTGTCCATGGGATTTCCCAGGCAAGAATACTGGAGTGGGTTGTCATTTCCTCCTCCAGGGGATCTCTCTGACCCAGGGATCGAACTCGTGTCTCCTGCATTGCAGGCAAATTCTTTACCCACTGAGCCATCTGGGAAATCCTGCAAATAGGTATGTCTGAACATTTACAAAGGTTTCTGAATGATAGGTTTAATTTGATGAGAAAACTTTAATTATTACGTTTAACAGAAATAGAATGATAGCTTGTCTTTATTCTGAATTGTGCTTAAATGCTTTGAAAGCACACATATGACTTACCAACGTTTCATTAAATTACCCTCTGTATTTCATTGCATACCAAAAATTGTAGAATCTAATAGTATAAACATGAAAATTAGTTAACACCTGTTTTCCATTACCAAGAAGAGATATCTTCACCTGGGATAGCTATAAAACAACCCAAGTGTGTTAGTCGCTCAGTCAGATCCTACTCTTTGCGACCCCATGTGCTGTAGTCTGCCAAACTTCTTTGTCCCTGGGATTCTCCTGGCGAGAATTTTGGAGTGGGTTACCATATCCTCCTCAGCGCAAGTGGCTGCGACAGCCCGCGCACTCAGTGCGGCTGAGAGAAGCTACCCCACATCCGAGGTCAGGGGCAGCAGCCAGGAGGAGCCACCCCGCGCCTGAGGCCAGGGGCGGTGGCCGGGAAGATCAACCCACGTCCAAGGAGCAGTGGCTGCGCTGGCGCAGGAGGGCCTAGAGGAGCTATCCCACGATGAAGGTCAGGAAGGGCGGTGGTGAGGAGATACCCTTCGTCCAAGGTAAGGAGCAGCAGCTGCACTTTGCTGGAGCAGCCGTAAAGAGATACTCCATGCCCAAGGTAAGAGAAACGCAAGTAAGATGGTAGGTGTTGCAAGAGGGCATCAGAGGGCAGACACACTGAAACCATACAGAAAACTAGTCAATCTAATCACACTAGGACCATAGCCTTGTCTAAACCAAGCAATGCCCACAGGGCAACCCAAGACAGGCGGGTCACACTGGAGAGGTCTGACAGAATGTGGTCCACTGGAGAAGGGAATGGCAAACCACTTCAGTATTCTTGCCTTGAGAACCCCATGAACAGTATGAAAAGGCAAAATAATAGGATACTGAATGAGGAACTCCCCGGGTCAGTAGGTGTCCAATATGCTATTGGAGATCAGTGAAGAAATAACTCCAGAAAGAAAGAAGGGATGGAGCCAAAACAAAAACAATACACAGCTGTATGTGACTGGTAATAGAAGCAAGGTCCGATGCTGTAAAGAGCAATATTGCATAGGAACCTGGAATGTCAGGTCCATGAATCAAGGCAAATTGGAAGTGGTCAACAAGAGATGGCAAGGGTGAACGTCGACATTCTAGGAATCAGCGAACTAAAATGGACTGAAATAGGTGAATTTAACTCAGATGACCATTATATCTACTACTGTGGGCAGGAATCCCTCAGAAGAAATGGAGGAGCCATCATGATCAGCAAAAGAGTCTGAAATGCAGTACTTGGATACAATCTCAAAAACAACAGAATGATCTCTGTTCATTTCCAAGGCAAACCATTCAATATCACCGTAATCCAAGTCTATGCCCCAACCAGTAATGCTGAAGAAACTGAAGTTGAACGGTTCTATGAAGACCTACAATACCTTGAAGAACTAACACCCAAAAAAGATGTCCTTTTCATTATAGGGGACTGGAAAGCAAAAGTAGGAAATCAAGAAACACCTGGAGTAACAGGCAAATTTGGCCTTGGAGTGCGGAATGAATCAGGGCAAAGACTAGTAGAGTTTTGCCAAGAAAATGCACTGGTCCTAGCAAACACCCTCTTCCAACAACACAAGAGAAGACTCTACACATGGACATCACCAGATGGTCAACACCGAAATCAGATTGATTATATTCCTTGCAGCCAAAGATGGAGAAGCTCTATATAGTCAGTGAAAACAAGACCGGGAGCTGACTGTGGCTCAGATCATGAACTCCTTATTACCAAATTCAGACTCAAATTGAAGAAAGCAGGGAAAACCACAGGAACATTTAGGTATGGCCTAAATCAAATCCCTTATGATTATGCAGTGGAAGTGGGAAATAGATTTAAGGGCCTAGATCCGATAGACAGAGTGCCTGATGAACTATGGAATGAGGTTCATGACATTGTACAGGAGACAGGGATCAAGACCATCCCCATGGAAAAGAAATGCAAAAAAGCAAAATGGCTGTCTGGGGAGGCCTTACAAATAGCTGTGAAAAAAAGAGAAGCGAAAAGCAAAGGAGAAAAGGAAAAACATATGCATGTGAATGCAGAGTTCCAGAGAATAGCAAGAAGAGATAAGAAAGCCTTCTTCAGCGATCAATGCAAAGAAATAGAGGAAAAGAACAGAATGGGAAAGACTAGAGATCTCTTCAAGAAAATTAGGGATACCAAGGGAACATTTCATGCAAAGATGGGCTCGATAAAAGACAGAAATGGTATGGACCTAACAGAAGCAGAAGATATTAAGAAGAGGTGGCAAGAATACACAGAAGAACTGTACAAAAAAGAACTTCATGACCCAGATAATCACAATGGTGTGATCACTCATCTACAGCCAGACATCCTGAAAAGTGAAGTCAAGTGGGCCTTAGAAAGCATCACTACGAACAAAGCTAGTGGAGGTGATGGAATTCCAGTGGAGCTGTTTCAAATCCTGAAAGATGATGCTATGAAAGTGCTGCACTCAATATGCCAGCAAGTTTGGAAAACTCAGCAGTGGCCACAGGACTGGAAAACGTCAGTTTTTATTCTGATCCCAAAGAAAGGCAATGACAAAGAATGCTCAAACTACTGCTCAATTGCACTCATCTCACATGCTAGTAAACTAATGCTCAAAACTCTCCAAGCCAGGCTTCAGCAATACGTGAACCGTGAACTCCCTGATGTTCAAGCTGGTTTCAGAAAAGGTAGAGGAACCAAAGATCAAATTGTCAATATCCGCTGGATCATTGAAAAGGCAAGAGAGTTCCAGAAAAACATCTATTTCTGCTTTATTGGCTATGCCAAAGCCTTTGACTGTGTGGATCACAATAAACTGTGGGAAAGTCTGAGAGAGATGGGAATACCAGACCACCTAACCTGCCTCTTGAGAAATCTGTATGCAGGTCAGGAAGCAACAGTTAGAACTGGACATGGAACAACAGACTGGTTCCAAATAGGAAAAGGGGTGCGTCAAGGCTGTATATTGTCACCCTGCTTATTTAACTTCTATGCAGAGTACATCATGAGAAACGCTGGACTGGAAGAAACACAGGCTGGAATCAAGATTTCAGGGAGAAATATCAATAACCTCAGATGTGCAGATGACACCACCCTTATGGCAGAAAGTGAAGAGGAACTAAAAAGTCTCTTGATGAAGTGAAAGAGGAAAGTGAAAAAGTTGACTTAAAGCTCAACATTCAGAAAACGAAGATCATGGCATCCGGTCCCATCCCTTCATGGGAAATAGATGGGGAAATAGTGGAAACAGTGTCAATCTTTATTTTTTGGGCTCCAAAATCACTGCAGATGGTGACTGCAGCCATGAAATTAAAAGACGCTTACTCCTTGGAAGAAAAGTTATGACCAACCTAGATAGCATATTCAAAAGCAGAGACATTACTTTGCCGACTAAGGTCCATCTAGTCAAGGCTATGGTTTTTCCAGTGGTCATGTATGGATGTGAGAGTTGGACTGTGAAGAAGGCTGAGCGCTGAAGAATTGATGCTTTTGAACCGTGGGGTTGGAGAAGACTCTTGAGAGTCCCTTGGACTGCAAGGAGATCCAACCAGTCCATTCTGAAGGAGATCAGCCCTGGGATTTTTTTGGAAGGAATGATGCTAAAGCTGAAACTCCAGTACTTTGGCCACCTCATGGGAAGAGTTGACTCATTGGAAAAGACTCTGATGCTGGGAGGGATTGGGGGCAGGAGGAGAAGGGGATGACAGAGGATGAGATGGCTGGATGGCATCACTGACTCTATGGACATGAGTCTGAGTGAACTCCGGGAGATGGTGATGGACAGGGAGGCCTGGCATGCTGCAATCCATGGGGTCGTAAAGAGTCGGACACGACTCAGCAACTGAACTGAACTGAACTGAAGCATATTCTCCTCCAGGGAATCATCTTGATCCAGGGATTGAACCTTGGTCTCCTACACTGCAGCCAGATTCTTTACCATCTGAGCCATCGAAGAAAGAAAAATCACTACTGCTTGGAGCGTGATTGGTTATTAGGAATCCAGAGAATCTCTAATGAGTTACTACTGCAAGAGTAGCTCAACACATTCCAGGTCCCATGCATGAGGCGCAGAGGAAAAGCCTGAAGCATCTCCATGTTCATGATTTCTGTACTCTGAATGTGTATTTTAAGCCACTCCATCAATGTCCTCTCCATCAAGATCTAACTGTTCATTTTAGCATGAATTTTAGATACAGATCCTACCCTATATGCTGCTTTTTCCAGAGGACATATGCCTTTTTCTCCAAAGGCAGAGGTGTTGGCCCCAGTGGCAGCGCTGACAACAGGCTGGGTTATTAGAGAGAAATGGCTTGCAAGCTGCCCTGTTGGGAGGATTTTCTTATCAGCTTCTCCCACCCACTTCTAATTCATGCTGATCCATTTCAGAAGATAAATCTTGCCCAGATCAACTCTGTGAATGGGAGTCAGAGTTGAAAGCGTTAATTAAATTTTCTAACATTTACAAGCAAAGTATGGGGGAGGGACACACCTGCAGAATAGGTATACCTCCAGAAAGACAGAGGAAAAAATAACATATTATTGGTGAAAATGCAGAGGATGGAGTTCATTTTTTGCCTGATGGATAGATTACACAGCATCGCATCTGTTGAGCATCTTAGTAGTGAAGACAGAGCTCTGTGTGCTGCTTGGCCAGTGCTGCGAATATGCTTTACTCTGACCCACAGACTGCCCTTGGCAGACTTACCACTTCCCTAACTTTCCACACTCTGGTACCCATGAAAGATTAAAGTATTTGCACAGATCACTAAGTTAGCCGTGGACTTGTCTGCCCCCTGAAGACTGAGAGAATCAATATTAATACTTCAGCATAAACTAGCAATTGATACTTTCAGATTGTGGTGCTGGAATAGACTCTTGGAGAGTCCCTTGGACTGCAAGGAGATCAAACCCATCAACCCTAAATATTCACTGGAAGGACTGATGCTGAAACTGCAATACTTTGGCTACCTGAAGAGCCAACTCATTGAAAAGAGCCAACTCATTCCTGATGCCGGGAAAAACTGAGGGAAGAAGGGGGCAACAGAGGATGAGATGGTTGGATGGCATCACCAACTCAATGAACATGAGTTTGAGCAAACTCCGGGAGACAGTGAAGGACAGGGAAGCCTAGTGTGCTGCAGTCCATGGGATCACAAAGAGTCAGACATGACTTAGTGATTGAACAACAACAATGGATTAGGATTGGAATAATAATAATAATATAATAATATGGTTGGAATAATATGATTTAATCGCTCCTTGCACTCCATGTGCACACATATGTGAATAGTGAATCTAAGGATTATCACATAATGAATTTGTGTAAAGCCAACTTGCCTTCTGAGAAGATAATTGAAAGCATCTACTCAGATTCTGAGAGTTTTCCAGAGTTCCATTTTATGTGAAGAATGGTGTTTGTTCACCCTGAGACTTCTAAATACAACTGCCACAACTCCCGTTACTGCACCAAATTACAATCTCAGGGCTCACTCTGACAGCCTTGCTGGCTTGTGGAGACATCCCTCTTCCCGTTTGCATGTGTCTGGTCACTGGCACCTGCCATGATGCTACTTCAGGTCCTCACCCTCCTGGGTGCCGCACACAGCCCAGTGCCTGCCTTCCTGGTCCTGCACCATGAACTTCAAGGTCAGCATGGCATCAGCCTCATAGAGGACCGCAGTTGCCTGTGCTCCCTCTCACAGCTGAGGAAGCAAATGCTGAATGAATGCCCTCAGGTTTATAGAGCTGATTCCTGGATGGTTGGCCAAACCCCAGTTCTATTTGTTCTCCAAGCCTGTGACGTTAATGCAGTCGACGTCCACCTCTTCCTACGTTGCCTCAGTTAGGCAGCAGTTCCACTCTCGTTACCACTTGCCTCCATTCTTTCCACATTCTTGTTAGTTAAGGTCTCCTTCCAAACCCCCAGGTAGGAGGAGGTAGCATGAATAATCTTCAGTTCAGTTCAGTTCAGTCGCTCAGTCATGTCCAACTCTTTGTGACCCCATAGACTGCAACTCGCCAGGCCTCCCTGTCCATCACCAACTCCCTGAGTCTACTCAGACTCATGTCCATCGAGTCGGTGATGTCATCCAATCGTCTCATCCTCTGTCATCCCCTTCTCTCGCCTTCAATCTTTCCCAGCATCAGGGTCTTTTCCAGTGAGTCAGCTCTTCGCATCAGACAGCCAAAGTATTGGAGTTTCAGCTTTGATATCAGTCTTTCCAAAGAATATTCAGGACTGATTTCCTTTAGGATTTAGGAATCAATCCTAAAAGAAATTCAACCAGTCTATCCTAAAGGAATAATCTTACATTAAAAAAATTTATATCACTTCCACAGTAAGTGGACCCAGAGGATTCCCTCCTCCTCACTACAATGAGAAGAGATCTGGTCAGAGATATATGTATTTGCTAGTTTAGAGAAAGGTCACCAATGACATTCAAAAATGAGAAATGTTCAGAAACTTTAATTCACTTAGATACATGCACCCCTGTGTTCATAGTAGCAGGGTTCACAATAGCCAAGACATGGAAGCAACCTAAGTGTCCACCAATGGATGAACTGATAAAGAAGATGTGTTACAAATATACAATGGAATACTACTCAGCCATAAGAAAGAATGAAATAATGCTATTTGTAGCAACATGAATGAACTTGGAGATTATTATACTAAGTAAAGTAAGTCAGATCAAGAATACCATACGGTATCACTTATATGTGAAATCTAAAATATGATGCAAATGAACTTGTTTACAAACCAGGATGAAATTCACAGACATAGAAAACAAACATGGTTGCCAAAGGGAAAAGACTTGGGGAGGGATAAATGAGGAGTTTGCACCTAGCAGACACAAACTACTATATATAGACTAGATAGACAACAAGGACCTACTGCTAGCACTGGGGACTGCATTCAATACCCTGCAATAAGCTACAATGGAAAAGGATATGAGGAAATATATATAAATATGAAAGTGTTAATCCCTCAGTCATGTCTGCCTCTTTGCAACCCCATGGAATGAAGCTTGCCAGGCTCCTCTGTCCATGGAAAGCTCCGAGCAAGTATGCTGGAGTGAGTTGCATTCCCTTCTCCAGGGGATCTTCCCAACCCAGGGCTCAAACCTGAGTCTCTTGCATTGCAGGCAGATTCTTTACAGTGTGAGACAGGGAGTGTGTATATATAAATATTTATTAATATGTGTGTGTGCGTGTGTGCATGATCAATCACTAACTCGTGTCTGACTCTTTGTGAACCCATGGAATGTAGCCTGCCAAGCTCCTCTGTTCATGGAGTTTTACAGGAAATAATACTGGAGCAGGTTGCCATTTCCTACTCCAAAGGATCTTCCCAATCAAAGGGTCAAACTTGTATCTCCTATATTGGCAGGTGATTCTCTACCACCAAGCCACTTAAGAAGCTGTACATATGTACATAAATGATGAAATTCTTTGCTGTACACCAGAAACTAACAGAGCATTTTAAATCAACTATTCAGTTCAGTCTCTCAGCCATGTCCAACTCTTTGCGACCCATGGACTGCAGCGTACCAGGCTTCCCTGTACATCACCAACCCCTGAAGCTTGCTCAAACGCATGTCCATCGTATCGGTGATGTCATCCAACTATCTCATCCTCTGTCATCCCCTTCTCCTCCTGCCTTCAATCTTTCCCAGCATCCAGGTCTTTTCCAGTGAGTCAGTTCTTTCCATTAGGTGGCTAAAGTATTAAAGTTTCAGCTTCAGCATCAGTCCTTCCAATGGATATTCAAGACTGATTTCCTTTAGGATTGACTAGTTTGATCTCCTTTCAGTCCAAGGAACTCTCAAGAGCATTCTCCAACACCACAGTTCAAAAGCGTCAATTCTTCAGTATTGAACTTTCTTTATAGTCCAACTCTAACATCTATACATGACTACTGGAAAAACCATAGCTTCAAGTAGATGGACTTTTGTCAGTAAAGTAGGCTCTGCTTTTTAATATGCCATTTAGGTTGGTCTTAGCTTTTCTTTCAAGGAGCAAGCATCTTTTAATTTTATGGCTGTAGTCACCATCTGCAGTGATTTGGGAGCCCCCCAGAATAAAAGCTGTCACTGTTTCCATTGTTTACCCATCATTTGCCATGAAGTGATGGTACCAGATGCTATGATCTTAGTTTTCTGAATGTTGAGTTTTAAGCCAACATTTTCATTCTCTTCTTTCACTTTCAACAAGATGCTCTTTAGTTCTTCTTCGCTTTCTGCCATTAGGGTGGTGTCATCTGCATATCTGAGGTTCTTGATATTTCTCCAGACAATCTTGATTCCAGCTTGTGCTTCATCCAGCCCAGCGTTTCTCATGATGTACTCTGAATATAAGTTAAATAAGCAGAGTGACAATATACAGCCTTGATGTACTCCTTTCCCTATTTGGAGCCAGTCTGTTGTTCCACGTCCAGTTCTAATTGTTGCTTCTTAACCTGCATACAGATTTCTTAAGAGGCAGGTCTGGTGGTCTGGTATTCCCATCTCTTGAAGAATTTTCTATAGTTCATTGTTATCCACACAGTCAAAGGCTTTGGTGTAGACAATAAAACAGAGGTAGATGTTTTTCTGGAACTCTCTTGCTTTTCTGATGATCCAACGGATGTTGGCAGTTTGATTTCTGTTTCCTCTGCCTTTTCTAAATCCAGCTTGAACATATGGAAGTTACTTCACAGTCCACATACTGTTGAAGCCTAGCTTGGAGAATTTTGAGCACTACTTTGCTAGTGTGTGAGATGAGTACAATTGTGAGGTAGTTTGAGCATTCTTTGGCATTGCCTTTCTTTGGGATTGAAATGAAAACTGACCTTTTCCAGTACTGTGGCCACTGCTAAATTTTCCAAATTTGCTATACTATAAATTTCCAAATCAACTATATTTCAATTTAAAAAAAGTAAAAATGATAAATGTTCTGACTGCCAGCTCTTTCAAAAATGCAAAATCTATCTTCACTCAAAAAATCATTTATTAGGGGACTAATGTACTCTCAAGATTGCGCTTTCCCATACATTACCCACCAAATCCTGACTACTATCCTAAGAGCAAATATTTTGCCTCTTTTGAAGGTGAGGAAACTACATCTTAGAAGCATAGATTGTAAGGTTGGTGAGATCAGTATGTCTGTAGTGAAGATGGACAGAAACATGGATTTGTCCAATGTAAACAAACTACAAGACAAAGGCAAAGGGACAGATACACTATGAGCATCTTCAAAAGTGCATTGTTCTGAGAGATGCCATGTAACAAATTTATTGCAGATTTTAGGTAGGCACTCACAAACATTCCATACTCTACTATTTCTCAGTCTTATTTAGAATTAAGTTCTTTTAAAGAATCTCAATTATATCTACTACTGAGGGAAGGAATCCCTCAGAAGAAATGGAGTAGCCATCACGGTCAACAAAAGAGTCCAAAATGCAGTACTTGGATACAATCTCAAAAAGGACACAATGATCTCTGTTCATCTCTGAGGCAAACCATTCAATATCATAGTTATCCAAGTCTATGCCCCAACCAGTAATGCTGAAGAAACGGAAGTTGAATGGTTTTATGAAGATCTACAAGACCTTTTAGAACTAACACCCAAAAGAGATGTCCTTTTCATTATAGGGGACTGGAATGCAGAAGTCAAGAAACACCTGGAGTAACAGGCAAATTTGGCCTTGGAATGCGAAATGAAGCAGGGCAAAGACTAATAGAGTTTTGTCAAGAAAATGCACTGGTCATAGCAAACACCCTCTTCCAACAACACAAGAGAAGACGCTACAAATGGACATCACCAGATGGTCAACATCGAAATCAGATTGATTATAATCTTTGCAGCCAAAGATGGAGAAGCTCTATACAGTCAACAAAAACAAGACCAGGAGCTGACTGTGGCTCAGATCATGAATTCTTTATTACCAAATTCAGACTCAAATTGAAGAAAGCAGGGAAAACCACAGGAACATTTAGGTATGGCCTAGATCAAATCCCTTATGATTATGCAGTGGAAGTGAGAAATAGATTTAAGGGTCTAGATCTGATAGATAGAGTGCCTGATGAACTATGGAATGAGGTTCATGACATTGTACAGGAGACAGGGATCAAGACCATCCCCATGGAAAAGAAATGCAAAAAAGCAAAATGGCTATCTGGGGAGGCCTTACAAACAGCTGTGAAAAGAAGAGAGGTGAAAAGCAAAGGAGAAAAGGAAAGATATAAGCATCTGAATGCAGAGTTCCAAAGAATAGCAAGAAGAGATAAGAAAGCCTTCTTCAGTGATCAATGCAAAGAAATAGAGGAAAAGAACAGAATGGGAAAGACTAGAGATCTCTTCAAGAAAATTAGGGATACCAAGGGAACATTTCATGCAAAGATGGGCTCGATAAAGGCCAGAAATGGTCTGGACCTAACAGAAGCAGAAGATATTAAGAAGAGGTGGCAAGAATACACAGAAGAACTGTACAAAAAAGATCTTCATAACCCAGATAATCATGATGATGTGATCACTAATCTAGAGCCAGACATCTTGGAATGTGAAGTCACGTGGGCCTTAGAAAGCATCACTACGAACAAAGCTAGTGGAGGTGATGGAATTCCAGTGGAGCTGTTTCAAATCCTGAAAGATATGCTATGAAAGTGCTGCACTCAATATGCCAGCAAGTTTGGAAAACTCAGCAGTGGCCACAGGACTGGAAAACGTCAGTTTTCATTCCAATTCCAAAGAAAGGCAATGACAAAGAATGCTCAAACTACTGCTCAATTGCACTCATCTCACATGCTAGTAAACTAATGCTCAAAATTCTCCAAGCCAGGCTTTAGCAATACGTGAACCGTGAACTCCTTGATGTTCAAGCTGGTTTTAGAAAAGGCAGAGGAGCCAGCGATCAAATTGCCAATATCTGCTGGATCATGGAAAAACCAAGAGAGTTCTAGAAAAACATCTATTTCTGCTTTATTGACTATGCCAAAGCCTTTGACTGTGTGGATCACAATAAACTATGGAAAAGTCTGAGAGAGATGGGAATACCAGACCACCTAACCTGCCTCTTGAGAAATCTGTATGCAGGTCAGGAAGCAACAGTTAGAACTGGACATGGAACAACAGACTGGTTCCAAATAGGAAAAGGAGTACCTCAAGGCTGTATATTGTCACCCTGCTTATTTAACATATATGCAGAGTACATCATGAGAAACGCTGGACTGGAAAAAGCACAAGCTGGAATCAAGATTGCCGGGAGAAATATCAATAACCTCAGATATGCAGATGACACCACCCTTATGGCAAAAAGTGAAGAGGAGCTAAAAAGCCTCTTGATGAAGTGAAAGAGGAGAGTGAAAACGTTGGATTAAAGCTCAACATTCAGAAAACGAAGATCATGGCATCCGGTCCCATCACTTCATGGGAAATAGAAGGGGAAACAGTGGAAACAGTGTCAGACTTTATTTTTTGGGTTCCAAAATCACTGCAGATGGTGACTGCAGCCATGAAATTAAAAGACGCTTACTCCTTGGAAGAAAAGTTATGACCAACCTAGATAGTATATTCAAAAGCAGAGACATTACTTTGCCGACTAAGGTCCGTCTAGTCAAGGCTATGGTTTTTCCAGTGGTCATGTATGGATGTGAGAGTCGGACTATGAAGAAGGCTGAGTGCCAAAGAATTGATGCTTTAGAACTGTGGTGTTGGAGAAGACTCTTGAGAGTCCCTTGGACTGCAAGGAGATCCAACCAGTCCATTCTGAAGGAGATCAGCCCTGGGATTTCTTTGGAAGGAATGATGCTAAAGCTGAAGCTGCAGTACTTTGGCCACCTCATGCAAAGAGTTGACTCATTGGAAAAGAGTTTGATGCTGGGAGGGATTGGAGGCAGGAGGAGAAGGGGACGACAGAGGATGAGATGGCTGGATGGCATCACTGACTCGATGGACATGAGTCTGAGTGAACTCCGGGAGTTCGTGATGGACAGGGAGGCCTGGCGTGCTGTGATTCATGGGGTCGGGAAGAGTTGGACACGACTGAGCGACTGAACTGAACTGAACTGAAAGCATCTCAATATAAGTGCACATTCCCCTAAGAAAAGGACAGACAATCCAAATGTATTGTTTCCCTCCTTCTTCCTTCCAAAAAGCACTAGAAGAGTGGGTGTGCCCTGGAGACATAGGCAGTGGAGGGAGCCCTGGGTGTGGGCAGCAGAGAAATCTTGTCTCCCTGGGCATTTGCTTGAGCAGGGGCCGACTGAGGTCAATTTTTTGGCAACTGCAATTGGGAACCATGTTTGTATTAAGAAAGAGTTCGGATCCCATGACCTTCTGACCAAAGCAAGTGCACTTGACCTCAAATGGTCATAACTTCTCCAAGGTGGGTTTCAGAACACTCAGAGGTGCTGCTTCCTGCTGGACAGAGGTGTAACCCTGGCTCCTGGGTCAAGCCTGCAAAGTTGCCCTTTTAAAGAAACGCTAAAGTGCCTACTCTCTTGCTTTGCTAAGTCCCAAGTTTCCTGTCATTGTGTCTCTCCAGGGGGTCTCTCTCTTAAGTCCCTGGTGCTCCCTCCTTGATTCAGAGTCTCATCTTTTTGTCCTGATTTCTCCTGCAAATCTACAGACCCAGGGACTCCTCCTGACTTACACAGGAATAAATTAATGTTTTTCTTTCTCTCTCACATCACTGTGTCCAAATCAGATGCATGTTTTCATTTAGTATAAGTTCATATTTTGAAGATAATTTAAAATATGGAATGCTGGAACAGCCTTATTTGGAATTTGGAAGGAGGATGCTTGCTTGTACGTGCTAAGTTGCTTCAGTCCTGTCTGACTCTGCGCAACTCCATGGACTCTAGTCCACCAGGCTCCTCTGTCCATGGGATTCTCCAAGCAAAAATACTGGAATGGGTTGCCATACCTTACTCCAGGGGATAGTTGTGACTCAGGGATCGAACCCACGGGAAGGAGAATACTGAAAATGATAACTCAGATTCAGATCAGTGTTTCAAAAAATCTCTAGTCCACAGGCTCTGACAGACAACGTAAAAACTAATAACTCCTCGTTAAACCATTTCCACTCAGGATGGACATCCTGCTGCCGTATCTGGTTGTCACATAGAAGCTAATTTCCTGTCCCCTCCAGGAGGCAGATTGTAGCATTAGAGCAGTAGCAGCCCAGCTGTGGAGAAGGCAATGGCACCCCACTCCAGTACTCTTGCCTGGAAAATCCCATGGACGGAGGAGCCTGGTAGGCTACAGTCCATGGGGTTGCTGAGGGTTGGACTTGACTGAGCAACTTCACTTTCACATTTCATTTTCATGCATTGGAGAAGGAAATGGCAACCCACTCCAGTGTTCTTGCCTGGAGAATCCCAGGGACGAGGAAGCCTGGTGGGCTGCTGTCTATGGGGTTGCACAGAGTCAGACATGACTGAAGCAACTTAGCAGCAGCAGCAGTAGCAGCCCAGCTGTAAGTCTTACAAAACAGGGTTTGTAAACCAAAGTCAATTCACTCCCTAGGAGGAAACCCCACTCCTTAGTTGTCCCTCACATGAAAAGAGTAACATTTTTTCATATTTTGATGCTGTATTTGAAGTGTCATTTGAGCGAGGAAATAGGATGTTCAGTTCAGTTCAGTTCAGTTCAGTCGCTCAGTCATGTCTGACTTTTTGTGACCCCATGAATCGCAGCACACCAGGCCTCCCTGTCCATCACCAACTCCAGGAGTTCACCCAGACTCATGTCCATCGAGTCAGTGATGCCATCCAGCCATGTCATCCTCGGTCGTCCCATTCTTCTCCTGCCCCCAATCCTTCCCAGCATCAAAGTCCTTTCCAATGAGTCAACTCTTCGCATGAGGTGGTCAAAGTACTGCAGCTTCAGCTTTAGCATCATTCCTTCCAAAGAAATCCCAGGGCTGATCTCCTTCAGAATGGACTGGTTGGATCTCCTTGCAGTCCAAGGGACTCTCAAGAGTCTTCTCCAACACCACAGTTCTAAAGCATCAATTCTTTGGCACTCAGCCTTCTTCATAGTCCGACTCTCACATCCATACATGACCACTGGAAAAACCATAGCCTTGACTAGACGGACCTTAGTCGGCAAAGTAATGTCTTTGCTTTTGAATATGCTATCTAGGTTGGTCATAACTTTTCTTCCAAGAAGTAAGTGTCTTTTAATTTCATGGCTGCAATCACCATCTGCAATGATTTTGGAGCCCCCAGAAATAAAGTCTGACACTGTTTCCACTGTTCCTCCATCTATTTCCCATGGAGTGATGGGACCGGATTGATTTGTTTACTTTGTCCCCTGACGCTCAGCTTCAATCCAGACTGTCATGAAGTTGAAGGAACTTCGAGTGAGACAAAATGAACCTTACCTCAGTGCAACAGGACACATCTCTAAAGAAAAACCAAAGTATCAGCATGTCCATCTCAGACCCACCACAGCCCAGCAATCACGGTGTCTGCAGATTCAGGACATTTTCTTCCTTTCTAAAGAAAAAGACCACTTGATTAAAGATAAGGCTTCATTACCCAAGGACGGCTTTGTTTACTACGTTAGGAAATGTGTTTCAGTGTTATCTATGGTGTGTCAGTTTAATCAGCAGCTACCAAAAGATCAGTTGAATCCTGTCAGAGGAAAGAATAGTGAAGGAAATGGGGATCAATCAGAAGTGAGAGAACAAATCCATTCTTGATCTGTCTTTGACCTGAGTTCAAGAATTTTAGAAACTCAGAGCCAGAGGGGAAGAGAAATCATTTAGTTCAGGTGAGGGATCCTATCAGTTCTGAGAATCTCTGCTACTTCCTCAGGCCCAGGGATCCTTATGGCAGGACAGTGTTTAGCAGGGTAGACTTGCTAAATAATAATTTGGTTTGTATTGCAATTATATGAAAAGAAGTTGAATGGTTCTATGAAGACCTACAAGACCTTTAAGAACGAACACTGAAAAAAGATGTCCTTTTTATCAGAGGAGATTGGAATGCAAAAGTAGGAAATCAAGAAACACCTGGATGAACAGGCAAATTTGGCCTTGGAGTATAGAATGAAGCAGAGAAAATGCTAATAGAGTTCTGTCAAGAGAATGCACTGGTCAGAGCAAACACCCCCTTCCAATAACACAAAAGAAGGCTCTGCACATGAACTTCACCAGATGGCCAACACTGAAATCAGATTGATTATATTCTTTGCAGCCAAAGATGGAGAAGCTCTATACAGTCAGCAAAAACAAGACCGGGAGCTGACTGTGATTCAGATCATGAACTCCTTATTGCCAAATTTAGACTTAAATTAACAGAACTAGGGAAAACCACTAGACCATTCAGGTATGAGCTATAAAGACCATCCCCAAGAAAAAGAAATGCAAAAAAGCAAAATGGCTGTCTGAGGAGGCCTTACAGATAGCTGTGAAACGAAGAGAAGTGAAAAGCAAAGGAGAAATGGAAACATATATCCATCTGAAATCAGAGATCCAAAGAAATAACAGGGAGAGATAAGAAAGCCTTCCTCAGTGATCAGTGCAAAGAAATAGAGGAAAACAATAAAATGGGGAAGACTAGAGATCTCTTCAAGAATATTAGAGATACCAAGGGAACATTTTATGCAAAGATGGGCTCAATAAAGGACAGAAATGGTAAGGACCTAACAGAAGCAGAAGATATTAAGAAGAGGTGGCAAGAATACACAGAAGAACTGTATAAAAAAGATCTTCATGACCAAGATAATCACAATGGTGTGATCATTCACCTAGAGCCAGATATCCTGGAATGTGAAGTCAACTGGCCCTTAGGAAGCATCACTATGAACAAAGCTAGTGGACGTGATGGAACTCCAGTTGAGCTCTTCCAAACCCAAAAGATGATGCTGTGAACGTGCTGCACTCAATTTGCCAGCAAATCTGGAAAATGCAGCAGTGGATACAGGACTGGAAAAGGTCAGTTTCCAATCCCAAAGAAAGGCAATGCGAAAGAATGCTCAAACTACCACACAATTGCACTCATCTCACATGCTAGCAAAGTAATTCTCAAAATTCTCCAAGTGAGGCTTCAACAGTACATGAACCATGAACTTCCAGATGTTCAAGCTGGTTTTAGAAAAGGGAGAGGAATCAGAGATCAAATTGCCAACATCCAAAATCCTCTGGATCATCAAAGAGCAAGAGAGTGCCAGAAAAACATCTACTTTATTGTCTACACTAAAGCCTTTGACTGTGTGGATCACAACAAACTGGAAAATTCTGAAAGAGATGGAATACCAGACCACCTGACCTGCCTCTTGAGAAACTTGTATGCAGGTCAGGAGGCAACAGTTAGAACTGGACATGGAACAACAGACTGGCTCCAAATCAGGAAAGGATTACATCAAGGCTGTATATTGTCAGCCTGCTTATTTAATTTATATGCAGAGTACATCATGAGAAACACTAAGCTGGATGAAGTCAATCTGGAATCAAGATTACTGGGAGACATACCAATAACTTCAGAAATGCAGATGACACCACCCTTATGGCCGAAAGTGAAGAAGAACTAAAGAGCCTCTTGATGAAAGTGAAAGAGGAGAGTGAAAAAGTTGGCTTAAAACTCAACATTTAGAAAGCAAGGATCATGGCATCTGGTCCCATCACTTCATGGCAAATAGATGGGGAAACAGTGGAAACAGTGAGATACTTTATTTTTAGGGGCTCCAAAATCACTGCAGATGGTGACTGCAACCATGAAATTAAAAGATGCTGGCTCCTTGGAAGGAAAGTTATGACCAACCTAGACAGCTTATTAAAAATCAGAGACGTTACTTTGCCAACAAAGGTCTGTCTAGTCAAGGCTATGGTTTTTCCAGTAGTTATGTAAGGATGTGTGAGTTGGACTATAAAGAAAGCTGAGTGCCAAAGAACTGATCCTTTTGAACTGTGGTGCTGGAGAAGACCCTTGAGAGACCCTTGGACTGCAAGGAGATCCATCCAGTCTATCCTAAAGGAGATCAGTCCTAAGTGTTCACTGGAAGGACTGATGTTGAAGCCAAAACTCCAATATTTTGGCCACCTAATGCGAAGAGCTGACTCATTTGAAAAGACCCTAATGCTGGAAAAGATTGAAGGTAGGAGGAGAAGGGGATGACAGAGGATGAGATGGTTAGATGGTATCACCAACTAATGGACATGAGTTTGGGTAAACTCCGGGAGTTGGTGATGGACAGGTAGGCCTGGTGTGCTGCAGTCCATGGAGTTGCGAAGAGTTGGATATGACTGAGTGACTGAACTGAACTGATATAATTATATTTTGGGTGCTTCCCTGGTGGCTCAAAGGGTAAAAGAATCTGCCTGCCATGCAGGAGACCCTGGTTCAGTCCTTGGGTTGGGAAGACAGCCTGGAGAAGGAGAAAGCAACCCACTCTAGTATTGTTGTTGGAAAATTCCATGGACAGAGGAACCTGGCAGTCAACACTCCATGGAGTTGCAAAGAGTTGGACATGACTGAAAAACTAACACTTTCACTTTCATATTTGTATTATAATTATATATACCTATATAATTGTAATTATATATTTTCAATTATATTTTTACAAATACAATTGTGATTATATATTTACACTATTTATAAACTATAATTATAGTTGTTGTTGTCTTTGTTGCTTAGTAATGTCTGATTCTTTGTGACTGTAGCCCACCAGGCTCCTCTGTTCATGGGATTTTCCAGGCAAGAATACTGCAGTGGGTTGCCATCTCCTTCTCCAGGTGATCTTCTCAACCCAGCAATCAAACCCACATTTCCTGCTTGGCAGGCAGATTCTTTACCACTGGGAAACCTATTGTTGTTTTTGTTCAAACAGCCAGTCATGTCTGACTCTTTGTGACCCCATGTACTACAGCACACTAGGCCTCCCTGTCCCTCACCATCTCCCAGAGTTTGCCCAAGTTCACATTCACTACCGCAGTCATGCCATCCAGCCATCTTATCCTCTGAAGGCTTCTTCTCCTTCTGCCCTCAGTCTTTCCCAGCATCTGGGACTTTTGCAATGAGTCATCTGTTTGCATCAGATGACAAAAATACTGGTGCTTCAGCTCAAGTATTAGTCCTTCCAGTGAATATTCAGGGTTGATCTCTCTTAAGATTGACTGGTTTGATCTCTTTGCTGTCCAAGGGACTTTCAGGAGTCTTTTCCAACACCACAGTTGAAAGCATCAATTTTTCAGCTCTCTTCCTCCTTTACCATCCCACTCTCACAACCAGACATGACCACTGGGAAGACCATACCCTTGACCATATGGACCTTTGTCGGCAGAGTAATGTCTCTGCTTTTCAACCCATTGTCTAGGTTTGTCATCACTTTCCTGCCAAAAAGCAATAGCCTTCTGATTTCATGGCTGCAGTCACCATCTTCAGTGATTTTGGAACCCACGAAGAGGAAATCTGTCACCACTTCCACCTTTTCCCCTTCTATTTGCCATGAAGTGATGGGGCCTCTTGACAAAAGTGAAAGAGAAGGGTGAAAAAGCTGGCTTAAACCTCAACATTCAAAAAATGAAGATCATGGCATCTGGTCCCATCACTTCATGGCAAATAGATGAGCAAACAATGCAAACAGTGATGGACTTAATTTTCCTGGGCTCCAAAATCACTGGAGATGGTGACTGCAGCCATGAAATTAAAAGATGCTGGCTCCATGGAAGAAAAGCTATGACCAATCTAGATAACATATTAAAAAGCAGAGACATTACTTTGCTGACAAAGGTCCACCTAGTCAAAGCTATGGTTTTTCCAGTAGTCATGTATGGATATGAGAGCTAGGCTATAAAGAAAGCCAAGTGCTGAAGAATTGATGCTTTGAACTGTGGTGTTGGAGAAGACTCCTGAGAGTCCCTGGACTGCAAGAAGATCCAACCAGTCTATCCTAAAGGAAATCAGTCCTGAATATTCATTGAAGGACTGAGGCTGAAGCTCCAGTATTTTGGCCATCTGATGTGAAGAACTGACTCATTGGAAAAGACCCTGGTGCTGGGAAAGACTGAAGGCAGGAGAAGGGGATGACAGAGGATGAGATGGTTGGATGGCATCACAGACTCCGATGTGAGTTTGAGTTGGTGATGGAAAGGGAAGCCTGGTGTGCTGATGATGTCCATGGGGTTACAAAGAGTAGGCTATGACTGAGTGACTGAACTAAACTGAGCTGAATGGGACCGGATTCCATGATCTTATTTTTTAAAATATTTAGTCTTAAGCCAGCTCTTTCACTTTCCTCCTTCACCCTCATCAAGACACTTTTTAATTCCTCTTTGCTTTCTGCCATTAAAGTGGTATCATCCGCATATCTGAGGTTGTTGATGTTTTCCCCTCTGTCTTGATTCCAGCCTGTAACTCATCCAGCCTGGCATTTCTCAAGATGTGCTCAGCATGTAGGTTAAACAAACAGGGTGACAGCAGACAGCCCTGTTGTCCACCTTTCTCGATCTTGAACCAAACAGTTATTCTGTAGAGGGTTCCAACTGTTGCTTCTTGATCCACATACAGGCTTGTCAGGGGACAGGTAAGATGGTCTGGTATTCCCATCTAAGAGCTTTCCATAGTTTGTCATGATCCACACAGTCAAAGTCTTTAGTGTAGTCCATGAAACAGAGATAGATGTTTTTCTGAAACTCCCTTGCTCTCTCTATAATCCAGCGAATGTTCACAACCCGATCTCTAGTTCATCTTCCTTTTCTAAACCCAGCTTGGACATCTGGAAGTTTTTGGTTCACATAATGCTGAAGCCTAGAGTGCAAGATTTTAAGCATGACCTTACCAGCCCGGGAGATGAGTGAGATTTCCTGATGGTTAGCGCATTCTTTGGTACTACCCTTCTTGGAGACTGGGATGACGGTTGACATTTTCCAGTCTTATGGCCACTCTGGGTCTTCCAGATTAGCTGACAAAATGAATGCATAACCTTGATGGCATCATCCTTTAGGGATTTGAATAGTTCTGCTGGAATTTCATCACATCTACTAGCTTTATGAACAGTAGTGCTTCCTAAGGCCCACTTGACTTCACACTCCAGAATGTCTGGCTCTGTGTGACCAACTACACCATCATAGAAATCCGCTTCATTGAGATCTTTTCTATACGGTTCTTCCATTTACTCTTTTCATCTCTCCTCAGTCTCTTCAGCCTCTGCTAGGTCTCTACCATTGTCCTTTTTTGTGCCCCTCTTTTGGTGGAATGCTTCCTTGATGTTTCCAATTTTTCTGAAGCGATCTCTAGTCTTTCCCCTTTTGTTCTTTTCTTCTATTATTAAGCATTGTTCATGGAAGAAGACCTTCTTGTCTCTTCTAGCTTTTTTTTGGAAGTCTGCATTTAATTGGATGTACATTTCCCTTGCTTTTCACTTCTCTTCTTCCTTCTGCTATTTGCAAAGTCTCCTTAGATAACCATTTGCCTTCTTGCTTTTCTATTTCTTTGGGATGGTTTTGTTTACCACCTCCTGTACAATATTATGGACCTCTGTCCATAGTTCTTCAGGCACACGGTTAACTAGATCTAGTCCCTTGAATCTATTCATTATTGAATCTATTCCTAGAACTGCTGCTGCTGCTGCTAAGTCGCTTCAGTTGAGTTAGACTCTGCGACCACATAGACAGCAGCCCACCAGGCTCCCCTGTCCCTGGGACTCTCCAGGGAAGAACACTGGAGTGGGTTGCCATTTCCTTCTCCAATGCATGAAAGTGAAAAGTGAAACTGAAGTCACTCAGTCCTGTCCGACTTCGTGACCCCATGGACTGCAGCCTACCAGGCTCCTCCGTCCATGGGATTTTCCAGGCAAGAGTACTGGAGTGGGATGCGATTGCCTTTTCTGATTCCCAGAGCTAACACACCCCAAAAATGTTTTATTCATCACTGGGGGTTGGAATGCAAAAGTAGAAAGTCAAGATATATCTGGAATAAAAGGCAAGTTTGGCCTTGAAGAACAAAATGAAGTAGAGCAAAGGATAACTGAATTCTGCCAAGAGAATACACTAGCCATAGCAAATACCCTTTTTCAGCAACACAAGAGATGGCTTTACACATGAACATCACCAAATGGTCAATACTGAAATCAAATTGATTACATTCTTTGTAGCTGAAGATGGAGAAGCTGTATACAATCAGCAAAAATAAGACCTAGAGTTGACTGTGGCTCAGATTATCAGCTTCTCATACCAACATTCAGGCTTAAAGTACAGAAAACTGGGGAAAATAATAGACTAGCCAGATATGACTTAAATCAAATCTTGTATGAATTCACAGCTGTTGTTCTTGTTCAGTCTCTCAGTCATGTCCCACCGTTTGCAACCCCATGGGCTGCAGCACGCCAGGCTTCCCAGTCCTCCACCATCTCCCGGAGCTTGCTCAAAGTCATGTTCTTTGATTTGGTGATGCTATGCCATCATCTCATTCTCTGTCATCCCCTTTCCTGCTGCCCCTAATCTTTGCCAGCATCAGGGTCTTTTCTAATGAGTTGGCTCTTCATTTCAGTTCACCAAAGTATTGAAGCTTCAGCTTCAGCATCAGTCCTTCCAATGAATATTCAGGGTTGATATAATTTAGGATGGACTGGTTTGATATCCTTGCTGTCCATCATACATATATATGCATACACACATATGCTAGTCAAAGTTCTTTCTGATCCTGAGATAACTCTACCAGGCATGATGACAGAGATACAGGAGATCCCCTTCATGCTGATCTTGCATCTACACTAAGTACCTGCTCACCAGCAGATGCAGACCCTGTGCTGGGCCCTGGCCTTGGAGGGTCATGCCTTTTTTCTAGATCTCAAGCTACCTAGTAGTAAAATGATGACTCACATGAGATTTCAATTTTTGTGTGTGTGTGTATGTGTGTGTGTGTGAAAACTTCTCAATATAAAATAGACACCTGGTGAATTTAGTTATCATCTGTTCAGTTCAGTTCAATCTCTCAGTCATATCTGACTCTTTGTGACCCAATGAATTGCAGCACGCCAGGCCTCCCTGTCCATCACCAACTCCCAGAGTCCCCCCAAACTCACGTCCATCGAGTTGGTGATGCCATCGAACCATCTCACCTTCTGTCTTCCCCTTCCTCCTGCCCTTAATCTTTGCCAGCATCAGGGTCTTTTCAAATGAGTCAGCAATTTGCATGAGTTGGCCAAAGTATTGGAATTTCAGCTTCAGCATCAGTCCTTCCAATGAACACTCAGGACTGATCTCCTTTAGAATGGACTGGTTGGATCTCCTTGCAGTCCAAGGGACTCTCAAGAGTCTTCTCCAACATCATAGTTCAAAAGCATCAATTCTTCAGTGCTCAGCTTTCTTTATAGTCCAACTCTCACATCCATACATGACCATTGGAAAGACCATAGCTTTGACTAGACAGACCTTTGCTGGCAAAGTAATGTCTCTGCTTTTTTTATGCTGTCTAGGTTGGTCATAACTTTCCTTCCAAGAAGTAAGTGTCTTTTAATTTCATGGCTGCAATCACCATCTCAGTGACTTTGCAGCCCAGAAATATAAAGTCTGACACTGTTTCCACTGTTTCCCCATCTATTTGCCATGAAGTGATGGGACCAGATGCCATGATCTTATTTTCTGAATGTTAAGCTTTAAGCCAACTTTGTCACTCTCCTCTTTCACTTTCATCAAGAGGTTCTTTAGTTCTTCTTCACTTTCTGCCATAAGAGTGGTGTCATCTGCATATCTGAGGTTATTGATATTTCTCCTGGCAATCTTGATTTCAGCCTGGGCTTCCTCAAGCCCAGCGTTTCTCATGATGTACTCTGCATATAAGTTAAATAAGCAGGGTGACATTATACAGCCTTGATGTACTCCTTTTCCTATTTGGAACCAGCCTGTTATTCCACGTCCAGTTCTAACTGTTGCTTCCTGACCTGCATACAGGTTTCTCAAGAGGCAAGTCAGGTGGTCTGGTATTCCCATCTCTTTCAGAATTTTCCACAGTTTATTGTGATCCACACAGTCAAAAGCTTTGGCATAGTCAATAAAGCAGAAACAGATGTTTTTCTGGAACCCTCTTGCTTTTTCAATGATCCAACAGATGTTGGCAATTTGATCTCTGGTTCCTCTACCTTTTCTAAAACGAGCTTCAACATCTGGAAGTTCATAGTTCACGTATTGCTGAAGCCTGGCTTGGAGAATTTTAAACATTACTTTACTAGCATGTGAGATGAGTATAATTGTGCAGTAGTTTAAGCATTCTTTGGCATTGCCTTTCTTTGGAATTGGAATGAAAACTGACCTTTTCCAGTCCTGTGGCTACTGCTGAGTCTTCCAAATGTGCTGGCATATTGACTGCAGCACTTCCACAGCATCATCTTTCAGGATTTGAAATAGCTCAACTGGAATTCCATCTCCTCCACTAGCTTTGTTTGTAGTGATGCTTCCTAAGGTCCACTTGACTTCACATTCCACACATTCCAGGATATCTGGGTCTAGGTGAGTGATCACACCATTGTGATTATCTGGGTCGTGAAGATCTTTTTGTATAGTCCTTCTGTGTATTCTTGCCACCTCTTCTTAATATCTTCTGCTTCTATTCTGTCCTTTATTGAGCCCATCTTTGCATGAAATGTTCCCTTGGTATCTCTAATTTTCTTGAAGAGATCTCTAGTCTTCCCCATTCTATTTTTTTTCTCTATTTCTTTGCATTGGTCGCTGAGGAAGTCTTTCTTACGTCTCCTTGCTATTCTTTGGACTTCTTTATTCAAATGGGTATATCTTTCCATTTCTCCTTTGCTTTTCACTTCTCTTCTTTTCACAGCTATTTGAAAGGCCTCCGCAAATGGCCATTTTGCTTTCTTGCATTCTTTTTATTGTGGATGATTCCTGTCTCCTGTACAATGTCAGGAACCTCCATCCATAGTTCATCAGGCACTCTGTCTATCAGATTTAGTCCCTTAAATCTATTTCTCACTTCCACTGTATAGTTATAAGGGATTTGATTTAGGTCAACCACAGTTCAAAAGCATCTATTCTTTGGCACTCAGCTTTCTTCACCATCCAACTCTAACAACCATACATGACTACTGAACAAACCATAGTCTTGACTAGATGGACCTTTGTTGGCAAAGTAATGTCCCTGCTTTTAAATATGCTATCTAGATTGATCATAACTTTCCATCCAAGGAGTAAGCATCTTTTAATTTCATGGTTACAATCACCATCTGCAGTTTTTTTGGAGCCCCCCAAAATAAAATCTGACATTCTTTCCCCATCTATTTCCCATGAAGTGATGAGACCAGAAGCCATGATCTTAGTTTTCTGAATGTTGAGATTTAAGCCAACTTTTTCACTTTCCTCCTTCACTTTCATCAAGAGGCTTTTTAGTTCCTCTTCACTTTCTGCCATTAGGGTGGTGTCATCTGTGTATCTGAGGTTATTAAAATTTCTCCCGGCAATCTTGATTCCAGCTTGTGCCTCTTCCAGCCCAGCATTTTGTGGTGTTGGAGAAGACTCTTGACAGTCCCTTGGACTGCAAGAAGATTCAACCAGTCCATCCTAAAAGAGATCAGTCCTGAGTGTTCATTGGAAGGACTGATGTTGAAGCTGAAACTCCAATACTTCGGCCACCTTATGTGAAGAGTTGACTCATTGGAAAAGACCCTAATGCTGGGAAGGATTGGGGGCAGGAGGAGGAGGGGACAACAGATCATTAGATGGCTGGATGGCATCACTGACTTGATGGACATGAGTTTGGGTAGACTCTGGGAGATGGGAATGGACAGGGAGGCCTGGTGTGTTGTGATTCATGTGGTTGCAAAGAGTCAGACACGATTGAGTGACTGAACTGAACTGAATGGTATAGTGGTTTTCTCCACTTTCTTAGTTATCATCACATTGACCTAAATGAATTCTGCTGCTGCTGCTACTAAGTCACTTCAGTCGTGTCCGACTCTGTGCAACTCCATAGACGGCAGCCCACCAGGCTCCATTGTCCCTGGAATTCTCCAGGCAAGAACACTGGAGTGGGTTGCCATTTCCTTCTCCAATGCATGAAAGTGAAAAGTGAAAGTGAAGTCACTCAGTCCTGTCTGACTCCTCAACCCCATGGACTGCAGCCTACCAGGCTCCTCCATCCATGGGATTTTCCAGGCAAGAGTACTGCAGTGGGGTGCCACTGGCTTCTCCTAAATGAATTCTAGGTAACAGCAAACACAGTGATATTCTCTTCTGTCTGCGATCTTATTCTAACTGGAGTCTTTCTTGGGCTTCCTGAAATATTGAGAGGAGTGTGAGGATGAGCATCACTTCACCTTCAAAGCCCAAGGTCACAAGGCTGGGGACAGATCTGTTCTACACTTGATATGTTAGATGAGGAACATGGAGCAAAATGAAGCTCAGGGATGTCACGTGAGCCTCCCAGACCTCAGGCTCCATGAGGCAGCCAATAGGACATAACTAGGTTCAGGGGCTCCAGATCTGTGGACCTGCCAGTAACAACAATACAGCAAGTAGTATGTTCCCCTATCTTTTTCTAATTGGGTTCATGCATCCCTCAGAATTAAAATCTTAGAGGAAAGACTAGAGATGCTCCTGCTCACTATGAGAATATGTTTGTGCAAATTTAATGTTTATCGTGGACTTTGGACTACGGCATCTTTTTTTTAAACTTTTATTGACTTATAGTTGCTTTACAACATTGCATTAGTCTCTACTGTACAGCAGAATGAATAAGCTATAAGTATACATATATCCCCTCTCTTTTGGATTCTCTTCCCATTTCACTTCAGTTCAGTTCAGTCATTCAGTCACGTCCAAGTCTTTGCAACCCCGTGCACCACAGCACGCCAGGACTCCCTGTGCATCACCAACTCCCGGAGTTTATTCAGACTCATGTCCATCGAGTCCATGATGCCATCCAACCATCTCATCCTCTTCCCATTTAGGTCATCGCAGAGAACAACTGAGAAGAGTTTCCTGTGCTGTACTGGAGGTTCTCTTTAGTTACCTATTTTATGCATAATATCCATTGTGTACATATGTCAAGCCCAGTTTCCCTGTTCATCCCCCCCACCCCCCCTTTCCCCCCTCAGCACATTGTATCTTAAGACATGGATCACGAATGGCCCCTGGAAGTATGAATGCATTCATGGGAGACGGTTTCACGCTTATTTTCTTTCTTCACTGTCATCCATTTCCTGGAGCCTGCTGCGGTCAGAGGAGATTTTGTTGCAGTTAGACCCCTCCTTACTCAAGTTCTTATAAAGGGTTGCATCCTCAGGCCCAGAAATACTGGGGCAGCTGGACTCTCAGTGGTCCTACTGGTTGCAGGCTTTTCTCTCTGACCCTTCTCTGACTCACTGGCCTCGGGCTGCTTTCATTTCCTGTTATTGCTTCATACAATATTGAATATTCAGTGCTCATTTAGGAGCTCAGAATGTTTATTTGCTCTGAGGTTGCTTTTTCTTGAGGTTGTGAAGGGTCAGAATTTACTAGACTCTACCAGACATAGGCACAAAGCTTTATAAGCCAGATGGTTGTTTTCTGTTTTGATTTTTGCCACTGTTTACTGTTTACTGAGAAACCAACAACAGCACTGATGATTCCCACCCTGTAAAGCCGAAGTGCTGAGGTAAATGTGTATCTGAGGCTTCTATCTTCCAAGACTATGAGCATCTCAGGTCCCCTCATTCAGCATCAGGAGAAAGAGGAATTAAATAAAAAGAAAACAGATGAATGACTTCATGAGTGAGATTTACAAAGTAACGTCGTTTTATTCTTTCTTTACAGTCTTATTCCATAGAATGATTGGTGGTGATGATACTTGCATTGGCTTTAAGAGAACACACAGACAGGCCAAGGAGGCAGAGCTATTTACATTTGTGATGTTGAGAAATCTAGGGACAAGGCAACATGCTCTAGCCCCCTTCTAGAAACTAATTTCAGCAAAAACTTAGCAGAGGATGAGCAGAGTCAAGATGCCCTTTGCTTCTCCACATGCGTGAAACTGGCTCAGCAGGGAGCAGACCTCTGGGGTTCCCCAGAGCTACGATAGGGGGAGTGCGCTGAGGCTGACCCAGGGTCAGGTGACTGTTGTGGTGACCTTCCCCACACCCATCTCCCTGCAAGGTCCCTGAAGAACTTTCCTAATGGCGAAAATGCCACCTTAGGGAGAAACGTAGTCCTCGGAGTTCAGTGGAAACCATTTCAGCTATATCCACTGATGGACAGGAGAAAGACTCAAACCCCAGGGTGTTATTTTGGTTGGATGTTAAAGACTGAACTGGAAAATTGTTTCTCTCTTGTCATCACATATGTCACTTTGGAGGAATTGTTTGTGATTAAAGGAATCAAATTGTGATTCAACTGTCCTTGAGAGATCACAGCCTGCTTGAAAAATTAAAATCACAAAGCGGGCACTGCATTAAAAAACCGTACTTGCAAAACCCATTACGTCATTTGCTTTACCTTGTGCTCTGCAGGAGGCTGGACAGATGTTGTTTTCTGATTTGGCAGCTGAGAACCTGAGGTGGCAGAGGGCGAATAGCAAGCCCCACAGTGATGGCTGGGAGGTGGTGCGCTGTGCAGGAGCCCTGACCTCAGCCACAGGGTTCTCCCCAAAACCCGCTGCACAAAGTGAGATGGTACAAGCAGCCTCTGAGATGCAGCTTCATCACAGCAATACAATAGCATCTGATTTATGAAGTTGTTTTGAAAATGAAGATTTAATGTATATAAAGCACCTTTCATAATATTTGCATTTGATAAGCTGATATTATGTTGTTATATTATTATTTATGTCCAACCAGAAATACAACCTGAATCTCTATACTCCTAACTTTATATTTTTTTCTGATTTACATGTTGGTTACCTAGTAAATGATAGTATATCTTGGTTACACATTCTAAGTTGGCATAGTTGGCTATTATGTAGAAACACAAGAATAATAATTAGATACATATGTGTGTGTATGTTGTTGTTGCTCAGTCATGTCTGACTGTTTGTGACCCCAGGGACTGTAACCAGCCAGGCTCCCCTGTTCATGGAATTCTCCGGGCAACAATATTGGAGTGGGTTGCCATTTCCTATTCCAGGAGATCTTCCCGACTCAGGGGCTGAAACTGAGTCTCCTGCACTGCAGGCAGATCCTTACCAATTGAGCTAGCATTTCTCCTTATGTTTGTAAAATTCATTATTTATCCCTTGGAAAGGCAATGGCTCTGCTATTTGGTTTTAATCACACAAAGTGAAGGAGTTAATGACCATTTTCTCCCTTTTAGAATCCCTGACAAAAAGGGCAAAACAAAGGCACCTTTGTCCTTGATTAGGCAAAAGCAATAAGACTTCATCATATCCAGAACGAGGCTGCATTTGCTCTCAGAGAGCTGACACAGAGTGGTTCAAGGACAAGCGCTTTGAAGAGATTCTCAGCAGACTTCATGGATGGGCACCAATCCCAGGTCCTCAAGTGCAGGTGTAAAACCTCTTCCCCGGGGTTCTCACCTCTAAGCTGCTGTCTGAGTCCCAGGATCTCCCGAGGAAAGAGGTACCACCTGTCCTGAAGTTCAAGGGCACTTCTAAAGTCACATAGGACTTCCCTTAGGCAGGCAACAAAGGGGACAAGGACTTTGCTTTAGCTCAAACTCTTCCTACTTGAAGCAGGTGATTCTTTGGAAACAAACAGTAAACATCGCACTAAGAAATTAGAACCTTAGCACTATGATAAAAGCACTTTTTCCCCTGAAATTCTATAATCTGTTCCTACCCACTCAAGTAGTTTTACATAATTGAAATCATATTGCAAGGACAAAGTTACAGATTTCCTCTACCTAAGTTATGCATTTTGGTATAAAAAGTCAGAGATTAGTTCTGGTTTGGCTGAGAGAAGTTATGTGACCCTAGAAAAGCCAAAATTTCTTAGACGTCACATACAAAATTACTATATATTGTCAATGATCTTCTCTTCCACTAGTAAAATATAATTTGACAATTGCAAAATATATATAATAATATGTAATATAATATGTATAATAATACAATGACATACATATATCTATTTACTTATCATTAACAAGGACAAATGCTGTGAGAAATATGAATGCTAGATGTTAAAGACATATACACTCATTAAAAGTAAACAAATTTAGCCTAAAATGAGAGCAAAAGTCGTGTCTCAAATATGCTTCATCCCAAGAAATCCATTTTTTAACTCCAATCATATAAGTTGCTTTTCTGAGAATACACTATTCATAACGTATATGACAGTTTAAGAACAATTTTTTTCTTTCCCTGAACAGTCTGTTTTAAACGGATGTCTTATTATTTCAAATGCTATTTAGGTATTTCAGTAGTTTAAAAAAAATTGGGATTTTTATAAAGGCAATATAGAACTCCCCTCCTCTGGTGGAGTAAAAATAATTCTCCAAAATTGGCTCCTCTTTTAAAGCAATGAGAAATACAGCAAAAATGTTGATATCAATTTTTCAGATCTCTGGAAATTAATAATAAGCTTATAACCATCCAAGGAGTGTTTATTCAAGAAAAATGTGTTTCTACAAATGTTCTTTCTGCCTCTTTCTTTTCTTCTTTCTCTGGGACTCCCATTATGTGTGTGTTCGCTTGCACAGAATTTTGGTTGAGAGCATTTTACATCTACAATGTCAGAGATGTTTCTTCATTGTCTCTCCCCTTCATCATTTCAGAGGCTTCCCTGGTGGCTCAGACTGTAACGAGTCTACCTGCAATGCAGGAGACCCGGGTTCAATCTCTGGGTTGGGCAGATCCCCTGGAGAAAGAAATGGCTACCCACTCCAGTATTCTCGCCTGGAAAATCACATGGACAGAGGAGCGTGGCAGGCTACAGTCCGTGGTGTTGCATAGAGTCGGACACGACTGAGCAAATAGCAAACACAAACTTCATCATTCCTAACAAGAAAGCTTCTAACATTTTTACATTTTTCTCTCTTTGCAATGCATGTATTTTTCCTCTGGTTGATGTTAAGATACTGTTTTCCTCACTGGCTTGAACAGTTTGATGATAAACTGCATCTGTGTGGGTTTTTAAATACTTCTTGCCCTGGGACTGGAGAAGGAAATGGCAACCGACTCCAGTATTCTTGTCTGGAGAATCCCATGGACAGAGGAGCCTGGTGGACTACAGTCCATGGGGTCACAAAGACTTGGACAAGACTAAGTGACTAACTTTCACTTTTCTTTGCCCTGGGATTCATCAGACTTTTGGGTCTGTGGATTACAGAGTTTTTACCAAACCTTAAAACATTTAGTTATTAATTATGCAAATATTTTTATTCCTCCTATTCTTGGCTCTCCTTCAGTGACACCAATTATATGCCTATTAAGAGTTTGCCCACTACTCCCAGGTGTTAATTTTTTTTCCCAACATTCCTTTTCTCTTGTTGCTTCATTTTCAATTGTATCTTTTGCTGTATATTCAAGATCACTATTTTTTCTTAAACCTCTAATCTGCTAGTAATCCCATCAATTGTTTTTATCACAAACATTATAGTTTTCTTTCTAGATATTCAATATTTCTTGTTCAGTCACTAAATTGTGGCTGATGCTTTAGACTGTAGCACACCAGACTTCCCTGTCTTTTACTATCTCCATGAGCTTACTCAAACTCATGCCCACTGAGTTGGTGATGTTATCTAACCATCTCATCCTTTGCCTTCCCCTTCTCTTGCCCTCAATCTTTCCCAGCATCAGGGTATTTTTCAATGAGTTGGCTCTTTGCATCAGGTAGCCAAAGAATTGGAGCTTCAGCATCAGTCCTTCCAATGAATATTCAGGGTTGATTTCCTTTAAGATTGACTGGTTTGATCTGCTGGTAGTCCAAGGGACTCTCAAGCGTCTTCTCCAGCACCACAATTCAAAATCATCAATTCTTTAGCACTCAGTCTTCTTTATGGTCCAACTCTCATATCCATATATGACTACTGGAAAAATCATAGCTTTGACTACATGGACTTTTGTCAGCAAAGTAATATCTCTGCTTTTTAGTATGCTGTCTAGATTGGTCATAGCTTTTCTTCTAAGGAGCAAATGTCTTTTACTTTCATGGCTGCAGTCACTGTTTGCAGGGATTTTGGAAAAATAAAGAAAATAACATCTGTCACTGTTTCCACTGTTTCCCCATCTATTTGCCATAAAGTGTTGGGACCAGATGCCATGATCTTCATTGTTTAAATGTTGAGCTTTAAGCCAGCTCTTTCACTCCCCTCTTTCACCCTCATCAAGAGGCTCTCTAGTTCCTCTTTGCTCTCTGCTATTAGAGCTTATATCTTCCATGTTTCTACTGAGCTTGAACCTGTGGACACAGCTCTAGTAACTGTTCAGTGTGCTTTTCTGCTAATCCCAGCATCTGTGTCACTTCTGGGCTTTGACTGCTTCTTTTCTTGTTATATACCATGCTTTCTTTTCATGCTTGGTAATTTTTGACTGAACACCAGAGTTTAGGTAACTTTCCTTTGCACAACTATATATGAAACAGCCTGGAATTGTGCCAGAATTTATTGTCATGGTGTTAACAAACTCAGGTCAGCTGCTTGCCACTCAAAAGCCAATACTTGAGAGATGAGTGTTGGTAGGAAATAAAAGATTGCTTTTTCAAGAGACTGGAGAGACTAGCATCCTGAGGAGAAGGTAGGCTTGTGTCCAAGGAGAACTTCCAGCTACTAATTAGGGGGGAAAGAGGTTTTAAAGGGGAGTTTCAGGAGCGTACAGGTAGAGGGAGGGGGTCGTGTGCACAACAGTCAGCTCTGACAGTCATCTTGATGCTGGTCATTCTGCAGTCTTATCAGTGTCATCCTGATTGTTTTAAGCACAGTTAACCCTCAACTCTGTTCATACTGTTCATGGGGTTCTCAAGGCAAGAATACTGAAGTCATTTGCCATTCCCTTCTCAGGTGGACCACATTCTGTCAGACCTCTCCACCGTGACCTGTCTGTCTTGGGTGGCCCCACACGGCACAGCTTATTTTAATTGAGTTAGACAAGGCTGTGGTCCATGTGGTCAGATTGGCTAGTTGTTGGTGATTTTGGTTTCAGTCTGTCTGCCCTCTGATGCCCTCTTTCAGTGCCTGTCATCTTACTTGGGTTTCTCTTACCTTGGATATGGGTCATCTCTTCACAGCTGCTCCAGCGAAGTGCAGCCACTGCTCCTTACCTTGGATGCGGGGTATCTCCTCATGGCTGCTGCTCCTGACTATGGACGTGGTGGTGGATGTGACTGGTGATACAAGCAAGGTCCAATGCTGTAAAGAGCAATATTGCATAGAAACCTGAAATGTTAGGTCCATGAATCAAGGCAAATTGGAAGTGGTCAAACAGGAGATGGCAAAAGTGAATGCTGACATTCTAGGAATCAGCGAACTAAAATGGACTGGAATGGGTGAATTTAACTCAGATGACCATCATATCTACTACTGTGGGCAGGAATCCCTTAGGGGGAATGGAGTAGCCATCATAGTCATCAAAAGAGTCTAAAATGCAGTACTTGGATGCAATCTCAAAAATGACACAATAGTCCCTGTTCATTTCCAAGGCAAACCATTCAATATCACAGTAACCCAAGTCTATGCTCTGACCAGTAATGCTGAAGAAGCTGAAGTTGAATGGTTCTGTGAAGACCTACAAGACCTTTTAGAACTAACAAAGAAAAACGATGTCCTTTTCCTCATGGGGGATTAGAATGCAAAAGTAGGAAATCAAGAAACACCTGGAGTAACAGGCAATTTGGCCTTGGAGTACAGAATGAAGCAGGGCAAAGGCTAATAGAGCTTTGCCAAGAGAACGAACTGATCATAGCAAACACCTTCTACCAACAACACAAGAGAAGACTCTACACATGGACATCACCAGATGGGCAACACCAAAATCAAATTGATTATATTCTCTGCAGCCAAAGATGGAGAAGCTCTATACAGTCAGGAAAAACAAGACCAGGAGCTGACTGTGGCTCAGATCACGAAATCCTTATTGCCAAATTCAGACTTAAATTGAAAGTGGGGGAAACCACTAGACCATTCAGGTATGATGGAAATCAAATCCTTTACAATTATACAGTGAAAGTGAGAAACAGATGTAAGGGACTAGATCTGATAGACAGAGTGCCTGATGAACTACAGACAGAGGTTTGTGACATTGTACAGGAGACAGGGATCAAGACCATCCCCAAGGAAAAGAAATGCAAAAAAGCAAAATGGCTGTCCGAGGAGGTCTTACAAATAGCTGTGAAAAGAAGAGAAGTGAAAAGCAAAGGAGAAAGGAAAGATATAAGCATCTGAATGGAGAGTTCCAAAGAATAGCAAGGAGAGATAAGAAAGCCTTCCTCAGGGATCAGTGCAAAGAAATAGAGGAACACAATAGAATGGGAAAGGCTAGAGATCTCTTCAAGAAAATTAGAGATACCAAGTGAATATTTCATGCAAAGATGGGCTCAATAAAGGACGGAAATGGTATGGACCTAACAGAAGCAGGAGATATTAAGAAGAAGTAGCAGGAATGCACAGAAGAACTGTACAAAAAAGATCTTCATGACTCAGATAATCATGATGGTGTGATCCCTCACCTACAGCCAGACATCCTGGAATGTGAAGTCAAATGGGCCTTGGGAAGCATCACTATGAACAAAGCTAGAGGATGTGATAGGATTCCAGTTGAGCTATTTTAAAACCTAAAGGATGATGCTGTGAAAGTGCTGCACTCAATATTCCACCAAGTTTGGAAAACTCAGCAGCGGCCACAGGACTGGAAAAGGTCAGTTTTCATTTCAATCCCAAAGAAAGGCAGTGCCAAAGAATGTTCAAACTACTGCTCAGTTGCACTCATCTCACACACTAGTAAAGTAATGCTCAAAATTCTCCAAGCCAGGCTTCAGCAATACATGAACGGAGAATTTCCAGATGTTCAAGCTGGTTTTAGAAAAAGGAGAGGAACCAGAGATGAAATTGTCAACATCCACTGGATCATGGAAAAAGCAAGAGAATTCCAGAAAAACATATACTTCTGCTTTATTGACTATGCCAAAGCCTTTGACTCAGTGGATCACAATAAACTGTGGAAAATTCTGAAAGAGATGGGAATACTAGAGCACCTGACCTGCCTCATGAGAAACCTGTATGCAGATCAGAAAGCAACAGTTAGAACTGGACATGGAATAACAGACTGGTTCCAAATAGGAAAAGGAGTACATCAAGGCTGTATATTGTCACCCTGCTTATTTAACATATTCAGAGTACATCATGAGAAACGCTAGGCTGGAGGAAGCACAAACTGGAATCAAGATTGCTGGGAGAAATATCAATAACCTCAGATATGCAGATGACACCACCCTAATGGCAGACAGTGAAGAAAAACTAAAGAATCTCTTGATGAAAGTGAAAGAGGAGAGTGAAAAATTTGGCTTAAAGCTCAACATTCAAAAAACTAAGATCATGGCATCCGGTCCCATCACTTCATGGGAAATAGATGGGGAAACAGTGGAAACTGTGTCAGACTTTATTTTTCTAGGCTCCAAAGTCATTGCAGATGGTAATTGCAGCCATTAAATTAAAGACGCTTACTCAGAAAGAAAGTTATGGCCAACCTAGACAGCATATCAAAAAGCAGAGACATTACTTTGCCAAGAAAGGTCTGTCTAGTCAAAGCTATGGTTTTTCCAGTAGTCATGTATGAATGTGAGAGTTGGACTGTGAAGAAGGCTGAGTGCCGAAGAATTGATGCTTTTGAACTGTGGTGTTGGAGAAGACTCTTGAGAGTCCCTTGGACTGCAAGGGGATCCAACCAGTCCATCCTAAAGGAGATCAGTCCTGGGTGTTCATTGGAAGGACTGATGTTGAAGCTGAGACTCCTATAGTTTGGCTACCTGATACAAAGAGCTGACTCATTTGAAAAGACCCTGATGCTGGGAAGGATTGAGGGGAGGAGGAAAAGGAGACAGAGGATGAGATGACTGGATGGCATCACTGACTCAATAGACAAGAGTTTGGGTGAACTCCGGGAGTTGGTGATGACAGGGAGGCCTGGCGTGCTGCGGTTCATAGGGTTGCAAAGAGTGGACACGAATGAGTGACTGAGTGACTGAGTGAACTGAACCCTCAACTCTGGGCTTCCCTAGTGGTTCAGTGGTAAGGAATCCACCTGCAATGCAGGAGTGGCAGGCGATGTGGGTTTGATCTCTGGGTAGGAAATATACCCTGGAGGAGAGCATGACAACCCACTCGTGTTCTTGCCTGAAGAATCCCATGGACAGAGGAGCCTGGCCATCTACAGTCCATAGAATCACAGAGATGGACATGACTGAAGTGACTCAGCACACATGAGCACACAGTCCTCAACTCCAGGGTCAGTATGTTCCCATTTACTTGAGGCCAGTTCTTGGAATTATGCAAGATGGAACATAAGATATTTCAAGCTTGTATGTTATTTCTTTAAACATAGTAAATGTGGTTATTTTTTTATTCTCTGGCTAATCATCCTAATACATCAGAACTTGATAAGATATTTCTTGGTGTCTTGTTTTCTTGATTCTTAATTATGGTTCTTGTTTCTTTGTATATTATTTATCTTTGATTTGTGTTGTGATTGTCTGTTCAAAATTAGTTGAAGGTATAATTTGAGGGTTATAATACTGTCACTTTTTCCAACAGATAGTATTTATCTGCATCTATCTGGCAGGCAAGTGAGAGTCTTCTGGTCTGGGACCACCTTTACAGAAATCCAAGTTTGAATGTTCCTGGACAATCAGGTGTTTCTGCTGATTGCTGCTTTTATGTCAGGTCAAGTTCCTCTTATCTGGACAAGACTAGCCTAAAGTAGATTGTGCTTATGAGAGCACGCACATCGGAGATCTCTGTAAATTTAACTTAACCTACTTGCTCTCCTAAGTGGCCAAAAATGCAACTTAGGTTCTCGCAGCTTCTCAAATGCTTTCAAGATCTAAGTGGATATGAGCTTTATCTGTGTTCTAGATGTCTTCTCATTTTTTGAGGGGGGGGGGGCCTGTAATTTTTCACTATTTGGTTAACCCTGGGATATATTTTTAGCTTTTTTTAAAAAATTTCATTCTTTTATTTAGGAAATTTGGTCTAAATTATCAATCATTTCCAGAAACGTTAAGTCTTGACTACCTTGTCATTTCTACCCCTAATATGAAGTCTTCATTTAGATCTTCATAACTTTCCCATAAGAAATATTAAAATGACTTCATAATTAATGCTCTTTCAGCCAGCTTGTCCTTTTATGAAGCCCGCATTATATGATAGGGACTATGTTATGATTGTTGATTATCTCAGAGCTACCCTGAAGTAGAAACTATTACTGTCTCATTTCCAGGATGATAAAGATGATTCACAGTGATGCTGGTAATGCTCTGGGGGCGGCAGCAATGGAGCAGGACCTGGGACTCGGGCTGTCTGACTGCAGAGCCCTTCTCGTGACCCCCACGCCTCGCCGGCTCCAGCTGCCACACTGCTGTGCTGTTTCCCATTCCTGGCACTGCAGCCTAAAAGCTGGGACACAGGGGTGTGCTCTCCTTCTCTGCATCCACGGCACATTAATCTTCACACAGAGTAAGAATGAAGAGGCTGAACTGGTGCCCACATCACTGGATGGTGCATGCTCCATCTTTTACCTGTCAGGATTCAGCTAATCAGCTGGACTCTGGATCTGACCCTGCACTAGCCACAGGAGGACAGAACCATGACTGCTCTTTCCAGAGGAGAGGAACCTGGGATCGGAGAGAAAGTGCCACACCCAGGGTGCCTCAGTGAGGCACCGGGGATAGTATCAATGACACAACTTGCACAGTGTCATCTTGACAGTTTTACTCAGACATAAGGAGCTTAGATACTTTTTATTTTCTACCAACAGTTACCAAGAATTCCAAGATTCAGTTCAGTTCAGTCGCTCAGTCATTTCTGACTTTTTGCGACTCCATGGACAGCAGCATGCCAGGCCTCCCTGTTCATCACCAACTCCCGGAGCTTACTCAAACTCATGTCCATTGAGTTGGTGATGCGACCCAACCATCTCATCCTCTGTCATCCCCTTCTCCTCCCGCCTTCAATCTTTCCCAGCATCATGGGCTTTTCCAATGAGTCAGTTCTTCACATCAGGTGGCCAAAGTATTGGAGCTTCAGCTTCAACATCAGTCCTTCCAATGAACATTCAGGACTGATTTCCTTTAGGATGGACTGGTTGGATCTTCTTACAATCCAAGGGACTCTCAAGAGTCTTCTCCAACATCACAGTTCAAAAGTATCAATTCTTCGGTGCTCAGCTTTCTTCATAGTCCAACTCTCACATCTGTATGTGACTACTGGAAAATCCATAACCTTAACTAGACGGACCTTTGTTGGCAAAGTAATGTCTCTGCTTTTTAATACACTGTCTAGGTTGGTCATACTTTTCTTCTAAGGAGTAAGTGTCTTTTAATTTCATAGCTGCAGTCACTATCTGCAGTGATTTTGGAGCCCCCCAAAATAATATCTGCCACTGTTTTCACTGTTTCTCCATCTATTTGCCATGAAGTGATGGGACCAGATGCCATGATCTTTGTTTTTTGAGTATTGAGCTGAATGTTGTTTTATGAATTCCAAGATTATCCTATAGAAATAACAACCCACTCCAATATTTTTGCCTGGAAAACCCCACAGACAGAGGGGCTTGGCTCGCTATAGTTGATAGAGTTGTAAAGAGTGGGACAGGACTTAGGGACTGAACAGAAACACAACACACAAGAAATAGTTCCTCTGAGGTCAAACATCAAGGAAATAACCACACATCCACACTTATTCATCAAGGATCCATTTCATATCAGAGGGGTTCTTCAAGCTGCAAAGGTGAAAGCTTATTTTGTCTTCTGTTTTTTTACTTAGGTCAAGTTCTTTTCTTTTAAGTCACAGGGATAGGCAGCCAGTAAAGACAACAAAGGTGGGGCGGGGCGGGGGGGAAGGCTACATTTTGACTTTCCAGGGGATTGAGAATGTTCTTTACTGTTCAGTGTCTTAAAGAGATCCTACCTCAGCTCCCCTGGAGTCTGGGTGAGTGTCCACAGGGGATCTGAGGAGTCTCTTTTTGTGTGGAATCCTTTTATTTCCCAAGTGGTCACTTTTCAGTGCTTTTCCTCACCATCTCCACCCTTCCTCAGTTGCATGACATGAAGAAAGAACAATCTGGTGCAATTCTTCTTTTCTGTGAGCTTCTCATACAGAAGTACCCAGCACAAGAAATTCTGCAGATTTGGACTCCTACGTGTGAATTTGGTCTCTAAAAGTAGATAAGCTTTGACTAACTCTGAGAAAAACAGAGTCTTCTGAGAGAGCTGCTTTCTGGGCAATGTATATCTGTGAAGGGTGAGCTAAGTATTTACAAAGGACTTAAGCTACTGATGAAAAGCTTAATCTCAAGTGAATTCTCAGATTTAAGTAAGTTTCCCCTAAAAGAAAACTATGTCGTGTACTTTGTCTCTCGCTTTAGGGACTTGGAATTCTATCCTTACATGCAGACTAAGTTAGGAAAAATGAGTTTCTCTGCTAACTTACCAAAAGTCCATTTTTATATGAATAAGATTACAGATTTGTCTGTATAAGAAGGGCATGTCTTCAACAACGGGAAAAGCATGAACTTTAAGATCCAATGATCTAGTCTGATGAACTTAACCCCTGAATTACCAACAGAGTCAATGAGTTTGGCAGTCTCGGCCGTTTCTCTGAACACTATGTGTAGGTACCACTGAGGTGTATTTTTTGATGTTGATTCTATGCTTACAAAAAAAAAGCTGTGAGCAAAGATGTGAGTCATTTTTAAACTCAAACTTCGCAGATGAACTACTACTGTCTCGAATAGAAAAACAGTAATTTTGTCCCCAAATCGGCTTATTGGGAATTAAAGTATATTAATTTTTTTGCATTTCTGGGTTTGGGGTTGTCTATTTTTATCTCTGAGTAACACTTATGTTGGCCTTTTAAAAGACATCTTTGTGCACTGCGTGTGAAAATTGAGCATGGCCCGGGCAGCTGTGTTCACGTGCACAAGCCTGGTGGATAACGGAGAAGAGGGACAGAGCCCCCTTTGTCTGCTGACTGCTTACCAGAGTGGCGGAGTGCCCCTTCCGCACAGCGAAAGCTAAGGGTCAGAAGGAGATCAGTGTTAAAGAAAATGAAAGCTCCATGACCTTAGCGTCTAGAAGTCTTGTTTCTGTAAGAAAGGCAGTCACGGGTTTTGTAAGAACGGTGATGGGCCTAATTGGCCAAGCCCACTGCCTGAGCTCCTGTGACAGAGATGCACCCCTGCCAGAGCCCCAGGAACTGAATGCATCCTTCTCATCAATGCAGCGTTCTGACTGCTTTATGCTCAAGCACGCGCTCGTCAGGACTTGCTGTTTGCTTCTCTGCAGTGGTCCTTTTTCTTGATGTGTGTTAGCCCCATCCTTTGGGCTGTGTTTCATTTGGGGTGAGCCCCTCCATGCAGCTTCCCAGGTGACCCTAGTGGTAAAGAACTAACCTGCCAGTGCAGGAGATATAAGAGATTTGGATTCAATCCCTGGGTTGGGAAGATCCCCTGGAGGAAGGCATGGCAACCCACTCCAGAATTCGTGCCTGGAGAACCCCATGGACAGAGGAGCCTGGTGGGTACAGTCCATGGGGAAGCAAAGTGTCAGACATGACTGAAGTGATTTAGCATGCACGCACTTCCATACACAATCATCCCTTGGTGTTTTGATCCCATGCGCTATGTAACTAGGAGAACCGCCTACAGATTCCAGCCAGAAGACAAGAGGAGGCCAATAAGAAAGCTAACCACTGGATTGAAATGGCTCCTTCATGAGAAGACCATATTGTCTGTTCACGTGGAACACGGCTTCAGCACAGAATGTCTGCTAAGGTTGAATATTCTGCTGAAACACGTTTGAAGTAAGCAATAAATAAACATAACCTCTGCTTCAAAAAGTTAGAAGCGGGGGTTAGAAGGAAACAGAAAAATGATGCTTTTGTAGAAATGATGATTTCTCCCATTTTGCATTGACTAACTGATGACTATATGGGTCTTTTTCTTTTTTTTTCCTTTCCAGGGGGAAGAAAAGATTTGAGTTGGCTTGAATCCCGTTAGAACAACTAGCTGGAGACGAGCCATCTGTCACAGCTGCTGCCTGCTCTAACTGCCACTCTAATTGACAATGAACTCAGAGGCCTGCGATAATTGTGGCTGCCCAGTGACTTAGGCAGGTAATGCCTTCCTTTTAGGATCCATCAAGCCCCATCTGTGCTGCTCGGAGCCTTTCTCCCGGGACCCTGCTCTCTGTGAAGTGGCAAAGCTTCGCTCAAGCCTGGGGTTTGCCTCATTAGGGAGGCTCTATGGGCCTGTGGGATGGCTAGCCCAGGATGAAACTGCAAACCTCCTATAACTCGTCCTGAGATTTTAATCCTGTCGCCAGGCGTTCACAACATCTGCCATTCATCCTGAGCTGTTTTGGGGAGATTTGTGCCAACTGCTTTTGCTTCTGCTTATTTTATAGAAAAATGGTCATTTCCATGAGTTTTCTCAACCAGTGTGTTTTGGTAAATTTTCCTTACATATATTTTTTTTCTTTTTGTGTCTGGTTGCCTTTAAAGTGGAACAGTGACAGAATTTCTTTTCCCCTTGGGCTCCAAAATCACTGCACATGGTGACTGCAGCCATGAAATTAAAAGATCCTTGCTCCTTGGAAGAAAAGCTATGACCAGCCTAGACAGCATTATTAAAAAGTATTACTTTTTGGCAAAGTTCCATCTAGTCAAAGCTATGGTTTTTCCAGTAGTTATGTATGGATGTGAGAGTTGAAATGTAAAGAAAGCTGAGCACTGAAGAATTGATGCTTTTGAACTGTAGTGTTGGAGAAGATGCTTGAGAGTCCCTTGGACTGCAAGAAGATCCAACCAGTCAATCCTAAAGGAAATCAGTCCTGAATATTCATTGGAAGGACTGATTTTGAAGATGAAACTCCAATACTTTGGCCACCTGATGTGAAGAACTAACTCATTGGAAAAGACCCTGATGCTGGGAAAGATTGAAGGCAGGAGGACAAGGGGATGACAGAGGATGAGGTGGTTGGATCGTATCACTGACTCAATGGATATGAGTTTGAGCAAGCTCCAGGCATTGGTGATAGACAGGGAAACCTGGTGTGCTGCAGTCAATGGGGTCACAAAGAGTCGGACACAACTGAGTGACTGAACTGAACTGAAAGTGGAGAACCACACACTCACTGGAGACTAGCCTGAACATAGTGATGAGGTCAGCAAGACAATGCATTGCATCAGCTGGAACCAGGTGTTGCCTTGCCCATTGGCAAGTATCCTGGAGCACAACTTGAATCCCATGCACTGGACTTGGTTTTTCAGAGATATTTCCTTTAGAGTTGCTATTATGACTTAAAAGCATAACTTCTCATGAAGCATCACTGTTGCTCCAGGGATCCTGCAGGCATTTCTTTCCAAGCCTCTTGATGAAGCAGCAATGACCTGATGGGAAGGACCAAAATGCCATAACTGTGGTCAGGAAGGTCAGTCCTCTGTGGAAAGGAAGCTGTCCCCTCCCACTGAAGGGCAGGCTGTGTTCGGTGTCTTTTCTCCTTGATCCAGGCAGAGGAGACCCCATTCATATTTTCATTCATCTCAGTGGATACTTCCTGACTTCATTTGGAAAACAAAAATAAAAGCTAAACCTGATTACCCCGAAAACCCCTTCAAATCAAGCTTTGCTCAGCGAGCCTGAAGGATTTATAAATCAAAGATCCAGAGTGACAAACTCCATAATGGTCTTGCTGGGGAGAAAAACATAAGGAAGAATGTCACATGGTCTCTCAGACTGGCAGGCTCCATGAGATAAATACACAACAAAAACAAAACACAGCACATCCTCCAACTTTGGGCCATGGCCCTCATTTCCTGCCTGTGACAACACATGTGGGAAGCTGGTGGAAAAGCAAAGTCCAGTGAAAGATGCTTGCTCCCTGGAAGAAAACTTATGACAAACCTTGACAGTGTATTAAAAAGCAGAGCTATCATTTTGCTGTCAGAGGTCCATCTAGTCAAAGCTACAGTTTTTCCAGTAGTCATGTGCCGATGTGAGAGTTGGACCATAAAGAAGGCTGAGTGCCAAAGAATTAATTCTTTTGAACTGTAGTGCTGGAGAAGACTCTTGGGAGTCTCTTGGACTGCAAGGAGATCAAATCAGTCAATCCTAAAGGAAATCAATCCTGAATATTCATTGGAAAGACTGCTGCTGAAGCTAAAACTCCAATACTTTGGCCACTTGATGTGAAGAGCCAACTAACTGGAAAAGACCGTGATGCTGGGAAAAAGTGAGGGCAGGAGGAGAAGGGAGAGACAGAGGATGAGATGGTTGGATGGCATCCCCAACTTAGTGGATACGAGTTTGAGCAAATTCTGGGAGATAGTAGAGGACAGGGAAGCCTGGCATGCTGCAGTCTAAGGGGTCATGAAGAGTCCAACACAACTTAGTGACTGAGCAACAACAATGAGCCTCACTGGACCAGTTCAATCAGAACCTCTGGAAGAAGGTTCCCAGAGTCTGTGCTCTTCACGCGTATCCTGGGTGAGTTCTACACATGAAGACAAGCCACTTCTGCAAAAGATTGTTGGAATCAGTGTAGAGGCTCAAGAGAAGAATGAAGCCTGTAGGCACCCAAAGTGGAAGTGTTAGTTGCTTTGTCTGTGCTTAGAGTCTGTGCTCAGTCACGTCTGACTCTTTGAGACCCCATGGATTGTACCCCGCTAGGCTCTCCTGTCCATGGAATTCTCTAGGCAAGTATACTGGAGTGTGTTGCATTCCCTTCTCCAGGGGATCTTCCTGACCCAGGGATCGAACTCAGGTCTCCTGCATTGCAGGCAGATTCTCTACCATCTGAACCACCAGAGAAGCCCCCATAGGCTCCTCCCACGAGAGCCTTTCTTATCACTTGTTTTTTTACTCATGCTTGCCTTCATGGACAAGTATGTTGCTCTGAGTGAGAACTCTGACCTGAGATTTTCATGTTTGGATGGTGAATAATGCTATCTCTTTTGGATAACTTTAGGATTTCCCTGGTGGCTCAGACAGTAAAGAATCTTCTAAGGAGATTTCTTAGACCAAACAACATGAATATGAGAAAATACAGCTCACGTCTGACTAAAAGGAAGTTCTTGCTTTGGCTGGTCTTTTTTTTTTTTTTTTTTTTTTTAATTTTAAGAGGAAAAATTAAAACTTTAGACAGAAAACCCCTTTGAGATGAGATGATAAACATTTCTTGCTGTTGTTCAGTCACTTAACTGTGTCCGACTCTTTGCAATCCCATGGACTACAACACTGGAGTATGAAATGGCAACCCTCTCCAGTATTCTTGCTGGAGAATCCCATGGACAGAGGAATCTGGCAGGCTATAGTCTGTAGGGCTGCAAAGAGTCGGACATGACTGAAGCAACTTAGCATACATGCACGGACTGCAGCATACCAAGCTCCTCTGTCCTTCACTATCTCCCAGAGTTTACTCAAACTCAGGTCCATTGAATCAACCTTGCTATCTAACCATCTCATTCTCTGCTTCCCCTTCATCCTTTTGCCTTCAGTCTTTCCCAACATCAGGGTCTTTTCCAGTGAATCAGTTCTTCACATCAGGTGGCCAAAGTATTGGAGATTCAGCATCAGCATCAGTCCTTCCAGTGAATATTTCAGGATGATTTCCTTTAGGATTTAGTGGGGAAAAGTAGCTTGTTAGTTTGCTGATCAGATATCCATAAAAGTGATGCAATTCCTCCCAGATCACCCTCAGATTGAACTTGCACTAAAACCAAGCCTGCAGATCTGGGAGGCCTCTCTCCAGCAGAGCAGGCTCTTGGAGTTTGCAGATCATCTGTAATCGAAACTCACAGTCCAGCCATCTTTGCCTGAAGTGATGCTCCCAATCTAACTTTGTCTGCTCCTTCTGTAGCTCTGGATTCAGATGCCCATTTCCTAACCTTGTGGGCCACATTCTAACATTTAGGACCAAAGGCGATGGACTGCTCCTTTCCTCCAAAACTCTGCTCCTCAAAATGGGATGTCTGGGGCTCTGCTGGGTTAACTGCCAGCATGTTGGCACCATCTCTGAACACTTGGAGATAATTTCCCCTTCATTCTTATTATTTTAGGTTTCACCCCCATGATTTCATGATAATTAGCTCTTTTCACTCAAGGCTCTTCCCACCCTTGTGTTTAAGATGCAACCCCCTCCCTCAGCCAGACCTTAGCCAAGCTGAGGCCTTGCTCCTGCTAAGTTAACTCCTCTTTAAGCCAACCCTTCCATCTCCTTAATCATTATCTTTGCAGTCTGGACCCCCTCCAATCAGTCTACATCTTTAGGAGCCCAAAAGAAACTCAACACTCTGAAAATAAGCCAGGCTTTCTGTGTCTAAGATCTGCCTGTCGTGTGCACAGCCCAATATTGATATTGGTTTGTAGTTCTTTAATTCTCTCCGATGCCTGCCTTTTCTTATACTTTTGTCTTTTTACTCATATGCATGAATATTTTAAAACTTATTTTATTCAATTATAGTTGATTTATAGAGCTGTGTTGATTTCCCCTGTACAGCTGTGTGATTCTGTTATACAACTATCTACATTTTTTCATATTCTTTTCCATTATAGTTTATCCCAGGATACCAAATATGGTTCCCTGTGCTATACAGTAGGATCTTATTGTTTGTCCATGCATGTGTGATTTGAACTTTTTTTCCTATTTTTAATTTTTTTTTATTGGAGTGTAATTATATTACCATGTGTTAGTTTCTGCTGTATATTGAGGTGAATCAGCTAAATGTTTTTATATATCCCCTCCCTGTAAGCCTCCCTCCCACCCCACCCCCATCCCAAAAAATTGTTTGAGCAACTATCTGGAAAACACTGAGTTAAGAATTAAAACAGAATTCTTAATATTATTAATGCAATCCATTAAGCCTTCTTGGTGCTCATGTTTGTTGTGAATGTCTAAGGAAGAGAGAATACACGCAGCCTTACTCACATTTACCTGAGTCAGGGAGACTTATCCCTGGGCAGCTCTCCAGGCTAGTGCTCCCTCGATTATATTCTGGGCAATGCCTGCCTATACCTCCTTTCTCCAGTCTTCACATGCTAAATATGGAAGTGTGCATTTATTTATAGATGAGAGATCTCATTCAGTCATGGAAAATGCAGACAGTTTAAAAGGACTTCTCAGCTGTCTCTGCAGGATTTAAAACCTGCAAGTCTTTTCTCACTCTAGTCTCTCATCGATATTTCCTGACATGCCCTGTGTACATTCTTACTTAAATCTTGGGAATGAAATGACTAATAATTGGGGAATTATAGCCCTCATGTTATGCAGACGAGTGTCTGAGTTTAGTTTTTCGTGGATCATAGAGAGAGGACCACCACCCCGATCATGGGAGGTGGCAGCTTGGTTTTCTTTGGAAACCTCCCATCTGGTTACTTAATCTTTAAAAAGACACAGATGGGGAGAAAGCTGTGAGCCCTGATCACCAAGAACAGGGATCTGATTACTGCTTATGGAGAATTCTATCTCCTAATTCCATTTTTCCTGCAGTGTAATTATAGACTTGTTACTAAATCTTTGTTGTTGTTGTTTTAATCTGGCAATGATGTAGTAAGAACTGTTAGGAAGAGAATGTTTAAATTGCTTTTAAAATATGTTGGACTCCACCATGACACTGTGCTTGCTGATGAGAAGTGACTTGTTTACCTTCTTACTTAGAGGAAACATCAGAAGCAGAAGCACATCTGAATTTAGTTATTTGGAAGCTGCATCCCAACTTTTTCAAAGGATATATAGAGAGTGAGAGCAAGAGAAACAGACTGCGCGCTTAGTCACTCAGTTCTATCTGACTCTGTGACCCCATAGACTGTAGCCCACCAGGCTCCTCAGTCCATGGAATCCTCTAGACAAGAATACTGGAGTGGGTAGCCATTTTCTCCTCCAGAGGATCTTCCCAACCCAGGGACCAAACCCATGTCTCCTGCATTGCAGGCAGATGCTTTGCCCTCTGAGCCACCAGGGAAACACTGAATGAAATCAAAAGCATAGTTTATAAGCTCTTAGCTAAGGAGGGTCTAGCAGGTGATGGTCAGAGCTGCTATGACTCCAGTTGTACTAATCTAATCATCTATGAAAAAATGATAGCAAATTCAGACCAAAGGAGTCAAGAGAGAAATAGACTTAAAATATTTTATTATGTTTGATTTATTTTTTTAATCTAGGTTTTCCTGCAGATCAGCGGACAAAGTTTTGCCTTATGGGTGTATTTCTACTAAGGAAAGCAAAACCGAAAATAAGAACTGGAGAGGTACAGCTTAGGTAATACCCGAGTGGTTTACACTTACTGATTCCTCTGTGAACACCTCTCCACCCATGTGAGGACATGGGCCCAGGATTTCTATAGCTTATCAGAAATTTCATAGACTTACTCACCCTACATTTCACCTTCTTCTTCTGTCTCCGTCCTCCACATTCTTTGCACTATTTATACTTTCTCCTAAGTCCCTCTAAACCTACGATTGTGTTTCTTCTACAGTTCTGTGCTCCATTCAGACCTCTGCAGAGAAGACTCAAATATATCAGGGTTCTGATCCTAGCTTCTCTAATAAACAGCTGTGGAACTTTGAATAATTGTCTCAAGCTCTCTGAGTTTCAGTTTCATGAAAAATGAGGCAGTCATTACATGGGAGGTTGCTGTGAAATTAGATGAGATACACACACACACACACACACACACACACACACACACACACACATCTATCTATGTCTGTATCTGTATCTATATACACACTTGATGAAAGGTATGTCTACATTTCCCCCCACACACCCCAAGCGCCGTGCCTCGTTATCTCCTCCTCACCTGTGTCCACCCCTTCATGCTGCCCATCACTCTCTCTGCCTCCTGGACCCCGCTGTATCAGAGCTCCCCCTGTCTTCCTGCTCCTTCAGCAGGCCTTAGCTTAATCTTCGCTCCCTAGGGGAGTCTTCTCTCACCTCCCGTCTGATTCGCATCTCACCTCATTCTCTTTGACCTGTGTGTGCCTCGTGTAGCCTTTTTCACAGTTGTCCTCTTTCCTTTAATCCCGTGAGTCTGCAGATTCCATGACAGGAGCTTCTTCTGGCTCATCCCCATTTCCTTGCATGGCGCCTGGCAGACAGTAACCCAGATAAGTGGTTAAATAAAGAGACATCCTAGAGAACTGTCATTCTGTGAATGTCGTGATAAACAAGAGAAACTCAGCAGCATCTCCAGCATTTAGAGGCATCTATGCCAATGAGCAGCAGGGTAAAATTCAAGTTTAGGACTTGTTGTTAATACCTACAAGCGCTTTCCACACACACAGTTTCCCCACTATAGTTTACACCCTTCTATGATTCATTAAACAGATTGTTGTTGTTGCTCAGTCCCTCAGTCATGCCCAGCTCTTCATGACCCCACGGACTGCAGCACACCAGGAGTCTCTGTCCCTCATTATCTCCCAGAGTGTGCTCACATTCATGTCAATTGAGTCGATTATGTCACCCAACCATCTCATCCTCTGTTGTCCCCATCTCCTTCTGCCCTCAATCTTTCCCGGCCTCATGGACTTGTTCAACAAGTCAGTTCCTCGCATGAGGTGGCCAAAGAATAACATTCCTAATACTGGCTTTTATAAACCTTGACTGTTCTGCAGGTATTTCAGAGGATTCAATTTGTTAAAGATATGCGTTCTCTCCATGTGAAACTGTTAAGCTTAGTGTTTAAAAGGCTTTCTCCTTTCCCTTCCTAGTACCTACAGGCACATTTCCCTGTGTATGTTTGAAATGTGCTGTAACAGTAATGTGAGTCAAGGAGAGTGGTCCAGAGAAAAGGACCTCCAAGGCAAGAGTCCAGGAGTTGTAACAGCAAGAGTCTGCCTTCATATTTTCAAAAGTCCTATTAATGGAAAATAATAGCTTGTTTGTGTGACAGATATTTGGGAGAGATGAAATTTATGTGAAGGAGACTCAGGCTTGCTGCAAGAAAAATATCATTATTTCTTCTCGATATTAAAAGGAAAACTTTCAGTAAAGATTAATTTTTCAGATTGCAAACCAAATATAACTGTCAGTGGTTCCTTTCATCCAAAAGCTCACTCAAAAGTAAGATGACTATCTGGTTGAAATTAGCTGTACATTTAAATGATTATTGATTGAGCATTTGAGCTAGGCTTAGGTAAAAATGGGTCTTTGAAAATGCAGCTGGAAAATTGAATCCATACCATTGATTAAAGGACCCACTAGAAGTAAAATGAAGGTTTTTCTTGGTCTACTGATTTTTGACCTTAGTTCTGTGAGGCATGATATTTCTGTCTCAAGATTTCAGCAAGGAGGTGAATGCTTCCATGAATGTGATCCCTTGTTTATAGAAGAACATACAACAAATTATAATGCAACTGGGTATGATTTTCACATATTTATGCAATAATATCACAGAGATTGAAATGTGTAACTAGGCAAAGTTACACAGGTGATTTAAATGAGTAAACCTGATTTCAGGCTGTTTATTAATAAAAGTCATTATACAGGGTTGATAGAAAGCAATTGAAATATCCTTAAAGTTAGAACCAACACAAAAATGTGCAACACATATAATTTATATGGCCCTGACTGTTGCCTAGTGACGCAAATTGAAATAAACTGACATTCTGGAGATCCAGCAACATACCCTTTTGTACAGAGTTGAGCATAGAAGAAACAAAGTGCTTTTCCATGTCCCAAGATTTCTTTGGTCCAAGAACATGAATTATTGAACAGATTTCTGAACCCATGGAAACTTAGGTTTACTCACTTGTCTAGCCTGAGAAATAGTGATTATTGCTGAGTATATTTGGTGCCTAATATTTTGCAGAGGGCTTTCTTTTTTTAACAAAGAAAAAAAAATGAAGTCAGAATTGAGTTAGTCCTTATTCTAATCTGATTTAATATAGCTGTTTCATATTCAAGCAGCTATTTCTCTTTTTTAAATTATGAAAGTATGATAATACATTTACAGGAGACTTGGGAAATACAGAACAAAATTGCATACAGTTCCACTGTATGTTTCAAATATTCTTTAGGTAAATAAATTAAGATTTTTAGTTGGAATTTCAATATCAAATGGAGAAGGAAATGGCAACCCACTCCAGTATTCTTGCCTGGAAAACCCCATGGACAGAGGAGCCTGCCAGGCTACAGCCCTTGGGGTCACTAAGAGTTGGACATGACTTCACTTTCAATGTCAAACTGTCAAAAATTAAAAGAATGAATCTATCCTTCTACTTTTCTCTCCATTCATTCTGTTAATTTTTCAACTAGTTGTTTTTTTGTTATGGAACACCAGTATCTAATGTTAGAACTGCAATGAAAACCCAAGGGCACGAGACTGAATGTGACATCACAGGATAAGAGGAGCCAGCTTTATGACACAAGATTTTCCATGTATCCTAGGGTATTCTCCTGGCTGGGAGGAGGTGGGGAGCAGGCAACTCAGGGGAAACCCAGAGACAAGACTGGGGACCGAGTTCTCAAGTGCCCACACCAGTGACAGCTGGGAGACTGAAATTCAAGGTCAGGGAGCAGTCCTGAAGGTGCTCTCTGGAGGAAAAGCCCTGAAATCACTCAATCTGGAAGCTGAAGACAGCATTGAATTCTTGTCACAGGCCATTGATCCCAGTCAGGAAGAGGAATGGAGCTGGTGACTAGGGATGAATGGTCAGTAGCAGATGGCTGGGGGAGAAGCTCTTGCTGTGCTCATGTCAGGAGTCAAGTTGGTTCTCCCTCCAAAATGGCCTGAAATCAGCTGAAACCGTTCGCTTCCTTAGACAGGGTATAGAGTGAGTCGGTATGTGTGTGTGTGTGTATGTGTGTGTGTGTGTGTGTGTGTCTGCGCGTGCGCGCATGCCGGTAGTAGTTTAATGGAGGCAGATAATTGAAAAGAGGCAAGGGAAAGCTGATTTCTTCCAGTGGAAGCACTGTTACCTACAAGTATTTCTTGTTTGTTGTTTAGCCATTCAGTCATGTCCGATGGCTACAGCCGTGGACTGTAGCCCGCCAGGCTCCTCTGTCCATGGGATACTCCAGGCAAGAACACTGGAGTGGGCTGCCATTTCCTTCTCCAGGGCATCTTCCCAACTCAAGGATCTAACACACGTTTCCTGCTTGGCGAGTAAATTCTTTACCACTTAGCCACCAGGGAAGCCCAAGTGTTAAATACACACTCATATATGGTTGTGAGAGTAGGACTATAAAGAAAACTTAGCACCAAAGTATTGATGCTTTTGAACTGTGGTTGGAGAAGATGCTTGAGAGTCCCTTGGACAGCAAGGAGATCCAACCAGTCCATCCTAAAGGAAATCAGTCCTGAATATTCATTGGAAGGACTGATGCTGAAACTCCAATACTTTGGCCACCTGATGTGAAAAGCTGACTCATTTGAAAAGACCCTGATGCTGGAAAAGATTAAAGGCAGGAGGAGAAGGAGATGACAGAGAACGAGATGGTTGGATGGCGTCACAGACTCAATAAACATGAGCTTGGGTAAACTCTGGGAGTCGGTGATGGAGGCCTGGCATGCTGCAGTCCATGGGGTCGCAGAGTCGAACACGACTGACTGAACTGAACTAAACAGAACTAAATTTAATTTCCTTCTATTTGAGTGAATATTTTCTTTTAAATTATTAGACTCACTACGAGGACATGTTGCTCAGAGTTTTCTCAGGGTGAGTATGTTTCTGTGACAGAGCAAAAAATTACTTTTATTATTTTTATATCAGGTTTGATAGTTGTGATATCTGTCCCTCAAATAATAGTACATTTAGTACATGCTTTATTGCTAGGAAACATTCCAGTGTTTTTGGAGACTAAGATGTATGCTCAGGGCAAAAATAAAAAATAAAATGAAACCCTTCTTAGATGAATCTGTATATTAAGTAGAATGTCTTTTTGTCCATAAATGGATCACTGAAGAGCTGACAGTGACTTTTTAATCATGTTCCCCTGCAATGGAGTCAGAGAGACTTAACCACTGGACCACTGGGGAAGTTCCTCATCTTGTTTTAGGTGCTCTGCAGAGTGACAGGGTCCACAAAGTATCCTTGGTTCTACTGAGCTGCCATGATTCTCTGAAGTTCTACAATTGCCCCCAGTTCCTGGAGCTTAAGTTGTGGAGATTCTGTGTTTCTTAGCACCTAAATTCGCTCAGGAGCTCACCCAAGTTATGGGCACATTCTCCTTCCTCTGCAAGGAGTAAGATCCTGAAGGACAAGTCATGGGAGAAGCTAGCATCTGAATGGTTTCAGGGAGAAGCCTGAGGTGGCTGGAGAATTTCTCAGGAATGAGGCAGGGGTTCTCCATCCTGAGCTGGCAAAGGTGAGGCAACCTCAACCCTGACTTTGCCAAGCCTGTTTCTAAGAGGAGTGACCAGGGAAACCCTGAATTTCATGGCCTTCCATAGGGCTCTAGAATTTGAACTGCCTTTCTTTTTTGTCTTAATCAAGTCTTTTTAATTGAACTATAGTTGATGTACACTACTATGTTAGTTTAGGGTGTATCGCTTAATTATTTGACATTCGCATGCACTATGAAAGGATCACCATAATAAATCTAGTAACCATCATTGATCAAGTCTTCAGATAAGACCCAGATCAGAAAATATTGAAACTGGAAGCCTTCCAGGTTTAGTGAAAAGTTATCCAATGGATCTTTAAGAAAACTTCCAAAAAGATACAAATGAACGTATTTACAAAGCAGAAATGGACTCACAGACCTAGGAAACAAACCTACGGTTACCAAAAGGAGAAAGGTAGGGGGAGGGATATATCAGGAGCTTGAGCTGAACGTATCCACCACCATATAGAGAATAGACAACCAACCAGGACCCACTGTGTGTTCAGTACAGGGAACTACACTCAAGATCTTGCAGCAACCAATCAAGGAAAAGAACCTGAAAAAGAATACATACATGGACTGCCTTTATAAAGACCCCACACACACACTGGCTCCTCTTCTTGCTCACAGGCACATCAATGCAGGGAGCACCTTAGAATCACCGACCCCTGGGGCCCACAGACTTTCCAGTTTGATCACGACATGTAGAGCACAAGAACCCAAGTCCCGGAGAGGGCAGGTGGGAGAGGCTAGGAGGGAGCCATGGTCCCCACATCCGGCACGCCCCACCCCCGTGAGCCCCTCATGTAGACATGTCAGTGCACAAACAGGGGTGATCGCTGGAGCTAATGGAGTGTGACAGCAGGCAGACGCCCCAGTAGTTCCGAGCGTGCTCTGCTCATAAAGGCACCTGAGTGCCCACAACAGCGATGGGAATAGCCGTGCTGCGGCTCCCTGTCACAGACCAACATCACACGGCCTCCAGGGAGCCCAGCGGGAGTGATGTGTAGGAAGGCGTATGTGTCAAAAGCTCTGCCCAAGTCCCTTCTCCTCTAGGATGAGTCACTTCTTGCCTTGTCCTCTGAGTCACAGGAGGACAGACGCACTGCCTCACCCAGATGCAAAGGGTGCAGGAAGCACTGGGTCTGGGCTCCAGCCCACAAGCCTGGTGTGGCCACCACATCTTCACTACATGATGCGATGCCAGTACTAGGAGACTTACGGTAGCAGAAGCGGACTCACAGACATAGAAGACAGCTCAAATGTTTATAGAAACAACTCAAATGCCCAAGGAGAGATGGTTGGCTTGAGAAGCTATGGCATATATGTATATATTATACATATATGTATATATGTATACATTATATATGTATATATAATGTATGTCTGCCTGCATGTTAGGTCGCTTCAGTCATGTCTGACTCCTTGTGACCCTATGGACTGTAGCCCACCAGGTTCCTCTGACCATGGGATTCTCCAGGCAAGAATACTGGGGCGGGTTGCCATGCCATCCTCCAGGGGATCTTCCTCACACAGGGATCTAACCCACATCTCCTGCAGCTCCCGAATTGCAGGGGGATTCTTTACTGCTGAGCCACCAGGTAAGCCCCATATAATGTGTGGGTGTGTGTGTATGCATATTCTTCTCATGTGCCATTCTCCAGAATTTTTGATGGTACAAAGAAGCAGAAGTTTAATTTTGCTTTCTCTGGCATGAAAAAAAAAGGAAGTTCTGCCACTGGGGCAGCTTACTGAAAAGGTCCAGCATTACTTGTCTTAAATTGCACGGCAAGGTGACTCATTGCCTGGCAAACACTTTTACCCGCCCCCCTCCCACTACCACCAATGTTTCTCATGTGAAAGTTTAAGAGGGAAATGCTCAGCTTTGCCGGAGAAGGCAATGGCACCCCACTCCAGCACTCTTGCCTGGAAAATCCCATGGACGGAGAAGCCTGGTGGGCCTCAGTCCATGGGGTCGCTAAGAGTAGGGCACGACTGAGCGACTCCACTTTCACTTTTCACTTTCATGCATTGGAGAAGGAAATGGCGACCCACTCCAGTGTTCTTGCCTCGAGAATCCCAGGGACGGGGGAGCCTGGTGGGCTGCCGTCTATGGGGTTGCACAGAGTTGGACGCGACTGAAGTGACCTAGCAGCAGTAGCAGTAGCAGCAGCATATACATATACACATATATATATATGCATATATAATGAAATATTGGCCATAGAAAAGAATGAAATATTGTTATTTGCAACAAATGAATGACTCTAAAGAATGTAGTATGAAGTCAGACAGAGAAACTTATATGTAGAATCTGAACTACAATACAAATGTATCTATGTACAAAACAGAAATAGACTTACAGACATAGAAATCAAACTTTTGATTACCAAAGGGGAAATGGTGGTGGATAAATTAGAAGCATGAAATGTACAGACACAAACCACTACACATAAAATAAACAGCAAGGATTTACTGTATCGCACAGGGAACTATATTCAAAATTTTGTAAAAGTTTGTAATAGAAAATATGTATGGAGACATATATCTGAGTCACTTTGCTAAACACCTGAGACTTGCACAATGTTGTAAATCAACTACACTACAATTAAAATTAGAAAATAAAAATCAGAGCAAAAAGCAAGAGAAATTAAGAGCAAATGATGGTAGAAGAGTTTGATGGGAAGACGTCACAGATCTGCCAGCCCTATGAGAGAGCGTAGGGGCAAAATCTGATTGTAAAGGTGTTTCTCAGTCCCCTCAGAGCCCAGTATAGATGATCAGTATCACCACTTTTCTGATGCATAACTTCATTCACTGCAGTTGAGGCAAAATCTCCTGCAGCTAGATGACATCACAGATATATGAAATCATCTATCCTCAGTGGAATTTCTCACACTTTTCACCACTGTTATTCAATATCGTTATCATCATTAAGTTCATTATTGCCTTTAATGTTGCTGAGTGTCTCTGTGCCATTTCCACTGATCATATTAACTCATTCACTCAATGCATATTTATTGAGCTTCTACTCTGTTCCAGGCTCTGTGGTCCGAGACAAAGAAGAGAGTCCTAACCCTGGAAGTCCATCAGGTAAGATATGCACATAAATACATATAAAAAAAAGAGCAGAAGGTCATTGGAGGGGGTGCATCTTCTAGGAAATGTGGACAGAGAACCTGAGATTTGAGTCAATTTTAAATGCTGACCAAAAGTTGATTGTTTTGAGGAGAAATGAGAGCTCATTCTTGGCAGAGACTAAGAGCTGAAAGATAAAGGAAAGTGTGAGAAGAATTTAAGTGGGCTGTCTTCCCAGATCACAAACAGTGAGGTGGAGGAAGACCCCAGGAGAAAGTAGATGAGAGTTGGATGATGGAGAACCTTGCGTTCCAAGCAAACTTGGACTTCATCTTTGACAGAACACAGAGCTACAGAGAGCCTAGTCTTGTGTGGGGTCCAGAATGTTCACTCATGGGTGGTAAGGGCAGCATAAAGCCTCCTGAGGCTGCACCCCCGCCAGTGATGGGAGAGAGCCTCTGGTTTGCTCTGACCACCCTCCCCACCAGACAGCTGCGTGTCCAGCCTGCAGGTCTTTGACCAAAGAGAATGCTACCATCACGGGACTGCCATTCAGATTTCCAAAGTCTTCATCGGTTGACCTGTGGGAGCCAATTCTGCCTAGAGGAGCTGAATCTGGGAGGCATATTATCATAATACATCCAGAGATAAATATTTAACCTTTCTGATGCTGAATGATTTAACAGGTGCCTCTGCCATGTCTGAGGAAATGGACTCCTTCAGGGTCTAATAAAAATAATCATTGTTTCCACAGGAGTGCACAGTCATAGAAGAAATAAGGGCTTCTATTCATACCAGCTGAGTGTCTTCTGCGCCGGGGGTAGGTCCCAGCAGAATCTGGAAACGAAAGGGAAACACTCACCAGTCACCCCCGGCTGGTAAACTTCATGCTGAGGCAGCTGATTCACCTGCTACCTCAGAGTTCATGGCCCAGATGTTCCTGAGGACTGGTTACAGCATCTCTTTTAGTGCATGATAGATTAGCAACCCACTTTAATGAATTCCATAAATAAAAGATGATGAAATGCCAGTGTTTTGCAAACTGTATAAGGTTAGCTTTATCTCACAATCTGGCTGCAAGATTTCTGTAGCCAGCCTTTTTTTTTTCTGTTTTTCCTTCTTTGACTTTATATTCTGAGATGATGTTTTGGCATTTAACATGTAAGAAATGAATGTCCCTTTGATTATGAAAGGCTAGGATGGAATCCAGTCTCTCACACGGGCTAAGTGTCCCTTGGCACACTGGAAAAACTGATCAGTGGAGGTAATGAAAAGTTGCCTATTGTTTGTCAGGTGTAGTGTTCTGTCTCCTTTATACATGTAGCTGTACGCCAGCTAGCTGATCACAGAAAACTATTGGCAGAAGAACCAACTCTAGGAAAAAAAGTTTATTTATGCCTTTCTAGGGAAGCATTTAATTAAGTGATTTTTATCATAGAAACATGCTACATTTTAGAATTCAAAAATTCTTTTCACATAGAAACTCAGTTATACCAGTGATTGGACAATGGGGTGTCTTGGTTGTTTGTACCTTCAGGAGTTGTATAAACTAGCCCTTGAAAAATTCGTGCTCACCGAATAGAGCCTCGCTTTAAACTATAAGAATAGGTTGGTCCTTGTGGTGGTTAGCTGCCAGAGGTGCCCCAGCAGTCCTCACCTACGGTGGTCACATTGATAAGACCCCTCTCCTGCAGGAGGGGTGCCTTTCTGGGCAGAGGTGCCAGCACTGTCACTTGCATCTTCTTACTCTGGCCCCATTGAGGTGAGGCCAGCAAGAGCGCCGTGAGCCGCACACCTGGCAAGGAGCTGAGGCCTCCGTCCAGCTGTCCCCGGGAATCGAGTTCTGCCAACCGCCACCGCAGAACCTGTCCGAGGCGGACCCTAGGAGGACTAGGCCCAGGTGATACAGCAGATTCGACTGCACCCCATCAGGGCTCCTGTGCTAGGACATCCAGCCAAGACTTGTCACATTTCCTGACCTCAGAAACTGTGAGTTAAAAAGTGTGCGTTGCTTTAAGCCACTTATTTGTTTCATACTTTGGGTGATAGAATTGGTAGCAAAGTATCCTAAAGAACTTCCAAACTGACACTGTCTGAAAGTCATCCTAAAATATACATTTCATTGTTAATACACAGAGCAAGGATGGAAATAGCATATAATCTGCTATGTAGATGAAAGTTGAAGAGTTTAATATCCAAGACCCTAGATCAGCAGTGTGTAAACTGTGGCCACACTAGCCCATATTCTGTTTTTGTAAATAAAGTTTTATTTAAAACAGCCATGACCATTATATTTACATGTTGTTCTCAGATGCCTTTGAGGGAAACCACAGAGATGAGTACCTATCTCTGAGATTACATGCACTGTAAAGAGATTGCAAAGAGATTGTGTGCACTGTAAAGACTAAAATGGTTATTGAAATGGCTGGCCCTTCTCTCTCTCTCACACACACACACACACACACACACACACACACACACACAATTGCTGACTCCTACCATAGCTTAAACTTATTCAAAGAAGCTGCACATGTTACAAATGAAGAAAATCATCCTACTGCAAGCATAAAGGAAAAAGTCAAGCTCTGGGAAAATAAAATAAATGAAACATGAGAGTGTGAAATACTGCTAGTATTTAAACACACCACTGTGATTTGGCAGAGGGAGCATGAAGCCCTTTTGTTTATAATAAATGGTACCCCACCAGCTGGTGAAACCAGCTCTGTTCTGATTGTATCTGCACTTAGGAATTCTAAATGTTTTAACAGAGTGTTGCTTTGTTTCATTTCATATTTCCAACTGAATTGCAAGCTCCTAGAAAGAAGAATGTTAAAGCTAAACTGGACTTTGTACTTCATTAAGTCCAACATCTTCCCTTTGCCAGTGAGAAAGCTGAAATCTACACGTGCTGTGTGACCTACCTAATACATTCACCATTTAGTGGTAGAGGCTGAAATGGAAGTTCTTTCTCCTCCCTTTTAATATCCTATCTTGCTGCCTTTAGAATCTGGCATAGTGTTCCACAATCTGCAAAGCACATACCTGATTATTTCTTCTGGCTAAATTCACAATATCTCAGTGCAGGAGTTACTCTTGGTGTTTACCAAATAGCCATGTGCTCTTGGCTTCTTGGGGCCCCTCTCAGTTAGGTTGGGTCCAGGAGACTGGGGTCAGGCCAGTGGGAAGTGAGGAGAAACAAAGCCAGCCACTTACAAGGTTGGCCTTCTTCACCACACTTTCATCCTGGGGAGCTAAGGGCTCCGATGACTTAACTGCAAGAGGATCCACAGTGGGACTCTTCTGCTCAGAGGAGAGCCCGCAGGAGAATCTCAACTCTTCCCAGACCAGGAGATGAGCAAGAAATAAACCTTTGCTGTGTGGAGACACTGATATCTATCCCAGAGCTTGTTTGCTGTTGTAAGCCTGCTATTACCATGATTGTGTAGACTCAGCAATTTGGCAAACATTTTTGACCAGTTTAAAAAGCAGTATAAAGAAATAAGCCAGGACTTCCCTGGGGGTCCAGTGGTTAAGACATCACCTTCCAAAGCAGGGACTGCAGATTCAACCCCTGGTCAGGGGGCTAAGATCCCACAAGCCTTGGGGCCAAAAATTCAAAACACAGAACAGAAGCCATACTGTAATGAATTCAATAAAAGACATTAAACATTGTTCACATCAAAAAATAATCTTTAAAAAAAAAAGAAAGAAGCTAAACAATAACTCTGAGAAATAAAAGCAAATATTATACGGTCACTCAAGGTCATTCACTTTGCCTATAAACCAATCTGCTCCTCCAAAGCCACATAATACTCTCTATGCACCAGTCTAATGATGCCGCGCAAGTACCATGAAGCAATGCTTTGGAACAGGTTTTGTTCATGCAGGCTTCCTCAGTAGCACATAGTAGACACCAAAGAAATATTTGCAGTAGGTGAAAATAAAGCTGATGATGTGATTTTCCTGCCAACAACATATTAAATAAAAAAGGGGGTCAAAACTATGGTGTGACCACAAAGAGAAGAGGTGGAAATAAAGTGAAAGGGCTGCAAGGGCACAGCAGGTAGGGCCTGCTCCTCCAGCCTGCCAGCGTGGCTTTGTTCTGGACCAGGATAATAGTGGGTTCCATGTCAACTCTTTCAGTGGTTCACGCCTGTTTTGGGGTGATGTTTGCTCAGTACAGGAGTGAGTGAAAAAACAAAAAAAGAAAACTTAGTCCTTGCCATCAAGGAGCTCACAAGATTAGTAGAAGAGAGAGCAGTGCTTAGGACGTAAAATCTGGGGTGTAAAGACTAATGAACTAAAATGGACTGGCATGGGTGAATTTAACTCAGATAACCATTATATCTACTACTGTGGGCCAGAATCCCTTAGAAGAAATGGAGTAGCCATTATAATCAAAAAAAAGAGTTCAAAATGCAGTACTTGGATGCAGCCTCAAAAATGACAGAATGATCTCTGTTCATTTCCAAGGCAAACCATTCAATATCACAGTAATCCAAGTCTATGCCCCAACCAGTAATGCTGAGGAAGCTGAAGTTCAATGGTTCTATGAAGACCTACAAGACCTTCTAGAACTGACATTCAAAAGAGATGTTCTTTTCATTTTAGGAGACTGGAATGCAAAAATAAGAAGTCAAGAAACACCTGGAGTAATAGGCAAATTTGGCCTTGGAATACAGAATAAAACAGGGCAAAGGCTAATCGAGTTTTGCCAAGAGAATGCACTGGTCCTAGCAAACACCCTCTTCCAACAACACAAGAGAAGACTCTACACATGGACACCAATAGATCGTCAATACCAAGATCAGATTTATTATATTCTTTGCAGCCAAAGATGGAGAAGCTCTATACAATCAGCAAAAACAAGACTGGGAGCTGATTGTGGCTCAGATCATGAACTTCTTATTGCCAAATTCAGACTTAAATTGAGGAAAGAAGGGAAAACCACTAGACCATTCAGGTATGACCTAAGTCAAATCCTTTACGATTATACAGTGGAAGTGAGAAACAGATTCAAGGGATTAGATATGATAGAGTGCCTGAAGAATTATGGTTGGAGGTTCATGATATTGTACAGAAGGCAGGGATCAAGATCATCTCCAAGAAAAAGAAATGCAAAAAAGCAAGATGGCTGACTGAGGAAGCTTTACAAATAGCTGTGAAAAGAAGACAAGCAAAAAGCAAAGGAGAAACGGAAAGATATACCCATTTTGAATACACAGTTCTAAAGAATAGCAAGGAGAGATAAGAAAGCTTTCCTCAGTGATCAATGGGAAAAAAATACAGGAAAACAATAGAATGGGAAAGACTAGAGACCTCTTCAAGAAAATTGAGATACCAAGGGACTATTTCATGCAAAAATGGGTACATCAAAGAACAGAAATGGTATAGACCTAACAGAAGCAGAAGACATTAAGAACAGGTGGCAAGAATACACAGAAGAACTACACAAAAAAGATCTTCATGACCCAGATAATCACAATGGTGTGATCACTCACCTAGAACCAGACATCCTGGAAGGTGAAGGCAAGTGGGCCTTAGGAAGCATCACGACGAACAAAGCTAGTGGAGGTGATGGAATTCCAGTTGCGCTCTTTCAAATCCTGAAAGATGATGCTGTGAAAGTGTTGCACTCAATATGCCAGCAACTTCGGAAAACTCAGCAGTGGCCACAGAACTGGAAAAGGTTCGTTTTCGGTCCAATCCCAAAGAAAGGTAATGCCAAAGATTGCTCAAACTACTGCACAATTGTACTCATCTCACACACTAGTAAAGTAATGCTCAAAATTTTCCAAGCCAGGTTTCAACAGTACATGATCTGTGAACTTCCAGATGTTCAAGCTGGTTTTAGAAAAGGCAGAGGAACCAGAGATCAAATTGCCAACATCTGCTGGATCATCAGAAAAGCAAGAGAGTTCCAGAAAATCATCCATTTTTTCTTTCTTGACTATTCCAAAGCCTTTGACTGTGTGGATCACAATAAACTGGAAAATTCTGAAAGAGATGGGAATACCAGACCACCTGACCTGCTTCTTGAGAAACCTATATGCAGGTCAGGAAGCAACAGTTAGAACTGGACATGGAACAACAGACTGGCTCCAAATTGGGAAAGGATTACATCAAGGCTGTATATTGTCACCCTGCTTATTTAACTTCTATGCAGAGTACATCATGAGAAACGCTGGACTGGATGAAGCACAAGCTGGAATCAAGATTGTCTGGAGAAATATCAATACCCTCAGATATGCAAATGGCACCACTCTAATGGCAGAAAGTGAAGAGGAACTAAAGAGCTTCTTGATGAGGGTGAAAGAGGAGAGTGAAAAAACTGGCTTAAAGCTCAACATTCAAAAAATGAAGATTATGGCATTTGGCCCAATCACTGCATGGGAGATAGGTGGGGAATGGGGAAGCAATGGAAACGGTGACAGACATTATTTTCTTGAGTTCCAAAATCACTGCAGATGGTGACTTCAGCCATTAAATTAAAAGACATTTGCTCCTTGGAAGAAAAGTTATGACCAACCTAGACAGCATATTAAAAAGCAGAGATATTACTTTGCCAGCAAAGGTCCATCTAGTCAGGGCTATGGTTTTTCCATTAGTCATGTATGGATGTGAGAGTTGTACTACAAAGAAAGCTCAATGCCAAAGGATTGAGTCTTTTGAACTGTGGTTTTGGAGAAGACTCTTGAGAGCCCCTTGGTCTGTAAGGAGATCCAATCAGTCCATCCTAAAGGAAATCAATCCTGAGTGTTCATTGGAAGGATTGATGCAGAAGCTGAAGTTCCAGGACTTTAGCTACCTGATGCAAAGAACTGACTCATTTGAAAAGACCCTGATGCTGGGAAAGATTGAAGGCAGGAGGAGAAGGGGATAACAGAGGATGAGATGATTGGATGGCATCACCAACTCAATGGACATGAGTTTGAGTAAACTCCAAGAGTTGGTGATGGACAGGGAGGCCTGGCGTGCTGTGGTCCATGGGGTCACAGAGTCTGACACGACTGAGTGACTGAACTGAACTGAACTGAAATGCATGGAGGGCACAAAGGCAAAAGAACCCCAGTCTTACCTCGCAGGATACGTGTGTTTGATATCAAAAACAAAAAGAAGAAAGAGAAGAACCTTCTGGTCAGAACTGGGGGTGAAGACTGAACTTGGTGAACATGGAAGGAGAGACTGAAAATTAAGTTGAATGGGTAGAAGGAGACTGGAAGGGTCTGAACAGCTATGTGAAGGAGTTTGGATCTTCACCAGGATGACTGAGAACTAACAGACAAGTTTCCAAATCTAGTAAGCAGCAAAACTTAAACTTTAGAATGCTGAACTGTGACAATAGCATTGGGGTGGATTTCAGAGGGATGAAAATGAAAGTTGGAAAAGAAAGTAAAGTTCTAGAACAGTCACCTGCGCCAATGACAGTACAGAATTCTCTAAAGGCTGCGTGGTGAGAACAAACAGAGTCTAGCCGGGTAAGCCAGCTCATGAGCAGAGAAAAGTGTTGGGGAAAGGAGGAAAAGAGAAGACACGAACATTTCCTAATGCTACACGGAGGGCAGGGGCTGCATTAATTAACACCCGCCAGGGCTGTTCCATCCAAGCCCCTGTACTGACGTAGGAATGAGTTGTTCCCCCAGCAATGTAAGTGTGGCTGGGAGTTTAAAATAAATGGCACAACTTGTAGCATGAGGGTTAGAGCCTGAGGCAGCCTGACTCCAAACACACAGTCGTGAGATGTTAAAAAGGAGCTCAATTTTCTGGAAAACCAGTCCCCTTGTGCTTCACGGGGACTGTATCTAAATATAGACAAAAGTTTTAAAATAAAAAATATAAAAGAAATTTACTTAACAGAGACACCAATAAATAAAAGTCACTTGACAAAAAACCCTGTGCGTATTAGTCGCTCAGTCCTATCTGACTCTTTGAGATGCCATGGGCTGTAGCTTGCCAGGCTCCTCTGTCCATGGAATTCTCTGGACAAGACAAATGGGTTGCCGTTCCCTTCTCCAGGGGATCTCCACAATCCAGGGATCGAACCTGGGCCTACTGCATTGCAGGCAGATTCTTTACTAACTGAGCCACCAGGGAAGTCCTGACAAATAGCAATAATGTTATCTAATGCCATAGTTCTGAACTTTCTTCCATTCAGTTAGAATTCTTGCTTCGCATCTGAGACACTCCTCAGTTCTGACAGTGGTTTGCCAGTATGCACCAACTAGCCTGTTGTTACAGGGCAGCCATATACAGTGATTTGCCCAGGACTGGGGGATTGGGGTATATACTAATATTACCTCTCTGGTCCAAAGATGTGTCCCTTTCTGAGGGACAATTTGTAGAGTCACCCCAAATCCACAACTCCTGATTCAGTAAGATACAACTTCACCTTTTTCTCATAACTGCTCCAAATACACCAGTGGTCATCAGGCCTTAGCACGTTCCAGATTTCTAAGAAACTCAAAATAAAATAAAACAAGCATGCAGCAATGTGAGAGAATTCAGATTACAAGGAAAGCTGCAATTCTCTCCAGAGATGCAGGTCCCAGAAACAGACAGATTTTCTCTCTTTATAGAAAACCATGATAGGTTAGACATTTGTCAGTGTGGTTTTTGAGATCTATATTTTATTGGCTCTCAGCCTAATTGTTAGTATGTTGTATCAACTGTCCCCATCAACTTATACACATCTGCTTTCAGAGTCAGTGGGGAAGCATCTTAATTTCTGTGTGTGTGTGAGTAGTTGCTGAGTTGTGTCCGACTCTTTTGTGACCACATAGACTGTAGCCCGAGATCCTCTGTCCAAGAGATTTTTTTCAGTCAAGAATACTGGAGTGGGTTGCCATTTTCTTCTGCAAGGGATCTTCCTGACCCAGGGATTAAACCCAAGTCTCCTGTACGGCTGGCAATTCTTATTCCTAACTCAGAGGGAAAGAACCTCTTCCCCAAGCAGGGAATGTGAGCAAGGAGATGGTCTCAGGTGAAGTGTGTTTGAGGTCCTTCAAAGTTTCTGGAACCTGGATCCTTTTCCATCATTGCTCACCTGTCACAGGGCTGGGGTCCCTGCACAGGTGAGTATGGTACCCAAACCACCAGCCCACAACCAGGGAAAAGCTGATCATCTTCCCTGATCAACACTCTCAGATAAAGTCTGTGGAAAAGAAGGGTGGGCATGTCTCCTCTGGCCTTAACATCATAAGCTTGAAGCCCAGTTTCAACTTGATGTAGAGCAGTGGTCCCCACTGAGTCCATGTAAGACCTTTAACTCCGAGGTCAAGAAAGAGAGAAAGCTTGGTGGCCATTAAATTTGCAAGAGTGAGTTCCAAGGAACGTTTGGGAGATTTCTCCATTCCTCATCCCTCAGCCCAGTGACTCTGCAAACCAAACCAAACCAGCCAGTTCGGCACTTGTTTAACCATTCATTCAACAATTATTTACTGAAGACCTTTCATGCACCAGTTTCTATTCTGGACATGAGTTGTAAACAACTCAGTCAAGGTTGGGCTTCTATTTTTAATGGAAAGAGAGAGAGAAAGCAATCAACATATAAATGAACAAGATGATTTCAGCTGAGCTTTCTGCAAGGAAGAAAATGTGTGGCGATGGGGCTGCTGGAGATAAACTGATCTAGATGCCACGGCCTGGGGAGAGAGGACACTGCAGAGGTGGAAAGAGGGCAGCTCCTGAGACTCTTGGAGGCCCCAGGAAGAAGAAAGGGCTTGGTTCTCCGTCGATGGTCACCTACTGGAGGACTTTGAAAGAGAGGGAGGATGTTGGAGGGAAGGAGGGGAGCATTTTTTCCGTGAAGAAGGTCATTCTGAGTTGCAGAGAACAAATCTGAAGCAGGGGAAGCCATTGGAACGTGTCTGTAACAGAACAACATAGGCTGATGGCTTATAAAACCAAAGGAACTTATTTCTGCCCATTCTGGAGGCTGTCCTTCCAAAAATCGAAAGTAACTAGAGATTAGTTTTCCCTCCAGAATACATTTGGGATGATAATGGAATGGCATTCTAGGAAGACATGGCATTCTAGAAAGTCAGAAAGATATGGAGATGACATGGAGCAAAAATTTAGTCAAAACAAAACTATGTCCAGAGACCAAAACCTTCACTGACTATCAAAAGATCAACACGATAATCTAATATTCACTGCAGTTTTTTTGTTTGTTTGTTTTTGCTGGCTTTTCAAGCTCTGGCCTTCATAATTCTGGGGGCGGGGGGGAAAGCTAAGCTTTTGACATTAACCAGATTCCAAAGGGTTCCTGAATCTTGAAAATACACCCCAGGGTATTTGGGAGGAGCTACAACAGACTGGTTCCAAATAGGAAAAGGAGTACGCCAAGGCTGTATATTGTCACCCTGCTTATTTAACTTATATGCATTAGAAACTGGGCTGTAAGAAGCACAAGCTGGAATCAAGATTTCCGGGAGAAATACCAATAACCTCAGATATGCAGATGATACCACCCTTATGGAAGAAAGTGAAGAGAAACTAAAAAGCCTCTTGATGAAAGTGAAAGAGGAGAGTGAAAAAGTTGGCTTAAAGCTCAACATTCAGAAAACTAGGATCATGGCATCTGGTCCCATCATTTCATGGCAAATAGATGGGGAAACAGTGTCAGACTTTATTTTGGGGGGTTCCAAAATCACTGCAGATGGTGACTGCAGCCATGAAATTAAAAGACGCTTACTCCTTGGAAGGAAAGTTAAGACCAAACTAGATAGCATATTCAAAAGCAGAGACATTACTTTGCCAACAAAGGCACGTCTAGGCAAGGCTATGGTTTTTTCCAGTGGTCACGTATGGATGTCAGAGTTGGACTGTGAAGAAAGCTGAGCGCTGAAGAATTGATGCTTTTGAACTGTGGTGTTGGAGAAGACTCTTGAGGGTCCCTTGGACTGCAAGGAGATCCAACCAGTCCATTCTAAAGGAGATCGATCCTGGGTGTTCTTTGGGAGGAATGATGCTAAAGCTGAAACTCCAGTACTTTGGCCACCTCATGCGAAGAGTTGACTCATTGGAAAAGAGTCTGATGCTGGGAGGGATTGGGGGCAGGAGGAGAAGGGGACGACAGAGGATGAGATGGCTGGATGGCATCACCGACTTGATGGACGTGAGTCTTAGTGAACTCCGGGAGTTGGTGATGAACAGGAAGGCCTGGCGTGGTGCGATTCATGGGGTCAGAGTCAGACACGACTGAGCGACTGAACTGACTGACTGACACAGTTGATATTTGTTTGGTGTATAAGCAGAGCTTTGGTGAAAATGTCACCTATGGGTGGCAGCTGGCTCCCTGGAAGATCTCAGAGCCATTGAGGTAGTAAATCCCTCACAGGTATGTATCTCAGTGTCTCACTGGAGAAGGAAATGACAACCCACTCCAGTACAGAGGAGCCTGGTGAGCTATATAGTCCATGGGCTCACGAAGCGTCAGACACGACTGAGCGACTAACACTTTCACCTTCATGCGTCTCAGTAGGCAGGATTTCTTAACACCACTGGTCCTTTACGACAGACCCTTCTCTGCTGAAGACTGGAAGGTAGGAGTATCCAGAATAAACTGGGTTTCACAGAAAAACATGGGTAGCTATGTGTGACTCAATTCTCTAAATAAATCATTTCCAGCACCTTCCAGCATGGAGGTTTCTAACTTATTTCTTTTATTTCACACAAGGAAGGAAGAGGACTGAAATATCCCATCTTCTCAGTAGGCTTATGAAAGTAAAGCTGAATGTCTACCCAATGGCAGACATCTCATTAAAACAAGCAGTCTGGAGCCATTATCTGCCCATCAATGTATTAATACAACTCCATTAAATAAACTGGGTGTTCTTCATAAATGGTTGATGAGATTCATTTCGGGTTATGAATATCATATTTATTGCTGTTTTATGTGTAATACTCAACTTGATGGCTAATTCTTCCTGCAGCAACTCATAGAGAGGCCATTAGAAAGGGTTTTCTTTTTCTTTCCCTCTGCAATAGGTAAAATGTGACCTAATTTTTATGGGCATTACATATCTGTTTAATAAATACTGAAAACTTGGTGAGTGTACAGGAAAATCTACTATGTCTGACCTTATACTGAGACTTGTGATTTAAACTCTGATGCTATTTCCATGGGTCCTGTCTGGGGCTTTTAGGATTGATCTAGATGTAGATTAAAGAGTAGAATTGTTGTGTGCACAAAAGGTTTATTCCCTTGATATCAGAGAGAATTGGAATATGCCAGGAAGGTCGCAGGAAATGAAGACAGGAGCATGGAATCCAAGAGGTGGTCAATCTGGGGGTGTTGATCAAAGTTGAATGGGAGGACCCAGGAGACCTAAGAGAGAAGAAGATGAGAGAGAAAATAAGCCAGAACTAACAGCCTTCCCATATAAGGAGTTTTTAAAAATCATGAAACTCAAACCATGATGAGATAGTTCTTCACACCCATCAATATGACCATTTTCAAATATGCAATCAACCAAACAACAAGAACCAAAAAAAAAAAAAAAAACCATTATGGAGAAACTGGAACCCTGGTGCCTTGCTGGTAGGACTGTAAATTGGTGCAGCCACTGTGGACAGTGATATGACAGTTCCTCTAAAAATTAAATATAGAATTCCCTATGATCCATCGATTTTGCTTCTGGGTATTTACCCACAAGAATTGAAAGTGGAGATTCAAACAGATGCTTGTACACCTATGTTAACAGCAGCATCATTCACAATAGATTAAAGTGGAAGCAGCCCAAGCGTCCACTGACAGATGACTGCATAAGCAAAATCTGGACTCATGTGTGAACCTAGAAGGAAAAGTACTGTGAATCCGGTCCCAAGAGTAGTGAATACAGAGGCAGAAAGTAGGCTGGTGGTTACCAAGGGCTTGGGGAAGGGGAATGAAGAGTTAGTGTTTAACGGGTGCAAAGGGTCAGCGTTTTGCAGGATGAGAACCTCCTGGAGAAGATGGTGGTGATGGTTCCACAACGGTATAAATGTACTTAACATCATGGAATTTACATGATAAAGTGCTCATGCTAGTGAACTTTGTGTGGTGTGTATTTTACCACAATATTAAAAAAAAGTCATTAAAAAGTAAAAAGATAAGTACTCTCATAGGAAAATAGGGACCCAGTACAGAGCAGCAAACCACACAATTCCTGAAACGCTCTCCTCTCCTGGACCTACCATCATTTACTTGCTTGTGTAGCTTTTCACCAATTCATAAAACCTCAGTATATTTGTCTGTAAGATGGTGATGATAACTCTTCCATCCCAGGTCCACGATGAGGATTAAGTGGGATAAGGTAGGGCGGAATGTTTATTCCTGTCCCTGACGGAGACCCACAGATGTTTTCATTCCTTTCTCCCGTTTCTGTTCCTGTCTTTCAAACGCCCTTGCTCCCCTTTCTTTCCATTCACCGCTTCTCTGGTGGCCTTGCCCTCAAGTCCTTCCATGGCTTATATTAACATTATGCGCATCTCCGTCCCTGCCTTTGTCCTGCCCTGACTGCTGCATTTTCTGTAGGTTGGCTCTTTTCTATCTAGACTGTGCCCCTTCTATGGGATAAGTCATGCTTTGCACACAAAAGGTGGATATATGTAGTGTGTGCCCATTCAATAGAATCTTTCTGGGACCTCAGATGGTATATCTTCTCTCAGTGTATCATTCATTCACTTCCATAGATCTTATTATTTTTCATCCTTTAACTTTTTGCTCTTTAATTTTTAGCATGAGAGTGATAATTTTTAAATACATCCTTTAATGAATAAACATATAAATACATTGGTTTTTAAACTTGGGAAATATTTATACTTAGCTTAATCATTTCTCATTTTCATTGTTCAAGAAGTATCCCTAATTTCTAATCACAGAATTTTTTTTTTTTTACTTTATTTTACTTTACAATACTGTATTGGTTTTGCCATACATTGACATGAATCCACACCACAGGTGTACATGAGTTCCCAAACATGAACCCCCCTCCCACCTCCCACCCCATATCATCTCTCTGGATCATCCCCATGCACCAGCTCCAAGCATCCTGTATCCAGAAACAAATCACCAGTCTATGTTCGATGCAGGATAATCACAGAATTTTAAGTTTAGAAAGAAACCTAGAGGTACTCTACCCAATATTTTTCAACATGGCCATTGACATTTGGGTCCTTCCCGGGTAGGACTGTGGATTTCAGGACATGGGGAATCCTGTCCCCTGAAGACAGAATTCCCTAATCATACTGACAACCAGACAACTCCAAGCATCCTTGTTCGAAAAGCATCAGAAAGAGTAAGTGGGACCAGTGTCCCACCTGGAGCATGTGGCCACTCCAGGCAGAGCCGGGGTGGGACCCTGGGGGCCCAGATCCCTCCCATGTCCTGTCCTTCAGGCTTCACTGTTTCATTGACTGCTATCAAGGGAAATAGGGTTTTTGTTTATAACTGAAGAAATGCCCTCTTTCTGTAGCTGGAGTGAATCACGCATCTGTGGGGACAACACTGGGAACACTTTGAATCTCATCCCGTATCATCATCACTCCAGCAACAGGTGCCCAGAATAATACGGGGGACGGGTGGGCTGGGTGCCCCAATTTCACATGTGAACATCAGGCTCACAAACTCCAGCCCAGACGTGTGCATCTGTGTGTGTGTTTAATGTTTGTTTGTTTGGAGATGTTGGGAATAAAAGAGATTGACAGAGGCCTGGAGAAGAAGGAAGAGAGGAGTAGAGGGAAGCATCATTGGGAGGGAGCCAGGAGAAAGGAGACACCCCGGCGTGGGCCAGGGAGGTGGAGTCGGGGAGGGAACTGGCTGGCTGTGCGCTCCTGGGCTCCCCCAGCTCCACAAATCCATGGAACCAAAACTGTCCACAAAAATCCGAGCTCCAGAACTGATCCATGCCAGTGTAAGTAAGGCTTCCTTAAAAAATGGTTTCTGTTAATACTCGGTTTTCTGATGGCTATCTTTATAATCAACTTTTTTTTTTTTTTCCACTGGAAGACAATTGCTCTACAATGTAGTGGCGGTCTCTACCATAGAGCAACATGAGTCAGTCATACATGTTTTTAACCAAGGGAAAGGCTAGATGGGAGAAAAGGGCTTAAAAACAGACAGTAAAAGTTATCGGAGCTATTGCCACCTCAAGCTCCAACATAAATTAGCATAAACTGTGATACAATGAAATCATTAAAGATGACTTAATTTGTTGAATATGAACTGATAAAAGCACAGTAAAAGGAATATCTCTGGCTTTAGCTGAATGACATATCCGCTGGCTCATGTTTCAACTGATTAGAAAATTGCCGCAACTCGGCCTAGGAAAGAGACACTGCTCTTTGAAAGTGTTTCACACAACCACAAGGCACAGGACGGATGAAAGCAGCTGTTATTTTGCTTCCTTCAGACCAGCGGCTTCAAATATGACGCCCTTAAAGAGGCAGCTGAGAGAGACAAATAAGATACTACGTATGGAATATTTCTTAAAAGCTGAATGCTTTTAGAAGCACCATTTGGTCAGTTATCCTAGAGTCTCACTAGAGTATCGCACACACTCAGATCCCTCTGAGCTGCCCCAAACCAGAGCCACCACCTCGAAGAGCTGGGATGGGAAGAAATCAGCTGTGAAGCTGTGTGTTATTACATTCCGGATGACCATGGATCAGAGTGTTTGCAACTGAGATTGTGTGAATGGGATTTAGACCAGCAAACTGCAGCTTTTATCTCAAATAGCCCTCAACATCAAAGCTATTAAAGCACACCACTTTCCATAAAAACGTGTTAAGAAAGCTTGGAACCGCAGCCCAATAGGAAGGACTAAATTTATCAGCAAAGTTGTCGGAAGGAAGGAACCGCTGTGATAAGGAGCAGGAAAAAAAAAAAAAATCAAGGACAGCCCATCCTCTGGGGAAGGAGCAGAGACAATGCTTCTTCCTTGGTGTGACAACTGGAGCTTTCAAAAGGACCAGGAGCCACCTATATCGGAACTCACTTCAGGGCCTAGCAGGCTCTGTGTCAGCAGACTCACGGGACTGTGACCATTGCCGCCGAGGAAGTCAAGTGTTCATTTCACAGCAATTTTAACTAATCTAAGTGTCAACAGCCATGCACAGCTTGCAGAGCCCAAGCTGGATCGTGGTCAGAGGAGCCTTAGGAGACAGGAGATGTCTCCCATCAGCTGGATGCCCATGCATTCATTCAGCTGAGCAGAATTCACCGGACATGCTAGCCACCATGTTCTGTACCAGGACTCAGAGATAAAAGACAGAAAAATGTTCTGCCATTGAGAGTTTAGAGTCTAGTAGGAAGGAAAAGCAAATACAGTGTAGGTTTTCATGAAAAAGTGTAAATATAGGATGAAAGCCATACAGAGGTCTCTGAAGAATTAAGAGAGGTGAGTGGGTGGTGGGATTTGGGAACAGGCTTTGCTGAGAAAGGACTGATTTAAGTCTTGAAAGGTGAGTAGGCGTTTGGCAAATGAGGGAACAAGTTTCATTCCGAGAGCATGTTTGTAAGTCCAACAAAGTTAGCCTAGGTACCTAACTAACATCATCAGCTCTCTAGTTGCCATTTAGTCGCTAAGTCATGTCTGACTCTTTTCTAGCCCATGGATTGTAGTCCATGGGATTTTCCAGGCAAGAATACTGGAGTGGATTGCCATTTCCTTCTCCAGGGGATCTTTCTGACTCAGGGATTGGATCCACATACCCTGTATTAGAAGGCAGGTTTTTTACCACTGAGCTACTTGAGAAGCCCCAGCTACACAGTACTGTGCTGTAGTAGGTTTATAATACTTTTCACACAAGTAATACCTAAAAAACAAACACAAAAAATAAACGTTTTTAATCTTACAGTTTTGTACCTTGAGAAGTAGAGCAGTACAGTACAACAGCTGGCACACAGGGGCTGGCATCCACCGAACAGGCAAGAAGAGTTACTGGCTGAAGGAAGGAAAGGAGGTGGGAGCGGGCAGAGCTGAAGGACCGTCAGCAACAGGAGACGGAGGTCCAGCTGCAGCTTCACTCTCCCCTGACGTTGATGGAATGCATGTCTGCATCTTTGAAAGTTCGCAACTTGAAAGTTCATGCGTTCAGCGCTTGCTATAGAGCATTCCAGGCAAAGGAAATGTTCAGAGATGACTGGCAGGCTAATGCACCTTGGAAGCTGCAGGACCAATAAAACCTGGGCCATGAACTGCATTCCTCCAGCTCACTGTGGGTCTCCAAGACCCACAGCAAATACAGATCCCAAAGTTCACAAAGCGCCCTCTTCCAACCTGCAGGCCTCTCTCAAGCACCAAATACACTTCTCAGTTGGTTTATTGACTCACCAAGTCCTTCTTATTACTCACAAGCCTGCTTACATGGAGGATTCTTTTGATACTGTGATGGTATTAAATATCAAACAAACCAAGTAAATATGAAATGGAAAGACACAAATTAAGTGTGAGTAAAACGTCTGTATAAGTTTGGGAGAAGTCTACAAAACTTAAAGAGTGGTGCACTCAAAATTTCGTGCATTCCATTTTGAAGTACTAAATCTGGAAATTATATAGAAGGCATTATGATTGTGGTTTATCCAAGAAAAATGACACCTAACTCCAGAGTTTGCCAATCTTCACTCAAACAAAGCGTTTTGGCCTTACATCAGAACATTGATAAATGAGTGTAAAAGTGTATCTTTTGTTATGATAAAATACTGAAGGCACATTGTATCAGTTTTCTGACTTCCTGTGTACTCTGAATTTTTCAATTGACTAATTGCCACTCTGGTTTGCATTGTGTTGAGGCCTCTTTGTTAGTTCAAAATGGCAGGAGTTTGAGCTGGCAGTGGAGATATGAGGGGGTGAGGATAGAGAGCTACTCAGATTCATAAGACCCTGGCGTGCCCTGCTGGGACCCAGGGTGAGGCGGACTTGGGAGCAGAGGTGAACAGCGGGTGGCTTTTCCAAGAAGCTGGGTATCTATTGGGCTCTCTTTTTCTACAACAGTTTTAAACCATTGATTTAGTTCACTCAGCTGTGATTTCCAGTTAATTTGTTTTTATACAAATACTGACACTGCTAAATTTTCAAACATCTATGTGCAATATTTTTATGAACAACAACAAAATGAATCTACATAGCAGCTCTAAATGTGACGTGCAAATTTCCCAGTGAATATTTTATATTGAGGCATATGTATTGTGACAGGGGATAAAATAAAGTTACAACAACAGCCGTAAGTAAAGGATACAAATAAATTTGGGAGAGGTGGCTGGTTGCAGAACCCATGCATGTCAGAAAGCCCTTTCTCTGTTTGTAAAATACAGTCAAGATACATGACATTTTCATTAGCAAAGATTTTTAGAAGATTATGGCATCAATTCAGCATTCTTGTGTATTATTTTCTATAATAATCATGACCATGGGCCAAGCTATAATAATATTCTCATTTGGGAATATGATTCATTATATGACAAAATTAAAAGAAAGATGATTTTCATTCTAATCAAGTCTCCCACTGGGTGTCAGTGGTAGGTTCACATGTGACCTCAGGAAACAAAACAGCTTGTCAAAGGTACAGTGTCCTCACCAGCCAAATGAAGAGACGATAAAATTCTTCTCGTAGGGCTTTTGTGATATTGAAACGTTAACAAGTCATGTGGCTATTTAGCAAAATGACTGGTATTTAGTAAAAGGCTAATACAAATTTGCCACTATCATCATAGTTACTATTTGGTTGAATGAAATGATTACATCTAAGATCATATTCATTGGAAGGACTGATGTTGAAGCTGAAACTCCAATACTTTGGCCACCTGATGCAAAGAAAAGTATTTTCATTTGAAAAGACCCTGATGCTGGGAAAGATTGAAGGCAGGAGGAGAAGGAGATGACAGAGGATGAGATGGTTGGATGGCATCACTGACTCAGTGGGCACGAGTTTGAATAAACACCAGAAGTTGTTGGAGGCCTGGTGTGCTGTAGTCCATGGGGTCACAGAGTTGTATACCACTGAGGGACTGAACTGAACTGAACTGAAAATCATTATAAGGCACAAAAACTGTGTTTAAGAGAATAGTGAAGACCAAATCTGAGTTTCCAAACACCTGATGCATCAGAGCAGCCCATGAGGACCTGATTTTTATAATGGCCCAGAACATCCAATTATTCATGTGAACAAGAATTTGTATTGAAAAATGCATTATTAAGTAAACATTAAGATGGTCAGCTTAGCCATTCCAAAGGAGCTTTCCAGTCACCCAACCATCAGCAAAGCCTGGTCTGGAGAAGCAGGGAGTCACCCTTGAGAAGAGGAACCAAAGCCTTCTTGCTTTGCCTCATCTGAAAACAGCACACAGATGTGAGCAAGGCATGGGTGCTTAGACTCCAGGACTTGAAACATTTATAGATGCTTTTTAAATAAAAGGGGAAAATTTGCAAGAAAGGCTCATCTGTCAAGTTCCTCCAAGAGTTATCTATGGTCACTAAAAGGAAACCATCAAAGACTGGTTTCAGGACCGTGACCAGTTGGTGGCAGGATGGGGGAGGCAGAGACCAGGGTCAGCACATCACGACCAGAGCTGGAGAAGGGCAGCTGCTGGAGGGCAGACAGACGGCCCCTGAGAGGCCAGGCCTCAGTTCCAGAGAGCCTAGGGAGAGAGCGGGGATGGGCTCAGGAAGCCCACTGGCTGGCCACGGAAGCCGTTTGTCTCCCAGTTATGGCTTCCCTGGTGGCTCAGCTGGTAAAGAATCCGCCTGCGATGCGGCAGACCTGGGTTCGATCCCTGGGTTGGGAAGATCCCCTGGAGAAGGGAACAGCTACCCACTCCAGTATTCTGGCCTGAAGAATTCCATGGACTATACAGTCCATGGGGTCGCAAAGAGTCAGACTTGGCTAAGCAACTTTCACGCGGAAGAACCGTGGGAAAAGAAAATGTCTATCTACATTCAAAACCTGGTCCAATAAAGAAAGTCATTTATCTGGGGCCCAAGAAATGATTGGGGCACAGGAGAGTATAGCGAATATAAACAGAGATTTCTTTCATATAACAGAATGTACTTCACTGCCATTGGCCACATACTGTGGCTAGCATAACCATCTTCTGTGTGTGCTTTTATTACTTTAAAATAAATTATGTTCTTGGCACACTGATGCTTTTATTGTTGTTGTTGTTCAGTTGTTGTGTCTGACTCTTTGTGACCCATGGACTGCAGCATGCCAGGCTTCCCTGTCCTTCACTGTCTCCTGGAGTTTGCTCAAACTCATGTCCATGGAGTCAGTGATGCCATCCAACCATCTCCTCCTCTGCCTCTCCCTTCTTCTTTTGCCCTCCATCTTTCCCAGCATCAGGGTCTTTTCCAATGAGTCAGCTCTTCATATCAGGTGGCCAGTACTGGAGTTTCAGCTTCAGCAACAGTCCTTCCAATGAATATCCTTTAGGCCCCCAAGTGATGACTTGCTGTGGGGGCCAGTCTGTATGCTGAGGGATATCTAACACCATCCCCAACCTGTACCCACTAGATGCCAACAGATTGCCAGCCCCATCCAGATATGATGAGCAAAAATATGTTTAGACACTGCTCACGTTCCTGGGCACAGGGAAAATGGGGACCCAAAATAACCCTCAGGTGAGAACTACAGCTTTGCAGCAATGACTTTCCATCTTTGTTGGGGAGTATTCGCAGGGCAATTCATGGAACTTGGAAAAGCATTTGAAGACATTGTGATTAACTTTCCCCATAATTCCAGACATCACTGAAACAGGTGAAAGCAACTTTTCATTCACCACCATGACTGTACACACACCTTGGAAGCTATTCACTGTTTCTGTTCTTCTCAAATACCAACTATGTCAGTACATGAAGTTCATGGCACTGGGATTACCTGCTTGCTTGTCTTTACCAGACTGTGGGTTCTGCAAAGACAGGGCTACATCTTACCCAGACGTATGTACCTGGAGCCCAGCAGAGTGCCTAGAAAATTCTATTTTCTCAATAAATGTTTACTGGCTGGTTGACTACAATAACAAATGAATGAAGTAAAAGGACATGATGCTTTCAAATTGTGGTGCTAGAGAAGACTGTTGAGAGTCCCTTGGACAACAAGAAGATCAAACCAGTTAATGCGAAAGGAAATCAGCCCTGAATATTCATTGCAAGGACTGATGCTTAAGCTAAAGTTCCAATACTTTGGCCGCCAGATGGGAAGCTCATTGAAAGGCCGGCTCATTGAAAGGACCCTGATGTTGGGAAAGATTGAAGGCAGGAGGAAAAGGGGACAACAGAGGATGAGATGGTTGGATGGCATCACCGACTCAATGGACATGAGTTTGAGCAATCGGGAGATGGTGAAGGACAGGGATGCTTGGCACACTGCAGTCCATGGCGTCACAGTCAGACACAACTTAGCGACCAAACAACAACAACAAAATGGACATAAGAATACAGACACTTTATATTGGGTATGAGAGAATTTATACCAAGGGCAAGGGTACATTCTCAGCTCTATCACACAGTGAATTCTGCTGAAAACAAGTTCAGAGGATAAAACAATGAAGCCAACATTCCCTGAAGCTGAAGTGAATAACGAGAGCAGAGCGGCAGAAAGATTTGTCCAAAAGGCAAGTCAATGCCTCACTTCCTAAGCCACAGGCAGGCAAAGCATGGGGACAACAAAGGCTGGAGCCCACATCCAGGCTGCCTGAACATTTATTTGCACATATGATGTGCTCCGGAATGGCCAGGACTCAGTGCATCTTTGTAATATCTGTGCCAAGTAATCTGTGGCTCCGTAGTTCATGTCATTTTGACGATGTGGCCTTCTCCTTGCAGCTGGACAGTAAGTAGCCAAAAGGTTACTGTCCCCTTGAAATATGAATGGGGCACTCCTGGGTATCACTAGAGATGATCAAATCCATCTCTATGGGCTGTCAAGATAGACTGATTCCAAGGAGAGTATAATCTGCCTAGACCCAAATGCTACCTCCTCCAGGAACCATTTAGTATGTGTTGGCCACCAAACAGAACAAGAGCAGATTTCAAAGCACTCTAAAATTTGTAGCCAAGATTAGCGAAATCGAACTTTTATAAACTGACCATCAAAGAAACATAACTAAACTGTGCCTAAGTAGAGGCTATTTATACCTTGTACTCTAGGAAGGGGCATCAGATGATCACACCAGCTTGCGTCACGTGGTTGGATCCTCATTTTATGAATACATGTGGGTATGCCTTCAAATTCTGCCATAAATGTTACTGGGGTTATTTTAAAATGCACTTTAATTCGGCTGACATTTACAGATTTTATTTTATTTTTACACAGCACCAACATGAGCATGCAATGATGTCACCCCCAGCCTAAAATTCCTTCGTGGTTTTTTTTTTTTTTTAATAGTGAAATCTATGATGGGTACATCCTATTGGAGGCATCTCTGGGTCTAGCTCTGAGGCCATCAGGTCTGTCCTAGAGGCGTTTCTCTGACCGTGGCTATTTGCTTCCTATGATGTTGCCTTTGCTTCTGGGGTTCTCTGCTGAAGTATCCTTTTTGTGATTGTCTCCCTGAGAAACTCTTTCTTCTAATTTAGTTCACCCTTTGCTCCATCCCTTCCCTGATACCCGGCTCACACTTCTATCTCCTTCTTCCCCCTCTCTCTCTTGTACCACTCTCCATCACAGCTGCTACGGTGAGCATCACAATTGTCTGATTGTATTGGTTTCCCTCACATTCAGTTAGACACTTGAGGGGCAGAGACATGAATATCAGAATGGCTGTGTGGTCCTTGGCTCCACATGTGACAAATAAGAGGCAATCAGATAGATGAGGGAGAAACAGGTATACAGCTCAAGTTCCTCAAACAGAGAGCACATCTAACAAATTAATACAACTCAAGCAAACAGGGATAGATGATGAGATCTTGGAAAAGAAATGCTCAAACATACAGATGAGGAGGGACACAGTGTCTGGCCCAGTGGAGCGGTATGCTCGATGGTAATCCTGCTTGCTGGCAAGGTAAAATGTGAAGTGTATAATTCTTAGCTGTCAGAGAGAAAGGGAAAGCGTGTTTCTTGGAACAAGCAGGACCTTTTCTGGCCACAAGTTCCAAAGGAAATGTCACACAGATGGGTTCCTGAGCCGAGGAATGGGGGGACTAGGGGACAGCCTTGAGGGAGGGCACCTTTGGTCATGAACTAGCCTTAGTGGCGATGCTCCATCGATCCTGCCTCCCTGGAGGTGGGGGAGTTTAGTCTCTATCTCCTTAAAGAAGGAGCATCAAGCAACAACCACGTCAAAACTACTGTCATCGGAGAGCTATGTCCAGGAGTCCAAACTTAAGCCAGTCCCGGCAAAAGTGCAACCTGTCCGTGTTTGCTGAATTTCACAGCATTCCCCAAACTGTGACAATAAATCACAGGCACCCACCTGCCCTGCCTGTATGTAAGCTTTTCTGTGAAGCCATGTGATGCGATGAACCTGTGAAACTTCTGTAGAAAACAGGGAGACCAACCTGCCAAACATGCTCCATGATCAACGTCAGTTTGGACTGGTTAGCAACACATTTTAGAGTGTATTTAGAATTTATAGCATAAACATCCTAGCTCACATGTGATGCAAAATCCAGCTCAATTTCTCCTGTGTAATTTCAGTGTCTGATAGTCTCCAAATACACCTGTGTGGAATGATTAAATCTCATCTTTTAAAGGCACCCCTGTTAACCAAAAGCTTGTTTCGTTGCTAAGATACGAAGGTAGGATGTGGTCCATTCAGCAGCCTATGACTCTTCACTCATCTCTCGTTCAGATGGAAAACAAGGGCCCAGGTGCCCAGGTTTACAAAAAAGATAAAGATTAAGAGGGAGAAGAAAAGGAGGAGAAGGAGGAGGAAGGGGAGGTGAACAGAAACTAGGAAAACACGAGTGCAGGAGAGGAGGATGAAGAAGCTGGTGGAAGCAGTCACGAGACAGAAATGGTTTCCGATTGCTTCATTCCCAGGCTGAAAAGCCACCAGAGGAGTCTCACCTCTGGGAAGTCCTCAAGCTTCCCCCGGAACTGACGACAGGTTGGCACAGATCTTCCCAATTCAGCTCCAATATTTGCCACAAAGCAGTTCTGTTGTCGGGTGAGTTCCAATCATGATTGCAGATGTGAATGAAATGTGCAGACAGGTAGTAGAGTGCAATTTTACCGTCCCTGTGATGCAGTGAGAAAGGGTACCTTGCCACAGAGTACAGACAACTGTGCATAATAGCTCAGCACAGGCAGAGCGCTCATTAGAGCGGCGAAGGAATAGATTTGTTAAATTATAATTGCTTTTATATTTACAATTTCCCCAATAAATTAGGGTTTAGTATACTAATTAGATTGTCTGTTACAGTACCTGCACGTGCTATGTTTGCTCCCTCCTCAGCTGGCAGATGGTGCGGAGCAGATGATTCTGCCTTTAGGAGCCGTGGAATTGCAGAGACAAGCGTAGTTGTGTGTTGCTGGCTCCCCAGCCACGTGTGTGAGTCGGGCACACGTATGTGCAACACAGCTTCAGCATTCCTGCAGTGCCTTTCTTTAGAAAACTGCTCATGCTTTTTTTTTTTCCTTCATAAAATCTGTGTTACTTATTATTTCAAAATTTTAGAAAATTATACCATGCAGACAGTCATGTTGCTCTAGACCATTTCAAGGAGGCTCACATTACACGATGAAGTCTGTTTTTTCTTCTCCTTCCCACGGAGGACTCGATCTAAGTGAAGTCTCTGTAAGCCCAGACTGACTAGGAAACACATCCCCCAAGTTATGGGACATTTATTGAAAGACCCGTATGGCTGACAGAGCAGAATAAAATGAACAGATCCCACGTAAGAGGTGTGGATTCGTGAACTGTAACTACCGCAAAGTGATAAAACCGTGGAAAACTGATAGGTGGAGGGAGGTTTAGTAGAGTGAACATGCTCGGTGTGCCCTGGGTGCTTTCAAAGCTCATTGAAAACTCTGATGCTCCCCAGGGAAAATACACTTCTTCTAGATGGAGTCCTAAGCCAGCATCTTCCCAGACACGTGAGCTCTCCAAGGGCAATGAAGCCCAAAGGTAAAGAGAAAGCCTGCTCCACCCTCAGTCTCCACGCTGCTGCAGGTGCAGAATGGCTTTTAAAATGTGGGACTAGTGATTCGGGGCAGACTGGGATCTCCAAGGCTTTCAATTTCACCCTTGACCACACTGGCTCTCTTCCTCATATGTTTCACCAGCACCAAACAATCCAGTGATGCTAAGAGAGGTTAGCCAGTGAGTCTGCCTGTCACGCCCTGGCTGAAGGTTGGGTGGCCATGTCCTGCCTGCTCACAAATCAAAACCCACCGAAGAGGTGGAAGGTGCAAGCCAAGAGTGGGCTTGCTTTCTCACCAGATTTTCCTGGTCTCCTGCACTGGGATTAATAATTCCCACTGAGATTAAAAATTCCATCTGGGATGACCAATTTGAAAAAAAAAAAAAAGCCAAAGTGAGCAGTAGTGTGTGCCAAAAAATTGAAAACAATTTGATTAAAATGTGAGTCTTTCTAACAATACTCTAGCTTAGAGAAGTTCAACTTTTATACAAAAAAAATTATATGATAAAAAAAATCTTACTTTTTAAAAGCTTCAGCTCAGACATACTTAAACTATGGTCTCTACCAATAGTCATTTGTGAGAAAGATGTTACATTTAATCTTATATATAAATCTTATATATAATAATTTATGTCTTTTAACAAATTGATAAATCTAAAATGTATAAAATATAAAGATGTGCATTTATAGTCATTTATTTATATTTTATTATAAATCTATTTTATTTATTAATTTTATCTGTGTGCATGCTCAGTCATGTCTGACTCTTTTGTAAGCCCATGGACTGTAGCCTGCCAGGCTCCTCTGTCCATGGGGTTTCCCAGGCAAGAGTACTAGAGCAGGTTGCCATTTTCTTCTCCAGGGGATCTTCCCTAACCAGAGATCAAACCCCCATCTCTTGCATTGGCAGGCGAACCCTTTACCACTGTGCCACCTGGGAAGTTCTTTTATTTATTATGCTTTTTATTATAAACAAAAAAAATCATTGCTGATGTGTGACTATTAGTAACCCTGCCCCAAAGGCAATCTAAAGGATAGAATTCAGCATGAACACAAACTGCATCTTCATTATACTTCTAGAAGGAACCATTGTTGTTGTCCAGTCACTAAGTCTTACTCGACTCTTTGTGACCCCAGTGGACTGCAGCACAGCCATCTTCCCCATCCTTCACCATCTCCCTGAGTTTGCTCAAACTCATGTCCATTGAGTTGGTGATGCCATCCAATCATCTCATCCTCTATTGCCCCCTTCTTCTCCTGCCCTCAATTTTTCCCAGTATCAGGGTCTTTCCCAATGAGTCAGCTCTTTGGAGACAGGAGCTGCAGGTTTATACCTGAGTAGACAAAGACGGAAGCCCCAGTGGTGGGTCTTAGACAGGAGCACCAGCTATCCATTGGGAAAAGACAGGAGGCTTTGCCTGTGGCACCAATCCAGGGAGGCTAGGGGAGGTGATAGGCCTGTGGGTACAGGGGGAGGATCTCTGCAGACTGCTTCTAAATTTACAAGAATACAAAAAAGAGGGGGGTACCTGAAGCTTTAGGAGCGGGGCAGATGGAAAATAGTCTCTTAGAGCCTCGAAAGTGACTAGACTGGCCATTCTCCATGGTCTACAGACCCCTGGGCGCCAAGACAGCCGCAGGATATCAGCAAGGTCAAAACTATTTTCCTCATAAAATTAAGATGCTGCTTGCTTTTTTTCACTATGCTTATGTTTGCACTGAAGGTGAAAAGCAGTGATGTGCAAGAAGGCTGTCCAAGCAGAAGGCAAGACCATAGCACTAAAATGGACTAGTAACCCGAGTATTCTCTATTTATGCTGTGCCCTTGCAGCTCGGTTATGGGTCTTTGTGCCCACACACACACTGGAGAATGACCTTGATAAAGCTATAAATAAGATCAACATTATTAAATTTCAGGCCTCATGTATGCGTCTCCTCCATCTTCTGTGTGGTAAGCTCAGGGCACACAAGGCTTGTCTGCAGCATACCCTGGGACAGTGCTTATCAAGCATGTGTCAAGGAAAAGAACTTGTCAAGCATTTGAGCTGCCGGCTGAACCGGCTGCTTTCTTCATGGGGTAGCAGTTTTATTCGAAAGAGTGACTGACAGATAAACTGATCATTCAGAGCTGGGGTGCTTGGAAGACATTTCCTAGAAAATAAATGAAATGAGCCTGTCACTATAAGGAAAACAGCAGACTGTATTTGTTGCCAATGATAACGTTAGAACTTTCCAGTGAAAATTAGAAATATGGCAAACTTATATCTATTAGTCTGGGCTTGACAGCTTCTCAGTACCTAGAGACAGTTCTAATGAGATGGGTGGTGATGATAACAAGTGTGATTTTTTTTTTTTTTTGCTATTATGTAATGATATATGGGGAGCTTCCCAGCAGGCTCGGTGGTAAAGAATCTGCCTGCCAATGCAGGAGACACAAGAGACGTGGGTTTGATTCCTGGGTCGAGAGAATCCCTTAGAGGAGGGAATGGCAACTCACTCCCAGTATCCTTGCCTGGAAAATTGCATGGACAGAGGAGCTTGGTGGGCCACAGTACATGGGGTCACAAAGAGTGGGACAAGACTGAGCGACTGAGCACAATGATGTATGTTCACATATGGAAAATCTGGATAACTCTGTGAATCTGTTTTCCCAAACAAAGCAATGCATAATGTTAAAAAATTCCTGGGTGAGTCAAAGAGCCCAAGTACAAGATAAATCAATGCAACAGAGTCCAAAGCATTTGAGGATGTAGGTCCAGATTCCACACAACCACTGTTAGCAACACCTGTTCACTAACAGGAACGACCTCTGTTCAAGTTTCTATGCACTGTCAGAGGGCAATGTACACAACCATCTGAGAAGGCTGGTAGAGCACTCAGCTCTGTCTGAACCTACTGTAACCTAATGACTGACTGCAGCAAGTCAGCGCAGGAAGAGAGACGAAGATCCAGCTCCTTTCATTAAGCCTGACACTGATATAATTTGCAAAAACAGTCACTCCTTTTCTTGATAAGTTTTCATAAAAATGTTATTCGTACCATGAAATTTTATTATGCATGCATTAATAAATATTCTAAAATGTCTCACTTTTAATTACTAACAGAGTACACATCAACAGATACAACCCACATAAGCACTCACTCTTTGCTGTCCTCAATAATACTTAAGGACACAAGGAGTTAACATCGTTGTGGTCAACATCATTGAGAATCGATGGTTCACGGAAAGACCCAGACAGGGATGGGTGTGTTGCTCCTTGGGCTGGTGTGTTGTCATATTTTCAAGTGTAAGTGGGAGATAAATAGGATTTGCTTTTCTCATAGACTCCATCGTTAATATCTGTATCCATCGTGACATTTAGCTGCAAGACACAAAATTCATATTCATGAATTGGAGTCTAAAATGAGTTTAGCTAGGTCCCAGAATATCCGGGATTGTGGAGAGCCAGACTCTGATGGACAAGAGGCAAGCCAGGCACAGATGCAGGCAGGAGACCTGGGGCAGAAGTGGGCAGGAGAAAACACCTCTGCCGTTAACTGTCACTGCTGGAGCCTGGGCTCCTGTGCAGATACATAAGCCCGGTTCCTGTGTCCGGCTTTCTTGGGTGACAAGCCCTGTATGTGAGCATGGAATTCCCTAAGCGGGAGCCAGGTATCCAATACTGCTGACCAGAAAGTCAGAAAAGCAGCTATTCTGCCCTTTTTTATGGTGTGATAGGAAACAGGCCTCACATCCTACTAAGACACACATAGAAAGACTCCTCCATCACAGGGAAGGTTCAGATTTTACATGAAAACACATCCCTTGTCCTTGTGAATCTCTTTCTCTGTCATGTTCACCTCCTCCCCACACTCTCTGCCTTCCTCTGAAGTCTTGAGACTTGGAGATATATTCACACCAAAAAGATGCCTAGTACTTCTTTTCTCAGCTCTGAGATGATGCCATCCTAAAGGAAATCAGTCCTGAATAATCACTGGAAAGACTGATGCTGAAGTTGAAACTCCAATCCTTTGGCCACCTGATGCATAGAACTGACTCATTAGAAAAGACCTTGATGCTGGGAAAGATTGAAGGCAGGAGGAGAAGGGGACGACAAAGGATGAGATGGTTGGATGGCATCACCGGCTCAATGGACACGAGTTTCAGTAAGCTCCAGGAGTTGGTGATGGACAAGGAGGCCCAGTCCATGGGGTTGCAAAGTGTCGGACAAGACTGAACTGAACTGAACTGTTGTGACTGAACTGAATTGAACTGAGATGATGCAATTCACAACCAGCTTTCTGGTTAGATGACAGGGGAAAATCCAAGGAAAAGGGAAGAGTAAGGGCAGAATACAGGGGAAACTGACACCCTAAGTTAACATGAATGATGAGCTTAGGGCCCTTTCTGCTCTCGTGACCCACTGCGGCCAAGTCAGCCTGAGGTCATGGCCTATGGCCCTTGTCCTGGGACCTAATACCTATGGAAGCGTGCTTTGGTTTACTCTCACACTCAAATTCTGAAAGAATAAGGATCATTCGTTTGTTTGATTTTTCATAATAAAGTGTGAGAATGTGTAGCCAGTGAATGTGATTTTAAAGGTATGTTCTGCTGTGGCTACCCACAGAGGAAGATACCTAGATGGTCTTGTGTATGTGTGTGTATGTTTGTGTACATATATGAGTATTAAAATGTATAAAATATATATGTACCTATATATATTTTAATGGCCAAATTTATAGGTTGGTAGCTTCCCTTTTTTCAATGGAAAGGACAAACATGATTTTCAATGGGCCTTGAAGTATGGTATAAAATATGGCATACATTTTATATTTTGAACTATCTAAAATACTATCCCAAAGAATGACAAAATTAATAAGTTGACATTTAGCATCTGATATTTTTGTGGCCTTTCAAACACAAGAGATTTTCTGGACCACAGAGATAAAATTGTGAAAAGATCTTTTCATTTTTAGAACAATATCCTTAGTTGTTATCTTCATTTAAAAAAATACATTCCTTTTAAGAAATAACAAAAACGACCAGGAATAAATGACCCAGAACTGTTCCCTTTTGCTTAGCGCCAAATCTCCCATGAAAGATTGGCTCTCTATCGACCAGCATGTGTTGCCTTGAGAAGAAGGCAAAGATAGTGTCCTGTGTTATTTGGCGAAGGGGGGTGAGGTCTCCAGAGACTCACACACGTTCACATAGTAAATCATGTCTGCCTTCTCCTCACATCTTTCTAATAATGTTACTAAAGACTTCACTTTAACATATACAGATGGTGTTTAAGAGAAGTAATGGTGGTAGACAGCAAGAATGAACAAAGCTTAAGGTCTTCTGGGAACAGATGAACCAAGGGAATAGTATTTATTAGTTTTATAGAAGATGATAATGATAAGGACACGTAAACAGATATGGTAGATGGTAGATATATAGATGGATAGAGAGATGATAAATAGGAACAGTTCAGATAGATAGATGGATAGATAGACAGGTAGATAACAATTATTGTTGTTCAGTCACTAAGTTGTGTCTGACTCTTTGTGACCCCATGGTCTGCAGCAAGCCAGGCTTCCCTGTCCTTCACCATCTCCTGGAGCTGCTCAAACTCATGTCCATTGAGTCGGTGATGCTGTCCAACCATATCGTCTTCTGTCATCCCCTTCTCCTGCCCTCAGTCTTTCCCAGCATCAGGGTCTTTTCCAATGAAGCCTTTCTTCGCATCAGGTGACCAAAGTACTGGAGCTTCAGCTTCAGCACCAGTCCTTCCAGTGAATATCCAGGGTTGATTTTCTTTAAGATTGACTGGTTTCATCTCCTTGCAGCCCAAGGGACTCTCAAGAGTCTTCTCCAACAACATAGTTGGAAAGCATCATCCTTTGGTGCTCAGCCTTCTTTATGGTCCAACTCTCACATCCGTAAGGCTTCCCTGATAGCTCAGTTGGTAAAGAATCTGCCTGCAAGGCAGGAGACCTGGGTTGGATCCCTGGGTTGGGAAGATCCCCTGGAGAAGGGAAAAGCGATCCACTCCAGTACTCTGGCTTAGAGAATTCCATGGACTGTATAGTCCATGGTGTTGCAAAGAGTTGGACACGACTGAGCAGCTTTCACTTTCCCACATCTGTACATGACTACTGGAAAAATCATAGCTTTGATACAGACTTTTGTCGGCAAAGTGATATAGACGATCAGTCAGTCAGTTCAGTCGCTTAGTCATGTCCGACTCTTTGCAACCCCATGAACCGCACCACGCCAGGTCTTCCTGTCCATCATCAGCTCCCGGAGTCCACTCAAACCCATGTCCATTGAGTCGGTGATGCCATCCAACCATCTCATCCTTTGTCGTCCCCTTCTCCTGCCCTCAATCTTTCCGAGCATCAGGATCTTTTCAAATGAGTCAGCTCTTCTCATCAGGTGGCCAAAGTATTGGAGTTTCAGCTTCAACATCAGTCTTAACAATGAACACCCAGGATCTCCTTTAGGATGGAATTTGGTTGAATCTTCTTGCAGTCCAAGGGACTCTCAAGAGTCTTCTCCAACACCACAGTTCAGAAGCATCAATTCTTCGGCACTCAGCTTTCTTTATAGTCCAATTCTCACATCCATACATGACCACTGGAAAAACCATAGCCTTGATTAGACAGCCCTTTGTTGGCAAAATAATGTCTCTGCTTTTTAATATGCTGTCTAGGTTGGTCATAACTTTCCTTCCAAAGAGCAAGTGTCTTTTAATTTCATGGCTGCAATCACCATCTGCAGTGATTTTGGAGCCCCTCAAAATAAAGTCAGCCACTGTTTCCACTGTTTTCCCAACTATCTGCCATAAAGTGATGGGACTAGATGCCATAATCTTAGTTTTCTGAATGTTGAGCTTTAAGCCAACTTTTCACTCTCCTCTTTCACTTTCATCTAGAGGCTCTTTAGTTCTTCCTCACTTTCTGCCACAAGGGTGGTGTCATCTGCATATCTGAGGTTATATAATGATAAATACCTTATAGTACATAAAATAGATGATAAACAGATAGACAGATGATAGATAACTTACTAGGCAATGTCCGTATGCTAGCAGCTAGACCAGCGTGAGGGCAACATGCTAGCTGTCTCTAAGGGAACAGAGGAGAAGTCCTGCAATTTTACAACAACATTGATTTTCATAGATCCATTAAGTTTAAGCTTTGGAAGGAATGTTACACAACAACTGGCCCAACCCCTTTATACCGGGAAAACGAAAATTAAAAGTTTCTAAGCCAAAGCCAAAAATAAATCCAACTCTCCTTTCTCTTTCCTTAGATCTTGCCCTTGTGCCCCTCTTCCCCCTGCCACATACCACCCATTCACATACTAAGCCCAGTTGCCTAAATAAGGCAGGAAGAGAAACATCTCCGACAATTAGAGGGTGTGTCAGGGGGTGATAGATCACAATCACAGAAGCTGAAGGACAAAAGAGGGACAAAAAATCATCTTAAAATTTTTATAAGATTTTTTTTTCATTTTTAAAAGCATCATCTGGGTTCCATATTAATTGGTCACCAAAATTAAGAAAATAATAATAAAGTTTCTCTTATCCAAATCTAAGCTTTCCAAACTAAGTTCTGTGTGTTATTCTGACAAACTAAGTTCAATTTTCTTACATTAAACATGAACCACAAACATTTGGTGGGGAACAAGGTGCAGAGCACAAATCATTCTTGAAAAAACTAGTGCTTTAAAAGCAACAGACCAACTAGATCATTTTCTAATAGGGCTTAAATGTTTATTTGAAATCTTTTACTGATGGGAAAAGTGTGTATATGTGCATATATATATATATATATATACATACATATATATATATACATTTTCTAAAGCACATCAAAATGTTGAGATTGAGGAATACTATTCATTTATGTGTTTTCAAAAGTGCCCTTCTGTTTTAGCTATTCCCTATCATATCTCCCAGAAGCCATGGAGAATATTCATTTTTCTTTGCACCAATCAATCTTTCATTATAAACAGAAATTGTGGAAAATCACAGTGTTTTATGATTCCAAATTTAGAATCTGCAGGCTTTAGAGTGACATTAAACTTGACTGTATTCTTTTTCATAATCATGAGCAAATGCTATCATTAAAAAGAGTTTTAAAGCCAGGATCATTATGTACTGTCCACTGGCATGTGTTAATTTGATGGACTTTTCTGGAAAAATAGCTAACAAGGAATGTTCAAGATTGAACACATTTTTTAAGTCAATGTTTTTTCTATTCTTTAGATCTCTTTAAGTTAATGAAGCTTGATGCAGGAATATCTGAAATGATATAATATATTTGACTCTATTACTATTTTTATAGCTATGAAACATTATGTATTCACAAGCAGCAATTTTTAAAGCAAAGAGTTACATTTGCACTCTTTTAAAAATGTGATTTTCTGGACATAGCCATAATAATGGCATTTGGGGTAGATTGTGGGGCTCCTCATTGAGGCCAGTGTCTTCCATTCGACTGTGAAGTCAAGGGGCTTAGCACGCCTCCGCCCTGGACAGTCAGTGGGCTGAGCGCCCCCTGGTGGATCTGCACAAACCATATTGAACGTTTTAGTTCTAAGATTGGTGGTGAGAAAGCACTTTCCCCTATGCCTGCATTTTTATTCTTGTCTTTATAGATGCAAATCGTATGGCAGGACCACACAGAAACGTTCCTATATCTGAAATCGCTGGTCTCCAAAATGAAAACTGCAAACTGTTAATTGGGATTCAATCCAATGTAATTTATTGGCTCATCGGTGTGAAAAGCTAACAAACTTTGTGGGCTTTGTGACAAGCAGTTGGGAGGGAAAGTGATGAGAGACCAACCTGAACTTCTTCAGGTTGTAAGGAAACCCCATCCCCGAGACACGACCTTGAGAGACTCACCAGTGAGCTTCGAGAGGACCGCCCTTCACGCCCATTCTCCAAAACAGCAGAAAGTTTAATGTTTTCAAAATGACCAAGTTCCATCTGCTGGTAAAGCCCAGCTTAGGGCTTCCCTTGTGGCTCAGCTGGTAGAGAATCAGCCCGCAATGCGGCAGACCTGAGTTGGATCCCTGGGTTGGGAAGATACCTTGGAGAAGAGAAAGGCTGCCCGCTCCAGTGTTCTGGCCTGGAGAATTCCATGCAGTGCATGGGGTCACAAAAAGTCCGATATGACTGAGCGACTTTCACTCACTCACTCACTCAAATGTCATCTGCAGGAGATAAAATGATTCAAGAACTTGGATTTTATCTTGCCTAGTCTCTTGCAGGGAGAAGGCAATGGCGCTCCACTCCAGTACTCTTGCCTGGAAAATCCCATGGACAGAGGAGCCTGGTAGGCTGCAGCCCATGAGGTTGCTAAGTGTCAGACACAACAGAGCGACTTCACTTTGACTTTTCACTTTCATGTAGTGGAGAAGGAAATGGCAACCCACTCCAGTATTCTTGCCTGGAGAATCCCAGGGACGGAGGAGCCTGGTGGGCTGCCGTCTATGGGGTCGCACAGAGTTGGACACGACTGAAGTGACTTAACAGTAGCAGCAGCAGCAGCAGCAGTCTCTTTCAGAGGTGAGAAAAACCAAGGCCCAGACAGAATACAAGGTATTTCTGGTTTTGACAACGAGACAGGGCATGAAAAGAAAGTGCTCAGAGTCCAGGAATGACAACATGATTATGGGTTCCCTGTTAGATTTAGCTCGATTTTATTTTCTTTTGAAAAAAAAAAAAAATGATAAAAGTCCACAGAAGTTTCTTTGAGAATCTGTCACCCAGATTTTTCACTTCTCTCTGGAGGAGAATGCTGATGGCTTCATGTCCTCTGCAGCGAGGGAGGGGAGGGGGCCCTGCTTTGGCTGTACAGTTTGGAGAAGAGAAGATCAAACATTGAAATAAGCTCATTGAAATGGCGTGTTTCCCCCCGGAAGACTACATCTGTAAACATCAGATCGGGACACACTGTTTGCCAGGGGGGCACTGCACCTGGAATCAGGGTGTTCTGTGTGATCAAGGACACTGGGCGCCCTGCCCTCTGAGCCCCCAGTCACTGTCCTGGGAGGCGTTGCTCTGGAACAAGCAGATGCGTGCCCTTCTGCAGATGGGGCAGGGAGGGTGCTGACTTGCGCCATTTGAGACAGGATTAGAGGGGAGAGCCCAGAAGCTTCAGGAGGAATGCAGCGGTCCCTCCTCCTCCCCAGGAAACAATCAGCAGGATTCTGTTCAGAAGAAACCCCTAGGCTAGGATTTGGGAGAGGGCAAGGGCCTGGGTCTGCCTGCCTTTTCCCCTAAAATGAGTTTCCAGGTTAGTTTGCTCTTCTGCTGAGCTTTGGGCAGGTTTTATTTACTCTAAGAGAAAAAGTAAAGATTGTTGAACTGAAAGTTTTCTGTGTTACGCGACAACATAAACTTTGTTATTCTATACTGCCCAACCAAAAAGGAAAATTAAGTATCTGAAAACACAATGGTATATTCCTTTTGAAAAGGAGTTGAATGCATGATATAGTGGGCAGGGCTGAATTGACTAGGATACTGAAGAATTTTTTTTTAATCTGTAATTTTTTAATACCCCTGGGGGAAAAATATAAAGAATATTCTGATTTGTTAATATAGAAATCTGAGAATGAGTAAGGTTTAAGGAATAGATGCCCCCTCAACACAGTGTTTTTTTTTTTTAAGAGTTCAAAGAATTGTAGGAGGGTGTCACTGATTAAATATTTTTGAGGAAATTAAAATACATATTATTTAGGAAGATATTTTGAAAGAAGAGAATGTAAGTCGGAAGATAAAGAAACTAACAGTAGTTCTTAGAAAGGTGTTGTGATGTTTCAAGTGTTGTCTTCAGTGTACAAGGGTCTTAAAGACCAAACCCTGAGACAGACAGGAAAGGGCTGTGGGTCTCTGCTGACCCTGACCTGTGCTAAATCAGCAGAAACTGGGTTCACCTGGTGCCCTGAGCATCCCTGCACTTCTCCTGGATGGAGGGTGACTGCTTGTTGTTGTTCAGTCACTCAGTCGTGTCCGACTCTTTGCAACCCCATGGACTGCAGCATGCCAGGCTTCCCTGCCCTTCACCATCTCGCAGAACTTGCTCAAACTCATGTCCATTGAGTCAGTGATGCCATCCAACCATCTCATCCTCTGTCATCCCCTTCTCCTCCTGCCTTCAATCTTTCCCAGCATCAGGGTCTTTTCCAAAGAGTCAGTTCTTCCCATCAGGTGGCCAAAGTATTGGAACTTCAGCATCAGTCCTTCCAATGAATATTCAGGACTGATTTCCTTTAGGATGGACTGGTTTGATCTCCTTGCAGTCCAAGGGACTCTCTAGAGTCTTCTCCAACACCACAGTTCAAAAGCATCCCTGTTCCATTTCTACCTCTTTTTCTCGCAGACTTTTGGAGACTTCTGAATAACCGGAGGTCTGTCTCCTCTTTTAGGATCTCATATTTCTCCAAATAGGCTGCAAATCCGTCTACTAAAGGAGAATTCCAATTTGCATTCTTCCCTTGTCAGCTATGGCTGGGTTGCAGGCCCTTACCTGCTCACTTATTGTTTGGGGAAGAGACATTCTCTGATACTTTAGAAAGCAGCCTAAAGAAAAATGTATTTATAAAGTGATGGGAAGTTACCCTCCAATCAAGAAGGACTAAAGCCTCTGTCAAGGTAAAAGACATCAGAGTAAGTAGATCCCAGGCTGTACAGTTTGGCCATCGAGTCTCCTGAGGAAATATACCATCTTTGTATCAGCCCCGCGAAGATTTCCAGGACAACGTTTTGCTGGCCCAAGTCCAACCCTGCAGTGCCAGGCTGTAAGAACATATTTCCGGGCACTCTTCAGGCTCAAGGTGAACTAAAACTTCATTAGAAAGTTCTCCTCTCTCTCCATCTCTCTGACACATAGCCACCATGCAGTATGGCACATAAAGATGGTCTGATGAAGGTGCTGTGCGAGTGAGCCCTGGGTTACCTTCGATGGGGGAGGCACACACAGTACGAAGACTTACACTGTGAGAATCATAGGAGCCAAAGAGACTATTCTGGAAAGTGTGTGCCTTTTCAGAATGAGACACCAGCTGTGCACAAAAACAATTATCTCAGGCTCCCGAAGCACATGGGCTGAGGCAGGTCCTCAGAAGGAGATGACAAGGAACAGAGAAAAGAAGGGGAGACAGAAGGCAGGTGTTGATCAGGGGAGACGAAAAGGACAGGGTACTAAGCCCTGGACCCTGCAGCATGCAGGCTGAGCGCTAGAGCCGGCTGTGGATGGGGACCACGTGTCTGAATAGGTTCATCCTTTGGAGCCGAAGCTCTGCTCTGGTGTTGAGGGCGGCAGGATGTCCATGTTAGGGGACGGGGCAGGAGTTGTGCTGGAAATCTCTGTACTTTCCTCTCAACTCTGCTCCAAAACATGCAATCTGTTTAAAAAAAAAAAAAAAAAAGGAAAGGGAAGATAGAGAGCAAAGGAAAGGGCAAAGAAGAAGTAGGAAGAAGAGGTCAAAAGAAGGTAAATTAAATTTGTCAGGGTGCAGGCTTTCTCGTTTTAAAACAAAGCACACATCTGAGCCCTCCCTCCCCACCCTGGCCCCCGCAGCCTTCCGTCAGCCACTGATGAACATGTCAGTAGCCGCCAGCTTGACGGGGGGTCGGCAACCTGGTCCCCAAACTCCACCATCTCTGGCTCGTCAGAGACTAAGCATGCACACACACACATATGTATATATACATATTATTTTCCACATTCTTGTCCCTTATTGGTTATTACAAAATATTGAGTAGAGTTCCTGGTGCTGTAGAGTAGGTCCCTGTTGGTTATCCGTTTTCTATATAGTAGCATGTATACGCCAGCATGTATATGGATTTCCCTTGTGGCTCAGCCGGTAAAGAATCCACCTGCCATGCGGGAGACCTGTGCTTGATCTCTGGGTTGGGAAGATCCTCTGGAGAATGAAAAGGCTACCCCCTTCAGCATTCTGACCTGGAGAATTCCATGGACTGTATAGTCCATGGAGTCATTAAGAGTCAGACATGACTGAGTGACTTTTGCTTTCATATGCCAGCTAACTTTTTATCATGGCACTTCCCCATTCTTTGGGTAGTTCCAATCACATCATAAAATAACTTAATATTACAATGAGAATGCATAATATAGAAACATAATAATATATGACCACAGATAACAATAATATAATATAGATAAGATGTACAATGGGCTTCCCTGGTGACTCAGATGGCAAAGAATCCGCCTGCAATGCAAGAGACCTGGGTTCAATCCCTGGGTCAGGAAGATCCCTTGGTGGAGGGCATGGCAGCCCACTCCAGTATTCTTGCCTGGAGAATCCCCATGGACAGAGAAGCCTGGAGAGCTACAAACCATGGGGTCTTAAAGATTTGGACGCAACTGAGTGACTAAGTACATGACGTACAATGTCATAATAAAACAGGAGAGAAGCAGAGAGCAGAAGGTGCTCTCAAAGAGGTTTGAGCACTTGTGGATCTTGACAGATCTCGAACCAAGTGGGTCCCTTACCAAGGCTCACCTGCACCTGCCGCAGTCTCCGATGGTCCATAGCTCAGCAACATATCGGAGCTGTATCTCTATCTACGAGGGCAGCCATTCTGGCAGGGACGTTGTGTGCTGGGATGACTGCTGTGGGTGTTATGACCACTTTTCCACAGTGCCCAACTCAGTAGGAAGAATCTTGATACATGGCAGAGAAGGTCAGCTCCTGTGGCTTCTTGAAGAATACCGTTCCAGAGTGATAACATCTAGAATCACCCCAGTTCTCATTCTGTCCATGGCCCTGCTGGAAATCATTTGCACGTCGGACACACCCCTTCTGACCTTCTGCCACGGCTTGTCACCCTGAGCGGGGAGGAATGTTCATGAGTTGGACGTCTCTTCTCGCTGGTTAGCAGAGCTCCTTGAGAACACCCAGAGGGCAGGGGTCTTCCTGCCTGCCCCCAGTCCCTCAGGGGGGTGACCTCTGCACAGTGGCCTAAGGCTGGCTTTGCTGCATCCGGGCAGCAGACAGCTTTATCCCTGGACCCATGGCAGCTTCATAGGAGTTGTCAGATGACAGCTGCCCCCTAGTACAGAAAGCTCTTATACAATGTCCCCAAATCCAAGCTTTTCTTGCATTCAGAAGCTTTGAGGGTGCCACATTCACGGTTCCATAAGAAAGCTCATTTGTTTTTATAAAATTTTAAATACTAGAAAAGTATTCTCTTAAATTAAACTACCTACCTGTGCAAGGTAAGTTTACAAAACTTAACTCCTTCAAATATATAGAGATGATCAAACCGTGGTATTTGCTGTAGTTCAAGTTCACTCATTGTGCTGCGACCCCTGGTGGTTTATATATATACAGTGACCCCTCTGTAGCCTGTCCTGCAAATGGGATCACCCATCCTTCTGCTGGACACCACTCTGGTGGTGGTGGTGGTTTAGTCGCTAGGTCATGTCCAACTCTTGCAACCCCAAGGACTGTAACCCACCAGACTCCTCTGTCCGTGGTGTTTTCCAGGCAAGAATACTGGAGTGGGTTGCCATTCCCTTCTCCAGGGCATCTTCCCAACACAGGAATTGAGCCCAGGTCTCCTGCACTGCAGGCAGATGATTTACTAACTGAGCTATGAGGGAAGCCACTCTAGTTCTAGCTAAATATCTAAACATGATTTGATGATTACTATGAGGCAGTAATTACCTCAACTTTTCATCAGAGAAGGCAGCCACGGTGATATGTTTACACACACACACACACCCTTCCATTACAACATTAGACTTACCGCCCTTAGCTTAAGGATGAAGGCTATGGTCTTTTCAGTAGTCATGTACGATGTGAGAGTTGGACTATAAAGAAGGCAGAGCACCAAAGAATTGTTGCTTGTGAATTGTGGTGTTAGAGAACTCTTGACAATCCCTTGAACTGCAAGATCAAACCAGTCCATTCTGAAGGAGATCAGCCCTGGGATTTCTTTGGAAGGAATGATGCTAAAGCTGAAACTCCAGTACTTTGGCCACCTGATGGCATCACCGACTTGAGGGACATGAGTTTGACCAAGCTGTGGGTGTTGATGATGGACAGAAAAGCCTGGTGTGCTGCAGTCCATGGGATTGCAAAGAGTCAAACACGGCTGAGTCACTGAACCAACTGATTGATGCGAAGAGCTGACTCGTTGGAAAAGACCCTGATGCTAGGAAAGATTGAAGCAGAAGGAGAAGAGGGTGACCGAGGATGAAATGGTTGGATGCTACCACCAATTCAATGGACATGAACTTGGGCAGACTCCGAGAGATGGTGAGGGACAGGGAAGCCTGGCGTGCTGCTTGGGGTTGCCAAGAGTTGGACACGACCTGGGGACTGAAGAACAAGAACAAAGGATGAACCACAAAACTGGAAACTCTTATGTAATTGAAACATAGGTATTATTAAGATGACAAAGCCTCCCTTTCCTATCTAGCTGTCTACCATCATATTATTTTATATTCTAGAATTTAATGGAAATGTTTGTTTTCTCAAAATCTTTCTAGAGATAGAAAACCTGGTGGGGGGTGGAGGGGAAGGGGGCATACAATAGAGATAGTATTGATTAGGACATGTTAGTGACTAATGAAAAGATGTATAATGAGAAAGCACTAGCTTTGCCAATTATGAATCTCCAAAATTATTTCCCAGGGCTTCAGTTCCCTCTTAATACAATCAGAATATCGAACCCCTGAACATGGCATTGCCTTCAAGTTTTTAAATACTCGGATTATTATGATAGTCCACATTTCAGTAGGAAAGACAGAGAACCACAGAAGAAAAAATAACATGTGTAAGTGATTAAAAAATACTTGCTGGCTGGGTAAATGACGACTGTGGTAGACTTCAAAGTTGCATTGAAAGCTAACCTTCTTTTAATTATATGTCAGGTATGAGGTAATCCTGGCCCTTTCATGATAATTCTTTGCATCCCTAAAATGTCATTCCTTTAATACGACTTTCCAGTTGTTTAATCAGTTTTGATTTTCTTTTATGTTTTGGTTATAGTTTTATAAATACTGTCTATGATAGCAAATGGCATTTCCTATGGATTTGGCTGGACCAGAAGGAAAACCCTTTTGGAGCAAGAGTGTGGCAGTCAATGATTGTTTTGTTAATTGGCTACAACTCTTGTAGAGTCTAAATAAGAAATTAAAAAAAAAAAAAGTTGTAAGCAATGACAGCAGAATTGAAGCCTGTCTTTTACTGTTTCATGTCAATCCATACTTCTGGGCATGATGTCAAGTGTCACTTCAGAAAATGCAGGGACCAAAGACGAGTTTGTGAAGTTGTCCTGAATGTTAGGCTTTTAAATTAATACCTGAATTGATCACACTCAGAAAATCTCAATTGATAGACAGATGGTGATGGCATTTCCTTAACTAAAAGTCTGAACACTTTGGCAATCACAAAGGAAAGCACTTGTAAAAACCATATTTGGAATTTGGATTCTAGAATTCAGATTCTCTCTGGAATTTATGATCCCTACAATGATAAGATTATTTTAACATCTATTAGTACATTTAGTCAAGGCTATGGTTTTTCCTGTGGTCATGTATGGATGTGAAAGGTGGACTGTGAAGAAAGCCGAGCACCGAAGAATTGATGCTCTTGAACTGTGGTGTTGGAGAAGACTCTTGAGAGTCCCTTGGAATGCAAGGAGATCCAACCAGTCCATTCTAAAGGAGATCAGTCCTGGGTGTTCTTTGGAAGGACTGATGCTAAAGCTAAAACTCCAATACTTTGACCACCTCATGCGAAGAGTTGACTCATTGGAAAAGACTCTGATGCTGGGAGGGATTGGGAGCAGGAGGAGAAGAGGACGACAGAGGATGAGATGGTTGGATGGCATCACCAACTTGATGGACATGAGTCTGAGTGAACTCCGGGAGTTGGTGATGGACAGGGAGGCCTGGCGTGCTGCGGTTCATAGGGTCGCAAAGAGTCGGACATGACTGAGCGACTGAACTGAACTGAACTGAGTACATTACATCCAGAGTGTTATGACTGCATCTGAAGTTTCTCGAAATGATCTTAGAAAGCTACATGAGCAGAGGGAAGTGTCAGGGAGAGGGCTTGAGGCAGAGTTTGCAGACTTGGTGTCTTAGCGGCATTTATGTATCTTATTAATATGTATTTATGAACAACAAGCTCTCACAAGAGATCGAGGTTAACAGTATACGAAACTGTTTTTATCAACAGCAACCTGTATAGTTAATAATATTTAAAAGAATGTTTTCTACATAATATTATTATTGGGTAAAGTTATAATAAAAAATTAAAGCAAACTTTCCCCCTAAAAAGAAAGAATACCCCACAGATTTAATCTCTTGCACTCATGCAGCAAAGTCAATAGGGAAATAGAAAATACTGCCAAGCAAAGAGGTTAAAATTCCAACAACAAAGACCAAAAATCGTGTCTGTGCTGGAGAGACCTTTGAGTTGTGAGCCGTGTGCTTGTGTCCATATGAGGAGAAAGGGGACCTGGAAACACCACCCATCTCCATCTCCCCCCACAGCCTGCAGAGCCAGGAGTTCCTGAGTGTGGCTCTTGCTACAAGCCCCTAATGATTTTTCTTTTTTTTTCCCTCACTGTAAAGATCCTCCCAGAGCTCTCAAGCTGGGTTGAAAATGTACCTTTCCCTGCCATTCTGCAGCTGGGCTGGAAGGCCCCTGGTGGACCCCGCAGGACACCATCAGAGCCTTCAAGTCCCTATCAAGCTCCCCTGGGAGACCAGGCACCAGCATTGTGCCCTTAAAAACCTCCTGCAGGGACCCGGTTCCCTCCAAATCCTGGCCTGGATCTAGATGCGAAGGGCCTGGAGTTCACTTAGAAACTAGGTTTCAGGAGCCCTACCTAGTATTTCCAAACATGAACCCCAAAGGCTACCCTGACCTTCAGTCTGTAGTCCAAGTTATAGACAGACATGCTAACTCAGGCGAGAAACCTAGTTCACCTGACCTTCCTGACTTCAAGGTGGACAGGACAACAGGAGACAAAACTCAGGACAGAGAGCAGGAGATGAGCTGTCAGTGTTCGAAAAATGAGTTAGTAAATAAACAACGAATGCATAGAGATTCTTTTCCCTTAAACTTGTTTTTAAGGAGAAGATCATACTTACACGATTTCTTGGAAACCACATTTGGAATTTTAAAGCTACAGAAAGTTATATATTGCTTCCCAAATGTTGGAAAAGATGGGGTAGGATTAAATTGTCCTTATCTTGCTACATGAAGATGATTTATCATATCCAATTAGAAGACAAGCATGAATATAAGGAAAGTTTAAAAAAATCCTCTTTAGGAAATTTGTTTTATTTACTTTAGGATTCTTACAATGTTCCTGACTTTTCAAGACAAGATTCTTCCCTTAGTTATCTGTTTTGCAAAAATATTTTAGAATAATAGGCTTAATGTTTTACAAATATAGGGTATTATTTTGTCTGGAGCTCTGCTGAAATCAAATGCAACCACCACCTATTCAGAACCAGTAAAAGTTGAAAGTAAGGGGCCTCAGAAATGCCAGATTTCAGAACATAATGGGGTTGAAACTGTAGCACTCACTCCTCCCCAAAAATTCTTTTTGGAAAGAGCTGGACTTCTAAAGTGTTTCTCAGGAGAAAGCAGTCAATGGCAAGCCTGTTCGCTGAGGAATTCGAGGACCGTCCCTGAGGTGAACATGTGAACTTCTAGCTGATGTTCCAGGGTGGTGCTCATTTGTGACTTAGCAGGCACTCAGCTGTTTGTTTCTTGTGCAAAGCACCAGCGCAGACACCCCAGGGACCCAGAAGGAATGGCGGCCCCCCACCCCCGGCCTTACGGACCTTCAAATACAAGGGGTAGAAATACACACAGAGAAATACATGAAGAGGCTTAATTCACTTTTTAAAAACTGTTTTTAAAACACTTTCAAATGTTTTCCTCCTCTTTGTTCCTCTAGGTAGCCCTGCGGAACAGACCAGGAAATTACTTTTAAGTCATTCGACAGATGAAGATGTCTAAAGTCAGAGAAGAGATCCTGACAAACGGGATCCAGACCATGTGGCCACAGTTGCACGCTCTTTCCCTGTTGCAGGCTGCCTTCAAGAAGCTGCGGGAAGACTCCTGACTTCTGGAGGCAGGACAGCCTGCCCTCTGCAGGGTGACCCTCCCGGGGTCTCGAGATGCCAACGTCCTTCTGAAGCCTCTGGTCCTCTCTCCCGTGGGGCCATCAGCTCTCAGGGCTCTGTGACAGCTCAGCTCTCCAGCAAAGGACCTAGTGCAGAAAGCGAAGCTTGTCAGCAGCTTCCAACCCAGAGAGAAAGAGAAAATAACTCATCCTTGCCAATCCCTGGTCCTCGTCCCAGGGGCTCCCGCTGACCGCCTGGCTGGGGCCCACTTGGCTCCTCCCGCCCTGCTGTTTCCACTCAGGGCCCATGCACGTGTGTGTGCGTGTGTGACCTCACACTTGTGCACACAGATCTGTGACCTCCACATCCCAGTCACCATGCACTTCCTTCCCCCCATTGAGGGACCTGTGCAAATTCTGATTAAAGCAGGAAGCCCACCGGCCCGGTGGCCCAGACAAGAGTTTCTATTTTTACTCAACTTTGTTTTCAGATAGGATCCTAGAGTTCACTTCAACTTCAAACCTGCATCCCTCAGGTCCCATAAGGAAGGCTTGGAACAGTCGTTAAGCATGGGTTAAGTTAGAATAGCAAGTTAAAATGCAAAATATCTCAGTTTAAATTTCAGGTGTGTGTGTTTGTTCATATGTGTGTATGTGGGTGTATACATAAGGTGTGTGCGTATATATAATATATAAAATATATGTACTCAGTATATAAAATATTATATGTAATGTGTAATATATTGTTATCAAAATATAATGATAATATAAATACATTAATCACCATATGTTATGCATAATTATAGATAGAATCTAAATTCATTATATAATATATAATTATACTATCTATTCGATATTGGATAATTATATTATATATTAGTTATATGATATATATGCATACGTGTATAAATGTTATATATTTTATATATAAATTGACATGAGTTTGAGCAAACTCCAGGAGGTAGTCAAGGACAGGGGAGCCTGGCACACTACAGCCCATGGGATTGCAAAGAGTCAGATACAATTGAACAGCAAGAAATATTATATATTTTATATGTGAATAAATATATAGTTTATAAGTTATAGTTCTACTTCTGTTTCTAAAAATATTTAACACAAACCACATCCCTCTATGCACTGGCCATGTAGCATTTGTGTATGTTTGAAGCTAAGTCGCTTCAGTTCTGTCCAGCTTTTTGCAGCCCTCTGGGCTGTAGCTCGCCAGGCTCCTCTGTCCATGGCATTCTCCAGGCAAGAATCCTGGAGTGGGTTGCCATGCCCTCCTCCAGGAGATCTTCCCGACCCAGGGATCAAACCCATGTCTCCTGTAGCTCCTATCCTGGCAGGCGGGTTCTTTACCAGTAGTGCCATCTGGGAAACTGGCACCTCTGTTTCCCTCTGTCTAGTGCCGTCCCCTTCCTGTGACTCTCACACATGGCTGTGCTCTCTGCTCTGTCTGTCTGCCCGTGGGCTGTCAGTCCCTTTTATCATCACAGAGAGAAGCACGGTTCCTCTCTTTGGGACCTGCTTGACTTCAGCGTCCTGGCCTTTCCTGCCTGGGCTGACCCCGTTCCTACAGAGTGCGTTTCTGAGGCCCAGACTCTAGTTCATTTTAAGCTTTTTGAACATAAAGAATATTGGTCTCAGTCCATCTGGGAACGCTGCATATTCAAAGTTCTGGATTATTTGGATAAAAAATGAAACAGAATAAATTCACCCACTGCCTAAAAACATCTGGTCCCTTTTAATGAAAACCTACCACTTGGCTGTCTGGCAACAAGTCTATTTGTATCCAACGTGTATCCTGAGAGTTCTTTTAATTTTTCTTTATTTTTTCTTTTCCAGCTGCAAACCCACATGAGAAGTAGACACGCTCTTTCATGTAATTCTTCACTGAAAATGATCTGAAACTATTTCCCAACTTGTCTGAATCCATTCTGAATATTCAAGGGACATTTCACAGACTTGAACCAAAAAACTCCTCCAGTACCTGAAATTGGTGTCTTCATTTTGACAAATGTCATGAAGAGCACAAATCCTATAGATTGAGACCTTCAACCATCAGGAAGTCTGTGTTAGCTGCCTGATTCCCTCAGAGTCCTAGTCGAATCTTCTAAAGTAAAAGGCATTAAGATTGCTAAGTCTCCTTCCATATGCCAACATTCCCAGCCTTTGGTGATGGATACAAGTAATGCACAGGGCTTCTAACGCTACAGTTTAACATACGCTACAGTTTAACATTTGTATTAAACCTTACTGCTTTCAAAGCATTTCAGATACCTCATCCCTCTTGACTCTCTTGACAAACTTCTGAAGTAAGCAGAGCAGCTAGTATCCTCTCTGCATTGAAGAAGAGAAAAATGAAACAAGCAAGGTGAAATAACTACAACTTCTCTCTAAGACGGAGGCAGAGCTCTCCTTCGACCTACCCCTCTGCTCAAGGCACTGTGATGGGTAAAATATTAGCAGAGAAGAGCAGTAAGACGCCACTTTCTTCGGGGCTCTTGCATTCTTGTGAGCCAGATGTGGAATTCAACCGGCAAGAGCAGCGGGAGCAGGACACCAGCTGGGTTTGGAAACAGGTCCACCTCCAGAGGTGAAAGGAGTCAGGTGCCCCCTCCAGTCTTGTGTGTCGATGCCAGAGGCCAGGTGAAGTCTTTTCTTGTCTAAAAAGGAGCCTGAAAACCAAAAACGGTTGCCAATTCCATGTTCCACCATGACTTTTAAAAAGAGGGAGAGGACACAGAACAGTCTGTGACAAGAAACTGCACCAAGAGGCCCACGAGCTCATTGTAATCGGAGCAGCAATGTCACCAACAGCATGCAGACAGAGCCCCTGAATGACAGTTGTAAGGTCTGGTTCTGGACAGGGCAGCACAGTAGGCCAGGTGAAGACAGTGGAAGCTCCACAGGCTGGGGAGAATAATCAGAAAGGGATGGAAAGAGAGAACAATGAAAAAAGCATTCAAAATGACTGCAGAGCAAATTATCAGAAGAAGTTAAGCATCATTTGATGGTGAGGCACAGGAAGTACATGATCGAAAGGGATGCTCACTCAAGACAGAGTTCATTCTGCAGACTGTGACTTTCAGGTGAATATGGACAAGATGTTCTACAGGATAAAATCTCAACTTTCGTTGCAAAGGTATTCTTAAACAAAACAAGCCTAAATAGCAGATTTTCTAAACCACTAGATACTAAATTGCTATATAAAAGAGCCAATTACAAATTTGAGGAAGAAAAATATAGATGTTGCTTTTTTTTTTGGGTGTAGTAGATGCAGTATTGGTTTCTTTTTGCTGCATAAAAATTATCACCAATTTATCTGCTTAAAACCACACCTTGTTACTTACATGTCTGAAGATTGGGGAGCGGGTATCTCTGCTGATTCTCTGCTTGGGGTATCTCACAGCAAAAACAAGGCATTTGGAAAAGAATCCCCATCCAAGCTCACTGGGGTTGTTGGCAGAGTCCGATTTCTGGTCCCCATTGGTAAAGGTCCTGTCTACCTGGCGGCCATCAGCTGAGGCCGCTCTGTCCTTGTGGAGGCCACTAGCCTTCCTCCTTCCTCCACACCAGCGACTGTAGAGCAAGCCCCTCTCATGCCTCAAATATCTCTGACTTCCTATCCTGCTAACACCAGAGAGAAGCTCTGTGCTTTGAAAGGACTCAAACAATGCCATTCAGTCCATTGAGATAATCGCTATTTCACTCAGTCATTCACAACTTACATCCTTTTCAGAGGCTCCACCCACAGTCAAAGAGGAGAGGATTTCACAAGGGTGAAGGGTCATCGTGGGCCTTTGTTAGAACTCTGCATCCCAAATACGGGTCAGACTTGAGGTTGGAAAGAGAATTAGTGAAGTGGAAGACAGGATGAACAATTAATTTGAGAAAATAGCACACACACACCCATAGTTTATTATTTTGTAATGAACACTTGAGAAATCAAAAACATTTCCCACTTATTCTCCCAACAATGGAAGAATGTCTCCAACATTCTTTTAATAATAATCCCAGAAGAGAATGAAGGGAATGTCAGAGAGAGAAAAGAAATAATTCTTGATTTTTATAGGGATGTCAAGAAATGTACAATTTTTATTTAGAAAGTATACTTAGTATAATAAATAACAATAAATTACCTCCAAAGAACTACAATTAGACTGATAGCATACTCCCTATTAGGAATAATAGATGTCAGAGAGTACACCTGGGCAGAGGCCTCATACATTGGTCTAGACCAGTGTGTTCAATTAAGTGCTCAAGCAAAAGTAACAGCATCTGGAAATGTCTAATTAAGGTGAGCAACCAAGAAGGGGATAAAATAACACAGGGAAGGGAACTGTGATCAAAGAATCACTGCTGAGGAGCCAGGAACCTATTGAAATATGGAACCCAAAGCGGGTGTGTTCACATCAGAGGACGCATTTGACATTACCAACTTTAAACACTTGAAAGTAATATGACGAATAAACATCAGGAGGAAAGGAGTTCAAGAACAATAGTATGTTTACCTTACTTGTCCATCAGCAGTGTCAAAATTTACACATGAAATTTTTTAAAAGTACAAAATAAAGGTATTTTCTTACACACACTCACTACAGGAGCTTCCCACCCCCAGGACTCACAGCCTCATCCAAGGGGCTGGGAAAGTGTACAGGTGAGCACGTGGGAAAGACAACCAGGCAGAGTGTGTGGCCAAACGGAGCAAGGACATACGCTGAGTATGCTGCTAAGTCACTTCAGTCGTGTCTGACTCTGTGCGACCCCATAGATGGCAGCCCACCAGGCTCCCCCGTCCCTGGGATTCTCCAGGCAAGAATACTGGAGTGGGTTGCCATTTCCTTCTCCAATGCATGAAAGTGAAAAGTGAAAATGAGGTTGTTCAGTGTGTCCAACTCCTAGCGACCCCATGGACTGCAACCCACCAGGCTCCTCCATCCATGGGATTTTCCAGGCAAGAGTACTGGAGTGGGGTGCCATTGCCTTCTCTGATACGCTGAGTATACTTGTGCTCAATTCATCGTTCAAAGAAAACCACCTCTCATTGTAAAGGGCCAAAAATAAACCTCTAAACAACAATGATATGGTCAGAAGAAATATTCAGTGAGTAAAGCAAGCAAGGTCAGGAGGAAATACCAAATAACTTTATTCATAAGCAAAAAATAGAGTTACGTATGTCAGTGATACACAGGTCTCTTTGAAAGAGGAGAAGTCTGTCTTAAGTGGGGAAAACATGCTGTAGCAAGCCATCAATCCAGGAAACAGCAGTGCAAAAAAGAAAAAGATAAAAATAGAAAGCAAACAGAAAGACAGTAGAAATAATTCCAAGTGCATGAATCCACAGCAACAATAAATGTAATGGTCCTAAACTAAGCTACTGGAAGAGAGATGACAAAATTGCATGACTGATAAAATTAAAACACAAAATACCGAATGATAAGTTTTGCTACATAAATATTAGGCACATGTACAGTGATATAAAAATATCAATATTAGGAAAATTAGATTAAAAATGAATCCTGTGTAATAATGAAATTAACATTCCACTACCAAGAATTTGTAGAGTCATATGTTTTATGTCCCTGATACCATAATGTCAAAATATATAAAGCATAAAAAAGTGAATTATAATTATAGGAGGAGATTTTAGCATAGCTTCATCTGAAATGAAAAGCCAAGAGAGTCAACAAAAGTTTGTCAAGTCTAAAAATTTAGCTCCTTACTTTCTTTCCTGATTGACACAGAACTGTATGAAAACTTCTAAAAGTTCTACCAATCAATCCTAAACAAAATCAACCCTGACTATTCATTGGAAGGATTGGTGCTAAAGTTTAAGCTCCAATAGTTTGACCAACTGACGCAAAGAGCCGACTCATTGGGAAAGATCCTGATGCTGGGAAAGACTGAAGACAGCAGAAGGGGATGACAGAGGATGAGCTGGCTGGATAGAATCACCAACTCAATGGACATGCCTTTGAGCAAAGTCTGGGCGGTAGCAGAGGACAGAGGAGCCTGGCATGCTGCAGTCCACGGGGTCACAAAGAGTCAGACACGACTTAGCGACTGAACAACAGCACCAACAGCTCTAGCAATTTTAACCATTAATCTGTTCACTAAAGGTGCCAACATAAACGCATAGAGGCTGGCACTAGTCTAAAGCTGGTGTAGAAGTGAGAAGATGCAGCCAGCACAGTGCTCCACTTGTGAGGATAAAGCCGCCCAGGTCTTCTGAGGGCACAGATGTGCCCAGTGTTCGGTGAAGCAGCCACCTTGGGTGAGGGTCCTGCCAGGTGCAGGAAGCCATGCTTTTTTTTTCAATCTTAATTTTACTCTATGTAACTTTTCACAGGGCTTCCCTGGTGGCTCAACGGTGAAGAATCTGTCTGCAAGGCAGGAGACTCGGGTTTTATCCCTGGGTCAGGAAGATCCCCTGGAGCAGGGAATGGCAACCCACGCCAGTATTCTTACCTGGAGAATTCCATGGACAGAGGAGCCAAGTGGGCTACAGTCCATGGGATCACAATGAATCGGAGACGACTGAGCGGCTAAGCACACAACTTTTTGTAAGTTTCCATGTATTTTCTCCATTGCAGGTATTTTATATCCATGAACTGTCTGTGTCCCTCTTTTAATGAATTATCATCTGGTAATGACAAAATCTGCAAAGATTGACTGTAGACCAGGTGTTCTCAGTGAGTCTCAGAGGATCCATATCCCACAAAACCTAGCCCTTGGACAACAATTATAAAAGGGTTCGTGACAACAGCACCACTGCCCATCAGAACAAATGCGGGTGTAGCACTTACGGGTGTTCCAGGCAGTCCGTCCGCACAGCAGCACTGTAGCAGGTGCTGGCGTCCCCATCCGGCCGAGGGCTCACCCCGCACCTCAGAGGGCTCACCCCACACCTGCTGGAACTGGGATGCCCACAGCCATGCTTGTGGCCCTGACCTCACAAGGACCCGATGCTCGGGGTTTAATGCTCTGCTCTTCTTGCCCTGAAATTCTTAACTATTTTTCTGGGAATGTGAGCTTTGAGAGACAAGTTGGTCCAGCAGAGCATCTGCCAGGGCCTTGGAGCCTTGGCTCAGGGGTGTCCTACTTCAGCCACTTTTGAAGCCCTTGAGAAAGGCTCCTGGCTGTCTGACCCTGACCCCTGGCTCACTGGACCCAGCCTGGCTCCCCTATGGCCCCAGTCTGGACTTCACTGCTCCAGGGGCCCAGGCAGGGTCACAGGTGGGAGCCGTCCCACCTGGGGGCTGCCCCGCTCACTGCTTTTGGAGGCAACTTGCCAGTCATGCACCCTGACCCATCACAGAAGGCAGGGGGCATGTACAGTCCATTGAGGGGTACAGAGCGTGAGACCACACTGCCGGGGATCGGAGGTGGTGGGAGACAGCCTGCTGTCTGTGAACCCCAGGTGGCAGAGTGAAGGTCTCAGGCACCCCCAGAGTCTGCCCTCATCTCACAAAATGCCCACTCCTAAAGGAAGAACAACATTAAATTACAAATGAAGAATTCCACATCAGGTCAAGAGAGAGCTACCAAAAAAAAAAAAAAAAAGAAATATATTTTATTACCTCTAATTTCTCTGTTTTTTCCTGTTTTTAAACAGCCATCCCACTTTTATTTTATACTGGGATATTTAAACTAGCTACCTCCTTCCCTATCCTACGCTACAAAAGACCTTTAAAGTCACTGGGTTTATCTCTTCCACATTTTGGACAGTTCTGTCATTCAGAGCCACACTGGATGAGTCAAATCACTTAGTAAGCACTTGTCCCCTGGATTTTCTCTTCTCCAGGTAAAGATGTTCACTTCTTAAAATGTCATCATCTTAAGGTGACTGTAGACCACCATGACAAACTCTTTGGATAGGACATCTCATGCCAGGTTATTTTCACACTGGTATGAAAATGTGGGGAAAAAGTAAAAATTAAATACAGATGGAGTTCAAGGTAAGTCTTCCTGGGTGTGAAAAGTCACAGACACCAAGATTTGAACATGAATGAGAGAAAAATGTCTCCAGGACACATCCTGTCCCCAGAGCAGCTTGTGTGTGCATGGCCCGGGGTGGGGGTGGGGGCGAGCTGTCTCCTGGGATAGCTGCTGATGAGGGGCATCCTGGAGAGGAAGGCCCCTTTGGTGCTGGACTCAGTGGCCTTATAACTCTGAGGTCTAGAAAGAAGAGCAATTACTGTGAAATTACATTTACATGAGTAGACATATTCAACTAGAGTGAAATATATCCTTCGGCCTTTTAATCACTAACATATCTAATACTTGGAAACTCCGCTGTGTCTATATCCCCAAATGATTACGTAAAGCTAGTTCAAAGACATAGATGAACAATAGGGAAAAGGCACTATTAAAACCTCTGCAGATCTGAGCTGGGGTTGCAGGGAAGATTCAGTTAGTTATGAGCAGAAGCTAAAGAAGGAGCAACAGGAAAAGTTAGAGAAAGACACCTTATAACCATTAAGTGGGCTCTCAGGTGGCTCTAGTGGTAAAGAACCTGCCCGCCGATGCAGGAGACGTAAGAGACTCAGATTTGATCCCTGGGTCAGGAAGATCCCCTGGAGGAGGGAATGGCAACCCACTCCAGTATTCTTGCCTGAAGAATCCCATGGACAGAGGGCCCTGATGGGCTACAGTCTATAGGGTCGCAAAGAGTTGGACACGGACTGAAGCAACTTAGCACACATGCACACGACCATCAAGTACCTCATTAATTCTGTTAAGTATCAACACTCGTATATTACTCCATGGCTGGTGAATTCTGGAAATAAGTACTTCTCTTCTGCCCTCTCCTTCACCAACAGAAATACCCATTTCATCCTCAGACTTACATCTTCTTAGCAAAAAGCCAAGACTGTACAAAAGTGATCACTTTTCTGGCAATGCATGCTTACAATAAGAGAAAGTTAGAAAGGAAGTCAGATCTGCCTGCTTGAGGTTGCTAAAATCCACTTCACATTGATTAATTCACCGAAATTACCCAAGACCAGCTCACTAGGGAACATCTGTCATAGAGCCAAGGTAAGTGAGACCTTTCAGGACCTGCTAGATGCCAAATACGCAAACTAAAATTGCTATAGGGTTCAACAGTGCCAGAGATCTTTGCTTTTAATTTCTTCAAGAAGTTTCTTTGGGAGCAAAGTACATGAAATTTTGCTAATAGAGACCCTTCCTTCAAGGGTAGCCCATGATATGGCATTCCGTTACTTTGATGTCTCCCCATGTATGCTCCAAGGTTTGATCTGATAACGACTTTGCACCCATTATCATGCAAATTCCACACACGGAACAGCACGCTAAGAGAGACACAAAGCTGTCTGTGTCAAAAGGTTTGAATAAACGCTAAATGTCATTAGCAGGGTCTCTCCTTCTTCCCAGTCAATTCCCAGAACCCTGATTTCTTTTCAATCTTTCTTTAAAAATGATCTCATCCTGATCTAATGATGCTGATTCACAGACACGGTGAGGTAATGCACTTAAGATAATGCATCATCTCCACGGCTCACACAAGTGTGAATATTAAGCAGAATTTCAGTACAGCATTAACTTTTACTGTAACAAGAAACTGCAAACCAATATCACAGTGCAGCCACCAGCACAATGCCACACTGACAAGATGGCATTAGGAAATATCAGAGAAAATGCCTTTTCTTCTTATTATAGAATGTCAACTAATTTTATAGCTTCCTCATTTAGAAGAGAGAGGGTAAATAACAGTTTTTAAATAGTAAGTTAAAATGGTTTTTTATATAAAAAGCAATGTGTAAATCTTCGTAATCCAGTGATAAACTAGGCATTATTTTTTTTTTCAGGCTACCTTTTTCGAAGCACAAAGAGTTTGAATTTATGGATAAATGTATCAAAAGCATCTTTGAAACATCTGACTATAGAATGAATTTTTACTGGTCCTAGTAATAGACACCAGACTCTCAGAGAAGTCTTTCACACTTTATAGCTGCATTCAGGTCACATTGTGTGTATTCATGGCACAAAGGGATATTTCTCTTTCAATTTTATATGTATAACTATTATAATCAATGTGTTTTCTCAAAATATATGAACATGGATTGCAATGAAAAGAATACAGATTGGGAAAAGTGTAGGTAAATGGAATTGCAGACATCAGAACTCAGGTGGGGTCTTGGAGTCATCTTTTCTAGCATCCCTCTTTCATGGGTGATGAAATTAAGACCTAGAGATGATAAATGATGAGAAGATGCAATCATGTGTTTGATCCCCTCACATACTAACTGTAGGGCACAATTAGTGATAGGGTTATGCTGATGAATGCAGCTTGGTTCTCATCCTCAAATAGCTTTCAGTGTAGCAGGAAACTCCAATATGTAAACAACCGATTATACTGGAAACAGAAAACACAAGTGCTATGAGTGAAGTGTCGTGGGACAGCAGGAAGAGCAACCCACGGCGAAGGGGAGAGAGACAGACAGTTGGAGGTTCAGTGGAAACTGAGAGCCTGAGTGGAACGGCGATGATGGGAGAAGGCAAACAAGAGCACAGGATGGACCGAGGTCCCAGCATACAAGACACAGAGAAAAGATGGCCTTGGGCGCATGCCACGGAGGGGCATGGTGGAGAGTAAAGTGGCCAAGAGTGAAAAGTCACCAGGTGGCAAAATCTTTTCAACCAGTTTGGTTAGAAGAGTTGTTAGGAGCACAGCAGAGCCTGCCAGGTATTTCAAAGCTGTTTACTAGTCTGGAGGGGGCTTTCACGAATTTTTGTATAATAAGATGGTTTCACTGGTAAAACGGGAAGAAAGCCAAGATGTAGAGGGTGCTACACCATCACAAAGAATAGCATACTGATGCAGATACTGTGGCCACCTGTTGCGAAGAGCTGCCTCATTGGAAAATACCCTGATGCTGGGAAAGATTGAAGGCGGAGGAGAAGGGGATGACAGAGGATGAGATGGTTGGATGGCATCACCGACACAATGGACATGAGTTTGAGTAAACTCTGAGAGTTGGCGATGAACAAGGAGGCCTGGCATGCTGCACCTGGTCTGTGGGGCACAAAGAGTTGGGCATGACTAAGTGACTGAACTGAACTGAACTGAAAGATACTTATTTTTTGTTACACTTTCTAGATTACAAATCAAGATCTTGCGTAGCATTTCATTTGACCTTCTCATTTTCTCTGGGAGTGGAACGAGGATTATTTTAATTGTAAAGATAAACAAACTGTGCCTTTATGAGTTTTCTGACTTGATTAGAAGCAGATTTTGTAGACCAAGTCCAGTGATCTTTCCAATATATATTAAATCTCAAAAATTATGTATATTTACGCATTTATTTATTTGCATGATAGTGATAGTCATTCACTTGTGTCCAGCTCTGCAACCCCATGGACAAATAGCCTGCCAGGTTCCTCTGTCCATGGAATTACCCAGGCCAGAATACTGGAGTGGGCTGCCATTCCCTTCCTTGCATAAAGGTGCACCCAGAAGGTCAGAGTGAAGTTTGAAATGGCTGAGAACCTAGAGCTGTCCGAGAGAAGAGTCTCCAGGCTGATGAGCACTGCTCTCTCTCTGCAGGGGGCTCTCCTCTCCCACCCTGCACCCTGCACTTAGCCCTGGAAGCCTGGCTTTCATCCTGTGCTTTCAGCGACTGATAACCCCCCAGAGATCAGATCCAGGGGCCTTTTCTCTGTTCCCACCCCTTTGATCTCCGCAGCCTTTAAAGCTAGTCACATCTCCATTCCCTCTTCTTGAGGCGGGGCTGGTTCCTTCACTTTCAGAGCTGAGTTGGCCGTTTTGCACCCAATATCCCACTTCTCTGGGTGGTGGTTTAGTCGCTCAGTCAAGTTCGACTTTTGCAACCCCACGGACTATATAGCTCACCAGGCTCCTCTGCCCTTGAGATTTCCCAGGCCAGAAAACTGGAGTGGGTTGCTGTTTCCTCCTCCAGGGGATCTTCCTGACCCAGGGATCAAACCCAGGTCTCCTGTATTGCAGGCAGATTCTTTACCAACTGAGGCACCATCTGCCCTTTGGTCCCCCTCGTGGACGACACAACCTCTGACCAGGGCTTACCCGTGAGTCTGACTTTCCCTGAAGATGTGAGCTTCTCTCTCTCTCCTGTTCTGAAAACTCTCCTTGGTGGATATCATTCATTCATTCATTAGTTCATTCACTTATTACCTACTTGTTTCATGCAATGGCACGCCACTCCAGTGCTCTTGCCTGGAAAATCCCATGGACAGAGGACCCTGGTAGGCTGCAGTCCCTGGGGTCACAAAGAGTGGGACAAGACTAAGCGACTTCCTTTTCAATTTTCACTTTCCTGCACTGGAGAAGGAAATGGCAACCCACTCCAGTATTCTTGCCTGGAGAATCCCAGGGACGGGGGAGCCTGGTGGGCTGCCGTCTATGGGGTCGCATAGAGTCGGACACGACTGAAGTGACTTAGCATAGCATTCATGTAAATAGCTCCTCTGTGATTTCTAGATTGACCAGGAATAAATGCGGGATGTATCACCACTTCTTTTTTTTTTACAGAATAAACTTCTCTTTGCAACCGCTGAAAACAAGCAAACCAAGGAAAAAAGCAAGCAAAAACCTTCTATAGTGTATTTTAAAGCTTTAAAGCATATATTAAGTGTTTTAAAATATGTATAAGATATTGTAAATATTAAATGTATAAAAACTTATATAACCTTTCAGACATTCTCTTCAAAATGTAATTCTGCCCCACCCCCTACAGTCTCTAACCCCTGTCTCTGCTTCTCTTTTTTCCAAAGAATTAATTATGTCTGATGTCTATCCACTACTTATTTACATTATGTTATTGTTTGTTTCTCTGCCTTAGAATATGAACAACCCAAGGGCAGGAATTTCATCTGCTTTGTGCATTGTTATATCTCGGGTACCTTGAACTGCAACTAGTATTTTATGGATTCTCAGGAAGTATATGAATGAAAGAACAAATTTCATTTGGTTGAAAGAACAAACTGACTTTGAGGAACATCCAGCCAGTGGACTTTTCTACCAGCATGGGCAGGATCAGTTTCACTGTCAGCCCTGCTGAACTCACCTGTTCTTCAGCAAATCCAATGGAATGAAGTTTATGGGAGTAGAAATCCCAGCGCCGTGGAAGCAGCAAGAAAGGACTGTGGTGCGAGGTCTCTGCGATGTTGGGAGGAGAAACGGCACCCTGGACTCTGGGAATCTCTGTTCATATCATTCCCCAATGAAGTAAAGGAAAGGCCAAAGCTAACTGTGCTCAGCTTCCCAAAGAGAAACCCACTTCAGGGCACCTGGCAATGACCTTGGAAAGTGCTTCTCAGAGCATCAAGTGTCAGGGAGGGTTCCTTCCCTGGTGCTCCAACCAGATTTGGGTCTTCAAACAGCCTCATAAAGGCAACAGCCACATTGATGATTATTCTCTGTTGCGAAGTATTCCCACATGATTATGTTTAAAAAAGAACCCACAATTACCCAAAATTTCCTGAAAGGGTAGCTGAGCTGTAGAAAACAAAAAATTTTCACCTTTCTACAAGGAACTAACATGACTTTTTCTTTGTAGTATACTAGATGACTTTTTTTTTTCAAACCAGCATGTAGAATTGAGCCAAGTATTGTCTGTCTAGATATTATATCCTTGTAAAACAATTCCAAATGATAACCATTTGACAGAGGGGCCTATAAAAATAGATTTCTGTCTCTCTCAATCATGCTGCTGCTGCTGCTGGTAAGTCGCTTCAGTCGTGTCCAACTCTGTGTGACCCCATAGACGGCAGCCCACCAGGCTCCCCCATCCCTGAGGTTCTCCAGGCAAGAACACTGGAGTGGGTTGCCATTTCCTTCTCCAATGCATGGAAGTGAAAAGTGGAAGTAAAGTCGCTCAGTCGTATCCAACCCTTAGCAACCCCGTGGACTGAAGACTACCAGGCTCCTCCATCCATGGGAGTTTCCAGGCAACAGTACTGGAGTGGGGTGCCATTGCCTTCTCCATCTCTCAATCATAGTTAAGCACAAATGCAACACTTGATTAATGATTGCTTTTTTAAAAAGCAGCTCTCAAATCAGATAGGATAGGACCTTTATCATAGACACTCAGTGTTAAACAGCTGGTCTTCTGCTGTGATTGTCCTGGTGCCAATGAACTGTCAGGGCAAGGAGTGACTGAATATCAGCCTCGTCGGTTCCCTGCATCAGGGAGGGAGAAGAGGAGACACACGGGGTGCTGGCAGTCAGCCAGCCTTGACATTCACTCTCTCATCAAAGGAAGGACTCCAGTTAATTTATTAAGGCGCCCCTGATGTAACTAACCTGGGGACTTAAGAACTAAGCAAGTTCCTCCTCCAAGTCAACTCCAACATTTGCTGTAGAAAAGAACTCCCAACAAGATGATGAACCTTCTCTGGGAGCTTACAGAGACGTGATGTCTGGCTCACCCACAAATATCAATGTGTTCTTGACCTTGCTGGAAGATGAAAATAAATTAGCTAACCACAGCACAGCCGGCAGGACTCGGGGGAAAAGTGAAGAAGCCTGTCTCTATGTGGACATAGAAGGAGAGAGTGATGGTGGGAATATGTCCAAGAAAAAGCCAAAGAGATCACTGCAGCTTCGTTAAGAAAATAATTTATACTCAATACTTTTCAAATAATGAAATAGACATCTTTCCCTTAAACTTCACCTCAGAGAAACTATTAATTAAATCACAATGGTGCATAAGAGGAGAAAAATAAAATTACATATAAATGACTCTCGTTTCTTGTTTTATTCTTAACGGACCTACTGTGTGGAATACATTTTGGTTGGAAAGACTTGTCCTCCTTACTGGCTACCTACAAAGAACAAAATGAAAGTGTCTATGAGGTTCCCATGTGGGACTGTAATCATGGTCTTCTTCCTTTTACCTTATTTGTCTTTTTTTTTTTTTTTTCTGTAAAGAAGAAAAAGCTCCAATGGAGACGTATCAAGGGGATGTGAGGAGCGTGCAGAGGATGTCAATAGTGAGAGAGAAGGAAGAATGTGGTTCACTCCTTTCCCTTAGAGGGGAGGGGTGAGTTCTGGGCAGTATCAGGAGAGTGTTAGGGTCAAGACCTAGGACTGCCTGCATCCAGACCCCCTCACTGGTCCTCTCTGAGTGACACATGAGAAATCCGAGGCCTCTTGCTTCAGTGCTGGGTTGGAGCGCTCGCTCATCTGGGACCCAGAGTCACGGATGAGATCTGTGACTTCTCTGACCACTAATCTAAGAAGGAAAACAAGGGTGGGTGGATGGGGAGGTTGGGAGTGACACGTGTACACTGCTGATACTTTGTATGAAATAGATCACTAATGAGAACCTATTGAATAGCATAGGAAACCCAGTGCCCTACGGTGACCTCAATGGGAAAGAAACCAAGAAAGAGGGGACATATGTACATGTGGGGCTCTCCCGGTGGCTTAGCAGTAAAGAATCCACCTACAGTGCAGGAGCCGTGGGAGACGCGGGTTTGATCCCTGGGTGGGGAAGATCCCCCGAACTGAGCACTCACATAGGTATATGTACTCACTTTGCTGTACGGTGAAAACTAACACAACATTGTTAAGCAACTATCCTTCAATAAAAATTAATTTTAAGTGAGGAAGAACAGGAACGCAGAGGGGCTGGCCTGCCTCATGGTGGCCGATGTGCAGGAAGGAACCAACGCAAAGAGTTCTCGCCCCGCTCTTCCCCACGTAAGGTACTCAGCTCCTACCGCATGTGCGCTGAGCTGGACCACAGAGGATGCTGTGAGGCTGGGGCTGACCGGGTACCAGAGGTTGAACTCAGACAGGCAGGGTAGTTAGGGGAGACACGAGCTCTCGTGCTTTGCTTTCTGTGAGGTGCAAGTCTTTGGAGGAAGAGGAGAGACAGGGTCAGACTCGGTTTTCAAAGGATCCCACGGCTGCCCAGCTGGGACTCAGTGGACGGTGAATCAGGACCGAAGGCGGGCGTTCGGGATGCTGACAGAGCAACCCAGCTGGGAGACAGCGGTGCCCGGGACCTGAGCGCTATTCGCTTCCCCTCCCAGCTCATCTGCAGACACCTTGGTGGTTCCTCTCCTCTGCCTGCACAGTTTTCGCCCCTTACCCCTCCCCTTTTCCTCAGTATCCACCCTTTTCTTCTGTTTTCTTGATCACCCTACCAGCCTGCATCCATGGTAGAGCATTTACTCTTGTACTTCTTATCGAGGCATTTACTTTTATTTTTAAATATAGCTCATTTTTTATGCCTGAAAAACTTGGTGCTGTTAATTTCCCTTAAACATTTATCCACATCACTGGCTCAGTGGACCTGAGTCTGAGCAGACTCTGAGAGCTAGTGAAGGACAGGGAAGCCTGGCATGGGGCAGTTCATAGGGTCGCAAAAAGTCCAACACAACTTAGTGACTGAATTACAAAAGCAACAGTGGCGTGTGTGTGTGTATGTCTGTGTGTGCGCACTTAGTCACATCTGACTCTCTCAGACTCCAAGGACTGTACCTCGCCAGGCTCCTCGGTCCTGGGATTTCTCAGGCAAGAATACTGGAGTGGGTTGTCATTTCCTTCTCCAGGGGATCTTCCCAACCCACGGATCAAACCTGCATGTCCTGCACTGCAGGAAGTTTCTTTACCTCTGCACCATCGAGGAATATATATTTGTAATGTATGTAATGTATATTTGATAAGCTATATATATATATATTTGATAAACCATATATATATATATATATATAAACCATATTTGTGTGTTCTAAGTCTCTTCAGTCATGTCTGACTCTTTGTGACCCTATGGACTATAGACCACCAGGCTTCTCTGTCCATGGGATTTTCCAGGCAAGAATACTGGAGCAGGTTGTCATGCCCTCTTCCAGCGCATCTTCCCAACCCAGGGATTGAACCTATGTCTCTTATGTCTCCTGAACTGGCAGGTGAATCCTTTACCACTGGTGCCACCTGGGAAGCCCATATAAACTACATATATATGTACAATATATGTATATACATATGCATATATACACATATATTATATGTATATGTAATGTATATGTATGTGTGTATGTATGTGTGTACATATATATACATATATGTATGTGTGTGTGTATATATATGTATATATGTATAACTGTCTTCTAGAGATGAGAGGGCCCTTGTGAGGTGAAATATAGTTTTAAAATATACAGAAATTCTTATTCTATATATGAATTTAGATGCCCATATAGAGAGATTATACCTTCATATTATTATTTTTTGTTTTTAAGTCAGTGGAAGCAGTGAAATTATTCTGAAGGTAAAAATTGCAATTCTCGAGCTTACGTATATTTTCTCTCAGCTTATTCTCTCGTCTTTCCTTGTTCATTCTTTCCTTCCCTTACTTAATGAGCACATTTAACATGGATTACGTCTCAGATATTATGCAAAGTTTGATGGATCAAAAATCGATATTAATAGATTCACCCCATGCCCTCAAGGAGTTTACAGATGAATGAAGAAGACACTTAAAAACTGTAAACCTTTGTAGCAGCGCAGAAATGTACAAAGGTATGCAATGTGTTTGAACAGGTGTGGCCAGATAATTTCTCAAATAAAACTTAAATGACCAAGTGACAGAGAGCAGGGAGAAGTGGTATTATGTACATAGTCCTAAACCAGGCTCTTTATAGAACACATTCAAACATCAGGAATTGACTTTTTAAGTTACCAAATTGTGTATAGCTCAGTCTTGACAAAATAAACCCCAAATTGTTCACTGCGGCCTTTAGATGCATTTCTTTCTATTTCTGATATTTTTGAACCTCTGGAAGCGGCATATAGCCTGACTTACGTTACTAAATATGTAACAGAAGTAGAAATAATGGTTTTCATCCAACAATGAGTTACTGATTCCCTTTACCTCATTTTGATATTGTTTCTAAGCCTACACAATTCCTGCCCAAAGGGAAAGGATGTAAATTCATGTGCATTCCAAACAAGCATGAGTTGCTCTCAAATTGTAAATCTGGTCCTTTTTAAACCCTCTCACTCCTATCAAGCAAACAAGCCCAAATCCTTCATATTGCAAAACACTGTAAAATTAAAACATGAGAAAGGCCTAAAGTTGGTCCAGGTTGCAAGTAGAACTTCATTGCTCTGTTCTTACAGCATGCAATTCATTGGGGCTTGGACTTCAGCGATACTGTGTCAGATAGTGGGAGAGGGAAGACGTTAGTTCCAGTTTCAGAATTAAAGCAGTAGAACCAGCTCCGTGGGAATGGTCTCAATGTCTCTCTCAACTCTGGTTGTTCTCCGGGAAGAAGATGTAACCAGAGCGTCACTGGCCTCATTTTCAGAGGTGGGGTCCACACGTTCTTCTCAGTTTGCCTGATACTGCTGGTGCTGCTAAGTCACTTCAGTCGTGTCCAACTCTGTGCGACACCATAGACGGCAGCCCACCAGGCTCCCCCGTCCCTGGGATTCTCCAGGCAAGAACAGTGGAGTGGGTTGCCATTTCCCTCTCTAATGCATGAAAGTGAAAAGTGAAAGTGAAGTCACTCAGTCGTGTCCGACTCTTTGCGACCCCATGGACTGCAGCCTACCAGGCTCCTCCATCCATGGGATTTTCCAGGCAAGAGTACTGGAGTGGGATGCCATCGCTTTCTCTCTCTCAGTTTGCCTACCTGACATGTATCCTATGTCTGCCTGCCCCAAGCCCATGAGTTCATGGACCCTAAGAAGGTCAGTTTAATAGTTTACACCTGGCTTCCCTGGAAAGAGAGCCCCTACCTGCCCAGTGAGGGGACCTCAGTTCTATCCCGTCTGCTGGTTTCTGGTGGCCTGATAGCCAGGGAGACCCTCTAGTGGTTTCAGTTACTGGCTCCTCCATCACCCTCTCCTTCCAGGTGTGGACCTCACGGATGCTACCTTTGGGGCAGCATGTGCCCTTTTCACCCACATTGGCTGCCTAAGTCAACATCCTTCCTACTGCCTCCAGAGCACCGTCTCTGTCTTCAGTCTCTACCACCAATCATCAGCATGTTCGCCCTCCCAGGCCCCCAGTCCCCTGCATTTAGGATCACTGGTGTTGCGGATCCCACGTTTGGGTTACACATAAGGTGACACTGAAACTCCCCTGGTCACTGGTGGTTCTGAAGCATCACCATCACCTGACTCTAGAAGCATCTGGATTGGGGTCAGTGTTAGAGTTAAGGATGGAGCCCACCTGCCAGGAGTCTGAATTCTTGGTGCTATAGTCCTAGCTACCTTCGAGCAGCTTCCTCAGAGACAGAGCTGAGGCTTGGTATTCTTGTGCAAATTGTGATTTACAGGGGAAGCTTTCCCAGGAGAGGGAGTGCATAGAAAACAACAAATGAAACTAGAGAAAGAGGTAGCATCTGATGAGTTTATATTCAGGGTGATTCTGCAGGGAACCGAGCTGCACCAAGGAAACCGATGGTATTTTATCGTTAGGCAACAGAATCTGGGCTTGTGCTTTTCAGTCACTGATGGTCTTTGAGCGTGGGATCACCGGCCATGTATCTACAGGCTAGCTTGCCAATACTCTTAGACACCAGTTGGTAGAGGAGCTCTGGGCAGAGCACCAGCAGCTCATTATATAGACTTTCTACCACCACAGGTGCCTCTAGGGGCTGGTATAGGGCACATTTATGCCCAGCTCCCACTCCACTAGGCAGAAATAGCATGTAATTTCCACTTTAATATGACTGTTTGGTTAGGCTCTCTCTCATTCAGTTCAGTTCAGTTCAGTTCAGTTCAGTCACTCAGTTGTGTCCGACTCTTTGCAACCCCATGAATCGCAGCATGCCAGGCCTCCCTGTCCATCACCAACTTCCAGAGTTCACCCAAACTCATGTCCATTAAGTCAGCGATGCCATCCAGCCATGTCATCCTCTGTCGTCCCCTTCTCCTCCTGCTCCCAATCCCTCCCAGCATCAGAGTCTTTTCCAATGAGTCAACTCTTCTCATGAGGTGGCCAAAGTACTGGAGTTTCAGCTTTAGCATCAGTCCTTCCAAAGAAATCCCAGGGCTGATCTCCTACACAATGGACTGGTTGGATCTCCTTGCAGTCCAAGGGACTCTCAAGAGTCTTCTCCAACACCACAGTTCAGAAGCATCAATTCTTCGGCACTCAGCTTTCTTCACAGTCCAACTCTGACATCCGTACATGACCCCCAGAAAAACCATAGCCTTGACTAGATGGACCTTTGTTGGCAAAGTAATGTCTCTGTATTTGAATATGCTATCTAGGTTGGTCATAACTTTCCTTCCAAAAAGTAAGTGTCTTTTAATTTCATGGCTGCAGTCACCATCAGCCATGATTTTGGAGCCCCAAAAACTAAAGTCTGACACTGTTTCCACTGTTTCCCCATCTATTTCCCGTGAAGTGATGGGACCAGATGCCATGATCTTCGTTTTCTGAATGTTGAGCTTTAAGCCAACTTTGTCACTCTCCTCTTTCACTTTCATCAAGAGGCTTTTTAGTTCCTCTTCACTTTCTGCCATAAGGGTGGTGTCATCTGCATATCTGAGGTTATTGATATCTCTCCCGGCAATCTTGATTCCAGCTTGTGCTTCTTCCAGCCCAGCATTTCTCATAATGTACTCTGCATATAAGTTAAATAAGCAGGGTGACAATATACAGCCTTGACATAATCCTTTTCCTATTTATCTCGTCTTATATCTGTGCAATAGTATTTTTATGTCTCTGCCAGTACATTGGAATGGTGCTTTTTAGTCAATTTGCATTCACAGGCTGGTTTTGATTTTTATCCCATGGGAAACCCATGGTCCCACACAAACCAAGGGATGTATTAGCACTGCTAATTTACAAGGAGGTCTTAAATCCAAGGAAGGAGTCAAAAAGTGTCAGATGCTCACTTCTTTGCATATGTAGAAAGGTCTGAATTATAATATAATTGCTATTTCTGTACAAAATATACAAGTAAATGATGACAATTAGTAGCTAACTACCAGAAGTTTTACTGATATTTGCAGGGTGACATGGCAGAGGCTTACTTTTAAAAGTAAAGTAGGCTGACCTACTATAGTTGACTTACTGATAGAAACCGACCATACATGACCAACCTAGAGTAAGTGTCCTGGCAGAGTCTCGAGCCTCTTACCAACTTGACTTCCTCTGCTTCCTGAGCCCAAAGCATGACAGTGTCCCCACCCCGTCTGACCACATTTCTCAGAGTCTAGAGAGACCATGTGACCAAGTTCTAAGAAATGTGATGTGAGCTGTGTCATTTCCGGTGTGTTTGTTCATACTTTATTTGTCTTCCAGGCCATACCCCTGGGCACATTGAAGGTTGCAGGGCCCATATCATCCTAGATTCTGGGATGGCAAGTGTGCCCACCTTGTACTCTTTTTTGAGTGAGAAAGAAACTTTATGCTTGAGCCAATATCCCCATATCACTCAGCATAGTATTAATAATAGAAATGAGATAGCACACTCAAATTTGGGTAACTTAAGGATAGTCTATTGGAAAGGGACCAAAGACATTGGTCTGGGCAGGATGGTGACACACCTGGGGTAGCTCAAGTCTGGGGACAGACTTTTTTTTTGGGGGGGGGGGTCCAAAATCACTGCAGATAGTGATTGCAGCCATGAAATTAAAAGACGCTTACTCCTTGGAAGAAAAGTTATGACCAACCTAGATAGCATATTCAAAAGCAGAGACATTACTTTGCCAGCAAAGGTCCGTCTAGTCAAAGCTATTGTTTTTCTAGTCATGTATGGATGTTAACATTGGACTACAAAGAAAGCCAAGTGCCAAAGAATTGATGCTTTTGGACTGTGGTATTGGAGAAGACTCTTGAGAGTCCCTTGGACTGCAAGGAGATCCAACCAGTCCATCCTAAAGGAGATCAGTTCTGAATATTCATTGGAAGGACTGATGCTGAAGTTGAAACTCCAATACTTTGGCCACCTGATGTGAAGAATGGACTCACTGGAAAAGACCCTGATGCTGGGAAAGATTGAGAGTGGGAGGAGAAGGGGGATGACAGAGGATGAGCTGGTTGGTTGGCATCACCGACTCTATGGACATGAGTTTGAGTAAGGTCAGCGGTTGGTGATGGAAGGGGAAGCCTGGTGTTCTGCAATCCATGGGGCTGCAAAGAGGCGGACATGACTGAACTAAACTGTCAGTCACTGTTGTCACTGAACTGAACTGAACTGAACTGAGATGACGCAATTCACAACCAGCTTTCTGGTTAGATGATAGGGGGAAAATCCAAGGAAAAGGGAAGAGTAAGGGCCAAGTACAGGGGAAACTGACACCTTAAGTTAACATGAATGATGACCTTAGGGCCCTTTCTGCTTTCATGACCCACTGTGGCCAAGTCAGCCTGGGGTCATGGCCTACACCCCTTGTCCTGGGACCTAATACCTATGGAAGCCTGCTTTGGTTTACTCTAACACTCAAATTCTGAAAGAATAAACATCATTCGTTTGTTTGATTTTCATAATAAAGTGTGAGAATGTGTAGCCAGTGAATGTGATTTAAACGGTACATTCTGCTGTGGCTACCCACAGAGGAAGATACCTAGATGGTCTTGTGTATGTGTGTGTACATATATGAGTATTAAATTGTATAAAATATATATGTACCTATATATATATATTTAATGGCCCAGTTTATAGGTTGGTAGCCTCTCTTTTTTTAATGGAAAGGACAAACATGATTCTCAGTGGGCTTTGAAGTATGGCATAAAGTATGGCATGCATTCTATATTTTGAACTATCTAAAATACTATCCCAAAGACGCGACTGATCGGCTGAACTGACTGACTGACTGGCAGAGGTCTGAAAGGATAAGGAGAGAAGAGGCTATTGGAAACCAAGAAGAAGGCCTGGAGCCAGTTTCCTGACAGAAGTGATGTCCTGTTAAGGATATGACTAACCCAGGATGACTCCCCAGAGAGGGACCTGGAGCATAATAACTGGACCTCCATCCACTCCTTCCCTCTGGTCCCCTGGGGGCTCCCTGTTATGGGAAAATCAAAAAGGGGGCTGAGGGACTTGAGATTTATAAGTCAGTCTCCCAGAGCTAAGGCAGGGTTGAACAGGAAATCTTCGGCAAATGGAATACATCAAAAAAGGTACTTTGGGATCTGTTTGTTACATCATTTTTTTCACCCTAACCAATACAGACTTTAAGAAATGGAGTGAGGAAGAAGTACAGAACATCCCAGATGCTAAAAGGGATCAGCTCACATGAATATTCAATGAGAGGAAGCTAACAATCTCCTGGAAATTTTTTTACTGTTAGCAATTCTATCTATTACTGTGTCAAATCTGATTTCCTACATCTTCTATCCACTGGGCATCTACTCTATGAGGTTACGTAGAATACATTGAAACCCTTAGGCACATTAGAGTCCGGCAAACATTTGAAAGCCGTTGTCATATTCCTCTCCACTGTTGTTTTTTTCTCTCTCTACTGGACCCCAGACCCTCAGTTCCTTTACATCAGGTTTCTGAATCCAGGATTCACGTTGGCTGTCTCCTCTGCATGGTCACTAGTTGAGGGTGCTCTTTATAAACTGAGCTGCCAAGAGCTGAAGGAAGTACTCCTGGGATGACATTTATTTTACATACAAAGAACCTAGTTCCAGAATTATCCCTTAATTAAATAACGAAAGACTCATGTTTTTAAAGTCATCATGTCATAGAGTAGATCAGATGGACTTTGATAACCATGACATCCTCTAAGTCAGAAGTCAGCAATATTCTTCTGTAAAGAACCATATAGTAAATATTTTAGGTTACGTGAACCAGACAGTCTCTGAGGAAACCACTCCACTCTGTGTCTGGCAGACAAGCAGCCACAGACCAGATGGAAATGCCTGCATGAGGCTGGCTTCCAGCACCATATTTGTAAGCACCAGCCAGGCCACTGGGCAGGCTTGACCCACGGACCAGAGTATGCTGACGACTGCTCTAGGTCAGAAGTTTTCAAACTTGGCTCCATCCTAGAATCTCTGAGGAAGATTTTAAAATCCTCATCCCCAAGTCACACTCATATCAATTCAACCATTTTATCTCTGGGGGGCTGGGGGTGGGCTGGCTGGGGCAGTAAGTCCAGGCTCCTTGTCCACTCATCTAGTCTGGGCGATGGTTTCGGTTCCCTATCAGCCTCCTCTGATCCCCCAGAGAGCAGCTGGGACACCTCGTTGCAGCCTGGTGAGGGGCACGAGTGGGCATCTGCTCAGAGTTTACTGCTGTCCCTGGGATCGAACCACACAGCGTCCTGTTCTGTTTGCCTGGAATGAAGCAGGTACCGTCTAAAGATTTGGTGTCGGGCTCAGCTGTCCCTTTCCTGGTTCTTTGGCTAGAGAGAGAAGACGTGGTCTTTCTGTTGCTGTTGTCGTTTTGTTTTCTGCTGTTTTGTCTGTCTTTGCTCCTTGGCATCTGTTCAGATCAGTTCAGTTCAGTCGCTCAGTCTTGTCTGACTCTTTGCAACCCCATGAATGGCAGCAAGCCAGGCCACCCTGTCCTTCACCAACTCCCAGAGTGCACTCAGATTCACGTCCATTGAGTCAGTGATGCCATCCAGCCATCTCATCCTCTGTTGTGCCCTTCTCCTCCTGCCCCCAAACCTTCCCAGCATCAAAGTCTTTTCCAATGAGTAAACTCTTCGCATGAGGTAGCCAAAGTACTGGAGTTTCAGCTTTAGCATCATTCCTTCCAAAGAAGTCCCAGGGTTGATCTCCTTTAGGATGGACTGGTTGGATCTCCTTGCAGTCCAAGGGACTCTCAAGAGTCGTCTCCAACACCACAGTTCAAAAGCATCTCTTCTTCGGCGCTCAGCCTTCTTTACAGTCCAACTCTCACATCCATACATGACCACAGGAAAAACCATAGCCTTGACTAGATGGACTTTTGTTGGCAAAGTAATGTCTCTGCTTTTGAATATGCTGTCTAGGTTGGTCATAACTTTTCTTCCAAGGAGTAAGCGTCTTTTAATTTCATGGCTGCAGTCACCATCTGCAGTGATTTTGGAGCCCCCAAAAATAAAGTCTGACACTGTTTCCACTGTTTCTCCATCTATTTCCCATGGAGTGATGGGACCGGATGCCGTGATCTTCGTTTTCTGAATGTTGAGGTTTAAGCCAACTTTTTCACTCTCCTCTTTCTTTCATCACGAGACTTTTGAGTTCCTCTTCGCTTTCTGCCATGAGGGTGGTGTCATCTGCATATCTGAGGTTACTGATATTTCTCCTGGAAATCTTGATTCCAGCTTGTGTTTCTTCCAGTCCAGCGTTTCTCATGATGTTCTCTGCAAGTAAGTTAAATAAGCAGGGTGACAATATACAGCCTTGATACAGTCCTTTTCCTATTTGGAACCAGTCTGTTGTTCCATGTCCAGTTCTAGCTGTTGCTTCCTGACCTGCATACAGATTTCTCAAGAGGCAGGTCAGGTGGTCTGGTATCCCCATCTCTCTCAGAATTTTCCACAGTTTATTGTGATCCACACTGTTAAAGGCTTTGGCATAGTCAATAAAGAAGAAATAGATGTTTTTCTGGAACTCTCTTGCTTTTTCGATGGTCCAGCGGATGTTGGCTATTTGATCTCTGGTTCCTCTGCCTTTTCTAAAACCAGCTTGAACAACAGGAATTTCACAGTTCATGTATTGCTGAAGCCTGGCTTGGAGAATTTTGAGCATTACTTTACTAGCATGTGAGATGAGTGCAATTGTGCGGTAGTTTGAGCAATCTTTGGCATTGCCTTTCTTTGGGAATGGAATGAAAACTGACCTTTTCCAGTCCTATGGCCACTGCTGAGTTTTCCAAACTTGCTGGCATATTAAGTGCAGCACTTTCACAACATCATCTTTCAGGATTTGAAACAGCTCAACTGGAATTCCATCACCTCCGCTAGCTTTGTTCGTAGTGATGCTTTCTAAGGCCCACTAGACTTCACATTCCAGGATATCTGGCTCTAGATGAGTGATCACACCACCGTGATTATCTGGGTCATGAAGATCTTTTTGTACAGTTCTTCTGTGTATTCTTGCCACCTCTTCTTAATATCTTCTGTTTCTGTTAGGTCCAAACCATTTCTGTCCTTTATTGAGCCCATCTTTGCATGAAATGTTCCCTTGGTATCTCTAATTTTCTTGAAGAGATCTCTAGTCTTTCCCATTCTGTTGTTTTCCTCTATTTCTTTGCATTGATCACTGAAGAAGGCTTTCTTATCTCTTCTTGTTATTCTTCGGAACTCTGAATTCAGATGCTTATATCTTTCCTTTTCTCCTTTGCTTTTCGCTTCTCTTCTTTTCACAGCTATTTGTAAGGCCTCCCCAGGCAGCCATTTTGCTAAGTTGCCACAAAGTCTTCAGCTCCACATCTGGAATATACAGGCCTAACCAGGACACTCTCCACCCTTAGTTCCAAGTCTTCTCACTGGTCTGCCTTCTCTTTTCAGAAGGAAACATTTTTCAGAGTTGCTAGTGTTTGTCTTATTTAGCTTGACCATGATATTAGTGTTATATAGTGGGAGGAATAGGGAAACTGGCTCCATTTTCCAAGGTTGTTTTTGAATATTAAATGCTGGTAGGCTGTTTCCTTTCCATCATGTACCTTAACCATTTAATTTTTACCTGAGAATAAGGCCGAGTCTACCTCAGGTAGGCAGCTTACCTTGGGAAGTGGTTAGGAACCACATTAGATGTCATCCTTTCCTCAGGAGACTTAAGGAGTGTTGCTTAAATTTGTGAAAGTCATTCCTGGAGACCTAGATATTCTGTGGAGCCTACTGTTGGAAGTTCCAAGCTCATCCTGCAGGTGAAGATCTTCAAGTTGACCCTGTGTTCACAGATACAGAATATATTCATTGCAGCTTATTCCTCAGAATCGCATTCTCTAATCAAAGGGGTCTCCAGATGTACTCTCCAGACCCACAGCAGCTCCTTGCTAAAAATGCAATTCTTTGGGCCTGCCAAGAACTATAGAACTGGGAATCTCATTTGAGGGAACTTGGGCTTCTCTGATGCCTCAAATGGTAAAGAATCTGCCTGCAGTCAAGACCTTGTTTTGATCCCTGGGTCAGGAAGATCCCCTGGAGGCAGAAATGGCAATCCAGTCCAGTATTCTTGCCTGGAAAATTCCAAGGATAGAGGAGCCAGGTGGGCTACAGTCCATAGGACCACAAAGATTCAGACACAGCTGAGTGACTAACACACACATCCTGGTGGTTCAGTGATTAAGACTCTGTGCTTCCAATGCTGGGGGGTAGGTTTGACCCCTGGTTAGGGAACTGAGATCCCTCTTGCCATGCAGGGTAGCCAAAAAAACACTGAAACCCCACTTGAGAATCCCTGTCCTGATCTATCAATACTAACACTATAACCTATTAACAGAATTTAGTCTCTTATTCTTGCCTGGAGAATTCCATGGACAGAGGAGCCTGGCAGGCTACAGTCCATGGGGTCACAGTCAGACATGACTCAGTGACTACATGCGTGTGCACACACACAGAGAGACTCATTTTATGTCCTGGATATCTTTATTCAGTGGTTCTCAATTTTTTCTGTCCACTGGAATCACATAAGAACTTCAAAGCAAGCAGGACTGCCCTTGTCACCCCTGGAGACTGTGAGTTAACTGGTCTGAGCATAGCCTGCTTTTCAGAAACCTTAAAATGTCCTAAGAAGGATGAGATGGTTGGATGGCATCACCAACTCAATTGAAATGAGTTTGAGCAAACTTCAGGAGATAGTGGAGGACAGGGAAGCTTGGTGAACTGCAGTCTGTGGGGTTGCAAAGAGTTGGACATAACTGAGAGACTGAACAATAACAAGATGCAGTAAATAATTATCACACTTCTGCAAAACCTTTCATCCCCTCTTAAACAGGAGCACCATCTTGTTTTACCATCAGTTAATTAGTGGGTGCTACATTCTAATCAAGCAGATCTGGTGGACTTAGAAACCCCATTTTTATAAGAATTTCAAGTCATTTGGAACAGCTGTGTTTAGAAATAACTGTCTTGCACCCCAAAGAACATGAGATAGAAATATCTTGAGCAGAGAGAAAACCATTGACTTCTACATGTCATAGGGGATGTTTCTACAAAATCCAGAGATTCTGGGTCATCTCAGTTTGAGATCGATTCCTTCATCACAACCTCCTGGAACTTCCTTCAATTCGCCTCTGTGTCTGTGACCTTGTTTTCTAGGACCTGTTTCTCAGAAGGCTTGTAGCTGCAGAAGCCTTTCTGAAAACAAAGGTTTGTGTCAACTCGGCTACTTTTTGTCTAGGCTTTTCGGAAACTCTGGTGATCCCCCAGGAGTTGGTAATGAGAATTAATTTGCACCAGCCTCACATCAAGACTCATTCTCTTCTGCAAACATGATATTTCACTTACCTTCCCACTACCTTCACCACAGTGCTTACCAGAGGATACCTCGTGAACACGATAACACTATAAAAACATGTCTAAACACCCAAATAAATCCCAGGTGGATTAAAGATGGAAACGCTAAAAGCAAGAAACTGGAGCATATAAGCCTCAGAAATAATGCTTTAATCTTGAGGTTAGGGATCTGGCAAAACCCCAGTATCAATATCTTCATGCTCTCCACTGGAACCTGTCACATTCCGCAGAGAAGACTGGCTCTCCTGCCTGCCTGCCTGCCTGGTGGGAACCAGCGGGAAGGGCTCCCAGGACATCAGCATCCAGGCTCCTATGTTCCCTGGTTACCCAGCCATCAGGGTAGATCCAATCTGGCAGGAAGACAGGAAGTTGTGACACTTGTGTGATGAGACCCCTGGGCTCCTGCACGTGGGGGATTTCAAGTGGTCCTGATGCACAGGCAGAGAGAGTAGCCCTGATCCAACTGCGTTAACCTGCTCTCAGCCCTTCTTCTTGATTTCTGCCCCTGAATTTGCCCGCATTCCTCAGTGCCCAGGGCTGCCAGCTATGGAGATGGTCATGGTCAAGATGACTTTCCCAGGCTCCTCACTGTGGACTCAGGACACCACTCTTTTGAGTCCTGAGGTCTTTTTCAACTTCTCAACTTGTTTCCAGCTCCTGAATATTGTTCCCCTTGGACTCAATCAATGCCCTGGTGTATCTATAACCACCTTTTGCTCTAGTTCTCATAGTGTTTGGCAAGGGAGCAAAAAGGAGATGCATGTATTCCTGTGGTCATTTTTACCTGGAGAAGATAATCTAATTTTTAATGTTTTATAATAGGGAATAAGTGCAACTATCCTAGGAAAAGAATCAAGAGTACGTATTTAGAAAGAAAGAGAGAAACCTTCTAAGTACGTCAGATTAGAGGGGTGTGGTCACCAAAGAGAACCGATCCTCTTGAATATCCACCTGGCTCAGAAGGAGGTTACCCTGCTGCTAAGCTGCTCAGGGATGAAAACAGGTGCTGTTCCTATGAGATAGATTTCCTTTGCTCCCAGGGAGGACCACCCTTCAGTATGACAGTGGGGGAGTGGGGAGGGGGGGCTCCTCCCTCCTCCAGCACCTGGCAAAAAATAATAAATAAATAAGTTCTCTTGCAAAGAAAATTCTAGATTTCCTCAGTCACACCCTACTCTTTTAAAGTCTATCTTGTCAGAAAAAATTCCTCCTTCTGTTTAAATAAAAGTATTCATGCATAAACTCAAGGCATTTAGTTTGCTCAGCAGCCAATGTCTTCTCTTTATATATATAGTTTGTTGATTACATAAAGCCTGTTATTAGGTCTCTGCATTGTCTCTCTGATAAATGAAGAGTAAATATCCTTAATACGTCTTGGTTCTTACTTCCAGCTTTTGCTTCATCTTGATTTTTTTCCCCCCTCAACCTCCCCAAGCTGTCTGTGCCACTTCTTAAGTTGGTAGTGCCTTACCTATGCTAAGGTCGCAGGCATAAGCTGACCCACCAGGCTATCCGCCACTCCCATTCACCACATATTTATTGCTATTTTTGCATCTTAACTTATTGTTGCCCCAGGTATTGTTAATGAGTATTTATTTTTTTCAGCTTTCAAAACATAATTTAATGATTTTTTTGAATTATAGATAGCTTAAAAGAAAAGAGAACGGGGTTCTTTATATCAAAGAAAAGAGGGTTAAAGCATCAACAGTATTCCTGACAAAACCCACACTCTTGCTCTATCAGTTCATGGAGTTCTGTGAACTAATTCTTGTTCTGCTTCATCTTGGGTTAGAAATCTCATAAAGCCATCAGTTTCTCTACGAGACTTCTAGAATTCCTGACTCAGTGTGGTAGCACGGTGAGCTAATAAGTGTTTCTTTTATCACCCATTATGACTTTCAGATGTTTTGCACCAGACTTGCTCACCATTCATCCTTTGGCTAATGTTTATATCTTTTCTTTCTCCCTTAATTGTACAACTGCAGCCTCAGAGGAGCAGTTTTTTTTCAAAACTAAACTGGTAGTGGTTTATAAACCATTTTTTTATTTTATATTTTGTTTAACATATATTATATATAATATATATGTTTAATATTTTATATTATATAAAATATAATGTTTATTATAAACAAAATATAGTTTTATTTCCTTAGTTTGTAATAAATTTCAACTGTATTTATGTAGCATTACCAAATCAAACATTGGTTGCTAGGGAGAGAGTGAACTGGTTAGATTTTCCTTCTTTTAAATCAGAAGCTCTAAAGAACATGTCTCAGGGCTCTGGGCACCAGGAGACCTGCCATGATTGAGAGCATCACAGAAGACAAAGCTATTTTGACTTCACTGAAAAAAGTCTGACAGAGGCTGCTTCTATGTAGCCCTGGTAAGAAATATTAGAATAAAACTTGGGTAGTTACTAATAATAATTTAAATTCAGCTAATAAAGCTGTTATATAATACCTGTTGATCTAGTTATTTAAATAGTTGGTCTATTTTGTCTTGACGTACAATTCTAATATAAATTAAATACAATACATAATGATGTGTATCAGTAGGTTGATCATAATATTTATTATCCAGCTTAACATTCTTTGAGAGTGAAAGAATATGCTATCAATAGTTACACAGGGTCAACTGGAATAAACCAGGACTATCTTGGGAGAATGGCAACAATTGGCCATGCTTTTATGAAGAGTGTTATTGTTGAAGAAAGCACAATTGACTGAATTGTGTTCTAAACGCCCCAAGACTGACTTGGCCATGGAGCAGGAAAATCACATCAACTTTCCCTTACTTTGTAATGAACGGCTGTTCTTTAAGTCTGAGAATAACACGGAGCAGAGAAGGACACTTTTCTGCTTGGCTATGTTGCAACCATTAGAAGCATCACTGGGGAGCAGGAGGTAGTTTGTGGATGGTTTTGCTTCTTCTATCAGGATCTTGTGAGGAGACGTAGCCTGACAAGGCTGCTCCTCCATTTAGCTGGAACTCCTTCCCCACGGCCACTGCACAGTGCTCCAAATGCATGAGGCAAAGAGAATGTTGAATTCAGTGATGAAAAATTAAGCAAGCACTCATCATTTTGACGATAAACTAGTTTTGAACTTGAATGAATTCTTTTTTCTCCTCTGAGCCTCAACTACTTCATCTGCAAATTAAACTGGATTGTTAAAATGTGTCTGCAGTGCAATTTGAGGGAGATAATCCATGTATTCTTGACACATAGTACATAATTCATATAATGTACAATTGTAAATAATCATACATTTGCATTCCAAGTTTAAGATAATGTATTGATTTAATCTTGATCATTTCTTTGGAAGATAGAAGTAGCAGTCGTTTTGGTTTCACACATTATGTCTATTACTCTTTCTTGTGAATAGCTCAGTCCTGTCTTGACTCACAGTTTCTTAGAAAAACTTAAATTAAAAATAACCTATATGGTCCTAAAGTCTCTTATGCACTTTTTCAAGTTCTGAACAACTGATTGTCTTTTATGAAATCAGTTTCTCAGTACTTAAAACAGCTTTCTGTTAGGCTGATCTAAATCACATCTAGAATCAAAAACTATAAAATTAAAAAAAATACAGGTTACTAAGCAGTAGCTTGCCTTTTAAAAGGTTTGGAATATTGAAGTACCCAGAGTTCAATTAGAAAATAAGGAATCAAAAGATGCTACAAATCTCATCAGAAAACAAAAACCTGGAAAGGATGTTAGAGTACATGAAAGTGAAATGTAAAATGTATCCTAAAAGATAAGTTTCCTGTTTCAACTCATCCTGCAGTTCATATTTTGTCAGTCTGACAATAATTTGTAATCAACCTGATTGTAATTGACCAAATGAGATTAATAAGTGAATGAAAACATACCTTATGGTTTGATCTCTACTTTAATATGAAATAATGAGGTTAGAAAATTTGCAACTCTGATTGTATTTAACTTTGATCTATCTCGATTGGTATGTGGGGTATAAGGGGAAATTATAAGGATGCACTGAAGGTTAAGTTTCACAAACAGCTGCTCCTACGTATTTCATATTTCTAAAATTTCCTAGAGAATACTTTGGTCTTTCAAGGTGCAACAGGACCATTTTTTCCAGAAATCAGGCAAAGTCAAACAACAGTTTCATCGTTTTGTTCATACCCTATGTGTGTTCTCAGACCTGTTGGAGGTCTTTGTTCTGAAAGTCTTTTGCACATGGGGCACTGTTTCTCCTTGCTGCTGATAAGGGAACCAAGATGAAGAGAGAACTGCCTGAGACTCCATAGGGTGGAGCTCCTCACAGACGGATGTCTTGTCAATCCAAGTCCTGTACACTCTCTGCTAAACCAGTGATTTTTCACACTGCGTTCCTGAGTTTTAAGGACTCTTCAAATCATGACAGGTGCAATGGGATGGAGGGAGACAAGTGCCTTCAGCCATGCTGGTTCCACATCCCCCTGGCAGACTCGCAAGCATACACGTCTACCCACATACCCAGACCGCGAGAGAAGGGAGGTCAGAGCGATTCCAGGGGATCAATCCCAGGCCACCCTGTGCCCTGAGGAGCATCTTCTCAGAGAGCTAGTCCTCTTCATCATGCCCTGCCACCACTGCCTCCTGAGCTTCCAGGACCACACATGGGGCCCAGCTCTGCCAGGGCAACTCAGGGTCAGCGCTTTCTTTTCCACAGAATAAGGAAGAAGGGGAAATGTAAGAACCAAGGGGGACATCAGTTTCCCACCTTCTCAGCCTCATTAACGCTGAACAGCCAAAGCCTGGGCTGCAGTACTGAGGGGTGGGTGGGTATGGGCGGGTGTGGGCGGGCGTGGCAGGTGTGGCAGGTAGAGGTGTTCCTGCGGAGCATCTCAAGTTGCCTCTTAGTGACACACGGGGCTGAGGTGGGTTGTTTGGGGGTCAGCAGAGGCTGGGCTGCAGCAGGAAAAGAGAAGGAAACACTAGAAGCCAGGCTGGTCTGATTCTGGCCACGGGAAGCTGTGAACAGTTTCAGCCTCTCCGTCTGGCTTCCTGACCTGATTCTGTAACAGTGTTGACTTCCCTTCTAGGAAGCCACATGCCGTAGAAGCAGCCCTGGCCATTCTTCACTGACCCCCGAGGAGCTCCCAAGGCGGGAGAGGATCAGGTTGAACAGGATGGTTGAGTTTACCTTTGTTTTCAGAGTAGACCAAGGCCTCAGCAGCACAGGAGGGCCAGGATATAAGCCAAAGGGATTTGCCTAGCTGGTAAAGAATCCGCCTGCAATGCAGGAGACCCCTGTTCAATCCCTGGGTTAGGAAGATCCCCTGTTGAAGGGTACAGCTACCCGTTTCAGTTTTCTTACCTGGAGAATTTCACGGACAGAGGAGCCTGGCAGGCTAGAGAGTCCATGGGATCACAAAGAATAGGACACGACTGAACAACTTTCATTTTCACTTTTCTCACAAAAGAAAAAAAAGACCTGTACAAAGAGCCCTAAAACTAATGTTGCACTGAGACTACATCACCTCATGCAGGACAGAAAGGGAATGTAACCAACTAGCTTGGAATATATGTGAAAGCGAAAGTGTTAGCCACTCAATTGTGCCCAACTCTTTGCAAGACCATGGACTATATCCCGCCAGGCTCCTCTGTCCATGGGATTCTCCAGGCAAGGATACCGGAGTGAGTTGCCATGCTCTCCTCCAGGGGATTTCCCAACCCAGGTCTCCCACACTGCAGGCAGATTCTTTACCCTCTGACCCATATGTAACTGTTCCACAATCTGCAAGAACATCGCAGAGGGCACGCAGTGAAGGAAGGGATCCTAGAATAAGATGTTTAACTCGGAAAATTCAGGATCATGGTTCCTTAATGGTCGATAGTCCTCACATTGACAAGTGGCTGCTGCTGCTGCTGCTGCTGCTGCTACTAAGTCGCTTCAGTCGTGTCCAACTCTGTGCAACCCCATAGCGGGCAGCCCACCAGGCTCCCTTGTCCCTGGGATTCTCCAGGCAAGAATACTGGAGTGGGTTGCGATTTCCTTCTCCAATGCATGAAAGTGAAAAGTGAAAGTGAAGTCGCTCAGTCGTGTCCAACTCCTAGCGACCCCATGGACTGCTGCCTACCAGGCTCCTCCATCCATGGGATTTTCCAGGCAAGAGTACTGGAGTGGGGTGCCATTGCCTTCTGTGTGACAAGTGGCATCTGGGTCAATTTCTGACAGACAGATCAGTTAGAAACCAGTGGTTGGGTGTCGTGTGTTTCTCCTAGTGTGGGTCATGCTGGAGAAGAAACTAGGGAATTCACAGTACTGGGAATGAAGTGTGTGTGCTAGTGGTCCCGGGTATATTTTTGTTCCCCAATGAGGCCCCTGCAGAGCAGAGCAGCAAGCATAACTCTCACACAAATTCACACGCCCCAACACCTATCCTAAATCTCGAGTCACCTAAGGATGAGAAAACACATTTTCATAGATTCTTTTTCAGGAATTTTTTCTCTTCTCACAATTGCCATTCCCAACTTGTATGAATTTTAATGCATTTAATAAATATAATTAAGTAAGCTGTCAGTGTATACTAGTGCACATACCTGCGCTGTTAATAGGTTTAACAGGAGAGGTAGTCAAAGAGGTCCAGTACATTTGACAAGGTGAAATCATTAAAAAATAGGAATTAGTATGTTATTTACATATATATATTTATTTATGTGCAGCTCTGTTCATAGTAAATATTTTGCAGTGATAACTCATTTGAGAATTATTTAAAGTTAACTGAAACAAATAAGAGAATTTTTATTGGACCATCGGTAGAATTGGTTGGAAAAATGCAACCTAATAAGTCACCTTTAGACGAGTAAGAGGTTCTTTTGGAGCTAACTAGCTGTCAAATTTCCCTGGCTAAACCTTTGCAATTGACAATATGCTTTTAAGTGTCGAGGTGATACTAAGACCTAGTCAATGAGTCATGGTGCTACTAGAAATTTTAAATTACTTTTATATTCATTATATATTTATTTTGTTTCTCTATGTATTTAGTATATATTTGACACTTTGCCAAAAACCTTTAAAAATAAGACAGTTTTTCCGCAAAATATGAATAAGTTTTATTTAGAAAAGCTTCTTGATATCTAGGCTTATGATTTGATGATTATTTTTACAGAAAGTAAACAATCTTACTTTTAATTGTGGACATTTTAGATCTAATGTATATCTGTCTAGAGTATATTTTAAAATGAATAGATTTGAATAACTAATGGAAAATGCACCATTTTTGTCTTCAATTTGTTGAACATTTAAAATGCATATTTAGAGCTTTCAATACTATTCAGATGGATGTTCTTATTGTGCTTATTTGTAACATTTTTTTAAAAAAAAACAGAACTACTCATTAAGTGCTATTTCACAGAAAAATGAAAAATTAAGCAAAATAGTATTGATAATATTTGAAAACTGTCGCTTGTGCATAAGCACAAAGATACAGCCTTCAAATGACTGTTGCTTTCCATCCATTTGAAGCAAACAACCCCTCACGTGAACACAAGACATACGCATATAAACCAGATGCTTAAAAATATATTTAGGTGACTGCAGATGCCTTTGTGTCTACTTTCCATTCAGGTGTCTAATCTTTATGGAAGTATCATTGTCTAGTTTTTAATAGAATGCCAGTATCTTAATGGCAATTTTCATATTCTCCAACACAATTCTACATTAAGTCTTTCTATGCATTTGTAGATAGATACCGTGCAATGGCATTTAGGAAACACCAAAAAGTCATCTGTCCATTTGCACATCTAGTTCCCTGAATGTCAGTCATAGACCCCAGGGAGGTTTTGAATGAGTAACATTGACCTGATTTGAAGACATCTAAAAATCTGTTTTCTTACTGGCCACACATATGGGCACCGCTAGCTTGGGGTCGGGTCTTTGCTGCCTCCTAGGCCTCACTAGAATGGTCGGTGGTCTGTTAAGCACTACCATGGGAAAGTGTAGTGGCTTTTTTGAAGCTGTTGTGATCTATTGGGTCAAAGCGTGCTTCATCGATAAGACAATTTTGCTTTATTTTACAGTCAGGCAGGTCTGTGGATCAGGCGAGACACCCAAAGCCTAATGAAATATTTAAGAAAGGGCTTTCTCCATGCCAACACCAATCAGTCTTACCAACCAAATGGCTGAGGCAGCTGTACGTGTTGGGATTGGGAAGGTAAGAAACAGATAATAAGACAGAATGACAAAATCATGCAAACAGAGCATTTCAGATGAAAGAAATGGGTAGACTGTCTGTGGATGGGTAATAACCCCGTGAGTGTGGGGCTTATAGGGGTATTAGCGATACAGCTTTAACCATCAGGGGATGAGCTGGGTGAGGGGAAGTGGGGTGTGTATACAAGCACACTTACAAGTCTTCGCTTTTTGGTGGAGAAATATTTGCATTGACCCTGAGACTTAGGGAACCTGAAGATCTGTTCAAAAATACACCTTTCTGAACCATTGCATTTGTGCATCAATTTCTAAAGGAGAAAAAAAAAATTGTTTGACAAGCCCATCATTGTGAAAACCACTGCCAAGCAGGAAGGGCCAATAAGGTGATTCTCTAGTTTATACTCACCGTGTTCTCTGAAGAGAGAGCAAGCCCCATCCGCCATCTTCTCTCTCTGCTCAGATGCTTCCCCTGACATTCAACCTGCTCCTTGACCTCAGGAGCCAGGATTCAGACTCAGAAACAGGCAGAGGGACAACAAAGACACCTATTACCCACGAGGAAGTGAGTGCAAGGGTGGGCTGGCTCTCCCTGTGATTTCTGGGCTTTGAGGGAGCAGCAAGCTGGATCTCTCCAAGGCAAAGAGATGACCACGCTAGCAAGGGTTTCTGGCTTTCTTCCCGTAAAATGGAAATGAGACATGGTCCGATCCTCAGGCTCTGGCTTTCGGAAAAGCCTGTACCCTTGGCCACCCACCCCTCCCCCCGCGTGCCCCCGCGCCCATCTCCTCTACCCTCACTCTGCATTCATTCTAGCCCAGCCGTCTTATGATAAAAGAAGGATGCCACGCAGGGTACATTCAGGCGGATTGTCAATGTATCCGTACACATTCTCAGTCTCTGCTCAGTGTTCCATGACAACAAGGTGAGACGGCAGAGGTTATCCGAACAGCTGCTGCCTAAGCTGGAAATTCCAGGCATTGAGCACCATCTGTCTATACGTTCACAGATGTATAGAAGAGCCATCTATCAGCCTGCAGCCCACAGCTGCGTCCCCACCGGGCTGCTTCCTTCCCGGCGAGGAACAATGAGAGCTAGTTCTTCACTTTGTGTCACACAGAATGGCTGATTTGATTAAGTCCCCAACTCTCATTATGCTAGGTAGGGGTGTAGAATTTCAATGATAATCCATAATGCATGACCAGTTTGTCACCATGGCAACATAAATTCAAGGTTACTAGCTCAGACGCATAATTGGGTGTGCATTGAGTGCTGAAGGAGGGCTGTTAAAATTCTTGTCATAGAAAAGTAACATCCATCATACTGTCTGAAATTGCAAAGTACTCATAATCAGACAGAAAAATCCTTGGAGAAAAATGTTAATAAAATAACTATTACAGCCTAATAAAATTATTAAGTTTAACCACTGTGGTTTTCAAAGTATTTCAGTTAAGAAGAATGGAGTAGACATCTCATTAAACATTGAAGACTTAGGTTTCACCTCCCCCACCAATATTTGCATTGAAATATGGATCTAAAGAATTTTTCGTCTCAGTGTGATTGATTGATCAAAATAAATCCCACATAATAAAATATACCACCACACATATTTATTTCATTTTTGTATTTCATATTGGATTTTTCTTAGCTGTGAGAATATTTCCTTAATAAAATGCTCTGGGGGAAAACTAAATCTACTTCTCTGCTCTAAAATGTTCAGAATTAAATTATGTATGTTATTTGCTGTATCTCCCAAAGTAGATACATGGAAACGAAGGTGGAGACAAAATGAAAAAGAGTCAGAAAGAGATAAGAATGTGTTACATTATCAGCCCATCCCACCATGGGTTCATTTTGGTATTTATAATTATTCATCATAGAATTTTTGCTCAAATGTAAGGGCCAATAAAAATCCAATGCAAAATAAAATGTGTACTCTGTAAAAGGATTCCATCTTGGACCAGAATGATTATGGTAATGACTTGTTTTGGTGTCTGCCTTTGCCAATGAAGTAGAACCAGGCAGAGTTATAAATGAGCCTTGTATAAATGGCTGAGAATTAAGCAGAGTGTTATTGGAGGGACACAGCATGGCTCACTGAAGGTCCGCCCTCAGTTTCTTTGATGGAGTGTAACCAATGCCTCCCCATGTTGTTGCCTCTTTGGATTTTAATTTGAGATGCTTTGCTCTGTGGGATTATTGACTAGGATTTTTCATAAAACATAGCCCGTTTTAAATATACTTTCTCCTTTCACTATATGACCCAGTAGTGGATACATTTCTGAAACACCAATCTATTCTTTGTTAATGAGATTCAGCTCTCCTTTAATTCTACTGAAGAATGTAAGATTCATTGACTTAAGCAATAAGAGAATCCTGCCAAATAAAATCAGACATCGCCACACCAGCCTGGAAACACTGCTGTGCTTCTGCTTAGACCTCTCAGGAAGAGAGACTGCTTGACCCTGCATTCATCTTCATATTGCATTTCATGCTTTCTTCTCCAGCGACACTCCAGGATATGACCAAAGTCACTTCTTTTCCTGGATATCAAATCTGCCATCATTATAGAATAACTAAAATATTAGGTAAAGGCACAAACAAAACTAGTTTTCAGGCAGCTGACATTACACTGTATATATCATTTACCTTCTAGAATTTCTAGTGCTGTCCTCAATTTTCTACAAAGCCAAGTGAGATTAGATGATGTTTTAAAGTGAAAACCAGAGATTTATTCTTTAAATGAAGATCACATCCCCAGGACCTTTGCAATGCTTTAAAGTCAAAAATAGGAGAAAAGCAAGAATCAAAATCAGATGACCTAATTCAGAATATAGGTGTAATTTTATATATATTTTTTGCATTGTGTTTAATCATCCTAATGGCTGTGTCCTTTGGAATTTTTTTTTTTAATTGAAGATACTTTGTGAGGGGCAATTTCATTTGAAATATGAAGGGGTTTTATTCTGAAAGAGCTTGCTTACAAAAGTCACATCTGGAAGTATGTTCAGCCTCAACTGCACACACGTAAGTCCCATTAACATCACGAAAGCTCAGGAAAATATCCCCTGCCAGCCAGCTGAGGGGGAGGGGCGGTGGACCGAAGAAAGAGGTTTGTGTCTCTGATTTAAATACAAGTGACTTTGTGGAGAACACACAGCTTGGGCTCAAATGAACACCCATTGTGGAGAGCACTGAGTCTGCAGACAGTAGAGTTTCTGATTTGATGTTCAGGGAAGCGCCGTCGTAATCAGGAGCAAATACAGATCTCGGATGTTTGGACCAGAAGGAAGTCTCTGCAAACTGTTAGGGTGTGAGTCAAATTTAGTTTTTAAATCTTCTAAGGTAATTTATAACTTTATTATTTGAAGAGTTTGGCTTTAGTAGAATGAAAGAAATAAACTGATCAGCACTAATATGTACTGATTCAAAACATCCTATTGACTATTATTCAAAATTCTCTATGCCGTGTATACTCATTATAAGGAAAAAACACTTTTAATTAAACCAAAAGTGTAACCATCAGTAATGTGAATTTTGTCATAACCAACATTGCATTTTCAGTTATTCTTTTAAAAAACTGAATGACCATCCACATTTTTGTTCATAGAATTAGAGACAGTGGAGATATTACAATATGAGTGACTCAGGTTCATTGAGTCTCAAAATTTTCATCAGAAAATCTAGTTTCCAGATTGCAAACATGCTGCAGTTAATTTTCATTTTTAACAAGCTACAGTTTGATTTTAGTCAATCATTCCAAGCCTGAAAAGATTATGAAATGAACATATGATAAATATCTATGAATAATAATGTATCAAACCTTTAAATAAATTGTGAGACAGGAAGATAAAAATTCTTCATGTGTTCACATTCAGAAGGAATTCTAATGCTCTAATTCTAATTAACACCAGTTAAGTAGAAGGTACATATTAGCTGAAAAGAGTAAGCAAATAAATGTATTGCTCGTGAAATCCACTATACACACACCAAGTCAGGCCATCAACCTTCTCATCATTTCCTTTTGCATTTGATTGTTGTTTTTAATCACATCATACTCTGAGGCTTTTCCATTCATTGGTTAGCTTTACAAAATTCAGAAAAACTAACACCCAATATAGTTGAATATACTTGCTCTGAAAACCTGTTAAATGTGTGAAGTATATTTTTTTATACATATGATGAAGACTGTTAGCAAGTTGCTTTCTGTGAGATATACTTTAGTAATATGATATTTTAAAACTTTTGGAAGCCATTATCTATAGCACTTCCAGAGGATGTGTTATATTCAAGTTAACAAAAAAATGTATCCCCCAGTGTACATGCACAGATGAGTATGTGCATAATTTATCTATGCATCTATCCATGATCCATTCATGTATGCAAATCTTAGAGTACCACTGCTGCCTCTCCTTTATCCTCATGACATATACGAACACTTGCATTTGTTTTCTTGATTCTGTGGTAATTAGATACAAAGTTACATGTAGCAATCTGAGGACTAGCTCTGATTCATACATATCTCCATTTCTTTCAAGTTACAGTTGAGAACAAATACGAGTCGACCCTGATCTTTCCTTTTCTGTGTGGCATTTAGCATGACCTCTATGACACGGTGGGTGTCCTGGTAGCTCAGCTGATAAAGAATCCACCTGCAATGCAGGAGACCCTGGTTCAATTCCTGGGTGCGGAGGATCCCCTGAAGAAGGGATCTCCAGGATCAGAGAATACTACCCACTCCAGTATTCTTCGCTTCCCTGGTGGCTCAGATGGTAAAAATTCCCCCTGCAATGTGGGAGACTTGAGTTGGATCTCTGGGTTGGGAAAGTCCCCTGGAGGAGAGCGTGGCAACTCACCCCATTATTCTGGAGAATACTGGAGAATCCCATGGATAGAGCAATCTGGAAGGCTACAGTCCATAGGGTTGCAGAGAGTCAGACGTGACTGAAGCAACTTAGAACACAATGTATGCCTCAGAATAACAAAGTGCACTTAACTGCCATCTTAAACAATTAAGTGCCTATTCGTTCAGATAAATGCCAACCAAAAATCGAATTTTTTTCTTTGGCAGTGCCACATGGCTTGTGGGATCTTAGTCCACAGACTAGGGATTGAGCTTGCGCTCCCTGCTGTCGAGCTATGGAGTCTTAGCCACTGGACCACCAGGGAAATCTCCAAAATTTGATTTTCTAATTCAATTTTTTGAAATCACAAAACACTACCAATACATGTGGTATTCTATTAGACCATATTATGGAAATATACCAAAATTGGTGATTAGTACATATCCAATAAGAGCCAATTATATGTGTAAAAGTATAGTAACTTTGTGATAAAAAGGGAAACAGGCCATAGACAGAAAGACCTATTCCATATCTATTCCATAACTTCAGACAGTTACCATACAATAGAATCATTATTTAAAATCGTGATGAATATGACTTCTTTCCAATGTTAAAAGGCAGTAAGTGTCTTGCACACATTTAATTCATAAAACTTTTGATATAAAATGGATGCAAAGTTTATCTGCATCAGTCATACATCAAAAACTTTAACCAATTATTTCAAAAGTTTCAAAACTGACCCTTTGATTTATGCATGAACATTTATAGTGATGAATAACTTACCATTCCTTAAGGAAAGTCAAGATTATTTTATTTCTAACCTGGAATCTTCCAAACTTTTTGTTAATCAGCTGAACTTCTACACCTTGGTACCACAGAGAAGAGAAGTAAATAACTCATACTCTACTATTCTCATGTTTGAGGAAAATGCCACTTTCACTTCTTAAAATAAAAAAATAAAACAGTTTCTTCAAACATCCCTCATTTGACTTGTAAGTCATATAGATGTGTTTTTAGGGTTCAGTTCAGCTCAGTCGCTCAGTCTTGTCTGACTTTTTGCGACCCCATGAACCGCAGCATGCCAGGCCTCCCTGTCCATCATCAACTCCCAGAGTCCACCCAAACCCATGTTCATCGAGTCATGCCATCCAACCATCCTATCCTCTGTTGTCCCCTTCTCCTACCGCCCTCAATCTTTCCCAGCGTTAAGGTCTTTTCAAATGATTCAGCTCTTCATATCAGGTGGCCAAAGGATTGGAGTTTCAGCGTCAACATCAGTCTTTCCAATAAATAGTCTGGACTGATTTCCTTTAGGATGGAATGGTTGGATCTCCTTGCAGTACAAGGGACTCTCAAGAGTCTTCTCCAACACCACAGTTCAAAAGCATCAATTCTTCTGTGCTCAGTTTTCTTTATAGTCCAACTCTCACATTCATACAACTACTGGAAAAAGCATAGCCTTGACTAAACAGACCTTTGTTGACAAAGCAATGTCTCTGCTTTTTAATATGCTGTCTAGGTTGGTCATAACTTTCCTTCCAAGAAGTGAGTGTCTTTTAATTTCATGGCTGCAATCACCATCTGCAGTGATTTTGGAGCCCAAAAAAATAAAGTCAGGCACTATTTCTACTGTTTCCCCATCTATTTCCCATGAAGTGATGGGACCGGATGCCATGATCTTCGTTTTCTGAATGTTGAGCTTTAAACCAACTTTTTCACTCTCCTCTTTCACTTTCATCAAGAGGCTCTTTAGTTCTTCTTCACTTTCTGCCATAAGGGTGGTGTCATCTGCATATCTGAGGTTTTTAAGGTATGTACATTAAAAACAGCCATCAATCAAAGTACAGAACTGTATATGGAGATGCTATAATGTCAGACTTCATGTCCACTCACAGATACACGTCCTCTTATTTGAGTTTAGGCACCAGATCACCCACGTCTTTCTTCTAACAAGGACCCCAAAACCTCTGCTGGAACTCTCTTCTGCTTTCTGTGTTTGCTCAGTGAAGGTGGAGATCATAACCAAATTACCATGGAATATTTAACACCCATTACAATGCCTGGAATACAGTAGCATTCTGTAAATATTAATAACTAAATAAAAAGTGATTGAATTATGTGATTTTTTTTATAGTACCATGATTCCATCATTGAAAATGTTTCCAAAATATGGCTCTTCCATTTCTCCTTAAGCCTTTACTTTCTCTCTGTATTTATAAGGTCTTCCCACGACACTGCTGCAGAAGAGATCCCAAGATACTCCAACAATGATGCAGTCTGCATTGGTGGCCCTCCTCACTGCATTCTAATACAAAAATGGAGCTCAAATCTGCAAACGACTAAACGGAACAATAGGGTGTTGTTTTTTTTTTAACATTTCCCAGAATCAGGTAGAAAACCAGAAGAGAAGGATTACAAGATAAGTTGAGAAAACTTACCTATTCAGGTGTCCTATGGTTCCTGAAATGTTTCCAATTAGAGAAAGAGAATTAACAATCCTTTTCAGAGCAAGCCCATGGAGTAGTCTAAGGCATCAGATTCATACTTTTGATCTGAAATAGCTTCTTTCTATTGGGTCACATGCATGGAAACCACAAGGCAGCTAAAGACCAGAATACGTCTGTCAAGTGTTTCTCTGACCGACTTCACATCCAGTGTCAACTAGGGTTCAGATCCCACGTGAGGTGATGGAGGGACATGAGGTTCAATCCTGCAGGAATCCACAGTGAAGGTGGGGATACAAAAAGTAAACAGTGGCTACAAGATACAGCCCCTATGTTAAGGACCAAAAGAACAAGGAAGATGGTTTTCCCTGGTGAGGTAACAGCAAGCTCTAAGATATTTTCATTTCAGAAACACTTATGCAAAGATTTTCACCAAGTACATCCCAAAGACTTTTAAATCTTGAAAAAAGATGGTATTGATCAAGTTGGTGTATTGGTTAGCCACTAAGTCGTATCCAATTCTTTGCAACTCCGTGGAGTGTAGCCCACCAGGCTCCACTGTTCATGGGATTTCCCAGGCAAGAATACTCGAGTGAGTTAACATTTCCTCATCCAGGGGGTCTTTCTGACTGAGGGATCAAACCTGGGCCTTCTGCTTGGCAGGCAGATTCTTTACCACTGAGCCACAAGTCTGGCGGACTACAGTCCATGAGGTCCCAAAAGAACTGGACAAGATTTAGCAGCTAAACAACAGCAAAATGTAGTTAGTGTAAAATTGACCAAGATGACCTCTAAATTCCCTTTCTATTTCAACAATCTCAAAATGTTAATGACTTGCCCATGAACAGAACAGCAGTGACTTTCCTGCATGTGGTACAATAGTCTTGCTGCCCCATTGATCTCATCTACACATTGGTTTATTGTTAAACATTTGAGTCTAAGAGCATCATTCAAAAAACTAGAAATGTTTGCAGCTTTCCCCAAAGCTGTGATTGAGGAAATAAACTATTATCTCTTTTTGTTTTGCTCCTAAGAAAATAGTTATAACTAACCTCTAGTAGTAATATAAAATGCACATACTCCCAGGATTCAGAATTTGTGCTGTTCTAGTTTATCTGTATAATGAAAGGATTTGCGTCTATCAAATAACTGGTTTTCATTTTTTTTTTCCTAATCAGTGAAGTCCCTGAAAGCGTATGGTGTTCTGCAAACAATTTTTGCTAGGGAAAGACTATGGAAATAGTATATTTTTATTCTAATGCTCAATTGCTCTCAGTTCATAGTGAGGTGAATTGGTGTACAGTCATATTTAGATCTTCTTTACAGGTTATTAATAATAGCCTACATAATTAACAGCCATGATTTGAACTAATCTACCACCTCATGTTATCTCAGCTTTTTTTAATCCTATTTGTTCTAACCACATCCTGGTGAGAAATGGTGATCACTAATTAAGAAACTGAAAGGAGAGAGTGTTACCTTAACCAAGTTGGTCAACATCAGTAATGAGGCTGATGTTTAACTCCAGGTCCTGTCAAACGGTTCTCTCCCCATGAAGAACATGCTACCCATGAAAGATGCATTATTTGCTTACACCATCACGTCTTTTCACAGGTGGAGGTTGGCCTCCACAAGGGATGCTAAGTTCTAAGATACCTCATTCTGAGAGGACTTCTCCTGTGATCTCACATGAACCGATGACGGCAGAAATCACAGTGTTTACATAGCTATGTCCCGATTAACAATGCGTGCCTGCTGCCTTTTCCTATAGAGTACTATCATTTCCTATAGAATACTCAAGGCTTGAGTACTGTAAATAGAGATCAGTCACTCAGTCAATTGCCACCATGTGCCTATGGAAGCAGGGAGGGGACTTTGTGCAGTGGAAAGAGGATTGCCCTTCCAGTCTGGGCACCCTGGACATCAGAACCTTGACCAAGGGTCAGCTCCTTTTTGTTCCCCTCTGCAACAGTTCTTGAAATGACTCCATTTTTCGCAAGGTTTATAATGCATATACAATAAAGTGTCAGTGGAGAAGTGAAGTTTCACAATGTCCTTAGTAACAAGAAGTCATAAATGCATAGACTATAATGAACAACGTGCCGCTAGAACTTGACTATGATTCTGGCGTTAGTGTAAACTAAGGTGTGGTTGTCACTTTGAGAAGTTGAGTCTAAAATAAATATTTCAGCCAGTTCCTTGCAGAGTTTTCTCTTCTCCTATGAAACCATTTTGAGTACTTCCATGATTTTCTACATAATGACCTAGTTCCCATTTCCTGGCAATTTCCTTGTCTAAGGACAAGTACAAACTGGACAAAATTGTCAATTTCTTTGTAAGCAATTGTTGGGAGGATGGCTTTTAAAGCGCAAAGTCTGTGTTAAGCATGTTTTGGCAAATTCACTTACACATCATTTTCTAGGTGCGGTTTGACCTGGAGGATGCCGGAGTGGGATTTCCTTCTGGATCAGTAAGACGTCCCAGGAATCTGTCTGTTTTTTACACTGCAAGGGCATATATATCATGTGCTTTCTGGGGAAATGGGAGACAGATTCCAGGCTGACTTCTCCCTCAAAATCTACAAAGTGAATCAGATAAAGGACTGAATATCATCCTAAAAATGGTGGGCTTTACTTATTGAGGTGGAAGAATCTCCTTAAACGGAAAACAAAATCCAGGACCAATAAAGAAAGAAGCTGAACTGACTGCCAAACTAAAAAAAGAAAAAGAGAGAGAGAGACAGATTGAGAGGTAATATGTAAAACATACAGAAGAGATGGCACTTAATATGCATTGAATTTAAAACACACCTAAAACTGAGTGGTAACCACTTTCATTAAAGGGCTAATGGCCAAAGTATGAGAGTTCAGCCCTGGTTCCCCACCTGGGACTTGAGGCTAAATAAGAGCTCCTGTCAACCTGCTGAAGGATACTTCTTTCCATACCCAAATGCATTTTGTCACTGACCCTCGCAATAATTCTGCCTTGATTCTTTTGAATTTAGGGAAGACAGATGGTTTTCTCAAGGCCAAATAGCCAGTAGATCACATAATAGGGAGGGGCTCAAATCCAGCGTTTCTGATGTTAAATCCAGAGTTTATGCCCTTGTGCTGAACAGCAGAAGTCTTGTCATTTCTAACATCTTGCTCAAAGTTCTACCAGATTTGCTGCCATGCCTGAGAGTTCAGTGGTTTCAAAATCAATGTTCTTTCAAAATATTTCTAGCTATGTGTGCATGCTCAGTCACTTCAGTCGTATCTGACTCTCCCCAGTCCTGTGGACGTAGCCCCCCAGGCTTTTCTGTCCTTGGGATTCTCCGGACAAGAATACTGGAGTGGGTAGCCATGCTCTCTTCTAGGGGATCTTATGGACCCAGGAACTGAACCCAGGTCTCCGGAACTGCAGGCAGATTCTTTGCCTTCTGAGCCACCAGGGAAACCCTTGGTGGTTCCCTCGATAAAACGTACATCTCTCCTTTTAGGCTGTGCATTGCTTCTATCCACTGGAGTAACAGGAGATGAACTGCAAGCGGAACTTGGAGTGAGTTTCTCAGGTACTATTACTCTCTCTGGCAAGATCACTAAGCAGAAAAAAATGGAAAAGGAGCATATCCTGGCATTGTTGATGTATTCTGTTGGGAAGTAGGCCGATTTTGCCAGACATACACTCTGGAGGTAAGCATTCCTTCCTAAATACAGAAAGTAGCTTAGACTCAAGTGGCAGTCACAGCCTAGACATGACTCTTCACTGTCAGAGATGAGCCTTCCCGCCTCCATTGTAAGCTAAGATGTTTTTATCAAAATACAGAGTCCTTTAGTCAAATCAGATTAGATTCTCAATTTTGAGTCAACTGATAATTACTTCCATTTGCATTCTCAGTCCTTAGTAGTGAAAATGTAGCTTTTGCAACTCCCTGAATTTAACCAGTTATCCCTTCTTTTCATAAGATTTGGTGCTGATCCATATGGCCAATAAATTTGCACCAAAATATAAACTTTTCTATATATATATATATAGGAATGAGTCCCCACCTTCCCAAAATGAAAAGATTGAGTCTGAAAGAGAACCATAAATTCTTATTTGTACAACTAAAATTACAAACATCCACTCCATTAACTTAATAGCATTCACTTTTACAGTGGAAAATAACTAAAACAAGCAATGGAACTTCATTTAGCCAAGGGGCCAAGTCCTTCAAATTCAAGGCAAATGGACAGCTTTTCTCTGTCAATGGGCTATAGCACATCCTAGAGCCCATTTGCAAGCGAAAAGAATATTCTGCAGAGTCTAAAGTCCTGAAAGTCTCAAATCCATTCCTACATGATCAAGTGGAACACAGCCTTGTGCTTCCCTGGAAAATGCAGCTTTTATTTCAAAATAAAACTGAAATCCAGTATTTCAAAAACTCTACCTCTCAGTCAGTATTAAAGCATCACCCATGAACTGTGCATAGTCAGAAATAATCTTTTAGGAAGTTGGAGTGCTCTTGTACATGAACTTTCACCTCGACTGAATTCACATCAACAGGCTAATGTGTTCAGAGCAACTTCCCAGTGCTGAGGACAAGGATACATTCCAATATGAGAATGATCCAGAATGTTTTACTTCTATGTGAAGTGCAATGACAGCCCACTTTTGGATATTTATTTGAGTACAGAGAAAATTCAAGTTTATTAATTTTATCTTGTTTCAGAAAAATGTGACGTGAATCACTTTGGAATCACAAGGAATATGAATTTAACAACATAATATTACAAATGTCCTTATGCTGCTTTCTCGATGCATCTCCGCCTGTATCTATACCTTCATCTGAGTCTACACACAGACGTAGAGATAGCATGCATATCACGTTGTCTGCCTGTGAGAAGTAAAACTGGCATTTTTAAGGTCCTGAAAACAAAGCTAATGTTTCATATTTTCTCCCATAAGAATTCTGATGTGTAAAAAACAGGTTTCTGCAGAAAAGTTGTCATGTACTTTAAAAAAAATTGTGAAATAATATATGGATGTAAGGACATAGTTTGACAAATCATTGTAAACCTCCATTCCCCATCTCTAGATCCTTTTGGAGAATTTCCTTCATAGCATCTATAAATAATTACAGTTTTGTTTCTTCCTTTTGAACTATTTATTTTCCAGTTCTTGTACCTTTTTTATTTACGTAACATTAATTTAGTATTAATTTAGGATGTTTAATGAGCTGGATAGCTGCTCCATATTGTACTGAACAGAATGGTGATGGAGTACAGGTCTTTTTCTGTTAGAATCTAAAGGGAGCCGCTAACATCTCACTGTTAAATAAGATATCTGCTGCTGCTTTGTAGCACACTTTTTACTAGTAAAGAAAATTTTTTTCGAATCTTAATCTGCCAAGTGATGTTTATGAGCGGATTTCAAATTTCACTGAATGCCTTCATGCATCTATTCCAGTGAATGTATTAGTGTTCTCCTTTAATAACCATTTTTTTTTTAAATTGAAACACATTGACAGATTTTCTAAAGATAGACCAATCTTGAATTTTGTTGTAAATTCAAAAGGGACATGTCTTAGAGTTTAGATTTAGCAGCTTAATATCCTTTTTAAGATCTTTTTTAAAAGCTCTATTTATCAGAGACGTGGCATGTGCTTTTATCTCCTTTACCTTCTTAAACAGATTAATTAGTTCAAAAAATAAATTCTAGAAGCAATGTATATAATTGAAACTATATTAAATATCTGGGGAAAGCTTGGTTGGAAAATCATCTGGATTTAAAATTTTCTTAGCAAAATGGACTTTCTCTTTGTGCTTCAGAAATTTTGTTCCTTTTAGTAAGGCTTACTCACATTTTCTATGCTAAGAAGAGGGCAGTTTGGGTGAGTTAGATTTTTCTAGGATATTTTGTCCATAACAAGTACATTGTCTATTCTGTTGGCTTACAGTTGTTTATAATTCACTTTATTATTTTTCTGATGGCTGCCTGGTCTATAGAGGCTGATTCTTTTCATCCATGATATTAGTTATTTGAGACTTCTTTTTTCTATTCTCCACCAATCTCACCAGAGATTTATCAGTTTTGGTCATTTTAAAGAAACACTGTTTGGATTTGTTTATCTCTGAATGGATTTTCGACTTTAATAACCTCTGTTCTGGTTTTAATTTTTTGTGTTTTCCTCTACTTTCTTCCTTGTTTGGGTTTATTTTGCCAGGTCTTTTTCTCTTAAATTTTTGAGATAGATGTTTAGTACATTGATTTATATATTTTTATTTACATATTTAACAGTATGAAGTTTTATCTAAATACTGCTGGAGTTGTATCCCATAAGCTCTGATATATAGAATTTTTATTATAATCCAATTCAAAATATTTTATTTTCATTATAATTTCCACTTTGATCAATGGGTTACTTAGAAGCATCTTTCTTAACTTACAAACACAAGCATATTTTGTTACATGTTCTTTGTTATTTATTTTCAGCTTAATTGTATGGTTGTCAAAAACATACTCTGTATAACTTGAAACTTTTGAAATGTATTGAGAGTTGCTTTATGGACTAGGGTGCGTTCAATTATGGAAAAATATTCCTAAGCATGCTGTCAAAAACTAGGCATTCTACAGTTGAGTTTGGTTTTTTCCCTTCCTTCCTCCCTTTTTCTTTCACTCTTTCTCTCTTTCTCCATTACATTAGATTTCTTTGTTTAAATCTCTATATCCTTCCTGAACTTTTATCTGCTTATTCTTTCAATTATTGAGAGTGGAATTGCAAAATCTCCTACAGTGATTATGAATTATTCTGTTTTCTCCTCTGATTGTATCAGGTTGTTTTTTCTCTTTTCATGTTTAAGGTCATAAAATTGCATGAAGTCTATGAATTGTTGTAACTTCCTAGTTAATTGCAACCTTTATCAGTTGAAACTTTCATTACTACCTCTTTATTTCTAGTGATGCTTTGTCATAAAGCCAATTTTATCTGATAATAAAATAGTTACACAGATTTCTTTTGGTTTGTATTTCCTTAGTATATCTTTGTTTCTGACCCTTCATTTCAGCCTTATGTTTTACATATACATTATGTTTTAGGTATTATTTCTCATAAATTGCATATAGCTTGAATTTTATTATGGTCACTTCATTTGTACTTTTAACTAGAGTCTCTAGTTTTTAGTTCTTGCATTTAATTGAAATGTTTGGTTTTTACTAAATTTATCAGACATGATTTATCTTACGGAAGGACTCAAGTAATGAGAAATTTGAGTTAAGCAGAAAAAAAAATCTGTACAGGATTTTTTACAATATTCATTCACTGCTGACTTTCTTTTTGAAGAACCGAGACAAATAAATTGAAATATGGTGTAGAAAAGGGCAACTCTAGCAAAATCACTGTTCATAGTTGGCTCAGGTGAAATAACTGCTTACAGGAAATGTCTTCCTAGAATAGAATATATCAGCACTTACCCTCCTCAGGCTTTCATAGTTAGGAGACGATAGATGAATGAAGTTGAATGAGACACTAAATTATATTGGGAACAATAAATATTTTAATCAAAACATCAGCAATTGAAAAGCATAGTTTTAAAGGAGGCAGGAGAAGCCATTTCTATCGAACAATGTGCAGCCGGAAGAAGAAAACACAAAACAATTAACACAGCCATTCCAGATAAACAGTTAATTGCTGTGTAGCTGAATGGGTGTGCCCGGGGGACAGGAAGTAATTCAGCACAGACTTCATACACCGCGGCGATTTCACAAGCCCTCAATTGACTATTGGTCTCTTAAAGCTTTAAGTTGTTCAATGTCTGGACACTGAGAAACCTTTGCCAGCTTGCGTTAATTTCCACTTCGACTGCAAAAACTAAAAATGAGGTCTCCTAATTTTTGTGGTCAGTGATAGAAACTGATAGAGCTTGAGAACATCCATCCAATATGTGAGCCGGAATTATTTCATGATTCAACAGAATCTAAAACATGTAGTCATCACCAGAATTTTTTTTTCTGAAAACATTGTTCAAACCAAGAGGGAAAAAAAAAAAAAAAAAAACAAGTGTAGTTTATTCTGAGAGTAAACCCAGGGCCATGGGAAGTCTCACAAACAGTTTCATTATTTCACAGGAGAGGCTAGATGAATGTGACACTGGGTACTCTGCTATTGGTGATACTACTCATAATCCAATATACAACGTTCTTTAATGACTGTTCCCAGACCAGTATTTCAGGATCTATTTGAATGCTTTCTTCATACCTAAAGCCAACCAATCACACACACACACACACACACAAACACACACACTTTTTGAAAAGCCCAAGTTATATCTTTTTGGAAAATATCACCAAAGTCTAACCTTGCAACACTTAATTTTATTTTTGAGCAAATCCTAAATATATGCACTTAATTGTAGTTCCCAAATATTAAGCCAGAGTAATAATAGCACATTTGTTTAAGCAGCAGACATTCACCAGACTCTTAGGTGTAAAACAGACGTTTGTTCAGATGAGGAATGGTGAAATACCAAGGCTATAATAAAAATTCTAATAATATTGTTACAAACACTTCCCAGGTGGCTCAAGTGATAAAGAATCTGCCTGCCAATCAAGGAGATACAGGAGAGGCGGGTTCAATCTCTAGGCTGGGAAGATGCCCTGGAGAAGGAAATGGCAACCCACTCCAGTATTCTTATCTGGAGAAACCAATGGACAGAGCAGCCTGGTGGGCTACATTCCATCGGGTTGCAAGTAGTCAGACATGACTTAGTGATGGAGCACAAATGCATTATTATAAACATTTTTATGTTTTAGCCAAATCATCACAGTTTCACTTAGGAAAGAATGGTAAAATCCAGTGAAGCTAGGCCATATGAGAAAAAAATTTAAAAAAGTTTAAAATGACTTTAATGCTGCAGTCGACTGAATTTTTGTATTATCAATATGCATTCTTTAAATATTTATTTATTGACTTATGCCCCACCACAGGGTATACAAGATCTTAGTTCCCCCATAAGGGATTGAACCTATACCCCCTGCAGTGGAAACACCGAAGTTTAACCACTGGACGGACAAGGAATTCCCCTTATCAATATGCATTTTGATTTTGGTCAGTGCCTGTAAGTTGAGAACTTCTAAAGTTAGTTTCTTCCTGAGAAAAAAATTCCTGAGATGTCACTTTCAAATCTAAACCTTGTGCTTTGTACAAGTTTGTGTGTGTGTATGTGTTTGCATGCACGAATTCAAAATCATATATGTTTAAATTCTTTTACTCCTCCCCAAAGAAGTTTGGAAATCGTCATCATACTACAAATACCAGATTCAAGTCTAAAAATATACATTGGATTTAAAGCTAATAAATAATAGCTCCCAGAAGAATTTAAGCCAGATTTGTTTAATTTTATGTCACATAAATTTGAAGATAAAATAGCACTACCTCTTTCCTGCTCTTGTGTAATGTAATCTGGGCTAGCCTTGCATATTTTTATTCTGGAAACATTAATCAGTTACCTATACCATTATGAAAGGCACTCAGAGCGTTTTGCAGAATTTTCAGTAGCTACCATACATCTCTCGCCAAGAATTTTGCCAGCAGTTTGATTTGATGATTTCTGTTGCCATCGATAAGAAATCTAGCTGAAATTAGCTTAGAAACAAGTGAAAAAGAATCCTGGGGGGACGGGACCCTAGTCTTCAACAACATAAACAGGGCAGAGCTCTCCCCAGCTCTCAGCACTATTGCATTTGAGTGAAGATCTGAGGTCCCGTCCCCGCAAAGAAGCTGGAGCAAGTCTCCTGTGTCCCCACTGCATGTTCTCAAAAGAACAAGAGTTCACTGTCCAGGGGGCAGTACTGGGGTGGAGTCTCACTGGCCCTGAGAGGCTGGATTTGATCTTGTGTTTCTGTCTGGACACTATGCTTGGTGAGGGAGCTAAACATGTTCATTAGCACAAATGCCCTACCTCTGAAACCTGACATTTGCATTGATTGACGGCAAGAGAAGGATTGCTTCCTGGGGACTTTTGCGCTTGGTTATTTGAGGAGGAGTGGTGGGGCGATGCCATGCGGCCAAAAGAATATACCATCCAGGGTCAAGTCCAGCTTTTTGCAGCTGCCGCTTCCCATCCATTTGCATCCAGCAAAATGCCCTGTTCTTGTGAAACACACCATGTCCTAAATTATGACCAAGTTTCACCACCCTGTTAATTCACTCTGGGTCAAGACTAAGGATCCCTGCAGTTCTTGAGGGTAGTCTTAACCAGATTCTCATGTTTGGTGCTAGTTGTGGTTTAGTCATTCAGTTGAGTCTGGCTCTTTGCAACCTATGGACTGTAGCCCACCAGGCTCCTCTGTCCATGGGATTTCCCAGGCAAGAATCCTGGAGTGGGTTGGTGTTTCCTTCTCCAGGGAATCTTCCCGACCCAGGGATTGAAGCTGGATCTCCTGCACTGCAGGAGGATTCTTAACCAATTGAGCCACCAGGGAAGACTTGTTTGGTGATCTATGGCTAAAGGATGAATTAAACAACTCCCAATGCACCTGATACACAAAAATAGAACCAGGCTTACTGTGCGGGGCCAAGGGAACACTTCCCTTTGGAGAACAAAATCAAAGCTCAGAGGTAACCGTTCCACAAGAGAACTCACCTCCTGATGGAAGGCAGGACCGGGGTTCCGTGGGCCACATTTCCTCATCAGTCTTTTTGGCTGGTCTGATTTTGTTCTCTGGGAGAATCACCTTTGTCTATCATCTTCCGGGGCTATACATCTGGGGAGATGTCCTTTATGGAGCTGTTTGATTTTAGCATTATCTTTTATTTTTATGCAGGGCAGAGGTCTGTGGATTGTCTTAGGGGTGACCTTATTTTATATTGGAGTATAGATCTTGTTTTACACTGGGATATAGTTGATTGACAATATTGTGTTCATTTCAAGTGTACAGAAGAATGATTCTGTTATATATATACATGTATTATTCTTTTTCAAATCATTTTCCCATTTAGGTTATTATTAAGCCAAGTCCCTGTGCTGTACAGTAGGTCCTTGTTGGTTATCCCTTTTAAATATAACAATGTGTACCTGTCAGTCCCAAATTCCCTAACTCTCCCTCCTTTTAGCCATTCTAGGAGTTACCCAGTTACGCACCTTTTTAAAGCAACTTACAAGCCCCTAATCCATTTTTAAAATCAAATCATTTAGTTTTCTATTGAGTTACAAGAGTTTTTCTTTTTTTTTAATATTTTTTTGGAGATTAGCCTCTTATCAGATGTAGGGTTTGTAAGTATTTTCGCCTATTTTATAGGTTGGCTTCTCAATTTGTTCATTTTTTTCTTTGTTATACAGAAGCTGTTTAGTTTGATATTGTCCCATTTGTTCTTTTTTGGTTTTGTTGCTGGACTAAACTTTAATAACATTTTGTTTTACACAATACATCCCAAAATACTGCCACTACAACATATATAATACAATACAGAAGTTACTAATGAGTTAATCTACATTCTTGTTTTTCTATTAAGTCTTTCAAGTCTAATGTATGTTTCATACTTATAGCACATCCCCTTTTGGACTCAACCATTTCAAGTGCCCAGTCTTTGATTGTGTCTAGTGGTGCCATACTGGAAAACACAGATAAGCGATGGCAGCTAAGAAGGATTTCAAGCAAAAGAAAGAAATGTGGTCAGATTTCAGTTTCATCTATTCTCTCTGATGCTTTGTAGAATATGAATTCATTGAAGAGGGTCATTAAATCAGCAGAAGCAGATAATTTAAATTACAAGCTTTAAGGAAATTGCCTGGTAGTCCAGTGGTGAGGACTCCATGCTTCCACTGCATAGAGAACTAGTTTGATCTCTGTTTGGGGATCTAAGATCCCACAAACCGCATGGTGTGGCACTAACAAAAATTAAAAATAATGAAATGTATTGTAAGAACTAAACGACAGTCTTTAAGAGTAGAGGATTTGTGCTTTGTAGAAATTTTTCCCCAGTTGCTTATATGTGCTGCACATGAGAAATGCTTTATTTATCCCTCCTTTTTATGGCTGAGGTTACGGTGGAGAGCACCCCAGAAAAGAATCTGTACAACGTTGAGCTTAACCATGTCTGTTTAGAGCCGGTGGGCAGAGTTTTATGTACAGAAGCATTCCAAGGAGACCACAGACTAGACTGTATGTATTGTGAACTTTCCACTAAGAGAGACCTTCTCCCACATATAGACACTCAGATCACTCCGCAGCATTTAACTGGTAGTGGCCAGTTCAAGGGACCAACCACTTTGCTTCTCCTCATGCTCAGGAACCTCGACTACTTACGTCTTTCACTTCAGGATTTCCTGTAGCATTTCCTGTAGCTCATCACAGTTTCATGGCAAATAGAAGGGGAAAAAGTGGAAACACTGACAGACTTTACTTTCTTGGGCTCCAAAATCACTGTGGATGATGACTGCAGCCATGAAATTAAAAGACCCTTGCCCCTTGGAAAGAAAGCTATGGCCAAACCAGACAATTTATTAAAGAGTAGAGACATCACTTTGCCGACAAAGGTCCACTCAGGCAAAACTATGACTTTTCAGAACTCGTGAACAGATGTGAGAGTTGGACCATAAAGAAAGTTAAACACCAAAGAATTGATGCTTTCAAACTTTGGTGCTGGAGAAGACTCTTGAGAGTCCCTTGGACTGCAAGGAGATCCAATCAATCAATTATAAAGGACCTCAACACTGAATATTCATTGGAAGGACTGATGCTGAAGCTAAAACTCCAATACTTTGGCTATCTGATGTGAAGAATGGGCTCATTTGAAAAGACCCTGATGCAGGGAAAGGTTGAGTGCAAGAGGAGATGGAGGCGACAGAGGATGAGATGGTTGGATGGCATCACTGACTCAATGGATATAAATTTGAGCAAACTCTGGAAGATGGTGAAGGACAGGGAAGCCTGCTGTGTTGCACTTCATGGTACTGCAGAGTTGGACATGACTAAGCGACTGAGCCGAAATAGCAACCCACTCCATTGTTCTTGCCTGGAGAATCCCAGGGACAGGGGAGCCTGGTGGGCTATCATCTGTAGGGTCACACAGAGTTGGACACGACTGAAGCGACTTAGCAGCAGCAGCAGAGCAACTGAGCAACAACAATAAAGCACTGTTTACAACAGCCGCACCATGAAAGCAACCTAAGTGTCCATCCACAGATGAATGGATAAAGAAGACGTAGTACATATATACAATGGAATATTACTCAACCATATAAAGGAACAAAATAGGTCATTTGTAGAGATGTGAATGGACCTAGAGTCTGTCATACAGAGTGAAGTAGGTCAGAAAGAGAAAAACAAATACAGTATATTAATGCATGTGTGTGGAATTTAGAAAAATGATACAGATGAACCTATTTATAGGAAGAGAGACACACAGAGGATGGATACGTGGACACAGTGAGGGAAGGAAAGGGTGGGGCAAATTAGCTCCACAGCTTCTTAACTGTGTGGCATTCGGAACATGTTTTTCCTTGTCTTACTGTTTGTTTTAAACCTAGGAAACACTGTAATGGTGCTCTCTTTGCCTGGTCCTCATAGTAAAAAGTGAGATATCTAAAGTATCAATATAGTGCTTGGCAAAGAGTAGGTGCCAAATGCTATTATCGATATTAGCATGAATAGTAGTCCTAGTGGAAAATCTAATGGGTTAGAGATGTTTATGGAAATTTTTCTTTAAGATGTAATCTCTCAGTGAAAAATCCATTTACCATTCAAAGATTAATATTGACTTGGGAAAGAAGAGAGTAAGAGAAATTGTAAATGGTTTAAATGACATCACATAATACAAAAAACAAATTGAAAAAAAAACCACAAATGTTGCTACATGATGTCAATGCATGTGTGAAAATATCAAGAGATTAGTGACCTGGTTTTAGAAATCATTTGGAAGCAGATACAAATGAAAACACAAACACAACACCGTGAAGAACATGGCAAACCCATTATTTTCCCTTCCAACCAGATGGCATGGCTTGGCCCCTCCCCCCCGCCCCCCATTCCCGACCAAGGTCCCTATGACATCATCACCCCGAGGGATGGCCTGCCGTTTGTTTATCGATTCTGCTGCAACCTGTCACCACACAGCATGATGGCACACGGTCAGAGAAACACTCTGGCCCTTTTCTTTCCATAGGCACAATGTTGGTGAAAAAAATGCATTCTTCTGTTTGCTGCTGAAAATGTCACTGTGAATTCTGACAGGTCAATGCATTGTAAGAAAAACCTCTGAGCTCTCGCAGAGCTTCTTCTGAGACAAAGTGCTTCCAGGATGTTGCTCTCTGCTCACAGGCTTTGCATTCTTATCTTTCAGGCTTCTGATCAGTTTTCCAAATCTTTGTTGTAAATAGAGTTTTGCAGGTGAAACTGAGGTTCCTTAGATGGAGGTGGATTCGCTCTCTCTTTTACATGACATGATGGGAAGTTTGAGTCAAGCAGTTGTCCTGGAGCTGAAAACCAGGGGAAGAGCCAGGGACCCAAGAGTGGCCTCTCCTGCAGACAAACATCTCAGCTCCCCTCCCTGCCTCCAGTGCAGTTACAACCCTAAGGAGCCATGTGGTCACGAACAGATGACTCGGACAAGGAAATCTCTCTCTTTGTGTATCCTTGTCTTTCTCATGTTCTGTCATTGTTTTTCACAGTATCTGCAATAACTTCCCACCACCACCCCCACCTCCACAAGAGTTGACAGTGACAGATGTGAAGTCTTACACGTTCTCATTCAAATGTCACGCTGTAGCATGCCATTACACCGTGGAATGAAACCCAACATGAACCACGACAAGCGGCAGCCTCACGGGCTGCGCTGTCTCTGTGGTTCCTTCCCTCCAGGTGCAGGGATCTATGCACTATGTGAATAGGACCGAAGGGCTCCCAAATAAGTGTGACATTTCATCACCATCCTAAATGGAACCAGGTCGCTCAGAGTCTATCCCACCTTGTTGGGATCTTTGTTTTTCTGACCCAGGATACTGGAGTTTTTATGAACAACAGGGAAGATGACACAGTCTTTAACATCAGTGTTTTTCAGTTTAGTGACTTGAACAACATAGTCCTTTTCTTTAAAGATAATTTTTTTTTGAGGTGCATAGTGACCTAAATTCTGGTATAAAAATGTTAAGGGCTTTCTCCTTTGCTTGCCATAACTGCTGAGGTGAGAGAGAATATCAGACACAAAAATATATGCCTACAGTGGATGAGATGGATCTAATTAACCAGACTCTTGACTGACCATCGGCTTCCCAGGTGGCTCAGTGGTAAAGAATCTACCTGTCAATGCAGGAGATGTGGGTTTGATCCCTGCATGGGAAAGATCCCCTGGAAAAAGAAAGGGCAACCCATTCCAGTATTCTTGCCTGGGAAATGCCATGGACAGAGGAGGCTGGCAAGCTACAGTCCATGGGGTCACAGAGTTGGACACAACTTAGCAACTGAGCAACAACAACAAAGACTGATCATGGGGGAATCAGGCGCTTGGGAGTCAGAAAAAAAATGTGTAGGATTTCTGGCAAATTACTTAGGCTGTCTCAATCTCTGACCTGTGAAATGGAAATGCTATATCTAATCTTACAGGATTGTACGAATCAGTGATGAAATGATCTAGCTTTCCTAAGGAGTGGTTTGGTTTGTATAATATAATATTGGGGGCAGAACTTACGATTTTAGGTGACACAGACATTAACTTTATAAAATTGTACTCATGCATTTGGTCATGCACGTATCTTTTCATCTTGCATTTATGACCAATGATATTGATTTTCTCATTTTGTTTTATTTAGAGTGAAAGATTTCTTTTTTCATGAATCCCTTTCAATGAAAGAGTGAGTTTATCACTCAGGGGTACCGGGGTATGGAGAGAAAGCTTATCAGGGTCCTGTGGGAAGACTGATGTTTGAAAAATGTTGACACTTGGGATACATGAAAACCCAGCCCCAGTGCCTGGGACACTGTGATAGTCTTTGTCATCATATATGTTATGACATAGGAAACAGCTTGAATTTGGCTTTAATGCTGAGATCCTTCAAGACTGATCCCAACCACACCACCACTGAGCAGGGTTCCAGCCCGGGCAGAGGGTGAGAAACCAGGGTGGTGTCCCCTCCCCCTCCCAGGCAGACCCCATGTGCATCCCTTCCAGGAACCTCCCTCAGACCTCTCAGAGTCACAGGAGCAACCAGTTGCCTTCTGCTCTCAAATCCTTTTAATCTCAGGCCGCCCTTTTCCTGAGAGTCAGAGATAATATAAAATTTAGAAGTGAATTTACCCTTCCAGCAAAGGAGGTAGGTAGGATCTTAGGAAAGAGTGCGCCATAAAGGTTCAGACTTTGAGATTTTAACAGACTAGAGTTAGAATCCTAATTGTGTGTGTATGTGTGTGTGTTTAATTTTCCATCTGAGAAGCAAGATTTTTCATCTGTAAGGCTCAGTTTTCTTTTCTGCAACATCAGTCTAAAGGTATCCACTGTATGGAGCAGTGTAAGAATTATATCAAAAGATGCATGTAAGGTGCTTCTGTTTTCTACCAGATACATGTAAAGTATCTGGTAGAAATAACTTAATAAATGAAGATTTATTAGGGGCTTTGAGCTTCCCCTGTGGCTCAGCTGGTAAAGAATCTACCTGCAATGTGGGAGACCTGGGTTCGATCCCTGGGTTTACAAGATCCCCTGGAGAAGGGGATGGCAACCCACTCCAGTATTCTGGCCTTGAGAATTCCATGGGCTGTATAGTCCATGGGGTCGCAAAGAGTCAAACATGACTGAGCGACTTTCACCTTGGCATATTAATGGATAATTCTCATTGACAATCCAGACATATGGGCCCAACTATAGACTTCAACTCCTAAAATATGAGTTACTGTGTAAGTAAAGGCTTGGGCTCTGTTGACGTTTTGTTCAGCTGGATTGCACACCAGGCTGTGTCTCCCAAGACCAGAGAAATGACTCTGTCCACATTGCACATGAGGACCCATGCCGTGGAGCTGCAGTGATTTGCTGGAGTCCTATTACTAGCTGTTACTAAACTCTAGTCTTTCACCTGCATACATTTCCTGTTTTTTTCTGGCCTCAGGCTTGCAGAATTTATAGCCTACAGGTTATGAAAATGTTAGCTGTACATTTATGAAACTAATGAAATCCACTTTTGCATCTATTCTCCCATAAGCACTATTTTTTTTTTTTTTTTTGAAGCACAGAGGGCTGAAGAAAGAGACCTAAGAAACCACACTGCAGACCTGGGCATCCAGATCAGGGGTGGCTTCATGAGCCAGATTAAGGAATTCGACTTTCACTTGGAAGCTTTGAGACACCACCAAAGGGTTTTAAATAGAAGATGATCATGTTCACATCGGTTTTGCAAAGGCCCTCCTGGCTGAAGAGGGGAGAATGTATTCAAATGGTATAAGACTGAGGCAGAAGACCAGCCAGGGGTTTCTGTGTCTCAGATACAAGTGATAAAGAACCGAAGATGCTTCTATGGAGAAGGATGGAGTGGGCAGATTAGAAAGACTCTTCCAATAGGATCAACAGGTCCTGGTGTTAAGCACCCTGAGAGCACCTTCCATGATATCACCGCATCTTCTCAACAACCCTGTAAAGCTGTCAGCTCATCTCGTTATTTAGTGGGTGGTTTAGAACGTATTTAGTTTTGGAGAGTCGTTTTGCAGGCCCAGCTTGAATAGATCTAGGTGTGGATATACTTCGCACCTGCTTAATTCCACTCTCTTCGATTCGGTTCATCACTGATGCAAACCAAAGAGAAGTACTGACATGAGAAGCATCTTTTCTTCTTTAGATAATTGATAAGCTGATGAAGACAACATTGCATCTGTGACTATGAGGAGCTTAACGTCTCAGACAAGTCACATGCAGTTTCTCAGAACATCCTTCACCTCTTGAAAAGTAGTCTAATCATCATGTGACAATGTGCTTCTAAAAACTGTTGTGAAGTCACAGCAGTAATAAGAAAACTTAAGCCCTGAAATGTATATCTAGACTCTAGACTTTTCTCTTTTCTCACCATCCACAATCACATATGCAAAATATCCATAAACTTTTTACCTCTCTATTTTCAAAAATAACCCACCGTACTGTCTGTGTACATTAAGAAACTGCAACGTAGATAGCTCTGTGAGTTCATAGTCCTGAGACAATCATTTCATCATGGCTTTGAGGTGACCTAAATAGATTAAGTAGCATTTAATGTGTAAGAGAGCCATCAACAAGCCAATAACTAAACACATTATCAAATAAATGCCAAGTAAGCTTAACTACCAGATCTTTTTCTAAGTGGAGAAGAAAAACCTTTATTATAACTAGAAACAACTTTGGGAGTTTTTATGGACTCTGAATTGTGAAATAAATTCATATTTACTCACCCATAGGTCACCATTATTCTGCTTAATAAACTCCATTATGAGCAAGAAGGATAGATGTGTATTTGAAGATTTTATCGACCTCATTTTTTTAATATTGTCCATTAGCGCCTGGATAGGTCTTTTTGGTACTTCAAACCCAATTTTATGTGACCAAAGTCAACTTCATGGCCAGCAGGACTGCAGCATCTTTTTAATTCAAAGGGTTCCATCTCTGATCATAGTTCTGAAGAGTGGAATGTGAGTCACAGAGTTAATATTGAGACCAAGTGTCACAGTCATTGTGCTTCAACGAGAGGGTGCATCACTGACCTTGCTCTAACAGAGGACACGTGTGCAGAGACGCTCTTAACACTGAGATGTCATTACTAGAAACACCAAGGTCCAGCCTAAATCTGGATCACCCTAGGACTTCATGTCATTGTGGATGCAGAAAAGCATGAGGAACGGGCTTCACAGGATGGACACCAGGATTTTCCGAGTGGTCCCTACCTCTTTCCTTGTACTGACTTCATCACCACGTGCCATCTGCCCTCAGGGCTGAGGCTACAAGTGCGGACCCAGCCATCCCTGTGGAAGTAGCTCAGCTCCCTGACATTTCTGTGATCTATTTTCAATAGAGTAAGAAATTATTTAACCCTCAGCTGGCCATACCAGGGAAACAGACTCCCAGTCAAAACTCCACATAAAACCCGCACTAAGTCTCTTGGCCCATTTCCATGCCTTTGTCCTATTTTGAGGTCAGATGTAGAGAGACGGACTTGGTCAATTTGCAAAGCTTTTTGCCCTTTTTCACATCCTGGCTTGTTGGGCGTTGGACAGTCAAGTATCCTGTGTCAGGGCCAGTGAGTTCTTACTGGGATTCTAGGGTTCTGTGTTAGCCGACACTCTTGTTTAATATATTAATGTGTTATGGGTCTTTTTCCCATCTGCCTTTGTTGCTTGGTTCAAAACAAGATCATGATGACTTTGCCACTAGTCAACACCCTCAAAAGGCTCTATAAAGAACAAGAAGATCATGGTTGCAAATCACTTAACACCGTTGAAGAAAATTACTGTCTGGATTGTACTTAATATTATCTTTAAAAGCAAGATTTTAAAATTTAAAAAAAATTAAAAATTTTAAAAAAAATAAAAATAAATAAAAATAAATAAAAATAAATAAAAATAAAAATAAAAAAAAGGAAAAAAATAAAAATAAAAAAATAAAAGCACTTCCTGGCATGAAAAATAATCTTTCTGAACATTATCCTCATAGATATTAGAACAACCCTTTAATAAAAGCTTTCCCAACTCACATCCTGTTAGATCCATAAGTATTAACATATCTGAATATATTTTATGTTGACATTCTCCCTAACTTCATTGTCACCATTACTCATTTATTCCAGAATTTAAAGATCTGAAAATAACAGAGATTTTATTATGCTTAAAGGCTGAAAAATCAAGATGACAATTAAGAAGTGAAGATTTTTATGTTTGGATGACATGTGTGGTTAAATAGATTCAGAGTTGGATGTGGGACAGAGCGATGGAGGTGAGATAAGAATATAGGTCTGCAGTTGGATGTGGGCCATAGTAAGACACACACACAGATATAGTATATGCAAGCTGACATCAAAACACACACAAAAAAGAGAGCTTACTGCAGCAATCACATGGAGCTAATCCTTAAAAAGCAATCAGTCTTGAGTTTTTCTTTTATTATCACAAGATAAAAATAAATGGGCAATCTAAATTATAGTGTGGAGTGTAGCACACTTGGATAAAAAAAATATAAAACCATGAAAGGAGGGTACAGGACGTCTGTTGCCCTTCGGAGATGTCTTTCTAGCCCTTAACCTGGACAGTCATTACCGGGGTGTTCAGTTTAGTTCAGTTACTCAGTCGTACCCGACTGTTTGTGACCCCATGAACCACAGCACACCAGGCCTCCCTGTCCATCACCAACACTCGGAGTTTACTCAAACTCATGTCCATTGAGTCAGTGATGCCATCCAACCATCTCATCCTCTGTCATCCCCTTCTCCTCCTGCCCTCAGTCATTCCCAGCATCAGGGTCACTTCAAACGAGTCAGATTTTTGCATCAGGTGGCCAAAATATTGGAGCTTCAGTTTCAACATCAATCCTTCCAATGAACACCCAGGACTGATCTCTTTTAGGATGGACTGGTAGGATCTCCTTGCTGTCCAAGGGACTCTCAAGAGTCTTCTCCAACACCACAGTTCAAACGCACCAATTCTTCTGTGTTCAGCTTTCTTTATAGTCCAACTCTCATATCCATACAAGACCACTGGAAAAACCGTACCCTTGACTAGAAGGGCATTTGTGGACAAAGTAATGTCTCTGCTTTTTAATATGCTGTCTAGGTTGGTCATAACTTTTCTTCCAAGGAGTAAGTGTCTTTTAATTTCATGGCTGCAGTCACCATCTGCAGTGAATTTGGAGTCCAAAAAAATAAAGTCAGCCACTGTTTCCACTGTTTCCCCATCTATTTGCCATGAAGTGATGGGACCCAATGCTGTGATCTTAGTTTTCTGAATGTTGAGCTTTAAGCCAGCTTTTTTACTCTCCTCTTTCACTTTCATCAAGAGGCTCTTTAGTTCTTCTTCACTTTCTGCCATAAGGGTGGTATCATCTGCATATCTGAGGTTATTGATATTTCTCCAGACAATCTTCATCTCAGCTGGTGCTTCTTCCAGCCCAGCGTTTCTCATGATGTACTCTGCATCAGTTAAATAAGCAGGGTAACAATATACAGCCTTGATGTACTCCTTTTCCTATTTGGAACCAGCCTGTTCTTCCATGTCCAATTCTAACTGCTGCTTCCTGACCTGCGTACAGGTTTCTCAAGAGGCAGGTCAGGTGGTCTGGATGTTGACCTTATACAACTCATTGCATTGTGCATACATTTTGTGTGCCTTTCTGTGGTTGCATTATATTTATGATATCTTTCCCTCAAAAGCCATTACAAGAAAAATCTTGCAATAGCGTGGGAAGCAGGTACTTGACAAGAATGTGCTGAGTACACTCAGGCATGGTTTTGTTTCTCTAGACAGCCTTCTCATAGAGCAGTGTGTGTGCAAAGCCTGCCCCAAGCACACAGAGAGTGCCCTTACCTGGTGTGCAGAAGCCAACAACACCCACAGCAAGAGTAGAACCAGTGACATGACAGTTATGGCCTGCCAAGGGCCAGGGAGGTATTGGGAATATCGTCTGGGCTGTAAAGACTGCTGCCATTAGGTAACCAGGCAATCAATGAAAAACACAGCGAAGTCTGGCTCCGGACTAAAACTGCTAATTAAAAGTCCATGATTGGGTGTCCCCAATTATTGAAGTATTAATTAATCTAGAACCATTAGATCGGGTGTCCATGGTGCTCATCTACTTTGCTAGATGGTGTAAACCAGGCGGAAGAATCAGAGAAGCTCCTCAAGAAGGTGATGGTTCATCTATTGGAAGCGTTGACCCTGGAGAGTCATTCATGCAATTGCAAGGACCTGGTGGCAAATGTGAAGTAATGTAAGTCAAAATCAGGAACATGGAAGTATTGCTGGGACATAGTAAAGGAAAGATTGGCAGGGGGTGTAATTAATCTCTGGCTTGAGAAGCATGAGTGAGTGACTGAGAGTGTGTGTGTGTCTGTGTGTGTGTGTGTTGAAGGAGGACGCAGGCACTGATTCACAGGAAGGATGGGAATGAGATGCCAACTGGGCTTGGGAGAGAGTCTGCATGTTGATAAGAGAGTCACGTGATGAAAGGTGATTGAGGAAGGATATTCCAGTCCAGGAGAGCAGGATTGCAGGGAGAGAGGGAAGAGTCAGCAGTAACACCTGGAAGTTTCCATGGAGAGCAAGTGCAGAGTGAAACAAGGGAGAGGGCAGCCATAGCTGTTAAGGACTGCTAACATCAAGCTGAAGAGGGATAACTGGAATCAAGAACCCTCTAGAAAAATAATTTAAATCTCCTATTTATACTGCCTGGCTCTAATAAATGGATATGGCTGGAGTAGACTTTATCAAGAATATCAGAGGAAATAAAAATAGTGCCTTTGAAGTCACTTATTCTTCCTGAAAAGCAAAGAACCGAAAGAACACAGCTTTTAGGCAGCTGCTAATAACCAATTCTGTTAATTATTGCTGGCTTAGTACATGCTTTAATAATTCAATTTTTGTTTAATGACTACATAGAGCTTACCCAACCGTGGTGATCATTTAATACTTCAAGCTCTGTTTTATTATCAAATTTGCATAGATATCTATAAAAAAGCAAGTAGGAGGAGAGGCAACATTTCTATGCATCTTCCTGGAATAAATTGCAATTTTTGTTTTAACAACATGAGGAACTATGTGGGAATCACTTTGAAATTAGCAAAAGTTATAATCATTTAAGCTGTCTAATGTAAGAGGAAGAAAACACAACCCCCCAGCCCTTCCCGTTTATATATGCAGGTTCCCAGCTGTGTTCATTGTGAAAGGAGAAAAGGGAAAATGAAAAGATACTGGGTTTCTGCCAGGGAACTAAATGGAATCTCCATATTCCATTTATTGCCATGGCCAGCTTGACTTCTCCTCATAATATATTTAGTTAATGCAAATAAAATGACTTAGTCCTGGTTGGAATGAATAATCGTATTAATGATCCAACTTGGGATGTCAAAATCGTCAGCTTCTCCGTCGAAATCCCAGATGCTTAGCTGTTTAAGTACAACTTCTGAAAGGCCTTGGGTTGCATGTAGTCTTCACGTTAGGGATCCCAATCCCCACTTCTCTCTTGTTGCAGTCTGCAGCTTGCTTCTCAATGATCCCTGTAAAGGAAATACCCAGGGAGCCATTTTCCTCACTTCCCACTCCAGCTTTCCATCTGGAATCCTGAATGCAATTATAAATCCATTAAAATGCATATGAGTGACTGAACCCATAGCATGCCTTTTCAGAGCTCGGCCACTTTTCCTGGCTCCTAGAAGAGGACCCTAGCAATGGACTGTGAGTACTAAATGTTTGGACAAACCATCATTTTAGAATCTGGTTTCTATACATCAGATTATTTTTTGCTTTTTAAATAGCAGCCTACCATACCTTCCACTATTATTTTTAATAGAGGTTCTTGAATTTCAAACTCATATATTTTCAGCCACATGAGAGAGCAGGCAAGCTGCTCTCATTTGTAAAATAAGGATGATGTAATGACAGATTTGTCAGCGCAGATCAGGGCATGAATATTAAGGGTGTGGAAAAGATCGTCTGTTCAGGCAGACATACTAATTTACAAAAGCTTCTTAAAGGCTTTTAGGCCAATAGAAAGAGAGTTGTTTACAAAATATTTTGCCCAAGATGAATCGTTTCTCAAGGATCTTCACTAGACTTCATTATATCAGTTTTCTTCTATCTGTTCAAAATAATATCTTCATATCCACTTTCAGAGCCTCTAGACAGAGTTTTTCAGCTCTTAATTAAGGAAGACAGTTATTTACTATTTCAAAAATTTAAAGGTAAAATTTTTTTTTTTGGTAACTGTTACTACTCAAAAAGAGAGTATATTTGCATATTTGGTAAGTTTTGGTTTAGAGGTGCACGCATAGAAAGAGAGAGACCACATTTGTTTAGTGGGCCCAAGGCACCACTCAGAGGAATAATACAGTAAACCTAGGTGACGCAATTTGCATCAGACAGAAACATTGAAGGAGGCCCACAGACATGGTCAGTTGACGAAACAGCAGCATTAAATTTGGCAAGCCAGGCTATCATGGTGTCCGTGAAAAGAGTCATTTTGTTCTAAATCCTAAGGCTTTATTTTGTCTGGAGGAGGTATTCCGAATTTCTCAGCCTGCCATTTAAAGCTTGTTGAAGCTCTCTTTAGCCAAACTTTACTACACTATTCTCCCAGATCTCTAGACTACTCAAGTTGTCTTCTGCTTGTTCTGAATAGATCACTGCAAACACAGGCAGAGCTGTGCCTAATAATTACTGATTAATTAGTTATTAATTAACATATTAATTACTGAATTAATAAAATCTTACTCACATTTCCAGATGTATCTTGACTCCTGTATCCACCAGGGCATCTTCCCTGGCAAACTTAATTGGGAAACTTTTTCTAAAAGCAGGCAGTATGCCATTTATATCTATTTCGTAACATCATCAGGCCTCCCAGGTGGCACTAAAGAATCTGCCTGCTAATGCAGGAGGCTCAAGGCACTCGGGTTCAATTCCTGGGTCAGGAAGAATCCCTGGAGTAGGAAATGGCACTCCACTCCAGTATTCTTTCCTGGAACATTTCTTGCCAGAGAAGTCTGGCCGGCTACTGGCCATGGGGTCAAACACAGGCAGACATAACTAAAAGACTGAACACATGCACATAACATCATTAATCACTGAGACTTGATTGCAGTTTATATAGACGTCTTTGTTGTTGCTTACTCGCTCAGTTGTGTCCCACTCGTTGCGACCCCAAGGACTGGAGCAGGCCAGGCCTCCCTGTCCATCACCAACTCCAGGAGCTTGCTCAAACTCATGTCCATTGAGTCAGTGATGTCATCCAACCATCTCTTCCTCTGTTGCCCCCTTCTCCTTCCGCTTTCAATCTTTCCCAACATCAGGGTCTTTTCAAATGAGTCAGTGCTTCGCATCAGGTGGTCAAAGTATCGGAGCTTCAGCTTTAGCATCAGTCCTTCGGATGAACATTCAGGACTGATTTCCTTTAGGATGGACTAGGGCTTGATCTTGCAGTCCAAGGGACTCTCAAAAATCTTTTCCAATGCCACAGTTCAAAAGCATCAATTCTTTGGACTGTCTTTATGATCCAACTCTTACATCCATACATGACCACTGGTAAAACCATAGCTTCGACTAGATGGATCTTTGCCAGCGAAGTCATATCTCTGCTTTTTAATATGCTGTCTAGGTTGGTCATAGTTTTTCTTCCAAGGAGCAAGTGTCTTAATTTTGTGGCTGCAGTCACCATCTGCAGTGATTTTGGAGCCCAAAATCACTAAATAAAAATCACCAAAATAAAGTCATTTTGAAGCAGACTGATGAGTCAAGAAAAGGTTTTCTGAGATCACACTTACAGAAGGAGGCATGAGGCATGCTGAAGATGCAGGCCCAGAAGAGAGACCGATCAATTCAAAACCCTCTCGGAAATACAAATGAGTCTGGCATTTTAAATCTGAAAGTTGGAAATTTATAAATATCAAATAAGCGATACATCAGGGGTGTTGCAAGCAAGTGCGGCAATCGAGACTGTGTATCACATTGCCCCAAAGGCCCCAGCATCATCTTCGCAGCTTAGAGTGTGGCAAGAGCTAGCTGGAAGAGCTGAATTCAGGATGCTTTGGCCCAGAAACCACAGCACCTACAGAAGTTCAGAGCAGGCTGATTCGAAGCAGAGAACTTGACTTCTGCATCGTAGATTCTGTTTTCCCCTGGGACCCCGTGGCAAAGCCAGGCAAAAGTGTGTGTGTTCCATTTTGCCAGCTGGTGTCCACACCTACGGTGGGAGCCAGTCCCAGTGCCCTGATACTCATCTCTAAAGAAACTGAGGACAGAGCAGTGTTCCTACCACACCCACCTCCCAGGGTGATGCCAAGGGATTCAAGTTACTGAGTCCAAGATAAAAAGTACTCTCTGGCCTGAGTGACTGGGTGAATGAATGCACACCAAAGAGCTTGAATAAAAAATACTGTGGTCCAACACATACTATTATCTCTTACCTTTGCTACCCAGAGAGCAAGAATAGGCAATAGCAGGACTTCCCTAACCTGATGTGAACAGTCAACTCATTGGAAAAGACCCTGATGCTGGGAAACATTGAGGGCAGGAAGAAGAGGGGGGTGACAGAGGATGAATGAGGCAAGGAAAGGTTTTCTGAGATCACACTTACAGAAGGAGGATGGATGGATCGTGGACTCAGTGGACATGAAAACTCCATGAGACAGCGAAGGACAGGGATAGTGTGCTGCAGTCCATGGGGTCGCAGAGTTGGACACCACTTAGCAACTGAACAACAACACGGACAGGACTTCCCTGGTGGCTCAGTGGTAAAGACTACGTCTGCCAGCACAAAAGACCTGAGTTCAATCGTTGCTCCAGGAAGATTCCTCATGCTGTTGGGCAGCTAAGCCCATGCACCACAACTATACTGAGCCCACGTTCTAGAGCCCACGCTCAGCAACAAGAAAAGCTATCTCAGAAGTCCACACACCACAACTAGAGAGTAGCCCCTGCTCGCTGCAAATAGAGAAGACCCGTGTGCAGTAATGAAGACCCAAGCCAGCCAAAAGTAAAAATAAATACATTAAAAAGAATCCACGCTACCATCTCTCCTCTACTGCTGGTGTGGTTTCTGTGCCCCAACTATAAATAAGGACTTTCCCTTCGGTGGGCTCTACTCCCCACCCCTCACCATTATTTCTCTCCCACAACACCCAGACCTGTCAGGTAGGAATTTCTGGACCAGGTGAGTGGAAAGCGTAACACAGATCAGGCCCTCAATACCTTGTGAATGAAAACACAATTTACAACATTTTTATGAAACGGAAATCACTGGTCAAAACTCTCAGGGTTCTTTTTACGTTTGATGTTACTGATATCCCAGAGTGAAAAAGAAGAACCCTTGTTTAAAATTAGTTGAATTGAAAGTAGGATTTTTCAGTTGTGTTTCCATTATGTGTTTCACTTAGGAACATCAGCAATTGTGTAACTCAGGAGACAATATTTAAGACAAGTAGCTGCCCCTCTCCCCAGTTCTGTCCCTCCCTTTCCTCTCAGGCTCTACAGTATATTAGAGGGAGCTCCATCAGACCTATTTTTAGAAAATCTCATTTGACGTGGAACAACCTGCATCCTGTAACTCACCCTTGGACAATCTCTTCCCTCTGTCTTTACATGTATCCATTTGTTAAGGGGGGTGAAGGTTTATACTGACCTCTAAAACATTTATTCCTCCAGCTTTCTGTTGCTCAATTAAAATGGCTATGTAAACCATTCTATGCCCTCAAAAGTAATTGATTAACTGATTCAGTACAGCACTTTGTGCAGTTGGTATCTTAAATCTTTAATTCACATTCCATTTTTGGCTGATTTGAAACAGGGCGTTACGGTGTGTTTGAAATAGGGATACATCCAGAGTTTTTTTGTTTGGGGTTTTGTTTGGGGGCTTTGGAGTTTCAAGTGGAAGGGGCCTGCTTTCCGCTCCTCCGTGGCCTGTCCTGGGGTCATTAGAAGGTGATTTTACTTGGCTGTGGGGGGCAGGCTGACAAACTCACTACATCCTTAGCTTACACACTTGCTCACACATCACTACCTACCCTCCTTCTGATATCCTCTTCCTCAAGCTCTAGGGATGCTGAGCTGCAAACATGACCTTCAAATCACATCTCATCCGGGGCTACTGGTGAGTCCAGCTGCTCTCTGCCTCTGGTTTTCCCTCTTCTTGGTGGGGGTTCTCCTGTTCATAGCCAGAGTTCACAGTCGCAGTGATCCTCTTTTCCTGCCTTTCCTCAGACCTGGCAATTATTAGCTACTTCCCATCCTTGGGGAAGCACCTCTAGCTGCTGGCAATGAATTAGAAAAGCATCCGCCAGCCTCTGGGGATGCTTTAGGAATCACCCGCCTTTAGGAACCACCGCTCACTCTTCAAGAAGGGTCCAGTGGCAGTGGAGCAGGCGTGGACATGCCTCCCCAGCCCACAGCACCCCTCCCTGACCCAACACCAGCAGGTCAGTAACCGGCTCTAGTTCATTTCCGACAGCAAACATGGCCTAGTGCTCATCTGATCTGCTTCTGAAATTCAGTTTCACAACAATAAATATCTGCATGCCCCCATGTGCTTGCGCTGGAACACAGGGTCAGTGGGAGCCAACAGTGCCTTGACTCACCATCACAGTCACGGGCTGCCCACAAAGGCTTCCTTCCAGGGATGGAGCGGGTGGGTGGTTTCCCATGGGCACCTGTGCCTGGGGACAGACAGGCCTTGAGCAGGGTGGTCTCCAAGTTCAGGGAGAGGGTTAACCTCCCCCAGCGCAGAGCTCCTGTTCCTCGGGGTGCGGTGATGTGAGGGGTGTACCTGCGCATCTCGTGGTGATGACGTAAGTCCTGGGTGCTCGGCCGCCTGGGCCAGAGCAGAACCAGGCCTCCACGTGGGTGTTTGTTTATTTGAATCCCGGCCAGAAGGCAGCTCTGCTCTATGTATGCCTTAAGAACATGTACGGTGATTTGAGGGCCCCAACCAGAAAATTCCATGGACAGAGGAGCCTGGCGGGATATAATCCATGAGGTCACACAGAGTTGAACACAACTGAGCGACTGACAGTTTCACTTCCCCCAGAAAAATTAAGTGTCAGGCTGAGAACCAAGTAATTTTTTTTTCTACCTCTCAAGGCCATTCATGAGCATTATTTTGAACTTTTAAGACACCTGGGTTAACTCTTACCAGGCTACATCCTTCTTGTTGAGCTAAATTTGCATGATGGTGCTGGGCACTAACAGTAATTAAAAATGATCAAGTTATAATCAAAGCACAATTAAGGCATCATGTTATTTCAGCTTCTTTAATTAGCCAACATTCTTAAAAATATAAATGATGGTGAGGATGTTATAAAAAAAGGCATGCTCATCCACTGCTAGTGAAAGTTTAAATTGTCATAATTCTTTTCTGAAATAATGCAGAAAATATATTTCAAGATTCTTAAAAATATTCACATTGTATTACTCAAGGAATTGATCTTGAAAATTTAATGCGAAAATTACAGCTCATAGTTTCATACACAAAGTTGCTCATATGACAAATAATAAAAATCAAATAATTTTCAGCAGCTGTAAATAAACTAAATGTATTAGTGTACATTCACATGATGAAATTGCATGCGATCACTAAAAGTTGGATTCCAAATTGTTCATTCAATATGAAAACAGGTAAGTGAAAACATCAGAGGCTGATACAGATATATATATATATATGTTTAGTGTATTATAAATGTTGAACTTATGTCAAATAAAGATTAGCTGTGTTGATATAATTTGCTATAGAGATGGAAATAATAAAGTTCTTACACCATACTTTTTCCAGATGGATTATATACACACACACATTTATGTATATATTCAACTGTATATATACACAAATAAAGTTAATTGTACATACATATATACACATAAATTACTGTATTTCATATACAAAAACTTATATATGTATATATACATTTGTAACTTTTCATTAATTAGAAGAAAATATTAATATTTTTATAATATCATGAAATGTGATGACAACCTTACAAGCAATAGTAATACCTAGTTGTCATAAAGCAATAGGTCAACAATTTGTCTATGTAAAATTCAAATATATATGTCTCATGTTCAAAAGATATTATGAATAAAGTTAAGCTAGTGACAGTATGTTTTAATAGAGACACAGTATTTTCAAGACAAATAAGAGATAAAACACACTTCCTCATATGTAAGCAATCTTCTACACATCAATAAGAAAAAATATAAACAATTCAATAAAATCTTACAGAAAGCACCTGAAAAAGTAATTCACATAAGAGATGTCAACAGATTTTACAGGTGTGAAAAGGAACGGAAACTTGGTATCACGCGTAATAAATAAGTTAAAAGTTTGTTTTTAAGTTATTTTTTTCTGTCAGCGTGACAAACTTTAAAATGATTGCTTATACACATGGTTAGAAAAGGTAGGAGTCTGATTTGGCACGTATATCAGGGCAATTTTTTAATTCCGTCAAACTGAGCTGACATGTAAAATTCTCAGTACACTTTGATTTCAGACTCCACTCGAGAAAATATCTTCGTAACTATTCCTCCAGGCATGCAAAGATACTTGCTAAATGTTTCTTATAGTATTATTTCTAGCAAGTAAAGTTTAATGAACGAAAATATCTAAACTAGGGAAACTTAAATATGGTATAGTGTGCCTGATTTATATTCACCAGGTAACTGAGAGATGTATTCATTAAGGTAATGTTGGCCGTGTAACAAACACAACCTATCATTTTAAAGCTTCAACATATGGAAGTCATTCTCCCATAACGCCCCAGGGGAGCAGGAGTTTCTGGGAGCAGAAGTTCTTCCTTCACTGGTTGAGGGAGCCATCACCCCCCTTCCTGTCTGTCACGGTGCAGGGTCTCAGAGCACTGCGTCCAGCCTTGAAAGGTACACCCAGCCACCTGCATGGGGCTAGGCAGGAGGGGGGCCCCTAACTTCTGCTGACCTTCTGTGGGTCCCGTCACCAGGCCACACTGACAGAGACCCTGAGAACTCTTGGCTTCCTATGTGTCCAGGTTTTGGGGACAGCCCCCTTGTGGGATGTCAGCTCGCTACTTGCCCTGGCTCCCCTGCCAGCAGAGGAGGAAGAAAGGCATCCCCACCTCCCCAGTCAACAGTGTCCTCCTTCTGGGCCCTGGCTTCCTCACACCAGCGGAATCAAATGTTTCTTTAGATTTCAAGGGATTTCTGGAAACGCACAGTCAGAGGTATTAGATTGCATAAGCTGAGGATTTTCGTGTGTTCTCAGGGGAGCAGGTGCAAAACCCCAGACTGAGATTGGACTTTCAACCAAGCTAGGTAGGCGGCAGCCACAGCAAACTCAATTTAAACATGATTCAGAGTCAATATCGTGAAATAGCCTATAATGGAAAAGAATCTGAAAAAGAATAAATAAGTATATATGTATGCATAACTGAATCGCTTTGCTCTATACCTGAAATGTTGTAAAGCAACTGTACTTCAATAAGACATTCATTTATTAAAAAATAAAGATAAACAAATGAAAGCAATTCAAAATGTAAAGAAACTGTTTTGTTTCTTAATTTTCTGAAATATGTTACCTGAAGTTAACAGTTCAGTAAGGAACCAAGATATAAACTTCTATCAGCTTGGGGTAACTTATAGCAGCTTAGGGTAAAAATTTAAAAGGATTAGTGAGAAAGAAGTCAAGAAGCAGCCAGAATGTGGTAGGCTGATTAAATGGAAGTAAAAAAGGAAGGAATAGAATTCCTCACCCCTCAAAACTGCAATTTTATATTCTCCAAAGATGCATGTGCCCCCAAAAATGTATCATCCTTGATAAAAAATATTTTCTGGATTTTTTTCTCTTATTTTAGAATTCTCTTTTCTTCTAGTCATCTGAGGGATGTGGAGGATGTTGAGCGTGAAAGTGAAAGTGTTAGTCACACAGTCGTGTCCAACTATCTGTGACCCCCCCATCGTCACAAAGAGTGACCCCCTGTAGCAGCCAGGCTTCTGTGTCCGCGGGATTCCTCACGGACCCTCCCGACCCAGGGATCAAATGCAGGTCTCCTGCATGGCAGGCAGGTTCTTTATTGCCTGAGCCGCCAGGGAAGCCCTGGGGTGTTGGTCAAACCTTAAACACTGGTTAGTATTTGGTTTCAGTAGGGCCCACTCCAGTATTCTTGCCTGGAGAATCCCAGGAACGGAGGAGCCTGGTTGGCTGCCTTCTATGGGGTCGCACAGAGTCGGACACGACTGAAGCAACTTAGCAGCAGCAGCAGCAGCAGCGCTTCCCTTGTAGCTCAGTCGGTCAAGAATCTGCCTGCAGTGCAGGAGACCCAGGTTCGATCCCTGGGTTGGGAAGATCCCCTGGAGAAGGAAATGGCAACCCACTCCAGTATCCTTGCCTGGAAAATCTCATGGACAGGGAAGCCTGGTAGGCTGCAGTCCATGGGGTCGCAAAGAGTCGGGCACGACTGAGTGACTAACACTAACTAACTAAGAGAGCCACAGCTTAGCTCCAGAAAAGGAGCCAGTGGTCGGCAGCTGGAGTGCAGAGGCAGAAGGTGCCCTCTGTGTATGCTTAGGGAACAGGACGATGTCACCTGGAGATTCCCAGAGAGACCTGGGAGGTAGAAACAGACCAAACAACATACAGCCACTTAGTGGAGTTCGGTGTGTTGTCCCATGGGTATTTAAACAGAGTGCGTGCATACTAAGTCACTTCAGTCGTGTCCAACTCTTTGCAACCATACTGACTGCAGCCAGGCAGGCTCCTCTGTCCACGGGATTCTCCAGGCAAGAACAGCGGAGTGGGTTGCCATCCCTCCTCCTATTTAACAGAGTAATATCCCTGAAATTTGATACATTTGCATCATAGGATCTACATTTACATTACTTTGTATTCTGATAGGCACCCTTATCAGGTGTAAACTGATATGTACCTTACAAATCATGCTCACACTGAATGAAATGGTGTTTACGTCCTTTCCTTTCCTTTCTCCTTTTTTTCCAAAAAGCCCTCTTATCATGACAGGGCATTTGTAATCTATAAAATCTTAGAACTGAGGAAATAATTTGTTCAACATATTCAAAGAAAGCCTGGAAAATAATGCACAGAAATATTAGCTCTGGTTATCTGTGGGTGATGGGATTATGAGCTATTGTACTTTTCTTTGTACTGTCTCATATTTATAAAATTTCAATAGAGCAAAGAAAAGCTAATACATGTTATTAAAAGTCTGGAGAGCATTCAAAACAAGGAATCTGGCCAGAAGTTCAACGGGACTGCAGATTGCAAACAGCTGACAGTCACTAAACTGTATCCACGTCATGGCTGCGTTCTGGCTAGACACCCCCCCGGGGGACTGACAGAAAGAGCCACACTAATTGTGCCACTGGGGAGCTCACCTCACGGCTCCACCCAAATTACCCTCCAGCTCATTCGGAAGGGCGAGGTGCCCAGAGCCACGAAAGCAGCGCACAAAGCTGGGAGGAAGAAGGAAGCTCCGTTCTGGGGCTTTGGGGGCTCTCTTTTATTTCTGCTGTGCACCAACCAAAGCTTGATCCCTGCTGGGCATTCATTCACTCTGCCACCCCCCAGACCCAGAACTGTCTTCTCCGCTGGCGCTGCTTAACTTGAATCTCCCCTTCTTGGGGCGAGAAACCCCAATGACCCATTCTCTGCCAACTTTAACTTGCTTATTGGTCTCATTCCCGGATGCAACCTGAGACAGAAAATCTGGGCTCTTGGGGCTTAGCTAACTACCTTTTCCCTGAAACACACCTGCCATTTAATAGGAAGAGACTCCAACGGGAGGAAATTCAACTCTGCAAGAGCTTACTGGAGAAGATAAAACAGGGGAGATATTTTTAGCTCTGTTCGTGCTCCCCAAAATACCCGTGCAGTCGGCTCCCGCAGTGAGGTCTACTGCACCATGGCAAGCCTGCGGGCTGGGTAGTGTCAGCATTGGAAGGCTAAATTGCTGGTACAGTAAATGTATCTAATGTGACCTTTAAGAAGCATTTAAATGTTTTTTCTTCTATTCATGCATATTTTTGTTTCTGAAATAATTGTTTAGGTAATTATATATTATTTATATCTTCTTTTGAATCACATATATTCTTGAAAGTAGACCTATGATCAGAAGAACATGCTTTATTTACAGTCTCACTTCAAATAATCAAATAGATATTGTGATATTGTGGATTTCTTTCTGGGTCGAGGGCTCAGACAAGCTCGTGATGCTACAAGATTCTTAAAATTTAGTGTCATGAGAACTGGGTGTTTTCGACTCTGCTGGTGTCTGTCTGTTTTTGCGCTGCTCCTCATTTTATTTACAGCCTAGCTGAACACCTGACACTCAGTGAATGCTTTTTGATTTTTGAACAAACCGAGTTGAGCTGAAGCTGGGGCTCCTCTCTTTAGGAGATGATACTATTGTTGAGAAGATGGGAACCATGATTGGGAAAAGCAAACCAACCATTGAAAAAGCACGTGATCAATGCCAAAGACAAGTGACTTGGCTATATTAGCTGCATGTTAGAAACGGAGAAAAGCAGATATAATCTCAAAAAATGCGGTATACAAAGGTCAAGGGATTATTTGGACACCTAAAAAAAAAACTTACTTATTCAGTGTTCAAGTTAGATGAAAACAGTGTAAGGTAGCATTGTCCAGCAGACAGATAACATGAGGCCATCACATAACTAAGTTTTCTGGTAACCATGCCAAAGAAAGTAAAAAGGAAGAAATGCAAATAAGATATTTTATTAAACTAAATATATCTAAAATATTATCATTTCTATGTATTTGTTGTTGTTGTTGCTTAGTTGCTCAGCCATGTCTGACTCTTTGTGACCCCATGAACTATAGCGCACCAGGCTCCTCTGTCCATGGGATTTCCCAGACAAGAATACTGGAGTAGGTTGCCATTTCCTTCTCCAGGGGGATCTTCCCGACCCAGGGATTGAACCTGCATCTCTTGCATTGGCGGATGGGTTCTTTACCACTGAGCCACCAGGGAAGCCCTTTCTATGTATAACTTACATTAAAATATTAATGATACATTTCATAGTAAATGATATATCTTTGTAGTTAATGTTTAAAATCTAGTATGCCTTGTACCCTTACAGCACATTTCAGTTTGGACCAGCACATGCTCAGAAGTTACATACTACAGCCAGTGGTTGCCTTATCGGAAGGTACAGTTTAGGTTTCCGATAAAATCATGCCCATATTTCAAAATGGCTCATTTGGGCTTATTCTTCACCAAGTTTGGAGTTAGTGAAAGTGAAATCTATTTCATTTTGTAGGAAAGAGGAGGCAGGTAGATGGACTTAGCTATTCCCAACAGTCAGGTCGGCCTTTAGCAAAAGACCATTCCCACTGCAGGCCCTCAGAAAGCATGCTGTATTTTTTCCAGGTGGCTCCTGCGTCTGTATTTTCCTTGTTAATAAACCTGCAAACCAGAGAAAAACCCAACTGGACTTGAATTCATTATCTTCCACTCACACAGTTGACAGGCTGTTAAATTCTGCACACACCAGCTCTTGTTATGAATTCACACCTTGAGAAAGTCGGAAAGCCCTTCCATTAACCCCAGCACTGCGTGCACAGGACACGCACTGCTGTCACGCACATGCATTTCATTAGGGGGTTGACGGCAAATGGAAGGCCATTCAAAGTGCTCAAAATGTGTGACGAGGAGACCGCATTTGAATGGAGTGGATTTGGTGGTGCTGAAGGTGAAGGAGCGTGTTTTCAGCACACAGGATGGGCCTTGGACGTGCCGTTCCTATGACTGTTGATGAGAAGCAAGTGGTGCAGTACCATTGCTCGTGCCCATGTAGATTACACCTGGCTGCATCCTTGCGCTTTTCACCTGCATCCCTGAGCTGTTCTCCCACATCCCGGCCCTGTTTGCCTGAAGGTGAAGAGGTGGTTTTCCTGCTGGGCACTGCCCTGCCCTGTGGAGCCCTCCAGGTTGAAGACACAGATACAGGAAACTTCATCCTTCCTGAATGCTGTTAAAATAAGTTAAACCTGAACAAGCTCCTTGGGCTAGTGGGGAAACCGATTCTGTTACTTGATTTGTTGATGGAATTGTTCAAAGACAGAGTGATAGAGCATGGAAGATATAAACTGTGTATATCAAGTTTGATTGGGTGGTCAGGCAGTCCCGAGCTGTAGATGGCCCAGCATCTGGCCAGCAGCATAGAGAGGCCTGGAATTCCGCCTAAGCTGCTGGAATGTGTCTCATCACAATGCTGGGTTTTAGGGCTTTTAGGACTTCATTACCTACTGTAGAGCCTGGGGAGAGGATGATGGTTTCGAGGAAAGCAATCTCAACACGTTGATTGGGGTTGTTTTTATAGGCACTGAGGTCACAGAGTTTTGACCAGGGATTTGACTGAAGCAGGAAAATGTGATGAATATTCACATCAGATTTACAGGGTTAGAAGCAAATGCTTAGAGGCTAAAGCAGAATCTTGCCAAATCTCGTGTTGTAGGTGAAATGGGAGATGCCTGTAGGACCACACAGACAGAGAATAAACCCCATATGGTTATAACTTTATATTAGCTTGAATAACACCGAGCATCTTCTATGATCATTTGAGTACACAAGTGTGCTTTCTAGTAGATTTTTGTCTAATCTACTTTCAAATTGTGTGAGTTCTAGAAGTGGAAAATCTAAGTCAGATGAAATTTCACCTGGTGAACAACTTTTCAAGTATGTCATAGGGTTGTGTACCATAAGAGCGTGTTAAGTTCTTTTCAAGATGTCTAACTTCAGTTTCAGAAAGAGGACTCTTAACTCAGAGATGGTTTCCTCCTGATTGGTATCTCTGGGGTGCCATTTACTGTTCACCACATCCTTCCCACTGCCCTCTTGCTTACCCATAAAAATGTCATGGTGGGAATAGAAAAGTCAAAATCAGTAAATGAAAATGAAATTACGTAAATCTGCCTAAGGATATAAAAGTTATGCAACCACTCCCCAAGGTTGATGTCATTGAGTTTTTCTAGAATTTCTTATGAAGAAAGGAACTTATATATAATCTTATGTAATCTTCTTGCCAGATGAGTAAATGGAGCCCCTCACCCCTCGCCCCACAAAATAGTCATTTCTCCAAGGTTACTTAGTGTTAGAGGCTGACTGAATAAAAGTGTAGCCAGTTCAGGCCAGGAAGCTGCAGCCCTTTCCAGCTCAACATTAAAAGTTTAAATAGACATGTGAAACGTTGAGCCTGGATTAGTGAGGAGGACTTTTTCATCCCAAGTAGCTAAACTGGCCCGCTCTTACTCTGATCTGAGCCAATGTTCTCTAGACATTTGCTTTCAGTCTTGGCAGTAATGAAAATTATCCAGAGAGTTTGTTGAAAGTACAGATCCCTAATCTTCACTCTCGGAGATCATTAATTACTTGATGTACAGTAGGGCGAGAGAGTCTGTCTTTTCAGCAAGTACCCTGGTTAGAAATCACTAAAGTAATGCTTTACAAACTTTGAAATCTGGCCTCATCTGTGAACTTCACTGGAAATTTCAGAATGAAGTCCACCCTTTCAATTTAACTACACCCACTCAATATATCAAGGGCATGAGAGGATGCCCAGCACCAAAAAATGCCGATGACACCTCCACAGTGGACTAAACTAGAATTAATGTGGCCAGATATAATGGGCATTTTTTTACTCATTCTTAGGCAGCCTCTTCTGTTTTACATTTGATTTTATTGGACAGCTGGTTTGGCTCCATTTATAATAATAATAGAGTTAATTAAGCTGATTGCCACTGGCTCTCAGTAACTATCTTTCTTTCCTCAGCCCAATCCCATACACAAAATGGCTTTAAAAATAAGAAAATAAATTAACTCACATAAGTATGTCCACAAACAGGGTTCAGGGAATGGTTGACTAAGTGACCCAATATTATTGTCCTGAACCTGATTTCTCTCCATGGCCAAGCTAGTTACCGCTGTGACTGAAACCCCCCCAGCCGGCCAGTAGCAGACTGTGATGCTGAATTTATGGCATCATTCCTTGAGACCAGAGAGCCCTTTGTTGACAGGTTGATTACCTGAAACTTTTCCCCAGACCAACAGACTCAATTTTATGGGCAAATGATGTGAGTCAATAGGCATGTGTCCATGGGTTTTACCATGAATCCATCACATGGAAGCACCTAGCCTGATGGAGAGGTGTGTGGCTCGTCAAAGACTGAGTCTGGTGGTGGACGGTAAGAGGTATTGAGGAAATGGCTTCCAAGGTACAGCATAAATGCTAAACCAACACAAGCAAACGGGCCCTCAACAGCTAGAATGTATGAGCACAGGGTCCAAAGATGGAGGTAAGACTGGCCTCTTCACCATTGCTTTCATTGACCCTAATTTCCAAATGGGCAGCTCCTGCAGTAGAGATGAGTAGAGATTGCCTGGAAGTTCTGAGCACCTTCTCTTTGCTTTGGTCTCCTCAGGCCAGTGGACCAAGAGACCAGAAAGCATTATTGGTGTAACTGAGTATGAATGATGGTCTCAGATGACTGTTCTGGTGCTTCTAGATCAAGTGATGGATGGCAGTTGAGAGTGAGAGAATAAAGGGCAGCAGCAGCAGCTCCTTCCAGGAGGAAGGTTGGGATCACCCCCCCAAAGAACCAACCAAACCACTCAAGCTGCTGCTCAACAGTAGGGTAAATGTCGGAGGGTAAGGGGATTCCAATGGGCTGTAACATCTCTGAATGGTGAACAGGAAGGCAGTGTGGTCTCAAGGTCTGCTCAGTGGAGAGCTGTCTCCTTCCTCTTGACTTTCTCTTGTCAGAAACATGGCCAAACACCACTTTGAAGGGGAGTCTACGGCTCTGCTCTTTCAGACAAAACCCCCAACAAATCAGGATCTGTATACAGCGGAGGCCAAGATTTCTGGGTATTTGAAGGTATGGGTACATGGGCCCTCTCTTAGGTACATGCTGGCCCCTTGGACCCTTGCTTACCAATGGAGAGGTGTCAGAAGGTACAACACTATAGCCCTGACCTCATCCGTGAAAAGGGCCCCCCTAGAGCAGAGCACGAAACCCAGTGGGACACACTTGTGCATGTGTAGCCTATAAGAATGGGGACTTAATGCCCCATACGGTAATCACTGGACTTCTCAGGCAACTCTAGTGCTAAGGACCTGCTTGCCAATGCAGGAGACAAAACAGAACGTAGGTTCGATCCCTGGGTTGGAAAGGTCCCCTGGAGGAAGGCTCGGAAACCCACTCCAGCATTCTTACCTGGAGAATCCCATAGAGAGAGGAGCCTGGCTGGCTGCAGTCCACAGGGTCGCGCAGAGTTGAACATGACTGAAGCAGCTTAGCACACGTGCACGCAGCCTAATCTCTGGCCAATGGGAGGTAGGACCCAGTAGATAGCTTCTCCACAGATGCAGCTCTGGAGAAGTCAATAGCCCATGTGGCATCTCTGAAGATGGTTCCCTGAGATGGAACACTGGACTTTTCTTAACACCAAGTAGCATCCAGCTCAGTGATTCACCCCTTGTGTTTCTTTCTTCCTGTCTCAGCCCCTTTTTCTTCAACCTAGTGCCCTGGAATTGTTTCAAAATTTGCTCTGAAACACATAGCAATGGGGAAAGTCCGAGTTATCAAAGTAAGCAGGTTCTGTAGCTGAATTGTGAGTGTGGAGAAAATGCAGAGATGATAAGTACTGTAACGGGCACAAAAATTCCAGTGTACAGAAGGGATCATTTCAGCTTGGCCATTGTGGTCCCTCAACAGTCTGAGACTTGGCAGAGCAGGGACCAGTGGACTGACCACAAGCCAGATCTGCCTGCAACCTGGTTCTGTAAAGGAAGTCTTATTGGTCAGCAGCCACCCTCTCTCATTTCTGCTTTGTTTATGGCCGCTTCGGAACTACAGCAAAGCTGAGAGATCACAAGAGATCACATGGCCCCAAGAGCCTAACCACCTACTATCTGACCATTGATTATGTATTCAGTGTCTCCTACCTGCTGCCATGACTGATTAGACATGAGACCAGATGGTAAAAGAAGGTTGTTTGAACAGGGTCAAAGCACAAACATTTCTCTTACACAAGCTGAATGGGCATTTCAACATGGCCTTAGTTGGGAGGAATTTGTCAGTAATCATACACTCCTGCTGTCTATCACCTGCTAATGGGTAGGCATTGACATTTGTAAGATCTTATACGTACATACACTCAGGTTATTGCTAAGAGTTTAATAAGTCAAGTTGCTACTTTCTAAACTTCTTGAAGTCATTTTTTATTCATCTTTACATCTTCCGAATCTCTCATTAATTAATTGAAAGCATAACTAATAAATAGAAAGTGTTTAGTCATTTTTAAATAGTCTCAGAAAAGCCAGACAGGTCATTTGCATTCCTTCTAAAGGCGTATTTTGTTTGGATCTCTGTGTTCTGAAGATCCCCAAGCCAGCCATGTTAGAGAACCACGATGAGCAGACACTCACTTACAGTTTTGGTTTAAAGGATGAACACTGACATTTCCCTCCAGAAGCGTGCTGAATCTCAAGAAGGATGACAAGAGCTGGGTCGGAGGAAAGCACCCGAGGAGCAGGGCTTCCAGATGAAGGACGCAGGGCAGGAATCAGGTAAAGACCCAGGAGGCCTCCAAGGACACTGAAAATAGATGCTTTGGCTCTGCGGTGTCAGAATGTGTGACTTCTCCAGGGAGGTGCCTCAGAACAGACAGGCCGGAGAGGGACAGATAACACCAGGTGCCGCCTGGGGAGAGGAGCTCCTGGAGCACCAACAAGCCCCAGACACACAAGGAGGGCCAGGAATTCCTGCACCCAGCAGAGAAGTGGAGTGTGGAGACGAAGCTCAGTGCTGTGCTTTGGAATAAAAATGTGTGTGTTCATGTGTGTGTGTGTGTGTGTGTGTGTGTGTGTGTATGAGTGTGTCTGTAGGGGCTCATGCCTGTGTGTATGAGTGTCTGTGAATGTGCATGCATGTGTGTGGTGTGCACGTGAGTGAGTACACGTGTATGTGTAAGAAAAATGCAACGCATCATCCAAAGAGCGTTTGGACATAGGTGAAAACTTTAAATGGTTTCCAGTTGCCACAGTCCTGGATTCAGCTTTCTGTGACCAAACGGTTCGCAAGGGAAACTAAATGGTTAAGGACACAAGACAGAAAAAATGTACGTGCATTTGGATGTTTGCTGCTGTGTGCTCAGTCGCTTCAGTTGTGTCCGACTATTTGCGACCCCATGGACTGTAGCCCTCCAGGCTCCTCTGTCCATGGGATTTTCCAGGCAAGAATACTGGAGTGGGTTGCCGTTTCCTCCTCCAGGGGATCTTCCCGATGCAGGGACTGCTGAGCCACCAGGGAAGCTCGACTTTTGGCGTGCTCATCTCTAAAGCCTCATGTGGTTCATATCAAGGGTTTCTGTGTCCAGCCAGCCCTGATGTGTATTTCAGCTTCTGGGAGGCGATTCCTACAACACGCAGTCAAAGTGCTGCATTTGAATTTTCTTCCTGCCGCCAACTGCTGTCAGACCAGCCAGTAGAATGCTTTAAGTCTACCACAGTAAATAAATCAAATAATTTCCTCACCCTAGGTGTCAAGGGCTGGGTGACTGTGTGCCTGATTTACTGCAAATCCAGTGGGATTACTTGGATTTGCAAAAAAGCAAAGAACCCCCCTCCCCGATCCTACATGGACTGAGAGCTTCCTGGTGCTAAGTTTAATTCTTCCAGGCACTGTCTCCGTTGTGTTTACTGGGATTCCTGTTTTCTTTTGAAATTGTCTTGCTCGGAACAGAGTAACTCAAAGCAACGCTAAAGGACAGATTCTTAGAAGCACTCGTTAAACAGTAGAAGTGCGGCAACAGAAGGAACTCGGGGGTTTCCTGGAATGACCTCCTGGTGTCCCAGATGAAATATCCAGTCAGAGGAAGCAGTCCTGCCTCAAATCACAAAGCTAGCTGATGGTCAGGTCTTCTGAAGCCAGCCTCACCCAGGGTTCTTTTGGTCACATTGCACAGATGTTTGGGACTTCCCTGGTGGTTCAGACGGTAAAGCATCTGTCTACAATGCGGAAGACCCGGGTTCGTTCCCTGGGTCAGGAAGATCCTCTGTAGAAGGAAATGGCTATCCACTACAGTACTATTGCCTGGAAAATCCCATGGACAGAGGAGGCTGGTAGGCTACAGTCCATGGGGTTGCAAAAGGTTGGACACGACTGAGTGACTTCACTTTCACTTTCACAGATGTTTAGATGTTGCTCTGACTTTTGGGACCGATATACCAGTCGGATTGTTCCCATGTTTCCTCTTAGGAGAGGACCCTTATCGTCTAAGGAATGACCAGCCAAGTCCTATTTGAGTTTTCTCTTCCACTTTGGTCCTAGCTCAGCCCTGCAGCAAGAGTCCCTACGGCTGCCGCACACACCTGCCTCCGCCATCCAGACCCCGGAGGCCAGGCGCTTCCCGAAGCCAAGCTGTCTCGATGCTTATTTATTTTGATCTTGGCTCCTGAAATTTCTCTGATGTCTGCTGGCTCCATCCCCGGCTTTTATCTCTAATCCTGTCTCCACTCAATTCCCATCTATCGCCTTCTCTCTGACTCAAGATTTAATTTACGATTTCCACTTATTCATCCCATCTCTGAAATTTTCTATTTAAATTCCCTAGACAGCGGTGAGAATTCATTCTCTTGAGAGACCAGTGGAGGCCAGTGGGAGGCGCAGGGGCCAGGAGTCCAGTGCCCGTCAGTTGTCTTGGGGCATCTGCCAGGTCTCTGAAACCTCCCTTTGTTACTGGTACCCACATTGGTGGGTCTGGACAGTCATCCTGATGCTTACATTCAGTCCCTTAGCCACAGCAGAGGACTGCAGAGCTGGGCTCTGTACTTAGGAGACGACAAACGTTTTCTCCTGGTAACTCCTGAAGGGGAGTCAGCAGTGATAGCTGGACTCTGCTGTCCATTTAACCTGTGATTGTGTAGATAGAGGAGGTGTGGGATGCTGGCGATGCTCTTAAAGATGGAAGATGCTCTTAGAGGCGATGCTGTATTTCTGTCTGTGTGTCTGTGTACCCACTGCACCCAGACTGCTCGCTGAGTCTAGAACATCTATGTTGCTCATCTTCCAGAAATTCCTTATCAGTCAAGGCTGGACCAAAGATGGACTTTCTATAGGTGTCTGTGTACCTAAGTATGTATGCTATATGATGTTGTATACTTTTATTACAGTGTTTTGACAGTTTTAATCATTTATACTATTCCTCTGAAGAATAACACAAATATAATTACTTTCATTTCCTGGAGGAAAATTCAATTCACTGAGATGCTATAGGTACCTGGCAGCAGAGATGGGATTGGAACACAGAACGTTGATTTCAAATTCCATACAAGCTACCACTTGTTTTGTGCCATTACTTAAAAATGTCCACGCATCTATGCAAGCATGTATTTCATGTTCTTTGTATTACTGTTCACTGCTTATAAATAGGCTCCATTGTTGCTGTTGTTCAGTTGCTAAGCCATGTCCCGCTCTTTGAGACCCCATGAACTGCAGCACGCCAGGCTTCCCTGTCCTTCACTATCTCCAGAAGTTTGCTCAAACTCATGCCCATCGAGTTGGCGAGGCCATCCAACCATCTCATCATCTGTCACCCCTTCTCCTGCTGCCTTCAGTCTTTCCCAGGATCAGAGTCTTTCCCAAGGAGTCAGCCCTTCTCATCGCGTGGCCCAAGTATTGGAACTCAGCTCCATAGAGGCTCCATGAGAACAGTTATTTTCAGACTTCTTAATATCCTTGGCTCAAATCTGGTATATATTAGAAATTAGCTTTTGTAGAAGGAAGAAGGGAAAGCAGAAAAATGGAAGGAATGAAGTTCAACATTACATCAGGTTGGTTCGGGGTGATGCCTTAGATGGCACAATCCACAAGATTACCTAGGCAAGTGAAAAGCAATTGCGCTACACACATATGTTTGAACAGTACATATGTACATGGTTGAACCTATGTGGTGTTCATACACAAATGCATGTGCCCTGCCAATTACATTCTTAGTTTATCCCATGAAGATACTTGTTTCAGATACTGCCATCATATCAGCACTGTTTAATAAAAGATACATTTCGGAGCCCTAGGCCCTTGTAGTACATTCACTATTATTCCTGTGTTTTTATGTTACTACTTAATCTATTTTTTAAAATATCTTGGAGCCATGTGCTGCTCTTGATCTGCATAAGAAATTCTTTCACTGGGATCAGATGAATCCAGGAAAGTAACCAACATATATGCCATGTTTTTTTTTTTTTTTCAATTGGTTTACTTTGTTTTAAGAAACTGGTAAATATACACATTTCTAACTTTTACTAAAAATGCAAGATTTTGTTTTCACAAATCCAGACAGTGGTTGGCATCTTTCCACAGCTGACCTTGGGAGTTTTCTGAACTGCTCTCAGAGGGGGAAGGACTGGAAACAGGCTGGTATGGTGCACACGCACAGCGATCCAGGTTCTCCAGGACTGAGCACCTGGTCCTTCTCTGAAATTTTGTCACGCCCTTCCCTGCACACTTCCTTGTTTGGCAAACACATTTTCCTGGGAAATTTTAGCACTTTTTATAGACCCTGGATCAAGTGTTACCCCTAATCTGTGGACCAGTAGTGAGTAAGAGCCACCTCCAGCTTCAGGCTGAGGTGAAAACTTTCCTGCTAGGGGAAACTCATGTCCATTGAGTCAGTGATGCCATCCAACCATTTTATCCTCTGTCGTCCCCTTCTCCTCCTGCCCTCAATCTTTTCCAGCATCAGGGTCTTTTCCAGTGAGTCACTTCTTCCCATCAGGTGGCCAAAGTATTGGAGCTTTAGCTTCAGCACCAGTCCGTCTAATGAATATCCAAACCTTTAGGATTGACCGGTTTGATCTGCTTGCTGTCCAAGGGACCCTCAAGAGTCTTCTCCAGCACCACAGTTCAAAAGCATCAATTCTGTGGTGCTCAACTTTCCTTATGGTCCAACTCTCCCATCCTTACATAACTACTGGAAAAACCATAGCTTTGACTATAGGGACCTTTGTTGGCAAAGTGATATCTCAGCTTTTTAATACATTGTCTACATTTGTCATAGCTTTCTTTCCAAGGAGTGACCATCTTTGTATTTCATGACTGCAGTCACCATCCGCAGTGACTTTTGGAGCCCAAGAAAATAAAATCTGTCACTGCTTCCACGTTTTCCCCTTCTATTTGCTATGAAGTAATGGGACCCAATGCCATGATCTAAATTTTTTTTTTTTAGTGTTTAGTTTCAAGCCAGTTTTTTCAGTCTCCCCTTTCACCCTCATCAAGAGGAGCTTTAGTAAGTGCAGTTTTCCACTCTAGTTCCACCAACCGCAAAAATCCCACTGGGCTCTTCCACCTCAGTCAGAAAGCAAAGGAAGAGGTTTTGCCCACGTATGTTGCATGTGACCATCAATCTGAATTACACAGACAAGGGTGGTCGGGTTCAGCAGTCAAGAGCAGAAAAGAAAACCATTTGCTGAAAACCAGAGTGAGAACTGAGCCTGAGCCGGGGGCCTCGGGCCACCCTGGGCACATTTCCCTTTAAGACCTGAGTTGGGGGACCTTTGTTGACTGTGATTTGAAACTCTCTCCCCTGGGGGCTGGGATGTCGACCTCACCGTTCTCTGCACACAAGCACCAGGCTCCGGCTTAATTAGTGGCGCGTCAATGGGGTGAGCCAGATTTTATACCCTGGTATGGGGGAGGTGTCGTGTTGCAGCCATTGTTGTCCGAGATGCTGATGGTGAATCCAGATTACATGAGCTCAGAGATCCGTGGGGTGGGGAGCCTGGGAGGTAGGAGGGGTGGAGCTGTGGCCTCAAGCTGGTTCATAAATAAGAAAAGAAGGGAAATGCTCTCCTGGATATGAGTTACTAAGATTCGCTCTTTCATTCTTTTTTTACATGAAACTAAACCATTTATGATTTTTTTAGGCTAGAATCTGCAGGACAATTTTTTTTTTCTTTCCTCTTCATTTGCATATTTCCTAGGAGATAGGGTCTCACCTAATCAGGGATTAGGATTTGGGAAATCAGTAAATGTTATGGTGTTGGAGTATCATTTTTCTCCCTGAAAATTGAAGCATGGGTAGCTACTTCTTGTTGTAAGGACTGTATTTTCCACACTCCATTGTAAATCAAAGTGTATGTAAATACTACTTGAGGAAAATGCATATTGGATTCAAAAATGCAGAGGTACTTTCTCTAAAGGATTGTCAAAATGCAGGGCTTGTAATATATTTTCTCTCAGTATTTCTGTATCAGAGTTCCTCAGGGAATAAGAGACTAATTGGTCCTAAAATGCAAAAAAAAGAAAAAATATATATATGTGTGTGTGTGTATGTGTGTGTGTATAGTAGGGCATATACATTCAGAATAAAACAAACCATATTTATTTTTTTCTATGGCTATTTCCAATTTTATTGCATTTAAAAAGAAATTTCAGTTCAGTTCAGTTCAGTCGCTCAGTCACGTCCGACTCTTTGCCTCGCAGCATGCCAGGCCTTCCTGTCCATCACCAATTCCCGGAGTTTACTCAAACTCATGTCCATCGAGTCGGTGATGCCATCCAGCAATCTCATACTCTGTCGTCCCCTTCTCCAGCCCCCAATCCCTCCCAGCTTCAGGGTCTTTTCCAATGAGTCAACTCTTCCTATGAGGTGGTCAAAGAATTTAAATATATATTAATATATTTAATCCATATAATAAAGTGTATTTAAATATCTTAAGTATGCATGCTTGGGTTCTCAGTCGCTACAGTCATGTCTAACTCTTTGTGACCCCACGGACTGTGCCTTCTCTGTCCATGGGATTCTCCAGGCACGAATACTGGAGTATGTAGCCATGTCCTACCCCAGGGGATTTTCCTGACCGAGGGATCGAATCAGAGTCTACTGGGTTTCCTGCAATGCAGACAGATTCTTTACCACTGAGCCACCAGAGAAGCCCAGGAGTATGTGTGTACAGACATGTATTTTTTTGTAGAAAAGAGGTCTGTAAGAAAATAAAAAAGCAGCACACTGGAGGATGAAGAGAGCCCTGTGACAACGTGTCCTAGGCTTGTGGGATGATTAAGCGCTTGAATGACATGAAACACATCTTGTTCCTCTGTGGGGCCCTACGTGGGAAATCTTAAAAAAAAGGGGGCTAACTTTTGCGGTTAGAAGCCAAGATGGCGTCCGGCGGAAGAGATAGGGGCGTAGCCCATGTTAAAGTTTTTGATTGGCTCTCTTGACTTCCGTACACGTGGACACGTGATTACCACAGACTCCTATTAAGCTCATGACGACTTGACCTTATATGCATATTATAATTTGACCTTTAACGTGATTGGTGCAACTATGGGCGCTCCCTCGCAGAACGCCCTTGCTTGCCTATATAAACCAAGAGTTTGTGGCAATAAAGTGGAACTGCTCAGACGGAACCCCTGTCGCGCCTGATAGTCTCTCGCTCGCCGAGGGGCTGGGTTGGCGGACAGCAGGCTCACCTCTCCTCGGGACCCCTCGGCTTTGCTGAGGGAAGTTCCACTGCCTCTCTCTTTCTGCAGAGCGCCCCCCGCATTCCTCTTCTTTAAAAAGATGGGTCTGGACCAAATCTTTCTACAGATCCTTTCCAGCCCTGTGCCAGGAGACCTCTCTCACCTCTCTCACAAAGTATTAGAGTTTCAGCTTTAGCATCAGTCTTTCCAGTGAACATTCAGGGTTAATTTCTTTTAAGATTGACTGGCTTGATCTCACTTGCAGGTCGAGTGAGATCAACTGTTTACAGGTACTAGAAAGGAAGAAAATTAGAATTATTGGGCACAGAAAAAACTAAGGAACAGGTCTTGATGCACCAAGTGCTCTGTAGAGCATCATTGAGTTTACCACCATGCCTAAGAGTCCAGGCAGACTGCTTCTTCCTTCAGTACTTAGAGATCCAGGTTCACTGTCACCAGGGATCAGGAATGAACAAGATCTAGATCACCGTTGTGCCTTACCTGGGCTTTCATTAACTTGGATGCTCTTTGGAGAGAAGAAGAACAAATATAGAGGAACTCACCCATACAGTCTCAGTCTCACAAAGGTCTTCGGGGATTTTCAGGGGTTCAAGACCAGGTAGTCCCCTCCGCTGTCAGCCAGCAACACCGCGCTCCTCGCAGGCAAGCACCCAGCCAGGCAACAGGCATTTTATTTTATTCTGCTCATGGGATCTGTTCCTGAAGACTGACTGTGTAGGGGTTACAGGGCTCTGCCTTCAGGCGCATCAGGAGAAATGGAACTGGATGAAATGTCCCTCCCCAGGCTTGGAGTGCTGTCAAGGGGTCTTCCATGCTGGCCTTCGGGGCCAACAAGAGTGTGGGTGAAGCTTCCATCTCCTTCCGAGGGCAGCTTCTCCACTCGGGTCTTGGTCTCTGAATGGAGGATATCACCTGCCATTTCCACTGCAACATTAACCAGTGCCCCCACCAAGGAGGGTTCTGGGAGGACCCCCATTTGCGAAGCAAGCCCTTTCTCTGGGAAGCAAGGTGGGGAACGAAGCAGCTAAAAAGACATCGTAAAGCAGGTGGGACCCACTTTTCAATGATGACACAATCTTTGTAGGAATCCAGATCTTAACTGGAATGTTGGACTACATATTGGAGACAGAAAAGAGGGTAGAACACAGTGGAAAACTGAAACGCTGAGCTGGAAACTGCAGGCATCAAAGAGGTCTTTGAACATACGGCATATGGCACTGCCTATGTGTCTACGAGGATGACTGCAGCCCAGGAAAAACCCCTGAGTGTTTCCTAAAGACTCCGGCTTGATGCCTTAGAAAAATGTGTATACTTTGACTTGACATTTTTGTTGTTGTTGTTGTTCAGTTGCTAAGTCATGTCCGACTCTGCACCCGCATGGACTGCGGCACTCCAGGCTTCTCTGTCCTTCACCATCTCCTGGAATTTGCTCAAACTCATGTCCATTGAGTCAGTGATGCCATCCAACCATCTCATCCTCTGTCATCTCCTTCTCCGGCCTTCCATCCTTCCCAGCATCAGGTTCTTTTCTGAGTCAGCTCTTCACATCAGATGGCCAAAGTAGAGTTTCAGCTTCAGCATCAATCCTTCCAATGAATATTCAGGGTTGATTTTCTTTAAGATGGACTGGCTTGATCTCCTTGCTGTCCAAGGGACTCTCAAGGGATATTTTTAGACATTTCTCAAGATACTCCTAGGTAAGAAAAGCATTTTTTTTCATGGGATGGTAAGATGACTTCTTCTATTTCTGGGGTACATTTTGTAGGATTTGGAGGCCCCTAATTTTATCCTTCCCTTCTTGCCTTCACCCTCTTTTATAGCTGACTATCCTTCTTTGCTCAGTTGACAAAGACTGTATGTAACCCATGATCATGAGAAGCAACTCTTGCAAGAGAAAGCAGCCTGTTTAAGACACCAACTGCCAGGAAAGGTTTCAAGGCAAGTGATCAAGTGGCTTGAGAAACTACCTCTTGGAGGAAGAGGGTTTTAACAAAGTCTTTTTGGTGCCTCAGCATTTGGCCTCCTTAATAAGTAGGAGATCAAGACAAATCCCTCAAGTGCTACTGACTCAAGTCACCAAAGCAGCTGTGTTAGCAAGACAACATCCATGCAACCGAGCTGAGGTGTGTGAAAGTGTAAGTTGCTCAGTTGTGTCTGACTCTTTGCAACTGTATAGTCCATGGGATTCTCCAGGCCAGAACACTGGAGTGGGTAGCCATTCCCTTCTCCAGGGGATCTTCCCAACCCAAGGATCGAACCCAGGTCTCCTGCATTGCAGGCACATTCTTTACCAGCTAAGCCACCAGGGAAGCCCACTGAGCTGTGTATCCTAAAATAAAACAACTTGTAAACATCAGGAAAATGCACACTGGACAAGAGTCTATGTGGCTAAGACTTGTAGAAATGCAAATAGCCTTAGGACCCTGCCAGGTAGATACCTCAGAGGTGCTTAATCTCCTCTATGTGACTGGAATTGAAAGACACAAGGAGACCCTGGTATGACTAAATGCTTCCCTGCCATGGTCGAACACATCTAGCTGTGTTAAGAACAGGGCCTTCCCAGAAGCCCCTGAGTATGACTTCACTGGCCAAGGAAGCAATTCTGCAGCCCAGCCAGCAGCACAGACTATCAAACTGACATTTTAATTTGTGAGTGTGACACCTGACCTGCAGGGAGCACAGGGTGGGCTGCATAAAGGAGTTTTCTGCAGCAGCCTTACCGCAACCTTTCCCTGTGCCAGGAAATGATTTTTAAGTCGCTTTATTCCAGCACACTGCAGGCTCCATTCAGCTGGCCAGACGAGGTCTGTGGCAGCTCTTGGGAAACAAAAGCCTTGCGACTTGCAGTCCAAGACCTGGGCATTTCCTGTGAGGTTGAAGAGGGAGGGGCAGGGGGCAGAGAAGACCATTTTTTCTGCTTCCTTGGAGATGAAAAGCATCCACTTAGGGACCCTCCCGGGGTCCATGCAGGAAATGCAATGACAAGACCGTGGCTCGGAAATCACAGCCTGCAAACCTGAATGTGGCATCTGATAGTGTTCAGAGCTGCAGGATGAGGCATCTCTGAAATAATTCTCGTTTCCTGCCTGACAATGTGTGTGTGTGTGTGTGTGTGTGTGTGTGTGTGTGTGTGTGTGTGTACACCCCACAGGTTTTTAACTATTGAAAACTCATTTCCTGCATCAGCAAAAGGAAGACTGCTTCCTGAGGTCTGTCTGTTCCTAGGCTAACACCCTGAAAACTGCAGCGTAATGGCTAGTTGAGATAGACCGTCCACCTATAGATCCATTGGTCGGTCAATTGATAGATTGATTTTAGAAGCCTTCAACATTCCAGGGTCACTACTGGTTTACAATAACGAAGTTAGTGATTAGCACCAATGTGTTAAGAAAGGGGATTCTAGCTGAATTCTTCCCCGTGACTAGGTGTGTGTCCTTTCTCTCTCAGCCTCTGTGTTCTATCTGTAAGTAACAGTAGTGTTTTCTGGGATAAGTGAGAAGAAAGATGATGAAAGAGAGGGGTTAGTCAAACAGAAACTCTGAAGGTCTTTGTTAATGCACGTTGTTATTGTTGTTCAGTGGCTAAATCATGTCTGACCCCTTGTGACCCCATGGACTACAGCATGCCAGGCTTCCCTGTCCTTCACTATCTCCTGAAGTTTGCTCAAACTCATGTCTGTTGAATCAGTGATGCTATACAACAACCATCTCATCCTCTGTTAATGCACATTAGATATTCAAATTAAGATAACAAGAAAGATGGCAGTAGGGCATTGGAGGTTGATTAAAAGTAAAAAAAGAAGCATTTTTCATGCTGAAGGAAAATGGAAATAAAGATAAAATCAGTGAAAAAAAATCGCCTGTCTTCTGTCTGGTGCTTCCCAGGGTGCAGAGTGGTAAAGAATCCGCCCGGCCTGCCAATCTTGGAGATGTGAAAAACGCTTGTTCAATCCCTGGGTCGGGAAGATCCCCTGGATAAGGAAATGGCAACCCACTCCAGTATTCTTGCCTGGGAAATCTCATGGGCAAAGAAGCCACATGTAGTCCATGGAGTCACACAGAGTTGGACATGACTGAGGAAGCATGCATAGCAGAGTCTTGTGTGTAAATGTGAACAGAGCCAAAAGCACGGGCTGCACCACTGGTACCTTGAATTAATCCTCAGACCTGGGGTGGATGGTGTTTCCCTGACAGGACCAAGGGAGCATTTCCCATCTCAAGATCTTCCAGAAGCTTGAGGTGCCCCACCAGGTGCTGGGATCTGCTTACTCCCCCACAGAAACCGGTGGGCCTCTGGGACCAGAGTAGGAAATTCAGTACTGGGGCAGCCACACTTCTGACAGCTGAGGTTGTGTCACGGAAGATGAGGCTGCAGCTGCTGGAGCTGTTCTAAGCGCACTGGCCCTGGGAACCAGCCACCATGTTGGGAGGAAGCTCAGATGGCCCAGAGACCACGTGGAGCTGTTCCTGAGCTGAGGAGTCAGCCAGTCAGTGCTAACCCTGGTGAGTGAGGGAGAGGTCTACAGGTGCCACAGCTTTCAACTCTCTCCAGCTGATGCCAGTGGAGCAGGGAGGATGTGTTCCTGCAGAGCCACCCTTCATCAGGTGTCCAGGGGCCAAATGAAACTGATGGGGAAATCTGTCACATCACCATGGTAACCAGATCAATGGCTGGGTACCAGAACCTAGAGAGACAAGAGGTTTATCCTCGTGAGGTGAAGCAGCTGTATCTATAAATGCCTGACTACTGTGTTGAAACTAAGTTAAACGGGTGCTAGGAGATTCTTGGAATCTCTGTAAGTGACTTGAGTATGGGGTAGGTCTAGCAAGATTTCCTCATCTGGCAAAAGAAGGGCTCAGAATAAGTGCCAACCCCACACACAGATAAAAATAAAAAAGCCTTGTCTGCACAGCAACGTGGAGAAGGAACATAAGAGCATCTCCCAAAGCCAGGACACATGAGTCCTGCTGAGATGTTCATGAGAGTCTCTTCCAGGGTTTCTGCTTCAAAGCCACAGAATAACCAGAGCCACGGTCTTGACCTTGATGGCATCATTTTAAAATAGGTTCCAAATTCTATGGGGCCTGCCAGTTAGTTGTGCATCAGGATTTCATAGTTTCATTGGGAAGAAAGAGCCCCCGAGTGACTCTCACATCTAAGAACTCCTAAGGAAATGAAAGGACTTCCCTGCTGGCTCAGGTGGCAATGAACGTGCCTGCAATGCAGGCGTCCTGGGTTCAGTCCCTGGGTCAGGAAGATCCCCAGAAGAGGGTGGCTGAAGACGAGAAGGCTAGACGGCATCACCAATTCAACGGACATGAACTGGAACAGACCCCGGGAGACAGTGGAGGACAGAGGAGCCTGTGTGTCACAGTCCACGGGGTTCATGGAGAGATGGACATGACTGAGCTACTGAGCAACAAGAACCTGAATACTATCCAGGTCCTGTCCAGAACAAAGGTTGTTCTGAGTGCACCGAGGCCAAAAATCTCACAGAAGTTTCCACGTCTGTCTCCCGAGCCTGTGATGCTGAGGAGACTGCAGCTCTGTGGGACATGTGTGAGTCAGCCTCCGCCCCCAAGGGGGGTCTCCCAGGGCTGCCCAACAATTCCCCGCTGCACAGAATAAGCTGCCATTATTACTAGGAGTAATTGTGTGGCCCCGTCTTTCAATTGAAAAAATATTCTTTTTAAGCACATCAGAAGTAGGTTGCAAGTTTATTCTTAACACTGTGAAACCAACCAGTCAGTCCTAAACTCTGGGTATTGAGTGTCCATGCCCAGCAGGCACAGAGGTAAGTGTGAGACATAACAAGGAGGAATAATCGTCCCCCTTAAAGTGGGCCCCCTTAGGGCTTCCCTGATAGCTCTGTTGGTGAAGAATCTGCCTATAATGCAGGAGACCCCAGTTTGATTCCTGGGGTGGGAAGATCCCTCTGGAGAAGGGATAGACTACCCACTCCAGTATTCTTGGGCTTCTCTGGTGGCTCAGCTGGTAAAGAATCTGCCTGCAATGCGGGAGACCTGGATTTGATCCCTGAGTTGGGAAGATCCCCTGGAGAAGGGAAAGGCTACCCACTCCAGTATTCTGGCCTGGAGAATCCCATGGACTATATAGTTCATGAGGTCGCAAAAAGTCTGAGCACCTTTCACTTCACTTCAAAGTGGTGACAGAACAGAGAGAAAAAGATTAACGGACGACCACGTAGAACTGGGAAGAGGCGACAAAGGCCCTCTTAGTGTCAAGCTCACTGTCAACCAATTTAAAGCAAATAAAAATTTTCTTTGCACCTGTTATTTTTACCCAGTATTGAATGAGAATGAGACTCTGTATATCTGAGTTTTCCTCTGCATGAAATTATTCATCCAGAAAATTGATTTAATTTACACGTGTGTGTATCTGTTTTCCTCAGACTGGATCAGCTCTGTGGATCTGAATACAAGTCACAAAGAGTAGTCCTTATTTCTGTGGGGTGAATTGTCCCCTCCAAAATATGGTATGCGGAAGTCCAAACCTCCAGTATCTCAGATCGTGACCTTAGTTGAAAATTGGGTTGGTGCAGAAAGGGCATATCCTATTGGAGCAGGGTAGACAAGGGTATCCTCTCATCCCACGTGACTAGTGTCCTTTCGAGAAGATGGCCCAGAGGAGTCAGAGACACAGAGAATGCCACGTGGAGAAGCAGTGGACATCAGAGCCGGACGGCTGTAAACCAAAGAGGGCAAGGATTGTCGGCCAACCACCTGGAGCTGAAAGAGGCAAGGAGGGAGTGTCTCCTGCAGGCTTCAGAGGCCGCGTGGCCCCACCAGGAACTTAATTTTAGACCTGGTCTCTAGAGCTGTTGGAGAATAAATCCCTGCGGCCTGGAGCCACCCAGCTTGTGGTGCTTTGTTAGGGAGTCGCAGGACAGCAGTGCCAGGTGAGGGAACATGACACAGAATGTAGAGGGTGGTTTCTGGAAACAGTGCCCGAGATCAAGCGTTTCTAGATCTACCATGCTCCCCAACAGCAAGACGTCGTGCGTGTGTGTGTGCTCCGTTGCTGAACCATGTCCGACTCTCTGCAACCCCAGGAACTGTAGCCCACCAGGCTCCTCTGTCCATGGGATTCTCCAGGCAAGAATTTTGCCATTTGCAAAATTGAATGCATCATTCTTATTGAGTCACAGAGTTTGAAAAAGTTGACACACATACAGGTCAGCCACATTATTTCTAAATATTAGCATTCAACACCATCCCATTTTGAATGGTACACACATACACACAAATAGCAAATAAACACTCCAGCTCTGTTTCCTTCTCCAGGGGATCTTCTCAACCCTGGGGTTGAACCCAGATCTTTTGTATCGCCTATGTTAGCAGGCTTTACCACTGAGCCACCTGGGAAGCCCCAACAGTAAGACATTACTCAACCCTAAATCTCCTTTTTTGTCCCTGGCATTCAGGGTAACAGTAGTAGGTAGCTGCCAGGAGTTATTTGAGCATGAAGGGGTTTTGTACGAAGGGAACTTGGCACCAAGCCTGGCACGTAAGAAGCCAGTATGAGGAATCTCAGTCTCTTCTCATAATGCTGACCTTCTGACTGCCACCTCTGATCCTTGTCCCCTGTGTTATAAACAGGAGGAGTGGGGATCAGACATAACCCTGCCCTCTGGGTGCCACAACCCATCAGAGTTTAATAGAAGAGCAGAATAATATTTTCCTTTCTCCTTTCAGTACAAAAGGTCATACAAATCCTATGCTTCTTATCACTGTTTAAATTAAGTTCTGCCACTCAACGCCTCTGCCCTTCGATAAGGCATCACGTTTTGAAGCTTGTGGTCCAGAAGAAGACAGAGCTGGGATGTTTATTTGCTGTTTGTGTGTATGCGTGTACCATTCAAAATGGAATGGTGTTGAATGCTAATATTTAGAAGTAATGTGGATGATATGTATGAGTGTGAAACTTATCAAAGTCTATGACTCAATAACAATGATACATTCAATTTTGCAAATTGCAAATATTCTTTAAAAAGACTATTCCTCGTGGGAAAAAAAAAAAAGGAAATGTCTAATACATAGGACATTCAATTTACCAGGGCTTCTGTTCTCCTAACACTTCCTTCTGCCCTTAATCTGTTTCTGTTCTGGCTTCCTTTGAACATTCGCACTTAAAACTCCCATTCGCTCATCAGAATCTCCCAACCACCATGAGCGCACTCCCGAGGCCTCTTCTCTGTGACCTTGTCTGGATCCATCACACCCGCACCCAGCCTGGCGGGACTTGATTCAGTTTGAAACATTCCTGCCTCCTCACGGCGTAGACCTCATACTCCCTGCAACTCACAGCTTTGTTCGCTTTGTGGAGGAAGGAGCTGGGCAATGTTCACGGGCTTCAAGAGCAGTCTCTGATTTACTCACCTCTCCTTGCCTCGGGGTGTGTGGCACACTGCAACAGCATGATAGGGAATTAAACGCGTACCTTGCGCCCATGTGGGCCCATCTAACTTGCCACAGCAGCTCAGAGAACGAGGGAATGCCTCCCACGGTCTCCAGGGTCAAAGAAAGTGAAGTGAAGTCGCTCCGTCGTGTCCAACTCTTTGCGACCCCATGGACTGTAGCCTACCATGCTCCTCCGTCCGTGGGGTTCTCCAGGCAAGAATACTGGAGTGGGTTGCCATTTCCTTCTCCAGGAGATCTTCCCAACCCAGGGATTGAACCTGGGTCTCCCGCATTGCAGGCAGATGCTTTACCATCTAAGCCATCAGGGAAGCTCAGACACATTCAAATGCTAAGCCCTCAGGCAACTGCAAAAGACCCCAGAAGAAGCCAGAGGGAGGCAGACAGGGACCCTAGTCCTGCAGGGTCAGGAGACCGCCTGCCCCAAAGAGCCCTGTCCCTCTTTCTAGAAGTGTGAATCATTTTAAACATCTCTCGTGTCTCCAACGTTTTCCTCCATCAAACAGGCATGAGGCATATCTAAGGGATTCATATTGGCATCTAAGGGGGTCCCAGTGTAGGACGGGCCTCCCTCGAGGGGGAAGGGGGCTCAGTAACCAGACGGAGGCGGAGGTTCAGAAACAACACCTGGGGCTGCCCTCCCAGCCCCTCACCCTCCCCCTCCCCGGCCTCTGCACTTTTTAATGACATTTCCTCTCCTGGTCTCTCCAAGGCTGGCTTTGACGGTGGTTTCAATCAAATTATACCAGCATTTACAGCTTAAAGGGAATAACCAAGGGGAGGCTGGCAGAATCCAGACAAAGCAATTGCTGGCAAAGAAACCCCCAGGGAGACACATAGAGCTTTCCAAGGGTTCTAATGCAGCTGGGCCTAGCCCCGAGTTCTGATTAGCCTTCTCTGAAAGCCCTGAGTGGGCTGTTCCGGAAAGCCGATGGGGACAAAGACACTTGCCTGAACACTGAGTCTCAGCAGATTGATTTGAGAAGCTCTTGGTAGGCGCACAGCAGTGGGGTTTCCTTGAAATCCAGGCAGCTTTAGCTTGATTATTCCTTGGTATGATGCAGTATGAGGTCTCCAGTGACCTCACTCCTGAGCCCACCCTCCCTGTAGTCTTCTGGTCTCTCTGAGAGTTCCGTTTTCTCCTGCTCCAGACTCTGACTGGCTCTGTGGTCTGTCCTATTCCTGCACAGCCGTGACAGGAGATGATGTTCAGGCTTCCTTCCATGGGCAGTGCAGGACCAACCCACCGCCCACAAGATCTCCCCAATGGCTCAGTGGTGAAGAATCCATCCTCCAATTCAGGACATGCAGGTTCGATCCCTGGGGTGGGAAGATCCTCTGAAGTAGGAAATGGCAACCCACTCCAGTATTCGTGCCTGGGAAATCCCATGGACAGAGGAGCCTAGAGGGCTACAGTCCATGGGCTTGAAAGAGTCACACACAACTTAGCAACTAAACATCAAACGGCCCATCACACTCTTAAGTTTTCACTTATTTCATCATCACAGAAGCTTTGGCGGGAAGCTTCCACTGCCTAACTTTACAAGCAAAGAAAGTGAGGTCCTGGTTAATCTGATTGCAGGGAGTGAAATTCTCAGGTTTGAGCTGAGGTTCAAATTCAAGCCTGTATGGAAAGTCCAAGCTCTTTTAGAAAGATGTCTAGGCGATGGGAACAAGGGACCAGGAGAGGAGGAAGGATCCAGCCGGAGCAGACAGGTGCGGTGGGGGAAGGCTGGCCAGCCAAACAGCAGCAGCATATTCGGACCCAGCTCACCTGGGGGCAGGTGACAGGACAGGAAGGAGGCAAGGAGAGGAAGAGTAACCTTACAGCAGCCACCAGGGCTCCAGACTTTCTTCTCCCTTCACCTCTCCGCCACACACACAGCCTCTAGAAACGTGTAGAAGTCAATCCGCTAACGCATAGGGTTGCTGTTACTGTTGTTAGGTCTCTAAGCCGTGTCTGACCCTTTGGGATCCCATGGACTTGTAGCCCGCCAGGCTCCTCTGTCCATGGGATGCTCCAGGCAAGAATACTGGAGGGGCTTTCCATTTCCTTCTGCAGGGGATCTTCATGACCCGGGGTCAAACCCTCGTCTCCTGCATTAGCAGGCAGATTCTTGACCACAGTGCCACCGGGGAAAGCCACCATGGAAGTGGTAAAACACACTGTGGCCGAGCGAGAATTAGAACTCTAAGGCTCCAATAAGTCACAACAGCGTCATCTCTGGACTTCTCTGCGTCTTTTCCCCTCAGCACCGTCTGCCTCACTGCAGCTCACTCCTTCCTCTATAGACAGGCTCATTATTCACCGGGTGATAAGATAGGTCTGGACTGCCTTCTAGGGAAAACGCGCAGATATTATTTGCAAAGGCTAGAAAAGCAGGTGTTCTCAGGCTTATCTGAATATTTTGAGTAAATCCCTGTTTTGAAATGTAAATGCTTCTGCAGCCTGTCTGGTTTGAGATAAAGCAGTGAACAATGAGTTAATCCTTATTTTATGCAGTTCATTATCAGAAGTCTGTGGCCCGGCAGCCACATTTCCAAGCATAATGGTGGTCACACCCAGGTAGATAACTGCCTGCCTGCCTGCCATAAATCTCATTTATTACATAGATTATGTTGGACATAAGCGGGCCAGGGTATAAGTGCTTTATATGTGCTTACATATGCAATACAAACAATGATTGCCTTAAATATTCATTCAATATTAGACACCTCAATACTTTATAAAATAGTTTCGTTATTTTTCAGGCAAAAAGCGGATCTTTTTTTCTTCCCAGGGTGGAACTGGATGTATTCATCTCTCTCATCTTTAATCTTTCAGAGTATCAGTGGGAAAGAGTGTGGAATCTTTTTGATTTTTTGTATCTTTAAGTAATTGCAAAGGAAAAAAAAATTGAAATGCATTAATCTGCCCAGGTCCATTAAATTAAATCCTATCAACATTCTCCTCTCCTCTCCAATGTCTTTCCCAAAACAAACAAACAAGCAAGCAGACAATTGTACCCCCAAAGCACTCCCTTTACCTCGCAAGGAAAACAGATGCCAGACCCTGATATAATGGACTACTTGATTCCAAGAACATTCCTACTGCTGCCTAGCACAGAGTTCAGAGCTGAAGCAATTATTAACAATTACTTAATTCTGAATTCTTGCATTTTACCATCACTGCCAGATAAGACCTATTTAAAACCTTTTATAGTTGATTTTTTCCCCTAATTTTCTCTTGATGGCTTGTTTTAGAGCCTCCCTTTCTTTTTTTTTTTTCCTTTTTTCATTCCTTTCCTTTGTCTTCTCTCTCCTACCAGTTTTCTGTTTGTCTTAATGTTAAGACACTTGAGCGCCTGTCTGCTCCGCGGTGGCTTTCTACATCAGTGGCACCCCAGGCACTACGGTTTGCCTTTCTGGGTACAGAACCGTCAGTCTGCAATATTTATTATCCTTCTAGATTCCAGCAGCTCCTCCTGGCACTGGCTAGACCTCCAGCATTCTGTACTTCTGTGTGCTAACTGTCAACCGGGGAAAGTCCTCCTTTTACATAATCTGTGACTAGAATATTTAAAGAGAGAACCTTGGAAAAAATGTACCTTGTCTGTGAACTTGTAAGGGTGGCTTTGAAGGGCATTTCTTTGGGGGAAAGCTGACACAGAAAAGCACCCTTTTCTCCTGTGTCCCCCAGGGCCACCTACGGTGGTGACTTGCTGCCTTGTTTGTTGAAGACCTGGCTGGGCAGGAGGAGATAAGGCTGATCTGTGTATCTAGAATATTGATTGGGATGTAGGTGTTTGCGTAGCTTATTACTGAGGGGCTGTGTAGCTTTCTCAGACACGGCTTAAAGGGTGTAGCAATTTGTTTTTTATTTAAATATTTGATTTTATTTTAATAGGAATGATGTAACCGTGGTAGTATGCTTCAGCTTCTATTGACTGCTTACTGATGGCAATAAGTAATTGGAGAAAATTTACAAGTCCATATTTTATTTATAACCAAAGCAGTACAATTAAATTTAAAACAGGGCCCTGGGGCTACATCTCTCAGACACATGCCCATCACGAGTGGATGTCAACATGAATACCAAGTCTTGGCACCTTCTGGTTTACAGCTCTTAAAATAAATCCATCCGCATATATCTGATGACAGTCAAGGTCACAGCACTAGGAAAAACAGACGAAGACATCAAGGATGCATTTTTCCAAGACAGACTGTGTCTACAAACCACATCAGCTCAATCTCTGGCACTGGACAGATTCCTTATTTCTGGAGAACATGGGCAGATTTTTAGATTGTATTGACCACTCTGAGTTACTAGGTCATTTTGCTCAAATGGTTACACTGTTCTGCTCACAAGAACTCTGGGGCAACAACTACCTGCTCTGTGGGGGATCCCTGGAAGGAGAGGGCACAGGACAAATTCCACCTCCTCAAATGTCACTGTAGTGAAGGTCATACTTGCTTTCAAGGGCAAGTCCACAGACACTGATACCTAGTGACCTCCTACTATGTGCCAGGCATGGTGATCCTACTTCCTAAAGAGATGAGTTTATGGGGAAGCTGCCAGATCTGAGCTGCCATTCCCAAGGGCAATGGCCTTCTACTTGTATTCATAATGTTGAATTCAACAAGCCCTGCCCCAAATCGCTTTAGCCTCTGATCTTACCAAAACTAGACCTCTCAATTTGCATACTTCACAAGAAACTTGGCAGTTGTGTGAATTTGCGTAAGATTTGATAGACTCCGTCACACCAGAAAGTAAGAATAAAGAGAACAGCCAATGAGCTTTCAAGTATATTAATTTAACTTTTTGAAACCCCACTTTGGAACATTTATTACAGCAAAACATTAGGCTTGCTAGTTTGAATTGTATTGGTTTTATTGCTTTCTTATATTCTTAACATGTAAATGTTCTATAATTAGAGAAGAATCTCCCTAGTTCAATGATCCATCCCAGTGTTGGGTTTATCAGCATTCCAGTACAAGGGTTCTATTTCATCTGTGAAGATTTCCCTGGTCTAATTATAAAAATAATAGAGCACAGTTTTATATCCTGGAGCTTTTGCTTGCAAAGCTGGTCATGTACATTTCTTTAACTTCTGATTTGTTTTGAAACCTGGATCTGTAGCATCTAAAATTGTCAGAAGCAGGACTTCAATGCTTATTCACTGAATGAATGAGAACCTGAATTTTCCCTTATTTCTCTAGCACAGACCATCATGGACTCATAAGCCATGGTAAAACATTAAAAATAGGTGATTTTCATCGTTTTCCAATTAATCTTATTTAATACCTTTCTTTTTTTTTCCCCCTACAAGTCAATGCAAATGCCAGTTTCTCTCTCCCCAGGGAATAATAGATTTCAAGAGCTTGATTTTATTGGGAGTTCATTTTCAGTTCAAACCACGTGTCTGCAGAAGTCAAGCTTTTCTGCTTTTTTTCCTTCCTTTTTCTTAGTTAGATGGCTGAGCCTTATCTACAGAGGAATGTGCCTCGCTCACGGCTGCTGCTGCAGCCCCCAAGACCCACCAATGTTTCCACGTGGGGTTCCCAGGTAGATAAGATGACCTGACCAGTCTGTGGAATTCTATAACTAGAGACGAAATGAGCAGAAGGAAAAGTACATCGGGGAGTTTTAATATAATTCAGGGAACTGCTAATTTATTCTGTGGATGATATTCTCTGGTTTAACCCTCACTTGGAAGGGAGCCTAGGGTGACAACAATGAGCCACACGCCTGACTCTGAACCTCAATTCCAGTCGGCACATCAGGTGGCCTTGCCCAGCCTTGTTGTACCCATCTGTAAAGTGGAGATAAAACCAGAGCTCCATCATAAAGTCGTGAAGACTAAAGGTGACCGTTCGTACAGTGAGCGCATGTTAGCTGTGACTGAGACCAGGCTGCCCATCAACCAAGACTGCCCCTACTCACCTGTTTGCGAACTTGGGAAGCTCATCACAGGCATCATTCCCGGACCTTCCCAGGGAGAGTTGGATCCAGAAGGTCCTGTGTGGGCCTTCAAGCTACATTTGGACCACATTGCCCCAGTGACTGATGGACCATCCATGGCCTGAACTTGGAGTGACACAAAGCTACCACGTCACCTTCTAGGCAACTGTGAGACATGAGTGCAGAATCCTTCACTCCTACTCTCTGATTATTCACTGAGTGAAGGCTATAGGCCCATGGGAAGAAATTCTGCTTTCAGGGACCCAGGGTGGTGTTGGCAGGGCTTCTGGATGCCCCATGATTAGCACCATTCATCCTGCATCTTTAAGTTTCCCCCAGACCTGAGCAGTCACCTCGTGACCTCAGGAAGAGTCTCCTTAAATACATATGTAACACAGTGCGATGGGAAGAAATTCAGGCTTGGAAGTCAGACTAACATAGGTCTGGACCCACTTCTCTCATTCGCTCCCTCCTCATGCTTGTAAAGAGGCAGAGACAGAGGAGAGAGACTGCACTCGGCCTCTGGCCTCTGTGAAAAATAAGGCAACAGCTTGTGTCTCCAAGGCTCTCTTACGAGGTTTAAAGATGTGTGAAGTGTGCGGCGGACACACCCTAAGTGCCAGCTTCCTTCCCGGACTTTCTCTTTAACTAAAGCCCAGTCGATTAACACTTGATGATATGCACAGATCTTTATTGCCATTTAATTGGTGTCCATGTCACCATCCTATCTTGCGTTAGATCGTAAGTGTCCTGAGATCCAGGCCTGTACATCAGCCCCTTCCTGTCTCCAACACCCATCCTTGCATTTCCCCGCAGCCCCAGGCCTCATCCTCTGTCCCTGTGAATTCTCAGCTGTCTGAAGTGATAAGAGAGGAAGCAATAAACAGACCACAGATTCAGTTCCTGACTCAAGAGGCAGGATTATTGGGCAAGTCAGAGCTGCGTAGTTCAGGTTCACTGGGAAATACCACGTGATGCCCCACTGGTTGCCAAAATGTGCAGACAGGGGACCTCCCAGAAGTGTCCGGGGTTACCAGGAGCTGGAGGCATAGCTCTGCATTCTCTGTACACAGTGCCCAGGCCTCATTTTAACTATGCAAGTGTGTTTGTCAAGACCCCAGTGAATGCCTGCTGCAGAGGACCCCACTCTCCTGCTGCAGAGGACCCCATAGGCTAGGTGGGAAGTCTGCCTCCAGTTCCCACACGAGATTCACTCTAGGAGTGCATGACTTAGAAGAGTAAGATTATCGCACATACACACTGAAGGCACGCAAATATCTGTTGAAGGAAGAATGCGGAGCCTAATCGTTTGTTTGCGTATCTCTTAAGGGTATGCGTTAAAATGAGCCAACGACCTATCATAAGAACTACAGCGTTTTCTTGAAAACAAATTGTGCACCCGTCAGAGCAAGACTTACAAAATATCTTCAGGTAATTTAAGAGCTGAGCTTCTAAACGGGAGAGTTCTGAGCCTACCCTTTAGAGGCTTTGCTCTACCGAAACCAACTCGAGGTGTCTGGGTTAGACATTGTGATCATAGCTCAGATGGTAAAGAATCCATCTGCAATGTAGGAGACACGGGTTCCATCCCTGGGTAGGGAAGATGCCCTGGAGAAGGGAATGGCAACCCACTCCAGGAATCTTGTCTGGAGAATCTTATGGACAGAGGAGCCTGGCAGGTTACAGTCCCTGGAGTCGCAAAGAGCTGGACAGAAATGAGCGAGTAGGCTCCAGGCTCCTCTGACTTCCAGGAAAGAAGACATGTCTCGGTCTGACCTGGGTCCTCATCACAGAGACCTCCTACCTCCCCCTCATCAGCCCACAGTGCTGACAGATTCTTCTAGATTTCTTCTTTCTTCTTTTCCAGAAGTTCTAACCCTGCCGCTAAGCTAATGTCTTCAAGAAAATATTGTCTTAAAGGAGACATTAATTTTATTTAATGTCTTAAAGAAAATAAACCAGAGAAAGAGTCTCTTTCTCAGCAGTCAGGAACTCACTCTGATCCATGAACACACACTGCCTATTTCTCCCTCCACCCATAACATTTGATTTATACTCACCGAAACTGGCTATCTTTACAAAAACACATGAAAGGGTTTTTGTCATAACTGAAACTTTATGTGGCTGAAATTTAACTCATTTTCCCCCCAAATAGATCACAGCCACATGGATCTGTCACTGGTGACTGATCCCCCGTCCCTGTTAAGCCAGCTCCTGTATTTGTGACCTTAGAGTTTAGCCCATTTACTTTGTGTTGGAGCCTTAATCTCTCCCCAAAGACAAAAGGCAATATTTTGCACTATCCAGTGACCTGTTTTACTAAACCATACCATCTTCCCACCTCCAAGCAAGTTTTAGGATACACTGAAATAAGCCACATCCCCAGGCCCATAGGAGCCCTTGTAATTCCATTTTAATTTATGTTGTTGTTCAGTCTCTCAGTCACGTTCAGCTCTTTGTGACCCCATGGACTGCAGTACTCCAGGCTTCCCTGTCCTTTGTTATTTCCCAGAGTTTTCTAATACTATGTCCATTGAGTCGGTGATGCCATTCAACCATCTCATCCTCTGATGCCCCCTTTTCCTCCTGCTCTCAATCTTTCCCAGCATCAGGGTCTTTTCCTATGAGTCAGTTCTTTGCATCAGGTGGCCAAAATATGGGCACTTCATTTTCAGCTTCAGTCCTTCCAGTGAATATTCAGGGTTGATTTCCTTTAGAATGGACTGGTTGGATATCCTTGCAGTCCAAGGAACTCTCAAGAGTCTTATCTAACACCACAGTTCAAAAGCATCAATTGTTCAGCACTCAGCTTTCTTTATGGTCCATGTCTCACATCCATACATGACTACTGGAAAAAACGTAGCTTTGACTATAGGGGCCTGCATTGGCAAAGTGATATCTCTGCTTTTTATATGCTATCTAGCTTTGTCATAGCTTTTCTTCCAAGAAGCAAGCGTCTTTTAATTTCATGGCTGCAGTCACTGTTCACAGTGATTTTAATTTATAATAACAGTAATACTAATGATAACAACAAAAGAATTTATTGCTTATAGAGAAGAATTGAATGCTTTTATAGACATAGTCTCCACTGGATCCATAAAGAAGGCGAGAAAGAGAACCTTGATCAATTAGGTAAACAATACAATTTCTTTTAAGTTTCTTCTGAGTCAGAAATGTCTTTTTCTTCCTTGATTATAACGACTTTATATGACCACTTAAGTTAGTTTATATCATTCATCTTGTTTTTCGAAGACAGAAATCATTACTAACTTTTCTACACCAGCTAGTTCTAATGGAATCTGCCCAGACAGTGCCATCTCTTCTGGACACTGTATATAATCTCATCCACCTTTATCCCCCTCCTCAAAGCCTTTCATCTTCTTGTTCCTGGGGACTCTCGGGCCTGAGGCTGTGACTTCCCCAAGATCCGGAAGTGTCTGCTTCCACATTTCCAATTCTCACTTTCTTATCCCAGGTCTTTTCGACTTAAACTGAAAGAAAGCTTTTATCAGGGCTAGGGTTTTTTCTACACCACATAATAAAGTTTATATTGGGTAGAGCAAAGGTTAGAGCCTGAGCAGAGGCCTCAGGCTTTAAGACTTGAGTCCACAGAGCTGGAATAATTTTAAAAGCAGGGTCCCCAGTTAGAGTTGTTGCCACGGCCTGCTAATGAAAAACAGACCCGCTTGGAAACCATGTTTTAGTCCAAGGAATCTGTTTGCAAGAGGCAGCCAAATGGCAGCAGGGTTGGAGTCTGGACCATTTTGATCTGTCCTGGTGCCACTGGTTACTCTCTTCACCAATCTGGGTCTCAGTTTCTGCAGGAAAAAGATGAGGCAGGAGGGAGATGCCCCAGGCACCCACCCAGGGTAAGGCCATTGGAGATTTTACTCTCTATTGACTGCAATTCCAAGAACAGCAGGACAATTCAGGGAGGAGGCTGGGCCTTGCACAGACTACATATTTCTTGTTCCAAACTCAGGAGACCTGCCCAACCACACATGCGCAGAAAAGCTCCTAGGATGCCAAAGAGGAGTTATGTCAAGGTATGTTCTCCCCAGATGCCTTTCCGGTAGGATCCATCTTGGCTAAGAGATACAGGAGCACACATGGGAGGATCCTGAGATATACCAAATATGGACTGTGAACCAGGCAAATCAGAATAATTGGCCGAAAGAAAATTGGAAGAAATATCCCGTTAAAGTAATTCAAACTGCCACAAGGGTGAGTCTCAGCGACGCTCCCTATCTGAGTCTGCCCCTGTGTCAATCCACACATATCATACTCTTTTTCCTCTTAATAAATACTTTACTTGTTCATTCTTTTCTGCAAGGTTGAAGGGCCAGGACCCTTGTTACTGGCCACTGGTCTAGTGGCTAGGATCTGGTGCTCTTACCGCCGCGACCCAGCCCAGTCTCCGGCTGGGAACCCAAGCCCCAGTCCGAGCTGTTGCAGGCCAAGGCCACGTGAGATCGAAAAGGGAAACATTTGTAGGTTGCCTTTCAAATCTAAGAATCCACAAAACCCCCTGAACACAGCATTGTTGTTCAGTCTCTCAGTCATGTCCAACTCTTTGTGACCCCCATGGACTGCAGCACATCAGGCTTCCTTGTCCATCACCATCTCCCAGAGTTTGCTCAAACTCATGATCATTGAGTCAATGATGCCATCCAACCATCTCATCCTCTGTCGTCCCCTTCTCTCCCTGCCTTCAATCTTTCCCAGCATCAGGGTCTTTTCCAAGGAGTCTGCTCTTCTCATCAGGTGGCCTAAGTACTGGAGTTTCAGCTTCAGCATCAGTCCTTCCAATGACTATTCAGGACTGATTTCCTTTAGGATGGACTGGTTTGTTCTCCTTGCAGTACAAGGGACTCTCAAGAGTCTTCTTCAACACCACAGTTCAAAAGCATCAATTCTTCAGAAAGGAGGATTAACTCAGAAATCCAAACGTGCTCCTATTTTTGTTGTGATGAGCATGGCTCTTCTTTTTGAATCAAGGGTCTACTGTATGGCTCAATGTGGCTGTTCTTACTGGGATCAAACGACACTCAAGGCAGGAGAAACCTCTGAAAGACACAAGGGGAAGGTCCAGGGAATGTGAAAGCTACTCAAAGCTAGATACATTTCAGATGCAAAGAGATGTTCTATAGAATTTAAAGTTAGAAAGCAAACAAACAAACAGAAACAATAAAAGAAGATGCAGCTTCTTAGCAAGGCCATCTAAGTAAAACCCCTTTCGTGCACACTGACCAGCCTTTGCTCCGTGAATAAACTTTGCCATCTTGATGAGAAAACTGCTCTTATCAAAGTAAATGATGCAAGAATCTCTCCTGCAGGTGATCTCAAAAGATGTAGCCAACAAGTGAGTGAAGCTAAGAAAACATATTTTTGTTTTGTTTTGTTTTCTTTGGATTTTCAAATGCTGTTTTCACCTTGCCCAAGGAAGAGTCATTTAGTCATTTTCCAGGGCTGACTTTTAAAATACCATACATGGAAGCTAAAATAAATTTAGAGATCTTGGCCATCGTATTTATCAGTACTATAACTGATTTCTATTCAAAGCTAGGTGATGGTCACAGTTTGTGCTCATGGCTCTCAATTTATGAAAACAAAGCTGCCAACTTTTTGAGTAACAAATTTTATTTTTTAAACTGTAATGCATTTCTTAGGGTATGGATAATGACTCTGACTAAAACCTCAAGTTAAAGGTAAAAAAGCCTGTTATACTATGACAGCTTTTCTTGATACGTATGTGTGTCTTTGTGCGTGCATGTTTAGTTGTGGCCAGCTCTTTGAGATCTCATGAACTATAGCCCTCCAGGCTCCTCCGTCCATGGGATTCTCTTGCCATTCCCTTCTATAAGAGATCTTCCCAACCCAGGGATAGAATTCTTGTCTCCTGCATTGGCAGGCAGATTCTTTACCACAGCACCACCTTGAAATAATGTATCAAGAATATACACCATATGATAAATATATATGTATTTATATATTAGCATATATTAAATTAGATTTATGTATTTCTATATGCAATACTTAATATATTAAAAATATATATAGTCTGCTAAATTTGACTCTCTAGAACAAAAACCATTTCACTTAAAAGAAAGTTTTCCATACTGATCCTTACAAATACCTCAAATGAAACAACAGCTTGCAGTAACACATTGAACTAATAAGTGTCTTATCACAGAATGTGTATCTTCTTAGACTTGTAGACTTTCACATACAATCAGTTGCAATGGTAAGTCATTCCTTCATTTGCTTAGGCTCCACCAAGATTTTCCAGATGTAGGGAGGAAAGAGAGAAAAGATGTCAGAGAAGAAAGAAAGGCTTCATCAATTCAATCAGAAATAATTCGTTCAATAATAAAGGTTTAGAGCATTTTAATGTCCGTTTATGATGCTAACTTATGTTAATTGGCATTTGCTGGCAAGACTTTCTTCTTTTTCACGACTTTTTGGTGGAAGAGGGGGAGGTGTGCTCTGCGTTTGTTATTCAGTCCAGGACTTTAGGATCTTGCTTTCCCAGGAAGACGACATTGTGATTTTAATGGAGGAGCTTACCTGGAAACAAAAGTGCAGGTCCTCCACCAGCCGCTGGGTTATCAGCCCTCATTCCTGGTTTGAAGGGTCTCTTAAACTCCAAGACAAGTCTGCTTAAAGGGGGGGGCGGGGAATTTTTCCATCTCTTTTCTTCCCACAGCTCCTGAATCAAAAGCCAACATTAGTAAGTCTTATATATTTCCATTAAAAAAGTAGCATATATACTTTACTGAAAACATACGAAAAATATATGTGTGTGTGTGTTTTAATCACTCAGTCATGTCCGACTCTGTGATTCCATGGACTGTAGCCTGAGGCTCTTCTGTCCACGGAATTCCCCAGGCAAGAACAGGGGAGTGGGTAGCCATGCCCTTCTCCAGGGGATCTTCCCGACCCAGGGATTGAACCCAGGTCTCCTTTTTGCAGGCAGATTCTTTACTGTCTGAGCCACCAGGAAAGTATATATATATACAAATACACCATTCACCACCCAGAAAATCACTGCTGACACTTTAGTGTATTTCTGTCTTTATTCTTTTCCCCCACTTCTTTCTAGAAATACAATTGAGTGTCCTACTTATTAACAAATAAACCAACCAAAGAAAAACTTACTATTTTCGTACAATTTTGTCACCGGCCTCGTTTCACTTCACAGTACCCAAAACTCCTAAGAGGTGGGTGGCAGAAACACAAGGACTGCCGTGCCGTCACCGGGTGGGGCTGCTGTTTGCTGCCGCCTCCCAGCTGCCTCCTGGAGCGGCCAGACTTCCCAGCAGGGATCCCTGAACTGTTGCTAGCAGGGCGGCTGTTCCAGGCAACCTCTGGGATCTACCATCCGGCTTCCCCTCTAGTGGGAGGGCTGAAAATACTCTGAGACCCAGGACAGCCATCATTCTAACGTCTCAGAAAGAAAAAGGAGACCATTTGTTTGTGCTGCTTTGACGTTGGGGAGAGCCCTTTAGAGCCTAGGAGGTGGAGAGGGAAAGAGGAAGATAAAGAGGGGCAGAGTGGTCCAGAGAGTCCAGGGCACTCGAGTTGGCTCTGTCGCGGAGGCTTCAAGTCCAAAACGTTTCCAGAGGACAAGATGAGGAAGCAGCGGACCTCAGCCCTGGGCCTCCCCCACGCTCGAGTGTGTGCACCTCTGTGCGCCTCTCCGGGCTGGAGCTGACCTCCTGAAATCTGACCCCTCGGCGGGCACAGCCCCGCGAGCTCAAAGGCATCAGAGTTCGGGCCGGCTTCTCTGGGGCCAGCCTTCCCGAGGAGATTCAAGTCGAAACACTTTTGAACAGTAGTCTATTCAGCCCGGCTCCGCGCTCCAAAGAAATAAATGTGTTACAGCTGTTGCGCGGGGGAGGCCGGCCCGCTGGGGAACGGGAGGAATTTCAGGACTCGAGGCGGGAGCAGCCGTGACTCCGCTGGTCTGGAGGCGGTTTTCTGGTGGGGCTGATGGAGGCGCGTCCATCTCCGGGAGATGGACGAGGACCATCCACGCATCTGCCTCGTGACAGCTGCGGGCACCACTTCCACCCGCTCCCGGGTTTATAAATAGGTGCCTGTGTACGTTGAATTCAAAGGAATACAGCTAATGTTCTGGCATTAATTTAAAGCTTGGATCATGTTTTCTTTTTTTTTTCCTAATTCTTAAGAGCACTTTCTTTCCCTGCAAGATCTCTTTGAGGTGAGGTATAGCATAACAGACCAGTAACAGCAGACAGATGAAACCCAAAACAAAACCCCAGTGGTTTCTGCATCCTTGATTGTGGAACAGTTTTACTTTGTGTGGTGACCGTTTACATTGATGTCAAGATCCTTAAGATGTATTTTAAACAATTCTTTCGTTATATATATTTTTGTGATGCACAAAAGCATCACAATAACATTGTAATATCCAAAATGCTATAAATTATTTTAAGAAAGATCTAGTTTTAAAGGACACTTATCAAGACCTAAGTTTTGTAATTGTTATTGTTTTAGTTTGCTAGTTTAAAGATAACTATTTCTGACTCCTGTAGAGAAAGAGAACATTTTAAAATAGGAACTCTAAGTATTTCAATAAATGTTTCTTTTCCAACTTTATTATTCTATATTCCATTTAACTTTTGTTTTTCACCCCCTAAGAGGACTTTTAGTTTTAAGAGGAAATGTAATTTTCACAACAAAGTGATCAAGAAATTCAGCTATTTTCTGATTATTTAAGGTATTCATGCATTTATTTATTCAGGAACATGACACCACCAGAGATATGTGTATCTAACATAAAATGTGTGTGTAAGTGTGATACAAGTGTGTGCATGATATGGTTTGAGTGTGTATATGTGATGCTGTGTATGTGATGGAGTGTGTGTGTGATGTAGGTGTGATGCAATATACGTGTGTGTGATGCACTGTATGTGATGTGTGTGATGTCGTGTGTGTGTCTGATGGAGTGTGTGTATGTGTGATGCTGTGCATGTGATGCCATGAGTGTGTATATGTGATGCTGTGTGCATGTGATGGAGTGTGTGTGTGATGTAGGTGTGATGCAATATACATGTGTGTATGATGCACTGTATATGATGTGTGTGATGTGTGTGTGTCTGATGGAGTGTGTGTATGTGTGATGCTGTGTGGGATGCAGGATGTGTGTGTATGTGTGGTGCAGAGTATTTGTATGTGGTGCAGAATGTATATGTCTGTGTATGTGTGTGATGCAGTGTATGTGTGTTTGTGATGCAGTGTGAGTGATGTTGTGTGTGTGTGCAATAGAGAGTGAGTGTGTCTGTTGGCAGAGGGAATACCCAGAGAGCCCTGGCTCCCCTCTCCAGCAGTTAATACTCTGGTCCCTGCATGTGCACCCTTTGGGATTTTCCAGAACCTCCCAGCCCCCACGTGAGCAGCATATTTTTCTCCGCCTACCCTGTCTCCCAAAGCAGGCTTGCCACTCAGGTTCTGTGAGCTCCGCCACGGAAGCTGTTAATGATGTATTAATAACTGTTCTGATGCAGAAGCAAGCCTTCCCTGCCTGTCACCTGAGAGGACTGAGTTTATAAAGGACGGCGTTCACCATCACCATCTAGGCTGGAAGTGTTCCCACAAGACTATGTGATGCCGAAGTCTCTTCCCCATCAGAAGCACAAAGGCTCAGAAATAAGTTTATCCCGGTGAAGTTATCCTCACGCACAGTCTTCCTGCTTCCATCAACATCATTCAGTTTTCTCCTCAGGGACGCGGATTTCATCTGCTTCTGAGCGGCTTCCTCTCGACGTCTGCTTTGGTGGGTCCTGCTTTGAGATGTTCCTGTCTCTTCCCCTACACAGAATGAAGTCAGCTTTTCAGCCAGCAACGTAAGTTCTTCTAAAATAAGTAAAGGATGTTTCCAGGGTTATCACTTACTGCTGCCCAAGGGTAACTTGCAGCTCAGAGGAAACTGCTTAAACATCCTACCTCTTCGATTTCTTCTGCCTGCACGTTAACGTCACACCACCCTCCTCACCAGATCTGTGGCTCCAGGAAAGTGCGCTCGCCTGCTGTCCTCCTGTTCTCTGAAATCTTCCCTGGAATCAGCACAGTGGACCACCTCGGGCACCTCGACCAGCCCAGAGCACTCAGGATGCTGCCCCCACCTGAATCTGCGTCCTTGGCCTCCCCACCCACACGGGGAGCTCCCTGAGGAAGTGAATGATTGCCGCGACTTCCTGTAGTTAACCGCCCTTAGCGTGCCTACTGTCACCACCACGATGGCTTATCACAACACAAGTAAGAGTATGCCAAGCACAGAACAGTTGTAAGAAATATTATATATACATAGAGATACAGGTGAGGAAACTATCTCAGACAGGAATGAAGGATGCTGTATAAAACGCTGCATGCAAGTATGCTAAGCCACTTCAGTGATGTCCAACTCTTTGTGACACTAGAGACTGTGCCCCGCCCGGCTCCGTGGGACTCTGCAGGAAAGAATACTGGAGTGGGTTGCCATGCCCTCCTCCAAGAGATCTTCCCAACCCAGGGATCAACCCTGCCTCTGTTATAGCTCCTGTATTGGCAGGGTAGTTCTTTACTGGGCAAGGCCCACATAAAATGCTACTTATTCGATGGGAAATTGGTCACTGGAGTTTGCAACAAGAAGGGCGTTGATAACTTTGAGAACTATTTCCTTAGAGTGATGGGAGCCATAGTTTGACCTCAGTGACTCCAAATGGGCCATAAGAAGAGACTCTGGATGTCAAGGGAGGTGGATAGTAGCTGAAGGGTTTGCAGTAAAGTGGCGGGGGGGGGGGGGGCGGCAAAAGAAGTGGAGTGGTAGCTGGAGGGGTGTGGGGATCGAGAGATTTTTTTAAGGTGAGAGAAATTATAGCGTGTTTGTACATGAGTGGAATGATACAGGGGAGAGAAAAAGTGGATGATTTAGTCAAAATACAATGATATTCACAAGTAGACAACAGAACAGCGGTTCCAATTCCACAGGGCTTGCTCTAGGAGATGGACAGATCACTCATTGGAAGAGGAACAAAGGTAAATGTGCAGTTCCCTGGATGTGTGTCAGAAGGACGTGGAAACTCTCTTCTGGTTGCCCCCGCCTTGGTTTCCCTGGGGCTTTTGTTCCGGGACCCACCATGGGTACCAAAATCCACAGGTGCTCAAGTCCTAAAGTTGGCTTTTTCCTCTGTATCCTCCACACCACATCAGTGGATTAAATCAACCACAGACCCTGTAGCGCTATATTTAGATTGAAAACAGTCTGCATATAACTCGACCCATGCAGCCCAAACCCATACAGTTCAAGGGTGGGCTGTCTTTTTCTCAAGGATGCAGGAGAGAGATGAGGTCAGCAGCTGAGGATGAGGGTAGAGGAGGAAGTTCTAGAGGCTTAATATGAAAGAGGAACAAGGTACTCTTCCAGTAAGAGCAAGAGCTAAGTGATCACGGGACAGTGGAGGAGCCGTGTGAAGAGCTCAGCTCAGTAGCTCAGTCGTGTCCAACTCTTTGCAACCACATGGACTGCAGCACACCAGGCTTCCCTGTCCATCACCAATTCCCAGAGTTTACTCACACTCATGTCCATTGCATCAGTGATGCCATCCAACCATCTCATCCTCTGTTATTCCCCTTCTCCTCCCGCCTTCAATCTTTCCCAGCATCAGGGCCTTTTCAAATGAGTCAATTCTTCACATCAGGTGGCCAAAGTATTAGAGTTTCAGCTTTAGCATCAGTGCTTCCAATGAATATTCAGGACTGATTTCCTTTAGGATTGACTGGTTGGATCTCCTTGCAGTCCAAGGGACTCTCAAGAGTCTTCTCCAACACCACGGTTCAAAAGCATCAATTCTTTGGTGCTCAGCTTTCTTTATAGTCCAAATCTCACATCCATACATGACTACTGGAAAAACCATAGCTTTGACTAGATGGACCTTTGTTGACAAAGTAATGTCTCTGCTTTTTAATATGCTGTCTAGGTTGGTCATAGCTTTTCTTCCAAGGAGTGAGCATCTTTTAATTTCATGGCTGTAATCACCATCTGCAGTGATTTTGAAGTCCAAAAAATAGTCTCTCACTGTTTCCACTGTTTCCCCATCTATTTGCCATGAAGGGATGGGACCAGATGCCATGATCTTAGTTTTCTGAATGTCAAGTTTTAAGCCAACTTTTTCACTCTTCTCTTTCATTTTCATCAAGAGGTTCTATAGTTCTTCTTTGCTTTCTGCCATAGGGTGGTGTCATCTATGTGAAGAGCTCAACAAATTTCTATTGTTGTAAAAAAAAGAAACACTCCGACAACAACTGTTTCATTTCTCTATTTCCCTTCACAGCAAAACTTCACAAATATTTTTTTCTATATTCATCATCTCGAGTTACTCTCATCCCATTCTGTCTTGAACTCACTTCCATTAACCTTTCACCCTAAGAGCTCCAAGAAAACTGTGTACACAAGTCTGATGCTGAATCCAGTTCTCAGTGTGGGCAGAAGCATCTGCTCCATCGCTCCTCTGCATTAGACCACAGCCTTCACCTGCTTCCAGGTGTCACGTGCTCTGGTCTGTTTCCTTCCTTCCTTACTGAGCACTCTTTTTCTGATCCCTCCTCTCTGCTTTATTTCTAAAAGTGTGCCCCAGAGTTTAGTTCTCACATCCCTTCCCTCTTCCCCACATAGTCCCTCTATAAGCAATATTACCCAGAGCCTGACTTTAAATACACGTGTGCTTAACTGATGGACTTCTATATTTCGTCTGAACATCTCCTCTGAATTCCAGATTTACATCTCAGCTTTGTACTTAACATCTCCCCTTGGAACATAAGCAGGCCTTAGGTCCAAACCTGCTACTCCTGAGTCTTTCTCACACCAATAGAGTGCTATCAGTTAAATACTCTCGAGTCTTTCTCACGTCAATTGAGTGCAATGGGTTAAATACTCTCATAGTCTTTCTCACATGGAAAGAGTGCTATGGTTTAACTTATGTCTCTCCCAAATTCCTGTGTTGAAGTACTAACCCCTGGGACTTCAGACTATGTGACTGTACTTGGAGATGGGCTCACAGCAGATTAGTTTAGTTGAAGTGAAGTTATACTAGAGTAGGTGGGCCCTTAATCCAACATAACTGGTGTCCTTTTAAGAAGAGAGACATTTGGACACAGGCACACGGAGAGAAGACCATGTGAAGATGAAGGCAGAGACTGGCTGATGCAGCAGAGACCGAGGACACCAATGCTTGTTGGGTGACAGCAGAAACCGGCGGCGAGAACTGGGCAGACAGTCTGTGGGGCCTTGTTACAGCAGCCAGAGGAAGCAAATGAGGATGGAAACTCCGTCCTTCCAGCTGCTCTGTGCCAGACCCCTCAGACTTGTCCTCTTGTCCACCCACATCCAACACACCTGCAAAGTGGGACCACTTCTCACCTTCAGCTCCGTGGCTGCTGCCCTGCACCACAGCCTGGAACCCAGCCAATACCTCTTACCCAGTTTATTAAACTGCTCCTCCAGTTTATTCTTCAGATGCCACCCAAACCATCGTTTAGAACTTTGCCAGGTGGCATCACTACAGTTCTCAAATGCAAATCACCCCTGCCGTGCCGTGCAGAATGGTCAAAATCTTTCTAACCGAGGACACGGGACCTCCTTCGGCCCATCCCGCAGGTTTCACCCCTGTCACCCTTGGGTTCAGACACGGTTCCAGCTGCATCAGTCTCATCTCTGCTCTGCCGGGGACATTTCCAAGATGACTGCACATCAGGGCTTCGTACTTGCTCTTCCCTCTGCCAAGAACTCGCTTTCCCATCTTCCAACCCCCATGATGAGCTTTGGCCCCAAATACCCGCATCTCTGGCTGGCTCCCTTCCCCTAAGTTACTTGCCGTGTGTCCCTCCGGGCACACACACACAGCGTCGCCCGCTGGCCTTCTGCCTCTTCTGTGGCCCTGTGCTTCTTATACGCCCCTCCTTCCCTGAGCCACCACCTGCCACACAGCCCACTGGACCGAAGCACGTGCCCACCTGCCTCCCCACTGGAACCGAAGCTCCATGAGGGAAGGGTCTTCCCTCCTTCACTGCTGCACTCAGTGAATGAATGGACAACCAGGGGCTGCTCAAAACCGTTTCCCTCTGCTTGCTCCAGGGTTTGCACGCTAGACATTAATCACCTCTGTCCAGGGGCCTCACACATGAGCACGCCCATCTCTTCAAACTGCTGTCATCCTAGCCTCCTTGGTACCATTTCTGAGAGTCTCTGAGGAGAAGTCAAAGAGTGAGGAGTCTTGAAATTGGGCTGTTCCCTGATTGTTTCCAGCCCAGGGCACAGCCCCCTGGAGAACTAAGTCTGCCGCTCACCTTTTAGACTGAGCGATGATGCTTTATGGGCTGTAAAGGCAGCTTTTAAAAAGATGATCTATTAGATCGTTAACTATTCCATAACAGTCCTCATCTGAAAGTCAGCTGAATTTTCAAAGCAATTTCTTTAATTACTTTCTCATGTTGGAGCCCAAATTGTAACATTTGGAATTTTGCAGAGATTTCAGTTATATTTATATTTCATTTGCTGAAACCCCATGGACAGAGGAGCCTGGCAGGCTACAGTCCATGGAGGCACAAGAGCTGGACACGACTAAACAACTGAACGACAACAACAAAATGTTACAAAAAAAAGGAATGGTCAACATTGGATTCTGCATATTTTGAAATAATTTTTAAAGACAATTCCATCACCACCCAAGCCCACTTGGTTTTTCTTGTATTGTTAGATTCACCCCAGCATTTAATGATGTTCAGGTAGATAAGGCCAAAAAAATAGACCCTACCACCCCAATGTCTAATTTTTTTCCCGTTGAGTTGAGTGGGATCATTTGCACTGAAAATTAGCCATGATTTTTGCTGTTATTGTCTTTTCAATGTTGTGTGAGCAGTAAGCAGAGCCTTTGTCTCATCGTCCTTGGGGGATTTGGTGAGAAAGGGAATGGGACTTCCGTCTCAAAGTCTTCTTGAGCTGTCGTCATGGCGCAAAGGTGACAGCTTCCGTCTCGCAGGCAGCCTTTCCATCGCTTCCTCTTTGGAGTGGATGTGGGCACCCTCAGGGCAAGGGGATGCTCAGATGTTCTCCAGTGTCGGAGGCGGCTTGTGAGCACAGAAACACAGACAGACTGATTGAAAACCAGCTGCCTCCTGGAGAGGCCCATTTCATTACTGCTTCTTAACTACCCGGAAATAGAGAGGCCCCCAGACCTGTTATTTTATAGCTGGAATGGCTCCTTGGGTCCCCAGCTTCATACCGATTTATTAATTCATGCCTTTTTTCCACCTATAAACGACTTTGGAGGCAAGCTCCAGTTTTTCATATTTTAAATAGCATAAGGCATCAGGCTGACATGTCAGCAGTGCAAAGGAAAACAGCTACAAAGTGGGTTAATATGTATTATCTTTTTTAATGTCACCACGGCATCATTAAAGGCATTCATAACAAAGGCTAATTTGTCTTCACCGATACCTTTAAAAACAAGGGTAGGAACTGGAGCTGATACAGGTCTTAAATATTTACTCAACTGATTTCTGGCCAAGCATGCTGCAAATAAGGCTCTGATTAAATCCAATAAATCACACATGTAGTAATTATTAAAACATGGGCACCGCCTCATCAGAATTAGTACTTAATATTAAAATATGCAGGTGGCTATCTTGTCTTTTGACTTTTGGCAAGAGAGCTGCCAATATCCCAGTCTAATTCCATGGAAATATTTCTTTGGGCCTCCTTAAAATGCCAAATAGTAAATCCTAATTTAAAACAGGCATAAAGGTTTGATTTATAGCACAGAGTACCCCTAATGTAAAGTACACCATTTACAAGAGAAAAGTACAAGAGACCAGTGGGGGCCAGGAGTTCTGAGCTATAGAAGGGATGCTATCCCAGTGCCTGGAGGAGGTACCATCTACAGAGAGAAGAGACAAACCAGACCCTACTGACTCGCCCCATTGCCTAAACCACTGAACCACTTTGCACGTCATGTTTAGTCAAGATCAGCAGAGAGAATTTCTTTCCTCAGGTTGTGGAGAAGAAATATCAATTAAGCCACCTCTTACTTGGCTCAGCCGGTGAAAATAAACACAAAAATGATCTCCTTGACTTGAGACTGGACAAACCTAGGATGGAGAGCTCATAGTTAGAGCTTCCAAGAGCAATGTTGAAGTGTGGCAGGAAGTGTCCACTAACAGCTTTATTATTTTCACGATTTGAGCAAAAAAGCAAGATTTCCATCTATGAAAATCACGAGATTTTATTATTCTTTCCAGAGATACAGATATCAATTTATACAGCAGATGAGACAAAGAGGAAAACAGGAGACCAAGGGGGAAAAGCAGGAAATAGAGGTCTTCCCATTTCTTCCGAACTTACTGCACGTATGCCAGAAGAAACTCCAAAGTTCAATGGACCAATAAATCGAAATGGATTTGAACGGGACACTGGTCAATTTAATATTCTATGCCGTCAGAACTTTACTGATGCAAAATGTCTTGGTACAAGTGCTCTTAAAACACGCACCTGCCTTTCTAGCTAAGAGAAGTTTAAGTTCTGAACATCACTGCATGTTTTTCCAAAGACTGAAAACCATTCCGTTTCTGAAGTTTCTCTCTTTTGGAAACACAGCAGTTGTCACCCAAGACCAGATATTTTGATAGTAAGGCATGAGAAATTGAAAATAGCATAAAAATCTTGCTCTCCCTACTTTTTATTAGAGAATGAGGTAACTTTATTGTTGGAGTTAGTCACAGAGGATGATACACGCGCTTTTCAAAGCACTGGTCAAACACAAAAAGTATACTTAATAAAGTAAAAATTATTTGAAAATTTTCTCACCTGAGTTAACCAGTGCTAACAATGGTGTATATTCCCTGTACCCTTTCCTTGATATTCTCTGCAGTCAGTATCAGTTTGATGATCTCAGTTTCCCAGGTCCAAATTATGTTTTCTTGAGTGTACAATTTTGTTGTTGTTATCATTGTTGTTATCTTTTGACCGTGCTTCATGGCATGTGGTATCTCAGCTCTCAGTGAGGATGGAACCCTTGCATCAGCAGCTTGGAGTCTTAACCACTGGACCACCAGGCAATTCTCTGCTTTCTTCTTAACAGCAGTACTCAGAGTTTTAGTAATCAGCTTCTAGATGGAATTTGTCCTGAGTCCCTTCGGCCTGTGCGGACTTCTCTAGATCCTCACCCTGCGGGATGCTGGGTGTGCAGGCCCCTCTCCTGGCTGGTATGTCTCCCCTAGGAGGCCGCCCGGATGCCCGTCATCATCTGACACTTTTCTCCAGGTGGGAGTCGGGCACCAGCCCTGCTGTCCACACACTCTAGACACATCAGGTTCTCCTGAGAACTCTCTGGCTCATCCTTGGCTGGTCTGTGGCTTCTGCAGCTTGGCGGTTGTGCAGGTGAGGCGGGGTGGGGTGTGGAGATGAGCTTCACGTCCTGGCTGGTAACCCCAATCTCAAGAGGTGGGGGTCCCAAAGCCCCCCCCCCCACTTCTCTTGAGGAGAAAGGACCAGATACAAAGTAGAGATCTAAACTTACGCAAATTCCTTTAGAAAAATCACATCCCCGATCAATTTCAAGGAGTCTAATAAATACGCTAGAGGTGGAAACTAGGGGAAGGGGCAGTTTCGATCACCTGCCTGCAAGCCCCGTAGGGACGTGCCCAGCTTGTCTGCATAGGCACTGTGGTCTGGAATCTCCAGCCTGACATGCTCAGCTGGAATCCCAGAAGAATGGGAGGTGTCTCATTTACTCTTTTAACGCCTCTGGCTCTTTGATTCGGTTTTATCGTCATGCTTCCAGATAATGGATTCTACTGCCTGAAGGGACATCCTTGCAACTGGCATGATGCAGGTAAAGAACGAGGACGTTAAACCTAAAGTACTGAAGGGTTTACAGGACAGGATGCGCTGCTCCACGGGTTTAGTGTTTTCAGAGCTGCTCACCTGAGTCAAGCCCTCGTGGTCAATGGATGGTGGTGTTGTTTGGTTGCTAAGTTGTGTCCAACTCTTTGTGACCCCATGGACTGTAGCCCACCAGCCTCCTCCATTCATGGGATTTCCCAGGCAAGAATACTGGAGTGGGTTGCCATTCCCTCCTCCAGGGGATCTCCCCGGCCCAAATGTATGATTTCCACCCCCAGAGAAATGATGAGCAAGAAGCCACTGCCCTGCCCCCCTTCTCCCACTCCCACCCCTGGGCCTTCATGGGGCTGGAAGAGGATGGAATCAATGAAGAGAACATTGGTATTGCCCACCTAGGAGGAGGATGAGGGGTATGGACCAGTAGACACATGACCAGACAGGAAGGTATGTCGCCCATGATCATTAACAAACTGCATTGCTTATAGGATGCTTATAGTCTGCAGTCATGGAAGGACTTCTTGGTACTTTGATTTCTTTTTGAATATTCTTTTATCCTTTCAACATTATGTTCCTTGTTTTTCATTTATTCCTTTTCCCCTTATATTTGAAGAATCAGAAGGTTTTCCTCACACCTTTACACTAGGACACTTTCTATAACTAGGGACACCCTAGAGGAAGCTCATTGCACTGCCCTTGGGTATTTCTGAAATAAAACTATCTAGCGGCGGGCTTCCCCGGTGGCTCAGTGAGTAAAGACTTTGCCTGCAACACAGGAGACACGGGAGATGCAGCTTCCATCTCTGGGTCAGGAAAATCCCCTGGAGAAGGAAATGGCAGTCCACTCCAGTATTCTTGCCTGGGAAATCCCATGGATGGAGGAGCCTGGCGGGCTACAGTCCATAGGGTTGCAAAGAGTTGGACACGACTGAGCAACTGAGCACAATGGAGTCCACTACACCTTCCAAAATATCCTAAGGTTACAATCCCTTATGGATCTAGGGTTGGAACAAAGTCATCGTTGGTATTGTTCAAGTCCACTTTGGAACTGGAACAGAACTGCAAAAGAACTCACAGCCTCCGGATGTTTCAATGTTTTTGATCAGAGAAACCAATCAATTAAAAGGTTTGGAAACCTTCCAGCCATTGGACTGAGAGGCCCAGGAGCCCAGCCGGGCCAGCAGCTCCGAGGTGTCCAACCCCAGGCCTCATAAATCCACTGGGCTGCGCTTCCTGCTGCCATGTCTTCTGGTCCCTGGATCTTCCCGCTAATGTCTTTTCAACATGGGCCTGGCAGAAACCACCTTCTGGGAGAAAGCACAGCTTCTCTGTTCCTTTTCCGCTATGTCTCAGGATTATCACCGTGTCTTACACATCCTCACCTTCCTAAAAATGTTCTTATTACAGTGGAGTCTGGCAGACACGGATTTTCATTTGCATGTGTGTGATATCACACTGAAAAATTCACAGCTCCTCAGAAGTGGGGTTTAATGATATGCACTATTGGCTTCTTTCCAGGACGGGGCTTAGTAACTCATGCCAAAGAAGGGTAGAATGGAGACAGAATGACAGCTTTTTTCTTTACATCTGAGCATGGGAACCGTCATTTTTAATGAAAAGAATTCTGTTTGCAGCTTAGTGACCTCTGCTCAGTTCACAAAATCATTGAAGCAAAAATCCCAAGGAGCTGTGCCCTTTCTGTCCATTTTGGTCAGTGGAATTTTGGTGGCAGATAAAGACGCTTACTCCTTGGAAGGAAAGTTATGACCAACCTAGATGGCATATTAAAAAGCAGAGACATTACTTTGCCAACAAAGGTCCGTCTAGTTAAGGCTATGGTTTTCCAGTAGTCATGTATGGATGTGAGGGTTGGACTGTAAAGAAGTCTGAGAGCCGAAGAATTGATGCTTTTGAACTGTGGTGTTGGAGAAGACACTTGAGAGTCCCTTGGACTGCAAGGACATCCAACCAGTCCATCCTAAAGGAAATCAGTCCTGGGTGTTCATTGGTAGGACTGATGTTGAAGCTGAAACTCCCATACTTTAGCCACCTAATTTGGAGAGCTGACTCATTTGAAAAGACCCTGATGCTGGGAAAGATTGAGGGCAGGAAGAGGCGACAACAGAGGATGAGATGGTTGGATGGCATCACCGACTCAGTGGACATGAATTTGGGTGAACTCTGAGAGTTGGTGATGGACAGGAAGGCCTGGTGTGCTGCAGTTCATGGAGTCACAAAGAGTTGGACACGACTGAGTGACGGAACTGAAACAAAGCTTCTGTGATGAATGTCAGAGCAGCGATGGTTTCAAGGATCCCAACTGACTGGAGCATGGGGCTTCCTCCAGGGCATCACTAGGGAATTCTCATCTCTGGTGATCATTTCTGAGAAAACCTGTGTTTGGTAATTTCTCTCTGATTAACCATTATTATTATTATTAGGGCCAATAGTGGGATGTTTCACAAAAAAAGTTGAGATGCACTACTGGAGAAAGGATTTTCCAATCATTTTGGAAAAAGCCAGAGTGGTGTTCTGCATGCTGACACATGGTTGGCCCACAAGCTAACACCAGTTTCATAATGAACATGCCATGTACTCCCATATGAGCAAAAAATAGGGTTATTAACAGCACACTAATAAATTCAGTGAGCCCTCACCTCCCTGGTGAGCTCTGTGGATGAGTCCCTAGCCCCCATTCACAGAACCCCGGGCTCAGAGGCAACTCTGTTAAAAGCTACTGTGGATTTTGGACTTCGCGTTTTCTGATATCTGATGCCAGCTGTCTGGCTTGGTTTCATCAGAGTGAACTCTCCATCCAACTGCTACCAGATGGCAGGCAACACCTCGGCCGTCTGGGATCACCACACCCGTGGGCAGAGCCTCAGATGCCAAGTGATGCTGAGTCTTCCTGCTGCCGCGCGGCCAGCCCTGCCCCTCCTCCCTGCCCACCCACCTCAGCCCACGCCCCATGATGACCACTTTGCACTGCTGGTTCCCTTTACCCCAAGCAAGATGTGGATATACACACTTTCCTCTTAGCAAATCAGACTTCAGATCCAGTTTTGAGGAATGTCATCTTGAGCAGTATGATGGTCCATGGATAGATTACCCAGAGTGGCCGGGGTTCTTCAAGATGGAACAGGATGCTCTGTTTTGCCACTGTGGCTGGCTGATTGATTTGCAGCCTGGGGTTCGGGTGCTGGTTAAGGTTAGTTTGAGAGCAGGTAGGAAAGAGAGAAGGAAATGGCAACCCATTCCAGTGTTCTTGCCTGGAGAATCCCAGGGACGGGGGAGCCTGGTGGGCTGCTGTCTTTGGGGTCGCACAGAGTTGGACACGACTGAAGCAACTTAGCAGCAGCAGCAAATAGGATATATTGAGTGGCTTTCCTTGGAATGAGTCCTATTACCTATTTACCTAAGCATCTCTTTGGGTGATCTGGGTAGAAAAGACAAGAATCAGTTCAGTTCAGTTCAGTCACTCAGTCGTGTCAGACTCTTTGCGACCCCATGAATCGCAGCACACCAGGCCTCCCTGTCCATCACCAACTCCCAGAGTTCACTCAGACTCACATCCATCGAGTCAGTGATGCTATCCAACCATCTCATCCTCTGTCATCCCCTTCTCCTCCTGCCCCCAACCCCTCCCAGCATCAAAGTCTTTTCCAATGAGTCAACTCTTCACATGAGGTGGCCAAAGTATTGGAGTTTCAGCTTTAGCATCATTCCTTCCAAAGAAATCCCAGGGCTGATCTCCTTCAGAATGGACTGGTTGGATCTCCTTGCAGTCCAAGGGACTCTAAAGAGTCTAAAGACATGAATAGGTGATATCAAATTAAGTCATTTCAGTTCAGTCGCTCAGTTGTGTCCGACTCTTCGCGACCCCATGAATCGCAGCACGCCAAGCCTCCCTGTCCGTCACCACCTCCCGGAGTTCACTCATACTCGCGTCCATCAAGTCAGTGATGCTATCCAACCATCTCATCCTCTGTCATCCCCTTCTTCTCCTGCCCCCAATCCCTCCCAGCATCAAAGTCTTTTCCAGTGAGTCAACTCTTCGCGTGAGGTGGCCAAAGTACTGGAGTTTCACCTTTAGCATCATTCCTTCCAAAGAAATCCCAGGGTTGATCTCCTTCAGAATGGACTGGTTGGATCTCCTTGTAGTCCAAGGGACTCTCAAGAGTCTTCTCCAACACCACAGTTCTAGCATCAATTAATTGTGTAATGTTGTCCTATCCAATACAGAAGTCACTGGCTACATGTGTGATTGTTTAAACTTAAATCAAATTAGATTAAAATTGCATTCCTCCATGACACCAGCATTTCAAGTGGTCAGCAGTCACATATTCAGCAGCCACATCAGATGGTATTTCAACAAAATACCCCAGAAGCCATGCCAGAAATTCATATAAGAAAGTCCTTATCTAGAGAATAACATGGAGAAGGCAATGGCAGCCCACTCCAGTACTCTTGCCTGGAAAATCCCATGGGTGGAGGAGCCTGGTAGGCTGCAGTCCATGGGGCCCCCAAGAGTCAGACATGACTGAGTGACTTCACTTTCACTTTTCACTTTCATGCATTGGAGAAGGAAATGGCAACCCACTCCAGTGTTCTTGCCAGGAGAATCCCAGGGACGGGGGAGCCTGGTGGGCTGCTGTCTCTGAGGTTGCACAGAGTCAGACATGACTGATGCAACTTAGCAGCAGCAGCAGAGAATAACAATAATTTTATTATTATTATGCATGATTTAATCTAACCTCAATAATAAACAGTTTAGCTGATAATATACGGGCTGTTTATAATTTGTTTTCTAAACATCTTAACAAGACTAGACTATTCTCTCAGTCGTGTCCAACTCTTTGCGACCCCATGGACTGTAGCCCACCAGGCTCCTCCGTCCATGGGTTTCTCCAGGCAAGAATACTGGAGTGGGTTGCCATTTCCTTCTCCATAAACATCTTAACACAGAGCCTAAAACCTAGTTGGCAGAAAAATTATTATGTGTATATTTATATTTGTAATATGTAAGAACAGCCAATTTTATTTAGCACTTTACTGTTGGCTGTTGTGTCAAAGATGCTACTCCCAAGCTGCCATTTCACATTTCTCACAGATAACATCTGCTTTGCCCCAATTGCTGCTGCCCCCAAAAGCCATATTTCAAATACCAAAGGTTTGGCTAGACTGGTGGGGGAGGCAGGACCCCAAGACTCACCTGTGTCCCAAGGTCTAACTTAAAAAGAAAAACAGGGAAAGCAGTCCTTAGGAACTTGATATAAAGAAAAGAGCAACATTATCTGTTACTGGTTGGGTATTGCAGCCCAAAGGTCACAAGAAGTCAAAACTTGAAAGGAATGGCTTCCATGTGCTCATTTAATTACAGCGGAAAAGGAATGATGAGTGAGTAAGGGCAAGCCTGGTAGAAACAGGATGAAAGAGCACATGTGCAGAAAGAAACTGATATGGCATAAAAGAAGGCCCTGTTGCCCCCTAATTCAGGGTCAGTTCCAAGTTGCCCAAGGCTTGGGTGCTGTGGCTACATCCCTCCACATCTGTGCCATTGTCTTGACCTCCCTGGACTACCTTGACTGCATCTTTGTAACCTGGAGCCATGTAGTCCTAACCAGAGCACATCTGGTGGTAGCAGGTGGCACAAATCCTAGGCAAAAGACACTTTGGCTCCAGCCAGCTGCTTTTTGTCACTGAGTCAAATACCTTAAAGATAAAAGAGAAGCTACTGGAAAATGGGGGCTTCCCTATTGGCCCAGTGGTAAGATCCTTCTACCAATGCAGGAGACACGAGTTCAAGACCTGGGTCAGGAAGATCCCTTGGAGAAGGAGATGGCAACCTACCCCAGTATTCTTGCCTGGAAAATCCCATGGACAGAGGAATCTGTCAGGCTATAGTCCATGGGGTCACAAAAGATTTGGACATGAATGAGTGACTAAACAACAACAACTGGCAAATGGATGGATCCTCCGTAGTTTTTAAAGACTTTGGTCCTGAATCAGTATTGAAAACTCCATACACTTGGATTGGTCTGGAATATATGTGAAACCAGGAAGTTAGTTCTGTCCCTCTCAGTTCAGTTCAGTTCAGTTCAGTCGCTCAGTCATGTCCGACTCTTTGTGACCCCATGCATTGCAGCACACCAGGCCTCCCTGTCCATCACCAACTCCCAGAGTTCACCCAAACTCATGTCCATCAAGTCGGTGATGCCATTCAGCCATCTCATCCTCTGTCGTCCCCTTCTCTTCCTGCTCCCGATCCCTCCCAGCATCAGAGTCTTTTCCAATGAGTCAACTCTTCACATGAGGTGGCCAAAGTATTGGAGTTTCAGCTTTAGCATCAGTCCTTCCAAAGAACACCCAGGGCTGATCTCCTTTAGAATGGACTGGTTGGATGTCCTTGCAGTCTAATGGACTCTCAGGAGTCTTCTCCAACACCACAGTTTAAAAGCATCAATTCTTCAGCGCTCAGCCTTCTTCATAGTCCAACTCTCACATCCATACATGACCACTGGAAAAACCATAGCCTTGACTAGATGGACCTCTAGCTCAGGACAAAGACTGGAAATTAGCTGGGCTAGGCCAATAGATAGCCCAAAATGTACAAAGATGAAAAGTAAACTTTATATCTCATCCATGTAGTCATCCAATGTGGGTATTCCTGGTTGAGGTGGGTCTTTTCCTTGAGACGACTCAGAGACCCAAGCTTCTTTCATGTTAAGGATGTCACTGTCACCTATATCTAGGTGGTGAAGAAGGAAGGAAGGAAGCCTGGAAGAGGCTCAAGGGCTTCCAGAAACCTTGGCCACTTCCAGTGGTCCCTTCTATATGAGTTCAATCCCATTGGGGGACACTTGCCAAATGGGAAAGTTGCAAGTCAGGCTGGGAAAAGTAGATGCTAGGTGTTGTTCAGTTGATAAGTTGTGTCCAACTCTTTGCAACCCCATAGACTGCCACAAGACAGGGTTCCCTGTCCTTCACGCTCTCCTGGAGTTTTCTCAAATTTATGTCCACTGAGTTGGTGATGTTATCTGACCATCTCATCCTCTGTTGCACCCTTCTCTTTTTGCCTTCAATCTTTCCCAGCATCAGGGTCTTTTCCACTGAGTCAGCTTTTTGCATCATTAGGTGGCCAAAGTATTAGAGTTTCCGTTTTAGCATCAGTCCTTCCAATGAATATTCAGGGTTGATTGCCTTTGGGACTGAATGGTTGGATCTCCTTACAGTCCAAGGGACTCTCAAGAGACCCTAGTTGGGCATCTATTATGAAAAGGGATGATTAGTACAGGGGATCTCCTGGCCAGGTGCACTGTGGTACCTCTTCCATCGTTCTCTCTCTTGAACCCAGCCCTGGTACCCATTCTTCTTTTCAGTTCTCCCCATTCTTCAAGCAAAATAAATCCCAGAGAAGCAAGAAGAAAGGAGACCTTTCACAAGAGAAAGGAGCAACCTACCACGTGGATTTCCAGTGCAAGGTATACTTGAGACCCCTTTACCTTCCACACCACAAATTCCATCTTTAGGAACACACCACATCCCCCCAGGACTGAAATACATCTCAGACAGCACCCTTTTACTGTGATGGGTGGGTTTCCCCACCCATGAGAGCTTAAACTCTTTACTGCGATCTGGAGACACCACTAGATTTTATCACTTACAAAGAATTTCCATACCTATTGACATATTAGGTCCTCACAAAGACATCAAGAAATGGGTATGATTATCACCAATTTAATAAAAATCTAAACAACATCTCTTAGAGATGATTGCTGGATTTCACATCGCTGGGTGAAATGGGAATTCAGACCTTGGTCTTTTTACTCTAAACTGTGTGCCCTTTCTACCAACCATAAACATCTAACATCTGGATGTGAAGGTGCCTAGTGGGCAGGATGGTAAGACAACAGGTTTCCAGGGCCCCTTCGCATCTGAGGTCTGCTGGCTGGGGAAGACTCCTAATGCAAGGATCACGTGTGTGTTTTTAGTTGTTTTAGTTGTGTCCGAGTCTTTGTGACCCCTTGGACTGTAGCCCACTAGGCTCCTCTGTCCGTGTGATTTTCCGGGCAAGAATATTGGAGTAAGTTGCCATTTCCTCCTCCAGGGGATCTTCACAACCCAGGGACTGAACACACATCTCCCACGTCTCCTGCATTGCGGGTGAATTCTTTACCCACTGAGCCATAAGGGCTTCCCTGGCAAAGGTCAAACCTTAGGGTAGTTGGGAAGTTCCTGAAAGATGCACGTGGGGAAGTTTCACCATCTGACAATAATCACAGATCCCATCTTTGAGATTCTGCTTGTTTGTTGTCTCAGCCTAGTGGATGTATTATTATCAATTATCCTGAATGAACCAGACACTGGATTAAAAGGATTTTTGGAGCCCTTGTTTGTGGGCTTCATAAAAAGAGCACTTTTCATTGCTTTCTCCCTTCAAAGCACTTTTAACTTGTTTGGAACTGGAACAACAAGGCATAACCCCTTGAGAATAAGAAAGGAATTCCTCCATGTCACAGACATGAACTATACACTGCCTATGTTCTCAATGCAAAGATTTTGCTAGAAACAGAGAAAAGAATCCCTTTTGGTCCTTCCCTTTGGAGACCAGCATTTCATATTATCACTGTCTATACCTTATTAAAATTTTCAAAATTCCTGAATGGTTACAATTTGGAAATAGCCAAAATCTCAAAGTCTGAGGATTTGTGGCATGCAGCCATCTTACCTCAAGGCTGGATAAACACCAACCCAAACAGCATCTTTGCTATTCAAGTGAAAAAGATGCTGTTGCCTCTCAGAGGTTAGGATGAGCTGGCCAGTCCTACTCATTCTGTGGGGCCGGGGTCTTCTCCTTCATCTTGACCTTTCCCCTTCTCCCTGGCTGGTTCTTGAACATGTTCTTCCTGGCTTCTTTGATTCTGTCCACTCCTGGTTCTTACACTGACTTTTAGCTACTCCATCTTGGGCTTGGTTTTCTCCTCTGCCAAAACGTTGCATTCTGAAATACATTCTGGAGTCGCACTTTTGCTCTTCCTCTTTCTCCGAACACACTTCTCCTGGGGGGTTGTCGTGTACTCAGCTGACTTCAGTTACCATGCATGAGCCAACAGCCCCCTATTCCATCTCTCCTAAGACTTTGGGTCCTATATCGGCTCTGGGACTAGGCAGGCCCACACCGAAAGTGTCCCAGAGACACTTCAAATCCCATAGATTCCAAACAGAAAGTTGTCTTTCCTTCTCACAATACCTAATCCTCTTTCTGTGCTTCCGTCTCAGAGGAGAGATACAAGACACAGGGTGGTCCTTACCGAATCAAAGAAACACCAGATGCAGCATGGTCCTTACCGAGTGTGAATCACTGCACTTTGCTGGCTGCACAGAGCAGACCCTTGAGAGAATGAGGAAGCTGGGCTTGAGGCTCTCTTCTGCAGAATCCCAGGTTTTCATGAGTCATCATGGTCAGAGTGCTTTCTCTTTAATCACTTTTATGTTGGGAGGAAAACTGTTCTTAAAAAGACTTCATGTCAGTCTATGTGGTTTTCAATCTCTTACTCTATTTTGAAAATACGAGTGTGAAAACTTATAACAATAATTGAACAAGAAAATATAAGCTCAACCCTGATCACTTATATACATGAAAACATCCTGCCTCGATGAATGGATAAAAAAGCTGTGGTGCATATATGCAATGGAATACTACTCAACCATATAAAAGAACACATTTGACTCAGTTCTGATGAGGTGGATGGACCTAGGGCCTATTATACAGAGCGGAGTAAGTCAGGAAGAGATAAACAAATATCATCTATTAACACATATATGTGGGATCTAGAAAGACGGAACTGATGAACCTATTTGCAGGGCAGCAGTGGAGACCCAGACATAGAGAACAGACTTCTGGACGTGGGGAGTAGGAAGGAGAGGGTGGGACTAATGGAGAAAGTAGCTTGGAGACATGTACACTACCATATGTAAAACAGAGACTCAGTGGAAATTTGCTGTATGACTTGAAACTCAAACTGGGGCTCTGTAACAACCTAGAGGGGTGGGAAAGGGTGAGAGTTAGGAGGCAGGTTCAAGAGGGAGGGGACATATGTACACCTATGGCTAATTCACGTTGATGTATGGCAGAAATCAAACCAATATTGTCAAGCAATTATCTTTCAATTAAAAAGATAAATTTTAAAAAAGAACAACAACAAAAGGCATCCTTTCCATCATCTGCTTCTCCTTTCCTCTGTCTTCACATTCTCTGCAAATTAAGGTCATGTTTCAGATAACTACATCTTCTGGCTTTCAGAAGGTAGAAGGTATAGCAACTGCTTCAACAATAAGCTTCATGTTTCAGGGGGAAGAAAAAAAAAGGGCCATCGTCCCAAGTCCCTTGTAAATGGTTTCCCTTAATGAGGAAGCAGCAATAGGGATGTGCAAGGTGGACCAGGAGGGGAGCGCAGTGTGGAGGAGGACTCTCTCCCACAGGGTCTGGCAGAACTTCCATCCTCGCTGACCGTGGCCCAACCCCATTTGCACACAGCCCTGGTGTGAGGGTTCACTGTGAGTTCCCTAATGGCAGGGCCTTTTAATGTACTGTGTACTGCTCAGAAAGCATATTCAATTACATTTCATTCCAGTTCTTTCAAAGTTTCACCGTAATTCGCTTGATTTTCTTTTTCCCAGGGCTTTGAAAATAAGGTATCACATGAGTAGTTTTCAGGAAATGACCGGACCAAATAGGGCATTAAATAAAATGCATTATTGAAGGTTAGTCTACTTGTTCACATATATCCTCGCTCAAATGTGCACTCACGTAGAAAACCGGAGTGAGGAGAAAAACCAAGCCATAAAAAGCCGCCCAGATGCATTCTGCGTCCTGAAACTCAGAGATGTGCAGAGAAAGTTCAGCTTTTAATATTTCAGAATGGAGCACCACCTCTCCGGGGTGATTTCATCTCAGGATTTGCTATTTGTGCAGCTTGGGCCTTATAGATGGCAGCATGCCTTTCTTTAAAATGTTTGTTTTCCTCCAGGTCACAGCACCACATGAAGTTAGGACCCGATCCTAGTAGATTCCATTAGTGTATGTGCATTTGAACTGTATTCAGCCACAGTTCAGTTCAGTTCAGTCACTCACAATCCACCACCAAAAGAGCCTTCACACGTATAAGATGGAATCTCCATCATTTGCCATTTTTTTTCTTTTACTGAGATGGTGAGGTCTGCATTGTTTTCAGCTGCCATTAAATTTTAACAGAACTTCAAATAAAAGAAGGTTTTTTTTTTAATTATTTCTCATTTACTTAAAAAGATAACAGTTTTTCTTGGTCTGGATACACTCTGCCTATTGTTTTGTTTTGGTTTTCCTCTTAAGGCTGGTATGGACCTATTTGGGTTTTTTTCTGCCCTCAAATGGGCTCTTTTACCAGACACTAGTGGCACCCTGGCTTCTCTTCCTGGAAGGTGTGGGCAAGGCTGATGCTTGGGTGATTAATTGGAGTTTCAGGAAGGGTCTTGGAACATGATAATTCTTCACAGGAAATGGGATTAAAATGTGACATGTCTGCAATCTTCCCTCTCTGTAGTACACATTCCATTTTTTCATCTGTTGGCCAAACAATTCCATGCACAACTCACCCCAAATTAATCTTGAATTAATTTCTAAATCTCTTGTCTTCTAATATATAATTTGTCATAAGAGAACACAGAGTGGTCAGTCTTTCATTAGACATGGCCAACAGGGGTCAGCAGCCTCCCCCATTGTACTAGGGAGTCACCCATGTGGGCTGCAGGTCAGAGTCTGGAATCTGGATGCCCTCCCTTCCTGCCAAGGTCCTGCAGATCAGGTGGTCCCAGAGAGAAAGCGGGGCTGACCCCTGACCCCTGACCCATTGACCGAGAGCCAGGAACAGCTGCTTGTGCTTGGAGCTGATTTACCAGCCAACAGTGTGGACCCAGGGCTGCCACAGGAAGTCTAGCGTAGAGCTGAGCCACTACATGTTTCACAAGCCCATTTCCTGCAAAGAGAGGGCAAGCCACGCCCACAGGAACTGGAGCACCCTGATCCAGGGAATAGGACACGCTCTGTCTGTGCAGGCAGCTGCCTGTCCTGCTGCAGCCTCTTGAATTCAAAGGGAGACACACACATCCACCACCCACTACCCCCAGCCCCACTGGGGATGGACTCCCAGATCCCCAGATGCTTCTTCTTCCAGGTCCAGGCACAGCCCCATCCACTTCTTTCTCTAAGTTCTGTCTAAAGTCGAAAATTTAAGACAACCCCAAGGTCACCCACATGGCAACAGAAGAGAGTATGGGAGTCAACTTTGGGTGCAAGGAGGGTCCTGGCCTCTTTGGCTTTCGAAACTTGGCAGAACACAAGGTAGAATTGCCTTTAGTTCTTCCTGATTGGTTAGTTCAAGTGGTTAAACTCTGGTGGCAACAGAGGCGAGGTCACAAGTTCAATTCCTGAAGGAGCTAGTTCACTGCCAGCTGAGAAAAGCTACTCGAAAGCTAGGGCCATCTCCAGACCCCTGTCCCTGACCACAGGAGAAATCGAGTCAAAACAATCAGCCATCCCGAGGCAAAGCCATCAGATAAAGGGCTCAGAGGGCTGATCCAAGGAGGTGATGGGAACAGGGGACACCATTTATAAAAGTGGTTTTATAGGCAGTTCTTAAAACTCCCTTATTCACAGAGGTTGGGTCCCCAGGACCAGACCACAGGCTCCAGGTGATGTTGGGTGCTCTGCTTAGGGAAGTGCTCCAGTGCCCTTAGGCTGCTCACAGAAAGTCAAGTTCTTTCGCAGAAGAAGACTTGAGATCCTGGTGGCAAGATTTGGGGACTTCCCCAGTGACTCAGTGGTAAAGAATCCTCCTGTCAATGCAGGAGACATGGGTTTGATCTCTGGGTCAGGATGATCCCCTGGAAAAGGAAATGACAACCCACTCCAAGAATCATGCCTGGGAAATCCCATTTACAGAGGAGCCTGGAGGGCTACAATTCATAGAGTCACAAAGATTTGGACATGCCTGAGGGATTGAACACACACAGGCAAAGCAAGGTTTGGGTCAGGGCTGTGGGTCTCCCAATGCACTGGCTCTACAGGGTAGAGACTGTTGAACTTCACAGGCTGCCAGGAAACAGGCAGGACGGGGCACAGACTGGAGGGGGATGCCAGTGTGTTTATCCAAGCTCTCCTCCAGCCCCAGGGGAGTCTTCTGCTTGTGTTTATGTTTCAGATGGTGGTGGAAGAGTTGTCCCTGGACTAGAGGATTACTCATCCAGTTACTGGTGTGTGTGCTTCCTTGTTCAGTTTGCTTTCCAAAGACAACCTCCAAGTGGCAGAACACTGCTCACAAACTTGAAAACTGGCTGATGAACAAAATACCTAACATGGCCTAGGAGGGCAGCCAACTACAGTGAATGGGGAAGATAGATTTGTGACTCCTCATTACTTTTCTGGGCGAATCAAGGTATGGATCCTTAGCCCTCACCGTGTGCTCATCACTTGACACATTTTCTCATTTATTCGTTAAAGTAACCTAAGAGAACCTTTTATATTGCCATTTTGCAGGAGGGATGTGATATATGATAGAGATGAGATTCTTACATTTTTTTTTTTTTTAATAAATCAAGATTCTTGCCTCAGTAAAACTGGAAGTTCCCCCCGCCTCCCCTCCCGCTGCTTTTGTTTGTTTTAGGCTTTTTTCCCTTTATTTGTGTGTTTTGCCTTAAAAAAAAAAAGCAATATGAATACCTTGAGTGAGACCTCAATTCCAAATTCATTAATATAGAGATCAGAACAAAGCTAGCGAAAGTGATGGAATTCCAGTTGAGCTATTTCAAATCCTAAAAGATGATGCTATTACAGTGCTACACTCAGTTCAGTTCAGTTCAGTTCAGTCGCTCAGTCATGTCCGACTCTTTGTGACCCCATGAACTGCAGCACACCAGGCTTCCCTGTCCATCACCAACTCCCGGAGTTCACTCAGACTCACGTCCATCAAGTCGGTGATGCCATCCAGCCATCTCATCCTCTGTCGTCCCCTTCTCCTCCTGCCCCCAATCCCTCCCAGCATCAGACTCTTTTCCAATGAGTCAACTCTTCGCATGAGGTGGCTGAAGTACTGGAGTTTCAGCTTTAGCATCATTCCTTCCAAAGAAATCCCAGGGCTGATCTCCTTCAGAATGGACTAGTTGGATCTCCTTGCAGTCCAAGGGACTCTCAAGAGTCTTCTCCAACACCACAGTTCAAAAGCATCAGTTCTTCGGCGCTCAGCCTTCTTCACAGCCCAACTCTCACATCCATACATTACCACTGGAAAAACCATAGCCTTGACTAGACGGACCCTAGTCGGCAAAGTAATGTCTCTGCTTTTCAATATGCTATCTAGTTTGGTCATAACTTTTCTTCCAAGGAGTAAAAGTCTTTTAATTTCATGGCTGCAATCACCATCTGCAATGATTTTGGAGCCCAAAAAAATAAATTCTGACACTGTTTCCACTGTTTCCCCATCTATTTCCCATGAAGTGATGGGACCAGATGCCATGATCTTCATTTTCTGAATGTTGAGCTTTAAGCCACCTTTTTCACTTTCCTCTTTCACTTTCATCAAGAGGCTTTTTAGTTGATCTTCACTTTCTGCCATAGGGGTGGTGTCATCTGTATACTCACAATATGCTAGCAAATTTGGAAAATTCAGCAGTGGACACAGGACTGAAAAAGGTCAGTTTTCCTTCTAATCCCAAAGAAAGGCAATGTCAAAGAATGTTCAAACAGCCACACAATTGCACTCATCTCACACCCTAGCAAAGAAATGTTCAAAATTCTCCAAGCAAGGCTTCAACAGTACGTGAACCAAGAACTTCCAGATGTTCAAGCTGAGATTAAAAAAGGCAGAGGAACCAGAGATCAAATTGCCAACATCTGTTAGATCATAGAAAAAGCAAGAGAATTCCAGAAAAACATCTACTTCAGCTTCATTGACTATGCTAAAGCCTTTGACTCTGTGAAAGTGAAAGTTGCTGAGTCTTGTCCAACTCCTTGAGACCCCATAGCCTACACAGTACATGGAATTCCCTAGGACAAAATACTGGCATGGGTAGCCTTTCTCTTCTTCAGGGGATCTTCCCGACCCAGGGATCCAACCTAAGTTTCCTGCATTACAGGCGGATTTTTTACCAGCTGAGCCACAAGAGAAGCCCAAGAATACTGAAGTAGGTAGCCTATCCCTTCTCTAGGTGATCTTCCCAACCCAGGAATTGAACCAGGTTTCCTTCTTTGCAGGTAGATTCTTTACCAACTGAGCTATCAGGGATCACAACAAATTGTGGAAAATCTTAGAGATGGAAATACCAGTCCACCTTACCTGCCTCCTGAGAAATCTGTATGCAGGTCAAGAAGCAACAATTAGAACTGAACATGGAACAAAAACAAACTGGTTCCAAATTGGGAAAGGAGTATGTCAGGACTGTATATTGTCACCCTGTTTGTTTAACTTGTATGCAGAGTACATTATGTGAAATGCCGGGCTGGAGGAAGCACAAGCTGGAATCAAGGTTGCCTGGAGAAATATCAGTAACCTCAGATATGCAGATGATACCACCCTTATGGCAGAAAGTGAAGAGGAACTAAAGAGCCTCTTGATGAAAGTGAAAGAGAAGAGTGAAAAAGTTGGCTTAAAATTCACCATTCAAAAAACTAAGATCATGGCTTCTGGTCCCATCACTTCATGGCAAATAGATGGAGAAACAATGGAAACAGTGACAGACTATTTCTTTGGCTCCAAAATCATTGTAGATGGTGACTGAAGCCATGAAATTAAAAGACACTTGCTTCTTGGAAGAAAAGCTATGACCAACCTAGACAGCATATTAAAAAGCAGAGACATTACATTGCCAACAAAATAAAAGCTATGGTTTTTCCAGTAGTCATGTATGGATGAGAGAGTTGGACTATAAAGAAGGTTGAGTGCTGAAGAACTGATGCTTTTGAACTGTGGTGTTGAAGACGACTCTTGAGAGTTCCTTGGACTTCAAGGAGATCAAACGAGTTGATCCTAAAAGAAATCAGCCCTGAATATTCACTGGAAAGACTCATACTGAATCTGAAGTTCCAATACTTTGGCCACCTGATGCGAAGAACTGACTCCTTAGAAAAGACCCTGATGCTGGGAAAGATTGAAGGCAGGAGGATAAGGGGATGACAGAGGATGAGATGGTTGGATGGCATCACTGACTTGATGGAAATGAGTTTGAGCAAGCTCTGGGATTTGGTGATGGACAGGGGAGTCTGGTGTGCTGCAGTTTATGAGGTTGCAGAGTTGGACACAATTGAGCAACTCGACTGAAACACATTTTCATAAAAATCAGGGAAAATCGAACCTTGATATAAGAAATTGTAGTATCTCTGTTGTTTTTAAATAAAGTGATTGGTTTTGCTCATATCTATTGCAAAACAGGTAGAGTGGTATGCTGGCTTCTTGGAGAGTTCTCCAGAATGATTGACACAAATGTATCATTTCATATGTCTGTGCAGTAATTCAAGAAAATAGGAAGCAAAAGTACCTACGTGAAAAGTGATTTAGTTAGCCAAAATTCCTGCAAAGTCAAAGCCCCCGTCATCATCTCAAGAATACTTTCTGCAGACCCATTTTGTTTTCTACACCCATGGTTTGAGATTTGGGCAGCTGGCTGGGTTTGCAGGTGTACGGGGCACAAAAGAGACCAGCTGACTCCACTCAGCATTGCAGAGTTTATCTGAGGCTGTGCCCAAGGTAATAAAACCAGCCCACAAGGCCAAACACCAGACCCTAACAGAGCCCAGCCTCGTTTATTTAAAGTTATTTAAATTGTCAAGGGTCACTAGAAAATTCCTTTTGCTCTAATTCAGAATCAATGAAGATGCCAGAAAAATTGGAAAGGACAGTTGAAGTTTAGAGATGACTTGATGTTTGTACCAAGAGCCTGAGATCCTGAGCTTAGCAAACAACAATGATCACACTTATTACTCTCAATAATCAAAATACCTGCATCTAACATCTGCTTTTCTACCTCTGTTATGAATCCATGTGGCCTTCATCTTATGACAGGCTAGCACATCTTTTAATACATAAATATTTCCCCTTAATTGTATGAAAAGAAAAAAAAAATCCTTGTTTCTCAAGGGGGGAAGTTCAGTTCAGTTCAGTCGCTCAGTCATGTCCAACTCTTTGCGACCCCATGAACCAGAGCATGTCAAGCCTCCCTGTCCATCACCAGCTCCTGGAGTTCACCCAAACCCAAGTCCATTGAGTCGGTGATGCCATCCAACCATCTCATCCTCTGATGTCCCCTTCATCTCCCGCCATCAATCCCTCCCAGCATCAGGGTCTTTTCAAATAAGTCACCTCTTTGCATGAGGTGGCCAAAGTACTGGAGTTTCAGCTTCAACATCAGTCCTACCAAAGAACACCCAGGACTGATCTTTAGGATGGACTGGTTGGATGTTCTTGCAGTCCAAGGGACTCTCAAGAGTCTTCTCCAACACCACAGTTCAAAAGCATCAATTCTTCAGTGCTCAGCTTTCTTTATACTCCAACTCTCACATGCATACATGATCACTGGAAAAACTATAGCCTTGACTATTTGGACCTTTGTTGACAAAGTAATGTCTCTGCTTTTTAATATGCTATCTAGGTTGGTCATAATTTTCCTTCCAAGGAGTAAGCGTCTTTTAATTTCATGGCTGCAATCACCATCTGCAGTGATTTTGAAGCCCCCCAAAATAAAATCTAACACTGTTTCCACTGTTTCCCCATCTATTTGCCATGAAGTAATGGGACCAATGCCATGATCTTCGTTTTCTGAATGTTGAGCTTTACGCCAACTTTGTCACTCTCCTCTTTCGCTTTCATCAAGAGGCCCTTTAGTTCTTCTTCACTTTCTGCCATAGGGGTGGTGTCATCTGCATATCTGAGGTTATTGTTATTTCTCCTGGCAAACTTGATTTCAGCTCTTACTTCTTCCAGCCCAGCGTTTCTCATGATGTACTCTGCATATAAGTTAAATAAGCAGGATGACAATACACAGCCTTGACGTACTCCTTTTACTATTTGGAACCAGTCTGTTGTTCCATGTCCAGTTCTAACTGTTGTTTCTTGATTGACCTGCATACAGGTTTCTCAAGAGGCAAGTCAGGTGGTCTGGTATTCCCATCTCTTTCAGAACTTTCCACAGTTTATTGTGATCCACACAGTCAAAGGCTTTGGCATAGTCAATAAAGCAGAAATAGATGTTTTTCTGGAACTCTCTTGCTTTTTTGGTGATCCAGTGGGTGTTGGCGATTTGATCTCTGGTTCCTCTGCCTTAAAACCAGCTTGAACATCTGGAAGTTCATGGCTCATGTATTGCTGAAGCCTGGCAATAATTTTAAGGGGCGATAAAAGACATGGCATCAAGAGTAAGTAGGGAAGAAAAAAAGGGTAACCAAAGAAAGAATGAAAGCAAATCACCTTGCCTCTTGCTTTCTTTCTTGGTCTACAGAGTGGGGGACATTGTGGTGACCCCACCGAGCTCCACTCCCACACACCTGATGTGGTTTGTGTGCATCTCAGTGTTTATTATAAATTAGAAACTTCAAATTCAAATCCAGGCTGTACAGTAAAGTGCTCGTTGATCGCAGGCAAGTTTCGCTGTTTGTCTGAGTTCTTTCTGCATCATGGAGGAAATGCCCATGACTTCTAGGATAGTTGTGGGATTAACAGAATTTTTTAATGCAAGATCCTAAATGGTATTTTGCACATTGCGTGAATGAGTGCTCAGTTGCTTCAGTCGTGTCCAACTCTTTGTGAGCTGATGGACTGTAGCCCACCACGCTCCTCTGCCCGTGAGATTATTTAGGCAAGAACATTGGAGTGAGTTGCTATGCCCTCCTCTAGGGAATCTTCCTGACACAGGGGTCAAACAGTCGTCTCCTGAATCTCTTGCATTGAAGGCAGATGATTTACCCCTTGTCCATTGGGGAAGTCATTTTGCATGTCATGGGTCCACAATATAGAATAGTTACCATTTTGCTTCTTCTCTAGTATTTTGACAATGCAGTAAATCAACACAGGCAGACCCTTGTTCAGTTAATTTCCAGGCCACTGAAACAAACCAGTCACATAATTTTTTTGGTTTCCTAGGAAAAGGAAACGGCAACCCACTCCAGTATTCTTGCCTGGAGAATCCCAGGGATGGGGGAGCCTGGTGGGCTGCCGTCTGTGGGTTCGCACAGAGTCGGACACGACTGAAGCGACTTAGCAGCAGCAGCAGTAGTGCATATTAATGTTTACACAAGGCGGTAGTCTATTAAGTGTGCAGTTGTACTATGTCTTTAAAACAAGTGCTTCCCTTAATTAAAAAGTACTGTATTGCTGGAAAAAAAAAAAATGCTATCATCTGAGCCTTGAGAGAGCAGTCCATGGGGTCGCTAAGAGTCGGACACGACTGAACGACTTCACTTTCACTTTTCACTTTCATGCACTGGAGAAGGAAATAGCAACCCACTCCAGTTTTCCTGCCTGGAGAATTCCAGGGACGGGGGAGCCTGGTGGGCTGCCATCTATAAGGCTTGCACAGATTCGGACACGACTGAAGCAACTTAGCAGCAGCAGCAGCAGCAGCAGTAGTAACATCAAAGATCACTGATCATAGATCACCATAATAAATACAACAATGGCAAAAACATTTGAAATATTGTGGTAATACCAAACATGACACAGAGACACAAAGTGAGCAGATGCTGTTGGAAAAATGGGGCCAATACGTTAGACTTGCTTGCTACAGAGTTGCCATAAGTCTTCAACTAATAACAGACACAGTATCTGGGGGGACTTCTCTGGTTGTCCAGTGGTTAAGAATCCACTTTGCAATGCAGGGGACATGAATTTGATCCCTGGTCGGGTAACTAAGATCCCACATTAAGTTCAGTTCTGTTCAGTTCAGTCACTCAGTAGTGTCGGACTCTGCGACCCCATGGACTGCAGCATGCCAGGCCTCCCTGTCCATCACCAACTCCCAGAGTTTACTCAAACTTATGCCCATTGAGTTGGTGATGTCATCCAACCATCTCATCCTCTGTTGTCCCCTTCTCCTCCTGCCTTCAGTCTTTCCCAGCCTCAGGGTCTTTTCCAATGGGTCAGTTCTTTGCATCAGGCTGCCACAGTATTGGAGTTTTAGCTTCAACATCAGTCCTTCCAATGAGTATTCAGGACTGATTTCCTTTGGATGGACTGATTGGATCTCCTTGCAGTCCAAGGGACTCTCAAGAGTCTTCTCCAACATCACAGTTCAAAAGCATCAATTCTTTGGTGCTCAGCTTTCTTTGTAGTCCAACTCTCACATCCACACATGACCACTGGAGAAAACATAGCCTTGACTAGCCAGACTTTTGTTGGCAAACTAATGTCTCTGCTTTTTAATATGCTGTCCAAGTTTACCATAACTTTTCTTCCAAGGAGTAAGCGTCTTTTTTGGAGCCCCCAAAAATAAAGTCTGCCACTGCTTCCACTGTTTGTCAACCTATTTGCCATGAAGTGATGAGACCGGATGCCAGGAACCTTGTTTTCTGAATGTTGAGCTTTAAGCCAACTTTTTCACTCTTCCCTTTCACTTCCATCAAGAGGCTCTTTCGTTCTTCTTCACTTTCTGCCATAAGGGTGGCATCATCTGCATATCTGAGGTTATTGATATTTCTCCAGGCAACCTTGATTTCAGCTTGTGCTTCCTCCAGCCCAGCATTTCTCATGATGTACTCTGCATATAATTTAAATAAACAGGGTGACAATATACAGCCTTGACATACTCCTTTCCTGATTTCCAGTCTGTTGTTCCATATCTGATTCTAACTGTTGCTTCTTGACCTGAATACAGATTTCTCAGGAGGTAGGTCAGGTGGTCTGGTATTTCCATCTCTTTCAGAATTTTCCACAGTTTATTGTGATCCACACAGTCAAAGGCTTTGACATAGTCAATAAAGCAGAAATAGATGTTTTTCTGGAATTCTCTTGCTTTTTCAATAATCCAGCAGATGTTGGCATTTTGATCTCTGGTTCCTATGCCTTTTCTAAAAATTTGGCCTTGGAGTACAGAATGAAGCAGGGCAAAGGCTAATAGAGTTTTGCCAAGAGAATGCACTGGTCGTAGCAAACACTGTCTTCCAATAACACAAGAGAAGACTCTACACATGGACATCACCAGATGGTCAATACTGAAATCAGATTGATTATATTCTTTGCAGCAAAAGATGGAGAATCTCTATACAGTCAGCAAAAACAAGACCGGGAGCTGACTCTGGCTCAGATCATGAACTCCTTATTTCCAAATTCAGATTTAAATTGAAGACAGTAGGGAAAAGCACTAGACCATTCAGGAATGACCTAAATCAAATCCCTTATGATTATACAGTGGAAGTGAGAAATAGATTTAAGGGACTAGATCTGATAGACAGAGTGCTTGATGAACTATGGATAGAGGTTCATGACATTGTACAGGAGACAGGGAGCAAGACCATCTTGCTCCCTGTCTTCTTTCTTTTTTCCCCAAGAAAATGAAATGCAAAAAGCCAAAGTGGCTGTCTGAGGAGGCCTTACAAATAGCTGTGAAAAGAAGAGAAGCAAAAGGCAAAGGAGAATAGTAAAGATACACCCATTTGAATGCAGAGTTCCAAAGAATAGCAAGGAGAGATAAGAAAGCCTTCCTCGGTGATCAGTGCAAAGAAATAGAGGAAAACAATAGAATGGGAAAGTTTCCACATGCTGCAGAGCAATTAAGTCACACTCTCTGAGGCAATGAAATAGGTAAATAATTTTTTAAACTCACTAAAAACACAATATCAGGGAAATGCAAAAAAGTGAAGTGCAATGAAACAAGGTCTTCCTGTGTCAAAAAGTGAGCCTCTCGTTAGCTGGATAACTCCAATGATTTATCAAGATTTTAATAGTAGTTTCCATACATTCTATACTTTAACTTTTTTAATTCAAAGTTTCTGGACTTTGTTCAAGTCTACAAAATAGTCACTTATTCACCAAAGCATCTTAGCAGCTTTACAGTTTGAAAGGTTTGCACTGAAGGAAGAAGAAGGTCATAGAGGGACCAGCACTGGGCTATGAGATGCAAGATGAAACTTGGGCTCTAGACTCACCATCCTGAAACAGTCACGTAACCATCTAGACACCAGCAACATCACCTGTAAACATGGAACAGCCAGGCTACGGCAGAGACTACGATTCCAGAAAGCCTCCAAAACTCTACTATCCTAGGAGTGTAGGGGTTACTAGTCAGTACTCTCACTGACACCATTAACAGTAAAACCAGGCTCATTATTCAAAACTTCAATAAGTACCTGAATACTAACCTTATTACAGACTGAATACCCAAATTCATATATTGAAGCCCTAACTCTCTATGTGATGGGACCTTTAGGAGATGAGCTGGTTTAGATGAGGTCATGAGGGTGGCGCCCTCATGATCAACTTAGTGCCCTTACAAGCAGAGACACCAGAAAGCTCTCTCTCAGTCTCTCCTGCCCCACCACGTGAAGCCACAGTGAGAGAACAGCAGCCTGCCACCCAGGAAGAGTGTCCTCCCCAGGAACCGTGCCTCCAGCATGGTGATCTTACGCTTCCTTTCTCCAGAACTCTCAGAGAAGTGAGAAGAGGAGCAAGGTCTGCTGTCTAACCCACCCAGTCTGTGTATCCTGCTATGGCAGCCTGTGCGGACTAAGGCTGCCATGCACCTTGCCATCAGCAGGGCACCTAGGGGGACCTGATAAGGCACAGTTGTCCTTATCGCGAAAAGGTTAGAACTCAGCAAGAAATTATGTCCCCAGGACTCTTTATAACCCCATGAACTGTAGCTCTACAGGTTTCTTTGTCTATGGGACTCTCCAGGCAGGAATACTGGAGTGAATTGCCATTCCCTTCTCCAGAGGATCTTCCTCACCCAGGGATCAAACCCACGGCTTCTGCAAAGCAGGCCGATTCTTTACCATTTGAGCAACAGGGAAGTCCAGCTATAAAGCTTTACTAAAGTCCTAAATTCAAAACATCAAAACTCAGAAGGAGGAGAGATATCTTCCCAGTAAGAATGATCCCAAAGTACTTGAGGGAAAAGATGATATTTTAGCAGAACTGAAAGGTTTATTTTGGCTTTAAACTGAGAAGGATGAAGTAGAGTGTTAGAGTGAGAAAGAAAAAAAGAGGTCATGTCTAAAAATGATATTTAAAGATGACTACTGAAGTTGGGAGACTTCACAAAAATTTGAAGACTGTTTAAGTCCTCCAAACTGGTTTTAATTTTAACCATACAACCTTTGTTGTTTTTCAGTCGCTCAGTCATGTCCTACTCTTTGCAGCCCCATGGACTGCAGCAAGAGAGGTTTCTCTAAGATCCCCAAAATTGGTTTTAATTCTGACCATACAATCTTGTATTTCCTTAACTTGCTATGAGGGGTATTTCCTTTTTAAAAAATTGCCCCACTTCATACACCAAGAGAGACACACACACACTGAAAAACTAAATGTAAGCAGATTTAATGCTCAAAGGAAAACAACATATATTGTCACTCTGATAAAATTAAGAAGAAAACAATCCATTAGAAGCAGATTGACATTACTCAGAGACTCACAGGCATGACTCAGAACCCTGACTAACCCCCACAGAAAGGGCAGCTCTCTCCCCACTGACCACAGTGTGAATCTGCCAGAGACAAAGGTGTATTCTTCAGTCCACTTCTGATTTCAGTCAGTTGATTTACTCAACACTGACCAGTGACTGGTCTTGCACAATCATCGCAGCACTGGAGTGCAAAAAAGCAAAGTTGAGCTCCAATTCTCCACGTCATTAAATCTTCCTGGCTTCAGTTCCCTTGGGGATTTAAAAAAAAAAAAAATTCAAAAGGAGTTGAGATAGATTTGCATTTGCAAGGGGTATTTCTTAAAATGTGGATGGGTGTGGTGGCCAGGCATTTGAGGTCCTCCATTCCCCACAGTCATCAAGGGGGCTCCTGACTCAGCAGCAACCTGCAGAGAAGAGTTTGCTGTTAGCCAGCTTATTTGCCCACAAGGTTTCATTTACAATAAGATACCCTGAAGTTCAGAAGGAAGTTAACTTGAAGAATCCTGAACTGGCTAATCCTAAAGTTAGTTTTGAACTTAACTGGGTATGTCTCTAGATCTCAACTTCAAACCATTAAAGTACCCATTTCAATTTACATTAAAAGGTTCAATCACACGTTAAGTTTTCCTTTCAGTGGATACTAGTTTCTCAGGATCCAAACCAGCTGTCCACTGGACCTAGAACAGTCCCCAGGGGTGTGAACTGGAGAGCCCACACAGCTTGAAATTTGCTGCTCCTCAGCGGGGTGGATTTTTTGCATGAGCGCAGTATGAATGGGGGCTCTAGGTCTAATTTTGACGGGAAGGCTGTGATTTGGAGAGTCATATAAAACCTATCCACTTAAAAAAAGTTGCAATTTATTAATGGAAATAATCCTTCTCAGGCCACCATCACCTTCTCTGGACTCATCACCACCATGAGATGTGGCTGCTGTCTCTCTCGCTAGCTGTGGGGGCCAAAGCACATGTGTCCTACTCACCTCACTTATGAGGTCTGCTCACCCCGAGTTTAGCTGTCAGCATCTTACCATCATCCCGCATCTGTCCAGTGCTTTGTGATCTGTAGACATGACTTCTTGATCCTTTGAAGAGACTCTTTAAAGTGCCAGTTTGTGGGTCCTATCACAGATTGATGGAGAAGTCAGAATTTCTTTGAAAGGGACCCAGGAGCTGCATATTTCATGAACTCCCCGGGCTGACCACGTGCAGAATCACCACTTGGCATAGCTCTTCTACACCTGCAGCAAAGTACAGGATTATAGGCTCCATGATGGATTTTATCAATCATCAATCCCAGTACTTTTTGCTTTAAATCTGGAGAGACAAAAGCCTGATTCTAGCAAACTGGAAATTTGCTAGAGATGTAGACAGTAGGTTAGTGGATCAGCCCAGCTAAGACTTACCCACATGACTGATCCTCCTCTGTTATCTTCTATTCTATTCCATAAAGAGCTCAAAGCAGACTGGCCATTCCCTTTACCCCAGACTCACCAGGCAGGGGGCGGAGTGGGCACAGCACAAGTGGCGGGGAATGGTACCTGCTTTCCAGTGGTGCCCCACAGGAAGATGCTTTTAAACTAGAACATCTTCCTCCAGCATGCAAAATTTTTAAGAATCACTAAAAGGAAAGTCAGAGTACTTTATGAATAACAGTACTCCCTGTCTCAGGATGGTCCTGTGCTTGGCTCCCCATCACCTTCGATCAAAGCACCATCTGGGAACCAGAACATGGCATTTGGGGGAAATCAGAGAGACTGAGGGTCAGAATCACCTCCTGTTCTTCCCTTAGCATGGACTTCTCTGGTGGCTTAGATGATACAGAATCTGTCTATGGTATGCGAGACTGGGTTCAATCCCTGGGTCAGAAAGATTCCCTGGGGAAGGAAATGGCTACCCACTCCAGTATCCTTGCATGCATCCCATGCTCCAGTTCAGGGTAGTGCTTGGACTTCGGCCAATCCAGAAGACCCTGTTTAATCTTCAGGTGACCTGACGTTCCTACGTCCCCTTAATCCAGGCGACCAAAAGCCTAGATCAGTCTCCGTACTGTGTGGTCACCAACTCCATTCAGAAGCACGGATGCCAGACGAGTCCCACCGAAGGTCGTGCTGTTACACCAATGAGCATTCTAGCCCAGATCTTTCTGATCAGCTTATACAACAACAGCATGTTGTATAAATATAAACTGAACGGCCCAAGCTCACCTGCCCGGTTAGTGGGTCAATCAACAGCGCACCAGACTCACACCTCCATACAGCACCCCAAGGCTTTGCTGAGGTTCATTAAAATTAAAAGGATTCCCAGAGAGTTTGGCAACTAACTTTTCTCTTTTAGATAAATAAAAATAATATATGAAAAATATATCTTTTAAGTGAATGGAATGCCTTGTGATTCTAATAGAACTCTTTGAGTAAAAAATAAAGGTTAAAAAAATTAAATAAATTAGAGTGGACACGTTTCTTCATGGATTGATTCATTTTAAAACAGGCAGTTCTCAAACATAATGCAGATCTCAGCTTCTTTGCAATTCATAAGATCCTGGGCTATGCTGTGGCAGAGTCAGAAATGACCTAAATCATCTGAAAACTCCCCTCCCTCAGCAATCAATCCAGAAGCTCCCAAGTGAAAATGAATTGCAAATTGAAAATATTCTGCAAAAATGGCATGCGTTTCTTGCCAGAAAAGAAAGCTCTAGGCTCACAAATGATATTGACAAAAGTACTTGCTTGGGGCTTGGGCCATGTACATGTGATTTCCTTAGGATTGCTAAAGAGTATTTTCTAAATATTTGGGTGTAAATCACTCTAGTTATTACCCATATTTAACATTCAAATGGCCAGAACCAGTGGCAGTCTGGAAGATTTTATTTTCTGCAGCAGATATTAGCATAGGCATGCCTGGTTAAGCCAGTAAAGCTAGCTAGCTCTTGTACGGTTCACAGTTGCTGCATCCAATTACAACCAGCCCCAACACTCTGGTCTCAGTGTGGGTGGAATCTGTGTTCGGGAGGGTGATCGGACCACACGGAGAGGCAGCTGGTCATAAACATTCTAACCAGCTTTCAAGTCGATTTACTTTACCCAGACAACACTTCCTATCTCTTGATTTCTCACCTTCTTACAGAGAAATCTTTTGAAAACCCATTCTTAATTAATTTACTTTAAAATATGTTCTCTGCAGTTATTCGGACAAAAGGAATGTGATCCTTGGCTTGTTTAAACAGTATTCAACTCATGTGAAACAAATTATTCTCATAAAGCCAGGGATTAGAGGCAAAACTTTTACAGTCAGGAGAAAAAAAAAAAACAAAAACATGAGTTGACCTGGATTTCTTTTCTCTCCATAATTTAATGCGAGGAACAAGAGACTCCCTGTGTACAGAGTGCCAGGCTTAGGGCTGAGGACCTGTCCTCGGAAGCCTCACAGGTCAGAAAAAACCCAGCTTCTCTCATTTCATGGAAGATTCATAAGATCGCTATTGCTCATCCTCATCCTTTTGCCAAGACATGACTTGGTTTCTTTAACATTCTCTATTGAAAGGGTTGTATTCTCTGCTGAATTCATCTGTAATTATTTTTTATTTATTTTAACCGGCTCTACTGTTGGGATCAACATAAACCACCATAAACTCTTACGGAGATAAGAAAGATGTGGCTATTTGTGTTAGTTCCTTCCATCACGGTAATTAATGAGAGTAATTGAGAGGACAGAAAGGGTCATTAATGTCACCTACTCTGAAAGCATCCTTTTACAGAATTCCAGAAAGAAAGGCAGAGTCCAGGACTCAGCTCCTCTGACCCCTCACCCAAAGGTCTTTCCTCCAAAGCGGAAGAATCTTTAGTGTGTATTAGGGTCTATGGTAGGGCTTGGTCACAATTTGGATGTCTGAATTCCGACACAGACATTCTTATTTTTCAGACTTTTGTACATATAGTAGTACACAGCTTAAACAAGACAACTCAGATGGCCTTTGACACACATCAAAGCCTGGACACATTACTTTTCAATGAATTATAGCTCTTTTTCAATAAATATTTTTTGTTCTTATAATTAATCCAGGAAATAATAGGAATTTCCTAAAATCTTTTTAAAATCATTTGTTTCTTGTGGAAAAGTTAATATAGATATAGATCATAAAATCTGTTTGGTTACCATTTTTAAGTGTACAATTTATTGGCATTAATCTCATTTACAGTGTTGTGCAATCATCATCATTATTCATTTTCAATCCTTTCTCATCCTCCACAAACAGAAACTTTGGACTCATTAACCAATAACTTCCCATCCCCACTCCACCCAACCCCTGTAAATTCTAATCTACGTTCTGTCTCTGAATTTGCTTGTCCAAGAGATTTTGTATAAGTGGCACAGTTCAAGATTTGCCCTTCTGCGTCTGGATTTTTTTTCACTAAACATAATGCTTTCCTTATGCTGTAACATGTAAGAACTTCCTTCTTTTTATGGCTGAATAATATTCCAAGGTATGAATAGACCACATTGTGCTCACCCATCCAGAGACGGGCACTTAGTCCCTTTCCATCTTTTGGCTACTGTGAATAGTGCTGCTGTGAACATCTGCATATTACTATGTGTTTGAGTCCCTGTTTTCAATTCTTCCTTTGTGTACACAACTAGGAGCAAAATTGTTGGGTCATCAGTTCTGTTCAGTAAGTCACTCAGTCGTGTGCGACTCTTTGAAACCCCGTGGACTGCAGCACGCCAGGCTTCCCTGTCCATTACCAACTTCTGGAGCTTACTCAAACTCATGTCCATTGAGTTGGTGATGCCATCCAACCTTTTCATTCTCTGTCAGCCCCTTCTCCTCCTGCCCTTAATCTTTCCCAGCATCAGGGTCTTTTCCAATGAGAAATTCTGTTTCACTTTTTGAGGAACTGCCAAACTGCTTTACCCTGAGTATTTCATTTTACAGACCTAACAGTGTGCATCATGGTGTGATGATGGCACAACACATACTTATTACATATATGAACATATGATCATTACTCTTCATTTTATTGATTAACATCTGAACTCATTCTTTGAAGACCTGAACTATCTTTCAAGAACATGTAAAATACATACATAAAAATATGTCTGTCTCTTGCCATGATGGAAAGGCTAGAAGATAAAATTTATAAATGTAAGCCACAGGAGTCTATACAATTTGATTCTGAGTTTCCTGGCAACCATTGTATAAAGGGAAATAGAATTGTATTAGTGGTTCTCTAGAAAGCTATTGAACTCTTTTATTCAACTTGTAAGTTACAAGTGGTATGAACCCTAATCCAGAACCGCTTTGCTTGAAATGTCTGTAATGTGCCTGGACTATGTAGACCACATGCTCTTGAACATCCACAGCCCCTGAAATAAATCCACGGCTAAAAAAAAAAAGGGTCCCCTGATTGGGAGAAAAGTGAGCTATCAATGCCTCACTGTCCATAAAGCTAAAACTTCTGATCATTTAGGAGCAAAAGGAGCATCTGAAGTCTGGCTCTGGGTCCCGAAGGGCTAGGGTACATGTGCCACAGACAGGCTCCACACCAACACCTCAAAGGTCATGTCATCACGGCTTCCAAGGGCTCTTTTGTAAGACCTTCAATTTAAACTCCACCATCCTGACCATCTCCACCATCCTCACTTCCGCCCCCTCCATTCACAGCATTTCCACCATCTTCACCATGCCCACCATCTTCACCATGCCCACCAGCTTCACCATCCCACCATCTTCACCACCCCCTCCATCTTCACCATCCCCTCCATCCCCAGCATCCCCTCCATCCCCAGCACCCCCTCCATCCTCACCATCCCACCATCTTCACCACCCGCTCCATCCTCACCATCCCCTCCATCTTCACCACCCCCTCCATCTTCACCATCCCCTCCATCCCCAGCATCCCCTCCATCCCCAGCACCCCCTCCATCCCCAGCATCCCCTCCATCCCCAGCACCCCCTCCATCCCCAGCACCCCCTCCATCTTCACCATCCCCTCCATCCCCAGCATCCCCTCCATCCCCAGCATCCCCTCCATCCCCAGCATCCCCTCCATCCCCAGCAACCCCTCCATCCTCACCATCCCCTCCATCTTCACCATCCCCTCCATCTTCACCATCCCCTCCATCCCCAGCACCCCCTCCATCCCCAGCAACCCCCTCCATCCTCCACCATCCCCACCCCTCCATCTTCACCATCCCCCCTCCCATCCTCCACCCATCCCCCTCCATCCTCACCATCCCCCTCCATCTTCACCATCCCCCCCTCCATCCCCAGCACCCCCCCCCTCCATCCCCAGCCAACCCCCTCCATCCTCACCATCCCCTCCATCTTCACCATCCCCTCCATCTTCACCATCCCCACCATCTTCACCACCCCCTCCATCCCCAGCATCCCACCATTCTCATTATCTTCACTGTCACCATCCCCTCCATCCCCACACTCTCTCTCCCTGTTTCTGGCTTGTGGGTTCTCTGGTCACTAAAACAAAGTGGTGTGTCTAGAGGAAAAACATATTTCTCTAAGTAAAGGTCATTTTTATATGTTCCTTTGTCCAATTACTCCTCTAAGACAAGTGAAGACTCAGGACAGGAGAGGACTGAGTCCCTCATCTGAGTCTCTGTGCACGAGCCCAGCAGCTGAGAACCCCCACGAGGAAGCCATCACCAAGGCAGCCACCTGGCCAACTGCCACGACTGCAGCCCACAGAGATGAGGCAGAAGAGGAGAGGACAGTCAGAGGCAACGAGGAAGACTGAAAACCCACCACTTACACATATGAGAAGGTGGCGACAGGTGGTGAGGCCACCCAAGACGTTCTCTTGGCCTAGAGAAGTTCACACAGAAACAGAGGGAGGTAATAAAGCAACCCAGAACCTGCCTGTGACTCACCAATAGTGTTTATCACTCAGCTGTGCCAGACTCTTTGCAACCCCATGGACTGTAGCCCACCAGACTCCTCTGTCCTTGGGATTATCCAGGCAAGAACACTGGAGTAGGTTGCCATTCCCTCCTCTGGGGAATCTTCCTGACCCAGAGACTGAACCCAGGTCTCCCACATTACAGGCAGATTCTTTATGGTCTGAGCCACTAGGAAAGCCCAGTTCAGTTCAGTTAAGTTGCTCAGTCATGTCCAACTCTTTGCAACCCCATGGACTGCAGCACACCAGGCCTCCCTGTCCATCACCAACTTCCAGAGTTTACTAAAAGTCATACCCATTGAGTCAATGATGCCATCCAACCATCTCACCCTCTGTCATCCCCTTCTCCTCCTGCCTTCAATCTTTCCCAGCATCAGGGTCTTTTCCAATGAGTCAGCTCTTCACATCAGGTGGCCAAAGGATTGGAGTTTTAGCTTCAACATCAGTCTTTCCAATGAATATTCAGGACTGAGTTCCTTTAGGATGGACTGGTTGGATGTCCTTGCAGTTCAAGGGACTCTCAAGAGTCTTCTCCAACATGACAGTTCAAAAGTATCAATTCTTCAGAGCTCAGCTTTCTTTATAGTCCAACTCTCACATCCATACATGACTACTGGAAAAACCATAGCCTTGACTAGATGGACCTTCGTTGGCAAAATAATGTCTCTGCTGTTTAATATGCTATCTAGGTCTAGGGAAGCGCAACTCACCAATAGTTCAAGCGTTTTGGTGGAACACCAGGACTTGCACACATACACACACAGAGCAGAAAGGTGCAGAGCAGGACAGGAATGTGCAGACAACACTCAGCGTGTGTGCTCAATGAAGGCAGGACCACAGCTCACACTTTTAAATCCCAGCCCAGGACATGCATGGCCCACTAAGCATTTGTGGAGCTGAACCAAATCACGAGCATGGAAACTGTTCATACAATTCAATTTGAGTGTGAACATCCCATAATGTCAAAGGAAAAATTAAACAGAAGGAAGTGGGTTTTGAGAAGCCACAGGATCACGTAGTAGCAATGAGGATAGCAGCAACTCAGAAAAGTGGCCTCTCTCCTGAGTCACGTTGGTGCTAGTGGAGATTGAATCTGAGCTGAGGTCAGTGTGACTACAAATTTAGGTTCTTAACCCTGTAATAAACTATCCACTTAGTTTCCTACTCAAGAATTCCTTTATAATAAAACATAGCCATTTTTCAGATAGTTACTGAGGCCAAAACTTGAACTTCTGCCAGCAAAGTGGGGTGACGAGGAAAAACAGTTAGCAGTGAAATTAACAGTGTGTCAAAATAAAAGCATTTCACCAGGAGCTCCATGAGGTCAGGGCACACTCACTCAGCAGATTAACGCACATGCCCCTGCAAAGGATGGGGCAAGGACACCATGCAAGCATCACTAAGTGCTGGGAAATGTCTAGGCAGACCTCAGACTGTGCCCCAGCTACTAAAATAGTCCACCCAAAATCTTAGGGAAAGATACAGTCCTACAAACTTTCTATTAATTGTGGAGAACCTTGCTTCATGTGACTATTTTTGTGTGTGTGCATAGATCTTTTATCTTTATCGTTCAAGCATTGTGTTTATCCTTTTACAAAAACCTCACCAATATTCTTAAATTTACGAATTTAGAATTTTAAGAATTAACTTTGGAGACAGGATTCTATTAAAAGTACAAGTAGACATGGTCCTAGGGGAACCGTACTGTCTATCAGAATGCTCCTGCCCTGCATAACCTGCTGAGGGGGGAGGTGGGGGCCACGGAAGCAAGCCAACAGCCGGCTTCATTCACTCCCTCCTTACAGTGCCTGATGAATTGAGAATCTCACAGAAGGAGAGTCACCTCGGGAGATCTAAAGCCACTAGTAAGATGTACCCTTGCTCTCTGAGAAGAAGATGCATTTGGACACCGGCAGTGACTGTAAGTGGTCTCAGGCCTTCAGAAGAACCCAGCCAAGAATGTACCTGCAGAGAGAGGCCTGGGGCAGCCCTACCAGCCCAGGGACTTGGCCCAGCGCAGGGACATCGGGGCAAAAGCGGGCCTGACCTCCTGGACATCTGTGACAGAGGACTGTCCACAGGCTTTGCCCTCTCATGCACCCCCAACTTTTCTTTTAGCTCCAGAAAAACGTGAAAAAGAGAAAAGGCGCAATATTTTCTGAGGTGTCTTTGTTCAACACAGATTCATTCATGTAGGAGTCGGAGCAGAGCTGGTGGAACCAGGAGGTAGAAGCGAAGCATCCAGGTCACCCCACTTGCGTAGCCAACTAGTGAGGCCAGTAGCCCTGAGAAGCCGACTGAGCCATCTGAGGGTCCATGGCTAAATCAGTAGCAGCTCCTACCGGTACCCGCTTGCAGCCCTCCACCTGGGAGCCCTCAGAGAAACCCTCACCTTTGAAACATTCCATTTCCTGACTCGCCCATCAACCCAAAGACAGTTTTCCAGTTGTGGGTGATTTGGTTGCTAAATCGTGTCTGACTGCAATCCCAAGCCTGCCAGGCTCTTCTGTCCAAGAGATTTCCCAGGCAAGAAACCTGGAGTGGGTTGCCATTTCCCCCATCAACTCAAGAAACAGTTTCCCAGCTCGTCTATTGTTAACGCACAATTACTACCTTTAAGCTCCAGCTCTCAGAGGGGGTCCTGGGCTGGATTCCTCAGGGAAGCCTTGGCCCCTGGTTACCTTGCATTCAGGCAAAACGGCCACAATAGACAGGATGGGGAAGGGTGTGCACTGACGGCTTTCAGGAAAAGAAGCCGAAGCCAAAGCCAGTGCAGGGAGAAGACCCCACAGGAAGGAGGAGGGACCACAGCAAGCCTGCCCAGGAAAGGGACACAGCAACCACAAAGCGGCCATTTTTCAAGATTATCGGTATTGCTACATATGTATGTATTTATTTTTACTGCGTTCTCTAACTCTGCACTCGCTCTCAGGCTGGAATTGTGGAAAACAACTCCACCAACCCCCTGGCACATCATTCAAGAGCAAAGTCCTTAAAGAACAAAGTAAAACGAAGAAAAGGAATCTGAACATGTGTTTGCATGTGTGGAAATGCAAATGCAATCCACTTTACTCCTTATCTGGGACCAACACACCAGCCTACCAGAGTTTTCATTTTTACACTTTAAGATGGAGCTGTGTGTGTCTATGTATACATATACACATGATGCTTTAAATGGGGAGACAAAAAAATCTTTAAAAATGTTGAAATCAGTTTGGCGTGTGCATACCCATTCTTGGAGTTAGACACATATCACTGTGTCCACAGACTGAACCAGAGCAATGTGCTCAAAGATGGACGTCAAATCCCTGTCAGAGGTCACCGATTAAAATAGACTTAGCTCAGTGATTTAAGACTCTTAAGGCTTTGTGGTAACAGACCTCCGCATTTTAACTGTAAGTTAATAAAGATGGACTATATAAAACAAAAAGTAGTTTATTGTGAGGGCTTAAGTTTGAAACCAGGGAAATGTGTAATGTTCACAATGAAAAGTAAATAATTAAATTCACCAAACTTTAAAAAGTGTGTGTGTGTATGTGAGTGTCTGTGTGTGTGCATAGAGAGTCTGATCTAAATTTAACTCACCTTTTCTGTCTTGCCCTCTAGGCATATGTTTAAATAAAGGAAAATGTATTAAACCTAAAGGCTTTGTGTTTCAATACTCCAGTACTCTTGCCTGGAAAATTCCACGGACTAAGGAGCCTGGGAGGCTACAGTCCATGGGGTCGCAAAGAGTCGGACACGACTGAGCGACCTCACATACATACATACACTTCAGGTACTTTGCAAAACGAGGTAAAGGAGAAAGTAGGAGTTAAAAAAAAAAAACAAGCAAACGAAAACAGCAGAATCTGCTTAGCGACAATACTTGATAGATTTTACTCCAACATCTCACATTTCATAGGCAAATAAAGTGTATCTGCCTTTTAGAAGAGTTTGACATCAAAGTAGAAAGTGAACTACAACCATTTACCTGCAAATATCTGAGATGAAGACTGAATTCAAGAAAGCCAACAAGCTGACCTTCACTTTCTATCCACAGATGAAGATGAAGGGATCAAGAATTCACTTCAAGGATGAGAGAAATCTGCTTTTCCTCCCTGTTAAATAAATCAGGGTTATAAGCGCCTGTCAAAATAGTTTGTAAGTAACTGTGGACCTTCTGCAAGCACAGTCCACATCTTTATTTCATTAGAGACTGGTCATTGGCAGTAAACACTATATATGGAAAATGGGGCAGAAAGTTTACATTTCTACTTTCTGTATTGCAAAATTGGCCCTTTCAGTTGGTGATAGCATAAAGCCAAGAAAATTATGAAAATGCAAGGTTTCTGCTTATCTCTGAATGGTCTCAAATCTCAAAATAAAGAACTTCACATTACTTAGGAATAGAAGATTAGCACAAAATAGAACAACAACAAAAATATACTGACAAACTCTCCTTCAAACAACACTTTTTTGTTGGACATTGAGTTGAAATTTGAGATGTAAAACCAAAACACTTATGTATGAATTGTTTTAAGAAAAACCAGCCTGATGTATCTCTGGCTTTCTCAAATGACAATATCAGTTTGTACCCAAACTTGGCTCTCAATTATACCAGTTGCAGAAGTTGTATAACTCTATATTCGCAGCTTTGTTTTTGAAAATCAGTCTTAGATCCCATGAAAACTTTGGAAACCCCTTGATAAATGCACTAAGCTAACATGGTAGTTGGGTGCTTGCTAAGTCACTTCAGTTGTGTCTGACTCTTTATGACCCCATGGACTATAGACCACTGGTCTCCTCTGTCCCTGGGATTCTCCAGGCAAGAATACTGGAGTGGGTTGCCATTTCCTCCTCCAAGGATCTTCCCAACCCAGGGATCAAACCCGTGTCTCCCGCTTGGCAGGCAGATTCTTTACCACTGAGCCACAAGAGAAGTCCAACATAGTGGTTGCAGTTACTGTATTTTGCAAGCTTCAGCTAGATTGATTGTTTTAACACCTGGGACTTAGCTTCTGGTCCACTTCTGCTCATTATGGTGGTGACATCTTAGTGAAAAATTTAAGTACAACAATTACGTCTCTACTGTAATGTTAATGTGATCAGTTCTGCACAAAGTTGTCACTTAGAAGAGTGAGAACACATCTAGACAGCTTAAAACAACTGAACCAGACTCCTCAGCTGTTCTGAGGGTAGTTGTGAACAGCGTGCTGGCTTTTTAGGGGCAGTCATGAGGAGAACGCAGTCTCCAGGAAGATTCACAAACACCTCTGCACAACTCCAGACCTCGCAAGGCTTCCAGCCCAGCCCTTGTTTCTGAACAGAGAATTATTCCACAACTCTAGCTTAATGGCAATCCCTTCTGCATCTTAGCTAAGCAGGTGATTGCATTTCTAAGTAAGTTTGCTCAAAATCTGTGCTGGCCACGTGGTGTTATCTTTGGATGGGGCCTACAAACCCCAGGGCTTAGCGTGCATGACTCTGGCAGAAGGGGGCAGAGTCAGTTGGACTGACTCTAAAAAGAATCACTCGTATGGCTCCTGCAGACCAGATGATAAATAATAAACCACTTAGTAGGTAAGTAGATAAATAACTGGAGGAGAGATGGCAGGTGAACAACAGGTAAGGGGCCACCTGGGGGAAACAGATGGTATTCAGTGTCAACGGTGGAAACAGGCAGAATGTGGAAGCAAAGCCCCCAGTCAACTCCGCTTTGCTGTCATCACTGTTCTGGGGGGGCCCCTTTCAGCAGGTAATTGACCTTTTTCATAGGTATGTGCTTGATTATATGTATCTGCATATATGCAAAGATTTCAAAGGGCTTCCCAGACAGTGCAGTGGTAAAGAATCTGCCAGCGCAGGAGACGCAGGTTCAGTCCCTGGGTTGGGAAGATTCCCTAGAGGAGGAAATGACAACCCACTCCAGCATTCTTGCCTGGGAAATCCCATGGCCAGAGGAGCCTGGTGGACCACAGTTCATGGGGTCACAAAGACTTGGATATGACTTAGCAACTAAACAACCACAATAATAGATTTCTAAAGTAAGTAACTATATAGCTGTCTATCTATATCAATATCTATACGTACACACATAATATCTTCATTTCAGGGAAATATCTTACTTGGTACCACAGTTCATAATTTGTCAGCTGTAGCTGACATAAATACACCTAGCAAAATTTGACTACTTATGTTAGTATCAGGAAGAACCAACCATCTGGTAAATTTTGCTCCGCAGTAAACTGATGAGATCAAGAGAAAACCACATGCAGATTTCATTACCAAGTGCAATGTTTTTATTGCCCTTGGACAAGTGAAATTTCACATAAATTACTTAGGACCCTTCATTGCATACCTTTGAGCATACCAAATATCTCTTTTTGAGTATTATAGCACTTCAGAAATATAAGGCCTGTCCATATCATCTGTCTTGAAAAAATTGTTTAATGGGAAACTGGGATAATCACCTCTAATGTAACTCCACAAATTTAAAAGTAGGTTTGGGGGCAAATTCCACTGCAGTACTTAAAATAACCTGCCTCTTATTATGATTTGAGCAATCTCACAGGCCTGCTCACATGATGAGATTTCAAGTCAAGGTAATCATCCTCACCATGAGAAACAATTACAGCCTTGAAAAACAGACCACAGAGGGTCCTCGTTCACTGGGGGAGGCTGGCTTAGCTCTCAGAGGCCATCACCCATGACAGGTGGGCAAAGTGCCCCTTTTCAGGGTCTCTTCCCAATTCTAGAATGTGTTCACAGGAAGATTTTCTTTACATCTGAAGTCAGAGAGTGCGGAATGTTGGTAAGAGCTAACGGCCATGTTCTCCCTTTAGCCATGGCAAAAGTCTGTTTTTGGGGAAGGAGATTGGGCTGCAGATCAGAAGCAAATACTCCATGAGGGTGGTGGGAGGCACCAGGCATCCAGGTGGGAGGAAGCACTGTGTGTTCAGTTGAGCCTAAAAGTCAGTGAGGGGCTCTGTCATTCTATCCGCAAGGTGAGGCCTCAGGTTCCGTGTCTATAGCAACCCTTCCGCAGGCAGCCACCTGCTGCAGTAGCTGATTTTTCCCAGCTGGCAGTGCCCAGAACTTCTCGAACGAGCCCTGCACAGTGAGCTTACATGTGACGTGTGTGCTCCTGAGTGCATGTGTCATGTGCGATGAGTGTAATGTGTATGCCTCTGTGTGTGTGTGTGTGTGCATGGAGGGGGGCATGACGGTGACCTTACTCAAGACCTTCCTGGACACCAAGTGTCCCATCTAGGGAGAGGCCAATCCAGGACCTTTCTTCTTGGAGAACAACCTCATCATTGTTAAGGCTCTTGCCAAACTGTAGCGGGAAAAGTTCTCAAGAAAGAATTCAAATCTCCTCCTGAGTCAAAGGGCAGAAGGCTGAGCCTAATAACAGGCACAGAGTGTCCAATCCCAGTGGGCAGCAAAGTCAGGAGCAGAGATGCTGGGCAGCTGGGTGGGTAGCAGATGCTCCTGGTATGAGGAGTAGATGGTAGGACCTGCCAGGGGACATCCTGACACAGACACGGTGTCGGGGGTCCCGGTGCTCTGGGCCATCAGTCTCATCTGTCCCATGGTCCTCAGGACTCCTGCAAAAGCCCTGCCAACCAAGAGCTAGACAATAGCAGCATATAATGGCAGTCTTTCCTACATTTTTGGACTTCATGGCACCCCACTCCAGTACTCTTGCCTGCAAAATCCCATGGATGGAGGAGCCTGGTAGGCTGCAGTCCATGGGGTCACAAAGAGTAGGACACGACTGAGCATCTTCACTTTCACTTTTCACTTTCTTGCATTGGAGAAGGAAATGGCAACCCATTCCAATGTTCTTGCCTGGAGAATCCCAGGGATGGGGGAGCCTGGTGGGCTGCCGTCTATGGGGTCGCACAGAGTTGGACACGACTGAAGCGACTTAGCAGCAGCAGAGAGCTGAGTTGGTAAAGAATTTGCCTGTGATACAGCAGACCCTGGTTTAATTTCTGAGTGGGAAAGATCTGCTGTTGAAGGGATAGACTACCCATTCCAGTATTCTTGGACTTTCCTTGTGGCTCAACTCTTAAAGAATCTGCCCACAATGCAGGAGATCTGGGTTCGATCCTTGGATTGGGAAGATCCCCTGGAGAAGGGAAAGGCTACCCATTTCAGTATTCTGGCCTGGAGAATTCCATGGACTATGGTCACAAAGAATTGGACACAACTGAGCAACTTTCACTTTCATTCACTTTTCCTACATTTTCAGGAGAAGTTTTTGTTTTTGTTTTTGTTTTTTTATAAAGAGTTGAAAAGTTTTCTGCTTCCACAGGCACAGCACTGCTTTCACCGCATGGGATGTGTCCGATTTCCTGTGGAAAACAGATCCAGCCATCATAAATCAAACTTCCAGTGCTGAGAGGGGTGCCACGGGGAGGGGGCGCCAGCAGGGTCTCCAGGATGTGGAGTCCGATCTTTGTGAAAATTCACTGGTATGTGGATGGGTATGTGCGCTTTTCTATAATGTATGTTCTACTGAGTTAAAAGTTAAGCCCAACTCTGCTGCTACTTAAACCCTGCCATTCACCCAGGTATGCCGCCACATAGACAATGCCAACCCAACCCTTGATCATGACTTCTCAGGGAAACTCTGTAACAAAAGATGACCTACTATGGTTTATCACAGGATGTTGAATATAGTTCCCCATGCTGTACAGCAGGACCTCATAGTTTACTCATTCTATGTGCAATTATATATGTATAATTGAGTCATGCTGTAAGCAGAAATTAACCAAACTATAAATTAACTATACTTCAATAAAAAATAATATCAAAAATTTATTATTTGATCTGATTTGTCATGAGTGGACATAATTTGGAATAAAGACAGTTTAATTTTTAAAATATTAAATTAATTTTAAAAGGTGATCCATTCATAAGACAAGAACATGGTCTAATACATCTCAGAAATGTTTTCAATAAGTATCAAAATGGGGCTTTACCTAAACCTGAATTCATCAAAAATATTTCAAGAAATATTAAAAAGAAAAAACCCTCTAATATCAAAGTATTTAATTAACTGAGATTTTAGTCAACACAGAACATCATGGGATCTTTGGTCTTGAAGTTCTAAACTGCAAACTCCAATGCTTTTATTTATTTTATGAAGAGAGAATTGAAGTGTTATCTGGGATGAATTTTATAAAACAATATTGCCAAAAACAACACAGAAATTGTGACTAGAGGTCAATGACAAAAACCTAAAATATTGCATTTCACTCTCTGATTGATCATTTATCAGTAGTACTATTTGAAATAAACCAGTTTATTTTAAACTCTAGGAAATAGGGAGAAAATACCCCAAATATAATCACACAGGGAGTGAAAGATCCATCCTAGCTACAAACAGGCAAAATTTTTAAAAATGTATTATTTCTGGTTTTATAAATACAAGATCATTTTAATACTGATACTTAGGGGTTATTTAACTTCTTTGAGCAAATCAAGCTTTGGCAAGTAAAAGCAATGTAAAATAAAGTTTATTATAAAATATAATATTTTATAACAATGTTTCTTAGGCCCTTTCATTGATAATGGTATATATTATGTATATAATACATGTGTGTGCATGCCTGCTAAGTTACTTCAGTCATGTCTGATTCTTCATGACCCTGTGGACTGCAGCCCACCAGGCTCCTCTGTTTATGGGATTCTCCAGGCAAGAATACTGGACTGGGTTACCATTTCCTCCTCCAGGGGATCTTCCGGGCCCAGAAATCAAATCTGCATGTCCTGCATTGGCAGGTGGATTCTTCGCCACTGAGCCACTGGGGAAGCCCGTAATTTTATATATCTACATTTTTTAACATATATATTTTAATGGCATCTTTGCAGTGTTCAGAAAGGAAGAGTCCTCTTGTGTGCAGTTTCTCTTTTTCTATCTCCTCATTATTTATTTATGTATCCATTCATTCTTTCACTAATTTTTCAGGGGCAGAGAAACTTGCCATAGAGTTTTTTATAAAAATATAGTCATTGAGCCTTATTCTGCCTGCCCAGAAGATCTAAACTATACTAAGAACAGAAAAAAGTCCATAAGATGTCAGTTCGGATTCGTAGATTGACATTTCATGAGCACTCTCTCCTCCATATCACTGGGGTCCATGGTCTCCGACACCGAGAGAGTTGGATTCGAAGATTTTGCTTCTTGTGTTACTTCCTGAACACTCATGAGTTGCTGAATAAAATTGAAGGTTTCCTTGAGAAGAAGGTTTAAGTTACCCTTGTCACCAAGACAGACAACATTAGAGTAGTTGCCATAGTTTGTGGAGTAGTTTGATTAGTTCAGTACATACAACTCAAGATTTGGTGTCAGTCTCTCAGGGATCTGGTTACTTACCCAGCAAATCTGACCACTCCAAAATGCATTTATTGCTCTCAAAGGGTCCTCCTGGGTTTACAGCCAAGGTCCAACCTGGCCCTGCTAGTCACTAGCAGAGTGAGACAGAGTCGTTGGCTCTAACCGTGAAAGTCAGCAAACCTGGAACAAGGAGGAGATGGGAGAGTGGGCCTCCTGCCCAATTTGCTGGGACTTTTGCTATGCAGCTGTTCTGTGGCTTGTGTTTATAGATCAAGGAAGGAGACTCTTGGCTCTGGAAGCAACTCGTAAGAAAATGTACTGCCCAGGAGCATTTAATATTTCATATCACCCCAATATCTCTTTAATTATTTAAAAAAAATGTTTGGGAAGAGAGAGTAAAGTCTCTCTCATCAATCATTCTCTTAAAAAAAATGTTCTAAAGGCCACTGAATTAAAGGGAAGAGGTTAACCAACAATAAAATAATCTTCAAATAATGGTAAAATTATCAGAAAGTGAGATATACATTCACCTCATTTCTGAAAGAGGATATAACTGCAGTCAAGTTTATCAAAGGCTTCATTTTTCAAAGGAAATCAAATCTGAGATAAGCCACAGAAGATTCGAAAATAGAGCAAAACTGTGGTGAAAAATCTGGTACTCATTTCTTTTAGCAAAAGTTCTTTTTTCTTTTTTTTAAAAAAAGGAAAATTAAAGGGAGTGAAAGAAAAAGAAGCTTCTAACAATTGTCTCTGGGTACTGAACTACCATTTGAATAACAGAAGCCATATTTGCATAAGCTAAGCATGAGCAGTAATATGAAAGACCCAGGCTTCTTATAGCTTTGGAAGAAGGGGTTACAGAAACAAAAAAGTTATTTAAAGAGTCTTTTTCATAATCCAATAAAGGCAAACATGATTTAAACCAACTAATGAGCAACTGGAAATTGATCTAAAATTACATTTTAGAGACTCTTGGATTGTTGTTGCTCTTCAGTTGCTAAGTCATGTCTGACTCTTTGCGACCCCATGCATTGCAGCATGCCAGCCTTCCCTGTCCTTCACTATCTCCAAGTTTGTTCAAACCCGTATCCTATTGAGTTGGTGATGTAATCCAACCATCTCATTCTCTTCTTCTCCTGTCCTCAATCTTTCCCAGCAGCAAGGTCTTTTCCAATGAGTCGGCTCTCTGAAACAGGTGGCCAAAGTTTTGAAGCTCTTCAACATCAGTCCTTCCAATGAATATTCAGGACTGATCTCCTTTAGGATTGATTGGTTGGATCTCCTTACAGTCCAAAGGATTCTCAAGAGTCTTCTCCAACACCACAGTTCAAAAGCATCAATTCTTTGACACTCAGCCATCCTTATGGTCCAACTCTTACATCCATATGTGACTACTGGAAAACCCATACCTTTGACTACACGGACCTCTGTTGGCAAAGTGATGTCTCTGCTTTGTCGTACACTGCCTAGGTTTGTCATAGCTTGCCTTCCAAGGAGCCAGCCTCTTTTAATTTCATGGCTGCAGTCACCGTCCGCAGTGATTTGAGATCCCAAGAAAGTAAACTCTGTCGTCGTTTTCACATTTTCTCCATCTATTTGCCATGAACAGATAGGAACCCATCTAGAGTATGATAGATACAAAATCATTTTCTCTCCCAGAAATCCTGTTGCTCCTTTCAAAATCTAGTTTCCATGATTGACTCCTTCCCACCTTTCCAGCCCTGGCTGAGAACATCATGTCTGAACCCAAGGACACGGTTCAACTTCTTTTCCGTTGCTCCTGTGTGCCGCTTGGAAATAACAAGGTGTGACCTGTCATCATGTCCAACTCCACCGCTCAGGATTGCGATCACAACTCAGTTGGATGGTCGGTGCTTCCATAAAAAGGATGCCCTACTTCTGCGGATTCATTTCTCTCTGGAAAGCTTTTCCCTGACCTTTCACTGAGGTCCCCTTGCAGAACAATCAGAGGCTATACTTAAGCATGCAGATCTATGAATTAGTTCTGTGCATCAGTGGGGCTAGACTGTGTCCTCTACCATCCAAACAAGCAAAAATTCAGTAAGTTTTGTCATAGAGGTGCATGCAAAAGGAAATACATGATGTATTCTGACTACAGGGAACAAAACAGTCATTATGGTAGAAATGTCATTTACCCTGAAGCTTGAAGCAGAGGAATTTACGACGGGCAGGAAATGATACTACATTCTGTGCTTAGAAAACAGCTTAAAAATAAAAGCAAAACATGGAGACCTAAAAGCAGCTGCTGGGCTTGGAAAATTAGCAAGTCGTCCACTCTGGCTAAAATGTAACAGGTACAACTGGAGATGCTGGAAAGACAGGGGCAGGCAGACTTCAGAGTTTCTCTTGCCATGATAAGCAGTTTGAACCTTCTTCTGGAAAGTGAACTAGTGACATGCCGTAAGCTGGGCCAAATTACACTGCTGTGTTTTGCACGATACTAATTGACTTCGATATAACTCTTTGTACATGGAGGGAGACGTACACGATCAGTCGATCTAGGACAGCCGTGCAGACTTGATGAAAACCTCGGGCTAATGAGTGCTCCGACTGCAAAGCCTCCAGTCAGTGAGCTCTCTGCTGTGCCGTTCTGCCATAAGAATGCCTTACTGTGCCCTTTTGGCGTTTATGTTCAATTCTGGAAACTTTTTTTTTTTTTAACTCAGCGGTGATTGACCGATATGGTGCAAATCATAGTGCTGGCATGCTGCAAAGAAACAGCAGAGGAGTATCCTGCTAGGTGTGAAAATGTATGTTTAAAAATAACTCAAGTTCCCCTTAAGGAAATAACCAAGTCAAATGAAGGCAGAGAGACTGCTTAGTGGGAACACCGGGAAATCATTTGATTTCCACACAAGGCTTCACAAACCCCTCTGCATTGCTCCTGCTCAAATGTGCAGGAGAGTTAGTCCCAACCAGCCACTGCCATGCTCTTTACTACAAACCGAATGCTTGTGTCCCCTCAAAATTTCCATATGGCAGCCTAGGTCCCCAGAGTGATGGGGTTTAGAAATAAGGCCTCTGGTAGGTACTTAGGTCATGAGGGTAGAGCGTTCATGCGTGGGATCTCTCGCCTCATAAGAAGAGATCTCAGATCGTGCTCTCTTTTTCTGCTCTTCGCCCTCTGAGGACACAGCAAGAAGACAGTCACCTGCAAAGGAGGAGGAAGGTCCTCATAAGACAGGGAATCTGCTGGCATCTTGACGTGCTTCCCAGCCTCCAGGACTGTGAGAATTCAGTGTTTACTATGTATGCCATGCAGGCTGCGGTACTCTGTAATAGCAGTCAGAACAGGTAAAGTGAAAAGTGAGAAAGTGAAAGTTGCTCAGTAGTGTCCAACTCTTTGCGGCCCTATGAACTACACAGTCCATGGAATTCTCCAGGCCAGAATACTGGAGGTGGTAGCCTTTTTCTTCTCCAGGGGATCTTCCCACCCCAGGGATCGAACCCAGGTCTCCCACATTGCAGGCAGATCTTTACCAGCTGAGTCACAAGGGAAGCCCCAGAACAGCGAAAGCAGTGCCCAAACCAGCAGCATCAGAGGGTATTGAACCACGCATTCAACATCACATGGCATGGTAGTATTTATCACTCTCACCCTCTCCTCGTCCTTCTTGGGACAAGGAAAAGTATATTTCTCTACACTTTTAAGTGGCAATATGACTTGTTTGGGGCAGCAAAATGTGAGCAAAAGTGAACTGTGTCACTTCCGAAGAGAAGAATTAAGAGTCACATATGTCCACCATATTTCCGTCCCATGGATGGAAGGATCACAGAGCTTGTGCCAAGATGAAGCTTCCATTAGCCAGAGCCCAGGAGTGACTAAGATGAGCAGAACCCAAATGTTGACCCACATGAAACGTGTAATGTGAGTCAGAAGAAAAAAAAAAAAATCTTACGTTGTTCTGATTGATTAAGGATTGAGATTGTTCGTTACTGCAGCATAATCTACCTTACCCTGACTGATACTCAGGGCCAGTTTTCTCTCTAGCTTGTATTACATGGGGAAAACTTTCCAATTTACGGAAAATGAGTATGGAATAAAATTGACAAGTCATAAGATTATTTTGAAAGATCTCAGTGATCTATGTTTGAAGAGATTAAAATTAGAAAAAAAGGATTATGTAAAACCTAAACCATATAAATAGAAATTGATTGTTTCTTATTGGTAAACAGTTAAGACTGAAGCCTAAAATGGACACACTGAATAGACAGAAGACTGAAGGAAGGCGGGCAGCTCTTCTTTTATTTTAAAGTGAAGGTTGAAAAGCATATGGAAAAGGTTATCTGACTATGCTGTTGAAGGCAACAGTATAAATGAGTTCAATAACCACTTCGGTCTTTTTCTGGAAGAGGAAGGGATTAAAGAGCAGAGTAAAAATGCAGGCAGGCAGGATTAAACTGAAACAGAGTCCGGGATGATGGCCCAGCTGGCCTTTTCCTCCTCCTAGAACCTCTTACAGAGTACTTCTGACACGCCTACATTATAAACCACAACTCTGATAGAGTGGTCTTAGCAAAGGGCCATATTCCATTCCTGAACTTGAACATCTCACAGGGAAATCATTTTCAGATGTTTCAAAATTAGGAACATCCACAGTTAAAGGGAAGGTTTGCTTCGCTCTCTGAAATGTGTTTGATCTCTTTTACTTTATCAATTAACTGTCCGTGTTTTTCTGTTTCCTCATTGCTTGGTTAGATAATCCATACAAGTAAATGAACTCCTGTCTGTGTTGGAGACCCACATTATGTCCTAACGATTTGCCTGACAGCCGCTCTGCCCACTCGGAGCTGCTGGAGCTCGGTCTGTGAAGGGCAAGTGGGGAGTGTTAACCAGAAAGACAGAGGTCACGCATCTGCAGAGTAACTGTGGAGACGGGATTCCATACCTGCGCTTGAGGAATGTAAATACAGGTTGCTAAATGAGAGGAGCCTTTTGAATGCGGTAAACAGAAAATTCTTTCAAAAGTCATAGCTCAGTAGGTGAGTTTTTGAGGGCATGTTTCCTCTATATCCCCAAGTGCACAGGCAAGAGAATGGAATTAATATCTGAATCAACATTTGAGCCTTGACGCGGGTAAGCATGTACTTACATTTTTCTAATCGTTAATTCTCTCAGCAATCCTATGAGTTTAATGTTCCTTTTCATGGTCAGGAAATGAGGAAAGTTATTCTTAGAGAGGTGAAGTAACAGCCCTAATCCCCACAGTAAGTAAGTGACAGAATGGAAGTGGAATCACACTGGACTCCACAGCCAGCATCCTCTCCATGGCCACATGCTCCTCTCTGGAGAAAGAGAACAAAGACCCTTTGGACATTCAGCTATAATTCAGCACCAGTCTTGCCTGTGGGGTGCACCGAGGGAGACATGCTGGCTTTGATGAAGGCGATCATTTACGTATGTATGTATAACTTGAAGTAAAATACACTTACAGTAAGACACACTGATCTTAAATTACAAATTGATGAGTTTTAACAAATATAAACACTTGTGTAAAACCAGCATACCAGTCAAGATCAAGGCTTCAAGCCCTCTACCAATCCACTTCCTCACTCCACACTGACAACAGCTTTTCTGATTTCTGGTATTGCAAATCGATTTTGCTCTTTTTGAATTACATACAAATGGGACCATATGGATATATTTTATACCTGGATTTTTTCACATGACATAGAGTTTTTGAGCTTCATTCATATTGGTGCAAATATGAGAAGTCCTTGTTTTCATTGCTGCATAGTATTGCACTGCATATATGTCCAAATAATTGCTTGCAAATTCTTACAAAATCTTCTGTTGATGGACATTTTGGTTGTTTTCAATTTGGGCCCATTATGAATAATGATGCTGCAAATATTTTTTGCTGGAGTCCTTTTTGTGTACGTAGATTTTCATTTCTTTTGGATAAATGCCGAGGAGTGCAATTGCTGGAACACATAGAAGCACTGCACAATTTTCCAGTGTTTTTAACATTTTAGGCTCCTTCCAGTAACGATTAAGGTTTCCAATGGTTCAACATCTTATCATCAATCTTTTTATTTTTAGCTGTTCTAGAGAGCATGCAGGGGTATTACACTAAACTTTTTAAAACTATATTTGTTTTCTATTTATTGTTTGTATTCTGACTTGGTTTATGGCGTTTTGGGCCAAGGAGAAAGTGTGAGCCTTTATATGATCTCATTGTGATTTTAACTGCTGTTTGAAGATGAAATGATTGTGAGCCTCTAATCATGTACTTACCTTCCATCTCCATGTTTCTGTGTGAATCGTCTGTTAAAGTAGTTTACCTGTTCTGATTAGGCTTGCTTGTCTTTTTATTATTAATTTGTAGGAGTTCTACGTATATATTTTGGATATAAGTCCTCTGTAAATTATATGTATTGTTGTCATTTATAACTTTTTCAGTTTGCAACTGAGTTTTTATCTTCATGATAAACTTCTGATGAGCCAAAGTTTTTTTCCTTTTCATAGTTAATACTTTTATGACCCACCTAGGAGATATTTGCCTACTCTAAGGTCCCAATAACTTTCCAAATATATATATATTTTCTTTTAGAAATGCTATGTTTTATGTTGTGATACAATTACTTGATGGTGTGAAGTGGAAGACTAGTTAATGTTTTACACAACTGCTTCTCTATTTGTCCAGACTCCACGTGATAAATATACTTTAGTCTCCTCCACTGAATTATCTTGTAACCTTTGTTGAGAATCAATGGAATGCATATATGGGGGTCAATTTCTTGACTCCTTCTTATTTGACAGATTTTCTGTCCTGAACACGCTGTCTTGATTAGTGAGGTGATCTAGAAAATCTTGACATTGGATACTGTACATCCTCCAGCTTTGTTCTTCATTTTAAGATTGCATTTTTTAAAATTATTTCACATTTACATATAAATTGCATCAACTTGTCAATTTCTACAAAAATAATTTACTGGGATTTTGATTGGGAATGTGTTGAGTATACAGATCAAATAGCCATTGTAACAACATGGATTTTTCCAATCCATGAATATAGAATAGCTCTCTCTGAATGTAGATCATTTAAAAGTATCTCCCAGCAATGTTTTGTAGTTTTCAGAATAGAGTTGTTGCCTGTCTTATCTATTACCATGAACTTTATATTTCCGGATGACATTGTAAATGGAATGTTTTAAATTTTTCTAATTGCCTTGCTCTTGGTAGATAAAAATTTAATTAAGTAGAGGAGCAGTTTCTGCATGCAGCTGAAGCTACATGATTAACAATTTAAACTAGAAGGCTAAAACGTTAAGATGTTTTATGCAACTTCAGTGGCAACCACAAATATCTACAAATATACATGAAAGGGAATAAGGGACTCCCTGTTGCCTCAGAGGTAAAGAATTCACTAGCAATGCAGGAGACACAGGTTCCATTCTTAGGTCAAGAAGAGCCCTTGGAGAAGGAAATGGCTACCCACTCCAGTATTCTTACCTGGGAAATTCCACTGACAGAGGAGACTGGTGGGTTTACAATCCATGTGGTCACAAGAATTGGACAAGACTTAGCGATGAAACCACCACCACCACAAAGAATATTTCACTGTAAGAAGTCAATGAACCACAGAGAAAGGTGGTAAGAGAAGAAAGAAGGGACAAGAAATTATAAGACTTTCAGAAAACAATTTTTAAAATGTCAGTAGTGAGTTCCTCTCCATCAATAATTACTTTAAATGTAAATGGATTAATCTCCCCAGTCAAAGGAAACAGATTGAATGGATTAAAAACCAAAAACAAACGGGATCCAACTATGTGTCTATAAGAGACTCACGGTTGATCTAGGGTATACATAGACTGAAAGTGAAAGAATGGGGAAGATATTTCATGCAAACAGAAACCAAAGTTTGGAAAAAACAAAATAGCCTGTAAATCAAAAACTGTGAAAGAGACAAAAAAGGACATTGAAAGTGAAAGTAAAGTCTCTCAGTTGTGTCTGACTCTCGACCCCATGGACTACAGCCTACGAGGCTCCTCCATCCATGAAATTTTCTAGGCAAGAATACTGGAGTGGATTGCATTTCCATCTCCAGAGGATCTTCCCCACCCAGGGATCGAACCCGGGTCTCCCGCATTGCAAGCAGATGCTTTTACCATCTGAGCCATGAGGGAAGCTTAAAAGGGTTGATTCACCAAAAAGATTTATAAATATTTGTGCCCCAAACCTCAGAGTTACTAAGCATATGAGGAAGCATTGAAAGAAGAAATAGCAACACAATACCAGCAGGAGACTTCAATACCCCGCTTTCAGCAATGAATGGAACAACAAGATGAAGATCAATAAGGAAATACAGAATTTGAACTTTAAAAACTCTAAAGATCAATTGACCCTAACATACATATACGGAACCCTCCACCTAACAACAGTACAATATAAATTATTTTCAAGTGCACATGGAACATTCTGCATGATAGAACACATGTGAGGCCAGAAGTGAAGTTATAACAAATTTAGAAAGGTTGAAATCATGCACGGTATCTGCCCCAAACACGATGGAATCTAACTACAAATCGACAGCACTAGGAAAACTGGGAAATTCAAGATATATGGAAACAAAATAAATACTAAATCAGCAAAACAAGTGGGTTGTTTAACACACTCTTAAACAACAAATGAGTCTAAGAAGTCACGAAGGAATTTAGAAAATTGCTTAAGACAAATGAGAATGAAAACACAGCGTATCAAAACTTATGAGATGCAGCAAATTAGGCTGATAGCTGTCAGTGCATGTATTAAAATAGAAAAAAGTCTCAAATCAGCAACCTAACTTCATACCTCAAGAAATAAGAAAAAGAATTAAGCCCAAAGTTAGCAGAAGGAACAAATTAATACAAATTAGGACAGAGATAAATTAAATAGTTACTAGAAAGACAATATGAAAAAAAATCAACAAAATCAAATTATTCTTTTTAGATTAGTCACATCCAACTCTTTGTGGCCGTATGGACTATATAGTCCATGGAATTCTCATAAAATCTTACAAAGAGCTTCCCTAAGAATTTGTTACTGGCTGATACAGATTTTCAGCTTCTTCATGACTCAGTCTTGGCATTTCATGTTTCTAAGAGTTTTTCCATTTCCTTCAGGTTACTTAAATTCTTTAGATTATTTCTTTTACACTTCTTTTTATTTCTGCTATAACGGCATCAGCTATAATGTCCTCTTTTTTTTTTTTTTCCTGATTTTAGCCATTTGAGACTTTTTTTCATGTTTTTCTTAAATTAAGAGTTTGTCAATATTCTTGATCTTCTAAAAGAATAAGGCTTCCCTGGTGGCTCAGATGGTAAAGAAACCTGCCTGTACTGTGGGAGACCTGGGTTCAATCCCTGGATCAGGAAGATCCCCTGGAGAAGGAAAAGGCAACCCACTCCAGTATTCTTGCCTGGGAAATCCCATGGACAGAGGAGCCAGGTGGGCTACAGTCCATGGGGTTGCAAAGAGTCAGACACGATTGAGTGACTAACAGTTTCACTTTCACTTTTTGGATGAATTTTACCAGTAAATTATATCTAGGTCTTTAATTATAAATTCAAGTTCTCACATATATATTTAATTCAATTAATGCAATTTTCTATTCCTTCTTGTGTAATTTTTAGTAAATTATCCTTTTCAAGGAATTTGTCAATTACAAATTTATTGATGGTATTCCTTTGTTATACCCTTATATCTGTAGGATTTTTAGTATCCATGTCTCATTTCTGTTATTGGTTATTGTGTTTTCTCTCTTTTTCTCTTGATTAGTATATTCAATGTATCAATCTTTCCAAAGAAAATTTTAGCTTTGGTAAGTTTAATATGGTTTTCATATTGTTTGTTAATTTCTCCTTTTCCTTTATTATTTTCCTCTACTTATTCTGGATTTGATTTGCAATTTTTTCTAATTTCTTACTGTATAATCTCACAGCATTGATTTTAAACTTTCATCAGTATAAAATTTAAAATACAATTTTCCCTCTAAGCCCTGCTTCAGGGACATTCTCCACATATTATATGTTTTGTTTTAATTGTCAGTTAGTTTGATTTTTTTTTTTTAATTTTCCTTCTTTGAGATTTTTTTCTTTGACTCGGGATTTGAAGTGTGATGTCTATTTTCTAACTATTTTGTGGGTTTTTTTCTATCAAATTGTTGTTGATTTCTAAATCAAGTGTTGTGATAGGAGAACATAATTTGTAAGATTTCAAACTTCCCCAAATTTTATTGAGACTTATTTTATGGCCCAGCAAATGGTCTACCTCGGTGACTGATCACTTAGCCCTTGAAAATAATGGATTCTACTAGTTTCAGATGTTGTGTTCTATAATGTTAATTAGATCAACTTGATTGATTGCATCCTCCAAATATTCTACATCATTGTTTAGATCTTGCATATTTGTCGTGTAAAATACTAAAAAAAATGTGAAACCTCTCTATGAATATGCATTTTGCCTATTTGTGCCTTAACTTATATTTTTTCCCTCATGTGCTTTGATGCTCCGCTATTATGTGTGCACACATTTAAGACTGTTACGCTTTTCTGATAATGGACCCTTTTATTCAAATGAAAGATGACCTTCAGTTATGAGACACACAGTCAGAAGGTGAGCTACTCTATGTTCCTGAAGCTGCCCAAGTCCCGGGACAAGTTCTGAATCCCCATGTCTTGGTCTGTGGGGTCTGCAGCTTATTTTGCCATCCTGTGTGGCCAGCCTACCTGTCCAGGGCTCACTCTCACCACAGTCCTCTCTTCCCAGCTTTCTTCTTCCTCCCAGGAAAAGTATGATGATTTGTACCGTCATGGCCAATTAACCTGAGCTTTTCCTCTTTGCTTTGCTTTTAAGGAAGCATGTCTAAGTCTCTTCCAACAAGGGGAAGGTTAGGATCCTCGGTGATGCAGGCGGAGTTCCATGTGCTTACCTGTGTTCTTGCACTTAGCACACTGCGTGTACCTGCGAGGCACGACCCCTAGTAACTGAAGTATCATCACCAAGAGCAGAGATGACTTGCTGCCCAGAGTTGTATCACTAGTGCCTAGCACCATACCTTGTATCTAGTGATTTTCAGTAAAACTTTGGATGGACTGCATGAGCTAGTGGCTCTCTCCCCTTCAAACACAATCATGCGATTCTCAGATGTTATTAATATCAATGACCATGAAAATGTCTTGGATTCTGCAGCTAACTGGCCAGTGACTAAATGGTGAACTAGTGACAATCAGTCTAGAGTCACGTGCCCCAGAGATCAAATAGGACCCCAGAGACTGAGAGCTTGATGGGAGGATGGCTCTAGGCAAAGCTTCACTATTTAACCAACACCATTGCCTGTGCTCACAGTCTTCTGCAGCCACTGCCATCTGGCAGCCTCCTGCCAGCTGTAGGTTTTGCTCCCCCAACTCCCAAGGCGAAGGGCTAGACTGTAAAAAAAGAAGGCCCCAGTGTTTTGGGGATGAAAACAACAGTGTTATGTTTGACTCATAGCAATGTCAGAGGAAAACACTTTGGTCCTGGAAGATGCCATCTGCATAGCCACAGGACTGCACCCTAGAAGAGCAACGCTGGAAGCTTCAAACTCTCCTTTCCTCGCCCAAATCTGGGGGCTTGTCGGAAAGCCCAAGCTGGATGACATCAAGGTTGTTGTTGCTTAGTTGCTCGGTGGTATCTAACTTTTTCACAACTCCATGCACTGTGGTCCACCAGGCTCCTTTGTCCATGGGATTTCTCAGGCAAGAACACCAGAGAGGGTTGCTATTTCTTCCTTCAGGGGATCTTCCTGATCCAGGGACCAAACCCAAGTTACTTCTCCTGCATTTGTAGGCAGATCCTTTGCCCGCTCATTCACCGGAGAAGCCCGGATAACGCTAAGGTACTTGTTTCTTAAAGGAAGGAAATAATAACTATGTTCTTGTTCAAGAAACCACTTCTCCACAAATATTCCCATCGTGTTTCCTCAGTTTTCGAAACATCCCCTGGCAGAAAAGAGTCGAGAGGGTTTTACGGCAAATCAGCTCCTGAATCATTTCAAGCTGATCCCTTTCCTCCATTCTTTATAGAGCTGTTCTCACTGAAGCAAAGGCGAAGCTGCAGATTTAGAATTCTTGAGAAGTAATTAAACATAAGGGTCCCACATTTTCTGGGGGAAACCCATTCCCACTGGCATTGATCTTAGAATATTTTAGGTGGAGACACTCAGGGTTCAGCAGAGGAGACAGTGTTTTAGTGATAGGAATTGAGAACCAATGAAAGGTGTTTTTCTTTCCCCAAAAGTCTCACTCATCTTTCTTAATGGCCGTCTCCTGGAGCTAAAATTCCTGGAATTACTCATTCTTTCAGATTAAGACCTTGACAGCTACTGTTATACACTAATTTGTGTCAACAAACAAGTGCTTAACCTGTGCTGTGTTCTGAACAAATTCAAACTAAATTCACTCCCCAGGCCTCTTGGAGCAGCAGGGTGGAGCTGAAGGACATTGAGGAGTACTTGCCAGCAGCGCACATACACACTCACTTATGGAAAGACAGAGAAAGAACACAAACGGAGCTCAGAAGAGAGCCAGCATTTATTATTAACAATGCTATGCTGCATTTGAACCTCAGATTATATATAATATATATACATTTTTTGTATAAGGATATCTGTCCTGAGCAATATCTGGTAATGCTAAGGAGAGAGAGAAAGTTGGAGACCAAAGAGAAAATTAGAGCAAATTGGTGCTGAAATCCAAAGTCTCTTCCCACTTCCAGCCTGGTGTTTGTTCCACTATATTGTGCTATTTCACTCCAAAGCTATACGGACCTGCCATCCTGTGTTCTGATTAAATTCACGCTGTAGATCAAAAAGAAGCAAGCTTGTTTTATCTGCCAAGTGGTGTTCGTTCATTCATTGCCCCTGGAAAGCTTTTCAGGAAACAGCTACACCTATGTTGGTCTTGTGTTGGATGCCCAGCAAAGTCAGGGAACTCAGGCAGCCCAGCCTTGAGGGACTTAACGATCACAGACAGCATCACAGTCGCAGGGCCACTGCAGAGAGATGGACCCCAGACAGACGTGGCTGGGTCCGTGAGAACAGAGCGGACGCACAAGGCAGTGACAACCTCCCTGGGAGGGACAGAACTGAGTGGAAATCCTGCGAGGCCACCACGCAGGAGGAGGACCGGGCCCTGGTGCCCACGCCGCTGCGGGGCTCCGCCTTCGGGTGATGCTGGGCCGGCAGCCTCTCTTTATCTCTGGAAAGTCCTCAGACCGAGGCCAGAAAGCCTTGGCTCAGAGCAATTCCTGAAGACCACCCAGGAGTCTCCACAGAAAGCTACGCACCATCTGGTTGGAACCAAGAACACATTGGCTGAACACAGAGCTGGTGTAAGACACTGCCCAGAGTAGGAGGCTAGGGTTTATCTTGTGAGATGTGGGGGGAGCATGTTCCTAACTTCCCCCCATCAGCGGCTCTTCTGCAGAGGAGGAAACCAGAAAAGAGCTGGTTCCTCTCGGTGTTAATACTGGAGGAAGACCAGGAGGGGACCCACGGGGCTGTTTCATTCCAGCCGGAAGCTCACAGGGAGGTTTCTGATTGATGGTTCAAGAGGCATGGGCTTGGAGGACAGCTGCTCTGTCACCAGCCAGCTCTGGGATCTTCTCTGCTTGCTCCAGAATAAAACGTGGAGCTGCCACAGGTCAGTGGATTTTCAAAGCAGGTTTCCTGGAGCCTGGAGCTTCCTCTAGGAACAAAACAGGAGGGGGAAGAGTGAGTCCAGCACCCCCCCCCCCACCAAAGACAGCCTTCCCTTCAAGATCCTCCCAGCAGAGGTGAAACATTGGGCAACTGTACAAACTGCAGTTCCTTATAAAGTGTCTTATGGAAAAGTCCCCCTGCTAAGAAATATGTGAAAATGCTAGTCTAAGAGATTCATTCAGTGAATTTGAGATTTTCTTTGTTTTTCATCTTGCTTTCCATCCTTTCAAAGTCCACTTTTTCACATTTAAATTAGACATTAAGAATGAAAGAGAACAAGATTATTTTTTGTGTGACAAAATTGAGGGCCATCGATAGCCATCACTAGTCCTGTTGGAGATGGTGACAGGTGGGAGATTCCAGGGCACTTGTGAGTTGCATTGTAAGTTTCATACACTGAAGATTAAGTCTCAGCATCAGGAAGTGAAGTTTGAGTCGTTCAGTCATGTCCAGCTCTTTGTGACCCCATGGACTGTAGCCCACCAGGCTCCTCTGTCCATGGGGATTCTCCAAGGAAGAATACTGGAGTGGGTTGCCATTTCCTTTTCCAGGAGATCTTCCCGACCCAGAGATTGAACCCGGGTATCCTGCATTGCCAGCAGAGTCTTTACCAACTGAGACACCAGGGAAGCCCCTAAGCATCAGGCCAGATAACAGAGAATGGGAGGAGGAAAGACTGATGGAGTAATCTCGCCACAGATGCCCTGGCTCTGAGCAGAGGCATTGGGTATTTAACAAAATCCAGACTTGGGTGTTGTTCAGAGCAGACTAGATGGTGAAGGGCAACCAAGGACACAGGAACCTAATCAGCCACACCAGCAGCCTGGGGGCTCCAGGAAGAAAGGTTTCTACAGCCAGGAACTCATGAGACCCCAGCAAAGCTGAGAGGGAGCCACACAGAGGTCAGTGCCCGGACTTCCGTCTTGTGTGGGGATAACTGGGCTTGTTTGAAAATCAGGCAGAGTTTGGCTCTCCCCTATAGAAGGCACCCTCTGATGTCAAGTGAGAAGGGACCCTGCAGAGAGGGATCACAGCTTGGAGCCCCAGCTTCCACACTTGCCAACATTTTTATGATGGCCACCCCAGACCTGCTCCTCTTTTATTAATTTCTTCCTGTAATAAAAACATTGGGTAATAATACAGGAATTATTGCTATTATTAATTTTAGTTATTGGTATAAAAACACAATAGAATATACAGTTCTGTAAAGAGTAAAAAAATTACATTATTTGGATGTCAACATATATTCATATGAGCTCCAGTTGTTCAGTCATGTCTGATTCTTTGTGACCCCATGGACTGTAGCCTGCCAGGCTCCTCTGTCCATGGGATTCTCCAGGCAAGAATACTGGAGTGGGTAACCTTTCCCTTCTCTAGGGGATCTTCCAGACCCAGGGACTAAACCTGGATCTCTCACACTGAGGGCAGATTCTTTACCATCTGAGCCACCAGGGAAGCCTTAACATACAGTGGCTAACATTTAAATACTACAGTAGCTTAGTTCTACAAGTAGGCTATAGATAAACAACTTAATCTGGAGGCAGATATGTGCTGCAGTCTTTGGAAAAGTAAAGCATTCAAGAGGGGCTTTGCTCTATTGTTTTTCTTTCTACCTGATTCTAGAGGAAACAAAATATGTGCCAAGTTCAAAATACAGTTTTATCTGGGGGCTCCAGGCCTGCTGTTTCAGGCAGCTGGCAACAAGGAGTTTGCTGAAAATTTTACATGAAATCATTCTGTGTGCTTTCAGACCAAAGTGTTTCTGCTTTTATTTTAACACGTGACCTTAAAATGAATGACGCAGCTTAGGGACTAATAAAGACCAACCATAGAATGGGAAAAAAAAAACAAAAAACCAGCTCAGACCTTATATTGTGCTGGAATTTATTTAAGCATACAATGAGTAATGTCCACAGGCAAACCACCCAGTAAAACAAAGAAAGATTCCATATATATGCGTAAATATACAATATTTGTTTTTCTCTTTCTAGCCCCAGTTTGAGCTCCCTGAGTCATACAGCAAATTTCCACAGGGTATCTGCTTTACATATGGGGGTGTATATGCTTCCACGCCACTCTATCCATTTGTCCCACCCTCTCCTTCCTCCCCTGCCCCAGCTGTGTGCATAAGTCGGTTCTCTACGTCTGCATCTCCATTGCTGCTCTGCAAACAGGTTCATCAGAGCCAAACCTAGAGGGCTGGGAAAGGCTGGAAGGTGGGAGGGAAGTTCAACAGGGACAGGACACATGTACACTTATGGCTAATTCATGCTGATGTATGACGGAAATCACACCAATATTATAAAGCAATTATCCTTCAATTAAAAATAAATTACTTTAGAAAAGAATAAAGAAGGGCTCTCCTGAATATTAAAAGACAACTGATAGCAGACGCACACTATGAAAAAGCAAAAACTGGAGAAAAGTTTGGGCTGAGATAAGAATCCTTAACATCTGTTTCATTAAGAAGAAAATCATTTAAAATGCTCTCAAGAGAGCCCCTCCCCCAAACTCATTAAACAAAGCCATTGCTTTTGCAGGTATCTGTCTTAACGTCTGTGGGGTGCAGACAAGAAACACAGTCCTGAACAAAACATCCTATACTGGGTGAACTGTGAGCTTCTCAGGTGGAACGGTTGGTAAAGAATCCCCCTGGCAACGCAGGAGACACAGGCTTTATCTCTGGGTCAAGAAGATCCCCTGGAGGAGGAAATGGCAGACCACTCCAGTGTTCTTGCCTGGAAAATCCCATGGACGGAGGAGCCTGGCTGGCTAGATTCCTTGCGAACGCGACTGAACATGCACGCATATTGGGTGAAGTTGCCTTCTTGTTTGCCTGACTGTGACCTCCAGTTTAAAAACTGTTAACTGAATGGGTTCCTGAGAATGTTAGTTGAATGAATGAATGAAGAATTAGTGACGAAGGATGACTCTTTTCCTCACTGGTGCTTCTTAGTGCTGGGTTGCTATAGGAAAGCAGAAGATTCTTCCAAACTTGCGGGTGATTAGATTCTGCCTTAAAAACCTGAGATTAACTCACTGTTACTGGAACAACATGACCACACATTTTTATGTTCAGGATGTCTTCTGACTGTGAGAAGAAAACAAGGCACAATCGCTTAAGATGCAGCTCCGAATTTCCCAAGCTTGGTTTGCACACACAGATGCCCCAGGGCTCAGGATGAGGCATGCCTTGAGGGAAAAATAAATCCTCCATGGCAGCCACTCTGCTTCATTCCTGATCCAAGAAAGCTCCTTTGACTTCCTGTGCACATAGGCTTTGTGGAGCAACCGGGTCCCTCCAGGGCTTGAGCTTCATCTTTTCCTTGGGGAAACCCAGCAAGCCCAACCTCGGCTCATCCTCAGCCATGGTCATGCCAGGAGAGGTTCCATTCTCTGCAAAACACTCTGAGCACACTTGATTCTCTCTCTCTCTCTCTCACATACTCACACATACTTGATTCCGTGTTACACACACACAGACATACCTGATTCCATCTCTCTCTCTCTCACACACACACATACCTGATTCCATCACACACACACACACACACACTTGATTCTATCATACACACACATACCTGATTCCATCACACACACACACACGTTTGCACCAAAGAGTTATAAGCATATGTCTCAGTCCATAACAAAAGTACAACGGATTGGGGCTCAAACAGCAAACATTTATTTCTCAAAGTTCTGGAGGCTGGGAAGTCCAAGATCTGGGTGCTGACAGTGATGAGAGGCCACTTTCCAGTTCATGGCAGCCTTCTTCTCACTGTAACACACACAGCACGAAGAGGCCAGGGTCTCTGGAAGGGCACTGATCCCACGTAAGGGCTCTATCCCCATCATCCCATCACCTTCCAGCGCCCCCACCTCCTAACACCACCACCTTGGTGGTTAGGTTTTAACAGACGAATTTTGAGGGCTCAAAGATATTGTCTATAGCAGACGTCTGAAAAAAGGAAATGATATTTTCTTCGTGCTTTAAAAACCCGAGGGAAATTCAGCACCTCTAAGTTCACTAATACAGATACCTGTCAAAACTAAACAGATAACGGGACGATGCTCAGAACAGATGGTTTTCTGCTAGGATTGCTCTATGGCCCAGGAGAAGTATTTCTCAAGAAACAATGGCTAAGATACCCTTTTAACAAGCTCAGCCTCAAACCATCATGGTTTGGGCCTTCAATCACTATAACTACAGAAACTAAGTTTGCTGAGATAAGAAGGCAAGAGCAGAGAAGCTGCATAATGGATTAGTCCATAAGATAATGGATTTGAATTACACAATCCCAAGTAATTGCTTTTTAACTATTCACATTTCACATTAAAATTCTTTTGCCCATGGATCATTGCATAAACTCATCGTGACCTCATCATATCTCCACTGTGAAGATCGAGTGTATTCAGTCCAGCTTAGGGGCTCTCAAGCACATTCAGTTAGTAGAGTATTTGAAAGCCATAGCACTCTTTATAGCACATCATGCAGTGTTCATTCATACGTAATCCTATTATACAAACGTAAGAGATGCCTGTCTTATATGCATGCATTGTGGTATTTCAGTCATGAGAATGGGTGTCCAAAAATGCCAAGGTGAACTAAACATAATCACCTGGACTTGAGTATTTTGATGAATAATCTGTTGACTCCTCAAAGCCTTCAGGAAATGATTATGAAAGTGAAAGTTGCTCAGCCGTGTCCGACTCTTTGAGACCCAATGAATCATACAGTCTATGGAATTCTCTAGCCCAGTATACTGGAGTGAGTAGAGCCTTTCCCTTTTCCAGTGGATCCTCCCAACCCAAGAATCGAACCCAGGTCTCCCACATTGTAGGTGAATTCGTTATCAGCTGAGCCACAAGGGAAGCCCAAGAATACTGGAGTGGGTAGCCTATCCCTTCTCCAGTGGATCTTCCTGACTCAGGAATCAAACTGGGATCTCCTGCATTGCAGGCGAATCCTTTACCAACTGAGCTATCAGGGAAGCCCACCAAGAAATGATTGTAATAAACCCTAAAACAGAGAAAAGGCTCTGCATCAAATAATCAACTCTGTGTGTGTTTATATGTGTGAGTACTGAGACAGGGACAGAAAGAGAGAGAGACAGGTGGGAAAATATAATTACTATGGGCACAACTCTCAATACGCTGGTAGAATATGAGAGCTTCACAAAACATTGCCTAATAGCAAAGAAGCTTCTATGACTATAGCTCACAAAATTATAAATGATTGCACAATTCTTTGATATTGGAACAAGGTGCACCTTTGAACGAACATTCTCATCCAGCCACTCTAGAAGAGCACTGGGCTTCTTTGATGGAGCATTTCCTCTCATCCACCCCAAAAGATTACATACAGACTCTGCTTTGAAAGAGCCTGAAATCTGAGACCAGCCACTTACCGTGGTGAAGTAACATCAGCTACACCACATGTAGAAACGCGGTCTTACAGAGAAATGAATAAAGAATAAATGTTCTGGTAATTCAGAGGAGGTCATCAGGAAGATCGTAGACTTAATATATTATCAAAAGATGACACTCCACCAAACTTATAAAAGAAGTAATGAACTTGAACTCTACAAGGTTGGTTGATTTTGAAGGGAAATGAAGAGGCCGTGCAGGTGGAGACAGCAGCAATGATCAAAGACTAGAAGCGATGTTGCCCAGAGGCTGTTTGTTCCTGACTCAGTGAGTGACCCTCTCTGAACAAGGACTGTCGCCACGCAAGCTGGTAACTGCTCTAGGGCAAGTCTGATGCAGTGCACGAGAAAACCTGCCTACTGTATCCGCCAAACAGTACAGTTTTTCTCTCAATGGCATACAGATACGATACAGAAAAATTTCCCACACGTTAACGTCATCATCAAAACTTCCATAGCTTCTTGATGTGTCAGTTAAGGAATTTTGGAGTCATGACAGAAAACTCAAATTGCTGGCTTAGGCAAAGCAGGAGGTGTATCTTGGAGTGTCTTTGATCCAGCAGCTGATTGGAATTGTCAGAGTTCTGCCTGTGTTCATCTCTCAGCCTTTCTTTCCTCTATGTTGGCTTTCACTCCTGGTTTCTATGCAAAGGCAAGATGTAAGATGTTCTGAGGTTCAGGAAAAGCAGAAATGGAACATCTTTCTAATAGAGCACCGCATGAGTCTTGGAGTTCCTTAGGTCTGATACTTCCTGGAGTGCATGTTCAGAAGGTGAATAGTCATGGATGCCCAGGGAGGAATTTCTTCCCTGATTGGTCAGGTCTGGGGCACCCTCTACAGATCTATCTGAGCTACTATCTGAGAGTGAAAGAGTGATAGAGACCAAGGGAAATCCAGGAGTCTATGGCCAGGAAAAGATGTGATTCTGGGCAGGAGAAACACAACCATCCTACACATTGTTGCCCTATTCCAGAGCCTGACTCCTCGAGGAAATGCCAGACTCCACGCTCACTCCTCTGTCTTGACGGTTCTGCTAATGACCCTCCAGATGGACCCTGTCCTGATCCGGCTTCTCAACAAAGAGTTGTGCGCTCCACTCTGATATCCATCAACGGCATGTGCTTCTGTAAACGCCACACTGACTGTATGGCGCCTGAAAAATAATACCGAGTATCAGGTGAAGGCCTTTCACGTCCTCACAGAAGTCACGGAGGGCCTTGATGCACAGAGTGCATGAAATGTTCTAGGTGGTCACTCAGCAAGAGCATGGAGGGAAGTGGGGGAAAGAAGAGACCTGGTGACCTGCCGTCAGTTTGGTTTGTTGATGCGCGGCTTTGCAACTTACCAAATGGAAGGGGCTGAAAGGCGGAAGAGTAAAAGCCAAGTTTACTCAGAATAGAAGATGGAAACATCGTGGAAAAAGTACTAGAAAAATCGTGGAAAAAGTGCTAGAAAAAGGGAAATCAGAGGACAAATCCATTTGGGAAAAAAGTAAACAATTTTAATTTTGACTTGATGAAATTAAAGGGATAACGGGCCATCCAACCAAAAATGTCTGAAAGGCATAGAGACGTCTGTAACTTATTGAGCACAGATTCTGTGCCAAGAATTTTACAAGACTTATTTCTAAGCCCTGCAATAATCCTGTAAAATAGATATTTTTGCTCTCATTTTATATAAAAGTGGAGACAGAGAGATTCGTTATCTTGCTCGGCTTGTGAGAGGCAGAGCTGGAATTTGAGCAAAAGGTCTGTCTCACTTCAAAGTCTGGACCAGATCCAAAGATGAAATTGCTTGGAAGTTGCAAAATGCTAAATCTGCCCAGATTAAACCAAATAAACTCCCTGTCTAAATCTCTCCACTGCAACTCCCTGCTTCTGGTGGGTACAGGCCAGCTCCCTGGCATTTGCTTCATTCATGCAACTCAAGATGAATCTGGACGGTGGCCGGTCACTGCTGGAGGGGCTCCAAAAGCCAGGAGATCACCTGTCACTGAGAGTCTGTCTGGGGAGAGGAGGCTCATTTGACCATTTCTTCATGAAGGTCATCCACCCCTGCACCAGGGCCCCCAGTCACTTGCGTTCCCCATATGGGGACTCAGATCAGTTCAGTTCAGTCGCTCAGACATGTCCAACTCTTTGCGACCCCATGAATCGCAGCACACCAGGCTTCCCTGTCCATCACCAACTCCTGGAGTTCACCCAGACTCATGTCCATCAAGTCAATGATGCCATCCAGCCATCTCATCCTCTGTCGTCCCCTTCTCCTCCTGCCCCCAATGCCTCCCAGCATCAGAGTCTTTTTGAATGAGTCAACTTTTCGCATGAGGTGGCCAAAGTACTGGAGCTTCAGTTTTAGCATCATTCCCTCCAAAGAACACCTACGGCTGATCTCCTTCAGAATGGACTGGTTGGATGCCCTTGTAGTCCAAGGGACTCTCAAAAGTCTTCTCCAAAACCACAGTTCAAAAACATCAATTCTTCGTTGCTCAGCCTTCTCACAGTCCAACTCTCACATCCATACATGACCACAGGAAAAACCATAGCCTTGACTAGATGGACCTTTGTTGGCAAAGTAATGTCTCTGCTTTTGAATATGCTGTCTGGGTTGGTCATAACTTTTCTTCCAAGGAGTAAGCGTCTTTTAATTTCATGGCTGCAGTCACCATCATCAGTGGTTGTAAAGCCCAAAAAAATAAACTCTGACACTGTTTCCACTGTTTCCCCATCTATTTCCCATGAAGTGATGGGACCAGATGCCATGATCTTCGTTTTCTGAATGTTGAGCTTTAAGCCAACTTTTTCACTTTCCTCTTTCACTTTCATCAAGAGGCTTTTTAGTTGCTCTTCACTTTCTGCCATAAGGGTGGTATCATCTGAATATCTGAGGTTATTGATATTTCTCCCAGCAATCTTGATTCCAGCTTGTGTTTCTTCCAGTCCAGCATTTCTCATGATGTACTCTGCATGTAAGTTAAATAAGCAGGGTGACAATATACAGCCTTGACGTACTCCTTTTCCGATTTGGAACCAGTCTGTTGTTCCATGTCCTGTTCTAACTGTTGCTTCCTGACCTGCATATAGGTTCCTCAGGAGGCAGGTCAGGTGGTCTGGTATTCCCATCTCTTTCAGAATTTTCCACAGTTTATTGTGATCCACACAGTCAAAGGTTTTGGCATAGTCAAGAAAGCAGAAATAGATGTTTTTCTGGAACTCTCTTGCTTTTTCCATGATCCAGCGGATGTTGGCAATTTGATCTCTGGTTCCTCTGCCTTTTCTAAAACCAGCTTGAACATCTGGAAGTTCACGGTTCATGTATTGCTGAAGCCTGGCTTGGAGAATTTTGAGCATTACTTCACTAGTGTGTAAGATGATTGCAACTGTGCGGTAGTTTGAACATTCTTTGGCATTGCCTTTCTTTGGAATTGGAATGAAAACTGACCTTTTCCAGTCCTGTGGCCACTGCTGAGTTTTCCAAAGTTTCTGGCATATTGAGTGCAGCACTTTCACAGCATCATCTTTCAGGATTTGAAACAGCGCAACTGGAGTTCCATCACCTCCACTAGCTTTGTTCGTAGTGATGCTTTCTAAGGCCCACTTGACTTCACATTCCAGGATGTCCGGCTCTAGGTGAGTGATCACACCATTGTGATTATCTTGGTCTTGAAGGTCTTTTTTGTACAGTTCTTCTGTGTATTCTTGCCACCTCTTCTTACTATCTTCTGCTTCTGTACGGCCATACCATTTCTGTCCTTTATCGAACCCATCTTTGCATGAAATGTTCCCTTGGTATCTCTAATTTTCTTGAAGAGCTCTCTAGTCTTCCCCATTCTGTTGTCTTCCTCTATTTCTTTACATTGATTGCTGAGGAAGGCTTTCTTATTTCTTCTTATATGGGGACTAAGGACTCATTATTAGCTGAATTCAAGCCTAGGCTCTTCAAAAATTAAATTCATCGAGACCTTTTATCTTCGTGGTCTTGCTCTATTTCAGGTCAGTTCTGAGATGGTACCAAATATTCTAAAAAAAATTATTAGCTCCGAAAAAGAGCCAGAAACAAGGGCTTTTGAATGGTCTAGCGGCTCAAGGCAAGCCCTGGATTATGTCAGGAAGAAATTTAAAATCTCAGACAGAAAATGAAGAAACAAAAACAAGATACCTTACAGTTTCATTGCTGATCCACAGTGAGAAAATACTTTCTAAGTGGAAACTGGTAACAACCTCATACCTGAGATAGCTGCATAGACCCCAGGATTTTTGCTCACAAACTTTTGGAATAGAATTCAGAAATAGGGTGAAATTATTTGAAAAAGCTTGGCCCCAATGGGACAAAATCTGTTTCAGATAAAACACATTACTTTATATTTGCATAGAGGGCTTCCCAGGTAGCTTAGCGGTGAGGAATCTGCCTGCCAGTGTAAGAGACTCAGGTTCCGTCCCTGGGTCGCGAAGATCCCCTGCAGGAGAGCATGGTAAGCTAGCCCAGGATTCTTGCCCGGGAAATCCCATGGACAGCGGAGCCTGGCGGGCTACAGTCCATGGGACCATAAAGAGTGGGACACAATCCAGCACCTAAATCAAAACGTGTGTGTATAGTGCCTCTAATTGTATAGAACAATGGCATTTGTTTTACTACTCACTCTCATTAGTGAAATATCAGTATTTCAGAGTTTTACTGATAAATTGAAGCTCAGTGTTGTTAAAGATTTAACCAAGTCCACATCGAGCTGAAGTTTGAATTTAAAACCGGCGTTAGTACCCCGTCTATATCTCCAATCCTTTTATAGTTAGTTCAGTGCAAGCTACCTAATTCTAACTGCTAAGGCTTGCATCTTTTGTCTGTGGGATTTTCCTCTGTCCACAGAGTCCACTCTGACTGCCCACAGGCACGCCCGCAGGTCATGCCAGGGGATGAACACCTAACAACAGACCACGTGTACCCCAGTGCCCTCACCCTCTGCCCTAGGACCACTAGAGCTCATGGTCCATATTAGGATGAAAAGTCAAGTCTGGGTCACAGTTTTCAACACAAAGTGGGAGCTCGAGGACTGTGATCCAGACACGGGGGCTCAGAGCATAGCAACGTATGGGTGAAATGTGCAATTTGCTGATGATTTCTGATTTTTATTCAGAGAAGGCAATGGCACCCCACTCCAGTACTCTCACCTGGAGAATCCCATGGACGGAGGAGCCTGGAAGGCTGCAGTCCATGAGGTCGCTGAGGGTTGGACATGACTGAGCAACTTCACTTTCACTTGTGATTTTTTTATGATAAACTATTCACATTAAGATAAAAGTAAATTATTTGACCTGATTTGAAAGTGCCTTAGGAGAATCTGTGTTAAAACATCAAGAGAAAAAAAATCCCTGAATGGCTTAAGCTAAAGTTAAAAAATGCAATTGTAAGATTTTTCGCATTAATAAACAGCCAAGGGGGGCTTTGGTGGGGTGAGGCAAAAGTTTCATTATGATGCTTTTGAAATCCAAATGCCAAAGTAGACTAAATGTTTCTGATGGAAAGTTCTCTGAATTTAGTCATTCCTTTGAACTGAGACTTGTGTGCAAGTATTAGATCAGAGATTCCAGAAGGCAGATATAATTTGTGAAAGACAAAATTTAAGTTCATATGACTTGGGCCCAGGTCCTGCCTTTGCCATCTCTTACCTGTAATTTTGGACAATGCAAAGCACTTTTCTATTCACATTCTTTTATGTATAGCGTGGGGAGAATAATACACCTATATCACACAATCATTGGAAGGTTAGATGAGAAAATGTCTGAAAATATTATTCGTTTAGACACTGAGCACTGCTTCTTACAGGATAACCTGATAATCTATATGCCTGCAACACAATTACTGTGTCTGTCTGTGAATTGTATGAAGCTGCAGCAGACACAATTTAGAAGAAGAGGAACACAAGTTAGAGAGTCAGCACCCATTAGTTGTGTGAGCAGCAGAAAGTGCAATAACATCAAAGGACCTCTTTGGGTAAATTATTTAATTGATTGTCTATAAGGTAAATTACATGACTTGACCTTTCCAAAAACACAAGCACTTTAACGTGGTAGATTTCATTCAATTCTGGGCCCTGGGTAGGCAGCCATCACAACATCCCTGTCACAAGTGAACCAACATGGAACATGGAAATGAACTGACTTCACTCATTCATCATCAACAAAGAGTTCTTGAGTGTCTCACTGTTTGGACTTACATGCCCCAAATGGATCTCATGGTCGTATACCCAATGTCTACTACGGTTGTCCTGAACTTGTCAGAAGTCCATCGTCTCCCTGAGTAGAAGATAGCTCTGGTGTACAGCGGCCCAAACTGGAGAATCACACTGCACACTACCTTTGTCTTGTTGCTTGTGTGCTAAGTCCCTTCAGTTCTGTCTAGCTCTTTTCAACCCCATGGACAGTAGCCGGCCAGGCTCCTCTGTCCATGGGGATTCTTCAGGCTACAATCCTGGAGTGGGTTGCCATGCCCTCCTCCGGGGGATCTTTCCAACCCAGGGATTGAGCCCAAGTCTCTTGAATCTCCTACATTGGCAGGCGGGTCCCCCTTGACTCTAAAATGCATGTCTAAAATGCTTTTCTCCATCGCTACCAATGTTGGCTTGGCTGAGTCACTGTTATCTCCATCACCTGGACCAGGAGATAGCTTTCCCCTCATCTCCTCCTGCCTCGGATTGGATTTCCCTAAAGTAGTGCCTGACACAAAAACGTGGCTGCAGGTAGTTTACTTGAGAGTCAATGCAAGAAGCCAAAGTGAGGGGTAGTTGGAAAAAAATGGGGAAAAAGAGAAAAGTCATGGAACGGGCAGCCTGGTGCTGAGCACAGCTGCAGCTAACTGTAGGTGAATGCTGTGGGAATGTTCTGAGGACAGAGAGACAGCGTCTCAGAACTGTCCCCCCAGAGACAGCATTTATCTGCTGATTCCTGGCCCCAGCCTGGAGCATTCATTCAACATCTCAACAACCACATTTCTGGGCTGCACCTGGGAGTGAGCCCCAAGGCTTTGTATTAAGCCTCGAGGCAGTCTATGAGAAATACTCTTAGCCCTTAAAGTGGGAAGTCGTCAGTCTCTTAGACATCAGCTCAGGATTCATCTTGGGACATGAGGGACCCAAAAAGAGAACACTGCCCTTGCCAGGCCTTCAAGACGGTACAAGTCATCTTTCAGGACAGACAAGTGACTGGTACTTCATGGAAAGGGGCATCTTCAGCTCCTGGTGCTGAAGAAAACTGTGTCTTTGCTCAGCTTAACAAAGGGAAACTAAAATCTCAGTAAACTGGACTCTGTCAAAAATATTTGAGATATATTGCATACTCACTAATATATTAATAGTAACCATTAACCAATGCGGCCATTAACATTTAATCTATTACAATTAAATAGAATTAATATTTAAGCTGAGTTACATTTGCCGTTTTTCAGGTGCTCAGCGGCCACACCTGGCTGGGGCCACGGTGCTGACAGCTCAGGGTCAGGACGCGTCCATCACTGCAGGGTGTACATGGGTCAGGGCTTGAGTATACCATCTGTGGTCGATCACACAAGCCATCATGGCCTCTTATCTCCCTTTATTGAGGCTGCTTGATAAGGTCCCTTTGCAAGAGCTCTGTGTGGAAATAAGGGCTTCCCTTGTAGCTCAGTCGGTAAAGAATCTGCCTGCAGTGCAGGAGATCCAAGTTCGATCCCTGGGTTGGGAAGATCCCCTGGAGAAGGAAATGGCAACCCACTCCAGTGTCCTTGCCTGGAAAATCTCATGGATAAGAGGAGCCTGTTAGGCTGCAGTCCATGGGGTCACAAAGAGTTGGGCACGAATGAGCGACTAACCGTTACTTACTTACTACTGGGAAGCGATGCCTGTCTTTCTCCTCCTTAAGTCTGAGCACACCATGTGACTTGCTTCAGCCAATGGGAGCTGAGCGGCTGGGTTGCCAGAGGCAGGCTGACAAGCACATGTGCATCATAGCTTGTTCTCAGGCTGCCTGTGGTTTCCAGCACTTCCTGACATCTGTGCCACCCGTATTGTAAGCATTCAAGATTTTCCCTAGTCTCTTCAAGCCTTTCTGAGCCTGTGCTAACACCCTTGCCTCTGCTGGAAAAGCACTTTGCCCATCTCAACCACTCCATATCCATGCACGCACAAAGACCCCCTCAAATCTGTCTCTCTGGGACCCTTCCTGGACTCCTCAGAGGGAGATGTTCCCTCTTATCCACGTCTCCATGCCTTGCTTCTGCTGCCATGTTTGGCACTTAGTAGGCACCTCATAAATCCCCAGGATATGCCTGAAAATATTTCACAGATTCCTTCTGCACTTCATTGAATTCCTTGTAAATTTCTTACATGGAAGCAATTCACACAGTAAGAAACATCTGCTCCCCAATCCTCCTCTCCAGCTCCTAGACGTCTCTCTGCACTCCGTAACTCACCAAAGTTCTGTGTATGGCTTTATTGACTCACTGTTAGCCAGGTTCCCTCACTGTGACCACAATGATAATTTCAGGCCACAGAGATGAAAATGGTACCTCTTTCAGACAGCCATGAATCCAGGCAGTTCCCAAACCTGTTGCTGTATTGTCCACTTGCTCTGAGATGCTGTTCCCTCACCCCAAGTGTTATCCCTCAGAGCTGAGACATGGGACCTGCAAATGGAAGCTTCAAGCAAGGTAGGACTCTGAGGATGGAGGTTTGGAATAGCCTGTCTTCTCACTCTCCTCAGGTCAGTTCAGTCACTCGGTCGTGTCTGACTCTTTGTGACTACATGGACTGCAGCGCACCAGGCTTCCCTGTCCATCACCAACTCCAGGAGCTTAATCAAACTCATGTCCATTGAGCTGGTGATGTCCCAACCATTCCATCCTCTGTTGTCCCCTTCTCCTCCTGCCTTCAATCTTTCCCAGCATCAGGGTCTTTTCTAAGGAGTCAGTTCTTCGAATCAGGTGGCCAAAGCACTGGAGTTTCAGTTTCAGCATAAGTCCTTCAAATGAATATTCAGGACTGATTTCCTTCAGGATTGACTAGTTGGATCTTCTTACAGTCCAGGGGACTTTCAAGAGTCTTCTCCAATACCACAGTTCAAAAGCATCAATTCTTCAGCACTCAGCCTTCTTTATAGTCCAACTGTCACATCCATACATGACTACTGGAAAAACCATAGCTTTGACTAGACAGACCTTTGTGGGCAAAATAATGTCTCTACTTTTTAATAAGCTGTCTAGGTTGGTCATAGCTTTTCTTCTAAGAAACAAGTGTCTTTTAATTTCATGGCTGCAATCACCGTGTGCAGTGATTTTGGAGCCCAGAAAAATAAAGTCTGTCACTGTTTCCATTGTTTTCCCATCTACTTCCCATGAAGTGATGGGACCAGATGCCATGACCTTCATTTTCTGAATGTTGAGCTTTAAGCCAGCTTTTTCACTCTCCTGTTTCACTTTCATCAAGAGGCCTTTTAGTTCCTCTTCACTTTCTGCCATAAGGGTTGTGTTGTCTGCATATTTGAGGTTATTGGTATTTCTCCCGGCAATCTTGATTCCAGCTTGTGCTTCATCCAGCCTGGCATTTCATATGATGTACTCTGCATATAAGTTAAATAAACAGGGTAGCAATATATAGCCTTGACATATCCCTTTCCTGATTTGGAACCAGTCTGCTGTTCCATGTCCAATTCTAACTGTTGCTTCTTGATCTGCATACAGATTTCTCAGGAGGCAGGCATGGTGGTCTGGTAGTCCCATCTCTTGAATAATTTTCCACAGTTTATTGTGATCCACACAGTCAAAGTCTTTGGCGTAGTCAATAAAGCAGAAGTAGATGTTTTTCTGGAACTCTTGCTTTTTTGATGATCCAATGGATATTTGCAATTTGATCTTTGGTTCCTCTGCTTTTTCTACCTCTCCTGCCAAGAGTCAACGTGGAATAAATGGAAAGATGGACTTGAGACTCTTGAGGTTAGCCCAGGTTTCCTCCTTGCCTATACTTTGATCTTGGGCCGGGCATTTACCGTTTCAGTGACTGAGTCTTCTCATCTCTAATGAGTGTGATGACTGCTTTGACAATTACTTGCAGAGTCACAGACCAGGCATTGGATGCATCCAGAAGGTGAGCCATGGAGCAGTTGGTACCTAGCAGGACTCAGCAAGCATCAGCTACTGAAGATCTCGAATCCAGAATCCATTATCTGTTGAAAACTTCTTAAGGTCTGTTTCCTTCCTGTCGGAAGCACCCCCACAGCCCAGAGAAATGAGTCTTCCTGTCTTTAGGATGTCAGATGCTTCCCTTGGGATTGGAGAAAAACCTAGTGGCCAAAACTGACACAGATGGACGAGGAGGTGAGTAAGGCGGGGGCCATCCAGGTGAGCTGTGCTCTGGGATGGAGGCCTAGCAGCTGAGGCGGGAGCAGGAGGGCAGGGTCCCAGGGTGAGTGCCAGGGAGAAGGACAGCCCCGCAGGAGGGGAAGGACCAGAGGACCTCTGTCTGTTTCCTGGGTTTGCACCAGGCGGCTTTATTCCACGTGGGCCCTGCCAGCATTAATGTTGTTTTAATCACTAAGTGATGTCCCACTTTTTGTGACCCCATGGATTCTACCCCACCAGGTCCATAAGATTTCCTAGGGAAGAATATTGGAGTGGGTAGTCATTTCCTTCTCCAGGGCATCTCCCCAACTCAGGGATTGAACCCATATCTCACCAGGGAAGCACACCAGCATTTGTAGAAACTAATATTTAAGAGGAGGTTTCAAAATTCAAATAAATTTCTGTGAAGGACTTGAAAGAAAGTTGGCACTATGATTGGTTTAATGATCATAGACATCCAACTGGGAGGGACTTCAGAACTCTTCCTTGACCTTCACATTGTTTTTAGAAGAGATAGCCAAGCCCTGAGAAGGGAGTGGGGCTTAGTAGGCTGTGAGGGACACAGAGCTAGCCAGCAGGGTATATGAACTGCAGGTAGCATTTTAATCATGAACAAAGATCATTCAGATGTTTCATCCACCACTTCAAAATGAGGACCCAGGAAGTTCCCCAGTGGTCCAGTAGTCAGGACTTGCGCTTTCACTGCGGAAGTTGCAGGTTCAGTCCCTGGTCAGGGAAGTAAGACCCACAAGCACAAGGTGCAGATGAAAAAGATTTTTTCAGTGAGGAACAAAAATAGACTTTCCACTTTCAGTTGAGAAAAATGGTTGAGAAACCATTTTTCAGTTGAGAAACCATTTTTCTCAACTGAAATCCTATTTATGAGAATGGCATATAGGGAAAAACACATAGAATAAACTTAGCCCTACTTAAATCACTGGATACACAGAAGCTTTCAAGAGCCACTGTGTTTCATCTTCCAGTGCTGAAGGCTGCCATCACATCAAGTGAACTTCCTCCATTCAAGCTGGGACGTCAAGGCCAAGGAGTACTTAATTCCAGATCCAAATGAAGTAAATGGCTTCACATTTTGACTCTGGCCATATGGAAAGCTTTTCCCTTAAAACCAGAAATCACGATTTTTCAGGTTAGCAGGTGGAGAAGAGTAAACAAAGAAGGTGGCAAAGCAAACAAAAGGAGGAGAGAGGAGAAGAGAAAGGATGGAGAGTGAGAAGGAAAAGGAAAGTGAAGAGAGGGAGGCAAGTTTTAGGAACTTAGAGTAGCCTGACATTCCTGGACGTAATTTTTTAAATGCCATTTTTGCCCAAAATAAATATTTCAAGGTCAGAACTCCTGAGAGCTCACAGAGATCTTATCTTCATGGCACACACAAATCCACTACTGCTTCCTTCAGGAATTATGAACCCTTGCTCCTAAGGATGAATTGTTTCAATCTGAGATTTCATCAGAGATGCTCTGATTTCAGAAGAATGCAGGGACATCACAGCAGACTCTTGAAGGAACTTCCTGAGCTGCCCTGGGTCCGCCCCTTTGTCAAAGCTTCCGGTTTCCTGCTCTTTTCTGTCCCGCTGACCTTGACCCCAGGTGCTTCTTCGTCACTATTTGCTAGAGGCCATCGCCTTGTGACTCGGCCTAGACTGGCTGCCTTTCTCAATGGCTATGATCTTTAGCTGTCATTGGCTTCTCTGCTATATATCTCTCCCAACAGGTTAAAAACAAAAAATACAACAAAAAACACTCTGGTCTATGCAGGGCTGTTGACCAAGAAAACCCCCGTTACTTTCTGCAGCATGAAGGAAACACTGACTGTACCAGGCCTCCGGAATCCAGAGAGGGGACGATGGTGGGGTGGGGTGGTGGAGGGGTCTGGCGATTCAGCCCAGGGCCCCGGCTGAGGGGTGTCAGGGATGGAGAACAGGAGGAGAAAGGAGATTCTGCACACACGCAAGTGGAAGGTCTTCAAACAGAATCTGGACTTGCATCCCAGACTTCTTGAGGGTTAATTCTATTTAACAAACACATCCAATAAGGGAGTGTGTTAGTCTCTCAGTCATGTCTGACTCTTTGCAGCCCTCCAGGCTCCTCTGTCCTTGGAATTCTCCAGGCAAGAATACTAGAGTGTATTGAAATTTCCTTCTCCAAACCCATTTAATAAGAAAAATCATCTCGAAGGCTGCTAACGCTTGTGGAGCTTTCCTACGGCAGATTTTGGATTCAGTGAATGCTCCATGTGCTGAACTGTTAGACGCATTTTTCTTAGAGACCTTAAACTGCTGCTGAGACTCAGGGCCGGTGTTAAGTCACCTTTCACTTCTTTGGCCACAATGCAATGTGTCAGGTAGGCGGACCTGAGCAAATCCGATTATCCAGCCGTCTGGGCATCTCTGTAAGATGAGGACGATGCTAAGTGACTGACCCGCTCCCCGCCAACCTCAGATATATATTGCACAGATCCTAGCAATGTGACATTGCTCTTGTAAAAACCACATCAGCCTCTATGGAGCTGGGCGTCAGGCATGGAGCATGAGATTCATCCCACTCTCCAGCCCTGGGCCTCAGTGATTATACTATAATATGAAGATGATAATTTCTTCCCTATGGGGTTATTTTGGGCTTCCCTTGTAGCTCAGTTGGTAAAGAATCTGTCTGCAATGCAGGAGACCTGGGTACAATTCCTGGGTTGGAAAGATCCCCTGGAGAAGGAACTGGCAACCCACTCCAGTATTCTTGCCTAGAGAATCCCCATGGGCAGAGGAGGCTGGCAGGCTACAGTCCACGGGGTCACAAGAGTCAGACACGACTTAGTGACTAAACCACCACCACCAAGAGGTTATTTCAGGCTTCCCAGTGGCTCAGTGGTAAAGAATCTGCCTGCAGTACAGGAAACGCAAGAGACAGGGGTTCCATCCTTGGGTCCGGAAGATCCCCTGGAGTAGGAAATGGCAATCCACTCTAGTATTTTTGCCTGGAGAATCCCAGGGACAGAGAAGTTTGGCGGGCTACAGCCCATGGAGTTGCAAAGAGTTGGACACAATGGAGTTACTGAGCACAGCACTCAGGGTTATTTAATGATCCAAGTATGTGGCATAACACACAGGCCATCGACAAACATCTGGGGTCTCCCTCACTCACGTCTCCCCCCTTATTATTACTGTTACAAAAGGGCTAATATTCCCAATGTGGTGCATTCTTAACCTGGATTACAGATAGACAGGAAATCGGAAGCTTGTAAAAACCCACCAGACTTGTGAGGTCTGTTTAAACTGAGCGCAGAAGTTGGGTGATAGGTTACTTTTTAAATCTTTCTATTTTGAAGATGAGAAAAACACTGTTCATTAGCTGGACTAATTCAGTGACTTTGGAAAAAATAAATAATAAAAATGATTTTTCCTAAAACAAAATTTTAAAAAATCCTATTAGGCCAGGCTGCTTTCCCTGGATGCTTCCAACGGGGAGGCTGCTGGTGACTTGTTTGTGTAGCCTCCTCCCTGGCCACCGGTTCCCACCCTCCCCCATCCCAGCCCCCACCCCTCCCCCACCCCCCTAGTCCCTCTCTCACTGAGGCTCTGGGATCCTGGGTCTGTTCTTAGTTAAGGACAGGAAAAGAATGAAGTGAAGCCGGAGCTATTTGCTGTAGTTGTCAATCCCATGAAAGATCACAGAGGCCGTGTCTACCTTTTTACGATGTGTTCTGTATCCTCAGTTTCCGTCTCTTTCAGTTCCTGCCCCAAAGCCCTTGGTTGCAGACCTTGTTCCATCTCATGAAGTCTCTTCCCAGCCCTCAGAGCAAACGCTGGGGTCTCAGACCCTGCATTCCCCGGGCAGAACCCACTGATGCTCTTGAATTCTCTTTTTTAATTAAAGATGATCGTAGTTTAGAATAACTTACACATAAGAGGATTTGGTGTTCATTGATGTATTTTTTTAGTGAAATATAAGCTCCTATAAGTTAAAAACTTCAAACAATGTCTAAATTCTAAGAAGCAGAAGTCAGCCATGAACCTTGCTTTTATTTTTCAAGCTAGGCTCCTGGGGAACCCAAAACAAAATTAAAAGTGTCTGTTCGTCATAGACAGGAAAGCAGAGATAATGAAAGATCTGTCTTCAAAAAGTGTGTGTATTTCCTTTGATTTTTCATTTTATGCTGATGGACATCTTCCTGGATGTGTTTTTGGTCCAGTTGTTTGGACATTTGGGTTTCTAATTTTGGAAGACTAAGAAATTAATCAAATTAATCTTTTAAAAAGTTTTCTGGGGAAAGTTACAATAAAGGAGCTGTTTCTCAAGAATCTCTAACTCTATTTTCTGAGATGCTCCACACCTCTTGTCCTGCCAGAGGTGATGAGATCGACAGGATGTGGGGATTAGAGAGGATGGAAGAAGGAAGGAGAGGATCAGTCAAAATTAATCATCAGCTTCTTATCCTGAAATTTAAAATCATATTAGTGCCATTGTCTCCATTTACTGAACTGAAAGAAGAGCAGCTTTGGAGATAATGGGAGTTTTGAGTTGATTGTGGACAAGCTAATATTGAGGTGCCCATGAAGCACATGGTTGGAGATACTGAAAAGGCACTTAGATGGTTAGGACAGAGTTCCAGAAGACTCCAGCTCAGAGGCAATCACTGCAGTCATCAGAGAACAGAAGAGCAATGAAGCTGCTGGCACCAATGAAAATACTTAGGGAGCCAATATATTGTAAAGATGAAAGATGTCCATGAGGATTTTAACATTTAAATGAAAGGAGGAGAAGTCAGTGTTTCAAAAAGAGAGTGGTCCAGCCCCTCTGATGTGTGGAGGGATCCAGAGAGAAGATGACGTCTGTGTTCCTGCTCCTCGGTGATGTGGGGTCCTTGACAACCCAGGAGAAAACCATGCCGGGGGCATGACTGGGGTGGAAGACAGACTGAGAAGATCAAGGGGTGTGTAGACAGTGAGGGGAAATGGTAGAAGGAGTTCCCGAGTCCACATGGCTCAGCTGAGAAGCAGAGGAGGGGTGGAGAATGGCTGACAGTAGAAACTGGACATGAAGACACAACATGACTTTTAAGATACAAGCGATCTGAGCATGCTTAAATGCTGACCCCGAGGAAAAGGGCAGGACTCTCAAGAAAGAGAATAAGACTTCAAAGTAGAAAAGGAGGAACTGAATTGGGCAGGAGACGAGCCTAAGAAGGGAGGAGATTGGAACAGAGTGGCCCAGAGGGAGATGGCTCTACATTTAAGTCCCAGCTTTGTCCTTTTCCAACTGAGCAATTGCATTGAATTGTGTTTTCCCAAAACTGTTAAAGTTCTCACCGCAGGATGTAACCTTACTTAGAAATCAGGTCTTTGCAGACAATCAAGTTCAGAAGAGCTCATTTGCATGGGCCCTAATCTGATACTACTGTGTCTTTATTAAAAGAGGAATCTGGACACAGAAACATACATGCAGAGGGGGAAGACGATGAGAAGACACAGGAAGAAGATGACCATCTCCACGCCAAGGCACAGCCAGGCTCTCAGAAGCTGCGAGCAATGCCTGGAAGAGATCTGTCCTCTCTCTCCCACAGAATGACCTAGAGATTACCTACACCTCGATCTCAAACTTCTAGCCTCCAGAAATATGAGAGTAAATTTCTAGTGGTTAAGCCACCACACTTGTTCTTTGTTACAGCAACCCCAGGAAAGCAGTACAGTCCATCTTGGCTCTTAAATCCTAAACTAAATTGTTCTTAAATGTGATACCTACCTTTGAAGCATTGTTGCAAGGGTTAAATAAGCTACTATGTGTAAAACACTTAGTAGGCACTCAGTGAAAGCTTCCTCTATGTCTAGATTGGGTTTGGGTGATAATTATAAAAAGCCTTGCATGAAACACCCATAATTAAAGCCTTTATTGCTAATTATATTAATTATCCTAATAGGAACAGCTGGGGAAACAGTCACAACACCGATCTGGAAAAGCGGTTCTGGGTCACGCTGCAGTCAGCACGCTCAGGGGTGTTCAGCATGTGATACTGTAATTCTCACCGCCCTGAAGCCTGCATAATCCTGGCCTTGGTGGGAGTGAGGCCAACACCGGGCTGCCCGGGGATGTCACTTCATGAATGGGTGACCACAATATGGGACTGACACGGGGACAGTACCCTCAGGAGACCAATATTCTGCACAGAGAATCTCCAAGTATTCTCCAGCCATATCTTTATCAGAAAGAAGGTATGATGGGTGATGTCCTTTCAAAGTGAACCTTGACAATTTAAGAACCATATTACATGCATTTGGCTTATAAAATCTCATTCTGTGTTAGTCCAGTTGATCATCAGGAGGAATCTGAAGTTGTTTGAGCTAGTCTGCCTACAGTACTGGGCATGTGCCAGGCATCTCTCTAACACACAGGTTCATAGTTTACACTCTTTGCTAATCCTCACTGCAACAGTGTGAGGAAAGTACCTTATCAGCCCTATTTTACAGATGAGAAAAAATAAAGCATGGGGTTACTTAAGAAACTTGCCTGCGGTCCAGACTCAAACAGGTAATAAGCAGCCTTGCTAGTTTCCTTCCTCTCTACCTTTCATCAGAAGAGCAGGTCTGGAAAACTACTAACAGAGGAGGAAAACAGTGGTCCGTTTGCTGGGGTATGTGGGATCCCACAATGAGAACTAGCAGGAGTGACTGTTAGGAAGCCTTCAGTCTGCCATTAAGAAGATACCAAACCTGGAGACACAGTCTTGTTCAGTCATTAGGATAGTGGAGATGCATACAAAGTCAAAAGGGACGCAAATAGAAATTTATGGGCACCTTTAAAAGTGTCCCTAAGATCTGAGAGTAGAAGGCCTGCCAAGGGAGAGTGAAAATGAATTAACTAAAGTGTACACACAAAGACGGGATGTTCCAATAGTCATGTATCCATATTTACAATCATAAATTATAAGTGCCCTAATCCTAAAGTTTGAAAGGCAAAATTTTAAAATGTATTTTGGTTTCTTAAACCATATAAAAGTACACAAACTTTGTACGGCTTGTATAAACCATATGAAGTTAAGACAAATCTAAATAGTATGTTATTCATAAATATGCTCATGTGCAGTTCAAGTTTAAAAGCATCAAATATGGAGAAACAAGAATTCCTGGGAAAGAGGCAAGAGTGAGACTGCGCAGAGGAGCGCTCAGGGGCTCCAATCAGCTCTTTTATGTATTTCTTCAATTATGTGTTTATTATATCATAGTCCAGATGTTTGTATGCCTGAAATAGTTCATTTTTGAAAAAGCAAGTAAAGCCATACTCTCAACCTTTGCCCTGTGAAATGCAGCTAGACCTCCACAGTGTCTATTCTCACCTCCATCACTTTTTGACATGGTTTAAGTCCTTGTTTGTGTAGTTATCCTCTGGATCTAATTGAGACCCTGGGAATTCTGATGCCTCTTTCCCTCACTTCATCTCAGCTCTTTCCCTGTTGCTGTGTCCTCCTGTCTCTAAAAGGCCTGGAGCTTCCATATCCCAGATGACCATTCCCAGAACAAGGGATAGTTGACTCATCACACCCTGGGCAATGACTTCTTTCCTTCTTAGAGATACTAGCAGTGTTGTGGCAGCATCTCACTTCCAGAGAGAGAAAGGAAGAAGACCCAGTGTTAAATATTGGGAACAGTACTAAGGGAAGCTGGAGAAACAGAGACGTGGAGACCCAGAATCTATAGGAGAAGTCGGTATCAATTCTTGCCTGGGAAATCCCATTGACAAAGGAGCCTGGAAGGCTACAGTCTGACACCGCTGAGCAACTAACACTTTCACTTTCACCATGTTTTTTCCAACAGGGTCAAAAACTTCTCCACAATCAAGCCAGACACAGAGAAGAGGCATTCCATTTTGACAAATGGAATGGGACTGAAGCTTGAAGGAGAAAGGAAATGAAGAAAACTGTACTTGCAAGATGGGCGATCAGTCCTTCTTCTATCCGATATGGAGACTCTGGACATGATTAAAAGAAGTCGTTTTTTTCCTCCAGAAATGGTTATTGTGGTTTGCCAGAAAACTACCAAAATAACAAACAAATGTTTAACATCTCCAATGTGGTTTGCACAACATGGGGATGTAAGCAATATATTTACGGGATGAGAAGGAGGTAGTGAAAAGAGAAAAACTGACTATCCAACCTGCAATACCCCAGCTGGATATTTCATGGAGGAAGATGTTAACAGGGAAGGAGATGATGAAGGAAGTCAAACGACACGTGGCCAAGGCATTGGTTTTTCACTAGGAATGGTCACTATCACCCCTGAGATAAGCAAGGAGGACACACACAGGCAGGGAGTGACAAGCGAAGTGTGAGATGGAGGAAGCCAGTGGAAGTGCAGACAGGAGTTGCCTTTAGTGACTTCTATCACCCATGAAACCCAGAGAAGATTGTATTGAGGGTGTGAGAGCAAGGATTAAGTGGATGTCACAGGAAGTCTTGAAACATTAGTACAACCACTTCAGAGACTGGGAAACTAATGTGAGGTTGGTTTAAGGATGTCTGGAACAGCTCAACGTTGAACTGAGTTTGGAAGTTTAAAATTCAGTCGTGGAGCTCATTGATACATCTGTGTGGGTTTAGTGAGCAGGGTTGGCAGGTGGGGAGCAGGGCTGGTTTGATCTAAAGATGGGAGTCTGGCAGTGCTGAGAGGGCGGGTATGGAGAAGAAGGGATAATCGTAATTAGTCCCTTAATTTGATGATCCTTTGCCGTGAATGTCCAGAGGTACTAGCTGATGATGAAGCTACTCAGCCTTTTCTCAGAATCTGGCTGCATGCTAGGGTATAATGATCTTCTGCGGCAGCTGGTGGAGAAGACCAGTGATGTGGTCTCCTGAATGGACTCTTCCATTTATCCTTTTCAATGGTGGGCTTTCTCTTTTCTAATCTCTGGCGGTTTTGCCACTGTATTGGATTCCACACTGCTGGGGTGGATCTGCTCTGGAAACAGTCTAATAGCCTAGTTAATATTATTCCCCATCTCACTTCTCCACCACTCACAGAACAACACTAGTATAGATTCACGAAGACGAAGGAAGATATGAGAGCAGGCATAGCTCATTTTCACAGGCGTATGGCCAACCTAGACGGCATATTAAAAAGCAGAGACATAACTTTGCTGACAAAGGTCCATCTAGCCAAATCTATGGTTTTTCCAGCGGTCATGCGTGGATGTGAGAGTTGGACTATAAAGAAAGCCAAGTGCCGAAGAAGAAACCGGTCCTGAATATTCATTGGAAGGACTGATGCTGAAGCTGAAACTCCAATCCTTTGGCCACCTGATGTGAAGAACTGATTCATTCTAAAAGACCCTGATGCTGGGAAAGATGGAAGGCAGGAGGAGAAGGGGACGACAGAGGATGAGATGGTCGGATGGCATCACCAACTCAATGAACATGAGTTTGAGTAAACTTTGGGGGTTGGTGATAGACAGGGAAGCCTTGGGTGCTGCAGTCCATGGGGTGGCAAAGAGTCACACACGACTGAGCTACTGAACTGAACTGGACACCTGAACCACGGCAACATCATTAAAAACTGCAAGCTTCAATTTCTAGGCAAACATCTAGGATTAAGAGAGAAACTGAATAGAGCTTTGTTAGAGAAAGAAGGACAAAATAGGAAAGATAAAGTCATTATAATTTTTATAGCAAGGGAGACAAAATACCTTCAACCATCATCAGAGCCCATGTCTATGCATCAAACTTCATGTCACTGAAGTTTCCAGATTCCTGCAGCAACTCTTTGATTTGAAACTTAAATTCTCCAAGGATTAATTAGCATATTTAATATGCTAATATGTAATAATAATTATTATTATATAATAATCCTTGGTTATTATTTTACTAAGTCTCAGTCGAGGAGACCAAACTTTGAGACAGCAGGAGGACCTGAGTCTCAGACATGGGATGCTTTATTAAGTGACAGAGACATACCTTAATGCTCAAATTGAGGTTCTTCTACCACTGACTCACAAAATCAAACTCAATCAGTTCTAACTTTATGCCCACATTTACTGAGATCCCACTCTGCATGAGGTGTGGTCTTATTCCTGTTGTTATGGGAGCTCCGCTGACTTCCTCCAGCTTTGCTGAAATAGCACCTGCTGGAACAAGGCAGAAACTGTATGTGCTTACAAAATGTTCTGAGACCAATGACCTGCACTGGGAAACAAGACTCGCTGAAACACAAATTGGATATCTCATATGGCTTTCCTGAAATTCTGAAAAGAACAACTGACTAATCTCAAATTAGTTCTTCTGCCCTCATCAGTGATGGGCAGCTGAGTCAACTGCCTCGCTGGAACACAATATAGCTCTTTTTCACGGGCTATTTTCAAAAGCTCATAACATTAAAAAACTCATTTGCTATTTTATCAAGACCCCTATGGAGTCAATTTATACAAAGCACTTGGAGAGTTTCACATTTGTGAAAAATGTTAGACTAAATTTTTAATAAATATGTTTTATTATCACAGTAGATATTTATACTACATTTGTGCTGGTGTATTTGTGCCTGTAAAATATGAATCTGATCAGTGAGGTTGAAATAAAACCATTATTCTCTATGAATTATAATTATTTTCTCATAAGCCTAATTCTAGACAAACATGGATCTGAACATTAGTAGACTGAGCAATTGGCAGTTCTTTCAAAATTTGGGCTTGATTTATTTATAGTTGTATGAATCCCATCAGGTTTTCCATTTATCTTTCAAAAATTAAGTGTCAGAACCTTTCGTTGGGCTCTCTTTTGTTTAACTGTAAACCTTATATATAAATATTTTATTGTCTTGACATAGCCAGTGACTCTTCACCTAGGATCTATACCCCATTTTTTACTCTATAAAAGAGAAAATGTCATAATTTTTTCAGAGGAATATCATGTTCGATCTGCAAAGAGAATTCTGCATCATTAATCCTCATGATACAAACAGACCAGCACCTCTAGGAGAGTTTCTCAAAGCCAAAGCACTAACTAGTACCATAACTAATAGCTGATGCTAGACCTTGAAACATGCCATCTCCTGGCCTGGTGGTCTTTCCATTGCATGAATAAGGAACTGTTTCTGTTTTTAAATACTCTTGCTTTGAACACAGCATATCTCAAATCTGCTCTATTTGGTGATTATTGTAGGCAGAATGCTTGTGTTCTTGTGTTACCTCAAAATTCAAATATTTTAATTCTAACTCCCAAGGAGATGGTATTTGGAGGAGGTACCTTTGAGAATTAGGTCGCAAGGGTGGAGATTTCTTCAAGGGATCAATTTCCTTTAATTTCCTTGTGGCTCAGTAGATAAAGAATTCACCTGCAATGCAGGAGACCCCAGTTAGATTCTTGGATTGGGAAGATCTGATGGAGAAGCGATAGGCTACACATGCCAGTATTCTTGGGCTTCTCAGTTGGGTAAAGAATCCTCCTGCAATGTGGGAGACCTGGGTTCGATTCCTGGGTTGGGAAGATTCCCTGGAGAAGGGAATGGCCATCCACTCCAGCATTCTGGCCTGGAGAGTTCCACAGACTGTATAGACCATGGGGTCGCAAAGAGTCGGGGACACAGCTACAACTTTCACTTTCAATGTCATTATAAAGGAGACCCCAGAGGGCTCCCCTGCCCCTTCCACCCTGTGAGGAAACAGGGTGCCCTTGGGAAACAACCCCAAATCTGCTGATGCCATATGTTGGACTTTTCAGCCTGCAGAACTGTGAGAAATAAGTCATGGGTCAATGGTATTGTGTTACAACCCAAAGGAACTAGGACTCCGATTTTCCATTTGACTCTCTCTAAGTCAGATATTCAAGGGTCCCTCTCACTCCTTTCCTCCTCATTGTCATCCTTTCCTCTTTTCTTGTCCTAGCTTCTCATGTTCCCCCAGAGTCTATCGCAACCCCTCAAGTCAGCACATGGAGCTCACTTGGGGCCCAGGTTGCATCACCAGGGAGGGTGTCAGTGGAACAGGTGGGCAGGTAGAAGGTAACTAATGTTGTAATGAAGATGACTATTTACTCAAGTATCTCATCTACTAGAATGCATCTTTTAGAGGGAGCTAGTTTCCCATTAGATATTCAGTGCAAATATTAATCCTTGTAGAATGAGTTAAACACTTTTCAAGTATTGTGTACTCGGCTGCATTTTTTACAGTAATCATATGGAATTGAAAACAATATTTTCACCCATGCATTGCCTTTATGGAAATGCAAGCAAATAAAGAATGAACATGAAGGATATCAGTTTGAAAATCAGTTTCTTTAAAAGATTAATCAGGCATCTCCAGCTCAGAATTGAGCAATAAACATACACATTTGTTCCCCCTCTTTTAAAGACATTCACTGAAATAAAAGCTCAGAGGACAAAACTGGGCTAAGTAATAGTGAACAAGTTTAGAAATTCCCACATATATCTGGAACGAGATGGATGGAAGACGATGGGAAGATGAAACAGATAAAGAGATAAATAACTCGGGCTTTAAAAAATAGGAAAGCAAACTAGTAATTGGAATTCAGCATGTCCCTGGGTTCAAAATTAGTAAACAACACAGCAGTTGGTATTTAGAAATAAGACTAGAAACAAGAGTATTTGTGGATAGTATGCAAACAACTTAGCCACACCACTGGACACACTACAGACTCTCTTTCAATATCATAACCTCATTCAAGTTGTTGGAGAACTTAGTTCCTTGCAGTTGTAGGACTGACCCTCCCATTTCCTTCTTGGCTATGAGAAAAGAGAGTGCTTTGTTTCTACAAACAGCCTACAGGAGAGAGGATGTTCTGGGGAAGTGAGACAGAACAGAAAGCAGATCTCTCATGACCTCTATTACATTTGAAATTTACAATTGGAAATGATATTTTAAAAATCTCTCAGACCTTACAGTGAGATTAAGCGTATACTAGAAAGCACAGACTAAACTAGTGCAAGAGGACCAACATGAAACTGATGAAAATTCCAGAAAAAAAGTAAAGAAAATAAAATGGAAGCAATAATAGAAGAGAAGAAGTAACAGATTTCCTCAGACCAAAAGAAGGAAATGAGTCTTCAGATGAAACTCCCCAGCAATAGCTGGCACACTGAAGGCATTACAGAGACACGCAGGACTGCAGAGAATCCATAGATTATATCTTCAAGAAATTGATCCGGTTCATCTAGGTTATCAAATTTGTAGGCACGGAGTTGTGCGTAATAGTCTTTTATTCCATGGGAACTGTAGTGTTGGCCTCTGTTTCATTTCTGATATTTACATCCTTTTCTCTTTTTTTCTTAGTTCACCTGGCTGAAGGCTTATCAATTTTATTAATCTTTACAAAGAATCAGCTTTTGGTTTTATAGATTTTCTTTACTGATTTCCTGTTTTCGATTTCATGGATTTCTGCTCTATTAGTTTTTCTTATTTCTTTTCTTCTGCTTGCTTTGGATTTCATTTGCTCTTTCTCATACTTTTATTTTCTCCTATTTTTGTGCACAGAATAATGGATTCAGAGTTATGGCTCCTGAAATGTAACACACATGTGACAAACTTCACAAAATGTATCCCTCTCTTCATCCAGTCAGTAAGCTCAGCGGGAAAGACTACCCTGGACCAGAGGAAGAGGAGGATGCTGTGATGGATGTGGGGGCTACCTGGATAGCAGCATCTGATGGCCACTCATTCAGCGGCCTCCCCGTGCAGCGCCTGAGACTGTGACAGCCCTTCATAGTAGGAAGGCATCTAGTCTCCAATGCAGGAAACCAAGACTTATCTGTGGTCTTGCTCCTAGCTCCTTGCTCTTTTCTGCTCCACAAACCTCTCAAACAAGAGGTGTATGGCAACTCCTTTCCAAGGAATGCCTGTAAACAGGAGTAAGAGGGAGAGGAAATGTTCTTTTGGAAAGGCAGCCTCTTTTCACTAAACGCTCCTGGGGTTTTCCTTCCACCTCCCCACCAGCAAGCTGGTGTCCCTCTTAACTTCCTCCTCTCCTTGCACTTTTCCTTTGGCCTTTGCCCCACCCCTGGACCAACCCCAGGCTACCTGGGAGAGGGGGGTCTTCTGAGCAGGCAGGCAGAGTGGGAGCTGCTGGCATCAGGGCCACGCCCACCAGTTGCCCTGGGGACCAGGCACGTTGGGTATGTGGGCCCGACAGCTGCCGTGGGGAATTCTTTGTCCATGAGCACACCAGCCCAGCCCGCCAGCTGTCCGCCCAGGACGCCAGGGATCCAGGGTCTCTGGCCCCGGTGCGGATGTTGTCGCAGAGCCGTCACTGCCACAGGGGTTAAGCGTCACTCAGGATGATTACAGCAACAGAGGAAATGACACTTTCCCAAGTGTCATCTTTTACCGACCAGAGCAACTGTGACTATCCCTGTGCAGGGCTGACTCAGTCTTCACGCCCCAGGCAAGCGCTTCCAAGTCACTCTGCACGGTGTTAAACACACTGTCAAGCTCGTGGTTCATGTCCCACTGATGTTTTCTAATCCTGTCCAGGGAAGAGATGTGTTCACAGGAGGAGCTCTGTGGTCCCCACACAAACTCACCCCTGCTTCCGTGACTGTGCATACTATAGCCCTCCAGGCCCCTCTGTCCATGGGATTCTCCAGGCAAGAATGCTGGAGTGGGCTGCCATTTCCTTCTCCAGGGGATCTTCCCAACCCAGGGATCAAACCCCAGTCTCAAGCATTGCAGGCAGATTCTTTACCATCTGAGCCACTGGGGAAGCCCACGTATATTACTGTCTACCTTTATAACAGAGAGATGCACCATTTAAACCAAATCGTGACATTAAATGAGCCTCTTTGACTCTTCTTGATAAGGTGTTTTACCCAACTGTTTCATAAATCAATACAAGCAACAAAAGTAAGAATTCCACCCACTTGCGAGCACGCTGCAACCTTGTCACACCAAGGTGAGACATCTTGGATAACAAGACCTGTACCTGCGTGGCTTTACCCTTCAGGCGGTGTCTACAACACTGCGGTATTCTTGAGAGCTGGGCTAGCTGAGTGTTATCCCTCCATTTCCTAAAGGAGCTGCAGGTGTCCCACTCCTCACGGGAGGAAGTGGTTTTCTGGTGCCCAGCTCCAGACCTGCTTCTCCCAGGTAATACGGGACAGCCTTTCCTTCCATCAGCTTGGGCACAGGGCCGAGAGCACCAGGTGAGAGCGCCTGGCACGGAGACTCTCTGACGGCTGCCATGCGCCGTATCTTCTGCTTCTGCGTGAACTCGGACATCGCGTGTACACACCACCACAGCTGCTCTCCAGGCAAGCTTATTCATCTAGAAGATTCAGAATTGTTGCAATTTTCCTCCTCTACATAGAAAACAAATTTCCTGAAAGCAAAATTCAGGATCTGGAATTATCCAACTTGTGTTGCTTTTATTAATTCACAAATCAGTCTGGTTAAGAACAAGTTAAAAGCAAGAAAGAGCATGAGCCAAGAGATACAGGGTCTTGGCTGAAGGAAGGGACAAGGAGAGTGAATCCTGCCTCACATGGGCTACGCCCTACAGGGGGATTACCGACAGCCTTGGCCTCCAGACAGACTGTGGCCTCGCTCGGGACCAAGCCCTGCCTCGCTCTTCTCACCCCAGGATGTCGTCCCTACTATTCTAATGGCCAGAAACACGTGTAGACCATCTCTGCACTGGCTGTCCAGGGGACGCTCTTGGAAGTGGTGACATCTAAGGTGAGTGGGAAAGGATGAGCTGGAGTTTTCCAGGCAAACGAAAGGAAGGCTGCCTTTCTGAAAGAGGGAGGAGCCCTGCACATGTGCACAGGTAGGAAGCGCATCCCTGGAAGAGGAGGCGTTACCAGGTGGGTGCAGGCCCTGCAGGGAAGCAGGTGGACGCAGGCCCTGCAGGGAAGCAGGTGGACGGTGCATGGGGGTGCACAGCCCATGGCTGCTCCAAAGACCCCAGGCTCCATTTTGCTGGAGAGGAGGAGGGGTAGTAGGAAGATGGGGAGAGGCGCCTTCCAATTTCCTGGGTGTAGTTGTTTTGGAGGGACATAGTACCAAGGGGACTGACTCTGGGCAAGAGGGCCCTTCGACTTCAAGCAGAGAAGACTGAAAGTTTGCTGGAAGGGGGCAGCCATGGACACTTCAAAGGCTGTTCAGGAAGGGGTGTGCACACCCATCCAGAGCTCTGAGGTTCCCCAGGTCCCCACCAGGTGGCTGACTCACCTGTGCCTCCGTTAAATGAAGTAGAACCCTTCTGCTGGTCTAGAAAGAAGAGTGAAGTCAACATAGGCCTCCTCCTTTTATGACACTTTCTTTATTGATTTCACTTTATTGCTTTTTGCATATATTTCACATCTTACAAATTGGAGGTTGACAGCAACCTTGTGTGGCACACATCTGTAGACACCGTCTTCGCAAAAGCCTTCTCTCACTTTCTGTCTTTGAGTCACATTTTGGTCATTTTCCAAACAGTTCACACTTTTTCATGATTATTACAATTGTGGTGATCATTGATGTTATTAGTATAATCATTTCAGGTACAACAAACCATGCCCTTGTTGTAGGTTTGCAGACTTAATCCACAAACGTATTTGTTTTTCCTGCTCCATCAAGCAGCTATTCACCCATCTTTCTCCCTCTCCTTGGGTCTCCTTATGCTTTGAGATGCAATAATATTGAATTTAGACCAATTAGTACGGCTGCAGTGGCCTCTAAGTGTTCAAATGAAAGGAAGGATGACACGTGTCTTACATTAAGTCAAAAGCTAGACAGGATCAAGCTTAGTGAGGAAGGCATGTCAAATCCCAGGCAGGCAGAAAGCTAGGCCTCTTGTGTCAAACAGTTAGTCAAGATGTGACTGCAAAGGAAACATTCTTGAAGGAAATTAGAGGTGATACTCCAGTGAAAACACCAATGATAAGAAAGCTAAACAGTATGGAGAAAGCTTCGGTGGTCTGGATGGAAGCAACCCAGACACAACATTCCCTCAAGCCAAAGCTGAACGCAAAGTCCTAACTTCCTTCAGTTCTGTGAAGGCTGAAACAAGCATGGAAATTGCAGGAGGAAAGTGTGAGATGAGCCGAGGTCGGTCCATGAGGCTTAAAAAAATCCCTTCATGGTGGATGTACATCAAGGGTTTCCCTGGCGGTTCAGCGGTGAAGAATCCACCTGCAGTACAGGAGACCTGGGTTTGACCCCTGGGTCAGGAAGATCCCCTGGAGAAGGAAATGGCAACCCACTCCAGTATTCTCGCCTGGGAAATCTCACGGACAGAGGAGCCTGGCGGGCTACAGTCCATGAGGTCACAAAGAGTCGGACACAACTTAACAACTAAAACCACCACCACCATCATTCAACTGAACATTTTTATAGTGATGTTCCCAAGAGCGAGGCCTGGGTGATTGCTTACTACTCTTGGGAACTATGCACTCAGCAAGTTCATAGACAACTTTGTTCATGTAACCATTTAACAAGCATTTGTTGAGTTATTTCTGTACCAGTGAACAAAACAAGCAGAATTCTGTGCTGAAGTGGACCTCACGTTCTGCTGTTCTCATTGTCTTTCTTTGCCTTCACTACCTGGTTCCCCCACACTGGTTTAAAATAACATTTGGGAACAACATGCTTGTATCATCATGATTAACAGCAAAGACAGTTTCTAAATGCGGAGCCGTGACCATAGAGAATGGAGTGGCTCAGTGTGAAGGGATGAGCAAGAGAAAAATGGAATCTTTGGGTAATCGAGCCAACGGGTAACTATGAACCAACAGAAAATAAAGTTACCAAAAGGGTTTATTCTGAAACATGGGGCTAATTATTCAAAATACCATTAAATCTAAAATGCCATTGAAGAAGAGCTGTACTTTGTATGTAGTCATGTAGAATAATGCTGAAAAAAATTATACTTATTAATTGCAGTATCTCACTTTATATTCTTTTACTCAGTATGTATCCTGATATTTTAAGTAGATTTATTATAGACAGCCAGTAGACAGATCTTGCAGTTGTTCCATCTGCCAAAATTTCCACTTTAAACCTGGAAGTTTAGTTCATTTAAATAGAATGTAGCCATTGATACAATTGAGATCAAATCTACCAGTTATTTGCTTTATATTTATCTCATATTCTTTTTCTTCCTTTTTTTGGCTTTTCCAAAACTGTGTGTTTTTTTAGACGTAATTTTTAAAATCTTTGTTATCTGCTTATTAGCAATGCTTTTTTATTTTAAATTTAAGTACTTGCTCTAGTGTTTACAGTTACATCTCCAACTTATCACAGCTTTATGTAGAGTGTAACAAACTCACAGCAAACATAATTCCATTTATGCTTCCTATTCTTTGTACTATTATTGTCATATATTACTACAAACATATATTTTGCAGCGATGTTATGAATAATGTTGCAAATCCCATAATATGTTAGCATTGTTTTTGCTTTGAACATCAATTATCTTTTAAGGAGACAATTTTTTTAAGGTTTTCATATTTTTCATGTATTTCCAGTGCTCTTAATTCCCCTTTTTATAAATCAAGGTTTCTTTCTGGTGTCATCTTCCTTTTACTAAAGTAATTTCCTTTACCAATTCTGTAGCAAAAGTGTTGCAACAAAGAATTTGCTCAGTATTTGTTTTTTATGGAAAAGACTTGAATTTCCCTTCAGTTTTGCAGAAGATAAAATTATAGTTTAGAAAAAAAGGTATTTTCTAAATATTTTCAAGATATTTCTGCATTTTCTTTGTAGTTCAGTCAGTTCAGTTCAATAGCTCAGTTGTGTCCGACTTTTTGTGACTCAATGAACTGCAGCAGGCCAGGCCTCCTTGTCCATTACCGACTCCCGGAGTTCACCCCAGACCCATGTTCATTGATTGAGTCGGTGATGCCATCCAGCCATCTCATCCTCTGTCTTCCACTTCTCCTCTGCCCTCAGTCTTTCCCAGCATCAGGGTCTTTTCAAATGAGTCAGCTCTCCGCATCAGGTGGCCAAAGGATTGGAGTTTGAGCTTCAACATCAGTCCCTCCAATGAATACCCAGAACTGATCTCCTTTAGAATGGATTGGCTGGATCTCCTTGCAGTCCAAGGGAGTCTCAAGAGTCTTCTCCAACACCACAGTTCAAAAGCATCAATTCTTTGGCGCTCAGCTTTCTTTATAGTCCAAGTACCACATCCACACATAACTACTGGAAAAACCATAGCCTTGACTAGATGGATCTTTGTTGGCAAAGTAATGTCTCTGCTTTTAAATATGCTGTCTAGGTTGGTCATAACTTTCCTTCCAAAGAGTAAGCGTCTTGTAATTTCACGGCTGCAATCACCATCTGCAGTGATTTTGGAGCTCATAAAAATAAAGTCAGCTACTGTTTCCACTGTTTCCCCATCTATTTGCCATGAAATGATGGGACTGGGTACCATGATCTTTGTAGTTACATAGATTCTAACAAGAACTCTGGGGTAGTCTTTGTTTCTCTGTTAGTTATGGGCTTTTATTTTCCAGTACACCTTTTTTCTGCCTTTCTCTCTATATATATGACTTTCTCTCTCTCTCTCTCTCTCTCTATATATATATATATATACGTGTGTGTGTGTGTGTGTGTGTGTTTACCTGCTTTGTATTGTCCCTAGAGCAGTGCTGGGAGGGGAGTTTTAAAAGCAACAGACTGAAGATAGAGACTGGGAAGCAGCACCAAATACCAGTGGGCAGTGATAATCACGGCATGGTGCGGCTCTCAATTCTACTATCTATTCATCTGTTTCTTATTTAGCCTTAGAATCCACCTCAGGGCTTTCTTCTATACCTTCCTCTCTCACCATTTCTCTGCCTCCCCTCCATTACTGAAATAAGTGGCCTCTGTTTTTCACTGCACTACACACTGGATTTCCCTCTGTCTTACAATGGATTTTCTTCTATTGCTTTGTTTACGTATCTCCATGGCTAGACTTATTCAAAAGCAGAGACATTACTTTGCCAACAAAAGTCCATCTAGTCAAGGCTATGGTTTTTCCAGTAGTCATGTATGGATGTGAGACTTGGACTATAAAGAAAGCTGAGCACTGAAGAATTGATGCTTTTGAACTGTGGTGTTGGAGAAGATGCTTGAGAATCCCTTGGACTTCAAAGAGATCCAGTCCATCTTTTAGGATGCAAACAGTCCATCCTAAAATAAATCAGCACTGAATATTCATTGGAAAGACTGATGTTGAAGCTAAAACTCCAATACTTTGGCCACCTGATGCAAAGAGCTGACTTATTGGAAAAGAACCTGATGCTGGGAAAGATTGAAGGCAGGAGGAGAAGGGGACGACAAAGGATGAGATGGTTGGATGGCATCACCAACTCAATGGACATGAGTTTGAGTAAACTCCAGCACCTGGTGATGGACGGGGAGGCCTGAAGTGCTGCAGTCCATGGGGTCACAAAGAGCTGGACATGACTGAGCTACTGAACTTAACTGACGGCTAGAGTGTGTGAACTCCATCAGGGCAAAAGCTGTGGTTTTTATTTTTACCTCAGATAACTTTCCTTTGCCGGGCCATATCACATTCCAAACAGATGTTCGATGGAAGAATGCCTGAGTAAATGGTGTCTTCCACTGGATTCTGAGTTTGAAGGGCAAAGATTGCATTTTCAATATTTGTTGTAACTTCAGTTCAAGATAGGATAATTGGCATAAAAGCATTCTGAATGCAGAATTGAAAGTCTGGATGAGCAGAAAAGTTGACTACTGAGATTTTTGCAAACTGACCTCAACACCAAAGGCATGAGAGCAGAGCCTAGGATGGGAGAGAAGCAATCTCCCAGCCTGTGGTGTTCCTCCTTTAGTAGGATCTCTGCCTGCCTGGGAACCTGACATACACGCCACTCATTTTCAGAACCTCTCGCCAGCCTACAGTCTCCACGGAGAGGGACAAATATGTTTGATATAGTAACTGTAAAAAAAGGAAATGAGAGGATTACTGATTTCCTGCCTTAGTTTGCATCTCTATTCCTGTCAACATCCATGCTCTGCTTCCCTGCAAATAAGAATGGTTTAAAAGGCACATAACGTTTATTGAGTACTAATTGGGCCAGACGCCTGGCAAGACATTTTACAAAGACGATCATCACCGTTTCACAGATTAGGAAACTCAGAGACAAGACATGACTTGCCCAAGGAAATACGTTAGCAGGAAAAGCAGCAGAACTTGAGCCCTGGTTCATTCACCAATGAAATCCATCTTCTTACCACTAAGTAAATAGCATTCTATCAATGTCTCTAAACATGTAAAATACCGTTTCACAGTTACTAACAAATGACTAAATGAAGACCTTAAAGTCAGACCTTATAGCTTCACATGCAGACTCTGCTCTGCTTTGGACAAATTCTTTAAGGCTCCGTCTTCCAAGTTTTCATCCGGAAAACTGAGAAAATGATACTATAAATATTACAAGCCTCTTATAAGACAAAATGAGATTATATGTATGAAAGGTATTGTGCACATTTCATAGCATTATATTATTATAACATTACCTCAAACATATAATTTGAGAAGCAGCAAGACTCCCTTCTCCCTTAAAATATATCTAATGAGGCAGCTATATATTTTTTACTAGCAAATATTCCCTTGAAGATGCAGACACCTGATTTGAATACACTCATTAAGTGGCTGGCCTTCGATCCTAACCTGAAATGAATTATTCCATCCGTTGATATCTTGGCTGCTGGATGAGGTCAGTTCAGTTCAGTTCAGTCGCTCAGTCATGTCCGACTCTTTGCAACCCCATGAACTGCAGCACACCAGGCCTCCCTGTCCATCACCAATTCCCGAAGTCCACCCAAACCCATGTCCATTGATCGGTGATGCCATCCAACCTTCTCATCCTCTGTTGTCCCCTTCTCCTCCTGCTCCCAGTCCCTCCCAGCATCAAAGTCTTTTCCAATGAGTCACCTCTTCGCATGAGGTGGCCAAAATACTGGAGTTTCAGCTTTAGCATCATTCCTTCCAAAGAAATCCCAGGGCTGATCTCCTTCAGAATGGACTGGTTGGATCTCCTTGCAGTTCAAGGGACTCTCAAGAGTCTTCACCAACACCACAGTTCAAAAGCATCAATTCTTCAGCGCTCAGCCTTCTTCACAGTCCAACTCTCACATCCATACATGATCACTGGAAAAACCATAGCCTTGACTAGACGGATCTTTGTTGGCAAAGTAATGTCTCTGCTTTTGAATATGCTATCTAGGTTGGTCATAACTTTTCTTCCAAGGAGTAAGCGTCTTTTAATTTCATGGCTGCAGTCACCATCATCAGTGATTTTGGAGCCCCCCAAAATAAAGTCAGCTACTGTTTCCACTGTTTCCCCATCTATTTCCCATGAAGTGATGGGACCAGATGCCATGATCTTCATTTTCTGAATGTTGATCTTTAAGCCAACTTTTTCACTCTCCTCTTTCACTTTCATCAAGGGGCTTTTTAGTTCCTCTTCACTTTCTGCCATAAGGGTGGTATCATCTGAATATCTGAGGTTATTGATATTTCTGCAGACAATCTTGATTCCAGCTTGTGCTTCTTCCAGTCCAGTCTTTCTGATGATGTACTCTGCATGTAAATTAAATAAGCAGAGTGACAATATACAGTCTTGAGGTACTCCTTTTCCTATTTGGAACCAGTCTGTTGTTTCATGTCCTGTTCTAACTGTTGCTTCCTGACCTGCATACAGATTTCTCAAGAGGCAGGTCAGGTGGTCTGGTATTCCCATCTCTTTCAGAATTTTCCACAGTTTCTTGTGATCTACATGGTCAAAGGCTTTGGCATAGTCAATAAAGCAGAAATAGATGTTTTTCTGGAACTCTCTTGCTTTTTTGATGATCCAGCAGATGTTGGCAATTTGATCTCTGGTTCCTCTGCCTTTTCTAAAACCAGCTTCAACATCTATAAGTCCATGGTTCAAGTATTGCTGAAGCCTGGCTTGGAGAATTTTGAGCATTACTTTACTAGTGTGTAAGATGAGTGCAATTGTGTGGTAGTTTGAGCATTCTTTGGCATTGCCTTTCTTTGCGATTGGAGTGAAAACCGACCTTTTCCAGTCCTGTGGCCACTGCTGAGTTTTCCAAAGTTGCTGGCATATTGAGTGCAGCACTTTCATAGCATAATCTTTCAGGATTTGAAATAGCTCAACTGGAGTTCCATCACCTCCACTAGCTTTGTTCGTAGTGATGCTTTCTAAGGCCCACTTGCCTTCACATTCCAGGATGTCTGGCTCTAGATGAGTGAGCACACCATCATGATTATCTGGGTCTTGAAGATCTTTTTTGTACAGTTCTTCTGTGTATTCTTGCCACCTCTTCTTAATATTGTCTGCTTCTGTTAGGTCCATACCATTTCTGTCCTTTATCGAGCCCATCTTTGCATGAAATGTTCCCTTGGTATTTCTAATTTTCTTGAAGAGATCTCTAGTCTTCCCCATTCTGTTGTTTTCCTCTATTTCTTTGCATTGATCGCTGAGGAAGGCTTTCTTATCTCTTCTTGCTACTGGATGAGGTGGATGAGATCAGTTTCACATAATGGTGAAAAACTTTTAAGTGAAAGAAAACATAGTTTTGAGCAGTGCACACTGTGATAAGTCCTGGAAGGGGAAAGGGTGACTAAGATAAGGAAGACCCGCTGTCCTGGGACCAGGAATGTATAACCCTTAAGGCCCTGCAGTGGGAGAGAGCAAGGAAACATCAGTCAGAAGTGGAGCAGAGAAGAACTTTTCAATTCCACTTAGGGCTCTTCTGGTCAAACTCAGAAAAACCTCAGGCTAAAATTATTTGTGATGTAGTGAACCAGCTGTAGAAATCCTATTTCAAAACTGATTATCCGTGGCTTCCGCCAAGCACAGGATTGTCAGAGCAATTACCCAAAGCTCAGGTGAGAAGCCAGAGCCAGTCTTGTTTTCCTCGGATGTCTGGTCTGGCTCTGCTCCCCGACTTCACCTCTTTCCCATCACTGAGGCCCCCTTTCAATCCCTCGCCTGATGGGTTTGAGATGAGATTACTGAAATCCTTCCCCAACTGTGAACTCAGCTTAAGTGAAATTCTAAGAAACATGGTTTTAATCCCATAAGGATATTCCCACCATGTATGTGAGTTACGCATGTTGGGAATAATTGGAAAAAGAGGCGCCTGAGTTAGAGACAGGAAAGAAAGGAAGTAAAAGGAAGCCAAACAGTAAAGCAGGCAGAGCTGTGCAGAGGTCTTGCAAGGAGGCTTTGCAAGAGAGGGGGTCTGACACCAGGCTGTCCACTCTCAGGGGGGATCAAGGACCCCCTCCTGCAGGGCTGGGTGCAGGTCCCCGGTAAACACCCTCTGCCCCTGAGGAAGCTCCAGCCATCAAAGCTGGCAGCCCAGTCCCCAACTCAACCAGAAATCATATGGAAAACTCAGACTCAGTAGAAACAAAGCAAAGGAAATATGTCTTTTAATGGGCATATTAACTGCAAGGAAGAAAAATGCATGTGCAAACATTTGGTGGAGCTGTCAAGAAAAGAGAACCTGGGGAGATTCTTCCAGAAAAGAAGTGCTCATTGGAAATAAACTCCAGAGAACTCGGTACATTAAGATGTGCAAAATGCCTAATAGATGCTTGTGTTTTTGGTTTTTTTGTTTTTTTTTTTTTTACCTCCCTTTTCCAAATCTTCAGTTCCTCAACAGCTCTGTGTCCTAGCACAGAGATTTTCAAAATACAAATTCCTGTATGTGGGAAGTATTTCTGCATTTCAATCATTACTGTACCTGCAACTAGGAAGTTCACGTAAAGGGGAGCAACGCCATTCAACATGTAGATATGAATATTGTCATTTTTACCTTATACGTGTTTACTCACTTACAGAAAATCATGTAATGCAGCAAACTTATAAAAAGGCAGACGTTCTTGTCAAAAAACTTACAGTGACCAAAGAAAGCCAGAGGAAAACCCCATACTATGCTTGTTACTGCTTACACTCTTAACTCCAGCTAATCATATCCTCATGTCCCCTTCATGTGCACATTAAAGAAATTGTCAGTAATTAGTGGAAAATTTAACATAAAGAATCCATGTTAAAACAGGGTTTTAATTATAACATTTACACAGGTTGCAAATTCCAGGTTGCCTTTGTGTAAGAAACAGTCAGAACCATACTTAATTTTTTAAAGCCATTTTAAAAAAAGAAAAAAAGCAACTGGCCTTTGATATTTAAGTCATGTTCATACACTTGTTTTCCAGCACTGTTATTCTGGCATTTGTCAACCGGAACCCCTAATTGAGGAGACAGGGTTGTTCTTGGAGTTAAGAATGTATAGCTGTCATCAGGGATAGATATGTTTTTGAATTCATGTGGGAGCATTTCCTCCTTGTGATTCAAGCCCCAAAGACCTCTGCTCAGGCTAACCCAGAGCAGAAAAGAATGGAACCCAGACATTCATTTCAGCAACTTCTGATGTTGGTGATTCTTCAAAGACCAAATGGCTCCCGGGTCATCAGTAGTTGGTGGATGACGGAGTTTCTCTCATTCCAGAATCCTAAGAGAACTAAAGCCCCAGGATAGACCAAAAGGCAAGAAGGACTTACCTCGTTCGTGGGACCAAAGATACAGGAAGTAGGCTATAAAAAATAATGTATTGGATCTGGAAGTAAAATGTTAGAATTTTAATTTCTAGTGTCTTAAAAAGCAGAGAAATATATATCAGTAATACTGTACATGCAGAGCAACTCAGTTATTTTTACTGTAAGGATCTTCACATCCAGTAAGAGGGTGGTTTTCTGGCAGAAATGTGGTCATTGCATAGCTTGGGAGTTGGTCTGGGATTCCCATGCACTATTTTCTTTGCAGCTTAGGGAGGGTAATTCATCCAGCCTGGTTAAGCGCACTTAAGAATCAACTTGTCTGCTTTGAACCAATTTCAATGCAAGGTTAAGTGGCATAAAAAGTTTCCTGCAAAGAAATAGCAAATTAAACAAAACATGAGAATGCAAACTAATGTTGAACAAGAAAATATTAGAGCTTTATTTTTATTTCTTTAATTTGTCATATATGCTTTTGTCAGCCACATAACAGCTTAAAACAATGTCGGTCCCAAATTCTAAACTCTGAGGAAAACGTTTTGGAAAACTGATTATATCTACTGTCATCAACAGAACCTCCTCCTAAATGTATATTTGAATTTCAGATTTAAATTTGATGATGATATTCAGAAAACACGCAGTTTGGTTACTCAAGCTTAAAGTCATGTGAAACTTAAGCAACTACTTTACAGATTTAATTAAACTTCATAGTAAAATTTTAAAATTTCTTTTGTGAGGTCTTATCAAATGATAAAAGACAAAAATATGCCTCCCATTCAGAGAAAACTTTGTTACTTACAAAATCTTATTATTTTGATACAAACAGAAGAAATAGTACCTGAGAAAATATAACAACAAACTAAATGCATAGATCAAAGGAAAATACACTATCAAATGGAAATATATTTCTCTGGTGTTGCCTACTATTAGACGGTATGTAGAAAATATTGCTAGATGTGTAAAGAAATTAGTGTTAAATTAAATAACACAGTGTAAGAGCTTGAATAGAGGTTGCTTGAAAAGTATTGGCATATCTTCCAGGATTCAGCTTGTGGAATTTTCTAGACTTTGTTCCAGGAATTGTTTTAGCAGCTACTAAAGAGAAAGGTATAATAAACAGTGATGAAGGGACTTCCTTGGGAGTCCAGTGGCTTTAAGACTTCACCATCCAATGCAGGGGATATGGGTTTAATCCCTGATCATGGAGCTAAGAGCCAACATACCTTGTGGCCAAAAAAAACAAAACATAAAGCAGAAGCAATATTGTAACAAATTCAATAAACACTTTAAAATGGTCCACATCAAAAATAAATAAATAGACAATCAATGATGAGATTGTTTAATAAAAATAATGTATATTAAGAAAAAGATGGTGACATGAAGTTTTTTTCCGTATAGCAATTAGCTGATTTCCTCCTGACAAATTAAATAATGGTGTAATTTAAAATAAAGTTTATGTCTTTCACTTACAAAAAGATGAGCATACAAAATTTGTTTAGCTTTTTCTGTAATGACATGTAGCTTATAAAAGTACATTATGTAACGCACGTTGAAACACATGCATGCAGCTAATCTAAGTCGTCAAGTAAAGCAGTTATTTAACAGCCAGGGAGAAACTAACTGTAACTCAAAATAAGCGGAAGCTATGAAGGGAACCTTGTGTAAAACTTATTTGAAAATGTTTCTCTTATCTGATTGCTTATCTGAAACTGATGTCAGTTTATCACCTTCAAAGGACTTATATCTGCTTTGGGAAACAGAATTGACTGAAATGTTTACAACTGTCTGAATAAAGTGCCTTGATAAGGCAGAATCCTCCTATTTCCAATGGACTGTTTGGCATTTCTCCTTGGATGTCAAATAGACATCTAAAAATCATCACTCCTGAAAGCAAACTCCCAATAATCTGCACACCTACTTCACCTTTACCTGTCTCGTCCTGGGTAGTGGAACCTTTCCGTGCTGGTTTCCCAAGTCACAGCACTAATATCCATCCCTGATCAGGGCCTTTTCTGCCTCCCTCCTGACTCCCATACATCCCACACCAAACGTGTCAAGAAATTCTCTTGGCTCCACCCTCAAACACATCCAGAGGCTTATCTTTGTCATCAACTCACCTGGCACTGGCCACCTCCTCCTCCTGCATTTTCCTGTGTGTATCTGTCAATCCCAAACTCCCAATTTATCCCTCCCCTCTCTGTTCCCCCTTGGGTTTTCTGCACCCTTTTCACTGCCTAGTACAAGGTCAACTACAGGAAGCAAAGGAAACGTGCTGTCTTGAGGGGTTTTCTCCTGGGCTCTCCCGGAGCCCCAGAGACTGCAAGCCACATCCTCAATGCACAAGCATTCAGGGACCCAGAGCTCGAAAAGAACCGAATAAAATCTGCTCAACAGAGGAATGGCTTCATTATTCAAGAACTTCTGGGAAAACAGGGAGTGCCTGCCAAAATCTGAGACGAGTGACGGATGTGGATGCTGTGGATGTATGTAAAAGGTTCTATGGGGGCTGGAGCTTTCTCTGTACAAACAGGTTTGTACAACACTGAGTTCAGTTCAGTCACTCAGTCGTGTCCGACTCTTTGCGACCCCATGAATCGCAGCATGCCAGGCCTCCCTGTCCATCACCAACTCCCGGAGTTCACTCAGACTCACATTCATCGAGTCAGTGATGCCATCCAGCCATCTCATCCTCTGTCGTCCCCTTCTCCTCCTGCCCTCAATCCCTCCCAGCATCAGAGTTTTTTCCAATGAGTCAACTCTTTGCATGAGGTGGCCAAAGTTTCAGTTTCAGCATCATTCCTTCCAAAGAAATCCCAGAGCTGATCTCCTTTAGGATGGACTGGTTGGATCTCCTTGCAGTCCAAGGGAGTCTCAAGAGTCTGCTACAACACCACAGTTCGAAAGCATCAATTCTTCAGCGCTCAGCCTTCTTCACAGTCCAACTCTCACATCCATACATGACCACAGGAAAAACCATAGCCTAGACTAGACGGCCCTTGGTTGGCAAAGTAATATCTCTGCTTTTGAATATGCTATCTAGTTTGGTCATACCTTTTCTTCCAAGGAGTAAGGGTCTTTTAATTTCATGGCTGTAGTCACCATCGGCAGTGATTTTGGAGCCCAAAAAATAAAGTCTGCCACTGTTTCCACTGTTTCCCCATCTATTTTCCATGAAGTGATGGGACCAGATGCCATGATCTTCGTTTTCTGAACGTGGAGCTTTAAGCCAACTTTTTCACTCTCCTCTTTCACTTTCATCAAGAGGCTTTTTAGTTCCTCTTCACTTTCTGTGCCGAAGAATTGATGCTTTTGAACTGTGGTGTTGGAGAAGACTTTTGAGAGTCCCTTGGACTGCAAGGAGATCCAACCAATCCATTCTGAATGACATCACCCTGGGATTTCTTTGGAAGGAATGATGCTAAAGCTGAAACTCCAGTACTTTGGTCACCTCATGCGAAGAGTTGACTCATTGGAAAAGACTTTGATGCTGGGAGGGATTGGGGGCAGGAGGAGAAGGGGAGGAGAGAGGTTGAGATGGCTGGATGGTATCACTGACTCGATGGACGTGAATCTGAGTGAACTCCAGGAGTTGGTGATGGACAGGGAGGCCTGGCATGCTGTGATTCATGGGGTCACAAAGAGTCAGACACGACTGAGCGACTGAACCGAACACTTTCTGCCATAAGGTTGGTGTCATCTGCATATCTGAGGTTATTGATATTTCTCCTGGCAATCTTGATTCCAGCTTGTGTTTCTTCCAGTCCAGCGTTTCTTATGATGTACTCTGCATAGAAGTTAAATAAGCAGAGTGACAATATACAGCCTTGACGTACTCCTTTTCCTATTTGGAAACAGTCTGTTGTTCCATGTCCAGTTCTAACTGTTGCTTCCTGACCTGCATACAGATTTCTCAAGAGGCAGGTCAAGTGGTCTGGTATCCCCATCTCTTTCAGAATTTTCCACAGTGTCTTGTGATCCACACAGTCAAAGGCTTTGGCATAGTCAATAAAGCAGAAATAGATGTTTTTCTGGAACTCTCTTGCTTTTTCCATGATCCAGCAGATGTTGGCAATTTGATCTCTGGTTCCTCTGCCTTTTCTAAAACCAGCTTGAACATCTGGAAGTTCACGGTTCACATATTGCTGAAGCCTGGCTTGGAGATTTTTAAGCATTACTTTACTAGCATGTGAGATGAGTGCAACTGTGTGGTAGTTTGAACATTCTTTGGCATTGCCTTTCTTTGGGATTGGAATGAAAACTGACCTTTTCCAGTCCTGTGGCCACTGCTGAGTTTTCCAAAGTTGCTGGCATATTGAGTGCAGCACTTTCATAGCATCATCTTTCACGATTTGAAATAGCTCCACTGGAATTCCATCACCTCCACTAGCTTTGTTCGTAGTGATGCTTTCCAAGGCCCACTTGCCTTCACATTCCAGGATGTCTGGCTCTAGGTGAGTGATCACACCATCATGATTATCTGGGTCATGAAGATCTTTTTTGTACAGTTCTTCTGTGTATTCTTACCACCTCTGCTTAATATCTTCTGCTTCTGTTAGGTCCAGATCATTTCTGCCCTTTATCGAGCCCATCTTTGCATGAAATGTTACCTTGGTATCTCTAATTTCCTTGAAGAGATCTCTAGTCTTTCCCATTCTGTTGTTTTCCTCAATTTCTTTGCATTGATTGCTGAGGAAGGCTTTCTTATCTCTTCTTGCTATTCTTTGGAACTCTGCGTTTAGATGCTTATATCTTTCCTTTTCTCCTTTGCTTTTCGCTTCCCTTCTTTTCACAGCCATTTGTAAGGCCTCCCCAGACAGCCATTTTGCTTTTTTGCATTTCTTTTCCATGGGGATGGTCTTGATCCCTGTCTCCTGCACAATGTCATGAACCTCATTCCATAGTTCATTAGGCACTCTATCAGATCTAGGCATTAAATCTGTTTCTCACTTCCACTGTATAATCATAAGGGATTTGATTTAGGTCATACCTGAATGGTCTAGCGGTTTTCCCTACTTTCTTCAGTTTAAGTCTGAATTTGGTAATAAGGATTTCGTATCTGAGCCACAGTGAGATCCTGGTCTTGTGTTTGTTGACTGTATAAAGCTCCTCCATCTTTGGCTGCAAAGAATATAATCAATCTGATTTCGGTGTTGACCATCTGGTGATGTCCATGTGTAGAGTCTTCTCTTGTGTTGTTGGAAGAGGATGTTTGCTATGACCAGTGCATTTTCTTGGGAAAACTCGATTATTCTTTGCCCTGCTTCATTCTGCATTCCAAGGCCAAATTTGCCTGTTACTCCAGGTGTTTCTTGACTTCCTACTTTTGCATTCCAGTCCCCTGTAATGAAAAGGACATCTTTTTTGGGTGTTAGTTCTAAAAGGTCTTGTAGGTCTTCACAGAACCATTAAACTTCAGCTTCTTCAGCATTACTGGTTGGGGCATAGATTTGGATTACTGTGATATTGATGGTTTGCCTTGGAGACGAACAGAGATCATTCTGTCATTTTTGAGATTGCATCCAAGTACTGCATTTCGGACTCTTTTGTTGACCATGATGGCTACTCCATTTCTTCTGAGGGATTCCTGCCTGCAGTAGTAGATATAATGGTCATCTGAGTTAAATTCACCCATTCCAGTCCATTTTAGTTTGGTAGTTCCTAGAATGTCGACGTTCACTCTTGCCATCTCTTGTTTGACCACTTCCAATTTGCCTTGATTCATGGACCTGACATTCCAGGTTCCAATGCAATATTGCTCTTTACAGCATCGGACCTTGCTTCTATCACCAGTCACATCCACAGCTAGGTATTGTTTTTGCTTTGGCTCCATCCCTTCATTCTTTCTGGAGTTATTTCTCCACTGATCTCCAGTAGCATGTTGGGCACCTACTGACCTGGGGAGTTCCTCTTTCAGCATCCTATCATTTTGCCTTTCCTACTGTTCATGGGGTCCTCAAGGCAAGAATACTGAAATGGTTTGCCATTCCCTTCTCCAGTGGACCACATTCTGTCAGACCTCTCCACCATAACCACCCATCTTGGGTTGCCCCACGGGCGTGGCTTAGTTTCATTGAGTTAGACAAGGCTGTGGTCCTAGTGTGATTAGATTGACTAGTTTTCTGTGAGTATGTTTTCAGTGTGTCTGCCCTCTGATGCCCTCTTGCAACACCTACCATCTTACTTGGGTTTCTCTTACCTTGGGCGTGGGGTATCTCTTCACGGCTGCTCCAGCAAAGCGCAGCCTCTGCTCCTTACCTTGGAGGAAGGATCTCCTCTAAATGTTGTTTTCCTGAAGCCCACCAAATGGGGGAGAAGTGAAAAGTGGATGTCATCGCCTTTGTTTATTGTGTATGTTAACAGTTCTGAAAACATATCGGAACATGTATAGAAACTCCACTGACAAAGCACATCCATGGTTTCCCTCTTCTCTGATGCCTCAGAGAATCCTGTGAGAGACTGATCATGCCCTGTGGGCACTGGGCTGCCTGGGGAGGGGTCAGGCATCCATCCCATCACCAGATGGGAGTGAGGGGTTATCCACCTAAACCCATAATCTCACATCTTCCCCTGAACTCCCACACTTGAAATAGAATCAGTAACAATTATGGGTCAGAGACACACTTTGGAAATATATTTAGGGTGCAGGAAATGTTTAAGACAATCACTTAAAACACCTTCATTTTTTAAACTCATTGATGGTCCCCGGCATTTAGGAGGATCCAGGAAGACTGTAGGTACCTACAGGACTTCGCAAACATACTGGGGGACATGTTGTTTACTGTAATTTATGTATTAAATTTCCTTTAACATAGGATAGCTTTATAAAAATAGATCAGCTATTTCTGGAATAGATTTGCTCCTTAGTTGGCTAAAGAGACAAACCAGTTTTACCAAATCCTTTGGATAGTTAGGATTGAAGAGTAAAAACTAACTGTAATTTTCTAAGAAGTTGCACTTTTCTAATAGAAAAGATCCTTGGTTATTGATACCAACACTGCTGAAAACATCAAGAAATGCTGGATGAGAGAGGAGGGAAAATGTTCCTGAAAGGATCAAGGAACACACAAGATAATAAGGAATAAGCAAAAATAAACCTGGACTTGAAATTGTCATGACTAGCTGTAAGAAGCAGAGACAGAAAATTAAAAAAAGAAATACAAACACAACTAGACACAACTTCGATGTGCTGAAATAAGATAAATACTAACTTAGAATTTCTAGGGAAATACCTTTCAAGAATAGGGCAGAATAGAGACATTTTTAGATAAACAAAACTAAGAGAGCTTGTCAAGAGGAGATCCTCAGAAAAGGATGTAATTAGGCCAGAAGAAGGGTGAACATTAAAAGAGCCATCGTTTGTGTTGTTCAGTTGTTAAGTCACGTCCAGCTCATTTCGATCCCATGGACTGCAGCATGCCAGGCTTCCCTGTCCTTCACCATCTTCTGGAGCTTGCTCAAACTCATATCCATTGAGTCCGTGATGCCATCCCACCATCTCATCCTCTGTCGTCCTCTTCTCCTCCTGCCTTCAATCTTTCCCAGCATCAGGGTCTTTTCCAATGAGACAGTTCTTCGCATCAGGTGGCCAAAGTGTTGGAGCTTTGGCTTCAGCGTCAGTCCTTCCAATGAATATTCAGGGTTGATTTCTTCCAGGATCCATTGGTTTGATCTCCTTGCTGACCAAGGGACCCTTGAGAGTCCTCTCCAGCACCACAGTTCGAAAGCATCAATTCATAAACATGTGAAAATAATAGTAACAGTCTTCAAAGTTAAGAGAAAGCTTAAGCTTAAGCTTCTTTAAGCTAGATGTAAAATGCGAGTCAAGAATAACATGACTGGAAGGAATTAGAAATGGATTAAAATCTAGGTCTTCAGGGAAGAACCTTCCCATCCTCAGTCTCAGCACCCTTACCCACTGACCAGAGACAAAACCACCCCCACACCTTCACAAACCCAAGTTCAAGTCCAGCCAACCACCTGCTGGCTCTACAGGATTTCTGCTCTGCTCCAGCTGCTATGCTTTTTGCTTTAGTTCCCAGAAGGTCAAGTTGGTGCAATTGTGTGCAGTTTCTACAAGATTCACCCTTTTTGGTGGACGTTGCATGATCATGGCTGCCACGTTTCTTAGATAACAAGTGACTGTCCCTGGGGACATTCCTCAGCCCCTCCTTAGATGGCATCCCCAGTACCTCCTCTCTCCTAACACCAGCCCCAGGGCCCACTTTGGCTTCTCTCAGAGTCTGTAAAGGTTTCCTTCCCTATCTTCTCTCCCCAGATGGATAGTTCCCACAGATGTAAGCACTCCTAACCCAGAGCTTCCATCTGCATCCTTTAGGATTCTTCAGAGCTCTTGCTTCAGGGAAAACTCCACACCACAGTCTTCTCCTCCTTTCCTAAGCTGGCAGCTGGTGGTTACAGGTGAGCCAGCTCAGCTTTTCACTATTAGTGACGTGAGACCTGCTGGATGGAGAATTTCCATGTTTCCGATCAGACTCACAGCAAAGAGGAGTCGTGACACCCGTCCGTGGTAGGACCACGCCGATGCATCAGTCATTACATCCACAAGCATTTAACAACCACCCCTCTCCCAGTGCAGGAGACATAAGAGACGTGGGTTCAATCCCTAGGTAGGAAGATTCCCCTGGAGGAGGGCATGGCAATCCACTGCAGTATTCTTGCTTGGAGAATCCCATGGACAGAGAAGCCTGGTGGGTTATAGTCCATATTGTCAAAAAGAGTTGGACAGGACGAAGCGACTTAGCATGTACGCATGCACGTGATTAGCTAGAAATAGCTAAGTGCTGGGGGTAAAATAGGGAACAACCTCCACCCTTAAAACAAAACAAAACAAATTTTCAAGCCCAGAAATCTATTCCAGTAGTTTCTGTCCTAGCAGGAAATGCCAGCCTGTCTTCACTCCACTGGTCCCATGTGGACACCAGCTCACTACAGAATGATCTGAAGTCAGTCCTGACCCCTCACGGGAGACATAGCTCTGCAGGGCTGGGTGACATTCAAGACATGCACCGCATATTTTAATGGACTGTTTTAGCAAGGAGTTAAAGAGTCTCCTCCGAGGCATCAAGCTTCTCTTTCTAGTTCCCTGAAGACGTCCCCCTCAGCAGAGGATAGACATCTCCAAACTTGGAGAGGCCCACCACCGCCGCCTTCCCCGGGTCCTCATCATGGTTGGAGCAAGTAAGAGCTTGGCAGCGTGCCTGGGGTTGGGAACCCTGGTCCCTTCTGCCTTCCACCTCAGCGGGGCCAGGTTACTGAGCTGCATCCCTGAAAAGAAAAGTTTGGGGCCAGGAAGGCTCAAGAAATAGTATCTCCTTCCCTCCTAGGCTGACAGCTGCCTGGTGCTGGGGTTCTGCCCGTCTCCTTGCCTCTCTCCCTCCAACAGCCCTCACGTCTCAGGGAAGACTCAGCCCCAAGAGGCCCTGCATCCTTTGCTGGGCGCTCTGACCTCCCACGGCCTGGCTGAACCGTGCGGACGACACTCTGCCTTTCACATCCACAGACCAGAGCGGAGGAACCGAGGGCCCCTTCACGCCCCCCACCAACCCCCACCCCAGGGGAACCTCACCTGCCCAGCCGACCGGCTGGGCCCGGATCCACAGCCTTGGTGGAGGACTTGACAGGCCGAAGAGTCCAGGCCAGCAGAGAGGTGGCTTTCTCTTCCAGCCATCATCCCTCACCTCCCCACCCTGCGCCTAGGTGATGCAAGGTCACCACGGCACAGGTAACGTTCACGTGTCTGGTGTTTCTCCCGTTGGAGCTCGCGGGTCCCTGGACCCCGAAGGGGCCACTGCACCTGTGTCATCTGACCGTCTGGGGCCTGTTCCCCCAACTCTGGGCCCTCCCTCCTCCCAGGGTCTCCTCCCCTCTCTTCCCTTCCCCTCTCTTCCCCTCCCCTGTGTATGTTTTCTGCCTGCCCCCTCCTGTCTTCGGGAATTTCAACTGTGAACTCTTCCTGGGGCTTCCCTCCCAGGCCCCTGCGAGGCTCCATCAGCATCCAGGGCAGCTCATGGCTGCACCCCCGCCTCCCAGCAGGGAGCTCCTCCTGGCAGGACTGCTGTCTTCTGGGACTCCCAATTTCTAGAGCTTCGCACTGCGCCCGGCTCACAGAGACCTGAATATTACAAACGTAGTGACTCAGCAAGTGAGCTGGAATCCAGCACTTTCCACATTTGTCATCCATGCCCCCGAAATAACTCACTCAGATTTACTGGATCTCCGTTCATTCATCTGTGAAGAATCATCAAAGACATACTCATTTATAGCAAGAAGAGGACAGCGTCACTTGTTTATAAAACTGACAAAGATGGTTTGAAATAATGACACTTTTCAAACCCACGGAATTCTGGGCACTTTTAGTCTGCTGGGGAACAGGTATGTCATGGGAACGGTGTGGGGGACAGTTTGTCAGTCCACACCTAAGCCTGGACCTAGACCACTCACGCCCCTTCCTGAGTCTTCACCGAGACAGGGACCCGAGGAAATCATCAGATACACAACAGAAGCCTTCAGCTACAGGAACCCTAGTCACACAACTGTTGGTCATACTCACAGGTTGGAAACAGCCTAAGTGTGCAACATTATCATATAGAAAATCAACTGTTCTACATCCACCAGACGGAATGCTATATAGACAGAATGATGATTTGAAGTCAAAGAAAAACAGAAAGGTTCCCTTTGTTCTGTTGTTGCTGTTCAGTGACTCAGTTGTGTCTGACTTTTTTGTGATGCCATGGACAGCAGCACGCCAGGCTTCCCTGTCCTTCACGGTCCCCTGGAATTTGCTCAGATTCATGTCCATCGGGCCAGTGATGCCATCCAACCATCCCATCCTCTGTCATCCCCTTCTCCTCCCGCCTTCAATCTTTCCCAGCATCAGGGTCTTTTCAAAGGAGTCAGTTCTTTGAAGCAGGTGGCCAAAGTTTTGGAGCTTCAGCTTCAGCATCAGTCCTTCCAGAGAATATTCAGGGCTGAGTTTCTTTAGGATTGCAGTCCAAGGGACTCTCAAGCGTCTTCTCCAACACCACAGTTCAAAAGCATCAGTTCTTCGGCACTCAGCTTTCTTTATAGTCTAACTCTCACATCCATACATGACCACTGGAAAAACCATAGCTTTGACTAGTCGGACCTTTGTCAGCAAAGTAATGTCTCTGCTTTTTAATATGCTGTCTAGGTTGGTCATAGCTTTGCTTCCAAGGAGAAAGCATCTTTTAACATGAGGAAAACTAACCCTTATTTGGTCTGCCCTGGATGCTGCAAGTTTCTTTCATTTTAAAATATTTATATGAATAGAAAACAAAGATTGAAAGCTTATGAACCCAACATATTACCAATGTTTTTCCCTGGACAGTGAGATGATGGGTAATTTTGGTTTTTATTTTAATTTTTTTTTTCTGTATCATCTAAATTCCATTGCTTGTTTAGTAAGAGAAGGAGAAAAATAAATATTTTAAGTGACCGTCATAGAAGCAACAACGAAAATATCGATGAAACAATATTGCCCTGACCTTTTTCCCCACAACTGTTGCTTCTAAGTACCATGAAGGAATTTAGATCCTCAAACTATTTCTGGCCTGGGTACCACTGGGCTGTATGACTCCCTGTGCGTGGGATGATGGGTGTGAGCTCCATGGTATTTAGGAGCCCAGATATCACTCATCTGTAGCCCCCCCACCAGCGTGGAGTCCACACTGCCTCACAACAAGAATTTCAAATATGAGTTGTTCCTCACTGCTGTGTATGGGGTTTCAAAATCGCCCGAGCACCACACCACACCACATGTAAGCAAGAGCCTCTTCCAAGATATCTTACCCTCCAAGTATTCAGGAGCTAAAGATCACACGCAGAAGAGAGGCTGTCCAATCTGGGCCAAACAGACGCTTAAAATGCTTGTCACATAAATATAAAGATGAAATTCAAAACCAGCGTTCACTCACATTGACACTTATCCCTGTCCCCATAAGGACCAGTCAGGTGGCACTCAGAAGAAGCTTGATTTTCCTGCAGTCCCAGGGCTTGGGGACTGAGCACCCCCATACTCCACCCCCACCCACACGGTACGTTCCTTAGCCAGTAGCATCCCACTTGGCCAGATGCCAACTCTCTGAGTCCAAAATTAATATCCTTATTTTACTGACGAGGAAACTAAGCCTCCAGATGAGTCCAATGTCACATAAAGTCAAAAACCATGCTCCTTCTAAAGATGGGAAAAAAATGAGACTATTCACAAGAGAAATGTATTCAATGTTACTGACAACAATGGTAAGCATCCTTTATTCCAAGAACTTATTTCTTGCTCAAGTCATTGGAGAAAATCTTTTAAAACCAAATTAGACTATAGGAAGGTGTCCCTGGGTGTGAGACAGGGTCCTCCTGCTATCCCAAGCAGATCCCAACACAGGAGCCACGGAGCTGCGCTGGACTGTTCCGTGGAGCCACCAGTGGCTGCCGCATCACTGGGTCCTGCAGCCTGTTTATCACCTCCGTCCCGCTGTTCTGAACCCAGCACACATGCCTTCTCCTCCTTGAAGGTCTTCCTGCTCCCTGCACCTACCAGAATAAATCATTTCTTCTTCTCTCTGCCAAATGTTCCAAACAGCCATGACTTAGAACAACATCGAGTATTTATAGCAGCATCTGATGGTGACATATAAATTGAAAAAAATGAAATTATGGCCACCAAAGTCTCTAAGTAACTTTAAAAATATCATAATATCAGTGTGCATGAGTGCTGTGTCCGAATCTTTGTGACCCCCATGGACTGTAGCCTGCCAGACTCCTCTGTTCATGGAATTCTCCAGGCAAGAATACTGGAATGGGTTGCCATTCCCTTCTCCAGAGGATCTTCCTGATGCAGGGATCGAACCCATGTATCTTATGTCTCCTGCATTCTCAGGCTGGTTCTTTACCACTAGCATCACCACTAGTGAAGGGCAATTTCAGAAATCAAGCTAACTCTGTCTGATTGTTATACAAAACTTAAACTCTTTCCAATATCTTTTATTAATTTCAAAGGCCAAGTGACTTTCAAAATTCGTATCACAAATTATTTTCTTGTATTCCCAGCTAAAAAGCCATTGAGCCAAAAAAAAAAAAAAGTCATAATCTTGCAATTCTTGTTCATAATCCATGGAAACTAGTTACCAATTGCTGGCTTCACAATTATTAGAAAATCCAGAAACATTAGGTCTGGAGCCCAATTTCCTTGACACCAAATTTGTTGTTTTACCTTGAGTAATGGGCCCCCCTGAAGACATGGCCCTCAATACGTATACACTGGGTTTCCCTGTCATCTTTCAGATTTACTGTCTGCTATTCAGTGAGTTTTCAGCTTTCATTTAGGTCCACATTTAGAAATAATATTTCACAACCGTCCTCAGCAACCACCTCTCCTGAAATAAAAGAAAAATAAAGAGGATTTGGAGATCACTCTTTAGAGTCTATAAATTTCCATGGAAATATTAACACAACCTATTAGGTCACATTATAGTCAATTGTGCAGAAGAAGAAAACCTATTCAATGACATTATTTAATGGCATTTTGATGTGTGATTTGCTACACATAGTGACGAATGCAAAGACCGAGGAGCAGAGTCGGGGGAAGGCAAACAGTTTTCCTGTGATGTTTACTTCCCAGGCTTAAATGAGCTCAGCTCTTACGAATGATTTGCCTTGACACTGGAATCCAATTTGAGTCAGGAATTACTGTAACTCTTTTCGGCTTGGGTGATTTAATCAGCAGATCTTCAGTAGTGCGATATGCATGTACCGAACTGACTCCAGACTGAACAGTCTGATTTATACATACTCCTTGCAGACAACCATTTGCGGCGTGCACAGTAGCATCTGTTTGCCTGCATCTTTATACCACCGATACCCGCCCATGATAATGTGTCAGAGCAATCCAAGTCTACGCTTTATACCATTAAACCCAAACAAAGAGACATACGCAAGAGACCATTTGAGGAAGAGGGTTTTGGTTTCTGAACTCTGAAAATCATCCACTCACTTACTTAACAAATAAACATGTGCCCTTCCAGTGTATCAAGCACTATGCTGGACCCAGAGAAGAAAGGGCAGGAGGCAAGAGAGTCAGAGAAATAAGATGTAGCTCCTACAAGCATGGGATAAAACTGTCAGGCTATATTAATCGATTGAACACAATCTTTAAAAAGGGATGCCTTAAACCATTAGAGCTCCCAGTCACCCCTGGAATATGAATTTCTCTTGGCTTTGCGCTGGTATTAGGCATTACAAGTATTCACTGATGTAAAATTATGGTCACTATGGTTCACAGTCTCTCCTCCCTGCCCCTGCTTCTAATCCCGTCACAGATGAAATGCCCTGGGCACCTGGCCTCCCAGAAGAAGGGGTCAGCATTAGGAGGAGGAAATCACCTGCCCATCTCCTGACTTGGAGACCTAAAAGTCTCTGCCTTAGGAGGACACGGGTAATTCCAGACACAATGTCGAAGGAAATGAGAGATTAAGAGGAAAGTTCCTTTTCCTCCTGACCCTGCCACACCCTCATTGTTATGAAGATTCTCCAAACTCTCAGGAAGGAAAGAAAATTGTTGAGGATGGAGCGGTAGGTGGTGGAGGGTCCAGCTTTCTGATTTGAGGCTGGAAAGCCGAGGAGGCAGAAAAGCTAAGACGAGCGAGAAGTGAATCTGGGAAGACAAGACTTTGCATGGTGTTTACTCGAAGTGTCCGCCCCAGGGTGACACACAGACTCAGGAAGACCCTGCTGCAAGACACCCGCCCCGAGGAACAATGACCTTCCAGGAGGGCAAGGTGAACCCCTGAGGCCTCAGTGACACCGTGACTAGCTCCACGGGCCTGAAAACAGACAGCTCAGCGGAGAAAAGTCTTACAATGGAAGCCCATTTACTCCTCCCGGAGATAGAATTGTCCCTAAACATCTAAGAGGAAGTCTCTGCCAGCTTGGTTGACTGGAGACTCAAAAAAGAAAGAAAGAAAGAAAGAAAAAGAAAAATGATGCCTGATTATAGAAAAACAGAAAGAAAATTATATTTATGTGACTTCTGAGTTATGGACTAAGATATATAGGTATTACCCCCTTATTGGAAAATTTTAAAGAATTGGAAAAATCTTAAGTTTAAAGTCCTTTCTCTGTGCCAAAATTAAATAATAATAATAATAATAAATTTTTAAAACTCATAAATGCTCATAAATGCAAATCCTTCACAGAAGAGATGACACTTTGCTGGTGAACCTCTGGCAGTTGCTTTGTGCTTCCATGTGGGGTAAGACATAAGAGAAGATAGGGAGAGGGCCCTCAGGTATCTTGGGGCATCTTCACAAGCAGCTGCTGAGATGGGGCTGGGGTGAAGCACATGTGTCAGCAATGAGCATCCCAGGAACAGGGGGATGAAGCAGGGCTTGGCCAATGGAGTGAGCAGCCGGCAAGGCAGGAAGACAGGGAACTGGGGCGTCCTGGAGAATATATGCATCCAGGAGAGAGAGAGACCAGACGAGCGCGTGTCCCCACATCTGGGCACCATTCTTTAGCCTAGCTGACACATGAAATGCACTGTCACAACTCGGAAGATGAGATCTGGGGTCCCGCTGCTGCTATCGATCCGGCAGCCGCAGCATCACAGCAGTGGGCATCCATTCCTCCTCCCTGCCCTTGGGCTCTCAGTGCCCCTGGTCAGCTTCACTTCTGTGCTCAGAGACTCACCAAGGGGGAAGCCAGATCCTCCTGCATGAAACTCTGGTCAACATGTCATCTTACACTGAGCCATTGTCACGGTTCCTATGTGCTTAGGGCCCCAGGGGCGAAAGACCCTCCAGAGGCGCCCTGGGGACCCCGGCCCTACCATGAGGCAGCTGTGAGCCCACTCTGCCTGCAGAGAAGAAACCCCCAAACTTTGGGCAACACTTGTGTCCGTCTCTTTTGACAAGTGATGGGTCCCCTGGGTCTCCCCAGGCAACATACTTGCCTGTAGCCAGCCTGCCACATCTGCATAGCGTTTGCAAAAAATTAATTATACATGACAATAATGCTGGTAGTGACGACCACGGTCATGGTCAGACTGATGGAGAATACAGATGCTAGTTAGTTCCTCTTCAGCTCTGCTTGCTGCTAAAATTCAAGAATTAACCAGAATAAGGGCTTCCCTGTTGGCTCAGATGGTCAAGAATCCACCAGGAGACCCAGGTTTGATCCTGGGGTCAGGAAGATCCCCTGGAGAAGGAACTGGCAACCCATTCCAGTATTCTTGCCTAGAGAATTTTATGGACAGAGGAGCCAGGCAGGCTCCTTGGGGTCGCAGTCGGACACGACTGAGTGACTAACACTTTCACCTTCACCCAGAATAAACACACTCAAGCCTGGACACAGAAGGTCATCCATTCTCTTTGAAAGAAAGAAGTTAAATCCAATTTACCAGATACACCCGAGTATCTCATATTTTTGCCCCAGTTTATCCACCGAAAGAATAAAATCAATTAATAGCAACAAAAACAATAAATAATGACCAAGACCTTTTTCTGGAGCATCTCATTTTACTCTTAGAGAATTTTATCTGACAATTTTAACACTCTTTAAAAAAAAACTTTCTTTGCAAAGGAAGGCCTGACAGATGTGTAAGTACCCAGGACAAGCACGGAACAGTTATAAAGCTAGCTGCGTATCAGCATGATTTACTTGTCGGTGTTGTCATAAAACCAGAGATAAATTCTGATAGTGATAATGAAAGATTGCTCCAACTCTTCTACCCTCACGTAATAATTAGTACTAAAAGGTTTTCTGGGTTGGCAGATTTTCTGTTGTAGATTTAATTTACAGACGGTTTGCTGAGACAAAAGGCAGACATCAATTGAAAATCTATAAATGCATTCATATGTAATGAATCGGGGCTGCTCCTAATTAGTAAAGGGGAAGATGGCCTAAAGTCGAGGAAGTCTCTGGCTTGGGCCAAAGGTTTTGAATCCATTTCATTTCCTTTAAATAAGTGTGGATGGTACTTTCAGAACTGCATGCAAGGGGCGATTACCGAGATTTAGAGGGGATACCCCCGCCTTCTCCCGGATGGCAGAAGCTCACAGACTTGACAGCTCCTGGAATATCTTGCAATTCTGCAAATCCCATGAAAGAAAAAATTAGACATTTGTGCTATTAGGAGCAGCTGCTTTGTTAGAACTCTACCAAGAATATCTTTTTTGTTTCTTCCTGTGTCCCCATTTACAAAGAGGCAAATGATTAAATTTGCTTCACCGAATTAAACTTACCCAGCTTCCTGCTGGGTGCGGGGGAGCGGTTCCAGAAGACCACCTGCAGGGCAGCTGCTCTCTGCTCCAAGGCCTGAATATCATTAAACTGCCACCCCTCCCAACACGCTGCCAGAAGTCTGGGTCTGCACAGGGCTAAGTTGTAGGGAAGTGGGGAATTCTGAGAACTATATTCTTGGCCGAGAGGACACCCCAGTGATGCAGGGGAAAGGAGGCTGGTGAAGAGAGGCCAAACCTACCTTGAGAAAGCAGGACTCTTAAGACTCTGATAGGAAAGAGAGGAAGAGAAGGAGGAGGGATGGGGTGGAGAGAGAAGAGGAAAGAAGGAAGGAAGGGAAGAAGAAGGGAGTCATGAATCATCCATCTGCTCTGAAGATGACATCAAACTATCCATCTTTACAAGTGAACTTAGCTGAGTTGTGTGTGCAAACTTGGATCCAAGTATTCAGTTTGTGTTTATCTTTATACAGCATTCAACTCCCCATAGGAGTGTTGTGGCCACCCGAACAGTAGTCAGGTGGATAAACCGCATGGTTTATCCATACGGATATTTACATGAGAATGGGTTGCAGGACCGCAGGGCACGAGCTCCTGGGTCCTTAGACCACTGCAGTCTTATGTAAGTGAAATTCTGACCACTCACATTCACAGATGAAAGTGCTAAAGTATATACACATCTGAATGCTCAACATATGATCGGAAACATAGCTCTTTTCCATAGTTTACTATCCCATAACCTCAATTATAAGTGCTGAAGAATTGATGCTTTTGAACTGTGATGTTGGAGAAGACTCTTGAGAGTCCCTTGGACTGCAAGGAGATCAAACCAGTCAATCCTAAAGGAAATCAGTCCTGAATATTCATTGGAAGGACTGATGTTGAAGCTGAAGCTCCAGTACTTTGGCCACGTGATGCAAGAAGCTGACTCATTGGAAAAGACCCTGATGGCTGGGGAAGATTGAAGGCAGGAGGAGAAGGGGATGACAGAGGACGAGATGGTTGGATGGCATCACTGACTCAGTGGACATGAGTCTGGGTAAGCTCTGGGAGATGGTAAAGGACAAGGAGGCCTGGTGTGCTTCAGTCCATGGGGTCGCGAAGAGTCAGACTCGACTGAGCAGCTGAACAACAACAACAAACCTCAGTTAATGAGGACCCTTGTTACTACAATCGCTCGTGTATCAGAGGAAGAAAAAGGCTACAAAGACTGCACTTTAATGACAAAACAAAAGGACCACAAAGCAAGCGTGGGCTGGGACACAATAAGGAGAGTAAATAATGGATTGTTAAAAAGCATCTGTAGCAGCATAGACGCTAGAGATGATCATACCAACTGAAGTCAGAAAGAGAAAGACAAATGATATCACTTATGTGTGGGATCTAAAAGAAATGTTGCAAATGAGCTTATCTACAAAACAGGAAGAGACTCACAGGCACAGAAGACAAATTTAGGGTTACCAAAGGGAAAGGACAGGGGAGGAATAAATTAGGAGTTTGGGATTAATTTATACACACTATTATATATAAAATAGATAAACAAGGACCTACTGTATAGCACAGGGAACTCTATTTAATGTCTCATAATAGCCTATAAAGGAAAAAAATCTGAAAAAAATTGTATATATATTTTTCAGATTCATATGTGTGTATATAGTTGTTCAGTTGCCAAGGTGCATCCAACACTTTTGTGACCCCCATGCCCCATGGACTGTAGCTGTAAGGCTCCTCTGTCCATAGGATTCCCCAGGCAAGAATACTGGAGTGGGTTGCCATTTTATTCTTCAGGGGGTCTTCCCGATCCACGGATAGAACTCATGTCTCCTGTTTGGCAGGCATGTTCTTTACCACTGAGCCACCTGGGAAGGCCATACATATATATCTGAATCAATCTGAAAGTAGCACAACATTACAAATCAACAATAGTCTAATTTTAACAATTTTTGAAAATTTAGAAAATAAGAAAGAACACCAGCAAACCTCATTTGAACGTACTCTTGGGGTAGAGATATGACTGTCTTCACACTAAAATCTTAGATGTATCATTTAATCAGAACTCTGCACCTTTAGAATCCTGACCTACACTCAGTCACTGAGAACAAAAACAACATGTACTTAAGCTCACTTCGTTACAGTTATTAAACAGGAAAGCTCACGAACCACTTCACTTCTAAAATGTATGTAGTACAAAGATTTGTGAGACAACCTGAAGTCTTACCAAACTTTAGGTTGATTCGGATTTGCACTCACTTTCTACAGCAGGCTCTGAGCTGTCTTCCAGAAACAAAAGATGATCAAGGTAAGAAAATGAGCCTGCAGCCCCCAGGCATTGTTGGCACAAGGAAAATGAGACAGAGCCCCTGTCCTCCAAGAATTCCTTCCAGACAAAGGGCTTTCGTGAAAATGTTCACTGATTTCTGACGATGTGATATGATGAACTCAGATGTTCCTTCTGTACTTCTGAATAAATCACAATCATGCTAAGTTGCTTCGGACGTGGCTGACTCTGTGACCCTATGGACTGTAGCCCACCAGGCTCATCTGTCCATGGGATTCTCCAGGCAAGAATACTGGAGTGGGTTGCCGTGCCCTCTTCCATTCATCTTCCTGACCCAGGGATGGAACATGTGCCTCTTATATCTCCTACATTGGCAGGTGAATTCTTTACCACTAAGCCACCTGGGACAAAGTCTATCCATGTTGTTGCAAATGACAGAATCCCCTTCTTTCTCATGGCTGAATGATATTCCACTGTGTGTGTGTTATCCATTATGTATATAAGTGTATATATATATGTGTGTGTGTATGTATATATATATATATTCGTCTTCTGTATCAATTTATCCACTGAAGGACATTCAGATTGTTTCTGTATCTTGGCTAGTTTTCTTTTTCTTGACTCTCATTCCTATCTTGTACAGCTCAGGAAGGTCTAAATGTTAATTGACACCATAATCAAATCAAAGCATCCATCTTTCAAAGGGATTGCATTTTAATGTCTTACTGGAAATAATTCTTCTTCTCTAACACCAGGAAGGTTAGAAAGAGTTTAAGTGACCACAGGATAAATGTACTGGCCCATCTGAAGGAGTTACTGGTTCCATGGCCCGTCTGATTCCTGGCCATGCTTGTTGGCACAGTGGAAAAAGCACAGACTTGCTTTGGAGGGTCAATGAGGTCTACTTTTAGGATAGTTGACTTCTCCACTGAGCAAATAATCTACCCAATTAGGTGAATACACCTAATTTAACAAGAAGAGGAGACTGGACTGTCAAGCATGGTTTGAAAATTGAGATGTATTCCCATCAATTGATGAGATCTGCCCTTAATCACCAGTTTTCAAACTCCACAGTCCTGGCCCTTTCTGCAGAGTTCAGCCGAAACCGGGCAATCATGTAAGCATCCCAGGAGACAGGATACCCGCGGAGTGTGGCCCATGGCAACATTGCTCTATCCATGGGGCTGCTCCTCAATCCCACCATCTGACCTCTCGGGTTTGGCTTTAACTCTTGGGTGTGAGGATTGTCCTGGGGCTCACACTTCACACTGAAGGTTCGGTGGAAGGAAAAGAGGACCCAGTGTTAGATTTAGTTTGTGGAAATATTGCAGAAACTGCTCTTCACGAAAACATCCTTTCACCATGAGATTTCACAGAAAAACAATGTATCCAACTTTCAGTACTAAGAATAATGCATTCTAGAAAAGTTTCTGGTTTGTTTTATGTGAAGGAACCAAGGAAGCTGAATATTTAGCTCTCAGAAATCCTGAACCCTGTGGGATGCATTAAAGGGATTAGCCTGATTACTGTTCTACTGGCTTCTCTAACCACGGCTTTCTTTGGTCTAGAATTCTCATATTTGATTTTGCTCTATTGTTTTATATCTGTTGTTCTTTAATTGCTAAGTCAGGTCTGACTCTTTTATGACCTCATAGACTGTACCCAACCAGGCTCCTCTGTCCATGGAATTTTCCAAGCAAGACTACTGGAGTGGGTTGCTGTTGCCTTCTCCAGGAGATCCAACCCACATCTCTGGCATTGGCAGGTGTATTCTTTACCACTGAGCCACTAGAGAATGTGTACGTTTTTGTAAATTGCCTAAACTTTATTTTGAATAAGTGTAGACGTGCACATCTTTCACTCCAGCACCACGTTGGGTGGTGTGTCCTCCTGAAGGTCAGGGTTTAGCTAGGAGGCAGTGAAGCTAAGCTAAGCTAAGTCACTTCAGTCGTGTCCGACTCTGCAACCCCATAGACGGCAGCCCACCAGGCTCCCCCATCCCTGGGATTCTCCAGGCAAGAGTACTGGATCCTTAGGATGCCTGGGGCGGCAGAGGATGTTGTCCCCTTTTCAAGGAACAGTGGGAATATCTGAAAGGTTTTGAGCAGGGAAATGACAGGTTAGACATCAGGTCAGCAACCCCATCTCCTCCTATGGGATAGTGGGACTCCAGGTAGCTGGTGGGGCCACCATCACTTGGCTGCATGTGAAAATGCAGCTTCCGGGTCAGGGCTGCAATGAGCCTGAGGCCTGCGGTGAGCCTGAGGCCTGCATTTCTAAGCTTCCAGATGAAGTCAACCTTGCTGACTGGGGACCAGATTTTAATAGCAAGGGCTTAGCCTGGGCCAGGAAGTGACCAGACAGAAGTGATCAATCATGGCAGTGGGAGGGGAGGGGCGGGGGAAATGGAGCACTCAGGACACTGCACCCTTGGTCAATGGCCCATGGTGGCCAGGCCAGGTTCTGTGCCCAGGGTCCAGGAGCATGGCAGGTGGCCAGCTCGGCCACCCAGTGTGCCCCCACCCCCTCCCCACCAGCTCCTCTGGCACCCAGAGTCGCTGACGCTCGCCAAGCACCTGGCACCTCTCCACCTGCAACTGCAGCACCTGCAACTGCAGCTCCCACAGCTGAACACCTGCCCAGCCGGGCACGCAGGCTCCAGGGAAGGTGGCACCGCAGTGGCTCGGGATGTGCAGAGGGAGTCATCGCTCCGGGAGTCTGGAGACGGGGCAGCTGGCAGAAGGAAAAGCAAACGGTGCCAGCCAGTTTTATGAAAGGGGGTCTCCCGAGAGATGTTGTTCAGGCAGGTGTCTGGGGAGCCGGCAAGTCCTTGCGGAGAAGAGGGAGGTGAGGTGAAGGGGCAGCTGGTGGGGAGGATGATGCTTGATCAAACGGAATGATCTCAGCCCAGCCTGGAGCCCAGCCCTGGGCGGAGGGTCGGGCCAGGGGCGGAGCAAGGCTGGCAAAGAAAGGCTCCAGGAATGTGTAACTCTCAAAAGGCACCCTGACCTTTTCTAAAGCAAACATCCTAACAGTCAAACTGAAATGGACTTTGCTTTCCTTTGCAGGGGACAGAGAAAAGGATTGTATTTTAGATTATCTTTTGTTTGTTTTACTTTAATTTTTATTTTATTTTTTAATTAGAGGAAAATTGCTTTACAATGTTGTGTTGGTTTCTGTCATACGACAAGGTGTGTGCTCATTCATTACAGTCGTGTCTGACTCTCTGCCACCCCATGGACTGTAGCCGGCCAGGCTCCTCTGTCCATGGGTTTCTCCAGGCAAGAATACTGGAGTGGCTGGCCATGCCCTCCTCCAGGGGATTTTCCTGCCCCAGGGACTGAACCAGCATCTCCTCAGTCCCCTGAATTACAGATGAATTCTTGACTGCTGAGCCACCAGGGAAGCCCATACAACCAGGTGAATTAGCCATAATTATATGCATATCCCCTTCCTTTTGGGTCTCCCTTCCCTCCCCCCATCTTACCCCTAGGTCATCACACAGCCACAAAAAAAGAACAATTTTGAGTCAGTTCTAGTGAGATGGATGAGCCTAGAGCCTGTTCTACGCTGTGAAGTAAGTTTGTTTTTTAAGAGCTGTTAAAAAGCCAAGCTTTTCTCCTTTTAGTGAGGTCTCATTTAGATGCCCTTTTTGTTCTATATTCATTTAAGCCACCAAAATCTGTGATTTTTAAAGCCATTCATTCCACACTGAGTCATCCTGAGTGATCTGTGGGATTATTAGCATAAAATCTATACTCAGGCAGTAACTCCCAGTGGTAAGTAATTTACATGCCTACATGGGCATACTCTTGTTGTTGTTTAGCTACTATGTCATGTCCAATCTTTGTGACCCCATGGACTGCAACATGTCAGGCTTCCCCATCCTTCAGTACCTCCTGGAATTTGCCCAAGTTCATGTCCATGATGCTATCCAGGCATCTTGTCCTCTGTCACCCCTTTCTCCTCCTGCCCTCAATCTTTCCCAGCATCAGGGCCTTTTCCAGTGAGTCAGTTCTTCACATCAGGTTGCCAAAGTACTGGAGCTTCAGGTTCAGCATCAGTCCCGCCAATGAATATTCAGGATTCATTTCCTTTAGGATTGATTGGTTTGATCTCCTTGCTTTCCAAGGGACTCTCAAGAGTCTTCTCCAGCTCCACAATTAGAAAGTATTAATTTTTCGGCACTTAGCCTTCATATTTCCAAGTATCATCAGGTACAGTTAGTTATATTCTTATCCAGCACTATTTTCTGACACTAAAAAACACTGTATACATTTTTAGTCATGCATTGCTCAAACATTAAATATTTGTTAAAAATCCCATGGAAATATCACCTGAGATTTAATCTCATGACTACTTACTGTCCTTTCCCACAAGCCATCAGGCCAGGCTGCCCCTAGTTGAAGGACCTGCTTTAATGCTGGGAGAGAAATACCTGAGATTTATACTTTGGCCACTTCATGCGAAGAGTTGATTCATTGGAAAAGATCCTAATGCTGGGAAGGATTGGGGGCAGGAGGAGAAGGGGATGACAGAGGATGAGATGGCAGAATGGCATCACCGACTCGATGGACATGGCTTTGGGTGAACTCCAGAAGTTGGTGATGGACAGGGAGGCCTGGCATGCTGCGGCTCATGGGGTCGCAAAGAGTCAGACACAACTGAGTGACTGAACTGAACTGAACTGAACTGAATGCCACATTAACACCAATGTGTCTGTGCTACTGATTCTTTAAATTAGTGTTCCTGTCTAAAAAAGAAATTTCTCCAATATCAGAAAAAGGTTTTGCTTGCTTTATTTGAGTCAGTCGGTCAAAACACTGAGATGAAGGGTGAATTTTATGCTTTAGCCAAAAGCGTATGTAGCAGAGTAGTGGGAAGAAGCCAATTTGGTGATCCTGCAGAAGACGGACAAAGTTCAAAGATGAATCTGACAGAGCAGGACACAGTGTAAGTCTCTTGACCTAGGTCACAGAGAAGCACTCATGTTGCAGCCTGAGCCCCACTCACCTCTTCTCTGGGACAACTCTGCCAGGTCTTAACTCAGCTGTTTCTGTTAAAATTTTCAGTAGAGAGCAGAATGACTCAGCAGCCTGGGAACACGTGCACCAAAGGGGGAGGGAAAAAAATTTACAAATTATTGGTGTCTTAAGAGTTAAAAAAAAAAAAAATTGTTGTTCAAAAATTGGCCTGATGTACTCTTATGTACTGAAGAATTAGTCCAAATTTTTAAAAAGCTTGTGAATAAAGCAGCTCTATTTATGGTAGCCAAGACATGGAAGCAGCCTACATGTCTATCGACACAGCAATGGATAAAAGAGATGTCACACATATACAGTGGAATATTACTGAGCCACGAAAAAGAGTGAAGTAATGCCTTTTACAGCAACATGGATGGAACTAGAGATTGTCACACTAAATGAAATTAATTAGAAAGAAAGAAAAATACCATGTGATATCACTTATATAAATGTGGAATCTTAAGAAATGATAAAAATGAACTTATTTATAAAACAGAAATAGACTCACAGACATAGAAAATCAGCTTATGGTTACCAAAGGGGAAGGGGAGATATAAATTAGGAGTTTGGGATTAGCAGATACAAACTACTATATATAAGAGATAAACAACAAAGACCAACTGTATAGCATAGGTAACTGTATTGAATATCTTGTAATAAACTATAATAGAAAAGAATCTGAGAAAGAATATATATATGTGTGTGTGTGTGTGGCGGTCACTCTACTCTATAACATAAACTAACACAATATTATATTAATTATACTTCAATTGAAAAAAAAAAAAAAGCACCTGAAATAAAGATGGATCTTACATAGGCACAGAAGCCTCCTGTCGGAGGTCTTAACTCTCTTGGAGCTCTTTTGGAAACATAGACGCATATGTATGCTGATTATATTGTTGTGGTTGCTCATCACTATATGGTGTCTGACTCTTTACCACCCCATGGATTGCAGCACACCAGGCTCTGTCCTCCACTATCTCCCTAAGTTTGCTCAAATTCATGTTCATTGAGTTGGTGATACTATCTATCTATATACTTTAATACCTTAGCATAAAAAGGATGGTTTGACAAAAAAGAAAGAAAATAATTTCCATTTTCTATTCCAGGTTATACTTTATGATCCTGTTACAAGCGGTGATAACCTTCATCTGTAAACAAATCTGGAGATGGACAAGGAAGATGATATCACTTCCAGCCAGTGGATAAGGAGAGTCTACAGGAAATTATATGATCTTCCCAAGGTCAACTTCCAGCAAGAGGTAATGCCAGGGGAGAAGGCTACTCTGCTCCCAGCATGCTTCTGTGACTTCTTTGTGACTCTTGGGCTCAGAATTTCAGGAGACACTGTATGGATGAGTAGCGCCTGGAGTTGCTCCCTGTTTTCTAGATCTCAAGGCCTGATTCTTTCAAACAGACTCTGCTCCCCAGTCTTCTTAATGACTGCACTTCCAGAAGGGAAGGACTACCCAGACATTCCCTTCCAAAATGAATCAAGCTCTTTGCCTCACACACTGGAAAATATTCTAAGGTGATTCTTGGAAGAAAGCTATTATCCAAAGATGTCTACCCAGACCTTCTTTCTAACAGGCATCGCTTTGTTTAACACATGGCACTAAAATCCTGAGTGTGTCTGTGCTTCCCCCACAGGACTAGGGCTTTTCCTTTGCATTTCTAACACTCAAACCAACGTCTGGTGCATTACAGGTGCACATTAAATACACTTTCAGATGAAGCAAAAGGTGCAGTCTTCATTAATGATTTGAATATGATGGCCCAGACAGAACTGATGCTTAGTTCAGTTCAGTTCACTCACTCAGTGGTGTCTGACTCTTTGCGACCCCATGGACCACAGCACGCCAGGCTTCTCTGTCCATCACCCAACTCCCAGAGCTTATTCAAACTCATGTCCGTCGAGTCAGTGATGCCATCCAACCCTCTCATCCGCTGTCATCCCCTTCTCCTCCTGCCTTCCATCTTTCCCAGCATCAGGGTCTTTTCCAAGGAGTTAGTTCTTTGCATCAGGTGGCCAAAGGATTGGAGTTTCAGCTTCAACATCAGTCCTTCCAATGAATATTCAGGACTGATTTCCTTTAGGATGGATTGGTAGGATCTCCTTGCATTCAAAGGGACTCTCAAGAGCCTTCTCCAACATCACAGCACAAAAGCATCAATTCTTCAGCACTCATCTTTCTTTATAGTTCAACTCTCACATCCATACATGACTACTGGAAAAACCATAGCTTTGACTAGACACACTTATGTTGGCAAAGTAATGTCTCTGCTTTTTAATATGCTGTCTAGGTTGGTCATAATTTTTCTTCCAAGAAGCAAGTGTCTTTTAATTTCATGGCTGCAGTCACCTTCTACAGTGATTTTGGGGCTCAAAAAAATAAAGTCTGCCACTATTTCCACTGTTTCCCCATCTTATTTGCCATGAAGTGATGAGACGAGATGCCATGATCTTAGTTTTCTGAATGTTGAGTTTTAAGCCAACTTTTTCACTCTTCTCTTTCACTTTCGTCAAGAGGCTTTTTAGTTCCTCTTCACTTTCTGCCATAAGGGTGGTGTCATCTGCATATCTGAAGTTATTGATATTTCTCCCAGCAAGGAGAAATTCCAGCTTGTGCTTCATCCAGTCCAGCATTTCATCATGATGTACTCTGCATATAAGCTGAATAAAGGTAACAGTATACAGCCTTGATGTACTCCTTTCCTGATTTGGAACCAGTCTGTTGTTCCATGTCAGATTCTAACTGTTGCTTCTTGATCTGCATACAGATTTCTCAGGAGGCAAGCCAGGTGGTCTGCTATTCCTATCTCTTGAAGAATTTCCCATAGTTTGTTATGATCCACACAGTCAAAGGCTTTGGCATAGTCAATAAAGCAGAAGTAGATGTTTCTCTGGAACCCTCTTGCTTTTCCGATGATTGAAGGGATGCTGGCAATTTGACCTTTGGTTCCTCTGCCTTTTCCAAATTCAGCTTGAACATATGGAAGTTCACAGTTCAGGTACTGCTGAAGCCTGGCTTGGAGAATTTTGAGCACTGTTTTGCTAGTATGTGAGATAAGTGCAATTGTGCAGTAGTTTGAGTATTCTTTGGCATTGCCTTTCTTTGGGATTGGAATGAAAACTGACCTTTTCCAGTCCTGTGGCCACTGCTGAGTTTTCCAAATTTGCTGACATATTGAGTGCAGCACTTTCACAGCATCATCTTTCAGGATTTGAAATAGCTCAACTGGCATTCCAGCAACTCTACAATTTTGTTCATAGTGATGCTTCCTAAGACCCACTTGAGTTCACATTCCAGGAAGTCTGGCTCTAGGTGAGTGACCACACCATTGTGATTATTTGGGTCATGAAGATCTTTTTTTGTATAGTTCTTCTTGTACTCTTGCCACCTCTTATTGATATCGTCTGCTTCTGTTAGGTCCATAGCATTTCTGTCCTTTATGGAGCCCATCTTTGCATGAAATATTCCCTTGGTATCTCTAATTTTTTTTGAAGAGATCTCTAGTCTTTCCCATTCTATTGTTTTTCTCTATTTCTTTGCACTGATCACTAAGGAGGGCTTTCTTATCTCTCCTTGCTACTCTTTGGAACTCTACATTAGAATGGGTATATCTTTCCTTTTCTCCTTTGCCTTTTACTTCTTTTCATAGCTATTTTTAAGTCCTCGTCAGACAACCATTTTTCCTTTTTTGCATTTCTTTTTCTTGGGAATGGTTTTGATCCCTGCCTCCTGTACAATGTCTTGAACCTCCATTCATAGTTAATCAGGCACTCTGTCTATCAGATCTAGTCCCTTAAATCTATTTCTCACTTCCACTGTATAGTCATAAAGGATTTGATTTAGGTCATACCTGATGGTCATGTATGGATGGGAGAGTTGGACTGTGAAGAAAGCTGAGCACCAAAGAATTGATGCTTTTGAACTGTGGTGTTGGAGAAGACTCTTGAGAGTCCCTTGGACTGCAAAGAGATCCAACCAGTCCATCCTAAAGGAGATCAGTCCTGGGTGTTCATTGGAAGGACTGATGTTGAAGCTGAAACTCCAATACTTTGGCCACCTAATGCAGAGAACTGACTCACTGGAAAAGCCTGATGCTGGGAGGGATTAGGGGCAGGAGGAGAAGGGGATGACAGAGGATGAGATGGCTGCATGGCATCACCAACTCGATGGACATGAGTTTGGATAAACTGCAGGAGTTGGTGACGGACAAGGATACCTGGCGTGCTGTGATTCATGGGGTCACAAAGAGTCAGACATGGCTGAGAGACTGAATTGAACTGAACTGAATGGTCTAGTGGTTTTCCTTACTTTCTTCAATTTCAGTCTGAATTTGACAATAAGGAGTTCATGATCCGAGCCACAGTCAGCTCCCAGTCTTGTTTTTGCTGACTGTATAGAGCTTCTCCATCTTTGGCTGCAAAGAGTATAATCAATCTGATTTCAGTGTCGACCATCTGGTGATGTCCATGTGTAGAGTCTTCTCTTGTGTTGTTAGAAGAGGGTGTTTGCTATGACCAGTGCGTTCTCTTGGCAGAACTCTATTAGTCTTTGCCCTGCTTCATTCCGTATTCCAAGGCCAAATTTGCCTGTTACTCCAGCTGTTTCTTGACTTCCTACTTTTGCCTTCCAGTCTCTTATAATTAAAAGGACATCTTTTTTGGGTGTTAGTTATAGAAGGTCTTGTTGGTCTTCATAGAACAATTCAACTTCAGCTTCTTCAGCATTGCTGGTCAGGGCACAGACTTGGATTACTGTGTTGTTGAATGGTTTGCCTTGGAAACAAACTGAGATCATTCTGTCATTTTTGAGACTGTATCCAAGTACTGCATTTCAGATTTTTCTGTTGACTATGATGGCTACTCCATTTCTTCTAAGAAATTCCTTCCCCCAGTGGTTGATACAGTGGTCATCTGAGTTAAATTCACCCATTCCAGTCCATTTAGTTCACTAATTTGTAAACTGTTGATGTCCATTCTTGCCATCTCCTGTTTGACCACTTCCAATTTGCTGTGGTTTGTGGACCTAACATTCCAGGTTCCTATACAATATTGCTGTTTACAGCATCATATTTTCCTTCCATCACCAGTCACATCCATTACTGGGTGTTGTTTTTGCTTTGCTCTGTCTCTTCATTCTTTCTGGAGTTACTTCTCCACTGATCTCCAGTAGCATAGTGGGCACCTACCAATCTGGGGAGTTCATCTTTCAGTGTCCTATCTTTTTGGCTTTTCATACTGTTCATGGGGTTCTCAAGGCAAGAATACCGAAGCGGTTTGCCATCCCCTTCTCCGGTGGACCACATTTTGTCAGAACTTCCACCATGACCCATCCGTCTTGGGTGACCCTACACGGCATGGCTCATAGTTTTATTGAGTCAGACAAGGATGTGGTCCATGTGATCAGACTGGTTAGTTTTCTCTGATTGTGGTTTTCAGTCTGTCTGCCCTCTGAAGGAGAAGGATAAGAAAGGCTTATGGTGCTTAATGAATAGTAATTAAATATATAAATATGTGAATGAATAAAGAATATTGATACTCACTAACAGATATGCAGATGACACCACCCTTATGGCAGAAAGTGAAGAGGAATTAAAAAGCCTCTTGATGAAAGTGAAAGAGGAGAGTGAGAAAGTTGGCTTAAAGCTCAACATTCAGAAAATGAAGATCATGGCATCCGGTCCCATCACTTCATGGGAAACAGATGGGGAAACAGTGGAAACAGTGTCAGAATTTATTTTGGGGGGCTCCAAAATCACTGCAGATGGTGACTGCAGCCATGAAATTAAAAGACGCTTACTCCTTGGAAGGAAAGTTATGACCAACCTAGATAGCATATTGAAAAGCAGAGACATTACTTTGCCAACAAAGGTCTATCTAGTCAAGACTATGGTTTTTCCAGTACTCATGTATGGATGTGAGAGTTGGACTGTGAAGAAAGCTGAGAGCTGAAGAATTGATGCTTTTGAACTGTGGTGTTGGAGAAGACTCCTGAGAGTCCCTTGGACTGCAAGGATATCCAACCAGTCCATTCTGAAGAAGATCAGTCCTGGGAGTTCTTTGGAAGAAATGATGCTAAAGCTGAAACTCCAGTACTTTGGCTACCTGATGCGAAGACCTGACTCATTGGAAAAGACTCTGATGCTGGGAGGGATTGGGGGCAGGAGGAGAAGGGGATGACAGAGGATGAGATGGCTAGATGACATCACCAATCGATGGACGTGAGTCTGAGTGAACTCTAGGAGTTGGTGATGGACAGGGAGGCCTGGTGTGCTGCAATTCATGGGGTCACAAAGAGTCAGACACGACTGAGTGACTGAACTGAACTGAACAGAAAATACTGAGACATAAAATGAAGTGAAAGTGAAAGTCACCCAGTCGTGTCCGACTCCTTGCTACCCCATGGACCATACAGTTCCTGTAATTTTCCAGGCCAGAATACTGGAGTGGGCAACCTTTCCCTTCTCCAGGGGCTCTTCCCAACCCAGGGATCAAACCCAGGTCTCTGGCATTGCAGGTAGATACTTTACCAGCTGAGCCACAAGGGAAGCCCAGTTTTTGTAATATATAAGACAAATTTCTCTTTTTACTTGTTTAATGAGGAATATGTTACCATAGCCAAAATAACCCAGACACTTGAACCAATACCAACAATTTTGATCAGAGTGACTTCAGCAAGAACTGCATGCTTATGCTTAGCCGTGTCTGACTCTTTTGAGACACCATGGACTGTAGCCCACCAGGTTCCTCTGTCCATGGGATTTCCCAGGCAAGAATACTGGAGTGGGTTGCCATTTCCTTCTCCAGGGGATCTTCTCGATCCAAGTATTGAGCCAGAGTCTCCTGCATTGGCAGGCAGATTCTTTACCAATGAGCCACCAGGGAGCTCTACAAAGGTTAAGCACATCAATTAAGTAAATGAAGATTCTAAGCCATAAAATCAAAAGTTCTGATTCAAAATCGTGTGTGCTACATACTCTGTGTGCAGCGTGTGTGGAAAGGTGCTTCTTACACCCAGAGAAGCAGTGTCACTTCTAAACACTGCAGAACACAACAGCAGTGAAATTTGCCATCAGGAGTTCCAATCAGCTGTTAAAGAATATCGTTGTAAAGGGAATTCGTAGTCTGCTCCTCTCTTAAACAGGCAACCTGGATACCATACACTGTCTTTGGACTTAAGGCAGATCACCTCTGTGTGTGTTTGGGGTTGAAGTGGAGGGATGTTTGCCTGATTCTCGTATTTCACTTCTGGAAAATATGATGAAATTTAGACTCGATTTATGTTTGTGGAGTGGGGGGTTTTATGTCAATCATGTATATGGTCTTGAATGTGTCATATAGAATGACTAACCATTTTTGTACAAGATGTAATAGGATTCTGTCACATGGCTGTAATTAGCATTAACACAATAAACAAGCTACAGCTGAGGTGGCTGGGCAAGTAAATGCATGACCAGGAAATACTATAAATATCTTTCCTTTTATGCCACAGATCCTATTCTTCACTGCCAGGACCAAAAATACACACAGCAGTATCTCACTCCTGTTGCCATGTATTCGACCCAAATACCATTAACTATCCCCTTGCTCTCTGTTTATAAGAAGGTAAACAGAGACCCAACACCAGCATAGACATAACAGAGCTAAGACCTGGGAAAAATACCAAAGACACAGGATAAACCGTGTCATTGCTCCAAGAAGCGGAGTGAGGGAAGTGAAGGCAAAGACAAAGCTCTTTCAAAAACTGTGGGATTACTGCTATCAGCTCTGTAAGTTAAGATTTCCAGCCTGAATCAGATGAGTGGTTTCCGCGCTTGCTGGCTCCTTGCAACACAGCGTGGGGAGGGTGGGTGGGAATCAGGATCCCATATTCACTGGACTTATTTCTCCCCTGTGCTGTGAGATGTCTTCTAATGGTCCACTTTCTAAGCTCAAGAAATTCCCTCCAATTGTATAGTGACCTGTAATACATGAAGTTGTGTAGATCCTTACAATTTGCAAGTGTCCCTGGGAGTCTTATTTCCTGAAACAGGAAGAAATCTGCCCAGAAAAGTCATCCCTGGGAGCTGAAGTTTCCGTAGGAAAACTGTTGGAAAAACACACGAATTAACAGAATAAAAGCACGTGTCTGAAAAAGATGTTCTTTGGGCCACCCCCTGTGCATTCACGCAAGAGGGGGAAAAACCAAAGAACTGAGAGAGTGACTGTGCTAATATGTTGATAAGATATTGACAGCACTGAGCTGCATGGACGGGGAAATAACAGACAAGTTCAGGGTGAAGAATATCATGGGAAAGAACATCAGGGGCAGTGGCCGGGACCTTGAGCAGGGTCACCCGGTGAATCAGAAACAACAATGATCTGGAGGAGGGGGTTCGTGTTGTTCTTGGTTTTTCTTTCTCTGGCCGCCCTCTCAAAGCCACTGTGACCTCTGGACTTCCTTCCTCAGTTGTCCGTTTGTTCTTTCCAAGGGAGTATATGGAACCCCGCTCTGCAAGCACCTTGTTAACCACTTGAAGGGGGCTTGTGGCCACATGGGAAAGCTTTCTCCTTCAGCCACAATATTGCTTTTGTTTTTCCACCTATAACACACAGCATGATGGTGACATCTTTCAAATAAAATGTGCAGCAATATTCTTATGTTTGTCAGCATTTCCCATCTACAAAGTACACTTGGGAAACTGGGTAGGAGAAGGTCCCTGTTCAGTAGCATCTCATCTTCCGGCCGCCTGGGTGTGGTCATGAGACCTCTGCCCTTACGGAACCATTGTCCCAGGAAGATTGGGGTGTAAATGTGATCGACGCAGTCGTGAAAGTGTGCCCGAGGAGCTCCAGGGCTGGCAACGATGAGGGATATACTCACCCTGGCTCACCTGGCACTCTGTACCTCGCTGATGCTTCCTTCCTGCCATCCTCCAAGGGAAGAATGGGGATCATCGCCTTTGCAAAAGTTTACAGTTCCAAACAGACTTGAGTGAATTAGAAACTCAGTAAAGGGGGAGTGTCTTTCAATGGAACATGTAAGAGAAGTGAGTTCTGTGTCTTTTCTGTTCCCTTTCTCTCTTAGTTTCCTGGTTGCTGTTGTCGTTTAGTCTCTAAGTCGTGTCGGACTCTTTGTGACCCCAAGGACTGTAGCCCACCAGGCTCCTCTATCCATGGGATTCTCCAGGCAAGAATACTGGAGTGGGTTGCCATTTCCTTCTCCAGGGGATCTTCCCAAACCAAAGATTGAATCTGCATCCTGTGTCTTCTGCGTTGGAATGTGGATTCTTTACCATTGAGCCACCAGGAAAGCCAAGTTTCCTGGGGTTGCCCTGAGAAAACACCACTCATACAGAGGGTCTGGAAGCCATGGACCTGTGTGGACATCCAGTTTCAGAGGCCTGAAGTTTGAGATCTGAAATCAAGGTGTGGGCAGGGTGGATTTCTTCTGAAAGTCAAGATTGGTAGTCTGTTCCAACATCTCTCTTTGGCTTGGGAATGGTGTACTTCTCTCTGTGTCTTCACCTTATCTTCCCCCTGTGAGTGTCTGTGTTCAAGCTCCTCCATTTCTCTACAAGCACCAGTCACACTGGGTTGTTGTTGCTGTTCACTCACTCAGTCATGTCTCACTCTTTGCCACCCCATGGACTGCAGCACGCCAGGCTTCCCTGTCCTTCACTATCTCCTGGAGTTTCCACAAACTCGTGTCCTTTGAGTTGATGCAATCCAAACATCTCATCCTCTGTTGCCCCCTTCCTCCCTGGCCCTCAATCTTTTCCATCAGGGTCTTTTCCAGTGGGTCAGCCATCCCATCAATTGGCCAAAGTATTAGAACTTCAGCATCAGTCCTTCCAATGAATATTCAGGGTTGATTTCCTTTAAGATTGACTGGTTTGATCTCTTGCTGTCCAAGGGACTCTCAATAGTCTCCTCCAACACCATAGTTCAAAAACATCAATTCACTGGTGCTCAGCCTTCTTTATGGTCCAACTCTCATATTCCTACACAACTACTGGAGAAACCATAGCTTTGACTCTACAGACCTTTGTCAGCAAAGTGATGTTTCTAGTTTTTAATACTCTGCCTAGGTTTATTATAGATTTCCTTTCAAAGAGCAAGCATCCTTTAATTTCATGGCTGCAGTTACTGTCCACAGCTGGGGCCTATCCCAATGGCTGCATTTTAACTTGATCAAATGCAAACACCCTTTCTCCAGATTCGGTCACACTCTGAGGTCCTGAGGGTTAGGACTTCAGTATATGAGTTTGGGGACCACAATTGAACTCCTAACAGTTAATTCTCTAGCCATTAAAAATGTCATTAAAAATTTCACATGTGAAATACATTCACTCAGTCCCAACACTCCTCCCCCACCAAATCTTTGTCCATTCCTGCATTAACTCTAAGCCCCAAATCTCTAGTAAGTATCAGGTAAATTGCTGACTCAATGGACAGTACTTTGAGCAAACTCCGGGAGATGGTGAAGGATAGGGAAGCCTGGTGTGCTGTAGTCCATGGGGTTGCAGAGTCAGACATGGCTTAGTGACTGAACAACAGCAACAAATCAGGTATGAAGGAGATTGTATTTATGATTCATCCTGATGCGAATCCTTTTCCAGCTGTGAACCTGGGAAACCAGACAAGTGATGTGCTTAGCAAACCGAGATGGAATAGGCATGGAGTAGACATCCTCATTCCAAAAAAGGAGAAGCCAGAAGGAAAATAGGGGTAACAGGCCCAACTTAGCCAAAATTCCAGCATGCACAGTCCTATTCAGTTCTAAGGTTCAAGAAGGATCCTCTTTACCCTGATGATTTGTCCTCAGCTAATCCGGCAGGGCCATCATTTTACTTTTGCCATCCTTTGGGGACTGTGTCTGGGAGCAGAAGCTGGCCAGCATCATGCCTGACATCCCCAGCTTGGGAGGGAATTCAGGAGAAACCGAGGCCATAGCTACTTGGGGTCTCCCAGTGTCTGGCTGGCTTTCCAGGTGGCACTAGTGGTAAAGAATCTGCCTGCTAATGCAGGAGACATAAGAGACACAGGTTGGATCCCTGACTCAGGAAGATCCCCTGCAGAAGGGCAAGGCAACCCACTCCAATAATCTTACCTGGAGAATCCCAAAGACAGAGGAGCCTGGCAGGCTGTCGTTCATAGGGTCACAAAGAGTCGGACGCAGCTGAAATGACTTAACACAGCACACTCAGTGTGAATGTGCTCAGGAGGAATGTGATCAGTGTCTGGGTGGAGGGAGGTGAGCCCTCTGGATGCATCTATGGATCAGAGGAGGTGGAAGAAGGAGGATGGCTGGGGCTTCCCTGAAAGGACCGGCTCGGACAAGGCTGTGCTCATGGTTTCTCCAGCAGAGAACAGTGGCGAAGGGACACCAGAGATCGGGGGAGGGCATCGCACAGCAGAGAATGCTGCCAGGCTGCTAGGAAGAGGATGTGGTCTCTTCAAAGGGTCCTGAGGACCAGACCCTGGAGCAGGCGAAAGGAGCATCACCCAGACTGAAGGAGAGGCACCCAAGGGTTAGCCCTGGGTACTGGCAGGTGACTTTGATCTCTTTATCTGCTTTTCTATAATTCCACATTCCTACACCTTGAAGATATGGTGTGTTTGCTTCCAGACCATCAGAATAAAGCAAGTTTTGCAAAGTCACACACATTTGGGAGCTTCCCTGGTATCTCAGATGGTAAAAATCTGCCTGCAATGAGGGAGACCTGGGTTCAATCCCTGGGTCAGGAAGATCCCCTGGAGAAGGAACTGGAAACCCACCTCCAGTATTCTTGCCTGGAGAATGTCATACACAGAGGAGCCTGGCAGGCTATAGTCCATGGGGTCGCAAAGAGTTGGACATGACTGAGTGAGTGAATACCTTGACTTCACTTTCAGTGTATATAATAGTTATCCTTATAGGTTATTGCAGAGTATTGTGTAGAGTTCCCTGTGCTATACAGTAGGTCCTTGAGGATTATCTATTCTGTATATAGTAGTGAGTATGTGTTAATCCTAAACTGCTAATTTATCCTCCACCTCACATCTCCCCTTTGGTAACCTACATGGGAAAGAATCTGAAAAAGAGGGCTTCCCTGGTGGCTCAATGGGAAAGAATCCACCCGCCACAATGGAGGAGACATAGGTTCAATCCCTGGCCTGGGAAGATCCTATACACTGCGCAGCAGCTAAGCCAGTGCAACACAGCTCTGGAGGAATGTGCTCAGAGCCTGGGAGTGCTGAACCCATCTGCTGCACCTACCGAAGCCTACACACCCTGGAGCCCATGCTCTGCAACAAGAGAATCCACAGCAATGAGGAGCCCGAGCAGCACAGCTAGACAGTAGCCCCTGCTCGCTGAAAGTAGAGAAAATCCCATGCAGCAAAGAAGACCCAGCACTGCCAAAAATAAATCGTAAAAGAAAAGAATCTGCAAAAGAATGAATATACATATATGTATAACTGAATGACTTTGCTGTGTACCTGAAACTAACATTATAAATCCATTATAAACCAGTTAAAAAATTAAATTAAAAACTTTTTAAAATTACACATTTTTCATTGCTATGTATTTCCCTTTATATGTGTACCTATATGTAAGTTTACATGTATACATGAATGTATGCATTTATACTGATACTTTACCATGTCAATAAATACATATCTCTATTATCTTTATTGGTTGTATAGTATCTCCATGATATGTATATACCATAGTTTTTTTAAAAACAAAATCAAGTAATAATTGATTTTAAAAGCTATGTTTACAATATCAGTTCAGTTCAGTTCAGTCGCCCAGTCGTGTCCGATTCTTTGCGACCCCATGAATTGCAGCACACCAGGCCTCCCTGTTCATCACCAACTCCCGGAATTCACTCAGACTCATGTTCATCGAGTCAGTGATGCCATCTAGCCATCTCATCCTCTGTCGTCCCCTTCTCCTCCTGCCCCCAATCCCTCCCAGCATCAGTCTTTTCCAATGAGTCAACTCTTCACATCAGGTAGCCAAAGTACTGGAGTTTCAGCTTTAGCATCATTCCTTCCAAAGAAATCCCAGGGCTGATCTCCATCAGAATGGACTGCTTGGATCTCCTTGCAGTTCAAGGGACTCTCAAGAGTCTTCTCCAACACCATAGTTCAAAAGCATCAATTCTTCGACGCTCAGCCTTCTTCACAGTCCAACTCTCACATCCATACATGACCACAGGAAAAACCATAGCCTTGACTAGACGGACCTTAGTCGGCAAAGTAATGTCTCTGCTTTTGAATATGCTATCTAGGTTGGTCATACCTTTTCTTCCAAGGAGTAAGCGTCTTTTAATTTCATGGCTGCAGTCACCATCTGTAGTGATTTTGGAGCCCCAAAAAATAAAGTCTGACACTGTTTCCACTGTTTCCCCATCTATTTCCCATGAAGTGATGGGACCGGATGCCATGATCTTCGTTGTCTGAATGTTGAGCTTCAAGCCAACTTTTTCACTCTCCTCTTTCACTTTCATCAAGAGGCTTTTTAGTTCCTCTTCACTTTCTGCCATAAGGGTGGTGTCATCTGCATATCTGAGGTTATTGATATTTCTCCCAGCAATCTTGATTCCAGCTTGTGTTTCCTCTAGTCCAGCGTTTCTCATGATGTACTCTGCATATAAGTTAATGAGCAGGGTGACAATATACAGCCTTGACGCACTCCTTTTCCTATTTGGAACCAGTCTGTTGTTTCATGCCCAATTCTAACTGTTGCTTCTTAACCTGCATACAGATTTCTCAAGAGGCAGGTCAGGTGGTCTGGTATTCCCATCTCTTTCAGAATTTTCCACAGTTTATTGTGATGCAGAGAGTCAAAGGCTTTGGCATAGTCAATAAAGCAGAAATAGATGTTTTTCTGGAACTCTCTTGCTTTTTCGATGATCCAGCGGATGTTGGCAATTTGATCTCTGGTTCCTCTGCCTTTTCTGAAACCAGCTTGAACATCAGGAAGTTCACGGTTCGCATATTGTTGAAGCCTGGCTTGGAGAATTTTGAGCATTACTTTACCAGCGTGTGAGATGAGTGCAATTGTTCGTTAGTTTGAGCATTCTTTGGCATTGCCTTTCTTTGGAATTGGAATGAAAACTGACCTTTTCCAGTCCTGTGGCCACTGCTGAGTTTTCCAAAGTTGCTGGCATATTGAGTGCAGCACTTTCATAGCATCATCTTTCAGGATTTGAAACAGCTCAACTGGAATTCCATCATCTCCACTAGCTTTGTTCGTAGTGATGCTTTTTAAGGCCCACTTGACTTCACATTCCAGGATGTCTGGCTCTAGATGAGTGATCACACCGTCGTGATTATTTGGGTCTTGAAGATCTTTTTTGTACAGTTCTTCTGTGTATTCTTGCCACCTCTTCTTAATATCTTCTGCTTCTGTTAGGTCCAGACCATTTCTGTCCTTTTCAAGCCCATCTTTGCATGAAATGTTCCCTTGGTATTTCTAATTTCCTTGAAGAGATCTCTAGTCTTTCCCATTCTGTTGTTTGCCTCTATTTCTTAGCATTGATCACTGAAGAAGGCTTTCTTATCTCTTCTTGCTATTCTTTGGAACTCTGCATTCAGATGCTTATATCTTTCCTTTTCTCCTTTGCTTTGTTTACACTATACTGTTGTCTATTAAGTGTGCAATAACATTATGTCTAAAAAAAGGTGCTGTTCATTGTTCAGTCGCTCAGTCATGTCTGACTCTTTTCCACCCCAAGGACTGTAGCACGCCAGGCTTCCCTGTCCATCACCAACTTCTGGAGCTTGCTCAAACTCATGTCCATTGAGTCAGTGATGCCATCCGACCATCTCATCCTCTGTTTTCCCCTTCTTCTCCCACCTTCAATCTTTCCAAGCATCAGGGTCTTTTCCAGTGAGTTGGTTCTTCGCATCAGGTGGCCAAAGTATTGGAGCTTCAGCTTCAGTGTCAGTCCTTCCAATGAATATTCAGGATTGATTTCCTTTAGGATTGACTGGTTTGATCTCCTTGCAGTCCAAGGGACTCTCAAGAGTCTTCTCTAGCACCACAGTTCAAAAGCATCAAGTCTTCAGTGCTCAGTCTTCTTTATGTGCAGACCTTAATTGAAAAATAATGCTGCTGGGAAAATGGCACTGATAGATGAGCTCCATGCAGGATTGCTACAAACCTTCAGTTTGTGAAAAACACAGTTAATCTGTGAAGTGCAATAAAACAAGGATAGGCCTGTATGCGTTACCTTTAAATGAAAGAAGAAAAAAACAATAAATACCATAAAGTTACTGGAGTCACAATGAAGTGAACATATTTAAAATATGAGTCTGCAAGTATCAGAAACGTGATTTAAGAGAATAAAACCCAAATAATGTCCCCTAGTTTACGAATTCTGTGAGAATGATGAGCTTAGTCATGTATAAACTATTAAGTGGTAAGAAGCAGGCAGGAAGTCATCCGGTCTGACTTGTCCGGTGCATGAGGAACCAATATCCAGGGTGGTGCCAACCGGCCTGGAGGTCACACAGGTCATCACTGCCAGTGATGGAGAGGCAGCTCCCCCTGATCCGGGATGCAGCCCCCGTGCTCGGCCCCCACAGGTGTCTCTCCAAAGGAAGGAGACATGCCAGTCCTCTCACTGCCCATCCTCCACCACCCCTGCCAGGAGACACCCTCTATTCCATTTCTGCAGCAGACAGCTCCGGTGATGATGAGCAGAGGCAGGTGGGTTCCTGAAAGCACTTTTCAAGGAGAGGGACTAAAGCCATCCCCTCCACTCCAGCTGTCTCACTCCACTTCTTGTCTGTGCTATGATTATCGAAAATTTGTACTGCCTGCAGCTCTGCCCATCCCATGTGTGTATGTTAGTCACCCAGTCGTGTCTGACTCCTTGCAACCCCATGAATTGTAGCCCACCAGGCTCCTCTGTCCATGGAATTTTCCGGGCAAGAATACTGGAGTGGGTTGCCATTCCTTTCTCCAAGGGATCTTCCCAACCCAGACATTGAACCCGTGTCTCCTGCCACTGCAGGCAGATTCTTTATCATCTGAGCCACCAGGGAAGCCTGCCTATATCACGGAAATCACACCAACACTATGAACGTTTCAAGGCCAAAGAAAAGAATCTTAGGTATAGCAAAGGAAAAAAGATGAGACAGAAAAGGAGAGAGAGAGACTGTGAGAGAGACAGAAAGCACGCAGCAGTGTCTGGAGAGACAGTGAGACAGAGAGAGCAATCTATTCAGCAAGGGCCAGAAAAGAAAACAGCCATAGACGCCCGAGTTCAGGAGTCAATTAAGGAAAGATTTAGCTGATTATGGGGCTCGTGGAGGGAGGGAGATGCTGCGCAGGCCACAGCTAAGTTGCATAGTCAGAGAGTCATGCTGGACGTCACCTCACCACATCCAGACTGGAGAACAGAGGTGTGGCATCTGACACAACTGATGATCTCCCCTCCCCAGTCGGTCCCTGCAGGCATCTCCCTCTGCAGCAGCACCGGCCGCTTCCTGGAAATGGACAAGATGCTCACCTGCAAGACAGCCATTGGCTCTGTCCCTTCCCCCGGGGAGACATCGCCGAAAGTAATGACACAGCATAGCTCTGGACACGGATGTTTTCTCTAAGATGAGATTAAGGCACATCACCCAAGGCAGTACTCATGTGTGAAGAAATCAGATTGGAGGAATTTTAAAACAGTCCTTTCAAAATTATCCATCCATTGTATTTTTTTTACACTTTATTTTACACTCCTATAAACATGTGCACATACAACCGTATACATCATCTTCCTGAGGATGAAAGACAAGGATGCTGATACAAAAGGGAGTGGAGTCAGTCTAGGAGAGTAGCAGAGGGCAGACAGTGGTCCTTTCTCCTCTCCTTTCAGACCCCAACTCCAGGCAGGCACTCAGGCGTGTGTGCCGTGCTCCTATCTCTCTCTTTTGTTCAGACCGTAAAGGATCAGCATAATGTGCAGAAGCCATCTTCCTGCCCCCTCCCCACCTCTGTGTTTCCCTTCCTGGAGCTCCATGTCTGCAGCTGGAGAAGACCCGCCACTGAGAGCAGTCAGCGTAACAGGGCAGTTCTGCTGACACTAAAAACACGTGCTTTTAGGAAACAGTTATTCACCTTCTTTATAAAATCCCTGGGGTACCCAGTTGAATGCCTTTTCCAGAGCAGGTTCTCGAAAAAGAAAGAAAAACAGTTGGATTAATATACTTTAAATGAAAATAAAGTTTGTTTAAATTGCCAAAGAAATCAAGTTCTAGCAAATGTCTGGTTAATAGGACCCGTGCAAACATGTGAAAATACTTTATCTGGAACCACAAACATCCCTCCCGTAGTTAAGAGTCACTTGTATTTGCGCAGAGTGTGCCGAGTTGCAGTGTAAAAAGTATTTCATATAGCAGGTCCTTGTCCAGATGCAACTGGAAGCCACTGCCCTGTGCTGACCACCCTAGCACTTCTCTGTGATCACGTTAACTGTGAAACAGATGAAGCTGGAGAGGCAGGAGGAGAAGACACTCACAGGCCTTAGTCGAATCGCGGAGGGGAGGGAACTTCACTCAAGGGGGAGGGGACTTTGCTCAAGGGTGAAGGGCTTCCGGCACATGAAGTTGGGAAAGTCCTGTGTCCACGTTTTGTGCCAGAAGGAAAGGCCTGGCTGCAGTGCAGGAACAGGGGGGCCGGGGTTTGGAGTCTGTGATAAAGTTCCACTGGAGTGTAGAGAAGAGCCTACACAGGCACAGTGATGGGAGAAATGCACACGATGGAATAGATTCAGAAGAGATTTAGAGTGAAAACCGAGCTTACCAGTGTATGTGAACACGTATGAAAACTCATCCACTCAGTGGACATCCATAGAATAACATTCCAGGAACTCTTTCAGATATTGGAGCATAAAATGTTAGAATAATGACCATAACACTAAGGGCACAGGCTCTGTTCTAGACTCTTGTGTTTGATAATCACAACACTTCTGCAAGGTGGCTACTATTATCCCATTTCATAAATGAGGAAACCGAAGTCCCGGAGGGGTGAAGGAACTTAATGAGAAAACACTCTCAAGTGAATGAGAAGACAAGCCACAGACTTGGGGGAAATGTCTGCAAAAGACACATGAAAAACAATTGCTGTCTAAGACATACAAAGCACTCTTAAAACTCAACGATAAAAAAATGAACAACCTGATTCAACAATGAGCATAAGCTCTGAAAGGACACCTCATCGGAGGAGACATCCTGATGTCAATTAAGCATCTGAAAAATTGCTCCATATCATATGTCATCAGTTCAGTCAGTTCAGTCGTGTCTGACTCCTTGCAACCCCATAGACTGCAGCATGCCAGGCTTCCCTGTCCATCACCTACTCCCGGAGTTTGCTCAAACTCATGTCCATTGAGTCGGTGATGCCATCCAACCATCTCATCCTCTGTCATCCCCTTCTCCATCTGCTTTTAATCTTTCCCAGCATCAGGGTCTTTTCCAATGAGTCAGGTCTTCGCAGCAGGTGGCCAAAGTATTGTAGTTTCAACTTCAGCATCAGTCCTTTCAATGAACACCCAGGACTGATTTCCTTTAGGATTGACTGATTTGATCTCCTTGCAGTCCAAGGGATTCTCAAGAGTCTTCTCCAACATCACAGTTCAAAAGCATCAGTTCTTCGGCACTCAGCTTTCTTTATGGTCCAACTCTCACATTATACAGGACTCCTGGAAAAACCATAGCTTTGACTAGACGGACCTTTGTTGGCAAAGTAGTGTCTCTGCTTTTTAATATGCTATTTAGGTCTGTCATAGCTTTTCTTCCAAGGAGCAAGCATCTTTTAATTTCACGGCTGCAGTCACCATCTTCAGTGATTTTGGAGCCCAAGAAAATAAAGTCTGTCACTGTTTCCATTGTTTCCCCATCTATTTGCCGTGAAGTGATTGGACCAGATGTCATCAGATAAATGCAAATTAAAACAACAACGAGATACCACCACACACCTATGAGATCTGTTAAAATCCAAAACACTGGCAACATCAAATGCTGGTGAGGATGTGGAGAAACAGCAACTCTCATTCATGGCTCATGGGAATGCAAAATGGTAGCCGTTTTAAACATATTCTTACTATTTGATCCAGCAGTCATGACCATTGGCACTTACTCAAAAGAAGCAAAGACTTATGTCCACACAAACCTCTCTGGACACTTTTGTGTGCAAGTTTGATAAATTGCTTCATTTGTGTCTGACTCTTTGCAACCCTATGGACTGTAGCCTGCCAGGCTCCTCTGTCCATGGGATTCTCCAGGCAAGAATACTGCTCTCCTCTGGGAGATCTTCCCAACCCAGGGACTGAACGTGCATCTCCATCTCTTGCATTGCAGGCAGATTCTTTACCACTGAGCCACCAGGGAAGCCCCTATGAATTTTTATATCAGTTTTAGTCATAATTACCAAAACTTGGAAGCAACCAAGCTAGCCTTAAGTAAGTGAATGGATAAATACACTGTGGTACATCCATACAATGAAATATTTAGTCACAAATAAAAAAGAATAAGCTGTCAAGTCATGAAAAGACATGGAGGAACTTCATATGCCCGTCACTAAAAAGAGTCCATTCTGAAATGGAAATGGTTACCTACCATATGATTCCAACTATACAATATTCTGGAAAACAAAAACTATGAAACCAGTAAAAAGACAGCAGTTGCCAGGGGCTGGAGGGAGGAGAATGAGGAAGGTTTTTACAGTGAAACTTCTGCCAGATACTGTAATATGGATACATGTCATTATCTCTTTGTTAAAACCTAAGGAAATATGACTCCAAGAGCAAACTCTAATGTAAGCTATGTACTTCAGGTGATTGTAATGTGTCAGGGCAGGTCCATCACTTTATCTGGTGGGGGATGTCCATAGTAGGGAAGGCTGTGCATGTGTGGGGACACGGAATATTGGGGAATCCTTTGTACTCTCCACTCTATTTTGCTGTAAAGCTAAAACTGCTCTCAAAAAATAGTCTATTTAAAAAAAAATAATACACAGCTCCTATGATTAATAAAAAATACATTAATTTCAAAAGCAGTTTATATAATTCTTTTGCTATTATTAAATAAAACTCAGGGAAGTACATGATGAGATCCATCAGTTTAAAAAAAAGATGCTGGAACCAGAATATTCCATCCAAGACAGAATATTCTGAGCATTAGCTCTCAAAAACTCAGTGTTTTATAAACTCCAAAAGCACAGCCCTAATAGGTGAATTTGGTGGGTTTTAGCCAACATTGCTTAAAGAAATAGCCTGAACTAAGGAGAGAGAGTGATTTGACATCAATATTTGATATTGACACCTTGGTTTCTATAAGATATGTACTGGCCACTATGTAAAATCCAGTTTTGTAAGTTTCAGAGTTCCCGTCCTATGCCAACCCTGCTGGGACTGCTCCTGCTTTAATGGAGCGTACCCTCTGGCTGGGTGATTCAGGGAATAAACAAGCGAGAATGCAAGAAAATCTTAACTTTAGAGGTGTGATGGGCCAAGCAGGGTATTGACAAGTTCTTGGCAGCCTGTTTCCTGGGTGACGGGCACTGCACCTGAGGTCTGAATGTTGTGAATGCCCTTCACATGCAGAAATCTGGTGATGGAAAAGTTTCAGGTGGGTAGGACAATGCCAGGGCAAAGCGTCATGAGAAGAATGAGGTGATTTGGAGAGGGAGGCAGGAGTCCGATCATGCCGACTTGTGGAATTCTTTGAGACAGAAGTCATCACCTTATAAAGACCTCAGTATTTAAGTAAGTGTATCTAGTAATGATTCTGAGATGGTGTCCACATTCTATTTTAGTGAATGTGTATGTCCTGGCAACGAACATTCCACCAGGGGCTTCCTTTGTGGCTCAGATGGTAAAGAATCCGCCTGCAATGCAGGAGGCCTGGGTTAGATCCCTCGGTCAGGAAGTTCTCCTGGAAAAGGGAACAGCTACCTACTCCAGTATTCTTGCCTGGAGAATTCCATGGACAGAGGAGTCTGTTGGGCTATTGTCCATAGGGTCGCAAAGAGTTGGACACAACTGAGAGTAAATATGATGTTGGGGTAAGTTTCACCAAGGTAGGAAATATATGAAAAGCGTCAGTGAAGAGCAAAGTGTGTGTGTGTGTGTGTGTGTGTGTGTGTGTGTGTGTGTGTGTGTGCGCGCGCGCACCTGGAAATTAGGGTGAGTTCAATTTATACCCAGCTTCCCAGGTGGCACTAGTGGTAAAGAACCAGCCTGCCAATGCAGGAGACATAAGAGATGTGGGTTTGATCCCTGGGTTGGTAAGATTCCTCTGGAGGGAATGTTTGAATGCCAATGGGAATGGCAACCCATTCTAGTACCCTTGCCTGGAGCATCCCATGGACAGAGGAGCCTGGTGGGCTATGGTCCTTGGGGTTGCACAGAATCTGACAGGACCGAAGTGACTTAGTGCACTCGCACACATCATGTCTGAGGGACACACAAAAGGGAGGCCCCGTAAATGGAAGATATTCAGATCCAAACTCAGGATTTAAGTCTGATGTAGATGAATCAGAAGAGCCCAGGACTCACCTTGGGAGAGAGCAGGTCCAGGCAGAGAAGGGAAGAGCCGTTCTGCGCAGCGTGCTCTCAGCAATGGAGACAGGCATGGAGTGGGATATGTCTAAAAATGGCATGTTCCTTTCAGTGAGTCGGGTATTCACGCAGTGATATTTTTAGTGTGTTATTTACTTAGCAAAATGTTTCTTCTTCAAAGGAAAGAGGAACATGTCATATTCGTCCTAATTGCGTTTTAGTTATGTTGAGAGATTCTGTAGCATACTTTACCCTCTTAAGCAACAATTCTTATACATTTTTCGATAAAGATGCAATAACCACAGAAAATCATCATTTGTAGCTCTGATGATCAAAAATAAATCTTAAGTCTCTGAGCATTAAGTATATACCCAGCAATGTTTATTCTTAGTAAGAAGACTGCATCCCTCACTTCTAAACAAGTGCATACATAGGTGGATGTACAAACAAATAGGACATGCATATTCACTATTAAAAGAGAACACAGATGCATCTAATCTTGAGGTAAATTCATTGTTTTTAAAAAAACAGCAGATACATTTCTGTTTTACCAAATTAGACTTCCAAGAGGTGTATCATTAGAGAAGGCCACAGTTTTTGTTGCCTAAAACTCTTCTAAATACTTGGGTACTGCTGGTGTTGCAAACCTCCGTTTTTCATGAGTAAATACTCTTCCTGAGAGAAATGTACGAGTCTCAAACATGTTCCCATTTCTTTTTTTTTTTTTTAATGATATACTTATTTAAGAAACCAGCAGAAAGCATAGAGAGAAGTTATTTAATTTTCTTTTCTTTTCCTCGATCCTAGTCCTCAGTAAATTAGCTAACATTGAACGTGTAGGGTGGATCCATGTTACAAAACAGCAATCTAGTTAATCCTCCTGAAAACTGTCTTGCCTTGCCTATGGCAGGGAGGGTGAAATCTGCTCTTCCACATTCCTGTGCACACCAGCAACGCCCCCCTCCCCATGTCTGTTTACTGAAAGACTCCTCAAATCACAGGGCTTTCTCTCACCCACTCATCTCTACTTATCCTTCCCAGTCCTTTTTGCCTAATAACCAACCCCCTTCCTCAAGCTTTATCTTCCCCCAAAATGGCCATCTTTGCACAGAAATTACACTTCTTATTTGAAAGAGTAAATTTTACCTTATATTTCCTCTAAGAAGATCACCACATTGTAAGAATAAATCCTATTATTTTACAGCCCTCACATAATTCTCATTCTAAGATTAAACCTAATTTTTAAAAATTGAAAAAAAAATAGATGCTTTAAGAATATGAATTCGGCTTACTTGTTATATTCCCAGGGATAGATTTTAGGAGTCTCTGTAACAAAGGCAAAGAGAAATGAGAAAATAAAAGCCCAAAATGTTTTCACGTAAGAAGTTAAACCTGATTTTTTGCTATTTAATGAAAAATGTACATCAATATTGAATTTGCAAAGATTTTTCAGATTCATTCTCTTTCTAAAATGCTAGGTGCCCTCCTAATTTGCCTGAAAATATTGCAAGGAGCTAAATTATTTCAAGCCCTTCAGCTGAAGTGTGGGGTTGCAGCCGGGGTAGGGTCGCCACCCAGGCCACCCCACCCTCCTGTGGTGCTCCCAACGACTGGAATAGCTGGGAAACCTGTGAGGCTAGAGAAACACAAGATGCAGTGAGGGGGGCGGGGAGATGAATTTCCACACACTGCTTTGGGTTTCAGACGTCTCCAGATTTCAGGTTAACCCATAAGAAAGACTGTCAGTTCTTTCGGTCCCTCTGGCCCTTTAAAAAATAAACTGCCAGTTGTATTGGCCTGAATATCACAAGTATTTGATGCAATGTGTTTGTTTGGTTTTTTTTCTTTAGGATGGACGAAGGGGGGAGGGTATGGCCACGATGATTTAAAAAAAAAGCATCTGTGAAAAAATGGTACCCTGCTACTAAGGACGTCAGACAAGCTGCAATGCTTAGGTAATGCAGTCTTCTTCTCGCAGACAGAGCACCTGAAAGGAAGCAGGTTTGGCTAATTTTACTAGTCCTAAGCAGCTGACTTTTCTTGTGAAATCCTCAGGGCGGTATCTCGGGAACTGTTCAAAGTTGCCAGCTCCCAACGCCTGGAGGGTGTGAAGACCGGGATGACGACAGAGACTGGAAAAGAAGGCGGCGGTGTCCTCTTAATTGCCCCCAGAATATCCAAGGATGGTTAACAGGGACCAAACACAGATACACACACAAAGAAACACGGCTTCGGAAGGAGCGGCGCGAGACAGACGGGGCGCGGGGCTGGGACATCAGCTTGGCCTGCACGCCGCGTTCCGGTCCTCCGGGCGGTCGGTCCCACCTTTTCATGGGAAAAGAGGGAATATTTCGACCTGAAACTTGGAGTGCTCCCGTTTTCTCTTGGGTCTGGGTTGTTCAGCTACACTAGCGAGTGATCCAGAAGGCGTGCTAGCTCCTTGCTCGATTTCAGGACGAGGCTGCTCTGGGGGCGGGGGGGCGCTGGGAGGTAGGGGGTCGAGACAGGGGGAAGGGGACAAAGGAAGGGGGGATGGGAGGGCGCGGGGCGCGCCGCAGGGCTGAGACGCAGCTCTGCGTCCGGACCGGGTTTGGAACCAGCCCGGGGAAGGGGCCCGATCGCCGGCCAAAGGACTGGCCGGGCCGAGCCCCAAGGACCGTTACTCCGGGCTCCATGGGGGGCCGGGGCGCAGAGGGGCCCGGCGCCGCCAAACGCGCACCGTGCGGCGCGTCCCAACGCGGGGAGGAGGGGAGACAGCCGCGGGAAAAGGGCCAAACTGAAAGCGCCAACCGGGGAGAGGGGCTCCCGCCGGCCGGGCTTTAAAGGGATGTCTCGGCCTTGGAGAAAGGGAGAGAAAGGAGGGGAGCGCCCACGTGCCCGGGGAAGGCGGTTGTGTCCAAGCGCCACCTGCCGTCGGCCGGGGGGCTCGGCGGGCTCCCCGCTCCCCTCGGGGGAGCAGCAGCAGCGGCGCCCACCCTCCCCCTCCCGGGGCCCGACCGCCGATCGTCGCCCCTGCCCCCGCCCGCTCGGGCTGTGCGCGTGCCCGGGCGTGCCCCCGCGGGGCGGGAGCGCGCCTGGCCGGCTCACCCCCACCGGCCTCCGGGGTGGGCGGGTGGTGGGGGACTGGGCACAAAGGGGCGCCGGGCCCCTCCCCGGACCCGGTGTGCTCGGTTTGCTCCGACGCTGGGACTGGCTCGGTTCGGCCCTCCCGCCGGGACGGGCGCGGCTCTCGAGCGTACCGGGGAGAGGGGCGCCTCGGTGCACACACACGAATTTTTTTTTTTTTTAAAGAACACTTTTCGAGACCTGCCTCCTCCTCCTCCCCCTCCCCCACCCCATCTTTGCAGCCCGGGGGCGGGGACGGGGCGGGGCTGCCGAGTTAATCAAGGCTGCGGGGCGGAGCCGGCCCCGGCCATTGGCTGGCCCGCGGGGTGACGTCACCCCGATGACACCCTGATAACTAGTTGGGAGAGAGCCCTCAACTTTTTGCAGAAGGAGCGCGCGCGCGCCTGGGAGTTGCGTGGGGTCCGGCGCCCGCGGCGGGAGCCAGGAGCCGGAGAGAAAGAGAGAGGGGGTCCCCGGGCTGCTCCGACCACCGCCGCCGCCGCCGCCGCCGCCTCCTCTCGCGTCGCGGGCCGCAGCTGCCCCGCGCGCGGGCGGCCCCGAGTCTCCGCAGCCACTGTGTGCAGACTGGAAGGGGGGGCGGGGGGGAGGGGGGGAGCCGCGGACGCGGGGTGCCCAGGACTTTGCAACTTGCCCGGGAAGGTGGAGGGCCGAGCGGGGGAGGGGGAGCCCCGCACGAGACCGAGCGGCCCGGGTGGGAGCGCCCAGCCCCGCCGCGGATCATGGTGCAGCAGGCCGAGAGCTTGGAAGCGGAGAGCAACCTGCCCCGGGAGGCGCTGGACACGGAGGAGGGCGAATTCATGGCTTGCAGCCCGGTGGCCCTGGACGAGAGCGACCCGGACTGGTGCAAGACGGCGTCGGGCCACATCAAGCGGCCTATGAACGCGTTCATGGTGTGGTCCAAGATAGAGCGCAGGAAGATCATGGAGCAGTCGCCGGACATGCACAACGCCGAGATCTCCAAGAGGCTGGGCAAGCGCTGGAAAATGCTGAAGGACAGCGAGAAGATCCCGTTCATCCGGGAGGCGGAGCGGCTGCGGCTCAAGCACATGGCCGACTACCCCGACTACAAGTACCGGCCCCGGAAAAAGCCCAAGATGGACCCGTCGGCCAAGCCCAGCGCGGGCCAGAGCCCGGAGAAGAGCGCGGCGGGCGGCGGCGGCGGCGGGAGCGCGGGCGCGGGCGCGGGCGGCGGCGCCAAGACCTCCAAGGGCTCGAGCAAGAAATGCGGCAAGCTCAAGGCCCCCGCGGCCCCGGCGGCCGGCGGCGCCAAGGCGGGCGCGGGCAAGGCGGCGCAGCCCGGGGACGGCGGCGGCGCGGGCGACGACTACGTCCTGGGCAGCCTGCGCGTGAGCGGCGCGGGCAAGACGGTCAAGTGCGTATTCCTGGACGACGACGAGGACGAAGAGGACGACGAGGACGAGCTGCAGCTGCGGATCAAGCAGGAGGTGGACGAGGACGACGACGAGCCGCCGCCGCACGCGCAGCTCCTGCAGCCGCCGGGCCAGCAGCCGCCGCCGCCGCCGCTGCTGAGACGCTACAGCGTCGCGAAAGTGCCCGCCAGCCCCACGTTGAGCAGCGCGGCCGAGTCCCCCGAGGGCGCGAGCCTGTACGACGAGGTGCGGGCCGGCGCGGCCTCCGGCGCGGGGGGCGGCAGCCGTCTCTACTACAGCTTCAAGAACATCACCAAGCAGCACCCGCCGCCGCTGGCGCAGCCCGCGCTGTCGCCCGCGTCCGCGCGCTCCGTGTCCACCTCCTCTTCGTCCTCCTCGTCCAGCGGCGGCGGCGGTGGCGGCGGCAGCAGCAGCAGCAGCAGCAGCAGCGGCGGCGAGGACGCCGACGACCTGATGTTCGACCTGAGCTTGAATTTCTCCCAAAGCGCGCACGGCGCCGGCGACCAACAGCTGGGGGGCGGCGCGGCGGCCGGGAACCTGTCCCTGTCGCTGGTGGATAAGGATTTGGATTCGTTCAGCGAGGGCAGCCTGGGCTCCCACTTCGAGTTCCCCGACTACTGCACGCCCGAGCTGAGCGAGATGATCGCGGGGGACTGGCTGGAGGCGAACTTCTCCGACCTGGTGTTCACGTATTGAGAGGAGGGGTGGGGTGGGGGCGCCCCGTTCTCGCTCTTTTTTCTCTGGCGGGTGCAGAGCAGGGTTCCTTGGGAGGAAGTCGTGGTGGTCGTGATGATGCTGGTGATGATACAAGGTTTTGGTGTCGACGGTGATGGCGGTAGGGTGGAGGGGCGAGAAGAAGATGCTGATGTTGATATGATGTCGTGACACAAAGAAATTGGAAAGATGCTGAAAATTTTGGTGGAGTTCAAGTGAAATGAGTAGTTTTTGAAACATTTTACCTGTCCTTTTTTTGTCCCCCCCCCCCCCAACCTCCTCTCCCTTCCTCGATCGTGTCTCAAGGTAGTTGCATACCTAGTCTGGAGTTGTGATTTTTTTTTTCCCCCCCTCAAATGTGTTTTTGTAATTACTGTTTCTTTTTTTCCCTGAAATTCGCGATGGCAACAAAGGCGGAGGGGACGGGGCGGGGGAGGGGAACGAGGACCCGCTCCGGAAGGCGCTGTTTGAAGCTTGTTGGTCTTTGAAGTCTGGAAGACGCCTGCAGAGGACCCTTTGGCAGCACAACTGGGGAGTTGGTTGGAGATTTATTTTATTTTATTTTATTTTTTTCTTAAGAGATCTTAAGAACTGGTGAATTTTTTTTAAAAAAAATACAAACACAAAAACAAAAAAGGGACCATGGCAAATTTTTTAATTTAATTTTATTTTTTTGGAGGGAGAAAACTGATGTCTTCTATGCATCCGATTCTTAACAAAACTGCAGGGAGCTTGAAAAAATGCAGACTGTACAAACGCTTACAAAAAAAAAAAACTGTGAACTGACTTAAGATCAGAGTTTACTTTTCAGATCAAATTGTTTATGGTTTTACAAATGTGATTTCTACTTGCCAACTTTTTTTTGGTAACTTGTTCCCTTATACCTCCTTGATTGAATACCAGGCAGCCTAGACCTCAGTACAAAAGGTATTGAAACATTTTTGATACATAACAGACCTCAGTCTTTTTTAAAAATTAATATATTTTCAGGCGTATTTTTGTACAGTGAAAAGGGAACATTCTTGCTGTGTTTTTTCAGTAAGACTTTCAGGCACTTCTTCCCTTTTGATTTCTTTTTTCCTCTTTTTTTTTTTTTTTTTTTTTTTTTTAGCATGCAAGTATGTTGGTACGTTATGTCCTGGTTTAAAAAGGATTAAAATTTTAAAATAATCCTTGCATCTAAAGGCCTTGTGGTTAAAAAAAAAAAAGCAAACTTTTTTTGTACAGCTATAGTAGAGATTTGTTCAATATTTGTAGGTAAAGATTTATTGAAAACGGTGATATAGACCTCAGAGCTGTTATCTTAGTTTAAAGATTGTATATGTACTGTACTATAGTAGGACTTTATGTATCTCATACGCTGTGATATGTGGATGGGGCCCCAGATGGAAGGTTTGAAACTGGATTCTCGATTTTTAGCAAAAAGAAAAAGGCACATAGTTTAAAAAGTTTCTCATTTTGTGCAATATAATCTAAATAAAGTACAGACCATCTGCATATTTTGTAGCAAATGGTGGCAAAGCAGACTCAATGCACTGTCTACATCATTGCCTGTTTTTTTTTTTTTTTGTTTGTTTTGTTTTTTTTTTTTTTTGGTGCTGGAAGTCTGTATCTTGACAATTTTAATAAATCAGCTGGAACTGATAGAAACTCGCATCGCCCATGGTCTCTATGGAAGTCCTACTGGCGGTGGTGTCGCAGGGCATTCAGAGACGAGGCCCTTGTACGCGCGGGTGGGAAGGTGGCACCCTTCCCATATTCTCCGGGCTTCGACTGGAAGTGCTAAATGGCTGGCCAATTCCTCGCTTCTCTTTTTCTGTGGCTGGTTAGGCAAACCCGGGGCGGAGGATTCTTTTCTCTCGGCCTTCCTTTCACTTCCCCCTTTGCAACCCCATTTCCTTTCTCACCTCCTCTTCCGCGAGTCCCACCCTTCTCTCCCTGCCCATCCGGACGGCGGGCGGGTGGCACGGGCACCGGGCCGGGCGGGGGTCAGCCTTTTCGGCCAGGGGCCGCGTCGGGGCTGCGCGTCGCGGTAACCCGCGCCCTTGGGTGGCCAGCGCAGGGCGCGCGCGGATGCTCGCTGTTCTCCCTCCTTAGAGGCGGGGGACAGCCGTTTCCAATTTTGAATTTTTTTTTTTTTTCTCGACGCTGCATGTCCGCCTGTGCGCTGGTGGGAAGCGCTGCTACAGTTCTGGACCGCGAGCGGTGACCGGCGCTGGGGCGTGGTGGTCGGTGTTGAGTCTCTTTTCGGCGTCGCCGGGAGAGCGGGGCGCGGTGGGCCCGAGGCTGGGGAAGGAGCGCGCGGAATGCTGGCCTAGGGCGGCGGGAGGAACGGGGCACGGCCACCGGAGAGTCTGTGCGGGGGGAGCTGGCCGGGGTGGGGGGGGGGCGGCGGGATGCGGGTGGTGCGTGTAACCAAGGGCGCCTGGGCGGCGGCGGGGGACCCCAAAGACAGGCCCCGGGTCCTGGGCGCCTGGCTTTATCCCCGCGGACGACGCGCGCGCCTCGGCGCCGCGCCCTGGGGCCTGGAGACGCGCGAGAAGACCCGCGCCGGGGCCGCGAGGCCGCCGAGCTGCGGGGATGAGCGGGAAAGCCCACCCGGGCCCCCGGCTCCAGGGTCGCGCGCCGGCTCCAGGGCCGTCCTGGAGATGGCCGGGGGCAGGGGGGCTCCTAGGTGGTTCGGCCCTTGCCGAGCTCTCCGTGAGGGGCACCGTTTGCCTGGCCCGTCGACTCCCGCTCCCCCACTCTCGTTTCCCCAGACCCGGCCGCCTGTGTCAGGGAGTCTTCGCGGCGGGCCCGGCTGGCAAGCGCCGCCCGGCACGCGCGCCCCTGGCCCCGCGCCCTTTCGGTGCCTTCGACCCCTCTTTCCCCGGGGGGCGCGCCGAGGGAGGCAGGGAGGCTGCGCGGAGGCCGCGCCGGGGCCCGAGCGCCAACCTCAAGCTCTGCCTCCGAGAGAGCGGGCGCCTGCAGTGGGGGAGGTTTGCAGTGGCTCATTGAAACTAGGTTCAAAATCACCACTACTCTCTTGGGTCACCTACTGCAATGATTTACCAAGGTTTGGTCTCCGTTTTTATCGAGATGCTGGCGAGATGAATGCTCCACGCATTGCCGGGAGCTGCTAGGCCAGGGGCGCGCGGGCACCCTTCCAGCCTGGCTTCCTTCTCCCCTGCCTCTAGGGCCCCGTCCCTGCCTGTTTGGCCTCCCCCGGCCTCCCTCCTCTTCTCAGCGAGTCTCCACCCCGGCCCCTACCCCCTGGGATGCGAAGCCAGCAAGCTTTGGCCGTAGATGGACACATTTCTTTTCTGTGGCTGTTCATTTCTAGAAATCATGAGATTTCCGTAGAACACTTGGGAGGAGAAAGGGCTGAGGGTGTTAAATAACAAGGTTCTCAACATTAGAACTGGATCTCTGGAATTGTTTACCTCCCCCCCCGCCCCCCCTCCCAAATGATAAGACTGATGTAGTCGTTGGTGGGACATTTATTTTAGCCACGAGTAATTGAACCAGCGGTTTACAATTGACGCTTCTCTGTGCTGGGAATTTTACATGGTGGCCCTCTGCTGCAGTTCTAAAACTTGTTGAAAACACAAACCCATTCATAAAATTGAGTCGATGTACTTGGAAAACCTGAAAACTTTGCATGTATTTTATGTTTCAATCATAGATGAATCGGACATTTTCTGTGGTGAGGTAGAAACTTTGCAGTAGTAACATGTAATGATTTGGCTTCAGAATGGAAAAGCATAGTCTGGATGAAAATTTTCAAAAAGTTATGTAGCCTAAGTTCTTGATAGTAAAAGAAGAAAAAAAAATAGAGATCGGCGATCTAAAATTAAAAACCTGTTAGAACTCAGGACAGGCGCTTGAATGCGCTTTTAACAATATTTAAGGCTGTTTTGATGAATGCATTGTGAAAATCATTCTTAATTCTTTATTGAATGTCTAAAACATAATATAATACACAAGGTATTCTTGCCACTGGATAGTCTTCAATAAAAGTTTAATTGCATTTTTTTGGTCTCTTAAGTAAGTCTTATTTTGAACTAAGCATTAACAGAATATTTTTAAATAGTAAGGGGGGAGGGGGGGAGGGATGCCTAGTGCACTGCAGCTTAGTCAGTGGGTATCCTGCTGTTTGTAAGTTGTTCACAGATTTAGGATGGCATTTTACTAAGATTTCCATCTTAAAGAACTTGAACCAGCATTCTCTTATTCTTTAAACTGTGGAAATAATCTTCCAGTTTTTACACTCTGATATGCATCCTTTTATTAAAAATATATAATGCTAATGAAGGCAGTGTATTTAAACTGTGCTTTGCAAATATTATGTATGTTATGAATGACTACGGTCACAGGGCAAATTATTTGTTAGATCCTTTGGGGGGAAAAATCATTAAAACCATTTTGAGCAGAGATGTTTCATTTTAATGTTAATTGAGAGGAAGGGATTTAAATATGCATGTATATAGCAGTCAGGATCACTTAGGGTTCTTTTTTTTTTTTTCTTTTCGAAAGAAAAAGACTCAAACAGCAAGACTTGTTTTTCCCTTGTCTGGGAGTTGGAACCAGAGTCATTTGCTATTGGTACACTTTGAGAAACTTACGCTTGTTTTTCTCTTCAGAATTTAAATGACTTTTGAAAGTAATCTGAGAAATAAAGCAAATAAGTTGCTCTTTTTTAAAGTAGTCATTCAATATAAATATATTATATCAATCTTAACTTTTTTATTCTCTGATATGATTAATAATATGTATATTCTTACTTTTTCTTCTAATGGGCATATGTATCCTTGTGAACACTTTATAGAGAGGTTTTCTTGGACTCTCCCATTTATAGAATCTTTATACTCTTTTACTGTGGTCCCCTGCTTTTAACAGATTTCTGAGGCCAATATATTTGTGCTTTTTTCTTATGTAGGATGACCAGCGAAAATAGTTTACTGAGTTGTCAATTTTACCAGTAGATAAGAAACTTTCTTTATTACAGCTTCAGGGAAGATTTTTCAGGATATTTCTCAGTTATTGTAAGGGCCAAATTTTATAAAATTTCATTAGGAATGTCAGTTTCAAATACCCTTTGTATAGCCTAGGCCTGTAAGAATACCAAGACTGAGCCTTATGTATCTAACACGGGAATTCACAAGCTCCCAAAGTAACCGTCTCCATGTAATGACTCTTAGATGTGCTTTTCAGCCATCTGGCTAGTTTAATCATTGGTCCTTTCTCACTGTTCATTTACTGGATTTTTTCTGCCACACCCCCTTTCATCTGATGATCTGGCAAAGTCTGCTCTTTGATAACTCCTTTTTCTTCCCTCTCTGTGGGGCCCTCATTTTCAATCACAATAAAGATTAAACGCAATTTCTTAAACTCAGTTCTCTTCCATTTTACCTTGCTACTGGCTGTTTTCTTGAATCCTAACATAGCTTTTCTTTCTTCCTTTTTTCACTGTAGTTATTTTTTTTAACACTACCTATATCAACTAGCTGCCTAATTAGTTTTATCTCTTCCATGTGGATGCAGTGAGTTTTTAAGAGAATTTCACAAACAAGTAGTTTTTTAGTGAACTTAAACAGAAGTTTAAAGGAGACCTATTTTTATACTCAGTAAAAGCACAAAAGTGCAGAAAGTATACAATGGCTTACAAAGGGAAACATAAGTTCATAATGTTCCATGTATAAAAGTAATACTTTTATTGGGTAGAGATACTCCGAGAAGATTCAATACCTCTGCCAGTGCACAGACAGGACTGTTTTACATGACCCGGGAACTTCTGTTGCAAATGGATCACTTCTGTGTAGAGAAAACAAACCACTAAGAGCAATATGGTCAAGTGGAGATGTGTTTTGACATGAGCGATTGGTGAATTGAGACAACCTGGATGGGCAGACGTGAGGCTTCCTTCTCAATGTTTGATCAAGCTTCTTTTACTTAGTCACATAGACGTGGATTTTCTCTGCTGTGAAAATGACACAGCAGAGCAGTATGACAAGCTGTTGGAAAATGCGTAAAAACAATTCACTCTAGGGTTGTTGAAGTGACTTTGACGCTGACCTTATTTTATTAGACCTATTGTATTTCCTCGTTATAAAAAAAAAGCCACTGGAAATATTGCTAATATGCAACCTAAAGAATTTTGATCAAATAGATATTGACAAAGGGCCCTCTTGACACACATTTCTTCATCCAGCTTCTATTCAGAAACACAGTGCCCTTGGATCACATCGGGCAAAACATTCTATGCCATTACCCTTAATTTCCCATTTTGTCTATTTTTACTCTTGTACATATGTGGTGGGTTTAAGAGTCTTTGGCATTTGTTCCATGACACCCTTTTCTGGAACGGACTGTTTTAGGAAGGAGCCTGCTGTTCCAACGTGGGGCTCCTAGCGGTGGTGGCGTAACAGCGCTCCCTGGAGGCGACCAGGACGGGGCCACCTGACACCCAGAGCAGTTTCCAGCAGGACGCTGCCCAAGTCTGTATTTTCAGAGCCACTCCAGGTTTGGGAGCAGGAAAGTTAAAAAAAAAAAACCCTTTTGTTTAGAAGTCTGAGTGGTTTGCGGAGGGGGGGGGACCTTTATTAGAGTTTGCATGCCAGCGCACGACCAGAGGCTGTGAAACAGAGGGGACTGCTCCCTGAGGCCGGGCGCTGGAGGATGATGTCTGATAGCACTAAGGGGAAAAGGAAATGCATGGCGAAGTCTTGTCTTCTGTACCCTGTCTAGCATGCAGTTTCGTGTGTTAAAACGGTGTATGACATTGCTGTATCAAAGTTGTAAAATTAAGCATTATTTATTGAAAACTATGTATTTTTTTGTAAAAACCTGATCACATAGAGCATATCAGTGGCTGTGCTTGGTGTTTCAATGGAACCAGCTTCTCGCCCCACCCCCTTGGTATGCAGCGCTATTGCTCAGGGTTGAAAATAGTATACCCCAATGTCTCTTTTCAAGAGTTTTTCACAGAGGAATACATTTGTTCAAAAGACTCTAATAAAATTGTGTGATTGATCTGCACTTGTGGTTTTCATGTGGCTTTTTTCCTGTTTTGCATCTTGATAACTACTGCTGAGTTTCTAATGTGTGGTCCTCCATACTGATACTGTGGACAGGTTCTGGAAAGTTCTGAGTGTCAGCCTGGAGAGGAACAGGCCCCCAGAAATGCTTTGGGCAGGTTTGAGAGCTGCTGATGTTGCGAATAAGCATGATAGTAATGTCTTGAGATTTTTAACTGGTCAACTGAGTGAGTCAAAGCATAGACTATAGAAGGGTAGATGGACATGTGTTGTCAGAAATGCTTGAAGTAGAAAATGAAGGAAGAATATCAGGGGCAGTTGCTGCTGTTGAATTCAATACCAGCAAACTCCGTTTCTCTGTCTTTTTCTTTTCTATAACAATTTACAGCGTAAATGTATTTTGACATAGAAATCATTCTGTATTGAGATTCTTGATATAAAATACTTTTATGGAAGCCTGTAAGTGATCCTTGGAACTATTACCAGATTTTTTAAAAGATGTGTTTACATGGTGAGTGTTTGTTGTATATTAAATTTGCTTTTGTAGAAATGTTTGTGTTGTATTGTAACAATTTTCAAGTGCACAACTAACACAATCACACGTAAGTGCTTAGTTACACCAGTTTTCAGTACAAACCAAAGGACAACTCAGTCTCATCATTAGAAAATATAGTCAATGTGTTCACTTCATGAATATCTTAGGAGGTTTTTCACTTTGGTAGAATTTTAGTTTACTTATATTTTAAAGGAAACAAACAAACAAAAAATAGACCCTGTGTGAATGATACCTGGCATAAACATTCCTTGCGATTAATTACTAAAGGATCCTGAATGTGTTTCAAATTCCTCATTGCAACTCCTTGTGCTGTTTGTTACACTCCTTGACTTTCAAGATGTGGGTTTCATAAAAACAGGAAAAAAATAATTAAGCAGTTAAATTATTGAAGAGACATCTATGGCTAAAATATCACTGGTAGGAAAGCATAAAATGTGAAAACTCTGGCTTGGCAAGTGTCCCATTAAATCTAGCCAGGAGTGAAAGGAAGAGGAGATATCCCCTACCTCAGTGATGGCTTATCTGTGAAGGACAGTAGAAAGAGTAACCCTGGACTCAAGGATGAATGACATTCTTGTTGGAAGCTACACTGGTTCTACTTGAAAGGAAATACTTTTATGATATGTATAGCTGGTGAATGGGCCATCACTGAATCTGGATTTTGACATTAGGTCAAGCCCATATAACTTCATTAAAAAATGCGATGCACTTTGATCTTTTTAAACTCGTGGGTATGGAATACGGCCTTAGCAGGGGAGGTCCTATCGCTTTACATTTTTGTCATCTCACAGAACAATTGCATAGCTACAGACTGTTCCCTCTGTGCCCAGACAGAAAGCTAGATCTCATCATAGTCTCTCATACACTGAGTAGACTGAAAAAAATGAGGAGGGATAAGATTCGCCTTTTTGATGTCTCTTTATATGAAAATAATCACCAGTGTATATTTAGCTTGAGTTTACACATCATAGGTGCCAATCGTTTGGAGTACCCATCATTAGCTACTTCTGCTAGCTTGAGCATATTCCCCTTTTCAGCTGGACCTAAAGACCCTGTCTTTCCCAGGGCCCCTGACTGAGGTTAATTTGGCCTAGAGGTCCTCAAACTAAAGGATTGCTCATGGGGACTTCCTTGGCAGTCCAGTGGTTAGGACTATGCTTTCACTGCTGAGGCCCAGGTTCGATCCCTCGTTGGGGATCCCATAAGCCACCAAGCAGCTTGACAAACAGACAAAACACAAGCAAACCCCCCCCCCCCGCCCCGCCCAAGAAGAAACAAAACAGAAAGATCACTCATGGATGAAAGGCTTGCTTCAAACCTGGAACTCATTCTGTCTCTCTCAAGAGTTAAGCTGAACTAATAGAATCCTCCTCAAATTTGGGCTTGAAAAACGCATAGATCTGCTGACTTCTCTGCAGGATTTGAATAGAGGTGGGGAAGGTCTTACATGGCTGGAGTAGGCATTGTAGCTAGAAGGAGGCCAAAAACAAGGGGAAACTGAGAAGCAGAAATGGGAGGCAGAGAAATCCTGAGGGAGAATCCTGTGACCCCTTAGATGGAACTCCACTGCCTGGAGGAGGTGTCCTGGTGGCTGCAGGCCCAGTTCAGTGGGGTTAGCCACAGAAATCAGTGGACGCTGGCAGGCTACTCAATAGTTGATTGTCCACTTTTCTTTACTAAAATGCACACTTTGGTTTGAATCACAATAAGACCAGCTGGAAAGGTAGCGTCCCTTGCAGAGAGGTGCTCTGTGACATGGTTCTGAGCAGGGAGATGTTGCTCAGGCCAGCTCAGTGAGACCTCCAGGAAAACACCTTTACAGGAGGGCATATGGGGTGGTCACATGCCATTCTGCAAAGGCTCCTTCCATTTGGGATGTGAATGTGATGGCTGGAGCCACAGGTATGAGCCTGAAGCAGAGGGAAACGGAATTCCAGAGTCCTTGACCAGCCTGCCAGATCACCCCAACCAGGGCTCAGGTTTGAGTAGGTGGTGGTTACACAGATTTTCTCTTAAATGTGGCCAAACCGAAACCAAATAAACCCCTATTTCTTTGGGATTATTTGAGAGTGTCTGTGTTTCTTTTAACCCAGTGAGAACAACCAAAAGCCGTCCAGATAGCCAGAGGGAGGATAGCATGTTAAATATTGGAAAATGAAAGAGTTTAGTCAAATGCACAAAAGTAAAATAAGTTTTCAAAAATGGTAAAGAGGGAAAGAAAGAAATGTCAAGCATTTCCACAGTCACACAGGACATTGGCTTTACCCTCTGAAATTTTAGATTCATTTTTAAGAAACATCTACATCAAAGATTTGTTTGAGAACGACTTTGCATTTGTAGATACTTACAGCTTTAGGATGGCGCAGCATCCCACATTCATCTTCAGCTCTCAGATGTGTCGGGACTCCTTTGCCAAGAAATAACTCTTCAGGGACCCTGGTCCCCAGCACAGCCTTCCCCACTGTCGTGTTAAATCAGGGCTTATTTCAGTTGGTAGATGTCATCTCAAAACGAAGGGGTCTTCAAATGGTATTCATTCCTATTTTGTCCCTTATAGGTAAAAATTTGATTTTCTAACTTGTCGAATGGTAAAAGTCACAAGCTTAGTGGAGTGAATTCAGGACCTAAAGAAGCAGAAGTGAAGGAGAAGGAGGGGGAGGAGGAGAAGAAAGAAGTGGGAGGGAGAGAAGACAGATTAATAAGGAATCTATAAAGACACACACATATTAATAGCTCAAAACTCTGGGGTCCCCTCGTGAGAGTATAAACAGCTGCACTCAGGTGATTCTGAATGTGTCACTGTGTTCTATCACATTACAAAAATCAGTGTTTATAATAGTGACAGTGAGCCATGAAAAACGTGTTTAAACGGTGCTCATTTGTGACCTATTTAACAAGGCTGGGGAGTATGAGATCATGTCTTAAATATTTCTACTCAACGTCATTTTAAATCAAACCAGAAGGTTCTAGAAGATTCACTTCTGCCTAAGCCCTTTCCACGTGCTAGTGTTTTATTGAAAAAAAAAGAAAAAAAGTCTTTTCGGAACAAAATCTAGCAGGAGTTAGTTAATACAAGTAAAGAGCCTTTGCTTGGGGGCGGGGGCCGCACAGGCAAGCTGGAGAGACCAAAAGAGAGCTCTGCGTGGCCCCTAGTGGAGAGGCTTGGGTTAGGAGGCTAAGATGCCACTTTTCGGTCCAAGTCTGTACGATCCAGAGATGTGGAGGAAGGCCTCTGGGCTGCGTGAGGGGCAGGGTGGGTGAGGGGGAGGAGAGGAGGCCTGGCCAAGTAAGTGTAGCCAGAAGCAAAGCAAATTGGAGAGTCCTTGGAGTAGAGCCTTGGGGTAGACCAGATGGCCAGTCACCCTGAAAAGCCCAGAATGACCCAGGAGGCTGGGGACCCTGAGTTGGGGGAGGGAGGCAGCTGGCAGAGGGGAGATGACCTCCGAGGGTGAGGGAGCGGGAAGATGAATACAACATGAGGAATAAAGGAATCTGGTTGTGTTTGGATTAAAGGGAAGAAAAAAAGAAAAAAAAAAAGAGTCTGGGAAGAGAAACAGTAGAGTCTGTAAATCTGATTTTTCGCTTGGTTGGTGTGACATTAATGGGAGTGGAGAAGGGGGAGGAAGGCCAGGGGCACTCTTGGGGACATTTCATATTTTAGTTGTTGTAAAAACATATGCAGAGAAAGGTCCTTGAAGTCAAGAGCTGGCCCAGGGGTGATCCCAGGTGGCCCAGAGGTCTGGTTGGGATTCCTGCCCTTTCTCTTCCAGTTTCTATGTGGATGGTAATTCCACGTGGTCACCCTGCTTCTCTGTCCCGCCCACCCCCCCAAAGATGAAACCGGAGCAGAAGGGACTCAGCGTGTCTGTGGGAACCCCCACCCTGCAGCCTGGAGAGCCCGGTTTCCTGTCTTTATGCCGTGCATCCCTGGAGTGGGGATCACCGTGCCACGTGCCTGGCTTTGCTCCGAGTGGTACAGCAGCGCTCGGGCGCACATGTGGTCGTCAGGACACCACGTGGTCCTTGGCTCCTAGAAAGAGTTCAGTCATCGCAGGCAATGCCTCAGGCTGTCACCCTGCAAGGGCAGGGACCCTGCTGCCTTGTGGGGTCCTGAGTACCCAGAACCTGGCACTTCCTCTCTTGTGTGCTGCAGGAGTAAGTCAGAAGTGAGGCTGTACCGGGGATCTCCGGGCTGGGGCTCTGGGGACTCACGGGGGAGCACAGGTGGCCGACCCTGTGAGTGGAGAAGACGCCCCACGTTGAGTCGGCCAGTGTCGGAGCAGAAGCCTGGTCAGTTCCAGAAAGGAGACTGGCCACTAACATGCCCGCCAGGGTTCTCTTCCTTTCCTGGGGAAGAGGGTGCAAGGCAGCTCACTAATGTTTCAGGAGAGCTTTCCCACGCTGCATTCTCAGTTGGAGCTTCCTGCTGCCACACCTGAAGGAGGTCATCCCCAGCTACCTTGGAGGCACTCTCTTAAAAATACAGCAGAGAAGCAATTTAAATAGCAACACAGTCTTACTGGGACGACAGTCATTTGTAATTCCTGACTAGTGAGGTGGTGTCAGGATGGTTGGTCACCTTGGATTACTCCATAGGTGAGAAAAACCACACATTAAATAGAGATCTCAGCTTTGCATCCATCAAGGAGGCGAAGAATAAGAGTTAGAAATGATTTTTTTGATACATTGTCATTTTAAAGTAGTTCAGTGGTCTCTAAAGGTAATAAAGCCTGCAATTATCAATTAGAAATCATTTTTCTGTGAGCTCTTTAAGTACTTATCACTCTTCTTTGAGAAGCTGAATTCAGGTCCTGATGCAACGATCTCCGAAAGAGGTTGCTTAGCATCCTCTGAAGGATGACGGTGGAAAATAGTTGTGCTTTGTTTATATTTCTTTTCTAGTTTATGGAAATGATATTATCCTTTCATAGCATTTACTGATTAGATTGACGGTGGCACATGTATATAATTTGGAAAATAATACTTACATTGAGGGTGATTGTTCAAAAAATTTAATAAAGACTGAAGGACGTGACAAGAATACAAGCCTCTGTCTGTACTGGAATACAGAGATAGTGTGCTCTCCTGCAAGGAACAGTGGATGAAGAAATAGGGACGTGGTTTCCAATTCTGTCCAGTCTCCTGTCAGCTGTGCTGCCTTAAATTACTTGCTCTGCCTCTCTGGTTCCTTGTGTCTTCATGCATAAACTGGTGGTTGAACTAGATCATATTTGAGATTCCCTTCAGGTCTAACAACTAAATGATAGTTGTTAGGCAATGGCACCCCACTCCAGTAGTCTTGCCTGGAAAATCCCATGGACGGAGGAGGCTGGTGGGCTGTAGTCCATGAGGTCGCTAAGAGTCGGACACGACTGAGCAACTTTCCTTTCACTTTTCACTTTCCTGCATTGGAGAAGGAAATGGCAACCCACTCCAGTGTTCTTGCCTGGAGAATCCCAGGGACAGGGGAGCCTGGTAGGAGGCCGTCTATGGGGTCACACAGAGTCGAACACGACTGAAGCGACTTAGCAGTAGCAGCAGCAGAACTATCTTGGGCCTGAAAGGTCTTAGAACTAACTTAGACCTGAAAGATCTAAGCAGCCAACATTTATTTACTCGGAGAGGGCCTGTTTGGAGGCATTGGTGTAAATTCGTGCTTTCAGAGTCTGCAGGTCCTGTAACGGAACGAATAAGGAAGACAACCAGACACCCCATGGCCCGTGGAAGCTGGAGAGACAAGGCCTCACTGATGTTTCAAACATCAGTGGTCCAAACTAAAGGGCCCTTGGCCCTGTGTTTCACTCTGTTGTTTGGGGGCGGGTCTGTGTTGCACTTTAAAAGAGAGGAGAGAAGTTAATTATTTTTGAGATAAGGAAATTCTCAAACTCAAGTTATATTTTTGTAGTGACTGAACAACAATGTAAGTATGCATCTGTTAATCCTAATTCCCCATTTACCCAGCCCCCTCCATTTCTCGTTTGTACCCATTACTTTGTTTTCTATGTCTGTGAGTCTATTTCTATTTTGTAAATGAGTTCATTTGTATCATTTTTTTTTTAAGATTTCACATATATGTGACATCGTATGGTATTTGTCTTTCTCTGTCTGGCTTACTTCACTTAGTGCGACAATCTCTGCCTCCGCTGATGTTTCTGCAGATGGCTATTTCATTCTTTTTTATGACTGAGTAGTATTCCATCTTTATCCATTCATCTGCCAATGTACGTTTAACTTGTTTTCATGTCTTGACTACTGTAAATAGTGCTGCAATGAACACTGGGGGGCATGCATACTTTCAAATTAGAGATCTCATCTTTTCCTGATATATTCTGGGAGTGGGATTGATGGATCATGTGGTAATTGTATTTTTAGTTTTTAAAGGAAACTCCATGCTGGTGGATAGAAGTTTTTTTAAAAAAATCATTTTTATTTCAGCTGATGAACATCTTTAACTGCAAAACCACAAGCATATTACAGCATTAAAACAGGTAACATTTCACAAAACACGAATCTGGTTTTCAAAAGCAAGAAATAAATGACAAAATCACACAGTCAAAACAACAGACTTCTGGGCCCACTTTCCGAAATACTGATTTGGTGTCTTTGAATTGAGACCTGGAAACTGTACATTTAACCCTTGTATCCAGGTGATTCTGAGGCTGTGGGGCCACAGACCAGCTTCTGAGACCCAGGGCCCTAAATCTGAGAGAGGATCATACAAAACAAAAATTTATTTTGCCCCAAACCAGCGTCTCAGGAGCCAGTAATGAGAATAAACACACCCTTGTCTTGCCACACCTTGACTTTTCTTTGCTTGTTCACTGCGTGGTTGCCATGGGAAGGGATAGTGAGAAAACAAAGGAAAATGGGACGTCCTGCAGGCCTGTAAATAATGAGCAGTCTGAGCGTTTAGCACGGTTCAGACACTGTCCTAATCACTCGTCTCTTTTTATCTTCTGGATAGTGGGCCAGTGGCTCTGATACGTGCCCAGCCATCAACATTGTGATGCCCAGCAGTGAAATCAGCCGTTCAGTTCGTTTCAGTTGCTCAGTTGTGTCCGACTCTGTGCTACTCCATAGACAGCGCCCAAACTCCATCTCCATTGAGTCGGTGATGCCATCCAACCATCTCATCCTCTGTCGTCCCCTTCTCCTCCTGCCTTCAATCTTTCCTAGCATCCGGGTCTTTTCAAACGAGTCAGCTCTTCGCATCAGGTGGCCAAAGTATTGGACTTTCAGCTTCAACATCAGTCCTTCCCATGAAATCAATGGTGGTTCTCAAATGATGGGCAGGCATCAGTGTCACTCAAGCTTTGTGTGTTTGGATTTTTACCTGTGAAATGAGGACCATAATCCCTGTTTCATGAGGGTGTTCTCTTGCTTAGTTAACATTTGTAAAGCTTTTGGAGGCCTACCGACTTAAATTAATGGATATTAAAACTGACACCCAGGTCCAGTGATACAAAGCCTTGGGACTGGGTACTCAAGGAGAGAAAAGAAAAGAAATCTGAGTTGGGACAGATGGTTTGTTATATACTTTTACATATAAATGGAAGAGGAGATGGAGATGTTCTACAAGAGCTAACAAAGACACAAAGCAAAAAGGACATGCAAGGGAGATGCGGCTTGGGGTTGGTTTAGAGTTGAGGAGACATGGAATGACTTAGTTAACTGCTGAAGGAGTGTGCCTGGCTAAGTGACTAGTCACTATGCTGATAGCTGGGGGCCACAGCACTTTAATAGGAAAGGCCAGTCAAAAACTTTTAGAGAAAATGTTGGGGAGTCCAGAGTGGCCCCTGGGATTGTTGATGTCCATGAATATGTGACTGGGCTAAGGGATGCCCAAAGAGCTGATAAAACCTTATTTTGTGGTGTGTGCAAGGATGTTATGGGAAGAAATGAGCATTTGAACCAGTCAACAGAGTGAAGAGCAATCACCCTCACCAATCCTGTGAGGACCCCAGTAGAACAGAAACTCACGGGAAGGTTGGGTTTTCTCTCTGCTGACTTTGTGCTGGGTGTCCACCTTTTCCTGCCCTCAGACATTGGATCCCCTGGATCTTTGGCCTTTGGATTTGGCGAGCTAACACTAGCAGCTTCCCTGTTTCTCAGGCCTTTGGCCTTAGAAAGAATTAGACCACCAGCTTTCCTGGGTCTCCAGTTTGCAAATGGCAGATCATGGCATTCTTAGCCTCCATGATCATAGAGGCCCCAGTCGCCATATTAAATTCCCTCTTGCACATCTCTATGAATCCTATTGAAGAGCCTGGACTAATATAGACCTCCAGTCCTATTTCCAAATCCTAACACCCATAGTGATTTTCTCTCACTTCTAACTAATTCCATTCCTGAAAACAAAACACAATAATTTAAGGGAATCAGAAGATCATATTAATTTTTAGGTGGCAATTTTCTTTTTAGCAGTTTAAGCTTGATTTTTTTTTCTCCTGACAGGTAAGACAATTATATTTTTTCCAGTAGCCGTGTACAGATATAAGAGTTGGACCATAAAAAAGGCTGAGTGCCAAAGAATTGATGCTTTCAAACTGCGGTGCTGGAGAAGGCTCTTGAGAGTCCCTTGGACAACAAGGTGATCAAACCAGTCAATCCTAATGGAAATCAGCTCGCTAGAGGGACTGATGCTGAAGCTGAAGCTTTGATACTTTGGCCACCTGATGTGAAGAGCAGACTCATTGGAAAAGACCCTGATGCTGAGAAAGACTGAAGGCAGGAGGTGAAGGGGGTGACATAGAATGAAATGATTGCATGGCATCACCTCACCGAATCAATGGACATGAGTTTGAGCAAAGTCCAGGAGATAGTGAAGGAGAGGGAAGCCTGGTGTGCTGCAGTTCATGTGGTCACAGAGTCGGACATGACTTAGCAATTGAACAACAACAGCAAAGACTTCAAATAGACTAAGCAAAGGAAACAATTGCATAGCTCTATTTCAGTGATGGATAGTGGTTTTGTTAGCTTTGGGTGTTTTTTTTTTTCTTTTTCTTTGCTGTTGGTTATTTTTCTTTTAGTTTGTAAAGGTTTCTAATAATCGTCAGGATGAAAGATACTATGTAATGAGTCTTATTATTATATTTAATGAATTTTTGCAGTTAATATTTCACGAACAAAGTGTATAAAAATCATTCATTTCATTTTCTAGATGGAGAAATATTAGCATATTAACATAGCCATAAATTTACTATGCCATAGATAGAAAATTAGTATTGAATACATAATGTAGGTAAGAAAATATGATGGTTTACAATATAAAAATAAAAACATTTGTGGTTGCCCACATAATTCTATTTGAGCATCTCTAATTATTCCACAAAATATCTAAGAAACAGCAGACACTAAGCATTGAATAATGGCCTGGTGCCAAATGTGATTCTTGCTACTTTTGAAATTGTTGACTTCCCCATTAGCAAGATACAAAAAAATGCTAATAAAATATTTACTAGCTATTACTTTTTGTGACCTATTAGTGGAGTTCACTAATGGACTCAGGCTTCCTAAACGGAAAGTTATGTTCCTTTAGCATCTAAATCAGAACCCCTCCTGTAGAATGTCGGCAGGGTTTTCTGAAGTATTTTCTCATGCGCTTTTCAAGGTCACATTTGGCCCTGAACCCAAAGCACTGTCATATAGCACATAGAGCAAAGAGCCAGGGCTCTTAGGTGCAAGCAGTAGAAATCAGCTCTGGCCAACAAATAAATATAGACAAGTGTACTGAACAGTAGAATCTTCTGAAAAGCTGCAGAACCCAGTTTGCAAACAGAAACGCAAGGAAGGCTGGGTAGCAGCTAGCACGAGCCCAAAATCCACGCCCCAAAAGCTATCCAGTGGCCTCTGTGTCAGCAGCCCGTGGGGGACAATTCCACAGTCCCCACAGCTGTGACGCCCCCAGAAATGCTCCATCACTGACACCCGGGGCCTAGCTCCATGTCCATGATTCCAAGTTCTGAGCCAGGGCATCTAGCCGGCTGGGAATGCTTGTCTTGGTCTTTCTCAGCTTCTAGAGTGAGAGACAGCAATATTTATAAGGTAGGAAATTTCCTGAAGATGGGAGGAAGACTGATGCAGGGAGAATCCAATATAGACATTTGTGTGTGCATGTCTGCACAAACACACACACAGATACAGGAGATTAAGATATATGATTTGTACTATCATTTGCCAATTTTTTTTGAACTTTTTATTTTGTATTAAGTATAGCCAATTAATACTGTTGTGATAGTTTCAGGTGCAAAGTGAAATGACTCAGCCATATGTATACATGTATCCATTCTCCAACCCCACTCTCCTCCCATCCAGACCTGCCAGTTTTCTTATATCAATTTTTTTTTCTCTTCCTGTAAAAAGAACCTGGGCATTCTTTCTGAATGGTCTGATAGAGTTTAACTAGCACCAGAAATCTCCCATGAAAGTCCTTTACTATTTGCGGTGATTTGAAAGGAAGAAAATAGAAGCAAACCATTTATTTTGAACCCTTTTGTATAAATCCATGATAGAGACTTCTGGAATATGGGAGATCATAAATATAAAAAGCACAAGTACACTCTCAGTATCAACCACTGTTAAATATTGGTGCGTCATGCTCTTTCTCTCTGCACACCCAAATACACATACACACACCCAACACACACACCCAAACACACACACCCAAACACACACACATGCATAGTATTTTACAAAATTAGCACTAAGCTGAATATTGTTTTGCATCCCTTCCTTTTAATCACCTAATACTGTAGAGTAGGCTTTTGATGTTAGCTTTTTTCAAGAAAGATTTTAAAAGATTAGCATAATATGTTTCAGTCAGTTCATTTCAGTAGCTCAGTCCTGTCTGATTCTTTGCGACCCCAGGATTGCAACACACCAGGCTTCCCTATCCACCACCAACTCCTGGAGCTTGCTCAAACTCATGTCCATTGAGTTGGTGATGCCATTCAGCCATCTCATCCTCTTTCGTCCCCCTTCTCCTCCTGCCTTCAGTCTTTCCCAGAATCAGGGTCTTTTCCAATGAGTCTGCTCTTCACATCAGGTGGCCAAAGTATCAAAGCTTCAGCTTCAGCATCAGTCCCTCCAGTGAACACCCAGGACTGATCTCCTTCAGAATGGACTGGTTGGATCTCCTTGCAGTCCAAGGGACTCCCAAGAGTCTTCTCCAACACCACAGTTCAAAAGCATCAATTCTTTGGCACTCAGTTTTCTTTGTAGGTCAACTCTCCTTGGAAGAAAAGCTATGACCAACCTCAGTCAGTTCAGTCGCCATCTGCAGTGATTTTTGAACCCCCCAAAATAAAGTCTATCACTGCTTCCATTGTTTCCCCATCTATTTACCATGAAGTGATGGGACCGGATGCCATGATCTTAGTGTTTTGAATATTGAGTTTTAAGCCAACTTTTTCACTCTCCTCTTTCACTTTCACCAAGAGGCTCTTTAGTTTCTCTTCACTTTCTGCCATAAAGGTGGTGTCATCTGCGTATCTGAGGTCATTTATATTTCTCAAATAATATGTTTACTCTCAGATTTTATTAACCTTTCCCCTACCACTAAGCAATAGTTTTGACAAAAAGGTCTTTTAAAATGTTTCTCCTCCATGAGATTCCACCAGAATGACTGTGGGATGCTCATTAGAGCAGGGTCTGAGTCCCCCAGTCCCCAAAGGCACTGTATCCTTGCCAATCACCTAAAGCTTCCCATAGCCCACTCAGACTTTTGCAGCTGACGTGGATTCTGTTTAATGTATTATTGATCAAATTATTTATTTAATTCACTGACAAAGTCAGGAGGAGTACAGCAATAAGAAGGGATGAATAGAAGGGCTTCCATTAGTCATTGGAAGGACTGATGCTGAAGCTGAGACTCCAATACTTTGGCCACCTGATGTGAAGAGCTGACTCATTGGAAAAGACCCTCATGCTGGCAAAGATTGAAGGCGAGAGGAGAAGGGGACAACCGAGGATGAGATGGTTGCAGGGCATCACCGACTCAATGGACATGAGTTTCAGTAAGCTCTGGGAGTTGGTTTCGGATAGGAAGTCCTGGAAACAGTCAGACACGACTGAGCCACTGACCTGACTGAGAAGGTACAGTCTACATGGGGAGGACAGGTATTCATTGTGTAGCTCTGAAAACGATTGATGGGCTATGTTTATGGTAAGAAAACTCCAAGAGGAGCATGGGTGTCCCCAGGCTCTAAAGGAGAACTAACTCTGCTCCATCTAGGCGCTGGGAGAGGCTCCCTGGGGTGCAATCAATCCTATATGTGTTAAAATTTGTCTTACATTCCACTTCTGCCCCAGCAGCCCCCCAGTAAGACCCTGAACATCTCTGTGATCTCTGTAAAAAGAGGGTGCCGAGAAAGCCATGGTGTGCATCTGTGGTGACCTTGAGGAAAGCCCACGGATTTGGGGACCTTGACAGTTTGGTGCCAGCGTTGGGTCCAGATGTGGGATCAGAGGCTGGCAGGCTGCTCGGTCAGGACACAATTCTGCAGCCACACCAGCGTGTGAAGAACCAGAAGTCACAAACTGAACCTCTGCAGACCCGGAAAACAACTGGCTGCGCACTGTTCAGTCAGACACACCTGTGCTTCTTGATGCGTGTGTGTGTGAGGTGCTTATAAAGAGCAGATGTGGACTGAAGGGGGGCTTACATCGATAACTGCAGTCACTGACGCTCCTCTGCCTGGGAGGTTATTCCTCTCACCTCAGTGCTGCAGAGAGACCCAGAACCTGCAGAGAGAGTGTCAGCGACCAGTTCTTGGCCTGCCAAAGCCTCTGGCGGGTCCAAACGGAGAATGCAAAGCCTGCCCTTATGACTGGGGCTTGTGAAAGGCTTCTTCAGTTCTCATGAATATTTAGTCTAATCCTGGCCAAAGGCGCACAGCCTTGCAGGTCTCCTTCAGCCCACATATCACTGTGGACCTGCCTGTAACAAGTGCCAAGTTGGCTTCTGGGAAGTAGCAGGGGACACAACAAAGTCCTTCTTTTCATGGAACAAGGAGGGGAGACACTAAACATAAACAAATACGCGTATGTCCATCAGTGAAGGGCACTCATCTGGGCTGAGGGTATAGAGAGGGTTTCTGCGAAAATGGGAAGGCTTTGCTATAGAACAAAGGACCACAGGATGGCCGGGAAGGTCCCTGTGTCTAGATGACACTGGCGCTGAGACTGAGTGGAGGGTGGTGAAGAGAGTTGATGAAAGAGCGGGGATGGGGGGGGGGTGGGGGTGGGGGGAGGGAGCAGTAAATGCAAAGGCTCTGAAGTGGAAATGCATTTGACATACATGAGGAAGAGCGAGGATAGTTCTCCAGACTGGAAAATAACACATTAGGAGGTAGGATGTGGCTGCAAAGGAAGACAAGCAAAAAAAGGCTTTGAGGAAAGAGACAGAACTGTCAAATGCAGACATCAGAACCTAGTAAGGGTAGGTATTTAGCGTCACTTAGAGTCAGTCTTCACCGTCCCACCCGTCCTGTCCCTTTGAAGGACTGCATTGAACCTCATGCTATGATTAGTTGCTGTCTATATGATAAAGCTGACTTGCTAATATGAGTTTATGTTTATATTCAGCACTCAATTTGTTTTGATTCTAAAAGCATCAGTTAGCCCTAAGTACATGTGAGATGCTACGCTAGATCTTGGGACTAAAGAGATGGATCATTCAGTGTCATCACCTCCCCAGGGTTCACCACCTTGCCGTAGAGAAAAAGATGTAAGCCTGCATCTTGATTAAGAAACAGGGAAATGCTGAGAGATGAATGGATAAAGAAGATATAGTACACATGTACAATGGAATACCCTGTGTGCTCCGTTGTGTCCTACTTTGTGACCTCATGTACTGTAGCCCACCAGGCTCCTCTGTTCTTGGGATGCTCCAGGCAAGGATACCACAGTGTGCTGACGTTCCCTTCTCCAGGGGAATCTTCCCGACCCAGGGATCGAACCCTGGTCTCCTGCACTGCAGGCAGGTTTTTTTTACCACCTGAGCCAGAAGCCCCAGTATGACTCGTCTCCTTATAAATGGGGAAGTTTGAACATGGACATATGCAGAGTGAAGTCATGTAAAGATAAAGTCAGAACTTAGTATGAAGCATCTGTAAGTCAAGACACATCAAAGACTGTCAGCAAAGCCCCCGAGGGAAGGAGAGAAGCTGGAACTGACCTCGCTCTCAGCCTCAGATGGGACCGACCCTGCCAACACCTTGACCTCAGACTTCTGGCTCCAGAGCTAGGAGATGACAAGCTTCTGTCATTTAAGCTGCCTGGTGTTCAGTACTGTGTCCCGGCAGCCCAAGCAAGCTCACGCAGTACCTTTACTGTCTTACCTGCCATTTGCTCTAATCACAGCACACTTCCAACTCCATAGGTTCGGATCCTCGACTCCTCTTTCTTGCACACTGCACAGAAGTGACAAATTAATATTTATCTCAGAAAGTGAAAGTGAAAGTTGCTCAGTCATGTCCGACTCTTTGCCACACCATGGACTGTAGTCCATGGAATCCTCCAGGCCAGAATACGGAAGTGGGTAGCCTTTCTCTTCTCAAGGGATCTTCCCAACCCAGGGATTGAACCCAGGTCTCCCACATTGCAGGCGGATTCTTTCCCACCTGAGCCACAAGGGAAGCCTAAGAATACTGGAGTGGGTAGCCTATCCCTTCTCCAGAGGATCTTCCTGAACCAGGAATCAAACTGGGGTCTCCTGCATTGCAGGGGGATTCTTTACCAACTGAGCTATCTGGGAAGGACATCCACAATTATGCTAAGAACATCAGGGAGATGTGCATTAGTGGGTCATAGACTCTATATTTTGGGGAAGCCAGCATGGAGCTCTGGTGAGATGAAGCCATGCGGAGAGAACAGTGGGGGAAGGTGCAGAGGAGAGTGCCCTCTGTCCTGGGGCCCCTGGCTCACCACAGAGAATGCTCCTGGGAACACGGCCTGGGCTTGGGGAAGTGGGGGAGTGTGCTTGGCAGAGACATGTCACGTGCAAATGGTGGCACATAGTCACACCTGTCATACCCGGGAAGCGGCTTCAGGCACAGCGACTGAATGACACCAGGAACCAGGAGTAGGAAAGCCACCCCTCCTGCCACTTGCCATTCTACATCCCCTGTAGGTGCTGTCTCTGCAGTCACAGCTCCACCATCTTAAGGGGCTTATTCGTCTACACCGTGGGGATGAGAGACAGCATGTGAGACAGAACGGAAGAGAATCATGTGCTGCCATCCCCCAAACGCCGCCTGTGGGAGACTTGACATCACCCAGAAGAGAAGCAGGGTCTGCATGACAAACAAATCATTTCCCAAAGTGAAGAGTGGCAACTTTATAGCATCTCTTATGTTACAGTATTTACGACATTATCTGAGTCAGTGTGGCCAGAGGTATTTTTTTTTCTTGTGGAAATGAAGGCAGCAATTTTTTAAATATGTGAGCTTTAAAAAAGTTTATTTAAAACATTTATAGATATATTTAAATATTTGTTGTTTTTGTTCAATTACTCAGTTGTATCTGACTCTTGGTGACCGCATGGACTGCAGCACGCTGGGCTTCCCTGTCCTTCATCATCTCCTGGAGCTTGCTCAAACTCATGTCCATTGAGTTGGTGATGCCATTCAACCATCTCATCCTCTGTTGTCCTCTTCTCCTCCTGCCTTCAATCTTTCCCAGAATCTGGATCTTTTCTAATGAATTGGTTCTTCACATCAGGTGGCCAAAGTATTGAAGCTTCAGCTTCATCATCAGTCCTTCCAATGAATATTCAGGGCTGATTCCCTTTAAGATTGACTGGTTTGATCTCCTTGCAATCCAAAGGACTCTCAAGAATCTTCTCCAATAGTACAGTTCCAAAGCAGCAGTTCTTCAGTCCTCAGCTTTCTTTATGGTCCAAGTCTCACATTCATACATGACTACTGGAAAAACCATACCTTTGACTATACAGACGTTTGTCAGCAAAGTAATGTTTCTGCTTTTTAATATGCTGCCTCGGTTGGTCATAGCTTTTCTTCCAAGGAGCAAGCATCTTTTAATTTCATGGCTGCAGTTACCATCTCCAGTGCTTTTGGAGCCCAAGAAAATAAAGTCTGTAACTGTTTCCACTGTTTCCCCATCTATTTGCCATGAAGTGATGGGACTGGATGCCATGATCTTAGTTTTTTGAATGTTGAGTTTTAAGCCAGATTTTTCACTCTCCTCTTTTCACCCTCATCAAGAGGCTCTTTAGTTAGTTCCTCTTCGCTTTCTGCCATAAGGGTGGTGTACTTTAAATATTAAGTGAAATGAAATAAAAGAAGTACTCCTCAGTTCGTTTTGGATGTTAGTTCCCAAATTTGCCACACAGAATTTTCAGGAGAAAGCCAAGAAAGTAGGCTTGAGAAAAAAGCCTAATTTCTTCATCTCAGGAAATTAATCGGAATCATTCAGGATAAGTTATGGTGAGAGTGAATGTCACTCAGTCATGTCTGACTCTTTGTGACCCCATGGACTCATGGGGGAGTCCATGGAACTCTCCAGGTCAGAATACTGGCGTGAATAGCCTTTCCCTTCTTCAGGGTATCTTCTCTACCCGGGGATCGAACCCAGGTCTCCCACACTTGGGGCGGATTCTTTACCAGCTGAACCACCTTATGGTGTGATGACAGAAAAGAAAAATGGTGTCTCTGGCTCACGTCCTGCAGTATTTCCATCAGTCAGGACCACAAAGCCACACGTCACTCCAGAACCCAGGCCACTACTAGAAGTATCTCTGATCATTCCAGAGTTTGGAGCAGCAGCAGGTACGCCTGCCCAGGAATGCCCTCTGTCAAGTCTCCTTGAGCATCATTGGCTGAAACTGGTCACATGGTCCCATTCAAGCCTGAAATTGAGGAAATGCAAGTCTGTGATCAGAGGGTGCAAAGCCACACATATGGACTGAGAAACACTCGTGATGAATACACCACTTAGGTAATGTCAGTTTCATGAAATGAAAGGTTGTGATTCAAACCTACGTAAGGTATTACTTACTAATAAGCAGGTGAGATTATATCGGACACTCGTTTTATGCAAACATTATCATTTTCTTTGTTTTCTGTAACTGAGCACAATTTCTTTATCGAGCCTCTACTTGGCCCAAAGGCAGAAACTTACTATTAGACAATTAGGGTCAGTTTAGTCACATAGATGCTTATTTAGTTCAGTGTTTTGTAGAAATTACAACAAAGGACTGGCTTCTCTGGCAAAGGGATGTGATTTCTCCAGTCACCACATCTGACCATGTGGGCATTTTCCCAAGTGTGTATTATTCTCTTTCTGCAGGTCCTGAATGTCTGAGCGGTTGGAAATCACTGCAAGGCAGGCGCCTTCATCTGGGGTCCTGTCTTTTGGGTCATGCATCATTCTTGCTATGTGAAAGAGAGGCACCGGCTTCTTCCGATGAACTGGAGGGGATGGCAACATCTCTGCTCAGCTCCACTTCTCCATGGGCTCACAGCTCCCTGGGGGTTACAAGGAAATGTTGCAACTTACTCACCCCAGTCTCTTATCAATCAGGGGCTGGGTGTTGGTGAGTGGCTTACGGTGCATATTAACCCTGCAAGTGTTCACACATATCTCTCTTTACACCCAGAAGCCCGGGACTCACTGCTTGTGTTCTTTCTTCCCGTTTCTATCATAACAACTTACCTGTGAAAGTTCATGTCTCATTTGAATGGAAAGGATGATGAGGTCAAAAGGCATGGTAACACTGCACTGATTCACATTTTAAATATTATCAAGATACACATGGAGATGCATCTAAGGAAACACACAGTCTCAGTAATAGTTTTCCCAATGAGACAACTGCAAGCTTAGATTTCGAAAGACCTGAGATCAAATCTCCATTCAGACAGCTCTCAAGCCCACGCTTCTGCTCAGTTGCTCAGTGGTGTCTGACTCTGTGTACCCAGGGACTACAGTCTTCCAGCCTCGTCTGCCCATGGGATTCCCCAGGCAAGAATTCTGGAGCGGGGTGTTATTTCCTCCTCCAGCGGCTCTTCCCAACCCGGGGACCCAGTCTATGTCCTCTGTACTGGCAGGTGGATTCTTCACCACTAGGGCCATCTGTGAAGCCCCTTTAGACAGTGACCGGTTCCCTAAGATGGGGCAAAGTAGTTCATCTGTCTAGGTTTTATTTTTCTGGAAAATATTTGGTATGAACCAGTGCTGGTATAGAATGGATATTCAATAAATAATAGTCCTCATTACTGCTATTAATATACTACTATTAATTCATTAGTGAGTAATGGGAGGAGGGCTGCTGGTGATCCATCTTGTGGAAAGATGGGAAACCGTATCAAATCTGTGCTTCACAATGTAAAGGAATGTAAATTAATTCCAGAAAATCACTAGTTACTAAGGTCTTCTATTATACTGCTGCTGCTGCTGCTGCTAAGTCGCTTCAGTCGTGTCTGACTCTGTGCAACCCCATAGACGACAGCCCACTAGGCTCCTGTCTCTGGGATTCTCCAGGCAAGAATACTGGAGTGGGTTGCCATTTCCTTCTCCAGTGCATAAAAGTGAAAAGGAAAAGCGAAGTCGCTCAGTCGTGCCTGACTCTTAGTGACCCCATGGACTGCAGCCTACCAGGCTCCTCCGTCCATGGGATTTTCCAGGCAAGAGTACTGGAGTGGGGTGCCTAGAAACATATAAACAGAAACAATTAAAAATCACAGGAATGATATAATGTTGGGATTTGCTTCCAAATAATCTAGTAGATAAACAACAAGGTCCTAGTGTATAGCACAGGAAACCATATTCGAAATTATAATAAACTGTAATGGAAAACTGAAAAAGAATCTCTCTCTATACATATATTATCTACATGTTATATATGTATAACTGAATCACTTTGCTATATAGCAGGAACTAACAACATTGTAAATCAATTGTAATTCAATAAAATGATAATCTATTAGATGAGTTATTAATGAAAAAAATGGCTCTGAATAATGGATTATTAAAGTGGGATCTGTCCTGAATATTCATTGGAAGGACTGGTGCTGAAGCTGAAACTCCAATACTTTAGCTACCTGATGTGAAGAACTGACTCATTTGAGAAGACCCTGATGCTGGGAAAGATTGAAGGCAGGACGAGAAGAGGACAACAGAGGATGAGATGGTTGGATGGTGTCACCAACTCTATGGACATGAGTTTGAGCAAACTCCGAGAGTTGGTGATGGACAGGAAAGCCTGGCTTGCTGCAGTCCATGGGGACACAAAGAGTTGGACGTGACTTAGCGACTGAACTGACTGACTGATACGTATTATCTACATGTATATATATATATATATATATATATATATATATATATAGCTGAATCACTTTGCTATATAGCAGGAACTAATACAACATTGTCGGAGAAGGCAAAGGCAACCCACTCCAGTACTCTTGCCTGGAAAATCCATGGATGAAGGAGTCTGATAGGCTGTAGTCCATGGGGTCGCTAGGAGTTGGACATGACTGAGTGACTTAACTTTCAGTTTTCACTTTCATGCATTGGAGAAGGAAATGGCAGCCCACTCCAGTGTTCTTGCCTGGAGAATCCCAGGGACAGGGAAGCCTGGTGGGCTGCCGTCTATGGGGTCGCACAGAGTCGGACACGACTGAAGCGTCTTAGCAGCAGCAGCAACAGCAACACAACATTGTAAAGCAACTGCAATTCAATAAAATAATAATCTATTACACGAGTTATTAATGAAAAGAGTGGCTATGAATTATGTATTATTAAAGCGGAAACATAAGGTTTGTTGTATCTCTTTTTCTATATGTTGGAAATTTTCTATTATATATTGTTTAAATCACTGGTGCACATAATATTGTTGTTATTCAGTCATTAAGTTGTGTCCAGTTCTTTGTGACCCCATGGAATTCAGCATGCCAGCTCCTCTGACCTCCACTATCTCCCAGAGTTTGTTGAAATCAATGTCCATTGATTCAGTGATGCTATTTAACCATCTCATCCTCTGCCACCCCCATCTCCTTTTGCTTTCAATCTTTGCCAGCATCAGGGTCTTTTTCAGTGATTTGGCTCTTTGCATCAGGTGAGCAAAATATTGGAGCTTCAGCTTCAATGTCAGTCCTTCCAATGACTATTCAGGATTAATTTCCTTTAGGATTGACTGGTTTGATCTCATTGCAGTCCAAGAGAGTCTCAAGAGTCTTCTTCAGCACCACAATTCAAAAGCACTAATTTTCCAGCTCTCAGCCTTCCTTATGGTCCAACTGTCACATCTGTATATGACTTCTGGAAAAACCATAGCTTTTGAAGCCAAATAGACAAGGTGGTTTTATACTTATGGGTATGCTGAATTAAATCGCCTTTACAAACCATTACCTCTTTAAATCCCCCTTCCTACCATGGGGATGTCTCATGAAATTTACATGGAATTTGAAGATCCCAAAAGGGAAAAAAAATTACTTGAAGTGACTTTATTAGATAAAACATAACAGTTACCACTTTAAAATAATTGTTTTGTAAAGTTTATTGAATTTCAGATTTACATATATTATTGATTAGATACATATTTATTAGATTTTTATTAATATACCTAATTTATTATATTAGAATATATCTTCAGTACCTTTTACAGGCTAATCATTCTGTAAAAGTTACACTGTCTCATGTTGCCCCACAATGTTCTTCTGTGAGCGTAACATAAATATTCCCATCTTAAGTAAGGAAAGAAATCAAGGAACAGAAAAGTTAAGCAGCTAGTTTGAAGAAACTCAGCTACTAAATGACTCTTCACAATCAGCTGTCTCTGGCCTTGCTTCTTTCCCTGTGCCTTCTCTCCTGTTCATTAAACACATAGACAGCCCTCTTAGATGTGGTCAGTTGTGTCCACCTCTGCAGAGGTCATGGGCCTCTGCAGGCCCATGAACTGTAGCCCACCAGGCTCCTCTGTCCTTGGGGTTTTCCAGGCAAGAATACTGGAGCAGGTTGACATTTCCTTCTCCAGGAGAACTTCCCAACCCAGGGACTGAACCCATGTTTCCTGCATTGGCAGATAGATTCTTTATCTCTAGTACTACCTTGGAAACCCCTGACTCCACTCTTAAATATGAATCTATAATTGAGGGTATCTGATTAAGTTAACTCTGAGAATGGCCCCGTAAAGTCAGCTTTCCGTGATGTTTATTACAGGCAAGCAGGATGTGTGGCTGGTGTGAGCTCTGACTCTAGAGGCATGCTACCCAGCTGTGACATCAGCTGCCTCCTAGAGGCCCTGCCCATCCTGTTCTGACTGCACTGTGCCCAGGCCCCAGGCGAGGCCCACGCCTTGGGGCTCCTGGCCCTCAAGGTGTACCCCTCCACCCCTCACCGGCCTGCTGGGTAGACCACCCAGCCATCAGCAGTCCTGCTGTGATAGCTCATCCGGATGGCTCCCTGCTGACCCCTGTGGCCAGCCCGTGTGCCCTCTGGGGGACTGTTACCCCGTGGTCTTTGCCCCTCTGAACTGCATTTATCAGTGGTGTTCATGTGTTTATACATTGGCTTCCATTGATTATGGGTTCGTGTCCCCTGTGTTTACGGCTGTGTCACTCACCTAGCATGCTCAGCACTGTGCATCCGGCCTCCCAGAGGACTGGAGCTCAGCACTGGATTCCTGCATCCCTCCCACTTCTTCTAGCCCATCAACAAGTCCGTCTACATCGCACAGACTTGTGTAGGTTCTGGTCAAATGGTTATTAACAAATGATCCGATGAACTTTGAACAAGTAGTGTTGATTACACATTGAGTCCAATGAAGGAATGGATTTGGTGAATGAGTGTGTGTGTGTGTGTGTGTGTGAGAGAGAGAGAGAGACAGAGTGCACGGGTGCACCGCATGCAGGCGAATGGTGTTATGCTGAACTTGGGGGGCCTGAGTTCTGCTGCTCGGTCAACCACTCTCCCACCATGTGATCCCCCAACCGCTCTGGCCCCACGGTCTCCTGCGGTTCTATGTGGTGTCAGGACTTAGAATAAGGGCTCTGACATTTAAGAATCTGAATCTGGCTTGCATTCAGGCTGTACGGACTGGCCCCCTGACAAGTCATTTAACACCCCTCTGACTCAGTTTCTTTATCTGTGAAAAGAGAGTAACGGTCCTCATGTCAAAGCTTCTTACAGGGATTAAAGAAGATAATAATGCAAAGCATTTAAATAGCCTGATGCCCGGTAGTGCCTGCTTAGTTGCTCAGTTGTGCCTGACTTTGGACTTTAGTCCACCAGGCTCTGCTGTCCATGGGAGTTTTCAGGCAAGAATACCGGAGCAGGTTGCCATTTCCTCCTCCAGGGAATGTTCCCGACCCAGGGATCAAACCTGCATTTCTCGTGTCTCCTGATTGGCAGGTGGGTTCTTTGCTCAGTCCTAAAAGAGAAAAGGGTTAATGTAAATGAAAAGACCTTTTTCCCCGGCCTCAGGTTTGCTACAGTTTCATCAGCCCATGGTCCTGCAGTGATGGGGTTGGTGCTGGAGGAGCTGAGTGGTGGAAGTAATCCCACAGCCTGGCTGCTGCTACTGCTGCTGCTGCTAAGTTGCTTCAGTCGTGTCCGACTCTGTGTGACCCCACAGACAGCAGCCCACCAGGCTCCCCCGTCCCTGGGATTCTCCAGGCAAGAACACTGGAGTGGGTTGCCATTTCCTTCTCCAATGCATGAAAGTGAAAAGTGAAAGTGAAGTCCCTCAGTCATGCCCGACTCTTAGCAACCCCACGGACTGCAGCCTACCAGGCTCCTCCATCCATGGGATTTTCAGGCAAGAGTACTGGAGTGGATTGCCATTGCCTTCTCCAAACAGCCTGGCAGAGAGTGGGAAAGAGTATTCCTGTGATTTGGGGAGAAAACAAATTGTTTGGTTATAGTTTTACCTCCCTCCCCACTCCATTTTAACAATGTCTTTGTGTTGATGATATGTTTAAAAGTCTTAGAAATCACTCTTCTCCCCAGGAGTTTTCAGTCTTTTTTATTTTTTTATAGCTTCTGTCCCACCCTGCTGCAAACATCCAGAGAAATTCCACACTCGCAATCTGCAACAATCAAGTCAATCAAGGGATGCTGGGCAGAAAGCAACAGTTTAGGGGGAAAGTGTATCAAACCAGCAAAACTTCAAGGGAAATGGAGGGCAGCAGGGTCACCCCGCCAGAATCAAAGGGGTCAGTGGGTCTGAGCCTCTCCTCTGGGCAATGCGGGCTGGGTCACCACCAGCAGAGTTGCTCCAACTCATCAAGGTGGGTGCCAGAGCGCCTGATGGAGCAGCCGCCACTCATTAACCAAGCCCTCTCCCAGCTTCTCTCCTAAAGCCAGGGAGAGGCAGCCTTGGAACACAAAGCAGCTTCAGAGAAAGAAAACATGGCTTCTTGGGACCAGGTTGTGGGATGGGTGGAGTTCACCTTGGAGGAGTTGCCCCCTTGTGATCCGGGTCTTTTCCCCACACAGTGCTGACCTTCTGAGATGAAAACCTGAAAACCAGGCCGGAGGCATTTGAATGGGCCCAGAGGACCCCTGCCAGCCCAGGCCCTGCCTGCTTTGTCATGGCTTTCAGAGTCAGGGAGGAAGCGTGCATAAGAAAGCGGAGCACTGGGCTGGCTTCCTCCAAAACACTCCTCCTAGAATAGGGGCTTATGAATTCCAAGTGTTCCTGCAGATAATGGCATACTGCAGGTAGCAACCAGGAGCTCTGAAATATCGCTAAGAAGGCCTGTCGGTTGTGTTTCTCTATTTTTCATTGCAAATAAGAAGCAAAGGGGAGAAAGCTTTTGTCCGTGGAGCCGGAGGCTGACTCTAACACTGACTCCAAGACCTCGGAAAGTAATTTAACCCTTCAGACACTTAGCTCACTGTTTCCTTTGTCATAATGAGGATAATGACAGGGAGAATCACGCAAGAGATTATATGCACATTGCTTCTACGTCTTTAAATACTATATAAGCAAAGAATGTATTATTCCTCATGGTTAAAGATTCTAATATCATTTGCATTGCTTTGCTTCTGTTGTAGAAACCCACTTCTTAATTGCAGCAAATGATCTGTGGAAAGCATATACAAGCATAAAAAAGAGTTGAAAATAGTTTCATGTGATTCCACAGTCCAGATTTAGCCATTATAAATATACCGTCTATCCCTTTGTATTTTTTTATCTTGTGTGCAAGCAGCATGTGAGATCTTTTTTCCCCCGTCAGAGATTTAGCCCTCACCCCTTGCATTGGAAGTGCAGAGTCTTAAACACGGGACTGCTTTTAAGTATTTACATGAGTTTGAAGTTAGAGCCTGTGTGATCTTTTAAAATCTATTTTAAACCCAAGGCTTTTACAGGTTACTTTAGAATTTATGTGTCTCCAGGACTGTTCTAAGCTCTGCAAAGAGTAAGTCATGTAATGCTACACTGCGTTCATTTGCTTCAGTTGCGTTTGACACTTCGACACCTACGGACTGTAGCCCATCCTCTGTCCGTGGGGTTCTCCAGGCGAGAATACTGGAGTGGGTTGCCATATGCTCCTCCAGGGAAATCTTCCTGACCCAGGAATCGAACCCATATCTTCAGCATCTCCTGCATTGCAGGCAGGTTCTTTTCCCACTGAGCCACCTGGGAAGCCCAAGTCATATAATACAGCAACCTAATTACCTAAGCATTGCTATTATCACTTACGGTTTTTATTCAAGTAAACTGAGGCACAGAAAGGGTAAGGAACTCCCCTAAGATTACTCTGCAGTGGGTGCCAGAAAAGAGATTCAAAAGCAGGTGTTTGCAAATCAGAGTGTGTGCTCATAGCCATTAGGTTATCTGGCTTCGTTTCTCTCTGGTGGAGTATTTTTGATGAAGGGAAAAAGCAGATTTAATCATGAGTGACTCTCTATGTTTTACCCGTTCTTACCGGGTGGCCACTGTACTTGGTGGTTTCCCCCTAAACAATCCTGCCCATGGATATTGGGCTCAGGACCTTTCACTCAACTGCGTTCAAGCTGAATGAAATCCTCCTCTGGACGGGACCCAGCTACCCTCCAGGCCCTGCTCACATACCAGCTCCCACTGACCTCCTCAAGTCAGCTGATACCTCGTCTGTTCTGTCTCCTCCCCATCCTTTCTCTCCTCTCAACTCTTGGGGCCAACTCCCCACACTGCTCAGACAGTATTTTAAGTCAGGTTTCATTTTGCTTACTTGAAATGCACATTGTATGACATGGCTTTAGGGGCTGGAATTAAACTGGGTACCCAGTCCTGACTGTTCCCCCATTGTCTCAGTGTGAGCCCAGCGGCCTCCGTCCAGAAACACCAGGGTAGCCTGGTTGCCCCCAGTCTCCTGGAGTGCAGAGCACCCCCTCTTCTCCTGCACTACCTTGTGGGGGGGGCGGGGTGTTTCGGGTGGGCAGTGCTTATCTCCATCTAACTAAACGCCTGAGGGATTCAAGTTAAACATTTTGGAGAAGAATACACAAAGGTGGTGATTTCATTTTCTTGTCAATTACATTAAATCTCTTCTTGTCAATTACTGTTAAGTTAACAGTGGTGTAGACTCTCCCCTGCAAGACTGTGTGTAATAGTCGCTCAGTCCTGTCTGACTCTTTACAATCCCATGGACCATAGCCCACCAGGCTCCTCTGTCTGTGAGACTCTCCAGGCAAGAATACTGGAGTGGGTTGCCATTCCCTCCTCCAGGGGATCTTCCCGACCCAGGGGTCTAACCCGGGTCTCCTGCATTGGAGGCAGATTCTTTACCAGGAGTCACCAGGAAGTCACCGGGAAGGACTTGTAAGACTCTATGTGGCTAAAAAAAAAAAAAAAAAAGGCATCCAGATGCTCCTTCTTTTATAATCACAGCATCGGGCACATGTGACTACTGGCTTCACCATCATCTGTAGAATCTGCGAAAGGGTGATGAGGGACAGACCAGTTAGAGGATGGGTACCTTTCTTCTTGGGCTTCCCAGGTGGCACTAGATGTGTAGAACCTGCCTGCCAATAAAGAAAACATAAGAGCCGCAGGTTTGATCCCTAGGTTGGGAAGATCCCCTGAGGAGGGCACAGCAACCCACTCCAATATTGTTGCTTGGAGAATCCCGTGGACAGAGGAGCCTGGTGGGCTACAGTCCGTGGAGTCGTAAAGAGTCAGAAGTGACATAGCACGTATATATCCTTTCTTATTAACAGTGACCTGAGTGGTGGTACTCGCCCTGCGCTCGGCGCTCCCTTTGGAGGAGCAGTTCGGTGTTGCTCGTTTGACATGGGTTCCAGAGGGTCAGTGTCTCAGAAGCTGTCTCCAGGGTGCGCTCCCTTCCATAGATTCACACTGCTGCTGCTGCTGCTGCTGCTGCTAAATCGCTTCAGTTGTATCCGACTCTGTGCGACCCCATAGACGGCAGCCCAAGAGGCTCCCCCATCCCTGGGATTCTCTAAGCAAGAACACTGGAGTGGGTTGCCATTTCCTTCTCTAATGCATTAAAGTGAAAAGTGAAAATGAAGTCACTCAGTCATGTCCAACTCTTAGTGACCCCATGGACTGCAGCCTACCAGGCTCCTGCTTCCATGGGATTTTCCAGGCAAGAGTACTGGAGTGGGTTGCCATTGCCTTCTCCGAGATTCACACTGAGAAACTCCTAAAAACTACCCAGTTTTCCCACATTTCTTGACACCCTTTCACCTGTCCCTTGAAGAATCACCTCCTGTTTTAAGATCCCTGGGTATGTGAGCAGCTGGGGGAGCTTTGCTGGGCACCCTGGGAAGCAACCGTGGCTGCAGAAGGAGAGCTAGTCTCTGCGGGGGCTCCCTACACCTTCTGGACCGTGGTCCTCACTTCACGCGTGTAAGGTTTTGGAGGCTCACAACACTGTTGGCATCAACCACGTGTGACAGGTGAGAAAACTGAAGCTCAGAGAGGTTTGTTAACTTTGCCAGAGTCACACAACCGGTGAGCAGTGACGTGAAAACTCAAATCCAAACTTTTGGGTCCAAAGTCCCTGCCTTTAGCTGCGCACCCCTAAGGATACTGGTTGAAGTTAGCAGCAGATTGGATTTTTAAAAGTGTTTTTTGTTGTTTTTCAGTCACTAAGTTGTGTCTGACTCTTTGTAACCCTGTGAACTGCAGCACGCCAGGCTTCCTTGTCCTTCACTATCTCCTAGAGTTTGTTCAAATTCATGTCCACTGAGTTGGTGATACCATCCAATCATCTCATCCTCTGTCGTCCCCTTCTCCTCCTGCCTTCAGTCTTTCCCATCATCAGGGTCTTTTCCAATGAGCTGGTTCTTCACATCGGGTGGCCAAAGTATTGGAGTTTCACATCAGTCCTTCCAATGAATATTCAGGGTTGATTTCCTTTAGGATTGACTGGTTTGACCTTCTTGCAGTCCACGGAACTCTCAAGAGTCTTCTCCAGCACCACAGTTTGAAACCATCAGTTCTTCAGAACTCACCCTTCCCTATGGTCCAATTCTCACATCTGTACATAACTACTGGAAAAACTATTCGGACCTTTGTCGTCAAAGTGATATCTCTGCTTTTTATTGCACTATCTAGGTCTGTCATCGCTTTCCTTCCAAGGAGCAAACGGAAAAAAATTGCTGCTTTCTGCCAATTTTTCCTCTTCTTTGGAAATTGCTTGATCCAGCTGCAATCCCCCCACAAGCGCTCTTTTATTCCTTGAAGACTCTCATCTTGCTTTCCTCCAGCTTGAGCTCCGAGGCAGACTGACTCACTCCCTCCCAGGTCTCAGTCCAGGTTCCCTGAGCCAGCCCGGGGCTGCCCCACCCCTGCTCCTCCCCCCCCCGCCCCCCCTCACCGACGCCCTGGTCGTGGGCACGGAGCTCCTCTGGACAAGGGCCCTGGGATGTGCCTGTCTTACAGGAGGATTAGCTCCTGGCCACCACAGGGAAGCCCTGTCTATCCCCCTGCCTGGGGATTGCTGGGTTTTCAAAGCCTTTGATGTGCCGAATCCTATAAAGGCCTCCGAGAGATGAGAACTGTACAGTTTCTGCAGCTTGTAGGAAGTACTGTGGGATTTAAGCCCAAGGCCTTTGTGTGAACAGATCTGGGCCGGAAGTCGCGCACTGCCTTGCGCTGCCTCCCCTTCCTGTCCCACCACCCCCGGCCCCGCCCCTGGCCCTGTTCCCTCCGTCTCTCCCACCTGGCTGAACATCCTTCTCACGGTCACCTGTCCAACCACCCCCTGTGCCGAAAGCTGGCTCCAGGGCCCCAACCTGGCTTCCTGGATGGGAACCCGAGCTCAGCATCAGGGGATCCCTGCTTTCTAATTTTCTAGGCTCTGTGGTAGTCCAGGGGCTTCCCAGGTGGCGCTAATGGTATAGAACCTGCCTGCCAATGCAGGAGACCTAAGACGCAGGTTTGATTCCTGGGTGGGGAAGATCCCCTAAAGGAGGGCAAGGAAATCCCCTCCCAGTATTCTTGCCTGGAGAATCTCTGTGGACAGAGGAGCCCCGAGGGCTACAGTCCGTGGGGTCGCAAAGAGTCAGACACAACTGAAGCAACTAACACACACCATAATATTTGAAACTTCTCCATTTCCTGGAGGAAAAGGGGGCTAACTACATCTATATCTTGCTGAGTTATGGAAAGACAAAGGGAAAGATGGACATAAAACTGTGAGAAGAGCACCTGACCCAGAGTGAGTGCTCAGTGATGGAGAAGTTTTCTCATTAGGGTGTATGTGTAGCCACAAGTGTGCACGTGTGTGTGTGTGTGCTTGCACATACATGTATGGCTAGGGGTAGATAGCCACAGAGCTCAACAGCTCAGTAGAAACAATTTATTCCTGCTCCAAGCCTGTTCTTCCTTCCGTCCTCGGTTCCTGGATGCGTCAGATTTCACTCCTAATGTGGCTGTTTGTCAGTGTGCCCTCTCTTCCTGCCCCTTGGCACGTATTCCAAAGTGACCCTGAACTGCTGAGGAGCGCGCCCAGCATCCAGCGTCCAGGGGAGTCTTCTCTTGCAGAGATTGGTGTGGATATGATTTCCATGACAATCGTCAACGTATGCTGAGTAAACACGTGGGTTTGTGAGTGTCTGCACTCAATCCAGCCCCTCTGAGTGATGGATTTATCTGCCAAGGCCATCGTCAGAAAGCATTTATTCAGTGACTGACTTCATTCAACACAAAATGGGGGCATGCATGCATCCTAAGTCACTTCAGTTGTGTCTGACGCTTTGCAATACTGTGGGCCATAGCCTGCAAGGCTCCTCTGTCCGTGGGATGCTCCAGGCAAGAATATTGGAGTGGATTGCCATGCCCTCCTCCAGGGGCTCTTCCCAATCCAGGGACTGAACCCTCTTCTCTTAGGTCTCCTGCCTTGGCAGGTGGGTTCTTTACCACTAGGGCCACCTGGGAAGCCCATAAAAGCAGGGAGGGATGCCCAAAGAAGCTAGACATTCAGGTCTTGCCTCCAGCTCACCCCTTGGGACTGATCCACCCCAAGCTCTGTTATCCCTGTGCTGGGAATCAGCTGGGCTCAGAGCCTGGGATGTTTGATGGAGGACCTGCAGACCCAGAGCCACCCCACAATCTGCAGAGTCTCTTGGTAACTTGATGGCTCTGAGCATGAGATCCGAGATGTCCTGAGTGCTCATTTCTGGTCAGTCTTGGATTCTCGCAACTTCTACGAGGTCCCAGCTGCACGAGGCCAGGTCACACCCCGACAGAGTGAGGAGGGTGAATCCAAGCTTCCTGCTACCTCCGTCTCTCCTTTCTGTCTCACCGGGACGCAGACTCAATAAATCCATCCGTCCTAATGAAAAGTCACAATTTTTCTTTTAATGACATAGAACGAGTTCCCTAGAAAATTAAACCGAGTTACTGTTGGCTCTTTGCATTTTGCCCTTGCTCACTGAGCAAAGCATTAAATATACAAGCTGATCCCCAAAGCTAACCTTCCTCTTTATCCACAGAAAGTAGAAAGTGGTTGCCAGGGATGGGGATGGGGTGACTGCTGATGGGATTTCTTCTGGAGGGGATGAACATGTGCTGGAATTAGGCAGAGATGGTATTGGCACAGCTCTGTGGAAACCACTGACTTGTACATTTCAGGACGCTAAGGTATGTTAATTACACCTCAATAAAGCTTCTGCTTGAAAACAACAACAATCACAGAGGGAATCTCAGCCTTTTTTTCCTTTCCCAGGCCTGTCTTTTCCCAGGAGAGTTTAGCCCCAGGAAAGGGGCAGGCACAGTGGACAGGAAATCAAGTCTTCCGTGACCCGGAGGGAAGATTCCTAAGCCACGGTGACCGTGGAAGCAGGGCCTGCACGTTTGTGGCGTCTTCCTCTCCTGATAAGGAGAGAGATTGCTTCCTTTGTGTCCTGTCTAGGCTATTAGAAGGTGCTGCTACAGGGATACAATGCTGGATGTTTGCTTTGCAGTGGTCCCCAGCACACCTTGAAACTTGAAACCAGCCGTTGTTGAAAAGAATCAGCTCCTTCAAGACAGTCAGGAAACTCTGTTCTCCAAAGAGTTCTGTGCTTTATTCGTGAGGGATGGCCTAAAATTAGTTAATGACACTTACTACTTTCATTTAAATGCTAAAAATATTTACTAAAAGATTCCCTTTGAGGATCAAGAGATTAGCAGCCCACATATATTTAGAGAAATACCAACTGTGTGTTCTCAAATGACACTTAATAGGAGTCTCCAGAAAGGAAAATTCTATTCTCAGAGGTGATTGGATTTAGGGAGAAACCAGGCCTCTGTCTCTTCCTCTGAAAGGTGCAGATGTGGTCCTGAAACCATCAGGCCTGTCCCCTCCGAGCGCCCCTCCTGACCAAGCATCCAGGCAGAGCCAGCATCCTTGTGGGCATCCTGATGGGGTTAAGCCAGTATTCCTGGCTTCCTCCAGGCCCCATTGAGATAAAGACGCAAGGGACAGGGAGTCTCCATGCACAGGGAAATTCACAACCTCAGAGCAGAGCCCACACTCACCTATTTGAAGATTAGGAGGACTTGGAACAGCTTGTCAAGCTGACAACTATTTTTTTTTTTTTTTGGTCCCTGCCCAGTGCAGGTCTCAGACTAAAGACATCCTCACCCTTCTGTCCTCAAGGAACTCAGAAAAGTGGGGCAGGAATCAGGAAGTGAGATAACGCCGCCTTCTGAGAGCCTAGGTTTAGATGAAGTATATATGGGAGTCCGCGGGCCACAGCAAGGAGGGGCTCTGGTTGGGATGGGGGCAGGGAGTGAAATGCAGAGAGGGGGTTAATGGGCTGGTTGTGTCCCCAGAATGATGTGTGAAAATCCTACCTACCCCTTCCCTCCCCCTCATCCAGTATCCGTGACTGAATTCATTTAAAAAGAGAATCCCTACAGATAATCAGGTTAGAATGAGATCATTAGGGCGGGCTTCACTCAATATGGCTGTCTTTATAAAAAAGAGGGGGGTTTGGGTACAGGCTCGTGGGGAGAAGGTGAGGATGAAGGCAGAGTCAGGTGATGCTTCTACCAGTCAAGGAATATAGAGATTGGCAGCAAACCACCAGGAGCCAGAAGAGGGAGATGAGTCAGAACCCTCATCACAGCTTCAGAACAAACCAGCCTCCCTACACCTTGATCTCAGACTTCCAGTCTTCAAACCACAAGACAGCACATCCCTGCTGTTTAAGCAGAGGTCCCCAACCTTTCGGGCACCAGGAACTGGATTCATGGAAGACAGTTTTCCCATGGTGGGAGGGTGGGGGTGGGCATGGCTTTGGGATGATTCGAGTGCATTGCATTCATTGTGCACTTTATTTCTATATTATCACATCGGCTCCACCTCAGGCAATAGATCTCAGGCCTTAGTTTCCAGAGGTTTAAGCCTCCTAGTCTGGGTGCTTCATTACTGCAGTCTTAGCGATTTGACACAAGAAGTGCTGGATCCCTGAAAGAGGGGACATTCTCTGGAGGGTGAGGGGAAAGAATGCTCTCAGCAGGAGGACCTCCGTGGTAGGATGGGCAGGCAGATCAAGCGAGAGGTTTTAGGCTCAGCGCGGCTCTGGCATGGAAGAGAGAACCAGATGACTCCAGAAGGTGGGCCACAGCTGAGGCACCTTCAGGAATGGCTTGATCTGGGAGGCCATGGGAAGCCCGTGTTGATCTGTAAGCAGGTCTCAAGAAGGTGAGAGGAAAAACCAAATGGAGTATCCTACAGCGACGGGGAGTCTTCTGCAAGCCTTTCACAGGGCACATGAATGTGGGAAGGGGTAAGCGGAGGGGAGAGGCGTGAAGTCTAAGCCACAGGCAGGTCCATGGGAACCCAGTGCTTCTGCTTCTGTAATGACCCTGCTGGGCTTATTCTTGTGCTGACCTTCGCCCTCCCACTCCCAACCTGAGACCCCCGGGGCTTTAGAATGCTCTGCTGTGGGCTAACAAGGCCTACTCCTCCAGCCAGCCCTGGAGGAGGGAGGACCTTGCTGCTTCTCAGCTGTTACAAAGGACAGTTTGGCCCGGAGCCTGCAGCAGGGACCCAGGCTCTGGGACCAAGTGTTAACCGGGGTCTGCTGGAAGGGACCCCGCCCGGCTATGCCAGGGATCAACTGCACAGCAAGTTGCCGTAATCTCCCGGACCTGAGTCTGGGCTGTCATGTCAGCTATGCCACCCATGTTTCCATGTGGATCTTCCTCTTGGAGGGCAGGCTGATGTATGCTGATGACCCGGGTTTTATCGGAGTGCAAATAGCTCTGTACTTTGTGTTCACTTCATTGCAGTCACTTGACCCAGTTGTAAATACAACTCCAATACCATCAATTCCAATCAGCAGAGGGCCTCTGAGAGGGCCAGGAGAAACTCAGTGCTCACTGCCCACAAGGAACAGGTGCTGTGCTTTTTGGTGAGCCCCCAAAGCAAGACCCAGTGAAAGAACATGTAAGTGCCCTGGACTGGAGACCCAGGAGATGTTGTCTTAGGCAGTGGGTTCTCTCTCCATCTTGTGTGGATTTTGCATTTTCTTTTATTCACTATTTTCCATTTCTTTTCCACTGGTGAATGGAGACTGTCATAAAATAAGAGGATGGCTTTGACTCGGTGCAATTTCATGGAGTCCTAGTGAAGTTCATAACTAGGGTGAACACTTTGGAAATCGATGCAGCCACTGGAAGGCCTGGGCTGCTGTCCTGGGAAACTGGAGCAGCTAAAATCTTGTTACCAAGCTCGGTGTTGCCTTCCTGGCCGTGGCAGTGCTCCCAACAGGTTGTCCAGTCTCTCCGTGAAAATCCAGAGCTGAGCCTCCGGAAGAATTTTAGTTAGGATTCTCTAAAGCCTTTGCCGGGACAACCAGAGCGGTGATGTTTCACAGCACATCTTAGGCCAAAACGCCCACTGCTGAGCAGGACCACTTTTCATTTCTTGTGTTTGTGTGTCCTTTGTTGTTGTTGTTAGTTGATAAGTCGTGTCTGACCCTTTGCAACCCTGCGGACTGTAACCCATGGGATTCTCCAGGCGAGGATACTGGAGTCGGTTGCCATGTCCTTCTCAAGGGGATCTTCCTGACCCAGGGATCAAACCCATTGCAGGTGGGTTCTTTGCTGCTGAGCCATCAGGGAAGCCCGTGTGCTTAACAAGCCTGCTTAAAAAAACTGTTTTTCTTAACTGTGCTGATGTCCATCTTATTGGTGAACGCCTAGGGAATGTGAAATAAATCCCTTTATTTCCTTTCTTCTTGCTTGTTTTAGTGATTGCTTTGCAAAAACAAGGGAAGCATCTGTTTGTTTCTTGTGGAAATTGTGAAACATTATCTTGATTAAAAAGACAGAGGTAGAGAGAGAGAGGGTGGGGGACGCAGAGACAGAGAGAGACAGAAAAGGGGAGAGAGGGAAACCCCAATCTGCTGTCATCATCTTTGTCAAAGAGCTCTCATGTCAGGATGACGAGCCATTACTGCTCATTTGTAGGTATCACTTTAATACTTGATGTTGAAACTAAGAGAGTTCTGTAAAAGGGAAGTTTGTTTTCCAGAAGCAGGTAAACACCAGAAGGGTCATATGGTCTCTCCACACACGCAATGTAGAGTAAGTGCTACAGAGAAATCAGAGCCCAAGGGCACAGGCACCTTACTTGGGAGAATCCAGAATCTGTTCCTCAGACCTTTAAAGGCTTGATATTGTATCCTCATAACAGGCACTAAACTAAGGTTGGCAAAGGAGGCCTGGAGGAGAGGAGCAGAAGAGCCTGGAAGGTGAACCAGAACCGAGGGCACCTTCAGGAATGGCTTGATCTGGAGGCAGTGGGGCACGTGTAACACACGCTAAACCAAGACCAGCGGGAGATTCACCAGGTCTTTCCTTTGATGCGACTTCCTCAATTTAATACAAACATGGTAGGTGGGGGCATTTTATTGTCCTGGTGGCCAATTTTGACAGATAAAGGAAGAACAGACTTCTTTTGAATTTTGTCTTAAAAAATTGGGTGCATCTTTTTGCCTCCTTTAGATATTTTTGGCAGGTATGCTGGAATCAAGATTGCCGGGAGAAATATCAATAACCTCAGATATGCAGATGACACCACCCTCATGGCAGAAAGTGAAGAGGAACTAAAAAGCCTCTTGATGAAAGTGAAAGAGGAGAGTGAAAAAGTTGGCTTAAAGCTCAACATTCAGAAAACAAAGATCATGGCATCCAGTCCCATCACTTCATGGGAAATAGATGGGGAAACAGTGGAAACAGTGGCAGACTTTATTTTTCTGGGCTCCAAAATCACTGCAGATGAAAGAAAAGTTATGACCAACCTAGATAGCATATTGAAAAGCAGAGACATTACTTTGCCGACTAAGGTCCGTCTAGTCAAGGCTATGATTTTTCCTGTGGTCATGTATGGATGTGAGAGTTGGATTGTGAAGAAGGCTGAGCGCCGAAGAATTGATACTTTTGAACTGTGGTATTGGAGAAGACTCTTGAGAGTCCCTTGGACTGCAAGGAGATCCAACCAGTCCATTCTGAAGGAGATCAGCCCTGGGATTTCTTTGGAAGGAATGATGCTGAAGCTGAAACTCCAGTACTTTGGCCACCTCATGCGAAGAGTTGACTCATTGGAAAAGACTCTGATGCTGGGAGGGATTGAGGACAGGAGGAGAAGGGGACGACCCAGGATGAGATGGCTGGATGGCATCACTGACTCGATGGACGTGAGTCTGAGTGTACTCCGGGAGTTGGTGATGGACAGGGAGGCCTGGTGTGCTGCAATTCATGGGGTCGCAAAGAGTTGGACACAACTGAGCGACTGAACTGAACTGAACTGAACTGGAGATTTACTCAAGGTAATGACCCAGGTTTTCTCAGAGCATAAGAATGCCCTGCACAATTAAATAACATTCATAAAACAATATAGATTTTCAGAGGAAGCCATATCTGAATAAAGTTATCATGATTTAGGAATGAGAAATAGGTTCTTTGCTTACTCAGCTTCACCTTATAAAACCTGCCAAGTCCCTAAAGTAATCTGCTAAGGCTAATCAGAAGTACTGGGCCCATTACTAAAGTGCCAGAGTACTCTGGAATTTGCTTGAGGAAGCATTTATGAATAAATGACACCCCAAGAGTCATTCTTGTGGTGCTTTTCAGCCATAATTAAACAAACCATTCCCATAGTGGGCTCCAGTAATTCATCTATAAAGAAATTTTGTCAAATTCTTAATTTTGTGTGTTTTGTATGTTTATATTAAAATAAATGCATCCATTCATCAATCTTTAAGTGTGCAAGTGTCCACAGGAAGCACCCAGCCCGCAGTAGAAAACAGGCCAACACAGATGCTTAGGGATTCCACACAGCACGGCTAAGGCTGACGCATACAAGACGAAGGCTACCTAATCTGGAAAGGCTGAGGCACCCAAGGAAGGCATCCAGAGAAGGTTGTGATTTAACTCAGCATCAAAGACTGAGAAGGAATTTTTCAGGCCATTTCTGCAAAAGTGGGAGTCATTCTTAGTTGGCAAGGTTGTCGAGGATTAAATGAGCAGGGAAACAAATAGCAGGAGGCAGCAGCTATTCCAGAAAAATCACAGTCCATGGTGTCAGAGAGAGCCTGGGTTCTGCCCCTACATGCTGTTCAGCCCAGCTGGATGAGCCTTGGTCTCCCCATCTGTAAGGGGGGGACAGCCCGCCTCCAAGGCCGTGGTGCAGACTGAACGGGAGCAGACACCCAGGAGTCCTGCGTTGCACCACACGCGCGTTTCCAGGTGTGTCTATTGATTCCTTGTGGAACATTCTACGTCAATCAATAAAAACTTTATTTTTCTTTCTATTCCTTTCTCTGACCCTTCTAATAAGTTCCCGAGTCCTAAAAAAAAAAATGGAAAAAACCTCCTGTTACCCTGACTATACACTCGCACCACCTTCTTGGATGAATAGAAAATGACCACAAAAAGAAGCCAAACATAACAATCACATTAAAGGAAATGACACTTGTTAGTGACTGATCTCAACTTGCTTCTAGAACAGACAGCTTTCTTTCTTTCAGGGAGAGCACCAAGTATCAGCACTCGTTGCTCAGAAATATTGCTTTTACTGCAACATAGAAGGAAATCCTGTGCTGAGGTGTTCTCGGATAACATCCCTGCATAATCCACTATTCAATATTCTAACAGCAATATCAAGACTTTGTACTATTTAAAAAAAAAAAAGAACTTGGAGAAAATTTGCATTTAGTAGCATATTAGTCAGAACAAATAATCGGTTTTGAAAGTTCAGAGTCTATAATAAATCACATGGAATGCTTCACAAGTGAAATGCAAAACGTAAAGAATTTTTTGGCTCAGTTCCTTTAAATGATATCCCTTAATCTACACTGGGCTTCCCAGGAGGCTCAGTGGTAAAAGAATTCGCCTGCCAGTGCAGAAGAGGAGGGTTCAATACCTGGGTTGGGAAGATTCCCTGGAGGAGGGCAAGGCAGCCACTCCAGTATTCTTGCCGGGGGAATTCCATGTACCGAGGAGCCTGGTGGGCCACAGTCCATGGGGTCGCACAGAGTCGGACATGACTTAGCACAAGCATGAATCTATAGCATCTCTTCACGTGGGAGGTGCCCTCCCTAAAGCACTGCCCCCTTCCACGGGGCTCAGAGGCCGTGACCTGTCTTAGAGGTCACGCATACAAGTTAGGTTGACTAAGGGACCAAGAGTCATAGTTGTGGTGGGTCTGCCATGTGTGGTGCTAAGAGGGAGTTAACCAAGTAGATGGTTTGGAAACTGGGAAGATTCCAGGGTAGGACTTCGTATATGTGTTATCAAAGGGCTTCAAAAATCTCACTGATATTTCCTTAGAAGAGCTGAAAGGTAGCTTAAGCCAGTTTCAAGACCATTTTCTACTACAAGTTCACAAGCATAGCAGCATACCCCTTTTTGTGGGGGGCGGGGGTGGGGAGGAAGGGTAACAAACTTGAATAGTAGGTTTTACGATAACCTGCAGAGTTCGGCATTTTTGAAGTTTTCATGACTACTGAAAGGAGCGTGGTCACAGAGCACAGTCACGGGCACGTCTCAGGCCTGCAGTGTAGACAGAGGCTGGGTTGCTATCCTCCTGGTGTCCACGGCTGCTACTCATCTCCTGGGCTTCCCTGGATGGCTCCCCTCCTGCACTTACTCACAACTGTGCAAAAACGTCTCCACTTTCATCAGCTAGCAGACCCGGCCGCCAGTCACCCACACCGTCAGCAGATCACTTTGCCTACTTCCCAGAGCTTGGAGACCAGAGGTAAAAATTCTGTCCACCTCTTGTCTCCAAACTCCGACAGTGTGATTCCCCGCAAGCGTCCGTCTTTCCTGTCTGCTCCTGGTTGAGGCGGGCTCTCCGTCGGGGTCTGCACCCCTCCTCCTGCGTGCATGCCTCCGTGGCCTCACTCTTCCTTATGCTCCTTTCCCAAAATCTCCGACTTCTCCTGTACACGGGCTCTTCCTGCTATTAGCAGATATCTCAAGTCTCTGCAAACTTGAAAGGGGAAAAAGCCCTCTCTGGACCTCATGGGTACCGCTCTCTGGTTCCTTTTCTTGCATTTTTACATGGTGTCCTGCACTCTGCTCTGACTGCTCCCCTAGTCTTCACTCACGGGCTTCCCTTCTCTCCACACACCGACTCCATCCTTGCCAAATTGGTAGAGGTTTCTCTGTGTATCTAAACCCAACAGGGGCTTTTAAACCCTCGTTTTTCTTGGCTGCTCTGAACGCTGGACCGATTTTGCAATATCTAGAGTTTCTTTTGCCTCCTTTGATAGTGCTTTTTTCCTGGCTGTATTTTCTGATCTGGTAATTTCTCCTCCTCAAGCCCTCTTTATTCGCTTCTTTGTTTTCTGCTCACTCTTTAAAGGCAATTGTGCTTACAACTCTACCCCGGGGTTCTCTCCTCTCCTCACTGTGGGCATTCCCCCATGGCGATCCCCATCTCACACCCACAATGCTGACCGCTCCCTGGACCTCTTCCCAGTCTGGACATCCCTGTCCTCTGGGTTCTAGAAGCAGGGCTCTCCTGGCCCCTCCTCCAGCACTTCTCAAAGGCACCCCCTAAAAGCGCTGTGTTCAACGTAGAGCTCATCACCAGCTTCTCTGTCCCCTGAAAAGCCTGACTTTCCATGACTGCTCTCAACCTCCCCACGTGGCCCCCCTTCATCCCCTGATGCTCGAGGATGGGCCTGAGTCATGAGGGTGGCCTTGGAAGGAAGCTTCACACTCAGATCTCCCTTAGGGAGCATCCTCTGCCTGGAATGTGGTTATGGGTCACCCAGCTGCCAGGTCTTGAGGGGAGCACTGTGTGTGTGCCTGGCCACTCTCTCCCTGGGGCGCCCAGCCATGCGGTTCCCAGCAGAGCTCCCCGGGGGGTTCCTCTCTCTCAAGTCTCTCCACTAGCATAGCCAAGGCTCCTTAGAAACACTCAGCGTCTCCTTCCTCCCCGACGTGGCAGGCCCCGTCAGGGGGTCCTCTTGCCCTCTCGCCAGTTTCCCCTTCCTCCTCTTTCTTTGCGCAACATCACCCCTGTCCTGGGTCAGGTCACAGATACCCGAGGTGTGACAAGAACACCCTGCCTCCATCCCACCCCCGCCTCCCCCCGGCTCTGCAGAGCCACCAAGCCGCCTGTAAATGCACGTCTCAGGCTGCTCCCCAGCTGGTTATCCCTTGGGTCCAAACTTCTTCCCGAAATTGATGAGTCTGTGTCCTTGCAGTCGGGCTACTTTCCGGGCTTTATGTCCATCAGCAGCCTTGCTCCCCCGAGGGCAAATCTGTTTAGTAACTCAAAAACTGAAGACTGAGAATTTGCTTGTTTTCCTTATCTACAAAGGGGCTAACACCTAATGCACGCTCGTCCTCCCAGCCTTCTATTATTTGTCCAGAGATGCTCCAGGCTGCCCCATCCTTGCCTGGGGCTGGCCGCTGTCTGCTTTTCACTTTCTCCAGCACCTGGGCTTGGTTTTGCAGGTTCCCGTGAAACTCTGGGGCGCACTGCCCATCCAGACGCCACCCCCTGAGCCAAGGAGGAGCCTGGGGGAGCACACCGACGCCTACCTTCTGGTTCACACTGCACTCCCCACGCCCTGCACAGACCTGGCCCAGTTTATGTAAATAGGTGAGTGGGTGAACACATCCACCTCTGATTAAGTGCATGCATAGGTGAATAAAAGACTCATTTTTTTTTTTTTTTTTTTTTCCAGAGAACCGTGTGGCAGCAGAAACGACAGGAAACGAGGAGGCGAAGATCTGAAAATTCCCTCTCGTGTTGCAGTGACAGGTCCTGGCAGGGCAGGTTCTGAGACTGTGAACTGAAGTGGAGGAGGGGAGAGAGACACCCTCTCCCCAGTCTCTCGTCTTCCCAAGTTCAGAGTCCCTTCCTTAGATGGAGGTGACGCACGTGGCCGTGCCTGGAAAGCACACTTCCTGAACTTTCTCAGAAGAGAGATCCGGGTGGCAGCCGGCATGTCTGTGGTTCCCCGGCTGCCGCTTGGCCACCTCCCCTGATGGCAGAGCACCTTTGCCCGCATGCAGGAAGCCCTGTGAAGCCACCGGGCTGGGCTTCCACCTGCCTCAAGGGTGGGTGAAGGGCTGTGCGGCTTTTTAGTCCCTGCAGAGCAGGAGAGGCGAGCTGGGGCTCCTGGGGAGACAGGGCTCCCGGTCTCAAGCTGGCTTGTCAGCGTCAGTAAATCAAGTTAAGGTCACACATAAATACAGTCTTTCTTTCCAAACTCCCAACCCTCCCTGGTTGCACAAGCCAAAACAAGATGAGGGATTTTTCTCCTTCCTCTCTGACAGGGCCAAGCTCCTGCAGCGCTTAGACCCTTGGTATGCAGACACGCCCAGAGAAGCCCATTCTTTATGGCAATTTGGGCCTTCTGCCTGGCTTCTCACATGTACGAGAGATTTTGGCAAAACATTGCTTTTTCTTGTTTCTCTCATTGTCATATAACACAAAGCTTTACTTCTTTCCTCTAACGGGCTTTCCTATTTTATTTCTCAAATCCAGACGTATACACATTTCAATGTCCGCTCACATTATTAACCAAAAAGACCTCCGTAATCAGTCATTTAAGTTTGATTCACAAAGATACCATGTATGGAGCACTGGAGTTTTTGCACTCTTTTGGGGGAAGGTTGAAAGGGCCTTGTCTGTGGCAGGTCGGGTGCAAGAGGGTTGCAAAGCTTTCTCAGGTTCGTGACTGACTTGCCAAGACGGATGTGGCATATGCCCCACGGATGAGAAAATCAGGGCTCGGGGACCTGACTCCAGTGCCGGATGCCTGAGACAGCCGGCTTCAACTTCCCCCTCTGGACCGGCCCCCACTCTCACTCACACTGCCTAAGAAGCACCTGCTCTGGGGGCCTGTTCAAGCTGTCCCATCATTCTGAGCTGCTGTTTCCAGAGTTCTAAGGGACCAGGGCCTGCGTATTTCAGAAACTGTGATGTGGCCCCAACTTCATCAGCTTCACCCGATCTACTTGTTAAGAACAAGCTTCCTGACCCCAGGGCTCCATTGTGAGGACACAGGGGGAGCCAGAGTGTGTCAAGGCCCCACACTGACATCCAGTCCCCGCCCTATAACTCTGAGGACGCACCTCACAAGCACCCTTCAATCACCCCCATAGGGAAGGTGCATGACCCGCTTTCTGACCTTCCAAGGGATGAGCGGGCGTCCTAGGGGGTGCTAATGGGAAAGAACCAGCCCGCAATGCAGGAGACACAAAAGACACAGGTTTGATTCCATGGATCTGGATGATCCCCTAGGGGTAAGCATGGCAACCCACTCCAGTATTCTTGCCTGGAGAATCTCATGGACAGAAGAGCCTGGCTGGATACTGTCCACGGAGCCTCAGAGTTGGACACGACTTGAAGTGACTTAGCACGCCTGCACACGTGGGGCTGAGCCTCACCTGATTACCCCCCTTTCTCTAACCTTGTTCCTCTGTAGTCTCCTGGGCCCTCTGGGAGACTGTAAATGTTCATCACTGCAGCCCAAGCCAAGGAGAAGCTTCAAGAAAGAGGAATGTCACGAAAGAGGATAAGAAGGCTGCAGAAGGGGCTGGGAAGCCTGTGGGGAGCGAGTCTCTGAAACACGGAGAGACATTTGAGTTGGACATAGACGTGGGATTGTGCAGAGACCAGAACAGGGGATCGAAGGATGGAATGAGGAAGGGGTAAGGGAAGACCACCAGTACCCACGATGCCCAGGGGCTGTGTCGAGCTCACTGCTGACGGAGAGGGCCAAGTGCAGGACTATGGCCATCAGAGTGCCTGGAGAATAAGGGTCTCCACGTAGGCGAGCAGGCTTATTGTGCGCTGACCAGTGGGCTTTGGGGAGAAAACCCTGAGCTCAAAGCCTGGGCTCTGGGTGCTTCAGCAAACCATTCCCAGCCTCTGTTTCCTCATCTATAAAATGCGTGGCGTGAGAGTCCCAGCCTCTGACGGTTAGAATGAGGGCGACACAGGCCAGTGCCCTCACGGGGTCCCCAGGAGAGGGCTCAGCCCAGGCACAGAGAGGGTGAAGGATGGTCGCTGGGGGTCGGCAGAACGACAGTTACGGTGTTTATAGCAGGAGGTGATCTGGGCACGCAGTTGCTTCCAGGATAGGACAGGTCAGAAACCAGGTTATAGTAGGCGGAGGGTTACCATGAGGGCTAAGGAAAAGCAGCGATCGCAGACTTGGTGCCCTCCTTATGGTCTATTCAGGTCAATTCGTTTTTCAGATTAGAGCTGGACCCTTCTTAGGTGGACTTGCAATCGATGAGATGATCTACAGTATGGATGGTGTTTTAGAGTTCGTAGACCATGGTGTCTGCAAAACAACTCACCTAAACCTCCTCAAAGTCTTGCCTTTGTAGATGCCACTCCATTCCGTGGATGCCACTCTAGTGTGCTTCCTAAATACTGGCTGGACATGAAATGCTTTCTCCTGGGGTTTTGAACACATCAGAAGCCAGACAAGTCTACAGCCATACCACCCTGAACACGCCTGATCTCATCTCATCTCGGAAGCTAAGCAGGGTCGGGCCTGGCTAGTACTTGGATGGGAGAAACCAGGGGACATTTTTCTATTTTGAAGGGTGGGGAGAATGGGAGAAGTGGACCATTTTTAAGGTCTTTATTGAGTTTCTTACAATATTGTTTTTGTTTTGTCTTGGCCACTAGTCATGTAGAATCTTAGCTCCCTAATCAGGGATCAAACCTGCACCCCCTGCATTGGAAGGTGAAGTCTTAACCACTGGACCACAAGGTAAGTTCCGCTAGAGGACATTTTAAAAAGGAAAGGGTGTTCTCTGATCTCTGGCCACCCACAGAGTGCTTGGCATCCATCCTGTTTGCTTTGAGAGAAGAACAAATCCTGAGATAAACCCAGATGTCAGGGGACAGGGAAGCCCACCAGGTGAAGATCACAGGAGAAGCCCCTGTGCGGGAAGGGCTTGATTTCATTGGTTTCACATCTCAGCCATTTATTAGCTGTGTGACCCTGAGCACGTTGCTGATATACCCTGACCTTCATCTGGATGAGAAGACTGAGATGCCTTCAGATTTCCAACCGGAAAACTGAAGAAAAGGTTCAGTGCGGACCGTGGGCCCGTGCGGCCTCTGGTCCACACCCGGGGCGAGGGAGCCCCTTTTGCTCCTCTGCTGTCCTGGAAGGCTGCTGAGGAGAGAGGACTGTGTCTTCCGAAGAGTGTCCCCTGGAATTCAGAGGGCTCCTCCCCTTCATCTGACCTCACAGTTATTTAAATGCAGAAATTAACATACTTTTTGATTTACTTAACAAACTTTTCTAACACAAGTGGAGAAAAAAAAACAATAAAACACACAAACAAAAATCAAACATAAAAACATAAAAGCATAGGACAAAGGACCCGATCTAAAAGCTTCTGATGAACTCCTGTAAATGTGCCCTTGCCAGGCCTGTAAGAAGACAGAATTTCAAAGCAATAAGTCTTTTTATGGAAACTGACCTGACCCACCCTCCTCAAGGTTCAAAAGCCCAGCCGAGCCACAGGGAGCTCCTTAAGAGACCAAACCTTAGCCTGATTGAGGGCTTTTGGAGGCGGGCTGGGCTGCCCTGGGGGCCAGCACATGGGCAGCACAGATTCCAAGCTGCCTGCCTGTCCCCAGGGCAGGGCTTCCACCTCTGAGTCTCAAGGGACAGTAACATGTCCAGAAGAAGTCAGGGCTCAGATCTGAACACGTCCACACACTCTGTCACATAAGGGACAGTGAAGAAACGATCATCTTTTCATAAAAGAAAGGCACTTTTGCTCTGAAATCGAAGGTTATAATCTTAGAGTAAACGATTGTCATATAAATAGAATGCATTTCACCCTGAGCAAAACCGAAGATACTTTCTGTGTTTCATTGAATGTTTGGGAACCACAGTGAGGAGATGTTTGAAAGGAAGCATTGAAGGGCGGTCAGGCCTGGCACACAATAACCATGGAGGAGCTGAAGGAGCACTTTTTGAGGGCTTGTGTACCCCCACCCACTCACCAGCCCTGGTTTTGCTCTCAGTCAAACTCTTGGAGTCGAGTGACCCACCATGCCAGGCTGGTGGTAAAGCCAGGATGGTCCCTGGGGACAGAGAGATGGCTCGTCTGGTTACCTGACATGTGGATTCTCCTTTTCGGACAAGGTGCTGAGATTCAGAGATGCCAGACGGATCGTCTGAGGCAGCCCTGCTCTGGAGGGACAGCTGCTGTTGCTTGATCCGACTCTCATGACCCCATGGACTGTAGCCCGCCAGGCTCTTCCGTCCATGGGGTTCTCCAGGCAAGAATCCTGCAGTGAGTTGCCATTTCTTCCTCGTGGGGATCTTCCTGACCCAGGGATTGAACCCGCATGTCCTGCATTGGCAGGTGGATTCTTCACTGCTGAGCCACCAGGGAAGACCCTGGAGGGACAGACCCACAACGAAAGGCACAGTCTTCATGCAGTCCGCTTGATATTTTGTCCTCTAGGTTTATCCTAGAAAATGTACGTTTTAAGGCTTTTCTTTTTGGTGTCAATTTTGAGATGGGCTTCCTATCATGAAGTCCATCACATGTAAAATGAAGTCAGAGTCCATGTGTGTGAACAGCCAAGCCCAGCATCAAGGTTCATCTTTTTCAAAAGGTCTAGCCTTCTTCATCCTTTTCCATCCATCCTTGATCTTATGAGATGGACTGACCTATATCAATAGGTTTTTTTCTTGGATACTCTTTTGCTTGGGCAGCTGACCTGCATTAGATCCAGTTACATTTATAAATTTTAACCTCTAGTGGGCACCCCTAGCGGCCCAGGGTGCACGTCAGCCAGTGGCCCTGCCCTTCCAGACAACCATCTCCTGTCTTTTCTTCCAACCCCAGCACCTCCTCCCAGACACCCAGCTTCATCCTCTCTGCCACCCCTGAACTTCTCCCGCTCACAAAGTCCTCTTCATGGTGGACCCAGGGGTTGGCTCACCAGCTTTGTCTTTACAGCCTTGGAGAGTAATGACCCAGCCAGTCACTTTGTTCTAGGAACACTTTGGTCCCCCCTCGACTTCTGGGACCCCATGCTCAATGTATATCAGGATCTTTTCTGCCTTCTCCCACCCCCTTAATTCCTGAGTCTTGGAGTGATTGGAACTCATCCTTGGACCTCTCTCCCCTGTTTCATGACTGGTCCTTCGGTCATCTTATCTCTTGCCATCTGTTTAAATCCCATCTATCTATTGTTAGTCACTTAGTCACATCCGACTCTTTGTGACCCATGGACCATTAACTACAAGGCTCCTTGGTCCATGGGATTCTCCAGGCAAGAATACTGGAGTGGGTTGTCATTTCCTTCTCCAGGGGATCTTGCCAACCCAGGGATCGAACCCAGGTCTCCTACACTGCAGGCAGATTCTTCATCTTCTGAGCCACCAGGGAAACCCTTATCTATTGCTAACACCCAGATTTCCATGTCCAGCTCCACTTTCCCCTGGAATTCATGTCTATACATTCCTCCCCAGACTTGATCTCTCCCCTTGGACTCCAGACAAACATCTCAGACTTAACACGTTCAGATCTGGATTCCTCACTTTCCACGGTTCCAGCCTGCATTGTTGGCGGCATCTCACGGATCCGCAGCTCCCTCTATGGAGCCGGTCAAGTCAAAGCTGAATGCTGGAGTTCTCATTTTCTCACGCAGTCCGTGGGCAAGTCCCACTGGCTGCGCTTTCAATGCGTATTTGGAAACTCCAACCCCTATTATTTAGTCCAAATCAGAGTTATCCTTGCCTGGATCACCCCCAGAGCCCCTTGACCAGGCCTCGCATGGCGGGCAGCTATAGTGATCTGACAACACCCAAGCTGCGGGCCTCCCTGGGGGCTCTGTGATAAAGACTCTGCCTGCTAGTGCAGGAGACTCGAGTTCAATTCCTGATGAGGGAAGATCTCACGTGCTGCGGAGCAACTAAGCCCGGGAGCCATAACTACCGAGCCCACGCACTGCAACTACTGAAGCCCGTGCTCTGCAACAAGAAGGGCCACTGCAGTAACAAACCCTGGCACCACAACCGGAGAGGAGCCCACCACGCTCACCGCAACCAGAGACAGCTGATGCAGCAATGAAGACCCAGAGCAGCCATGAATAAATAAAGTTATAAAAAACAAACAAGGTGCATCAAGTCACCGTTTTGTTCGACTGTCATCCCTTCTGGAAAAGCCCTCGGCCCAACAACCTGCCCTGTGAATCTCAGACCTCATGTGTGATGGTGCTGCCCGTGTGCTGGGGGCTCGGGCCTCACCGGCCTCTGCGTTCTGTGCTTTCTGACTGTGCTGGCCACGTGGACTTCTCCGGGGCCCTTCCTATCTACGCCTTCTGCCTGGGACACACTCTCCAGGCATCTCACACACCCCAACCCCTTCTGCCTGGGACACACTCCCCAGGCATCTCATGCCCCTCCCCCCCCTTCAGGTCTGACCACATTCCACCCGAAGAAGGCCTCATTTAAAGCTGCCCCTTCCTACTTGGACTCTGTTCTCTTTGCTTTATTTTCACCAGCACTTTCCACCCCTGTTTACCCTCTGATTTGCTTGTTTATTTTCTCCCACTGGTTTGTAAACTCCACAGCTACCTGGATTTCTGTGTCTGTTGTTCCCAGAGCCCAGATTCGGGTTTGACGCCTGTTAGGTGTCTGGTTAACATTTGTGGGATGGATTCATGAAGGCATTTCCATACCATCTGAAGGAGCCCAGTGGTGAACGGGCTCCCCTCATGGACCTGGACCAGTGGCAAAGCTGGACCCTGAACATGCTGAAGGTTTTCCGACAGAATCGCAGCGTATGCTCTGCCTCAGAGGAAGAGTCTGCCTCCAGCCGGGTGAAGTCTTCTCGGGGGCCCCTTTTCTTTGCTTCACTAGAAACCTCAGTAACGGCCTTTGGTCCACTAGTGAAAGCCACCTCATTCAGCAAGTGATGAGCACCCATCCGGGGCAAGCCCCACTCCCTGGACGGTTCCGGAGGCCCGCTCTCATGCTCGCTGGTTGGGCAGAGCGAGGCAAGCTTGTCCTGCTGTCCTGGCGGCTCACCAGGTCCTCTGCAAAGCAAGGCTCGGCTCTCGGCCGGGAGGCCGGCAGTTCCCTGGTTGGCCTGTCGGACGGCCCTGCTCCAGCTGCTCTGTGGGTCTCTCTTTACTCCTACACGTGCCAGCCCCGTCAACATCCTTGGCTTGGGGGACCCCTCCCCACAAACATGGTTTGAAATTGCTCCAGCTCTCAGTTTTTGACTCACAAGTTTGGCTGCCAGGCTTCAAACCAAGCATTTCACACTCTTTAGCTTTAGACATTTTTTTTGCCGCAAGGGGGAGGTCATTTTGAGACTTCTTACTCCTTGACATTTAAAAATAACTTGGGGACTTCCCTGGCAGTTTAGCGGTTAAGAATCTGCCTTCCAATGCAGGAGCCCCGGCTGGGATGGTCCAAGGGTTAATGGTGGAAAAGGACATGACGATGAACCAACAACTGCTCCTGTGTCCCTTGCCGTGTGGGACATCCAGGACCTTCTACCTCTGGGTCCTGTGCTGGGCACTGCAGGTTAGAAACTGTTACAGATTTGGCTTCACCCTCAAGAACTTGATCTGGGGAAATCAGAGACATAGGACGGAAAAAGGCAGGAGAGTGGCATAGAGTAACTCAGGTTCAAGTTCAGAAAAGATTACCCTGGGGCATCAGGAAAGGTTTTGAGAGGAGGCAGTGTTTTAACTGAGTGCTGAAGAGGAGGTGAGCCTGGGAAACCTGGTGACAGAGAATAGGGATTTCCAGGAGCAAAGACACGTGAAAACGCTCAGGCCATAGAAGAGCTGGTCTAAAATGCTCGAAAATGTCAACGTTAATTTTTGTGGTAAAACATATATAACGTAAAAATTACCATTTCAACTGTTTTTAAATGTATGCTTCAGGGGCAAAGGATGTATTCACACAGTTGTGCAAACAATCACTCCATTCGTGTTCTAAACCTTTTTCATCTTGCAGAACAGGAGCTCTGTTCTCATTAAACAAAAATTCCTCATTTCCGCTCTTGCAGCCTCCACACCATCATACCTCCCGTCCTGTGAACGGACGACTGACTCTAGGAAGCTCACAGGAGTGGAATTGTGCAGTGTCTGTCTTTTTGCGTCTGGTTTACTTCATTAGCCTAATGTTGTCAAGGTTCATCCCTGCTATAGCGTTTGTCAGAACTTCCTTCCTTTTTAAGGTCAAACAACACTCCATTGTGTGTATCAGCCACATTGTGTTTACCCATCGCCTGCTGATGCCTCCACCTTTTGGCTGTTGTAAAGAACACTGCCCTCGCCAAGGTCTGACTTCAACAGGTCATTTTACTTCTCTGAGATTCAAAGTCCTACAGATCTGATTTGATTTGTTCTTAAAATATAGTTGGCTTACAGTGTCGTGTTAGTTTTAGGTGTACAGCAAAGTGATGCAGTTATACAACACACACATACTCTGTTTTAACATTTTCTTCTATCGTAGGTTATTACAAGGTTTTAATATCCACTTTCTAGAATGCTTCTGAGGAAGAGATGCCATGTAAAAGACATACTCTGTTTGTAACAGGACCTTATACTACTTATCACTGTGACCATTACAACACGTTTTCAGAAAACAGCTTTATATAGACTGGACGACAGCTGTTCTCATTTCAGCACGGTGCACTTAGAAAAAAATGAGGAACTGTTAGACCTATTCCTGACAGCTTTTCCATGAACGCTGTCACCTTGAACAAATCACCTGACCAAACAGTGCCTCAGTTTCCCTCTTTCTGAAATGGGCACACTTCCTTAGCTGGCTCGCAGGGTCATGGCGAGGATTAAGGGAGAAAGTGGGATTCAGAGCCTGGTGTAAATGGTTATTTTGGCATAAAAACGGGGAGACTGTTCTTAGTCTAGCTGTTGGAGGGTCATTTATTTACCAGTCTGCTGGAAACAAAGATTCAAAAAACAGAAGACCCTTTTGGATCACCCTGTTGTTTTCCTGAAGCCTGACTGCTCCTGAGCTGGAATGAGAGCCTCAGGATGAGAAAAAGCCATCAAGTCATCAAGTGCCTTTCAAGTTGAGGCAGCTGGAGAGCAGCCAGAACAAGCCTGCCTGGGATGGGCCAGGAGCTCCAGGGCAAAACCACCACCTCCCCCTCCCGTGAGTCCTGCCCGGACCTGGTCTTCTTTATTAGGGCTGTTAACAGATAAAGCCACCCTGGCCCTGAACACTGCAGTGCTGGGTGATCCCGGGATGCCGGAGGCGAGGGTGGCCCTGCTGTTTGGCCAGAGGGAGGGGAGGGATGCAAACATTTGCAGAAGGCTTCCTACCTGCCTCCCTGTAAATTGTCTCAGGTAGCTTGGCTCAGAGCATCCAGGAGGGGTGGGGCTAAGGGAGTCTTTCCAGGCCTCAGAATCCGTCAACTACACCAGGGGAAGAAGTCACCTTTCTTAGAATGCAAATATCACCACTGTGAAAATTGAATGTTTGGCTATCTGCAGCAACAAAAAGAGACAATTCCTCAGCAATTTTAGTTGCCTTATGAGACCAGGGATGTACATTAGTCAGATGGAAATTCTGAACAGAGGGAACAGAAATACTGGCTCCTGCTCTAGTCCATGCTGGGTGCAGAAGTGTCTGAGCGGCTTGGGCCTCTGCAGACAGGAGAATGCTGCTCTCAGAGGCTCAGTGATTTTGTCTGGACAAAGAGAGTTGTACAACTTGTGGAACTTACCTTTTACTTTGGCTACCCATAATTTTGGAGGAAAGTCTAGGAGGAAGAAAGGAAATCATTCTTTGGGAAGAAATGTCAGTGGGTGGGCCATTTGCAAAGGGTTTTGAAGGATGGGCAGGAGTTCACTGCTCAGCGAAGAGAAGGTGGAAAGTGTCACAGGTGTGATAGTACAGGTGCCTGGTGTTCAGGAAGGGCAGGAAAGTGGTGTAGTGGGTGTGCCCTGGAGGAAGTGGCTGAGGTCTAACCCAGGTGATTTTTACAGGACCAGAGATACCAGTTTGTATTTTCTTTGTATAGCCACAGAAAAATCTGAAATAATGAGAGAACTCTCCCAGTTTGTACCAGAGTTTCCCATGAAGGCTAATAGGTGTTTGAGTCTAAAAGGCCTTTAAGCAAAACCAAGTACTAACTTTAGGCCCAGGGCCCTGTATGTCCTGCACAAATGGTCAGCCTTGTCCCCTTCCAGCCTCCCAGGGAGCAGAATGAACCTGGCTGGAGAGGCAGTGTGGACTAGAGGCCAAGGGAAAGAAGATTCCGGGGTAGGGAAGGGGGTCTCACAGCCCAGCAGGATGGATCTCCCAGCGCATCAAGGGCACCTGTAGCCCTGGGCCCGTGAGCTGCCACTCTGTCAGATGCACAATTTCAGCATCTTCACAGAGCCCTGGACCGCAGCAGGGAGTCCCAGGGATCACTGGGACGGGAAACCCTGTTACCTGGCTAAGGCGACTCAGAGAAATGAAGCTCTCTTGACTAGGATGATGACAGCAGCGCTCCCACTGATGCTGGTCCAGTGCTTGATCCCTTCCGGGTGTGGACACAGTGCATCCCCTCAACAACCTAGGAGGCAGGTCCTGCCACCTGCCCTGTTCTCCAGGTGGGGACAGGTGACATTCCTGAGACCACATCGCTGTGAGCAGCAGGACAGGGGTTGGAAATCAGGCCGGGCGGCCTCACCATCTGGATGCTAGTGTTTTATTGCCTCTTGAACAGAAATAAACACAAGCGGAAGTGTCTCTGGTAATTCTTACTCTCTGCACACATTCTATAGTGCTCTTGCTGGCACTTGCAGAAGGGTTCTGAATAAGACAGGGATCAAGTGGGGTTTTAGAGGGTCTTCTGGAGCAGGTTACAGACAGGTTTCCAGACAGGTTCCAGCTGATACCATCGTCTTAGCTTCACGAAGGCACTGGCCGACGCAGACCAGAGGAGATGGGTTCCCTGAGACTCTCCCAGGTAGGAAACGCGCAAGTGCAGCGCGCGGGAGACGCTGATGTCCGCTGCTGGCATGCGCTCGTATCTAGTTTGAACGTGCTCTCAATCTGGCTGGGAAGGACTGGAGCTGCAGGCAGTCCAGAGCGTCTCGTGTGTCCCCACGACGAACCGAGCGCGTGGAACCGCACCATCCTCTCGTTTTCCTCCTTTTGCGGCGCTTTACCCATGGCTTCTGCTTCTCTGTATGTTTCATGTGCTGGTGAGCGAAGGACCAGGGCTGGCCGCACGTCGATGAAGGCGATGCCATCTGTATCGCGGCTATCCGCTTGTCCCAGGTGGATCGCGAGAGAGGAGAGGGACTTATTTTGGCTTATTTGAGAAGTGACCGCAAAGAACGGTAAGAATCGTTCACTCCAATCCCTTTAAGATCCCATTTCATTTACATTTATAGTCATCCGTCCATCCACCCTTTTATGTATTAATGCATGTGCTAAGCATTTATTGAGCACCTGCTGTATGCAGGCTCTGCTGCATGGTATGTCTGGGGACACCTAAGACAGTTCCCGAGGTGCAGGGGAGACTGCCATCTTTTAGAAGCAGCAAAGTGGTGGGAGGGGCAGTAGGCTAGGAGTGGGGTGCCTGGGCTCTCCCAGCTTTCTCCACGCCGCCCTCCACCCGCCCCCCACCCCCCCATCAAGTGCTGTCTTAGAGTCAACCTCAGAGTAAATTTCTTTATCCAGAAAAGAGAAGATGGCCTCCAAGTTCACTGACCGCTCATCAGCGTTCTCCATCCTCCTTGCGCACTGCAAAGGGAATTGACAGGCTCCAGGTTTGGCCTCGGCCAGCCCTGCTCAGACACTACCACTGCGTTCTTCCCTGCCCAGCCCCTCTCACCCCCACCCTGCCCCACCCTGTCTGTTTGTAAGGTGGGCAGCGACTCCGCAGGCCCACTGTCACATCTGTGAAGTAGGCAGAGGAAACATAATAAGCATCAGCATGAAATGTCCCCAGCGTGAGGCCACCTGGCCACAGAGGATGCCTGGGGCAGGGGCTCTGCTCAGGCTCTTGGAAAGAATGGGGGTGCCAGCCTGCGGAAGCCTCCAGACAGATGGCTTACAGGTTTCAGAAGGAGGGCAGGGCCTGCTCTCTCCAGGCCCCTGAATTTCCTCCCAGGGGTTCTCTTTCTGCAGAGGCTGAGGGTGGCTGGATGCAAAGGGGCTGCTGTCCTTGCCTTGGGACCATCTTCCTGAGCTCTTGTCTGCTCCTCTTTCTGGGCAGGGTTGCAGAGAGACACTGATCTGGGGCGGCTTTATCCAATTCACTCTTGCCCTTTCCTCTGGGCACACTCCACCTGACTGCTTTGGGCAGGTTAGGGTGGCCGCAGGCTTTCTTGCTTCCCAGAAAGCATGGAAAGTTTACCTGCTTGCCGTGCAAGAGCCCATAAAAACACAAGTGCAGGGGGAATGCTCTGCAGTGTCTCTATTCAGCAAGACTGTAAAACGCCTCTGCAAGAGAAAACAGCTCTTTCAGACCTAATCTGGAAATCACTTATATTTACGGGACCATATCTCTCCCTTTCTTTCATCCTCGACTTAACTGTGTTTTCTTTTGGCTCTCAAAAGTAACTTTTAAACCTTGAAATTAGAAATGGAAAGACCAGGGAAAAGATGGAAGAGACAACTAAAATCTTTTACAGCAAACTATAAAAAGACCATGCAAGCCTATATAACATGACTGTTTACAAAAATTTATTAACGGATTTTCGGAAGAGAATCTCCTTGAGATGTAACATCTTGTATCTGAGGGTATCCAAAGAGGAGTGCAGTCTGGATAGGAATTATACACATCCTTTCATCCCAATCAATCACCCTATAAATTCAAATGCAAAATAATCTATATTGAGCGCTCTTATCTTGCTTGCTCAAAAGACTGGAGCCAAAGGAGAGAGGCAGTTTATGTGAAGTCAGCAGAGGGAAAACCGACACAGTGAAGATTTTTTTAAATAACTTGTCACCCACCCTCCCTAGGATGGAAACCCTGGTTTGGGAAGACATTTGGCAGAGCAGGTTGGGGTAGCTGCCGGCCAGGTGGAGTCACTCAGCCAAGTCAGAGTCTACAACTGGGGATTTGTTTAGAAGATGAAAAACACAAGCAAACAAAAACACATCTCAGCAACTGTGTGTAGCACCTGCTTCCTCAGCTTCACATCTTGATATTACCTGTTAGTAATAAATGATATTTAAGATAGTGGTATGCATGCAGCTGGGGGGCCATCAACAACTCATTTCAAACAATGCCTCCTTTGACCTCATGCTGTCTCACTAGGGTATTTTCTGGAAAATTTTACTTATCCTGCTGATTTTGGCCTGAGGAGTCCTGAGCCCACTTGGGAAGCTGTGAGCCAGGGCCACCATGAAATAAACTGCACCAGTGGCTCTGCCACTAGGTAATTAGCTGAGTTACCTTGGCAATGTCATCTAGGGCAGGATTGCTGGAACCAAATAAATCCTGAATCCAGAACGCTGAACCAAATCCTAGAGCCAGAAGACCTGAATTCCAGTTGTGGGTCTGCCAAGGACCCACCCAGGGCTAAAAACTCCCTAACAGAGTTCTTAAGGAGAGTCACAGGGCAATGTCCAGCAGACTTTTGAACAACATGGGTCTGAACTGTGTGGCTCCATATATATGTGGGTTTTTATTTTCAATAAATGAATTGGAAATGGTTTTTGAGATTTGCTACAATTTGAAAAACCTTGTAAATGAACTGCATAGCCTAGAAATAGCAAAAAAAGAAAAAGTTAGGTATGTTATAAATGCATAAAATATGTGTAGTTATACATATAACATACACAATATGTGTTAATCGATTGTTTATGTTTTTCGTAAGGCTTTGGGTCAAGAGTAGGTTATGAGTATTTTTGTTTGGGAGAAGTCAAAAGTTATACTTGGGTTTTGGATGTGTAGGGAAGTGGGTGCCTGTAACTCCTGCATTGTTCAAGGGTCAACTGTAATCGAAGGTCAACCAACTGTGAGCGATTGGACTCTATCAATTTCACATGTTGATCACCTGCAGGGCTCAATTCCATCATCACTGGTGAGATTCAGCACATGTCCATTGAGCATCTACTGTCTGATGCACCCAAGAGGCTCTGGGGATTCCATAGTTGACAAAACATAAAACCCTGCCTGAGTGGATCTTACACCCTAGAAGGACAAGGCATACAGCAAATGCAGGGCTACATGTAGGGAGAAATGCTGAAGGGCGCAAAGAGACTTAGAATAGTTTTATTTATCCTCATGCTATTGTCAACAAACCGAAGGTTCTTGTAGCTGAGTCAATAAGTAATGAATGGCTGCTATGTTCACAGCAACACTATTAACAACAGCTATGACATGGAAATAAATGTTCATCGACAGAGGAATGGATAAAGAAGATGAGGAACATACATAAATGGAATATCATTCAGCCATAAAAGATGAAATAATGCCTCCTGCAGCAACACGGAGGGACCTAGAGACGTTCATACCAAGTGAAGTAAGTCAGACAGAGAAAGACAAACACCATATGTTGCTATTGTTGTTGTTCAGTTGCTCAGTCGTGTCCAGCTCTTTGCCATTCCATGGACTGTAGCACACCAGACTTCCCTGTCCATCACCAACTCCTGGAGCTTGTTCAAACCCATGTCCACTGAGTTGGTGATGCCATCCAACCATCCCATCCTCTGTCATCCCCTTCTCCTCCTGCCATCAATCTTTCCCAGCATCAGGTCTTTTCCAATGAGTCAGCTCTTTGCATCAGGTGACAAACTATTGGAGCTTCAGATTCAGCATCAGACCTTCTAATGAATATTCAGGACTGATTTCCTTTAGGATGGACTGGTTGGATCTCCTTGCAATCCAAGGGAATCTCAAGAGTCTTCTCCAACACCACAGCTCAAAAGCATCAATTCTTTGGCACTCAGCTTTCTTTATGGTCCATCTCTCACATCCATACATAACTACTGGAAAAAACATAGCTTTGATTAGATGGATCTTTGTCAACAAAGTAATGTCTCTGCTTTTTAATATGCTGTCTAGGTTGGTCATAGCTTTTCTTCCAAGGAGCAAGTGTTTTTTAATTTCATGGCTGCAGTCACCATCTGCAGTGATTTTGGAGCCCAAGAAAATAAAGTTTGTCACTGTTTCCATTCTTTCCCCATCTATTTGCCATGAAACAATGCGACTCCATGATCTTAGTTTTTTGAATGTTGTGTTTTAAGCCAGCTGTTTCACTCCCTTCTTTCACCTTCATCAAGAGGCTCTTTAGTTCCTCTTCACTTTCCGCCATAAGGGTGGTGTCATCTGAATATCTGAGGTTATTGGTATTTTCCTTGCAATTTTGATTCCAGCTTGTGCTTCACCCAGCCCAGCATTTCTCATGATGTACTCTGCATATAAATTAAATAAACATGACGACAATATACAGTCTTGATGTACTCCTTGCCCAATTTGGAACCAGTCTGTTGTTCCACGTCTGATTCTAACTGTTGCTTCTTGACCTGCATATAGGTTTCTCAAGAGGCAGGTAAGGTGGTCTGGTATTCCCATCTCTTGAAGAATTTACCACAGTTTGTTGTGATATCACTTAAATGTTGAATCTATAATATATCACAAATGAGCTTATCTACAAAACAGACACAGACTCACAGACATAGAGAACAGAAGTGTGGTGACCAAAGGGGAGGGAGACGTGGGCGGGATGGCCTGGGAACCTGGGGTTAGCAGAAGCATATATATAGGATCCTAGTATATATAGGATGGATAAACAATAAGGCCCTACTGTAGAGCACAGGGTATTCAATATCCTGTGATAAACCATGATAGAAAATAATATGAAAAAAGATACATATACATATAACTGAATCACATTGCTATACAGTAAAAATTAACAAAACATTATAAATCAGGTATACTTCAATAATTTTTTTAAAAAAAGAAAGCAAATCATGAATGAATGGCATGCTTGCACATTCCTCACAGCTTCTCCTCTTCCTTTGGATTCCTTATTTTTAAGTTGCTTTTTATTTATTGTTAAGCTAGTTTGCCATTGTTTAAATCTATTAGGTTGATGCTGTATAATGATTTTCATAAGTATAGTTATGCTCATAATTCAAATGTTTTTTCTTAAACAAGTTTAAGTTCATTTTGAATACAAACCTTTTTATAACTGGGAAATAAAAGACAAGCACATTTTATTCTTTTTCCATAAATATAGACAAATAGCTGGCCTCAGGATACCTGGCATCTGGTTTTGCTCTCTCTGACACTGGCTGGTTCTTTAGGGTCAGGTAACCCCTCTGCACCTCAGTTTTCTCATCTGTAAAATGAAGACATTGAGCTAAATTGTTATGGTGTCTAAGTATAAGATGCTATTCTTCAAGATCAATTTTAACTTGATCTTCAAGTTTACTTGACAGTCATGGATGATCCTTAGGCCACATGGGAAGCTTTCAAGCCCATTGTCCTATGAAAAACTGTTTGGAACTCAATGCCAAATGCCTTAATTACCTGCTGTCTTTGAAAATATTCTTTCCAGAGGACACGTATTAGCAGGGGGCTGCCAGAGGTAGGGAGCCAGGGTGACGGATGAACAGACAATTTTCCTCAAACCCTGCAATTCTATTTCCCAAACCTGTTTTCCTAATTAAGCAAAGGAGCCTCTTGGCAAATACAAGCAATGCAGAGATCTAAAATCATTAGCAAAAAACAGTTTAGGAAACACAAGTCCAAGTGTGGGGTCCATGTAAGACATGGGATAGAGCTGACCCCAAAGGACGCTGTTTCTGTGAAGACCAGGGGTATTACACGTATAAAGTAGAGGAGCGTCTAGATCGCAATCAATGGCACGGTAGTCACCAACTGCCTAGATCCCTTGTATTAATAGCTGCAGACAGTGCCTTAGCTTTCAATGTCATTTTTCAGCTTGGAGTCAAATTTAACACAACCATACAGTGTTCATATATATATATTTGCACGCATACAAGTTAACTGCATGCACTTCCATGAAAACACCCACGTATACATATACAATTGTATGATTTAATCTTAAAATTTTCTAAAATCAGGCCAAAGTATTCTTTACGTAAAGACTGCAATAGAGGGGCTTGATTTATCACATAGGTTGAGATAAATTAAGAGTCCTCCAGCCCAGGATGAAAGCATACACTCCTGCTATATTTTTGTTTTCTTTTCAACACATGCTTTTTATCAGGAGATTCTTTCTTGCCAAAAATTCCCATTTTAAACTTGGCTTTTCACGAGGCCAAACAATTTAAACATTTGGGCAATTGAATCAATGCATATTTTCCACCATGTAATAAAGTAATCTCTCAGTTTTTTATTAATTCCAACTTGAGCACAGGCTGTCTGGTGGTGCATTTGGACCAGCAGTGGCCTTTGCTTTCTGGCTGGCTGGTGGGAAAAGAAGATAGTAGAGACAGCTGCTTTTATTTTCACGTGTTAAAAAAGGTAATGATTTTTAAAAGATGCCTTGTCAAAAAGCGATGAGATAGAAGGCAGAAGGCCCTTCATCCGAAAATGAAAAAGTCCTTTGGTTTGGCTTTTTTTCCACATGTGAAGAAGTCCATTTCTTTTCTGAGGATGTTCTTAGAACTCGTGCTGGGTAATCCTAAATTTCTTCTACTAAAGCAAAAATAGCATTTATCTTTGGATGCAGGTGTTATGGTGATTTTTGTTATTTTTATTTATTTTTAAAAACAGTTTAATTTTGCATTTTATTTTTTAATTTCTTTCTCTTTTTTTTTTTTTTTTTTGCCATGCCACATGGCATATGGGATCTTAATTCCCTAAGCAGGAATCAAACCTGAGTTTCTTGTATTGGAAGGGCAGTCTGAACCACTGGACTGCCAGGAAAGTCCCCAGAATTTTGCTATTTTTATGTGCTTTTATTTTTTCAATTTTTAAAATGTTTAACTATCAACCAGTTTTCCTTGGGTAAACAGAAAAATAAATCAACAACTCCTCTTTAAAGGAAAGATTTGCTGTGTGAGCAGAGCATGGATTAGAAATTCAGTTCTTTATCCTTTGCTTTCTGGAGTGTTAACTACTTATAACCTTGGTAAATCTCTAAAGTTTTTGAGAAAGCCTTTTAGCCATTCTCAAAATGAGGAATGGAGGAATAGATGAATTTTCGAGTCCCTTCTAGCCCTATGACCTCTGATTTAAAAAGGAAAGAAGGGATTTCCTGAGTACTCCAGTGGTTAAGACTCTGAGTTTCTGCTTTAGGGGACCCAGGTGTGATCCCTGGTCGGGGAACTAAGATCCCACATGCCATGGGATGTGGCCAAAAATAATAATAATTAAAAAATAGAAAATAAATAAAAATAAGATGGATAAAAAACTGGGAACAAAATTTAAAAAAGGAAAAAGTGAAGATGACTTTATTAAAAAATGGAATGGAAAATGAACATTTTTACATTTTTGAACACAGAGCATGTGTCTGGTTCTGAGCTATGTATTGTCATTGCTTTGTGTATTTTTTTTTAAATTAACACATATTATTTCAATTCAGCTTCACAATAAACCAGGCAAAGAGGTTGCTCTCTTCCCTATGATAGAGATTAGAAAACTAATGTGTACGTTAAAGAAAAGATGGAATAGAATTCTGACTCAAGTTTGTGGGGCTCCACAGCCCACATTTTTTCCTTTATTATCTTCAATAATTCTCTTCAGTTTGCATGGAAGGATAAAACTATGATTCCACAAAACAGCAAATAAGATTGGTGAACTATGGAGATGTTTTAATCATCATTAAATCTTGTGTCCATTTGGCTTCTTCTTAACCAAATGCAGACATAGTAAGAATGTTCCTGTTGCTTGAGCCTTCATTGGAGGGTCAAGAGAAAATTTTTAGTTTGTTGAATAACCCGTTACTTCCTTTTCTATCCAAACCACTAAACAACTCGTTCCATTTTCTCCTGTTAGGAAAAGCAGTTGAGAAGATCTAAGACAAACAAACTCACAGTCATCTCTCTTACAGCTTCTCTTCCGGGTCATCTTCCCTCACCTGAAAAGTCTCAGTCCCCTGTCCCCAAAGCGAAGGGTCATTGCACCAGCTCATTCTGGACCGACTCAGGCCCACAGCCACCCAGGGGAGAAAGCACATTTAATTTGACTGCAGCCACACAAATTTGTGTGTCCATAGAAACCCAGGTTTTATACTATTCTCCCCATGGCTTAGAACTGTGGTTTATTGTTAACCACCTTCCTTTCTCTCTCTCCCTTCAAGGTAGATTTATTATCACAAATATGTCACACAAATGATGATTTATGAGGGCACCATAGTCCCTGAGAAAACGTATTGATTTAGGGAGCTGGCGTCCCTGTTACAAAGGCCCGTTAAGGGAGGCCCAGGTGATGGGACTAAAGTGAAGGTGAATTCATCAACCTGCCAAAAAAACTTTATTTCCTAGGATTTTTCTGCTGCTCTGTTACTCTGCATGAGTTCCACCTGTGGAACCTGTGCTCTTTAATTTCATCATCGTTATTGCTCCCCTGATTCCCTTTACTCTTCAACCAGCTCAGAGAATTCCAGCATTTATCTCAGGGGCCTTTCCCAGAGCTAATCAATAGGAGATGTTTGTTACCAAGTGATGTAGAAACGCGGGCTTGAGAAGCACACACAGTTATCTGCCATCTCCCGATTCTGTCTGAGTCTCAGGAAAGATGACTACCAATCGATTCTAAGGGGACCAACCTCCCTGTCTCACAGGCACACCCAGGAGGTGACATAAACAGCTGGTGGGGGGGGGGGGCCTTCTCAGGTACATTGTCCCTCTGTTTGGGGCAGTTATTTCGTCAGCTCTGGGTTGTTGTTGTTCAGTTGCTAAGTCATGTCTGACTTTTTGCAACCCCATGGACTGCAGCACGCCAGGCTTCTCTGTCCTCCACTATCTCCTGGAGTTTGCTCAGTTTCATGTCCACTGAGTCAGAGATCCCATCCAACCATCTCATCCCCCTCACCCCCTTCTCCTCCTGCCCTCAACCTTTCCCAGCGTCAGGGTCTTTTCCAATGAGTTGGCTCTTCACATCAGTTGGCCAAAGAATTGGAGCTTCAGCAATAGTCCTTCCAGTGAGTATTCAGGGCTGATTTCTTTTAGGATTGACTGGTTTATCTCCTTGTTATCCAAGAGACTCTCAAGAGTCTTCTCCAGCACCACAATTCAAAAGAATCAATTCTTTGGCCCTCAGCTTTCTTGATGGTCCAGCTCTCACATACATGACTACTGGAAAAACCATAGCTTTGACTAGATGGAACTTTGTCAGCAAAATAATGTCACTGTTTTTTAATATGCTATCTAGGTTTGTCATAGCTTTCTTTTCAGGGAGCAAGCATCTTCAAGCAGCTTCAAACAGTTCTGTGACATCCGTACAAAAGTATTTAGTGAAAAGATGACAGTGACAGAGGGTAGCCTGTGCCTCCATCAATAGCAGCCAGAAATGAGAGCATCGGAAGGAAGCAAACCAGGTCCTGCAATTATATTTAATTGCAAAAGGCACCCAGGCCCTGCACTTTTGATCATCAATAAAAGGAGCTCTGTGTCTCCAAGCTCAGCCACAGTGATTAGGGGAAGGAATATGATCAGTGGCATTGATCATTCTGTTCACTCTCATAATGTCTCTCCCTGATGCCCCGATCATTTCAGCTTCAAAGTGGGAAAAATGGAGTTATGTGACCCTCTGGGTCTGAGCCCACAAACCCAATTGACAAGCTCCATTAATCTCTGAGTCTTCCCATTGACTAAAGAGCTGGGCTCACCTGGAGTGCCCCACCAATCAGTGGCAAAGTTAATTGCAATCGATACCTCCCAACATTTTTCCTTCTGGCCCCCACCCTGACGGTAAATTCTATCTACTTGGCAGCTGGAGCAGAAGCTCTGCAGGAGGCAGGATGAGGGCTTCAGGCGGGAGGAAGATTCCATGCATTTCAGAGTCAGCATAATATTTCACAGGTTTTGGTTTTCAAGTTTCAGATTTGAATATTAGCATCCTCATTTTTTTTTGTCTTTTTAGAAGTTTTCTGGTTACTCATAAACATTTCAAACTGTGTCTTCTCCGGTTATAAAGTACCTCAGGAAAATTGTCAGCATACCCATGGGAGTGAGGTGCTGCACTGAATTCTTCACCAAGAGGTTCCTCAAGATTAGATGCTTTAATGGAAAAGATCGTGGGCTCTGCGCCTCAGCGTCTTGTCTATGGAGTTATAATCCTTGTCCTCATTATTTCATTTGAATGTTGTAAAGGTGATAAAAACAAGGGTGTGGGAAAGGACATCTCAAAGAGTGGATTTGTAAGCAGTGCTGCAATGAACGTGGGAATGCTCATAGTTCTTGGAGATCCTGGCTTCAGTTCTTTTTGGATAAATACCCAGCTGTGGAATTGCTGGATCGTGGGCTCGTCCTCTTTTTAGAGGACCCTCTATACTGTTTCCCACAGTGACCACACCATCTCATATCCCCACTGACAATGTACAAGGATTCCCGTTTCTCCACCTCCTCCCCAACATTTGTGGTCTTCTGTTTTTTGCTAATAGCCACCCTGACAGGTGTGAGTTGCTATCTCCCTGGGGTTCTGATTGGCACTTCCTGATGATTAGTGATGTTGAACATTTTTTCATGTTGGCCGTTTGTATGTCTTCTTTTGAGAAATGTTTATTTAAGCCCTTAGTTCATATTTAATCTGGTTATTTTTTTATTACTGAGTTTTGCTAGTTTGAAATATCAATTTTTAATATAAACTCCATAATTAAAGCATTATTGACCTGTTACTTACATTTATCCTGGTTTCTTCTTATTTTCACTACATCTGGGGTTAAAATAAAGATCCCTTGGGGGAAAATAAGGGGGCCTCCCAGGTGGCACTAGTGGTAAAGACTCTGCCTGCCAATGCAGGAGAGGTAAGAGACGTGAGTTCAGTCCCTGGGTCAGGAAGATCCCCTGGAGGAGGGCACAGCAAGTTACTCCAGCATTGTTGCTTGGAGAATCCCACGGACAGGGAAGCCTGGCGGGCTACTGTCCGTAGGGTTTAAAAGACTCTGACATGACTGAAGCGACTCAGCATGCACATGCTTGCTGAGCTGAGGTATGCTCAGTTGCTCAGTCGTGTCCGACTTTCTGTGACCCCATGGACTGTAGCCCTCCAGGTTCCTTTGTCCATGGGGATTCTTCAGGCAACATTAAGAGTAGATTGCCATGCCCTCCTCCAGGGGATCTTCCTGACCCAGGGATTGATCAGTGTCTCCTGCATTGCAGGTGGATTCTTTGCCAACTGAGCTACCAAGGAGCCAATGGGATTTTATAAAGATGTCCTGACACCTTTTCTCCATCTCATGCACTTGCATGGGGGGAAATAAAGAGGATTCTGGGACATCTTTTTTTGGGGGTTAATTAAGGATTCACAAAAAAATCATTAAGTGCTTGAACTTAAAAGAAGTTTCTTACCAAGTCTACATTCGTCCCAAATACTTTGACTCTAAAGAACATAGTAAATCTTTGGACAGAGACAAAATTTAAAAGGTGCCAGGACATCTTTAAAAAATCCCATTTTGGCTCAGTGGTAAAGACTCTGCCTGCAATGCAGGAGACCCAGGTTTGATCCCTGGGTGGGGAAGATTCCCTGGAGAAGGGAATGGTTACCCCCTCCAGTGTTCTTACCTGGGAAATCCCATGCACAGAGGAGCCGAGTGGGCTCCAGTCCACAGGCTCTGTAGTATCAAGAAGAGTATCAGGACACAGGGCTGTGTGTGGAAGGGAGTGAGCACAAGCTTGTGCCTGACTGAGCCAGCCCATTCTGTATATGTGGACTTTTTCTCATGACTTACTTCCTTCTAGGAGAGGGCAGTGGCAACCCACTCCAGTACTCTTACCTGGAGATTCCCATGGACGGAGGAGCCTGGTGGGCTGCAGTCAATGGGGTCGCAAAGAGTCGGGCACGACTGAGCGACTTCACTTTCACTTTTCACTTTCATGCATGGAGAAGGAAATGGCTGCCCACTCCAGTGTTCTTGCCTGGAGAATCCCATGGACGGGGGAGCCTGGTGGGCTGCCATCTATGGGGTCGCACAGAGTCAGACATGAATGAAGTGACACAGCAGCAGCAGAGTAGAGAGCTGTCCCTGGGAGCTTATTTGGGGTTTCCAATTAGCTACATTTCTGGTTAAGCAAGATTTTCCTGTTTTATAACTTTTACCTTCCAGGCAAAGTGACATTCACACACATGAGATTCTAACCTGAGTACAAAACTACTCCATCGACTGGGATCCTGTTTCAATCACTTGGATCATTTTTCTCTGCAAGGACAGTCTGCGCTTTCTTTGAGTGTTTTTTATTCTCTTATGTGACTTCATTTTCCCTCTTTAATCTTTCCAGTCATTAGAAAAGTCTGAAATCTGAGTACTTAAGCATTTTTCCTATAGCATGTTAGCCCCTAAGAGGCATATTATGTTCTGTAGAGTAACAATTATGTATATTAAGCAGACCAAAAGAAAGAGTCTGGTAAATACTTAAGGAGAAGAGGAATAATCTGTGGAAATAGTGCCTGGAAGCCAGCAAATGTATTGAATGACCTCAGAAGTTCCCTTCACTGGATGTGTCAAGAGAGGGTGAGGAAGGTAACCTTCTTGGATCTTGTCCCTTCAGTGTAAGAACCATGATGTAAATACATTCAGTTCCACCCTAAATGGGTCCTTCCAAGGGTCGAATTACCTGCCAAGCTTGTGCCAACCATGCCCTTAGAAATCGTGTGATGGTTATGTTTGTGGTATTCTATTGGCATGTTTGGGCCTCCCAGGTAGTGCTAGTGGTAAAGAACCTGCCCCCCAATGCAGGAGACATAAGAGATGAGGGTTCAGTCCCTGGGTCAGAAAGACCTCCTGGAGGAAGGCATGCCAACTCACTGCAGTATTCTTGCCTGGAGAATCCCATGGACGGAGGAGCCTGGCAGTCTATAGTCCATAGGGCCGCAAAAGAGTCAGACACAGCTGATGTGACTTAGCATGCATGCATGCTGACGTATTTAAGTGCAACTGTGGTTTCTGTTTCATCTATCAGTTTGATTAATGTTCATGAAGAGAACAAAGTAGATGATCATGAACTTTGTAATTGCATCTCTTTCTTGCACCATTTTCTCCCCATTAGTATAAGATAGGCTTGGGGGAAGAGAGATTTCTAATTTTACCAATGAAAAAAGATCTGATTTTTAATATCACTTACTATAATAGCTGGAAGGGGTCTTTGACAGCATTTAATACAATATCCTGGGAATTCTCTGGTGGTCCAGTGGTTAAGATTTCATGTTCCCACTGCAGAGGGCGTGAGTTTGATCCCGGGTCAGGGAACTAAGATCCACATGCCATGCAGCAGGGCCAAAAAAAAAAAAAGTACGGTCTTCTAGATTTACTTTTACTTAAGCCACAAATGTTAAGTTTGCAGAAGCCTTAATACAAGGACACAAGTTTCCTGACTCTAGCCATCTTTGTATTTTTGCTTTCCTAACTCCCATCTTGCAACATATTGAATTAATTCATTCCATACATATTTATTATTTTCTTATATGTTAGATACTGTACTTGATACTAAAAATGCAGCAATTACCTCATTCCCCAAAAAGATGGTAGAACAACATCAAAGGGAAGCAAATAAACAGGCAACAATTATGTAGCTGTTTTTGTTGGATTTTTTTTTTTCCTTAGGAAGACCTACAAAAGTGACAATGTGGGGTTTTGGAAGCTTTAAAAGGGACGGTTGGCTCAATCTGGGGGTAATCAGTAAAGTGAAATAAAAATTAACCTTCACATTCCCAGATGTTTTCTACTTCTCTTCTACAAAGAAATTAAACATATTAACCTTCCTTGCAAAGGTTAAATGACCTCCCACATGGAGAAAATAAAAGGGCTCTGTGGTCTGACCTCTTCATTTTAAATTCTGATTCTTTCTGTGTAACCTTGACCAAATTAATTATTTGTACTTGAGTACTGCATCTTTAAAACTGGGATGATATCACATTCTCTTGATTAGAAAAAAGCCACTAATTATCCGAGATACTGTAGATGTGAAATTGTAGCTTGCCGAATAATGGGATATGTCATAATATATAAACATGCATTCAACCAAATGATAACATATTTATAACATCTCCTGCCTCTATCTTCTATATCATAATCAAAATATGATGAATCTAAATTTTCCTCTTATTAGGTGGTAAGATGCTTCAGAATTATTTTAACAACAGGAAGTAGTACAACATATCATGATACATTTTTATAACCCAAACTATAATCTTTTTTTAAAAGACACTTTTTTGTTGATAATATAATTTTCAGGCAAAATAAAGAACACCAGCATTTTGGTTACAGTTTTTTACACTTACTCTTCTAATTTTTCTTTTAATGTGATTATTTGTTACTGATAGTTAACCTGCAGCTCTTAAGTGTCAGCTAGAGGAGACTTTTGGTGTCAGGATGTAGAAATTTCCCACCTAGACCGCTAATCAGCAGGAACATATGATGAAAGCCAACATCATTAGAGAAAAAAAAAAAACATACTCAGTGAACAAACAAACACTCAAACAAAAGAGAAAGATGAAATGTGGCTGAAAACAAGCGAAGCTGACATTATTGGAGAAATAAAGAGATATCCATGAAAGAAGAATGGAGTTATAAAAACTAGAATAGGCACCACAAGAAAAAAATTCTAATAGAAACATAATAGAGGGGAAAAATTACTATTACTGGGGAAGAGATCCTACTGCACTTTAAAAGACTGATACTGCTATGTTGGCAGCAGTAGTAAGGTAGAGATAATTGTCATCAAACAGATTAAAATTTTCAGTTAAATGTTAAGAGCAAAAGCTAGAAAAAATAGAAATGCAGGTTATTATAGCAAACCTACAGAGGAATAAAAAAATGGAACAAAAGAAAATATGACCAAAAAAAAGAAAAACAAGAATAAGCATGGCAAACAAACAACGCAAAGCTTTCAAAAATAAGTCCTTATTTAAGAACCATGGTAAATATGGAAGGACTAAAGTCACATGAAAGTCAAAAAGAAATATCTAAAACAAATGTTCAAAAATGTTTGAAATTGAAGAGTAGGGAAAAAGATATACTGCAGCTGCTGCTGCTGCTGCTAAGTTGCTTCAGTCGTGTTTGACTCCGTGCGACCCCATAGACGGCAGCCCACCAGGCTCCCCCGTCCCTGGGATTCTCCAGGCAAGAACACTGGAGTGGGCTGCCATGTCCTTCTCCAATGCATGAAAGTGAAAAGTGAGAGTGAAGTCGCTCAGTCGTGCCCCACTCTGTGCGACGCTATGGACAGCAGCCCACTAGCTCCTCTGCCCACGGGATTCTCTAGGCAAGAGTGGGTTGCCATTGCCTTCTCCAAAAGATGTGTTAGACCGATGCTAATAAAAATACAATGGCATAGGTAATGTAGCTAAAAGAGAATTCCATGTAAAACTCATTAAATGGAACAAAGGATAATATTAACTTGAAAAGTTAAAATATATATAAACTTCATATTACTAATGTTATAGCTTCAAAATGTAGTAAGCACGTGACTAGAGATACAATTTAGCTCAGAAACCAACCATGTAGGTAATAATTCACTACAACTACAGGAGATTTGATTAATGAATTCAACACCCTTGACTTTTTAATCCATGTTAATATTTGAATCATGTATATGTATATAATATAGAGACACATATATATCAGTCATATATTTGGATATATTTGGATATGTGTCATGAAATTATTTTATATGGGATGCCAATCTGATATGAATATTAATAGAGACATAGATAAAAGATGGAGAAGTGAACACTACTCCATAAAAAGTATATTTCTTTCTTTTTTAATACTAATGGGGCATGTACAAAATTATAACAAAAATTAGTCAACTAATGATATCTCAAGAAATTTTAAAAAGTGATCAATAATTTCAATGAATGACACTAGAAATCTTCAAGACAAATGTGTCTACTCTCCTTTAATACAGAGATTAAACAGTTAAGGGGAATCTTTTCAAAGCTGGATACCTAGTATCTAAGTGTCTCTTCAAGTTCTCTACCCTACTGGCCTCAGTGGAACATAATTACCTTAATTTAAAGGCCCACATCTCCTAATAGCCACATTCTGATGTGTTGGGGGCTCCTGTCCATGGGTTTTTCTGGTCAAGATTACTGGAGTGGGGTGCCATTTCCTTCTCTAGGGGATCTTTATGACCCAGGGATTAAAACCACATTTCATGCTATGACAGGTGGATTCTTTACCGCTGAGCCACTGGGGAAGCCCATTTGTACATTTGTGTGTGTGTGCTAAGTTGCTTCAATCGTGTCCAACTCTGTGTGACCATAGGGACTGTAGCCCTCCAGGCTTCTCTGTCCATGGGCTTCTCCAGACAAGAAAACAGAAGTGGGATGCATGCCCTCCTTCAGGGATCTTCTTGACCCAAGGACTGAACCCATGACTGTTACGTCTCCTGCATTGGCAGGCGAGTTCTTTACCACTAGAGCCACCTGGGAAGCATACGTATGGTTAAAACAGAGTGGGATACATGGCAAAGGTGAACATCGAATGTGCTATAGTTGGGACATGTGGCAGAAAGTTAGAGAGAAGCAGAATCCTCTCAATTAAACAACAGCCTTCAACTTCGTCTGCAATGTTTTGTGTCTCATTCTGAGGGTAGGACACCAGGTGTTCATAATATTCTGGTTTCTGACTTTTACCATGTCTGATATTGCTCTTAATGCCTAGTGCTCTTTTAAACAAAAATCGGGATAAAAGAAAATGGGAAAAAAGGAGAAGAAGTCACCTGGCATTTTTCTTAAAATTTGATTTTTGATAGGAACACTGATATATTGAAAGTAAAATTAAAGCAGTTCAGTTCAGTTTGTCTGCTCAGTCCTGTCTGACTCCTTGACCCCCATGGACTGTAGTATGCCAGGCTTCCCTGTCCATCACCAACCCCCAGAGCTTGCTCAAACTCATGTCCTTTGGGTTGGTGATGCCATCCAAAAATGTCATCTTCTGTCATCCCCTTCTCTTGCCTTCAATCTTTCCCAGCATCAGGATCTTTTCTAGTGAGTCAGCTCTTCCCATCAGGTGGCTAAATTATTAGAGCTTCAGCTTTAGCTTCAGTCCTTCCTATGAATATTCAGGATTTATTTCCTTTAGGATTCACTGGTTTGGTCTCCATGTAGTCCAAGGGACTCTCAAGAGTCTTCTCCAACACCATAGTTCAAAAGCATCAATTCTTCTGTGCTCAGCTTTCTTTATGGTCTAACTCTCACATCCATACATAACTACTGGAAAAACCATAGCTTTGACTATACAGACATTCCCAAAGTAATGTCTCTGCTCTATAATATGCTGTCTAGGTTGGTCATAGCTTTTCTTCCAAGGAGCAAGCCTCTTTTAAATTCATGGCTACACTCACCATCTGCAGTGATTTTGGAGCCCAAGAAAATAAAGTCTGTCACTGTTTCTATGTTTTTCCCCATCTACTTGCCACGAAGTGTTGGGACTGGATGCCATAATCTTAGTTTTTTGAGTTTTGAGTTTCAAGCCAACTTTTTCACTCTCCTCTTTCACTTTCATCAAGAGCTCTTTAGTTCCTCTTCACTTTCTACCATGAGGTTGGTGTATTCTGCATATCTGAGGTTATTGATATTTCTCCTGGCAATCTTGATTCCAGTTCATGCTTCATCCAGCCCAGCATTTTGCATGATGTGCTCTGCATATAAGTTAAATAAGCAGGGTGATAATATACAACCCTGACACACTTCTTCCCCAACTTGGAACCAGTCTGTTGTTCCATGTCCAGTTCTAACTGTTGCTCCTTGACCTGCATACAGATTTTTCAGAAGGCAGATAAGGTGATCTGGTATTCCCATCTGCTGAAAAATTTTCCACAGTTTGTTGTGATCCACACAGTCAAAGGCTTCAGTGTAGTCAGTGAAGAAGAAGTAGATGTTTTTCCTGGAATTCTGTGGCTTTTTTGATGATCCAGTGGATGTTGGAAACTTGATCTCTGGTTCCTCTGCCTTTTCTAAATCCAGCTTGAACATCTGGAATTTCTTGGTTCATGTACTGTTGAAGCCTCACTTGGAAAATTTTGAACTTTGCTAACGTGTGAGATGAGTGCAATTGTGTGGTAGTTGGTACATTCTTTAACATTGCCTTTCTTTGGGACTGGAATGAAAACTGACCTTTTCCAGTCCTGTGGCCACTGCTGAGTTTTCCATATTTACTGGCATATTGAGTGCAACACTTTAACAACATTGTTTTTTAGGATTCAAAATGGCTCAGCTGGAATTCCATCACCTCCACTAGCTTTGTTCGTAGTGATGCTTCCTAAGGCCCACTTGACTTTGCACTCCAGGATGACTGGCTCTAGGTGAGTGATCATATCATTGTGGTTATCTGGGCCATGAAGATCGTTTTTGTGTAGTTCTTCCGTGTATTCTTGCCACCTCTTCTTGATATCTTCTGCTTCTGCTAGGTTCTTGATATTTCTGTCCTTTATTGAGACCATCTTTGCATGAAATCTTCCCTTGGTATCTCTAATTTTCTTGAAGAGATCTCTGTCTTTCCCATTCTATTGTTTTCCTCTATTTCTTTGCATTGATCACTGAGGAAGCCTTTCTTATCTTTCTTTGCTAAAGGGAATGCTATATGAGACAGGGTGACCCTGGAAGGCCTCTTAGAGGAGGTGACGCTTAGGTAGAGCCCTCAAAACTCTGTCTAGGAGAGACCAGTACACAGTGCTTAACTAACTAGCCAGGCTGTTGGGATCAATGACCCCCATTCAGACCCTCCCTAGAAAGTGTGAGTGGGCTCCTTAAATATTTGCAACGGCACCCTTGTCTGACAGCCAGCCGGCTGTGACTGTCAGCACCAGTGGGACTTCAGAGACCTTGGACTCCTGCTCTGAGCAGAGCTGGCTCTCTGCTGATATTGGTGGTGCAGCCTGGGTATTAGACGGAAATGGAGTCCATCAGCCAGGTCGCGGGCAGGCAGAGCCTAGTGGAATGTTGCATTTGATTTCCCAAATGACAAATCTGGTCTCAATTATTTCTGTGCAGAAATAATTGTGTAGACTCCACCACCTTATCTACCACTTACTTCATAGAAGTCCCATAAATGGTCATGTGGATACTGAGCTCGAGTGTGCAGAGCATGTACATGTGTGTATTTCTCTGTGTGTACATCCTTCATCAGGCATGGCACGTTTGTTCCTACTCACATGCCACCACCTGATAAAAGATGGTAGAAATGACAGGAGGGGGCAAACTATGTACATACATACTTTCATTGTGCTTTGGGGATGGTGGCAGATTTCTCTTTGGGGAGCCTTACCAAACAGCTGTTGAGATGTAGAACTCCACTTGGACTAGACCTTTGTGTTTCTAGCCCAAATCTACATTTTGGGGCTTCTTTTCTCATCTTATACTAATATCTGTACGTGCCGCTCCATGCACGCTCACTGTGTCCCAGCCCTAGTGTGACTACATGTATCACCATATCCTTTACACCTTCATTTTCTTCTCCCACTCTTGCAGTTGTGTAGATACTGACCTGCATGTCTTCCTGGGGAAAATCAAGTACAATTTCCTCATTTAACACAAAAGGAACGGACCTGGAAGGGGTTGCCGTTTGTGCCCAGAAGTGGATACAGTTAGTGGTTAGAGAGAGCGGACTCTGTGAGGTGAGATCTGATCTACTGATGCAGACCAAGCACGGCCCCAACCCAAAAACCCTCCCACAGAGACACATCCTTTTGTGTGTAAAGCCCAGTGAGCCCAGCAGCCCTCCTCTTTCAGTACTTTAGTGGGTGACCCAATAAATTGCTTCCAATTCTTACTGCTCTAATGCATATTGGCCTGTTAGGAATTAGCACACTGGTTACCTATTACATCTCTGAGGAAATTATGGGGCCATGAGCTTCGGACTTTGGAGTTAGACAGGCAGGAAGTGCTCATGCTCACACTTATTTGCTGTGATTTGGTCACATCACTTAGCATCTCTAAGCCTCCCCAAGCCTCCCCATCTTCCGTATTGTGGATGTTGCTCAGTCGCTGTATCACATCTGATTCTTTTGCATCCCCGTGGGCTGTAGCCTGCCAGGCTCCTCTGTCCACGGGATTCTCCAGGCAAGGATACTGGAGTGGGTTGTTGTGCTCTCCTCCAGGGGATCCTCCTGATCCAGGGATCAAACCGAATCCTCTTGCATTGACAGGTAGATTCTTTACTGCTGAGCAATTAAGGTAGGCCCATTTTCCATATAAGATTTTTTACAAAAGCATTCACCTTATATGATAACTGTCAATACTGAAATCAAGCAGTACGCTAAACTCTTAGTATTATCTTACTCCATGCTAAGTAGTCGGGTGCATTTTTCATTTTTCACAATGTTAAATGTTTATAAGTGGAAGTGGGGGTTTGATAGGATGTGAGTTCCTTATTGCTGGAGGTGGTCAATAGCTGATAGATCATTCCTTCCCAGGATACACCTAGCATGGTGCTGGTCATGTGGTCAGCACTCAGGAATATTTTTGTGATCCAGATGTCATGGGCTTTTGCCTCCTATGTGCTCATCTGCACCCTCTAAAGTGAAATGAAGTGAAGGTGAATGTTGTTCAGTCATGTCCGAGTCTGTGACCCCATGGAGTATACAGTCCATGGAATTCTCCAAGCCAGAATACTGGAGTGGGTAGCCTTTCCCTTCTCCTGGGGATCTCACCAAGCCAGGGATCGAACCCAAGTCTCCCACATTGCAGGCGGATTTTTATCTGCACCCTCTGCCCACAGTTTATCCCACGATCTCACCTTTCTGCATGAAGTCTTCTGGGACTTGCATCCCACACTTGGGAACCAGTCTTCTCTCCTGGTTTCCTTCTGCCTTCCAACTGCTGCTGCCCCAGACACTGATAGTGCAGCCTCTTTTTGTGTCAGGACCATGTGGGTTAGATAAATGAAGAAGCCAGCTGAGTATAAGGCAACGGAGAAGAGCCGAGATTGAGGACAACGAAAGGTCCCAAGTTCCTCCTAAAAGGGCAGTCAATTGCCACCAGACCAAGGTTGCCAGACCACTCTATGTTTCAACAGGAGCCCAGTTTCAGAGACTGTGACCAATTGATAACAAACAACAGTGACAAGAAATGCTGCTCCCCTAGAAGCACTGCCTGTTGTGAGTAGGAGGTTGTTTTTGCACTGCTGTGAAAAACTTACCTTTTTAATAGGCTAAAACATTTTTGTCTGCACATAGGAGTAATTTGCCAAAAGCCTCTCCATTGCCCTAAACTGGAATGCTTAATCTCACCAAAAGTATTGTATACCATTACATCAAGGAGGGAGTTGTAGATTTTTAAGCCTTGTGAAATTAAAAAAAAAAAAAAATGATGCTGAAAATGTCTTCAGAAAACCCTTAAAGTAAAACAGCATGAGTCAATGTTTGCTCTTTGGCTGACCAGGAGTTATTGGAAAGTAGTGTGTCTTTTCCTGCTTTAGAAAATTGGAAAGAAAGTCAAGACTCCATGTAAAGAGACACACTAGTCAAACATTTGAAACAGCAAGTTTGCCTAACAGCAAGTTCAGGCTTTAGATGCTCAAATGTGGCAAAACCTGATTTCCCTATTTTCGTTCTTTCCTCCATCTCCTGTTTGTTTCATTGACATGAAGTAGTCAGTTTCACAGTGTTCACATAACCTGTAACTTGGTTTCTAGATTTAGAATTATAAATAATTGCAGTACTGTCTACAGGCTACTGTCTACTCTAAAGTACTGTCTACAGGCTTTCCAGGTGGCACAAGTGGTTAAGAATTGCCTGCCAATGCAGGAGATGTAAGAGACATTAGTTAAGTCTCTGGGTTGAGAAGACCCCCTGGAAGAGGGCACAGCAATCCATGCCAGTATTCCTGCCTGGAGAATCCCATGGACAGAGGAGCCTGGGAGGCTATTGCCCAGAGAGTCAGAGAGTCAGACACAACTGAAGTGACTTAGTACACGTGCGCATTCTCCTTTTCAGTCACTGGAGTTTTGTTCTTTCATGTGATCAGTGTTTTAACTCTGGAATAAACAAAGATGAAAATAAGGATCAAAGAATATTCTCTCTCAGCTGCACTCCTATGCTGTAGTGCATATGGGCTAAGTTGCTTCAGTCATGTCCAACTCTGCGACCCCGTGGACCATAGCCCACTAGGTTCCTCTGTCCATGGGTTTCTACAGGCAAGAACACTAGCGTGGATTGCTGTGCCTTCCTCCAGGGGATCTTCCTGACCCAGGGGTCAAAATTGCGTCTCTTACATCTGCATTGGCAGGCAGGTCTTTACTATTAACACCACCTGCAAAGTGCCAAAAGGAGAATACCTTTTAACAATTCATAGGGTCAGTAAAATTTCAAATAAAACTGCAAAGACTGATGTGCTTGTAGGTGTTAGCTGCATGGTTTTAGTGGGAAAAATTAATTTGAAAACATAAGACTTTGAATTATACAATTCTGGATTTAGCAGAGATACTACTTTGCCAACAAAGGTCTGTCTATTCAAAATATGGTTTTTCTAGTAGTCGTGTATGGATGTGCGAGTTTGTAAAGAAAGCTGAGCACTGAAGAACTGATGCTTTTGAACTGTGGTGCTGGAGAAGACTCTTGAGAGTCACTTGGACTGCAAGGACATCAAGCCAATCCATTCTAAATGAAATCAGTCCCGAATATTCATTGGAAGGACTGATGCTGAAGCTGAAACTCTAATACTCTGGCCACCTGATACAACGAACTGACTCACTGGAAAGTTGAGGCTGAAGCTGGGAAAGATTGAAGGCAAGAGGAGAAGGGGATGACAGAGGATAAGATAGTTAGATGGCATCACTTACTAGATGGACACGAATTTGAGAAAGTTCTGGTAGTTTGTGATGGAGAGGGAAGCCTGGTGTGTTGCAGTCCATGGGGTCACAAAGAGTCGGACACGACTGAGCAACTGAACTGAACTGAACTAGTCCTAGATTTGAATTCTGACTTTGCCACTAAACATGGGTATGATACTGGAAATTTTCCTTAACAACTCTGAGTCTCAACTTCATCTTTGGGAAGAAAGATTTGTGAATAGGCTTCAAAGCATTGGATATAATGAAGCATGTGGGTCTCCAGTGCTGTATAAACCCACAGTGGGAGATGTGAAGGGCCAGGTGACTGAGCATTGGGCCAGGCGGCCTCTGGGCGCCTCTCTCCACGGGCCTTAGAATGTGCAGAATGGCCGCAGACTCTTTAATGCTCTCAACAAATTGAGTGCTGTTCATGTCCTGCAGCCCTGGAAATGCATCCCCTGAGTTGGGAGCCCTGGGAATTGGTGTGTCTGGGGCAGCAGCAGTTTCCTTGTGACTTTTCTAGGAGCTGGCACCTATGTCCTTCAGCTGACATCTGTTCTTTCAATGCTTGGAGGGTCTTCCTTTCCATGTCATTTGTTTTTGACTAGAAATGTCCCCACTATGAGCAGGAACTGTGATTCTGTTTTTCTGCTTCCCTTTCTCTGCACCATCTCAGTCAGGGCACAGAAAGGTCCTTAGCAGCTGTCTTGGCTGAATAACAAGAGACTAGTGGAGAAGAAAATGGCAACCCACTCCAGTGTTCTTGCCTGGAGAATCCCAGGGATGGGGGAGCCTGGTGGGCTGCCATCTATGGGGTCGCACAGAGTTGGACACGACTGAAGTGACTTAGCCGCAGCAGCAGTGGTGTCCTGGTGCTGCTTCCTCTTACTGGGAACCACACCTCCCTGGTTCACATCCTGGTTAACACTTGTCCCTCTGAGTCACCAGTGTCGCCTGCCTCTCTCCTTAGCAGTGACCAGTGGGTTGTGGTCGCCTGTGGCCTGAGACCCACTGCTGGGCTGGTGCTCCTGCAGAGCCAGAGAGCCATTCTTACTGGAGTCTGTGTCCCCTCCTTCCTGAAGTTTTCTTCTTCACTGTTGGCATCTCAAATATTTGTTGTTGAATTTCAGTGAACACAAGCCGAGAGGCTTAGTTTCAGTGGACAATCTCTCAGAATCAGAATTAGGCTCCTCAGCCCCTCAAAAATCTTTTTGTTTTTAGCATCTTTTCCTCCTTGTTTTCCCAAGTTCTGGAAAGGAGGCTTAGCTTCAATCACATTCCTATAGAAGTGATCCCCACCCACCCCACCCCCACAACACCCCTTCGAGTCAGACCAAGGCTTCAAAAGAGTTAAGTGTTCACACTGGGAGGGACTGAAATTCCCCTGGGGCAGAAACTTAGGGTAAAGGTGGTCCAGGACATCTCATCACCAATGACCATCTCTCCCTTCCTGTCACTTCAGTCTGGTACAGGGGTGTGGCTGGTGGGAAACAGGCCCCAGTGGAATTCCCACCATGATTTCCCTCTGTAAAGGACCTGTCCACCTCACGGCAAACTAGATTTCACTCTGAGATATCCAAGTAGACTCTGATCAGGTTCACCAGTTTCCTGAAGCATAGTGTTACTCCTTTCTTATTTTGTGAAAATGGGGACTGAACTGAGACCAGTTTGCTCTAATTTTGTTGATTTCTGAAGATTGTTGAGGGAGTGAGCAAGGAAACTTTGAGAATTTTAGGTAAGTGCTCCCTTGAATTTGGGAAAGTAATGTATTCCTCTGAAATAGTCATGATCATTAAATAAAAATCAACCTGTATACAAGGGGGGTAAAAAGTAATCTTGGCGATGCCATTTAATTGCTTCTGCCAATTTTTATCATTTGACACTGGAGGGATGTCAGCAGAGCAAACAAATACAATGTCAACTAACATGCATAGCTGACTAGGCACACAATAATTTTCTGCATTTAGAGAAGGAATTAGACATTTAATTAACTGAAAATGAAGTTTTGAGGCTTGTGATGTTTGCAGCCTCATGAATCATTGTATCATGATTATCTTCTGATAAAGTAACTTGATGGGATTGAAATATTTAACTCATAATCCTAATAATTAGATTCAAAATCCTGCAGCTTGAAAAGGTACTTTTTCAGGAGAAAGAATAAACACACATAGTCGTTCTTAATCATTCACTTGCTCATTCAACAAACATGTATCAAGCATCAATTTTAAGTGCCGGGCATTGAACAAGCCTTTGAATTAAGTACAGTGGATGATAAAATAAGCAAAATTCTTGCCTTTGTGTAGCTATTTAGTATAAAAGAAAGACATTAAATAAAATGCAAATATACATGAAGTTATGATAAAAATGCTATGAAAGGAATTTTGTTGTTGTTCAGCTGCTAAGTCATGTCCAACTCTTTGCCACCCCATGAACTGCAGCACGCCAGGCTTCCCTGTCTTTCACTGTCTCCAGGAGCTTGCTCAAACTCATATGCATTGAGTCAGTGATGCCATCCGACCATCTCATCCTCAGCCGCCCCCTTCTCCTTTGGCCCTCAGTCTTTCCCAGAGTCGGAGTGTTTTCCAGTGAGTTGGCTCTTCACATCAAGTGGCCAAAGTATTGGAGCTTAGAATGATTGACACTAAAAATGAATGCCGAAGTCTTCAGAAGCAATTTTCAAATCAGCTGGAAACAACTGGGCAAAATGGACCTTCCTTCCTTTCGGCTTTGTCATCTCCCTGTTGTCAACGCCATGTGTGCATGAAACCCTTTTCACGTCTTAGCATAGATCTCAGCACAGTGTGTTCAGCTCACTTGTCCGTCCTTCATTCTAGATCATGAACTCATAGAGCCAAGATGAGGAATGAATTTGTCTTGAATTCAGCAAGTCTTCTAGGCCTGGCAGGCAGAGCTGTAAAATCCAGTGGACAGGAACTTAATACTCTAGGGGAACATTGAAATGAGTGTGCCCAACCATCCATAGAGCAAGCATGCATCTAATCACAACATGAATTTTCCACTTTAGGTCACAGATTTGCCCATTAGTCATGTTAAGTTCCTTGGGGAAGAACAGGGTAGTGTCCAGTCAAAGCCAATACTATCATCATTACCCTAACTTAGGGAACGATCACCAGGCTGGCCACAGTGGGCTGTGATGGCATTTTAGAGCCTGTACTTCACTCAGGCTTAAACTGTGAAGGTCACTGATGCCATCAATGGGCATAGATAACAGGAATCAGGAGATGCTATAGTCACTCAATAGCTGGATTTTGATTTCTGAGCCATTCATGTGGCCAGTCTACATCCGTTCTGTTTTCTGATCTGCTGAATGAGGAGGGTAAGTTATTTTCAAATATAGTATGATGCCGTAAAGACTCCTGGAGTCGGTCTCAGAGTAGATGAATTCAAAGATTCAAATCTACCCTATGTGAACTCTACAAATTAATAGTCACTTTATCTTCCTCTTGTTGGTCAAAGGAAGGCAGAAAATATACACTGTACAGTCTCTCTTTTTTTTTTCTGTGAAAATCAGATGAAATAGCAAATGTAAAAGCATTTTGTTAATTGAACATGGGGGTATCAAATTCAAGAAGCTTTCCCCAGCTCTCACAGAGAACCATCCACTTTTCCCTGCAACCAAACTGTTTCTTTTTTTGAAATTCCCAACTCATAGTAAAATGCCTGGAAAGTAGCAGGTGCTCAATCACCGCTTGTTGCATAAGAATAAATAAATAACCCATGATACTTCTGCAAAGCAGCTGTTGGGGATTAGTGTGAATTTCTGAGGCCCCATGAGTCTGCAGGGCTCAATCCAGAGGTGAAAAACATGACTGCAGCCCCTTGTTGACCACTCCAAAACCAACAGTGAGTGTGCCCGCTCTCAGGCTGGGCTCTGGACCGTTCATTTTAACAAGTCTGTGCAGCGGCAGCATAGTGGGACCCAGCCTCTGCCCTGGAGAATGAGGAGGAGATTCTAGCATCAGTCTTGCTGTTGCCTTAGCTATGAGATGATTATTAAATAAGACACAGAGCTCACAGACTCCACAGCTAAGTCAGCATTCAGAAGCTAAATGACATTTCTGGGCTGAATATTGATTCACTACCCTATGTCTCATGTGACTTTGAATTACAGAACTGGAATCTTTGCCATTAAAAAAAAAGTTTTATAATTAAATAGCATTTTACTGAAAATGCCAAAGTTTTCTGTTAAAGTATAGGTTACTCGCTCCTTATTTCACCTGATCTCATCTTTAGAGACAAGTTTTCCAGTTTTTCGCTTTTTCTGAAACTTTAGCAAATTTTTACATGCCTACTATATTTTGATTAATCTATCTTTGATGTTATCTAATTCCTATTATGGCAGATGAGAATTTAATTTGATACCATTTTATTCTCTTGTATCATTCCCTCCTTTTCTCTCCCCAGTCATCTCAAACTGAAGTTTTGAAAACTTTGTTTAATGAATATTCAGTATCCTCACTGGGCTAAGCAAATATTAATATTATTCATAAAGGATCATTGTAGTGCATTGTGATTATGTCTCCTTTATGTTTTTCCTGAAGTTATCAACTGTTTATTATTTCTTTAGATTATCGTTCACCTTGCTCATTCTTTCCATATCTTCCTGTCTTCCCCTTTATACCGCTTCTGCAAGGTCAGCTCCATCAAGGAATTTATCAGTTCACATTTTGTCTCTAGGAGTCACTCTGGAAGAGCTGTTCAGTTGAGTTCAGTCACTTAGTCACGTCTGACTCTTTGCATGGACTGCAGCATGCCAGCCTTCCCTCTCCATCACCAACTTCCGGAGCTTAGCCAAACTCATGTCCATCAAGTAGCTGATGCCATCCAAGAGCTGCATTCTCTTGTTTTCAGGGCTATCTTCAGAACAGCTGCACAGCTCTTGTCCTGGGCTTCCCATCGTAGTCATCCATGGAATTTCCCTTCTCTTGAGTTGGATTCCTGAGTTCTGCATCTGATGTCTACTTTTGTTTCCTGTCTCCTTTACTTTTTTGGATATGCTCTCTGGCTGCTTCATCAGGTTAAAGGTATGACTGCCTCTGAAGCCTGAGAACAGGCATTGTCTTGAGATCTCCCATCAGCATCGTCCTGGAGAGCCACCTGTCTTCCCTCAGGTTGGACTTCCTCTTTTCTGCATCCTGAGTCCCCTTTTCTCATTTCATTCCCTTGTTTTGCTTTCTACAGCAATTTCCAGAGGAAGCAGCTAATGGTGAATAAATTTTTCAAGACTTAGCTCGTCTGGAAATGACTTTGTGTAAAATCTAGGTTAAGAATAGTTTTCCTTCAGAAATTTAAAGGTGTTATTTATCATTTCTTCTGTGTGGGGATCTAGGTCCCTTTTGGGAAATCTGAAGTCATTCTGATTTTCACCTGGATGCAAACATTGGGTACTTGAGCAGGGTTTATAACTGCTGTGGCTGTGCATTTCTTGTAAAACTCTTAGTGTTAGTATTTCTAAGTATTTCTTCTTAGGCTGGTGGGATATTTTTGAAAAGACAGAATCTTCTGGCTGGAGAGGGAGGTCCAGCTCCCAAGGGAGCCCAGTCTTAGAGGGGGAGCTGGGAGTTTTGGAAGGTTGTGTTCAGTAGCGTTCTCTCCACATCATATTCTTGTTTTGTAAAGGTGCCTCTATCAACTCAAGATCCTCTCATTTACCCTCTTCAGAGAGGAAAATCCTCCAGGCTTCCATGAGAAAATAAGGGCAGTTGCTCAGGGGTATGAGGAGGGGAGTACAGGGTGCTGTGAGTTATTGAGTCTTTTGAGGATTCTTGGTGCAGATTAATTTAGTTTCTATCTTTCCCAGCTGCAGTCTCAGGAGTTGCTTTCTTGGATCTGCTAAGTCAGTTATTTCTCATCTATTTGCTTTCCAGCTATCAAAATGTAGACTTCTCTTCTCTCTCATTTGCCCCAATTTTGTGGATTTATGCCTTTTAAAATATATATATTTAAAAGTAGACTTAGAGGAGAAACAGGAAAAGACAAAAATAGATATGCATATGTTCAACTACAATTTTTACTTACAAGAAATAATCATTTTATGTGTATCTTTTATCCAGATTCTTATTACAAGAGCAATCATAACATCTGCTTGAAACATCTTTAGCTTTGAAGATTTGGGGGGGAAAATAATATACTCCACTGTAGCAATTTCCAAGAAGGCCAATCCTAGGACAGAATAATATAAACAGCTATCAGTTACTGAATTGCTATGATAAGTCAAATGCTGTCTTAACTGATTTATGCATATTGTATGCAGTCCTCTGGACATTCAGCTTTCTTATTTATATATATATTTTTCTTTTCCATTGCAGATGAAGGATCAGAAAAGAAGGGGATTTAATGAAATTCACCCAGGACATTCAATTCGTAAGAAGTGAGTTGGATTGAAATCCAGAACTCAATTCAGAGACGTTCCCTTGGATTCCATCTAACTTTTCCGTGAGCTAATGAATGTGTCCCATAGACTACTAAATAAAAGAGTGTATTAAGAGCAAGGATGAAAGAAAGATGACATCAAATAACCAACCAGTTGAGGATCTATCTGGAGCAAGGTCATGACCAGAATGAGGGAAAAGGGTGATGGTATCTTCCATCTGTGCCCAGAAAGAGAGTCTCATTATAGTTCTGTTATATTAAACCTATCCTAAAGCCAACACGGAATTAAAGTTCTTTAGTAACAGTTGAAGTTTAAAGAAAGAGCCCATAAAACTGGTTGTTTCTAAGCATTCATAAACATGATTGACTTTCCTCGAATCGCTTGAAGATGAAATCAGCACCTGCTGATCAGTTCACTGAGAGCAAATGAGCTTTATATTTAATAGACTGTGGCCAATATGAGCACCGCTTGATCTGCTTTTGTGATGCACAGAATTCAACTTAGGCTTTCTTTATGGCGTGCTAACAGATGTACCTTAGTCCATGGAAAGTGTACCCCTGTTTTTCCTTTCCTTTCCTGACTCGCTGTCATTCAGGACAGAAACCCTAGAACGAAAAAATTGTGGCATGGAGTCTGCTAGTGGATAGACCTTATTTTTGAGTTCCAATTTGGCTGTTTCCTAGGAATTAACTTTGGGCAAATTGCTGACATTCTCTTCACCTATTTCCTCATTAGGAAAAAAAAAAATGTTCCAGTTAGCATTGTTTTAACCTGGGCTTGTTTTAAGGATTGTTTGTAAAATGCTTGATGTGATACTGTTTTATGATAGTGTTATCTGTATTTCTTTTAGTAATTCAGTATTCAATGTATAATGAGTAATATGATAGAAGATGAGTATTCAAAGAAGAATAAAACTTGATTCTTAATTTCAGATAGGTGGAGAAGTTAGTGGAGGAGATAAAGTAATAATTTCTAGGAAATATCTTTACAAACAACTCATAATAGTATCTGTACACCATTGACTCTCACATATATATATTCAGCCTAAATCTTTCCTGCAAAAGGAAAGCAGCAGCTCTACAACCCAACTACCTATTCACACTTGGATCTCTCAAGGACATCTCAGACTCAACATACTCAATATCACACCTACAATCTCTTCCAAACTTGGTTCCCTTATAGTTTTCCCTTCTTCATGATAGAGACAACATCTCCCAGTTGTAAAAAATTAGGCATCTAGGAATTATTCTTGAAATATTTTGATTACTATTCATCCATATTTAATCATAAAAGAATATTCCTAATTTAATTCCAAATCATACTCAAATATGCCAGCAAATTTGGAAAACTCAGCAATGGCCACAGGACTGGAAAAGGTCAGTTTTCACTCCAATCCCAAAGAAAGGCAATGCCAAAGAATGCTCAGACTACCACACAATTGCACTCATCTCACACGCTAATAAAGCAATGCTTAAAATTCCCCAAGGCAGGCTTCAGCAATACGTGAACTGTGAAATTCCGGATGTTTAAGCTGGTTTTAGACAAAGCAGAGGAACCAGAGATAAAATTGTCAACATCCACTGGATCATTGAAAAAGCAAGAGAGTTCCAGAAAAACATCTATTTCTGCTTTATTGACTATGGCAAAGCCTTTGACTGTGTGGATCACAATACACTGTGAAAAATTCTGAAAGAGATGGGAATACCAGACCAACTGACTTGCCTCTTGAGAAACCTGTATGCAGTTCAGGAAGCAACAGTTAGAACTGGACGTGGAACAATGGAATTTTTCAAAATAGGAAAAGGATTATATCAAGGCTGTATATTGTCACTCTGCTTATTTAACTTCTATGTAGAGTACATCATGAGAAACGCTGGTCTGGAAGAAGCACAAGCTGGAATCAAGATTGCCTGGAGAAATATCAACAACCTCAGATATGCAGATAACACCACCCTTATGGCAGAAAGTGAAGAACTAAAGAGCCTCTTGAAAGAGGAGAGTGAAAAAGTTGGCTTAAAGCTCAACATTCAGAAAACTAAAATCATGGCATCTGGCCCCACCACTTCATGGCAAATGAATGGGGAAACAGTGGAAACAATGGCTGATTTTATTTTTCTGGGCTCCAAAATCACTGCAGATGGTGATTTCAGCCATGAAATTAAAAGACACTTACTCCTTGGAAGAAAAGTTATGACCAACCTAGACAGCATATTAAAAAGCAGAGACATTACTTTGACAACAAAGGTCCATCTAGTCAAGGCTATGGTTTTTCCAGTGGTCATGTATGGATGTGAGAGTTGGACTGTGAAGAAAGCTGAGCACTGAAGAATTGATGCTTCTGAACTGTGGTGTTGGAGAAGACTCTTGAGAGTCCCCTGGACTGCAAGGAGATCCAACCAGTCCATCCTAAAGGAGATCAGTCCTGGGTGTTCATTGGAAGGACTGATGCTGAAGCTGAAACTCCAATACTTTGGCCACCTGATGCGAAGAGCTGACTCATTTGAAAAGACCTTGATGTTGGGAAAGATTGGGGGCAGGAGGAGAAGGGGATGACAGAGGATGAGGTGGTTGGATGGCATCACTGACTCGATGGACATGGGTTTGGGTAAGACTCCGGGAGTTGGTGATGGACAGGGAGGTCTGGCGTGCTGCGGTTCATGGGGTCGCAAAGAATCGGACACGACTGAGCGACTGAACTGAACTGAACCATCAATGCCCTGATAAAATTTATCACTTGCCAACTGTATTTCTATCATAATGAGACTATCAGCATCTTAGCATGGTTCCCTCTAATTCATTTTCTGTGTTGCAGCATGAAAAGTCTTCAGGGTCTTCCCACTACTTTTAGGGAAGAAATCAAATTTACTAACAGCCTGGATGGCCCTGCTGACTCTGTTGCTGACCCTTCCTGCAGAGTCCATTCTCTACTTTCTTCCCTCTCTGCCTGCTACTCTGGGCTCCCTTCAGCTCTGCTGATGGACTGGGTCCTTCTCATGCAGGGACTTTGTACATGTCATTCCCACTTTGGGGGATGATCTTGATCAACTACTTTGTCCAGTTAACTCTACTTCATCTTCAGACGTGGGTTTCCCAGATGTCTCAGCAGTAATCAACCTGCTAATGCAAGAGATGTGCGTTCAATCCCTGGGTCAGAAAGATCCCCCGGAGAAGGAAATGGCAAGCCATTCCAGTATTCTTACTTGGAAAATCCCATAGACAGAGGAGCCAGATGGGCTACAGTCCATGGACTAGCAAGAGTCAGACACAACTTAGCAGCTAAACAACAGCAACTTCAGACTGCATCTCAAGTGTCCTTTTCTCAACAAAGTACGTCTTAGACTTCCTAGGTTGCATGTCAGAAGATCTCATAGAAAATTTATTTTTCTTCAGAGCATTTATCTGTATGAAAGATAATCACTTATTTCTTACTAGGAGTGTTTGATTAACCTCTCTCTCCAGTCAATGAAGGCAGAATGTATTATTCACTGTTATAGCCTGAGAGGCAAGGACACAATTTAAGTGCTCAACAAATATTTATCCAATGAATACATGGACTATGAAATCCATGAGACGTAGGATTCAGCCTACTTCCTGCACTGTATCCACAGCCTAGCAGTTAGGTGCTCAGTAAATATGTGCTTAAGTGGATGAAAGAAGGAAAGATTAAGTGAAAGAATGGAATTCTTGGCTAAAGATGATATGGGGCCACAGAAGGAAGTGATTCAGCTGAGAGGAGAGAGCAGGGCAGGCAGGATGCCTCCCCAGAGGTGAGGTTGATGAATCAGCTGGTGCTTGGAGTGCATGAACTTAGACAGAGACGTGGAAGATCCTGAACACCCCATCCCATCCTGGTCAGCGGGGAGGGCGTGAGAAAGAGGTGTCTGGTCCAGAGAGGACCAGGAAGAAACAGATTAATGCCCTGTGAGAAGGTCTGGCAACAGCAAGGATGAATCAGAAGGAAAACAGGCAGTAGTAACCTCCTCTGTGTGTGGATGACACACATCTGAGCACTGATCAAAACAGAGCTTAAACTGAGCTGAGAGAGGAGCCAAGACCAGCAATGAAGTGAGCCAGGGGCGTTGTAACTGAGCTAACATGATTAGTCTGAATGCATAAATATGAATGGGCAGAAAGAAGGACCGACCTCAGGCTTATAAAATCAGGACAGCACTTGGTGCCAAGTACACATAATGATTTAATAACCATTTCAGCCCAGAGTGTCAAAGCAAGAGTCCCAGAGCCGACTTCCCTGGCACCCTTTGGGTTAGGCTAGAACTCCACTTCACCCTCAACACTGCCATCACCGAAGGCTGAGAGGCCCAGCGTGGTTTCCTGTTCTCCTTGACCTGGGAAGTGTGGTCCTCACAGGACATCCATCTTCTCCTCCTCCCAGGTCAGCCTCCCGTACTGTGGGGCCACTATCCATGCTGGCCGAAGGCATCCAAAGGTCAGGGAGGGGATAGCTGATGCTACCTCCGGGCTGGTATCTGCCGGCTGACCTCTCAGGTACTCTTTCTGTTATGATGTCCAAGCTCATTCTGCTCACCATAGGGCAATAAATCAGGAGATGAGGTGTTGGGGCAAGAGATGACAACTTTATCTGGAAAGTCAGAGACTGAGAAGATGGTAGACTAGTGTCTCAAAGAACCACCTTACCTGAGTCAGAATTCAAGCTTCAGTTCAGTTCAGTCACTCAGTCGTGTCCGACTCTTTGCGACCCCATGGATCGCAGCACGCCAGGCCTCCCTGTCCATCACCAACTCCCGGAGTTCACTCAGACTCACGTCCATCGAGTCAGTGATGCCATCCAGCCATCTCATCCTCTGTCATCCCCTTCTCCTCCTGCCATCAATGCCTCCCAGCATCAGAGTCTTTTCCAATGAGTCAACTCTTCGCATGAGGTGGCCAAAGTACTGGAGCTTCAGCTTTAGCATCATTCCTTCCAAAGAAATCCCAGGGCTGATCTCCTTCAGAATGGACTGGTTGGATCTCCTTGTAGTCCAAGGGACCCTCAAGAGTCTTCTCCAACACCACAGTTCAAAAGCATCAATTCTTTGGCTCTCAGCCTTCTTCACAGTCCAACTGTCACATCCATACCTGACCACAGGAAAAACCATAGCCTTGACTAGATGAACCTTAGTCAGCAAAGTAATGTCTCTGCTTTTGAATATGCTATCTAGGTTGGTCATAACTTTCCTTCCAAGAATTAAGTGTCTTTTAATTTCATGGCTGCAGTCAGCATCTGCAGTGATTTTGGAGCCCCCAGAAATAAAGTCTGCCACTGTTTCCACTGTTTCCCCATCTATTTCCCATGAATTCAAGCTTGTTTGGTACTAAAAGGGGAGGGAGTGTGTTTGGTTGTTGCAAACTTCTTGGGGGTGGAATCCTTTGTTCTTGCAACTGTCCAGGTTGATCTGGTCATGATGTTCTTGTAAATCTTCAGCAAGACAAATGTTATCCGCTGTTCTGCCACTTTTTTTTTTTAACCTTTTCTCTGCAGTTTCCTTTTTTTTTTAAAAAAAATTTTTATTTTTACTTTATGTTGCTTTACAATACTGTTTGGTTTTGCCATACATTGACATGAATCAGCCATGGGTGTCCATGAGTTCCCAATCTTGAACCTCCCTCTCACCTCCCACCCCATATCATCTCTCTGGATCGTCCCCATGCACCAGCCCCAAGCATCCTGTATCCTGTATCGAACATAGACTGTGTTCTGCCACTTTTTATTTTAATGTGAATGGAAGAGGGTTACATTTTTTACAGGTCAGATCCTCTGAGGGTGGACTATCCTGTATATTTCAGCTTATAGGCATCATTCTTAACTCAAAGCAATAGAATACAAAGGTTAAAGTAAAAGAAACAGGTTAACATTCAGATTCATTTCTCCCTGTTACCTGTCCTCTGCCTTCTAGGTTTCTGCTGGCCCAACACCCAAGTAGTCATGGCACTTCTGTGACCATCAGACTCTCCCAGTGACCCTGGGTGGGACGTCACCTTTCTCTGCCCCCTCACAGTCTACTATGCAGGCCTGCCTTATGTCTTTAATGGTTTGATCTTTAACCACAGAGATTTTACCCCATTGCTTTTTAGTGTTTAGCATGCAGTTCCTTTCCTAAGGATCCAGATATGAGTTCATGGCATACAGACCTGAAAAGCATGGAAGGTAGCTACTGAGTTTGCCTCAGAATTACTCCTCTCTTCCATCCTGGGCATCTTTCTCATACAAAGTTTATAAACTCAACTCATCTTGCTGAAATGAGTTCTTCCCCAGGAAGTTGTCTTTATTGCAAATAGAGCCCTGATACTTTGGCCAGGTGCGATTGGATTAAAAAAACACATACAGTGTCAACTGCGAATGTAAATGACCATGACGCCTTTGGTAATGGTTTAATTTAATGCAGGAGGAGGAAGTATGGTCATTTGTATAAGGGGAAGTTTAGCATAGTACTTTTACAGGTATGTCATGTTTTATAGCATATGAAGCCTTATCTATATATTTATATCTATGCATACATGTATTGGTATTTATATCTATAGCTGTATAATTTTATCATCAGAGCAATTTTAGGGAGGAAAGCAGAATATACAGACGTTTTCTTTGGAGCTGCTCAGATTCAGTCAGTACAGTTCTTCCCCATGCTGAGTTTGTCTGTCTTTAGTGTTCATTTTTATGTAGATGAATGCTCCTTTAATTCCCGCTGCTGCCGCTACTGCCGCTACTGCTTCTAAGCCGCTTCAGTCGTGTCCGACTCTGTGCGACCCCATAGGCGGCAGCCCACCAGGCTCGCCCATCCCTGGCATTCTCCAGGCAAGAACACTGGAGTGGGTTGCCATTTCCTTCTCCAATGCGTGAAAGTGAAAGTGAAGTCACTCAGTCGTGTCTGACTCTTAGCGACTCCATGGACTGCAGCCTACCAGGCTCCTCTGTCCATGGGATTTTCCAGGCAAGGGCACTGGAGTGGGGTGCCGATGCCCTCCCCACCTTTAATTCCTAGCAGAACGCGTTTTTGCCCACCAGCAGTGCACAGTCTTCTCATGTTCCACCAGGACTTACATGTTTCTCTGTTCAGCCAGTGCCTCCTTATTTAATCCCATTCCCTCCTTATTTAATCCCATTGCCACTCAAATGATGGCCCTTGCACACCATTCTCACACATCCCTCTTCCCATTATTTCATACAAGAAGAACCAGGGCACAGCATGCTAAGGACCTAAAGTTACAAAGAATATGAATGACGGAGTTGGGTCAGAAAAGCATATGTTCTCCAAACCAGGCCAATACCCTGTCCCCACCATTCTGTTCTTTTCTCTCTTCTCTCAATATTTTTTTTTCATATATACATACAAATAAGATTTGCTTAAAACACCTAAATATAAGTTATTTGTTTCTTCATTGTTTTTTTTAAATCATACTACAAGTGCTTAAGTGGCAAAATAATGCAATGTGCATTCTTAAGAACTTTTCTGAATGATCTAAAGTTGTGGCATAATTTTTCCATGTGATTTATCATTTTTCAGGTGAAAACCATCTTTCAGAGGGTCACTGCACTTCAGCAGAGGGGTTCTCCTAAACCTCCAGGCCACAGCATGAGATATCTCTATTTCAGAATCACCAGTGATTTCCTACCTCTCTTGGAGGGAAGCCCAAAGTCTGTGCACCTGCCCATGAAGCTCTGTGTGAGCTGGCCTTGGCTACCTCCCAGCCTCACCAAACATTATGCTCCCTTTTTCTCTCATCCTCCACTGTTTTCAGTTCCTTTACCAAGCCTGCTGTCTGCTGTCTGCTTCCTAGAATGCTTCTCCTCACTTGACTTCTTCCTATTCATTCTTAGAAAGGTCTTCACTAGATCAAGTACCTCTCTTCCATATTCTTGAGGAATCTTCTCGTTTATTTGATTACTTTACACAGTTGTAAATTTCTTCTACCTTATTTGTCATTGTTTGCCCAGCAGTCAATTTCACTGTCATCCTCTAAGCCCCAGGAGGTGGGGATCAGGAATGCTTTCAGATTCCCAGGACCTAAGAAGGCACACGACACATAGTTGAGATTCAGAGAATATTTCCGGGCTGCTTTGCCCCTTGTCAGACCTTGCTGACTCTGAGTGACAGACTCTCCAGCCAGCCCCTGGGTGGATTTACTTTTTTCTTGTGTTGACTCAGCAGCTCACCCACCCCAGCATTGCCCGTGAGCCTCTACCTTCAGCTTTGTTTAACTTCCTGGGTTTAACATCCGCCCATACTTTCCATGAGGCTTGGGCTCCCCCAGCCCCATCTTCATCTTTGTTTTCCTTCTACCAGTGGGGGCCTCACCTGTGTCTCAGCTACATAAGACCTTGGAGATCACTCTTCCTCCTGGGTCACTAGCCTTTCCTTCTCTCCATTTCTCTCTGATCTGTGTCCTGAGAGCTAGGTGAGAGATGGACAGCAGCTTAAGATTTCCAAGGATGTACTGTAGAGCACAGGGAACTGCTCAATGTCACATGCAGCTTGGATGGGAGGGGATTTTGGAGGAGATTTTGGAGGAGATTTTGGAGGAGAATGGATACTTGGATATACATGACTGAGTCCCTTTACCATTCTCCTAAAAGTATCACAACACAGTTGATAGGCACAGTTGTGGCATAATTTTTCCATGTGATTTATCATTTTGTGTCGAGTGCCTTCCAAATAAAAAGTTAAAAAAAAAAAAAAAAAGGATTTGTTTGTCCAAGAAAGTTAACTTAGAAATGGTTCCCAGCTTGAGAATGAACTGCTGATACTCTAAATGGTGACATTTCCAGCAGTGTTGGGTAGATGCTAAAACCTTTTAAACATGTGTCTTAGACATCCAGCCAGTGTCTGTGAGGTAAGACAAGAGGGGCATGTAAACTATTCCCTGGTGGCTCGGACGTAAAGACTCTGCCTGCAATGCGGGACACCCGGGTTTGATCGCTGGGTCGGGAAGATCCCCTGGAGAAGGAAATGGCAACCCACCCCAGTACTCTTGCTTGGAAAATTCTGTGGGCTACAATCCATGGGGTTGCAAAGAGTCGGACACGACTGAGCAACTTCACTTTCCCTAAACTATGGTGACAACCAGAAGCAGTTAGCACCACAGGCTTTATGTAGAGCATCCTGTCTCCTCCTCATGAGAGATTTGGGATCATTACCCTCATTCTATAATTCCTCCCTCTTGGAAGTGTGCAGGGCTTTGCTGAGATTACACTTCCAGTGAGAGGCAGAGTCAGCGCACACTCGTGTCCACTTCCTTTAATCCAAATCCTCCCACCTGTTCAGGTGGATAGGGGGAGCACACGGGTTCTCAGACCCAGGTCGCTGACTTGACTAGGTCCCAGTCCTGTGCCATCACGGGGCAGAGTGTTCAACCTTACTGGTCAGCAGCCATGTGCAAATTAAAACCACAATGAAAGCACCAGGGTGGAAAGAGAACGATTCTAACAGAAGCCAGTACTGAAGCCAGTACTGCAGACGTCTTAGAGCAGCGGATGTCTGTCTTGCCAGCCGGCTGGGTGCACAATGGCATGACTGTCTGGAAAGCTGAGAGAGGCAACCCCTTTCTGGGGACCTGCTCAGACTCTGGTGTTCATGTCCAAGGAAACACACAGCGATGTTCACAGAAGCACGTGATAGAATGTTATATGCATGCCTTGTGAGACAGCCACTTGCCAGGAACACTGTGTCCATCAGTAAAACTGAGTGGACCCCAGCTACACACGTCAGCTTGGAGTGAAAAGAGGTACAGCAGCACAATCCACTTAAGAAAATGAAAAATGAACATAGCAGTTGAGAAGACAGATAGCCAACATATAATAAAATTAAGCAGGAAAGCAGGAGATTTAGAATATAATGAATAAGATGTCATCCCTTCTCTGAGGGAAAGAGGCAAAGGGATGCTTCGGAATCACTGGCCAGATTCCTTCTTTCCAAGTTTGTGCGGGTGTTTCTTGAGCTCAGGTGTTTATTTTTCACTTATTTATTCTTAAACAATGTGTGTTATGTGTCCTTTTTGTCAGTGTGGTATTTTAGAAGTTAAACTGCAAACACAGTTAATTAAAAAACTGTAATTGCAAAAGTGTATACCACAGATAAGGTTGCAATTTTTATACCACAAGAGAATAAATTGTCTGGTGTTGTTTTCTATGTTTGAAATGCTCTGGCCAACTCAGTAAGCTGATAAATAAGGCAGAATCTTTGGTTCTATTGAAAATAATAAGAAATCCAATTTCATAGCATTAAAAAACAAAGGAAGGAGCCCCACACTCTGAATCAACTATTGTTGTAATTTAGTTGCTCAGTTGTGTCCAACTCTTTGGAACCCCATGGACTGCAGCAAGGCAGATTCAGAACAAATTTCAGGGTTCATCTAGGCCAAGCTGGCATGACATATAGAAGCAATGGCCCTGTCTCCTTTCTATGTTTAAGGCAACTCTAGTGATATGATCGCATTTTGTTTCTATATTACATAGTGTGTTCAAAGACAAATGAACGCACTTGTGAAGTTCGTTCAGGTACATAGCAATCAGTACTCAGTCCCCACTATGTGCTCAGTGTAGCAGTCAGGAGAGCAGGAGCCCAGGAGAAGTCAGATTTGGCCCCAGTTTTCAAGGAGACACCGCGCTATAGGGAAGGCTGGCCACGGCGTGGACATCTGACAGCCCCTTTAGAGAATGAAACGATGTAAATGTCTCTGAGCACAAGGTCCAATGTGGGAAAATAAAGGAAGTCTTTCTGGAGAAGAGAAGCTATGAACTGGGTCTGGAAGGAGAGAAAGAGAAGAAGAAGCCCAGTAGGAGAAGGTGTGTGCGAGGGAGGTAGCATCATGAGAGGAAATGAGGCGGGGGGGCATAACAGGAAGGGGACACTCAGGATTCCAATTTGGATGAAGTCATTATCCCTAGTGGTTCACTGGTAAAGAATCTGCCCCCAATTCAGGAGACTTGGGTCCGATCCTGGTGTTGGAAAGATCCCCTGGAGGAGGAAATGGCAACCCACTCCAATATTCTTCCTTGGAGAATCCCATAGACAGAGGAGCCTGGTGGGCTACAGTCCGTGGGGTCACGCATGAGTGGGACATGACTGAAGGGACTTAACATGCACACATGCTACTCTTGGAAAATAGAGCTTTCCTATGAGATCTTTTGGGCCAAAATAGCATAAAGGCAAGAAGCGATTACCTGAGGACGTGTTTTGCTATGGGATGCACAGAAAATCGAGAGGAAGCACCGATGCTCAAGACACAGTTCACAGTCCCGGTGGCTGGACGCTGAGATGTTGAGCGTGGTTCCCAGGAAGAAGCCTGATGTTGCCTCCTCCCTGCTTGGTGCTCACTGGCTCCACAGTGCTCCCCGCAAAACGCACGCTGGATGCTATCGTTCCGTTTTGTCATTTTTTGTAAAAGTGAAAATTCTGTTTAGCTTTCTTTCAGTTAGTGAGACCAGGTTCTAATGTAGGTCTTTCTTAAAAGCAAAGTGGTATAGATTAAATTTTTGAAAAGCTAAGAATACCTGTGTGTTTGCCAAGTAATAACCACAAGAAAGACCCCAGCAAGATTTCTGACCTTTATTCTGTGTCTGGGTATCTAAGAGTGCCCGTCCATTCCACCCCCTCCAGGAGCCTGTAGCCAGCACTCAGAAGACCATGCCATCCTGCCCCATCACCAGCATCCTGCACCTTGAACTTCACACAATGTCCTCTCCTCTAGGTCCTGATAGATAAGCTTTGTCTCAATGTGTCATCCTTAGCGGCCAAGAGCTGACCCCTGAAGTATGGCACCTTGAGGGATTTCTGAAAGGGTGAGGTGATGCCCTGTGCTTCCAGGCTGCATCATGGCTGAAATGGGAGCCTGAGGGTACTGGGAGGAGGGGGAGGAGGAGGGAGGGTGGAGAGGAGCCTTCTTAGGCAACTCCGGCCACATCTGTTGTTTCCTGTCTGTTCTGAAGCCCCAGAGAAGAATGGGCTGATCTCTGAGGTCTGACTGCCTCCTCACCATGTTTGAGCTTTCTGGTCAACCACCTTGTTCTCAAGAACATTGGATTAGACACATATTTTGATGGAGACTCAGAGCAAGAACAATTCTACATTTTAACTCATTGCATGTTTTTGGCAACAAATGTTTCACCCCCACACACTCTTTGTGATCCATTCTCCTAGTTTCTCTTTTCTTTTCCTCCCTTCTATCATGCTCTGTTTTATTTAATTTTGAAGGAACCCTTGTTGTGACTCAGTAAATTGACCTCATGGTCCATTGGATCAAGGCTGAAGTCTGGAAAATACAGCTCTAAAAGAACTCAGAATTCCTGACCCTACCTGCAGTCTAGATCATTCTTTGTGCATCCAAAGGAGAGCAGAGGGGGCCAGCTGAAGGGTACCTCCTCTTAGCTCCCCCAACACTCTGGGCGCATTAATACGGGATGCATGTTAGGATGTTCTTATCTGTTAGCATGTCTGCCCCACCCCCCCACCATCAGACTGTCACTTCCTTTGGAACAGAGTGAGTGAGTGAAGTTGCTCAGTCATGTCCGACTCTTTGCGACCCCATGGACTGTAGTCTATCAGGCTCCTCCATTCACGGGATTTTCCAGGTGATAGTACTGGAGTGGGTTGCCATTTCCTTCTCCAGGGTATCTTCCCGACTCAGGGATCGAACCTGGATCTCCCTCATCATAGACAGATGCTTTACCATCTGAGCCACCGGGAAGTCGGGACAGAGCCTGGACCTTATACATTTTATTGTATCCTATTCCTGGCTCAGGTGTGGAATGTAATAGGGGCCCATATATGCCATGTATTTCTTAAGATAAATTCTTCCATCCTCTTTCCATTGCTTCCTCTCCACATTTCTCCCTTCTTTCTTTTTTATGCATCATTCACTCTATAACATTTGCTGAACATCTTAAAGGGCTCACAGGATAAGGGAATAGAAAGGCAAGCATGTAGTACCTTGTGGCGAGTGCTACAGTGGAGGCAGATAAAGGGTTAAGGGTTGAGCCGGCTCCTTAGAAAGACTCTGCGTAAGTAGCAAATTATTTCCAGTGCGTTTTCAGGCTGGTTGGGCCTCGGGGGCCCTGAAGACAGCCTAGAAAAGAGATAGGAAAGACTTTGTAAGGTTTATCGATGTGCATATCCAATGCGGCATTTAAGGCTATAATCATTTAGAAAATAAAAACAAACATCTGCATTCTTCTCCTTCAAGCAAAAGTACCCAAGTGTGGAATATGCCACATGACGCTGCTCCTTTATTCAATTGATCAAATGGTATGATCGATAGGCCGAAGATGGAAATAAAGAAATCAATGTACACAGAGAGAATTTAAAACTCTGTTTACATAATCAGTTGATTAGGGGAATTGATTTGAAAGATACAAGTAAGAGGAAAGGGCTTAGAAGTAAAGCAGGAAAAAAAGTCATGTACTTCAGTGAAGAAAGAGATAAATGCGGCTGTGGGATGCTGGCGTAAGGTAAAGATGGAAAACGCAAAACTAAGACCAGACAGAGTTCGGTTTATAAAAACATGCTTTCTATTGACATTTAGGGTATAATATGTTGTAAAATCATGCATTTTCATTGTCATTTCTAGTTGCCTGTGGTTTAACAAGCAGTGCTGGGCCGTTGGAAAAGGCTCAGAGTTTTACTTTAGAAGATTACATCAGCCAAGATTCCCAGTCAGAAGCACAGAGAATGACTCTAACCGGTGTGAGCAGAGAAGCCGTCTAGGGAGAGGACTCTACAGAGCATCTGAGCTGACAGCCAGCGCGTGTACCCTGGAGCTTTGGCTGATTCATCCAAGGAGCCCTAAGTGACCTAGCCAAACGTTCATTTCAGGTATTATTGTTTTTCTTTGTGGAAACCTTCCTTCCATGGGTGCTAAAACCTTGGACTCAGCAGAACCTAGAATGCCAGAGTGAGGAATCACATTTATGTGGACGGTTCATCACGGAATGTCCTAATGAAAGCTTCATTCTCATGTCCACCTTCTTTCCTAGAATTGTGTGCTCCGGTCCCGCTGTGGGAGAAACAGCTGTATTGTTGTGTAACAGACACGCTCCACCCTCACAAGGTTTACAATTGCAACAGTTTATTCCAGCTTAGAAAAGCAACTGCCACTCAGCATGGGGTATTTAGTAATAGGAGTAAGTTTCATGGGCATTAACTTATTGCTTTACAGCTGGCTGAGGAGTAGATTTTTTAATGTTATGCCACCTAACAGGATAGTATTAAACCCTCTATACACCAGGAAAAGCAGTCATGACTGTTATTATTTGAGCCCACTGAAACTTCATATATATATATATAAATATATACATATTTATGTGTGTATGCCCAGTTGTGTCCAACTCTTTGTGACTCCATGGATTGTAGCCCGCAAGGCTCTTCTGTCCATGGAATTTTCCAGGCAAGAATGCTGGAGTGGGTTGCCATTTCCTACTCCAATGTATATTTATATATTATATATATGTATGTATATGGGAGTTGGTGATGGACAGGGAAGCCTGGCATGCTGTGGTTCATGGGGTGGCAAAGAGTCAGACATGACTGAGCGACTGAACTGATGTTACATACAAATTTAAGTCAGAAGGAAGGCAGCACATTGAAAGCAGAACTTAACTGTTACCATTGCACCTATGTGACGATGGCAGCCTGGCAGCAATTACACGCCAGTCTCACTAGTGTGAGCAAGGGGCTGGCAAGCGCTCACCATAAAGGGCCAGAGAGAAAATATTTGAGGGCTGCAGGCCATGTGAGCTCTGTCACAGCCACTCAACTCTGCTATTTTCGTAGAAGTTGTAGCTGGAGCATATACGTCAATGACATAGCTGTGTTCAGATAAAACTTTATTTACGTTACCAGGCACTTGGTCAGTGTGGGCCAAAGGTCAGTATTCAATGGCTTGTCCTCTAAGCCTCTTAGATGACATCTTGGCAAGCTTTGCTTCAGCTGTTATCAAAATCTATTAGCAAGGGCTTGCAATTATGTTAGTTCTAAAGATTCTCCTGTAGAACTTGAGTTTATAGCAGCCCTGCCCTGGAGCAGGTCAAGGTCTGACTCTTCCTATATTTGTAAATAGTACAAGCAAAGTTGCAATATGAGACTGAGTGTCTCTTTGCAAAAAACCCCTCTCAGATGAGATGTTTCAAGGGGCTTCAATCTAGAGGGGGAAGAGACCCTACAAGGAATAGGAGGATGTATCTCAGTTGGCAAGAGAGTCCTAGGACAGTTGAAAGGGTAAAGAGTTTTTCACATTCTCTTGCGTGACTTCATCCAACTTTTAGAGTCCCATGTTTTCCTAGTTAATGCCCTAACTTGTGGGTAAGAGACTTCATATCAATATAAACTCAGAGTAAAGTAAACCAGCCACCTGAAGATTAGAGTGTTTTGGTTTGTACCTAACACAGCCCTGCAGCTGTGCTGGACAATGGCTCTTTCACATGGTTGTTAAAAGCCCCCGGTGCTCAGCCCACACCTTGGCCAAAGTATTTACACATTTGGACTTCTCACTTTCTCAAGTGGGGGTAACTAGGGCCATTTTAAGTCTCTGGGCATCCTGAGAGGATGTGGAACCCATATGCTCTCTAATAGCCTGTGACAATGACCGCTGTGTCCCCACAGTCTTGGCTGGAAGGTGCATTTCATTCTGGGTGACTACAGTTAGGCATTTTATGAAGCGCTTCACAATACTGTGCCAGAGGCCTTAACACCAGCTGAATGTTTGCCCTGGGACCACAATAGGTCCAAACACCAATTCTCAATTTCTTTGATTTCCTTGTGTCTATTATCCATAAACTCCCTTGGTGCTTACAGATAGATGTCTGTATTTAGAAAATCACTTGATGGCATCCAATAGAAACTGAAAATATCTGATGGACAGAATATGCTGTGAATGTTTTCTGGGAGCTCATGGAAGGGCCAAGGAAACAAGGTTCAGAAAATGGGCAGGGAAATGGACTCTAGGAGGGAGCTAAAATCACAGATAGACCAGTCTCAGACCATGGACACAGAGTGTCAGAATATAAGGCCAGTTACACTAGGGAGGCCATAAAACTCTTCTCTTGGCAAACAGGTCTGGAAGGAGCAGGCAGGCTGAGGAGGCAAGCTACTGTCTGTTCAGAGTGATCCCTACTGTTGGTTCTATTGAGAAAGAAAATGGAGTAAATTTCCTGCCAAACGTTTTGCCTTTAAAAAAGTCTGAATGACATTTTACCAACGATATTAAAAATGTTTTTATCCTAAATTTAGAAAAAGTTGCATTTAATTAAGAGAAGAATATAGCCTAATTCACACACACACACGCACAGAATTCCCTAAAAATGGCAAGCTGCTCTCATACATTATCCTTTCAACATAGAACATTTTCCAACAGGTCGTATTTAATCTGTTTTCTCTCATGTAGAGACTCTGAGTGACAGAGGATCACATGATCCCAGGGCTGAGCCTGACCATGGAGTTTCCAGAACAGTCAGCAGGATTTCGAAGATAGTAGGTCTTTGTTGAATCAGATGCCTTTAAATGAGTGCCCATGTTCCTCTGCCTCACATCTGGCCATTTCCCTCATTTTCCTTTGCCCTATAAATCCCTAAATGTCACTTCTCAGAGTTTTTACTTGTGTGCTAAATGGTTTCTGCTGAGGAGAAGTTTAAGGTACTTTAGAGCAGCCAGCCCAGGGCTCCGAAAGTCTGGGCTCTCTCTCCTGCAGCCTGTGCTGCTAAGTGTTCTTGGGCAGCCCTGAGCCTGTGGGGGCTGGTTTTCTTACCCACAGAAGCAGGGAGCCCCCTTCAGAATTACGATTCTCTAGCCTGGAAGGCTGCAGTCCATGGGGTCGCTAGGAGTCGGACACGACTGAGCGACTTCACTTTCACTTTTCACTTTCATGCATTGGAGAAGGAAATGGCAACCCACTCCAATGTTCTTGCCTGGAGAATCCCAGGGATGGGGGAGCCTGGTGGGCTGCCATCTGTGGGGTCGGACAGAGTTGGACACGACTGAAGAGATTTAGCAGCAGCAGCAGCAGCAGTCTTTTATGAGGGCTCTTAACATGTCTGGTAGGTCAGCTCCATCACCCGATGACCTAGTATCCTGCTTCTTTACATAAAATTCCAACAGACGTTTCTTTGAGCAGCTCCTTTTCCTAGCCTTCTGGAACCTTCTGTTCCCCTGGACATTGCACAGGCAGCTTCCTGCACTTCTCTGGGTGGGTGAGGGCCCCTGTCTCTGAGGGCGGATGATGGAGCAGCCAGACTAGACTGCAGTGATGGCATCTCATTCTACAAAGCTTGTTTCGGGAGGTTGTCAGACAGGAAGCTTGAAGCAGAGGTAGGTGTACATGGATGTTTTCTTCTCTGTATCTGCCTCCATCTCCTTTATTACATATTTAGGATCAGAACTAAAACCCAGTGATATTTCACAGTATTTTTTCTACTCCTTCTTACTCTAATCCTCTTTTAAAAATTTTGTGACTGATTAATATTAACTATTTTTTAGGTGAGTGATTAATTTTTACTTTCTCAAAATTTCACACATAGTGTTAAAAAAAATGCTATTGTCAGGCCCACCCAACTTCCAATTTCAGCTTTCCAAAAACTCTAACATTTTGCTTTTTATTTCAATATTTACATTCAGTATTTCTAAAATGTCATGCTTATGCTTTTTGTTATATTTTAAGTGTCACTTGGTGTCTTTAAACCAGTCAATCCTAAGGAAATCAACTCTGAACATTCATTGGAAGGACTGATGCTGAAACTCCAATACTTTGGCCACCTGACTGAAAAAGACTGACTGATTGGAAAAGACTCTGAGGCTGGGGAAGATTGAGGGCAGGAGAAGAAGGGGGTGAAAACAGAGGTGAGATGGTTAGATGGCATCATCGACTCAATGGACGTGAGCAAATAATGGAAGATAGTGGAGGACGGGGAAGCCTGGCATGCTGTGGTCCGTGGGGTTGGACAGGACTGAGCAAGCAACTGAACAACAACAACCTGGAATCAAAGTGGAGGCTCTGGCGGCTTTCCTGTCCGCTTTCCCAGGTGATTTCCTTTCCCCAATACACGTAAAAGGCAAATGTCAATATTCAGTGTTTGCATTAAGATATCTGTATTATTTATAGCTATGTATTGTAGTCACATTTTTATGATGTCCTTCCCCTGGAACGAATAATTTCCCCTTTTCCTTTCTTTTGCTTGGTTGTTTATGTGCCAGTTATTAATTCGGCTATACACTTCTGAAGCCATTTGATCACATCGGGATTCTGTCATCATTCTCTTTTCGGCGGGACCATCCCCTTCCTGATGGTACAGAGACACGGTCACCCCCTCGCATGTCTGCTCCGCTCACCTGGTGAGCATCACGCTGGACCAGCAGCCCTCACTCCACTCTCCTGGATCTCCTCCTGTGTGCTGCCTCACTCTTCATCGGCTCACTTTCTTAGCTTGCATCAAGATTCACACTTGAATGAAGAATTCTGTGTTGGAAGTGGTTCTCCCAACACAATTTTAAAGACATCCATCCGTTGTCTTCTAGTTTCTATGCTGTTTTTAAGAAACTCAGACTTCAGCAATTTATAATTCTGTGCAAAGGACTTGTTATCATCAAATTTTAGGCGGAACACTAGCTGCAAATTTGTAAGAATAAGGCACTAAGAAGGTGACTGGAAGCTCTGTTTTATGGTTGGGATGGTTGGGTGATGAATGGCAAATTTTGCTCTGCCCTGGGGGGTAGGGAGTTGTTTCACAGAGAAGCTATCAACAGTGAGGTCTCTGTATTGTTTCGTCCAGATTGGTCCATTTCTCCTTGAGAGAGATTGTACCCTCACTGAGTATATTATGCTGGATAGCAGTAGTTTTGAGACAAGGATAAAATCTCATTGGTTGGTCTTTCAGTTGTCACCTAATCATCCTTTCTTTGGTACTGACCCTGCCCTTACTTGTCTCCTACATGTCTGTGTCTAGAGAGTATATTGCTAACAAGTGATGTATGGATGTTTGACTACTTATAGCAGAGTGATAGAGAAATTATGGAGAAGAAGGAGAGGAGCTGCACTCTCACGTTAGAGCATCATCGCTTGGTGTCAGGAAGGAGCGATCTGGGCCAGGAAGAGCCCCTCTGCCCTTTGATCCTTCACCTGAAACCCAGGCACAGAGGACTCACACCTCTAATGTTCACAGCTTTCCCTTTCTCTCTGTCTGTGATCCTCACCCTCCTCTACACGGCCCTAGCACGACAGGGCCCCTCTGCGGGGAGTCACCCCTCTCTCACTAGGATCATCCATACTCAGTCTTCTCTTCATTCCGCAAACATCTGTGGAGCGGCTGAAGTGGAGGGCTCTGCTGTCATTTGTCCACGGCACTGGTGGACAGGAGCGCTTCCTTCCTTCCTGGTGTCGGAGCACGGAGGAAAATGAACAGAGGGACCGGTGAACTGATGGACGGATGGCTTCAGGAAGTGGGATGCTCTCTTTAACAAGAGCCGCTGGAAATAGCCAGGTCAGGTGTCCGGTCATGTCTCCAACAAAACCAATGAAACCTGGATACCTCTTCCCCTAATAAAACATTTCTGCCTTAAGTGAAAACAGTTTCTTTAGAAAAGCCAAAATGTAGGTTCAATTAATGAAACGAACAGGGATAAATTAGGAGACTGGGATGAATAGATACATTCTTCTACAGATAAACAACAAGAATGTACTGAATAACACAGGGAACTATAGCCAATATCTTGTAATAAACTATAATGGAAAAGAAACTGAGAAAGAATATATAATACATATACATATATATATATATATTTGTATATGTATAACTGAATCATTTTGAAGTACACCTGAAATTAACACCACATTGTAAATGAACTCCATTTTCAATAAAAAGTTGCTTGTTTTGGAAAAAATAAACTAAAAAAACTCTCCCCAAACCATAAAAAAATCAGGATACATATTTGACTATATATAAACTAACACCAATTTTGTTTAAAAAGAAGCATGCTTTCCAGCTGGTGTGATAAAAAGTAAAATCCTGCTCCAGTCTATATATCATTGCTGAACATATATATATATATATATATAATTACATACATGTGTATATTTTGACACTATAAATATATACATAATATATGTTAAATGGAGAAATTGCATTGATAAATATCAATTGTTCACGCAATCTTTATGGAAGGCAATTTGGCTATGTATCTCAATTGTGTGCTGAAAATTTTAAACACTTTTATTTAATTACTGCTAGTAATTCATTCTAAGAAATAATCCAAAGAACTGAATTTGCTTGATGATAAGTGCTTATGGCAGTATTGTGTGTAATAGTGAAGAATCTAGAACCATCTAAATGTCCAACAATAGGGTAATAACTAAGCAAATTATGGAAAATAATTATACAGTCATTAAAATAATGTTTATAATGAGGTTACAGTAATACTATAGAAGAATTTATAATAAAAAATAAAACTACAAGAAGGCAAACTTAGAGCATGATGACATCCATATTAAGTACCAGTAAATCCATATACACAACAGAATGACGGTACACAAAAATGCCAAAAGTTATTGTTTCTAAGTAAATAACTTGAAGTGATTCAAAAATTTCTTTTTCCTGCACTTCTTTATTTTTCAAATTTATTGTACTGGATATTTTGTAATGGAAAACATAATAAGCAGTTAGAAATAAAGACACAAACGGGGCCAAAAATTAAGTTACATTAAATGTTACGTTTGGGCTTCCCTGGTAGCTCAACTGGTAAAGAACCCTCCTGCAGTACAGAAGACCCTGGTTTGATTCCTGGGTCAGGAAGATTGATCCCTTCGAGAAGGGCATGGCAACCCACTACAGTATTCTTGCCTGGAGAATCCCATGAACAGAGGAGCCTGGCGAGGCGCAGTCCGTGCATGGAGTCACAAAGAGTTGGACAGGACTGAGCGACTAAGCACAATGCAAGTGATATATTTACTAAAAAGGCAAATCATATAATCATCACTGCCTTAGAAAACTCAAGGTGTAAGTTTATTGTTCCCAAGGGGCTAAAATGGAATAATGATTTTGGACGCCATGATTCTGAATTTTTGCTGGCTCTGACTGGTTTGCAGAGGCCAGTGGCTGAGGTGCCAGCAGCAGCCTTCATTAGAAATCCTAACCCTGGGCTCTGGCAACCTCTGGGGCCAGGCTGGTCTCAGGACAGACATGCAGCCCCTCCACAGAGCCCTGTCCTTGGTGCTCAATTACCTGTCCCTCACGGTGTCAATTCTGCCAGCTCCTATGAGCTCTGACAAGATAAATGTTGGCAGGAGAAGATGAAACAGACTGACAGCCGCTGCATTCAAACAGGTCACTTACAGAGGAAAGGAGTTTAACAACATTAACATCAGAGCAGCCATTTTAAACGTCAATCTCCCTCCTCCAGTGATCAGAAAACATAGTCTCTTGGTTTTTATTCAGAGCTGATTCTTTTGTGGCTAAATGAGGCCAAGTATCACTCAGGGAGGCTGGACGCCTAAAGCAGACGTATTTTCCATCCAATGCTGTCACAAAAGGTAGAATTCTCAGATCTCCCTTCCTCTCTTCTATTTAAATATTCTTTCAAGTTTTAATTAGCAAAATCTTATATGTACAGGATGTCAAATATTACGTATATTTAAAAAATGACTGTTAAAAAAAAGAGGGGTGAAAATATAGCCTGACCATTTGGCATGCTTGTCCCCCTACATAAGCTGATAAAATGTATTATTAATTTTTTTAATCCAAAGTCATTTGCTTCTTCTGAAAAAACAGAAGAAAACATCTTGGGTAGTGCATCGTTTTGTGGGTTAAAACACCCCCACCACACACAGACAACCTGACAGTGTGCCAGCGAGTTCCAACAAGGGGGAAAGGAAACACTGGTTAAAGACAGCATTTCTGGAGATTTAGGAAAGCAAGTGTGCCAAAATGCCAGACTGAAAGCAAGGCAACCGGTTTAGACATAAGAATTTGAAAATCTTTGGTATCAAACATTTCCTGGGTTTTGGCTGCTGCTCCTCGAAGAAATCTTCATCTTTTTTACAGGACGTGAGAGGCAAAGACTTCCTGACTGGACCCTCTCCTTCAATCTGGAGGTCCAGCCTTTGGACCTTGACACGTGACACGTGGTCAAGGCAAACAGTCCAGCAGCAATGGCTTCTCACTTGTGGCTTCTCTGCCACTGAAATTTCCCAAGTAGCAAACTCCACAGATGGGTGGATGGGAAACACATACATTAAACCCATGCGATGCCTTTTTCTGTAACTTTCCTGCTTTCTTTTTACAGAAATTTGAAAATTCCTGGCATGTCAAGCCCTTGACCATCTTCCTACTTTTCTGTTTCAAATGGTTGTGTCTATGTTGGCATTTTGACTGGCTGGAACTTCAGGAAAAAATCTTTGCATGAAAAGATGTTCAAGAGGAAAAAAGATACAGATGGCACATGGGTTGAAATTTCACAATGCTGTGCCAAGTGGGATGACCAGATAATGAGACAGCTAAGCTTCATGCAAATATGGGATCTCTATCCACTTCTGGGGAATCTCTTCTGTGACTCCAGGCTTCTTTGAGATGCTCGGGGTGAGGGTGGTTGGAATCAGAAGTCAAGGCCCCACATATTTGAGAACTGAAAGACTTTTTCTCCAAAGCCGGCTTCCTGCTGGTTGATACCAAGGTTATTCATTATGCAAAGTTATTAGTTACATCACATTACTTCTGTAATCAGGCCTTTGATGATCAGTTTTAAACTTTTTAAAAAAAGAGTACAATTCTCAACAGACACGAAAAGATGATACCCTTACCTGGTCTATTAGACCTCTGCAGTTTTCTCACTGTGGCTGGATCTTCTATATTTTATGTCTTCTCTTATTTTATGTTCCTGACATTTTTTTTCTTTTTTCTTGATAATTATTACTACCTTTCAATCACTCACTCTGTCAGTAATTTGATTGATTAAGCATCAATCTCCCTCCTCCAGTGATCGGAAAACATAGTCTCTTGGTTTTTTTTCAGAGCTGATTCTTTTGTGGCTAAATGAGGCCGAGTATCACTCAGGGAGGCTGGACGCCTAAAGCAGACGTATTTTCCATCCAATGCTGTCACAAAAGGTAGAATTCTCAGATCTCCCTTCCTCTCTTCTATTTAAATATTCTTTCAAGTTTTAATTAGCAAAATCTTATATGTACTGGATGTCAAATATTAAGTATATTTAAAAAATGACTGTTAAAAAAAAGAGGGGTGAAAATATAGCCTGACCATTTGGCATGCTTGTCCGCCTACATAAGCTAATAAAATGTGTTATTAATTTTTAAAATCCAAAGTCATTTGCTTCTTCTGAAAAAACAGAAGAAAACATCTTGGGTAGTGCATCGTTTTGTTGGTTAAAACACCCCCACCACACACAGACAACCTGACAGTGTTTTGATGTTTAATCACTCAGCAAGGCCCTCTGCTTGCTGGAAGCATCTTTCAGTCCTGGATGCCACAACAATGCGCCTGGACCCTCCAGGCTCTACATAGAACCTGTTGCTTATTTTCTGTTTAGCATTGGATTCTCAGTCCATTTGTTTCTATTCCTAATATTCTGTCTCTAAACTCCAGTCTCAGAAGGGAAAAGGGCTCAGGGTCTTATGTGTGCATTCTTGCAGAAGCTCAAAAAGCCATCCAAACCAAGACACCTCAGCTCCCTCGGCTCTTATGCCCTTGGAAAGGTCACAAATGATGATGTATGATGTCACTTGCAAATATAAAAAGTGCTGTCACAGAGGAAGACAAATATCATAGGATATCACTTATTGTGGAATCTAAAAAACTATGCACATGAACTTAAAGAGACTCACAGACATAGAAAACAAACTTATGGCTACCAAAGGGGAAAGATGGGAGGAGACATGAATTAGGAGTTTGAGATTAAAATATATTTATGACTATATATAAAATAGCTAACTAACAAAGACTTACTGTATAACACAGGGAGCTCTATTCAATATCTTATAATCTTTAAGGGAAAATAATCTGAAAAAGCATATATGTGTACACACACACACATATACACACACGTACATATATATGTATATATATATGTACATATATATAAATCTCTCTATATGTCCATGGAATGCTATATAGTCCATGGAGTTCTCCAGGCCAGAATACTGGAGTGGGTAGCCATTCGCTCTTCCAGGGGACCTTCCCAATCCAGGGATTGAACACAGGTCTCCAACACTGCAAGCAGATTCTTTACCAGCTGAGCCACAAGGAAAGCCTTGTAATAATCTTTAAGGGAAAAGAATCTGGAAAAGCATATATGTGTATACAGACACACACACACATATGTACATATACACACACATATGTACATATACGTTAAAACTAACACTACATTGTACAACTATTATACTTCAATAATATGAAAAACGCTGTCATTACAGGATTCATAAACGGTGAAAGGAAACGCCCTCTCTCTCTCTCGGGAAGACCAAAGCAGATTTCTATCCGGGCTGCAGGAAACGTGGAACTCTGTGTGGTACAGGCCGCCGCGTGTCCGCAGGTCTGGGGTGTCGGAGGGTGCCGCCCAGGGACCCAGTGAAGGTGCCGAGCCCTGCGATCCCCGCCGGCTGTCCTGGACCGAGTCCCCATGGCCTCGCTCCATCGCCCTCAGGGCGGGAGGGGCACCCTGCCCCCGGGAGCAGAGAGGAGTGCTGCTTGGCTATCAGCGTTGCCTTGGAAACGCTGGTGGGGAGCCCGCTTTCCCCTCATTAAGGGGCCCGTCCATTTACAGTGGATTTTCTCCGGGGTTCCTCCCACTATTTATGCCACTTAAAGAGACCCTAAAACCCTTTCCTATTTGCTAGAAAGAATAAAAATGACATTTTTTACAGGACTTCAATATTTAAAGTCCTAACAGATAATGCGTGGTTTCAATAGTAATGCCAATTCATCGAAATCCCTCAGCGGCACATTTTTTCCCCCGTCTCCATGGATTCCCAGGCTTAATAATTACATATTTTCTCCCCCTTTTTTTCTTTCATCTCCTCCTTTTCTTCATATTCCACTGCCAAAGAATCTGTGCCACTTGGCTTTTCTGTGATCCCAGGGCTCTGATCAGATACCTGGGTCCTTTTGTGGGTTTAAGAAATCACAGACGTTCAGATTTGGAAATCTACAAAGCAGCTTCCCCCAACACACTCAATAAATGAAGAAAAAAAAATAAGATATAGAAAAAGATGCTTTATAAATGGGGATGCACGGTTTAGACATGGAAAATTGTTACGAGAACAAAAACGATCGAACGTTTCAAACACCTGACACCTTCGTTTTTTCTCAACAGAAGGTTGAACATGTTAAATGTGATTTCTGCTTTTCAAAGCATATGCCTGAGCGTTATTCTTTTATTTAATCCTATTCAACCATTGGACACTGTGTGTGAGGCACCAGTAACTGTTTTGCCCAGCGTGACTTGCTGCTGTTGTGTGACCAGAGTGACTGACTAGGTCTCCAGTGGATTCTAAGTGGAGCTGACATGTGCTTCGATCAGATGGGGATGTTTGAGAAGCAGAAGTCCACCATGGGCTCTCTGTCCTTCTCATTAGCTTCCTATGGGAACAGCAAGGTCCTAAGCCATGGCAGAATCGTGGTAGAAGGCATTCCAGGCCCTCCAGCCTTGGTCCGGCAGTTTCTGAAGTGTGGTAACAGGGCACAGAGCAGACCGCTCTGGGTGCCTCAGAGAAAGCTCTGCATTGACCCCCATCTCGGGCACAGATGCAGGCCTGAGTGAAGGACACGGAGGTGTAAGAGACAACGTCCTTCTTCTTCCAGATGGGTGCTCCTGCTTGTGTATGTGTGTGTTTTATTTTTAATCAGCATTTCCAGTAGTCACATATGGTTGCGAGAGTTGAACCATGAAGAAGGCTGAATGCTGAAGAATTGTTGCTTTCGAACTGTGCTGCTGGAGAAGACTCTTGAGAGCCCCTTGGACACCAAGGAGATCAAACCAGTCAATCCTGAGGGAAATCAACCCTGAATATTCATTGGAAGGACTGATGCTGAAGTTGAAGCTCCAATACTTTGGCCACCTAATGCGAAGAGCTGACTCATTTGAAAAGACCCTGATGCTGGAAAAGACTGAAGGTGGGAGGAGAAGGGGATGACAGAGGATGAGATGGTTGCATGGCATCACTGATTCAATAGACGTGAATTTGAGGAAACTCTGGGAGACAGTGGAGGATAGAAGAGCCTGGTGTGCTGCAGTCCATGGGGTCTCAAAGAGTCAGACACGACTGAGCTACTGAACAACAATAAACATCCCGTCTAGTTCATCTTTCCGTTTTTCCCTTAAACTAGCCAACCCCCACTGTTCAGGGTAGTTATTCTGAAAAGATAGGTCCTTTGGGTGTTGCTGTATTCCTATAGATATGAGGAAGGTAAGAAAGAGGCAGATGAAAAAGGCTTAGTAAACATCACCACTACTCAGAGTAGCTCTAAGGATTGCCTGTTCATTTGCACAGATTCACTCATGTGCACACCCAACCCATTTTCTTTAGTAAAATGAAGCCCCTGAGTTTATTGCCCTGTGTCTTCAGGTTTCTCCTCCAACTGGACCAGAATGCCCTCCACCCTACTGCTCCGGTACTCTGTAAGCATGGCGGGACGTACAGACAAGACAATGCCAGGTGATGAGGTATCTGGTCCAGGCTGGAAGGGCTCTGGGGTGAAAAGACTTCTAAAATTAATAAGTGCTTGCAGAGAATGTTTACTGTGGGAGGATACTTGTACCATGTTTTCTAGAAGAAAATCATCAGTGAGGAGCAAAAATAACAATTGTTTCATGCAGAAACCAACACTTTCTCACCTTTTATTAGAAATTGCTGAGATATATGTTACATATATGTATTTTCAAAAGAATGATTTTTTAAAAAATGACACAACATATATTCATTCAGCTAACTGCTCTTGGTCACCTGCTCTATTTTAGTATCTGAGATTAGTTAACCTTTAAAGGGGGACAGAAAACTTCTAGGGAAATAACAAGTAATGTTGGAACCCAAGAAGGGACCTGTGGTTTGAGGCAAAATATTTAGGTGTGGGCTCTATTTTTCAATTCCTACAATCATATCTTTAAAGCAAGGAGAAGCTCTGCCACGGTCATATGGTCTGGCAGGAGCCTGAGGTCAGAGACTTCCCTGGTGGCTCAGATGGTAAAGCGTCTGCCTACAATTCGGGAGACTGGGTTCAATCCCTGGGTTGGGAAGATCTCCTGGAGAAGGAAATGGCACTGATCTGTCATCCAGACAGGGCTTACATACTGAGCTAGCTCAGGCTGTGTCTGACATTCCTCCTACAAACTGGTTCTGATGCAGAGAGTGAGTTTAATTAATGATGGTTGTCACCCAAAGGGCCTGGGTCCAGAGATGTGGGCGCACAGAGGGGCAGCCTCCTCTCCCCCGGGGAGGCGCAGACCTCTTCCAGGAAAGTCAACCTAAATGCTGGGTCTTGCTTTTGTACTCTGTCTGTGCCAGCAGGCGGGAGGGGACTCATGAGCAGGGCTGGATGTGAGCAGAGCCTCCCAGGAAGATGGTGAGGAACCTTCAGTGTCTGGAGCAGACTGTCTGCTGGAGGCAGAGGGCAGCTTGGGAGGGAGTCTCGGGACCTCACCACAGCCCTATTTAGCTAGGATGGCCGTACCTGTCTTCTGATGCTGCTGTGAAGGCCGGCGATGACAAGCATGGAGGCCAGTTTATAAAGGGAGCAGAATTTGGCATATTTCCTTAACCCAAATGTGGCTGGGCACTGTAGTCACCTCCAGGATGAAATAGTCGCTTTCTACTGCACCCCCTCTTCTAAGACACAGATACTGAAACCACCCGCTGTCTCTTGCAGTGTTGCCAGGAGAGCTGCCAGTCGGAAATTTCGAGGCTGTCCCTCCCCTGCTCAGAGGACCTCAGTGGCTTTCTGGTGCTTGTAGGACCCCTGTGCAAACTGTTTGATGTGGTTTATAAGTGCCTCTGCCCCAGGGTTTGATTTCTCCCAGAGTGTATCCTGAGCTTGGACCTCTTGCATTCTTTCTACATGAGTTTGCCCTTGGGACCCAGCTTGCATGACTCCGTGCATGTGGTCCTTAGAGGCAGTTTCAGCTCTGGGTCTCAGAGTCAGCACAGAGTCCTCAGCCCAGATCTTTCTGCTCCAGCCCTTAAGGAGAGGGTTCAGCTTCTGACAGCCCCCGGTGGGGCCATACTGACTGTTCTGAATATCCCCATCCCTGGCGGAAGGCTCCAATAGTGAAATAGTATGAACCCTCCTGATGCAAAGAGCTGACTCACTGGAAAAGACTCTGATTCTGGGAAAGATTGAAGGCAGGAGGAGAAGAGAGTAGCAGAGGATGAGATGGTTGGATAGCATCACCGAGTCAACGGACATGAATCTGAGCAAACTCTGGGAGGTGGGGAAGGACAGAGGAGCCCGGCATGCTGTAGTCCATGGTGTCGCAGAGTCAGACACAATTTAGTGACTGAACAACAACAAAAATGAGCTGTATGTCTGAAGTTGCAGCTGCTGATTCTAGAATCCAAAGGGCAGGGACTCTGCTCACTCAAGAATGAGTCTCCTCCTAGACTGTCGGAGCTGACACCACGGTGGGGAGCACTTTGGCAACAGCAGGAGCTGAAGGATGCGCAGGTGGGGGCAGACATGTCAACAGAAACCCAGAGGCTCCAAACGTGACTCTTGGCTTGTAAGGAACAACAAGTAAGATGCAGTGAGTTGAAGGCACCTCCCAGAGCCTGGAGCTGGTTTGGAGAGATGTCGGGGGTGGGGAATTCCTAGGAAGAACAGAAAAAGAATATTCTTAAGAGGAGCAGTGCATATGCAGTCATCAGACAGTGAATCCTCTGCCTATCCAGAGACCCTGGAAGAGCTCAGGGCAACTGAAGCATGGGAGGTGTGGGCTGCAGACCATAGGCCCGTTCCTGGAGGCTGCTGACCAGAGGTGCTGGCCTGGACATGGAGGGCCAGGCGGTCTGTGTGATGCTGCAGAGTGGCCAGTGTCAGTCCTCAGAGCTTTACAACTACAGATGCCAGCGTTCCGTGCCAAAGCCTCCTAACAGTATAGGCTTGGGGGTCACCTGGGCATCTGTGTCCTTGAAAAGTGTCAGGAGGTTCTGACATGCATTTCCCAAATGATGACCACCATGACCCAGGCAGGCAACGCTCTGGAAGGTGAAAGTGAAAAGGGCATGGTCCACTCTCCAGGACCTAGATCTAGTTCACATGTTGGGTGAAAATAAAATATAAAATAAAACGAGGTTTCATGATGGATGAAATTTCTCTGAGATCTCAGTATTTGGGGTTGTGTCAGATTGTGTTGTTGCTGTTGTTGCTGTTCAGTCACTAAGCTGTGTCCAGCTGTTAGCGACCCCATGGGCTAAAGCATGCCAGGCTCCTCTGTAGCCAACTTCTCCCAGAGCTGGTTCAAATTCATGTCCATCGACTTGGTGATGCGCTCTAACCATCTCATCCTCTGCTACCCGCTTCTTCTCCTGCCTTCAATCTTTACCAGCATCAAGATCTTTTCCAGTGAGGCAGCTCATCACATCAGACAGCCAAAGTATTGGAGTTTCAGCTTCAGCATCAGTCCTTCCAATGAATATTCAGGACTGATTTCCTTTAGGATGGACTGATTTCATCTCCTTGCAGTCCACGGAACTCTCAAGGGTCTTCTCCAACACCACAGTTCAGAAACATAAATTCTTTGGTACTCAGCCTTCTTTATGGCCCAACTCTCATAGTGGTTAGTAAAGTATTAATAAAAGGCATCAGAACTCATGAAGGAGTTCAGCTGAGGAAGCTACCTTATTACTTCACCCTGAAGCAGCAAGTGCACCTCAGAGCCTGGATTCTGGAATCTCTGTGCATGATTAGACACATTCTAGTCACATTTCACAGAAAGCATGCTACTACAGGGAAAGCCTAAGAACAGGTGTGTGCATGGGGTTACAAGGACAGATGAGTACACTGAACACTTCGCAAACCTGTCATTTGAAGACAATGAGCACATCCTGTAAAGAAATGGAGAATCTGACGGATGCAATGTTTACAAAGGAGGTGAGAAACGTGGGTGTGTGCTACAAGCTTACTGGCTTCATAATCATCCATCCTTCAGCCTAAGATTCATGAAACAGTAGTGAGCACCAGAGATCCTAGGAAGGGCTGCTCTGTCCAGACCGTTGTGGGTGAGTGAAGCAGAGGCGAGCAATGACAGAGGATATGGGTGCTCGGGACAATGGGGCATCTGTAAGCCACTTTCTGGGGTGCTGCATGCCACCCCAAGAAGAAGTGTGTCTGCCGGGAATGGCAAGCAAGGAAAGTCCCCCAGGAAACCCAGGCAAATAGGCACTGTTCTCTGAATTCAGTGGGACACTGATTTCTTTGCTTAGAAATTTCCGAGAATTTAGGTTATATTTCTTGAAGAAGACTGCCTTTATGAATATCTTTTATCCAGTCTCTTATGACATTTAGAAAATACCAAATTTTTTTTTTAATTCCAAGTGTCAGAATTAACCAGGTCAGAAGTGAAATAGAAAAGTATGTCTATGTGTATGTCTGTCATTGTGTGTGTGTGTATGTGTGTGTATGTATGTTGAAGGTGGTACTCAAAGGGAATGGGCAGCACTTTGGTCTTGCCATATAGCATCTTGGCAAATATAGATGTAGAAATGTCACCATACTAAACTAAATTAGGTGTCTGTACTTGACAGTATTGCCTGCAGTTAGAATTTCAAATTGATAGTCATATTAATGCTTTACAGTCAGACTTGTATTTTTAATTTATTATTTTTTATCAAAGGATAATTGCTTTACAGAATTTTGCTGTTTTCTGTCAAACCTTAACATGAATCAGCCATAGGTATACACATATCTCCTCCTTTTTGAACCTCCCTCCTATCTCCCTCCCCATCCCACCTCCCTAGGTTGATACAGAGCCCCCATTTGAGTTTCCTGAGCCATACAGCAAATTCCCATTGGCCATCTATTTTACATATGGTAATCACGATGGTGTGATCACTCATCTAGAGCCAGACATCCTGAAAGGTGAAGTCAAGTGGGCCTTAGAAAGCATCACTACGAACAAAGCTAGTGGAGGTGATGGAACTCCAGTTGAGCTATTTCAAATTCTGAAAGATGATGCTGTGGAAGTGCTGCACTCAATATGCCAGCAAATTTGGAAAACTCAGCAGTGGCCACAGGACTGGAAAAGGTCCGTTTTCATTCCAGTTCCAAAGAAAGGCAACGCCAAAGAATGCTCAAACTACTGCACAATTGCACTCATCTCACACGCTAGGAAAGTAATGCTCAAAATTCTTCAAGCCAGGCTTCAGCAATACATGAACCATGAACTTCCAGATGTTCAAGCTGGTTTTAAAAAAGGCAGAGGAACCAGAGATCAAGTTGTCAACATCTGCTGGATCATGGAAAAAGCAAGAGAGTTCCAGAAAAACATCTATTTCTGCTTTACTGACTATGCCAAAGCCTTTGACTGTGTGGATTACAATAAACTGTGGAAAATTCTGAAAGAGATGGGAATACCAGACCACCTAACCTGCCTCTTGAGAAATCTGTATGCAGGTCAGGAAGCAACAGTTAGAACTGGACATGGAACAACGGACTGGTTAAAAATAGGAAAAGGAGTACGTCAAGGCTGTATATTGTCACTCTGCTTATTTAACTTATATGCAGAGCACATCATGAGAAATGCTGGGCTGGAAGAAACACAAGCTGGAATCAAGATTGCCGGGAGAAATATCAATAACCTCAGATATGCAGATGAAGTGAAGAGGAACTAAAAAGCCTCTTGATGAAAGTAAAAGAGGAGAGTGAAAATGTTGGCTTAAGGTTCAACATTCAGAAAATGAAGATCATGGCATCTGGTCCCATCACTTCATGGGAAATAGATGGGGAAACAGTGCCAGACTTTATTTTTTGGGGCTCCAAAATCACTGCAGATGGTGATTGCAGCCATGAAATTAAAAGACTCTTACTCCTTGGAAGGAAAGTTATGACCAACCTAGATAGTATATTCAAAAGCAGAGACATTACTTTGCCGACTAAGGGCTGTCTAGTCAAGGCTATGGTTTTTCCTGTGGTCATGTATGGATGTGAGAGTTGGACTGTGAAGAAGGCTGAGCACTGAAGAATTGATGCTTTTGAACTGTGGTGTTGGAGAAGACTCTTGAGAGTTCCTTGGACTGCAAGGAGATCCAACCAGCCCATTCTGAAGGAGATCAGCCCTGGGTGTTCATTGGAAGGACTCATGCTAAAGCTGAAACTCCAGTACTTTGGCCACCTCATGCGAAGAGTTGACTCATTAGAAAAGACTCTGATGCTGGGAGGGATTGGGAGCAGGAGGAGAAAGGGACAACAGAGGATGAGATGGCTGGATGGCATCACTGACTCAACGGACGTGAGTCTAGGTGAACTCCGGGAGTTGGTGATGGACAGGGAGGCCTGGCATGCTGCGATTCATGGGGTCGCAGAGTCGGACACGACTGAGCGACTGAACTGAACTGAACTGAACTGAACGGATAGTTTCCTTTGCAGCGCAAAAGCTTTTAAGCCTAATCAGTTTCCACTTGTTTACTTTTGTTTTTATTTCCATTACTCTAGGAGGTGGGTCATAAAGGGTCTTTCTTTGATTTATGTCGTCAAGTGTTCTACCTATGTTTTCCTCTAATAGTTTTATAGTTTCTGGTCTTACATTAGGTCTTTAATCCATTTTGAGTTTATTTTTGTGTGTGGTATTAAGAAGTGTTCTAATTTTATTCTTTTACATGCAGCTGTCCAGTTTGCCCAGCACCATTTATTGGAGAGGCTGTTTTTTCCCCATTGTATATTCTGGCCTCTTTTGTCAAAATTAAGGTACCCATAGGTGCATGGGTTTATTTATGGACTTTCTATCTTGTTCCATTGGCCTGTATTTCTGTTTTTGTGCCAGTACCATACTGTCTTGATGACTGTAGCTTTGTAGTATAATCTGAAGTCAGGAAGTTTGATGTCTCCAGCTCCATTCTTCTTTCTCAAGACTGCTTTGGCTATTCGAGGTCTTTTGTGTTTCCACATGAATTGTGAAATTTTTTGTTCTAGTTCTGTGAAAAATGCCATTGGTAATTTGATAGGGATCGTGCTGAATCTGTAGATTGCATTTAGTAGTATAGTAATTTTCACAATATTGATTCTTCCTATCCAGGAACAACATGGAATATCTCTCAATCTGTTTATGTCATCTTTGATCTTTTCATTAGTACCTTATCATTTTCTGTTTACAGTTATTTTGTCTCCTTAGGTAAGTTTATTCCTTGATATTTAATTCTTTTTGTTGGAGTGGTGAATGGGATTGATTCCTTAATTTCTCTTTTTGATTTTTCATTGTTAATATATAGAAATGCAAGTGATTTGTGTGTGTTGATTTTGTATCCTGCTACTTTGCTAAATTCACTGATCAGCTCTAGTAATTTTCTGATACTATCTTTAGGGTTTTCTAAATGGCAATCCACTCCAGTACTATTGCCTGGAAAATCCCATGGACAGAGGAGCCTGGTAGACTATAGTCCATGGGGTCGCAAAGAATCGGACACGACTGTGATTTCACATTCACATGTACAGTGTCATGTCATCTGCAAACACTGAGAGCTTTACTTCTTTTCCAATCTGTATTCCTTTTATTTCTTTTTCTTCTTTGATTGTTGTAGCTAGGATTTTCAGAACTATGTTGAATAATAGTGGTGAAAGTGGGCACCCTTGTCTTGTTCCTGATCTTAGGGGGAATATTTTCAGTTTCTCACCATTGAGACTAATGTTTGTAGTATTCTTATCATATATGGCCTTTACTATGTTGAGGTAGGTTCCTTCTATGTCCATTTTTGAAGAGTTTTAATCATAAATGAGTGCTGAATTTTGTCAAAGGCTTTGTCTGCATCTATTGAGATTATCATATAGTTTTTATTTTTCAATTTGTCAATATGGTATATCACATTGATTGATTTGCATAAATTGAAGAATCCTTGCATTCCTGGAATAAATCAAACTTGATCATGGTGTATGAGCTTTTTGATTGTTGCTGAAATCTGTTTGCTAAAATTTTGTTGAGGATTTTTGCACTTATATTCATCAGTGATATTGGCCCATAGTTTTCCTTTTGTGTGTTGTGTTTATTTGGTTTTCGTATCAGGGTGATGGTGGCCTCGTAGAATGGGTTTGGAAGTGTTCCTTCCTCTGCAATTTTTTGGAAGAGTTTTAGAAGGATAGGCATTAGCTCTTCTCTAAATGTTTGATAGAATTCTCCTGTGAAGCCATCTGGTCCTGGGCTTTTGTTTTTTGGGAAATTTTTGATCACAGCTTCAATTTCAGTGCTTGTAATTGGGTTGTTCATAACTTCTATTTCTTTCAGGTTCAGTCTTGGAAGACTGAACTTTTCTAAGAATCTGTCCATTTCTTCCAGGTTATCCATTTTATTGCCACATAGTTGTTCATAATAGTCTCATATAATCCTTTGTATTTCTGCATTGTCTGTTGTAACCTCTCCTGTTTCATTTCTAACTTTGTTGATTGATTTGATTCTTCTCTCATTATTTCTTGATGAGTCTTGCTAAAGGTTTGTCAATTTTGTTTATCTTCTCAAAGAACCAGCTTTTAGTGTTATTCATCTTTACTGTTGTTTCTTTCATTTCTTTTTCATTTATTTCTGCTCAGATCTTTATGATTTCTTTCCTTCTACTAATTTCGGGGGGGGGGGGGGAGGGTTTGTTCTTCTTTTTCCAGTTGCTTTAGGTGTAAAGTTAGGCTGTCTATTTGATGTTTTTCTTGTTTCTTGAGGTAGGATTGTATTGCTATAAGCTTCCCTATTAGGACTGCTTTTGCTGCATCCCATGGGTTTTGAGTTGTCGTGTTTTCATTGTCATTTGTTTCTAGAAGTTTTTTGATTCCCCTTTTGATTTCTTCAGTAACCTGGTGATTACTTAGAAATGTGTTGTTTAATCTCCATGTGTTTGTGTTTCTTACAGTTGTTTTTTTTTTCTTGTAATTGATATCTAGTCTCATAGCGTTGTGGTCAAAGAAGATGGCTTGATATGGTTTCAGTTTTCTTAAATTTAATGAGGTTTGATTTGTGACCCAAGATGTGGTCTAGCCTCGAGAATGTTCCATGTGCACTTGAGAAGAAAGTGTATTCTTCTGCATTTGGATGGAATGTCCTGAAGATATCAGTGAGATCCATCTCATCTGAAGTATCACATAAGAACTGTGTTTCCTTATTAATTTTCTGTCTTGTTGATCTGTCCATTGGTGTGAATGACATGTTAAAGTCTCCTACTATTATTGTGTTACTGTCAATTTCTCCTTTTATGTCTGTTAGTGTTTGTCTTATGTATTGAGGTGCTCCAATGTTGGGTGCATAGATATTTACATTTGTTATGCCTTCCTCTTTGATTGATCCCTTGATCATTATGGAGTGTCCTTCCTTATCTCTTATAATCTTTATTTTAAGGTCTATTTTGTCTCATATGAGGATTGCTACTCTAGCATTCTTTTGCTTTCCACTTGCATGGAATATACTTTCCCATCCTCTCACTTTCAGTCTATATGTGTCTTGAGGTCTAAAGTGGGATTCTTGTAGACAGCATATATGGGTCTTGTTTTTGTATCCATTCACCCAGTCTGTGTCTTTTGGTTGGAGCATTTAATCCATTTACATTTAAAGTAATTATTGATATATATGTTCCTATTGCCATTTTCTTAATTGTTTGAGGTTGATTTTATAAATCTTTTCTCTTCTCTTGTATTTTTAGACTATATAAGTCCATTTAACATTTGTTGTAAAGCTGGTTTGATGGTACTGGATTCTCTTAACTTTTGCTTGTCTGAAAAGCTTTTGATTTCTCCACCAATTTTGAATGAGATCCTTGCCAGATACAGTAATCTTGGTTGTAGATTTTTCCCTTTCAGTACTTTAAATATATCCTGCCATTTCCTTCTGGCCCCCAGAGTTTCTGTTAAAAAATCAGCTGTTAAGTGTATGGGGTTTCTCTTGTATGTTACTTGTTGCTTCTCTCTTGCTGCTTTTAATATTCTTTCTTTGTGTTTAGTCTTTGTTACTTTGATTAATATGTGTCTTGGTGTGTTTCTCCTTGGGTTTATTCTGTATGGGACTCTTTGTGCCTCTTGAGGGGATTGACTATTTCCTTTCCCATGGTGGGGAAATTTTCAACTATAATCTCTTCAAAAATTTTCTCAAACCCTTTCTTTTTCTCTTCTTCCTCTTGGACCCCTATAATTCAAAGTTTGGTGCATGTGATATTGTCCCAGAGGTCTCTGAGACAATCCTCAGTTCTTTTCATTCTTTTTAATTTATTCTGCTCTTCAGAAGCTATTTTCACCATTTTATCTTCCAGCTCACTAATTTCTTCTTCTGCTTCAGCTATTCTGCTATTGATTCTTCCAGAGTATTTTTAATTTCAGTAATTGTGTTTGTCTCTACATGTTTATTCTTTAATTCTTCTAGGTCTTTGTTAATTGATTCTTGCATTTTCTCCATTTTCCTTTCAAGGTTTTTGATCATCTTTAGTATCATTATTCTGAATTCTTTTTCAGGTAGTTTTCCTATTTCCTCTTCATTTATTTGGACTTCTGTGTTTCTATTTTGTTCTTTCATTTGTGCAGTATTTCTCTGCATTTTCATTATTATTATTTTTTAACTTATTGTGTTTGAGATCTCCTTTTCCCAGGCTTCAAGGTTGAATTTTTTCTTCCTTTTGGTTTCTGCCCTCTAAGGTTGGTCCAGTGGTTTGTGTAAGCTTCTTATAGGGTGATATTTGTGCTGAGGTTTTGTTTGTTTGCTTGTTTTTCCTCTGATGGGCAAAGGTGACTGAGGTGGCAATCCTGTCTACTGATGATTGGGTTTGTATTTTTGTTTTGTTTGTTGTTTAGATGAGGTGTCCTGCACAGCATGCTATTGGTGGGTGGGTGATGCCAGGTCTTGTATTCAAGTGGTTTCCTTTATATGAGTTCTCACTATTTGATATCCCCTAGGGTTAGTTCTGGAGAAGGCAATGGCAACCCACTCCAGTACTCTTGCCTGGAAAATCCCATGGGCAGAGGAGCCTGGTGGGCTGCAGTCCATGGGGTTGCGAAGAGTCAGACACGACTGAGCAACTTCACTTTCACTTTTCACTTTCATGCACTGGAGAAGGGATTGGCAACCCACTCCAGTGTTCTTGCCTGGAGAATCCCAGAGACGCCAGAGCCTGGTGGGCTGCCGTCTATGGGGTCGCACAGTCAGACATGACTGAAGTGACTCAGCAGGGTTAGTTCTCTGGTAGTGTAGGGTCTTGGAGTCAGTACTCACACTCCAAACGCTCAGGGCTTGATCTCTCGTCAGGAATGAAGATTCCACAAGTGGTTTGTTATGGCATTAAGTGAAATTAAAACAAATATCCAAAAATGAGAAAACAAAGATGAACCCCAGACAAATGGCAGTTACAAAATCAGGCAAATAATAATTAAAATGATGGAATATACACTTATACCTATACACCCTTGAACAAAGTCAAAATAGTCCAGCAATTATAAAGTACAATAGATTGACCCAGGGAACAAAGGAAACAAAAAATTATATTTACCAGTTAAGAATAAAACAACTAAAGCACAAACTGGAAAGCAAAACTAAAGCAAGGTGCCAAGCGGGGGATAAAGCAATGAAAACAAAACTAACAAATACGTTGAGAGGAAAGGAAAGAAAGAAGAATAGATATGCAAAGTTAAACAGAGGTAGATGAAGAGGATTTATATATATTAAAGATTAACTGCAAGGGGAAAAGAACAATAGAGTCAAATAAAGGAATACATGTGGAAAAATATAATAGGTTAAAAAAATTAAAAGTATAAAAAAGAGAAAAAAAAGATGGAAGGAAAAAGGAAAAAAAAAAAAAGAGAAAACTCCACAGAACTGCAAAAGCCCAATGTAGATGCAGAGGTTTATAACAACAATAAAAAGTATGACTGAATACACACACACACACACACACACACATATATATACATATATATACACACACACACACCCATAAGCAAAATCAAAACAGTCCAACAAAAATACAGTAGACTAACCCAGTGAACAAAGGAAACCTAAAATTATATCTACCAGAACAAAACTAACTAAAGTAAAAACTGAAAAACAAAACTAAAATGAGGTGCCAGTTGGGGAATAAAGCAATGAAAATAAAACTAACAAATATGTTGCGAGGAAAGGAAAGAAAGAAAAGAAAGACTAGTTATGCAAAGTTAGAGGTAGATGAAGAAGATTTATATACACTGAAGATTAAATGTAAGGGAAAAAAAGAGCAGTAGGAAAGGCAAGCAAAAGAATAAATGTAGAAAAAATATAATAGGTTTAAGAAAATTAAAGTTATAGAATAGAGGAGAGGAAGAAAGGGAAACTCCACAGAACTGCAAAGGCTCAATATATCTGGTTTTTTGTTTCTTTTTTTCAAATTTGGTGAGTGGCATTTCTGAGCTCTGTGTCTCTGAAGTAGACTCCCCTCACTTCGTACCTTGGAGGGCTTAAAGGAATGTTGTGACTTCTGTTCCAGGAGGTCAGACATGAGCCCTTTCTTTCCTGGATCTAGAGTGCCCAAACCGTTTTATTTTGTATTTCACTGAGCCTCAGAACTTCTACCTCAGAGGGGACAGTATGGAGCTCATTCCCCAAACATTTGAATGTCCCAGAGATGCATATCAGTCCAATGCCATTTTGCTTGGAATCAACCCTCACTCGTATCTGGGACTAAGCATTCCTGCTTTTTCACCCTGCTCTACTCTATGGGATTCCCTGGTGGCTCAGACAGTAAAGCGTCTGCTTGCAGCGCAAGAGATCGGGATTTGATCCCTGGGTCAAGAAGATCCCCTGGAGAAGGAAATGGCAACCCACTACAGTACTCTTGCCTAGAAAATTCCATGGATGGAGGAGCCCAGTGGACTACAGTCCATGGGGTCGCAAACAGTCGGACACGACTGAGTGACTTCACTCACTACTTTATGAATGCAGATTCTTAGCAACATGCACCTGGGTTGCTGTGCAAGGAATTTCCCAGGCAGGAATACTGGAGCAGGTTGCCATTTCCTTCTCCAGGGAATCTTCTCAACTGAGGGACCAAGCTGATTCCTGCTTGCTAAGATTCAACCAAGGGCCTCTTCTCCTGTGGAGCTGGCCTCACTCCTCCAGTTCCTCCTGAGCAGTGAACCATCACAATTCCTCACCCCACGGGGTAGCGTTCAGAACACTGCTTGCACTTATCAGACTGTCCCCACGTGTAGCATCCCTTTTGGATCACAGCATCTTGATGGTTGAAACCATGACTAACCCACCATTCAGTCCAACCTACATAATACCTATACTTTACATGTGACACATACATGTTTGTTGAATGCATATTTCCTTCTAGGTACATAACATTTCTTTCTTATAAAAAGTCATACTGGCTGATTCTGAATAGTGATATTGTGGAGCCAACAAATTTATTTTATATTTCACTGAGCCTCAGAACTTCTACATTGGAGGGGACAGTATGGAGCTCATTCCCTAAACAGTTGAATGGCTCAGAGATACATATCAGCCCAATGTCATTTTGCTTGGAATCAACCCTCACTAATACCTGGAATTGAGCATTCCTACTTTTGTTCTTATATAGGAATGTTCTTATTTCAGGACATATTTTTGTTTGTTTTTATTTCAAGGTGGAGGCCAGAATACATTAATGATGGGGGGTCCAAAGAAGAGAATGTACATTGCAGATGACATTCTACTTTTTATCGTAATATGTACTACATTTTTCTTATCAAATGTGTTATGTTTCCATAGCAGCAGTAAGAAGAAATCAGGCTGATTGCAGAAATAAAATACTGTTTCACCTTGAAAATGCATCCTTTGCTGAATTTTGTTTAATATAAAAAAAGGCAGTTTCTTTTCTATAATGAGTAAGTTATACAAATGCATAGATTATAACATCATGGTCTCTAGCATATGTACAAGGAGCAAGGATTGGATTTTGGTCTAAGGAGGATCATTCTTGAAGGTGAGAAATGTGAGCTAATAATTGGCAGGTGTAACAGTGGGGGAAAAGATTAGCTAACAGATATGCCAGTTATTAATTGTAGAATTCAGAGCATGGTTTCTGGAGGAAATGATTGCTCGTGAATCCTGTCTTGAATGATAGGTCTGTGCCAGAAAGTGAGGAATGATGGGCAAAGGGTGTGCATTCAGGTCACAGTGACCTGGGCTGCAAGCCCTCCTTCTTCAAGAGCTTCAGCTTGAGGGCTTTTTGACCTTCCTGAGGGCTGGTTTCCTCTTATTCAAAGTGCAGACAGTGACCTCAAACTCACAGCAGATAAGCGTCATTTACAGGGAATCATTTATACAAAGTGCTTGAGCAATCGTTTTCTAGATTGAACCATATCCTTTCGGCAAGATACAATGGTCCCCACCCCCCAGGACTTCAGGATGTGACTTTATTTGGAATCCTGATCTTGACAGAGGTAACTGAGTTAGAGTCTTGTCACTAGGATGGGTCCTCATCCGATATCTCTGGTGTCCTTATAAAATGGGGAAATTCGGATACAGGGTCAGACACTCCTAGAGGGAAGAAGACAACGTACAGACACAGAGAAAAGATGGTCATGCGGCTGGGGTCATGCAGCTACCGGACTCCAAGGAACACCAGGAACCAGCAGAAGCTGGAGAGACGCTGGAGGACAGTCCAGCCTCCCCTCCTGTGGAGCTCATCCTGGACCAGTGACACAAAGTCACTGAGGCCTGACAGCATCTGGATGCTCAGAACTGGAAGAAGACTCTGTTGCTGTGCCAAGGTCAGGGTGGTAGCAGAGGACAGAAGGGAGAGGGAGGCAGGACCACGATCAAAATATTCCTGTCTCCCACATTCGGGAATCTGATCAAATTTGATCCATCCTACTGCTTTGGTTGATTCTGAAAACCAGCAGTGGGAGAAACTGAGTGAGCAAGTGGAGGCGTCACGGTTCTCTGCGCATTTTCTATCATGAGCCTCTCCATCACTGCTCAGACTTTCTGAAGTGGCAGACGTGGTGACCCAGCCTTGCGTACAAATCTGTAGACTAAGGATGGTGATCTGTGTGGCAGTCAACCACGCCCAGGTCCCCAGCCCCCAGAAGGCCAGCATGCATGCCCAGGGCATCACAATTCATACAGCATAGCCTTCCTTTTATCTTCTCCCCTCCGAAGCTCAGGGTCAGGAAACAGCCTCCCTTTGAAGATGTGATGAGACCATTTGCCTCCGTGCTGGTAGGATGCTGTCCCAGCAGGATGGCAGCTGCAGATGCCCGCCTCCAAGCCCTGCTTAGGGGCTTGTGTGGGCGGCACCAGCCATGGAAAAAAGCTGGAATCTAACAGGCATGTGTTCTTCTGGCTTCTGCTCAGCTCCTCCCTGGTCCTGCAGCCCCGAGGAGGTCTCCCTCCTGGGAAGCCAGTGAGGAGGGAGCCGCCCCTGGACCAGTCCAAGGAGAGCTGGAGGCGGAGTGGAGGTGGACCTGCCCCTCCTCTGATCCACAGAGACCCGAAGGTACAGACACAGTGGGACTGACACCCCAAAGTGAGAGAACTGGCTGGGCTGATGGAACCAAAAAGCCAGTTAAGGCACAAGTCTCTCTAGATAAACAGAGCCGTTGTGTACTAAGCTTTGTCATAAAACCAGTTTCCCCAGATGCTCAGCTTCTCGTCTAGCTCCTGGGTGTCAGGCTTCATGAAGTTTCCTTTCCCTCACCTCTTTCTGGGACCGCTGTGTGATGCCTCCAGAACGGTGGCCATGCAAACACGTGGGGAAATCCGTTAGCGGGGCCAGCCCTGTAATGCCAGTGCCCCCTCCCTCGGTGCCTGAAGCTGGTAGATTATAACGTTAGAGATCTGCTCAGAACAGACAATGCCAAGAATGTCTCTCAGCTACAACTGTTCCATAATGGATGCTTTTCCGAAAGCTTTTCTTGGTCCGTCACATAGAAGCACAACAATCGTCGCCATTTACAGTGACTCTGGATTCAAAGACAAATTGTTTGCAACTGCTGAAAGCCATAAAGCTAAAATCTCCATCAGCTCCGAACACGGCCAGTTTAGAATCCAGAACTGTCACATTGTTATGTTCTCTTAAGAAAATTAGCTTTGCTCCCTCCATCATTTATAGCAACTGCACATTGTGCATGCTTGCCCAGTCGCTCAGTCATGTCAGGCTCTTTGCCACCCCATGGACTGTAGCCCCCCAGGTTCCTCTGTCCAGGGAATTTTCCAGGCAATAATACTGAAGTGGATTGCTATCTCCTACTCCAACAACTTACACATTATATATGCTGATATTATTGAATCATAGGCTTTTTATCCTAAAAGGGATTATGGAATCATCTAATCAGAATTTCTTTCATTTTATAAATGAAGAAACTAAGGACCAAATCACTGTGCTTCCCCTGGTTCTAGAAGCTAGTCATCAGGCTCGGCAGTCAGAACAATAGCCCAGCTTTTCCTCAGCATTGAAGTTTGGTGAGGGGAATGTTCTCTGGAGGACAACCTGTGGGCAGCAGAACCCATAGGGCTGTCTCTGGACTCCGGTGCTTGACTCCTGGAGTGCCCAAACTAATAACAAGGCTGGGTCGTCCTTTGAGTCTTTGCAGTTACCAGTTGGAGCCTGGACCTGATGGAACCATCTCTAAACAACAGAAATGTAGACCCGAGGGCTCCGACTCAGCCAACTTCTGAGAAAAGGGGAGCTGCTCTCAACTCTACAAGTGGGTGGACTGCCCTGGTTGACCAGAAGGTGATAGATGGGGGTGGGATACAGACCATAAGAACAGCTCCTCCAGATGGTCCTAATGCCACAGAGTTGGCTCTCATGGTGGGTGAGCATGGAGAGAGACCTGTCTCCTCACCTGCCCACGTGATGGGAATGGCTGAAAACATCTGTACCTGCAGTGAAAGCAGGTGGAGATACCCAGGGAACTTTCTTTCCTGGGGCCTCAGCTGGGAAGAATATTAGGACCCTGACCTGTGCTGCAATGGAAGTTTTTTTTCAGCGCAAGGAGCCAACAGAGTAACAGTTCAGTTCAGTTCAGTTCAGTTGCTCAGTCATGTCTGACTCTGCGACCCCATGAATCACAGCACGCCAGGCCTCCCTGTCCATCACCAACTCCCAGAGTTCACTCAGACTCATGTCCATCACGTCAGTGATGCCATCCAGCCATCTTGGGGCTGCTCTAAATACAGAGGGACACTCATCCCTGAGACCTCTTGCTGGGTCATAGTCAGAGGCCTGTGCCCACACCCAGGAATGTCCAGTAGGTCCCAAGGCCATGAGACCATGTAGAGGGACTTAGAGAGGATGGGTCCAGGACACAGCTGCTGCCCAGGCCCGGACACTCCTTCTAGGAAGGGTGGGGCTGCATTCTTGCAGTGGTGTCACCCAGTCCTTCCGGGGATCGTCCTGCAAGCTGCCTGCTAGAAATGGAAAACTATGTATCCTTTAATTGCTCATGATCCCTGCAAAATTCCCAGGCGTGGTGCCTGTGGGGATGTCATTGGAGAGTCTCTTGGTTTTCAGAGAAAGAGGGCAACATGAACCTGGGTGGCTGCTGACGATGAGAATCTCTCTGCTCCTCTCTCCTTTGCATGCTGTCTCTTCTTCCGTTCTTGATTTCTTCTACATTCTCATCTATTTCACTGGAGAGATGAGAAGTTTTAAGTGTGGAGGGAATGTAGCTATGACTCTTTTTGCTTCATTGCGTTTTAAAGATAGAAGATCAAGCCTGGAGAGGAGTAGTGTTTTGAGATAAAGAAAAGCAGAGCCCAGAGCCCAGACAATTCTTAATATGGGCTGGAACATCATACTACCTCACTGCTGGCCACCTCTTCTACACACACCTTCTTTCACCTTAGCTCCTGAACAGTTGGACAATACATGTGCTTCTCCATCTACCGAGTCACAAATTTTAATAACACAGGTGGTTTCAGATTTTCTGCAGCCTTGGAAACAAAACAAAGCCACGTGACCTCAATGGATTTAAATTTCTGGTTCATAGAGTCATTTTTGCTTCTGTGACTTCTAAACTCAGGTCTGTTATCCTCACCTTTGGAGGCCATGTTCTCATCTCTACCGGGAGGAGGTTGGACTACAGGGTCTCTAGAGGTCATTGGGGCTACAACATTTTATCATCTTTCTAATCCTTTCCCGGTCATTGGTCTGTTTGGAAGATACATGTTGGGAGGAGTAGGATGTTTAAGACATTCCCATCCAGTCAGCCTACACACTGAAGAGATTTATCTGTCATCCTTGAGGGTTGCTCTTTCTTAGATCTGCTCAAGAGTGAGCCATGGGACACAGCACTCCCTCCGTCCCATAGTGCCCGTGTTCCTGTGTGCAGCCACTGAACGGCTGTCGGTGTTCAGGGTGAGAGTTTCAGTACAGATTTTTTTTCCCCCCTTTGGCCACTTTCTGTGCTGCTTTTTGGATTAGTCTCTGGATCTGGCTGTTCCCATGAAAGCCAACTAGCTCACCCACATCTAAGAGGCAAGAATTATCTCGCAGTAACATTTCTACAATTTGGGGTTGTACTGAAGTCAGTCGGAACCTTGTACCCATCTTACAAGTGGGAAGTTATGGTGTATCTCATTAGGTAGACTCAGTAATACTTAGGAATATATTTTATTAAAACTATTTAAGACCTGTGCAAAAATAAGCACAAAATATTATAGAGAGAAGACAGAAAATGTCTAAATATGTAGAGGTAGTCTGAGTTTATAAAAAAGAAACATTAGAAGCTATAAATATAAGACATAAATAAAATAAAAAATAAATTAAAAGCTTATAAATATAAGGTAATAAATGAAATATTTAAAACTATTAAGACTATAAGGAGATCAAACCAGTCTATCTTAAAGGAAATCAGTCCTGAATATTCATTGGAAGGACTGATGCTGAAGCTGAAACTCCAATACTTTGGCCACCTGATGCAAAGAACTGGCTCATTGGAAAAGACTCTGATGCTGGGAAAGATTGAAGGCAGGAGGAGAAGGGGATGATAGAGGATGAGATGGTTGGATGGCATCACTGACTCGATGGACATAAGTTTGAGCAAGCTCCAGAAGTTAGTGATGGACAGGGAAGCCTGGCATGCTGCAGTCCATGGGATTGCAAAGAATCAGACATAACTGAGCGACTGAACTGAACTGATTAAAGTATATATTTTCTCCAAACTTTCTATAGCTTCAATATAATCCTATAAAATTCTATGCATGCTGTTTTTGAAGCAACTGTTGGGCTGTTTTAAAAACTGATATGGAAATTCAAAATCTGAAAAATATCCAAAATATTATGAGAGTTGAAAATATGATCTAAAGACTTGTGCCATGGGCCTAAAATGGGGAGGCTAAAACTCTAAGAATTCTAGCAAAAACCATAGAAGAAAAATCCTGCAATTCTGAGGTAAGAAAAGAATTCTTAGAGAGGACCAACAAAGCACAAATCAATAAAATATATGCATTTATGTTCCTCAAAGATAAAAACTTCTACTCTTTAAAGAGTTCACAATTAAGAAAAGAAAAAGTCATTGACTGTGAGAAAACATTCTCAGTCTCTATGACTGGAAGGGTTCTTATCTGAATCATGTAAATAATTTGTACAACTCAATACTAAGGGGAAAAAAGTTTGATTATACATACATTTATCTTATTAGTTTATCTTTTTGTTTTTATTTTCTACTTCTATATAACAAAGTACCACAAATTAAGCAGCTTAAAATTTACTGTCTCAGGATTTCCGCAGATTAGGAGTGCAGGCAGTGCTTAGCTTGGGTCCACTGCTAATAAGCCTCTTAAAACGATGTCACCCAGGGCTGAGGTCTCACCTGAAGCTAGAGCCCCAATTCCAAGTTCACCTGTTTGTTTCCAGGGATTGATTTCCTTGCAGGAGTGGCTTGTTCTTTGAGGCCAGCAATCTCTCATTCTAGAGCCTTTTACAAAAGTTTCACCAGATTAGGTTAGACCCCCCTCACCCCCAGGAAATTTCCCTGTTAATTAACTTAAAGGCAACTGATGAGACATTTTAATCACTGCTGCCAATCGCTGCACCCTGACTCTAGTCATGGGAATGACACCTATCACTCACAGGTCCTGACTGTACTCAGAGGAATGGATTACAAGAGCAGGTACGCTAAGGAGGCAGGGAATCTGGGGGGCAGACTTAAGAATCCTATACCCCATACTTTCCATATAACCCAACAATTCCACTGTGAAGGGTTCCTCAGATCAGTAAAAACATACGTTCACAAAAATACTGGTAAGGATATGCTGATACTAACCTTATTCATAATGATTCAAAACTGAAATAAACCACTCCACCAGCAGTTTAATAAACAATCTGTAGTTTAGTCACAACTCACTAATGTAAGGAGGAAAAAAAAAATGATATATGCTACAACCACTGATGGCTCAGTGGTTACAAATATCTGCCTACCAAGCAGGAGACTCATGTTCAATCCCTGGGTTGGGAAGATCCCCTGGAAAAGGGAATGGCAACCCACTCCAGTATTCCTGCCAGGACAATCCCATGGACATAGGAGCCTGGCAGGCTACCGTCCATGGGGTTGCACAGAGTCAGACAGGACTGAATCGACTGAACAGCAGCAACAGCAGCAACACAGATATGTCTCTAAAATCTATTGTGTGAAAAAAGTCAGGAATGAGAGTTCATATATTACAGTTCCATTAATATGAAATTCTAAAATGGGCAAAATCAAAATCTAATCAGGAGAGTGATAGGAATCTGATCCCTGCTTTTATAAGGAAAGGAAGGGCTGACTGCAAAGGAGCAAGACGGAACTTCCAGAGTGATGGAAATATTTTATGTTTTTTTTTTTTTTGGAGAGATCACAAATGCACATGTACGCGTTTGTCAAAACTCGTCAAACTATACACTCAAACATGTGCCTACTATGTAAATTATGCAAATTATATCTCAATAAAGTTGACTTTTTAAAAAAGAATGTTTCTATCAAAACCAAGCAAAAACAAACTCCAGAGGCCAGATTATCTCAGAACACATTTGGAGATAACTTCTCTGCTTGCGTATAATGTCACATTCATGCTGAAATCCTGGCTGCCTAGTTTAGTTACTCAGTCACGTCCGACTGTTTTGTGACCTCATGGACTGTAGCCCCCCAGGTTCCTCTGCCATGGGATTTCCCAGGCAAGACTGCTGGAGTGGGTCACCATTTCCTACTCCAGGAGATCTCCACGACCCAGGGATTGAATCTGCATCTTCTGTGTTGGCAGGCGGATTCTTTACCGAGCCACCAGGGCAGCACCCTGCATGGAAACATCCCTGCTTTTAAACACGCCTGCCAGCCAGTTAGGGGCCAGCATCTGGCATCTGTGATTGGCTTCATGTGTCTTGCAGTTTGTGGATCTTCTAGTATCTCCACAATTGGTTCATTTTCTGCCTGAAGCCTTTGTGCATCAACGTAGTCCTTTTCTTTAGCAGAACAAGGAATAAGTTGAAAGAGAACATAGTTTCTAACATCTGTAGCAAAGTTGATCACGATGGTATTAGCAAAAGGTTTTTCTTACAGGACTTCTTATTTTATACACGCACAGAGCAACATATTTCACAAGATTTATCTCCTTTACAAAAAGCAGTTCCAAAAATACACTATGTGAATTGTCAAAATTGTACTCTGCCACTTTGTCAAGGGAAAGGAGAGTTTGTCTTCACCAAGCATTACTGATCCAGTTGACTAGCAAGCAGGCATGGGGAAGAAGGACTGTGAGGTGATGGGCTGTATCCCGCTTGAATGATTGTAGATACTGGGGCTGCGGTAGGACCAGTGTGTGGGGGAGGGGCTTGGGGTGTTCTCTGATTCTTCTACAGGAAGCTTGGAGGCCCATGGGCATGTCGTGTACTTCTTGGCACCTAGCGGATATTCAATAGATGAATGAATGTATATTGGATATATATTAATATTATATACAGTTACATATAATACATATCCTTTTTATGTGTGTTTGTGTGTGCTCCGTTGTGTCTGACTCTGTGACCCCATAGACTGTGGCCCACCAGGCTCCTCTGTCCATGGGATTTCCCAGGCAAGAATGCTGGAATGGGTTGCCATTTCCTACTCCAATGTATAATATGTACATATATCAGTTCAGTTCAGTCACTCAGTCATGTCCGACCCTTTGCAGCCCCATGCACTGCAGCACGCCAGGCATCCCTGTCCATCACTAACTCCCAGAGTTTACTCAAACTCATGTCCATCGAGCTGGTGATGCCATCCAACCATCTCATCCCTTGTTGTCCCCTTTTCCATCCACTTTCAATCTTTCCCAGCATCAGAGTCTTTTCCAATGAGCCAGTTCTTCGCATCAGGTGGCCATAGTATTGGAGTTTCAGCTTCAGCATCAGTCCTTCCAATGAATATTCAGGACTGAGTTCCTTTAAAATGGACTGGTTTAATATATAATAACATATATGTCCATTTTTTTCAAACAGAAATGCCCAATATATAGTCAAGGCTAATTAAATAATACTTGAAACATGTTATACTTATCTCAGATTTTAAATAATTGTGAATTATGAACCATAAGACATTATAAAGAAATGTCTTCAATTCATATAAAAGAGCTGGTGAAGATATCAAGACCATTATCAAAAGCATGTTTAAATGAGATCTCAAAAAATGTCACCTATTTCATTCTTATGACATCCTAGTAGAATACTGGCCAAACTGATAATTTTGCACAGGAGCAAATATGGCCAGAATGTTGCTAACTCTCTGTGTTTTAAAACAAAACACCTAACTACGTAGCTAGCAGTCCCTGGGGGTACTCGCACCTGTCATCCAGCTGCTCACAGACGAGAAGGGAGTGCCTAGTATTTGGTGATTTCAATGTGTCCTGCACAATAAGGTCATAGGATGCACAGAGCCTGTAGGGAGAGATTCAGGACACCAGCAGAGGAAGTGGTGTGGTGTTAACAGAAGCTGGGTTCTGGGATTCCTGCAGACAACTCTGTAACTGAGACATGAGAGAGGAGATACGTGACTCGGGGAATGAAAAAGTGGAAGAAAAAGACAGAAGAGTGAGAAGGGGCACATCAGCGAACAGGTGAGTGCAGCTGGAGGAGAGGGGCGGGGGAGATGACCTTGCCAACTCACCAAGGGCCTCATTTGCTACCTTAACACCCCTGACCTCTGAGTTGCAGGCTTCAAGTCAATGACATTGCAGTAACGGCTTTATCACTGTGAATTTCAAATCTTACCATATGCTCAGGGATGTTTGAAAGTATGTCAACAACACACCAAGCTATGTTCTAAGGATGCAAGTCATAAAGACAATCATTGACAGAGGATCGTGGATTAGCCAAAGGAAGTCACATATGTGAAATGGATAAAAGTACACTCTTTCAGAATTGTCAAAAAGTAAGTGCATTCCTGAAACACCTGTATAGCAAATCTCAAAATATTTCATCCAGTGCTAAAAAATGGAACTCCAAACCACAAACAAAACCTTTGTCTTTTTTCCCAATTCTATAATGCAAAGTGTAAGTCATGTTTTACCCATAATTTCTTCTTGAATGCTCAATTTTCAAAAGCAATCAGAGTGAGTCAGATCCAAGGGTCTGTATTTCACCAATTTACAGAGTATTAAATTTACTGTTTGGTGGGGTAGAGCCATAAATTTGAGAGGATTGCATATGGAGCATGTAAAAGGTATTCTACTGCGTGGGCTTCAACACAGTTACTTATTTTGTCCTAGCCAAAAAAAGAAAACCATGCTGTGAATGTTAAACAGTTTTGTATTACTTAAAAAGCCTTTGGGTACAATTCAAGACCTTGACTTCACAAATATTAGGAATGGGACATTTTTAGTGCACGTTCTTATTAAGGCTGTTCAGTTCTAATGAGAATGAAATGCAGTGGTAATCACACTCATTTCCAGTTCTTTGTTCCTTTTTTAATTGAAAAGAACAAAACTTTAACAACCATTTACACATGTCCTTTTAGGCACATGACAAATATTCATTCAAAACTGACAAAAATAAATCCAAAGGTCTCTACAACAAAGTGCTTGGCTGTTAATTATTAATGGTTAGAGTAAATTTAGGGGCTTTCCAGATGGCTCAGTGGTAAAGAATCCACCTGCCAATGCAGGAGAGACTGGAGACGCGGGTTGTGTCAGGAAGATCCTCTGGAGGAGGAAATGGCAACCCGACCCAGTATTCTTGCCTGGGAAATCCCATAGACAGAGGAGCCCCGAGGGCTAGTGTCCATGGGGTTGCAAAGCGTGGGACATGACTGAGCAACTGAGCACGCATGCAGAGTAAATTTTCCGCAAAATATTTTGGGAGATTGAAAGCTAGATGATGTTTCCCTCTCTTCCATGTTACACAAGAAGAATTTAAAAGAGCGCAGCAAAATGCACAAGCACAGAGCGTCCTTAGCTCATGCCTCACTTGATAGGTGTTTGTGATAACCCCTGATGGAAGTTATCCTACTCCAAAACACAGTTCCAAGTGGTTCTGACTTCTGTTTTCATTCAAAAGTGATCACGGAAGTTGAGACGTTACCTGGAAGCAGATGATCAAATGTAGAGCTTGAGTTCTTCAGAATAACTATAAAACTCTTTCTACATGTTTTAGTATTTCCTTCCTCAAGGTCCCTGACCTGTGCACCACTGCTTTAAGAGACCTTCCCAAACAGCTCCTAATTCCTTTCAAACACTCGTGGACAATGCTTTTGTATAAGAGATTCAGTTAGCTTCAGGACCTGTAGAATTGCCTTTTGCAGGTAGCTGTAATAAAAGTGTATAGCAGGAATCTTAGACCTTAAAGGACCTTTTTGTGCATTAATTTCTAACTTCCAACTTAATGCCATTATCTCCTTCAATTTAAGTACTCTTGGACAATTCTCACTGGCAGAAAACAACACACTGCTTCAAAAACAGTCATTGCTGGATAATCTCAGCTACCAAAATTCTTCCTTAAAATAGGAAGCTATCAACATTGTTGACCAAACATATCAAAATTAGCGCAGGTCGTTACTATGTGTTTAGACTCATCTTTATTGACTGAATTTATTTCAACGGGTGTTTACTTGTTTCATAATTTAACTAACCGGAATAGCTACAATAAGACTTCCTTATATTGCTTGAAAGATGAATATGCTAAGATGAGCTCTTTGGGGCTAGAGAAAACAAGCTTCATGTGTTAATTTTGTCAACAGGTAACAACTTTGGGATCTGGCTCCTGACCAGTGCCCAGAATGACCTGCTCCTTTTAATGGAACCCAAGGTTGCTTTTGTGTCTGGGCAGCTGGGTTGCACCATTGACTTGTGTAGCGTTATTTGTAACGAAATATTGAGTTATTTATGCTCTGTCACCCTCTGTAACTTGGACAGCGCCAGTTTCACCAACTTAATTCATTGTTTCTAGTTCATCACAACATCAGTAGCAAAGTGATTATTATTAACTGTTTCTTGTGTGGTAATAAGAGTTCTGAGACTTTGATTTGTACTATTTCAATTAATTCTCAGAGAAGCACTGTCTGGCACACCAGTGGTAATTTGAAGCAAACTGCCTAAATCTTCAGAATACAAGAATTGTATCTGACTCTCTGTGTTACTACCTTCTTCTGGCGGTGGGAACTTAGAAAACTCACTTTCACTGGATGGGTTTCACTTGCCTAAACAATAAAATAAGTACTGTAATGGCTCCGTGAAATTATAGATAATACTCTAGAGGGTTAGAAATGACTACCAGAAAATCAAGAATGAAGAGATGCTTAAATTTCTAAAAAGTTTGCTTTAGTAAAGGGCATAGTACCATGATACTTAAAGTGTGGTTTGAGGCCAGCAGCACTGCCTGGGAACCCAGTGGACATTCGAATTCTTAGGCCCTGCCCCAGGCCCAGATCTACTGAATTAGAATCTGCAATGTCACAAGGCTCTCAGGTCATTCCTAAGCACGAGCAGCTCTGAAAGTGGGGTAGATTGTTGGGTTAAAGCTGCATGGAGAGGGCAGGGCTGCTGTGTAAGTCCTAGCTTCATACACAGCAGCTGTTTGCACAAGTCATTTCAGCCTCTTCATGAAAAAAAAAAAGAAAGAAAGGAAAAGAAAAACACTACTACCTCAAGTTACAGTTTAAAATAAACTAGATTAAATATACATAGGTGATCAATGCTCTACTAGAATATCACTGATATATTTTACATATTTGTTGAATCCAAACGTGGGTATTTTAAAACCATGCTTTCTCTTCTCTGATTTTAAAAATAATACCTCTTCATTGCAGAAAACTAGCAAAATGCATTTTTATGTGCAGTTTTTATTTCCATTTAAAGCTGTAAAAGACAACTAAAGTGTTTATGGGTATTCTGTCAAATTAAGTGGCTGTTGTAACAACAACAAAAAAAACCCAAAACACTTGCACTGCACTTTAGGAAATCAGATTCTATTTTCTTAAGGCAATTCTATGATAACAAGAACAGTACATGCAGTGTGTTTTGCATAATAAGCTTCATAAGGGGTAGAGGCAAGCTGAGCGAACCCAGAGTTGTGATTCTGGGAGAGGCAAGTACGGATCCAGAGGTGTCATTGAATAGATGGATGATGTCAGGCACGGCACTTATGTGTCCCGATCTGCAGTTTCTTCACCTTTGAGTCTGTTGTTGAGAAGATTTAGTTGAGAGGAGAGGCTCAGCTCAGGGGCCGACATGGAGTATGCCCTTCATAAATGGTGATGATCTCTGTGCTAGGGTGCGAAGACACTCCGTTTCTGACAGCCCATTCAAAGAGAAACTTGGAACAAGGTTTCATATCTGTGTGAGATTCCAGATACACAAAGTAACCAAGGCAGGAATGATAGGAGAGAGGACTGAGAATTCTCCTTGTGATGGAATTTGACATTGCAAAGGCGACAGTTCTCCTGTCAAAGCAGTGTAAACCACAGCTCTGTGATGGAAATGATTATATGAAATCACTTGACTATCTGCAAAATGCCCATGCCTTTTCAGACTGGGAGTGATCAGAACACAGAGGACAGTCTAGGAGGACCAAGGTGTGTTTGTCAGGAGTTTATTAAAAGGATGGGTTGCGAATCACATTTCTAGTTGGTCTTTAAAGCTCTTTTCATGTTTTCTGGTCATTGGGAACCTTTTCAAGTGAGTCATTGGGTGAGTAAATAGTTCATTATTTGTCACACAGTGATAAAGATTCTATAGAAGATGTGGGTTCAATCCCTGTGTTGGGAAAATCCCCTGGAGAAGGGAATGACTACCCAGTCTCCAGTATTCTTGCCTGGGAGGTCCCATGGAGAGAGGAGCCTGGTGGGCTACAATCCATGAGGTTGCAAAGAGTAGGGCGTGATTGAGCACTCAGCACTCAAGATCATAATGGGGATGTAAGATAGCATAACTGATAGAATCTGGTTGAAAACCCACCAGGTAAGAATTGTGTGGAAGATGACAAACAAGCTTTGCCACAGAGAAAAAGTCTGAACTGAGTTCAAGAAGAATCATTCCAAAGGAGCTACAAGAAGCAGCTCACTTCTGTCTTTGTCCTACAATGTGTGGCTGCAAAATGCAGTTGGCGTGCAGGGAAGAGGTACACTGTGCTGGGTGTGACGATCCTGCCCAAGGAGCCAAGTGTCCGGAAGAGCATTTCTGAGCCCAGCCTGCTTTCCGAGTTGCCACACTTACATGTGTGATGGGCTCTGTGTGTGTGATTAGCTCCAGCTTCCTGCCGACATACAAGGATTAGAGCCAGTTCCGCTCAGATGTCTCCTTCACTCTTCTTCTCACTCTTGTCATAAGAGTTCTTCTGCTTTTAATGGAAGATGGAAAAAAGTGCAATGTAAAAAATGATTCACATAGTAAAGGCTGAAGCAATTTTCTACAGAGTTTTGAAGAGAAATATGCGGACATAGACCACTTCCTAAAAGCACTTGTTAATATGAAATATGCTTTCTAACCATGCCATCTTTGAATGGGTCAACATAGTTGTGACTCTATAATTGGTTCATATGCACTGAAATGGGCTTCCCTGGTGGCTCAGACTGTAAAGAATTCACCTGTAATTCAGGAGACCTGGGTTCAATCCCTGGGTGGGGAAGATCCCCTGGAGGAGGACATGGCAGCCCTCCAGTATTTTGTCTGGAGAATCCCATGGACAGAGGAACCTGGTGAGTTACAGTACATAGGGTCACAAAGAGTCGGGCAAGATTGAGCAATTAACACTATGCATTGAGATGCTGTTTGGTTGAGGTCACTCTTGGGGAATCTCATGAGAAGGGGCATAGAGCAGCAACAGCAGGGAGCCTGCCGCAGGAACCCCGGACACCAGGAGAGAACACCACGCAAACACAGTTACATAAAATCAACATTTAACATGACAAGGGATGGGTCTCGAGGCAGCAGGGACTTCAGGCTGCTTGGATGGTTAGAGGGAGGTGGAACATGGTACCCCAGAGGAATCAGGAGTCTCTGCAGGTCCTCTTCTGAAAGGTGGACAGATTCCAAGTGTGCAGAGAGGAGAAGGAAGGGGAGAACCATGAGCCACAGTTGCAAAAAGTGCTAGGTTTTATCCTGGAAACATGGATTTTAAAATTCTTTTTCTGTAAGTCTCTCTCTGTGTTACTATATATAAAGTGTAAAAAAAAAAACCTGTTAGAACTCAATTACAAAATAATTTTCTATAACTAATTTTAAATTGGATACATGTACACCAATGTTCATTGCAGCACTGTTTACAATAGCTAAGACATGGAAGCAACTGAAATGTCCATTGGTCATACAATGGATGATTACTCAGCTATGAAAAACAATGAAATAATATCACTTGCAAAAACACGGATGGACCTGGAGATTATCATATTAAGTGGTAAGCCAGACAGAGAAAGACAAATATCATATGATATCACTTATGCATAGAATCTTTAAAAAAAGACACAAATGAACTTATTTACAAAACAGAAACAAACTCACAGATTAAGAGAATGAATTTATGTTTACCAGTGAGGGGAGGGATAGATTAAGAGCTTGAGGTTGACAGTAACATGTGTATGCAGTACTATATTGAAAGTAAAATGCCCTCCCATGAAATAAAGAAAAAAAAGAAGTTGGGAGTAAATAAATAAGAAATACAAAAAAAACAACTTTTCTGGGTGATAGAGTGTGTGTGTGTGGCCAAAATAAATATTAGCTGACTCAAGTAGACATATGAAAAATCCTTGGCCAGCCTGAACTCTTTAAAGTCAAATATTTACCTCCCTAGAGTTCTCAAAATAAAAGCTTCTAAACAATATTCTGTTTGGAAAACCATATTCTGATCACTAAACAATATTCTGTTTGGGGAATGACTATGATTGGTCTTATAGCCCAAGAGTTAAAGTTGGTTTTTTGTAGGTGAGTAATAGTGTGGGATACTCTACAAAAAGAGTGTCAGTAAATCAGGCAATGTTTGCTCTGTGGATATTACACACTTCCAAACATTGGTGAAGTTCCTCTGCAAACGTACATATTCGTCTGTAAAATAAACACTCCCTGGAAGGTGCACACTGCACATCACCTGGCTTGACCACGAGCAGCCCAGCTACCATCTCCAACCTTCGCACATGTTAGTAGAGATTTTGTTGTGGAAAACAAACTCAATCAACCAGACTCCCCTAACTCTGAGTTTGTAAATTGCTTAAAGAAGTGAGCTTGAGACCGTTCTTTTATGGTGAAAGAGTAAGAATGATTTCAGGGTCACTTTTTAAGGCAACTTAATAGATTGAGCTATTTTTAAGTGCTGTGGGAAACATTTATTTGCAGGCCACTCCACCCTATGGATTTAAGCAAGTTCCCTCCAGATCCTCTTGGACACGTGGACTTGCAGTCACTTTGAGGGTTTTACTGTCAAAGTTTTGTTTTGTATGGTCTTAAAAGTTGCATGCATTTATATTGTTCTCAACTTTGTCTTCTGTGCCTAGTTTCTATGAATCTGGGACATTTTCTTTGAAGAAAGTTACACTGGTTACATTGAAACAGCAGAAATGGATTAGCTCACTCTTCTGGAGGCTACAAGCCTGAAATCATGGTGTTGGCCAGGAGCGAGGAACGGTTCCAGGCCAGTTTGCCGACTTGCAGTGTTTGGCTGACAATATCCTGTATTCCTTGGCTCAGAGATGCATCACTACCACATCTGCCTTCTTCTTCACCTGGTGTTCTCCCGGTGCCCAAAGTCCCCCTTTTTATAGCAACCCAGCCATATTAGATTAGAGCTCACCCTAAAGACCTGATGTTAATTTGATCATCTACAAAAACCTTATTTCCAAATTGGTCCCATCCACTCACTCGTACTGGAAGTTAAAACATCAACATCCTTTTAGGGGCCACAGTTTAACCCATAATACCATAAATCCTCTGGAGAAAGAAATGGCGGCCCACTCCAGTAGTCCTACCTGGGAAATCCCATGGAGAGAGGAGCCTGGTGGGCTACAGTCCAGGGGGTCCCAAAGAGTTGAACACAATCAAACAACAACAGAACAGAACCATAGGACCTAGTGATCCCACATCCAGCTATTTTTCCTCAAAAGGCTTTGTGAACATTGTTGTTGTTGTTATTTAGTCAATAAGTCATATCCAGCTTTTTGCAACCCCATGAACTGTAGTCTTTCAGGTCCTCTGTCCATGGGATTTTACAGGCAAGAATACTGGAGTGGGTTGCCATTTCCTATTCCAGGGGATCTTCCTGATCCAGGGATAGAATCCATGTCTCTTGCATTAGCAGGCTGGTTCTTTACCACTGAGCAACCAGGGAAGCCCTTGTGAAGATTATATGAAGTTTATTTGGTTTTAAGTTTAAAAAAAAAAAATTTAAGTGTAGTCAATATACGATGATATGTTTAATTTCTGTCAGAGGAGGCAGCATGAAGAAAGTGACAACTGACGTCGTCTTAAAAGTTCTGGACAAGTAGATAGAGAGAAAAGGCAGTCCAGGTGGCGAAAGAGTAAAAGTCAGGTAAAGGAGTTGGGGTGCATAGAAATATGTGGAAAACCTATATGTCACTGATAGGAGGAGGGAAGCATGGGCGAGGTGGGCTTTGGGGAAATATCACTGCATCAGGGGATGGTCCAGGAGGCCATCAGCAGAGGAGCTCTGTGTTCTGAAGGCAATAAGGAAAGAAGGGACACACCTGGAATGGGAGAGTGATGATATTAGTGCTTTTGCAGCAAGCTTATCTTGCATGGGGTGCTGTGCAGCGTGATCAGAAAGGGGAGTATGGCACAGAGGCCACTCAGTGGTCTGTGAAAAAGGGAGGAGATGCCCCCTGACAGGAGCTCCCCCTGACAGCCTTCCCAAAGGCTGTCACTCAACTGACCTTGTACATATCAGCCCATTTTCTTTTAACATCAGTCCAGCAAAGGGTGTGTCTAAATGGTCAGAGAGGGTGTTGGTCCCTCTGGTTAGGCTAAAAGAGCAAGTATTACCTGATGCTGCTATTTCTTCCTTCTCCAATATGAGAAAAGCTCTTGATCATGCAGTGATACTGAAATAATGCAACTATCAGCTTTATCTTTGCAGAAAAAGCAGCAGCATTTTTTTCAGAATCAAATCTCTGGATCACCAGCATTAAAGATAATTCCAATGCCACCATTCTTCCAAGGCTAAATCTTACACCACTGTTACTACATCATTCTTCTAGGGGAAGGCACCTAAGCATTTAGGGCTATAGCTCAAATTGTGCAGATTCCCAAATAGCCCCTCACAGCAACATCTTTCAAGGTCAATGGACAGACAAACAATCTCTGTGAGAAAATCTGAGAATGGCTTGATTGCATAGTAAACTCATAAAGTTGGTGATTCAGGGGGCAAAGTTGAAGGACTTCTAATCCTTTAATTTTATGTCACTCTTTGAATATGATCGTAAAAGTAGACTTGGTATCCTCCTTTCACTAATATATCAGGAGACTAAGAGAGGAAATGGTGGTGGTTTAGTTGCTAAGTCATATCTGACTCTTTGCGACCCTATGGACTATAGCCTGTCAGGCTCCTCTGTCCATGAGATTTTGCAGGCAAGAGTCCTAGAGTGGGTTGCCATTTCCTTCACCAGGGGATCTTCCCCACTAGAGATTGAAACTGGGTCTCCTGCATTGCAGGTGGATTCTTTACCAACTGAGCCACCAGGGAACCCAGTCCCTCACCCAAATGTCACATTCAGTTCAGTTCAGTTCAGTGGCTCAGTCGTGTCCGACTCTTTGAGACCCCATGAATCGCAGCACGCCAGGCCTCCCTGTCCATCACCAACTCCCGGAGTTCACTCAGACTCACATCCATCGAGTCGGTGATGCCATCCAGCCAACTCATCCTCTGTCATCCCCTTCTCCTCCTGCCCCAAATCCTTCCCAGCATCATGGTCTTTTCCAACGAGTCAACTCTTCGCACGTGGTGGCCAAAGTATTGGATTTTCAGCTTCAACATCAGTCCCTCCAATGAACTCCCAAGACTTATCTCCTTTAGGATGGACTGGTTTGGATCTTCTTTCACTCCAAGGGACTCTCAAGAGTCTTCTCTAACACCACAGTTCAAAAGCATCAATTCTTCGGCGCTCAGCTTTCTTCACCGTCCAGCTCTCACATCCATACATGACTACTGGAAAAACCACACTCTTTCCCAATAAGTTGCTACCATTGCCTCCCTGTTTCTTCAGTGGAGCTGTGTCCTTTAGGACAAGCTCAGTGGCTGTGGGGTGAGAACCAGTCTGGAGAAAAGGCTTCAGGTCTCTCCAGATGGCTGGGAGATTGCAATGTACCAGGCAGACTTCTCACGTATGTAGCTTCAGGAAAGTGGAGGCTCCCTCAGGAAGGCAGCTCCGGATGCCGATCTGTCTCTTGTACACAACAGATGAGTTTGAGAACAATTAAGTCGAATGCACTCATACACCATCTCTGTGAGTTCTCCAGGAAGCATTTTAAGCAGGAAGCAAAATGTTTATTACTATGTAAAGCTCTGAGTTTCCTGGATAAAAAATCTGTTCCCGTATTTATTTATGCCTGTACTTCATATATACCTATGGAGAAGAGCAAAATATTTTAGGCAGGAGCCTCTCCACAAGGAAGGCTTGTATTTTTAAGGAAGATATTTGAAAGTAGTGATAGTTGGTGATCTGGGAACCAAAGGAGTCTGTGGTGGTGGTTTTAGTCTCTAAGTTGTGTCCGACACTTTTGAGCCCATGTTCTGTACTGTAGTCGCCTCTGTCCATGGGATTTCACAGGCAAGAATACTCCAGTGGGTTGCCGTTTCCTTCTCCAGGGGATCTTCCTGACCCAGGGATTCAACCTACGTCTCATACACTTCAGTCTCCTCATTGCAGGCAGGTTCTTTACCAACTAAGCCACCAGGGAATCCCTTTTAAAGGAGTGTGTGGCTTAATGAAGAATTCAGCTGAAAGTTAAAGCAAGTAAATAATTCCCCAAGATGAATTGCTGGCTGATTTGAAATCCAGTCCTCATCTTTTGATTCCCTGCTTCTGCTGTCTCCCTAAATTCAGTGGCTCAAAACACTAGCAATTATTTGGGTTTTTTACATTAATTTTTATTGGAGTAAAGTTGATTTGCAATGTTGTGTTAGTTTTAGGTATACAGAAAAGCGAATCAGTTATGTGTATACATATATCCACTTTTTTAAAGATTCTTTTCCCATATAGGTCATTACAGAGTGTTGAGCAGAGTTCCCTGTGTTATATGGTAGGTCCTTCTACGATGTGCGCTCAGTTATATCCAACTCTTCGCGAACCCATGGACTATAGCCTGCCAGGCTCCTCAGTCCATGGAATTTACCGGTCAAGAATACTAGAGTGAGTTGCTGTCTCCTACTCCAGGGGATCTTGCTGGCCCAGGGATTGAACCTGTGGCTCCTGCATCTCCCGTGTTAGCAGGAGGGTTCTTTACCATTAGCACCAAAGGGGTGTAGTGGTGTGCAATTATTGTTTTAATTTGCATTTCCTGGTGAGAGATGATAGTGCCTTCTTTTCCTATGCTTGTTTGCAATCTGTACATCTTTTCTGGTGATTTATCTGCTGAGGTCTTTGGCCCATTTTTCAAGTTGGTTTGTTCCTTTTCTGATGGTTGAGTTTTAAGAGCACTTTGTGTACTTCAGAGAACAGTCTTTTAGTGGATGTGCCTTTTGCAAATATCTGCTCCCAATTGGTGGCTTGTCTTGTAGTTCTCTTGATATTGTCTTTTGCAGAACAGAAGCTTTGAATTTTAATGAAGTCCAGTTTGTCAATTATTTATTTCATGGATGGTGCCTTTGGTGTTGCATCTAAAAAACATAATTACCTTACCTAATGCCGTTTAGGTTTTCTGCTGTGCTATCTTCTATGATTTTTATAGTTTTGTGTTTTATATTTGGGTCTGAGATCTATTTTGACATGATATTTGTGAAGTGTGTAAGGTCTTTTGCATTTGAGCACCTAGATGCTCCAGTACTGTTTGTTGAAAAAACTGTCTTTGCTCCTTTGTGTTGCCTTTGTCTGTGCATCAAAGATCAGTTGACTATTTGTGTAAGTCTATTTTTGGACTCTCTATTCATCTCATTGATCTATTTTTTTTCTATCCTTTCACCAATACCAGGCTCTCTTGATTACTATCGCTTTATAGTAAGTCTTGAAGTCAGATAATGTCAGTTTTCCAACTTTCTTCTTCTCCAATATTAGGTTGGATATTCTTGGTCATAGCTTTCTCTATGGTTGAAAGAATATTGCCTCTGGAAACCCATGGGATCTCTCCCATTCCCTCAGTCTATGAGCTTTAAATCTCTTTTACATTATTTAAGACATTATTTATTTATTTATTTTGATGTGAACAGTTTATAAATTCTTTATTTAATTTATTACAATATTACTTCTTCTTTTTATGTTTTGGCTTTGTAGCATGTCTGATCTTAGCTCCCCAACCAGGTAGCAGATCTGTACCCTCTGCATTGGAAGGCAAAGTCTTAATGACTGGACTGCCAGGGAATTCACCTTTTTTGAGGCTTTTAAGAGTGAAAATTGTGTAAATTAGGTTTCTGTCTTAGCCATGCTGTTGTTTTGACCTACATCACTACTGTGAGCTGAGTTGTATAGTTGTTAACGCACTCCTGTGCTTGGACCATTGTTTATATTGCTGTGGTCACTTTACTTACATGTTGAGGCCACAGTACTATAGTGAAAAGTGAAAGTGTTATTGCTCAGTTGTGTCCGACTCTGTGTGACCCCATGAACTGTAGCCTGCCAGACTCCTCTGTGCATAGAATTTTCCAGGCAAGAATACTGGAGTGGTTTTCCATTCCCTTCTCCAGGGAATCTTCCCAACCCAGGGATGGAATACAGGTCTCCCACATTGCAGGCAGATTCTTTACCATCTGAACCACCAGGATACACTTATGTAATCCCAGGGATATTATTCTTCTTAGTGTAGCTTCAGAAACAACTTCAGTACATACAACACTTTCAGAGAAAGTCTGTTTCCTGTTGAACCCTGCATAAGAATAACACGTCTTTACCCATGGTGAATTTAGAAATGTGATTCTCTGGGTTAAATGTCCTTTCCGTACATTGTTTTAGTTTTAGGACAAACATAGCATTTTACTTTGATTACACAGGGAGTAGATGTGAATTTAAACTAGTGGAACTCAATTATCAGACTGATTAAACAAGAAATATATGTTGTCTGTTTTAATCTGCTTAATTATTGAAACAAGCTTTTCTTTTAAAATTACTCCATTAGTCAAAAGAGCAAAATCAATGCATATTCGATATTAATTATACAACAGATTCGAAGTTGAGTCAGGTTTAGCACAGTCCAATAATGTGGTTTTCTTATTGGTAAATTGAAAGTTCATTTACTGAAAGAGAGTAGGGTGCTTTTGACTGTGTTTAGAATCACCATGAAGGCCAAGTTCTAAATGTCAAAGCCATCTCAGACTCTAAGGGGTTTGTTTAAGTGTATGCAAGTCTGGGTGAGGGGTGTAATATGGCTCTGTTCCCTCTGCTTTTAGAAGAAAAACTTTTAAAAGACCCAAAGAATAAATTACTGAGATTCAATTTATAATTTTAAGATCTAGTCTAATTGGCCACAGCCATATAAATTGAGTCCAGGTAATTTATTCTTTGGGTCTTGACCAAAGAGAGGGCAAAACAAGCATGATTTTTCAATGATTTCCATGCCATGAAGTCTGGAAGTAGAATAGAGTTTATATGGGCAAGAAACAATTTTCTATTCTGGATACAATAATTCTCAATGCATACTGATTTCACACTTTCTAATTTGTCAGTTCTCTTATCTCGTGATGAATGGACAGAGAGAAAGAAGATGAAGGTAGCATGCCTTTTAGGATGCTTTGGGATTCTTATATATAAACAGACAGAGGGCTTCCCACCAATTTTTCCCTTTTCCTATCTTCCTCTCCAGGTCTCCTGCACATATGTTTCCTAGGGTGTCTCTCTCAGATCTAAATCACCAAGTCGTGTATATCTTTCTCTTAAGAGACAGCATACAGACTCAATGTATGGCAAAACCAATACAGTATTGTAAAGTAAAATAAAGTAAAAAAAAAAAATTTTTTTTTAAATAAAAAAATAAAGGAGAGAGAAAAAAAAAAAACAAAAACAAGCCCTTAGAAATGAGTAATAAAGATAGACAGTGGTGCAGCCATTAATCATGTGGTTGGCATTTAGGTCATTTTTGATGACTCACCGCTCATTTGCCAAACATTTGCTGCTTCCTGAAAACCCTTGTCTTCACACCTTTGTGTCTGCATTCCTTTCTGAGTGCTGCCTGCCTGGCAGACGGCTGTACATGCTTAGCTTCATTTCCTATCTTCAAGCTTCTACATCCAGCTCACATATCACTTATTCTTGCCACCCAATGTCCATTCAAATTTCCTCTGCTAAAACAATAGTCTTTTTTTTTTGGAGAGGCGTTCTTTTTTCAAGGCTCTTAACCTATGAAGATTGGATGGATCTGGCTTCACCTCCAAGCATTGTGATGGGTGAACACTGATTGGCCCACTCAAAATAAAACATTCACCTTAATTTGTTGTGTTTAGTCACTAAGTCATGCATGACGCTTTGTGACCCATGGACTGCAGCACACCAGGCTTCCCTGTCCTTCACCATCTAACGGAGTTTATACAAACTCATGTCCGTTGAGTTGGTGATGCTTTCCAACCATCTCATCCTCTGCTGCCCCCTTCTCCTTTTGCCTTCAATCCTTCCCAGAATCAGGGTCTTATCCAATGAGTTGGCTCTTCGCAACAGGTGGCCAAAGTATTGGAGCTTCAACTTCAACATCAGTCCTTCTAATGAACACCCAGGACTGATCTCCTTTAGTATGGGCTGGTTGGATCTCCTTGCAGTCCAAGGGACTCTCAAGAGTCTACTCCAGCACCACAGTTCAAAAGCATCAATTCTTCAGTGCTCAGCCTTCTTTACGGTCCAACTCACACATCCATAGATGACTACTGGGAAAACAAGAGCTTTGACCGGTAAGATACAAAAGACTTCTGCTGGATCCTCCTGAAAACATGCAAGTTAACACTATGCCTGGTGTCCTTGAGCCTGGAAGAAATGTAGTACTGGAGCTGATGCAGACATCATGCCCTGACATGTGATTTGAAAATGTAGCCCCCTCCCACCTGCTGAATGGACCCAGCAGAGAAAAATAAGAGTCTGGTGAAGCCAACTGAGTTCCTCAACCCAATCCTCCCTGGAACAAGTATTAGCATCCCTACTCCATAGATACTCTCTCATTCTTTAAGGCAATTTGGGTTGTGTTTTTGGCTGTTTTCCATGGATAACACATTAACTGACACGCTTTGCCAACCATACCAGGCAGAATGGATGACTCCCTTCTCTGCATCCTCAAAATGCTTTGTTTATAGCACTATTGGATCACTTGTCAAATGGTTTATAGTTAGTTATATGTGTCTCTAAGCCTCTGGAGGGCATTAACTGTGGTTAATTTCTCTTTCCAACTCCCAGCTGCAAGCACAGAGCCTGGCACATGGTGGGGGCTCCATCAGGGTTTGTTCAATTAACTAACAATTTTACTGCTCTTCCTCTGTCAGCTTCAAATTGGCTTCCCTCTCTGTGTTTACAAGCTTCAACTCCCACAGAATGGGAATGTATCAGCACAATGTTTTAATGATCAAAATAATTAAAAGACAATAGAGCTACATTATCTTGACAACCTCCTCAAAGGTTGAACCAAGTCAGACACTGTTAACTAATTACCATCAGAGGGAAACCAAATGTAGGAAATTGTCAATTATCTGCCAAAAACTGTCACCATGGTTTTTAAGGCATATTTTTCTGGACTTAGGTTATTTCAATCCTTCTATAAGCGTCAGAGACCTTTGAAAAAAAATGAAGTATGAGTATCCTATTGGTGAAAAGATAACCTTTCAGGGATTTTAGAGGAAAAGAAATAGCAATTCCTGAGAGTGCCTTCCAAAGCCTTATAAAAATGCTACCAGCTGAATTATTACGGTATTTCTACTTCATTTCAGAAAATCCATGCCTGCCATGTTTGAAACATACCAGCAAATTAGCCATCCAGACAGCACGAGTGCTTCCATTAGGCTTCAGATCCTTGCTGAATCTCTCCCTTGCTCCCACATTCAGCAAACAGCTGGCTCATGCTTCCCATGTGCATGTAATCAATAGAGCAGACTCGTCATTTTTTCACTCTGGTTGCTCGACAAAACCATGCAGAGTGAGTTCACTCCCACTGTCTGTATATTTATGTTTTATCACAATTTTCACAATATCCTTTCCTCACCTTAAATGAATGGAAAGATCATATTAGACTTTTATCTGTTATTTCTTGCCCTGATCACTAAAGCCAACACATGCTGCTTCTGTTTTTCCATAAGATACTGGCGCATTTATCATTAATTGGCCTTAAGAGTGTTTTTTGTACTGTGCTCAGTCGCTTCCCAACTCTTTGCAACTCTGTGGACTGAAGCCCAGCACGCTCCTCTGTCCATGGGATTCTCCAGACAAGAATACTAGAGAGGGTTGCCATGTCCTCTTCCAGTGGATCTTCCTGACCCAGGGATCGAACCTAAGTCTCCTGTGTCTTCTGCATTTCAGGTGGATTCTTTACCGTTGAGCCACCAGGGAAGTTCAGTAGTCCATTATCATTAGGTAATGGTTTTTCCAGTGGTCATGTATGGATGTGGAAGTTGGACTGTGAAGAAAGCTGAGCACCGAAGAATTGATGCTTTTGAACTGTGGTGTTGGAGAAGACTCTTGAGAGTCCCTTGGACTGCAAGGAGATCCAACCAGTCCATTCTAAAGGAGATCAGTCCTGGGTGTTCTTTGGAAGGAATGATGCTGAAGCTGAAACTCCAATACTATGGTCAACTCATGCGAAGAGTTAACTCATTGGAAAAGACTCTAATGCTGGGAGGGATTGGGGGCAGGAGAAGAAGGGAAAAACAGAGGATGAGATGGCTGGATGACATCACCAACTTGATGGACAAGAGTTTGGATGAACTCCAGGAGTTGGTGATGGACAAGGAGGCCTGGTGTGCTGCAATTCATGGGGTCGCAGAGTCGGACACGACTGAGTGACTAAACTGAATGGACTAAATAATGCTCTTGAATTTCACCTTCAAAGTGTGGTTCCAGGAAGAGGAATAAAGTAATATGGTGGATGCTAGGACAATTGGCTGTTTCTGACTCTGGGTTTATGGTTCTTGGTGATATGTGAAAAATCACTTCTCTTTCCTTGACCTCACAGGCTTGTCAAAGAAAAGAAATTGGTATAGGTAGTCTATAAAGTGTTAGTCACTCAGTCTTGTCTGACTCTTTTGCAACCCCATGGACTGTAGCCCACCAGGCTCCTCTGTTCATGGGATTCTCCAGGCAAGAATACTGGAGTGGGTTGCCATTTCCTCCTCCGGGGGATCTTCCCAACCCAGGGATCAAACCTGCATTTTTTGAGTCTCCAGCATTGACAGGCAGTCTCCTGCTTTGAGCCACCTGAGAAGACCACACTAGAGTATATGTGTGTGTGTGTGTGTGTGTGTGTGTGTTAGTTGCTCAATTGTGTCTGACTCTTTTGCAACCCCATGGACTACAACCCATCAGGTTCCTCTGCCCATGAGATTCTCCAGGCAAGATACTGGAGTGGGTTGCTACTGCCTTCTCCGGGGCTCTTTTTGAGCCAGGGATGGAACCTGGGGGCTCCTGTATTACAGGTCAATTTTTTACTGTCTGAGCCAGCAGCAAAGCCCATAAGAATGGTAATAATATTAATATTTTTCTAATATTGTATTGATTTTCCCTGAGAAGGTGACTTGCTGATCCTTGTGCATGGAATGCAATGAAGGTTATTCACAGAACACTTAGAACATCTTGCTTACATTTGGCAATACACATTTCTTTTCTTTCAAGTTACTTTGCCAGTTGTTAACCGGGGAACATAGGCTTGCTTAAAGCTCTCTTTCTTGTTTTGGAAATAAGGAACTGCAATCATGTGCAATAGAGCGTTCCTTACCATTGAATCACACGGAATTGTGCTAGTATTAGAATAAATTCTTGGAATATTAATGAATTTTGAAATATATTACTTTAAGGGTTCTTCTTTCTGTTTGTTGATAATATAACTCAAACTGTCTGATCTAGAGAATTTCTAGTGGCTTGTAGAACTCTACTCAGGCCTGGCCTGCTCCAGGAGAAGGCCTGCCTGGAGTCCTGAGCCTTGGTTAGACACCTCTTCTCTGTACCACCCTGGTGCACACCAGCCTTTGCACCCCACATGCCATCGTGTTTAGGTCCTTTCAATTATATATCAATTTTCTACACATTGAATTCCTTGAAGACAGTAGTTTGTGTTCCTCTCTATATGCCTAAGACTCAGCCTAACAGACAGCACATTATAAAAATCACAGTCAGTGTATGGAAAGTAGATTAAGATAGAACTTATTAACAAAAGTCTTAAATAATACTGATAGACTAAATTGCAATGCAAGAGATGTGTATGGGAAATAGGAAATGAATTAACCAGGGCTGGGAAGACATAGAGGAAAAGAAATAACATTAGAAAAAGAAAAGTACGAATAAATATGAAAGGAAAGTAATGTGCTTTTTATGATTAAGAACTATGATTAGTTCAATATGGCTCAGGAATGTTAGAAAGTCAGGTTGAGGGGAAATTAGAAGAAGCTTTGAAGATTAGGCTGAGACTTAATGGACACGTCGATTGGCCAGGCTGAGATGTTTATGAATATATCCTGTGGGCAATTCAATCCTGCATGTGTGTTATAAAGATAGAATCTCCCCAAGCCTCAGTTCCTCACATGTGAAGCCAAAAGGTTAGATTTCAAGGTGACCCCTAAGGTCTCTTTATTATCCTTTCTCTATGATCTAGGGCTGGACTGGCTTACTCCACACTGACAGCCCTTTGGAAAGTGTTCACCTCACTGGGTCAGCCTTCTCTAAGACAAGGGTATCAAGTAAACACAATTATCACCTTGGCCTGTTCATTTAGTTTTCTTTCCTAACTCTCTGTTTATTTGTTTTCTCTTTTTTGTTGATTTATAATTGACACATAACATGATATCAGTTTCAAATGTCAACATAATGATTTGCTATTTTTGTACACTAAGAAATGGTCACTGCAAAAAGTCTTCTCTTTATCACCATCATATTTACAGATATATTTTGTCATGAAGAAAATTTTTAAGATGTATTTTCTCAGCAACTTTCAAGTATGAAGTACAGTGTTAATATCTGTAGTCAGCATGCTGTACATGACGTCTCCCAGGCTCATGCATTTTATAACTGGATGCTTATACGCTTTGACGCTCTTCAACCATTTTGCCCACTCTCTAGCCTTTCCTAAACATCTTGAAGACAATTCTTTAAGTAGCTCGTGCTCAGTTATGTCCAACTCTTTGCGACCCCATGGACTGTAGTCCACCGGGCTCTTCTGTCCATGGGATTTCCCAGGTAAGAGTACTGGAGTGAATTGTCACTTCCTCCTCCAGGAAATCTGGAGAAGAAGATCCAGGGGATCTTCCCAATTCTTTACCTCAGGTCTTTAGAAGCATAAGATAATTAGTTTAAGAGAACCAAGCACATCTTACTGCCCTCAGAGAAGTGCTTTTCTGTGGGCACAGCTCAGTCAGAAACCAGGACCTAGAACCAGAGCTGGGTTGACTTCATATTGAGAAGGGTGGAGAAATTCTGAAAAGGAGCTGGAAACTGACACCAGAACTCCAGAGTATGTGGTGTAGGTATGAGCAAGGAAAGATCTGGAACTCTGAAGTCATTGTGGCCAGGCCCAGAGAGGGCCAAATTGACTCGAGGAACCCCAGCAGACTACTGTGGCTGGTTAGTTGTGTGTCCATGAGTTTGCATTCCTAACCACTTCCCATGGGTATCTCCACTTGTGTTTCAGAGAAACATAGAGGCCCCAAGTTACTTATGCTGGTTGGAGGCAAACTGACCATGCAGAAGCTCAGACTGGCCAATACAAAGGCACTTTGGCAAATAGCTCAGTGAAATGCATTTATTATCGTACACAGCAAGCAATTGGAGGAGGAAATGGTGACCCACTCCAGTATTCTTGCCTGGGAAATCCCAGGGACAGAAGAGCCAGGTGGGCTACAGTCCATACGGTGGCAAAGAGTCGGACACAACTGAGCCACTGAACAACAACAGTAGGAAGCAATTTGCATCGTTCTGTGGCAAAATAAAAATGGGACATGGACCTTTGGGTATAAAAAATTTTTGTCTGCTATAATCTAGACTCAAAGAAAAAAAGAGACTTTATATATGAGGAGTTCCTCTGACTGCTTCTTTCACAAGATGCTTCGACTCGGTCATTTATTCACACATGTGGGATAAAATATGACCCAAAACACATGAAGTTAAGATTTTGAGCTTTCAGAGTTTTATAGGAACAACGAGGATCATAAAACACACCTCAATATACAGAGCCAGGTTCACACGTTTGTAATCTGTGTTGTTACACCAGGCCCATGCCTCAGCAGGGTCCCACCATTGGTTCAGAGCACCACCTTGAAATTCTCATAATTTTTGAAAAAGAATGCAATATTTTTATTCTGTGCTGCAGTCCTATAAATTATGTAGTGATCCTGTCTGTGTGTGTGGATAGAAAGATGGATAGATAGATGACAGATGATTGATAGATGATGTATAGAAATAGATGATGATAATGATGATGATGATGATGGTGATATAGAGAAATCTGAGTGAAGAAAATGAATCTCGGGGATGGGGATCTATTTTCTACCATATGTTGAGTGGTTGGACCTTTATTTTCCTGCAGAGTCAGTCCTATTCTGCTCATTCACATCCTGCCTAAAAAGAACATTTTCATCCTGTTATTAATAGAGAATTTAAATGCTCTAAAGCACCTAATTTTTATGAGCTGCACTAAGATTAGTTTGCACGCTTCATTAAATGGAGTCAACATTATTTATGTGGGTATTTTAAAAGAGATTAGAAAGCCACTTTTTCCTGAAAAGGTAGTATATTTGTCAATAACCTTCTCTTGACTTCTCTTTATCATAACCTCATGCCTCAGAACCAGCTAATCCTCAGTGAGAAAGATGCCGCATGAACTCAAGATCATCCCGGATAAGCAAACTTGGACTTTGGGCCTGAGTTGCGCAGTGACTAAGGGAGATGCGTTCTGAAGGCCGTTCTGTGACAGCTGAGGATCCTCATATGGAGAGAAAGGGTCACTATGACAAGATGAGTGTATTCTACAAAATAAGTTGATTGAGATTCTCTAAACCTCAATGTTAATCCCCACCACATTATTATTTTGATGATTACATATGAGTGGTTTCCGGCCTTCCCATCATTCAGTTACTCTACATTTGGGTTGCATAAAAATATATATGGACTTCCCGGATGGCTCAGTGGTAAAGAATCTGTCTGCCAGTGCAGAAGATGCAGGAGATGTGCATTTGACTCCTGGGTTGGGAAGATCTCCTGGAGAGGGAAATAGCAAACCACTCCAGTATTCTTGCCCAGAAAATCCCATGGCCGGAGGAGCCTGGCAGGCTACGTAGTCTGTGGGGTCACAGCATCTGACATGACTGAGCACACAAGCAAAAAAAAATATATATGTTTTCTTTCTAGTGAAGGAAAAATCAGTGATTCCTGAATTATTAGAGCTGGAAGGTTTATTTGGCATTACTCACTTCATTGTTTTACACTTTTTTAAGTATTTAGTATTAGCTTCAAATACCAAATATTTGAAACAACAATATCCATTAAATCCTGGCTTTAATAAACTAATGTTGTTTTTCAAAGCAAACATACACACATATGCGTGTGTAACTACTTTTTCCTAAAGTGTATCTATGATGATCTAAAAACCGATTTATGTTTTTCTCTAAAAATATACTACAAGTTGAACAGAGCTATAATTCAAACTTCTCCTGGTACACATGGGCCAGTGAAAGCAGAATGAGCTTATTAAATTAAAAACATAGATTATCCCACAACCCAACTAAAAATCAGTCTTAAAAATAAATTTCATGGTCTTTATTCTGCAATTTCTTACTTCTACCTTTTTGGAAAAGTCACTTAAAATCCTTGAGCCTCAGTTTTGTCATATGTGGGACCTGAGTTTAATCAGCATCCTAGCTCATAGGATATTCCAAAGCAAGGAGGAAAGTTAGTGGGAGAGGTGACAGTGACCGATGACATGTGACCTGCTCAAGACAGTGAATATAATTCTGAGTGACAGAAGAGACCACCACCCAAGGTCACAGTGTCATCATAACACAGGGGTGGTTGACAGAGCATGAACAAAACCCAACTTTCCTAACTCTCCATTCAATGACCTTGGTGCCGAATGAAATAAGCTAATTAGATGTTGAATAAACTTCCCTGAAATCATGCTTCTGTTTCCAAAGCACTGGGTTTTTATATGGCTGATGGTGTTCACAGATCACTGATAACAATTTTTGATGAAAATATATGAGTACCGTATTGCCTAACGGTCACTGGTTCCATAATTCTTTTCTGACATGGTGGCCTCCCTGCAATTTATCTCTGAAGCGAAAGGTAGGATGGTTGGTTCCTTTCTGATTTTTCCTTTCAATCTAACATATGGTTCTGTTTAAATGTGTCCATGTTTGCAACTTACAGTTGACGTTTTTGGCACTCGGAATAGTATCTTGCAATTATACTTAGTTTAGAAAGAAGGGTTTGCTTTAACAGCAGAATGCATGAAATAAAAAAAGTGCAAGTCAAATTTATTGGCTGCTGAGAGTGCTCGAGAATGTAGACGTCTGGTCTGGGGGAACTCAATGGATTTCTGTTCTTGGTACATGCACCCACTTACGTGCTCGTGTCCACCCCCATCCTCACAGCCATTACATGAAAGCATCTGAGTGTTGTACAAGGCTAAAGCTTTTTGTGTTAATCTGTCCCATATGGAGTAGGCATTAAACAGACACCGAATTCACTCAAGGCCTGGGGGTAAGCAGGCATTTGTAACACGGGGACACTGTCAAGGGACTTGTGTAGCAAAGAATAAGGGGAAAAAAAAAATAGAGAAATGAGCAATAGAGAAATGTGAAAGTAGTACCTTCTAGGCTACATTTAGCCTGAAAACAATTGTTTTTGAAGACTATGGTGGTTGAGGACATGCACAAACAGCTGAGGGGGCTGTCCTTGGAGGAAGGCTACTTTCCTGCAACTCTGAGCCCAGGAAACACAGATTTTCCCTGTTTCTGGGTCTCCTTGCAGAAATTAGACCCAGAAAGAGAATGATTCAGTGAAACCCAATCATATCCCAGCACCAGATTCTAGACATGTGGAAATTAATGAAACACAGGAGTTCTGCAAATGTAACAGAAACGCACACGCAGACCCCTTTGTAATTTAAGCAGGACGATTTTATGTTTTAGGTGCTCAGCTTTAAGCAAGTGAGAGAGATATTGAGAGAGTTTGGTGGCTAGAGTATCTATACTCAAAGCAAGACATGACCAGGCCAGTTGGTCACGTCTCAGCTGATCCCAGAGATCTGGCATGGCTCCAGGGCAACAGAAGTTTTTGGAGCAAACTAGGAGAGAGAGGCATTTGTATAGGTGACCTTGGTTCAAGGATAGATTCACCCTCCTCCCCCCAGATGGGAGGAATGGAAACTTAACACCAAAACACAGCAATTAGATTGGTTTGTTTCTATAATGTCCTATGTATATTTCTCCTTGTTTATTAGATTTAAAATAGCTTATTCTAGAACGTGGATCCATTTCGTCTGGGCAATTTTACTCTTTATCTGTCCTCACACAGTTCTCAAAGGACTTTCTCAGGTGATGCAACCCTAACATCTATTAATGGAGACCTCTTACACAGAATGAACCCATGCAAAGCCTGAAGTCATTTACCAAGCAGAATACATGCCCTAGTGGGTTTGTGAAGAGATGGAGTTTGGAGTTGGATGATGTCTAAATTTTCATTTAGCTCTGAGGCTATTATTCAGTGAAAGTTCCCTGGCTTCAAAACCCCTAGCAAACATGACTCCTTGGATTGTACTTCTACCCTGCTTCCAGGGTACAGAACAGCTCTGTGAGTCATTCAGATCAACATTCTTCTAGTTAGTGCAGTTCTGTTCAACAGATACTCAGAATGTGCTATGAGCCCAGTACCGAGGGCACAAAGTGAGGAAAACAGGCTTAATCTCAGTTCCCATGGAGGTGACAGTTTCGAGGACCAAATGTCACTCAAAGAACCAGAATCAAAAGGACACCCATGAGAGTGCATAGACGCAGTTGGAAGGAAAAGAACATGATTTTACGCACCTCGTTACCAAAGAGTCTGAGTCAGACTGGACAGTCAGGGAAGGATTCGTGGAGGAGGTGATATTTGAGCCAAAATCTGGAGTAAGAGAATTTAACACGGGAAAGGGGAACATGAGAGATGGAACAGCTAAGCCCAAGGGGAAATTGTGACATTAAAAAAAAAAAAAGCCTAGATAGAGGCCAGTGGTCCAGAGTAGAAAGGTGGAGAGAAGTGATGGACCTTCCCTAGTGCAGGAGCTGCTCACTGACTCAGAGATCAGGTGTTGATCCTAAAGGGTGGAGGAAGACACTGGTTTCTGAGCTGAAGGTTAACAAAATTGGAGTTGAATTTGAAAGCATCAATTTGGCATCCACTTACCTAGAAACAACCAAACCGAAATAGTCTTTGTATCAATAGTCAGGAGATCCAACCAGTCAATCCTAAAGGAAATCAACCCTGAATATTCATTGGAAGGACTGATGCTGAAGCTGAAACTCCGATACTTTGGCCATCTGACGCAAAGAACCAACTCACTGGAAAAGACCCTGATGCTGGGAAAGATTGAAGGCAAAAGAAGAAGGGAATGGCAGTAAGTGAGATAGTTAGATAGTATCACCAACTCAATGGACATGAATTTGAGCAGACTCTGGGAGATAGTGAAGGACAGGAAAGCCTGGCATGCTGCAGTCCATGGGGTCGCAGAGAGTCAGACATGACTTAGCAACTGAACAACAACTCTCTTTTACACTATCTTAGTAGATAATTCTCAGAAAATCTCCACTGCTAGGTGCCCGCTCGGCGTATCAGTGGCTGGGCTAATTAGCACATGACATCTTAGACCTAGTGGATACTACATACTGGGGTTTCCTGGCCATTTTGTGCAGAAGAGCTTCTTTGACTTCCTTGAAAAGTTTTGAAGTCATTGGGAAAAAGCTGCCAGGAGACACAGAGAGGTGTCTGAACAAAGACTGTGTTTGGAGAAGAAATAGAATTAACAAACAAGACTGAACAATGGAGTTTTGAGAAATGGGATGTGGGAAGAACAGCCCAGAAAGGCATCAGAAATCCAGTTTCCAATTAGATGGAACACAGAGCCGCTTTGCACTTCTGTTTACTTGCTTATAAAATAGGATCTGTTCATTCACACAGCACTTGTGCTCTTTCTTGTTTTTAAACAATGCAGCCATGTACCAAATCCTGTGCTAAGCTCAAGGGATTAAAAAAAAAAAAAAAAAAAAGTGTGGGGCTAGCCTTCAAGTTGGTTTTCCAGGTGACTCAGTGGTAAAGAATCCACCTGCCAACGCAGGAGATGCTGGAGACTAGGTTCAATCCCTAGGTTGGGAAGATCCCTTGGAGTAGGAAATGGCAACTGGCTCCAGGATTCTTATCTGGGAAATACCATGGACAGAGGAGCCCAGTGGGCTACAGTCAGTCCATGGGTGGGGGGGAGTCCCAAAAGGGTCAGACATGACTGATAGACTGAGCATACACACAGCCTTCAAGTCGCTGGTATTCTCCCTAGGGAGGCAAAAACCCAGCATGTATCAAACCCTGACCCCCTTCTAGACACTGGGCTTGGCGCTTTCACATGCGTTCCATTTTTTTTGGTTCTGAGCACAACCAGGTGAGATCAGAGACCTCTTGGCTCCCCTCTTACAAATGAGAAAACAGAAGGAGAGAGAGGGGGCCCTCGACTCAAGATCTGCAAGTGGCGGAGCCAAATGTCACACACAGGTCTGTGCGATTCTAGGCCCCTCGTCCACCCCACGGTAGCACAGTGTGAGCAAGTCATGAGAGAGCAGACCGAGGAGTGTTTGCGCTGAGGTATGTGGCAGGAATGAGGGCAGCAGGGTGCGGAGACGCTAAGAATAGCCCCTCTGCCGCCGTGCAGGGCTGTCCCCAGGATCACAGGCGCTGATGGACTTGAAAGTGCCCTGGACACTAAAAAGTGCCGTGTAAATAGAAGGGATTACTCTCACCCACACAACCGGATCTGCTAAGTGGAGGCTCTGAGTAACTCTCAGGGTGAGGTTGCAGGCTGGGACGGTGGCTATTTCATTCATTCATTTCCAGGACTTTCTTGGCATTTGAGACACCACCGCAGGGGTGGGTCTGCCAGCCAGCAGTCCCACACTTTTTAAATGGAAGCCAAAACCTGACAGCTGTGTGGGGACATTCCTGGGCGCTGAGTGCTGGAATGACACTTAAGGTTTTTAATCTCCAAGCCGAGAGGGAAAGGGTTGATCTAGCCTGGAGCGGTCCCAAGGAGCACCCTCCTTCTCTCCCTCTCCTGGGCCTGAGACTCCAGAACTCAGAATCAGAGTCCTCCAGTGGTCAGCAACCCCCCACCCTTCCAACCCCAGCCCCTCAGCTGTTTCTGGTGGGATTGCCTGGGTTGGGCTGAATCACGTCTCTACCTTGCTGCTGAGGCAGGGTGGCGAGGCGGGGAAGCAGGGGGTGCTCAGGAATGGCTTGGGGACAAAGCCTGTTTAAGATTACAGGGGTTTTCCAGGCTGCCCTGGGTGGGGGCTGCGTGGATTATAAACAGCTGTGTTCAGTAGCCAGCGAGTGACACCAGGGCTTTGTGACCTGGCTGGAGTCCTTGCGGAGGCATCTGTGGCCAGGCTCGGGGCGGAAATTCTCACACTGGCAGTCCGGGTGTTGTGGTTAGTGTGGGCACTGCCCGTCTGAATGTGTGTTAGTGTGTGTCCCGAGGGAGGGGGGGATACAGAGCGGGTGACACTCTTGCTTTTTCCTTGTCAGGAGAATTATCCTCTCAAGTAGAAAAGCAGAGAGACGGAGACAAGAGAAAAGGCGGAACTGGAGGGTCAGATGATGAGCATCTCCGTGCTGGGAGCGGAGGAGGAGGTGGAGACCTTCCTGACTTCCAGCCACGCGGGAAGAGACGTTTCTGAGGAGTATGAGAAAGACTCTGTGGTTTACACAAACGTTGTTGTTCAGCTGCTAAGTCGTGTCCAGTTCTTTGGGACCCCATGGATGGCAGCACGCCAGGCTTCCCTGTCCTTCACTGTCTCCCGGAGTTTGCTCAAGCTCATGTCCACTGAGTTGGTGATGCCATCCAGCCATCTCATCCTCAGTCATCCCCTTCTCCTGCCTTCAATCTTTTCTGACATCAGGGTCTTTTCCAGTGAATTGGTTCTTTGCATCAGGTGGTCAAAGTATTGGAGCTTCAGCTTTAGCATCAGTCCTTCCAATGAATATTCAGGGTTGATTTCCTTTAGGGTTGACTGGTTTGATCTTGCTGTCCAAGGGAATCTCAAGAGTCTTCTTGCAGGTGGTGCTAGTGGTAAAGAACCCACCTGCCAATGTAGGAGACGCAAGATATGGGGATTCAGTTCATTGGTCAGGAAGATACCCTGGAGGAGGTCATAGAAATGCACTCCAGTATTCTTGCCTGGAAAATCACATGGACAAAGGAGCCTGGTGGGCTACAGTCCATCGGGTTGCAAAGAGTCGGACACGACGGAAGTAACTTAGCATGCAATAAGAGTCTCAGGTTTTCAGGACTCCCATGTGGCACAATACCTACTTGGACTTGAAATACCTTTTCCAAAAAATGAGTCAGTCTAGTTAAGCCACCGGAATATTAAATGCCAGGTTTCTCTGAAAGAAAACTGCAGAAGTGTCATCCATGAAGGACCACAAATGTGCCTAACTTTGGACCTGGTATCCACACACATCATAGCTCCCATCCACAGAAGCTCTGGCCTTGTGCTGATTTAAGTAAACCATGCAGAACACTTTTACTTATATTTTTGTGAGGACCGTGGGGTCACAGACAAAGGGTTATTTTCATGTCTGTCTTCAGCACTATTATTTTAAGAAATCAATATCACCCACCTTATCTAGGAATGCTTTTGGGGTCATGACCTGACCCGAACCATGAATGAACCCCAAACTGAATGGAACCATATTAATTTGCAAAACCAGCCACTGAAACTGAAACCGTGTAGTGATTTTTAGCTGAAATGTACACTGAAACGACATCTTCTAAAAACGTGACTTGGCTTGATATATTTCGAAAGCTAATGAAGGGATGTAAAAACGTCTCTGACCGATGGGTCATCCAAGCCTTATTTGTAATATGAGTCAAAGCACATGCAGTGTGACTAAAATAATTAAAGAAGAGAAAAACCATGCAGGACCTTTGCCACGATTGAGCCATCAGCTTTCCAGACGGTTCTGCTGGGGAAAGTGAGGGTGGGGTGGGAGGCAGCCAAGGCTGGGAGGGGAACAGGGGCTGAGGGAGCAAGGCTGAGCCTGGGAGTCAGGCTGGGAGGAGAGAAGGTGAAATAGTGAGTGGGGGATCTCTTCCTGGGGATTTCAATGAACAGACTGAAGCCTTCTCTTAACGCTGATGAAAAAGGAATATGCCAGATGGCAAGTGATCCTCACACTGATGACATAATTGAATTAGAAACTTGCCTTGGTCCACGCCACTTTGGGGTACTACTTTTAATTTAAAGTACAGCTTTGTGGTGGTAGATCCAGACTGGGGATGCAGGGTCAGGGAGGAAAAGGAAAGAAAGAAACTAGAAGGACTTCCCTTGTTTCTTGCACGAAGGACTCCCTGAGAAAGCAGCCCCCGAAGGCCCTGATTCCTCTGCGGTCCCTGCCCCCACGCCCAGGCCTCCAGATTCACCTTCACGTCCATCCTGTCTTAGCCTCGCCCATCTGTGGACAGACAAATGACTGTATGAATGCCCCAAACACTCTCCTTGCTCTTCCATCCTCCTCTTTGCACCATGCCATGCCAGCCTGAAATGCATTCATTCAGGGTCCTTTTCCCCTGGGTCACAGGCCCTGATTCTCCATCTCCATCTCCATCCCATGCAAATTCCTCCATTCCCTTGCTTGGGTGTTTGTATATTTGGTCTCTCAGTTGTGTCTGACTCTTGAGACCCCATGGAGCCCTCTAGGCTCCTCTGTACATGGGATTTCCCAGGCAAGAAGACTGGAGTGGGTTGCCATTTCCTTCTCCAGGGGACTTTCCCAAACCAGGGATCGAACTCACGCCTCTTGTGTCTCATGCCTTGGCAGACAGATTCTTTACCACCGTGCCACCTGGGAAGCCCTCATTCCCTTGCTTAGCTGCTTTGAAATAATCCTTTTCCTTCAAATACCCTCTACTTGAATTATCATCTTATCTTTCCTTTTACTTTAATAGTTGTATTCACTTCCTAGGGTTGTCTTAACCATGGTTTACAAAGCATTCGGCCTAAAACAGCAGCAACTTATTTTCTTTCAGTTTTGGAAGCTAGAAGCCCCAAACTGAGATGCGTGTAAGGTTGTGCTCCCCTCACAAATTTTAGAAAAATGGCACGTGTTGAATTCTGTTCCCCCAAATTCACATACTGAAGTCCTAATGTCCAGTTCCTTGGAATGTGACTTTGTGACTTAATTTGGAAATAGGTTGATTGTAGAGGTAATTAGCTAAGATGAGGTCATACTAGAGTAGAGTGGCCCCACTCCAATCCAACTAGTGTCCTTGTGAAAGGGGGGCAAGGCGATACAGCAGAAGCCCGGGGAGAATAGCAAGTGAGGATGAAGCCAGAGAGCGGAGTCATGCATCTAGAGGGAATACCAGACAGTGTCAGCAAATCACCTGCGTCGGGAGAGGGCAGGGACTGGCCCTTCTCCTCCCTGAGGACCTCCAGAGGGACCATGGGCCCCCAGCATCTCGATTTCAGACTTTCTCCTCCAGAACTGTGAGACAATAACTGCGCATTACCAAAGCCATCAGCTGGTGGTGCTTTGTCCTGGCTGCCTGAGCAGACATGGGGAGACCTGTTCCCTGCCTCCCCCAGCTCTGCTGACTGCCAGCCATCCTGAGCACCCCCTGGTTTGCAGCCGCCCCCTCCGAGCCCTGCCTCATCATCACACAGGTTTCTCCTGTAGCTCTGGGGCCACACTTCCCTCCTCTTACGAGTCATCTTGGCTGAGCACCACCCGAATGGCTTCGTCTTAGCCTAATTCCATCTGCTAAGACTCTATTTTCAAATCAGATCACATTCACAGGTGCTGAGGGTGAGGACACTCTTTCTGGGGGACATAATTCAATCCAGACTCCTTGAATGGGCTAAGCATGCTCCTTGTTTCTTCCTCAGAACCCAGTTACTCTTCCATCTTTTCAATGCAAAGTGCATCCTACTGCAGACACCCCGAACTGGGGTCATACCACTTTCCTCTTCATCATTTTAGTCTCCGACGTTCTCTTCTCTTCCTTTCCCTGACCTTGATGAGATTGCCTCCCAACCACTTTGAGAGCAGACTTCCCACCTTTCTGATTTCCTGGGCCTTCTGCTGTGGGCATGCTCCCCAGGCCTGGCACTCAAAGCACTGGTGATTCAAACTGTATCTGCCTGCCTCTCCTCCCTCCTCCCTCCCCTTCTCCCTCCTCCCTCCCCTCCTCCCTCCCCTCCTCCTTCCTCCCTTCCCTCCTCCTTCCCTCTCTTCCCTCCTCCTTCCCCTTCTCTGTCCTCCCTCCCCTCCTCCCTCATCCCTCCCTCTTCCCTCCTCCTTCCCTCCTCCGCCTCCCTCACCTCCTCCGCCTCCCTCCCCTCCTCTCTCCTTCCTTCCCTCCTCCCTCCTTCCTCCCCTCATCATTCCTCCTTCTCCTTCATTCTCTGAGCACGGAGACCGTGTGATTTAGGCACCAGCAGAGTCGGACATGACTGAAGCAACTTAGCAGCAGCAGCAGTCCTCACACAGAATAAACACGCGATAGCTCTTAAAGGAAAGAACAAAGACTTGAAAGAATGGGACCTTGTGAATTTTCAGAAAGGGAGAGTGACACAGCCTCGACTTGTGGTCTCTTTATCCCGCCTTGACAGATGGGACCAGTGAGGCACTCATCATGTTCTGCTCAGTTGCACCCAAGGTAAAAGAAGGGAACAACTGTGTGGTGTCGTGGAGGAAGGATCTGGGGGCTGTGGACACAGGCCGATCACTGCTGCCTCTCCCCAGGATGCATGGGTGACGTTTGAGGGGCACCTGGGCTCCAATAGCCTGCCCACCAGTGGCGGCTCTCAAAGTCCTTGTCTGACTGTGAAATGAATGAACATCAAGGACAAATGTCCTCCTTCACAGGGGCATGACAGAGACAAATAGAATATTCTTACTTCTCTAGTGGAAACATTTAAATCCTAGCATGAAAGACTAGAAGTAAAGAAAAACATCATAAAGTGGGCAGTAAGAAAACATCTTGAATCTGGACAGGAACGAGGGCGGGCTGCTCCCACCAGTCAGGAGGTGTTTTGCAACTGCCCTGGGCTCCCCATTCAGCAGACCACCCCCCAGTGCAGGTGTGAACAGGTGTGCTCTCTACTTGGATGGAATTCAGAACCTTCACTTCACATGAAGGACCTTTGAGCCTGAGAGGATTCAAAACAAGGTCTTTAAAGTTATATGGAAACAGTCTCATTGTGAGAGCCCTTCTGTGAAACAGGAAAGCATGGGGATGGCTTTACACGAGGCACCATGCCACCCAGGTCCTTTTGACATTGGCTTGTGCAGTTAAAGAAATGACATGATTTGGGTAATTGAAAATTTGCAAGGACCATGATAGAATAGTAAAAATGAGTAATAATGGGTTGTTTCAATTTCTTCTCATTTCCAATTCAGAGCAGGAAATGAGACAGCACATTAGGTCAATGGTTATGAACTAATTAAGGGGCAAACTAAAAGCAATTTCAATTTTAAATAGGTTATGCACAGAATACGCAATACCTTACAAGTCTGTCCACTTACAGGCTTACAGCTTGGTTTCTAAGGCAGATAATATGGGTTTCCATCCTAGTTCTTTCATTTATTAGCTGTGTAACATCAGGCAATTTACCCCAACTCTTTGGATCTGGATTTGCTCATCCGCAATATATACACCTCACAGACTCTTGTTAAAATATTACTGTATAGCTCATGTCAGCATCCTTCCTGCAGAGCTGGCTAGAGGATCTGTGTGTGATATTTTTAATCAGCATCTGACTTCAGATTGGGGGAAGCCAGAAAGGAAAACATCTCACTAAAAATTAAAATCAGCTGGTTGGGACCTCACCCCTAGATTCTAGCATTCCTTGCTTTGGTACCTTAAGCCGTTCATTAAATATTCATGGGTATTGTTCATCTCTGAATCTACCTGGTAACCCTGGAGGAAAAAGCACATCCTGTGTCCTTTGAAAGGTTACCCTGAGCTAACGGACATGCTTGGATGCTGGTTGTGGGCAATCGAAGAGCAGGCGATGATGGAATGAGGAATGAGGGAGGCTGGAAAAAAGGCAGGTCAATTTAAGGGCAGGACTTGGCTTCTGAGCCACACCAGCCAGAAGCCTGCCTTGGGCTACTTAGACCCAGAATCTGCTCTGTGTGTTCTCACGTGGGTGGGAAGTGCACCTTGCCCCAGGAGCCCCTGATTGAGATCACAAGGAGAGATGCCTAGAAAGCACACAGGACTTTTCCTGCAGCCCACTTGCAAACTCCACCGTTTCTCCAAAAGACTAGATCAGCAGATTCTATCTTCAAAAAGATGACCTCATCAACACAGAAACCATTTGTATCTATAAAAGGCAGAGTAACTGGTAACTACCAAAGTGAAATATTTTTGCTGCCTGTTTGAGGTTTCTTTATGTCTTGTCCTAATGGATTCCAGTCAGAAATAATGGTGAAATAGGGTCCAGAGCTCGTGAGTGGTGACATGCTTTGTGCTCCAATTACTCAACTAAAGATCTTTACAGTTTGCATTGCACAGTGATTCACACATCAAAAAGGTCGTTCACCAGGGCGGTTTCATCTCATTCATGTTGGAGGATCATTTTGTCTTTGAGAGAGAATTGGTGAGAGAGTGACTTGAAAAAATATTTGCGCCACAAGAGAAGAGTCCCTTTCCAATTTTCAGCAAGGAAACTGACTAAGATCAGGGAAGGAATTGTGGGGCGGGTCCCAAAGCATGTGTGCTCTGTAGCATATGGATCCTGGGCAAACAGCCCTGAGTGGTGGATATTACTGTGTTTTATTCAATAGATGAGGAAACTGAGATTGACACAGGTTAAGCAATAGGGCAAAGGCTCTATGATTAGTTGATAGAAGAACTGGGATTTAAACGTGTTTTCTAGCTATATATGTGGTTTTACTTAAATGATACTGAGAGACATATCAATGTAGCCTACTTATAAAAAGTATTTTCATGGGATAGGCATAATAGCATATCTGACCAAAAGGAGAAAGTAATTTGTAAAGGCAGACTGAGGTTGATAACTCTTGTGTCTTGCTGTTAACCTGGATGATGAAAGCACAGATTTTGAATTATGCAGGACTGGGTGCCCTTCTTCATCCTTTGCTTCCATGGCAAAGTCACAGGAATAGAGAAGAGCAGGGAAAGCATGAGCCAGGAGAAAGAGGAAGATGGATGCTTTGACCCACTGACTGTGCAGCTTGGTGAAGGTGGCCTGGTTCTGGAGAAGGAGAAGGACCTGGAGAACTATCAACAACCTCAGATATGCAATTACACCAGTCTAATGGCAGGAAGTGAAGAGAAACTAAAGAGTCTCTTGATGAGGGTGAGAAAGGCATCATCAATTGGCGGCTGAAGACTTTTCAGAGGCACCCAGTTCACGGGAGCATTGCTTTCTAATACTCTAGAGATGCCACTTTGCTGACAAAGGTCCACATAGTCAAAGCTATGGTTTTTCCAGTAGTCATGTATGGATGTGAGAGTTGGACCGTAAAGAAGGTTGAGAGCCAAAGAATTGATGTTTTCGAACTGTGGTTCTGAAGAAGACTCTTGAGAGTCCCTTGGACTGCAAGGAGATCAGACCAGCATATCCTAAAGGAAATCAACCTTGAATATTCACTGGAAGCCCTAATGAAACTGAAAGTCCAATATTTTGGCCACCTGATGTGAAGAACTGACTCATGGAACAGATCCTGATGCTGGGAAAGGTTGAAGGCAAAAGGAGAAGTGGGGGTCAGAGGAGGGGCTGGTTAAATAGCATCAACAACTTAACGAACACAACTTTGAGCAAACTCTGGGAGAGAGTGGAAGCCTGGAGTGCAGCAGTGCATGGGATTGCAGAGTCAAACGTGACTTCATGACGGAACACCACCACCACCAAAAGGTTTGTCATAGCGTTCCTTCCCAGGAGCAAGCGTCTCTTAATTTCATGGCTGCAGCCACCATCTGCGGTGATTTTGGAGCCCCACAAAATAAAATTTGCCACAGTTTCCATTTCTCCCCTTCTATTTGCCATAAAATGATGGGACCAAATGCCACAATCTTAGATTTTTTGAATGTTGAGTTTCACGCCAGCTTTTTCACCCTCATCAAGAGACTCTTTAGTTCCTCTTCACTTCCCACCATTAGACTGGTATCATTGCATATCTGAGGTTGTTGATATTTCTCATAGCCACTGTCAACATGCAGAAAGTGATCAAACCCACCTGATACAGCTCAGGTGACTCTGGCTGTGTGACAAATCACCCCAGAGCTGTGTGTCTTGAAACAATGATCACGTCCATTCTACTCACAGACCTGAAACTTGGATGAGACTTGATGGAGGTAAGGCTCCTTTGCTGCTTAAAGGCTGGCATCATTGAGAAGCTCACCCACTCAGGTCTGGTGACTGATGTGGTCACTGGCTACAGCCTCAGCTGCGCCTTTCAACCAGGACCCCTGTGTGGTGTCTAGCCAGGTCACCTGAGCATCACCACGATATGGTGCCCACTTTCCCAGGGCAGGGTCTCAAGGTTCAGAGGGCCAAGCAAAGCAGGCCTGCTTTTCATGAGCTTGCCTCTTGAGTCGCATGATGTCACCTCTGTCACATTCAATTAGAAGTGAGTTACTAACGCCGACACGTGTTCAAAAGGAGGTAAGTTGGACTCCGCATGTTAGGAGTGGAGTGGCAAAGGACTTAGGAGCATATCTTTAAAATCATCACAGATATTCCCTCTGTATAAGGGAGGAACAGCTACCCTGGAACCCCTTGGTCTTCCTCCTGCCACTAGGATATTCTTACTTTTCTCATTTTGTGTCTTATCTTTCCTAGAATGTTAGCTACATGAGATGATATCAGTTTTGCTCAATATCAGATTATAAACATATAGCACACTGTCTAAATGTTTTCTGCATAAATAGTATTTCACTGCAGTCACTTGTTTATTACATTTTCTTATCCTACTGTTGCCCGAAGGCTTGAGCTGTGTTTTATGTAGCTTCATAATCCACTCTCCAGGCGTGATAGGGTATAATATAGAGTGAGAACAATAGCTACTTGCGACAGGAATTAATCAGTGCATGGTGACAGCTGCCTTTGTTACCTGTGCATATATGTGATATTTGTGTGGAGGTGTTTTTGAAAGTCTTTCTATTTGTCTGCTAGCTGCCGTGAGAACAGACATTTTTCCTGCAACTCTTCATTCAAGTCTAGGAAAGTATTTAGTACATAGATAACACATTGGCTTCCCTTGTGGCTCAGCTGACAAAGAATCCCCCTGCAATGTGGGAGACTGGGGTTCAGTCCCTGGGTTGCAGAATAAAAAGGCTATCGATTCTAGTATTCTGGCCTGGAGAATTCCATGGACTGTAAAGTTCATGGGGTCACAGACACAACTGAGTGACTTTCACTTCACTAACATATAAAGGAGAAAAGGAAAGATATACCCATTTGAATGCAGGGTTCCAAAGAATAGCAGGGAGAGATAAGAAAGCCTTCCTCAACGATCAACGCAAAGAAATAGAGGAAAATATTAGAATGGGGAATACTAGAGATCTCTTCAGGAAAATTAGAGATACCAAGGGAACATTTCATGCAAAGATGGGCTCAATAAAGGATAGAAATGGTATGGACCTAACAGAAGCAGAAGATATTAAGAAGAGGTGGCAAGAATACACGGAAGAACTGCACAAAAAAGATCTACATGACCCAGATAATCACAATGGTGTGATCACTCACCTAGAGCCAGACATCCTCGAATGCGAAGTCAAGTGGGCCTGAGGAAGCATCACTATGAACAAAGCTAGTGGAGGTGATGGAATTCTAGTTGAGCTATTTCAAATCCTGAAAGACAATGCTGTGAAAGTGCTTCACTCAATATGCCAGCAAATCTGCAAAACTCAGCAGTGGCCACAGGCCTGGAAAAGGTTGGTTTTCATTCCAATCCCAAAGAAAGGCAATGCCAAAGAATGCTCAAACTACTACACGATTGCACTCATCTCACAGGCTAGCAAAGTAATGCTCAAAATTCCACAAGCTAGGCTTCAACAGTATGTGAACCGTGAACTTCCAGATGTTCAAGCTTTTTTTAGAAATGGCAGAAGAACCAGAGATTAAATTGCCAACATCCACTGGATCATCAAAAAAGAAAGAGAGTTCCAGAAAAACATCTACTTTGGCTTTATTAACTATGCCAAAGACTTTGACTATGTGAATCACAACAAACTGTGGAAAATTCTGACAGAGATGGGAATACCAGACCATCTGACCTGCCTCCTGAGAAATCTGTATGCAGGTCAGGAAGCAACAGTTAGAAATGGACATGGAACAACAGACTGGTTCCAAATTGGGAAAAGAGTATGTCAAGGCTGTGTATTTTCATCCTGCTTATTTAACTTATATGCAGAGCACATCATGAGAAACACTGGACTGGAAGAAGCACAAGCTGGAATCAAGATTGCTGGGAGAAATATCAATAACCTCAGATACTCAGATGACACCACCCTTACGGCAGAAATCGAAGAAGAACTAAAGATCCTCTTGATGAAAGTGACAGAGGAGAGTGAAAAAGTTGGCTGAAGACTCAACATTCAGAAAACTAAGATCAAGGCATCTGTTCCCATCACTTCATGGCAAATAGATGGGGAAATAGTGAGAGACTTTATTTTTTGGGAGTTCCAAAATCACTGCAGATGGTGACTGCAGCCACGAAATTAAAAGATGCTTGCTCCTTGGAAGAAAAGCTATGACCAACCTAAACAGCATGTTAAAAAGCAGAGACATTTATTTTACCAACAAAGATCCATCTAGTCAAAGCTATGGTTTTTCCAGTAGTCATATATGGATGCACGAGTTGGACCATAAAGAAAGCTGAGCTCTGAAGAATCGATGCCTTCAAACTGTGGTTCTGGAGAAGACTCTTGAGAGCCCATTGGATATCAAGAAGATCAAATGAGTCCATCCTAAAGGAAACCAACCCTGAATATTCATTGGAAGGACAGATTCTGAAGCTCCAATACTTTGGCCACATGATGCGAAGAGCTGACTCATTTGAAAAGACCCTGATGCTGGGAATGATTGAAAGTGGGAGGAGAAGGGGACGGCAGAGGATGAGAGGTTGGATGGCGTCACTAACGGGATGGCCATGAGTTTGAACAGGCTCCGGGAGATGATGCAGGACAGGGAGGCCTGGTGTGCTGGAGTGCATGGGGTCACAAAGAATAGGAAGTGATTTTGTAACTGAATAACCGGAAAGATAGCTGGGGAGGAGCTGGGTTGACTGTGGTGAAGAGTAATAAAGACAGGTCACATTGACATGGAGTGAGTCCTGTTCATGGTGGTTTTGCATGCGTCAACTCATTTAGTTCATGCAGCACCTGGATCAGTCCAGCATCAGGTAGTGCTTTCCTGTCATGTAGATAAGGATGCTGATGCATCTGCGCCTTCCAAGGTCTGGCGGAGTCACAGAGCTCAGAAGGGTGAGTGACCTGAAATCTGTGAGTCTTCAGGAACTCCAGTGATTGCCCATCTGTTGGCCATGCTGCTTTGAAAGCTACAAGAAGATGGCTTTTAAGGAAAGCTATTATAAAGGTGATGCTGAAGGGACTTTGCAACCCACTAGCCTAACTGCTTGCAAGCCTGTGGGCATGGTGCAGCCCGAGAACCACATCACTGGCATGAATCTGCACAGTTCAGTGACTATTGGAACTGGCACTGGGACCCAGGTCTCCCTGGTCTCAGGTCTATGCCCCTCTTCTGTGTCTCTCACGTTCCTCCAATAAGACAATCCCTATTCTAATGTGCATTATTAGTTTCCTATGTGGTTTCACTTTAAAAAATACCCATGTCTCCCCAGTCAACCATATCCTCTCCATATGGAGTTTAAACTCATATAAATCAAATGAGAACATGACATGCAGGAATGAAGGAATGACTGCTGGATTTTTTTCTTAAGATTAAAATGACTTCGATGAATAGGTATTTATGGGAAAACACTAGAATCTTGACACATACCTTAATGCTGAAAACATATTTTATTGGCTTCATAAATAAAGGGGAGGAACTTTAACAGAAGCCTTGAAATTAATCGCGGCTGAACACGATGATTTCTTGGCTGGCATCTTTTGCAGGGAATGGGTTGTGAACCCCTGCATGGCTGGAGCCCTGGCAGAGAGCAGACCGGGCGTCAGAGCAGTGGCATCACAGGAGCCTGCATCTTGGAGACACGTGAGGGCTCAGAGCTTGGGGACGAGACAGTTAATGCCTCCCCGTGCGAGCGAGTTATATCACACAGCGCCAGTGCGAGGTCAGCAGTCTGGCTGGAGCCCGGACGGGGCTGAGTGTGCCAAGCGATGCCAGGCACCCAGGCAGCCCTGGAGAGGGTTTCCACATCTAGGTTTCGTTCCGCAGCTTGGAAGAAGCTCTGACAATCGCCTGGAGAAGGGAAACGAGAAGCTGCATCCATGATTCCCAGACCAGCCACTTTGGAGCACGGACTTCTCCCAGCTGGAGCCCATTGCTGCTGGGACAAAGGGAGCCCGGGCTGAGACCCAGCTCAGGTGAGATCGGCTGCGGGCTTTGAGGTCCTGTCTCTGCCGTGTTAGGAGAGCGGAAGTCAGTCTGCTGGGACTGGATGCTGCCATCAGGCAGATTGATGGCTGAATGCTGTTGCCTTTTCTCTAATTCCTTTTTAAGAAGCGTGAGCTAGTCTGACGATGCTCTTTGGTCAGAAAGCCACCTCTAAAATCAGGGAGCTGGTTTCCTAGAGAATCCAGCAGCTGGGGGATTCTGGCTCAGGCTCTCAGCAGCGTCAGCAGCAGAGCAGAGTCGGATTAGCTCGTCCCCAGAGGCGACTTCTCCATGGCGCCCCCAGATTAATACTAGGATGGTGGCTATGCAATATGCCAGGGGACCTGGGGTGCTGACTTCTAACGCAGAACCCATCCTGTGGTTACCAGGGAGCTACGTGGTCTCGGGAAAGATCAGGTAACCTCTTGGCATTTCAGTTCTTCACTGAAAAACGTGATTAAATATTTGCTGCGACAGGTTTGAGCTCCTTGGGGTCAGAATTGTGTCCTGCTTACCTTTGTGGCCTGAGTCCTTGGCACAGGATCTGGTGAGCAGAGTGCCTAAAAATTACGCACCAGCTATTACAGTGGTTTCAAACAGAAAACAGCAATAAAGCATGGGTGTGAACTTGGAAAGGCCATGGCACCTAGGTTATCATCGCAGGGAACCCAGTTAGCCGTTCAGATCCTTTGCAGAGAGAAGGAGCAGAGCAGAATCCTGTGTGGTGATGTTGCCATGAATTGAGATCTGACAGCTCTGAGGCTAATGCGGGTACCCGGTTGGTTCCCCAGCCCAGGTGGCCTGTGCCCTGGGTGAAGCGAGATCCCGGTGACAGATCTCAGGGACAGAAAGATGTAAAAGCCTGAGAATTTAGGGGACAGTCTGCATAAAGCCTAGCTACAAATGCCCAAAAGCTCCAATGACCTTGAGCCATACTCACGTTGGTGTCAGTCTCCAAGATGTCTGACCCACTGGGTGCGGCCTGTCACTGGCAAGCCCCGTGGCAAACAGGATTCATAATTGGACAAATACCTGCTTTTGATCGCCAGAAAAGCCCTCCAAATGGCACCTCTAGCTGAACTCTTGACAAGGCAGGTATGACTGTTCCTTTCTTGGTTGACACTGTCAAGCCTCCTCTCTGCCTTTAGGGCTGTGTTCAGTCTTCCTCTTGTGACCACCAGGCTGATTCCAGCCTCTGAGACCTGTCTCCTGCTCCCCTGTGCCCTCTGGTCTCGTTTCCGGACTCTCTGCTCCACGCGGAGCCTGCTCTGTGCTCATATTTTCCTGCTGGCTCTCTGGTGCTCTTGTCATCACATCTGTTTCCGTGGGACCCTCTGCCTGTAGCTGGGAGCCTGTACCACTTGTATTATTTGCTTAAGACCAAGCTTAGCTGCAGCTTCCTCCAACAAGCTCTCTGGGGCTCATTCAGGATCTTCTCTTCCTGCCCTGAAAGCATCCTGTGTTGTTTCTATTCCATTGCATTGCAATCACCCTGCTGGAGGACAGGGGATGTGACTTGGGCATCCTGGTGCACTCAGAGCCTGACCTGCAGTAGAGAGAGCCCTGTCTGACCACATGTAGAAAGAAAGGCTGTCCACTTCTGGGAAAGGCTTCAGAGGCTTCCAAGATTTCTGTGGTTCTCCCCAGGATGGGAACCCAACGACAAGATCAGGGAACTAAAACAGGAACGCAGAGTCCAGACACCAGGACTGGGGGCATCAGGGGGGCCCTGGCTCAGAAAGCTGAGCAGGAAGGTTCACCGGGACCAGGGCACCGAGACCCTCCCACGGGGCTCCATGACTGCCAGCCTGGGTTCACCCTGGACGGGGACACTGAGGCACGGAGCTAAAGACCAAATCTAGGTTGGAATGCTGGGGCGGGCAGTAATGGTCAAGCTGCATTATTCCAAGTGTTCGTACTTGCATCACCTGGCTCTCACAGGACCGTGCATTGCAGTGTGATGTGGGGGCATTTGCACAGAGAGACCTGTGAGACTGTGAGTTTGTCCCCAAATCAAAATCCATGGCTCCCTGGTGTGGAAGGAAATGGGGCCACTCCTGCCCTGGGAATCTGGGTGCACAGGCAGACCCCTGGCCCCAGGAGCCGGGCACATGGAGGAAAAGCCCCTGAGTACCCCTTTGCACAGAACTCACTAGGGGAAGGTTAAATAAAAACACACAGGTGACAAGCAGTGTCTGTGAGTCAGAAACTGCCTTGTGACAAATACATCTCAGACTGGTTTAGACGTGAAGGGACATTTTGGGGGTCAGGTAACCAAAGGGATCAAAACACGATTTTGCTCCTGTTCCTAGCTGAGTCTAGGGGTTCAGTGAAGTCAACAGAAATCCACGGGTGTTTGTGTTTGTTTCGTTGTTTTCCCCACCTCTCTCTCAGGTCTGCTTTTTTTAATGAGATGGTTTCATTCACAAGCAAACAATGCCCAGAGGGCAGGGCAGAGGCTACCTCTGATGGTTCTAATTAGTAAGCTCCAAGACAGAAGACCTCTTTCCCCAGAGTTCAAGAGAAATCCCAGTGTCCTTTGTGCGGCCTCATTTGGCTCCCAATTCCATTCTCCATTCACGGCTCAGACAGTAGGGAATCTGCTATAGTGCAGGGGACCTGGATTCAGTCCCTGGGTGGGGAAGATGCCCTGGCGAAGGAAATGGCTACCCACTCCAGTATTCTTGCCTGGAGAACTCCGTGGACAGAGGAGACAGCTAAGGGGTTTTGTTTTTGTTTGTAATTGGAATATAGTTGCTTTACCATGTTGTGCTGGTTTCTGCTGCATAACAAAGTGAGTCAGCCGTACGTCTATTTACCCCCTCCCTCTTGGACATCCCTCCAACGCCCCCCATCCTGATGATCTTTTTCGCATGGCTAAGAAAACCAAAAATGAGATGAAAAGACAGCCCTCAGAATGGGAGATAATATTTTCAAACAAATCAACTGACAAGGGATTAATCTCCAAAATATACAAACAGCCCATGCAGCTCAATATCAGAAAAACAGACAACCCAATCAAAAATTGGGTGAAAGACCTCAACAGACATTTCTCCAAAGAAGACATACAGACGGCCAACACACACATGAAAAGATGCTCAACATCGCCCATTATTAGAGAAATGCAAATCAAAACTACTAGGAGGTATCATCTCACACCACTCAGAATGGTCATTATGAAAAAATCTATCAGCAATAAACGCTGGAGAGGGTGTGGAGAAAAGGGAGCCCTCTTACATTGCTGGTGGGAACGTGAATTGGTGCAGCCACGATGGAGAATAATACGGAGATTCCTTAAAAAAACTAGCGATAAAACTACCATATGATCCAGCAATCCCACTACTGGGCATACACCTCAGAAAACCTTAATTCAAAAAGACACGCACCTCAGTGTTCAGTGTAGCTCTGTTTACAATAGTCAGGATGGGGCATTTACAACAAGGCTTTGAGATTCTGAGTAAATCAGTGCAAGAGGTTATTTTCTGTTTCTTTTGTGGACATTGGCCATTTTACTAATCGGTGAGATTGCTCAGGGGCTTCCCTGGTAGCTCAGCTGGTAAAGAATCTGCCTGTAATGCGGGAGGCCTGGGTTTGATCCCTGGGTTAGAAGATTGACTCCTGGGTTGGGAAGATCCGTTGGAGAAGGGATAGGCTACCTATTCCAGTATTCTTGGGCTTCCCTAGTGGTTCAGCCGGTAGAGAATCCACTTGTAATGTGGGAGAACTGGGTTCGATCCCTGGGTTAGGAAGATCCCCTGGAGAAGGGAAAGGCTACCCACTCCAGTACTCTGGCCTGGAGAATTCCATGGGCTGAGATTGCTCAGAGTCTAACTTCTATCTCCTGTAAGTGCTTCAGTTGTGACATGAATTTTCCACTCTGTAAAATGGTGTGGGATGTCCAAACTCAATTTAATTGTTCTCGATTAATCTCGATTGATCTAACAGTCATTAAACCCCTCGATGGGTCACTGAAGGGGCCCTGGGAAGGGCAGGTGTTCACAGCCTCCATCCTAGACAAAGCCTTGATTCCCTTGGCAGAGAGACAATCCAGGTCTTTTGATGGAAGTTCTCTGGATAGTTTAAGGCGAAAAACAGAATACTTTCTCTAAGTTCAGTTTAAATATACAACATAAGGCACTCTCTAAAGAGGACCCTCAGTTACTAACCTGTTTGCATGACATGTGTGTGTGTGGCTCAGTCATGTCTGACTCTTTGTGATCCTATGGACTGTAGCCAGCCAGGCTCCTCTATCCATGGGATTTTCCCAGGCAAGAACACTTGAGAGGGCTGCCATTCCCTTCTCCAGGGGACCTTCCCAACCCAGGGGTCGAACCTCATCTCCTGCATTGGCAGGCAGATTCTTTACCACTGAGTTACCAGAGAAGCCCGATTTTCAAGATATTTTCTGTATGAAATGTGCACATTCGTCCACATAAACACAGGAGATGAGCTGGATCGTCTTGAACGCCCTGTAGCTGGATATCATTTTTATTTGGTTATCTTTGGCTTAATATTTATGAGACGTGTGCTTGGATGCCCTTGAGCCTCTCAACACCTTCCTTACTGAGTTCAAGACTCTGTGGCCCTTGCTTGGTGAATTAGGTGTGCGGACTATTTCTGTGACAGGAGGTGAAACTGAAGGCTCTTATTGCCCTGGACCTGACATAGAAAAGTTGTCTCTGGGAAGGCTGGTCCCTTCAGCTCAGAGCTGACAAACTCAAGTGGCCACACAGGTGAGGCTGACAGTATGAAAGGGTGATGCCGGCCAGGTACAGGGGAGCAGGGAGTGCCTGTCCTGCCTGGGGCTGACTTGCTGAAGACCCTGGTCCAGCATTGCAGGGAAGTCAGAACCTGAACTTGGAGTCTCCTGGCTGTGAGAGCCCCGGTGCACCCAAACACCTTGGTGGGAGGGAGGGGTCTGAGGGCCCCAAGTTTGCCACATCTGCTTGGTGCCCTCAACAGAACAGAGGCACCTCCCACTGGGAGGCCCAGTCCCCAAACCCAGACCCAGAATGGCTTAGAAGTGGTTAGCAGTTGGAAGATACAGAAACAGAATCAATTTGAATGAAAGCATCTTTAAAAGAAGTTTCAGCTCTGGTTTGCCTCAGGCCTTACCACTCCCTGGTATCTTACCCTAGCTCCCAGGCCTGCATCTGTGCTTCCTCTCTGTTCCCTATAGGCGTCTGCACGGTAGGCTGTGTGTACAAACAGAGGGCTCCTGGGTGGTGCTAGTGGTAAAGAATCTGCCTGTCAAGGCAGGAGATGCAAGAGACACAAGTTCGATCCCTGAATCAGAAGATCCCCTGGAGGAGGGAATAGCAACCCACTCCAGTATTCTTGCCTGAAAAGTTGCATGGACCAGAGCCCAGCGGGTACAGTCCACAGGTTGCAGGGTTGCAAAGAGTCAGATGCAATTGAGTACGCATGCTCAAACAGATGGGTATTTTAGTTTCTTGTCTGTTCGGGTGTGACTCACTGGAGATCTAGGGTCGAACCAAAAACTGCAGGACCAGAAATTGTTATAAATGACATCCTGTGGCCCACTGGCCTTGGGAAGGGGGAGGGGGTTTCCTTTCCACCCGAACTTTCCCCTTCTGGTCTGTAACGTGCTAATTGTGACGTTGGAAACAAAATGCCTGAAGCGTGGATCACAGCGCTCGATCCATAACAGAAACTCAATGTATGAAACCTAATTATTGCCGCCATGAGCATTTTATGAGGAATATTTTTATTAGAATAACCTACCTCACTGGACCCAAATACACAAATAGCCTTGGAGTCACTGCAGAAAGGCCTGTGTTCACAAGCTTACAGGGCTCCTCTGCCAGGGGTTTCTTAGGACAAACACAATAGAGGCGAAATTCTAAAGCCCCAATTAAGTGGAAAAGGTCGCTTTTACGGTAACAATAGGGCAGAGCTAAGCAACAACAAAAAAAAAGCTACTTAGTTTGGCAACCTTTGTTCCGAAGAATCTTCTGAAGAAGCCCCCCTGGAACCTTCTGAATGGGGCCTGAGCCAGGCTTCTTAATCCCCTGCCTGTCTCACATAGGGTTAATTGAAAGCTGGGGAGGAGGGGGCGTCCCCTTTTGTGGCAGACGCTGGTCAAAGAACAAAAACCAATCTCCAGGTTCCAAAGGGCTGCTTCCTCCATCTCTGTGCTAAAACCACCCGGTGACCCCTCTTCCTTCTCTGCCCGGAGGGGTGGAGAGAAAGGTCAATCTTGCCAACACACCGAATTTACTGGAAAAGGTGGGAAGCTCCACCTCAAGCTCCAAATTTGAATGCAGACCCCCCGCCCCCGTCAGACACTGTGGCCCTTCTTCATCTGGGGGGGCCACAGACGTCCCTCTGGCTCCGGTCGCAGCTTGGGCTGGAGGCCTCCACTCCCCACCCCAGCCCCACCCCCAAACAGCAGGTTGCACCCGGTAATTAAACCTCTGGGGCCCAGAGATTTTGGACTCCAGGTTTGGAGAAACATGACAGAAAACCCGCCCCCAGCTCCTCCTGCTAGCCTGTGGGAATTTTCTTTAGTTACACATGGCTTCCCAGGTAAACAAGCTTGGAAGAAAAAAAAAAAAGTCACTGGCGGGAATTAAATTAGCACCTTAGCGTTGCTTGTAATGAAGCAGTCTGCTTAATGAGATGAGCATGAACTGATAAGGTTGAAAACAGAGGAGTGTAGCCAAAAGTGGAGGCTTTGCTCCCGCTTTCATAGGTCCTTTGCGGAACATCCTTATTAAATACGATGATTTCTTAAATATGAAGGTGCTTTGTTTACAATCGACAGATTGGAGTCATGTGGATCCGGCTCTTGTTACCTAAGGACTATGCTACAGGGGTGCACGCGTCCTCATTCTCTGGGCTCCCTTTCTGGAAACGCTCATGGTTCCACCGTCTGTCTGGGAGTCTGGTCTGAGGGTAAAGGAAGGCTCTGTAAGGCCATGCCCTGAACATTTAGGATATGGGTGGCGCTGCTGCGGTCCATTCATCTGGGACTCAGACACTGCCTTCGGCACACACAGGCCAAGAGCCGTCGGGCACATGGCGGGGTGCAGTAACTCACCCGGGACCACAGACGGCACGTGATGACATCCAGACTCAAGGGGAGCTCTGCTGATCAGACCCATGCTTCCAGCACAGACCGAGGCCCCCAGACTCCGTGCCCATACGGTGCAGGAGTGTCCACACAGTCCCCAGCATCTGTGTCCAAGGAAAGGGACCGTCTTGCCTGACCTGGGGTTTGAGGCCCACCTGTGAATGTGGAGTCTGCCCAGGTGTCCCTGAGGCTACAGTTAGACGGGCACTTCGGCTTGGACGTAATCACAGGGCAAGTCTGCTGGTCGGGCTTCCCTGAGAGCTCAGTTGGCAAAGAATCCGCCTGCAGTGCAGGAAACCCCGGTTTGATTCCTGGGGCAGAAGATACGCTGGAGAAGGGATTGGCTACCCACTCCAGAATTCTTGGGCTTCCCTGGTGGCTCTGCTGGTAAAGAATCCACCTGCAATGCCGGAGACCTAGGTTCAACCGCTGGGTTGGAAAGATCCCCTGGAGAAGGGAAAGGCGACCCACTCCAGTATTCTGGCCTGGAGAATTCCATGGACTCTAGTCCATGGGGTCACAAAGAGTCGGACATGACTGAGTGACTTTCACTTAATGTCTACTGTGTCGGTGGAAGAAAGAAGGACACCTTCAAACATGTGCTGGGGATGCGCGTGCAGGCCGCTCTTGCGAGACCTGTGTGTGTCCAGGGTCACCCCGTGGTCTTTCACGGGGGAGGCTGGGTCTCCTGGTGTCCTTCCAAGGGTGGACGTGGGCACCCCTTAGCCTGAAATCTGTCCTTCCAGGGACACAGAGGGAAGAAGGTGGGTGTCTTCTTGACTTCCTTGACCTGGCTCCCCGCCATTCCTCCAATAAGGAGCGCATCCTTGTTGCATGAGGTGAAGACAGGAGACCCGGTTCCCAATGGGCCTCACTGCCTCCCAACAGCGTGACCAAAGCAGACTGCTGAGTCGGTCCTCAGTCCCTCAGTCATCTTGAAGCTCCATTTTCGGCCTGATAAACCCATGTCCAAAGGATCGTGATGATTTAAAAAAAAAAAAAAGAAACCCAGAGCCGGGACGATTCAATGGGAGGACGGTGCAGCTGAAGTTCGCTGCTGACCTGAGCCCCATGTAGGAGGAGGAGGACATTCAGTATTGTTAGGCGGCAGTGACTGGTCCCTTCATCCTCTCACCATCCCCATTGTCCTCATCCTGCCTTCATCGTCCCGAGGATGGACGTGGGGAGGCCTCCAGGAGGGGGTTCAGGGGAAGCAGGGAGACGGCATTTTCCTTTTCGTCCCCCTCAAAGCACGTTCTGTAGAGACTTCCAAATCAGTGTCAGCAGACAAAGCTAGTTGTTCAGATAGAGATGGTGATGGGAGACGGGCTGTTTAGATGCCAGGTTCTGGGCGTTTGGAACCAGCGGTCACTACAATGGCTGTGGTCGTAGAGCTTATGATAGCAGGGATAGAAGAAGGAGTTGACGGTCAGTGAATATTTACTCTACATCCCAGATGCTCTTTATTTACCCGGATTTTCTATTTCTTACAAAAACCACAGAGGTAGTAGGGGTTTCATTTTCCCTGTGAACAGACAAGGGGTCTATCCGTTGGAGAAATGAAACGCTTGGCCCAGGCACCACCTAGCCAGTGGCCAGGGCAGCTCTGGAGGATCCGTGTGTCCATGGCTCCCTGTGTGCCTTGTCACAACACATCCTCCCCTCTGGGCTTATTTCCTTGGGAACAGAGGTCTTGGGGAAGAAAGCTCTGGGTGTGTGTGTGTGAGGCCGAGAGCACGGTGGATTCTAGTGAGCGCCTCATGAGTGATGGTTTCCCCAGCCTCCTTCATCCCAGGCACAATTCAAACCCCCGGTACAGCCAAGGGACCCAGGGTTCCATCTGAAATGAGCTGTGGGCAGGGACCTTGGCTGGCGCTCCCCCTAGTGGCAGTCAGCAGAACCGCCCTGTTCCCTTTGGGCAAGCCCCTCCTTGACTTCATCTCTCGATAGACTGCAAGTTTCTTGAAGGCAAGGTCTCTCTAGCAGTTTACTGTCCGCCGATGTCTTCTGAAAGCTGGGATCACAGGGCATTGAACAAGGTACAGTGACTTTCTATGAGCAGCTATCGCCAAGGGGACAGAGGATAGGAACCTAGGCAGGACAAACACACAGGTATCCGAGGATGGTTTTGGGAGCAGAGAAAGGAACGCCTGACTCTGCCCAAGAGAAGTGATCTGAAAAGGCACTGAGGGTGGGGAGCAGCACTGGGTCTCCACCTAATAAAGGCACCTGCTTCAACAGGTGGGTTCCTGGGCAGCGGGGCAGGGCAGGGGGTGAAGCCGTCAGAGCTAAAGAAACCCCAGGGACAATGGAGTTGGTCTCCAGCAGTGGGGGAGAGAGTGTGAGGAGACAGCAGGTGACTTTCCCAGCTGATGGATGCTCTTTACCATCTCCATTTTAAACAATTTAATTTTGGCTGTTCTGCGTCTTTGTTGCTGTGCTTTTCTCTACCTGCAGCAAGCAGGTGAAGTAAAAGTTGCTTAGTCGTGTCTGACTCTTTGTGAGCCCATGGACTGTATATTCTGGCCTGGATTCTCCAGGCCAGAATACTGGAGTGGGTAGCCTATCCCTTCTCCAGGGAATCTTCTCAACCAAGGGATCGAACCCAGGTCTCCGGCATTGCAGGTGGATTCTTTACTAGCTGAGCCACCAGGGAAGCCCAAGAATTCTGGCGTGGGTAGCCTATCCCTTCTCCAGTGGATCTTCCTGGCCTAGGAATTGAACTGGGGTCTCCTACACTGCAGGCAGATTCTTTATCAACTGAGCTCTCAGGGAAGACTGCTGCAAGCAGGGACTGCTCTCTAATTGTGGCCATGGGCTTCTCATTGCAGTGGCTTCTCTTGTTGCTGAGCACAGGCTCTAGGGCACTTGGGCTTGTGTAGTTGCAACAGATGGACTCAGTAGTTGCAACTCCTGGGCTCTAGAGCACAGGCTTAGTTGCTCTGCAGCATGTGGGATCTTCCTGTATCAGGGATCGAACCTGTGTCTCCTTCATTGGCAGGCAGATTCTTTACCACTGAGCCACTAGGGAAGTCCCCGCGTCTCTGTCTTTGAAAAATCACCTGTAAGATGCAAAGCAACACCTGGATGGATACTTAAGAGAAACGGAGAATTTTAAAATTTAAAAAAAAATTAGAAAACCCAAACGGAGAATGAAACAGGAGTAAGACCCTCAGATATTAATATTCCTCCCCCTCCCTGCAAAGTTTCAGCTTATCATTTACCTCGCGAGTTATCCCTAATGAGGACAGTGGCCAATAGTTGAATACATAAGTTGTTAAATTCAAAGCCAAATAGCAACACAGGCATAGTCTACTATGTAAGTGATCCATGCCTAGTGTGCACTCATCGGCATGCACTCGGTAAGCGTTTTTGGTCCAGACCGTGTGTACAGGGTCCCCACAGGGTTGGAGCACAGAGTCAGCAGGGTTGTGAGAGGCTGAGCTCACATCACAGAACAGAAGAGACGCCCGTCCACGCTCAGGCATCTGAATACCCCTTTGGCATTTGCTGTGCGACTCTCTGTGTGAGCTCCTGCACCTCTTTGCCTGGACGCCTCTTGGAAGGAAGATGTGTACCTCAGTCAGGGTGGGCCTCACCCCGAAGCAAGAGCTGAGGACCACCGCCTCCCTGGACGGCTTCTTAGCGGGTGGGCAGGTGAGACCCTGCCCAGAGATGTCACAAGGCGGGCTGGCAGGGGCCCGGCTGACCTGGAGCTTTAGACAGCTCCTGAGCCACAGCCTTGGGCCTTGCACTCGTGAAACCTCAGCCCAGAGTCAGGGGTGAAGCTCCATGGGGTCTTGCCCCGCGTGCCTGAGGTGGGGTCCCCTGTGATGAGCCCCCGGGCTCCCCTGACCTTCAGTCCCCTCCCTGAGTCCTTCTCGCCTTCTCAGTGGACGCTCTTTAAAGCCGTTGGAGCCCACACTTGTGTTTCGTTTCTGCTGTCAGAGACCCAAGGCAGCACCAGGTCCCCTGCCCTCAGAGCTCCTGTTCAGGGACAGACCAGGCGAGGAAGGACCACCTCCCGGCGGCTGAGGAAGTCCCCGTAGGCGTGAGGGAAGTACTCAGTTGCCTAAGGCGCAAGCAGGAACTTAACTACATCTCATCTCTCCAAGCTACTGTGTTTTTTTGATTTTTTTTTAAGAAGGAGAAAGCACTGCTTTGATCTTAAACGAGACAAATGTTCTTTGGATGGGCCCACCGCGGGGCATCAGGAGCAGGACTTGGCAGGGCTCCGGAGCCAGCAGGCACCAGGCCAGGTGGTGATTTCTTCTGGGGCATTTCCCCTGGTGGCCGGGGGTGGGAAAGGGTGGTGTGAACAGACCAGGCTGGAGGCTGTTGTCACTGGGTGGGGGTTGGATTTCACTCTGATTTGTTCGCAGGTGGCTTCCCGGGGAGAGGCTGTGTTTCAGCAGAGCCCCCGTCCTGCCTCCCTGCCCCCGCCCTGCCTCCCTGCCCCCGCCCCTAGGGGCACACGTGTACAGTTAGGGGAACACAGCGGGGCTGGAGCTTTCCACCATACACCCCGCCCCGCAGAGTCTGCCGAGCCCCTTCTCAAATGTCCAGATTCCCTCTGCCGGGTTCCCCAGAGCAGATGTCAGCCTGGCTCCTATGACATTCGCTCATGAACTTCACAGATGCCGAGTGACGGACCCCTGGCTGTTGCGTGTACTTTGCTGCACGTTCCGAAAGCACGCTGGTGTGGTTTTGTAGAGACTCTGCTCCCGGTGAAATTCTGATTTCTGTTCTCATCAGCCTTGCCCTAGAACTTTGCCAGGGAAGAGGAACCCTAGCAGCCCCCAGCCTTCCTGCTAGAGGGAATGGCAGACTTAGGAAAAGGAGGTGTTTATCCAGGTTTGCCAGGTTCAGGGACCGGCTTGGGGCTCAAATCTCTGCTCCGAATTTCTCATCCATCTGGGCTCTTTATGTCTCAAAATCTAACTCCATATTATCAGAACTTTTACAGATGGCACATTTAAAAATAAATGGTTCCGTAATTTTAATTTTTTAAAGACTTTATTATTTTAGAGCAGCTTTAGGTTCACAGCAACATCAAGGGAACACACAGAGCCTTCCCATGTGCTCCAGATCCCATAGACGCATAGCCCCACCCATCATCAACACCCCCACCAGAGCAGGACCTCAGTTATGCCTGATGAACCTGCCCTAACGTGTCACCATCACCCAGAGTCCACAGTTTACATGAGGGTCCCCTCTGGCTGTTCTGCGTTCTGTGAGTTTGGACAGTGTGTGATGACACGAACCCACCTTTACGGGTCTCACCGAGTGATTTCACTGCCCTAAACCGCCCTGTTCCCTGTCCATTCATTCTGACTCCCAGTCCCTGGAAACCACTCACCTCTTTACTGTGTTCATAGTTTTTCCTTCTTTGATGTTTTTTGAGGTTTCATTGCTAGCCCGAGTGGTTATATGAGTAAAGAGTTCCACCCACCACAGCCTAGGGGTCAGATCGGCCAGGTGTCCACCTTCAGGACAGAAGCATTTCAGGAAAGCCCTGACAATAGCTTCCTTGTAAGTATCAGAGGCTTCCTGTCTCCATGGCAACATGGTTCCTCCCCTGCTCTGAAAACTGATGTCCCTTCTGGATTCTGTTGCGTGTCTTTCTCTTATACCCTCCACCTTCGCTCTTTGGTACACACCCCACCCGGGCACCCATATCCTGGGTTCCTGCCCAGCTTTCTGGGCTCTCCCAAGCTCTTTGGACCTAGCTCCTCAGGCAGGACTTGGTGCTTGTGCTGACCGCTGCTCCTGTCCCTGGAGATGCCGGCTGGGTTTCAGAGGGATCTCCTTGGATAAATCTCCAAAGAAAGAACAGATGCCATGTTTAAGCCAGTCTTTCTGATGTGGTGCACTACCTATCCCAGAGTCTGAGGTCTTGTCTCAGGGTTTCTAGGACTTTGGGTACAAAGCCGTCACTCGCTGAGCTGGACTCCCTGGCTTCAACCACAGCCCTGAGTCAGTGTGTGGGGTGAGTCCGCCTCCAATGCAGGGGGCCCCAGGCTGCTGGGGGAGGCACTGTGGTGTGGAAGAGCCCATGAGCCTGAGTGCTCCGGGACGGGGGACATCGTCTCCTCACTTGCCAGTGCACCTTTCTGTTCTTATGAGGCCATGAGACTAGGGATCCTGCAGACATCTGGGCTGCTGGCTGCAGCTATGTGTCCCACCCCCCGACATACACACTGCCCGGAAGCCGTGGACGAGGTGCTGGTGGCCATGCCCTGCGACGGAACACCCGCACCACATTGCAGACGCTGCCACATTTCCACGTGACCATTCACTCATGGTGGGGGTCCCCTCCCATTGTGGAGAACCACAGCCCACCCCTTCCCTGTCTGCTCCCACCTGGGCTATTGCCCTGCCCTCTCTGGCTGGTCCAGAGCAGCTGGGGTCATGGAAACTACTCAAGACCAGGGGTCAGAAGGCTCAGATTCTAGGCTCCCTCTGCCACCATGGACCGGTGGCAGAAAGTCGCTTTCCCAAACTTTGGTTTCCAGTGGACAGAGTGGGGGTGTCTCTATGCATTCCTGGTTCTCTACGCAGGGCCCCTGTCTGGTTTCTCTGTGCCAAAAATACTTTTAACTAGGTTCTAACCTCAGATGCTTGGGCTCGGGAAGTTGGAACAGGGTTCAGACAGAAGAAACTTGGGGCACAAAACAGCTGCAGAGATATTGATGGGCTCTGCTGGGTCTCGGTTACAGTGTTCCCCTAACTAGTCCTTGCTGGATCTTTAATCACACCCCCAACATGACACCAGCAGCCTGGCCCTGTCAGGACAGCATCCCCAGGCTGTGATGCTGTGCGTGAGATGCAGCCTGCGATTGTACGTCTTCTGCTGCTCTGTCGGCTCCAGATGCTCTGGGATCCCCGGGTCATAAGTCGAGGATCAGTTGTTGTTCAGCCGCTCAGCCGTGTGTGACTCTTTGCAACCCCAAGGACTGCAGCACACTAGGCTTTCCTGTCCTTCACTGTCTCCTCGAGTTTGCTCAGAGTCATGTCCATTGAGTTGATGATACCATCCAACTACCTCATCCTCTGTCATCCCCTTCTCCTCCCACCTTCAATCTTTCCCAGCATCAGTGTCTTTTCCAATGAGCTGGCTCTTCTCATCAGGTGGCCAAAGTATTGGAACTTCAGCATCAGTCCTTCCAATGAATATTCAGGGTGGATTTGCTTTAGGATGGGCTGGAAATCAGCAGGGACCTCCAGTCATAAGTGAGACTGAATCAATCTTAAGATGCTTTCTGGGAGCAGCATAGGAGCAGCCCCCGCACGGCCAGCATTCGCAAAGCCATGACCAGGTGTTCATGGTGGAGCCCCGAGTCCCCAAGGACTTTCCTTGAACAGAAGGACAGCCCTGGAGTTGCAGCCCTGCAGAGTCTGGCCTCATTCATCTAGGTGCCCACCCTTCACCGGGCAGCTCCACTTGCTGAGGTCACCCTCGCTGACAGGCACTCACTCCCATCAGCAGAGAGATGAGACGTGACCTCTGCTGCTGTCCTGGCCCCTTTGCCTACGGATTAAATATGTCAGTAGAAACAGTGCTAATGATGAGTTTGTCGGGAAAAGTTACTGAGGTTTCCTTGGTATTTCCACCCCCTTCTGTGGATAGGTTTTCTTTCTGAGAAAATAGGCAAGACCGTGTGGTCTCCTGCCTCTGGGATTACTAATATTCCACACCACAGGCCCCGGAGCAGAGGAGCTGAGGCAGCTAGATGGCATTCAAGGCCTTGTATGTGAAAGCCTGGGCTTCCCAAGAGGAATCGTGCTGGACAGGCCAGCAGAGGAAGCCACAGGGATGTGGGGGATGCAGGGATGAGAGGCCAAGAAAAGGCCCCAGAAGGCTTGGGTGGAGCTTGGGATAACTTCCTGTCACTGACATCATTGTGACTGTGGTCCAGGGAGTCCCCAGGACTCTGCTCACATCCGAGATGCTGGGGGATACAAGGATAATGGACACAGGCCTTGGGGACAGGGACAAAGAATCCCTGTATCCACACTCAGCTCAGATGCAGCCCACCTCAAAGGGAGCACAGGAACTGGACAGGAGTTTATCCTTGGGGCCCTCAGGGCTGAAGAACAGAGAAGGCGTCCCTGAGCGGTTGGACTATACAGAGCCTTCTGGAATTTTGTTCAAGTCTGGGAGGGAGGGCTAAAGATATGACTCATTTGCAGTGAGAAGGTTGAAGAAGCATTTGGATCAGATTTTATTTAACTTGGAGAAGTAATGGCACGTATAGCCTCAGATAGCTCTTCTGAGGCCTAACAGGCTTGCGGGCCCTCACAGAGGGAAGGGGGTAGAAGGTGATGTGATGGCCTGTCTCCTGGTGTTCATCTCCAGGGAAACAGAAGTTGTCTTCAGGAGACGGAGAGGTACAGGGCCCACACCGCCACAATGCTGAGAGCAGAGCGGGGAATGCCCTCCATCCGGCCCCAGCACAGCTGTGCTTAAGCTATGCCAGCATCTTCAGTGGAGACAGCGAGGGAGGGGAGGAGAAAGTGCAGCAGGACAGGAGGGTGTGTGTGTGTGTGTGTGTGTGTGTGGTGTGTGTGGTGGTGGTGTGTGTATGTGTGTGTTTGTGTGTGTGTGGTGTGTGTGCATGCACTGTGTGTGTGTGGTATGTGTGTGTGTGTGGTGTGTGTGTGCTATGTGTATGTGTGTATACATGTGCTGTGTGTGGTGTGTGTGTAGTGTGTGTGTGTGTGCATGGTGTGTCTGGTAGGGTGTGTGTGGTGTGTATGTGTGTGTTTGTGGTGTGTGTGCATGTGTGTGTGTATGTGTGTGGTGTGTGTATATGACTCATGTGTGTATATATGTGGTGTGTGAGTGGTGGTGGTGTGTGTGGTGTGTATGTGTGTGTGTGCAGTGTGTGTGTGTGTGTGTGATATGTGTGCTGTGGTGTGTTCATGTGTGTGTGTGTGGTGTGTGTATATGAGTGATGTGTATGTTTGTGGTGTGTGCATGTGTGTGTGTGGTGTGTATATATGTGGGGGGTGTGTGTGCAGTGTATGTGTGTGTGCGGTGTGTGTGCAGTGTGTGTGTGTGTGGTACAAGAGCAGACCAAGCTACACAAATATTTCATTGATTCCCAAGTTGGGCTAGTCAGGAATAAACACTTTCTGGCTGGTAAACGTTCCGTAGGATTTCAGCGTAAATTAGTGTTCGTTTTTTATGAGGAGTTTTACATTTTTCTTTCGTGCTGGAGTGTGGTTGATTTCCGCTGCTGTGCTCATTTCGGGTGCACAGCAACAGAGACTCAGTTATCCGCATGCATGCACCTGTTCCTTTTCAAATCCTTTTCCCATTTAGGGAAATTGAGTAGAGTTCCCTGTGCGATAGAGCAGGTCCTCGTTGGTTATCTATTTTATATGTAGTAATGCATATATGTTAATCCCAAATGACTAACTTATTCATCCTCACCCTCATCTCTTCCCTTTGGTAACCAAAAGGTTGTTTTCTATGTATGTGAGTCTGTTTCTGTTTTGTAAATGAGAAGTTCATTTGTATCTCTGTTTTAGATTCTACATGCAAGTGATTAAGTGATAAAAATGTATGAGCTTTAAACACACACACATGCCTCTGTTGCCTGCCCCCCGCCCCCGGACCCTGCCCCCTGGGGCAGACCTCAGGCCCAACCAGCATCTGGAAGGTCAGAGCACAAGGAGGCATCAGTCCTGGGTGGCTATCACCCTGAGTGCCCCAGGGGAGCAGGGTGGCCTGCATCGCTGCTCAGAATTACCCAGGCTCTTCACAACTCACAATCTACCCAGCCAGCCAGAGGGCAAACCTTTCTGTTAGGGATCCAGAGGGCAAACCTTTCTGTTAGGGATCCAGAGGGCAAATCTTTCTGTTAGGGATCCAGAGGGCAAATCTTTTTTGTGAGAAGTCTAAGGGCAGGTATGTTCATGGTGGTGGCTGCAAGGGAGGGGGGGGGGACACCTGCCTACAGCCCTTAGCTCATGGCCTGGCATCAGCCTGAGCACCCTTGGCTCACAGAGGCCTCTGCCCGTAGTGCCTGGTGCCCCACAAATTTCTCACAAGCATCACAGATTTGGAGAGAGACCTGGGGAAAGGCAGCTGGCTTGGGAGTTCATCAGCCCCACATGGAGAGCATATATATTCAAAAAGAACGATGGCACCCCACTCCAGTACACTTGCCTGGAGAATCCCACGGACGGAGGAACCTGGTGGGCTGCAGTCCATGGGGTCACACAGAGTCGGACATGACTGAGCGACTTCACTTTCACTTTTTACTTTCATGCATTGGAGAAGGAAATGGCAACCCACTCCAGTGTTCTTGCCTGGAGAATCCCAGGGACGGGGGAGCCTGGTGGGCTGACGTCTATGCGGTCGCACAGAGTTGGACATGACTGAAGCGACTTAACAACAGCAATAGCAGGTAACAAAGTAGTCACGCATGGATGTGAGAGTTGGACCATAAAGAAAGTTCAGCTCCAAAGAACTGATTCTTTTGAACGATGGTGTTGGAGAAGACTCTTGAGAGTCCCTTGGACAGCAAGGAGATCCAACCAGTCCATCCTAAAGGAAATCAGTCCTGAATACTCATTGGAAGGACTGATGCTGAAGCTGAAGCTCCAATACTTTGGCCACCTGATGTGAAGAACTGACTCATTGAAAAAGACCCTGATGCTGGGTAAGATTAAAGGCAGGAGGAGAAGGTGATGACAGAGGATGAGCTGGTTGGATGGCATCACCAACTCAATGGACATGAGTTTGGGTAATCTCTGGGAGTTGGTGATGGACAAGGAAGCCTGGTGTGCTGCAGTCCATGGAGTCTGAAAGAGTCAGACACGACTGAGTAACTGAACTGAACTGAACTGAACCAAGGAAACAAAGGGGCTGTTAAAAGCTCCAAATAGGAGCTTCCTTTCCCAGCAACATCCCAGCTGCTTTTCAAATAGGTTCTGTGGTCTTGCGTGCTCTGCTTACCCTCCCTTCCTCTCCTCCTGACTCAGCTGAAGGAGGATGGAGGTTTACCCTTCCTCAAAGGAGAGCAATGCAAAGGGCAGTGTCCTGTCTGCAGAGACAACCCTGAACAGGGAGGCATTTTCCAGGTGCCTCTGCAAGGCAGGACGCTGTTTGGGTGAAAAGCCTCTCTTAAACTCTGAGACCCTTTCAGCACATGTAAGCCTGTCTGGTGATGTCTCCAAGTGTCTGGGATGATGACTCCAAGGGCTTTTATTTCAGATACAGTCACCTGCACAGCTTCACCCTGAATGTCTCGGGAAAAGTCCTTTGGGACTGCTTTGCTTTTTGAAAGGAACCACGATGACTTGGCCTTTTGACTCAGCTGGATGTGAATGTGGTGGCTTGCTCTCTCTGCTCCAAAGCTGTACAGAAACATGTGGAAATGTTCTGTTTCTCAGATCAAAAACCATGTGTGCCACATTTTCCCAGACCTGATCTTAATGTAGATAAAAGTGAGAAACCCAGAAGGGAGCCTGCTGTCGAAGGCCTGCATTGTATGCTCTAATTTAATCATCGTGTGCCTTGGGATTTCTTTGCATAAATTACAACCACAGCATCACTTTCACAAAAGGTGGCCTCTAATCAGTTCAGATCTCCGAGAGATGGCCTGCAAGTCCAAGGCAGAGAAGGGCTGCCCTCCACCCTCCAGAGCTGGAGGCGGCACCTGGGGCTCGTGGTGGACGCCCGTCCACCAGCACCTCCCGGTTCTTCGCCTACTCAATTCGTTTTCTTTTTCACTTGACATCTGCTAGCTGCTGGGTTCTTATTTTCTGGGAACAAAGGGTCATTGGCAATGGGTGCCACCCTGGTGTCTGGAGAAGAGGGGCTTCCAAGATGCCCCCCGGAGTAGAGAAGTAGTGGAGGGAACCGTCCTCTTCAGGTACCTCCTGTGGCCTCCTGTTTCTTGTCATCTCCTTTTCCCTTCCATTGGACAAATGCAGTTGTTAAATTGTCTGCATTTTCAATGCTCCTGGGTCTTCATCAGGGAATGCACTGTCTCTCATGCTTCTCTGAGCAGACCTGGGCCCATGGCCTCCCTCTCTCCAGGCCTAGGAGGGTCTGTCTCCCTCGGAGCCCTGGGAGAGGTTTTGTAAGCCCCTGCATTGAAGGCAGGCCACCAGCCAGCTGTGCGTGTCCACATGGTGCCGATCCCAGAGCGTATGGACAATCCCTCTGGAAGAATGGGGTTGAGAAGATTTCTCAGGATAGAGGTAGCTCATTTCCATCCTTGGAGCTTCCCCTCACAAAGGACATTTGCTGTAAAGACAGAATTGAGTCTGTGGAAACTTTATTCTTTATTTCCCAGTGGGTTAACCCTAGAGGAAGTGGAATTTTTTTCACATTTTCCCAATAGAGTGATGTTTTTAGTGCCCAAATCCTCAAAACAGAACGAAGATCGCATATCACACCTGTATGGGCAACAGCAGGAATGTGTGATGAAAATTCAGGGACTACAAGGGGAGAGCTGCTCTTCAATAAAGGTTAAATGAATGAGTGAGAAATTCAATAGTGTCCATGCTGCTGAAAGAAGTAGTGGTCATCAACATATGCAGGTGTATACCACCTTTTATGACCACAGCAATGCAAAGCCTTCAGTTCAGTTCAGTTCAGTTCAGTCGCTCAGTTGTGTCCGACTCTTTGTGACCTCATGAATCACAGCACGCCAGGCCTCCCTGTCCATCACCAACTCCCGGAGTTCACTCAGACTCATGTCCATTGAGTCGGTGATGCCATCCAGTCATCTCACCCTCTATCGTCCCCTTCTCCTCCTGCCCCCAATCCCTCCCAGCAGCAGAGTCTTTTCCAATGAGTCAACTCTTCACATGAGGTGGCTAAAGTACTGGAGTTTCAGCTTTAGCATCATTCCTTCCAAAGAAATCCCAGGGTTGATCTCCTTCAGAATGGACCGGTTGGATCTCCATGCAGTCCAAGGGACTCTCAAGAGTCTTCTCCAACACCACAGTTCAAAAGCATCAATTCTTCAGTGCTCAGCTTTCTTCACAGTCCAACTCTCACATCCATACATGACCACAGGAAAAATCATAGCCTTGACTAGACAGACCTTAGTCGGCAAAGTAATGTCTCTGCTTTGGAATATGCTGTCTAGGTTGGTCATAACTTTCCTTCCAAGGAGTAAGCCTTATCTCCTGTCAAATCACCATGAGAACCATTGATATTTATTCCTGAGGGCAAAATAGGAGACCAGCAGTCTTGTGAGTGCATGCAGGTGTGTGGGTACGTGTGTGTGTGTGTGCATGGACACACACACGCCAACCCACCTGGACAGCCCCGTTCTGCAAGAACCCCTCTTGTTTTGTGTGTTTTCATGAGGTGAGGGGTCATGAGTCAAAATGCTTCCTTGGAATGATGAAGGAATGTCAGACCATACAGCCTGAGCCAAAAGTCTTCCTCTGACTCAATTTACATGTATAAATATAAAGTTCTGAGTGGAAGAGAGTAGTGAAAACAGAGATGGCTATGAAAGGTAGGAAGTACACAACAGATGCCTTTTTCTTTCTGCAAATCAGATTGTTCTGTCTTATGAATGCTCCTTTAATGCTCCTATGAGGTCAGACTTGGGAGATGTTTGGGTTAGTAGCCTAATGAATCTCTGGTGTAAGACTGTGTGTGTGTGCCTGCGTGTGTGTGTGTGTGCACATCCACACACACACACGAATGCATATGTTCCCATCCATGCTGTGTAACTGGAGTCAGTCTGGACCCAGTGTCGTACACATTTACCTGGCAAACAGCCCTCCTCCTCCGTTTCAATGGGACCTGCCGACATGGGAACCCAGTTGTGGGATTAGTGTTGGGGCTGAAAGAAAAACTTGGCTTCACAACACTCCCCAGTTTTGTTTCTATGTGTTCCTTGTTTCATATTTCCCCCTCTTCTTTCCTTAGATTAAAAAGAGAAAAAAGCCATTGGAATGATCCTGAGGGGTTTCTATTCGTTTAAAAATAAGCCTCCTCACTCAGTGGGACCTCGGATATTTGGGAAGTTATCAACACTGGCTCCGGAGTCGGGCAGAGATGGTGTGCGTCCTGGTTCCCCTGTCTGCTACGCGGGATCTTCCCATCGACTCTGCCACTCCAGCCCTCTTACTGAGGGTTTTCTTACCTGCAGAACAGAGGAAGCTATTCTTACCCTGCTGGGTCATAGTATTGAGTATAGTTCACGTAGGAAAAACACACGGTGCACAGCAGGCATTTAATGCATAAATAGGCATTATATTACTTTGTCTGTGGGTGTGTATCAAAGTGCAATGCCCTTGAAAAGTGAAAATGAAAGGCGCTCAGTCATGTCAGACTCTTTGGGACCCCATGGACTATACAGTCCGTGGAATTCTCCAGGCCACAATACAGGAATGTGTCGCCTTTCCCTTCTCCAGGGGATCTTCCCAACCTAGGGATTGAACCTAGGTCTTCTGCATCGCAGGTGGATTCTTTACCAGCTGAGCAACAATGCCTTTTTATGTATTTAAAGCAAGTACATTACAGGTTAAAAACAGAGGTTTACAAAATGCCAGAAATGGGCAAATTCAAAATATTTGCAAAGCTTTCAGTAAGGAGATAATACAAGAGGGTCTTAGCTCTGCCATGAGTTAGCTTATGTAGCCTTAGACAGGTCATGTCACCTCCCTGGATTTCAGCTGTGTCACAGATAACCGTAAAGAGTCAGTGCCTCCTATAGGCACCTCTGATGTGTCCCCTGGAGGGATGTGTGGGTTTGTACCTCCACCTCCCCAGCTGGACGCCTGCAGATCCACTTCTGGGTTCTCCTCCTGGGAGACTGCGGCCCTTCTTTTCATGTCTCACTTTCCGGAGGTTGTGGTGGGTAGTGGTCTTTCTGGTCCTCAGAGGCAGGGAGGCTGAGCCTCTGCCCCACCCCATGGCCACTCTGATGTCAGGCCTCCTCCCGCTGGCCACCCTGCTCCTCCAGGGCTCTGCTCTGCTGAGTGGGAGGTCGGAGGCCCCGTCTCTCTGGAGCCTCAGGGGCACTCTCTCATTTCCTGCCACCGGGAATCAGCCACTCCTCAGCTCCGGTTCTGGCTGGGGCCTCTAATTCGCTCACCTCCTCGAGTTCCACTCCCCCTAAGAGGTGGGGGGCAGACCCCGGGCTCCTCCAGCACGGGGGCATCAGGATTTCCCACGAGAACCCAGGAGGCTGCTGGAGTTGGCAAGGACTTGTCATCCAGGTGGTGCGCCCTGGAGCGGACCCCCAGAAGCAGAAGGGACAGCCTCCTCCACCGTCTGTGGGGACACAGAAGGAGGGTCCCTAGTGAAACAAAAGACATTCCCATCAGCGGGGGCCGGGTGGGAAAGCAGCCGGTGGAGACGCCGGGGACGGAAGGTGACCAGAAGGCTGAGTCCCCAGAGACAATTAGAGACAGGCCAGCAGGCAGCAGCTGAGGCCTGGGCCCGGAGAGCCATTTCCTTTGCAGGGCTGCTGCGGAAGGGCCCTTACTCTGTCTCTGCCCTGCAATTTGTCCACAAGGGAAATAACAGCCCGGGTCTCATTGCTCTGGGCGGTAGAGAGGACAATGACCCGCCGTGAAAAGAAAGATTCTGAGGACGGGAGAAGCAGGCCCACACGGTGGCAATTCAGGCGCCCTTGGATGCCATGAGCACGCTCTTTAATGAAGCCCCTCTTCTTCAGCACATCCTGCTGAAACGCACCTGCCTTCCATCTGCCCGGTGGAGCAGCCAGAGCATGACTTCAGGCCATCCTTCCTGAGTTCTGCCAGGGATTGTTCACGCGAGGCGGCCACGGGCTCACTCGCTCTTTCTCTCTCTCCTTTTTCTTGCTCTGAAAGATTCTATGAAAACCATATTAAAAAGTATGTGAGCCAAGCGATTCCATTTATCAAAGGGAGAAAGCTGTAAATAGCATTCATTCCGAGAATAGCAAACAGTACTACCAGATTCCTAGGCAAAGGAGGAAGGCCAGAGTCCCCTTAATTGACCTAATCTCCATTTCATGCCCAACGCTGCATCTGCGCCTGCAAGCTGGAACACAAAATATCTTCCTCTCGCAGAATTATTTTCTGCAGCAGCAGTAAACAACCAGGGCCTGAGACATGGGTGTGTGCACCGTTTGCTGAACGACCCTGTCCTGTTTGGTGTCGCTGTGGTGGTAGCTTTTTTTGGGTGGTTTGGTGCTGACTCCGTTCTGCAAATGGGTTCCACTCACATGGGCTGGGCAGTGGGCAGGGCCCCATGTCCGGCCAGGAGGCAGTGGAGTGCGCCCGTCTGCCCTTCTGGAAATCTTGCTGTTGCCAGGATGGCGCTGAGGCATTGCTCAGGGCCCCTCCCCTCCTCTCTCACAGATGTTCTTGCATTTTCAGGAGAGGCCCTGCGTGAGCTGCTTCCCTGTCCATATGTGCCTGCTGGCTCCAGCAGCAGGGGAGGCTGGCACAAGCCCAGCCCAGGCCTGGCACCACCCTGGCCGCTACTGCAGCTCAAGCTGCCTGGCTATAGCGCTGGCTTCAGCAAAACCACACCCTTTATACCTCCTGGGAGAACGGCTGTCCCAGGAAGAGGGAAGAGAGGGCCCTTATTGATTTGCGCAGGATGCAGAGAAACTGCAGGTCTCCTTATCCAGAACTCCTCGTCTGGGGTGCCAGTCTTGAAAGATGCCTGTGTCCTAGAAGCTGTGAGTGGAGCCTCGGAAGCGGTCGTCCTGGGATCCGAGGTCCTCCTGGGTCCTTCTGGCCGTGAGGGCTCACCCGTCAGACACTGGCTCCTGCTGGCTGATCCTCTGTGCCTGGGCATTCTCCAGGCTTCCCTGACCACCAGCCCCCTCCCTCGCCAACGTGGTTTCTGGACGCACACCCCTCTCCCTGCCTCCTTCCATCCTCCTTGACCTCGAGCTTCTCTGTGCATTGCCCTGCAGGCTCAGGACCTCTGGGAACACCCTTGTTTCCCCATTGTTTCATTCTTCCGTGATCAGCCCAGTACTCCCTGGGTCTGTGGAGCTGAGAGGACTCTTTTTTTTTTCTTTCTTTTTTTTTTTAATATGTTTGTAATTATTCAGATAAAAATTGCTAGGCTCTGATTTATCTCCGCTGCCTAAAGAAAAATGGAGAATTAAACGCAATTCTGCTTTGAGAAAAACCCACCGTTAAAAACAAAATGATGATTCAATGGAAGGTATTGAGGAAAATCTGCAGTTTGAATAAGCTTGATGATTTTTAGCACTTCCAATAGATTGCAATCCCTTAGCATCATTTATTAACTATTTGGAGGCTGTGGGTTGATGATTATTATCTCTCCTTTACAGACTAACAGAGGTGTCCACTGTCTCCCAGAGTGGCTGGGGAAAGGAAAGAAAGAGAAACCTGCCAGGAAAATAGTCTAGCTTCTCAAATGGCACATAATGGCTCATGAAATTGAGGAGAGGAGTAGAGACAGAGAGGGAGCTAATATTCGGGTGGAGTCTATTTGTTTGCAGCTAAGGCCTGGGCAGTTCTATGTGGGACATGGTTTGAAGTCAGGGATTTGGTTTCACCGTTTGCACAGGAGAACACACACACTCTCCCAGGTTAGAGGGGTTGGGGCAGAGTGTTCTCTGGGGAAGGGGCTGTGTCTTGCTCAGGGGTGCCTCTCGGGTCCAGCAGCCTGGGCCACTGTCCTATAGGATCTTGAGTGTGCCAGCCCTGCCCACCTCCATGGGTGTGAGTGATGTGCCCAGGACACACCTCCAAGATTCCAGGGCTCCTCCTCCCCTGTGGGTGCCCCTTCCTGGAGCAGCTTTTCAATCTTTCCATTGTACAAGGTACACCACTCTTCACAAAGCTTTCTCTTGCCTCCCCCCCGACCTTCGCTTGATGCTATACCTTTCCCTTCAATGTTCCCACTGACAACGGAGACTTTGACTTCCAAGTTTATGCTCATAGTGCTTTCTATCCAGCTCACATCTCTCTGCTGAATCCTGGACAGACAGCTTCAAAGCCTGCTGGGCTCCTTAATGCCCCCAAATGTCCAAACGACCCAGGGGTCTTTGCTGTCTCTGCCCTGACCTCGTCCTTCACTGTCTGCTTCTTCTCCATGGAGTTCACCTCAGTAGAATCAGTGGCATTCGGACAGTTAACCTAGACTGGCGATGCATCCCTTCCTTCACACTTTCACACCCCCTTTTAATTGACTTACTGAGTCTTGCTTCCTCTGACGCAGGAAGATTTTTGGACCCCCTTTCCTCCCGTGACCCCTGCTGGTGCCTAAATTCAGTCTCTGCCCACAGGGATCCAAGGGCACCTGATGGTTTCCTGTCTCTGGTTTGCTCCTCACCCTCCAAAAGGTATTCCACCTGCTGCAGCTTTTTGCATAAAAAACTTATTTTCCAGAACTTAGAGAATAAGCTCTTTAGCCTGACACTCGAGTCTCTTCAACAGAGCTCCCAATCACTCTGTGCACCTGGGCAGGCTCCTGGCTACCCTCTTCCCGAGAGGCTGTGTGCAGGGCCTGGCAGCTCTGCTTGTGTCCCTCCACACATGACACCATTCCTCCCTTTGCATGATAAATCATGTTTTAAGATGCCTTTAAATGCTATCTGTGCTATATAATAATAATACTACAACATATGGTATTTGCTCTCCAGTGCATGCCATGTGGTATATGACGTACAGTATATGTCATGTGATATAAGTTATCTGGTATGCACTATGTAGTATATGCTATCTAGTATATGTCATACTCAGAGAAGGCGATGGCACCCCACTCCAATACTCTTGCCAGGAGGATCCCATGGACGGGGGAGCCTGGTGGGCTGCAGTCCATGGGGTCACGAAGAGTCGGACATGACTGAGCGACATCACTTTCACTTTTCACTTTCATGCATTCGAGAAGGAAATGGCAACCCACTCCAGTGTTCTTACCTGGAGAATCCCACTGGCGGGGGAGCCTGGTGGGCTGACGTCTATGGGGTCACACAGAGTCGGACACGACTGAAGCGACTTAGCAGTAGCAGTAGCAGCATATGTCGTACTGTATATACCATGTGGTATATTCCACATGGCATAGGTCATGTAGTATATGCTTATATTCAGTTCAGTTCAGTCACTCAGTCGTGTCCAACTCTTTGCGACCCCATGAATTGCAGCACGCCAGGCCTCCCTGTTCATCACCAACTCCCAGAGTTCACTCAGACTCACGTCCATCGAGTCAGTGATGCCATCCAGCCATCTCATCCTCTGTCGCCCCCTTCTTCTCCTGCCCCCAATCCCTCCCAGCATCAGAGTTTTTTCTAATGAGTCAACTCTTCGCATGAGGTGGCCAAAGTACTGGAGTTTCAGCTTTAGCATCATTCCTTCCAAAGAAATCCCAGGGTTGATCTCCTTCAGAATGGACTGGTTGGATCTCCTTGCAGTCCAAGGGACTCTCAAGAGTCTTCTCCAACACCACAGTTCAAACGCATAAATTCTTCGGTGCTCAGCCTTCTTCACAGTCCAACTCTCACATCCATACATGACCACAGGAAAAACCATAGCCTTGACTAGACAGACCTTAGTCAGCAAAGTAATGTCTCTGCTTTTGAATATGCTATCTAGGTTGGTCATAACTTTCCTTCCAAGGAGTAAGCGTCTTTTAATTTCATGGCTGCAATCACCATCTGCAGTGATTTTGGAGCCCCCCAAAATAAAGTCTGACACTGTTTCCACTGTTTTCCCATGCTTGTATAGTATACCGTATCTAATATATGCCATATAGTATTAATATATACCATGTGGTATATGCTACAAGATACATGCCTGTGGTGTATACTATCTAGTATATGTCATCTAGTACACACCCTGTGGTATGCGCCATTTGGTACATGCTATAGAGCGTATGCTATCTCCTATATGCCATATAGAATATATCCTGCAGTTCATGCTATGCGGCATGTGTCATGAGGTACATGCTATTTGGCATACATCCTATGATAGATCAGTGCTATTCTCTCAGTCATGGATGACTGTGGCCCCATGGACTGTTGCCTGCTAGGCTCCTCTGTCCATCGGACTTTCCAGCAAGAACACCAGAGTGGGCTGCCATTTCCATATGCTGTACAGTATATCCCATGTGATATATGGCATGGATTGTATGACATATGCTGTAGGTGTCATATGATATAATGTGGTGGAATATGCAACCAGACCTTATGAATCAAAGTCTAAGTTTCATCTCGAGCCCACCCATCTGCCTCCCACTCTGGATGCTCTGCCCGCTCTCAGCGGCAGCCTTGTATTGGCTCCAGGTGATACGAGGTGGACGCTGACGCTAGAATGATTCTGGGAGCCTCTCTGCTGTCTCAGGGGCTGAGAAGAAGCCCCTGACTAGCTTCTTCATCCCAGGCTGAGGTGAATGTCTGCCTGTAAGGCGGCACCCTTGCTGAGTCATTAGCAAGCTGTGTGCTTATGTCCATGATGACTCAGCACCTGTGTGGTTGTTGTTCAGTCACTAAGTCACATCTGACTCTTTGTGACCCCATGGACTGCAGCGTGCCAGGCTTCTCTGTCCTTCACCATTTTCTGGAACTTGCTCAGACTCACGTCATTTGAGTCAGTGATGCCATCCAACCATCTCATCCTCTGTCACCCTTTACTTTGCTCTTTTCAAAGTACTTTCCATTCATTCCTTACTCAGGGCAGGGGATTTCCATCCTATCATTCAAAGAGGTAATAAAGATTCAGAAAGGGTAGCACATTTTTCAAGGCAGTGGTTAAACCCTGGTTTCTCCTGACTTGGACCACTCTGTGGGAGGCCCACATCCCTTTCTCTTTCTCTGTCTCTCTCCTCCCCCAGGCCCCTCTCCTCTCTGATCTCCCCCCATCTCATTTTCTGGCTACTCAGAAGTCTTGCTCTTTGCCTCGGCCCCACACTATAACCTGGTCTTCTTCTGAAGTGCACCAGGGTTCCCTGGTCCTATAAAGTCCAGAAGTATGAGGAGGTGACAGGCATGTAAGCGATGCTTTGATGGAGGTGGATGGACCACCAGAAGGGAGCCCTGCTTCCAAGGATTCCCCTGGTGGGCTCTCAGTTTTTATGCCAGAAGATAGACCCAGCTTCATCTGACTCACTGTGTCTTTTACGTAATATTGAATTTACATTGGTTTTTTGCATCTTGACCAAGATAATGTGTGATAATCAGAGTTAAGTTTCCCAGAGGTTTTGCCCACACTCATTTGAAGTCATCAATTAAGGGGTCTGATTAAGTCACAAGTATTAGTGCAGCACTACATTGTGCAAAGTTCATCAAACTGTAGTGGGAAAGGGACCTGGGAGGCTTTCAAAACCTGTACTTGGCCTTATCTCTAGAGATTGTGACTGAGTCACAGGATTCCTTGCATGCTAGATGATTCTTTACCTTTTCCAGATTTCCTGAGATATAATTAGTGAATAAAAATTATACATACCTAAGATATGGTACCCCACTCCAGTACTCTTGCCTGGAGAGTCCCATGGGGTCGCTAAGAGTCAGACACGACTGAGCGACTTCACTTTCACTTTTCACTTTCATGCACTGGAGAAGGAAATGGCAACCCACTCCAGTGTTCTTGCCTGAAGAATCCCAGGGACGGGGGAGCCTGGTGGGCTGCCATCTATGGGGTCGCACAGAGTCAGACACGACTGAAGCGACTTAGCAACAGCAGCAGCAAGATATATAACTTGATATAAACAGATAAGAATCCCACTCAGAGAGTTTCTGGTAGAAGGAGAATTGACTTTACATTTAGACAGACTTAAGTTCACAGTTGATCTTTGCTATTCATTAACTTTTTAATTTTGAAACAAGTGTTCATTTTTTGACCTTCAGTTTATCACTTAGAAAAAAAAATTTATGTCAAAGGATTGTCCTTAGGGTTAAAATAAAATCAATTAATTACATCATTAATATAAATACCCCCATGTTCCTCATGAAAATGGAAGATTGCTTTTTTATGTGAGTAACTAGTTTATTAAACTATAATGATATGTAAATAAAAATACTACAATCCATTGGGAAATACACTGGCTGCTTTATTTAGTTTGAGAAATGCATATGATTAATGTATTTCTATCTCTGGAAAGTGCAGGAATTACTATAGAAAATGATTATAATAATATACCTTGATATTTCAACTTCCACAGTGTGTTAGGCCAAGTACCAAAAACCTGTACCTCTAAAACTGAGCAGTAATTCTGATTACTCAGTTACAAGCATGGTTTATGTGTATGGCTGAATTTATAAAGAAGGATGGAAGGTCAGGAGCAGCCAAAATAAGGAACAAAGTATTAGCACCCCTGGGCTGGCACAGCAGGTTGGCTGGAGGCGGGAATGTCGCTCCACTTTGTATATCACGAGGCTTCTGGGTAACCATCAGAGGAGACGCCGAGGGAAGCCTTGGAGCAGATCTTAGTCTCCCCTCCCGCCCTACCTACAGGATAAAAATCAGGTACTAGGTGAGTACATCTTAGCAGAAATCACACAAGAAAAACTCTGTTCATCAGCTCAGTGAATCGACAAGTTTTCTGGGCTAATTCCACCTGGGATAAGGTTTAAGTAAAAGGAGGGGGTGGGGGCAAATTCCCCTGAACATGTGTGGCTATGACCTACCTCGTGTGGTGTTGGTAATCAAATGGAGGATATCAAAGCTGTGAAGTCAGGGCAACCTGGCAAAAGCAAACCCAAAGCCACTCTAGAAAACTCAGGTCCACCAGAGAGGAGCCTAGCATCGCCAAGTGCAGAATCCCTGTGCCATGAGGGTGCTGGAAGGATTTAAAGACGTCAGAGGAGGAGGTGAAGTCATTGAGAAGACAATGACCACTGCAAAGATGTCAGGTAGATTTTGGAGAAAAAAGATAAAATGAAACTCTTAGAAATGAAAACTGTCACCACGGAAGTGACGATAATTCAGTTCAGTTCAGTTGCTCAGTCATCTCTGACTCTTTGCGACCCCTGGCAGCACACCAGGCCTCCCTGTCCATCACCAACTCTTGGAGTTTACTCAAACCCTTGTCCATTGAGTCAGTGACGCCATCCAACCATCTCATCCTCTGTCATCCCCTTCTCCTCCTGCCTTCAGTCTCGCCCAGCGTCAGGGTCTTTTCCAATAAGTCAGTTCTTTGCATCAGGTGGTGAAAGTATTCAGCATCAGTGCTTTCAATGAATGAATATTCAGGACTGATTTCCTTTAGGATGGACTGGTTGGATCTCCTTGCAGATAATTAGAATGAGATAAATAGTATGTATGTCTGGACGTAAGAGAAATCTTAACATAAAAGAGCCGTCCCACCTTTGCTGTTATCTCCCAGAGAGAGGCTGGACGTATGTCTCCTCAGGTTTGCACAGTTGGTGAGTGAGGGAAAGCTACAGTTCAAAGGTGCTTTGCTCTGCCTGTGGCCCATGGCAGGGGTACGCCTTACAGAGTGCTTTGCGCACCAACATAGGCAAACCACATCACAATCAAAAGAATTGTCATTGGCCAGAAGAAAGACTGACTTCTGTGGACCTCCCTGAAGGAAGGCGGCCTCCATGGGCCTCCTTAAAGGAAGACGATAACACGAAGGTCGTAAAGTATAAGAAAAACAGAACAAATCTGTGTGTCTTGGGTCTACCAAGGATTATCTGTGCACTCTCAAGGCCATGGGAACCTAAACCAGAACTCAGGGAGTTTTGGTTTTTCTGTGATATCGTGAGAACTATCATAATGAGAAACATAATTATATGGAGACAAACCCCCAGTGGTTTCTAAGCATCCTTCTCAGCCTTTAACAAATAAAGACATATACATTTTGCATTCACGCTAAGGAATCAATAATAAATTATAAACAGAATAGAAACTATAATACAGTGGTGTGGTGTCTGTAGATTTGTACGGCCCCTGGAGTGTGCTGCTGTAGTAATGTATGCTCTTTCCTGACTTGAAAATATTCACAATTCTTTGTGAATCCAGTTCACCATATCAGTACAGGAACATTGGAATGGAAAATGTATTTAGAATTCTATGGGCTCCATTCCTCCATTGCATTTCAATTAGAGACACCATTTGTCTTGGGTCTTTTATCTCTTGGAACATTCTCCCATGTGCTGTCGGAAGATAACGTGGTTTTCAGGTCTTTGAAGTTGTCGGGTTTTACTCTGTGTCTCCACACGCCCCATAGGTGTATGTAATCTGGCTGTAACAGAGTGTTGTCATGTCTTGTTGACTAATTAAGCCCCTTCCCTTGAAATCCCAGCAGCTGAAAGTTCAAGTGTTAAACGGTGGGACGGTGAATCCAAAAGGGAGCGAACACCGAGCAGGCCCAGCCCCAGCTGGGTTTCATGTTTCTGCTTTTCTTTGCTCTATTTCCTGTCTGTCTGGCCAGGGGCTGCCTGATTAGAGATGCTAGTGTGTTCAATCTAGAGCCAGAGACACTATCTAAATGTGAGACTTGGAACCAGCTGATATGCGATGAGAGACAGCAGATTCTCATAGCTTGGTATTGCAGTGGCAGAGAGAAAATTGTCATCATCAGCTGATTTGTTTATTCACAGGGCAAACACTGAGTGTCTACTGTGTGCTGGACACTGGGAAAAAGACTGAAGCTACAAAGGTTTGTAAGACAAGATTTTGCCCTCAAAGTACATGATCTGGTGGGAAAGAAAGACAGACAATTGCGGGACATTGTGGTGGGGATTGAGACAGGGTGTCTTAGGAGTTCTGAGAGCTTGGAAGAGAGGGGCAGACCATTATCTTTGTCATAAGCAGGGGTTTAATCAGACAAGGTGACTTTGAACTGTATGAAAATCAGTTCAAAGAAGGATGTGAATCGAAGAAGGAGAGGAAGCAGGGTCTAGCTCATCATAAAGGGCCACACATTTCACAATCTAGGCTTTTGGTAAAAGACTTGAGGGTTTGTTGAAATATTTTAACTGAGAAGTTCCAAGGGAAACCTTGAGGTTAAATCCATGCATTGACAGCGGTGCTCAAGGATGGACTTACTGGGGAAGAAAATGGAATCAAACAAACTGGGGGACTCTTTTAAAGAAAGGGAGACATTGGGGCTTGGGGCTGAGACAGTGACCGATTCTAGAATTACTGAAGGTGCTCGTTGGCAGATGCAGCACGCAGCTGAGGTGAAGAGGGCTGGAGTCCTGTCTGGCTGCCTTGAGTGGAGAGGATGCTGCTTGTTAAAGCTGGGACTGCGGACAGAAGACAGCACGCTTCCAGTGCTGGTCAGTTGTGGTTTGAGGTACCAAGGAGGCATCCAGGTGGAAATGTGGTGACCAGCTGGCTAGTAGTGGCCAGAGCCCCAGAGAAAGATCTAGGCTGGTATATACATAGGTTCCTAACTCAGAAGCTTTCCAGAGCAGTTATAAACCAGGTGTGTAAACCATAAAACTACAGGTAGCAACAAGAAAACTATAAAATTCTGGAGAATGATTCAATGTAAAGAAAATGGAAAGAAAGAATCCGAGAGGCAGAGTGGGAGCCAGGGCCTCAGGAGGAAAGAGAAGACCCAGAAAAGAGAAGAATCATCAAAGCTAGAAGGAGAGATGCCATGGAGAGCTTGGGTCAGCGTAGAAGGGACCCCTGCCCACTGGACTTGGAAATCTGAGGGCTCAGGTGAACATGAGATGAGTGATGTCAGAGGATTAAAGGATGAATTAAACACTAAGCAAAGCAGAGAGGTGTGATGGAGGTGAAAGAGGAGCTGAGAGTTCCTCAGGCTCATTTGCCTCCGTCTGTAGATGAAGAGATTGAAGTCCAGTAAGGGTGTTTACCCAGCACACTTACAGGCTTGAAAACTGGGCTCCTATAAGGGACTGGAAGAAGCATGCTTAGAAAGATGGCAGCCGGCTCTTGCGGATAGTCCTGAATTCCAGAGCAGGAATACAAACTTCGCTTTATTGCCGTCATCAGTTTCAACACGGAGCCACTGAAGTTTTTGTACTGAGTGCCGGCATGTTCATAAGAACATTTAAGAAGATCCATCTAAGGTAAATGAGCATGAGGCTGCAGGAAGATAAAGGATGATAAGACAGGAAGTAGAGATTGGAGACAATAGCAAATTCAGGTGAAAAGGGCTGGGCTTACAGGATGCGAGAAAATTAGAGAATCATGAAGACTCTGTCAACATATGAACAGAGGAAATGAAACTGAGATGAAGGCTAATTGCAGGTTCTCTCCATTCTTGTGTTGAAAGAAGAGAGATTCACTGGTAGGAATAGGAAAATCCAGAAGTATTGTTTTTGACATGTATCTAATGACTCTTTTTTTTTTTTTTGGCCATGCTGCCCAGTTTGAGAAATCTTAGTTCCCCAACCAGGGATTGAACCTGGGCCCTTGGCAGTGAAACCACGAGTTCTGACCACTGGACCTCCTGGGATCTTCCAAAATGCTTTGTTTTTCCATGGTGCTTCTGATTTCCTGGAGAAGAACCTAGATTGTACCAGGAGGAGGCTAAACAGCCTAATATATGTCTTTTAAGGTGTATGTGCTCACTGATGGGAGAACACTGAGCAACTTCCCCGTTATCCCTGAGTAAATTCTTTCTGACTCTCATGCTGCTGTATTCCCCAGCCCAGCCATTGGAATGCAAGCCCCTGGTGGTCTGCCTCACCTGTCAGGAGCTATTGAATAACAGAGAACAGCAGTGAGGGCTCATGTTACTAATATTCCATTACTTTTGCAAAGGAGACAAGAGTACATTCATTAGTACACTATGAAATATTACCCTAAATAAGTAAAATTAAATTATGCTTGTCAAAATAAATGAACACTGCACATGCCACAATTCCGTGTCTCTAATTCTTTTAATTATGTTTTTTTTTCTTACTTGCTAATTTGTGAAATTTGCTAACTCACAATGGGCTCCCCTGTCATTAGTGAGAATGAGCTGACTTCTGCCTAGCAGTTTGCACACCCTGCTACCCGTGGCTTCTGGCGTGTTCTACCTTGGCCCCATACAGACTAATTGATTGCTTCTTTTCCTCTCTTCAAGCTTGCTGCAAGCTATGTATTAATTTTCACCTTTTGAAATCGGTGATTAGGAGACAAGCATTCTCTCTGCAGATGGAAGGACAGCATTTCGCTCTGAAATTGGAAATTCCAGTCTACTCAGTGACTATTCTTGCCTTCTTTGAAGTGTGGTGTGTGTGTTGTGTTTTCTTCTCAGTGAAGAGAAATGATTGTGTTAATTTCCAACGTGTGACTCTGCTGATCCATCACCCGGAGGGATGCAAAAGCCACTTGGCCCGGGTGTTCCTTGGGAGGGCTTCAAACCCAGGCGGTGTTCCCTGAGTACCTTCTTGTAGTGTGATGTGTTCTGAAAGAGTTTTGCAAATATCCTCTGATCCATCCTCCCAGTATTTCTATAAGTGAAGCATTTTGAACACCTTTTAATGAATCGGTAGCTCAAAGCAGTTAGAGGGATTCCCCAAGTTCACGTACTCGTGGGAGACAGTGTGGGAACGCTTCTCCCCATCACATGTTTCTTCTTGATACTGGTGTGTTATGGGCTCACATCAAACTGCCCGGAGATTGCATATGATTAAGAGACCATAGAGAAATGGAACCTGTGAAGAGAGAGTGAGAGAGAGAGATGATGGTGGGAAAGTGTTAGAGGCAGGAGTTGAAGACAGGCTTACATAGTTATCTCATTCGTAATTTTAACTATTTTTTGAAAGATATGTTTATTGACGAAAATTGAGAAAGGTACAATGAAAGAATGGGCTTCCCAGGTGGCTCAGTAATAAAGAATCTTCCTGCCAATGCAGGAGACGTGGGTTTGATCCCTGGCTCTAGAAGATACTCCTGGAGGAGGAAAAGGCAACCTCCTCCAGTATTCTTGCCTGGGAAATCCCATGGACCGAGGACCCTGACCGATTAGAGTCCATGGGATCACAAAAGAGTCGGACATGGCTAAGAGACTGAACAACCACAACAGCAACGACAGGGTTGATGCCTAGCAGCGCTGCCTTGGCATATTTTGTCTTTTAATATTCTCAAGCTGGGATTACACAGACTCCCTTGACCATGCACTGGATCTCTGGACTCACAGAGCAGGAAGAAGACGAAGGACGCTCCCTGACCTTCTCCCAGGCTGGGCTCTGAGGGGCTTCCCGCTGGCTCTGTTCTTCCCTGGGGGTGTGACCCGGGGAACCCGGCACGGCCATGCTGTGTGCCTGCTCACGCTGAGGCCACCAGGCTGGAGACAAAGATTAGACGCAGGGAAACCCCAGGAGCTCAGTGTGGTTCCGGCACCCGCGGGTGAGTGAACGCACCTGCCAGCCTCAGGCCGCATCGGCTCCCCCAGGGAGAGATGGTGTTCTCATGGAGACCTGCCCTGGAGGCTGAGCTGTGAGGGAAAGTAAAAGAAGTGGATTCTGTTTTAAGCCACTAAGTTTGGGGTGGTTTGTCACATAGCCATCATCACTGGAACACAGGCATAGTTTTCCTTTCCTGCTTATGATCATATTGTACCAGGCTCCTCTGTCCATGGGATTCTCCAGGCGAGAATACTGGAGTGGGTTGTCATTCCCTTCTCCAGGAGATCTTTCTTACCCAGGGATTGAACCGGGTCTCCCATATTGTGGGCAGATTCTTTACCATCTGAGCCACAAGGGAAGCAATTAAGTATATGTAATGTCTAAAAGAAAAACTTTTGCAGATACATTTCTTTGGTCTAATTATGAGAATGTCCATATAGTAAGGGGAAACATTTTTTTGCTGAAACTATCTGATACTTTGGCCACCAGAGGTGAAGAGCCAACTCATTAGAAAAAAAACCTGATGCTGGGAAATATTGAGAGCAGGAGGAGAAAGGGATGACAGAGGATGAGATGGTTGGATGGCATCACAGACTCAATGGACATGAGTTTGAGTAAACCCTGGGAGTTGGTGATCGACAGGGAAGCCTGGTGTGCAGGTGTCCTTGGGGTCGCAAAGAGTCCAACACAACTTAGTGACTGAACAATAGTTTGCTTTAAAACATCTAATGTAATCATGAACCAAATCCATTGTGCAGAGGTTTGACTGTGGCCAATTCAATAAGATAGGTTTGGCTCAGATGATTTTTAATTCTCCTTAGAAAACATTTGGATTGGGTCTTGGTTCGTCAGGTGATCACCAGATCCAACGCCATAAAATAATATGTGCTAGTCACTCAGTCGTGTCTGACTCTTTGCTTCCCCATGGACTGTAACCCTCCAGGCTCCTCTGTCCATGGAGATTTTCCAGGCAAGAATACTGGAGTGGGTTGCCGTGCCCTCCTCCAGGGGATCTTTCCAACTGAGGGATAGAACCCAGGTCTCCTGGGTTATTATGAAATAATGGTAACATGAAATAACTTACGTTCTCTTAATACTGAAGCAACACTAGTTGCCTTATTCATTTAATTTAAAGACTGTCAGCATCAGTGGGGATGTCAATCTAATATGCACTAGGGGGCTACCTTATGTTTTGGGGTGTTTCTAAACATGGATGTCCCACATGGCATAGCATCTCGCACTGTTCACTGCATCCCCAGCCGGGGAACTCCATATGAATTTTGCCCTTCTGGGGAACTTTACTCCCATTAGTCCATCTTCCCATGGCTCCTTCTCCGTCTCAATACTCAGGTCTTGCTTCCTCCTCAGATCCTGATCATGTAAACTAAAGAGTTTCCCATATCTCTCTTAAGCCCATCACCCTATTTCATATTTTAAAAGTTCAGTTCAGTTCAGTCACTCAGTCGTGTCTGACTCTTTGCGACATCATGAATCACAGCACGCCAGGCCTCCCTGTCCATCACCATCTCCCGGAGTTCACTCAGACTCACGTCCATCGAGTCAGTGATGCCATCCAGCCATCTCATCCTGGGTCATCCCCTTCTCCTCCTGCCCCCAATCTCTCCCAGCATCAGAGTCTTTTCCAATGAGTCAACTCTTCACATGAGGTGGCCAAAGTACTGGAGTTTCAGCTTTAGCATCATTCCTTCCAAAGAAATCCCAGGGTTGATCTTCAGAATGGACTGGTTGGATCTCCTTGCAGTCCAAGGGACTCTCAAGAGTCTTCTCCAACACCACAGTTCAAACGCATAAATTCTTCGGTGCTCAGCCTTCTTCACAGCCCAACTCTCACATCCATACATGACCACAGGAAAAACCATAGCCTTGACTAGACGGACCTTATTCAGCAAAGTAATGTCTCTGCTTTTGAATATACTATCTAGGTTGGTCATAACTTTTCTTCCAAGGAGTAAGTATCTTTTAATTTCATGGCTGCAATCACCATCTGCAGTGACTTTGGAGCCCCAAAAAATGAAGTCTAACACTGTTTCCACTGTTTCCTCATCTATTTCCCATGAAGTGATGGGACCAGATGCCATGATCTTCGTTTTCTTAATGTTGAGCTTTAAGCCAACTTTTTCACTCTCCTCTTTCACTTTCATCAAGAGGCTTTTTAGCTCCTCTTCACTTTCTGCCATAAAGGTGGTGTCATCTGCATATCTGAGGTTATTGCTATTTCTCCTGGCAATTTTGATTCCAGCTTGTGTTTCTTCCAGTCCAACGTTTCTCATGATGTACTCTGCACAGAAGTTAAATAAGCAGGGTGACAATATACAGCCTTGACGTACTCCTTTTCCTGTTTGGAACCAATCTGTTGTTCCATGTCCAGTTCTAACTGTTGCTTCCTGACCTGCATACAGATTTCTCAAGAGGCAGGTCAGATGGTCTGGTATTCCTATCTCTTGAAGAATTTTCCACAGTTTCTTATGATCCACACAGTCAAAGGCTTTGGCATAGTCAATAAAGCAGAAATAGATGTTTTTCTGAAACTCTCTTGCTTTGTCCATGATCCAGCGGATGTTGGCAATTTGATCTCTGGTTCCTCTGCCTTTTCTGAAACCAGCTTGAACATCAGGGATTTCACGGTTCACGTATTGCTGAAGTCTGGCTTGGAGAATTTTGAGGATTACTTTACTAACATGTGAGATGAGTGCAGTTGTGCGGTAGTTTGAGCATTCTTTGGCATTGCCTTTCTTTGGAATTGGAATGAAAACTGACCTTTTCCAGTCCTGTGGCCACTGCTGAGTTTTCCAAATTTGCTGGCATATTGAGTGCAACACTTTCATAGCATCATCTTTCAGGATTTAAAATAGCTCCACTGGAATTCCATCACCTCCACTAGCTTTGTTCGTAGTGATGCTTTCTAAGGCCCACTTGACTTCACATTCCAAGATGTCTGGCTCTAGGTAAGTGATCACATCATCATGATTATCTGGGTCATGAAGATATTTTTTGTACAGTTCTTCCATTTATTCTTGCCACCTCTTCTTAATATCTTCTGCTTCTGCTAGGTCCAGACGATTTCTGTCCTTTATCGAGCCCATCTTTGCATGAAATGTTCCCTTGGTGTCTCTAATTTTCTTGAAGAGATCTCTAGTCTTTCCCATTCTGTTGTTTGCCTCTATTTCTTTGCATTGATCGCTGAAGAAGGCTTTCTTATCTCTTCTTGCTATTCTTTGGAAATCTGCATTCAGATGCTTATATCTTTCCTTTTCTCCTTTGCTTTTTGCCTCTCTTCTTTTCACAGTTATTTGTAAGGCCTCCCCAGACAGCCATTTTGCTTTTTTGCATTTCTTTTCCATGGGGATGGTCTTGATCCCTGTCTCCTCTACAGTGTCACGAACCTCATTCCATAGTTCATCAGGCACTCTATCTGTCAGATCTAGACCCTTAAATCTATTTCTCACTTCCACTGTATAATCATAAGGGATTTGATTTAGGTCATACCTGAATGGTCTAGCGGTTTTCCCTACTTTCTTCAATTTAAGTCTGAATTTGGCAATAAGGAGTTCATGATCTGAGCCACAGTCAGCTCCCGGTCTTGTTTTTGTTGACTGTATAGAGCTTCTCCATCTTTGGCTGCAAAGAATATAATCAATCTGATTTCGGTGTTGACCATCTGGTGATGTCCATGTGTCCATATGTTTTAAAAGTATGTATCATTATCTGAAAACACTCTATCTCCCTGCTGGTTTGCTTGTTCCGGCCTCTCCTATTTTCTCTGGAACTGAAACTGCAGAGAGCAAGACCCTTCCTTATTATTTACTGAGTTATTCCCCACTGCCTGACACATGCCTGGAAATTAGCAACTGTCCCATAAATACTTGTCAAGTGAATACATGAAGCAAGGATGGATAAGGACTTGATTTCCTTAACAGAAAATCCTTAAAAAAAAGGTTGTTTTTGATGTGCTGACCACACCTGTCCTCATCCTCTCTTGTCATTCTGGCTCCCGATTCTTTCCCACCCTGTTTTGAATTCTGCTTTTGGCTGTCTTTGCAGACAAGGCAAGCATGTTGCATTCAGATCCTCTGCTATCTTTCTGCATCCATTTCTTTTATTTACCCTGCCTATAGCATCACACCAGTCAACCAATTCTAAAGGAAATCAACCCTGACTATTCACTGGAAGGACTAGTCACTGCTGAAGCTGAAGCTCTGTTATTTTGGCCACCTGATGAGAAGCGTCAGTTCATTGGAAAAGATCCTGACGCTGACAAAGATTGAGGGCAGGAGGAGAAGGGGGTGACAGAGGATGAAATGGTTGGGTGGCATCACTGACTCAATGGACGTGAGTTTGAGCAAACTCCAGGAGATGGTAAAAGACACGGAAGCCTAACATGCTGTGGTCCATGGGGTAGCAGAGAGCTGGGCACGACTTAACTACGGAACAACAGCAAGCTGTAGCACAAAAGCCCTTCACATACACACACCTGAAAGTTGCTGGATGTAACTGGTTATATAAAGAGGAATGTTTGGCTGGGAGAATATGACAGTGACAAGCTCCCAGAGCAGCACTTTGGAAGCCAGGCGGTAGCCTGAGTGTTCCAGTTCGGAATTTCCCTATTATGGAGAAAATGAGAAGCAGGGAAGAGGACTCTTTTCATCTGTCTTCAGACGGGCTTGGCACAAGCACATGAAAAAATATTATCCACTTAGTTCCACTGGCCTGGCAGTTGTCGTAAATGTATCTTAAATTCCTAAATGTATCTTAAATTGCATTCTATCCTCCCATGGTATAGTCAGAGGTTTGATTTCTGAGGCTACTAGCCAGACACACATTTTAACAAAAGCTGAGGTCCATTTGTCTATACTGGAAATATATATTTTTCCAGTAAGATAAATATATATATTTATGAATATATATATATGAATATATATAAAAATGAATATATATAAAAATGAATATATATAAAAATGAATATATATATATATATATATAAACAGATCCAAGTAGGGAAGTAGTCACAGAGGAGAACTGGTTTTCATTCAGTCTTCACCCTGGTACTATTTTTGACGGAAGTGTAATCTACACAGAGTAGCAAGCGATGCTTTGAATACTCTGAGGTCTGACTCTGACATCCAAAGGTGGTTTTCACAGAAACAGCTTCGCAACCATCAAATCTATATCCACTGGTGGAATAAAGGTTTCAGTCCCATTGCATTCCAATCAGAACTTAATGATTTCAATGCAGATTAACTGTGGGTTGCTCACTCTATCTGATTTTTAAATGTATCCCTGGAAACTAAGCTTGATGCTTTGCCAAAGAGCGGGCCTTTGCCCTTGGCCTTGACAAAGCTATTCTTCCTCCAACAAGCCCCTAGATAGTTACTCTCCAGAAGGACCAAGAATCTCACTCTAATGTGTCGGGGTGCAGGGAGGGAAGGGGGTTCAGGAATCACACAAGAACTACAGTGCTGGGGGGAGAAGAGCCACTCGTCTGGGTGTCAGAACGTGTGAGACCTCAGCCTGGATGCCCACGGGCAGGACCTCTCGGTTCATTCACCCAACAGTCAGCACACGGAGCTGCAAGGCAGACTCTGCGTTGTTTCATTCTGTCTTTTTAGATGGCAATTCACTTGCAGTTGTGATACTTTGAAGATGATTTAATCTTTCATTGAAAGAGTCATGCGAATCAAAACAAGCAATGGTGACTGTGCAGGCAGTACTCAGCAGGAGTGAAGGAAGGACAGGAACCAGATTTGAGAGGATGACAGATTTTAAGAGCTTTGGAAACTGCTCAGCTGTGGCAGAGGGGGAGATGGGGCAGGTGAGGGAGGCTTGCAGGACCACTCCAGAGCAGATGCCCTCAAATGCACCGGGTCAGGATCCGACAAGCCAGTCGGTAAAATTAGGTTAAAAAGCACAGTTTAATTTACTTCTCTCTGGCTCCATCGATGCTCCTACCGAGAACAGCAGCTCTTCAGACTCCCTGACCTCCACTTCCCATTCTGTGAACGCAGCCATCGCATCCCTGAAGTGTCCTCCTCTGGCATGATGCAGCCACTGCCCCTCGTTCCTCTGGCCCCACTTGGTCTACCAGAGGCCTGGCCCTTCCCCCGTCTGTGTTAGTTTTCTCCAGCCCCTATAACAAAACACCATAGGTCAGGTGGCCTAAAGACAGCAAATAGAGAAATGCAACATGTCACAGTTTTGGAAGCCAGAGGTCCAAGATGGAGGTGATTCAGAAGGCTACGGGGGAAGTCTGCTTCTGGCCCCTCTTTTAGCTGCTGCTGGTTTGCTGGCATCTTTGGCCTCCCTTGGTTTATCGATGAACCTCCCCCGTCTGTGCTTCATCTTCCCTTGATGTTGTGTATGTGTGCAAGGCTGTGTCCAAGCATCCCCCTTTTATAAGAACTGCATTAGGGCCTGCCCTGCTCCTGCCTGGCCTCATCTTAACGAATCACATCCACAACAGCACAGTACACACATCAGGCCACATGCCCAGGTGCTGGGAGTTAGGACCTCGACATGTGGCTTCCCAAGGTATATGTTTCAGCCCATGACACCATCTGGTGCCAGGACCAGCAGATATGCTCACCAGGATGGGGAAGACACTGCCTCCCGTGGCCCATGTTGGAGGCACCACCGTTACTGTTGATGAAGCATGAAGCTTCCACGCTGGGTATTCTCTCCAAGGGTAACTACCTGTGCATGCAACCACTGGTGTGGTGCTGCTCTGATCTCGGATGTTCCACCCTCCCAGGAGACCACAGGGAAATGTTGTCCACTTGAGATTTTTCTTTAACACATCCCCCTGGCTGGGCAGTTGAGCACAATCCACAGACCTGGACTATTGGATGACTAAAGAAGAGACCCTTGTTTTGTCTAATGATCCCTATGACGGCTTTTCATAGAACATGGACAGGTGATGAAAAGGCTGATACTGAAACCACTGTTCATCATCACATCACTTCACAAAGTCACATGGCAACATTCTCAAAACCACAGTCTTTTCATTGTCTCTCTTAGTCTTGCAAGGCCTTCTGTGTTTTATAAAACATGAATGAAGTTAGGAGGAGATAACAATGAAGAATGGGTCTTATTCATATATCAAGGAAAAGTAGCAAATGATTTTTTCAATTCTGTGTAAAGCTACTGAGGCCATTGTAGAACTCACTGTGTACATAATACCGGATTTGAGTCAGGAAGTTATGCATTAAAAAGATGTTGTCAAGATTCAAGTTACTCCATGGAGGATGGCATGGATATAGAGTGTTGACCATAGTGAATTCCCTGTCAGTGAATGTGGTCAAGTCCAAGGTAAATGATGAAAGGCCAAATAGCTGGGCAGAGAGCCAGGTGGTGACTAACTCATCATGGGGGTTCAGTGTCTGTCGGAGGGATGAATGAATGAATGGAAGCATCATACGCATCACCAAAATTCATTGACTTTAAAGTGTCTCTTAACCCTGAGGATCTACGAGTCTATAATTATCTTGTCCCATATCAACCTGCGAAAAACTAGCAGTATTCTTTCTAAAATGTGTGTGCAATGTAAATTACTTTGATGCTAGCTAAGCCATAGATTCATATTTTGGCATTCTGAGAGAGGAAATTCTCTCTGAATGCTCAATGCTGATACGTGTATTGGCTGTCTGGCATGCCATCATTCATGCCATCTGTTCTGGTGGCATTATGCCTAATTGCAAGGTGGCCTGACAGTTTTAAGGGGCTTTGCATGCCAATCACATTTGAGCTTAGCTAGCTAACCTGCAGAACTCAGAACATAACAAGCTGAAAAAAGTTGCCCTGCTGGTAGATCGCAACTTCAAATGAAAAGATCATGCCTCATTAAAAATGGCCACGTTTTTTTGAGTGTGATAGGTACCCTTCAAAGAGTCTCTGTTGCGTTTGCCTTTCCCTCAGTGACCACTGCTATGGACAGGTCATGTGCGAAGAGGATATAATTGACAAAGATTCCATCTTGTCCAGCCTGAATCACTGACACGTTATAAATGTTCAGGATCCCTAAAACTCTCATGCTTGGAAATAAATGCAGCGACCTGCCAGAATTTCACAGCATTGTCTTCCTATAATGAGCAAACATCTGTTCACTCAAATACAGTTTATCTTTTGGAAAAGATGCAGTCGGAGGCTGGATGTGGGTGCATTTGCTTACCTCCTGGAATTGTCATGGAAAAGACCCAACATAAGCATTAAAATATGTAGATTGCAAAACAGGAAATTAAACTGCTTTCTTGACACTGAAAATCTGGGAGTGTACACTTAGGCTTACAGCTGCTGGTTACAGATGAGAAAGTAGGCTCAGCGATGTTAAAAGACTTACTTAAAATCAAATAGGCAGCTTATGCAGAACTGGGATTATATCAGCCAACATACTCTCCTTTCTTCCAACATTACTGGAATAATGATATTTGTTATTCTGGTGAAAATGGTCATGGTGGCTCTAATCAAGTCTGGATTGACCATGATGTCTTTTTCCTTTTTACTTTCTCGTCCTGTAGTAGCTTTTTTTTTTTTTTTTTTTTTTGCAGTATCAACCCAACTGACCATGCATTTAAACATATGTCTTAAGTATTGTTGTCATTGTTAGTCACTAAGTCATATCAACTCTGCATCCCATAGGCTGATTTCATATCCCTCCTCTGTCTATGAAATTTCCCAGGCAAGAATACTGGAGTGGGTTTCCATTTCCTTCTCCAGGGGATCTTCCTGGCCCAGGGTTCAAACCTGCATCTCCTACTTGGCAAGCAGATTCTTTACCATTGAGCCACTAGGGAAGCCCTTTGTAAGTATAGTAACATATAAAATATTTTGAAGATCTGATGTTTTTCATCTTATAAGTAAACTCTTTGAGATATTTAATAAGAGTTAATATGTCATATTTTTATGAAGTGATCTCTGTTTGGAGCCGAGCTCTCACTGTATCTGCTGCAGACAGATGCTTTTGTGTTCTCATATATTTCATAGTATAGTACTCAGTACATAGCAGAAGCACAATACTATTCTGTACTGAATAGAGAGGAGTGAATAAGAGCAGAGAAGGTGGGAATGGAAGGGAAGGAAGTAACACTGCCCACGACTGTGTACATGAATGATGGTGGCTTCCGAGGGCGATGCTCCTCACACACTATTTCTAGGCATCATTCTCTATTTAAACACATTTGCACGCATGCATGACTTCAATACTACATGCACTGAACTTGACAGAGCCTAGTTAAGACTATATTTTCATCCCATTTTAAACCTACCTTATTGGTCTTCTTTACTTCATTTCTGAGCGGTTAGTTCTCATCCCTATTTTCATCATAATAATGTATTATAATACACTCATTTGCAGTCATTAAAACCTCCAAGGTGGTCTAAGTCAGCATTTGTATCTCACTTCTATATTTCCATTGATTCCTACCCCAGGATTCAGGTCTCAATAAGGCTCTGCAGCCTTCCACGGGAAAGCACGGTGTCATCTGCTCTGATTCTTCATCTCAAGTTATACTTTCTAGTTTTTTACACATGCTTAAGGAAGGAGCAAGGATAAGGCCTCTGTGATTAAGGACCTCTGTGTGGATTCCAGAATATTGGTTAGTCTCACTGGAGCAAATACTGTGGGTTTAACTGAAGTATAATTGGCTCCATGTACTCCTTGTTCTCCCTGCTAATGTCAGATAACTCATTGATTGTGTCAGATAATGCATTGATTTTGTCAAATAATGCATTGATTATGTCAATTCAGATCAGTTCAGTCACTCAGTCATGTCCAACCCTGCAACCCCATGGACTGTAGCATGCCAAGCTTCCCTGTCCATCACTAACTCCTGCAGCTTGCTCAAACTCCTGCCCATTGAGTCAGTGATGCCATCCAACCATCTCATCCTTTGTCGTCCCCTTCTCCTCCCACCTTCAATCTTTCCCAGCATCAGTGTCTTTTCCAAAGAGTCAGTTCCTCACATCAGGTGGCCAAAGTATTGGAGTTTCAGCTTCAGCATCAGTCCTTCCAATGAATGTTCAAGACTGATTTCCTTTAGGATGAACTGGTTTGATGTCCTTGCAATCCAAGGGACACTCAAGAGTCTTCTCCAACACCGCAGTTCAAAAGCATCAATTCTTTGGCTCTCAGCTTTCTTTATGATCCAACTCTCACATCCATATGTGACTATTGGAAAAATGATAGCTTTGACTAGACAGATCTTTGTCAGCAAAGTAATGTGTCTGCTTTTTAATATGCTGTCTAGGTTAGTCATAGCTTTTCTTCCAAGGAACAAGTGTCTTTTAATTTCATGGCTGCAGTCACCATCTGCAGTGATTTTGGAGACCAAGAAAATAAAGTCTGTCACCGTTTCTATTGTTTTCCCATCTATTTGCCATGAAGTGATGGGACTGGATGGCCGACAGACGATGAGAAGATTAGATAGCATCACCGATTCAATGGACATGAACTTGGGTGAACTCCAGGAGATGAAAAGGAACAGGATAGCCTGTTGTGCTGCAGTCCATGGGGTCCCAAAGAGTCGGATATGACTGAGCGACTGAACTGAACTGATAGGACCAGATGCCATGATCTTCGTTTTCTGAATGTTGAGTTTTAAACCAGCTTTTTCACTCTCCTCTGATAATGATTTCACTCTGCGGGGGACTGCCCGTGAAGGGTTAAGTCTTGGGAGCTGCTCGGCGTTATGCAGAGCCTTAGGCACGTCCCTAAGCTCCCTGTCCCGCCCCCCTGAAGAATTTACTACCCTTAAGGCTCCAGGACGTCTCGGTCTTGCAACATTTCATAGAAGATAGATTAGCTTATTGATAGAAGATAGATTATCTATTTGTGATCTGCACACAATGGTAAGGGTCTTGTGATTGTATCTGGAGATTAATATACAATCTTGTGAATGTCAGAAGTCATGTACTTTATCCTATATATACTGCAGCACAATAAAGGAAGGCATCAGCCATTTTGGTCTGATCCTCTCAACCCCATCTTTTGTCTCTCTCTTATTTTTCTTAGCAGGGACGCTCCGTTCTCTCCCTGTGCAGGTGTGACTCTTGCTTGTGCTGGCCGCGGCACACTCTTATCTGATTATGTCAGATAATGCATGGATTGTGTCAGATAATGCATTATCTGATGTCAAACTCTGTATTCCACATGACCCAAAGTACCTTTAGTTCAAAATGAGTTCTCTAGATGAAGGATGTGTAATAGCACAATGTTTTAAAGTTTTTTTTTGACAAAATGTGGTATTATCAATGTTTATGGGAAAGCAGTGAGATAATGCATCAGTATGGACGATGTTCAGTTGCTTTCCTGGGAGTCTTTTCTTGCCTATAGGAAAACCCCAAATTCTTGCTCTCCAAAATCTGCAGACGTACACACCTGCTCGGGGAAATACAGACCTCTCCCAAGGGAAATGAAGAAACTTGGCAAAAGACGTAGGGCTACCTAAAAGGAAAATGCCAGCACCTTCCAGTTAGAGCATTCCTCTCCAGCGGAAAGGCAGACACGTCCCTATAGCAACACAGACCTTCCCAACAGCAGAGGTGTCTGCCGTTGGGGTTGCATTCACCTCTGGAGGTGATGCTGCGTCCACCACTCACCCAGGTGGAATCCAGGCCCATCCTGAGAGTCCCTCCTTTTCCCCTGGGAAGAGGCTGGTGTCCCCATGAGTTTGTTCCTGATTGTGGGAGCGGTGCAGTTATTTCCAAGCTGGCATAGGGGAACTGGCTGGCTCTTGGTCTTTTCTTGGGATGGCACCCATTCTCTTCCTGAGACACCTCACTTGCACCAGCCTGGTGGTGATCCTGGGGCCCTCTGCCCTGTCTTCCCTTTTCTCTCTCCAGCTAGGGTTCATTTCTAGTATCCCCTTATTTAAAGTTCAAAGAAGAATGACAGATGATCTCTGAACCACCTTTGACTACTTCTTAGCAATTTCTGAAAAGGATGAGTCTAGCTACCATTTTTAGAAAGCGACAGACTTGTCCATCTTGGTTCTCAGCTTAATGGCTCTAAAAATGAGGGAAAATGTATATCCAGTTACATTTATTTATATCCAATCTTGATCTGAAAACTCTCCGAGGTAGTTCTTAGAAAAATAATATTTAATTAGTTGAATAATTTTTTCTAGGAATTCACTCAATCCCTGCGTTTAGGACTTTTTATTGTATGATGACCCAAAGCAATCTTCAGTTCAAAATGAGTTCTCTAGACAAAGGATGTATAATAGTACAATGTTTTAAAGTTTCTTTGATAAAATGCAGCATTATCTTAACAATGTTTATGAGAAAGCAGTGAGTCATTTTCTCAAAGGGCAGCAGAGATCAAAACGCTATATAGATGGTCCAGGTGCCATACATACAAATTGAAAGCCTGGGATTCACTTAGTTCTTAATGCACATAAGTAACAACACCGTTTTGATAGCATTCATTTTCTGATCTGTAAAGGAATGGAAATTAAATGTATCTCAATGAGTTAACCTAGGGTTTGCACAATGTAACATAATGTCTCCTAACCGACACATAGAAACATTTCTTTAAATTTGTGAAAGAAAAATATGATTTATTAAAATCAGAGTCTTACCTACGTAAACACATTTTGAACCATTCACATCTCTCAATATTTCATTTCAAGAAATCCGGATAAATATTATATCCCCATATGATGGATGGGAAAATTAAGCCCAAGGTCATATTTGCTAAATAAGTAAGACCCTTTCTTGAAAGACAAATCATAGCATCATAGTTTTTATCTTCTATCATGACTGGGGAGTGAAATCACTTCGCAAAGCAAGAATGTTCTCGCGTGCTGTCTGGGTCAATTATCATCATTTGGCCGGTCCTTCTGCCTCTCACAGGGAGGCCATGTCAATAAGCCAAGCCCTCCAAGGCTTCATGTGGCTGCAATTAAGGTTCAGCCCTCCCCTGGGATTTTCAGAATCTGGGCATATTGTGGATAAATCCACACCATCTGAAAAGGTGGGGAGGAGAGAAATAAACAGGACAGGAGATTGCCAGCTTTCCATGAGACATGCTTGCTTTTCTGCACCCTTCTTCGCTTCAGTGATGACTTTTATGTTCTATTGATTTTCATGTTATTTCCCATTTTTGAGCAGAATGGCTTGAAGCAATAGCAGCAATAAAGCCATGTTCCTGTCAGTCATCTCTGTCTTTCTCACCCACACACATGTTCTCTCCATTGCGTACACACAAACACACATAACTCTTGTGAGTGTTGAGTTTCCAAAAAGAGGAAAAAAGGCTGAGATTTCTAGGACAATCTAGGACCACCCCTCAAAGCTTTTAGAATTTGGAACTGTTCTTAGAACACATCTGAAAAGGGATGAGCGCATTGAACTCCAGCACCTCTGATCTTGAGGGCTGGCATCATGGACCCACCAACTTTTTCAACTTTGGCATTTTACCCAGAAATGCATTCCCCCACCCCCACCCCCACCCCCAGTTTCTGCCCTGTGTTAGGCCATGTGATATTATTCAAGAGTATCTGTAGAATAATCCTGAAGAGGACAGCAGGGCAGAGTCAGCATAAAGCCAGGAGGAGTTAAAGACCAAGGGCCATGGTTGACAAAATCACAAGAAGCCCACCTGGTTTACACACCTGGTGGAATCTTCAGGACAGTGAATAGAAGGGATATCACTCCCATGATAAGATTGGATTACAAAGCGGAGCCGGCCCTAAGGTAGAGTGTCCTGGAAACACTGAGCTAAAGATGGGCCCGTATAGGTGACAAGCCTAATCCTGAACGTATGTGTACTCAGTTGTGTCCAGCTCTTTGTGACCTCATGGACTGTAGCCCGCCAGGCTCCTCTGTCCTTGGACTTCTCCAGGCGAGAATACTGGAGCGTGTTGCCATTTCATCCTCCAGGGGATCTTCCCAGCCCGGGGATCAAATCCCCACCTCCTGCAAGTTTCCTGCATTGGCAGACAGATTCTTTACCACTGAGTAGCCTGGGAAGCCCCTCATCCTGAATAAAGATGAGCAAACCAAATACGTAAATAAGAACAAAGTATGAGCAGGGAGATTTTACGTGAGGAGGATACTTTATTTCTGGCTTTGAGATGGGGGTGACCACCTGTCAGGGAAGATAGGAGGCCTCTAGGAATGAGTGGTACCAGCTGTGTGAGTCCTTCAATTTTGTTCTGTTTTTTAAAGATTATTTGGCTGTTCTGTCTGCCCTGCATCTCCCTGTGAATCTTAGGTTTGGCGTGCATTTGTTTGTCCTTAAGATTATTTATTCTACACACAAAAAAATAAATAACTTTCTTAGGTACAGGCAGCAATTCCTTCACCATTTATGGAAAATCAAAAAGGTTTTGATGCTGGAACACTGAATCTGGTGTCCTATTTCTCAATCACTTTATATTTATCATCTCATTTACTTTCTTCGGGAGGCAGTGGGCTGGTTGAGAATAACTGGCGTAACGGAAACACTGGGACTGTAGCTGAGAACGAAAGAACAACCTGAAGGGCAGGGGTGAGAAACAGATAGAAATTCCAGGCCCAAGTGAAGCCACAGCCGCAAGCATAAGTGATGTGGTCAAGGTGTTCGGCACACATCACACTGCTTCATAGGCATATACTGAATTAATTAATAGGTCAAGGTCAAGAATTTGAGTAATGGTGTGGGATTCACATGGAGGCTCTCTGAGCCGTGCGGAGGGCCAGAGGGTCATTTCTGTGTGGGTGTAGCTGCTGCCTGGGTCCCAGAGAAGCTGAGTAATGAAATTATACAATCTACATTGTATAATTGTGTCCTCCTCTCTTATTTCCCTTTAAGTCCAGTTCTTTTGAGCCTAACTGAGATACACGTTTATGACATTTGATTACTGGCTTTTCAAGCACAGCGTAACACAGTCTGTTTTCATCTGCTGTTTGCTTAGCGCTCATCAGATGCTGGCCTCCCCCAGCAGCCTCTCAGTGGAATCAGCTCGGGTCTGCATGCTAGTGTCTTAGCTTGTTCCGATGCCATCAGAAAATCCCGCAGACTGGGTGGATGGTAAACAATAGAGATTTATCCTTCACAATGCTGGTGGCCAGAAGTCTAAGATGGAGGCACCAGCAGGGTCCTTTTCTGGTGAGGGTCCTCCTGGTTCACAGTTCACACCTCGTTTATGGAGGAAGGGGCGATGGAGCTCTCTGTGTCCTGTTTATAAGGATCTCCTAGAACTAACGCCAAAAAAAGATGTCCTTTTCATCATAGGGGACTGGAATGCAAAAGCAGGAAGTCAGGAGATACCTGGAGTAACAGGCAAGTTTGGCTTTGGAGTACAGAATGAAGCAGGGGAAAGGCTAAGAGAGTTTTGCCAAAAGAATGCATTGGACATAGCAAACACTCTCTTCCATCAATGCACGGGAGGACTCTACACACGGACATCACCAGGTGGTCAACACCAAAGTCAGATTGATTATATTCTTTGCAGCCGAAGATGGAAAAGCTCTATACAGTCAGCAACAGCAAGGCTGGGAGCTGACTCTGGCTCAGATCATCATTTCCTTCTTGAAAACTTCAGGCTCAAATTGAAGAAAGTAGGGAAAACCACTAGGCCATTCAGGTTTACAAGAACATGTGTTCCATTTATGACGGTTCCTCCCTGGTGACCCTCCCAGCTCCCAAAGGCCCTGTCTCCTAACACCATCACATCTGGGGTTAAGACTTCAATATATGAATATGGGGAGGACACAAACATTCAGTTTCAAGCACAGGTCAAACGACATAATCTTTCTATGACTCAACCTCTTTGTTATTAAAAAACGTGAATAATCGTCACACCTACCTCATAGTTTGTTTTGAGGATTAGATGAGTTCATATATGGAAACTACTTAGAATAACATCTGTCATGCTGCTACTAAGTCATTTCAGTCGTGTCCAACTCTGTGCAACCCCATAGACGGCAGCCCACCAGGCTCCCCCGTCCCTGGGATTCTCCAGGCAAGAACACTGGAGTCGGTTGCCATTTCCTTCTCCAACATCTGTCATAGATAGTATTAATCTAAATACACATTAATATATTCCACTGTTCTGAAAGGTATCTGAAAAACTATACTTCTCACTTCTCCCGGGATTTAACAAGTACTTGGGTAGATATAACGCAGACATGAAATAACTGCAGCATAACTAAGTAATAAATCTTGTTTAATTGCCTGTAAGTACAATGGGTATTGGGGCTTCCCAGGTGGCACCAGTGGTAAAGAACCCATCTGGCAATGCAGGAGCTGCAGGAGACACAGGTTTGATCCCTGAGTCGGAAGATCCCCTGGAGGAGGGCACAGCAACCCACTCCAGTGTTCTTGCCTAGAGCATCCCATGGCCAGAGGAGCCTGGCAGGCTAGAGTCCACGTGGTCACTAAGAGTCAGCCACGACTGAAGAGACTGACCATGCATGCAATGGTTATTCAGAGGTCGAGAGAGAATCTGGAATTGGCACAAGCAGAGAAGATTCCTAAAGAGGATCAGGAGTCCTCAAAATACAAGATGCCGCTTGTTTCTGCTACACTGTTTCTCCTCAAGTCCAGCCTTTTTGGCAAGAGCAGCTACTGCCCTAACTCCCCCCCACCCCCACATTATACAAAATATTGCCATGTTTAAACCTTGGCCATGAGCATTTGTGCAGTTATATGAGGAATGGAATGTGTATTCCAGAGGGATCTAATTCCATATATCACTCAGCATCTAAATAGCATTTTGGAGTAGGTTTTAGGGTTCTTTGATTAATCCTCTTCCCCTGACAGGTTTTAAATAATCTATTCAGGACGTTTAGAGCTTAGCAGAACCTAAGCACCACCTTCGTATTCTGGAATTTCTCTCCATGGTCACTGCTACACATTATTCTCCAAGGTCAGGGTGGGGAATGGTCTTCCCCGGTGGCTTAGATGGTAAAGAATCCGCCTGCAATGCAGGAAACCTGGGTTCAATTGCTAGGTTGGGAAGATCCACTGGAGAAGGGGGTCTACCCACTCCAGTATTCTGGCCTGGAGAATTCCGTGGACTATACAGTCCATGGGGTCGCAAAGAGTCAGACATGACTGAGTGACTTTCACTTTCAGTTTCAGGGCGGGGCACATCCAGCACTCGGTCAGGCAGACTCAATCCAGCCCTGCGGGTGCTGACCTGCTGGGCTCCACCAGCACCTGCATCAGGCGGTGTGCCTTCTGTCTGGCTGGTCCTGCTTCCTGGATACACTGAGTCTTCTTGAAAGGATTTCTTCTGACTTAGGATGGCTCACCTTATTTTCTGACATTATGACATGCATGCAGTACTAATGGCACATGAAGTTTGAATTCTAATCTTTTCCAAGGTGAGCGACATGCTGTGAGAAACCCTCTGGTGAGGCTGGGCAGGGACAGTCCCAGCTCCTGTGAGCCCCGTGATCCAAAGGGTAAATAGCTTCCACCCTGACAACTGTTCTGCACCCAGATGACACTTCCAGCACAGTATTCAATAAATCACAGGAGATTTTCAGCACCCTGTTATAAAACAGGCTTTGTTCTGGATGATTTTACCCAACTGTGGACTAATGTCAGTGTTCTGAGGATGTTTAAGGTAGTCAGTGGCACCTCACTCCAGTACTCTTGCCTGGAAAAATCCCATGGGCGGAGGAGCCTAGTGGGCTGCAGTCCATGGGGTCGCTAGGAGTCGGACACAACTGAGAGACTTCCCTTTCACTTTTCACTTTCATTCATTAGAGAAGGAAGTGGCAACCCACTCCAGTGTTCTTGCCCGGAGAATCCCAGGGACGGGGGAGCCTGGAGGGCTGCCACCTACGGGATCACACAGGGTCGGACACGACTGAAGTGACTTAGCAGCAGCAGGCTACATTAAGGCGTTAGGTAAATTAAATGCATTTTTTACTTACAATGTTTTCAACTTCTGATGCATTTATCAATCTCTACTTACATAAGTCTGGTAAGTAGAGAAAGATCTGTACATAAAATAATACATATACATAGAATACATTTATACTTATACATTAAATACAGTATAGGAATATATGTTATATATCATCTATTTTTACATAGTTTAAGTATGTACAATATGCAAATTTTTATGGTTTATCAGGTTTATATAATGTCGTCGTAATTAGAGAAATATCTGTACATAAAATAATACATATATATAATACATTTGTGATTATTATATATAATACAGGAATATATGTCATATATAATATATTTATATAATCTCTAATATGCACAATATAAATATATAACATATTTATACATTATATATTATATACCGTGTTTTATATACATGTATTAAAAATCAAGAGTCTTCCATTCCAGAGACAGTAAGAGCATTATTTCTCTTTGGAGCCAGCATGGTAAATAATTAGCATGTGTATGTTGAGTGGAGGACAGAAGATATTGTTGAAAAGGAGAGGTCAGGCAGCGAGCAACAGCTAGGAGCAGGAATCTACCACCGGCCTCTGCAGAGACTCCCTGTGGGTAGGATAACACGGTGAGGAAGGGTCTGCCTTTTGGAAAGAAGCTGATGAGATTTCTTGGCCTGTATTTGCCACATATTAACTATCTAGTCTTGGGCAAGCCTCTTTGCATTCTTATCTGAAAAATGAGATTAGTAACACCAGCTATGCCATAACGTTGGTGAAAAGACAAGAATTGAAAGTAAAAGAAATAGAATAGTTGTGTTAGAACAATGCGTAACACAGGATAACTTTGTCATAAATATCAGCTTTAGTCATTATTATTTTATCCACTTTTAAATGAAATGTTTGAGAAAACAGCTGTACCAGACTTTGATAGATAACATAGTATTTGAATCACCCAACTGACTCCACATGTTTGGTTCCCATTCTTACTAAAACAATTCCTGACTTTGCTTCTTTCATAGCTCAGTTGGCAGAAAATGAATTCACATTCACACTGAAATGAACTTTCCAGCCTGTGCAACACAGCCTTCCCACTAGAAAGGAACATACTGATATTATGATTCTGGCATTAAGAACTGAGTCAGTATCATTTAATCCCCCTGAGACAAATCTCTCCTGGGTATAAACAAGAGTGGATTTCTGGTCAACCCCCCATCCCCAAGCATGTTGAGTTCATTTGAGCAACATCAATAAATGGGACCTTTAGTGGTCACCTGTGGTGCCAGTTCCCGCATCTACTTAGAACCCACTGAAGTGTCCCCAGGACACCCAGGGGAGTCCTATGCACACTGAAGTAAGTGGGAAAGGTTGGTTCCATTGGCCTTGCTTCCCTGGGGTTTGTTAATCCTAATATGATCTGATACAAACATTTTTGTTCATTATTCTTTCCAGCAAAACACCTACAAAGATACCCATCTGATTGTTATATCCTATATTTTAGCTCTTGCTGCTGGACAGGCTGCAAAACCAATTGGGATGTATGCAATCTATTATAGGTTGAATTGTGTCCCCCAGAAAGATATGTGAAAGTCCCAACTCCCAGTGTCTCCAGATGTGACTCTATGTGAAAACAGGGCCATTGAGGATAAAATTGGTTAGCATGAGGTTATGATGGACTGCAGTGAGCCCCAAACCCAATATGATTGGTGTCCTTAAAAGAAGAGGAGAGGCACAAATAGGAGAATGACATGTGAAGACAGACACGTGCTAACCAAGGAAGGCCAGGGATTGGTACTAAGTCTAGAGAAGGAAGTGGCAAGAAAGACTCTCTATAGATTTCAGGGGGAGGATGGTCCTGCCAACACCATGATTTTGGAGTTCTCCTCTCCAAAACTGTAAAACAATAACTGTGTCTTGTGCTAAGTCTCCCAGTTTGTGGTGTTTTATTCCAACAGCCGTGACCCCCCACCAGCAGCCATTAGAACCTTTGGCCTCACTGACCCTGGATTTGCTTAAGGCACCATCCTATGCTGAGCATATGTTTGACATGAGGTTGGAAAAAGCAGCACTTCATCTTAGGCATCAAATACAAACAAATAAGAATATTTGGGATCCTAATGTGAAAATGCCTGTTTCTATTAGTTGGCTCTGATTAGCTATCTGCCTTTTCCTACTAAAAGGAAAATCCATGGTGTAATTGAATTAGTCAGTCTTTTGTAAATGAATGGTTTAGAACAGAATGGCTTTATCAAGATATCCTTGTAGGATTTTTATCCCTCATTGATTCCATCCCAGTAAGTGCAGGCAATTCAACATCAAGAAAAAGAAGAATATGCTGAAGATGCATTATTTTATAATGTAGAGAAGCAGACCTATAGAGATTCTTATAGACTTTGAATGCCAGCCAGATTTTGAAAAGGGCTAAATTCTTCCAAGTTATTTGTTATTTTGGGGAACTGGATCCATACAATAGTGGAAATTTTACCATATCAGTTAATATGATAGAAAAATGTGATGTATCGATTATCCTCTGGTCAAATACTCCATCTCATAGAGCTCTTGACTCAGACATTCTGACTTGACTGGATGGGTTATCAGCCAAGGAATAAACTGGCTGATCCCATGAAAGCATTATAGTGAGGGAGGTGCAGTTGCTGGAAAAAAAAAAAAAAGAGTGCCATAAATTTTGTGTCCGGTAGCTCTTCATGCAGACTCACATTCTACACAGATGGCAGCACATTTCAGTTGCATAAGCAGCCCCTTATCACCATCTCTCTCTTTTGTGTACGTTACCATGGCAAGCAGAGCCCAAGGCTATTGGCAGAGCTGGAAAAAAAAATTTTTTTTAAATGATTGCCACTGCTTTGGGATTAGGTAAACTGCGAGGACCCAGAAGCAGGGCTTTCCAGTTTGAGGACTTGCGCATTTGCCAAATGAGTGGTTTTGAAAATTGGCCTTCCTTTGCTGAAACATGTTTTTCTACACTCTAAGAAACCTCCGCTTAAAAGGGAAATGTTGTGTCAGGACACAGGAGGCAAATTGAACACTGTGCCTCCTACTTTGTCTTTATTTTCATTTTCTCTTGTAGAACGAAGACAGGCCAAATACAAGCCACATTTATATTCTACCACCCTTTTTGGTGGCTTCCAGGAGACAGTCTGGAGGCGCTTGACAGAGTAACCCCACTTGCAGGAGCATCTACTATGCCTAAGAGACAGCTATGAATAACAGGTTGACCAGAAGTCCAGGTGAGCCAGGAAACCTCCTGGAAGCATTTGAGATAGATGTTCTGTGACCTCAAGTCTACAGAACAGACTTTGACAAAGGCACATGGGAATATTGTCCAAATGCCCTTCTTCCAGTCTCACGATTTTTAGCAGAATATATTGACAACAAAGAGCCAGGGTAGTATGGAGGACCCCCAAAATAAAAATCATGAAATCCTGGAGGTTTAAGTAAGGAGACCCTCCTTTCCAACTTGCTGCCAGAGGTAAAAACTAGTTGAGTTGGAAGACTAGTTGCAGAGAGAGGATGGGCAGTGGGGAGGTTGGTTCTGAACCAGCATCTACAGCCCACAAGTGGTAAAGGAGAGGGAGGTACACATTTCACCATCCTAAGAATCTAGAAATGTGGCCACAGAGCCTGTCTCCTCAGAACAGGACTTTTGGACTAGAATCTAGAGCTTCCTCCACGGCATCAAAGTGTCTTCTCTTGTTATTAACCATGATAATGGAGACCAGCGATCTCAGATGTTTCATCTTTAAATGCTCTGCAATGGTTACTAATTGCGGGTAACTAATGGTTACCTTCCCCAGCCCGAGGGTGGGGGAGGGGTGGTAAGCTCATGCTGTCTTGGCTCAGCATCCAGATCCCAGAAATCTGAATGAGGTTTAGGGTTTTATTTGGGAGCCGTGTCATCCTACCATGTATGTTGCGTGCCCATCAGCTGTTCTAGGCCCAGGGGAGCAGAAGCAATAAGCTGCTGCTGATGCAGAGGGCAGCCCTGGAAGGGGTGAGCCTGGCGTGGGGGCATCGGGGGAGGGGATGAATACAGCTCAGCTGCACGTGGATGTTCTGGGGAAAGCCCACTTGGTTGCCGTGTCTGTAGTGGCACATGTCATTTAATGAGAACTGAGAGGGAAAAACCTGAATCATTTACTTACTATCTGATGATTGAGTCTGGTATGGAGACAATTTAGCGGAGGAAAAAATGAAAACACGGGAACCTGAAATATCACTAAATCTTCAAGGCAGAAAGCACTTGGTTATTGGCCCACATGCCTGGGGAAGTCCTGATGGCCTGGGGCTGCTCTTGCTTTCCCATGGACAGAAGCCATGAAGCCTGAGATGACATCACGCTGTGTGTCCATGGCCTTCTACACCTGCCCTGGTCTAGGTGTCCCATGAAGTCCAGGACCCCAGCATCCTCTGTCTTCCCTTTAAGAGGAGAACTTAACAGCATTCCCCTTGAGTGTAGGCTAGACTTGCTTCCAAGACACAAAATAAGGAGGAAATGATGGTGTCTGACCAGGTCATAAAATCTACAGCAGCTTCTTGAGTGCCCTTCTCCTCTATCTTTATCTTTGTCTCTCCCTCTCTCTCTGTCTCACACACTCTCCTCTCTGTCCCATCACTTGATTTGAGGGAATCTGATTGATTTGTAGATGGGCTTACATGCCAAGAACTGATGCCTCCAGATTCCAGGCACATGAGGTAGCACCTTGGAAGCCCACAGTCAAGCTTTCAGAGGTTGTCACTCCTACCCAACAGCTAGACCATCAGCTTTCAGGATACCCTGAGCCAGAGCACTGTGCTAAGCTGAACCCTTGTTTGTTCCTGACCCTAAGAAGCTGTGTGTTAGGCTGAACTTCCAAGTTTTGGTGGTAACTTGTCACAGGCCAGAGATAATTGATATACCCTGGACTCATCCTTTCACACAGCTTTTCTAGTCCTCTGGCAGAACTGCTCTTACCTGGGTCATTAGTAGATCCAACCTGCCCTCTGAATTCCTAAACCAATATATAAGCTCTTGAACCCAGAATCCAGCGTTCTTGTTGGCATCTAAGGGATTAGCTTGGAAACCTTAAATGGACCTTGTTATATTTGTTACACTTCCTAGAAACAGCTTCATCCTGGTTGTTTGGTTGGGAAAGTACAGGAAATGTAAGGGGGTTTCGTGAGAAGATGAATGGCACTGAAGCTGAGCTCTGTTGTTCTTGAGTGGGAGTGAAGGGGTGGAGGTAATTTTAATGTGGCAAACAGTGGGCATGGGAGTGCAGCAACCATGTGGTATCATTTATTCTGTGACAATCATTATTTCTTGACATTAAATTAATATCATTTCCTGTCGCAATTACAAAGGTGCTTTTTTTCTCCAGTCTTCAAAATAAAATTTCACCAACACATATTGAGTAATTACATGCCTGAACTCTGGCATTTTAAGTATGAGTAAAACATTGAAATTCAATTCTATAAGGGACACAGACATCTCTAAATCCCTGAGTAACTAGATTAAGAGCTACTCTGGATATATAAAGGATATGTTAATTGAAATGCTTTATGGGAGAGAGATTGCATGAAGATTAGGACTTTATGGAAGAAGGGGGAACAGAGTCGAAATATGAAACCTGTCTAGAATTCCAACAGGGTAGAAGTGGGGAAGAAAATATTCCAGGTGAAGGAAACGCCCTAATCAGAGGCTTGAAGATGGAGGAAATACAATTTTAATGCAGACTGAATTATCTGAGTCATTCAGGAGATAAGACTGGAAGAATCCACATGGCCATTGTGGAAATATTCATAGGGGTCTGGCTCTTTTTTTGTGTTTTAAAACCCATTCCTATCAAATATCTCAACTTTGTTAATGCTGTCATCATGGTATTCTATAGTTTTCCACGGTCTTTGCAACTTGCAAAACATTTGAGTTTCATTAGCTCATAGAAATTTACCAGAATGAATCAAATTTAGCAAACGGTTACAGCTTCTTCCAGTGGCAACAGGAGGGGAGAACAAGCTCAGAAACACAGAAGGGACTCGTGAGACATTAATCATCGTGTTTCTTGGCACCAGTGCTGATCACACCAAGAGGTACTGGCAAAAGCCCAAGAGAAAATGAATATGCAACATTTAACCTTTTTCCTTCAAATGACATGTACTCCTTTAGGTGTGTTATCTGACACTCAGTATAACAGATACCCTAGAAAGCATGACTCTCTCTCTCTCTCTCTCTCTCTCTCTCTCTCTCTCTGCAATCCCCAAATTTGAAGTCCAGTGGATCTGCTTACAATTCTGTGAAAGTGTTCATATCTGGTATCCCAGATATATTAAAAAATTCTGAATTTTTTTAAAATTTAAATAGTACAGTTCTTTCTGTACTGTTTCATACAGGCCTGTATGATTTTCTTTATTCTTTTTTTTTTAAATGACTGGCTTTCTTATTTGTATTTTCTAGATTTGGCTGAAATTTGATGTTAGCTCTTTTATGAATAATCTTAATGGGATACAGAATTTTCCATCATTAATTACTAAACTGCTAACTTTGTATCTGGATAATTGCTAAAAATAATTAAAAGTTGAAGTAAATCCTTTGAGAAGTCCACACCTAAACCCAAGTCATTCAAATTCAGGGCCTCTCCATAATTATATTATGAAGTAAACATAAGATATGTTACTTTCTCATCATGACATTTCCTAAGCATCCCGTGAGAGCATCATCAGGAGAGAAAATAAAAGAAATATTTAGTACCAAAATAGGCCAAGAGGGCAAAAGATGTTTCCTATCTCATACCTGAGTGTCTTACTCTTGGAGCTCTTCATCTAAAAGTGATATTTGTAGAGTGTTTTAGAGTTTAAAAAGAATATTCATCCCCTTTTCATGTTATTCTTTCAGTATACTCTGAGTCATCATCAGCCTTATTTTTCTAATGGAGAAACTCAAGATCATAGAAGTTAAATAATTTATTTTGCTGGCCTACGTTTTGCCTTAATATCTTTGAAATAAGGATCCATCTCACAATTAATGCATTAGCAATTATGCCTTTGTGGCAGTATTGTCTTTCATATCAGTGTTGCATATACATCTTCAAGTCAATAAAATATGCAAATTCCAAATTTCATGTGGCTTATGAGTAGTGTTTAAAATCAACTCTGATTCCAAATTATTAATAAGCCTCTTCCCATGAAACTGCTACCTCACTCAAGATCATCTGTGAAAAATAAATCAACCAACAGAAAAAAATTTGAACACAGTGGATTTTGAGCTGCAAATACATCTGTATTCAAAATATGCAAATATTATGTGCTGCATTGCTTTTTAATAACAAAATATCAGTGCATTCCTATCAAATTTGAATTATCTATATCTTTTTGTCATTGTTCAGTTGCTCCGTTGCGCCAACTCTTGGTGACTCCATGGACTGCAGCATGCCAGGCTTCCCTGTACTTTCTCCCAGAGCTTGCTCAAACTCATGCCCATTGAGTCGGTGATGCCATCCAACTATCCCGTCTTCCGTTGTCTTCTTCTCTTGCCTTCTATATCTTTTAAATCAGTGTAATTATGTAAACACTTACCAAGAGTGTCTTTTGCGCAGGAGACGCTGCCCTTCTTTGTGAAACTTCTACATAGCTTCTTAAAATTCATATTACACCCTTATGAGAGAAGATGATGGGGATATAAATTGACAAGCAATCCTACTATGTAAGAGGTTTGTGTGCAGAACTTTTACAGACTTTGCCTCATTAAAATTCCCTTTTTGTAGACAAGTAGACTGAGGTTTATAAAATTACGCTTTCCCCATGATATCAGAAATAAAATTGTTGAACTGAAAGTAAAATCAAATCTTCTCACTCACCAAACCAATTTTCTTCCTTTATTTCATGTAAGTAGGTAGCTCTTATATAAGATATGAAAAGAGACACACAATTATTTTGGTGTTTTGTAAGAAGAGAGTTTTGTAGTATATGGAGAAAGCGAGTACAAAATAATCTCTCCTCTAATCAAACAAACTATCTTCTACTTTGTGAGCAAACCTCCTGCTGGGGATATTTCTCAAGAGACATTCTCATCACAAATGGAGTATGAAATCAATAAAATGATCAAAGAGTTGGCACAGGAGAAAAGAGAAGGCCCGGCAACTTTATTTGTTAATAAAAGTACTAGATAACTAGAAACTTCAAATTTGCTTGTGAATTCTTTTCATTTCATAAAGATACTTCTATCCAAAAAAGGAGGAGAAAAGGGACATTTTTTTCAACTCTAACCCTGAGCTGGGCACTGTATGTTTACTATCAATTTTTATTCCTAAGACAACTCTGCGAGTTATTATAACTCTTGCAAGTGTAAATATGTTGCAATGCAAATAGCTTGCCCAGGGTCACATAATTGTGTTTCGTTCCAGAACCACAGGACCTTTCTACTCTATAACATTGATGGGTTTGGAGAGCCCACCATGTATGCACATTGGCCAATAAATGAACAGCTGGAGTCTGAAGACTGCCACCCTCCTGCCTGGGATACTGACTCAGCTAAACTATTGGAGCTTCTGTTTGAGTTCCGATAGAGTGGAACTAAATGAATCTGAATTAATACTGATCATATATTTCATTGATCACTATTAATCTTAAAACCTGTTTTCCACTCTCATTTATCTTCATGATACTCCATTGCTGATTACCATGGTTATTGTAGTTGTTCTTACATCATAAAACAATATTATTTTTCAGATGAGGAAGAGTACACGTGTAGAACTGACAAGGTCACACAGATATTATGGGATAGATCTCACATTTTTAGCTCTTTCTCAAATGTGTTTTTGGGGAGAGTCCAGGCATGGACAGGTGATGGACTTACTTCCTTGGTATATTTACAAAGGTTGAAGATAATTCAGTCAGAGATGTTGGTGTTTTGAAAACCAAAGAGTGGCAGATACACCTATGTTTCCTATGCAGAACATTCAAAGCACACCATGGGGCTGATGTTGGAGAAAGAGTTCGTGTGAGTGAAATGGATGTTAGTAAGAGTTCTCAAAGATGGAGACGCTGTGGCTGGAGAGAAGGAGACTGTCTCAGCAGCACAGACTTCATCCTTCACAGGAGGCATGATGTGTTTCCTTGGCTATCTCCATGCCCTTGGAGAAGGGCACGGCAACCCACTTCAGTATTCTTGGCTAGAGAATCTCATGGACAGAGGAACCTGGCAGACTATGGTCCATAGGGTCACAAATTGAAGCAACAAATTGGTCAGACAGAATTGAAGCAACTTAGCACACGTGCCCTTGACCTATCTTTAAAGAAAGGCAAACTGGTGGGTCCTTAAGAATTTGAGCTGGAGGTGGGATGGAGATTCAAGAAGGGGGGACATATGTATACTTATGACTGACTCATGTTGATGTAAGGCAATCAGTCAGTTCAGTTCACTCAGTCATGTCTGACTCTTTGCAACCCCATGGACTGCAGCACTCCAGGCTTCCCTGTCTATCACCAACTCCTGGAGCTTGCTCAAACTCATGTCCATTGAGTCGGTGATACCATGATGCATGTATGGCAGAAGATAACACAACGTTATAAAACAATTTTCCTCCAAGTGAAAAAAAAAGAAATTGAGCGCTAAGCAGTCTTGACCCCGGCTTCTCCACTGAATATCTCTGAGACCTCAGGTGGCTTACCTCTGTTCCCTGTGCTTCAGTTTCCCCCCAGGAAGTCATGCTGATCTCACTTTCATCTTTCTCAGACTTTTCATGAGAACATATAAAGTGCTTGGAGCCATCTCAGACACAGATTTGGGAAGGAGGTGTTAGGGACTGTTCTTCCACCCGCGATAGCTTCCATGTTCCTATCTGTAGAATGGGGATTGGTGTGATATTCTAACAAGAATCACATGAGATACAGATTTATCAAAATACATAAAAGCAGAAAGTGAAGAGGAACTAAAGAGACTCTGATGGAGGTGAAAGAAGAGAATGAAAAAGCTGACTTAAAACAACATTCAAAAAACTAAGATCATGGAATCCAGTTGCATCACTTCATGGTGAATAGATGGGGAAAAAGTGAAAGCAGTAACAGATTTTATTTTCTTGGTCTCTAAAAATCACTGCAGACAGTGACTGAAGCCATAAAGTCAAAAGATGCTTGCTTCTTGGAAGAAAAGCTGTGACCAACCTAGACAGCATATTAAAAAAAACAGAGACATCACTTTGCTGGTAAAGGTGCATATAGTCAAAGCTATGGTTTTGTCAGTAGTCAGGTATGGATGTGAGAGCTGGACCATAAAGAAAGCTGAGCAAGTTGATGCTTTTGAACTGTGTTGCTGTAGAGTCCCTTGGACTGCAAGGAGATCAAACCAGTCAATCCTAAAAGAAATCAGTCCTGAATATTAATTGGGAGAACTGATGCTAAAGCTCTAATTCTTTAGCTACCTGATGCAGAGAGCTGACTCATCAGAAAAGACCCTGCTGCTGGGAAAGATTGAGAACATAAGGGAGCAACAGAGGATGAGATGGTTAGATGGCACCACTGACTCAATGGAAAAACATGAGTCTGAGCAAACTCCGGGAGATAGTGAAGGACAGGGGAGCCTTGTGTGGTGAAGGACAGGGGAGCCTGGTGTGATGCAGTCCATGGAGTTGCAAAGAGTTGGACACAACTTACTGCCTGAACAACAAAGTAATAAAAAAGAGACAACAGTGGGAGAAACCTCTCAAAGAACAAGTACCAGATGCCTTTCATTCATCAGGAACTGTTTTGTACAAGAGATACTAAAACAAATAAGACACAGATTCTGGTCCTCAGGGGCTCACAAGAGAGTAAAGAATCCAGACATACAAAGAAACATTTCTCAAATGCTGGCAGGATTTTCCTGGAGTCCTGAAGAGAAGGGAGGAGATGAGTCTGGAAGCCTGTGAATGTCCATGGACTCATCCAAATACAAGGGAAGACTAGCTTCCTCTTACTGAGTTTTACACCAGGTGGTGTCATGGAGCCAGGACATTGCACCAGAGCCCAGGTGGCCTCCTCTTTGCCTTGGCTGCTGTGTAACTCGAATTATTGCTCATTTCTTTGTTTCAAACTACTCATCTGTCTTTGACTGACTGTTTGCTGACTGGAAACACCTCCAGCGCTACAGGCAGTCAGAAGACAGAGGGAAGTCTTTGAGAAGTTGGCTATTTTGTTGGTGAGAACAGACTTAAACATGAAAACCCATTCATGGGTTAGGATTGAGCAACATACATCTGCTCCCGTACAGCGGGGATCAGTGTCACTTCCTGGAGGAGGTCAGAGTACGAGCCCAAATCTGGGACAGAATTATTCCAGGTCTCTAGGAAGGTGATTCTAGGGATGAAGTTGAACCTTGGGCTTCTGATTCAAAGATTAAAACTAATCTTCCCTCCTCTCAACAAGTATTACTCATGATCTATCTGCCCCCCGCCCGCCCCCCACATGGGTTTTGTCACTTTCCAAAAGTGAATTTAAGTTTCTTGTAGGAATTTTTAAATTCTCTTACCAGTTTGAACACTCTTTAGTGACAGAGCAGCTTTTAATTATCTTTGTTGCTCCAGCACTCAGTAACTTAATGCAAGCTCATGACATGTGCTTATTAATGGTGGTAACAAATGCATAAATAAAGCAGAAATGGAGTGGTCCCTAAGTGTGGGGCAACCTCCTGAATGTCCCTCAGCAAGAGTTCTAATAAAGGGAATAAAGTTTGATGGCCAAAACCATGAATAAATGGGTCTGGATTTCAGCCAAGTGATCTATCACCAACCAGGTGAAGAGGGTGACCCAGGCCGGGGACCCTAGGAAGGAGGTCAGCTCACAGCCTAGCCTTCTTCCACCTGCCCTGTTTATAAGCTTTTCTCTAGCTTCACCTCCCCTATGTTTGGCCCCAGAAATGAAGATGCCTTCTTTGTCATCATTGTGGGTCATCCATATCCCTCTAAGTGAGTCCAAAATGGAGAAGCAGACACCAGGCAAGAGGCAGGTGCAGAATGGAGAAACAGGGTCACAGATGGGAAGTGAGAATGGAGCCTGCACCCTGCATCGCCCCCCTCCCTCCAGCACCTCTCCCTCCCCTTTCTCCTCCTCCCCTGGCAGGACTGCTGTGCCCCCTGGACTCCAGGAGGGCTTCCCCTGTGGGGGCGAGAAGCAGGAGAAGGAGGTCTCAGCTCTGTTCCTGAGGGGTGGCCTCCAGCTGTTTCCCCGAGTGAGGGTCTTCAGAGACCCTCTCCTTGCACCTGGTTGCATGTACATCATCGTTTTTGTCTCCTGGAAGCCTCTCGGAGCTCTTCCATCCCCTCACCCCAGTACTGGTGCTGGGGGCTATAATAGCTCAATTGATGGCAGCCTCCAAAGTCCTACAACCCACCCCAAGCTCTGTCATTAGCATCTTTAAAAATAAAACTTTATAAATCCTCCTATTCAGGGTCTATTTCCTGTTAGAACCCTAACAGATGTGGACCCATAGATCAGAACTTAATTGCCCAGCACAGAGTGGTTTTATGTTTTACTTCCTGCTCCCCATCTACTCTGTAAGTTTTGAGACACTTTCTTTACTCTGTGACCTGAACACGATATTTAGTTTGCGTAGCACTTCAGTTTCCTTTTCTCCAAAGTACAATTAATAACTTGGGTTGTTCTAGGCTTCAGACAAGATAATGCATGGGAGATGCATGTACAGGTCCTGGAAAACAGTAGATATTGGATGTATTTCAGCTTTGAGAAGTCCTGAATATTCATTGGAAGGACTGATGCTGAAACTGAAACTCTAATACTTTGGCCACCTGATGTGAAGAACTGACTCATTGAAAAAGACCCTGATGCTGGGAAAGATTGAAGGCAGGAGGAAAAGGGGACGGTAGAGGACAAGATGGTTGGATGGCGTCACCATCTCATTGAACATGAGTTTGAGTAAACTCCAGCAGTTGGTGATGGACAGGGGGGCCTGGGGTGCTGCAGTCCATGGGGTTGCAAAGAGTAGGACGCAACTGAGCGACTGAACTGAACTGAACTGAACTGAGTCTTGAAGCACCTTATTCTTTCCACTTTAGTAATAAATGAAAAATACACATCATTGTGTGTCCTGAGTGGGGTTTTATAGCAAAACAGTAAAAGTCAAAGATGAGAGGAAGTTGTTAATTAAGAAAAAAAAAACAAAAAACCAAAAAACAGAAACTAAGAATCACACCATGTCAGTGATATGAGCCTCACAAACATCACTGCCTCACCCCCTCTATGCCCATGGATTCTAGAAAAAAAGAGAAAAATAGGTCTGCTCAAAGGGTCCTCTGAACAGTACAATTCAGGGAGGTTTTATGAGAGATTATATAGCTCTGGAAAGAACTTGATCAAACATGACAACAGGCTCACTGATAACGTTGTTGTCAGTTTACTCGATTGAGTTTTCTGAGAAATACGGGATTTAATTAGAATCTATTCTCTGTTCTCTACCAATGTGAGCAGAGAGGTGCATGCCAGCTGACCCAGAACAAAGACGTCGAGCTCCAAGCAGAGCTGCCCACTCCTCATCCTTCCCAAGGCCAAGTAATTAGAAGTTATTAGGCCTCTCATAGCCGAGGCAGAGAAGAAAAAGCAGGAGCTTCTCAAAAATGTGAATTATCTTCTTGCCTGAAAGGAACACAGAGAGAAATTCCACACGTGTTTCTCTGAAAGGCAGGGCTGGGCTGTAAGATTACCCCCAAATTATTCAGGATGAAGTAAAAGACAGTTTTGAAAACATGAGGCCCAGGAGGCATCTATGTGAGCAGTGAATACAAAAACCCTTCGTTTAGAAAGAACACCATTTATCGGAAATTTGTCTCCTTTTTGCCTTCAGTCTTGGTGACTGGATGGCAGAAGTTAAACTTGGCAATGCATATTTCCCGCCCTTATGATGTAGGAGAGGGTCTGTTGATTTTCAAGAAAAAAATGAGTGAAAACTTTATTTTTTGCATTAAAGCCAGAATGGTACATTTTCTTTACTTCTTCAAAAGTTTCCTGCCAGGGTTGGGCCATGGGGTATAACCTAAATAATTTGATGTAATGCTAACATTAGGCTCTTTCATGAGATCAGTTCTTACAGACTTTGATCAACAGCAATTCCATTCTTTCTGGCTGATTTGAACTCCTTGCTCTTGCTAAGAAGACAGAATGAAAGTATCTTGTGGTGGCAGGGGAAGGGTGGGAGCATTCAAAAGTGTGGCTTTTTATGTGCAACCTTCTTCAGGGCCCAAGGAGGCACCAACATCTTCTCATACTTCATCTGGTCCTCAGATCTGTCCGGGACAAACCCTCTGACCTCAGTTCTCAGCCCTTTCCTTTCACAGCAGCGTCCACCATGGGGGTGTGGGGCTTTCCTAGATGAGCATGTTTCAGGGGCATAAACTGCTGTTAGACCTAGAAAGGCCAGTCTACTCATTAGTAGCAAAGTGCCTATTAGTTTTGAAATCTAGGTCAGGTTTTCTCTGTATTCCATACTATTTTGTAGATATTTGGTCTTCCTCTTTTTGTTAAGCTAAAGGGCTTTCTGCTTCCCAAGTTCACCTAGCTCATCCCCAGACACTTCTTCTAAACAAACCAAAAGAGCAATTCTTCCTGAAATGGCAGCTCTTTAAAGCAGAGCACTGGCCTTCCTGTGGCAGGTGTGCAAGTTACAGCATCCTACCTGAGTGGGGGAAGCAGATGGTTTGTGCAGGAGTGTCACACTTTTCTGACCGTTTTGGTTCGCTTTGCAGTTCCCAAAAAAGGTGTCCTTTTCATTATAGGGGACTGGAGTGCAAAAGTAGGAAGTCAAGAAACACCTGGAGTAACAGGCAAATTTGGCCTTGGAATACAGAATGAAGCAGGGCAAAGAATAATAGAGTTTTCCCAAGAAAATGCACTGGTCATAGCAAACACCCTCTTCCAACAACACAAGAGAAGACTCTACACATGGACATCACACGATGGTCAACACCGAAATCAGATTGATTATATTCTTTGCAGCCAAAGATGGAGAAGCTCTATACAGTCAACAAAAACAAGACCAGGAGCTGACTGTGGCTCAGATCATGAACTCCTTATTGCCAAATTCAGACTTAAATTGAAGAAAGTAGGGAAAACCACTAAACCATTCAGGTATGACATAAATCAAATCCCTTATGATTATACAGTGGAAGTGAGAAATAGATTTAAGGGACTAGATCTGATAGTTGGAGTGCCTGATGAACTATGGATGGAGGTTCATGACATTGTACAGGAGACAGGGATCAAGACCATGCCCATGGAAAAGAAATACAAGAAAGCAAAATGGCTGTCTGAGGAGGCCTTATGAATAGTGGTGAAAGAAGAGAAGCGAAAAGCAAATGAGAAAAGGAAAGCTATAAGCATCTGAATGCAGAGTTCCAAAGAATAGCAAGAAGAGATAAGAAAGCCTTCTTCAGTGATCAATGCAAAGAAATAGAGGCGAACAACAGAATGGGAAAAACTAGAGATTTCTTCAAGAAAATTAGAGATACCAAGGGAATATTTCGTGCAAAGATGGACTTGATAAAGGACAGAAATGGTATGGACCTAACAGAAGCAGAAGATATTAAGAAGAGGTGGCAAGAATACACAGAAGAACTGTACAAAAAAGATCTTCATGACCCAGATAATCATGATGGTGTGATCACTCACCTAGAGCCAGACATCCTGGAATGTGAAGTCAAGTGGGCCTTAGAAAACATCACTACGAACAAAGCTAGTGGAGGTGATGGAATTCCAGTTGAGCTGTTTCAAATCCTGCAAGATGATGCTGTGAAAGTGCTGCACTCAATAGGCCAGCAAATTTGGAAAACTCAGCAGTGGCCACAGGACCGGAAAAGGTCAGTTTTCATTCCAATCCCAAAGAAAGGCAATGCCAAAGAATGCTCAAACTACCACACAGTTGCACTCGTCTCACACGTTAGTAAAGTAATGCTCAAAGTTCTGCCAAGCCAGGCTTCAGCAATACGTGAACCATGAACTTCCTGATGTTCAAGCTGGTTTTAGAAAAGGCAGAGGAACCAAAGATTAAATTGCCAACATCTGCTGGATCATGGAAAAAGCAAGAGAGTTCCAGGAAAACATCTATTTCTGCTTTATTGAATATGCCAAAGCCTTTGACTGTGTGGATCACAAGAAACTGGAAAATTCTTCAAGAGATGGGAATACCAGACCACCTGACCTGCCTCTTGAGAAACTTATATGCAGGTCAGGAAGCAAGAGTTAGAACTGGACATGGAACAACAGACTGGTTCCAAACAGGAAAAGGAGTACATCAAGGCTGTATATTGTCACCCTGCTTATTTAACTTCTGTGCAGAGTACATCATGAAAAACGCTGGGCTGGAAGAAACACAAGCTGGAATCAAGATTGCCGGAAGAAATATCGATAACCTCAGATATGCAGATGACACCACCCTTATGGCAGAAAGTGAAGAGGAACTAAAATGCCTCTTGATGAAAGTGAAAGTGGAGAGTGAAAAAGTTGGCTTAAAGCTCAACATTCAGAAAACGAAGATCATGGCATCTGGTCCCATCACTTCATGGGAAATAGATGGGGAAACAGTGGAAACAGTGTTAGATTTTATTTTGGGGGGCTCCAAAATCACTGCAGATGGTGATTGCAGCCATGAAATTAAAAGATGCTTACTCCTTGGAAGAAAAGTTATGACCAACCTGGATAGTATATTGAAAAGCAGAGACATTACTTTGCCAACAAAGGTCTGTCTAGTCAAGGCTATTGTTTTTCCAGTGGTCATGTATGGATGTGAGAGTTGGACTGTGAGGAAAGCTGAGCATCGAAGAACTGATGCTTTTGAACTGTGGTGTTGGAGAAGACTCTTGAGAGTCCCTTGGCCTGCAAGGAGATCCAACCAGTCCATTCTGCAGGAGATGAGCCCTGCAATTTCTTTGGAAGGAATGATGCTGAAGCTGAAACTCCAGTACATTGGCCACCTCATGTGAAGAGTTGACTCACTGGAAAAGACTCTGATGCTGGGAGGGATTGGGGGCAGCAGGAGAAGGGGACGACAGAGGATGAGATGGCTGGAATGCATCACTGACTCGATGGATATGAGTCTGAGTGAACTCTGGGAGTTGGTGATGGACAGGGAGGCCTGCTGTGCTGGGATTCATGGGGTCGCTAAGAGTCGAATACGACTGAGCGACTGAACTGAACTAACTCCCAGATTTCGGTGGGAAAAAGCCATCCTGAGAGGACAGTGAAGAACAGCTGGGCCCAGGTGGCTGCAGAGTGGGAACCCTCAGTGTCATTGGCAACAGCTACGGTGTCCAGCGTGTGGTTTGATGTATTCCTGACAAAGGTTCTAGGGTTATCTGTAAACAATAGCTTTCTGTGACATGAAAGAATCCCAAGAACAGATTCCATTTCTTAAAGCATCAGTTGGGCTTTTTCTTTTTTTCTTTTCAGATGACAGAGGGCTGTGGATGCCCCTGGCACTTAGTGGATGAGTGTGGCAGGGTGCTGGATGCTCCACGTGCACGGAAGGAGTCTCAGCTTGGGTGAGAGTCATGGTGGACCGGGGCCGGTGTGTTCACCCTGCGTGGTAGCAGGGATGACTTGGGGACACGCTCCATTCTATTTACTCAAGGGTCAGCTTTCCTTCAGCATCGCCCGTTGCCCTTCAGCCACCGGTGCCCGCAGGGAATCCCTTGTGTCCTCACTCAGGTTGTGTAGCGGTCATGTGTAAGAGGGTGCTTTTTTCACAGCTGCCCTCTTCCACACTGGTACTAGAAACCACCACGATCATGAAAAGACAAACAAAACAACTGATGCTACTGCAGCCACTTCCAAAATTATCAGAGACATAGATGGCATTCATCAGAGCCGCCGTCCTTAGTGATTTATGCCTCTGAGTACACACATCTCCACATTGTAAGGCTTCCTCTTTTTTTTTCAGGTGCCCCAGCAATGCTGGTGGGGCAGCTTCCTTCTCAGGCCTGAATGTGTGGGCACAACTGAAACTGCTCCTCTAGAGTTTCCGCTGGGCAGTCAATCTTTGCTTCCACGTCTAAGGTCGCAAACACTGCACCGCGGAAGGTGGTTACCCCACCCTTTCATGAGTTGAACCCACAATGGAGAAAGGGAAGAGAAAGGTCACAGGGGATTTCACATCCAGAGGGGAGAGGCTCTGGGGCACTGTGAGGGGCACCAGTCAGTGGGAGGGGCGAGGGGGAAGGGGGCTCTGGGGAAACGTGGCTGAAGTCTCAGCTCCATCATGGAGCTCTTTGGTACCATGGATACACTGTTTACTTAATCCAGCTCCTGCTTTCCCTCCTATGAAATAAACGATGCTCTCAAACTCTCCAGAAGCATTTGGAAAAACTTACAAATTCATAAAAATGTTGCAAGAATGAAAAATAAGAGTATAAAGAATACCTATATACTCTTGACCCATTAATAGATTTGTTTTGAAATTTTTACTGCATTTGTATTTTCTCTCTCCAGATATGATACAGATAAAGACAGATATAGAGATAGAGATTGAGATCAATATCGAGATATATAGATATAGATATGTGCAGCTTTCCTGATGGCTCAGCAGTTTAAGAATCCACCTGCAATGCAGGACACACAGGGAATGCAAGTTCAATCCTTGGGCCAAGAAGATCCCCTGGAGGAGGAAATGGCAACTCATTCCAGTATTCTTGCCTGGGAAATCCCATGGACAGAGGAGCCAGGAGGGCTACGGTTCATGGGGTCACAGAGTCAGACATGACTGAGAAAATAAACACACAGATGCACACACACACATACGCGATTGTTTCTGAATCGTATGAGAGTAAGTCCTATGCACTATAACCCTCTATCCTAAATCCTTCAGCGTATATTATACACACTAATATGTACATACATACATAAAGCACAGTTATAAGCTGTAGTAAAATTAGTATTGGTATAACACTTCTATCTAACCTATCATTGCATTGCAGTTTTTGTCAACAGACCTAGTATTTTCTTTTTTCTTTTTCTTAGCAGTACGACGTCCAGTCTAGAATCTCATATTGCATTTACTTCTTTTATCTCTCTCATCTCTTTCAGTCTGGATCATTTCTATAACCTTTCCTTAGCTTTTACGACATGGACATTTTTGGAGAATACACTGCCTTTCCATTTTAACACCACGTTTCTGAGCTGGGGTTTGCCTGCTGTTGCTCCGTGGTTACACCAGCTCATGTTTTGGCTGTAATATGGCTTAGGAGATGCTGTGTCCTCCTCCAGGAACTCGATCTAGAAGCCCACGATATCCACGGCTATAATCACCCCATGAAAAGATTTTCTGATTTCTCTGGCACTGCAGTTTATAATTTTACTTTGCAGCTGATAAGCCATGCAAATAAATACTTGTCTGTTCTTCATCAGAATGTCCCTCTTGATTTAGGATAAATGGATGATATTTTTCATGAATCAGTATTTACTGTGAGGTTTGAGAAATGACGGGTTTCATTCTGCTACATTCTTTTCACATTTACTAGCTTGCCTTAGAAGTTCTACTAGAAATAAGAGCCCCCTCTTAGTCCCCAGTTTCTTATGCATTATTGGTATGAATTTTGGACTCAAGGTTATTACAGTTTAATTATCTTGATATCCCCCAGCCTTGCTGCAGTGTCTCTGTGACTTATCCTTGTCTTGGTTTTGAGCACTTTACTACTTTCTGGTATAAAACAATGTTCCAGGCTCAAAATGTACCCACTCTACCCTCACCCTGGAATCACCATGACATGAAAAATTTTTGAAAACATCAGCTCCATGGTTTATCCTGGAACACTGCTAGCAAAGTAGCCTGCATTATGTGAGACCGAAGCTCTTTAGATAAAAGTAAAGTAAGTCCCTTCAGTCGTGTCTGACTCTTTGCAACCCTTTGGATCTGTAACTGCCAGGCTTCTCTGTCCATGGGATTCTCATGCAAGAATACTGGAATGGGTTGCCATACCCTCCACCAGGGGATCTTCCCAAACCAGGGATCAAACCCAGGTGTCCCACATTGCGAGCAGATTCTTTACCATCTGAGCCACCTGGGGAGCCCTTTACACATAAGAGCATGTTTGTAAGGTTTGTTTCATTTCTAGCTTTAGGAAAATTCAATTATCTAACCTTTCTCTGATTAATTCCTATACCTGAAACATAGCTTTAAAAAAATCCACTAAGAACATGATCAAGTGCTTTAAATTTCCAAAGTTCTTGTCCGTGGCATCATGTAAAATTTAAGGAAATAAAAAATGACTCTATCCCCAACATTTGAAGGATACGATAATTAATCAGAAAACAGTTACTTGAAGGTTAATTCAGATAAACACTTAATCTCTGCAAGTCTGAGGGTGGGCAGACATGGGCCAGGTAGAGGATCTTCCTGGACAGGACAGAGCATCCTTAGTGGGCAGCCTCAGGCATGTTTGACTGGTTCTTGCACTCACCTGCATGTAGAATTCAAAGGCATCTGGAAAACAACAAGAGCTTAAGTGTCTGATCTTCATTACCTGAGGCTTCTCTCTTGGTAAAACCAATAGATGTTTCACATAGATTTACGACAAAGGAAAGGGAAATGCCACATGCCACTGGGCTGCAGCTTGGCTCACGGTTTCACCAGGAGAGGAGGTGATGGGTGTGAGGGACCAGGGAGTGAATGCTGAATTTCAGGTCCCCAAAGTGCCCAGAGCAGGATTCTAGCACAGGCCAGTCACTGAATTCAGTTAAGCTTTCTCTACATAAAACATTGTACTTGCTTTGTAATTATTTTAACCCATCCTTTAGACATGTTAAGGATATGCATGTTTTAGCCAAATACATGTTGGTTGTTAAAATAAAAGCAGAGTTATTTCCCAGACAATATATAGATAGACTAAAATTGTTATAAACAATAAGAAAATTTTAAAAGGTGAATATAAAATAAAAATTAGAAAAGCAAACAACAAATCGAAACAAAAAGGATTCTGCCTTGAAATCTTAAGCAAATTCTATTTTTTCAATGATATTTGATGTTTTCTTTCTGCAATTGTGTCAATCAACTTATAAGGGACTTTCAATTTCCATTGTAAAGTAGTAACATACACAATTTTTTGTTCACAGATAGTCAATTATACCAATAATATTTATTAAAAAGCTACATTTTCAGTAGAAGTCTGAAAGGAAAAGAAATTTTTAAAAGATATATGTATATATTTTTTTCAGAGCACCACTTTATGTCTAAAGGTGAAATATCTGCTTCTTTCTTTTGGCAAGTTCTCACATGCCCACCTACGCCCCTGTGAGTTTATCGAAGTCACAGGACTCTCTGCTATTGCCCAGTGAAAATCAAAGGCAGTTCTGCACAGCCTGCTGGAGCTGCTGAACAAGAGTCTTCACGTGGTGATGTGGGCAGAATTCTGCTGTGACATGAATTTACTGCTGACTCTCATCCCACAAGGGCAATAATATAATACAGAGGCTCTCCAATAGGCTTGATTTTTTTCTTTTTTTGGTTGTGGGTGATTTTTGTTTTTGTTTTTTGCTTTTAAGGAATAGTTTTATTGAGAAATAATTCACATACAATTTACCCATTTAAACTGTAAAATTTAGTGAGTTTTAGCATGTATAAGTTAACTATATACATATATACTAAATATATACATATATCCATATCTGTGCAATCATTACGACTAATTTCAAACAATTTCATTTCAAAGTGAAACCCAGTACTCATTAACTGTCATCCCCCTTATAATTGAGCTGTGATAATTCCTTATATATTTCATACCCAACTTCTTTATCAGACACATTATTTACGAGTGTTTTCAGTCAATGATCTGTGACTGGTCTTTTCATTCTCATCACAGTGTCTTTCAAAGAGCAGAAGCTCTTAATTTTGACAAAGTTCAATTTGTCAATTATTTTTCTTTTCTAGATTGAGCTTTGGCTGGTATTTCTAAAAAATTTTTGCTTAGTCTCAAGATCTGTTCCTGGGTATTTTTAATGCACTTGTGTAAACAGGCACAAATTATAACCTATCTCACCAAGGTCAGAAAATGCCCAGACCTGGGCTTTCAACTCCAACCTTTTTCTCAGGCAAAATGGACCCCACAGGCCTGCTCCAACGTTCCTTCTCTCTTCCCTCCCAGAGATGATCCCAGAACAAAGTATTAAACCCACTCAGTGGCTTTCTTTCTCCGTCTCCTCCCTTTTTCATTAATATTTCATCTCTAAGCCCGAACTGCCAGGAACCATGGTCTAGGAACGGTGTGGTTTTGATGAAACAGACCCTCAGTGTCTGACTCACTTGAGAGGCCAGCCTTGATGGAAGCCTTGAGGATGGAGCGAAGTGGCCCCCAGGCTGGGGAAGGAGGGCTGACAACTCTGAGATCAGGGTGTCGCCCACCCCAACCCCCACCTCACCCCCGCCCGTGTGAATCCATCTGCCTGTAGCTCCTGGTTTTGTGAGCTTTCGTTCTTTTCCAGTTTTTTAAGCAACTGATTTTTATTGCTGTTGTTGTTGTTTGGCGTATACATGGTGGGGTTGGGCACACTGGTTAATGAACAAGAAGCTGATTTCTGATTCTCCCCGCCCCCCTCCTTCCCCTTGTTTCCACCTGCTCCCATCTGCCTGGCCCCCTGGAATAGGACCGCACTTTACACCTCGCCCCTGCCTGGCAGGCGGCAATTAGGTTGTGTTGGAAGACTGAAGAAGGTGAGCATCTTGCAAATAACGTGAGAAAAGGCTCTACAGCAACTGGCGCTCCAAAGCGGAGGCGCGGGGGTCCGAGATGCTGGATCTTCGGGGCTCACCGCTCGGAGACTGTGGGGATGTTCGCGTTATTTGCTAAGGCACGCGGCCCCGCGCCAACTGGGCTCGGCGTGCCCCGGCATCCCTCAGAGAACGCGCGCCTGTCTGAATTCTGCCTGGGTGAGCCCCTGCTCACTGGGCCTCGAGGCGCCAGGAAACCTGGCTGTGTGCCTCCGTTGGGGAGGGGGAGAGGGAGGGGAAGGGGTGGGGAGAGGGAGGGGGAGGGGAAGGGGTGGGGAGGGGGAGGGGCGAGGGTTGCCTAGAGAGTGGTACCCGTGTGGTACCCTAGGGGTTCCCAAGAGAGCAGCGACCAATATGAGCATCAATATGGAAGCAGAGATGCTCTGGGAGCCTGCCCAGAGCAAAATCTTGATTTTTCTTCTCTCTCTGTTTCTCCACCCCCAGCTCTGTCCTCTCAGAAGCCTCTCCCAGGGGGAACTGCGTCTACTTGGGGAGAGAGAAGACGGCAGGCTGTTGGTCTCCTTTCATAGAGCGTATGTGTAGCAGGGGCGCTTGCCAGCTTTATTAAGGAAGCTTTAGATTCACGTTCTGGTGGGTGAGAGGGAGGGGGAGTCGGACAGGAAACAGTGGCCGCAGCGGTCAGTCCGTGACGGATGTCCCCCGCGCCCCCCACACACGTGAATTACCTGCTGACCTTCTCCTGGAGATAGAGGGAGGTTAGAGTCCAGTGTGCCGGGAGGCAGCAACTAATGTGTGTATTAATATGAGTTAAAAAAAAAAAAATCCCTGTGGATGAGGAAACCGCAGATAATGGGTGCCTACAGTTATTTAATAACTTTTCTGTCTTCACACTGTCTTATCTTGATCAGGAGACCCATCCCATCAAGCCTGCTAAGTAGCTCTAGCTACATGTGGTTGTTATATGCATTCGGGGAAGTTTTCACAGATATCTAGATGCCAGAACTGCAGTCACCCATTATCTGTGGTTTCCTCATCCACAGGGATTTTTTTGAACTCATATTATTACACATATTAGTTGCTGCCTCCCTCCACACTGGATTGTAAACCCCCTTCTGTGAAAGGGTAATTCCATAAGGCAAAATGGATCTGTCTCTCAAACTGAAATGAGTAAATAAGAAGCATCAACACAGTGAACTGGGTGTCCCCTCTTGTTAGACCCCAAAGGTCTTGCATATTAGATAACAAAGTGGCTTTTGTCAATTTCTGAATGGTCCTGGTGAATATCAGATTGTACAATACAAGTTGTACTCATATGTTAAAGAGGTAAGGGAGGTGGAATATGGACTTATACACTTCACATTCAGCTGTGGCAACACACGCACGCTAGGATGGACAGGGAAGCCTGGCGTGCTGCAGTCCATGGGTCACAGAGAGTCAGACACAACTGAGTGACTGAACAGGACCAAAGGATGTTTAATGAAGCAAATGAATGCAAAGGAGGAAAGAAACGAAGGGTTTCTTTACTAGGAGAAAACAGCTGTTCTAAGAGCACCTAGAAAACTAATGCTTCTTTCTGTCGATCAGGAACTATCATGAGTTTGAGCAAACTCTGGAAGACGGTGAAGAGCAGGGAAGCCTGGCATGCTGCAGGTCATGAAGTCACAGTCAGACATGACTGAATAACAGCACCATGCTGGGAAATGGAGGAAGTTAAGTGTGTGCCGGTGTAGGTGTGCACACACGGCTGCAGGGTTGATTCATCAGGGCGCTGGCAACACGCTCTTATCTTGTGCACAAGCTGAAGAAATAGTGTTAAAGGAAGAGTCATTTGGATTTGTGTCTGATGATAAAACCTTTCTCTCGATATTTTGATGAATGAATTTCTGTCCACCAGATGATAAGGAGATCTAGACCTGTGGCAAGGATCCTACCTAGTCCTTGTTTGTCCAATTCAAAACTTGTATTAGTATAAAGTTGACTGTGTGTATTTTAGATATTTTTCTATTAAATATGGAAAAAATAAACATATATTTTCTGATGTCTTGAAAGCTTGTCATTGTCATATGATAAATCTTATACACCCTCAGAGTTGGTGTTTCTTGCTTTCCCTGACTGCCTGGGTTGGGTGTCAGCTCTGGTGCTGATTCTTGCTGACGGGGGCCTGGGGGCCACCGGGAGCCCCTGCTGCGTCTGCTCCATTTGCCTGAACACTGTTATCTTTATCCTTCATCAGATATTTAGTGGGCGCTCCTAAGCCTTCTTATACAGAAGAAAGAAGATCAACCTTTAGGATTTGACACTTGTATCACCATGTAGTTTCAGCCTCACAAACAAGGCTCCTACCGGAAGGCTGTTCAGCTGCATTCAAGGTTCCAGTGAGACTCCAGGGTCCTAAGACCTGGAGTGGGGGTGGCTCTTCTGCCCCGCACAGCTCCATTTCTCCAGTTGCCTCCACCCATCCTGTGATCCGGGACCACTATCCCTAGCCCCTGCTCTCTGCCTCCAGTCTGCTGAGGTCTGGCCCCCACACTTAGGTCTGCATCTTCCTCCTGCTTGTTCTTCCCAGCTCCTCCTCTCCAGAACTCTCCATTTGCCTCTTGAGTCATGGAGGTCATGCCCTTGCAGGATGGGACTGACCTTCAGTTAGTGGGCTTTGGATGTGGGCATGAACGAGAATATTCTCCCAGTGCTCTTCCTAAACCAGGGACAGTGGTTCTGCTATCATTTGAGAAAGTCAACATTTAGCATCTAGGCCAATTTTTATATGCTCTCTAATTTTTTTCTTTTTCTTTTGCCATGCTGTATGGCATGTGGGATCTTAGTTCCCTGATCAGGGATTAAACTGGTGCCCTCTGTAGTGAAATCTTGGAGTCTTAACCACTGGACTGCCAGGGAAGTTCAAAATATGTATTGATTTTTGACAGCTCCAGCATATCCAGATTCACACACATGCACACATTTTTACAGACAAATCCATCTGTCTAGGTTATAAGAGACAAAATTGTGTAGTAGCTAAACTAGAGTCAGAATGTCAGTATTTTAATCCTTTCTCTCATCTCACCAGTTGTATATTCTTGAGCAGGTTATTTAACATTTCCCTGCCTCAGTTTAAGCATCTGTAAAATGAGGCTGACAATGGTACTATTCTCTTGCCTTTGTTGCTGAATTTGCATCAATTTATTTCATATGATCCACTTAGGACAGTATCACCTTTTAGGTTTTCAATTCCATCCTCAACATATCCATGAAAAGAGAGTAAACTTAGTAATTACCAGGGCTACAGGCACTTTGCTGACCTTAGTTGATTGTTGACTATATTTCAGGAGCTGTGCTGAGCACTTGCTGTCAATTGAATTACACAAGTTTACTGATACCTCTGTAATTAGGAAAATTAGGCAGCTCCAATGAACAATTTTCCCATCCACAAAATGGGCACAAAATATCTCTTTTGAATTGTGATAACAATTTAAGTGAGGTTAGGTGAAGTATTGGTCAAAGCGTTTACTACATGATGACTGCAGTTATTGTTGTGATGGTTGTTAGTATTGTCCTTGTTATTATTAATCACAGCAAGTTGTTTTCTTAAAGAGTGAAAACAGATTGTGCTCATCCACAGACCCCACTCGTCAGCAGAAGTATAACATGATACATATGTGTTCTTCTCAGGCCCTCAAGGTCTGGGGGAACATTTATTTCTTTTCTCCTTCTAAAAGCATGTTTAGTCAGTGTATGGGTGAAACAGGGCTTCCTAGGTGGTTCAGTGGGTAAAGAATCTGCCTGAAATTCAGGAGACGTGGGTTCAATCCTTGGGTCATGGAGATCCCCTGGAGGAGGAAATGGCAACCCACTCCAGTATTCTTACCTGGCGAATCCTATGGACAGAGGAGCCTGGCTGGTTACAGTCCATGGGGTCGCAAAGAATCAGACATGGCAGACGTGACTGAACACACGAACACACCCCATAAGTGAAACGAGAGCAGGAGCAAGGGTAAGAGTCTTTGTTTTAAAACAACACCATTATTTTGATATGGGATGGGATGTTTTAATTTTTCCAAACCTGTGTAGTCTTATGTATTTTGCTTGCATAGTTGAAGAAATTAAGTGTAAGTACTGCTCATTCTCATTAACAATAGGAACAATCAAACAAACAAACAAAAAAACTGTAAAAAAAAAAGGAATCAAATAATGTCCTGCAAACCTCACTGGTCCTGGACGGTTTAAAATTGCTTCTCCACCAATGCAGCTGTGACACAGTGTTTCCTGGGCTCCGGGAAGCTTTGTCTATAAACGACTCCATTTTGAGAGTGGCCCCTTGTTCTTTGGTGGTGGTTGTTGTTGTTACTTATTTATTTCTTCCAGGAACAATATAAGGGTCTCCAATTAGTTGCAGGTGCAAATATTATGCATGCAATTAATTGTCTTCAAATGGTTAATTATGGGCAGAATTGGCTAATTCAGGGTGCAATTAACTGCTTGCCACTTCTTCGGAGAATGCCCGTAGACAATTGTGTCTGCAATTAATTTACAAGAGCCATTCCAGTGAAAACCTTGAGCTATAAATCCAAGAATAGAGTGGGAGGATTTTTTTTTTCGAAGCAGGATTTCACTCTGGGTTAATTGCATTGACTCTTTCCTTTGGCTTTTCTATGCAGGTTGACTGTAAATGGGGTTTTCTATGAGCTTCAGACATGATTGGAGCATGCTTGCTCCCTTGGAGAATGCTGAAAATGAGCAGAGAATCAGGGAACCTTCATGGAAGCCGAGGGACCCTTGAGCATCCAGGATCCAAATGGCCTTTCAGGGAGCCCTATTGTCCATGTGGTGGTGGTTTAGTTGGCTCAGTCATGTCCGTCTGACTCTTTTGTGACCCCATGTACTATAACCTGCCAGACTTCTGTCTATGGGATTTCTCCGGCAAGAATACTGGAGTGGGGTGCCATGCCCTCTTCCAGAGGATCTTCTTGACCCCGGGATTGAACCTGGTCTCCTGAATTGACAGGTGGGTTCTTTACTGCTAAGCTGCAGGGAAGCCCCTGTTGTCCATCAGTTCAGTTCAGTAGCTCAGTCGTGTCTGACTCTTTGCGACCACATGGACTGCAGCACGCCCGCTTCCCTGTCCATCACCAACTTCCAGAGCTTGCTCAAACTCATGTCCGTCAAGTCTGTGATGCCATCCAACCATCTCATCCTCTGTCGTCCCCTTCTCCTCCTGCCTTCAATCTTTCCTAGCATCAGGGTCTTTTCCAATGAGTCAGCTCTTCCCATCAGGTGGCCAAAGCACTGGAGCTTCAGCATCAATCCTTCCAATGAGTATTCAGGACTGATTCCCTTTAGGATGGGTTGGTTGGGTCTTCTTGCAGCCCAAGGGACTTTCAAGAGTCTTCTCCAACACCATAGTTCAAAAGCATCAATTCTTCAGTGCTCAGCTTTCTCTATGATCCAACTCTCACAGCCATACATGACTACTGGAAAAACCATAGCCTTGATTAGATGGACCTTTGTTGGCGAAATTATGTCTCTGATTTTTAATATGCATCTAGGTTGGTCATAGCTTTTCTTCCAAGGAGCAAGTGTCCTTTAATTTCATGGAACTCTCTTGCATTTTTGATGATCCAGTGGATATTGGCAACTTGATCTCTGGTTCCTCTGCCTTTTCTAAGTCCAGCCTGAACATCTGGAAGTTCTTAGTTCACGTACTGTTGAAGCCTTACTTGCAGAATTTTGGGCCCTACTTTGCTAGCATGTGAGATGTGTGCACTTGTGCCTGTTGTCCATGGTTCTTGCTTATTTGTTTTCTCTGCATGTTCATTCATCTCTGTACCTTTTCTGGAACTGCATTTCGGTGCATTTGCAGAAATGGGTGTCCTCATGTCTTCCCCATCATGTTCAATGTCTCCACTCAACAACCGATTTTCACAGCTACTTTTTAATTTACTTATCAGCAGAGATCAACACTTAAACAGATCCTTTCCACAATCATTTAAGTATAGTTTTAAAATTTGCTATGTTCTTTCTGTGGGCCAACCACTGAGCTAAATACTATGATTATGTTATCATATTTAATCCTTACAATAATCCCGTGTACTAGGCCCTCTTTTTATCCCCATTTTGCTTATAAAATAAAAAGAGTTTTGGTGACTTGCAAGTAAATGGTGGAGCTGAGATTAAACCATGCTAAATGGATTCAAGTACAAGCAGCAATAACATAAATGCTGTGTGATGAAGGAGGTCAGCACAGAAAGGATGGATACCCTTCTCTTTGTTTCTGGTGAATTGTAAACTACTTTTTGGAATGAAAGTAAACAAAGGGAGTGAAAGAAATCTATCCAGATATATGCCAAGTGTCAGGGTCTTCATACACCTTGTCTTTAAACCCATCCATCTGCCTTGCATGAGAGATGTTTGTTACCATTTAAATAAGGAGTAGACAAATCTGGGAAAGATGAGCCAGCTTGCCAAAGTTCGCATGCCCCATCAAGCAGAGAGAGCCTGAAAGGACGTGTCATGGGGTTGACGATAATGGTAGTCACGACTCGTTGTTTCCTCGTGTCGTGTTTCCCAAAACTTCCTGTAAGATGACTTTGAGTAAGGTTGGGTTCTCACCACTTTTTAGGATGGTGGGTAACTCGAAACTCTTTTCTCCTGTAAAATATGATTTTGTTTTGCTCCTAAACAGGTGTGGCTTGGGGAAACATCTTCTGTTTCCATCAGGATGTGTGTGATCATTTGATGGGTGTGCGGGGATGATGCGTGGAGCCCCTTGAGTCTGATCCCCTACTCTGCATCCGAGACCTGGTTTCTTATTTACGTCTTAGGTCTTGGCCACACTCTTGGATTTAGGGTTTCTGATTTGCACTTCTAACAGAGATTAGGATGTTTGGTACCACTTCTGTCAGCTTGTTGTTGTCTTCAAAATCTCAGGCCCAGCATGACAGCCCATAGTGAGCTATTGTTTTGAACATAGACCCTCCCCTGCCCATTAAGTCCTTCTCCCTACTCCCACCCCCTAGTGTGACAAATACCTCATGATCAAAGTGTGGATTCCAGAGCATGCACCTGTAATAAGAATAACACTGTTCATTCCTCATCCTAGAAGATACAAAAGGTACCAGAAGGCTAAAAATTTGGTTTTCAGAAAGAAACAAGAAAAAAAAAATCCATTTCAGAAAGAAAAGACTTGTCAAGGCAATTTCTTGCAAGAGCAAACCTTTCATTAGAAATCAAGTTAGGTCTAGTTTTGAAGGCGTGGCGAGATATTGCCTGGCGTTTCCTATTGTCATTTCTTACATGACACAGACAGAGGAGAGTGATTGTTTTCAGTCCCACTTATATTAAAAGAGAACTAACCAAATGAGTAAAATCAAATATAATTAGTTTTACCTAAATTGTAGGTTTTCAGAGCAATTAATAAACCAGAAAGTTGAAAGCCGCTTGTTAAGCGAATCAAAGATCAAGGAATATATTTCCTTTATTGAATGTCATTCCTATGTAAACCAACCTACACAAATCATCTTCATGTTTGAAATATAGCAAGTGGGTAATTGGAATATTCAGCCGCAGCAGTAACTTAAGCACTGCAGGCATCTCCCTGGCTCCTGACTATAGCATGATATCTCCACCCCTAACTCCAGTTCTCATCCCTGAGGAGCTGGAGGCATAGTCGTCAAATACCAGGATACTGGAATCAGGGAGGACTCCAGTTTGAGTCTCAGCTTGGTTCCCCCACTGACTCTGGGACCAGGAACACTCCCTTTACCACCAAAGCCCCACATTCCCATCAGTAAAGTTGGTCTGCCCAAGTGGTGTAGACCCTGATGCCAGGAAAGATTGAGAGCAGGAAGAGAAGGGAATGACAGAGGATGAGATGGTTGGATGGCATTACCCACTCAATGGACATGAGTTTGAGCAAACTCAGGGAGATGATGAAGGACAGGAAAGTCTAGTGTGCTCAAGCCATGGGGTTGCAGAGTCAGATACAACTGAGTTATTGAGCAAAAACAGCCCAAGTCATATTGGATTGGAATTCTTCAGGAGGAATTCTTCAGATGTCTTATGCAAAGTATTAATATTTAGCAAACTGCTTTTCACATGGCTTAAACCAATAAGTGCTTTTTACTACCATTATTCTTATTTTCCAAATGATATGTGACATAATTCTGGGGAGCCAGTTATGGTCACATTATCTTTTCCAGAACTTACCAGTCCATTGTAGTGTGCCATGATCATGCACCTCTCTCCCCAGTTGATGGTGGGAAACTGTAAGTCACTTTCCTGGCTTGAGCCTTGATTTCATCAGGACAATGGACACTTCCTTCAGCCTTCATAAGAAGGTCCTTGGAATAGAGGTCCTTATGGCAAAGTTGTGCCATGTGCAAGAGCTGTATACTTGGGTGCCTTTAAAAATTTGGGGAAAATATTTCTCCCTCTAAAAATTCATATAGCTTAGGACCCCAGGGTGACTCTCCAGGGACACCTCATTATAGAACCACAAGCCCAGGAGATACTAAGAATTCCAAGGCAGCATCTGAAACTCCATTGCCATGTGCTTCATTCTATCAACCATTGAAGCATTTGGCATTTGTTCTACCTAAGTTGATCTCGCATTTTTCATGGCAAAGAAGGCACATGTGATACTGTGGTTTTATATTATATATATAATATATATAGTCTTTGTTTCTGTACAGAGTTCTGAAAACCCTTGAGATTTCTTGAGTGAAGAGAGTGACAAAGATGTCTTTTGTTACGTTAACGAGGGGATGTTTGGAAAGCACCTCAGGTCAGGGCGGAGCAGGGGGTGGGGGTGGGGGTTGCTGATTGCCTAGAGAACCAACCATATGTTTGAAGGGCTGGCACTTAAATGCCCTCCTCCTGGCCACTGAAAAGGGAAGAGGAGTTGGAGTATGCACCAGTGACCAACGGCCAATGATTTCATTAATTACACCTATGTAATGAAGTCTTCATAAAGACCCCAAAGTGGAGGGCTTGGAGAGCTTCTGGATTCGTGAATGAGGGGAGACTTGGGGAGAGTCGCATGATCAGAGAGCCTGGAAGCACCACACCCCGTAGCCACAGCTTGCCGTCTACATCATTTCCACCTGGCTGTTCCTTATAATAAGCAGTTAATCTAGTTAGTGAAATGTTCCTCTGAGTGCTGGCAGCAGTTAATAGAACCCAAAGAGGAGTTGTTGGAACCTTCTGTTTCTAGACAGTTGGTCAGAAGGGTGGGTAGTTATTTGGACTTGCAACTGGCATCTGAGGGGAGGTTGGAGGGGTGGTGGGCAGGCTTGTAGGAAGAAGCCCTTAATCTGTGGGGTTGGACATTATCTCCATTGTCAAGACACCCAGCTCATATCCAAGATTTGGCAGGTGGTGTGGAAATACCCTCCATACGCTGGAATCGGGAACTGGAATCCTTATCATGTATCATTATGCCTGTTTAGCAGATAAACACATTGAGAAAACAGAGCACAGAAGCTGTCCACAGAGTGTGGGATAAAGTGTAAAACATGCCTTCTCTTAATGTTTATGACAGTGACTCTTACCGACCTCTTACTTTAGCATCTCTTTACTATCACCCCTGCTTTTAGGTTTCTGTTGTTTGTTTGGTTGATTTTTTTGTTTGTTTAACAGATGGCAGAACAATTGCAGGAGAGGTGAGGACCTAATCTGTATGCCTAGTTTCCTGCAGCTCCAAGGTGTCTCCAGGATTCCACTGAAAGTGAAAGTGAAGTCGCTCAATCACGTCCGACTCTTTGCGACCCCATGGACTGTAGCCTACCAGACTCCTCTGTCCATGGACAGGCAAGAGTACTGGAGTGGGTTACCATTTCCTTCTCCAGGGGATCTTCCCAACCCAGGGACCGAACCCAGGTCTCCCGCATTGGAGGCAGATACTTTACCATCTGAGCCACCAGGGAAGCCACTGAGCCAGGCATCAAATGACGGGTGGTCCTTTATTGAGGACCTGAGAGTCTCCTGAGAAAAATGACCAAGGAGATGCTGGAACTGACTTTCCAACCAGGGTATTAGAAAAATAGAGTCTTCCATAAAGGAGCAAAGATTTTTCCTGGAATCTACCAGGAAGCCCAAGAGAAAATGTAGCACATTTTATTTGGACTATAAACAAACTTACATTAAAAAATGCTTGCCTTACTTCTAAATTAGATGTGGTACCAGGCAGTGGGGTAAATGGGCAGCCTGCAGGTTTGGGAGGCAGAGTAGTCTAAATGGGCCAATCCTCCTGTGAATGGCCTCATGCCCCAGGTAAGCTCTGTTCTGTGGGTCCAACTGAGAGTGAGGGCAGTGACCTTTTTCACAGCTCTCTGGGAGGACCTAATGAGATGCTGCATATCACCTGCCCTGTTGACCTTCGTATCATGAGTCGATTGTAAATGGAGAGATGTTCAAACCCATTAATACATCACCATTTTCCATCACGCCTAAGTAAGGTTTCCTTTCTGGAAACAAACGAGGGTGTACAGACCTTAATATAAAACCCCATTCCCAAATAAGCATACAAACCTTCATAGAAACTTAAAAAGATATTGAATAATTGAATAATAAATAGAACAGCATATAGATGAATTAAGAGCCCAGGAATGAGTACCATATGGGTGAGAATTTGCTTAAAATACACATGGGGCTTGGAGGGAAGGGGGCAGAAATAGAAGATTTTTGGCAAAAAAAAATACGCTTTGGGATGATGCCAAATTTGAAAACATTTGAATAAATAAGCTTAGGGAAAGTATAGAAAGATTTCTCTCATCCTCCTAGATAAATGAGAGAGAAGAAATGTAGGTGTAGATCCAGAAAACTCACAGAGAACATGCAGGCATTTTGGCAGAAACTAGTTTGGAGTTGGCTTGGCCAGTTTCAGAAACAAGACCCTTCCTCTAGGATGTTGCTGTTTAGCACACAGCACTCCGTTGAATGCTTGCACGTAGAGGCATCTTTCCCTTTAGTTTCAGCATAAGCTCCACCAGGAGTCAAGTAAGGGGTGTGCCTGGCACATAGGACACCTCATACCTGTGTAATAAGAGCCTGCACCTGTCTTTTCTGCAAAAAGGATGTGAGATCCTCCTAGAATGTCAGTTCACAATCACATTCTTTTTGTTCAGTCCACCATCTCACTTGTCATTTTCAAATTCTCTGCTGTTGTGCATGAATATGGAAATGTGCCTTACTTTCACTCTCTTTTAACCAGGACAATGACTTCATTTAAATAGACATCCTTCTCCCAAATATTTTGGTCCTGGGCTCAAGAATCTATTATATTTCAAATAAAACATGTACAGGGAGAAATAATTTTGTGTTAACTGTGCACTGACTTTCAGGTTAGAACTCATTGACATCCATTTTTTGGTACTGTGTGGTCAAGTTCAGTTCAGTTGCTCACTTGTGTCTAACTCTTTGTGACCCTGTAGACTGCAGCATGCCAGGCCTCCCTGTCCATCACCAATTCCTGGAGCTTGCTCAGATTCATGTCCATCAAGTCTGTGATGCCATCCAACCATCTCATCCTCTGTCGTCCCCTTCTCCTCCTGCCTTCAATCTTTCCTAGCATCAGGGTCTTTTCCAATAAGTCAGATCTTCGCATCAGGTGGCCAAAATATTGGAGCTTCAGCTTCAGCATCAGCCCTCCCAATGAATATTCAGGACTGATTTCCTTTAGGATGAACTGATTGGATCTCCTTGCAGTCCAAGGGACTCTCAAGAGTCTTCTCCAGTACCACAGGTCAAAAGCATCGATTCTTCGGTGCTCAGCTTTCTTGGTCAAAGAAAGCACAACCTTGTGGTCAAAGATAAACACGATTTTGGGTTGGAAAGAAGTCAGTTGTGTCCTCACTGTCCAGGGAGAGCTGACCCTTCATTTCTTCACCCTCGCTGCCCTCAGAGCACTGACCTGAGATTTCCAAGGCTGAAGTCCCATTTCTGAAATCAGAGGAAGTCTGTTTGTGTGCCCAGCACTCTACGCCTGCTCCAATTTCCCAAATTCTCAGTTACTCACTCATGGTGCTCTGCACTGAGCACCTACTGTGTCGCTTGGCAAACATCGTGGCGGGTCTCAGTTTACAGAGCCTCTGCCTTGAGAAGCCCCCTCCTGCCCCTGGAGCATGCACAGTGCATACTCAAGAGGCTTCAGAAACACAAGAACAGCAGATAGGTGGACCATGACTTAGCACCTCACATGGCCCTTCGCTGCTCATTGGACATCAAGCCAAACAGAAGGTACAACAAAAGTACAAGCTCTCCAGCCTGCTCTCCCCCTTATACTTTTCTTAAGCAGCATTCTATAAGCCATGTGCTCTGTCACCTTGAGGAAAGTAATTTGTTTTTATCAGTACAAGTTATAATATTTCTTCCAGGGATTTCTGTTTCTAAAAGATTCTAATGACTCACCAGTCTTTGGTGAGTAGATTCTATGACCTGGTCGCTGGAACCTTCATGATCTGGGGTTAAATCTCTCCATTTTTTTTTTTTTTTTTTTTAATGATTCAACCGAAGTGATGGAGTCCACACTCTGTGCTTTTCCCAACTCTGCATCTCTGTTCACTTTTTTTTTTTTTTTTTTTTGCGCAGAATGTCCTCTGTCTTCCTCTGTGTCTTTGCTCCTCCTCTCTAGACCCATCCAGTTCTTAAAGTGCTGAGTCATCCTTCATCTGCACACCTGGACCAGCTAACAGCCTGGTAGTGAGATGCTGATTTCAGGAAGTCTTGGCTGTGGATCTTGGATCTTCCAAATTTACTGATAATTTTGGGTGGATTATTTTCTCTCACTGATCCTCAAATTTCTTCACCTGTAAAATGGGACCAGCAGTGCTTATTTCTGAGTTACTGCAGGTGAGATTAAATAAGATGAAAGTTGCTCAGTGGTGACTGTAGCCCACCAGACTCCTCTGTCCCTGGGATCCTGCAGGCAAGAATACTGGCATGGGTTGCCACTTCCTCCTCCAAGGGATCTTCCACACCCAGGGATCGAACCCAGGTCTCCTGCATTGCAGGCAGATGCTTTACCATCTGAGCCACCAGGGAAGCTATCTACATGCATTCAGTGCTCCTCACAGTCTTTGCCTCATGTCTCTATTTAGTTATTTTTATATTTTTTAACTCAATGAAAATCAGGTTCTTGTGATTCAAGACACTACTCTTCTTTTATACCACCATGATCTTAAAATGATGCCTTAATAGGCAGAGTAAACAGGACGCATGCCAGTATTAGTATTGTTTCTAAGTAGCTTTCAGGCACGTAAAGTAATACCTATATGACAAGAACAGTTCAGAATTTTGCCTTTTAAAAAAATCTACAAAACACAATTTTGTTTTAGTTTATTGGTTGATTTTTGCACTACTCAGATGTGTTCTCATGCTGTATTTTACACATAAATTTTAAAATGTTGTTTTTCAGATGTTAGAAAAAAATATTTCAATATGATAGGATGTATCAGTCTTCTAGAGTTGTCATGCTGAAACATCACAGACTGGGAGGTCTTAAACAGCAGAAATGTATTTTCTCAGAATTCTGGTGGCTGGAAGTCCAAGATGAAGGTCCAGCAGGTGTGAGTCCTGCTAGCAGATGGATGCCTTCTGGGCTGTGCTTGCCTATATGCCTGTGGAGAGAGAGGGGGTGAGGGTCCAGATGTTCCTTCTTATAAGTGCACTAATCCTGTCAGATCAGGGCCCCATACTAAGGCCACACTTAGCTGTCTTTACTTTCTTAGAGTCCCCATCTCTGAATAAACCACACTGGAGGTTGGACTTCAACATCTGAGTGGGTGGGAGACAGAATCATTCAGTTGATAATAAAGGATAACGGTCATCATCTGAAAATAACCTCCAAGGACCTTATGTGGGTAGGGTTTCAAGCAACACTTTCACCACTTCTTGGGTTGATGCACACCCCTGTACGTCTTTTTGTTCCTTTGAACATCTGCAGGATCTTACTTTCCATTTGGCCTTCTTTCCAAGCTCCAATCTTGTTTGTTAAAGAAAAGCCACCAAATTGTGGTTGACACTATGACTCAAATCTTGATGAAAAGATCTCTCCCAAACTAAGAAATATTTTTAAATAGATCTGATGTCGATGTGTTGAGTGGAAACTGCTTATATGCTGGTTTCCCCAGAGTCAGTGGAATGGCTATATTTTGTGTGACTGGTTTGTATTTAATTTAAAAAAAGAAAGATGAAATCATAGGCCCTGAAAATAAATTTAGAAGCAATTGAAAATAATTGTGTCATGACAAAGCAGTGCAAATTTTTATTCCAAAGCTAATATTCATTATTTTACCTCTTGGTATCTCTCTCTGCATCTATATCTAAACACATACAGGTATCTTCAGTATATGTGAAATATGTCAAAATAGGTATGCAATCTTTTTGCTTGATTCACAAATACACAGGCTAATCTAAACCCCAACATGTATACAAACCAATCCAAACCCCAACATGTGCACAAACCAATCCAAACCCCAACATGTACACAAACCAATCCAAACCAGCTATTGTGATTCAACTCAAGAAATGAGATTCTCTAGAAATAAGTGTGCAGGTAGAAATGATACAAATCCCCCATGTGTGATAAAATTCTAGCTCTGCAAGGTGCTCTGCACACCCCCTGCCCCACCCCCAGCCTCACTGTGTACGATCTTTTATCTTTAATATTTCCACATATTTTATACTAGTGGATCTTGATGAATTTAAGCCTGGGCACTGCACGGATTCCAGATTTCAAATGAATAACTCTTTCATTTAGTTAATAGCTGCAGCAGAGCCATAAAATGGTAATAGTTTATGACTTTCAGGATATAACCTGCAACCACAGACAATATAAATTATATTACATCGCACTTTACAGCCGTATGAAGCATAGCCAGGAGCTCACCACTGGTGTAAAGTCTGAGGAGGAGGGGGTGGGTGAGGGAAAGAACTGTTTATTTTTTTGCTTGTTGGCTAAAAAAACGCTTTCCTCTCATGACCCAGTAAGCCATAATTCTGATCGGAGGCGTCCACACCACTGTGCTGAAGACAACTGCGGCCACAAAAGAAAACTATTCTTAAAGAATGGAGGTGGATATTTTCATTCCATCCTCAACTTATAGGGCTTCATCCAGCACAAATGGAAAAGCAACCTCCGTTTCTGCTATAGGCATCGGTAATTGTTTTCAAGGAGACATGTGTCATTAGAAATGTGAGGTATGGGGGAGCGTATAGAAATGCGCTGTGTCTGGACTCGCCAGGGTTTTTGTTTTGTTCTCTTATCTGTGAAGAGAAGCCTGAGTGATGTTATCCTTCCTTCAATTGTTCCTGTGGCTTCTAAATCCTGCTTCATGTCTTGGCTTAAGGTTAGGCCTCTGAACTGAGAGTGGAGGATGAACCCTGATTCTGTAAATGGACCGTCTAAATAAAAAATGAAGATAATAGAGCTTCAGAAATTGTTAAGGGCCAGAGGGAAAGAGTGAGGCAGCCCAGCTTTTGAAACGAGGGAAGGCCACTCACTCCTTCGCTGCACCTGCTGCCTGAGAAGGGCTGTGTTTTTGAAGAGGCCTGTGGTCCGATCTGCATATCAAATAGCTGATTTGTAGATGAGGTCATTCATTTTGTGGTCTGTCTGTTTGCTGGGCTGAGGATGGGCTGTTGCCTAGCAGTGGCCCCCAGGGTCCCTGCAGCCCCTTAAGTCAGCAGCCCTCCTTGTCCATTCTGAACTCAAATCCAGGATTGCCTTTCATGAATAAATCTCTGAAATATCTAAGGGATTGGTAAGTTCAAAGCATGGGCAATACGTGACCAGCAAAGCTTTTCCTTGATGGCATTGGTTCATCAACTTAGGTATTGTTTAGGTAAAAAAGTCAGCTTGTCAACTTTTCTGTCTCCTGCTCACTATCACAGGGATGAGTAAGGCTTTAACACAGAAACATGGTACCTGCTTTGGGCGTATTTAGGGAAAGCTTACTGCTTGAACACAGGGTGAAAGGAGAAATTAAAATATGCTGCCCTCTCTGTGGAAATACATAAATACGGTAGAATTCAATGTGGAAAATTGATTCCAACTTCCAAGTAAGTTTTCTTGCTCTATAATTCTGTTAACCTGCTGGCTCTTACTGTGTGCATGTATGTGTGTGTCTGTGCTTGTGTGCATATAAACACACCCGTGTATTCCTGTACACACACACACACACACACACACACACATACACATTTTAACTGCAGGTTCTTTCCAATAGAAATCTGCAGAAGAATAAAATCATGACTTCAGGTCAGCCAGCACCTTTGTAATGTAGTCTTTGTATGCTTTTCAAAAGAGAACAGTCATTTCACCTGGTCTAATTCTTTAGACTGCATTTTTCATGGCTTCACGGCTTTGTCTAGTAGAAAATGTTCCAGAGCAGAACTTTCTTCTAAAACTTAGGAATTAGAACCTGGAACAAAATTTGATTTAAATACATAATGATAACACCCATATTGTGGAAGTGTGCATCTTATCACAGATCCTTTTCTGGAATAAATATCTTTCTTTGTTATGGGTCTCTGGTTCATTACATTTTTCAGTCTCCAACTGCTATTTCAGGCTGAAGGAATAGCTTTGCAGACTGGGAATATCCTATAAGATTACAAAATTTTGTCAGAATAATCACATACATTTGTAAAAACAATAGCAAGAGGGGGGGAAAAAAAGGTAGAGTTCCATAAGTCAGGTGGTGAAATAAAAAAAGTATGTTATTACTTTAAATAAATATTATAACAATAGTTGGAAAAAAAAGTATCTTTAGATCTTAAGGTGTCACTCCCTGAATAATCTGTTTCCTTCCTTAGAAAAGGGAAATCACCAACATATAGAACACTAACATTTACAAATTTCTTCAGTGAAGTGTGGTCAGTAAGGAATGCTTTTCTGATTGTGAAAGGGCCATTTAAAAGTAAGTAACCAGAAGGAAACTGGTCAACAGTGAAACCAACTAAATAGTGCTATTTGAAGATTGGCAATTCTACTGATTAATATCTATATATATATATATATATATTTTAGTATCTTGCAAAGCTGACATATAATTATAGAAATAATGACCTATGTTTGCATGAGTTTGAAGCTCATGCTGCTGCTGCTGCTGCTGCTAAGTTGCTTCAGTCATGTCCGACTCTGTGCAACCCCATAGACGGCAGCCCATCAGGCTCTGCCGTCCCTGGGATTCTCCAAGCAACAACACTGGAGTGGGTTGCCATTTCCTTCTCCAATGCATGAAGCTCATACTCACTTTCAAATACTTCAGTGGGTCCTCCCTTTCTTGATCTGCAGAGACTGAGGCTTCAGAAGCTGTGACTTAGTCAAGGTCATTTAGCAAATATGGAGCCAGGACAAAAATGTGGTCTTCTCACTTCTGGACTGATGCTTTGCAATGGCGTTCCCCAACAGATAACTGAATGGATAGCTGATGAGAACTGTAGGCTAAACACATAAAGAAATTCTATGCTAGGATAATTATATATATATAAGAGGATGAGATGGTTGGATGGCATCACTGACTCATGGACATGAGTTTGAGCAAGGTCTGGGAATTGGTGATGGACAGGGAAGCCTGGCGTGCTGCAGTCCATGGGGTCACAGAGAGTTGGACATGACTGAGTGACTGAACTGAATGAACGTATAGTTAGAAAGCAAATCATATTTTTTCAAAGTGGCATTTTTAATAACAATGTACAGGAATCCAATTCTGGAAATACAATCTGGTCGTGTACGTTGTGGAAGTCAGCAGACATCAGTTTCTTCAATAAGACTGGAGAGTAAAGAGCTATCCAACCCTCACTGTTGTTAAAGATACGATCCTGTATATGCAACATAGAGTAACAAAAACATAGTGACACAAGGTGCCCAGAAAGCCCAGGAGGAGTGGGATTTACATCTAGATCTAGCCTGATCTTTGACCCTTTTTACAGACCAAAAGCCTTTTGGAAACTGAAGCTCTCAGCCACAGATTAATGAACTGCAGGCGGGTCGTGGGCCCTGCGATACTGCTCAGAGAATGTGTTCAATTCCTACAGCAGCGAAGAGGTTAACATCAGTCATCTCCTAGGGAACCAATTGATGGTTCACTGCAGAGTGCTGGGCAATGACTGGTTTTCTGTTTAATAAAGTAAAGGTTGATGGCTATGGATGATTCTTTTTTTGAGTCCGTTTTTTTTTTTTTTTTTTTTTTTGTCACTGTAAGCAAGTTAATGCCTCCTACCATGGTACAAACCCAGAGATATTCTTCACACTGGAAAAAACTTGGGATTTAAAAGCAACAGGAATATTTGTAAAAATGCTCTGATAGTGTGTATATTTACAATGTCTTATTTTAAATATTTTTATGTGAAATTACATGCAAGGTGTTCCCACCATTTAAAACCATTTACAAAGCTGTATCACTTTCTTCCTCGAGAATGAGAAAAGGTTAATTTCTGTAAATTACACAAAACAAATTTTAAGGTATTGGATATTTTGTGATATATTTGCCAGCTTTTAAAAAAAAAAAAAATGGGATCTTGATTCTGAAAATAAACCAAAGCAGAATTGTGTAGATACCCCACCTTCAGACACACACACACAAAGATTCAAAGTTCCTTATGCCTGTCTCCTTTCTCTTTCAAAATCAGCTTTTCTGCGTGTTGTGGTGTTGACAAGAGGTAACAGGAAAACCAGTGCATTTGAGCTTAATGAGCAATTCATCTGCACACTGAGAAGTAGAGAGGGAAATAAATCCAGGCCAGCACTGTTCAGGTGGTGGTGGGGGAGAGACATTTCTTATTTATCATGCTGCATAATAGAGGACTGATCTCCTTGCCCATAAACTCCCAGCCACCAACAGAACATCTATTTTGCATCCTTCTGCTCCAGCACTGACTTTCCCCATGAAGCAGCTTTGTTCCTCCACCTAAGAAGCCTCGGTACCCAGCTTGACATGTATTTTGTTTGTTGCTTGGCTGTCTGATTACTGTCCCCAAATATACCCTTAATAATTTAAGTATACACACACAAAGATACTGGCCTCATTGATCAAGGGCAGATCATATGCAGGTGTGGATATAAAATGCACAGACTCCGGCCCCGTAAATGAGGCCACCATCTCACAACAGCAGGGGCAGGATTGATTTGGGGGAGCCACAGAGAAGACGGCCCTGTGAAGAGCTTTCTGAACACATGGCCAGGGCTCGGGTTTGCACCGGGAGCCCAGGAGGCTGCAATCCTACAAAAGAGCTTTGTTAAACCAAATCTTTAATTCCAAGAGGAGTGCCTAATTTACACCCTGCCTCAGGCTGGGTATTTTGCATCTGCTATTTTTACAACATTTCTGAGGTAGCCCTTTGTTATTGCAGTTACCAATGGAAAATCAAAGGCTGGCTTTCTCCCCTCTCCCTAGTAATCTCCCCATGTTTTGTCATCCTCACTCTGCTCGAGATTAGAAAAATCAACAACACGATTCCCAAACCTAATGAATAGACAACACTAAGGAATGTATGCGATTTTTTTTTTTTTTTTTGCACCAAGTATATATTCTGGTAGTAAATTCTGTGATGTTCACCGCATCAATGGTGCGTAACCCTGTGCTTTTCTTAATAGGATTTATGCTTGTCGGCTTTCTATATGCCCTGCCATGCTGGATAAAGGCAGGCAGAGTTCCCCTGGTAACCACGGCCACTCCAACACTCCCAACTCTTGGCAAATTCCTCTTAAGCATAAAACAGACAGCTCCGGGAGACAATGTCCGCTGATACATAAACATGACAGACCCATCTCTGGAAGCCCAAGGTGTCCAGCCTCCGACCGCATCGCGATTTTTCTGATTGTTGGGCCAGATACTTCTATTCAGTCTTCCCTTTGAAACATCTGCAATTGGCAAAACAAGAAAATCTTAATTCTTTCCAGATTCAAATCTATTTCTAGTCAAATGTCACCAGATTCCACGGAGGATGGAGGACACAGAAGTCTTCCTGCCTCTGCTCAAATTGAAAAGGTTATTTCACTGTCTTCAAGATGGCTCAAGCTGCTGGGGGAGGGGGAGCTGGGGCAGGGGGTGGGCTGGGGGGCTGAGCCCTGAATGCAGGGGTTGCTAGGAGATAAGTCCAGCTTGCCGACCACATTGGTTGGCGTTATCTCTAATTGACAGCTCCTTACCCTCAGGGTCTCATTCTAACCTTGAGACCCAGACTATAATGAGAGGGCAGCTTGCCGTCACCCCTGTTTTGGGCTCAGGCAGCAAGATTCCTGGCAGCCTGCTTTTCTGGGGTTTTGTTGGGCCTCTTTAGGATGGAGGCCCTGAGAGGGAGAGAGACTGTTTGCAGCCCCCTCCCCCTGGGCATCACTGGGGGCTTGTTCGGTTCCTGCCACCTGAATAAACTTTCTCTTTCACTTAAGATGGTCTCCCTTTGAAATCAGAAGGGTGTGCTGGGAGAAGCCTTCACTGAACTTTAAAAGGATTTGGAATTTGAGCAGGGAAGGTGGATTTTTAAAAAAGGGAGGGTAGGGGAGAGGGGGAGGGGGGTTGGGCAAGGAGGAGGGGGAGGGACATAGAAAGGAAAGAAAAAAGAAAAAAAACCCCACTCTTTCTCCATGCTCAATCGTCGATGCCACCCCCAGCTATCCTTAAAGGGGTTCGCTGTGGCCTGTGCTGCTCATGAGACACAGTTTAGTTCTTGGGGACAAACAGTAAATAGAGACGCAGCACCAGGAAGAGGCTGTCAGACCTGGAGAAGGCGGTTTGGTCCGCCAATCTGAGGAGGGTGCTGACTTATTATTCTGACAAAATAACATAGATCATGAGATTCTGCCAAAGCCTGAGGCTAATCCACCGAATGGGCTGAGGGATCCTTTGCTTGGCAGAGGTGTCTATGAAGCAGCTCAGATTGCTGTGAGCAGGAAGGTGAAGCCAAGGAGGGAAGCTAAAGTGATCTGAGGCAAAACCATCCCCTCTATGAATTCAGCCCTTTCTTCTCTTCCAGGGCCTCGCCCCACCCCTAACTGCCAAGGACTCATTTAAAAATAACACCATTTTGCATTTTTGAATCTGATTGTTGTCATTTCACAGATGGCGAACCCTGATCCTTGCTTTTCCTACAGGAGGAAAATTGTTACATTGGGGTGCTTTCCTGCTTAATAAACATATTTTGAACATGCAACATACAATCTTATTAGAGGTTGTAATAATTGTGACAAGGTAATATTTCTTTTTCACCAGGGGAAGATGGCTAAAGGTTGATTTAATTGTGAGTGGGTTTATGGATGACTTAAAATAGGGAAATATCTGAGGAGTCAAGACCCAGAGATTAGAGACTCTGTTTATCCTTTGTGATCGTGAACAGCCTAGACACCAAAGTCATGTGTTTTCAACCCAACAGAGCGGGAGTGGGATGGATACAAAAGACCAAAATCAAAGTATATTCTTGAACAAAATAGTATGTTAGTTTTCTCCTATTTTCTAAATATTTTTGTTAAAATTTCTGCAAAGCAGGGCTGTTTCTAAAAAAGAATATTATTTCTAAATGTAACCTTTGTAGGGGTTAAAAGAAAAAACTACAAAAGCATCATCTTTACAGTTTTAATTATATTTTTATTCAATTTAGAAATGTAATTAAAAAAAGAAAGAGTACATATCAAAAAGAAAAGACTGATAATGATCAAAATAGTCAATAAATAACAAGATTTTCTTCTTATATTCTTAAGAATATTTTGGATACAATTTTAGTTTACAGAAGAGTTGCGAGAATAGTGCAAAAATGTCATATCCTTTGCCCATATTCTCCAATTGTCTACATTTTGCCCACGGCATTCTCAAACTATCTGTGAGTGTGTGTGTGTGTGTGTGTGTGTGTGTGTGTGTATTTATAGATTTTTTTTTCCTGAACCATTTGTAAAAGGTTGGAGACATGTCTCTACCTCTAAATGCTTCAGTGTGTTTCTCCTAAGAAAGTTTCTTTCTGTGCAATTACCCAAATCACAAAATTTAACACCGTTGAGAAATTACTATCTAATTCACAGTCTAAAATCAAATGCTGTTATGTGTCCCAACAAAGTCCTTTATTGCAATGCTTTCCTAGCTTCAGATAAATTCCAGATCTCATGCTGCATTTAATTATCTATAGGAGATTCGCCATCCTCTCACCTGGAAGGGTTTAGAATGTTCATGAGAGAGCACTGTAAGACACGTCAACTTTTGGTTGTTTTAATATGCAACATTGGGAGCAAGGAGAAACCCCAAGGTGAGTCTGACACTGGTTCTGTGAGAGAAGTCTTGACCTCTTTTAAGGAAAAATGGGTCATTTATCCTCACATATCGCCTCTAACAAAAATCACTAATGGAAATTTTAAATAGTTTGTAAAAATTAGTGATCTTATATAATATGAGAAATGGCATTGACTACAAGATAGCTGTAGAAACCAGCATGTGTATTTCTAAAAGATTCATACATATAAGCTGTCACTAGTGTGGGCACTTTTCCATGACAGGTTGAGAGAAGGGGGATTATAGATCATGAGAGAGTGAAGAAATGATATAATAAATCACCAGCTCAGGGTGCAAAGAAACAAAACTGTTGAGAAAGGCAAGAACAAAGTCGATTTTAAAAGTTCAGGTTTGTATCATCTCATTACCATCAATCTTGTTGTTAGGTTGCTAAGGCATGTCTGATTCTCACGACCCCATGGACTGCAGCCCACCAGGCTCCACTGTCCATGGAATTCTTGCAAGAATACTGACATAGGTTGCCATGCCTTCTCCAGGGGATCTTCCCGAACTGAGGACTGAAGCCGTGTCTCCTGCATCTCCTGTAGGTGGATTCTTTATCACTGAGCCAACAAGGAAGCCACTACCATGAATACTCTTTCATAAAAATGAATCTTGTAGATATTATCTTGCTCTCAGGTCCTTCAGACCTGTTTGGAGTCCAGGGGGTTGTTGCCTCTCTTACGTCCTTATCAGCCAGAGCAGGGGTAATGGTCCTTCTCTGAGTGGTGTTGACTTTATTTATTTAATTGGCATATAATTGCTTTCCAATGTAGTGCTAGTTTCTGCTGTACAATGACGTGAACCAGCTATAAGTGTATATATATCCCCTCCCCCTAAAGCCTCCCTCCCAAGCTCCCGCCACCCCCTAGGTCATCACAGAGCGCTGAGCTGAGCTCCCTGTACACAGGGAGCTTCCCACCAGCTATCTATTTCACTCATGATAGTGTATATACTGCTGCTGCTGCTGCTGCTAAGTCACTTCAGTCGTGTCAGAATCTGCGTGACCCGATAGATGGCAGCCCACCAGGCTCCCCTGTCCCTGGGATTCTCCAGGCGAGAATATTGGAGTGGGTTGCCATTTCCTTCTCCCGGTAGTGTATATATGTCAGCGATTCCCTCAGTTGGCCCCACCCTTGAAAAACAGTACAAATGAGCCTGTTTCCAGGGCAGGGATTAGAGACACTGATGTAGAGAACCGACTTGTGCACACAGGCAGGGACGGAGGGGGTACTGACTTCCGAGCACATAACGTTTATTGAGTCGGTGGCCGAGCTCTCTTCCCAGACAGCTGAGCACCTGATCCCAGCTTCCTGCACTTCCAACCTTCTCCACACAAATGAGCACAAGAGCCATCACATAAGGATGTAAGATCACCGGCGTGTCTCTCCCTGTGTTTCTCACTAACACAGGACAGGAGCCTTTGGCGTTTCCTGGCAGCATGAATCTTGACGTGTGTGCACACCTGCACCAGCGTTTGCACAGCCTCAGGTCCAGCTCTTTTGTTCACAGCCAGGATGCTCCCTTCCCTCAGTGTAGTTTTGGAGCTCACAGGAATGTATGTGCAATTAAACAAGCGTATTAAAAAGCAGAGACATCCCTTGGTCAGCAAATTTCCGTATAGTCAAAGCCCTGGTTTTTCCAGTAATCATGTATGGATGTGAGAGCTGGACCATAAAGAAAGCTGAGCACTGAAGAATTGATACTTTCGAACTGTGGTATTGGAGAAGGCTCTTGAGAGTCCCTTGGGCTGCAAGGAGATCAAACCAGTCCATCCTACAGAAAATCAACTCTGAATATTCATTGGAAGGACTGATGCTGAAGTTGAAAGTCCAATACTTTGGCCACTTGAGGTGAAGAGTACACTCACTGGAAAAGACCCTAAGGTTGGGACAGACTGAGGTCAGGAGGAGAAGGGGACAACAGACGATGAGACAGTTGGAAAGCATCACCGACTCAATGGAAATGAATTTGAGCAAATTCCAGGAAATAGTGGAGGACAAGGAAGCCTGGCAGGCCACAGTCCCTGGGGGTCACAAAGAGTCAGACACGAGTTAGCAACTGAACAACCACAACATTATTTTCTCAAGGGCAAGGATTCCTTGACAGCCAGGTTTTAATTCACTTTTCAAAACTTTGCGTTTTTCTTCCAAAGTAAACCACGAACTTTAGGCTGCAGCCTGTCAAAACAGATAGGGGTAGGCAGGGAATTCTACTCAGAAGGCGGCCTTTTCCAGAAGAGAAGTTCCTCAGGGTGGGGGGACAGGTCCTGACTGTCTGCAGCAGCCGTGACGTCGATCAGGGTTTGCTGGGCTGAAATGAACACTGTTTCTAGCAGTGGTTTTACTGATGTCTGATGGCTCCTGAAGATGAGGCTGATGGAATCAGGGAGAATCTGCTCTGTTGTCTTCAGCTATAATAACTGGACAAGAAAGAACACACATTTTCATGATCAAAACATCCTTGGGTGCTGCACTGAGTCCCCAGTGTAAGCACAAGTTGTCTATAATTGATCATTATTCCAATAATTTTCTTTCTTTCTTTTTTTTTTTTAAGAGGGTGAACAGGAATAGGTTCAAATCCATGTCCGTCACAATGAAAACAGTTACCTGCACTGGCTCTGATCACTCCCTATATTTGTCCCCCTGTGCCCGCCGACAGAGTTCGTCGTGACAGCAGACCCGTGACTTTTTCTCCTCTCTTATGAGATGGGAGCGCATCATTAGCTTGCAAGGCAAGTAGACGCTGATGATGAAAGCGCGGAAAGGAAATACATTTCAAATACGCAACTAAATGCCAGGAGCTCCAAAGTAAGGAACCACAACATGCAAAGGCCCATAGAGCAGACTCCTGAAGTCCGGTAGGTGAACGGCTACAGGATGGTTGCAGACAGACTGGGAGGTTTTTGGCACACTCTGGGGTCAACTATATCTTGTCTCTAAACACAGTCATTCCTCAGGTATACCGTCTTCTCAATCCTACCTATGACGCTCCCGTGGTTCTTGTGACTACATGCATACATGCCCTGCCTCGTCCTTGCTGGAGAAAAATGGGCTTCATCTAGAACCACCCCTGACCCCTGTCAAAGAGGATCTCAGGATATTTCAAGGTGCAAAGTGCTCTATAAATACTTACTATTTCTAGTCCACACTGGTGTCCTCCATGAATTTTTTTTTTTTTTTTTACTGTGTTTCGTGTGATTAGAGTGGGTGGGGTGAACTCACATGTAAGTGTGAAAGTGTTAGTTGTTCAGTTGTGTGTGACTCTTTGCAACCCCACCAGGCTTCCCTGTCCATGGAATTCTCCAGGCAAGAATGCTGGACTGGGTTGCCGTTCCCTTCTCCAGGGGATCTTCTTGACCCAAAGATCAAACCCAGGTCTCCTGCTCTGCAGGCAGATTTTTTACCACCTGAGCCTGACCTAACATGAGTATCGGTGCATCCCTGAGTCTAACCAGGGCTGACTTCGTGGCATGCCTTGAGGTTAATTTTCCTTTATTATTATTATTTTTTTAAGGCAGCTCATCCCTCATCTACAACATCCCCTTTACATTTTGCTTTGAGGTTGAGGCATTTAGGCCCCCACCCAAAGCCAAATGTGTTATTTAATCCATTAGCACTTTAGCCCAAAATAAACAGCACTCAGAAACAAGTGTGGCTCAAGAGTCATTTTGAAATCTTAAGCCCCAAAAAGACTGATCTGGAATTTCCTGTTTAGTCCTCAAATAGAAGAGCAGGTATGGTGAGGGTGGAGCTGGGGCGGAGAGCAGAGATGCTCCTTTCATTCCATCGGATATTCCAAGTGGAGAGTCAGCCTGGCTGCTATGAAGAATTCACAGACAAGAAGCCGGACGAGCCTCTTGCTGAATTTCTGGGTGAAAACTTTCATTAGAAACAAACAAACAAACAACAACAACAAAATAGAGAAGAAAAAAGCAGCAACCATGTGCTGTATTTTGTGTGGAGTTGGAGGCATACAAAAACCCCAGCCTTAAGGACACAGAAGACACTGCTATTATACACTGAGTTGTGTGCAGCGTGCTATGCTGTAATTATATATGAACTGTTATGGGGTTACAGATGTGGGAAATTAATTCTCCCTTGTGGAGTCAGGGGTGACTTCACAGAGGAACTGACATTTGTACTGTAACTTGAAAAGTGAGTGTGGCTTTGCCAAGTAGCCAAATGAGGAATATCATTCCAGGTAGCACAGTAACTTTAAACTAGGGGGTGGTATGAGTTTCATGTCATGTTCCCAGGATGATGGTAAACCTGCATCAATAGGGCTCAAGGTGCAGAGATGAAGGGGCAAAAATCAACCTGGGTAGGGATGCTCTGGGTGGGGTGGCCCAGGGCATTCTTTCCAGATGATGGATCAAGCATCTGCCCTGAAGGGTGCCTGGTTCCTGGTACTCCAGACACAGTGGTCAGCTACACGAGATGTTCCCAATATAAAGAGAGAATTTTGGATAATGAGGAGAGCTACAAAAAAGACAGATCATGCTACCTTCAGAGATAATATCTGTACACTGAGAATGAAGGTGTCTGCCTTTGACTGGATTTTCCAGGAGTTTTGCTCTGGGAGCCTGAGGTCTGAGCTACAGCTATTCAGCTGTCCTTCTGGCTAGGGGTCTGGTGTTAACCTCAAAGTTAGCGTTGCCAGTAACGAGACTGACTGCCAGCATGAACCTCCCAGAGTCCACATGGGAAGAAACCTGACGTCACCTCTGTTGTACTCCTGCCAAAAATGGAATATTCTGAGTCATCATAAGGAAACATTAGACAAAGCCAAATTGGGAGACATCTTACAAAACGCTGGCCTATGCTCTCCAACTGGGGAAATCTTAGTAAGTTCTGTTGATTGCATCATACTTTATAGAATTAATTGCATGATATTGATCACTGGAATGTGTTTATGAGAAATAATTCTTTATTTTTGAAAACTCACACTGTCGTGTCAGTGGTAAAGAAACATCTTGTCTGCAACTTATCTTGAAATCATTCAGAAAGAAAACTACATAACTGAGTGAGTGTGTGTGTGAGAGAGAGAGAGAAGGCTAAAGCAAAAAGCAAATGTGTTAACATTTGAGTAATCTGTACAAACATTATCCAGGAATTTTTTGTTCTATTCTTGCCACGTTTTGTGTGTGTTTGGTCTGAAGTACACCACAAATTGTCCTGTGGAAGGCGACGGTCCTCTGGAGGATGGAGTCGCACGGTGTCAGCTCAGGCTGTCCGACTCTCAAGGGTTTGCTGACAATCCATATTTCTGTGTCTAGCATTGCATCATTTCACAGTGCAGGTTGCAGACAGCAAGTTCTGGCAACAGCTTGGAGTTCCATCTGGCTGATGGAGGCTCACTCTCTGGGTACATATTGGTGCCTCACCCCAGCCCTTCTCAAGGATGACAGCTGGGCCAGAATGCTGTGCTCAGCCTGCTGAACCCCCTGCAGTCTGATCTGCGCTCTCCCCGACCCGAGAAAGCTGAGCCCCCGTGAGGGTCCCTGTGAAGTGCCCCTTGGTGAAAGCAGCCTCCCTCCTACCAACAGTAAATGTTCACTAACTCAGGGCTGTTAAAACTGGGAGGCAAAGTTCCTCTTGATTTTTTTTCTATCAAAGATTAAATCTTTCATTCCAGGGAAAAAAAAAGAAAGTAAAACTCCTATTATCAAGAAACTGTAGGAGGAACCATAAACTAATGACACTGGTGATCTTTTCCAATTAGGCTTATGTAACTTCCAGCGGGAAACACTTAGCTGATGGCTTCAACAGTTTTTTTTTTTTTTTTTTTTTTCTCCTCTATTATATAGAGAAGCAAACCACGGGTGCTGACTCAACAAGTCTGACTGCTTTGGCCAGGTCAGTTTATCATTTCTCTGGATTAAGAACTCCCAATTTCCTAATGCTTCTGACATCCAATCCAATTTTTTTCTTAGTCTGGAGCCCGAAACCTCCTCTCAATGGACCTCATTCTTTCTATGGAATCTTATTTTCAAAATTGCTCAAACTCAGCCATCATTGCATTTTCTCTCCTTGCTAACTAAAAAACAAAAATTGTTCATCAAGCTTCTCCATGTTCATCAAACATGAGGTTCTAGCTTTCAATCTAATGGCTCTTTAGTAAGCGCATTGAAAATGGTCATCAAATTAAAAAATAGACAAATCTATACAGTTTCTTACTAGTTAAATAATAACAGAAAATTTATTTAAACATCTCCTGACTCTTAGTTTTACTTCCTGTAAAAATGGGATATTCATTTTATCAGATAATTATAATTCGATTAAATGTGCAACTCACTAATGTACAAAAATTGTCTAGCATAATAGCTGGCACACAGTAGGAACATAATAAAAGTTGGTTCGATTTCTCCCCTCTTCCATGAATCTTTTTGATGACCCCTGTCTACAGAAGCGTTTTTCATTTTCTAAATATCAAAAGCATTTTTCTGTGCCGAGCAATTCACAAACTCAACTGCATATCTTTTTTTTTTTTTTTTTTTTTAACATTCTCTCCAGTTGTTTCACAGAAATTCAAGCTGTAGGCCATTTAGGGGAAACATTTTTTTGTTCTTTCATATTCTGTTGCAACATAGCATATTTATTTAACAAATGCAAACCGACTTCCCATAGTCAGGGTTTGAAGTGATGACTCTGTGAGGCCGTGAATTAAATAATTTATCTTACTAATAGAAAAGGGCACAATACTCTCAATTCTGACAAATATGTAAATGAGCCAATTTGCAGTAGCTAATAGAGTGTTCCCTACACAGCAGGTCTTCAATACATGTTCCTGAATTATTGACAGCGAGATATCACGAAATTCTTCCATTTCAACCCAAGTGACAAATAAACATAATTCTTGTGTTCTATTAGTCTCCAATTTTTTTCTATTATATTCAACCAGCAATGCATAGAGTTTCAGTGATATACTGAAACAGTTTATAAAATGCAATACTCTCAGTCCTGTGTCACTGAGCACACATTTGTGGTCCTGAAAATATGGAAGCCAAAGTCTCAAAAATTAATTCATACTAACTGAAGCTCATGTGGCTTCCTTGGTGTTTCAGCAGTAAAGAATCCACCTGCAAGAGACATGGATTCTATCCCTGGGTTCTGAAGATCCCCTAGAGAAAGAAAAAGCAACCCACTCCAGGACTCTTGTCTGAGCAGTCCTATGGACAGGGGAGCCTGGTGGGCTACAGTTCATGGAGTAGCAAAAAGTCAGACACAACTGAGGGAAGAAACAACAACATCAGGGTCAATTGAGCATAAAAGAAAGGCAATTGAGATTTAAACAAAGGATATGAAAGCAGCTTCTAAAGCAGCCTTAGTGAGAAAACTGCTGTGGACCCCTGGCCCTTTGCTTCTTTTCCTCTTTCCTTGTGGCTGGTGGAGGGGTCCCAGGATTGGCAACCAGAAACAGAAGCATTGCTATGGTTCTCCTATTTCAAGTTTTCTTGATGAGACACAAAGACATAAAGAGCCCAGGCGGGCCAGGTACCACAAGGGGGCTGATGCGGCTGCAGGGCAATCTGTCTTGTGTATGTTTCATAGAGATGAGTTGGGGTGGGGTTGGGGGACTGGAGAGGATGCAGCCAATCCAAGCAAAATAATACTGAAGAGACAACAAGAAGTTTGGATTTTTAATACATTGGTCTCAGAATAATCAAAACATCTAAAAATCTACATAACACCAATAATCGTATAATAACACACTATGAACAGTGTTCAAAAAGACCAAGGTCACGTCTACATGATTAACAACTCATAAACTAATGTCTCTTTTATTATTAGATCAAGTTCTTTGAAAGGGTACTTGGGACAAAACGGTGCGGAGAGCGGATTTTTCCTGGTTCCTAACACGGTTTTCTGGACTGTGTCATGAAGGACCGTGGGTTAAGAGTCACAGAATCAGGATCTACTTGTAGTACATCCCTAATTAGCTGTAATATGGGAGGAGTCACTGGACACTGCGAACCTCTGTTAGTCTGGGAAAGTGACATGTTGGGAGACTTCTTCTCCAGGTTGTCAGAGGAAACTGAAAGTTTCATGCACGAGTGAAACCTGACTATACTCATACACTGTAATGTTTTTAATATTTTAGAGATTAAAAATAAATGCCTAAGATATTCATAGGTTTTTCTATTTGAATAAGGAAGACAAATGTCATTTCAGATATCAGTTAAAAATCGTGCAGAATGTACATATGAGTCCCTGGAAATATGTTGAGAGAGCTCCCTGCATGCGTGGTCTGAAAGCACCCGTGACTGCTCTCTCTCTGATCACAAGTGAGAGATGTAATTCAGCAAATCTTTTCTGCTTTCTTCCAAGAAATCTAATAAAACCAGTTCTAGGAAAAGCCGATATGGTTAGAGTCTACCAGAGATGAATATATACTCAGAATATTGCCTCCAGGTCCAAATAAATAGATTTCCTTATTATGGCTACAATATGATCACCAATGTATGAAATGTGGATAAAATAATAAAAGTAAAAGACATAGAGCAGAAAACCACAAGGCTAAAAGAAAATTTCTCAAAGAAATATTTCAAATGATCTGAAATATCTCAGCAAATTTTTCTCGAATAATAATAAAAGAGGGTTTAGATGTTTACACACTTCGGCATCCCACTCTGCTTTCCCAGGGGGATGAACCCCCGTCTCCTCTGAGTTGTCCTTAGACTCCTGCATATGTATTGACATGAAATTGCCTACAGAGAGATCTCAGCCTGAGTAGGGGCAGGCGGGGTAGTGTGTGTGTCAGCGGGGGCGGTGGGGAGGGATGGGGGGGAGGGGTGAAAACTTGCAAAGGAGTAAGGTGGATAAGAATTGCTCCCTGCTGAACTAAATTTTCTCCTGGGTGAAGCTCACATTTAAATTGTGTTCTTATAAGCTGGGCAAGTCAAATAAAAGCTAAAATCAACCACATTCTTGACCTCTCTCTCTTTCAACGTTTCTCACTCAGTGATATCATCCATTGAGCACCTGCCATGTACAAGGTCTGATTGGGAAATGAACGAGATGGAGATTTTTGCTTCCTCTCTCTTTGCACCTACAAGTCAAGATGTATATTGCAATTAATATAAGACGTGAACAATGAGGCTCCATAAATGCATTGCCCCTTTCAGGAGAGAGCTTATGCTCAGATAAATATTTCAGGGGTGAATGACAGAGATTTGCTAAGGCAAGGAGAAAGGGAACTGTTAAGTTGTAGCAGGAAGAAAAGGTAAGATTTGAACTTTGGAGGTTTGGAAATTGATAAGGCAAATGGCTTCCCTAGTGGTTCAGATGGTAAGGAATCTGCACATAATGTAGGAAACCCCAGTTTGATTCCTGGATTGGAAAGATCCCCTGAAGGAGGAAATGGCAACCCATTCCAGTATTCTTGCCTGGAGAATTCCTATGGACAGAGGAGCCTGCATCCATGGGGTCGCAAAGATTCATACATGACTGAGAGACTAAGCAGAGCGCAAGGCAAAAGGCTTCAGTCAGGGCAGCAAAGAGGGAGCGCATGTATGTTAAGGAGCTTCCCCGATGGCTCAGCCAGTAAAGAAACCACCTGCCAAAGCAGGAGACATAGGAGATGCAGGTTCAATCCCTGGGTCAGAAAGGTCCCTTGGGACGGAAAAGGAAATGGCAACCCACTCTAGTACTCTTGCCTGGAAAATCCCATGGACAGATGAGCCTGGCAGGTCACAAAGAGTCAGGCATCACTGAGCAACTAAGCGCACACCCACATGTATGTTAGGATATCAGTAAAGTGGGGTTACATGAGGAGTGTTTGGAGCATATATAAAGTGTCATAGAAACAGCTGAGAACAACTGGACTGATGATTTTATGCATATTCTGTGACATAAAATAAAAATATATTGTAAATAGGGGAGCAACATTAATGGGGGGGGTTTCATAAAAAGGAAAAGAGAAGGACTGGACATGCATACTGATCGGGCACCTGTGGTTTCAGCCACCCTTATAGGCACTTACTCACTGAAGATGACCGGGAACAAATAACCCACCTGAGAGATAGTGAGTTACATTTTCAAAGTCATTTGGTTGACTCTGGTAATTGACAGAGATGGAACTGGAACTGATTTCTTCTTGGGAGAAATGCTTTCTCTCTCTCTCTCTCAATACCATGTCTTGAATTGCATAGAATAATCTGATAATAGTTTTAAATAGGAACGGAAAATATAATCCTTAATATGCTTTGCAAGAGAAGCATACATAAAGGTACAAGGAGGTCTGGCTGCAAGACATGTAATAAATCTTATTCATATGGTGAAAGTGAAAGTTGCTTGGTCGTGTCCAACTCTTTGCCACCCCATGGACTGCACAGTTTATGGAATTCTTCAGGCCAGAATCCTGGAGTGGGTAGCCTTTCCCTTCTCCAGGGGATCTTCCCAACTCAGGATAGAACTCAGGTCTCCCTCATTGCAGGGAAGCCCAATAATTTTGGAGTGGGTAGCCTATCCCTTCTCTAGCAGATCTTCCTGACCCAGGAATCAAACTGGGTCTCCTGCATATAAAATGATGACAAAATAGTAACCGATATCTATTGCATAGTGAAGACAAGCCAGTGACTTACAAGAACCCATTCTTTAAGAGTTATGTAAAGGTCTGGAGAAAGCAATGGCAACCCACTCCAGTGTTCTTGCCTGGAGAATCCTAGGGACGGTGGAGCCTGGTGGGCTGCCGTCTATGGGGTAGCACAGAGTCGGACATGGCTGAAGCGACTTAGCAGCAGCAACAACTACCAGTAGGAGAAAAGTTCATTCCAGGAGCAGACACAGTCTAGGCAGGCTGAAGCTGAAGCTCCAATACTTTGGCCACCTGATGTGAAGAGCCAACTCATTGGAAAAGACCCTGATGCTGGGAAAGATTGAGGGCAGGAAGAGAAGGAGACGACAGAGGGTGAGATGGTTGGATGGCACCACTGACTCAATGGACATGAGTTTGAGCAAACTTCAGGAGATGATGAAGGATGGGAAAGCCTGGTGTGTTGCAGTCCATGGGGTTGCAAAGAGTTGGATATAATTGGAGACTGAACACCAGGCAGATCAACTGCCGTTCAGGAACTATCACCGCACTGATACTATTGTGCAGTCGCTCAGTCATGTCCAACTCTTTGCGAACCCATGGAATGCAACACACCAGACTTCCCTGTCCTACACCATCTCTGTTGCTGCTGCTGCTAAGTCGCTTCAGCCATGTCTGACTCTGTGCAACCCCATAGACTACTAGCCTACTAGACTCCTCTGTCTCTGGGATTCTCCAGGCAAGAATACTGGAGTGGGTTGCCATTTCCTTCTCCAATGCATGAAAGTGAAAAGCGAAAGTGAAGTTGCTCAGACATGCCCAACTCTTAGTGACCCCATGGACCGCAGCCTACCAGGCTCCTCCGTCCATGGGATTTTTCAGGCAAGAGTGCTGGAGTGGGGTGCCACTGCCTTCTCTGCACCATCTCTGTGAGTTTGCTCAAATTCATGTTCATTGAGCCAGTAACGTTAGCTAACCATCTTCTGAAATGTAATTTGAGAGTAAAGCACTCAGAGATAACCCCAGGTGACCAGGTAGGAGCTGATGGTGACAGTTTTGCATAGCACTGAGCTGCATGTCTTAAAGCAGACGCCTTCGAAACTTTCCATCACCTTGCTGATGCTTAGTAGTTACTACTGTTTGGTAACATGTGTTTCAAGAAGAAAGTCATAAAACTAATTAAAAAATTAATCAGCTCTCTGGCCAATAGAAAAATTAAAAGTACTGCTAAGCTCAGCTATAAGCCACTTTATGGTTTTATTCCTTGGGGGCTAATTAATATCCTGTGAAAAAAGGAATGGAGAAGCGATCATGTGTCTCTTTGGAATAGATGGAGTTCCCCGTTCAGAGCAAAGCTCCAAAGTTTTGTTATCTTTTTGCTGACTAGAAATTATAGATATTTGTGCTCTATAAAGGAATATGCCAGAGAGTTTAGAAATAAGTCCTATTAGTCAGAGTAAGTAATGCTAGCTACTGTGACAACTGACCTTCAAATCCCAGCAACTCAACAAAATAGCCTGAGTATCTAGATATCCAGCTCACCAGACAGCATCAGAGTCCAGCGGAGTCATGGCAGGGGCCCAGGGGCCCTGCTGGTCCCACCCTGTTCCATGCTGTGGACAAAGCCATTGCATGGTTCCAACCGTCACCGCAGTCACTCTGTTACGTGCCCATTACCCATTCCGGGGTAGAAGATGAGGAAGGCTGGCTGATGTCCTCTAGCGAAGGCAGTTTGTTGGCCTGGCTGTTCAAGGACTTTCCTGCTGGAGATCAATGTGAGACTCAGAAATCTCCACAATACTCACCACCCTGCTGTCCAACATCAGGCTTCACCCCTTGTGATCTCAGGTTCATCTATGTCCCAAATCACTGCAGATGGTGACTGCAGCCACAAAATTAAAAGACACTTACTCCTTGGAAGGAAAGTTATGACCAACCTAGGCAGCATATTAAAAAAGCAGAGACATTACTTTGCCAACAAAGGTCCATCTAGTCAAGGCTATGGTTTTTCCAGTAGTCATGTACGGATATGAGAGTTGGACTATAAAGAAAGTTGAGCACCAAAGAATTGATACTTTTTAACTGTGGTATTGGAGAAGACTCTTGAGAGTCCCTTGGACTGCAAGGAGATCCATCCTAAAGGAGATCAGTCCTGAGTGTTCATTGGAAGGACTGATGTTGAAGCTGAAATTCCAATACTTTGGCCACCTGATGCGAAGAGCTGACTCATTTGAAAAGACCCTGATGCTGGGCAAGATTAAAGGCAGGAGGAGAAAGGGACGACAGAGGATGAGATAGTTGGATGGCATCACCGACTTGATGGACGTGAGTTTGGACAAACTCCAGGAGTTGGTGATGGACAGGGAGGTGTGGCGTGCTGTGGTCCATGGGGTCACAAAGAGTCGGACATGACTGAGCGATTGAACTGAACTGTACTGATACTCAAATCTTTAACAAAGGGATGAGTTATCTATAACTCAGGCAGCAGTTTCTAAGACTGAGTATTTATGTCTTAAAGTAATTTTAAATATCATTTAATATTTTGGAGTGTTATAGATCATTGGATTTTTCAACCTATAAGGCTTTTCTTTCTATAGTTTCTTTATCCCCTTTCTTTCTTGCTTATGAACTGGCTATTTCCTTCTTGAGCTTATCTGTTTCTTTGCTAAATTCAGTCACCAAGAATGAAATCAACATACTGATTCCTTTCAATCTTTTTTTTCTAGAGGTCTAAAAAGTAAAGCTACAAAATGTAGATATTCTAAATATATACTAAAATTAACACAAAAGTCATAGACACATTCTTACAAACCATTAAGAAAAACACAAAGCTCAACAGAACAATGGGAATATATGAACAGGTGTTCTATAGAAGAGGAAACACAAATAGCAAATAGACACAGATAATCAGAACCCTTATAGTCCAAGTGCATATAATTTAACACCTCCATGAATTACAGTTATATCCCTATTCTCCTGAAAAGAATATTAAAAAAAATATGATTAAGAGTGTTGATATCAAGAGTTCAGGACTACAAAAATCTGGAAGCAATCTAAAAGTCATCAAAAGAAAATAGTGAATAAACTATATGCCATTGTTATTAATTTATTTTGAGTCTGATAATATATATCATTGGACTCAAAATAAACTAATAACAATGACATACAAGATATGATAAATCTTGGCAACAATTTTAAGTGAACAAAGGATTATGAAAGATTATAAGCAGCATAAAATATACTTTGAGAAATTAAAACAACTAAGATAGAAACACGTGTCATACAAACTCTGTGTGATGGCAAACACCACGATAAGGATATAGATGCTCTCGAGATCGCCGCCCATGGGTGCCCAAGGTGATGGTTGAATGCAAGTCCTTGCTTTTCTTTCATGGGAGGTTCACAAGTACTTATCAGAAGATTCTCAATAGGTAATGTGCTGAATCAATGATTGTGAACTCTATGTGGACTGATGTGTATTTCATGAACCTAAATGATTAATCCATAATCCAATTATAGGCACTTGACATCCAGAAACCAAGAAGGAAGGAGGAAAGGAAGGATAGAGGGAGGAAAAAGGAGAGAGGGAAGGGAGGGCAGAAGGGAGGGAAGGGAAAAAAGAAAGAAAGGTAGGAAAAAAGAGAAGGAAAAAATTTTTTTAAAAAATAAACCAAGCAGAAAAATTACACTTCCTAAAAGTGATGAAATTAGCCTTGTTTCAGTACCAGTAGTCAATGCCAGAAATCTGGCAGTGGAGGAATATCTACTAATTTCTTAGAGAAAGAAAATGTGAGCCAAGAATATTACATGCCCAGTTATTTTTTTTTAAGTGTAAAAAAGGAAACAGAAAGACATCCTCAAACACTAAAAAGAAAGAAAGAAAAAAAGAAATATAACCCCCATATGTTCTTTAAAAAAAAAAAGTTTACTTAATGGAATAACTAATTCTTCAATTGTTGTACAGAGAAGCACTGATACAAAGAATGTGTGCTGTCCTCAGGGTGAGAAAGCAAAACAGCAGAAAAGAATCTGTGACCCAGCGCTTCTATTCTTGCCTAAGATGTCATTCAGGTACAAAGTCAGCAGGTAGGTTAGAGAATCATTTGCTCTTAATGACGATGAAACCCCATCAAACAAGAAATCAACAAAGAAATTGCGGGAATGAAGATGTTGGGGGAAAAACGGGTCATAGCAGCTATGAATCCACTTAGATACAGAAGTTGTGCTACACAACAATTATAGATACATAACTGAATATAATTTTAGTAAAATGCAAACAAAATATAATTTCCAAAACCAAGAGATGAGGAAAGAGAAATGTAAGAGCACTATTTTCTTCATTTAATATAGCTTACAATAAACCAACCTGTGTAAAAATAAATATTTAAATTGAAGTGAAATTGGCAACAACTGGTTTTTTTACAGAATCACCTTATTACCTTTAGAATCTTTCTTGGAATCAAATATGTAGAAAGGGTGGAAGTCTATAGTTCTTTCAGTTACATTTTTTAAGGTTTTAGTGTTTACAGAAGTTTCAGGTTTACAACAAAACTGAGAGGGAGGTATAGAGATTTCCCATACACGCCCTGGCCCCACACGTGCATGGTCCCTGCAAAGTCACTTATCAGAATGGTACATATTTTACCAAGGATGAGCCTCATTATGACACCATAATCACCCAAAGACCATAGTTTACAGTAATCTTCACTCTTCATACTGTATGTGAAGAAGCCAGTATCCATCTAATCCATTATTATACTTACAGAGTATTTTTTGTTCTAAAAATACTCTGTGCTCTGCCCATTCAACTTTCCCCACCCTCGCTTCTGGCAGCTGCTCACCTTTTTATCGTCTTTACACTTTGGCCTTTTCCAGGATGTCCTATGGTTGGAATCTTATAATTTGTAGTCTTTTCAGGTTGGCTTCTTTCAATTAGTAATATACATTGTTTTCCTCCATGTCTTGGCTTGCTAGCTCAGTTCCTCTTAGTGATGGATAATACTCCTTTGTCTGGATGTACCACAGTCTACTTGGTCACCTAATGAGGAAATCTTGATTGCTTTCAAGTTTTGGCAATTATGAATAAAGCTACTATAAACATCCTTGCCTAGGCTTTGTGTGGACATAAATTTTCAGCTGCTTTTGCTAAATGCCAAGAAGTTTAGTTGCTACCTTTTATGGTAAGAGCATACTTAGTCTTGTTAAAATAATTAAAAAAAAAAGAAAAAGCCAAACTGTCTTCCAAAGGGTCTATACCATTTTGCACTACTACCAGCAATGAATAAGAGAGTTCCTGTTGCTTCACGTCCTCACTGGTATTTTGTGTTGTCAGTGTCTGGATTTTGGCCATTATAATAAATATGTGATGGTATCAAATGTCTGTTCTAATTTGCAATTCCCTAATGACATATTGTGTGGAACACCTTTTTATAAGCATATTTCCCCGCTGTGTGTCTTTTTTGGTGAGGTGATCGTTAAGGTCTTTTTCCAGTTTTGTAATGGAATGGTTTGTTTCCTTACTGTTGGAAGTTTAGAGTTCTTCATATATTTTGGATAACAGTCCTTTATGCGATGTGTTTTTGCAAATATTTTCTCCTAGTCTGTGTCTTGTCTTCTAATTCTCTTGATACTGTTTTTCACAGAACAGAGCTTCTAATTTCAATGAAGTCCAGCGTATCAGTTATTTCTTTTATGAATTATCTTTAATGTCATATCTAAATAATCATTGCTATATCTAAGGTCACCTAGGATTTGGTTATCTTGTATTATCTTTTGGTGTCACAGTTTTGAAAATTTTACTTTTATGTCTATGATCCATTTTGTGTTTTTTTTAATGAAATTAGGTGTTTTTGTTCTGTTAAAGTAAAACTAATTTTCAAAAATTTCATAAAATAACACAGCATGATCTCATTTTTATGAAATGGTTTGTCCCTGTATTTTTGTTTATCCATCTCTGTATCTCTCTGTTGATCTAACCTTGTTTCTATATAAATGGACATAAATGAGCAGCAGTTGTAAACGCACTGTCCAAATCTAACTACAGATGTAAACTGTTTGGTTCACACAACGCTCTGTTGTTTTAACTCATATCTCAGCGCATTTAGCGAGGGTCTGCCATTTCTGTTTCTTTTCAGCCACCTCATCCCATTTGTCTTTTACCTAGTTAATTCAGTATTTATTTCAACTTATTGGCCCCTGAAGTAATATGATTCCATAACAATTGCATGAACAGTGTACAAAGAATGTTCTTACAATCTGAATAATGAGATTTGTTACTTTCCTATGGTCTTTTTTTAAACTTTTAATGTCTGTAGTGCTGGAAATGTGTATAATGTGTTGGTACAATTTATCTTAAAATTGTAAAGTCAATGTAAATATATTCAATGTATGCAATCAGCTAGAAAAAAATTGCTTATAACATTTTTATTTATATGGTGACTTCCATGAAAAATAACTGATAATAACATGTAGATTGATGACAATTTTGAGACCGTTTTATCCGAAGCAGATTCTGCAACCGACATGTCAGATGTCAATATTTATAAAACAGGCACAGTGGTAATGTGTACCTAATTATGTCTCAAAAACATTAGGAGAAAGGCATTGATACATATGAAGTGCTTTGAATAATTTGTAAGAAAAAAAATGATATACAAACTCAAGATGGTATTAGAAAGAATGATAATTTACTGTGGGATTTTTTTTTTTTTAACCAATGGATCTCAGCCCCACTTAAATCCGCTGTCTGGAAATTGTTCAATAAATTCCCAGAAATGTGTGGATCAATCTAGATCAGCTTACGTGAGCAGATTCTACAAATCAAAGCAAACCTTTCTCATGAGACTTGATCTCAAAATTAAATGAATACTGTTGAGAATTCTCTAAGCTTCCTTTATTCATCACCTGCCTTCTAGCATCCACACTTTCTGTCTTTCACAGGTGATCTGCAGCTTAGATTTTATCTTCCTTTTCTACATCCTCAAGCTCCTGCCCAGTCTCTAAAAATCTTTGTTGTAAGCTCAGAAAACTACTCTCTCCTGAGGAAATCATGAATGTCCACATCCTGATTCTATGCATTGTGCTGAAATTAACTAGCCTCTTCCCTCTTTTTACTACACCCGCAGTTTGGTGCTCATCCTTCAAAGCCTGATCTGTGCCATCTTCCCCGAGAACCCTTCCTGATGCACTCAGAGATGACTAAACACTCTGGGTTTCAATAGTGGGTGCTCAGACTGTTGCACAGATGGTGTCCACATCACTGTGAAACTGTGGGCTGGGCTTAGGTATTCTCTCTGCTTCCTGTCAAATATGTTAAACCTTGATACCACTGACAGAAAGCATGGGTCTTGTGCACATGGTGGGTTGAGAGGAATTGAGTTACCGTGAAATGAAAACCAAGTTTAGAATTTCATTTAATAAACTTCAAGTAGGTGGTCTCAGAATTACAGCCTCAATTATCTTAGTAGTGAGATCTGGGTACCCAGACAAGCGCATCTACTGGAGAGTTGGCTGAGAGATGGTTGCATCTGTGATTCTGTTTTTCAGATGGGATATTACTTTATCAGCTTCCCTGGTGGCTCTGTGGTAATAAATTCGCCTGCCAAAGCAGGAGATGCAGGTTCGACCCCTGGGTTGGGAAGATTCCCTGGAGAAGGAAATGACAATCCACTCCAGTATTCTTAGACAGAGGAGGCTGGTGGGCCACAGTCCATGGGGTTGCAAAACAGTCAGATGCGACCGAGTGACTAAAGAATAACTATTGCTTTACTAGGTCATTCTTGTGTAAAAAGGAGCAATTTCATTAGAATAATATGTTTTAAAAGGTCACCTAGGGCTATATTTTACTCCATGTTTGCTTTATGTTTCAACTGCATTGTAATAGCTTCAAAGCTTCCAGAACACAGGCTTTGCATAGCATGAGTCAGAAATAAGTGAGCATTGAGGTGCAGAGTCTTGACTGCCTCCTTCGTCTCTTGTCCCGTGCTGGCTTCAGCTCCATCTCAGGGGCAGCTCTGAGGTGGGGAAGAAGGGTAGCCACTGCTGAGGACAGTTTCCTCCCAAGCCATGGATCTCACAGGTAGTCCATTCCGAACCTGTGTGGCTCACAGAATCTCACATTCGCCACTAATACAACACAAAGGGGAAGCCAAAAACTAAACAGTATTATTAATAGTGACAGAAAGCTTTTAGCCTGACTCCCTTATACAATGATGGATATTGTTTATCATATTTCACTTGTTGCTTTTAAACTTTCCTTGTCAGAATGAATCATGGCTGCTAAGGGTAAGGGGACAAGATTATAGACAACGTGATTCGTCTAATTGCGATCGCCCCTCATCAAGAGGTGGGAGCAAAAGTAAGCAGAAGGAGCAGGCAGGCCTGTCTAGGGATGAAAAGCATTCTGTTTGCCAGGATCTGTCATGGTTGCACCTGGACCCGAAAGAAAGAATGCAGTCTGCCATGTGGATCATCTCCTGTCTGCACTAAGAGAGTGGCATTTCAGTCTGATGCTTACTATCTGGTAGATTGATAATGAAGATTAATTCGCTTATCTCTTTGCTACATAAATTAGTGTACAGAAAAAAAAAAAAAATCTTGCAGCTGCCCAGAATCTGTCTTTAATGATGCCTTATTTAGTCTCCTCTTATATGTAATGAAGTGTGTGGAAATGCACAGAAGCAAGATTGCTGCATGCCTGCTGCGCTCTCTCATCCTGACTCTCAAAGAATTCCAGTGCACTAGACGTTCAGTCGGAGAAGGCGATGGCACCCCACTCCAGTACTCTTGCCTGGAGAATCCCATGGACGGGGGAGCCTGATGGGCTGCAGTCCATGGGGTCGCGAAGAGTTGGACACAACTGAGCGACTTCACTTTCACCTTTCACTTTCATGCATTGGAGAAGGAAATGGCAACCCACTCCAGTGTTCTTGCCTGGAGAATCCCAGGGACGGGGGAGCCTGGTGGGCTGCCGTCTATGGGGTCTCACAGAGTCGGACACGACTGAAGCGACTTAGCAGTAGCAGTAGACATTCAGTAAACACGTGTTAGTTTTTAACAGTCATTTGTATATTTTTGTTATTTCTTTCTTGTTTTGGTTCTGGCTAGATCTGATCTGTTTAATATTCTTGGGAAAGTGAAAGTCGCTTAGTCGTGTCCGACTCTTTGTAACCCCATGGATTATAGAGTTCATGGAATTCTCCAGGCCAGAACACTGGTGTGGGTAACCTTTCCCTTCTCCAGGAGATCTTCCCAACCCAGGGATCAAACCAAGGTCTCCCACATTGCAGGCAGATTCTTTACCAGCTTAGCCACCAGGGAAGCCCAATACTCTTGGGAGGAACAAAATAATTCAAAAGACCCTAAGTAACAAAAATCAATCTTTTGATACATACAGAAGCTACAAATTCTGAAGCTGAAATTAAGACTGATTCTTTAAAACAAAACAATACAAACCATAGACATTTGGTTTTTAAAAATGAACAGAATTCATAATGTATCTGTAAGAGAGTAAGAGGTTACTAAAGGTAATTCTTACAGGTGTTAGTGGCAGATGGAAAATTATCCAGGTGCTGAGACTTCTCTGAGAAACACACTTACGTGTTCATAGACCATCCTGCTTGCTATTTACCATAGATGTTGTCTATCTCTCTGATGTCAAAGCATATCCCAGGGACCCAAGAGTCAGAAAGTTTGGGTTCTAACCCCAAATTAGCAAAGCTTATTTCGCCACAGTTCTGACAGGTAACACTGCCAAAGTTCATCCAAACAATGTCCCTCATCAGTATCAAGAGGAAATGGACCACAAGTCCTCCAATACTGTGACTGCCTCGTTAGGCTCACGCCTCTATGACTTGGGCTAGTCAACACTGCTAATCTTCAACTAACCCAACATGGACCTAAAAGTACACCCTGAAATCATCAGGGGTTGTGGAGAGTAGAGGAAATTATAACAATGATAACATTTGTAGTATAGTGCTTGGTACATTATGACTGTTAACAACCTGAGCTCTTATTACTGTCCTTGTTATTTATGAGCAATTGTGACATGACATGGATGGTAAGTAATTTCTACTGAGAAGCAAAAGAATACAAGAGGCAAAGATATTTTGAATCTGAGCTATGCAATGGAACTAGGGAGGAACTGTGATGAGACACAGAAATGAAGAAAGACTAAGAAAAAGAGTCAAGGCTATGGTTTTCCCAGTAGTCATGTATGGATGTGAGAGTTGAACTGTGAAGAAAGCTGAGCACAAAAGAATTGATGCTTTTGAACTGTGGTGTTGGGGAAGACTCTTGAGAGTGCCTTGGACTACAAGGAGATCCAACCAGTCCATTCTGAAGGAGATCAGTCCTGGGTGTTCTTTGGAAGGAATGATGCTAAAGCTGAAACTCCAGTACTCTGGCCACCTCATGCGACGAGTTGACTCTTTGGAAAAGACTCTGATGATGGGAGGGATTGAGGGCAGGAGGAGAAGGGGACGACAGAGGATGAGATGGCTGGATGGCATCACGGACACGATGGACGTGAGTTTGAGTGAACTCTGGGAATTGGTGATGTACAGGGAGGCCTGGTGTGCTGCAATTCATGGGGTCGCAAAGAGTCAGACACGACTGAGTGACTGAACTGAACTGAACTGAAGAAAAAGAGGAAGTGGGATGGCATTCATGTGGGTCAAAAAATGAGTAGAAAGTGGAAGGAAGAGAGCAAGTGCCATATACAGAAATCCGAATCTGTTTAGCTGTCCTGTAGGGCATGTGAGAGTTGGACCATAAAGATGGCTAAGCATCAAAGAATTGATGCTTTTGAAATGTGGTGCTAGAGAAGACTCTTGAGAGTCCCTTGGACTACAAGGAAGGAGATCAGACCAGTCAATCCTAAAGGAAATCAACCCTGAATATTCCTTGGAAGGACTGATGCTGAAGCTGAATCTCCAATAACTTGGCAACCTGCTGCGAGAAGCTGACTCATTGAACAAGACCCTGATGATGGGAAAGATTGAAGGCGGGAGGAGAAGGGGGTGACAGAGGATGAGATGGCTGGATGGCATCACCGACTCAATGGATATGAATTTGAGCAAACTCTGGGAAACAGTGAAGGACAGGAAAGCCTGGAAGTCTGCAGTCCATGGGGTCACAAATAGTCAGACATGAGTTAGCAACTGAACAGGAAGAGTATGGGGGTGGCAGGACAGATGACTATAGGGTAGAGTTGGGTCTAGATGTGATGTAAAGACAGGCCATGATCACTACTGTTCCAGTAATTCTGGCTTGAGTGACAGGAAGAATGATGAAGCTTACTGCATGAAAGTCTTAATTTCTTGCTCTACACATTGCCAGGAAGAGGGAAGCCCAGAAGCGTGAACATCCCATCCTCTGCGCCACATCTTACTCATTCCTCCCCGTAGAGAACGGGTTGGTTGTGACAGGTTTGGATCCACTTTTCTGAATTGGATAAAGTCACTCTGTTAAAAGATTTATCACTGTGGAGTTTGGACTCTTTCATTTCCTTCTGAGATCCTAGGAAACAGTCTTCCTCCATATGTGTGTCTGTTCAGACCCAAATCTTCCCACCGAGTTTGTTCAGCTGGCAATTTCAAGATCTGGATTTGACTCTGTGGAAGGGTGTCAGGCAGGGAATGCTGGCAAGTCCATTTGGTCATATGTTAACCAAATCTTTCCACCTAGATTTTATCTGTGATAAATGCCCCAACTGTCTGATTCCTGTATCTATCTCTCACTTGGTTCCAAACTGGGCTGTGAATTAAATCCTGACATTAAAGCCTGAAGATGCCATATAGAATTTGGGGAAGATTAAGACAGTGCAGTAGTGTCAAGGTGTATCCTGATCTACCCAGTAGATTTCACCTGGTTCATCTCGTTTTACTGTCAAATAGGTCTATTGTCTGAGGAAGAACCTGAGACTCTGAGACGAAGTCAGTTACAGACTTTGTAGGCAGTAATGCAACATTAGAATCTAGAGATTTCTGAGTTAAATAAAGTGTGTTCTTTTCTGCTATATCTCATGGCTGATTTTCAATTAAACATGTTAAATTTCATGTTTCTTTAGTTTTTCTTAATTTGTGTGTGTGTGTGTGTGCATCTCACAGTCCTGGCTGGATTTAGAGCTATTCAACATGACAAAAAGAACAATAATACCTACTTCTTTCCCTCCAAAGCATAGAGTTGTTCATATTGTTGAACCTTTGCAAATACTCTTTCTGGATTATACTTATAGGTTATAAGTGATTACATATAGTTTAGGGATTTTATGAAATCATGCTTCAAAGGCCCTAGCATTAGTAAGTGTCAGAAATGAAAGTGAAGGCCAGACTAGATATTCCAGAATTGAATTTGTGCCAGGAACATGAAGGGCCTTAGATCACTCAGCTTTTTTGTAACCTCAACTTCCTAAAACTACCCATTACAGAAAGATGTCTAGAAGATCAAAATTCTGTCAGATACAGTAAGTGTTGAGAGAGAAGAACCAGCATTAATGCTTAATAACAATGCTAATTCCTTAGGAGTCTACCCTGTTTTGAAAATTCCTTTTATAGCAAGTTAGAATTTTTCTCTCTTCAGTTCATCTCCAAATCTACATTGGAGACAAGTATAATAAGTATGAATCATTGGTGCCTATATTAATCACTATGATGGATGGATGAGGTTTACTGACTAATTATATATTAAGTCAAGCACTTCTCTTCCTCCTTGAGATCATCTGCCCAAGGTTTGCAGATTGTTTTTCTGTGTGTTTCCTAGATAAAGCGCATTAACCCAGCTATACACTTAATGTTTATGCTAAGCTTTATAACAGATTCTCTAGTCTGCTATTATGTACATTCTTGAGCCTCATGTCTGCTTCTTGCTGGAATCTGTATAGGTATAAATATTTGCTATGTCCATGCACTCAAAATACAGTTCCAGGTACCACCTCAGTAGTTATAAATTTCTACTTGTTTATCACACTCTATGAATGAATATTAGCATCTTTTCCCCCCTTTTTACTAGTAAGTGCAAATGTTTCTAGTATACGTGGTTTACCCCCACTGTTTACTACTACTATTTGACTATCCTGAAAGCTTTCCATTTACTTTCTTTTTTCTCACATTATTGCATATCCCAGCATTGTCACTAAGTAGATTAAGGAACACAGGGCTAGTTTTATATTTTGCTGAATTCTTTCTCCTGGTAACCTTGCTCAGGCTTGGAAACTCACATATGTGAGCAGGGTTGCTGATCTGATAGAGTCTTGTCCCAGCAGACAGGCTTGTCTTAAGTTTAACTGACAAGAAACCATGCTTATCCATCAGAGAGGCATATTCCCAGGTTAGGACCAAGCCACAAAAGCAGCGAACAAACAAACAAACAAAACAAAAACAAAGACAAAAACAAAAACACTGCTACCTTCCAGCAAAGGGTGAACGGTAAAAATGCAGAAAGTAGTTTTAAGTGCAGAGAATGTGCTTTGCTTCCAGCCCAGGTAATTTCTGTTCCAACATTTCTTTTCCCATTGAAGTGAGGCCATGCACCAGGAAAAGGCCATGTGATGCCCTAACTGGAAGGCAGCTACCTGCAAGACAGGGAGAGAGCCCTCACCAGGACCTGAGTCAGCAGAAGCCTTGATCTTGGACTTCTGGCCTGAACAACTGTGGGAAATAACTTTTCTGTTGCGTGAGTCACTCAGTCTGTGGTACGTAGTCATGATGGCCTGAGCAGACTAGTACAATGGGAGTTATTGTCCACATGGAGGTTCTGTGGCGTGTGGATGTTCAAGGCCGGGAGTAGGGATCGAGAGGCAGGATGCTTGACACAGACAGTTTGTAGGTGGCGTAGTGGGTCAGTTGGGGCAGGAGGAAAATGCCTATCATAGTGACAAACTAAAGAATGTAGGAGACCAACACATGGAGATTTCACTTATGTGGATAATGAAGTGACTCAGATTATGCCAGGATTGTGTGGGCAATGGTGTCCTTAGCAGTTGTTTTCCACCTTCTGTGTATGGAAAATGACCTGGAGGTAAGGCAATAATGATAAGGAAAAGTCAAGGGTGGTATACCTGAATGCCTAGTTCTTTTTCTTAAGTTAAATTATAGTTAATGTAGTCTTCCGTGATAGCTCGGTTAGTGAAGAATCTGCCTGCAATGTAGGAGACCCTGGTATGATTCCTGAGTTGGGAAGATGCCCTGGAGAAGGGATAGGCTACCCACTCCAGTATTCTTGGGCTTCCCTTGTGGCTCAGTTGGTAAAGAATCTACCTGCAATGCAGGAGACCTGGGTTCGATCTCTGGGTTGGGAAGATCCCATGGAGAAGGGAAAGGCTACCTACTCCAGTATTCTTGCCTGGAGAATTCCATGGACTGTATAGTCCATGGGGTGGCAAAGAGTCGGACATGACTGAGCGACTTTCACTTTCACTTTCCATGCTTGATGTACAATGTTGTGCCAAACTGTTGTACAGCAAAGTGAGTCAGCTATACACATATATGCATTCTTTTTTAAACAAATATTCTTTTCCATTATGTTTTATCAGAGAATACTGAATATTTCTTTTCAAAAACAAAGGAATGCAATGTGAGCAAAGGAGACTTGCTTCTTCTGATCAAGCTTGATATTAGAAGACCAGCTATCATCAGCACAGGACTTCGTAGAAAGTGGGCTTCTTGAAGGACACACAGGGATCAGTCAGGATAAAGAATTAGAGAAAGATTTCCAGGAAGAGCATCACGGTCCAGGGAATTTTCTGGTTATCAGTTAGAAGCTGTAGCTTCTGAGGACCTCGAGACCAGCATGGGCAGCGTGACTTGACCCAAGGCAGGGGAAAATGAGGCAATCATGAAGGGACCGAAGGATGGGGTGATGGGGAGTGGATACAGAGGTGGCTGTCATTTAACCCCAAGTGACTGGACCTCAAGTCATTTTTAAGTATTTTTACATAATCAAGGTTGGTTAACTATGGTATTGAATTTCATCCCCAAATCTCAGTGGTTTTGTGCGACTAAGGTCTGGTCTTCATTTCTGCTGCTGCTGCTAAGTCGCTTCAGTCCTGTCTAACTCTGTGCGACCCTATAGACATCAGCCCGCCAGGTTCCCCCGCCCCTGGGATTCTCCAGGCAAGAACACAGGAGTGGGTTGCCATTTCCTTCTCCAATGCATGAAAGTGAAAAGTGAAAGTGAAGTCGCTCAGTCGTGTCCGACTCTTAGCAACCCCATGGACTGCAGCCCACCAGGCTCCTTCATCCACGGGATTTTCCAAGCAAGAGTACTGGAGTGGGGTGCCGTACAGTCTAATGACAAGAGTATATGTTGGTGGTTGTCATCCACTTGTGACCTGCCTGGTCATTTCACAAGCCTTAGCTGTGTTGAAAGAGGAGATAGCAGGGCTAAAATTAAGAGGATGGGGAAAGAGACTGAAATATGTTCCTAGTGCTCTCTCCGCAAAGCAACATTTGACAAAGAGAACAACTCGAATGTCCCATATATCCCATACTCAGTTTCCCCTGTCAGCAACATCCTATATTAGTGTGGTACTCTTGTTACAACTAATGAACCAATATTGAACCAATATTATTAACTGAAGTCCATACTTACTCAGATTTCCATAGCTTTCACCTACAATTTTTCTTTTCTGATCCAGATTCCTAAGTAGGATCCTATACTTGATCATCATGTCTTCTTAGGCTCCTCTTGGCTGTATGTGAAAGCATACAGCATTGATCTCTCTATGTCTGACTTAGTTCCTGGCTTCCCGGGTGGCTCAGACAATAAAGAATCTGCTTGCAGTGTGGGAGACCTGGGTTCTATCCCTGGGTTGGGAAGGTTATTTATCATAATGTCCAAAAGTCTATCCATGTTATCAAAAAAGAAAGAACTTCTTTTTTATTGGTGAATGATATTCCTGTGTGTATATACATCTTCTTTATTGATTTATCTTTGGTGGACACATAAGTTGTTTCCATGTCTCAGCTGCAGGCTGCAGTGAATGTGGAGAGGCAGCTCTGTCATCAATATAGTGACTTTCTTTACTGCGGCTGTATATCCAGAAGTGGGATTGTGGGATCTTTTGAAAGTCCTATTTTTAATATATAGGAAGCCTCTGTATTATGTTTGCCATTTTTGTAACTATAAAACTATTTTTTAATTATTTAAAAATACGTTTTATTTTTAAATTATTTTAAAAAGAGAAAAAAAAAACTGCTGAGTGTAATTAATTGGGAAATTTATACAAATGTTACCCTGGTCACTGATTTAAGTGCCTTCCTCACCTAAAAAGAAATCATTTTAATGAAAACCCATTTTCCCATGGAATATTCCTAACAGCAATCAGCATCTTTCTTGAGAACGTCAACAGATGTGTCTTACTGGAAGCATCTGAGTCCTTCTGGAGCCTGCAGAAATCCTCGTATGTACTGATGGCAAACGGAATTACAGTGAATAGAGTATATAGTAACAGACGTATCAGGGTGGATTTGACCAGACTCCAACTTCAGGAAGATATTCCAACTGACAACCTGCTGTGCTGTACAAGGTTTGCTCACAATGTCTCCTTCTTCTGAAAAGGTAGAGGATAGCGGCAGGCATTAGCAACAGTGCTCTGACCTGCTACAGCACAGGAGTCTTCATCTCTTTACCATGCTTGAGTCTTATCTTGTTGAGCCCACCTGCCCTTCTTCCTCTGTCTGTCTCCTTAAAGTCACTGAGTCCTGCACCACACAGAAGCAGACAGTATGGGTCAGTTGAGATCTGCTTAGATTAAGAATGCCAAGACGGCACACAACTGAACTACAGAATTCGGCAACGTCTAGAGTCAGGGATCCCTAATGACTGAGCTGAGGGCTGGTGCATCCCCATCGAGGTGCTGGAGGGTGAAGCAGAAGGGAGGGACCCAGGGCTGGGAAGAAAGAGGACCTGCAGCCTCTATTTGCACTCCCAGGGAAAATCCACTTTCAGTTAGAGTAAAATATAAAATAGATGGCAAATAGATAGGGGAAAATGGACACAGTGACATACTATATTTTTTGGACTCCAAAATCACTGCAGACAGTGACTGCACCCATGAAATTAAGATGCACGCTTCTTGGAAGAAAAGCTATGACAAACCTAGAAAGCATCTTAGAAAGCAGAGACATCATTTCCCTGACAAAGGTCCATCTAGTCAAAGCTGTGGTTTTTCCAGTAGTCATTTATAGATGTGAGAGTTGGACCTGAAAGAAGGCTGAGCACCAAAGAACTGATGCTTTCAGACTGTGCTGGAGAAGACTCTTGAGAGACCCTGGACTGTAAGGAGATCAAACCAGCCAACCCTCGACCCTGAATATTCACTGGAAGGACTGATGCTGAAGCTGAAGCTCCAGTACTTTGGTCACCTGATGTGAAGAGCTGACTCACTGCAAAAGACCCGGATGCTGGGAAAGATTGAAGACAGGGGAAGAATGGAGTAGCAGTGGATGAGTGTTGATATATACAGTGGATTATTACTCAGCCATAAAAAATGAAATAATGCCATTTGTAGTAATATGGACAGACTTGGAAATTATCATACTAAGCAAAGTAAGTCAAACAAAGACAAATATATGATATCACTTATATGTGGAATCTAAAAGAATGCTACTGCTGCTGCTACTGCTGCTAGGTCGCTTCAGTCGTGTTCGACTCTGTGAGACCCCATAGACAGCAGCCCGCCAGGCTCCCCCGTCCCTGGGATTCTCCAGGCAAGAACACTGGAGTGGGTTGCCATTTCCTTCTCCAATGCATGAAAGTGAAAAGTGAAAGTGAAGTCGCTCAGTCGTGTCCAACTCTTCGCGACCCCATGGACTGCAGCCTACCAGGCTCCTCCGTCCATGGGATTTTCCAGGCAAGAGTACTGGAGTGGGGTGCCATTGCCTTCTCCAACTGCTGCTGCTAAGTCACTTCAGTCGTGTCCAACTCTGTGTGACCCCATAGACGGCAGCCCACCAGGCTCCTCTGTCCCTGGGATTCTCCAGGCAAGAATCCTGAAGTGGGTTGCCATTTCCTTCTCCAATGCCCACATGCATGCATGCTAAGTCGCTTCAGTCGTGTCTGACTCTGTGCAACCCTATGGACAGCAGCCCACCAGTCTCCTCTGTCCACGGGATTCTCTAGGCAAGAATTTTAGAGTGGGTTGCCATTTCCTTCTCTAAAAGAATGATACAAACGAATTTATTTACTACCATCAGAAACAACTCACAGGCACAGAAAACAAGCTTATGGTTGCCAAAGGGAAAAGGTGGGGGTGGTATAAATCAGAGATTAAGATTAACAGATACACACTGCTATACATAAAATAGATGATCAACAAGAACCTACAATTTAGCACAGAAGACTATATTGAGTATCTTGAAATAAGCTATAATGGAAAAGAATATGAAAAAAATAGGTAGGTATGTGTAAGTGAGTCACTTGATAGCACTCCTGAAACTATCACAACATTGTAAACCAACTATACTTCAATTTAAAAAATCTTCTATGAGGAAAAAAAAAAAGAAATACCAGTAATCTAGTCTGGGTTCTGCCAAAAGCTCTGGAATTTGGGAAAGTTACTTATCTTCTATGAGCCTCAGTTTCCATGGTTATAAAACAGAATGTGTGTGTGTATCTATGTGTGCTCAGTTGTGTCTGACTCTTTGTGACCCCATGCACTGTAGCCCCCAGGCTCCTCTGTCCATGAGATTTTTCAGGCAAGAATACTGGGGCAGGATGCCATTTCCTACTCCAGGGGGTCTTTGAGATCCAGGAACAAAACTATATTTTTTGCATCTCCTGCATTGGTTGGTGGATTCTTTACCATTGCACCACCTGGGAAGCCCCATAAAACAGAATACTAATAGTAAAATAGCTCACCGGATAGCATCACTGTAAGAGTTAAATAGAAGTGTGTGTAGCAAAGGCCTTTCAAAATGATTAGCCCAAGTCAGGCAGTATTATCGGCAAATATTATTGACCCAACCCTGATTCTACATCATGGATCTTAGACTATGTCAGTCTTTTTAGATACACTTAACACAGATCTAATCTTCCCTTTCTTCCTGGTTTTCCCCAATTTGTGTCATCCCCTAAGTGAAATATTCCCTTTCCCTATCAGTTAAGTTCAGTCGCTCAGTCATCTCCGACTCTTTGCGACCCCATGAATTGCAGCACGCCAGGCCTCCCTGTCCATCACCAACTCCCCGAGTTCACTCAGATTCACGTCCATCGAGTCAGTGATGCATTCCAGCCTCTGTCGTCCCCTTCACTTCCTGCCCTCCCAGTATCAAAGTCTTTTCCAGTGAGTCAACTCTTCACATGAGGTGGCCAAAGTACTGGAGTTTCAGCTTCAGCATCATTCCTTCCAAAGAAATCCCAGGGCTGATCTCCCTCAGAATGGACTGGTTGGATCCCCTTGCAGTCCAAGGGACTCTCAAGAGTCTTCTTCAACACCACAGTTCAAAAGCATCAATTCTTCAGTGCTCAGCCTTCTTCACAGTCCAACTCTCACATCCGTACATGACTACTGGAAAAACCATAGCCTTGACTAGACGGACCTTAGTCGGCAAAGTAATGTCTCTGCTTTTGAATATGCTATCCAGGTTGGTCATAACTTTTCTTCCAAGGAGCAAGCGTCTTTTAATTTCATGGCTGCAATCACCATCTGCACTGATTTTGGAGCCCCCCAAAATAAAGTCTGACACTGTTTTCACTGTTTCCCCATCTATTTCCCATGAAGTGGTGGGACCAGATGCCATGATCTTCGTTTTCTGAATGTTGAGCTTTAAGCCAACTTTTTCACTCTCCTCTTTCACTTTCATAAAGAGGCTTTTTAGCTCCTCTTCACTTTCTGCCATAAGGGTGGTGTCATCTGCATATCTGAGGTTATTGATATTTCTCCCGGCAATCTTGATTCTAGCTTGTGTTTCTTCCAATCCAGCGTTTCTCATGATGTACTCTGCATAGAACTTAAATAAGCAGGGTGACAGTATACAGCCTTGACGTACTCCTTTTCTTATTTGGAACCAGTCTGTTGTTCCATGTCCAGTTCTAACTGTTGCTTCCTGACCTGCATACAGATTTCTCAAGAGGCAGGTCAGGTGGTCTGGTATTCCCATCTCTTTCAGAATTTTCCCCAGTTTATTGTGATCCACACAGTCAAAGGCTTTGGCATAGTTAATAAAGCAGAAATAGATGTTTTTCTGGAACTCTCTTGCTTTTTCCATGATCCAGCGGATGTTGGCAATTTGATCTCTGGTTCCTCTGCCTTTTCTAAAACCAGCTTGAACATCAGGAATTTCACGGTTCACGTATTGCTGAAGCCTGGCTTGGAGAATTTTGAGCATTACTTTACTAGCATGTGAGATGAGTACAATTGTGCAGTAGTTTGAGCATTCTTTGGCATTGTCTTTCTTTGGGATTGGAATGAAAACTGACCTTTTCCAGTCCTGTGGCCACTGCTGAGTTTTTCAGATTTGCTGGCCTATTGAGTACAGCACTTTCACAGCATCATCTTTCAGGATTTGAGAGACCTCAACTGGAATGCCATCACCTCCACTCACTTTGTTCATAGTGATGCTTCCTGAGGCCCATTTGACTTCACATTCCAGGATGTCTGGCTCTAGATGAGTGATCACACCATCATGATTATCCGGGTTGTGAAGATCTTTTTTGTACAGTTCTTCTGTGTATTCTTGCCACCTCTTCTTAATATCTTCTGCTTCTGTTAAGTCCATGCCATTTCTGTCCTTTATCGAGCTCATCTTTGCATGAAATGTTCCCTTGGTATATCTAATTTTCCTGAAGAGATCTCTAGTCTTTCCCATTCTGTTGTTTTCCTCTATTTCTTTGCATTGATCACTGAAGAAGGCTTTCTTATCTCTTCTTGCTATTCTTTGGAACTCTGCATTCAGATGCTTATATCTTTCCTTTTCTCCAAATTTCACTTGTGCTGTTTTGCATCTTTCCTTTTGGGAACTAAATTCTCGACATGATTATAATAAGCTTATTTAATTTGACATAAAGAAGTATATCAATCTAGCAGCCAATTTTTAAACTGTATTTTTTTTATTATTTCAGTATTTTCTGTGAATCATATCACTTTTTATTCAGAAAAAAAAGAATTGATGGCCTCTCTCTTGAACTTTTACTTTAAAACATGTTCTTCCTTTTTCATAATAGTTGAAAATATCTTCTTAATATCACTATGAATTCTTTAACCAAAGAATTACCATCAGAGGCACAGTAGGAAAACTGTCCATAAACCTTACAAAGACATGGGTCCACCTGCCATCTGACTTAATTTTAATGAGGTTGGAGAGTAAACGGCAGGGAGTAAGGAGAATGTTTCCACAATTCCCACCATGAAGGAAGGCAGGGGATTTTTACTCACACCCTTGATCCATACCAGAAGTTCCATCAATATCAGAAGACCCCCTCATCGCCATTAATTGATTCAGAGAAAAGTCTCTCCGCTTCCAGTTTGCGTAACAAATCAGCCAGGGCTGTGCAGTGGAGTGGATTTTAGCAATATTTTAGCTCCTTGAATTAGGGACACTGAGAAGTACAATTAGCAACAGCTGACCTTGGAAGCCCCACTTTCCCTTAAGAGCTTTGTCCATCCTCCATGGCTGCAGTCTAGCTTATGGCTTTAGAATCAGTAGGTTACCTTAGGGCTGCTAGGCACCTAGGCTGCATTTAGGGCAGGGAAGCAGCATGGGGCAGGGCAGCTGGGAACCAGCAAAGAGAACTGGGCTTCCATATCCCACCCAAACATCAGGAGATGTCCCCACTGTCACAAGCATACTACAGTCAGTGCATCACAACGCTTCTCCTACTCATCCTACAGAATTGTTGAGAAGATAAATAAACAGGAAACAAACAAATGTTTTTCAAACCATACAGTGTTGTACAGTAAAAGGCAGCAGGAGGGTTTACAGGGGACTGAGGCTTCCCAGGTGGTTGTTGTTCAGTCACTAAGTCATATCTGACTCTTTGCAACCTCATGGACTGCAGCACACCAGGCTTCCCTGTCCTTCACTATTTCCGGACTTTGCTCATGCTCATGTCCACTGAAGTGGATGATGCCATCCAATCGTCTCATCCTCTGCCGTCCCTTTCTCCTGCCTTCAATCTTTCCCAGCATCATAGTCTTTTCCAAAGTGTTAGCTCTTCACATTAGGGGGCCAAATTATTGGAACTTCAGCATCAGTCCTTCCAATGACTATTCAGGGTTGATTTCTGCTAGTTGTAAGGAACCCACCTGCCAGTGCGGAAGATGTAAGAGGCACGAGTCTGATCCCTGGGTTGGGAAGATTCCCTGGAAGATCCTCCGAAAAATGTCATATGTAGCCATTTTTATATGCAAGACAAATGAAGTGCAGAAAGGTGCAATAATCTTCCCCCGGTCACATTTTATTGTATGGTGGTGATGGTAGCTTTCAAATCAAATGATATACAAGATCCCCATAACCCTAAAATTATACATTTCTAATTTTTTCTCCAGAAGAGAATTAAAAGTTAAAAAATTATTGTATAAGTTTATGATTCACATCTATAGAATAACATTTCTTTTCTTCCAGGGATTTCTAGAAAATTGGTGGAAGCATATATACATAATTTCAAATGACTTTTTTCAAGAACTCATATTTAAGGGACTTCCCCAATGGCCCAATGGCTGAGACTCTACGCTCCTAATGCAGAGGGCCTGGGTTGGATAGCTGGTCAGTGAACTAGATCCAACATGCTGCAACTAAGACCTGGTGCAGCCAAATAAATAAATATTAAAAAACAATTCACAGTTGAGCAAATTTGTATGTACGGTGAAGACGGCAGGCTGTTAGGAGAAGGATAAGTTGAAAAAAGTGTATGAGGAATTGTTCACAATATGTTATGTGCAAAAAGCATAGCACAACTGTATGACCTAAACTATAACAAAATCGACCTACATATGAGCAGATGAGTGAAAAACAAGAAACTAGATATAGTTATACCAATGTGTTTACAGTAATTGTTTCTTTTGAAAACTGAGATGATGGAATTAAATTCTTTTATTTCTCTGTGTATTTTGTAGCCTCCAAACTTTCTGTTACATATTTTCATAATTTAAAAAAAGCTGATTTTAAAATAAGAATAAAATATGTTTATGGTCTTCCCAAGTGGCGCTAGTGGTAAAGAATCTGTCTGCCAATGCAGGAGATTTAAGAGATGTGAGTTCAATCCCTGAGCCAGGAAGATCCCCTGGAGGAGGAAATGGCAATCCCCTCCAGTATTCTTGCCTGGGAAATTCCCATGGACAGAGGAGCCTGGCAGGCTACAGTCTATAGGGTCGCAAAGAGTTGGACAGAACTGAAGCGACTTAGCATGTATGCATGCACTAGCCATAGAATTATTTTAATATTTATTAGACTAAAAAGAGCTCAGAAATCTTACCACATTTGAAGTATTTTAACAGTGTTTTATGTTTGTGCTTTTAATAGGCTGAAGCCCCAACCCTGATAACACTCCCTGCAGGGAGGTTACCAGTAGCATCCAAAGTTCAGGACCATGATTCATATGTGTGTCAATGAATGTGGACGATTAGGTGGCTTCCTTTATTTTACTTTCTGCTCCAATTCTGGCTTTCTTCCCACTGGGGATTACCCTGGATAAAAGACCTTGATTCCTTTTTTCCAAGTATTTGTGTGAACATTCTGTGACCTTGACCTGTCTGGCCACCCTGAGCTTGCCGTGGGAACCCAGGCAGTGAGGCCCCTTGAGGCTCTGCTTGGTTTGGGGCTGGGCTTGGAGAAGATGGGGCAGAAGGAAAGGCAGAAGCCCAGGGAGGAGAGTCGAGGGAAGGAGAGTCACCCCTGGTCCGCTGACCCATTCCCTGGGGAAAGGCAGCAGTTGACGGGCTGCTCCTCCAAAGCATCTCTTTCAACATTTTTGTATTTTTGACCCCACGTGTCACAAATCCCATCCTTCTTGTTTTGAATGGCCATAGAAATGGCAAACAGCTTCATTTCCCACCATTTGTTACTTTTATATAGCCACACATATATCCATCTCAACAGCTTAAATACTGCTTCAGGAAAAGCAGCCGTGGTATCTTAGGATGTAGACATGTTGCCCCTGTGTATACAGTGCTCTGTGCCTGGAACGCGGCCAGTTTAAATAAATAACATTTCTCTGAGGCTAGTGGCAGAGAGAGGAAAAATACAAACCCGTAGACATACAGGGGACTCTTACATAGCCTTACAGGTTCTTTGTAGCAGCAAAACCCCAAGGATAAAAAGAGGATGAAGCATTCTGTCTGGCTGAAGGATTCCATCTCATTTTCAATATGCTTAATGGACCATTCAGGTAACAGCCTGAAAGATGTCTCTGCAACAGAACATGTGACCAGAGATGGGACCTCGGCCTCTCTGCCGCCGCGATTAGAGCCAGAATCTACCTCTGTCGGGCACAGTTACTGGCCTGCGCAGCCATGGAGCCTCCTGATCCAGGGAGGATCTCGTCAGTCCCATTAAATACACACAGCACAAACCTTCTGCCCTCTGTAACAAGGAAACTCCTGAGAAAGAAGCAGCAGTATTAGGAGCCCTTCTAACTTGTAAGGAATATTAATATAATGTACTCAGCAGGGAGAATGAGCATTACATTTAAGCGTATCAAAAATGGCCAAGCATAAGTAGAACAAATTCTGCATTCAGGACCTTCTAACAGATTACCCAGTTACGTACGAACAGTGGCCACATTCTGCAGAAGGTCGCTTTTGTGTGTGCTCCTGTGTTACATTTGAAAATCCCAAGGCCTACGGACAATATACGTCAGCTTTGTATCTGTATTGATTTTTTATTCTTTCTGAATTGAACGTGAATATAAACAAAACCTTGACCTTCATATTAAGAGCTCTCCCAATAGCTCCCTTTGTTTGCAAAAGATATCACTAGGTTGCCTTATACGAAGCTCTGGTGTGAGTAGGACATGAAAAAGGCCCACCATTTTCTGTTAGAAATTCAGAAAACCCTTTCATTTTTCTTTCTTTAAATATAAACTGTATATAACTTCTGTCAAGAGCAAAGAAAAGCCCAGTGGGTACCTGAGCTACGGCAATATTTCCCCAGCTGAGAAATGAATGTGCGTTCATAAGCATTATGCCTGGTGACAGGCGGGGGAGGGGAAGGGTCTGGATGAAAAAAATCAGAGCCTCATTCTGATCACATCAATAGCAAGGCCAGAATCCAGAAACTGATTTTCACTATTGTTACTATTGTTTTGTTTTGCTTTTTTAATTTTTGCATAAGAGCTTCAAATTGGACACAACTAGGGAATGAGCATGACAGGTTGAAAACAAGGGAAAGAAAGACTCAGAAGGAAAAAAAAAGAGACAGGGGAAGACAAGACTGAAAAGTCAGGTTATAAAAGCAGAGAACAGTGAAAATGGTCAAGCTAGTGTTTTCTGTATGCTCATTTATATTCAAATACAAACACACAAACTATACACCCCTCCGACCAGGCTTGAAGAGAATTTGTTGTTGTCGTTTAGCTGCTAAGTTGTGTCTGACTCTTTGTGACCCCATGGAGTGTAGCCAGCCAGGCTTCTCTGAACATGGGATTTCCGAGGCCAGAATATTGGAGTGGGTTGGCATTTCTTCCTTTAGGGGATCTTCCCGGATCAGGGATTAGACCTGAGTCTCCTGCACTGGGAGGCATTTTCTTTTCTGCTGAGCCACCAGGGAAGCCTAAAGAGACTTAGAGCTGGGTGTTAAAGATGTCTTCATTGTTTCGGAAGAAAAAAAAACTTTCAGTTTTTGTTTCCAGGATAATCTGCATTACATTTAAAATTAAAAACAAAGCCCGAGAGGTCCCATCATCTAGGGGTGATGAAAATGGTATCTAAAGTCAGAGGGCTCTGCTAAATCCTGGTTTTGTACTTTTAGCTGCGCAAATATTTGTAGGAGTCTTAACAGTGCCTCAGGTTTCTCATCAGAAAATGGACTGATAGTTCTGATTAAATGATTCAGTACAGCGTCTGAGTCAATACAGCGTCAAAGTCGATACGCAGTAAACGTTAGCTGTTATTGCTGCTTAATTATCAAGAAAAATCCAAAAGTTCAGTGAAAGCTCCCTGGATCACTCAAATATGGAGGGTGTTATGGATAAGTGGGAATTCTAATTTATAGAGGACTGTGAGTGTATATTATTTATGTATGTATATGAAATATACATGTATTTTAAGTGCTCATGGAGACTTTATTATTTGAATTGACAAATAGTGTATTACCAAATGAAGCTAACTGAAGGGCCATTGAAAAACAATGGATTGATCTGCATTGAATGTTCTAAAAATTCTTCAAAATGATTTTCCAAGTAATTATTTCTTAGCTTTCATGCTTGTGTTAAGTTTGCTTGAGATGGGTGGAGAATAGTTGAAACAGCTAGTGTAAACATGGTCTCAAGTTCCAAATGACTGGATACTTCATAAGTTCGCATTTCTTTTTTCCCGAATTAGCTGCTGGTGCTGTAGGTCAGAGTGGATACAGGAACAGAGAGGAGCCCTGGGAGATGGGGACCTGTGCTTGGGCACCATACCAATCACTTAAAACGAGAATCTGGAGTTTAGATATTTGATTTCCAGAGCAGATTTTTTTCCTTTGCCTCGTTTTCTGCCCTCTCTCCTTCTTTCCTTCACTCTCTCCAATCCCTCTGAAATATCGTCTACTTGTTCTGGTCTTAGGTGTAACTAGGAAAGGAGAAAAGGCTTCTTGGCAGAGGAGGTGACATTTAACCTGGGCTTATGATATGGCACTATTTTCTTTTCTCTAATTTAAGAGAAATCCTATTATAAGGAGCACTGCTTTGGAGCACCACTAAGAAAAAAAAAAAAAAACCACTTCAGTTAAATTTTTTACTTATTGTCTACTTTATAACATTACAAATTTGGAACTTATCGAATATAAACATGACTATTGAAGGGCTTCCCTAGTGGCTCAAGGGTAAAGAATTCACCTGAAATGCAGACAATGCAAGAGGGTTCAGTCCCTGGGGTGGGGAAGATCCCTTGGAGAAGGTAGTGGCAACCTGTTCCAGTATTTTTACTTGGAGAATCCCGTGAACAGAGGAGCCTGGTGGGCTACAGTCCATGGGCTTGCACAGAGGAGGACACAACTGAAGCAACTGTGCACATGAAAATCGAATGCTGAAACAAAAGGGAAAAATCTGCAGAGTTGTGCCTTCAGCCAAGATGGAACCCCAGGGATCAGATTTACTCTGTCATACAAAATAAATAAAGACGAAAGCAGAGACATTACTTTGCCAACAAAGGTCCATCTACTCAAGGCTATGTTTTCTCCAGTGGTCATGCATGGATGTGAGAGTTGGATTGTGAAGAAAGCTGAGTGCCTAAGAATTGATGCTTTTGAACTGTGGTGTTGGAGAAGACTCTTGAGAGTCCCTTGGACTGCAAGGAGATCCAACCAGTCCATTCTGAAGGAGATCAGCCCTGGGATTTCTTTGCAGAGAATGACGCTGAAGCTGAAGCTCCAGTACTTTGGCCACCTCATGTGAAGAGTTGACTCATTGGGAAAGACTCTGATGCTGGGAGAGATTGGGGGCAGGAGGAGAAGGGGGAGACAGAGGATGAGATGGCTGGATGGCATCACTGACTCAATGGACATGAGTCTGAGTGAACCTGGGAATTGGTGATGGACAGGGAGGCCTGGCGTGCTGCGATTCATGGGGTCGCAAAGAGTAGGACACGACTGAGTGACTGAACTGAACTGAATAAAAGAAAGATGGACGCTATTTATGAAAAAATGTTTTGAGGACCCTGTCCATCAGATAGCAAAAAAAAGAAAAAAATTGGTGACTCCTAGTCAAGGCTATGGTTTTTCCAGTAGTCACGTATGGATGTGAGAGTTGGACTGTGAAGAAGGCTGAGCACAAAAGAATTGATGCTTTTGAACTGTGGTGTTGGAGAAGACTCTTGAGAGTCCCTTGGACTGTAAGGAGATGCAACCAGTCCATTTTGAAGGAGATCAACCCTGGGATTTCTTTGGATGGAATGATGCTAAAGCTGAAACTCCAGTACTTTGGCCACCTCATGCAAAGTGGTGACTCATTGGAAAAGACTTTGATGCTGGGAGGGATTGGGGGCAGGAGGAGAAGAGGACGACCGAGGATGAGATGGCTGGATGGCATCACTGACTCGATGGACATGAGTCTGAGTGAACTCCAGGAGTTGGTGATGGACAGGGAGGCCTAGCGTGCTGCGATTCATGGGGTCGCAAAGAATGGGACACGACTGAGCGACTGAACTGAACTGAACTGAAGAGATGTGAAACAAAAATTATGGACCCTAGGATTACCAGCTTGCAGCCTTGAGACAGTTCCAGGGCCAGGGGCAGGGAGGGGAAGCTGGGAAGGGCACACTGACTCCCCAGATGAGAAGACAGAGCTGAGAGTCTGGGACCCTGGGCGGCCTGTATTCTCAACAAGAGTGTTGAATGGGGGAGAGCTACACAGACGAATATCTCTGGATATCGGTAGAAAGCCCTCTTATTTCTGAGGAGCCCAGGTCAGCACATGACCTGGGACAAAGGAACAAAGAGCCAAGGATGGAGGTCCTGGAAGTGGTAAACAATTTCCAGGGCTCACAGAGGACCCAGCACAGTCCTGTTCTCCAAGCCAGACAGGAAGCCCTCCAGATTTGCCTGCACTGCGTAATGTACACAGTGTCTAGCTTCAAGAGTAGGAAATACTTTCTCTAGTGAGGACACAGCTCTACTTTCACATAACAAATCATAAAGGCAATCCATCATCAAGTTTGTATTAAAAAGAAGAGAAATCAAAATTTTGGAAGAAATGAACTAAGTTGGCAGCCTCACATGCCCAGATTAAAAATTTATTATAAATCTAGAGTAATTAAGGCCGTGTAGTATTGAACAAAGGATGACACGTGAAGAAGAACAGAGTCCAGAAATCAACTGAAACACGTAGACAAATTATTTTTGACAAAGTTGTAAAACTAACTCAGTGGAAAAAGAATATTCTCTCCTGTACTCAAACTTTTTCTCTTTTTACTATTTGCCATATTCTTACTCCATCTCTAGGACGTTTGCCTTGGGAAACAATAGACAATGGAGGGAAGGAGTGTTGGGTGGCCTTGAATGGCAGATGATGGAGTTGTAGTCTTTGTGTTCTTGGAAACTTTTATTTATTCTTAGATAGTAGGTCACAGTGAATCTTCAATAAATGAAGAAATAAAATCCATTCTATTCCTGCTCCACTGGAGAAGCGACTTACTAGCTTTTTCCTTCCTTAACTTCCATCATGATACTGTCACATTTTTTTCTAACATCCTGGACATAATTTATGGACTCTTGGTCAATCACTTGATTCTATTTTGCATGTATGTTGTTTAAGGTCCTGCATTTGTCTGCAGGAAGAACCAAGTCTTGGCAATTCGTGGGAAAATCAAATTATCTGGAAGGATATATGTGGGGTCAACTAAGAACTGAATGAAACAGTGGGCAGCCAAGAAGTTTGTGATTCCAGAAATCCAGATGGAAGGAATCTATAAAATATGGCCATTTTCTATTCAAGGGTCTGGCTGAGAAGCTCTGATTGGCTAGTGTAAAGCTAGCTCATGCCCAGCTCGGACCAGTTACAGTGCCTATTGGGGAAAGCTTAATCCTCACTGAGGAAAAGACCATTAATGTCCAATGTGGGGTGCTGCCTTCAGAAGACCCACAGGTTAGTACACTGGGGCTCCAGGGGAAGACTTTGAAATGGCTATTTTATATTTCTCCATCTTCAAATAAGGAAGACAGTATGCCCTATGGATAATGACTGGGTGAACTGATCTGGCATCCTCACTCGATCGTGCATCAGAAGGCCATGCACCATGCACTCTAGGGAAGGTACCTGAGGGAGGTATGGGGACCCCTGTTGTGTGCTGGGCATTACAGCAGCACTTGCACTCAGCTGTCCAACATCAGCAAATTCAGAGTCATTGACTTTAACTTATTTGTTTATGGATTCACAGATGACATTGTCCAATCTCATCTGAACATTCTTACAAAAGGACAATTATTATAGAAAATTTCTGCAGAGAAATAGTAGATTTAGGATTATGCTACTGCCGCAAGCACATGTGAACCTCAAGAAAATGGCAGAGCTGTGACCTTTGCTTCTATTGGGACCTCTTCATGGAACCCAGTTACAGAGGATACCAATGACTGCCAGCTCCATGTTGCCAGCAGACACCCTTGTAAAAGCAAATGGACTTTCTTCCTTCCAATTAAGATGACATTTTATGATGAATGCGGAAGTAACCAGGTTTTCTTTTAAAGAATCCCATGCTATTTGGTAAGAACATTATAGAAACAGGTGTTCAGAAATATTTCCATCATTATATGATTCCATTGCCAAAAATAATATAAGTAATTCACCTGTTTAAACAAGAAAAAAAAAACCCTCATTCATTGGTTTTTAAGAAACTTGGGAATATAATTTTTACTTTTTATAAAAATTAAAATGAAGAGTTTCAGTGGGATTTTAACCCATCTGTTAATAGTATTTTTTAAAAATGCAATACCTTCCAATTAGTAAGGGGAGCAACTGACTGACATTATAAAGGATGGGAAATTGCAGGACAGATTATAACACAAGTTTTTACTTAATTGGCATATGGGCTTTAACACTAAGGATCATAATTTAATAAAGACAAAAAAGGAGCTTTCCTGCACGTTGCTGTGAAGTGTCTTTTTCAGCCATGATTGTCATTCAAAACAGTGGGATAAGCCGATCTTAGATCCATACACTGAAAGTGTTGACTCACTACGTGCTGCACCAAGTTTTTAAATTTAATAGACCGCATTTGAAGCTTTCCAGGTGGCACTAGTGGTAAAGAATTCGCCTACAATGTGGGAGACCTGGGTTCGATCCCTGGGTTGGGAAGATTCCCAAGAGAAGGGCATGACAACCCACTCCAGTATTCTTGCCTGGAAAACCTCCATGGACAGAGGTGCCTGGTGGGCTACAGTCCATGGGGTCACAAAGAGTTGGACATGACTGAGCAACTAAGCACAGCACATCAATAAATTATTACTGAAAATAGAAGTACCCATATTGTGTGTGTGTGTGTGCGTGTGTGTGTGTTAGTTGCTCAGTCATGTTCAACTCTTTGTCACCCCGTGGACTGTAGCCTGCCAGGCTCCTCTGTCCATGGAGTTCTCCAGGCAAGAATAATGGAGTTTGTAGCCATTACCTTCTCCAGGAGATCTTCCTGACCCAGGGATCAAAGAGGGTCTCCAGCTTTGCAGGCAGATTCTTTACCACCAGAGAAGTGCCACCCATATTATTTATCAATGCTGAAATCTACTTCATAGGAACGGATGTGTGGAAAACAATTCCTGAAGACCTTATCTAGAAAATGCTTTACCAAATGTCACAACTAACAGCTAAGCTCCTGTCGTGTACAAACATCTAAGTATCGCCTGTAGCTTCTTCCCAAGACATAATTGTGTAGTGGGGACAGAGGTCTTCTGTCTTGAGAAGTTGAAAGTATGTACTATCTGGACCTTTATGTAAAGTTTTCTGCCCACAGATTTAAAGAGTTGATAGTAAACATATTCAATGTATTGTTTTCCTGATGCAACCATATAAGGATCTTCTGTCAGGGTGGGGAATAAATAATTTTGTTTCTGGAAGAACTGTTGAGGAGTATGCCCCCACATTTTCAAGGGGCAGAAACGTACTTCTAAGAAACAAAAGGCAATTCTGTGTATTCTCTCTTACGATTTCCTTTCCTTACATAATTTTCAACCCAATGAAACATCCCTCTAACTGCACATAGTTGCCTTTGTTACACAAGGTTAGCATATCCCATGTTTACTTGAGCTTGTGCACTGAACTATTTTTCAAAAAGATTAATTTTCACTCAGTATGAAAATCTCCTTCAAATACTACAGACCTCAAGCATCTCCGGGGCGGGGGGATGGGGCGGGGGGGGGAGGGGGGGGAGTGGCGCTGACCTCTGGTGTTGAGATAATCTGATCCAGTATTTAAATAGCAACAGCGCTGCCCAGAAGTGAAGAAGGTCCTTGAGAAATGAGAATCTAAACGGACTATCTGACAGAATGAAAAACAACAAGAAAGTTCACAGACATTTGAAGACATCACATTACTGAGGGATTATATTTATTTGAGGATTTTTAGGTGGATGGATGCTGATTTCCTGGTGGAACCTGCGTAGAGCTCAAGTTCAAATCGTGTGGGTAGATTTCTGACTCCTGTGTGCTTTGTGTCCACCCTTTAACCATCACATAAGTTATGTCCTCCTTGAGTCAGTGAGGTCCTTGTTTCTCCACATTCGACTTGGGTGACAGATCACAATCAAGGGCCTCCTACCTACCAGGGCTGAAACCAGCCATCTAGACCAGTCCATCTATCCCTACATCCGTGGGGCTGACATTTACACATCTCAAGTGTTTTGAAAGGAGTGTACATGACCTGCAGGTAAGTTTTCATTACTTGCTAAAGTTTTTAAATATCAACCAAAGCAATGACAAAATTATAAATGAGGTCAGAGAGAGAAGGATATTCTAAATGATACGAAGTGCACTTCGGAAATTTTTCCATGATTATGACTTGTATTTGAAAAGAAATTTCTAATACTGTATAGGTTTTTTTTTTTTTTAGGGAAAATATTAATAAAGTAACCCATACTTGTGTAGCTCTTCTGTTTTTCTCAATTATCACTTATTTTCTTTATATGTCATAATTATTTCATTTCAGCTACCTGCTCTTCGACCACATTAATCCCAAGCATCTTTCTCTTGAGTTCTCTGTTATTAGAGGAAACAAGCAAAAAGCAATATCTGAGCTGCGCATTTGTGAAAAATGAGTTTCACATCAATTACCTGAATTTGTAGCCCAGATCTATCATTTGATATTTTAAGCTGAGCTTTATTCCCTGGGTTTACATTCACCAAAGTGTTATGAATTATTGGCAAATCTTGCCTTTATTCTGCTTCTGTCTCATTCACACTCCATTGGAAGCCAGCTCCACTGAACACTGTCCTGGCTTTTCTCTCCATCCTCAAGGCCACAAGTGTTCTCCACTGTCTTCTAATCAATATGAGTTGACTGGAAACACAGACAGGCTAGCACATGGCTTTGTCTTTTGCTGTATTTTCCCCTAGCTCTGAAATCTGTTCCTTTGTGTCTTATCTGTCTAGTAGATTCCTACTTATACTTCAAAGCTGACGTTTATTGTCACATCCCCTGAGAAGCTTTGCTGATTGTATACATTTTTTCCATCTTTGGCTAAAAGAACATAATCAATGTGATTTCGATATTGACCATCTGGTGATGTCCATGTGTAGGATCTTCTCTTGTGTTGTTGGAAGAGGGTGTTTGCTATGACCAGTGCGTTTTCTTGGCAGAACTCTATTAGCCTTTGCAGTGCTTTGTTTTGTACTCCAAGGCCAAATTTGTCTGTTACTCCAGATATCTCTTGACTTCCTAATTTTGTATTCCAGTCCCCATTATGAGAAGGACATCTTTTTTGGGTGTTAGTTCTAGAAGGTCTTGTAGGTCTTCATAGAACCGTTCAATTTCAGCTTCTTCAGCATTACTGGTCGGGGCATAGACTTGGATTACTGTGATATTGAATGGCTTGCCTTGGAAATGAAAAGAGACAATTCTGTTGTTTTGAGATTGCCCCCAAGAAGATGAGATGGCTGGGTGGCATCACCAACTCGATGGACGTAAGTCTGAGTGAATTCCAGGAGTTGGTGATGGACAGGGAGGCCTGGCGTGCTGTGATTCATGGGGTCGCAAAGAGTCGGACACGACTGAGCGACTGAACTGAACTGAATTGAACTGCATTTCAAACTCTTTTGTTGACCATGAGAGCTACTCCATTTCTTCTAAAGGATTCTTGCCCACAGTAGTAGATACAATGGTCAGAGTTAAATTCACCTATTCCAGTCCATTTTAGTTCACTGATTCCTAAAATGTCGACATTCAGTCTTGCCATCTCCTGTTTGACCACTTCCAGTTTGCCTTGATTCATGGACCTAACATTCCAGGTTCCTATGCAATACTGTACTTCACAGCATCAGACTTAACTTCCATCACCAGTCACATCCACAACTGCGTGTTATTTTTGCTTTGGCTCCATCTCTTCATTCTTTCTGGTATTATTTCTCCATTGTTCTCTAGTATTGGGCACCTACCAACCTGGGGACTTCATCTTTCAGTGCCCTATCTTTTTGCCTTTTCGTACTGCTCATGGGGTTCTCAAGGCAAGAATACTGAAGTGGTTTGCCATTTCCTTCTCCAGTGGACCACGTTTTGCCAGAACTCTCCACTAAGACCTGTCTGTGGTGGGTGGCCATATCCCTCCATCTTGGACAACAAAGAAAGCTGAGCACTGAAGAATTGATGCTTTTAAATTGTGATGTGGAGGAGATTCTTCAAAGTTCCTTGGACTGCAAAGAGATCCAACCAGTCAATCCTAAAGGAAATCAGTCCTGAATATTCATTGGAAAGACTGATGCTGAAGCTGAAACTCCAATAATTTAGCCACTTGATGCAAAGACGTGACTCATTGGAAAAGATCCTGATGCAGGGAAAGATTGAAGGCAGGAGGAAAAGGGGACAACAGAGGATGAGATGATTGGATGGGATCATTGACTCGATGGACGTGAGTTGAGTAGGCTCCAGGAGTTGGTGATGGACAGAGAGGCCTGGCGTACTACAGCGGTCGCAAAGAGTTGGACACGACTGAGAGACTGAACTGAACTGAACTACGAATCTTCTCCCTTAGTTGTTCTTTCTCAGAGTTCTATTCTCATGATGTATTCATTTTCTATCCTGAATATGGACTGACCAGGAAGCACTATGTCTTGTGAGACTGCAAGGAACTGGAGGTTCAGGTTCTGAGGTCATCCATGCATCTCCAGGTTCTACAGCAATATTTGGTACTTGGGCAGTTGCTAGAGATTATCTTCAGGATGAAGGAAAGAAAGGCAGAAAGCTTATTAACTGGATGTTCGAAAATCTGCTAATATCTTGCAAAAAGATTTGACAATTTCAACAACATACTGTGGACCAGGCAGTGCTCCAATTGCTTTATGAGGCTGAACACCTTGAACTCACTGTCATCAGATGCGGTAGGTGGTATTTCTAGCATCCACAACTTGCAGACAGGGAAGCTGAGATACAGAGAGGTCAAAGACTTCACTCAAGATCACCCATCCTAGAAGCGGGAGGGGCAGGATTCAAACCAAGGCTGTGTATCTAGCCTTGGTGAGCTTAACCATAAAGCCATGGAGCCTCTCAAAGGTGAGGGGTCTGGTTCGAGAAACAGGGCATGCCCTAATGACAAGCAGAGTTAACGAGGTTCACCTAAGTCTTCATTCCTCTCTGCTATCCCCAGCCCTGCCAGTAGCAGCCCCAACACCCTTCTCTTGGAAGCCTGCTGTGGTTTCATCTGTTAGCATGTTTCTTCTCTCCAGGTGCACAGGACCTTATTATACCATGCTTACTGCACCTTTTACCTGCTATCATAGTGCTTTGTTTATATGAATGATTACTCCCCGACACTGCTGTTTCCTGAGGACAGAACTTACCTGCTGTATGTTTGATTAGTATAAACTGCAGCTAGCAGTCTGCCTCACCCCTGGTGCGTGTTTGACAAATATTTGTTGAAAGGATGGGTGAATGATACCTCTGTAACAAGAAAGCATTTAAAATACTTTAGGGTGAAAACAATTGCAGTGATTCAGCGTGTTAAACAAATAAACACAGAATAATAAAACACAGGCTAGCTTATGAACTAAAGGGCAAATTATGTTCCACCAAAGGTAACCACACAGAACAAATCCACAAGGCAATGGAGTAAGTCTAATACCGCTTCCAGATACCAGAATCAGAAAGGTCAGGCTGCACACTTGCAATGAATTCAATCAGTTATACTGTCAAACAGGCTGTAAGGCAAAAAAAATTTGCCTTTCACTTTGAAATCTTCACCCATAAATAGAGCATATAACTCTAGCCTTATTGTTGGGATGTGTGATTTACTTACGTGTATGTAAGTTTTTTAAAATGAGGAAACTATATGTATGTGTCCACATACTATATGTATGTATGAATTATGTATGTTCTATTAAAGAGGATTTAAATGAGAGTGCCAGGGTGATGATGTAACTCTAAAATTACAAATATCCAAGCCTGTCTTTCCATTTTTCTTTCCAAGAAGGATGCTGTGGGACCTTGACCTTCCCCTGTGCTTGCTGAGTCAGATGAGCCATTTGTATCTACAGATGCTCGGAGCAGGGATGCTACATAAACTGGTCCATCTTTAGCTTCTTTCCTTTTGCAGAGAAGGCAAGAAAATAGAGACTATGTCTGTTTCTGTTCATCACTTGTTTTTCTCATGTAGCATCATACATACCCAATGGTGTGTCCCACACCGTAAAAGGAAGTGCGGTGATCTGGGAGACACACTGAGCCTCCTTTTTTAAATGCAATTCCACGATGTTCCCCTGGTTAGTGTGGAGGCCTCCTTTTAAATACAGTCATCACCTGCTCTGAGGTGATCTGCCAGCGGACTACAGTTTTTAAAAGACTTAAGATTTTTAAAAGTTTTTCAAGCAAGTCTAAATGCAGGCGGAAAACTCATTTTTAGACTTCAGTCAGAGAATATCTGTACTCTGAAATTTGGAAACTTTCTTTTATACCAACATGACAGAAACATGACAACCCAGATATCTCAATTTGTGTTGTATTGTTTAACATAGAGAACCATATTCAATATCTTGTGAAAATCATAATGGAAAAGAATATGAAAAAGAACAATACACATATATGTATATATATATATAACTGAGTCACTTTGTTGTACAAAATAAATTAATATAACATTGAAAATCTACACTTCAATAATTTTTTTTTTTTTTTAAGGAGGAAAAAATGGCAACCTGGTAAAAGTTAACAATGACTAAGTCCCCCAGGGCAAGAACTCAGGCTCTGGCTATTTCACCAATAAAGAAACAAATGGTAAACCCTTAAAAATGGGCTGGAGAGGTTAAAGCTGTGTTATTTACCTGACATTTGGAAAGCATGGTTAGAATTAAAAATAAGAAGTATAAGCCCCAAATGAAATGTTTGAAAGGATATTTATTCAAGAGGGAGGGGATATGTATATAGTTACGGCTGATTCATGTTGTTGTACGGCTGAAACTAACCAACACTGCAAAGCAATTATCCTCCAATTAAAAACAAAATCTTTAATTGGCTGCTGCGCTCACCCTCCACTTAAGGCAGATACCATAATTTCATGTTTGCAGACGAAGCCTCAGATGGGTGCCGTTCACAGCCCGGGGGCATCTCTGTGCTAGCATCATGCTGAATGTCTCCTCCGTTGGGGCCCCTGGAGCCCTGTCTTCTATAGGATACCCTGCTCCTTTCTCAACACACCCTTGTTTCCTGTCTGTGGAAGTCCAGTCGGCACTGTTTTTCATTAGCTCTTGATCCCGAGGTGTGAAAATAAGTCACGTTGGCGTTTGTCTCATGAAAGTGTTATTCTAGGTATTTACGTTTTTCCTTATTGGAGCCACATCAGGCCTCGAGAAGAGACCACAGACTAAAGGAGAGAAGCTGTTATGAACAGGCTGAGTGTCTGCTAGCAGAGATGCAGAAGATCCACCGCCAGAATATGTGTGTGTGTGAAAGTCGCTCAGTCGTGTCCAACTCTTTGCAACCCCAAGGACTGCAGCCTGCCAGGATCCTCCATCCACACGATTCTTCAGGCAGGAATACCAGAGTGGATTGCCATTTCCTTCTCCAGGAGATATTTCCAACCCAGGGATCAAACCCAGGTCTCCTGCATTGCAGGAGGATTCTTTATATCTGAGCCACCAGGGAAGCCTCTGCTTGTAGTGCAGGAAACCCGGGTTCAGTCCCTGGATTGGGAAGACCCTCTGGAGAAGGGAATGGCAACACACTCCAGTATTCTTGCCTGGAGAACACCATGGAGAGAAGCTACAGTTCATGGGGTTGCAAAGAGTCAGGCACAAATGAGCAACTAACACTCAGAATAGTCAGCTATTGACTCATTTTATTGGCTGGGGGAGTCAACTTTGGGAAGATGGTCCTATGTCAGCCTCCATCTCTTGTGAAGTCACCAGAGGTTCTGCACCAGGACAGGACCCAGAGGGGAAGCCTGGAACTTGAGGTGCTGAGGGGCCAGACCACTGTGGAACCTCAACTGCACATAAGGTGGGACAGGGAGAGGACAGAGAGGTGCCTGAGCTCAGAAGAAGAACTCAGAAGGGAACCATACAGCCTGTTGAGTTCAGTGATGGCACATAAGTAGAGAAACCCAAGACTCCAGTCAGGAATCTGAAAGCAAAGCCCCCAAACTAAGTCAACTTTGAGCCAGAGTAAGAGGGTTTACTTTTCTCCTGATGAGGACTTCAGACATAGTGTCCTTTATTCCAAGCCATCTATCTCATTGGGAACTGGATGTCCATAACTGAATTGATGCTAAATGAATTGACACATGCCCTTTGAACAAGAAAACCATCCATCTCTTCATTCTGGAGGCTCTGCTATCTGCACATACATATGTGGGGTGAAACTTAGCATCTCATTTTTTCCCTGACATTCTTTCACATTTTTAAAATATTTTGAATTCATCTACTCATTCAGCAAATACCTAATTGATACCTATTACTATGCCAAAGCCTTTGACTGTGTGGATCACAATAAGCTGTGGAAAATTCTGAAAGAGATGGGAATACCAGACCATCTGACCTGCCTCTTGAGAAATCTGTATGCGGGTCAGGAAGTAACAGTTAGAACTGGACACGGAACAACAGACTGGTTCCAAATAGGAAAAGGAGTATGTCAAGGCTGTATATTGTCACCCTGCTTATGTAACTTGTATGCAGAGTACATCATGAGAAATGCCGGGCTGGATGAAGCACAAGCTGGAATCAAGATTGCCGGGAGAAATATCAATAACCTCAGAAATGCAGATGCCACCACCCTTATGGCAAAAAGTGAAGAAGGACTAAAGAGCCTCTAGATGAAAGTGGAAGAGGAGAGTGAAAAAGTTGGCTTAAGCCTCAACATTCAGAAAACTAAAATCTGGTCCCATCACTACATGGCAAATAGATTGGGAAACAGTAGCTAACTTTATTTTTGGGGGGGGCTCCAAAATCACTGCAGACGATGATTGCAGCCATGAAATTAAAAGACACTTACTCATTGGAAGAAAAATTATGACCAACCTAGACAGCATATTAGAAAGCCGAGACATTACTTTGTCAACAGAGGTCTGTCTAGTCAAGGCTATCATTTTTCCTGTAGTCATGAGAGTTGGACTATAAAGAAAGCTGAGTGCCGAAGAATTGATGCTTTTGAACTGTGGTGTTGCAGAAGACTCTTGAGAGTCCAAGGGACTGCAGGGAGATCCAACCAGTCCATCCTACAAGAAATCAGTCCTGGGTGGTCATTGGAAGGACTGATGCTGAAGCTGAAAGTCCAATACTTTGGCCAACTGATTCGAAGAGCTGACTCACTTGAAAAGATCCTGATGCTGGGAAAGACTGAGGGCGGGAGGAGAAGGGGACAACAGAGGATGAGATTGCTGGATGGTATCACCGACTCAACGGCCATGAGTTTGGGTAAACTCTGGGAGTTGGTGATGGACAGGGAGTCCTGGCATGTTGCGGTTCATGGGGTCGCAAAGAGGCAGACATGACTGAGCAACTGAACTGAACTGAACTGAACTGAACTAATGCATTGGTAAGGGGCCTCAGAAATTTCTCTTTGGATACTAAACTCTTTGAAGTCGCTCAGTCGTGTCCGACTCTTTGTGACCCCATGAACTGTAGCCTTCCAGGCTTCTCTGTCCATGGGATTTTCCAGGCAATATACTGGAGTGGATTGCCATTTCCTTCTCCAGGGGATCTTCCCAACCCAGGGATTGAACCCAGGTCTCTCGCATTGTAGACAGACACTTTACCATCTGAGCCACCAGGGAAGTCCACTAAACTCTTTGGCCTATGCCATTTTGTAAGAATATAAGCCCCTAGCCTCGGATGTCAGCATACATTTTCAATGCCTGAGAAATAAGTAAAAATGTAGATTCTGGGTCCATAGGTTCAGCATGACTCCCAAAACTATGCATTTCCAACATGCTTCTGGGAGACGCCAACATCATTCACCTCTGGACCTCACTTAAATAGCAAAGTTGCAAAGCTGACCGATAGTACTTCCCATAATAAGGGCAAGTAACAACTTAGAGAACTTTTTTAAAAATGCTAATTTCTACTCATTCTAAGGATTCAGTTGGCTGGAGAGGAAACTAGGTACCTGTATTTTCAAAAAGGCTCTCAGGTGACTCACATGGGACCTAAGTTTAAAAAGCCTTACACAGGACTGTCTCCCTAAATATGTTGAAGCCACTCGACTTCAAATTAAAAGTGGGTAGATGTACCTGCTTGCTCCTGGGGTCCTATGCAGTCACTGAGCCCCAGACAGAAGAAGCAGTTACAGTGTGAGAGTAGAGACTCTTAGCAGCCGAACTTGATAGAACTCCTAAGTTGCCCCGCATGCAGGATGCCAGTCTCTGCATGCTCAGCTGCTGTAGCTAAGAGGCATGATCGTAGCTGGTTAGACCCACAGAAAGAACCCTGCCAATCCCTCTCCAGGATGGCTCCAAGTTATTGGATACTCTCTGCTCCACATATTCCTGTCGGTCTGTTAAGATCTGGCAACAGGATTGGTGATCCTCAGAAATAGTGCTTCCCTCCTCTCTGTCTGCTCAAATCTGCACTAAATCTTGTCAGAAAGGTGAAGGATTTATACCTGCTTCTCTCTTTGTGCTAGAGATATTTTCTTCTCACACTAAGTCTGCTGAGGACCAAAAAGATGCATTAAAAATGGAGCTTTTGATTTATTCCTATCTTCGGAGTATAATTATAATTCTGAGTTAAAGATCCATATATTTAGAGAAACGGGAATAAATAATTATTCCCAGCTTTGAAACTGGAAAACCAGTCTCTGAGTAGTGAGGGACCCTGGAAATACACCAAGAGAGAAAGGATTCCGCCTCATGGAACTCAAGGTCTAATATCCACTTATGGGATAAAAAACATGGAATGTCAATTCATTCATTTGTTCATTCAATAACAGAAGTACAGTTTTCGTATCTTTTTTTATTAGCAAATGGGACTTTGTATGAAATAGGCATAGACAATATCTTAGTAGTTCATCAAATATTTGTTGTTATTTCCTGAAAAAGTGCACGTGGATGTTAAATTTGGCCCAGAGTCCTAACTTCCATGATACGTATCTCCATGATGAGAGTGTTTTAGGATTGCCCTCCAAGGACTTTCTGGAATAAGGCTGCCTTTGTGTCCACATATTCCTACAGAATTTCCCCACCATGTCCGGCACAGAACAGGGTCTGCAGCAGATAGTCTCAAAGGTAATGATTTAATTTCACATCTTAAAGTCACCACCACCACAAGGACAGGCCCCATAAATACCATTACACTGACTCAGTTCAGTTTAGTCGCTCAGTTGTGTCCAACTCTTTGAGACCCCATGGACTGCAGCACGCCAGGCTTCCCTGTGCATCACCAACTCCCGAAGCTTACTCAAACCCATGTCCATCGAGTTGGTAATGCCATCCAACCATCTCATCCCCTTCTCCTCCTGCCTTCAATCTTTCCCAGCATTAGGGTCTTTTCCAATGCTTTTTAACTGTGGTGTTGAAGGAGACTCTTGAGAGTCCCTTAGACTGCAAGGAGATCAAACCAGTCAATCCTACAGGAAATCAGTCCTGAATATTCATTGGAAGGACTAATGCTGAGGCTGAAGCTCCAATACTTTGGCCACCTGATGTGAAGAACTGACTCATTACACTGCCTACCCTGCCTGTGTAATCTATACCAGTAGGAAAAACAGATTAAGGATCTCAGGGCTTTGCTTTTCTCCCTTCCTCTTGTTTTTTTTTTTTTTTTTTTTTTACTTCTCTTTCCCTCTCTGTTTTCCTTTCTCATCCCCTGCCTAGTGTCTGTCTTCCCTTTCTATCTCCCTCTGGGCTAGAGATTTCCATTTCAAATAATGTTGATCTAATCTTGAATAGAACAGCTTTTAACCTCATAGGTCACCTTAAGAGAAAAATCCTGACATTATTATGTAAATATGTTTTACTTTTTATGTTAATCAGGAGTCTTTGCTTTGCAAGTGGTCATAATATACACTAGCATCTCAGAGGTCTGGGCTGGTCTTTACTTCTCCATAAAATACAGAGAGCCTGCTTGGCTGCATAACAAGATTCTTGGACAAGAGAAAGAAAAGGAAGCTGACGCTGATAGAAGACTCACTTGTTACTTCCACACCATGCTGGGCAGATTCACTGAAGAATTCCAGACAGGAGAGGCAGAGGAGGTTCTTCTCCTGGCAGCATTGTGCTGATTGCCATTCTTTCTCTTGGAGCATCCGTTTCTCACGGTAGAATGAGAGATTCTCCACTGTCCCATCAAAGAGAGTGAAAATCAAACTTATATCTACTCTTAAAGATATGTGAGCATTTAAGAGATGAAAAAAAACTAAACCCACACACAACATTGTGGAACTAACACAAAAGTAAACATGGGACTCTCACTTGGTTATTACTCTTATGATTAAAAGATAAGCGGGAACAGAATTCTTGAAATAGAAGTGACACAATATAAAATAATAATGTACATATATACACATATACCTATAAACTCTTCAACCTCACTAACTGTCATCTGTCAAAAATAAAAGACTATAACAATACTTAAGGTCCACATGAGTAAGGTAACAGATATTCTAAAACTAAAAATGTCATTAAGTATCCTCTAGGACAAATTGGCAATACATTAAGAATCTTAAAATTTTATATTTTTCCTCATTTATCAGTTTTCCTTCTGAGAATGTATCTTAAAAAGTAATCTGAAAAAAATTAATCTGACGAATAGAAAGCAATATCTGTAAATGGAAATGCATCATAGCATTGTATTTGAAAGGGCAACATAGAAATGAATTAACTGATAGAAATAATTGGCTAAAATCACTTATTATCATGTACACATGATGCTGTATCAGGCAATAATTAAAAATAGAACAATGTCCTGAATAAATTTTATAAGTATGCCTTTGGCTTATTCAGTGATAATGCATTAACCATGTAAGAAACATATTTAGCAAGATACACACAGAACAATTCTTTGTGATGTAAAATATGTACACATCTGTCCATACATGTGTAAATGTGCATATTTGCATAAGTTTAAAGGGTGGAAAGGAATAAGTAATCGCTAGTAATAGCAATTTCTGAGTGATTAACATATTGGACTTCTAAGTTTTTGATTCAAGCTGTTATTTATGACGTTTTCAACATTAAACTCATTCTGGGTTTAGAAATAGAAAAAGAAGAGCAAAGCATTATATATTTCTTAAGGACTCCATATTTAATATATAAAATTTAGAAATCCCCCTGAAATAGTGAAATAGAAGGAAATGAGCCTTTTACCAACACCCAGAAATGACTTCAGACATGACTTCGTAATTTTCCTTCCACCATTTTGCAGTGAAGTTATAATCACATTTTATCCATGGAAGTGTTCTTGTTTCATTCACCATCAAAACCCCAAAATTGTCCCCCAGCATTCATCCTTTACAGAGCGGCCCCCATTACATTAGCCAGAAAACTGGGGTGCTTAAGCCATGGCCTGATGTTTTCATCAGTGTGAGCTTTCTGACAGCCATTATGGGCAAGGATCCCTGCAAACTTCAAACTTCACCTTACCAAGTTCTTAAAGTAGAGCCCTCCTTGCTCCCCTAGGCAGTGTTTTCACACGTCTCTCCTACACTGTGTGTGTGCTTGCACGTATTACACTGGTGAATACCCAATGGCATCTTTACTGAGGCTGCATCTGCGGAAAGTCATGGGGACTCACTCAGCAGGAGGGAAGGAGTTTGCTCCTTTAAGGGACCCTGCCAAGGTCAGGTCTTCCCAGGTGGCGCTAGTGGCAGAGAACCCGCCTGCCAATGCAGGAGATGTGAGAGATGTGGATTCAGTCGATGGGTCTGGAAAATTTGGAGGAGGGCTTGGCACCCTTCTCCAGTAATTCGACAGAGGAGACTGGCGGGCTGCCGTCCTGTGGGTCGCCAAGAGTCAGACAGGACTGAAGTGACAGCACACAGACCTAGGTCAGGTCTGACGGATGTCAAGTGCGGCCCGGGTCCCAGTGGGTGCCTGAGTTGTGGGTCAGGCTTCTGTCGGTTCTGCACAAATGGATTTTTAGGAGACCTCCCCTACTCATCTCCGCCTCGCCATGGTTCTCCTGCTTTGAGTGGGCTCTGAGAGCAGAAGCTGTTCTTCCAGGCTCTGCAGATACAACCCTCAGGTTGCAGAGGGGTGGTTCCACTACAGACCGGCCCACCGTGGGACACACCCTCTCAGGGAGTCCTAGCAAGCTCAGAGGAGCAGCAGGGGGCTTCAGAGGTAGACCTGGAATCCCACAGCCAGAAAGGCAAGTGCACCAATTGCTTTTGTTTGAAAGCAGGATCTACATTAGGAATATGTTCGTGTTGTTGTTATTCAGTTGCGCAGTCTTGTCCGACTCCTTGTGACCCCATGGACTGCAGCATACCAGGCCTCGCTGTCTTTTCATCTCCTGGAGTTCACCCAAGTTCATGTCCATTGAATCGGTGATGCTATCCAAACATCTCATCCTCTGCCTTGCCTTCTTCTCCTTTGCCTTCTATCTTACCCAGCATCAGGGTCTTTTCCAATGAGGGTGGCCAAACTATTGGAGTGGGCTTGAAAACTGACTTTCCTCTAAAATTTCTTGCAAACACTTCCAATCTTAAAAATTACTTTAAGAAATGAGATACAAGCCAAGAAACCAAGGCAGGAAATGATGAGGTTAAAAAAATAAAAATATAAGCATTGAGTAGAGAGATGGGCCCACCTAAATTCTAGTCTCTACACAGTCAATATTTCACTGTAGCCTGAGTCATTTCTCATCGTAAAATTCAATTTCTAGTCTGTTATGGCAAAGGAAGATGCAATTAGGGTTGTCTTTAACATATTTAGATACGAAAGTGTGTTGAATTTTTTTTAGATCCATTTAGTGAGGGTTGGTATGAATATCTGGTTTTAAAAATGGTTATCCCTCACAGTAAAAGCACAGCGCCTGGTATACCACACTTGAGGAAAGAGGTGGGAGAATGGCTGGGTTGAACTTAAAAGCCGGTGCTGTCTCCATCTTTAGCCTGAAAGCACTTAGCAAATTTGAAGGAGGCTGACTTTATCTCATTTCCTTTCTTCTGCTATCAAGACTTATTTAAGCAGACAATTAAAAATACCATAAAACACTTTTGCCAACTCCATTGCATTGTATTAAACTTGCTTCCAGAATCCTGTGACTTCTGGAAGTTTCCCATGCCTGCACCTTCTCCTGCAGGCCCCCAGATTCCTTCAAATGACCTCCTCAAACGATGCTAGGTTTGCACTGAGGATACAGAGTGGACACATGAGGCTCACGACGTCTCAGAGTCCAGGATGAACGCTAACACACAGCGGGCAGGACTTCAGCCCCCACTTGCAGGTGTATACAAATGTAGTTTGCTTGTTATTCTTTAACTCAAGGTTGGTTCTAGTCTGAGTCCCTCCTTCGAGGTGGAGGCAGACACAGAATGCAGCCATGCCTGGAGCTCATATCCAGTGTGCAGACACTGTGGGGTCCCTGAGGGAGACCTCCCAGCCTCCTGCCTTCCCTCTTCGCAGGCATCTGCTGAGATGCCCAGATTCCCTCGTTCCTCTCATCCTACTGGAAGCTACACTCTGAAGCTCCAGACTCCAGTCTGCTCGCCATGTCAAGTCCAGACTCTCTTTACTTTGTGGCAGGCTGGAGGCTCAGAATCCACTCTGCTGCTTTCAAGCCACTCTAGGATGTGCAGGTCTTTGCAAGGATCTTCTAATGCCTCTGCCTTCCTCACACGTCTGGAGTTGGGTGCCTGACCTGAGTATTTTATACAAGCTCTTCTCCACCACGAGTGTCCTGCTGAATCTAATGCAAGCTGTTTTAAGAGTGACAGCCTTGGATCTGAGTGTATCCATTGCCTCTCTGGGTGCTGACATTCCAAGGACACAAATCCCTTCTCATCTATAAAACCTCTGAGTTTGGGTTGGTACCCATTGCATTCTCCTTCTCATTGCCTAAGAGCCAAGCTACTTACTTTCCATTAAACTCCCTCTCCAAATGCACATATTCACACACCTAGGTGAGGCCAAGTTCTCTGGTCCATTTATAGAACCTCACTGCCTCAGTTTCTTCATCTATGAAATGGGGACAAGAATCAGAAGCCAGAATGTTTATATAAGTGTTAAATAATAGGAAGACAGCTTCTGTCTCATAATTGACTACTGATAAATTGTAAATGGCTTCCCTGGTGGCTCAGATGGGAAAGTGTCTGCCTGCCAATGCGGGGGACCTGGGTTTGATCCCTGGATTGGGAAGATCCCCTGGAGAAGGAAATGGCCACTCACTCCAGTACTCTTGCCAGGAAAGTTCCATGGATGGAGGAGCCTGGTAGCCTACAGTTCATGCAGTAGCAAAGAGTCGGACATGACTGAGTGACTTCACTTTCACTTTCAAATGGTAAATATTTATCAAGCACCTCCCATGTGCCAAGCATTGGTCTAGGCACTGGAATAAAGAGAAGCAAAGTCTTTGTTCTCATAAAGCTTACCTTGTAATCATAGAAAGTACAAAAGTGAATAAAATGTAAAATATTTAGATAATAGGAGATAATACTCTGTGTGCTTAGAAGCTAGTCATGGTGTGCATGTCTCCTAGGGGCAAGTGAGCAATTCACTTGGCCTTATTTGGATTCCAGGAACCTGAGTAAGAACTCGTGAGCACTCTTCTGATCAAAATCCTCTAAACTAATTTTTACCTCAGAATTTAATCTAAAGTCCTTACCGACAACAAAATGTTCTTCTCAACTCACCGGAGGCTCTTTCTGGCATTCTCCAAGGGGACATAATCTGTCCCTCAGCCCATGCAGCAGTTTAACCACACCTCACCTGTGTCACCATTCTTGTGTGCCTTTGTGGTATTAATATTATCAAATAGACTCCTGGATTTTCTCCTCTTCTATAAAACCAGGTATCTTTGAGGTTTCTCTCTTTACTTCATGAGAGAGTATTACATTTTTGCCATAATTTTGTTCTATTTCTTTTGGTATCCTAGAAACTACATTAACACATGATATTTTTTAAATAGCATGTGCTCAATTAAACTTGTTTAACATAAATGATAAATTAGCAAAAGTAAGATATAAATACATTTCAAAGATGTGTTTGTTGTTACCTGGAATTCTTGCATCACAGGAGGGGTTATTTTTTCCTTTTTTTTTTTTTTAACATTTTCAACTTTAGCAATTGCTCCTCCAACCTTTGGAACTGATGGCATGCAGAGAAGCTGAATTATGTTGCCTGGATATTGGTGGCTTCTGTAACAGAAATATACATATGTATAAAATAATGAAGAGAACTACTGGGATTTGCCCCACACGAACCATTTTGATTCCAGCTAAGGTAAGGCAGAAGGCTGTAGCAGGAGCAAAAATGTGTTTTGATATTTATTTAATTTCAGCCCAGCATATTTATACTAATTAGAGCTGTGCCTTGCAGGCAGATGTTCAAATCAGCTGGGAACACAGGAGGCAAACATAAGGTTCCTGGAGCTCCCTGTGGTTTTGGCTGGACTGGCAGAGTCTTCGACACAGGCAGATTTTATGTGAGGTATGGAGGCCTCTTTGGCCATTGAATTTCAGGATGGAATCTGAGCTACTGCTCCTAGCACTCCTTAGAGTCTAGATTTCTCACTGGTGTTTTCATTTTGTTCAATCTTATTCCAAAGTTTGCCCTGCTCCCTGTCTGTTCCCTGAGCCCACTCTGTATCACTGCTCAGACCCAGATTCTCTTCTCTGGTGACCCAGTGGATGCTCTTTCCTCATGGAACAAGGTCAATGTGTTACGCAGTCCAGTTTGTTGAAATTGTGACTCTTACTTTCTAAGCTGTGAGCCTGGTGGAGTTCTTTTATAATTTTCCTAACCTCAGTTTTCATACTGTTCATGGGGTTCTCGAAGAAAGAATACTGAAGTGGTTTCTCATTCCCTTGTCCAGTGGACCATGTTTTGTCAGAACTCTCCACCATGACCCATTCATCTTGGGTGGCCCTACATGGCATGGCTCATGGTTTCATTGAGCACAATAAAGGATGGAAATGGTATGGACCTAACAGAAGCAGAAGATATTAAGAAGAGGTAGCAACAATACACAGAAGAACTATATCAAAAAGATCTTCATGACTCAGATAATCACGATGGTGTGATCACTCACCTAAAGCCAGATATCTTGGAATGTGAAGTCAGCTGGGCCTTAGGAAGCATCACTACAACAAAGCTAGTGGAGGTGATAGAATTCCAGTTGAGCTATTCCAAATCCTGAAAGATGATGCTGTGAAAGTGTTGCACTCAATATGCAGCAAATTTGGAAAACTCAGCAGTGGCCACAAGACTGGAAAAAGTCAGTTTTCATTCCAATCCCAAAGAAAGGCAATGCCAAAGAATGCTCAACTACCGCACAATTGCACTCATCTCACATGTTAGTAATAACATCCTCCCCAGGATGTCAATGAGCACATATGGTCAGATTATTTTTGACTTAAAATTCTCAGCATAGTTTTTCCTCTGAAATCCAAATGAAGAGACTCTACAATGTCTTAGTGTCTTGAACTCAAGTGTCTTAAGACATTTTAAGTGTGCTGTGTGTTCTTATTGCTTTCTTTGTCCTCTGTCCATATTCCCTGCCATGAATGGTGCCACCATGGGAAACGAAACCAAAGAATCACCACATGCTCCTGCCCTGTATCTCCCTGCCATATCCAATCAGATATGACATCCCATATATTTTACCTTCTTAATTTCTTTCAAATCAAAATGCATCTTTTCTGGTTAAAAAGGAAAAGAAGATTTGAATATTTCATTACAAACTTATACATATTCTTTATCAAATATTAGAGAGTGTATAAAATAATGCAGAAATGATCTCAGCTCTCCCCTACAACAACTCGGGTCCCAGAGTTAACCCCAAGAGTACTATGTTTTTCTATACAAGTTTATGTAATGCAAAGTGGCCACAGGACTGGAAAAGGTCAGTTTCCATTCCAATCCCAAAGAAAGGCAATGTCAAAGAATGTTTAGACTACTGCACAATTGCACTCATCTTACACACTAGCAAAGTAATGCTCAAAATTCTCCAAGCCAAACTTCAAGAGTACATGAATCATGAACTTCCAGATATTCAAGCTGGATTTAGGAAAGGCAGAGTATCCAGAGATCAAATTGCCAACATCTGTTGGATCATTGAAAACACAAGAGTGTTTCAGAAAAACATCTACTTCTGCTTTATTGACTATGCCAAAGCCTTTCACTGTGTGGATGACAATAAACCGGAAAATTCTGAAAGAGATGGGAATAGCAGACCATCTGACTTGCCTCCTGAGAAATCTGTATGCAGGTCAAGAAGCAACAGTTAGAACTGGACACGGAACGACTGGTTCCAAATAGGGAAAGGAGTACATCAAGGCTGTATATTGTCACCCTGCTTATTTAACTTAAATGCAGAGTACATCATGAGAAACTCTGGGCTGGATGAAGCACAAGCTGGAATCAAGATTGTCAGAAGAAATACCAATAACCTCAGATATGCAGATGACACCACCCTTATGGCAGAAAGTGAATTAGGAGGAGTGTGAAAGTGAAAGAGGAGAGTGAAAAAGTTGGCTTAAGGCTCAACATTCAGAAAACTAAGAGCATGGCAACCAGTCCTGTCACTTCACAGCAAATAGATGGGGAAACAATGGAAAAAGTGAGAGACTTTATCTTTGTGGACTCTGCAGATGGTGCTTACAGCCATGAAATTGAAAGATGCTTGCTCCTTGGAAGAAAAGTTATGACCAATTTAGACAGCATATTAACAAGCAGAGACATTACTTAGTCAACCAAGGTCCATCTAATCAAGGCTATGGTTTTTCCAGTAGTCATGTATGGATGTGAGAATTAGATTATAAAGAAAGCTGAGTGTTGAAGAACTGATGCTTTTGAACTGTGATGTTGGAAAAGACTCTTAAGAGCCCCTTGGACTGCAAGGCTGGAAATCAGTCCTGAATATTCATCGGAAGGACTGATGCTGAAGCTGAAATTCCAATACTTTGGCCACCTGATAAGAAGAACTGACCCATTAGAAAAGACCCTGATGCTGGGAAGAATTGAAGGCAGGAGGAGAAGGGGATGACAGAGGATGAGATGGTTGGATGGCATCACCGACTTGATGGACATGAGTTTGAGTAAGCTCTGGGAGTTGGTGATGGACAGGGAAGCCTGGTGTGCTCCAGTCCATGGGGTTGCAAAGAGTCGGACACGACTGAGCGACTGAACTGAACTGAAACCTCAGTTTATTCCTCTGTACAATGAGAATGCTCAGTCGCTCAGTCATGTTTAACTCTTCACGACCCCATGGACTGTAACCCATGAGGCTCCTCTGTCCATGGGATTTTTCAGACAAGAATACTGTAATGGGTTTCCATTTCCTCCTCCAAGGGATCTTCCTGACTCAGGGATTGAACCCTGACTCCTTCATTGGAAAGCAGAATCTTTACCACTGAGCCACCCGGAAAGCCTGTACAATGAGAAGAGATGATCTTATTATAGGGTTTATGCATATTGAATGAAGTAATGTACATAAAATTTCCAGCACAAAGTAAATGATCGATGTGTATGAATCCTGGCTCTCAGCCATGACCATCCCAGTTAACACAACTCCAGATGGAAACTACTAGTAATCTAGTGTCTGCCTGAAACTGCTAGCAGTTGAGTGTCTGCCCAAGACTGCTAGCAATCCACTGTCTGCAGAAAATTGCCAGTATTCTAGTCTCAACCTGAAACTACTAGGAATCTAAGGTCTGTTCCATTGCCCTCAGTAGCCTTCTGTCTGCTTTTGAGACCTTAAGACATATATAGAAGTTTTGGTATGCTATAATCTATTTGTCTATACTTGATCTATTTATGTTATCATTTAATTTATTTAAAGAAATTTATTTCCTGGATTAATCTTCTTTACATAAACTCTGTGTGCCCACCTCTTTCACCAGGTTTAAAGCCCTGTGGTTTAGCGATGAATGGTCATCTACGAGACAGGTTCCTGGCCAAGGCTGCCTGGATGGTCATGAAACCCAACCTGCAGACTGACTCAGGTGTCCCCATCTTGGCTGACACTAGCATGGGATGTCCATCACGGTTCATAACTGGAGCTGCAGGCAAAGCTGAACCTCAGACCTGGCTGTGAGGGGCCCACATGTTTACAGTCTGCGTGAGATGGTCTTTTGTGAGTTTCCACATTTTAGGTGTTCTTTTCTCTTTGAGTGTCATCTTTTGTTTTAAATCTTCTGAAGCATTTTCTTTGGCTCTTTTTCCTGATAATTTCTATCTAAGAGTTGATGCGTCATTGTGTTTGGAGGATCCTCTTCTCTAGGAAGTTGAACAAACACTGGAGTGAGGAACACAGGAAATAGTATCTTCATTTAACTCTTTAGGCCAATGAAATGTCCACAGTTGGACACAATCTCAGATTTCAAGGCCAGGCCTCCACACTGCTGTTGTAGTTTAGTCACTCTGTTGGACACAACTCTTTGCAACCCCATGGATGGTAGCCCACCGGGCTCCTCTGTCCATGGGATTTCCTAGCTAAGAATACTGGGGTGGGTTGCCATTTCCTTCTCTGAGTGATCTTCCCAGCCCAGGGATTGAACCCACATCTCCTACATTGCTGGAGTATTCTTTACCACCAAACCACCAGGGAAGCCCATAAACTTTTCAAGATTCAGTCAAAGGAGAAAGAAAATAAATATCCGTTGGCTACTTAGTGCATTTCAGGCAATGAGATTAATGCTATGTTTTATCTCTATAAAGTTTTCTAGTTATACTATTATGCTCATGTTTCTACTTAAGAAATCAAATTTCAGAAAAGCTAAATAATTTCTCTAGAATTTAGTAGAAACACTGAGATTTAAACTCAATTTTTGTTTCTTTTCTTAAAATTTTTTTTGATTGAATATAGTTGATTTTCAATGCTGTGTTAGTTTCAGGTGTACAGCAAAGTGCTTCAGTTTACATATATAAAACTCAATTTTCTTGATTAACATACTTGCTCTTGAATCATCACGTCTTGTATTTTTAGCAGGTCATTATTATATTTGGAACTTTTTATGAGAGTGTAATAAGATTTTAATTTCAAGATTTAATTTCTTCAACATATTTGTTTTTTATGTAAAGAGAAGTAGAAATTAGATACACATTTAAAAATTAAAATATTCATAAAAATAATGCACAATTTTTTTTTCTGAGGCAAATTATTTATAATAATCATGCTATTCTAAAGGGGTCGCTAAATTACATTTTTGTGTCAAATAGATAAATTTAATTTCTGGCTGTATTATGCTATCCTTGAGGCCTTGGGCAAGTTATTTAATTTTTAAGCCTCAAATTCCTCATTTGGGGGGTAATAGTAGATACTCTGTAGTCTGGGCTTTCCTAGAAAGCAGAACTGAGACAAGGCTGATCCAGATGGCTAATCCTGAGGAGGGATTTCCGGGAAAAAGAATGAAGCAGTGGGAAGGGTGAAGGCATTTTGTGATGGTTTCCGCCTCCACTGCTCAACTCTATGTGTATGGCTGACTCCCTCACACTGGGGCTGAGGGCACATGTGCACCGGCCTCTCAGGAGCCCAGGGAGCTGAGAAAGCAGAAGGCCTTGCAGCAGGAGATGAAGGGGTACCCGGTCAAACCTGTGAGAAGGTGGCTTCTGCAGCATCCGCTGAGTGGATAGCAGAGTCGAGAGACTGCGTGGGTCCCCAGACATATACTCTTTCTTCTCCTCCTTTACTCCTGCCTTGCATTAAGTCCAGAGAGCCTTCAAAGTGGTGCCAGGTTGCTTCACAAGGGACAGCATGGAAGGATTAATATAGCAAGACACAGTCTGCGTTCTTGTGAAGCTGACATGTCGTCTCTGAGAAGGATGAGTCACTTCCTCTGCAGGATGAATGAAGTTTGGTCTTCATGAAGTGTGGTGCTGAGGCTTCAGAACTGGCCTTTGCAGTGGGCTGTTTGGGCTTTCAGCACTGACAATAATAGATTAACTAGCTTTGGTGAGAAGGAGCTTATGCTATGGGGTCCTCCCAAAGCTTCCATCTTTCCCATCATGAGCACTCCATTTACAGATCTTTTGGAGAAGCTCTGGGTGGGCCAAGGTAAGATGAGTTGGGTTGTAAATGCTGCTTGTTAAGTGGCTTCTCTATAGACACTCTGTAGAACTATTAATGTAAAAATTGTTTCACTATTAATATCATAATGTAAAGCACAAATATTTTGCATGCTTTATACTCATTCCCATAGATCCACCCATCTCCTTCCATTTCCTTGTCTTTCTTTGCTCAACTGTTCAAACCATCCTTCCTTGATCAGCAGTCCATTTGGACTTCATGCTTCTCTTCTTCTACATGATTAAAGAGTTTTTCCTATAGCAGTTTCTTTTTACTACCAATTTCAAGTCCAACATGAATGGGGTTATTTTGTGGCAGTAGTCTGTTTTCAGTTGATTCATTTATAAACTGGACCCAGTTCTTTCTTTGTCTGCAGGTAGGTTGAGGAAGAGGCATCTGTTCAGAAAGGTGACGTGAGAGGTGGAACCGATGTAGTTAGGCATCCCACGTGTGTAATGATTTGCTCAGACCCAGTCCCCCATGTTCCACTTCCCTCACATGATGACTTAACATTCTGCCTGTCTTGCAGATCCAATAATATGCATCTCGTGTAGAATAGCTATGGTCAAGTTAGCATGAAGTCATGAGTATAGTATAATACAGCCCACTATCTAGACAGCTCTTCCCTGGACTGTCTCCTAGATTTGGTTCTTATATCCAGGTCTCAGGCTAAATATCACTGGCATTCCCCGCCTACTCTAGAATTAGACAGGCTTCACGTTGGTCTTTTGGTCCCCCTCTTGCATCACCCTCATTTACTCTCTTCATCATCACTCTCTGAAATAGCTATGTTTACTTGTCTCCTGTTTGTTTATCTTTGACACCTAAATTTAAGCTTTATAACATCATGGACCTTACTTCTTTTGTCCATATCCTATCTAAAGTTGGTTGTGTTCCAGCAGATTGTAGATGACCAACATATTTTTAATACATAAATATATATGTTTGAACATCTAGTATTTTATGCCACTATGTTCATAGTGGCATATGTACACATATTTGTGTGTGTAATTATGTCCCATTTGGTGATTCTCAGCAAAACTGCAGAGAGACCATCCACCACTAGGAATTAGATCTTTGCCAGTGTTGCTGAATATTCTTACAGATGAGGTTTTGTTCTACAGAGATCTGAGTTTTAATTGACACACTGTTCAGAAAAAATGTCACCTGGATTTTTTGATTCCTACTTTGACTCAATATAAGCATGGTGTACTTACTACAGAAAAATCTATTTCATTCTTATCAACAAAGAATTAAACATGTACCTTTTAAAAAAAGATACTGTTGTCAGAGAATGAGGGATTACCCAAGATCATCAAATATTATAATTTCACCATAAAATAGTTTTAAATGAATCTATTACATGTATCACTGTAACATGGATGACTCTCAAAATTTTAACATTGAGAGAAAAAGAGAAAAATGTTTATAAAGATCAGATATTGTCTGATTTTATTTCTAAAAATTTGATCAGAGGTTGATTAATCTATACGCATTCACAAAAGGGATCCATACATACACATGCAACATGGAAACACTAAAGAAATAGTAAAATAGAGATTATTGGTTACTTCTGATGGGAAGGAAGTAGGGTTCAGCTGAGAAGGAGTGTACTGAGTGGGGGCTTCAGAGGTAAATGCAATATTTTAAGTACAATAAATTTAACATTTGGATGCAGATTGCTGACTTTATTATTATTTTAAAGACATTTATAAACATGCACATATAAAAGCAAATAGCATGTGTGTGTATATGTGTTTATACACAATTACTCTTTTATGTATGATGGTGAAATTAAAATTACTAATGAAGATGCTAATGGATTCCATTCAGAGGTCAATGTTGACTCCTCCCACAAAGTCAATATTTATTCTCAGCTGAGATAAAGCATAGTGAGCACTGGACACCCTTTGTATCTTCAGTTTTGTGTTTGGGAGGAAAGTACAAGTATGTCTTGGCAGTGTCCCCAGGAGGCCAGAACTCAGCCAGGAGCTGAAGAGCTGGGTCTTGTACAGAAACCGCACATCAGCTGAAACTTGTTTTCCACCAGTCCCCCCTAAGTTTTTGTGACTTTTCTTCTAGGCATCTGCATATTCAGTCAGACTCAGCTGAATCCCAAGCTAACACTCGGCTTGTATGGATGCAATTTTCCACACATATTAAAAATTCTAAACAAACAAATGAAAAACACATCACAACATACATACATGATGTCCTCAGAGCCTGGATCCTAGCTAGGCTGTCATTCCAGACATGGGAGAGAGGCTGACCATGGATGAGGGGACGTGGTGGTTTGACAGAGGCCGTGGCAGGACTGTGAAGAGTCTCAACAAACAGGTGTGAACGAAGTCCTGTGGGGGTCTGTGAGCACACTCTTGAATCCACATGGAGGCCTGGGGCAGGAGAACCAGCCTTGAACCCTGACGGTCTGGCAGGAGAGGCGGAAAGATGTGAGACAGAGAAAAGCACCTCAGTGCAAAGTCTGAAGCGCCACCTGGTTTGGCTGAATCACAGCAGCCGTCGTTCAGTTGCTGTTGTGTCTGACTCTGTGCAACCCCGTGGACTGAGGCACACCAGGCTTCCCTGTCCTTCACCATCTCCTGCAGTTTGCTCAAACTCCTGTACCTTGAGTCGGTGATGTCATCCAACCATCTCATTCTCTGCCACCCTCTTCTCCTCCTGCCCTCAGTCTTTCCCAGGATCAGGGTCTTTTCCATTGAGCTGGCTCTTTGCATCAGGTGGCCAAAATACCGAAGCTTCAGCAACAGTGGTAGCCCATTTCCCTTTTCTCAGTATTTCTTCAAGAGTGAAAAGTGTAAAGAAGGTGCCTGTCCCACTCTAGTTTCCTCCTGACCCTCAGGACTATCTGGGTTTCTGACGCTCTGCGGAGTAGAGAGGAAGAGAATGTGGTGGCCAGGTCCAACATGGAGGGCTGAGTCTCTTCTCCTCATTCATCAATAAACAGAGCTCCAGACCGTCATCTGACTGCCTTCTTTTAACATCACCTTTATACAACATCTTTCAGAGTGAAACTGTTGCTAATCAAGGGAGGAGCAGCCAAGAAATCACTTGAGGCAGGATTAAAGGAACCAGAGAAGCTCATCAAGATTAGGAGACCACCACCTGAGACAAGATTAAGAGGGTACAAGCTCTGCTCACACCCTAATCTTGTCAGGGACCCGAATTGTGACCCATTGCAATAAAACTCCTTCATTAAGTTCTCCAGGGGAGACATGGTTTTTCCCAGCAAGAGCCTGCTATGGCTCCCCCTTTGCCTGACAAAGCAGTAAAGCTCTCCTTTTCTGCTTCACCCGAAACTCCTATTCAGCATGGGTGCACAGCAAGGCCAAGCTTTTGGTAACAAAAGCAATCACAACTAAATCTCTGCTGAAAAGAGGTTTCTTTTTCTTTTAACATCAACCTGGTCCAAACTGAGAATGAATTTAAGAGCGCTTGTTATTGTTTATGAGATTGTTGGAAGAAGTTCTCAAACAGCCATGTTTCTTGGCTGTGCCTAGAGTCCCAAGCAGTCTCCCCAGCCTTTCCAGGGGCCGTGCTCATTCCGCTCGCTGTTGGAGCTGCCTACTCAGCAGGATATCTAGAAATCACAGTGTAGCCTTCTCCCCCTTTACTCGTCCCACAAGCATTAGTATTAATTTTTATTGATTTTCAAAAATACATAGTAAGACAAAAAGCTATTTCAGAGAGCTTTAACTGTGAGAAAGCTTTTACTAGGTCATAACCTCGTTAATTTATGTTCCGTTCTAATTCTTCCTTACTTAACACAGTCTTTCACTGGTGACCCAAGATTTTAGCCTGTCTTTATAGTCTGCTGTGAGTTACTCCCCAGGAGTAAGCTGATACACCAGGAAGGAAGGTGCTGGTTAACCCTTTAGGCTACTGAGGATGTAAGCTATTTTCTCAGACAAGACCTTTCAAGGTGAAGGGTGTGAATGCAAGCAAGTCTCCGTTCCCTTGGATTCCAAGGCCAGTGTCCCAAGGCTGTCTACATGAATGTCAATTTTCAGAAGAAAATCACTAAACCTCCATTTAGCCAATGGACCACTAACTCCAATACTCTGGCCACCTGATGCAAAGAACTGACTTATTGGAAAAGATTTTGATGCTGGGAAAGATTGAAGATGGGAGGAGAAGGGGACGATAGAGGATGAAATGGTTGGATGACATCACCAACTCCATGGACATGCGTTTGAGTAAGCTCTGGGAGTTGGTGATGGACAGGGAGGCCTGGCATGTTGCAGTCCATGGGGTTGCAAAGAGTCGGACATGCCTGAGCAACTGAACTGAACTGAACTGAGTGAACACCAGATTTTTAGATACTGTGCAGTTAATTGTTTCCTTATCAACTTAAATTCTGTGTGCTTTTTGCTTTGCAATCTAAAAGGACTAAATAGACATTACAAATATTTATGGTGTACTTTTTTCGTTAAAATATTTATGAATAATAAACCTTAAAGAGGATATAGAGAAAATGGTACCCTTCTATACTGTTAGTGGGAATGAAAAAGTTTTGCAGCCACTTATGGAGAACAGTATAGAGGTTCCTTAAAATACTTAAAATGAAATTACCATGTGATCCTTCAATCCCACTCTTTTCCATATACCTGGAGAAAACTCTAATTCAAAAAGATACATGTACCCCAATGTTCATAGCAGCAGTATTTACAACAGCCAACATGTGGAAACAAACTAAATGCCCATCAATTGAGGAATGCATAAGGATGTGGTGCACGTATACAATAGAATACTACTCAGCCATAAAAAGAATAAAGTAATCCCATTCATAGAAACATGGATAGACCTTGAGATTATCATGTTAAGCTGCTGCTGCTGCTAAGTCACTTCAGTCGTGTCCGACTCTGTGCGACCCCATAGATGTCAGCCCACCAGGCTCCCCCATCCCTGGGATTTTTCAGGCAAGAACACTAGAGTGGGTTGCCATTTCCTTCTCCAACATGTTAAGGTGAGACAAAGACAAATATCAAATGATATCAGCTATATGTAGAATCTAAAAAAATGATACAAGTAAACTTATTTACAAATTAGAAATAGATTCTTTCCTGTCTTCCTTCCCTTCTTTCTTTTCTAGAGCTAACTGTCTATCATGAGCTTTTCTCTGGATATACTTTACTACATGAGAAGCTCTTCTCACATCCTCATATATATTTTTTTATGAGGCTCAATCTACCTTTATTTCCATTCTTAGAAATTCTCTGAAAGGGAAAACTAACATTCCCTTATCAGCTTTGTCTGGCTATTTCAGCAGAGTTTCCAGCTGTTTTGTGAGGCATTAAAATGGAAATTTGCCAAGGGTAATACTTAATCATCATATCATTAAGCAAAATAAGCATAATATAACTTTACAACACCCCCTACCATGGGTTCTTTGAAAGGAGAGCAGGCCCAGCATCCCCTTCTCCCCCTTCTTCTGTTTCCTCCTCTAGAAGGTCCATCTCAGCCCTTCTGCTGTAAGTGTCCATCACCCCCAACTCTGAACCTCCTGCAGCGGTCACCCCCACACCAGGGGCAGGGGCGAGCTCCTCAAGATGCTGATTTGAGGTGAAACTTTTAGAAAGGCTTTCCATTTGCCTCTCATTTGGACTTAGGCCATGGGATTAACCTCAAAATGCTTCCCCCAGGCAGATTCAAAATAAGCTTTAGACGATGTGAAGTCCATCTTTGAACTTTTGAGAAGAGGCCTCTGAATTCCAGACGGTTGGCAGGCAGACAAGCAGGGTGGATGCAGACAAGCAGGGTGGACGCGAACGGCTCCTGGGCCCTTCAGCCAGTTAGATAAAAATCAGATTGGCCAAGGTCCTGAATGTGTTTTTATAAGGAAGGGAATAAAAATACGCTTCTGCCAAAAGTCTCCTCTTGTGACCAGTGCGATTTTAATTACATTTTTTTTGGCATTGTCAAAAGCCCTGAACCAGAAAATGCGCTTAATTAGAAACAAAAACAAACAAACAATTCCTTAAAAAAAAAAAAAGAGTTTAAATGCTCTGGAGAAAGTTAAGAGACATAAAAGTTTCTAAAGAAATTATTTCAAGGAAAATATTTTCTTTCTTGTAGAAAGAAAAAGGGTGGTGAAGGATTCATTAAGCATTAAAAGAGACTTTGTTAGGCTGCATGAACAACAAAAATGTAAAAAGGGAAAAGCAAGGCAAAGTTAAAATAAATATTGTTTGGATTGACTCTGCTCTTATTTTTCTTATTATTTCCTATTGTAACCAGTGCTTGTAAAGTGTGGCTAAATTTTGAATATGTGGGAACACATCAGCATGTAACCATGTGCCTGTATCGTCGCACGTGGCACCCACAACTGTATGCCTGTATAGTCACACGTGGCACAGGCAACTGTGTTCCTGTATGGTCACATGTGGGACACGTAACTGTGCATTTTTCTAAGGTCACTATAATGCACAGTGTAGACCGTTTATAGCAGTTTAATCGTGGTATACAGCACACACGTCACTTTCTAAGGTATGAGGGCTGTCCATACTGTGTTACAATGTTACAAATGCATCACTCCTGTGCTTATATGAGGAATCTAAAATATGACACAGATGAACTTATCCACAAAACAGAAGCGACTCACAGACACAGGGAGCAGACTTGCGGTTGCCGCGGGGGACAGGAGTGGGGGGCAGTAGGAGTTTGAGATTAGCAGATACAAACTGATGCATATAAGAAGCGTAAACAGGGAGGTCCTTCCTGCTGGGTAGCACAGGGAGCTACGTTCAATTCTCTGTGATAAACCACAATGGAAAAGAATATGAAAGAGAATACAAACATATATAAAACGGAGTCACTTTGCTATACACCAAAAAGTAGCACAACATTAAATCAACTATACTTCAATTAAATACACACAAGCCTACATAAAATGCATCACTCCTTAGCACCTATCAGGTGACACCCAGTCCCTTAAACAGGCACCCAGGCCCCTGAAGGAAGCGCATTTTCAGCGCCCCGTCTACCCTGGACCTAAAAAACTCTCTATGCTCAGGCAACACTGATTTCAATGCCTTGTAGCTCAGTGATAAAGAATCCGCCTGCAATGTAGGAGATCCAGGTTCGATCTCTGGGTGGGGAAGATCCCCTGGAGGAGGAAATGGCAACCCACTCCAGTATTCTGGCCTGGAGAATTCCATGGACAGAGGAAACTGACAGGCTACAGTCCACGGGATCACAGAGGCAGACATGACTGAGTGATTCACACACACACACAAACTTGTTTTTAGCTCCACATGTGAGCTCCTCTGCCTGGAATGGTTTTCCCAGTTTTACCCTCCCCTGGGTCCCCTTTATCTTGCCTGAAGAGGAAGTCTCTCCTGGTCTCATTGCTGCAGGTCCTCCCACAGGCCTGTCACCATTTAGAACTGTGTGTCCGATGATGCTTCTTTCTGACTCCGTAACACCGACTGGCCAACAGTGGTGCTCTTTCCTTCTGTATACCTAACCACAAGATCGCACCATTCATGTACTCAGTGTGCAGGAAGGATTCATTGATGGATCATTAAAAAGAGGAAAAAAAAAGATAGGAAGGATGGAAGAGAAATATAAGGAAGGCGGGAAGGAAGGAAAATAAAAAAGACATGAGAAAGGAAGAAAAAAAGAGGCCCAATTGTTTTGGAGTTTTTGCCATCACAGCTTTTAGCAGCAATACATGAAAAGACTCGGGAAGCAAACCAGGAGGTTGATTTCAAAGAGAAATGGGTGGAGGGCACCAAAGGAGAAGCCGAAAGACGTCTGCAGACCGCACGAACAAACGCAGATGTGATGCTAAAAGCAGAGTGCTAGTCCTCTGCTTCTTTTTCCTTTAAAATCCAGGTCTTTTGATCAGATCTTTAGGAATCTGATTACTTAGCACTTCTACATTTTACCAGATTTCTAGTATGCTAACTTTCCTTGTAAGAGGCCTCTTTAAAAAATACATAAAGAGGATAAAAGGGGGTTAAAAATAAAGGGGGTAAAGTTAAGTTTCAAACATTTTCAAAGGTTAAAAATTACATTAGAACAGACGAGACCCCTTCATGGAGTAAGTAACCAAATCTGAGAAGTATGTGTTATCTCCACGGAGAAAATTTGAGCTTAAGTGAAACCAGAGGAGGCGGGTCACTCCGTGCTGACCCCAGATGCCTTGCTCTCGGGTCTGACTCCAATTCAGACTCGGTCAGCAGTGCCAGAGCTCTGCACAGAAGGGCTTTGTGGCCATCTGGGGGTGTTTATTTCAAGTTAATTTTTCATCTAAGGTAGAGGAAACTTGTAAAACCCAATGAGATAAACTGCAGAAAGGAAGCACAGCTCCAATACGAAGGTGTGCCTGGAGAGACAGCTCATTTGTAAAACTCTGACTGTTGGAGAAAATAAAGAATTCTTCAGAAGAAATGGCTGGACAAACACCTCTCACAGTGCAAAGAGGAGGTGTGCAAACTTAGAAGAAAGAGTCTAATGCCTTGGATATCCATTCTTAATTGTGAGCACTCAATTCTTAGCACCATACCCAATAGTAACGTCGTCTAATGAGAAAGTCTGTCTTTAGATGATTAAACAAATTGGTCTATAAGCTCACTTTTCTCAACTGGTTTTCCGCATGTGAGAATAGACTTTTTCATAAACTACAAGGCTGCTTATTTGTATCAATATAAATGCCCTAACAATTTGGATTTTCTTAAGAGAGTGTTCTGAAGATGACTGCTCCCTGAGATGTTAGTAGCTGTTGTGTATATTTGGGATATTTGAACTAAACAAGTTTCAGTGAACCAAAGACTTCTTAAATCCTTACATCTGAGAATGAAAGGTCAGTTTTCCAAAGAGAAGGGCTGTTCTCCATCTTTCATTCTGCTTCTCAACCTTGATTATAAAAGCATTCCTAGTAGGAGCAGACTTTGAGAAATGCTGATTCAGAAATCATGGAATATGAAAGCTGAATCAGACTTCTGGGGGAGGGGGGGCAGTCTCAGGGCTTATATGAGTAATGTGAGATCTGAAAAACAGAAATTCCTAGTATCTTTCCAGAAACTGTTATTTGGAAGATTGAGGATAGCATGCAGAAATCTGAAGTTTGAAAACATTCTCTGGCAATTCAGAACAAGATAACATTGCCTGGAAGCCACTATTTAAATTATTAGCTTTTATTTTACATAAAAAGAAAATGAATTCTAGCTGTGAAACTGACTCACTGGCTCCTCTCATCTAAGGAACTTCAACTTACAGATGACCTCACAAAGTCCACCCCAGCTTCTGCTTTCTTGCGATTCACATCTCATCGGAACAAGCAATGCCTAATTGCTGTGGGGAAGTCTGAGCTACCAAACACAGACTCAGAGTGCTTACTTTGAAAGCCATACAGACTGGATTCTATTCTCAATCCTGTCTTTAATTAGTAATGAGATCCAGAAGACATTCTCTTTCATGTTCCAAAGGAAAAGTTTGAAGGTAGCTCCTAAGAGCAATTCTGTTCTGGTTAAGTAGAAAGATGCTACAGGACAGTGTGGTTATGTCATACATTTCAGCTCCACAGTTTGTGTTCCTGACAAAGTCTGCTCAGGCTACAAGTTTGAGGGCCAAGTAGGCTGGCTAAGTAATTCCTAGAGCCAGCAGGGGAAAACAGCCCTCCAGACGTCTGACCACACTCCAGGAGTGATCCCACCAGAAAGTGACTCATGCATACCATTCGCTTCAATTCCCTGGTCTGAGTGATCACAGATCAAAAGTCAGACTCATAACAGGAAGTGCTTCTAAAATTATAGCCCCCTCCGTGAACCTGACCTTCCGGCTGTCCCTTCTTTGTGATGGGGCATAATGGAGGCGGCTCTGGTTACAGGGATGGAGGCTGGGAGAGCCAGGCAGTCAGAATGCAGCGCCCCCGCCCCAGCACCAATCACAGAAGAGGGTTTCTTTGTGCTCGGTGTGGGGTGGGGGCCCAGGGTCAGCACCCAGGTTTAGAACTGTGGATTGTTTTCAGCTTCAGTGCTTAGCAAGGACAGAAGTTTTCTCCAGATGGCTTTTCTGGAAAAAGGTGAGTGCCTTACCATTCACCTTCTCCTTCTCCCTGAAATTTTAAAACTTTCTCTAGAGAAAAGCTCTAATGAACTCAAGTGAGCTTACTTCTGGGTCCTCGGCAACCTGTGGTGTTGAGCAAGGCAATAAGCTTTCAGGATGAAGGGGGGACAAAGCTGTCTGTTATCCATCCCTCAGATACTTCCAACACTTCGATGTAGCTGAAAAGGCCTCACAAATAATTGTGAATGCAATTTTTATTGGGTGTTTCCTTGGTGGCTCAGACAGTAAAGAATCTGCCTGCAGTGCAGGAGACCTGGGTTTGACTCCTGAATTAGGAAGATTTCAAAAGCTAAAGGTATGATGGCTAGGAGAAAAACTCTATCTTAAAACTTTACATATAAAAATATACATATGCATTATAAATATATTACATTTAATACAATTTTATTTATAAAAATGAATATAATATATATAAAATGTATAATGAATATGTATTTAAGGGGCTTCCCAGGTGGTGCTAGTAGTAAAGAGCCTGCATGCCAATTCAGGAGACACAAGAGACCCAGGTTCAATCTCTGGGTTGGGAAGATCACCTGGAGGAGGAAATGGCAGCCCACTCCAGTATTCTCGCCTGGTGAATCCCATGGATGGAGGAGCCTGGCGGGCTAGAGTCCATGGGTCAGAGAGTCAGACACAACTGAAGCGACTTAGTAGGAATAAATGGGCATTTGGTCAATGACAGCAACAAGATGGCATGAAAGTTGATGATTTGTGTTCAAAGGAGATGTGATTTACTTTTAAAGGGGAACTAAAAAAAAAGATTTTAAAATATTAGATTTTTAAGGACGGGCTCCACCAATATTTACTAGTGTGGAAAAACTATAGAAGTTGTCCCATCTTACTTGCTTCTGTGTCTTGAAAAGAGGTTGACAGGGAATGCTGAGGTTTTACTCAACCTTGAACATCTTCCAGGTGGGCGCCAGTGCTAAGACCCTCTCCAGTCACCAAAGCCTCTCACACCTTCCCTCACTGCCTCTTCTTGTAAGACCATAAGCCATTGTTTTCAGTCATGCATTTGCGTCTTCTACAGCTATTGAGTACTGTGTCTCTTGAAGTGGAAGAAAAAAAAAAAATAAAGCTCCAGTCCATCTCACATTCAAGAAGAATGTATAGGTGTGGAAAATGCCATAGATGAGGTCATTTAACAGTACTCTAAGAATATAAAAAGAGCAAGTCACTAGCTGTGCTTGGAACTCTTTAAAAGTATTAGTCATTCAGTCATGACTCTTTGCAACCCCATGGACTATATCCCACCAGGCTCCTCTGTCCGTGGGATTTTCCAATCAAGGTTATTGGAGTGGGTAGCTACTTCCTTTTCCAGGCGAGCTTCCTGATCCAGGGATTGAACTCAGGGTTCCTGCATTGCAGGCAGATTCTTTACCATTTGAGCCACCAGTGAAGTCCCTGGAATTCTTTAAAAGGACTCAAATATCATTTGTGCTTATCTTGAGGAAAAAAAATGCACATTGTCAAAGCAGAGGAAGGAAGGACATTCAAGGCAGAGAGAGCAAGGTATGCAAATATATGAAGATGTGAGTAAGAATATTTTGAGGGTAGACGGCATCCAGTCTGTGTGATGGGCCCCGTTTGCCCGTGTTGGGGGTGTGGGTGGGGTTAAGATGGGGGCAGAGGAGATGTTTATTAACATAGCAATTACTCACTGAACTCTCAGCCTGGCAGAATTCTGTGTCTAATCAAATCACGTCTTCTCCCGCTCTCCAGTTCCCTGATACTTAGCTGTCTGCGTGTGAGCAGTGTTGATGAACTAAAACTTCAGCGGTGACATGACACCCTGTGTTCTCAGGTGCCAGATGTGGAAAGTGAGGTAAATATTTAAGTATCTTGGTCTCACAAATGTTGGAGGCACATGTGTTTCTTCCACAGGTAAAATCAGATAAAAAATGCACCAACAGGAATAGTAATAAAGTCCTTTGCTTCTCCCCAGGCTCCTGGATCCAGTTGTTTTGGAAGTAGCTATTATGTCCTCAATTGATCTCTTTGCTGAGGCATTATCTGTTTTGTTCTAAGTTCTCTATTATGGTAATGTTGCAAAAGACAAGAACACCAACAGCATTTTAGTTCTTATGAAGCACTTCACACACATTGCTATATTGCGTTTGAGAGAGGATGTATAAATGTTACTAACTTCAATTTAGAAATGGACTCAGAAGCTCAGAGAGGTCACACAGCTACAAAATTTCCAAAAATATGGCTCCTGATTTTTATCTTAGTGATCGTGAGCTCCGATTCTTGTTTAAATCAAGACTTAAAACCTCATAAAACAGTTACCACTGTCCTTTGAGTACAGTCAGACTGTAAGAGCTCCATGCAGAAAAAGATTCCTTTCTCCAGATAGTTATGCATTTTTATTTCAAAGGTAATAATGATCAACTCATTAACTGTGATTGCCTTAAAGCATTTTGATAAGATTCATCTACAGATTACTATTATTTAATGGATGTTTATTTTAAATAGCTAGTCACTTACGTATTCAGACTGAAATAATCCCTCTGCTCAATCTTCCTTAAATGGATATTGTATTATTTTCAATTGCATTCAAGCAATAAAGTAACAGAAAGGCAATTCCATGGATTCACAAAGCAAAGTTGAATGTTAAAAGCAAAGTCTTTTATGTAATCATATAAGATACAGTGACTTATCTTCATCAAGTGCAGAGTCTCAACTAAATTGGGTTTGCAAAGCTGTACAGTAAGTGCTTTCTTGTGCTTTGAAAAATTAAGGTAAGTAAAAATATAGGATCTCATCTACCTGTAAGAACCTGGCCGTGCTTACTTTTCAGGCTTGTTATAATGGAATTTCCTCATCCAGCAGAATCATTTCATCCCTAGAATACTATTGTGGCAGCATTCCAGTTTCTGGACTAATTGTGCCCTTGGGTTAAAGGCTTTTAGGAGATAAACTGAGTCTTCATCCAACAAGAATTCAAAGAGTGTCTACTATAATTCCAGCCAGGAGAAAGCTTTCGAGAGCTAAAATAACATGTGTCATATTTGCAAGGGCTCGGGGCTAGTGAGGGCACTGAAGTCACCCAAGGCTCCAGCATAAGGGACACATGTTGTCATATAGGGTCTTCCCCAGTGGCTCACAAGTAAAAAATCCACCTGCAATGCAGAAGACACAGGTTCAGTCCCTGGGTTGGGAAGATCCCCTGGAGAAGGGAATGGCTACCCACTCCAGTATTCTTGCCTGGAGAATTCCATGGACAGAAGAGTCTACAGTCCATGCAGTTACAAAGAGTTGGACATGGCTGAGTAGCTTTCACTTTGTTACCACATCTTAGAAGAACAACTGGAGAGGTCATCCCCAGGTTTGCAGGATATATCTGGAGTGATCTTATATAAAATGTGAACACAGGACATTTGCTAAATTTATATGGAGCAATCTCTAGGATGGAGGTGGAAAGACATGGAACAGATAAGCAGTCTTTCTTCCGAGTGGCTAAAAGTGTAACACCTTGAGATGTCTTTGGGATGGCTGAGATGATAGAGCAGAAAAACAAGCACAGGTTCAGGAATAAAGTCTAAAACAAAAATCAAGAGGGCTAATGAACAAGTATAGAGGGGTTTCAGTCAAACAGATTTTTGTAGGAAACTTTAGAGATACCCCAGGGCTATTTGTAGCAAGATTTTATTAATTTAAGAGTGTTTTAAAGATGATACCAAGGAATCAGTAGCCAGTGCACTTAAGAACTATCTGTATCCAGCAACTAAAACTAGCTATTCCCAGGCAATTGCCCAGTATCACTTTGACATCAATGTTCTATTTCAGATTTGCCAAAAGTTTTTTAAAGAGTAACACTAACTTATATGCAGAGTACATCATGTGAAATGCCAGGCTGGATGAATCACCAGCTGAAATTAAGATTGCTGGGAGAAATATCAACAACCTCAGATATGCAGATGCCACAACCCTAACGGCAGAAAGTGAAGAGGAACAAAAGAGCCTCTTGACGAAGGTGAAAGAAGAGAGTGAAAAAAACTGGCTTAAAACTCAATATTCAAAAGATCATGGCATCCAGTCCCACCACGTCATGACAAATAGATAGGGAAACAATGGAGCAGGTTTTATTTTCATGGGCTCCAACATCACTGTGGATGGTGACTGCAGCCAGGAAACTAAAAGATGGTCCTTGGAAAAACAAACCCAAACAGGAAAGTTATGTGTTGCAACCCGTAATTTATACAGTCTCTTCATTCACTCACTGTTTTTGCAGCAAGCATTTATTTTGTGCATGCTCTCTGCTGGTCACCATTCTAGAATTTTGGGACCCAGCAGTAAAAAGGTAGGTTACACTTCTTTATTTAAGAAATACATATTCTCATTGGTAAAGAAACATTAAATAGGTAAAAGAATATTTTGATCTCAAATTAATCAATCCAATGAAAAAATTAAAAGTAATGGAGATAGAGTGGGAAAATGAGGAAAGAGGTAATATCTGGGAGGGGTTTTGGAAGAATGGTCTTTATGTTGAGATGCTACTCTTTAAAAGGAAGCATGCAAGTGAAAATCTGGAAAAAAAAAAAAAAAAGGAGCAACCTAAGTTTGGGTTCCACATGCTGTGAGCTCTGCCTCTTGCAGGTTCAGCCAGCGGTAGATGCTGAACCAGTGGGTGGGGAAGCCTCACTGTACTGGACCTTTTTGTGTAGGGGACTTGCCATTAGTGAATCTTGGTATCCTAGGTGTCCTGAAACCGTTCCCTCATGGATACTAAGGAGCGACTGTACTGTACACAGAGGCACAGCAAGTGCAGAGGCTGCAAAGAGGAAATGGCTTTGAGCCAAGTGTTTTCTCAGTGTGACCAAAGCTGGTGACAGAGGTGACCGTACCAGGAAAAGACATTGGTAAAGTGGGCAGGGAGGGCCCCGACAAGGGCCTGGCAGGCTCCGGAGTGAGAGTTGAGAGCCACAGTCTCTCTGCTATGAGGCTGCGCTGGGGCAAGAGGTTAGCAGTGGGACAGGTAAGTGGCAACTGCTGGAGACCAGGAATGAGACACCCTGGGCTTCAGAGGACCAAGAAGTAACATTCTGGAGCCACTTTCTTAGAACCGTAACAAGACAGATTTTATAGTGAAGCCACTGGTTTTCACTGAGATACTTAAACAGGATACATGTATACATATCGCTGATTTACAGCAGAAAGTAACACATTTAAATGCAATTATACTCCAGTTTAAAAAAGAAAGAAACACGCTTATGAATATCACTGACGTTTTTACAAACAGACAAAGATGAGAGTTTCACGCAATGCGCATTAGCTCACATACTGTATGGTGCTCTTTTCAAAAGAATTCTTTGGAAGAAAGCAGCTGAAACAACATATTTTGTCTCCTAATTTCTGAAGAAATACACTTTATCGAATATTCCTTTTGCTTTTTATTTTGATGTCTATTAAACTTGAATTTTTTTATCTACTTAAAACATATTGAAATAGAGTATGCATGGAGAAAATTTCACATGCGGTTTACATCTCTAAAAAAGGGCTTATTGAGAAAATTAAATAAATATCCATGTCAGTTCCTTAGCATCAAAACTAATTTGAAGTAGACATTCAATAAATGCTATTTTTAAAATTATTTTTAATTATTTCTTTTATTGTTTCTGTCCAAGGGATTATCCAGGCAAGAATACTGGAGTGGGTTGCCATGCCCTCCTCCAGAGGAATCTTCCCAATCCAGGGATTGAACCTGAGTCTCCTGCATTGCAGGCAGATTCTTTATTGAGATGAACTCGATGCCATGACAAACAGCTAACTCTGATTTTCCGGCTGTAATGACATCACTCTCTTGAACAACCTTGGCTTGGGTTCTTTCATTAGAATTCTCCCAAAGTGACAACAGTTTATTTCCCACAAAAGAAAGATCTGATTTTCAGCTGGCATAGGAATCCAGGCTGAAATCCTCATGGCCCACACGAGGGACATTGCCTGTAGAGAGCTCAGGCTTTACATCAGTGTGCTGCAAAATAACACCCCATTTGACAAACAGAGCAGAAAAGCCATAAGAACTGCAGGGCCAGTGGTTGCTGCATAGTCACCTGACTTCCAGGCAAACTGGAGCAGTCCCAGATGAATAACTCAAGTCAAGCAGACATCAGAAATAGCGACTCCCCATGTTTCCGCAAATAGAGTTTCTTATCAAAGTCATCCACCACTCAAAGACTTAATTTATTTCTCTCACTTAGTAAAACAATGGCCCTTTTATACAGCATCTGAATAATGTAAACCTAATAAAGGCAAGGGAAATCCTATCATCCAATGTGACAGAGAACACGGGCCTTAAGTGTTTGAGTAGAAATGATCTCTTTCACGGTATCATGGGGCAGTGGATAGACAGATGAATGTCAGTACTGCACCTGGAATAGAGTTTAGTAATTCTAACCCCTGGCATGGAGGGAATAGCAAGGGCGGCCAAAAAAAAAAGAAAAGAGATATTTCACTCATTGCTGTGTTAGGATTCCTGACAACGTTAACAGACACTTTGGTGCAAGGACTCAGCTCTTGTCTGAGCACCCCAACAGGAGACCCAGCCCTAATTTTCTGGATATGTGGAAGCCACGCTTCCAACAATGCCTGGCATTGTCTTTTTATGATGTGAAATCACTCTTTTTGGTATGAACAGGCCGAGTGTGATACATGTTGTGTGTCGAATGGGGCTGGGGTGCTGATGACACTACCCGGACCACGGGATGCGATTTTATAAAAGGTAAATGTGTTAGGAAGTGAGTCCAGTCAGTGCTCAGGCCATTTTGGGGGAAGACAGCATGGACGTGTATCAAGTTCTCAAACATGCAGTCTCCCTCACTGGTGCTGTCTCATGGTTGGTTGTGTCTGCTCACAGCTGGGTCCCAAACTGAATTCTGGACAGGTCTCAGGTTGCACTCATCTACTTGGCATTTATCTTACTGCTCTGATCCTGGTTTCCCTCCCTCTGACACGGTTCTAGCCACTCGCTATGGGCCCTCAAATTCCTTCTCTTTGTGGGGTTCACAAATTTGTTTGGGTTTTATCTTTCTTTTGAAGTCATATGTCCTTCCCTAGACTCACACCCCTTTTTCTGGTCTGATTTACAGGCTTCCCTCACCTGGGAACGCTAACATCACGAGACTTAAACCTGACAAGTGTCAATTCTGTAACTTCACAGACCGGAGATGTTGAGTACCCACTAAAACACTGAGAAGAGTTAAATGTTTGTGGCTGTAAAAAAGGTTTGAGGTCATCAGGCAGTTAAATGACTTGCCCCAGGTCACAGAATTAAGCAACACATCAGTGGTTCTCATCAGATCTCTCAAGCAAAAGCTCCTCCCCATTTCAACAAAACCCTTCACTTTCACCAAAAACCACTTACAAAAATGGAGCAATTCTCTAAGATGCTATGAATTCTTTACTGATATATTTTATCTTGGTGGTGATGTTGTGCAGTTGCTAAATCGTGTCTGACTCACTGTGACACCATGGACTGCAGCACACCAAGCTTCCTTGTCCTCCAGTATCTCCCAGAGCTTGCTCAGACTCATGTCCATTGAGTCAGTGATGCCATCCAACCATCTCATCCTCTGTCGTCCCCTTCTCCTCTTGATCTTTCCCAGCATTAGAGTCTTTTCCAGTGAGTGGGCTCTTGGCATCAGATGGTCAATACCTGAAGATGAACCTATAATCCCCTGGTTACAGATAATTATTTTTTATTCTATTTTTTTTAAATGGAGAGAATCAATTGGTGACAATACATATATAAAGTCCGTGTAAGGAGTGTCTATACAAGTTATCTCGGTTTCTGTTGGGAATAATAATTCTTCATTTAATACAGTATAAATAAAAGCGTTAATTTAGTGAGTTTGCATGCCATGTGCTATACGCATGCGTTATACTGGCATTTTACATAATTCATCTCACTCGAATTTTAAAACAACTTGAGTAGGGACACTTCTGGAGAAGAAAGTGAAGGTTAGAGATGGTAAAGATTATTTTCAAACTCACACAGAGGCAGAGCCAAAAATTAAACTGACATCTGTCTCTCTCCCAAATTCATATTCCTAATATACCATCCAGCCTTATTAGTCCTCTTAGCATGAATGATATAATTTTAATAATTTAATGGCATCGCCCATAGGCTTTATAGCAGAAAATATTCAGCAGTAATCATCTTAACCGGTTACTGAAAATGACAGGTAAGTTGATTCTCTAAGTCAGAGGCATTAAATTTAGTTGTTTGTGGAACAGCCCATATGTGAAATAAAAAACAAGAGTCCTCTTCTATCTGTATATTCATCTTGAAGTCTTTCTCATTCCTCTTTGACTTGTCCTTAATTAATTTAACATGTTACTGAAGCATTTCTTCTGTCTTCTGAGACACACATCTCAAAAGCCCTTGCTCCCGTAAAGTATAGCACTCGTGCGTCATCAGCTGGGCGACAGCTCAGTGCCGCTGCTGCCGTAAATGAAGCTGTGATTTTCCTCCTGTCGGAAGTTCAGATGGAGGTGCGCCTACTTACGAGAGAGAGTTCTAGTGCCGAAGGCACCGTTTCTAATCGGCTTCTAAAACCACGCTCCCTCTCCTCTGAGGAGGGCAGACCGTTAAGGCACACATTCTCTGAAATATAATTCAGAATGTGAAGGTGTGAATGACTGGGATGTTCAGATTCAAAGTAGGGATGACCAGAGAAGCTTTTGAGGAGGGACACAAAGGTCGTCAAGCCCGAGGGGCGGCCGAGGTGAAGCCGTGAGCGTGTTCCGGTCCCAGCCTCTCAGAGCACTCACGGGGGACCTGTAGCCTCAGGACTCCTGAAGCCAGGGTCCCGTGAGGAACTCAATCCTTTCTCAGCCTGAAGTACTTCCAAGTCCCAGGCCAATGCCATTTCCATTCCCAATTCCCTAAAAGACTTTTTTTTTTTTGCTACCCCTTTGATTCTCCAAGAGCCTCCTGTTAGCATGGCCGCAGGATCACTCAGCACATTTCAGAGAGATGAGCGATTGCATATCTCCAGCCCTCACCAGAAAGAAGGGCAAGGATGCCTTGTCTTGTTGTTCAGTTGCTCGGTCACGTCCGACTCTCTGTGACCCCATGGACTGCAGCACACCAGGCTCCTCTGTACTCTTCTATCTCCTGGAGTTTGCACCAGTTCAAGTTCATGTCCATTGAGTCCGTCATATTATACTTTTTGCATTCCTGGAGCTCAGCATAGTGCCTGACACAACATACAAGATCAGTACAGGGTGTTGAGTAAATTATCCCTCTCCACTGAGAAATAAATCAATAGGAATGGTATTCAGTAACTACAGGCAGGCCCACCAACCATTAAAGTGTGAAACAGAAACGCTGATTGGTACAGTTCTCTAAGAGGATGAAAAAAATAAGGGCTACTGCTAATGGCCTAATAATCTAATGTGTGAAATCCTTGATTAAGTCCGTCAAGACTGACCAGGGTGCTCACGGGGGTCCCTCTCTCCACTTGTGGCAAAGCTTCACATTCCTGACTCACGTGTACCCCTATTCCACATACTGAGTAAACTATTATTAATAAGAACTGAAAGCGAACTTACAATGATGAAAAGTGGACTGTGTTCAGCACATCTTCTCTGCAGAGTGCAAATGCATCATTAAAATAAACATATGAGCAATTTTTTAGTGAACGTGTTTCTACTTGCTCCCAGATGTTTGTCACATTATGGCACCTGTGTCTCCACCTTCCTGGGTCCTGAATCAGGTGATATCCATCACCTGTTAGGACATCAAGTCCCTCTGAGAGGGGGGTCCTAGGTCCCCAGGGAGAGACAGAGAAATTCACATTTAAGCATCTCACGTGATAGGTAATGGACTAATACTTTAAATATAGTTTATATTGAAAACAATTTTAGTGCTTCAAATATAGATTCTGATTCACATTCACAGGAATTTTGTAATATAATTATGATCTCCATTTCATATGAAAACAAATGTCAAAAGCAAGAAACAGCTCATCCATGTTAATACTTTTTCAAGGATTTTAGCAAAAGTCTGACCGACTTCAAAATCCATGTGGTAGAAAGAACCATAGCAACTGCCTTCCAGACTCTCCAGTGAGGAGGATCTTGTTCCAGAGGAAAGTTTATTTTTACCCATTGGTGAGTATGGGTCAGACATCTACCGTGTACCAGCCGTTCCTCTAGGTCCAGAGAACTCACACAGTAAAAATCACAGACAACATTCTTGCACCCAGAGAGCAAACAGCTGAGTAGCAGGATGAGCTGTTTTCCACCCACTGCATATAATAATTACACAGGTATAGGCATCACTGTGTCCCCAGATGCTTTGGGATTATTCAATTTAAAAAATCCAGTCCTGCCCCCTACAAGTATGTCACATCCCATTCAGTCAATTTTGGAGTAACTTGTCCATCGTGTTTCCTCCCTGATGAAAACAGTTTGATTCATCAAGCATTTGGAACTATCATTATCATATAGAAATAGATAACATAAATCCAATTCAATTTTTTTCAATAAAATGGTTTTCTACATTTACTTTTCAAATTGGTAAACATGGCACTCTGCAAAAATGGTAAGAAAAACCAAACAAAGATAAGACAGAGATACAGACTCCATCCAGTGAAATTAAGAGAGCTGTAAACCCACATGGACACTCTTATTGCGGATTCCAGTGGCTCCTGATTTCAGGCTAAGGAGGCCACAAAAAGGCCTGTGGTACCCAGGCTGGAGGCTAGTGCTCTCCTGGGACCTAGGTTGGCACCAAAGAGAGTCAGGGAAAGAGGAACTCAAGCAAGGACAACATAGATGCCATGATGCAGGGCAGCACCATGAGTCAGAGACTGGGGGGTCAAGAACCCCATGACCTCCAACTGCTGCCTGATGTGAAAAAACAAAAGCCAATGAACTCTCTCCTATTATACAGTCAAGTCTGTGTCATAGGTGAACACACATACCAGATTCCTCCTGGTAAAAAGACTTTAGCCACATGTTAGATTTTGTTTAAGAAATGCACATCCTTTTATTTCAACTTTACATATATATGACTTTTTAATATTGTCTTTGGAATTATTCTTTTCATAAACAAATATAAATAAATATGTCTCCCTTAATGCACTGGTAGCCAGGGAAGTTTAAGTTAACTGGCTCTCCAGAATAGAGGAAACTTCGATTTATATATTTTTTCCAGTTTCTGCATTGTAAACACTCCCACCATGGTCAGTTTCAAGCTACTCATGTATGAATACCTGGCTCATAGAATTCCTAAATATTTAACTGTGTTTGACTTTAGTTCTCATGAGCCAGTGGGAGTCAGTCACTGCAGTCCATTGTATCCCTTTATTGACACAATAACTATCTTTTGTCAGGTGTCCTGAAATCACACAGATTATTTCTTTTTTTCAGTTCAGTTCAGTTCAGTTCAGTTCAGTTGTGTCCGACTCTTTGCAACCCCATGAGCCGCAGCACACCAGGCCTCCCTGTCCATCACCAACTCCCAGGGTCCACCCAAACCCCTGTCCATCGAGTTAGTGATGCCATCCAACCATCTTAGCCTCTGTCGTTCCCTTCTCCTCTTGCCCTCAATCTTTCCCAGCATCAGGGTCTTTTCAAGTGAGTCAGCTCTTTGCATCAGGTGGCCAAAGTATTGAACTTTCAGCTTCAGCATCAGTCCTTCCAATGAACACCCAGGACTGATCTCTTTTAGGATGGACTGGTTGGATCTCCTTGCAGTCCAAGGGACTCTCAAGAGTCTTCTCCAACACCACAGTTCAAAAGCATCAATTCTTTGGTGCTCAGCTTTCTTTATAATCCAACTCTCACATCCATACATGACCAATGGTTTTATATTCGCAATAACTCTGCAAGGCAGTGATTCAGGATGTTTTCCTTTTTATTTTACAGATGAGGAAAAAACATTTTCAGCAAATCTGAAGAAGACTGCCAAAAAAGATAACATTAAACATAAAGAGAATTCAGCAGACATCTGATGATTTGAATTGCTGACAGTGGGAATGGAGAAAACACATACATAGAGGACTTGCGTGTCTGATATCTACAGATGCTCTTTAGAGAGAGGCAGTACCTGTTTGGATCTTCCAGAAGCCTGGATTGGCCTTCCTGGTGGAACGTGGAGCAGGAGACCAACCCCCACTGTACTGGGAGTCCGTGGGGCTTCAATCAGCTGGAGGCTTCAAGTTTAAGTTCAAGTTCAAGCATAGGGTGCTGAGTGCCAGCCAGGTCTGCCTACCCTTCAGGATACTCATAATCAACCTCCAAGAGAGCCTTCCTGGTGGTCCTTCCTTGTCACAGCCCATCACTTTCAAGAACTTTATCTGTAACCTGCTGTAAAGCTAGACTTTCATGAAGTCACTCTCAGCTTTTTTCTCCAGGTTAAAATATCCCTTTGCATGAAAGTCCCCCTTGGGTCCTAGTTCTCTACTTCTTTGTCATTTTCATGAGTCCTATTTGAGTTCTGTTGGAGAGACAAGAGAATGATTTCTGAGGGGCAGTCTCACCCCTGACCTCCTGCTGACAGGCAAAGGAAACCACGAGTCCAGAGACAAAGGTGGTCAAGGGGCCATGCCATGCAGGGAAATCTCCCTCCGGGCCTCTCTCTGGATTCCTTGGCAACACTGAAACCTCAGCACATCAAGGCTTCTCTGCTCTCATAGACTGTGCTTCTCTGCACTGGGGGAGCCCCGGTTACCAGAACTGAAGATCTAGAAATGTTCACAGACACATCATTCCAGACACAAGACCGGGAGCCAGTGGGTTTCCATTTCTTAATCTCAAACAGAGATTCAGTTGAAGAGAAGATTCAGAAGCATGATGTCCTAACACATTTATAGTCCAGCCCAAAGTGGATTCTGCAGAACAGTGAGCCACAGGTCTCCCTGATCTGAGAAGATAAGAACAAATACTCTTCGTGTCATTTTCTTCATTTAATGTCTTTGCACTGGAGCTTGCTGGGGGACCCTTTCAGTCTTGCTCCCTGCTAGTCACATTTAGAACAGAGACCAGCTTGTGGTTTTCCTTGCACATGTGTTAGTCTTGGTTGGAGGAATATCCATCACTTAATCTCCCCCCACCCCACCCCCTGCCCACCACACTGCTTCATGAAGTTTGATATCACTGATGAGAAAATCAGGGCCCTTTGCATCTTAACCCTCTTTCATATAGTGTTTGCAATAAAAACCGTGAACTTGCAAGTGGCGGAAATGCTCTGGAATTACTTCAATTGTAGAAAATGTGTAAGCAGAGTGCACAGCATCTGAACCTTCAAGGTGTTCGTGTAGCCCAGCCTCACGCAGGATGAGACTTGGGGCAGAAGCACCTCTGCTGTTTCTCTTCAGGACCTCAGCGAGGTGAAGGTTGTCACGCCCTTCAGTGCAGCAGGCGTGAGAATAGAGAGCGGAGTGCCGTGGTTCAGTCATATGTCTACCAAGAGCTATGTGATCTCAGGAAAGTCACCTAACCTCTCTGATCTTTATTTCTCTGTTTATATTGTGAGACAGTTAATCTCTGTTCTTCCTACCACAGCCGAATACGCTAATGCCATGAAATGTTTTTCTAACTCTTTTAAAACGCTGCACAGCACAAGGGTAATTAATTATAATCAAGAACCGTCCCTCTTTTCAGGCTGGGAAATGCAAACCAGATAAGTAATTACCACCCATCTGAACAATTTCTTTATATTTTCACATCAAAAAGTGCATCAAGATGATTTGAAGTGAAATCAAACTATTTAAGGATATAAAATTTCAAGAAAACATAAAATGTATAGAATAGAATAGGATAAATTAAATAAAAACAAAAAGCAGTGTCTTCAAAATAAAGACCATGTAAGGATTTGTGTTCTTTCAAATCAGAAAAAGTGAAAAGACATTCAATACCTTTACTAAATTACTTGGAGGCAGTTTAAATAGGCGAGAGCAGGTTGAGGGATTCCTGACAGGCAAATTGCTCACCTATGGTATGCCTCTCTCTCTGACAGAAACAGAGAAGCTTTGAAATAATTTATGTTGTCAGATGGTGTTATGTTTACTGGAGATGATTCTAAACCTTAGAAATTAAAAGGCCTCAAATTTTGATCCTCATGTGTCAAAAGGAGGTTAAACTATTTTGGAGGAAAAACAGCATGCTTTAGATACAGCCTGGGGGCCATGTATGAACATGAATTCTTGAATATTTTGAGTTTCATACCTAGCAAATGAAAAAGCAGAGAGTAATAGTTTTTACTTTATGGATAGTTTCTTTCAATACCTCTTCTAGCTGGAATTTTTAAAATATAAATGTATTTATATTATTTATATTTTAATATAAATTTATTTTAATTGGAGTTTTTTAAAGTATATGTAAACACTGCTATACATCATACTGGTTTTGCTGCCTGCAAAGATTCTAAAAAACAGGAAAAGTATACATTGATGAAAGTTCTGTCTTATTTTGGCATTCATCTTCTCATTCATTCATCCTTTAATTCTTTGGACAAGCATCTCTTTAACAAGCATGTTGTGTCAAGTAGTAGGAGCATTCTAAAACTAGGGTATATTACACAGAAAGAATTCATGATATCTCTCTTACAGACTTTAGAGTCCAGTAAGGTAAAGATAGATTTTTTTTTTAAATGGTTGATGATTGATTGATAAAAATACAAATCTTATATTGCTAGCAGGATGTGAAAGTAAAACAGAAAAAAAAATATAAAGCAAAATATAAAGCACAGAGTTTGGAGGTTTGGTTGATGGGGGCCTAGTGTCTCAAATGGTACAATTTCTTTTTAGACAAGTTAACTTCTTGACCAAGTAAAAATATATTCATAATTATTCTCTTAGTTCAGGTATACAGCAGGACTGAAGGGTTTCCTTTTCCACTGAAACATGGGAAAAAGGGAAATAATTATAGAGGACTTTATAGGCACGCCATCTATGTCTAAAGCTCATGGTTCCTTCCTTTGCAATTTGTTGGAATATCTGTAGAGTATAAACATGCTCTCTGTAGCTGAATCACACATTCTGAAAGAAGACTTAATGAGTAAGTTCCATGCATTCACCCACTGCTAAGATCAATATCAATTCAATACCAACTTTGTAAGAATATCCTCAAACTGGAGGAACTCTTGGCTGGTGATAAACACTGCCATACACACATGCATATAATAACAAAACCAAGTTAATTTGCACAATCTCATTCATTTTTCAGCAGCCTGGTAGGATAAGTTGTGATTATTAAAACCCCATTTCATGCTTAAAAAAAAAATTAAATTCAGAGAGGTTTGTTGTTGTTCAGGTGCTAAGTTGTGTCCAACTCTGTGCAACCTCATGGATGCAGTACGCCATGCTTTCCTGTCCTTCACCATCTCCCGGAGTTTGGTCAAGCACATGTCCATTGAGTCAGGTTAGGCAATTGGTAAGAAGCAACAGTTAGAACTGGACATGGAGCAACAGTGAAAGTGAAAGTGAAGTTGCTCAATTGTGCCCGACTCTTTGCGACCCCATGGACTGTAGCCTACCAGGCTCCTCCCTCCATGGGATTCTCCAGGCAAGAGTACTGGAGTGGGTTGCCATTTCCTTCTCCAGGGGATCTTCCCAACCCAGGGATCAAACCCTGGTCTCCTGCATTCCAGGCAGACACTTTAACTTCTGAGCCACCAGGAAAGTCCAACAGACTGGTTCCAAAAAGGAAAAGGAGTACGTCAAGGCTGTATATTGTCACCCTGCTTATTTAACTTCTATGCACAGTACATCATGAAAAATACTGGGCTGGAGTAAGCACAAACTGGAATCAAGATTGCCCAGAGAAATGTCAATAATCTTAGATATGCAGATGACACCACCCTTATGGCAGAAAGTGAAGAAGAGCTAAAGTGCCTCTTGATGAAAGTGGAAGAGGAGAGTAAAAAAGTTGGCTTAAAGCTCAAAGTTCAGAAAACTAAGATCATGGCATCAGGTCCCATCACTTCATGGCAAATAGATGGGGAAACAGTGGAAACTGTGGCTGACTATTTTTCTGGGCTCCAAAATCACTGCAGATGGTGACTGAAGCTATGAAATTAAAAGACGCTTACTCCTTGGAAGAAGAGTTATGACCAACCTAGCGTATTCAAAGCAGAGACATTACTTTGCCAACAAAGGTCCATCTAGTCAAGGCTATGGCTTTTCCAGTGGTCACGTATGGATGTGACAGTTGGACTATAAAGAAAGCTGAGTGCCAAAGGATTGATGCTTTTGAACTGTGATGTTGGAGAAGACTCTTGAGAGTCCCTTGGACTGCAAGGAGATCTAACCAGTCTAACTTACAAAGCCCTACTGTATAGCACAGGGAACTCTACTCAGTATTCTATAATATTGTAGCAGTTAACTTGGAGTGGGAAATGGCACCCTACTCCAGTATTCTTGCTTGGAAAATTTCATGGGCAGAGGAGCCTGGCAGGCTACAGTCCATGGAGTCACAAAGAGTTGGACATGACTGAGCAACTGAGCACAAATCATACTAATAATAACCTGTATGGGAAAAGAATCTGAAAAAGAATGAATATATGTATATGCATAACTGAATCACCATGCTGCACACTTGAAACTAACACAAATTGTAAATCAACTACACTCGGATTAAAAAAAACCGCAAAACAAAATAGCTCATAGCCAAGAGATAGAAATATATGAGTCAGAAGTAAGGGAATGGGCTACAGTATGTGTAAAACTCTATTATCTGGGTCTTTAAGCATTTGATTCTTAACTTAGTAAAGGAACAATTTTTTAAAGATCTCTTTCTCTTCTTTTTAAATCTTGCTTCAAGCTCTAAAAACACTCTTTTTGCCAGTCAATGCTGAGAAACATCTCATACTAGCTGGTGGCTGCCTTTCCTTGAAACTGAAACCTGTGGATGCAGTGGGTTTTAGATAAAACCTTTGCATAAGAAAACGTATCTGGAACAGTTTTCAAACACATTAGTCTAAAGCAGTGGAATAAGACTTCAAGACAAATTTCGTCACCCCAGCCTCCTGCTCCATACACGAAATTCAAAGGGAAAAAGAGACCTTCTCGAAGTCCAGCAAGGATCTATCTCTGTAATGTGGGGCTCGTTGAACAGCCAAAGCCTCGCATCTTGAACGTCTTGCCATGATCCCCAGAAGATTTGCGTCAAGGATAGCACTTAGTGATATTGCATGGTGATAACAGTTTTTCTCGGGACCATGGTTCAACATGGCAGGAGGGAGGGGAGGAAAGAGAAGGTTCTTCTCAAATAAGAGGGATGGGAACTGTGTCTGTGAGAGTGTGGGTGGGGCATGTGGAGAACATGGGCTGAAATCCAGGTCATCTCCTACACTCCAGAGGGGTGGACTTGATACTTGGGAGAGCGAGAGCCTGGGGAGAACTCCTGAGGCTCATTGTGGGGGATCCCGAGGGAGAGTCCCCCAGGTTCTGCTCCCTGGTCTGCCTCTGAAGTCTGCAGTGAGGGTTTTGCCTCCCTCCTTCCTCCCTTCCTCCATTCCTTTCTTCCTTTTTTCCTCTTTTTTTTTTCCATTTCTTTCCCCCCTGAAATAGCAAATTTTTACCAAGCAAATAGCATAAAGAGGATAAAAAATTGTTTCTGAATATCAGAACCAGACCAAATCCCAGACTCACTCCTAAACAGCTTCATGAATTTGGACAAGTGATTCACTCCTGCACCTCCTTCTTTTTTTTTTTCATCAGGTGAAGAACAGTAGTACAACTCTTAACCTGGGAAGTTGTAAGCATTCATTTAAAGAATGTCTGTAAACTTCTCCATACAGTTCCTGACACAAAGGAGGTGATCTGAAAACACAGCTTTCCAGTACTTTTTAATCTTGGGATGACAAGTTTTGCACCATGAAATGTCACGGTCAGAGACTGGCTGATTCTCCTAGTATTTCTGAGGGACAAAGTCCCTTCACATAACAGTACTACTTGGTCACAATTTTACCCATTAATTGGATGCTGGAAGAACTCTGGAAAGTCTCTAAGCAAAAGCTTATCTCAGGGACTGTTGACTATGAGGTTAATTCCTTTTTGCACAGCCTTTGAAGAGGTGTGTCTATAAACTTCTGTGACCTTGGGAGTGACCACAACCTCCTGGGTACACATGTCTCAGTTGTGTTTAGACAGGGTGGCTGAGCTGTGGGAAGAGCTTGTGACCTTTTATTCACCTTTCCCAATTTCTTCTCCTTCTTCCAAGATAGTGTGTGGCAGCAGGATTGATATCAAGTATAAATTTTGGTCCGAGTGAAGACCTTTCAGAGCATTTACGGTGACAGAAGGCAGGTCACAGAAGGTTCACTGAACAGAACTTTCTAGAAAATCTGTCAACTTGACCCAAGCATCACCTGGAGGAGCAGCTGAGAGATGGAAAGGGGCACAGGTCTGGGTGCCCCCACCCTGTTCCCAGGGGCTGGCTTGAGGACAGTACTCAAGCTCCCTCATGCAGATTCTGGTCCATTGGTGGATGTTCTGAAGATCCTTCAGTTAGTACAAGCAGGCGACAGTAAGATGTAGCAAATAATTCAGACCTACAAGGTGGTCCCCTGGGAGATAAACTGTCAGTCAATACACAATGGACTGAGCAGGTCCTGACAAGTCACCTAGAGACAAAGATCAAAGCTGGTTTGCAACCAGACTAAAGTATTTGCATATCTAAAGGAGCTCTATGATACTATGAAAGGAGTTACGTCTAATGAGAAGTTTAGAAAATAAGGTCAAGTATCAGCTGGCTTCTTATACTTGATTCATGAACCTTGGTGCTCTAGTCTCTGAGACAAAATGACTCTGCCCTGAAGAGAGATGTGATAACATGATGTCAGGTTCTTAGGGATTAAGCTGCAAAACATTTGGACCTTTCATCTAACCCCCTTGATCTTAATTATTATCTGGCTTCGCTTGTCTATAGATGTACCTAAAGAGGACTAGCTGAGACAGCTGGTACAAATGTTCTGATTTTTAGCATAATTATATTTTAGTGACGGTGTGTGTGTGTGTGTTCATTGTTCAGTCATGTCCGACTCTTTGTGACCCCGTGGACTGTAGCCCTCCAGGCTCCTCTGTCCATGGGGATTCTCCAGGCAAGAATATTGGAGTGGGTTGCCATTCCCCTCTCCAGGGGATCTTGGCAACTCAGGAATCAAACCTGGGTCTCCCACACTGCAGGCAGATTCTTTACCATCTGAGCCAACAAGGAAGCCCATTAGGGAGAGTAGTAATCAGATAAAGTAAGCCATTGAGTGTTGATGGTTTGTGTTCAGAGCAAACAAGAATGTTGCGTTCTCCAAAGTTTGGGTTATAGCCAGGCTGGTGCAATGCAGACACGGTGGAAAGAAGGAAGTTGGGTTGTTTTAGAGAGCATACAAGTCTAGTCATTTCTCAGGTCCTGACACTGTGTCTGCTGGTTCCTTCACTCAGTCCGAGGGCCCTAGTCTTCACCTCATTGAGCCACTCACCCATTTTCCTTAAGTTTTGGATCCTTTGGACCTAGCAGAGTGCCTTGACTACCCCTCTCTTTTGGGGAGCAATTGAAGTTGACCAGGCCTGGATGCAAGACTTCACTCTAGCTCAGAGTCCCAAGCACAAATAGTTAAAAAGATAAGCTAAAAAAAAAGAAAGATGATAATTAATAAATATAAATTCCCAGACTTTAGAAAATGGTCTCCATCTCCTTTGAAGCATGAACATAGCGAAGCCGGCATACCCACAATTAGATGCCAAAGTTATTGTCAGATTCTTTGAAGAAAATAGCAGAGCATTCTTGAGATCTGTGGGGGGAATATGATATACTTACAAGTGCTGAATCTCCTCAGGGGGGAAAGTAAGGTTTTTTTAACAGATGCTTTGCTACCTTAGAATTAGACAGCCATGTTAATGGGTGTCCCCGTGCTTAGAGTTGTCATACATTTATTATGATAACTTTCATTTCAAATCTCTCTACATATTATTATTTTGTCAAAAGAACTATTGATTATTTAAAATAGTGCAATATTGTTACCCAGAAAAAAAAAAATTCAGCACAAAAGGAGCTTTCTAAAAAGCAGCTTAAATACCTTATCTCTGTCGTTAATCCCCAGGAAGCATGATTTTGATTTTCAGTTCTTTGAAATTTTTCCCTCTGTTACCTGCCATCCAGAGTCCCATCTTTGCCTGCCCCCACAGTGGTAGAGAAATCCCCTATCTAAGTGTGTTCTTTCTGAGTAGGGGCGAGCATGAACTTGTACATTTTGTGGGGGCTTATCTGATGGCCAAGAAAATAGGAGGTGCCCCTCACACCCTATCATTTTCTCCTGCAGATGCCTCACAAGTCTCCAGTTTTGCTTTCATACGAATAGTAAGCCCATTTCAAAAATTTAGTTTAGCCTAAAGAGTGAGAGAGTAAAGTACAAATTAGGAGCATAAGAGAGGCATGTCATATTTTAATGCCTGTTGTATCATTTTAGAATAATGTGTCCTGTGCTGAGTTGTGCTGGAACGGACACACTTGGCCATGCATGGCCTTGCTATTGGGCCCAATTTGGGAAGGAGGAAGGCAACAGGAATTAAACACATGCACAGGAAGATGCTTGTGGAGGGGTTATCAACAATGTTTTCTTTAAAATAATTTTTATTGAAATACAGTTGATTTACAATGTTGTGTTGGTTTCAGGTATACAGCAAAGTGACAGTTACACAGAAAAGTGACAGTTATACAGCAAAGTGACAGTTATACAGAAAAGTGACAGTTATACACGTATATGCCTGCCTGCTAAGTCGTTGCAGTTGCGTCTGACTCTTTACAGCTCCACGGACTGTAGCCTGCCAGGCACATATGTCCTTGGAATTCTCCAGGCAAGAATACTGGAGGGGGTTGCCATGCTCTCCTCCAGGGATCTTCCATATACATGTACAGTCCATGGAATTCTCCAGGCCAGAGTACTGGAGTGGGTAGCCTTTCCCTTCTCCAGGGGATCTTCCCAACCCAGGGATCGAACCCAGGTCTCCCACATTTGCAGGCAGATTCTTTACCAGCAGAGCCACGAGGGAAGCCTTCTTTTTTATGTTCTCTTTCATTGTAAGTTATTATAAGATTAATGAATATAATTTCATGTGCTGTACAGTAGGTCTTTGTTGGTTGTCGACTTCATATGTTGTAATGTGTACGTGTTAAACCGAACTCCTGATTTATCCCCTCTCCTTTCCCCTTTGGTAACCATATGTTTATTTTATACGTCTGTGAACCTGTTTCTGTTTTGTAATTAAGTTCATTTGTATAATTTCTTTAGCGTCTGCATCTGAGTGAGTGCTCAGTCTTGTCTCTTTGTGACCCATTGGAATGTAGCCCGTCAGACTTCTCTGTCCATCAGATTTCCCAGGCAAGAATACTGGAGTGGGTTGCCATTTCCTCCTCCAGGGGATCTTCCCAACCCAGGGATCAAACCCACATCTTTTTCATCTCTTGCATTCTTCACAACTACACCACCTGGGAAGCCCTGGTGTTGATATATGAAAGTAGCTACATGTAAGTGATAACATATGATGTTTTTCTTTGTATTTCTGGCTTACTTCAGTTAGTATGATAGGGCTTCCCTGGTGGCTCAGATGGTAAAGCATCTGCCTGCATGTGGGAGACCAGGGTTCGATCCCTGGGTCAGGAAGATACTCTGGAGAAGGAAATGGTAATCCACTCTAGTATTGTTGCCTGGAAAATTCCATGGATGGAAGAGCCTGGTAGGATACAGTCCATGGGGTCACAAAGAGTCGGACACTACTAACCGACTTCACTTATTATGATAATCTATAGATTCATTCATGCTGCAGCATAGTAGCGTTATTTCATTCTTTCGTATGGCTGAATGATATTCCATTATATATATATATATAATATATATATAACCCATCTTCTTTATCCAGTCATCTGTCAGTAGACAGGTAGCTTTCAACACTATTTTCTAGTGGAAATGGCTTTGAGGTGCAAACATAAGAGAGTAATTAAATTAAATATATACCATCCAATACCATTTTGGAAAAGGAGTACATCTTTATAAATTATACACATATTCATTACAAGTAAGAATGAATGAGAAAAAAGGGAAGATCATCACCAAAAAAACACTTATTACTGATAAATTACCTCCATTGGTATTTACTATAATTTTATATTAAGAGATAAAAAATAAGATTAAGAAACTAATTGCATTATTAGAAGCTGAGTGGACATTTTATGCCAGGTTAGATTGTCTCTAGAGGCTTGTTTTCTGCTATTTTTCAGAACTCTTTTTCACTTTCTCAATAGGTATTCCATTATGATGGTACATATGTGTTTGATATTTCCCTCTTTAAAAATTGCTCATATATTATTTTTCTATTACAGGAAAAGCAAGAAAGCAAAAGAGAAAGTCTGAGTGACAGATGGAAAATGTCTTGTCCCCTGGCATGCTAATAACTTCATTAGGACCTTCAGTGATATACCAGGGGAGGACAGCTTGTCCATAGGGAAAGCACTCCCTATGGTGAACGTGGGACCAGAGAGAGCAGAATAAAACCTCTCTTTTCTGACACTATCATGACCGTGGCCTCAGTTTATTTTTAAAACAAGAGTCACTTTTGTCAAAGCCAGAGGAGATTATAAAGAGATTGGCCAGTGATTTCTAGTTTATCGATAGGAAAAACAGAGAAAGATCAGGAAGTGACCAGCTCAAGTTCGGTAACCCATGCCAGAGTTCAAGTGGCTGGGCTCTGGCCTTCCTTTCTCAGCCCTGTGCACAGTTCACTGCTTCTGGGGTGACCTGCTCTCTCCTTTGCATTTCTGTTTGAGCCCATCTCCCTAGAGGGGGTCACAATGAAAGAAGGTCTGTCCCAGGCCAGCTGGTCGACCCTCCCTCTGCTGTTGTTTAGCAAGCCAACAGCTGAGGGGCCAGCTCCCCGAGGGAAGGCAGCCCTCAATCTCATCCTCCCTTTCTCCTGAGGCCACAGGCAGAAGGGGAGGCGGGGACACGGCTTATTAGTAGCAGCTGCCCCATATATCAGGCCCTTAGTTCCCAGAACTCACTGAGTGCTGCCTAGCGATATTTATATCTCCCGGACACACTGAAATACTTAAGCAATGGGCTTTAGCCACACAAATTGTTTGTGCATTGAAAGTGTCTTTGTTTCCAATAGTTATGGAACTGAATTATAGCAATTCTTTAAAATGTTGTGTTAGCTATTTCGAGGATAGCCCTTAGAAGTGTATCATGGATGCAAAGCTAAAGAGGTAAGAAATGCATAATGAATCCAGAATCTTAACTGCACCATCATCAGCACGCTTCCCCCAGTCCACTCCCAGTGACCCTCTATGACCAGAGTACACAGTGGAAGAAATAACTGTATAATGGCAGGTTCCCCACAAACACTCTTGGAGGGCAGTGATATTTGGGGCTTCCCAGGTGGCACAGTAGTAAAGAATCTGCCTGCTAGTGCAGAAGATGCAGTGATACAGGCTCCATCCCTGGGTCGGGAAGATCCCCTGAAGAAGGAAGTGGCTACCGATTCCAGTATTCTTGCCTGGGAGATTCCATGGACCGAGAAGCCTAGCAGGCTACAGTCCATGGGGTCACAAAGTGTCGGAAATGACTGAAGCAACTTAGCACAGCACACGTGAGTTCTAGACATGCTATTAATTGTTTTCTATTCAAACAACATTTTTCATAAAAATGAAAGAAGGAACAAGGATAAAAAGGAAAACAAGTCAATCATTAACTGTTTACATTGCTCATTTTCAAGGCACTATATGAGTTTACACGCATTCTCTCATCTTTTCACTTGTTCTGGCTTCTGCTTGACATGCTGTTACACACTGTATCCTTTAGGCTCATACGCTCTGGCTGTTCAGGTCTCTGTTCCAAGGTCATCCCAGGATTCACACCTGGAGGCCTTCCCTTACCAGCTGGTCTAACCAGCATTTCTGTCCTTAACCCACTGCCTGGGGTTGTTCACTGCTCCCTTGTTCTACATGGTTGGTCGTCATAGCCTTCATCACTGTTTGGCATACACACACACACACACACACACATACACACACGCACACACACACACACACACATACATATACATATACACACATTGTTTTTCAGTCTCTCAGCTGTGTCCAGCTCTTTGCAACCCCATGGACTGCAGCATGCCAGACTTCCCCCTTCTTCACTGTTGCCCAGAGCTTGCTCAAACTCATGTCCATTGAGTCTGTGATGCCATCGAACCATCTCATCCTCTGTTGCCCCTTTCTCCTCCTGCCCGCAATCTTTCCCAGCATCAGTGTCTTTTCCAATGTTGGCACCAGGTGGTCAAACTACTGGAGCTTTAGCTTCAGCACCAGTCCTTCCAATGTATATTCAGGGTTGATTTCCTTTAGGAGTGAGTGTTTTGATATCTTTACAGTCCAATATGAAGCAGCCATCATTCTCGCAGTAGGAGAACTTTCTCAGTAGGTCTTCAGTCTCCTTTGCTGTAGTGAGGCCCTAGTTCACTTTTCTCTGTGCTTATATATGCACCCTCTAGGGGCTTATCTTTGGTCCTAAATGGAACAGATGAGCAAACCTGGTCTGAGAGTGACCTAACTCCCCATGCAAGGACAGCTCACTGAGCTATTTTGGAGCGAATGGAAAAACTGCCACCTTTTCCCAATAGTATTTAAGCTAGAGATACTTGAAGAAGCAAAGAAGGCCAGGGAGAAAATAGATGGTGCTACCGTTGTATGCCCTGAACCCTGAGTCAGGACTGATTGGGACAAACCTGTGGAGGCTGCTGGTATAATACTCAGGCACAGAGCATGCACCCGCCCCATTCAAGTGTGCTTCTTCCCTGCAAAGTCTTTTTCAGCCTGGGTGGTAGACTGGAGGGTCTGTTCAGAAGCATTTACACTTGCTTCCGCCACTCACTCCAGGGCAAGAGCAGCTGGGGACCAACTTTGAAGTTAATTTATCAGCTCCACGGTTCCCTGACTATATGCATATTATGAACGCTAACCCAAAGCTCACTGCTTTGGAAACTGGAGTTTGGATTTCTCAAGAAATTGGTTTTGCTTTTCCTTTCTTCTGCTTCACCCCCCACCCCCGCCACCATTGCCTGGGCTTCCTTTGTGACCCAGAATGTAAAGAATCTTTCTGCAATAAAGGAGACCCAGGTTTGATCCTTGGGTCAGGAAGCTTCTGCTAGAGAAGGAAATGGCTACAAACTCCAGTATTCTTGCCTGTAGAACTCCATGGACAAAGGAGCCTGGCGGGCTGCAGTCCATGGGGTCGCAAAGAGATGGACACAGCTGAGTCACTAACACTCTCACTTTCACTTTTCATTTTTTTTCTAGCTCCTCTTTTCCTTGGGAATAAAGTCCTTCAGAAGTTCTGGAGTCTTGCACATGTCTACATCATGGAGGCCAAGGGCTTCAGACTAGCTGACATATGGCCACACTCTAAGGTCACTCTGTAGCCCTTCCTTGCCTGCCAGTCATTTCATTCCCTTAGAACTTTGGTTTTCTGCACCCCATTCATGTCTGACACAAAAATTTGGAAATGTGTCTTTTTTATAAGCTAAAGGTGCATTTTTTAAAAATGTTCATTCCGTCTGAGATTTCAAGGAATTTATAATAGTAGGCTGTTCAGATTCTACTGACTTGATTTATTGGCCACATTGTTTTCTCTGAGCTCAATTTCTTTCTTTGTGAAATGGTGATGGTCATATCTACTTTGCAGATGTGTAAAAATAAAAATTAAAGTATATGTGTATATTTTGATGCTAAATATTATTGGAGAGAATATATACATGTGTATTTTTGTTTGTTTTGTTTTAGTCGCTAAGTCGTGTCTGACTCTTGTGACCCCATAGGCTATAGCCCACTAGGCTCCTCTGAGTGTGAGATTTTCCAGGTGAGAATACTGGAGTGGGTTTGCCATTTCCTTGTCCAATATGTGTGTATAGGTGTGCATATTTAATGTCTACTTATATTCAAATATATAGGGGACGACAGAGGATGAGATGGTTTGATGGCATCATCGACTCAATGGACATGAGTTTGAGTAAACACTGGGAGTTAGCAATGGACAGGGAGCCCTGGCGTACTGCAGTGCATGAGGTTATAAAGAGTTGGACACGACTGAGCGCCTGAACTGAACTGAACTCTGTATATATATATATATATAGAGAGAGAGAGAGACAGACAGACAGACAGAGAGAGATCTTATTTTTTTCAACAATACATGAAACAGAATATTCAGTCTATTTAGTAGCTAGTAACAGCTGGTTTTAGAAAAGTCAGAGGAACCAGAGATCAAATTGCCAACATCCGCTGGATCAGGAAAAAGCAAGAGAGTTCCAGAAAAACATCTATTCTGCTTTATTGACTATGCCAAAGTCTTTGACTGTGTGGATCACAATAAACTGTGGAAAATTCTGAAAGAGATGGGAATACCAGACTACCTGACCTGTCTCTTGAGAAACCTGTATGCAGGTCAGGAAGCAACAGTTAGAACTGGACATGGAACAGCAGACTGGTTTCAAATAGGAAAAGGAGTACGTCAAGGCTGTATATTGTCAGCCTGCTTATTTAACGTATATGCAGAGTACATCATGAGAAATGCTGGACTGGAAGAAGCACAAGCTGGAATCAAGATTGCCAGGAGAAGTATCAATAACCTCAGATATGCAGATGACACCACCCTTATGGCAGAAAGTGAAGAGGAACTAAAAAGCCTCTTGATGAAAGTGAAAGCGGAGAGTGAAAAAGTTGGCTTAAAGCTCAACATTCAAAAAACGAAGATCATGGCATCAGGTCCCATCACTTCATGGCAAATAGACGGGGAAACAGTGGAAACAGTGTCAGACTTTAATTTGGGGGGCTCCAAAATCACTGCAAATGGTGATTGCAGCCATGAAATTAAAAGACGCTTACTCCTTGGAAGGAAAGTTATGACCAACCTAGACAGCATATTCAAAAGCAGAGACATTACTTTGCTAACAAATGTCCATCTAGTCAAGGCTATGGTTTTTCCAGTGGTGATGTATGGATGTGAGAGTTGGACTGTGAGGAAAGCTGAGCACTGAAGAACCGATGCTTTTGAACTGTGGTGTTGGAGAAGACTCTTGAGAGTCCCTTGGATTGCAAGGAGATCCAACCATTCCATCCTAAATGAGATCGCTCCTGGATGTTCATTGGAAGGTTGATCCTGAAGCTGAAACTCTAGTACTTTGGCCACCTGATGCGAAGATTTGACTCATTGGAAAAGACCCTGATGCTGGGAGGAATTGGAGGCAGAAGGAGAAGGGGACGACAGAGGATGAGATGGCTAGATGGCATCACGGACTTGATGGACATGAGTTCGGGTAAACTCCGGGAGTTGGTGATGGACAGGGAGGCCTGGCATGCTGCGATTCATGGGGTCGCAGAGTCGACACGACAGAGCCACTGAACTGGACTGAACTGAACAGGAAACAGAATATTCAGGAACTGGAAAGAAAGAGCATGCTCACAGGGAGGGAGGCTTTAAAGTTTCTCCCTGCAGGCCTGCCCCATCATTCCATGTTGGGCTGAGAGCCACTCTAAAAGCACAGCAAGGACACCATGAAGCTTCCACAGACACAGCCTTCCAAGAGTGACTCCCTCCAGGTCCGTCAACAGGAAAGAGAAAAACCGTTCTGAAACCCTCGTTGGATTTGGAAAGCTTCACTCCCTCCTGGACAGGCGTTTCAACACAGCCCTGCTGAGCATGCAATGAACTTTGTTTTGAGTGGCAGTCTGCTGTTTTACTCACCGAAGCCTCTGTCTAACTGAATTTTGTGGAGCACCGACTCAGATCACTCCAATACTCAGGTGCCCAGAGAAGTCAGCGTTCATGAAAGGAAGCCCCTGTCAGGAGCGTGCATGTCATCTGGCCCCGAGCTGTCAGAGAACAGATTGCGGAATTACCATCAGAATACAGGAGTGTGGGACTGCAGGCAGCAAGTACAGAGCCGGCAAGCATATGTCCCCAGCATGATATTTTAGCTTCACGCGAAGCCGTAAAGTGGAAATAAGCCAGCGCTACCGCAGCAACTGCTCACTGCTCTGTCTCCCCGTGTGGCCACGTTGTGCCATATGTCCACGGGTTCTCAGCAAAGGGGGCATGGCTTACTTCAGCAGACTGAGAACATTTCCCCGAAGGGCTCAGAGCAGTGGTGTGAAACAGGTTAGGAAGGGCGCGCCTCATTTTATTTTCCAGCTTGCCTCATGGAGCTTTTGCAACTCTGGTAGAAATTTGGAAGGAGGTCTCTCCTCGTGGATTAATTATGGTAAAGATGTAAAAGCTTTCATAAAGCGAAACACATGATCTTAAGATTTGGAAAGTCAAACTCTGTAGACAGCTAATATTTGCTTAAAGTGTTGAATATTAATAGTATTTCAAAAAGGAGAAAAAATGGATCTTTATATTATTCTTAAAGTGTTATCAATTTCTAAAAATATATTAAAATGATTTATTCACATGAACCTGATCAACTTCCCAAATTTGAGCCCCGTATTATGAAGGAAGAGACCAAAACCCCCGGCAATTGAGCCATGCGTACATGTGAGCTCAGTCACTTCGGTCGAGTCCGACTCCTTGTCACGCTATGGACTGTAGACAACCAGGCTCCTCTGTGCATGGGATTCTCCCAGCAAGAATATTGGAGTGGGTTGGTCTCAGCCCTCCAGATGCAAGTGATGCGGCTTTCAACAATACCTCAGACTCCTGGAGTTTCCACTTCTTCAAGTGGAAATGGCATACACGTCACACAGGGCTGTGAATATGACCCATGAGAACGTATGGGAAGTGGCTACCATGATGGGTCAGTTGTGTCTCAATCAGCTCTTTATGAGGTCATAATATGGACTCCGCTTTCTAAAGAATAAGGCAGATGTTATTACTTCAGTTTGTAAATGAAGGATGAACTGAAGTTCAAAGAAATGGATGGATAAAATATTAGTGTTGATTTGGACCGACTCCTTTATTATTTTTTTTAGCAGAAGCAGATCATATACTGGCATACTGATCTTTCTATTCATAAAAGATATCTTTCAATAGATACACACTTGGCCATTAAAGCATTTTGTGAGACAATCTCATATAGAACCATATAATTACCACCTTTCAAAATTATCTAAATATCTTTCATGATAAAAATGCATCTTCCACCTTTCTGAATCTGTTTTCTCTCTGATATAATACAGGTAAAGTTGCCTGTTGGTGGTGGTGGTGGGGTCTTTACCATTGATCACATACCTGGGTGCCCATGAGGTAGTTTGTCCATGTGTTTAGATCTAGTTAATTATCTGTGACTGGAAATAAAGTGTGGTAGGAATTAGTGACTGTAACAACAACAAAATGGTATACACTAATTGTTAACTAGGCCATGATTTTCATCGCTTTTGATTGGTTTGAAGATATTTTGCCCCTGAATTCTATTTAAGTCTCTCACCTTGTGGTGTTTTTTTCCACCCTTCCTTAATGCTTCAAGGGGGAGAAGAGAAGCCGTAAATCATCTTTAATTTTGTACTGAAGATAAGGCACAATGTGATGTCCTGCTACCTTCCCAGAACCATGGATTTTCTTAATTCTCAGCCCCACTAACTAAGATGTTCTATCTCCTCTTTTACCAGTTCCATTCATCAGCCATATTGGATTCCTCATCTTTTTTGAAGGATGGTGCATTTTTCACACTGCTGCAGCTTTGCAGATTCTGCTCCCTTCCCTGAAATGTTCTTGAAGTAGTTCTCACAGTCACGAGACCTAAGAGACACCAGTGCTGAAGGCTTTGAGGTTTTGGGGCTAGTTCTGCTAGATGATGGTAACTTGCATGGCTCCATCAGAGGCCAAGGCCAGAAGCACATCCTCCCAGAATATGTACAATAATTGCTGTGAAGATACATACTGTTAAAGCAGTTCAAGATGGGGTCTGATTGAATTATACAACTTATTAAGTGCTACAAATACCTATTCAGTACTCTTGCTTCTACCCAGATGAGATAAAAGAATAAAGCAGAGATTGTTGGGAAGCAAGGAAATTAAGCTTTCACCACAAGCCCTGGAGAAGTTTTTCAGGCAGAGATGCATAAACACATGAGATAAACTACCAACAAAGCATTGTTGTTCAGTCACTAAGCCATGTCCAACTCTCTGTGACCCCATGGACTGCAGCAGGCCCAGCTCCTCTGTCCTTCAGTCCCTCTCAGAATTTGCTCAAACTCATGCCCACTGAATCAGAGATGCCATCCAACCATCTCATCCTCTGTCGCCCCCTTCTCCTTTTGCCCTCAGTCTTTCCTAGCCTCAGGGTCTTTTCCAGCGAGTGGGCTCTTCACATCAGGTAGCCAAAGTACTGGAGTTTTAGCATCAACATCAGTCCTTCCAACATCAGTCCTTTCAAGGTTGATTTCATTTAGGATTGACTGGCTTGGTCTCCTTGCAATCCAAAGGACTGTTAAGAGTCTTCTCCCACACAGCAATTTGAAAGCATAAATTGTTTGGCTCTCAGCCTTCATGCCCAATAAAAGTCACATGTGTTGATGCTGGGCCAGGACAGAGAGAAGCATGTCAGGGCTGGGGGAACAGAGCCCTGGTGCTCCTTTCCTGTCCCAGCCTCCACTTAACACATCAGGGCTGGAGGGAGCTATGTCCTTCAAGCTGTACATTTCTTTGGAGCATAAAGATAGTGATACTTCTTCATTACTTCCTTGCCTTTCACACTGAGCTATTCCATCTGCATGGATATTGTGGGGTGCACAATCTTCCAGCCAGGCACACCTCCTTCCTCATCTTACTCTACATTTTCTAGCTTGTGCCCCTCAGAGAATTATTCTGTCACTCAATTCTCTGAAGCTTGGGGTTTGGGATCCATAGCATGTTTATTTATTTATTAAATCATTCATTCATTCGAATACTCATGTGCTGATTTTCTGATAAGCGCTGGGCCTGGAAAGGATTGAGGCAGTGGACAAGATAGTCAAAGCCCTTTCTCAGATGGGTCTTGTCTTCTAAGGGAGCACTACATACAGTCACACACAGGAAGCTGCTCCACGGTGCCGGGAGTATACTAAGTAGTCAGGAAATGGTGCCTGGGCTCCTCTCCTGTCCTGTCTTTTCTGCACACTCCGTAGTGCCTCTGTCTTCTATGTGCCCCAAGGAATCTCACAACAAAGGTTTCTAATTTCTTTCCCAGCTTAGAGAGTAGAGACAAGGTTTGCATGAGCAGCCAAATGGAGAATTTCTCTTGGGAAACTTCACTGACTCTCTGCAGCTGCTGAGAAAAGGCCTCTTTTACAGGATCCTGCTTAAGTCAAAGGCACTCTATTAACTGTGATTCATAGCCTGACTGCACATTGCGATAGAACTAAGGAAAAGCAAGAATTCTCAAAACCAAGCAAAAAATGAACAAATTCCAACAAAGTAGATTAAACCCCAAACCCTCTCTTCCATTAACAAAGCACCTTAGGGATACTGAGGCCCTTCCATGGAATGTCTTCTGATTCCCACAGCAAAGATGTATTAGTACGGTGCCCACTTAAAAGATGTGGCTCAGAGAGCATGAAGATAAATCCAAGGGTATCATTCAGGAGGGTTTTCAATTTCCCATCAACAGAAGATGACTGTGGCTTATTGAAGCAGGAAACAAGCTTATTAAAGAGGATCAGTAGATCACAGGGTTTCCAAGTGGTCAGAAGCAGCAGTCTGACAGCTGTGTGGGTAAGAATCATACCTGACATCACAACCTAGACAGCTGTGCAGAGAGAGGTGTGCACAGTGCTGCCTCACGGTTGGCACCTCTGGGCACATGTGTCAGGGCGGGACCCCAAGGCAGTCACTACCTGTACATCACTGCTGCTCATCTGGCTTGGAAGTCATGTGCAGTCATGGCTGATTGACACTTACGAAGAGTGGAGCCCAGGGACACCTTGTGTCGAGGGCTCAGGACAGGAGGCTGGACAGGAGGCTAGGCAGGAGGAACCTATGAAATTCTTTATCTTAGTAAGAAGTGATTCTGAATCTCAACACCCATACCAAAGGGAATCCCTCAAACATAAGGCAGAGGTCCCCATGCTGGACACCAAAGCATAGCAAATATCCATCAAAGCAAGTTCATACAGAAATGGGCAGAGCATGGACTGTGAATGTAGTTGAATGTCTAAAACTGTTTCCCTTATTGGAGAAGGAAATGGCAACTTACTCCAGTGTTCTTTCCTGGAAAACCCCATGGTCAGAGGAATGTGGTGGGTTACAGACCATGGGGTTGCAATGAGGTGGACATGACTGAGCAGCTAACACTTTCACTTTTTCTGATCACTGTATTTGTCTGAGGACTTTGTTCATTTTGGTATAGCCACTCCCTCAAACTACCAGAGATATTTGGCTGGTCTGGTTTCACTTTGCTTTTTACTTACTAATATATCTCTAGTGCCAAGAAGAGTGCAAGACACTGAGTGGGCACTCAAAAATATTTTTAAAATAATAATATGGATAAATTAATGGACAGGGAGTGGTTCTTATTCTTCAGAACTCATACCTGCATATTTTCAGTCCAAATATATGTTCAGTGTGATATTGCTTTTCTCAATATATATTTTTTATTAGAGTACAGTTGACCTACAGTCATGTGTGATATTGTTCATTATTATTGCTATTCATGAGCAGGCAAAGAACAAACAACTGCCCTCTCTTCATATTCAGTTATATAGAACCTGCCACATCTCTGCAGCCCTATAATCATTAAAAGCCCTATCTTGACTCAAGTCTCCTTTAACTGCCAGCCAACCTCCCTCTCCCAGTTTCTCCATGAATGAATGCCCCAGCACACCCCTGGAATCTTCCCACGGCATCAAAGTCCTCTGTTCCTGCATCCACTGGGCTATCTCCTGTCTTCACCTTACCCATCCCTTTGCAGCATTTGTTACCATAGCAACATTCTTTTTTCTTGAGTTTCTTCATTCCCTTCATTCCCAACAGAACTATGACTCTGTTCTTTACTCTTAATTTTCTCTCTAGTTTTAACTGTTTCTTCTCTTTGGGGGCTTCTCTTTTTGAGTCCTCTGTCAAATCCCTCCTTTGGCTCTTCAGTTCAGTTCAGTTGCTCAGTCATGTCCGACTCTTTGCCACCCCATGGACTGCAACATGGGGCCTCCCTGTCCATCACCAACTCCTGAAGCTTGCTCAAACTCATGTCCATCAAGTTGGTGAGGCCATCAAACCATCTCATCTTTTGTCATCCCCTTCTCCTCCTGCCTTCAATCTTTCCCAGCATCAGAGTCTTTTCCATTGAGTCAGTTATTTGCATCAGGTGGCCAAACTATTGGAGTTTCAGCTTCAGCCTCAGTCCTTCTAACGAATATTCAGGATTGATTTCCTTTAGGATTGACTGGTTGGATCTCCTTGCAGTCCAAAGGACTCTCAAGAGTCTTCTCCAACACCACTGTTCAAACAGTTTGAACACTGTTCAAACTTAACTTTCCTCAAACTAAAGCCTTTCTGTCTGGACTTCTTTTTCTAATAGTATCTGATAGTAGCTTAGTGGTCAGCGTATGCCAGACATCATTCTGAGCACATTACACATACAATACATTCAATCTTTATATTCATCCTAAGAGGGAAGCTTTATCAGTGTCTCTGTTTTTCAAGGGAAGAAACTGAAGCTCAGAGCTAGTAACTGGAAGTGCCAGGAGACAGGTCTCAATCAGTGCTTTGAAGCCCTATTTTCAGCTTTCCCTTCTTTCTCAAGTGAGTGGAGAGCTCCCAAGAACTGCTTTAAACTTGTGAGTGGGGAAGGCCATGGAGCCAGATCTGAATATCATTGTATCACCCTGGGTTCTCCATAGAAAAGGACCAGTAGGAGATATCCATTCATAATGTATAATCAGCTCACGTGGCTGTAGATGGTATGCTAATTCACTTCAGTCGCGTCCATTTCTGTGTGACCTCATGGACTATAGTCTGCCAGGATCCTCTATCCATAGGATTTTCCAGGCAAGAATACTAGAGTGGGTTACCTTGCCTTCCTTCAGGGGATCTACGTGACCCAAAGATCGAACCCATATCTCTTACATCTCCTGCATTGGCAGGCGGTTTCTTTACCATAAGCATACATGAGAAGTTCCAATAAGTTATCTGCAAACTGAGGATCCAAGACAGACCATGGTGAAAATTCCAGTCCAAGTGCAGGAGAACCTATGTCTAAGCTGGAAAACAGGCAGAGGAAGGGAATTCTCGCTGACCTCACCTTGGGTTCTGTTCAGGAGCCACCAATGCAAGAGGTCTACCCACAGTGGACAGGAGAGTGTCTAACCTAGTCTACAAATTAGTCTCATTGAGAAACAATTTCACAGACACACCCTAAATCATATTTAGCTGAACACTGAGGTATCTCATTGTCCAGTCAAGTTGACATTGTGGAATATGTGAGGAACTGAAGGGTGTGTGAACTTGAGAGGCACCATGCCCTCACCTCACAGACATGGGGACCAATTCTCATAAAGTTAGGTCATGGGTGCATGGCTCTGGAGGCTAGGCCTTCTGACAGTGTCAGTTCCCCTTCCACGAACTGTCTGACCATATAGTAGGTGGCCGAGGGGCAATAGGAGACATCTTTGCTATCCTAATGTCCACTGCTTTTGAAGAGACAATATGGACAAGAATAGCTGAGGGCCTGACAACATTGTGGTCATGTATGGATGTGAGAGTTGGACTGTGAAGAAAGCTGAGCGCCGAAGAATTGATGCTTTTGAACTGTGGTGTTGGAGAAGACTCTTGAGAGTCCCTTGGACTGCAAGGAGATCCAACCAGTCCATTCTGAAGGAGATCAGCCCTGGGATTTCTTTGGAAGGAATGATGCTAAAGCTGAAACTCAGTACTTTGGCCACCTCATGCGAAGAGTTGACTCATTGGAAAAGACTCTGATGCTGGGAGGGATTGGGGGCAGGAGAAGAAGGGGACGACCGAGCATGAGATGGCTGGGTGGTATCACTGACTCGATGGATGTGAGTCTGAGTGAACTCCGGGAGATGGTGATGGACAGGGAGGCCTGGAGTGCTGCAGTTCATGGTGTCGCAAAGAGTCGGACATGACTGAGCGACTGAACTGAACTGAACTGAACTGACAACATTGGTTGTAACATCAGAGGGCTCCAGAGTATCAATACAAAGATATGGGTTGGAAACAGAGAGAGGTAGACTTCTCTAGTGGTCCGTGACCAAGACTTCACTTTTCATTGCAAGCAGTGAAAGTACTATATCTGGTCAGGGAACTAAGATTCCATATGCCTTGTGGCCTAAAAACCAAAACATAAAACGGAAGCAGTATTGTAAACAAAAATTCAATAATGGCTTTAAAAATGGTTCACATCGTGGTACATATATGCAATGGAATATTAGCCATTAAAAAGACCGAAATAATGCCATCTGCAGCAACATGGATGGGTGTAGAGATTGTCATACTGAGTGAAATAAGACAGACAGAGAAAGAGAAATATCATATGACATTCCTGGTATGTGGAATCTAAGCAGAATTATTACAAATGAACTTACTTACGAAGCAGAAAGAGACTCACAGACTTAGAGAAGGAACTCAAGCTTGCTGGGGGAAAGGAGAGTCAAGGAGTTTGGGATGGACAGGTACACTGCTATATTTAAAATGGATAACCAAAAAGGACCTACTGTGCAGCACAGGAAACTCTGCTCAATGTTATGTGGCAGCCTAGAGATGGTGGGGAGAGTTTAGGGGGAAAACGGATACATGTATCTGTATGGCTGAGTCCCTTGGCTGTTTACCTGAAACTATCACAATATTGTTAATCTGCTATAGTCTAAAACAAAGTTTTAAAAAAAATGGTTCACGTCAAAAAATCTTTAAAATCAAACAAACAAACAAAAAACAGAGAAAGATTGTTAAATTACAAATTGTGTGAACTTAAAAGGCAATGGCAACCCACTCCAGTACTCTTGCCTAAAAAATCCCATGGACGAAGGAGCCTGGTAGGCTGCAGTCCAGGGGGTCACTGGGAGTCAGGCACGACTGAGCGGCTTCACTTTCACTTTTTACTTTCAGGCATTGGAGAAGGAAATGGCAACCCACTCCAGTCTTCTTGCCTGGAGAATCCGAGGGATGGGGGAGCCTGGTGGGCTGCCGTCTATGGGGTTGCACAGAGTCGGACAAGACTGAAGCGACTTAGCAGCAGCAGCAGCAGCAGCAAGTGAGTCATTTAACTTCCCTGAGCCTTAATTTCTTCATCAATAAATAAAGGTAGGAAATCTTATTCAGGAAAGTTAGAAATATACATATATGTGCGTGTGTGTGTACATAATGAGTTATAACCATTTGTATTTGGTATCCTGTAAATGGAAGGCATTGTCATTACACAATGAATATGGCATTTAGTGACTCAAGAAGAAGCACCTAATTCAACTCCATATTCTGGGTCTTACTCATTTCCTTGCTACTCTGGAGAAGAGTGTGGGTTATAAAAATCTGCACTGAGATTATTATTTCTCCTCGAGGTTGACTTAAACTCTCTCATTATTTCCCAGAAACACAAGACAGCATGCTCTCTCCAGGAAATCTTGGTAACTCCTTGAAATTCAGCCCCAAAGTTTCCAAGAAATGAGAGGTTTATTTGAATAAATCTGTTTTGCTAGATAAATTATATCATATAATAGGGAAAACCTGCCACAATTTTGTGACTATTTTAGATGAGTTACAAGCAGTTAGGAGGGATTCCAAAACATTTGTGCCAAAAGCGAAAGGCAAATGAAAAGAAGGCTGCACATACTTCCTAAACTCCCCAAAATCAAGCATCATGGCCACAAATGGCTGGTTCCATACACCTTATCTGCAAGCTGATCAAAAGCTGCAAGAAGAACCATAAGGAATAAATTCTCAGGCTAGTTGTTAGCTTCCTCTGAAGGACTGTGAGTTCTCTAAGCACAGAGACAACTTCATCCATCCTTTCACCTCTGCAGAGGGCTTGGCCCACATGGAGAGGCAATAAGTTCAGGCCAAATGCAGCTTACTTTGATGGAGTCTTTTTTTTTTTTTTCTCTCAGTTGTGTAGAAACCCAAATTATGTGGTATTACTACAAATCGCGCCTAAGTGCTCTATTTTTGAGGTTTTAACATGTCTGAGTTTGCATAAACACTGAACAAGTGTTTCGGCCTTGTAATGGTCACCCTATTTTCCACTTCTTCATTCACTTAATGAGTAAAATCATTTCATTTTTCCATGTATTAGTCAGGGTTATCTGGAGAAACAGAACCATTAGCATACAGATATGGACATAGATATGGATATGGATATGGGTTAGATGATGCAGATAAAATAAGGTGTTGACTCTTGCAGTTATGGAGGCCATGAAGGCCCATGAGCTGTCCCCCTGCAACTGGAGACCCAGGGAAGCTGCTGATGTAGTTCAGGGAGTTGAGAGGGCTGATAGCACAGATTTAAGTTCACATCTGAAGGCCTGAGACACAGGAGTACCAGGCAGGATAATGTGTCTCTCAGCTGAACAGTCAGGAAGAGCAAGAACTCAAGAATCCCCAGCCCTTTTCATTCTGTTTAGACCCTCAAGGCACTGGATGACTGTCCACCCACACTGGGGAGGGTAGCCCACTTTACTCAGCTCATCAATTCAGATGCTCATCTCTTCTCAAAACATCTTTGTAGACACACCCCGAAATATTGTTTAAATCAAGTATCTGGTCATCTGTGATCCACTCAAGTTGACATATAAAATGAATTGTCACACGAGGCATAAACGAGATTTAGAATAAAAATGTTTCAGGCTCAACTCGCACTAAAATGTAGATGATTGATGTAAGATTTTAACTTGATAGAAAGAGGAAATAAGAGAAATGAGAGAAATAAGGGAAGTGAAGTCACTGTGTGTATTATAAAGAAAAACACACACAAGAAGAGCTGAGGGCTGCAGAGACAAGCATAAATCTCTGAATAATTTTTTTGAGACAATCTTGGACATGTTGTTTCAGGAAAGACAAAAATCCTAAGGGTAAAAAGCAAAGCAAGATAGCTGATGAATTTTTCCTCCAACACACCCTTAACAGTTATTTTTTTTCTACAGCTCCTTTGAACTTTTCACTCTCACTCTCAAAAACAAAAACAAAAAATTACTTGTTTACATTTCAACTCTTCAAACACATAACTCACTCTGTGAAATATGATAATAGGCATGGAACACAGACATGATGAAGTAAAACAAATAAAATGTAAGCGTAGAAAACCTTTTAAAGGAATATCAGAACTATCTGATAGAACATTCTGCTATGATGGGAATGTCTTTAGATGCATTGTCCGATACAACATGGAGTTGTATTGCTCACTTGAAAATGGACAGTTAAATAGAAGAGTTAAATTTTAGTTCATTTAAAATGAAACTTGAAGAGCCATATGTGGCTAGTTTCTACCGTATCTAGTTGTTACAAGGTTTGAGAGAAAATAGAAGTTTTAGAAGACAAGGTATACACAGTCAAAACCTCTGAAGTAGGAAGGTGTTAATGAAACAACTTTTCTAAAATTAAAAAAGAAAAAAGACTCAATGCTTTTTGTGGAGAAGACACATCGTATCTTCAAGGAGCTTCCCAGGTGGCACTAGTGGTAAAGAACCCACCTGTCAATGCAAGAGACTCAAGAGATGCTGGTTCGATCTCTGGGAGTAGGAAGTGGCAACCCACTCCAGTATTCTTGCCTGGAAAATTTCATGGACAGAGGAGCCTGGTGGGCTACAGTCAATGGGGTTGCAGAGTCAGACGTGACTGAGCGACTGAACATACATGCTTACATGGTATCTTCAAGAGCATTGAACAGAAGAGTCTGAGCGGAGTTTTGAGGTGATAAAATTGCTAGAAACCAAAATTAAGATTCCTTTTAAGTATTCAGGAAAAATAGAAAATCATTTATAAAAGAAAACTGATATCAAACTCTTTCTCTGCTGCAACTCTAAATGTTAAAAGACTGTGCAGAAACCAGAAAAAATTGTTTAGGGAAATAACATGTGGTCTAAGAAACTTTCTCAGGTTTATTCTCATTCAATTAAAACATGACAAGCTACCTGAAACATAAGAGCTCAGAGATACTGTTCCCACCAAGACAGAAAAATCTTCAGTTAATAGTCAATGAGGGAAAAAATTGGCTCTGAATATTACATAGGTAACTATAGGAATAAGAATAAAGCACATTGCAGAAATTGTGGCTATATAACAGAAAACATTTTATATTCCTCGATGATGTTCAAGATCAGAAAAATATTCATGGAATCTTTAAAAACACTATGAAATTATATTATGACAGAATTAAAACCATTCATTTCAACCATAACAATAAGTATACAGGCATTAGGAAGCTAAGATATTAAAAACAAACAAACAAACAAAAAACTTCAAATTGGACCACTAAGCAGAACTCAAGTTTAGTCTGTATTTGTAAACACAACTAAAGCAATTAATTATGCTTATTTGAAAGGATGAAAAATAGAGAAGCTAAATAAGGAAGATTCAAATAAAAAGATTACTATGTTAATATCAGTTTTGAGTACAAACCAATTCATATAATATAAAAATCATATAATATGATTAAATGCTTTCTTTATTAAGAGAAGATTATATAGTCGCAGATAAAGTTATTGTGCTATGAGTATATGTGCACCAACAATTTTAGCATTAATATTTGTCCCATAAAAGCACAGGTGATTAAAAGGGGAAATAGAATTACGCTAGAAAATGGAGACTTTTTCATATCTTTTTGTCAAATTAAAAAGATAAAAAATATGGAAGATCTAAATAAAAGAAAAAGCTAACAGAGATAGCAAAACCTGTAATATAAAAGAGAAAATACATCAAGTAACATAGATCATTCACAAAAATTGACACTAATATTCTATATACACATTCACACACACACATTCACGCATACTTTTCAAAGAGCTGAAAAATATTTTAGATTCAAATACTCTAATTACAATGTGATAAAACCAGCAATTGATTACAGAGCCAAAACCCAACATTGTGCTTAACTCCTCATGGGAGAAAATACTGCTATGTCAGAAAGAAAATCCAATTGAATTTGTAAACCATCTGGAATATAATATGAAACACCATGTATTTCAATATCTCTGGGCTACAGATAAAGCAATGTCTACTAGAAAATAAGATGAGATGGTTGGATGGCATCATGGACTCAATGGATATGTTTGAGCAAAGTCCTCCCTGAAGGACAGGGAGGCCTGCTGTGCTGCAGTCCATGGGGTCGCTAAGACTTGGAAATGACTTAGCAACTGAATAACAACAGTAGAAAATATGTAGTCTCAAGGCAAATTGTGAAAGCTATGCAGAAAGAAAATAGGACTTACTTATTAATAACCCCCAAATAGACTCCCCTCAAATTTCTTTGATTTGCAAAAGCTGAAGGAAAGCCTCTGTTTCTTAACTCCCCCCCAACAAATCTCCGCTGTCTTCCAAAGTCAGCCTTGCTGTCCTGACCCCTCTGACAGCTCCCTTCTTGTCTATGACTTACTGCACTTAGAACAAACCCTTTGTTTCCTGCATTTCTCCAGCCCTTCATCCGTACCACCTACACGGTGCTACTTGTCAGGAGGCTCATCTTCTTAAAATTCTATGTTGTATAAATTAACCTCCTGGAAGTCAGGGACACCTAGTCTCCCCTGACCTCTACATCCATAATACATAGCCTGGAAAACAGTCTCTTTCTCACAAATATTAGTAAAGTGCTCAACTACTTTCCTTTCCAATACTGCAAAAATGACACATATAAATTACCATCACGGCCTTCCAGTGCAGGGGTCCAGGTTCAATCCCTGGCCTTGGAACTAAGATCTTACATGCCTTAAAGCCAAAAACTCAAAACATAAAACAGATGCAATAGTATGAAAAATTCAATAAAGACTTTATAAAACTGTCCACATTAAAAAAAAAATAATTTTCAAGTAGAAATCTGAATCTGTTGCAGAAAATCAGCACAACAGAAAAAGTGTCCAGTTGTAAATCAGAAAAGCCTGAGCTTCATTTCAGCCCCACTGCTAATTACTATCTGATCCTTCACAAATGATTGATCTTGTCTTCAGGACAGTCTGGGGGTTGTATCCAAGGGTTCTGAGTTTAGAGTGCAAACTCAAGGCTGCCACATGCCTGTTTACCAAGTATTTCCTTATCAGGAAGATGGACACAGAAAGAGAGGCACTTTGCATGCTATTTTGTGATGAATAGGTGAGCGGCTGCATGCCCTCCTGTGACTCTCCATCTCTCTCCTCACCATCACACGAGGAACAGAGGCAGCATCAGCTTTCCTCCACCCTGACTCCTTTGCAGGCACGAAACACAGAGCCCGGTTCTTCAGAGGCACTCAAACAATTGTGGACTTGTACTCAAATTAAATAAACATGATTGGATCAAAAGCTGTTACAAACCAGAGTGAAACAGGGAAGATCTCTTGAAAGCTACAGGCAAATTCTAACGATCTCCATCTGCCAACCGGGAGGCCTTCACGAGACACCTGCCTTCCCACCTCCTTCGATGGAGGCGCATGCTTGTGTTAGATCATCCTGCCACATGGCAGAATTCACTCCTCTTGACGAAAATGACATTCTCTATTAGTGACTGCACAGTGCACATAGGTGGAGGGCCAGGCGAGCTTCTAAGTGGCCTAAATGCATACTACAAGGAAACTAAAATTGGAGCAATTTGCTGTAATTTAGAAAGAAGAATGAGTGACTGAATGCATACTCTGTGGAAAATTATATATTTTATTTGAAGGTAAGATTGCACATCTCTAATCAAGGCTTAAAATCTGAATTAGGATAAATTGTGCCATAATTTTTTTCTTAGAAGAGAACAAAGAAGTTTTTAAACACCTAATACTCCCCTTTGAAGCTTTCAGGATGAAGACGCTCACTTTGTGGCAAATGCGAGGCTTTCTTTGCTTCTGCCTCATAAAGGCTCCAAGTTCATTTAGCCAGATTCTGGGCCTTTGACATGAAAAGCACTGTCGAGCATTTAGTCTTCCCAGCACATTTGTAGCATTTGTTTTTGGTTCGCCTGACCTTCAAGCCTTTAATTAAGAGAAAAAAAAAAATTAGCTTGCTGGTGATAATGACTTGCTTGAGTCTAAGAGTTCTTCATTATTGCGTATGCTTGAGGCTCACATGCACTCCGGCTTTTGTGTGTGTGTGTGTGTGTGTGTGTGTGTGTGTGTGTGTGTTGGGGTGAAGGTGAGGGAGCTGGGCACAGAAAAACTTAAGTGAGTACAGGTTGCTTGTTTTCTCCTTTGATTTCAAGATTTTCTTTTGGTCTTTAGTCTCTGGACAATCATTGATTTTTGTACCTGGGGAAAACTATTCACATGTTTTCTTTTTCACATTAGCAGAAAATATTACTCTTCCCCCTCCTTTATTCAAAAATCTTTCCAAGTTTTTCTACCTAGCAGATTTCATTGTACTGTGCTGTTGCCCCTCGGCTGTAAAACATAGGGTGTCAGAGTGATGCCTTCTGTCCTACAGCCTCTCCCCTAATGTGGGATATCAGCTTTTATTGACTCTCTTATCTTAAGACAGTCACCGGCTGGCATTCACCTCCTACTTTTAAAAAAAATCAGAGCAAACACTTAGTAATTTATAGCATCCTGTTACAGTAAAATAGCCTTCTCTTCTCCTAGACAGTTCATCCCCACATTTTACTCCTCCCTCATGACTCAGTTTACCTCTTTTTAAAATTTCTGTATTATTTTTATTATTTTTTAACTTTTTATTTGTATTAGAGTATGGCTGATTAGGACTTCCCAGGTGGTGCTAGTGGTAAAGAACCTGCCTGCCAATGAAGGAGATGAAAGAGAAACAAGTTCGATCCCCAGGTCAGGAAGAGCCCCTGGAGGAGGAAATGGCAACCACTCCAGTATTCTTGCCTGGAGAATCCCATGGACAGAGGAGCCTGGCAAGCTACAATTCACGGGGTCACAGAGAGTCGGATACAGCTGAGGCGACTTAACATGCATAGCCGATTAACAATGTTGTGATGGTTTCAGGTGGACAGTGGAGGGACTCAGTGATACATATACATGTATCCCTTCTCCCCCAAACTCCTCTCCCATCCAGGCTGCCCCAGAATATTGTCACTCTCTTCTTTTAGCAAGTCCTCAGGGATCAGAAGAACAGGAAACTTGTGTCTCCTTCACATCCTCCCACACTGGGCACAGAGCAATGAAGGGAGCGTGGGCTCTGTGAAGTCAGAATTCACATCCTGGCACAGTCCATACAAGCCAAGTCAAGTTCAGCATGGCCTCCTGTCTCAGTTACTACGCAGTAAGGGTCATCAAGGCTGACGTTTTATACAGAGCCACATGCTCAGCAACCATGCTAACTGCGTATCATCCCAGTGATCCTCACAGTCTCTCACGGGGCAGGCATGATTCTGACTCTTTCTAACGTCACAGATAGAGACACTGGGAGTCTTCTTGGGAACTTGTTCACAGTCTCAGGGCTGCCAAGTGGTGAACTCCAGTGTTTAAATATTACACTTGCTGTGAGACCATGACTATAAAAGGCTATGCTACCACACAGCAGAATAAATAAAATCAGACACAAAGCCCTGAGAACACTTACAGCAGAGAAAAGTTTCAACCTGCAAAGTTCCCTTTGCCATCCTGTTCTCCAAACAGTCATTTCAGACAGTTTTTCTAATTTTGAGAACTCAGGAATCACCTAACACGATGCCAAGAGAACTGACTCATTAGTGATCACAAACAAACTGGCAGCCATCAAACATCGTCTGTGTTTCCCCATCATCATATACCATCAGCTGAAAAATCGAAAGAAAGAAACCTGATCAAAGTTATATCCATTCAGGTAACATGATACAGTATGACTAATCTTTTGAAAACACTAAACTGTTCATATTTTCCTTCTTAGTATACGTCTACAGTTGTCATCCCTCAAAGGAAAATGTTCAAAGCTGTTAGGATGCTATTCCAGGTCCTGCAGGAATTTGTTCTCATCTCCATCCCCGGAAGCTGCCCTCTCAAGTTCCTGACGCCAAAAAGGGTAGTAAAATGCAGTGAGTGTGGTCTCAGTGTTTCAGAAGCTTCACTCAGCTGACGTCTGCAAGGACCCTTTGCAGAGGAGATGATTTTTACTGTTCTCATTCTTCTTAGATGGAAGACTTTCTGCAGACAGTTAAATAAAAGCAGAGCTCCAGTTGAGAAACTAAGATGCCATCCCAGGCAGCATGTTTCTAGAGTCTCAGTGCTGGGCCGGGTCCCCAGCCCCTTCACCCTCAGCTCCCTGTGACTGTGTGTACTTCCTGGAGGAGACCAGGCTCTTAAAACTCTTTCTTTCTGCACTGCTACCCCTCCTCCAGAAATGCCTTTCCACCTTGGAAAAGCATCTTATTTAGCTTGATATTGAATTTATTCTATTTCTTTTTGGTATTGCGTTCTTAACTAATTCACTTAGTAGTCACCTTTTCTCCCCTCCCTTTTTATTTTATTTTGTTTAGTTTTGCTTTATTATTTTATGTTATTTGTGTGTAGCTCTCTTTCACTGTGCCCACAGGCTATGAGACATATATATCTAAATTCCTCCACCTCCTACTAGACTCTAACCTCCCAGATAAGCAGGGCCTTGTCTTAACCTGTTATTCTCCAGCAGCTAAAACATAAACTTCTAGAAGGTGTTCAGTGAATGCCTGTGGAAAGAAAGGATAAATGAATATTGTACACACAAGATATAAAACAAGATATATTTAAGGATTTGCAGTGAATACTTAAATAATCAGAACTGGGACACTGAAATTTCTGGCTAAAATGGGAAATTTCATGCTTCTCTTGGTTTCACTTTTTTCTCATAGATTCTCATTTCTCTTTTTACCATAGCTTTTCTTTCCTAATGGTTACCACTTTACTCATCACAAGCCAAATGACTACCTTATTGGAGATACACTATTTATTGATATGAATATTGAATATTGATATGAATATAGTATACCTCCTAAAGTGTATTAACCAAGTGACAATTTGGTTATTACTCAAGTTTCAATATGAACGTAAAATTAAAATTGTAAAATGTTTCCCACAAACAAGAAGCATTGACCAGCCTCATTTTTTTTTAGTGACACTATTTGAAATGGATGTTTTTCAGGAATAAATTGGGGTCAGATCAGATACCAAGTGTCAGCTTTAACACAGAAACCAAAATCCACACTTCTTCCATGCCTTCTGAAAAAGTTGGATTTTAAACCATTACATTTTATTTATGGGATAATCACATTTTGATTGTGGAGAACAGGCAGGCAAAGATATAACACACATAAGCACACACAACTGCAGTGTGCTTCACCTTCCCAACTGGCCCACTTTCTTAAATACAGCTAGTGCTTTAAAGCAACGAGAAATTTGATTTCTCTTACAATACATGAATAGGATGATGTTTACCTATGTGATAGCTTTATCTCTCTGAGAGCTTCATAGGAAATGGACTCATCCATCTCTGTGTTCCCAGTGGTAGCAGAGAGCTTAGAAATAATGATCCTAAAGTAAATACTTTTTGTTTTTTTTTTTTTTACTTCTCATTAATATATATATTTTAATTTTATTTTTTTATTTTATTTTTATTTTTATTTTTTAAATTTTAAAATCTTTAATTCTTACATGCGTTCCCAAACATGAACCCGCCTCCCACCTCCCTCCCCATAACATCTCTCTGGGTCGTCCCCATGCACCAGCCCCAAGCATGCTGTATTCTGCGTCAGACATAGACTGGCGATTCAATTCTTACATGATAGTATACATGTTAGAATGCCATTCTCCCAAATCATCCCACCCTCTCCCTCTCCCTCTGAGTCCAAAAGTCCGTTATACACATCTGTGTCTTTTTTCCTGTCTTGCATACAGGGTCGTCATTGCGATCTTCCTAAATTCCATATATATGTGTTAGTATACTGTATTGGTGTTTTTCTTTCTGGCTTACTTCACTCTGTATAATCGGCTCCAGTTTCATCCATCTCATCAGAACTGATTCAAATGAATTTTTTTTAACGGCTGAGTAATACTCCATTGTGTATATGTACCACAGCTTTCTTATCCATTCATCTGCTGATGGACATCTAGGTTGTTTCCATGTCCTGGCTATTATAAACAGTGCTGCGATGAACATTGGGGTACATGTGTCTCTTTCAATTCTGGTTTCCTCGGTGTGTATGCCCAGCAGTGGGATTGCTGGGTCATAAGGTAGTTCTATTTGCAATTTTTTAAGGAATCTCCACACTGTTCTCCATAGTGGCTGTACTAGTTTGCATTCCCACCAACAGTGTAGGAGGGTTCCCTTTTCTCCACACCCTCTCCAGCATTTATTGCTTGCAGATTTTTGGATCGCAGCCATTTTGACTGGTGTGAAATGGTACCTCATTGTGGTTTTGATTTGCATTTCTCTAATAATGAGTGATGTTGAGCATCTTTTCATGTGTTTGTTAGCCATCCGTATGTCTTCTTTGGAGAAATGTCTATTTAGTTCTTTGGCCCATTTTTTGATTGGGTCGTTTATTTTTCTGGAATTGAGCTGCATAAGTTGCTTGTATATTTTTGAGATTAGTTGTTTGTCAGTTGCTTCATTTGCTATTATTTTCTCCCATTCAGAAGGCTGTCTTTTCACCTTGCTTACATTTTCCTTTGTTGTGCAGAAGCTTAAAAATATGGAACGCTTCACGAATTTGATGTCATCCTTGCGCAGGGGCCATGCTAATCTTCTCTGTATCGTTCCAATTTTAATATATGTGCTGCCGAAGTGAGCACAGTAAATACTTTTTGAATTAAAATATTTTAATTTGGACTTCCCAGGTGGCACTAGTGGTAAAGAACCTACCCACACCTGCCACTACAAGGGACAAAAGAGAAATGAGTTTGATCCCTAGGTCAGGAAGATCCCCTGGAAAAAGAAATGGCAACCCATTTCTTTCTGAAACAGCAATTCCAATATTCCTGCCTGTAGAATACCATGGACAGAGGAGCCTGGCAGGCTACAGTCCATGGGGTTGCACAGAGTCAGACACGACCAAGCCTGCATGTATGTATTTTAGTTTATTTTACTATGCATGCACGCTAAGTCACTTCAGTTGTGTCTTATCTGTGTGGCCACATGGACTGCAGCCTGCCAGGCTCCTCTGTCCATGGGATTCTCCAAGTAAGAATGCTGGAGTGGGTTGCCATGTCCTCCTCCAGGGGATCTTCCTAACCCAGGAATCTTAGATATAATGGTCCTGAAGTAAATGCTTTTTGAATTACAATATTTTGATTTATTTTACTGTATCATTCAGTTCAGCAACTCTTTGCAACTACATGAACCACAGCACGCCAGGCTTCCCTGTCCCTCACCAACTCCCACAGTCCATCCAAACCCATGTCCATTGAGTCGGTGATGCCATCCAACCATCTCATCCTCTGTCATCCCCTTCTCCTCCTGCCCTCAATCTTTCCCAGCATCAGGGTCTCTTCAAGTGAGTCAGCTCTTCGCATCAGGTGGCCAAAGTATTGGAGTTTCGGCTTCAACATCAGTCCTTCCAATGTGCTGAATCATTACCTTCACTTATTTAAATTCAGATACAATAGAGTACTAACTTCAAGAACCGTATATAAATCCTGCTAATATTTTGCTAGACTTTCCATCATTTTCTTCTGCTAACTCATTACTCAGCTTCAGCAAATGACTTTGACTTCTAATTTCTTACAATGTAATACTTTATTTACTCCTCTGTATTAGGAAAATTTCACATAATAGATTTTAACGTTCCAAATGAACAGATCATGATTTACAGAACCATTTCAAATATTTCACCATGATAAATAAGACAGGGATAGAGCTGTATTTGTGGTGTCTAATTAACAGTGTAAAAGAAAATGGGCTGAAACGATGAGCACTGGAGATCAGATTTGAAATGGTTTATTTTGGAGGGTGGCGGGATTCATGGTGGGATGAGGACCAAGCACCAATAAAGTAGACTCACTGGAGAAAAGGAGCCTGTAGGAAATGGAATGTTGCCTGAGCTGTCCCCTTCACTTAGGAAGGCACCCAGAAATATGGCAGGAATAGCAGGGAAGAAGCATACTATTGGAGGTGCTGTGGTCTCCAGTGAGAAAGGGAAAGACGGAGATATCTGTGACCAGCCACAAACACAGGGAGCACAGGCTTCCAAGAAGATATGGGTTTTGAAGTAGAAAGGAAAAGTAATTGCAAGATGTGATGGAAGCAAGCAGGATTTTTATGTTTCTTATAGGCATTAAGGCACACGGGATGCAAGAGAAAAATCAATCTCTTTAAAGAAAACTGCAGAAAAAGTCGTAAAAGACTGGACGCATACCAGGAAGCCACTGCATGAATTCTTTCTCATAGGCCCCCAGGGTGGACTCCAGTCCTATCACAGCCGTTACTCAGCACTTACTCCATGAATCCGTCTTCTTGTCAACATGCCTCATTCATTAAAGCCCTTGGTTCATTAATTTTTCACTGTTGCCTCTTAAAGGTGAAACAACTCCCAGTCTGAGAGTTATGGCTTCCTAAACATCCATCATCCTTCCTGGAAGGCACAATTTTTTTTTTTTCCCCCAGAGCTTTCGACTCATGGGTTGATCCCATCTTTTCTGCACAACACTTTCTTCTGACTTTTCCAGACAAGATGATAAAAGAGTGTATGCAGATTGCATGCTCAAATGTGGCTTCCATAAAAATACACTTGGTAATTGCAGCTGTACTTTATGAGGCTATGATGAAAAAGACATAAAATGTAGCTGTGAAAAATTGTGTTCACAAACCTGAGAAAATTTGGCTGTGAATATCTACTCTGTGAATTACAGCAACAGATTATGACATAAACTACATCACGGGAATTGGCAACATCCTTGGATATTAAAAAGGAAGTACACATACACACACACACACACACACACACAAACATACACATGTACCACTTGATGTGAAATATTCCAGAGAATGAGGAATCTTTAGACCGTTATTCATTGGATGCTATTTGCTTTTCACTGTCAATTGAAACACTTGCTTGTTTGCAGTAATCTTTTCTATCTCGTTTTTAAGAATGAGATTTAATTTTTGGCCACCTCAAAATTCATCTCCACTCAGGACTTCAGAATGCAATGTTATTTGGAAATAGGGTCCTTGTGGATATGATTAGTTAGGGTGGACCTTAAAGTCCAGTGGCTCAGAAGGCCAAGAAGAGACACAGACTTACAGAGGGGAGGAGCCACGGGATGACAGTCAGACAGTGGAGTGATGTGTCTACAACCCCAGGAGCGCAAGGGTTGCCCACAACCACGGGAAGCTAGGAAGACCCGAGGCTGGATTTCTTCCTAGAGTCTTTGGTGAGTTCAGGCCTCCCTGATACCATGATCTTCAGAATGCCAGCTTCCAGAACCACGAGGGAATACATTTCTGTTCTAAGCTACCTGGTTTGTGATGATGTGTTATGGCGGCCTTAGTAACTACAATATACATAATTTAATGAACGAGTATTCATTGCAAAAAATGTAACTCTCTAGCACAGGGTAAGTATGATTGATTTTCATGCATCTTATTTTTGACTCCAAGAAGCCAAGCTTCATCAAAATTTTCACATGGAAATGTCTCAGTTCAGAGATCTGATTGCATTTAACACTGGAGAAGCCTCAGCTTGTCCATTTAAACTCTTCTTCACAAGGAAAGCACTGCTTACCTTTTTAAATATAAGTCGTAGTTGTTTCCCTTTTCAGGTTATAGCCATTTGCAGTGACTCACAATGAGATCAATATATTTGGCATTAAACTAAGTTGAGTCAGTGGCCTGATTTGTCCATCCAGCCTCCTTAGTCACCATGGTGCTCAGTTGTGAGTGCACACACGGATACCCTCACACTCTCTCACACACTCATGCAGACAACTGTGGGCTGCAGCCAAGGGCTGCAGACGCATTCCTGGGACAGGCCATGCAGCCTGTGTCTGTCCTCCGCTCCACAAGGCCACTCCCCTGTGTCCTTAGGGCTCAGATCTACAGTCACCTCTGCAGGGAGATGTCCCCAACTCAGGTGCCTCCCCCTCACTCGGTGATGAGAGGTCTCTGTGTAAATAAACTGCCATCCAAGACAGGTCAGAATATCTGCTCAGAGCAGAGGCTGGGGAATCGTCTGAGTGATTGAAAGCCAATTTTATTACTGACTAGTTTTTTAAAAAATACCATCAGATCACTTTTTTAGTCTTCAAATGAGAAATATAGTAACTCAGCAACACTAGGATTACAAGCATTCATTCAAATGATTAATTCAAGTACATTAAGTGATTGTTTATTATAGTTCTAATCTTATACATTACTTATTATATTAAGTGCATATGGTATATATTGTAATGGGCTTCCCAGGTGGCACTAGTGGTAAAGAACCCACGTGCCAATGCAGGAGACATAAGAGACATAGAGTTGGGAAGATCCCCTGGAGGAGGAAATGGCGACTCACTCCAGTATCCTTGCCTGGAGAATCCCATGGACAGAGGAGCCTGCTGGGCTATGGTCACAAAGAGTTGGACATGACTGAAGCAACTTCAGTTCAGTTCAGTTCAGTTGCTCAGTCATGTCCGACTCTTTGCGACCCCATGAATCGCAGCATGCCAGGCCTCCATACACATATATTTTAACATACTGTATTAATGATATTATTTACCAGGTCCTATCTGAAATAGATACTGAGTTGACACCTGGGAAAGACACCCTTTTGTTTTCCCAAGACACCGAAAATGATACACTGGTGCCTCTCCTGGGTCTCATTCAAAAAATTATCCATGTCGTCCATTCTTCTGCCCTGTCCTAAACATCTTTTCTAAACCAGCTAACTCCGTGTCAAAATAGTAAATAAACTCATTATCAAGAGGGTTCTTTGTTCTTACAATGGTTTCTTAGGTTGAACTTCTAATTTCTGTTTTAGGGCAAGATCAGTTTTTCTTCACAGCCTTGATTTACTTATTTATTTATTTTTGCTTTTTATTTTGTATTCAGGGTATAGCCCATTAACAATGTTATGATAGATTCATGTGGACAGCCAAGGGACTCAGCCAGCCATATACTTGTACACATTTTCTCCCAAACTCCCCACCTGTGCAGTCTTATTTCTAAACCTTTTGTTGAAGCAAAAATTGGAGGATATAGTTTACACTTTTATCAGATTTTCTAGGGTCGCATGAGTTTAAAAGGTGTGGACAATCCTCCCTCGCTTTTGGTGGGTGTGACAGTCTTAGCTATCGGGAGCATGTGAAACAGACATGCAATGAGCCTGCAGGATAGGCAGGTGTGGCCAGTCTTGCAGATGCAGTTGTCCTCTTGGCCTTAGCACACAGGGCTGCTGCCTGCAGCACAGACGCTGCACTTCCTCAGCTGGACCATACGCCTCTGCAGGGCAGGATGTATCTCCTCCTTAGAATCTTATGCAAATGATACATGCTGAGTAATCATATACATACACATGCTTGTTCAGTCGCGTCCAACTCACTGCAACCCCATGAACTGTAGTCTGCCAGGCTCCTCTGTCCATGAGATTCTCCAGGCGAGAATCCTGGAGTGGGTTGCCAAGCCCTCCTCCAGGACATCTTCCCAACCCAGGGATGGGATCTGTGTTTCCTGCTTTGCAGGCAGATTCTTTACCACTGAGCCACCAGGAAGCCTATACATACACCTAGACAAAGTGTATTACTCCCATATAACGTCTCATCACAAATCCTATTGTGATGTAGTGAACTGACAGTGGAATCTCCTTTCTACTTTCTGTCCCCAATCTCCTGACAGTGATACCCTGAGGTGATTCCAATGAAAGGCTAATGCTGCTTTCTTACACATCGTGAAACTTGAACTTCTATTTATTGAGTGCTAACTGACTTCCAGGAGCTGTTCTGAATGTATATGTATTCACTTTTTGAATCCACACAATAGTCCTAGGAAATAAGTCTTATTATCATCACCGTTTTACATTGAAAAAATGAAACACAGAGAGTCTGAGTAATAAATTCCAGGTTATTTATACAGTAAGCGGCAGAAAAAACATTCAAGCCAAGCGATCTGCTTTAGGAGCCATGCTCTATTTACACACAGTCTTCTCAAGGCCAGCAAAATACTGCTGGATTTGTTTTTAATGCACAAAATACATACTTAAATTACTATAATGGTTTTTAGAAGATGCTGAATTTTAATATAGAAATGAAAACAATCATGAAATTAACAGAAAAAATGAAGATATGCGATTTTATGTGTCAATTACTCTTTTGCATTTTCCAGATTTGAAACAAATTGGAAAAATTTAAATAAAGAAAAACAAAGAAAGGGTAGTCCTGAAAGGCAAAGGGAGAATTAATTTAAAAAATATGTACTCAACCAGAGTGAAAGACATTCAAGATGAGGGCTGAGAACTGATTCTTTAGTTTAGAGTCTTGATGTCATTGGGAGTCTTGAAGAAGAGAGCACTATCTTGATGGAGGAGTTGAGATGAAACCTCAATTTGAATAGGTCCAAGCAAAAGAGAGAAGAGCGCAAAAGACTGAAAAGAGATAACCTGATCTTGGAACATTTCTGAAAAGGGGACATCGAGTGCAGAAGAGGCTGCTTTTGTTGTTCTGTTTTGTTTAGATGTGAGCTAAAAGTGTACATCTGTAGGCTTTGGAAGAAGTGAAGCGAAGTAAAGTCACTCAGTCGTGTCCAACTCTTTGTGACCCCATAGACTGTAGCGTACCAGGCTCCTCTGTCCATGGGATTTTCCAGGCAACAGTACTGGAGTGGATTGCTATTTCCTTCTCCAGGGGATCTTCCCGACCCAGGGCTCAAACCCAGGTCTCCCGCATTGTAGACAGACGCTTTACCGTCTAAGCCACCAGGGAAGTAAGGGAAGTTAATGATACAGGAAGGCAAGGGGAAGGTTGCTGAAATGACCCCATTGAGTAGGAGAGAGCACATAGATGCAAGAGCTGGCCTTAGGAACACAGATGCTCACAGCACCAGATGAGAAGGAGAATGTATGAACACAGATGAAGGGGGCAAGGTATGCTGGAGTCAGGGAGCATGCAGGGGTTTCAGTCCTATTGATTTGTACCTTCTCACTGATAAAACACTGATGTTGGGAAACATTGAAGGCAGGAGGAGAAGGGGATGACAGAGGATGAGATGGTTGGATGGCATCACTGACTCAGTGGGCATGAGTTTGAGTACACTCTGGGAGTTGGTGACAGACAGGGAAGCCTGGTGTGCTGCAGTCCATGGGGTCGCAAAAAGTCGGACACAACTGAGCAACTGAACTGAATTGAACTGATAAAAGAAGTCATCAGCTGAGCATGATGAGTTAGACAAAGTGTTAAAGGTTTGAGAAAGTCAAGGCTTCACCTAAACATTTAGGAGAGTGAAAAAGAGAGTGTCGGGGAAATGCAGCAACAATCAGTGGTGCCCCTATGGGTCCATGTAAATTAGGAGAAGCTAAAATGAGACGGGCTTCCCTTATAGCTCAGTTGGTAAAGAATCTGCCTGCAGTGCAGGAAACCAGGGTTTGATCCCTGGGTTGGGAAGATCCCCTGGAGAAGGAAATGGCAACCCACTCCCGAATCCTTGCCTGGAAAATCTCATGGACAGAGGAGCCTGGTGGGCTGCAGTCCATGGGGTCGCAAAAAGTCGGGCACGGCTGAGCAACTAACACTTACTAAAGTGAGACCAGTCTCCTCGTCTGTCTTCCTCGCCACCACTCAGCTGCACTCAAGCTGGGGCTACTTGGAGCGTGGGCTAAGCCAAGGTTTGAGCTTTGCTGGAAAAATTAGAACCAAAGAAGAGGCTTGCAAGAAGGGATCATAACGGTGGGCTCTGGAATCTAAGCTGGGAACCAACAAGTGAAGGCTGGAGGAAGGGAAGAGAGTGTGAAATTTAGCAACATGGCAGGCTCAATGGATGGTCATGCCCAGGTATATTGAAAAATTGTTTGGTTGTGGGCCTTTGAGAAGAATGTAATGGTTTGAGAGTAATGTGCTGTATTAAATACAACAGTTAAATACTGAACATTTAAGGTAGATTGAGCTATTGGGGGTATTATAAATTTCAATATAGGTGAGTCTACATAAAAATTCTCATTTTGTCAACGTCATTTCCACAACAGTCACAGAATGAGAGAACACAAGATAGCATTGCTGCTACAAGCTGATAACAGAAACAATCAAATGCCCATCCTCAGAAAGGTGTCATTTCACAGCTGCTCACTTCTGGGGGATGTTATTGTTTTGTCAATGTTCTGTGTTCAATCATAGAATCAAATAATGTATAAAATGGCATTACATACATTTGGAAATGAAGCTCCTTTTCATGAAGTATTCAATTGTAGCAAACACTCTGGGGGATTTTTCAGACAATTCATAAAGGTCATTTGGCTTGAAAAGTATTTGTATCTGGGTTCGTGCTTAGCTGAAAAGTTCATCTCTTAGAAGAAATATGTAATGCATGTTGATAGCACATTAATGTTTTACAACATTCTGTTTTATGAGGTTATTAATTTTAAATAAATTTATGAACAGAATCCCAATTGGAAACACTACAGAGGATGTTGCTTCACTTTTCAGTCTCCAAATCTTAAATATTAATAATCAGAAAAATGCTTTTAAAGGCCAATTTGGAGCCAATTTTGCTTATAAACTTTTTCCTATTCTGCTTCCATGCCTCCTTTGAAGCCTTTACAACATGTTCAAAATCAGATCTGAAGAGACTGTGGAGACATGTGCAATGGGAAAAGACAAATCCTCTCACCCACTTGGAAGAGGGGTAGGGAGGTGTTCTGGATCAAAGCCATGACAAGTCTCCTGTAGCTTATCTTTTGAAAGAAATTAATTCATTCATTCATAATTTTTATAACCTGCTCCACTGCCTTCTAGCATTTTCCCCTTTCTACTTTCTGGTGAGATGACTAAAACGAGTCTGGTTCTGTAAGTGTGACTTTTTTTTCCCCTTTAGCAATGTGTATAGTTTTCTTTTTGTGTTCAGAGATGTCAGATGTCTCAAGGACACAACAAGCCCCTTTTTATGTATTTTATTCTGCATATGATAGACCCTTCAGTCCAGAAACACTTTAATTCTAGCAAACTGTCTTGTATTATCTCCTTGATTATTTCAGTAGTTATTTTCTCTCTTACATTTCCCGTCTCTCTTTCAAGAACTCTGTCATTTGAATGTTAAACTTCCTGGTTTTGCATCCTTTTTCTTCAGCTTTTCATCATTTTATCTTTCTCAATCTGAGATAGCACTTCAACTTTATGGTTTAACCTTTCTACTCAGATTTTACTTTTATTATGATTTTAATATCTTAGGTCACTTTTTTGTACTTTGCACAAGTGGGTTAAATCAATCATTACAAACTCATCTCCCCTCAGCTTTCAAAATTCTGTTCTTGTCTCTTTTCTAAAGCTTTTTGCCTTTAAGAATTTATGCCTTTCAAATAGGGCCTTTATTTTCATTTTAATAGGATTTCGGAAGTAATTGGTCTAATTGTACATTTTTTTCTTGGGACTGCCCCTGGGGCTTAGTAATAAAGAATCTGCCTGCAATGTAGGAGACTCAGGAGAGGCTGGTTCAATCCTTGAATTGGGAAGATCCCCTGGAGGAGGGCATGGCAACTCACTCCAGTATTCTTGCCTGGAAAATTCCATGGACCAAGGAACCTGGAGGGCTATGGTCCATGGGGTGGCAAAGAGGTGGACACAACTGGAGCAACTAAGGACATATTGTTTTCTTATTGATTATATTTTGCTTGTGATTCTCTTAAGTAAAATTTATTTTAAAAATACACTGTAGTGCATATCTTTTAACATAATTTACCTCAAATATTTTTTGAATTTAGGCAAACGTATATATGTACATATATACATGTATATGATGCTTAGTGTCGTATTTAACAACAAGAAATAGCACATTCGACAAACAAATAATTTAAGCCTTTGCTTAGGAAAATAGTGTCAATATCGATAGAAAAATATCTAAATGGGCTATAAGCTGAGCAGTTTTGCTTCAAGACAACTTTAAATAAGTAAAATAACTTGTGAGTAAAATCTCTATATATATCACTAGAGAAAGAGACTGCCAAATATCTACCTCAATAGGAAATCTCCAACCATAACCAGGCACAGATATTTTAATACACTTCTGAAAAGTAGTATTCAAGTTTTCCTTTTAAAGAAACTCCCTGGCTTTTCATATAATATTTCACCAAATAACCCACTCATATGAATGGAAACCTCATTGTGGTAGAGTCCTATGTAACATTTAAATGATTATGTTCTACAGAACTATGAAGTTTTGGTTGTATTCCAATTAAAACTCACCCTAGTGATGAATTACGTGAAATCTTTACTCTGAAGAATTCTGCAGAATCTTAGGTTGATTTTCTCCAGGATAAGACCAATTTGCAGACTTATTTTTTCCTACTTTGTATTCAGCACCCACTAAACGCCATGTGTATCTGTCTTCTACTCAGTCCCACCCTAAGGAAGAAAATGAAAAACTGTAAGAGTAAATTACAGGCAAATTGTTTCATGTTATATCTGGAAGTTTGTTATTGATGAAAACACACAATGATGTTGTTGTTTCTCAGTCACCAAGTTGTGTCCGACTCGTTGCGACCCTGTAGACTGTAACCCACCAGACTCCATACATACGTCTCTTAATGTCAGTTTGCTTCTTGAGGATGTTTATTTTCATTCTTGTAATCAAAGTTCATTATCTAATCATATACATTAATCTTAAGAACAAAATGTTTTTACTAACCCTTGCTGTACTATCTAAGCCCACGAGACCCAATTTTAGACTTGAGATTCTTTTTCTTTTTTTCCAAAATAGATATGTCATAACTCTTAGTTTCTTTCCTTAGAAATCGCCAAAAATATGAATGCAATTATTATCTGAGTCCATTTGTGTTCTTTATAAATGTAGAATAAATTGTGAACTTTTAGTGTTTTTATTTTTTCCAATACCTTAGATATTTTTCTATTTTACCTTCCTGGGAATCATGTCATTATTACTCATAATTATTCTCAACAACACTGAAAAGACAAAATAATTATGTCAGGGAAGAATAATGAACTCATCCAGAAGGACGATGCAGAGCTGAAATGAAACACCACTCTTGCGTTGTCTTTTTGTTTTCTTGTTTTGCTGTCCAAGATATTGCATCATCTTTCAAGAAGGTATAAAAGATGTCTAGAGACACCATCATTAAAATTTTTTTGTAGTGAACCCTGAAAGTAGTTGTGCATTTAGAATTTTTCACTCTGTCCATAAAAGCAAAAGGAAGAACTTTTAAAAGAGAAGACACGTCACCACTACTCAAGATGAATACAAAAAAGTATCAGTGACACTTACAACATTAATGATAATCATAAAGTGGGTCACATACTCAAAAGCTCAGAAAAAAAGATTAGATGCATTTGCTCAACTCAGCAACCAACAAGTGAATAACGCATATCTAAAAACAAAGGGAAATACTGTGTTCCTACCCAGTTTATCATCCGATACAAAGAATTTCAGCACAAAATAATTGTGTCAGCCACCTGGAACAGCTCGTTTTGCAAAAAGGATATGTGGTATAATTGTCGCATCTTTTATGATGTCTGTGCACAAAAATTTACTTGATATGTTAGGTCCCTGAGTTGACAAAAGCTGAAGCCAGATGATCAGAGGAAATATAATGGGAAAATATTGGATCAATCATTCAAATTGATATTTACTAATCTAAAATTGAATATATTTTTTGCAGTTTTGGAGGAAATGAGTGCAGTTTTCTCTTCATCTTCTCACTTCATCTAAATTATTAGCTGTCAAAAATTTAATATTGTATTTTAACAAAGTATGTGCAAGAATAAGAAGCATTAACAATGCATTGAAATCTTGATTTATTTATTTACAAGACAGATATGTTATTTATTTGTGCCTGTTGACAGGAGGTCAGTTCCATTCAAAGACCATTACTCCTGTAAAATACATACATATATATATGTGTGTATATATATATATTCAAAACCATAAAAAAGTAAAATAAAAATTTGGGTTTTCTATGCTCAACTTCTTAAAGTTTCTAATAAGGTTAATTTTCACTATCCCTTTATTGGACTGGAGGATTCTTCTTCCTAGTATTTTGACTGATAGTACCTATTTGGTTGGAGATGTAAGATACAATAATTAAGATGCCATTTTTGTTCATCAGAAATCACAGAGCAGCAATGTGAGGTGCAATAGGATTGACAGTGAAGGGGCCCTATCCAATCAGTGTATTTGAAACACTTGGTGCACAAATTTGAAAAATAGTCCACCTATCCCCACACTAGGAGCTGGTCATTTTGTTTTGACCTCTGTTATTAATTTGCTTTTTGAGAAGGAAATCACTTGATCTCTCCAGTTTCCCCATTTTTGTCACCTATAAAATGAGGATTTGTGTTAGAATCTGTGACTTCCAACTGTTAGGCTGAATTTTTTTTAAGCTGAAAGTGTTTTATTTGGTCAACAAACACATAAAAAGAGGGGAAAAAATAAACTTTCTTTATACCATCATCCTCTATTATTTACATCTGATAAACTTTATTTATTTGTATTATTTACATGGCCTCTTAAGGCATTTCAATTTTATTTTTTTCAGTCTCCCCATCTATTTCAAATATTTTATACCTCGGTATATAATTTCTCTCCTGCCTTTAAAGAGTTTATAACATGAATTGAACCATAACTCACTGGCTACTGAAAAGAAATAATTAAAAGTACAGGTAAATAATTGGAAGAAATAAATGGTTATTAGGAACAGAACTATTAATAATTCTCTTATTAGCATAATTCTAGTCAAATCAATTTTAAAAATGTATAGGATCAATTCTCAAGGCCTCACCCAGGGAGAAAAACATAAATCAACTTTTTGTTTAAGTTTAACTGTGGAACAAATGAAATTTTACACAAGGAAAACACATGAAGCTCATATTCTTAACATGGTAAAATAACAATATACTGATAATGTTAGCACAAACTTGCTGGAGATGTAAGCTGTTAAATGATGCAAAATGTTAAATGAAAAGAAAACTAATCTCCAGTGAGTTGCATGACTTTCACAAGGAAGCTCAGATAAATTATCTTACTGATGGACACCTCTCATTCCACAAATTAGAAATGTTCCTGAAAGGTTGAATATCAATTGGCTTTTTGTAATTTGGGCTTTCCTGATAGCACAGTTAGTAAAGAATCCACCTGCAATGCAGAAGACCCCATGTTCAATTCCTAGGTTGGGAAAATCTGCTGGAGAAGAGATAGGCTACCCACTCCACTGTTCTTGGGCTTCCCTTGTGGCTCAGCTGGTAGAGAACCTGCCTGCAATGCAGGAGACCTGGGTTTGATTCCTGGGTTGGGAAGATCCCCTGGAGAAGGGAAAGTATTCTGGCCTAGAGAATTCCATGGACTATACAGTCCATGGGGCCGCAAAGAGTCAGACACAACTGAGTGACTTTTACTTTCACTCTCTTATAATTTGTACTTTCTTCTATCTTATAGAAGAGATGGTGGGTTCCCAATATAGCACTGAACATTAATATAGAAGCATGCCATTAGCCCTGTTCTTAGTCTCCAAAAGTCCAGACCCACATGGATGAGTGCGGGGAATACAAAGAATGTTCTAACATCCCCTTGTGTGCACCATGTTGATCTGGGTCTAGTTTGCCAACTCCAACAATGGCCAACTGGATTAAAGAAAGGCCAGAGCATGAGAAACACCATTCAAAAGTCGAAAGGGATCATGGGAGGACAGAGTAAGAGAAGCGAGAAACTCTGCAAATACCAAAGTGGTATTAAAAAAAGAAAAAAGCAAAAGCTCTGGCCAGTTTTACTAAAGAAAAATTGTGCATGCTTTACGATTCACCTGTGTGTCCTCACATGCTTCTGATGATATTAGCTTAGAATACCCTGGATCAGTGACAGGCAATGTGCGTACTCGATAATATTCTGCACATGCTGTGCCCAGTTCAATATCACCGTTATCACTGTAGTGATGACCAACATGGCATAATACTCTATTTCAGCTTCCTCAGGGTTGGGCAGTCCATGAGGATGACCAGTTTTGCTGTGCTTTGTCTGATCATTTTGAGAATCAGCTTGTACCCCAGTGTATACGTTCCACTTTTTGTGACGAGCTGGAGCCTAGGTTGATTGGCTCCAGTGACTTTTTCATCTTCACGGTGGCCATCAGCTTCCTGCTTTAGTGTGGGATGCCCTCAATCTCGAACACAGAGGACAAGACAGGAAGTTTAGGATCAAAGTTACAAAATAAAAACTTGTGAAATTGTGTAGAAGCAAATCATGACCTATTTATTAATACCCCCAAAATAGACCTCCCAAATTTCTTTGATTTGTATAAGCTGAAGGAAAGCCCTCGATTCTTAACTCCATCCCAGCAAACCTCCGCAGTCTTCTAAAGTCAGCCTTGCTATCGTTTGACCACTTCCACAGAGGTTTGTCATTTACCCTTCTTGCCCGTGACTTATCACACCTAGAACAAACCCCTTGTTTCCTGCATTCCCCCAGCCTTTCATCCACACCACCTACATGGTGCTACTTGTCATGATGGTCTTCTTCTTACTTAAAACAGCGTGTCTTATAGGATAACCTCCTAGAAGGCAGGGACTCCTTGTCTCCATTGACCTCTTTGTCAACAAACATAGCTGGAAAGGACCCATATAAACTGCCATCATAGGGTTTAAACAAATGCAGGATGACTGACTCAAAGTGGCTTAGTACAACAGGCAGATGTTTGCTGTGATGATTGACCACTCTCTGGTTTCTCTGTGCTTTTGAACCTAACTATGGCCATGTGACTTGTGCCTGCCAATTGTGAATTAGCGCTTTTCTCGCATCAGCAGTTTTAAGAGTGAGGGCTTCTCAGCTTTAACACTATCCTTCTGAATCCTATTGTGATGCAAGAGCTGGAACTCCATTCCATTGTAGCTCCTTGTCTCTGGTTTCAGGTCTTAGCAGCAGCTAATCATCCTTTGGTCTTCTTACAAATTTGTATCATAGGTACAATTGATCTGCTTGTCAATTTTCCTAATAAGTGCTTATTTATAAGAATCATCAGCTCACTTCCCAGCATGGAATATAAGTCCTTGTCATAATCTTTCCTGAACATAACTAAAATACTGCACAAAGAATCGAGTCATATTTTTGAGTGATGCTGGCATCTTAACTATATTTTGAGTCATTTGGTAAAATCTTGCTTATGTCAAATAGGTATGATTCCAAGATAAAGCATGCATTTGGGGGTTGGAGAGGAAGACATCTTACATTCATTCCACACTCTTCTGTTTTCCTTTGATTCAAACATTTGATTTTTCTTTGCATACACAGCACCAGTCACCATCAAAGCAGCGAGCCACTCAGCACCATAGTCCACACTCCAGCCTAGAAACCCACAGAACAACCACATAGGATCTCTTTGAAGTCGGCTTGAACACCACATGAGAGGACGGTAGCAAAGTATGAGTAATATACAACCTCTAATTTTACACACATTTCTAGATTAGTGTGTATTTGTTAAAAGACCACATTCAGGTAATTTCTATGTCAGTGCAGTGGACACTTCATTAGACATTAATGAAGCCTCTTTATCAAAATGTAGAGTAACACAGGGAAGAGTTTGGCCGCTGCTTCTGGACAAGTCCACAATGGTGGCCAGACAAAGGGGGAGCTGACATAACTGAAGCAGCCATGGAAGATGTGTGTGTGTGTGTGTGTGTGTGTGTGTGTGTGCGTGCACAGGCACGGGTTGCGGGGGGAGGTTCAGACAGGAAAGTTTTCTGAATGACCAATGGCCAATTTTTGTCTGAGAATTATTCCACCCTATTCATGGATCTTCCCCAAGCATCTCTCTCAAGAAAGATGCCCCCCAAGGAGATGGCCAGCTCAGAAGTGATCTCTCCCAGGTGGGTGGTACCAGGCCTTGGCAGAGAGGAACAGAGTTGATGTTACTTTGAAATACTAAAACTCTGAAGGAACAATAAAATGTTCCCTTTAAAGTTCATTTGAAAGACAAGTATAAATTCAGTGGTAGCAGAGCAGAGAAAAATCCCTAAAACAATAGTGTCATTTTTAAAATTTAGAATCCAGGCCTGTTCCATTTTTTCTTCCACGTTGGTTAGGGAAAAGAATCAGCACCAAGTTCACGAGGCCAAGCTTCCCACCACCACTCAACTACTGAGAACAGAGCACACCCATGGCACACTGCGTGTGGAGACAGGCTTGGAGCGCACAGTCACGCTTCTCCTCCTACAAGACCACCTCGGACACCCAGATTCCACCGGGAGTCCAGTGCACGCATTTTATGGGACTTTCTCTTTGCTTTTTTTCCCCAGTATTGAACGATGAAGAAGTGTAGAATAAATAATCATACACTCACCATCTCCATTTTGCAATCAATCACTTACTATATTTATTTTATCATAAGCCTAACTGCTATTTCTTCCCTAAACTTCTAACGACCCATTTCATTTTTTTATATATGCATGTATTCATTCATTCATTTATTTTGCTGCATTTTAAAGTAAGTTTGGATGAGAACATTTGCTAGTTCAGGTGGCCAGTGGTTTTATTTGTACTTAACGCGATGAAAACAAACTGAACAAATTGCTATGGCATCTGTAATGTGAGGCATTCATGTGTGTTTCCATATTTTTCTGTCTTGTTCTGATGAAGATTGCTTTCCTAGGGAAAATGAAGAATAATAAAAGCATTTTTCTGTATCATTTTAATTCTTAAAACTATACATTTTAGCGTAGGACATAGATCCAACCATTTCTCTGACATATGAGCAACTGGGTGAGATGTGACTTGTATGTTTGTACCTTGAACTGTCACCTCTGACATAATTTTCATGTTCTAGATTCTTCACAGCTCAATCCAGAAATATATAATTCTTGATTTGATTTGGTTATAACTGACGTATGCTGACTAGTAATCCTGGTTAATATTTTTGCAGAGCATAGTCTTCCCATTTGGTGTTAGAGGGAATGTTTCTCGCAGATTATCTCATTTAATCCACACATAGCTCTATTGCCATTATAGCACTGAGATTTAAAGAGGTTAAATAAACCTGCCCAAGGCTTTACAGTAAGTATGTGATCAGCAGAGCAGGGAATCCACTGCGTTCATCACTGCAGTGCAAGCTGTTCACTGCACCGCACGTGACTGTGTCATGAATGTTATTTCTCTTTACTTGCATAGCAGACTTTTGAAAATATAGGTAGAGTTCTTAAAAAGATGTTACTACACAGACAATGCATTCAGTTCAGTTCAGTTGCTCAGCTGTGTCTGACCCCATAGACTGCAGCATGCCAGGCTTCCCTGTCCATCACCAGCTCCCGGAACTTATTCAAACTCATGTCCATCGAGTCAGTGATGCCATCCAACCATCTCACCCTCTGTGGTCCCCTTCTCCTCCTGCCTTCAATCTTTTCTAATGAGTCAGTTTGCATCAGGTGGCCAAAGTATTAGAGCTTCAGCTTCAGCATCAGTCCTTCCAATGAACATTCAGGACTGATTTCTTTTAGGATTGACCTGTTTGATCTCCTGGTAGTCTAAGGGACTCTCAAGAGTCTTCTCCAACTCCACAGTTCAGAAGCATCAATTCTTCAGCACTCAGCTTTATGGTCCAACTCTTGCATTTGTACATGACTATTGGAAAAACCATAGCCTTTACTAGACAGACCTTTGTTGGCAAAGTAATGTCTCTGTTTTTTAATATGCTATCTAAGTTGGTCATAACTTATCTTCCAAGGAGCAAGTGTTTTTTAATTTCATGGCTGCAGTCACCATCTGCAATGATTTGGGAGCCCAAGAAAATAAAGTTTGTCATTGTTTCCATTGTTTCCCCATCTATTTGCCATGAAGTGATGGGACCAGATGCCATGATCTTAGTTTTCTGAATGCTGAGCTTTAAGCCAACTTTTTCACTCCCTTCTTTCACTTTCATCAAGAGGCTCTTTAATTCCTCTTTGCTTCCTGCCATGAGGGTGGTACCATCTGCAGTTATTGATATTTCTCCTGGCGATTTTGATTCCAGCTTGTGCTTCATCCAGCCTGGCATTCACATGATGTACTCTGCATAGAAGTTAAATAAGCAGGGTGACAATATACAGCCTTGAAGAACTCCTTTCCCAATTTGGAACCAGCCCATTGTTCCGTGTCCAGTTCTAACTGTTGCTTCTTGACCTGCATACAGATTTCTCAGGAGGCAGGTCAGGTGGTCTGGTATTCCCATCTCTTGAAGATTTTTCCACAGTTTGTTGTGATCCACACAGTCAAAGTCTTTAGTGTAGTCAATGAAGCAGAAGTAGATGTTTTTCTGGAATCCTCTTTCTTTTTCTAGGATGCAATGGATATTGGTAATTTGATCTCTGGATCCTCTGTCTTTTCTAAATCCAGCTTGATCTTCTGGAAGTTCTCAGTTCACATACTGTTGAAGCCTAGCTTGGAGAATTTTGATCATTACTTTGCTAGCACGTGAGATGAGTGCAATTGTACAGTAGTTTGAACATTCTTTGGCATTGCACTAATTATATACAAATAGAAAATAGAAACAAGCATAAAGATATAGAAATATTTTTAATGTCTTGTTCTATTTCCTTAGGTTTTATTTCATTCTAAAATGTTTTGAAAATTAAATACACTCTGATAACATCATTTACTGAGACATGATAATAGCTGTGCTGTGCTGTGCTTAGTCGCTAAGTTGTATCTGATTCTTTGCAGCCCCATGGATTGCAGTCTGTCAGGCTCCTCTGCCCATGGGATTTTCCCAGGCAAAAATCCTGGAGTTGGTTGTAATCTCCTTCTGCAAGGGCTCTTCCCAACTGAGGGATCCAACCCGTGTCTCCTGTGCCTTCTGCATCAGCAGGCAGATTCTTTACCATTGAGCCACCTAGGAAGCTGCACATGGTAATAGTGAAATAGTTAAATAATAGTTTTGAACACACGACGGTAAAATTTATATGTCTACTTGACCGCACTAAGGGATGCCAGAGAGCTGAGAAAACATTCTTTCTTGGTGTGTCTGGGAGGGTGTTTCAGAAAGAGAGTAGAATTCGAATCTGTGGGCTGCGTAAAGAAGCATTTAATGGCTTGAGTGGAATAAAAGGCACAGGGAGGGCAAATTTGTTTTTCGGTCGAGTCCAGACATTCATCATCTCCTGCCCCAACGTATCAGCGCTCCGGCTTTCTGAGCCTTCGGACTCACACTGGCCTTCTGTTTCTCCAGCTTGCAGGCAGCAGAGGGTGTGACTTCTTGGCCTGTTTCTATGCTAAATTTGTCTCTCTCTTTCATCTATTGGTTCTGTTTTTCTGGGGACCCTTGACTGACACACACACAATGTAGCCGAGTCTAATCTAAGTGTTTTACATAAAAGGAGTATTGATACATTTAATCCTCCTGGGGATCCTCTGAAGTTGTTCTTGTTCCTGTTCAGTCGCTCAGTCGTGTCCAACTCTTTGTGACCCCATGGACTGCAGCATGCCAGGCTTCACTATCCTTCACCATCACCCAGAGTTTGCTCAAATTTATGCCATTGAGTCGGTGATGCCATCCAACCATCTCATCTTCTATCGTCCCCTTCTCCTCCTACCTTCAATCATTCCCAGCATCAGGGTCTTTTCAAATGAGTTAGTTCTTCACATCAGGTGGCCAAAGGATTGGAGTTTCAGCTTCAGCATCAGTCCTTCCAATAAACATTCAGGGTTGATTTCCTTTAAGACTGGTAATTCTACATGTTACAAATGAGGACCCCAGGGCAGGGAAACATTAGGTAACTTATCCAGGATCACCCAAAGAGTGACTTGTGAAACCAGGATTTTCCCATACTCCAGAGCTCATTCTAATAGTCCCAACGGGATGCAAGATTTTCATAACGCCATCTGGGGTACACAAGCTGTGATTCTATAGTTTAGTTGATCTTTATCTTTGAATAAGCTGCTCGTTTCCAGTTTTTAGTATCACAAACATTTGTATGCACACATCTCTGTTTTCTTGCCTAGTTTCTTCAATAAATTTATAAGAAATCAAGTTGCTTGAGAAAATGAGTATCTTTTTGGTTGTCCACATCTGCTCCCATAAACTTCAGAGAAAACAATGAGATTGACCTTCCCACGAGCAAGGCTGAAGAGTGTCTGTCTTCTGCTAAACTTCTTTAACACTGTTTATCATAATTTACTTTTGTCAACTTAGCAAGTCATACAGTCTTTTTTTTTTTTTTTCTGTTGGGGTGTAATTGCTTTACAATGTTGTGTTGGTTTCTGCTGTACAATGAAGAATCAGCCATATGTATACATATACCCCCTCCCTCTTGGACCTCTCTCTCATCCCGCCTCCATCCCACCCATTTAGGTCATCACAGAGCACCGAGTTGAGCTCCCTGTGCTAAACAGCAGCTTCCCGCTAGTTATCTATTTTATACCTGATAGTGTGTATATATGTCAAGCCTACCCTTTCAGTTTGTCCCACCCCTCCTCCCCATCTATGTCTACATATCTCTTCTCTATGTTTACATCTCTATCCCTGCCCTGCCAATAGATTCACATACACCATTTTTCTAGATTCCAGAAATATGCAGGAATATACAATATTTGTTTTTCTTTCTGACTTATTTCACTCTGAATGACAGACTCTAGGTCCATCTACATCTCTACAAATGACCCAGTTTGGCCCTTAATTTGTACTGTCATTTACATTTTCTTGAGAACTAGCAAAGTTTCGTCACTTTAGATCTTGTGTTATTTATGCTCCATCACATTGCTGGTGCTTTTTCTTAGTATTCACATTACTTGTTACTGATTGAATAATAATAAATCAGTGGAATTTGATCTATGCTTTATATCTTTGATTGGATATAACTTGATATATATAAATATAATAATGTAGAAGCTCATTATTTTAAGGTTATTGAGCCTTTGATGGTTGTGTACGGTGCAGTGGGGGCAGTTCAGGGTGTGTATTCCTTGCCTTTTAATCTTTTTTCTTCAACAGTATGTGAACCATGAACTTCCAGATGTTCAAGCTGGTTTTAGAAAAGGCAGAGGAACCAGATATCAAATTGCCAACATATGTTGGATCATCAAAAAAGCAAGAGAGTTCCAGAAAAATATATATTTCTGCTTTATTGACTATGCCAAAGCCTTTGACTGTGTGGATCATCACCAACTGTGGAAAATTCTGAAAGAGATGGGAATATCAGACCACCTGACCTGCCTCCTGAGAAATCTGTATGCAGGTCAAGAAGCAACAGTTAGAACTGGACATGGAACAACAGACTGGTTCCAAATGGGAAGAGGAGTATGTCAAGGCTGTATATTGTCACCCTGCTTATTTATCTTATATGCAGAGTACATCATGTGAAATGCCGGGTTGGATGAAGTACAAGCCAGAATCAAGATTGCCAGGAGAAATAACAATAACCTCAAATATGCAAATGACACCATCCTTATGGCAGAAAGTGAAGAAGAACTAAAGAGCCTCTTGATGAAAATGAAAGAGGAGAGTGAATAAGTTGGCTTAAAGCTCAACGTTCAGAAAACGAAGATCATGGCATCTGGTCCCATCACTTCATGGCAAATGGATGGGGAAACAGTGGAAACAGTGTCAGACTTTATTTTTCTGGGCTCTAAAATCACTGCAGATGGTGATTGCAGCCATGAAATTAAAAGATGCTTGCTCCTTGGAAGAAAAGTCATGACCAACCTAGAGAGCATATTAAAAAGCAGAGACATTACTTTGCCAACAAAGGTCCATCTAGTCAAGGCCATGGTTTTTCCAGTAGTCATGTATGGATGTGAAAATTGGACTATAAAGAAAGTTGAGTGCAGCAGAATTGATGTTTTTGAACTATGGAGTTGGAGAAGACTCTTGAGAGTCCCTTGGACTGCAAGGAGACCCAACCAGTCCATCCTAAAGGAAATCAGTCCTGAATATTCATTGGAAGGACAGATGAAACTGCAGTATTTTGGCTACCTGGTGCAAAAAATTGACTCATTTGAAACTGCAGTATTTTGGCTACCTGGTGCAAAAAATTGACTCATTTGAAAATACCCTGATGCTGGGAAAGATTGAAGGCAGGAGGAGAAGGGGATGACAGAGGATAAGATGGTTGGATGACATCCCTGACTCAATGGACATGAGTTTGAGTAAACTCCAGAGTTGGTGATGGACAGGGAGGCCTGGTTTGCTGCAGTACATGGGGTGGCAAAGAGTCAGGCTTAGCCACTGAACTGAACTAATCTTTAAATGATACAGTGTGAAAAGCTGATAATCTATAAGAGAAATGTAGACATCTAAGTGTCATCAGCTGTGGGTCAGGTTCTAGCTCTGATGCTTTCTGTGTGACTTTGGACAAGTCATGGCAGCGCCTGCCCTGGGCTGTCAGCCATCCTGACAGCACCTCTCAGCTCTGATTCCAAGTTGCAGAGATCCCAGGCTTTCTGAGGAAGTGACAGCTCTTCAGAATTGGGCATTTCACTCTCACTAAATGTTTCCAAGCCCCATCTCCCTACTGTGTTTGATTTCTTCCCTGGCTTATTAGCTTCTTAAGGGAAAAAATCATGTCTGGGTTACTTCTATCGCTTTTCCATTCCCTGATATAAGCTCTTCACAGGTAAATCTGAACAAGAGTCTTAGCCTGTTTCTGTGAAGAATGCTCAGGTAGGTTCTGCTGCTTAAATAAATAAACACTCAAAAACAAGCACTTTAGCAAACTGCTTTAACAAATGGATTGATTTGCTCCCTCCCATCTTCTTTATTATTATTAAATTTTGATTTCTGCAATCTGCATCTTTTTTCTCTGGGGTATTTTAATTAGATAGTAGAATTTAAAAATAGGGTCTCCCGTATATAAAGAAACTTTCAGTGGTGTTTATGTGGGACAGCTGGTAGATCTCTGATTTGAGAGTTTTTTTCTTATTCTGTCATCTGAACTTTGCTTTGGTAATGCTGCAAATTAGCAGCTATTCATTCTTTAATGAACAAGGGTTCATGTAAATTCCAACTATGAATAGGCAATCAGGATTTCTTTGGGTATAATGGGTTATTTACCAGGCTTCCATTTCAATTTTGAACTCTTTGCTTCTTTAAACACCATCCTATATAATTTAGCAGCCTTCTAATTATGTATGTGTATATTTACTATATAGATACTGCCTTTGGGCCTCTATGTGCTCCAAATTGCTTTATTAAAATAATGGCAAAATCTCACTCCACCTGAAGTGGATATACAATACTGAATTCAATGAACATTAGTTGTGCAAAGCTTTGATAGAATTGTGGAGATGTTGAGAGCAGACATTTGGAATGGTTTTCCCAGGATCCTTGGTACCATAGCTACAGTGAAAAATGGCAAAGCTCAGATGCTTAACCATTTTAGACTTTTCATAATTTATTTTCCCAAAAGTTTTACTTCAAAAATAATCTTCAGCTGAGGGAAAGATGATCTATCTCTGGATGTTTTCTTTTCCATTTTCTAGTATGTTTTAGACCCATCAAATTCTGAAGGTTACCGAGACCCAAGACTACTGTCCTGAGTTTGGTTTCAGAGTCTGCATGGTAGATAGAATACCTAGAATAATTCAGGATTAAGAACAAATGGAATGATTTTCTCACTTCTTCCCCTCTCCTTTCCATCCCATCTCTCCTCAGTCTAACCCTAAATAATCTATTTATAGCATAATAACCCTGCTTATGGAGAAGACAATGGCACCTCACTCCAGTACTCTTGCCTGGAAAATCCCATGGATGGAGGAGCCTGGTAGGCTGCAGTCCATAGAGTCATGAACAGTCGGACACGACTGAGCGACTTCACTTTCACTTTTCACTTTCATGCATTGGAGAAGGAAATGGCACCCCAGTCCAGTGTTCTTGCCTGGAGAATCCCAGGGACGGGGGAGCCTGGTAGACTGCCATCTATGGGGTCACACAGAGTCAGACATGACTGAAGCGACTTAGCAGCAACCCTGTTTAGGCGTTTCAACATGGGTTTTCCAGTAGTCATGTACAGATGTGAATGTTGGGCCATAAAAAAAGTTGAGTGCCTAAGAATCGATGTGTCTGAATTGTGGTGCTGGAGAAAACTCTCGAAAGTCCTATGGACTGCAAAGATATCAAACTAGTCAATCCTAAAGGAAATCAACCTTGAATATTCATTGGAAAAACTGATGCTGACGCTAAAGCTCCAATACTTTGGCCACCTGATGTGAAGAACTGACTCATTAGAAAAGGCCCTGATTCTGGGAAAGATTGAGAGCAGAGGGCAGGAGAAGAAGGAGGCTACAAAGGATGAGATGGTTAAATAGCCTCACCAACTCAACAGACATGAATCTGAGCAAACTCCAGGAGATAGTAGAGAACAGAGGAGCCTGGAGTGCTGCAGTCCATGGGACTGCAAAGAGTCAGACACAAAGAGCAACTGAAGAATGATACATATTATGTACAGTTGGAGAGATATGATTTGGAAACCAGTTATCATTCTCAAAGTTGAAATTTGCATCTTGTGTCATAATTGCGACTCAGAATATTTACCTGTGAAATTGCACAGAGTCCATGAGAGCCCAGCTGAGTGCGGCTCCTCCGGCAAGGTCCCCAGCTGCTGTCCCCAAGACACTCAAACCACCAGAAAGTGCAGCACGAACATTCTCATATAGAAGCCGTGGTCCTAGCATTCTCCCAAGGTGAAGGTCACTGACTTTGCTCCCTCTGGCCTCATCATGGAGTTTCTAGGTTGACGCAAAACATGCAAAAAGTGTTTATTTTTAACAGAATTGACAGCATGGCAGCAACTTTAGTTTCTCTATGTAAATCTCTATGTGTTGTTGTTCAGCTGCTCAGTCTTGGCTGGCTCTTTGGGAGCCGATGGACTGCAGCACGCCAGGCCTCCCTGTCCTTCACTGTCTCCTGGAGTTTGCCCAAACTCATGTCCATTGAGTCGATGATGCCATCCAACCATCTCATCTTCTGTCGCCCCCTTCCCCTCCTGCCCTCAAGATTTGTTGTAAACTAATACTAAATGACAGGCTAGTTTAAAGAGTGCCTATGCCAATCCACCCTGTGCTCCCTCCACTCAAGGCTTTCTTTGGATGTGCAAAGTTAACAGAGATCCCCATGGCCGTTAAGAAGGAAAGGGGCTTCTTCCTTTCTCCCTGACAGAAGCTCCACTGCAATCCTGCTGCCCTTAGCGCAGGGCACTGCTAGTGTGGATTCCACTTTCCAGGGAGGTGGAGAGGCTTCCCTTTTTAACATCATCCAGGTTTTGTTCTCTCCTCTCTGTTTGCTGGCATAGGCACCCAGTGACTCAACCACGGCTGTATTTGTACTCGAATAGCCGGGGCATCTCTGTGCCGAGAATGGACCAGCTGCCTGCTCCTGCTGCCCTCCCGGGGTGCTCAGAGAGGGCCCTGGTCTTCAGCGGTAGTGGAAAAGCAAGCAGCTGCTCAACTGTTTGGAGTAGGCTGTGTAATTCGAATCCCACTGCTGCTTCTATTCCTGGAATGCAAATCTAAACACATCACCTTCTTACTGGGACAGGAAGAGCCTCCTGACACCCCCCTGAAAGACCCTTGGACTCAGCAGCGGGTTACAGAGACATTCAGGAGAGATCCAGATCTGTGCCACCAGCCTGTGCCAACCCTCACTACAGTCACCCAAGGCCTGGCCATGGCCCAGCAGCCCTTCTGCCAGCGGTTGTGGGTCTCCACTGCTCTGCATCATCTTTCCTTTGGCTAACGTTTTCTTCTTACAGGGAAGCACTGAAACCCTACTTTTCTCCCAAGCAGTTGTCTAGGTCCCTTCCCTTTTCATGTGTATTCAGTTGGCACCCAGCTACCCCAGCTCCTGTAGTAGCCTACAGATGGGAATTGGCCAGGGTTGACCAGAAGCCCCCTTGGACTGCGGCAGGCATGTGAGAAGCCTTGTGATTTTCATGTGCTTCTTACAAATCACAGGTGTGCATCAGTACTAGCTTCCCATGATGCCTCTGCAAAGTGTAGCTAGAACCTTTCTAAGGGACCCCTTGCAGCCCCAGCCTGGCATCAACACAGTACCCTCCAGCCGGAGCCCACAAGCTTGCTGAGGCTGCCTTCACAGCCCAGCCTGACACCCGATCTGGGCCCAGTGACTCAGCCTTTCTGATGTCATGTCTGCCCACTGGGGGCGCCTGCTGGCCTGACCGCCCCACCAGGGAGAAAGGAAGCCAGGAGGAGGCCATGACCTGAGGCCGACCCCCCCAGAGAGGCCAGCAGGGGAGCTGCCATCCTTTGAGGCTCCAGGGGGGATCCACACTCTCTGGGATTAGTCAATTAAGTAAATATTACTCCTGGGTCATCTGGAAAGAAAATAACAAACAACGTGTTCTGCAAATGGAAAAGCTGGTCCTGCCAGCGACTGAGGAGCCAGGTGGGTCTCTGCCGGGCAGGCTCTCAATCAGAGAGGGTCATTAATATGCTAAAGATGCCGCAGCCAATCGGCTCCCATGGCGACCGTGCGCAGCCTTCATGAATAATCCATGTAGCACCTGGAGGCATGAAATTTTCAGAGGCAGCCCAGTCTGGGGCTGGGGGTGTGAAGAAGGGAGTCCCAGACACGCCTGGCCTGGGAAGGGCCCAGAGAAGAAGAGGGTGCAGCTGGGGCTGTGTCCCAGAGGCCAGGATGGACTTGCTGGGCAGAGGATCAGGAAATACTAAGACTGCAGCACTTCAGTCTGCTACAAATAAGAAGCTGAAGATGGAATTCCTCTTCTAAGAACAGCTCCGAGCCTGGTTCTCTAACAGGGGGAAAGAGATGCCCCTCACCAGCTCCCTCTAAGTACCAACTGCCCCCCATCACCACACCACAGTCTCCATCCCACGAGTCACCAGGATTCTGAACCAGCCCTTCTTAGACATCAGAAAACCAGCTATAACCTGTCAAGTGTGGGGGCAGAGACCCCGAACCCCCTCGCCCGCTGAGAGTTTTCCTTCCTCCCTTGTTGAACTTCTCTGAACCTCTACTTCGCCTTTTATAAAGTATGTAGCAGCTACCTACCCACTAAGCTGTGAGAATCAGACAGGATCTAATATAATTACTGATGGGGCACATTTTTTCAACATTAGGTAGTTCTCCTTTATCTTCCCATCTGTGACTCACAAAGTTGGCCCTGCTTGCCAATTAAGCTCACCTCCCTCTTCCAAGAGGAAATTCTTTCCTTAATCAGAATTTTATTCCAGACCCAGACTGTTTATTGAGCAATCAGGTATGAAGGCTTTTAGGTGATTTACAAGTAGGAGGTGGTTGTTTCGAGAGTTAAAATATGAGCCTCTCACAAGTTGGAGTCTATTTATCACATGAATGAGTATTGTTATGTAAGTGTTTTGAGCTTTTATCTTCAGGTGTTGATTTAAATCACTCTCTAATTTACTCCCTTATGACAATGGAACCCCTTTGCTTTAATGATTCATTTGTTTTCTTCTTTGTTCCATCTGACTTGATGTATTTTGATATTTCCTAGCTTGCATCTTTTGTTTACCTACTTCAGATTTTATAAACACAAGTCACACAAGTTATCCCATAGATCGGCTTCAGTCAATTTCCAAAGGAATTTTAGTTTTGCATAGGACATCTCCCTCGACCCTTTTTGTTTTTCTTTTAATGACTGGGATGCTGTTTTCAGAAATATTAAACTGAGGCACAAAATAATTTACAGTAGGATAGTTTCATAAGAAATGCAGTCTGTTCAAATACCAAGTACAACCCATCTCCTAGAGTAAATGAAAATAAAAACAAAAATAAACAAATGAGGCCTAATTAAACTTTTGTACAGCAAAGATAACCATAAACAAGATGAAAAGATAACTCTCAGAATGGGAGAAAATATTTGCAAATGAAGCAACGGACAAGGGATTAATCTCCAAAATATACAAACAGCTCCTGAAGCTCAATACCAAAAAATAAAAAACAACCCAATCAAAAAACAATCAGAAGACATAAATATATATTTCTCCAAAGAAGACATATAGATGGCCAACAAACATATGAAAAGATGCTCAATATCACTAATTATTAAAGAAATGCAAATTAAAACTACAATGAGATATCACCTCACACTGATCAGAATGGCCATCATCAAAAAATTTATGAACATATGCTAGAGACAGCGTGGGGAAAAGAGAACCCTCTTACATGGTTGGTGGGAATGTAAATTGATACAGCCAAATACAAATATTAAAAGAAAAATTGCTTGCATGTGGGTGGGGGCCTGGAGTAGCAGTGGGTACGAGAATGTGGGCATTCTGGCTTGGAGATGCCCAAGGTTGCGTTTTTGGTTCATTGCTACCTACTATGAGGGCTTCCCTGGTGGCTCAGACGGTAAAGCATCTGCCTGGAATGCAGGAGACCCGGCTTCGATCCCTGGGTTGGGAAGATCCCCTCGAGAGGGAAATGGCAAGCCACTCCAGTACTCTTGCCTGGAGAATTCCGGGAACTGAGGAGCCTGGTAGGCTACAGTCCATGGAGTCGCAAAGAGTGAGACGCGACTGAGCAACTTCACTTCACTTCACATGCTTTCCCTCAGTTTCTTCAGCAATTTCTCCCCAAATTTAGGAAGATATGATGGTCTTATAAGAGCCCTCGAGACCACTTCTGCCACCCCTGTAGGGAGGACTGTTCTTGCCTTTACTCCTTGCCAGGTCAGCCTCCTGAATATCCCCTCATCCTCAGCAAGCCTAACTGCTTCAGGACCTCCAGTGAGTAGATTATTCAAGGCATGGGCTTCCCGCTCTGTCCCTCCCCAACCTCCTCTGAGGTCAGTGCATGTTACCAGGAAGCGATATGACTTCAGCTGGGGTATTCCCCTGTGCTCTCCAGGGTCCCTGGTGGCTGGCGGGGTCTTGACAACCTCAGGTGACTCAGCAGTGTCTATAGGCCAAGGGGGAATTTGCTGATGGCCATGTTTCTCTGTTCTGTACCTTTTCAGGAGCCTCAGGGCAAGTGGAGCAGCATTGTTCAGAGACCTTAGATCAGGCCTGTATCCCTGTGGACTTTTATAGGAGATGGTGCTGTTGACAATCATAGTCATATTTTTAAATGTAAAGAGACTACGTGCTTAATAAGGCTTCACTCATGGCTCAGCAGTAAAGAATCCACTTGTGATACAGGAGATGTGAGTTCCATCCCTGGGTTGGGAAGATCCCCTGGAGAAGGAAATGGCAACCCACTCCAGGATGCTTGTCTGGGAAATCCCATGGACAGAGGAGCCTGGTGGGCTACAGTCTACAGGGTCACAAGAGTTGCAAATGACTTAGTGACTAAACCACCATCACCATGAACTTAATTCAAGAAGGTGAAAACTAGCCACAGGGTTTCTACCACCTGGAGGGAAGAAAACTTTTTTTTTTTTTAACTGAAAATGTGTTTGGTATCTAAATTAGTTGAAAAGTTATGTGCATGCAAACCTGGACATGAATGCTTATAGTGGTTTTATTTATAATGGTCAAAGCTTGGAAGCAACCAAGATGGCTTCACTAGATCAATGAATAAATAAATTCATTAAGACAATGGAAGATTATTCAGTAATAAAAAGAAATGAGCTATCAAGTCAGGAAAAGATATGGATAAACATAAATGCATATTGTCAAGACAAGAGAAACCATTCTGAAAAGATTACACATTGTATGACTTCAACCACATGACATCCTGGAAAAGGCAAAACTGTGGAGATGGTAAAAAGATCAGTGGTTTCCAGGACCTTAGGAGTGGAGGAGAATAGAGGAATGGAAAAGTGAGATGCAAAGGATTTTTAGATAAGTTAAACACTTTAAATGACATTATAACCATGGACACAGGGCTTTATGCACTTGTCAAAACCTATAGAATGCACACCACAAAGAGTAAACCCTAATATAAACTATGAACTTCAGATAATAGTCTTTGGTTTATCCATTATAACAAATGTCCCATCTCTGTAAAATAAGAGTAGGGGAAACTGCAAGTGTATGGCAGTGGAAGAGAGGGACTATATGGGAACTCTGCATTTTCTGCCTAATTTTTATATAAAACTCAAGATTTTCTAAGAAATAAGGTTCATTAATTTAAATTTAAAAATACATATTTGGGGGAATTTCCCAAAAATCCAGTGGTTAGGACTCTGTGCTTTTGCTGCTGGGCCAAAAAAGAAAAATATATATATTTGGAGACCTTGAGTTGACCTCAGTGTAAACTAGACTGGAGAATAAATTATTAGAAACACGTAAAACATCAGTTTGGAGCTAGAAATTTTCAATTTTTTAATTGCTTTTAACATATATGTATTAGTCACTCAGTCGTTCCCGACTCTTTGTGACCCCATGGGCTGTAGCTTGCCAACTCCTCTGTCTATGGGATTCTCCAGGCAAGAATACTGGAGTGGGTTGCCAATCCCTTCTCCAGGGATCTTCCCAACCCGGGGACTGAACCCAGGTCTCCTGTATTACAGTCAGATCCTTTACCGTCTCAGCCACCAGGGAAGCATTTTAACATAAACACTTTTCAAAATGACAAAAGGAAGACAAATCTCAGTATTTGAACAAGTTGAACGATGACCCTCTTTACAAGATAGTTTTATCCTTTATAAGATGCATCAGACCACACTAAATTTCAAGTAGGTATCATGGAAATAGTCCTCAAAATCCATCAGACAAATGAAAGACAATTTCAGATATCATTAAATGATACTTTGGAGGAAGATTTGAATGTTCTGGAAAGTCTAGAGCTGCTTTCACAAGAAGCTGAAGGATGGGAAAGAGGAGTGAATGAAGTTATATTGAAGAAAATACAGAACTCTCAAGAAATACTGTCTTTGGATGGATACTTGCAAAAAAAAAAGTGGGGGGAGGGGAGAGTTTGAGCCACTGTTCTTAGAAAAGACTAAATGGATAGTGGGAACTTGAAAGTGGATATAATCAATGGTTCTGAAAAAGGAGACCTCCTAGAAGATGAATTCCAAAGAAACTGATTGATGTGGCTGAATTAAATATTATTTTAAAACTTTTAAACAGGAAAGAAATAAAACGTATACTAAATTAGCTGAAGAAGATGAATAATCAATGCACTTAAAGATCACATGAAAAATCTCCAAACTGAAAAAGATTCATTGTAGGAAGAAAACAAAACAAAACAAAAACACTAGAAAAGTAGAAGCAACTGGAAATTCCAATCATCACAGAAATTCATTAAGAACAAAAAATGAATTTTCACCACCTATCCCATTTAGACAGAATATTTATGCTGTGAAGATAAAGGAAAAGTTTTCCAGAGCAGATTGTATGTGAAGATCTGGATATCCACAAAATATACCAAAGTTCACTTAGCATACTTAAAGTCATCAGTGGCTGTTACTGAAGCCAGCTTGCTTCCCATGAAAGAGATGCTTAGGATGATGGTCTTGGAGTGGTGCTGACTGAGAGGTATCTGTTGTTGTTCAGTTGTTAAGTCATGTCTGCTCTCTGCTACCCCACTGACGGCAGCACATCAGGCTCCTCTGTCCTCTGCTATCTCCTGGAGTTTGCTCAAACTCATGTCCATTGAGTGAGTGATGTCATCCACCATCTCATCCTTTGTTTCCCCATCTCCTCCTGCCCTCAATCTTGCCCTGCATCAGTCTTTTCCACTGAGTCAACTTTTCCAAACAGGTGGCCAAGGTTTTGGAGTTTCAGCTTCATCAACAGTCCTTCCATGGAAAATTCAGGGTTGATTTCCTTTAGATTGACTGATTTGATCCCCTTGCTGTATAAGACTCTCAAGAGTCTTCTCCAACACCACAGTTCAAAAGCATCAATTCTTTGGGGCTCAGCCTTCTTTATAGTCCAACTCTCACAGTAGTCCCTACATGACTACTGGAAAAATTAGCATAAAAGAGGAGAGTGAAAAAGTTTGCTTAAAGCTCAATATTCAGAAAACTAAGATCATGACATCCAGTCCTATCACTTCGTGGCAAATAGATGGGGAAATGGTGGAAACAGTGGCTGACTTTATGTTTTGGAGCTCCAAAATTACTGCAGATGGTGACTCCAGCCATGAAATTAAAAGGTGCTTACTCTTTGGAAAGAAAGTTATGACAACCTAGACAGCATATTAAAAAGCAGAGACATTACTTTGCCAACAAGTTCCGTCTAGTCAAGGCTATCGTTTTACCAGTGGTCATGTATGGATGTGAGAGTTGGACTATGAAGAAAGCTGAGTGCCGAAGAATTGATGCTTTTGAACTGTGGTGTTGCAGAAGACTCTTGAGAGTCCCTTGAACTGCAAGGAGATCCAAGCAATCCATCCTAAAGGAAATCAGCCCTGGGTGTTCATTGGAAGGACTGATGTTGAAGCTGAAACTCCAATAGTTTGGCTACCTGATGCGAAGAGCTGACTCATTGGAAAAGACCCTGATGCTGGGAAAGGTTGAGGGCAGGAGAAAAACGGGACAACAGAGGATGAGATGGTTGGATGGCATCAGCGACTCAATGGACATGAGTTTGGGTAGACTCCAGGAGTTGGTGATGGACAGGGAGTCCTGGTATGCTTCAGTTCTTGGGGTCACAAAGAGTCAGTTAGACACGACTGAGCGACTGAACTGACTGACTGATACTTGATATTATAAATCGAGTGTTTAGCAGAAGCTGAGAGACCACTCAGGAGCCCTCACGTTGGCCAGATTCTAGAGAAGGAGGGCATCTCTGTGATTGGTCCTGATCCAGTGTCCTGCTCCCAGCGTGGACCAGGCACCTCACAACCTCTGTCAGGAGCTGACGCATCAGCTTCTCCGTGGGACTGAAAGAGAGCTCTTGCTGGTATTCCTGGCAATGGATGGGATTGGCTTGTTCTTTCAGTTAAGCCTGCCCTCTGAACAGGGTGCCGCTGGCCCAGGCTCTGACCCTTCACTCATCCCTTTGTCAGATGAGCCCGAGGACTCCTGGGGAAGAGCCCCTGAGAGGAGGACCCCAGCCCAGTGCTGCCAGCCCTGCCTCAGAATAAACAGCCCACAGTGACCATTCAAAAGTGACTGGAGAGGGCGAGGGTGGGATGATTTGGGAGAATGGCATTGAAACACGTGTATTATCATATGTGAAATGGATCCTCAGTCCAGGTTCGATGCATGGGACGGGTACTCAGGGCTGGTGCACCGGGATGACCCAGAGAGATGGGGCGGGGAGGAAGGTGGGGGGTGGTCAGGATGGGGAACACATATAAATCCATGGTTGATTTATGTCAGTGTATATAGCAAAACCACTACAATATTGTAAAGTATTTAGGCTCCAATTAAAATGAATAAATTTTTTTTTTTTAAGTGACTGATTCTTGCCCTATTGAAGGAGGCACTCACCCCTTCCTCACCCTTTCCTCCCAGGCCTCAACATACAGTGGGGAGGCAATGCTGCCAGCCTGAGCCCCTTAGGAAAAGATGGACGACTGTCTTCCACTGAAAAGCTACTAAATGTCCATTAAAGCCCTCGTTGTTCTAAATGGGAAAAACAAAAACAAAAACAAAAACAAACAAAAAAAAACCCTTATTCCAGAAAGCAGGTTGAGGGCTAACGTATTTGGGTAGCCCTTCACCGAGGCTGTCTCATGGCTCAGAACACCTTCCGCTGGTCAGATGAACTGTCTCTACACCCTAAAAACAGATGAGTCATCTTCATTTTGATCCCACATGCCAAGGAAACTGTTTCTGAAGATTCAAAACCAGGACAAAAGTACTTTCTTCCGCTACTAAATAATTTGATATTTTTCTTTCAGTTTTATTGCTATTAAGTGATTATACAACACCATAAATGAAAATTTGACAGGATTATAGTTATTAAATAGCGTTTTATAGATTATCTAACTGTGACTCATCAGTTAATTTTTTCAGTTTAGCTTTTTTTAAGCAGCATCATTATAGTATTTGTATTGCTAACAGTCCACAGATAATCTGGAAACACAATTTTTTTTAAAAGTTTATTTGTTCTTTTAAGATAATTTTTTTTTCCCTCTGTTTAATTTTATTCTGCATGCCTGGTAAGTCACTTTAATTATGTTCAATTCTGTGTGACCCTATGGACTGTAGCCCACCAGCCTCCTCTGTCCATGGGATCTCCAGGCAAGAATAATAGAGTGGGTTTCCACATCCTCTTCCAAGGGATTTTCCCGACTCAGGGATCAAACCCATGTCTCTTGAGTCTCTTGCATTGGCAGGCAAATTTTTTTACCACTAGGGCAACCAGGGAAGCCCCATTTAATATTATTGCTATTATTTAAGTAATTATACAATACGTCAAATGGACTTGACAAGATTATAAAGTTGTGTTTTTATAAAACCTCATTTTGTAAGTGTATTAGGAAAATGGTTTCACCTTCTTTTATCTCCAGAGAATGTACATGTACCACTTTTGTAATTGTTGTTTAACAATATCTGTATTGATCTAAAAAACAGAAATATTATTCTTCTCTTAAAGTAGTTTAAAATTTTCTTTCATTTGGTTTCATTGTAGATAAGCAATCACATAATTACTCAGATGGAAACTCTATAGAATTATGATTCTTAGGATAGTACTTTACATTTTTATCTCCTTTAAACATGAATTTTGTGAGCAAATTATTTCCTTTTCCCCAATCTCATGATAATGTAGAGCATTTCAGTTTTGCTGTTTATAGTCTTCCGAACAGTGGCAGTAATAAGAATTTGACAGGAGAGTTCCACAGTTAGAGAGATTTGAAACTCAGAGATTATTTCTGCATACCAAAACCTACATCTTCTCTGGTTATATGGCTAATATATTTAACTTTATAAATTTGTGTTTTAAAAATACCTCGGGGAACACGTCATGTGTCTAAATATCCTTTGTTTCAATAATCTTTGTTTCATGTAGCTTTTAGAGATTCTGAGAAGCAGCCAGCTTTGCCTGTGTAACCCAGGTCTGGGAAGTAATAGGCATTCACAGTGGGAGCAACGCTATATCTCAGATTATTTCTTATGACACCTTTCTCCGGCCCCATAACATGTACCCGTGTCCCCCAAGGTCAGTGTTTCATGGAGCACATTTAAGGAAAACAGTTGCAGGTATGGTGGAATCCTTGGGGGTGTTTAACAGGGAATCTGAACTCGATTTACCATTTGAAGCCACACATGGCCACACTCTCCTGGTGCTAATCTCCATGGGGTTTCTGCTGAGAGGAAACCTTAATTTGCATTGAAAAAGTCCCAGTTTGTGAATCAGTTTGTGTTTGACTCTTTGTCAGTTTGTATCTGACTCTTTGCAGCCCCGCAGACTGTGGCATGCCAGGCTTCCCTGTCCTTCACTGTCTCCCAGAGTCTGCCCAGGTCCATGTCCATTCAGTCAGTGATGCTATCCAACCACCTCATCCTCTGCCACCTTCTTCTCCTTTTGCCCTCAATCTTTCCCAACAGGGTCTTGAATTAGGTTTATTCTAAGAAAAAAATACCATTATTATGTAAATTATTTCATGTTATTTTTTTGTCTTTCCAAGGGCTAATTAATGTTGCTACATTAAATTAACATAATTGTGTCAAAATGCTTAAATTCTCCTGTCATTTTTGCATTAGTACTCAGAACTTAATGACCCAATTCAGAACTACTAGTATTATTCTTAGGTAAGTGACAAAATTAAAACTAGAAACCAGATGTCTCACTGAGAATTAGGAAGCAATAATGTTTCAAAATCACTAATTATTGAATCTCTACTAGGTATCAGGCTCTGTAGAAAGACTTTTCAGGCTTTATTCAATTTATTTCTAAAAATATCAAGGTAAGTGACATTATTGCAATATTATAGGTGAAGAAATTGAAGTTTAGAAAGGTTAACTAGCTGGCCCAATGGCAGAGCAAGAATTTGAAGCCAAATGGTTTAGACTATAAAACCCATTCTCTTTTCATTTTGTCAAGCTGTCTCTAATCCAACAGTACTTTTATTGATTAAATATCTTCTCTTGTGTCACGTTTTATCTTCTTCTCTGCCAGGCACTTTCACACGCAAATAGGAGTCTCATTTAACCCCAGGGAAATACTGTGCAAATTGCTTTTTTAAAATAATTTACAGATAGGAAAACTGCAGCTCTGTGAGGGAGGGACAGTTCCCAAAGTCACATGACTTATGTGGCAAAATCCAGGTACCACAACTTCACAATGAACCTGTGGTGGCATCACATTTTTTCTGTTTGTGTCTATTCATCAGGGTGAGCTTCTTATTATATTGTCAGTGACCTCAGCACATGGATAATCTCATATAGGGTGAAGATGAATTCATCATACATGTTCAGCCCAATGATTGAAAATAAGATATACATGGGACCTAGAAATCTCCTTCCAAAAATATCCAAGGGACTTCCTTGGTGGTCCAGTAGTTAAGAATCCACCTGCCAATGCAGGGGACTCTGTTCGATCCATGGTCTGGGAAGATTTCATGCACCGTGGAGCAACTAAGCCCGAGCACCACAAGTACTGAAACCTGCGTGCCCTGGAGCTCCTGCTCCACAACAAGAGAAAACACCACAATGAGAAGCCTGTGTACCACAAGGAAGAGTGGCCCCAGCTCGCCACAACCAAAGCAGTCTGAGTGCAGAAATGAAGACCCAACACAGCAATAAAATGAATGAATAAATACATCAATAATTTTTTTTAATATGTAAGCTAAAGATCATGTGCTAGGTAGCCCCTGCCTTCCAGACAGCTCCCGTGCATCTTTCCTTTGTTTCCCATCTGAGGAGTTTGCCCACATGGACACCATGAATCAGCCCCTTTCAGCCTCTGGTTTTGCTTTGTCCAGCCCAGACCCAGGATGGTATTTCCTTTTGCGCCTGCCATGAACATTGGAAAGAACAAACCAAAGTGCTAAAAATAAAAAATAAATAGATAAAAAATCAAAAAGCAACTCCAGCGATCTTAGTAAAGACACACATACACATACACAATGTCTCCTTTGGAATTTTCACTATGTAGCATGGTCAAAGGCCCTTTTTAATTCTGATGGTTTATTGAGGTTTCTCTTGAGATGTAAGCCCTTAAATATGTTCATTTCTAACACAGCCCAGCTTCGGCTACTTCAGATGGGCATAATCTTCTCCATCAATTATTTTTTTAAACAATTTGCAAAATGTATTTGAGTTTTACAAGAGAGCTTAACAACATGGAAAATAGAGCAGTGCTTGAAGCCAGCTAAGTGCACATCCCTTGCACTTAGAGGAAGACAATTCTAGAGTTCTGAGCATATGTCTTAGTCTCCATGTATTGCTAAGGCTTTCCCCCTAATTGTAAGTTTGCTCCTCACCACCTGCATCACTATGGACTTAATTGTATCAATATATGAACATAGGAAGTTTGGTTTGAAGCTTCATGAGTGTTGAGTTCTAGGACACCAGCAGCAACATAAACCATGGTATTTTTACTAATAGTGTTGTATAACAAGAACTTTTTTTCAGTAAATCCAGCCATGTTAGTGCAGAAACACCCGCATCTCAAGCATAACGGTAGAAAAGATATTGTTTTACCCGTAGGTCCAAATGTTCAGACAAGAGGACATGGTTCAGCTAACCTTGATCTAGGATCAAATCCTAGCTCTGTTGATGTCTACCTGAGTGGTAAGGACACATTTCCTCCCCTTTCTGACCCTCAATTTCCTGTCTATAATTATTTCCCTTGCAGGGCAGTACATCCTTTACGGGATAATAGTGAGAGCTAAATAGAAGTCAATGGGGCTCATGATTCTATGTAAATACTTGAGAAATATGAGTTCTCCTCTGAGCCCCACAGGGGAACAGAACATATAAAAACTGTCACTGACTCACTGACCTCATAGGCAGAGCCCATGTCTTATGCACCTTCTTGTAGAATCTTTAACTCAACAGGGAAGTCCCATTTAGTCTATAATTCCGAGGAGTCAGAATACATTTGCCTTTGACGTCTAGCTCTACACACTCACCTTAGTTTGACTGTCTTTGATGATGCCGGAAAACAAAGCAAAGTTAAAACAAACAAACAAACAAACAAACAAAAATACTGCTTCTCTAAGCAGATTCTGGTGGCCTTCAGAAACGTGCCACCATAACCCTTATGTGTAGACTTGGAATGAAAGTACTCAGGTAGTAACAGGTACTGCTGCTCTTCTGCAGACAGCACATGGCAGGCACTCTGAGAGATCCTAGGTTTGGTTTGGTTTGGTTTTTAAATTTCAGTGAGTAATATTTCATTATCATTAACTTCAATTTCTAATTCACCCCCAATAAATCAGTCAGCTCAAAACTCAAAACAATGATGGAGAAGAACATAGAAACTGACAAATGACATGGGCTTTGGATGCTTTTAGAAGGTGCTCCGATGGTTCTAGACTTTCCTTTGGAGAACGGACCACCATATGGAGGGGTCTCTAATGCAGCAGAGCCTCAGAAATTGGCAGGGACATTCCACTGGCTGGGACCAAGAAGGCTGCCCCGCGGACCATCCTTTGTTGTCCCACCTTTATTCAGCTATGTGTCTATAGCCTGTTGCGGGTGTTTCCTCTGCAGAAGGAAACAGTAACCCACTCCAGTATTCCTGCTCAAGAATTCCATGGAGAGAGGAGCCTGGTAGGCTATGTACAGTCCATGGGATTGCAAAGAGTTAGACATAACTGAGTGACTAACACGTGGGCACACACGCACACATACACACACCAGTTCAGTTCAGTTCAGTTCAGTCGCTCAGTCGTGTCTGACTCCTTGTGACTCCATGAATCGCAGCACACCAGGCCTCCCTGTCCATCACCAACTCTGGAGTTCACTCAGACTCACGTCCATCAAGTCACTGATGCCATCCAGCCATCTCATCCTCTGTCGTCCCCTTCTCCTCCTGCCCCCAATCCCTCCCAGCTTCAGAGTCTTTTCTAATGAGTCAACTCTTCACATGAGGTGGCCAAAGTACTGGAGTTTCAGCTATAGCATCATTCCTTCCAAAGAAATCCCAGGGCTGATCTCCTTCACAATGGACTGGTTGGATCTCCTTGCAGTCCAAGGGACTCTCAAAAGTCTTTTCCAACACCACAGTTCAAAAGCATCAATTCTTTGGCATTCAGCTTTCTTCACAGTCCAACTCTCACATCCATACATGACCACAGGAAAAACCATAGCCTTGACTAGACGGACCTTAGTTGGCAAAGTAATGTCTCTGCTTTTGAATGTGCTATCTAGGTTGGTCATAATTTTTCTTCCAAGGAGTAAGCATCTTTTAATTTCATGGCTGTAGTTATCATCTGCAGTGATTTTGGAGCCCAAGAAAATAAAGTCTGACACTGTTTCCACTGTTTCCCCATCTATTTCCCATGAAGTGATGGGACCGGATGCCATAATCTTCGTTTTCTGAATGTTGAGCTTTAAGCCAACTTTTTCACTCTCCACTTTCACTTTCCTCAAGAGGCTTTTTAGTTCCTCTTCGCTTTCTGCCATGAGGGTGGTGTCATCTGCATATCTGAGGTTATTGATATTTCTCCCGGCAATCTTGATTCCAGCTTGTGTTTCTTCCAGTCCAGCATTTCTCATGATGTACTCTGCATAGAAGTTAAATAAGCAGGGTGACAACATACAACCTGATGTAATCCTTTTCCTATTTGGAACCAGTCTGTTGTTCCATGTCCAGTTCTAACTGTTGCTTCCTGACCTGCATACAGATTTCTCAAGAGGCAGGTCAGGTGGTCTGGTATTTCTATCTCTTTCAGAATTTTCCACAGTTTCTTGTGATCCACACAGTCAAAGGCTTTGGCATAGTCAATAAAACAGAAATAGATGTTTTTCTGGAACTCTCTTGCTTTTCCCATGATCCAGCAGATGTTGGCAATTTGATCTCTGGTTCCTCTGCTTTGTCTAAAACTAGCTTGAGCATCAGGAAGTTCACGATTCATGTATTGCTGAAGCCTGGCTTGGAGAATTTTGAGCATTACTTTACTAGCATGTGAGATGAGTGCAATTGTGTGGTAGTTTGAACATTGTTTGGCATTGCCTTTCTTTGGGATTGGAATGAAATCTGACCTTTTTCAGTCCTGTGGCCACTGCTGAGTTTTCCAAATTTGCTGGCATATTGAGTGCAGTGCTTTCAAAGCATCATCTTTCAGGATTTGAAACAGCTCTACTGGAATTCCATCAACCTCCACTAGCTTTGTTCATAGTGATGCTTTCTAAGGCCCATTTGATTTCACATTCCAGGATGTCTGGCTCTAGGTCAGTAATCACACCATCATGATTATCTGGGTCATGAAGATCTTTTTTGTACAGTTCTTCTGTGTATTCTTGCCACCTCTTCTTAATATTTTCTGCTTCTGTTAGGTCCAGACCATTTCTGTCCTTTATCGAGCCCATCTTTGCATGAAATGTTCCCTTAGTATCTCTAATTTTCCTGAGGAAATCTCTAGTCTTTCCCATTCTGTTATTTTGCTCTATTTCTTTGCATTGATCATTGAAGAAGGCTTTCTTATCTCTTTCTGCTATTCTTTGGAACTCTGCATTCAGATGCTTATATCTTTCCTTTTCTCCTTTGCTTTTCTCTTCTTTTCACAGCTATTTGTAAGGCCTCCCCAGACAGCCATTTTGCTTTTTTGCATTTCTTATCCATGGGGATGGTCTTGATCCCTGTCTCCTGTACAATGTCACGAACCTCATTCCATAGTTCATCAGGCACTCTATCTATCAGATCTAGACCCTTAAATCTATTTCTCACTTCCACTGTATAATCACACACACTTAGATATCACTAATACAAATATAGCACAAATGGAAAAGAAAGGGTCCCCTCGCCCACCTCCTTGACATGAGGTTCTTTTCTGGAAGCCCATTTTAATCATTCTCCCTGAGTTCAGACTGCATCATCATCATCTATTGTAATCATCCCAGATGTGGCTGAGAGGCGCCTGGAAGACTCACCTTCTCACTCTTGTGAGCTTTAGGAAGCTCCCAGGGTGGCTGGTTTGCCAGCTGGGAGCAGTGCATGCCCTTATCCACTTGCCCTCCCTTGAGCAAATCTGGCACCAACAGTTGGCAGGTCAGCTGCTCAGGGACCCCAAGCGGGGTGACACAGAGAGCTCTCTGGGTGCCAGCCCTTGGCTGCACATGCGGTTCACCCCGTCAGAGCCTCCTGGCTTAGAGCTTGCAGAGGACACAAGATGACAAAGAATCTCTCACCCTTTGCCGTCACTAGAGAGGACTTCTTGACTACTACTCAGAGCCCAGAGGACTCCTCTGCCATGTGACCAATGCTGCCTCGTGTCCCTTTTGCTGCTATCTCAGTGTCCTCTGCAGGAGGCTCCCACACTCTGGTGACAACGCCAGCTGGGGCCTTGACAGCTTGCCTGTGATTCTTAGAGTGCTCTGAGAGGTGTGGGCTTGCCTTTGGTCTGCAGAGACTCCAAGCCCCTCATTTAATTAGTTTATTTAAATCCGGAATTTCTCTAGGTTATCAAAAGTGGTAGTAAAGATAGTGGAAAATTAATCCAACCAAAGATGTAGACATAGGGAAAGGTTGATTTCCTCTTTTGGGGTATTAACATTCACTAAACTGCATTCCAATTATCCGTAAAATGATTTTTTTTTTAAGTTTATGTCTGGTTTGGTATTCAAAGCAGACAATGGTTCTGTTGAAAAAAAAAAAAAAATATGTAGGACAGCTATAGAAATTAGTACAGGCCCCTAGGCCCAGGGTCTTTCAAAGAAATGAGGCCAGACTCAAACAAACTCAGGATAAGGAAAGGGAAGAGGTAAACAGACTTTGAAAAAGCCTCCCTGCCTGCCGCACCATAAAAATTCCTGCTCGGAGTCACCGCCAGCAGACGCCACCTTGTTTTGTCTTGGTTGCCTGGTTTATTTTTCCATGTTTCTCTGCTGCAGTTACCAACTTTTAAAATTATAATCATATAGCATTTGTCTTATAGTATTTTTTTTAAGTTTTCAGTAAATTTGTTTAAAAGGTCACCCTCTGGGGACTGGGGGTAGGGTCATGTATTCTGAGAGTTGATTTCCTCCCACTTTATTTCTCAAATCTCCCTTGTCAATTGCATGGGAAAATTTCGCATGTGAGCTCAGAATCGCGGGGATGTCATTTGATGCTTTGGAGTCCCCTGGCCTGCCCTGTTCACTCCCTGCATCCAGAAATCTCTCCCTGCTCCAAACAAGCCTTAGGGACATTGATCAGACCCACAAACCCTGTGCACGGGTTCCACATTGCAAAGGCTTATACAGCTCACTTTACCTAAGCCTCAAGATGCTGGTACCAAGAATCTATTAGGCATAGCTCCCAGCATCTACCAGCATCTTTCGCATCCTCCTAGGTCTAGTCCAATTCTGAGAGGTAGTTAGGGAGGAGTAGAGAATCCCACAAAATGTGATGGCTCAAATAATGGTCCCATGGTTTTCTCACACATTTATGGTGAGGACAGGGCTGAGAGGGTATAAGCTGGGCAGCTGGAAGGCCTCACTCTCCCACCTATCCCCTGCCCTTGAGTGTCTCCCAAGGTGGGGTACACCCTCCACAGCTTGCACAGAGCAACATGCATGCCACGTAGCCATCCTGACCAATGCCATCAGCTAAGGTAGCATGAATAAGTTTCTTTCACTGCAAGGAGATCCAGGTGTAGTGCAGGGGAGGATGGCTCAGATATAAGCACGGATTCATGCTCAGAACAGTTTGTTGCAAAGGTTCTCCTGTTTTCTTTCATTCCCCTTGTTTGCTCTTGCTGATGTTGGGACTACTTGTTCTGTTTCATTGGTTGGTTTGATTCTGTTTCTTTTCATCATTGAAGCTGGCAGGTGGTCTAGCCAGGATGTAACCTCTAGCTGTTCTGACGCTGAACCCAAGTGGAGACTCAAGATCTAGACAGTCTTCTTGGTTTTGCTGTTAAAGGATGCAGAGGAATTGACCTAAAGCCTAGAGGTCTGCTTTTTATTATGTCCACTCTGTCTTGTGCTCCTTCCTATGGAGGGTGTGTCTCCCACACCCGGGGTGAAGATCTAGTCCTGGACTCGCCATCTGGCTCCATTCAATTCCTGGCTCTTTGGCCTCACAGCTTTGGCTGGGTGGGTTGCTTGTCACTCAAGACTTACTCTTTCACAGATAGAAGGGGACAACCATAATGTCCACCTCATATCTCTGTAGGGGGATGGGGGGGCCTCTGTGAGGATGCTAGGTGAGCCCTTGGGGAAGCTATATTCCAATACACGGTCTTCTAGATTCAGCACATGCCTGTACTTTGACCCATCAGAGCAGGAGAACCCCCTGCCTTCAAGACACCGTTCAAGCTAAGACGACGAGGAAATCAGCAGTGCTCTTAACGGAGTGAGACACAAGGCCTGCCAACATTCTGGGGGCCATGCAATCTTGCTAGAGTCTCACTGGATTTTACAAGAGAGAGGAAACCCCCTCCAAGATGCAGACCAGCTGCCCCACCTGCCAGATGAGATATGCCTTCATAGTCAGGTTTGATTTGATTTTAAGGAAATATAGCAATGCACTCTTATTTTTTAGAACTGTATCTTGCCATAAGAAACATACAGTGGAGTCCTCTGTAATTCTCCAACAAAATTGCAAGATATTACAATCCTTTGGAAGGGAAAATTACTGCAAAGTTAACTGGCAGATGCAGAACACTCATCCCTGTACACATGTGGTTCCTTTAGTTTTCCTGAGATCATTCCTTCCCATTTTTGTCGACACCCAGATCCATTCTGTCCCCTAAGGCACACGCCAGCCTATCTTTCAACACATATCGTGTGTCTACGTGGCAGGCAAAACACTAGATGGTTCACTTACATTGTCTCATTTCATCTTCGTATCATCTCTGCCAAGGAGATGCTCGTACTATAGAAACCAGATGAGGACATTAAGGATAACTTCAGTTAAGTAGGTCACCCCAAATAATACATGTATCAATTTTTATTTATTTTTTTAAGTGAGGTCATTACAGGAAAGGCTGGAGGCAGTTCAGTCATCATCCTGCAGCATCCCTGATGGGCCTTTTCGAGACCTGGGCGGACACTTCAGGGTGAGGCTGTGAAGGAGGACCCCACGATGAGCCACCAGGACTTGCTCTGAGAGCACTGGGGCTTTTGCTGCAGATTCTGGCTCTGGCCAGGCCCCATCTCCACCCACCTCCACATTCAGGTCACACAAATTCTGCAGAGACAACTCCTGCTGGGACTTTAGCTCCTTCAAGCCCTGGCTCGGTCATCCCTGAGGTGATCGGCTGAGCCCAGGGAAAAAGAGAGACACACACTTGTCTATCAGGCCCCCGTGCTTTGGGATTTCTTCTTTCTAAGTCCTTACAAGGTCCCTGCAAGGTCAGCATGCTCATCATTTCAATTTAGAGACAGAACACGGGGGCTGGACGATGTGAGCGGAGTCTCCCAGCTTAACAGGGAATCAGGGCAGAGGCGAGGGTCCCACGGTCTGTGGCTCACACCCAAGCAGGACCATCTCGTCTGTGCTCAGCAGAGACCAGGGAAGGGCCACGTGGATGCGGATCCTGCGGTGATTCCCCTCCGTGAGCTGATTTTAAAGTGTGATTAAGGACTTGCTCTCTAATTATTAACATGTTTTAAACATTTTCTCCTCAAGGAGATAATGAGTTTAAGGTGGTACCCCCATGATTGAGCATTTTTCCTTGAATTCTGCGCTTGTCCTGGTTGCTGGCCACATGGTAGTATTGAAGAGGTAATTATTCATTAGGTGGCCAGTCAGGATTTTAAATGGCCTTCTCTGGGATGTGAAGAGGATTTTTGCTATCCTTGAGGCATAAAATGTAAAAAGTTAAGTATCCATGAAACTCAAACGAAAAAGAAGTGTGATTACCTTTGCCTCGCTACATGCTCGGCTAAAACACTGAGTGGTCAGATGGCCGCCATGTTGACCCAACAACCAACAGACATTGCTTCCTCGTCTGCGTTATCACCAACAGCCGTATAGCTAAGTTTATGACACCTATTGTCACTCAGAATGCTTGCAGAAATTGTGGACAAAGAGTTCATTCTCTTTGCAGAATTTAGGGAGAACATTTGTCATTGATCCATGCCTTTGACACAGTCAGCGTTTTTTGTCCCAAACTATTTCTCCCTCTTCCATGCTTAACTGTGTAGTAAACATATCTGAATCTCTCTCTACCTCAGTTTGCTCATCTGTAAAGTGGGGCTCGTTACACCTACCTCCCAGAATAGCAGACCCTACTTCACACGGTTGTTGTGAGAATTAGGAAGGAGACAAGATGGAGGAGGAGAAGGACCTTGAGCTCACCTCTGCTCAGGAGAACACCAAAACCACAGCGAACTCCTAAACAACCATCAACAGCTATTATGAGAATTAAATGAACAGCTGAGAACAATTCAGCACAGTACATAGAATATTGTAGCCATGAACCAAATATTTGCTCTAGGCAGGTTAGACATAAGAGATGCAGGTTCGATCCCAGGGTCAGAAAGATTCCCTGGAGGAGGTCACAGCAACCCACTCCAGTATTCTTGCCTGGATAAGCCCATGGACAGAGGAGCCCGATGGTCTGCAGTTCAAAGGGTCGCAGAGAATTGGACACAACTGAAGCGACTTAACATGTAATCAAGCTCATTCTATGATTAGCTTAAATCCCTCGATAAGTGTCAGCCTAGTAACAATTGATTTTTGAAGGGGAGCTAAGAGTTATTACTTTTTAAACCTCTTTGCATTCATTCTGTGGTTTTTTTCATCAGCATCTATGCTTACTTATTTTATAGCTGTTTAACATGAAGAACCAACCTTTTACATCACATTAAAAGATGAAGATGGACGGAAAATGATAATGCCAGGTTGAGATACACATGCTGTGTGGTCAGGTAGGTTTCCTCACTAACTAAACAAGTGGATTTCAAAATAAAAGGCAAAGGATCCCCAACCATACTCTTGGAAAAAAAAATAGGATTTCTATGCATATTTGCTTTCCTCTAACAAGCCAGACTTCAGCAATACGTGAACCGTGTACTTCCAGATGTTCAAGTTGGTTTTAGAAAAGGCAGAGGAACCAGAGATCAAATTGCCAACATCCGTTGGATCATTAAAAAAGCAAGAGAGTTCCAGAAAAACATCTATTTCTGCCTTATTGACTATGCCAAAGCCTTTGACTGTGTGGATCACAAGAAACTGTGGAAAATTCTGAAAGAGATGGGAATACCAGACCACCTGACTTCCCTCTTGAGAAACCTATATGCAGGTCAGGAAGTAACAGTTAGAACTGGACATGGAACAACAGACTGGTTCCAAATAGGAAAAGGCTGTATATTGCCACCCTGCTTATTTAACTTCTATGCAGAATACATCATGAGAAACACTGGGCTGGAAGAAACACAAGCTGGAATCAAGATTGCCAGGAGAAATATCAACAACCTCAGATATGCAGATGACACTATCCTCGTGGCAGAAAGTGAAGAGGAACTAAAAAGCCTCTTGAGGAAAGTGAAAGTGGAGAGTGAAAAAGTTGGTTTAAAGCTCAATATTCAGAAAACGAAGATCATGGCATCTGGTCCTTTCACTTCATGGGAGATAGATGGGGAAACAATGGAAACAGTGTCAGACTTTATTTTTTTGGGCTCCACAATCACTGCAGATGGTGACTGCAGCCATGAAATTAAAAGACGCTTACTCCTTGGAAGAAAAGTTATGACCAACCTAGAGAGTATATTCAAAAGCAGAGATATTACTTTGCCAACAAAGGTCCATCTAGTCAAGGCTATGGTTTTTCCTGTGGTCATGTATGGATGTGAGAGTTGGACTGTGAAGAAAGCTGAACGCCAAAGAATTGATGCTTTTGAACTGTGGTGTTGGAGAAGACTCTTGAGAGTCCCTTGGACTGCAAGGAGATCCAACCAGTCCATTCTGAAGGAGATCAACCCTGGGATTTCTTTGGAAAGAATGATGCTAAAGCTAAAACTCCAGTACTCTGGCCACCTCATGTGAAGAGTTGACTCATTGGAAAAGACTCTGATGCTGGGAGGGATTGGGGGCAGGAGGAGAAGGGGACGACAGAGGATGAGATGGCTGGATGGCATCACTGACTCGATGGACGTGAGTCTGAGTGAACTCCGGGAGTTGTTGATGGACAGGAAGGCCTGGCGTGCTGCAATTTATGGGGTTGCAAAGAGTCGCACACGACTAAGCGACTGAACTGAACTGAACGTGTTAATAAACTGAGCTGTCCTGTTCATGTATAGATCTTGGCAAGCTATATGTAGAAAAGGAAGAATGAGGGGCAGTGGTGATGCAGTGCTTGAGACTCCATGCTTCCACTGCAACAGGGTTTATACATAGAGAGAACTAAGATCTCACATGCCGTGTGGTACTACGAAAATATTAATAAGTAAAATCTAAAATACTTTAAAAAGAAAGAATAAATACATTTATGTATTAGAAATAAAAGCTTTTTTTTTTTTTTTCTAATTGAGCTTCAGGATCAGAAATTTCAAGGCTGCAGATTTAGTGATGGGCACCAGTGACATGGGTGGAATTCGAGGTGGCACAGATATGGCCAAGTACTTAGACCAGGCTCTGTGAATCCTGAGCACTGCCTTCCAGAGTGTAAGAACTGGGTCCCCCAAGGCAGGTGCAAGGTCTGACATATTGTACAAGCTCAATAAACGTCAGCTGCTATTTTATTCTGATTAGCAAGGCCCTATGCTGAGTGTTCTATGATATCACTTCTAATTAACCCTCATGACAGTCATCCACAAGGATGCCATATTCTTCTATTTCAGGCACAGCCACCAGGGAGAGTGTGGGATTCGCTCAGTCAGGCAGCCTCTTCTCTTCAGAACTGGAGCCACAACCTGCATGTCAGGTGTACAGGCCCGGCTCTCCCGCGTTTTGTCCTCACCTGAATGGAGCCAAGTACAGAAGTGTCTGCCATCCAGTGAACTGAGGGCTTCCTGGGTGGCGCAGTTGGTAAAGAATCCACCTGTCAAGGAAGGAGACTCAAGGGCTGTGGGTTTGATCCTTGAGTTGAGAAGATCCCCTGGAGTGGGAAATGGCAACCCACTCCAGTATTCTTGCCTAGGAAATGTCATAGACAGATGAGCTTAGTGGGCTGCAGTCCATGGGGTTGCAAAGAGTTGGACACGACTGACCACGCACTACAAAAGGAGCCAGACACAGAAGTGTCTGCCGGCCAGGGAACTGAGGAGTTGGGTGAAAGGGCCTGGTCTTTCCAGCCCACTCAGTGGGCTACGTAGGGAGGTTCCAATCTCCATCCTTTCGTGGAGCTGATTTTAGGACTCAACAAAAACACACAGCACAGATGATGGGTTGCATAACCAACCACACGATCGTGGCCCCAAAGTGGAAGAAAGGAAACATGGGCTTCGGAGCCACACTCCTGGTGGGGACCCAGCCCTCTGCTCTCTTTATTTGGAAACTGGGGTCTTTTTTGTTTTCTGTGTCTCTAAGAGATGATAATACCTAGCCCTTAGGGACTTTGAGATAATCCAACACAATGTAAATTCCTTATGCATAGATCCCTGAAAAAAAATGCAATCGCTGCTACTCCATCTTACTTTTCTTTATAAAAGGAATAAATGTGTTCAACTGAACTATAACTGAATCTTGAAAGACAAGTCAGCTATCTTACAAAAAGCCAGAAGCCATACCCCAGACAGAAAGGAGCATAATTCTTATCCCACATCCCTTCCTTAATGCCTTCTCTTCACATCACAGACCCAAGCAGGACCTTGGAGACCCCAGCCTTTTTTCATTTCTTAGTTACAGGAAATGAGGTCACAGGGTTTATATTTCTGGCCTAGAGTCGCGCAGTGAGCGCACAGCAGCATCAGGACTCAACCCGACCCGGACTGTTCCTCCGTAAGCCTCTGCCTTTCTTTACTCTGGCTTTCCTTACTTGGTCCCCTCTCCCCCCTCCCCCGCCGCCTCCCCATCAATCTACCGAGCCTGAGACTCCAGACCTTCTCGGAATCCATGCAAATGAAGCTGCATGACATTGTGTGAGTGCTGTGCTCTGGCTACTGTGGGTGACTCTGGGCCACTGTCTCCATTCCTGCCTTGATCCATCTCTTCCGTGTTCACTGGGATGATTACTCTGGAGTTCTCGGGAACTTACCCAGATCCCGAAACCATTCCATGTACAGTATGTTGCTGGCTGCCTGGAAACCTTTCAACATGTGAGTGGTACCAAACATGCACCAATGACCACAAGCACATGTGGTTCACACATGCGCACACAGACACCTGTGCCCTCACACACACAGCTCACATGTCCACATGTACATGCACTCACACATAGCTCAAGTACTGCACACACAATTCACAGTGCACACATAGACAAATATGCACACATACACACACAGAGCTCACACAGGACACACATAAACACTGGTTCACACACTCAGCTCACATAGTGTGCACACACATACACATGTGTGTATACAGCTAACAGACACACATGCACACACACAAATGTCCCCTCACACACAGCTCACATGTACACACACACGTGCACTCATTACAGAGCTCAAATACTGCACACACAATTCACAGTATGCATACAGGCAAACGCGCACACACAGAGCTCACATGGCATACACATGCACACAGGTGCACATACTCAGCTCACACAGTGTACACACACAAATACACAGCTCACACATGCCACCCCTACATGTGCTCACACACACAGCTCACACATGTGCACTCAAACATATAATTCAAACGCTGCACACATAATTCTCAGTGCACACACAGACAAATGAGCATACATGCACACACATGGAGCTAACATGGCACACACATACACACAGGTGCACACACTCAGCTTTCACAGGGCACATACACACATGCACATGTGCACACACAGCTCACACAAGCATGCACACACCCAGAGCTTTTCCAAGGCATGCCATCTATTTTGCACCCCAGCCCTGAGTGATTGATCAGATGAATCAGAAAGCATGTGCAGCTCCGTCTCCTCTGAAGACAACCTGTGAGACAGAGCCTCCCTGAGCTGGTGAGAATGGCTGGCATCTGCAGACGTGGAAACCACTTACAGATATTATAAAACCCGCTCTGATTGTGTCATGATGATTGCTGACAGCTAGTGTCTGTCAGCTAGGGAGAAAAAGGATAAGAAAAGAAAGAGGCTTTGCCCCCCGCTAAGGTGTCTCAGCTGGTGAGGCTGAGCCCCTGGTGTCCAGGAAAGATGCACCATCTTGTTTGTCCAGAGGCTCCAGCAAGTCCTTCTGAGGCCAAGCACCAAGGTGCTGGGGTCCCTCCCTCCCCACAGTTCCTGCATCCTTCACCCCTAACCCTTTTGACTGACGAGTAAGAACGGTACCTAGGAACAAAGGCTGTTACATAAAATCCAAGGCAGCATATTAATATTTCATTAGCATTTCTTTTCTCTCTCAGGCTGACTGGCAGCTCAGTCAAGATAGTGGCAAAGCTGATTTTAATTATTATTTTTTTCAACCTGCATCGCTTCCCTCACTGCCTTTTCCTGCTGTAAATCAGTCGGAATGTTCCCCTTCATTATTACCATAAGCGCTCAGCAGTCTCTAATTACTCCAAAGAATTTCTTATCTTTGATTTCTAAAGCTGAGATTTTCAAGGGAGAAGGAGGAAGAGGGAGAAAGCCGCAATTAACCATGCAGCTGTTAGTTGTCTGTCTGAGTCTAGAACCGCACCATCCCTGCCTGCTTGCTGGGCTGTTTGGGGCAACTGGCTACAGGGGTGATGTGAGGGTCTTCGTATCAGGGAGAGCAATGTGGAACAGCCACACACACTGTTCAGGCACACTCCTCAGAATCTATTTTTAATATCAAGATGATGAAAGAGCAGGCTGGAAAGGTATGGAGCACACATGCTAAATAGGCAACCCTGCATCCCAGCTCCCAGGGAGGAGGCTGCCCCTGCAGCCTGGGACACCAGGCTAGGGCACTCCCCAGGCACTCTCCATCACCTGAGCCTGTAGCCTCGAGACTCAGCCAGACACATCTCCTGCCAGGAAATATCAGAAACCACCTCTCAGAGACCTCTCTGCCGGGCAGACAGCATCCCTGGGCTGCTTCCCTGGAAACAGTTCTCCCCTCCCCGGGAGAGTGCAGAGCAGAGAAGAGGGACCATCTCAGATGAGTGATGAAAAATATATAATCTCACCACCCTGGAGGCACATAGCCTTGTCATTAGATATAAAAAGCTTCTTTCAGGGGATTGCATTAGCTTCCTGGTATTATGACTTACAAGCGGAGCAAAATGCAAATTGAGGGTTTTCATGATAATCGGTCTTTTCTCTATTTCCCCAGAATTGAATCTGCCTCTGGCTGTCTCTTTGAGTTTTATTGTGTTGACGAGTTTCAAACTGATTATTCCTTGGAAAATAAGGAAATAAACAGAAATGAAGATAGAACACAGGGCATCTATCTAATAGAAATATTACCGATAGCTGGGATCCAGATAATGTTTGTGCTCATGTTCTCTTTGGGGTGGCATTCCCATCTGGGTAGTGGGGGGTCAGTGTAAATGGGAGAGACGAGGACAACTGAAATTAAGCCACGGGTACATTCCAGACCAGCTGTGCTATACAGACATTCAACCCAGTGGCCCTCTCATAGGCTGATGGGGGGAGACCACCTGCACTAATGAGCCTGTGATTATTCAGCCCCTCGAATGGCTCATGTGGGCATCCCCTCTGGAGGGCAGCGCCGAGGTTTTATTGAAAGCAAGGCTGAAGATTTATGAGGCAGAAAGCACCCCAATCAGGGACTAGCTGAAATCTCTGCAACTCATTCAAATCTTGATGGCCAAGTGTTCCAAATGCAGTTTGAAAAGGTGAGACACCATCCCCATCATTCTAACTTGCTACAAGCACTTGGGGTGGGAAATCCAATGGACACGTGAGCCCCATGAGGCTACCGGCATGGAAGCATCCTATAAAGTGCCGTGAGGTGTCAGGAATGCTCAGCAAGCCCTTCTGATTCCTGACTGGGGAGGAGACTGGAGGTTGAGCAGCAGAATCCACAGGAAAACCAAAAGCAGGGAGGCCGGGAGTGCAGAGTGCCCTGCTCTGACATTCAGGGGGCTCTCGGCCATGCAGACAGCCCTTGAGAGCCCCGCTCCCCCACTCTCTCTTTCATCAAATGAGCAGGATGCTCTGCCTTCCTCATGGTGTTCACGAAGAGAATCCAGGTAGACACACCAGGACCAGAGCAAAGGCAGTAAAATAAACCTCTTGCTTTCTGATGAATGCAAGGTTATATATATTTACATCCACGCAACATTTGGTTTGACTGCATCTGGGTAAAGATGAACTTGCCCTTGATTAGGCTCTTCCTCTCTGAATCAACTACCTTACTATTTAAAAAATATGTTGTTCTTATTCCCTAGTCTATTGCATTTTTATTTAATCAGGATCCTGTGTCTTTACCAGGATACGAGGTATCATTCCTCCAAAAATTAGTTTTGACTTGATATATGGTAGAAGAATATAAGGGTGTCCCTTGTGGCTCAGCAGTAGAGAATCCACCTGCCATGCTGGAAACCTGGATTCAATCCCTGGCTTAGGAAGATCCCCTTGAGGAGGGCATGGCCACCCACTCCAGTATCCTTGCCTAGAAAATCCCATGGACAGAGGAGCCTGGTGGGCTACAGTCCACGGGGTCACAAAGAGTCAGGCATGATTCAAGTGACTGAGCATCCACACATGGAGAAGAATATAAATTTCTCATTGCATATTGAATTAAGCGTCATGTCTTCAGAACTTCCAGGCACACACAGTTCCACAGTGGTTTAAAGAAATGGTGTGATCAGTTCGGGGCTCACAGGCTCGCTCTCTGTCAGTGATTTAAAGTGGGAGGCATTGACTCAGGCATTAACAAGCCGCTGAGTCAGCACAGTCAGGAGGAAAGGCGCAGCTCTGGTTTCTCCATCTGTAAACTGAGATTGATAATCTCTTGCCACCATTACTCCCAAAGAATATGTGTGAACACGGCTGGGGTTGATGTCTGCTGAGAGTCTTCGCCTGCTCAGAGAGGATGCACAACCATATCCACTGGGTCCAGCAGCTACTAATTAAAACGGTATACATAAAATAATAAGGGTTGCGATAGGGTTGGTTCTCACCTGCACAACACTGCAGTGGTGTCCAGAGCAGCTGTGCATGTATTCTCTACCTTTGCAGAGAAAGAAATTGAGATGGAGGAGGTCAGTCATTAACTAAAGTGATGAAGCTAATAAATGCCAGCTCACATCTGGCATCTAGAAGTCCATTCCCCACACTGACCTTTATACTTTGCCCTGTGCCATCTCCTTGCTCAGTCCTGACTCTGAGTACTTTATTTTTTTTTTTTTTTTTTGCCCTCCTGGAACTGGAAAATTGGATTACGAGTCAGGAGACCTAGAGTCTACCCCAGGACTTCCTTGGGAAACCTCTTCATGTCTAAGAATATGGGGCTGTTCACTTATAAAAATCTGATGCCATCTGAAATTCAGTAAGGCTTTTCCAGTCCTAAACTTGAGTGCATGCCATAGCATCACGTAAGGATGTAAAGGAGGGAAGGATAAATACCTTTTACTGGATCTATTACATAGTATAATTTTACTATATATTTTTGTTTGCATAAATCATGTAATGTGTGATACTTAGTACATTTTCAAAATTGGGTATTTGAAACAAAATTCATTTCTGAGAAATCTTACTATAAAACACAACAGAATATAAAAAAAATGATCTGAATTATAAAAGTTCGATTTAGACTCTTTCAAGACTACCTTTTTTAAATTAGAGGGTACGACAGCAGTGGATAAGTAAGGTCCTCAGGATTAAAAAGCTATGGAAATTTTTTAAAGAAAAACTTAATTTTTAAAATTCTGACTTTTACATTTAAAACCAGATTTGAAGATACTCCAGTCCCAAGTAAAAACAAGGCAGATTGGTGTAAAAGTGGCCATTAAAAACCTAACTTCTAAAAAAGCCTTTCTTATTTTCCAAAAATTTGTCCTTTTAATTTTATTTATTTTGTTTGTTTGATAAAGACCTTTTGTTTCCTAAAGTTCTTGTCAAAATGCAAATCTGTAATATGAGAACATCATACACTTTTCATTAGATTTTCCTATCATCGATCTGTTAAATTCCCCTTACTCACCAAGAGTTTTGGAAAATCTAGTCAAAGAATAAGTGATTATTGCAGGGGAAATTAGAGGCAGAAGGAAACACCCAGGAGAGTAGAATATTCCAGTATACAAGTGTCCCTCATGGGTAGTGTGACAGCTGAGAACATCTCTGTGATGGAGGGAACCAGCCAAAATGCCTTCCTTTGTTTACCTGGAGCTGAGCCTGAGTTCCAAGGTGGCAAATCACACTTTCCAACCCTGAATATCATGAACAAGACTTACCCCAAACAGCTAATTTTCTAACAGGATAACTTAGATGTTAGGACTGTGATCCATTAAAAGGAAAAGATAAATTAGAATCCACTCAAGACTGTGTGCTGTGCGCTTGTTCTTGACTGAGGAAGATGACAAGCGATATGGTAGAGACAAAAAATACCAAGACACAGGTGCTTCCTCACATCTGGTTTTCAATCCTGTAGGAAGACTGAAATATATGTTCCTAGCCTCTGAACACAGTACAATCATTTCTTCACTCTTTAAGTGCTTGTTTGTACCCATAAGCTCCTGGAAAGCAAGGATTATATCTTAATTTCTGAAAGCTCTCTCTGCTGACTCTGATACTAAAGTACAGCTAATCAATATTGGCTACATTAATGTTAGAGGTACTAAAGCAATGGAATTTTAATTTTTGACAAGTAAGTAGGTAGGACAGATATTATAGAACATTTTCTGGGATAAGTAGTCATTGAAGTGGGCTTTAAATACCCTGTTAGCAAAACTACATGGGAGTTGGGTATCCATGCTTATATAAAACCCCAATGCTTTCCTGGCAGAACTTTTTTATGAATCATTAAGCTTTTGTGTTGCCTCCTTTCTCTGCCAGGAAATAATTCTCAAAACCTAAATCTGTTTAATCTAGAAGAAACTGGTATTCGTATACTTCAGTTAGCCAAGCTACAAAGACGGCTTGCATGCAGTCTAGGATAGCAACCACCCCCCACCCCCAAATTTGTGCTTTCATATCTTCAGTGGTGGTCACCCAGGCAAATGAGAGAGTAACGTAGGTGGTAGGTTTGTTACTTCTGGTACAGCTGGGCTCTGGTATCTAACAGAGAGAAAAGATGTCAACAATTTATGAGGCATAGCACCTGGAATAGGGGTCCAGCTGCCAGTACTTAAAGTCTCAACAGGAATTAAATGCATGAAACAAATATAATAACACAAATTTCAACTGGTATAAATCTTTTCAATACTGAATCTCACATGGCTTGAATAATCTCCAGCTTCGAAAGAGAGGGAAATAGAAGCATACAGAATGATTTGAGAAATGGAATGTAAAGCAAGCCAAGCGTTCACAGAGTTGCAAAGCATTATGTCTGAAAACAATTCTAGGGATCAGTGTTTTTTCAAAATATGGATTAGAGGTCTATATCAGAATCATGAGGCTTGGGGGCTCCCAGTCAGATTTTCTGATTCCCTCTAAAAGGTTTAACAGATCTGGGGTGGGTCCCAGAAATCTGCATTTTTAACAAGCACTGTTTTTGTTTTTCAACCGACTCACTTCTCTCATATGGTCATTCTGTGAAATTCGATGCCCAGTGGGGAAGTCCATTCACAGTGAGGGAAATGGGCCTTGGAAAAGCTCGCTGCATGAAATCGATTAAGGACTGGGGCAGTTGTATTGTACTAAGAGTTTTCCCAAAGAGCCATCGGCATTCGCCTTGGCTGTAATGGGAATAAGTGGGTGGATATTCATGCTTCGTCAGCGTGCTGAATGGGGGTGGTGTGCAGTGTAAACTAGAATACATTTCTCAACACACAGGCAAAGTGTGTGCCATAAATATGGTTTGAGTGTGAAAATGAGTATATGCCAAGCCTGGGGAGGCAGCTGCTTCTGGAATATAGGTGGTGAGCCTGGTCTTTCTACCAACGTGTGTCTGCTAATCTGTTAAAACAACTATCAGGCGAATTAAAGGGAGATGATTTTTATCTATACAATAAAGAAATCCATCAAGGGCCAGAGAGTGAATTTTTTAAGGCTCTGAGACTAGATAGTCAATATCACAGCTATTCAATGTTGTAGCTTGAAAGCAGTCATAGACACTACATAAACTAATAAGGGTATCTTTATCTCAATAGAACTTTATTTACAAAAAGAGATAATGGCCAGTCTAGGTTCGATGCAGGATACCGGATGCTCGGGGCTGGTACACTGGGATGACCCAGAGGGATGGTATGGGGAGGGAGGTGGAAGGGGGTTCAGGATTGGGAACACGTGTACACTCACGGCAGATTCATGTTGATGTATGGCAAAACCAATACAATATTGTAAAGTAAAATAATAATAATAAAATTAAATTTAAAAAAAGAGATAATGGGTCAACTTGACCTAGAGGCTCAAGTTTGACAACCTCGATTTATAGCATGAAATCCAGGTTTATAATTAATGCTATTAATTTATAGCATTAAGCTTTCATGAGCTGTTGTAGCTGTTTACCTGTTTAGCAAAAATTTGGAGTCTTAAGGTCTTTCATATACCATCTATCTTTTTTTAGAAAGAATGGCAGGTGTATTAATAAATGTTACAAATGAATGGTGCAGTGTCTTGGACTGTGTGATCATCTTTATGAGTAGATTTTGTTCAAAAATTATTAGCATAAGTCTTTTAGTTTCATCTACCATTTTCCCAAAATTTTTATGCAGGAGTACACGCAAGTCCATAGCACTCTTGACCTATTTTTTTCTAGGTGAGGGGTATCTCGCATGTATGTGTTCCTTTTATACCTAAATGGCACGTAACAATTCCCCAGCTCTTCTGCTCTGGTTTGTCCATTGGGTTCTATGTGTTGATCATTGCAATTTCTTCTTTATTCCTTTGTTGCACATGGACGTGACCCAGTCTTGTGGGAACTATAGCAACTTGCATTGGGAATTGCCACTCCTGTTTGATGACTGTGCTTCATGGAGAACAAGTTTTCCTTTCACTGAGGATCTCCACTGCCAGGCTGACTTGGCTGAGATGGAAGAGCTAGAAGATGATCTGAGGTCAAATGAGGGGATGGCTCTCTGTTTCTGTGTCACAGTCTGACCTGAAGATGTTTGCAGAGCCTGGAATTGTATCTAGATATTTTCAACAGTTTTAAAGAAGCACCTTTTACATTTCATCCAAAGTACTGTGTGGATGTGTGTGTGTAACCCAAACCCAGACCAAGACAAAAACTACTTAGAGACTCTGGACTGACTCTCCTGCTCTCTTTGCAAGTGGGACTTGAGCTTTCAGCCTCTCCAGTTGCTTTTCTCTAAAAGTAGGGTCTGCATTTACATGTCTACTCAGCTCCGGTACAAGGAGGTGAATGCTGCCTTCCGCAGAGGAGGGCACATCCCAAGATTCAACTTAAGGAATTATCCATCCTTCCAGAAGCAATCCCTCATCTGAATTGTGATCTCTTGCTCTGAGATTTCTTTTTTTTCCTTTTGGCCAGTAAATTAATTTATTTTCCCATTAAATCTCAGGGTCCCCAAAGGCTCAATTCTAGGTCTGTACTTCTTTCTACTTCTTATTCTTTGAACAATGGTTTCCCTCCCCAGCATGGCAATGACTATCTATGGTCAGATTATTTTTAACTTAAAATTATCAGCATAGTTTTTCCTCTGGAATCTAAATGAAGAGACTCTACAATGTCTTAGTGTCTTGAACTCAAGTATCTTAAGACATTTTAAGTGTGTTGTGTGTTTTTATTGCTTTCTTTGTCTTCTGCCCATATTCCTTGCCATGAATGGTGCCACCATGGGAAACGAAACCAAAGAATCACCACATGCTCCTGCCCTGTATCTCCCTGCCATATCCAATCAGATATGACATCCCATATATTTTACCTTCTCAATTTCTTTCAAATCAAAATGCATATTTTCTGGTTAAAAAGGAAAAGAAGATTTGAATATATTATTTCATTACAAACTTATACATCTTCTTTATCAAATACTAGAGAGTGTATAAAATAATGCAGAAATGATATAAGCTCTCCCTTGCAACAACTCAGATCCCAGAGTTAACCCCAAGAGTGCTATGTTTTTCTATACAAGTTTATTGTAATGCAAAGTGGTCACAGGACTGGAAAAGGTCAGTTTTCATTCCAATCCCAAAGAAAGGCAATGCCAAAGAATGTTCAAACTACCGCACAATTGCACTCATCTCACATGCTAGTAAAGTAATGCGCAAAATTCTCCAAGCCAAGCTTCAGCAGTACGTGAACCGTGAACTTTCAGATGTTCAAGCTGGTTTTAGAAAAGGCAGAGGAACCAGAGATCAAATTGCCAACATCCATTGGATCATCAAAAAAGCAAGAAAATTCTAGAAAAACATCTACTTTATTGAGTATGCCAAAGCCTTTGACTATGTGGATCACAATAAACTGTGGGAAATTCTGAAAGAGATAGGAATACCAGACAATCTGACCTGCCTCTTGAGAAACCTGTATGCAGGTCAGGAAGTAACAGTTAGAACTGGACATGGAACAATAGACTGGTTCCAAATAGGAAAAGATGTATATAGGAAAAGGCTGTATATTGTCACCCTACTTATTTAACTTATATGCAGAGTACATCATGAGAAACACTGGGCTGGAAGAAGCACAAGCTGGAATCAAGATTGCCAGGAGAAATACCAATATCCTCAGATATGCAGATGACACCACCTTTATGGCAGAAAGCAAAGAACTAAAGAGCCTCTTGATGAAAGTGAAAGAGGAGAGTGCAAACGTTGGCTTAAAGCTCAAAATTCAGAAAACTAAGATCATGGCATCTGGTCCCATCGCTTCATGGCAAATAAATGGGGAAACATGGGAAACAGTGGCTGATTTTATTTTGGGGGGCTCGAAGATCACTGCAGATGGTGATTGCAGCCATGAAATTAAAAGACGCTTACTCATTGGAAGGAAAGTTATGACCAATCTAGATAGCATATTAAAAAGCAAATACATTACTTTGCCAACAAAGGTCTGTCTAGTCAAATCTAGACAGTTTTCCAGTAGTCATGTATGGATGTGAGAGTTGGACTATAAAGAAAGCTGAGCACAGAGAATTGATGCTTTTGAACTGTGGTGTTAGAGAAGACTCTAGAGGGTTCCTTGGACTGCAAGCAGATCCAACCATTCCATCCTAAAGGAGATCAGTCCTGAGTGTTCATGGGAAGGACTGATATTGAAGCTGAAATTCCAATACTTTGGCCACCTGATGTGAAGGGCTGACTCATTGGAAAAGACCCTGATGTTGGGAAAGATTGAAGGCAGGAGAAGGGGACGACAAAGGATAAGATGGTTCGATGGCATCACCAACTCAGTGGAGATGAGTTTGAGTATACTTTGGGAGTTGGTGGTGGACAGGGAGGCCTGGTGTGCTGTGGTCCATGGGGTTGCAAAGAGTCAGACACGACTGAGCAACTGAACTGAACTGAACTGAAAAGTAGATTCCCATATACTTATTTATAAATTGTCTCTAGCAACCAATTCTGCTGTAACTACATGATTTACTGGTTACTTTAAATATACTTTTAATTGAATGCAATTCTCCGAGCAATGTAAAAGATCACTGTGCCCCAACAAAAATGAAGTCCTGTGGTCAAGATGGTCCTTCAAGAATAATTGGAGTTGTGGTTTGGATGGATAAGCAATTTTTAATTGATTTGCCTTCTAGTCCTAGAATTCAAGCACAAAATGAAATGAATCTCTGTGCTGTTTTGTGAGGTGCTAAGACTTTTAAGTTTTCATCAGTTGACAAAGGTGGAGAAGCCATATGTAGAAAATCCACATGCCAGGACCATAAAATGAACACACACTTGGTCTCTGTGTAAGATTGGCTCCAGTCCAGCCTGGTTGTGGCCAGGTTCTATAGTCCCTGCCATAGACTCCGTTCCAAGCCTTCCACCGCTGTCTCTGCTTCCAGCCATCCTTCAAACGATTTTCCAAATTGTTGTTTTTCTGTTTACCACTCTTCAGTAACTTCCCTTGCCTTCAGGATGAAACACCAACCCCAGACAGGAATGCATAGCACATACTGTCCATCCCACCTCCCCTCTAGGACCATTGTTAGCTAGAGACCTTAGCTAGGGCTTCATTCAGACCCAAGCCCTACGAGGCTCCCACCTCTGTGGAATCCCTGATGCTTTCTCAGCTTAAACCACCTTCTTTGACCTCATCTACCTAGGATCTAACTCATTCTCCAAGATTTAGTATAAATATTTCTTCAGCTGAAAAAAATCTAGATTATAAAACTGTATGTATTTCATGATTTGTTGTATTGTTCTTAAAGTGAAATACATGGTGCAGGATAAATAAGGAATTTGGGATTAACATATACACACTACTATAAATAAAATAGATAAACAACAAAGACATACTCTAGAGCATAGGAAAATATACTCAATATTTTTAAATAACCTATAAGGGAAAAGAATCTGAAAAAGAACATGTATAACTGAATATATATATATATATGTATGTATATAACTGAATCGCTGTACTGTATATCTGAAAAAAACACAATATTGTAAATCAACTATGTTTCAATAAAAGTAAAATACAGAGAAAAGTCTTCAAGTACATATGACAAATTAGGTAAAATTTTTCAAGTGACTTTCTCACCTTATTACATTTGTTTTCTGCAATGAACATATACTGGTTATGTGATGTCATTTTAAGACTCAGTTCAGGTATTTGATTCCTGTGAGAAGCAATTCCTTCCTCATTCTGATTTTGCTCACTCACAGTTGTGACTTTGTGTATTTGCTCTATCCAGAGCACTCTGAGCTCAGTGTCATTTTTGTTGTTTAGTGGCTGAGTCAGTGTCTGACTCTTCGCAACTCCATGAATCACAGCATGCCAGGCTTCTCTGTCCTTCACTGTCTCCTGGAGTTTGCTCAAACTCATGTCCATTGAGACAATGATGCCATCCAACCATCTCATCTTCTATTGCCCCCTTCTCTTGCCCTCAATCTTCCCCAGCATCAGGGTCTTTTCCAATGAGTTGCTTCAGGTGGCCAAAGTATTGGAGCTTCAGCGTCAGCATTAGTCTTCCCAATGAACAGTCAGAGTCGACAGCAACTATCATTATTCTGTGACTGTTTCTTAAGAAGTCTATCCTGGCGGTCAGGACATGCACCCATTTTGAAGTTGGTACTCACCTTTCTTCTGGGCTTAAACCCCAGCACCCAGCAAAGTGCCTGGCACATAACTCAGTAAACAATGAATTAAAGAATCAGTGTATTAGATCAAAAGCTACTGAGAAGCAGAGCCAGATTATACAAGCATCCCTTTTCTTACCATCACCTGGATGGGTGAGTACAGGGAAATTTCCACCCAGACAAGAAGTGATCACCGTCCGCATCTATAGTACAAACGTGCTGGCACCCTCAGCAGGAAAGCTGTCTAGAAAAATCTAAGTAATAGCGGAGTGTGGATAGACCTTATGAATATTTATGAACCAAGGGTCTTAGCAGCCAAGCTAAGCACAGAATTACAGCAATTATCTGAATGATTTACACACGCACAAAGCCAGCCCCAAGCAAAACTGTCAAGGAGGCTGGAAGTCGGCTGTCCTTCCTGCCCTGTTCCTCCTTCTGCCTTTCAGTGTGCCCTGCAGGGGCTTGTGGTTCTCTGCCCACCTGGAGGGTCTCTTGTGCCAACTCCCTCCAACCACCTCCTCATCCTCCACCCCTCGTGACAGGTCTCAGGTGACTAGGCTTTTCCTTCCAATTTCTAATGGATCTATTCCCTTGGAGCTTAAGTATTTAACTAGCCAATCCAGCCAACAAATTTGACATTTCAATTTATGTTGAGCTATAAACTGACCTTGCTGTTTTATTTCACTCTCTGTTGTTGATATAGAACCTTGTTTAACAGCCTTTAGTGCTAAGGTTCTTTAACTGAATTTCAGGTATGAGAGGCTATAACCTGATTTAGTAAATGAATATATTTTGAAGGCTGGCAAAAGCTTGATGATGTATTAAATACCTCAATAACAGAACCATAGAGAAGGAAGGAAATTTGTAAGCCATTTAGTTTGATGTTCCCCACAATGAGTTTCAGTTCAGTCACTCAGTCATGTCTGACTCTGTGACCCCATGAACAGCAGCACTCCAGGCCTCCCTGTTCATCACCAACCCCCAGAGTTTACCCAAACTCATGTCCATTGAGTTGGTGATGCCATCCAACCATCTCATCCTCTGTCGTCCTCCTCCTGCCCTCAATCTTTCCCAGCATCAGGGTCTTTTCCAATGAGTCAGTTCTTCACATCAGGTGGCCAAAGTATTGGAGTTTCAACTTCAGCATCAGTCTTTCCAATGAATATTCAGGACTGATTTCCTTTAGGATGGAATGGTTGGATCTCCTTGCAGTCCAAGGGACTCTAAAGAGTCTTCTCCAACATCATAGTTCAAAAGAGTCAATTCTTCAACCCTCAGCTTTCCTTACAATCCAACTCGCACATCCACATGTGACTACTAGAAAAACCAGAGCTTTGACTAGACAGACCTTTGTTAGAAAAGTAATGTTTCTGCTATTTAATATGCTGTCTAGGTTGGTCATAACTTTCCTTCCAAGAAGCAAGTATCTTTTAATTTCATGGCTGCAGTCACCATCTGCAGTGATTTTGGAGCCCAAACAAATAACGTCTGTCACTGTTTCCACTGTTTCCCCATCTATTTCCCATGAAGTGATGAGACCAGATGCCATGATCTTAGTTTTCTGAATGTTGAGTTTTAAGACAACTTTTTCACTCTCCTCTTTCACCTTCATCAAGAAGCTCTTTAGTTCTTCTTCACTTTCTTCCATAAGGGTAGTGTCATCTGCATATCTGAGGTTATTGATATTTCTCCTGGCAATCTTGATTCCAGCTTGTGCTTCTTCCCGCCCAGCATGTCTCATGATGTACTCTGCATATAAGATAAATAAGCAGGGTGACAATATACAGCCTTAATGTACTCCTTTCCTTGTTTGGAACCAGTCTGTTTTTCCATGTTCAGTCCTAACTGTTGCTTTCTGATCTGCATACAGATTTCTCAAGAGGCAGGTCAGGTGGTCTGGTTTTCCCATCTCTTTCAGAATTTTCCACAGTTTTGCTACACAAAGTATTTGGCATAGTCAATAAAGCAGAAGTCGGTGTTTTTCTGATTCTCTTGCTTTTTCAATGATCCAACTGATGTTGGCAATTTGATTTCTGGTTCCTCTGCCTTTTTTAAATCTAGCTGAACATCTGAAAGTTCACGGTTCACGTATTGTTGAAGCCTGGCTTGGAGAATTTTGTGTGCTACACTGCTAGCTTGTGAAATGAGCGCAATTGTACAGTAGTTTGAACATTCTTTGGCATTGCCTTTCTTTGGGATTGGAATGAAAACTGAGCTTTTCCAGTCCTCTGGCCACTGCTGAGTTTTCCAAACTTGCCAGCATGTTGAGTGCAGCACTTTTACAGCATCATCTTCCAGGATTTGAAATAGCTCAACTGGAATTCCATCACCTCCACTAGCTTTGTTCGTAGTGATGCTTCCTAAGGCCCATTCAACTTCGCACTCCAGGATGTTTGGCTCTAGGTGAGTGATCACATCATCATGATGATCTGTGTCATGAAGATCTTTTTTGTACAGCTATTCTGTGTATTCTGCCACCTCTTCTTAATATCTTCTGCTTCTGTTAGGTCCAAGTCCATACCATTTCTGTCGTTTATTGTGCCCATCTTTGCATGAAATGTTCCCTTGGTATCTTTAATTTTGTTGAAGAGATCTCTAGTCTTTCACACTCTATTGCTTTTCTCTATTTCTTTGCAATGATCACTGAGGAAGGCTTTCTTATCTCTTCTTGCTATTCTTTGGAACTTTGCATTCAAATGGGTATCTCTTTCCTTTTCTCCTTTGCCTTTCACTTCTCCTCTCTTCTCAGCTATTTGTAAGGCCTCCTCAGACAACCATTTTGCCTTTTTGCATTTCTTTTCCTTGGGGATGCTCTTGCCCACTGTCACTTACCTCCGTCCATAGTTCTTCAGGCACTCTGTCTATCAGATCTAATCCCTTGAATCTACTTGTCACTTCCACTGTATAATTATAAGGGATTTGATTTAGGTCATACCTGAATGGTCTAGTGGTTTTCCCTACTTTCTTCATTTTAAATCTGAATTTTGCAATAAGGAGTTCATGATCTGAGCCAGTCAGCTCCTGGTCTTGTTTTTGCTGGCTGTATAGAACTTCTCCATCTTTGGCTGCAAAGAATATAATCAATCTGATTTCGATGTTGACCATCTGGTGATGTCCATGTGAACAGTTTTCTGTTGTGCTGTTGGAAGAAGGTGTTTGCTATGACCAGTGCATTCTCTTGGCAAAACTCTGTTAGCCTTTGCCTGCTTCATTCTGTACTCCAAGGTCAAATTTGCCTGTTACTCCAGGTATTTCTTGACTTCCTGCTTTTGCATTCCAGTCCCCTATAATGAAAAGGATATCTTTTTTTGGTGTTTGTTCTAGAAGGTCTTGTAGGTCTTCATAGAACCATTCAAATTCAGCTTCTTCAGCATTACTGGTCAAGGCATAGACTTGGATTGCTGTGATATTGAATGGTTTGCCTTGGAGACGAACAGAGATCATTCTGTCATTTTTGAGATCGCATGCAAGTACTGCATTTTGGATTCTTTTGTTACCTATGGTATATTCACAAGGAATTTATACACATCAATATGGAAAGTGCTGATTTTCTGGTAGGTAAGTGAAAATAGAAATATGTAAATAGGTAATTAACAAAAGGAGAAATGCAAATAACCAATAAACACGTACACTGTACAAAAATGTATAAACACAGAAGCATTCATTTCATTGCTCTTTATATTGGCAAATAAATCAGAAGTCATCTAAACATTACAAAAATGATGCAATGAATAAGTGATTCATAATTCACAGATGAATGTAACAGTAATTACCTATTAAAAATATGGCCATTAAGACAAAGCAATAATAAAAAGATTTGATTATTTTATAATTTTTAGCGAAGAAGCTAAAAAATAATACGTATTATGTAAGATGTTAATTCTTTGAAGACATCACGGAATAAATGCTCTAAAGGAAAATTCTCCAGGTATTTTATGTCTCTTGACAGTGTTCTTATAAGAGCTTCTTATCTGTGTTTTTCTGTACTTGCTGTAATAGCACATAATCAATTCAGTCAGAAAAACAAAGTTTGACCTCACCAATGCTTCCCAGGGCAGAGCAAAGGCAATGTCACCCTGACGTGTGGCGCTTTCACAGTGTGCCTCCACGTGCTGCTCCCAGACCTGTGGCAACCTCCTCCAGCACCCTTCCTCCCCAGCGATGACACGGTCTTTGAACCCCACTCAGTCTGATCTGTCCCTATGCTCTCTACCACCTAGTCTGTCTCCCCTCCTCTGCTGAACAAAAATTACTTACAGTTTACAGGCTGCCAGGAAGGAAGAGGTGCCCTAAACTACAGGAGGCCGTGCTGGCCTTCACCCGCAGCACTCATGGCCAGGACAGGGACCACATCTGCAGATGCGGTTTCTTTAGTGTAGCAAGTAAGGAAACAGAATCTATAGATTCATTTGTCTCTTAAATCTAATGATAACAATGGGGAAGATGATGATGTACTTGTGCTTTTTCACTGTATTTAATCTTAATTTTCAATTTATTTAGATTGTATTTTACAACAAAATCTGTCCACACATATTGGAAATAAAAGGGAAAAAAAAAATAACAAAGACTAAAGCAAACCCAGCTCTGGTTCCTCACCACAGGAACTTGGAGAAGCAAAGTGTTGAAGACCCGGTCTCCAAAGCACAGGAGGGGTGAGGCCTTTGGATCAGACAGCCTGAGGTCCAGAAGAAGCTTCAAGGAAGCCAGGGGCTGAGAAGGGCTGGAGGGCACCCTGGACGAAGGAGGCCTTCTCAGGATCGCCTGGTGGGGAAGGAAGCTGAGGATGGCAATTGCTATTCAGAAAAGTCCATCCAGTATAAAAATCTACCAGTAGCCAAGGGAATCTTCCTTTCCCTGGCTCTTCCAACCACATCTTTTGAAAAGCGTTCTTTGCCCTATTGTGGGCCTGAAGTGAGTGCCCAGATGTGTGTGGAGATCAGGTTACCCTCCCAGCCTCCAGCCCACACCCACCCCCACCACCCCCGGAAAAGTGACACCGGAGGCAGTTTGGAAAAAAAAAATGCAGGAATGATTTCGTGATTTCACATTTGTGTCTCTAGGGTGCTGCCTACTCTTTTGTTAAAAAGAATCTTACGTTTTTGTAAAAACAGAAGCCCACCTTCAAAAAAACAAACAAACAAAACCCCCCAAAATCCCTTCAATGTAGCCTTCTTGTTTTCAAACAGATGTAGGATTATGCTGCCAAATTAAACTAAGAACTTTTGTAAAATTTGATCTTGATGAATAATAGCAAGCAAACAAGAGAGACAGAGAGAGATATTCATTTCAATAGAAGTCACCATGGCCCCTGAGATGGGAGTAATCCCACTATTTTGTTATGGGATTAGATGTGGAATCATGGTTGTGCTTCACTGAGCGTTCTGAAGTATCATTGTTCTCATTTTTATTACCTTCTCTTATCAATTAAGAAGTCTTATAATGCTTTCTACATTTTTCTATCATGCTGTCACTTTATTTCAGTGAATTTTGCATATCGCTGGAACTGTCTAGCCAAGGGAATATACTTCAGATTACACACACAAGTAGGGCCCCAGTGTCTCTGACCCCCAGAAATACAGACAGAAGTGTGCTAACAAAGACTGCCTTATACTGGCTTGTCCCTCTCACCAGAGGATGGAGTTGATGAATCCAAGGTCAGGAGATCAATCACCATATGAGCCACTTAAGCCAAGGCTGAAGCAGAGCTGTGCCCCCAGCCAAAGCTGCACCCTGTCACAGTCATCTTGTAAATGTCAGCCACCAGCCACAAGTGCAACTAGAAATGAAAACAGGGCTCATTCCAAAAAGCTTCTAACCAACAACTAACTGCAAAATCATTCTGAAATAAAACCACTGTCATCAAACTCCCAGTGATAAGAGGTCTCTGTCTTTAAAGTATCTGTGTAGACATTTCTTCACTCTCCTAAATATTATTTATCACAACAGCCCTTAAGGAGGTAAATTAGGTGTTATTACTTCATTTTAGAGATGAGAAGTCTGAGATAAAAACATTATTTTAGGGACTTCTCTAGTGGTGCAGTGGATGCAAGTCCACCTGCCACTGCAGAGGACACTGGTTCAGTCCCTGGTCTGGAAGATTCCTCATGCCTTGGAATGCGAGGCTGGTGCACCGCAACTACTGAGCCTGCGGGCATAGAGCCCTTGCTTCACAGCAAGAGAAGGCACTGCAAGGCCTGTGCATTGCAGCTAGAGAGTAGCCCCTCGCTGCAACTAGGGAAAGCCTGCTCACAGCAATGAAGACCCAGCCCAGACAGAAATAAATAAATAAACAAATTATATTTTTAAGATGTTACTATAATGATAAGCTTTAGAGTCAGGACTCCTTCAAATGCCAGTAAATATTTTCCCGAAATGAATGTTTTAGCGACAAAGCAAAGGTAGAATTTGGGCATAAATGGTGAAACTTTCTTTCTGGTTTTATCAAAAGGCAGGTGTGTATTATCACAGAAGGTAAGAGCAGAGTATGTTTGGGATAGGCCCTGGGGTCATGAAGACTGTCAGTCATTTGGGTGGGCGGGCTGTGAAATATTTCACTTGGAGATGAAATAGCCATTTGACAGTCTCTAGTCTCCTTGAGACGTAGAAATTTTAACTCTTAGCCAATTAAAAAAAAATCAACTTTCATCTCAGTCTCTGCAAACGTTCACCCGGTGTTTGTGTTTATCTAGGAGACTTAAGGGCTTCCCTGATGGCTCAGTGGTAAAGAATCCACCTGCAATGCAGTCAGAAAGATCACTCGGAAAAGGATGGCAACCCCACTCCAGTATTCTTACCTGGAGAATCCCATGGACAGAGGAGTCTCACAGGCTACAGTCCAGGGGGTCTCAAAGAGTCAGACATGACTGATCAGCTAACACACACACACACAACACACACACACACACACACGAGACTTAAAGCAAGCTCACTGAGTGCCAGCTGATCAGACACCCTTCACAATGCATCAGTCTGTTTGATTGTTGGTGTTTAGCTGTTCAGTTGTCTTTTTGCGACCCCATGGACTGCAACACAACAGGTTTCCCTGTCCTTCACCATCTCCTGGAGCTGGCTCAAACTCATGTCTGCTGAGTTGGTGATGTCATCCAACCATCTCATCCTCTGTCATCCCCTTCTCCTCCTGCTTTCAATATTTCCCAGCATCAGGGTGTTTTCTAATGAGTCCACTCAGTTTGGCAGGTATTCTTGAAAAAGGATTTGACTCCAGTTACTCTAATTCTCTATTGACCAAGCAAATTTTCCATTCTCACATGTGTTTTTAAGCAGTATTTTTACAGAGAGCTTATAGGCTCAATGGTCAACATAAATTAACTTCTCATTTGCATTATCTCTGTCTAGCTCACATAGACAGAATGCTTTCTGTCAGTGAGGTACTAGGATAGACGTTTTTACACACACAAACACCAAGGCCCACCTTTTGAGACCCCAAAGCCTTTGGGATTCTGCATCAAAGATAAGGCAAGGGAGATTAGCATGCCTCCCCAAAGCTGACTGGACTGGGACACCTGCTGATCCACCCAGGGGGTCACACCAGCACATTTGGGTCCACATTTCTACACATCCCCAGAACGCCCTCTCTCTTTGCTGTGCTTCACATCCCTCTCCCATGCACGATCCGCTCCTTTTGCAGTAACAGCTCCCATCCCATGGTTGCCATGACGAACAGACAAGGCATTGTTAAGAAAGATGAGAGCTGAGACCTTCACTTCTATTTCAACCTTGCAGTTTATTTTTACTCTTGAGTTCTTAGTATTTTATGACCTGCTTCATTTGCCCATGAACTCCAAATGATTTCCAGAAGGATCTGGACTTTATCAGATATGTAAGTAACAAAGGTCCTCCTTTGTCTTCCCTCTTACTCGGCAGTGATGATCAAAGTACCAACACCATGAGATCTGTGAGCCAATTATGACAGAGTGATCCGAAATTAGTCTAAGACAAAGGAGCCACATATTTAGCACCACTCGCTTTATGTGAAGTTGCTCAGTCGTGTTTGACTCTTTGCAACCCCATGGACTATAAAGTCCATGGAATTCTCCAGACCAGAATACTGGAGTGGGCGGCCTTTCCCTTCTCCAGAGGATCTTCCCAACCCAGGTATAGAATCCAGGTCTCCTGCATTGCAGGCGGATTCTTTACCAGCTGAGCCACAAGGGAAGCCCAAGAATGCTGGAGTGGGTAGCCTATCCCTTCTCTAGCAGATCTTCCTGACCCAGGAACTGAACCAGGGTCTCCTGTGTTGCAAGCAGATTCTTTACCAACTGTTATAGGGAAAGCTGGCCTTATAAAGGGTTGTAAAAATGTTTAATAATGGAGAAACAATTAAGAAGATCACAAATGTTAGTCAATGAAGACTCAGTTCCAACCAAAAGCACTTTGCATGTTTGAACATGTCCGCTCCATTAGTAGGATAAAATAGCAACCACGTGGCAAGGTAGATTCTATCACATCCTCCTTACAGCTAAGAAGTTGCAGTTCAGAGCCATCCACTACTTGCTCAGGACTGTTCCAGGTGGCAAATAGTAGACACAGACTTCCAGACCCAGAGTTTGCCACACTTCAAGGCATTCCTCAGGCTTCAACAATATTCTTCTCTATAGATTAATACTTTACATTTGCTGCAAGGTGGTCTTTTGCCAGCCTGAATGGCATGAGCAAGGCTTGCTGGTGCGAAGCCATCCCTGGGGATACCCCTGCCATGCAGAGCTGTGATATCACTCTCCTAGCCTGAGCTTCTCTAAGTGCAGCCAGAAAGGACCCTGAGCCTTGCACATTTTACTCCAAGTGAAAAGTGGTTCTCACGCTTGCTGCACATTGGAAACACCTGCTAGGATCTAAAAATACTGACTCCTTGATCCCTCACCTCTTAAATTCGCATTTAATTGGTATGGAGTGTAGGTTGGGCATCAGGCTCTTTAAAAGCTCCCCAGATAATTATAGTATGAAGCAAAGTTGCAGAACCACAGCTCTGAAGGTTTCAAGGCAGGATAGATTCTATAATAATTTTCTCTAAACCCTGTAGTGTACTAGAATCACCTGGACAACCTGGTAAAATGCACATTCCCCTGTTCGTTCTGTGATACTGATTCAGCGAGTCTGGGGTGGAAACTCACTGGGTCTCATGTATTAATAGCTAGTTGATGGCTGGTGATCTTTGGCTCCTGAAGCGTGGACAGATTAGAAAAATGGCTTACTTCAGACTCTAAGAATCAACTGACCTCTCTTAACACCATGACTTTCAAGTAGGTTTATTTCAAAATTCAGTGACAATTATACATGCTTGCCTGGTGGCTCAGAGGGTAAAGAATCTCCCTGCAATGCAGGAGACCCAGGTTCAATCCCTGGGTCAAAAAGATCCCCTGACGAAAGGAATGGCTACCTACTCCAATATTCTTGCCTGGAGAACTCCATGGACATAGGAGCCTGGCCAGCTACAATCCATGTGACTGCAAAGAGTCAGACATCACTGAGTAACACTGGCTTACTCATCACAGTTTGGCAGATCTCTTAGAGAGAAGAACACACTGATGCCCACCAGCCCATTTGAAGAGGAACATTCTATATTGGCATCCAACACTGGGAAGGACACAGAATCCACATCACTGCTCAGAAATTGCTTTTTCTCCAAAATACTTGCTAATTTCATTTCCCCTCAATTTCTTCTTTATTCTGATTATTTTGACAGGAGGACTTGAGCTATTAGGTTGATGCAAACATTTTGGCAAAGCTCGTTATCTGCTAACAGCATCTTCCTAAACAAGAATCACTGGCTGGATTGCAAATAAATGTCATTGGAAACTTGCAAGAACTTGGACAATTAGGAAGGTCTATCATCAGCTTCCACTTTCTTTGCATCATTTGTTTTTAATTTTTGGAACCACCTGTGTCCTCCCCTTTCTACCTAATACTTCTCCCCTAGGAGCCCAGGGTTAAATTAGCTTACTTCTCTCATCAAATCAAAGCCTACTCCACAGAAAGTACCCAAAATCCATTAGATCCTTGATATGAAATATTGAGAATAATTTAAAATGCTACTGTCTTAGTGAAAGTCATGTTTATACCAGATTTACAAAAAGATATGCAAGAAAGTAGAATAGAAGTTGAACATTTATTGTACAGCAGCCTGTACTCTGTGGGGAACTCGAGGAAGAAGAGTATGACATGGCCCTCATGTTAAAAAGCTTCCAGTTCTGCAGGAGATGAATATCAAGCCAGTGCAAGTCCTGGGGTGACTTGAACAGCAAAAGCTTTAGGACCTATTGGGCTTCATTAGCCACACCTCTTGTTTCTTACGCCTTTGTGAACTGTTGGGTCCACACTGACTCTGGTCCTTTAATCCAAATAAGCTACTTTCTCTCCATCTAGCACTCAGCAGTGAACAGGTCAAGCTATGGTTACCTGAAAGCTGGCTAGGATCTTGGATCTGTTCTCACTTCAACTTTGCCCCACTTACTCAGATGTTTGGATTCGACCCTAACCCAGTCCTGGATCCTGTGGACTTAATGTAATATTTGGTACTCCTGTTCCTTGCCCCTTGACTCCAATTAACCCCTCATGACTCTGCAGGGAATCCTCCTGTGTCTCCTCCCCTTCTGTCCTCCCCAGCACTTCCTACAGTACTTGGTCACACAACTTACAGCAATGGGCAGATTTGAAGAGCTCCTGTTTGGGAATTGTTTAGCAGGGCTAGACTGACACTCTTCATGGAGACTAATTATAGGATTTTCTCATTCTCAACTCAACTCGTAACAAAGGATTATAATGAGTATCCTCAAGGAGGCTATTCATATCTGGAGAACCTTGGTTCTAAGGTAGATCTTATGGCCAATAACGAAATATCAGATTTAAGTGACTCCTGCCAAAACCACACTACAGATTTTCCTTGAAAATCTACATATATTGTCATCTTACTGCTTTCTTTTAGATTCAGGATTCTGAGGCTCTATTACTATACCCTATACCTTAGGAATAGGATGACAACTGTAAAGAAAATTACAGCTAAAATTAAAATATTTGCTGAGCTATGAGAGGTGTTATGGGTTCTCTCACCTGTACCAAAAAGTGATATGCTGAAGGCCTCACTTCAGTGTGGTGGTGTTCGGAGAAGGCAACTTTGGGAAATAATGAGGTTCAGAGGAGACCATCAGACTGGAGTCCTCATGATGGGATTGGTTTTCTTATAAGAAGAGACACAGGAAAACTTGTTCTCTTTACCCTTCTCCCAGTTCCATCTGCGTGTGTGTGTACGTGTGTGTGTGCATGCATGAAAACACAGCAGAAAGGCTACATGAGGACAAAACAAGAAAGTGGCCATCTGCAAGCCAAAAAGGGAGTCCTCATCAGGAATGAATAGACTGGCACTTATAATCTTGGGCTTCCCAGCTTTTAGAACTGTGAAAAATCAGTTTCCACTGTGTCAGCCACCTATGGAATGATGTTTTGTTCAGGCAGTTCAGTCACTCAGTTGTGTCTGACTTTCTGCAACCCCAAGGACTGCAGCATGCCAGGCTGCTCTGTCCATCACCAGCTCCCAGAGCTTAATCAAACTCATGTCCATTGAGCTGGTGATGCCATCCAATCATCTCATCTTGTGTCATCCCCTTCTCCTGCCTTCAATCTTTCCCAGCATCAGAGTCTTTTCAGATGAGTCTGTTCTTCATCTCAGGAGGCCAAAATATTAGAGTTTCACCTTCAGCATCTGTCCTCCCAATGAATACTCAGGACTGATTTCCTTTAGGATGGACTGGTTGGATCTCCTTGCAGAACCAACCACCGCTTATCTAGTTGCACTGGAGTGAACCTCCATCCATACTTCTTCAGAGTTCTTTTTCGATGATCCAACGGATGTTGGCAATTTGATCTCTGGTTCCTCTGCCTTATCTAAATCCAGCTTGAACATCTGGAAATTCACGGTTCATGTACTGTTGAAGCCTGGCTTAGAGAATTTTGAGCATTACTTTGCTAGTGTGTGAGATGAGCGCAATTGTGCGGTAGTTTGAACATTCTTTGGCATTGCCTTTCTTTGGGATTGGAATGAAAACTGACCTTTTCTAGTCCTGTGGCCACTGCTGAGTTTTCCAAATTTGCTGACATATTGAGTGCAGTGCTTTTACAGCATCATCTTTTAGGATTTAAAATAGCTCAACTGGAATTCCATTACCTCCACTAACTTTGTTCATAGTGATGCTTCCTAAAGCCCACTTGACTTCACATTCCAGGATGTCTGGCTCTAGGTGAGTGATCACACCATCTTGATTATCTGGTCATGCTGGAGAAGCAGCTGCACAGCGCTGAAGGGGCTGTGAGGAGATACCCCACATCCAAGGGCAAAGGAGAAGCCCAGCAATATAGTAGGAAAGCAAAATCATGTTTAGAATCAAACCCCATACCTGCCAGAGACACTCAGAGGGCCCAAACAAACCTTGCATGCACGAGGACCCAGAGACCCCACAGACACTGAGACAGAACTGTGTTTGAGTGTCTCCTGTGGAGGTACGGGTCAGCAGTGGACTGCCACAGGGGCAGGGGCTCTGGGCGCAGCAGACCTGGGTATGGCATAAGCCCTCTTGGAGAGGTCGCCATTAACCTACCACAGAGCTGCCAGAACGTACACAGGGAAATAGACTGGTAGGGCACAAACAGAACCTTTTGCACACCAGGACCCAGGAGGAAGGAGCAATGACCCCACAAGAGACTGACCCAGACTTGCCTGGGAGTGTCCAGGAGTCTCCATCAGAGGTGCGGGCTGGCAGTGGCCTGATTCAGGGTTGGGGGCACTGAGTGGGGCAACGTGTGCATGGGGCTTTTTGAAGGAGGTCACCATTATCCTCATTACCTTCACCATAGTTTGACCCCAGGTAAATAACAGGGAGGGAACATAGCCCCTGACCCCCACCAATAGAGAACTGGATTGAAGATTTACTGAGCATGGCCCTGCCCACCAGAACAAGACCCAGTTTCCCCCTGTCAATCTTTCCCATCAGGAAGCTTCCATAAGCCTCTTATCCTTCTCCATCAGAGGGCAGACAGACTGAAAACCATAATCACAGAAAACTAACCAATCTGATCACATGGACCACAGCCTTGTCTAACTCAATGAAACTATGAGCCATGTCACACAGGGCCATCCAAGAAGGATGGGTCATTGTGGAGAGCTCTGACAAAACATGGTCCACTGGAGAAGGGAATGGCAAACCACTTCAGTATCCTTGCTTGAGAGCCCCATGAACAGTGTGAAAAGGCAAAAAGATAGGACACCGAAAGATGAATTCCCCAGGTTGGTAGGTGCCTAATATGCTAATGGAGAACAGTGGAGAAATAACTCCAGAAAGAATGAAAAGAGGGAGCCAAAGCAAAAACAACACCCAGTTGTGGATGTGACTAGTGATGGAAGTAAAGTCCAATTCTGTAAAGAGCAATATTGAATAGGAACCTGGAATGTTAGGTCCATGAATCAAGGCAAATTGGAAGTGGTTAGACAGCAGAGGGCAAGAGTGAACATTGAAATTTTAGGAATCAGCGAACTAAAATGGACTAGAATGGGTGAATTTAACTTAGATGACCATTATATCTACTATTGTGGGCAAGAATCCCTTATATGAAATGGAGTAGCCATCATAGTCAACTACAGAGTCTGAAATGCAGTACTTGGATGCAATCTCAAAAATGACAGAATGATCTCTGTTTGTTTCCAAGGCAAACCATTTAATGGCACAGTAATCCAAGTCTATGCCCTGACCAGTAATGCTGAAGAAGCTGAATTTGAATGGTTCTATGAAGACCTACTGGAGAAGGCAATGGCACCCCACTCCAGCACTCTTGCCTGGAAAATCCCATGGACAGAAGAGCCTGGTAGGCTGTAGTCCATGGGGTCGCGAAGAGTAGGACACAACTCAGCGACTTCCCTTTCACTTTTCACTTTCATGCATTGGAGAAGGAAATGGCAACCCACTCCAGTGTTCTTGCCTGGAGAATCCCAGGGACGGGGGAGCCTGGTGGGCTGCTGTCTATAGGGTCGCACAGAGTCGGACATGACTGAAGCGACTTAGCAGCAGCAGCATGAAGACCTACAAGATCTTCTAGAACTAACACCCCAGAAAAGATGACCTTTTTATTATAGGGGACTGGAATGCAAAAGTAGGAAGTCAAGAAACACCTGGAGTAACAGGCAAATTTGGCCTTGGAATACAGAATGAAGCAGGTCAAAGGCTAATAGAGTTTTGCCAAGAGAACGCACTGGGCATAACAAACACCCTCTTCCAACAACACAAGAGAAGACTCTACAAATGGACATCACCAGATGGTCAACACTGAAATCGGATTGATTATATTTTTTGTGGCCAAAGATGGAGAAGCTCTATACAGTCAGCAAAAACAAGACTAGGAGCTGGCTGTGTCTCAGATCATGAATACCTTATTGCCAAATTCAGACTTAAACTGAAGAAAGTAGGCAAAATCACTAAACTATTTAGGTGTTTTGTTACAGGAGCCTTAACTGACTAGCATTAAAGGTGAGTAGTTGTTGTTCAGTGGCTCAGTCATGCTGACTTTCTGTGACCCCATGGACTGCAGCACGCCAGGCTCCCCTGTCCTTCAGTATCTCCTAGAGTTAGCTCAAACTCATGTCCGTGGAGTCAGTGCTGCTATCCAACCATCTCATCCTCTGTCGCCCCCTTTTCCTCCTGCGCTCAATCTTTCCCAGCATCAGAATCTTTTCCAATGAGCTGGTTCTTTGCATCAGGTGGCCAAAGGATTGGAGCTTCAGCTACAGCATCAGTACCTCCAATGAATACTCAGGATTGATTTCCTTTAGAATTAACTGGTTTGATCCCCTTGTAGTCCAAGGCAATCTCAGGAGTCTTCTCCAACACCATAGTTTGAACAATTAATTCTTCGTCACTCATCCTTATTTATGGTCCAACTCGCATATCCATACATGACTACTGGAAAAGCAATGGCTTTCCTGTCCTTTATGACAGGTCTGACTTGATTTTCAGCATCCCCACTTATTGGAATTATGTAATAATAAAGTAAAGCAATGTCAAAGAATGCTCAAACTACCACACAATTGCATTCATCTCACATGCTAGTAAAATAATGCTCAAAATTCTCCAAGCCAGGCTTCAGCAATACATGAACCATGAACTTCCAAATGTTCAAGCTGGTTTTAGAAAAGGCAGAGGAACCAGAGTTAAAATGACAACATCCTCTGCATCATCGAAAAAGCAAGAGAGTTCCAGAAAAACATCTATTTATTCTTTATTGACTATGCCAAAGACTTTTACTGTGTGGATCACAACAAACTGTGGAAAATTCTGAAAGAAATGGGAATACCAGACCGCCTGACCCTCCTCTTGAGAAACCTGTATGCAGGTCAGGAAACAACAGTTAGAACTGGACATGGACCAACAGACTGGTTCCAAATAGGAAAAGGAGTATGTCAAAGCTGTATATTTTATTTAACTTATATGCAGAGTACATCATGAGAAACGCTGGGCTGGATGAAGCACAAGCTGGAATCAAGATTGCCAGGAGAAATATCAATAACCTCAGATATGCAGATGACACCACCCTTATGGCAGAAAGTGAAGAAGAACTAAAGAGCCTCTGGATGAAAGTAAAAGAGGAGAGTGAAAATATTGGCTTAAAACTCAACATTCAGAAAACGAAGATCATGGTATCCAGTCCCGTCACTTTATAGCAAATAGATGGGGCAACAGTGGAAACAGGGCTGACTTTATTATTTTGGGGGGCTCCAAAATCACTGCAGATGGTGACTGCAGCCATGAAATAAAAAGACACTTACTCCTTGGAAGGAAAGTTATGACCAACCTAGACAGCATATTAAAAAGCAGAGACATTACTTTGTCAACAAAGGTCCATCTAGTCAAATCTATGGTTTTTCCAGTAGTCATGTATGGATGTGAGAGTTGGACTATAAAGAAAGCTGAGTGCCGAAGAATTGATGCTTTTGAACTGTGGTGTTGGAGAAGACTCTTGGGAGTCCCTTGGACTGCAAGGAGATCCAACCAGTCCATCCTAAAGGAGATTAGTCCTGGGTTTTCATTGGAAGGACTGATGTTGAAGCTGAAACTCCAATACTTTGGCCACCTGATGTCAAGAGCTGACTCATTGGAAAAGACCCTGATGCTGGGTAAGATTGAGGGCAGGAGGAGAAGGGGGAAACAGAGGATGAGATGGTTGGTGGCATCACCAACTCAATGGACATGAGTTTGGGTGAACTCCGGGAGTTGGTGATGCACAGCAAGGCCTGGCGTACTGCGGTTCATGGGGTCGCGAAGAGTAGGGCACAACTGAGTGACTGAGCTGAACTGAACTGCATGATAGAACCTTTGCTTGTTCATTTGATTTAGAGTATTTCTTACTTGGGAACCAATGGATCTCTGCTCAGTCATGTTTCTCTGCATTCATTTATCACCTGTCCTTAATGAAAAAGAAATTTAAGTTAAGTGAGTGGTGAGATGGATTAAATTATTCTCTAGAGTTTTGGAGGGTGTTTCATGCTCCCTGGATGGTATATAAATGCCTGAACATTTGTATACAAATTGAGCAAACATGCAAATCAGTAATCTGAGACTAAAGAGATACAGAAACGATCTTGGAAATTGCATTTAAGAAAAAAAAATGACAGTATCAAGTTGATAGACACAAAGGAACTTTGATGAAAGCAGCTGTTAAATTGTTAATTTAACATAAAGATGGAGCTGATGATTCAAAAATGATCAACTAGGCTGCAGATATTCTGTACTCTGAATAGCATAGACTGAGCAGCTTTCAGCCTTACCCTCTGCTGTAATTGGGAGTTGCATTCTATCTGCATTAGCAGAACTGTTAATAAATCACACAAGCAAAAAATGAGGAATTGAAAATCTCCAGGTGTTTGATGATGCTCCAAATATCCTCCCCACATGTTCCATAGGAGTCATGTGAGTTCATAAAATGACTTCATGATCACTCACTCAGGATACAGTCTTGTTCACTTACACAGAATCAATTAGAACATAGATTAGGATCATTATAACCATTCCTCTAGCCTAACCCTCAGGAGTTTCTGAAATCCTTGGCATATGTTATATATCTGGTCATTCCTTCTCTGACCCTCTGTTTCATTATAAAACTTACATACACACACATACACACCCACAAGCTTGCCACAGAGATGGAGATTTGAGCTGTTAGTAGAATGGTTAAGGACCAAGTTAAGAGAGATGTGCTCGTATGAGCTCCACATTTCGTGGAGAAACTATAATTTAAAGGACTTTGCTTAGTGTCATTACTGAGAAAGGATGAGGTGAAGACATGATTAGAATGTAGGCTCAAGCCTTGGCACCTAGCAGTAGCTGAGTAATTGGGCATCAGAAGTGAAACGGCTTATCAGAGCCAATCTTATATAGCAAGTATAGTCTTCTATGAGATAATCTGCTAGATAGAGGGCCTGGGGACATTTAAGACTTAGGTCTTGAGCTCTTGAGGGACTTTGCCCTGATGTCTGATGTGTCTCAATATCAGAAGAACAGAACATTGAAAAAACAGAGGTGAGTCAGTCCTCATACACAGGAGGCCTGACCATGAGGAGGATACTCTTTGTTCTTATCCAACATCACATTGATGGTAAACCTTCCTTTTCTTATTCCAATCTAATTCTAAATAGAGGCAATCTAACTCTGTATTATAAGTGTATTTTCCAATGGGTTTTATTGACTATTCTGCAAATGATCAGGAAATGAAAAAACTCTTGATACATCTCAAAAAATGTGAAGATACATAAACCAACCTTCTTGACAAGATGATCTGTACATGATGCTTTCTACCCAAGAAGGAACATCATGTGGGCATTAGCATAGGGCTCTTTCTGCCTTTGAACAGAGAAGGCAACTGCCAAACGCTTTGCTCTGAGAAAAGATCAGTCCCACCTGTATACAGATATTCCCACCATGATGTCGATCTCAGTATAGATTTTTTTCCTTTAAAAAAAATCTTAAGCGTTACAATAGATCCAGGAAGGATGGAGGTTGTCCCCCAAGGACCCTCTACATTAACCAGAGATAAGAGGGGGAGTCCCCGCATCATTGCATGGCATAGTTTGGGGGCAGAGCACATATACACACCGCTGTACACATTTCCAAATGTGCCTGACTCAGCGAGCCCTTTCTCCTGGTGTCACGACGTTTATGCAACAACAGATGAAAGGCAAACATATTTTAACTCTAAAAACATCTTACCAGACAGTTTTGTAAAGAAGTAAAGAAGATTGTAAAGAAGTCTTCTGGGATCCAGGATTCAGGGGCAAACTGCTAGTTTTATCTTCTTAAACCTCAGTACTCTCAGCTTCTCATTTTATGATAAGGACAATAATCATCCTGTGTTATGAAATGATTGTGATGATTAGAGAATGTATTTAAAGTACCATATTTAAAGTTGCAAAGTAAGTATCCTCCCCTGCAAAAAAAAAAAAAAAGAAAAAGAAAAAAATCTAGCCATTACTATCTATCTGTCCATATATCTGTCTGTCTTCCTGTTGGACTATCTATCTACATCTGTCAACCTATTTGAGGGAAAGATATAAAATCCCCTTAAAAGTTGCAAGAATAAGATCATGGTAACTAAGCTGAGAAAAGCTTGGATTTCCGTTACAAAGCATTTTTTACTTAATATGAACATGTGATTTTGAACTAGTCAAGTGTATGTGAATAGTATTCCCAGCATTTAGTAGAAAAATCAGGTTAGAGCAATAGCTGTGATGATTCTGTTTATTTTTAGCTACACAAATCATCTCAGAGGGCTACATCCAATTTTGACGTTGACTTATTAATATATATTTGGCAGAGATATACAGGAGCATGCTCAAAGAACAACAACCAGGATAATTAAATTTTAAATCAAGATATGAAGAAATGGGTGGTGAGGATAAGGACATAAAAATATTCAGATGCATAATACAATTATCTTCAAGAATTTGCTACCCTGACAGGGGAGAATGGTTAGACATACTGTAAATGGTTTCATGTCATAAATGATCTGGTGGAAGATAAAAGAGCAGAAATGATCTCAAAATGGAGAGAGCACTTCTAATAGTTGGAATATTCACATAATACAAGATGCCTTGAAAGACGTGAAAACCGCTGTCATTCTATTCAACAAAAACTTGTCAGATGCATTGTATTTCTCGTGGCACCCATTCAGCCACAGTAAGGATTCAAGAAATCTATGTTCCTGTCCTTGGGAGGTTTATAGTCTTGTAGCCAAAATGAGAACTGTATAATTATATGATTTGGTAGAACACGTTACATGATGTGAGCAAGGTAGGAAGACAGTGTTGAAGGAGAATGTTTCCATTGTATTCATTAAAATGGTAGGTCTCTCTCCCTACTCCTCAGAAGAAAAGTCTCTGAAGTCTAGGTGATTTAAAATGTTTTATTTGGGATAGAAATAGGCAAATGCTGAAGTCAGATGTAAGAATAAGACATAACAATAAGAACAGAAGAGAAGCATTTTTTTATTCTACATTGTTCATTATGTATTCTCAAAGAATGCCTTTTAAAGGATGTAATTAGGAGTAATGAGGTGCAAAATTTCATGTACAAAAATGATCTTGTTCAGGGCATTTTAGGCAGTGCTACTGAAAAAAAAAAAAGAATTTTAACTCTCAGTTAACTCGGTATCAATATTACATACCCTTGACTCCTCTTTATATTCAATTCCAGTGGAGTTTTAGGAAAATCAGGAATTTAAATAATTCTGCTATCCTTTTGATTACAGTTATTTGATTTTTTTGTTTTGTTTTGTTTTGTTTTAATATAAGAATATTGCAGTGGGTTGCCATTTCCTTCTCCAGGGGAATCTTTCCAACCCAGGGATCGAACCCACATCTTCTGCATCAAGCAGTGGCCAAATCTTATCAAAATCTCAAATAATCACGACTTTGAATAATCCAACACCTCTTGTTTGATACTTACTGATCAGTCACCTTCTTAGCCACATTCATCAAGTTCAAGAGCTTGGACAGAGTAAGTGCTCATCACAGAAACCCTTTCTCCCTGACTGCCATCATGGAGGGAGTTTCCCCAAGCGCTGCAGCCAAACCCTCCACATCAAAGGGTAGAGGCCTGAGAGTGGGCTAGCTCTCAGACATGGATGGTTCCAGGACTGTGTTTGCGAGATATGCTTCTCAACTCTAACCTTGCACCTTCTGCCAGTGGAAAACTAAATATCCCAAAACTTAAAGTTAAATCAGTATGCATTCATTTTAAGTGTTACAAGGAAAAAGGTGGCAGAGTAACACAGCATTATAAGCCTAGGAAACGGGGAAATATTGAAATTATCTTATTAAATTTGGTCTCTATCATGACACAAATCCAATAAAAATTCAGGTGATCCTTACTTTGATGTTCATTTCAAAAAGCATTTTACTGAATGTTTTCAATGTGCCAGGACTTGCCAGGCAATAGAAAAACTCCCACAAATGCTTCCAGACTATGGGAGAAACAGATGAGTACATAGATGGCCCCTCCATGGGATGGTATTGGGGATTGTATAGGGTGGTGTGGCTCCTATCTGATGGGTCTCTAAATTCCTTGGGACATGTGAGGCAAAGCTTCCTGAAGGAAGTCACGCTTATACTAGTTTGCATTGGGGGAGGGGGAGATTTAGCAAGATTTAAGAATAAAATATATATATATATATATATATATATGGAGGAAGGACAAGTCCAGCAACTTATTAGTCCACTTTGTTGCTGTTCAATCACTAAGCCACACACTAAGCCAGTCGCTACTCTTTGTGACTCAATGGAATGCAGCATACCAGGCTTCCCTGTCCTACACTGTCTCCTGGAGTTTGCTCAGATTCATGTCCACTGAGTCAGTAGTACTACTGAACCTCAGCCACCCCCTTCTCCTCCTGCCCTCAATCTTTCCCAGCATCATGGTCTTTTCCAATAACTTGGCTCTTTCCATCAGGTGGCCAAAGTATTGGAGCTATATTATGTATATATGGGGGTCTATTCCATCATAGGCTATAGCAATTTATGACTCCCAATGTATGTCTGCAAAAGCCACTGCGTACTCAGAGCTAAGCCCCATCTGTGTCTGGTAGAATGCCCAGTTAAGTGTTGTAACAAGGGGGGAGGGTCCTTCATTACTCAGGTGCAGCCTGATGGTCATTTCACGCTTTTGTTCAGGGAAGAACACATAGAACAGCTGAGATGAAGAAATGCATTTTATACTTAGAATGCCGCTTTATGACCAGAGTAAAATACATGCAGAAATGCTAAGAGAAAAGATTAGAAAGCGAAGAAGAAATGAAATCGTGAAAGTGTTGTGGACTAAGGATTTGAACTTTATTACAAAAGCTATGGTGCACTCAGGAGGGAGGTACATAGATGAAAAACATTACATTGTTGATAAAAATACATTTGCCTTAATTTATAAGCTAAGGCAAAACCATGGAGACAGTAAAAAGACCAGTGGCTGCTGTTTCTTTGTTTGTTTTTGTGGAGGGGGAGCAGATGAATAAGTAGAGCACAGAGGGTTCTTAGGTCATTGGAAATACTCTCTCTGATCTGGAAAAGGTCAGTTTTCATTCCAATCCCAAAGAAGGGCAATACCAAAGAATGCTCAAACTACCACACAATTGCACTCATCTCACATTCTAGCAAAGTAATGCTCAAAATTCTCCAAGTCAGGCTTCAAGTATGTGAACCACGAACTTACAGATGTTCAAGCTGCATTTAGAAAAGGCAGAGGAAGCAGAGATCAAATTGCCAACATCCTTTGGATCACCGAAAAAGCAGGAAAGTTCCAGAAAAACATCTACTTCTGCTTTATTGACTATGCCAAAGCCTTTGTGTGGATCACAACAAACTATGAAAAATTCTGAAAGAGATGGGAATACCAGACTACCTGACCTGCTTCCTGAGAAATCTGTATGCAGGTCAAAAAGCAACAGTTAGAACTGGACATGGAACAACAGACAGGTTCCAAATAGGAAAAGGAGTATGTCAAGGCTGTCACCCTGTTTTTTAACTTATATGCAGACTACATCATGAGAAACGCTGGGCTGGAGGAAGCACAAGCTGGAATCAAGATTGCTGGGAGAAATATCAATAATCTCAGATATGCAGATGACACCACCCTTATGGCAGAAAGTGAAGAACTAAAGAGCCTCTTGATAAAAGTGAATGAAAAGAGTGGAAAAGTTGGCTTAAAACTCAATATTCAGAAAACTAAGATCATGGCATCTGGTCCCATCACTTCATGGCAAATAAATGGGGAAATAGTGGACACAGTGACAGACTTTATTTTCTGGGCTCCAAAATCACTGCAGATGATGATTGCTGCCATGAAATTAAAAGACATTTTCTCCTTAGAAGAAAAGTTATGACCAAACTAGACAGTATATTAAAAAGCAAAGACATTACTTTGCCAACAAATGTCCATCTACTCAAAGCTATGGTTTTTCCTGAAGTCATGTATGGATGGGAGAATTGGACTATAAAGAATGCTGAGTGTTGAAGAACTGATGCTTTTGAACTGTGATGTTGGAAAAGACTCTTAAGAGCCCCTTGGAAAGCAAGGCTGGAAATCAGTCCTGAATATTCATTGGAAGGACTGATGCTGAAGCTGAAGCTCCAATATTTTGTCTGCCTGATGAGAAAGCTGACTCATTGGAAAAGACCCTAATGCTGGAAAAGATTGAAGGCAGGAGGAGAAGGGGATGACAGAGGATGAGATGGCTAGATGGCATCACAACTCAATGGACATGAGTTTGAGTAAATTCTCAGTGTTGGCAATGGACAGGGAGGCCTGGTATGCTTCAGTCCATGGGGTCGCAGAGAGTCAGACATGACTGAGCTACTGAACTGAACTGAACTGATACCATAATGGTGGATACATGTCATTAATCATTTGTTCAGACTCACAGAATGACTCCAAGAGTGAGCCCTAAAGTAAACTATAGACTTTGAGTGATAATGAAGTGCCAGTGTAGGTTCCAGTATAGCCATGTTTTTTTCCAGTAGTCAAGTATGGATGTGAGAGTTGGACCATAAAGAAGGCTGAGAGCCAAAGAACTGATGCTTTCAAATTGCGGTGCTGGAGAAGACTTGTGAGAGTTCCTTGGACTGCAAGATCAAACCAGTCAAGCCTAAAGGAAATCAACCCTGAATATTCCTGGGAAGGACCAATGCTGAAGCTGAAACTCCAATAGTTTGGTCACCTGATGGGAAGAGCCAACTCATTGGAAAAGACCCTGATGCTGGGAAAGACTGAAGGCAGGAAGAGAAGGTGGGTGGCAGAGGATGAGATGTTGGATGGCATCACTGACTCAGTGGATATGAGTTTGAACAAATTCCTGGAGATAATGAAGGACAAGGAAGCCTGAAAAGCTCACCTGCCATTAGTGTCAGCTTTTCAGGAACTGAAGCAATTGTGGCACACACAGGCTTATAATGAAATACGTCTACCCTGAAAAAGAAGGAAGTGGACACCTGTCTGTGCTCACCACTGGCTGAGCTGTGCCTGGCATGCCATGGTCTGAGGCTCCAGAGAGTGGAGGATGAGTGTGAAATGATGGTGACCTCAGATCCCAGGGAACTAGACTCACACGAGGTGTAGGTCCATACAGACAGGAGCCACACACCCAGGCTGGAGGGGCGTGGAACCCACTGGTGTCTGAGACAGGCAGAGACCTGGAGCGGGCACCTTTCCAATGTCTTGTTCTCTTCTCTCGTTTTCAAGTTCAGCGACATGAACTTGACTTCCAGATCTGGGCTCAAACAGAAGTCTGCTATACTCTGACCGTGGCATTTTGCAAATTATGTTGCCTCTCTGAAGTTTAGTCCCCTGACTGGGGAGACAGAGGGGAGAAAATTCTTTTTCAAAGTGTTGATGCAAAGTAAGATAGAGAATATAAGGATCTTAGTGCACTTAGCGCAGCGTCTGGACTATTTCAGGGGATCCATAAATTTTAGTTTCTATTTCTCTACCCCTCCCTCTTCCATGAGAACTGGGAACAGAAAAAGTGCAGGTTTTAGCATTAGAATCTATGCTTTTATGAGGGTTTTCTTTTTTTTTTTTTTTTTGGTCTATTCTCGGAGAGAGAGATTAAATCTAAAGTATAGTTCTACTATACTATGCATTCCTAGAAAATAAAACATGAAAAAAAGCACAATTTTCTCTTCACAGATAGCCAAGGGGGAAATACCCAGCTAGTTCTCCTCTCTAGGAAGAAAACAGATAGATCCTGGTCGCCTGGAGTAGTCTGGGCTGCAGCGGGGTCCTCTCTGATAACCCGCTGTCCCCTTATAAGCCATCATTTGTCTTCAGAACGCTGCATAGTGCGGAAAAATGACGACACTTCCGGGATTTCAAGAAATTCAACCGACACACTCCTGGATATATGGCAGCATTTTAAAGGAAAACCACACTTGTTTAAGTTAAAGCACTGCTTAAAAAGTACTATTAATTGCATTTTGGTTCATCGATTTACATTAATTTGCATATTTCATGTCCTTACCTAAATTTTGGTCCTGTCGCCTGATACCATCCCCTTGGTTGTTCCTTTTAACTGTATAAACTCTTCAGTTTTAATATTCATTTCCTATTTTGCATGAATTTAATCTTACAAACCCTACAAAGTCCTCTTTTTTTAAAGGGTGAACGTACAAACACATGTATCATTTGAATTTATGATTGAATTTTGAGGAGTAACATGCATTATCTTAATTCCCTGGATATCTGGAAGAAGAAAGAGTGGAGTGACCTATTTTGTGAATATACACAATTTTTATTCCTTACTGCAAACAATGTTAAAAATATGTACCTATTTTTTTTAATATTGTTTGTTCAATGAAAAAAGTGCAATAAAATAAAGGCCAAATATCTGCAGAAAGCAATAGTATCTGAAGACAAAGCATGTTAAGTATACAAAGACTATAGACCTCATACAGGTGCCAAATTCTTCTAGAAATAGTACACTGTGTACACCTCTCAAGACCCCAAGTATCACTACTTTCTCAACATCCACTTCTCCTATTATTTCTACTAGAAAACATCAGAGCTGTCTCAGTAAGAACTCTGGGTAAAGCTAAAGGTATTTCCCACTATACACTCTGCTTTTCATCTCATACAGATTTCCAGGAACACAAAAATGTTCATGTGAACTCTGTGAATTTCAAGTCCTGTGGTTGGTAGCTATCGTGAAAGTGCGGCTCAGAAGTGTCTGACCCTTTGCAACCTCATAGACTACATCCCATCAGCCTCCTCTGTCCATGAGGATTCTCTAAGCAAGAACACTGGAGCAGATTGACATTCCCTTCCCCAGGGGATCTTCCTCACCCAGGGACTGAACTTGCATCTCTTACATCTCCTGCATTGGCAGGCAGGCTCTTTACCACTGGAGCCATCTGGGAAGCCCAATACAGACACTAGTAGGCATAAAACGAGAGATTAGAAAATTGAGGAAGATGCTCTGGGACTCAATAGACCAAGTTACCAAAGTTAACCTAGACACGAGGCTTTCTAAAAGGTAAAATCCCTACCTCACGGAGGATGAATATGATAAAATAGAATAAATTTCCTTGTTGCTGTTCAGTTGCTCAGTCGTGTCTGAATCTTTGCAACCCCATGGACTGCAGCACGCCAGGCTTCCCTGTCCTTCACTATCTCCCTGACTTTATTCAAACTTATGTCCATTGAGTCAGTGATGCCGTCCAACCATCTCATCTTCTGTCACCCCCTTCTCCCCCTGTCCTCAATCTTCCCCAGCCTCAGGGTCTTTTCCAATGAGTTGGATCTTCACATCAGGTGGCCAAATTATTGGCACTTCAGTTTCAGCTTCAGTCCTTCCAATGAATATTCAGGGTTGATTTCCTTCAGGATTGACTGGTTGGATCTCCTTGCAGTCCAAGGGACTCTCAAGAGTCTTCTCCAACACCACAGTTAGAAAGTATCAATTCTTCAGCTCTTAGCCTTCTTTATGGTCTAACTCCTACATCCATACGTGGCTACTAGAAAAACCATAGCTTGGACTATACCACTTTTGTTGGCAAACTGATGTCTCTGCTTTTTAATACGCTGTCTAGGTTGGTCATAGATTTTCTTCCAAGGAGAAAGCATTAATTTCATGGCTGCAGTCACAGTCCACAGTGATTTTGGAGCCTGAGAAAATAAAGTCTGTCACTGTTTCCATTTTTTCCCCACCCATTTGCTATGAAGTGATGGGACCAGAAGCCATGATCTTCGTTTTCTGAATGTTGAGTTTTAAGCCAGCTTTTTCACTCTCCTCTTTCACCTTCATCAAGAGGCTCTTTAAATTTTAAAACAACTTGAATTAATTAAAATCAAATTGAATCCCCAGTGGCTGTCTCCAGGTCCCAGAATTCCAAGGAGGAGAAGTTCTTATTCCAGCCACAGGGTGGCGCATGGGCTTTGCATGCGGGCCCCAGAGGTCCCAGCAACAGGGTTGGCCCAAGAAGCTGGCTGTTGACTGGAAATTCAAGAAAGGCCTCAGTAAATTTCAGAGAGTGGGTAAACCAAACAGGGAAACAGGAGCCCCACTGCTCTGCAAAGCAGCACTGAGATTTAGATGACCTAAGCACTTTACATTGGGGGTTTCAGATGCTTAGGGAGGAATAGTTTCAAGGGAAAGTTTGGGAGGGCGCTGGTGGCCAGGAAGTGAGCTGGTCTCAGATTTGGGCTGTGTTTCAAGAGACAAAGCTGAAACCAACTAGTTCTAACTTTACTGTTAAAATAATCATAATAGTGATCAAATCTGTTTGTTTTCTTTTGATTCTTTAAAACTTCATGGAAGAAGAGATTGAATCTTGATTACATGCCATATTTTCCCCAAGGATTACATAGTAATCAGTGCACAACAGAAGTCTGATTAGTATTTGTGCTTGAATGAAAATAGCACTTGAAACCCTAATGAAAAAGAAATAATGAAAAATGTATAATTTTAGTTGCCTCAGGCTGACCTAAGATGTAATTAAAAAAAAAAAAGTCTAAATTTTAACCTAAGGTAGACAAGGGTTCAAATCCATACTTGGCCACATATTTTGGCTTTGGGCCAGCTACCTGGCGACTCTGACCTGGTGACTCTGGACACTCAGTGTTTACTTAGCTTTAGAATGAGGTCCAGGGACTTCCCAGGTAGTCCAGTGGTTAAGGCTTCACCTTCCAAGGCAGGGAGTTTGGGTTCAACCTGGGACTAAGATCCCACATGCCTTATGGCCAAAAAACCAAAACACAAAACAGAAACAATATTATAGCACGTTCAATAAAGATTTTAAAATAGTCCATATCAAAAAAAAAAAACCTTAAAAAAGAAAGAATGATTGGAGGATGTACTAATGCTTCTAACTCAAGGTTGATGCAAAGATTAAAGAAAAGAAGTAACACACTTAGCAGAGAGTAAGTGCTCAAGACTCGTGCTTAGTCACTCGGTGGTGTCTGAGTCTTTCCCATCCCATGGACTGTAGCCCACTGGGCTCCTCTGTCCATGGGCATTCTCCAGGCAAGAATACTGGAGTGAACTGCCATGCCCTCTTCAAGGAGATCTTCCCAACCCAGGGATCAAACCTAGGTCTTCCGCTTTGCAGGTGGATTCTTTACCATCTGAGCCACCAGGGAAGCCCCAAGACTCGTTAGCTACCTGGGAAAGACTAGAGATCTCTTCAAGAAAATTAGAGATACCAAGGGAACATTTCATGCAACAATGGGCTCAATAAAGGACAGAAATGGTATGGACCTAACAGAAGCAGAAGATATTAAGAAGAGGTGGCAAGAATACACAGAAGAACTGTTACAAAAAAGATCTTCATGACCCAGATAATCATGATGGTGTGATCACTCATCTAGAGCCAGACATCCTGGAATGTGAAGTCAAGCGGGCCTTAGAAAGCATCACTATGAACAAAGCTAGTGGAGGTAATGGAATTCCAGTTGAGCTCTTTCAAATCCTGAAAGATGATGCTATGAAACTGCTGCACTCAATATGCCAGCAAATTTGGAAAACTCAGCAGTGGCCACAGGACTGGAAAAGGTTGGTTTTCATTCCAATCCCAAAGAAAGGCAATGCCAAATAATGCTCAAACTACTGCACAATTGCACTCATCTCACATGCTAGTAAAGTGATACTCAAAATTCTCCAAGCCAGGCTTCAGCAATACGTGAACCGTGAACTTCCTGATGTTCAAGCTGGTTTTAGAAAAGGCAGAGGAACCAGAGATCAAATTGCCAACATCTGCTGGATCATGGAAAAAGCAAGAGAGTTCCAGAAAACATCTATTTCTGCCTTATTGACTATGCCAAAGTCTTTGAGTGTGTGGATCACAATAAACTGTGGAAAATTCTGAAAGAAATGGGAATACCAGACCACCTGATCTGCCACTTGAGAAATCTGTATGCAGGTCAGGAAGCAACAGTCAGAACTGGACATGAAACAACAGACTGGTTCCAAATAGGAGAAGGAGTACGTCAAGGCTGTATATTGTCACCCTGCTTATTTAACTTCTGTGCAGAGTACATCATGAGAAACGCTGGACTGGAAGAAACACAAGCTGGAATCAAGATTGCCCAGAGAAATATCAATAACCTCAGATATTCAGATGACACCACCCTTATGGCAGAAAGTGAAGAGGAACTAAAAAGCCTCTTGATGAAAGTGAAAGAGGAGAGTGAAAAAGTTGGCTTAAAGCTCAACATTCAGAAAATGAAGATCATGGCAACCGGTCCATCACTTCATGGGAAATAGATGGGGAAACAGTGGAAACAGTGTCAGACTTTATTTTTTTGGGCTCCTCAATCACTGCAGATGGTGACTGCAGCCATGAAATTAAAAGACACTTACTCCTTGGAAGAAAAGTTATAATCAACCTAGATAGCATATTCAAAAGCAGAGACATCACTGTGCCAACAAAGGTCCATCTAGTCAAGGCTATGGTTTTTCCTGTGGTCATGTATGGATGTGAGAGTTGGACTGTGAAGAAGGCTGAGCGCCAAAGAACTGATGCTTTTGAACTGTGGTGTTGGAGAAGACTCTTGAGAGTCCCTTGGACTGCAAGGAGATCCAACCAGTCCATTCTAAAGGAGATCAGCTGTGGGATTTCTTTAGAAGGAATGATGCTAAAGCTGAAACTCCAGTACTCTGGCCACCTCATGTGAAGAGTTGACTCATTGGAAAAGACTCTGATGCTGGGAGGCATTGGGGGCAGGAGGAGAAGGGGACGACAGAGGATGAAATGGCTGGATGGCATCACTGACTCGATGGACGAGGGTCTGAGTGAACTCTGGGAGTTGGTGATAGACAAGGAGGCCTGGTGTGCTGCGATTCATGGGGTCGCAAAGAGTCGGACACGACTGAGTGGCTGAACTGAACTTGCAAAATTCTATCTGAGAAATGCATTCAATGGTGCCGAACAACCAATTTTGACTTTGAGGACAGAGCCATGCAAAATTGCTCTGTGACCTGAAAATAAATTTCCAGATGGTAGGAGCCGCTGTAGCATATGCTTGGGTCATCTGGCATGTTCCCATCAAGCCCCTGACACATGAGCGCCTCTTCTCTGCACCTCTGACAAGCCCTGGAAGTTGGATTCACATGTGTTTCAGAGTAAGTGTTCCCTGAGCACAGTGGAGTTGGGACAGTATGAAAAATCATGGTGTCCCAGCAATTTGCAAAGAGTTAACTGACTCTATCTCACACAAAGCCTCCTTTCATCTCAATTCAGAGTGAGATGATCGGACCTGTCAAAAGTATAAATGTTGAGAGTCTGATATGAATAAAATATACCTTTGACGGCTTCCATCTCATACGATATTACTTTCAAGAATTTAGAGGCTCCTGCATAATGTATCATCTTTCAAGTATAAGTGATCACTAATAATATGGCTTTGTTATTTGTTAACATTTATGCCGACCACAATTCTCTTATGTAAATAATATAACAGATTGTCCAACTATATATTTAATAGTTTGGGTATTTATTACTAATAACTGCGCATATATGACTTGATGCTCGGGGAGGAATGAAGATGAATGAATAATCAGCCCAGTGAATGTCTTATGGACGGAACGTGCATTCTGTATTTCAGGCGAGATGTCCAGGCAAGATCAAGGCTGGATTTTGTTTTTCCAGAACAGAACTTAAAGACAAAGCATGGCTTGTTTAAGAGTCATAACCAGCTCTGAAACACACAGGGGCACTAATAAGACAAAATGTGGGCTTCTGTTCATCAGTGCTAGGCAGCTGTCATTCATTCATTCATTCAGGAAATGCTTATTTGTTATGAGCGAGGCACTAAGAGTATAATAATAGCCAAAACATATATAGTCACCAGGAAACGCTGAACAAAATACTCACACAACTGCAATGAGGGTACTGAAGAGGGTGTTCAGCAGGACGATGGAAGATCTTTTTAAGGAAGTGACAAGTGGGCTGAGATTTGAAGGATGGCTGGAGATTAACTCATCAAAGGAATGTTCCAGGCCTGGGGCTGAACACAGTGTTCTTCATTTTTATGAGGGGGATGCGGACAGACTTGTTCAAGCTTTATATCCATCACTTATCAGCTCTGCTAGATTTTCTAATGTACATGGCCTCTTCCACATCGGTAGAACAAGGAACGTGGTTTCAGTCTTAAAGGACATGAGTCGGCTTCATAGAAAATAGGGCGTGTATTTTTGCCAAGTATAGTGCCTGACACATAGTAGGTCATCAGTGTTGGTTTCTTAATTCTTTTTCTTCCTAACTGCTACTTACCTACCCCTCAGCCCCACTCCCCACCATCCTCCTCCACACCAGCTTCTCCCATACATTTTCTAAGGGAGAGGATATGGATTTTCCTCCTAGCTCCATTTTTCTGGGGTTTCAGATTAACCTGAGAAAAGATTTGGTAACAAACAAACTTCTTGAAATAAAGGAGAAAATTCACTGATGTGAATGACAATGCCTTTTGGAAGTTCACTTCCTCAGGTGTGAATACAGACTTTGTGTGATTGATGATGGGGTCTGACGGCTGTACTTCATTTTAGAGCAGGGGAGATCCATGCCAAGCCAGAGGGAATTTTCTCATCAGCTGCTTTCTCCAGGCCATCCATCACCTAAGTGGCTCTTACAGGTTTCCAAGGGGCTGGCAGAGGCGTCTAACCAGCGCCAGCCTCCGATCAGGGGTACTGGGCGCCTAGTCCCTCCATCTGCCTTTTTGGTCCAGCGCCAGGTTTTCCCAGGTGGCTGTAGAGGTAAAGAACCTGCCCACAAATGCAGGAGGCATAATCAGACTCAGAATCAATCCCTGGGTCCGGAAGACCCCCTGGAGGAGGACATGGCAACCCACTCTAGTGTTCTTGCCTGGAGAATCCCACGAGCAGAGGAGCTTGATGGCCAACAGTCTATGGGATCACAAAGAATCAGACAAAACTGAAGCGACTTGGCATGCACACACTAGGTCTTCTGCTTGCTGGCTGGAGTAAGATCATTCTCAGTGATAGCATCTCAGTGATTCGGCATGATCAGATCCGCACACATCCATATCTCAGTGGTGGACAGCAGGGTCACTTCCCCAAGCCCCCCTCCCAGGCTCTGAGAGTGACAGCTGAGGTTTCTCCCCATTGGGCCCCTCCCCATCTTTCTCCTGACAGCTCCCAGCCCACTCAGCCATGCCAGGTGGACACCATTAAATCTTCTGCTGAAGGGCCCAGCAGCACCCAAGCTGAGAAGAGACGCTTGGAGGATGCTTTGGCGATGAGCCAGGTCCCCCACACATTCGAGAGAACCCGGAAGCCCCCAAAAGAACCAATTCTCCAAAAAAGACAAAACACAGAGCAGAGTGAGCCTGGGATCTTCTGCCTTTGGTTTGATGGAGAAGGACACCTGCTGGCAAGAAGACAAGTTCTGTAGGAAAGAGCTCCCTTCTCAGTTTCGAACTCAGCAAACCCCAGCTTGTTGCCCAGCTGAAAGGCCTGCCTTTGACCTGAAAGGAGAGACAGAGGGCACTTTGGTGGCGCAGTGTTCAGGCTGGTCTCCAACCTGATGTAGGAAATTACATAGGCAACATATATAAACACATATGGGAAATTATAAAGAAAATATGTGTGTGTGTGCTAAGTCACTTCAGTTGTGTCCAACTCTTTGTGACCGTATGGACTGTAGCCCACCAGGCTCCTCTGTCCATGGGATTCTCCAGGTAAGAATACTGGAGTGGGTTGCCATGCCCTCCTCCGGGGGATCTTCCGGACCCAGGGACTGAACCCGCATCTCTTATGTCTCCTGCATTGGCAGGTGATTTTTTAGCACTAGCTCCACCTGGGAAGTCCATTGACTGTAATTAGCTTTGAAAATACTAATAAAAGCAAAGAATGGTTTGACTGTGACTTGTCCCAGGAGCTGTCCGAGGTTGATTTCCAGATTTCATCCTCATGACAGTCCACCCAGGTCACTGACACTGTTATCCCCAAATTGTGGCTGCAGAAACTGAGACAGAGAAGTTGGGTAATTTGCTGAAGGTCGCCAAGCAAGCACACGGGGGAGGTGGAAATGAAATCCAGACTTGAACCCTCCTCTCCCCTGACCCCTGCCCTCATCCTAGGCCTGTGGTGTGCAGGCAGAAGGGACAGTTGGGGGTCTGGGGACCGGGGGAGCCTGTGGAACACAGAAGCAAAGTAGAAGAGAGGGTTCTGAATCAGACAAGGGGATTAAAAAGCTTTCAAAATAAAATCTATCTGCAGTCCATGGGGTCGCTAAGTGAAGTGAGCAACTTCACTTTCACTTTTCACTTCCACGCATTGGAGAAGGAAATGGCAACCCACTCCAGTGTTCTTGCCTGGAGAATCCCAGGGACGGGGGAGCCTGGTGGGCTGCCGTCCATGGGGTCGCACAGAGTCAGACACGACTGAAGCGACTTAGCAGCAGCAGTAAGTATTGTTTAAAAATAATTCCTGTTTCAACGCAGGTTTAAGTGCCAATAGCTGTGAGAGAGAGGGAGCCCCAGGTCCTCACGCTGTCCTCTGTGCCCCATCACGAGGAAGCCAGGAGGGAGACCTCGGGCTCTGTCCAGCGCCGTCCTTCTGGGCCAGCGTGCTCTCTCCCAGGCAGTTCCAGGCGGCTCCGTCTCACTCTGTGCTCACGTCGCCCCGCCTGCTGGTGTGTCTTCACATGGGCAACCCCCACGTCGTACCCCTGGAACAGCAGCGGGAAGGCAAAGCTTGTCCCCTGCTCTCCCCAGCTGCGGGAGCGGGAAGCACCAGGCTGGAGCTGCGGCCTCGGGAAGGCAGGCAGCTGCGGAAACCGCAGGCAGCTGGCGCCGCGGCTCAGCCCCGCCTCCAGAGGACTCGCCTTTCTTTCTGATCCGCAGCGGTCCAGGAGAAAGACCCGGAGAAGAGAGGGTAGAAGCAAAGCTTCCCCAGACCCCCGGCCCTCCTCAGCCCAGCCCGGTCTAAGGAAGCCCTCCGTAGGGGCTTCAGAGATGCCCCGGTTCAATGACTTCAGAGCATAGTCACTGTGAAGTGATGGACCGGCACTGCTATTTTAGCAGGCCAAGGTCGTGGCCTTAGTTATAGGTGCTCTTTGGAAATTCAGCAAAAATCATCGTTACCAGGCTGCTCCCAGGAAACAGACAATTCCCACGGACAGCTAACGGAGAAGCACTTTTCTTATAGGATTTCTGCACAAAGGTATATTATGATTATCCCTCATCCTAATCCAGCTCCCCACCTGCATCTTTGCCCGGTCATGAGAACAGCCTTCTGCTTTGGGACTTCCTATTTTTATATATTACTGATTACACCGTCAGCACATCCCCAAATGAACAGCGCCTGGGAGCATCCAGAGATTTACAACTAGCTTCCATTTAGCTTTCAAGAACGGAGATTCTTAACCACTGAAGGCTGAGCTTAATCTTCTTCTGAAGTTTATACCATGAAAAAATACAAGAATACATCTGCAGTGTTGCTATAAGCAATATTTACCTTGCTAAACCCTAATTTCAAGAGAAAATAACAGTACTAGAAAAAAAAAATCAATAAACTTACCTAGGTAGACTTTATTTTTGCAGAATTGCAGAAACATATAATGCAAATTCTCAAAATCGTGTATAACTGCACAGTGATGGTGGTGATGTATATGGCATTGATTATTTTTTAATGTTTCAGCTGCAAAAAGCTGCCTGAACCCTCGGGTGAGTGTATCATCCACCTCTGGGACAATAGCATAGGTGAGGGATCTAAGAAGGCTATTTAAACTTGGGAATCTTCAGAACACAGAGGGCGTAGGCAGCAAAGAGGCTGGATAAGATCACTGGGTAAATCTGGATAAAATAGATTATACTCAGAGTCTCTTCCCATCTTCATTCTCATTGCTCTTTCAGAGGTTTTATAACATGTATTTATGACACATTCTGTAATTACATATGTCATTCACTTATTCCACAAAGATGCCTTCCAAACCCATGACATTCACTTATTTAAGAGTCCTAATTCAGCCTTTATATGGGGCTTCCCAGGTGGTGCTAGTGGTAAAGAACCCTCTCGCCAATGCAGGAAATACAAGAGACGTCAATTATTTATCCCTAGTTTAGAAAGATTCCCTGGAGAAGGAAATGACAACCCATTCCAGTTTTCTCGCCAGGAAAATCCCAAGGACAGAGGAGCCTGGCGAGCAGTCTTTATAAACATCTTAGGTCCATATTGTTTAGAAATGTGTTACTCTCCTGAGGCCTAGACATGAATCTTATATGTAAGCTTAATGTGTAGGAAAAAGGCACTGAGCAGCTGAGGAAACCTGCCTTTCTTGACCATGCCTTAATCCATGCCTTTCTTGACCCACTTTGTCCTTGGGTGCTCGTATACCTTGATAGCTCTGGTTACATTAGCGTTGGTAAAACTGCCCATTTCTGCCTTTTCAGTGTGCCTCCCCATGAATATTAATGTTCTTCTCCATTCAGCAGAAGATATTAAGAAGAGGTGGCAAGAATACACAGAAGAACTATACAAAAGAGATCTTCATGACCCAGATAATCATGATGATGTGATCATTCACCTAGAGCCACACATCCTGGAATGCGAAGTCAAACTGGCCTTAAGAAGCATCACTATGAACAAAGCTAGTAGAGGTGATGGAATTTCAGTTGAGCTATTTCAAATCCTAAAAGATAATGCAGTGAAAGTGCTGCACTCAATATGCCAGCAAATCTGGAAATCTCAGCAGTGGCCACAGAACTGGAAAAGGTTGGTTTTCATTCCAATCCCAAAGAAAGGCAATGCCAAAGAATGTTCAAACTACCGCACAATTGCTGTCATCTCACATGCTAGTAAAGCGATGCTCAAAATTCTCCAAGCCAGGCTTCAACAGTACAGGAACCGTGAACTTCCAGATGTTCAAGCTGGATTTAGAAAAAGCAAAGGAACCAGAGATCAAACTGCCAATATCTGTTAGATTATTGAAAAAGCAAGAGAGTTCCAGAAAAACATTTGCTTCTGCTTTATTGACTACACCAAAGCCTTTGACTGTGTGGATCACGACAAACTGAAAAATTCTGAAAGAGATGGGAATATCAGACCACCTGACCTGCCTCCTGAGAAATCTGTTTGCAAGTCAAAAAGCAACAGTTAGAACTGGACATGGAACAACAGACTGGTTCCAAATCTGCAAAGGAGTATGTCAAGGCTGTATATTGTCACCCTGCTATTTTAACTTCTATGCAGAGTACATCATGAGAAACGCTGGACTGGATGAAGCACAGGCTGGAATGAAGATTACTGGGAGAAATATCAATAACCTCAGATATGCAGATGACACCACCCTTATGGCAGAAAATGAAGAAGAACTAAAGAGCCTCTGGATGAAAGTGAAAGGGGAGAGTGACAAAGTTGGCTTAAAACTCAATATTCAGAAAACTAAGATCATGGCATCTGGTCCCATCACTTCATGGCAAATAGATGGGGAAACAGTGAAAACGGTGACAGACTTTATTTTGGAGGGCCCCCAAATCACTGCAGATAATGACTGCAGCCATGAAATTAAAAGACGCTTACTCCTAGGAAGAAAAGTTATGATCAACCTAGACAGCATATTAAAAAGTAGAGACATTACTTTGCCATCAAATTTCCATCTCATCAAAGTTACGTCTCATCGAAGCTCTGGTTTTTCCAGTAGTCATGTATGGACGTGAGAGTTGGACTATAACGAAAGCTGAGCACTGAAGAATTGATGCTTTTGAACTGTGGTATTGAGGAAGACTCTTGAGAGTCCCTTGGACAGCAAAGAGATCCAACCAATCCATCCTAAAGGAAATCAGTCCTGAATATTCATTGGAAGGACTGATGCTGAAGCTGAAACTCCAACTCTTTGGCCAACTGATGCAAAGAACTGACTCATTTGAAAAGATCCTGATGTTGGGAAAGATTGAAGCCAGGAGGAGAAGGGGAAGACGGAGGATGAGATGATTGGATGGCATCACTGACTCAATGGACATGAGTTTGAGTAAACTCCAGGAGTTGGCGATGGACAGGGAGGCCTGGTTATGCTTCAGTCCATGGTGTCTCAAAGAGTCAGACATGACTGAGAGACTGAACTGAACTGAACTCCATTCTGAGGTAGGACAAATGGGAACCAGTTAGAAACAAAGCCAATTTCAAATTTCTTCACATCAGAGCCCATATAATATTCAATATCCTCTAATAAACCATAGGGATTCCTCAGTGGCTCAGCAGTAAAGAATCAGCCTGCAATGCAGGAGACCAGGGTTTGATCCCTGGGTTGGGAAGATCCCCTGGAGGAGGGCGTGGCAACCCACTCCAGTATTCTTGCCTGGAGAATCCCATGGACAGAGGAATCTGTCAGGCTGCAGCCCATGGTGTTGCAAAGAGTTGGACGCACCTGAAGCACCTTTGTGAAGAGCTGACTCATTGGAAAAGACCCTGATGCTGGGAAAGATTGAAGGCAGGAGGAGAAGGGGACAACAGAGGATGAGATGGTTGGATGGCATCACCAACTCCATGGACATGAGTTTGAGTAAGCTCTGGGAGTTGCTGATGGACAGGGAGGGCTGGTGTGCTGCAGTCCATGGGATTTCAAAGAGTCAGACCACGACTGACTGACTGAACTGAACTGAAGCGACTGAGCACATGAAAACAATAAACCACAATGGAAAGAATATGAAAAAGAATATATGTGTGTAATTAAATCACTTTGCTGTACAGCAGAAGCTAGCGCAGCATTGCAAATCAACTATACTTCAACTAAAAATTATTTTTTAAAGTAAAAATTTCTAGTAGAGAGCTGGCTAGGTATTTTGTGAACTGGAAAGGTAACTATTTCACTTAATTTGTTCTCAAGTAACTCATACCTTTCCCTCGTGGCTCAGATGGTAAAGAATCTGCCTGCAATGTGGGAGACATGAGTTCTATCCCTGGGTCGGGTAGATCCCCTGAGAAGGACATGGCAACCCACTCCAGTATTCTTGCCTGGAGAATCCCATGGACAGAAGGGCCTGGTAGGCTACAGCCCATGGGGTCACAAAGAGTTGGACATTACTGAGCATCTAACAGTATCACTTTCAACTCATAATCTAATAGAAATAAGAACTATGAGTTCTGGCTCAGATGGTAAAGAATCTGCCTGCAATGCAGGAGACCTGGGTTCGACCCCCGGGTCAGGAAGATCCCCTGGAGGAGGGCATGGAAACCCACTCCAGTCATCTTGCCTACAGAATCCCCATGGATAGAGGAGCCTGGTGGGCTACAGTCCATGGGGTGGCAAAGAGTCAGACACAAGTGAGTGACTAAGCATAGCACCTGAGTTCTTAAAATACAACATGGAGAGTAAGGCAAGCCATCAGGAGGAGAGCATCCTGGGTGCTTCTACTGATACATCCTCTCGGACCCCTGGACCGGACTGCTCTGGGCTGCCTCCTCCTGTGCGGAGGACTCTTCAGTGAAGTGTCTTTCCCAGGAGCCTAGGCAGAACCCACAGCCAATAACTGACTGGCCTGAGGGTCCAAAGGCAGACTTCCTGCCTCAAGGCTGGACCAGCTCAGTGATTCACTTCAGACCCCAGAACCACATCCTCTGTGAGGAGGTCAGAGCTGGCCAGAGGTGGAGAACCATATCCATCCTTGGCTCCCCCTTGCGGATCCCATCTCCCTCCCTACACCCCTCTCTCTGTCTGTTGTTCCATGTCCAGTTAGAACTGGATTCCAAATAGGAAAAGGAGTACGTCAAGGCTGTATATTATCACCCTGCTTATTTAACTTATATACAGAGTACATCATGAGAAACTCTGGGCTGGAAGAAGCACAAGCTGGAATCAAGATTGCTGGGAGAAATATCAATAACCTCAGATATGCAGATGACACCACCCTTATGGCAGAAAGTGAAGAGGAACTTAACAGCCTCTTGATGAAAGTGAAAGAGGAGAGTGACAAAGTTGGCTTAAAGCTCAATATTCAGAAAACGAAGATCATGGCATCTGGTCCCATCACTTCATGGCAAATAGATGGGGAAACAGTGGAAACATAAAACAGAAACAGCTTTGTAACAAATTCAATAAAGATTTTTAAAATGGTCAACATACAAAAAAATTTTTTTTCAAAAAACAGCAAGGCAGGAAAACAGACTCCAGAGGTCAAGCCAAACGGCCGTTACTGGGCAGATTCAGTGGAAAGCCAAAGAACTGTTTGGTATCAGAGGCGGCTGCCTTACTGTCATTATTGGCGCAGGCTGGGTGCCAGGCGATTTATGTCTGTTGTGTCTCTGCTTCACCCTGACCCCATCACTGCCTCCGATTTGCACATGAGTAAACAGACCCTCACAAGGTTGGTTTGACTTTTCTAAGCCTTTCAGCTCACGTGAGCTTTTCCCTTTACACACATCTACTCCATGTTTCTCTTCTGTTCTCAAACATTCCCGGCAAAGAAATACCAGTTTCACTTGGCTCAGCAGAATTTGGGGTTGGATTTTTTACTGCGATTGAAAGAGAAACAACTATGTTAACATATTCGAAAGAATCTGAATAATTTCCATGTTTTACTATCTCCAAGTTTTTCATCATCACCATTAAGAATCTTTGACTGTGTGCACATGGCAACGTAGTGAGCGACAAAGTAATTTAACCCTTTCCCCGTGGAATTCAGACATAACAGAACAGTGCTCATTACCATTAGCTATGTAATTCAGTTTTATCCCATGATATCCAGGAAAACAGGATCATTAACTGTGGCATTTTGTGGACCCACAGATAGAAAGCAAATATCTCCGTGTGAAATCAGAAAGACATCTAGTTATGGTAGCTGGTATTTTAAATGGTGCGTTTGTGTTTATTATATGCATTTTGCTTATGCTATATTAATGCTTCTGTTTATTGATGCCTATATTGTCCTTTTTATTATGTATTTCTACAAAATAAAGGCATGTTTTGTGATATTTATGTTTTTATCATAGACCTAAGATGATAAATTACAAATAGTATTTTATTATTTATACATATCAATATTTTTCAATGCATTTAAATGCATTTTTATAAAAATGTTGACTGTCCATAAGTGATTTTAACTTCTTTCAGTTTTTTTATTCTGTTGCATACACATTTTAAGAATTACTTGGGGGGATTTTTATGTCACTGTCAGCTAGAATTTTTGAACCTGTTTTGAACAATAGTTATGTGTCACTTGCATATAGAAAAGGCAATGCAAAAGAGAAAAAGAACATTTCTGTTGTTGTTGTTTTATGGAAATCTGTTAAATTGTTATCTGAATTTGTTAAAGAATTAAAGAGTTGAGATAAGTTAATAAGTACCATTTAACCCAGGCTTTTTATCAAAATATGTCGTGTCCACATATAGAAATTAGTTTATGATTAACTTACATTTTGTTCAGAATGAGCCTCTGACAATAGATAATAATGACTGCATCATTTAAGTGAAAACAACACAAAATGAAGAAGCAAAGATTTGCAAATCTCTCACACAGAGAAGTTTGGGTTAGTAAGATGGGTTACTTTAAAAAAAGTAAAGTTTAATCCAGCTATAGAATAGGCCTAGAACTGTCATCGTAATATTTCACATTCGTTTCTAGTCAATTTGGATCAAATCGAAGGAATTTCGAGTACCTGGAACACACTTTGAAGTCTGAGGGAGCAATGCATTTCTAAACGCCAGCTGGATGAATGTAAGTTTGTTATCATTAGAACCTTGTCCTGTAGCGGCATCTCTCTGCTCACACCTGAGGGATGACTTCCTTCTCTTCAGAGCCCAGCAGGCAATCACACTGCTGTGGGTTTCCTGGGTGATGGATCAAAGCAGCAGCATCTATTCCAGGGGTCACTGAAAGACAAGAGCTGACTGGTGTGAGATGGACATCTGGCATGTACTAAAAGCATTTAGGAAGCTAATAAACTGCTCATTCTGAGTGACTCCCTGAGACTGATTCCAACATGAGCAGTTGGGAGGAAAATGAGCTTTTAGGAAGGTCATGTGACGTCATAGAGAATCTTTCTCTATAACCAGTTAAATCGTTTAGCAATTTACAAAGCAAATCCCAGCCCAATTTTGACCTAGTAATTGATTGAGCCTTCTAGTCAAGCCAAGGCTGTGCATAGGAATTTAATATGACCGTACGTCTTTGGCTTTAATAATTCCGGATTTGAATCGCCTGATGGGATTTGACGAAAGAGAGTTGCTAAAAGAGATGCGGAAATCTCGTCACACGCATCAGGGCATTTTAGGTTTCTCAGAAGCAACAGGTCAGCTTAGTATATGCAGCTGCTCCTCCCACAAGTATATCTGTCAAAATTTTCATACGAATTTTACAGACACATTCTTAGGGTTTGGTGAAGACTATGAACATGATTAAAAGGGACTCCATTACTCTTTCTGCAACTCTTGCCTGTGGGAATCAGATTTCTTTCAAAAGTTTAGGAAAGAGCCGCTTATCTGCGTATGGAATGAGTGAATGCAGAAGTTCCAGGGAGCAGGGGGTTCAGCAAGCTCCACTCTGCACCAGGGAGGAACATGAGGCCCCGAAGACATGCCGGCCGCACACAAGGAAGTCAAGGAAGCAATAGTCTCACCAGTGGTGATACTGGTAACATGGGATGCTATTAACATCTTCGTAATGTTTATTCAAGCATCTCAGTCTTCGCTGCTGTTTCATTCTTTTGTTATCATTATTGTTTGGGCTTCTGCTGCAATAGCAAAGGTGATATTTTGCATGTATCATAATGATTAATGTACAGTATGGGCTTCCCAGGTAGCACTAGTGCTAAAGAACCTGCCTGCCAGTGAGGGAAAAGAGATGCGAGTTTGATCCCCGGGTCGGGAAGAGCCCCTGGAGAAGGGCATGGCAACCCACTCCAGTATTCTTGCCTGAGAGAATCCTATGGACAGAGGAGCCTGGCAGGCTATGATCCATAGTGTTGCAAAGAGTCATACACAGTCAGACTGAAGTGACTTAGCAGGCATGCATGCATGCACTCTGAGAGACAACTCTTGAGAGTCCCTTGGACTGACAGGAGATCAAACCAGTCAATCCTAAAGGAAATCGATCCTGAATATTCATCGAAAGGACTGAGGCTGAGGCTGAAGCTACAATATTTTGGCCACCTGATTCGAAGAGCTGACTCATTGGAAAACACCCTGATGCTGGGAAAGATTGAAGGCAGGAGAAAAAGCTGGCGGCAGAGGATGAGATGGTTGGATGGCATCACCAACTCAATGGGTGTTTTTGAGCAAACTCCAGGAGATAATGAAGGGCAGAGGAACATGGTGGGCTGCAGTCCATGGGGTCACAAAGTGTCGCACATGACTTAGCAACTGAGCAACAATATGCGCTAGGACAGCATCCTAAGATCAGATTATAGAAATCCCAGGACCCACTGACATGGAAGTGGCAGTTTAGAACAGCAGTGGTCAATCAGTCCTTAGTATGTGTTCTAATCATTTGTGAATTGCTCTAAAAATTACTTTTTTGCAGAAATAATGAAAGAACAGTTCACAAATGGGTAAAACATTTATTAGTTCATTTTCAACTGAAATTTTTGAACCTGTTTTGAATGATAGTTGTATTGTCATTTGCATACAGAAAAGACAATGAAAAGGAAAGAAAGAATCATTTGTTTTTTGTTTTTTTATTTTATGGAAATCTGGGAAACAGATTGCTCTATGGTTAAAGAATGAAAGAGTTAAGAATATAAGTGAGTAAGTGCTGTTTAGTAAGTACTGTTTAAGCCATGCCTTTTTCATCAAAATATGTCTTCTTCAAACTTATAAATTATTTTATAATTAACCTTAACAGAGGCGGCAAGAAATGGTGGGACCATCTCTCTGATTCATCCACTAGCAGAGAGCCCAAAAAAGCTGAACAAAATTCTACATCCTTGGCAATGGATGACCTTTGGGTGACCCCTTTTTATGGTGAAATAAGGTATTAAGCAAGGTCGTTCTCTCTGGAGCCATAAAAAGACTGACAAGGGAAGATTGAACCTGCTTTGTTTCCATCAGAGCCCCTGAGTGTTCCTTGCATTCCCAAGGCGTGGGTCCAGGCATTGGTCATTCTAACAGTGTCGTCTGTTACAGCTTCTGTTGGGATGTCTCTTCCTCCTCTCATTTAATTATAACTTGTTTATCACCTCATTGTCTCAGTTCAAATGCTAATAACAAAACAGCAACTACAGACCAGCTTTAGAAGCTGAGAACTGACCTTGGGACCCTGGTGCTTTCCTAGCTTAGCACTTGGTTTTGATTCCTTCACTGACCCTTCCATTTGAATATTTTGCACCTTAAAGCTAAGTGTTTGCCCATATGTCATTTGACCATTATCAGTAATGAGCATATTCTGCTCCAGTAAAATAATATTGCAATTTAAATGCCAGGAATGCAGGTTCACAATCCTTTACATTAACTTTAAATTTTTTTTTTATTTTTTTCATTGCTTCAAACCCAGGAGTTTAAAATATTTACATTTATCTGTTAAAAAATTTATGATCTTTTCACAAGGACATGCCATGTGCTGGATATTTCTTTTCTGCTTATAATATTCAGTTAGGCAATTAATAAAATACTCATTTTTCAAATGTATGACCCATGGTGTAGGGAGGGAAAGTAACTTGTCTAAAGTCACATGACTAACACATGGAGGAATTCACCTTTCAATGTCAGTACATCTCACTCTAATATTTACATTTGTTTTTTTTGTTATTTTATCCAATCCTGCTTCTCCCTCTAGGACTAGCCATGGGACAGAATGTTCCCCTCAGTCTTTGCCTTTCTTTTTTACCCCTAAGAAGATAAACAATTTTCACATATGAAGCTTTTTTTAATTTTTTTTTGAAGCTTTTTTTAAAACTTCTTATTCATTAATATCTGTGAACAAAGCTAGTGGAGGTAATAGAATTCCAGCTGAGCTATTGCAGATCCTAAAAGATGATGTTGTTAAAGTGCTGCACTCAATATGCCAAAAAATTTAGAAAACTCAGCAGTGGCCATAGGACTGGAAAAGGTCAGTTTTCATTCCAATCCCAAAGAAAGGCAACGCCAAAAAATGTTCAAACTACCACACAATTGCATTCATCTCAGACATCGGAAAGTAACGCTCAAAATTCTCCAAGCTAGGCTTCAAAAGTACTTGAACCGAGAACTTCCAGGTGTTCAAGCTGGATTTAGAACAAGCAGAGGAACCAGAGATCAAATTGCCAACATCCACTGGACCATCGAAAAAGCAAGAGGATTCAAGAAAAACATCTATTTTGGCTCCATTGACTACGCTAAAGCCTTTGTGTGGATCACAACAAACCGTGGAAAATTCTTAAAGAGATTGGAGTAACAGACCACCTGACCTGCCTCCTGAGAAATCCGTATGCAAGTCAAGAAGCAACTGCACCTGGAACAATGTACAGGTTCCATATTGAGAAAAGAGTATGTTAAGGCTGTATGTTGTCACCCTGCTTATTTAACTAATACACAGAATACATCATGTGAAATGCACGGCTGGATGAAGCACAAGTTGGAATCAAGATTGCAGAGAGAAATGTAAGTAACCTCAGATATGCAGATGACACAACCCTTATGGCATAAAGCGAAGAGGAGCTAAAGAGCCTCTCAACAAAAGTGAAAGAAGAGAGTGAAGAAACTGGTTTAAAACTCAACTTTCAGAAAACAAAGACCATAGCATCCAGTCCCATCATTTCATGGCAAATAGATGGGGAAACAATGAAAATAGTGAGAGACTTTCTTTACTTGGGCTCTAAAATCACTGCAGATGGTGACTGCAGCCATGAAAACTAAAAGGATGCTTGCTCCTTGGTGGAAAAGCTATGACCAACCTAGACAGCACATTAAAAAGCTGAGACATTGCTTTGCTGACGAAGGTCTTATAGTTGAAGCTATGATTTTTCTTGTAGTCATGTATAGATGTGAGGGTTGGACCATAAAGAAAGCTGAGTGCCAAAGAATTGATGCTTTTGAACTGTGGTGTTGGAGAAGACTCTTGAGAGTCCCTTGGACTGCCAGGAGATCAAACCAGTCAATCCTAAAGGACATTAGTCCTGAATATCCATTGGAAGGACTGATGCTGAAGCTGAAACTCCAATACTTTAGCCACCTGATACGAAGAGTTGACTCATTAAATAAAACCCTGATGCTGGGAAAGATTGAAGGCAGGAGAAGGGGATGACAGAGGATGAGATGGTTGGATGGCATCACTGACTCAATGGACATGGGTTTGAGTAAGTTCCGGGAGTTGCTGATGGACATGGAAGCCTGGCATGCTGCAGTCCATGGGGTCACGAAGAGCTGAGTATGACTGAGTGACTGAGCTGATTCATTAACTAGTCCATTAATTAGTGAGACAACCCAGAGAATGCACACAGCCCAAAACTAGCATCAAGGACGAATTAGCAAGCTAAATTTAGAGCGTCCATACAACTGTTTATTATTCAATAATGAAAAAAACCTACTTATGCATCAATAGCATGGAAGAATCACAAATACATTTTATGTTAATTATTGGGTTTTTTAAAAATGACAAGATGAAGGATTCAAAAGAAGCTTATGGTGTTTATTTGCTTGTTTTTCAAGTCTGACTATATCAAATGGGTTTCTACTAAGCATGGATTTCTATTGAGATATGCAGGAGTGGGATAAATACATCTTCATGTTTCAGAATTCTACTTTTATGTTGAAATTACTGAAAGGAAAGTGCTTCTTTTCAAAGATTTTTACTACCATTTTAATGGTAATTATGGGGTCAAAATTTTATTTTAACCGTTTAAATGATGCAAATGTTGAATTTTCTTGGTTATCTGCTCAATATTTCCATTTATAAAACTAACACACTATGCGTCTTGTAGGAAAGAAAGTAATGTCTATGCAAAGAAGTGCATAGACTTTTAAAAGTTATTTTTAATTATTAAAAATTTAATTATTTTAATTATTATTAAAATAATAATTTATCCATTTTCTTTTCTGTCCCCACTGAAAAAACTGCATATAAAAATAACATGTAAAGAGGAATGTTCCAATTTTATCATGTATACATTTAAGAACACAAACAGCTTTGACTACATAAAATGTAAGCAATATAGTTATTTTCTGTACCCAGTTTGCCTTGAATTGAAGCTTTACTTTGCATATCAAACATGTACCCTATTTCCTCAACCTTTTAATTATCAATTATATTAAACTTTTTTTAAGATTTCTTTTTTTTTTTTTTTGATGTGGACTATTTTTAAAGTCTTTATCGACAGTATTGTTTCTAATTTTTGTTTTGGTTTCTTTATTGTGAGGTATATGGGATCTTAAATCCCTGACCAGAGATTGAACCCATATTCTCTGCGCTGGAAGGCAAAGTCTTAACCACTGGACCACCAGGGAAGTCCCAATTCTATTAAACTTTTGAGATTCAAAAGTTAATTCTACCTTTTCCTGTTTATCCTATTCATTTTAGTTTTCGCCAGGGGAATGTTTAGTAATTAGAATTACACACTTCAATAAGTGGTAAGAATCTAGGAGATAGAGGCAACTTTCATATTTTTACTAAATGTGGAAACAAGGAACCAGTGAGAAAGTATAAGGTAGCTTTTGTTTGCTTAGATATACTTGATCATGTTGCTACGCCAATAAATGAGAGAAATTCAAAGTCACAATGACTGTGTACGTTCCTGAAAGTGGAATCGCAGGAAATGAAATCATTGTTGTAGAGGACAAACTTGATATCCTCCCTTCAAATATGAAGCAAAAAGATAAAAGTGAGAAAGATGCTAAGAGGAAACATAATAGAGTTGGACACTGAGATTTTCCATCTAATCTAAGCATTGAAGTTTTCGCATTAAATGCTGAAACATGAAGAAGCCAGGTGAGAGTCAAAGGTATAGCTGAAAATGTTCATAAAGAAATAAAAATGAAAGCTCTGTAAATGGATAGAAACCACCCATAGCATTTTAGAGAAATTAAGTAGAAAAAAAAAAGCTCTCTGTCAGACCACTCCCCCAAGGTCTTGCACAATATTTCTGAGGCTACGTGTCGAGTGGACAGCTGCGTGCAAAAGCAGCATCCAGCCTGAACAGCGCTCCTGCCTCAGGTGGGTCCAGCTACTTTTCGCTCTCTGACCACCTGCAGGGCCTGAATGTGAGGGCGTTATGCCCTCCTAGGGCAACTTCAACCAGTGGAGGGCAGGGGACAGCAGTGGCGACTCCTGTCCATAATCCCATGCAGACAATATTGAAAATTCTCCAGAATGACTCATTGTACAGAAAAAGAACAGTGTCTTGGGCATATGTCCAATTTTGGAATTTTACGCTAATGGGACCCAGAAAGAGATTTGCCAATGTAAACCTCCTGGCACTAGGAGCTAGTGCTTTCCATAGGGAATCAGATATTGGCATCACTCATCTCCCAAGGACCAGCCTTTGGTCTAAAGTCATCTTTCCACTGATGAAGTTGAAGGTTGAATGGCAGGTAGGATTTGATGACTATCCAGGATTCGTCCTAGAATGCAGGCAACCTTATCCACACGATTATATTCAATGAGTCATTTTTAAAGCACTCTTGAAGACTGCCGGTAAGAAGACTTATTGAAATTGTAGCAAACGAAGAGGTGGTGGAACACTGTGGCTGCTTCGTGTTGATGTTTGGCAGAAACCAACACAATACTATAGAGCAATTATCCTTCAATTAATAATAAATTAACTTACGAAAGGAGATGGTGGAACATGTAAGCAAAATTATAAATCAAGATCTAGATGGGTTCTCTGCCCTGTTTAATATTAGAATCATGGCAGGCTCTGTTCCCAAAGAAAAATGAGGGATTTTACAGAATCACAAGTCACATTTTACCCCTTTCCTTTCTTTGAAAACATCTAGGAATAATTAGAGTTGCTTTATAGCCAGCATTTATAATTGTGTGAACAAAGAAAGTCATCTGTGCATACACATAATAAAAAGCAGTGTTCTTAAATATCAAAGCAGGCATCTCACAAGTTTCCTTTACATCAAATTGTTTCTGGCCTCCTGGAGATCACTGAATTTGCCATTATTCTAAAAATAGAAGAAAATCGTGTATTTCAGGCTGTTAGTTTGAGTTGAAATTAGTTCTTTCTCACTAGCCAGATTTTCTTTGGCATCAGACATAGGAGCATCCTTCTGTTTCCCAGTTTACAAAGGCACACGGAAGCCCTGCTGGTTTTTGCCCAGGGTTAAAGTGCATGAAACCTGGATGACCGCACTTCACAGCTCTTAGCTGACTTTCCAGTCAACTATCTTAAGAGGATGAGAAAGAGAACACCTCTGATGACCCGCAGGCTTTCTGCTGCTGCTCAAGGTGGTCCACGGTTCTCCACGTCTCCCTGGGAACACCGGGGCCATCGGGTGACCTTTGTCTCTTAGTGCTCAGCTCAACCCTAGTCCTTTCAACTCCGCACCTTTTGTTTTTGGTGTTCAGTGACTAAGCCATGTCTGACTCTTTGGATTTCTTGGACTGCAGCACACCAGGCTTCCTTGTCCTTCACGATCTCCTGGATTTTGCTCAAACTCATGTCCATTGAGTTGGTAATGTTATCCAACCATCTCATCCTCGGCCACCCCCTTCTCCTTTTACCTTCAGTCTTTCGCAGCATCAGGGTCTTTTGCAATAAGCCGGCTCTTCCCATCAGGTGGCCAAGTATTGAAGCTTCAGCTTCAACATCAGTTCTTCCAATGAATATTCAGGGTTGATTTCCTTTAGGGTTGACTAGTTTGATCTCCTTGCAGTCCAAGGCACTCTCAAGAGTCTTCTCTAGCTAGAACCACTATTTAAAACCATCAATTCTTTGTCACCCAGCCTTCTTTATGGTACAACTCTCACATCCATACGTGACTACCAGAAAGACCACACACCCCTTGGAATTTAGACTTTCCCTAAATTTCATATTTATCTTTTTTGAGTTCCCTACTGCAGATATTGAAATTACCTTAACAAAAAGGTGTATTTTCTGTTTCCATGTTCACCCTCATTAAAGAACTACTGTTGGCCAATCTGCATCCACAGGACAGTTTGAATTCTTGGTTTTGCCCAAGTAGCTCCCTAGAACATAACCTCCTTATCTCCTGATCTTTTCTTGCAAATATCCTCACCTTCACTCCCACCCTTGCTAGCAGCAAGCACGGCATCACAGGCAGGCTTCAGTTCTGTCTTTTCCCCACTGTGAAGTCTGCACAGCACCCAAAAAGCCCAGAAGGTTCTCCTGCAAGGATCACTTAAGCTCTTTCATACTTGTTACCAAGCTTGCAGGCTTGACCACACTCACATTTTGACATTAGCTCTTCATGCTTTCACACTGCTAACCCTTTTCTCATCAGTTTTGATTTTTCTTTGTACCTGAACTGACCACAGGCGGCATTCTGTTTAGCTATCACAACCCTATTACACTTTTTTCTTTCTTTCTTTCTTTCTTTTTTTTTTTTTTTTTTTTGTAAACAGAGAATTTGAATTAAATCAAGAACACAAAAAATCATCTATCTCCCCTATCTCAGCAGTGAGTTCTCAGGCTTCCCTCCCTCTCACCTGCATGTTGAGAGAGCTGTCCTACCAGCTCAGCTGCACTTCCATGATGTATCCCCTTTCTGGCCTTTGGTCACTCTTTCTCCTTTACAATGGAGTTAATTATTTAAGTCTATCCCTAGGATTGAGGCCTGATTTCTGCCTTTTGGGGATCACTCCCATCTGTCTTTCAGACGGGAGGATCCAGGGCTCCCTGACCAGGCATCCCCTTTCACTTCCTCCCCTTTGCTCTTTTGATGCCCTTAGATCTGTCTGATCAAAATGCATTCAGCTCCCCAGATTCTTGTTTTCTAGGTTTTCTTCATCAGAGTCCTCCACACCAATGCCCTAGGCATTCCAGCCTCTGATTTCTTATACTGAGCACTCCGTCCTCCTGAGTTTCCAAATCCTGCCCTTCAGGTGTCACGGAAACAGAGGTTTCTTCAATGAAATCTTTCCCACCATCGGAACTCATCAAACACTCTTCTGTTCTGCTCCCCTTTATCCAGAAATCAGCAATAAATGGTTCCTTCTAAATGTGATTTCCCCTAGAACAAAGGTTGTTTTGGGCCTAATTCTACATAGTGATGAGTCTCTCTTGTTTGGAATCCTTTTTGCTCTTGACTTCCCTGGAGGTCTACCTCCTGGGTCTTCTCAGCCTCTCTATCCGGGCTTTTTCTCTTTCTCTGCTACTGCCGGTTCTTTAACCCTGAGCAATCTTACAGGCTTCCTGCTTTGATGCTCTTTGCATACTTAGGCAATGTATTCTCCAATAGACAACCTGTCCATCACAGGACTGCAGATTCTACCCATTCTCTGCTGGCTTTCAGATATAAATCTCCAAACCGAACCTGCTTCAGCCAGTGGGCTGCATAGACTGATTCAAATAGGTCACAGGCCCTCAACTCAACACTCAGTTTTACTAGCCAGTTAGTTTTAGCATGTCAGTCATAACTTTTGTGAGGTAGACCTCATGGATTGCTTATCCCCCAGTTCTGGTTAGATTTTCCATGTTTATCTTGCCAAAAAATGGTTCACATCACCACATACTTGATCCTTCGCTTGTCACAGCCTATCCAATAGACAACCAAACAAGAACAAGACATTCAGGAATTGCTCAAAGCTACAAAGGAGCCTTCTTGTTTCTACATTTCCAACTATTTCTCCACTTAAAATAATTAAGTTCTCTAGGCCAGGAACTGTGCAGACACTGGCGAGACGTGAAGTTGAGTCAGACACACTCTGTCTATTTCAGAAGCTCACACTCTTCTAGAGGAGGTGGATTATTACACACAAACAGTACTCTGAGCTCAAGCAGAGCTTCAGAGGATGACTTTGGGTTTCTGTGAGGGGAGAGACATGGATGCCAGCTGGGCATCTGCACATCGCCAGCCATGCAGTTCTCCAGCATGTAGAGAGTAGACTTCATGTCTGCCAGTCTCATAAAATCCTGGGGGTTCAGATGGTCATCTTGGATATGATACAAGTCAAGTGATTAATAGGAGATGCACACACTAGATAGGGCTGGGAGAGATAAACAACAGAGATCTAGGAAGAGTTTAGAACTTTGAGAATGGGATGCCTAGGGAAAGAACAAAGTTTTTACTAGACCACAGGCTAAGATGTATGGACCTGGGACACCAGTCTTGACATCCATGGGAATGCCACCACCCACGTCTTCAGACGTAACCACTCACTTAGAATCTGATGCCCAATGCTTCTTCACATGGGGAGCTGACCCTGGACTCCTTAAAATAATATAAAGTGTTGACTGAAAAAAATACGCGCAACCTGAGAGTTGAGAGTTTTGTTTTATTTGACGGAATATTTTAAGACCTCAAGCCCAGGGAAGCAGAATTTCAAATAACCCTGAAAGAACTGCTTTGGAGGAGGTAAAGGGGAGTCAGATTTTAGGGAAGTTTTGCAACAAAAGTCAGGTAGTCTGAATGTCAAAAACTTATGATAAATTAAAGAAAACTAGACAGCTCAAGTTAAGAAATTTAGCAGTTTTCTATATATGAGAGGATGCAAGAGTCTGGGCTCAAAAATCACTCCTTTGATATGCACCTCAGCTATCTGGGGCCAGTATCTAGTGTTTCTATATCCTGAGTTTTCCCAGTGCTCATTGTGGTGAGTGGCTGCAGTCTGAGGGCTACTAGATGGCAGGTATTCTCTCCTTCCTGAGTTCCCTTGGGCTCATTGGATCACCATCCCTGACGGCTACAACTGCTGATGGCTGTCACATCCTTTGTTTATTGATACGGCAGAAAGGTTTCCATTTCTCAACAGCAGTAATTTTTTTAAAGCAACATTTTCTCTGGAAAATTATTTTTTACCTTTCCAAAGTTTGTATTCACATGTACTCTTGCCTGGAGAATCCTATGGATGGAGGAGCCTGGTAGGCAGCAGTCCATGGGGTCGCTAAGAGTTGGACACGACTGAGCAACTTACTTTCATGCATTGGAGAAGGAAATGGAAACCCACTCCAGTGTTCTTGCCTGGAGAATCCCAGGGACGGGGGAGCCTGGTGGGCTACCATCTATGGGGTCGCACAGAGTCAGACACGACTGAAGTGACTTAGCAAACCATCTTTGGAGTCCCTGTCAGGTGTGGAACCCTGTACTTTCCTCTCTATGGTCCACTGATCATTTGTCCGGTGCATCCTTTTCCCTCAAGAAACTATCCTAGAGCCTCACAACTGAACGTGTTCTCTTTCCCCTTGCTTATTCCCTTCCCACCCTGTGGTTCTGCTTAACATCAGGAGGGCCACCCTATCCCCTCACAGATGACTGAGGAAGATAGACTCTGTTCAAATGCAATTCATTTGGAACTCAGAAAGGTACTGGCCTTCCAGATTCTTGCCTATTTGTATTTTATAGAATTTCTGATTATATGTATATAGCCTTCACTTTCATAATAACAGTAACTTTGACTTTTGTGTGTTTGTTTTACCTTCCAGTTTCATATACATGTAACCTTGGAAGGAAAGTTATGACCAACTTAGATAGCATATTAAAAAGCAGAGACATTACTTTGCCAACAAAGGTCCATCTAGTCAAGGCTATGGTTTTTCCAGTAGTCATGTATAGATGTGAGAGTTGGACTGTGAAGAAAGCAGAGCACCGAAGAATTGATGCTTTTGAACTGTGATGTTGGAGAAGACTCTTGAGAGTCCCATGCACTGTAAGGAGATCCAACCAGTCCATTCTAAAGGAGATCAATCCTGGGTGTTCTTTGGAAGGAATGATGCTAAATGATGAAAAAGACTCTGATGCTGGGAGGGGTTGGGGGCAAGAGGAAAAGGAGATGACAGAGGATGAAATGACTGGATGGCATTACCGACTTGATGGATGTAGGTTTGGGTGCAGTCCGGGAGTTGGTGATGGACATGGAGGCCTGGCGTGCTGTGATTCATGGGGTTGCAAAGAGTCGGACATGACTGAGTGACTGAACTGAACTGACTGAACCTATATTCATCAAAAATATTTCAACATTTGCAATGTTCCTTCAAAAAGTCTTGTAGGTAGGCTTTCAGGGTCCTTCAATTTTAAATTTGAGCCTATGCCAACATGGTATAAAGAAAGACCCAATATCTATAAAACCATCAAGGGGAAAACTATGATGATGAAGAGCTGCTCTTGAACTAAAATGCTAGTTTGGATTTTGGATTTTTCCTCTAAATAATAATCAGCATAAAAATTAACTCAAATGTAGAGGGCAACTCATTTTTCTAACTAATCAGAAATTCTATAAAATACAAATACAAGAGAATCTGGAAAGCCAGTACCTTTCTGAGTTCCAAATGAATTGCATCTGAACAGAGTGTGGAGAACACATATGCACTTTAACAAGGGCTACATTATTAGATTTTCTGAGTCTTCTTAATTTGATCATGCCTTTATGTCAATGACTATAAGACACTAGTGCTTTGTGTCTTTGATCCCACTGTCAGGGTCTAAAAGGTCTTCTTGGTCTTTACTTTTAGAAAAGAGTAAAAGCTCTTCCTGGGAAAGGGTATCCCTCTAAGCCAGCTGCTTTTCAAGTTGAAACAGAAGGGATTGTTTCCAGTCTGGCAGATAACAAGCCTCCATTTTTCTCTTTCTTATGGTGCTACTGCCAGATAGCACTTAAGTGATACAATGAGTTTCTCGTGGGCTATATTACCTTGACATGAATAAAACTCAATGCATTATTGTAAATGGCAGAGATATTCTGATTTTGGTAGCATGAGGGCTTCAGTGTGGAAGAACAAGAAGATGGTAATGGTAAAATGAGAGGGCTGGCCTTAATAAATGAAGAATCTTACTGGAGAAACTGGCGAATTATTGTGTGTGAGAGAGACACTTTAGTGAGACAAAAGATTTGCATTGGCTGAGTCACCACGGATCACAAGAGCAGATCACTGCAATCAGCCTGTTCTCAACGTATAATGGACCCAGCCTGCTTCAAGTCTAGGCAAGCCAGAAAGAACACTATCTCTAAATCCATTTACTATGGGTTTATCCATTCCCATGTTTTGTTTGCTTGGTTCTTTTCCTTACACAAAATTGATATTGGCTCCTACTCTTCCTAGCCTCAAGTGTTCGCTGCTCATCCTTTTCCATCTTTTGTTTTCATGGGGATGGAACTTGATGACATGTTCACCCATCCTTTTCACTCCAGGCAGACTGAAAAGCTAGGCATGCATGCTACACAAAGCTACCTAACTCTTGGTTTCATCCCGTCCAGAGCTAGTTTGCTTTCATCTCCCTGCTGGTACTCTTGGCTTCGTGCCCCATCCTCTCCTCTGAATTAGCCAGTCACCTAATAAAGTAATGCTTAAAATTCTCCAAGCCAGGCTTCAGCAATATGTGAACTGTGAACTTCCAGATGTCCAAGTTCGTTTTAGAAAAGGCAGAGGAACCAGAGATCAAATTGCCAACATCCAATGGATCATCCAAAAAGCAAGAGGATTCAAGAAAAATATCTATTTCTGCTTTATTGACTATGCTAAAGCCTTTGTGTGGATCACAATAAACTGTGGAAAATTTTGAAAGAGATGGGAATACCAGACCACATGACCTGCCTCTTGAGAAATCTGTATACAGTTCAGGAAGCAACAGTTAGAACTGGACATGGAACTACAGACTGGTTCCAAATAGGAAAAGAAGTATGTCAAGGCTGTATATTGTCACCCTACTTATTTAACTTATATGCAGAGCACACCATGAGAAATTCTGGGCTGGATGAAGCATAAGCTGGAATCAAGATTGCTGAGAGAAATATCAATAACCTCAGATATGCAGATGACACCACCTTTATGGCAGAAAGTGAAGAAGAACTAAAGAGCCTCTTCATGAAAGTGAAAGAGGAGAGTGAAAACATTGGTTTAAAGCTCAAAATTCAGAAAACTAAGATTATGGCATCTGGTCCCATCACTTCATGGGAAATAGATGGGGAAACAGTGGAAACAGTGGCTGACTTTATTTTGGGGGGCTCCAAATGGCAACCCACTCCAGTATTCTTGCCTGGAGAATCCCATAGACTGAGGAGCCTGATAGGTTGCAGTCCATGGGGTGGCAAAGAGTCGGACATGACTGAGCAACTTCACTTCACTCACTTAAAATCACTGAAGATGATGATTGTAGCCATGAAAATTAAAAGACACTTCTTGGGAGGAAAGTTATGACCAACCTAGACAGCATATTAAAAAGCAGAGACATTACTTTGCCAATAAAGGTCCATCTAGTCAAAGCCATGGTTTTTCCAGTAGTCATGTATGGATGTGAGAGTTGGAATATAAAGAAAGCTGAGTGCTGAAGAATTGACGCTTTTGAACTGTGATGTTGGAGAAGACCCTTGAGAGTCCCTTGGACTGCAAGGAGATCCAACCAGTCTATCCTGAAGGAGATCAGTCCTGAGTGTTCATTGGAAGGACTGATGTTGAAGCTGAAACTCCAATACATTGGCCACCTGATGGGAAGAGCAGACTCATTGGAAAAGACCCTGATGCTGGGAAAGATTGAAGGCAGGAGGAGAAGGGGAGGACAGAGGATGAGATGGCTGGATGGCATCACTGACTCAGTGGACATGAGTTTGAGTAAATTCTGGGAGTCGGTGATGGACAAGGAGGCCTGCCGTGCTATGGTCCATGGAGTCACAAAGAGTTAAACATGACTGAGTGACTGAACTGAACTGAACTGAAAACACTGTATATGTTTAAGGTATACAGCATAATGACTTGACACACACATGTTGTTAAATGTTTACTGAAACAAATCTAATGTCCATCACCTCATGTAGTTAAAGAAAAGTTTTCCTGTGATAAAACAATTAGATTACTCTCTTCCAGCAACCCCTAAATACACCATGGGCCAGTGTGACACCTGTAGTCACTAGGCTACACATTACATCCTCAGTACTTACTTCTTGTCATTTACTCACAGTTTCCAACTCTTTTGCAACCCCACGGACTGTAGCCTGCAAGACTCCCCTGTCCATAGGATCTCCCAAGCAAAAATACTGGAGTGGGTTGCCATTTCCTTTACCATCTTGAATCTTAGTGTGGCTTTGGAGTTTTCAACTTTTTTCTCTTTCTGACCCAATTCAGTTCAGTTCAGTTCACTCACTCAGTCATGCCTGACTCTTTGCAACCCCATGAATCGCAGCACACCAGGCCTCCATGTCCATCACCAACTCCTGGAGTTCACTCAGACTCACGTCCATCAAGTCCGTGATGCCATCCAGCCATATCCTCTGTCGTCCCTTTCTCCTCCTGCCCCCAATCCCTCCCAGCATCAGAGTCTTTTCCAATGAGTCAACTCTTCGCATGAGGTGGCCAAAGTACTGGAGTTTCAGCTTTAGCATCATTCCTTCCAAGGAAATCCCAGGGCTGATCTCCTTCAGAATGGACTGGTTGGATCTCCTTGCAGTCCAAGGGACTCTCAAGAGTCTTCTCCAACACCACAGTTCAAAAGCATCAATTCTTCAGTGCTCAGCCTTCTTCACAGTCCAACTCTCACATCCATTCATGACCACTGGAAAAACCGTAACCTTGACTAGACGGACCTTATTCGGCAAAGTAATGTCTCTGCTTTTAAATATGCTATCTAGGTTGGTCATAACTTTTCTTCCAAGGAGTAAGTGTCTTTTAATTTCACAGCTGCAGTCACAATCTGCAGTGATTTTGGAGCCCAAAAAAATAAAGTCTGACACTGTTTCCACTGTTTCCCCATCTATTTCCCATGAAGGGATGGGACTGGATGCCATGATCTTCATTTTCTGAATGTTGAGCTTTAAGCCAACTTTTTCACTCTCCTCTTTCACTTTCATCAAGAGGCTTTTTAGTTCCTCTTTACTTTCTGCCACAAGGGTGGTGTCATCTGCATGTCTGAGGTTCAAGGTCCTTTATTTTCCAGGACTGAGCTCCTTCTTTTACAATCTTCTCTGTAATGGACAAGAGTGTCAACACTATGGCATTGGGTGGGCCCAGAAGTTCATTTGGATTTTTCCATACGATGTTATGAAGTGAAGTCACTCAGTCGTGTCCGACTCTTTGTGACCCCATGGACTGTAGCCTATCAGGCTCCTCAGTCCATGGGATTTTCCAGGCAAGAGTGCTGGAGTGGATTGCCATTTCCTTCTTCAGGGGATATTCCCGACCCAGGAATCGAACCCAGGTCTCCTGCATTGCAGGCAGACACCTGAGCCATCAGGGAAGTCCATATGATGTTATAGAAGTCTCAAATGAACTTTTTGGCCAACCCAATACTTTATATTTATCCACAAACACATGTAAAATTGACCAGAACCTGGAATCCCTAGTTCTTTTTCATAGTTTTCAGTAGGGAACTCTGTGAATTTGAAATCCATGGAGAAACATTATTTAGCTTAGATCTCAGAACTTAGAGGTAATCAATGAAGGTCTAGCTAGTTGAGTTTAGACACCGAGCAGACTTATAATTTGGTTCCAATTCCAATTTAGAAGAGACGAATTTGTATAAAGACTGGCTTAAACTTTAACTCCAACTATAGAAGGGAAAAAAATGAACAAAAAGAAGCAAATGTATCCTTGAGATAAGTAAAATCTGAAACCCCTTACAAAATGCTGCCCTGATTCTCTATCCAGGTCTGCAGCTGACCCTGGAGATCCTGGGTCAACCTCCCCAAGCTGTTCAGCACTAAATACACTGTCAAGACAATCTACAAAGTGGGAAGCTTATTCTGGCTTGGCAGGCAGCATAGAGAACAAGTGAATGGCATTCCAAGACTTCCGTGTATATAAACACAGATAGGTTAATCTGTTTTGAAGCAGGCACCAGAATTAAGGTAAAAGGGGTGTGTCTCGCTGGGTCACACTTCAGGAATCAGAGTAACCACATTTTTCTATGATTTTAAGGATGTGATGATATCAGACACATCCCCAGATTTTCAGCTAAGACCACAGAGCCCAGAAGCTCTGCACAGCACTCAGTTCAGCCATCTAATGAAACACTCTTCATGGTTGTCATGACAACACCCTCATCCTCCCCACATGAAGTATGCTCCTTTCTTCTGGCTGGAAGTGTTTACTTGAGGACTGTTGGGAGTGTGTAAATTTTTTTTTTTTTGAAATATACCATTAGAAGGGCACTGAATTGGAATTCACCAAGCTTTCTTTGAGATTATAGTGTATGAATCCAGGTAACATACAACACCTACTTGGAGTCCTTCTCTCACCTCATCCAGATTCTTGTCACATCTCTTCAGATGCTTTTATTACTCCTGTAAGAGAAACTGTTCAAAAGACCTGACTCAAAGCCCAAGGGTCTTTAGCATTGTCCGCCTCGTTCTTAGCCCTCTCAGGACCAGGTAAGCCCGTTCCATGAATTAAGCTTCTATGGTTTTACCAAGAATGAGGCTTTATGATGCTGGAAAAGGAGTCTCTAATTTATTTATCTGGAAATGGTGATCTGTTCTTCTTTTATCAAAGTCTAGTTAATTTACAATGCCATGCTATTTTCAGATGTAAAACAAAGTGATTAAGATATATATATATATACATATAAGATATATATAAGATATTAAGAGATATATAAGATATGACATTAAGATACATGTGTGTGTGTGTATATATATATATATATATATATATATATACACATCTGAGCCACCATATATATATGTGTGTGTGTGTGTGTATATATATACAGACATATAGGGCTTTCCTGGTGGCTCAGATGGTAAAGAATCTGCCTGCAATGTGGAAGACTTGGTCTCAGTCCCTGGGTTGGGAAAATCCCCTGGAGAAGAGAGCGGCTACACAGCCCAGTATTCTTGTCTGGAGAGTTACATGGACAGAGGAGCCTGGCAGGCTACAGCCCATGAGGTCACAAAGAATCAGACACTATTGAGTGACTAACTCACAAACACACACACATATGAATATACATATATATTCATGTTTGTAATTTTCAAATTCTTCCCTTCTATAGTTAGAACTTCCCGAGTGGTGCTAGTGGTAAAGAACCCTCCTGCCAATGCAGGACACATAAGAGACACGGATTTGATCCCTGGGTCAGGAGGATCCCCCAGAGAAGGGCATGGCAACCCACTCCAGCATTCTTGCCTGGAGAATTCTAAGGATAGAGGAGCCTGGTGGTCTACAGTCTGTGGGGTCGCAAAGAGTCAGACACGATGAAGCAACTTAGCACACACACATAGTAAGAGCTAAAGGTTAAGCCCGTCTTTGTCTTATACAAATTCTTCTTTTCTGCAGCTTATAACCAAATTTTAAGTCCAGTGATCTCTAAACTCAATTAGCAAGATGTTCATTAGCTGTCTCTAAGTTCTGAGAACCAGGTTAATTAATGTGTCTCCATGGATTCCAAATTCACTGTGCTCCATACTGAAAACTATGAAAAAGAACTAAGGATTCCAGATTCTGGTCAATTTTACATTTATTTGAGGATAAATGTAAAATATTGGGTTGGCACTCTTGTCCTTTATGGAGAAGACTGTAAAAGAAAGAGTTCAGTCCTGAAAAATAAAGGATCTTGGATTAGAAGAAAAAAAAGTTGAAAACAACAAAGCCACACTATATATGAACGTATTCATATATACAAATATATGTGCACACACATATATATTCATATATATATATATATATATAGGATTCTTTCCCCTTATATTGAGTATAGTTCCCTGTGCTATTAAGCAGGTCCTTGTTGTTGACTTATTTTATATATAGTTATAAGTATATGTTAATCCCAATCCCCTTAATTTTCCCTCCCTCCACTTTATCCTTTGGTAACCTTAAGTTTGTTTTCTATGTCTGTGAATTGCTTTCTTTTTGTATATAATTTTATTGTTAGCTTATTTTTTAGATTTTCATAAACAATATCAGATTACTTCACTTAGTAGGATAGTCTCCAGGACCATGTATGTAGCTGCAAATAACACTGTTTCACTATTTTTTAAGGCTGAGTAAGATTCCGTCGTCTATATGCTCCGCGTTCTCTTTATCCATTCATCTAATGAGCACTCAGGTTGCTTCCATCTTGGCTTTGGTCAGTGCTGTAGTGAACACTGGGGTGCGTGTGTCTTTACGAATTCGAGTCTTCTCACAGTACACACCCAGCAGGGAGACTGCTGGATCATACGGAAGCCCTATCGTTAGTTCTTCAAGGAACTTCCATACTGTTCTTCATGGTGGCTGCGCCATTATGTTCTCAACAACAATGTGGGAAAGTTCCTTTTTCTCCACACTCCACACCCTCTCTAGTGCTTATTAGTTGTAGACTTCTTGGTGATAGTCATCCTGAATCTTTAAACATCCATCAAGGTCTAAGGGTTTTTTCGTTTTGTTTTCTATATTTTCATTCATTTCTGTTATTTTCATTCTTTTTCTTTCTCTATGTCCTCGGGCACTATTTTACTTCGTCTTTCCAGCCATTGTTTTCTTCTTTTGCCATAAGGCTTTGAAATATACCCGTCTACTTGAATTACTATATTTTATACATACTTTGGAGAAGGCAATGGCACCCCACTGCAGTACTCTTGCCTGGAAAATCCCATGGATGGAGGAGCCTGGAGGGCTGCAGTCCATGGGGTCGCTGAGAGTTGGACAGGACTCAGTGACTTCACTTTCACTTTTTACTTTCATGCATTGGAGAAGAAAATGGCAACCCACTCCAGTGTTCTTGCCTGGAGAATCCCAGGGATGGGGGAGCCTGGTGGGCTGCCATCTCTGGGGTCGCACAGAGTTGGACATGACTGAAGCGACTCAGCAGCAGCAGCAGCAGCAGCATACATACTTTACAACTATTTGTTCTTGCTTCAAATATAAGATATCCTCCGTGAAAAAGTTGACTGTAAATTCCTAATCCCTCTGCCTTCATAATTATGCAATATCTGAAAGAAAGTATGCGATTAGTTGTCTCAAAATATCTTGTTACTTTTCCTTACGAGCTTAGAGTCATTTGATATTTTCAGATGTCTTGGCTGAAGCTGTGTGGTTGGGAGGGAGGGGTCCTGGCCAGGTTGTCCTCTGTGCCCATCCCAATCTGGGTCACAAGAAGTGAAGGTCAAGGCCTAATGCTGAGTCTCTGGAACCATCCCCCCAGCTCCTCACACCCGCCCTGCTCTGTTCACAGTGTCATTTGTGTTCAAGCCTTACTCGATGGCTTGAGGCTGTTGGTATTGAGAAGAAAGTGCTCTGAGGCTGGCAGGATGTTAGCTAAATTTTTTTTCTCTCTCTTTTTTTAAAATTTTGTCTTGAGTTTCTGTCCCCCCACACCGAGTCTTGCGGAAGTCCTGCAATCAAATCCCACTGGCTTTCAAAGACAGATTCCTTGGGGATTCCCAGTCCCTTTGCCAGATCCGCTGGCTGGGGACACTGACGTGGGGTTCTGAACCTTCACAACAGTGGGGGAACTTCTTTGGTATTATTGTTCTCCAGTTTGCGGATTGTCCACCCAGTCGGTATGTGATTTGATTTTATTGTGATTGCTCCCCTCCTCTGGTCCTGTGCCAGCTTCTCCTTTGTCTTTGAATGTGGGGCATCTTTCTTTGGTGGGTTCCAGCATCCTCCTGTCCATGGCTGTTCCACAGCTAGTTGAGATCTGGGGGCTCTCTCAGGAACTGAGTGCATGTTCTTCTACTCTGCTATCTTGAAACAATCTCCTCTTTAATTTTGTCTTGAAATAGTGATAAAGCAGTCAGTCATCTCCCAAGGGAATATGAGAATTTAAAATAGTCCCTTGCCAGTCTGCCCGCTGTGGCTTTCTGCCAATCCAGCCCCCAATACACGCTGAAGTAGGTTTTCTTATATATATCTATAATTCTATTTAGTTTGTTGTACTTTAATTGATCAATAGTCTTTCTTCCTGTGGAATCTTCAGGATTGCATTAGGGAGGCAAAGAAATCTTGCCCAATTTGACCTTCTGGTAATAAACAAGCAAATTCTTTAATACTTTCTTCATTGTTGGACTAATATTTATTCATTTTTAATATAAATTTATTTATTTTAATTGGAGGCTAATTGCTTTACAATATTGTATTGGTTTTGCCATACATCAACATGAATCTGCCACAGGTATACACGTGTTCCTCATCGTGAATCCCCCTCCCTCCTCCCTCCCTGTACCATCCCTCTGGGTCATCTCAGATGTTACATTATGCTAAGACAATGTTCCAATCACTTCTGTTTTCTTGAGCAACTTTTACCTTTTCTCTCTATGTTGTCTGCAAAACTACTTAAATTGCACTGCATTTTTCACACTTACTAGTTTATCGTAAAGGGTATTATAAAGGATACAGATGAACCACCACATGAAGCATGAGGTCTGCAGGGCCCTGAGTGCAAGAGCGTCAGTCCCAGGGAACTGGGCTCAGCCCCACTCCCGGCACATGGATATGTTCACCAACCCAGAAGCTCCTGCACCAGGTTTTTCATTCAAAATTGGATTTCAAGACCTGCCCTTGTCACTGTATAGCTGGGTGAACCAAGTGTGAAATAATAACTACATGTGTGTTCCCTAAGTAAGAGAACTCTTATTAATGGGATTAATATTATTGACCTCATTTTAATTGCTTTGATAGAATACTATGGTTGTTGTGACATGCCATCCAGATCTTCATAATGAAGGTACAGGAGGCTGGCTGCTAGCTGGTAAATGTCTATTCAGGAATCTCCCTTGCCCCTTGCCCAAAAGGTGTTGTCTTCCCAAGGTTATGGAATTAGGCATGTCCAGTGACTGGGCCCTAGGATACAGATGTCTTGTCTCTTGACTAGCCTGGGGATAACTCTCTGGGTCATCCCACTTTTAGAGCACCCTTCCTTATCAACTGAGGTCTCTGCTGCCGTGACACTGAGGTCAACCATCCGTCTGTCCCAACTGCCCCCCAACTCCCTTAATGGTGCTGTTTCTGAGTGCTTGCCCCCAAAATCTCTTGCACATAAATCTTTTCTGCTAAAGCCATTTTCTGGGGAAACAAACATAAGCCAGAAATTGGTAAATATCAAAGCTGCATATATTGCAGAAGTGGAATCACCTCCTGAATACCAAATAACAAGCATCAAAAATGAAACCTACAGACACTGAGTACTTAAAGGGAAATATCATGGTGAAAGGAGATCACTGTGAGCTTCTGAATCGAGGGAGGATTCACCAGGAATGTGAAACGTGACCTTCCCCTTGATATAAGGTGAGCATCTGGAGAAGCAGCACCAAAAACACACCCATGTTGCATGCCCCTCTGAAACTGCAGTTCTGGCTTCTACAGAGATGACTTCGAGTGTCTAGCTCCTTTAAGCAAGACTGACATCATCTAGTTGATGAATTCAAATCTGAACTCGTCCTTCAGTTTAGAAGTGACATGATCTTGACAGACCCCTGTGAATGGTATTATTTGGCAGAGCCTCTGACCTGGACTAAACCATAGATACTGACATTTTTATTTTAAATATTTAACAGAGTAAACAATGATTGTCAGCATTCCACCAGAGCTTCTCCGAGTAGCCTGACATTTACACAAAATATTTGGCTACAAAATTGGCAAGAGGTAAGGCAATGGCACCCCACTCCAGTACTCTTGCCTGGAAAATCTCATGGACAGAGGAGCCTGGTGGGCTGCAGTCCATGGGGTCACTAAGAGTCGGACATGACTGAGCGACTTCCCTTTCACTTTCACTTTCATGCACTGGAGAAGGAAATGGAAACCCACTCCAGTGTTCCTGCTTGGAGAATCCCAGGGACGGGGGAACCTGGTGGGCTGCCATCTATGGGGTCACACAGAGTCGGACACGACTGAAGCGACTTAGCAGCAGTGTCAAGTGCAAAGCCCACCCCTTTTGAGAATCTGGGACCTATGAGCCATCAGCAAACACTTGTCTGTGGCAGGATTGGTCTGTTTTTGAACACTGTGTTGAACACTTTATTGAGACACTGATAAGAATCAAAGAAAAAAATGGGCTCCAAATAAACAAGAAAGCCAGCTAGGGGAGGGGAAGGATACTCTTGTTGAAGGAACACGGATGCTGAATTGTTGCTGTTATTCAGTCATTAAGTCATGTCCAGCTCTTTGCAACCCCAGGGCATGGGGCACTACAGGCTTCCCTGTCCTTCACTATCTCCTGGACTTTGCTCCAACTCATATCCATTGGGTCAGTGATGCCATCCAACCATTTCAGTCTCAGTTTCCTGCTTCTCCTCCGGCCCTCAATCTTTCCCAGCTTCAGGGTCTTTCCCAGTGAGTCAGCTCCTTGCCTCAGGTGGCCAAAGTATTGGAGCTTCAGCTTCAGCCTCAGTCCAATTGATTGGTTGGATCTCCTTGCAATCCAAGGGACTCTCAAGAGTTTTCTCCAGCACCACAGTTGGAAAGCATCAGTTCTTCAGTGCTCAGCCTTCTTTATGGTCCAACTCTCACATCTATACATGACTACTGGAAAAACCATAGCTTTGACTATATGGACCTTTGTTGACAGAGTGGTGTCTCTGCTTTTTAATATGCTAAGTTTGTCATAGATACTGAATTAGCCAACTAGAAATAATCTCTCTCTCCTCTCGCTTGTTCCTTGAATAGTCAGCTGCCTCTTCTACTGTGTCTTCCCCTTAGTCTTTAATAGGTTAAGGAGACTTGCAGCTGCCTCCTGCTTAGGACTCTCCAAAGCAAGGGCAGGTTTAAGGGCAGGTGGAAGAGGGATGGGCAAGAGGAAGCCCTTCAAGGCAGCTTCTCCTTCAGGGTGGTTTGTCTGTTACTCCTCTTGGGAAACTGCTGCCCTTAGGTTCCGGGGATGATGCTGACTCAAGGGGAACCCATTTTTTTTAAGCTTTGTGCTGCACTGTGCTTAGTCACTCAGTCGTGTCCAGCTGTTGTGGCACCATGGACTGTAGCCTACCAGGCTCTTCTGTCCATGGGGATTCACTGCGATACAGTTCAAAGACCACAAAACTCATCAATTTAAAATACACAGTTCAAGGTTCCCTTATGGTCAAGTGGCTTAAGATTCCACACTCCCAATGCAGGGGTCAGGGAACAGACCCCATATGCCACAACGAAAGAGCCCAATGCTGCAATGAAGACAGAAGGTCCTATGTGCCACAATTAAGACCCAAGATGGCCAAGTAAATAATTTTAAAATATAAATAAATAAAGTATACAGTTCAGTGGTTGTTAAAATCTTCACAAAGTTGTGTAGCTATCTCTACAATATAATTTTAGAATATTTTCACCACTCAAAAAGAAAGGCCCTACTCATGACTTGTTCTCCTTCCCACTCCCCACCACCAGCTCCAGGCATCCATTAATATAATTTTTACATGCCTGAAGATTTGAACGGGATATACAAATTGTGTAGAATACTACAGTGTAGAATCTTAGGGACTGACTTCTTTCATTTGGCATGCTATTTTCATGATTAGCTATTACTGTATATGCTTAGTAAGTGGCCCCATAATAGGTTCATCATATCAAGTAAGGGCTTCTCAGGTGGTGTTAGTGGTAAAGAACCTGCCTGCCAATGCAGGAGACATAAGTGACATAAGTTTGATCCCTGGTTTGGAAAGATCCCATGGAGGAGGGCATGGCAACCCATTCCAGTATTCTTGCCTGGAGAATCCTATGGACACAGGAGCCTGGCTGGTTACAGTCCATAGGGTCACAAAGAGTTAGACACAACTGAAGCAACTTAGCACATATGCACGCATCAAGAACAGGTTGTATTTCTCTCATAATTGCTTACCCACTTTGTGCCTTGCACTTTGCTATGCCTCTTAAATGATCTTGGTTGTTCTTGTCTCCGCCCAGTCACTCTGAAAGGAGAATGTTTGTACTACCACCAACCTCACAATCAGATGTCTCACCCTATCTTGTGTGATCCTATTGGATGGGTTAACACCATGGATGTAGCCAGATGGCAGAGGAGAGAATCTTAACGTTTCCTTTAAGTTATGTTTTGTGTACTAGAGACACTCTGATAGTCTCTCTGTTCACTAGTAAACCAATGTTTTTATTTCTCCTATCTCTTCTTACAGGTTATATATGGACATGGAGTTGTTTTGTGCAATGTAAGAGGAATTTATCTCAGTTTAATTTGCCTCCTAATTTTTAAGATGTTTTATAAATAGAACCAACAGGAGAATCATACACATTAGTAGATGGTGTTCTAGTTACATTAAGATGCTCAAGTTATTTGCTACATGTCTTTGACTTTGCACTTTTTTCACCAAATTCATCTTTCTGTGATAAATATATGCATTCAAAATGACCCAAAATTATTTGCTTCTTTGTTAACTTGAATTCGAGTGACTATGACCCATTTGTTGCCCCAGAGTCGAATACTGGCATGTATTGTGGCTGGCCTGTAGTAGCACATTATCAGGTGCTGAATAAAAGAAGGGAAGGAAGGAACGAGGTAGGAGGGGGAAGAGAGGAAGGGAAGAATGATTAACATAAAGCAATCGAGCAATTGGCAAACTGAGATGGGAAGTTCCCTTAGACTGGTTCATATATCAATGTAAACAAGTCTCATATCATTGTTTTAGTTGTGTTTATCTAAATGCTAAGTGAGATCTTTCCTCTTTCTTCCAGAAAACTGTGATGCAAATTAAATACTCAGTATAAAGCAATTTGGCAAAATAAATACATGCAAACTACAAAAAAATAAGTTCCTAGAGTTGATTCCTCCATATCTCTAGCCTTTCCCCAGCTGCAAAGTTGCTCAGAAATACCAACAGTTCCTAAAAGGGTCTTGCTCTGTGCTTAGTCACTCAGTCATGTCTGACTTTTTGTGACCCCATGGACTGTAACCCACCAGGCTCCTCTGTCAATGGAGAGTCTCCAGGCAAGAATACTGGAGTGGGTCACCATGCCCTCCTCCAAGGGATATTCCCAGTCCAGGGATCGAACCCAGGTCTCCTGATTAGAGGTGGATTCTTAGCCATCTGAGCCACCAGGGAAGCTCAAAAGGGCCTTATGTGCTAACTTTGGGTTACCGTGCTTGCTCACACACCTGGCCACTGTGGTAGTCAGACGAATGTAAGAGGACTCATAGTTAACATCTTTACATAGAAAATAATTTGTTGCAATGCTGAATTGTTGTATCACAAGTTTAGAGTCTGTGTTCCCAAATCTATAGTGATGTTAATCTAATCGTGTTTGTATGGAAAGTATCAAAAGTTAAGTTTTCAACAGTTAATATTTACATTATCAACATTATGTCTATTTTAAAAATAACCTGAAGGATTAATTAGAATGATCAGAAACACAGCAGCTATTTTCATTTTAGGGTCAGCCCACAACATCCTTATCTGTGTGAGTCGTTATTAAGCTATTATCATAAATAACATATATGTTTGGAGCTCTAATAGATGTGATGAGACCATCAGCTCCAGCCTTGCTTGAGGCCCATTCTATTGACAACAATGATATTTAATTCCAGCTCTAATCTCTGTGCACTGCCTTTATAATTTAGAAGTATCAGTGTTTAACTGGAGAAGGTGATGGCACCCAACTTCAGTACTCTTGCTTGGAAAATTCCATGGACGGAGGAGCCTGGTAGGCTGCAGTCCATGGGGTCACTAAGAGTCGGGCATGACTGAGCGACTTCACTTTCACTTTTCACTTTCATGCATTGGAGAAGGAACTGGCAACCTACTCCAGTGCTCTTTCCTGGAGAATCCCAGGGACCGGGGAGCCTGGTGGGCTGCCGTCTATGGGGTCGCGCAGAGTTGGACACGACTGACACGACTTAGCAGCAGCAACAGCGTTTAGCCATTTGGTTCAGATGGTTTATTTGGTTTCCAAATATGTCAGAGGTCTGACAAGAGCAAAAAAGTTATAAAAGAATTACTAAAATTATATCATTTCTGGGCATAATCATCATCAATTCATAATTATGAGAATTTTCTGATTTACACAATTGATTCAAATATTTTTAAAAGCAATGAATATGCATAATCAGAAAAACATGAAAATATGTATAAAATGCTTCTACTCATTTAAAATTAAAAGATGAATAATAGCCTCTTTACAAAACTTAAAATAAACATAAGAAGTGTTTTTTTGGAGTTAGGCATGGTAAAATTATTAAAAAGGAAAACAAGCTAAATAAATATAAAATTCATGATAGTGATACCCCTGATGTGAAGACAGAAGTGTGGGCTTGGGGAACAGCATAAAGATAGTTTCAATAGAATTTTGTTTTTATAAAGGAGCAGCAAACACACATATTTTGGAAAGCACATAAATAGTTGCTAACAGTGATCGCCTCAAAAAAAAAAAAAAAGGAGATTTGATGGATGGAGAGGGCCCTTGATGTTTAGTATGTTCTTTCTCTTGCATAATTATTTACTTTCATATATAAGCATTTTTAAAGTTTAAACAAAGAATAATTCATTAATCAAAGAAACTAAGAAACACCAAACATATTTTGAACAACTATATGAAACACAAAGCCATGTTAGAGGCCTTGTAGCCTTGATAATACAATAATAAAATTAAAATAAAAAGAATATCTAAGGAGTATTGAGAATTTTCTCTGTTCTAAACATTCTTCTAAACACATATTACAGCTTAATTTTTTAAAAAAATCATCAAAACTTTATTAGTAAATGATATTATTTTTCCCATTTTACAAATAAACTAATATTCATGCAACCATATAATTTGTCCATGACATCACCGACTCAATGGTCATGAGTTTAAGGAGCAAACTCTGGGAGACAGAGAAGGACAGAGAAGCCTGGCGTGCTACAGTCCATGGGGTCTCAAAGAGCTGGCAGTGACTTTAGCTCAGTTCAGTTCAGTTGCTCAGTCACATCCAACTCTTTGCGACCCCATGAACCGCAGCACACCAGGCCTCCCTGTCCATCAGCAGTGACTTAGTGACTGAAAAAAACCTGATTTGCACAAACCATACTACTGGAATTCCAGCTGAGCTATTTCAAATTCCAAAAGACGATGCCATGAAAGTGCTGCACTCAATATGCCAGCAAATTTTGAAACTCAGCAGTGGCCACAAGACTGGAAAAGCTCAGTTTTCATTCCAGTCCCCCAAAAAAGCAATGCCAAAGAATGTCCAAACTACCGCACAACTGCACTCATCTCAGACAGTAGTTAAGTAATGCTCAAAATTCTCCAAGCCAGGCTTCAACACTACATAAACCATGAACTTCCAGATGTTCAAGCTGGTTTTAGAAAAGGCAGAGGAACCAGAGATCAAATGGCCAATTGTTGGATCATCGAAAAAGCAAGAGAGTTCCACAAAAACATCTACTTCTGCTTTATTGACTATGCCAAAGTCTTTGACTGTCTGGATCACAATAAACTGTGGAAAACTCAAGAGATGGGAATACCAGACCACCTGACCTGCCTCTGGAGAAATCTGTATGCAGGTCAGGAAGCAATAGTTAGAACTGGACATGGAAAAACAGACTGGTTTCAAATAGGAATAAGAGTATGTCAAGGGTGTATATTGCTTATTTAACTTCTATGCAGAGTACATCATGAGAAATGCTGAGCTGGAAGAAACACAAGCTGGAATCGAGATTGCCCAGAGAAATATCAATAACCTGAGAAATGCAGATGACATCACACTTATGGCAGAAAGAGAAGAACTAAAACACCTCCTGCTGAAAGTGAAAGAGGAGAGTGAAAAAGTTGGCTTGAAACTCAACATTCAGAAAACGAAGATCATGGCATCTGGTCCCATCACTTCATGGGAAATAGATGGGGAAACAATGGAAAAAGTGACAGACTTAATTTTCTTGGGCTCCAAAATCACTGGAGATGGTGACTGCAGCCATGAAATTAAAAGATGCTTACTCCTTGGAAAAAAAGTTATGACCAACCTAGACTGCATATTAAAAAGCAGAGACATTACTTTGTCAACAAAAGTTCATCTAGTCAAAGCTATGGTTTTTTCCAGTAGTCATGTATGGATGTGAGAGCTGGACTATAAAGAAAGCTGGGCACCGAAGAATTGATGCTTTTGAACTGTGATGTTGGAGAATAGTCTTGAGAGTCCCTTGGCCTGCAAGGAGATCCAACCAGTCCATCCTAAAGGAAATCAGTCCTGAATATTTATTAGAAGGACTGATGCTGAAGCTGAAACTCCAGTACTTTGGCCACCTGAAGTGAAGAACTAACTCATTCGTAAAGACCCTGATGCTGGGAAAGACTGAAGGCAGGAGAAAAAAGGGATGACAGAGGATGAGATGGTTGAATGGTATCAGCGACTCAATGGACGTGAGTATGAGTAAACTCTGGGAGTTGGTGATGGGTGATGGGCAGGGAGGCCTGGCGTGCTATGGTCCACTGGGTCGCAAAGAGTCAGATACAACTGAGTGACTAAACTGAATGGAACTGAACTGATGCAACTGGTAAATAAGCTGAAATGTTGAGCTTTTCTGACATTAACTGCTGTGTGTGCTCCCTGTCTACAACGAAGTGAGCTTCTGGAACGTCACCCCTATTCTTCAAGTGCTCTGACATTACTATTTTTAATTTTTCTTAAAGAAATGGGAGAAACCAAGCCTCTTCACGTTGTTCCCAGGGGCCCTTTTCCAGTGATTGAGAATTCAATCACAGAAACAAGACAAAGATGGGGAAAAATTACAACACTAGCAAGCAAGCCTCATCAGAGTCAGCTCTGTAAACCCCCAACAGGGAGCCATCTCTATAGTCTGCAGGGTTGCAAGGAGATGCAGTGGTTTAGTTAAATAAGAAAAAAGAAAAAAAAATGCCAGTCATAGTGGTGGCTTCTACAGGGAAGGTTTGGGGAAAAGAGTGTGACCAGAGGCACAGTGTGATGTAATTACAGTGTATAAGTTAACAATAAATTCACTAGTGTGATCTTTGCCTTCATAGGATGCATTTGGTGGGGAGATGGAGCCCCAGAATTTGACCAAAGTTCAGAAAGCATCAGAGATGTCTTTAAAAGATGGAAAGTTCTGGAAGCTTTCCTGTTATTGTCAGCCTTGCTTTAGTTTATTCAGTTACTCAGATTCATCCTGTTAAGATATGCAGGACAGGAATGAGAAGCCAGGAGAAGGAAAGAGGAAAGGGAAAAAAAGACATTGAGTTGACTGACAATGGCTGGCCAAGGTCCATGGTGTTGCCCACTTCCTGCCAGCTCAAGCTCCTCTGCCAGCTGGTGGCATAATTTGTGGGGAGGGTTAGAAGGTAACCCATGTGTCAGAGCACTTCCCAGACCAGATGGAAGGAGGGCAAAGAGGAGACGAGAGTCATGCATCACTGGTGTGGCAGCCCCTGCTCCATTTGGCAGGGAGCAGACATGGACTGATGGAAGGGCCACAAGGATGGAGAGCCCCACACATCCCACCACCCGCCTTCCACAACCGGCCATCTGGTCAACCATCATGAAAAACCTGCACTCTGTTCTCTGAGAACTGAAATCTGGAGAGTATTTCTCTGTTCCAAAGTTTTCACATTGCTCATATCCTAATTTTTTTCCCAGCTACAGAAGAGACTATTAACCTGTGCACTTCCTCAATTTTTAAGAAATTCATGTTTAAATAATTAAAAGTGAAGTCTCTCAGTCGAGTCTGACTCTGCAACCCCATGGATTGTAGTCTGCCAGGCTCCTCCATCCATGGGATTTTCCAGGCAAGAATAGTGGAGTGGGTTGCCATTTCCTTCTCCAAGGGATCTTCCAAACCCAGGGATCAAACCCTGATATCCCACATTGCAGACAGGTGCTCTACCATCTGAGCCACCAGGGAAGCCATCAAATAATTGACTATAGCACTATTTTTTGACACATAAATAGTTTTGAGAAGTATATTATATGCTATTTAATCACTACCCCCTTGACTACTTCCTTGAAGCTGATATAGTCTATATAGTCTATTGAATTCTAAATTCATATGTAAGAATTCTTTCAAAGAAATGGATCCTTGACCCAATGAGGCTTTGACATGAGGTGTATTTTCAAGTCTCCAATGCTGATCTGCATATTGAAACATCTCATGGCAAACATCACTGAGCATTCTTCACTGGCAATTTTCAACTGCTTTAGAAAATGGCTTGGATGAGGGTTGCAGCGATTGACTGAAGTGGGGTCTGAACTCATAATTATCTCCCCGCAAATGTATGTACTTAGAATGGTGAAGCCTCCTCACACACTGAATCATGATAACACTCCACAAAACAGACAATTTTAAAGAGGCATTTTGTGAAGCTGTTCAGTGAAATCCCTTAATGGCATTTGTTTCCCTCCTGTCCTTGTGTGTGCACTTGTCCAGAAGACAGTTCTGTGTCTTGGTACCCAGCTTCAGCTGTTCCCTGAATCCAAGTCAGAGAAGCAAGAAAATGATGGGAATGTGGCCTTAAGTGTCCCTCACCTGGGGCTCATCCTACAGATTATGGTTCTGCTTTCCTTTTTATGTATTTGTCTATCTTGCCTTCAGGGGGAAAAAAAAAAATCCAGGAATTCAGAGACTGAGATGATTGCATTTGGGATAAAATCGCCTGGATGCTTCATTCTAAAGCATGTCAATAATCTTATATCTATCAGAACTAATAATTGAAAATAGGCTGATATGCAACCCAGAGAAGAAAATGTAGCAAATGTAGAGCCCACAGTCATGTGTTCAATTTCACTGTGACAAAGAATATCAAATTAGGTAGGAAAGGATCACTGGTGGCTCAGAATCTGCCTGCAATGCAGGAAACCTGGGTTGGATCCCTAGGTCAGGAAGATCCCCTGGAGAAGAGAAAGGTTGCCCATTCCAGTATTCTTGGTTGGAGAATTCCATGGACAGCCAAGTTTGGCAGGCAACAGTCCTTGGGATCACAAAGAGTCAGGCACCACTGAGCAACCAACACTTTCATGAGAAGAACATGAGTGCAGGTTCTCCAGTGTCAGCTTTACTGAGCCTAGATTCCTGCTAAAAAGAAATGATACTGGAGAAATTAAGCAGAATTCCAGTTTCTAAAAACAGTGATAAAATGTGACAATTTTTTTTCCAACAAAATGTCACTGTAGATCTCTGATTTGTGATTTTGTCAATCATCAGTTCAGTTCAGTTCAGTCGTGTCCGGCTCTTCGCAGCCCCATGAACCACAGCACTCCAGGCCTCCCTGTCCATCACCAACTCCTGGAGTTTACCCAAACTCATGTCCGTTGAGTCGGTGATGCCATTCAATGATCTCATCCTGTCATCCCTTTCTCCTCCTGGCCTCAATCTTTCCCAGCATCAGGGTTTTTTCAAATGGGTCAGCGCTTTGCATCAGGTGGCCAAAGTATTGGAGTTTCAGCTTCAACATCAGTCCTTCCAATGAACGCTCAGGACTGATCTCCTTTAGGATGGACTGGTTGGATCTCCTTGCAGGCCAAGGGACTCTCAAGAGTCTTCTCCAACATCACAGTTCAAAAGCATCAGTTCTTTGGTGCTCAGCTTTCTTTATAGTCCAGCTCTCAAATCCATACATGACTACTGGAAAAACCATAGCCTTGACTAGATGGACCTTTGTTGACAAAGTAATGTCTCTTCTTTTTAACATGCTGTCTAGGTTGGTCATAACTTTTCTTCCAAGGGACAAGCGTCTTTTAATTTCACAGCTGCAATCACCATCTGCAGTGATTTTAGAGCCCCCCAAAATAAAGACAGCCACTGTTTTTACTGTTTCTCCATCTATTTGCCATGAAGTGATGGTTCCAGATGCCATGATCTTAGTTTTCTGAATGTTGAGCATCAAGCCAACTTTTTCACTTTCCTCTTTCACTTTCGTCAATCATCATTCTTTGATCAAAATAAAAGCCATACCTGAGTCTTTCATTTTAATCTGACACATTTGCATCCAGAGAAATGCCCTACACCAGTGTGAGGATTTGGTATCTGCCTTGTGTTTGATAACGTAATACTCAAGCTAGGCAGCATCTCTGGATCTTTTCCCTCCTTTCTTATTCCTTTGTTCCTCCCTCTTTTCCTCTGTTTGTTCCCACCCTGGGTTCTTCTCTCTCCATCATTGGTTCCATCAGTTTTCTCCTCCTTCCATTTCTGACATCACTTTCCTCTCCGCCTTCTGATCTCTGCTTCCCACACTTCTTTTCTTGCTGCTCCGCCTCGACATTCTGTGTCCCTTCCCTTTCTTACCCTCTCCTGTAATTTTAATAGTAGTTTCTGTTTCATGGATGTCTGACATTGCTCTCCTAGAGGCCCTGATCTTCAAACAATCAGGGCCACTTTATCCTCTCAATTCATCTGCATTTCCTCTCTCTATTGAAGATGCTCAGAAATCTCAAGTCTGTTTGTAGCTGCCTCCTTGGGAAATTCTCTGGAAAGGAAGGCTCAAAAGAGAATGGGCCAAAGCAGAAGAAAGCCTTTGTGTAGGGAGCTTCGAGCCATCATAACCCCCACCTCCTTTTCTTCTGATGGTTTTTTTCTTCCTTGGTCCCTCATTTTCTATCTCTTGACACTTTTCACAATTTTTCAACATAACATATGTTCTAAATAATCTTCATGGAAGCTGCACTGGGAAACAGGGAAGTGTCTCTTCCTGTATCTTGGCTAGATTATGTGACATTTGAAAAGTAGTGTATCACCCATGGAAAGGAAAATATATCGGTATTTCTGATGACAAAAATTTCTGTAAATCCCAAGGTTTTTGTTAGTCAGATGACTGGAGCCAGTCTTGAACAGCTAAGAGGACTCCCAGATACTCAAGAATATAGGACTTCCCAGCACTTGCCAGTCCTTCGTCACTATCCAAATTTCTGTTTAATTAATATTACCATATATGGTGAAATTCAAATTCTTTACCTATGCTACAGGTAACACTAGTGGTAAAAAACTCACCTGCCAATGCTGGAGACTTATTAAGAGACGTGGATTTGATCCCTAGGTTGGGAAGATCCCCTGGGGGAGGGCATGGCAATCCACTCCAGTATTCTGACCTGGAGAATCCTACGGACAGAGAAGCCTGGAAGGCTACAGTCCAGAGGGTCACAGAATTGGGCACAACTGAAGCTACTTAGTATGCACACACATGCACTCAATGGCAATATTGGTATGGCATCTGCTCTGTTAAGAAACATCTATGAATCTGTGACCCATTCCTGTCTGTGCTTCCTTCCAGCATGTTTCTAGGTCCAAGTACAAGATTTCCATCCACAGAATTTTATGCATTTCGAGATCCAGTTACTTTCTGAAGCATTTATTCTGCCCCCAGTGGCCGGAGATCAACCAGAGGGCACCTTTTCAGCTCTGCCAAAAAAGGTCTTGAGAAATGCACAAAGTGTAAATGCTTTTAATTCTCAAAAAGCATACATATCTTGAGTTTGAAAATATTCCTATTATAAATGTGTGTGTTACCAAAACATGTTAGTATAATATGTAATAAATACACATTTTAAAACTTTGCTTTAATTAAGATACTACTTATTCTCATAGCAATTAAAGCTGCTTTTAGTTATCTTAGTTTTCTTAAGTCAAAATTTAAGGGAAATATTTTTGCATGGAATCTTAAGAATCTGTTGATTTTTTTAGTTCATAAAAATGTTAATGAAAGCACATTTTATATTAATAATATTCATAGTATTATAGAGTGCATAATCATAAAACACAAGGGAATGCTACATGTAGAAGAAATACTGAGAACAAGAAAATTTATTTTTGAGTGGAAACTTTTCATATAATCACCATGTAATGCTAATATAATGCAAAATAAGCACACAATTATAACACAATGTACTAAATTCCTTAGTATTTTCATGTACCTTATTTTGCACTTCTACATGCATTTGAAAATATAATTGAACAAATATATGACATATTTATTTTAGCTCAAAAATAAAATATTGATTCAAAACTCCAGTCATTGAAAAACAAAAGAAATAATGTTGCCGTAACTCCATGTTCAACTGTGCGCTTCGCCCCAGAGAGTGAACCCTTCCACCCACAAGATGACTCAGGGCTCCAATCTGTTCAGAAGAACAGAGGAGGGGGCAGAAGCTGAGCACGGCCAGGCCGGGCATTCCTTGCCCACAGAGGGGCCTGGCAGTGGCGCAGGTACCGTAATCATCACAGGGGTGAGAAAAAGAGCCCCACACAGGGCAGACACAGGAGCAGCCCTGGTCTACAGACTTCTTGATTATAAACCACAAGCCCTAAAAGAAGTCCGTGCCTTTTTCAACTCACCATTTCACGGGTTTAAGAACAGACCAGCTGTACGAGCCACTACATCCAAGGAAGCCGAAAGGAGGTTGCTTGTGCTCCGTTGCTAAGTCGTGTCTGACTTGCAACCCCATGGACTGCAGCCCCCCAGGGAAGCTCTGGCCATGGGATTCCCAGGCCAAAATACTGGAGTGGCTTGCCATTTCCTTCTCCAGGACATCTTCCCAAGCCAGGGACTGAACCCACGTTCTGCTTGGCAGGCAGACTCTTTACCACTGAGCCGCCATGTATTTACAGCTTATGAGCCACCCCTGCCTGTCCAGGTACCAAGTCCAGTCAACAGCCCTGTTATCCTAAGGAGGGTTGCTTAGTAACAAAAGTAACAATTTTACTTTTGCTGGTTTACCAGGGAAACTGAGCCAGACAGCATAAACCAAAGGTCAGCCTGGACCCACAAATCAGGAGCAGTTCCTTCTGGGGTAAAAAGGAGATGAAGCCCCAGCTTTCCTGTCCTGGAATCCCCTGACCAGTGATGACAGGCAGAAACTGGTGCCGGGACTCTGGACTTCTTATCCTGATCTTTCGCTGCTGCTCAATATTCACAAGAAATACCATGTGAAAACTTAGAGTGCAGACATCTCTGCACCAGAGCTCAGTTTCACGACTGTGATTACATTTTCAAGCTTATTAATGAGCTTGTCTTAGAAGACAGAATCCAAGGCTTCGTTCACTTGGAGCTAGATTACATTTCTCATTTTCCTGTGATTTATCAGAGTTGTCACTCAGTCGTATAAAATTAGATTTGAATTCATTAAATTTCTTGCTTATATTAAGACATTCTGAGTATTAACAGGTATTCACTAGCCTATACCATGCTTAATACAGATTCCAAAGTGACTTTCAATCCATTAATAAATGAAGATTTATTTAGCTATTACTATGAGTAAAAAATGATCCCAGGCAGTTTGTATAGAAAGGCAGATATTAGATTAAAAATCTGGTTTTTACAAGGCTTTCAATTTTTTGTTTAGTTGAGAAATTAAAACATAGGAGGGAATTAACCAAATGAAAGAGAATACATGCTAAGTACAAACAGCAAATGGTCTACTACAGGGAGCTCTTATTTTATTGCGCTCTGTATTATTGCATTTTCTACAAATTGAAGATTTGTGGCAACCATGTGTTGAACAAGTCTATCAGCATCATTTTTCTAGCATCACTTTTTCACTTTGTGTCTCTGCATCACATTTTGGTAATTCTCATACTTCAGACTTTATTATTATCATTATATTTGTTATGGTGATCTGTGATGTTTGATGTTACTATGGCAAAAAGACCTTGATTCACTTAAGATTCAGATAATAGTTAGCATTCTTTAGCACAAGCTTACAAGATGCAAATAGGGGCATATCTTCCCAAAGATACACTTACTAGCATCACATTGGACACTTAAAATGAGCCATAATGAGAGTATTTACACCATGGAAACTGGCAAGCATTACAAATCAGAGATCAGCTTGTTTTTTTTTTCTTTTTTCTTTTCCTTTTTTTTTTTTTTAGGGTTATCTTTTAAACATCAGCATGAGACTGAGAGCTTATATTGGAGAATTTTTAAAAATACTGGTCACTCATAAATACAAAAAAGAAAAATTACACATAATCTTACCATTTGGAGACCCTCCTGTTGTTAATGTTAGTGTTTCCCCTCTTATTTCTATATGCTAACACACATACACATACATCAAAACACACAGTCATAAAGTAATGGGTGTATTTTGAACAGATGTCACAAAATATACCCAGATGAATGTGTATCATCCTTTGAAATAATCATCTGATGAGTCTGAATGTTTCTCCTAAAAATGATCCCATGGCTCTAAATACTTTTGGATCTCCTGTGTTGTGACTGTCAGAGAACCAGTTTAAGAGACTCACAATGAAATCATATCTGATTTTCTTAAGCCTAAATTAGAATTCCCAGATTTATCACTTAATTTATACAAGAGACTTGAAGCTAAATGAAATGTGCTTTTCTTTTTTTTTTTTTTCTCAAAGTATAGCTGTAAAATGAACTGAAACTGTTCAAAACAATGTTTTCCCAAACTTGAAGACCACTTCTAAACAACGAAGGTATGTCATTTTGTAGGTGGTGATGCTGGGTGGGAGGCCGAGAGAGGCAGGATGTTTGCATTGTGTGAGGGCCTTGCATATTGTCTGTTTTAAAACCAAAATTCATTTGGAGGCATGATTTCTACTATAAATCTTAAATATCTGTCGCATTATTTTATAGGTTCATCTTATGTATGAGTGTATTTATGTATAAACAGTTGCACATTTTAAGAGATAATTTCAGCCATGATTTATATATTTAATGCAACTCAAGTTATGTTTTACACATTTTAAGTTAAGTTAGATAAAAACTCAAATGTATTTTCCTAAGCTCTTTTCTCCATAATTCTTAATCCCACGTGCATTTTAAAGGAAATGAATTCCGTGTGTTTCTTATTCCATACACTTAACTCGTCAAACAATGTTTTGTAAGGACCCTTTGATATCTAAGAAGCCCTTTGAGTCTTTTTATGAGACTTTTTAAGCCCTTCTCCTCAGAAACAGGAAGTCATGTTTGGCCAGCACCAAAAGAACTTGCATACCGAATGGTTTAAGTTCCATCTGAAAAGGCCACACCACTGACCTCGGATGGGTGCTCAATCTGGAAACGCTTGTTCTTCAGTTCTAGAGAAAACAGCTGGGCAAGGCTTGATCAACTCAGAGACCAGGAATTAAAGAGCACATACATAACATATTAAAATTGCTTGGAAATTTTAAGAGGTGGCAGGATCATTTTCAAATAAAAAAAAATAAAAAGATCTTTCTAAATTCTTGGGGCTTAACTTGCAGAAATTTTATTTACTTATTTATACGTTTTATGAAAATGACCCTGCTGCACATGGAAATACATCCTGCCTATAACATCTTACTTCCATCTGATTACATTTAGAGCAGGCAGATTGCATAATTTAGTATTTCTGATTCTTTCTCTTCCCATACACTGCTTTCAACTTTCTGTTTTTCCTGCCACAATCATAATCCAACACCCGAGAGAGGTAAATTCTTCAGGGAATTGTTCTCTTTTAATCCTGGATTCTTATAGCTCATTTGAACAGAGTTATTTCTGCTCAAACTTGAAAATACCCTTATTAGTTTGTGATGACATAAGAATGCTATAAGATATTGGGGAAATCTTAAAGGGATGTATACATAAATGAAGGAAAGATAAATTCACTGAAACCTAAACCATGCTGAAAAATAAATTAGATTTCTCTTCATGTTAAGTATCAAAATAAAGGGTCTACTAATATTTTCAGAATGGTAAGAAATATATAAACATATGTCCAATTTAATACTAAGTAATAAAGCAGATGTAAAAAGTAAGATTTGTGTAATTATATCATCAAAACTGTATAGCAAAGCAAAAGAAAAAGGATCTTATTATATAACAGACAAAAAAAGCTCATTTGAGGTTAGAAAAAAAATCTACATTTTTTTATTTTGGAAAATGTAAAGGAGGTTTTAATATACCACAACCACTGTCATTCTTGCCACATCCAGAACAAAGCATCAGCAAGTTTGTGTTTCCCCAGTGCCCTCTCTCTGATATTAGTAGAATGGCCATCAGGGTCATTAATCATGGAAGCTTACCTTTGGATATTTTCCAAATGCTTTCAAGCCTATTATCTTATTTGACCCTTATAAAAACCTCTAAGTATGGATAAAACAGGTATTAATATTGCCCTTTGACAAGAGAAAAGCCAGTCATGGAGAAATTAAGCAACTTCTCTAAAGGTCATAAAGCTAATGAATGGCCAAAGGAAAAGCTTTATAGACTATCTGTACTGTGCTAGAAGCTTTCCACAATTCCTTCAACACAACCCACAGGAAATGTAACAAGTTTAGTACTTACAGAAAAACAAATTACTTATCAAAGTAGAACCCAGAGGTAACATTCTAAAAACGAAAAAGAAAAAACAATAAAAACATTTGGAAAGGCCGGTATACATTGGTGACAAGTCTTAAATATGAATTATTATTTTTAAGGGAAAAAAAATAAACCTCATTTTTAATTCATGCACTATGACAAACCTAGACAGCATATTAAAAACCAGAGACTCACTTCGCAGACAAAAATCTGTATAGTCAAAGCTATGATTTTTCAGTATTCATACAAATGTGCATGTTGGAGCATAAAGAAGGCTGAGCCCCGCAGAAATGGTGCTTTCGAACTGTGGTTCTAGAGAAGACTCTTGAGAGTTCCTTGGATAGCAAGGAGATCAAGCCAGTCAATCTTAAAGGAAATTAACCGTGAATATTTACTGGAAGGACTGAAGCTGAAGCTCCAATACTTTGGCCACCTGATGCAAAAAGCTGACTCACTGGAAAAGACCTTGGCACTGGGAAAGATCGAGGGTAGGAGGAGAAGGAGGCAACAGAGAATGAGATGGTTGGATGACATCATCAATACAATGGACATGAGTTTGAGAAAACTCTGGAGGACAATGAAGGACAGGGAAGCCTGCTGTTCTGCAACCCATGGGGTTGCAGAGTCAGATACAGCTTAGTGGCTGAGCAACAGCAACAGTTGCCCAGTGGAAATCTCATGAAATTAAAGAAAAGGGAAGTGAAATTGCTTTGAAGGACCATTTCTGATACGCTACATTGTTCACACCATCAGCACTCTTATATTCCTATTAGAAGCAGGTCCTGTCCTGGGGTTGCAGGGGTTGTGGGGGGAGCAGGGAGGGAAGGGAAAAGTGTTTAATAAAAGTTAATAAGGAATGGGAGCCTGTTCAAGGAGCTCACAGTGACACAAGAGAAACAGACAAGCCAGTAGCTAATTCCAATGCAATGTAGTAAGGAGCCTAATAAAGGTAAATTCAAAGTGCCCTGGGAGTGGAAGGAAGTGACATTTGAGCTGAGCCTTAAATAGTGAGTGAGAGTTCTCCTAGTTGAGAAAGAAGGAGGGAGCATTTCATAAGCAACCATGTGTAAAAAGATAGAGAAGTGAGGAAAGACATAGTGTGCCTTACTCACAAGATAAAAATATTTTGGTATTGTTAGAAATGGGGTTATTGATAGGAATGTGTGAAAGAAAGATTATCCTGACATTTATTGAAATGGTAAAGAAGTTACTCAAGATTATCACCATCAAGCTCAGCTCCTAATATAGCAAAGACAGCTGGGTATCCACAGTCAAGGAGCAGAGGGAGGGGTCAGTGGATGGAAAATTATGGGAGAGGGAATCCTGTTACACTGGCTTAGATGTCAAAGGGGATATCAGGGGATGAAGAACCTGATCATCCATCAAGAAAGAGAGGATGACACAGCTGGATTCTTCGCTCAGACTGGACCATGCTGCCAAAGATGTGAGCAGGTCCCAGATTCAGGGTAAGTTGAGAGGAAGGCTGACTGAGGTTTGGTCAAGGAGAGAGTCCTTGTCAAATGACAAGATCTGAGCTCTGATGAAGATCTAAGGTCTGGGACAAGCTGCATGTATGAAAGACTGAATTTTATCATCTCAGAAAAGAGAAGCCATGGCAACATGTTTTGGGTTTTAGAAGTATATCTTTAGAAAAGCTTCCCATTTTAAATTATTTAAATTAGGAGTTCAGGATTAGCAGTTACACACTATAATATATAAAATAAATTAACAACTGAGACCTAGTATGTGGGCTTCCCAGGTGGTGCTAGTGGGTAAAGAACCCACCTACCAGTGCAGGAGATGCAGAAGACACATGGGCTAGATCCCTGGCTTGGCAAGATCCCCTGGAGGAGAAAATGGCAACCCACTCCAGTATCCTTGCCTGGAGAATCCCATGGAGAGAGGAGCTTGGCAGGATACAGTCCATGGAGTCACCAAGAGTCAGACACAATTGAGTGACTGAGACACACACAAACTCCTATTGTATAGCACAGGGAACTATGTTCAATATCTTATAATAGCCTATAATGGAAAAGAAGCTGAAATATATATGTATGTGCCTCTATATATATATATATATATATATATATATAATTGCCTTGCTGTACACTTGAGGTTAACTCAACATTGTAAATCAACCATACTTCAAAGAAAAACTGTTTTCTTCATTGTGATATTTAGAAAAGGAAAATTTTACTAAACAAAGATCTGTGTCAGCCACATAGCTATTTGAAACCATTCATTTTATTAGGAATAACCAAGCCCTTCCTATATACGAGCTGGAAACTCCGAAAATGAAGTTGGAAACATTTTCTTCAAGGAAGTCAACACCATTCAGCTAGGCTCCACCATTCTAAAATCCCAGTGAAAAGGATCTCCATACAGGGACTATGTGGGGAGGGCCTGTGGGAAGTACAGGTCACTGCGAAAGACTGTTGAAAGTCAGTCACGAACCTTCACTTACAGAGCCTGAGCCAGTGTGTGGGCCGTGAACAGCCAATCGCCTGAGTCCTTCCCCTCCAGCCCCTTCTCTCCTAGAAGACAGAGGGAAGTCTCCCCTGCTCTCCAGGCCATTCCCTTCCTTTCCCATGTTGGTTATTTTGCTATACTGATGACCTTCACACTCCAGGCTCCCAGGTAGCAGGGTGTTTACTGTTGTTGGAGCCAATCAGTCTTGTTGGACTCTTTGCGACCCCATCAACTGCAGCACACCAGACCTCCCTGTCCTTCACTATATCCCCTAGTTTGCTCAAGCTCATGTCCATATAGTTGGTGATGCCATCCAACCACCTCATCTTCTGTCGTCCCCTTCTCCTCGGGCCCTCAATCTTTCCTAGCAACAGGGTCTTTTCCAGTGAATCGACTTTTCACTTCAGGTGGCCAAAGTTTTGGAGCTTCAGCTTCAGCATCAGTCCTTCCAGAGACTATTCAGGGCTGATCACCTTTAGGATGGACTGGTTTGGTCTCCTTGCAGTCCAAGGGACTCTCATGAGTCTTCTCCAGCACTACAATTTGAAAGCATCAGCTCTTTGGTGCTCTGCCTTCTTTATGGTCCAACTCTCACCTCCATACATGACTGCTGGAGAAACAGGGGGAAATTCCCCTCAATCCAGTAAGAAGCCTGAACTAAAGAACGCAGATCGCTGGACCAATAAAAGAGTGTGGCCAACAAAGACACAAGACACACCTAAATGTGTGCAGATGGATATTCGATGGTCATACCAAAGCTTATTCAGTTGTCAGAACCAGAATATATCAAGTAGCATTGAATGAAAAAGACAAAAGAAAAAGGCATGGACTTTGGTCTCGGTCTTCTCTTTTGTCAATGTCCAGCTCTGCACTAGTCACAGCTGAGGGACTAGAAGGTCCTCAGTAGGCCCAAAGCCATTTCTTAATCTGTATAATGAAAATGGTAAGCTCAATTTGTGGTTTGCTGTGATTAAATTAAAATGTCCTTCAAAAACCCCTAACACCTTTTTCATGATAGAAATTCAACTAACTTCCATCTCTCAGATGTGGAGCTGAGTCATATTTGCATCTATTTAATCCCTTTATCCGTGTCTTTTTTTTTTTTTTTACAAGAGATTGCACTAAAAGACTGGACACAATCATTTTATTACACAAGAGCCCAGTTCCCTGTGTTCAGTGTCTACAGGATCTTCTCTAAATCTGTGGCAAAGCAGCCACTCCATCGAAAAATATGTCTTCCACCCAGCTCTCACACAACACAGGCCCACCCTAGACAATAAAATTAAAAAAAGGTCTCAAGAGAGCTGAAAATGAATGTTTAGAAAGAATCAGTGAATCAATATGAGTTTGAAGACGGAAAGAGTCTACCCAACACATAATTGAAATGTGCAAACTGTAACAAGCAAATGCAGCATTAACTGCATGGATATTAAAAATATGGACCATGCTTTCCCCCCATTTTATTTGTGAGGTCTCCTTGAAATGGCCTATAAAACCTGGGAGCCTGGGCAGCTTTCTCCAGGGGATCTCGGAGATCCATAAACTGGCAGCTGATACTGGTAAAATAGGTTATAAGGAACCTTAGAAATTACAGCTTGATTTGGCCAGTATTTATTGCCTGTGTAATGTACAGAAACAGTAAAACAGAAAGGCGCTAGTTTCCATCTGTGCCACATTAGAACGCCACGCTTGAGGAGAAGAGACATTTTTCATTTAAAATGGTGGCAGCTCCGTAGACCTCTTCCTTTGATATTCTACGCTACCACACATGCTATAGCATAAACAGACTGACTATAAATATGAATCTGTACAGCCCTGAAAGCTGAAACATTCCAGCACTCATGCCTCCAAATGCACCTTCCAAGATATAAGTTTGATCAGGTATTCCATTACTCTTTCTCTCTCACTTGCTCTCTCTCTCTCTTTAATTTTCAAGGTGATTCATTGTGTTTTCTTTTCCTCTTTAGGGACAAAAATACACAACAAATATCCCTCGAAAGAAAGCTCTGGGATGCACAGTTCTCCATGATACCGAAACACACTTGGAAACAAAGCAGGAGAATAAAGATACAGTTACCGGCCCCTGAAGAGTTAAGTCTTCATTGTATATTCCGAAGCTCTACTGTGTTCCTGAGGTCTCAGATTCCCTTTAAGCCTCAGCCTGACTGATGGAAAGGAACTCTATCCTGCCTTATCTGCAGCCGTTTGGAAGGTGAGAGAGCAGGGTGAAGCAGATGGCCATCCATTCTGAACAGGGATTTTAACAGCTTTTTGTGTCCTGGTTGTTTTAGCAAGCCTGGTGGCTAGGCAGAATTTTGAGAGCTTTGTTATTCCATCTGGGACTTTTCAAGGAGTCCAGCGAAAAGGAGAGTCAAGTTAAAACAAACAAACAAACAGGCCAAAGAAAAGGAAAACCCAATCCATTTCAAGTCACCAGGGGAGAAAGAGACAGGACTGAGGCCCGGGGCCCTCCTCTCCTGCCGCCTAAATCTTTCACAAGCGCTTCTTTCTTCTGTAAACACAGACTTCATATTTGAGAAACAAAATCCTTTGCTGCATTACTGCAACTTACTAAAGCTGAAATGACCGGTTTCTTTTGGTTGAGCTCATGATGGCTCCTAGAGGATGTTATTAGACTCGAACTGGACATTTCCTTGGAGACCACCTCTTGGGTTAAGTCATAAAGAGGTTAAACACACCTGAGACCACGCAGCTGAGAGAAGCAGAGCTGCTACATTGCACAGCAAAAGGGGGAAAATAAGAGGTGGGGGAAGAAGCTTTTGGAATCAGTTTAAATCAGAGTGCTAGCACACATGAACGATGTGATCTGGGGGAAATTATTTAAATGCTCTGAGCCTCAGCTTCCTGACCCAGAATAGTGCAAGGTGACCGTGAGAACAAACGTCATCTCTGAATCTGGCTGCCCTGTGTTGACTGGATCTGGGGGTTGTCCTAAGTCTGAAAACATGACTTTAAAAAAAATATTTCATGTAGTTTCAGTCTCCTGAGTTGCAGTCCTGGGTTATTAGGGAGACAAGCTGTCCCTTTGTTCTGGAAGAAGTGGCTTTGCTGGGCTAGAGCCCAACCACCACTCTTTGAGAAACTTGTCCTTGACCTGGACTTAGTTGTCTTACTGGAAGCCCAGCCTCCACGCAGTGTCCCAAACCCAAGAACAAGACAACTTGACAAGGCACATGGGGGCTGGCTCCAGCCTGTGAGCTCTTAGAGCAGAGAAATCTAGGAGCAGCTGATTGGACTGTCTCAGGTTTCAGCAAATAAGGCTAAGAGCGTGTCAAATGACATACTCCCCGCAAGGAGACAGTGAGAGCTGAGCATTAAATCAGACCTTGGGTCTCTCAGTTCTGGGTGTTCTTTGGAAGGAATGATGCTAAAGCTGAAACTCCAGTATCTTGGCCACCTCATGGGAAGAGTTGACTCACTGGAAAAGACTCTGCTGCTGGGAGAGATTTGGGGCAGGAGGAGAAGGGGACGACAGAGGATGAGATGGCTGGATGGCATCACCAACTCGATGGAGGTGAGTTTGAGTGAACTCCGGGAATTGGTGATGGACAGGGAGGCCTGGCATGCTGCCATTCATGGGGTCACAAAGAGTCGGACACGACTGAGTGACTGAACTGAACTGAGGGTCTCTGAGCCTGGGGCTCTATGTGACTATGCAGGTCTCACACCTGGAAGTTGCCCTGTCTGCCCCATGAAGGGATGCGCTGCCTCTCGATCTGAGGTCTGAGACCTGAGTTCAGGGCCTTCTCCGATGGCCCATCAGTAAAGCATCCACCTGCCATGCAAGAGATGAAGGAGATGTGGAAGTGATCCCTAGATCAGACCTGATACCTGAATCGGGAAGATCCTCTGGAGGAGGAAATGGCAACCCACTCTGGTATCCTTGCCTGGAAAATCCCATGGACAGAAGATCTTGGCGGGCTGGGTCCAAGGGGTTGCAAACAGTCAGACATGACTGAGCAACAAGCACACACACACCTGGGTTCAGGTGCAGTGTGGCCCCTCTTTCCTCAATAACATCATCCATTCACTGCTGCTCTCTGAGCCTCAGTTTCCCCATCTGTACCCAGAGAACAAACATGTCCTTTTAAAGGAGATTAAACATGTCCCTCTTAGTGTTAGAACTAAAATTAAATAATGACTGCACTGTTTAGTCATCAACACTGATATCACACCTACCGTAACTTTTGTTGTTAATAAACTTGGCATAATTTTCCATGATTTAAAAATATCCTAGATAGTGCCAGAGGACAAGGATGTAGGGTCCTCTTCTTCTTTACATCCACAAGAGTTACTATGCTGTTGCTGTTGCTGCTGCTGCTAAGTCGCTGCAGTCATGTCCAACTCTGTGCGACCCCATAGACGGCAGCCCACCAGGCTCCCCTGTCCCTGGGATTCTCCAGGCAAGAACACAGGAGTGGGTTGCCATTTCCTTCTCCGATGCATGAAAATGAAGTCGCTCAGTCGTGTCCGACTCTTAGCGACCCCATGGACTGCAGCCTATCAGGCTCCTCCGCCCACGGGATTTTCCAGGCAAGAGTACTGGAGTGGGGTGCCATCGCCTTCTCCGAAGATTTACTATGGTGGCAGCAATAAGTGAATATGAGAGAATATTTGCCGATTTTCACGTGGTTTTTAGAAACTATTTGATAGCTCTACTTTTAAAAAATAATTATAGGCCTAAAAATTGAAGTCCTATTCAATCAATTCTTGTACCCCACTGCTGATCTTTGTAAAGTTGCCTTTTCTCTTCTATACTCAGCATGCCTTTGGCTTTGGCAACTTTGCTTTCTGCCAATAAGGGCAATAATTTAAAAAGAAAGGTCAGCAGACATACATAATCTCTTCAAACACAAACCAACAACATTTTTTTTAAACAAAGATCTTATTGACAAATAACAACCTCTGTAGACATCAGAATCCTCATGCATAAAAGGCAGTCCTTGTTTTTCTACCCCTAATTATGCTCTGACAAATGCTGAAATTCAAACAGTCTACATGCTAAAGGAAGGCAATGGAGACCCAGGTGACAACTTTAAGGGTTCCTCACTCCAGCCTCAGCACATTGTACATGGGGTGAAATACTACCCTACATGTTAACAGTCCCTCTGGCCATCCAGCTCTCATGCACACCTTACTTAACCCACCAGGCAGGTCAGTGCATTAGTTCCTGAGGGCTACCATAAGGAAGTTCCACAGACTCAGTGGCTTAAACAGTAGAAACGTGTCACCTCCCATTCTGGAGGCTGGAAGTCTAAGAGCAAGGTGTCAGCTGGGCTGGTTCCTTCTCAGTCTGTGATGGGGCGTCTGCTCTAGGCTCTCTCCCTGGCTTGTGAATGGCCATCCTCTCCTTGTTTTCACATCATCTCCCCTCTCTGTGTGGTGGTGGTGGTGGTTTAGTCACTAAGTCATCTCTAACTCTTGCTACCCCGTGGACTGTAGCTCACCAGGCTCCTCTGTCCATGGGATTCTCCAGGTGGCAATACTGGAGTGGGTGGCCATTTCCTTCTCCAGAGGATCTTCCCGACTCAGGAATCGAACCTGGGTCTCCTGCATTGCAGGCAGATTCTTTATCAACTGAGCTAACAGGGAAGCCCCCTCTCTGTGTATATGTCTCCAAATTTCTTCTTCCTCTAAGGACACCATTCACATCAGATTAGGGTCCTGTCTCATGACCTCATTTTGACTTATGACATCTGCAAAGATCTTTTCTCCAAATAAAATGATATCCTTAGGTACTAGGGGTGAGGGCTTCAACATGAAAATTCTAAGGGGACACCATTAAACCCATAAAATGTCACAGCACAATCTTCAAGACTGAAAGGAGTCAACTTTGGCTTTAAAATTTCAAAACCCTAGTCTTGAATTGGAAGGAAGTGTGAGAGGGAAGGACCTAGGTGAACAGGGAAAAAAATACAAAACTTTAAAGACATGATGGGGAGAAACAGAAAGCATTTGCAAAGCTGAAATTTAAGATTCTGGCAGAATATACAGGAGGTTTGCAGAGTCCAGGGAGATAGAGGACTGAGAGGTGGCCTGACACCAGCATAAAAATGTTCTTGTCAACAAGTCTTAAGGATCACCTGGGAATTCCCTGTACTGCCCCACAACACAGGGCCATCAAGAGCATCTCAAAAGAAATATCCCTTGCTGTTTCCAACTCTGTGAAATGAAGCAATCAGTCACTAAGGTCTTTAAACTTGATCACTGTGTCCTATGTAGCAAAGCAATGCTATAGATTATTTTTCACAATTAGATTCCTTTTCCATTTAAAAAATTATATCCTAGTGAAAGAAGACTCTTCTTGTAAACTCAAGCTCCTTCTAGCAGGAGGCAATGAATTAGACCAGCAGGTAGAATAATAATCTATTAAAGGAAGAGTTTAATGAACCTATTTAAGGACTCTGGGAAAATGCAAAGAGATTGGCAGATAGCAGGATGGAGTGTAACACCAAAAAGTAAAACAAGAAAGGGAGAGAGCACAAGAAATAATAATGAAAAAAGATCAATAGAGAAAGCCTTTTCTGTGAGCTTTGACAGACTCTCTTTGGACACAACTCTAGCCAGTCTCCGCACTTGTGACATTACTGAAAGAGCAGAATATCTTTACACCAGGGCATTTGTGTGGTGGCTCAAAGTCATTCCTCGTGTGGCCTGTCTGATGATGCTTGCACATCCTGTCTCTCCTGACACAGAAATACCTGAGACAAGTAGCCCTCAGAGTCCTTGTCGCTGTCATCATTCATGTGTGATGTGATGAGGAGGTGAAATGGCCCATAGATACCAGCTCAGTGGGCTTCCTGACCATGAACAGTCTCCATCTAACCTCAGAGAACTCTGCCACCAGGCTCACAATCCATTCTGGTACTTCCAGTGTCTTCCTTTAACCTGGGATTTTCAGCAGACCCATTCCTAGGCAACCAAGCAGGGGAAATAGTCCAGGGCTAGAGGCTGGAATTCTTAAGCTATTGAAAAATCCAAGCGGCTAGAACAAAAGGAAAAAGAAAAAAAAATAGTTTCTTGATTAGGATGTCACAGATTTACAAAATCCTAGAGCTATAAAGAATCTCAAAAGCTACCTCCTCCGCTGCCCTCTGACCCCACCCGAGGCTGGAACTCATCACATGTCAGCTCCTCATGGAGCCACCTGTTTCAGTGGTTCCTCAGAGGAGGTGGAACTCTGGTGCCAAGGAAAACAGATGTGGCCAAAGTTTCGTTTCTTTCTGATAATGTTCTCCACACTGTCTTCATAAAGAAACTTCTGGCATTCCACTGGCCCATTGTTTCAGAGAGAAGTTTACCTTCTGGCGCTATGCGGCACCTCAAAACTAAGCTGAACGGATCTGACTCGGGTACAGAATAACGCAGCAATGGGTTTAGTGCAGTGACGGGCTGAACACAGAGCCGGGATGAAGGGCAGAGATGTGCCGCAGCTAGAAACTCAAAGGTTCAGCGGTGAGCTCTCCCAGCTTAGATACCTGTGGAGGTGGCCCCCACCATCATAGCAAGGTTGCTTCCCCTCCATTTCTCCCCCAAGGGCCTTCCAAACAGGAATCCAGTCCATCCAGTTGAAATATTTTCGAAGTGGAACCAAACTGGTGTGTTTCAGACCAGAGCTGTGAGATGCATTAATTCCCAACTGCATGGTGCTGGGATCACTCCAGCAAGCTCAGTTTCAGTGGCTTGAACATGGGCCACACGACCCAACAGTTGATTTAGGTGCTGGGTGCTGGATTCTCTCTGTCCCCTCTCTGAATTCTTAGGCCTACTTCCCTCTGTCTTACTGGTAAGAGGTACTGTCCCCTGAAATATCTCCCATCTTTATTTCTCTCTCTTTGCTGCTATATAGTGGATTTTAATGCATTGTCCTGGAGGACTGGAGGCAAACCTCCAACTGGTAAGTGGAGCCATGCATTTATCTTGGTTTCATCTTTTTACTTGTAGTACAGTTCAGGGACACACAGTCATCAGATGCCTGTAAATTTTTCTCAACATTTTTGCCCTACATTGGTCAATGTCTTCTGGGTCTGGTTGTCAAACCTGACCTTCTGAAGGACCGCACTCTTGAGCACTGGGCCCATGACCTCACTGGTCACAGAGTGTCATTTATGGGGTTCTCTGATGTCTCAGACGATAAAGAATCTGCCTGCAATACGGGAGAACTGGGTTCAATTCCTGGGTTGGGAAGATCCCCTGGAGGAGAGCATGACAACTCACTCCAGCATTCTTGCCTGGAGAATGCTCCTGGACCAAGGAGCCTGGTGGGCTTCAGTCTTCCTTGGGGTCGCAAAGAGTTGGACATGAATGAGCGACTAAGCCCAGCACAGAGCACACAGGGCTGCACAAGAATCATCTCATCGGTTGCCCGGAACATTTCCTTTTCTCTTTTGAGAACTGAGCCCTAATCACCTCCCTCCACACTGGAAATTTAAAGGGACAAAGAGTAAAGCTTTCTAGATTAAACCCTGCACAGGAGAGGGTGCCCCTGGAAACAGCCTTTTTCTTCTTGTCCTGTCTCCCTTAGACTTTCCCCTTGCTTAACAATGTCATCTGAAGACTTTCGAGTAGCTCTTCCAGAGGAAAAGAATAATACCTCTCACCCATTCAACAAATATTTGTAAATGCCTCTGAGTTCTTTGACTTCTGCCTGTAATTTTTTATTTGTTCGAGTTTCTCCTCTTAAATGAGTTTGTCTTGATCTAACACTAGCTCACCTTGTCCTCTTTGTACCCTCAAACAAGCATTGACAGCATCACTCTGCAGGATGAAAGATGTTGTCTGTGGTCATGGCTTGGCATGCACTATGTGACAAATGTAGGGATCTCACTCTGCTTGTCTCATGCCTAGGCCCTCTACACAACTGAGCCTGATGTTTTTTCATATAATGATAACTTTGCAATCAAATGCAAAAATTAACACTGGAATACACAAATATTAAATGAAATAATATTTTTTTCCTTTTTTGTCATATCTGTAGCAATATCCTACCAAACAAAGGCAAGATATTCCCTAAAACTTCCACTCTCACAAACAAAGGTACTGTTCAGCATCGGCCCTACTTTCTTTTCTGGCCTCAAACTCAAGTTATTCACCATATTAACTGCAAACAGCAGGGTCTTAATCATTCTTAGTTGCCAAATAGCCTAGCAAATTACATATTGCATTGGCCCTGGGTACTGCATGAGGAAATAAATGCCTGTGTTTATGTGGAAAATATGACCATATAACATAATTGGGGGTATTTGATTTTTTTCATGAATATATAGTCTCCACAATAAGGATGATGGTTACTGCTTGAGAATTCTTCGGAAAAAAAAAAAAATAATAGATTCGCCAAAATGGTTAGAAACCGATCAGCGATTAGTGGCAATTGCTTTTATTAACACAAAAACAGAACAAAATAATCAAGGTATTCATTCGTTTTCATTCATCTAGCTCCCATATGGTATTTCCATTAAAGCAGCCTCAAGTTACTTAACGTTCAGTTCTGCATTGTTGGGGGAGCCACACTCTCAGGCAGGGCCAGCCCAATGATGAAGCATATGGGAGATTCGCTCCTCTTCTCTGAGCAGATGGAGACCAAGCATGTCATAGAAATAATGTGTTTTGTCCCTGAGGGGAGGATGCTGGCTGCTTTGTACTTAGATGGCATTGCATGCCAAGCCTTCTGCTCAGGTTAGAGCTTGTGCAAGTGAGGTTTCCATTGACTTTGCTTCTTCTAAAAAGGGTTTTGAGATCCAGAAACACAAAAATACTTGCTCAGCAGGGTTCCAAAAGTCTGAGGTCCATAAATGACCTTTAGATTCTTCCAAAGAGTACAGTCTGTTCACATTGCAGGCCAATCTCATCTCACAACTTCCATGGAAGAGTATGTGGGCAGCAAAGGGGCCTCAGAAGGAAGAAGAAACAAAGATGTGAAGAAGTGAAACTCACCTCTCTTAGTCTGCTCCAGCCGCTGGGGGAAAACACACCAAAGGCTGGGACGCTAACGAACAATAAACATTTATTTCTCACAATTCTGGAGGCTGGAAGTACAAAAATCGAGGTGTCAGCAGGGCGGTCTCTTTTGAGGCCTCTCTGCTTGGTTGCAGGTGCTTTTCTCCCCTGTGAGTCCTCAATTTATCCTTCCTCTGTACATCGGTCTCCAAATTCCTCCTTTTCACAAGGACACCAATGAAACAGAAGGAGGGTCCACTCTCATGACCTGACGTTAACCTGATTACTTCTTTACAGGAAGTGAAAAGGTGAGAGTGTTAGTCGCTCAGTCGTGTCCGATTCTTTGTGACCCCATGAACTGTTGCCCGCCAGGCTCCTCTGTCCATGGAATTCTCCAGGCAAGAATACTGGAGTGAGTAGCCCATTCCCTTCTCCTGGAAATCTTCCCAACCCAGGGATTGAACCCAGGTCTCCTGCATTGTAAGAATTTTCTTTACTGACTCTCTCTCTAAATATAGTCACATTCTGAGCTTCTGGGGTTTAGGACCCCAACAGACAAATTTGAGGGGATCAAATTTAACCTATAACAATAAACTCTGCTTCTTAAATAAGCTGTTACATAAATATTCCGTGAGGATTAAAGAAGTAATGTATTAAATATAAACAATGAGTGAAAGTCACTCAGTTGTGTCCAACTATTTGCAACCCTGTGGACTGTATAGTCCATGGAATTTTCCAGGCCAGAACACTAGAGTGGGTAGTCAATCCCTTCTCCAGGTGATCTTCCCAACCCAAGGGTCAAACCCAGGTCTCCAACATTACAGGCAGATTCCTTATCAGCTGCCACAAGGGAAGCCTTGTGAAATGAAATGATCATAATTTGGCATCCTTGCTTTGGATTTAAGAATGCTACTCTGCCCACAGGCACCATGCTGATTCTTCATAGTTCAAAACCCCAACAGATTCCAGGCTTTGTTAGCACCCCAGATGCCTTAGTTTACATCGGGCATAAGATGGCACGTCCAGCATTCCTGAGTATCTGTGACTAGAGAAAACCGAAAGTGTGCTTGATTTAGGACGTGGCTGTTTTGGTGTTTCCAGGAACCTTCTCGTCTTCTGCCCATGACTTAAGAAAACCTCCCAGAGAAGCTGCAGAGCAATGAGGCAGGGGTGAGGTCCAGACCCAGTTCACATCTTAGCAAAACCACAGCATGGCTTTACTTTGGATCCATGGCTTACGCTGTACGAGATGCAGGTTTCCCATCTGTTCGGTGAGCTCCTTAGGCCAATTACAAGAGTGAACCTATAAAGTTCCTAGGACAGAGCACATGTTTGACGAGAACTAATTCCTAGCCCCATGCCTCAGTAAATGGAATAATAGCCACTGCTTTTCATTGTGTCTGCTAGTGGACAGGGACTTTGTAAGCACTATCTTACATAACCATTGCAACCATCCAGCAAGATATTATTACGTATGAGGAAATTCAGCCATAACACATAACAGTGCTTTTTTACAGATGGAGCTAGAGTTTGAACCCTGGTTTACAAGTGTCATGGGATTTCCAGACAGACTTCCCTAATCTTGAACAGATTTTTCTGTTTGTTTGCAAAATTTCTTTTTTTTTTAATCCTACATTGTCTTTATAATGATCAGTCAAGTCTTTAGATGGTACGAATTTAGTGAAAAGTGACCGTTGCTCAGTCTTGTCTGATTCTTTGCAACCCCATGGACTGTAGCCAGCCTGGCTCCTCTGTCCATGGAATCCCTAGGCAGAATAGGTTGCCATCCCCTTCTCCAGGGGATCTTCCCCACCCAGGGATCAAACTCAAGTCTCCTCTTCTGCAATGCATGCAAATTCTTTGCCATCTGAGCCACCAGGGAAGCCCACAGATTTAAAGCATTGCTATCTGTTACAAGAGATTATGCAGGTAAATTATACTGCCAGGCATTATAGGATAAGTATCCTTTCAAAGCCCTTTCAACGCATGCACACACACACCACACACACACACACACATGCATGAGAGTGCTGAGATCAGCTTATAGTACAGAGAGTTGATTTCCCTATGTGCTCAGGACAGCTACGTAGAGGGAAAAATTGGAGAAGATTTCCTGGACAATATTTATATAGCAGGAATTTGGGACTGGTGGTGGGGATAGAAGTAGGTTACAAAGGAAGACATGATGCAGACAGCAATGTAACAATTTAAATCCACCTCATGGTCTGCAGATAAACGTAGGTTTGGGTCAATTTGTGAGAACTCTGAGCCCAAAACAGCCGCATACTTTCTAAGTCTGATGAGCCCAGGGACTCCTATAGCTACTCTCATCAGTATGTCTGCCTTTCAGCTCACTGGTCACACCCATCACTGTCACGACACTTAGTAGGATACAGCGCTTTCACAGGTTAACAGATGAACAGGCCCTTTCGTTTGAGACATCCAAAACCTCTGCTCAATAGCTATCTATATTCAACTTCATGGCCCAGAAAGTGAGGAAGTTACAATTTTGTAACTGAAATACAGGTCTCAATCAGCTATACCATGCTGGGACTTGTTCTAGCCTTTATACGTAGGTGTATACAAGCATGGTCCTGGGTGATTCTTTTGTGATTCTATGGACTGTAGCCCACCAGGCTCCTCTGTCCATGGAATTTTCCAAGCAAGAATACTGGAGTGGGTTGCTGTTTTCTCCTCCAGGGGATCTTACCGACCCAAGGATCAAACCTGTATCTTGTGCCTCTCTTACACTGACAGGTAGATTCTTTACCACAGCGCTATAGTGTGTCTTATTTTAATCCTTTCAACAAACCCAGAAATAAATTTTATTGTTTCTTATTAGATTGTAAAATCTGCTTAGAGATGTTATGCAATGATATAAAAGCTTGACAAAAATGCCCACAAATTCTCAACTTTCTTCAAGGGGGACGTGTGTGGGAAGCATAACATAAGCATATAAAAACGTCCCCATGCCAGACTTCCACCTCTCACCTGAGCACTTAGAGTTTTGGCAGTGTGCTATAGAAGAATGTGAAAAGAGAATGAATATTTTATTTTTGAAATATACCAAAACTGGGGCACCAGGGACTTTCCAAAATACATCCATGTACCTTGAGATTGTGTTCATAAAACTAAATTCTGGACAAAGTCTTCCTGCTTCTAATAAGATGAGAGACAGTCAAGTCCTGAGTACTGCATCCTGGTTTAACTGGTCCTATGAATACAGCATGAGTATCATCAGTGGTGTCAGGACAGATGGAAAACGAGGCCATTAAGAAGCTTCCTCATTACTCCTTGTCAGCACTGAGGTCCATTAGGAAAATTAATATATTGACTCTTTCTCTTGAGATAAATCCCAAGAAAATGATCCATGCAAAAGCAGGTTTTAGAATGTCTAATATCTATGATATATCCGGCAGTTTTGGAATATTTGGTGTCCAGGAATTCTGGAGTCTCTGTAACCTTGACAACCAAGTCCTGATTTGCTTGGATTATGGCTAGGTCTCCTAGTCAGAGAGCTCCCCAGCAAGCAGGGTGGAGTTTATTCATAGGAGAGTACTTTACAGATGCCTAACTGCCACCAAAGCCTCATCCATCACTTTAATCAACTTTCCAAGGGAGGGGAAGGGTTCCCCTCAATCCTCTTTATCTTTGGCTTGGAAACATAATGGGTAATCAAGTGTGGATCAGGGTTAGGCCCATGCTAATACCTCATAATCCCCAGGTGAATATTTTACGTTTATTAATAGTCACACTAAAACTACAGAGCATTTTTTTTTCTTAATGATGTATTTGTTTGCAGGAGGAAAGATTAGTGTAAACAAAAAAGTTTAAACTCAAAGTTCAGGTCAAATAAGCAGAGGAGATCATGAGAAAACCCAAGATACTGACATGCAAACATTCTGAAAAATGTAATCTTAATCTTATAAGAATGTGAAGGAGCAAGAAGAGATCGAGTCCTAACTGAGCCCCTGTGATGGGCCAGACACCTTGTGTGTGAGGCTTTACTTCATGTTACCGTGTTGTGGGTACATCTTAGTATCTGAATGTTATGGTGAAGAGGCTCAGACTGAGTGCTATGAGATTGCTGTGTCCCAGCTGAGCACAGGTGTCGTGCTTCATTCAGCCTGTGGTCTTTCTATTGTGTCTTGCTGCTTTTTCAGGGAATAATAAATAATAGTTTTATTTCCCAGTTATGATAGATACTTTTTCCATTATTTCCTCTCCCTGTCCCACCTTCTCAAACCCTTTGTCCTGCCTCAAATGAATCATATCTATATTCCTATGAAACTATGAACAGATGCTTTTGAGAGTCCCTTGGACTGCAAGGAGATCCAACCAGTCCATCCTAAAGGAAATCAGTCCTGAATATTCATTGGAAGAACTGATGTGGAAGTTGAAACTGCAATACTTTGGCCACCTGATTCGAAGAACTGACTCATTGGAAAAGACCTTGATGCTGGGAAAGATTGAAGGCAGGAGGAAAAGGGGATGACAGAGGATGAGATGGTTGGATGGCATCACCGACTCGATGAACCTGAGTTTGAGCAAGCTCCAGGAATTGGTGATGGACAGGGAAGCCTGGCATGCTGTAGTCCATGGGGTCACAAACAATTGGACATGACTGAACTGATTGATGTCTACTAGAATTCCCAGGTCTCCTATTAATATCTAAACCCATCAATGTCACTCAATGTTTCAGGAAACTAAGCTGAAGAAACCATACACAAAATATGGCTCCTGAAAACTCTGAGCATCTCTTATGATGGAGCGCTGGGGGAAAATCTCTGATACCCAAAGTGGACTCCTTTGAAAAATTCAGAACTGGGTGCTCTAGAGGTAAACCACCACCAGCATCAGTGTCTCATGGTTGGTTATGCCACCTTCCCTCTGGCCTGTGATGACTAGGACCACTCTTGAGGCAGATCCTAGAGGTTTATATTCTCATTGCTTGCATTGAATGTGAAAGTAACAGCCAAATTTAGGAAATTGAAAGTCCATGGTTGGGAGTCAGGAAAAAAAAAAAAAAGTCCAGCCTAATAGGAATGAGAAGAATTGGGAAATAAGAAAAAGTGGAGCAGCAACAGGAGGGAATAACATGAGTGAAGCAAGTGGTCGGCATAAACAGAAGACCCCAGACCACCCTGCAGATGTCAGCTGGAGCTCTAGTGCCTGGCTCCTAGGAGATCCTCAGTAAAGAGCAACTGATCAAGAGTGGTTCAGACACCAGGAAAATAAGAAAGCTGTTGCGAAAACCAAATTAGTGGGACAGAAAAGTGCTTTAGGTGACCAGGTCTCCATCCCATGTGGGGGATATTGACTCCTGCTCCCAGGGAACCTGGGCCCAGGCTGTGAGGATCTCTCTGAGCCTCAGGTGTTGGCCAGGTCTGCACTGCCTTTGTAAATGAAATTCTTGTGCTATTTCAGTATCATCAATAATACCAGCACCTCAGCATCTGACAGCTGGGGCCAGGTCTACACTATCACAGTGAAATCTTGTTTCCTGTCATCTTGCAACTTCTCATCCTCTCCCCCAATTAAGAGACTGTCAGTGCTTTGCCTGTGAACTCCTCTGAGCAATGCCCCCCCCGCCTCAAACGCTATCACCAGGCATCGTAGGGATAACTCCTCCACCCTCTGAAACCTCTGTGTCTCCATGGAGCTCTGTATGCTTGTCCTTGGCATTGAAGGGCCTCTTTTCACACAATTTAAGTTTGACTATGTAGTTGGCCCCTACCATTGAGAACCACATTTCATGGGGCTAAAAAAAATAAACTGAAGTAGGGAAGAGTCACATATTTCCTTGCTGGCAATGAATCTTGCAGAACTAAGAGAAGAAGAAAAAAAAAAAAAGGAAAATGACCCATTGTCTTGCCAGCCAAGAAAAAATTGCCAGTTTCTAAGCAACATTTGTTATCATTTAATTAATAAACATTTCTCACTGAATGTACAATCCTTTCCTAGTTATTCTTCATAACAACACCCTGATGTAAGTCACCATTATGATTTGCACTCTAAAAGTGAGGAAGTTAATTTCTTCCCTGCCTCTTCCTGACACAAACAGACAAAGGGGCTTCCTCTCAGGCTTACTGTGCTCTTCACCGATAGGGCTGAGCGCTCATCTCAGTGACTGGGCGGGGCATCTTAGCCAGGCAGCCAGGATTCAAAGACAAAAGTGGGCCAAGGCCATCCTGACAATGTGTCCATCACCGCTTTCTGGGGAAGCACAGTGTGTACACACAAGGAGAAGAATGTGGCCTAGACACAATCTAGAAAGGCTTCCTGAGACAAAGAATCGTCTCGGGCACATTGTCAGTTGTCTCTGTTTTGAAATGTGTCCTTCGTTTTCAACTCCTATAAGTCAATGGAACAAAGAGAAAGGCCCCCTGAGCCTGCAAGGAAGATCCTGTAGGCATGAATATTTTTCCAGTATAAGTGTATTTCTTGTTTACTGCTAGAAGAGAACTCTAGTGAAACAGGACTCAGCTGAGTCTGCATTTGGGACATTTTTTAGTAGTTAGCCTTTGGTAGTCACTATTTTGATGGAGCTTTGAATGCATATCACAATGTAACACATTGGGGTGTTTAAGTATGCGTTAGCACATTTTAAATATACACATATGCCCAACATAAAAAGCTGTGAGAAAGTCATGTAACAAAAAAAATGGAATAAGATAAACAGAAAAAGAGTCTTTGCAGATGTACAAAAAAGGTTTTGTGTATCGACTTCTTTCAGCAGATAAAAGCAATTTGCTTCTGATAGAGCAACTCCCTCCCTTTTTATTTATTCTTGAGTCTAAGTTGATGATATGCTTACCAGACTTGATTCTCTGCTTAAATCATGCTGATGTCTGGGCCAGAACTGCAAAGGTTGACACAGGGACTTAACAAAAACTATAAAACCGATACCTCATGGTTCGATAACCGAAGATGAACTCAAAAACAGAAACAGACCACAGAGGTGAAATACAAGAAGGTGTTTTAGACATTAAAAAAAAATGGTTCTTTCTCTTTTTCTTCCATCTCCGTGGTTTGTTTTGGTGATTTGTGGCCTTTCTTTCCATCCAGGAGGATTTACTATTTATAGAGGGAGACCAATTTAATGTTTGTAAAACGTTCTGAATAGACTTGTACAGACAATGAGCTTCTCTGCTGTGGTAAGAAGTGTATATATCATTGTAAGGGCAGTAACCAGCTTATTTCCCCCAATCTTTGCAAAGACTTGAACTAGTTGAGAAAGGCCTTCATCTTCCATGAGTATTTCATCTCTCAGTCCAGGGACGTGTGGTGAGGTTTCCCTGTTCTTCACATATGACAGTGCTACTGATTATGGGGATTGGAAGTCAAATCCAGATCACGTTTCAGACCCAGATGCAAGCTTGGTATTCAGCTACCAAATTGAGCCTGCACAGTTTGGCTTTACTTCCAATTCTACCACTGATTTCTTTAAAGAAAACCATTGATCAGGATTATTTTATGTTCATAATTCTGTGCTGAGCAGCAGTACAAAGAGTGGAAAAATATAAATGTACTACAGGCATAATCCCACTGCTGCCAAGATTCAGGGCTTCCTAAGTGGCTCAGAGGTAAATAATTTGCCTCCAATACAGGAGTTCTGGGTTCCTTCCCTGGGTCAGGAAGATCCCCTGGAGGAGGGCATGGCAACACACTCCAGTATTCTTGCCTGGAGAATCCCACGGACAAAGAAGATTGGTGGGCTATAGTCCATGGTGTCACAAAGAGTCCAACACGACATAACATCAATGGGCATAACAGAATAAAATTAGAGAACGCAGGGAAGAGTGCTTCAGATACTGTTACTTGTCCAAAATTTGTTTTCCCCTTCTTCCCATACACATTGTGACATTTCACTTTACAATCTGCTTTGTAGATATATATATAGGTGTGATTAAATCTCCAATAAAATTTAGGCATATGATGTGTATCTTATGACCCTTGTGACTTACCACTGTAAACTTATATCTCTTTCATGTTCTTCTACTTTTATCAACTGAATGCTACCCAGATGTGGGGAACCTGGATATAGGGGCAACCCAGGCTCAATTAGACAAGTGAGAGCATTGTCGCTGTGGATGGAAGGGTGACAAGGACCACATACAGGTGATTTCCTGGGAACATGAAATCCAACCCAGTCTCCCAGCCTAAGGCATCACCTTACTACTAGGTTCAGTTCAGTTCAGTTCAGTTCAGTTGCTCAGTCGTGTCCCACTCTTTGCGACCCCATGAATCGCAGCACGCCAGGCCTTCCTGTCCATCACCAACTCCCAGAGTTCACGCAGACTCACATCCATTAAGTCAGTGATTCCATCCAGTCATCTCATCCTCTATTGTCCCCTTTTCCTCCTGCCCCCAATCCCTTCCAGCATCAGAGTCTTTTCCAATGAGTCAACTCTTCACATGAGGTGGCCAAGTACTGGAGTTTCAGCTTTAGCATCATTCCTTCCAAAGAAATCCCAGGGTTGATCTCCTTCAGAATGGACTGGTTGGATCTCCTTGCAGTCCAAGGGACTCTCAAGAGTCTTCTCCAACACCACAGTTCAAAAGCATCAATTCTTCGGTGCTTAGCTTTCTTCACAGTCCAACTCTCACATCCATACATGACCACTGGAAAAACCATAGCCTTGACTAGATGGACCTTTGTTGGCAAAGTAATGTCTCTGCTTTTGAATATGCTATCTAGGTTGGTCATAACTTTCCTTCCAAGGAGTAAGCGTCTTTTAATTTCATGGCTGCAGTCACCATTTGCAGTGATTTTGGAGCCCAAAAAGATAAAGTCTGACATTGTTTCCGCTCTTTCCCCATCTATTTCCCATTCATCTATTCTTAAAGCCACTGTATCTTTGAGGCATTTTGTTATAATCAAAAATTCTAATGTGTAGCCAGTAATTTTAAAAAAATCAATAATGTACTGTGATCTAGTAGAATTTTTTCCAGTAATACAAGATTCAACCAATCAATGTAGGTAATCTGTCATCTTGACAGAATATAAAAGAAAATATAATTATTGACATTAAAAGAATGATTGACAAATCCATGCCCTCTTATAGTAAATTTCTCAAGAAACAGGAATAGGAGAGAAAATTCTTCAAACTGATAAAGGACTAGAGCAAAGAACCTATGAAGAGTCACATCCTTAATGTTGAAGACTGGACACATTCTTCCAAAAATCAGGAACAAGGTAAGGATGCCTGTCATAAACACTTTTACTCAGTGCTAGACTGGGAGACCTGGTAACAATACAGCAAGATAAAAGGCAAGCATACTTTTTCAGTATTTCAGCAGAAGACATGATTGTGAACAAAGAAGGGCTCTCTTCTGGGTCACAGTCTTCTCCCTGTGTTCTCACAAGGTGAAAGGGAAAGGGGGTTCTTCAGGTGTCCTTTAGAAGAGTGTTAATCCCTTTCCTGAGGGCTCCACGCCCTTGACATCATCAATTCCCAAAGGCCCCACCTCCTAACACCATCCCATTGGGGATTAGGATAGCAACATAGAAATCTGGGAGAGACACAAATGTTCAGACCAGAGCAACAGCCACTCTTGTTCTCTGCCTGGGACTCTGACACTGAATCCAACCATGAACTTTGGAATCAAATGCATATGAGTTTGTATTTGCTCCACAGCCTAACAGCTCCACGGTTCTGAGTTACTCACCCCTATACTGGTTTCCTGCAACATCACTTCTAAGATGGAATAAAAAATGCTCCCCTCCAGGTGTTTCTGAAGAACCTGAGATATTACATACAAACTGCCTGGAGTACTACAGGGGCTGTTCTTTGTTCTTTAGTAGCTAAGTCATGTCTGACTCTTTGCAACCTCATGAACTGTAGCCCACCAGACTCCTCTGTCCATGGGATTCTCCAGGCAAGACTATTGGGTGGGTTGCCATTTCCTTCTCCAAAGGTATCTTCCCAACCCAGAGATCGAACTGATGTCCCCTGCATTGCAGGCAGATTCTTTACCGTCTGAGCCACCAGGGAAGCCTAATAAATATAAACAGCAAGCTCTCCTGAAGCCGTCTGCCTGCTTGAGATCTCTGCGTGAGCGCGCCTCTTTCCTTCTCTTTGCCCCGCTACACTCACCCACTGGAAAGACCACAAAGCTTTTTGATCCCTGACATCACTAAGGGTGAATTTCTTTCCCCAGCTGCCCTCTCTTTCAGATGGACTGAACACCTGACCATTTTCCATCTGTCCATGTCACAAAGGAACGACATCTTTCTCTGGAACTGTCAGAGGTATTGTAAGATTGTCGTTTTGGTTTGCTTGGCTTTTGTTTTCCTTTCCTCCAAACTTCTCTGCATCTGTATTGGAGACCACCACCCTACCTTGTAGGCACACTCACTCCCTTCTCTGTGGCTCCCTGAGCTGACGGGGATGTGGTTTCCAAAGTGCTAGGGAACATTTCCTTCGTTGGAAGACTTGCTATGGTAAGTGATTTTTTTTTTAATTTTTTTTGACAATCATGCACCATTTTGGCACATAAGAATACTCTAGATCTCATTACAGATGCTGACTGAATTTCTCACCCTTTGAATACCCGATTGAATATCTTTGCCCTTTGATATGTAATTTCGAGTTCTTCCCTTAAAAAAAGAATACATCCCAGCTACCATTTGATTTGGGGCTTTTGTCTCATGCCTTGCTTTGATCAATAGAATAAGAAGGAAGTGACAGTGTGTCTGTCAAAGCTGAGACTTTGAGAAGCTTTGAGTGTTCCTCCTTGCCCTCTCACACTTCTGCGATCCCTGTGAGAAGACAAACACACCTGGGCTGCTCTGCTCATCTCAGATGGATGATTAAAAATAATTGGAGAGAGGGCCTTCCTGGGGGTCCAGTGATTACTGCACTTTTAATGCAGGGGTGACGGTTCCATCCCTGGTTGGGAAACAAGATCCCACATGGCATGGCAAAAAAAAAAAAAGAAAGAATGCACAAATGCAAAACCAAATAATAAATCCTTAAAACAACAACAGCAAAAATGGGAGAAGCCCTGCCTCAGCAGAGTCACCTGTCGTGTCCTGTCTGGAGAATCAGCCTCCAGCCAGCCCACCCAATCATGACTGATATTGATAAGACTGCTCCATGATATGGTTTGACCCCACTTCCTGTTAATATTCGGTGGTTTGTGCGTGCTTACTAAGTAAAGCTTCAGTCGTGTCTGACTCTCTGTGACCCTATGGATCGTAACCTGCCAGGCTTCCCTGTCCATGGGATTCCCCAGGTAAGAATACTGGAGTGGGTTGCCATGCCCTCTGCCAGGGCATCTTTCCAACCCAGGGATCGAACCCACATCTCTTATGTCTCCTGCATTGGTGGGAGGGTTCTTTATCACAAGAGTCACCTGGGAAGCCCAATCGGTGGTTTATTTTATAGCAAAAGTTAACTGATATAAAGTGCGGTGCAGATTCATCATAACCTGCCAACTCTCCAGGATTTTGTACACTTTGCATTGTTACTATTGACACTAATTTGGAAGAGATATATAAATTTTGCAAGTATGATTGGATTTGGTAGATCAGTGGGAAAACAAATCTGATTCAAATGGAGCTTTTCGATGGAAAGGATTTTTCCTAAACAGCCAAGTCTTTCTGTCTTATCTTCGCCCTTTTCCCTCCACTCATGTCCCCTATCACACTTGGTTTCAGGAACACACTGAATGGACATCACCTGAGGAAGCATCTTCAGAACAGAAAGAGTTCTTGAGGGCCTCCCTTAGAATACAGATGTTTTCTGAAATGCCAACCTGATGGAAGAGCCAAGAAGAGAAATGGACTCATCTGATAGTCGCTGCCTTTCTCTAGATAATGTGTCTGTGATTGTGGAACAATGAGGAAAATTGCTAAATCTTCGATTTTATTCAGCACACAATTGTTTGAGGTTACAGTGATCACCCAGGTTTCAGTATTTTACAGGAACCTGCAGTAGAATACATTCAAAGTGAATTCTGAATGACCAAAAGCTACTTGTTCAGAAGAACTTAATTTATGATAAGACTCACCACTTCAAAGTCAATCCTGTGTCTTTTATTATCCAGAGGCTATGGAATGAATCATTTTCTGTGGACTGCAGTTAAGTTCACATACTCCGTACTTAGAGAGTTAAAATTACCAAGATCCTGGATCTGAAACAATTACCACTAGAACCACGTTTTGCGTCACTCCATGGTAGTGTTATACTCACGAAACTGGAGTGTTCTTTAGTTTTACATTTATGCGCCCAAATTTCTAGGCACTTTCCTGTTTATCACAATTTAACCCTGATATACATCTTGCTTACCTGTTTACCGCACACTTTCCACTTTCACATGCTGTGTTTATTTTGCAGCTGATTCCCAACATTTCTGACATATGATGCTCACCTAACCCGCTATTGCCATGTGAATCTTGGCATGCATGTTTCATGCTTCAGGAGAACATAAGGGAAGTCTCCAAGGGTTACCCCATAGCCCTCTCCGCTCTCTTGCCAAAGCCTGCTCTCTCCCTGCAGCAGATCAGAGCAGGTGGAGGAGAGGTGAGCAGAGTGACCCGGGAAGACTCTAACATTTTGCCCCTTCTACACCTGGATAAAATGAGCCTAGAACAGATTATGTACTTTTCCTGGATTTACAATGCTAGTTTTTGCTAGAACCATATGTGAAACTCAGAGGGTTTTAACTAAATATCCATATCCTTTCCCTCTTACTTCACTGGGGAAAAGTCCAAAACTAATCTTTGAAATGAATACACATTTGACATTTAAATATTTTCTATTTTTATTTCAACTATGCACCCAATACATATTTTTAATCCAATGTTGCAAAAGATGATTTTTCTACTGTACAGGTAAAAAAAATGCATTTCAGATCTCATTTTTCATCATTTCACTCATGGTGCATTTGCTTCGATCAGGTGCTTTGTATGGCTGTCTCTGAACAAGGGAAAAAAGGATACTGCTGTCCTCTTAACACCCTCTGAAGACTAATAAAATTAAGTAGTCGTTTAGAGCACAGGGTGGGTAGTTTTAACTGGGCCACAAAAGAAGACTATTGCAAAGAGAAGGCACCAGTGTTTATAAATGCCAACATCGAGGAGCAGTGATGTAAGAGGCGTGAGCCACATCTCGCTTGCACAACTTGCACACATCTGCGTGCCTGCAGTCCTGTGACTCTACATGGAGCACAAAACCCCACGGAGACGGTGGGGCGTTTTACATTTACTCATTTATCTTATTTATTTGGCTGCAGCAGGTCTCAGTTGCAGTATGTGGGACCTTTTAATTGCAGCATGTGGGATCCAGTTCCCTGACCAGGGATTGAACCCAGGCCTCCTGCATCAGGAGCACAGAGTCCCAGTCACCGGACTACCAGGTGAGGCATTTAAAAGCAGAATTGAACTCACTGCTTTGGTGAATCTTGAAATGTGTCTTGTTCAGTCAAGACAGTAAAATTAAGGAGGCACCAAGACTCTACGCCTTGTGCGTTTACAACTCCTCTCTGAGATGGGTGGCCAGGTGTGGGCTCACTGACAGATTGCTAAAATGCAAGCTCACAGGTTCACAGAGACGCAGAGGGACGCTTGAGGGAGTAATTAATGCCAAGCCCTGAGAAACACAGCCTTAAATCCAGACTCTGCAGGTATACGCTGTGGACATCAGATAAGTCAGTGGACCTTGCAGATCGTCTGCGTCCTCCCCTAGGAGAGAACTCTGTTATCCAGGTGTTTGTCTCACAAGACTGGCCCTGTAAGGACTCAACAGATGGCAGCTGCCATCCAGCGACTGCTGTCCCTATTTCGCCCTCCACACACTCGTGTTCCCGGGCGTGTTTTAGACAGGGATGCACGTGTGCGTGCTCAGTCACTCGTCATGTCTGACTTTTTGACCCCATGGACTGTAGCCCGTAAGGCTCCTCTGTCCATGTGATTCTCCAGGCAAGAATACTGGAGTGGGTGGTCATGCCCTCCTCTGGAGGATCTTCCTGACTCAGGAATCGAACCCGTGTTTCCTGCCGTCTCCTGCATTGGCAGGAGGATTTTTTTTTTTTTTTAACCACTAGCACCACCTGGAAAGCCTCATGAAATGGGTGAGGGTGCTTATAATAATCTCAAAGACATAATCCTAGTATTTTATGACTCTACTATATCATAAAAGGAAGGAAAAAATATTGTCAGCTTCACTGGTATGGTTACAGTTGTTCTAAGATGAACTGAGACATATGAAAAAAACTTAAGAATTTGAGCAAAGATCGATCTGAACCAATTCCTGTCTAGCACATAGAAAATGAGCTGTGAGGAGCAGTATAAAATGAGAGACTTTCACAGGCAGAAGGGAGCAGGGACAAGGAGGTCATGCTGGGCAGAAAAGCAGGTTGGTTACTGCAAAGCCCTTTCCTTAGGGAATGCATTGTTGTCCAGTCACTAAGCTGCGTGTGACTCTTTGTGACTCCATGAACATCCGCATGCCAGGCTCCTCCGTCCTCCACTATTTCATGGAGTTTGTTCAGATTCATGTCCATTGAGTCGGTGATGCCATACAACCATCCTTAGGGGCCGACAGGGGTCTATAAAGCAGATGACCTCGCTAGCACTGCTCAGGTGATACATGATGGGCTGGTTTGAAATTCCGTTTCTGCAATTAAACCTCAGTTTGGGCTTCCATGATAGCTCAGTTGGTAAAGAATCCGTCTGCAATGCAGGAAACCCAGGTTTGATTCCTGGGTTGGGAAGATCCACTGAAGAAGAGATAGGCTACCCACTCCAGTATTGTTGAGTTTCCCTCGTGACTCAGCTGGTAAAGAATCCGTCTGCAATGTGGGAGACCTGGGTTAGATCCCTGGGTTGGGAAGATCCCCTGGAGAAGGGAAAGGCTACCCACTCCAGCATGCTGGCCTAGAATTCCAAGGACTGTATATCTATGGGGTCGCAAAGAGTTGGACAAGACTGAACAACTTTCACTTTCACTTTGGTGATATGAGACTTTGCAAAAGAAACTCCATTTTCAGTCTTATTGTTTTGTTTTAACAAAATAATTAGATTCTTTCTGAGAAAGAAAAAAAAATAGATTGGAATACACACACACACACACACTACGCACAAATACACAGTGATGACATGGGTTTTCGGGGCTGCTTGGACAAGGGTCATATCTAGTTGTTCATCTATTGGCTACCAAAGGCCAGTTCTGGACTTTCTTTAAAAGTGACAACTTTTATCTTCAATAGAAATGAACATTTGTATTCCTCATGTTTGAGAAGCTGGGGTGTGTTTGTTATGGACATACCCGGATGGAGCAGTAATTGCTTTCAGGTGAATAAAGGAAACCACACAAAAGAGCTGGAGGCCAATAAGTGACTCCAGCTACAGGTTCTGAACCAGTCGTAAGCGACCCACCCCTGCATGTGTGTGACCTGAGTCAAGACCCAGCTCGCTGTCCTTCTGAGCCAGGATCACCAAATATACTACAAACTGGCCCATCCTCGAGAAGAACCTGCCAGGACACAGAACCACGCCGCATTATCCACCACGAAGATCTCTGCTAAACCTGTCACCACTTCTTGTCTCTGTCTCGGGAATTCCTCTCTAACTGATTTCAAGCTCTTAGGAATCAGGAAAGACAATAAGAAAATTCAAGGAAGTTCCACAACTCCCCCAAGCCCCATGGATAGCCTGTGACAAGCCACCACATTCATTTCAGCATTTTCATATCAAAACAAAAGAAATGTGTTATTTAGGGGTAGGAGGGACTTTATATCCATAACCTTTTCTTTCCCAGATGTACAAAATTCAGCATTGTAGAATTCTTTTGCTAAAAAAAATGGAAATTTATTTGGAGATCAAGAGAAAAAAAAATCAACCCAAGCCACTTCGAAAGGGAGGATTTGGCCAGGATACAGGTTGTTTTTCCCTTTTCAAGGGCTGCTTTCTCGGTTTTTATAGTGTAATGAGCAAAAAGGATTTTAAAGATCATCTAAATAACAACACACCACATTGAACTCCCCCCCACCCCCGCAATTCTCAACAGACATCTTTTTTTTTTATACAAGTCCTTATTGTCCATCAAATGCTACCATGAAATCAGTCTGAGTAACAGCAGTTTTATAGACCACATTTTCACAAGTCACACCACTTCATGATTACATAGCAAAGACATTCACGATGCCAACCAATCTGTCAGCATTTAAATGAGGCATTTGGAAAAAAAAAAAAAAGCCAGACACAGTGTAAAGTTGACTAATGCTGTAGTATTGTAAGCCACGCTCTGATAGAAATGCAATGTAACTCTGTCCCCCTCAGTCATATGCTGTTTCTTTTGATGAAGCAAGATTAATTCCTCAGTATTACCTGTGCCAATGACCTTAATTTGACATATACCTGCCAAATTGAGCTCCTCCTTTTCTCCTTTTTAAACACCTGTATCCAGGCCTGACTGTGAAGTGATTTGACTTCCAGAACCATGTTTTGAAAACAAGTGTCATACCACTCAGAAAAGAATTTAGGAACCAGACAGATCTGGGTGTCAATATTCGCTGTCATATAGTAAATATATGACTTAAGGCAACTCACTGAATCTCTTTAAAGCCTCAATTACTTCTTCTGTAAAATGGAAACAGTCATATCAATTTCCAAGTTGGATGTGTCTAAATTATATTATCCTCTTAAAATGTCCACATACAGTAAGTACCTTCTTCATTTTGACTAGTCGCTTTTACACTTATCATCACTTTCCACATTTTTAATGTATTTATTTTAGTGTGTTGCCAAATTACATGGTAGCTTCATCAAATCCATATGGAAAAGGGGAGACTGTGTAAGTAGATGGAGATGAAATGCCCACGGGGTCTTAATTCTCACTTTGGTAAAGAGATCGGATAACTCAGTGTTGTGTGTTTCCCAGCCAGATTTGCATTTTCACTTATCACTCAGCCCAAGGGCTAAAGTTCTTAAGGCGAAACCTCAGGCACAATCAGAAAACACAAAATCCCCATGGACATGCAGGAGAAGGGGTAAAGCTAGGGAAGAGTTCGTCCCCCTCCCGTGTCCCTGAAACCAGACCATGTGGGCAGGTGCTGGCTCCATCCTTGAGTCAGGTCAGCCCTGCCAATATGAGATACTGAAACCACTGAGATTTCATCTGCCTGGTTGAATCAAAACTGAAAGGATCAGTTCAAACCAGATGGACCGAGAAACCACAATAATTGCCGAGGAGGATCTCTGTTTGAATTTAAAGAGCCCAGTGCCTGCAGGGTGTGAGGGACAGAGCAATCCCCGGTACTGCTCTCAGGCTTGCCAGTCAACACCAGGACCTGAACTCCACCTTGGAAGGGCCAGCCAGCCTACTGCCTCACAAGGCTGGATTCACAGCTTCCAGGGCTGGACTTACTGAGAGTTTCAGTAAGTTCCAGGGGGCAGCTGGGTCAACTGCTTTTTTCAGAGGCACCTAAGGTTCAATACTGAAGAGATCAAATCTAGATACCAAGTTCATTGGCCAGAGATGGGAGAGCCGTCATTGAGTTAGGATCCTGACAGAGACTCAGAGAGCTGGAACACCAGCAAGCAGCAGGTACATTCAGGATGCCATAGGCGGTTGCTACAATGCCCTGGGTGTCCACAGGTCTCCCTGCGGGGCTGTGGGTGCATGGCCTCTGCTGAGCTGACGTCAGAGTCTAAGAAAGCATAAGCTCCTTCTGCATGGTCTCCTTTTCTGAGTGCAGAAAATGTGGCCCCAGAGGAGGGACCTAAAACCTGGAAGTAAGGGCATGCAGAAATAACTAAGAGTCACTGAGCAGTGAGGAAGGATCACCATGGGATCCCTTGGACAGAACTAAAGCATCGTGTCTGAGGGCATGGAACCAGCCTGGGATCTTCTATGGACCCAGTGTGTGTGTGTGTGTGTGTGTGTGTGTGTGTGTGTCCCAAAATTCATAAGTCCTAACCCCTAGTGTGATGGTATTAGGAGTCAGGGCCTTTGGGAGGTAAATAGGGTTAGATTAGTTAATAAGGGAGCCTCATGATGGGTTCAGTCAGTTCAGTCACTCAGTCGTGTCCGACTCCCTGCGACCCCATGAATCACAGCACGCCAGGCCTCCCTGTCCATCACCAACTCCCGGAGTTCACTCAGACTCTCGTCCATCAAATCAGTGATGCCATCCAGCCATCTCATCCTCTGTCGTCCCCTTCTCCTCCTGCCCCCAATCCCTCCCAGCATCAGAGTCTTTTCCAAAGAGTCAACTCTTCGCATGAGGTGGCCTTGTAAGAGGAAGAAAGAATAATCTGTCTCTCTCTGCACACACTGAGGATGCTGCGTGAAGACACACAGGGAAGAAGGCTGTGGACCAGCCAGGAAGGACAACCAGAACTCAGCCCTGCTGACACGTCTGTCGTGGACTCACAGCTCCATATCTGTGACACAGAACGTCTGTTGTTTATGCCACCCAGTCTGGGGTATTTTGTTACAGCACCTGCAGCCGACTGAGATTGGATCAGGGGCAAAGAACCAGCAGAAAAGAGCAGTTTGGTGGCGGGGAGCACTGGCGGGAGGCCTGGGACGGAATCCACCCATCTAGGGAGAAGGACGTGGTCCCTGTACCTTCCCTGGCGGTGGGGGAGGTCTGAATGTAGAAGATACAATGTTGAATATAGAAGCTGTTTCGAGGAGTCACTACGAAGCCACATGTTCACAGCATCAGGGCAGGGAGAGAGGCTCTGCCGTGTCTACCAGGGACGGGCTTGTTCAGCGAGGGTGATACTCCCCCAGTTCAAAGAGATCTGTGTGGACTGAATTAAAGCTTCTAAACAGAGAGCTGGGTGAGGCCAGCCCACAAGGTTGGCTTCATCTGGGGAAGAAGTGGAGCCTCACCCTACTGGGCAAGGACGGAATGGGAAGAGAGGCCGTGCAATGATGTGAAGGGAGGTGCCCATCCCAGTTAGCCCACAGAGGCCGGTGCGGGGACAAGGACACTATCCCGATAGACACACAGGGGCTTTGGGGGCAGGGACAGAGGACAGCAGACGGGCAGTCATGACAGCCCCACGTGAATGACCACCAGCAGCCCCGGAGGCAAGAATGGGCTGAACCTGGAGCCGGTGGCAGGACTCAGTGAGAGACAGACGAGGACATGCAGGTCAAAGGGAGAATTAAAGGGGACTCCAAGCCAGGAGCAACCTTCCCTGTACACAGACGTCCATTCAGAGACGGACTCTCCAGCAGTGGTTTCAGGAAAATAAGTATGCTGATTAGGGTCAAACGGAGTGGGCTTGATTGAAAACACAGATCACGTGCTCCATTCATTCTCTTGTTTTTTTCCATGTGTGGAGCCCCCACAATTTCACAAGCTGTGGTCATTGTCTTATTTTAAATTTATTTTTTAAAAAAATCAGGACTTCTCTGGTTGTACACTGGGTAAGAATTCGCCTGCCAATGCAGGGGACACGGGTTCAATCCCTGGTCCAGGAAGATCCCAGATGCTGCGGAGCAACTAATACCATGTGCCTCAGCTACTACAGCCTGAGAGCCTGTGTTCCACAGGAGAAGCCCATGCATTGCAATGGAGAGTAGCTCCCGCTTGCCACAACCAGAGAAAGCCCGAGCATACCAACAAAGACCCAACGCAACCAAAAATGAAAGCATATACATAAATAAAATTTTTAAGAAATAGATAAAAAATGTGACTCTCCTAAGTTCGAGACACATGCTCAAACACTCACTGGCCTGGTGCAAAGCTTGATACTTAACAGTCCCGTGATAAGCACATGGAATTTAGATTTTTTTTCTAGGCTGCCACAAAAAGAGCATTTTTCATAAACTGCAAAACTGTAGCTCTCTAAATTCTGTATTTTTTGTAAATATCAAAACAGATATATTGTTTCAAAATATCAGTAGATTTAGTGGAAAAGCCAATATACAAATATATTTGTAGCTGGTGACTGTAAACTGTTTCTAAGTTATGCAAAGCCATTCAGGTTTTGTTTCAGATCTTTTACATATTTTGTTACTCTAATAAATTTCTAAATCTTCCATGTGTTGCCAGAAACTTTTCTTTATATCAGGCTTACTAAAGCAAGCTTTTGGTAAAAGTTATTTAATTCAAATGTCTAGGTATTTCTGTAATTACCCTCTGTAATATATCCTATTAATAGTATATTAATTTAGTGGATTTTTTAAATGAAATACCATAGAAATCAGGAAGGCACTAAGTGATAACAGATAATGCAATACATTTGATGTAAATCATGTTATCCAAATCAAGTATCTGGTTTCATGTATTAAACCACATACTCATAATCATAAATTTAAGAGTGATAAATTTTATTATCTGATTTTAGAGATATCAGCTAAAACTTAACCATTGTTCTTTTGGCTACACTTTCCTCTATTAAATCATTCTCCTAATATTTGCTATCTAGGGTATGTAGCATTTCAAAAGTGATATTGTATTATTCTGGTCTTTGACAAGAGTGGGTTTTCTGCTACCTTTGCTGAATCAAAGAAGCTAGATGATATGAATGACAAAATATATGTCATGTGATTTCATTCTCATCTCATATATATGTATACACACACACACTCATATATATATGATAGTGCGCTCAACACTCTCTTAAATCTTTGAGGAGAGAACTTTGACCCTCAAATCCTCTCCTGAGCCCATGTTACTGGCTCTTCCATCACTTGCATTATGGTGACCCTCCCTCTCCCCTTTAGTGAAGTGCTTGCTGACCAATTATATATTTCTAACATACAGGTCCCATTGTCAAAATCAGGTGAACTTGGAGGATATTTATCAAGAGCAGCTAGCCATTAGGTAATGGGTAACCATTAGGTAACCAAGAGGATGAATACAAAATATGATAAAGTAGGAAACTAAAATAATCAAAATTTGCACAAAGTCAAAGATGTAATATGAAGCCACATCATCAAGTGGCTTCAGCATCCAGTGACTTCGGGCCAGGAAGTGGAGGCAAACTGCCCAAGACCAACACCAGGACAACCTGAGGACGCCCGGGGCTGCAGCGGCTACGGAAAATATGCGTGTCTATCTTCCCCCAGCCATCCCAGCGGGCGGTAACTGTAACTTGCCTGCTTCCACTTGGTTTCTTTTCACTAAGGTGTCAGGGCACGTATCTCATTTCCTGTTTGGAAAAAAGGAAGTCATCACTTTGGCCATTTCAGCAGCTTTCAGTGACCTCGTACAATTTCATCCGATGACAGGGAGAGGAACTTCCTTGTGAAGGAGACACGCCTTTCTCTAAGCACCTCTGTTGGTTTCTCTTTATCATCGGCCAGAACCAGGTCCCATGGACACCCTCCACTGTGTCCAGCAAAAGGAAGAATCTATCTTTGAACCTCTGTCCCAAGAGGAATTTCTATCAGCAGGAAAGAAAACCAAAAGAAGGGATGCTGATCAGAAACCCAGTCTCCCCCACATCCCAACCAACAGCCTTGTGGTGGGACAGGAATGAATGAGCAATCCTCTGTAGGAAGGGCAGCAAATGGACAGGGATGGAAAGTTAGAAACCACAGCTCAGAGAAAGAGGGGGTGGGGCAGAGGCTTGTTCTCTCCCGAGAACTCAGCATCCCTTATCCCCTGCTTCCTTTCTGCTTGGTCTCTAAGAGCTTGCAGAGAGATTGCACTAACTTCTTGTGCCAAGAGGATGTCGTTTGTATATTTCTCTATAATGTAGCTGATCTTCTTGGCCAGCCCCTACCCTGAAAAGTACATAAGCAAACTACAAAGCTTACGCCAATCCTGCTTTAAATCACATCTGCTTTACTGACATAATTTGATGTAGGTTGTTGATTCTGGCGAAGGTTCTGTCTGCGAGCCCACGCTCCTCTCCCAAGCTTTTCTCCAGGAGGGTGTCAGGGGCGTGCACAATGCTGGGCTGCCTCTGTCGTCACCAATCCCCTGACACGATGCTTCTGATCTTGGCTTTCCCTCTGCGGGCCTTGATTCTTACCCCATCTCCCCTTTATCTCAGGCGATCAGAAAATGTACTCGCCCTGTTTGACGGGGGTGCCAGTTTGAGACCTCCAGGAGCACTGATAAACATAGGATGACATCAGCAGGAGACTAATTGAGGGGTGAAGGGTCAAAGAGGAAGGAACTGGCCAGGACAGCCTTCCGCCCTGGCGCAGGGGTCACACCTGCGCAAGGAGAGTGAGAAGAACAATGTGAGTAGGAAGGGCCTCTGCACACCGAGCTCTGAGGACAACTCAACAACAGCCGGGCGAGTCCCCAGATGTAGCTGGCTACTGGAGGCTGCTGCGTCAGCAGGAAGCTGTCAGCACTCGCGCTCCCACTGTGCTCGGTCAAGGGCCGGGAGCAAGCAGAAGGAGCCTGGCTCAGCAGTCATGGGCAGTGAGTACAGGTCCTCATCACTTCTGCTGCTGCAGTAGGTTCTCTCAAGATCCAAACGCCCGACATTCACAGGGACCACATGATCCGTATCAGAGTTGAAAAGTGAAAGTGAAAGTTGCTCAGTCGTGTCCGACTCTTTGTGACCCCACAGACTACACAGTCCATGGACTTCTCCAGGCCAGAATACTGGAGCGGGTAGCCTTTCCCTTCTCCAGGGGATCTTCCCAACCCAGGGACCAAACCCAGGTCTCCCGCTTTGCAGGCAGATTCTTTACCAGCTGAGCCATAAGGGAAGCCCAAGACTCCTGGAGTGGGGAGCCTATCCCTTCTCCAGCAGATCTTCCCCACCCAGGAATCGAACCGGGATTTCCCACATTGCAGGCAGATTCTTTATCAACTGAGCTCTCAGAGAAGCCCATATCAGAGTGAAATGAGCTCTTTTCCTAAAGTCTGAGTCAGTCAGTCTTCAACAGTATCACACACAGGCTCTCCACCGCCCAGTCCCAGGGCCACACCAAACTCAGCCCACAATCTCTCAATCTCTCGTGACTGAGTGCATGTATTACCAGGTTATGTGTGGTTACGCACAAGCCCAACAAGCTCTGTTCAGTTACCAAAGTGAATTCTGTTTCTCGTTGGTAAAGAGTTAGCTTCTGGTGACCCCCAGAGGCAGTTGTCCTCTTGGTGGGGGCTCAGGGGTGCAGGCTGCATCTCACGTCAGGCCATGCCCCAGGGGTTACCATGGTAGAAAAGTGCACGAGAGGGTCTCCAACCTGGGAGGGGCACCTGCCACTTGCCCTGACACTACATCTTCCAGGACTGGCCAAATCACTGGTATGGAAACAGGGGTGAAAGAGGCACCTCTGTCCTCGGGAGGAGCTGAGAACTGGTTACAGGGTGGAGGTCTTTAACCCTAGACTCAGACGACTGCAGGATTCAGTTCACCCTCAGACAACCCTATAGATCTTAAATGTGAGCCAATTAAGAAAGCAACACTGACATATATGCACTATCGTGTGTAAAACTGATAACTAGTCGGAAGTTGCTATATAGCACAGGTAGCCCAGCCTGGGGGTCTGTGATAAACCTGGTGGGGTTGAATGGGCGGTGGGGAGGGGGCCCACAAGGGAGGGGGATTATAAATATACATAATTATGACTGATTCACATTGATGTATGACAGAGACCACCACAACATTGTAAAGCAATTATCCTCCAATTATTAATAAAAATGGAAGTCCTGAGGAAATCATACCCTGCAGACTATGATAAGCCCAGCTTTTCTAGAACATGTCTAGAAACTTCTAGAAACACCTGCCCTGCTGGTGTTAGTAGTACTTGATGGGAAGTGTGTGTGTATGTAGGGGAGTAGTTGGGGGGAGTGGGCTTCAGGGCACACAGCATGCACTTATAAAGATCGTGCAAAAAATATTATCGAAGGACTAAGAGGAACAAAACTTTCCATCCTAAGCACTTACTCTGTACAAAAATATTTTCATACACTTGTCCTGCTTTTAATTTTGCAAAAGCTAATTGGTATTTTTATAGTCAAAACACTTTTCCGAAGAGCCCCACTGCTAATGGTGATGAAAGTGGAGAAAAGTGCTCTGTTAGGAAAACCAAGCATATGTTTCATATTTTAAAAAAATCCTAAATATATCTCTTTCCATTCCGCTTTCCATCCAGTCCCCCAAAGAAAAGAGGTGAGAAAACTAACAGCGTACCTGGTGAATGGCCGATTACCCGATCTGCTCTCCACGCCTCCTGGGGGTGGTTCTTACTCTTCCCACCTGGCTGGAAAGCACACCCCAGTTAGTCTGAGCCCACCAGGACGACCCCCCCATGTCAGCACCTCCTCCCGCCACCCCCCGGCATCATCAGCACCTCACAGCACCGATTTCCTGACTGCTTTACAAGCTGCTGTCAGGAATTTAGTACCTTAAGGCTGACTTCAACACCTTGCTTTCATGTTTTATGTTGTTGTTTTTTTTTTTTTTTCCAGGTTTACAGTCCTCACACAGCTGCAGAAAATGGCTACAAATCAGGTGAATGACTTAGAGCACTGCAGGGAGGGAGAGAAGGTGTCCCCGCCTTGCCACTGCACCATGTGATCTCAGATACAGGTAAACCTTTATTAAAACAATAAGTAACATTTCGGCTGGCAGGAGGAAGCATATTCTGCTTTCTCTGTTGATGACCATAAATAAAACGAATGTCTCTTCCCCTCGGTGCGGTTGGAGGGGAGGTGGTGATGGCCCAGCCCTCTACTCAGAGGGGAGGACGGGGAGGCGGTAGCCACCCGGGCTCGGTGAGGCTCCAGCCTCAACACCACCTCCAGTGTGGAAAGATGCTTCTCCTTCTCTAGGGATGGGCAGTCCTCTTAACAAACACATCCCTCAGGGGACAGGGCAAGAGAGTTTCAAGTCAATGTTCTCCCTGAAATGCTGGTAGAAATCTTACTCTGAATAATCTAAATGTTCTCATTTCACTGTCTTACCTGTAGAGTATCTGAAATACTTTATTTAAAAAATTGGGATATTTAAAATTGGGATTCGGACATGACCAAGCACACGGAGTGGGGGGAATCTGGTGGAGCAGGTTCAGGCAGGCTCATTTGCCTGAGGATTTAAGAGCTCCTAGGGAAGGAATCCTGAAGGAAGGAGCCAGACATAAAATATTCTGAGGGAGAGGGCAATTCTGAGTTCAGCATGATATCCACCACTTGAATTTATGATGTTGCCAAAGCGCTGTCTGAAGGCGCACGCTCTGTAGAAAAACAGCTACTCCAGGCAAAACTCTAGAGCCACATGTTGATAAAAGGAGAGAGTGAACCGGGTCCCTCTGTGCAAGCATGCAAGCTAGAGCAGAGGTCCCTAACCCCCGTTCATGAACCAGTCTGTGGTCTATGGTACCAAGCCACGGCCTGTTAGGAACCAGGCCATGCAGCAGGAGGTGAGAGGCAGACAAGCAAGTGAAGCTTCATCTGTATTTATAGCCTCTCCCCATTATCCCCTGAGTTCAGGGAAACAAGCTCAGGGCTCCCACTGATCCTGCATTAGGGTGAGCTCTACAATTATTTCGTTATGTATCACGATGTCATAATAGAAATAAAGTGCACAGGAAACGTAGGAGGATTGACTCATCCCCGAACCATCCCCTCCCCCTTGGTCCATAGAAAAATCGTCTTCTGTGAATCCAGTCCCTCATGCCAAAAAGGTTAGGGATTGCTGAGCTAAAGCAAAGATGCCTGGTGGTTGGGGGGGTTCTTGAGTCCAGCAGGGCACTGCCAAGGTGAAGGGGACCAGGACATGAATGGACAGAGAGGGTGGGACATTCACGGAGCTGCTGTCCAGATGGGGGTGCATGGGTAGTGAGCACACAGAAGCAGGGCCATTGTTGCAAACTGCTCAAGTTCTTGGAGGGAAAAGCAAGGCTGTGAGAAGAGGAAACATTTCTGGCGGTGTTCACGGGATGAAGAATCAGGAAATGCTTCTGAAGATGTGACGCTGATGCCTGGACCTGGTGAGTGAGTAGCAGTTTGCAGCATAAAGCGTGACAAGAAGAGCTTTGTGGGTAGAAACAGCACAGTTTGCAAAGTTCCAGGGCCAGGGAGCCCCTCCTGTGTGGTCAGGTTTTCTCCTTCCCCCTCTTTCTACTTCTTTCCTTGCACCCCTCATAGGAATTGACTGAATGGTCCTCTGGGAGAGGACCATGATGGACCACTGTCCCACCTAAATCCACAACACAGTGGGCCTTGGGGAAGCTCTGACTGTGTATGTGTATTACTTTCCTAGGGCCTGCTGTGACAAATTACCACAAACCCTAGTGGCATAAAAACAACCCACATTCATCCTTAGAGTTCTGGAAATCAGAAATTGGAAACCAAGATTTCAGCACACTGTGTTCCTTAGGAAGGACTCCAACATCTTAAGGTATTCTAGAAAAACACAAACTATACAAAAGCAAGTAGAAATACATATTTAACATTTACATGATAATGATAAAACCAATACCTATGAGTTTACCATCAATTTTTCTAATTGCCACCAGATTCGAAATCTCTTATTTGCATTTCTTATAATGCCCCTCCCTCTCTCCTAACCTGGAATAATTACCACCTCTATTTGTGTTAATCCCTTCCTTAATTTTCCTTAAAGATTTAGTGCCCAAATAAATAATTCTATAATTATAATGATAGTAATTTCTAAGGTTTCAACCTTTATACAAATGGAACCAGAAATATGTGCCTTATTCTTTTCTTTGTTTCACCTGACATTACATTTTCTCCACACATCTCTACTGATGCATCTCTGAAGCTGATTAACTATCACTCTGTGCTGGATTCCATCATACAACGAGTACACAACTTACACATTTGATAGACATGTGGGTGGTTCTTTTCCAATGGTTTGCTGTTAAAAACAATGCCTTGATTATGCGTTTACATGTCTTAATTCTCTTGAGCTAAGGGTTTTCTAGGAAGTCTATGTAGAAGGAGAATTTCTGGATCTGGCATATAGAGTTCTGCAGCTTTACAGTGTCCTGGAAAGAGACTAGTTTCTCCGTAGTCCCCTAGGAAGGGTATGGGAGTTCCTGCGTCTCTGTATCTCACCAACACTTAATATTATCATGCTACACCCCCCATCCAATCCCCTAGGTGTTAAATAGTAACACATTCAGGATTTGAATTCACATTTTCATGATTACTAATGAAGATGAACACCTTTTCATATATTTATTCATGATTTGTGTGACTTTTATATGAAATTGCTGCATTTTCCCCTATTTTTCCACTGAGTTTTGTCTTTACCTCAAGTCACAGAAAAAATTAAAAATCTAGTATGATAATAAACTTCTTTGGTTACGTGTGTCCTCATGATTGTCTCCCAAGTAATAGCTTGCGTTTCAAGTGTTTTGATGAAGAAAGTTTCTTAATTTTAATGTAATGAGATACACTTTGTATTTCCTTTATGGCTTAATATCATATACAGCTGGTTTGTATATGTGTTGTGAGTTAAGGATGCAAGTTGATTTGCTTTTCATTCAAATAACCAATTATCTCAGCACTGTTTGTTCAAAACTCTACACTTTCATCACTGTCCTCCAACGCCAGCTCTGAGAAATACCACTATGTGTCTGAAAGAATTTACTGGGTGTTTGTCTACCTTGTTTCATGCATCTACATGTCAGCAGTAACATTAATTAATGAAGCAATTAGTGTCACTTTATAATAGATATCAATACTGCGAGTGGAAACAAAACATACCTTTTCTTCCAGCTATTTTGTTTTCAGGAGAACTAGACACAGGAATTTAAAGCAGAGACATTACTTTGCCAACAAAGGTCCAACTATTCAAAGCTATGGTTTTTCCAGTGGTCAAGTATGGATGTGAGAGTTGGACTACAAAGAAAACTGAGCACCAAAGAATTGATGCTTTTGAACTGTGGTGTTGGAGAAGACTCTTGAGAGTCCCTCGGACTGCAAGGAGATCCAACCAGTCCATCCTAAAGGAAATCCGTCCTGAATATTCATTGGAAGGACTGATGCTGAAGCTGAAGCTCCAATACTCTCGCCACCTGCTATGAAAAACTGACTCATTCGAAAAGACCTCAGTGCTGGAAAAGATTGAAGGCAGGAGGAGAAGAGGATGACATAGGACGAGATGGCTGGATGGCATCACTGACTCAATGGACACGAGTTGGTGATGGACAAGGAAGCCTGGTGTGCTGCAGTCCATGGGGTTGCAAAGAGTCAGACATGACTGAGCAAATGAACTGAACTGAACTAAGACACAGGAAGACACATCATAGGAATCCTTCTGGTAACAAACTAGAATCAGAAGACTCAGGTTAGAATTTTATTTTATTTTTCCCATTTAGTAGATGAGTAATGCTAGGAAGTTTAATTAAACACTTTAATGGTGTTTCCTCCATCATAAAATGAAGGACTTATGCTCATCTTTCCAGGAGTAAAAATACCAGCCTCCTTCTACAGTATCTGTCATGGAGGTGAGACTCAGAGTATGACAGCTTCCTTTTGTCTCTGTATTACATTTTGATTTTCTGAAAGAAAAAAAAAATGTAAGAGTAATTGCAAGAAGAGTTTGTCTTTCAGGACTGCACCACATGTATATGCATTGAATCAACTAAACTCTAACTATTGGGCCAAATCTGTGCTTATTTTAAAAATATCTAGATATTAGCATAATATGATTATCTACTCATGGGTTACAGAAAAGGATAAAAACAATTGCTTAGGGCCTGAATTATCCCATGCCAATGGCTCAATAAAACATTTACTTAGCTATTTATCTTCATGGTGACATTATAATACTGCATGTTTCTGAGGACAGAAAAATAATTTTTTTTGAGGGAAGAAAACATAATATAGAGACAGAAGGATTCCTATAATGTAACTTACTTATAGTTAAAAAAAATCAAAGGCCTATTTTTGTCATGAATGGTTTAGCTGCAAAGCACTCCTGGGAAATAGCACAGGCAAATTCAAGAGTGGAGAGGAACTTTACTACCAAGTCCCTTGTTTATAAAAATAGAGGCAGTTTTTGTAATTCCTATTATCCTCACAGATGGTGAGTGGGCTGCTGTAAAACCATGAAGGGAACCTCCACCCACACATGGGAATAGAGCTCTCTGCCCAGCCTCTCCACGCCCACAGTCTATAGGCTGCAGGGAGAGAGCTAACACTCACTGAGTCAGATTCTGTGTGTTAAGAATAGTGTGAGATGCTTTACATATGTTATTTCATTTCCTCTTCATAACTGCAATCAATCTTTATTCCCATTTCAGAGGTGATCTAAGTAGGTTTGAAGAGGCTGACTTTTCCAAACCTCATACTTGACTTGTTTAGGGTCCTACTGCTGCTGCTGCTAAGTCGCTTCAGTCGTGTCCAACTTTGCGCAACCCCAGAGATGGCAGCCCACCAGGCTCCCCTGTTCCTGGGATTCTCCAGGCAAGAACACTGGAGTGGGTTGCCATTTCCTTCTCCAATGCATGAAAGTGAAAAGTGAAAGTGAAGTCGCTCAGTCATGTCCGACTCTTCGCTACCCCATGGATGGCAGCCCACCAGGCTCCTCCGCCCATGAGATTTTCCAGGCAAGAGTTCTGGAGTGGGGTGCCACTGCAGTTCAGTTCAGTTCAGTTCAGTCAGTCGTGTCCGACTCTTTGCGACCCCATGAATCGCAGCACGCCATTGCAGTAGCGCAGCAATAATGAACAACCACAAACTTGGTAGCTTAAGGCAACAGAAATGTATCTCCGCACAGTTTTGCAGCTCAGAAATATGACTCCAAGGTGTCATCAGGGTAACATTCCCTCTGAACCTGCAGGGGAGCATCCTCACTTGCTTCTTCCTAATTTCTGCTGTCACTGGAGATCTTTAGTATTCCTGGGATTGGAGACAAATCATGCAGTCTCTCTCTCCTCCATCACGTGGCACCCTTCTCTTGTGTCTGTGTATTCTAATGCCTTTCTTCTCAGAGGGAAGCCGTTGGATCAGTGCTTACCCTAATTGAGTGTGACCCAATGTTAACTTAACTTGATGACATCTATAGCAACTTTATTTCTGAGTAAGCTCACAATCACAATACAGAGATGGAAGACTTCTTTTGGGGGAAAACAATTAAAGCAGCCACAGGAAGTTAGTAAATGACCTTTTTCTTTTTCCTGAGTGTGAATCAGAAAGTTGCAGATATTTTTACAGTGAACTATGAGATAATGTCCATTTGTTTCCTCATTTCTATGAGAATCAGGACAGTGAAAGGAAATAAACCCTTTCAAATAGCCAATCACCTCAAAAATGACTAATGTGAGAATTATATAATGCCAATTTAGAGAAGTCCCAAAATTTAAGACGGCAATGCTATCATTGGGAAAATAACTTGCAGTAGTAATTTTTAATGGGTGAACTTATAGAACTAAAATCCACAGCAAGCTTAATAGGGAAGAAGAGTGTGTTATAATTCTCTCCACAAAGTTAATATGATGCTAACATTAATGGACTAGCTTCTAGAAATGAAGTGGGATGGCTCAGCAGGTAAAGAATCCACCTGCAATCCAGGAGACGCGGGAGATGTGAGTTCGATCACCGGGTCAAGAAGGTCCCTTGAAGAAGGAAATGGCAACACACTCCAGTATTCTTGCCTGGGAAATCCCATGGACAGAAGAGCCAGCAGGCTACTGTCCATAGGATCACAGAGTCAGACACACTGAACAACTAAACACAAGTCCTCTGCTAAGTAAACCATATTGGGAGTAATATGCTCCTCTCGTAATAAACATTCCGTCGAAAATAGGCTAAGCTGGTACAACAAGTGGATGCAGACACGCACATCTCAAGCACAACAAAATTTTACTCTCCATCATATAACAAGACAGAGTGCTGTAGGCTGAATATTTGTGCCCCCTCATTCATATATTGAAACCCTAACCCCTGATTATGGTGGCATTTGAAGATAGGGCCTTTGGGAGGTAATTGGGCTTACTACTACTACTACTACTAAGTTGCTTCAGTCGTGTCCGACTCTGTGCGACCCCATAGACAGCCCACCAGGCTCCCCAATCCCTGGGATTCTCCAGGCAAGAACACTGGAGTGGGTTGCCATTTCCTTCTCCAAAGCAGAAAAGTGAAAAGTGTAAGAGAAGTCACTCAGTCGTGTCCGACTCTTCAAGATCCCATGGGCTACAGCCTACCAGGCTCCTCCATCCATGGGATTTTCCAGGCAAGAGTACTGGAGTGGGTCACCATTGCTTTGATGAGCCCAGAAGGATGTGGTATGATGACAAAATTACTGAATTAATGCCCTTATAAGAAGAGGAAGAGAGTTTAGGGTTCTCTCTCTCTTCCCCCACAATTGGGAGGACATATGAGAAGGCAACTATCTACAGACCAGGAAGAGAATATTCACCAGGAACCAAATTCTGCTGACCCTTGATTTCGGATTTTCCAGCCTCCAATGCTGTGAGATAATATATTTCTGATGTTTAAGCCAGTAGGGCTACAGTATTTTGCTATGACACCGTGAGCCAACTAAGACACAGAGGTAAGAGGAGCAATACACAACTCTGTTTCACGTGGACCTGGGGGCTTTTCTTCATGTTACTCCATTTTTCCAGGACTGTTGAAATATTGTTCATGATCAGAGCAGAGATTTCTCATTGCTCTCCAGAATCTATCCTTCCTTTATTACTTTATTAGTATAATTCTGCATATTCCAGCAAGGCAGTGATCACTCAGCTACAAACTCCATGTCCAAGGTCTGAGTCAAAGTTGTACCAATCAAATTTTAGTAGAAGTGACTCTGTGTCTGTGTCTGAAAACAAACAAACAAACAAACAAACCAAAAACGGCTTCCTTTTCTCTGTTGGAATGTGGATGTGGTTTCAGTGAGTCAGCTTTAACCATTCAAGATGCAACACTTTAATAATAAGGAGATCAATTAAGTAGAGAATCATCTTTGAGAAAGAAGGACATCAGAAAATTGATCACCATATGCAGAAAAGAATGTTTATTTTCCAATCATTTCAAAGACAGAGAAAAACTAGTTCTCTACTTGGCCCCATCCTTCAAGTTAAGATCTTACACCATTCTGAGTGGACACTTTCTTCCAACAACTGGAAAAATGAAAAACGTCAATCAATGGCTGAATCATAGGGGCTTTATGACTTCCTCTATCTTCATTTTTAGAAAAGAATCTTCAAAACTGTACAAAATTGAACTCAAAAGTGAAATAAGCCAAGGTTATTTGTTGCAAAAAAAGCAAATTTCCTCCTTTCATTCTGAAAAATAATTCATATTTATAGGGTAAATTTTAAAAAGAGAGAGAGTAGAAACCAAACCTTAGTTTAATATATAGAAAAGCTACATGAGACCAGGCTAAGAGCCAGTTAGTGACTATTCAGTTTATGCTTGACTTCCTAGGATGAGAAACTGTTCTGTAAAGGACACAATTCCAATTCTCCCTCAAGGTTGAAAAGTAGCCTTTATATTAGTTTTCCCATGATCACTTTTCATATCTGCAGAGAACGCATGGTGCACACGTCCTTTGAATTCTTTCTAATCAGGTAGCTGGGAAATGCTGCTGTTCTCAGCTAACATTTTCCCTGCAGCCATAGCCCAGGGGATTAGCTCTGATGCTCCTCAAGGACTCAGCAGCGAGGCTGACTTTGACCATCTTGGGTGGAGAAGGGAGGCTTGATGAAAATGGGGACTCAGCCAAGACAGATCCTCTCTCCCTCTCCTCAGCTCTCTACACCCAGACACAATCAAGTCCTAGGCTCAGAGTCCCACTTGAGGACAAATGTCTGTTGCTCTGCAGTGAGGCTTTTTGCTGCCTACATATACTGTGAAAAGAATTTCAGAATCTTAGTTTTCCATGAAAATGGAACAGAAATGATAGAAAGGAGAAGAGACATTGAAATGTGGCAATTAAGGCAATTATATGTTGCTATTGCCCATGTGACATTTATATTCATATTCACAGATAGCACAACTAAAACTCTGTTTTAAGTTTAGGTCTGTGGTGATGTCTAAGAAAAGGTAGTCACTCGTTGACTTACTGTTGACTCATCACAAGTTGCCCCCAGAATGTAGTGACTTAAACCAGCCATTTTATTTTACTCTCTCTCTCTTTTTTTTTTTTTGCTTCAAACAATGATTTATTATTTTTCATGATACTGTGGTTTGACTCTGTGGCTCTTCTGGTGAGCTCAGTTGGGGTCACTAATTTGGCTGGATTTAGAGTGTAACTAGGCAGAGCTGGAAAATTCCAGAAGGTCTCGCTCCGATGTTTGGTTCCTTGTGCTGAATGCTGAGTGGGGGTGCCTCAGGTCTCCTTCCTGCTGCTTTGCTTCAGCAGGACAGCCTGCACTGCAGCACGTGTGGCTGGATTCTGAGAATGAACACTGCCAGCCCTCCCAAAAGCCAGAACCGGAACCAGCACAGCATTTCTTCTGATACGTTTTCTCGGTCAGACAAGTCAGAAGGCCAGCCTGGATTCAAGGGGATGAGAAACAGAGAGTCCCTCTCTTGATGGAAAGAGTGGCAAAGAATCTTCAGCCTCTTAATCTACAACAGCAGCATGGTGCCTTAATTTTCCCTGGGTGTTTGCTGTCTGCTTTCCCTGTTTATCCCTTATGCTTCTTCCTTTGAGTTCAGTTCAGTCGCTCAGTCGTGTCTGACTCTTTGAGACCCCATGGACTGCAGCGTTCCAGGCCTCCCTGTCCATCACCATCTCCTGGAGTTTACTCAAACTCATGTCCATGGTCATGTCAGTGATGCCATCCAACCATCTGATCCTCTGTCGCCCCCTTCTCCTCCCACTTTCAATCTTTCCCCTCCTTTACGTTTTACATTTTTCTGTTTTAATGATTTAGATTTCTGTTCTTTTGATACAGTTCTGTCTTTTTTTTTTTTTTTTTTCTTTTGACAAGAACTTTCATGGGCTGTCCTTATGTAGGATATTTCACTGCGGCAGTTAGACCCAGGGGAAGGTACACGAACCCCACCTTTCCAAGGAGAAACTTCAAAGGATTTGTAGACATCTTTTTAAATGGTCAGTCATTTTTAATGATGATCTTTCATGAAACAGTCTTTCCATCTTTGCCTATACTTTACTCTTTTTCTTAAGTCATTTGGCCCCAGCCCTAGAAAAAATAAAATGAGGTTAACTCACTTGTCAGAAACCTTATGATCCACAAAAATTTCACTCCTTTCTTCCTGCACACATATTTGTACAACAATCTTTTCATAGGGTTGAAAGTAGGAAAAGTAAAAAAATGAACAATTGGCAAATTTTTTAAAGCTCACAACTTTTTTCCATTTGTTCATGTCTGAGCATTATAATGTGATGTTTCCCAGCTTAAAGTATGACCTAAGCAAAACACCTAGTTTTTATCTTTCCAGAGCCTATGCTAAGAGGAACATGAGAAGAAAACACACTTGAAAATGTGGTGTGTATTTGTTTGCCAAATGATATCTATTAGAGCAGTTTAAAAGGTAAGATCTGCTTGGCTTAAGGCATGCCTTGTCTCCATCCGAGTCATTTTCGCATCTTGTCAACGGGAGATTCTAAGCTCTACCCTTGCCAGCTCACAGGGTGCTCAAAAGAATGGGGCGCACACAGTGGAAAGTGCACTTCAGAGCAGTCAGCGTCTGCCTGAATACAAAGATTTAATCATTTCCCTCGCTGGTGAAAATCTGCAGACAGATGTGTGCTTTGATTTCCAGCTGGATTCTCATTTTATCAAACATGAAAACACAAAATTATCCTAAAATCGATTCTTCGATTCTGGAATCTTCGAAACTCCTTCTAAGAATCCATTCTCCAATTCTCACCATTCTTCCATTTTAGAAGTGAGTGATTAGAGCCCGCCATGGGTGACGTGGTGTTCATGACTTGGAATAGCCACGTGGTATGTTGTGGAGTCGTGTGCTGGAGGGTGAGGGGGTAGGGGTAAGGCGTGGAGGGTGGAGGGTCAGAAGGGTCCCAAAGGAGCAGTAAGCATTCCTCCAAATTTCTGCTTCTGTACCACTAAAAGTATTTTAAAATTCCACAGAATGTGTCCTGTATTTTCTTACATTTAAAATTTTTATTATAAATTATATAATTGCAAAAGAAGCAGTGTCCAGTATATTAAACTGTAATATACTGGGGTACTTTAAAATAAGATGATTGTCTCACTCTAAGAGGGATCCAATGGAACCTAAATACCATAGACATTTATTACCTAACAAACTCTTCCTTATCAGGCCAATATTTCACGTGTTCTATTTCCCTTGGAGCTGGTATTTTATATCTACTTTTCACAAAAATCATATTTTAGTTACAATATGCTTTTGTGCTCGACAGGAGGCTTTTATTATTGACACTCCCTCTTATAGTTCAGTAAAAATATATATGAGAATTAAAATTAATATTTGCACATCCTTGCAACCATAGGCATAGATGCTTAAAAATTTATACCAGTTGAATTATTATTAGAAATATTAGTAATACACAAGTGAACAGTAAAACATAAAGGTATTAAAATTTTATGAGTAATTATTAACATAAAAAGTAAACTTCTATTACAAAAGCGTCTCTTAATGAGATGGGTTGGGTTGGGGGACAATTAGATGCTTTAATTAAAGGAACTACTGAATTGTGCCAGCTCCAGTGCCTCACCAGGTTAAGCTCATCCAAGATTTATTATTTTTTTCTTATAAAATATGAAAATGGGATTATGAACAGGGGAAGTTCAAAACTAAAATCTCCCTTTCAGGCCCATCCTTGGGTAGATCAACTAAGAAGAGTATGAATGCTGAATATCTGGAAAGTGATTCCCTTAAACCACTCAGGCATATTCCTTGCAAATGGTCCCATTCAAATGCCTGTTTGCAGGAGGTTGCAGTGGGGAACCTGATGGGAGGAATATCTGATCAAACTCCTTGGAGATATGGGCCAGGCTGGGGATTCTGAGGACCAGGTTGGGCAGGGTTTTGGGGTCTGCAGAGGCCACAGGATTGGAAAAGGTCACTTTTCATCCCAATCCCAAAGGAAGTCAAGGCCAAAGAATGCTCAAACTACAGCCCAGTTGTACTCATCTCACACGCTAGTAAAGTGATGCTCAAAATTCTCCAAGCCAGGCTTCAGCAATACATGAACTGTGAACTTCCAGATGTTCAAGCTGGTTTTAGAAAAGACAGAGGAACCAGAGATCAAATTGCCAACATCCTCTGGATCATGGAAAAAGCAAGAGAGTTCCAGAAAAACATCTATTTCTGCTTTATTGACTATGCCAAAGCCTTTGACTGTGTGGATCACAATAAACTGTGGAAAATTCTGAAAGAAATGGGAATACCAGACCACCTGACCTGCCTCTTGAGAAACCTGTATGCAGGTCAGGAAGCAACAGTTAGAACTGGACATGGAACAATAGACTGGTTCCAAATAGGAAAAGGAGTACGTCAAGGCTGTATATTGTCACCCTGCGTATTTAACTTCTATGCAGAGTACATCATGAGAAATTCTGGGCTGGAAGAAACACAAGCTGGAATCAAGATTGCCCAGAGAAATATCAATAACCTCAGAAATGCAGATGACACCACCCTTTTGGCAGAAAGTGAGGAGGAACTAAAGAGCCTTTTGATGAAAGGGAAAGAGGAGAGTGAAAAAGTTGGCTTTAAGCTCAACATTCAGAAAACGAAGATCATGGCATCTGGTCCCATCACTTCACGGGAAATAGATGGGGAAACAGTGGAAACAGTGTCAGACTTTATTTGGGGGGCTCCAAAATGACTGCAGATGGTGACCGCAGCCATGAAATTAGAAGACACTTATTCCTTGGAAGAAAAGTTATGACCAACCTAGATAGCTTATTGAAAAGCAGAGACATTACTTTGCCAACAAAGGTCCGTCTAGTCAAGGCTATGGTTTTTCCAGTGGTCATGTATGGATGTGAGGGTTGAACTGTGAAGAAAGCTGAGCACTGAAGAACTGATGCTTTTGAACTGAGGTGTTGGAGAAGACTCTCGAGAGCCCCCTGGACTGCAAGGAGATCTAACCAGTCCATCCTAAGGGAGATCAGTCCTGGGTGTTCATTGGAAGGACTGATGCTGAAGCTGAAACTCCAATATTTTGTCCACTTCATGTGAAGAGTTGACTTATTGGAAAAGACCCTCATGCTGGGAGGGATTGGGGGCAGGAGGAGAAGGGGACAACAGGGGATGAGATGGCTGGATGGCATCACCAACTCAATGGACATGAGTTTGGGTGGACTCTGGGAGTTGGTGATAGACAGGGAGGCCTGCTGTGCTGTGATTCATGGGGTCGCAAAGAATCAGACACGACTGAGCAACTGGACTGAACTGAACTCAGGGTCCACTGGAGGTCACTCAGGGCAGCACTCCAGGGCCAAAGGTCAGTGTGAGAAAGGGCAGGCTCAGTGTCACTGAACCAGGGCCAGGAGAGAGGCAAACACAGAAGCCAGGAAAACAAATAGTGCCCTGGAAAATCATACGGAAAGATTTCATGAGAAAGGGTAGGAGGGGTACGGTGCAGAGTGAGGAAGCCGCTTATTAAGAGGTCAACCTTTCTGGCACAGAGATGCACACTCCACACAAAGTCTGAAACCATATCCTCAGCTCAGCGTCAGTCCAAGCAATTCTTCCCGAAAGTTTTAGGAGCTAGAACCTAATAATTTAAGAGAAGATGTGGTTTTGGTTAATTTTATTGCCTACTTAGACAGATATATGGTGCCCAGAAGTTTGATAAAACTCTAGACTAGATGCTGCTGTCAGTCTTTTTTTAGATAATGCAATTGGCATTTAAATCTACAGACTGTGACTAAATTAAATCACCCTCTATCATGTGGGTGGGCCTTGTCCAATCAGCTGATGGACTAAAGAACCAAGAAAGGGGTTTCCCAGAGAAGAAGAAATTACCTTCAAGAATGTAATACAGACTGAGCTGAGCTCCCTATGTTATACAGCAGCTTCCTATACAGCAGCTTCCCACTAGCTATCTATTTTACCTCTGATGGTGTAAATATGGGTACCCTAATTTGCCCCATGCTTCCTTTCCCCTACTGTGTTCACATACCCGTTCTCTACATCTGTGTCTACTCCTGCCCTGCAAATAGATTCATCTGTACCTTTCTTTCTAGATTCCATGTCTACTCTGGTGGGACGGGGGTGGTGGGAGGGAGGCTAATCAGGGAAGGGATATAAGCATACATATAGCTGATCCACTTTATTGTACAGCAGAAACTAACACATCATTGTAAAACAATTACACTCCAAAAATAAAATAGATAAATAAATCAGAAAAAAAAAGGATGCAACATTAAACCCTGCTTGCATTTCTAGTCTGCTGGCCTGCCCTGAAGATTTCAGAGTTGTCAACACTAAGTCCTGTGAGCCAACATGTGTGTGTGTGTGTGCGTATTGTAGATAGATGGATAAGTAGGTAGTCTGCTGATTCTATTTAATACAGGTATCTTGGATTAGAATACTTGATTTCAAACTGTCTGCCAAATGCTAATGATTTGACCCTGGACAAATCAGTGAATCTCTTTAAGTTTCCCTTTTCTCCTCTGAGAAAGGAATCATGCCAACACCCACCTCTTTGAACTATTGTAAAGGACAAGGTCATATATACTCACATCCTGGCACATAGAAAGTGGTCAGTAAGTGTTAGGATTTATTATCCTTTTTCTTTCCTGTAAAGAAAATATACATGTCTCCTATTGCCATGCACAGGGTTCCTCGAATTTGGCTATCCACGTACTTTCAGAACATGGTGACATTTGTATGTTTAACTCCAGTTTCTCAACCCAGACAATGTTAATACAAATTAAAAAAAAAAAAAGTCAGCACATGGTCTCACAAAACAAAACAATAATGATGACATAAAATAAATAAGTAAATCAGTATGATGCATTATTTAAAGTTTCCATTAATATTCATTTGCAACGTGTTCATTCATTTGTCATCTGCTACCGCAGAGAAGTAGTAGCAGGTGCCATGATTAAAAATATATCATGGAAGGAGAAGTCGAAAGTGAGAAAATTCTCTTCATTCATTAAATGTGTTCTGCCAGTTTGAAAAAAAAGAATCAAGCTGCTCTGTTTAGTAGCAGAACATGTCTACTCTGGATAGCTCATGCCGAGAAGTACCTTCAGAACCATTGTCCTGCACTTCCCTGCTCATCCAGTAGTAAAGAATCCGCCTGCCAGTTCAGAGGGCACGGGTTCAATCCCTGTTCCAGACAGAGTCCACAAGCCATGGAGCAACCAAGCCTGCAAGCCGCAACTACTGAATCCCATACGCCCTCGAGCCCAGGCTCTTCAACAGGAGAAGCCACCAGTATCAGAAGCCCGCATACCACAACTAGAGAAACCCTGTGTGCAGCAACGAAGACCCAGGGCCGCAAATAATAACACTAATGAAGAAAGAACCATTGTCCCCCTCCATCAGATACCGCTTCCTTCTAGATGCATCCCCTGATACTCCAGACAAGGCTGGTGTTCATACCGTATGAATTCTGCCTTCACAGTATTCATATCACCTGTGATAACCTAATTGTGGCTGTAATAATTTACTTTATGTCTATCTTCCCCACTAGACAATGACTTCCATATTCTTGCTCCTTTTATTCAAAGAGTTCCACAGTGTGCCTGAGTATTCGATAAATATCTTGCAAATGCATGAACCAAGTGTAGAAGTCTTTGCTTGACTTCCAAATTACCTCCAGTTGTATTTAGTCACATGTGATCCCCCCAGGCATGTCACTCTTACTCCATCTCCATCAATTTCCTCAGAAATTCCCTCTAAGTTTCTTCTGATATACTCTAGCATCCCTCTATGCTTGGGGAGCTATTAGTGTGAATTATCTTCAGAGTTTGCTGCAAGCTTCTGTCTTCATCAAGGGTAGTACTGCTGCACCTTCATCCATATCCATGACTCTGTCCTCTGAAGTTCATTTCCTCCTCCAGGTCAGACAGCTAAAGTCCAAGTGCTCAGAGTCCTCCTCATGCATTTGCTGAAAATTGCTATTAACATAACTGCGATGAGTCATAATTAGACACACAATTGGCTGTCCCATTTTCCCCCCCACATGACAATTGCTAACTTCAATTAAGGACAGTAGCTCAGCTATCATTTTTCTGGACCTGAAAATGAATGGCTTGCAACAATTTTAGGAATATGGACTCTAATTTTGTCAAGTGTCAGTTGGCTGTCATTAGCCATGCTTCCGCTCCACTCTGTAAGACTATGAACTATAGTAGATTTCTTTGAAAGGTCAAAAGGGTTAGTAATAAGAGCTTTTAGTGGTGTGCTAGCCATTCAGTCTTTTCTGAGGTTTGGCTACTTAGCTTTTGGAAGAATTATAGGATTTTTATCTCAGTGAAAGGAAATTTCTCTCACTTCCACTGTGAAACACGGTATGATTATATATGATGGCATCTATTCGTGTACTTAGCAACACTACCAGCCGTTATAAATTCACTGGTGTTGCACTCACTCCAGGTGCCCTTAAAGTGTCATTGTTGAATTAGGATAAAAATGGACGGCCATTTAAATGGTCAAACAAGAGAATAGGAAACTAATCAAGCTAACCCCTAAAGGGGTATGTGGAAGCAATATGGAAAGGAGTTAAAGTTTTCTGCTTAATTTTTCAACTGTGGTTCATCCCTGCTCTCCTGACAGTGGGATCACCTGGTGCTCTTAGTCCCTCACTTAACATTTTTACATTTAAACAGTGGCTCATGTCTCCAGCAGGCATGTCTCAACCAGTATCAAAAATCTGTTTCAAGAAAAATTACGCATTTGTTTCACTGAATCTAAAGGCAGATACTATGTGTTAATTTAATTGGGAGATTTGGGTTGATGTATATATACACTATCATGTGTAAAACAGATAACTAGTGGGTACCTACAGCCCAGCACACGGATCTCAGCTCCATGCTCTGTGATGACCCAGCGGGGTGGGATGCGAGGGTGGGAAGGAGGTTCCAGGGGAGGGGATATATGTGTACATGTAGCAGATTCACTTATTGTACAGCAAGAAACTAACACAACGTTGTAAAGCAGTTACACTCCAATTTTGAAAAAGGCACGCCTTGAACGTACACAATGCTCTATGTCCTTTGTATCTCAGTAAAGTTGGGGAAAAACAATAGATAAAAAGTGGTGTCAGAAACATCAGCATTTACATTTTTGACCAGGAGTGGTAATATCTGGAATGAGTTTTTTGTTTTTGTTTCCACGATCAGACAACACAACTGGTATGGAGGATGTCACAGGAAGTGAAATCTGCTCATACACAGAGTGGATCCCTCGTGTTTTCTGGGTCTTTCTCACGAGTGAGGACACAGCCCTTGCATCACTGGAGCGGAAGCCTGGGAAGGTGACCCTGATGGAGCGTGGGGTCCGGGTCCACATCTCCAGACACGCTCACTGCTGTCACCTCCCGCGTGCCTCTCCGGGACACATAGGCTGCAAGCCTAGTCCTCGGATAGGTTTTAAAAATTCCTGTTTCATATGCGGAAAAATATGCCCCCCTCTAAGAAAACTTAGTTCTCTAAGTTTTCTGATTTATTTTCCTAAGAAGGAAAGAGCTGTGGACAAGTCCAAACACCACATATGTAGGTTACTATCCAGGTCTCCTATATTTATTAATTGCAAAAAAAGGAAAAGAAAAAAAATAGGCAAATTCTGGAAGCAAAGTTTTCTTAACCCTTCAGGGGCAATTGCTCAGTCTTTCTTCTCAGCACTTCTACCGGCCGAAGATCACGGGTAGAGCCACAACATAGGGGAGACTGGGAGAGTCCAGGGCAGAGCTTAAAATACAGCACCTTCCCACCTCAAACAGGTGTTATAGCCCTGGGGACAGGCTCCATTCCTTACTCATGTCTGCCTTCCCTGGAATTACTTACACTAGTCAAACCCAGATACTCCTTTCAGGGAAAATGGTTACCTGAATAAATACATATTCAATGGACAGTTAAGAAAATCAATCTAATCAAGTCTTGGGAATTACCTGGGGTCCAGTGGTTTGGGCCCCAAGCTTCCACTGCAAAGAGCGCAGATTTAGTCCCTGGTTTGGGAACAAGATCACACAAGCTGTGTGGTATGGCAAAAGAAAAAAGAAAAAAAGATGCTCTAGATGGGAAGTCCCTTTGGCTTACTCAGTTAAGTTCAGTCGCTCAGTCGTGTCTGACTCTGCAACCCCATGGATCCCAGTGCACCAGGCCTCCCTGTCCACCACCAACTCCTGGAGTTTACTCAAACTCATGTCCATACAGTCAGTGACAGCATCCAACCATCTCATCCTCTGTCTTCCCCTTCTGCCTGTAATCTTTCTCAGCATCAGGGTCTTTTCCAAAAGAAATTTGCATGTTTCTGCATGCTTCTATCTTGTGCGCAGGAAGCCTGTGGTTCCAATTACCAGTAATTCTGAAATGTCATACTCAGCAAATAGACAAAGGCAACGAAAGAGCTTGTTTCAAATCTCAGGTAAGAGTATGACAGGCAGAGATTGAAAGATACTTGAATTTATTTTGCCCAATGGTATGTCTCAAGTTCCCTGGCAATGGAGAGTCCTGATTTCAAATATTTTGCTTCATGAAGCCCCATTCAGACTTTCATACCTATCCAAGTAGTAATATGATTTCAGTTTAGTTAATCTCCAACTCAAAAGTGTTTTCAGCTCTTTGTCAAAGATGTTTCTAAATAAAATTTCTTCTATTTCTGGTTATATAATTAAAATGGAAACAAGAAAAAACAAAATTAAAAATCAATACAACTGAGTTTTTAAAACATTTTACCAAATTATACGAAAAAACAGGTCCAAAATGATTAAATACCCAATGTTCAGAAGTTCATTTTCCCCAACTGTGACATGAAATATATCAGCATATTGATCAGCTATCAATATTTTTAAATGACAAGCTTGTTCATATTTAACTGGTAGACTCTTGCCCTCATTTGGGTGTTGAATACATTCCCTTCAGTTCGGTTCAGTCACTCAGTCATGTCTGATTCTATGTGACCTCATGAACTGCAGCATACCAGCCTCCCTGTCCATCACCAGTTCCCAGAATTTACTCAAACTCATGTCCATTGAGTCAGTGATACCATCCAACCATCTCATCCTCTGTCATCCCCTTCTCCTCCTCCCTTCAATCTTTCCCAGCATCAGGGTCTTTTCCAACGAGTCAGTTCTTTGCATCAGGTGGCCAAAGTATTGGAGCTCCAGCTTCAACATCAGTCCTTCTAGGACTGATTTCCTTTAGGATGGACTGGTTAAATTTCCTTGCAGTCCAAGGGACTCTCAAGAGTCTTCTCCAACACCACAGTTCAAAAGCATCAATTCTTTGGCACTCAGCTTTTGTCACAGTCCAACTCTCACATCCATACATAATCAATGGAAAAACCATAGCTTTGACTAGATGGACCTTTGTTGGCAAAGTAATGTCTCTGGTTTTAATAAGCTGTCTAGGTTTGTCATAAGTTTTCTTCCAAGGAATAAGCGTCTTTGAATTTCATGGCTGCAGTCATCATCTGCAGTGATTTTGGAGCCCCTCAAAGTCAGCCACTGTTTCCACTGTTTCCCCATCTATTTCCTATGAAGTGATGGGACCAGATGCCATGATCTTAGTTTTCTGAATGTTGAGTTTTAAGCCAACATTTTCACTCTCCTCTTTCACTTTCATCAAGAGGCTTTTTAGTTCCTCTTCACTTTCTGCCATAAGGGTGGTGTCATCTGCAAATCCAAGGTTATTGATATTTCTCCCGGCAATCTTGATTCCAGCTTGTGCTTCATGCAGTCCAGCATTTCTCATGATGTATTCTGCATATAAATTATGTACTCATATGTACTCTGCAAATAAGCAGGGTGACAATATATAGCCTAGAGGTGCTCCTTTCCTGATTTGGAACCAGTCTGTTGTTCCCTGTCCTGTTCTAACTGTTGCTTCTTGACCTACATACAGATTTCTCAGGATGCAGGTCAGGTGGTCTGGTATTCCCATCTCTTGAAGAATTTTCCGCAGTTTGTTGTGATCCACACAGTCAAAGGCTTTGGCATAATCAATAAAGCAGAAGTGGATGTTTTTCTGGAACTCTCTTGCTAGCTAAGGCTTTATGATCATTATAAATGATTATAGAATGCGTGCCATTCTAAGCCGTTTCAGTCATGTCCAGCTTTGTGTGACCCTATGGACTATAGACCGCCAGGCTCCTGTGTCCATGGGATTCTCCAGGCAAGAGTACAGGAGGGATCTTCCCAACCCAGAGGTCAAACCAGAGTCTCTTACATCTAACCTGCATTGACAGGTGGGTTCTTTATCACTGGCACCACCTGAGAAGCCCAATCATCATTATATCTGTGATCTATGGCCTCAGTAACCCGAGGTAAGATATTCCCAGGTGGCTCAGTGACAAAGAATCTGTCTGCCAATGCAAAAGACAGAGAAGACTCAGATTTGACCCCTGAGTAGAAAGATCCCCTAGAGGGGGAATTGGCAACCCAATCCAGTATTCTTGCCTGGGAAATCCCGTGGACAGAGGAGCCTGGTGGGCTACAGTCCATGGGGTTGCAAAGAGTCAGACACAGTAGAGCAACTGAGCATGCTCACATGCAACCTGGGATAAAGCACAAACACAAAACCCAGTGGCTTAAGGAAAGAGTTAGCTAGCTCACAGGTCTGAGGTGGGCTCAGCTGTCTTTCTGCTCCCAGCTGGGCTCCCCCCAAAGCTGCAGCCAACTGAGTGTGACCCAGGGGATGCAGAGTAGATCTGCTCTGCCTGCCCAGTGTTTCCTGGTCATGGCTAAGGTATCATTTCTCTCCCACAGCAGGCAATCTGAGCTCGGTTTCATTCCAGGGTGGCTTTTCAAGACAGTGAATAGAAGCTGGCAAGTGCTCCTGAGGCCAGGCTCCAGGTCAGTACACTGTTACCTCTGCTGCGTCCTCTTGACCAGAGCACATTGCAAAGCTGGTCCAGATGCATGGAGTGAGAAAGAAAAACCACCTCTGGATGCAGGGCTTGGAAAGGGCATGGATGCTGGCTAGGCTTTGAGGAAATGTGGCTACTTTTCAATCTTCCACACTGTTATGGGCAGAACTGTGCCCCCTACCTCCTTCGAAATCCATATGTTGAATCTGCAACCTTCACCCCCACCCCAGTACCATGGAATGTAACCTTGGAAATAGGGCCTTTGCAGAGGTAATTAAGTTTAAATGAAGCTGTTTGGCGGTCTGAATCAACCTGTCTAGTGTTCTTGTAAGAAGGAGAGCTGAGGACCCAGAGTGGGGTAGGTGCACAGAGGGATGACCATGTGAGGACCACAGAGAAGGCCACCATCTACCAGCCAAGGAGAGACCACACCTACAGACAGCTCAGTCTCAGGCTTCTTGTCTCCAGGACGCTGGGGAAATTAACTTCTGCTGTTCAAGCCATCCAGAGTGTCCCACGTTGTTACGGAGGCCCTAGCTGAGGAATACACACTCAAAGGAAGGTGTATGTCAGTTCAGTCGCTCAGTCGTGTCTGACTCTTTGTGACCCCGTGGACTGCACCACGCCAGGCCTCCCTGTCCATCACCAACTCCCGCAGCTTACCCAAACTCATGTCCATTGAGGGGGTAATGCCATCCAACCATCTCATCCTCTCTTGTCCCCTTCTTCTCCTGCCCTCAGTCTTTCCCAGCATCAGGGTCTTTTCAAATGAGTCAGTTTGAAAGGAAAGTGTATATGTGGAACAATAATAGAGTAGTAGACTTTCAAACTGCGGGGTGAAACTGGTGTTCTCTCTGGAAACAGAACTCTGAGAGCGAACACTGTAATAGGAAAGAAAACAGCGTGCGAGGATGGATAGATAGTCTTGCATCCAACACGCCCCACAAGAAACCCAAGGCAGTTTAAAAAATGAGTGCAGAGAAGGGCAGGAATACTTACTGGTTTCAGTACTTTATCTGGCACTTATAAAACTTTTGTTTCCACATTGGGTGTATAGATGAGTGGTGAGTATTTAATGGGCTATATTTCTATGTGTCTTAAACTCTAAATAAATAATTTATGACCCCTCCCCAGACATGGTTGTGAGCCTTCCCAGGTGGCACTAGTGGTAAAGAACCCGCGTGCCAATGCAGGAGACATAAGAGGCCAGGGTTTTATCCCTGGGTCAGGAAGATCTCCTGGAGGAGGACATGGAAACCCACTCCAGTATTCTTGCCTGGAGAATCCCATGGACAGAGAAACCTGGCAGGCTACAGTCCATGGGGTCACAAAGATTTGGACACGACTGAGTGACTTACAAGCAAGAAGCAGATGCAGTTGCAACAATACTTCATAGAACAGATAACAGATTTCTTTTCCCGGTGGCATATTGATCAGGATTGCAGTTTCTGCTGTGGCATCAAACAAACTTGAAATCTCAATGTGAGACTATAATTATTATTCACATTGGCCCCAAATGCATCAAAGGACACTTCCCTTATCTGTGGCTATGCCACCTGGCCTTTGTGGTGCTGAAGCAGCAGAGGAGAGATGCAAAAAGTGGCATAAAACAAGGGGAGAGGAACACGAAACACGTGGCAGATCATGTCTCCTAGTTTTTATGATATTATCACAAAAAGCCTGTCTTATTTGTCTGTGCCTGTGTTCTTGATAGACATGGGATGTAGCGATAACCCATTTAGGTTGCCTCTGTCATGTGGGAAGAAGATATTAGAAGACAGAAGAGACCTTGGCTATAGCGCTGCCCTCCAAGCTAACAGCTGCCCAGTGGCTCGAGTGTGGACAGGGGGATAAGGGAGAAAGTCCAGCCCAGGGCCCCCACTAGAAAACACCTGTTATTTCCACTGCCCTCCCCTTCTTCCTCCATCTAAGCTTAGTGGAGCAGCCTCATGCTATTGCACGGGGCAGAAATAGAGGAAGGCTAATAATTGTCTGAGAGGTTTCTGCATACAAGGAATCATATTTTGGTCCCAATGTTACCACACTGGTTCAAGGTCAGTTGCTTCCAATGTCTACCATCAGCTGTGGCCCCATCTTTCATTAAATGTGAATGACCGAGGGAGGGACAGTATGATGGTACAGCCTAAATCATCCCTCCCACTTGCACCTCATTGTGACCATGGCAGATGCCCATGTGAGGGCCACAAGTCATTCATCCAGGCAAACAAAGGAGCATCCAGATTTATGAATGTTAAGTCATGTAACAAGTTACAGATCCTGGGTTCAAAGCTTCAATAGTATGCACATAGTTAATCCTTGAGGCAACACGACAAAGCAGGTTTCCCAACTGTTTATTACAGGTGCAATAACGGTGCCTCGTAGAAGAGCCAGAGCTAGGATGCTAAGGAAACTCTGCCTGATGCGTGTCCTCTCTGCGAGAATATTTACAAAGCTCCTGCCATGTTGTGACGACTCAGTCACAAATGTGGCAAAAACGAGCTTTTGTAATCAGTCCTCTCCTTCAAACTTGACATGTCCTTGCATACTTTGAACAAACCACAACCTTTGCATCACAGGAGCAAGTGAGTCCATCATTATATTGAGGTCACTACCACTTCCCTGAACTGAGACTAATTCACCGTTTATTCCAGAAAGCACCAATTTGCTAGAGTACAATCTCCTTCAAGACATCCTCCCTATTCAATTATGGCCAGCCAGTGACTAGGTCCAGATTTGTAGGCAGACCGAGGGACTCATGCCTGCAGCATTCATGATGATAAGGATAGCTGTGTTCAAGGGAAGAACAAGATTTACGGATCTCCTTACTGATATGATTTACTGAAAGTCGGCTTTTATTACCTATGAGCCAGCCGAGGACATGTGCTGGGTGCACTCCAGAAAAATGCCTGGGGTATAGCTCTGTGGGCAGCTGCTAGCAGCAAGGAATAAGAAAGGGAGAGAAACAGAGAAATGGTTTCACAAATGAGACACTTGTCAAAAATTCTGGGGCTCCAGTCCTCCAGGAACACCTGTGATGAGGAGCTTAAGGGGGAAAAAAGCACCGATTTCAGGCAATGAACATTTGGAGACCTTGTCAGGCTAACTACTGAGTGTGCAAGACTGAGTTATGGATGAGCCGATAATGATAAAGAAATAAAGATTGATTTGCTCCAGAACATGTTTGGAGAGTAGTGGAGGAAATGGAGAAAAATGGGGAGGGATATCGTGGATTCTGAGAGAAGTCTTGTCTGAAGATACATACTCAGGATAGGTCTGGGAACAAGAAGATGATGAGAAAAATCATAATTGTGCAAATCACTGTCACGTAGATGTGGACAGATTGCAGTGGATGCTGTGATGTCTGCACTCCAAGCAACTACACACATATGGCTGTATTTGCTGTTGTTGCTGTTGCTAAGTCGCTTCAGTCGTGTCCAACTCTGTGCTACCCCATAGACGGCAGCCCACCAGGCTCCCCCGTCCTTGGAATTCTCCAGGCAAGAACACTGGAGTGGGTTGCCATTTCCTTCTCCAACGTATAAAAGTGAAAAGTGAAGTCGCTCAGTCATGTCCGACTCTTAGCAACCCCATGGACTGCAGCCTACCAGGCTCATCTGTCCATGGGATTTTCCAGGCAAGAGTACTGGAGTGGGTTGCCATTTCCTTCTCCAGGGGGTCTTCCCAACCCAGGGGTCGAGCCCCGGTCTCCTGCATTGCAAGCAGATGCTTTACCGTCCTTATTTCAGTTGACACCTTCTTGGGAAAATCAGGAAAGACCTTGAAAAGGTGTCATTCCACCCATAACAATGTGACTTCCTTCTAAAACAAACAGCTTAATTATTTCATACTGATCACTTTTCTGCTTATTGTCTTTTCTCCCTAGACGTTATACTGTCAGTTGGCTGTGAACAAAGACATTATATTGCAAACAATAGATGATTTATAAGTATCTACTGAATTATCTGCTCTATTCATTTATTCATTCAAAAATATTTACTAAATGACTACCATATTCAGGCTTTCTTGGTGGTTCAGACGGTAAAGAATCTGCCTTTAATGTGGGTGACCCAGGTTCGATCCCTAGGTTGGGAAGATCCCTGGAGAAGGGAGTGGCAAACCACTTCAGTATTCTGGCCTAGAGAATTCCATGGACAGAGGAGCCTGGCAGGCTACAGCCCACTGGGTCGCAAAGAATTGGACACACCATATTCTAGGTGCTAAAAAATATATACATTCAATGGCGATGTGTGTTAAGGAAGAGAATATGAGGAGAGAATGAAGGTGCTGGGTGGCTATTTTAATCTGAGGAATCAGGGGCTGTCTGTGATGCTTGAGCCGGTACAGTATAATAAGAGCCTGCCATTCAGATATCAGAAAGAACACTGGCAGAAGAAAGTGGTAACCAAAACAACCTGAACAAGGAGTGATCTTTACCTGTTTGAGGAATAGGAAACACTAGCGCAACTAGAGCTGAGTTGACTCCCTTATTTGCTTATCTATTCATTTCTTCATGTACTTATTCTTTTGATAACACAGGTCTCTGCACCAGGTGCCAGAAACACAGACACATAAAACATTCACGCTGCTCCCTCCCTAACTGCTGGCAGCCTAATGACATAGCTCAGAGGGTCAGAGAGAGCAGGACACGGTGGGTCTGCAGACCCTGGGCATCCCTGAGACATTTTTGGGAGTCCCAGCAGTCACAGCTGCTTTCATAAGACATTAAACGTCAGGCCCCTTACAGTGTTAACATTCACAACGGGGGCCTCAAAGTCGCGGTGACAAAAACTGCTAGCATTTTAGCCTGAATGAGGGCATTTGCACACACTGTATCTGTGAACATTGAAAAAATAGCGACAATTAAAAAAAAAAAAAACAGATATACTTTAGAAGGTACTTGATTAATCAGTAAAGTTATTTTGCTAAATTTATCTTTGATTTCATATCTTTCAAATATTCTCTATGAAGAAATGAGAAGAGGCATGAGTGCTTCTGCTGCATATGGGGTCACAAAGGTCGTCTCCAGGAAATCATTTTGTGACTGTTACTAGCCTCTTTCATTTCTTTTTCATACAACACTGCATTTACCTGACAACCTCTACCTGCAAACTTTAATTGCAGAGCTTGAATGTCAGACATATTCTTTAAAATGAGCAGCACCAGCCTGTCACTTCAAGAAAATCAATTGGCAATGTTTGTTGCCCAATATAAAGTTCAAGCTCTCAAGAGAAAAATTATAATTTTGGAAAACTCAACTCTGCCACTATGAGTCTGACAGCTTCCCAATAAGTAGAGAATTTTCTGATGAAATACGTGGTGAAAATAGTGTATAATAAAATGTGTCAATAGTTGCAAGAACTGTGCAATTCAAGTGAGTCAATAATTTTTCAAATGATCAATGTAAGATGTTACAAAATCATGGATGGGGAAAAGACGCACAGTATGAAGGCAAAACAATGAATTGCAATGTGCAGTGGTATGGACATTTGTACAAAATTAATCTTTCCACATTTACCCAGAAAAGTTATTAAAATACCCTTCCTTTTCCCAACTACATGTCTGTATATTGCAATAGATTAAATACAAAAGCAAGGATCAAACTCCTCTTTTGTGATGAGACGTTAAGGAGATACATAATATTATACATAAAACAGTGTCACTCTTCTTGACAATTCTGTACCTTGAAAGACCTGTCATTTTTCATTCAAAAGTTGTATTTATGTTAACATGCAATAGATTTTTATTTAAAACATTATATAATAAAATTTAAAAAATATATCAGTTTTAACTACTAATGTGGTATATATTGATAGATATAATCCACAGAAGAAAGACACAATGGATACCAAAGACCAATATACTTGAGAACAATTGCTCTGTGGTATAGTGAGAGAAAAAAAAAAACATCAAAACTGTATAAGGTTAAAAGTATATGACATTTCTAATTGCTCAATTTCTCAGGCAAATATGATGATGAAAGTTACTCCCAGTATATAGGTTTTAAAATAATATATCTTCTTAAAATAACCCCAAAATTCACAAATTTTCCTAATATGAAAGATGCTTTATCAGCATATATATCATACATGATTTCACTAGAAAACATCAAAACATCAATTTTCAAGGCTCTATCCTGAGAAATTTATATGTATTAACTTAATTCTTAAATCAATCTTATGAAAATTATACTATTATTTTCATTTTTTTAGATGAATAATTTAAACTAAAAAAACATGAAGCAATTTCTCTAAGTTTTCCCTGTAGTCAGTAGTAGATGCACTGAGGCAGTGGACTCCAGAATCTACCGCACAGCTAAAGAGTTTATCCACAGAATACAGCAAACAACAGCATGTCACATTCATATACCTTCTTTTAAAAATGCAGTTTTTGCAGGCAGGATGACATCAGGAGTTACAGACAAGGCAGCCACTTTGCAGATGTTTAAAGACTGAATTTCCCTGATTGCCTGGAACTTCTGTGATACTCACCCACTGTTCATCACTGTGTCTGCCCTACACCTCTCTCTCTCTCTCACACACACACACACACACACACACACATGCCCGGAAGCAGAGGGATACTCCTCTCTTCCTGTAACACATTAAATCCATACATTAGTTATGCACGACCTATTAGATATTTCCCAATAAAGGAACATAATTCTCTTCTCCAAGCACCACTGGAATTTTCATCCTTAGTCTCATTATGCTTTAGTCTTCTGATGGATGAGCAACCCGAGTGTTTAACAGTAATGGAGTCTGTGATGGCATCTGCAGATGGGTGAGCCAGGCCCCTCAGATCTGGCTGTCTCCCTCCTAGAATTACCCTAGTGTTTGAACTCTTGGCCAATTACCCGTAAGCCTTCTGCCCTCGCCTCCCAAGCACTGCCCAGGTGGCTTTGATTTGGGTGCACTCAATTTATCAAAACAGTTTGTTATGTTAAAAACCTATTTGATGTCAAAGAAGCCATATGACCCTTTTTATGTGTAGTTTTCCTGGAATAAGAAATCAATTTGCCCGTTTTAAACTAAGTTGGGGTCTAAAGAGACTTGAACCAGTGCTACATTCATAAACCAATGAGAAAATTGGACTTAGAAACACACAGCCTCCCATTTCTGGAATCACAGGGTGTTAGGAACAGTGGGGTCTTCTGCCGGGTGTGACCTTCTTCCTCAGCCTACCTCAGGTCCACTTGGGGGTCTGGTTACAAAGACAGCTGTCTGAGCTCCACTCCTGAGAGTCTGACTCAGTGAAGTTCTGACTCGGGACCCAGGAATCTGAATTTTCACAAGGATGCCTGGCGATTCTGGTGGAAAGCTTTAGACCATGATCTGAAAAGCAATGTCTTTCACCATCCACATTCTGTCCTGAGAGTAATGTCCACTAAATGTTCCAGTCATCCTTTCCTCCCACCTAACCCCACGCATGTGAATTTTGAGTTTTGTATGGGGTTCCATGCCTGCAGACCTGCCTCTCTACTGTGCAGCAGACACTCACGAAGGATCCCAATCATGGAGCTCCATGTGTGAGTTCCTTCTAAACTTCAGGCCTGGTTGCTGGAGTGTCTGGTTCTCTCAGAGGCCCTTTAGGTTAAAGTTTGAAGGTTTGTGTGCCTATAGTGTGCTGCTACTGTGGGGTCTGTAGAATGACTCCTGATCCAGAGGAGAGCCATATCTGATTAAAGATGATCCTGGTAATCACAAACCTCCTTGCCAGGGAACCAGGCTACAGCCCAGCGTGGATGAACTAGGCTACAGCCCAGAGTGGATGCCATTCTTCAAGCCGTCAGAGTGGGTTCCGTAATGAGCACATACATGGATCATGGCACATCCAATGAGAGGAAACGTGCCATAAAAAGGAGTCACCAATGTCTCTTCAGATGGATGCTCAGTTGGTGCCCTGATACCCAGCACTGCTGCAGCCACTTACGGAGACAAACACCTACAGAGTCCAAAGGTGAGTCAAGACAATGACGAGACATAGAACAGCTTTTCTTACCTATGGACTTCCAGTTACTGTGGACAATTTGCTTACTGCTGAGACTCTTAACTGGATTTCTGGTTAGAGTTCCCTTTTCTGTTAGCATTGAAGGCATCCAACTGAAACAGATAATGTTATGGTCTGAATGTTTTAGTTCAGTCCCTCAGTCATGTTCGACTCTTTACCAACCCATGGACTGTAGCATACCAGGCTTCCCTGTCCATCGCCAACTCCTGGAGCCTGCTCAAACTCATGTCCATTGAGTCAGTGATGCCATTCAACCATCTCATCCTCTGTCATCCCCTTCTTCTCCTGCCCTCAATCTTTCCCAGCATCAGGCTCTTTTCAAATGAGTCAATTCTTCGCATCAGGTGACCAAAGTATTGGAGCTTCAGCTTCAACATCATCCTTCCAATGAATATTCATGACTGACTTCCTTTAGGATTGGCTGGTTTGATCTCCTTGCAGTCCAAGGGACTCTCAAGAATCTTCTCCAACACCACAGTTCAAAGCTATCAATTCTTCAGCCCTCAGCTTTCTTTATGGTCCAACTCTCACATCCAAACATGACCACTGGAAAAAAACAGCTTTGACGAGGGGGACCTTTGTTGGCAAAGTAATATCTCTGCTTTTTAAAATGCTATCTAGCTTGGTCATAAGTTGTCTTCCAAGGAGCAAGCATCTTTTAATTTCATGGCTGCAGTCACCATCTGAATGTATGTGTCCTTCTATTTGTATCCCAAGGCCCCAGGTGATGTGTTAGGAGATAGAGCCATTGGGAGATGATTAGGTCATGAGCGGAACTAGTTTCCAAGAAGAAGTGAAGAGCCTCTTGATGAAAGTGAAAGAGGAGAGTGAAAAAGTTGGCTTCAAACTCAGCATTCAAAAAACTAAGATCATGGCATCCAGTCCCATCACTTCATGGCAGATAGATGGGGAAACAATGGAAACAGTGACAGACTTTATTTTAGGGGGCTCCAAAATCACTGCAGAGGGTGACTGCAGCCATGAAATTAAAAGACGCTTGCTCCTCGGAAGAAAAACTATGACCAGCCTAGACAACATATTAGAAAGCAGAGATATGATTTCGCCTACAAATATCCCTCTAGTCAAAGTGATGGTTTTTCCAGTAGTCATGTATGGATGTGAACGTTGGACAATAAAGAAAGCTGGGTGCTGAAGAATTGATGCTTTTGAACTGTGGTGTTGGAGAAGATTCTTGAGAGTTCTTGGACTGCAAGAGATCCAACCAGTCTGTCCTAAAGGAAATCAGTCCTGAATACTCATTGGAAGGACTTATGTTGAAGCTAAAGCTCCAATACTTTGGCCACCTAATGAGAAGAACTGACTCATTGGAAAAGACCCTGATGCTGGGAAAGGTTGAAGGCAGGAAGAGAAGGGGATGACAGAAGATGAGATGGTCGGAGGGCATCATCAACTCAATGGACATGAGTTTGAGCAAGCTCCAGGAGTTGGTAATGGACAGGGAGGCCTGGCCTGCTGCAGTCCATGGGGTCACAAAGAGTCGGACATGACTGAGTGACTGAACTGAACTGAAATGAGCAGGCTCCCATGTCATCCCACCAGGTAAGGAGACAAGTCTGCTCTCTGCCATTGAGAACCCTCAGATAACCAGGCTTCCAGTCTGATCTCAGACTTCCAGCCTCCAAAACTATGAGAAATAAATTTGTGTTGTTTATAAACCATCCAGTCTGTGGTATATGGTTATAGCCTCTGAAACAGACTACACAGAGAATACAAATGAACGGCAATTTGTTGAAGCTTCCTGGGGCTACTACTGCTGCTGCTGCTGCTAAGTCACTTCAGTCGTGTCCGACTCTGTGCGACCCCACAGACGGCAGCCCACCAGGCTCCCCTGTCCCTGGGATTCTCCAGGCAAGAACACTGGAGTGGGTTGCCATTTCCTTCTCCAGTGCATGAAAGTGAAAAATGAAAGTGAAGTCGCTCAGTCGTGTCTGACTCTTAGCGACCCCATGGACTGCAGCCTACCATGCTCCTCCATCCATGGGATTTTCCAGGCAAGAGTACTGGAGTGGGTTGCCATTGCCTTCTCCTGGGCTACTACTGAATATGTAAATGTATGTATTTAGCTATGAAGGTGCCAGTACCTCAGTCGTGTCCTTTTCTTTGTGACCTATGGATTGTAGCCCTCCAAGATCCTCCTTCCATGGAATTCTCCAGGCAAGAATACTAGAGTGAGTTGCCATGCCCTCCTCCAGCGGATCTTCCCAACCCAAGGAATGAACCTCAGTCTCATGCATTGCAGGCAGATTCTTTACTGTCTGAGCCACCAGAGTATGTATATCTATGCACTATATGTGCAGTATACGGTTTATATATGCTGTGTATGTTGGTATATATCACCAGAGTTTATCAGTAAACTTCCAGGTAAAATTTAATTTCTGCTTTTCTTGTATTCTTAAAATGAATAAATAATATGGTTCAATTTTAAGAAAACTTCAAGTATTGACCAAAAGCATGGCAAATAAAATTTAAACATTTTGCACTTGAAATTCAAATATCCCCTAAGGGAATTAGAAAAAAAAATTTTTTTGGTGTGAACTGTATTTTTTACTGAAGCAATTTTGATTTATAACTTTATATAAGCTTTATGGGTGCAGCATTGTTTTTACTTCTGTACGCCTGTGTCTACTTCTGTAAACCCTGCCCCATGTCCACCACCAAGCATGTAATTTCTATCCAACACCGTGAAGCTGATCCCCTTTACCCATTTTGCAGCCCTGTTTCTCCTCTGGTAACCACAGCCCTGCTCTCTGTATCTATACATTTGTTAGAAAATGTACTTCAAGGGGCCACTGCAAGGAGATCAAACCAGTCCATCCTAAAGGAAATCAGTCCTGAATATTCATTGGAAGGACTGATGCTGAAGCTGAAGCTCCAATACTTTGGCCACCTGATGCGAGGAACCAACTCAGTGGAAAAGACCCTGAGGCTGGGAAAGATTGAAGGCAGGAGGAGAAGAGAATGACAGAGGATGAGATGGTTGGAGGGCATCACCGACTCAATGGACATGAGTTTGAGCAAGCTCTGGGAGTTGGTGATGGACAGGGAGGCCTGGCCTGCTGCAGTCCATGGGGTCACAGAGAGTTGGACATGACTGAACGACTGAACAACGAGCCGGTATGCATGCCCTAGGATCACCCTAATGAGCAAGTGAGGAGTTGACACCCACTGAGACCATTGCTAAGAAGGGATAGTTTGCCTACTTTTTTCACCATCTTAGCTTTACCTGAAGAGGTGCCCCTCTCCAGGTTTAGGCAAAACACTGAAAAGCTTTACAAAATTTATATCCTGCCCCCACTCCAGAAAATACTCTTATAATCACCCTCTCCTGGAGGGTGTTCCCTGATACTCTACATGTGAATGGAGACTAAGTAGAAAAGGTAAGCAAATAAACAAAAACCTATCATTTGCAACAGTGCTCCTTTAAAATCCCATTGATCTCTTTCATTGATTATTCATTTTTTTTCCTTACTCCCCTATATTTCTATCACCTCAGTCTTTGTTGTTTTTTGTTTGTTTGTTTGTTTGTTTGTTTTTTAAGCCTAGGTGCATAATGAAACCATCTTGGGAGTTTTTAAAATACTAATGCAGGGCCTCACTCCAGAACAAGAATTTAGAGGCTCTGGTGTGGAAGGGGGGCATCCTGTTTAAATGTCAATGTACAGCAAAAACCACTAAAATATTGTAAAGTAATTAGCCTCCAGTTAAAATAAATAAATTAACTTAAAAAAAAATAAAATAAAGATCGCCCCGGTGACCCAGTAGCTGCTGGCAAAGACTCTGCCTGACAGTGCAGGAAATGCAAGAGACACATGTTTGATACCTGGGTAAGGAAGGTCCCTTGGAGGAAGAAATGGCAACCCACTCTAGTATTCTTGCCTGGAAAATCCCATGGACAGAAGAGCCTGGCAGGCAACAGGCCATGGGGTCACAGAGAGTCAAACAGAACTGGGTGACAAATCAGCAGCAGGTGACCCGAATGCACAGCGGAAAGGGAACCAGAGAGTCAGCCAGGGTTTACTTGTCCACCAGCCTCTTCAGAAGAGCTGGGTGGGTGAGCGAAATAGACACAGGCCTTTGTAAGGCTGCAGGAAGCTTGGTTTAAGTCTATATGCTGACGCCTCGACCTGTGAAGAAAAGTAAAATGACCAACTCTACAGAGTACTGTTCATAAAGACACATCAAACTTTGTAGAATTGTTTTCTTACTTTCTTTGACCTGCTTGTGATCATTTAATCTTGCAAAAGTGAGATAATTTAAGGATAATTTTAGAATAATTAATTGCTAATGTTAAAAAAATCATGCTTTTCAAAATTAAACTTTTTGTGGAAACACACTTTTTCTCAGCATAAAGCAAGGAGGGTTCTAAATGTAAGTTGTTTTGATTGTGAGAGAAAAATATATGAGCTTCCACAATTATCATTCACTGAACTGAGATGTGAAAGGGAGGTCCTTGTTTGTTTCATTGGTTTTGCAATTTTATAGTAATTCATCTTGTCATTAGGCTCATACCCTGGACGGTAAAGTGTCTAGATAGAAAAAACTGTTGTTAACTGTATTCATTTTTGTTATATATACATTAATATTTATCATGATTAGATACCATCACCAACTTAATGGACATGAGTTTGAGCAAACTTCAGGTGATAGTGAAGGACAGGGAAGCTTGGCATGCTGCAGTCCATGGGGTCTCAAAAAGCCAGACACAATTTAGTGAACAAACAACAATAACAACATAATTATTAATATAAAATATATTACATAATATTAATAATATAATCATTAATATATGATATTATTTATGTAAATTAATTAAATATTAAAGTATTTTTGTGCAAGTTATTAATGTTATATGACATTCAGTTTTAATTCATTTTTGCATGTCTAATCATAAATATATCATTCTATGGAAAGTTCTTCTATAGATTTGAAATTGATTTTCTCTGATCCCAGAAGGGGCACTAGAGTGAAGTGAAACTAACATGTATCAGTGACCTGGTATTTTCTAGACTTTTTCAATAACATATCTGATTTAACAGTCACTGTAGCCTCATCATGTAAGTGTTCATTCCCGCTCACAGGTGAACGGTGAGTCCCAGAATGAAGGCGTGACCTCTCGGAAGCCACAGGTCAAGCACGTGCTTGAAACAGGACCAGAACCAAACACGCAGATGTTGAGGGAGTAGACCCTCAGTTCAGCTGAGGAAGAAGTTTCTTGTAAGTGGAGCTATCTGTCATGGGGATGACAGCCCCTGGTAAGGTCTGATCACAGGGGAGATATCTCGGCAGAGGTTTAACATATGTGTTTACTCTTGAGAAGAATTTTCTTTCCTTCCCCGTCCGATAAACATCCTCTCATCCTTCAGAGCCTGGCTCAAAGTCACTCCTCTGAGAATGCATTCTTGACTTCCTGGCCCCTTTGTCTTGTATTAAACAAAACCTTGTCCACACCCCTGCAGTTCACTCCACATTGCATGGCACGAGTTGACGCCACCAAGGTTCCCACCAGTTTCCTAGTCCCATTGTCTTAGTGCAGCGGTTTGCACATGGTAATGACTGGAATAATATTAATCAATAGAACGAATATTCAAGAGTTAGTGCCGTAGTCAGACTTCTCCAGAGAAATGGAACCAATAGGATGCCCACTTACATATATACATAGTTGTTGTTCAGGAGCTCAGTCACGTCCAACTCCTTGGGACGCCATGGACTGTGGCATGCCAGGCTTCCCTGTCTTTTACCATCTCCCAGAGTTTGCTCAAACTCACGTTCATTGAGTCAGTGATGCCATCCAACCATCTCATAGTAAATATGTACATGAAGAGAGGTTTATTTTGGGAATTGTCCCATGTAATTGTGTGGGCTAGAAAGTTTGAATACTAAAGGGGAAACCATCAGGCTGGACATTCTGGCAGGATACTCCTGCTACAATCTTGGGTCCAAAGGTGGTCTAGAGACAGAATTCCTTCTTTTTAGGGGGAACCTCAGACTTTTCTCTAAAATCTTCAGCTGATTGGATTAGGCCCATCCACATAATGAAGCATAATCTGCTTTACCCTATATCTACTGATTTAAACGTTAATCACATCTATTAATAAAAAAAATACTTCCAAAACAAGATCTAGAATGGTGCTTGAGCAAACAACGGGGTAGCACAACCACAATTAGGCAACTGCTGCATACAATTAACCCTCACAGTCAGTGCCTGTGTGCATGCTAACGCGCTTCAGTTCAATTCAGTTCAGTTCAGTCGCTCAGTCTTGTCCGACTCTTCGAGACCCCATGAATCACAGCACGCCAGGCCTCCCTGTCCCTCACCAACTCCCAGAGTTCACTCAAACTTACGTCCATTGAGTCGGTGATGCCATACAGCCATCTCATCCTCTGTTGTCCCCTTTTCCTCCTACCCCCAATCCCTCCCAGCATCAGAGTCTTTTCCAATGAGTCAACTCTTCACATGAGGTGGCCAAAGTACTGGAGGTTCAGCTTCAACATCATTCCTTCCAAAGAACATCCAGGACTGATCTCCTTTAGAATGGACTGGTTGGATCTCCTTGCAGTCCAAAGGACTCTCAAGAGTCTTCTCCAACACCACAGTTCAAAAGCATCAGTTCTTCAGCGCTCAGCTTTCTTCACAGTCCAAACCTCACATCCATACATGACCACAGGAAAAACCATAGCCCTGACTAGACAGACCTTTGTTGGCAGAGTAATGTCTCTGCTTTTCAGTATGCTATCTAGGTTGGTCATAGCTTTCCTTCCAAGGAGTAAGCATCTTTTAATTTCATGGCTGCAATCACCATCTGCAGTGATTTTGGAGTCCAAAAAATGAAGTCTGACACTGTTTCCACTGTGTTTCCCCATCTATTTCCCATGAAGTGATGGGACTGGATGCCATGATCTTTGTTTTCTGAATGTTGAGCTTTAAGCCAACCTTTACACTCTCCTCTTTCACTTTCATCAAGAGGCTTTTGAGTTCCTCTTCATTTTCTGCCATAAGGGTGGTGTCATCTGCATATCTGAGATTATTGATATTTCTTTCTGGCAATTTTGATTCCAGCTTGTGGTTCTTCCAGCCCAGGGTTTCTCATGATGTACTCTGCATAGAAGTTAAATAAGCACGGTGACAATATACAGCCTTGACGTACTCCTTTTCCTATTTGGAAGCAGTCTGTTGTTCCATGTCCAGTTCTAACTGTTGCTTCCTGACCTGCATATAGGTTTCTCAAGAGGCAGATCAGATGGTCTGGTATTCCCATCTCCATGTCCAACTCTGTGACCCCCATGGAATTGAGCCCCCCAAGCTCCTCTGTCCATGGGATTCTCCAAGCAAGGATACTGGAGTGGGTTGCCTTGCCCTCCTCCATGGGATCTTCTCAACCCAGGAATCAAATTTTCATCTCTTATGTCACAATCAGTAAAGGACATCAAACTAATTTGGTAATATCCAGATCCTGAATTTCCCAAGCGAGTAAAATTTTAAATCGCATAAAATTCAGTCAGTTCAGTTCAGTTGTTCCGTCATGTCCGACTCTACACGACCTCATGGACCACAGCATACAAGGCCTCCCTGTCCATCACCAACTCCCAGGGTTTACTCAAACTCATCTCCATTGAGTCTGTGATGCCATACAAACATCTCATCCTCTGTCATCCCCTTCTCCTCCTGCCTTCAATCTTTCTCATCATCAGGGTCTTTTCAAATGAGTCAGCTCTTCACATCAGATCGCCAAAGTATTAGAGTTTCAGCTTCAGCATCAGTCCTTCCAATGAACACCTAGGACTGGTCTCTTTTAGGATGGACTATTTGGATCTCCTTGCAGTCCAAGGGACTCTCAAGAGTCTTCTCCAACACCACAGTTCAAAAGCATCAATTCTTTGGCACTCAGCTTTCTTTAGAGTCCAAATTTCACTTCCATACATGACTACTAGAAAAATCATAGCCTTGATGAGACAGACCTTTTTTGGCAAAGTAATGTCTCTGCTCTTTAATATGCTGTCTAGGTTGGTCATAACTTTCCTTCCAAGGAGTAAAGGTATTTTAATTTCATGGCTGTAGTCACCATCTGCAGTGACTTTGAAGCCCTAAAAAAATAAAGTCTGCCACTGATATCATTCTTTCTCCATCAATTTGCCATGATGTGATGGGACTGGATGCCATGATCTTAGTTTTCTGAATGCTGAGCATTAAGACGACTTTTCCACTCTCCTCTTTCACTTTCATCAAAAGGCTCTTTAGTTCTTCTGCACTTTCTGTGATAAGGGTGGTGTCATCTGCATATCTGAGGTTATTGATATTTCTCCCAGCAACCTTGATTCCAGCTTGTGTTTCATCCAGACCAGCATTTTGCATGATGTGCTCTGCATATAAGTTAAATAAACAGGGTGACAATATACAGCCTTGATATACTCCTTTTCCTATTTGGAACCAGTCTGTTGTTCCGTGTCCAATTCTAACTGTTGCTTTCTTACATGCATACAGATTTCTCAAGAGGCAGGTCAGGTGGTCTGGTTTTCCCATCTCTCTCAGAATTTTCCACAGTTTATTGTGATCCTCACAGTCAAAGGCTTTGGCATAGTCAATAAAGCAGAAATATATATTTTTCAGAAACTTTCTTGCTTTTTTGATGATCCAATGGATGTTGGCGATTTGATCTCTGGCTCTTCTGCCTTTTCTAAAACCAGGTTGAACATTTGGAAGTTCACGGTTCATGTATTGCTGAAGCCGGGCTTGGAGAATTTTGTGCATTACTTTACTAGCGTGTGAGATGAGTGCAATTGTGTGGTAGTTTGAGCATTCTTTGGCATTGCCTTTCTTTGGGATTGGAATGAAAACTGACCTTTTCCAGTCCTGTGGCCACTGCTGAGATTTCCAAATTTTCTGGCATATTGAGTGCAGCACTTTCACAGCATCATCTTTCAGGATTTGAAATCGCTCCACTGGAATTCCATCACCTCCACTAGCTTGTTTGTAGTGATGCTTTCTAAGGCCTACTTGACTTCACATTCCAGGATGTCGGGCTCTAGGTAAGTGATCACACCATCATGATTATCTGGTCATAAGGCCTTTTTTGTACAGTTCTGTGTATTCTTGCTACCTCTTAATACCTTCAGCTTCGGTTAGGTCCATACCACTTCTGTCCTTCATTGGGCCCATCTTTGCATGAAATGTTCCCTTGGTATCTAATTTTCTTGAAGAGATCTCTAGTCTCTTCCATTCTATTGTTTTCCTCTATTTCTTTGCACTGATAAGTGAGGAAGGCTTTCTTATCTCTCCTTGCTATTCTTTGGAACTCTGCATTCATATGGGTTTATCTTTCTTTTTCTCCTTTACTTTTCACTTTTCTTCTATTCACATCTCTTTGTAAGGCCTCCTCAGATAGTCATTTTGCTTTTTTGCATTTCTTTTTCTTGGGGGTGGTCTTGATCCCTGTCTCCAGTACAATGTCACGAACCTCCATCCATAGTTCATCAGGCACTCCATCTATCAGATCTAGTCCCTTAAATCTATTTCTCACTTCCACTGTATAATCATAAGGGGTTTGATTTAGGTCATACCTGGATGGTCTAGTGGTTTTCCCTATTTTCTTCCATTTAAGTCTGAATTTGGCAATAAGGAGTTAATGATCTGAGCCACAGTCAGCTCCTGGTCTTGTTTTTGCTGACTGTATAGAGCTTCTCCATCTTTGGCTACAAAGAATATAATCAATCTGATTTTGGTGTTGACCATCTGGTGATGTCCATGTGTAGAGTCTTCTCTTGTGTTGTTGGAAGAGGGTGTTTGCTATGATCAGTGCATTCTCTTGGCAAAACTCTATTAGCCTTTCCCCTGCTTCATTTTGTACTCCAAGCCCAAATTTGCCTGTTACTCCATTTGCATTCCAGTCTCCTTTAATGAAAAGGACATCTTTTTGGAGTGTTAGTTCTAAAAGATCTTGTAGGTCTTCATAGAACTGTTCAACTTCAGCTTCTTCAGCACTTGGATTACCATGGTATTGAATGGTTTGCCTTGGAAACGAACAGAGATCATTCTGTCGTTTTTGAGATTGCATCCAAGTACTGCATTTTGGACTCTTTTGTTGACCTTGATGTCTACTCCACTCCTTCTAAGGAATTCTTGTCTACAGTAGTAGACATAATGGTCATCTGAGTTAAATTCACCCATTCCAGTCCATTTTAGTTTGGTGATTCCTAAAATGTCAACGTTCACTCTTGTCATCTGCTGTTTGACCACTTCCAATTTGCCTTGATTCATGGACCTAACATTCCAGGTTCCTATGCAATATTTCTCCTTACAGAGTCAAACTTTACTTCCATCACCAGTCACATCCACAACTGCGAGTTGTTTTTGCTTTGGCTCCATCTCTTCATTCTTTCTGGAGTTATTTCTCCACTGATCTCCAGTAGCATATTGAGCACCTGCTCACCTGGGGAGTTCATCTTTCAGTGTCCTATCTTTTGCCTTTTCACATTGTTCATGGGGTTCTCAAGGCAAGAATACTGAAGTGGTTTGCCATTCCCTTCTCCAGTGGACCACATTCTGTCATAAAATTAGGGCTAACCAATATGATTAACTTAAAGCTCAACATTCAGAAAACTAAGATTATGGCATCCAGTCCCATCACGTCATGGCAGATAGATGGGGAAACAGTGGAAACAGTGTCAGACTTTATTTCTGTGGGCTCCAAAATCACTGCAGATGGTGCCTGCAGCCATAAAATTAAAAGACGCTTGCTCCTTGGAAGGAAAGTTATGACCAACCTAGACAGCATATTAAAAAGCACAGACATTACTTTGCCAACAAAGGGTCCATCTAGTCAAGGCTATGGTTTTTCCAGTAGTCAGGTATGGATGTGAGAGTTGGACTGTGAATAAAACTGAGTACTGAAGAATTGATGTTTTTGAACTGTGGTGTCCGAGAAGACTCTTGAGAGTCCTTTGGACTGCAAGGAGATCCAACCCGTCCATCCTAAAGGAAGTCAGTCCTGAATATTCATTGGAAGGGCTGATGTTGAAGCTGAAACTCCAATACTTTGGTGATCTGATGTGAAGAGCTGACTCATTTGGAAAGTTTCTGATGCTGGGGAAAATTGAAGGCAGGAGGAGCAGGGAATGACAGAGAATTAGATGTTTGGATGGCATCACCGACTCAATGTAGATGAGTTTGAGTAAACTCTGGGAATCAGTGATGGACAGGGAGGCCTGGCGTGCTGCAGTCCATGGGGTTGCAAAGAGTAGGACATGACTGAGCGACTAAACTGAACTGAATATGATTTCTCAGCTCTGTTTTTGCTTATCTTTTCTTTTTTTTTTTTTTTTTGCCAAATTAAGAAATTAAACATCAGACATTAGTATCATTCAAAGAATTTAAAAAAATAAGAAACTGAACAGATGTAATAGTATAAAATATATTTGAAAAATACAGATTTAAAAACATAGTACCAGTATATTTAACCATATTTAACCAGTATATTTAGGTTTTGTTTTCAGTCACTAAATTGAACCCAACTCCTTTGAGACCCCACGGACTGTAGCCCAGCTGGCTCTTCTGTCCATGGGATTTTCCAGGCTAGAATCCTGGAGTGGGTTGTCATTTCCTCCTCCAGGGGATCTTTCTGACCCAGGGATCAAACCCAAGTCTTCTGCATTGGCAGGTGGATTCCTTCCCACAGAGCCACCTGGGAAGACCATATTTAAGCTAACGCTGGTTTATAGACTAAACAGTGCTCTCTATGCTGAGATTCTTGATTCTAATGTCCTAACACTTTGCATGTGGACTAATATTAAGAAGGCTACATGCACATCCCCCGCCCACAATCCATCCTTCTGTCCTCCCTGTACCATTTCCACCCTTTGTAATGCTCTTATTTTCTTCCCCTCACTCATTCTGCCAGTCATTTGTGGCTCCTATGAGGACACTTGTTTCATTTAAGCCATATTACTTGCAATGCTTCTCCTCCAAAGAGTAGTAGAACCAATTCAAATGAGTTTCTCCCATAAGAAACAGCATAACATGAAATCTAAAGGTACGGTGGGCTTCAATATTGATCCAATACAGTTACCCTGTCTCAAGATTCCTCCTTCTCTGTCCCCCTCTGTAGGCCAGCAAACTAGCTGGTAGCAAGAGAGCGAAAGTCATCTTTAACCTTACATTTACATAGTGCAAGACCATGAGAAATTGAGAAAAGGTCACTGCCAGAGTTGTTAACAAGATAAAGAGAGACACTCCAAAAGCACCCATAAAAATCCCCTTGTCATCACTTGCCCAGTTGGGTCTCAAGTCTGTTCCTCTTACTAAATAGCAAAGTAGAATTACCCTTAAATCAGTCTAGGTCATTCCTAGGACTGGGACATATGGGGGTCTTTGAAAATGAGTGAATTGCAAAAACAAGTCAAGATTCCATTTGGAAGAAAGGAAGTGGTTTCTGAAGCTGCAGTAACAATATCTACTGAAGTCTCTTCCATTATTCATCCAATGTTCACACATGAGCTACATGCATACACTCACAAAACTGCTTATACCCATAAAAATGCATTAATCTCCTCTCAAAAATTAGACAATACAAAGTCTTGTTGATGCTCTCAAATTGTAGTGCTGGAGAAGGCTCTTGAGATTCCCTCGGACTGCAAAACAGTCAAGCCTAAAGGAAATCAACCCTGAATATTTACTGGAAGGTCTGATGCTGGCTAAAACATGAATACTCTGGCCACTTGATGTGAAAAGTCATTGGAAAAGACCCTGATGCTGGGAAAGCTTGAACACAAGAGAAAGGGGTATGCAGAGTATGAGATGGTTAGATAGCATCACTGACTCAATGGACGTGAATTTGAGCCAACTCTGGGAAATAGTGAAGGGCAGGGAAGGCTGGTGTTCTATAGTCCATGGGGTTGCAAAGAGTCAGACACGACTCAACTACTGTAGGAGACAAGGGTTCCATTCCTGGGTTGGGAAGATCCCTTGGGGAAGGAAACGGCCACCCACCCCAGTATTCTTGCCTGGAAAATCCCATGGACAGAGGAGCCACTGTAGTCCATGTGGTTATAAAGAATCAGACATGACTTAGTGACTAAACTACAACAGCAAGATTACTTCTTTACGTTAAGTTCTTACTGATAACTGCAAGAGGCAGCAGATGTAGCCCCAAATCCAGATTTGTTTTTTCCATCACAGTCCCTTAAAATTCAACCATCAGTAGTCATCATAGATTAGAGTTTGGCTCACTATATTGCTTTGGCATGGGAAAAACTGCCAACAACCCAGCCCAGGAAAAAAAAAAAAAAAAATATTTCTAGCCACCTTACCCCTGCCTCCTTCCCATGGTATCTGTCCCTGTTTTAGGCTTGTTCCCTGCAATAGCTCGTTTCTGGTCATCAAATTATGTGGGATACAAGAAACAGAAAAAAAAAATGCTCTTATCACCAAACTCCTAGTAAAAGCTGTGCTCTTGGAAATATATTTTGGAAACACTCGTTGAGCAAAAGACAGTAAACAGTATAGCGATTTCTTTAGAAGGAGTGACTTGATGTTACGGCAGAAAGCAGCAGACTCTTAATGAAGACAGCTGCATACTCCTGCCATTCATCAGCACAAAGTTTTCCTTTTGTAATGGGTTAAGTGGGTAGGTGATTAAAATATGAGAAATGGTTATTTTCTACCACAAATGTCTGTACTTAGCTGGTATAGAGATTCAAAATTGAGTGTCTCAACTCTAGAAACTTACAGGGATTTGTGTTATTAATATTTAAAGACCTGTCTTCAACTTGTCAAGATAAATATCTCTATATATTGTTTATTTTCAGGTGCTAGAATCTCTATGTATACATTTGGTCTAAAATCAACCTTATGTTTTCTGTCTTCTATTTGGATTGTCTTAAGGAGATGACAGTAACTAATTCACAGGTCTGAATTTTAAAATCCTGTACATATTAGCCCCTTTCTGTGATGATTTACTGACATCTTAGACATTCTACTTTCATTTAAAAAAAATTAGATGTATTGCATTTATGATATGCCATGGGTAGCTCTTTCTTATCTCCTCTCATCAATTTTTATAGGTCTTCCAGTGCTGCATGGATCCAATACTCCTAGATTATTTAAAATCCCTAAATATCCCCTGAAATATGAGCACCTACGATAGTTGCTGGGGGAATTCATGAATTTTCCCTGGAAATTTATGTCACAGATGCAGTGTTGAGACTTTTTATCCCTTTGCTTTGACTTTTCTGCCAGCTGTCTCCTGAGCTCTGGGTGAATATATTTATCTTAGTTTGTCTGAAAAGGCACTCCGGGATCCGCAATCTGAACTTGATGAAGGATTGACCATTGAAAGTGGCTTTTTAAAAGACATTTTGGTTAAAAGTCATTTCAACAAAGAAAAACAACTTGTAGAAAGTGTATACATAGTCAGTAATATTCTAGAGATAGGCAGGCCCTAGAGGGCAGTCAGTGAATCTCATACCAGTGCTCATTTTTAAATTCTCCAGCCTGGCTGAGAACTAAATTTCTTCTTACAGAAGTAGAGAGGCTGCTATCCTCATGAACTCCTTTCCCAAGGATCAGAGGAAAGCAGATCACATGATCAAATACCTGGTTTCAATTTGGAATATCATCTATTCCTGGGAAGATTCTCCCCTGACCCATAATCTTTCTATTGAGATGGGAAAAGATGCTTTCCACCGAGTGCCAGGAAAATAAACACACCAGTGATGGATCACCAACTGAGTAATGTCAGTAAACCTAAGCCTGGAAAGAAGCAGTTGCACACAGAGGAAAGGCACTTCTCACCTTATATCTGCAGAACAAATGCCCTTGAGAACACAGCTTTGATTTTGCAGAACGGAATTTGAAAGATTCCCCAGAGTGCCTTCTAAAATATAGACCTTTAGTTTCAAAAGATGCTCTGATGATCTCACTTGTAATTAATAACTGCTTACTGAAGAATGAACAGGGTTTTTATAATAAAATGTCTCTTTGACATAGACTATTGCTAAAATGTAAATAAAACCTGGGAAACACACCCAGACACACATTAAAATCAAAATACACACATGATCCCTGATACAGATACAGGAACAAGGAAGGGTGAGATCGAATTGACAGAGGGAGAGAATTGAAGGAAAAGGGCTGATGGAGAAGGAAAGAAGGGAAGACCAGGAGAATAAAAAATGAAGAATAAAGCAAGTTCCGATTAGACTGTGAGTCTGAAAAGCCCCTCTCCTTTCCAGCCCTTTGAGAGTTTACTTATCTGACAACCCTGTTCACAGCTCTCCAATGTCCCTCTCTTCCTCCAAACTTTAGAGCCTTTGATGACTAGAATTACCAGAGTAGCCCTCAGAAAGGAAACTGCTAATCTGTATTGAAGCGTCAGTGACCGGATCTATGGACACCTAGAGACCAAGCTGCAGGCTGGACCTGGCTGCCGGGTCAGAAGTTCAAGGTCTCCATCCCGCTCAGCCTCGGACGTGGTGGACGTGAAGACACCCACAGGCCCCAGGACCACCAGTTACCACATGTACTGAAAACTGGCCTAAAAATTATGCTCCATCTCAGAAAGAGGCATGGCTTTTCTCCAATGCATTTGTTTTTAATGTTTAACAAGCTGACAGGAGCGATTACTCAAGGACTCAGGGCAGACTTACTGGTTACTTCAACACAAACAAATCATCACCAGGCTGTCAGGACCTGCACAGTGTCCATTCTACAAAACAGGCCTCATGAAAAGTGAGCCATCCTCTCCAATTCCTCGCCCCACTCCCCAAACAATTGTTTGTTGTGTTTTCATTAAAAAGGTGGGAGGAAAGATTTTCCACAAAGGTGGGTTGTGGGAAACAAACAGAACTGGGGTGGGTCTGAAAGGCCCATAACCAGGTCACCATCTGCTTTCATTCCTTAATCAGATAAAAGCTCTCCTCCAAACCGTTTATGCTCCCAGCTAAATTGTCTACGAAGGTGCCATGCCCTCGAGCCTTAGACATTCAGAATAAGTAAACCCCACCGCAGTCCATGTTAGGAAACATTCTGGAACTCATCACGGGACCAAACGTCACTCCCTTGTAAAAGAATCACTTAATTTTTTTAATGTGTTCCCTAAAATACAAAGCTAGTTTAAGTTTTCAGTGATTTAATGCTGATCTTGCTGTAAACTCTGGGCTGGGACTCCCAGCAGGATTTGATGCAGAAGCAAAAGGGGAGTTGGAGGCTGCGGTTTCCGATTCATGAAGGTCTCCGAAGGGAACACACCAGCATACCTTGTCATTTCTGACCTGAGCGTGAGAGCAAGCCTCCTCCTGCTTTCTCAGCCTCCTGCCCTCCTGACTCACGAAACAGAGCCTCCGAGCCCCTCGGAGTGGGCTGCAGCACCAGACCCCACAGCTGGCCTGCATGCTTGGAGGAACACAGCAGCTTAGGACAGATCAGAGAAAGTCACTCTTAAGGATCATGTTAGGAGAGTCAGCGTCATTAGCACAGTAACCTGGGTGGCCCAGACCTGCCAAGTCCCCTTTGAGCCCCCAGCTTGGCTTCCAGGCTTTGATTAATGGATGGTATGAGCAATTAGGAGACCCTCGCATGATGGAATCGCTATACCTTCCAAGGCAGTTTTTATCTTTTGCTCAAAGTTAATGAAGAGTAAACAAGGAGTGGAGATAAACTCAGGCAGACAAGAATCAAATCCCCTCCGTAACACCACAATTCTTCATTTCTGCGGTTCTGAGAATTCAACCCACCAAAGGGGCCAAAGAGCCCATTTGTTTGCAAGAACTGATGAATAATTCTGCACTTTTGACTCAGCTGAATGTTTTCTTTGCATTTGTCCAGGTATTTGAAGAAGATAAGAGCTAAATGACAGTTTAAAAGGTATTAAGTAAATGTACACACAAACATAAGCGATCACATCTACCTTAGAGGTCCTTCAGACCAGCAGATGTCACATCAATACAGGCAACTGATGATACTGCTTACCTTTTAAAAAGTGTCCTGCAGCCATCTGGGTCTGTTAACATTTTTTACTGAATTAGTGCCTGTGATTTGGGCAAGGGAAAGAAAAAATGTAAGATGTTAACTAAAGCTAGCAGCCAGGGGGACGTGCTTTGTCTTCAGTGCGCCTTTCACTTAAGGGTCAGGAGATTCAATTTCATCTCTCATAGTTGAGGTCAGACACCTCCCCCTTGTGGTTCAGTGTAACTGGCTCAATCCTGTTACCATCCACGTTCCGATACTGTGCTTCCACAGGTAGGGCCCTGGACAAGCAAACAGGTGAGTGACATTTGTGTCATTGCCACCAATCCTATGGTCCTCAAGCGAGAATGAACCACAATGAGCATAGGACCTTAACACTAGCGAGAATTAATTCAGGACATACTTGTCGACATACAGTGAATTTCACCTGGAAATCTCAGTGTTCTGTTATTGGCTATATCATTAGCACAGGTTGTTGGGATTATTTTTAAAAATTGTGTGCAGCATGCATAAGTAAAGGAAGGGATAAAAATTACTCAAGAATATGTTAAGAGTATCTGCAAATCAGTAAAAGAAAATATTCACACACTATTAGAAATTGAGCAAAGTAAATGAACAGGCAATACATGAAGAATTTTTACTGCCAATTAATACAGAAAATAAACTTATTATCATTAGTGGTCAAGTAAATACTAATTATAACAATAACTAAATATTATTTTTCATGCAGTAGATTTGAAAAAAAATTTAAGTGATTGAAAAAAATGTGAGAAACTGGCAGTATCATACAATTTTAATGGGAGTGCTGTACTCAGTCGCTCAGTCATGTCCAACTCTTTGCAACTCCAAGAACTATAGTCTGCCATGTTCATCTGTCCATGGGGATTCTCCAGGCAAGAATACTGGAGTGATCCCCATCCTGAACCCCCCTTCCCTTCTCCCTCCCCGTGCCATCCATCTGGGTAGTCCCAGTGCACCAGCCCCAAGCATCCAGTATCATGCATCAAACCTGGACTGGAGATTCATTTCATATATGATATTATACATGTTTCAATGCCATTCTCCTAAATCACCCCACCCTTTCCCTCACCCACAGAGTCCAAAAGCCTGTTTTATATATCTGGGTCTCAAATTAACCTCCAATTAAAATAAATAAATTTATATTTTTTAAAAAAAGAATACTGGAGTGAGTTGCCATGCCCTCTTCCAGGGATCTTCCCAACCCAGGGACTGAACCCGGATCTCCCACATTGCAGGCAGATTTGTTACCGTCTGAGTCACCAGGGGAGCCTTTTAATGGGAATATAAGTTGGTAAAATATTTATTAAGTGCTAATTGTCAGTACCGTCAAAAATGTAATTTTTGTTTGATCTAGAAATTGGAGTTCTAGGAAACTCTTTTTATAAGAACATTCCTAAAGAAAAAAGCTTTTGCATTTAAGAATATTTATCGCCACATCTGGCATAGTAGTAAATATTATAAATGTGCATCGGTGCTCTTAATTCTTTCCTTTATCAGGTTTGTGGGAACATGAAGTTGTCCACTGATCTGGGAATGTTAATATCCCTTCTCTCCTCCCCCCAGAATTCTATTAGTTTTGATTCGGGAACATTCCACAGCTTGAATAAGGTCCCAAGAGCTCTTTTCTGCCTCTTCTGGTGTCAAACAGCACAGCAAGTTTGAGAACTGGCATATTGCATGAACCCCCTTTCTTACGTGTCTGACTGCCATTTCAAACCTTCAGCTTCATCCTACCCTAAAAGCCCAAATAAATACAAGAGAATGGCGCTCATCTCCTGCTGTTGGAACTCCCACATAGGTTTTAAGACTCACTCCTCATAGTCTGATGCCATTTCTTTAAAGGGAATCATGCCAAGTGCCTTGGCTAAACACATCTTATTTACACACTTGGGGCAAAGAGAAATAGATTAAGTATGGGCTGTGTGGGATTAGGGATGGCTTCTGGAACTGGAAAACTTGGCTACTCTCTACTGCCCTGCATTCATGAAGATTGGAATGAAGGGACTGCTATCAGTAAAAACAATAAACATCCTCCAGAGAAACAGAGCCTCTTAGAATGGAGAACAGCCAATGGATTCATGGTTGGAGCAGAAACATCAGCATGTGCTCTGGTCCAGCCTGAATTCTCAATCACAACTTCTCAGATGCTGTAGTCTCAGGCAGGTACACTGAGATGGCCGACCACAGAGGATAAGTTACACCTGACTCCACAAGTCAGTTACCTTCATTCTCCAGACTATTGTTGCCTCTTCTTTTCTATCTTCATTTTGCTTTCCTAATGGTGTAGATAATAGTCATAAGAAGAAAAGATATTAGTTTGAACATTAACAATATACCAGGCACCAGGAGGTACTGTACTGAAATTCAGTTAACTCAAAGAATAATCTATTTGAGGTAAATGACATTGTACCTATTTTAGACATTGTAATTTGAAGCTCAGAGAGTTTAAATAACTCACCAGTAGTCACACATCAACTTCCCTTGGCTTCCATTTACAAATTCTCAACTCTGTCTAAAACGGCAAGATAACAAAATAGAGGAAGATTAATGGCAAATAACAAATCTAAGTGTAGGTAAGAAACCTGAAAAAAACAAAGAACACTTTTTTTAAAAAGGTCACAATTTACCTTTATCCATTCTATTTCGGTGGGGCTGAACTTCATTGCACTTCAGTCTTGATGGAATAAAACTCAGAGAATCGAATTTGTAGATTATTCAAGATGATAGCTCCTTGTGGACATGAAAGACTCCTTTATTGGAAGAAATAAAAGGAAAATAACCCCAAAATCACAACCCTAGAATTATAACCTTATTCAAAAGCCAAAAAGCAGTACCAGTTATCTGTTAAATTCATGCATACTTAAAAATTCAATAATGACTGTGTTGTGAATACCAACTTCAAAAAATGATCAGACTTGTGTATAATGAATATGCTTTCATATAAAAGGGAAAATAAATGACACTTCTTTGCCATAAATTAGAATTTATGCCTATCAGGATTTTCCAGAACATTTCTTATTTAAAAATAGCATAAATATATGTATATAGGATAGGCTTCCTTCATAGCTCAGTAGGTAAAGAAGTTGCCTGCAATTCAGGAGACCCAGTTTCAATTCCTAGGTCAGGAAGATCCCCTGGAGAAAGAGATGGCAACTCACTCCAGTATTCTTGCCTGGAAAATCCCATGGACAGAGGACCCTTGCAGGCTACAGTCCATGGGGTCACAAGAGTCGGACATGACTTAGGGACTAAATCACCCAAACCATATATATATGTATGTATATGCACTGTATCCTAGTTGTTTTTATTAAATATATTTAGCATATTTTATTAAACATATTTGGTTACTTTAGTTTTAAAAATTGAAGATGTTTTTATCTGTGATCAAAAAATATCCATATCAAGAAAAATGCTATCATTTTCATTTTGATGTTAAAAAAGAAAGAAGCAAGCACTCACTTAGATTACTTGCCAGGAGCGATAGAAGACACAGTCATGTACATATCTTCTGTGCTCCCTGTTTTGGGTTTTTATTTTTTCCTCCAGAGTCTTTCATGTACACAACATGGAATTTTGCAGTGATTAAAAAGAGTTATTGACTTGGGTCATTGATATTAGTGCTTTAGTTTCCCACTGAGCACAAAAAGGATCAAAAACATAATAGTAGATGCTTAGCCTCTAGGGTGGGTTTTCCAGGTGACCCTAGTGGTAAAGGACATGCTTGCTAGTGCAGGAGGCATAAGAGATGTGGGTTCAATCCCTGAGCTGGGAAGATCCCCTGCAGGAGAGTATGACAACACACTCCAGGGTTCTTGCTTGGAAAATCCCATGGACAGAGAGCCTGGTGGGCTACAGTCCATAGGATCACAAAGACTCTGACACCACTAAAGGGACTTAGTATGCATCCACGCAGCCCCTAGGGTACCATATTCATACAGGAGAGCCCAAAGAATGAAATGAATGCATAAAAGCTATAAAATGTTACTTGCACTCCTATTTTCAGGGGGTAAAATAATTTGATCATAGACGTGTACTTCATAAAATTGAAATAATGTAATTGTTTTTGTTTTTATTCCTGTGTTAAAACATGACAAGGGAAGGCCGAATTTACATAATCCTGGATGGTATCACCAACTCAATGGACATGAGCCTGAGCAAGCTCCAGGAGTTGGGGATGGACAGGGAAGCCTGGCGTGCTACAGTCCATGGGGTCGCAAAGAGTCAGACAGGACTAAGACGTTGAACTGAACTGAACTGAGGACAGGAAAAAAAAAAAAAAAAAAAAACCAGAAAGGTCCTGGTTTTAAGCACAAGAAAATAAATACCTGTAAGTTGTTCCTGAGGCACTGAAGAACCCCATCACCAAGGGCTGGATTCATTGAAGGAGGCATGTATTAAGATAACTGAAAACACTGCTCTTTTTTAATTCTGGTTATTATTTAACTTATATCCAGAGCACATCGTGAGAAATGCTGAGGTGGAAGAAACACAAGCTGGAATCAAGACTGCCAGGAGAAATATCAATAACCTCAGATGTGCAGATGATACCACCCTCATGGCAGAAAGTGAAGAGGAACTAAAAAGCCTCTTGATGAAAGTGAAAGAGGAGAGTGAAAAGGTTGGCTTAAAGCTCAACATTCAGAAAACGAAGATCATGGCATCTGGTCCCATCACTTCATAGGAAATAGATGGGGAAACAGTGGAAACAGTGTCAGACTTTATTTTGGGGGGCTCCGAAATCACTGCAGATGGTGATTGCAGCCATGAAATTAAAAGATGCTTACTCCTTGGAAGAAAAGTTATGACCATCCTAGATAGCATATTAAAAAGCAGAGACATTACTTTGCCAACAAAGGGTCCATCTAGTCAAGGCTATGGTTTTTCCAGTAGTCATGTATGGATGTGAGAGTTGGACTGTGACGAAAGCTGAGTGCTGAAGAATTGATGCTTTTGAACTGCGGTGTTGGAGAAGACTCTTGAGAGTCCTTTGGACTGCAAGGAGATCCAACCAGTCTATCCTAAAGGAGATCAGTCCTGGGTGTTCTTTGGAAGGAATGATGCTAAAGCTGAAACTCCAGTACTTTGGCCACCTCATGCGAAGAGTTGACTCATTGGAAAAGACTCTGATGCTGGGAGGGACTGGGGGCAGGAGGAGAAGGGGACGACAGAGGATGAGATGGCTGGATGGCATCACCGACTCGATGGACGTGAGTTTGAGGGAACTCGGGAGTTGGTGATGGACAGGGAGGCCTGTGTGCTGCGATTCATGGGGTCGCAAAGAGTCGGAGATGACTGAGTGACTGAACCGAACTGAAGGGGATGCAGGTGTGGCGGGTGCACAGTGCAGGAGTGGCTGACAGGAGATTCCCCACGTCCAAGGTCTGGAGTGGTGGCCGTGAAGAGTGACCCTACGTCCAAGGTTAGGAGTCGTGGCCGTGAGGAGATACCCCAAGTCCAAGGTAAGGAGCTGCGGCTGTGCTTTGCTGGAGCAGCCATGAACAGATACCCCACATCCAAGGTAAGAAAAACCCAAGGCAGACAGTAGGCACTGAGAGAGGGCATCAGAGGGCAGACAGACTGAAACCATAATCACAGACAACTAGCCAATCTGATCACATGGACCACAGCCTTGTCTAACTCAGTGAAACTAAATCATGACATGTGGGGTCACCCAAGATGAATAGGTCATGATGGAGAGGTCTGACAGAATGTGGTCCACTGGAAAAAGGAATGGCAAACCACTTCAGTATTCTTGCCTTGAGAACCCCATGAACCGAATGAAAAGGCAAAAAGATAGGACACTGAAAGATGAATTCCCCAGGTTGGTAGGTGCCCAATATGCTACTGGAGATCAGTGGGGAAATAACTCCAAAAAGAATGAAGGAATGGAGCCAAAGCAAAAACAATACCCAGTTGTGAATGTGACTGGTGATAGAAGCAAGTTCCAATGTCGTAAAGAGCAATATTGCATAGGAACCTGGAATGTTAGGTCCATGAATCAAGCCAAATTGGAAGTGGTCAAACAGCAGATGGCAAGAGTGAACATCCACATTTTAGGAATCAGCTAATTAAAAAGGATTGGAATGGGTGAATTTAATTCAGATGTCCATTGTATTTACTACTATGGCCAGGAATCCCTTAGAAGAAATAGAGTAGCCATCATAATCAGCAGAATAGCCCAATATGCAGTACTTGGATGCAATCTCAAAAATGACAGAATGATCTCTATTCGTTTCCAAGGCAAACCATTCAATATCATGGTAATCCAAGACTATGCCCCAACCAGTAACACTGAAGAAGCTGAAGTTGAATGGTTCTATGAAGACCTACAAGACCTTGTGGAACTAACACGCCACAAAGATGTCCTTTTTATTATAGGGGACTGGAATGCAAAAGCAGGTAGTCAAGAAATACCTGAAGTAACAGGCAGAATTGGCCTTGGAGTACAGAATGAAGCAGAACAAAGGCCAATAGAGTTCTGCCAAGAGAACACACTGGTCATAGCAAACACCCCCTCTTCCAACAACACAGGAGGAGACTCTACACATGGACATCATCAGATGGTCAGCACCGAAATCAAATTGATGTTCTTTGCAGCCAAAGATGGAGAAGCTCTATACAGTCAACAAAAACAAGACCGGGAGCTGACTGTGGCTCAGATGATGAACGCTTTCTTGCCAAATTCAGACTTAAATTGAAGAAAGTGGGGAAAACCATTAGACCATTCAGGTATGACCTAAATCAAATCCCTTATGATTATACAGTGGAAGTGAGAAATAGATTTAAGGGCCTAGATCTGATAGACAGAGTGCCTGATGAACTATGGAATGAGGTTCATGACACTGTCCAGGAGACAGGGATCAAGACCACCCCCAAGAAAAAGGAAGGAAATTAAGCAAAATGACTGTCTGAGGAGGACTTACAAATAGCTGTGAAAAGAAGAGAAGCAAAAAGCAAAGGAGAAAAGGAAAGATATACCCATTTGAATGCAGAGTTCCAAAGAATAGCAAGGAGAGATAAGAAAGCCTTCCTCAGCTATCAATGCAAAGAAACAGAGGAAAACAACAGAATGGGGAAGACTATAGATCTCTTCAAGAAACTTAGAGATACCAAGGGAATATTTCATGCAAAGATGGGCTCAATAAAGGCCAGAAATGGTATGGACCTAAAAGAAGCAGAAGATATTAAGAAGAGGTGGCAGGAATACACAGAAGAACTATGTAAAGAAGATCTTCACAACCCAGATCACCTAGAGCCAGACATCCTGGAATGTGAAGTCAAGTGGGCCTTAGGAAGAATCACTATGAACAAGGTTAGGGGAGGGATGAAATTCTAGTTGAGCTATTTTAAATCCTGCAAGATGATGCTGTGAAACTGCTGCGCTCAATATGTGAGCCATTTTGGAAAACTCAGCAGTGGCCGCAGGAATGGAAAAGGTCAGTTTTCATTCCAATCCCAAAGAAAGGCAATGCCAAAGAACTGCCGCACAACTGTACTCATCTCACGTGATAGTAAAGTATTGCTCAAAATTCTCCAAGCCAGGCTTCAGCAATACCTGAACCATGAATTTCCAAATGTTCAAGCTGGTTTCCGAAAAGGCAGAGGAACCAGAGGTCAAATTACCAGCATCCGCTGAATCATTGAAAAAACAAGAGAGTTCCAGAAAAAAAACATCTATTTCTGCTTTATTGACTTTGCAAAGCCTTTGACTGTGTGGATCACAATAAACTGTGGAAAATTCTGAAAGAAATGGGAATACCAGATCACCTGACCTGCCTCTTGAGAAACCTGTATGCAGGTCAGGAAGCAGCAGTTAGAACTGGATATGGAACAACGGACTGCTTCCAAATAGGAAAAGGAGTACATCAAGGCTGTATATTGTCACCCTGTTTATTTAACTTATATGCAGAGTGCATCATGAGAAACGCTGGACTGGATGAAACACAAGTTGGAATTAAGATTGCTGGGAGAAATATCAGTAACTTCAGATATGCAGATGATACCACCCTTATGGCAGAAAGTGAGGAAGAACTAAAGAGCCTCTTGATGAAAGTAAAAGAGGAGAGTGAAAAGTTGGCTTAAAACTCAACATTAAAAAAACTAAGATCATGGCATCTAGTCCCATCACTTCATGGGAAATAGATGGGAAAACAGTGGAAACAGTGGCTGATTTTATTTTTGGGAGCTCCAAAATCACTGTAGATGGTAAATGCAGCCATGAAATTAAAAGACGCTTGCTCCTTGGAAAAAAAGTTATGACCAACATAGACAGCATATTAAAAAACAGAGACATTACTTTGCCAACAAAGATCTGTCTTGTCAAGCCTATGATTTTTCCAGTAGTCATGTATGGATGGGAGAGTTGGACTATAAAGAACCTGAGTGCCAAAGAATTGATGCTTTTGAACTCTGGTGCTTGAGAAGACTCTTGAGAGCCCCTTGGACTGCAAGGAGATCCAATCAGTCCATCCTATAGGAAATTGGTCCTGAATATTCATTGGAAGAACTGATGTTGAAGCTGAAATTCCAAAACTTTGGCCACCTGATGTGAAGAACTGACTCATTTGAAAAGACCCTGGTGCTGGGAAAGATTCAAGATGGGAGGAGAAGGGGACGACAGAGTTTGAGATGGTTGGATGGCATCACCATTCAATGGACATGAGTTTGAGTAAACTTCAGGAGTTAGTGATGGATAAGGAGGCCTGGCGTGCTGCAGTCTATGGGGTCGCAAAGAGTCAGACACGACTGCGTGACTGAACTGAACTGAAGGGGATGTATTCAGCATGCAAATGAGGGCAAGTGTCTACTTGTAAAAATGAACAACCTTGTCATTTAAAAATATTGATAGCTAATAAATATGCTGATATCTTTCATGTCACAGTTGGAAAAAATGAACACTGGTTATTTAATTATTTGGGATCTGTCTTTTCTTATAATTTGGTAAAATGTTTTAAAAATTCAGTTGTGGTATTGATTTTTAATTTTCTTTTTTGTTTCTGTTTTAATTATATAACCACAAATCTAAGAAATTATACTTGGAAACATCTTTGACAAGGAGCTGAAAACGCTTTTTAGTTGGGGATTAACTAAACTGAAATCATATTACTACTTGGATAAGTATGGAAGTCTAAATGGGGCTTCATGGAGGAAAATATTTGAAATCAGGACTGTCCATGCCAGGGAAGTTAAGACCTACCATTGGGCAAAATAAATTCAAGTATCTTTCAATCTCTGCCTGTCACACTCTTACCTAACTGAGATTTGAAACACGCTCTTTCAGTGCCTTTGTCTATGTGCTGAATATGACATTTCAGAATTACTGGTAATTGGAACCACAGGCTTCCTGTGCACAAGATAAAAGCATACAGAAACATGCTAATTTCCTAATTCCTCAGCTCCAATCTCACTCCTGCCAGAGAAAACACTCATTTCACCAGGGCTGTGTTTCCTAGAGAGTGCATAATGAAATATTCAGGTGATATTTGCCCAAGCCTGCTGCTATTTTTCCTCTGGATCAAAATGCATATACGTTATCTTCTTGTTAATTTTTTTCTTATTCTTTCTTACTCTCTCTCCCATCCTTCCTCCTTTTTTTTCTTTCATTGTTTCCTTCTTAAATAGATGATGCTTTCAGTTCAAGCAAAACCTGCGGGTCTAGGACGTTCCACACCAGAGAGCGTATGCCTTTACCCTTCTCTGCAAACTGCCAATGTTCTGGGCAAGGAGTTACACTCACTCATTGAGTCATGTCCAACCTTTTGCAGCCACACAGCTTGTAGCCCAGCAGGCTCATCTGTCCATGGACTTTTCCAAGCAAGAATACTGGAGCAGGTTGCCATTTCCTATTCCAGAGGATCTTCCAGACCCATGGATCGAACCCGTGTCTCTTGCTCTTCTTGTATTGGTAGGTGGATTGTCTACCACTGTGCCACCTGGGAAAAATCTCTGTGCAAGGAACTACCTAGCAAAACAAGACCCCAAGGTCTCAGGTGCAAAAGTCCATGAGCAGGTTTACTTTCCCTGTATCAGAGAGGCAGACGGCCTTGAAGACTTCGAGGGACCCAGAAACAGAGCCTCTGACCACTCGGCCCCTGTCAGCTGTGCAGCTGTCTCTCCGGCCCGCCCAGGCTGCTCGAGGCTGGTCAGTACAGGCCCAGCTGCTGCTTCCTGCTCCACAGGCAGCTGCTGCAACAAACAGACCTACCTCTTGGGGCCCTTGACTGGGAAGATTGCCTTTCAGCCCATTGCTCTGTTAGACACTGATTAACCCTGCTGCATTTAGAGTAGGGGATTGCATCAATATCTATTGATCAGCTTTCGCAGTATGATAATCCTCCTGCTCTTATCAGGGCAATCTGGGCCTCACCATCCAGCAGCCCCTTTTCCCCAGTCCATGGGTACCTTTGCCTGTACTTGTCGGGACTCGTGAGATGCTGAAGGGAAGGTGAGCTGTCGTGGTGAGTGATTGCAGTTCCGGGAGATTACTTCTGCTCCGATATCTGCTTCCCTCATAACCGTCTGCCTGTTTTAAGCCGCCTTGAGCACTTTTAACAAATAAGAACACTGTATGAAACAAAAATAGGATACTCTGAGCCTCCTTCCTGGATTAGAAATCACCATAACTTTCTGGCCAGGTAGAAACTGATGCAGGCAACTTCTGAGATCTGAAATGTTTCCAGTATCCGTGACAACAAAGCCATTCCACAAATTCGGTTTCATTCTCGAACCAGAGTTTATACATTGCTGTTTGTAATAGTGAAGTGGTTACCTTGGACTTGTTTCTCTCAGCTGGGTATTTTTCATTAACAAAAACTTTAGTGAGAAACAACTATTTCTTATATTTGATTTGCATTGATCTTTTTTTCCTTTTAATTGTCCCTAAAACAATTAAATTTATTAATATGTTTAAGGAATCCATGTGGGAATGCAGAAGTTTTAAAGGAATATTAACGGTGGTGCAATGGTAAAAAGCCACCTATGTAGGCAACACAAGAGAAGTGAGTTCAGTCCCTGGGTTGAGAAGATCCCCTAGAGTGGAAAATGGCAACCCACTCCAGTATTCTTGCCTAGAAAATCCCATGAAGTCTTCTCCAGTACCACGGTTGGAAGGCACCAATTCTTTGGTGTTCTGCCTTCTTTATGGTTCGTGTCTCACAACTGTACATGATCATTGGGAAGACCATAGCCTTGACTCTATGGCCCTTTGTCAGCAGAGTCATGTCTCTGCTTTTCAACACACTGTCTAGACTTACCATAGCTTTCCTGCCGAGAAGCAATCGTCTTCTGATTTCATGGCTCCAGTCACCATCTGCAGTGGTTTTTTGAGTCCAAGAGGAGGAAATCTGTCACCACTTCCACCTTTTCCTCTTCTATTTGCCATAAAGTGATGGGGCCGGAAATGGCAACCTACTCCAGTGTTCTTGCCTGGAGAATCCCAGGGATGGGGGAGTCTGGTGGGCTTCTGTCTATGGGGTCGCACAGAGTCGGACATGACTGAAACGACTTAGCAGTAGCAGTAGCAGATGGGGCCGGATGCCATGATCTTAGTTTTTGTTTTTGTTTTAATGTTTAGTTTTATTTTCTTCTGATAGGAAAATCCAAATCCATAAGTGGTAAGGTTTTGCACAAGGTTCTTATAGTCAGTCAAAAATAAAAATGGAAATTAAGCTCAAGCTTTTCTAGGCAAAAAAATAATCTAAATTAGCACATCATCTCATGGCTCTGGAGTCAGAAGACACAGATCAGAGTCCACATTGGTCATCATTTCTCTGAAAATCTAGATGTGAAAGCTGCCCCCCCCCATAGTCCTCTCAGAAAGAAGCAGCATCAGCTAATACTGGAAAGGCACCCCTGAACCCACTTGAAAGGTCACTCCTGGGCAGCCCAGCTGTAGCCTGGCAGGTGATCCAGTAAATTTCCCAATGTGAAGGGATTTGCCCCACAGGTCCCGTGGTAATGAATCAAGCAAAACAGAGGGGAGCTTTCTGGAGTGTGTACTGGAGAAAGTCAAGAGAGACTCATCAAATCATAGGCAAAGGCCAGCGACGCACCTTAGTGAGGAAAAAGATGCTGTGAAAATGACGGCCTGTGAGAGTAAGAGAGAATCCAGACATCGGGTAAAATGCCTAGCTGCCAAGAACCCAGAAGGCTTCCCACCCATGGCTTTCCATGTCATTCTCTCTCTTATTCTATTTATTTGGCTGACTTTTTAATTAAGGGAAAACAAGTTTATCGTAACTTATTAACCCTTTTATGTATTTTACACAAAATGTTGACTTAATAGTGCTGCTAATGCCTTTGACTATGTGGATCACAATAAACTGTGGAAAATTCTGAAAGAGATGGGAATACCAGACCACCTGACCTGCCTCTTGAGAAACCTATATGCAGGTCAGGAAGCAACAGTTAGAACTGGACAGGGAACAACAGACTGGTTCCAAATAGGAAAAGGAGTACATCAAGGCTGTATATTGTCACCCTGCTTATTTAACTTCTATGCAGAGTACATCATGAGAAACACTGGACTGGAAGAAACACAAGCTGGAATCAAGATTGCCCAGAGAAATATCACTAACCTCAGATATGCAGATGACACCACCCTTATGGAGGAAAGTAAAGAGGAACTACAAAGCCTCTTGATGAAAGTGAAAGAGGAGAGTGAAAAAGTTGGCTTAAAGCTCAAAATTCAGAAAACTAAGATCATGGCATTCAGTCCCATCACTTCATGGCAAATAGATGGGGAAACAGTGGAAACAGTGGCTGACTTTATTTTTTGTGCTCCAAAATCACTGCAGATGGTGACTGCAGCCATGAAATTGAAAGACGCTTACTCCGTGGAAGAAAAGTCATTTCTGTTCTTATCAACAGAAACTGGCTTAAGAGAGCTAACAGTGAAATTTTCAGAAATGTTGTAAGCTGATTGGTAAACACGGCCATGTTTTACAAATTTGTTACATAATTTGTTTTGTAAAACAAATTATATCAGCTCATGATTAAGTAAATTATATTAAAAACTCATTACTCAGTTGTACTTTAGTAGTACGTCTTTTCTTTCAAGGCTTTATGTAGGCTTTGTTTGTATGGTAGAAATACTGCATAATGGGCTGTTATGGTAGTTCAGTGGTAAAGAACCCACCTGCAATGCAAGAGACAGGTTTTGCTCCCTGGATTGGGAAGATCCCCTGGAGAAGAGAATGGAAACCCACTCCAATATTCTTGCCTGGAAAAGTCCATGGACAGAGAAGGTTGGCTCTCTGCCATCCATAGGGTTTCAAAGAGTCAGACACAACTTAGTGACTAAATAACTACCACTAACCATACATTTCTTCCCAATTTCACACTCAGTAGCATCTCATTGACAGGTTGAAATCAGCCCTGGCAGGAATGTTTGCACAATAAAACAGGCAAACTACAAATCAGGGCTTCATTTATAGTCGTGGTTGAAGATTAAGTTGTCTAGATTTAAGAAAGCGATGGAGACAATCTTAACAGTGCTGAACAAACTTTACATATACATGTCAATAGCTCCTACATCATAAATAGTCCCCCAAATTGAGGCAATATTCTGCCAGTAATTGAAAGCTCTTATCTTATTCTGCTAAGAAGTCACTCATATCCTTCACAAATTTGAGTGGGGTTTCAACAGATGTTTATTTTTTTTACTTTTGTCTTATTTGTTCATAAAATAGTACCAACCAACATTCATGTTGAAACTACATTCATTTATCAATGCTGTGAGCAACTTCTTTTCTGAATCTGACTGTAATTAAACATTTACTCATGGTTTGATTTTCATCAAGTTATGGTTTGATTGCAACCATAGGCTGGTGATGAATACAAGATCCTGGCAAGTATCAGTCAGCAAATTTTGTGGGAACCAACCAATTGGCAAATGAAACTTACTATAAAGTGCATTGCATATTATATTATTTGAAAATTATACATTTAAAAATACACACACACACACATGCATTTTTTTTCCCAGAGCTAGTCATTAAACCTATATCAGAACATCACTGTTTGGGAGATAAATTTGTCACAGAGAGATTAGAAGAACTGAAAGACAGACATTATGAAACAAATAGAGAGAGAGAAAGGCATAAAACGAGGAGAGATGGCATTGGTAGGGACTAGATCCTACATGGACGGGCTATCATATGAACTTTGGAAAGCCACTAAAGATGTTAAGCAATGACACATACTTATCAAATTTTTGCTTCAAAAATAGATTGGAGGAGAGTGAAAGAGCGTGAGCAAAGGTCAGTTTTAGGTTATTTCAATCTTCCAAATGAGAGCTTATGGTAGCAACAGCTGCTAAGTCGCTTCAGTCGTGTCTGACTCTGTGCGACCCCATGGACTGCAGCCTACCAGGCTCCTCTGTCCATGGGATTTTCCAGGCAAGAGTACTGAAGTGGGGTGCCATTGCCTTCTCCGAGCAACAGCTACGTGGTGGCAGGAATAGATAATCTGTATTAGTCAGGGTGTGTAACATCCAAATTCTGTGACAAAATGTTATTGAGATAAAGGTTTGTTGCTTACTCACAGCAGTGCAGTGAACAGCTGGTCAGTTTTGACTTGATGGTTGAGGCATGAGCCTTTCCACGCAGTGGCTCCACTGAGCTATAGTAACTCCTGTTCTCTCCATAATCTGGACTGAAAAACAAGGGAGCTGGGAGAGTGGAGGGTAAAAAGAAGGGGTTGGAAGTGGGTAGCATTCCATTGCCCCAAATACATCACTTTATCTCATGGAGGTACCCGAGGACTGGGAAGTTCAACCTTCTTCTATTCCCAGAGGAAAATAAAATGATTTCATTCTGCTCAGTTTCACTTTGTAAATATCTCCATTCCTGACAGTTAAGAGACACTCAAATATTTGTTGACTGAATGAACCACCATGAAGTTTTCAGTTTTCAGATTCTAGAATTCACTAGAGAAACACAAAATCTGGTGCAGGAAGTTTCTAGAAAGAGCAGAAAACCTACGTTTGAGTTTGATTTGGTTTGGTCTCTGCTGCTTAATCTTTCTGTGACCTTTGACAAATTTTTCTCTTTTTTTTCCTTGTCTGAGTCTCATTTTTGAAGCTATAAAATAAGGGAAATAATAGCTTTTCTACTGCGGGACGTTCTAATAAAACCAAAGAAGCAGAAGCAAGAACATATTGTAAAGTGCTGCTGCTGCTGCTGCTGCTGCTGCTAAGTCGCTTCAGCCGTGTCTGACTCTGTGTGATCCCATAGACGGCAGCCTACCAGGCACTCAACAATTTCGAAGAGACCAGAGACCATCTTTATAGGGATTTCCAGGAATATGGCATGCGTTCCTAATAATGGAAAGGTACTCAGTTTTGGCAAATATCCCTCTTGCTTCACTGTTGCTTGGCTTGCCCCATAAGAGCACAGTGCAAAATGAGTCAGCCCAGCTGTTTTCACCAGCTGCCTGCCCCTGGGCACAATAGTTAGCCTCATGATACATATTGCTAGGGCTTCTCTGGTGGCTCAGACGTTAAAGCATCTGCCTGAAATGTGGGAGACCCAGGTTCGATCCCTGGGTTGGGAAGATCACCTAGAGTAGGACATGGCTACCTCTCTAGTATTCTTGCCTAGAGAATCTCATGGACAGAGGATCTGGAGGGGCTAGAGTCCAACATAACTGAGCAGCTAACACACACACACATATATTACTAATAGGATTTTTGTGATTTCACTGAAATAAAAATACATTAATACCTATTTTCTAGACACTGTAGATTTCTGTGTGATGAGTGGTGTAGGATCCTATTTAAATAGAAAAACTAGCAAACAAATAGGTTTTTTTTTTTTTCATTTCTTCTTAGCAAGATAGAATTTACTTAGCAAATGGGTCTATTCAAGTGGAAAAGAGCATTAGTTTAAAAAATCATCAGTGAATGAATCAATAGAGACATGCTATTGAGTTCTTGTTTTGTAGAAAGACAGTAAAATTTTTCATGATCCTTCCCTACCAAAAACTAAAGATGCATTTTCTTATCTTCTCTATGTATCTTCCACAAATCTACCTTTCTCATCTGCCTGGCCCATCTCCATCATTTTCTTCCTCTGACTCTGACTCTAGATTTGCATATCTCCCCAATGCCCCCCATATATATAAACCTTAATCTTTATCACTAGCTCCTTTCTCAGTTGTTGTTTTGTTCATTTGCTCAGTCCTGTCCAACTCTTTCTGACCCCATATACTGCAGCACACCACACTTCACTGTCTCCCGGAGTTTGCTCAAACTCATGTCCATGGACTCAGTGATTCCATCCAACCATCTTATTCTCTGTCATGCCCTTCTCCTCTTGTCCTCAATCTTTCCCAGCATCGGGGTCTTTTCCAATGAGTCAGCCTTTCTCATCAGGTGGCCAAAGTCTTGGAGCTTCAGCTTCAATATCAGTCCTTCCAATGAATATTCAGGGTTGATTTCCTTTAGGATGGATGGGTTTGATCTCCCTGCATTACTTTAGGCAAATGAAATCACACAATCTTTATGTCGCATCTGAGACCACACGGTGTTCAGTCCTGCAGAGGGACCAAGGTATGAAATATGGCACTGCCGTCCTATTGGAAAAGTACAAATGGCCGAATCTCTCTGTCGGTAGCAAGATTCATTAGGCACCGGTTAACCAGAAAGACTATTTTCCAGAAAGGTTTCTGCTCAACAGTAGAGAATTCTGTAGAACCTTCTGGGCTCTGGTCACAACTGTTCTCCTTTGTCAACAATGAGACAAGATTAGCATTCTTGCAGCATCATCTGAAGCTGAAATGCAATCAGCTCCCTTTCCAAGTGTGTTTCAACAGCAGCAAGCAAAATTCATGTGGTAAATTTTTCTCCCTGGACAATAATTTTGCATCTCATTAATATTCCTGTCTTCCTATTTGAGAAACTCTTGGAGACTGTCTTAGTCTACTTAGTGTGACAAAACTTCAGAGACTAGGTGGTTTATAAACCAAATAAACAAGACTTCTCACAATTCTGGAGGCTGGTAGTCCTCAAGAGCAAGATACTGGTACACTTGGTGTCTGGGGAGACCCTGTTTCCTGGCTCACAGGCAGCATCTTCTCAGTGTGTCCTCACTTGGCAGAAAGTGTGGTGAGCTCTCTGAGGTCTCCATTATAAGGACATTAGTCCCTTCATAAGGGCTCCAAACTCATGACCTGATCGCCTCCCAAAGGCCCATCATTTTGGAGATTAAGTTCTCAACCTATGAAGTTTGGAGGGACACAAACATTTAGTCTACAACAGTGACCATCAAAAACTCAAACCTCTGAATCCACAATTACAAGTTGGTAAGAGCAATAAGAGATGCATTTTGATTTTGTCTACGAAGTTAGCCACTTTAAAGGTTCCAAAGTTGCCCTCAGACAAGGCAACATCTGGTCTGCCGAGGACTGTCCCCCAGTTGACCTCTGCTGCTAATGCTAAGTCGCTTCAGTCGTGTCCGACTCTGTGCGACCACATAGACAGCAGCCCACCAGGCTCCCCCGTCCCTGGGATTCTCCAGGCAAGAACACTGGAGTCAGTTGCCATTTCCTTCTCTAATGCATGAAAGTGAAAAGTGAAAGTGAAGTCGCTCAGTCGTGTCGAACTCCTAGCGACCCCTAGCAGCCCACCAGGCTCCTCCGTCCATGGGATTTTCCAGGCAAGAGTACAGGAGTGGGGTGCCATTGCCTTCTCCCAGTTGACCTCTAATATCCTAATATTGCTGGATGCTCAGTCACTCAGGGCTTTGCTGACTTTGTTCCACATAAATTCTATGCAGCTCCTAAGAGAAGGCTGAGTTTCCAGATTGGTCAAGAGAAAAGGAATATGCCTTCAGAATGACAAAAATTCTTTTACCTGGTGAAACTGTCATCCCAGCTAGGTAGTGACATCCTTAGAGCTTTGTTTTCAAAGCAAACTTTGAGAACGCTTGGAAGCCAACTCTGTCTGGGAGCGTGCTCTGCCATCTCCTGATCCTGCAGTTCCATTCTGAATTTTCCACATCTTTTGCATGAAAGAAACATTACACCCTCTAACTGTGTCTGTTGGCCTCTTTCCAGCAAACGTATTACCATCGAATGCGACAACCACACAGTTGATGTCATGGGGGACTGTTAGGAAAATCTTTCTAAGGAGCTGTAGTGGAGTGCTTTTGATGAAATTCTAGCAGGCAGATGTTTTGGTTCACTGTCTAGGGCGTGTTTCACCTGTAAGTCAGTCTTGTCAGTAGCTGGCATTTGCCTCTTCAGACTCAAGTCGTTCATTTATTGTGTTAGCAACTCTAAGGTTTAAAGTTTCTTAACTTTATGAGGATAATATCTCTGCTTTTCTGCAAAGTGTTCAATCCAGGGGTTATGATGAGAAGGCAGAGAAGTAAACTGATTGTAAATGAGGCAGCCGAACAGGTGGAGTGAGTGCCAATACAGCCGCAGAAACTCCAGTGAAGGAGAAGGGAACACTCCAGGCAAAGGTGCTTGTGCGCCTTTGAAATATTGAAGTGGATTTGCTGCAGTGGGAAGAGCTCTAGACTTAACTACCATGAAGTGTGATGAGGAGACCATTGACAAACGTAAAGCTGATCTCAGTTTTCTCATCTATAAAATGAAATGGTACCAGTTTTCAGGACTTCCCTGGTGACCCAGTGGTTAAGACTCACCTTTCAAAGCAGGGGATGAGGGTTTGATACTTGGTGGGGAAACTAAGATCCCAAAAGTCACTAAGGCAAAAAAACAAAACATAAGACAGAAGTAATACTGTAACAAATTCAACAAAGATTTTTTAAAACTGTCTACATTAAAAATCTTAAGATCAATTCAGTTATTCAGTCATGTCTGACTCTTGGCAACCCCATGGACTGCAGCACACCAGGCTTCCCTGTCCCTCACCAGCTCCCGGAGTTTACTCAAACTCACATCCATCAAGTCAGTGATGCCATCCAACCATCTCATCCTCTGTCATCCCCTTCCCATCCCGCCTTCAATCCTACCCAGCATCAGGGTCTTTTTCAATGAGTCAGTTCTTCCCATTAGGTGGTCAAAGTACTGGAGTTTCAGCTTCAGCATCAGTCCTTCCAGTGAATATTCAGGAATGATTTCCTTTAAGACTGGTTGGATCTCCTTGATATCCAAGGGACTCTCAAGTGTCTTCTCAAACACCACAGTTCAAAAGCGTCAATTCTTCATGCTCAGCTTTCTTTATAGTCCAATTCTCACATTCATACATGACTACTGGGAAAAACATAGCTTTGACTAGATGGACCTCTGTCAGCAAACTAATGTCTCTGTTTTTAATATGCTGTCTAGGTTGGTTATAGCTTTTCTTCTGAGGAACAAGTGTCTTTAATTTAAAAAAAAATCTTAAAAAAATTTAAAAAAAGAAATGACACCAACTTTAGAAGATTGAGTGAAAAAATAAAATTTTTGTGTAATGTTGAGTTTATACATCATTTGACACTTTGCTACTATTTATACTGTTAGCAAAAGCACATTTACAATAACCTCAATTTATCACCTGATGTTTCTTTTCTATTTCAGACACATCCATTTTCACAGCACTATTTGTTCTCACCAAGCCCATAGTTACAGAATTCCTGTACTAACCCTTGAAAGAAACTTGTCTTCTCCGAAGCATAAAGGACATAAGCTCACCTTTCCCATCTCCATGAATGTCTTTCTGAAGAGTTTGGATTTTTATAGCAATTTCCCTAAGAAAATTTGGCTGTGTGAGTGAGTGATCTAAAGTTTCTGAGACCTCCATTCTTTAATAGATGTTCTCAGAGAACATTCAAAGCAGAAACAACAAAGCTGAAAAAAAATGTGGAAATCTACCTAAAGAAAGCAGGACAAGCACAAGCAAAGCAGAGAAACCCAACTCCTGGAGGTTGTAGATATACTGCAAGCTCTGTAGATATTAGAGGGGATTCCAGCATCACCAGCTTTGGTTTCATTCAGGGCAAAATTGTTGGCATGATATGGTTCCAATGATCTAGAAACTTAGAAGTTGGTGAGATAAAATAAGGACACCAAAGGTCAAGGGAAAAGGAGCATTATTTAATGTAATTATAATATTGCAGTAGACTTTTGTTTTTATTCAATTGCTAAGTCATGTCTAACTCTTTGTGACACCATGGACTGCAGCACGCCAGGCTCCTCAGTCCTCCAATAGCTCCCACAGTTTGCTCAGATTCCTGTCCATTGAATCAGTGAGGCTAACTGAGTCAGTGAGGCTAACTAGCCATCTCATCCTCTGTCACCTTTCTCCTTTTGTCTTCAATCTTTCCCAGCATCAGGGTCTTTTCCAGTGAGTCAGCTCTTCGTGTCAGGTGGTCAAAGTGTTAGAGTTTCAGCTTTAGTATCAGTCCTTCCAATGAATATTCAGGGTTGATTTCCTCTAGGATTGACTCATTTGATCTTCTTGCTGTCCAGAGGATTCTCAAGAGTCTTCTCCAACACCACAGTTCAAAAGCATCCACTCTTCGATGCTCACCCTTCTTTATGGTCCAACTCACACATCGATACATGACTACTGGAAAACCATAGCTTTGACTATAGGGACCTTTGTCAACAAAGTGATGTCTTTGCTTTCTAATACACTGTCTAGGTTTGTCATGCTTTCCTTCCAAGGAGCAAGCATCTTTTAATGTCATGGCTTCAGTCACCATCCTCAGTGATTTTGAAGCCAAAGAAAATAAAATCTGTCACCGTGGCCACATTTTCCCCTTCTATTTGCCATGAAGTGATAGGACCGAATGCCATGATCTTAGTAGACTAAATAAGGTTAATTAATTACTAAGCAAGTATTTTAGGCAACATTTCATTTACATATGAATTGATCCATAAGGCTTGCTCCTTCAATATTTAGCTGCAAATATCTCCAAATACAATGTTTCATGTTCCCTTATCACTCTGGTAATAAAGATATATCTCTAAGAATATGAAGATATATCCAACATGTAGCACAAATATACATTTAAGTTTCTAACACTATAAATGACATGTTCCAATTTAATTTAAAATATTAGAATTGTTTTCAATCATGAAAAAATATGCTTCTACATTAAGAAAGCTTTTTAAAATCACCAATCGGAAAAGAGATCCATGCTAATTTAAGATTAGTAATCAAGTGAAAGATATAATCAGTGCACAGCTAATTCTATGTCAATATGTATTAATTATCTTAAAACTGAGCTTAAAAAAGCAAGTTTATTTGATAGTTAGGAAAATTATGTACCATATAATGTCCATGATTACTGATTTTATATTGAATTTGGTAGGTATAATCAGCAAATTTTATTTTATATTTTTAACGAAGAAAATGTATGGAAGAATGTGTAGTCCAAACACATAAGTAATCTTTCAGCCTGATGATGAATGCATGAAAATGTGGCAATAAAGTATCTGAAAATTTGTGTTACCAACTGGATTTATCTTCTCATGATGGGTTCTGAATTTTTAGAAATGGGTTTCTGAATTTTTAGAAATCACTAAATCTTACTATCAAACTATAATGAAATAAAAAAGTAAAATAAGCATTTCCAAATAGTATTTGTTTAGCAAGTCGTATGTACAAGTTTATTCTAGGCACCAGAGATATGATAGAAAAACATATCATTTTTTTAGGCAGCATAGATTTGAATGAAGAGAGATGGGTACGAAAGAAACAAAAATACATAATAAGTCAGGTGTGCTAAGGATTATTTTACAATAGAGAATGAGTATAAGAAATGGTAATTGATATGATGGAGTGGCTTTTTTAGGGCATACTACATTGGCATTTTTTACAAGGCAAAATTTGAGCAAAGACAAATAATTTGAGGGAGCAGAAGGCACTGAGACTGTTCAGGAAAAAGTGTTTCTTGGACAATTGCAAGGAAACCAGCAAATGTGAATCAATATGAACAGAGTATGGGGCTGGGGTTAAAAGGGTGGACCTGTGGTGGGAGAAAGAGAGGAAGAGAGACCCTGCAGGGCATTAAGGTGTTTGGTCTGGGTGAGAAGGGAAGGCACCACAGTGTTTTTGAGGATGAGGGGTCCACAGCTGGCTTCTCCTTGGGCAGCAACAGTGGAAGCTAGAATCCTATCGAGAGGTCATCACAATAGTCAGGCAGGAGACAAGGACAGCTTGGGCGAAGATGTACCAGTGAAGAGGCTGAGGTAGGGTCAGAATCTCAGCCTATTTTGGAGGTAAATATGCTGACAGGTTCTGCTGATGGCGTGCACCCGTGGTTGATACAGTGTAGTAGATGACGGTGCCTCTCACTGGCATCGGTGCCACAGACAAAGCCCAGCAAGACTATATCAACATTCCGACTTCCCATCAGATCTTAGGTCTTGGCTCAAACTTACTCACACTTTAATAGCCCTTCCCTTTGAAAATATCTTTTTATTGCAATTTTGTAATGGGATATAACTTTTAAATTTCTTTTTGAGTTGATTCAAATGCGTGCCTATTCATGCTTAGGTGGGAGCATAGTAAGATTAACTTGATGTACCTTAAAATACAGTTCAATAAATAGTAAGATAATTTATTTCCCAATGAATCCCAAACAGAGCAGAGCTACTTTTCTTTCATTGTAAACTATATGACATCTGTTTTAAAAAGCTTCTTGAAATCATATGGCCAGAGAATGATAGGAAACAGTAGCTTATCCAATTGCTCATTAATGGGAGCCCATTTTCTTAGTGTCACTGCGTTGTTTCCAGTCCTTTCGATTTCTGTCTTCTATTTTCCCACCATGCAGCATGACTTATAGGATCTTACTTCCCAGATCTGGGGTTAAACCCAGGCCCCCAGCAGTGCAAGTACAGAGTCGTAACCACTGGACCACCAGGAAAGTCCCAAATCTTGTGTTCTTTTAATTGAAAAGTTGAATTGAACTCCTTAAAAAAACAAACAACAGAAGTTTGTTTCTTGCAGTTCTGCAGGATGTGAAGTCCAGAATCAAGGCACCTTTTTTCATACTGTTGGAATAAAAATCTCAAATAAACCCAAATTCAACCCCAAATTCCGCCTACCTGCTTTCAGCAGTTAATTGCCATGCTCTTAATAGCTCTTCTTCAAACAGCTTTCTGCATCAAGAAATCTGTCGGTACCATTGTCAGGATTTAACTTTAAGGGAAAAAAAATTGGCAGTAGCGGATATGGCATGGAAGAAAGAGAGACCAAAATAAATATACAATGGATAATAATTACAGGAGTATATATATATATACTTATATATATATGCATACTTCAAAACCTGTACTTGCAAAATTTCATTTTGGAAAGAAAAGCCTATCAAAGCATATCATTTTAATTATACTTCTATTACCAAGGGACTATGAAAGTGTATATTAAATTAATGGAATGGATTGCCTTGGTTCCACAGTGGTTATTAGCAGGAAGAGCTCCCAGTTTCCTTATTATGTACATCACTAACTTTAATTGCATTAGGCTGATCTGGGAGAGCTATTTTTAGGAAATATTTCATCCACAAAACAATTTCTGTTGGCGGTCTGCCTACTACAGCTCCAGGACTGAGGTTTCTCTCATGAATGTTAACTTCTTGTGTCTATCAGTCATACTGCAGCTCACATTACCTTATTAAAGCGACCCAAAAGGACTCTGGTCCTTCAGACTGTCCCCTGAAGCTCCCAGGAGAAACCTGCTGGGGGAGGTCAGGCAGGTTTCCTCTGCTGGCACGTGGGGACAAGCATGTGGACACGTACCTGACTGACACACACACACACCAGGACCCATGATTGGCACGTGGGACGGTAATGGCAGAGTCCAGACTCCCTTAGATCAGGGATATCACTGCTCACTTAATCCAGAGTATAAAGATTTTATATAATAAAAACCTCAAAGCACTGAGCAAATTAGCTGTTAGATGTTTATGCCTGGAAACTCACTAAGTTGTCTAAATTTGGTCTACAGTTACGACTGCACTCTGAGATGGTCAGTACAGGACAATTCATTAGTATCCTAATAGTTCCGATCTGGTGCCAAGGTCTTGATCGGAATCTAGGAACTGTAGGTTTCCTGGAAGGCAATTTAAAAACTGTGTACCCCAAGCCTTCCACATGATAGCTAAGTCCACTGATGAACAATTGACACAGGCTTTGAGAAATAAAACTTGGCAGAATCTCTCAAAATGTAAGACATGCATAGTTTCAACCCAGCAAGTTATCAGGTATAAACATATCTATATACATGCATATAATATAAGCAAGGCTAAGTGTAGCACTGCCTACAATGATGAAAAAATAGAAATAACCTGAATGCGTCTTACAATGGAATAGTTAAATAAAATTAGGTGTTGCTGTACTATGAAACATTTTGGGGTTTAAAAAATAAATGATATAGTTTATCCATATCATTGAAAGTTCTCCAGTATATATCACTGAAAAAAGAATTCACAATATACTACACAGAGCATGGCCCTTTTATATAAGTAAATGATGCAATACAATTTATAAATTATGTGATTAGAGACATACATAGATTTCATGGATGTGAAACCTATATCTATATTTCTACATGTATTTTAAACTTATGAGACAGATTTTGTATATATATTTCATTACATCACACAGGCACATATATAAGGAAGGTTAAATAATAAATTTTTAATAGGGTTGGCAACTGAGTTTGAAGATAGGGGATGGGTATAAGTATTTCAAAGCTATGGTTTTTCTAGTAGTCATATTTGGATGTGAGAGTTAAACCATAAAGAAAGCTGAGCACCGAAGAACTGATGCTTTTGAACTATGGTGTTGGAGGAGACTCTTGAGAGTCCTTTGGACTGCAAGGAGATCCAACCAGTCCATCTTAAAGGAAATCAGTCCTGAATATTTATTGGAAGGACTGATGCTGAAGCTGAAACTCCAATAATGTGGCCACCTGATGTGAAGAACTGACTCACTGGAAAAGACCCTGATGCTGGGAAAGATTGAAGGCGGGAGGAGAAGGGGAGGACAGAGGATGAGATGGTTGGATGGCATCCCTGACTCAATGGACATGAGTTTGAGTAAACTCTGGGAGCTGGTGATGGACAAGGAGGCCTGCTGTGCTGCTGTCCATGGGGGTCACAGAGTCAGACATGACTGAGCGACTGAATTGAACTGAACTGAATAGGTACTATAATTTTTATTCTATATTCCCTTACATTTTTCATAATAATATTGGTATTCATAATAACCATGTATTTATATATTACTTATGTCACTAAAAAAATGCACACAAACTGAAAAGAAACTAGAACCAAAAGAAGCTCTTTGCAGGTCGGAAGTAACTCCACTGGTTTGATAATATCAAGTATGAGATTTCTGGATAAAATCATTAGTGTCACAGACCCTACCACTGAGAGGGACCCCAGGAGTTAATAACAGCAGTAAACGCTTACTTAGTCTTTTCAGTGTTCCAGGCTTTGCTTTGCATGCCTCCTGAATGTTAATTTCTGTAATCCTCAAATAACCTGATTAGGCAGCTCTCATTATCCCTTTGCTAAAATGCTTGCACCATAATCTCTTCCCTGTACACAAACCTGCGGGGATTGCTGCCTCACACTGACCCTGAGCTGGTTTTGGTCAACGGAACAATGGCCAATGACACTCACGCAGATGCTCGATAGGAGTTGCAGGTTAGGGCCTCCTGGTTCTCGCTGCTGGGACCATTTCATACTCCAGCCTCAACTAGCTTCCTAGAGGAAGAGAGAACACATGGGAAGAGCTGGTCCCTCTCTGCTGAGTCAGCATCCCAGCTGAGGCCTTGGTCCCATGAGAGAGTCCCTCAGCTTCATGTCTGCCAGTGGACTTTATCTTGATTTCACAGACGAGGAAACAGATCAGACAGAAATGCCTGCAGGGGGAAGACACGGATGGCAGCCTTGGAGTGAGGCAGGACCAGCCCAGCTGGAGGTGGTCCTCAGTACTCTGCGTGGCTGATGCATCCAGGACAGAAGCTACCTTTGTCAGTCTGACCCAGGAAGGAGAGGAAGGACCCTGGGGTGCAGGGGTAAATCCTCCACCTCCCCGCTGCCCAGATGAGGTCATCTGCTGTTTTTTTCTCAAGGACTGACTCTCAGCACCTCACCCACCTTGGTGTCTCTCTCAAGTTCTAGAAGAATGCCCGCCCACCTCCACCTCAGACAGAGCAAGTGGGCGCAGGATCTGAGCTGGTCTCCCATTGCGTTAGGTAGTGGTATTTTTACTGAGTTTTCTGTGCTGAGATTTCCTTTTAAATTATGAAATTGAGTCTCAGTAAGTTTGTTCCATGAAATGTGTCACCAAAAAAAAAGAGTAGAAGAAAAAGAAATCAACTCCAGATGAACACAATCCCAAAGCCTATCCTTTTTCAGTAAACATCTGAACACTGGGGACTATTTATTTCTCTCAAAATTCAGTTTCAGATTTAATTTAAACATATATCCAGTGTATGACACAAAGTCCATATTCACTAATGCTGACCTGAATTAGGCTCTTTCTGTTTGTGTAAAAGCTAGGATACATGCAAGTAGAGAAGCAAAGAGAAGAGCTGGCAGCTGAGCCATCAGGCGGGTGGAGAAGAGCTACAAGTCAGAAGGCTCAGTCTCCTTTTTCTCTTCCCCTCTGTTTTTTCTTCTTGTGTTTCTTTCCTTCATATGTTCTCTCTGCTGCAGACTAAGTATGTATGTCCTTCCAAAATTCACGTGTTGAAACCTAACCCCGATGGTGATGGTGTTAGGAGGTGGGGACTTGAGGAGGTCCTGAGGATGGGGCCCCCAGAAGTGGGATTGGAACCCTTCTTTATAATAGAGACCGCTCACTCTCTTGCTACCCCGTGAGGACACAGCCAGAAGGAGCTTGTCTGAAACCCACCAGAAAGTCCTCATGAGAACCCAACCATGCTGGCACTCCAAGCCTGACTTCCAACCTTCAGAACTGTGAGAAACCAACTTTCGATGTGAAAACACGGCACCTCTACGGTACTTCATTACAGCTGCCTGCACAGATGAAGGCGCTTCAGATGAAAAGGCCCAGGAAAAGCTTCTCATAATTGTGTCACCATCGTGTTGAGAGCTCATCTGAAATCCAGCCCAACCACGTGACCTGTTGAGAAGAGGGCAAGGGGGCAGAGGGTATTCGATACTGATCACTAGCTCCTGGGAGTGGGGTTGGTGAAAAGGGTTTAAGAACATCTCCTTCGAGCTCCTAAGATTTCATGGCCCAGCACTCATTCCTGCTTTGTGTTTATTTCCTCCTCCCCGACCCTGCTCAGTTTTTACCTACTCCTGCTGCCCCTACTTCAGTCTCCTTTAAAACACACAGTCGCCTCCGCACGACCGAAGGTGAGCTTGGCTTACACTGGACTCTCCTACTGCGATAGACAATAAAACCTGTTTTCGTTACTTTCAGCTATTGTCCAGCATGGTTTATCTTTGACCTGTTCTCCTCCTTACCCATTCCAGCCTCATAGCGAAGCTTTACATGGAAGGTAACTTTACAGAAATGTCATCTCCATTACACAAGCTTTAGGTCATTTAATTCTCACAAAAACTTTCCATGTAAGGAATACTCACTTTATTTTTCCAGATGAGGAGAGTGAGGTTGAGAGAGGACAAATCTACAATGACAAAACTGGTTAAGTGGTAAGACCTGGATGCAAACTGGTACCTCCAAACACAGTTTTCATGCTGTTTTCCAGGTACTGTGTAGCTATTTAGACAAAGTCTTCAAGGAAATTAATGTTGATACATTGTTGTGAGCCATGGGCCCTAATTATCAACTGAAAAAAGAGTTAAACCATCAATTCAACCTTTTTCATTTCCACCCAGATGATCTGAGAAAGCCACAAACCATTCTCTGACATGTGCTGCCTTCAGAGTTTGCTCTTGAAATTCCAAGAAGCTAAATGTTTTCATTCATTTCTTGTATGGAATGGCTTTAACTCTTTCCCCATGCTGGCCATTCTGGAAATGTAACTGACAGGCACAGAGAGGCATCTCTATGGGGAACTTACCTTCGGATCCCCCAGTAGCCCCTGTTTACCTTGCTCCAAACATTATACTTACAGTAATTCAGCCTCATGCCATACTGACTTATTTGGAAACCTCACTGTGGTGTTTAAATGTATTTACTTTTATGTCATCATCTAAAACTCATAGAAGTGTTTTGCGTGTCTGATACTAAGCCATATCTTCCCTCTTGTCCATTGTTTCTGTTATAGGTTTTCTCCATTTAAAGTGTGGGTCCTAATAGCTAGTCTAGTTTAACCATAACTTACTTGGTTTATCCCTTGTCTTGATCAACTAATAACTTCTTGATCCTAATACTTTTGTATTTCCTCAGATCACAACTCAAAGATGACTGGTTAGAAACCATCGAGGCTTTTGTTCAGTTTAAGACACCAAGTGAATATATGCCCAGCTTCTTTGGTGGTCAGTAGATAGCTCCTTATGAGACGAATTTCCAATTTCTCCATAATTAGGAGTGTAGCAACTTTAGCACTTCACACCCAGATAAAGATTGCTTTGTTCTCATAATGTGTACATTTTGCACTCAATTTTTTTTCCAGAGATAGTGATATTAATTTGTGCTTTGTAATGAAAAACTTGTCAATGCCCTGGATTGATGATATGCTATGTAAAGAAAATGTAATTAAGCAAATCCAGTGGAAATTATAGTAAATGTATACCAAATTTCCTCTCCAAACTAGTGCAATAATAACTAAGGTCTACCACACTCTTCACATTAAATGTATTCTCAAATTTGATGAGCATAGTAGCAAATGATAATTTGTATATAGGTAGGTAGTATTATTTATTTCATTATAAGGATAAAAAAATAAAGTAGTATGCTTATTTGCCATATGTTTTACTATTCTGAGCATATTTACATGTAAAGGTAACTAAAATGAAATATGGTGAACATTTTTAAGGAAGTGATGGAGTTGGGAGTGATGGAGTAGGGAACTGTTGTTTATCATTATAGGAAATTTTGTACTACTTACTATTAATTCAGATACATGTGTCATGTTCTTAGTGTTAAAACAGAAAAAAAAAAAGATACAGAAGAAAAAAAGATACAGAACAAAAAGAAAAACAGGGAAAAAAGATACAGGATATCAGATCTTATAGTTCTAGGTTGCATTCTTTTTTCAGAGAAGGCAGTGGCAGCCCACTCCAGTACTCCTGCCTGGAAAATCCCATTGGTGGAGGAGCCTGGTGGGCTGCAGTCCATGGGGTCGCTGCGGGTCGGACACGACTGAGCGACTTCACTTCCACTTTTCACTTTCATGCATTGGAGAAGGAAATGGCAATCCACTCCAGTGTTCTTGCCTGGAGAATCTCAGGGATGGGGGAGTCTGGTGGGCTGCCGTCTATGGGGTCACACAGAGTCGGAAATGACTGAAGCGACTTAGCAGCAGCAGTACTCTTTCTTTAACAATCTGCAATCCTTGGCTGAGTAATTATCTCTACTAGATGCCACTGATATTGATGTATTTACAATATTGAGCCGGTGTTAAGGCACATTAACCTTTAGAATGAAAGGGGAACCAAGTTTCTCTCAATCTGTAGCCCCCAACCCCGCTATTTACCTTCAGCCCAAACAGCTGGGCAAGAATGTATTCCCATCATCATCAATACACAAGACAGCAAAGAACAATTATTTAAGTAATTCCGTGCAAAGAGGGGACGAATGTGTAGGAAGATACACCACTAACCTTTTTCAGCAAAACAGACTCCAGAATTTTGAGGTGTGCTGGCTCCTTATCCTAGCAGATTTTTTTTTTTTTAATAAAACTCTTAATGTCAGTGTCAGCAAAAACTGGTATATCAGCACATACACTTTGCTGGATCTCACACTGAAGGTGTCCCATGTGAAGACTTAAAGGAAGCACTGATTTTCTGCCCCCCCATGTATCTTCCATGGGTTGTTATACGGTGTAACAAGACTTTGTAAATCATTAGGTCAGAAGTCAACAGGAAAGAAAACTAAATCAATACAGATATTTCAGACTTGTAGTTCCCTAAAGACACGTGGATTGGAATTTTTTTTTTCCCACTCTTTTCTGTACAATCCCAGTATTCTCCAAGCAAGGACAATCTCACTGCTCTGTCAAGAAAATCGAAGCCGTTACAGCCACACAGTGTGTCTTCTGTGAATGAAAATCACAGAGCCGGTGTCACATGAGGAGGTTTCGTTCTGTGACCTAGCAAAGAGAGGAAGATGGTGGATCTCATATCCTATCCCCTCCCTCAGGGAACAGCCACAGGCCCGCCAGCACCCTCCACTGTCAACATGCAAAGTGTGTCCCCACTTGTGGACATTGGTGCTAACTCAGAATTAATTTCTCTGGCATTAACCAACACATCTTTTCATTCAGGCATCTGCTTAAGGACCAGATCTTCTTCTCAGGGGCTTTCCCTGATCATCCCATCTTAAACTGCCCACTCAGCTGCTCTCCATCCCTCTGCCTCATTCTGTTTTCTTCTTGGCACTTAACTTTATTTGCAATTGTTTTATTCATATATTTTCTTCTGTGTTTATTCTCCTCACTGGACTATGATCTCCACAAAAGTAGGGGCTACTTCTATCTTCATGATCACAGGAGTGCCTGGTGCATGAATCAGTTCAGTTCAGTCACTCAGTCGTGTCCGACTCTTTGCGACCCCATGGACTGCAGCATGCCAGGCCTCCCTGTCCATCACCAACTCCTGGAGTCTACCCAAACCCATGTCCATTGAGTTGGGGATGCCATCCAACCATCTCATCCTCTGTCATCCCCTTCTCCTCCTGCCCTCAATCTTTCCCAGCATCAGGGTCTTTTCCAATGAGTCAGGTCTTCACATCAGGTGGCCAAAGTACTGGAGTTTCAGCTTCAACATCAGTCCTTCCAATGGACACCCAGGACTGATTTCCTTTAGGCTGGACTGGTTGGATCTCCTTGCAGTCCAAGGGACTCTCAAGAGTCTTCTCCAACACCACAGATCAAAAGCATCAATTCTTCTGCACTCAGCCTTCTTCACAGTCCAACTCTCACATCCATACATGACCACTGGAAAAACCACAGCTTTGACTAGACGGACCTTAGTTGGCAAAGTAATGTCTCTGCTTTTTAATATGCTGTCTAGGTTGGTCATAATTTCCCTTCCAAGGAGTAAGGTACATGAATGAATAGAGACAACAAAACCACGCTGGGTGAATAAATGAGGAGGCAGATTTAAAAGGAAGAAGTATAACAGGTGGATGTTTCATTAGCACGACTTGCCCAATAACTAATTGTTGGAGACAAAATGATTTTTAAATATTTTTAAATATCATCCCAGTTTGCAAAGTGCTTTCATACCGATGATCTCATTTGATTCTATCACTGATGCTGGGTGAGAGCAGAAAAGGAAATTCCCTAAGCATGCTGTGACTTGTCCTAAATTACTCAGCTGGAATGTGGTGGAGTCCAGCGCCCACAGCCATTGCCCACCACCAGCATCCCCTCTACAACAACTGCTTCTCAAAGGGGGAGTTTGCACCTTTTCTGCGTGAACATTCTTTGTAAGTTCTGGAAGTTTGCTTCATTAAAGTAGTATCAATATTTACACCACACGCACAAAAAACCCATCTGATAAGTCTATGAAAGCCTTGGTTTTGGAGGTATTTTTTAATCCCCTCTTTCTCACTGTTGCTACATGCAGTGCTGTTTTGCCACACACACACAAAGTTACATGGAACTAGCACTTAGCCTCTATCAAGGCAACATCTAGCTGTATTTAAACATAAACAAGTCATTTGCACTTGAGTCAAGTAACAGAGACAGACAAAGTCTTAAATGGATGCATCATGATTTCTCAGCACTCTAGATATTCACACAGTCATCACTGACGAGATTGGTGAAACTTGAAACAAGTCTCCAACACGAATGAAATCAGCTGGTGTTGTCTGTGCCTTTCCAGAGATTAAAAAAAAAGAAAGAAAAAAGCTCACCTAACTCAGCATAACCTGAATGCCCTGCTCCAGGAGAACGCTTGAACGGTTGATGGATATGCTGACAAACTGCGAAGGATTTGGAAGTCAGACCTGTAGCGATTCTCTGGCAAGGTATTTGGGGTCCTGGAAAGGTACTACATAAATAGAAAAGGGAATTGCCTTCAGGACCAACTAATATCAATTAGGAGATACTATTTATCTGAAACACACACACTCACACACACGCGCACGCGTGCGCCCCACGCTCAATTACAATGATTTCCATCTGGCTGCAGGGGAACATGACAAGCACCCCCTCCCCACAGTGACAGAGCATGTTTTTCTAAATCCTCCTTTCCTTTCCAGAACTGCAAGACTGACAGCAAGTTACTTAACTCTGTCCAGCAGCAGCTGTGTGGGTTTTGCATAATTAATTATTTATACCAAGGCAGACACAGTAATTAACATCCAGATGAATATGATATTCTGATCAGAAATACTTTGCATTTCAGCCATGCCTCAAGCAAGGAACTGTCAAAACTGGACTGTTTGACAGAGTGGGGCCTGCCAAAAACCTCCCAGACATCTGTTCTGTAACAAAAAGAACAGATTCTCGAAGCAGTGTGTACATATATTCACTGGTTTTCCTCAGCAAGGAATGGTTGATTACCTTTTCACAAATTCCGGTCAACTTTGTCTGGTTCCGAGATCATCACTCAGTGCCTCACAGAAGGGCTGAATTTTAAATGAGAAGTCTGTCTCTCTGAGTGCCAGCCCTGCAAACGCAGTCAAATACGAGACCCTGATCAGTTACTCTTCAGATCTGTGAGTGGAAGTGTCACGAAATGACTTCTCATCCTTTCTGGGTTGGAAAACCAATAGCGCCTCTGAATTATCCTTAACAACCACGTAGTTACTTGACATCAAAGTACATTGCCACTTGTATAGAAAATGGAAATACATAATATATATAAAAGTTACAGATTTCTCTAGAAACGGTGGGGAAATGTCACCCACAAGCCATGCTGTGCATATATTAATACAGAGCTTCTGAGAGATGGTTCACATTGCTTCCGGGGCACAGGTGGATTCAGATGCTTCCTTGGTCATTTTCAAATCAAATCAGAGTGGCTATTGCCAAAAATTATAATCACTGTCCAGGGCAGGTGGATTATGACTAATATGGCTACATGGTTTAGATTATTTATAATCCAGTTAATTATTTTTAAATCAGCAAGGAAATACAGATTAGGAATCTCAAGACCTAGATACTAGTTGTGGTTCCATCTCTTAGGACTGGACTTTCCAGGTGGCACTAATGGTAAAGAACCCGCAGGCCAGTGCAAGAGACAGAGCCGTGGGTTCCATCCCTGGGTTGGGGAGATCCCCTGGAGGAGAGTATGGCACCCAATTCAGTATTCTTGCTTGGAGAATCCCCAAGGACAGGGGAGCCTGGCAGGCTACAGTCCATGAAGTTGCAAAGAGTTGGACATGGCTTAAGTGACTTAGCACACACATTTCTTAAGACTAGCTTGGCTTCAGGCCAGTCTTTGACCATTCTGAACATCTATTTCTTCAGCAGTGGAGTAGAATCAGTTAAGTTTATCTTGTTGATTGCTAATGTCTCTGAAAGCCTTTTGAAAACTTCTGAGACCTAGGTTATGTTATCAAATTATGAGAATGATTCCAGACTGTCGTAAAGGCATATTTTGTTGTGAGGGACACTGACACATATTTTACTTTTTTGATATCAACTGACTCATTTTTAGGGTTGCTAGATTTAGCAAATAAACATACAGGATGCCCAGCTAAATTTGAATTTCAGATAAATAGCAAATAAAGAATTTTCAGCATAAGTATGTCCCATGTCATATTTGGGAAATATTTATATATAATTTATTTGTTGTTTATCTAAAATTCAAATTTAGCTGGCCATCTGTATTTAACCCACATTCATTCTGTATTCAACCCTGCTTTTTGGCTTGGATAAAATGTCACCTGACAAGGCATGGGAGACATACATCTCCCCTCTCTGACCATAATGTGCGTCATGTCTTTGCACAATCATGTATTTAGAAATACTAAATCTTTCCTTACACTTGTTTTTTCACAGCACATTTCAATCTACCTGTGTTGTTTTAGCTAGCACGCATGTGCTAGAAGTTGCAATGATATTAAAGCGGATGTTTCATAATTTATCAAAAATAGATGCATCTATTCTTTTAATTATGCTACTAATTAAGAGTACTAATTAGTAAGAATGCTTAATAGAGAAATTTCTCTGTGGGCTTTATTATATGTGATGCCCCAGAGCACTCTTAATCTTAGAGATGGTAAAGATAATTCCTACTGGCCTCTCCTCTTATCTAAAGATCAATTTTAAAAAAGGCTAATAATAATTCAGAAAATGATCCAAGAATTCCGATTTTGCCAAGACTCTATTCCCAGCTAAAATATAAAATCTACCATGAGGCATCTTTCTCTAAAATAGAAAAAAAAAAAGGGGGGGGGACAAGGCATTTTATCTAATAAAATAGGCCTGGGGAGACTCATAAACTTATGTCTGGAAGACAGAAAGAACAAAAGAAGCATTCATCTGTACAGAAAACGGACGTACTTCACAAGCCTAATTAATGTTGTTACCAGATTGAAATGAAAGACAGAGAGAGGAGCGATACATTGTGGGAGTAAAAGAGGTTCCCAAAAAGGTTTGGGGGAGGATACGCCACGTAATGAGAAGATGGCTCAGGTCATTCGATGACCTTGTATGCAGAATGATCTGACATCATATTCCAGAGAACAAAGTGGAACTATAAGCACGATGTCACTAGAAACTATGGGGATGGAGAAGTGGAACAGAACAGTTTGTCTTCCAGGAGAATTTTGAATACAATTTATCCTCATCAACCTGAATGACCACACTCTACTCAGAGGGTTCCTGCAAGCAAGTCTAGCATGAGCTGGGCTCTGGGTTCATACAGTCCTCCACCTCTTTTATGCCCATCCTTGTCTTCTTGTCCATTATATAAGACCTACGCCTTGCACTATGACTCATTGTATGTTCTGGGTCCTGCCAGTGAACTCAGATAAATTCATTGTCCATCTTTCCACATTTGGGTTGTGTCAAGATCACTAAAACCCATGCAAGAAAAAGAATAAATTGTTTGATATATAAACTTCAGTCTTAGGGCCTTTATACACCTCTGATCCTGTGTGTTGTATTTTCCTGTGAATACTGCTCTTTTAGTATAAAGCTTCCAAAATTTTGGTCCCAGATGCAAATGTGTTCTCAAACTGTTTGGTCCCACTGCCTATTCTAAAACTGAGCCTTGCAGTAGTAGGTGCATCTAAGAAGAAACAAAATCTGGCCTTCTGCTGAACTAGCAGTTTTTGCCCATTCCAGGTGCTCCTAAATCTTGCTTTAACATTTCCCTTTAGTGAGGTTCAGATGATAAAGAATCTACCTGCAATGCAGGAGACCCAGGTTTAACCCCTGGGTCAGGAAGATCTCCTGGACAAGGGAATGGAAGACCAATCCTATACTCTTGTCTGGTAAATCCCATGGACAGAGGAGCTGGAGGGCTCCAGTCGATAGGGTTGCAAAGTCAGACATGACTGAGTGACTGACACTTAACACTTAGTGAGTCCACTTTATTGTTGAAATCATACTCTCAATCTCCCTTTTCTAATCATCTCATTTTTCTTGAATAGAAAAAACCCATTTACTCATTTGCAACTGGGTATAAAACAGTGGATTTCAATCACTAAAGAAACAAATGTTCATTATTAATTTCGGGCTGTTTTTCTTCATTGGCATGATGTTCTCATAAGCTATTTTGAGAAACCCTGAGAAGGGAAATAGCCATCCATGAGGCATGCTCATTGTATAGAAACGAAAAAGACAACCAAGTGGGAATGAAAGGGTTATAAGTTTCAGGGTCTCTCATCTGGTGTGTTCACAGAGTCTTGCTTTCCATATTAATTTAGGGATGTAATCTACTAAGCACACGTCTGAGAGTAAAACCTGTGATTTGGGAAACATGTGACTAAGCCTCTCACATGCAAATAAACACATGTGCAGTGATCAGAAATGATGTCTGGCAGCACCAGGAACCAGTCTACAGATTTGCCTTGAATGCCTTGAAGCTTTCATATGCCATTCCTATGCTTGCTGAGTCTCTCTGCTTGCTGAGTCTCTCTGCTTGCTGAGTCTTACATTTTTTTTTAGTGCAAAATCATGGGTCAAACATTCAGCCATTCCTTTCCTAAGGGAATATCTTTGACCTCTTAGTGAATTGTGTAGATGGTTTTTGCCATTCCCACCCAACAGCCGATGATTCCTAGAAACTAAATATTTGTGGGTTGCATAATTATGCAACTAAGCACAAATTCAGAAGTTGAAGAATGTCTTTCATTGATATCTAAATACAGCAGGAAGGTCAGTAGTTCACAAACTTGTTGTTGTTTAGTCGCTAAATCATGTCTGACTCTTTGTGACCCCATGGACTGTACCCCGCCAGGTTCCTCTGTCCATGGGGTTTTTCAGGCAAAGATACTGGAGCAGTTGCCATTTTCTTCTCCAGGGGATCTTTCCAACCCAGGCACCACACCCACATCTCCTGCATAGAAGGCAGATTCTTTACCACTGAGCCGCATAGGACGCCCAATACACAAACTTACTAGCAGTTAAATATCGGTGCATTTTTCTCCCTTTTTCAAATTTAGGATCTTTTTAAAAGTATTTATTTACTTATTTGGCTGCACCAGGTCTTAGTAGTGGCAAGCAGGATATTTAACTGTGACATGTGAGCTCTTAGTTGAGGCGTGTGGAATCTGGTTCCCTGACCAGGGGTCAAACCTGGGCCGCTGGCACTGGAAGTGAGGAGTCACAGCCACTGGACCACCAAGAAAGTCCTCTAAATTTAGGATCTTCAAGGCCAAATTTCTCATCCCCTAGTTCTGCATAGGTTCATGGAGACAAAGCACCCAGGTATTTATAAACTTGTGGGTTTATGAACCACAGACCTCATTCAGCGTACTTAGATGAAATAGCAGTTACAAACATCTATCAGATATCCCTAAAATCTTTTAAACAATGTACTGAATCAAAATTTTATTTTTAAATTTGTCTTCAAACCAAGATCATCAAAACCAGCCAAAACTTTTGGGGAATTTACAAAGAAACATGCAAGTAATTCAAAGGAGCTAAATGAGAACAGACCCTTGATCTATAGGAAGACACTTTGAGTACAACAGAAGTACAGTGTGTGTACTCCTTCCATATACTCTGTTAATGACATACTCTATGCAAGCACAGTGCCAGGCCCTGGATGTGTACAATGATATATCATTGTGGTCCCTTTTCTCTAAACTAATATTTTTCCTCTTTGGTCCCAGGAGGTCAATGATATACACTCGGTAACCTAATAAATATTTTTTAAAAGTATACAATGATCTAATAAATATTTAAGATAACATACTTTTAAATTATATGCTTTTATTGAATAATCTGAAAGATAATAAAAGCATCTTCGAGCTCCTGGGGGTTGCTGGCAACCCTTGGCATTCCTTGGCTTAGAAATATCACTCCAGTCTCTGCTTCTGTCTTCACGTGAACTTCTTCGTTGTGTGTCTCTGATTGACTCAGTTCTTCTCCTCTTGTAGACGCCAGTCATAGTGGTTTTAGACCCACATCCTTTCCATATAGCCTCATCTTATTTAATTATACCTGTTCAAAAAACTAAGATCATGGCATCTGGTCCCATCGCTTCATGGGAAATAGATGGGGAAACAGTGGAAAGTGACAGACTTTATTTTCGGGGGCTCCAAAATGACTGCAGATGGTGACGGCAGCCATGAGATTAAAAGATGCTCGCTCCTTGGAAGAAAAGCTATGACCAACCTAGACAGCTTATTAAGAAGTAGAGACATTACTTTGCCAACAAGGTCCCTCTAGTCAAAGCGGTGGTTTTTCCAGTAGTCGTGTATGGATGTGAGAGTTGGACTATAAAGAAAGCTAAGTGCCGAATGACTGATGCTTTTGAACTGTGATGTTGGAGAAGACTCTTGAGAATACCTTGGACTGCGAGGAGATCCAACCAGTCCATCCTAAAGGAAATCAGTCCTAGATATTCATTTGAAGGACTAATGCTGAAGCTGAAGCTCCAGTACTTTGGCCACCTGATATGAAAAACTGACTCACTGGAAAAGACCCTGATGCTGGGAAAGATTGAAGGCAAGAGGAGAAGGGGATGACAGAGGATGAGATGGTTGGATGTTATCACCGACTGTATGAATTTGAGAAAGCTCCGGAAATTGGTGATGGACAAGGGAGCCTGGCGTGCTGCCGTCCATGGGGTCCCAAATGTGTTGTGGAAGCAGTCCTGAAACCAGAGAAGGACTTTTTCAAGGCAAGAGAAGAGAAGGAAAGGCTGTGTGAAGTCAATTGCAAGTGGCATATTTACAAAATTGTAGGAAATTTGAAATGTGCAGAAAAAAAATGAAATGGATGAGAATGTCCCCCAGGATAACGCTGGAAGAGCAGAAAGGGTGAGCCAAGTTGTGAGCCTCTTCCTATTTCTGATGTTGGCCAGGGTTTATCAAGCCAAGTAATGAGAACTCCCAAAGCATGCTGAGCAAAGAAGAACCATGATTACTCAGAAACATGACCACCAATAGTTGTAGCATAGACAACAAGCCGGATTGCCATCTTTTACAACCTTAAATAGGGATGGAGATCCATTTATGAGAAATGAGCAGCAGGAAACAAACTGACAGAAGGAAATGGACACAGAAGAATGTGGAAGTAAGCTGAGGGTGAGGGAATGTGAGCCATCCCACTGGGCTTCAGCATTTGCAGCTTAGTCGTGATGCTACTCACAAGTAACACAGATCAGTTCCCCAGGGAAGAAGACTCCAGGATAGCCTTCTGCATGCAAAGTGTTTATTATGCAGAGTACTTGGGATTAACATCAGTGTCAGTTCAATTCAGTTCAGTCTCTCAGTCGTGTCCGACTCTTTGCAACCCCATGAATCGCAGCACGCCAGGCCTCCCTGTCTATCACTAATTCCCAGAATTCACTCAGACTCGCTTCCATCGAGTCAGTGATGCCATCCAGCCATCTCATCCTCTGTCGTCCCCTTCTCCTCATGCCCCCAATCCCTTCCAGCATCAAAGTCTTTTCCAATGAGTCAACTCTTCGCATGAGGTGGCCAAAGTACTGGAGCTTCAGCTTTAGCATCATTCCTTCCAAAGAAATCCCAGGGTTGATCTCCTTCAGAATGGACTGGTTGGATCTCCTTGCAGTCCAAGGGACTCTCAAGAGTCTTCTCCAACACCACAGTTCAAAAGCATCAATTCTTCGGCGCTCAGCCTTCTTCACCATGTAGGAGGAAGCAAAAAGAGCAAAATTAGGCAGAGGAAAGACTCAGCCTCCTAACCAAGTGCCTCAGCGAGCGCGAGGTTAGGATGGTCCTGCAGAGACTGTGCTGCTTTAGAGCAAGTTCCCTGGTAGGCAGTGACCTTAGGCAAAGCAGCTCTTTTCAGCTGATGGAAATGGTGAGAAAAGGGTATCGATGTAAGAACTATTAGCCATTCAGCACTCACAGAAGTCAAGCTAATGAGTACTTCTGATGGTCCTCTAGGCTGGGAAAGGAGGCTGACCACAGTATCTGCTGCTATTAGGATCTGGAACTGAGGAGGAAGAGTCATCTAGAGAAAGATAATGAGTTTACATATGGTCATTGTAAGTGAAGGTCTTGTGAGTCTTCCATTTGGAGATTAGTGGGCACTTGGTATTACTGGCTCACTAAAAGACATACAGAGGAGACTGGAATCAGGAAGCACTGGTTGAACATCTAAGGACCAGTTGAAAATGCAAGATTCCTACTGGAGCTCATAAAATAATATTTGCTGTCCTTCTCTACAGCAAATACAGGAGCTTAACTCTGCGAAGGCATCATGCACAGCTTATGGAAACCACAGAACATGGAAACCTTGATCCATAATCTACCTTCTCCTGTTTCCTTTCCGTTTCTGGTTTTCAGAACACTGGTTGTAGATCTTAAGCTCTCCATAAATGAAAACTTAGGAATCCTCCCTCAGGAAGCAAGTGATTCAAACTTCCCATAAATGCAGAAAATATTAATATTAAGAAGTAACACTACATTGCTTATTTATCTTCCTTGCTTCTTCAGTTAAAAGTTTATTGATATAAACTTCCCTCTTAGAACAACTTTTGCTGCATCCCATAAATTCTGGTATGTTGCATTTCCATTTCCATTTGTCTCCAGGAAGTTTTTTATTGTCCCTCTCGTTTCTCCTTTGAGCCATTTGTTGTTCAAGACAATTGTCTAATTTCCATGTATTCAGTTTTCCAGTTTTTCTCTTTGTACTGATTTCTAGCTTCATGCCACCATGGTTAACAAAGATACTTACTAAGAGTAAATAGATGGGAGGCTCACGAGGGAGGGGATATATGTATACTTACAGTGGATTCATTTTGTTGCACAGCAGAAACTTAATATAATATTTAAAGCAATTATACTCCAATAAAATAAAAAGAATGAACTAACATTTGAGAAAAATTAAATCTCAAAGAACTAGAAAAAGAATGCAAAGTATAGTGGGGAGAAGAACCTTAAAATATACACATATTCTTAGAGATATGGAAGTAGATACCATATCTATAAAAAAAATGAAGGCTTCTTTCCCCCAGAATAATAAAAAATTATCTCTAAAATATTAAAATTAGATGATGAAATAAAAAGTACATTGAAAAGACTGGAAGATACAGTTGATAAACTTTTCTAGAAAAATGTGATATAAGAAATAGGAAAAATACAACAAAACTAAAACAGAAATTCAAAGTGTTCAAAAAATAGAAAATTCCAGAAAAAATAGAGAAAGAACAAAAAGGAGAAGAAATAAAAGCAACACAGTTTAAGAAATGTTCCCAGAACTGAAGAATACCCTTTGTCAGATTGATCATTCCTCTTCATTTCCCAGCACCGTTGAAGAAGGACCACACATGAAGGACCACATTATTATAAATTTCAGAATGCTGGGGAGAAAATAAAGTCTGAAAGCCTTCCAGAAAGAAAAGGAAAATAGGACGAACAGAGGATATGGACAAGAATGTCTTCTAACACCTACCACGGCAAGCCTGAAATGGATGTGTAGCATTCAAAAGTTATGACAAATAATTTGTGAACAATATTTTTGCCCCCAGCCAGAATCCCAGATGGTTCAGTGGTAAAGAACCCACCTGCCACTGCAGGAGATGTAGGAGACACGGGTTCGACCCCTGGATAGGGAACATCCCCTGGAGGAGGGCATGGCAACCCACTCCAATACTCTTGTCTGGAAAATCCCATGGACACAGGAGGCTGGTGGGCTACAGTCCATAGAGTCAAAAAGAGTTGGACAGGACTGAGTGACTGAGTACCCACACACAGAATATTAATTACGAATAGAGATTTATACAAGTTTTTTCAGACCCTCTCAAGAATTTTAGGTATCATGCTGAAAGAAGACATACTCCACCAAAATAAGAAAATAAACCCAGAAGGTGTGAAATGTAAAAAAGTATAGATCCAGCCCAGAAAAGAAGATAAAATCCTTAGACTGATCATGAAGGAAAACCTTTACCCCACAGCTGCACAACAGACCTACAGGTGAGCTCTTTTTAACACTAAAATGAGATTTATGGCTCACGTGGATACATTTAAACACATTATGAGAACATTTACATCCTAGCATTGAATTTATGGGTTAGATAATTAAAATTCTTAAAATAATGGCTGACTTCCCCGAAACAGAAAGAAAAAAGCAAACAAACACAAAAACTGAGCAAAAAGGCTAAGCAATTAATAAGAGGATTGCTGACATCTAGGAAAGAAAAATACATGTTACTAAAAAGGAAATAATGTTTTCATATATTGATATCTAGTTAAAATAGTGTAAACATTATTGATATAACAAAAAATATGGTGTGGTATATTAGGTTAAGGGAAGGTAAGTCAGGAGAAGATATAAATCCCTCTTGTGTGTTGTAGGAAGTCAGCTAATAAAAGCTGAAATTTGATCCTACCCTGAAAGGAATGTGGTCAGAGTTTGGCCAGTATCTTATTTTTGTATTATCAACCTATATAACCTCCATGATTATGAGCATATGTAGGAAAAAGAAGTGTTATAAGCCCAGAAGAACTCTGCCAAGTTTGTACATTTGAGAATTTTCAAGATAACAGGAAATACTAGTGAAATAAACAGGAAGAGAGACTTCCCTGGTGATCCAGTGGTTAAGACTCTGTGCTTCCTGAGCAGGGGGCATAAGTTCAATCCCTGGTCAGGGAACTAAAATCCCACATGCCACGCTGTGTAGTCAAAATATAAAATATAATAAAAGTAAATAAGAATAAGTAGTCTCCATAACCAATATTATTTTAAAAAAGAAAAATAACCAGGAACATTACAAGAGTAGGCGGGCACTGTGATTAAAGACAGAACCGGGTATAATGGGCTTAATGATGCCCCCCCACCACGTTATGTCCATGTCTGAATCCCTAGAATATATGGATGTGACTTTGAGGACAAAAGATGTGATTAAGTTCAGACACTTGAGAGGAGAAGTGCATATGGGTCATCTGGGTGGTCCTACTGCAAGCAGGGGTTTCCTTGTAAGAAAGAGGCCTAGACAGGTTTGAGTCAGACCCACACATAGAAGGTTCTGAAAAGATAGAGTAGAGGGAGTGATGCAACCGCAAGCCAAGGGATGCTGTCTGCACCGGACTTTAGAAGAGGCAGAGAACAAATTCTTCCATTGCTCCTCCCGGGTTAGTGTGGCCCCACCAACACCTTGGACTTCTGACCTCCAAAACTCTGAGATAATGAATCTCTTCTTTGTAAGCCTCCAAATGTGTGAATGTTTTTTACATATTTACATTTACTTTTTTAAAAAACCTTTTATTTTAAACTGAAGTATGGAAAATTAACAATGTTGTGACAGTTTCAGGTGGACAGCAGAGTTACTCAGTCATACATGTACATGTATCCTTTCTCCCCCAAACTCCCCTCCCATCCAGCCTGCCACATGACACTGGGCAGAGTTCCCTGTGCTACAGAGCAGCTACTTGTTGGCCTCCATATATAAATATGGCAGAGTCCATCCCAAACTCCCTAACTATCCCTTCCCCTCATCCTTCCCTCCTGGTAACCATAAGTTCATTCTCCAAGCCTGTGAGTCTGTTTGCTTCATAAATAAGTTCATTTGTATGACTTCTTTTTAGATTCTGTTTATAAGGATTATCACACAGTATTTCTCTTTCTCTGTCTGACTTCCTTCACTTACTATGACAATCTCTAGGTCCATCCACCTTACTGCAAATGGCATTATTTCATTCTTTTAAATGACGACTAATGTTCCATCATGTATGAATCACATCTTCTTTATCCATTCCTCTGTCTATGGACATTTGTGTTATGCATTTCTATTTTAAAGGACAGTCTCAGTGATGGCAAGACAGGCATGGAAAGAGTTTTGAATGAACACTCTCAGGGTATCATTGATGACCTTTGTAAAACAGGGGCTTTGCAATGGTGAGGACATCAGACAGGTGGAAGGGGATGGATCCCAGACATGAGGTGAGCATAAGAAGCAGTGACATCAATTGTCTGTTAAATTTTTAAGTTATATAAAGGATAAAATCAGTACAGAAAAAGGAAGGGACTTTCAACCCCATGTGCTAAAATCAGAATTCTTTTATAATTAAGCCTAATTCTATAATTACACATAGGAGAACAATGAAGAGTGGGCAGTCAGCCTGGGGAGAGAAATGCTTGGATCAGAACCGGCTCAGCTCCACTATTAACCAGCTTCTGAGCCAACTTGCCGGCTATTCCCAGCCCTGTAACCTCTATCTTTATCTGTGTACTGAGGATAATATTTAATATCTGTCCATGAGGTCAGTTGGGGCTTCCCAGGTGGCTCTAACGATAAAGAACATGCCTGCCAATGCAGGAGACATAAGAGATTTGGGTTCGATCCCTGGGTCAGGAAAATCCCCTGGAGGAGGGCATAGTAACCCACTCCAGTATTCTTGCTTGGAGAATCCCATGGACAGAGGAGCCTGGAGGGCTACAGTCCATGAAGTTGCAAAGAGTTAGACATAATTGAGTGACAGACACAACACTCAGTGGCAAAGAATCCACCTGCCATTGCAGGAAGCATGAGTTCTTTCCCTAGGTCAGGAAGATCCCATAGAGAAAAAAATGGCAATCCACTCCAGCATCCTTGCCTAGCAAATCCCATGGACAGAGGAGCCTGATGGGCTATAGCCCACAGGGTCAGAAAGAGTTGGACACAACTGAAGCAACTTAGCACACACACACATGAGGTCAGTAAGTTCATTAAATTAAGCAATGTATATAACATGTTCGGTATGTTTCCACTCCACCTGGTGATTCCTTAAAGGTGTGCTGCTGCTGCTGCTGCTAAGTCGCTTCAGTCATGTCTGACTCTGTGTGACCCTATAGATGGCAGCCCAACAGGCTCTGCTGTCCCTGGGATTCTCCAGGCAAGAACACTGGAGTGGGTTGCCATTTCCTTCTCCAATGCATGAAAGTGAAAACTGAAAGTGAAGTCTCTCAGTCATGTCCGACTCTTTGTGACCCCATGGACTGCAGCCTACCTGGCTCCTCCGTCCATGGGATTTTCCAGGCAAGATTGCTGGAGTGGGTTGCCATTGCCTTCTCTGCCTTAAACGTGTAAGAGCTATTATTCTTGTGTCGTTGTGAGAGTTAGTAGTTTTATGTCCGAGTAAGAAGGAAGAAATTCTCTATAAAAAAAACCACATTAACTGCAAACTACTCAGACCAAAGGCACTACATATTATAGACAACTTATAGCCCTAAGTTGGTAAAGTTTTCGAAAACTCAGTGCAGGGAACTGAGAGATAAATAGAGAATTTTATTACAGTAGAGCACCAGTAGTCCACTGACTATCTCCAACAGAAATCTCAAAATAAAACATAAAATGTGTCTTCCCCTTGAGGAAGCATAGAATAAAATGTGTTTCTTCTGCTGTGACCGGGTCCTTGTATTTCTTAATGAGCACATGTGCTGACGAACTGAACATCTGCCGCCTCCCAGCTTTCTCACTGCAGAACTTCACTAAGTTCTACAGATTTTACCTCTGGCAGGAGAAGCATTTTTCACCAGGAGGTGGGGCATGAAATATCTAAATACCTATGAGAGTTCGGTACCTACCGCTTAGTGCAAGGTGCTGGGTACATTCAGAGACAGCCTTCAATATCAAACACATATTCCTGTTCTGAACTCCTGACAGTTCTTAGCCCGGGAAAGAGCAGATTTAGAGAAAACATGACAAGGTGCTCACATACCTAATGGGCTGGCAGGTAGGAGATGGATTGTACTGTTATCAAGCAGCTACAGGTGGAAGAACCTTGAAGGACCTGAAGATCATGCTTTAAACATGGGAGGAAAGAAAGGTCTGCATTATTGCAGGCCTCTGGATGAATGCAGGACACAAGGGCATCCCGATAGCCTTACCACAGCCGGGCTCTTTTTGCCACTGAAAGATTCCTGACTCAAACTCATCAGGCTAAGGCTCCGAATGTGCTCGCCCTGGAGACAGATGGCATAGAGTGAAGGAAGGATGCATGGATCAAGGAAGCTGAGGTTCCCAAGCGTGGCTGCAGAGACCACAGGCTGTTGGATAAAATACCTAGGACAGGCAACATTGGGTTTCCAGCCTCGCTGAATGAACCATCTTCTGGAATAATGGAACAGACGCAAGAATCTGGGTCCTACTGTCAGCCATCCAACTTCCCCAGTCTTAAATTCCACCAGAGAACCTGCATTTTTAACAAGTGCCCTTTCTTGTCTTGTAGAACTTTGAGTGTTAAACGAGATAATTTATGTGAAACCACTTGGTTAAGTGCCATGGAAATGTTAACAGTAATTCATCTAATCTACAGTGAATTTGCCAAAGTGAACTGTACATGACTTTGCCAAGATCGTGGAAATAATTAATGGCAGAGCCAAGAGCCAGGTCTCCTGAGCATCAAGCTTGGGTTCTTTCCAGTTCTCTACATCATATTGTGTTCTCACACAACATGTGTGTGTATGTGTGCACACACTCACATATATGTACATGTACGTGTCAGTACATGTATATTGATTAAAATCAACTTGTAGGTGTTTCTACAATCTGAATACAGGAGTTAAACTTCTGTGAGTAATGTTTGGTACATGTCCTACAGGGGAAACTTTCTTCCTTATTTATCTTCCCTCATTATCCTTTTATCAACAAAATCCTACATGTACTATCTGGGGCCAATCCAAGCCCATCTTCTCTGTGAAACTTTCTTACCAATTCTATACATACTGTCCCTCCTACCGAAGTCTGCAGGGATTACTGTTTCCTTTGAACGCCGTACAGTGAAAACAGCACAGCTTCTAGTCAGAAAGTTTGAGTTCAAGTCCAAGTTCTCTTTCTTAAGAGCCTTTTACTGCACCATTTAATTTTTCTGTGTGTTCATAGTAAAAACAGGATGCTGAATAGTAGACATGAACATTCATCTGCACCTGATGCACTGTGAAAACATAAGGGGATGGTTGTTCCCTACATCCCAGGTGACGGTTGCTCCCTACATCCTGAGGCATATATGGGCTGGTGCACTGGAATATATATGAGCTAGCCCATCAAAAAGCCCAGTGTTGATGCCTGACCCAGACAACTTCGAGCTGCACATATTTGGGAGAATCACTTAATCTTTATAAACTTATCTTATTTGAAAAACAGGATATTTGTGATCCCAGAATAAGATAATGTGTGTAAAGCACTCAGCAAAGAGGCTGGTACATAATGGAGTTGAAAAAATGTAGCTATTATTTTTCTAATTCAATTATACATATATATATATTTGTGTGTGTGTGTGTGTGTGTGTGTGTGTGTGTGTATAAACAGCCTAGGTATATATAGACTTCCCTGGTGGCTCAGTGATCGAGAATCGACCTGCTAATGTAGGAGACATGGGTTCGATTTCTGGCTCAGGACAATCCCCTGGAGAAGGAAATAGCAACCCACTCCAGTACTTTTGCCAGGGAAATCCCATGGACAGAGCAAGCTGGAGGACTACAGTTCCTGGGATCACAAAAGGATCGGACAAGACTTAGAGATTAAGCAACAGCATATATATGTGTGTGTGCGTGTGTGTGTGTGTGTGTGTGTGTGTTACCATGTGCTTGCTCATGTATTTATTGGTATCATAAATGGAATATGTCCCAAGGGAGAATTCAGACCTCCAGCTCGAGGACTCAGCTCAGTGTGTCTGGCAGTTGACTCCGTGTCTAGTCCTGTCTCCCTCCTCTGTGATGAGGGAACTGGATACGCCTTTCTCCAGGTAGTCTTATGCTGCAGCTGACACCCTTGAGCTTTTGTCCTGGTTCTATGGCCTCATGCCAACCTCATGGCATCCTGGGGTTGGCCCCCATGTCTGTCTCTGATGCAGTTTTCTCCCTATCATTTGGATCATCAATTTCATGACAGCTAGGCGAGTGTTGTATAGATAACCTGCTCTACTTGCTCCCAAGGTCGATTCTAGGGGTCCTTGTCTCTTTCCATCATCAATTATCCCATTTAGGAGAGTCTCCATGGTGCAGTGGTTCCCATCCTGAGGTCTCAGCATCCCTCCTAACAATCCGGCAATATATCAACATTAACATTTTATAAGCCTGCAGGGAGCCAGGCTGAGAGAGAGAGAGAGAGAGATGGACAGAAAGGGAAAGACAGATTGGTTAAATAGCTTGCCAACACCACAAAGCTAGTGACTGAGATCCAAACCCCAGCCCCTAAACCACAAAACAAGCCACTCCTTGCCTTATTGCTGTCAACCTCATGTCAATTGCACGGGAATCTCATGTTGATTAGAAGCCTTGATTGGCAGCTATATAGTGTTTGATGAATAAAACATGAGATAATAAAAGTGTTATTACTTGTAAATGCAGTTGAGTAGACAAAAATAGTTCAAATACGGAGCCTTTGGGGATCCTGAGAGCAGGTCTTTCTGGTGGAAGCCTCAGAGCCCTCTCATTAAATTGACATTGGCCTTGTACATGTCCACCAAACGATCAAATGAGAAAAGGACTCCATATGATAAAAATATTGATTGAAAATCAGTGTCTGAAACTCAAGATAGTAACCATATTGTAACAACGAGATCATCAAGCCTCCTTGGACTTTCTTTCAAGCAACCTTTTACTGCTATGTAAGTACAGCCTCCATAGTACATGTATTGGTTCTCTACCCCAAACTTTGGACAAATCCAAGATTTATTGGATTTATTTTATACTGATACTGGTTTTTCCCCACTCCAAGTACTTAAAATACCCCAATACTTCAACCATCCATTATAGAAGAACCAAAAAAATATTAGAAATTATATAAAAATGAATTTAATCATTAGACACCATTACCTCTGTAGTCAGTGATCTCTTATGAGAATGTTTAGGTTAAAAAAAAATCAACTTTTTATTACTGTTGTATTTGATTTCTGAAGATTTTAACAGTCTCTGCTATTTCTAGGATTTAAATTGATTGTGCTGCTCCTCAGCCTGCCTTAAATCTGGCCAGAGCAGGACTTTCACAGTTTTTGAAGAAGAGATTAAAAAATTACTCTATTTCCAGACAAAGATATATATATATTTGAATTACAGCTTATGACAAAAATCCTCATAATAAAATCTTGCTGTGCATTGTTACAATTGAGAGAAAACACACCAAGTTCAAAGGGAAGAATCCACAGTTCTCCCACAACTCTGGGAAATAGATTGAGGCAAAAATAACAAAAAGAAAAGAAGGCTTTCCAACTAGCAGGGTGATGTTATTTTAGTTTGATTTTTTTTTAAACTTCAAGATCTGTAGAAATTTATCACTAATTCTGTGCCAAAAATGATGTCAAATTACTGGCGCCCTGCCATCCAAGGGCCACCTGGTGATTGCATCCTCTCTCAAGGACAGGACAAGGAGACTGTTTCCTGACCACCCAGCCCCAGGACAAAAGAGACATCTGATGATAGTCATGCTGAGACCAGAAGCTGTGGGGCCATGTGGAAGCGGGTCACTCTCTCCAGACTCTTTGTACCAAACAGCCAACAGCGTAAACTCCACCTGCGGCTAATTATAACTTGAGCCCTGGCACGCAGGCATAAGGTATTTATTTACTAATCTGCGCTTTACAGGATGCTAACCAAATGCAGCACTTTTATTTCCTGGTGTCTCTCTCATTAAAAAAAAAAAAAAAAATGCCAGCCCAAAGGAAGGAAGAGAGAAAGAGAGAGAAACAAGAAACAAGTGTCCTACTTCACTGTTGACTGGACTCAAAACCTGTTCCTTTGTCCATTTCTGCGTTTACGTGAGTTTTGTGAATGCATGTTTGAAAAAAAGCAGCATTTGTGTGTGTATGATTTCCCAGGTCACCCAATACTGTCTACTATAAAATCAATTCAAGAAAATATCTCTTTGCATCTATCATACCCATTCTGCCTTTCTGCCTACCTAGATTTCACATGTGTTGACACGCTTGATGCCATGTTGCTTGCTAAGAGGAATTAGGGGCAAAGTTAAGAACATTAGATGTAGCAAGTGCAGGGCCAGCCTGTCTCTTATCAACAAGATAAACTTGGTAAAATTACTCACCTTCCCTGAGGCTCAGCTGTTTCTTCTCTAGAATGGGTACCTTAATACCATCCATGCAAATTATTGGGATAGCTAGAGGAAATATTGAAAAGACCCTGGGACATAGCAAACACAATAAATTTCGGCAAATCGATTACTTACTATTTCAAAGTAAGGGAGCCACTCTTCCTGATCAGGACCTTGAACATGTTATCAGTTTACTGTCACATTCCTCAGACTCACCCATAATATATAACTTTTTCTATCTCCAAATTCTGTAAATGCTTTACCAGCTTGTTCTATGTAGACTGCATGTTTTTCACATATACATACATCCTCAGTATAAAAAGTCAATGCTCCAGCTCCAGCTAAATTATCCTTTGTGTTCTGCCCCAATAATCTAAGAATTCACTCCCACACCCAAGAGATATGCAATATGTAACTATAAGTATTTGATGTGGATGATTGCACTGATGCCCAAACACTCACCCTCTCCTTTATCATAGCTATTACCACATGCCCTTTCATGCCTTTTTCTCTCACAAAAGAGGCAAAGTCTTGCTCTCCAGCCCTTGAATTTGGCCTCATCTTTGTGATTCATCTGGGGCTGCAGAATCAGGTGGAAGTCACAATATTCCATTACTGGCCAGGCTACAGGAAGCCTGTGTGCTCCCACTTGCTTCCTGACTCTTCTACCTTCCCTGGGAGAAGATGTCTGTGTCATCCTTCCAGAGGACAAGGCAGGCATGGAGCAGAGCCAGGTTCCCCTGGTCATCCTGCAAAGGCCACCCAAGACCTGCTGACACCTCAGCAGGTACCCAGCTGACATGGAACTTCCCACCCATGCCCAATCTGAATGGATGCTATTGATTCTGGATCAAGTAGACCCACAGATATTAACAGAGAGATATATCTAATGTACATTAAGTAGAAAAAACAAATTCTGGATAACACTAACTTTTTGTAGTGGTTCACAATACAGCGTTCTTGTGGCATTAGAAAATTGCTTTGTGGGTGTGCTCAGTCATGTCCAATTCTTTGCAACCACATGGATGGCAATCCTCTGTCCATGGAATTTTCCAGGCAAGAATACTGGAGTGGTTTGCCATTTCCTTCTCCAGGGGATCTTCCCGACCCAGGGATCAAACCAGTGTCTCCTGCACTGGCAGGAGGAGTCTATACCACTGAGCCACCTAGGAAGCCTGCTACCATTTTGTTATTAAATTTAATTTTTTCACTTAATGTACATTAGATATATCTCTCTTTTAATATATGTGGGTCTACTTCATATTTGACTGTGGATCATGTAATAGTATGTGTTAGATGGTTATTTAACCACTGTCTTGCTGGAAATATTTAGATGCTTCATGTTCTATTACAATTATAAATCATGTTGTAGTGAACATCTTTAACCATGCCTCCCTGCACACATATGTAAGTTTTTCTCCAGGATTCACAAAGAAAGCACTTCATTGTCAATAGACATGCTTCTTTTGTTTTGTATTCAATATCACCAAAATGGTGCTATAATGTTCATAGCTTTTCGATAACAAATGGAATGGGTCCATGGTTGTCAATGAACATGCTGCACATGGTTCAGTTCTTTTACATTTGCTGAGGTTTGTTTTACGACTCAGGGTGTGGTCTGTCTTGATCTACATTCCATTAGCATTTGAAAAAAATTGTTTTAAATAGTGTAGGCCCAAAGGTTTGTTTTTTTTTTTTCTTTCCAATTCCGTTTTTAAGTGACTGAAAGAACTTTGAATGCTGCCCTTGAGAAACAGAGTTAGTTTCTCTGAGATACAGAGAAAGCAGTGATACCACAGAATTTCATACACTTGTTTAATGTAAGACAGAATCAATGCTGATTCGCTAGGTTTTTGTTTTTTCTTCACTGAATGAAATTTAAAGTATATTGTATGAAGAGATAAAAGACGAATGTAGAAGACAGTGATAGACCAGGATTCTTCCCATTGACACTGATATACACAAATAAATTGCTATGATTAAAACTTTTTTAAAAAACAACAAAGAATTCTGATATATATCACAATTATTTGACACTCATCTAAGAAAACAAGAAATTTTAAACTATTTTAGAACAGGGGAATATGGAATTAATCCTTATTGAAAGTGATATATGGGCCAGCTTTTCCATTTTGCTTTCCTTCCTAATTTTCTTAGAAGAATACAACTATGCATTTTTAATCCCTTTTAAATAGCACTCTCTGCCCTGCTGCTGGGAGTATGATAGCATAGGATTCCAAGAAAGCAACATGGCAATGTGTTCCCATCTTGAACAGATAATTGCAGTTCTAGGAATCTAGGCTAAGAAAACACGGGTGAGTACATGATAGAATTTATGTGCATTGAACTATTCATTAAAGTGTAAGTTATGTAACATTGTAGAGTCAACTGAAACTCTTTTCTTCTCAGGTACAATCAAAGTCTCTAGAAGAGAGAGCAAAAGAGTAGACGCCAAGTATACCCCACTGTGAAGTGGAATTGTACTCCCAGTTCAGGCCTTGTTTCATCAGTTTAACCTCAAGAGAATCAGGTATAGGCTACATCAGAAGAGGATTCCTCTTCTCTGTGTACTTAAGACGTATGTGACTATTTTTTATGGTGTGAGTTCAGCACTAGACTGCAGGCTCATCAATAGCAATATACTTGGTTAAATGTTCTGTATTTATCATCCATAATCTTTACCACCTCAGATGGTGAGTACGTTGCACCATTTTTCCTGTTGAGACAACTGTGCTTGTAATGATCTTATAAGACGTAGAGCCAGTTACATCAAGCTTCAAAATCTATAGTGTGAGATATGGACCCATTTTATCCATTTTCCAAATGTGTACCCAGTCCTAGGATGTCGTTCCTACCCTCAGGCTTCCTGAGTCTTCTTCCTTCTAGTTTTTTCTTCAAGCCAAAGCTCCACCTTCCCAGCTGTACCACCTGGCTTGGGGATGCCCTGTAGCTTGCTTCCATGTCTTCTAGGAATTAGTGCTGCTACCATTCCAGAAGGAGACTGTTTCCACACTCTCTCTGCACTGCCAGGGGAGGTCCAGCGTGAAGCTGTGTCAGCGTGCAGACCTGAATTGTGGACGTACGGCTACGTCTATCCTTCATCTTTTATTATTGATTATAGGAGATGATTTTCCTACTTCTGCTGAATATGTCATCTCATCTGCTGAAGACTTTTATGCTCTAATAGTTGACTTTCAGCAGGGGTTACTGTGTGTTGCTCCTGGCAATAAGCGCTTTGCATGAATATTACATTTAATGGTCCAACAAGCAGAGAAGAAAGCTGCGATTATGATTCTTTTCACTTTATAGATGAGGAAACTGTGGTACACATCAGACCAGTACCAGATCCAAAGCTACAGTATAAGATTAGCATGCGTGTGTTCAGTGGTTACATGGTGTCTAACTCTTTGCAATCCCATGGACTCTAGCCCACCAGGCTCCTCTGTCCATGGGATTTCCCAGGCAAGAATACTGCAGTAGGTTGCCATTTCCTCCTCCAGGGGATCTTCCCTACCCAGGGATTGAACCCATGTCTCCTGCATTTCCAGCATCTCCTGCATTAGCAGGCAGATTCTTTACCCCTGAGCTACCTGGGAAGCCCAAGATTAGCACATTCAGGTTAGAAACAGGATGGGTCTGGACCCAGTTCCCATGATTCTAAGTGCTGCATGTATGTACATCTCCAAAATGTTGCCTCTGAACCGTCTACAGACCTGTTGGCTCCGTGATTGTTCAAGGCAACTGCTTACGATTAAAAATGAAAGTCACTGGAAACAGGAGCAAATGCATTGGTAAGGAAACAGAATGCACAAAATGGGGAGACTTAGCCTTGAATGACTTCTCCCTAACAGCCAGATGATGTCTGACTGTCCGCAGCACCCAGCCCAAGACCTGGAGTTCCGCTCCATCCTGACAGCCTTCTTCCTTGATGTCTGCATATATTTTCTACTCCCTAGATTGTACTCCCATTCTGGGTCTAGGAACCAGAGTCTTGTGCGTTAGCCCAGCACCTGCATGAACAATTCACATTCCCCGTAACACTGCCCCATTTGCCAGCATATGCAGGACACAGGGTCCAAAAAGAAGCATGTAGTGTTGTTGGGTCAGCCTGAAATCGCTTCTGATTCTTTACTCTGAATCCAACACCTTTTGAGTAGAAGCGACAGAGGCTCCATACCTTAAATCATAAGGAAAGCTTCAGGGAGTGGGAACAAAACTAATGCTTTAATACAAGCATCCTTTGCAAAAGTTTGTTGCTTGGGTGTTCTCAGAACAGCAGGGGAAAGAATACATGAATATAAAAGAATTTGGCTGCCGCGTTTAGAAAATGTAGCTCCAAGAGGTAAGAAGCTGGTGTCTGAGTGCCAGGGACCTGGCAGGTTAATTACCCCAAGTCTTTCCTCCATGTCACTGATGCTGTGGTTAGAGACAGGTGTCCAGCTCCACAGTCACCTTCTCAGGGTTGTAAGCTTTGTCCAGAAAAGAATCTGCCTGATTCCAAAGCCAGGCAGCTTGCAAGGCCTCTTTGTCACTGGGGACCGCCTTTCTGGGATAAAGCCATGGAGAAGAGGCCTTTGGTATTCTCTGTGGTGGCCCAGGCTTGCATGCCGTCTTCACGCCTAGGGAGCAATGTGACGTGCGGCTAGCTGCTGGAGCAAATCGCTTCATGAATATCTTTACACCAGGGCCTGTTGGTGCCTGTTAGGTGTGTGCCTCTCAGCAGGGTCTCTGCTGCTCCTGGAAGTTGGGATTAAAAATTCTAAGTGAAAACACAGGCTGCAACTCCAGGTCCCAAGACACCCTCCAAAGGTATAAGGACTCTGCATCCATGCATCAAACTGAATTGGTAAACAGAAGTGGAGTGCAGCGCAGCTGAGGGGGAGGGAGGGCGGAAATAGGTCTTCCCGGGGATCAATTTTCCCCAAGCATTTAATCAACCCAAGGTTCCCAGTCTGGGTCAGTGCAGACCTGTTGTCAGGCTCTGAGTAAAACTGAGCAGGACTTGTGTATTTCAGCTTCATTTTCAACAGAACAACAGTGCTTGGGCCTCTGCAGGGCCCTTGTCGGTCTCCGTGTCCACCTCACTCATTCACGAATTCATTCATTCAACATGAAAAGACTGACAGCCCCACTATGTGTCAGACATCATTCCAGGCCCCCAGGACAGGACACCCAACCAAACTATTAAAGCAGTATTGACCCCCCAACCTCACGGAAAGTGATTCTGATAGTGGGAGGCAAGGTAGACAGACAATGAGGAATATATGTGATTTCTTTTGAGTCACTGGTACAGTATATAAATGAAAGAATGAAGGCTATAGGTTAGAGGGAGAGAGAGAAGGAGAGAGTGACTGTGTGGGAAGGGGAGAGGGGAACTTGGTCATGTGAGGATCGGTGAGGGCACTTGAATGTGTGTTAGAAAGGTTTCTGTAGCTTCAGCTCACCAAAAAGATAGCATCTGTGAAATAAGAAAAAGAATTCTTCCTTAAAGAACAGAAGTTCTATTCGATTTATTTTTGGTTTTTTTTTGTTTTTTTTGTTTTGTTTTGTTTTGTTTTGTCTTTTTTAGATTTATTTTTGAATGATGGAAAAAGTTAAAACTCAATAGAAGGGTTGAAATATAAAATTTAGAAAGACAGCACACAAAAGAATAAAAAGACAGAGGAAAACAGTAGAGAAATGGTAATTCAGAAAAATCAGTGCAGACAGCCCAATAACAAAACAGTAGACATTCAGAAATGTGAACATACAGAGGAAGAAAACAGAAAACTTCAAAGAAATAATGCAAGGAAACTTCCCAGAATAAAAATTGTGAATGTCAAGACTGAAAATTGCTCCTTAGAATAAACAAAGAGAATACGTTGTATGTAAGCTTCCAGAGAGATAAAACAAGTTTCCAACAAGAATCACAAATGTGAATGATCTTGAACTTTTCAATAGTAACAGCTAATGATAGAAGGCAGTGGAGCAATCTCTTTAAAATGCTTAGGGAAAATTAAATTTAACCTAGAATTCTGTATCTAGTCAAATAACCATTTAAGTGTAATAACAGAATAAAGACACTTTTAGACTGGATGGTTTAAAAGAGAAAAAAAAAGATGTAAACTCAGTATGGGCCCTTTTAAAGCTCAGAATGAGGCTTAGATGGGAAGGATGATAAAACACAGTATGAGATTAAGCAATCTTCTGAAATGGCAAAAGAAAACCACAATCCTAAACCAAGCAAACAAGTCATTTATGACAAAGAGAGGTTTTCTTCTTCAAGTCCAGTTAGGGTAACTTGACTCATTTATTCTCTGCACTACCTGGGATAGTGCCCAGTAAGATGTTAACTAGAAGCATTGAAGTTGACTGTCCTTACCTTGGCCCCATCTTAGAGGAACCACTTTTACTATTTTACCATTAATAATGATGTTAGCTCCAAATTTTTGGCAGAGGCCCATAATCAAATTGAAGGCGATCCCTGTGTTCCTGACTGACTGTGAGGTTTTATCATAAACAGGAGCAGAATTATTTTTAAACACATTTTCTGTATGTATTAAGATAATCATGTGTTTGTTTGTTTTTTCTATTGAAGGGGTGAGTTGCCTTTTTTTTTTTTTAATGTTTTACCTACCTTTCATTCCTGGGACAAGCCTGCTTGTTTATTCGCTGGTATCAAACTAAGGATTTTGGAGTATGTTAAACAGCAGATATTACTCAAATATCTTTTCTTAAAAGTTTATTTTAAAAGATTTGTGCATTGGATTGAAGCTGGCTCCATACAATGAACTGGAGCAAGTTTTCCCTCCCTCTTTATTTCCTAAAAATCTCTGTGGAAGAGTAGTATTATCTCTACTAATTTTTATAGAGTATGTCAGGGGAACTTTTGTGCCTGAAGTTTTCTTAATAATGAGGTTCTTTTTCTTTCCTAATTCATGTTTGATAGTTCAGTATATAAAGAGCTATTTTGATTTTTTTTCTTTGTGTATAAGTTTTGATAAATTGTTTTTCCAGTATAGTCATTCATTTGGCATAGATTGTTAAATTTATTAATATAAAGTTATATTACTGAATGGGCTTCCCACGTGGCTTAGAGGTAGAGAACCCACCTGCCAATGCAGGAGACACAGGTTCAATCCCTGGAGAAGGAAACGGCAACCCACTCCAGGATTCTCACCTGGGAAATCCCACGGACAGAACCTGGTGGGCTACAGTCCACGGAGTCACAAAAAGTCAGACGTGATTTAGTGACAAAACAACAGCAATATGTTACTGAATAATTATCCTTGGAATTTTGGTAGAATGTGGCATAATAATATTTCCTTTTTCCTATCTGATATTGGTAATCTGTGTTTACTTCTTTTTTCTTAAGCATTTTTGACTTTTGAATTTAGTTATCTGCTTCTATTACCTGACTGTATTCTATTTTTTGATTTATTTTTATCTTAGTATATTCTCCCTTCTACTTACTTAAAGATAAGTAAATTTAAATTTCTCTTATTTTTTTTGGATAAGGTAATATCAGATATTATTGCATTACTCCACATAAATAATTGGGAATGAATTTCTGAATATATTATATATGTGTACATACACAATGATCTATGAATTTCTGAATATCTTATATATTCAGAAGGAGAGGAGAAGGCTCCCCTCTGTTCCACGAGGTCTTGTTTCCCAGTAAGTTGGCCTGGACTCCTTACTGCAGGATCTCAGGGTTCCACAGAAACACAGGAACCAACAAGCCTTGATGCATAAAGTCTATTCAAGCCCCTGTGTGGCTCCTGACTGCTACTGTCCTAATGTCCAAGCCTGCATCCAGGATGGGAAAAATTCTCAGTACTTTTAAAATCTGCTCCTGGGGAAAGGGCTAAGATTTGCTGTAGAAGAGTATCTACTTACTACCAGACACTTCTACTTAGTCCCCTCACTTGAGCCTCACCACAGCCCTGAAAGGTAGTTACCATCATCACTCTCATCTTATAGCTGAAAATAGAGGGGCTCATAGTTGGTATTTTGTCAAAATTCAGAGGCATAACACCTCCCATGCATACCTCACTTCAAAGCCCAACATGTTCAAAGAAGGTAAATCTTTCAGAAATGAGATGAGAGTGCTCTAAAAAAGTGCAGCGGACATGTCTCCAAAGAGGATATGCAGATGGCCAAGAGGCACAGCAAAAGACGCTCAGCATCACTAATTATCAGGGGAAAGCATATCAGAAGCACAGGATGTCCCCTCACGCCTGTCAGAATGGCCATCATCAGAAAGAACACAAATAACAAATGTTGGAGAGGTTGTGGAGAAAAGGGAACCTTGCTACTCTGTTGGTGGGAATGTAAATTGGTGCAGCTAGGATGGAGTTTTCTCAAACAAACCTAAAAATAGAACTACCATATGACCCGGTAATGTCACTCCTGAATATATATCCAAGGGAAACAAAAACAGCAATTCAAAAAGATGCATGCACCCCAATGTTCGTAGCAGCATCATTTATAATTGCCAAGGTATGGAAGTAACCTAAGTGTACATCATAGGTAAATATATTATATATTTATATATATATATAAAATACATATATATTGGAATATATATATAATGGAATACTACTCAGCCATAAAGAGATGACATTTGGCCATTTGCAGTAAAATGGATAGACTTGGAGGGCATTATGCTAAGTTAAATAAGCCAGACAGAGAAAAACGATGCTATATAATATCATTTGTGCATGGAATCTAAAACAATATAACCAACTAGTGAATATAACAAGAAGAAGCAAACTCACAGAGATGGAGAACAAACTAATGGTTACCACTGTGGGGAGGGGCAAGATAGGGCCCGGGAAGAGGAAAGTACAGACCATTAGGTATATAACAGGCTATAAGAATATAATAAAGGGAATACAGCCAATATTGTATAATAACTATAAATGAAGTATAACCTCTAAAAGTTGTGAATCACTGTATTGCGTACCTGTAACTCATATAATATTCTACACTAACTATACTTCAAATTTTAAACAAAGTGAAGCAGGAAGCCAGGAGACAACGTAGACTTTTGACTCTAGAAGTGGACTTTTTTTTTAAGGATAGTCAAGTAAGAAATTGCATATAGATAAAAGCAAATGAGTGGCATATACTTCAAGGTCTTCAGAAAATTGCAGAAGAGAAAGTAATGAAAGGTCAATAAAGGTTTCACTAATAACTAGACAAATAACTGGGCTTGAAAGGGTGAAAGTAGTCAAAATGGACAGGAATGGAAAAGAAAATTTCTGGGAAATAGCAGGATCCAAGATGCATGGAAGAAAAAGTATGAATTATATACAGAAAAGATAACTGGGCTTGAAAGGGTGAAAGTAGTCAAAATAGATAGGAATGGAAAAGAAAATTCCTGGGAAATAGCAGGATCCAAGATGCATGGAAGAAAAAGTATGAATTATATACAGAAAAGAACTAAAATTATAAGCACTCCATGTGGCCTGGAGCATGTCATCTGGGGAAAAGGTGTTCCAACGTGGATCTTACCCAGGACAGTTCAAAGCATCACATCCTCTCCAGTGTCTGGCTCTTTGGAGTCGCACTGCAAAGAACTCAAATAATTTTGTTTTTAAATTTTTGTCCAGTTTCTCACTGTTATCAGTGAGATGTTTAGCCCAATGGAGCACCTCACCTTTACCTCAAACCTTGCCTTTTAAAGAAGACTGGCCTGGAGTAATCATGATTCAAAATGGACTTTCTGACAGTGCCTGGGAAGCTGGTTTGCAGCCACTCAATCAACAAAAATTATCTGTAGAGACTTCCAAATAACCCATCTTGCCAGGAAATGCAGAACATGGAGCAGAATGCCAGATAAATAGAGATTAGCCTTTTCCTGAGACTGATGAATAAAGAACGAAAAGTTACTAAAGAAAAATAAAAAGTCTTTACATGATTGAGCACGTGTGATATGATGACTCAATTTTCAAGTCAACATGTGTTACTAAGTGTTTAACTCCTTAGATGATTTTTTCCTTCAAGTCCATGTAGACCAAAGAAAATACATTTCTTTAGTATAAATGTCTCTTAATCCTTTCTAGATAATCTTTGGGTATGAAATATAATCTTGTATCTTATCTCCTAGGAAACTCGAGCTTATAGGGTTTAAAGTAATAGAATTTTTAAGTTGGAAAGAATTTATAAATATAAGCCTTGTTTTTCCTCAGTCCCTTAGTCGTGTCCAACTCCGTGGCCTCATGGAGCATGTAAGACTCTTCTGTTCTCCACTATCTTCCAGAGTCTGCTCAAATCCACGTTCACTGAGTCAGTGATGCTATCTAACCATCTCTTCCTTTGCTACCTACTTCTCCACCTGCCTTCAATCTTCCCCACCATCAGGGTCTTTTCCAATGAGTTAGCTCTTCGCATCAGGTGGCCAAAGTGTTGGCTCTTCAACTTTAGCAACAATCCTTCCAATGAATATCCAGGACTGATTTCCTTTAGGACTGACTGGTTTGATTTCCTTGCTATCCAGGGAAATCTCAAGAGTCTCCTCCAGCACCGCAATTCAGAAGCATCAATTCTTCATTGCTCAGCCTTTTTTATGGTCCAGCTCTCCTATCTGTACATGACTACTGGAAGGACCATAGCTTTGATTATACAGACCTTTGTCAGCTAAGTGATAATTCTGCTTTTTAATAAGCTGTCTACATTTATCACAACTTTTCTTCCGAGGAGCAAGTGTCTTAATTTCATGGCTACAGTCACTGCTCACAGTGATTTTTGAGCCCAAGAAAATAAAATAAACCTAACTATATTCATTTAATTTTTCAGAAAGAAAGAAGTTTACTGAGTGATTTGCAGTTTCACAGGAAATGAATATAAAACCAGGATTACATTTCCTTCTACTAAGTTCAAAATTATTTTCTTACATCAAAACATCTATTTTTAAAAGGTCACCCAATAATACAATGTAAATTTCTTTCTATATGTGTGCTTACTTCTTTAATGCATATGTGTTACAATTATACCAGCAAACGTGATTGACTTCACATAATTTTCCTGGGAGACTTGCAATGTCAAACAAATGAACAAAAATCAAAAATTCACTGTCAAAAATGGAATGCAATCTGATTCTATAAATAAGAGGATGATCATAACTCTACCTCAGGCAAGTGCTCTCTAATTCTCCACCTGTCGTACATTTGTGGCAACGTCTCCAAATGAAATGTGATCCTCCAGGGAAGGAGAGCTATCTCTTCATGTCCCTCCTCATCACCAAAAAGTTTCTTGTCTGTTGTGCTGGCAAAATAGGCTAAGGGGACCAGGGGTGCTGAATCCTGAGTGAAACGGTATGTCTGAAGAGTGATGGAGCCAGGGACAGTAGTAAAACTGCATTCAAGAAGTAAACTTGAGAAGCTTCCCTGGGGGTCCAGTGGTTGAGAATCCACCAACCAATGCAGGGCACATGGGTTTGATCCCTGGTCTGGGAAGATCCCTCATGCCTCCGAGCAACTAAGCCCTGTACCACAGCTACTGAAGCCTGCCTGCCTAGAACCCAAGCTCTTCAACAGGAGAAGCCACTGCAATGAGTAACCTGTCCACTGCGACCAGAGCCCCACTCCCCACAACTAGAGAAAGCCATGCACAGAAATTGAAAATCCAGAGCAGCCAAAAGTTGAATTAAAAAAAAAAAACAGAGGTAAAGTTGCAAAATTGCTAAAGCAAACTCTCATCCGGCCCAAGCAATGAGCACAGATGTGGGGGCATAAAATGATAAGAAAATGGAGAAGCTAAGAAGAGAGTGGTGAGGCCAAGGATTTTTGCCGTAGACAGAGTCAGGAAAACGAAATCTCCTTTGCCAGATGTATGCACGCAGATGGGTAAATACAGTTTAAATGGGAAGAGTGCCTCCTCCTGAGCTGACTTCTTCCCATCATTGTAATCCACACCTTTTGCCAGCTCTAATTCCTGGTCTCATGTCTAGCAAATAGGACGTCCTGTTTTTGAGATTTTTTAAAATTGATTCATAATAAGTAACCTATTTATCCTAAAACATTACAAGATTTAAAACCATTAAAAACACAATGCCATTCTTTGTTGTGACTCCCCAAAATCCAACATAGACTTGAATTATAAAATTATCATGCTATGAAGGACCCTTACTGGTTATTGTTTATATTAAAAATCTTTGTGCTCTAAGTGAAGAGATAGAGACACATATATCCAACAGGCTCCCTAGATCTCATCTTAGTCAAACATTGTTGTGAATCTCTTGCTATTAGGGAGTATTTCCCAATTATTTAATTTAGTGTGATCTTTATTATGAATAGCCCTGATTAACACAACTCTTTTGATACAAAAGGTACTTAGATACCACTCATAAATCCCAGTGTCAGTGGTTATATGATTTTTGAGGTTATTCCAATTTGTATAGTACCCAAACTCTTAGAATATTATGGATGCTTAGTGATTTTTATGAGTCAATTCTTCCATGCTCAGAGATATCATTATGAGATACCGATTGAAAGGATTTTTCCATATTCATCAGTTCAATCATTCAGTTGTGTCCGACTCTTTGTGACCCCATGGACTGCAGCAAGCTAGGCTTCCCGGTCCATCACCATCTCCCAAAGCTTGCTCAAACTCATGTTCATCAAATCAATGATGCCACATAACCATCTCATCCTCTGTCATCCCCTTTTTCTCCTGCCTTCAATCTTTCCCAGCATCTTAACTCTTTTCGAATGAGTCAGCTCTTCGCATCAGGTGGCCAAAGTATCGGAGCTTCAGTCTCAGCATCAGTCCTTCCAATGAATATATAGGACTGATTTCCTTTAGGATGGACTGGTTGGATCTCCTTGCAATCCAAGGGGCTCTCAAGAGTCTTCTCCAACACCACAGTTCAAAAGCATCAGTTCTTTTGTACTCAGCTTTCTTTGTGATGCATCTACTTTAAAGAATTTTTCTTTCTTTAATTTCTTTAAAGCAGAGACCATATTCATAGCATCTGCTTAAGAGAATTGCATGATTTTTGTTTGCTTTTTTATTTCCTAAATTATTCTTTGTGTCTGGAAAAAAAAGGTCTGAAGTTTCGTCAAGGGAATATGGAGACCTCTCTGTTTAGTGCTCAATATTCCAGTGAATCTAAAATCATTTTGCAAAAAGTTTGTTTTTTTAAAGGCCAACGTTGAGCCCTGAGTCTTAAATGCACTGTGATGTCACTTTTCTTTCTTTTTAGAAAACTTGGTTTACTTTAAAAAAAAGAGAGAGAGAGAAAGAGAGATGACCATACAAAAACACATAAAGGTAACATGAACCTACATAGTAAGCATTTCCCAATAAGTTCTTTGAGTCTTAACAGCACATTTTTCACATTTTAACCACTCTGAAATCTGGCGGCACCTTATAGTTAACATCAGTTCAGTTCAGTCGCTCAGTCGTGTCCGACTATTGCAACACCATGAACTGCAGCATGCCAGGCCTCCCTGTCTATCACCAACTATCAGAGTTTACTCAAACTCATGTCCATTGAGTCAGTAATGCCATCCAACCATCTCATCCTCTGTCATCCCCTTCTCCTCCTGTCCTCAATCTTTCCCAGCATCAGGGTCTTTTCCAATGAGTCAGTTCTCAGCGTTAGGTAGCCAAAGTATTGGAGTTTCAGCTTCAACATCAGTCCTTCCAATGAATATTCAGGACTAATTTCCTTTACGATGAGCTGGTTGGATCTCTTTGCAGTCCATGGGACTCTCAAGTGTCTTCTCTAAGACCAAAGTTCAAAAGCATCAATTCTTCAGTGCTCAGCTTTCTTTAGAGTCCAACTCTCACATCCATACATGACTACAGGAAAAACCATAGCCTTGCCTAGATGGATATTTGTTGGCAAAGTAATGTCTCTGCTTTTTAATATGTTGTCTAGGTTGGTCACATGGAGAAGGCAATGGCGCCCCACTCCAGTACTCTTGCCTGGAAAATCCCATGGGCAGAGGAGTCTGGTAGGCTGCAGTCCATGGGGTGGCTAAGAGTTGGATATGACTGAGCGGCTTCACTTTCACATTTCACTTTCAAGCATTAGAGAAAGAAATGGCAACCCACTCCAGTGTTCTTGCCTGGAGAATCCCAGGGTTGGGGGAGCCTGGTGGACTGCCGTCTATGGGGTTGCACAGAGTTGGACACGAAGTGACTTAGCAGGCTTAGCAGAGCAGAGAGGTTGGTCACAGCTTTTCTTCCAAGTAGCAAGTGTCTTTTAATTTCATGGCTGCAGTCACCACCTGCAGTGATTTTAGAGCCCAAGAAAATAAAGTCTGGCAGTGTTTCCATAGTTTCCCCATCTATTTGCCATGAAGTGATGGGATCAGATGCCATGATCTTACTTTTTTGAATGTTGAGTTTTAAGCCAACTTTTTCACTCTCCTCTTTCACTTTCATCAAGAGGCTCTTTAGTTCCTCTTCACTTTCTGCCATAAGGGTGGTGTCATCTGTATATCTGAGGTTATTGATATTTCTCCCAGCAATCTGGATTCCAGCTTGTGCTTCATCCAGCCCAGGATTTCACATGATGTACTCTGCATATAAGTTAAACAAGGAAGAGTGACAATATACAGCCTTGACATACTCCCTTCCCAATTTGGAACCAGTCTGTTGTTCCATGTCCAGTTCTAACTGTTGCTTCTTGACCTGCATACAGATTTCTCAGGAGGCAGGTAAGGTGGTCTGGTATTCCCATCTCTATAAGAATTTTCCACATTTTGTTGTGATCTACACAGTCAAAGACTTTGGCATAATCAATAAAGCAGAAGTAGATGTTTTCCTGGAATTTTTTTGCTTTTTCTATGATCCAACAGATGTTGGTAATTTGACCTCTGGTTCCTCTGCCTTTTCTAAATCCAACTTGGACATCTGGAAGTTCACTACTGAAGCCTGACTTGGAGAATTTTGAACATTACTTTGCTAGTGTGTGAGATGAATACAATTGTGCGGTAGTTTGAACATTCTTTGGCATTGCTCTTCTTTGGAATTGGAATGAAAACTGAATTTTTCCAGTCCTGTGGCCACAACTGAGTTTTCCAAATTTGCTTACATACTGAGTGCAGCACTTTTACAGCATCATCTTTTAGGATCTGAAATAGCTCAAGTGGAATTCCATCACCTCCACTAGCTTTGTTTGTAATGATGCTTCCTACGGCCCACTTACATTTATCCTTAGCAGGCTTGTTTCTTTACTTGCCCTATTAATTCACAAAATCATCACGCATCTAAAGAAATGATGACATCTTCCTTTCAGCAGAACACAATTTGTGCTCTGTGTCCAGTGCAGTCTTGGTGTATTGTAGCAGGTTGGTAAATGTTCATGGAGAAGTTCTATAGAGACAGATATATAAGTCCACAACTAGATTTCAGTTTCCTAAGGTTGAATTACTGAAAGGAAGTCTGGTCCAAGGGGAAGGAGAGAGGAGCTGTCCTATTTTCGACACAGCTAGCTTTCTGCACAGAGTCGGACACGACTGAAGCAACTTAGCAGCAGCAGCAGCAGCAGCAGCTTTCTGCAAGAGGGTGAAAGTTGACAGGCAATACATGCCAGGTCTCATGTGCTACGAGAGAAAACCCTTCCACAACTAAAGCATTTTGCAGGCTTCCTTCTCTGTGATTTTAGGGACTTTCTGGCTAATGACTAGCCACAAAGGTAACATTTATCAAGTTACCCAGGTGAAGTTCATCGTTAAATTTGCCATGTTCTGTCTCCCAGAGTCTCCTGGGTTTTGTTTAATGTCAGAGACAGATGGTGCTGAGGAATTTCAGGTGTTAAGTTGATGACATTTTGGTTTTCTTAATATGACTCTGAGATTTTTTTCAAGTAGATTAAATCCAACAGTAAATCACACATGCCTCTCAGCATCACAGCCTTGCTGCCCCCCTGATGCCTGCACAAAATATTTGATCCTCTGACCGCAATCATACATCCTGCTCTGCCTACAAGTTCTGCCCTGAGAACACCAGGCACCATCTGTTAAAAGGATGTGAGGAGGAAATGAGAATCAGTTTTATGAATGTTGCAACTGATTAGTTATCAAGTGCTATCTAATTAGTTCATCTCTGATTATCATATAATTAAAGATATTTATCATATCCATAGCTCCACACCAGCACCAAATATTTCTTATTGTCAGAAGTTGGGAAGGAAGATCCTGCATCCTGGCACAGCCTGGGGAGGCCAACTCTGCTCTCAGTTCAGCAGCTTTTGCCCCAGGTCCTCCTTAAGGGTAACTGAGTGTTTGCGGCATGTCCTTCTTAAAGCCTTGCATAAAATCATGTCTCACATTTGCTCCAAGGCAGAGTGGAAGGAAGCAAGCACTGTGTGTTCTCTGTTGCTTTTCTGTCACCCTGGCCTCAGCTTTTGGCGTCTCCTGCAGAACAGGGATGTGTGAGGCCAGCTGCTTCTCTGCTCTGCTCCAGGGAGAGGCTATCAATTTTGTCTGCAAAAGCAGGGTGTCCAGCGGACAACAGAGAAGGAGCATGGGAAAGGGAGGCTTAGGTTTCATTTCCTCTGTGAGTTTTTCTCAGAACTAAGAGTGCAGAGGTTCTGGGTGAGGGGGACCTGCAAGTAAAGACACAGTGACCATCATAACGGAAATTCTTTTCTGTAATTTTTTTTCTTGCAAACTAGACAATTAAGGTAATCTAGTGTTGAAGCACCGCCATACGGAATGATTTTTATCCTGAGAATATTTTTAGGTTATGTGTCTCCTTCACTGTCTGTGGTTCTGGTATCCCCTGTTTTTTAATTCCTTTCTTACACTATTTTTTTAATAATGTTTTTTTTTTTTTAATTTACTTTATTTTTTGCCAGGGGGCTTCCCTGTTGACTCAGTCAGTAAAGAATCTACCTACAATAAAAGAGATGACTTGCAGTGCAAGAGACATTGGCTCAAACCCTGGGTCAGGAAGATCCCCTGGAGAAGGAAATGGCAACCCACTCTAATATGCTTGCCTGGGAAATCCAATGGACAGAGGAGCCTGGCGATCAACAGTCCATGGGATCACAAGAGTCTGACACAGCTTAGCGACTAAACCACCAGCGCACGTTGGATCTTAGTTCCCTGACCAGGGATTGAACCCACACCCTCTGCATTGGAAGCACAGTCTTATAATCACTGGACCGCCAGGAAATCCCCTCCACCACCACCATTATTTATTTCTTGTCTTAGTTTATCTTGATATCGAGTGGCCATCCTTGTGTCTAAATTGCTAAGCGGACTTAACTGTTCACTAAATCCACTGGGGCAACAGCTGGGAAGATGCTGTGCACACATCTGGAGTCCATGAGAGATCCACCCTATCAATGGATCTGTCTGCTTCAAAGGGAAGAGCATCTAACTAACAGGCTGTCTTCCATCCATGCTTGGCTCTTCTTTCTGCTGGGTCTGCCTTTCTGTATCTTTCCTGGGTACATCCTCCTTTAGGGTTCAACCAACAAGGTTTAGAATTCCCTCATGGCTCAGACAGTAAAGCGTCTGCCTACAATGCAGGAGACTGGGGTTCAATCCCTGGGTCAGGAAGATCCCCTGGAGAAGGAAATGGCAACCCACTCCAGTACTCTTGCCTGGAAAATCCCATGGATGGAGGAGCCTGGTAGGCTATAGTCCTACAGTCCATAGAGTCACAAAGAGTCAGACATGACTGAGCAACTTCACTTTTCACTTTAAGAAGGTTTGCTGCTGCTGCTTCTAAGTCGCTTCTGTCGTGTCCGACTCTGTGCGACCCCATACACGGCAGCCCACCAGGCTCCTCCGTCCTTGGGATTCTCCAGGCAAGAACACTGGAGTGGGTTGCCATTTCCTTCTCCAATGCATAAAAGTGAAAAGTGAAGAGAACTCATGTGGCCCTCCATAGTGCTCTTGTTTTCAGAAACTTCCCGTTATATTCCCAACTGACGCATCACTCACCCCAACCAGTCTCAGCTTCATACCAGCAGAGCTATAGGTTTTCCATTCATTTCCTACTAATTGTGCCACTTTTGCTGACATTAACAGGGCAAAGATTTTCACCCTCTGTGTTTACTGTGCTCAGTTGCTCAGTTGTGTTTGACTCTTTGTGACCCCATGGACTGCAGCCCACCAGGCTCCTCTGTCCATGGGATTCTCCAGGCAAGAACACTGGAGTGGGTTGCCATTTCCTCCTCCAGGGGATCTTCCCGACCCAGGGATCGATCCCTCGTCTCCTACATCTCCTGCCTTGGAAGGCAGATTCTTTACCGCTGAGCCAGCTACTGGGGCAAAGATTTTCGCTCTCTGCTCTAAATCAAGTCTGATGCCTCTGGCCATGAATTTAATAATATGTTGAGAGACCAGCCTCCTTCTTCCTCCCTGTGACCCCACTAAAAAAATATCACCAGCTCTACCAACCCACTTGGTTGGAGGTGGAGGAATGGGAATAATGTTAGCCCAAAAGAATGTAGAGTCCCACTGATTTCACACAAAGATGTATCAGTTTTTTCATGTTTATTATTTTGTTGTTTTTCCCTAGAAAATTTCCAGAGCCTTCAAATGATTGTTTCTCCATATATTCCCTTAGCTTAAATTTGTTTCAAGGGGAAATTTGCCAATCTTTTCACTCTCTAATGACAAAAATTGCTGTCCTAATTAAATACTATAGTTTCATGTCACCTTGATGCCCCACTTTTGGGTGACTTGCCTTTGTTCTGTTTTCTCAGTAGATGATAAGTCCTTCAGATAAGTATCCATTTTTGTGTTTTATATAACATCCATCACAGTGCCTCACAGACTCCCAACAACCTTAACTGATTGGCTTTCAACATCACAATTTTTCTGTTAGTAACAGAAGGAATGAAGAGATTAACTCAAAATGATAGTTTTAAAAAGATCTCACTACGGTTCATCCTTTCAAGCATTGAAAAGGGAAATTTCGCAATTTTAAAAACATCCATGAGAGGGGGCTTCCCTAGTGGCTCCATGGTTAAGAATCTGCCTGCTGGTACAGGAGGCATGAGTTTGAGCCCTGGTCTGGGAAGATCCCATATGCCAAGGAGCAACTAAGTTCATGTGCACAACTATTGAGCCTGTGCGCTCGAACCAGTGCACGACACCAGCTAAAACCCTGGAAGCTGCACTCTGCGACTAAAGAAGCCACCACAGTGAGAAGCCTGGGCGCTGCAGCTAGAGAATAGCCCTGCTCACTGCAATTACAGAAAAGCCCGTGCACCAACAAGGCCCCGACACAGCCAAAAGCAAACAGGCATCTTAAAGTAAATAAATATATGTGTCAGTGAGAGAGCAATGATCTATCAAAAGGTTATTAAAATACTTGTTTTAACAGGAGGAAAACAGTGCCTAAAACTGCTGAGTGCAGGTCATCATGACAATCTCAGGATGTTCTGCATAAAGTTTAGGGGATGTCAGAGCCTTTTAGCACAGGACACCAGCTTGGGTAGCACCATATTTCAATCTATGACAATACTTTTTACAGTACACGCTTTAGAGGCAGGATAATAGCTCATAAATTCAGAGCCTCGTGGGCCAATTTCCAAGTCAAAATGGAACTTTGGGACCATTATTCAGGAGGCCCATATTAGTGTTTACTTTTATATTTGAGTCTGGGTTCTCTGTGATAGATGTTTATAAGGCCCACGCTTGCTTCTCTCTACAAAGGCTATTTATAAAAATTTTCCTCTGCATTTCCTATCAAATCTCCAGTACAATATATGTTGAGTTCTTTAGTTCTTTTTATCTTTTCATAAATAATCATTCATTATATTTGACTTCAGTTTTCAGTAACAGAAATAATTCAGTAGAACTTATATACAAATCTTCAGAGTAAAGTATTTGGAGAAAGAAATTTCCTTTAGTTTTAATCTCATTCTTCCCAATGACGTTGGTAAAATGAAATAGAGTAAAATAAAATGTGAAATCAAACAAACAAACAATAAATAAACGAAGTCATAACAGCACTTGAAACAACCTGTCAGGTAGCAGATTTACAGGTTTCACAGGAAGTGATACCTTTTTTAGGGCCACAGAACAGAATCAGTCCCTTATTAGTCTGGCCAAAGTTCACACAGTAACAGAATTTGCAGGTCTAGTTAGTGAAATAGTGGTAGGGAATGTGTGAGGGAACCTACACAAATCCATGTATTTTATTATGTTTATAGAAAACAAAGACATGCTATTCGATAAAGATTTTAACAATGGAGTATATTGCTTTTAAAATAATAGTGAGTATTCTACTATTAATTTCCATTTACTGTCCCTTGCTTGTTAAAAATCTTTGAGCATATTTTTCTCCAGAATTCTAGTGTCACCCTTGTAAATTTGTTTTTAATTGATTTAAACCATACGCCTACTTAGATCGCTTTGGATGTCTTTATGTAACTGGTTCTCCAGCTGTGCTGCGTGCTAAGTCACTTCAGTTGCATCTGAATCTTTGCAACTGTAGGCCACCAGGCTCCTCTGTCCATGGGATTCTCCAGGCAAGAATACTGGATTGGGTTGCCATGCCCTCCTCCAGGGGATTTTCCAGTAACCCAGGGATCTAGGATCACCTTAAAAACATCCTGGTTATCACCATATTCCCAAAAACTTAAGATAGAAGCTATGGAAGGTGAGAAATATTTTATAAAACTGTTATCTAATCTGTTTGGGGAGCATGAGCAGATATTCCCCAAATTCCCATCCATTCCTGGAACATGTGATCCTATTTAGCTTATGATAACTTCATGCCATGTTATATTACTCCCATAGACACATGTTTCTAAATACAGACAGTAGTTCCCAGACTCTGGTTTTCTTTCTTGTGGCTTTGTTTCTCCCCAGCCCATTTGGTCAAATTTTATTCTCTGATTCCAGTTTCCAGGAGAAAAAGCTCATCTTTGGTTTCTAAACCCATCACTTTTTTTTTTCTTTTCAAATAATGGGAAATGGTTGCAACTCATCACTTGTACCATTTGTGTAAGGGGTAACCAAATCCCCAAACCAAATCTAAAACATAGACAAAGATTTACCTGGCACACTAAAATTTGGTAATTTGGGGTTATTATTGATTGAAGAAGGATTATCTCAGACATGCACAAAGTATAAAACAGAAATGCCAAAATTCAAAGAACTTTTAATAGTGACATAATTTATATTTTTTTAGAAGTTGCATTTTCTGTATATCAAAATGCTTTTCTTCTCTTTGTTTAGTCTCACCACAACCCCAATAAATAAGCAGAAATGTGATAAATGTCTTTTATTTAGACTGCCATTTAAATTCTATCTAGTTCTGGCTTCCCTCAAAATTCTTCTATAAAATTTCTCATGAAACCTTATTTCCTTAGTCAGAAGCCCACATCCTTTCTAGTAGCCATTCCAAAAAAGAAGGCATCGCAAATTTGATGGCGTCATAGAGACTCTGAAGTTGAAAAGATGTTAATACTATCTAGTCTGTTGGCCTACTTTTAAAAATCCAGCAGTGCTTACGTGATTTGCCCATGGTCACAGTGCTAGCTAAAATAGAAAGACAACTGGAATCCTGGTGTCCCCCCTGTGAATCCAGGGCTGATCCCTACCAAGTTTAGGTTCTGGTGCTGGGTTCTACAAAGACATCAGACCTCCAGAAATGTGGATAATCTCAATTAAAATGTTTGTTCACAGATAAAGCAGCAAAAGACATTGATGAACTCCTGTCTTTTAGAAATAACATCATTAAAGACCGAGCATTTTTGTCCAGCCTTCATATATCACAATTCATCATCAAGTTAAATAAGTTGAGTTGGTACTAATATATCAATAGTGAAAAAGACAAGAAAAAAGAAAAAAAAAAAAACATGATGCCTTAGAAGGCAAGGGGGACCCATTTTGTCACTAAGTGGAAATTTGGATTAAAAAGATTCTTCACAACCCTGAGGCTTCAAAAAGTCTCTTCTTTCCCTTGGGAAGTCCAGTTCCCTGTTTTTGCAAAACCACAGGAAGGAAAAAGTGGTGTTTTTTTTTTTTTTTTTCCCTGAATCCACCATCACATTCCTCTGCTGTTTACACTTTGATCTCCTTCTCGCAATTCTTTGTGGATTTTTTCCCAAGAAATTCTCTGGCTATGTATGAGTGAAGGAAAGAGTTGTGATTAAGTGACTCAAGGAACATGGACCTAACAGAAGCAGAAGATATGAAGAAGAGGTGGCAAGAGTACAGAGCAGAACTATACAAAAAAATCTTCACAACCCAGATAATGACTATGTCATGATCACTCACATAGAGCCAGATCCTGCAATGTGAATTCAAGTGGGTCTCAGGAAGCATCACTATGATCAAAGCTGGTGGAGGTGATGGAATTCCAGGAGCTATTTCAAATTCTCAAATATGATACATACTATGAAAGTGCTGCACTCAATATGCCAGCAAATTTGGAAAATTCAGCAGTGGCCACAGGACTGGGAAAGGTCAGTTTTCTTTCCAGTCCCAAAGAAAGGCAATGCCAAAGAATGCTCAAGCTACCACCCAATTGCACTCATCTCACACACTAGCAAACTAATGTTCAAAATTCTCCAAGCCAGACTTCAAGGTAAGTGAACCATGAACTTCCAGGTATTCAAGCTGGTTTTAGAAAAGGCAGGGGAACCAGAGGAAAAATTTGCCAACATCCGCTGGATCATTGAAAACGCAAGAGAGTTCCAGAAGAAAACATCTACTTTTATTTTATTGACTATGCCAAAGCCTTTGACTGTGTGGATCACAATCAACTGTGGAAAATTCTGAAAGAGGTGGGAATACCAGACCACCTGACCTGCCTCTTGAGAAATCTGTATGCAGGTCAGGAAGCAACAGTCAGAACTGAACATGGAACAACAGACTGGTTCCAAATAGGGAAAGGAGGACGTCAAGGCTGTATATTGTCATCCTGCTTATTTAACTTATATGCAGAGTATGTCATGAGAAACGCTGGGCTGGATGAAGCACCAGATGGAATCAAGATTGCCGGGAGATATATCAATAACCTCAGATATGCAGATGACACCACCCTCATGGCCAAAAGTGAAGAAGAACTAAAGAGGCTCTTGATGAACGTGAAAGAGGAGAATGAAAAAGTTGGCTTAAAGCTCAACATTCAGAAAATGAAGATCATGGCATCTGGTCCCATTACTTCATGGGAAATAGATGGGGAAACAGTGGAAGCACTGGCTGACTTTATTTTGGGGAGCTGCAAAATCACTGCAGATGGTGAGTGCAGCCATGAAATTAAAAGATATTAAAATGACCAACCTAGAGAGCATATCCAAAAGCAGAGACATTACTTTGTCAACAAAAGTCCATCTAGTCAAGGCTATAGTTTTTCCAGTGGTCATGTATGGAGGTGTCAGTTTCAGTTTCAGTTCAGTCTCTCAGTCGTATCCGACTCTTCACGACCCTGTGGACCACAGCACGCCAGCCTCCCTGTCCATCACCAGCTCCCAGAGTTTACTCAAACTCATCTCCACTGAGTCAGTGATGCCATCCAGCCATCTCATCCTCTGTTGTCCCCTTCTCCTCCTGCCTTCAATCTTTCCCAGCATCAGGGTCTTTTCAAATGAATCAGCTCTTTACATCAAGTGGCCTAAGTATTGGAGTTTCAGGTTCGACATCAGTCCTTCCAATGAATGCTCAGGACTGCTCTCCTTTAGGATGGACTTGTTGCATCTCCTTGCAGTCCAAGGGACTCTCAAGAGTCTTCTCCAACACCACAGTTCAAAAGCATCAATTTTTCGGTGCTCACCTTTCTCTATAGTCCAACTCTCACATCCATACATGACTACTGGAAAAACCATAGCTTTGACTAGACCGATCTTTGTTGGCAAAGTAATGCCTCTGTTTTTTAATATGCTGTCTAGGTTGGTCATAACTTTTCTTTGAAGGAGCAAACGTCTTTTAATTTCATGGCTTCACTCATCATCCACAGTGATTTTGGAGCTCCCAAAAATAAAGTCAGTCACTGTTTCCACTGTTTCCCATCTATTTGCCATGAAGAGATAGGACTGGATGCCACGATCTTGGTTTCTGAGTGTTGAATTTTAAGGCAACTTTTTCACCCTCCTCTTTCACATTTATTAAGAGGTTCTTTAGTTTCACTTTCTCCCATAAGGGTGGTGTCATCTGCATATTGACATTTCCCCAATAATCTTTACTCCAGCTTGTGCTTCTTCTAGCCCAGCATTTCTCATGATGTACTCTGCATATAAGTTAAATAAGCAGGGTGACAATATACAGCCTTTTCTTATTGGAATCAGTCTGTTGTTCCACATTCGGTTCTAACCTGATCTGCATACAGATTTCTCAAGAGGCAGGTCAGATGGTCTGGTATTCCCATCTCTTTCAGAATTTTCCACAGTTTATTGTGATCCACACAGTCAAGGCTTTGGCATAGTCAATAAAGCAGAAATAGATGTTTTTCTGGAACTCTCTTGCTTTTTCCATGATCCAGCGGATGTTGGCAATTTGATCTCTGGTTCCTCTGCCTTGTCTAAAACCAGCTTGAACATCTGGAAGTTCAAGGTTCACATACTGTTGAAGCCTGACTTGAAGAATTTTGAACATTACTTTACTAGTGTGTGAGATGAGTGCAACTGGGCAGTAGCTTGAGCATTCTTTGGCATTGCCTTTCTTTGGGATTGGAATGAAAATTGACCTTTTCCAGTCCTGTGGCCACTGCTGAGATTTCCAAATTTGCTGGCATATTGAGTGCAGCACTTTCACAGCATCATCTTTTAGGATTTGAATTAGCTCAACTGGAATTTCATCACCTCCACTGGCCTTGTTCTTAGTGATGCTTCCTAAGGCCCACTTGACTTCACATTCCAGGATGTCTGGCTCTAGGTGAGTGATCACACCCTTGTGATTATCTGGGTCATAAAGATCTTTTTTGTATAGTTCTTCTTTGTATTTCTGCCACCTCTTCTTAATATCTTCTGCTTCTGTTAGGTCCATACCATTTCTGTCCTTTATTAAGCTCATTTTTGCATGACATGCTCCCTTGGTATCTCTAATTTTCTTGAAGAGATCTCTAGTCTTTCCCATTCTGTTGTTTTCCTCTATTTCTTTGCACTGATAACTGAGGAAGGATTTCTTATCTCTCCTTGCTATTCTTTGGAACTCTGCATTCAAATGGGTGTATCTTTCCTTTTCTCCTTTGCTTTTCACTTCTCTTCATTTCACAGCTAATTGTAAGGTCTCCTCAGACAGCCATTTTGCTTTTCTACATTTCTTTGGCTTGGGAATGGTCTTGATCCCTGTCTCCTGTACAATGTCACAAACCTCTGTCCATAGTTCATCAGGCACTTTGTCTATCAGATCTAGTCCCTTAATCTATTTGTCACTTCCACTGTATAATCATAAGGGATTTGATTTAGGTCATACCTGAATGGTCTAGTGGTTTTCCCTACTTTCTTCAATTTAAGTCTGAATTCAACAAGGAGTTCATGATCTGAGCCACAGTCAGTTCAGAGTCTTGTTTTTGCTGACTGTACAGAGCTTCTCCATTTTTGGCTTCAAAGAATATAATCAATCTGATTTTGGTGTTGATCATTTGGTGATGTTCATGTGTAGAGCCTTCTCTTGTGTTGTTGGAAGAGGGTGTTTGCTATGACCAGTGCATTTTGTTGGCAGAACTCTATTAGCCTTTGCCCTGCTTCATTCTGTACTCCAAGGCCAAATTGCCTGTTATTCCAGGTGTTTCTTGACTTCCTACTTTTGCATTCCAGTCCCTTATAATGAAAAGGACATCTTTTTTGGGTGTTCGTTCTAAAAGGTCTTGTAGGTCTTCACAGAACCGTTCAATTTCAGCTTCTTGAGCTTTACTACTCAGGGCATAGACTTGGATTGTCATAATATTAAATGGTTTCATCTCTGTTTGAACAAACAGAGATCATTTTGTCATTTTTGAGATTGCATCCAAGTACTGAATTTTGGACTGTTTTTTTTACTATGATGGCTATTCCATTTCTTCTAAGGGATTCTTGCCCACAGTAGTAGATATAATGGTCACCTGAGTTAATTTCACCCATTCCAGTCCACTTTAGTTCACTGATATCTAAAATTTCGACGTTCACTGTTGCTATCTGCTGTTTGACCACTTCTTATTTGCCTTGATTCATGGACTTAACATTTCAGATTCCTATTCAATATTGCTCCTTATACCATTGGACCTTGCTTCTATCACCAGTCACATCCACTAGTGGGTATTGTTTTTGCTTTGGCTCCAACCCTTCATTCTTTCTGGAGTTATTTCTCCACTGATCTCCAGTAGCATATTGGGCACCTACTGACCTGGGGAGTTCATCTTTCAGTGTCCTATCTTTTTGCCTTTTCTTACTGTTCATGGGGTTCTCAAGGCAAGAATACTGAAGTGGTTTGCCATTCCCTTCTCCAGTAGACCACATTTTGTCAAAACTCTCCACCAAGACCCATCTGTCTTGGGTGTCCCTGCATAGCATGGCTTAGTTCATTGTGTTAGACAAGGCTGTGGTCCGTGTGATTAGATTGGTTACTTTTCTGTGATTGTGGTTTCAGTCTGTCTGCCCTCTGATGCCCTCTCTCAGTGCCTACCATCTTACTGGGGTTTCTCTTACCTTGGACATGGGATATCTCTTCATGGCTGCTCCAGCAAAGTACAGCTGCTGCTCCTTACCTTGGATGTGGGGTATCTCCTCATGGCTGCTGCTACTGACCTTGACCATAGGGTATCTCCTCGCAGCTGCTCGCTGCTCCAGTTGGACTATAAGGAAAGCTGAGTGCCAAAGAATTGATGCTTTTGAACTGTGGTGTTGGAGTAGCCTCTTGAGAGTCCCTTAGACAGCAAGGAAATCCAATCAGTCCATCCTAAAGGAAATCAGTTCTGAATATTCATTGGAAGGATTGATGCTGAAGCTTAAACTCCAATTCTTTGGCCACCTGATGTGAAGAACTGACTCATTTGAAAAGACCCTGATGCTGGGAAAGATTGAAGGCGGGAGGAGAAGACAACAGAGGATGAGAAGGTTGGATGACATCACCGACTTAATTGATGGACATGAGCTTATAAATTCCTGGAGTTGGTAATAGACAGGAAAGCCTGGCGTGCTGTAGTCCATGGGATCGCAAAGAATCAGACACGACTGAGCAACTAAACTGAACTGAACTGAACTGAGGCAGGGAAAACAATCACTACAGAGTTTTCAATTAGGGTGCAAAGTGTGGCATATGGGAAAAAATAAAATGAACTCAAGGAAAGTGCTGGACTTAAAACGAATATTATTAATTCTAATTTTTAGGAAGGTTTGGTTTAGGCTGATGAGATAAGACAGGTTTTCGAATGTAACTTGATAGGCATCTCTAGTTCTATGGAGAGAATTATATTCTAGGGCAATAGTAGGATCCACAGTTCCTGAGATTAGAACAGTGTGTCTGTGAGCATATTTAATGGATTTATTAAGTGAACATTGATTAGATCTTATCTATCTAGAACTGGGCAGGCATGATTATTAAGGGGTGAATAGGATAATCACCCATTAGGTTCAAGACATCCAATGTCTACTGACCCAACCAGTTGACCAGGGACCAAACCTAACCCTCAGTTAATCTATGGTGGCTAAACCAAAGAGCCACATGGAGAGCTTTCTCACAATGATCTGTGGTCATAAATAAAGGACACGCTTCAGTCTTTATGTGGTAATGGATGAAAAGTAAGAAGTCTCAGCTTCATGCTTAGGCATCATCCTATTTGGTGTCCCTAACAGGCCAAGTCCATAAAATTGTCCTGAGTACCCATCACTTTTGAGCAATGCCTGTCTGGTCCTTTCTCACCACATGTTTCACCATCAAGCCTATGTTTACATAGTCACCATATCCTGTCCATTCTACCTTCTCCACGTCTCTTAAGAACAGTTTTCACAATCTATTGCACCAGTGTGACTGCTAATGCCCATATCCAGGCTCTAGTCATGTTACTCACAGAGTATTGGCAATAATAGCCTTCTATCTTGCCTGCTCCTCTAAATGCCCCCGTAATACATCCAGGAAACTGTTCCAGAACAGTCTATCCACTAATGACCTCTCTCATCCAAGCCCCATTCACTCTACGTATTGCATCCCTACACTTACGCAGGGCAATCAGCTTTGTAAATAGACTCTATACTGGTCTCACTGCCTGTATGCATCATTTCCCTTCTGTTTTGCTTAAATATTTATTGCTTATTATTTTTCTTTTACAAAGGCTTTCAACAAGAATGTCCTTCTGCAAATGCCTACTCCTATTTCATTTCGAAGTAAATATCACCTCTTTCAGAAAGTTTTCCTCCACCCTTTGGCTGATTTAAGTGGTTTATGGGCTGACACAATACCCAAAGAAACATTTATAGACATTTATGTTATAGACATTTCCCACTGCTTTGTATTCACCAGTGGATTTGTCTATCTTTCCACTAAATAATGCAGAAAATAAAAGCTACTCATGATTTTATATGCCCCCAAAATGCATACATCTCCCCTCTTTTTTGAAAATTTAGAGTAGCAAGACAATGATTTCTAAAACCAATAAAAGTACCCTCAAAGGTGAGCCATGCAATTCTACCCTGGAAGTTCCATACTTTTCTAGAAAGCTGGGAAAATGTAAGTGTTCATTGTTTGGAGGAACAGGCTCTTCCTCACCTACTGGGTCGTTTTCCTGAGGAAGGATGGCAGACCACACGGGGCTGTTCAGAGCGAGTCAAGGTCACATGGAGGAAACATACTGGCTTCATCTCAGATGAACTGAATAAATGTTGAAACTTCATACATTTTGCTCATGAAAAAGCTTTTTTTTAAAAAAAAATTTATTGGGGTATAGCTGACTTACAATGTTGTGTTGGTTTCAAATGGACAGAAATCCTTTTTTAAAATAAGATGCTCCAATCTGGATTCCAAAACTGGTGAGTTTCAGCCTGTCTGATGCCCAAGGACTTTTATTTTTGGCTGAGCTCCAACATCACCAGTGCTCACAGGATATATAAAACAAATGATCCTTCTAGTATACACCCTGAATTTTACAGAATTAGACACCTTTTCTTTCAAAAAAAAAGGATTCAAAATTTACTGTATCCAGTTCTCAGAAACATGTCCAGTTAAGCATGCGATTTTCTGTTATGTGTCATTTTGATTCCTGTTGATACTTCTCTAAGTTTCCAATGAAACAAATCTTCATAATAGCTTTATTATGTGGAAAATTCTGAATGAGATGGGAATACCAGACCACCTGACCTGCCTCTTGAGAAACCTGTATCCAGGTCAAGAAGCAACAGTTAGAACTGGACATGGAACAACAGGCTGGTTCCAAATAGGAAAAGGAGTATGTCAAGGCTGTATATTGTCACCCTGCTTATTTAACTTCTATGCAGAGTACATCATGAGAAATGCTGGACTGGAAGAAGCACAAGCTGGAATCAAGATTGCCGGGAGAAATATCAATAACCTCAGATATGCAGATGACACCACCCTTATGGCAAAAAGTGAAGAGGAGCTAAAAAGCCTCTTGATGAAAGTGAAAGAGGAGAGTGAAGAAGTTGGCTTAAAGCTCAACATTCAGAAAACGAAGATCATGGCATCCAGTCCCATCACTTCATGGGAAATAGATGGGGAAACAGTGGAAACAGTGTCAGACTTTATTTTGGGGGGCTCCAAAATCATTGCAGATGGTGACTGCAGCCATGAAATTAAAAGATGCTTACTCCTTGGAAGAAAAGGTATGACCAACCTAGATAGCATATTCAAAAGCAGAGACATTACTTTGCCCACTAAGGTCTGTCTAGTCAAGGCTATGGTTTTTCCAGTGGTCATGTATGGATGTGAGAGTTGGACTGTGAAGAAGGCTGAACGCCGAAGAATTGATGCTTTTGAACTGTGGTGTTGGAGAAGACTCTTGAGAGTCCCTTGGACTGCAAGGAGATCCAACCAGTCCATTCTGAAGGAGATCAACCCTGGGTGTTCTTTGAAAGGAATGATGCTAAAACTGAAGCTCCAGTACTTTGGCCACCTCATGCAAAGAGTTGACTCATTGGAAAAGACTCTGATGCTGGGAGGGATTGGGGGCAGGAGAAGAAGGGGATGACCAAGGGTGAGATGGCTGGATGGCATCACGGACTCGATGGACGTGAGTCTGAGTGAACTCCGGGAGATGGTGATGGACAGGGTGGCCTGGCATGCTGCGATTCATGGGGTCGCAAAGAGTCGGACACGACTGAGCGACTGAACTGAACTGAACTGAAGATCTTGCTAGCTCCCATTTTGTTCTTATTACTGAGCTGTAATACAACTGCCATGTAACTGGATGAAACAGAGAGAATTCAGGTAGGCAGAAGAGTGAGGCGCTGATCTCTCTATACTTTCTTGCTTGTCTTTCCTTTAGAGAGATTCTCTCATCAAAGGATATGTAGTTAAAATAATAGAAAAGTAGAAAATTTTAGCCAGATAGGGCAAAGAAATCATCTTATGTCATGACTTTACTTTTTAACGAAAAAGCCAAAACATAGTGGGAAAGTCCTTTTTCTGTGATGGCAATGAATGCAGTGGCTAGAGGCAGGATTTTGATGCTTCATTCCACTAAATGTCATTAATTCAAGAGGTCCCAGAAGATCCTAACATAAAAAGCTATGAGTGTGCAATAGAAAGAGGGTTCTAGGTTCATTAATTTCAAAACGTTCATAACCACATAAAAGATTAAAAGTTATATCCTAAGATCCATTAAGCTTGAGGCATCTGTTCATCTACAAAACACTGTTTGGGCCTATGTTGTCTCTAGTGTAAGTTCAAAAGAAGAAAAATTTTTGCTTTTTTTTTTTAAACAAAACCTTATGAAAATTGAGCTCTTTGCTTCCTTAGAATTTACAGAGACATTTTTGCATGTCAAAATATTCCAAGGGACATTAATAAGCTTTTCAACCTCAATTCATGAATTTTTATTTCCATCTTCCTTTAAGAAAATACAGAGGCATACTCAAATATTTGTGAAGGTCAGATTTCACCGGTGGTACAAATTATTATCTATTAGTAACTCTGTCCAGTGCATTGCCCAGAAGAATAAGAGGTCCACCGTGTATGAGCATGGAGAGACAGCATCATGGACAGAGTTGAAAGGGCCTTAAGCCCCATCTAGTGACAGTGTCCTTCTCTGTACGTGGGAACAAAGGATCCCAGAAAGCAGTGCTTGAGGAAAAGCTCATGTAACTGGTGGCCATCAACATTCAAGAAATATCCATTAAGAACAAGATGAGGTCCAAGAATTGGTGTGACATTAGAAACACAGAGATGGGACTACCCTGGTGACCCAGTGGTTAAGACTCTCTGCTTTGAGGCAGAGACTGCAGATTTGACCCCTGGCAGGGAAACTAAGATCTCACATGCTATGTGGCATGTCCAAAAAATAATAATAATTCTTAAAATAGAAATACAGAGATGAGCAGATATCATTCTCTCTTCCCGGGCCCATAGATGGGTGGATGATATATAAAAGCTTCACTTAGAAACTCTGTTGACATATAAAGAGTTTCATTTTCATCATGGATCACTCCAACGAACCAGACCTTCACAGCGGCTTTCATCAGAATCCTGCTAACTCAAGCATGGTTGGTTCAGACCATCCTAAGGTGATGAGGACAACTGAGCATCTGTAACAGAAAAGAATATTTCTATGCACTGAATCCACCCAACTGATCTCATTGTTTTGATTTTCATGGATGAAAAGTGCTTTCATCCAGAAGAAATAATGACTTGGTAATGTAGAAAAGGAGAAACATGACATTTGGTTTGCTTTATTAAGGACTTTATTTTTTGGGCTCCAAAATCACTGCAGATGGTGACTGCAGCCATGAAATTAAAAGACGCTTACTCCTTGGAAGAAAAGTTATGACCAACCTAGACAGCATATTGAAAAGCAGAGACATTATTTTGCCAACAAAGGTCTGTCTAGTCAAGGCTATGGTTTTTCCAGTGGTCATGTATGGATGTGAGAGTTGGACTGTGAAGAAAGCTGAGTGCCGAAGAATTCACGCTTTTGAACTGTGATGTTGAAAAAGACTCTTGAGAGTCCCTTGGACTGTAAGGAGATCCAACCAGTCCATTCTAAAGGAGATCAGCCCTGGGTGTTCTTTGGAAGGAATGATGCTAAAGCTGAAACTCCAGTACTTTGGCCACCTCATGCGAAGAGTTGACTCATTGAAAAAGACTCTGATGCTGGGAGGGATTGTGGGCAGGAGGAGAAGGGGATGACAGAGGATGAGATGGCTGGATGGCATTACCAACTCGATGGATGTAAGTTTGAGTGAACTCTGGGAGTCGGTGATGGACAGGGAGGCGTGTTGCAATTCATGGGGTCGCGAAGAGTTGGACACGATTGAGCGACTGAACTGAACTGACTGAACTGAATTAAGGACTTGGCACATAAATTATAAATGAGCCTTTGTACACGGTCACTAAGAGAAAAGTAAACTGTGACTTTTATATTCAAGAGAGCGTAAAAGCATCAAATGACTGCTGGTCCTCTGAGATGGAGGTCTTAAAATCTGTAGTCTGCCTGAGCCCTCTTCCTCTAAAGCTGTTTGTATGTTTGTTTTTTAATGAGTTAATTTAACTATTTTTTTATTAACTTTTTAAGCTAATTTTTATTGGAGTAGAGCTGATCTACAATTTGTGTTACTTTCTGCTTTATGACAAAGTGAATCAGTTATATATTTAATCGTATATCCACTCTTCTTGATTCTGTTCCCATATAGGTCATTACTGAGTATTCATTGGAGTTCCCTTGCTCTACAGTAGGTCTTATTAGCTATCTATTTTATATATAGTAATGTATATATGTTAATCCCAATCTCAATGTACCCCTGCCCTTCTTTCTCCCTTGGTAATCTGTGACTCTATTTGCGTTTTGTAACTTTGTTTATTTGCACCATGTTTTTAGGTTCCACATGTGAGTAATAGCATATGATAGTGTTTGTGTCTTTGTCTGACTTCACTCAGTATTATAATCTCTACGTTCATCCATGTCACAGCAAATTTCCTTTTTATGGATGAGTAATATTCCATTGCATATGTGTACCACACCTTTATCCTCCACCAATGAACATTTGGGATGCTCCCATGTTCTGGCTATTGTAAATGGTGCTATAGATAAACCCAAAATGGATTAAAGAACTAAAAATCATAGGCAGAACACTCTGACATCAATCTCAGCAAGATCTTTTTTGATACAACTCCTAGAGTAAAGAAAATAAAAACAAAAAATAAACAAATAAGTCCTAATCAAACACAAAAGTTTTGCACAACAAAGGAAACCATAGGCAAAATTAAAAGACAATCTACAGACTAGGAGAAAATATTTGCCAAGAAAGCAACCAACAAGGAATTAAACCCCCAAATATACCAACAGCTCATGAAGCTCAATATCAGAGGAAAAATTTAAAAAAATCCTAACAAATAATGAGCAGAAGATTTAAACAGACATTTCTCCAAAGAAGATGAACAAATGGCCAAGAGGCACATGAAAAAAAAATATTCAAAATCACTAATTACTAAGGAAATATAAATCAAAAGTACAAAGAGGTATCACCTTACATAGGTCAGAATGACTATCATTAAAAAAAGAAAAATCTACAAGCAATAAATCCTGGAGAGGGTATGGAGAAAAGGGAACCCTCCTACACAGTTGGTAGGAAAGTAAGCTGGTATAGTCAGTATGACGTTCTAAAAGCAGAACTACCATATGACCCAACAATCCCACTACTGGGCGTATATATTGAGAAAACTATAATTCAAAAAGATAAAAGTACCCTACTATTTATTGCAGTACTATTTACAATAGCCAAAATACGGAAGCAACCTAAGTCAGCTTTAATTTTTTTCTTTTCATGTTATTTACAGAGCCTCTTACATGTCAGTTTCTCTAGCAGAGCTGAGAAATCAGAAGTGAATGATGCCCACTGCAAGTCTATATGAAGTACGGTCTGCGGCTAAGAACAGAGAGGGTTGGAATTGGAGGATGGGGTGATCTCATCTGAAAAACTGTGTTGGAGTTCTGTGCAAGGACATGTGTGCCTAAGGCTATGGCAGCAAGAGTCACCACCTGCTCCCCACAGTAGCTATGCTGCATCTTCCCATAGGCTATTATTGTTCAGTTGAAGTCTTCAGATGTCAAGTCTGGGGTATCTGTAGTATATTGAAAAAAATCATGACAAGAAACTTATATAAACAGTTTTATGCTAGTTCAGATACAATCTTAATGTCCAATTCTGAAATGAAGAAATTTGCAGAGGTCTGGTTTGTGACACAGCATTGTATCTGCCAACAACCCTCCTGGGGCCCCTAGACTTTCCCTCCTCTAATATTTCAGAAGACGGATCTTAAATTCCAAGAGAGCAGGGTTTACTGTAAGCATGCCGAAGTGAGCCTGTAGGCTAATGTAGTTGTAAATGGAAGCTCTGCCATACACAGCCAGATGGTGGAGTCTCATCAAAACAGGGACTGCATTTAGAAGACCAAGGCTCCACACTCAGGGGCCTCTGCAAGGAACGTGAGGAATAAAGTTCAACTTTAGGAACTTCAAGGTCAGCACACCATGACCTTGGCTTCAGCTAGAGCTCTACACATCAACCAGCCCAGCATCCTCTGCATTTTATCGCAAGCTGAGAGCAGACAAATCCTGACCAGTATGAACAGCATTATCTCAAGAACCTACAGTCTGGTTTAGACAGCAATCAAGAGTAAAACTAATGTCTTCCAAACGTTCTCACTTCTTCCTTCAAATCTCTTTGATTCCTCTTATGGTTCTTTTTTTCCCCTTCCTTTCCTCCTGTTCTAGTGATTTTCCCCTTATTTCTACTTCCAGGAATAATGATTGTAATTGCTATTGTAATAAAAAACTCATTGACTGAGTGCTCATTTTTAAGGCTGAGCTCTGACTTAAAAGCTTTGAGAGTACTGGCTCACTTAATTCTCAGAATAAATTTAGGAAATATTTTATGGTTATTTCAGCCAATTAGGCATTTTACTTCCAGTCTGAGTCAAATAGGAACAAAATGACTTGCCCAAAGTCACAGGAGTGCGTGGGCAGACTTGGATTTCAGACCCAAAGATCGGACTTCCAAGTTTGACCTCATAATGTCATCTGTTGTCTCTTCCCATTGCCTCATCACCCCAGCCCATGCATGCCACACTCAGAGCTGAATCCAACAGGAAATCCAACTCCTCTGTGCCCACAGAGCTTGTAGACACATCTTAAGGTCTTGACTTGACTGCTGCAATTGTGGTTGGTCCCAGGAATGGTAGGAATGAATTTTCACTCTTGCTTCACCCAAGCTCGACTTTCAGTGACCGGAAACTGAGTCAACAATAAAGACTGTGAACCGTCTACAATGATTAGGAGGGTTTTAAGGCAGATTTGTCTTCTCACAGGCTTTACGAATAGTAAAATATCCTAAAAGGACCTGAATTGTTGTACACAGTATACCTTAAAGTTTGAGGATATGTGGCAGTGTTGTGACATTCTAATCCTAACTTACCTTCTCCAGTGGAAAGAAGAAACCTCTTGGAGTACAAAGCTGCTAATTTTATGCTCTAATCTCTAGAGTGATTCTGTACCTTCCCTTTATAGATAGGCATGTAGTCCTGACCATGATATCAAAGGCCTGAAAATCATGTGAGGCTCAAATCTAGGGCCAGCTGAAATGGAGAAAAATGTTTCCCCAATCCATATACCATAGGCAGTTGGCTCATGCATGCAAGAACCATCTTGGAGAAAAATTATGAAGTAGGTGGTTAGGCTTTGTAGCAACCAGTCAGGCACCTAGAAAGAATCAAGAACACAATGCTGAAGGGGTCAACCTGCCCAAATTCCTCACAGTCCACCTCTTGATAAGGAAAGGAAAGGAAAGTCGCTCAGTCGTGTCCGACTCTTTGCGACCCCATGGACTGTAGCCTACCAGGCTTCTCAGTCCATGGGATTTTCCAGGCAAGAGTACTGGAGTGGGTTGCCATTTCCTTCTCCAGGGGATCTTCCCAACCCAGGGATCAAACCCAGGTCCCCTGTAGCCTACCAGGCTTCTCAGTCCATGGGATTTTCCAGGCAAGAGTACTGGAGTGGGTTGCCATTTCCTTCTCCAGGGGATCTTCCCAACCCAGGGATCAAACCCAGGTCTCCCGCATTGCAGGCAGACACCTTACCCACTGGGCCACCAGGGAAGCCCACAATACAGCAATTCTTTTCTTGTATTTTATCAACCCAGTCATCCAGCCTCAGCTTGAATAACAATAGCAGTGGAACTTGCGCTAATTCACACAGTCACGCCAGCCACTACTGACAATGTTAGTTGCTAACATATCTATTAACAACCACTTATTAATAGGTGGTATGTGGCTAACATCTGGCTCCATGAGGATTCAGAGAGAATTAGGCTCTGTGCACCTGAAGAAAGAATCACAACCTTCCCATATTTTCTAAAGCACAAATACCCACTGTGTCGAACTGTCCTTCTTAAAGGGTGTTGTCTGTAAGGGTCTTACCAGGGCTGCTGTACTCTAGAATTTAACTAGAGATTCCGTCATGCAGAACTAGTCATCCAAACTAGTTTGTGCTACTTCTGGAGCCAAATAGCAGGCTTAATAGGTTTCTTTCTGTGACTCCTATTGCCCTGTAAAAAAGTTTGGTTCAATAGATTTGTCTTCAAAGCAGCATAGCAGAGTAACAAATACAATGACACCCCATCTAGGCTCTGCTCCTGGCTCCAGCTCTGCACAGGGAACCACAGGTAAGCCTCGCTTGTCTAGTCCTAGTGCGTCAGTTTTTCAGATGGTAGAAAAAGAGATGGAGAGAGAAGGCAGAGGGTGCATTAGGTGTTTTCCTTCCGGGAGCAAATTTCATGGACATTGAAGTTGATATACCTAGAAGCTGGACTGACTCATGTTTGCAACTCACTGATCTAAAAAATGGCTTGATCTCTCTGGGCCTCATTTTTCTTAGTTTTAAAGGGGGAATATTCATAGCATTTATGTCACAAGATTATTCTAAAGATGACATGAGATGACATATATACATGTGTGTATGTGTGTGTTTGTGTGTGTGTATGCATGTGTATGTGTGTTCATTTGCTCAGTCATGTCCAACTTTTTGCAACCCCATGGACTTTAGCCTGCCGGGCTCCTTTCTCTGAGATTTTTCCAGGCAAGAATACTGGAGCAGGTTGTCATTTCCCATTCCAAGGGTTCTTCCCTTCGCAGGGATCAAACTTGCATCTCTTTATATATATGCAGGTAAAGGGCTCAGCACAAAGTCTGGCACATAGTTACATACTCAATAAATGTGAGCCGATTTAAGAAAACCACTAAGCTATGACAGGCAAGCAGTGTTCTTTCAAACAGGCTTTGCCAGATGGCTTCCTAACTCTGGGTTTGGCTCCTTCTTGGGGATATGTTCAGTGAAAAAAGAAAAATCCAACAAGTCAATTAACAAACATTGACCAATATTTTCTACATGGAACACTACACTTCCGGCTCTGTGAATGATCCAACAGGCATAAGGCATGGCCTTCCCCTAGAGTAGATAATTTCATTAAGAAGAAGAGACAGCACACGAAAACAGAACGAAGTTCAGAGTAGTAACGGGTTCTCAATGAGTAATATCCACTCTGTTTCCTAGGGGCACACAGAAGGAAGTTGCTTTCTAGCTCAGATGTTAGGGCAAGCCCCTTAGGGAAGGTGAGGTTTCAATTAATGTCACTTCCATCCACAGCAAAGGAGTACCCTGTGTTCCCCCCACTTCCATCCAAAGCAAATCAAATTAACAAAGCAAACCCCTTCTTCTGAATGTTCTCTCAGTAAAGAGCATCATCGCCCACATAGAATTCCACGGAGTGGTCCCTTTTAAAAAATCTTTTCTCCATCAGCCATTTGGTCCTGACTATCTTCCATATCCAGACCTGAAACTACTCGAATTCGTGTCCTTCTCTCAAAACACTCCTTGTCAGTTGAAGTCCTCATTGCACTTGGGTTTCTGAACCCTTCCCATTGTTTAGCTTTCCCATCACACCGGTCCATTTGTTCAGGTGGTGACGACTTGATTCTCTCCCCAGGGTGGATCTGAACACCTCGAGGTCACATTGTAGTAATGGTTTCTTTGTCATCTTTTCACCCTGTCTCGTAGCAGCCGGAGCGGGATGTTACTTGAGTTGTATCGCAATTGCTTGCTGTTCCCTGACCGCCATGCTCTCCCAACCTCCATGGTTTCCAACCCTGGGAATGCCTGGTTCCTCAGTGTTTCTTCACCAGCAATCCCCACCATCCTGTCTCTTCCAGGATCAGTAGGAGATGGCTCCTTCTTTGGGACTCCACTCAGTGCCACCTCTTTCAGGAACCCTTGGCTGGCACCTTCCTAGTCTGATTTAGGTGTCAAAAATCCCATGGACAGAGGAGCATGGTAAGCTACAGTCCACTGGGTCGCAAAGAGTCGGACACGACTGAGCAACTTCACTTTCACTTTCACTTTTCTCTAGGCTAATCTAGCTCTCTGTGCCAAATTCAATTACTCTTCTTAATTATATTGAAACTGTCTATATTTATCTGACTTATCTGTAGCTCCTGAGCTATGACCCAGCAATCCCAATGCTGGGCCTACACACCAAGGAAACCAGAATTGAAAGAGACACGTGTAACCCAGTGTTCATCGCAGCACTCTTTATAATAGCCAGGACATCAAAGTAACCTAGATGTCCATCAGCAGATGAATGGATAAGAAAGCTGCTTTAAAAAAAAAAAATTGGTGTCTAGCTGCTTTACAGCATTGTGTTAGTTTCTGCTGTACAATGAAATGAGTCAGCTACATATATGTGTGTGTGTGTGTGTGTACACACATGTATCTACTCCTTCTTGTGTCTCCCTACCCCAGCCCCATCCCATCCCTCTAGGTCATCATATATACATATATATATATATATATATATATACACACACACATACATATACATATATACATATGTGTGTATATGTATATATATATACACTACCATGTGTAAAATAGATATTTAGTGGGAACCTACTGTATAACACAGGAAGTTCAGCTGGGTTCTGATGTTTATATGTAACAATGCTAATCTCTCAATTCATCCCACCCTCTCCTCCCCCTACCCTGCGTCCACATGTCCTCTCTCGGCATCTGTGTTTCTATTCCTGCCCTGGAAAAAAGTTCATTTGACCTAATTTTTTTTCCAATGTCAATTGAGGGGTCATCTACTTCTATTTTTCCTGCGCACAGCACAAGATAGGGTCTTGGTAAAAATGTGTTGAAAGTGAATCAATGTATCTATGTGACCACTGAATGATGAATAATATTTGTCCAGACTTGCCATATTTGAGGACAAGTCTCTGAAAAGCAGAGGCCTAGGCAGAGGGCATGGCCAAGAAATCACTTCAAAGAGGGCTAGATGTCTTTGGTGAGACTTAACAGTGACCTGTTGTGAAGCAGAGAGTCTTATGATCCAAATGATTTATTTTTTTGAAATTGCCAGTGTGACAGAAGCGCTGAACCTCGCCCTTCCTATGTTGCTTGGCTGAGAAGTTGTTTACCTTCTTCATTACTAATCCAAGTTGAATGTTCTCCCCCTTGCACCTCAGCACCTCACTGCTGCTGCTGACAGGTGCTCAGTCATGTTTGGCTGTTTGCAAACCGCATGGACTGTAGCCCACCAGGGTCCTCTGTCCATGGGATTTTTCCAGACAAGAACACTGGAGTGAGTCGCCATGTCCTCCTCCAGGTCAGCACTACACAGCTCCTCTGAAAGCCTGGATCTTAGCAGCGGAGTCCCAGATGTACGTGGCCGTTCTTTGCACTGGGGACATTTCATGAAGTTGCAGGGGAGAAGAGGTGTGTGCAACAGAAGGCAGCAATGGTTTGAGCACCCCCCTCTCCCTTTCCATCTCATCAAGGATAGTTTCGATGAACAAATAATATCCAGCCATGGAGCGGAGCAGAAGCATTTTCAACCTTGCACATACTGAAGAAAGACTGTGCTTTGAAAACAATCTGTTTTTCAGGGTGAAAGCAAACCAACAGCCACTGCCCAGGAAAAAATTATATCTGTAGTATTTTTTAATATCAGTTTGATGAGATCTAGGTTATAAACACGTCTGGTGCTGTGTAATTTGCAACATAATTTCACTGTCTGTTTATCTATCCATCCGTCCACCCATTCATATGTATATAACATAGGCAGGAAATCTGGTGTCTGTTGCTAGTTCATAAATCAGTGTCTGCTCTCAACAACATCTGAATACAAATGTGATTAAATTTGATACCATGCCCATTTTTCATTTATCAGATTTCAGAATGTGATGCCTTGGCAGCTGTCTTATGGTAATGTGTTTTGTGTTTAACTCCTTGAGTCCCAATTCCTCTTGACATACAAAACCTCTTGCAGACAAACCAGAAATTCACCAAATAGAATATCTACCTAACACAGAGAAATTTTTCTTCAGCAGATCAGGGGAAAAAAAAAATAGGAAAAGAGCTGGAAATAGAATCAGAATAGGGAAGGAAAGCTCAGAATTACTGCGTTTTGGGGATGGAAGAGAATTTAGAGCTCATCTAGCCCCATGCCTCTCGAAATTCCCTGTTCTATAAATCACCTGGGATCCTGTAAAACTGCATTTTCTGTTTCAGTGAGTCTGGGGTTGGGACCCAATATTCTGTGTCTCTAATAAATCCAGGGGAAGCCCACGCCACAGCTATGCCACAGTCTCTTTGGTCTGCAATTCCCAAAATTTGGTAATCATCTGACAGATTCATGTGCTCAAACATCCTGTCCAGAATCACTAAACAGCTTTTCCTGGAAAACGGTCTTATAGCTGTATTTTTAACAGCCAACTCACATGACTGGCCAAGTTTGGAAAAATCTAGAAAACCAAAGCCCCAAAGGAAAAAGGAATTGCTGACATAGAGACTGGAACACAGATTCTCAAGCAAGCTGTTGCCACTATACTTACCGCAAGATAAATGAAATATCAGACTGGAGTTTGGAAGACAATCCAGAATATTCAAAGCAGGTTAAAGAAAATTGATTCTAATAGAAATAGATTATTTAGGGCTAGTGCTGAACAACCTTCCAGGATTTACTGAAACAGGACCCAGAAAAGGGAAAAAGGTTCCATCTGTTCTGTGAGAGAAAGAAACCAAACAAAACAAAGCCCTGGCAGTAAGATACCTTTACTAACAAACTGGTCAACGCTAAAGGAAATCAACCCTGAATGTTCATTGGAAGGACTGAAGCTGAAGCTCTAGTATTTTGGCCACCTGATGCAAAGAGCCAACTCATTGGAAAAGACCCTGATGCTGGGAAAGACTGAAGGCAGGAGAAGAAGGGGAGGACAGAGAGTAAGATGGTTGGATGGCATCACTGACTCAATGGACATGAGTTTGAGCAAACCCCCGGAGACAGTGAAAGACAGGGAAGCGCGGAGTGCTGCAGTCCATGGGGTCACAAAGAGTCGGACATGACTGAGTGACTGAACAAAAACAACAAAAGTAGCGTTAGTGATAAAGAACCTGCCTGCCAATGCAGGAGACTTAAGAGATGTGGGTGGTTGAGGTGGTTGGATGACATCACTGACTCAATGGACATGAGTTTGAGCAAACTCAGGGAGAAGGACAGGGAAGCCTGGTGTGCTCCATGGGATGGCAAAGAGTCAGACACAACGGAGTGTTTGAACAGCAACAACTAACAAACAAACTGATGTTGGGGATTCCTAGGTGACTCAGTGGGTAAAGAATCAACTTACAATGCAGAAGACACAAGAGACAAGGGTTTGATCCCTGGGTTGGGACGATCCCCTGGAGGAGGGCATGGCAATCTACTCCAGTATTCTTGCCTGGAGAATCCCGTGGAAGGGGAGCCTGGTGAGCTACAGTCTTTAACGTCACAAAAAGCTGGGCACTACTGAAGTCACTGAATACGCACACACAAGCTGATGTTGAGAGAGCATTTTCCCTTTCTCTTTCTTCATTTGTCTTCTGAGAACTTATTTGCAAAATCATTAGCTACTTAGCTTTGAAATTTTAGTTTACAGAAAGAGAAATGTATCTTAGCTCCCCAACCTAACTAGTTTCCCCAGACCCACCACGATAGCCCCAGATCCACCATAGCATCCCCAAACCCACACGGCTTCCCAAGAATCTTCACTGGCACAGACAAGCATACCTTCAGCTCACCACTGATATCTACGTGCTCACAAACCTGCCAGAATATCAACATTCCACCTTGGAATGTTCACCAAAGAAGATGGATGTAAAATTTCATCTGTTATTCTCCTTGTCATAGATGGACCCCTAATGAGATTTCTTTCCTCCAGAAAATAAAATAATACAGATACTTGTGGGTAAGCCATGAACTCCTAAATGTTCATGCCCACATTTAGGATGAGAGGGGGAGTAAATCAAAGAAGCATCTTACAATGTCTGTTTCCCTTTTGTGGAACAGAAAACACATTCACTGTCTACCTTGAAATGCATAAGAATGTTTAAAAATGCAATACTTAAAACACATAAAACTATAGAAAAAAGTCACCCAACTTGCAGAGAGCACTTTCTGGGAAATAATGACCAGTTAAACCTCAGAAGTTTTTGCACTAGCTAAGGGTGTTTCCTGCAACCTGGGTGGGTTGGAGCAACTGGCTTAGAAATGCCATGATCACCTGAGCAAAGGGCCTGTGTTCAGTGCTGGCAAGGTTATTCATGGACCATGGTTTCCTTGGACACCCGCAGAGGTGGCCTGCTATAATTGTTCTCCATAACTAACTGACATATGTGTCAATAGCCTCAACAGCCCCTAATGACTGAGAAACTTCTGGCAATCTGGCCTAAGGAATAATTAGCTTTGTGCCAAAAAATATCCATAGTACTATCTTATTTACGAGAAAAAAAATTCTGCAAATATATAATTATCTAAAAATAGAGAAATGGCTAAGTATCTCATGATGTTATACAGTTATGTAATTTAAAAATGCGGTTTGTAGAAATATGGAGTTTTTCACATTGTCAAGTGGGAGAAGAAGACTGCACAAACATAACCCAAGTATACTTAAGTACCCACAGAAAAAGAGAACTTGAAAGGAATACGTGAAAGGTTTCCTTGTTCAAATGAAGAAACTAATCAAATATTCTAGAACAGTTGTAGGAAGCATAGGTTAACTCTCTGGAGTACCAGCACAGTGTTCCCTAAATTATCTATATTATTAAATATAATCAATGATAATTACATTAACCATCATAAATAACAGTTGCCCATGAATAGTAGAATTATGGGGCTTTTTTCTCTTGCCTTTCCTGTTTTTGTTTTTGTTTTTTTTTTTGTAGTCTTACATAATAATCAAATACTGGACTTAAAAACAGAAATGTAATTAATTTCACAGGTAAAAAATCATTCTGGAGAGACCGTGTCCGTGTTCCCCCCTTTAGCTGATTCTAAGGATATTGACAAGATTGGTATCTCTGGCCTGAACTCTCAGCCCTCTGGCAATTGTGGGGTTAACAGCCAGGCTCCCCCTCCTCCACCAGCTCACCCACCCAGACCAGCTGCGCTCCTCTCCCCGACAAGTCCATCCCCCAGCAATCGGGAGACACAAAGCCCAGAATTCAAGGAATGGGGGTGGGGCATGTGCCCTGTGGTTTTTTTTCCCCCCTGCTTTTCAACATAAAAATGAGGCAGAAAGCAAAATCTCCTTTTGAAACAATACACGCTAAATTCTGGCTTTTATTTCCCTCCCCGATCTCCGTACCCCTCCCCCCCGCCCCGCACCCCCCCCCCCCCAAAGTAGCTGGCTTATTAGGTGGGATTCATCCGCCTTTTTTGTTTCCTTAAGTAGGATGCGCTTCACTGTGTGAGCGAAAGCAGAGAAAGCTACAGAGGAGTTTCCTGGTCTCTCCTGCTCAAAGATTTAGGATAACATGCACAAGGGACCCTTCTCTCCAGCTCACTGGACCTGGCTTAAAGAGTCTTCAGTCTCTACGGCACAGCCGCTGGTTTACAGTTAAGCTGGGTGTAGTGTGCAAAGTCGCTGGTAGAGGACTGAGGACGGATGGTGGGCGGGTCTCTGACTCTCTCTCCCCTTCCCTGAACCCCTTCTCTCCCTCCTCTTCTCTTTCCCCATGCCTCTCCTGAGTCTCTGACCTAGTCCCCCATGCTCCAGGCTGTGCATATGAATCTCATTGGATTTGTTTACATTTTCAGCCTGTGAAAGAAATATGGGATCTGGGAGAGCAACCTCACCTTCAAGTTTCTACAGGAAAAAAAAAAAAAACAATAATAATAATATTTAAATTCCTATTCAAAACACAGCTTGTTATAATTGGGAAAAGATTCTCCTCCCTGAGGCACTTTGAGTCAATTAATTGGGTTTTTTGAAGTGTTAATAGGAAAAAAAAATTTTTTTTTTACCTTTATGGGTTTTTTTCATAGAGCTATTCAAGAAAATTGCTGGGCTATTAACCAAACCAATTTTGAGTCCACAGAGCCCCCCAGAGCTGAGTGAATTTGGGAATGGCTGAAATACAAAACATGTATAATTCATTAATCAAATCAGGAAAAAGTGCCCACTGGACCGAGACTAGTTTGCACTGGCCCACAAGCCTGTTCTGAGTGGTGGGGGACGGTGCTGGGGCGGGGGCACTCTGCTGTAGCCATTCGGAAATAAAAGACTTACTGACAATGATGTCACAAATCCAGGCAACACCAAAGTAGCCCTCTTGAAAGTGTCAAAATAAGAAAAAATGGAAACAAAATGTAGCGAGAATGTGTTCAGAGAAACCATCTCCCTCCATTTATCTTTTTTAAGTAAGAAAGAAAACTATTAAGAAAGCAAGTCAAAAGAGGAGAGCTCAAGAACTGAGATCTGAGCGATGTCACTCGGGTTCTGACTTTTCCAGACCCCCAGATTGTCCCCAACATGTTAAAAATAAAAGGGCGGAGTTGATGAATTACTAGGCAACACGTGCTGGTTCCTCTTAGCCTCAACTAGGACAGCGCTAGCAAAAGTATTTTCAAATTCTCTGTGCGCTCTAATTCCTTAGGTACCCATGAATATCTGAAAATCATTTTCCTTTCTGTGATAAAAATTCACACGCACAACACCAACAGTTACAGAGGGAGACAGCCACAGGTTTCACCATGCATTTTTTTTTCTCCTAAAGCTCAGGCTTCTGCTTCCACTACTTTGAAAGCAAATAGCCAGAGCTGAAGAAAACTAGCAGCAGTGCCAAAGTTGTGCAGGCTTCCCGGGGCTTGCTCTTACTGGAACAGATGGCTGTATAAATAAAACACTTGACTCAACTACAAGAAAACCTTCCATTCATCTTCCATAGATTGGAAATGGGTAATTGGATTAATTAAATATTCTGGTAAGCAGAGAGGTTCCATTTATCCACAATGGAGTTCTATTTGTAAAAATGGACATCATGGGTAAGTACACTGTGAGTGGGCTTGAAGGAATGCAACCCTCTGCTTCATAATGTGGCTCAGAATGGACCCCGGGCTCATCAGTCCAGTGATCGCTGGGCCAACCAGGTCTAACTGACGGACAGTTCAGTTTCATGAAGGCTGGAGTTTCGTTGTACTGATGTAGGGAAAGCTTCAGAGGGAGTCCAAGCTGATTTTACTATGAAGGAAGGTTTGGGGGACTTCCCTGGCAGTCCAGTGGTTAAGACTCTGCACTTCCAATGCAGGAGGCCGAGGTTCAATTCCTGGTCAAAGAACTAAGATCCCACGTGCGCTGGCATAGCCAAAAATAATTAATTTAACTAATTTTTTTTTTAAAGATCTGAGATGGAAGAAACAGATGCATTTCTGGGGAGGGAGAAAATTGATAAAGAGGAAACCACAGAAGAGGTAAAAACTCAATCCTAACAGCTACAAAGAACCTACAGCTAGCATCAGACTTAATGGTAAGAAGTTAGAAGTTTTCCCACTAAGGTCAGCAACCAGGAAGGGATGTCTCTCTTACAATTCCATCCCAACTTCAGACTAAAGTCCTCCCTAATGCAGTAAGACAAGGATGTACAGATCAAGAAACAATAAATTAACCTGCCTTTCTTCATATGTGATATGATTATCTATGTAGAATTCTGAAAGAAAAGACAAAGAGCTCCTGAAACTATACATTAGTAAGCTTTGTAGAATATAAAATTTAATATACAAAAGGCAATCATTTTTTAAAATATGAACAACAAATAAGTGGAATTTGATATTAAATTGCAATATCACTTATATTAACAACCAAAAATTAAATATTTAGATATTCATCTAATTAAATACATACAAAATCTGTATGAGGATAATTATAAGAATAATGAAATAAATCAGAGAACCAAATAAGGGGAGAGATGATCAATACTGATGGATAAGAAGACTAAATATTCTCAAGATGTCAGTTTTTCTCCAGTTGACCTGTAGATTTAGTACAATCTTATTTTAAATATCAGTTAGTTACATTATCGGAGAAGGCAATGGCACCCCACTCCAGTACTCTTGCCTGGAAAATCCCATGGATGGATAAGCCTGGTAGGCTGCAGTCCATGGGGTCACTGAGGGTTGGACACAACTGAGCGACCTCACTTTCACTTTTCACTTTCATGCACTGGAGAAAGAAATGGCAACCCACTCCAGTGTTCTTGCCTGGAGAATCCCAGGGACGGGGGAGCCTGGTGGGCTGCCATCTATGGGGTCGCACAGAGTCGGACATGACTGAAGCGACTTAGCAGCAGCAGCAGCAGTTATGTTATGGCACCCAACAGACTGATTCTAGAGTTTATGTGCTTGCATGCTAAATTGTTTCAGTCGTGTCTGACTCTGTATGACCCCATGGATGACAGCCTGCCAGGCTCCTCTGTCAGTGGGATTCTCCAAGAAAGAATGCTGGAGTGAGTTGCCGTGCCCTCCTCTAGGAGATGTTTCTGACCCAGAGATCAAACTCCCATCTCTTAGATATGCCTGCATTGGCAGTGGGTTCTTTACCACTAGCGCGACTTGGGAAGCCCTCTAAAGTTTACATGGAGGTGCAAAAGACACAGAAGAGCCGATACGATATGGAAGAGGAATAAAGCCAGGAGACCAACCACTACCCAACTTCAAGAAGTATCATAAAGTGATCGTAATCATAATGATGTGGTCAGATGAAAGAGGAGGCGCATAGACCAGCGGAATGCAGGAAGAACTCAGAAGCAGACTTGTATAAATATGGTGAACTGATCTTTGGCAAAGGATGAAAGGGGATTCAATGGAGCAAAGTCAGCTTTTCAGCAAATAATGTTGAAATAACTAGACATTCACATGTCAAAAAAAGGAATCTAGACAAAGATCTTACACGTGCCACAAAAAATTAACTTAAAATGGACCTAAATGTAAAACACGAAACTAAAATTCCTAGAAGAAAATACAGGAGAAAACATAGATAGATGACCTTAGATATAGTGATGCTTCCTCAGCGGAATCACCAAAGTCACAACAGTCCATGAGAGAAATTATTGATAAGCTGGACTTGACTAAAATTAAAATTTTCTGTTCTGCTAAAGACAATATCAAGAGAATGAAAAGACAAGCCACAGACCGGGATATGATATTTGAAGAAAGACATAAAAAACTGTTTTCCAAAAAATACAAAGACTTCATTAAATAATAAGATAATGAACAACCTGATTAGAAAATGGGCAAAAAACCTGAACAGACAGCTCACCAAAGAAGATATACTGATGGCAAATAAGCATATGATAAGATGTTCCGTATCTTTTGTTACTAGGGAAATGCAAAATTAAAACTGTAGTGAGATACCACTACATGCCTCTATGAATGGCCAAACTCTAAATCACACACCAAATCTGGTTAGAATGCAGAGCAACAGGAACTCTCATTCATTTCTGGTGGGAATGCAAAATGGTACAGGCCAGTGTGAAGACAGTTTGGCAGCTTTTTTATAAAATTTAACATACTTTTATGACTCATCAATCAAACTCCTTGGTATTTACCCAATGAGTTGAAAACATATGTCCACATAAAAGGGGCTTCCCAGGTGGTGTTTTTTGTCTTTTCATACAGTTTATGGAGTTTTCAAGGCAAGGATATTGCCAATCCTAAAGGAAATCAACCCTGAATATTCATTGGAAGGACTGATGCTGAGGCTGAATCTCCAGTACTTGGGCCACCTGATGTGAAGAGCTGACTCAGTGGAAAAGACCCTGATGCTGGGAAAGATTGAGGGCAGGAGGAGAAGGGGACGACAGAAGGTGAGATAGCTGGATGGCATCACTGACTCGATGAACATGAGTTTGAGCAAGCTCCGAGAGCTGGTGATGGATGGGGATGCCTGGCGTGCTGCAGTCCACGGGATCGCAAAGAGTCGCACACGACTGAGCCTCTGAGCGACTGAAAAAGAACAGCAAAAGTAGCGCTAGTGGTAAAGAACCTGCCTGTCAATGCAGGAGACTTAAGAGACTCGGGTTCGATCCATCGGTCAGGAAGATCCCCTGGAAGCGGAGATGGCTCTCCACTCCAGTATTCCTGCCTGGAGAATCCTATGGACAGAGGAGCCTGGTGGGCTGCAGTCCATAGGATCACACTGAGTAGGACAGGACTGAAGCGACTTAACACACACACATTGTTATTCCTATTGTAGAGATGTGAACACTGAGAATTTGGAAATCTGAGATTTGACGGCAGAGACAGAAGCCACTCCTAGACTCTGTGTCTAAAATGCCAGAGTTCTATTATGTTACTTTCCTGTAGGTTGAATGGGCTCAGCTGGGGCCGGGGTGGGGATGGGGGTTAACAGAAAGGGGTGGGGATCAGTGGTTTCCAAGCAGGGTTCAAGGTTTCCAAGAGAGCAGAAGTAGAACCTTCAGCCTGTCTGGCCTCAGCTGGGACTTGCTAGGCACCCCTTCTAGCACATTCCATTGGTCAAAGCTGCCCTGACCTTTGAGTGCACATGTAGGGATGAGGGCAACTAGACCATCTTTGCTGATAACCCACCACAGTCCCTCCTCCGTGCTGTCAGCATCCAGCAGATGAGGACCCCACAGGCTGGGTCACCCTGATTTGTATCCTGGGGACAATCTTGACCTCGCAGCATCACAGTGAATACCAGGGCATCCACAGACATGTTGAGCGTTTTAAAAGCAAAGGACAATGGCCAAAACAGTGCTGATTGAAAAGAGCTGAGCACATGCATGTTTTTCAACCCAGAAAAGTGATTCCTCTTTAAATACTTCACGTCAGGACAGCCCTGCCTCGGATCTGGTAAATAACACCCCTGACGGCCAGGACTCCACAGGTCCTAGTGACTAGGTTTTGCATTCCGCACATAGGCAGATTTTCATACCTTTTCATACTGGCTAGACAGGGATTATGAGCTGTGTGTCAGCTGCTTACCTTTGGGTTGGTTTCTGCGTTTCTTTTGAGCACACACTCTAAAATTCATGAGGTTGGAGGCACTCTCTGCGTGGCCTCATGCAAGCAGCGACAGACGCCCTTAATTTGTAAGCATTAGCAGAATGAAATGCAGTTGCAGAAAGTGTAATTGGATCATCTTTGTATTTTGTGTCAGCGTTTCTGAAGACTGTAATATGCTGAGCACCTCCTAAAAGCAATACAGGGGTTGTAGAAGGCATGACAAATGAAAGCAGAGTCAACTCCACTGTTGCACGTGGAGTGTGTGTGTGAGAGAGAGACATACAGAGACAGACCATGCACGTCCACAGCAGTCATTAAGCAGAAAAGCTTTAGACCTGCAGAGAAGCATAATGGTTTTCAAACCTTCCTGACATTAAAATTTTCTATAATCACCTTCCATTAATAAAATCAGAAAAAAAGTACAGCTTTAGTGTAAAGCACAAAATTCACTTGCTTTCCTCTCCCTCAAAATGTCCTTGTGCCTACAATACTCCAGGCCATTAAGCTCTCAAGGAAAAAAAAAAAAATCAGGGTTTTTATTTGTCATGAGAAAAAGAGGTCCAGATTTCATGGTTGATAATGATTGGCAAGCAGCTAAATTTTCCATAACTAAATAATATAATTCAGACTGGAGAAAAGGAAAACAAGCTGTCTACCTCACTTTAAATCTAAGGTAATGGGGCCCCTCTTCCCCTATCCACACAAAATGCACCTAGAATTCTAATTCACTTCTGATCCTAAAAGACATGCAAAGAGACCAGCTCATGAAAGACAGCTTATAGATCTGGAGATGTTTAGCATGGATGGAAAAGTCTGAGGGAGGAAAGAGGAGCTGTCTTTGTGGATCTTAAGCACTGTCCCAGAGGGAAGAGAGGAAACTGATTCTCTGAGCTAAAAGAACAGCAGAACAATCAACAGGTAATGAATGCTTCCAGCGCTTCCAGGAAAGTGCTGACCTTGGCCTAATGCGTCATGCTCCAGCTCAAAGTTTCTTAAAGTCTTTGCATTAAAGAACGTTGGTTCTATGTTGCCAGTTTGGGTATACGGTCTTTCTAGGTTGCACAGGGTAAAGAATCCACCTGCCAATGCAGGAGATGCAGGTTCAATCCCTGGGTGGGGAAGATCCCGTGGAGGAGGAAATGACAACCTGCTCCAATATTCTTGTCTGGGAAATCCCATGCAGCCTGGTGGGCTACAGTCCATGGGGTCACAAAGAGTCAGACACAATTGAGGGACTAAACCACAACACCCTATCACAAAGGCCATTGCAAAGAGGTGATTCTGCTGCATTCCCTAGGAGTCATGAGCCATAATTTGTTGTAAATTTCCACCCAGAATATGAAGAAACACATCCTGTGCAAAACTAAAGTGCTGAGATTGGATGGGAAGGTGCAGTGTTTCATTGGTAGCAAATGTAGCATCTCAGAAAGCTGCTTTACTGATACTTCAATCAACCTGCAGTATTTTCGCAGTGATGACGGTGACTTATTAGCTAGACCAATACATCAGTCATGTATCAATCCTTACATTTTAAGACCGTCATACTTTTATTAATGAATTCATTCAGGAATTATTAAGAATGACTGCAGTCAGTAAAAAAAAAAAAAAAAACAACTATACAACCCCCAGATCTTTCTACTGGGCAAGAACAGCCTAACCCATGTAGAAAACAATTTCTTGTGTTAGTTTATTTCTCAAAAAAATCAAAAGGTTATATGAGGTATTTTCATCAGGAGGCAAAGTTCTTACGAATCTAAGAAGCCTTAACATTTACATTCTTCCAAAAAGCAGGTACTGAGTGCTTGTCAGAGACCAGAAGCCGAGCAAGACAAAGAAGACACAGGACAGAATGAGGTAATGCCCATCTTCAAGGAGCCCATGATGTAGTAAAGTCAGCAAGAGAGACAGGTGGATTATTTTAAAGCTGGTAGTTGCCTCTGATAGAGAGCTGCATGAGGTGTGGTGGGAGAGGCAAGAGGGGTGCCTACCCAGCCTGTAAATTTAGAAAAATCTCGGAAGAGAAACCAGAGCTGAAAATGAGAAACATGTGTATTACCATATGTGAAATAGATCGCCAGTCCAGGTTCAATGCGTGAGACAGGGGACTCAGAGCTGGTGCACTGGGATGACCCTGAGGGATGGAATGGGGAGGGTGGTGGGAGGGGGGTTCAGGATGGGGAACACGTGTACACCCATGGCTGATTCATGTCAATGTATGACAAAAACCACACAATATTTTAAAGTAATTAGCCTCCAATTAAAATAAATTAATTAATTTAATTTTTTAAAAGACCCCCAAAAATGAAAGGGCAAGACGGAGTTAACAAGTGAGAGTAAGAACTGACAAATAAAGAGGGTTGAGGTCAGTAAGACTGGAAGTATGATTTTCCTGATTTTACAGACAAGGAAATGAGTCAGGATAACTGAGCTATATGCCCAAACGTATGAAGAACTGCCGAGGATCAGACCTGGTCTGCTGTAACTTCAGCATCATGCAGAGCTCAGACAGGACACTTGCCTCCAGGTGCAGGACAACACAGAGAGGAAACCAACAGCAAGGAGGAAAAGAGGAAACCAATCCTCCAGCAAGACAGTCTAAAATAGAGCCTCCAATAGGTGGTGCAGAAATATCACAAAATTATAAGAAGAAAAGCTTAAAGGCCTTAGCTTTAGAAGATTTGGGAAAGACAGAAAGTTCTTGTCAAGTAATTGCTGGGCTTCCCTGGTGGCTCAGAGGTTAAAGCTTCTGCCTGCAATATGGGAGACCTGGGTTTGGTCCCTGGGTTGGGCAGATCCCCTGGAGAAGGAAATGGCAACCCACTCCAGTATTCTTGCCTGGAGAATCCCCTGGACGGGGAAGCTTGGTGGGCTACAGTCCATGGGATCGCAAAGAGTCGGACACGACTGAGTGACTTCACTCACTCACTCTAAAGAGACTAGCTTTGGTGCTCCTAACGGGACACAACAACATCATCTGAAGACGCAGTTACAGAAGAAACACTTCCTCTGGCTTCCCAGCCGCAGACCCTGGGTAGATGACTTCCAGAAGTGCTCTCAGGAGAAACTGGCAAGGCAGAGGAGGAAGCAAGATGGGAGAGAAGGAGCCACGTGAAGGTAGAACCTCGGGGCAGAGTGAGATCCTGCGGGGGCGTCTCTGCCAGAGGGTTCGAGCAGGTCCCTGCAGATTCTGCCGGTCTCTGTCTAAGGGCATCCTAAACGCCTGAACTCCCAGGCCCTTTGGTTCTCCAGGCAGGCAGAGTGGGGTGGGAGCCTCGACAAGAGTTGCAGCTGAGGGCAATTATAACAAACATACAATATGTGGGGCAGGGCAGCCCAGAACTGTGGGAAAGAAGTGATCCAGGGGATTCAGACTGAGAAACAGCAGCTCTGCTGCAAGAACAGCCCCCAGATAAAGGGCTGGTTAGGAGACCGCCATGCTCCTCATCACAGAATGGGACCCCCTCTCCCCATGTAGAGGCTACAGTCCATGTCCCCCATTCACACAGGGAGAAGCTGAAAACAGAGAGCCCGAGCAACTTACCCAGGAACACACAGCTACTTAAGCCAGAGCAGGGATTCAGGCAGACAGCATGACTCCGGGGCTTATGCCCTTAACCATTGAGCTACCTGCCTGGAGAAATCATACAGATTAAACAAAATAAGGAATGTGAAGGGTCTAGCCCAGCACCTAGCATATTTATTTTCATTTTTTTAAAAAAAGCTGCTATTGGTTTCAAACAGGCAAGATTCTAGACATTTCAAGAAGAAAACTCGGGGTTTCCCTGGTGGTCCAGTGGTTAAGAATCCATCTCACAATGAAAGGGACACTGGTTCAATCCCTAGTCCAGGGAGATCCCACTTGCTGCAGGGCAACTAAGCCCATGCACCACTCTGGAGCCTTTGAGCTACAACTACTGAAGCCCGCATGCCCGAGAGCCCATGAAGTGAAGTGAAAGTCACTCAGTTGTGTCCGATTCTTTGTGATCCACAGACTATACAGTCCATAGAATTCTCCAGGCAAGAATACTGGAGTGGGTAGACTTTCCCTACTCCAGGGAATTTTCCCAACCCAGGAATCAAACCCAGGTCTCCTGCATTGCAGGCAGATTTTTCACCTGGTGGCAGAGCCACCAGGGAAGTCCTTATTCTTGCTCCTAGAGCCCATGCTCCAAAACAAAAGATGCCCTCACAATGAGAAGCCCTCACACCAAAACCAGAGAGTGGCCCCGTGTGCTGCAACTAGGGAAAACCCACACTCAGCAAGAAGACCCAGTGCAGCTAAAAAATAATAATAATTATAAAAAAAGAAGAAAACTCAGCATATAAAGAGTATTTAATTCATTCATTATCCAGGTACTGGGCACTGTCATCATTCAAGGCCCTGCAGGTGGTAGTGTGTAAAGCCATATTTATTACTATCCTCATGAAGCAGATATGATTTTTTTTAATTTATTTAATTGGAGGATAATTGCTTTACAATATTTTGTTGGTTTTTTCCATATATAGACATGAATCAACCATAGGTCCCCTCCCTCGTGAGCCTCCCTCCCAACCTCTTCCCCAGCCCACCCCTCTAGGTTGACAGAGCACCAGTTTCAGCTCCCTGCATCACAGAGCAAATCCCCACTGGCTATCTGTCTTACATATGGTAGAGTAAAGTACACGTTTCAATGCTACTCTCCCAATCCGTCCCACCCTTTCCTTCCCCCCATTCCACCCTCAAGTCTGTTTTCTCTGTGTGCATCTCCATTGCTGCTCGGAAAATAGGCTTATCAGTACTATTTTTCTAGATTCCATATATAAAGAATATATGATTTTTAAGAAGATCTTATCCCATTCAAATTCTGACAGAAATACTGAAGAAGTTTTAAGAAAGCTTAAGTCAATGAGCATTAGGGATTGCAGTTGATTTACAAGGGTTGGAGAAGTCTGGAAGCCCAATAATTAAATGAGGAAGGACCAGTAGTAGACCTGGGATTCAATTTATGAATTTCTGTATCAAAGGTAAATATTAACTATGAAAATGATGGCTTTAATCCGGTTTTCTTAACTACATAATCCACACTCTTTCTATTGTAGCAGACTGACTGAGAAAAGATTAAGGCAAAACAACATCAAAAGTATTGTCATGTCCTGTGGAAGTCTGGGTACTTGTTTGATGTTATATCGAGAGAGGTTAAAAAAAAAAAAAGGATAATTTTTAAGCTAAAAATGTTAACAACGAAATGTGCAGCCTTAGGATGCTTTGTACTTGACAAATAGTAAAAGCATTAGGTTGGATTGGATTCAGGCAAAGACAAAAATGACTGTTAATAATGTGTTGGTTCAGTTATTTGACTGAAAGACTCTCAAAGTAACTTTAAATACTAAAATTGTCTGTATATTTTAAGTCTTTAAGAACAGTGCCTCTTTCTTCAAACCTTCCCTGGTACCTACACTGCATCTGGCATTTTCAGATTTTATAAAGGAGGGCCTCAAAGGGGACGATGAGGAGACCCAAGGATGATCTTGACCCAGATCTCTGTTTGCCTGGAAGCCGTATGACTCAATCACTCTGGCCTCAGGTCATCCCCCAGAGAGGATGTGTTTTTACTGATGCTGGTAAGTAAGTAACAAGCTTCTGGGCTTGAAGAACCTCCATGGTATTTCCTCTGCAGGGGTGATAAATGTTTGTAAACCTTGTAGCTTGCCATCTTCCAGAGCTGAATCTCCATCCATTGTGACTTATTCCTCCAAAACCTGTGAGTGCCTGTTCTATTCTCTCTGCTTATGGAGCTCTCTGGACCTGTATGGAGCTCTCTGATGGACCCTTCTCTTGCTTTACTCTCTGTTGTTGAGTCTCTCAGTTGTGTCCGATCCTTTGCGACCCCGTGGACCAGAGCCTGGCAGCTTCCCTGTCCTCCGCTACTTTTCTTCAAAACTCAAGTATGGGACTTCTCCCCAGGCATGGCTCCCTTGACCACAGGACTCTCCCAGCACCTGGACCCTGTCATCAAAGCAGTGATCACGCCGACTTACGTTCACTGTCTGTCTACCCAGCAGACTGCAGTATGTCTTGTGACCTCAGGGACTCCGGCCTCTGCCTCATAGCAGCACGGACACAGGCGAGTCAACACAGTGAATATGGGCTGCTTCCCTCCCTGTCCAAACCCTGACATCAGCTCACAGCCTGGGAGCCCTCAGGGGCGTGGGGTCAGTAGGTGCCTCCCAGGAATTGCCTGTTGCAGCGGCCAGGGGACAAGATCTCAAGGCAAGGGAATGTTTCCATGGGTGGCTCAGAGAACCCGCAGGAAATAAACAGTTCTTTGAAGGTGGGGGCCTGTTCTAAAGGCTGCAGAGCCGATTGGAAAGCTTTGATTCCAGTCATGGAACTGCTTCGTCTTATGAGAAGCCGCGTCGGTGATTCTGTTTAGAATTTGCTGAGCATCTTGTGCACCTCAAGGATTGCCCTGAAATCTGGTCCCACGGATGTTTTCACCTGGATGAGGCAGCACCTCTGGTCTGCACATCCCACCCTGGACAGCGCTGTCTCCTGGAGCTGGCAAATGTCGCTGTCACAGGCTCGGTGCCTGTTTCTAGGCGACGCCAGAGCACAGTGACATCCTACTGAATTGTGTAACTTGAACAATTTCAGAAAATAATCTTAATGGAGCATTGAGGCCCTTTTCATAGTCTTGGTTCACTCGTTATAAGTGGATTTCAATATGCAGTTAATCAAAATACCCAGCTGCATTCATTTAAAAATGCAACCCACAAATAGCATCTAAGTGGGCCTTTTACCTCCCTGCTAAGAAAATGCAGGAGAGATTTCACTAGAATTTAATTTTACAGAAAACTAAAAGCCCCTGGAGTCAGCCGTTTTGTGATGCAAATATTAACTCTCTCTTTATTGCAACAGAGGCAGCTAATAAACGAGTAGTATATCTACACAGATGAAAGATGAGGCTGAAGGAAGAAGGGCAGGTGGCAGGTCACCAGGACTCGGCCTCCTCAAAATCTACATTCACCCCAAACTCTCTGGGCTGACTCAGAAAATCAACATAGTGGGGTACAGTTGCTCTCTCTTCAGAAATAACAAGACTTATGATGAAGGCTTAGGCTTTAAGGTCAGATTTACAAGCTAGATGACCTTGGAAAATTATTGCTCTTTTCAAGGTTTCATCATCTTCATCTTTAAATTATACATGCCAACGTCTGCTGCATAGGATCTCTTATGGGTTGAATTTTGTCCCCTACACATTCACTGGGGCTTCCCAGGTGGCTTAGTAGGTAAAGATTCCAACAGGAAATGCTGATTCGATCCCTGGGTCAGGAAGATCCCCTGGTGGAGGGCATGGCAACCCACTCCAGGATTCTTGCCTGGAGAATCTCATGGACAGAGGAGCCTGGTGGGCTACAGTCCATGGGGTTCAAAGAGTCAGACACGACTGAACCAACCGAGCGGGCATGCATGCAAGCGTTCATAGGCTGAAACACTATTCATGTGTTGAAGTTCTCCGATGACTCAGAATGTGATTTTATTTGGAAACAGGCTCTTATAGGTATAACTGGTTTGATGAAGTCATACTGGAGTAGGGTGGGCCCTAACCCAGTGTGACTGGGGTCTTTATGAAAGTAGAAATTTGGACACACACACACACACATTAAGGAGACTTCTGGGTGATGGGTCTACAAGCCATGGACACGAGGACCACCAGAGACCACCAGTAAAGCACCAGAAGCCAGGAGGGGGGCCTGGAAGAGATTCTTCTGCACAGCCCCCAAAGGAACCAACCCTGCTGACACCTGGCCTCCAACCCTGACCTCCAGAACTATGAGGAAGCACATTCATGCTAGGCAAGTCCCCAGTCTGTGAGATTTTGCCACTGCAGCCCTGGTGAACTCATAGAAAGTGAAAGTGAAGTTGTTCAGTCGACTCTTTGCGACCCCACGGACACCAGGCTCCTCCATCCATGGGATTTTCTAGGCAAGAGTACTGGACTGAGTTGCCATTTCCTTCTCCAGGGAACTTCCCAACCCAGGGATTGAACCCAGGTCTCCCACATTGTAGACAGACACTTTACCCTCTGAGCCACCAGGGAAGTCGAACTCATAGAGGGTAGCTCTAAAGACTGTGGAGGTCCTCCATGGTGGTCCAATGGTTAAGACTACTTCCACGGCAAGGGGCTAAAGTTTGATCCTTCTTCCCTGGTGGTTCAGACAGTACCAAAAAAAATCTGCCTGCAAAACAGGAGACTCAGTTTCATTTCCTGGGTCAGGAAAATACCCTGGAGAAGGGAATGTCAACCCACTCCAGTACTCTGGCCTGGAGAATTCCATGGACAGTGGAATCTGGTGGGCTATAGTCCATGGTGCCCCCAAAGAGTCAGACACAACTAAGCAACTAACACTTTAACTTTCAGGGAACTAATACCCCATATGCCATTCAGCATAGCCCCAAAATAATAATAGTAATAAAAAAGACTCTATGGAAGAAAAGCCAATTATGTTAATAAAGTCAGATGATAGGATTTGAATTATTTTGATCTTGATAATCATTCTACAACATATATCAAATTATTATGCCATATACTTCTTATACAAGCAATTTTATTTGTCCTTTGGTCCTCAGCAAAGTAAGTCAATAGAGAAGGTGTGTGCATGGTGTCTGCAGAGGCACGTGAGCTTCGCGGTGTTTACAGAAGTCATGTCCTTCTCTGTTCAGGCCAAGGCCTGGCTCAAGTGAGAGACACAGAGAAGCTGAAACCATAGTACTTCCCTCTCTCAAATTTAGTTTTTTCATTGCTAAGATATACCTAGCTCCTACTTCACAGCCTTGTTGTGAACACAAAATGAAAAACAATACAGGTATCCCACATTTCATATAATACTGAGTACAGAGTAATCAATATAGTTACTTTAATTATCACCAGTTCTTGCAACACTCTTACAAGATATCATTAAGTTCATTTTATGATTAGAAAACAATTTCAGGAGGTTAGGCATTTTTCCAGGGCAGCCCAGATGGTCAATAGGAGTGTGAGATTCAGGTCTAGTTCCTCCAGGGGCGCAGGCTCCTGTTCCTTCTAGCCCAGAGGCTCTCTGACTTTAGTGAGTCAGATTTAGGAGGCAGATTCTGACTCTGTTGGACTGGAAGGGGAGCCTGAGGTTCCATATTTCTAATAAGCAACTGAGGGATGTCAATGTCTGTGCAGTACACTTTGAGCAGTGATGATCTGGAACATTCTGCTATCTTAACAAGCATTCTGTCTTACAGGGCAGAGGGCCAGAGCAAAACTGAGAGAGAGATGGATAAACATTGACATTGGTTTAAAAGAAGATGAAAAACAATGAAAATGAGGGGAAAGAGAAGAAGAAACAGTCGTGTCTGAAAAAAATCAGGCGCAAGAAAAGAAGAAGAGGCCCACATGTCACGCCTGCAGGTCCAGGACCACACATGTTCATCTAGCAGCTTACATGCATCTGGTGTTTCACATGTGTGTCAGAGGACTATACAGAAACACAAAGTTCTGCCTTAGTTTTGATGAAATAAATTTTCATACACTGAAGGATGGAGAAGTCATTCCGGCTTATACATGATTTAACGTGAACTTTATGCTAACCAGAACAGCCTGTCTTAGGGCTCGTCAAACATGCAGTGTACATCTGCTTTAATCATTAAAGAAAAGAAAACATTTAAAAATAAAAATGGAGTCACTGTGGTTCAAGCTTCCATACTGGAGCTGGGTGGCCATGGTGGATGTGGTTTCAGATACATTCCTGCATCCCTGAGAACCCTGAGATCTTTTCTGAACAGTGACAGGCTCAAAGACACCCCCAGCCATTCTCAGAACAAGGTCTGCTGGCAGCTGCAACCTGAGGGTCTCAGGGTCTCCCCTGGTAATTGTGCAACGGTGTCAAACCCAGTCCTTGCTTAGCAAGCACCCCTTCTTCTTGCAGCTCCAATTACAATTATTGACAAACAACTTGTGTAATTTTGTAGGTTTTGCCTTGATATCTGTGTGTGTGTGTGTGTGCTGTCATGTCTGACTCTTTGTGCACTCGATGGGCTGTAGTCTGCCAGATCCTCTGTCCATGGGATTCTCCAGGCGAGAATACTGGAGTGGGTTGCCATGCCCTCCTCCAAGGAATCTTCCTGACCCAGGAATCGAACCTATGCCTCCTGCATTGGCTGGCAGGTTCTCTACTACTGTGCTACCTGAGAAGCCTTGATCAGTCTCCTACATTTGTAGTCCAGTGGAACACAATTCAAGTGCTTCTTGAATCTGTGTCTCCCAGGTTATAGTTCTCAGCTTGGCTCGGATATAAGTCTTTTATGTTTCCATTAGAGATTGCTTATTGATTATTTCTGTCAACAGTCTCTATGTTGTAAAAGATTGAAAAAGAAGTTTTCGCCTTTTTCCCCATGTCTCCAACAGTCTGGTTTCCAGAAGAACAGCCAAATTTCTGGGTTATAGCATCACTGGTCCACAGCATGATGACAAGACAGCAGTTTAAAAACTAAACTATATTCTCCAAGCCCTGATCACAGGTGTAGACTTTGCCGTCAGATAAATGAGTGTTCTCATTGAGACTCTGCTAGCACTCAGATTCCTGCATTTTGAAAGAGAAATCTTTTTATTCATTAAATTTGCTGAAAATAAAAATGAGTTGTTGCTCAGTCACTCAGTTGTGTCTGAATCTTTGCGACCCTATGGACTGCCAGGCTTCCCTGTCCTTCACCATCTCCTGGGGTTTGCTCAAACTCGTGGCCATTGAGTCAGCAATGTTATCTAACCATCTCCTTCTCTGTCACCCCCTCTGCTTCTGCCTTCAATCTTTCACAACATCAGAGTCTTTGTCAATGAGTCAGCTCTTCTAATCAGGTGGCTAAAGTATTGGAGCTTAAGCTTCAGCATCAGTCCTTCCAATGAATATTCAGGACTGATTTCCTTTAGGATGGACTGGTTTGATCTCCTTGCAGTCCAAGGGTCTCTCAAGAGTTTTTTCCAACACCACAGCTCAAAAGCATCAATTCTTGGGTGCTCAGGCTTCTTTATGGTCCAACTCTTACATCTGTATGTGACTACTGGAAAAGCCATAGCTTTGACTATATGGATCTTTGTCAGCAGAGTGATCACTCTGCTTTTTAATATGCTGTCTAGGTTGGTTATAGCTTTCCTTCTTAGGAGCACATGAGTTACTATGTGTAAAGGGTGTGGGGTACATCCTGGCATGAAATAACCTCTCAGTGCTTGTGAGTCTCATGTTGACATTCAAGTTCAGGAAGCAGTGGTCTGCCCTGCCCTTGGTAGTGGACACAACTCCTCACCCTTTTTAAGGGCTTATAATGGTCCAAGAGCTGGGCCAGATGCTTCATGTTTACCCCCTCAGTCCTGAGATGGGCTCCATCATTCTCTCACTGATGCTACTTTACCGATGAGGAAACTGAGGCCCGGATGGGGTTATTCATTTGCTCAGGTCACGAGGCTAGAAGGTGGGGTAACTGGTATTTGAACAAGTGACCTGACTTCAGAACCCAGCTCTTGTCCTCTCCTCTCCACTGCACTGTTTGGAGGCAGTTCCTGCCATTGTTATGAATTAGAGGAAGTTCCCTGGGCTGGTGGGCTTCCCAGGTAGTGCCAGTGGGAAAGAATACTCATACCAATGTAGGAGACATAAAAGACACAGGTTCAGTCCCTGGGTCATGAAGATCCCCTGGAGGAGGGCACGGCAACCCACTCCAGGATTCTTGCCTGGAGAATCCCATGGAGAGAGGAACCTGAAGGGCTACAGTCCATAGGGGTCACAAAGAGTCAGACACGACTGAAGCGACTTAGCACGCACTTGTGTCCTGGGCTGGTAAATTCTCCAAAAGCCTATTATTTTTAACTTGCTTTAGAGATGATCAGAGCAGTTCATAAAGAGGTGACATTTATCAATCCCGTCACCTTTAGAGCACACAGAGGGACACATCGGTGCCCTGAGACCAGCCTGCTAATGACGCGCCTTTGTGCAGCATGCTGAATCTCAGCCCTGGCCCGGCTGCCGTCAAAACTGATTAAGCCAAACATGTGTTCAGCAGTGCCTTTCAAAGAGTCCTGTAATTGACTGTATGATGAGAGTTATACATAAGCAACTGGATTAACAACTCTCCCCACCCCTCCCAACAATGAGCCTCAGAAGAAAATGAGCTGATTATGCATATGCTGTCCAGACCAGAAACGGGGTGCAAACCCAGACATCTCTTCATTACAGGGAGAAGTGGCACCTCCCCGGGAGGTCACAGAACCGAGAAAGGGGCAGGGATCAGAGGGATCCTCCAGGCAACCCCGTCTGTTCTCAGCCACCAGAGTGAGGGGATGAATGCCCTTCTTTCCAGAAAAATAAATAACACTTCCATCTCACTGCAGCCCCTGAAAGCAGCATGGTCATGAGCACTTGAAATGTGGTCACCAAATGTAATGAACAGGTGAACATGGAAATGACGGCTGTTGTTTAAGGAGCAGCAGTTATGTGCCCATGGTAGGCTGGGTTCTTTCCCATTGTTTCTTATTTTTAAATCTCAGAGATATCCTGGAGATTATTGCTCAGTGTATCAGAAGGCAACCAAGGCTCGGAGCATTGACTAAATGGAACAAGAAGACAAACCAATGAGGGTCAAAGTGCACTTGGGGCTAAGGTCACAGTATTCTTCTGCTCCGCTGCTTTTCCTCTGGTCCTCAACCTCAGGACATCACCTGTTGCCCTGGGTGGTGGGACTCCAACATGAACGAACCCCCAGCATCAGGGCCGGGACAAGGCAACTAGATACATGGCCATTAGGAGGAGAGAAAATATAGGCGCAGGAGAATGTCATTCCTTCTAAGCATGTGTGTTTCAAATCTATTCAAGCCAAACAAGTCCAATCTGGATCCTTACAGATCCGGTTTGAGAGCCCAAGAGACCCAAAATGATTGCACCCCACCACCTCCCGACAATGACACGTTCATAAATTGTATCTGAAAAAAGGGGCTTGAAACCCTTTCATCCACTGGTTTGATTTTCTCTAGTTGTTCTCTGCAACATTTCAAAGGTTTGCTAGAGACAAAAATGACTTATGTTTCACTTACAAATTGGGAGAAGCTATGATTCTCCGCTTCCTAATTCCTTTACCAAGTCCCTAGAGACCAGCCTCTAAGCTAAAGAACAAAGCTTTCCACTTTGTGTCTTACAGACTGATCTGTCCTCAACATGTCTTCAAAAGGTTAATCACATGGAAATGATTATGCTACTATGTTTCAGCCCACCAATGAAACATCCTATCTTGGAAAGAGAAGAGGACAACTGATGTACAATAGCTAAGCATCTGTGTGTTGAAAAGATAATCAAATTAGTCAGCAACTGAATAAAGCTGTTACACAGAATTAAAACTGGATCCTAGAATTTTGGAGAGGCAAAGGTCTTAGAAGCAATCTAGTCTATCATAAATTTTCAAGCAAAGGAAATTGAGACTTTAAATCAGAGCAGTTCATAGATTTCTGGTCTACTATATTCCTGTGTGACTTTGGACAAAATCAGTTCACTTCAGTTCAGTTCAGTTGCTCAGTTATGTCCGACTCTTTGAGACCCCATGAATCGCAGCACACCAGGCTTCCCTGTCCATCACCAACACCCGGAGTTCACCCAAACCCACATCCATCGAGTCGGTGATGCCATCCAGCCATCTCATCCTCTGTCGTCCCCTTCTCCTTCTGCCCCAATCCCTCCCAGCATCAGGGTCTTTTCCAATGAGTCAACTCTTCATGTGAGGTGGTCAAAGTATTGGAGCTTCAGCTTTAGCATCAGTCCTTCCAATGAACACCCAGGACTGATTTCCTTTAAGATGGACTGGTTGGATCTCCTTGCAGTCCAAGGGACTTTCAAGAGTCTTCTCCAACACCACAGTTCAAAAACATCAATTCTTTCTTTCTTCACAGTCCAACTCTCACATCCATACATGACCACTGGAAAAACCATTGGGCAAAATAGTTACCCTGTGTATGTACCATTTCCCACAACCTGCTGATGGAGGTAAATACCATCAACCCAGGGAACTGAGTGAGCACTAAGGGTCCCATTTCTTTCTCTCCTTTGATAACTTTATTTTGTTTGTTTCTTTTTGGCTATGCTGGGTCTTCATTGCTGCACAGGCCTTTCTGTAGTTGTGGAGAGCAAGGGTTACTCTCTAACTGTGGTGCAGAGGCTTTCCATTGCGGTGGCTTCTCTTGTTGCACAGCACTGGCTCCAGGGCGCCCAGTCTTCAGTAGCTGTAGCATGTGTGGTCAGTCGTTGCAATTCCCAGGCTCTAGAGCACAGGTTCACTAGTTGTGGCGCATGGGCTTAGTTGCCCCGAGGCATGTGGGATCTTCCCAGACCAGGAACTGTGTGTCTCCAGGAGGATTCTTTACCACTGAGTCACCAGGGAAGCCCCATCCCCTTTTTGAGGTGCTGACATCTGCATACCCTACACCCAGCTCAGCACCTGGTACATGGTAGCGATTAAGACACGTGTGGGTGCAGGATGGGTGTGAAAGCCTGGCTGACACCTAGGACATGCTGGGATATAAATGATTCTCCAAGGTTGTTGAATGAGTCATTGACTTGAGATCAGAATCTGAAGTTGATTCCCACCCCAGAGCTCCCTGCCTCGTGAATTAGGAGTGGAGGGAAGGGCCGAGGGAGAGGTCAGGGCTCCATGCCTGGAGGAGGTTAGGCTTTCCATGGCCTGGGGTAACCTTGGAGGATGGCTTTCTGTTATCCTGAAATGAAGAAACAAGCAGCCACAGCTCCACCCATCCCGGGGCAGGGGTCGGGGGGATGGGGTCAGGGGATAGGGTCGAGGGAGTGCTACTGGCTAATTCAGCCAACTGCCACCCACACGAGTCCAGGGCTACCTGTTCATAATGGAAGCCCAACCTGTAAGCAGCCGCTAGGACTTCCCTAGTGGCTTAGATGGTAAAGTGTCTGCCTACTATGCAGGAGAACCGGGTTGTATACCTGGGTGGGGAAGATCCCCTGGAGAAGGAAATGGCACCCCACTCCAGTACTCTTGCTTGGAAAATCCCATGGATGGAGGAGCCTGGTAGACTATAGTCCATGGGATCGCAAAGAGTTGGACACGACTGAGCCACTTCAATTCACTTCACTTCACTTCAACCTGTAAGTGAGAATGAGCTCCTCAATGGTAAACAGGAGACGACACTGAGAAGTCTAAGAGGACATATCTATCCTTTTCTCATCGCGTTCCAATCTTCTGGTGACAAACAATCCCGTCAGTACATCCCAGTGCCCGCAGAGCCCCAGTACTGGCTTCATTCTCAAGGCCCTGCCAACTCCTGGCTCTGGCTCTTGGTGGCCACTCGAAACCATCTTCTGTGTCCTCCCCACTCTCAAGAGGCTGCCTGTCTTGAGAACTGTGAGCTGTCAGCCCTCGGATTCCTCCAGGGGCCCCTCCCTCTGTGCTCCCACAGGCTGGGCTTTCTCCTGGACCCCTCCCGGATTCCATCTGTGTTCAGTTAGAATTTTCCACGTGTGCATTAAAGCCCCCCACCCTCTCCCCCAGTCATGGTCACATGTAAGGTCTGTGGTCTTCACAGTGCCCTGATCAAGGGTGGAGCTATGCAAAGGTTTATGCCAGATACACGCTTCTCCCCACAATCCTTCAGCATGTTTTTGTTTTGTCTTTGTTTTGTTTTAAAAAATCACAAACCCTTGTTCAACCATCACATGTGTGCTCAATCACTTCAATCATGTTTGACTCTCTATGATCCCATGGACTGTAGCCCTTCAGGCTCCTCTGTCTGTGGGGTTTTCCAGGCAAGAATACTAAAGTGGGTTGCCATTTCCTTCTCTGAAGGATCTTTCCAACTCAGGGATCAACCCTCCGTCTCTTATGTCTCCTGAATTGGCAGGCACGTTCTTTACCACTAGCGCCACCTGGGAAGTTCAACCGTATAGAGATCTATCTATAGACACCTTTTTTTTTACATTTTCTCCTTCATTCCCGCTTCACCTAATTAATTTGTCTTTAGGAGGAACCGCGGAAACAAGATGAGGATAGAGGTCCCCCCTAAACCACCACACACACACACACACACACACACACACACACACACACACACACACACACACACACACACACACACACACACATACAGAGTAACCCCAGGTATATCCTGAAGTCTCAGTCTTCCTAGTTAGCTGCGCTGAAGTTTGTGTGGAAACCACAATACTCAATAGTGTGTGGTTGAATCCAAACTTTGATTCAAATAAAGAATCTGGATTTGTCTGACCTTTAACTTCTCTATTATTTACAGTTTTCCATTCACTGTTCTCTAAGAATTGGAAATAGAGGACATCTCAATTTTTTAAAAACTTATTTTGTATTGGAGGATAGCCAATTAACAAACAATGTTGTGACAGTTTCAGGTGAACAGTGAAGCGACTCAGCCATATATATACATGAATCCAATCTCCCCCAAACCTCCCTCCCGTCTAGGCTGTCACATAATATTTGGAAGAGTTCCATGTGCTGTACAGTAGGAAGGACATCTCAATTTTTAGAAAACATTTTATCTTGGAGCGTAGTTGATTAACCATGTTGTTTTAGCTTCAGGTGGACAGCAAAGCAATGCGGTTATATATATACTTGTATTTACTCTTTTTCAAATTCTTTCTCATTTAGGTTGTTACATAGCATTAAGCAGAGTTCCCTTTGCTGTGCAATAGGAACCTTTTTGCTTGACCATTTTAAATATAGCAATGTGTACATGTCAATCCCAAACCCACTAACAGAAGGCATCTAAAGTTGAAACACATATATAGTTATTGTCTTCTGTGCCTAGAAGAGGAGAGATACTTGAAAGCTTTGGGGGGAACTAGTGAAATGGCTCATTGTCTTGTGTTAAGCTCATGATCGTATATATATATATATATATATATATATATATACAGTGTTAGGAAGGCAGTTCCCAGGGCAGAGGTGTGTGAGGGCAGAGGGCAAAGGTCAGGTGAGTGTGCATCATCTGTCTTCCTGTAGCATCCTATCCTCCTTACCTTGGCATTATAAGTCAGTCCTTTAAAAGTTACATATATTCTCCACTCAACTGTGAGGTTTTATTTAAATGAAGGACTTTGTCTTATTCCTCTTCATAGCCTCAACATCCAATACAACACTTCCTGGCACATTATGGATATTAAAGGACGTTTGCTGACATTAAGAAAAAAACATGGACTATCACAAAATCTGTATTTTCTAATCAAAACAGTTCAGCATTGAGCATATCATTTGAACATATCTGTTATCACTTAGTCTTGCTCCTTAAGCCAGATCTATTAAATCTGTTCTGTTCTCCTACTGATTCAGAGCTTGAGTAATTTTCTGCTTCATCTATTTCATAGAAACCCTTTTGAGCAACTTCTGACAAAGCATTCACTGTGGAAAATGTCTTAAAATATACTTGGGTTGCAAGGAGGAATTCCAGTTGCTGCTGCAATGTTATTTCAGTTCTTTGCCAGTGGAGAGCTCTTCTCCAAACACGTTTTTTGGCATCCTTGGAAGACAGCTGAGGCCACGTCTTCAACCTGGGCTTCTTAGTACCGTCCTAATGGCCTCACTGCCAGTACAGTAGGGGGCGGATTTCCCTGAGGACTCTCGTGACCCAGAAGCATCCCTCCTCACAACCCTCTGTCTCACTCTTCCCCAACAAGCATTCTGGGTTCTAGCCACCCTGGACCAAGAGCGTCTTACTCTCAATTTCTTTTTATTCTTCATGTAGTCAAAGTCTGATCATTCCTCAAGGTCCTGAGATCTGATTCCCAAGCTGTACTTTCATAGAGGCTTCTCTGTTCTTTCAGCTACAAGTTTTCTCTCTATTCTTCGAATGTCCCACATCAGTTGCCGCCTCCATTGTCATGCATTTAGGTAAAATTATCTATACCGCCTTCCTTAATTAGAATACAGAGTATGTTTGAAAGAGGGAACTTTTCTGATTCATTCTGGGTCTTCTCCTTTTCATTGCATTCCGACCTTCTGCACATAAAAGATGATTGATAAATGGCTTTGTAAGAATTAAAGAGTGTGTGTACCTTGGCAGCATGTGGGGTATGGTACGGTTGAGAGAACATGTACTGGATCCAGATCTCAGGAATTAAGACTCCAGCTCCATCCTTTTTAAGGAATTTTGGGCACATAAAGTTTAAAACTTTTTTTCTTTTTCTTGGATAATGATGTCAAAACATGCATGCAGGGAAACTAAGTGTTTTTAGCTATTGAATCACTGCACCCAAGATGAGGGAGAATGAGTGCATGTATATGAATGGCTGAGTCCCTTTGCTGTTCACCTGAAACTATTACAAAAAAGATGGGTCTAATGGATGAACAGAAACTCTGATATTCCATTAGCTTTTGCCAGTGGTGTATGCTGCTCAGCCACTGATGTCTAGTGAGAAATGCTAGAAGCTCTTTTTCTATATTATTTTCCTCCCCCTCCCAATGGAGCTCACAGATCTCCTCTCTTCTTTAGCTATCATCTCCCTAATCAATATTTCCCCAGAGTGTTTCCTAAGAAGCATGCTAGTTTTATCACAGGAGTTGTTAGAAGAGAAGGAAGAAGAGGGGAGGAGGAGGAGGGAGGGAAGGAGGAGAAGGCCTAGAAGGAGAAGAAGATGCAAAGTCAAATAAGTCATTTGACCGATAACCCTCTTTTTCCTTTGAGTAACATCTATTGATGAAACTTTCTAGGTGGTGCAGTGGTAGAGAATCCACCTGCCGCTGCAGGAGACCTGGGTTTGATCTCTGGGTTGGGAAGATCCCCTCGAGAAGGAAATGGCAACCCACTCCAGTGCCCTTGCCTAGAAAATTCCATGGATGGAGGAGCCGGGTGGGGAGTCCATGGGCTCGCAAAGAGTCAGGCATGACTTAGTGACTAAACAACAATGGTATCTATTGATATTAAAATCAGTTTAGAAGGCACTCTTCTATGTTTCAATCATTTTCAGCTACATAGAACCTCTTATCATTTGAATAGTTGCCTGAAAAACTCCCTAAAATGGAGCAATTTTCCATATGAAAATTCCAGGTGTGGGGGAAATCCCTGGTATCTTTCTTTCCTGGTGGCTGGCAACTCCTTGTGCAGTGACAGATGAAGTCGGTGCTTGGGTCTTGTAATCCTTCTGGTTCCACTGCTTGTACCACGTCTTTCTAGCACCTCTTAAGGATTGCATAGGTGAGGTTTTGAAGCCTTGTAATGGAACTAATGGTTTTTTCAAAGATATTCCTGAAGATATATTCAAATCCTGCCTGAAATAATAAATAGGGGCATAATGAAGGGCATTTATTTCTCAGTACTTAACTGCAGTATTGCCTCTCTACACTCACAATTTATGACGAGTAAGGATTTTTTTTGTGAGTGGAATGCATTACGTTAGGAAAAAAAATTAATGGCCATCTGTAAAAGTGAGGATGGCTGGCAAGTCGGTTATGCATGTTGTAATAAAAATGGTTTATTGGGCTATCGTGGTCAGACACAGGAGCCAACGCTGCAGACTCAGCTGGAGAACATGATTGGACTTAATATTATTTTGACTTACGCTGGAGTCTCTCTGAAGCACTGTTCTTCTGACCCCTTCTGAAGAGGTTTTCTACAATGGGTTTCTTTTGGACCGCTGGCCTTGGCCCAAAGATTTCTGGTTTGGAGCCCCAGGTTCCCATCTGCAAATGAAAGTTTGCATCAAACAAACTCTAAGGTCCCAGGCACACACCACTCATAGGATCTGAAATTCCTTCTTGGGGATAGTCTCAAAAGTCTAGTTAGCCTGCGTTCAACTCCACTTCAGTACTTGTAAGAACAATAGAGATGATGTATCTGCCATCTTTCGAAAATGCTTTGTTCCATAAAGGAAGGAAGTACTTGGAAAGCAGGGACGTGTGAAAATGACCAGTTGTCAGCCTGAAGAGGAGGCCACTGGCTAAACTGGAGACCGTCTGAGTATCAAAAACCCGGCAGATCATGATAGCACAGCTTATATCACCGCTGGATCAAGCGAGAATCTGCAAGTCCATACCCACATGTCAGTCAGTCCGGAGCACAGAGAGTGTACTCTCCTCATCTTGATGATATTCACTTTGACCCTTGGTTGAGGAGGTGTTGGCCAGGTTTCCCACAGCAAAGCTCCTATTTCTTTCCTATGTAAAATATTACTGTATTGTGAAGGGTTACTTTGAGGTTTTCTTTCCCACCATTTTCCTCAACATTTTTTGCTTATAACTTTCTGGAAAACTCACCTCAGACTCCTTATACTGGACTGATTCATGTTACTCTGCATTTTACTTTTCTGGAAAGGTAACAGTTTATGCCTATTGTCTGATTAATATTCTAGAGTCCCTTTCACTCACAAAAAATGCCTCTGTTTTGGTGAAGTACCTATTATTTGTCTCTATTTTACATACCCATCATCACCCCATGGAAGCCTGGAATCTAACTGGATTAGGTTTAAAGAGAGTATCTTCACGCACATTTCTTGCACAAACTACTAAATGAATCAAGACTTTCTTTCACTGCAGTTAAGTAAGATTTTAAACCTGTGATTGGGGCCCATAACTGCAATAACTGATTTTCTACACCTGTAGCAAATACTTGTGTAGCACAGCTTCCCTGGGCTCAATTGTAAAGAATCTGCCTGCAATGCAGGAAACCTGGGTTCAATCCCTGGGTTGGGAAGATCCCTTGGAGATGGGAATGGCTACCCACTCCAGTGTTCTTGCAAGGAAAATTCCATGGACAAAGGAGCCAGGCAGGCTACAGTCCATGGGGTCACAAAGAGTTGGACATGACTGAGCAACTAACACTTCACAGTCTACAAAGAAATGACCACCTCAGTTAAAGAGGGGTTCTGAGTTTTCACAGGAGAGAGTTACAATCTATATTCTGGGGAAGAGAGACTTGGACCACACTGAAAAATTAAAATAATAATCATAGTAGAAAGTCAAGATATGTTTGTTATTTCTAAAATCTGAAGTAAACTGTCCCAGATGTGTCACGGTGTTGCTAAAATTTGGATAAAAGAAATAATCCTTCTAAAGAGAAAAAAAAAAAAAAAACCCTTGGACCCCTCAGAAATGTATTCATGGGTCCCAGGAGTCCACAGGCCTATTTTAAGAAAGATATGCTCATATGAAATCAGTTTCACTACAGGAAAATATATTTCCATTAAAAATTGTTACCACAAGAAGACACTTTTATCTTTACAACTGGCAAAACTTTTGTTAAGGTTGCCATTAAGATGAAAAGAAGGATACATTGACTCCCATACAAAGCACTGTTTCTTGAGTTTACATCTGCACATTCCAGGGAGACTAAACACCTGGATTTGAGAATCTTTGTTCTCATGTGTGGTGGTCACTCACAGAGTCCACTCAGGGAGAGGCTTCTTGGGGCAGTGCCCCTGGGGTATGTCCAGTCTTCATGAAGGAATGAGGCCAGGCAGGCTTTTATCTCTAGACTTTCAGTCAATTCATCTAGAAGATAAGCCAGTAGATGTGGCATCAATGAAGACTCATTTGACTGGTGTCTCTATATAATAACTAATATTTGTTCATTCTTCCATGGTTTATAAAGCATTTCTGCATGCATTCTTGTTTAATCCTCATAGTAACTGGTGATTATAATCTCTGTTTTATTGGTGAAGAAAGCAAGGCTCAGAGAAGGTACATCACAGCACTGACAAGGATGATGGCATCGTATCTTGTTTGTCTAGGGTCCTGAAACCCACCCCTTTCTCCTTCAGAGCAGAGCCTTGGGTCTAAGACTTCACTGGAGCCATATCCTGTAAACTGGGGACAGGAGTGGAGCAGGAAATGGATCTTTAGATTCTTTGATTCTTTCCTGTGAATCTCCCAGATTCCTGCCTTGCTGTTACCATCCTAGTCTGGCCTAGTCCTATGGGCCTGTAGGTCCATGAATCAAGGCAAATTGGAAGTGGTCAAACAGGAGATGGCGAGAGTGAACGTCGAATTTTAGGAATCAGTGAACTAAAATGGATTGGAATGGGTAAATTTATTATATCTACTACTGTGGGCAAGAATCCCTGAGAAGGAATGGAGTAGCCATACAGTCAACAAAACAGTCCAAAATTCAGTATTTGGATGCAAATACAAGAATGATCTCTGTTCGTTTCCAAGACAAACCATTCAGTATCACGGTAATCCAAGTCTATGCCCCGACCAGTAATGCTGAAGAAGCAGAAGTTGAACGGTTCTATGAACACCTACAAGACCTTTTAGAACTAGCACACAAAAAAGATGGTCTTTTCATTAGAGGGGACTGTAATGCAAAAGTAGAAAGTCAAGAAACACCTGGAGTAACAGGCAAATTTGGCCTTGGAGTACAAAATAAAGCGGGGCAAAGGTTAATTGAGTTTTGTCTATTAATAGAGAACACACTGGTCATAGCAAGCACCCTCTTCCAACAACACAAGAGAAGACTCTATACATGAACATCACCAGATGGCCAACACCAAAATCAGATTGATTATATTCTTTGCAGCCAAAGATGGAGAAGCTCTATACAGTGACAGACGCAAGACCAGGAGCTGACTGTGGCTCAGATCATGAACTCCTTGTTGCCAAATTCAGACTTAAAGAAAGCAGGGAAAACCACTAGATCATTCAGGTATTACCTAAATCAAATCCCTTATAATTATACAGTGGAAATGAGAAATAGATTTAAGGGACTAGAACTGATAGACAGAGTGCCTGATGAACTATGGATGGAGGTTTGTGACACTGTACCAGAGACAGGGATCAAGACCATCCCCAAGAAAAGAAATGCAAAAAAGCAAAATGGCTGTCTGAGGAGGCCTTACAAAGAGCTGTGAAAAGAAGAGAAGTGAAAAGCAAAGAAGAAAAAGAAAGATAGACCCATTTGAGTGCAGAGTTCCAAAGAATAGCAAGGAGAAACAAGAAAGCCTTCCTCAGCGATCAATGCATAGAAATAGCGGAAAACAACAGAATGGGAAAGACTAGAGATGTCTTCAAGAAAACTAGAGATACCAAGGGAAGATTTCATGCAAAGATGAGCTCAGTAAAGGACAGAAATGGTATGGACCTAACAGAAGCAGATGATATTAAGAAGAGGTGGCAAGAATACACAGAAGAACTGTAGAAAAAGATCTTCATGACCCAGATAATCATGATAGTGTGATCACTCATCTAGAGCCAGACATCCTGGAATATGAAGTCAAGTGGGCCTTAGGAAGTATCACTACAAACAAAGCTAGTGGAGGTGATGGAATTCCAGTTGAGCTATTTCAAATCCTAAAAGATGATGCTGCAAAAGTGCCGCTTTCAATATGCCAGCAAATTTGGAAAACTCAGCAGTGGCCACAGGACTGGAAAAGGTCAGTTTTCATTCCAGTCCCAAAGAAAGGCAATGCCAAGGAATGCTCAAACTACCGCACAATTGCACTCATCTCACATGCTAGTAAAGTAATGCTCAAAATTCTCCAAGCCAGGCTTCAGCAATATGTGAACAGTGAACTTCCAGATGCTCAAGCTGAATTTAGAAAAGGCAGAGGAACCACAGATCAAATTGCCAACATCTGCTGGATCATGGAAAAAGCAAGAGAGTTCCAGAAAAACATCTATTTCTGCTTTATTGACTATGCCAAAACTTTTGACTGTGTGGATCACAATAAACTGTGGAAAATTCTTATAGACATGGGAATGCCAGACCACCTGACCTACCTCTTGAGAAATCTGTATGCAGGTCATGAAGCAACAGTTAGAACTGGACATAAAACAACAGACTGGTTCCAAATAGGAAAAGGCTGTATATTGTCACCCTGCTTATTTAACTTATATGCAGAGTACATCATGAGAAATGCTGGGCTGGATGAAGCACGAGCTGGAATCAAGATTGCTGGGAGAAATATCAATAGCATCAGATATGCAGATGACACCACCCTTATGGCAGAAAGTGAAGAACTGAAGAGCCTCTTGATGAAAGTGAAAGAGGAGAGTGAAAAAATTGGCTTAAAGTTCAATATTCAGAAAACTAAGATCATGGCATCCAGTCTCATCACTTCATGGCAAATAGATGGGAAAACAGTGGAAACAGTGGCTGACTTTATCTTTTTGGGCTCCAAGATCACTGCAGATGGTGACTGCAACGATGAAATTAAAAGACACTTACTCCTTGGAAGGAAAGTTGTGACCAACCTAGACAGCATATTAAAAAAAAGAGACATTACTTTGCCAACAAAGGTCCATCTAGTCAAGGCTATGGTTTTTTCCAGTAGTCATGTATGGATGTGAGAGTTGGACTATAAAGAAAGCTGAGCACTGAGGAACTGATGCTTTTGAACTGTGGTATTGGAGAAGACTCTTAAGAGTCCCTTGGACTTCAAGGAGATCCAACCAGTCCATCCTAAAGGAAATCAGTCCTGAGTGCTCATTGGAAGGATTAATGGTGAAGCTGAAACACCAATACTTTGGCCACCGGATGTAAAGAACTGACTCACTTGAAAAGACCCTGATGTTGGGAAAGATTGAAGGCAGGAGGAGAAGAGGATGACAGAGGATGAAGTGGTTTGATGGCCTCACAGACTCAATGGACATGAGTCTGGGTAAACTCTGGGATTCTTTGTGAGGGACAGGGAGGTCTGGCGTGCTGTGACTCATGGGGTCACAGAGAGTCAAACACGGCTGAGCAACTGAAGTGACTTGAACTGGCCCATTCTACTTGCTAATCCAGGTGTCTTTAGGCCAAAAGGACTTTTCCAATCACAGTACAAAACTCACAGGCTTGTTCATGCCTCTGGTCTGTTCATTCAGCATTTTCCCTCCCTCTTCCTTGCTCTAATCTCTGCCTATTGTTACCCAGCTCCCCAGGTTGCCAGCCTTGACCTTGACCCAGCTGGGCTGCAGAAACCTGAGCCTGGTACTGGAGATCCGGTTTCAGAGATGGAGGCTCATTTCTCCAGGGTGAGATTTCTTAGGATAAGCAGGACGAGGCTGAGTGCTGATGAAGCCACTCACGTGAAACAGGCTCTCAATACCCCACAGTAGGTGATTATTGAAACTTACTGAGGGGTAAGCTTCCGATCACATGATTATAGATTAGAAGAAGAAGGTACAGCAAAATCTGAGTTCTATCTGAACTGGCATGTAAAACCTCACAGTGCAATCCTTCCTGGGGAATCTTATTTTCAACAATACTTTCTCACAGTGCATTAAAACAAGTCAGACTTGCAATGCTACGCTAAACATTGCCTTCTAAGGATTGAGTTTCCACCGGTATTGGACAGAGAAAAAAATAAATAAAAAAGAAGAATTGATGATCCCAGAGAGGATACACTAAAGCCCCAGTGAGGTGACAGAACCTGCTTTTCATTTCAACTAAAATCCTGCATCATAATAATAGTGCATCCAAGCTCTGTGTACAATGTTTAATAATGCTCTGAGAATCTTCTTGCAAAATACCGGCGAAAAATGTGCACTCTTTTAAGGGAGCTGACAATCCCTTGAACTTTCTTTGCTATTAAATTATCGCTTAATGAGTAGTGAGGCTATTATAGACCCCGAATCTCTATAGTTTCAGCACCCCGGAAACCACAGTCTAGGAAAACCTCACAGAATGTTCTAGAGTGGCAGCAGCAACCAAGAGGAATAGTAATTTCCTGGCTTCAATGCCAAAGTCCCATGGCCAAGAAGGGTGAATTTGGCCTCACAATATGTACAGTTATTCTCTCGTGGCCAAAATGCTCAAGTTTCTGCTCAGCTGTGTGTCTGGTAGTAAAAGAAGTGGTCAAGTCTCTGTTGCACAGTATATTGCTCCTGATATTGATTTTTAAGAAAAAAATCATTATTTCTTGTATTCCATATGTTACACATTTCATCATCCTCTGATTACAAAATACGATAATAGCCCTTTCTTCATCCTGACATTATTATGACTTGAGTCTCCTTGGGCCTGGTCAGTTGGTGGAAACTGGGAGGGAAAGGCAAACTATCCCTGTATATCTACTAGAATGGCTAAATAAAATTAATAATTAGTAGATTTTAAAAGACAAAACTTAGAATGCCAACAATGCCAAGTATTTGCAAAGTATAGAACAACTTGAATACTCATACATTGCTAGTGGAATTTAAAAATGGTACAGCAACCTTGGGAAATAGTTTGACAGTTTCATATAACATCTCATAGATGCTTGCCATATGACCTAATAATTTCCCCCCAAATAAAAATATGTATATGCAGAACTTGTATAAAAATAATCATACCAGTTTTATTCATAATCACAAACAATTGAAAACAGGCTAAACATCAACAATAGATTAATAGACAAGTTGCTGTATAATCATACAATACTTGTGGCTGTTGTTGTTTAGTGACTAAGTCGTGTCCTACTCTTTTGCGACCCCATGTACAGCAGTTCACCAGGTTCCTCTGTCCATGGGATTTCCCAGGCATAAATGCTAAGTGGGTTGCTATTTCCTTCTCCAGGGTATATTCCCAGCCCAGGGATTCAAGCCTGTATCTCCTGCATTGGCAGGCATATTCTTCACCACTGAGCCACCAGGGAAGTGCTACAATACAGTACTATAAGAGGGCTTCCAAGGTGGTTCAGTGGCAAAGAATCCACCTGCCACTTCAGGAGACACTGCTGCTCAGCAATAAAAAGAAGTAAACTATTAATGCCCATAACAACATGGATAAATACCAAAACTATTACACTGCATGAGGGGAAGAATAAACACAAAGTAATTCATTCTGTATGACTTCACTTACATGAAATTCTAAGAAAAGTGAAACTACTAGAGACCAAAAGCATATCAATGATTGCCAGAGTCAAGGTAGGCAAAAGGGAATAAGATAACTTCCAGGTGATGGGTTATGTTAATGTGGCTCTATCCCGAGCCGACGAGTCCCCTTTACACTGCTTCTTGGTTTTGTCTAAACAACTGGATGAAAATGACCCCTTGCTCTTGGGAATGCCCTTATGCATCTCTGTGGCCTAGGGCCCTGCTTAACTATCCGCCAGCCCCAAAGTTAGAGGAAACTTCTCCCCTCCTCCCAGGCCTCCTCTCACACCTCCATCCTCTCCTCTGTGCAAGAGTGGCTTCAAGATTAACATCCACCACTGATCAGCCAGAAGAAGAAAGATCATCCATTCTGTTGAAGAGAAAATGAACAAGCGAGGTGCTTGCTCTACATGCTGAATCAGACGATTTTAACGGTTTATGTCCCAAAGTCTAGACTGCTAGTCCTAACATAGACTCAACAGTGTGATCCACCAGTCATGTTTCTCTAGCACAATATAAAATAAAAACATCTACACTCATCCAGTAAACAAATATGTGTTCTGTAACATCCATACATGAAATGTGTGTACAGAAATGCCCAAACACACACAATCTTTCCCCAAAGCAGTAATATTCTCACACAGAAAAAGTTAACAAAGCCCAGGAAAAAGAATGTTAGGTGGAAGGAGAGAGAGATAAAAGACCCACAGAGCCATAGATCCTGCATGAGAAAATGCATTAAAAGTTTAAGCTTAGAAATTTAGCTGATCTTTTGGCTTCAGTGTGGTCATGAAGACAAGGTTACCTGAACGATCCAGGATATAAAGACATATGGACAGATGAATATAGATATAGTCATATATACATATTTATGGGCTTCCTGTGGCTCACAGTGAAGAATCTGCCTACAATGCAGGAGACCCAAGTTCAATCCATGGGTTGGGAGAATCCCTGGGTTGGGAGGAACCCTGGAGAAGGGAATGGCAACCCACTCCAGTATTCTTGCCTGCCTGAAGAATTCTATGAACAGAGGAGCCTGGTGGGCTACAGTCCGTGGGGATTACAAAGAGTTGGACACGACTGAATATCTAACACTTTCACATACATATTTATAGACAGACAGATGATAGATTATGATGATGATGGCAGATAGAGATACAGATAGATATAGTATCAATATAGAGTTTTAAATTATTGTAAAGATTTCATGACTCCCCACAAAATGTCTACTGACTCTCAAGCATAAATTCCTGTTTAAGGAACGCTGTTACAGGGACTCACTTTAATCCTGGGGAAAGAAGACCCATCTCAAATTCCATTAAAATGAAGCAATTGGGCATTTCCAACACAGAGGGCAATATAAAATACATACTGGCCTCTTCACGACAAAGTTAAACATGTCTAAGTTTAGAAGTTGGACATCATGCAGAATTTTAGAATAGTCAGAGATAAGCAGTATCTCAGATAGAACATTATGTTTTTTTTTTTTTTTCTTTCCCTCGTGGCAAAGGAAATAGGACTTGGAAGAAAACTGACATAGGCAGCTCACCTACTAATTGCCAGGCACTTTCTATGTATATCACATATATTACCATATTCAGATTTACTTTAGCAACCAAGAGTTACCAACCAGAAACCAAGAGGGGCATTTCAAGTCATCTGACACCACAACAGAAGATACAGCTGGAAGTTAAAAATCTTGTGTGAAGATGCAAACCAGCCAACTCTCAGACTTTCTATATTTTCAGAAAGATTTCTTGTTTGTGTGATATTTTCTTTTACTAAGGTCTGTTTTGCCCACCAGCCTGTGAGCTCCATTAGGGTCCTGTCATATCTGGATTTCACTCACAACTAGATCCCCAGTTCCTAGCACGTGGACTTCCCTCTAGTAAAGACTCAATAAATCATTTGTAAATACCTAAATGAACAAATTGCTGATTTTCCCCAGATTTCTTATATTCACGGGACACACTGATTTTCTCAGTTTAAGGAAACCATCCTTAAACACTTCTTAGTGGAAATAGACAAAATATTAATGACAACACCTGAAAACTCAACTATTGAGCTATGAACATGACCTAAAAATAGATTTCTCTGATAATAGCTTCATCTGATAAATGTTAGGCTCCGTGAAGCTTCCCTCTCATAGACACAGGAGAAAGCAACACGTTCACCATCATCAGTTCACACTCGTAGGTGAATTTCAGTGGAACAAAATCTGACAGTCAGTCATGGTTGAATTTCAGTCCTGGTTACATAATATAATATCTCCTAGGAAAGTGAGTGTTTTCCAGATTACCCTAAATGCCAGAGCAGGAGCTGTGAACATAATTACGGCTGACACTTTTGCTCACCTGCTTGACAGATAGCTAGCAAGAAGTAATTGTCTCATGCAGAAAACAATGCAATTTTTAGAAGAGATGAACTTTGAAACGGCTTACAGTATTAAAAGACAAAATGACAGTACCATTACTGTCCCATTCCTGCTAACCTGTAGAGGCTGAAAAGAGGCTGGAGACTCTCTTTCTCTACCCCCGCCACCCAGTCTCACAGGACAGAGGCTCTACCCCAGTTGCAAAAAGCTGCGGCTCCAATAGCCAGTAATCCAGTTCCTCCCGAGGTGGAGGGCACATAGCAGAAGCGGAGAGCCAAGATCAGATGATGCCACCGCCTGGAGACTAGCTCAGAGAGACGGGATGTCAGCCCAAGAGAAGCAGCCCACTCTCCCAGCCCCCGACTCGGGAGGAGTGTCTCAGACACTTTGCTCAGGGGGAGAGAGAGAGAGGCCAACATAATGGGAAGATCAGACAGTGAGTGAGTGAGTGAGTGTGAGTGTGAAGTTGCTCAGTCGTGTCCAACTCTTTGCAGCCCCACAGACTGTAGCCTACCATGCTCTTTCTTACCATGGGATTTTCCAGGCAAGAGTACTGGAGTGGGTTGCCATTTCCTCAGAAGCTCGCTCCAAATAAATTGCCTTGATTCAAGGCAGAATGTAGTGAGATTCAAGTCTAACAACTTTCTCAAAAGCAGTGGAGATTTTGGTGCTAAGCAATTAAGAAGCCAGTCACCCAATGGCAGCAAAATCCTAAACTGTAGTCCAGCGAGTTGGCCAGCAAGAACCAGCCAACGAGAGAGTGAGGTAGACTGGACAGGGAAAATCCCAAGGACTGGCCTCAGAAGGAAGCCTGTAAAGGCTTTCCAGGCAGCACTAGTGGTAAAAAACAACAACAACAACAACAATAACAACAACCTGCCCGTCAATGCAGGAGACATAAGAGATGTGGGTTCAATCCCTTGGTCAGGAAAATCCCCTGGAGGAGGGCATGGCAACCCATTCCAGTATTCTTGCCTGGAGAATCTCATGGACAGAGGAGAAGCATGGGCTGCAGTCCACAGGGTCACAAAGAGTCAGACACGGCTAAAGTGACTGCACTCACATGTGCACCAATTTATCATGTTGGAGACACCTGTTCTTTACTCGTTACCTTCTTCCTTATAATACACATTTTAGATCATTTTAAATTTGTGCCCCAAATGCCACTTCCTGATTTTAACATTATTTGATTTATGATACCCATTTTTGTTGCTTTTATCCTGAAGTTCTACTTAACTCAGCGTCCAACACTTTCACTAATCTATCATGTGTGCCATATTGTTCCAATAGAAAATTGAGATTCATTGTTTGACAAGTATGAATTAGGTTAGGAGGATTATACAGGATTGGAAATGAAGATTGTTCTATAAACCCTGAAATGTAGATTCGCCACAGATATTAAAATAATAATAAATTTACCTTTGGTAGGCATTCTTTATTAATCGCCTTCATCCTTAGAATTACTTGATAATATATATTGGGGGCAGGAGGAGAAGGGGACAACAGAGGATGAGATGGCTGGATGGCATCACTGACTCAATGGACGTGAGTCCAAGTGAACTCCGGGAGTTGGTGATAGACAGGGAGGCCTGGCGTGCTATGATTCATGGGGTCACAAAGAGTCGGACACAACTGAGCGAATGAACTGAAATGAACTGAACTGAACTGATATCATGCCCATTTGCATTTGAGATCATCAAGGCTCAGCGTGTGTTACCTCCCCAAGCCATACATTTTGTGATTAAGGATGCAATTCATTCTGTACATTTTAAAATCCTTTGCACTTTTCAACCTGCTAATCTCATAACACACCTTTGCCTAGAATACCATTTCTGGCTTCTTCATGATTACCAAGGGCTTCCTCTGGTGGCTGAGATGGAAAAGAATTTGCCTGCAATTCAGGAGACCCAGATTGATCCCTGGGTTGGGAAGACCCCCTGAAGAAGGAAATGGCTACCCACTCTAGTAGTCTTGCCTGGAGAATCCCATGGACAGAGGAACATGGCAGGTCCAACAAAGAGTCAGACACGACTGAGTGGCTAACGCTTTCACTTCTATTTTTCATGATTCCTGAACTATTTCCTTAAAAATCTGGGTATTGTTCCTACAGTCTTTGTAGGACAAGGGTGCTGCCAGCCTCTGATAAGACTGCTGAGTCCTCAGTCATCCTCTCAGGTGCCCCATTTGCGTGACCCTTGTCATTTCCATTCCTGATCTGCCTCTAATCTGCAATTTCAACAGACTGTAAATCCAGACTATGGTCTCGCTTCTGGCACCCAGCCCCTCCATGGAGCTTAATGAATTATGATAACGGCTAACACATGACAGAGCAACTTAAAGAAAGGATTATATTTAAATATTTACCGTATAATGCCAACATCCTGAGTATATCAAATATGGCTTAGATATAAGAAAATGTGTTTGGCAGTATCACTGAACACGGTATTTTAAAAATCCAACATCTGGGACGAATATGTTTAACATCAGTACTACAATGAGAGGGTGATTACATCACATCAGTGAGAGACTGAGAGACTAAAAACAGTAGTAGAATTTTACCGAATTTCTTTTTTTTATAATGAATAGGGCCTTGGGCATCATCTACTTTATTTTACTTTTTTTTAATTAAAGAATAGTTGATTTACAATCTTGTGTTAGTGTCTGGTGAATAGCAAAATGAATTATCCTAAAGGAAATCAGTCCTGAATATTTATCGGAAGGACTGATGCTGAAGCTGAAACTCCAGTACTTTGGCCACCTGATGCAAAGAACTGACTCACTGGAAAAGATCCTGATACTGGGAAAGACCGAAGGCAGGAGGAGAATGAGATGATTGGATGGCATCACTGACTCAATGGACGTCCATCTGAGTAAGCTCTAGGAGTTGGTGATGGACAGGGAGGCCTGGCGTGCTGCAGTCCACAGGGTTGCAGAGAGTCGGACAGGACTGAATGACTGAACTGAACTGATATATATATATACATACATATATATGCATATTTTTTTTTCTGAGATTCTTTTCCATCAGAGGTTATTACACAATATTGAATGTAGTTTCCTATATTTACAGGAACCCAAGCTGGCTTTGGGAAGCCTGCTCAGGAATAAAGTCCAAGCTCTAATTCTGCTCTCTCGCCAAGCCACATAGACCACTAACTGGTTGCCTTACGATTATGACAATTTAATCCTCTTCTGCGCATTTCTCCCTTTCTTGTCTTTTCCTGCTTCCAAACCCCAGCTCTGTCTCCTGTTTGCATTCAAGAGAGAGCCCTGAGCCGGCCCAAGAGCAAGCACAGTGGTCCTGGGCACAGCCCACGGTTGCCCTCCATCCTGGTCAGCTGGGCTGCGACAGTGAGCACACCCCATGCCTGCAGTCTCTTCAGAGCAAGAGGCCCAGAGGTTGGGAGTCCACCCGCAGGACTGGGAAAGCTGTGGATGGCTCTGGTTCACCTGTCCTGCACATTTTCACACCTGGAAGTTATTCCCCTAAGAAAAGTCTCCTCTCTGTTTAGGAAAATCAGGACAAGTGTCTAGAAAGTTTACATGCATCAGTCCCTCAGGTAATGGCCCTTCCTTTAGCTGGACAGATCAATTCAACCATCAACTCAAGCAAAATTACTGGATTTTTTTTACTGAATATGGCTTATTCGATCTGTATGGCATGAAGACAGGGAGGCAGTCCGTGGGGTCTCAAAGAATCAGACACAACTTGGCAACTGAACAGCAACATGGCATAAAGAAAGGATTTCTCAGCTATCGGCACATGGCCAGATGGTTCACATGCTTAAATACTGCAGGGGTTTAGAACTGGAAGATTCTTACTACCTCACGTGGCAATGAGAAAACCAACACTGAAAGAAGTCAAATGAGACACGTGGCAAGACCTAGCCTGTGCACTGACTGTTGGCAAAACATATTAGAACCAGAACCTGCTGTAGGGTTATTTGCTTCTATGCAGTATGCAGTTTATCTAGCTGACCAGGTATTTTAAGCCACTGCTTTTTAAGTCTGTGGGTTGCATGTTGTGGGGCTGGGAGGGGAGCCTGACCTGGTGGCGTGGAGGAAAACTTAAAATCCATCCTTGTTTCTGTCAGCAGCTCTCTGTCTTTACCAAGTGCTCTCAGGAGGTGAAATGAAAGTCATGTCAGTTTATACCCATGAGAAGCTGGAAACAACAAAGCCTTAAATTTAGACAAGAAAAAGGAAAATGAATGATCATCAAAAGATGCACTCTTATGGTCAATTAAAGCAACAAAAATGCTACTGAGAGACTAAAGCAAGACTTAGGGATTTTCTTTTCAGAGAATTGTCATGCTGCAAGGAATCTGAGAGACAATGATATCCAGTCTTGGAGATAAGGTCACTTTCTCACAAGTACTTTTAAATAAATGTATACACATACACAGATACACATATGTACATACATGTAGTTCATTTAAAAACCATGGTATATCTTATTTTCCTTTTGTCTTATTTTCTGCTAAAGGCCACTCTGCATTCACATTTAGAAGTGGCTTCAGCTTCAACTCAGCATAATGAAGCCCAATATATTGGGTGCAAAGTGATTAAACAGGAACCTTATGAATGTGTGTTCAAGGAGACTCTTTAGCAGTACTAAGTAGACAGTACCAGCTTGCTTGCCAATCTGAAATCTAATTCTTAGTTCATTCCTCAATCAGGAGGTAACTTTTCAGAGCGCAACCAGAAAGCATGAAATTGAAACTTCCTAAAGGCAGGAAGAGACCAAAATCACGAAGGAGGCGCAAGGATTCTAGTGGAAGTGGATCTAGCAGTTGCGAAGCTGCAGGAAGATAAAGAAGTTTATTTTAGGATAATAAATCCCTACAGGCTGGCATTTTGTACGCAATTTCTTTATATAAAATTTGCAGGTTGTTGAATATAAATGTTATGCTGAAACACATTCTAACGTAATTAGTATCTCAACTACAGATAACTGGTGAGGTCAAACTTGAGGCAGTGTTTTGTCTTTTTTTTTTTAATTTTAAGATAAAATAAACTTTCGCTTAATTGCTTCCTTCTGTTTTGCTCTATTTTGTTGTGGTTTTCCTTTACACCGGCAGAAACAAGAAACAGCCAACATGAAGTAGAACTTTTTGAAGTATGACCCCACTTTTTTGAAGTGTCCACCTTCCAGCCCTCCCCCCACCCCTTGCCACAGTGGCAAGCAGACCCGTTCCCCGTGCCCTAAATTTTAGGATTCTGACTCCAGAGAAAGGTGCAATAGGCCCACAGGTCTACCAATACTCTGGTTTTGTAAAATGCTGGAGAGTTTCTGGGGACAGGGTTTAAAAATTGCCCCAGGAGCAAAGAACTTTCTAAAACAAAGAGGCTTGAGATCCTAACCTTTTTCTATAATGTTAGCATTGTTGGAATATCTCTGATGGACTGAAGTTTCTTTAGATAAATTAACTCACCCTACAGTGAGTCTCCCCAGGCTCCCAGAGTCACCACCAAGGGTAGGAAGCAGGTTCAGGACACAGCAAAGGACCAGTGGTGGAACCACAGACTAACCCTCTTCACACCACTAACCAGGGCCTGAAGCCGGTGATATGACGTGGGGGGTGTGGATGTCTCAGGGCCATTCAAAAGAGCCTCCTAAGAGAGCCTCATACACACTTGGGGAAGAGAAACATTCTCCTCACCAAGAAAACCTCCCAAGAGTGATGCCCATCAGGTTCTATAATGCATCCTGCTGGGAGCACAGAATCTTAAGGCTTCCTGCTCACTTGAGTCAAGGGGGAGCCTATCTGAGCTTCAGCAGTCCTCCCACAAGGACCACCCAAGTGCTCAGCTCCCCTGAGTGCAGCAGCCACGGGACACGGAACGGAGAGAAGCCTGGAGCCCTCCTGCAGGATGATAGGATTTCAGGATCCTCAGTAGCCCTTTGGGTTTTTAGTTTTCTCTTTTGAGGTGTTAGTACCTACCCCTGAATTTCTGGATTGAATCCAAACTTGCCCTCTCCACAGGAAGGAGAATACTCTGGAAAAGAGAAAAATAGTCTCTCCATTTGCAGATTACAGGCTGAGTTGTCATTTGGAGGCTAAGAGTTCCCTGAGTTTGTACACTAAATCAATGAACTGAACTATATGGCAGCCACGTGAAACAAGAGGAGAAGGGGTTGGCAGAGGATGAGATGGTTGGATGGCATCATCGACACCGTGGGCTTGAATCTGAGCAAACACCAGGAGATGGTGAAGGACGAGGAAGCCTGGTGTGCTGCAATCCATGGGGTCGCAAAGAGTCGGACACGACTGAGCAACTGAACAATGACAGCATAAAGCTTATTCTTCTGGAAAGTGAGTTCAGCCTTTCTTAGCTGTTTTTTTTGGCAGGGTTGTGTTCCTAAATGTCAGCTTTAAAGATTCCGCTATCCATACAACTTGAAGCAGATATCTGGGTTGTGCGGATCCTGTGTCACTGCTTTAATTCAGATTCTAAATAGTTTTATCCGCATCTGAGCTCCCTCCTTTATAAGATGTGAAGTCTTCTTCCTTGCATACTTCATACAACACCCACTCAGAAACACTCCATAAAAACAATACCAAGCTTCCCATGGAATGTTAACAAAACAAAAATAAAGTAAGACCCAAAACTGAATGCTGTGAAAATCCTATTTGCTTAAATAAGGGCTAAATGAAAGTGTTTTTCTGAAATCTGCATTTTAAATATAAACAGATCTGCAAAACTCCCCTCTGAGATTCTTCCACTGTATCAACACATTCTCAAAGCTTAACGTTTACTCTTTGAAAAATCAGCCCCAAGAATAGCACATTGTGCCTCAAAAGAATACTTTAAGATGTTGTCTCCTTGGGCTTAAAATTTTACTCTTAAGAGACTAAAGTAAAAGATAATGAAGGTAAGATGGCAGTCAGCCTTCCAAAACAGTGTTGAATCCAATTATTAGTTTTCTTAAAGAGTTTACAGTCATACTTGAGGTCAGTTTAGAATGCGGACTAGCAAATTCTAAACAGAGCTTGAGGTTTCAAAAAGTAGCATTACAAGTTGAACTTATTTTCATTTTTTGTTGCTTTATATTTTATACATATTCTGTAAATGAGTTTAGGGTGATTTGCACCGACTAAAACACTCACACTTTAATATAAAGTAGTCTTCCTTCTGCTCCTCCACATCCTAGATTAACAAGCTATCTCGACAGAGCTTGAGGATTCATTCAAGTGGTTGTGCCTGCATAGAGCATCTACCTTATCTCAGAGACCAAGAGGGTAGAAAGGTAACAAAAACTTCATTTCCAGCATCAAGCAGCTCATAAATTTGTGGGTGAGGTGTAATATACATAAAAATAAGACGTGATGAAATAGACAAAAGATAGGCAATATTTGCTCGAAATAAGGTCAGAGAGAAGCTCATTTGGGCAAGGCTGGGAGGGATGGAGATGGTATTATCATGAATAATTGAGAATAGCCCCAGAGCCAGTCTTGGGCTTCCCAGATGGCACAGTGGTAAAGAATTTGCCTGCTAATGCAGGAGACGCAGGGGACACGGGTTTCATCCCTAGATTGTGAATATGTCCTGGAGAAGGAAGTGGCAACCCACTCCAGCATTCTTTCCTGGAAAATCCCATGGACAAAGGAACCTAAAAGGCTAGAGTTCACGGGATCGCAGAGAGTCAGACCTGACTGAGCATGTACTAGCAGGGTCAGCTTATGAAGTCATCCTCAAAATCAGCTTTAATTCTCCTCTGTGGATAGGTGGAAGGTGGTGGGCAGAGCATGGAGGGGAAAGCCTCTGGCCTGTGTGTGGCAATGGGACCATGGAAGGAAAGGCCAAGTGTGTGGAGACCCAGGAAGAAATTAGAGTGACCCCTGGATTCTCAGCTTTCACACCCCAGCCACTCCTTTGATTCTGACAATAGAACTAACCACAAAGGCTGAGACTCTAAAGGAATGAGATGTCTCAGAGAACTAGTGTCCACCGTTCCTAGGTAATAGGATGGAACTTGAAGCAGTGTTTTTCCCTTGTTCTATGCAGCAGGGAGAGAGAGGGAGGAAAGAGATGGAGAGGGAAGGAGGGAGGGAGGGAGGGGGAAGGGAGGAGGAAGAGGAGGGGGAAGGGAGAGATGGAGAGGGAGGGAGGTGAAGAGGGGGGCCAGAGAGAGAAGGGAGGGAGGGCCAGAGAGGGAGAGGAGGAGGGAGAGGGAGGAGGGAGAGAGGGGAAGAGGGAGGGAGAGAGGGGAAGAGGGAGGGAGGGAGGGGAGGGGAGGAGGGAGAGGAGGAGGAGGGGGGAGATGGAGAGGGAGGGAGGAAAAGGGGGGGGCAGAGACAGAAGGGAGGGAGGGCCAGAGAGGGAGAGGAGGAGGGAGAGGGAGGAGGGAGAGAGGGGAAGAGGGAGGGAGGGAGGGAGGGGAAGAGGGAGGGAGGGAGGGAGGGGAAGAGGGAGGGAGGGAGGGGAGGGGAGGAAGGAGAGGAGGAGGAGGGGAGAGATGGAGAGGGAGGGAGGAGAAGAGGGGGGCCAGAGAGAGAAGAGAGGGAGAGGAGGAGGGAGAGAGAGGAGGGAGGGAGAGAGAGGGCAGGGGAGGAAGGGAGAGAGAGGGGAGGGGAAGGAGGGAGGGAGAAGGGAGAAGGAAGACAGGGAGAGAGAGACAATGAAAGTAGGCTCTCTAGATAAGAAGTAAATATACCATTTGCATCATTGTTCTGAATGTCCTCCTAGTCGAGAATTCCATGAAGTTGCTGTTTGTAACCTCTGCCCATGAAGTGAGCTGATCGAATGATTCTCTGAGGCCAGTTCCTTCCTCGACAAGGTGGCAGCCAGCTGGATCTGCCCTCTGGAGGCCAGAGCCATCCATTCAATGGGGAGGATCTATCTGGACACCAATGGCTGGAAGAATTATGGCTGGCGTGATTTGTCCTGCCATCCCAGCTCTCGCTTTCCCTTTGCAGGCTATCTATCAGCTTTTTAACATTTTTCTAACTTTAGGATTTGACACTACCACAGATATATTCAAAGTTTATGTATTTTCATTGTATTTCCTACATAATTTATGACAAAATAGCATGCCCATGGGTTGTAGTGCCTGAGTTCCAAGTTGCTTTCTTCTATCATATACTGAAGTGAAAGAGATGGTGATTTTGTTTCATTCATTAGCTTTTATAAATGGATATAAACTTTCAAAGTGAAGACATCTGAATCACCATCACCTGCATGGCTTAATTAAAAAGTTTCTTCTCTTCTCCCACCCACCCCTGTTGGGGAGGATTCCCATTAGATTTTTAAGGCTCCCAGCTGACTTTGATGATCAGTAAAACATTGGAAATACCAAATTAGAGTGTCCTAACCGTAGAACTACACCTATTTAAATGTGTTCACAGTAATTACTTTAAGGATAATTAGTGCTTTCATAAACATTAAATAAAGAATGGAACTGGATATATGTTATTCTGAAGTGTACATGTGCTAAGGCAACATGGGGTGTGTGAGACATGAACCACCCTCTCTAAAGGTGAATAGAAGGCGTCCAGATCCGGAGAGCTAAGTGTATGTAGATCTTTGTTTCTTAGAGTGGACCTCAGGCCAGCAACTCTGGCACCAGCTGGGGGCTTGCTGGAAGCGTGGACGTATCCAGTTTCATGAATCAGTTCAGTTCAGTTCATTCGCTCAGTCGTGTCCCACGCTTTGCGACCCCATGGACTGCAGCATGCCAGGCCTCCCTGTCCATCACAAACTCCCAGAGTTTACTCAAACTCATGTCCATTGAGTCGGGGATGCCATCCAACTATCTCATCCTCTGTCATCCCCTTCTCATCCTGCCCTCAACCTTTCCCAGCATCAAGGTCTTTTCAAATGAGTCAGCTCTTCGCATCAACTGGCCAAAGTATTGGAGTTTCAGTTTCAACATCAGTCCTTCCAATGAACACTCAGGACTGATTTCCTTTAGGATGGGCTGGTTGTATTTTCTTGCAGTGCAAGGGACTCTCAAGAGTCTTCTACAACACTACAGTTCCAAAGCATCAATTCTTCAGCACTCAGTTTTCTTTATAATCCAACTCTCACATTCGTACATGACTACTGGAAAAACCATAGCCTTGACTAGACTGACCTTTGTTGGTAAAGTAATGTCTTTGCTTTTTAAAGACAAGGTTGGTCATAACTTTTCTTCCAAGGAGTAAGCGTCTTTTAATTTCATGGCTGCAATCACCATCTGCAGTGATTTTGGAGCCCCCCAAAATAAAGTCTGACACTGTTTCCACTGTTTCTCCATCTATTTGCCATGAAGTGATGGGACTGGATGCCATGATCTTCATTTTCTGAATGTTGAGCTTTAAGCCAACTTTTTCACTCTCCTCTTTCACGTTCATCAAGAGGCTCTTTAGTTCCTCTTCACTTTCTACCATAAGGGTGGTGTCATCTGCATATCTGAGGTTATTGATATATCTCTCAGCGATCTTGATTCCAGCTTGTGCTTCATCCAGCCCAGCATTTCTCATTATGTTCTCTGCATAGAAGTTAAATAAGCAGGATAACAATATACAACCTTGATGTACTTCTTTTCCTATTTGGAACCAGTCTGTTGTTCCATGTCCAGTTCTAACTGTTGCTTCCTGACCTGCATACAGATTTCTCAAGAGGCAGGTCAGATGGTCTGGTATTCCTTCCCATCTCTTTCAGAATTTTCCACAGTTCATTGTGATCCACACAGTCAAAGGCTTTGGCGTACTCAATAAAGCAGAAATAGATGTTTTTCTGGAACTCTCTTGCTTTTTTGATGATCCAGCGGATGTTGGCAATTAGAAACTAACACACAATTGCACTCATCTCACATGCTAGCAAAGTAATGCTCAAAATTCTCCAAGATGGGCTTCAGCAATAGGTGAACCATGAACTTCCAAATGCTCAAGCTGGTTCTAGAAAAGGCAGAGGAATCAGAGGGCAAATAGTTCCATGAATAAGAATCTATGTAGTGGAAAATTACTGGTGATTCCCACTGGTAGGAAATTTTAAGAACCCCTAGGTTTTCCACTTTGGCTAATAAAAGCAACTGAAATAACCTTTAACATGGCTGAGTTCCCAGAGATATGATATCAGATTCCAGAGGTAGAGCCTGGGCCTTTGTGGTTTTTTATTATTTTTATTGGAGTACGGGGCTTCCTGAGTGGTGTTAGTGGTAAAGAATCCACCTGCCAATACAGGAGACATAAGAGACATGGGTTCGATCCCTAGGTCCAGAAGATTCCCTGGAGAAGAGCATGGCAACTCACTCCAGTATTCCTGCCTAGAGACTCCCATGAACAGAGGATCCTGGTGGGCTACAGTCCATAGGGTTGCAAAGAGTCAGACACAACTGAAGGTACTGCTTGCATGCACACACCCCAGAAATAAGATATCAGGTTTCATGGGTGGAGCCTGGATGCTGGTGGGGGTGGGGGGGGTTTCTTTTTCTATTATTTTTATTGGAGTATAGTTGATTTACAATATTGTGTTAGTTTCAAGTGTACAGCAAAATGAACCTGTTGCATGTATACTTATATCCACCCTTTTCAGGTTCTTTCCCCATATAGATTATTACAGAGTATTGAGTATAGTTCCCTGTCCTATACAGCAAGTTCTCAATAGCTATCTATTTTATATACAGTAGTGTAGGTATGTAAATCCCAACCTCCCATTTATTCCTCCCCCCACTCCCTTATACTCTGATAACTGTAAGTGCGTTTTCTACATCTATGACTCTATTTTCATTTTGCAAATAAGTTCTTTTGTACCCTTTCTTTGAGTCTACATATAAGCAGTATCATGTGATATTTCTCTTCCTGTGTCTGACTTACTTCACCCTGTGTGAAAATCTCTAGGTCCATCCACGTGGCTGCAAATGACGTCATTTTGTTCTTTTGTGTGGCTGACTAATAGTCTGTTTTATTTATGTACCACTTCTTCTTTGTACATCCCTCTCTAAATGGACATTTGGGCTGTATTCCATGTCCTGGCCACTGTAAGTGATGCTGCAATGAACTGAGCATTGGTATTTTGAAAGTGAAAGTGTTAGCGGCTCAGTCCTGTCTGACTTTTTGTAGCCCCATGGGCTGTAGTCCACCAGGTTCCTCTGTCCACAGCATTCTCCAGGCAAGAATACTGGAGCGGGTTGCCATTTCTTTCTCCAGGGGACCTTCCCAACCCAGGGGTCAAACCTGGGTCTCCTGGATTGCAGGCGGATTCTTTACTGTCTGAACCAAAAACCACTGCCCAATTGTCGCGATACTATTTCTATGAAAGACAGAAGGCTTTTTACCCCACTCAGTATTGGCAAAGCAATGAGTGCCTCCTTCCATGAATATGAGAGTAGCGCTCAGCTTTCTGCCATGTTACAGCCCCACGCAGGGAGACAAGCATCATGTGAGCCCCATGCTCTGGCTGGGGACAGACTGTGACACCCTGGGTGCTCACAGGCCTGCCCCTTCTTGTCCTCTGGTGCCCATAAGAGCAGACTGAGGCTTTGCAGGTGGTGAAACCTGTGACAAAGTGCCTCTGATGAGCTGAGCACTCCTTCAGTGGCCACGGCCTCTCACTGTATTAACTAATTCAGAGTCCTTTTCACTTCACCAGGTAGTGAAAACTGTTTTCAGCTTTGTTTTCTTTTTTTTTAACAGATGGAAGAATCAAACTAAAATATATCATCAGGTCTCTAATCTTAGGCCAATAATGATTTTTTTTTTTAATTTGAAGTTACAAGGAAAAAAGGAAGTAAACATTTGCATTTACAACTAAATTTTTTCCCAGATTATAACATGAGTATGATTTCCAAATAAAAATCAGCTATAATAGAATTTCACTGCTTCTTGTCTTACTGAATTCAAGGTCAGGGTATGTGATCAGTCCTATAAATGCTCAATGAATCAACTCAAATTCCTCAGTTTGAGCTGAGGTTAAGAGGGCACAATTCAGGGGTCATGGGGCAGTGTAAGTTGTTGATCTTTGTAGTTTTTTCTTAACAAAAGATTGCTAATTCAGAGGAGAGGCCTTCCTTTTGTTTTTAAAGATCTGCTGGTCTATCTTTCTCCTCACATTAGATAATAAAGAAGCCAAGAGATCCTCAAAACTGTCATCCATTTTAAAATCTCATAACCCTATCATTGGAGAAGGAAATGTCAATCCACTCTAGTATTCTTGCCTGGAGAATTCCATGAACAGAGGAACCTGGCAGGATATAGCCCATGGGGTTGGACACAACACACACACACACACACACACACACACACACACACACACACACAACCTTATCATACTTAATGTTTATCCAATGAGCTGTAATTTATAGGTTATATTTACATGTATCACCATATTTAATACTCTCACTATCCTCTGGGTCTTTATTTCAGTTCCATTTCCAGATAAGGGCACTGAAATAATTTTAATATTTCATGTGCACATATTGACTTGGAGGTCAATATATTAGCACATATTTCCTTGAATTAGTGGTTCAAATCAATGAAGATTTAAAGTTACCCTCAAACTTCAGAATTGACTCAGGAGCAGCCAGTAAGCAGGTGGTAAGACAAAGCACGTCTAAAGCATAAGGTGTCTTTAGTACCCAAGGAAGCCCACCTGATAAGGAAGAAAGCACTTTTCAATTAAAAATTTTAGACAGAGAAAAGCAGCATGTGACACAGTGAATAATTCAGATCATGAAATTTTTAGGATGTGAAACATTAGAAAAAGGGAAGAAGAACCCTGAAACTGGAAAGGGGGTTCCATCTTCCACCTGGAGGTCATTGTCTCTCCTGGGCCTTTGCCACACTCACCAGGAACAGGAGTGAAGTCGTTCAGTCGTGTCCGATTCTGCGACTCCGTGGACTGTAGCCTACCAGGTTCCTCCATCCATGGGATTTTCCAGGCAAGAATACTGAAGTGGGGTGCCATTTCCTTCTCCAAAACAGGAACAGGAGGGATTAGCTTAAATATCACAGTTTCCTCTCCCACTCTAACATCTACTGTCTGGGGTGAGTGGACTTCCTGTTAGGAGTGAGGGTTGAACTGACCACGGCAGATGAAAAGGAGCTGATGCTAAGGCAAGCCAGGAGGAGAAGAGGCTTGAGAAGCCTGTCAGAATGCCACATGAGTTCCAGCTCTGACCCTCTCCATGGCGCACTTCTCTGAGCTCTGAAAGCCCCTCCAGCTGATCGAGCCTCAAGTCAGCTAAGTGCTAATGCCAAGAGTTCTTGGTTCAAGAACCAAGAACTTCTATCCTGCTTGGTTCCCTCACCCCCACCCACTGGATGGTGGAACTTAGCACATCATGTCCAGTTTTCAGTGAGCACATCTGAGCGTAGCAATGAACCACACACCTGAGAAATGGTTTTTATTTTCCTGTTATCGTTGTCGTCGTCGGATTCATCTTTGCAATCCTCTTTGGACCTAAGCCACGGCCTCGTGCCTCACAGGTGCTACACAGATGCTTCTGAACCTGACTCTCTTGCTGAACAGAATAAGAGAGAAGCAAAGAGCACTTTTCTTTTTTGCATACTCAGGATTGAGAACAGATCGAAAGTCGTTCAGTCGTGTCAAACTCTTTGTAACCCCGCGGACTCTGCAGTCCATGGGATTCTCCAGGCCAGAATACTGGAGTGAGTAGCCTTTCCCTTCTCCAGGGGATCTTCCCAACCAAGGGATTGAACCCAGGTCTCCCGCATTGCAGTGGATTCTTTACCAGCTGAGTCACAAGGGAAGCGCTTGTGGCTTCTGTTCTCTGTGGGAACAGAGACCAGTAATAGAAAAGGAGAGTCTCGGGCCATTTATTTAGACACTTCGTGGATTTGACCATAACACAGCAGGTTGTGCAGTTAGCCACAAGCTCCACCCACCCCTGCTACCCTTCCACCATACTCCTTTGGGGTTAAGGCCTTGACTGGAAAATCACTTGAGTTTGTAACCCCAGATCTAGAAAGCAATCAGAGCTAAGAAAAGATTAGACATGCCATCAGTCTGCTAACAGTTTAGACTGACAAATAATTTCATTATTGCGGAGTTTTTAAAACATTTAAGCAAAGACAATGTAATTCTAAAACAAGTATCGTAGAATCTCTGAGTCTCTGAAAATATTGTCAGGGGCTTCCCTGGTGGTCCAGTGGTTAACACTCCATACTCCCACTGCAGAGGACGCGGGTTCAACCCCTGGTCGGGGAACTAAAATCCCACATGCCCTGCGGCATAACCAAAAAACAAAAAAGTACACTGGAACTCATGTAAGTACCAAGATACAAAGTTTGGTTATCAGACAAAAGAGAAGAAGAAATGGACTTCTGAAGAACATCTGTGAAAATACACTGTTGGTTTTTCCACGCACATTCTTTGATTTTAGGTCTTCTTCTTCTTTAGGAGTAAGACAGATTAAAAAAAAAAATAGCTTTGGAGGGGTTGGGATAACTTTTCTTTAGTTGAGCATAACACCCATACCCTATCATTCAGTCCTTATAAAAATCCACCACTTACGCAGGGACCCCAGGAAAGTTCTTGGATGTCTTTGAGTCTTGGTTTCTTCATTTGTCAAGCTGAGACACAACGCCAGCTGATAGGGTTATTCTAAGACCTCGAGAACTGATGCTTGTGGAGTGTGTACTATTTCAGGCCCCACACCAAGTGTTGTACGCACACTGACTCATTTAACCTCATGCTAACCTGAGGGAGAATGTGCTATCACCCCCCACTTTATAAACGAGGTAGACTCAGGTGTGGGGACAGCAGGAAGCTGCCCAGGTTGTACCTAGTGGGTGAGAGAGCCAGGGATCAAAGCGGGGCAGCCTGAGACCCACAACCTTAATCCCCCGCCCCCTCTCCCATGAACCTGTGCCGTGTGTGACATGTTCAGCCATGGTTGGACTTTCTCTCAGCCCTGTTTTTGACCTCTTTGTCTCCTGTTTCATCAGCAATTCAATGGGAGATTCTTGCAGCTCCAAAAGAATGTGAAAATGTCATATGTAATTTTTCCACAAATGCAAGACTGCCAAGTATAATGCAGTAACAATTCTTAATAGAATATCAAAGGTTGGACCCCGATCCAGTGACTTTTGCTCCTGTATTACTTTTCTGATCAAAATATCAGAATTTTATTAAGTATTCCATCAGTGGACCTAAACTGATGTTTTAGCTACATTGCTCAAGATTATTTATTTTTTCAATAGACTGCCTCATATATTCAGTCAAATACAGAAGTACTCTTATAATGTAATTTTACAGATAACAGAAAATACCTTTTTATATGCCCAAACTTATTTTTTTAATTAAAGCATTTTCTTTAAAAAAAAATCTGTAACATGTATTATAAATGTTCTCTCTGTAAGTTAGAAACTCATGGCTAATATTCAAATTTCTTGATAGACTAAGTTAAATATGTACACTGAACTATGCAAAACACAGCATTGCTTCAAAGCCAGTGAAGATGTTTACAATTAGTTTCCCCTTAAATGGACATGCATCTGTGTAGCTTTGTGCCATTCATTTATGAGATTTTATATCTTCTCTGGTAACATCACATTTTGTACTTTAATGTGCATGTATTATGTATTCTCACTTCATTAGTTCATCTGCTTCTAAAAAACTCCTACTAGTATCCCTGTCTTCTTATGATGGCTAAACTAAGAAAGCTAATGAACAGCTTAGTCAGAATCTAGTCTTAATGTAAGAGCCTAATGGATTCTTTCACAGATAAGTTTCATAAGCATGAGTGCATGGATTCAGACAGCTCATATCCTCCCCAGATAATTTGCCTTGATTCAAGGATTGTCCCAGTTCTAGACAGTTAAGACAGCCAGGTGAGTGACTGCTAGATAAAAGAGGATTTGTCTTATTTGTCTTTGACTATTAATGTACCCCACAGTGGGTAATCATTCTGCAGAGCTCCATTGACTTGTCTGTACAAGCTAAATGCTCCATCGTAATTATCCTTCAAAACAAGTGTCTGCATCTGATGACTGGTCCAGACGAGCAACATCGATGGGGTGTTATTCTCATTCCACTGATGCATCTGTCAGTGACAATCATCCTTCCGAGAATGATGGATGATATGAACGGTGGACTCCAAAAGGACTCCTGAGCTTTCGGTGGTCCTGACCCTTTAACTAAAAGCTCTTAATAACAGGAAATTCATTGCTCAGAAGGAGCGCTGCCTCAGTGCTGGACTCGAGCTAAAAATGGCTGGGCTGTAACAAGTGACTTTCACGGGTTAAGACGAGAATTGACCGGAGTCTGGGCATCTGTGGACATAACTAGGATGACAAGAAGACAGACACTGAACTGAGGAGCTTGTTGTCACGTCAGTGAGGGATTCAATTAAAAACATCTTATCAAATTAAAAGGATTATGGAGGACCCGGTGAGTTCCTGAAAGCATGCTAGACACATTAATCACAGGAATGGCACGGCCGAGGCCAGGTCCCTGCAGGAAGGTGCAGTTGGAATGCAGCCATGCTGCTCTGTAGGCACGAACCCCTGGGATATTCCCAAAATCAGGCTGCATTTTCCCTGCCAAACCATCAGGAAATGAACTTTAGGCTGTTGAAGCTTAACCAAGAAATATTTGTCTTTTTAACATTTTTAGAGCATAGGTGATAATTTGTGATATTATTGTTAGAAAATCTGATAATTTGTTGTTGTTGTTGGCTCTCAAAGTGACGGCTATTCCATGCTGCCTGGTTACCTCCCTGTCCTCCAGGAGAGGAGAGGGTAACAGTTGTTTGTTTTTTTTTTTCCTGGTGATGACATTTTACTGTCAGGGCTGTTTTTCATCTCCTGGAATAGTCAGACCATTTTTCTCTTTAGCTCTTCAAAGAAGTTAGGCCAGAATCTTAATACAAGTCAAAGGTAGAATAGATTCTCAATTAATGATTTTGTTTCAGGCTGGGAAGTCCTTGGAAAGACTGTGTCCAAAATCATATATGTTTCATAACATGTTGCCTAAAACAAGGATGTGGCAATCCTACAAGTTGTGTTGTTAAAGATGTGTGTAAATATTGCCATTGGCCAAGATTTGGGGGAAAATGAATTCAGTATTAGGTTGAAGAGCTTACATACTTGGATACTTTATGAAAGAAAGAAAGAAAGAAAGTCGCTCAGTCGTGTCCGATTCTTTGCGACCCCATGGACTGTAGCCTACCATGCTCTTCCGTCCATGGGATTTTCCAGGCAAGAATACTGGAGTGGGTTGCCATTTCCTTCTCCAGGGGATCTTCCTGACCCAGGGATTGAACCCGGGTCTCCTGCATTGTAGCCAGACGCTAAAGACAGTTCTGTGTGCATGTGTGTCCAACTCTCTGCAACTGCATGGACAGTCATGGAATTTTCCAGGCAAGAATACTAGAGCAGATTGCCATTTCTTATTCCAGGGGATCTTCTTAACCCAGGAACTGGACCTGCATCTCCTGCATTGGCAAGCAGAAAGATGGCTCTATCACCAAGAAAAACATGAATCAGGAACATTGGCCAATGTGTGTTTCCCTGTGAAATTAGACTATTTGGCTAAGTGTGTTGATGCACTGATGATCTAGGGATTTTGATTATGACATTTGATATAGGATTTATTTGCTCATTTTCCATTCATTCAGCATGCACTGAGGATCTTATGGATACAAAGCTTCAGTTAGACACTGAAGAATTATGGACAAGTAAAGCATTTCTCCACTCAAAACAATCACAATCTGAATGGTAAAAGTTACAAAGAGTGTTTCTTCTACATTGTACCCAGGCAAGAAAGACATGAGTCATGAAACCATAGGACAAGAAGTCACTGACTCCACCTTGTGAGGGTCCAGAGAAGGTTTCACATGATGAGTTTTCAAGTAAGATCTGATGGGCTTCTGATTTAGGGGACTGTGTGCTTACTGGAGGCATGGACCAAAGCAACAGGGTCTCCAGCTAGACTCTCGAGAGTCCCTAGCACAGCAAGGAAATCAAACCAGTCAATCCTAAAGGAAATCAAGGACTAATGTTGAAGCTGAAACTTCAATACTGTGGCCACCTGATGTGAAGAACTGACTCATTAGAAAAGACCCTGATGCTGGGAAAGATTGAAAGCGGGAGGACAAGGGGACAAGAGAGGATGAGATGGTTGGATGGCATCACAGACTTGATGGATGTGAGTCTGAGCAAGCTCTGGGAGTGGGTAATGGACAGGGAGGCCTGGCTTGCTGCAGCCCATGGGGTCGCAACGAGTCGGACATGACTGAGCGACCAAACTGAACTGAACTGAACGAAACTTTTTACAGACAGAGCCCGTGGCACCACTGCTGCCACAGACTATAATGTCATTCCTTCTTGGAAACGTTCCCTTAAATTCCTTATTTATTTTTGATTGCTATGACCTAGAGGGAAGCACAATCAAACATGGGTAGCTGCCAAGAAATTGCCAAGGGACCTCAGAGGAGCACACCATGATTATCTGTTGTGTTTGAGCTAATAGGTAGTTTTTACCATATTTGGCACAGCTGACAAATGGCAAACCAGGATAAACTACTGTTTAAACACCAGAAGAATCCTTTGAAGGCTCTTTAGTTCCATAGCGTCGGGCATCCGAGTGGCTGCATCAGAACATCTATAGCCCTCATCCTCAGGGTTTTGGGGGAGGGGAGGAGAGGGAGAAAGCTCAGAGCTGGCCAATTTGGTGCGTTTGAAAGGTGAAGTGTCACACAATTTGCATCAGCAGAGTTAGACGACAAGTCAGGCTACACCATGGGTTGTGTATGTATGCGTGAAAGAACACCAGTCTTCTCACTACGTAGAAGTGTAAGCCAATTCAGAGATGAATGGATTTTCCCAACATTATCTGTCTAGTCAGAAACAGGGCTGAGAATTCAGATCCATTGACATCCAAAACAAAGACAACTTCCACTCATTTAGGTTCATCCAAAGCTAACGTTTGGGGTTTTGCATTACTTAGGTCAGGAGGCAGCAAGCATTCTCTATAAAAGGCCAGAGACTATATATTTTAGGCTTTGCAGCCAGGCTGTCTTCACTACGGCTACCCAATTATGCCATGGTAGCGAGAAAGCAGCCACATGTGAATGTAACCATAGGCACATGGCTGTGTTCCAACGGAATTTTATTCATTTACAGAGTCAGTGGGTCAGATTTGGCCACAGACCGGTGTTTGCTAGGTCCACATAGCAAAGAGACCTGAATAAATAGGCTTCAATTCAGTTCAGTCGCTCAGTCGTGTCTGACTTTTTGCGACCCCATGAATCACAGAATGCCAGGCCTCCCTGTCCATCACCAACTCCCGGAGTTCACTCAGACTCACGTCCATCGAGTCAGTGATGCCATCCAACCATCTCATCCTCTGTCGTACCCCTCTCCTCCTTCCCCCAATCCCTCCCAGCATCAAAGTCTTTTCCAATGAGTCAACTCTTCACATGAGGTGGCCAAAGTACTGGAGTTTCAGCTTTAGCATCATTCCTTCCAAAGAAATCCCAGGGCTGATCTCCTTCAGAATGGACTGGTTGGATCTCCTTGCAGTCCAAGGGACTCTCAAGAGTCTTCTCCAACACCACAGTCCAAAAGCATCAATTCTTCAGGGCTCATCCGGCTTAGATGGTTAAAATTCACTTAGCATCTCAGGAGATACTGAGAGGACACAGGTGGTGTCAGGAACCCAGAAAAATTTATGCTTTTTGCCCTCAGGTCTTAACATAAGTCCTCCAGCTCATTTTCCCAGATAGCTGTGCCAGCTCCATGAATTTGAATTCCAGCCAAGTGAAAAGAGAAAAGAGGAAGTGGGGGACTGTCCGTTTCCCTTAAAAGCCGACTCATGAATCACTCACGTGACCTGGACTCACATTTCAGAGGTCACTGTAGAGCCACATGGCCACCTGTAGCTGCAGGAAAAGTCAGGAAGGCAGTGTATATTGTGGACAGCCAGATGCCCTTCTAGATTCTACCAAAGGAAGACAGATGGAAAGAACATTGTAGATAAGCAGCAACTGTACCTGCAGTAGATATTAAATGTGTAAGGAATTTCTTACCCAATAAAGCTGCTTTTTTTCAGTCACACAGAAACCAACCTGTTATTTTCACCTTCAGAATAGTTGCTTCAATAATATTCTACCTTCTTTGAAAGGACACGTTGCTTTTGAGTAGAGGCTCTGAAGCAAAATAGATGTTTTTTTTTTTCCCACTGCTCACTAGCTTTGTGATCTTGCTCTCACAGTCCCCATCTGTAAAATAGATCTTAAGGAGATTAAAAGAGAAGACTTATGTGTAGGTCAAGATCCACAGCAGGACATCAATAGATCAAAAATATTAGTTCTTCTCCTTCATTGTAAAACAGGGAATTAAAAATTCATGGTAGTATACGGAGGAATTTTTCAACACAGGCAAGCTGAATAGAATTTAATTCTCACCTTATTCTCTTTTTTTCCCTCTCAGCTTTATTAATGAATAATTGACAAACAACATTGTATATATTTAAAGTATGCAACATGACACTTTGATATATGTCTATGTGAAATCATTGCCACAATCAAGTTAATTAACACACTCATCACATCTCATAGTATCCTTCTTTGCAGGGTAAAAACACTTGATGTCTGCCCTCTCAGCAAATTCCAAATGTATAAACTATTATTGCTAACTATGGTCACCATGCTGTACATTAGATCCTCAGAACTTACCAATCTTATAAAAATATTTGTTCCCTTTCACCAGATGGTTGCTGCTTTGAAGAAAAGCTATGAAAAACCTGGGCAGTGTATTTAAAAGCAGAGACATCACTTTGCCAACAAAGGTCTGTGTAGCCAAAGCTATGGTATTTCCAGTTGTCATGTGCAACAAGTTCAACTTCTTTTTTAAGTCCACATATAAATGATACTCATACAGTATTTGTCTTTCTCTGGTTTATTTCATTTTGTATAACATCCTTCATATTCATGTGTTGTCTCAAATGGCAGGATCTCCTTTCTTTTTTCATGGCCAAATAATATTCCATTGTATTTGAATGGGTGCAGAATAGGTGGCATGTATTTTAAAGCTCAACATTCAGAAAACTAAGATCGTGGCATCTGGTCCCATCACTTCATGGGAAATAGATGGGGAAACAGTGGAAACAGTGTCAGACTTTATTTTTTGAGGCTCCAAAATCACTGCAGATGGTGACTGCAGCCATGAAATTAAAAGACGCTTACTCCTTGGAAGGAAAGTTATGACCAACCTAGATAGCATATTCAAAAGCAGAGACGTTACTTTGCCCACAAAGATCCATCTAGTCAAGGCTATGGTTTTTCCAGTGGTCATGTATGGACGTAAGAGTTGGACTGTGAAGAAAGCTGAGTGCCGTAGAATTGATGCTTTTGAACTGTGGTGTTGGAGAAGACTCCTTAGGGTCCCTTGGACTGCAAGGAGATTCAACCAGTCCATTCTGAAGGAGATCAACCCTGGGTGTTCTTTGGCAGGAATGATGCTAAAACTGAAACTCCAGTTCTTTGGCCACCTCATGTGAAGAGTTGACTCATTGGAAAAGACTCTGATGCTGGGAGGGATTGGAGGCAGGAGGAGAAGGGGACGACAGAGGATGAGATGGCTGGATGGCATCACCGACTCCATGGACGTGAGTCTGAGTGAACTCTGGGAGTTGGTGATGGACAGGGAGGCCTGGCGTGCTGCGATTCATGGGGTCACAAAGGGTCAGACAAGACTGAGAGACTGAACTGAACTGATTTTATAGGAACTATATTTGCACTGCTGTGTGAAGCTCTGGAGGTAGATATTCCAACAATTCCTTCAGGGCAAATACCAAAAGCTAATTAAGAGAGCCCTGTGAGTATGAGAGTCAATACTTGCCAACACAGAGGGGGCATTAACCCAATAGGCAGGAGTATGGCACCCAATTTGCTTGGTTGAATGGCCACATTTTGAAAGTATTAGACTCTGGGATTCCAGTGGTCAACAGGTCTTCTGCTGGCCCTTGATCATCAACCCTACTGTCTGGAAACGCTTCAGAATGCAAGGAATTTTTGTGACATTTCCTTCCGCAAATAATTGCTTCCAGACACCCAGCTCCATGAGAGTTTGTTCAAAGATAATGGGTTTCATGTGCACACAAACTGGCAGCAGGCCCCTCCCCCTACACTTGCCACTGTGTCATTCTAGACATTGGACCAGGCACCATGATGAAGCCAGCTGGCAGCACTCAGAGATGCCAGCAGGGTAAGACACACCCAGAAAAGCTCACTTCTCTCATAAATTGTGATTGAGGCAGGTTCATGTCTGGCTTCTGTTCATCCACACACTTTACTAAAAAGGGAAAGAATGGCATATGACACACAGTGATACAAACCCCTGGGGTTCAGGGGCTGGTGTGGTTGGGGGTTTAGAGCATCCTGGGATGGTGAGGTCCCACCCTCTACAGAGTGATGAAGCTTGGCTCTGAGTGACTCCTCACACATCCCTTGAGTTTCTGTCTGTTCTGGTCTGAATCTGCCCAGGAAATGCCCAGGTGTTCATTTTCCTACCTTGGAGCTCACATGGCCAATCGCATGAGCCTGGCCAGGTAAGTCGGACACTTTCCTGTTACGTTCTTCCAAGAAGCCTCCCCAAATAGATCGTAGGCACAGCCCCCTTCAGTGGGGCTCTGGACACACAGGGTTCTCTCTCCATTGTGTGATGCTGCTAGCAGAGCTGCAGCTGTGAGAAGAAGCAAGGGGTCTGATCCAGAGGCGACCCATCCATAGACCAGCCAACAGCCCAAAGTCCAACAACACTGACAGGGACTAAGAGAATCGGTTGAATCCACTCTCAGCGATTTGGAAAAAGAACCATGCCCAAAAAATGAGCACTTCATAACCAGGGCAGAAACCGAAAGACTCCCCTGGAGAAGCTTTAAACAGGAGCCCTGTGAAGCAGATTGCTGTCATACCATCAGAATCAGGGCCCTGGGAAAGTGTCATCTTCATTGTAACTGCAGACAGCTATCACAGTGTGGATGCTGCGTCTCCCTCAAGTGTGTGTCCCAGACAGGCACCAGCTTTGTCTTCTGACTCCCATATCTGTACAACAAAGTCAAGTTTTCCACATTACCTAAGAAATTCTGAGTTCATCTCATTCTTGCAGCATGCTGGTCACGAACTTTTTTCTCAGTCCCAATTCTCATGGTCCCCCTATGGTTCCACACTCACCAAGCTTCCTAGAGTAAAGACCAGCTCTCCTATTCTTCCCCTTACCCCATGCTGTTTCCCCGTTTGGAGCTGCTCCAACACAACCTGGACACCTGGTCCACCCCCAGGAATCAGATACATCCTAGCTGCTCTTGCATCACAATGAATGTTAAAGGTGGGCTTTGAAGAGTGTTAAGGTACTTAATTCAGTTACCACCCAACACCTAGCATTACTGCTTTGATTCAGTAAAAAGCCATCTACCCACTAATCCTTGGGGAAAGAGAAAACCCTCAAAATGACCATGTACTCCCATCTTTGCTGATGTCTAGATTTCCTTGGCAATTGATTTTTCCAGGCTACCAACTTCAAACAGTGGAAAGACCAGTGAACTAGTAGTCAGAAGCACCTGGTTCTAGAACCTGGATTGACCATATAATTAGGCATGGGGATGGGTGTAACACTGTTGGGCCTCAGATGTCTCATGTGTAAACTGGGAGCATAATGCCTGCTTCCATAGACCGATTACGTGAAGTCGCTCACTCACATTCGACTCTATGCAATCCCATGGACGGTAGCCTACCAGGCTCCTCCATCCATCTATGGATTTTCCAGACAAGAGTACTGGAGTGGGTTGCCATTTCCTCCTTCAGGGGGATCTTCCCAACCCAGGGATCAAACCCGGTTCTCCCACACTGTAGGCAGACGTGTTCACTGTCTGAGCCACCAGGGAATCCTACTTATGGTAAAGAAGTAATAGCCAAACTAGGACTACATGGCACTTCTTAAATATTGTGAAGACAGATGCTTCATTTTCAAAACCTCCCCTAAAACTTACGGTGATCTGCCTTGAGTTCATGCTGCAAGATGTCAATATAACTTTCAGAGGCAGATACATTTGTTACAGAACTATAGGAACATTATGTTGAAACCAGCTATTTTTTAAACCTCACTGTCTGTATTTAAGAAGTGACAACATAATTTATTTTAGTGGGAGGACTGCTCTTTCATTTGGGAAAATACTTTAATGGCCCTCGGTTATATAAAGATCTTAAGTAGCTGAGCCAAGGGTAGAAAGAAATGGAAGAAAAAGGAGAGAGAGGACCTTGAGCAATTATTTTACATATCACTGCTTCCTGGGAGGTAGGAGCAGGGAGACACATCACTGGGGAGATTCTATTTCGGTCTTAGTGATTTTCCTTTCTTCTTCTGGTAGATCGAAAAGAAAGTGTAGGAGGGGCCTGGAACCAGGGAAGAGCAAAGCCAGGAGTGGGAGCTCTGTTCTGAGCGAGGAATCCAAGCAATTGGCCGACGGCCAAGGGGGATGTCTGCCATGGGGACCCCTGAGGAAAGAGCATGGTCGCTCAAGTTAGGTTTGTTTTCATTTTAAAGCCAGCTCCTAAGGACAGCTGTGTTAACCACTGCGGCTCCTCCGCATTGTGAAGCAGAATAAGACAGGTCTGTGTCCACACTTGACACGAGGTCGTGGGAAAGGTCAGCTTTCCTTCCCACCAGGCATCCCCGAGGCCCCTGGAGAAGGTGGCAGGTCTGAGACACAGGTGCAGGAGGATGTCAGGGGTGAGTGAGCAGGAATGAAGCAAGACACTCATGCACGGAATGGAAAGTGACCCTCGGGAGGTGAAACTAAGGGATTCAAAACGCTGGTAGGGGAATCCCCTCGTGGTCCAATTGTTAGGACTCTCAGCGCTTTCACTGCCTTGGGCCTGGGATTTGATCTCTGTTTGGGAAGCTAAGTGGCAAGCCACTCCAGTACTCTTGCCTGGAAAATCCCATGGATGGAGGATCCTGGTGGGCTACAGTGCATGGGGTTGCAAAGGGTCAGATGCGACTGAGCGACTTCACTTTCTTTATGTTCTTTCTTTGGGAAGCTAAGTTCCCAAAGCCGTGGAAACCGTGTGGCGTGGCCCAAAACAAAATGAAACCTTGGTATTTTTCAGAAACTCAGGCCCAATGAAAGCAGGGATTTTGGCGGCCATGGCCAAACTCGGCTTTCTCCCTGGACATGGATGTGGACACATCCCAGAGGTCCTGGAGAGTCAGCCGACCTCGGTCGTCTCCATACATCCCCAGACGTGGACGTCTTACCACGGGGACAAGGCAAGGCTATGTCCTCTGGGAAGTTGACTTTGAGCCCTTGCAGCCTTGGGTAAGTGGCTGACATTCTGAGTCTCAGTTTCCTCAGCTGTTAAGTTCCTGCAGGCCTGCTGTCAGGGGCAGAGAGAACTTCTGTGAAGTGCTTGGACGTATTCTGTAAATGGTAACCATGTCTGGGTACACACCAAGATGTGCATGCCCAGTGCCAGCAGTTCAGGGAGGTGAACACTGACAGTTTATTGAGAGACACGCTTATACTTGAAATGCGGGCATCCAGAGGGCAGTGCCTGCCCCACCCAGATGGTGCCAAGGGCCTTAGACACACTGGTATTCAATAGTGAACAGCCAAGCTGTTTCCACACCACCTAGCCATTTATGTCTGGGTTAATATGAGGTGATGGTTTCAACCTATAAATCCCATTCAGTTTGAATCCTGGTTACTTCAAGGTGATGCATAAAAAGCAAGGTTGTCATGGCAATGTAGAGCTGAGATGCGCAGAGATCACACGCCCTAGCTCATGGGCTCCAAAGTATTTTCCATGCTTCATTATTCATCCCAGAATTCTCTTTCTCTCCCAACATCCAAAGACCCAATTGCTGGCTTCTCTGTGGGGCAGAGACTGTCTTTTCAGATTGCTCGAATAGTGCTCTGAGGTGGTACTTAGAAATCTAACAGATATATTTTTATATCAAGAAATTTCACATCAGAAAATTCTCTGTATCTGAGAGATTTTAATAATGACTCTTTTTCGATCTAATATTAATAGCTTGAGGTAAACAGAGGGGTATCTTCAAGCATATTTCTCTTGATAAATGTGTGATATCAACTCTGCACTCTTCTAAATAAAACCCTTTCATTTTCTAGTTCGAGGCGATGTGTTCAGCATTCAGCAAGTAAAACGTACCTCTCACACTTGAGAACTTGCCCACTGAATTTACCTCATATACGTATTTCAGATTCTTCTTTGTGACATGATCATTTGCACTATAGTAAGGCACACAAATGTCCCAAATTGTTTGAATTGTGACTTGATACAAATAATCATGAGACCATTCAGAAGAGGTTAGAGGCTCTACATTATTTACCTTATGGGCCCAGAGTGTGGAAGCAAGATAATGGTGTGCCCTTAGACGCTACTCTGGCCTTTTCCAGAACCTTCTCTGACAGTTTTGCTTCTTTCCCTTCATCTGTTGTTCTGAAAGAACACAGGTTTTTAGGTTCAGGCACACAACTCCTGGCGTTTATAAAATCTGCAGACTTCCAGATCCAACTACTGACATGAGGACAGAGACGCCATGATTACTGCCTGGTCCTGACAGTTTCTTGATCTTTCTGCTTTCAAGCACCACTTACCACTTTATGGAAGAAAATGCCTCTGCTTGAGGAATAGATTATTAACATCCAAGGACATAAAATGACCTTCAGCAGTATTACCATGGTGATACATATACTGCCTGGAAATTCATTTAAAATGCAAATCGTTAGGTTCCATCATCCTCTTTATAATTACAAACCCCAGCTGAGAAAGAAAAACATGGAAAATCTTATTGCATAATTACAAACATAATTTAGAAAGTGAAAGGGTTAGTTGCTCAGTTGTGTCCAACCATAGTGAAGTGAAGTAGCTCAGTCATGTCTGACTCTTTGCGACCCCATGGACTATAGCCCACCAGGCTCCTCCATCCATGGAATTTTCCAGGCCAGAATACCGGAGTGGGTAGCCATTCCCTTTTCCAGGGTATCTTCCTGACCCAGGGATCATACTTGGGTCTCCTACATAGCAGGCAGAGTCTTTGCCATCTGAGCCTCTAGGGAAGTCCATAATTTAGAAAGTACTTTTTAAAAGGATAATTCATTTAATATTCAAAATAACAGAAAGTGTTGCTGTTGTTTTTATTCTATGAAGGAAGAGAGTGGGTTTCAGGAATGTTCTGAAGATTTCCAAATTCATGGGGCCAATAAATGGCAGGCCCATAATCAGATGTTCTTTGGTTGTATTAATTTATTCACTGAACTCTATTGCAAAGCTGATACAGATGGGCCTCCTTGCAAGGTCAAGATTCCCTAGCCCACTCTTCAGGGTGATTCTGTCACTGGCAAATTGATACATCATCCAAGAGTTTGCCAAGTTATGGGATGTGCTCAGTCACGTCTGACTCTTTGCGATCCTATGGACTGTAGCCTGCCAGGCTCCGCTATCCGTGGGATTTCCCAGGTAAGGATACTGGAGTGGGTTGCCGTTTCCTACTCCAGGGGATCTTCCCAACCCAGGGATCGAACCCATGTCTCTTGCATCTTCTGTATTGGCAGGTGGATTCTTTACCACTGATATGCTACAGAAAAAGAGCTCTCATTTTCTCTGGGAGGCCAGGGAAAGCTTCCAGGAGGGTGTTCTATCTGATCTGTGTTTGAAAGGATGATGTGGCCTTATGGAGTAGAAAGAACATAGAGAGAGCCCAGGAAGCCAGGTGCAGCCTCACTTACTTGAATAATAGCAGTTTGGGACTCTAGGAACATGGAGTGATAGGAGCTGTGACTATCTTTAAGTTTAAAAGAGCTACCTTTTGCGGCTGGATTTTGTCCTCATATCTTGGTATGTTGAAGTCCTAACCTCCAATGTGACTTTGCTGCTAAGTCGCTTCAGTCGTGTCCGACTCTGTGCGACCCCATAGACGGCTGCCCACCAGGCTCCGCCATCCCTGGGATTCTCCAGGCAAGAGTACTGGAGTGGGATGCCATTGCCTTCTCTGAATGTGACTTTATTCGGTCTTTAAAAAGGTAATTAATTAAAATGAAGTCATTAGGGTGGGTTGATCTCTTATCTGACTGATGTTCTGATAAGAAGAGATCAGGACAGACACCTAGCAGGAAGGCTGGAAGGTCACAGCAAGAAGGCGCTGTCTGCAAGCCCAGGAGAGAGGCCTCATGAAAACACTCTCATCAATACCTTGTTTTTATTTCAAAATTTTTTAAATTAATTTTATTGAAGGATAGTTGCTTTACAATGTTGTGTGAGTTTCTACTGAACAGCAAAGTGAATCAGTCCTAGCTCAGTTGGTAAAGAAACTGCCTGCAATGCTGGAGACTGGATTTGATCCCTCAGAAAGATGCCCTGGAGAAGGAAAAGGCTACCCACTCCAATATCCTGGCCCAGAGAATTCCATGGACTGTATAGTCTGTGGAGTCGCAGAGAGTCAGAAACAACTGAGCCATTTTCACTTTCAGTCACATGTATATATTTTTATATATACAACACCCCCTCCTTTTCGGATTTTCTTCCCATCCAGGTCACCACAGTGCATTAAGTAACGTTCCCTGTGCTTTACAGTAGGGTTCTCGTTAGTCATCTATTTTTATTTTGGACTTCTGGTTTCCAGAACTGTGAAGAAATACATTTTTTATTGTTTAAGCCATCAAGGCTTTTTTGTTATGACAGTCATAGCAAAGCAATACAGTTGCTTCCATCTTTTCAAATTCTTTATTTAGACATGTCTATGCCACCAAAGAATTGATGGTTTTGAATTGTGGTACTGGAGAAGACTGTTGAGAATCCCTTGAACTACAAGGAGATCAAACCAGTCCATCCTAAAGGAAATCAGTCCTGAATATTCATCGGTAGGACTGATGCTGAAGCTGAAGCCCCAATACTTTGACCACCTGATGCGAAGAGCTGACTCATTGGAAAAGACTCTGATGCTGGGAAAGCCTGAAGGCAAGAGAAGGGGGCAGCTGAGAATGAGATTGTTAGATAACATCACTGACTTTATACACATGAATTTTGAGCAAACTCCAGGAGATAGTGAAGGACACAGGAGCCTGGCATGCTGCAGTCTATGGAGTCGCAAAGAATCAGACACAACTTAGCAGCTGAACAACAGCAAATGCCTCCACCAGCTGCAAAGGGGAACGACGCTCAGCTCTAAGGATGAGAGCCTGTGTTGTCATCACAAAGCAGTAACCAGCAGCAAGGTGATAGGCAGGCCAGATGTAGCCACATTCCAGCTGTGGCTGGGTGAGCTCCTTGCAAGGAGACTTCGGCAGGTGCTGGGCAAAAGTCATTTCCAATAAGCAGGTTCAGTGGAAAGAACTTATTCAGCAAAACAGCTTGAAGCATGCCTCCCAGAGGGCCTTGCCAAAGAGGGACGGGGCAGCCGGAGCAGAGCAAATCACCCTTAGCAATCCAAGCTGATTTGTGGCCTTTTATATGGCTTCCCTCAAACTCCACATAATTCACAGCCGCACTCACTTTCATTACTGTGCTCAGGACCAGGCTTCTGGAAACTCCTTTGAGGGCGACCTTCACAAAGTCACCCTGCAGAGCAGAAGGAAGAGGCATTCTGGCTTGTGTGACAGCCACTAGGAGGAACAGGCTTCTAAAGGGGCCACATGGCCCCTTAAGGCTGCCCCAGGTTTTATTTTTAATGGTTACAGACTTCACTCTTTGAAATGCTGCTACAGGGCTGACCCAGCTATAAGTCATCTCCTGCCAGAGAAACCACTTGAACCTGTGCCTCTCTTCCGAAGGCTTTCCAGGACATCTCCTGCCTACGGTCTTGCTCCCTGACTGTTCCATCCTCCATCCTCCAAGACCTGCTGGAGTGTGTGTCCCCTGCTCTGGTTCATCATGTCACCCCTGCTCCTAAGTCCCAACATTTACAGCAGTGTTTTTAAAATTTGATGTCACCACTGTGAAAAATGTTTTTTGAGCATGCACATGGCTTCCCCGGTGGCTGAGTGATAAAGAACCCACCTGCCAATACAGGAGATGCAGGAGACACGGGCTCAATTCCTGGGTCAGGAAGATCCCTTGGAGCAGGAAATGGCAACCCACTCTAGTGTCCTTGCCAGGAGAATCCCAAGGACCACGGAGCCTGGTGGGCTACAGTCCATAGGGTGGCAAAAATCAGACTGACCACACACACACACACACAAACACACAAACACACACATACATACACAATATGCACATTTATGTCTATTTATAAATTAGACTTTATTACTATATACATATAATATATATAATATGTACATTATATATATAATGAAACTACCAAAAAATAAGAAATGAAAGGGAAATAAATGTAGAGGCTGAAGTCAAATCCTTTCACCCTGTATAAAAAACACCATAAGCACCTCTGACCTCCTGAGACCACCTGCCTTTCTGAGTGCCCTGAAATGCTCTGCTCACACCAGCCTCCTGTCCTGATCCGCAAGACCACACCTCCTTCCCACCTCTTTTCCTTTGTAGACATTCTTCCCTCTGCCTCCAAGTCTATCTGTTCAAACGTCTCGTCTTTCGAGATCCAGGTTAATTATAAACAATGAAAATCACATACTCAGACAATAGGAAAACTTGCTACATTCTCCCAGAGCTTGAATAGATAACACAATACTGTTCTTTAAAATTAAAGACATGTTTTAATGGCAAGATAAATATACAAAGTAAGGGCTCAAGGATGGAAAAGTAAAACAATACGAATTTTTATGAACATTAAAAATACTTAAATATAAATCTAAGAGTTCTGGATCTGATTATATAAGTCACTGTAATTGTTCAGAATACTTAGAAAATCTACTTCAAATTGTGATGCTGAGTAAGACTCTTGAGAGTCCCTTGGACAGTGAGGAGATCAAACCAGTCAATTCTAAAGGAAATCAACTCTGAATATTCATTGGAAGGACTGATGCTGAAGCTGAAGCTCCAATGTTTTGGCCACCTGATGCAAAGAGCCAACTCAATGGAAAAGACCCTGATGTATCTCTTTATGAAAACTCCTGCCCTGAGAAAGCCCCCTCATTTTTTTCTGTGGGTGTAGGATGCTAGTAATTAGATTGATTTTCAGGAAATACAACAACTGCTATTGGTCAAGATCATTATTAGGGTAAATGTTAATGCCAGTTTCATTAGCCATTCCCATCTTTACACCAAGATAAAAAAAAATGTTTACAGTTGTAGAATTTATGGCATATAATCAATTGATAACTACATAACCAAAAACATATAAAAACTGAAAGAGAAAGTCGCTCAGTCGTGTCTGACTCTTTGCGACCCCATAGACTGTACACAGGTCATGGAATTCTCCAGGCCAGAGTATTAGAGTGGGTAACCGCTCCCTTCTGCAGGGGATCTTCCCAATCCAGGGATCAAACCCAGGTTTCCTGCACTGCAGGAGGATTCTCTACCAGCTGAGCCACAAGGGAAGCCCAAGAATACTGGAGTGGGTAGCCTATTCTTTCTCCAGCGGATCTTCCTGACCCAGAAATCGAACTGGGGTCTTCTGCATTGCAGGTGGATTCCTTACCAACTGAGCTATCAGGGAAGCCCAAAGACATATAAGCTGACATTTTAAAATGTTAAACATTTTGCACAACTCACTTCCAAAATCTTCCGAGCTAGAAAAAGTGTAGAACAAACATCAAAAGCAGATTATCTCCAGGAGGTCACAGATATGTCAACACCTTAGAACCCAAGGACCACAGATTCCCTAGGAGACTGGATCAAGATGAGAGGGAGATACCTATGGCCAAACTCTTTCCCATCCCAAACCTTTTGAAATGACAAAAATATGGTACTTTAAAAGAACGGATTAGTGCTAGATAGTAAGAAAGAATGGTCTCTAAATTTGGATTGCCTGAAAGTTTGAAGACCTCTACAAACTCAAAAAAAGGTGGGGGGCTGGATTTATGAGAAACTAGGGGCAGAAAGAGGCTTCCCTGGTGGCTCAGAGGTAAAGAATCCACTTGCGATGCAGGAGCTGCAAGAGACAAATTTTCGATCCCTGGGTCAGGAAGATCCCCTGGAGAAGGGCATGGCAACCCACTCCAGGTTTCTTGCCTGGAGAATCCAAAGGACAGAGGAGCCAGGCGGGCCATAGTCCATGGGGTTATAAAGAGTTGGACAGACTGAAAGACTAACACGAGCGGCATACAACCACAGTCCGTAACCCACAGCAGGGGACAGCTCGCTTGACTTATTGCAGACACCATCTATAGACATGCTTCCAGGGCTGCAGTGTGAGCTCCCAGTGTGGGTCGTGTGGGACCTGGTGTCTCCTCTCCATTTCTGAACCCTTCACCTGGCGCCTGCCGTGAGGCAGGGCCCCAAACACTTCTTCACATATTGCTCAAAGCTACCCTGAGGACTAGCCTCTCCCCCTCTGGAAACTAACTTTCCAGTTTTCCCCTTGGTCCATCCTAGATCTACAGGGGTCTCCTCCTGAGTCTATACTTCCTAAGTACCCACTAACCTTGTCCCTGGCCTGGCTGCTGGAACTTTGGGTGTGAGATGTCTTGGAATCTAAAAGCTAATGTGGAAACACAGTAGAGAGGTCATCCCCCATCTCACAGGGGAGACACCATGGCACAGCCTCATTCAAGGCTACCAAACTCATGTGTGCCAAAGCCAGCGGTAGCCCACAGCTCCTCTGACTCCCTGCCCTACTCTCTTTGTCTCACCAATATTGTGCATTTCTCTCCATTTCCCTCTCATTCAGCATGCTTAGGGAAAACCCTTAACCAGTTCATTCAAGTGGCTTTGTCACAGGAAGCCAGGAAGTCTGATGGAGTCTGTATCACTTTGTGGCTACTAAAACAAATAAAAGATGGAGTACACAGATGAGAAGCCAGCCAGCAAAGAGAAACTACGTGTTTTGACTTCCCCCACACAGGACCATTTCCCCAGGGAGTGCAGGAGCTGGCTCCTGGACAGGATGCTGGCCCTTTCCCATTGATGGATTCCTCCCATAGGCAATAAATAATCTTTCCAAGACATCCCGATAATATTTGAAGCGTGTGGCATGTCATTATGCATATTGTCACTGGTCTCCAAATGCTGGGATGGAAAGCAATGTGTAATTCCATTAATCAGAGATTTGCTGGTGCTTGTGGTTTGGTGTCATTTATTATCTGAGCAGGATTAGAACTGAGAAAAATGAATTTTTTCCCCATAATCAAAAAGCACTGAATTGAAGGCCAAGCTGTGCATAGAGCTAGACCAGGAACAGAATGGAAGACTGAGTGAAAGAATATCTATGATCTTTAGCTTAGAAATTGTTCAGGATAAGCATCACTAATCCAGGTGACTGAAGAGAGGATTCATCAAGAACAAACACACATTTTGAATGCCAAACGCAGTAGATAGCAACTCTGGATTCACTATAAGCTAGGCCCACGTACAACAGATTGGGGAATGTCCTGTAAATGTTTAATGGAGATGCCAAGTTCAGCCTTGGAAACAAATGTACCCCCACGGCAGTGTCCATTGCTGGCCCAGCATATCTTAGCTATACAGGGCACCTCTACAAGTATTCCCCTGCTGGACTCTCATAACAGTCTTATCAACTTAGTTGGCTGTGTCGGGTCTTATTGCAGAATGCCTCTCTAGCTGTGGCATGCGGGCTCAGGAGTTGCAGTCTCTCTAGTTGTGGTGTGGACTCCAGAGCTCTCAGGCTTCAGCAGTTGCATAAGGCTTGGGCTTGGTAGTTGCAGAACACAGGCTTAGTTGATCCCTGGCCTATGGGATCTTAGTTCCTTGACCAGGGATGGAACCTGTGTCCCTTGCACTGCAAGCAGATTCTTTACCACTGGGACACCAAGGAGGTCTCCATAACAGTCTTCAGATACAGGCAGCTACAGAATAAATGCCAACTTACTATTTTCAAGACCTGATAATAAAGCAGTAGAGAGGAAAAAAAAAAAAAAAGGAAGTAAATGGGAAAAAAAGAAAGTGCTCTCTATCTCTATAGAGACAACCTACTGGAAGGCTAATCTGAACTTCAGAGGGCGTCACCAACCATTCATTAACTGTAAGGCTCTAGAGTCCAGGGCAGAACAGTAGAGCAGGAGAAGAAATGGATTCAAGTGAAAGCAAGTCACAAGTCACTAAAGTTCTCCCCATGGAGAATTATTATGCCCGTGGGGAAGGTGTTGGGGATGGGTGATCCAGGAATGCTCACCTGCCTCCTGTCAGCCCCAGTGGGTCTTGCTCACACTTACAGATTCACCAGCTCACCCACATCTGCCCTCATGTTCTCCACTATTTGTTCAGAGTCAAAGCTTTAGACTCTGGCTTTCCTTTCACTCTGCTCAGACTTTGAACATCACCTACCTCAACACCCCGCATAATTGTGACTGTGAGTCCCACCCTGCACGGCATTTCCTGAGCACTTTTGGGGAATGCACTTGGGGAACTGAAAGGAGGAAGGGGGATGGGGAACCTGTTTTCTTGAAAGAAACTTGAAAGAGAATATGCAAGGTCCAAAAGGAAAGAGAAGAAGATTGAGCTACCACCCACCAGGTTTAAGCCAGGGCTCTGTCTGCAGAAGCTACCTGGCTGGCTCTTCCAATCTGTATCCTCAGAACGAACCATGCCTCTTTGACAGATAAGGAAAATGAGGTTTAAAATGATTAACTGACTGCCTGTAAGGACATACAGCCAGAAAGTCGAGAGCCAGGGTCTGAGGTCATGAGCATTCCTGGCTTCAAGTCCAGTGGTATTTCTAGAAGGACTTGGAGCCAATTCGGCATTAAGACATGTCTCCATCCAGTGCGTGGACCCCAACAGGAAAGGCCTCTGCACACCAGCAATGACGACTTCAGATCCATGCTGCTTCAACTACAGCAGCTAATTAGATCAAGACGGGAATCCTGACACACGCCATAGTTCAAATCAGCTAATTAGATTAAGATCAATATAAAATCTCCTTTAGACAAAGGAGCCACTGGACGTTTCTGGCGGATATATCTGCAGGTTGAGTCAATAAGATAAGGACAAAAAACACATGTTAAAGCATGCTCAGGTGCCAGCATTTGTCCTCCGATCTCTAATGAAGTGAGCAGAAGTTCCCAGGGAAACAAAGACGAATCCAATAAGCAGGGGAGGCTGGGGGTTGCCTGCCAGGACCAAGGCTTCTAGAGGTAGAGGGCATAGGGCTTGGTGACACAGCCTCTGACCCCAGTTTTCTCAGATCTAAATGGGATTTGAAAACCAAGACGATCCATAAGGTGATTCTTCCTTTGAGAGTTTGAAGCTCCGTGTTGGTTTTCACAGACAGTATCTTTTTTATTTTCAGGATGGCTCTTTAAAAGGGGTGTTATCATTATACCCTCATTTACAAAGTAAAGAGACTTGGGCTAAGGCTTTTGAATGAATCTGCCCGACACTGTGCACCTGAAATGGGAAGACTATGCACAAATGGCTCTGCCTCCTGATGCTGTAGTTTTGCCAGTGGAACGCAGGTCCCTAGGTCGATCGCATATTGACAAGCCCAGCCAGAGACCCCAGTCCTATCTCCACTTTACAGCTTCTGTGTCCCCAGAGACCTTGTCTGCCAGGGCGCAGTTTTACATCAGCGTACTTTTTAACTTTGTGGGTCACAGGTTGCTCTGAAATGCCAGTGAAATTTGCAGATTTGACACCTGATGCGGGTGGGGGTTGCAGGAGGGGTCTCACTCATACAACACATAACATCAGAGCATCACTGCTTCCCATGAACCTCTGGTGAGGGGTCCACCCTGGAGCTTGGCCCTTGGCATGGTTGTTCTAAGGCTGTTCTCACACTTAACATCTCAGGGTCCTAGGCAGTATTTCTCTCCTATGGGAGAAGTGCCTATATCTTATTTAACTCTTCACTGTTAGGAAAACTGATGGTTAGATAAAAAGACATAAAGCAAAAATGAAGTAGTAAAATGTGCAAAAATGTACAATAGATGTTTCCACATGCATTGATTGAAGTTCAAAATTTTTTCAGTTTATCCCCGTTCAATCTCTAAGCCCCAATCTAGCCCCCAAGCCACAAAAAATAATACTGGGGTGGCCAAAAAGTTTTTTCATGTTTTTCTGAACTGTTTGGCCAGCCCAATAGAGCTAAGCCTTGCGAAAGAGCTTATTAAAACAGAGATGAGAATTTAAGGCTCAGTCTTCAGTTGATTTTGCTTTCCGTCTTCCTGAATAACTTACTTGAAGGAAATGGACCCCAATCTCAAAGGGAAGCATAGCTGGAGAGTTCACATAAGCTTAGCTTGTGAAAGGTGTTATCCAAGAGTCAACATCTTCAAAGAGGTGATGGCATCCACCTGACTGAAGGACGTTGCGGTGAAGGGAGAGATTACATCACTTCCTGTTTCACCTCCTCGTACACTTTCCACCTTCTGCTTGTCCTCTTGGGGCCAGCAAGGTCCCTGCCAAGAATCAAGAGATGAGTATTGTGGCTTCAAAGGATATCTGTTCATCAGGAGCGTAAAACGAGCCGGAGCCTGGTTGGTCAGGCTGAATTTCAAATCCTGGAAAAATGAAGTGCTGACAGTTACAGTGGTCAGAGAAGGAGCTGCAGGACCAGCACCCTGAATCAGAAGGAGACAGGAAGGGGGGCGAGAGCAGGACAAGGGTGAGAGGCTCCTCGGGTGCCCAGGAGGAAGTCTGAAGCCTGCCTCTGAAAGCTCAGGACGCCTGGTCAGGAGGAGATTGGATGCTGTCAAAAATAGAGAATCGAGGCTGTACAGTGGGGGTGGGAGTGGGGAAGGGCATTCAGATTTGATTTCACCAGATCCTTCTGGCACCCCATGCTGGATCTCAGGTTACCTTCCCTGTGTCCTCATACAGAATCTCTTGAACATTTTTTCTGGAAGATCATACTTTCAATCAAGATAGGTGCAAGCCAGATGGTTTGCCCTCAAGCCCTCAGTAACTTGATGTCTTTGCATTTCCAGTTAACCCAAAGGATCCATGACGCCCTGAATAGAATTACAATGCAAATTCCACATCAGCTTTTACGGGTAAAGTCTAAGGCAGAAACACTGTACAGTGGTCAGCCTCTATAGCAGAACAGGATTCAGTTCAGTTCAATAACTCAGTCGTGTCTGACTCTTTGCAACTCCATGGACTGCAGCAAACCAGGCCTCCCTGTCCATCACCAACTCCTGGACCTACTCAAACTCATGTCCACTGAGTCAGTGATGCCATCCAACCATCTCGTCCTCTGTCGTCCCCTTCTCCTCCTACCTTCAATCTTTCACAGCAACAGGGTCTTTCAAATGAGTCAGTTCTTCACATCACATACCCAAAGTATTGGAGTTTCAGCTTCAGCCTCAGTCCTTCCAATGAATATTCAGGACTGATTTCCTTTAGGATGGACTGCTTGGATCTCCTTGCAGTCCAAGCATTACTGAAATAAAATACACGACTTACCTTTTAAGTTTGGATTTATCCTCTTTTCTGAAGCTAACTCTGAAAGGCAAGTTTCCAGCCTCTTTACACTTTTGCTACTAACCTCTGCCTTTAAATTCTAACGTGTTCCCCAGAGGGTTAAACCTCAACAGGTCATGACCCACCACCAAGCAAGGAGGGAAGTCTTAAATGGTGAAGAATATAAGGCAAAAATCAACTTGATACTTAAAGATGAAAAATAATTATAGGGACTGTTTCCCAAGACACTTCTTCAAACATGCTTCATTTGAATGAAGTCGCCATGTTTGCAGTTCAGCGGTAGCTGAGGGCAGGCAGGCAATTTCCTGCAGTTAAGAAGAGAAGTTGCTGAGGAATGCACGAGTTGCCCCAGAAAGGTTCTGCACACCTGCCAGTATTGCTTCAAACAGTGCATCCCCAGCATCCTGGGTGGGTCCAGATCTGCATGATAAGATCCTTTCCACACACATTCCATTTCTTGTCTTAATGCTCAAATGAGAAGTTAAACCCCTTTAGAGACAGACGTCACTTGGACTGCCCATCCACTTATATCAGGCTTTCCATTCTGAACTGGGGGCACCCCTGGAATGACACCCCTGAGATGACAAAGTCTGGGATCACGTCTGTGACCCGGTAAGGATGAGGCACAGGTGGGGCTGGCATCTCTCTTACCTCTTGGCTCTTCCCCTTCGCAGTGAGTGAGTACGTCCTTCCTGATCTTCCAGGACTCTGAGAGCCTCCTTGAGGTGCGTTGTCACGGGGTGGGGAGGTGATCCCCGGAGAGCAGGACCCTCTGCAGGGCTAGCCCTGAACAAAGGGTCTCATACACGTGCCCCATTAACCCTCTAAGCAGCTCTAGCTGCTCGTGTTCCATTAATTCAGAGACCGAGGCTTGAAAAACCTAAATAACATCCCCAGGGGCGTAGAGCTCGGGAAGGTAGAACGGGGATGCGACCCAGTCATGTCTGATCCCAGCAGCCCTCCCCTCCCGTCTCCTGTCCCCTCACTGACCCCTCAGCCACAAGCACCTGCAACTGTCCCCTATCTTTACTTTGTCAGCTCAGAGCAGTTTGACCACTTGATCCATGCCTCTGGCATTTGCAATTCACTTAATGGTTTGTGGTACTTTAATAAACACAAAATGCATAAAATTAGGACATTTTCCTTATTTATGGAGGTGAGATGTTGTCAACCTTTAAACCAGAGAGTGTTGTCAACTGTTAATTAACTGTTGCTCAAGTAGTTTAACCTGAAAAGGGGGAAAAGAAAAACACAGATAAGAGACAAACAACAGAGTCCTACTGTAGAGTGCAGGGAAATATACTCAATATCCCGTGATAAACCATAATGGGAAAGAATCTGAAAAAGAATACACACACACATACATACACATATATATGTAACTGAATCGCTTTGCTGTACGCCAGAAACTAATACAGCATTGTAAATTAATTATACTTCAATTATTCAAAAAAGAGTGGAAAGGCAACCTGGAGAATGGGAAAAAAAATATGGCAAACCACAATATATCTAAGAAGAGATTGATTAACAGCCAGAATATATATATTTTTTAATTCCTGCAATGGACAAAAATAAAAAACAAACAACCCAGCTTGAAAATGGACAGAGGACTTGGATAAACATTTCTTCAAAGGTTTCTTCAAAGGTTGTTATAGTTCTATAATGATGAAGTAGTGGAAAAGTGCTTGTTCATTAATTTTCAAGAAGTTCCAGACTAATTTGTATATGGGTATAGTTTTTAAAAGCATCAATAAACAATACGCTTTAAGTTTGAAGTAAAGGAATATAGTAGCCAAAATAGATTTAACACTTTTTCAGTGGGTGACTTCATTTATCATTCTGATTCTAAGGCTTATTAAAATAAATTTGTATCAGTTATATTTTTGTTCTTCGGATTAAAAAAAATTGAGGTAACTACACAATCATTGTGTTTCTGAAACATATATATACAATAACTTAAATGAGGTAAAAGCATACTCAGGTGGTAACTGGAATGAAACTTCAGATTCCTACATTTTGCTTTGCCTTTCCTAAAATATAACTGGAGAGAATAAAGATTCTGTTGTATTATTTTAAGAAAAAAAAAAAAAAAAACAAAGAAGATCTACAAATGGTCAATAAACACATGAAAAGATGTTCATTGTCACTACTCCGTAGAGGAAGGCAAATTAAAAAAGAAAATAAATAAAATAGAGAGATTCCCTTTTCAGGGTATGATCGCGTTAATGACCAAAAGCAAACATGCTCTAAGTTCCGTATCCTAACTTTCACATAATAAATGCTGATTAGGTTACTATGTGCTAAACAGACTACTGGAAAATTTACATATTTTAGCAATCTCAACTGCACCTGTATTAATTTAACTTATATTTAAGCCCCACGCTCTGTGACATAAACAGCTCAGCTTCACAGACAGAAAAGTAGCTTCTACAACCAGGTTGGTTCTATAAAGGGATGTTCAAAACCAGTTGGAGGCAACGCTTTCCCCATCATCTTTTCTCTGCCCATCCTCTATCCCTGATTATTAATTTACTGTATCCTAAAGCCAGAAATAAACTGTTTCATGTTGAAGTCACCAATTAAGCTTGATTGTTTTATTGGTGCCAGGGAGAGAAAGGTCCTCAGCTACCCCATCTGTCATAAAACCCTTGCTTAAAAACTGCTTGGTGGAGATGTCTTCCTCCAATACAGAGATAAAAGAAAGATTTAACATGCATGACATGAATCTGTGCTAGGGGCTAATCGCTTGCAGTGGGAGGGAGAGAAGCCTGGTCTGTTGGTGTTATCAGCTCTGTATTATCTCTCTCATCTATTTATCGTCAGGGCTATCATTAGGAAGATTAAACACCAGTGTCTACAAATAGTCCTGAAATTTTTGTCTTTCATTAGTGACTTATTATTATTATTACTCAAGACCTCCCTTTTTCCAGCAAAGACAATGATTTCTGAGGCTGTGTCAGGATTCAATCCACAGAGAATTCATCAGGACTGAGGAAATATTAAATGCTTTTTCCAACTACCGCATCCTATTGTCAGGGGCCATCTTGGATAATAATGGCCTTAATTTATAGAAATATAAATAATACAACAGTGACACCAAAGATCTATGATCATATAAATCTGTCACAGAACAGTACAAATGAACCTAGTAAAATGAAACTGAACTATAAATATATCCGTGCATTAGCTTGTGATGGAAAAAAGTTTACCAAAAATAAAAGAAAGGAAAAAAAAGGCAAGAACTTCCACTGCAATAAAATGGGAGCATCTGTATTCAACAGAGGACTTTCACCTTGAAATACGAGCCATTTTTGCATTTTATTCTTTTGAAATCTTCAGATATATTGGAAGTGTTTTTTTCTTTTTTTTAAGAAAACAGATGTCATGCATCTCATAGTTTCAGGCAATCCCCATGCATGATGGCCCATGCACCCTTTTATAACTTAAGTAGCAATAACACTTTATATTAGATTTCGTGATGCTCAGTGGAATAACTAGATTTACTATCTTATGAATAACCTAGTGCTGTAGCGTTGTTGGCTTGGGTGGGTAATGTTATTTTTTTTTCTTTAAAAAAATACTGCATTTGTTGTTTGAAATGAATGAAATCTGTTTCCAGGAATGTTCTCTTTACATAAGAAAAGTCATCTGCCTATAGCAGCTGAACAAAGAGATCTTCATAATTCATTTCTCTTAGTTTTAGAGACTTCATTTTATCGATTACGCTGGGAAAATACCTAAATTGCTTTCTACAGTAGGAGAGAGAGCAGGCATGAATTAATAGAACTTTAATGCAGAAGGTAAGTTGGTTTGATCCTTTCCAATATTCATATCAAATATTCATATCAAATTCATGACTTAATAGAAACACCTTCCATCAAAACAAACAGGCTTAAGAAGGAAATAAAATATGCAGAAAAATAATGTTGTTATGGGAGCATGGCATTTTCTTTTCATTATGGAATGTACATTCATACCGTGAGGTGGAAGAAGAAAGTACTCCACAGTTTTAAAATGTTACCTTGCAGATCTGCAATGTTGAGATTTTTAATTTGACATCCATGACAGAAGTACAAGATTTTAAATAATTAAGTTCTGATTGTATAAAGATGGAAGTGAAGACGCAGGAGCTGGAGGTGATATTTACCCAGACAAATCACAGCTGGTAATTTCACAACGAATCAGGCCATGTTGAAGAATTATTCAGAGCTCTTTAGCCAAAACTCATCTTTAATTGGTAAGCAGGATGCAATTTTATTAACATAGTGTATGGTTGGAGGAGGTTGGTTGGGAACTTTAAATCCATTTAAAGAAACATTGGAATATCCCCAAATCATCATAAGCGATTCCTACGTTGCTACCGGGCTTCCCAGGTGGTGCTAATGGTAAAGAAACCACCTGTCAAGGCAGGAGACAAGAAATGTAGATCAGATCCTTGGGTGAGGAAGATCCCCTGGAGGAAGACATGGCAACCCACCCCAGTATTCTTGCCTGGAGAACCCCATGGACAGAGGAGCCTGGCAGGCTACAGTCCGTGGGGCTGCAGAGAACCGTCCTGAGCCATGAACACTGGCTCAGAGCCGCAAACTGCCCCCAGTGATGCCTGGGCTGGTGGTTGCCCCACAGAGCCACAGAACTGGTTCCCCTTCTCACCATTTTTCCCCTTGGCCACTGCCACTGCATTGGAAATGGGAGCATTACATCCTTCCTATGCCTCTGAAAGTGAAAGTGAAGTTGCTCAGTCATGTCTGACTCTTTGCAACCCCGTGGACTATAACCTACCAGGCTCCTCCGTCCATGGGATTCTCCAGGCAAGAGTACTGGAGTGGGTTGCCATTTCCTTCTCCAGGGGATCTTCCCGACCCAGGAATTGAACCCGGGTCTCCTGCCTTGCAGGCAGACGCTTTAACCTCTGAGCCACCAGGGAAGCCCTCTTCCTTTGCCTCTATCACACTCCAAATACTCTAACTGCACAAGAAGGGACCTTTCCCACACCCTGACCGTCTCATCCCCCGTCTTGTTCTGGCCATCACTCAGCATCCGTCCGTCTGCCTCAGGGCACTAGGTCTAGTGCTGGCAGTCTCCTTCTCTGTGTTAGCATAGTTGGCCAACAGGACACACGTGCCATGGCTACTAAGATACAACCTGAATAAAGCCCTGGAATTCAGCTGCCTGGGTTCCAACCGCAGCTCCAGAGCTCCTTAGTTAATGAGCATGAACAGCTGCTCGGTCCCTCACCCGTGAGCACAGGATGTCCTCCAGGTCCCCACCTGTGTCCCTCCGTGGTCCCTCCCAGACCTCCGTGCCCCTGGCCCCCGGTAGGACTTGGCAGATCAGAGAGAGAGAGGGAGAAAGATGTCTGGGTATTTGTTTCTCTAGCTCCTTCCAGGAGAAACTCAGGTCTCTTTGGGTTAGGTCGTCTCCCCCCAGAAAGTCCTTGTTGGACTCAACCCCTGTGTGTAGTAAGACTTTCTGTCCTTACAACATTCAGTAGTCTGTCCTGAGCCCCACCATTTTTGAAAAAAAAAAAATAGTGAAACACAGTTTGTTTACAATGTTTGTTAATTTCTGCTGTATAGCCAAGTGAATCATATATATATATATATCCATTCTCTTTTAGATTCTTTTCCCACATAGGTCATTCTAGAGTATTGAGAAGAGTTCCCTGTGCTGTACACTAGGTCCTTTTAGTTATCTAGTTTATATACAGGAGTATGTATATGTCACCCTTTCAGGTGGTACTTCAGCCTAGCTGCTTGTAGACCTGCAAACTTCCACGCAACAGCAAATGTATGATCATTCCCTTTGTAAACATAAACTCACCTCAGAGATATCTCTGGTTCTGTGTCTCAGTTCCAGATCACTGCAATAAAGTAAACAACACAATAAAGATATGCACACAAATATTTTGGTTTCCCAGTGCATATAAAAGTTTGTCTGCACTATATACATAAGCAGTCTCTAGTAAGTGTGCAATAGCATTGTGTCTAAAAAGACAACGTGCATACCTCTATTTTAAAATACTTTATTGCTGACAAATGCTAATCATCCTCTGAGCCTTCAGTGAGTTATAGTCTTCTTGAAATGTTAATAGTAGCAGCAAAGATCACTGATCACAGATCACCCTAACAAATACGATGTTAATGGAAAAGTTTGAAATATTGCAAGAATTATTAAAATGTGATACAAAGACAGACATGCTGTTGGAAAAATGACACCAACAGTCTTGCTCCACACAGGGTTGCCACATACCTTCAATCTGAAAAGAGCCAAAAATGCAATAAAGTTAAGCACAAAGAAGTGAGAGCTGCTGTAAATTCTCCTAATTTTAGCATCTCCTTGTTTCCTCTGGGACCCTGACAGATAACAACTGCCCCATAGTTTGTGTTTTTGTGTGTTTTGTTTGTTTTTGTTTGGTTTTGTGTGTGTGAATGTGTGTCTGAAATAAAGTAATAAAATGTATGCAAATTCTTGAGAACTGTGGCTGGCATATAGACTCAAATGCACCCCAGTTGGTCTAAAGTGGAACCAGTCACTGGAAGAACCAGTCACTGGAAAGCCAGTGTGGAGCTTGGGAAGGACGCCCTTCAGCTTCTGCTTCCCCGCCTCCTCCCCATCTCCATAGACCAGCATCGTATGTGGTCACCAGAAAGCCAACCAAAGACCCCACGTCCAGACTCCCAGAACTTGTCATCAAGCTGTGATCACATGGCAAAGCAGAAACACTGCTGCAGCTGGGATCAGGGGTGCTCATCAGCTGACCTGAAAATCAGGGGATCTCACGTGGATCGTCTAAACGACTCCATTGTCATCACAAAGGCCCTTAAGAGTGGAAGAGGGAGACAGAGGAGAGGAATTAGAGGGAGTTGAGGCCCCTGAAGAAAGGCAGGAGAGAGCAACCTTGTTGTTGCTGAGGCTGTCCCATGAGACAAGGGATGTGCGCAGCCTGGAGCATCAGGAAAAGTCAAGAAAAAGGGTTCCCACCTCTAGAGCTTCAGAAAGGAATGCTGCCCTGCCCACCCAATACTCAGCCCAGTGAGACTGGTGCCATATTTCTACCTACAGACTTGAAGATAATAAAGTTGTGTTGTTAGGCTTCTAAATTTGGGGTAATCTGTTACAGTAGCAACAGCGTATGCTATGTATGTATATACATATGTATGTATGCTATGTACAATATGTATGTGTATATATTGTATACACAATGTATATACAATGCATATATATACACACACACACATATATATATATGTATGTGTGTGTGTGTGTGTGTGTGTGTGTATTCCTTTTACATGCATGCATGCTCAGTCACTTAAGTTGTGTCTGACTCTGCAACCCTACGGACTATAGCCCACAGCTCCTCTGTCCACGGGATTCTCCAGGTAAGAATACTAGAGCGGGTTGCCATTCCCTTCTCTAGGGGATCTTCCTGATCCAAGGATTGAATCCATGTTTCCTGCATTTCAGGCAAATTCTTCACTGCTGAGCCACCAGGGAAGCCCATATACCTTGTATACACAGACACAAACAATATATAATATCACATATGTGTATAGATATAAAACTATATATATATGAAAATGGAGAAACTACATATTCACACTTCATCCCCTGAAAAGCTTTATTTCATCTGAACTTGGGATCATTTACGCTGACTTTGAGCTTCATATAAATTTGAGTTTGAGCTGGATGATTGTTAAGGAATGGAACATACCAGCTGATGACAGCCCTAATTCTCATGTTTTCTCTGGGAGCATCTCTGGTCCAGTGATACAGGGACCACTATGCCAGGCCCGGGAGGACGATTCCCCAGCCCACAAGCAAGGTTCTGTTCAACCTCTCATCTAATGACAAATCCAAGCACAAAGCTAGATAATTCATCTCTAACTGTTCATTTTTCAAATCTCACACAGTATCTCCTGCCTGTGCTTCCTGGTGCTCTAGGCAAGCTGGATGCATTTAGGATGTGCAATTTGGCTCATAAATCAATCTCCTTGGTCCCTTCATCCTGTGTCCTTCCTTAAGCCCCCTCCAACCTGTCAACAGAGTTTGTGGTGCCGAGAAGCCCCTAGCTAGATGTATCACACCAGCAGTGGGGCAGGAAAATGGTGCTAAAGACACAACTTCTCATTCTGATGGAGAAATGACAGATCCGTGTGAGTGTGTGTGTGTACACACACGTGTGTGTGACGTGTCGGTTTTTAGAGATCATCCAACTCCACCACTGCATTCCTACCACTCATCCATCCATTCGCCCATTCACCTGTGCGTGTGAAAGCCAACCTTGTCTCAGGTGGGGTTCCGAGATACAGCACTGAACAAGACAGACATGGGTTCTGTGTTGACAGACCTTATATTTCTGTGAGAGAACAGGAAATGAACTCAGACAGAAATAAATCAAGAAGGTTATTTCTTATATTGACAAATGAAAGGATAACAAGTCGGGGTGGAGAAGATAGCACTAGATTGAATTAGAAATGGGGATGGGGCATAAAGAACAAGGGAATCCTCTTGGCAGTGGATTCTTTACCTGAGAACTGAAAAAAAAAAAAAAAGTTGGTGTGGAGTTTGTTGGGCCAGGAGAACGTCTCCTCGAAAGGCCTGAGATGCTAACAAGCTTGGCCGATAAGGGCTTCCCTGATGACTCAGACAGTAAAGAATCTTTCTGCAATACAGGAGATGTGGGTTCGATCCCGGTGTCAGGAAGATCCCCTGGAGGAGGAGATGCAACCCACTTCAGGATTCTTGCCTGGAGAATTCCATGGACAGTGGAGCCTGGTGGGCTACAGTCCATGAGATCGCAGAGTAGGACATGACTAAGCCACTGACACTTTCACACTTTGCCCTATAAAAGGGTCCTGGAGGCATGCAGGAGAGCAGGAAGGAGGCAGAGGGTGGCCAAGAAGGCAGAAGGCAGAGTGTCCCTGGACCATGGCCAAGCATTCAGCTTTCAGTCAGATTGCAGTGGAAGCCACAAGAGGGCTTGGACGGAAGTGGTGTCAGATGATTCTTTCCATTGAAAAGAGATTATTTCATCTCATCTATCCAGGACAGTGAGGTCCAGAGGTTGGGAGTGAGAAAGAGTAGAAACAAAGTAAAAATAGGGAAAACTGTGGGCTTCCCACGTGGCTCAGCAGTAAGGAATCTGCCTGCCAATTCAGGAGACTCAGGTTCGACCCCTGGGTTGGGAAGATCCCCTGGAGGAGGAAATGGCAAAGCTCTCCAGCATTCTTGCCTGGGAAACCCCATGGGCAGAGGAGCCTGGTGGGCTACAGACTGAGCGGCTAAACTACCATCTCCAGTTACGTGTGATTGTGGTCACCAGGCAGGAAATGACAGTGCCTTTGACTGGGATGCCTGCAGCAGACGTAGAGATGTGTTTATGATCTGAGATTCATTTCAATGGTGGAACCAGCAGAACTTGGTTCTGAACTGGAGAAGATAATGACAAAAGAGAAATTCCAAGGAAGGTAACTGCCAAGTCTGGGGCCTGGGAAACGACAGCGAGCTGACCTTAGAGGCCCTAGGGGAGGAAGAGGTGTCAAGAAGGCAGCTGGAGACGGGTGCCTGGAGTTCAAAGTGAGGTCTGGAGACGGGAGTGTGGGAGTCATCATTTCAGCCCACTTAAAGGTTCAGTCTTGCATGTGAATCACCAAACAGAAAGCATGGGGAGGAGGCTGCAGGGCCAATCTGAGTGACTTCATCCTTTTTTTTTTTCCTACTTGGAGAAGTTTCTTTTTTGAAGGAAATGGCAACCCACTCCAGTGTTCTTGCCTGGAGAATCCCAGGGACAGGGGAGCTTGCTGGGCTGCCGTCTACGGGGTCGCACAGAGTCGGACACGACTGAAGCGACTTAGCAGCAGCAACCGACATATAATATTAGGTTCAGGTGTACAACATAAAGATTTGATATTTGTTTACACTGAAAAATGATCACCACCACAAAGTCCAAGTTATCTTTCTTGGCCATACAAAGTTTCAAAGGATGCAAGGCAATATTACTGACTGTATGTTGTTACTTGCTTTATGTTACATCTCCATGACTTCTATATTTTATGACTGGAAGTTTCTACCTCTCGAGCCCCTTCACTCACAACTACTGTCCCTCCCCTCTGGCAACTACCAATTTGTTCTCTGTATATATAAGTTTGGATTTATTTTATTTTGCTTGTTGTTTGTTTTGCTTCTTAGATTCAACATATTAAGTGAAATCATATGGTATTTGTTTGTATCTGATTTATTTCACTTAGTATAATACTTTCAGGGTCCATCTGCATTGTTACAAATGTCAAGATGTCATTCTTTTTATGGTTGAGTATTCTTTCACTGTGTGTATGTGCGTGTGTATGTATGTATATATATATATATATATATATACATATATATATATATATATATATCACATCTTGTTTCCATTCATCCACCTAAGAACACATTGGTGGTTTCCATACCTTAGCTATTGTGAATAATGCTGTAATGAACATAGGAAAACATATTTCTTTTTGAGTTTTTAAACTATCGCTTATTTAAATTAGTGTTTTTGTTTTCTTCATATAAATACCCATAAAAGTACTTGCTAGATGGTACAGTAGCTCTGTTTAGTTTTTTGAGGAACTTGCAGACTGTTTTCCATGATAGCCGCACCAATTTATATTCCCACCAACAGTGTAAGAGGGTTCCCTTTTCTCCAGAGCTTTGTACATTGTTTCCTTTTTGATAATGAGTGACTTCTTCATCCTTTAAGAAGGAGAGAAGGAAGGAAGACAAAATAGCAAAGGAGATGAAGAAGACCTTCCATGGAAAGGAAAGGGCTGTCTAGAAAATCTTAATGCTGTAAAAATAAAGAATTAGGGCCCAGGGAGAAAGGAAATAATGCCGTGAAAGTAAAGAAGTGAAGTTTTGAAAGGTCTGGGACAGACATTCAGCTGTGGGGCTTCCTTCAGGAGCAACAGTGTGGGGGAACACTGCTAAGGATTGCTTTTAAAGGTTTCCAGGAATTTCCATAATGTTTCAGAACTAAATAGGATTTAGCAATCATTAGGATCATAAACACTATATTCACAAAGATAATTGCCACTGTAAAGTAGATGACTGTTCCACACTATTTCAGTAACAAGTGCCTGGCACATTTCAAAGTCACTTAAGCAAAACCTGGAATTTGTTCACTCACTTTCAGTGAGAAGTTTGGTGCTGAGTCCAGAATCCCAGCGACTCAAGTTCAGATGCAGTCAGAATTCTGAATTCTCTCCCTTTGTCTCTCAGCATTAGTCCTTCCATCGGTCAATATAATTCCCTAGTAATGTACATTGTCATCCTCTCTCCTCCCTGTGGCAGGGTTCAGTGACGTACTACCCCAATAAGAGGCAGGTTTCCAATATCTCAGCCTTGGGAGTCCAGAACAGGGACAGAATCTTTCTCCTGGAGCCCACATAGGAATCATTGGATTATCTCCCCAGGACCTATGCCATCTCTGTGTTGATCACAGAAAGGAGAACAAGGAGTGACCCATCTTGGACTCCTACAGAAAGGAGGAGATCACCGTTGTTGTTCAGTCACTCAGTTGTGTCCAACTCTCTGCAACCCCATGCACTGCAGCATGCCAGGCTTCCCTGTCCTTCACCATCTCCCGGAGTTGGCTCAAACTCATGTCCGTTGAGTCGGTGATGCCATCCAACCAACTCGTCCTCTGTTGTCCCCTACTCCTTTTGCCTGATGCCTTTCCTAGCATCAGGGTCTTTTCCAATGAGTCGGCTCTTTGCATGAGGTGGCCAAAGTATTGGAGCTTCAGCTTCAGCATCAGTCCTTCCAATGAATATTCAGGGTTGATTTCCTTTAAGATTGACTGGTTTGATCTCTTTGCAGTATGAGAGATGCCCTAGAATCTTCTCCAGCACCACAATTTGAAAGCATCAATTCTTCGGTGCTCAGCTTTCTTTATGGTTCAACTCTCAGATGACTACTGGAAAAACCATAGCTTTGACTATACAGGCCTTTGTTGGCAAAATGGTGTCTCTGCTTTATAATAAGGTGTACAGGTTTGCCATAGCTTTTCATATACTTCTCATAGGAAGGAGGCCTTCTTTCCGGGAAAAGATGGGAGGGATGGTGAGCAGAGGAAAGCACAAGCTCTCCACAGTAGACTGCCAGTACATACATTATTCTGTCAACAAATGCATGTCCAATTAAAGGACAGTTCAGTTTTCTCACTTGCTACCAAGTAAAGTTTAATAGTGACAATTATTCCAGCTAAAAAATAGGTTCTCTTCTCCTGGGGCATTAATATGCGAAGACAGCATCTGACAGAGGCTGTTCGTGAGTTCACTTTGTTAGATGGAGGCAGTAAGAGATAAGATTTTACTTAAAAAGTATCAAGGCTGCCGAAGTAGTTTTGATATTTTCCTTCAGAACTGATAAATACAATTTAAGACATTCTACCAGAGGCTTCATGGACAATTTTGTTGATTAGTTCACATTGCTATCCAAATGGGAAACTATTATTACAGTTACTACTGCATAAAGTGCATGATAAAATAAGAATTCCAGAATGTCATATTATTACGTAGCACATAAATACATCTACATACACAAGTGAACAAAAGAGATTCCAGATCTTTGAAAAAAGTGGGGAAAACCACTAGACCATTCAGGTATGACCTAAATCAAATCCCTTATGATTATACAGTGGAAGTGAGAAATAGATTTAAGGGACTAGATCTGATAGACAGAGTGCCTGATGAACTATGGACAGAGGTTCGTGACATTGTACAGGAGACAGGGATCACGACCATCCCCATGGAAAAGAAATGCGAAAAAGCACAATGGCTGTATGGGGAGGCCTTACAAATAGCTGTGTAAAGAAGAGAAGTGAAAAGCAAAGGAGAAAGGGAAAGATATAAGCATCTGAATGCAGAGTTCCAAAGAATAGCAAGGAGAGATAAGAAAGCCTTCCTCAGCGATCAATGCAAAGAAATCGAGGAAAACAACAGAATGGGAAAGACTAGAGATCTCTTCAAGAAAATTAGAGATACCAAGGGAACATGTCATGCAAAGATGGGCTTGGTAAAGGACAGAAATGGTATGGACCTAACAGAAGCAGAAGATGTTAAGAAGAGGTGGCAAGAATACACGGAAGAACTGTACAAAAAAGAGCTTCACAACCCAGATAATCACGATGGTGTGATCACTCATCTAGAGCAAGACATCCTGAAATGTGAAGTCAAGTGGGCCTTAGAAAACCTCACTATGAACAAAGCTAGTGGAGGTGATGGAATTTCAGTTGAGCTATTTCAAATTCTAAAAGATGATGCTGTGAAAGTGCTACACTCAATATGCCAGCACATCTGGAAAACTCAGCAGTGGCCACAGGACTGGAAAAGATCAGTTTTCATTCCAACCCCAAAGAAAGGCAATGCCAAAGAATGCTCAAACTACTGCACAATTGCACTCATCTCACACGCTAGTAAAATAATGCTCAAAATTCTCCAAGCCAGGCTTCAGCAATACGTGAACCGTGAACTTCCAGATGTTCAAGCTGGTTTTAGAAAAGGCAGAGGAACCAGAGATCAAATTGCCAACATCCACTGGATCATGGAAAAGGCAAGAGAGTTCCAGAAAAACATCTATTTCTGCTGTATTGACTATGCCAAAGCCTTTGACTGTGTGGATCACAATCAACTGTGGAAAATTCTGAAAGAGATGGGGATACCAGACCACCTGACATGCCTCTTGAGAAACCTGTATGCAGGTCAGGAAGCAACAGTTAAAACTAGACATGGAACAGCAGACTGGTTCCAAATAGGAAAAGGAGTACATCAAGGCTGTATATTGTCACCCTGCTTATTTAACTTATATGCAGAGTACATCATGAGAAACGCCGGGCTGGAAGAAGCACAAGCTGGAATCAAGATTGCCAGGAGAAATATCAATAACCTCAGATATGCAGATGACACCACCCTTATTGCAGAAAGTGAAGAGGAACTAAAGAGCCTCTTGATGAAAGTAAAAGAGGAGAGTGAAAAAGTTGGCTTAAAGCTCAACATTCAGAAAAGGAAGATCATGGCATCTGGTCCTATCGCTTCATGGGAAATAGATGGGGAAACAGTGGAAACAGTGTCAGACTTTATTTTGGGGGGCTCCAAAATCACTGCAGATGGTGACTGCAGCCATGAAATTGAAAGACACTTACTCCTTGGAAGGAAAGTTATGACCAACCTAGATAGTATATTGAAAAGCAGAGATATTACTTTGCCAACAAAGATCCGTCTAATCAAGGCTATGGTTTTTCCAGTAGTCATGTATGGATGTGAGAGTTGGACTGTAAAGAAAGCTGAGAGTGGATAAATTGATGCTTTTGAACTGTGGTGTTGGAGAAGACTCTTGAGAGTCCCTTGAACTGCAGGGAAATCCAACCAGTCCATCCTAAAGGAGATCAGTCCTGGTGTTCATTGGAAGGACTGATGCTAAAGCTGAAACTCCAATACTTTGGCCACCTGATGGGAAGAGTTGGCTCATTGGAACAGACCCTGACACTGGGAGGGATTGGGGGCAGGAGGAGAAGAGGACGACAGAGGATGAGATGGCTGGATAGCATTACCGACTTGATGGACATGAGTTTGAGTGAACTCCGGGGTTGGTGATGGACAGAGAGGCCTTGTGTGCTGTGATTCATGGGGTCGCAAAGAGTCGGGCATGACTGAGCGACTGAACCGAACTGAACATGACTCTCTGTTTTTATTTGTTTGGGAGTTCAGACAAGAGCAAAGTGATCAAAGAGCCTTGGCCTGGCATTGACACGTAAATGAGCCAGCGATGGAACTGGGTTGACTTCATCCCTGATCCATATGTCAATATTGGACTATTCTGTAATTGATGTACAGAAAAGGCACAAGTCTTATCAACCCTGAACACATGTTAAAATTTTACTCTCCAAAACAGGCATGCTCAAATCCAACTTAGCAATATAGGCTAATGTACTTCACAAGTTTATTCACATGCAAAGTAAATTTTGAAGTTATATATCTTTCCTTAAAAAAAAGAAGTCACTCCCTTAAAGTCACTCCCCAAAGACATATTTGGAGTCCAGAGCCTCTGATTTCTGCATTCAATGGTCCAGCTGTGTGTCAAGGAGCAGAATCCATCAAGCCAACGTGAACACCTGCAGACAAGCTTCCCCGGTAGCCCGTTCATTCCCAGACACTCAAATATCACTGTTCACTGCTCATATGACTGACGTGAAGATCTGTGTTTCATGGCTTATACAGTAGACCCGTTATGATGACAAGTTCTGTTCCATGATGGCAGTAAGGCTGTGCCCATCACAACTCCTGTCACTTCATAAAGGTCTGTCCCAAGAAGGCGTGGACCATTTTTCCTTTCAGGGCTAAGCCTTGGGCAGGCAGAGCAGCACCTAAGCTCTCTGTAAAATGCCTGAAGGTTCATGGCCTCTGCCCATCAAGGATGCCTGCCTTTCCTGTTTCTAAATCACCTCCCCCAAAGTCAGGATCTAATAGAACCCAGTGGCTTCAGACTTCCTGTTGAAAAGTTACAAAGCCTATTTTACCAGAGTCAGTTTTCAAACATCTATTCAAATTGGTGGTCCAAGGGTTAAGAATCTCCCTTGCAGTACAGGGACACACATTTCATCCCTGATGGGGGAAACGCCTGCATTATTGTTAATAAATAGACTTTTTCTTACTGATTGACGATAGTGGTATTTGCAGTCTGGCTATAATCACTTGTGTTCATATATCCTCTGACGTGTAGATCAGCAGATTTAGTGCTGGACACCTTCAACCCCCCCCCCCAACTCCACCCCAGGGAAAGAAAAGGTTCCCAGAAAAATAGAAATAGAGAATAGATTGTGCTCCCTAACTGTCCAACCTCAATTCCCCTTTCTTTTAAAAGAGATGGTGTGGTAATAAGAATCTTAATGTGAGGGCTTCCCTGGAGGCTCAGTGGTAAAGAATCTGCTGGATCACGCATCTGGGAAGATCCCACATGCGTGCTGTGGAGCAATGAAGCCCAATCACCACAACTCATGAGCCTGCGCTCTAGAGCCCCAGGGTCCCAACTCTGAGCCTGCACTCTAGAGCCCGCGCTCCACACCAAGAGAAGTCATCCAAATGAGAAGACGGCTCGCCGCAGTTAGAGAGCAGCCCCTGCTCACGGCAATTAGGGAAAAGTCTGCACAGCAATGAAGACCCACCACAGCCAAAAATAAGTAAAGACAATCTTCTTTTAAGAATGCTAATTTGATCATAATACCATCTTCCTCCCAAGTCCGCAGGGAGGGATAAATGAGTTCTCCCATGTGTGATGCTGAGCACAGTCTGCTTGTTGTAAAGGCTGAGACTCTGGCTACTCCAGTATTATTCTTACTCTTCCTACTTTCACTCTTGTTATAAGAAGAAAGGGATTACACGGAGAAGGGTGGAAACCTGGGTTTGAATTCCAACTCTGAGATCTCCTCAGCCATTTAATCACAAAAAGTGAAAGATCACCTCCAGTCCTCTTTTCCCGTAGCAGATGGAGACAATGATGAACTCGCTCTCTAAGCATCAGGGTTGCATGCTTATGCGTGCTCAGTGGTGTCTGACTCTTTGTGATGCTATGGACTGCAGCCCCCCAGGCTCCTCTTCCATAGGACTTTCCAGACAAGAAGACTGGAGTGGGTTGCCGTTTCTTACTCCAGGGGATCTTTCCATCCCTGGGATGGAACCCTCAGCTCTTGCATCACCTGCATTTGCCAGGCAGGTTCTTTACCACTAGCGCCACCAGGGAAGCCCAAGCATCGGAAAGCCAGGGTCCCAACCCAAGCCTACTGGACCCCACAACCCCTGCTGCTTCACACCCATAAAAATCTGAGTGTTGGTGAATCTAATCTTCAAGGCCACCCCGGAATTTAGAAGACACACAGATGCCAAGACCATGTGGCAACACCTCTGAGTGATGAATTTTGGAGTCCTGGAGTCCTAGATTTTCACACGCAAAACAACTCAGGCTGAACATGGATTTGTATCCATTCATATCTCCTTTCAGGGAGCTGACATCACTCCCAGAAAACTCCTCCTGAGCAGTGCCTAACCCACCATCTGCAGATCTGCCATCTACCTAGACAAACCTTCCTGTAGCAGGAAATGCAGGGCCGGGCAAGACATGACTCAGAGCTCCAATTAAAAGAGGAAATTTGCATTAGACGCTCTAACTGCCTGTTCCAACTGGGACCAGCAACTCTCTTCTCCTTCCTTCCTAAGGAGAGAGGAGCCTCAGGGGTGTGGGCCTGAATTTTTTTGGGAGGGGGCGGGGTGGTGTCCACATTCAAACTGCTTACCCCTGGAGGAGGATGAGAGACCTGGCGAGGTTGGGCGGTGCCCACGTGGCGAAGACGGGCAGCTGTGCCCGCGGGCTCTGGCTGTCTCTTAAACTCTTCTCCAGCCATTCTCCGTGAGCCCCTGGCAGCCCCTCTCAGCTGTGACCTCTCTAAGCTGTCAGCCTCAGATTAACCGATACTTCATCAATTTTGCCTGAACTGCATTTGCAGCCGGTTCTCAGGAGGATGGCCAAGTGCATCAACTACCATGCATTAGCCCCCCAGGGCCAGATTTCCTTCGGAACAGAGTGGGGCACTCCCGGGTATTCTTGCGGAGGCCTGGGCGACAAGCTGAGGGGAGGCTTTGCCCGGGGGGCGGGGGGGGGGGGCGGCGGGAAGGACAGGAACCTCTGCTGATTCCTTGTGAATTTTTCATGAGTACATCTGCTGATCCTCCACTCCTCTGGGGCTGCACTCCCCATCCGCGCCCTCCTCTGCGTTCAGACCTCCTGACAAGGTACGAAAAACAAGGACTGGGCTCCGTCTCCCACTAAACCCCCTCCACCCCCCCAGCCAGGAAGTGGCTGTGGGAGCCTGGGATTTCAGTCTCTCTGGAGGGGCCCAGGCTGCTGGAAAGAGGTCTTTGAAACAAAAGATCAATGGGCGATGGATGATTCTAAGGTGAGTGGACAGGTCAAGGCCGCTGCTCATCAGCGTCAGCGAGTAGGTGGCCTCGGGGCACAGGGGGTCCTGTGGACCCCACCTATCTGGGCCTGGGGAACTGGGTCCTTACTCCCACCTTCCTTGCCCTTCTTGGGGCACCCTCTGGGGACTGGGTGGACAGGGAGATTCCCTGAGCCCCGGTGTTCCTATCGGCCAGATCACACCAGGAAGAACTGAAGAGTAGGGAGGAGAGGGGGAGGGAGGTGCTTCCTTATTTAAGCCATAAAAGGCATCTAACCATTGTTTTTGGAAGTAACCAGCAGCTCCAAGCTTCTAAATCCTCTCTCAGTCCAGACCGTTCAAGTCAGGAAGCCAGCGGCTCTTGCTCATTAACGCATCAAATCACGCCGATGTCCTTTCTGGGCTCCCTTTGAAGTGGCATGTGCTTCAGTCTATTTTTAATCTTCTAAGTGATGTCGTCAGGGCCGCCGCCCCGGTGACATGTGAAGTCGGTTCTCGCGGGCTGCGGAGCTGGGCAGGCGGTTTGGACCAGCAGCTGGACCCGTGTGCGTCACCGCGGCCACGGTCGGAAATCGACCCCCAGCACCCGGGGTGGGGGGCTGGGAAGAGGAGACTGATGCAGAGCCCGCGCACGCCTTGGAAAGGCTACCTTTTGTGCGGGGAGGCGCTGGGCCAGACCGCCGGGGGCCGGGCGGCCCCTCCGTGGAGCGACAGTGCCCCCCAGCGCCCGCCCCTCGCCATTCCCGCCCTTCGCTCCGGTCCCCGCCAACCCGGAGCCGACAGAGAGAGAAGGGGTTATGGAAACTGCGCCCCTGAGCATCGCAACTTTAAATAGTTACCCACATGAAAGAAGGCTTGGGGGTGTCCAAAGCCACCTTGATGGGAAAATATGAGAATGCTCATAAAAAGCAGTACTCACAGAACTGGAGGATTTTTTAAATTAATTTAATTGGAGGTTAATTACTGTACAACATTGTGATGGTTGGGTATCCATGAACCATCCTGAACCCCCTCCCACTTCCCTCCCCATCCCATCCCTCAGGGTCATCCCAGTGCACCGGCTTTGAGTGCCCTGTCTCATGCATCAGACTTGGACTGGTGGTCTATTTCACATATGGTAATATATACGTGTCAATGCTATTCTCTCAAATCATCCCACCCTCGCCTTCTCCCACAGAGTCTTTCAAAAGTCTGTACTTTACATCTGTGTCTTTTTTGCTGTTTCACATATAGGGTCGTTACCATCTTTCTAAATTCCATATATACGCGTTAATATACACATTAATATAATATTGGTGATTATGTGCGTTAATATAATATTGGTTAATATATGCGTTAATATAATATTGGTGTTTTTCTTCCTGACTTACTTCGCTCTGTATAATAGGCTCTAGTTTCATTACCTCATTAGAACTGATTCAAATGCATTCTTTTTTTAATAGCGGAGTAATATTCCATTGTGCATACGTACCGCCACTGTCTTATCCATTATTCTGCTGATGGACATCGAGGTCGCTTCCATATCCTAGCTATTATAAACAGTGCTGAGATGAACATTGGGATACACATGTCTCTTTAAATTCTGGTTTCCTCAGTGTATATACCCAGCAGTGGGACTGCAGCTGTTTTCTTTTGTTTTGCATTTTTTCGCTCCAAGTAGCTATCCTGGTGATTACATATCCCACCAGAAAATTAAATACATTTACTTATTTGCTTAATTAATTTGTGGATATCTAGCATGATCCAATCTAGGGCTTCCCTGGTGACTCAGCTGGCAAAGAATCTGCCTGCAATGCAGGAGACCTGGGTTTGATCCCTGAGTTGGGAAGATCCACTGGAGCAGGGAAAGCCTACCCACTCCAGTATTCTGGCCTGGAGAATTCCATGGACTGTATAGTCCATGGGGTCGCAAAGAGTCAGACACGACTGAACCACTTTCACTTTCAGCATGATCCAATTCGAAGGTCTAAACAATGGAATCTTCAGTGGGTGGAGGTGGGGGGACCTCCTTCAGCCCGAAGCAGGAAATGCAGACAGAAATGTCAGCGGATTGGGAGTTGGACAGGTGGAGATGCAATTCCTGCCCTAATGTGGATGGTACATGCTGATGACTTTCAGTTTGCCCCTCTACTGTTCGTATCTTGGTTTTCTCGTCTGTGAAATGAAATGGTTAAAACAGTCTAAATGATGCCCTCAGTACAAATGGGGGTTATTGTTATGATGAAGCTTCCTTTTGTGTTGGGGGGTTTTAATCATTGCCGGTATTTTTTTTCCATATTTATTTACTTGGTTGTATTGGGTCTTTGTCGCGTCATGCCGGATCCTTCCTTTGGGCGAGCAGATCCTCTAACTGTGACCCACAGGCTTAGTTGCCCTGCCCCATGTTGGATCCTGGTTCCCTGACCAGGGATTGAACCTGCATCCCTTGCATTGCAAGGCAGATTCCTAACCACTGGGCCACCGGGGAGGTCTGCAAGCTTCCTTTGGAGTCCCTGCTGTGTTCCTGACGTCCTTCTTCCTGCTCCGCCTCTCCTCCCACCTCGTCCTTTCTCCTCTTCACCTGAAGTCTCCCCTCCATCCTGCCCTCCTGCCAGGAAGCCCTTTCCGGCTCATCCCACGAGTGTTCACAATTCAGTTCATTTCTGACCACCTATGTGCTTGGGTCGTGTCTCCTCTAATGTTTTCTTTGTTTTCCATCTCTTAGCTCCTCAACCACACCATGGATGCTTAAAAATCCTTATTGGTGGACAGATTGGTTCACAAGTTAGAAGCGCCTTAATTTTGAGAAAGAAGGCACAATGACAAAATCTTTAGATCCAGAATCTAACTCCATGGTTGGTTTTATCTCTTTGTATCAGTGAGGAATCACAACTTCTGAGCATGTTTTTCCATCTACAGAAGAAAAGGTTGCACTAAAAAAAAAAATTATAGTATTAACTTTTGGAAGTTTTCAACCAATTGGTGGTGGTGGTTTAGTCGCTAAGTTGTGTCCTACTGTTCTGAGGTTCCACAAACTGTAACCCGCCAGGCTCCTTTGTTCATGGGATTTCCCAGGCACGAACACAGGAGTGGGTTGTTATTTCCATCTCCAGGGGAATCTTCCCAACCCAGGGTTCCAACCTGGGTGTCCTGAGTTTCAGGAAGATTATTTACCATCTGAGCCACCAGAGAAAACCTTTCAACTAATTACTTACTGACAATTATTTACCCGTGCTGAGTTGTTTCAGGACGTAATGATTGCCAGGAATAGCTAGAATAAATCATGTAAAGTTGCAATTTTAATGGGCTAAAACCATCAAATGTGGGAAATTTTTTAAGATATACATAAAATGTCCTCCCAGAGTGTTAGATCACACTGCATTTCCACACTTTGTACCAAGGCAATCGAGAAAACAGCCTTCCATAGTCTAATTTCTTGGATTATCAGGGTCTCTGAAGATTGAACAACATCATCTTAGTATTTGCCAGGAATGTGAAACTGTTTTAATTTTAAAATGCATTGAGAATAGAAAGGTAATAATGTTCGGCAAAATTTTAACAAATGCTGGGGGTCAGAATTTGAGGCAGTGCAAATTTAATCTTCCTCTCTAAGTACACACCTCAAAGCTTTCTTAGAAGCATCTTCCTGATTATTTCATGGGGGCTTGTATGTTCAGAAAATTGTATTCGTCATTGTGGAGAGCATCTCGTGTCCTTCACTGTCCTCCCTCTTCACTGGCTCATTTTCCTCTCAGTCTCCTGCTGTGTTCAGAGGTATGGTGCAAGCCCTCATACTTGGCAACGCTGTGGACTGTAGCCTACCAGGCTCCTCTGTCCATGGGATTCTCCAGGCAAGAATACTGGAATGGGTTGCCATGCCCTCCTCCAGTGGATCTTCCCAACACAAAGATGGAACCAGCATCTCTTATGTCTCCTGCATTGACAAGCAGGAGACAAGGTTCTTGAACACTTGACAAGGTTCTTCACCACTAGCGCCACCTGTAGGCCCTCTTATCTAGAGCAGCATTGTGCAATTTTATTTTCTCTGATCATGCATCTGTGGGGTGGGCAAAAAATTTCATTCAGGTTTTTCCACAATCTGTAGTGAAAAATTCAAATGATCTTTTCAGTCAACCCAAAATGTAGTAAATCAGTTTGAGAAACTAAAAAACATTGTGTATATTTATGTACTCATTCATTATATTCACATACTTCTAAGAAGATGTGTGTAGTACAGGGTTCAGTTCAGTTCATTTCAGTCGCTCAGGCATGTCTGACTCCTTGAGACTCCATGAATCCCAGCACGCCAGGCCTCCCTGTCCATCACCAACTCCTGGAGTTCACTCAGACTCATGTCCATCAAGTCAGTGATGCCATCCAACCATCTCATCCTCTGTCGTCCCCTTTTCCTCCTGCCCCCAATCCCTCCCAGCATCAGGGTCTTTTCCAATGAGTCAACTCTTCGCATGAGGTGGCCAAAGTACTGGACTTTCAGCTTTAGCATCATTCCTTCCGAAGAAAATCCAGGGCTGATCTCCTTCAGAATGGATTGGTTGGATCTCCTTGCAGTCCAAGGGACTCTCAAGAGTCTTCTCCAACACCACAGTTCAAAAGCATCAATTCTTCAGCACTCAGCTTTCTTCACACTCCAACTCTCACATCCATACATGACCACTGGAAAAACCATAGCCTTGACTAGACGGATCTTTGTTGGCAAAATAATGTCTCTGCTTTTCAATATACTATCTAGGTTGGTCATAACTTTTCTTCCAAGGAGTAAGCGTCTTTTAATTTCATGGCTGCAATCACCATCTGCAGTGATTTTGGAGCCCAAAAAAATTAAGTCTGACACTGTTTCCACTGTTTCCCCATCTATTTCCCATGAAGTGATGGGACCAGATGCCATGATCTTCCTTTTCTGAATGTTGAGCTTTAAGCCAACTTTTCACTCTCCTCTTTCACTTTCATTAAGAGGCTTTTTAGTTCCTCTTCACTTTCTCCCGTAAGGGTGGTGTCATCTGCATATCTGAGGTTATTGATATTTCTCCCAGCAATCTTGATTCCAGCCTTCTTCCAGCCCAGCATTTCTCATGATGTACTCTGCATATAAGTTAAATAAGCAGGGTGACAATATACAGCCTTGATGTGCTCCTTTTCCAATTTGGAACCAGTCTGTTGTTCCATGTCCAGTTCTAACTGTTGCTTCCTGACCTGCATATAATGAATAATATTTTGGGTTAATTTTAAATTTTCATTTAAAAATAAACAGAAAATTTTGTACCACCATGAGAATTGTTTTATTAATAATATTTTAGGGAAAGAAATATGATTAAATAGGATTTTTTATGTTGGTTTGATACTTTATGATAAAGCTCTATGTTCAATTTACCTTTTATATTAAATTACTGTCATAGTTGAAAAATCTATTTCACAGAAGTACATAAATCCAAATAGAAATGAAACATGAGCTGTGCTTTCTAAATGTGGGTACCATGTTTCAATTCCATTCACCAATCATATGGGATTTGTAGCCGTCCTTAGAATCCAGGTACTAAATTTCCACTTTCCTGAATGTCAGTCAGTTGTTCTTTCAAGCTTTCATTTTGTCATTTTTATATTTTTATCCAAGGGGTTCAAAGCAATATACCTCCTTTTAGAAAACATTTTAATGTATTTTTGTTAAGTTTTTATAGGTATATATTTAGGATTTTTATTTTCATTGTTAACACATAATATAACAAAAAAATCACACGAGGGTGGTAGCATGACTTCCAAATATCTATTTACAAGTTCCTCTCTGTCTGCAGTATAAATTTCCCTCAGAAAGCAGTTACTTTCTCATCACTGTTTAAAAATGACCTATGGGTTGAAGTAAATATTTAAGATTATTCATTTAATTATGTATTTTCAATTTATTCATTAAAAGTATCTGGTTGGTAGCAATGATGACAGCTATTTCTCATCACATACACCTTCAAAGCATAACTTTTGAACAAATAATTTTCGTAACTCTGTTTCATACTTGACACCTCTTAAGAACTTTGCAATGTAAGAAACATTAAACATGTGTGGACTAAAGATTTTTATATTTACCTGCCATATCTTCAGGCTTCCCTCATGGTTCAGATGGTAAAGAATCTGCCTGCAATGCAGGAGACCCAGGTTCAGTTCCTGGGTCTGGAAGATTCACTGGAGAAGGGAATGGCTACCCCCTCCAGTGTTCTGGCCTAGAGAATCCCATGGACAGAGGAGCCTGGCGGACTATAGGGTCGAACAGAGCCAGACACGACTGAGCACACAGCCACACAAGTTTCCATATCTTTAACAAGTGTTGCAACATTTTAAAGGACCCCTTACTAGGAGTAAGGTTGAGAGAGATTGGTGCGAGCCAGCAGAGAATCCATGGTTACCCTTATATCATTTTTTTCCTGTGAACTATCATTTTATTAATGGAATCCTGTACTGTCCAGATCACAGAATTGTTCTTACTGTATTTCATTATTGAAACTGAATTTAAGAAGTACCAGAAAGTTGGATATATGATAAACATCTGTATTTTACCCAGTTGTAGAGGACACCTCCCATACAAATTTAATCACAAATTGGTTTCTTTGAATCTTGTATAATGTTGTTATTTATCTTCCCAAAAGTGCTTGAAGACAAGACTACAATCTCATGTGACACATTGTGTTCTCTGCCATTCCAGTCACTTTCACCAAAGGAGGAAGAAACAATATTTTCTTTTTTTTAGTGTTTTTTTTTTTAATGTGAACCATTTTAAAAGTCTATTGAGTTTGTTACAATATTGCTGCTATTGTTTCTGTTCTGGTTGTCTGTCCAAGAGGCTTGCTGGATCTTAGCTCCTTGATTAGGAATCAAATCTATACTCCCTACACTGGGAGGTGAAGTCTTAACCGCTGCACTGCCAGGGAAGTCTCAATATTTTCTTCATTGATACAGCTTTTCATCCTTTTCCACTAAGGGAAAAAATTCAAAAGGGACTTCTGAATAATTATCACTGAGTTTAGTGGAATTTTGCAAAGTTCAGGATTAAAGAATGTAAAACCTGTAGCAGTGCCAAAAAAGTTGCACATGCTTGTCTTCATGTTTGGATTCTTAGTTTTCAGAGTCTAATTCTGATGCATTTGCACTTTGCTTAGTTAATATGCCAACTCCCTGCTTACCAAGAGTGAGGGTCACCAATAATGATAGTGGACTTCAATCTCTATTTCCAATAATTTTTATAATGTTGAAATTTATGCTTACTCTTGTCAGATTTTGTTAGGTTATCACCCTTTCAATCTGATTATGACAAAGAAAGAACTCAAATCCTGAATGGGACATATAGCAGCTGCTACCGCCTTTCTGTTCACCTGTACTTCCAATATCAACATTAATCTCAATCCATGGGTTCTATAGAGATACTTTTAAGGCAGTTATCCACTTTGAAGGTCTTGCAAAGTTTACACTAGACAAAATAATCTGAAATAAATGCCTTTGATCAGAGATAATTCTCTGGTAGCTCAGTTGGTAAAGAATCTGCCTGCAATGCAGGAGACCCTGGTTTGATTCCTGAGTGGGGAAGATCTGCTAGAGAAGGGGTAGGCTACCCACTCCAGTATTCTTGGGCTTCCCTTGTGGCTCAGCTGGTAAAGGATCCGCCTGTAATGTGGGAGACCTGAGTTCAATCCCTGGGTTGAGAAGATAACCTGAAGAAGGGAAGGGAAAGGCTACCCATTCCAGTATTCTGGCCTGGAGAATTCCATGGACTGTATAGTCCACGGGGTTGCAAAGAGTCGGACACGACTGAGTGACTTTCACTCACTCTCAAGTAAACTGTAGTCACCCTCTAAAATGTAGGGGTTGGTGTGGTGTTGTCTTTGACCTTCTGCCCTGGACACCAGCCCCTCCTCCATTGAGCAGACTGCCTGATGCCCACAGAGCCAGAGTCCTAGGGTCCCTGTGCAATCATGGATGTGGGCACAGTCACTTCAATGCTTGTTTTGACACACACATTTGTTTCAATGAGGTTGATATGTTAGGAAACAATCTGAGAATCTAGCAGATGGTGTGTTTGCAGACGCGTGATTTCATCTGCAAAAAACTCTAGGTGAGGGCAGTAAGCTGCATCCAGCTGGTGCAAGCCTGGAAACACGCACGCACACACACACACACACACACACACACACACACACACAGGCATACACACCTCCCTCCATCACCTCCCAGGTACCACACATCACCAAGTGTGTCATGAACCACACCCACCGTTTGTTAGAGCTTTCCTTCCACTTCCACTTCTTGCTCCTTATTCCAAGTCACCAGAGCTCACAAGAGGACCCCTTAGCACCCACATCCTCAAGCAAGCTTCAGGCTCTTCTCGAGGCTAAGTGCCGTATTTCCTGCAGTACTGGTGTCTGTCTTCATCATTTAACAAGTGTAAAACTGTATCACTGTTTTTGTGAGGTTCTTATCCTTTTATATGTCACAGACGAAGATTTTGTTTGAGTGTTTTGCCCTTAGGTCCATTTTCCCCGTAATTGATTGATTGCCCAATTTTGTACAGTTCAGTGATTTTTTAGGGAGCTATGCTCAACATTCAGAAAACTAGGATCATGGCATCCAGTCCCATCACTTCATGGCAAATAGATGGGGAAACACAGTGGAAACAGTGTCAGACTTTATTTTGAGGGGCTCCAAAATCACTGCAGATGGTGACTGCAGCCATGAAATTAAAAGACGCTTACTCCTTGGAAGGAAAGTTATGACTAACCTAGACAGCATATTAAAAAGCAGAGACATTATTTTACCAACAAAGGTCCGTCTAGTCAAAGCTATAGTTTTTCCAGTAGTCATATATGGATGTGAGAGTTGGACTATAAAGAAAGCTGAGCGCCAAAGAATTGATGCTTTTGAACTGTGGTGTTGGAGAAGACTGCTGAGAGTCCCTTGGACTGCCAGGAATTACAACCAGTCCATCCTAAAGGAGATCAGTCCTGAGTATTCATTGGAAGGACTGATGCTGAAGCTGAAACTCCAATACTTTGGCCACCTGATGCAAAGAGCTGACTCATTTGAAAAGACCCTGATGCTGGGGAAGATTGAGGGCAGGAGGAGAAGGGCACAACAGAGGATGAGATGGTTGGATGGCTCCATGGACATGGGTTTGGGTGGACTCCCGGAGCTGGTGATGGACAGGGAGGCCTGGTGTGCTGCAGTCCATGGGATCACAAAGAGTCAGACACAACTGAGCGACTGAACTAAATCGCTGCATCCTCTTACAGCAGAACTGATTGAATAACTTAGCTTCCTTCTTTCTTGTCTCTTCCATCCCTTGCAGCCAAAAATATCCCTAACACATCCAGGCACCTAACCTGGATGTAAGGAGCTAGGAGAGCTTAGTGTCATCCAAGTGGAAGGCAGGATTGGTAGTAAGAAGACACCAGGCCAAGTGAACAGAAACTGTATTGATGGTCTCAGGCACTTTATGTGCATCATTTCAATTAGTCCTCACAACAGTCCTGTGAGCCGATATTCATTTTCCCATTTTAGACACAGGGAGAGGAGCCTTGTGTTATCAAAGGTCTACTGAAGGTTGTGCATCTTTTGCAGCTGGTGGATACCAATACCCTTCAACCTTTTCCATCATGCTTGAGTGGCACAGTTCCCCTCTGAGTGTCCTGGTCCTAACTCCAATTCACCAGATGTCCTAATGGAAATCCAGAGTCCTGGCTCCTCAGAGAAAAGCACATTGAGGGACCAGTGAGCTGTCACCTCCTCCAGGGAGAGAAAGATCCACCAGTAAAGTCAAGGAAAGTGATGAGATGAAAACATGTGAGCCATCTGGTCTACCCACCCTGCTCTCCTCACTGTGGCCGGTGGTGACTGCAAGGAGCTTGTGCCCTCACAGTGGGGAAGCTCCTGGTGGAGGCCCTTGTGTTTCACAGGCAACAGCTCCTGGCAGCCGCTCTTCCTGATGTGGCTGCCTGATGGCCACTATCAGAGTAGCTTCCATCAGAAGCAGCTCCTGAGGATGCTCAAGAGAGGCAGCGACACCTGGAAACAGCTGTTTCCGAGACCTGGCCCTGACGAGGACCCTCCAGCACCTGGCACTTGTCTGAAGCAGATGTCTGTCTCTGACTGCCAGCCAGCTTGGGGTCATCCTCCCACTAGGAGGCAGGCACTGGCTTGTGCATTTGAGGAAGGCACTTACACTTTCTCAGTTTTGGTTTCCTCTTGCATAAAATGAACTCAAAGCCTCTCGACATGGTTGTGAAAATGAATTAAGATAAGATACATAAAGGATGTAGCCACGTCACGTCCTTCTCCTTTCACGCTTGAGTGTGCATAGTGTGTGTCTTCTTACAGGGTGTGGCATGGATATCAGTGTGTGTGCTGTGTGTACAGCATGTGTATGTGGTGTGTTATGGATGGTGTGTGGTGTGCACTTGTGGGTGTGTGTGTTGTGTGTATGCATGCTATGCAGTGTGTGTGTATGGTGTATGCATGCTATGGGTGTGTGGTGTGTATACGCTTGGTATGTGTATGGTGTGTGTGTGTTGTGTGTGTATGCATGGTGCATGCATGGTGTTTGTGTATGTATGGTGTGTGGTGCATGGGTATGCGTATGTGTGCTATGAATGTGTGGTGTGTGGTTGTGGGTGTGTGTGTTGTGTATATGCATGGTTTGGATTTATGGTGTGTGTTGGCATGATGTGTGTATGGTGTGTGTGGTGTGTGTATGTGTGTGGTGTGTGGTTGTGGGTATGAGTGTGTGTTGTGCATGTGCACACTGTGTGTGGTGTGTGTGTATGGTGTGTGTGTGTGGTGTGTGTTGAGTGCATATGGTGTATGTGTGGTGTGTGTATGGTATATGTATGCATGGTGTGGGTGTATGGTGTGTGTTGTGTGTGTATGCATGGTGTATGCATGGTATGTGTGTACGTATGGTGTGTGGTGTGTGGGTATGAGTGTGCGTGTGCTATGAATTGTGGAGTGTGGTTGTGGGTGTGTGTGTTGTGTGTATGCCTGGTATGGGTGTATGGTGTGTGTATGCATGATGTGTATGGTGTGTGTAATGTATGCATGTGTGTGTTGTGTGTTGTGTGTGTGCCCGTGTGTGTAGGGTGTCTGTATGGTATATGTATGCATGTTGTGAGTGTATCCTGTGTGTACGCAGGGTGTGTGTAGGGTGTGTGTATGGTGCATGGTGTGTGTGTATGGTGTATGCATGGTGTGTTGCATGTGTGGTGTGTGGTTGTGGGTGTGGGTGTGTGTGTTGTGTGTGTGCAGGGTGTGTGGTGTGTGTATGGTATATGTATCTATGGTGTGGGTGTATCATGTGTGTGTGCAGGGTGTGTGGTGTGTGTATGGTATATGTATCTATGGTGTGGGTGTATCATGTGTGTGTGCAGGGTGTGTGTATGGTGTGTGTGTGGTGTGTGTTGAATGTGTAGTATATATATGTATGGTGTGGGTGTATCGTGTGTGTGCAGGATGTGTGTATGGTGTGTGTGTGGTGTGTGTGTATGGTGTATGCATGGTGTGTGGCATGTGGTATGTGTGTGGTGTGTGTTGTATGTATGGTGTATGCATGGTGTGTGGTGTGTGTGGTTGTGGGGGTGTGTGTATGTGGTGTGTGTGTATGGTATATGTATCTATGGTGTGGGTGTATCGTGTGTGTGCAGGGTGTGTGTATGGTGTGTGTGTATGCATGGTATATGCATGGTGTGTGTGTATGGTGTGTGGTATGTGAGTATGAGTGTGTGTGGTGTATGTTGTGGGTGTATCATGTGTGTGTGCAGGGTGTATGTGTGGTGTGTTTGTGGTGTGTGTTGTATGTGTCTGTTGTATGCATGGTGTGTGACATGTATGGTGTGTGCGTGTGTGATGTGTGTGTGTTGTATGCATGGTGTGTGGCATGTTGCATGTGTGATGTGTGTATGGTGTATGCATGGTGTATGGTGTGTGTGATGCTTAACCTGTGTGTGTGCTGCACGTCCTGTGTGCAGCACGTGTGTGCCTGTGCTCTCCCCTCTCCGGCACAGACATTGGAGGTCCCCAGTGGTGTTGCTCTGGTCCGCTGCAGGTCATAGACTAGAAGCCCTTTTCAGAACTGAGGATCATGGGCTGTGACAGAAGGGAAATACAGAGACAAGAGGAAAAATCAGAAACAGGAAGAAAAATCAGAACCAGGGAGCCACTTGCCCAAACCAGGCCCTCGCTTTCTGCACCAGGGCAGAGACAAAAACACAGTCTGGAATCCTCTCAACCTGATCAGAGGTGCCCCTCTGCCGCCTCCCAGCCGGGTGACAGCAACCTCAGCATCCTTGCAGCCCATGACGAGGGACTGGCCGGAGGGCCTGATGGCAGCTCTGGGGGCTCTGGCTGCCCGGCAGCGGGCTGACCTGACCTGGTGCATGAGCGGGAGCAGCCGCCCTGAGCTCAGGGCCCCACAGGATGGGGCAGGGGAGCAGGTGGCGGGGTGGTCTGAGCCCCATCTCAGAGGTCAGACTGCCCAGATCCCGTGCACCCGTGATGCCAGCACCTTCCACCACGACCCCTGGACGGACCGTGTGTAGGGAAGGCCACTCACCAGGGCAGGCGCCTGAGGCTGGTCTCTGCTTCTTCCTTGCTGCTGCCTGTTGCAGCAGGTCCCACACCATTTGCTATGCTTTCTTCTCTTTGCTTGTTCCTTGGTGGATAAACACGTGGACGCACTGATCTGATGGCAGGAATGTGCTGTGCATCACTGGATGTCTACGCGGCCAGCACACTCCCCACCAGCCACAGGCCCCTGCACTCCCCACTCAGAAGCCACCTGAAATTAGTCTCCTCTGCCAATGGCCCAGCCAGGTCTTCCCTCTCCAGGAAACTGTGGGCAGAGAGGATCAGTAAGAGGGCAGAGAGTCTGCTGCATTCTTTGGTCAAAATTTTTAATAAAATTGCATCTTCCTGTACATTTAATTTTGCACACTTCATGAGGATGTAATTCACATCTTTCCATTTAAAAAAGAAGACACAAGGATTTATGGTACTTTTGTCTGCATATCCAAAGGAATCTCCATAAGGTTAAGCATTTCATAAATATCACTCGGTAGCAGGCAGCTTTTTAGAATGAAAATCACACTGTAAGTCATCCTAGTGAGAAGTCTCCTTAGGAGGAACTTTATAGAGCACTTCACTTCCCCTCGTTTCCTGACCAAGGCCATCTCTGCCTTCTAACCAGCTTCATTCAGCCTCCTGGGCACCAGTGAGCACCGCACAGAAAGCCAGAGACCCCAGCCGTGACCTTGAGTAAGACTCTGGGTTCTGGCCTCCTCCCTTGCAGAGGAAAAGTCCTCAGGGTGACACTTTAGAAGATGTCGCCAGATCAAATCAGAACAGGAGAGCCAGACATGAAATATCTGTTGGATGAGCAGTGAACTAATAATAACCAACAGGAAAGGTATTTCCAAATGGTATGATATTTAACAAATGGAAGAAGTCAGTAAGAACTGATTTTCTGTCTTTATGTTTGGATGAAACAGTAGGCCACACTACCGTAAGAACTGATTTTTCTGTCTTTACATTTGGATGGAATGGTAGCCCATACTACCATTATTCCTCGGATATACAGAAGCAAGCTAGTACAAAGTGCAGAGAGAAAAGAGAGTGAGAAAATCTGCTGAACTCACGTGAGAAATAGGAGGTCAGCAGGTTCATGGATGGAGGGGTGCCTGAATGAGTTGATAGGTCTTCAGCTCTTCACTTGGGGTTTGATGTTTAGCATCTCAGCTGAGATAGTGACTACAGATGAGGGCGGCAGAACAGTCTTATTTTAATTTTATACAGTTCTACTGCTCTCGACTGTAACCGCCATCTCAACTGAGATGCTAAACATTAAAGCCCAAGAGAAGTTACAAGGGGCTTCCCAGGTGGCTCAGTGGTACAGAACCCGCCTGCCAGGGCAGGAGACATAAAAGACGTGAGTTCAGTCCCTGGGTCAGGAAGATCCCCTGGAGAAGGGCATGGCAACCCACTCCAGTATTCTTGCCTGGAGAATCCCTTAGACAGGGCAGCCTGGAGGGCTACAGTCCATAGCGTTGCAAAGAGTTGGACATGACTAAAGCGACTTAGCCTGCATGCAATTTGACATAGGAGGAAGGTGAAACCCAATCATGCCTGCAAATTCACACAGACAGAGAAGCAAATAGAGCCCCCCACCACAAGGCTCTCCCCGCCCCCTTCACAAAGCCCCCCCCCCAATTCTGTGTCCACCTCCATCCACCTCCACATCCCGCTGCCCAGGGAGAATTCTGATGCACTGACACACACGGATGCTGTGGAGTCCTTCCTCCCAGGCTGCAGTACCAGTAGGACCAGAGGAGGCCCAAAAGAGGGGCAAGGAATCACCTCCCCACGGGAACTCAACTCTAAAATATCGACAAGGACTCACAGAAATGGCCTAAACCACAAGGGGAACGGTCACCTTTGGAGAAGAAAATGAAGCCAGCGAGGTTGCGAATGTTTCCTCTGAAGAAACCTCCTGTAACAGAAAAGCTTGTGAAACCACCCTGTGAGGCACTGAGGTGAAAAATGAGGAAGGCAGTTCAGAAGTCGTGGTCCTTGAACTTTGGCAAATGCAGAGACCCGAACAGATGCCTGGTGGTTACAAGGGTTCGTGCTGGCTGAGCCCAGACTGTCAGAAAGGGTGATCCTGGAGGTGGGGCAAGGTGGAGAGGAAAAGGGGGGCCCAAGTCTTGGGGTGCAAGGCGAGGGCATCTGCTCTTCCACAGGCGCTGCCCGGGGTCCCCTCAGCCAGCACCGCCTGGACGGTGCCACCCCTCCAGGGTCTTTCTTCCCCAGGGACCAGCCCTGGGAACACAGGCCACGCCCCGAGGGGCTCTGAAGCCAGGATGCCCCCACACCCACCCCCTACACACCCCACACCTGCTGCATGTCCAAAAGCCCAAAGACCCTCCTTCAGAGAAGGCTGTGTTTTCAAAAGATGCTGAGGGTGAAGCAAAGCGGAAAATGGGAGAAAGGAGAGGCCAACGCCACCCACCACCACCTCTTGGGACCCCAACCCCCTCAACTGACCCCCAGGTGTCTGCAGGCCCCCACCTTCCTCTGAGTTTTGCCGCAACTGCCCCCAACAGGGCCCAGTTCCCTCTCTCTACCCACCTCCCTGCTCGACCAGACACTAAGGGGGCTGCAAGGCCAGATTCAAACGCTGCCTCTACCTCAAAGCTGCAGCCTTTCCCAAAAGGAAAGAGGGTGTGGGCTTTGACTCCCTCGGGGTGTGGGCACTTCCCATCTGCTCCCTGAGCTCTCCAAGGTCAGCTCCTCCTCCATAGTGCTGCAGAGTGCAAGCTTGCCCTGTTCTCCACAGGACTCGTCGATGAATCCAAAAGACAAGGGGTTGAGGCAACGAAGAGACTTTATTTGGGAAGCTAGCTGACCAAGAAGACAGAAGGCTAACACCTCAAAATAACCATCTTGTCGGAGTCTGGATGCCAGCTTCTTTTAGAGATCCCAGACAGGGGGAGGTGAGGAAGCCAAAGGCCATTAGTCTTGCAAACATCTCCTAGAATGACAAGACTCAGGCAGGGGATATGTTCATTTCTTCCTTCCTGCCATCCCCAGGTGGACAGGGTTCTGAACAAAGTATTAGTTTAACAGTCAAGTGGAGGGAGAGGATTCTCTGAGGCAGGCTATTCTGTATGATTATAATAACGAAAGCAAGTCAAAGAAACATTTCCAACTTGGAGTCAGAATTGGCTTCTCCTGTGCAGCAGTAAGACTGAGGGGACATGTAGAATGCCCCCTCCAAGGTTGAGGAGTGAAGGAGACCTGTGCCCAGCAGGGGGGGATCCCTCATACGTGCTGGTCCCTGATCTTTGTCATGAGAAGGACCATCGGCCTGTCCTCCCTCTCCTGTGGCAGACTAGGTGCAGACCTCCCTCGCCACCCTGCCCCCTCTTCCCTGGCACCCACATATCTCCTGCTGCCTTCAAGGGTGGTAGGGGCAGCTTAGCTAACCACATATATGTCCATCTCTTTCTCCAAATCAAGTACCATCTGGATTTTTTGAGGGGGTAGGCATTTATACTGCTTCAAGAATCTCATGGGGACTTCCCTGGTGGTCTGCTGGCTGAGATGCCATGGTCCCATTTCCGGTGGCCTGGTTGAGAAACCAGAGCCCACATCTATTGTTCAGTTGCTCAGTCATGTCCAGCTCTCTGCGACCCCATGGACTGCAGCACGCCAGGCTTCCCTGTCCTTTACCGTTTCACGGAGTTTGCTGAAACTCATATCCATCCAACCATCTCATCCTCTGTCGTCCTCTTCTCCTCCTGCCTTCAATCTTTCCCAGCATCAGGGTCTTTTCCAGTGAGTTGCCTCTTCGCATCGGGTGGCCAAACTTTTGGAGCTTCAGCATCAGTCCTTCCAATGAATATTCAGGGTTGATTTCCTTTAGGATGGACTGGTTTGATCTCCTTGCAGTCCAAAGGACTCTCCCACATGCTGCAACTAAAGATCTCACGTGCCACAATGAAGATGGAAGATCCTGTGTCCTCAACTAAGACCTAGTAAGTAAAAAATATTTTTAAAAAAGAAAAAGAATCTGATGAAAGCAACACACTGTCTCCAGAAAAATGGATCCAATGATAACCAACATATGTATTGATTACTGGGTACCATCTTATCAACTTATTCACAGTGAGAAAAGGATTGTTTAGACTCTGATTTGAAGATGAGGATCCTGAGTCAGGAGGTTAAGTGAGTTGTCCAGAATCACGTGGCCATGAAGAGACAGAGCCAGGAAGGGCATAGCTGTTCCACCTCACAGGTCAGGCTCTTAACACACACATTATGCTACCCCAAAGCCCACTTGGAGTTCCAAGGGATTTTTGACCCCCTATTAAGAAATGTTGTTCTAGATTATGTGACCTAAGATACTATTCCGTGAATGCACTGGGTTTCGAGAGCTATATGAAATCTTGCATGCAGAAACAGGTTGAAAATTATTACTGTCCTCCATCATAGCTTTTTTCCTACTGCCAGGCCCTCATGCAGCACCTTCGTACCAAGTGTTCCCCAGAGGCTCATTCACTATCTTCACTCTTGGCCTTGAACCACTCTCCCTGGCGGGTAAGGCATCTTGTGCTGCCTCTAAGTGACTTCGGTCATGTCCTACTCTTTGCAACCCCATGAACTATAGCCTGCCAGGCTCCTCTATCCATGGGATTCTCCAAGCAAGAATACTGGAGTGGACTGTCATGCCCTTCTCCAGGTGATCTTCCCAACCCAGGGCTTGAACCCGCGTCTCTTATGTCTTGCGCAATCGCAGGCGGGTTCCTTACCACTAGTGCCACCTGGCAAAAAGGCATCTTGCTGCCTCCTTTCTCCAACCTTTCCTCCCCCATCCATGCTCTGTGTTCCTTCAGCCCCACTCCTGACTTACTGCCAGCCTTCACAGGAGCTTCTAGCTTGTACCTTGCCTCCTCCTCCTGACAATGATCTTGGACCTGTTATAAAGCAACATGGTCCTGGCGTGCTGCAGTCCATGGAGTTGCAAAGAGTTGGACATGACTTAGCGACTGAACAACATTGTGGCAAAAAAAGGGGGGGGGGCGGAGGGGAGCTCTTAATAATGAATTAGATTAGATCAGGAGTTCTGCTGAAGTGTGAATGCCTGGCTCATGGTTTCTTATCATTAATATAAATCTCATCGCTAATAAAAACCCATTTTGAAAATGACGCCATGGAATGATGACTGGGGAATGTCGATCTCGACTGAACAACTTCATCCCAGGAAGGCCCTTGGAGTGGTGGTCTTCACAGGCAGGATGGGAGTCCAGCAGTAAGTGGTGCTGTCAGGGAGCAGAACATTCTAATAACATCTGAGAAGCTGGCAGACCCCACAGCCCCCTCTGTTTCTCCACTGGCTTCTATTTTTAGAGGGATCCCATTGAGAGCATCCTGCAGGGAAGTCAACGCAGACAAACCCATCAAACCATCCTGCACGTTAACTGGAGCCTGGAATTCCATGTTGCATTTCTCATGACATTAGCAGAGCACTCAGGCATCTCTCCATGGAATTACAACCCTATTATGTACAATTGAGTATACATTACTCCTTATTTTCATGTCATTAGCTCGGATAAAGCTATTTCTAAAGCACTGAAGTATGTAAGAATTACTTAGGGGCAGAAAAGGCTGAATCAGGGAAGAAAGACGCAAAACATCAGGCCATAGCGGCTATAGTTTTAGCAACACATTCACATGTCGATGGGAGCAATTAAACATAAACCAAGACAGATCGTTGTATTTATTCCCACTTTCACTATTTTTCCAGTCAATTCTGGATCTGAACTCATCTGTACCAAAAAAGTGTGTCACAGTGGTCCCATATCTGAGAAGTGCTCTAAACATGACTCTGCCTCTTCTAATCCGTGTCTACGTAGATTTCCTTGCAAGAAAGATACAAGCCTTGGGGCCAGATTAGGGGGAGGAGTGGAGTTTTTCCCAATACTCAGAATCCCCCTTTTTTAAATGAGGACAACTGCCAGTTATACTGAATTGTTTCAGTAGAATGTCTAGGAATATGGACGATGCAGTGAGGTGAGCAGCTGGACGGTTGTCACAAATGTTCAGATCCTGACTCCATTGCAGGGTCATTGGCTCTTCTCTTTTGGCCTCACCTTTCTCATCTGAAAAATGGGGCTAAAATTGTTCCTATTGCATGGATTTTCTCAAGAATTAACTGAGATAAAATGCATAAGACTTAGCTCAGTGTAGCGTATATAGTGGGCTTCCTTGTGGCATTAGTGGAAGAGAACCTGCTTGCCTGCCGATACAGGAGACATAGAGACTTGAGCTTGATCCCTGGGGTCGGGAAGGTCCCCTGGAGGAGGGCATGGCAACTCACTCTAGTATTCTTGCCTGGAGAATCTCATGAACAGAGGAGCCTGGCGGGCTACAGTACATGGGGTCCCAAAGAGTCAGATGCGACTGAAGTAACTTAGCATACATGCAGGATGGATAGTAAACATTTGATAAATGCTTGCTATTTTTTATTATTCACTTCAGTTCAGTTCAGTCACTCACTGGTGTCCGACTCTTTGCGACCCCATGAATCGCAGCATGCCAGGCCTCCCTGTCCATCACCAACTCCCGGAGTTCACCCAAACTCATGTCCATCGAGTCAGTGATGCCATCCAGCCATCGCATCCTCTGTCGTCCCCTTCTCCTACTGCCCCCAATCCCTCCTAGTCTCAGAGTCTTTTCCAATAAGTGAACACTTCGCATGAGGTGGCCAAAGTACTGGAGCTTCAGCTTCAGCAACATTCCTTCCAAAGAACACCCAGGACTGATCTCCTTCAGAATGGACTGGTTGGATCTCCTTGAAGTCCAAGGGATTCTCAAGAGTCTTCTCCAACACAACAGTTCAAAAGCATCAATTCTTCGGCGCTCACCTTTCTTCACACTCCAAATCTCATGTCCATACATGACCACAGGAAAAACAATAGCCTTGACTAGATGGATCTTTGTTGGCAAAGTAATGTCTCTGCTTTTCAATATACTATCTAGGATGGTCATAACTTTCCTTCCAAGGAGTGAGCATCTTTTAATTTCATGGCTGCAACCACCATCTGCAGTGATTTGGGAGCCCCAAAAAATAAAGTCTGACACTGTTTCCATTGTTTCCCCATCTATTTCCCATGAAGTGATGGGACCAGATGCCATGATCCTCGTTTCCTGAATATTGAGCTTTAAGCCAAATTTTTCACTCTCATCTTTTACTTTCATCAAGAGGCTTTTTAGTTCCTCTTCACTTTCTGCCCTAAGGGTGGTATCATCTGCATATCTGAGGTTATTGATATTTCTCCCGGCAATCTTGATTCCAGCTTGTGCTTCTTCCAGCCCAGCATTTCTCATGATGTACTCTGCATATAAGTTAAATAAGCAGGGTGACAATATACAGCCTTGATGTACTCCTTTTCCTATTTGGAACCAGTCTGTTGTTCCATGTCCAGTTCTAACTGTTGCTTCCTGACCTGCATACAGATTTCCTAAGAGGCAGGTCAGATGGTCTGGTATTCCCATCTCTTTCAGAATTTTCCACAGTTTATTGTGATCCACACAGTCAAAGACTTGGGCATAGTCAATAAAGCAGAAATAGATGTTTTTGTGGAACTCTCTTGCTTTTTCCATGATCCAGCAGATGTTGGCAATTTGATCTCTGATTACTCTGCCTTTTCTAAAACCAGCTTGAACATCTGGAAGTTCATGGTTCACGTATTGCTGAAGCCTGGCTTGAAGAATTTTGAACTTTGCTTTACTAGTGTGTAAGATGAGTGCAATTGTGTGGTAGTTTAAGCATTCTTTGGCATTGCCTTTCTTTGGAATTGGAATGAAAACTGACCTTTTCCATTCCTGTAGTCACTGCTGAGTCTTCCAAATATGCTGGCATATTGAGTGCAGCACTTTCACAGCATCATCTTCCAGGATTTGAAATAGCTCAACTGGAATTCCATCACCTCCACTAGCTTTGTTCATAGTGATGCTTTCTAAGGCCCACTTGACTTCACATTCCAAGATGTCTGGCTCTAGATTAGTGATCACACCATCATGATTATCTGGGTCATGACGCTCTTTTTTGTACAGTTCTTCCGTGTATTCTTGCCACCTCTTCTTAACATCTTCTGCTTCTGTTAGGTCCATACCATTTCTGTCCTTTATTGAGCTCATCTTTGCACGAAACGCTCCCTTAGTATCTCTAATTTTCTTGAAGGGATCTCTAGTCTTTCCCATTCTGTTGTTTTCCTCTATTTCTTTGCATTGATCGCTGAGGAAGGCTTTCTTATCTCTCCTTGCTATTCTTTGGAACTCTGCATTCAGATGCTTATATCTTTCCTTTTCTCCTTTGCTTTTTGCTTCTCTTCTTCTCACAGCTGTTTGTAAGGTCTCCCCATACAGCCATTTTGTGGTTTTTTTGCATTTCTTTTCCATGGGAGGAGCTACTCCATGTTCAAGGTCAGGAGGGGCGGCTGTGAAGAGATACCCCTCGTGCAAGGTAAGGAGCAGTGGCTGTGCTTTGCTGGAGCAGCCGTGAAGACATACCCCACGTCCGAGTTAAGAGAAACCCAGGTAAGATGGTAGGTGTTGCGAGAGGCATCAGAGGGCAGACTCACAAACCATAATCACAGGAAACTAGTCAATCTAATCACAGGGACCACAGCCTGTCTAACTCAATGAAACTAAGCCATACTGTGGGGGGCCACCCAAGATGGGCGGGTCATGGTGGAGAGGTCTGACAGAGCATGGTCCACTGGAGAAGGGAATGGCAAACCACTTCAGTATTCTTGCCTTGAGAACCCCATGAACAGTAGGAAAAGGCAAAATGGTAGGATACCGAAAGAGGAACTCCCCAGGTCATTAGGTGTCCAATATGCTACTGGAGATCAGTGGAGAAATAACTCCAGAAAGAATGAAGGGATGGAGCTAAAGCAAAAACAATACCCAGTTGTGGATGTGACTGGTGATAGAAGCGAGGTTCAATGCTGTAATGATCAATATTGCATAGGAACCTGGAATGTTAGGTCCAAGAATCAAGGCAAATTGGAAGTGGTCAAACAGGAGATGGCAAGAGTGAACGTCAACATTCTAGGAATCAGCGAACTAAAATGGACTGGAATGGGTGAATTTAACTCAGATGACTGTGGGCAGGAATCCCTTAGAAGAAATGGAGTAGCCATCATGGTCAACAGAAGAGTCTGAAATGCAGTACTTGGATGCAGTCTCAAAAACGACAGAATGATCTCTGTTCATTTCCAAGGCAAACCATTCAATATCAAGGTAATCCAAGTCTATGCCCCACCAGTAATGCTGAGGAAGCTGAAGTTGAACGGTTCTATGAAGACCTACAAGACTCTTAGAACACCCAAAAAAGATGTCCTTTTCATTATAGGGGACTGGAATGCAAAAGTAGGAAGTCAAGAAACACCTGGAGTAACAGGCAAAATTGGCCTTGGAATACAGAATGAAGCAGGGTAAAGACTAATAGAGTTTTGCCAAGAGAATGCACTGGTCATAGCAAACACCCTCTTCCAACAACACAAGGGAAGACTCTACACATGGACATCACCAGATGGTCAACACCGAAATCAGATTGATTATATTCTTTGCAGTCAAAGATGGAGAAGCTCTATACAGTCAGCAAACACAATACCGGGAGCTGACTGGGGCTCAGATCATGAACTCCTTATTGCCAAATTCAGACTTAAATTGAAGAAAGTAGGGAAACCCACTAGACCATTCATGTATGACCTAAATCAAATCCCTTATGATTATACAGTGGAAGTGAGAAATAGATTTAAGGGCCTAGATCTGATAGATAGAGTGCCTGATGAACTATGGATGGAGGTTCATGACATTGGACTGGGATCAAGACCTTTCCCATGGAAAAGAAATTTTTATTATTACCAGGTTATAAATGTAGGCAATTCCTAACTATTTTGAGTTCAGTCTTCTTATCCACAGAGTAGAAGTAATAACAATGCCTGTATCACAGCATTACTCTGAGGATGGAAAATGGTGATGGCTGTTGCTGTTGTTACCACTGTTGGTCAAGAGGTCCAGGCGAGCTTCTGGTGGATGGAAGATTCGATTCTCATCCTGAAGAATGAGCAGGGTAATGAGGTCCTACAGGAGAGAAAGCATCAGAGAGGACCTTGGATGCATCCATGTGATGCCATCACCTGAAGACAGAGAGAGTGCAGGGCCCGGGGGGTCAACAGGGTGGGGCGAATGATGATGTCATCAGAGCAGCTTGGCAGGAGCAAGGAGATGTGGCCAGATGGAAGAGGACTTGACCTACAGGTGGCGGTCTACATGGACCCCTGTGCCAGCCACATGCTGAGGTGTGAGCTGACCAAGAAAGGCCGCTGGAGGAAGAAAAGCAAGGCAGTCAGCTCTCCTTGAGGTTCTGCAAAGAAAATGCAGAGTGAGATGAGAACAACTCTCCCAGTGGCTGTCACAGCTCCTCTTCTGCTCCACCTCTCCTCTTGGTGACCTTGGTGAGAGGGTCATCAATGACTACCTTTGCCCATGAAGTCATTGACCCTTAGGTTATCCATAGACCTAAGTCCTCCTGGCAGATCAAAGGCTCCAACTGAAGAACAAAGTCATGTAGCTGCTGAGTCAACCTCCCAACCAAAGTCAAGACCAAAGCAAGCATGGTGAAGAGGAACTGGCTGGCGGCCCCTGGTAGAGCCTGTGTATGGGGTCCAGGGGTGATGTGTGGGGTCAAGGGAGTGGTATTCATGGAACAAGGGGTTTCTGTGGTTTCCAGGGTGGAATGAAGTCTTATTCTTTTGTGTTTCAATGATCTGAAAGGCCAAAATAAAAGACAGAGAATACAGTTACCTTAAGTTTCTTTCATGGATCAAATCTTCTGGATGATCAGCTAGCCAACTAAAAACTTGACTGGGGACATCTCTGCAAGCCCAGGACATGTTTCCCCTTTTTGGCTTGGCAATCACTACCCACACAGGGCAGGTCTGCGGGTTTGGGAAGCACAGACTCATCACCAGCCTACTCAGAACGCTGCAGGCTGCAAACGAGAAACTGCATCCTCAGAAAACACCTGATCAAAGAGCAATCATCTGTTCCTCTCACCATCCTGCTAGCAGACCGACCACCTTGAAAGGATAGAAGGGGAAAAAAGAAAGCAAGAAAGATGGGAAAAGAGATTGTGTTACATTGACACAAGCTTCCACGAAAATTACCTGGTAATTTACCCTGGCAGTTAGAGAAAAGTGTCTGTTTTATGATCATCCTATCAAAATCCCCCCTGAGGTTTGTCAGTGTGATTTCAGGAGATGAAAACAGGATACCCAGTTGAGGTTTCCATCAGCTGTCAGTCAAGTGCTGTGCATCACCCACTTTGCATCCTGTAATTAAATCCGCGAGCCCTTCAGACGGTCTCTGCTTCTAAATTACGTGAGCTGAGGATCTTTCCAATTGCTGTTGCCACTGTCTGCCTTGAGAAATGGTGGGAACAAAGTAGTCACGTCCATCTGGGAATTGTCATCAACCTGGGATACCATAGGTATGAGCCATAAGCAGCTATGAGCAAGGTTTATAAATAGTCTCCTCTGTGTCAAGTCCTACAGAGATTAGTGCTAGAAAGGCTTTGGCATGGCTCTTTAGAGCTCATATTTGAAGTGAATGGGCTTCTAATTTACTTTTCATGTGGCAAATGTATTAGGAGACCAAGAAGATTTGAGACTATTGATACTATGTATAAAACAGGTAACTAAAGGGAACCTACTGCAGAGTATAGAAACTGTACTTAATGCTCTGTGGTGACCTGAATGGGAAAGAAATCCAGAAAAGAGGGGACATGTGGACATGTACAGCTGGTTCACTTTGCTGTACAGTAGAAAGCAGCACGACGTTGTAAAGCAACTATAGTAAAGTGAAGTTGCTCAGTCATGTCTGACTGTTTGCGACCCCCTTGGACTGTAGCCCACCAGGCTCCTCTGTCCATGGAATTTTCCAGGCAAGAATACTGGAGTGGGTTGCTATTTCCTTCTCCAGGGGATTTTCCCAACCCAGGGATCACACCTGGGTCTCCCGCATTGCAGGCAGATGCTTTACCATCTGAGACATCAGGGAAGCCCTATACTCCAAAGAAATTAATTTGAAAAGAAAAAAAAATCAAAGAAAAATCAAGGACTCCATAGCATCACAGTTAAAAAGATGAACCCATTCCCTGTTTCAAATGCTGACTCCCCCACTGCTGAGCTGCTGTCTCAAGCAAGTTACTTAACTCCGCAACGGGCATCGTTCCATTATCGGTAAATAGGCATCGCATTAGCGGTTTAGAAACCCTCCCTTGTGAGATTATCAAGGGACTGAAGTATACACAGAGAGTGTACAGGATGAAAACTCAATAAATATTATCTATTATTAGCATTCGCTTGCTTGTGAGCCAACCAGCAGAGTTTCACAGCCTGTGGAAGGGCTTTGCTGTGTGATGAATGAAGCACAGCTTTTAAATGTCTCTCCCACCTCCTGATCTGTGTCTCTGCACCAGTCAAGTTTCTGAGTCTTCGTTTTCTCCTGGTCAGGTGCTGAGAATCATGATACCAGCCTCGAAGGAGCAGTCGTGGCAGCTGGACAGACTGATGCAAGTCTCCACGAGTGCCCACAGATGGTGCCACTCTGCTTCCTCCTCCATCGCAGAGAAGAGTGGGGAGACTGAAAGCCCAGCTCAGTGAGTGGAGGGTGTGTGGTGTGTCCTTCCCGAAAGGCTCTGAGAAGCTTGGACTCCAGTCTGGATGCAGTGGCGCTTAAGGGGAACACTAATGGAAACACTCCAAAGTCTCCTCCAGGAAAAACAATAGCACGGACACTCTTGTCAAATCTTCTTTATAATTTCAAGTGGTTTGCAGTCCCTCTGAGGCCCAGCCATGGACCCCTCATCCATAAAAATATGCAGTAGATAACATAAGACCAAAAAGGACTGTGAGCAGGAAACAGACACATCTAAAGAGGAACAGCATTTATTCATAAGTGTGTGAACAGAATCCCATTATTGATATACATTTATTAATCAGTTCAGTTCAGGTCAATTCAGTCGCTCAGCCGTGTCCGACTCTTTGCGACCCCATGAATCGCAGCACGCCAGGCCTCCCTGTCCATCACCATCTCCCGGAGTTCACTCAGACTCACGTCCATCGAGTCGGTAATGCCATCCAGCCATCTCATCCTCGGTCGTCCCCTTCTCCTCCTGCCCCCAATCCCTCCCAGCATCAGAGTCTTTTCCAATGAGTCAACTCTTCGCATGAGGTGGCCAAAGTACTGGACTTTCAGCTTTACAATCATTCCTTCTAAAGAAATCCCAGGGTTGATCTCCTTCAGAATGGACTGGTTGGATCTCCTTGCAGTCCAAGGGACTCTCAAGAGTCTTCTACAACACCACAGTTCAAACACATCAATTCTTCGGCGCTTAGCCTTCTTCACAGTCCAGCTCTTACATCCATACATGACTACTGGAAAAACCATAGCCTTGACTAGACGGATCTTAGTCGGCAAATAAGGTCTCTGCTTTTGAATATGCTATCTAGGTTGGTCATAACTTTTCTTCCAAGGAGTAAGCGTCTCTTAATTTCATGGCTGCAATCACCATCTGCAGTGATTTTGGAGCCCCCAAAAATAAAGTCTGACACTGTTTCCCCATCTATTTCCCATGAAGTGATGGGACCGGATGCCATGATCTTCGTTTTCTCAATGTTGAGCTTTAAGCCAACTTTTTCGCTCTCCTCTTTCACTTTCACCAAGAGGATTTTTAGCTCCCCTTCACTTTCTGCCACAAGGGTGGTGTCATCTGCGTATCTGAGGTTATTGATATTTCTCCCAGCAATCTTGATTCCAGCTTGTGCTTCTTCCAGCCCAGCATTTCTCATGATGTACTCTGCATATAAGTTAAATAAGCAGGGTGACAATATACAGCCTTGACATACTCCTTTTCCTATTTGGAACCAGTCTGTTGTTCCATGTCCAGTTCTAACTGTTGCTTCCTGACCTGCATACAGATTTCTCGAGAGGCAGGTCAGATGGTCTGGTATTCCCATCTCTTTCAGAATTTTCCACAGTTTATTGTGATCCACACAGTCAAAGGCTTTGGCATAGTCAATAAAGCAGAAATAGATGTTTTTGTGGAACTCTCTTGCTTTTTCCATGATCCAGCGGATGTTGGCAATTTGATCTCTGGTTCCTCTGCCTTTTCTAAAACCAGCTTGAACATCAGGGAGTTCACGGTTCACGTATTGCTGAAGCCTGGCTTGGAGAATTTTGAGCATTACTTTACTAGTGTGTGAGATGAGTGCAATTGTGTGGTAGTTTGAGCATTCTTTGGCATTGCCTTTCTTTGAGATTGGAATGAAAAGTGACCTTTTCGAGTCTTGTGGCCACTGCTGAGTTTTCCAAATTTGCTGGCATATTGAGTGCAGCACTTTCACAGCAGCATCTTTCAGGATTTGAAACAGCTCAACTGGAATTCCATCACCTCCACTACCTTTGTTCATAGTGATGCTTTCTAAGGCCCACTTGACTTCACATTCCAAGATGTCTGGCTCTAGATTAGTGATCACATCATCATGATTATCTGGGTCGTGAAGATCTTTTTTGTACAGTTCTTCTGTGTATTCTTGCCACCTCTTCTTAATATCTTCTGCTTCTGTTAGGTCCATACCATTTCTGTCCTTTATCGAGCCCATCTTTGCATGAAATGTTCTCTTGGTATCTCTAATTTTCTTGAAGAGATCTCTAGTCTTTCCCATTCTGTTGTTTTCCTCTATTTCTTTGCATTGATTGCTGAAGAAGGCTTTCTTATCTCTTCTTGCTGTTCTTTGGGACTCTGCATTCAGATGCTTATATCTTTCCTTTTCTCCTTTGCTTTTCACCTCTCTTCTCACAGCTATTTGTAAGGCCTCCCCAGACAGCCATTTTGCTTTTTTGCATTACTTTTCCATGGGGATGGTCTTGATCCCTGTCTCCTGTACAATGTCACGAACCTCATTCCATAGTTCATCAGGCACTCTATCTATCAGATCTAGGCCCTTAAATCTATTTCTCACTTCCACTGTATAATCATAAGGGATTTGATTTAGGTCATACCTGAATGGTCTAGCAGTTTTCCCTACTTTCTTCAATTTGAATCTGAATTTGGCAATAAGGAGTTCATGATCTGAGCCCCAGTCAGCTCCCGGTATTGTTTTTGTTGACTGTATAGAGCTTCTCCATCTTTGGCTGCAAAGAATATAATCAATCTGATTTTGGTGTTGACCATCTGGTGATGTCCATGTGTAGAGTCTTTTCTTGTGTTGTTGGAAGAGGGTGTTTGCTATGACCAGTGCATTCTCTTGGCAAAACGCTATTAGTCTTTGCCCTGCTTCATTCTGCATTCCACGGCCAAATTTGCCTGTTACTCCAGGTGTTTCTTGACTTCCTACTTTTGCATTCCAGTCCCCTATAATGAAAAGGACATCTTTTTTGGGTGTTAGTTCTAAAAGGTCTTGTAGGTCTTCACAGAACTGTTCAACTTCAGCTTCTTCAGCATTACCGGTTGGGGCATAGACTTGGATTACTGTGATATTGAATGGTTTGCCTTGGAAATGAACAGAGATCATTCTGTCATTTTTGAGATTGCATCCAAGTACTGAATTGGACTCTTTTGTTGACCATGATGTACTCCATTTCTTCTGAGGGATTCCTTCCTGCAGTAATAGATATAATGATCATCTGAGTTAAATTCACCCATTCCAGTCCATTTTAGTTTGCTGATTCCTAGAATGTCTACGTTCACCCTTGCCATCTCTTGTTTGGGTTTGACCACTTCCAATTTGCCTTGATTCATGAACCTGACATTCCAGGTTCCTATGCCATATTGCTGTTTACAGCATTGGATATTGCTTCTATCACCAGTCACATCCACAACAGGGTATTGTTTTTGCTTTGGCTCCATCCCTTCATTCCTTCTGGAGTTATTTCTCCACTGATCTCCAGTAGCATATTGGGCACCTACTGACCTGGGGAGTCCCTCTTTTGGTATCCTATCATTTTGCCTTTTCATACTGTTCATGGGGTTCTCAAGGCAAGAATACTGAAGTGGCTTGCCATTCCCTTCTCCAGTGGACCACATTCTGTCAACCCCTCCACCACGACCCACCTGTCTTGGGTTGCCCCACAGGCATGGCTTGGTTTCATTGAGTTGAACAGGGTTGTGGTCCTAGTGTGATTAGATTGACTAGTTTTCTGTGAGTATGGTTTCAGTGTGTCTGCCCTCTGATGCCCTCTTGCAATACCTACCATCTTACTTGGGTTTCTCTCACCTTGGGCGTGGGGTATCTCTTCACGGCTGCTCCAGCAAAGCACAGCCGCTGCTCCTTACCTTGGACGAGGGGTATCTCCTCACCGCCGCCCTTCCTGACCTTGAATGTGGGATGGCTCCTCTAGGCCCTCCTGCGCCTGCGCAGCCACTGCTCCTCTGGTTGCTCCTCCCCGCCGCCGGCCCTGGCCTCGGGTTCGGGATGGCTCCTCAGGGTCACCGGCCCTGGCCTCGGGCGCGAGGTGGCTTCTCCCGGCTGCCCCTGACCTTGGACGAGGGATGTCTCCTCCCGGCCTTTCCTGCGCCGTTGCAGCCTGGCACTCTGGGCCGCTGTCCCTGACTTCGGACATGGGGTAGCTCTCGGCCGCGCTTAGTGCGCAGGGCCGCTGCCGCCGCCGCCGCCTCCGCCGCCACCTGCGCTTAGTGCTCCAGCCCCCACCTAATACCTGTTATGATTTTAAGTGGGCTTTCCCCGTGACTCAGGAATAAAGAATCTGCCTCCCAATGCAGGAGATGCTGGAGACATGGGTTCAATCCCTGGGTTGGGAAGATACCCTGGAAAAGGAAATGGCAACCCACTCCAGTGTTCTTGCCTGGGAAATCCCATGGACAGAGGAGACTGGTGGCCTAAAGTCCATGGGGTCTCAGAGAGTCAGACACAACTTAGTACACACACACACACACACACACGCACGCACACACACACGATTTTAAATATTATTAGTTCCCACATAAAATGAAACTAAGGAAGAATTCTATTCCTAATCCTCTGAAAGGAAGGTCAGAAAAACTTGATTTTTTTTTTAATCTCACCCTCTCCTCTCCTCTCCCCATAAAAACTTGATTTTTACCTGATCCTCTATGTTCCATGATAACAACTGCACAAACATCATGAACCCTGAAAATTATATGATTTCTGTGACTATAAAGCAATGAAAATAGTTACTATAGGAAGACGATGAGGTTATAGGGGATTTTAAAATCTTTACTCAGGGTATGATTTATTATACCACCAACTCAATGGACATGAGTTTGAGCAATATCTGGGAGACAGTGAAAGACAGGCAAGCCTAGAGTGTTGCAGTCCGTGGGGTCACAGAGTCAGACAGCACTTAGCGACTGAACAACACACAGAATGAATTATTAGCTGTATACATAATATTTTAAATTGTGTTTCTCCCTAACTCAGAGTTGCTCTGTTTTCCTTGATAAAAATTAATAGAAAATGAAATAAATCTCCTGACACCTTGCCCTTTGACTGCTTCTCTTCCACTGAATGCTTCTAGAAAATAGTCATGGGATCTCAGAGTTCAAAGAAACATCTGAGGTCATCTTATCCAAAGACAACCACCCACAATGTACTTAGGACGTGATAGTCCAGTGATGGGTAACTCACTTCAAAACAGAATTCCCCGGTGTTGGATGAAACGTATACTGAGCTGAAGGTTGTACTCTCCGCAGTGCAAAACAAAGGTTAGGTTCTTCCCTTTAGAGCCACAAAGAACATGAGCATCCCTTGTATTTTTCTTAAAATAATAATCTATCAGCTCATTGCAAACTGCTCTTAAAATACCTCCACCACACTATCTCAGAGGCCCCAGTCCAGCACATGCCAGGGTTGATTCAAAGCCCAGCCATAGCGTCCTTCTGTCTTATCAGGCCATCCTTCCATTTCCACTACACTGATTTTACTACACTAATTACCACAATGGGTGTATGGAGGCAGGGACTCCGTAGGTAAAGATGATTGTCTTACCACTTGAAATTTCAAGAGGAGAACCTCCAGGCACAGTTAACAAACAGCCCTGTATACTCACAGGAGCCAGACATCACCAGGGGCAGCTCAGCCACTCGTGGAGGTGAATCAGACAGCACCGGATCGAAGTAGACAAACGTGTCCTCCAGGGAGAGATCTGATGGAGAGGATAAACATACATTCAAAGCTGGGAAAACCTGGAAACTCAAGATGAGATCCCAACTTAAAAAGGTGAGATCAGTCAGCAACCCTGCTGTGTGTATATCTGGAGCTGGTTCTTGTTGGATACGGACCACGCGGTCCTTAGAAGGGATGACCTGGACCAGGAATGGAACCAGAATGACTGGAAGTCTCCCCGCTCGGTAGTGGTGTGACGAAGGCCGGCTCCGTAACCCTCTCAACCAGTCAGAGCGCTGCTATCAGTTCCATCTGAAGACGATCACCCTTGGGCAATGAAGATCAGGTAACATACACGAGCCCCTCCGTATGCAAGTACCATCTGGCGTGGAGTGAGATGCTTGCATCTTGTCCGTGTCATTGGCATTGTCTGAGAGCTCCCGGTGCCCAGACTTAGCCTGTTTCCTGAGTGTGTTTTAACCCACTTCCCTCCCGAGGGCAGAGTTCTCAGCTGCGTCAACCCAGATTTCAGGATTTCTCGGGAGACCCCTAATCACAAACAGCCTGTCCCTTTGTCCCATTGGTAAATTCATCTATCCAGGTTTCCTCATGGTTTGTTCAGAAAACAACTTGTTCATCTTCAAGGAACCCAGAGGACTCTGGACCGCTGGGATCTTCAGAGCCTCCCAGATGCCGTAGTGTAGACAACACAGCACCCCGGGGACTTGTCTGCAGGTGCTGAGGCAGAGGGGAGACCCTGGGCAGTGATGCGGAGGACAGAGAGGCATCTCAGCTGAGCTGAGGGCCGGGCGTGAAGCCATAGCAGAGAGAGATAGTCACAAGTCTGCTCCCCGTCGTGGTCAGGGGAAGAGCCAGGGAAAAATAGAGATCTGTGCTCGACACTCCACGAGTCTAGACACAAACAAAAGCCAGCCCAGTACCAGTTAACCAAGGTTAGCGCTCAGCAGGGGCGGGGGTCATTCTTTAGCTTTGGGCTGTTCAAGGTCCTCCATCTGGTGGGCTTTGGGACCACTGCACATGAGCCCAGGCTCCAGACTCCCCTCCATGGGGACTTGATACTTAAGGCAGCAACAGGGCTCCTCCAGACTGCTCCACGGCGGCAGGTATTGCCTGTGTGAGGCAAGCGGGCTAGAGGGACCAGGCACTTGGTCCTCCAGCAGCCCGAGCGGTTGGCTCAGTGGTCCCGTGGCCACATGGGGAGAGGTGGCTGCAGCCACAGGCTGCTGGAGAGGCAGATGGCAGAGACGGGAAGGAGACAGAGGAGGAGGAGGGTTGGTGACGCAGAGCACAGGGAGCACAGTGTTACAGACGGAGCATCCTGTCCACCCATTAGTCACGGGCTCTGCCATTGTACTCTTCATCCTACACAGACTATGTTTGAGCCTGTCTTCATGGCATCCTATTGCTCCAGGATCCAGGGGCAGGGGGTGTGGAAATGGGAGGCAGGGGCTGATGTTGGAGGACCCACCGTTCCCGCAAGGGGACAGAGAGACGTCCTTCCAACAAGCCAAGCTCCATCCTGGAGGGAGCACGAGGGGGAACAGCCTGACTCAGGCCTCAGCCTAGCCCTGGACCACATGGAGACTAAGCTGCAAGGCAGTGGAGCAGGGGAGAGAGGAGGCCCCAACCAAGAGGGAGGAGGAGCGTTTTATGGAAGCTGGGGGGACACGGGGCCAGCTGACCCCCAGCATCCCATCACACTGCCCTCCCCTCACCCCTGTTATATATACTGAGTATTTCATTACAGCCTAACCTGCTTGAGGCCCTGTGTTAAGATGACTCTAACCAAAAGAGGAAAGGCTAAAAAGCACGGACATAAAAACTCCTTGTGGATCTCAGCGCATGTGCTAGGAGCAGGGAGACCAGAACGCACCCTGAGCTACGCTGCTGGGCCAGCCGGAGCACAGGTCAGAGGCAGCCAGTGTCTGGGAGCCTGGGAGCTGAAAATGGAGGGCAACGCAGAAGGGCCACCATGCACAATGAAGAAGCCACACTCCTCACTGATGAACACAAGCCATGTTTGAAGCAAAAAGAAAGATCTCCAAGTGAAAAAGTAGTATTGAATCCTGGCGCTCTCTCTCAATCGGTTGGCTGTGTCCAACTCTTCTGTGACCCTAGAGACTGCAGCTTGCCAGGCTCCTCTGTCCATGAGATTTCCCAGGTGAGAATACTGGCGTGGAATGCCATTTTCTCTTCCGGGGATCTTCCCGATTCAGGGATCAAATCTGCGTCTCCTGCACTGGTAGGGAGACTCTTTACCACTGAGCCACTGGGAAAGCCCATTGAGTGTTTAGGAATTTAAAACAAAACATGGGATGTCTGGTTAACCACTAGATAACTAAGGATTGACATGGAAAGGAAAAAAGTTATTAAAGAACTGAACTTGAGAGCTGTCAGGATACAATAGGCAAGAATCTGATAAATTTTGTCCAGATGGCCGAGAACCAAATAATGTATTTCCCAAATCACCTATCATTTGCCCCCAAATATAGGAAATATCACTGCCATTTACCAATTGACTTAACACTGCATCAGGTGACATAATGAATGGGGACTTCTTAGCCAAAAAGATGTCCTGTATTTCTCAGCAATGCTTTCAGACTCTGCAAACTAATTAATTCAAAATCTGTTTTGTCTGGTCCCTTGTGTTCTCAATTAATGAGAGCTTCATGCAGTCCATCCAGGTAACAACTTCACATATCCTCATTTCCTCCAGTACTCAGAGCCAAAGGGCTTCCAACAAAAAAAAAAAAAAAAAAAAAAGAAAGAAAGAAAGAAAGAAAAGAAAATATTCATTTTTGAAAAAATATTAGATCTACATATCCAAATATCATCAGAAAGAATCTGAGGATGGGCCGCCACAAACCATTTCAACTCGAAAGGTCTCTTCATTTCTCCTTCAGTTATCAGACCAGGTCTCTGAATTTTAGTGTAGAAACCATGGTCTCAGAATGGAAGGAGAGAGTCTCAGAGCTTACCTGGGATGGAATGGATTTCAGAACCAGGAAGTCCAACAGACTGGCTTTGCAGGACAAGAAACACCAGTCCGGACCAGAATTGGTATCCAAAACCAGGGGAGACATGAATGATGGTTCTGGAGCTCACATTCTGGGGATGTCAATGTCTGACTTCTGCTCGATTTGGAAAGGTTTTATGGGAAGGCTGGAATTTGGGTGGGAAAAAGACAGTGAGAAAGGATGAGAATTTGAAGGTAGATGACTGCCTTTTCAGACAAACCCCTCTATTAACTTTTTCTCCATATTTGTTTTCTTTGACCTTTTTTAGGCATCCCAGGAAAATGACAAGCTGACATGACACCACATGTCTGTGGTGAGTTCTGTCTGCCTGGGAGGAACAGAACACAATAAAATCATGATCACAGGGCCACACAGGTGAAGACAATGTCAGCATCTGTGTTAACCTATGCACCATTACAGCCACCATCTAGGAGCATGTTTTGGAAATGTTAGACTAAGCAGGTTCTTTTCTAATAATTCTCAAAATAAATCTGCAAAGTAGAGACTACTATTAGCTTTAGGAATCTAAGATTAATCTAAATCCCTGTTTAACAGATGTGGAACATGATATTCAGACAGGCTAAGTCGTTTGCTGATTTCCCACTAGCTCATAAAAGACAGAAATGAGATTCCCATGGATTTTTTTTGAGTTCGTCAGTCCTCTCTCCCTCTCGGTCTTCCTCTCCCTGCCTCCCTTTCTCTGTCTCTCTTCCTCTCCCTGGTCTGCCTCTCCTATAAAGTCCAGCTCTTTCAATCTTATGGATTTCAGCCTGGCCCCAAGGCAGTAAAATTCACAGAAGTAATATCAAGACTTCTTATGCAATTTTACTATGATTGGTGTGGAAATCTTAAGATCCCTGGGGTAATGAAAATCACATCTCAGTAGAACAGAGATGAGAGAGAGAGAGAAAGTGGGGTGGGGGGAGACTGAGACACACAGAGAGATGAATTCATTAACATTTTAAGAAAGCAAAGGCTCAAGGTGCCAGTCCTTCTGAAAATTTCATTTCACCTCTGTTTCTGGACTGTCTTGTATTCCTTTCCCTTGAGGCTCCTGGCCCACCCTACCAGGGATCAGATGTCCCCCAGCCCAGGACAGATGCCCCTGACTGCAATTGGCATGGCCTGAAGCCGGCCAGCTGGGACAGGCAGGCGGGCGCTCCACATGTCCTCAGCCCCTGCCAGCCCTGGGAGCGCCTCATGGGGACACAGATGCCACAAGCTGCCCTCTGCTGCACCAGCTCCTCTCACAGGGATGAGCTGGCGGCGGCAGGCATCTGTCCCCCTGCTCCCCTGGGGGCCGAGACTGACCCTGGTTGCTTCCATCGGCTTCTCTTTGTTGCCACCCTCCCTGCCCTCTCTTTGGCCCTGCCTGGTGCGGGGGTTCCTAGGAAACCACACAGGCAGTGTAGTGGGCTCTGTGCCTGCCACGCCAGCCTGCATCAGAGCACGAACACTGGATCAGAGTGGGGCTGTTGGAGGCAGGAGGGAAAAAATAAGATCTCAGATTGTCAGTGCCGGAGCCTTCCCAGGGCAGTCTCGCTTCCCATGTTTGGAATGTTGCTCGCCTTGGAAACCTAAGATGTAAAAAGGGTGAAGCAGAGAGACGCAGGGTTGAGAGGAGCAGAGGATTCATCCATTTTAGCTCTGAGACCCCAGGTAACCTCTGCAGAGCACAGTTTGAAATGGCAGGTGTAACCAAGCTTCTCTGTTTTACTTATAAGAAAATTTTTGCCTCTGGAGACGGAAGACTAGCCCAGGAGACACACACTGACTTTGGCCCCAACCTTGCCTCTTCTGTCGGCCTCTGATTCCCGACGCCTGTTTTCCCAGCCATCCTTCCTCATCCAAAAAAGACTTCGCGGAAGGCGGGGGCCCACAGGCCACCTACTGCCCACTCAGTCACATCCTTCACCCCACCTGCCTCTCACCAGGCTGTTTCTAGCATGAGTAAATGTGCATTTAGGTGGAGACCATGGTCCATTTGCTAAGGTACATTTCTGTAAGTGACAAATTCCAGAATGGTGGTGCATTAGTTACAACCAATTAGCAGGAAATTACCCCTGTAAAGTGCATTCCCTGCGCTGGGACAGAAGCCAACGTGTAGCATTCACCAACTCTTACCTCATCGGGCTCAGTCGACAGTGAAGAGGTCTAAATCCAATTCAATAAAATATTTGATGCTGAGACGGAAGCTTTGGAACTATAAATTCTAGCTAGTGGGCCAGAAGGAGGTTCCTCCATCCTTCCAAGCATCAGTAGCCTCCCCTCTCCACTGTTACCGACAGCACTGGCAGCAGGAGACTCTTGGCATTCTGAAGATATGCTGACTTGTGTTCAGGTCACAGCTTTGCCACTTTTAAGCTGTGTGATCTCAAAATCATCCGTTCTCTTGTGTATAAAATAGAGACAATAGTACATACCTTGCAGGATTGTTGCATTTTAAATGTGAGGGGCTTCCCCGCTGGCTCAGTGGTAAAGATCTACTTGCCAAGCAGGAGATTTGAGTTTGATCCCTGGGTCAGGAAAATCCCCTGAAGTAGGAAATGGCAACCCACTTCAGTATTCTTGCCTGGGAAATCTCAGGGACAGAGGAGCCAGGCAGGCTACACTCCATGATGTTGCAAAAGAGTTGGACAGGACTGAGCAACTAGAAAACAAAACAACAAACTTTATAGATTGACCCAGCCCATGCTGCTGCTGCTGCTGCTAAGGTGCTTCAGTTGTGTCCGACTCTGTGCGAACCCAGAGATGGCAACCCACCAGGCTCTCCTGTCCTTGGGAATCTCCAGGCAAAAACACTGGAGTGGGTTGCCATTTCCTTCTCCAATGCATGAAAGTGAAAGTGAAAGTGAAAGTGAAGTTGCTCAGTCGTGTCCAACTCTGTGCGACCCCATGGACTGCAGCCCACCAGGCTCCTCCGTCCATGGGATTTTCCAGGCAAGAGTACTGGAGTGGGGTGCCATTGCCTTCTCCAACCCAGCCCATAAATGGTAGCTATTATTACTGTTAGCACTCCCAACATGTTAGTGGTACTGCTTAACATTTTTTTAAGCAAATAAGTATGACAGTAAGTACATGCTGTCATGCGCATGCCAAACCCTTTGCTACATCTTAGGCAGAGTTCAAAGGAGGGCAAAATATAACACTTGCCCTTAAAAAATCACTCAATAGACAGGTGGAGAAAAACATCACTATACATTCTACCACTAAAATAATTTCAAATGGGTTATAAAACAGAAGTAAAAACTAAAATCCCAAACTAGAAGAATATTGCAATATTAAATTTTGGTAACTTATCTTGGAAATAAATAAAACTTTCAAAGCAAAACAAGAAAGGCAGAAGCACACAGATGTTTATAGCAACTTTATTCATAATTGCAAAAACTTGGAAGCAAGCAAGATGTCCTTCAGCAAGTAAGTAGATAAATAAACTGCGGTATATCCAGACAGTGAAATTTTCTTCAGCACTAAAAAGATATAATCTATCAAGCCAGGAAAATACATGAAGGAAACTTAAATGCATTTTACCAAGTGAAAGAAGCCAATATGAACAGACTACACACTGTTTGATTCCAACTAGATGACATTCTGGAAAAGGCAAAACCATGAAGACAGGAAAAAATTGAGCAGTAGTTGTCAGGGGTTGAGGTGGAAGCTGGGTGGAGGTAATGAATGGCAGAACACAGAGGATTTTTATGAAACTGAAACTATTCTGATCGATACTATGATGGTTTATATGTGTCATTATACATTCATCCAAACCCACAGAATGTATCTCCAAGAATGGAGCTGAATATGAACTGTGGACTTTAGGTGATTAAGATGTGTTGATGTAGCTCCACTGATTGTCATCCATGGACCACTCTGGTTGAGGGATGTTGGTCAGGGAGAGGCTGTGCATGTCTGGGGACAAGAGGATTCTATGAGAAATCTCTGTACTTACCTCTCAATTTTGCTGTGAACCAAAAAATTCCCTGAAAATATAACATCTTAAAACAAACAAACAAAAAACAGAAGCCAGTAAGGAACAGATTTCAATACACTAAAATGTTAACAGTTTCAGGGGAAAAATAGCATAAGACAAAACATATAACATAAGCCACTTGCCTAAATATATAAAGAAATCTTATAAATCAATATTCTAAAAAGACAAAGACCCAGTAAAGTATGCAGCATTGTATGTGAACAGGCAGGAAAAGATAGAAAAGACTTAGAAATACAAAGTGATCCTCAGACTCACTGATATTTTAAAAATACAAATTAAAACAATGTGATAGGATTGTCTAGCTATGCAACCTGAGAACATTAAAATGAGGGAATATTAAACGTTGGTGTGGCTAAATTGATGCAATATTTTTGGATAGCAAATTAACTGATTTTGAGCAAATTAAAAATGAATTAAATGAATGCATTCTTTGACTCAGTGACTACTTGTTATGCATTTATTCCACAGATATACTCATATGCACAAATACATGTAGGTATTCACATATATTCACACACATACATACACGCATATACACACTTACATATACATACATATGAAAACACACCCACTTATACACCCACTGGTGTTCATTTGAATCATCAGTTAGTATGGCTAATAACTGGGAACATCTGTCCACAACTCAACAATTCATTAAATAAACTATGATGTGTATATACATATATATATGCATTGTGTGTATATACGGTGGCTCAGATGGTAAAGTGTCTGCCTACAATGCGGGAGACCCAGGAGACCAGCGAGTTAACCAGCCCAAGGTCACAGGGCTAGTTAACCGTGCAGCCTGGAATCGTCTTATATTTGTCTGACCCTGGAGCCAGTGAGGGTCCCTGGCCATTACACTTGGAGATGACAGCAAAGCAGTCCCAGTGACAGTTTCATCTAATGAAAAATAAATCAGCTCCAAAGAATGAAAGCTAAGAAAAACAAATACATCAAGTTTTTATTTGCTGTTTACAAATGGTCTGTTTACCAGTTGGGCTTCCTGGGTGGCTCAGTGGTTAGGAATCCGCTGGCCAGTGTAGGAGGTGCAGGAGATGCTGGTTCGATCTCTGGGTCGGGAAGATCCCCTGGAGAAGGAAATGGCAACCCACTCCAGTACTCTTGCCTGGAAAATCCCATGGACAGAGGAGCCTGGTAGGCTACAGTCCATGGGGTCGCAAAGAGTTGGACATGACTGAGCGGCCTCACTTTCTTTTCATATATATATATATATATATATATATATATATATATATATATGAAATACAACACAATACAGACATGAAAAAGAAGCAAGTAGATACCTGTGCTTTCACGCGAAAAAATTACCAGATGTAATTTTAAGTGAAAAGCAAGGTTAAAAAATACGCGTTGTAAACTGCCTTGCATTTTAGCAAAAATGAAAACACAAACAGAAAACAGAATACAAATCTACGTTACTTAAGCCCAGAAAAAGGAAAGCGATTCGCTGAGAGCTCTAAACTAGTGAGGTTTCTTTGGAGAGATTTACTCCAATAACTGATGAGGCTGCAGCAGCTTCGAAGACCAGCGTCACTGACAGGACTGCAAAGGGGACAGACAGGGACAGACACCGCCCAGGTCACTTCCAAGGAGGGACATCGGGCACCAGGGTCACGGAGATCCAGGACCACATGGGCAGAGCACCCCATGTCCGAGGACAGGGGAGCCATTGACCGCATGGACCCCAGTTGACATGAGAGGAGGCGGGGATGTGAATTTCTCATGTCAGATCTGGGAGTGAAAGAGGCCGGCAGTACACAGGAAACACAAACCCACACCAGCTGCTTAGGAATAAGATGCATTTTCATCTGAAAAAAAAAAAAAAAAAGAATCTTAGAACCCCAAGCACGGCCTCCAGAGGTGGCCCAGAGAAGGGTCAGAGTCTCCCTTGAACCCTTGAGAGGTGAACTGAAACAAGGGGTGGAGAGGAGCCCAAGCTAGCTCCTGCCTCCTGGTGGGGCCCAGGCTTCTGTACAGGGGCCCCCACTTCTTTGTGGGGGGGGGGCTGTGGGAAGTTTCCAACTTCCAGGGGATGTGAGAGGCCCAGTGAGGGGGGAGGGGAGGAGGTGTGATTGTGGCTCCTCCTTAACCTACTTTATTTTTTTCTTGCATAATCAGTCATGTCCAATTCTTTGCAACCCCGTGGACTGCTGCCCACTCAGGCTCCTCTGTCCATGGATTCTCCAGGCAAGAATACTGGAGTGGGTTGCCATGCCCTCCTCCAGCGGATCTTCCCAACCCAGGGATCAGACCCTCATCTCCTGCATTGCAGGTGGATTCTTCACCCACTGAGCCACTTAACCTTGAGGGGAGTGGCTAAGGACAGTTTAGGGTCATCTCAGCAGAGGTCACAGGAACCCTCAGGGGAGCACGTGACCTCAGGAGAAGGGAGAGGGCCCCCAGCCAGCCACCCTGCCTACATCAGCATCTAGTTTTCCAATTTAAGAAGAGAGATCATTGGTGGTGTCAGTGGACACCAAGGCCCTGAGTTCTCGACTCTGTGGAAGCGGCATCCAGGCCAATTCCCATGGTGGATGCTCCCCAGGGCAGTGTCCCCCAAGTGAAGGCAGAATAAGAGACCAGAGCATGCGCTGCAATTTAACAGATTAGCGCAAGAGCTCCCCATGTGGGCTGAAATCTTGCCTCATACAATTACACTCATCAGATGTGCGGGCTGGGAGCGAATGTACAAACCCTGTACCAAGAGGCAGGGGGCTGGAGAGCTGAAAGCCGACGACAGATTCTGCCTGCACGGGTTTGAATCCCAGCTATGCCAGACACTCGCTGGTGGCCCTGAGCAGCCACTTCACCTTCCTGCGGCTTCCTTCCCCAATCAGTAAATCGGGGATAAGAGTAGGGCCGACCTCAGAGGACCAGCCTGCAGAATTAGAGTCAATGTCTCTAAAGTGCTCAGCAACAGGCCTGGCAGGAAATAAGAGCTATACAGAGATGCTACTTGGATAAATGAAACGTTCACTCCTATTCTTTACAGATGCGAGAAGGACAGGCTGGAGAGATGAGTGATTTCCCCATGGTTTGTTCAGCTAGCCAGTGACCCTCCCAGTCCTGATCCAGGACTCCAGATTCTTCACCCCCTTACCCACGCATCCTGGGAGCCAACCTTCAGAGGGTCCTGCAGATTCAGGAAGTCGTCCCACCCCATGCCATCACAGCCTGACTTGGCAACCTGTCTCTTTCTGGTGAGGTCTGACCAGACCACACAGAAGAATCTGCCGAGGTCTCTGGAGCTCCAGCACTTTCTATCACAACAAAGACTGTGTGACTTACCATCTCATCAAGGAAGAAAGGACAGAAGGGAGGGACAGAGAGAGAAAGAGACAGAGAAAGACATGATACTCTTCCACCCAACTGCATCACAGTTTTGCTGTGACAATAAAAAATTATACTTTGTGCAGAAAAGAGGGGTACAGAAATGTCGAGGAGGGAAAAAATGGGCTTGAGCGCTGCCTTTCCAGCAAGCACTTAGGCACCCTGTTAATTAAACAGGCTTGTGTTGTGTGACTCCGCCACATTTGACTGCATGCTAGATCATTCATACGTGCGGACCCAGAAGCCTGAGTTCTTCTGGGAAATGTAACAGAAAAATGTGCGGTCTCTGCCGGGAAGGTTTCAGTCCGTGGAGAGAGCTGGTCATGTCCTGCTGAGGGCTTTTCCTCCAAAGCTCAGCAGGGATGCGCTTCTGACAGGTCTTCACCATCCTCAGGGGACGCTGCTCATGTTTACGAAACAGAATTGGCTCCTTCTAAGGCTGTAAATAAGCTGTGCCTGAATCACTTTTTCTTTTTAAATTTGCTTCATTTTTATTGACTGATTTAAATATATTCATTGTATCTTCCAGCTGCTAAGTCTTTTTTAAAATTTTCATTGGACTATAGTTGATTAACAATGTTGTATTCATTTCAGGTGTACTGCAAAGTGATCCAGGTATGTAAATACATCTATCTATTCTTTTTCAAATTCTTTTCTCATTTAGGTTATTACAGAATATTGAGCAGAGTTCCCTGTGCTATACAGTAGGTCCTTATTAATTATCTATTTTAAATATGTCAATACCAAAGTCTCAATTTATCCCCTTCCCACCACCTTTTTCCCTTTGGTAATGATAAGTTTGTTTTCTAAGTCTGTGAGCCCACTTCTACTTTGTAAATACGTTCATTTGTATTATTTAGCTTAGACTCTTCATCTAAGCGATGTCACGTGGTATTTGTCTTTCTCTGTGTGACTTGCTTCACTTGGTGTGGTAATCTCTAGGTCTATCTGTGTTGCTGCAGGTGGCATTATTTCACTCTTCTCCGTGGCTGAGTAATATTCCATTGTATATATTTACCACATGTCTTTATCCATTCCTCTCTCAATGGACATTTAGGTTGTTTCCATGTCTTGGCTGGGGCTTCTCAGATGGCTCAGTGGCTAAAGAATCTGCCTGCAATGCAGGAGATGCAGGAGGCCCATGTTCAGCCCTGGGTTGGGAAGATCCCCCTGGAGGAGGGCATGGCAACCCTCTCCAGTATCCTTGCTTGGAGAATACCATGGACAGAGGAGACTGGCGGGCTATAGTCCACAGGGTCACAAAGAGTCAAACACAACTGAAGGGACTGAGCAAGCATGCACGTTTCAGCTATTGTGAATAGTGCTGCAGTGAATCTCAGGCGCATGTATCCTTTTAAACCATGGTTTTCTCCTGATATGTGCCCAGGAGTGGATTACTGGGTCATTGATGGCTCTCTTTTTAGTTTTTGAGGGGACCTCCATACTGATCTCCATAGTTCTGCACCAATTTACATTCCCACCAACAGTGTAGGAGGGTTCCCTTTTCTCCACACTCTCCAGCATTTATTGTCTGTAGGCTTTTTGATGATGGCCATTCTGATCGTGTGAGGTGACGTCTCATTGTAGTTTGGGTCAGCATTTCTCTAATAATTATTGATGTTGACTACCTTCTCATGTGCCTGTTGGCCACCTGTATGCCTTCTTTGGAGAGATGTCTATTTAGGTCTTCTTCTCATTTTTTGACTGGGTTCCTTGCTTTTTTGACATTGAGGGGCATGAGCTGTTTGTGCATTTTGGAGGTTAATCCCTTTTTGGTTGTGTTTACAAATATTTTCTCCCGTTCTGTGGGTTGTCTTTTTGTTTTGTTTATGATTTCCTTTGCTGTGCAGAAGCTTTTGAGTTTAATTAAGTCCCATTTGTTTATTTTTCATTTCCATGTCTGTAGGAGACAGAAAATGATATCGTTGTGATTTATGTCAGAGTGTTCTGCCTAGGTTGTCCTCTGATTTCTCGCTACCTTAGGGCTCTTCTTTGCCTGCGATGGGTGGTTCCCTCCACAGGCCTGTTGGCACCAAACCCTCAGATGCTGAACCTACAGGTCCTTGCCCTCCATGGCAGAAGACATGACCCTCAGGATTGTAGACTTGTTCCTTGCACACATCAAGAGTCCTCCCATCACCTCAGGACCTTTGCACGTGCAGTGGCGTCTGCCTATCCCTCCAGATAACCATGTGCTGGCTCTCCCACCTCTTTCAGGTACTAAAATATCTCTTTCGCAGAGCAGCCTCCCCACACAACCCAAGTTAAAATCTCAGTCCTTTCCCCAACCTGGTTCTCCCAATCCCCTTCACATACTTTAATTTTGTCTGTGGCACAAACACCACCATGGACCTCACATCGTCTGTATTTATATGTTTATTATCCGTCTCTCCTCCAAAGAGGAAGGATTGTGTCTGTGTTTATCTGAGCCCTGTGTGCTCGTGGCAGCTGCTAGAGTCACTGACACTTGGAAGATACTCTGTCAATGACTAAGGCTCTAACTGTAGAAGAGGAATTTTCTCCTGGGAAGTCAAGGAGAGCAGGGGAAAGAACAAAGATCTGCAATCAGAAGGTGGAGTCTAGGCTCTACTCCTTATTACCTGGGGGCATCAGTGAAATTCTATAACTTCTCCTCTTTCATCTATAAAGTGATATAAGATCTCACCCCATCCTACATAGGATGGATTGTGATGACCTACAGAGGATGCGTGCGTGCTCAGTTGCTCAGTCCTGTCTGACTCTTTGCAACCCCATTGACTGTAGCCTGCCAGGCTCCTCTGTCCATGGGATTTTCCAGGCAAGAGTACTGGAGTGGGTTGCCATTTCCTTCTCCAGGGGATCTTCCCGACCCAGAGATCGAACCAGCATCTCCTGCACCTCCTACACTGGCCAGCGGATTCCTAACCACTGAGCCACCCAGGAAGCCCAACTGGTAAACAGACCATTTGTAAACAGCAAATAAAAACTTGATGTATTTGTTTTTCTTAGCTTTCATTCTTTGGAGCTGATTTATTTTTCATTAGATGAAACTGTCACTGGGACTGCTTTGCTGTTATCTCCAAGTGTAACGGCCAGGGACCCTCACTGGCTCCAGGGTCAGACAAATATAAGACGATTCCAGGCTGCACGGTTAACTAGCCCTGTGACCTTGGGCTGGTTAACTCGCTTTAAAACAGATCGAAGATAATAATAGCAGCTGATTCATAGGTTTAATGTGGACAATGTGTGCAATAATGCACGTGAAACTCTTAACAGATGTTTAGGGTTAATATTTTTATTGACTAAAGTGGTTTCTCTTTCTAAGGGAGGTATTTCTCTGTTGGAAACCGTTTTTATTTTTAAATACAAATGGAAAGAGGCCTTCTTGAAAGTGTTTTGCATTTTTGAAACATGATCTCTTGTGTTGGGTGATGGGGTAAATGCTTAAGTTCATGTTACAAGATACTAATAGCAAAAGTATAGCTCTTAACTCAATTTTTGTCTTTTAATAAAATTAAAAAATAAACTACCATTGCTCTTGACTTTATATATGTATATACATTTACCATCGCCTTGCTTGAACTTATGGGCACATCAGCTCAGTGTTTTGTAATCTCTCCTGTGGAATATAGTGTTATAGTGTTTATGTTTATAATCTTCTTGAGCTGGCAGCTCTCATTTTGCCAACTCTAGACATGACTCAACAGTGAATACTAATCAACATGTTTCTCTTTGAGCTCAGAGACTGGTGAACGTCAAGAGGTGCTCAACAAGACAGAGGGAGGAAGAAGCGAATTAACCTTAGCTTTATGCCTTTTCTGGGCCAGGCCTGGCAGCTTCTCTTCATTACAGCAACTAATCTCATTCTCACACCAGATCTTTGAAAGAAACGACGCCATCCTTGATGGAGAAATGAGAAAATAAAGTCATGGTAAAGTTAAGTAAGTGGTCCACAGCCAGAGCTAGTAAAAGCCAGAACCCAAATCCTGAGAAATGGGAGACTGGCTCATCCATTTGACAAACACCTATTTTGTATCCATCATACACCAGGCACTGTTCTAGACAGTGGGATTAAAGCAACAAGAAAACACAGCATTTGCCTTTATGGAAGCTGTATTCTAGTGCAGAAGCACAGATAAACACACCTACATACTGTAGACAGAGGTGTAGCTCTAGGTGTCGACATGGACCTAGATAGATACCTGGTTATGGTACAGGCATATAGCTGTGTGTATGGACATAAATCGGAGAAGGCAATGGCACCCCACTCCAGTACTCTTGCCTGGAAAATCCCATGGACGGAGGAGCCTGGTAGGCTGCAGTCCATGGGGTCGCACAGAGTCGGACACGACTGAGCCACTTCACTTTCACGCGTTGGAGAAGGAAATGGCAACCCACTCCAGTGTTCTTGCCTAGAGAATCCCAGGGATGGGGGAGCCTGGTGGGCTGCCGTCTATGGGGTTGCACAGAGTCAGACACGACTGAAGCGACGCAGCAGCAGCAGCAGCAGCATGGACATAAACAGGGCTTCCCTGGTGGCTCCAACAGTAAAAAGCCCACCCGCAATGCAGGAGACCAGGGTTCAGTCCCTGAGTCGGGAAGGCTCCCTAGCAGAAGGGAATGGCTATCCACTCCGGTACTCTTGCCTGGAGAATCCCAGGGACAGAGGAGCGTGGTGGGCTATAGTCCATGGGATCGCAAAGAATCAGACATGAATGACTGAGTGACTAACACTTTCACTTTGGATATAAATATGCCCTGGAGAGAGACATGGAGAGAAACAGGCGGTCATGAGTTAGCGCTCAGGGGAAGAGAATGATGAAATGTGTTTCAGACTGTGTAATGGGGAAGGCCTTTCAGGAGACCCCTGAGTGTGATGAACAAGGGTGACTGTTAAGAATCAGGCTGTAGGGGACGGTAGGGGGGACTGTAGCGGACTGTAGGGGGCGGTAGTGCCAGCAGTGTGGAGGTTACTGCCTGGGTCGCAGGAGGAGAGCAGGTCCCATGAGTGGGAGTCACACCAGCAGCAAGAAGTGGCCCCTCATTAGTCACACTAAAAGTCACACCAGAATCCCCTAAGGAACTTAAAGGCAGTTCTTTTACAGAAGATTCATTGATCTAAAGGGTTTGTAGACAACAACATAGAATGTAAGCCAACACATGGCTTTCCCAAGTTATCACAACAGTGATAAAATGGTATAAACACAACAGATCCTGTCTTACAATCCACTCAAAAATTATAAGGCATCTAAGGGTCTCAGGCGAATTGCATTCATTATGCAATTATGACAGCGTGGCCACTGAAAGTGCAGGCCCTTTTTCCTCTCCAAGCCTGGTGGTCATCCTGTTTTGCAGAGAGGATCTTACCCAGGATCACTGAGCCATCCAGCTGGGAATGACACCCACACCCACTTACAGTCAGAAGTGCTTTCATTTGTTATTTCATATTTATGCACATAAAAGCGGAAGATGATTTATCTCTTCGTTGAAAGAATGGCCACAATCAGCTTTGTGGTTTCGGGGACGGGGAGGGGAGGGTAAGATAAAAGTGGTAAAAAGGCACAAACTCCTAGTTATAAGATAAATACAGACAGAGTATGTGATGTACAACATGATAAATATAATTAACACTGCTATATGTTATGGGTGAAAGTTGTTAAAAGGGTAAATCCTAAGAGTTCTCATCACAAGGAAAAAACTCTATTTCTTAAATTTTAGATCTACGTAAGATGATGGATCCTATGGATGGAGGAGCCTGGTAGGCTGCAGTCCATGGGGTCGCTAAGAGTCGGATATGACTGAGCAACTTCACTTTCACTTTTCACTTTCATGCATTGGAGAAGGAAATGGCAACCCACTCCAGTATTCTTGCCTGGAGAATCCCAGGGATGGGGGAGCCTGGTGGGCTGCTGTCTATGGGGTCGCACAGAGTCGGACATGACTGAAGTGACTTAGCAGCAGCAGCAAGATAATGGATGGTGGCTAAACTCCTTGTGATAATCATTTCCTGTTGTGTGTGAGTCCGGTTATTATGCTGTTCGCCTTAAATGTACACTGTGGTGTGCCCACTGTTGTATGTGTGCTCAGTTATGTCTGACTCTCTGTGACCCCGTGGACTGTAGCCCGCCAGGCTCCTCTGTCCATGGGGCTCTCTAGGCAAGGATACTAAAGTGGGTTGACATTTCCTATTCCAGGGGATCTTCCTGACTCAGGGATTGAATGTACATCTCCTTTGTCTCCTGCATCAGCAAGTGAATTCTTTACCACTGGGCCACCTGGGAACTATATCCATTATATCTCAATAAAAATGGAAGGGAGAAAAATAGATGACCACAGTGCTTAAGACTTCCCTGGTGGCTCAGACGGTTAAGCACCTGTCTACAATGTGGGGGACCCGGGTTTGATCCCTGGGTCGTGAAGATCCCCTGGAGAAGGAAATGGCAATCCACCCCAGTACTATTGCCTGGAAAATCCCACGGACAGAGGAGCCTGGTAGGCTACAGCTCATGGGGTCGCAAAGAATCGGACACGACTGAGCAACTTTACCTTACCTTACAGTGCTTAAACATGTATCTCCACCTTCCCTAACATTAAGCCTAACTTTTTTTTTCTCCCTACAAAACGTGAGATCTTAGTTCTCTGACCAGGGATCAAACCCCTGCCCCTTACAGCAAAAGAGAGTCCTAACCACTGGACCATTAGGCAAATCCTTTACCACCCACTTTTGATGAAGTTCCTCTCGGGTAGACACAGACTAGAGCGGCTAGTCAGAGTGTCCAGAGGCAGAGGGAAAACTCCTTATCGGACGGTCTGACTACAGAAAATGTAGAAATAAATCTTCTTTAATGACTTCCAAAAGCACACCCTGGTAGTTTACTTTGGTCTTGCTCTGTTCTTGCTTTTTTGTTGTTGATTTTTTTTTAACAACTTCAGACTAGAAGATTTGAGTATTTGGGGGTTTGTTCACTTTTCAGTTAGAACTCAGAAAATCATCTTTCTTACTTCAAAGATGAGCACAGCATGCCTTACAGACCGAGTTTAGCCAGAAGTGAAATTTGAGAGCTTCCTCAAATGCTTTGTTATGTTCTGTAGAAACGAGACACACTCAATTATGGCAAAATAAGCACAACCTCTAATGTCATGCATGTTAATAAAAATTTTGGAGAGTTCACAGGAAAGTTTATGGTGTGTTCTTTAAACTAGGGTATTTTGCTGATTGGTCAGTAATTACAAGATCTTGGACCTTGCTGAATTCATCAGCCATGTCCTACATAAGCACTGTCTTTTGCATCTAGAGTAATATGGAGAGGGGAGTTGGGATGGGGGGAGGATTAAGAGGAAATAAACAAGGATGCATAAAAGCCCCAGAATGTTTCTTAATGCCAGAGCCCAAAAGTCATAGGGTGGAAAATACATGCATTCATATACGTGTACAAAAGCATTTACATAGGTGTGTGTCTAAAATAGCTACAGCATTAGATTAGATATGCTGACCCCATCGATTGCATTCTAAAGAGCAGTAGAAAAAGAACTGGGCAGCATTTCTATTCTTGCATCTGCTATTAGAAAATTCTCCGATCTCAGGAGGGCAACCCTCTCTCTGGGCCCCATTTTCCACAACCATTAAAGAAAGAGACAGCTTTCTCTGATCACTAAGATCTTCCTTTGAAAATGTTTTTGACCCCAGGGCTGTGTTTAGAACTCATGAAGCAAGAAATCAGCCACTTTTAAAGAATTGCTACTCTGACCTAGAAACGTTCCATGGTTTGTCCTCTGTTCTCCCTTTGGAGCAGACATTTAAATAAAAATGAAAGGAACTGCCACTGTTTTTCTAAGCACAGTGTGTAATGAGGGGAGTGGTTATCTGGGCAAAAAGAACAGCTCATTCCTCAGTTTTTAAAATTAGCACTTCTCCTCCCTCTAGTGGAAATGTGATGCACTTGCTGTAAACCAAATGGACGTCCTTGGAGTTGGTGATGGACAGGGAAGCGTGGCATGCTGCAGTCCATGGGGTCGCAGAGAGCCTGGACACAACTCAGCGACTAAACTGAACTGAAAAGTTAAGTGTTCGTCAAACAAAATAGAGAAGAAGAGTTAGCATGAATGAGTCCTAATACGGGATCAAACCAAACTCAATTTGTTACAATGTTTTCGTACACCAATATCTTAAATATTCTACTTGTTTAAAAACTTCAAGATTAAAAATGAAAACCTGCAAAACAGATTTGGACACACAATCTGCAAATGAAATAAGCAAGTCTAAATTAGATGTTTTGTACTTAATTTATACTTTGTATTTAATTTTCTGGTAGGCATGTATGGATGTGAGAGTTGGACCATAAAGAAGATGAGCACCAAAGAATTGATGCCTTTGAACTGTAGTGCTGGAGAAGACTCTTGAGAGTACTTTGGACAGCAAGGAGATCAAACCAGCCAATCAACCCTGAATATTCATTGGAAGGACTGATGCTAAATACTTTGGCCACCTGAGACAAAGAGCTGACTCATGGGAAAGACCTTGATGCTGGGAAAGATTGAAGCTAAGAGAAGGGGGCAACAGAGAATGAGATGGCTGGATGGCATCGCTGACTCAATGGACATGAGTTTACGCAAACTCAGGGAGATGGTGATGGACAGGGGAGCCTGGAGTGCTGCAGTCAGTCCATGGGGTCGCAAAGAGTCAGACACAGCTGAGCAACTGAACAACAATGATTTAATTTATACCCTCAAAAATGCAAAAATCAGTTCACTTATGAAAATTACTGAGTCAAAGCAGTCACTGAATGGGACAAGCCCTTAGGAAGGAGAGTTAAAAGACAGTGTTTGGGCAAGAATTGTCCATTTCAACTCAGTTTAATGCATAGGTACTTATTCTATGTATCTTCTATCTTTCTGAAACCTTTCTTGACTCCCCAGGCAAAGTAAACTGTCCCCTTACTTGTAAGCACCTCCTGCAGCCACAGGAAGTATGTCAACAGTGGTTTGTGGGCACATTCAAATTTCCACCTGGACAATGCACTCCTTATGTGCCTCCTTCTCATGGCTGGAGAGTGACATCAAGTGACATAGCTGGAGAGACTACGACTTCAGAAAGTGAAAGTGAAAGTCGCCCAGTCATGTCTGACTCTTTGCGACCCCATGGACTATATAGTCCATGGAATTCTCCAGGCCAGAATACTGGAGGGGGTAGCCTTTCCCTTCTCCAGGGGATCTTTCCAATCCGGGAATCAAACCCAGGTCTCCCACATTGCAGACGGATTCTTTGCCAGCTGAGCCACCAGAGAAGCCCAAGAATACTGGAGTGGGTAGCCTATTCCTTCTCCAGAGGATCTTCCCAACCCAGGAACTGACCCAGGGTCTCCTGCATTGCAGGCACATTCTTTACCAACTGAGCTATGAGGGAAGCCCACAACTGAATTCAGTTGCTGAATTCAGCCTGAGTCAGTCTGACCAGAGCCCTGGTTGGTCCTCTTTCTCCAGGGAAGAGTTGTAATAAGGTCTGCACATTAAAGAGTGTACAAAGTGAAGGCCGATCACTCAGGAATTAGGTTGAGGATCTAAAGCAATAACTCAGAAGACAGAAGCTTCACTCAATGAGACCAAAAGCTGCACACAGTTGCTCACCTTTCACATCAGTCTTGAGCACTGCCAGGCATTACCAGAACCTGAGGGGAGCCTCTTACCTGGAAAGGGCAAATGAAACAAACAAGGCAACTTCAGTGCGCATCGACAGATGAACAGATGAGGATGTGGTCTATACGGATAGGGGGACACCACTCAGGCACAGAAAAGAAGGAAATGAGGCAATTTACAGCAACACGGACAGCCTTGCGGAGGACCACACTGCGGGAAGAAAGACAGAGAAGGAGAAACACCACGTGACATCGCTTACGTGCGGAATCTTAAAAAATGACACAAATGAATTTCTTTACAGAACAAAAACAGACTCAAAGACACTGAACACCAAGGTAAGCTTACCAAAGCGGGAAAGGGTGGGGAAGGGATAAACTAGGAATTTGGGGTTAACAGATACATACTACTGTATATAAAATAGATAACCAACAAGGATCTACTGTAAGCACAGGGAACTATTTTCAGTATCTTCTAACAACCGATAATGGATAAGAATCTGAAATATATATATATATATATATATATATATATGTATAGTAGTAGTTTAGTTGCTAAGTCACGTCGGACTCTGATTCCACGGATGGTAGCCTACCAGGCTCTTCTGTCCATGGGGATTGTTACAGACAAGAATACCGGAGTGGGTTGCCATTCCCTTCTCCAGGGCATCTTTCCGACCCATGGTTTGAACCTGGGTCTCCTGCATTGCAGGCGGATGCTTTACCAACTGAGCTATGAGGGAAGCCATATATATATCAGTTCAGTTCAGTCCAGTTCAATCACTCAGTCATGTCTGACTCTTTGTGACTCCATGAACCACAGCACGCCAGGCCTCCCTGTCCACCACCGACTCCCAGAGTCTACTCAAACTCATGTCCATTGAGTCGGTGATGCCATCTATCCATCTCATCCTCTGTCATCCCCTTCTCCTCCTGCCCTCAATCTTTCCCAGCATCAGGGTCTTTTCAAACGAGTCAGCTCTTCACATCAGGTGGCCAAAGTACTGGAGTTTCAGCTTTAGCATCAGTCCTTCCAATGAACACCCAGGACTGATCCCCTTTAGGATGGACTGGTTGGATCTCCTTGCAGTCCCTTGGACTCTCAAGAGTCTTCTGCAACACCACAGTTCAAAAGCATCAATTCTCTGGTGCTCAGCTTTCTTTATAGTCCCCACACACATATAAAATAAATATATCTGAGAGATGGACAGTTTCCTGCCCTATCAGTGTCAAGGATGTCAGAGCCATCAGTGACTGCAGCCCCCCAATGTGAGCTGGTGAGCCCTAAGGGCACTCAGAAAGGACCCTCAGACTTCAGCCACTCCCCCCGGGGAGTCCCAAGGGAGACAAAATGTGAAAATCGAGATCGAGGAAGGAATACTGGCCCCTGACAGCTGAGATGCAAATAAAAGAAATGATTGCAGTGAATCCATACTCTCCCATCTTCCCAGGAGAGCGCTGAATTCTTGGCTGCTCTCAGGCACTCCCATTCAATCGTGACTCTGAAGACACCCTGAGAGTCTATGTGCCCTGGGGAGGGAGCTCCAAGGCCTTGAACCCAGAGCTGGAAGAGGACTGTGGGGCTGGATGGGAGACAAACACTCCAGAGACCTGAGCACCAAGGAAACCTACACCGAGGCCAGGTTCCTTAGAAACAGCCACAAAAAAAAACAAATCTCAATCGCCCACATGGGCAGGGCAACCCTCTTCCAACTAGAGAGAATACACGGTAACTCTCACCCACCCTTCCCCTGCCCCAGCTTTGCTGAAATGACACTTCTGGCCCCAGGCACCCAGATGCCATCCTGGGGAGAGGCCAGCGTGGATCTTTGAAGACAGAAATTGGAGCCCCTCAGCTTCTCTCTAAAAGAGTCCACGTTACTTAAAGGGGATGTTAGGAGATCAAATGCTAGGGAGGTTGAAACTCGATAGGACTAAAGACTTTTATGTCTAGTAACCAGTTATGTTGCTGGTGGAAAAGACCAGATTATTTTTAGGTATCATAAAGAAACAATATCTCCTCCTAGTTATAGATCTCAGAGGCAGACTGAATGAATTTCATAAAGTTACTATGCTTTTAAAGTGAGAGGGAAAAAAAAAAAAAGCTTTCCTGGGGCAGGGGGTGGGGGTGGTGGGAGGCCAACCACCATTTCTCCTTTCCCTGTTCATTCTGAGAAAATAAGTATATGAAAAACACTGCATTTGCAGAGGGCTTCTCAGGTGGCTCAGTGGTAAAGAATCTGCCTGCCAATGCAGGAAACCCAGGTTCGATCCCTGGATTGGGAAGATCCCCTGGAGAAGGAAATGGCCACACTACTCCAGTATTCTTGCCTGGAGAATCCCATGAACAGAAGAGCCTGGTGGGCTACAGTCCGTAGGGTCACACAGAGTCGGACACAACTGAGTGACTGAGCATGCGTTTACAGAGCCCTGAAGATTAAATAAATTCGCTTGGGGATATATATGTCCGTGTGAGGCACAGCTTAGTGTCTGACTCCTGGGTTCAAAATTTAAAGAAAAACAAGTCTGAATGGGAAGCAAACCAAAGACATAAAGACCCTTATCTCCTAGCACCCATGAAGCCATACTGCTGCTCAGCATGGAATTTCCATTCTGAATCAGCCAACCTTACTTATAATTAAAAGGGTTTTAGCCATACCTTCATTTTTGCTGAAATTTAAATCCTGGGCTGTCTGGGGGGGGGGAGGGGAAGTATTTTTGATATTTACATCTTAGGTGCAAGAAAACTTTTTTAAGATTTTTTTTTTTAATGTGGACCATTTTTAAAGTCTTTACTAAATTTGTTACAATGTTGCCTCTAATTTACATTTTGGTTTTTTGGCCGGAGGTATGCGGGATCTTAGCTTACCAAGCAGGGATCAAACCCACACCTCCTGCATCGGAGGGCAGAGTCTTAACACTGGATCACCAGAGAAGTCCCTTGGTGCACCCTGCTTAGCATTTCAGTAAAGGATTAACCCTAGTGTACTTAATCAATACCAGGACTTCCCAGGTGGCTCAGAGGTAAAGAATCTGCCTCCCAATGCAGGAGACCTGGGTTCAGTCCCTGGGTTGGGAAGATCCCCTGGAGAAGGAAATGGCAACAGTGTTTCCCAGTGTTCTTGCCTGGGAAATCCCATGGACAGAGGAGCCTGGTGGGCTGCAGTCAGACATGACTGAGCGACTAAACAATTATTTAATCAGTGCACATTATACCTAAGCACATGTTATGGGTACAGACACACAAATGTTTGAGAGCATTCCACCCACCCACAGTAGAACTTCTCTCAAAATTGTAATCGAGCCTCTCAAACCCTGCCACTGTTTTATCAGCTAAGTTTATGTAATATTCTAAATTCTTGGTTGTCATTTCAATAATCTTTACAGCATCTTCACCAGTAGAGTCCATCTCAAAAAACCACTTCCTTTGCTCACCCATTAGAAGCAGCTCTTAATCCATTAAAGTTTTATCGTAAGATTGCAGTCATTCAGCCACATCTTCAAGCTTCACTTCTGATTATAATTCTTTTTCTGTTTCCACCACACTGCAGTTCCTTCCTCCTCATGAATGTTCTTTTTAAAACATATTCATTTATTTATTTGGGTGCATCTGGTCTTAGCTGTGGCACTCAGGATCTTCACTGCACCATGCAGGCTCTTTCACTGTGGCTCTCAGGAACGACAGAGGATGAGATGGTGGGATGGCATCACCGACTCAGTGGTGAGCAAGCTTTGCGAGACTGTGAAGGACAGGGAAGCCTGGCGTGCTGCAGCCCATGGGGTCGCAAAGAGTCAGATACAACTTAGCAACTGAACAACTAGGACTCTCTAGTTGAGATGCTAGGGCCCAGTGCTAGCGGCACTCGGGCCTAGCTATTGTGGCAGGTAGGGTCTTAGTTCCCTAACCAGGGATCAAACCTGTGTCCCCAAAACTGCAAGGTGGACTCTCAACCACTCAACCACCAGGGAATTTCCATGAATGTTCTTAATGGAATCTAGAATAAAGCTTTATGAAATGCATTCCTTAAATAATGACTTGAAAGTCTTCTTGATCCATGGGCTACAGTACGGGTGCTGTGTTAGCAGGCGTGACAACAGGATTCATCTCATTGTACATCTCCATCAGGCTCTCAGATAAGCAGGTTTATGTGGGTTATCCCTGGTGAGGGAACTAAGATCCTGCGTGCCAGCTCATTTGTCAATGAGCAGCACTGATAGACTTGCTCGACATAGGGTTGCCTCCATCTTTCAACTTGTAAGTAACACAGTATCTGGGAAGCACAATAAAGCAGAGGGCAATAAAACATTGCCCGTTAAGTAAATACATTCCACTTCCTTGAAGCACATTATGCAGATACGATGAAAAATTTTTATGTGAGTTACTGATCATTTCCTTGGCATATATTCCAAAAAGATACCAGGGTCTAAACATTTAAAAAATGCTTCACAACTGTTGCTAGAGGAGAGAGACATTTCACAGAGAGAAGCGTCAGCAAAAATCGAGGATTCTAGTGTAGAAAACAACAAAACAAGCAAGAAATCCAGACACCTGCCTCTACGAAGGGAAGCAAACAGAGAAGGTGAGCACTGAGGTTGCGTGCAGAAGCCGTGTCCCCAGATGGATGCACCCTCCAGGTTGGAGCCCCAGACACTCACCCATGCCCAGAGCTTACCCGTTCTCATAAGTGACGGCCGCCCCCTCATTCTGCTTCCCCAGCTGTGTAGGATCACTGTCCTCACTGACTCCCAAATGCCTTACCACCATCCTGAATAGCAAGCGGTGTGCAGGGTTAAAAGGGGAGGGGGGCCACCCTCCCCCTGACATTCCTAATCCCCTTCTGCTCATGGAAAGGACCTGTCACGGAGTGGTCACTTGGCCACTCCAGGGGTAAGAAAGACTTGGAAATTCCTGGCAGTGACATGTCAAACTCAAAGTTCTATCACTGTGGCAGAGATGAAGAATAAATATTTGGGACACTCAAGGTCTATTTCAGGAACAGAAACAAAAGTGATAACAAAACAAAGCCAAACAGGTGATTCCTTGTTATCGTCTTCCAGGCAGGAGGTGCTATCTCATACTCAGTGATCTTATCCCTTTCAGTATATAAAGACAAGTGGATGAAGAATTATTAGATTAGAGGACTAAATCTCTTTACAATCTGCAATGAGGAAGGGATTGCACTTTCTTGAAATGATGTTTAAAATGAAACAAAAATGCCTTCCTCTTCCTCTGAAAGCATTTTGACCACAAATTCACATCTTTTCACTTCTTTAACCCCAAATCCCCTCCCTTACAAGAGGCATACTGGGGGATCACCGTCAAGAAAACCCACACATTCTGGCCAACAGAGTAGCTTAGAAAACCACAGCAAGTTTATTCATTGGCAAGGTACATACAGAAAGCATTAAACGTTTGTTTTTAGGTGCCAGCATATGCTTTTGAAAATGTTTGAAGTCAATAACACCAACAGCCTAATTAGATACCCATCTTCACCCAAGCGTGATTTATCAGCTTTAAAAAATATTTACCTAAAGTTAAATATTTATATACGTACATATGTGCATGCTCAGTGACTTTAGTCCTGCCCAATTCTTCTTGACCCCATGGACTAGAGCCCACCAGGCTCCTCTGTCCAGAGGATTCTCCAGGCAAGAAGACTGGAGTGGGTTGTCATTTTCTCCTCCAGGGGATCTTTCTGACCCAGGGACTGAACTTGCATCTTCTGTGGCTCCTGCATTGCAGATGGAATCTTTACCGCTGAGCCACTAGGGAAGCCCATATATGTACATATACTATGCATAAATTACCTACAGTTCTTTTGAAAAATAATGATATAGCCAATATAAACTTTATTAAAATTTAAGAGTCCATGTGATAAACCTGATGATGCCTTAAATTTTTCTGAGGAGATGTCTTCTTGAGCCATTTCCCTGAAGTAGTTCACAGATTCAATCTATCTTAGAACTGGAAGGAATTTTAAGTAATCACCTAGTTCACCCAATGCCTTAAGAAAAATAAAGAATTACTGTCACTTTTTAGATCAAGTTACATGATGTGAAATAACTCACCCAAGGCCTCAAGACTATTAAGTTTCTGTTTTCTCAACTATTTTTCTTTTCTTCTAGCCAAACAAATCTCAATACCAATTGCATGTGCACTCATAAGACATTGAAGTGCAAGATAATTCATTGAGAAATCCCATTCCAGGATCCCATATCCTACTGCTTACTCAGTAGGATAAATTGCATCTGTCTAATAAAAACACATAGCAAGCGTTACATTCAGCTTCTTGGCTTCGGTTCTGATTAGTAAAACGCACCCCCTACACGGAGGACAAACAAGATGTAAACTTCAGTACAAATGCATGACTGGCTTGGCTCCGTTTAACGCATCAGTTGCTTCAGTCGTGTCCGACTCTTGCAACCCCATGGACTGTAGCCGCCAGGCTCCTCTGTCCATGGGATTCTCCAGGCAAGAATACAGGAGTGGGTTGCCATGCTCTCCTCCAGGGGATCTTCCAGACCCAGGGACGGAACCAGCATCTTTTAAGTCTCCTGCATTGGCAGGTGGGTTCTTTACCACTAGCACCACCAGGGAAGCCCTTAGAGCATCTAGCTCCATGCAGACTACTCCTTCCATCCAAAGCCATGTTTTCGGAGGAAAGGAGAGGAACGTAAATCAGCAGAACAGAATCCAAGGACTCTTGGTGTGTTTGTATTCAGAGCCTCTCGGGGTGGCCTCCTCTGCGTTTGACTTTGTAATGCTAACCAAGAGGACCCGTTTAGGGGCCAGAAGCCGTAGACACAAGCCAGACGTTTCTTGCTCAGAGTTCACCACCCCAAGATGGGTTCTGACAGCTGGGACACACAGACACGTTCTTTGGGACGCAAGCCTGCACATCCACAGGGAGCGCCATGCGGGGGGGTTCCACGGATCTGGATGACCTTCTCGGTCGCTTCTGCCCACCTTGCGCTTTCTAGAGGAGACACACCTTGGAAGGACTCAGTGGGGGTGCAGTTTAAGAACCCGTTCCAAGCAAACGTTCATTATACTTGGCAGATGGCAGCCACATGAGTCCTTTGGTCAGAACAACAGTTTAGGTAAAACTGAAATGTCCACTCTTCTGACACACAACACGCTTTACACAACTGAAATCTGGGAAAACCGCACAACCAGTTGTGGGCTTAGATGGATCAAACAGCATCAGGTTAGTAAAATGTGTTGCCTGGCCTGGAGTAACTACAATTAATTGCAATTATTTTGGATTACACTTAACACCATCTGGAGGACCTTTTCTCGTGATGGGCTGGCATCCACCACGTGGCAGCCGGGGTTCTCCATCCGCTGGTAGCACACTTCTACCCTGGAGACAGGCAGAATGAAAGAGTCAGCCCATGTGTTAACACAGCCCTTCGTGCAAATGTTGTTTTCCTACAGTAATACAAACAGCTTGAAGCCAGGTCCCCATCTGGTTGAGCTCACTCCCCCTACCCCGGGCAACTTGCTGTGCCCAGGAAACATTTAACACATCTAGTTTAATAAATGAAAAATTAATAATATTTTATAGCTAGCCTTTATTGAACGCCTAGTACTGCCAAGCCTTAGCATTCTGCATATTCTTCTCATTTTATACTCAAGAGTAACTTTTACTCTTGAGTAGAACCATTGTCATTTATCCCCATTTGGCAAAGAAAGGGGCAGACGCTCAGAGAGCTTAAGTTTCCCAGTGGCAATTTTCTCGAGTCCGCACCCTGAAGGATTCTACACAAGCCAGAGGTCCTTGGCATGAGCACTGTTTTCACTTAGGACTCTTCTGCGATTGCACAGAATTCCACCTCCTTTTCTGGTGTTAACCAGCCTTTGCATGTGCGGAATGCCCAGGGACGATCATGTGACCAAAACTCTAGCGCTTTCTGGTTAAAACGAGTACCCAGACTCAGTCATAAAAAGGAATGAAGCAATGCCACCTGCAGTGACATGGACGGGTGGACCTAGAGACTGTCACACTGAGCGAAGCAAGTCAGACAGGGAAAGACAAATATCATATATCACTTATATGTCGGATCTAAAAAAAAAAAAAAAAACAGTTCAAAGGAACCTATTTACAAAACAGAAAGAATCAGAGACGTGGAAAACAAACGTATGGTTAAGTAAGGGAGTAACTGTTAGTCACTCAGTTGTGTCTGACTCTTTGCGACCTCACAGACTGCAGCCTGCCTGCCAGGCTCCTCCATCCTGGGGATTCTCCAGGCAAGAATACTGGAGTGGGTTGCCATGCCCTCCTCCAGGGGATCTTCACCACCCAGGGACTGAACCCATGTCTCTTGTGTCTCCCATGCTAGACAAATCACTTAACCTTTTGAGCATCAGTTTTGGAAGCTGTAAAACATGGCTAATATTGTCCTTGCAAGGGTTACAGAGCATCAGAAGTAAAAGCCTGACACACAGGGAGCCCCTAGCAGGTAAGACTCACAGTGTGGTCATCAGACAGTGCTCATGTGTGTCCCGTTACAATGGCCCAGAAAGGCGTGTGGTCTCACTCAGATTCACCCTGCCGCTGACACAGCCAGGACTAGGAGGAAGGTATCCCCTGGCTACAGAACAACCTCACTGGAGCCACAGGGAATCGACCCAGGGGAAGGGGTGACTAACTAAGAGGACACTGCCTCGCTGGTTTGGAAAATGGGAGCCATGTCATCTCCTCCATTCTCCTGGAGTCAGTGCTGTTTCTGGGTCATCACCACAGCCAGAAACCCCTGCCCCTCACATCACATCAGGACACCTACTTTTGACGAAATATGCTGTTGGTCTCCAGCTCAGCCTCCTCTCTGGTCTTCTCCATGCCTCGGCCCTCAATCCTCTGCATCCTCTCCTCAGGGCTCACAGTGAGCAGCAGGACCAGGTCGGGTTTGAGCAGGTCCCTGGGCCACTGGTATATAGGGTGATGGACGGGGGGCAGGTGCTGGAGGCCCCCACTCACCTCGGTGGCTATGGCATAGGTGGCCGTGCTGTGCCAGTACCTGAGAAGGAAAGAGGTAGTGAGTTCTCCATCTGCAGAGGAAATCAAGGCAGTACATAAAAATCAGCCACTGAGGATGACAAAACCAGGGATGGCTCTGCTGAACTTGTCCTAGTACTGTACACATTAAAGAGATAAAACAAAATCTTATTTTTTAACAAATTTATAACAGATAAAAATTAGTTAGAATCAGTAACCACAATAAGAATCTGGTGCACTCTTCTCAGAGCTCCATTTTCTCAGTTGAAATTGTATGTGTGGCAAGACTACTCTATTGCTTTGGCCCTGCAGGACGCTTTCTTTTTTGAAGGCATAATGGCAGAGGATGTAGATTTATTTGGTTCAGTTCAGTTCAGTCGCTCAGTCATGTCTGACTGTTTGCAACCCCATGGACTACAGCATGTCAGGCTTCCCTGTCCATCACCAACTCCCAGAGCTTGCTCAAACTCAAGTCCATTGAGTTGGTGATGCCATCCAACCATCTCATCCTCTGTCATCCCCTTCTCCTCCTGCCTTCAATCTTTCCCAGCATCAGGGTCTTTTCAAGTGAGTCAGTTCTTCACATCAGGTGGCCAAAGTATTGGAGCTTTAGCTTCAGCATCAGTCCTTCCAATGAGCACTCAGGACTGATTTCCTTTAGGATGGACTGGTTGAATCTCCTTGCAGTCCAAGGGACTTTCAAGAGTCTTCTCCAACACCACAGTTCAAAAGCATCAGTTCTTCAGGGCTCAGCTCTCTTTATAGTCCAACTCTCACATCCATACGTGACTATTGGTAAAACCATAGCTTTGACTAGATGGACCTTTGTCAGTAAGGTAATGTCTCTGCTTTTTAATATGCTGTCAAGGTTGGTCATAACTTTTCTTCCAAGGAGCAAGTGTCTTTTAATGTCATGGCTGCAGTCACCATCTGCAGTGATTTGGGAGCCCAAGAAAATAAAGTCTGTCACTGTTTCTATTGTTTCAGTAGATTTATTTGGTAGTCTGTTGGTATTTAATATTGTGTGTTGGTCAAATAAAAATACACACGCCCATTTGGTTCCTATGGTGTTTTAAAACAGAACTTGTTGAGAAGACACAGAAGCAACCTAAGTGTCCATAAACAGAGAAATGCATAAAGAAGATGGGGGTCCATATACATGATGGAATATTACTCAGCCACGAAAAAGAATGAAATAATGTCATTTGTAGCAACATGGATGACCTAGAGATTATTATACTAAGTGACAAGTCACAGCTAGACAAATGCGTATGATGTCACTTATTATGTAGCATCTAAAATATGACACAAATGAATCGAAGATACTGAAACAAACACAGAAAACAGACTAGTGTCTGCCAAGGGGGAGGGGAGCTGAGGGATGAATGGAGTGGGAGGTTAACAGATGTAAGCTATTATATATAGAATGGATAAACAAGGTCCTGCTATTATATAGCACAGGGAACTCTACTCAACACCCTGCGATAAACCTACAGGAAAGGGAATCTCACTCAGAGGAGACCCTGAACAAAATCCACTGTTCCTCCCTTCGGGCTCTCAACCCTTTCCTACTTGACTCTGTTGAAGGATTCACTGTAAGTCAGACCTAGCCGTTTACAAGCTCTTTTTTGTCTCCTCCATTACAGAATTCATTTTTTAGTCATCGCTACATCTTAAAGCCTGAAACAAGTGTCTGGCACATAATAAGTATGCAATGAATAATGGTTTATTGGATGTGTGATAGACTGCATTAGGATTAAACCAATCAATGCTAAAGAAAACCACCCCTGAATATTCACTGGAAGGGCTGAAGCTGATGCTGAAGCTGAAGCTCCAGTACTTTGGCCACCTGATCTGAAGAGCTGACTCACTGGAAGAAGACCTTGATGCTAATAAAGACTGAAGGCAGGAGGAGAAGGGGTCGGCAGAGGATGAGATCGTTAGATAGCATCATCAACTCAATGGACATGAATCTGAGCAAACTCTGGGAGACAGTGAAAGTGTTAAGTCACTCAGTCATGTCCAACTCTTTGAGAACCCATGAACTGTAGCCCACCAGTCTCCTCTGTCCATGGAATTCTCCAGGCAAGAATACTGGAATAGGTAGCCATGCCCTCCTCCAGGGGATCTTCCCAACCCAGGGACTGAACCCAGGTATCCTGCATTGTAGGCAGATCCTTTACGGTCTAAGACACCAGGGAAGCCACTGGGAGATAGTGAAGGACAGGTAAGTCCGGCCTGCTGCAGTCCATGGGGTCGCAAAGAGTCAAACACAACTTACAGGCTGAAAAACAACAATTAGAATCATTTTATTAATTGGCATCCTTTATTACACTCTTGCCCTGTTTTTGTCATATTCCAGTTTTAAGTGACAAGATGCAAAACTCCAAATCCAGTATCAAAGGACTACAAAAACATTTAAACCTTCACAAATATTTATGAAACAGTTAATACACATCCCACTGTACAGAGGCCCCACGGCCCCATCCTTATCTGGGCTGTCCACTCACTGTATGCGATGTTTTAAAATCCCAGATTGTTAATCACTTTAGATCTGAACTACATTTCACAGTGCAAAGGACATGCTTGTCCTTTATCTACAAAATCATCCACAGTGCTATAAAAGCTGTGTGTTAGTTTACTCTCTGCCACCTACTCAGTTTGTGGATGTAGGTGAGTCTTAAATTCCTTGTCTGGAAAATGAAAGTCATGAAAGCTTTGGTGTTTTCCCCCATAGTTTTTACAAAAATAGTCAAGTGCTTATAAAAAGTGTATCACACTATCATTATAACAAAATATTTAATTCTCACTGGGCACCAGTTAAAACAAAAGCTGCATCATTTCAAATCATGACAATACCAAGAGTACTGAAAGAATAAATGTAAAAAAAGTTAATTTGGGAGTTGATCAATTCTAATGTCATTCATCCTGCAGAGTCCCTTTCCACCTCCAAAAGCATGACCACTGTAGCTGCTGCAGGCTTGAATTCTGCCTGGGGCCACTCGCGTGTCTCATTTTTGTTGTTGTCGTTTAGTTGCTAAGTCACGTCTGACTCATTGCAACCCCACTGACAGTAGCTCGCCAGGTTCCTCTGTCCGTGGGATTTCCCAGGCAAGAATACTGGAGTGAGTTGCCATTTCCTCCTCCAGGGGATCTCAACCCAGGAATAGGACCCATGTATCTTCTGTCTCCTCCATTGGCAGGAGGATTCTTTACCTGTGAGACACCAGTGAAGCCCTGTGTATCACTTACCAGACTCCTAATCACTTACAAACTTGTATTCTCACTTTTTCTATCGGATACAGCTCGTCTCCCCAGCTGAATAAATCCACGCAGGTCGAGGTTTTCTCCTTCTTGGCAACAGAACTACAATCTGCACTGCATTTTGCACGTTCTCCCCGTTCACCAAATTAAATACTCAGCTCTGAATATAGAGGCTGATACGATCTAAATGTAAAAAGCCTTCTTTATTCTAGCAAAAGCATCAGCAAGAATAGATTTTTAAAGGTAATAAGGGTGATTAAGTTGCCAACCTTAACCACAGTCACCATCAAAAATTACTCTGTCTCCCTTATTTTTTCAGCTAGATGATGGTGTTGTCTAAAATGGATTTCGTTAAAATCTTTAAACATGAACAAAACCCACTCAGACAACAAATAACTGCTCTTTTCTTCTCATCTGACAAGGTGATCTAGCATTATCTCTTTAAAGACCGAAATTGCAGACAGTTCACAGACACAAAGAAGAAAAATCAGGGGAGAATGGGGGCCCTGTTTTGCAAAGCCAGAGTCCTCTCACTGACAACACTGCAGCTCATTTTAAATAATCACAGCTTCTGGCCATCAATTTCAGACTCTTTATTATTTCGTTTTCTCCATTCCTGCCATCAGGGAAACCACATTAGTTCAAATCAAATGTAATTTGCTAATGTCTTATACATTGCTTATATAATAATGCTTTATATTTTAATAGCAATTTGTTGTTTGCAATGCATGTCCGCCTACATCAACTCATTGGATATTCATCACGAGTCTTTTTTTTTTTTTTTTCATTTTTATTTTATCTTGGAGTAGAGTTAGTTAACTATGCTATGTTAGTTTCAGGAGTACAGCAAGGTGATTCAGTTACATGTACCTATTCTTTCTCAGATTCTGGTCAGCAGGGAACGGATAAGGAATTAGGGTGTCATGAATAAGCGTCTGCCTCCATGCAAGGAGAGCCAGGGCTGCTGATTTGGGGACATCTCAGGAAATAATACATCTCGTGGAGTCACACTTCACTAGGAAAAGCCTAGTCTTTCTCCACAAGATAAAGGGGACTGTATCACAAAAAAGATAACAGTGCGGTAAATCCGGACACTTCAACAATATGCTGAAAACATCCCACAGGTGACGGAGTCCCACAATAGAAAGCAAAATCTTACCCTTCCTCTAGGATCCTTTGTGACTTGCCAACTCTGAAATAACTATCTTGCCATCCTCACAGTCAAAAGTACCCACCGGTACTAGAGCTGACAGTGAAGGCCTTCTAACTAATTTCTACTGTTTTCATCTCTCCCCCTCAATCACCGCCTCACACTTCATTCTCAATGTACAGAGTGATCTCTTTATGAAATATCAGATATGCAGGTATCTGTCTCTTTTGCACAGAGAAAGACATGTGAAGAGGTAGAAGTTCCATTTCTGGGTGTGGCAGTTAGCTTTTATTTAAAATTGCAGTACAGTTGCTTCAAAACACGATACTAGTTTCTGCTGCACAAGGATGTGAATCAACCGCTGCTGCTGCTGCTAAGTCGCTTCAGTCGTGTCCGACTCTGTGCGACCCCACAGACGGCAGCCCACTAGGCTCCCCCGTCCCTGGGACTCTCCAGGCAAGAACACTGGAGTGGGTTGCCATTTCCTTCTCCAATGCATGAAAGTGAAAAGTGAAAGTGAAGTCGCTCAGTCGTGCCCGACTCTTAGCGACCCCATGGACTGCAGCCTACCAGGCTCCTCCGTCCATGGGATTTTCCAGGCAAGAGTACTGGAGTGGGGTGCCATTGCCTTCTCAGTGTGAATCAACTATATATACACATATATATATATATATATATACACACACACACACATATATCCCCTCCCTTTTGGACCTCTCGCCCGTCTCACCCCTCTAGGTCATCACAGAGCACCGAGCTGAGCTCCCTGAGCTATAAAGCAGCTTCCCACTAAGCATCCATTTTACACATGGTCATGTTTACATGTACATGTCAATCGCAATTTCCCAATTCCGTCCACCCTTCTTCCCCCACTTTTTGTCCACACATCCATTCTCTAAATCTGCAGGCCCTGCAAACTGGGCCGTCTGTACCATTTTTCTAGATGCATTAATATACAATATTTGTTTTTCTCTTTCTGACTTACTTCACTCTTTAGGTCCACCCACGTCGCTACAAAGGACCCAATTCTGTTCCTTTTTATGGCTAAGTAATACTCTATTGTATATATGTGCTCATTTTCTTTATCTTTATGGCATCACTGACTCAACAGACATGAGTTTGGGCAAGCTCCAGGAGTTGGTGATGGACAGGGAAGCCTGGCATGCTGCAGTCCATGGGGTCGCAGAGTTGGACATGGCTATGCAACTGAACTGGACGGAACTTCTTTATTCATTCCTCTGTTGATGGACATTTGGGTCGCTTCCATGTTCTGGCTATAGCTTTTAAATGACTAACGTTCCCACCAAGAATGGCGGAAAAGTTGGACTAGTTATAGTGGAAGACCAGCAGTGCTAAATGTTGACCAGGATGTGGGTCAAAGGGAATTCTCAGACACCACTGTGGAGGGAGGGTGGGGAGGGTGCTGTGAAGTTTCAACCACTTCAGCACTTTTTTGTGGCGCCTCCTCCAGGTGAGTACACGTGAGCCCCCTGCACCCTTGCAATCCCACTCCTGGGATTCTAGGCAACAGAGACATACACGGGAAACTGAGGGCCGGCATCAGCTAGGTCCCTTCAACTGTAACTTGCTTAATAAATAATAAACTGTAACCTGCCTTGACTCATCACGCCTGATTTAACTGTTTTCATAAACCCCTGCATGTTCTACAAGCGTCACATAGCCTAAACAGTAAGTAGCAAGATCCTTCTCCACCCCCATCGATAGTATCTGGGTCCTAGGAGTCTTAAGATGTTTGCCTAAGTTGGAGTTCTTTCAGGAACTTGGAGTCAGTGGTGTGCGTTTCAAGCTCCAGGCTTAGGACTGGTTGGGATCACTGACCCTCCCAAGGTAGCGACTGGTCAGCTACCTTTTGGTGTCAGAGGGCCAAAAAGGTCAACTATGTAGCCATTCTCCAGACATGCTTGGCTACACCTGCACCCTATGATCACGTTACCTTTCTCCTACTTACTATCACCTTTTCCCAGGCTCCCCACACCTCAAGACCACAAGGGCTTCCTTGGTAGCTCAGCTAGTAAAGAATCTGCCTGCAATGCAGGAGACCTGGGTTCGAACCCTGGGTTGGGAAGATCCCCAGGAGAAGGGAAAGGCTACCCACTCCAGTATTCTGGCCTGGAGAATTCCATGGACTATACAGTCCATGGGGTCGCAAAGAGTCGGACACAACTGAGTGACTTTCACATCACTTCACTCACCACACCTCAGACTACCATGTGTCCTTATCCCATAAATATCCAAGCCCCTCGCTTTGGAGAAGGTGGACCTGAGATTTACTCCCATCTCCTAGCTTGGTGACTTTGTGAATACAGCCTTTCTTTGCTGCAAACAGAGGCTCAGGGTTTGGCTTGGGGAACTCTGGGCAAACCAACCAGGATTGGTAACACACGTGGGCAAACAAAGCTGTATGAAAGAATGGCTGTGGCAACAGCGACAAAGCTCACAGGTCGCAGGAAGTCAGACGCAAATGGCACTCGAAGTCTATCTGCCTATGTAGACTGTTCAAGAACAAGCAGAACAAATATGATCCAGGAATGCATAATCAAGGCTGTGGTTCCCACCAGGGGAGGGATGGGTCATGACTGAAAGGGAAGGACTTACAGGATTAAGCAAGGTTCTAAGTCACGATGTGGGTGCAGGTTGTCCTTGAATGTGTTCACTTTTTGAAATTCCTTGAGACTTCCATTTGTAATTACTTCTCTTCCCTTAACACTTGTCAGACTTTAATGCAATCACTCATCTTTCCAAAAATAAGAAAAACTGCAGCAAGACAGTAAGATGTACATGGGAGAAAAGCTTAGGATGAATTCAGCTGCAATGGAAGTCTTGTGGCCCTCCCTGTTAACTGTATCTCTCTCCTTCGCAGAGGACAGCACTCTCCTAAATTGAATGGTCAACACCTTTCCAGCCCTTTTTTAACTTTTAACTGCAGGATAATTGCTTCACCATGTTGTGTTGGTTTCTGCCATACAACAGTGTGAATCAGCCGTAAGCATTCATATATCCAGAACTTCCCAGGTGGCAGTAGTGGTAAAGAAACCTCTTGCCAATTTAGGAGACATAAGAGATGCGGGTCCCATCCCTGGGTCAGGAAGATCACACTGGAGGAAGGCATGGCAACTCACTCCAGTATTCTTGCCTGAAGAATCCCATGGACAGAGGAGCCTGGTGGGCTACAATCCATACAGTCGCAGAGTCAGACACTACTGAAGCAACTTAGCATGCATGCATACGTATGTCCCCTCCCTCTTGAACTTTCCTCCCACCCTCTACCCTCCAGCCCTTTTTATGGTATTTTTTTTCTATTATTTTGCATGTAGTCTACTGAACATCTTTCTGTAACTTGATTTCTTTCATTTGAAATGACGGTTTTGTAACTTATGCACACTGACACAAGTGTACTCATGCACACAGCTATAGGACACTCCATTCTATAAACACACCGGTATTTATTTACTTTCTTCTGCTGAGGCCTATTGGTTTTTCAAGGTTTTCAGTATTATGAACAAAGCTGAGATAGACTCTCTTGGTGTTTCTCCAGGAGATACAAGAATCTGCTCAAATCTTCCACTTTGCTTCTCAAATTGCTCCCCAAGTCACCAGGCAGGTACTCACTCTCACCAGCACCACAAGGGTTTCTACTGATCCATAACATCTCCACTCAGACCTTTTCAATCAGGGCTTACTACCCTGATGAGAGGAAATTGGGACCTCATCGTCGTTTCAATTTTCATTTCACCGATTCCTGGTGACTTTAACCCTAGCATGACTTGCTTGTCGTACCTGTTGTCTATTTTTGTGGCACTTTAAAGCCATTTTTTTAAATTTATGGAAATTTAAAATATAACTCACCTTATGCCACTCTATTATCTGAAACCTTCCCAAGGCTCCCCTCTGTACTCAGAATAAAATCTGCACTCTATCACAGATACAGACACTGCTGATCTCTCTCTGTCTTTTTATCCATCCAGATAGCAGACACTCGTCCAGAAGTTTTCCTGGCCTGTTTCCAGCCCTGGAACATGTTCCCTTTGCTCTTGCATCCCCCTCCAGCAAAGCTTTCACTCCACAACTTTCCATGTCTGTCCTTCCAGGGTCATTGACAGCTCAGGCCAATGGCACCTCCTCGCACAGGCCTTACTAAACCACATCTAGTGGGGGGTCAGCCATCCTCAACCACACGGCCTTGCACTCTCCTTCTCACAGTCCTGACCATTCTCTGATTATCACCTTGCGTATCCATGTGCTCGACTACCATCCTCTCCTTCAGCACACTTGCTCCATGAAAGCTAGGCATTTTCTAGCTCATTCCCCTCCGAGTCCCCTAAATCAAGAAGTCACTGGCAAACGGTAAATGCCCAATATATGTTTGGTGAACAAACCAATAAACAAATGAGTCACTGAAAGCTCAATTTGTGAAGTAGGGACTTTTGTTAATATTCCCAACATGGTATTTCTAGCTTTCTCACTTTGGCAAGCTACTTAACTTTTCTAAGACCTGTGTTTCTCATTAGCAATTTCAGGATCCAAGTAGTAGTGATTGTTCCAGAGGTTAGGATAGTCTGTGGAACGTTCTTGGCAAAATGCCAGCCAATGGTATGGGCTAATAAATCATAGACATTATTCCCATTATTATCATAATACAGTTTGGCTTAAACACAATTGTATAATTGCATATACATATGTACGCTACATGGACACACACACACACACTCATACGTTAGGAAGAAAATGCCAAATTCAAGGCAATATTACACCTACCTGTCGACAATCACAGGCGATTTGGTAGATTCTTTAGCTATTTCAGAAGCCACGATATAATTGCCCAAAGAGTAAAAAGCTCTTCTAATGATAGTTGGTTCATCATCAAAGATTTTCCTCCACTGGCTGATGCAAGAGGGTGGTGACTTCAAGAGAACAGCCTTCAGTGAATCTGAAACTGACTGGGTCACGGTGGTTTTACCTGCAGGTCACACACAAAATACAGCAGATCTTAACCAAGGCCACGGTATCTCTCCCCAAAGTTAACAGTAACTCAGAAAGAGCAAAGACAATTTTTCTGCCTATAAAACTTATGAGTTGAATAAATAATATGATTCTTTATTTTTAAAAAGTTGCTGACCCTTAGGAACTTGGGATTCCTCTATTGGTGTTATTAATAGTACCTCTCCGACCTCTGTCCTAAGTCACTTCAGTCGTGTCTGGCTCTAGAGACCTCAAAGACAGTAGCCCACCAGGCTCCTCTGTCCATGGCATTCTCCAGGCAAGAATACTGGGTGGGTTCGATTTAGGGGATCTTACTGCCCCATGGATTGAACCCATATCTCTCATGTCTCCTGGGCTGCCAAGTGGGTCCTTTACCACTAGCGCCACCTGGGAAGCGCTATTAATAGAATGTATGTTGTATTCAGTTGCTCAGTCCTGTCCGACTCTTTTCAACCCCATGGACTGTAGCCCGCCAGGCTCCTCTGACCATGGGGATTCTCCAGGCCAGAATACTGGAGTGGGTAGCCTTTCCCTCCTCCAGGGCATCTTCCCGACCCAGGGATGGAACCCAGGTCTCCCGCTTTGCAGGCAAATCCTTTACAGTCTGAGCCAAAACAAAATGGTCACCTCGTTGGTTTACAACTAAGGATAACCTCTGGCATCACCTCCCAGGCCCTTATTCCCCTCCTCAGTCAGCTGACACAGAAGGAGACAGCCTCCCATGGAACCTCATACTGTGGCTGTCCCGGGTCTGCCCTGCCCTTGGGCCACCCTCCTCCTGCTGCTGCGTTTTGGGCCAAGTGTGGGCACATCTCTTGCATTCTGACACCTTGTGGCAACTTTGAAGGCTTCTGTCCTCCACTCCCTAGTTTTCCCAAACTTTGCTCCTGCGGTTCCTGGCTGCACCGGGCCGCTTCAAGTCTCCAACTGCCTGCATGCTGCCATTTCTTCTGTCTGGAGGATCTTTCCCACTTTCTTCACTCGACCAGCGCCTGTCCCACTGAAAATCCAATCCAGGGATCCACCCCTCCAAGCTCTGCCAGACCATGACCTACCCCTCCTCTCACACCAAGGGGGCTGCATTCCCCGGTGTTCATGGGGGAACCCGAGGCTCAGCTCCCCTGGAAGTTATCCATTTTTCATCCCAAGCCAGCTTCACTTCGTCCCTGGCACACAGGAAGTTTATGAGTTGAACCCTCAATTCGTTTTGCTTGCCAAGACCTGTCTATTTCTGCAATTGATGTTACTCTCACTGCCTAGAACCAGCAGGTGACATTTTCTTACCTGTGGCATCCAAGCCCTCAATGACAATGACAGGGAACCTTCCCTTCTGGACCTGCTCTGGGCACTGGTCCACCAGATCGAGCACATCTCGGGCTTCAGGAATGAAGGACGTGCACTGGAAAGCAACATCGGCACATCAGCAGCGGAGCCACAGGGCCAGGGCAGGAGCTATGTCTAACTGCTGGGAAGACTGCATGGAGCTGATAAGGCAGAGCTGTGTTTGGCACCAGACCGAAGTGCAAAGCATTTTGAACCTCAGAAAGGTTCTGAACTGTTCCTGACCTCGATGTGCACTCACAGAATCTCTACAGAGGCCCAAATGTATTCTTTTCTTATGTGCTTTCTCTGAGCAAGGCAATATTCTAAGTGCCCTTGGGAGTATCAATTTGGCCTCTCTTCAAGATAGCTACGAGAATGTTGTTATTAACCCCATCTACGAATTACAGAAACCAAGGCAAAGAAATGCTTAAGAAATTTACTGAAAGGGACACAGGCCTGCTAAGTTGCTTCAGTCATGTCCGACTCTGCGACCCTGTGGACTGTAGCCGGTCAGGCTCCTCTGTCCATGGGATTCTCCAGGCAAGAATACTGGAGTGGGTTACCAAGCCCTCCTCCAGGGAATCTTCCCAGCCCAGGGATACAATCCAAGTCTCTCAAGTCTCCTGCATTGGCAGGTGAGTTCTTTACCAGCAGCACCACCTGGGAAGCTCAATAAATACCAAAATCTGCATCCAAACCCAGGTTCTGCAACTGTAAGCACTCAGAAATAAGCCCAAGTTCCTAAAATGTATCTAAGATACAAGAGTCCAGCCTCAGGACCTATAGGCTGCGGTCAGAATGTCAGCCATCCCGCACCAAGCACCTCTGTGTGTCACCTGATTCCTTGTCCTAACACCGCAAGGCAGGTGTGTTACACACGAAATAAGTAGCAGCCAGTAAGCAGGCAGGCACCACTTAAGCCTTAGTTTCTCCATCCCCCAAACTCAAGCCCTCTTCTCTATGCTCCGATCTCCCAGAACCTCCCAGAACTGGATAACTGCTTCTGAGATGGCCCAGCTCTTGCACACACCCAGCGGGCCCTCCCCCCGCCCTCCAGGGGCACCCCACCGCTCCTGCTGGGATGTCAGCCTCCCATGTGGGGTTGGGGGTCCTGGCGGGCAAGAATCCGGAAAGAACCCGGAGTCTAAACAGCTGCTGGCACAGAAGCCGCCTTCACCACCCGACTTGCTAACAGGAGTAAAGAGGCAAAAGACGTCGGGACAGGCCAGCCCCCCGCCCCGGGAGAGCCCACTGCCTCCACGTCCCTGCTTCGGGGGGTCCCTGAGCGCTGGGAAAGGACCTGACTTCTTACCGCCTCCAAGACGGCGCGGGCGGCCTCCCGGTGCGGGAAGACCCCGGAGCTGGGCAGGTCGGGCACCACCGGGTGCAGGGCGGGCTCCGGTGCAGGCCCCACGCGCTCGCCGCCCAGCTGCTGCCAGCCCCGGCCGTCCCACCGCTCCCAGGGGCGCTGCCACAGATGGCAGAGCGGGTCCCGGGAGAACTCGGCCAAGAGCGGGCGCGGGGCCTCGGGGCAGGCGTCCAGCAGCGCCAGCAGCGCTTGCCGGGTGTCGGGGCTGTCGCGGGGGTCACGGAGCAGGAAGCCGTGCTGCAGGGCCCCGGCGCCGCCGTCCGGGCAGTAGCCCAGCAGCCGGCGCAGCTCGCACCTCTGGAAGGGGCCGCGCCGCAGCTGCTGCCGCAGGTGCTGATGAAGCCGGGCCGCGCGCACCCGGGCCCCCACGCCCCCGGTCCCCGGCACGCTCAGCGAGTAGCTGCGGCCCGGGGGACCCAGGAGCGCGGCCACGCGGGGGTCGGGGCGCGCGCCCGGGGCCTGCTCGCCCACCGCAAAGTGCGCCAGAGTGCAACCCGGCAGCTCCAGCGCGAAGCAGCGCGGCGGCTCCATGGCCCGAGCGCAGGCCCCGCGGCGCCGGCCCGAGAGGCGCGCGAGCAGCCGCCGCGCGCGCGGGTGGCGGCCGAAGGTCATGGGCGCCTCCCGGTGCCGCCCCGCACGCCGGGGAAACGAAAGCTGGGAACCGGCGGGCGGCACCCCGCGGGAAGCGAAAACTAAGCGGCGGCGGCGGCGGGAAGTGGGCGGGGCCTGGGTTGGGGCGACCTCCCCGGCTTCGCCTCCGCCTCCGCCCGACCGCGAGGTCGCGCCGCGAGTAGGCCGTCTCCAGGAGGGGCCGGAGGGGCAACCGCAGAGGCCGGGGCCCCGGGCCGCCTCCGATGGGGACCCACGATGGGAGGCTGGCCCGTGGCCCCAGGCCCCCGGTTGAATAATTCCTCCTGTGTTGCTTATGCCCGGGTACGGAGCGCGCGTGGTTGCGCGCGCGTGTGTCTTTTCATTGGGGTCCACCCTGCGCTCCGCGCCCCGCGCCACCACCCTCACCGGCTCTTCCCCGCCCGGCTGCAGCGCCGACGCCTCCCCGGGGCTCGCCCCGCAGACCCGGCGCGGCGCTCCGACCGCCTTCCCCGCGGCCGCGCCGAGACTCCGGTGCTGGGAGCCGCTGAGCGCTTTCCGTCCGCTTTACAGATGCTTTTCCCTGTTTTAGGATTATCTCTCTCCTTTAGTTGCCTCTCAGACTGAGAAGTGTCCCCAGGTTGGCCCCTCCAAGTGGCCTTACAGACGCCCAAGTCTTGCACGCAGCTCCAATGAGACAGCAGTGAGGTGGCCTGACAGCGCCTTCATCAGCCAGCACTGGCTTTCCACAGAAAAGCAGCAATTACAAGATTATTTGGATGTTTTCGTTTGTTTGTACTCCTTCTCTCGTATCTTTTAAAATAATTGCTAAGCAGACGCCAGAATTAGAAACAAAGATGGAAAACGGTAGATAAACAGAAAACAAATAATTACGATTTAATCCGTGTGCATTTAGAGTGGGATTAGGTCTAATTCTAAGCTCAAACCGCTTTTTAATAAGTATGAGCTATTTCATGTGAAGTATGCCTAATAGGGAAGGAATAATTCTGAGATTAAGATGTTTTTAGTTCTGTATGAACAATCTGACGTTTGGACATCGATGGAACAGGTTGTCAAGAGTGTGGAGTACAAAGTTCTTTCTGTTCTTCAGGACTGTAGTGAATCCTCCAGAGAACCTCTCTTCTACCTCTTTTCCATGACCACCCCCATCATATCTGCTCTTCACTCAGGTTTTCCTCTCCACTTGCCTACCAGGAGACCGTGACCTCGGTGACCCTGTAGGATCTGGGGTCAGTCAGCGGTAACCTTGTGTTGAAGACTGGAGACAAAAAGTCTTCATTGATAAAGGGGAAAACAATCTGTCGTATTGTTTAGCTCAATTTCAAGTGCCTAGGACAGAGAATGATGGCTCCAGCTTGGGTGGATATTTGAATAAACTTTCCTGCAGTGACCTATCCTGTGACTGTGGGGGAGAGAAGCTGGGAGCTGGGAAGACACCTCAGAGGGCTTTGAATAAACCAATATGCTCAGTCACTTCAGTCCTGTTGGATTCTGCGGCCCTATGCACCGTAGCCCACCAGGCTCTGTCCATGGGATTCTCTCTCTCTCAATCTCTCTGTCCATGGGATTCTCTGGGTGGGAATACTGGAGTGGGTTGCCATTTCCTACTCCAGAATAAACGAATAGCGTGGCCTTATTCATTTAGTCAGATGATTTTATGGCTTTTTCTGTGATTTCAAGATCTTTAGACCATGAATTTTTTGCACCTTGTTTTATGTTCCTAGATAGGTTTTAGTGTCTCCTAGTTTATGGAGAAGGAAATGGCACCCCACTCCAGTGTTCTTGCCTGGAGAATCCCAGGGACAGGGAAGCCTGGTGGACTGCCGTCTATGGGGTCGCACAGAGTCGGACACGACTGAAGCGACTTAGCAGCAGCAGCAGCAGTTTATGGGAACCGGAATAGAATTTGTATCTTACTGTTGTGTGAAAATTGTATAAATCTTAATCATGTTGAATTGGTTCATGGTGTTTTTCAGGTCTACTATATCCTACATTTCTGTATATCATTCTGTTGTTAATTTTTGACAGTTTGATATTGAAACTCCAACTACAAATCTTAATTTATCCAGTTAATGATTGTAATATATAATGGAACTAAATGTACCTTTGTTCTGTATTTTCCAAGCCTCTTGTAAATGTGTTATACTTTCATAATTTAAAAAACAAAAAAGAATAATGAATAAGAAATAAAATTTTATGAGATGTATAAATCAGAAAAAAATAAAAAGCCAGAGTCTTCAACACAGCATCAATCAGGAAAACATTAAATATGAAATATTCTAGTCATTCTGTTAATAGGGGGAAAAGCAGAGAGAATTAACTAACATAAATGCAGTAATTATTAATAATAATTAATAAATGAAAAAATAGCTTTTATTTTGAAGAACAAATTGGTTCTTGAAAACCTCTTTAAACAGATTTGCTTTTAGGTAAAGTGCATAAAAAGAAAATGAAATCAGCATAATATTAATAGTAACACAAGAGAGGAAAGATCTACAGACTATAAAGGACACAAAAAAGACGCATACAATCCTGCATCAATAAATCCAAATGTCACAAAATAAATAATGAACTGGGAAAATAAAATATATCAAAATAAATCCAAGAAAGAGTGGTGCTTCTATAAGCCCAATCCCAGAAAAGTAGCTAAAGATTCTGAGAAACACTGGGCCAGGTTTATAGGGCCAGGTTTCTTGCTTTGTCAAGAAACAGGTAAACCCTCTACTACATAAGCCATCAGTTTCTGGTTCATAAAAGTGCTTTGGGGCACATCTGTGGGCTTCTGGCCTCAAAGAGCATGCTATTATATTGTGGAGTTGATTTTCCCACTAAGAAGAACAGTTTAGATAGCTCTCTGTGAGAAGAAAGTTAACACAGTGAAGGCAGATACTTACTCCTGGCATCTTTCCAGGGAAGTCTAGAACTATGATTGATACTACCCAAATCCTAGAAATATGCCCTCAACTCTTCTCAGTATTCTGTAATAACCTAAATGGGAAAAGAATTTGAAAAAGAATAGATATTAATCCACGTGTGTGTATGACTGCATCACTTTGTTGTACACCTGAAACTAACACAGCATCGTTAATCAACTATAGTCCAATATAAAATTAAGGATTTTTTAAAATGGTATTTTATGCTTCTATGATGGATAAAATACAAATTAACTTAGAAACTTTAAAAAAGTTTCTTGCTTCTGTTATCAATCACTGATGGCTCTGTGTGTGTGCCTGAAACAAAGAACATGCCACACCAGCTTGTCTGAGTGTCTTTGCACAACCGTCAAGACTGGCGCCTCATTCACAGGTGGGGTCCTGAGATTAGGTGGCTAAGGATGAACACAGAAGAATGTGTCTACAGGTCCAGCCCAGCACCGCGTAACTGTAAAAAATCTGACTACATGTCAGATCCTTCCTGTTGCTTTTGTTCACTAAAACGACCCTGTCCATCCATAATGGCCTCCCTCGGAGAACTCTGCCCCTCTGCCTGAATGTTAAACCGAAGTGCCTTTGTTCAGGGAAACACCCTGACCCTGTCCATCTGTGGATGGCTGTAAGAAAAGAGAAATATACACATTTTCTCTGAGGCTGGCATTCTAGGGATATTTGTAAGATTAGTGGCCTTCTTACTTGCCTTCCTCCTCTCCTCCTGCTCTCTGTTCTATAAAAGAAAGTGGCATCCAGTCCCTGAAAAGGTGGTTGTTTTGAGACATTATTTTTTTCAATATGCCCCCTCATCTCTCAACTTGCTGGCCTGTTGTGCAGTGAGCAGAGCGAGCTTGAACTGGGCTCAGCAACATAACGGCAGACCTGAGACTCCTCAGGCATCCCTGACCTGCTTTCTCACACTTGTCTCGGGGGTGGAGGAAAAGGACGTCTAACTGTGCAGCCCAGAAGGGAAAGACTCAGAAGCTGCGCCCACCTCTCCAAACTCCTCCAATGTCCCTCTTTGCTTTGTTGTCCTTGCTCCACACCTCTTCCCTGGAATAAACCTCAGCTGTGAGTGTGACCTGCTCCAAAGACCTGCAAGTCCTTATAGCCAATTAGCAAACATGGGGGGGTCCTAAGACTCCTAAAACACAATCCAACACACACGCACACACACAGGACTTAAAAGTTCAAGAATTCTTATTCTGAAGCACTTTCATGTTCCATTTTATTTACTGAAATACTCACATGCATAAATATGGCTCTGAAAATTAGTGAAATGACACTCATCAGATGAACTAAATTACAACCAGTAAATCAGTGAACAGGAACAACAAAGAGTTAAATAAGATTTCAATGCATATAATCAAGAAAGCACATGGTACACAATGACTTCCTACAAATCAATAATAAAAATGCAGAAAATCTAACACAAAAAAAGGGCTAGGAATTTGAACAGGCACCTCACAAAAGAGAATAACCAAACAGCTAACAAACATGTTGTTGTTGTTATTTAGTTGCGAAGTCATATCCGACTCTTTTGTGACCCCATGGACTAGAGCCCACCAGGCTCCTCTGACCATGGGATTTCCCAGGCAAGAATACTGAAGTGAGTTGCCATTTCTTTCTCCAAATAAACATATTAAAAAATGCTTAACATCATTAGTCATCGGGAAACTGGAGAGTAAAACCACAATGAGACACCACCCCACACCCACTGATGGCTAACATTAAACCAGACAAAACAAAACTTTTATAATGACAATACCAACTGAGAAGGAAGATGAGGAACAATGGGAACCTTCTATTATTCTGGTTGGAGTGTAAATAGGTCCAGCACTCTGGAAAACTCTATGGCAGTAGGTACTAAAGGGAAACATGTTCATATTGCCTGAACCAATGATCCCACTCCTGGGTGTTTACCCAACACACACGCTTACTGATGTCGACCGAAAGACAAGTACAAGAAAATTCATAGCATAATTAAAAAAACAGTCCAAACACTCCTCATAATGATGATGTGGCTTGTGATATATTAAATGGATTGTGGTAAATCTGAGCGATGGAATCCTAGAAGGCAATGAAAATGAACAGAGTACTCTAGACACAACTAAAGGGATAAATCTACAAAGATAACCTCAAGTGAAAGAAACTATACAGAAAAAAGTACACATGGTGTGATTCCATTCATAACAACTTCAAAAGCAGGCAAACCTAGGGTGTGGTCTTAGAAAATAGGACACGGTTATCTTCAGGGCAGAGGTAGGGTTTAGGACCCTGGAGGGAAGGTCCTGGGCATCTGAAAGTCTGGGAAAAGTTCTATCTCTTGATCAAGATGGTTGTTACACACATGTGTTCATAGCACCCAAAATTTGTTCAGCTGCACATATGTGAATTGTGCACTTTTCTTTATCCAGAAGATGCTTAACACAAGATTTACCAGAGAAATAATATGAAGACGGCAAGTAGCTAGATGGATTCCATAGTCTAATATGTGGCAGTCGCTGTTTGATGTTGCTTCAGTGATGATCCACATCCAGGAGCAGGGGGTACCTTTGGGATGTGCAGGTGTTCAAAGGAAAAATGCCTGGCTAAAGAAAAACGGCGGTGGCATTTGGCTGTTACTCAGAGGCGTTTAGAATCCGCCTGCCGATGCAGGGGACACGGGTTTGATCTCTCGGGTTTGATCTCTCAGGTTTGATGTCTGCGAACATCACACATGCTGTGGAGCAACTAAGCCCGTGCGCCGAGAATCCGTGCTCTGCAACAGAAGAAGCCACTGCAATGAAAAGCCCACACACAGCAACTAGAGAGTAGCCACCGCCCCACTCGCCACAACTAGAAAAAGCCTGCATGCAGCAACGAAGACCCAGTACAGCCAAAAATAACATAGATGAAATTAAAAAGAAGAAAGGAAGTAAAGAATCCCTGAACGATTCTTGAATGAATTATGAATCCCTGAATGAATGATTGAACGAGCAGATGAATGAATAAAAGAAACTGCCTCGAATAGGACAGACTAAAGAAGAAACCATAAAATAATTTGATAGTAATTATCAATTATTGAGCAGTATTGTAACTGTTTAAGTCCCTGTTCAAACCCTCACTCCCTAGGTGACATAGGTTTTACCAGCTGTAAGATAAGTTGGCTCAGAGGTAAAGAATCTGCCTGCCAGTGTAGGAGAAGTGGGTTCAATCCCTGGGCTGGGAAGATCCTTGGAGGAGGAAATGGCTCCCCACTACAGTATTCCTGCCTGGAAGATCCCATGGACAGTGGAGCCTGGTGGGCTGTAGTCCACGGGGTTGCAAGAGTCAAATATGACTTTACAATGAAACAGCAAGGTAAGTTAGTGCCTTCAAAATATAACCCAGTCCTTGGTACACAATGTTAAATGTGCTGCTGCTGCTGCTGCTGCTGCTGCTGCTGCTGCTGCTGCTGCTAAGTCGCTTCAGTCGTGTCCGACTCTGTGCGACCCCATAGACGGCAGCCCAACAGGCTCTGCTGTCCCTGGGATTCTCCAGGCAAGAACACTGGAGTGGGTTGCCATTTCCTTCTCCAATGCATGAAAGTGAAAAGTGAAAGTGAAGTCGCTCAGTCGTGTTAAATGTGCTAGATATTTCTAATTGATTCTCTCTAGCTCTTTCTTCTGTGCTTAATAAACATCATGTCATTTAATCCTTAAAATGCTCTGGGTGAGACAGACATTAACACCCACATTTCCCAGATGCATTAGCTATATCAGGCAGGTAAAGAAAGTTACCCTGAACTAAACAATACTGATCGAACTGAGATTCAGACCTCTAAATGCTTGGCTTCAAAAGCCTGTACTGTTAACTTCTATTACATTACTCAATATTTGATTTGAAATGGAAACAGATTTGGCTTTTATTTCTTCATGCACACGTGACAGGCTTGGTAATTTACTTTCAGTTTCAGTCCTACTGAATTTAGTTTCAGTTTCTTTCCCAATGAAATGAAAGTCAACTTTGTTTCCACTCAAAGTACAACAGGAGTACAATAACAAAAGCTAACCCTAACTGAATGTTCTAAGTGATTCACATAAAATAGACTTTTCGGTCTCCTCAAACATCCCTTGAGAGATCTGGTCTTGCAGATGAGGAATTCAAGATCCAGAGAGATAAAGTAACCCAGTCAGCTCAGCTAGTAAGAGATGAGCTAGGCGTGTGGTTTCACAAACTTAACTGCGAGGACTATCCCAACTTCCTGCAAGTCTCTTGAAAGCCAGACCACACATGATCAATCAAACGCTATTCCGACCAAAGAGGGTTCAAGGAGAAAAAAATCCCAATACAGAGTTGAACAACATTTTCTAGGAAAAATGTGAAAATGAAAAGCCACAGTAATTCTTGACAACTAAGAGGCATGTTAGTTATTAGAAAAATGCATTTCAGGACTATAGTGAGGTACCACCTCACACCAGTCACACTGGTCACTTTTTAATGGCCATCATTAAAAAGTCTGCAAATAATAAAGGCTGGAGAGAATGTGGAGAAAACACCATTGCTGGGAATGTAGGTTGGCGCAGGCACTATAGAGAACATGTATTTGGTTCCTTAGAAAACTAAAAACATTTATGGAGTTTCCTTAGAAAAATAAAAATAGAACTACTATGGTCCAGCAATCCCACTCCTGAGCGTATATCCAAAGAAAACTATAATTTGTAAAGAAATACACACTCCGATGTTCATAGCAGCATTGTTCATAGTAAACAAGACGTAGGAAGAGCCTAAATATCCTTGACAGATGCATGGATAAAAAAGATGTGGTGCCCAATTCAGTTCAGTCAATCAATGGTGTCCAGTTCATTTCAGTCAAGCAGTCGTGTCTGACTCTTTGCAACCCCATGGACTGCAGCACACCAGGCTTCCCTGTCCATTACCAACTCTCAGAGCTTGTTCAAACTCATGTCCATCAAGTCAGTGATGCCATCCAACCACCTCATCCTCTGTTAACTTCTCCTTCTGCCTTCAATACACACTACTATGTATAAAACAGATAATCAACAGGGACTTACTGAATAGCACAAAGAACTGTATTCAATATCTTGCAATTACTTATAAAGGAAAAGAATTTGAAAGAGAGTAGATATATACATATAAGTGAATCTATTTGTCACTTCCACTGTATAACATAAAGGATTTGATTTAGGTCATACCTGAACGGTCTAGTGGTTTTCCCTACTTTCTTCAATTTAAGTCTGAATTTGGTAATAAGGAGTTCATGATCTGAGCCACGGTCAGTTTCCGGTCTTGTTTTAGCTGACTGTATAGAGCTTCTCCATCTTTGGCTGCAAAGAATTTAATCAATCTGATTTTGGTATTGACCGTCTGGTGATGTCCATGTGTAGAGTCTTCTCTTGTGTTGTTGGAAAAGGGTGTTTGCTATGACCAGTGCGTTCTCTTGGCAAAACTCTGTTAGATTTTTCCCTGTTTCATTCTGTACTCCAAGGCCAAACTTGCCTGTTACTCCAGGTATTTCTTGGCTTCCTACTTTTGCATTCCAGTCCCCTATAATGAAAACATCTTTTTGAGGTGTTAATTCTAGAAAGTCTTGTAGTCTTCACAGAACCGTTCAGCTTCTTCAGCATTACTGTTAGGGCCATAGACTTACATTACTGTGATATTGAATGGTTTGCCTTGGAAACAAACAAAGGTCATTCTGTCATTTTTAAGATTGCATCCAAGTAATGCATTTCAGACTCTTGTTGACCGTCAGAGCTACTCCATTTCTTCTAAGGGATTCTTGCCCACATTGGTAGATATAATGGTCATCTGAGTTAAACTCACCCATTCCAGTCCATTTTAGTTCACTGATTCCTAAAATATTCATGTTCACTCTTGCCATCTCCTGTTTGACCACTTCCAGTTTGGGAGAAGGAAATGGCAACCCACTCCAGTACTCTTGCCTGGAAAATCCCATGGATGAAGGAGCCTGGTAGGCTACAGTCCATGGGGTCACGAAGAGTCAGACATGACTGAGCGACTTCACTTTCACTTTTCATTTTCATGCACTGGAGAAGGAAATGGCAACCCACTCCAGGGTTCTTGCCTGGAGAATCCCAGGGACTGAGGAGACTGGTGGACTGTCATCCGTGGGGTCACAGAGTCAGACACTACTGAAGTGACTTAGCAGCAGCAGCAGCAGTTTGCTTTGATTCATGGAACTAACATTCCAGGTTCCTATGCAATATTGCTCTTTACAGCATCAGACTTTACTTCCATCACTAGTCACATTCACAACTGGGTGTTGTTTTCCCTTTGGTTCCGTCAATTCATTCTTTCTGGAGTTATTTCTCCTCTGATCTCCAGTAGCATATTGGGGACCTATTGACCTGGGGAGTTTGTCATTCAGTGTCCTATCTTTTTTGCCTTTTCATACGGTTCATGGGGTTCTCAAGGCAAGAATACTGAAGTGGCTTGCCATTCCCTTCTCCAGTGGACCATGTTTTGTCAGAACTCTGCACCATGACCCATCCTTCTTGGGTGTCTGAAGCACTATGGATGGAAGTTCATGACATTGTACAGGAGGCAGTGATAAAGACCATCCCCAAGAAAAAAGAAATGCAAAAAGGAAAAATGATTGTCTGAGGAGGCCTTACAAATAGCTGTGAAAAGAAGAGAGGTGAAAGGCATAGGAGAAAAGGAAGGAGATCCCCATTTGAATGCAGAGTTCCAAAGAATAGTAAGGAGAGATAAGAAAGCCTTCCTCAGTGATTAATGCAAAGAAATAGAGGAAAACAATAGAATGGGAAAGACTAAAGATCTCTTCAAGAAAATTAGAGATTCCAAGGGAATACTTCATGCAAAGATAGGTGCAATAAAGGACAGAAATGGTATGGACCTAACAGAAGAAGATATTAAGAAGAGGTGGCAAGAATACACAGAAGAACTATACAAAAAAGATCTTCCCAGATAATCATGATGGTGTGATCACTCACCTAGAGCCAGACATCTTGGAATGTGAAGTCGAGTGGGCCTTAGGAAGCATCACTATGAACAAAGCTAGTGGAGGTGATGGAATTCCAGTTGAGCTGTTTCAAATCCTAAAAGAAGATGCTGTGAAAGTGCTGCACTCAATATGCCAGCACATTTGGAAAACTCAGAAGTGGCCCCAGGACTAGAAAAGGTCAGTTTTCATTCCAATCTCAAAGAAAGGCAATGCCAAGAAATGCTCAAACTATCGCACAATCGCACTCATCTCACACGCTAGTAAAGTAATGCTCAAAATTCTCCAAGCCAGGCTTCAATAGTACGTGAACTGTGAACTTTCAGATGTTCAAGCTGGTTTCAGAAAAGACAGAGGAACCAGAGATCAAATTGCCAACATCCACTGGATCATCAAAAAGCAAGAGAGTTCCAGAGAAACATCTACTTCTGCTTTGTTGACTATGCCAAAGCCTTTGGCTGTGTGGATCACAATAAAATGTGGAAAATTTTGAAAGAGATGGGAATACCAGACCACCTCACCTGCTTCTTTAGAAATCTGTATGCAGGTCAAGAAGAAACAGTTAGAACCAGACATGGAACAACAGACTGGTTCCAAATAGGAAAAGGAGTACATCAAGGCTGTATACTGTCACCCTGCTTATTTAACTTATATGCAGAGAACATCATGAGAAACACTGGGCTGGAGGAAGCATAAGCTGGAATCAAGATTGCCAGGAGAAATATCAGTAACCTCAGATACGCAGATGACATGACCCTTATGGCAGAAAGCAAAGAAGAACTAAAGAGCCTCTTGATGAAAGTGAAAAGGGAGAATGAAAAAGTTAGTTTAAAACTCAACATCCAGAAAGCTAAGATTATGGTATCTGATCCCATCACTTCATGGCAAATAGATGGGGAAACAGTGAGAGACTTTATTTTGGGGGGCCCTAAAATCAGTGCAGATGGTGACTGCAGCCATGAAATTAAAGGACGCTTGCTCCTTGGAAGAAAAGTTATGACCAACCTTGACAGCATATTAAAAAGCAGAGATGTTACTTTGCCAACAAAGGTCAGTCTAGTCAAAGTTATGGTTTTTCTAGTAGTCATGTATGGGTACGACAGTTGGACCATAAAGAAAGCTGAGTACCAAAGAATTGATGCTTTTGAACTGTGGTGTTGGAGAAGACTCTTGAGAGTCCCTTGGACTGCAAGGAAATCCAACCAGTCCATCCTAAAGAAAATCAGTCCTGAATATTCATTGGAAGGACTGATGCTGAAGCTGAGACTCCAATACTTTGGGTACTCTATTCGAAGAAATGAGTCATTAGAAAAGACCCTGATGCTGGGAAAGATTGAAGGAGGGAAGAGAAGGGGACAACAGAAGATGAGATGGTTGGATGGCATCACCTACTCAAAGGACATGAGTTTGGGTAAATTCCAGGAGTTGGTGATGGACACGGAAGCCTGGTGTGCTGCAGTCCATGCGGTTGCAAAGAGTCAGACATGACTGAGTGACTGAACTGAACAGATAAGTGAATCACTTTTTTGTACACCTGAAACTAATACAACCTTGTAAATTAACTATACTTCATTTTTTTTTAAAAAAGAAGGATCTTATAAAAGCATCTGATTTTTCTCTTGTCTTTTAAAAATGGTGTAGACAAGCATAAACCTGCAGGGAAAGATAGATAAATGGCTGAATTTCAACATTTGAAACTTTTTACCATGTGAAAATGCATGCATTAAGATGAGTCACTAAAGGAAGATTCAGGCATTAATGCCTTCATGTGCCTATGCATTTCAACTGAGATCTGAAAGGGGTCCTGAGCTGATAGAGTCTGCTCTAATCGTCTACCATGCAATCACTCTTCACTATTTGGCTCTCCGGACAAACTCTCGCTGAGCCCTCGCAAGTAAAGGGCACTGGGGCAGATGCTTCTACAGGTTATGTCCTGCACTAGCAATGCAGCAGCTGCAGAGGTGGCGATGTCTCTGCCTAGCTCTATCACCACTTGCTGGATCCAAATAGAGATTCGAGAGCAGTATGTCCATCCACATCCAGTCTGAACTATTGCTGATTTCAGGAGACGGGGCAGATAAAAACAGATGTCGGTCCTAGTCCTGAGACTTCAGTCTTGGCCCTGTTCCAACTTTCATTTTCGCAAAGAAGGAAATCGAAACTTAACCCTCAGCTGAGCATTAGTCAAGAAAGGTGTGTCCCTCCTCCCGTGTGACAGGGTGCCAGGCATGTATAAAAGCCAGCCTGCAGTTGCAACGCAGCCACAGGGCACCTGCCATCATGTGGATGCTGGTACCCGTTGCGTTCGCTCTCAAGATGCTGAGCGTCTTCCTGCAGCCCCTGGGCTCCGTGTGGAGCAGCTTGGGGCCCCTGTTCCTCCAGCTCCGGGCAGTATCTTGGCTGGCAGGGGGCGAGAGGAACCGGCTGCTCCAGGGCAGGAGGGAAGCAGGGGAGCCCAGCAGGGCGGAGGGAGAGGGCGGCGGCGACCTGCCCACCACTCCCACCAGCGTCAATTACCACTTCACGCGCCAGTGCAACTACAAGTGTGGCTTCTGCTTCCACACAGCCAAAACGTCCTTCGTGCTGCCGCTGGAGGAGGCCAAGAGAGGTCTGCTGATGCTGAAGGAAGCAGGTGAGTCCCCAGACCCAGGAAAGCCCTCAGGTGCTCAGCCACTTCGAGAAGGGCAAAGAGGCTGGGGTGGGCGGGGGGTGGGGGGGGGCAGTCCCGGCCAGAGAGGTTTCCCAGGAACTCAGTCCTTCCCAAGACACAGCTGGATGCACTGTGGCCAGAGGAGGTGAGGGCGAGCTGTGGATGGATGCCAAGATCTTCCCAACCTGCAGAGTGGGCTGGCATGGGGGAGCAAAGCATCACCGCTTCTAAGTGAGCAGCGTGGGGAAGGATGCAGGTTGGGAAGTTGTGCCACTCTCTGAGTTTATGGACTGAGTTCCCCAGAAACAGCTGATGAGAGCTGCTGACAAATACAAGAACTTTTGACTTAAGAAATGCAATGTTTGGGTTTGTTGTTTGGGATTATTTGCGTGTTCTTATCATGAATATTTAGAGAAGCTGTGTACTATTCAAGCAAGGCAGTGCTTTTGCTCTGGAGACTTGCTCACTGAGTGTCACCACATCAGTACCAGGCAGGCATCTTAGAGAGAGCCCAGCCAGTCCAGGTCTAAGGTGACCTGTCCTCCTCCTCTCCCATCCACCTGTCTTCCCTAGAGCACCTCCTAAGCCAGCAACCTCAGCCACATCACCAGCTTCTTTCTCAACCTGCTTAACTCTGCTGCAGACATATAATACGTATTTGCCCTGGCTTGCACACATACTGAACATCACAGTGACCACATCCTGATAAAGAGCAGGTAAATCTGCAGAGAACAGCAGAGTGCCCATAGCTCCTGCCGCCTTCAGCCCCAGCCCTTCCTGCCCAGGGTAACCACTAGCTCCTATTCTGACACCAGCCTTGCCGGATTTGGTACTTTATATGCTGAGAACGTGCAGTGACTTTTACTGGATCTGACGTATTTCACTCCCCATATGTCTGCCCGGTCATCTGCAGCTCATCCAGAGCCTGACCCACCTCACCGCCGTTCCCAGTGGCGTCTAGCTCAGCATCTTGGTATTTCTCACCAGGACGGTTGCAGTTCATCTCATTGTCCCTGTGTCCCCATGGAAAGTACGTGATCATACCGAAATATATGTTGGATGCATAACTCCCCCTACTGAACTTCCTTGCCTGGCTTCCAAGCCCAAACTTGTGAGCACAGGCTTGCAGCACCATGTTGCCATCCTCACCCCATTTCCCGAAGGACCCCATGTTATGAGCACATCACGGGACACATTTCTCCCCCAACACCTTCCTCACAGACCCTGATCGCACTGCTCTCTCTTTCTGGAATGCCAGTCACCCCAGGCTCTGTTAGTGAACTTTCAAAGCTATTCCTGGTCCTCTTCATGCAAGATACCTTCCCAGGTGGCAAGTAGTGGTAAAAAACCCACCTGCCAGTTCAGGAAACCCAGGAGGCTGGGGTTTGATCCTTGGGTCAGGAAGATCCCCTGGAGAAGGGAATGGCAACCCACTCCAGTATTCGTGCCTGGAGAATCCCATGGACAGAGGAACCTGGCGGGCCAAAATCCATGAGGTCGCAGAGTCAGACATGACTGAACAACTAAGTGCATAGCACAGTGCCCTCCAAACCCACCCATGAGGCTGCAAACGGCAACATTTTCATTCTTTTTTACTGCTGAGTAGTATTCCACTGGGTTTATATATACCACCTCTTTATCCATTCCACCTCTGGTAGACACTTTTGAAAAATGGAAAAGCTTTTGGCACAGCAAAGGAAACCACTGAGAGAAGGAAAAGACAACATGAATGAGAAAAGATACTTGCAAATGAGATGACTGATAAGGAATTAATAGCCAACATATACAAACAGCTCAGACAACTGAACATCAATGAACAAACAACTCAGTTAAAAAATGGGCGGAAGAACTAAATAGACATTTTCCAAAGAGGAAATGCAGATAGCCAACTGTCTGTGTCCATGAAAGGATGCTCAACACCACGAATTATCAGGGAAATGCAAATCAGAACCACAATGAGGGATCATACCTCCTCATGCCAGTCAGAATGGCTACCATTGAAGAGACCACAGATAGCAAACGCTGGGGAGGATGTGGAGACAAGAGAACCCTGGTACACTGTGGGTGGGAATGTAGATTTGGGCAGACACCATTCAGAGCAGTATGGTGGTTCCTTAAGAAACTGAAAATAGAATTACCATGAAAAAAAAAGTGAACATGTTAGTCACTCGGTCATGTCCATCTTTCCTTGACCCTATGGACTGTAGCCCGCCAGGCTCCTCTAGGCTCCTCTTTCCAGGGGATTCTCCAGGCAAGAATACTGGAGTGGATTGTCGTTCTCTTCTCCAGGGGATCTTCCCAATCCAGGGGTAGAACTCAGGTCTCCTGTATTGCAGGCGAATTCTTTACCATCTGAGTCACCAGGGAAGCCTGTTGACACAACAATATCACTTCTGTGAATATATTAGAAAGAAGTGAAAACATTAATTAAAAGGAAGCATGCGCCCCAATGTTCATGGCACACTACTTACATTGCCAAGGTATGCAAGCAACCTAACTGCCTGTGACAGCATGTTTAAAATCGTGCTCTTTTATTTTACTGTTTTGTTTTTAATACGTGGGTCCCCAAAGAGTTTGAGTTCTAAGACTGAAACTTGACATTCTGTTTATCTTTTTGTCTAGCAAAATATCTAGCAGGTAATAGGAATCTAATGAATTTTTTGAATAGATGATTTAATGCATGAATGAACAAATGAGAGGGCTGAGGTGGTGGAAAGAACTTAGACTCTTGATTCATAAGGCCAGTATTTGAGTTGCTGCTCCAGCACTCATTAGATGTGCCAAGAAATTTGACTTTCTGACTATAAGTTTAATATTCTTTAAAATATAGAGCAAAATGATAGCTCATATATCAATCTTACAAAGCTTCTACAAGGCACAAATAAATGAATGTTCTTGTTTTTTTTAATAGAGCATAAACTATTATAGTTATAAGTAATACATATTGCGACCTCTCAGTTTTAAGCAAATAAAACCAAAGTTAGTTAAGATGGTTAGGGTATAGTATGGGTGGCATGTCCTGTAAGTGAAATTTCTAGTAAATGAAGGAAAATCTATTTTGGTGACTATTAAAATTTAAATTTACTTTTACATTTAAATTAAGAAAATAAATGTAAATATACATTACATTTAAAATTAAAATTGCTACTCTGGATGAAGAGGCTTCTCTTGTAGCTCAGTTGGTAAAGAATCTGCCTGCGACGCAGGAGACCTGGGTTTGACTCCTAGGTCAGGAAGGAATTCCCTGGAGAAGCAAACAGCAACCCACTCCAGCGTTCTTCTTAGAGAATCCCATGGATGGAGGAGCCTGGCAGGCTACAGTCCATGACGTCGCAAGAGTGGGACATGACTAAAACAATAAAACCACCACCACTCTGGATGAAGATGCTTCCAAAATATATATCATCTACTCCTCTGACTTTTACACAGCAGATTGAATAGAATGCAGCCATTATGAGCATCGTCACAGCTCTTGACCTGAGCTGTGACAGGATGGATGGGTGTTGCCACCACTATGAATGAATGGCTCCTTTTCTAAGCTCTTAGCCGCATCTCTACATCCCTTTCCTTCAGTCTTCTTGTTCATTCATCCCCTCTGTCCTGCTCCTCAAACTCATCACGGGCTACACCGCTGGCCAACACCCTGTTTCACTTTCTGCAGTTATCTGTCCCTGTTTAATCACACTTTGGGGAACAATATTTTATTGAATAATAATGCTCATCATACAAGCTTATGAAGAGTGAGATGATATAATTTATCTCCTGTCCCACTGCAGAAACATTTGAGAGCAAAACAGGGTGCTGGGAAAAGCAACTGATGAGATGTGGTCTCCGTAAACCACGACTGTCCTGGGAAACCCAGGATGGAGGGCACACTCACTTTAGAAAGATCAAAGGCTTTGGAGCTTGGACCTATGTCCTAGCTCCATTTCTCTCTGTTAGTTCAGTTCAGTTGCTCAGTCATGTCTGACTCTCTGTGACCCCATGGACTGCAGCACACCAGGCTTCCGTGTCCATCACCAACTCCCGGAGTTTATTCAAACTCATGTCCATTGAGTCAGTGATACCATCAAACCATCTCACCCTCTGTTGTCCCCTTCTCCTCCTGCCCTCAATCTTTCCCAGCATCAGGGTCTTTTCAAATGAGTTTGTCCTTTGCATCAGGTGGCCAAAGTATTGGAGTTTCAGCTTCAGCATCAGTCCTTCCAATGAATATTCAGGACTGATTTCCTTTAGAATGGACTGGTTGGATCTCCTTGCAGTCCAAGGGACTCTCAAGAGTCTTCTCCAACACCACAGTTCAAAAGCATCAATTCTTTGGTGCTCAGCTTTCTTTATAGTCCAATTCTCACATCCATATATGACTATTGGAAAAACCATAGCCTTGACTAGACCGACCTTTGTTGGCAAAGTAATGTCTCTGCTTTTTAACATGCTGTCTAGGTTGGTCATAGTTTTTCTTCAAAGGAGCAAGCATCTTTTAATTTCATGGCTGCAGTCACCATCTGCGGTGATTTTGGAGCCCCCTAACATAAAGTCTGTCACTGTTTCCCTATCTATTTGCCATTTCTCTCCAGTCTCATTCTATTACCTTGAGAAAACACTACTCTTGCCATTAAAATGATAATGGATGTTGATGAAGTGCTAAAGTAGAAGGAAAATCCATGTGCCTTCTGTCCCAGGTATGGAGAAGATCAACTTCTCAGGCGGGGAGCCGTTCCTCCAGGACCGGGGCGAGTACCTGGGCAGGCTGGTGAAATTCTGCAAGCAGGAGCTGCAGCTGCCCAGCGTCAGCATCGTCAGCAACGGGAGCCTGATCCGCGAGAGCTGGTTCCAGAAGTACGGTGAGCAGCCCCCGGGGCATGTGACTCTGGCCCCTGGCACTGTCGCTCACTGCATTTCCTTCCATCCTGGGCCTCCGGCCTGGCTGCTGGGGATCCAAAGGGAGGGAAAAAGCAAGTATGCTAGTTGTAATCTCTCTTCAGGCTGCTCGCCAAGTTTCGGTAGGGCTCTCATAAACAAGTATGGCAAAGCAGATAGCAGGACCCACCAGCAGATGCTCCCGTCCATTATCAAAGTAGCTTTAGTTGAGGGGGAAGATGACCACAGTGGACAGTTTTGCAAGCCCTGACCTTATTGTTTCCTATTCATGTTTAATATTTAGAGTGTTTATGGAAATGACTTCATTTTAATAGTCTCCTGTATAAATTGAGGGATTGGACTGAAACAGTCATTCTCCCCTCTGGCTATGTATTTGGCTACTGAGGAACTTTAAATAAGACATCTCCGCTGGAACTGGCCTCCAGACTATTTATTTCAGAGTCCTGTGGTGTGTGGACATTCCAGCTTGGGGTACTCCAAAGGGATTCCACTCTGCAATCAGGGTTATGAACCCCTGGTCTTAAGACTGTTGCTATTTTGTCACTAAGTCGTGTCCTACTCTTTTGTGACCTCATGGATAGTAACCTGCCAGGCTCCTCTGTCCATGGGATTCTCCAGGCAAAAATACTGGAGTGGGTTGCCATTTCCTTCTCCAGGGGCTCTTCCTGACTCGGGGATCAAACCTGTGTCTCCTGCATTGGCAGGTGGATTCTTTACCACTAAGCCACCAGAGAAGCCTGAGACTCTGGAGGTCCCTTAATGCTAATTTTCACATAGATATTAATATTCTTGGAGAAGGAAATGGCAACCCACTCCAGTATCCTTGCCTAGAAAATCTCATGGACACAGGAGCCTGGTGGGCTGCAGTCCATGGGGTTGCACATAGTCGGGCATGACTGAGCAACTAACACTTACACTTATTAATATTCTTAGAGCAGTACCTGAAATTTAGGAAGCATTTGAAAAATGTTAGCTTTTATTACATTTAATTTAATTTATTTATTTAGTCTATTCTATTTATTTTGTTTTTTTTAACAGTTTTTTTTAATGTTAATTCTTATTGGAGTATAGCTGCTTTGCAATATTGTGTCAGTTTCTGCTGTACAGCAGAGTGAATTAGCTGTTTGTTTACATATATCCCCTCTTTTTTTGGATTTCCATCCCATTTAAGTCAGCACAGAGACCTACTATCATTTTAGTAAACAGTTCTGATTGGACTCTTTGGGTAAAATGTTCTGTGTTTGCTTTCTGTGAGTTGTTTGAATCTTGAAATCACTCAAAGGGTAGTTGCATGTACGACTTGTTGAGGATGCTCACGGGGATCTCTGATGAAACCCTCTTTCCTAAACGATGAAGAAATATGGGTGTGGGGGAGGGGAGGGCAGGGTGTGGGGGAGGGTTGTACTTCCCATCTGGGAAAGGTAAACAGGAGGAGCACAGGGCCACAAGTCAGCAACAAAACCCCCGTGAAGGGAGTCACTCAATCAAAGTTGAGCGTCAGAAATTCAAAAGTAAGCTTTGGGAACTGAATATAGAGAGATAAGACAGGGTTATGGAGCCATGTAAGCAGAGAAGACTGAGTTGGGTTTGCTGGCTGTGTCCTGGGCAGTGCGTTCCCTCCAAGACAGTGGTGTGAGGAGTAAGGATCACGAGCAGTGTTGCACCTTAGGGCAAAAGCTCAGAAACTGGTCTGGAGAGGCAGTGCAGAGTAGCAAATTTGGAAGTGGCCAAGAATGGCACCCCACTCCAGTACTCTTGCCTGGAAAATCCCATGGGCAGAGGAGCCTGGTAGGCTGCAGTCCATGGGGTCCCAAAGAGTCAGACACAACTGAGCGACTTCACTTTCACACGTTGGAGAAGGAAATGGCAACCCACTCCAGTGTTCTTGCCTGGAGAATCCCAGGTGCGGCAGAGCCTGGTGGGCTGCCGTCTATGGGGTCGCAGAGTCAGACACGAATGAAGTGACTTAGCAGCAACAGCAAGAGAAAGGATGAAGCTGAAGCTCCAGCACTTTGACCACCTGATGCGAAGAGCTGACTCTTTGGAGAAGACCCTGATGCTGGGAAAGACTGAAGGCAGGAGAAGTGGGAGGCAGAGGATGAGATGGTTAGATAGCATCACCAACTCAATGGACATAAATTTGACCAAACTGGAGTTAGTGGAGTGCAGGAGAGCCTGGCATGCTGCTGTCTGTGGGGTCACAAAGAGTCAGACATGAATGACTTAGTGACTGAAAAACAGCAAATCAAAAAGATCACTGGGGTAGGGAGAAAACAAGAAAGCGCAAGGACTATTCATAGCAGACCCTTTGACAGCCAATTGTGAACAACCATTGATTTTTATCCTATTCAGAGATCAGGATTAGTGTTGCCATACGCTCAGACTATTCAAGATACATCCGAAATCTATAGTCTATTTTTTTCCACCTTTTATTTTGTATTAGAGTATGTTCCATGTGCTCAGTCGCTCAGTCATGTCAGACTCTGCAACCCCGTGGACTATATAGCGGGCCAAGCCCCTCTGTCCATGGAATTTCCCAGGCAAGAATACTGGAGTGGGTTGCCATTTCCTCCTCCAGTTTAGTTATACATAAATCTATTCTTTCTCCAATTCTTTTTCCCATTTAGGTTATTAAAGAGTACTGAGCAGAGTTTCCTGTGCTGCATAGTAGGTCCTTGTTGGTTGTCTGTTTTGAACATAGCATGTGTCCAGGTCAGTCCCAAGTGCTTTCACCTTGTCAATCGCAGATCCGAGGCTGTCACTGCCCTGCTCCCTCCTGGTGATCATGCATTCATTCGCTAAGTCAGTGAGTCTGTTTCCATTTTGTGAATAAGTTCACCTGTATCATTTTTAAGATTCTGCAATACAAGCCCTGTCATTCCATGTTTCTCTTTTTCTGCCCGACTTCACTCAGTATGACAATTTCCAGGTCCATCCATGTCGCTGCTGTGGCATTATTTCATTCTTTTTAATGACTATGTTCAATCTCCCAAATAAAAATATTTAAAAATGAAATATTTTTGTTACCAAGTCCAAGCTCGCTCTGCTCACCACACGACAGGCTTTAAAATCGGGAGAGGAGGTGTTGAGACAAGAAATAAGGACTTGACTCCAAAAGCTGACAGAAGGACCAGATCGCAGATTGTCTCAAAATAACCATCTCATTGGGGTCTGGAGGAGATGAGGAATAAAGTAAAAAGGCCCCAGATTTTGCAATTATTCCCACAAGGGCCCTCAGGAAGGGGGTGTATATGTTTCTTTTCTCTTGCAGGTGGACAAGTTCAGGGTGTTTCTTTGAACAAAAGCATTTTGGTTTAACATTCAGGCAGAGGGGCAGGGTTCTCCGAGGCAGGCCATTGTGTATGGACAGGATTCTTTTAGTGAACAATAGCAAACGGAAGCAAATGTTAAAGTAAAAGACAAAGAGCTGACCTGTAGTCAGATTTAGCTCTTGTAACATTTTTAAATGTCTGGAGGAACAAACAACGTTTTTGCCTACTTCTGTGGTCCCTAAGGCTCCAGTTCTCCACCTCTGGCTAGAAAGCCTGTGCTCTTTTTTTATATATATAATTTTATTTCTCTGTTTTTGGCTGTGCTGACTTCCCTGCTGTGCGGGCTTTCTCTAGTTTTGGGCACCAGAGGCTACTCTTCCTTGTAGTGCACAGGCTTCTCATCACAGCGGCTTCTCGTGGTGCGAAGCACAGGCTCAGGGGCGCCTAGGCTTCTGTCGCTGTGGCCTCTGGGCTTGGAGCCCAAGCTGAGTAGTGGTACTCGGGCTTGGTTGCTCTTGGTTGCTTGGAAGAGGCATGTGGGCATCTTCCTAGATCAGGGAGTGAACCCATGTCTCCTGCGTTGGCAGGCCGATTCTTTCCCAGTCAGCCACCAGGGAAGCCCAAAAGCCTATGCTTTCATCCTTGGATGGAAAAGCTTAACATAAGTGTTCATCCTTGGACAGAAAAGCCTAACAGTGATCCTTATCCCTCAGGTGAATATTTGGACATTCTCGCCATCTCCTGTGACAGCTTTGACGAGCAGGTCAACGTCCTTATCGGCCGTGGTCAAGGAAAGAAGAACCACGTGGAAAATCTCCAGAAACTGAGGACATGGTGTAAGGAATACAGAGTGGCCTTCAAGATAAACTCAGTCATCAATCGATTCAACGTGGACGAGGATATGAAGGAACAGATCAACGCGCTGAACCCCGTCCGCTGGAAGGTACCAACTGCACTGCTTTTGTGGTTGTAATGAAGTGAACATTCAGCAGAGATTTGCTTCAGGGACACCCAAAATGATAAGGATACAGAAAACTCTGGACTCAGAGAGCTAGTTGGGTTTGGTCCTTCTTTCTGCTAGCCTTAAAATCTGCTTCTGAGGACTCATCCCATATGCACTGTCCTGAAATAGCTTAGCAGGAGGACTTGTGTGAATATGTCGGGTTTGTTTGTTTTTTTTTTTTTTTGGTAAAGATTTCTTTATTTTTGACTGTGCTGGGTCTTCACTGCGGCAGGAACTTTTTTCTAATTGCTGCGATGAGGGGCTGCTCTCTAGGAGCAGTGCGTGAGCTTCTCATTACAGTGGCTTCTCTTGCTGCAGAGCACAGGCTTTAGACTTCAGTAGTTGGCAACATGTGGACTCAGGATTTGCAGCTCCTGGGCCCAGTAGTTGTGGTGCATGGGTTCAGTGGCTCCGAGGCAAGTGGGATCTTCCCGGGTCAGGGATTGAACTTGCGTCCTTTGCATGGCAAGGAGGTTTCTTAATCACTGGACCACCAAGGAAGCCCCTGAATATGTGTTCTTAACAATCTGCCCTGGTCATTTTCATGCAGGGATCCATGAAAGTCTGTGACTGGACTCCAGACTAATGCAACTGAAGATAGGATGTAGAATTCAATTCTAGCAAGGAAAAGAGAGGAAGAAAACTCATGTAATATGAAGCTTTGTCTGCTGGGATAAAGTGGGAAGGCGAAATGGAAAAGGTTTAATTCTGTCAAAAAACTAGAAAGACTTCATGTAGGAGGTGGTATTTGACTCCCTCTCTAGCAGATGAGTCTTCCTTGACTCAGATGGTAAAAAATCCACCTGCACTGCAGGCCACCTGGATTTAATCCCTAGGTCTGGAAGATCCTCTGGAGGAGGAATGACAACCCACTCCAGTATTCTTGCCTAGAGAATCCCATGGACAGAAGAGCCTCGAGGTCTATGGTTCATGGGGTCTCAAAGAGTCGGACATGACTGAAGCGACTTAGCAGGCATGCATGCACGTAATGGCTTAAAATCTAAAGGGAAAACCTCAAAATTAAAGTGTTAAATATTTTAGGAAGCCTATTTCACCTGGTATATTTCATCATTTAAATCTAAAATGTAGTAAGAAACAATATGTATTTCTACATAAAGGTTTAAAAACTACTTTTAAAAATACCATAGTCTATATACTAACAATAAAATTCTGATCTAAAAAATTGAAAATTTATAGGCAGATATATTATAAATGGCTTCCCAGGTGGTACTAGTTATAAAGAATGTGCCTGCCAATGCAGGAGATGCAAGAGATGTGCATCTCAGGAAGATTCCTGGGTCAGGAAGATTCCCTCATTAAGAGGGCATGGAGACCCACTCCAGTATTCTTATCTGGAGAAACCCATGGACAGAGGAGCCTGGTGGGCTACAGTCCACGGAGTCGCAAAGAGTTGGACACAACTGAGTGACTGAGCACGCATATTATAAACCTGATTATGTTGTATCAAAGAACTACTACATAGATAGTACATAAAAATCGCTTCTATTCCTCAAGTCACCAAAACCTGTTCGTCTCAATAGGTATAACTAGCTAATGTTCCAAACCCAAAGGCTAGAGATGCCCCCAAAAGTAATAGTTAAGGAGTTCCTCTCCTACACTTTCCAATTCAAATTCTGTTCATCTCATGATTATTTTCAGAACACTAAGAGAGATTTCTAGATATATAAAATATTCTTATAAATTTACATTGATTTCAGCTGAAGTTTCTAATTTTGTAAAAGATGCTGAATTACCCAGTGTTGATCCCCTGGAGAAGGAAATGGCAACCCACTCCAGTATCCTTGCCTGGAAAATTCCATGGATGGAGGAGCCTAGCAGACTACAGTCCATGAGGTCACAAAGAGTTGGACACGACTGAGCAAGTTCACCTCATTTCACTCATATTATGAAAAAAAAAAAAAGATCAAATATAACCTAGATCAATTTTTAAAAAATTTATATTTTGGGAATATTTGGGCTTTTAGTACCATAGTCCCAAATTTCAGGGCACATATTCATGTTGCCAGAGCAGTGTCTTTCTAGAGTGTTCCTTACTCTAGAACAAGTCTTCTCTGCTGGGCTTCCCTGGTGACTCAGATGGTAAAGAATCCGCCTGCAATGCGGGAGACTTGGGTTCGATCCCTGGGTCAAGAAGATCTCCTAGAGAAGGAAATGTGTGCTCACTCCAGTATGCTTGCCTGGGAAATCCCATGGACAGAGGAGCATGATGGGCTGCAGTCCACAGTCCACGGGGTCGCCAAGAGTCGGACACAACTGAGCAACTATCAGTTTCACTTTCTCTGCTCAGGAGGGATGAAGCTGGGTTCAGAGGGAAATGCAATCTGGGATAAAAGGTGGTGAAAAGCTCTTTAGGAGGCCAACTCTACCCTTGTGTTCCAGGTCTTCCAGTGTCTCATAATTGAGGGTGAGAATTCTGGAGAAGATGCTCTGAGAGAAGCAGAACGGTTCGTGATCAGTGATGAGGAGTTTGAAGCGTTCTTAGATCGCCACAAGGACGTGTCCTGCTTGGTGCCCGAGTCTAACCAGAAGGTTAGAAAGTGAACTTTCTAAGCGCATTAAAGTGTATTAATAGAAAGTGAACATCATTTTGTTTCCCATCACACACGTAGCTCCAAAGAGAAAAGCGTCTCCATCAAGGGCTGCCCATGCGGGGATGTGGGAGGGTTTCGTGGAGAGAGGGGAGGAGTCTCATGGTAGATATAGAAGCTGTACTAAATCTTTCGGTTTCCAGTGAGAACAGTGGGTATGTCTTGTTAGCACAAGTGCATACGTCCTGTAGATTAAACCATGCCAGCCAAAGCATGTCTACCCTGCGGAGCTTCCACAGAGGAAATAATCAGAGTGTTCTCTGAAGCCAAAGGAAAAAAGAACTCCTTGTTCAAAGCTATGTTCCTGCAGTGTTAAGGAGAAGAGTAAAAAAACCTTGAAGGTACTTAACATACAGAGAACAGGTAAACTCATGTTGTCAGTATGGAATGCTATACTGACTAAATAGCATAGTTCAGAGGACATTAGGGAGCCAGGATAAATTTGCATGGTATGATATTGGGTGCAGATAAAGAACAACAGCCAAATCCATTCGACCTTTAATCCTAGTGTGCACGGGTATGTGTGTACACATCCCGTGGTCGTTTTGGGGTAATGGATTATCAATCATTTTTGTTTACTTTGATAACTTTAAATTTTTCTAAAATAGGTAGTTTTGTTATTTTTCAACTATTTAACAGTCAAAAGCTTTCCCCATCTTCCCCCGAAGAATAAACATGCAGCAAAATCTCTCCCTCACATGCTTATATCATATTGGAAATTCCAGAACAAGGGCTCATTTCTTATGCTTTAGACTCCTAAGTCATGTTGGCCAGAGCATGAATAAGAAAATCCCCAGATGGGGTCAGAGCAGCTTTCAAAAAGAAGACAGAGAACAGAGGAGAAGACTCATATGTCCACACTGTTGCATTTGACTTTTTAGAAATTGTCTTAATTATGCAGTTAATGTAAGATCAAAGAAAATATAAGTTATAGTAAGCATTACTATTAATACTTGGTGAGTTCTTCACAGAGGGACCATGAGCCATCACTCCCCCATTTCACAAACACAGGGGCCTGAGTCATAGAGTTAACTGACCTCACCATGTCAGAGGCAGGATTAACGGACCTCACCTACATCAGTGAAAGGGTTAACTGACCTCACCCACGTCAGAGGTAAAGTTAGCTGACCTCTGCTGTGTGAGAGGCAAGGCTGGGCTGACTTTACCTATGTCAGAGGTATAAAGTGAGGTGAACTAAAGTTGCCGTAGAGACCAAACAGCCTACAAGACTGAAAAATATTTACAATCTGGCCTTTATACAAACACATGTGCAGACCCGAACCTCTGTGGGCATGTATGGAGGGTACAGCTTCCTACAGAAGTACAGATACACCCTCCACATACCTCTGAAAGGCGTCCCTAGTTACGAGGCATGAAAGCAATGTTCAAGTCCTCAGTAAGCTCCCAGGTAATAGCATTAAAGGGCTTCCCAGGTGGCGCTAGTGGTAAAGAACCCGCCTGCCAATCCAGGAGACATAAGAGACACAGGTTCGATCCCTGGGTTGGGAAGATCCCCCGGAGAAAGAAGTGGCAACCCACTCCAGTATTCATGCCCAGAGAATCCCATAAACAGAGGAGCCTGGGGGACTACAGTCCACGGGGTGGCAAAGAGTCAGACACGGCTGAAGCAACTTAGAACACAGGCAGTAGCATTAAAGAGGTTCTGCTTTATTCACTGAAAAGGGGTTGCATGTCACACACACAAGGAACATTGAACGGTGAAGGACGGGGCCCTCCAAGATCTGGAGGGCATGGAGAGTTAACCTGGGGGCTTCCTTGTCAGAGGTGCTTTCAGAGAGCCCTGTGACCCTTCCAGCAGACACAGAGGCCAGCTTGCTGGAATATGTTGGAATCTGAAGACACAGACAGATGGCCCGGGTAGGGGGCATTTTGGGTGGGGGCGGGGCCCTGGCAGGTGGCTTACCTTGTGGAGATGAATCCAAAGACGCTCAGGAGTTTTGAGAAATGGTGACTCCAGAGAGAAGGCTAAACAAACACACGAACATTGTAAGGCAGACAGCTGAGCGTACGTACTGAAAAATATGCCTGAAACTAAATTTGTCTGTAATTTCTCCTTTGCAGATGAGAGATTCCTACCTTATTCTGGATGAATATGTGAGTATTTCTTGTGCATCATAAAATGATCCCTTAAAAGTTAGCTAAGCAGCAAGGCCAGAGTTGAGTTACAATCAGCATAACCGTTTAACCCATATTCGTTCTTTTTAGCCAGCATTTCTTATTCTTATTGTCACTGATTAGCGTCAATATTATAGAGCCCTGACTTCATCCACTGTGTCCATCTTGAAGCTAAGGCGTTGGGCAGGTCTTGGCTTGAACCCAGTGCCCACGTTTGCATGACCACCCTCCCTCCTCCGCCACTAAACGGTGTCTTCCCTGTGGCCACGGGTCCATGGAAGTTGTGTGGAGCTGACATCACCCAAGGCAGACCACCTCTGTTATGCCATCTTTGGCTGGCTTCTTTGGTCACCAGGGGTTCTTTGCAAGAAGGACATGTCACAAGTCACATTATTGCCTTTAATTCCTCGGATGCTGCTGACTTATCTCTAACAGATAGCCGTTGGCTTTGGGCTGAAGAGGTTGCGGAGTCCCCTAAAGCCACCGATACATTCCTATACCACTGCCTTCTGAGGGAAAAGATAGCCCGGCATTCTCAAAACTGAAAAATCACTTTCCCTTTCCCTCTGTCTCTTCTGTTTTTGTCCCAATTCAGAAACATTTGCCAACATTTCTAGCACAGGACAAGTACTTCCATTCAAAGACCTGTTTTTAAGAAATGAGTTCCAAGAAGAACAGTGGCTTTTCCATATTTAAGTTGGATTTGGTGTTTCAAGAAATGCTTCCTGTGACTTTTGACACTTTATTACTTTCAAGTTAATCAGTGACGCTTCACAGTCATTCACTTTTTTGTCAATATGAGCTTTCTTTACAGAGCAGAGGGGTAAGGGTGGTAACACAAGTGTTTAGTTTATGGGTTCAAGGTAGAGAAGAAAAGTCAAACGGAATTTATTTTTGGAGTATCCTTACTGCCTTGGGATTTTTACCAATGTTCCTTCAAAATTCTCTGGTATCTGCATAGTTGGAATAAACAGAGTGGGAGCAAAATTTACTTTTGGCAATTTAAGAGCATTTTTATTAGGTAAGAATTACTATAAAATGCTCTGTGCCATGGTAGGTCATAAGGTATGAAGATCTGATTCCTCGCTCCAAGATGCTTAACTTAGGATAAAAACCAAGACCCCTGGACTTCCCTGGTGGCTCAGCGGCAAAGAACCCGACTGCCTATGCACGAGATGCGGGTTCAATCCCTGATCCGGGAAGATCCCCTGGAGGAGGAAATGGCAACCCACTCCAGTGTTCCTGCCTGGGAAATCCCACAGACAGAGGAGCTTGGCAGGCTGCAGTCCATGGGGATAGCAGAGTCGGACAGGCTGAGTGAGTGAGCAACAACACCAAGACCCTTAACAGGGCACATGACACTTCTTGATATGGGACCTGCCTGGCTCTGTAGTGCCTTTTCGTACAACTTTCTCTCCCTTTCTTAAAAGAACACTTTATTATTCTTCACTTATTTGTGCACACACAGTTTTCACACCAGCAATATCATCTACCTGAAATTTCCCAAACTCACTGTGTTTTTTCTGGGCTTTAACAATACGACTCTCTCCGGCTTACAATTTCAAAACACAACTCAAATGTTCAGCATCTTTTGGAAGCCTTTCCAGATTACCCTACCCTCCAATGGAGGGATACGTACATGTATGCACTTCTGGTTATCCTGCACTTACCTGGTCTAACATGTTCAGATGGGTGATGGGAGCTGGTTGAGAGCAGAGATGCTGTCCAATGGGCTCAGCATCCCCAGGGGAGCATCTCGCTTATAGGTCTCCACAAACATTTGTTGGAATGATCGGAATATCCAGAATCATTTTGAGCTGATCCCTCTAGTTGAGTTTTATAGGAAAATTATATGGAAATATTCTAACTTTTGTCCTGAATTTCCTAGATGCGCTTCCTGAACTGTAGAAATGGGCGGAAGGATCCTTCCAAGTCCATCTTGGACGTGGGTGTAGAAGAGGCTATAAAATTCAGTGGCTTTGATGAGAAGATGTTTCTAAAGCGAGGAGGGAAATATGTGTGGAGCAAAGCAGATCTGAAGTTAGACTGGTGAAGCTGAGCTGGTGAAGCTGGAAGCTGGACCACCCTCTGCCCACCTGTGGGGACCACCTTGGGACTCTGTGTGTGGCTGCCCCCCTTCTGATGGGCACTTCTCAGGGGCCCCAAATCCCATTTTCATTGCACGTGGAATCTGCTTGTCTGTGGTAACTGAACCCACACAAATAACTTAGATAATTGAAATCTGTAGCTCATACAAGACAATTAACCTTAGTTAATCAGCTTATTTTGCATTTAATGTTCGAATAGTATTTACTGTGACTCCTGTGTTTCTGTTTTGGAGTTGTTTTCCTAGTCCTTTCAATTGACAGTTATTTTCCCATCTGGAAAAATTAGGAAGTCTCTCCACCTGTGGGGAGGCTCTTTATTTCTCAGCCTTTATGTCATTGCAACCTTGGATATTTAACTAGAAGTTGAGAAATAGTCCATACGTATTTCAAAAAAATAAAAAATGCTCATCTTATCAGGCTTTGGTGAGACCCAGAAAGAGATAATCTGTAGCCCATACTGACTATGCCAGGGATGTGAGCCATCTGCCTTTAGTTTTCCAAGATTCTTAACAAAACCGAGGTGTGCTTTACACTTTGTGATGGAGTTGAGGCAGGGTCAGGGCTTGGGTTGCCGTGGGGATCCTCTGAGCCTGCAGGCAACGGCATTGTTTATTTGCTTGGCTGTCTGCACATCACTGGAAAGAGAGTTTCCTGGATGGGCATGATCCTGTTGGCAAAAGCACCTGGTGACGGTGGAGCAGGGGTTTGAGGCTGGACCTGGCTTTTCTGTGCATAAAGCTGTGGCACAAAGCTACCATTTCCCATTGAACTCTGAACCACTTGAAATAAGAATGTACTCTAGGGCAACGTGAAAAAGTTCCAGAGCCTTCTCTTACTGCTAAGAAAGAGCTCGAGGAAAAACGTTATTTGAATTGGGTCAAGGAACAAAACCCTCTTCTGGTGGAAATACCACCTGAACTTTATTCATGTAACCTAGACACTATCCCATTGCCTGGGAAGTAATAATTTCCTATCATTGCTCTAAAACAGCAAAATCATGGACAATTTTTTTGCTCAAAGAATTCTTTTATTAATAAGCCAGCTGCCGTTTTGGCCACTAGATGGCATCTAAATGTTGCCTGATTCTGTTAAGCCCCCATGTAGAAATTCTACTTCAGAATCTTTTTTTTAAGACTTGCAGATTTTGAAAGTTTGGTTTAAGTGACTTTTTTTTCCTCAGAAAAGATATCCCTACTTCAAATGTTAAGTCACTGTGATTCAAATGAAATATGAAGTGAATTTCTCTCAACCGGAGGGAAACTGCATTTCTCTTTCCCCAAAGAGAAATAATGTAAAGTAAAACACTGCACTTGAGAAAAATGGGAAAAAAAATGTATATAAGAGAAAAACAATAAAATAAAAATTAAAAAATGAAAAAAAAACAGAAAAATAAGCTATTTTAAATACATTTTCCAGCTGTTTTTATACCACCACCCACTTCCTTATGCACTGACAGAATTTTCAAACCTTTAATGTTTAAAATATTCAAGTGTTCATTTTTCTTTAGCTGGAGAAGTAGCATTACAGTAATTTCAAGTTTGGATCATATAACATTTATATTTTCAGTTTTTAAACATTTGTGTCCATTTTGTGAGACGTAATTTCAGTGAGGAATGTCCATTTAAGTCTTAAAGGCAAGTATTTTTGTGGTGCTTTCAATTACTGCTTGTTAGGTTGTGACAATAGGGATTGAATTTTGTCTTAGGAAACCTGGAAAGACACAAAGTATGAATCTGAAACATCTGATATGTCAGCTCCTCTTCTATGACAATTTGGAGTTTGGAGTCTAGTTCTTCGATCAATAAAGAGAATCATGATAAAAAACAGGTGGACAAATTTTCCATGAGGTTCTATCAGAAAGTAATTCATTGCACAGGCCGCTCTCTTGTTGAAAGGACTAATTCATTCCTCATGATTAGATGAAGGCTACTCATACCATAAGCTTTTAAGACTTTGTCTTGAGTGTGTTTTGGACATCTCAGTTTTAGGGAAATATATGTATATATGTTTATTTTTTTCTATATGTGGGATGCTCTTGACTGCTGGTTTGTTGTTTTGTAAGATGTTGTAATAAAGTAATTTTTGTACACTATCTTCATTCTCAGTGGGTCAATGTAATGAAGTCTCTCCTTGGTGTGTGTTTAAGTAATTGTGGGCTTTTACAAACCACCAGTGCTAAAGGCAAGTATGCTTTAAAAATCAGCAAAGTTACCAACAATTAATGAGCACATTTCAGACAGCCCCACCGGCAACAAGATGGAGCAGAGAAGAGCCACTGGGGAAAGTACTCCTTGTGTTTTAAATGAAAGCTAGTACTCCTCGTGTTTTAAATGGGGGCCTGGTGTCCTGAACTTGATCCCTTTGGAAGGAATGAATTCCTGTAGACAGGCAGCAGGAATAGCAGCAGCCCAGGATTTACGTGGTTGCAGAGCTGCTGTTCTGAATATCACAGGGTCTGCAGTCCGCAGAGCGGGCACCCGGCACCCAGAGTCCCTGATGGCATGGAACCATTCGGAGCACCTGGTTCGGAGCTCATGCAGTCCCTGCCCCTCAGATGCCTCAGACCAGGCCTGACTTTGTTTCTCCCCTTTGATCCTCTTTGATCTCCCCTTTGATCCTCTGATTTCCCCTTCCTGTGTCTTCCCAGCCCTTGGAGCCAAGGGTTCTACACCCCCAGCTCCAATGCCCACCCCACACCCTCCAGACTCAGACTGGCCCTTCTTGGACATGGGGCATTTTCTCAGACATGTCATCGCATTTAATCTTCAGTTATAAGTACTCACTTCTTGAGCTTCTCTGGTGGCTCAGATGGTAAAGGTGTCTTCTTGCAATGTGGGAGACCCGGGTTTGATCCCTGGGTAGGGAAGATCCCCTGGAGAAGGAAATGGCAACCCACTCCAGTACTCTTGCCTAGAAAATTCTATGGACAGAGGAGCCTCGTAGGCTACAGTCCATGGGGTTGCAAAGAGCTGGACACGACTGAGTGACTTAACTTTCACTTTACTCACTTCTTCAGGAAGGATATGGCCTCATTATCTTTGCCCACCCTGGACTTGTCGGGCCAACCCTGGGCTCTAGCCCCCAGGACAGGGATCAGATCCAGGGGCTTGAGGACAGTGAAGGAGACTCAAGAGGCAGCCCAGGTCGTCCAGCCTTGTGGCCGGGACACGGGCAGCCGTGTCTCGGGTGCACAACCCAGCCTCAAGTCTCTGCTGGCGTCTGCTGTTCCAGTCAGTGGCAAAGAATGGGAAATTCCACAGAAAGCCCACATAGCAAGTTCAACTCAGATGCCATTAAGTTGGGTATGAAAGATGAGAAAGGCTTTTTAACCACATGTTCCCGCATGATTCTAAGACGAATAAGCATTTGGAGAATATTTGAGAAACAGAACACAGCAAAATGAAGAAAATAAAAATTATCCATAATTACAGTGGCCCAGAGGCAACTGCTAGTTCATTTCATGCATATTTCCAGTAGTGCATATTTTTAATAGAATTGAGTTCTTACTCAATTTTATTTTCCACATAGCTTCTGAAAGGTTTTAAAACCAACGAGCATTCTTATACTTTAATGAGAACAGCCAGTTCTTAACAATTCACACGAAAAGATGAGAAGAGATTCAATGGTATCCTAAAAACCGCAGTTAATTTGAAAACACACACACACAGACACACACACACACAGACACACACACACACAGACACACACACACACACACACACCCCAGATCTGGGTTTTGAATTGTTTACAAATTTGATTACGAATGTGAGTGCAACTCGTGTCCTGGGAATCCACTTTATCTAGAAAATATACATATAATAATAAAAATAAAACTTCTCTGTGCAAACTCATTCCTGGAGGATCTGGGAAAATGCCCAAAAGTGGTTTATTATTTTAACTCGGGCCATCTCGGCTTGTCCTTGTCTGATTCTACCCTCAATTCCCATGTGTGAGTTTTTTCCACCCCAGCAAGCAATTTTCCCATATCAGCGTGATGTCCTACTTCAGCTCAATTCTGACACTCTTTACCTGGAGGTAGCATCAGACCCCGGTGGCACTAGTGGTAAAGAACTTGCCTGCCAATACAAGCAACATAAGAGACTCAGGTTCAGTCCCTGGGTCGGGAAGATCCCCTGGAGGAAGGCATTGCAACCCACTCCAGTATTTCTGCCTGGAGAATCCAACGGACAGAGTAGCCTGGCGGGCTACAGTCCGCGGGGTAGTGAAGAGTTGGATATGATAGCTCAGCACACACACAGCATCAGATCCCGTGGGCTAGGGGCCCAGTCCCACCAGAGGGCACCTTGCTCCCCAATAGCCAACACAGATGCCCGTCACAACGGCAGGTTATCACCTGTGCTTCTTACTGACTGACCAGCTATATCGAAGGGTCCAAGAACTCCCTCCTAGGGTGGGATTAATCTGCTAGACGACCTCACAGAACTCAGAGAAACACTGCACTTACTAGGTTACTAGTTTATTACGAAAGGATGCACTTGAGCAATAGCTGCTGAAGAAAGGATTGCACAGGGCGAGGTGTGGGGGAAGGGCACAAACCATGCATGCCCTCTGGAGGGGCACCAGCCACTCTGAATCTGCACCTGTTCACCAACTCAGAGGCTCTTTGAACCTGGTCCCTTTGGGTTTCATGGAGGACTCATTCTGTAGCATGACATCACTGGTCACTGGTGATTGCACTCCCCCTTCTGGAGGTCTGAGGTTGGGACTGAAAGTTCTAACGCTCCAATCACATGACTGGGTGCCCTGGCAATCATCCTCCACCATAGGTGGCCTAGGGCCTGCCCAAAGTCTGTTTTGTATCATAGCAAAGACTTCTGTATTCATGTCACTGAGAGAGGCTGGGACCTGGGACCAGGAACCCTTTGTCCCCCTCCTGGAGAGCTTGCGCTTGGACCAATGTCTCCTAGGGCAACAGGATGTGAAGAAACTAGAAGGGGCTAAAAGCAACTGTGACTTGCACAACTGGGGCAAACAAACGCACACAATACACAAAGGACAAAATCCAGCTGCTTCCGTAGCTGGGAGAAAAAAAGGAGTGTCCTGCGCGTGACCCCTGCAGACAGCACCCCCAAGAGGTGCACTGACCATCCAAGCCACCCCCTCCTTCCTGACCCACCCGTCTGCCCCCATCATCATCCTATGTAAGGGACCAGCTCGCCCCCTTTGGGGAGTGAACAAGAGAACTTGTTACTTGTCTTCACTCCCTCCTGCTGCAGCATGAGTCCCAGTAAAGCCCCACCTGAATTCCTCATCTGGCCTCTCAGCAATGTCTATTGACTAGAGTCTAGGAACCCAGGTCAGTACCATCATCACTTAGGAAATTCCATAGGTTTTAGGAGCTCTGCACTAGGAATGAGGGTGAAGAACGAATATTCATTTCTTATAACAGTGCCAAAGAATTGATGCTTTTGAACTGTGGTGTTGGAGAAGACTCTTGAGAGTCCCTTGGACAGCAAGGAGATCCAACTGGTCCATCCTAAAGGGAATCAGTCCTGAATATTCATTGGAAGGACTGATGCTGAAGCTGAAACTCCAACACTTTGGCCACCTGATGTGAAGAGCTGACTCATTAGAAAAGACCCTGATGCTGGGAAAGATTGAAGGCAGGAGACAGGGATGACAGAGAATGAGATGGATGGATGGCATCACTGACTTGATGAACATGAGTCTGAGCAAGCTCCAGGAGTTGCTGATGGATAGGGAGGCCTGGCGTGCTGCGGTCCACGGGGTCACAAAGAGTAGGACACGACTAAAAGACTGAACTGAACTGATAAAGCATAATCTCACCTTGAATCCCCCTTGGTTCTGTGTCTGAGTAGACTGGCCTCTACTGGTCAGTTCTCTCTTGGGATTTGCTTTGTAGTGAACTTTGCTAGAACTCCTCCCCATAAGCTGTTACAAGATATATATGTGTGTGTGTGTGCGCATGAAGGGGGAACTGTGTATTTTCACAAGGGACACCTTGTCGCTCCTTCCAGCATAACTCAGATGTCACTTGACTGCAGTCTTGTCTGCACCACCCTGACCTGTGGCATCTCAGCTCTGGTGGCCTTATTAATTCACCACTGACTGGGGGTCTCACGAACAACAAATATTCATTTCTGAAGGCTGGGAGCCCAAGATCAAGGTGACAGCTGATCCGGCTCCAGGTAACGAGTTCCTGCTGGCCTGTCCTCACATGGCAGAGGGACTGCTAGTCACTAACACTGGGGAGAGTGCCCAGGGCTCCAGGCTCTGAGAGGGGCTGCTTCCCACGCCTCTCCACTTCCAGGAGACCCCGACTCTGCACCTTTGGGTTTTGCTCGGTTGGTATGTGCTTGTTGGCTGGAGTCTGTGGCACCTTCTCTTGATGATAAGATGTTGTGATTGTGTGTCTTCTTTCGGAGAAATGAGACAAGGCCTTACCCTGAGATCCTGTGATAACACGAGATTCTCAGAAATACAGCCTGATATCTAACATTCATACACACATATGACATGGGGGAGGAAGGAAAAGGGGAGATAGAGAATTGATACAGATCTTCATACACATGCAGAGGGCGGAGGGGGGAGGAGGAAGCTGAGTTCTTCCATCCTAACTCGGTGATCAGTCCTGCCTGGTGCTGGAGCCACAGGCACAGAGAGAGTGCGAGGAGTTTGAGAGCTCAGATCAGGCACCCACCCTGATCCAGACAGAGTCATGGAGGAGACACCAAAGCAACAGCTGGGAACCGAGTTCCAAAATATTAGACGAGGAATTCAGACTGTCCGGGGATAGAGTACTTCAGGGGGTTGAATAATGTCCTTAAAATAAAGTAGCTTTAAAAATCATAGCCGAGTAAGAGTTAAATACAAGGAAGTCAGGGCTTTCCAGGATGCACAGTGGTAAAGAACCCAGGTACCTGCCAATGAAGGAAACATGGGTTTGATCTTGGGTCGGGAAGATCCCCTGGAGAGGAGGGCAAGGCAACCCACTCCAGTATCCTTGCCTGGAGAATCCCATGGACAGAGGAGCCTGGCGGGCTACAAAGAGTCCATAGGGTCACAAAGAGTCAGGCGCAACTGAGCGACTGAGCATGCACACACAAAGAAATCAAATGGTTCTTAGAGGCAAACAGAAACAAGTCTCCAAAGGTCTCTCCAGCTCTGTTCAGGGGCCTTCACACCTCCCACCAGTTCTATTCTTACTCCCAGGTTCCCCAGAACTGTCCATCCCCAGGTGGTACCCAAGGCCCCGTGGATCCTGGCTCCCGGGACCCACCCCCACCCTCATTCTCAGTCCTCACCAAACCAGATGAACCTCCTGATGACTCCTGGCTCCCTCTGTGTGGATGTGGTGGGCTCTTCCCACGTGGCCCTGTGTCTGGGTGTCAGCCCCCTAGGGAAGCAGGTCTGACACCCGGTGTTTGCTGGCAGGATGCTCTCCGAGGTGCTCCCAGGGAGAGTGGGGAGTAGAGGGCCTGGGATGAGGCTGAAGAGACCTGCAGCTGCTAGAACTCTTCAGGACTGTCTGGAGTTAAGGCGGCGGGACAGGCCTTTAATTCCCAGTGGACCAATTATTAGAAGTGCAACCTCCAGAAATCTGGCTAAGGCAGCCTCCTCTGGCAAAAGATGATTCCCAGGAAGTGAGCTGTTGATACCTGGCATGTCAGGAGCCTGGGGTGAGCACTCTGGTTCCATAGGCAGGTCTGGTCAAGACACCACAGCATCAACCTGCCGAACCTCACCCAAGCCCTGTGCAGAGGACGCAGCAGACATTCCATGCACCCTCAGCCTGTATTTTAATGACCTATAAGACTTTACAGATGGCTTCCCTGGTGGTTCAGCTGGCAAAGAATCTGCCTGACATGCGGGAGACCTGGGTTCAATCCCTGGGTTGGGAAGATCCCCTGGAGAAGGGAAAGGCTACCCACTCCAGTATTCTGGCCTGGATAATTCCATGGACTGTCTAGTCCATGGGGTCACAAACAGAATGGACATGTGGACACAACTGAGGGACTCTCACAACAAAATAGACATTACAGCACATGGTCATGCCCCCAGTAAAGGAGCTCCTCATGGTGTTGCCTTCTGCCTCTCTGATCCTCAGTTCCTTTCAGGTTTTCATGTTCTCCAACAGCTGGCCACCTGCCTCAAACAGGGGATCGTCTAAGACTTGATGACTTACTTTCCTTCCCTGGCACTGCGCTTTGACTTTCCCTAAGACCCACGAGAGTGACTTGACTCAACAGCTCAGTGGGTATAGAAGCTGCCTGCCAACACAGGAGACACAGATTTGATCCCTGGGTTGGGAAGATCCCCTGGAGGAGGAAATGGCAACCCACTCCAGTATTCTTGCCTAGGATATCCCATGGACAGAGGAGCCTGGTGGGCTACAGTCCATAGGGTCGTAAAGAGTCGAACATGACTTAGGGCTTCCCTCATAGCTGAGTTGGTAAAGAACCTGCCTACAATGCAGGAGAATTGGGTTTGATTCCTGGGTCGGGAAGATCCCCTGGAGAAGGAAATGGCAACCCACTCAAGTATTCTTTCGTGGAGAATCTCCATGGACAGAGAAGCCTGGCAGGCTACAGTCCATGGGGTTGCAAAAGTCAGACACAACTGAGTGACTTTCTCTACACGTCACTAGCGAGTAAACAACAACAACAAAAGCAGTATGGAGCAAATGCATGAGTAAGTATAGATTAGACTCTCATAGCTTAACACAGGCTTGTATGTCTCCTGGGAATTGTCCTGACAGGAGACAATCCATGGACTCAGGCTGAGCTCGCTTTAGAGTCCAACCATCGCAGTGGGTGGCTGTGTGGTTACTATAATGGGGAGTAGCCAGGCCAGTTAGAGGTCTTGAAATTCCTCTCTGTCTCAGCTCAGAAGTGACAGTCTTGCTGATTGTCTAGTGAACAAAACGAGTCACACACCCCTTCCTAACTGGAAGGGGCTGGGACCTGTGCAGTAGCACATGGGTGTTCAGTGAGCATCAACTTTCTGCCCATAGTTAAGTCCATCTAATGTTGAATATAACTTAATCACTCCTTGAGAGTTTGGAAAACCTTTTAAAATTCTGTCAAGCCACAAGAGTCATATCTTATTGATTATTCCAGAAAAGTAAGATAGTAAAACTGAATTGGCCAAGAACCTTGAGTAACAGCAAGTAACAGCACCATGTAAGTCATTAGTTGGCAGTAAACTTGGGAACTTCAAGGACCACTTTCAACCTCAGTGTTTCTATGTGTGACATGAAGAGATGAGATGAAACTTTCTCTCTGGTCCAGATGTTTATGCAGCATCTGTGGCCTTTGCATCTGAGCCACGTAGAAGGACAAGTTAGCAGAGAAGACTGGAAGACAAGATGCATCTATTTTATTCAACAAATATGTATTAAGTGTCCTGTTCTTACTGTGCTGGACTTAGTGAATAAGAGAGAAAGTGTCTCTATTTTCTGAGAGGTGCCAGAAAAATATTTTCACTCTTTTACTAGTATGGAAATCTTCTTATTAGCACCTAATCTACGACCTTTGGAGAAGGCAATGGCAACCCACTCCAGTACTCTTTCCTGGAGAATCCCAAGGACAGAGGAGCCTGTTGGGTTGCCGTCTATGGGGTCGTAAAGAGTTGGACACGACTGACGCGACTTTAGCAGCAGCAGCAGCTACGACCTTTGATGATGTTTTTATTTTTGTTATGAAATTATTCTCTAAATTGTAGTCACACATGGGCACTGTCTAGCTGTTTGTTTAGTGAGCTGGGGGGTGCTGAAACAAAATACTATTGGCCCAGTGGCTTAAATGATGGAAGTTTACTGTCTCACAGTTATGGAGGCTAGAAGTCTGAGATTAAGGGGCCAGCAAGGTTTGTTCCTCCTGAGGGCTGAGAGGAACCTGAAAGCTGTTCCAGGTCTTCTCCTAGCTTCCAGGGGTCAGGTGGAATCCTCAGTGATGCTTAATTTATCTCCATAAATTAATTTATATCCATCCCTTCATGTTCCCAGAGTGCCCCATTTATGTACCTGTTTTGAAATTTGCCCTTTGTTTTTTAATATTTGTTTCTACTTATTTATTCAGCTATGCCAGCTCTTAGTTGCAGAACTCAGGATCTTTAGTTGTGGCACAAAAACTCTTAGCTGTGGCTTGTGGTACCTAGTTCCCTAACCAGAGGTGGAACCCAGGCTCCCTGCATTGGGGCATGGAGTCTTAGCCACTGGACCCCCAGGGAGGTCCCTTGAAATTTACCCTTTGTATGAAGACACCAGTCATAGTGGATTAGGGCCCACTCTTCTCCAGTACGTCCTCAGTTCAGTTCAGTTCAGTCGCTCAGTCGTGTCCGACTCTTTGCGACTCCATGGACTGCAGCACGCCAGGCCTCCCTGTTCATCACCAACTCCCGGAGGTTAATCAAACTGATGTTCATTGAGTCTATGTCCTCACTGAGTTAGTATGTCCTCATCTGGACTAATTCCATCTGCAATGACCCTATTACCATACGAGTTCATGTCAGGAGGTGGGGTAGGCTAACACTTCAACCTGTGAATCTGGAGACACAATTCACCGCTGAAAGTGAAAGTCGCTCAGTCGTGTCTGACTCTTTGCAACCCCATGAACTATACAGTCCATGGAATTCTCCACGCTCGAATACTGGAGTGGATAGTCCTTCCCTTCTCCAGGGGATCTTCCCAACCCAGGGCTCGAACCCAGGTCTCCTGCATTGCAGGCAGATTCTTTACCAGCTGAGCCACCAGGGAAGCCCAAGAATACCGGGGTGGGTAGCCTATCCCTTCTCCAGCGGATCTTCCCAACCCAGGAATGGAACCAGGGTCCCATGCATTGCAGGTGGATTCTTTACTGAATGAGCTATGAGGGAAGCCCAATTCACCCCTAGCAGTGCTCTTTCTATGTGATTACAAGGATGAATTTCCCCCTTTCCATGTGTTATCTTTCCTAAATTTTATTTTTTCTTCCTGGAGAATTGTGGGTAGATTCTTTACCATCTGAGCCCACCAGGGAAGTCCTCTGAAAGACTGAGGGCAGGAGGAGAAGGGGGCAGTAGAGGATGAGATTGTTGGATGGCATCACTGACCCCATGGGTGTATGTTACAGCAGACTTTGGGAGATAGTGAAGGACAGGGAAACCTGGCATGCTGCAGTCCATAGAATCACTAAGAGTCAGACTCGACTTAGCGACTGAACAACAAGGCTGGGAAAGAAAGAGGGGAGGTGTTGTGGGAATGGAGGCAGGGGTTGGACAAGAAAAGCTTTCCTAAGAGTCCTTGAGAGCAGCAGAGACTTTGCATTGCCCTGGGAGGTGAGGAAACTTGCAGCTTTCTGGCCCACCTGGGAAGCTGGACCCCTGGTAGAGAAACTGAGCGTAGCCTGCTTGGAAGGGACCCAGGACTCAGGGAAGGAGCCTTCTAGATAGACAGGGAGATGGGCTGAGCATGAAGGGTTACACCCTGGATCCCAGCACCATAAAACCCGCCAGGGACCCGTGGGCCTCCAGGGAGAGACAATCAGAGCAACAGCTGACATTTAATTGCCTGCTACCCTCCAGAAATAAGGAATTGAATTTAAGGCAATTTTTAAAATTAAAGAAATGTGAATGTTCTGGACTTTCAGAATGTGTGATTATGAACCCATGCAAACTCTACCGCCTGAAAAGGTTTAAATTTAAGCCACTGAATGAATCCTGATCTTCACTCAGTTTTGTAGCTAGAGAAGGAACTTCCTAATGGACTTCCATTTCTCCAGCCTCTGGACCATTTGCTGGGGCATTGACTTCCTGGCAACAACCTAGCACAAAATCTTGCCCTCAGTAGGTAATCAACAAGGGGCTTCTTCAGAACCATGAGTCATGCTGCCTACAGGCACAAGCGCTTAGCAACAGTGGGTATTTTTAAAAATGAGCTTGACACAACAAACGTCTGGGTGAGACGGTTGAAAGCCATGGGAGGAATGGACTGAAAATCAATCAGTGATGGGTGAATGTGACCTCGAGAGATACAGGCAGCTCGTTGGAGAGAACTAGGAAGGACAAGGCTCAGGGCAGGGGACTCATCTACATTTACTGAGCACTTACTATGCCCAAGGCCCTCTGGGAAATTCAATAGAAAATTTACTTCATTTCTCATCTACAGACTCTTATGACCTAAAAATCAGACAGTAAATATCCAAAACATGAAGTCTAACAGATGCCATGGAAACAAATGAACTATTACACAACTCCAGACATCTGGAGATGGGGAAAGCAGTGATGGGTTAGGAAGACTTCATAGAGGAAAGTCCTGAAACTTGAAATTCAGGGCACGGCCTGCTGCAAACTGTGTTATCAATGATGATGCTGTCTTTCCCCGTCTCCCCAACCACAAGCAGGTTAACAAAGACAAACAAACACGGGAATGACCTCACACACACAGTCACACACATACACATCACTGCTTAAGCACTTGCAAGAGACACAAAGGCTCAATGACACAATTGAATGAGAGGTTGGTTTTGTACATCAACCCTCTCCTTGCCAACCTCCCTCCTCCCCCCTCCCCCAGGCTTGATTCCCAAGCCCCTGGTAACTACAGAAGCATCTGCATCAGTGTGGACACATTCATCACTTCCCCGGATACTTGCTCTCATCCATCCATCCCTCCATTCATAAGCAGTATCGCACCAGTGCTTTCCTGAATCCACAACCCCTGTACAGAAGGGCCGAATATATTTTCTGTGAAGCTCAGGCGTTTATGCAGAACCATTTTCATCTTCTGGTGAGAGGCTGGGGTAACCAAGTGTTGTTAGAATTCTTCCCATTGTGCCTTCTTTCTTGAATGATGACATTATGCAAAGAATTTGACAGAGACATCAGAAGCTCTCATTCATATTTGGGGAGGGATTCATATTTGAGAAGTTACCAGAATAACTTCTCAGTGTAGATGAGACAGATTTATTATTATTATTTTTTTTTAAAGATGTGTATGTAGTAGAGGAAGATAAATTATGCAGTGTCAAGATAGCTAAGAATATTGTAGTTTGGGGGGAAATGAGACAAAGTACAGCTAAGGATTATGGAATCCTTACAGTTTTCCAGTTATGTTGAGACTGCTCTTTGCTTATTTTCCTTATTTAATCCCTGCCAAGATCTCTATGACTTCTATGACCATTAGTAGTTTTCAGATAAGAAAATCAAAACACAAAGAAGTTAACTAACTTGCTCAGTTAAGGTCATTGGGCCCATTAGGTGATGGTACTAGGCTGCAGAGTCAACATTGGAGGGTGTGGTGTTAAGGACGAAAGCAGTGAGGGTGGGTTTTCCCATACTTCGGGAGATGAATCTATGTATTGAAAGAGGCATTCTTTCATACACATCAGTAGGTTTTGTTCAGGTACGCGTGCTGGAGACAGAATTAAATACCTGTGTAACTTCTAGTTACTAGGGGGAGTGGCAAGGAGAAATCTTACAGGAAAATTCTACCTTCAAATACCTTTGGCTCTAACAAGCTCTAAACGCTAAGGCAGAGGAAGTCAACAGCCCAGACTGGAACTCGGGAATCCACGGAGCCGAAGGACCGGACGAGCCCGGTGCTCCATCCGTCCAGCAGGTCAGGTACCGGGAGCCAAAGACCTTTGGCGCGCTGATGAGATGCTAGCTTAAAAAGGGCCTCAGCCTTTACTCACGGTCCCCGCCAGGGCATGGAGCCCAGGTTCCGGGAGCCCGGATCTGGTCCGAGGCGGCGGCCCGGTTCTCTTTCTATCGCCTCGCTAAGAGTGTTTTGGGTCCCCCGTTCCTCTCCCAGCTTGCGGATCTTTGTGTCCCCGAGCGTCGGCATCAGGGCCCCCGTCTTCTGGCCGTCACCTAACCGAGGCCGCGGCGTTCCTCCGGGCAGCCTGGGGTCCGGGCGGTCCTGGGGGAGCCTGGGTCCCCGCGGGCCTCGCGCGGGCGGCAGGGGGCGCTGCGCGCCGGGCGGGGCGGGGGCCGAGCCCGTGCGCCCCGCGTCTTTGTGCCGCGCGGCGCCGCCGCCCAGTCTCCCCCCGCGGGCCGCGCGCCCCGGCTGGAGGGCGGGCGGGAATAAAGGGCGGCTCCGCGCGGGGCGGCGCGGACAGCCGGCCTCGGACCGCGGACCTCGGCGCTTGGAGCCCCGCCCGCGGCCGAGCAGGAGCGGCGCCCCCCACCCCCCGGACCCCGGACGCGCGGGATCAGGTGGGTGACGCGCGGCCCCTTTGTGTCGGCCTCGCTGGGGCGGGCGCGGCCCAGGGCCCCGGGGGAGGTGGCCGTGCCGAGCGGATCCGGCGGCGGCGACGGCCAATCCATCCCCGCCAGGGGCGCCTCCCCGGCCCTGCCCTTGGGTGGCCCGTGTGCCGCCGCGTCCCGGCGCTCCGGCGGGCCCCGGGGGCGGCGGGGGCGGCCAATGGGGTCTGGCCGAGGCGATCCGGCGGGGCGGGGGCGGGCGGCGGGCAGGTCAGCCCGGCCGCGGTGGGCCAGCGCCGCGTCCTACTCGGTGCACATCCCAGCTCCCAGGACCGCGGCCGCCCGGGTCCCTCCAAACCTTCCCCTCCCCAGGGGCACGCGGAAAGTTCTCCGCCACCTCCCACCCCCCATCCTACCCTCCGGCAGGCTCCCCAGCTCCCCTGCACTGTCCTGGGCACCCAGCTCTGGGTCTCCTGCGAATCTGGACGATCAGGTCCCGAGGAGGAAGGGGTTACTCAGTGCGCCCTCATGATCTCGTGGATGTCCAGCTCCAAAAGTTCTCTCTCCCTGCCCTCTTCCCAGCGAACAGGCACAATCATCATAAAAAGCCCAGTCAACAAATAGCCTGTGCTGGCCTCCTGCCGGGCCTTAAGGCTGAGTGAGGGAACCCAGGGGACTATCCCCAGGGGGTCCTGCCCTCCGTGGGATGAGGGGAATCTGGCCTCCGAACTGGAAACAGACTCACTTCTTGCTTTGATGGTGGGAAGGAAGCCCTTTCCCCAGGAGTGGGGCCTAGGGATCTGATAAAGACGCATTCCAGGCAATCTGGCCAGGGGCAGGGCAGATTAGCCCTGTGGATAAAGAAAGTGTGAGACCCAGAGAGCAAGGTGAGGACCTCCTGCCTGAGAACCCTGGGATTTCACAGGAGGGAGAGGTTGGGGAGGGAGGGTCTGGACGGCTAGTGAAGACGGAATTGAGTCGGTGGGACAGGTTCTGGGTGGCCAGAGGGAACTGGCCAGCAGAGGAAGGGAGAAGGGACACAGGTGTGAGCCTTGACCTTTTCCTCGGACCTGCAGCCCGTGTGCTCCTTGGATGTGGTCCCTTTGGGCTGGTGCCGAAAGCAGGTTTTCAGGAAAGGGACCCGAGATCCCCCTTTCCTGGTCTTCGAAGGGTTTCTAGTGCCTTTTCAAATCTTACTTTTATTATTTTCTAGAGAGTGCAAAGGAGTTATGACTGTTGTGGTCAGATGAGGGCAGGTGGTGAAATGTTGAATTCCAGGCCAACTTATGGCCTTGATCCTGTTGCAGTGGGAGCCATCGATGGTTCTGGATGGTTCAGAGAGTGGGCTGGGCCCCCACTGAGAGTGGGGAAGGCGGCTTGAGGGGTGGGGAGCGAACCTTGCTGTCTGTTGCGGAAGGTGTGGCTTTTAGTCCCCCTGGTACTTCTCAAGAAATGTCAGGCAAGGCTTGAGAACCTCAGGAAAAAGCAAGATGCAAACAACCTAATTTTAATGGGAGGGGAGTTTTCCAGATCCAGCACCATTGGAGTCTGGAAGTTTGTGTAAAAAGAAGCTCTGGTTCAAATGTCAGGATCCTTGGAAGAGAAACGGATGGACCAGTCAGATGCTGGGGGTAGAGCTGTGGCCAGTGGGTGATGATGTGGGCTCCCAGGGGCCTGAAAGATGGGGGTGTTGAGACTTGCATGAGCACTTTCAAACTCCCGTGTTTTATAAGCTTGTCCAGTGCCCTGGCTTTAATCAAGTGTGCTCATCGCACCCAGATCCTTGCCCGAGTACAGGGCTTGGCCTGCGGACTCCATGTGGTTTGGGACTTGGAAGGGACCTCCCACACTTCAGTGGAAGCTGCTGGCATTCAGCGGGGTGAACGTGCCATTCGGCCAGACGCCGGGAGCCACGTCGCCTGTGTTTTCCACTGTGGTTCATGGTTTGGCCCCACTGCCTTCTTTTGTGCAAATTTCATCTCCCTCTTAGGAGCCTCTCTCTCTCTGATATGGAAACAGGGAAAGTCTGTCCACACGGAGAGTGAGCATCACAGAGCTCACTGGTCATCACAGATCCCCAGCCCAGCCGCCCATTGTGACTGAGGACACTGCAGACTGGAGGGGGAGGTCAGGGGCGCTGCCACAAAGAGAGCCGTGGCCGGCTTGGGCCCCGCACCAGCCCTCCTGATGGTCTGCTGTTCTCTCTCTGGCTCCATGCTTAAACTGGGAGGATGGAGACGTGTCCGCTGCCCTTGGGGTCTGCCGGTCTGGAGCCACTCCAGGTGACTCTTCCAGGGGATCTGGCCAAGTGAGGACCTGCCCTGGGTCCCTGGGGTGTGGACCGTCAGGGGCAGCCAGGAGGCTGTGAGTAGAATGAGATGCTTCGATGGAAGATGGACCCTGTCCACACTCACTTGGGGAAGTTTCCTACCTTTGAGGTCCAAGGACTGAGTTGAAGGTTCTTTCCTTTGAGATGAAAAAGTCATCCAAGGTCGTCATTTCTGGAAGCGGTCTCCTCTCTCCTTTGTTTCTGCATCACTGACGCACATGGATACCTTTTCTTAATTAGATGAAGAAATTAAATGGAAGCAACTGTTCATATACCTGCTGGGGAGTTCGCCTGAAGGACAGAGCTTGTACAACTTTCTAACCCAGCTCTGTGACCTTGAGCAAGTGTCTTAACTACTTTGTGTGGCCCCAGTTTCCTCCCACTGTGAAATTAAGATGTTGGTCTAAATGATCGTCAAAATCCGGATATAAGAATGTGCTGCTTTAAAGGTCTCTTCCAGGAGCATCAGTCTTTACAATGCAACCATTTTTAAGAAATTTTGCAAGATAAAAAATTATATATATATATATGTATCAGTTTCAGAACAATGGTTTTCCTCAGAGATGATAAGTTGAGAGATGGGGCTTTGAAGAGGGTCGTTCCTTGATGATGAGAGTCTGTATCTTCTTTCTTTCCTGGAGTCTAAAGCCTGGATCTGATGGTGTTTCCTGGTTAGCCTGCAGGTACAGAGAGAGCAGGGCTTTCTCTAAGAGCAAACTGATGAGCTGGATGCAGGGTTAGGAGAAAAGTAAGTTCCTGGATGTCGTGATGAACCTTGCCAACTAGTTGATATGCAGTCTCTTGGGGTCTGACTTTGGAAAACCAGGAAGCAGTGGACGTTCATTTAGCCTTTCCATCACCAGGTGCCGATGGGAAGGGCTCTGAGTGCTGTGGACCCAATTCTCAGGTGGCCCGTAGGAAGGACAGGCATCACTACCTTCCCCGATCTACAGGGGAGGGGAGAGGCTTAAGGAGACCTTATGGAGTCCAATACCAGGCACTTGGTACATGCTAAAGCAGGCGTGGAACTCAGAGACCCTTGGGAAAAAGGTATATTCCTTGTCCTTGAGGAGGCTACGGTCTAGGGGTTGGGAAGCAGACAGTCACAGATTGTTCTAGCGCTGGGGTCGGTACGCACAGTGCAGGGGAGCATGGTGAGGAGTTTGCCCTCTGGAGCTGGTGCGGCAGGCTGGGTCTTGAGGACGAGTCCCTGTTGTCAGGCAGATGAGAAGGTCAGGGTCATACGTTGGGCCCGAGAGCAGCAAGAAGCTGCCTGGGGGTGCAGGGAACTTCCGGCTGATGTAGTGGAGCTGTGCTGGATTTGTCCTGGGGGGTGACCCTGTCTCTGAACCCTGTTCAAAGCAAGACCCCCAGCTGCCACCAGCACGAGTTCTTTGGTTTCTTTTCTCTCTCTCCCGCCCCCGCCCCCATCCGGCCAGTTTGCTTGCAGAGGAGAGGGTGTCCTGGGAAGATGAGAGGAAGCCCAGCCGCAGCCCAGGGTCTGCTTGCTCTGTCTGCAGGGTCACCTGAGCAAGGCTGCCGTGATTCCCCAGGGGGTGGCAGCCCGACCTGGTGGGTGAGCACCGAGCTGGAAGTGAGGCCTCTGAAGGATGCCAGTGCAGCTGGGGCCACCCCTGTTCCTGCCAGCTCCGCCCTGCAGGCCAGGACACAGCAGAGCTGCTGGGGCAGAGGATTCCAAACCAAAATACTGACTCTTGTCTCTCAGGCTAGGTGATTGGTTAAAAAGGGCTTCACGTGTGTCCTTGGAACGCCTCCCGCACAGCGGTTGACCTGGGACATATTTTAGTTTCCAGAGGGTCAGTAAATATTCAAGCAGTCCTTTGAAACAGGGCATGTTTGATGTTGGGGTGCCAGCGTCTGGGTGATCTGGAGGGAGGTGGGACTGTGCCCGCTGCACCCAAGGAGCAGCAGAGACTGCCTCTCGGATTCCCGCTGACCTGCTAGCCTCACAGGCAGGCAGGGAGCCGTTTCCTGATGCTCTGTCTCTGCGTCCGGGAAGTGGTTCCCGGATGGCGGCAGGTGATGTGTGTGTCCTGCTCCCCACCCTCCATGGTTGGCCTCTCTGCAGCTGCTCCGTCATTCCAGAGTAGCCCTGCCAGCCATCCCCTGCAGCCCCCCTCCCTGGTGAGGCTTGTCCACACTGCCTGCAGGAGGGGTAGCCTGCAGGACAGAGAGGCTCTTTGCTCCCCCAGCTCGTGGGTGGAAAGTGTGCAGACCTCTGTGTTAGGGGCCTCTTTCACCTGAAGGTAAATCATCTCTTCGGTGGGTGTCCTGAAGCCAGAATTATTCAGGCGTGTGTCCATCCCGGGACAATCTTTGTTCCTTCTCTGTGGGGTCTCTCCCCGACTCCCCAACCCGCTTCAGGCTCACCACTGACCCAGAAAGTTGACAACTTTCTGGCTGAGACACTGCTGCTCATGAAGTCACAGCTGTGCCTCTGGATCGAGGCTCTGTAAGTTTCTCCTGGGTTCCAGCCCGTCTTTCCACGCTGATCCCTTCTCAGCCTCCACACTTAGACCCTGAAACATTCTCCCTCCGCCTCCAGGTGTCAAATTCCTAATGATCCTTCCAGGCTCCACAGGCATGTTGCCTTTTTCTTAAAGCTGTGGAATCACTGATGTGGGGGCCGTGGAGGCCGACTCCTCCAGCAGTGGCGCCTTACCGAGGAGGAAATGCAGGCGTGGAGCAGAGAGGGAAGAATGCAGGCCCATCAGACCCCTTCCCTTTCCAGCTCGAGCATCTATCTTCCTCCTGCTGTGAGCTGGGAGCCACTTCTCTACCAGGTGTTTCTACGGTGACTTTTTTCAGAACCTGGAATTGCACTTAAGCTCTCTAATCTAATTTTCTGTAACTTTATCCTTCCTTTACTAAATTGCAAGCCCTACAAATGTAGGGACCTATTCATTTTAACATTCCCTCAGTGCCCGTCATGGTGTCTCTAAGTGCATTTTTGCTCCGTGATTGAATCCAAGGGAAAGAAACCTGGTCCAGAAGGGAACGTGGAGTAGGTTATCGATGAGGAGATGGGATCCGGGCTCGTGTTCTGTTCTCCAGCAGGATCTGAACAAATAGAGATGTGCTCTGTCTTTGGGGAGGTCCAGCCACAGAGAAGGACACCGCAGGACTGTGTGGGGCCGAGGTGGGTGGGATGTTGGCTTGTGGTGAAGGGGTGCACCACAAGACCCAGCCCACGGGTGGGCCTTTGGGACGTTGGGGGTCGGGCTGGACAGTCCCGGGTTGCCTGGACGTGGAGGCAGCAGGCACCCCAGTTCCAGAGTTAGGTGGCAAGCCTTGCATGGACCGGTTGGAGGGGGCCAGGTGCCCTGAGCTCCATGGCACAGGGAGGTCGAGACAGGGAAGGGGTTGTACAAGGCCCAGCCCGGGAGACTTGATGGGGGGACGGTGACCCCCCCCAGGGCCCACCCAGGCAGGTGTTATGGGAACTCCAGTGAAGAAATGACTGCTGGGAAGTGGGGTGAAGGTGGGTAGACCTTGAAGAAGGGTCACTGGATAAGGGGGCGCCCTGTGCTGGTGTGGGAGGGGGCAGAGAGGATGCGTTCTTGAGGATGTCAGGGACCCCGGGCTGGGGGTGAGTTTCCATCGGCCTTATGAGTCTGGATCTTTCTAATGGGAGGGAGAGGTGCTCTAGGTAAAGAGGTGGCTAGATTTTCTGGAAAGAGTGTTTTTCAGGCAAACGTGGTAGGGACCCTCACTTCACCTGGATGTGCGGAACGGTCAGAGGGTCGGTGAATCCAGGGTGTGTGAGATGACCCAGGGCAGTGATCCTGTTCTCTGTCCCCGGGGAGTCTGTTTCTTGGATGTCTTCCCCTCTCCTTCTGTGCACGGGGCCAGTTTGCATCCAGAAGCTGGTGGTAGGCTGTGTGTTCCAGGAGCAGCTTTGCTCTGGCAAGTTTTGAAGGTCTGCAGAGACCCTGGGCGAGGGGGCGGCTGTTTGTTATGCCATTGAGAACATAAAGAAACAAACAGTCCCATAAATTAATTTTTCCTGACACCCCGATTGCCACACAGCGCTTCTTGGTAGCACATGCACTGCTCAGAACAGTCCTAAGAAATGGAACAAAAGAGCTCCCTGCAGACTTTCAGAGCTGGGTGCCTTGGGATAATTTAAATTTGTTGGCGGGAACTGTGTATTTCTTCCTAATCGCTTGGCAGGGTGAGGCGGTCCCAGGGCTGCTGTGGACCAGACAGAGCTGGCTGTCCCTGCTGGGAGCTCAGGCTCTTCTTTCTTCTTTATGTCTCCACGGAGCCTTAGCTGGGGGCCTTGAGAACTGAGACGGGCTGGTTGTGGAAGACAGAGTATTGGGTGGGCCAGATGTATTAGAAGGAAGAAAAATAGGATCTTTATTCCATCAGCTCCTGGGACCCTAAGAAATTACCTCTCTTTCCAAGTTTATTTTCCCTCTAACATCTCAGTCTTACTGCTTCCTTCCTAACTTCTCTCTTGTCCCCAAGCAGGGTGTGATGCTATAGACCCAGGGTTTGTGTGCCCCCAAATTCGTGTATTGAAACGTAATCCCCAGTGGGATGTTGCTGGGAGGTGGGGACTTTGGGAGGTGATGAGGGCGGGGACTTCATGAATAGGGTTGTTGTTCAGTCGCAAAGTCACGTCTGACTCTTTGCGACCCCATGGACTGCAGCACGCCAGGCTCCTCTGCCCTCCACTATCTCCTGGAGCTTGCTCAAACTCATGTCCATCGAGTTGGTGATGCTGTTTAACCATCTCATCCTCTGCTATCCCATTGTCCTTCTGCCCTCAATCTTTCCCAGCATCAGAATCTTTTCCAGTGGGTCGGCTCTTCCTATCAGATGGCACAGGACTGGAACTTATTAGCACCCATCACTTCGTAGTAAATAGAAGGGAGAACACTGGAAGCAGGAGGCAGTGAGAGATTTTATTTCCTTTGTCTCAAAAATCACTGTGGACAGTGACTGCAGCCACTAAATTAAAAGACACTTGCTCCTTGGAAGGAAAGCTATGACCAACCTAGACAGCTTATTAAAAAGCAGAGACATCGCTTTGCTGACAAGGGTGGGTATAGTCAAAGCTGTTTTCCAGTAGTCACGAACAGGGTTAGTGGCCTTATAAAATAGACCCCAGGGAGCTCTCTAGCCCCTTCTCCTTGGGAGGACACGGCGACAGAACAACTGTCTTGGGCTGGAAAGTGGCTGTCACCAGACACTGAATCCACTGGCACCTTGATCTTGGAAGCCCAGGCTCCTCATCTGTGAGAGATGGGTGTCTGTGTTTACAAGCCGCTCCATCTGTGGGATTTTTTTTATTAAGGAAGTCCAGATGGACTAAGATAGGCAAAAATGTTTCATCACCAGTCATGTTGGGGGTGAGACCCCCCCACTGCTGATCATCCTCTGAGACCCAGGTAAGGTCACGTTCCCAGATGCCAGGGCCTCGGAGTCCAGTGTGTGTTTTGGAGACACGGTTCAGCCCATAGCATGCATCTCCCAGTACCACGGAGTACATGTGCGTATGGCCTTGTACATTACTGTGTGTTTGGCCAGCAACAGGGTGCTCCCTGTGTTTGGTGACAAGCCCCAGAAGGGGCCAGTTGCTGGCCTTGGGTCAGCTGCCCCGAGGACTAGGGTCTTCTTGAGGCAGCCCCATTCTGTGCCAGGCTCTGGTGCCAGATAGCTCCCCAGGCTGCACTCTCATCCATGTTCAGGTCGCCGGAGAGGGGCAGTTGGTGTCGGATCCATGTGTCTGTGTTTTAATCGTGGAAGCCACCTTCTCTGAAAGTGTGTGGCTGCCTCTGTTACTGTCTCATTGCTCTGGGCTGGGTGGCTCCTGGTGGGAGTGAGAGAAGCCGAGGAAGCAAGAGGTCGCAGGAGCAGGGAGGGTGGTCTCAGGCAGGTGGGACAGGACAGGACTGAGCTCCTGGCATGTTGCGTGGCTGGACTGCTATCTAATAATCGTCTTTGCTGCTCTTACCTGATCTTATTTGAAAGACAGGAATCCAAATGGAGTGACATCCAGCCTATGGTGCATGGGGTTTAAATGTTCTTGGTGTCTCTCCAGTGCGGTGCCAGCACACCCGAACCTCCGTGGGTATTTCTGGTTTGGGGTGTGGTGAGGGCCAGATGGCATCACTGACTCGATGGACATGAATTTAAGCAAGCTCTGGAAAGTTGGTGATGGGCAGGGAAGCCTGGCGTGCTGCAGCCCATGGGGTCGCAAAGAGTCAGACACGACTGAGCGACTGAACTGAACTGAACTGAACTGAGGGGCCAGAAAAGCGTGGGCCTGTCCTGTTCATTTCTGATTCCCTCTAACTCCTGGCACGTGGTACCTGCTACACAGCAGGTGCGCAGTGAATGTTTGGTGAACTTAGTAGGCATCTGTTCCCTTCAGAGACATTCAGGTCCAGAAACAATCTCATCCATCCATTCATTCTTTGTGTTCATTTCATTCATTCATTTGCCAAAACCTTTTTGGTCCTGGGGGTTCAAAGGCAGATTAAGGAGTAGACTGAAGGTGAGGGCATGGGGAGAGGGCAGGTTAGGGGGCTGATGAGGCTTTTCTAGAACGTGAGAAATGGAATATTTCTTGCCTTATCAGTGAACAAGGATGCCACAGTCATCAGCGATTGCAGCCCTCCAGTGTGAGCTGGTGAGCCCTAAGGGTGCTCAGGAAGGAGAAGAATACATGCAATCTAACAGCCATCAGACCGTAGCCACTCAACACAGGGAGCTCCCCAGGGAACCAGGATGGGAAAACACAAGATGCTGGCCCCAGTAGCTGAGATGCAAATGAAAGGAATGATTGCGGTGAGCCCAGACTCTTGCATCTTCCCAGACGTGCACGAGCGCCCTGTGTGTCTGCATGCTCAGCCGTGTCCGACTGTTTGTGACCCCATGAACTGCAGGCTACCGGGCATCTCTGTCCATGGGATTTCTCAGGTAAGAATACTGGAGTGGGTTGCCATTTCTTCCTTCAGGGCATCTTCCCAAACCAGGGATTGAACCTGTGTGTCCCGCATTAGAAAAACACTAAAACCCTTAACTTGTGATGTGTGGTTTTCTTTAATGAACAATAATCTTTTGATGTTTCGACTACCTGCCCTTTGTTGCAAAATTTCTGTGTAACCTGGCTCCTCCCCTTGCCTCCTCAGAGTGGTTCTCTCAGGGTCACTTGAGATGCTGTCTCTCTGGCTTAAAGTCCTAATAATTCACATTGAATAAAACATGACTCTCAACTCTTAGGTTGTGAGAGCTTCGCTGGTGGCTCAGATGATAAAGAATCTGTCTGTAATGCAGGAGATCCAGGTTCGATCCCTGGGTTGGGAAGATCCCTTGGAGAAGGGAATGGCTTCTTAAATGGCAGTATTCTTGCCTGGAGAATTCCATAAACAGAGGAGTCTGGTGGGCTAGAGGCCCTGGGGTCCCAAAGAGTCAGACACGACTGAGCAACTAACACTTAAGTTGACAAACAAGATCAGTGATTAGCAAGACAGGTATCAATCTCTTACACTTTTGCAGTCTTGTAAATTTCAGTAACTTATATGTAGACTACGTCGTGTGAAATAACAGGCTGGATGACCTCACAGGCTGGGATCAAGATTGCTAGAAGAAATATCAACAACCTCAGATAGGCAGATGATAATACTCCAATGGCAGAAAGTGAAGAGGAACTAAAGAGCTTCTTGGTGAGGGTAGAAGAGGAGAGTGAAAAGGCTGCTTTAAAACTGAACATTCAAAAAACTAAGGTCATGGTATCTGGTTCTATCACTTCATGGCAATTAGATGGGGGGAAGGTGGAAACAGTGACAGATTTTTATCTTCTTGGGCTCCAAAATCACTGTGGACAGAGACTGCAGCCATGAAATTAGAATATGCTTGCTCCTTGGAAGAAAAAAGCTATGAGAAACCTAGACAGTGTATTAAAAAGCAGAGACATCACTTTACCGACAAAGGTCCATATAATCAAAGCTATGGTTTTTTCAGTAGTCCTGTACAGATGTGAGAGTTGTACCATAAAGATGGCTGAGTGCTAAAGAATTGATGCTTTTGAACTGTGGTGTTGGAGAAGAACAGCAAGGGGATCCAACCAGTCCATCCTAAAGGAAATCAGTCCTGAATATTCACTGGAAGGACTGATGCTAAAGCTGATGCTCCAATACTTTGGCCACTTGATGCCAAGAGCCAACTCATTGGAGAAGACCCTGATGCTGGGAAAGATTGAGGGCAGGAGGAGAAGGGGGTGACAAAGGATGAGATGGTTGGATGGCATCTCTGACTCAGTGGACATGAATTTGAACAAACTCCAGGAGATGGTGAAGGACAGGGAAGCCTGGCGTGCTGCAGTCCATGAGGTCGCAAAGAGTGGAACACGGCTTAGTGACTGAACAATAACAAGAAATGTCAATTTCACTCTAGTGAAAACAACCAGTTGGGACAGCTAGGAATTTCCATCCAGCGACATTGCTCACTCTCCATTTCTCCTCTCTGTGAAATAACTCCAGCTTAAGGGGCATGCTTTTTAATATGCTCAATAAATATTTATCCAGCCCCCTTCCTTCTCTGGGTCCTGTGCTATGGAATGTGCAAGCGGGAGTGTTTATCCTGAAATGAACGTGTCCTTCCTTCAGCAGAGTGGCTGGGAACGGTCTTATCTGTTAATACTTTAATCGCTCCTAGGGTTCCTTTCCTTGGGCCTGCAGCCATGCTTCCTTGCTGGTGACCTTGTTTTCTTCCCCTCTCCAGCCACATGCAGCTGGCCCAGACTTTATCCAGAAGGACCTTGCCCACTGTGGAGTGCTGGTGGGAGGCCTTGGGCTGTGTCCCGGGGCCTTGCAGATAAGCCTTCTCCCTGGGGGGCAGGCTCTCTTGCTGGTGCAGTAGGAGCAAACCAAAGGGGGGCTGGGTAGAGGGGAGAGTGGGCAGAGGGCAGGGCTGTTGAGCCCTTGCTCTGCAGCCAGTCCCATGTGAACTGTGCCCCGAGTGTGGAAAGTGTCTGGTTTCCAAAATCTAGTGTGAAAAACAGAATGCAGAGTATCTCATTAATAACGTTGAAGTTGATCACATGTTGAAATGATTTTAGTTGGCTACATTGAGTTAAATATATTACTAAAATGAATTTCCTTTGCTTCCTTTTCCTTTTTTTTGAAATGTGGCTCAGGTTAAAGCGTCTGCCTGCAATGTGGGAGACCCGGGTTCAATCCCTGGATTGGGAAGATCCCCTGGAGAAGGAGATGGCAACCCACTCCAGTATTTTTGCCTGGAGAAACCCATGGTCAGAGGAGCCTGGTGGGCTACAGTCCACGGGGTCGCAAAGAGTCAGACATGACTGAGTGACTTCACTTCACTTCACTTCACCAGGACATTTAAAATTACAGAAGTGGCTCTCTTTAAGTTTCGTAGACTGACGATCTAAAGAACGGACTTGGGGAGGTGTTTTCTTTTGTGGTTCACAGACCCTGTGGCCAGCCCTGCCTGTTCTTGAGGCTGGCCGCCTGGGGACTCGATGCAGCCAGCCCTGGTGGGCCAGCCAGCAGCGGGTCCAGGCCTGACCTGTGCAGAGTTCATTGTCACCGGGACTGTTCTCTCTTGAGTTTAGTCCCAGATGCTTGACATTCCTGCCCAGTGGGGCCCATCCTCTTCTCAGCAGCCTGTGTTACTCAGATTCAACCATTCTGCTGGCTCCATTCAGTCCCAACACAGATGCAAGAGTCTGTGGACTTTGATGTCTAATGTGTAAAATGAAGGACATGCCTTTGAGGAACTTAATGTTTTTCTTTACCAAACTCCTTAGTTCTTGAAATCTGCCTTGACCCTGACCTTTTTGTGGTCCAGTCTCTAGGTCGTGTCCTACTCTTTGTGACCCCACGGACTGCAGCACGCCAGGCTTCCCTGTCCTTCACTATCTCCTGGAGTTTGCTCAAACTCATGCCCATTGACTTTGAACTTTGGCCTCAGGTTAATTGTCACGAGCCCTCCTGATTTTCCCTCCCAAGTCCCACGTGTCTCACAGCATCCACACTGTGGATGCTGGCCTTTGAACCTCAGCTCTGGCCACCCACTGTCCAGGGTCCAGTCCAGCCGCACCCACCCCTGAATCCCCATTGGAGGCTGATTGAGAGAATCCTCTCCCATACCCGTGCCATCGTGGTGAATCCTGCTCCCTGCTCCCGGCCCAGGGCCACACATCTTGCCCAGGGATGCGGGAGGGTGTTGCCTGCAGCTGATCAGCCGCTCACCCAGGTGGCCGGCTGTAGCTGACCTCTTAAAGCTGCTGCCCTCATTCCTGGCAGCGGTGCTGGCCCTGTTTGCATCCCTGCTTCAGAGCCACCTGCTCTTTGCTCCTGCATCCTTGAGCCGTGTCTTCTCACCCACCTGTCCCTTCTCTGGCCTGCTGTCCTTGGCTGGCTGCTGTCGCTGGGCAGCAGTGGTGGTCCAGTGCATTGCAGGCTCCCCCGCCCCCGCATCACCTGCTTTCCTCTGCATCCCAGGCTTGTCTCAGCTCCCCCGCCTTGGCACTGTGCCTGCTCCTGAGATCCTCCTGGCTCATCCCCCTGCTCCTCTTCCTGCCTGTTCCTGGGAGCACAGCATGGCTCCTTCAGACCCCATCATGTTCCTGATCTGCCCTGGCATTCATGGTGACGTGGAGTTGAGTCAGCTTATACTCCCAGACACAGCAGGCATGGTGCCTAGGGCCTGCGAGCTTTGCAATATTGAATATTTTAAAAATCCTGGAAATAAGCATTAGCTTCAAAGTATTAAAAAAAAAAAAATCAAGACAAAAACCAAAAGTCTTCGCCAAAGAGAATTGATGGTAACACCTGTGTTGTGTTATGTTGACAAGATAAAACCGTCATGTAGTAAACCGAAAGTTAAGGCACAGTTTTGTAGAAAATTGTGTTTACCCTGAAATGAGCATGCTTTTTAGTGTTTGGCTAAACACTGAGGCCTCTGGGAATGAAACCTCCCCAGGTTAAGCACTGCCCTCCACACTTCTTGCTTTCCCACCTCTGCCTGGCACCAGAAATGAGACGCAGACTTCCACACTTGCCTGTCACCCTCCTGGCTTGGTAACCCTGGCCTGTCACTCCGTTTTGAATTCCCAGCCCAGGGCCTGGTACACTCTGCTTCACTGTACTAAACTTTTAACTCATCTCAGTACATTGAAAACATAGATAAATACAGGCCATTAAGATCCTGCTTGAAGGTTTGCATTTTCTTTTTTTCTGAAACACTGCCCATATGGTAGTTTTTAAAACCACTGACATTTATAAACTGATTCCACATGACAAAAACCCTTAGATGAGCTGCTAATAAAAATAATCATTCAGAAGCTGAAAATGCAGTTTGTATGATTTTAGCTTAAGTTGTTTGTGGAGTTTTCCTTCCTTGGACCCTATGTGCTTAATCTGCACCACACTGTTTGCTTAGACATCGATATTGCTGTTGTTTAGCTGCTAAATCGTGTCCATCTCTTTTGTGACCCTATGGACTATAGCCTGCCAGGATTCTCTGTCCGTGGCATTTCCCGGGCAAGAATACTGGAGTGGGTTGCCACTTCCTTCTCCAGGGGTCCTTCCCGACTCAGGGATTGAATGGGCATCTCTTGTGTCTCCTGCATTTACAGGCAGACTCTTTGCCACCGAGCCACCAGGGAGGTCTAGACAATGTCACTACTGTTTTGTTGTTCAGTCACTAAGTCGTGCCTGATTCTTGCAACGCCATAGACTGTAACACACCAGACTCCTCTATCCTCCAGTATCTCCTGGAGTTTGCTCAAGTTCATGTCCTTGAGTCAGTGGTGCTATCTAACCCTCTCATCCTCTGTTGTCCCCTTCTCCTTTTGCCTTTAATCTTTCCCAGCATCAGGCTCTTTTCCAGTGAGTCAGTTCTTTGCATCAGGTGGCCAAAGTACTGGAGCTTCAGCTTCAGCATGGGTCCTTCCAATGAATATTCAGGGTTGATTTCCTTTAGGATTGACAGGTTTGATCTCCTTGCAGTCCAAGGGTCTCTCAAGAGTCTTCTCTAGCACCTAACATTGTATGATAGCAACTATGTATCTTGGTGGTTAAGATGAAGGATATTTCTGGGTTAAAATTTTTTTAAATTGAAAAACAATTCAAAGATAAACTAGCTACAGGGAACGTTTGCTAATACGATGAAGTGGGCCCTTCTGCAGAGCAGGAAGCTTTGAAATATAAATTGTGTTGCCTCAGCAGAGGGAAGGAATTTCTAGGTCTAGGCTGGGGGAAGGGATGACTGAAGGATAAAGGCATGACTTTTGTTTGCAGCTGCATAATTACTTCAAACGGTCATACTTTGGAGAATTTTGCTTGGGAAAATGATACTAAATGTGGAGAAAAAGAAATGCTGTAGGCCCAAATGCTCTTCATTTGTTTGTTCATTTTAAATAATAGCCCCAAATGGAGAACATCTAAATTTGGACAAGCAAATATCCTGCTCTAATTTGATAAGATTTTTGGAGATGGTGGGCATAGGAAAATGTTTGTAATATATCACTAAGTGAAAACAGTTATGAAACTGAATTGTATGTACAATATGTGTACAGGTATGGAAAATATACTGAAGATGGGAGTCCAGGCTTCTCCTATTGGTTGTGACTTTTTCCTATTTTTGATTTTTAAAATTGTGGTTCTAATTTAATTTTATAGTGAAATTATTTCAGTTTAAAAGTGGTCTTACTTGTAAATTCTGCCCAATTTACAATGTGCAGACTCTTTTCGACCCCATGTGCCAGGCTCCTCTGTCCATGGAATTCTCCAGGCCAGAATACTGGAGTGGGTAGTCGTTGCCTTCTTCAGAGGATCTTCCCGACCCAGAAATCGAGTCGGGGTCTCCTGCATTCTTTACCAGCTGAGCTACCAGGGAAGCCTTAAATTCTGCACACCCTGCCCCAGCATTTTATTGTTTCATACGCAGCAAATATATTTCAGCAAATAACCTTGTATGTCAAGTGGATATTTTGCTGCCGGGGCTTAAAGAGAAATGAGGGCGCATTAGTAGACACCTGTCCAGTCAGTTAAAGAGATAAAGCAATGTAAACACTGACATTTTCCCTGAAAGGGGACTCTTTAAGGCTTGCTTTTAGCTCACGTGCTTGCACCTGAGCAGTGACGGTCAAAGTCAGGACCGTGACACTGTCCGCATGAAGTCCAGGCATCTGTGGCTGTTGTCGCTGCTGAGCAGAGCAGAGCAGGACCACAAGGACAGTGCCTTGGAATCCTTCTCCAGACTTCACGTCCCATTGGAAACTTCTGGAAAGACCCTTAGCCTCTCTGTAAATGGTCCCAGTTTATTCACGAAAACTGAGGCTAGTACTAGGGCTGCTTCTTTTACAGGCTCCTCTGAGGATTGCATGCATTGCCAGTGAGAAACTCTGTAGGAAAACATTCAACATCCATCAGAAGGCAGATGCACAAATAACCCTTCTGAGTTCCGAGGGAGGCAGTCAGATGTAAGATGCGAGGCAGTGGTGAGGCATCTGGGAACTCGGACAGACACTGCCTAATGCACTCGTCTCCCATCTTGAAAGCTCCTCCTGGTTGAATAAAATATTGCCATCTGGTCTACAAAAATGGAAAGTATTGGACCCATTAAGCTTGTTATTTTCTTTAGCTTTTCTGCTCTTTCTGTTTCAGTTCACTTCAGTTCAGTTCAGTAGCTCAGTCGTATCCGACTCTTTGCAACCACATGAATCGCAGCACGCCAGGCCTCCCTGTCCATCACCAACTCCCGGAGTTCACTCAAACTCACATCCATCGAGTCAGTGATGCCATCCAGCTATCTCATCCTCTGTCGTCCCCTTCTCCTCCTGCCCCCAATCCCTCCCAGCATCAGGGTCTTTTCCAATGAGTCAACTCTTCCCATGAGGTGGCCAAAGTACTGGACTTTCAGCTTCAGCACCATTCCTTCCAAAGAAATCCCAGGGCTGATCTCCTTCAGAATGGACTGGTTGGATCTCCTTGCAGTCCAAGGGACTCTCAAGAGTCTTCTCCAACACCACAGTTTCAGAAGTGTCAATTCTTGGGTGCTTAGCTTTCTTCACAGTCCAACTCTCATAGCCATACATGACCACTGGAAAAACCATAGCTTTGACTAGATGGACCTTTGTTGGCAAAGTAATGTCTCTGCTTTTGAATATGCTATCTAGGTTGGTCATAACTTTTCTTCCAAGGAGCAAGCGTCTTTTAATTTCATGGCTGCAATCACCATCTGCAGTGATTTTGGAGCCCCCAAAAATAAAGTCTGACACTGTTTCCACTGTTTCCCATGAAGTAATGGGACCAGGTGCCATGATCTTAGTTTTCTGAATGTTGAGCTTTAAGCCAACTTTTTCGCTCTCCTCTTTCACTTTCATCAAGAGGCTTTTTAGTTCCTCTTCACTTTCTGCCATAAGGGTGGTGTCATCTGCATATCTGAGGTTATTGATATTTCTCCTGGCAATTTTGATTCCAGCTTGTGCTTCTTCCAGCCCAGCATTTCTCATGATATACTCTGCATAGAAGTTAAATAAGCAGGGTGACAATATACAGCCTTGATGTACTCCTTTTCCTATTTGGAACCAGTCTGTTGTTCCATGTCCAGTTCTAACTGTTGCTTCCTGACCTGCATATAGGTTTCTCAAGAGGCAGGTTAGGTGGTCTGGTATTCCCATCTCTTTCAGAATTTTCCACAGTTGATTGTGATCCACACAGTCAAAGGGTTTGGCATAGTCAATGAAGCAGAAATAGATGTTTTTCTGGAACTCTCTTGCTTTTTCCATGATCCAGCGGATGGATGTTGGCAGTTTGATCTCTGGTTCCTCTGCCTTTTCTAAAACCATCTGGAAGTTCATAGTTCACTTATTGCTGAAGCCTGGCTTGGAGAATTTTGAGCATTACTTTACTAGTGTGTGAGATGAGTGCAATTGTGCAGTCGTTTGAACATTCTTTGGCATTGCCTTTCTTTGGGATTGGAATGAAAACTGACCTTTTCCAGTCCTGTGGCCGCTGCTGAGTTTTCCAAATTTGCTGGCATATTGAGTGTAGCACTTTCACAGCAACATCTTTCAGGATTTGAAACAGCTCAACTGGAATTCCATCACCTCCACTAGCTTTGTTCATAGTGATGTTTTCTAAAGCCCACTTGACTTCACATTCCAGGATGTCTGGCTCTAGGTGAGTGATCACACCATCATGATTATCTTGGTCGTGAAGATCTTTTTTGTATAGTTCTTCTGTGTATTCTTGCCACCTCTTCTTAATATCTTCTGCTTCTGTTAGCTCCATGCCATTTCTGTCCTTAATCGAGTCCATCTTTGCATGAAATGTTCCCTTGGTATCTCTAATTTTCTTGAAGAGATCTCTAGTCTTTCCCATTCTGTTGTTTTCCTCTATGTCTGTGCATTGATACCTGAGGAAGGCTTTCTTATCTCTCCTTGCTATTCTTTGGAACTCTGCATTCAGATGCTTGTATCTTTCCTTTTCTTCTTTGCTTTTCACTTCTCTTCTTTTCACAGCTATTTGTAAGGCCTCCTCAGACAGCCATTTTGCTTTTTTGCATTTCTTTTCCATGGGGGTGGTCTTGATCCCTGTCTCCTGTACAATGTCACGAACCTCCATGAAAAGTCAAAATGATTGGATTCTGAAAGAGGAACTCCCCAGGTCAGTAGGTGCCCAATATGCCCCTGGAGATCAATGGAGAAATAACTCCAGAAAGAATGAAGGGATGGAGCCAAAGCAAAAACAATACCCAGTTGTAGATGTGACTGGTGATAGAAGCAAGGTCTGATACTGTAAAGAGCAATATTGCATAGGAACCTGGAATGTCAGGTCCATGAGTCAAGGCAAATTGGAAGTGGTCAAACAGGAGATGGCAAGAGTGAACGTCGACTTTCTAGGAATCAATGAACTAAAATGGACTGGAATGGGTGAATTTAACTCAGATGACCATTATGTCTACTACTGCAAGCAGGAATCCCTTAGAAGAAATGGAGTAGCCATCATGGTCAACAAAAGAGTCCGAAATACAGTACTTGGATGCAATCTCAAAAATGACAGAATGATCTCTGTCCCTTTCCAAGGAAACCATTCAATATTAAGGTAATCCAAGTCTATGCCCCAACCAGTAATGCTGAGGAAGCTGAAGTTGAACGGTTCTATGAAGACCTACAAGACCTTTTAGAACTAACACCCAAAAAAGATGTCCTTTTCATTGAAGGGGACTTGAATGCAAAAGTAGGAAGTCAAGAAACACCTGGAGTAACAGGCAAAATTGGCCTTGGAATACGGAATGAAGGAGGGCAAAAACTAATAGAGTTTTGCCAAGAAAATGCACTGGTCATAGCAAACACCCTCTTCCAACAACACAAGAGAAGACTCTACACATGGACATCACCAGATGGTCGACACTGAAATCAGATTGATTATATTCTTTGAAGCCAAAGATGGAGAAGCTCTATACCATCAACAAAAAGAAGACCAGGAGCTGACTGGGGCTCAGATCATGAACTCCTTATTGCCAAATTCAGACTTAAATTGAAGAAAGTAGGGAAAACCACTAGACCATTCAGGTATGACCTCAATCAAATCCCCTATGATTATACAGTGGAAGTGAGAAATAGATTTAAGGGCCTAGATCTGATGGATAGAGTGCCTGATGAACTGTGGACGGAGGTTCTTTCTGTTTGGCACAGCCTAAATGAAATAGTGCCATATTTCTTCCATTACAAAAGTTTTCTCTTTTGATTGTTGTTTTGCTTTAATTTTTTGGTGAAAATGCCCCAAAGTACTGCATTGCTAATAGATACAGTAGAGACTATAGCTGTGGACTGAGGTTAGTCATTCATGCATTTTTATGTCCAAAGTTTACAACCCTTGTGTTTCATGTATCCATCTTAACCAATACCATTTTAGCCTAACTAAATATTTATCAAATTCATTGATCTTTCAGAGCATCAGCTCTTGATTCTGTTGCTTTTCTGTTTATGATTTCATTGATTTTTGCTCTAGTTTTTACAGTGTCTTGTCCTCTGCTTGTTTTTGGCCTAAGTTACCCTCTTTCATTTTCTAAACACAAGTTTTGGTTATTGATTTCAGATCTTTCTTCTTTTGGAATGTATGCAGTGTATTTGCTCCAGTCTGCTCATCTTGATAAGTTATGTTTTTATTTTCATTCAGTTCAAAATACTTTTCCGTTTCTCTTGAGACTTCTTTGACCAGCATGTTGTTTAGAAGTGTGCTGCTTAATCTCCAGATCGTTGGAAATTTTCCAGTTTCATTCCATCGTAATGTAAAGCATACTTGGTATGATTCCTGCTGCTTTTGTTAATTTGATAAACTGTTTTATAGCCTTGAATGTTCCATGTGAACTAGAAGAATGTGTATTCTGCTGCTATTGGATGGACTATTCTGTGTGTGAAATAGATCAAGTTGATTGCTTAATGCTATTCAGGTCAGCCATGTCCTTAGCTGTATTTCTTGTTGAATCTTGTCCATTACTGCTGCTGCTGCTGCTGCTAAGTCGCTTCAGTTGTGTCCGACTCTGTGCGACCCCATGGACTGCAGCCTACGAGGCTCCTCCATCCATGGGATTTTCCATGGCAAGAGTATTGGAGTGGGGTGCCATTGCATTCTCCATGTCCATTACTTTAAGGAGTGGAAATTCTCTAACTATAATAGTGCTTGTGTGCTTAGTCACTCAGTCGTGTCCCACTCTTTGCAACCCCAAGGGCTATAGCCCACCAGACTCTTCTGTCCTTGGAATTCTCCAGGCAAGAATACTAGAGTGGTTGCCACGCCCTCCTGCAGGGGATCTTTCCAAACCAGGATTGAACCTAGGTCTTCCATATTGCAGGCAGATTCTTTACCATCTCAGCCACCGTTTCTCCTTGCAAGTCTGTTAATTTTTGCTTCTATATGTTGACACTATGCTGCTCATGCATATGTATTTAGTTCTCTTATGTCTTCTTAGAGAATTGACTCCTGTATCTCACACAGTGTCCCTTTCCCTTGATGGTTTTCCTTGGTCTGAAGTCGGCTTTGTTTGAAATTAACATAGTTGCTCCAGCTTTCTTTTCTTTAGCATTGACATACGGGTCTTTCTCCATTCCTTTATTTTTAACCTGAGTCTTTTTATTTAAAATTGGTTTCTTTAAACAATATATCATTGAATCTTACTTTTTTATCGACCCTGGAAATCTCCGACTTTTAACTGGTACAGTTAGACTTTTCACATTTAAAGTGACTACTGATATAGTTGGATTAGTATCCACCATATTTGAAATTGTTTTCTATTCATGACATCTGTTCTTTGATTTTTTTTTCCTCCCCCATTTTTCTGACTTCTCTGGTTTTGAGTATTTTGTATCATTCTATTTTATCTCCTCTATTAGCATATCAGTTAAACTTCTTTTTAATATCTTTCTGTGGTTGCCATAGAGTTTGGGCTATATATATATATGGAGAAGGCAATGGCACCCCACTTCAGTACTCTTGCCTGGAAATTCCCATGGATGGAGGAACCTGATAGGCTGCAGTCCATGGGGTTGCTAAGAGTCGGACATGACTGAGCGACTTCACTTTCACTCTTCACTTTCATGCGTTGGAGAAAGTGAAGTTGCTCAGTCATGTCTGACTCTTTGCGACCCTGTGGACTGTAGCCTACCAGCCTCCTCCATCCATGGGATTTTCTAGGCAAGAGTACTGGAGTGGGTTGCCATTTCCTCCTCCAGGGGATCTTTCCCACCCAGGGATTGAACCTGGGTCTCTCGCATTGTAGGCAGACACTTTACCATCTGAGCCACCAAGGAGGCTGGCAACCCACTCCAGTGTTCTTGCCTGGAGAATCCCAGGGATGGGGGAGCCTGATGAGCTGTCGTCTATGCGGTTGCACAGAGTCGGACACGACTGAAGCGACTTAACAGCAGCATATATATATATATATATATATATATATATATATTTAATACTAAACTAACTCCACTTTCAGATAATTCTGTTCCACTTGATGTGTACGTAGTAAAGATTCTTAGAGTATTTATGATTCTTCTCTACCTGCCTTTATGATTTTATTGACATTGTTTCATTTATCCATATTCTGAAGTTGCTATTTCTGCTTTAAATAATTTCTTTTAGATCAGTTAAGAAAAGGGAAAATGGATATTTGCATTCATTCCTTCTCTGACTCTTTTCCTGTGTTTATGTTGATCTGAGTTTCTGATGTATCATTTTCTTTCTCTCTGAAGAACTTGACACTTTTTGTGAGGCAGGACACCTGGTGATAGATTCCTTCAATTTTGGCTTGTCTAAAGAAATATTGGGTTGGCCAAAAAAGTTCATTCAGGAACCTGAACGAACCTTTTGGCCAACCCAATATTTATTTTTCCTTCACTTTTGAGGGATATTTTTCTTGGAAGTAGAATTTTAGTGTGGTGATGTTTTTCTTTCAACATTTTAAATATTTCACTCCACTTTTTGCATGTGGAGAGACTTCTCTTTTTCAGAAATTAGATCTGATTTCTTATTCCTGCTCCTCTACAGGTAAAGTGTTTTTTTCTCCTTCATTTCAGCTTTCTTTCATGATTTTAGTTCAGTCTTTGATTTCTGCAATTGAATATGATGTGCTAAGGAGTGCATATTTTGCTATTTATCCTGCTTGATGTGCCTTGAGCTTACTGAACCTGTGGTTTGGTGTCTGTAATTGATTATGGAAAATTCTCAGCCATTCTTGCTTCAAATATTTTCCTCCTCTGTTTTCTCTTTTTTCTTTTTCTGACATTCTAATTATGCATAGGCCATACTTTCTGAAATTTTCCTACCATTCTTGGATGTTCTGTTTTTTTTTTTAAATTATTATTATTTTTTCTGTTTGCATTTTAGTTTGGCAACTTTCTATTGACCTCTCTTCAAACTTACTGACTTTTGTCTTGGCTGTACTTATTCTGTTGATGAGCCTGACTTAGACATTTTTCATTCTTTACAATGTTTTTGTTTTCTAGCATTTCCTTTGGTTCTTTAAAAAAACAATGCATCTTTCTGCTTATATAACTGTGGATGGAAAATATCGCCTGCCAGTAAATGAAGGATGTTGTGCCATCAAGCCAGCATCTACAGAAGCTGACCCCAACTGCACACCCTGAGGGAATTTAGGATGGAGAAAGTAGGACCCTGGCCCCAGATAGCCAGGTGCTCATCAAAAGAGTGATTTCAACGAGCCCAGGCTTTTGCATTTCATCTTCCCATACATAGAAAAGTGCTAAATTAATTAACATGTGATGTTTGATTGTTTGTTTTAATTAACTATAATCTGGCTTAAAACTCAACATTTAGAAAACTAAGATCAGGGCATCTGGTCCCATCACTTCATGGCAAATAGATGGGGAAACAGTGGAAACAGTGGCAGACTTTATTTTTGGGGGGCTCCAAAAATCACTGCAGATGGTGATTGCAGCCATGAAATTAAAAGACACTTTCCCCTTGGAAGGAAAGTTAAGACCAGCCTAGAGGGCATATTAAAAAGCAGAGACATTACTTTGTCCACAAAGGTCCTTCTAGTCAAGGCTATGGTTTTTCCGGTAGTCACGTATGGATGTGAGAGTTGAACTATAAAGAAAGCTGAGAGCCAAAGGATTGATGCTTTTGAATTGTGGTGTTGGAGAAGACTCTTGAGAGTCCCTTGGACAGCAAGGAGATCCAACCAGTCCATCCTAAAGGAAATCAGTCCTGAATGTTCATTGGAAGGACTGATATTGAAGCTGAAGCTCCAATATTTTGGCCACCTGATGCGAAGAGCTGACTCATTTGAAAAGACCCTGATGTTGGGAAAGATTGAAGGCAGGAGGAAAAGGGGACGACAGAGGAGGAGATGGTTAGATAGCATCACCAAGTCAATGGACATGAGTTTGGGTGAACTCTGGGAGTTGGTGATGGACAGGGAGGCCTGCTGTGCCGAGGTTCATGGCGTCACAGAGTCAGACACTACTAAGCGACTGAACTGAACTGAATCTGTTACTGAGCTGAACTGACCTGTTTTTTTTTTTTTTTTTTTTTTTTGCTAAACTTCTGTATATTCTGGCTCCTCTCGTACCTCTTCAGAGCAGTCCCTCACAGCTATCTGAGAAGCTGTCTTCTGGGCTGAAGTCCTCAGAAAATCTGCCAAATCAAATGTAATTCTCAACTTCTGGGCTGTGCATTTTTGTCCCTTAACATATCCCATTGGCTCTTATATTTTGTCTGCGTTCCCACAAAGAGCCCTTAATGTATTAACCATAGCTATTTTAATCCCGTGTGATAATTCCAATATCTGTGTCATGTCTGAGTTTGGGCTTGCTCTGTCTCTTCAGATTGCAATTTCTCTTGCCGGCGGTATGCTTTGTGGGTTTTTTGTTGATAGCGGAGAATGATGTGTTTGTTAGTAGGAACTGAGGTAAAAGGCCTGGAGGGTGAGGTTTTGTGTTAACGTCATAGGAGCTGAGCTGTGTTTAATGTGTGTGGTAGCTGTAGGTGCCAGAGGCCTCAGAGTCTCTCGTGACCTTTTTTGTCTTCCCTGATGCCTTTGGGGTTTCCTGAGAACTCTTCGTTAGAGAGTGTCTGTTTCCGGCGGCTCTCTGAGCTGTGATTCACTGTCGACAGACAGACAGACAGACAGACAGACAGACAGACACACACACACACACACACACACACACTCTCTCTCTCTCTCTCTCTCTCTCTCTCTCTCTCTCTCTCTCTCTCTCTCACCTTATTAGCTGTTAGCTGAGGGGCAGGGGAACATTGTGTATGCTGAACATTAAACCTCAGTCTTTTAAAAAACTGTTCTCTAATTTATTTGGCTGCATCAGGACTTAGTTGAGGCCTGTGGGATCTTCGCTGGTCGCTGCACTGTGGGGTGCAGACTCTAGCTGTAATGTGAGCCCAATAGTTGAGGTTGGCGGGCTTAGCTGGGGTTTCCCAGGTGGCTCGGTGGTAAAGGATCTACCCGCCAGCGCCGGAGACACAGGAGACATGGGTTTGATCCCTGGGTCAGGAGGATCCCCTGGAGGAGGAAATGGCAACCCACTCGAGTATTCTTGCCTGGAAAATTCCATGGACAGTGGAGCCTGGTGAGCTGCAGTCCATGGGGGTTGCAAAGAGTCGGACATGACTGAGCGTACACACACTGTTCTCACTAGGTGGGCCTAGTTGATCCCTAGCATGTGGGATTTTAGTTCCCCAACCAAGGTTTGAACCCGTGTCTTGTGCATTGCAAGGTGGATTCTTAACTAGCCCACCAGAGAGCACCAGGTAAAGTCCCATACCTGACTTCGCAGGCAGGGTACTTGGTCTGAGTTCTTCACAAGAGTCCCTTGGGTATCCTGCTCCTCCTTGGGTGAGCTGGACTGGAGTGGGATCATTACGGCTCCTCAGGTTCACTGAGGCCTGAAGACCGGGCCTTTGTTATGTAGACAGTCCTGGGCGTATCTCAGTTGGTTTTTCTTCCCCTCTCCTAGCCAGAGCCCAGAATGAATTTTCTTGGCTCCTCGCTGTGACAGCCTGATGGACTTCCTGGAGGTCAGACCCACCAAAGTGTGGGGCCCCCTAAGATGGTGGTCCCTGGGAGTTTCCTTTCTCACTCAGGCTAGCACATCCTCAACCCAGCAGTTTATGAAAATGAACACGTGGGCGATCCTGTCTGTCCTGACCCTGGCGGCGTCTCCTTCCCGTGAGCAGATCTTGGCTCTGACTTGCTGACCTCTCCAGATTTCAGGGGGGAAATTTGCCCCCTTTGCCCTGTACTCTCAGTTTTCTGATGAGTCCAAAAAATAGCAGATTGTGGGTTTGTTCAGACCTTTATGCAAGAATGGGAGTGACAGCTTGTTCTGTGTCAGCGATGAGACCTCAGATCTCCACCCTCACAGTTTTCTGCCCACGGGTGCTGTTCTGCCTCACTCTCGTTCACTCAATAACAAACCTCCTGAGAGTGTCAGCCGTGCTAATGTAGAGGACACCAGTGGAGACCAGGGCACTCAACTGCGGCATGAGCCTGGGGAATTTTGTTGGTCTGGGCCTTGACTTTATAACCTGTGTGCTTAGTCACTCAGTCGTGTCCGACTCTTCGTGACCCCCTGGACTGTAGCCTGCCAGGCTCCTCTGTCCCGGGAATTCTCCAGGCAAAAATACTGGAGTGGGTTGCCATGCCTGCCTCCAGGGGATCTTCCCCACCCAGGGATCGAACCCAGGTCTCCCGCATTGCACACAGATTCTTTACTGTCTGAGCCACCAGGGAAGCCCATAAGTAAAGGAAATTTCTGTTCCCTTCCAGCTGTAAATCTAACCATCTCTTTCTTCTGAATTATTCATGGTATTTTGCAGGATATTTTGCATAGGGTGGGTGTTCAAACTTTTCTTCATTAGCCTCATGACTTTTTGCCCTTTGAAGCAGGATATAATTATCTGGGTAATCTTTTCTTGTCTAATTTCATCATTCTGTCATTTATGGGACATGCTATCATGGATTTACAGACATTAGGCATTTATATATTTTTGAAAAATATAATGAATGACTTGAATAGAATTTTTCCAGGAAATATTTTATTTAAATTTTGGCTTTTAAATTGAAGTGCACAAGAACCCAGACACAAGAGATCACATATTGTATATTCCATTTGTGTAAAGTGTCTGGAATAGTAAAACTGTAGGGACAGCTAATTTCTGGTTACCAGGGTCTGGGTGGAGTGAGAGAGGAGATTAACTGCTCTAATTGGTTCTGTTTTGGGGTGATGAGGATGTCTTGCAACTTGACTGAGGTTCTGCTTGTGCAGCATTGTGTGCGTGCGTGTTTAGTCCCGTCTGACTCTTAGCAACCTCATGGACTGTAGCCCAGGCTCCTCTGTCTGTGGAATTCTCCAGGGCGGAATACTGGAGTGGGTAGCCATGCCCTCCTCCAGGGGATCTTCCTGACCCAGGGACTGAACCCAAGTCTCTTGCATTGCAAGCAGATTCTTTACCATCTGAACCACCCCACTGTGATGCATGGAACACACTGAATTGTTAACTTTAAAATGGTTGAATTTATGTTATGTGAATTTCACCTTAGTAAAAGTTACACAGAGTACATTAGCCATTCAACAGTCAGACAGTGCAAAACCTTTTAGCATGCAAAGCGATTCTTCCTTCTGCCCCAGGCCCTTAGTCTTCTGAGCCAGCACTTCGACAGCAGCCCCCATCTCCCTCTTTACATGGTAGATGCTGCACGCAGCTTTTCTTCCACTCAAATTGGAACTTTTCCCTATCGGCACATGAAAAATCTACCTTTCTCCTTTTCAGAGCTACATAGTCAAAGGAATTATTTTCTAAGTTCTTAAAAGGTACACGTCTCATGTCACAATCTAAATAAACTGTTCTTTGCTGTTGTAATGCCTCTACTATAATAAGCCGCTTAATTTGTGCCTAATTCGGTATCAGATTGGGGAAAGCAATCTGTTCTTTGTGCGCAGGTTTAAGCCTAAGGATTAGCTTCATTTTTATGAGTCATTTCTTAGAATCAGGAAAGATGATGCTATCAGCCCAGTGCCTTTTATCACAACAAGAGAATTGAAAAGAAAGCTCATTTAATTAATTGATAGTTAATGAGCCCATGAATCTGTTCCATAGCTATAATTTGACAAATATCTCCATTGCTGAAGAATGAGTTTTATTTTCCCAAGAAGATCAATGTGAAGTAAGAAGTAAGTGCAGGACAGCTCTAGAGGGCTGACTGTGGGGCCCTCTGTCTCTCAGTGTGCAAGACTATTAGTATACAATGTCCGGAGACAGAGCTCGCTTTATAGACGCGGGACAAGACCTCTATTCATATCACAGTCAAACACATCACACATAGGAAAGCCTCCGCTTGCTGGGACTGCAGAAGCTGAGCTTCGTGTAGCCTCACGGATTCTTGAATTAGGAACTTGCAAGCCCAGCAGCAGCCCAAAGACAATTCTTGATTTGGAAATTGAAACACTGGGAAAAGGTAGAGGGATTGTTTTTGAATCTCTTGTGTGTACTTGGGTATGTGGAACTGTAGGTAAGTGGGAGGCTTTCTCTCTGTGAGCTGGGTTCTGCACTGATGTCTAGTTGAGTCTTAAAGCCCATTCATTAGGGAGACAGAGAGACAGGAAAAAGGAAGACCTCCCACTAACTAATCCCTGTGCCCAATTCGGGTAGCCTGTTGCTCTCTAAGGATTTGCTTCAGGGAGCCTGGAATGCAAAGCAATGGGCCTTTTTGTGGGATTTTAATTCAGAGTTTGCAAAATAAGATCCTTGGAGAGGCCAAAGAATGTATAGCATTCATGTGTAGCATCTCATGGTTAATAGACTACATAAAAAACAAACAAAAAAAAATCTGTGGTTCTAAAAACTTGAGTTACAAATGCAGAAAGCAAAAAAAAAAATTAGGAATAAAATGAAGGGTAAAATTCCCTATAGTATAAAAGTGATTATTAACAGGTTTTTTTCTACGTTCTAGAAAAATTTTGTGTGTGTGTAACTTAAACTATGTCTGTGAATGGGATTATTATATATGTTGTTTTGTATTATGCGTTTCTCCTTGTTCTTATTGTTGTTAGCCACGCATTCCGGGAAACAAACTCACTGAGAAGGACAATGCGGATAGTGGAGTGCAGTTTATCACACCAGCAGGCCCAAGGCAGAGTCTCCTCTTAGCCAAGGACCCTGACCAGTTTTTGTGAAAACCTTATATACCCTAAGTATACATGCCCAAACCCACCTCCCCAAATTCCCTGAAACTAGTCTGAACAAAGGAAAAGCAAGATACAATCAAAGTTAACCTGTGATTCATATGCCTTAAGCCTAGGTAGGTAACAGTGGACAGTTATCAATAGGCCTGTGGTCATACCCCAATAAGCATAATAAAATGTGTGATTCTATTCTGTTACACAGATAATTAGGGTATTCTTTTAGGTGGCAGAGAGTCTAGGTGTGAGCCCTGGGGCTCTTCCTTCCGGGGCCTGGTTTTCCAGTGGGTTTTTCGTTTCCATAGATACTGGGCATATAGCTCAAAGTCCACTGTCCGGCCCAAGATGGAGTCCTGCTTTCAAGACGGAGCCTGTTCTGTCTGTTTCCCCCTTCGTTATGTCTCTGACATCTCTTCATACCAGGATCTTCAGGTCCAGCTCCTTGTTCTCTTGTGTGGAGGATATCATCTTATTCAGCTTGTTCCTGTTGATGGATTTTGCAGTCTTTGTCTCGCAAGGAGTGCCGCGAGGCCTTCTGTCGCCTGCGCATTCCCGGAGTGGTGCCTGATCATTCTGACCCTGACGTCCAGCACCCTCTCTGATCACTGTCGTCCTTCGCTGCAGCTAGTCCTAGTCCTCCTGCTCCTGGGCTTCAGAGATGCCCCGTCCTCCCGGGATCCTCAGCCCCACTCCCTTTCCAGTGTTCCCCGTCACCCTTATGTTGTCAGTCCTCTTCTTTCTAAAGCGTGGCCCTTTCTCCCGCTTTCGTAGTCACCTGGTAAAACCCAGCTTCGGCCAAGTCCAGTTTCCTGCTGCTGTGCGCTTGCCCTTGAGGTGCGGTGTGCGGCTGGGCAGGTGCTCCGTCTGGCCCCTGCTGCTCTGGTTCTGACCACAGTGCTCCTTTAGCAGGGCGCCCAGTTCTGCAGTATGTGTCTGAGTACATATTTGTGTATGTGTGTGTGTGTATGTATGTATCTACACACGTACATAGATACATATATATTGCTGTTTAGTCGCTAGGTACTGTCTGACTCTTTGTCACCCCATGGACTGTAGCTTGCTAGGCTCCTCTCTCTATGGGATTTCCCAGGCAAGAATACTGGACTGGGTTGCTATTTCCTTCTCCAGGGCATCTTCCTGACTGAGAGATCAGCCCCACCTGCACGTCCTGCACTGGCAAGTGGATTCTTTGCCACTGAGCCACCTGGAAAGCCCATATATAAATATTGAACACATATATGTGTGATGTGTTTGTGTGTGTGCGTGTGTGTGTGTGTGTACAAAGTTCTGAAGGTTTTGAGTGGATATCCCTACCACCAGTTTTTTTCTTATATTTTAGTGATTCCAGCTGTCTTTTGTTTGGTGAGTTAATTTAACAGGGAATAATCTTATAATAATTCACTGAGTGAGGGAAAGTCGCTCAGTCGTGTCTGACTCTTTGCAACCCCGTGGTCTGTCCATGGAATTCTCTAGGCAAGAATACGTTCCCTTCTCCAGGAGATCTTCCTGACCCAGCGGTTGAACTGGGATCTCTTGCATTGCAGGCAGATTCTTTACAGTCTGAGTCACCAGGGAAGTCTATATAACTCAGCACTAGGACTCATTTATATATTGATGTACACACAGTTGGGTCTTCCCACGTGGTTCAGTGGGTAAAGAATCTGCCTGTGATGTGGGAGATGTGGGTTCGATTCCCTGAGTCAGGAAGATCCCCTGGAGGAGGGCATGGCGACCCACTCTAGTATTCTTGCCTGGAGAATCCCATGCACAGAGAAGCCTGGAGGGCTACAGCCCATGAGGTCGCAAAGAGTCAGACACGACTGAGGGACTGAGCTCGCATGTATGCACGTATGATACAGTTGGTGAAATAATTTCTTCAATGCATATCTCTGTGCCAGGTTGACTTCCTCAGGTTGAGACCTTCATTGTTTGATGTAGCATCTTTGTTCCTGTAAAGGAATGAATTGATTAAATTTATATTGGAATGGCATTGAGATTCCAGAGGAGCACAGACTGAGGAAACCAGAAGCCTCATCTTAAGCTGTAGTTTGTCGTCTTTGCTTCCAGTGACAAACAGTAGTGCGTTTTACATTTAATGAGTCCAGAGAGTCACACGGGGGCATCAGGGTTCCTACTAAGTCTGATCTCCTTGAGATCAGGATCTTATCAGCATTTTTTGGATCATTCCTACCCATCATCTCAGCACAAGGTAGGACTGCTGCAAAACAAGGTTAATAGCTGATGAATATTTACTAGACATGTTTTTACTAACAACTTAGTGCATATATTCCTAGTTCTTCCCTGGCTCAGACAGTAAAATCGTCTGCCTACAATGTGGGAGACCTGGGTTCGATCCCTGGGTTGGGAAGATACCCCTGGAGAAGGAAATGGCAACCTACTCCAGTACTCTTACCTGGAAAATCCCATGGATGGATGGCGGAGCCTGGTAGGCTACAGTCCATGGGGTTGCAAAGAGTTGGACATGACTGAGCAACTTCACTTTCATTTTTCTTTCTGTACATACAGCATAGCACACGAAAACTCACAGGGCTCGTGGGAACCCATCACAACCTGTGCAGCTTTGTAAGCTGAGCTCTGCGGAGGCCTGTGGTTCATACCTGGGCAACTGAGCTGAGGCTGGAGGCGGCCGCCACTTCCGTGACCCGTGTGAAAGAGGAGCTACCACAGGAAATGGGAAACCCCGTGGTGCTCACGCCTGTTTGTGGGGGCCAGATGATGCCAGCACAAAGCTGCCCCCTGAGCGGGGCTCTGGAAAGTTGGCAGGTGTCCCTCCAACCTGCTGGCAGTCTGAAAACACCCGGGCCCCCAGCACAGCCTCTGGGCAGACAGCCCTGCGTGCAGCCTCTCTTCATAAACCTCCTCCTTGGTTGCCTGTTGTCTCTGTACCAGCTTAGCCCGAGCCGTTCTTTCTTGCTGAAGATTATAATTTTATTTACTGGCTCTTTGTACATGGGAAAAATGGCCGAAACTGGTAGTAGAGCAGACTGTTTTGTAGTACCTTTTGTTTGAAGGGTTCAGATTCATGGGGTCGCAAAGAGTCAGACACGACTGAGCGACTGAACTTATCTGAACTAAAAGGCAGAGAAAGGAGGTGCAAAACACAGGACATGTTTTCTGGAGTTGGTACCTTGATGCTTTGGGGTGTAGGAGGAGCTTCCTGCAGGGGAAGGGGCTTGCTCTGTGCAGGGACCAGGCCAGGGGCAAGGGTCACTCAGAACTCTCAGCCTCCATGTCGAAGGCTATAGCCTTCGGGAGCTGGTCTGGAGCGTTGGGGGAGAACTCACTTGCTCCAGCCTCACGTGGGCCAAACTTGTTATCTTAGGAAAAGCGCAGGGAGGGAGGGCTGGCTCCCAAGGAGATGTGGGTCTGTCCATTGGGATGTATCTCAGGTCTGCTGGCGGTTTAGTCGCTAAGTTGTGTCTGACTCTTGTGACCCCTTGGACTGTAGCCCACTACTACTCTTTTTAAACAGAGGTTTCCTGGAGATGTAATTCATGTAGTATAAAATTCACCATTTTGAAGTGTACAATTTTCAGGATACTCCCAGAGTTGTACAAGTGTCACGCCCATTCCTGCTAGAAGCTTCAGTTCCCTCCCAAACCCCAGTCCAGCAGCCGTCTCTGCTTACTCTTGCGTGCCCCAGGCCCCCTGGATACCATCAGTCTACTTTCTGCCTCTCTGGATTTGCCCATTCTGGACATTTCATATATACATTTTCTTGCATTTTGTAGCCTTTTTGCTTGACTTTCTTTTCTTTTTACTTAGCGTGATGCTTTCATGTGTGTTTAGTTGCTAAGTCGTGTCCAACTCTTTGCAACCCTGTGGACTGTAGTCTGCCAGGCTCCTCCATCTGTGGGATTTCCCGGGCAAGAACACTGGAGTGGGTTACCATTTCCTTCTCTAGGAGACCTTCCTGACCCAGAGATCGATCGAACCCAGCTCTCCCGCATTGTAGGCAGATTCTTTACCGCTGAGCCACCTGGGAGGTGCTCATAGTTCCTCCTTATTGTAGCACAACTCCATATGTGGGCAAACCACATTCCCCAGTGGATGGACATTTGGCTGGTTTCCACTTAGTGACTTTTAGTGATGCTGCTGCGAACATTCACATACAGGTGTTTGTGCGGACGTTTGTTTTCCATCCTCTTGGGTGCATACCTAGGTGTGAAATTGCTGGGTTATACGTGACTCTGTGTTTCACACTTTGAGGAACTGCTAATTTCTCAAAGTAGCTGTACCACTACTTTCCCAGTAGCAACGTGTAATGTAAGGGTTCAGAATTCTCCACAACTGTGCCTACACTTGTTGTCTTCTGTCTTTGATTCTAGTCATCCTAGTGGATATGACGTGATATCTCATTTGATTTGCTTTTCCTAAGCTGAATAATCATGTTGAGCATTTTTTAAATGTGCTTGTTGGGCATTTGGATAACTTTTTTTGGAGAAATGTCTATTTACACCTTTTGCCCATTATTTATTTGGGTTATTTCTCTTTTTATTGTTGATTTGAATGTGTTCATTATATACTTTGGATACAACATCTTTATCAGATATGTATAACGTCTATATCAGATAGATGGATTTGTGTATATTTTCTCCCCCTTCTGTGGGTTGATTTTACTTTATTGATGGTTGTCAGTAGTACACAAAATTTTTAAATTTTGATTGCGTTCCAACTTACCTCTTTTTCTTTTGTTGTGTGTACTTTTGGAGATATATCTTAGAAACTAGCGTGTAAAGATTACAAAGATTTACTGCTATGATTTCTTCCAGGAGTTTTGTAATTTTCTGTTCTTGCATTTAGGTCTATGATCCATTTTGAGTTAATTTTTGTGGAAGGTATGAGGTCTGTGTAGAGACTCATTTTTTGAATGTCAGTACTATCTTTTGAGAAGCTATCATTTATTCTCTGGATTGTCATGGCACTCTTGTCAAAAATCAGTTAAACATAAATATGTGGGTATATTTCTGAATGTCAGTTCTAAGCCATTTTCCTTTTCTGTGTGTCCTTATACAACTATTGCACTATCTTGATTATGGTAGCTTTTTTTTTTTTTTTAATTTTTGACATCAGTAAATGTGAATTCTCCAACATTGCTTTTCCTTTTTAAGGTTGTTTTGTCTTTATGTGTCTTGGATTTCAATATGAATTTTAGGAACAACTTGTCAATTTTTGTAGAAAAGAAAGCTGAGATTTTTAACAGAGATTGCATTGAACCTGAAGATCAATTTGGGAAGTATTGCTGTCTTAACGATATTGTCTTTAATCCTTGAGCACAGGATGTCTATTTACTTAGTTTTTCATTTCTTGTAATGATGTTTTGGTAATTTTCAACACATAAATATTGTATAGCTTGTGGAATTTATAAGTGTTTTGCTCTTTGATGCTGTTCTGAATGGGTCTGCTTCGACAGCGTATGTTCTGTATCCATTGCACCCATTTCTGCCATTTGATTGGAGTGTTTAGACTATTTAGTGTAGTTACTGATGAGATAGAATTTATGCCTGCCGTTCTGCTGTTTTTCCCTATGGATCTGTGTCATCTGTGTTTCTTTATTCCTCTGTTTTGCCTCCTTTAGTGTTAGTTTCTAATCTGCCTTTTTAATTCTGTAGTCCATTCTTGATTCATTTTTCAGTTATCTCCTTAGTAGTTTCATTGGGAACTGCAGTTCGTGTAATCTTGCTTTATGTTGCTATTCTATGGACCTAAACCTCTCCCTGTAGGAGTCCAGTTGGGGCAAACCTATATGGGTGTGATTGGGAAAGGAGGGGGCGGAAAGGAAGACCAGGGACACTTTGTTATCTGAAAATTGTCTGTGGTGGTAAACGTATCTGTTAGCCTCCTGGTGGAGTTTGGTTACTTACCCCATAAGCCTCAGCCCCTCTTCCAGTGAACTGTAATACTTTCATAGATTAATCTGCCTAGACTTTAGTGGTTATTTCACAGGCTTTCCCTCTTGGATTGGAGACTGGAAAGGCTGATGCCGGGAGGGTGCTGAGTGGGCATGCTGATGTTTGCCGCCCCGGCGCAGACCTGCTCCCTAAGCTCCTGCACCCTTCTCCTGTCCCCAGGTGGTCGGCATTTGGCGGAGTCTGGTGTTCTCCCCTTCCCCCAGGTCTACAGGGACCCCAGTGCCAGAGGCCTCCTCCCCCTTCTCCAGGAGGGCATCCTGCCATGAAAGGGTGAGCCAGCTGAGCCTCTGGGGACCCTGGAATTTGGCCAGAAGACCGTTCCTCTCCTCCCATCAGGACGTTTCAGAGGTAACTTTGAATTTGGAAAAGGAAAGCTTGAAAACCTTCATTTTTGTCTTTAAGGTGAAATCTCAGGCAGTTGTTGGGAAAGACCCCAAATGAGTTTTTTTAAACTTAAACCATACCATGTAAGCTGTTGCCTAGTTTGCTTCCCCTTAATGAATTTTGAGGATGGTCCTTAGCATATTATGTTAGAGATTATAGTAATTAATATTTTACGAAGATTTCCACCCAAGTCCTCGTTTACTGCTTGTAACAACCTCATGAGGTTGATATTGCCAGGCTGGTTTTGTAGACTGGGAAACAGGTTTAGAAGATCAACGTGGTGTCTCCAGGGTTTCCATGATTTATGGATTTGCCTAGAAGAGATGGACTGAGCCACTCGCGTTGTGCCTGGTGCTGCTCCGACCCTTCTGTTTCTTGGGAATTCCAGGATGGCAGGATATGAGTGGAAGGCGAGGGTAGGGACAGGCACCGAGAGACAGACCGTGTCTGCTCCACTGTGTGAGGGAGCGAATTTTATGTCTCATTCCCAGGCGTAAGTGTCGTGGAGAAAATAAAAAGCTTCCAGCTCTAGAGGGGTGGAGTTTTAAATGGAGTGCTCTGGGAGGCCTTGTTAAACAGCTGACATTTGAACAGGGATTTAAGGAACTATGGGATTTTGCCAACAAAGGTCCGTCTAGTCAAGGCTATGGTTTTTCCAATAGTCATGTATGGATGTGAGAGTTGGACATCAAGAAAGCTGAGTGCCAAAGAATTGATCCTTTTGAACTGTGGTGTTGGAAAAGACTCTTGAGAGTCCCTTGGACTGCAAGGAGATCCAACCAGTCCATCCTACAGGAGATCAGTTCTGAATGTTCATTGGAAGGACTGATGTTGAAGCTGAAACTCCAATACTTTGGCCACCTGATGCGAAGAACTGACTCATTTGAAAAGACCCTGATGTTGGGAAAGATTGAAGGTGAGAGGAGAAGGAGATGACAGAGGATGAGATGGTTGGATGGCTCAATGGGCATGAGTTTGAGTAAACTCGGGAAATTGGTGATGGACAGGGAGACTTGGCGTGGCGTAGTCCATGGGGTCGCAGAGTCAGACATGACTGAGCAACTGAACTGAACTGAACTGGGAATTAGCCAGTTAGCGTCTGGGACAAGAGAATTGGAGTTAGAAGAAGACGTGTGTGTGAAGGCCCAGAGTCCAGGAACACTGAGGCAGGGGGGCTGGCGGGAAACCAGCCTAGAGCTGTGAGTGCTGTGGTCAGGAGACAGTGGAGCACTGACCATGTTCTAGCATCGTGGACCGTTAGAGGAATTCCAGGTTTGAAAATCAGTCCAGGGGTTTAAGCAGAGAAGGGACAGGATCTGTTTTAATCGGCTCATTCTGGCACTGATAAAGGATGGGGGAAGACCAGGAGACCACTTAGAGGTCATTAGAGAAATCCATTGTAGTAATTCCAGCAAGAGATAATTCAGTGGCCTGCTCCATTGGTAGCTGTGAGAAGCAGGAAGTGGTCGCATTCTGGATATATTTTGGAGAAAGAGCCCTTAAGGTATCTTGGCAGAATGGATGTAAGGCTTGAGAAGAAGGGAAAGTCCATCATGATAGCAAAAATTTTAGCTTGCATAACTGGAGAGTTGTCACCAACTGAGATGGGAAACTCCGCCAGGGTGGTGGCAAGGGTGTGATGCCACAAGGGGTTCGATTTTGAACAGATTGCGTTTGAGATTATAAGACCCCCAAATGGAGAGGCTGAGTGACAGGTATATCCAGATCTGGTAGTTGAAGACAGTGGTCTGAGCTGGAGATAAAATGGAGGTCTTTGGTCTGTGGTTATTAAAGGAATAAGGTCAGATGAGATCCTGGGGATAGAAGAGTTTTCAAGATTGGTCCTGGGACTTTCCAGCTTTTGGAGCACCAAGAAGCAACCCCCAGGCAGATGGGGGAAATCCAGGGGTGAGTCTTCCCGAAAGCCACATGCAATCATTTCAGAAGGAGGGAATGATGAGCTGTGCCCAGTGTGTGGACAGGCCAAGTGAGGTGGAGACGGAGAACTGACTCTTGAACCAGTGCCATGTGGGCCATTGATGGCTTCAGTAAAAACCGCAAAATGTCATGTGGGTCTGGTGGCTATGGCAACCCAGGCCAAGGAGAGTGGGCTTGAAGGGAAAGATGGAGGGAAGAATCTGAGACAGAGATTGTTGGCAACAGTTTGGAGGAGGTTTGCTGCCAAGGGGAGCAGAATATGGGGTGGTATCTGGTGGGGCAAGTCAGGCTGAGAGAATTGTTTTTAGTTAAGATGCATTAGCTTTATTTATACATCCGTGGGGATGGTCTAGTAGAGAGGAAAAAATGTTAATACAGGACAGAGGGTTGCTGGCACTGTGTCTTGAGTAGGTGAAGGAGGTGTGTTTGTGTACAGGTGGGGTTGTTTAGAGAGGAACACAGATAGTTACTGGTGGGAATGGACTACGTGACAGACACGTGTGGCGCTCAGAAGAGGCATTTTCTTGTGATTGCTTCTATTTTCTTTGTGAAATTGGAAGTGAAGTCTTCAGTTGAGACTTCCATGGTGCAAGAGGTCTTGTTAGTTTGGAGGAAAAGAGAAAGAGTGAGGAGACCTCCAGGGAGAGGCAGATGCGGCGTGATCCCCTGGTATGAATCCACCTGGAGCTCATGGCCACAGATGGAAAGACCCCCATCCGTGTGATTGTGTGTTTATCTAGACAGTTCAGCTGGGGACTTGAAAGCATGCACAGTAGCTTCCCTGGTAGCTGAGTTGGTAAAGAATCTACCTGCAATGCAGGAGACCCCGGTTTGATTCCTGGGTTGGGAAGATCCTCTGGAGAAGGGATAGGCTACCCGCTCCAGTATTCTTGAGCTTCCCTGTGGCTCAGATGGTAAAGAATCCTCCTGCAATGAGGAAGACCTGGGTTAGATCCCTGGTTTGGGAAGATCCCCTGGAGGAGCTTATGGCAGCTGAGTCCAGTCTTCTTGCCTGGAGAATCCCATGGACAGAGAAGCCTGGCAGGCTACGGTCCATGGGGTTGCAAAGAGTCAGACACGACTGAGCCACTAAGCACACAGTAGCTCAAGACTTGAAATCTCAAGATCTGTGAGTCTGTTTCTCTTTTGTAAAAAGGTATTTGTATCATTTTAAAATTAGATCCCACATATAAGTGGTATCATGTGTTATTTGTCTTTGTGTGACTCACTTCACTTAGTATGATAATTTTTAGGTTCATACGCACTAGTATATATAAAACAGATAATGGACAAAGGCCTACAGTACAGCAAAGGGAACTCTACTCAGTGTATTCTAATAAGCTATATGGGAAAAGACTGAAAGAGAATGGAGATATATATATATATATATATAACTGATTCATTTTACTGTGCACCTGAAACTAATACAACACTGTAAATTAACGATAGTCCAATAAAAATTTAGAAAAAAGAATATTGTTTGGCTGAGCAGAGGGGCAAAATGAAAGAAAGGACCGCCTGAACAACAGTGTCTGCAGGAGAGAGATGACCCAGGTCACTGGGAGGTTACCATGTAGCCTCCTTGAGAAAGCACGTAGGTCGTGAGGAGGAGGTCAGGCTGGGTGATGGATGGCTGGAGGGGCAGGGGAAGGACCAGTGCTGTCTGTACTGGGACACTGGAGGGCTTGGCTGGGAAGACAGGAGCACTGGGCTGTCAGTGTGCCTGGACCTGGGGATATGGGGCACTTTCAGTTCCATTCAGTCGCTCAATCGTGTCTGATTCTGTGACCTCATGGACTGCAATACTCCAGGCTTCCCTGTCCATCTCCAACTCCCTGAGTTGCTCAAACTCTTGTCCATCAAGTCAGTGATGCCATCCAACCATCTCATCCTCTGTCATCCCCTTCTCCTCCTGCCCTCAGTCTTTCTCAGCATCAAGGTCTTTTCCAATGAGTCAGTTCTTCGCATCAGGTGGCCAAAGTATTGGAGCTTCAGTTTCAGCATTAGTCCTTCCAGTGAACATTCAGGACTGATTTCCTTTAGGATGGCCTGGTTGGATCTCTTTGCAGTCCAAGGGACTCTCAAGAGTCTTTTCCAACACCACAGTTCAAAAGCATCAATTCTCCAGCGCTTAGCTTTCTTTACGGTCCAACTCTCACGTCCATATATGACTACTAGGAAAACCATAGCTTTGACTAGACAAACCTTTGTCAGCAAAGTAATGCCTCTGCTTTTTAATATGCTGTCTAGGTTGGTCATAACTTTTCTTCCAGAGAGCAAGTGTCTTTTAATTTCATGGCTGCAGTCACCATCTAAAGTGATTTTGGAGACCAAGAAAATAAAGTCTCTCACTGTTTCCATTCTTTTTCCATCTATTTGCCATGAAGTGATGGGACTGCATGTCATGATCTTCGTTTTTTGAATGTTGAGTTTTAAGCCAGCTTTTTTACTCTCCTCTTTCACTTTCATCAAGAGGCCCTTTAATTCTGCCATAAAGGTGGTGTCATTTGCATATCTGAGGTTATTGATATTTCTCCCAGCAATCTTGATTCCAGCTTGTACTTTATCCAGCCCAGCATTTCCCATGATGTACTCTATATATATGTTAAATGAGCAGGGTGGCATATCCAGCCTTGATGTACTTCTTTCCCAATTTGGAACTAGTCTGTTGTTCCATGTCCAGTTCTAGCTGTTGCTTCTTGACCTGCATACAGATTTCTCAGGAATACCTGGTATTCCCATCTCTTTAAGATTTTTCCAGTTTGTTGTAATCCACACAGTCAAAGCCTTTAACATAGTCAATAAAGCAGAAGTAGATGATTTTCTGGAACTCTCTTGGTTTTTCTATAACCCAACAGATGTTGGCAATTTGATCTCTGGTTCCTCTGCCTTTTCTAAATCCAGCTTGAAAATCTAGAAATTCTCAGTTCATGTACTGCTGAAGCCTGTCTGGGAAAATTTTGAGCATTACTTTGCTAGCATGTGAGATGAGTGCAACTGTGCGGTAGTTTGAGCATTCTTTGGCATTGCTTTTCTTTGGGATTGGAATGAAAACTGACCTTTTCCAGTCCTGTGGCCACTATTGAGTTTTCCAAATTTGCTGACATATTGAATGCAGCACTTTTGCAGCATCTTCTTTTAGGATTTGAAATAGCTCGGTTGGAATTCCATCACCTCCACTAGCTTTGTTCATAGTGATGCTTCCTAAGGCCCACTTGATTTCTCATCCAGAATGTCTGGCTCTAGGTGAGTGATCACACCATTGTGATTATCTGGGTCATGAAGATCTTTTTTGTACAGTTCTTCTGTGTATCCTTGCCACCTCTTCTTAATATCTTCTGCTTCTGTTAGGTCCATATCATTTCTGTCTTTTGTTGTGCCCATCTTTGCATGAAATGTTCCTTTGATATCTGATTTTCTTGAAGAGATCTCAAGAGTCTTTCCCTTTTTATTGTTTTCCTCTGTTTCTTTGCATCGATCACTTACAAAAGTTTTCTTATATCTCCTTGCTATTCTTTGGAACTCTGCATGGAGATGGATACAGCTTTCCTTTTCTCCTTTGCCTTTTGCTTCTCTTCTTTTCTCAGCTATTTTTGAGGTCTCCTCAGACAACCGTTTTGCATTTTTGCATCTCTTTTTCATGGGGATGGTTTTGATCACCACCTCCTGTACAATGTTATGTACCTGTGTCCCTAGTTCTTCAGGCACTCTGTCTATCATATCTAATTCCTTGAACCTATTGTCACTTCCATTGTATAATCATAAGGGATTTGATTTAGGTCATATCATGGGCTTCCCTTGTGGCTCAGCTGGTAAAGAAATCCACCTGCAATGCGGGAGACCTGGGTTTGATCCCTGAGTTGGGAAGATCCCCTGAAGAAGGGAAAGGCTACCTACTCTACTCTTCTGACCTGGAGAATTCCATGGACTGTGTAGTCCATGGGGTCGCAGAGAGTCAGACACGACTGAGCGACTTTTCACTCACACTCCTGATTGATCTATTGGTTTTCCCTACGTTCTTCATTTAAAGTCTAAATTTTGCAGTAAGGAGTTCATAATCTGAACCACAGTCAACTCCCAGTCTTGTTTTTGCTGACTGTATAGAACTTCTCCATCTTCGGCTGCAAAGAATATCATCAGTCTGAATTTGGCAATCTGGTGACGTCCATGTGTATGTCCATCTCTTGCGTTGTTGGGGCAGTTTAGGGAAGCTAAATTCCAGCATTCCTCCCCGACAGCCTCAAGTCCTCATCAGCTTGCCTTGCCTTTTCACCTCCTGCACTTCATTTCTAAATTTTTTTGGCAAGCAGCATGTTTGTTCCCCGCCCAGGGATTGAAGCCTCAGTGAGAGTGTGGAGTCCTAACCATTAGGCCAGCCTTGTCGCCTGCACTCTCAAAGGGCCCGCTTGAAAATCCCTGTTGAATCCCTGACCGTGTACCACGTACTGACATTACCAGCGTTTCTCCAGTAATCCTGGGAATCTGTTGCTAATTTCTCACTGACACATTTTTTTTTTGCTGAGGCTGAGGGAGGTCTCCAGCCGGCTCATAAGCACTGCAAAGAAACAGGAAGTGTGATGAGTGACATTTCAAGCACAGCCCCCCACTTCTTCACAGGCCTTGGGTACTGAATGAGTGTGTGTGTGAGTGTGTGTGTGAGTGTGTGTGTGCGTTTTGACCTCAGCTACAATGGTTTAAGGTTATTGCAGCTTTCTCTGCAGTACCCTGACTGGTTCAGACACAGTCTCCCCAGGTATGAGGGGAACGTGAACGCACCCTGGGAAAGAACGCATTGTGAAGCAGAGTGGACTTGTGCTTTCTCCCTGCATCGGCCCACTCCCACCTCCCAGGACGCTATGTTTGGGAATCAGTCTCCAGCAAATTCCAAGAACTGAAATGGCTTCATAGTCACAAAAAGATTCGTGTGGAAGAAGCCCAAATACCAGATAATGACATTCCAGCACAGGCAAAGCTATTTTAAATGTTTAGGACTTATAAAGAGAAACAGCCTTCAGAGGATATAAACCACCCCCAGGTCTCGCTTCTGTGATTGAAGTAGCTAAATCTGAAACAAGAGTTTTTTTTTCCTTTTCCTATCCCCCTCTCCCCACCCCCAATTGGAGAATGTCATCAATAAGAAAAGAAATCTTCTGTAAAGAAAATTTAGCTGAGCCTTGGCCTTAACGCAGCCTTGGGAACGGCCGGCATTCCGAGAGCTGCAGCTGGGACACGGGGCTCAGTCTTGGCTGGTGAAGCTTTAAGGCAAAGGTCGCTAAAACACTAACTAGAATCGAAAATATCAATACCCGGCTTTAGTTCTCATGGTTTCAGAGTGGCTGAGGCGGTTAGGCCAGCAGTATTTTTAGAAATAGAAACACGTAAAGATGCTCCTCTGAGATCCCGTGGCTGTGGGTCTCGGTAAAAGAAATCGTAACGGTGTCACATTTTCGACGTTTGTCTCCATTGCAGTTTCTTGGGCTTTTGCTGTCATTGTTCTTGTTCTCTTTGTTTTGAGAGCTACACGTGCTGTTGTCAAGGCTGTGCTGTCAAGTCAGCATTTGCTGGTAAGTCTGCTAAGCATCCTCACTGTCTGCATGTCCCAGGGCCCAGCGGCAGCGAGGACCTCAGTGCCAGGATGCTGTGAGTTTCTCTGGACATCCGGGCAGCAGACAGCTGATGAGCATCTATTGTGTGCAAGGTCCCAGAGGGATGGAGGAGGAGCCGTGGGTGGGTTTTCTGCTCTGACGTTTTCCTTTGATGCAGGCTAGACAGCAGGTGTGGGATGCCAGTTCCCAAAACTTCAGTGCAGGATGGAGCAGAACTGAGACTGTGAGAAAGAGGTGCTGAGTACTAGGTCCCTTCACGGCTGAAGGGATGTGTCTTGAGTGGAGAGAAGGGAGGGACAGAGGACAGAGGAAGGCAGTAATTAGGGCCCCTCGGGTGGACCCTGCACGGCTGGATTAGACCCCCTGCTGTGGCTGGTCTGGAACCATCAGGATTTGTTAGCATCTTGCTAAGTCACTTCAGTCGTGTTCGACTCTGTGCGACCCCATAGACAGCAGCCCACTAGGCTCCTCTGTCCCTGAGATTCTCCAGGCAAGAACACTGGAGTGGGTTGCCGTTTCCTTCTCCAATACATGAAAGTGAAAAGTGAAAGAGAAGTCGCTCAGTTGTGTCCGACCCTTAGCGACCCCATGGATCGCTCCAGGCAAGAATATTGAAGTGGGTTGCCATTGCCTTCTCTGCTGTTAGCGTAGTGATAGAATTTTTTTGAAGTAATTTGGACAGATTCATTGGCCACTGTTGCAAAGAAAAGATGGAAAACAGGGAATAATGGAATTTTTTCCCCTCCTCAATTCAAAAAATGCACAGTGAGTGTGTGCACAGTCGTTCAGTTGTGTCCAGCTCTTTGTGACCCCGTGGACAGCAGCCTGCCAGGCTCCCTGGTCCATGGGATTTTCCAGGCAAGGATAGTGGAGTGGGTTGCCATTTCTTCCTGCATACAGTACTTTTTTTTCTTTCTTTTTTTAATTACCCAAAGCTTAACAACAGAGCTTCACAAACACATGCAAGCCCTTTTACCAAAGAAATACCATCCTTTATGATACTTTATGGTTTCTGCTAGAGTTAACATGCTTGATTAATGTCAGTGAGGAAATCTTTAGTATCTGGTCATTATCATTTATTGAAAGCTACATAACATAATTGACTTACCTCAATCTCATTTTAGTCCTGAATTTACTTATTTTAGTGGCTAATTTTATGAGCGAATTCCATAATTTATTCTATGTATCAACTATGTATAAACACACTTATCTGAATTTAAAATAAGGTAAAATCTTCCTGATAGAAAGGAATTCTTATCGGTTCATTGGCTTAACAGTGAAAACTGTTCTCATCTGTTAAACTATTGGAAGGAGATAAATATGCAAATAATATGGACAAACATATAATTGAAACACGGTTATGACAAAATGATGTGTTAAGGTATTTTCTGAGGAGAGGTGCATTGAAGTGAATATATTTTTTCTGAAATTTTTTCCTGAATGTGTTGGTTTAAACCAGAGGCCTGTATAGTCACCATTTATATGTTAGACCCTTAGATCTTATTCATCTTATAACTGAAAGCTTTCACACTTTTACCAACCGCTCCCTATTTCCCCCACCCGCCCTGCACTTGACAGCCACCTTTCTTCTCTCTGTTTCTATGAGTTTTCCTTTTTTTTTTTTTTTTTAGATTTTAATATAAGTGATACCATGTGGTCCGGTTTATTTCACCTGCATAATGCCACCAGTTCATCCATGTTGCAAATGTCAGGACTTCCTCTCTTTTTAAGGCTGAATAATAATCCATTGTGTTTATACCATATATATGCCACATATATATATATTTATCCATTCTTCTGTCAACAGACACTGAGGTTGTTTCTAACATCTTGCCTCCGGAGGGTAGAACTACACTGAACATGAGACTTCAGTTATCTCTTTGAGTTAATGATTTTGTTTCCTTCAGATGTTTCCTTCAGAAATGGGACTGCTGGATCATGTTGCTATATTTTTAATAATCTGAGGACCCTCCATACTGTTTTCCACAGGGCCTGCTCCAGTTCACACTTTCCATCATCAGTGTCCAACGGTACCCTCTTCTCTACCCCCTTGTCAGCATTTATCTCTTGTCTCTTTGATAACAGACGTTCTAACAGGTGTGAGGTGACATCTTGTGATTTGATTTGTCTTTCCATGATACGTAGTGCTATTGAGCATATATCTTCATTTACCTGTCGGCCATTTGTACATCTCCTTTGGAAAAATATCTGTTTAAGTTCTTTGCCCGTTTAAAAATTGGATTATTTGTACTTTTACTATTGAGTGATATGAGTTCTTTCTATATTTTGAATGTTAACCCCTTATCAGATAGGGGGGTTACAAATATTTTTTTTTCCCATACTACAAGTTGCCTTTTCATTTTGTTGATGATTTCTCCGCCATGCAGAAACTTTTAGGATTTTTACTATGTTCTATTGAATTGTGTGTCTGTTTTATGCCAATACTATACTGTTTTGACTATTGTAGCTTCATCATATAGTTTGAAATCAGGACGTGTTCAGCTTCATTCTTCTTTCTCAGGATTGCTTTAGCTATTCATGGATATTTAAAAGAAAAAATGATACACTAGAAATTACACTTCTTTCAACTGTTGCTACTTTATTTTAAAAAGACAATGTTTTCAGTATGCCAGAAGTTGTATCTTCTGCAACTATTTAAAATTCTTCTATAATTTTATGACAACTGAGGAATGTGTTAAAGTCCTGTGTACTTGTAAAAAGTTATTGTTGGCTGTAGCTCAGTTCCTCCCTATGAAAACCAGAAAATCTCTCCTTTGGGGCACATAGAGTAGATTCAAAGCTCTGTGTTGTGGTGGGAAGAGGTGGACACAGGGAGTCAGAAGGCAGGTCCAGGCCCAGCTTCACCCCTTCCTGCCTAGGAGCTGGGGAAAGTGAAGGTGAAGTCGCTCAATCCTGTCCTACTCTTTGTGATCCCATAGACTGTAGCCCACCAGGCTTCTCCATCCACGGAATTTTCCAGGCAAGAGTACTGGAGTGGGTTGCCAGGGGATCCTCCCGACCCAGGGATTGAACCCGGGTCTCCTGCATTGCAGGCAGATGCTTTACCATCCGAGCCACCAGGAAACTGGAGCTGGGGAAAGTCACTGGCATCTCAGAGCCTGGATTTCTTCTTTGTTAAAATGGGAATGACAGCAGTGCCTCCCTACCTACCCGGAAGTCCCAGCTGTGCCAGAAGGGTGGGCACGATTCTCATCATGTGTAAACAACATTCAGCTATTTGTTACTGATCAGAAACCAAATGCAAATGGAATGACCACCTGCAGCCTCCTCTGGGACCTAAGGTGGGGTGTGGAGAGGGCGGGAGCACAGAAGATGCAAACAAGATGACAGGAAGCACCCTGCGCACAGCTGTGAGGAGGGCCAAGCGTTCCATGGTCATGTGCCTTCTGTGCTCAGGGGAGGGATGGTCCGGTTACTAGGGAGGGCTGTAGGAATTTGGAGGATGGGACTGAGGGATGCCTTCCAGCACAGCAGAAAGAAGCCATAACCTTGATTTATTCTCGGGCTCCTGAAACCACTGTCCACGTGCCTAGGGAGAGATGAAATAGCAAAGGATGTCTGCTCACAGCTGTCGTTGGTGTAGGCCTTGGAGTTTATACTTGAACCTCCACGTGCACTGTGCACTGATCACTTACATAACTCTCCCGTGATGATAGCTGCTGTTGTTCCCGCGGTCCAGCTGAGAAAACTAAGACCAAAAGCGACTTCAGGATGATGCAGCTCGGAAATGGTGGAGCCCAGCTAACCCAGCACACCCAGCTTCCACATCTCACTTGACCTTTCTGCCTGGAAAGAAGGTTTTGGATGGGAGGAATAGGAAGTCTTGGAAAAGAGCTTGGTTAAAAATGGACATTATTTAGTTTTGCGAGACATCTACAAGCAAGAAGTTGGAGGCAGTGGGATGGTGTCCTCTCTGGGTGTTGGAGTTTTAAGAGCCTCTTTAACAAAGAATGGTTGGCCTGTTCTTTATGGAAGTCTAAAGATATCACTATCCAGCTGAGGGAAGGGCCATATATATTGAACTTGATGAATTATTTGCAGAGTTCAGGACCATCACTTTAAATCCATTAGTGGGCAGGATTAGTGTGGGGAGGGATGAGGCTGACATGAGGCCAGCGGGCTCTGGGGCAGCCATCCCTAGATGTGTTAGGATGTGTCGGCCCTACCAGATACTTTGCGAGGTACTTTGTAATTTAGTTCTAGATCCTCTCTGCCCAGTTCAAGTTCAACATTGTGGTGCAAGCTGAAGTGGACATCAGAGTGTAATCTTATCACTAGAAAGAAAATCAGATGCACTGTGGGGTTTTGAAACCTCAGAATGAAGAGCATTCTATGTGAGTGAGTGAAGTGAATGTGAGGACTTAACAAGAAGCAGGATGTTTCATGTATAAATTATTCCAAGCTGGGGGTAAAAAATCATCTTTCACAATCTTTGAAGAGGGGCGTAGCCAAGGGAAAGCATTTCATAGTCCTTTTTTTTTTTCTTTTCTTTTCTTTTCAAGAGAATTGAAAAGTTTCCATTAGAATAGAGAAGAAATTATAAGTACATGACCCTGTTCTTTTATAGGATAGGACTTAAAGGTCCTGTATAATTAAAAAGGATCATGAAATCCATAGACCTTAAGACCTGGTGTTGGAGTTGAATCTGACTTCTTGATTCCTTGAACTTCTTGACTTCTTGAACCCAGAGCTGTCTCCCTGGCCAGGGAGATGGATGGAAGCTTTGCGTTGGGGTGGCATGTAGACATGGTCTAAGACATCCATTCAGAGATCTGGCCACCAGCTCAGCCCAGACATCCCTGTTTTCTTTAAATCTGTTGACAGTAAATCAACAGTGGTCCATTGGAATCCACTGAGAAGCTCTTGTTGCTCTCAGCCTCTGAGTTTCTGAAGTTCACCACTTTAAGCTGGTTACTTAATATTTTTAATACATATACGCATGAAGTGGGCTTCCCTTGTGGCTCAGCTGGTAAAGAATCTGCTTGCAATGCGGGAGACCTGGGTTCAATCCCTGGGTTGGGAAGATCCCCTGGAGAAGGAAAAGGCTACCCACTCCAGCATTCTGGCCTGGAGAATTCCATGGACTAAAATCCATGGGGTCGCAGAGTCAGACACAACTGAGCAACTTTAAATTTCAGTTCACATGAATGTAGAAAAATTATTAAAATACAGAAAAATTATTAAACACACGTGTAAATGCTTCATCTCTTTGTCCTCCCCAGAAAAATAACACTAATAATTTTTTGTTTGTTTTTTAGTTTCACCGTCTAAAGATGGTGAGATACCATTTCACTGGAGAGATACCCATTTTAAATCTGAACCAGATTCGACAATACCATTCTAATCATATGTTTTAAAAAACATCTGATAGGTGGGATCTGATATATATAACACTTTATATATGTGAGTTATGAAGTATAATTAATGAACCTGCCTCAAACAAAATTATCGCCAACACTGTGAGCCCGATGTGGACATTTTCATCCATCTGTCTGCCCTTCCCTGCACTATCCTTTCATCTTTCCTTGCTGTTTTTGGTAGTCTGTATCCCTAAAAATATATATAATACTACTCGTTAAAAGTTGTGTCATGATGTTGTTCAGTGTTTTGTTTCTAGGATTTAACAGCCTTGTTCTGTGCCGCTATATTTACTCATCTCACTTACATAATATCTGATAAGGTTAACATGCATGCTTCCTCCTGTCAGTGGGTGTTTGAGTTATTTTCAGTCTTCGGCTGTCACAAAATACCCTGCTATTTATATTCTTGCACATATCTCTGCTGCACATATGCCATTTCTTTTTCTTTTGGTTATATACCAGGGAGGAGAGTTTGGGAGAGGAAAGGCTAATTTATGACCAACTTTACAAGAAAACGCCCTGCTCATTTACACAGTGGTTATTGCAATGCACCTTGTTATCAGCAGTGAATAAGTGTCCTTTAAGATTCACGCTTGTCTTATCCCAACACTTGGTGTCATTGGCCTTCTTAATTTTTGACAAATTAATAGTAGAGTGAACTTAATGTACCAGCAGTTTTGAGCTTCTTTCACATGTTTAGTTATCATCTGTTTCATTTACTGTAAAAAGACTGCTCATCTCCTTGATGTCGCTTCTCACTGGGTTGTGTTTTTTCATCGACTTGAAAGCATTCTTTACATATTCAGGAGACTCACAATGGTGGTTTCATGTGTTAAAAAAGATCACCTCCTCGTTTGTGCTGTATGTTTTCACAAGGTGCTTTTCTTGATTTTAGTGTATTTTATATAGACAACTTTGCCCATTTAAGGTTAGAGCCTTTCCCTTAAGATTTTCTTCCGTGCCCCAAGGTTAAAAGTTACTCCCTTATCTTCTTTTACCTATTTTAAAATTACCTGGGGTTAATTTTTGTGTGTGATTTAGGAATCCAGTGTTGGTTTTATCCATAATGAATAGTAATTCTCCTAGTTCCGTTTATTGAATAATCCGTTTTTCCCATGTATCTGAGACACGCAGCCTGTGATGTCTTGTTTCCCCAGGTACATGGGTTTGTTTCTGTGACTTTTTTATCTGTGTCTTGCTTAGTTTGCCCACTTCTGTATCAGTGTTGCCTGCTCTTAATTATTGTTATTCTCTGCGACACCTTCATATTTGGTTCTTTCACCTTTTTCCTCTTATGGGGTGATATTTGGCTGTCCTTGGACTTTTGCCATTCTATAGAAATTTTAGAGTTAATTTATGAAACGGGAATAACAATGACAAAGACAACAACAAAACCAGTGGGGGATTTGCTAGGATTGCTTTCAATCTATAGGTCAGTTGAGAAAGAACTCACTTTATTTCTTATGTTGGGTTCTCCTGTCCATGAACATTGTATCACTATTCATATATTTGTGTTCTCTCCATATATTTGGGGAAAGTTGTATACTTTTGTGAATAGGTCTTACTCATTTTCTGAATGCTCCAGGTACATGTGACATGTTTGTTTCCAGCCACTTTAGTTTCGGGATGCCTTAGGAGATGTCATTTTTGCAAAGGATAGAAGTCTAATTGATATTTATACATATCTTGCATCCAGACACTTAATTATACTTTTAGTAATTCTAATATTTTTGTCTATAGATCCTCCTAGAAGTAAAGTCATTTGTGAATAATTGAAATATGGTTTATTTCTTTTCATTTCTGGCATTTTCTTTTTCCTGTCTCCTTTGCTTGAGTTAGAACTCTAATATAATAGTGAACTGAAGCAATAAAAGATAGCCCTTCATTGTTCCTCATCTTTATAAGAAATGTTCTTACTTGATTAAGACTGATGTCTGCTATCACTTTTTCCCAAATACCCTTTATTAGGTTAAGGAGGTTCCCTTATGGTTCTGTTTTGCAGAGTTTTGTTTTCTGCTTTAATCATAAGTGTATGTTGAGTTTTATCAAAGACTGCTCTGTATCTATTAGGATGAAGGTATGATTTCCACCATTTTCTTCTTACTATGTTATCTGACACATATGACTTATTTCAATGGTAAACTCTCTTCTATGCCTACAATAAATCTAGCTTGTTTGACTTTACTTTCCCCCCTAAATACGTGCCTGGTGCACATCTGGATTCTATTTGCTTTTATTTTTTTTAAAATTTTTGTTTCTTTACTCATGAGTAACTTTGGCCTATATTTTTCCTTTCCTTAACTGCTTTTGTCTGATTTAGAGAGAGGTTTTTATTTCCTATTTTTCCTTTATTTCCCCTATTTCTTGCAAGAATTTGTGTATGATTTGAATTAATCTGCTCGTGAAATTTTGGTAGTACTCAGCTAAAAACAAGAACTCGTGGTTTCCTTGTTGCCAGATTTTTATCTAATTTTTTCAAGCTGTTTAAAATGATCTGAACTCCTGTTTCTTTTTAAACTGGACTTCTTTCAGTTTTCTTAAATTATATTTTTCTAGGAGTATATTCATAGTTACCTGTTTTTCAGGTTAAAATTAGCATAAAATTATTCATTTTGCTTGAAATCCCTGCTATCTTGTTTTCATTATGAAAATGTTAATTGGGCTGTATCTTTCATTTTTTTCTTGACCAACCTGCCAGACACTGTATGTTTTATTATTATTTTCAAAGAAAAATACTTTTGACTCCATGACCATCTTTAATTCTGTATTTTATTTTTGTTTTTATCTGTTAATAGATCTTTCCTCCTACTTACTGTGTGTTTATTCTGCAGTTACTTTTTAACTTCTTAGACTAGAGACAGCTCAGTGATTTTCAGATTTCTTTTTAAGTAAATGCATTTAAGATGACAAATTTCTCTGTAGCTGTCAGCTCCTCTGTCCATGTGATTTCCTAGGCAAGAACACTGGGGTGGGTTGCCATTTCCTTCTCCAGGGGATCTTTCCCTCCCAGTAATTGAACCAGGGTCTCCTGCATTGCAGGCAGATTCTTTACCAACTGACTCCTGCATAGATGGGCAATGAAATGGGAGCAACAAGTGTTAGTGTAAAGAAATATTTGTTGATCAGTTTGGATTAGATGACTGGTCCAGATTTAATCTGTGTGTAACACAGAGGCTTCCTTCATCCATGGAGAAAGAACATAACAGCATTAACATTAGTTATCAACATGATGTTCTAGATTTTCTTATCCTATAATTTCATTTTGCCCTTACTTTCTAATGTATTTATAAAGAAACTCACACCATCTTCTCTCAAAAAAAAAAAAAGAAAAAAAAAAGGCCAGGCAGGAGTGTATTTGTTTGAAAAGAAACCTGTCTGTCCCAAGTTTTTCTCAATGACTTGAAATTCTGGGACGTTTGAGGGTTTCATTGTCAAAAGCGTGTATTAGGTGGCCGGTGCCATGCCAGACCCTATGGGGCAAGATCTCCATGCCCTCTTCTCCTGCACACATCCCTGCCAGGCAGCACCCATGAGTCTCGATGTGGAACTGCAGTGTTCTGCTTAAAGGAAGTCGTGTTGCGAACATCACACGGATTTCCAGGCTTACATTGGGGAGGTAGTTGAGTTACCAGTTCTTCAAAGAAGTCTTCTGGAAGCCTGATGTCTTAAAAATAAATAGGCTCAGACTGGAATAAACTTGGGCTACTTGTGGCCCACACCAGCTAAAATCTCCCCATTCTTGAGCCCTGGGAGAAAACAGGGGATGTGCAGGAACCCCAAGGTTAAAGTCCCTTCCTTTGAACCCCTAGTTCAGCAGAGGAGAATCTGGTGACCTCAGAGGGTCCCCAGGATGCTGGCGGCTGTACCCGAGTTCAGGTTTTGCAGTCTTTTCTAGGCCCTTCTGCCACCAGGAGTTCATCTCCACAAGCAGGAGAGCTGCTCCTTGAGGCAGCGCCCATTAGAAAGCGATTTCCACGTTTCCACTTTCATCATTTTCTTCGTATTCAGATCATGTCTAGATGTGTTGCTTGGGTGACCCCAGTTCACCAGCTAGACTTGCTGTGTCCTGGATCTTCTTAAACCCCGGCCCTGGGGCTGCTGCCTGCTTCTTCGGGGGTCTCTCCCAGACTATAGTAACAGGGTGTGCTGTGTACTAAGTCACTTCAGTTGTGTCTGACTCTTTGAGACCCCATTGACTGTAGCTCACCAGGCTCCTCTGTCCATGGGATTTTCCAGGCAAGAATACTGGAGTGGGTTGCCAGTTCCTCCTCCAGGGGATCTTCCCAACCCAGGGATTGAACCTACATCTCTTAGGTCTCCTGCTTCGGCAGGCGGCTTCTTTACCGCTAGCGCCACCTGGGAAACCCCTGGTAACAGGGATGTGGTGACAAAAAGCCCGGATGTGGTGACAAAAAACCTCGTTTCATTGTCTTGTCTTTGCTTCAGGCCCTTTGCTGGCCTTCTCGCTGGTGCTCATGGAAGGATTGGTTCCTTCAAGCAGACAGACCACATGCTATTTCTGTGCTGTAAATTTCCAAGGCTTCTTCCCTGGCCACCTCTCCAACCACAAACTGGAATAAAAAGTGTATTTGCAGCTATAATCAGCACACTTAAATACTAGTTAAATTCAGAATGAGTACAAAATCTGCACTGCTCTTGACTCCAAGAGAGACTATAAAAATATCCCATGGCCACGAGCACTCTAAGACCTTGACAGTGAGGTGGTCCCTCTGAACCTTCTTAAGGCTGTTCCAAAATAGTCCAGATTACATGGTAAGGGGGTCTGATTCATAGAGGGTTGCATATTGGCTGTGGATTGGCAAACTCCTTTCTTGTTTATGTTTTCCTAGGACAAGATGCCCAGTCTTGGCCGTTTATTTCCTTATACTCTTTGAGGATGGCGCTTTCCTTAATTGCTTTGGTAACTTTGGTGTCTGGCATATGGGTGTACCTGAAATAGTTGTGAAGTGGCTGAACTAGAGAGTCAGAGGTGCCGAGAGCAGAAAGGGCCGTCAGCTCCCTGTCTTCATGCTCCTGTATGGACACCCCTGATCCTTTCCTGTTTCCTTTATGCCATCTCCATGACCACCCCTCGAGAAGCAGGGCATTTTCTATTTACCTCAAATTATAGATGATGGTGCTGAGGCTTCCAAGGGGTTATGGAAGTGTCTAAGAGCTCGTGAATTTAAGGTGCAATCAAGTCTTAAGTCTAGGTCTCCTGAAATTGAGAGAAGTGTTCTTTCTGTTTCACTACTGGTGTGTATTCAAAGATGCTGTGTTTTAATCTGATGGCACGTGGGCTCACTGCACAGCCTTAGCACCACGTTCTGGAAGACTTGCTGGTTTAGGGTCCATGCCCTCACAACCGATAAATAGCCTTTCGCTGCGGACATACACTATGGAAAACAGGGAGGCCACTTCCAAATCGTTAGTGGTCTTCAGCAACGTTCTCACTGGTTCCCTAGCTATCTTAACAAAGCTCCCACTGGTTTCTCTAACCTAACTGGATCTCTGCAACAGAGTGATAGTTCTAAAGTGATAAACATGCTCTGATCAAAGCTCCATCACTGGAGCTTCAAGGACCAAGTTCTGAGTCTTTATCTGAACCTGCAAGGCCAGCTTCCGGCCTCCCTTCAGCCTGGTGCACTCTGAGGTCCCCCCTGCATGCCTGACTCGTGTCCGAGGAGTGAGTTCTCCGTGGTTGTTCCCTCCCCTTGGTCAGGTGTCTGCAGGAAGCTGTTCCTAAGATCCAGGTCCGTGGAGATGCCCCCTCCCCATCCCCACACTGCCCCCTTCAGAGACCGCATCCCTCCTCCCCGTGATTACTGGGGTTTACCCAGCTGAGTTGACAGTGAGCTTGGCAGGGAGGGCTGTGGATCTCCTGGACTCTGACATCCCCTGGAGGGCCGTGTCCTTAGTCAGTCAATGAAGGAGCTGCATTTACAAAAATTCCCTTTTGAATTCCTTGACGTGTGTACATGCTCTGTGGGTGTTTAGAGGATGTGATGGTTGGGAGGGAGCTGGCCGTGGGATCCTTCAGAGGGACCCGTCTCGACCCGATGTCCAGCTTGGCCTTGGTCCTGAGCTCCCAGAGTCTGATGTACGGAAATCACTGTGACCTCTGCTGGGAGGGTCCCCCAGTTCCCGGGGGTAGGGGTCTCTGTGCGCTCCCAGGTGGCTCTGCACGGTGCTGGCTCTCAGCATGTTTATGGGATCGAGCAGCAGTATAACTCCTCTTAATGCTTAGGCTTTTTGAACCTTTTTCAGTTCTGGGCCTCCATAGATCCCAGAGAACACTTAGAGGGGTGCTCAGAGAGCTGATTCTGCAAACGCTTCCCTTGAAAGCAGAGTGCCTTCTCCCACCCTTGCCACTGTTTGAGCCGTGTTGCCCTGTGTATTACCCTGTAGGCTCCCCATGTGTCACCCCGTAGGCACCCAGGATGTCACCCCCCTGGGTGTTGCCCTGTGTATCACCGGGGGCACTGTGTGTCACCCCAGGTGTCACCACCGCGTGTGTCACCCTGGAGGACCCTGGGGATCTGGCACCCCCTGCCTTCTCAGCATCTAGCCCCGACTTGTCTGTTTTGAGTTGCCTACTCTGGCTTCTCAGCTTTTCTCCTGGACTGAAGCCACGTAATCTCGGATGTGCCTGCCAGGCACGGACACACTGGTGGGGCTGCAGGGGCCACTGCGCCCGTGGTGGACGCGGTGCCCGTGATGGACGCCTGCGGAGGGCCGGTCCGCAGTCTGTGGCCTGGCTGCAGCGCGGCTCTTGGGCCCTGGTTCCCAGGACGCGCAGCTGGTCCCGTCAGCTCCGCCCTGTGCAGGCCCCCTGCCCTGGATGGCTGCTCCCATGGAGCCAGGAAAGGCCCAGAAAGCACAAAAGGCAGGATGGAAAGTTGAAGCCAAGCCAGCTTACTCGCTGCTGTGACGAACACAGTGCACACAGACAGACGGACACAAATGGACAAGCCCTGCTTGTTCTCCTTCCATCACTCAGTGGGAGGAAATAGGGAGAAAGAAAAATAAAAAATAGAAAGTCCTGTCTCAGGTAGAGCAGCCTGCTGAGAAGGAAGGTCCTGAGTTCCCTGCAGACTGCTCAGCACAGACCTTGAGAAGGTGGCCGGGGGACCCGTTGGAGGTGCTGAGGGAGCCCCCAGCCCCTTTGGGTGTCTCACAGGTGGGCCGAGACCCACACCTTCAGCTGATGGCGTGGCAGTCTCTCCTCGGTCAGTGGTGAGTTCCCAGGCCTGTGATGTGGCTTTCAGGGCCAGGCCAAGGCTTCCACATCCACTCTTCTGGGATCATCCGTGTGACCACAGTGGACTTCCCAGAAGGTCCCAGGCTGGCCGATAGATGTTCCTGAGTCTCGGCAGAGGGTGGCACGGGCTTGGCCCGCACGCGGGCACAGGTGTCCTTGACCCTGGATTCCCTGTGGTAGTGCCTGACAACGTGGGAGTCAAAGGAAAACGGGGCCTTTCAGTCTTTGCTTTTGGTCATCGGGAAGGTGATGTTCTCAGGCCTAAAGCCTGTCCACAGCTGGGGTTTCAGTCTGAGGGTCTCACACCTGCGGGCCCTTGGCAGGGAGTACAGGCCACATGCTTTTGTTCTGGCAGTGAGACTTTCCTCTGAATCAGCTGTCCTGTGTGATCTGTGCTGGGGTGGAGAGCACACAACCCCTTCCCTGCCAACCGCCCCCATGCAGACCCTTTCCTCCTTCCTGGGGAGGCCCTTCTTGGTTCTAGGCCAGTCCACCTGCCTCACAGATGCAGAGACACACAGGTGGACAGACACAGAGGCAGGCAGACACACAGATGCACAGACACATGGATGCACAGACACACAGGTTTACAGGTGCACAGATGCACAGACGCATAGACAGTGGGGTTTAAGGGGCCTGGCTGGCTGTCCAGGCACAGATGGCTGTCCGGCAGAGTGTGGAGGAAGGCCAGGGTGCTGTCTCCCTGCCCTGATGCTGGCGCTCAGCTTCACTGTGAGCACTCAGCACCCCCACGCCTCTTACCAAGCTCGGCTCAGGCGGCGGAGGTGGCAGGGGCGGGCTGTCCGGGGGCTGTGGCTTCACCTTTGTCCTTCTGGACTGCGGCCGCTGTGGGGGCCGAGGAGGACTCACTTGGTCAGCACTGGGGACAGTGCAGCACGTGGCCACCCCCTCCCCCTGACCAGTTCTTAAAAACACTTGCCTTGTGGTACATTTATATTAAACATCAGGGAGCTTAGGATTTTGTTTTATTTTCTCTAAGAATCACTTCAAAGCCGGGTTGCCCTCAGTTTGGTGTTGACCGTGTCATGAAGCACCCAATCCAGGCAGTGGTTGTTTGCAGGTTTCCTCTGTCCAGGCCCCGATGGGCTTGTGCACAAAGAGCCTGGTTCCCCCCTCGCGGAAACCTCACGAGATCGGCCTTATCACTCTGATCCTGATGAAACAGAGACCCAGGGAGGTCAGGCCACCCTCCAGGCTGTGCTCCAGGCCTCCAGTGCTGACCCCACCGCAGTGGCTGGCTTTGCCTGCCTCCACGGCTGCCCTCTTTGCCTTGCCCACAGCACTCCACTCATTCTGCTGTCTGGGCACTTTGTCTTTTATTTCTGTATATTTTTGTACACCTGTGCCTATTCTCTTGAGGCCAGTTCAATTCAGCATACACATCTCAAGACTGTACTTGGGGGAAGGCAAATATTATAAGACCTAAAGGATGAAAACACTATGTAGAAACTGCCATATGTCTCCCAAAACCTTTACAAGAGAAGTGGAGGGGAGGACAGGGGTCATGACATGGGTTGAGTGTCCAGGGTTCAGGGTGACACTGGGGTGAGTTGTGCAAAGATCAAGGTCTGGGGTGGGGCCGGGGGGCATCTCAGAGGCCCTTGAACACTACACTAAGAGTTCTACTTTACCCAGTGTGCAGTCTCCCTAAATTCTACTAAAATTTATTTTTTAATCTATGTATATTTTTTGATGTGGGCCATTTAAAAACTCTTCACTGAATTTGTTAAGATACTGCTTCTGTTGTTTATGTGCTGGTTTTTTTTTTTTTGACCATGAGGCATGTGCAATCTTAGATACCCGAGTGGGGATCGAACCTGCGACCCCTGCAGTGGAAGGCAAAGGCTTAACTACTGGACCACCAGGGAAGTCCTCCTAAATTCTACTTTAGATGAGCCAGAGCAGGGCTCCCAGTCCCCATGGGGCTGGGCTGGCTTCTCCTCTGATCGCTCTCTCCTCCCCTTAGAGCAGGGATGTGGGAGTCCCCAGAGACATCACCTCTTCCTACACACAGACTACAGACTTCCTAGACTACACACCTCTTCCTCCCCACCCTATCCCTGTAAAAGGTGCTGTCGCCTTTGAGTCATAGCCTGGGGCCAGGTTGGCCATTTATACAGCACAGGTACCCCAGGCTGGAACCTGGGGGATGCTCAAAGTCCACATGCCTGGAATAAGTCTACATCTTAGGACACCCTGAGGTATTCCCAACATGCTCTCCTCGTGAGAGGGCTGGGGTTGCCAGGAGTCGGGAAAGGTGAGGGGAAGAGTTGAGAGCTGGTAAGCACAGAACCTCTGCACAGTCTGATGGTTAATTATGAGGCCTGGGTTTCTTTGAACGCTCGGAAGCTGGCAGGAGAATTGCAGCCGCAACAGCCCATGGAGCCCCAAGCCCGTGGGTCCCCTGAGACGTGTGTGGCACCAAATAGGACTTTGATCTCACCTTCCTGCAGGTGCTGAGACACAGGTTTCTGTTCTCAGCCACTTCCTCTCTTGGCTTCTCACAGCACCCCTGTCCCCGGCCCTCACATTCAGTGATTCTAATAATTAGTTTTTCTTTGGAAACATACAGACTGCCTCTCCTACTTGAGAGGATGCTTTATGACAGTGAAGGCCTTTGGAAAACTATGTGGAAACATGGGAGGAGGAAAAGTTAACGGTGTGTTGTTTTGGTTTCTTGCTCATTGAAACCTTTTAATTTAATTAAAAAAAAATTTTTTTTTTTTCTGTTTCTCCCCTGGGATGGGCTTGGGAAGATGTTCAGCGTAGATGGTGACGTTTGTGTCTTTGGAATAGAGTCTTTATAGCAGAGCCAAAGCCTCTGAGGTTTCCAGATAAACGCTGGCCTGTGTTCTTATTTTTTGAAGCTTAGTCTATCGAGAGTCTGCTCCAATGCTCGGAAGACAGTGGGAAGAGGGAGCCTTTGCTTCTGTGTTGTTAGTGGGTCACGTGGGGGCGAGTCCACCCGGATCCCTGCATTCTGTGGTGACCACTCCTCGAGGGGAGTGGCCAGGCGCGCGTGACGGAGAGGGGTGACCAGACCATAACCAGACATTTAACCCAGTCTTGAATATGAAGACAAAGTGTTCATAGCTCAGACCTGTTGTGTGCAGGGAGAGAACTCCTGAAATCAGAGGCGCCACAGGCGTGCTCTCTGCTGGGTGTTTTTCATCTCCCCTGCCCTCCGCCTCCTCGTCTGTAAGAGGCAGAGGGGTTGGCAGTCATGCCTGCTGATCACCCACCCTGTGTCTGTGTCCTTGGCCTGGACGGACGAGGAGCTGCACGCAGGGTGTCGGGATCTCTGCTGTGTTCACACTCACAAGTGGTTTGTTTACTTCCTTCAGCATGAAGGGAAAAACAGAGGAAAGTACTGTCTGCCTTTGCTTTTGAACTTGGCAGTAATGGGATTGTGTGAAGCCATTGGTCAGTATAATGCCACTTTGGGGTGTGTGTGTGCACACGCATGCGTGTGTGTGCATGTGTGTGGTGGGGAGGAGGGCTTTTGGAGAGAGCTTTAAAAGAGCCTGCCTAGATGTTTGGAATAAACTTGTCCCCCTTCATTTTTTCCTTTGTTTGTCGATGTACCACTTGTCTTCTTTATGCCTTTTCTTGTATTTTTCTCTTTAAAATGTTCAGCTATTCTTTCGTAATTGGAAAAAAAAAGTAATAAATGCATTTCTCTCTCTATGTCTGATGTTAAAACAGTCTGTGGGTTTCTTACTGCCTCTTATTGTGTTACAGAGAGGTTGGTTGCTTCATAGGTATTTGATATATATTTAGATTACGTTTTATTTCTGTCATTGTACTCAGATGTTCAAATGATAATGGGCAGCACAGATCAGACCAGGAAAAATACGCGAAGTATTTCTAAGGGGTGGGGGTATGTTATTTTTGCGATTGAATTCCTGTAAAAGTACACTGTGGGTCTCAGGATGCTATCTGTTCACGTAAGCGCCGACGTTACACGCTGCTGAGCACTTACCACGCTGCCGTAAGCGTCGACCACACTGGCGGCTCTGTGAGTAGAGCTTCTGGGGATCCGAAGATGTTAGGCAGAGATCCAGCCTTCACGGAGACATCAGCACATTTGGAGAGATGAGGTGTGCATGATAAGAAGCTGGTTAATACTTTGTTTCAAAAGACACATGTCACTAAGAAATGGGAGTTCCAACTAGGGTGGTGGTCTTCCAGGTGAGGTGGCTCCTTCTCACAACCTAGTGAGGTCGGGCTTTCCTTTCCAGCACCTGGTTTGTGACCTCCCATCACTCCCTGGTCCCTCTGCCTAGCACCTCACCTCATTGCCTAGCATCCCACCAGTCTCTCAGAGCCACACAAACAGCTCCTCTGTTGTGAAGCATGATTGATGAGTTCACCAGGAAATTTGGGTTTCTTCTGGGAACTGCGAGTAGTGGACGGCATTAACTCTGGCATCTGGTTGGCATTTGGAAATCTCCCATCGGTCACCAAATACGCACAAGATTTTGTGAGAACTCTTTAACCCACTAACAATCGGTTTCCTCATATGTAATGTTAGGATAAAAATATCCCATTGGACTGCAGTCATGGCTAAATCCACGTAAACAGATAAAACTCTGAACACTTACTGGGCAGCCTGTAAAACCTCACGTCTTTTCCTTTCTGTGCTGTGTAGTTATTTGTGCATATGTCTGCATTGATCACCTGCATTGCAAACCTCCAGAGGGTGAACCCCCCTGGGCCTGGCACAGACCCTCTCACACAGCCTGGTTGGCCCTCTGTGCTCATCTTGGTCTGTGCCATTATGAGGCCAATGCTGGACCTTTGGGGGTCTTTGGTTGGTCTTGGCCTTGGAAGACCTCCTGATCATAATGGTGATTTTGATAGATGGATGAATAAGGAGGCCATCTCCAATACAGAGTCGCAGAGGATGGGGGAACAGGTACATGTGGTCTGGAATCAGGCAGCAGGTTTGAGAGCAGCAGGTTGATTAGGGAGATCCAGGACCATAAAGAAGGTTGAACCGATGAATTGATGCTTTCTTGTTGTGGTGCTGGAGAAGACTCTCAAGAGTCCCTTAGACTGCAAAGTGATCAAATCAGTCAATCCTAAAGGAAATCAGTCCTGAATATTCATTGGAAGGACTGATGCTGAAGCTGAAGCTCCAATACTTTGGCCACCTGATGCAAAGAGCTGACTCACTGGAAAAGACCCTGATGCTGGGAAAGATTGAAGGCAGGAGGAGAAGGGAACAACAGAGGATGAGATGGTTGGATGGCATCACTGACTCAATGGATATGAGTTTGAGCAAATTCCAGGAGATAGTGAAGCACAGATGAGCCTGGTGTGCTGCAGTCCGTGGGGTCGCCAAGAGTCGGCTGAGTGGCTGAACAGCAATGAACAGCAGCAACTAAGCTTTCTGTGTCTGAGGTCTGCAAGGATGTTTCTCCTGAGCCGTCCCTTCCACAGAGCGTCCCTGATGCTTGGAGAAGCGGGGTCAAAGGGCACTACGGTTCTCCGATGACACAGACTCTAAATATCTGACAAGGCGAGCCTGACTAATTGCGTAAGTGTATTTTTCACCTTCACTGGCCAAGCAAGGGGTCTTTGGGTCGAAATATGTCCATGCATTTTACAGAAGAAAGAATTTCTCCCGAGTTAGCATGCAGCACATTCTGATCAGATGCATCGCCCCTTTGGTTTTGTCCTGTTCCCGGAGGCGTTGACTGAGCTCAGCACCCTCCACACCCCACCTTCCTCCTCCCATGTTACACGGCTCCTCAGCGCCTTGTTCTCCTAAGTTAAGCCTTTTGTTTTGTGTCCTTTCCTTCTCAGAATCTGTAGAGTTAAGCATGTGATGTCCACTTAGATGTCAACTGCCTGAACCCCATGTCCGAAGAGAAAATGACAGAATGAAAGAACGTTAGAAGCTGCTGCTGCTGCTAAGTCGCTTCAGTTGTGTCCAACTCTGTGCGACCCCATAGACGGCAGCCCGCCAGGCTCCCCCGTCCCTGGGATTCTCCAGGGAAGAACACTGGAGTGGGTTGCCATTGCCTTCTCCAAACATTAGAAGAGGACCAGATAAACCATGTGGTTTCAACAACTCCCTCTCGTCCTTCCTTTTCTTCCTCCCCTTCTCTTCTTTCTTCCATTTTCCCTTCTTTTCCCCCTCCTCCCCTCCCTCCCTTCCTTCCTTCCCTTCTTTTGATGGGTAAAAGTCTTCCAGCTGGTTCTTGACCCATCAAGGGTGAGACTCAGGGTTTTTGGCTCATGCCCTCATACCACAATAAGTTCTAGTTCCTGAGTGAAGAAGTGGGGTCACTGGGATGCATTTGATCCAGGCCCTGGTCCTCACCTGGATGAGGGCGTGGGGTACACTGTTCACATCCAATGAGGGGGCTTGTCCCTGGAGCAGGATCTCTCGGGTAGCTGTGCTAACACGTGGTTGGTCTAGTCTAGAACTGTCCTTGTTCACCGACTGGCCCACCAGCTCCAGTAGTACAGTAGAAGAATCAGTGAAGTGGCCCAGAAAAAAAGGAATAATGTTAAAGAAGAACCTTTGAGAGAGGAGCGGAGGTGGAAAGGAAGAACACCGCCACCACAAACAAAAACTGGGACAAAGAACATATTAGTTCTGGTCTGAATTCTCCTTCGTTGGAGCCAGGCTCACAGTTTGAGATCAAGGAGGCAGCGAGGAGAGATTAGGTAGAAAAGCTATATTTCTGCATAGGAAGGAGTCCTGCGTGCATGTTTCTGCAAGGCACTCCTTTAGAGTTGCATGTAGACACGTGGGCTCAGGTGGGAGATGGTTCCTTCACCTTGGCTGATGAGGCTGCCGTGAGGATGTTATTAATACAAGAAGCGTACCTACTCTGCAGACAGATGGGTTGTGATGGGGCCGTTGGGGGAACGGGATGTGTCCGTGGTTGTTGGAGACGGTTGTCTGAGGCAGTGACACGGGACAGGTTTCTGACCCTCTTGGGGAGGCTGAGGCTCTCAGAGGGGTCTGCAGGTTCCCTGCTGGCCCTCCCCACCGCCCCCTGCCCCTCGCACCATGACTGCCAAGGGTGACAGGAGCCCTGGGGTCCATGGGTGGGCAGCACCAGGCCCCCTTCCATGGGCAAGCTAGGTTTCTCTAGATTATAGAAAGGTCTGTACATCACAGCTCAGTAGGTAAAGAATCTGCCTCCAATGCAGGAGACCTGGGTTCAGTCCCTGGGTCGGGAAGATCCCCTGGAGAAGCAAGTGGCAACCCACTCCAGTATTCTTGCCTGGAGAATCCCATGGACGTGGAGCCTGGTGGGCTGCAGTCCATGGGGTCACAAAGAGTCAGACACGACAGAGGGACTTTCACTTTCTGTACATTTAGGGCCTTGATAAAGTTTTGAGGTCCAGCGTCTTGTAAGAGAGAGACTCCCCCAAAGTCTTGGACAAGGATGTGAGATGTAAGCACAGGTGGCTGATCCATATGCCTGACTTCCTTGGATGTGCAGGTCTGACAGGCCAGTGGCCCTGCTTTTTGGAAAATACGTTAGAATTCTATCATTAGAGTTTCCTGTATGAAGCCTTTTCCTTGTGCTTTCCAGATCAACAGTGAAATAGACATAGCCTTTTTCTTTTTATGCAAGTAATTCTGTAATTGTAGAAGAGAATATTTGAACTACCAGGTATATGTTTATTAGAGTTTTCATTTATTACATTTCCAGTTTTTAAATAGGATTTGCATTTTAGCTTTAAGAGAATTGAAACTTTAATGTTAACTATAAAAAGGAAAAAAAAAGAAAAGGGAAGAAAATAGAAAATTTCCCCCAAACCCAAACTCCAAGATCAGAATTAGGAGAGTCTCTGTCACCAAGCACTTGCTGTACCTAGTCTCACGTGGCCATGAGTTTACCTTGTTTTTATTTCATGTATAGTAAGAAAAGAGGGGATTTATTATAACTGACGGTGTGAGTCTCATGGTGACAAATTGGCCAGAAGCGTTCTGGAATATTTTAATCTTAGGGGCATCTTCTCAACAGTGTGTGTTTTCTCTCCTTGCCGGGGTACAGGATCCAGCCAGCAAGCACAGTGGTCAGATTGCAAGGTCTCCAGTCAACATCCCTCCTCCTCGCCCCGCCCCGTCTTCCCAGAGCCTGGAGGGGCTGTGCTTTGAGGTTTGTTTTGGGAGAAGGGTAAATTGCCACTGGAGAAATCCCCAATTCCCAAAATATCCCAAAGAGTCTATTATGAAAAGATTTTTTTCAGAGAGAGGCTAATAGTAGCTAAATTCCTTTCCCATAACAGGCCTCTTCCCTTGCATTTGGGAGGTACAGTCAATATTGGTCTGAAAGGGTGAGTGATCGGAGGCTATTTTGGGGTGGTCTGAAGAACCTCAAGGTTGTCTTGTAGAATAACAACTGAGGAGCTTGTTCTGTGAACAGGATAGTTGGGAGGTGAGTGGTGAGGCCGCTGAGCAGCTTGCAGCATGGCAGGGGGTCCTTGGACTGTGGGTGCCAAGAGGTGTATGTGAGCTCCCCAGTTCCCTATTGATAGACCTCAGTTGCCTCTCCCGGGGTTTGTGTCCACTTAGAAGTTCTTCTGTCCTTGAAATGTCCATGCTTCTGCCCTGCACAGGCTCATGTTCTCAAATCAACCCTGGTTTCTTAACTTCTGTTACTGCGTCATGAGTTTCCTCAGGACCTTCTAGGGGGCCGTAGGAGGACACTGTCTGCCTCCGCCCCTGCCCCCCACCCTTCCACCATTCCTGTAGCATCTTCTCTCAGCGACTGTCCCGTCCACCCTCTGCTCCTTCATTTTGCCATCAGCTTTCATCAGCTCATACACATGGTCTAATAAATTCCAGCCCATCTCTGTGCATTTAGGTTGTTCCGCCCCCATTTAGAGTTTCATTTACCTGACAGCTCATTGCAAATCAAGCTTTGAAAATGTTATATGAAACATGGAATTCCTCATGTCCAGGAAGACACAGCCGTTTTTCATCTGCCCCGGGAAATCTTCCTGAAGTGCAGAGCCGGGCTGTCACAACGAGGGGGTGAGACAGATACCCCCGGGGAGTGATGCCTCCTATGGTCTGTGCCTGCCCCCATCTGAAGTGCCCACCCACGGGTGCCTGCTTCTCCCCACCTGAGACCTTCCTCGGAGGAGCCTGCAGGTGTAGAGATGAGCCCTCTCTTCTTCTGGGTGGGAGCCTCCCTGGCCAGCGAGTGACCTAAGGAGGGCAGCTGTCCTAGCGCCTGCCTCCAGGATGGGGGGACACTGAGTGGGTGTGACAGCGGCCCCGCCACTTTCCACGAGGGATAGGGCTCCCATGAACCCCAGTGGCAGCTGCTCGGTGATTAATCCCTCGCTTCCCGCCTCCCTCTGCTCCTTTGCAACTGTGTCCCCGGGATCACTACCCCAATAGACTGCCTCTCAGGGAGGCCAAGCTAAATTGCTCCCAGAGGCGGTTTCCCTGCGAGCTGGGAGAATCAGATAGATTAAAAGCCAGGGACGTACTTTTAAACTCAAAGCTCTAACCTTTTTAACTTTGGCCTGTGTGTTGGTGGACCTCCTGTGAGCATTTCAGGGGAACCCTGATGCTTTGCAGAGTCGGGTCATGTCTGCAGACAGTCATGTGGGGTCCGAGAAACGATTCCTCTTGAAAAGAGTCTGAGTTCTGTGGGATTTGTTGTTAGCTTTTCTTTTCTTTTTTTTTTTCCAATTTGTTTATTTATTTTTGGCTGTGCTGGACCTTTGTTGCTGCCTGTGGGCTTTTTTCTAGTTGTGGTGAGCAGGAGGTGGGTGGGCTACTCTGGTTGCGGTACCTGGGCTTCTCATTGCGGTGACTTCTCTTGCTGCAAAGCCCAGACTCTAGGCACGTGGGGGCTCAGTAGTTGTGGCTCCCGGGCTCTAGAGCACAGGTTCTTAGCACCGCAGTTGTGACTTAGCTGCTCCGAGGCATGTGGGATCTTCCCGGACCAGCAATGGAACCTGTGTCTCGTGCATTGGCAGGTGGGTTCTTTACCACTCAGCCACCAGGGCAAGCCCCTGCTAATTGCTGTTAAATTGTGACCCCTCCCGCACCGCCCTGCTGTTCCCTGGGTATTGCAGCTGTGACAGGGATCAAAGGGAACTTCTGTATGAAGACAGGATGTTACAGCCTGGGACGGGGTGGTGCACAGACAGACAGCAGGCGGGGCAGATGCGCTGGACTTGCAGTCGGCCGGCAGCATGGCCCTGCCAACCCCCAGGGTGTGCTTTGTGTGGTCCCTTCCGCTCTCTGGGCCACTGTCCTGAAGGCTGGCACAGAGACACTCTGGGGCCCTCCCGCTTTCCTTATTTGCAGGAGAAAATACAGGATCACAAAATCCTCCAGGATGATTCACAAGTTGAAATATGTTGGCAGAGTGCATTTTCATTTTATTTTGGTTGAAGGAGGAGTGTGGGGGAACTTTCGGGGCACTGAAGGAAGCCAGGTTGGAATTAAGACTTGCTCCTGGCTGGCAGGACCTGCTGCGCCAGTTGCTATTCCCTTCTCGCTTGGGCACACAGTGGTTTATTCTGGGAACACACCAGCCCAGCCAGTAATTCAAACGTGTCCTATGGCAGCGGCTGGAATGGGGGCCTCCTGGCCTTGAAGACCCGTCTCAAGTTCTCCAGTTTAGCCTGCTCTCATCACCAGAAACAAACACACTTGACAAAAAAGGTCATTCTCTCCCACCATGCAAAATAACATCTAGAATTCCTTGCACGTTTGTTCATTACAAGTCAACTGAGCTGTAATGTCTAGAAAAATTAATTCGCACTTCTTTAAGAGTAAGGAGGCACTTTGAACTTGGGGGGCCATAGGCAACGCCTCCACAAGTCTGCCTCCTTCCAGCATCAGAAGGGGTGATGGTGGCCATGCTGTGTCTCTGAGCCTGGCCCTTCCAGGCCAGCCTGTCCCCTGCAGAGAAAGTGTGAGGCTGGCAGAGCATGACTCACCCTGTCGGGCAGATGGGGTCATCCACCTCCTGCCTCTGGTCCAGGGGGTGGGCGTGGGCGTGGCCGTGGTGACAGCCTGTCACCAGGGATGGAGCTCTGGGCATGATGATGACAATGACAATCATTCTATGTAGAACCCTGGCTAAGTTCAGGCCCCTCAGCAGAATCAAGCTGTGACAAACCTTGACAGTGTATGAAAAAGCAGAGACATCACTCTGCTGACAAAGGTCCATGCAGTCAAAGCTGTGGTTCTTCCAGTAGTCAAGTACAGATGTGAGACTTGACTATAAAGAAAGCTGAGCCCCGAAGAACTGATGCTTTTGAACTGTGGTGTTGGAGAAAGCTCTTTTGAGAGTCCCTTGGACTGCAACGAGATCAAACCAGTCAATCTTAAGAGAAACCAATCCTGAATATTCACTGAAAGAACTGATGCTGAAGCTGAAGCTCCAGTGCTTTGGCTACTTTCCCTGATTCTGGGAAAGATTAAGGACAGGAGGAGAAGGGGATGACAGAGGATAAGATGGTTGGATGGCATCACTGACTCGATGGACATGAGTTTGAGCAAGCTCCAGGAGATAGTGAAAGACGGGAGCCTAGCGTGCCGCAGTCCATGGGATTGCAAAGAGTTGGACACAACTCTTAGCAACTGAACAACAACAACAATGATCGTCATACTGATGAATTGATGTGATTCTTTAGGCTTGTTACAAGCTCTTGTTTTCTAAATGTGAGGATTCTTTAAGAGTTGCCAGACCTTTAACAACAATAGCAAAGCTCTGACATAAGTATTGTGGGGGCTGAAGTGTGTCCCCAGAGCCAGGACATCAGAATTGCACCTGTTTGGATTTGAGTCTCTACAGATGGAATTAGGTTGAAAGGAGGTCCTTATGGTGGACCTTAACCCAGTATCATGAATTTCCTCAGCCAAAAGGGAAATGGAGATAGTTCCTCCAATGAGAAACACCTCAAAAGGGAAGAGACACAGGGAGAAGGCAACTGTCACAGGCTGAGGACGGAGGCTGCAGAGGAACCAGCCTGGCACCACCTCATCCTTGACTTCCAGCCCCCAGACTGTGACACAAAAAATTGCTTTTGTTGGGCTTCCCAGGTGGCTTAGTGGTAAAGAACGTGCCTGCAAGGCAGGAGATGCGGGTTCGATCCCTGAGTTGGGAAAGTCCCCTGGAGAAGGGAATGGCAACTTCCTCCAGTATTCTTGCCTGGGAAATTCCATGGACAGAGATGCCTGGTGGGCTACAGTCGATGGGGTCACACAGAGTCAGACATGACTGAGCTGCTAACACTTTTCAAGCTGCAGTCTGTGGTGCAGTGTTAAGGCAGCCTTAGCTAACTAATGCAAATCTCATTATCCTCCTTCTGAAGATGGGAAAACTGAGGCTGGGTGGATTGAGTAGCTTGGTCATGGTCCCCGGAGAGCAGGGGCTGCAGGTGGGTGTGACCCAAGGTCATCTGGTCCCAGCCTATGTTCTCAGCCTGCAGGTTCCGGGGACAGGTGATGTGACCTTCTCCATGTAACCTCAGGGGCTGAGTTTTGTCAGGCTGCAGTGACTTCTCAAGTGGCCCTGTGCTCTCTGCCTTCCTCCCAAGATCTTGTCCCTGTTTGAATTTTTGAGCCAAATGTATTGCCCCTAAAGCATGGCCTGCAAAAAACCTATTGCACAGCAACATTTATGAAAAATAAACAAAAAACCAGAATGACAAGCAGAAGCTTTGAGGCCGTGAATTCTGTGTGCACTCCTGAACATTTTTGTCTTTGCCGCGTTTCTTGTCTTTCTTCCCACATGACGTGACACACACTTTGTGAAGTATCTGGCAGGCCTAGACAAAGGATCGCTGATTCGCACCTCATTCAACTTTGTTGCTGGTGCCACTCGATTTCCCACCATCCTTGTCCGTCGTCCTGGCCACAGAAGCTGCAGCTCGTTTGAGGTTCACGGTGACCCAGGAGTATCCGGGGGCCCCTGGGAGGGCTGTGTTCTCTCAACTCCCCGATTTCAGTTTGTAAACTGGTCTGAATATTCCTCCAGTTTTCTGGTTTCCCCAGTTGGCCTCATTTCTTTGGTTCTGTGAGCCTGGGACGGGTGGGTGGTGGGGGTGGCCGGAAAGCAGGTCCCACTGACTGGCATCCGGTACACATGGTAATTCTTATCTCGTTCCATATAAATGCCAGGAAGATGGTGAATGTTGCAAATTAAACCACCTCTGAGATGTGATGCTGAAGACTGGGAAACAGACAGAGATCTTGGGTGGCTCTGGCTAAGACAAGGTACAGCGTCAGGGTTACTGAGGGTTTCCCTGACCCTTCTCTGGCAGATCCCAAGCCTTCAACTCCTCACTGCAGCCGTGCGGAGAGCTCACTGTAAGCGGCGACAGCCCTCCAGTCTCTGTCCTGGCACCTACGCTGACCTGGGGATTAGGAGTGAGTCTGGTCTTCTGATTAGATTCTGCCACTCTGTGGCCTTGGAGGTCACTTGTCCCTGAAAAGGGCTTGGGCACTGGGATTCCCAGAGCTCTCCTTGTCCTTTTACTGTGTTCACAGCATGGCCTCTGCTCTACTGAACTGCAGCTTTGCTTTTGCATGAGGCCTGGCATGTTCTCTGTAGGTTGAGAAAGTTCAGAATGATTCGCATCCACCCAACCCCAAACTCCCAGTCCCTCTCCTTCTCCCCTCCCCTCTGGCAACCACAAGTCTGTTGTCTATGTCTGTGAGTGTATTTCTGTTTTGTGTACAGTTTCGTTTATGTCATATTTTAGATTCCACGTGTAAGTGATGCAAGCTATGACATTTAGAATGGATAGACAAGGAGGTCTTACTGTATAGCACAGGGAACTATACACAGTAGCCTGTGATAAACCATGATAGAAAAGAATTTAAGCGAAGAATATATATATGTGTGTGTGTGGATAAATGTATAACTGAGTCACATTGCTGAATACAGCAGCGATTGGCACAACACTGTAAGTCAACTATGCGTATGTGTGTGCTTAGTCCCTTCAACCGTGTCTGACTCTTTGTCACCCCATGGACTGTAGCCTGCCAGGCTCCTCTTTCCATGGAACTTTTCATGCAAGAATATTGGAGTGGGTTGTCATTTCCTCCTCCAGGGGATCTTCCCCACCCAGGGATTGAACCTGTGTCTCTTGCATCTCCTGCATTGCAGGCAGATTCTTTATCCACTACTTTAATTAAAAAAAAAAATATATATATATATATATATGAAAAAAAAAGTACAGAAAGTATGTTTCTAGATTCCTCATTTGCTTCTTTTGAACTTAATGCAGTTTTCTTTCTGGTCTGTTCTTACTTGTTTGTGCCCAAGAGAGACTGCAGCCTGGTTCATGAGCCCTGGGCCCTGGAGGAGGAGTCTCATTTCTTTGTGTCCGGGCCCCTGGGGAGGAATAGCTCCCACCCCCAGCCCACAGCCTTATGCAATAACCGCAAATCAGGCTGGAGCCGCTGAACCCGCCCACTCTCCTGGAAGGCCCAGCATGGCACATCGCTGAGAGGATGCTAAAGTTACTGGTCTGCCTCCTCCACCCCACCTCCCCCTCCTCTTCATCCCAAGGCCGGGTTTGGGCTGAGCTTGCTTGTGGGCACGTCAGCTCCGCAGCGAGACTGGGTGGCAGTCCTTAATGCTGCCATGTCTCTTTGTTCACTTGTCAAACTCTGGGAGACAGCTTTCCCCCAGCCTACAGAAGTGATGTTACGTAACTTCTGGCATTCACCCCACCCTTCACCACCTTCAGCTGCACGTCTTCCTATGTGTAACTGACTTTTCTCTTTTAGACAAGCTCCTATGTGTGTAACTGACTTTTCCTTTTTAGACAAGCTCCTATATGTGTAGCTGATTTTTCCCTTTTAGACAAGCTCCTATGTGTGTAGCTGATTTTTCCCTTTTAGACAAGCTCCTATGTGTGTAGCTGATTTTTCCCTTTAGACAAGTTCCGAGTGGGTCGGGCTGAGCGGACGCAGCCCCAGGTGGTTTCTTCTGTGGGCTGATTGCTCTTTTTTGGGACGAGAAGCTGGGATCAGGCTCCTTGGCAACTCTTTCCTGCTCTGTGCTCCCTCCTGCCACTTGCTGGCCTTTCTAGCTTACCCACCATCTTATTATGTTGCTGTGCCCTTGGTTGAAAAGGCAGCCAGCTGTGTCTCTGGGCATGTCCAACCCTCTGTGGGGGTGCTGTCCACATCTCCCCGGGCTGAAGGGGACTCATCCCTGGGCTGTGTCCAGGCCCAGACTCCCAGAGGAAGACCTCTCGTAGATGCTTGTGGCTGGCAGTGCAGATGATAGGGCAGAAAAGAGATGGTGGGGTCGGTTCTCCAACTGCCCTTGGCTAGAGTGATGTGCCTCCTGAACCAGTCCAGAGAGAACAATCATAACAGCATCTTTTTTTTTTTTTTTTGAGGGTTATCAGTTCAGTTCAGTTCAGTCACTCAGGCGTGTCTGACTCTTTGTGACCCCATGAATCGCAGCATGCCAGGCCTCCCTGGCATCACCGACTCCCGGAGTTTACCCAGACTCATTTCCATCGAGTCGGTGATGCCATCCAGCCATCTCATCCTCTGTCATCCCCTTCTCCTTCTGCCCCCAATCCCTCCCAGCATCAGGGTCTTTTCCAATGAGTCAACTCTTCGCATGAGGTGGCCAAAGTATTGGAGTTGAGGGCTATACTTACTATTCAATCTACTTATTTTTAATTGGAGGATAGCTGCTTTACAATATTGTGTTGGTTTCTGCCATGCATCAGCACAAAGCAGCGTATGCTGAGTAGCCAGTGGCCGCAGACACCATTGCGGGCAGTGCTTACAGGACCCTAGAGTTTATAGGGTGGAAGAGTGGGATTCTGGAGCCGGGATACCTAGGCTCTGACACTTAAGACTGAATCGGTTGTGGAGCTTCAGTGCCTCAGTTTCCTTTTCTGTAAATTGGGAAGAAGAGTGCGTGTACTTCACAGTTGGTGGAAGTACTGAGTGAAGCAATACACATATTATGTAGCCTAAGATCGTGCCCTGGGAACTGTGAACTGATGTTCAGCTTCACTGATTTGCCGCTATCCCGTGGTTGAGGGGCTGAACTGGGATTCAAACCTGATGGCCTCGGGTCCTAGACACTGTCTGCTTTCCAGGAAAGGCTGCTGTCTGGCATACGAGGTCCCCATGGTGCCTTGGGCCCCTTGGATAAAGAGACTTGGGATCTTTTCTCAGAAGTGCCGCTAGCTGTTCAACCACAGACTGCCGGGTCTTCGGGCTGCACTTCCTTAGCTCATCACAGGTGTACGGGACCAAGCACAGCCAAAAGTAAGTAAATAAATAAAATGATAAAAAACGGTATGTTAATAAAAGAGGGAGGGGTTATAGGCATAATTATGGCTGATTAGAGTGGTATGACAGAGACCAACACAACATTGTAAAAATGAAAAAAGCAAGGTAAAACAGTGACAGCTTTGTTACCGTCTTCAACCATGTTTAGAGAAGGCCGGGGGTCAGAAATGGGGGAGGTGGGGACAGGATGCTCCCATAGGTGCCTGCACCAGGGCCAGGATGTGACCCTTGGTCTCCCTGATGCCCTGCCTGCCCATGGGTGAGGAGCTGCTTCTGTCTGATTGGGGGATGTGGCGGTAGAGGCTAGCCTTTGCTGTGGAGACCCTTGAAACAAAACTCAGAGCAGGAACTGTCTGATCCCCTGTGGGGAGCATCTTCCGGCATCTGGTCTACGTCTTCGCTGGGCTTTTGTAGCATGTCATTCGCTAGTGGAAGGGAGGAGGCAGGACTTAGCTGTGTGGTAACCCTGGATCCCACAGCTTCCAGGCCACTGTCGTGCTTGTGTGTTGAGAGCAGCCTGGAGTCTGCTCATTTATCAGCTCCATCTCATTGACACTCTGTGGGATGGCCTGGCGCAGTTCACTCACCCCTGTTCACCAGGAGTGTCTTAACTGAACACACAGGGTTCGTAAGAAGCAAGAACGGCGGTTGGAGTGTGGGCCTTCATGCCGCTGAGGTTATTGCTGCTTCAGGACAACCTGAGCTACACCCAGTCCAGTTCTGTTCAGAAAATAAGGAAGTAGACCCTTATAGTTAGCAGGATTGAGTCCACCCCTGCCTCCATCACTCAGCCTCCTGGACCCCCAGCCCTCCTGCAAGGGAGGGGCAGTGTTTCTTGGAGCTGCTGTATGATTAAGTGGCTCATGAATATGTACACCTTGGAAGTTCTCAGTCGATGTTAGCTGTTATTGGCATTTCTTAATCTTTGTTTGGGACTTCCCAGGTGACACAGTGGTAAAGAATCTACCTGCCAATGCAGGAGACACACATTTGATCCCTGGGTCTGGGAGATCCCCTGGAGGAGGAAATGGCAACCCACTCCAGGATTCTTGCTTGGGAAATCCCATGGACAGAGGAGCCTGGTGGGCTACAGTCCCAAAGAGTCCAACACAACTGAACAGGCACACGCACAATCTTTGTTTGAATTGATGTTGCTTTGTTTTCTTTGTGAGAAAAATAAGACCCTTCCCCAGAGGCTGACACTGTGAACACTGTGAAAGTCCTGTTCCTCTGTGGGCTGACAGGTCTCTGTCTAAAACCTTAGCTCTGACAGGCAGAGGATCAGAGAATGTTGACAATAAGTGGCAGATTTTAAATTTGGAGTAGAGCAGATATACACTGACATTTTGGGAACTCTGAGCTAGCTCAGAGAAGAAAAACACTCTTAAAACCATTTGAAACTTTTCTCTTACATAATTTTAAAATGCATCCCCTGACCTTGACATCCCTAGGCAATGTGTAGAATGAACAGGCTTTATCCCTTGATTGAATTAACACCGAGCAAGAAATCCTCTGTTTATGCTAAATGACTATGATAGTACAGTCTGTTTTATTAAAGTCTCTGTAAGCTTATGCATGTAGTTCACAGTCAGTTTTATTTAAAGGTAATAATTGAGGAGTCCTGTTTGCCAGCTGGGCCTTTTCAGTCTCTCCACCCCCGCCCAGTCCAACCTGTTCAGTAACTGTTTTAGTTAGGATTTGGGTATTCCTAAGGTGTTCTTTTTTTTTTTTTTTTAATTGAAGTATAGTTGAGTTACAATGTTATGTTAGTTTCAGGTGTATAGCAAAGTGATTCAGTTACACATACACACACACACACACATTCTTTATCAGATTCTTTTCCCATTATAGGTTATTATAAGAAATTGAGTATAGTTCCGAGCGCTATACAATAGTTCCTTGTTGATTATCTATTAATATTTTATATATAGTAGTGTATATGTGCGGAGAAGGCAATGGCCCCCCACTCCAGTACGCTTGCCTGGAAAATCCCATGGACGGAGGAGCCTGGTAGGCTGCAGTCCATGGGGTCGCTGAGGGTCGGACACGACTGAGCGACTTCACTTTCACTTTTCACTTTCATGCATTGGGGAAGGGAATGGCAACCCACTCCAGTGTTCTTGCCTGGAGAATCCCAGGGACGGGGGGAGCCTGGTGGGCTGCCGTCCATGGGGTCGCACAGAGTGGGACACGACTGAAGTGACTTAGCATAGCATAGCATAGCATAGTGTATATGTGTTAATCCCAAACTCCTAGTTTTCCCTTTTTCCCCTTTGATAACCATAAGTTCGTTTTCTATGTCTGTGAGTCTATATGTTTTGTAAGTAAGTTCATTTGTATAATTTTTTTTTAGATTGCACATATAATCGATATCTTGTAAGAGCTGTCCCTCTTAATCTGGCTTAACTTCACTTATTATGACATAATTTAGGTCTATCCATGACGCTGCAAATGGCATTACTTCATTTTTTATGGCTGAGCAATATTCCATTGTATACTTATAAGGCATTTTCTTTATCCAGTCATCTGCTGATGGACATTTAAGTTGCTTCCATGTCTTGGTTAATTTTGAAGAGTGCTGTGGAGAACACTGGGGTGCTTGTATCCTTTCAAATTATAAATTTTTCTCTGTATATACCCAGGAGTGGGATATGGTAGCTCTATTTTAATTTTTTTAAGGGACCTTTATACTGTTCTCCATGGTGGCTACACCTGTACATCTAGTGTTTCTTTTGCAAATATAAATAAGTGCAAATATACACAAAATTCAGCATATAATATACATGTTCTATACTTCGCGTTTTTAATTTACTGCATCATACAGATCTTCCCTTTTTAACTTGTAGGATGTTTCTCCTCCTTTCTGCCATCACCTAGTACTGCATTCCAGGGTTGTTTTCCTTGGTTTATTTAACCTGTCTCCTATTTGGATTCTTTTCCATCTTTTGGTATTTCAAACAACACCACAGTGACAAATTTCATACTCTGGTCACGTGCCCTAGAAGTAGGATTTCTGGATCAATGGGCAAATATAGATAAAGTGTTGGTAAATTTTAAAAACAAAACAAAACAGAGTACCTTTTGATGTGTTGTATCATTTTGAACTCCAGTGGGTCAGGAGAGCAGTTATTGACCTACAGCCTCGTGGATGAGTGTTTTGCAAAACGTTTGAATGTTTGCTGGGTAGAAAATCGAGAAATAGCATTTTATGTTGTGAATTTGCATGTTTTAGGACTGTGTCCCTCTGGGGGATACTTGTCTTTCTTCCCTGTGAACTGTCTCTTGTTCTTTGATCATTTTCTATTACTGTTCTTTCATCTCTCAGTTTCTAAAACTGTATAAAGGAGATTAACTGTTTGGGATAAGTTTTGCAACTGTTCCCTGAAACTATTTATTTTGACTTGCCTTGGGTTTGTAGAAGTTTTTGAGGTCTTATAATTATATGTATGACTTTCCGGGCGGCTCAACACTTAAGAATCTACCTGACAAGGCAGCAGAAACGGATTTGATCCCTGGGTCAGGAAGATCCCCTGGAGGAGGAAATGGCAGCCCACTCCAGTATACTTGCCTGGAGAATCCCACGGACAGAGGAGCCTGGAGGGCTGCAGACCATGGGGTCATAAGGGTTTCCTCAGAGCCTCATTGGTAAAGAATCCACCTGCAATGCAGGAACCGCAGGAGATGTGGGATCGATCCCTGTGTCTGGAAGATCCCCTGGAGGAGGGCGTGCATGGCAACCCACTCCAGTATTCTTGCCTGGAGAATCCCATGGACAGAGAAACCCGGCGGGCTATGGTCCATGGGGTCACAAAACGTCAGACACGACTGAGTGACTAACTCTTCACACTTCACTTCATCTTCGCTTCGGTGGCTCAGTGGTAAAGAATCAGTCGGCCAGTGCACGAGACGCAGGAGATAAGGGGTTTGATCCTTGCATCAGAAAGATCCCCTGGAGAAGGAAATGGCAGCCCGCTACAGTGTTCTTGCCTGGAGAATCACATGGACAGAGGAGCCTGGTGGCACCGTTTCAGGAAGAGCAGAATGTCTCCTCATTGTAAGGAGGCAGTGACTCCACGTGTGTGAGTGTGTATCCTTTCTTTGTCTCTAGAGGCTAACATAGCTTATGATTTTTATACTCCTTTTCCACTCACCAAAATTGCACTAAGGCATTGGTTAAGACTGCAGAATATCCTCCTGTGACTCATGGTTTTCCACTCTTCTGCTTTTACTGGTTTGATATTTCTTTTTAAAAATTACATGTATGGTCTGAAAGCCTTTCATCTATTATGGGAAATGCTGTGACAGATATTTTCATGCCCATAGTTTTTTTCATGCTTTATGGATGGATTCCCAGAAATGGGATTACTTGATCAGAGGAGCTGAATGTTTTTAAGGTCCTTGATAAATATTGCCTGCTGCCTCTCAATAGCATACTGTCATTGTGTGTTACCGTTAGTCATGTGTGTTTTCCTGTTGGCTCCACGACTGCAGAGTTTGGGCTTCCCAGGTGGCTCAGTGGTAAAGAATACACCTGCCAGTGTAGGAGACGTGGGTTCGATCCCCGGGTTGGGAAGATCCTCTGGAGAAGGAAATGGCAACCCACTCCAGTACTCCCAACTTGGGAAATCCCATGGACAGAGGAGCCTTGGGGGCTTACAGTCCCTGAGGTCTCAAAAGAGTCAGACACGAATGAGCAACTCAACAACAACCATGACTGTGCTCAGATTATTATAGTTAAAAACAATGCAGCTGATTTCATAGGTGGAAAATCCACCGTTATCATTTTCCATGTAAGTAACTCAAGCTGCAGAGAGCTTAGCAGATGTGTCAGGGTCGCAGAGCTGGCTACAGCCAGTGTCCTGGTCCCCAGGAAGAAAGAGAAAGCTGGCACGTTTCTACATGAATTCACACCGAAGCACAGGGGACTGGAATTGGTTCTTTGGACAGTTTTCACATACATTGAATTGGGCCAAAATGAGAAATTTTATTTCCCAGCAGAGAAAATCACACCTAATTGCTAATTTAGTAGTTACTGAGACATCCACTCAGTAAGTATTTCCTTTTCACATACAGCCTGTAATACCAGGTAGTGATACGACATGGACAGAGCATCCTTCCTGTCCTGGTGACATCTCTGGTAGAGCAGTGATCCTTCCCACATGTCCCGCCCCCCCCACCAAGCCCCCTCCTCCCTGGCTTTCTCCCAGATATGAGTTCATTAGATAGATTGTGCCTACCCATTTTTATGGAGCACCTCCTCTATGCCAGGGCTGTGGGACCTGAGAGAGAGCAAAGCCAGTGACAATCAATTTCCTTGAGGGATGTGTTTTCCCGACAGGGCGACAGAATAAACGAGATAAGCAAATTACGCTGCAGACACTGATGGGCGCTGGCAGGAAGAGAAGATGGAAGCATGTGTGTGCACGTGGGCTTGAGGGTCTCGTATGTCTCCTGCACCGCTGGGGGGTGATCAGAAGTTTATAAGCAGGAGAGTGAGACCCGATGAAGCAGCGTCTTGCAGACACAAGGTTGCTGCGGAGCCCAGAGAAACAGCGCCCCCCACCCCAGCCCCTCATCCCTCAGCATCTCTGGATAAGTGGCGAGCAGATCTGGAAAGGAGACCTGGGCGCCTGCGGGTGAGGGTGTCAGTGGTCTTCCATGGCCCGGGGGCACCTGGACCTGCTCATTCTTGGATTGTTAGGAAGCTGGCAGATGGCCCTGAATGCCAGGCCCTGGAGTCCTGTGATAACCTAAGAAGGAGGAAAACATTGGCTGGACCTGGTGGGTCTTGTTATTGTTGGTGCTGTAATTCTATACTAACGATTCTCAAGTGGCCAGAGCTTTACATCCTTGAGAGAACATAGTCCCTTTAGACCCATTATCATGTCAACAACTTGGTCCTTCCCTGAAACAGACTCCTCCACGTCTGTTCTCCGTGAAGGAAGGCTCCACGCACAGGGACACCAGGAGCCTGTCCTGGGAGTCCAACTCAAGCTTCCACCCAAGGCTGGAAATAAATACACTGTTTAGACTTGCTCTATTATGGGTATTCCCAGCAGGAATGCTCCCCACCTTGGAAGCTGGTGTTTTCTTGGGAATAATTGGAAGTTTGCATCTCTGTTTCCCTGCAGGGGAGCTTGCGTCAGTTTATTGATTACCTCCTATTCCCTCACGGGTGGGCTTCCAACAAAGCTGCGTGTTTGGTAGACAGTGAGCTAGGTCTGCAGGCGGAGCCCTGGCCCTTTGGTCCGGGGCCTTCTTTCTGCATGCATCTTCTCTAAATGAAAACTCCTGTGTCTACACCTGTGGGAGATCTTTGTTGCCATGTCAGAACTAATATTGAGTAAGTTTTGTGGCTTTTCTATCAGAGCCCTCAGTGGTGTCTTGCTATGGGATGGAGAGAGGGGATGGGCAAACTGTTGGCACAAGGGGACGAGACGGGGTTTGTGGCATTGCCTTGTCTCTCTGTTGTGACTTGGGTTTCTCTCTCTTCATCAAGTAAGCCCATCGGCGCTTGGGGTCTCCTTATAGCCAGCATCAGAAAAGTGAGACTAGAGTAGTCGTGGTGTGCTCTGAGTCCCTGCTGGAATGTGAGCTCTAGACTGGTGGGCGAGGGCTGAGAAGGCAGCTTGATGTGCGGGAGTGAGGAGGGGCTCAGGGCTGGGTGGGATGGAGCACGACCCTTCCTGATCTCCTAATCTTGGCCACACCCCTGGACCCTCTGGACCCCGAGTTTTCAGTCTTGTCCAAGTCCAAGGACACACAGACGACCCAGCCTTCCTCACAGAGACCAGGAGAATGATAGATTTTTTTTTTTCCCAATTATTAGAAAGTGCAGTGCCACGGCACTGAGCCCGGGGAGGACAGAGAAGGTTGTGAGATTGTGACTCGTTGTCTCATCAAGGCAGTTGAGCTCTGGATTGATTTCGGTGTCTCGGCCAACTCGATAGACTATCCTTCCTGTCGTGGGGGCCAGACACCTCATCTTGTAACCAGAGGGCTCTCATTGATGAAAACATGTTTTTAGGTAAAAAATATGACATTTTTAACATTCTTAGGTTAAAACGTCAGTGGCTTCCCTCCCGCCCCCCAGAGGGTGGCTGGCCTCTTTTGTCATAAGAAGGTGGAAGAGCCAGGTTAGCAATTGGCTTTTTAAAAAACACTTTATTTTTGTTTGTTTATTCATTTTTGGCTGCACTTGTCTTCATTGCTGCACGCACAAACTCTCCAGTTGCGGTGAGTGGACACACACTTTGTTGTGGTGCGCGGGCTTCTTTCTCATTGTGGAGGCTTCTCTTGTTGCAGACTGCAGGGCTCTAGACTGTGGTCTTCAGTAGTTGCGAAGCACGGGCTTAGTTGCCCACAGCACATGGGATCTTCCTGAACCGGGGAGCAAACCTGTGTCCCCTGCATTAGCAGGTGGACTCTTAACCACTGGACCACCGGGGAAGCCCCTGGCATTTGGCGTTTCTGTGCAGCAGACAGAGGCAGAGGGGTTTCTACAGGCTCTTGGGAGCCCCCACCAGCCCATCAACTGTCCGAGCCATGGGTGTGTTAGAGCCTTCGGTGGACCCAAGGGCAGTGTGGATGTTGGTGCAGGAAGAGAACGTGGCTTGGGAAGTCAGGAGACTGGGTGTGAAGCCTGGATTTACCATTTGAGACTTTGGACAAATGGTCTTACCCTTCTTGGGCCTCTTCTCTTCATCTGTTACGTGAAGATAATTGAGCTGACTTCCTGTCTCTGATATGTTGGTTACCAGCTACACAATCGGAGAAGGCAATGGCAACCCACTCCAGTACTCTTGCCTGGAAAATCCCCTGGACAGAGGAGCCTGGTAGGCTGCAGTCCATGGGGTCACTAAGAGTCAGGCACGACTGAGTGACTTCACTTTCACGTTTCACTTTCATGCATTGGAGAAGGAAATGGCAACCCACTCCAGTATTCTTGCCTGGAGAATCCCAGGGACAGAGGAGCCTAGTGGGCTACCGTCTCTGGGGTCACAGAGTCGGACACGACTGAAGTGACTTAGCAGCAACAGCAGCAGCTACACAATAGAAAGCGGTTTTGAACAGGTATTCAGAAACATCACAGCTAATCACAAGGTTATCTGGAGATGCTAGTCGGCCTTGTTTGATCAGAAAATAGATCTGTCCTCTTCACCCCAATGAAATAGATAATGCCCCACTGAAGCTAGTATTTTTGTTTTGTTTTGTTTTTCTACCTAGTTAAGTTGGCAGTAAAGGAAAGAACAAAATGCAGCCATGTATTTCTTTGGGTAGGTATTTTAAACTCTAGCTTGATAGTACCCACTGTTCTCATGCAACTTATGTTCTAGGGGGAAAAAGTGCTTGTAGACAATTCCTGGGGTAACATCAGGAGGGGCAGGGGACCAGCGGGGATAGGATGCAGGCAGTTTTATGTAGGTGATCAGATGACTGAAAGATGGTGAGCGATGTATTGATCTATAGGTCATGGGTTCTGGAAAACAAAGATTTGTGATATTAGTGTCATAAATGTCATACAGATGAATTGACGTGGGATTCTTTAGGCTTGTTACAAGTTCTTGTTTTCTAAACACAGGTGTCCTTTAAGAGTTCCCAGACCTTTACTAGCTCCCAGTGATGAAAAAAGATGCTTTTGGGTGCAAAAAAATGACACTTTCAGCATTCTTAGGTTGAAACATCAGTTTTACGTTACTCAGTTATTACACTGAGAGTATAGCTGAGCCCGTGGATTCTGCCTGTCTCGGGGCGCAGCGGGTTATAATTTCCTGGTGATTAAGAGTGAACCCTGAGTATACCCAAAGGTATAAGTGAGACTGTGAGACAGCCTAGGGAGGATACTTGTCATTAAGGTGTTACAATGTCCCCTGCAATGAGGACCACTCTAGCTCTCTTCCCATGGGAGGTGTGTGTCTCTCCCCTGTCTGTGCTGCTAGATGTCAGAGGTCGCTTCTTCCAGATCTAAGGACACAGAGGCTCAGACCATGAGCTGCTTGCACTTGTGTGTGTCTGGTCCTTGTGTGAGCTACTTCCTTGGCATGCTGCTAACAGGAGAAGCGGAATTTAAAGCTTCCTGTTTACTTTCCCACGAGAAGTCTCCTGGACGCTGAGGGTGTGTTGCTGGGCCCCCTCATTTGCACCTGCTACCATCTTTCTAGAAGAAATCCCTAGAAGCCCGTGGGTGTCCATAAGCTGGAGCACCAAGGACGGGGCACTCAGAGCTGACTTGTCCAGGCAGCGCCCATCCTCTGGCCATTATATGGGCCCAAACCTCTAGTTCTGTCTCTTCCTATCTTCCAATCTCAGGAGGTTTTGGAGGGCTGCTCGTGGTTACGTATGTTTGAAGCAACATTTCCAGGATGTGGTTGTTGGGCCCTGGCCTTGGTCCTGACCTTGAACCCCCTCTCCTGGATGATACTGGCGGGGGTTCCTGTTTCTGAGCCTCACCCAGGAGTCCTCGCTGGCATGTCGCCAGTCATCCTGGTTTTGTCTTTAGAGAACCTGGCAGATATTTGTCCTCACCGTCATCAACTCTTACCACCTGTGTGGAGTTTATTGTATCCACTTACTTCTGTGTTTTTAGAAATACTCCCTTCTCTCATCTGGTCTTAAAAAGCAAAGACCTTAAAAAGCAAATAAACCTGTTAGAAGAAACTTAGATCTTGGAGTGGTGCAGTAAGAAATCTGCTCTATGTATTTGGAAGTCCCAGATTTTGCTTAATTATCTGACTAAAGTATGTCAGGGAAGCTAAAACCATCTGCAACTCAGTATTGATAAAAGGGCGAATCCACTTGCCTTTAAACTGATTCCCTGTCATTTTATACCTTTTGCGTGCATGCTGTGCTAAGTCGCTTCAGTTGTGTCCAACTCTTTGCAACCCCATGGAGTGTAGCCCGCCAGCTTCCTCTGTCCATGGGATTCTTCAGGCAGGAATACTAGAGTGGGTAGCCATGCCCTCCTTCAGGGGATCTTCCCGACCCAGGGATCAAACCCATGTCTCTTATGTCTCCTGCACTGACAGGTGGGTTCTTCACCACTAGCACCACCTTTATTGGATCCTTTTCCCTTCATGATGAGATCCTCAAAGGCAGGTGCTTGCCCAGAGAAAAGGCTCTGGTTGTTTTCCGACGCGCTGTGTGGGTAGTGCCTCTGACTCTTGTAATCCGGAGTCTAGAGCTGTGTTTAGATCCTTAAGGAAACCTAATGCCAGCTGGCTCACTGCTGCTCCTGAGTAGGTGGAGGGATTCGAGTGTAAACATAGGCGTGGCCATGGGAAGGACTGGGGGTGGAATTTCGGGGAGTTCTTAGAAAGGGAGGGCGGAGAATGTTTAGATGGTTTCATGGACAGACAGGGCTCCCAGCCGCAGGCATGCCTGAGCTCCCAGGTGGATCTGTGGCTTCAGGGCTGATCCTTCAGGAGATTATTTTCTCCTCTAGCTCGCTCTCTGAGATGTATCCTCACTGCCCTGAAGCTCCTCTCTGCTGCTGTAGACACAGAAGCCAGGCTTCTCACTGAGAGCTGGGTGACACCTTCCCGGGAGGGTGGAGAAGGGAGGATTAAAAGCTTGGGGAATCCTGGGGCCAGGTCCCAGCCAGAGCTCAGATGAGGATTGCTGGCCCGGGAAGGTCCAGAACAGGTCCTGGGAGGGCAGGGGCGATGTGTGGAGGGGGTCCAGTGGGCAGCGGTGCTGACACCAGAACCCTGGCTTCTAGAATCTTCACAGAGACCTGTGTCCATGCCCCTGCACAGTCCCTACTCCGTGATGTCCTACTCTGTTAACCCAAAGGATTGACAAGCTCCATACCCAGGACTTTCCCAGGCTCTTTGTCATAGCAACAAGAACTCCGCTTGGTTGCCTGCAAGGAAACAGCCCTGAGTCTATCCTGCTCCCATCTGAACTGGCCAGAGCTGCTCCCCGACCACCTGCCATCACCCAGGACTGACTAAAGGGGCCGGAGGACGCAGGTGACACGCCTGTGCCCTGAAGACTGCCCTTTGATTGGCAGAGGGTGATCGGGATGGATGAGAGCAGGGGCTGGCCCATGCTGGTCATGCTCTATCATACGTGTATTGACATGTGCTGCTGCTCTTGTCTGTGTGTCCTTGTCTGAAAAACAGGAGTGGAGACCAGAGGTCACTGTGTCCCTGGCAAAATGTGGTGATGGTGCACTCGGGGTGGTATGTGACCACTTAGGAAGTTCTGGGTAGGGTGGGGCGGGGTGGGATGGCCACTCAACCTCTGAGCAGGCCCCTAAGCAGCAGGGAGTAAGGAAGTCATCCCTAAAAGGACACATAATGCTTACCCCCATCAGCCTTGAAACATGGTGACTTTGTGTCTGGCTTTGAAAGGGTTGCTTGCTGCTGGCCGGAGTGTGCCATCCGCAGTGGGAGTGATTGTTTCTTTGAATGTCCCGCTGCACCCCGTTCCGGGATGGAGATCAGAAGGGCAGCGTGTCTGCGGGAAGCGGACTGTGAGCAGGAAGCCACGGGGACCCTTTGCGCGCTCCTGCAGAGTGTTTGTCTGACTTAGAAGGGAAAGAGTGCGCTCCTGGCCACTTATTTCTGAAGAGGAGCCTCCGGTGAGAGAGATACAGCTCCCGGAAGCAAGTCCGCAGGTCTGGAGGGAGGGTGTCCAGGCCTGAGCCTGGCCGGTGTTGGAATGTCCCTGAGGCCTTCTTCAGCAGGATTTCTGTCGTGTCTGTGAGGGGCTCCCTCTCTGTCACAGCCCCGGCGGCGGCAGGAAGGTGCGCTCTTTTGGCTTCGGACCAGCCCAGACTTTTTCTGGCAGGGGAAGTGCAGACTCAGGGCCCTGAGATGGGGCTGGAGGAGGGGCAGGCTGCTCTGTGGAAGGAAGTGGCTCCTTCAAGTCCCCCTTCCGCTCACCCCCGAGCCTCTACCCTTCCCCTGCCCGACCCCACCCCACGCCATGAACTTTGGTGCCCAGTAATAGATGCTTCACGAAGGGACTCCTCTCCCCATCACCTATGCAGGGACCTTTGAAAGGGACAGAGCTCCCATTCCTGGGTTGGCTTTTTAAACCCACTTTTGTCACTTTTATTGACTAATTGTAAGTAATACAGATATTTTAAAAATATAGTTCAGTTCGGTCGCTCAGTCCTGTCCGACTCTTTGCAACCCCATGGACTACAGCACACCAGGCTTCCCTGTCCATCACCAACTCCCAGAGTTTACTCAAACTTATCTCCATCATGTCAGTGAGGCCATCCAACCATCTCATCCTCTGTTGTCCCCTTCTTCTGCCTTCAATCTTTCCCAGCATCAGGGTCTTTTCCAGTGAGTCAGCTCTTCGCATCAGGTGGCCAAAATATTGGAGTTTCAACTTCAGCATCAGTCCTTCCAATGAATATTCAGGATTGATTTCCTTTAGGATGGACTGGTTGGATCTCCTTGCAGTCCCAGGGACTCTCAAGAGTCTTCTCCAACCTTACCTTCCTCAAACACAGGGTCTTGCAGGGACATGGGTGATGGAGCAGCCTGGCAAGGGAGTAGCCCTGCAGGGGGAGTCTTCAGGACAGGGTCGGGGCCGCAAATGAAGTGGGAGGGGCTCTACTTCCCGGGGAATGACTGGCTCCCTTCAGCCATCCACGCTTTAGCACAAAGAAGCTTCTGAGCCACTGTTAACAGAGGTGAATTCATAGCGCTCGTAAAACGGTCAGAATCTCTCAGAGGCAGGAGGGAGCTAGACAGAAGATCCCAGGGTAGATGAAGGCAAGTGTCCTTACCCTGAGTGCAGTGTGGGACCCGTGGACCACGGAGTATCCCCCCAGCACCGTGCAGCCTGGACACCCTTCCCTGCGCAGGACAGTCTGCAGCTGTTTCTTCAATGAATCTAAGACCTCGTTTTGTGCCGAGTGCACTTGGACAGGCCAGCACGCTCCCTGCTCCGTGGGCCCCTTGTCTTTTGTCTGAATACTGGGGAGCCTGTGACAGTGAAATGATTTAAAAGTTGTTTTTATTTTCTTTTTAACCTGATGCTGTGTGGTTGTGCTTATGTGCTTGATGATGTGTGGACAAAACAAAACATGATTTTTTTTTTTTTTTTTGTCCAGTGGAGACAGCCTGTAGTACAGCTTCTTGGAGTGTTACTGCGTTCACTAGCACCTCAAGACCCACATGGGGTTGGATGGTTAAAAATATATACACTAATCTGCCCACTTATAGTTAATCCCATGGCCTCTGATTTTTAGTATCACAATTAATAGTACTGTTTGAGGTAGAATCTTAAAAGAAAAAGATACAAATGAATTTATTTAGAAAACAGAAATAGGCTCACAGACATAGAAAACAAACTATGGTTACCAAAGAGGAAAGGGTGTGGAGAAGGATAAGTTAGGAGTTTGGGATTAACATATACACACATGTCATAATAGATAACCAGCAAGGAGCTACTGCATAGCACAGGTTACTAGACTCAATATCTTATAATAACCTGTAAAGGAAAAGAATTTGAAAAAAGAATATATATCCATATATATGAATCACTTTGCTGCAGACCCAAAACCTACACAACATTGTAGATCAACTGTATTCCAATTAAAAAAAAAAGTTAAAAACAAAAATATTGCTGCTTGGGGAAAATACAATCTTAAAACAGATTAAAATTTTAGACTCTTAAAATATTCCCAGTTGACTCTGCATTTTATTAATAATAGGGCTGTCGTGTCTGACTCTTGCAACCCCATGGACTGTAGCCCTCCAGTCTCTTCTGTGCATGGATTTCCCCGGCAAGAATTTTACTGGACTGGGTTGCCATTTCCTCCCCCAGGGGATGATCTTCCCGAACCGGGGATCGAACCTACATCTCTCTCATCTCTGGCATTGGCAGGCAGATTCTTTACCAACTGTGCCACCAGGGAAACCCTTTAATAGGCTTATTTGGGTTTAAATAAAAACAAAATTTTAAAATAAATGTTTTATTTTAGGGCAACTCAGATGATCAGATTCGGTTTTTAGATTTAGATGAACAGATTTGACTTTTTAGATTTATATAACTGATGCAAAGCTCTAGGGACTTACCATACAGAAGAGTTTTAGGTTCACAGCAAAATCGAGATAAAGATACAGAGTTCCTGCATAGCCCTCGCCCTCCCCTCCTCCCCCAGCACACAGCCCCCACCAGTGCTGACTTCCGGCCCCCACCAGAGGCACATGTGTTACACCTGGGCGCTGACGCATCATCTTTGGGGCTGGCAGAGGGGGCTGCCTCCCCCTGATCCTCGCTTGCTCCCCCAGAGAGAGTGATGGCAAAGAATAAAGGAAGATCCGTACATGGAGTCTAACCTAGTGCCTGGCAGACACAGACTGCCAAGTGCCGCGGTTTTCAGAGTTGATCGTGTGTTGAGCTACCGCCATGGACTTCTGGCTGGGAGGTGCCTGGGGCAATGCAATCCTGTGGAATCACAGACCAGTGCTTCTCAGATATACTGCGATGGGAACTCCCTGGAAGACTGAGGTTGCTATGTCTTCTCCTGCTCCCTCTGCCGGGGAAGAACATGGACACACCTCGGTTGGCTTTAGGGCAGCAGGGCTTGTTGAAGGGGGTCCTGAGGGTAAAGGGTGGGTGTGACTGGCTGGCCACCTGGTTTGGTTTCCCTTTCACTGCTGTGCTTTGAAGGGGTGACTGAGGGTAAAGAGGGACGTGCAGGATCCATAGCCCCAAAGCCCGAGGCTGGGATGTGTGTTAGTCGCTCAGTCATGTCAGACTCTTTGGGACCCCTTGGACTGTAGCCTCCCAGGCTCCTCTGTCCATGGGATTCTCCAGGCAAGAATACTGCAGTGGGTTGCCATTTCCTCCTCCAGGGGATCTTCCCAACCCAGGGATCGAACCCCAGTCTCTTTCATCTCCTGCATTGGCAGGCAGATTCTTAACCACTGAGTCACCTGGAATGCCCCAGGGCTAGGATGGTTCTGGTCAAATAACCACATCATACCTTTACGACTGTCTCCCTCAGTGGGTTCTTTTCCCTCCTGGCTGTTTCTCATCCTTGTAGACCTCTCTTCACCATGCACCCTCTTTGCATAACCCCCTGGTGCTTAATGAGTGACTTGCCTTATAAACATTTTGAGTTGCTTAGATTGAATAATACTTATAATCGACCAGATGTTCTTAAAATAGTTTGTTGTTTCATTCGTCTTGACATTCGCGTTAGGAAAGCAAAGACTGTTTTTTTCTTGCATTGTGCATTGTGAGTTTCTTTGCCAACTCCTATTTCAAGTTTGCAGCTGCTCAATGTTTGCAAGGTCATATTCAGCCCATCCTGTGTGTCGGGAAGGTCGTGATGGGCTTAGACAATGTAACTTCTTCTTTTTTTTTTTTTGGTAAAATATGCCCAATTATTGTTCCCTCTTAATCATGATGATAAGCTCACCTCAGAGAGGGTCTACTCTGGAGGAAAGAATACTGACCAGGTGCCAGGAAATCATGTCTGACCTGCTCCAAGGCTAAATTGGAAGACATGGAGGTGAGGGGCCACGGCTGACCTGTGCCCAGGGCAGTGGAAGGCCGCACTGTCTCAGGTGAAGTGGAAACCGTGGTCCAGGAAGAAAGGAAGCAAGAGGTCAAGGCCTCTGCGCTGGACTGAAAGTCATGTCTTTGGCCAGACTGTAAACAGGAAAGGCACCAAGCTGCAGGAGAATGAGGCGTCTAGGAAGGGACTAGCCAGGGATGACCTGCGGCCCAGGGTGAGAGGCAGTGTGTGGGGTGGGGCTGTGAGCTTCAAGACAGTGTACAAGGGTAAAGCTCCCGATTTCTGCCAGCTGGGGTGATGTCCAGCCTTACCGCAGCCTGCGCAACTGGAGGCTTCTGAGGTTTGGGTTGGTTTCCTTCTTCCAAAGTAATCTGGGCCCATCAGCGTGAACTTCCTGACCCTGAGCCGATCTTATTTTTGGGTTCAGCTTCTCTCCTCACTCTCATTCTGATCGGTTAATGTTCAGGCTCTTCAGTCTAGCACGATGACCTCTGCTTACCAAGCAGGCACTATGTCCCAGGAATTTTAAATATATTATTTCTCACTCACTCTTCACAACTGTACATGGGAGGTGATGATGTATAGGTTTAACAGAGAGAAAAAAAAAAAAAAAACTTACTTAAAGTTCATGGAGGTTGAGTAATTTGTCCAAAATCACATGACCAAGTGTCAGGACAGGAATTTGAACCCAGGTCTCAGGGTGACATACCGTGTCATCCGATGCTTGGCAGGTGACATCTCTACAGAATCTGGGCCCCAGACCTTGGGGACAGTGTCCACTGCCGCCTGTCCGCAGCTCTCCAGGACAGAAAAGCCAATTGAGCAATCTCTGCCTCCATGGGGACACTTCCAGTCTCAAGTGATTTCTCAGTGCTTCTAATAAAGTTTTGTGATCGCTGTTAGGGCCTAGCTAACATTCTTACACCAAATAATTGATGCCTTTGAACTGTGGTGATGGAGAAGACTCTTGAGAGTCCCTTGGGCAGCAAGATGATCAAACCCATCAATCCTAAAGGAAATTAATCCTGAATATTCATTGGAAGGACTGATGCTGAAGCTGAAGCTCCAATACTTTGGCCATCTGATGCGAAGAGCTGACTCATTGAAAAAGACCCTGATGCTGAGAAAGACTGAAGACAGGAGGAGAAGGGGACAACAGAGGATGAGATGGTTTGATGGCATCATTGATTCAATGGACACTGAGCAAGCCTTGGGAGATGGTGAAGGACAGGGAGGCCTGGCATGCTGCAGTCCATGCGGTCACAAAGAATCGACACGACTGAGCGACTGAGCTACTGAACAACAACTTAATCAAAATATAGTTGGTGCTCCGTCCTGTGAGCTTTAAGAGACATTAAGGATTAAAACAGAAGAAGGTACTGGGAAATAAAAACAAAAAAATCTTGGCCCATGATCCCGGGATCCAAACAACAGTGGACATTTAAAATAATAATAATCGTAGATTCAAGGTACAGGGAAATGTTACAGAAGAAAATAGACTCAGGGAGTGGGGGAGTCTTGACTCTGGTACCCTCTGCACCCTCCAGATTGCTGAATGACCCCTCAAATCAACTAAGTTGCTCTGGCCCCTTTGACTTAAGTTCAAATTATCATGTCTGTTTTAATTATCTGGAAGACTCCAACCATTCTGAAAGCTACATGAATTTGTATCAGAGTTCTCTTCTTCTTCTTTTTGATGTTTTCTTCTACAATTTTATTTATTTATATTTGGCTGCACTGGGTCTTCACAGCTGCATTCGGATTTTCTCTCGTTACCCGGGACGGGCACTGCTCTGGAGTTGCGGTGGCTTCTCTTGTTGCGCAGCAGGGGATTGTATGGCACGTGGACTCAGCAGTTGCAGCTCCCGGGCTCTAGAGCACCGGCTCAGTAGCTGTGGTACACGGGCTTAGGCTCCTTGGCATGTGGGATCTTCCCTGATCAGGGACCAAACCCGTGTCCCCTGGATTGGCAGGCAGATTCTTAGCCACAGACCACCTCAGAGTTCTCTTCTAACAATGGAAGTTACACTTACTTCAGACTAAGTTGGTCTCGGATATTAACTGACCTGGGAAGAGGCCACTGCTCTGAATTCTGATTTCTGTCCTCTCCGCCAAAGCCCATTCCAGCTGGGATTCGGTAATTCCCCTTGCTTGTCTGAGCTCTCACAGGTCAGGGTCCCCTCTGCTGCTCCATCAGCCTGGCGTCACTCACACCCTGGGTCTTGTGTCCTTGTGTCTTATCTCCTCTGAGTTTCCACGATCATCCTATGGTCTCTTCCCCTGAGTCCCAGTGCCTTCACTCCACCAGTGCCCTGCCTGGAATCCACAGTGCTTCATCCTAACTAAATATTTGCTTAGTGATACCCAGTGAACTATGACTGTCAAAATACAAGAAGAGGATTTTTTTTTTTTTTTCAAGAGAAGTATCATAACCCTTGTACTTACCACGTGGCGCAGTGGTAAAGAATCCGACTGCCGATGCACGAGATGCAAGAGACGTGGATTTGGTCCCTGGGTCAGGAAGATCCGGAGAGAGTCAGTTCCTAGGCAGTTTGATAAGAAGTCCAGGGTCCCCAAGGAGGAGAAAGCTATCTGAAGCTCCCGAGGAGGAGAAAACTACAAATGTGTGGGTTTTTTTTTTTTCCCTACATTGCTTTGCCTTAGTCAATATAACAATGTATCTTGCTCAAGGACATGTTTCTGCTTAACCTTCTGACTAATCCTGTTGTCTTAAAATGTATATTATGGGAGTGGGTCTAGTAAGACCTTTCTATTGTTAGTTGTAGTCCCGTTAGGATGTAGGTTGTGGAGTGAGTCTGGTGAGACCTTTCTACTATTAGTTCTAATCTGGTTATTTTAAGATGCATGTTGTGGGAATGGGTCTGATAAAAGTATATAAGGCCTTGAAAAGACTAGCTAGTGGGGCTCTCTCCGTCCCCCTTCTGATGTCTCTGTCAGAAGCTTTCTCTGTCATCTTTCACTTTAATAAAACTCTGCTACATAAAAGCTCTTGAGTGATCAAGCCTGGTCCCTGGTCCTGAATCTAAATCTTCTTCTTCGGAGATCACAAATCTGACCTCGTTCACCATAAGCTATCAGTCTCATGGAGGGGGAAATGGCAACCCACTCCACTATTCTTCCGTTGAAACTCCCATGGACAGAGGAGTCTGGTGGGCCACAGTTTATCGGATTGCAAAAGTCAGACGTGGCTGAGCGACTGAACATGCACACACGTGCACACACCGTGACCTTGAGAATGACTCACACGGGTGGTGGCCACATCCAGGCCCCTGTAGGAAGGACCGGTGTCATCAGTGTTTCTCACAGGCGGATGAGCTGTGACTACATGAGGCATCGCAGGGGAAGGCAGAGGGGGTTTACTGAGCCTTGCCAGATGTGCCAGGCCTTTCATATGGTCTCTCCTAATGCTGCACCAGCCCTGGGAGATGGAGATTATGGCGCCATCACACAGATGGGCAGACTGAGGTCAGGTAACCCAGCACCCTATAGCTATGGGTGTTCTGTTGACCCTGGAAGCATAGAGTCCCTGTGGGGTCATCTCTGTTGTCTGGTGAAAGATGCTCAGACGCTTCTCTCTCCTATTTTGATATCCACCCCCTTTTCGCAACTATAGGAAATGCAACTTCCCCTTAAAACTCAAACCTCTCCCCTGCAAACTTCTCCTCTTCTGAGAATTCTAACCCAGGCTGGTTGCTAGTTTTTCCGAAGTTCCTGAGCACTGATTTCACACGTAATCCTAAACTCTCCCTTGTGTTATCAGTTAGCTTTTTATTTGGCAGAGAATGTTCTTGAGTCGAAACTGAATACCCCAAGGTGCAGAACTCTCTCATGTATCTTTGAGACTTTCTAAGATCCGAGAGCCGTCTTGTGTACATTCTGGTCATGGGTTGGTGCTGTTCTGTCTTCTTTTCTTCCCCTTGATGTGTTGTATCTTTGTCACTATGTACACAGTCTTCTGGGCTTCCCAGGTGGCCCTAGTGGTAAAGAACTCAGCTGCCAATGCAGGAGACACAAGAGATGCGGGTTCGATCCCTGGATCAGGGAGATCCTCTGCAGAAGGGAAATGACAGCCCACTCCAGTATTCTTGCCTGGAGAATCCCATGAAGAGAGGAGTTTGGTGGGCTACAGTCTATGGGGTTGCAAAGAGTCAGACACGACTGATGCAACTTACCACGCACATATGTAAACAGTCTTCTGCCATATGTGTGGAGTTGAATGAGACAAACCCTCTTTTCACGACCTCACAGGCTGGGGGCAATGCAGATGTAGCTTGCTCTTCAAACCTTTTCATTCCTCACTTCAGACAGTGAGGTTCTGTAGGAAAGGATGCCCGCTGTCTAAATCAATTTAGGTCCTGAGATTAGGATAGCAAATGGTAAGAGTTCAGATGGCCAGGAATTTTATGTGAAATTTTATATGACTCTTTCTCAGTTCTGAATTTGGGGAGCAAGGGGTGCTGGTAGAATAAAGCACATACTTAACCAACGCAGGTGCAAAATAAATGTCTTTAAGGCTTAAATCCAGTGCCAGGGGCAGGATGGAAGAAGCCACATCCCTGGATGCAAGCATCTGATTCATCAGCAGACAGTTATGGAGGCCACGTGGGTCAGAGCTAAGCTGAGAGCTGGAGGCTGACCCTTTCTCTGCCCCCTCGAGCCACAGACAGTGGAGATCAGTGTGTGAACATAGTAATAGGAAGACGCATACTGTCAGGGGAGCACAGACCAGGGGGGACGTGGCCGGGGAATGTCGGGGAGGCTGGGGAGGTGAGGGCTGTTTATCCATGGCTCTGTGTAATGTCCACTTCACCCAAGACACTGTGGGATGCACTTGACCCACAGAAGTGAACAAGCCTGCCCAAGGTCCCGCCTCCCTGAAGCTCACAGTTTAGACAGTCTTCCAGGATTTTCTTAGGAGGCAGTGGTGCATGTTTCTGGAAGGTCAGTTGACACCTGGGCAGTGAGGACAGAGACCGTGTGGGAAGACCATTCCACCTGGAGGACACAGAGCACTGAGGCCAGAGCTTCACACACTGGCTTCCCCGTGGTGTCCCTACAGCAGAAAACAGCGTGACCTGATCAACAGCTATTTTGACCTGATCAGGTCAACAGCTTGACCTGATCAACAAAAGCTTCTCTCGCTTACTTGCTGAGGTCCTGCCCTCCTGGGCTGGGTGCTTGATTGGTGGGGTTGTGTCTTCCTCAAGACCCATCGGAGGGATGGAAGGAAGGATGGTGGGGGGGGGGTGGATCCCTCATTACCCATCAATAAGGGGAAGAAATATTGCTATCAATACGGGAAAGGAATATTACTATCAATACGAGAAAGGAATACTACCATCAATACAGGGAAGGAATATTATTATCAATACGGGGAAGGTATATTACCATCAATACGGGAAAGGAATATTACCATCAATACGGGAAAGGAGTATTACCATCAATACAGGGAAGGAATATTACCATCAATACGGGGAAGGTATATTACCATCAATACAGGGAAGGTATATTACCATCAATATGGGGAAGGTATATTACCATCAATATGGGGAAGGAATATTACTATCAATAGGGGAAGGTATATTACCATCAATACGGGAATGGAGTATTACCATCAATACAGGGAAGGAATATTACTATCAATATGGGAAAGGAATATTACCATCAATATGGGGAAGGAATATTACTATCAATACGGGGAAGGTATATTACCATCAATACGGGAAAGGAATATTATTATCAATAGGGGAAGGTATATTACCATCGATACGGGAAAGGAATATTACTATCAATAGGGGAAGGTATATTACCATCAATATGGGAAAGGCATATTACCATCAATACAGGAGAGGAGCATCACCCACAGACCAGGTCAGGGGCCTTTGGCTAAAACTTCTCGGAGGACCCGATGAGGCCTATGAAACTCTGGCCCCTCAGCGGTCACTCGGCCAGCCCCGGGGCCCCAGGTTCAGCCAGGAGTGGCCCTGCCCGCGTTCCGTGGAGGCCACGCGGATCTGACGGCCTGTGCTTCTCTCGTTTCAGACTGCTCTGCCATGAGTGCCGCGCGCGCGTGCCGGCCGTCCTGGGACCTGGCCCTGGACCCGCTGGTGTCCTGCAAGCTGTGCCTGGGGGAGTACCCCGTGGAGCAGATGACGACCATCGCCCAGTGCCAGTGCGTCTTCTGCACCCTGGTTGGTCTCGCCGGGAACACCGGCTTAAAAGGATTTCGGGATAAGCCTTCTGCTTTTGTTTTAGAGACAGCATGCAGCGTCACCCACCATTACGCAGTTTTATTGGAAGGGTTCTCTTCTGAGTCCATCGGGCTCCCTAGGCAGGTTCCTTTGCAGGTGCTCGCGGTGCAGAAGTGGCCAGTTACACAGAGGCCTGGGTGCTGGGAACGCAGCTGAGAAACCCTGCCGTGGTGTGCACGCTCCTTTCTGGAAAAGAAACCTTCACCGTAGCTTTTGCGTCCGATTTAATTAAACAATGGTGTGCCTGAGATGGTCGGGGTGCCGTCCTGGCGAGTGTGCCCACAGCAGAGTTGGCTCTGTGTGTCCCCTGGCACTGCCTTAGCGCTAAACTGAAGAGGATGTATTTTTTTAAAATTGGTTTTATATTGATGTGTAGTCTTAACAATGTTGTGATAGTTAGACATGTCAGTATGCTTAGTCACTCAGTCGTGTCTGACTCTTTGCGACTCTTTGGAATGTAGCCCCTCTGTGCATGGGATTTTTCAGACAGGAACACTGGAGTGGGTTGCCATTTTCTTCTCCAGGGGATCTTCCTGACCCAGAGATCGAATCCATGTCTCCTGCATTGTCGGTGGATTCTTTCCCTGCTGAGCCATCAGGGGATCCTCTGTGAATAGTTTCAGTGCACCGCACGTGCATCCATTCTCCCCCAAACTCCCCTCCCGTGAGAGTGTTGAAATCACACCTGGATCTCCTGAAGATGCCGCCAGCATCATTTTGAGCCAAAGGCTGTACGGGATTTAAGGGCTGCAGGCCTTCTGTTCCCATCAGGCCTCACTCAGACCCAGCATTTTACTCATCAGAAAAGGAAAGTGAGGGTGTAGGATTTATTTTCAGTTTGTCTCATTGCATTTTATTTTTTTCCCATTCAAGGAATTCCAAAATTTAAAAAAGTCCAGAAAAAATATTTTTCTTTACACTGTGAACAACTAAAAAAGTTAGTGTTACAAGTAAACTCTCCAGACGGCCTGCCTGTGTGTCGCTCAGATGTCCTGGTTAGTTTCTGTGCCCTCACAGCTGCCTCCCCAGAGGCTTCTCCCTTCCTGCCCCTTGCTCTGTTTGTCTCTTGATCTTGAAAGACAAGATCAAGGTCAAGATCAAGATCTCTTGAAATGTAGGCTCATTTGGTAGCATCATCTACATTTTACGGATAAGGAGATGGAGGTTGCAGTCATTTAAGTCTGTGTGTCCAACTTCCTTTTATGCTAGACCCTGGCTTCTTGAGGGCACAATTCTGCCCCCAAATACCTGGTTTACAGCAGGACCCGTGACTGCTGTTGTTCAGGCGCCCAGTCGTGTCCCACTCTCTGCAACCTCACAGACCTCAGCATGCCAGGCTCTTCTGTCCTCTTAGCATCTCCCAGAGTTTGCTCAGATTCATGTCCATTGAGTCGATGATGCTATCTAATCATCGTGATAGATGAATTGAACTGCGGAGAGTCGGCCTCAGATACGTGCTTGGTGGCCAAGCAGTGTTGCCTCACTGACGCCCCAGGAAAGGAAATTCAACCTGGAGCACAGGAAGCTGTTTGGGGGCATTTTCTGAGCTGGGGAAGGATGGGAGGCAGAGGGCCCGGGGGGAGATGGATGGACAGACAGACCTCCAGCCCAAGAAGAACACAGAGCGTTTTCATTTCTGAAGGGTGAACTGGAATGGTCCAGCCGTGTCTGGCTGGATTAAAGAATCCCCTTTATGCAAAATCACCTCTTTTCTTGCCTGAAGGGAAGTTTTCCAGCCTCAGCTAACTGGCTGGCTTCCCTGTGCAGCTGTGCCTGGGAGCAAGCTCCCAGCCCCTCCCTGTCACCCCCAGTATGGCATCGCGGGGAGGGCCTCCCGAGACCACAGCTCTCCTCCTCTGTAAGGTCGCTCGTTCACCCGGCCGTGGTTTCACCCCGCCTTTCATTTGTTGTCCTTGTCGTTTTAGTTTCCTATTTCTACCGGATAGCAGCTCTAATTCAGATCAGATACTTAATTTAAGTCAGAGCTTGTGAACAGAGGAAAAGAGCACTGTTTTCTCACAGGGGGCTTGCTGGGAGCATTAAGAAACAGGGGATGGTTGTGATTTTTTTTTTTTTTTTTCACAACCGTTTATTAGAAATTAAGATGTTGAGACCAGGCCTGCTTGGGTTTGCAGCTCTGTGTGGCTTGAAGCACAGGAAACACCTGTGTGCCCACAGCCTGGGGGGCAGGGGAAGGCCCCATCCCCTCGTGGAGGCCCCAGGGCCCCCACCAGCAGAAGTGCCTGTGTCTTTTTCTTGGGGACAGACCTGAGAAGAGAAGAATGAAGAGAAGGCTCTCTTAAGATAAAAAAATGATCAGAAAATTACAGGCTTTGGGTTAGAAGAAGAAGATTGACCTCGAGGAGGAAGAGGGTCCAGAGAAAGCCTGGAACTGTGCTCGGGCATCAGCGCCCTAAAATGCAGGCTGTTTCCGACTCCGCCGTCCTTGTGGGCCTCACCCGTGTAATGGAGATGAACGGAGTTCTCCCCGAGGCTCAGGGCACATGTGTGGAGGAGCTGCTCCGTGGCAGGCCGTCTGCAGGCCCTTAACCCCTTCAGCTCATTTCTGAGTTCAGGATTAGAACTGCAAGAATCCAAAAGAGCAGCTTTCCCCAGCCATGCGTCCCGGGGAACATCTGTCCTAAAAGATGCACTCAGATGACCATCACGGTTTGGTGGATTTGCTGAGCACCATGTGCCGGCTCCCTCTCTGTACCCACCCTGGGACACTCTGGGTGCCCGAGAACACAGAGGAAGCCCCAGAAATCCACAGGAGGGATGACTGTCGATTTAACTTGCAGCTCCCTGAATTATTGTAGGTTAGCCCCTCCTACTTGTGGCTCAGATGGCAAAGCATCTGTCCGCCATGTGGGAGATCTGGGTTTGATCCCTGGGTCAGGAAGATCCCCTGGAGGCGGAAATGGCAACCCGCTCCAATACTCTTGCCTGGGAAATTTCATGGGGAGAGGAGCCTGGTGGGCTACAGTCCAAAGGATCTCAAAGAGTCAGACCCGACCGAGCAGCTTCACTTCCTCACAGCCCCTCCTGTCTTCCCTTCCCCCGGGAGGTCTTCATGATGAAGATGTAGTCGGATAACATGCTCATTCTTGATCCTCATGACTCTGGAGCAGACAGACCGTGTCCTGCACGTAGGGCTTCTCCTGCAGCTTTGTCAGGAGCCCGAGGAGAGCACCCTCCTTGCGGAGGCAGGGGGGCAGATGGCGCCTGCCCACTAGGAGCTCCACCTCTCGGCCAGCACACTGGGCATGGGCAGCATCGGACGGGCTTTGGTCTCTGCAGATGAGCAGAAGGAGTAGCTTCAGCTTCATGTTCTTCTGTGAGGCTGGGGGAGCAAGGGGAAGGCCTGGCTCGGCCCCAGAGTGCTCCCGGGTCATCAGAGCTGGCCTGAGTCGTCCATAGAACATCCCCACTATTGCCTCCTGGTCACCTCCCAGTGTCACCCTGAGACCGGCCCCCGGGGTCAGGCATCACCCGTCCTCTGGGTCCTTGTGGCCATGGCCCAGTTCTCAGAACAGGGCAGTTCTTTCCAGAACAAAGGGCATCCTCCTGCGTTTTTATCAGCAGGCGTGTGACCGCACCAGCAGGGCTTCCCAAGGCAGGTCCACGTTTGATGGCTGGCTTTTCAGATCCTCGTGTAGCTGCAGGCTGGGCGGAGGCTGGGTCCACTTCCCTACCCACAGCCAGGGCCGTCCCAGTGCCCTGATTGGGACTGGTCATCCTGCCCCGTCAGGTTCATCTTCACACTTGGAGACCAGGTTCTTATACAACATCTTTTGGTGATATGGATCGACTCTGGGCACCCTGGAGCCCACGGCCTCCATAGATGACACCTGCCACTCGGCTCAGCTCTGGGGCGCTTTCGCGTCTCCCCTGCCCCCAGTCTTCGTAGTCCCCCTGGACCACCTGCCCTGTTTCTCGACTCCACGTGCTGTCACACCTGTGCACCGTCTCCTGGAGCTTCTGTGCCGTGGACGGACCCAGCCCTGGGATGGACAACTTCCTCTCTGGGCAGCGATATTGAGTGAGCAGTATCCACACCTCGGGCCGGCCGGTCTGCCTCTTTGCGCTTGTTGTGGTGAGGCGGGGACGGCCACCATCACAGCTCCCCATGCCACCCTCCGGAGAAGCAGATGCTCAGTGCCTGCTGGTTTAATTGACCTGGAAAATCCCAGCAAGTGACAGACTCACGGCTAAGAACTGTCGACTCCGTGCTCTTGAAGGAGAGCGTTGCCCATCAGCCAGGCTCAGCCTGTGTCTTTCTCTGCACCTGTGGTCACACACTCTCCCACAAGGGTGGGGGCATTCTGGGGTGACAGGGCCTCAGAAGGGGTCGCGTCTGCCCCAGCTGCCTGTGGGGTCAGCTGTGCAGGGACACCAGGCTGCAGGTTGGGGGGCCCGTGGAAAGGATGGGCACCCCAGTCTGGACTGGTAGACTGGCAGGGTTTTAGTGGGAAGACCTCCATGTGGACAGAGAGAGGCTGGTGGGTGCAGGCTAACAGGGTCAGAGTGGCAGGAACTGGTATTACTTCTCTGTGTGTCCTTCCACCATGGACACTGCCTGCATGGAAAGCCATTTTCCTGGTCCAGTGGTTGACTGGGTTTTGACTCTTAGAAACCCTGAGAGACCCTGAGGGAAAGGCCCAGGGGACATATGGCGGGCTGAGCATTGACATTACCCAGTGCCCCCCAACTGTGGGGCCTACCTGGGCTTCAGCACCCAAGGGGTCAGAGAACTCAGAGGAGGTGAGTCCAGGAGACAGCTGGCTGGTGGTTTGGCAAGACCACTGGACTGAGAGTACACGTAGATGAGAGGTTTTTTTTTTTTCCCAGTAGAAAGTAAATTTGATTTTTTTTTCCCTCTAAAAATTTTATTAATACAAAAGCAGCCTTCATCTCTTGGAGTCCCTGGTTTGGGTGAAGTCAATCCCTGCAGCCTGGAGTGGCGTTGCTGCCAGAACATACACGGCGGGGCTTGCTGGGTGGTCTGCTCCAGTTTCCAGCCCCTGGCAGCAGTTGGACGAGGGGTTTGCATGAAGCATCCTCGTCTCGCCCGCCGTGCTGGGTGGTGGCTCCAGCCGCCTGAGGACAGCCCTGTAGGAAGTGTCTGCCCTCCTCGCCCGCCAAGGGGCCCGGGGTGCCCGTCCAGCTAGCTCTCTGACAGTGACCTGAGGTCCGTACCCCAGGTCTCCCCTCCTCTGCAGGGATGCGTGTCCGTGTTCACATCTGTGCAGGTGTTGGCTTGGTCTGTGTGCGGACCACTCACTCCCCTCGCTGTCGGCCTCTGTCTCTCCTGCCGAGTTGTTAAGGCCCTACTTTTCAGCAGCACTCCATCAGGCCCAGGGCCTGGGAGGATCAACAGCCTGGGTTTCAAAGAGCCTGCCTCCTAGCAGAGGAGGGGGTAAGCAGACCCTTCCTGAGTGAGGCCGTGGGGGCTGGGCAGAGCTTGTGGTGCACGTGCCAGGCACCTAGCCGCTGAAGCATCATTTCTGGCCTCGGGATTTGTTTCCTTCCACACTATGGGGGGCCGGGGGCCTCAGAGGGGTGCAGGCTCACATCTGGCACGACGGTTCACTGGCGTTCCCACAGGGCAGCGGTCCCAGGGTCTTGCCTGAACCCGGTCCACGGGAGTCCCACGGCTGCCGTTCAGATCTGCCTGTGTGGGCCATTTGTAAACACGGATCCCTGATAAGCAGAAGCCACTCAGGCACCTTTGAGCACTGCTTCTGGGGGTTTCTCCCAGCTGTTAGCATCATCAGTAGCCGACGGGCCTCCTAGGGAGAAAGCGGACCAAGTTCAGGCTTGTTGCAGACTCCGCACCAGGCAGCCGTCTCTCTGCAGCCCCTTCTCTTTGTGAAGGATTCTGAGGCAACGGGGGTCCCAGCAGATCGGTAGCCCCCACTCTGCATCTTTGGACCCGGGTTTCAAAGGGTTGGCTGAGAAAGTGGAGAATGAACAGTCTGGAACTTTCTGCAGCTCTCCATACTCTGCCTCACTGCTCCTGGACCCTCCTGTGCTTTGTGCAGTGGACGGCCCTTTCCTGAGAGGCCTTGTCCCTCTGGCCAGCTTTCTATCTCTGCTACCTTCCTGACCCCCCTCCCCAGGGTGGGTGGGAACCCCCCCACACCCTGAAACCTCAGCATGGTGCGTCTTTGCCAGGAGGCTTGGGGTTCTTGATGGACAGGGAAGCTGGCGAGCTGCAGTCCATGGGGTTGCAAAGAGTTGGACATGACTGAGCGACTGAACTAAACTGGGGGTCTTGATGTCCTGGAGGGTCCCAGCACCCAAGCATCAGGGATGCATAGAGACACACTCTGGGGTGACTCAGACTTTGTGGGTCTGAAATGCATACGATTCTTTGTACTCATTAGAAAACTTACACGAGGTAACAGAAAATAAGTAAGAAATGATTGCTTATGGAAGAATTCTTGACTGGGGAGGAAGGAGGCCAGAATTTAAAAAACAAAACCGCCACCTCTTCGGAGTCAGGCACACATGGGTTTGAGCCAAGCTCCTCCACTTACAGACCCCAACTTTGTCCTGTTTCTGACTTCCCTGAGCTTTGTTCTCTCCTCTGTCTAAGGGGAGCGATTAACACCTCCTAAGAGTCTTGTTTGTTTAGTTGGCTAACACAGGTGGTGATTAACTTGGAGTCTTGAGGCCTTCGGTTAAGAAGAGCTGTAATTAATACAATAGTCGGGAATACATCAGTGTCTGCCTCTGTCCTGTATATTTATTTTCACCGAGGTTTCTGTGGCATTTTCGGGTGCTCATTTCAAGACATCTTTTTGCTATTAGATTGAAAAACACAGCTTGTGAGTCATGGCCCGGTTTCTATCTGGAAGAAGACTGGTCTTATTTTCCATGAATGCTTGGTCAGATACAGATCCTCACTGCTCTCTCCTTTAAAGGGGCTTTCATGCTCTGCTAGTCTTTGTGGTTTTTTTTTCAACATAACTAATTAATTGATTTTTAGCTGTGCTGAGTCTTTGTTGCTGCGCAAGCTTTTCTCTAGTTGTGGTGTCCCAGCTTCTTGTTGTGGTCGCTTCTGTTGTCGTGGAGCATGGCCATAGGGCGCGTGGGCTTTGGCCTCTAGAGCACAAGCTCAGGAGTGTGGCTTGCTGGCTTAGCTGCTCCGTGGCACGTGGGGTCTTCCCGGATCAGGAATCGGACTGGTGTCTCCTGCATAGGTCGTCGGGTTCTTCTCCACTGAGCTGCCAGGGAAGTCGCCATCCCTTTTATATAGTATGCAAATAGATGCTTCCAGAAACAGTTATTTTGCAGATTGTGCAGAGCCTGCTGGTGGCATAGAATGTTCACCCACCAGGCAGCCCTCCGCAGGTGTGACACACTGCTTGTTAATACATGCAAGTCCTTGCACAGTGATGTCCTTGCACAGAAATGTCCCCTGAGTGTACCTATCACACCAGCTTTAACTGTTGCATTTTGTCAGCTTCCTCTCATTGTGTACTTCTCTGCACAATATTGTGAGAGTTTTATCACTTTATGGCATTCTAGTGTCCCCCAGAGACTCGCTTTGCTGCTACTGCTAAGTCACTTCAGTCATGTCTGACTCTGTGTGACCCCATAGACGGCAGCCCACCAGGCTCCCCTCGTCCCTGGGATTCTCCAGGCAAGAACACTGGAGTGGATTGCCATTGCCTTCTCCAATGCATGAAAGTGAAAAGTGAAAGGGAAGTCGCTCAGTCGTGTCTGACTCTTAGCAACCTCATGGACTGCAGCCTACCAGGCACCTCCGTCCATGGGATTTTTCAGGCAAGAGTACCAGAGTGGGATACCATTGCCTTCTCTGCACATTGTACTTCTTTGCACAATATTGTGAGAGTTTTCAGCTTTTATCACTTTATGGCATTCTAGTGTCCCCCAGAGACTCGATTTAGACAGACTTAATTATAAAAAAGTAAAAGAATGATCTTACTGCTAAGGTTGTGATATTTTACACCTATGACTGTAAGACACCAATTACTAAGATACATATGCATCAGATAACAGCCACCACTCTTACTTAGCTGGTCTGTGTATCAGGAATCACGCCAGGTGACTTTCCACACTTTCTTTCTTACCATCTCAGAAGCCCAGCAGGATGGGTATCTCTGGTCTCTTGTCCAGAGAGCTGTGGCCCGAGCCCATCGTGAGACCGATCCTCAGCTCTGCCTGGAGGGACCCGGGTTGCAGGTGTCTCTGTAGCTCTGCAGCCTGGGCTATGACAGGAAGTGGACTTGGAGATGCTGCTGAGACATTTCACTTTGTGTTCCCATCACTGAGAGGTCTGGTTTCTTATCCTCTTTGAGTTCTGATGTCATCTGATGTAAGTGCTTTAATGTCTGTCTCAGTCACATCGGGCAGTGACCTTGCCTAGAGAAGACCATCACTTTTCTTCTACTTTTTGTTTAAAAAGTGCTTTTCAGGGAGCATTGGATTTTCAAGACCAGCAGACAGTAATGCAGGAGTGGACCGGCCCTGGGAAAGGCCGCTTCACTTTGGCATGAACTCTGGTTTGTGTCTCCTACTTACTTTTCTGACTTACTTCAGATGTTCAGCCAGATGGCCAAGTCAAGGGGTGGGGAGTGGCAGCCAGTCATTGCCTGTTGCGTGAGAGGTCACTGAAGGAGGGTGGGCAGCTCGACCTGGGTTCTCGGTGGGGGCGCAGAGGCGGCCAAGAGGCAGGTGAGGCTGTGCTGGAGTCTGGGCTCTGCCCTTGCTGTCTTGGGAAGCTGGCAGTTCCTTGTTTGAGTCTCAGTTTTCACACCCAATTGACGGTGTGGTCATATCTTTCCTTAGATAACATTCTAAGTGTCACGTGAAACAGTGGCATACAGGGGACTGAGCAGAACCCTGATGTCTGGTGTGTGTTTGAGGAGTATGGGTCCCCAGCCTCCCTTGCCTCCCCACTCCTCCCACCGAGCATACTGGCGTGGTGTTTGCCGAGGTCGGGCACAGGGACCCAACCGCATCCTCAGCCCTGGTGCAGCAGAGGTACCCCACAAATATTTGTCGAGTGAATATAACCTCTAATTTGGTCGTTGCCATGGACTACAGGGCAAAAATACAAAAAAACTCTACTGGAACAATGTGCTTGATTTGTCTTTTTTTTTTTTTTTAAATGCATCACTGCTCCTTCAGCCTTAAGGAAGATGTTTACAGATACTTCTCTGTGTTTTGTTTTTTTCAGTGCCTGAAACAGTATGTGGAGCTCTTGATCAAAGAAGGATTAGAAACTGCGATTAGCTGTCCAGATGCTGCCTGCCCCAAACAGGGCCACCTGCAGGAGAACGAGGCACGTATGGCTGGGGAAATCGGGGTGCACGTGCGGGGGCTCCCCAGTGAGTCGGGGGTCCCAGGCTCTGTCCAGGATGACCTGGCATTGTGTGCTAGCCCTCAAATGGTTAGACTCCTTTTTCTTCTGTTTCTTCCCTTAGATTGAGTGCATGGTGGCGGCTGAAATTATGCAAAGATACAAAAAGCTACAGTTCGAAAGAGGTAGGTGCCCCGGTGTCGCAGACGCTTACAACTCCTGTGACTGAATCCGGTGTATAAACTGGGGGGAGTGCTTCGGGTGGGTGCCACTCTGCATCATTGGATGCAGTACACATGAAAACATTGATGTAAATTACCCTTCTGAAGCTTGGCTGTCATTTGAGTTTTCTGCAGAGCTCACAGTTGAATGGCCTCTATTGGGCGGGGGGGGGGGGGGGTCTAGTTGGTAGCAGGAAAGATCCATGGAACAGCTTGCTTCTAGGGATCTGGGATTATGGGGGTGGTTTAAAGAAACCCTCATGGAGCGTTATTCTCCAGCCAGGTTAAGGCTTAACAGTCTGAGGAGTAATTCTTAGGCCGTTACAGAATTTAAAAGATAGGAATCCTTGGAAGGAAGTCCCGAGGTCGGACAGGGTGGAATGGTGATGGTCACCACCCTGACCACAGGTCTGTTGCCCACACTGTCTACTGCACGCCGATGGGGCCAGTAGGTGCTGGGGTCTTGTCTCACTAAGCCTTACAGCAGTCCAACAGAGTTGCCTGTTAGCTGACACCCGCAGAGGCTAACTAATGCGCCCTGGTTTCCGTCTCTGGTGGGTGGAAAGGCATGGACCAGGTCCCCCCCTCGCCCCTGCAGGGTCCCACTCTCTCCTCCTGGCTGCAGCCAGGCTGCTTCAGTGTTAAGACACATTGATTGTCTGGTGGATCTTTGTCATTGCTGTCTGAAATGCGCCATGTCCGTGTGTGTGTGTGTGTGTGTGTGTGTGTGTTAGTCGCTCAGTTATGTCCGACTCTTTACGACCCCATGGACTGTAGCCCTCCAGGCTCCTCTGTCCATGGGATTCTCCAGGCAAGAATACTGGAGTGGGTCGCCATTCCCTTCTCCAGGGGATCTTCCCGGCCTAGGCATTGAACCCAGATCTTCCACACTGCAGGCAGATTCTTTACTTGTCTGAGCCACCAGGGAAGCCCCATGCCGGATTCATAAGATGGTATTATTCTGTGGATTTTGTTCGATCTTGTTTTCATATCTCTTCTGGATCTTGGGCTCGTCTGAAAAGAAGCAGAATAACAGATGTGTGTAGACAATGTTCTGTATGTAAGACTTTATCGTGGAGACGCTGTATCTGGATTCTGTAATTTCCGGATGGGTTATTGAGCAACTGCTGTCTGCTCCCCACTCTTCCTGGATGGGTTCTTAGTGATCTCCTGAATCGGGCGTTCATGAGAGATGAGCACACCCCCGGGCTGCGTGTTTACAGGAAAACACTGTCAGGATGGGAATGGAATGCGGAATAGACCAGAGCAGTGTGTCCAGAGATGCCTGTTTAGCTGAATGTGGAAAGTTTTTTTCTCCTTTTTTTTTTTTTTAAGAAATGCTAAAGATAGCTGCATTTCCTCTTGAGACTCACTTTTCAAGGCAAAAAGAAAAAAAAAAAAAAAGGTAATGTGTGGCCAACCTAAAAAATATCATACAGGAGTTCTGATAACGTTGAAACTTGTTTTCAAGAGCTTATTTATTGAAATGCCATATATTCTTTGGTTTGGGGCAGTTTATAGCTCAAATATATGGCCATATGACACAAACGTTGGTATGTAGAGCTATAAATTTGATTAATTTCGATTTCTGAGGCTGTGAGCCTCTTCTGAAAACATTTTCCAGAGGGAATCTTGACAGAAACTGGCAGTTATTTGGGTTAGAAGAAAATGAACTTTCTATGACATTGAATTTTAAAATGCAGCTGGGTAAATGTTCCTACCTAATAATTTTAACTGTTGTTATTTCTTCTGTACTTTGGCTTAGTCAAAGAAGATTTTTTTTTTCTTTTGCATAGTAATGAACCCAACTTGACTTAGGTTAAAAAAATATCTCTCAAAACGATCATTTTAGAATATTTTGCTAGCTTTGTGTTCAAAGCACCAAAAAGATAAAAAAAGGGACTCAGACTTAATAGGACCAGAGAGCTGTCTGAATGGAATATGAAAATGTTAGACCTGAAACATGGCTATTAATTATAGCCAGTCACTGAGCAAATGGACTGGTCACAGCAAACACCCTCTTCCAACAACACAAGAGAACACTCTACACATGGACATCACCAGATGGTCAACACTGAAATCAGACTGATTGTACTTTTGCAGCCAAAGATGGAGAAGCTCTATACAGTCAGCAAAAACAAGACCGGGAGCTAACTGTGGCTCAGATCATGAACTCCTTATTGCCAAATTCAACTTAAATTGAAGAAAGTAGGGAAAACTGCTAGACCATTCAGGTATGACCTAAATCAAATCCCTTATGATTATACAGTGGAAGTGGGAAATAGATTCAAGGGATTAGCTCTGATAGAGTGCCTGAAGATCTATGGATGGAGGCTTGTGACATTGTACAGGAGGCTGTAATCAAGACCATCCCCAAGAAAAAGAAATGCAAAAAGGCAAAATGGTTGTCTGAGGAGGCCTTACAAATAGTTGTGAAAAGAAGAGAAGCGAAAGACATAGGAGAAAAGGAAAGAGATACCCATTTGAATGCAGAGTTCCAAAGAATAGCAAGGAGAGATAAGAAAGCCTTCCTCAGTGATCAACGCAAAGAAATAGAGGAAAGCAATAGAATGGGAAAGACTAGAGATCTCTTCAAGAAAATTAGAGATAGCAAGGGAAAATTTCATACAAAGATGGGCACAATAAAGGACAGAAATGGTATGGACCTAACAGAAGCAGAAGATATTAAGAAGAGGTGGCAAGAATACACAGAAGAACTATACAAAAAAGATCTTCATGACCCAGATAATCATGATGGTGTGATCACTCACCTAGAGCCAGACATCTTGGAATGTGAAGTCAAGTGGGCCTTAGAAAGCATCACTATGAACAAAGCTAGTGGTCTATTGAGCTATTTCAGATCCTAAAAGATGCTGCTGTGAAAGTGCTACACTCAATATGCCAGCAAATTTGGAAAACTCAGCAGTGGCCACAGGACTGGAAAAGATCACTTTCCATTCCAATCCCAAAGAAAGGCAATGCCAAGGAATGCTCAAACTACAGCACAATTGCACATCTCACACACTAGCAACGTAATGCTCATAAATATCCAAGCTAGGCTTCAGCACTGTGTGAACCATGAACTTCCAGATGTTCATGCTGGATTTAGAAAAGGCAAAAGATGCAGAGATCAAATTGCCAACATCCGTTGGGTCATCGAAAAAGTGAGAGACTTCCAGAAAAGCATCTATTTCTGCTTTATTGACTATGCCAAAGCCTTTGACTGTGTGGATCACAACAAACTTCAAAAAATTCTGAAAGAGATGGAAATACCAGACCACCTGACCTACCTCTTGAGAAATCTGTATGCAGGTCAGGAAGCAACAGTTAGAACTGGACATGGAACAACAAACTGGTTCCAAATAGGAAAAGGAGTACATCGAGGCTGCATATTGTCACCGTGCTTATTTAACTTATATGCAGAGTCCATCATGTGAAATGCTGGACTGGATGAAGCACAAACTGGAATCAGGATTTCTGGGAGAAATATCAATAACCTCAGATATGAAGATGACACCACACTTATGGTAGAAAGCAAAGAAGAACTTAAGAGCCTTTTGATGAAAGTGAAAGAAGAGAGTGAAAAAGTCGGCTTAAAACTCAACATTCAGAAAACTACAATCATGGCATCTGGTCCCATCACTTCATGGGAAGTAGATGGGGAAACAGTGAGAGACTTTATTTTTGGGGGCCCCCAAATCACTGTAGATGGTGACTGCAGCCATGAAATTAAAAGATGCTTGATCCTTGGAAGAAAAGTTATGACCAAACTATACAGCATATTAAAAAGCAGAGATATCACTTTGCCAACAAAGGTCCTTTTAGTCAAAGCTATGGTTTTTCCAGTAGTCATGTATGGATGTGAGAGTTGGACTATAAAGAAAGCTAAGGGCAGAAGAATTGATGCTTTTGAACTGTGGTGTTGGAGAAGATTCTTGAGAGTCCCTTGGACTGCAAGGAGGTCCAACCAGTCCATTCTAAAGGAGATCAATCCTGAATATTCATTGGAAGGACTGATGCTGAAGCTGAAACTGCAATACTTTGGCCACCTGATGCAAAGAACTGACTCATTTGAAAAGAGCCTGATACTGGAAAAGACTGAAGGTAGGAGAAGGGGATGACAGAGGATGAGATGGTTGGATGGCATCAGCAACTCATCGGACATGAGTTTGAGTAAACTCTGGGAGTTAGTGATGGACAGGGAGGCCTGGCGTGCTACAGTCCATGAGGTCACAAAGAGTTGGACTGGACTGAGTGACTAAATTGAACTGAACTGAGAAAATTCTAGATAGGATCAGTGAAGCAGTTTTCAATTTGCTCTCTCCCTTCGAAAAGTGAAAGTGAAGTCGCTCAGTCATGTCCAGCTCTTTGGGATCCCACGGACTGTAGCCTACCAGGCTCCTCCCTCCATGGGATTCTCCAGGCAAGAGTACTGGAGTGGGTTGCCATTTCCTTCTCCAGGGGATCTTCCCGACCCAGGGATCAAACTCGGGTTTCCCACATTCCAGGCAGATGCTTTAACCTCTGAGCCACCGGGGAAGCCCTTTGAAGTCACCTTCAAATGAGGATGGTGACTGGTGGAAAAGTGACAGTCTATATCATCTTCTGACAATGTTTAGTTACTAAAAAGTGCTATGGTCACAGTTCCAATACTCCCTCCATTTGTACATCTCGTATCAGAGCCTTATTTTAACCTGAGTGTCCCTACTCTTCCAGCCAGGGTCCTTGGGGAGCAGGACACTAAGAGGGAGGTTCTGGGAGGAGGTCTGTTGTGTACACTCTGTCTGCCAGCTGTAAGATCTCCAAAGCTGGGAGCTACAGGCTCCCCGGGAAGGTCATGCCCCATGGCGTTACACACGAGTTCCTTTTTGGACACTGGCCGGGACACTGGCCGGGCCATGGTGCACTGTTTGCTTACATTTCCGGGTCAGTGGGAGCTGGAGCAGCATGAGAAGGAACGGAGGACCCACTGCCCTGCACAGCGTGTTTAAGAAAGAACACCTTTTACAAGAGTCTTGGGCTTTTTGATGAGTATGACTGTTAGGGACTTACTTTATTTTTATTTATGTATCTATCTTGGGGAGAGGGGAGCTAAGATTTGTTTCTTCATCTTGTGCCAGAAAATATACTTCTTGCTTTGTTTGAAAATATGTTAGGTACAAATATGTGCATGTATACATACTAGATACAATGTGGATAATATTTATAACATATTGGCTATAATGTATCTAATGTATAGTATATCGATGTGATAGTATATATATGGTATATATAGTATATATAAATATATAGATGTGATGGATAGATAAATTGGTAGATAGGCACACAGACATCAATATGTATGCATAAACACATCCTGGAAAGAAAAGCTGTGCTGGTGGCCAGTGTGGCTCTTCCTATTGGTTGTGTCTCATCTGGCACACCCAGCAGGCAGACTCCAGCAGCAGAGGGATCTTGTAGAATTTTAATAGACGTCCGAGAGCAGAGCCGGGCTGTGCTCTTGGGGTGGGGGGTGCCAGCAGCACTGAGAGAGGGGGGCTCTGAGCTGGCAGCTCAGTGGGGCAGGGTGTTTGCCTTCCGCCTGCCGCAGGGAGTCTCTCCCGTGGGGATGGGCAGTGTCCTCTCACAGCTCCAAGAGGACACAAGTCACACGATGCAAGTAGTTACCATGGAAACACTAACTAGGTCTCCTCTGCTGCACACCGCATCCTATAATCAGGGCTACATGTGCGGCGCTGAGAGGAGTGACCGAGAGATGCTGCCCAACGGTGACAGGCAGGAGGAGACCTTGGAAAAGCTGGCTGCCTCCTCTTGGCACAGGCTGCTGAGAGCAGGAAGGGGGCACCATGGAGACTGGAAGGACCTGAACTGGGCAGTCCCCTTAGGGGCTCGGGTGGACCCGCATTGAACCCTCTGTCAAGTCAGCCAGGAAGCCGACCCAGCGGAGGATGTAGCTTATCTGCACGCATCCCGCCGTCTTTGCAGACTGAACACCCACATCCTGCAATGCCGTCCTTGCGGGGGCCGTGCCTGTGGGGGCCCTGTGATGTAGGTGAGGCAGGTCTGGGTTCACCCAGCCCGGAGCCAGAACTGGTGGTAGAGGAATCCAGATAGGGGCAGGGGAGGGCCGCCAGGTAAAAGGCACAGCGCTCTGGGGGAGCAGCATTTAGCATTTTCTCCCCCCTACCCCCTGTGCCCCAGGGCACCGTTCATCCCTCTGTCCTTCTTTCTCCTGCCCTCTCAGCCCAGGAACCCGCAGACCGCTGTCCCCACACGCGTGCATTTTCCCCACAAAACCACCTCCTCGGATCTGGCAGCCAGAAACAGTCTTACAAAAGCAAACACTCTCAGCTCATGACAAGGCTTCGTTTTACACATTTACTCACCACTGAGGCCTCAGGAGGATTTTACCTTATTAACATGAACATCAATGAGAAAGTACCACATTGTCCTGGATGCCAGAGTTCCTTTGTATCAGCAAGTCTTCTAAACCTTCTGCTGGACCTACTGGTTTGATCGTTTTTGTACTATTGATTGTGTTCAGTTGCTTTAGTCGTATCCAACTCTTTGCGACCCTAGGGACCATACTCCATCAGGCTCCTCTATCCATGGGATTCTTCAGTCAAGAATATTGGAGTGGGTTGCCATGCCCTCCTCTGGGCGCTCTTCCTGACTCAGGGATCAAACTTGCATCTGCCTGTATCTCCTGCATTGCAGGCAGATTCTTTACCCACTAAGCCACCTGGGAAGCCCCTAGGTGCTATTGATTAATTCACCTTTTTAAAATAGGGTAGGAGTCAGCCATTCACCTTTTTAAAATAGGGTAGGAGTCAGCCAACCATGGCTGGTGAACCAAATCTGCCTGGCCCCTGGCTTGGCATTGTAAATAAAGTTTTATTGAAACACTCCTTTATAGATCAACACAGCTGCTTTTGTACTTCCGAAGTAGAGCTGAGTAGTTGGATGGAGACCTCGTGGCCTTTAAAGACTGAAATACTCACCGTCAGAATTAGATGATAAGGTGGTTTTCAGTCTGTTGGTGCCCGACAGGAACTTGAGGGCTGAATCTGGCTTCCAGTTCAGGGAACGTGGCAAACACATGCCTGTTGAGGGGCAGCCCAGCCCACCTGCAGCCCATGACAGCCGCAGCCTGCTTGGGGTCCCAATGTCTACACATTCCGTCTCTGATGTGGGTGAACCGGCCCACTCTGGCACTGGCCAGTCACATGGCCGAGAAGAGCCTTTCATTGCTTCTAGGTTCACAGCGAAATACAGTCCGTTCCTTCTCAAGAGTGACCCTGGGAACAGCTTGCAAATCAGTGGCCGACTTGGAGGCCTTTGCAAACACCCTGTAATCCTTTGGCCTCCTCGCCTTTTGGCCTGGCATCAGCATCCGTGTGGGTTCCGGTTGGGTGCTCCCTCCCGCCGCCCAGCACTGAGAGTCCAGTCACACTGGACAGAGGGCCCAGGGGACCCATCATCAGGCTCACTGTGGTGGTGGGGGCAGCTCAGGACCCTTTATTTAAAGAAACGTGAGATGTGGACACAGATGTGAAGGCATGTGAGTGTCACAGGGTCTTGTTTTTCAAAATCAGCTTTCTCACTAATTTCATTAAATCAGGCTCCACTTCAGAGGGAAAACTGGCTGTCGAAGAATGTATTTCACACAGTCCTTAGCTCAGGGCTTTGATGTGAATTTGGGATGGAAACCGTTGTAGGCGGATGGGCCCTTTGATGAGAAGAGCCAGCCATCTCCTTTTCATCTTATGCTTCCATCCTTACCCAACATTTTGGGGTGCCCACAGCACATCCCGTCCAAGGCTGTGAGACTTCAGATGGATTGCCGTGGCAACACGGTGTCTCAGGGCAGGCAGGTGGGGGCAGGAGGCACTGGCTGGACCATGGGGTTCCCAGGATGGGGCTCTGGAGCCTTGAGGACTCTGGGGGTACTTGGGGGTTTGTTCTTCCCCCATGTGAGTGGGCTCGGGAGTGAGAAGTGGCTGGAGGGAGGAAGGGCCAAGGGGCCCCCAGGTGGGTCCCAGATCCTAAAGTTCATGTTATGTCTGACCTTGATTTTCTTTTCTCCCTTAAATATGAGAAGCTGTGTGCTGACGTGTCCGTCTGTCCTAAGCCCCGCCAGTTTCCTGGTCCTGCAGACTCTGACTCGCCCATTTTTTCTCTTTGTGTCAGAGGTGCTCCTGGACCCCTGTCGGACTTGGTGCCCGGCGTCTACGTGCCAGGCGGTGTGCCAGCTCCAGGAGATGGGGCTGCACACCCCCCAGCTGGTCCAGTGCAAAGCCTGTGACACAGAGTTCTGCTCTGCCTGCAAAGCCAGCTGGCACCCCGGCCAGGGTTGCCCGGAGACCATGCCCATCACCTTCCTTCCCGGGGAGACCAGGTACCTTCCAGCGTGTCTTTTCTGGTCACCTTGTACTAATGAATGAAACAGAACCTGTTAAACTGGTGCACGCCTTGCAGTGCAAGAGTCTCAAGCTTAGGAAGACCCCAAGGGTATAATCGTTCGTTGTTGGTGGTGGTTTAGTCACTGTGTCTGACTCCTGCGACCCCGTGACTGTATTCTGCCAGGCTCCTCTGTCCATGGGGTTTCCCAGGCAAGAATCCCGGAGTGGGTTGCCATTTCCTTTTTCAGGGGATCTTCCCGACCTAGGGATCAAACCTGCGTCTCCTGCATTGCAGGTGGTCTCCTGTGTTGCAGGCGGATGCTTTACTGCTACGCCACCAGGGAAACCTGGGTAATTGTTTGGAAGCTCACTGGTCCTCAAATAACCATGTAAAGTGATGACATATTTAACCCTTACAGTGACTATGACACTCAGAATGCATTCAGAATGCCAGAATTTGCTCTCAATTTCAGTGAATCTCTGCTCATAAATGCTTTAGGTTCTGCACAATCTGCTCAGTTCTGTGGAGAATCACGTTCCCCTTGGTAAATGCCATGAGTTCATAATGATATAGCAAATTCACCCCATAATCGGTGAATCTGAACCACTTCTTCAGATGACTGCATTTTCAGCTGACATAAAATTTAACAGCATGGGCTGGGTATCCTTATACAGTTAAACCTAGAAAGATACCTAGGTTGTCATTTTGTGAGCAGCATAGAACCCTCGCTGCCACTTACTGGGCACTTCACACAGGCTTGCCCTGCCCAGTGCCCTTCATGCATAATCCCGTCTGCCAAACTCACACCAACCAGAGGCTGGGGCTCAGAGAGGTTGCCACCCAGCCTGTGTGCAGAAGAGCTGCACTTGAACTCAGGCTTCAGTCCGTCCATGCTCACCTCTGTGGCCTGCCCAGACCTTTCAGGAAAACGATTTTGTACAGATACCAAGTAGATCTAAGTAAATGATTAGCATGTGTGTGTTTTTAACATTTTTTTTCCTTGATAATAACAAAGAGCATACTATGTATTATTAACCTTTTGGAAAGTATATGAATATATGAATAAGGACATAAAATTAGACCTCCCTTCTAAGCCTCTGCCCTGTTTCTTTGGTTTGTCTGTACACATCTAAATTTAGATCTGTGCTGACATTGCTCATTTTTTCCCCCATAGTTGCTGATTCAGTTTTTTCTCTCTCTTTTTTTTTGGTGATTATTTTCCAGAGTTTGAGATTCTTTGGCTTTGACTTATTTCACTTACTAGCAAGTGACCTCATAACAGCCCACTCCAGTATTCTTGTTTGGGAAATCCCGTGGACAGAGGGGCCTGGTGGTTGACAGTCCCTGAGGTCTTAGAGGGTCGGACACGACTGAGCACACCCAACCTCAGCCCCTAGCTATTGAGCTCGTGATTCTGGGGTGGCCCCTGCTGGCAGGTCACCCTGCAGCCTCCGAGCACAGCCTGACAGGGTCTCTCCTGCTTCAGCTCTGCTTTCAAGCTGGACGAGGACGACGCGCCCATCAAGCGCTGCCCCAAGTGCAAGGTCTACATCGAGCGGGACGAAGGCTGTGCCCAGATGATGTGTAAGAACTGCAAACACGCCTTCTGCTGGTACTGCCTCGAGTCCCTGGATGTGAGTACCAGTTGGGTGGCGGGGCGCTTCACCGGGCAGGCTGAGCAGGAGGCGTGGCCCAGCCGCTGCACGGCGACCAAGGGGGCGCTGCTGGGCCATGGAAGTCACGCCGTCAGGGGGCGCTCCTGGGCCGTGGAAGTCATGCCGCCAGGGGGCGCTCCTGGGCCATGGAAGTCACGCCGTCAGGTGCTTATTCTGTGCCTGTGAAAATACGAGTTCCTGAGATGCGGTGGTGTCAGAAGACGGGAATTGGTGCAGGAGCTCCGAGAGCACAGGGCGGGCTTCAGCCTGGGTTTTCAAGGAGTGGGTAGATCTCAGCATCTTAGGTTTCTGACTGTGGGGCTGTCTTAGTTCAGGCTTGAACCAGAATCATCCCCGCCACCAGGGAGCTGAAACTGGTTGCTGATCTCTTGGATGTGGGGGCTGGATGTCTGAGTGCCGGCAGGCTTGGGTTTGGGACCGTCTTCCTGGTGTGCAGGTGGCCGCCTTCTTGCCACGGCCTCACCTTGCAGAGAGGACCCTCTGGACCCTTTCCTGTTCCTCCAAGGATACGAATTCCATCATGGGGGCTGCAGCCTCGTGACCTCATCTGAACCTGGTTACCTCCCAGAGGCCCCGCTTCCAAATCCCATCACACTGGGCATTAGGGCTTCCCCATAGGAGTTTTGGGCAGGGGGAAACACAAGCAGTCCATCGCAGGGACCATTCCTGGAAGAGCAAGGATGAGAGGGCCATGGATGCCAGGGACAGAGCAGTTGCTTCAGTGACAGTTGTCGCCTGCAGGGCCGAGGAACACAGGACCCTCTGCTGTCTGGCCTCATGTGGCCACCTTCTCCCAGATGTACCTTGTGCTGTCTGTTTCACAGGGAGATCCTGCCAGGGGTGCTAGGCTCGCTCCATCTCAAGTCCCTGCCTTTTCTGGAGCTCCCAGGCCTAAGGCAGACCATACTTTTTTCCAGCTTCCTGTTCACTTTCTCATCTGTATCAGGAGTGGGCATCTTGCCAACATGATGACATTATGACTCCAATTTTATAAGAGTTTGTTTGTACATCTGTTCCTACAGTATTAGTGGCTTAGTCATGTCCGACTCTTTGTGACCGCATGGACTATGGCTTCTGGAGAATGGGATTCTCCACGCCAGAATACTGGAGTGGGTTTCCATTGCCTTCTCCAGGGGATCTTCCTGACCCAGGGATCGAACCTGGGTCTCCTGCATTGCAGGCAGATCCTTTACCGTCTGAGCCACCCATGATCAAATAGAACTAATCATCTATTAAAATCACTGTAGTTGGTGACAGTCAAAGCCTATTGAATCATATATCATAAAGGGATGGCTTTATATTTATCTGTCCTTTACAGCCAGAGAAGGCAATGGCACCCCACTCCAGTACTCTTGCCTGGAGAATCCCATGGATGGAGGAGCCTGGTAGGCTACAGTCCATGGGGTCACTAAGAGTCGGACACGACTGAGCGACTTCCTTTCACTTTTAACTTTCATGCATTGGAGAAGGAAATGGCAACCCACTCCAATGTTCTTATCTGGAGAATCCCAGGGACAGAGGAGCCTGTAGGGCTGTGCCCTTTATGGGGTCGCACAGAGTTGGACACGACTGACGCGACTTAGCAGCAGCAGTCCTTTACAGCAAAGGTGTGTCCTGGATGGATCCAGCCCACCCCATAATAGTATTAAGATTTAATTAGAATAAAAGGAGGCCAGAACGGCCCCATATTTACCTTAATGGGAGCTCACTTGTCTGACAGTTGCTCCTTCTCATCTTGACCATCTGCAGTCAGAGCACCATGTCTGGGTGAGTCTCCTATTGAGAGGTTATTGCAGGTGATTCAGCTTTATACATCCTTGCAGAGAACGGTCAACTCAGGCCACAGAGTTGAAGGAGAAAGAATTCTTAACAGTGTGCAAAGTGGCAGAACTTTGAAAGTTTGCCTGTCCCAAGATGCACAGGTCTAGAGACTGTCAAGAAGAAAATTAATGTCTGTTTGAGATGGACGCTTGAATAACCTAACAGGTCTGTAATTCAAAGGCCACCTATAAAAATATTACACAGATTGCTTCTTTCTGGTTTTTTTCTTTCAAAAAGCCTGTTGTCCCTTCGTTAACTTAAAATCACTAAATGTATAGGAGATCATTGTGTAACGGAACAAATCTGGGGAGTATATTGCCGTCTTTCTGTCCTGGAGGTTTCCTTTTCCTTTCCTAAGCAAGTTTAATAAATCACTTGGAAAGGTTAATTTTCTTTAACTTAAAACCAATAATAGGTTTGTTCACTGACTTTGTGCAATGGGAAGGGGATATTTAGAATGATATCTGAAGCATTACCAAGTCCTTATGGTCTTCAAAGTCTATATGTAGATGGTTTCTCTATGTATCATGTATATATATATATATATATGTATATATATATATATGTATATATGTATATGTATACGTATATGGGGCTTCCCTAATGGCTCAGTGGTGGGGAATCTGCCTGCAATGCAGAACTGGGTTCCATCCCTGGGTCAGGAAGATCCCCTGGAGAAGGGAATGGATACACACTCCAGTATTCTTCCCTGGAGAATTCCATGGACAGAGGAGCCTGAAAGGCTTACAGTCCATGGGGCTGCAAAGAGCCAGACATGACTTAGTGACTAACACTTTTCAGTCTATACATAGTCTCTCTGTATATCGGGAAGATCCCCTGGAGGAAAACATGGCAACTGACTCCAGTATTCTGGCCTGGAGAATCTTGTGGACAAAGGAGCCTGGCAGGCTACAGTCCGCAGCATTGCAAAGAGTCAGACACGACTGAAGTGACTTAGCACATAGTCTCCTATATTATATAATTCTATATATCATACATAGTCTCTCTATATTATATAAATATATGATATATAATTTTACACTTAACTGTATTTTTTTTAAACTGATCATTAATTTATATCATCTACTTTCTGTCCTGCAATTTCCCATTCCTTATCAACTTTTCCTAAAAGGGAAATGAAGTGAAACACCAGTTTTAACTACATGTTATCAAACCTTCCAGTGGATTCTGGGGGGAAGTATTTGATGTGGACACACAGAGCCTGACTTGCAGAGAGACCATAGCTTTGCTGTGACCTCTCCTGCGACCTTGACATCCCATCGACCTGTCTTCTTTGAGCCCAAGGCTGTTTGCTCTCTGCTCTGGTCTCTGGAGAGACACCCTGTCTGTCCGTCCGTGTGTCCGTCTGACTCAGTTCTAAAGCACACTTCCTGCCAGCAAGAGACCCCATTGTTTCCAGGCTCCCAGGGACCAAGGCAGCAATTTCCTCCTTGAAAGCCGGCATCCTTGGGGCCAGGAGTGTCCTGTTTTTCTCTGTAGATGAGCAGCTGCTGCCTAGTGACCCTGTGGCCGCAGAAAGCAGACCCTGAAGGACAGGGAATCTGCTCTGGGAAGGTCAGTCAAGGACAGTAGCCGTGACTACTGTAGCCATGAAAGTAAGTGTGTGAACCAGGTCTGGAAGCAACAGCACGTCCAGAGCGGAGACGGAGCTGGTAGGTCTCCCATCTCTCCTGGGGAGTTTTCCTTCCCTGAACCAGCTCCTGAGCACCCCTGTGCCTCATGGAGTTACCCCTCATCTTCTGGCGCTGCCTTGCATCTTGGTCCTCAACCGCCCACCCAGCTGGGCCCGGCCCCCAGTCCTCACAGGGGAGGCCCTGGACCACACCCGCTCGCTCATCTGCTGCACCGCTGGCCCCACAGTCACTGCTTACAGTCGAGGGGGGGGCACTCACTCTCTTTCTTTTGGGGTGAGTGAATAGTTACTGTGTATGAAGTGATGGTCATATGCAGCCTCTGTGCTTTGCTCTCCACATCTGTTACTTCATCCAGCCATCCCCAACCTTTTTGGCTCCAGGGACCAGTTTCATAGAAGATAGTTTTTCCGTGCACTGTGGTGGGAGGGTGGATGGTTTGGGGATGATTCAAGGGCATTACATTTATCATGCATTTTATGATTATTGCATCAGCTCCCCCTTAGATCATCAGGCATCAGATTCTGGCATGACAGGTAGAATGATTATTTCATTTTTAAGAAGCCCACGAGGTTAGGGATCTTTTCCCAAAGCCCCAAAGGAGTGAGGAACAGACCCAGCATCCATTCTCGGGTCTTTCAGACTCCAAACCCCACCACGTGGGTTAGACCAGCCTCTGTCAGGCAGACCCGACTCAGAGTGGGACAGGAAGTCTCAGGCCTTCCGTGGTGGGGCTGCTCTGAGTTCATTCATCCATCTCTGAGCATCTGGCTGCCTGAGCTCTGTGGCCAGCTCCATTGTTTCTGCATCCACCCAGGGGCTTGATGTGGCTCCTCTGAACAATGTGAAGGAAATGTTCACCCTCACCGTCCACCTGGGTTCCTGGCAGGCCCTGCGGTGGTTATTCCCCAGGCCTTCATTCAGGAACTTAAGGTCACAATGAAATCACTGTTACATTGTGAAAGCATCTTCCAGCACTTTTGTCAGGGGGAAAGCTTTCGTTTTGTTCAGGAAACGTGCCATGAGTGTCAACAGCTCCGCTCTGCATGAAGGGGGTGGGGGGGACTGCCAAGTTGAGGCCGGCAGAGTCTGTGACCCCGAGGAGCTGGTGACCCCCCAATCGAGAAGCCCCCGGTAGCACTAGGTCCCTGTGGGCGGTGCCACAAGCCGGTGCGTGTGGGGCCTCCGGCAGCCCCTCCAGGGGTGGGAGGCTGGTCCCTGGGTCCAGGGGCATCAAGGGTGTAGGCATAGCTGATGGAGAGTTCACCTACCAGGCAGAGGGCAGAGTGTGGGAGGCGGGCTGCCTCCAGAGAACAGGATGTGGTGAGGAAGAACGTGAGCTGTACATGGCCTGGGCCTGGCCGAGGTGGGGGCCGTGACCGGGGTCTCTGGGCCGAGATGGAGGTTGACCTCCATCACAGGGGCTCATGGCCCCCAAGCACTGGTCCACGGCAGGTTGATGAAGGTCACGCGGGGCGTCTGGACCCCGAGTCAGGAGCTGCAGTCCCCAAAGGCTCCCAGTGACTGTAACAAGTAACAGGGTTTGTGCAGCTTTTCCAGAGGAGATCCCTGCAGACTTCACAGCTGGGCGAGACAGCACAGTTCGCCTTGTGTTTCAGAAGACAAATCTAGAGAATATCCGAGAGCCTCCGGAGCAAGACTGGCAAAATGAGAAGAGCAGATGAAAAGTTAACTTCCATGGTATGTGAGTGAAAGAAAAGAGAATGAGGAGTTCAAGGAAGAGAGAGTGCCCAGTGGACACAAGTCATCAGAAACGGCTTTGAGAAGACATACCCAGCCGGCCGAGCTGTGTGTTCATCTCTGCCCATGTTCTCCTGGACAGCTGAGGGGCTGGGACCCGGGGGTGAGGTGGGAGGTGGCCCACCTCCCTGGAAGGCATCTCACTACCACCCCCCAAAACCAGAATTTCCTACTGCTCCAGGACCCATTCAGGCTCCAGGAGGCTCACCTGTGAGGTCATCAGACTGGAGGCCGACGGTTCCCAGGACCAGAGGAGGGCTCCTGGGCAAATCACCCACGGGGATGCTAAGGGACACCACTGTGACCAGCTCTGCCCAACTCCAAGAGGAATGCCCTCCTGTCTCAGACACGCTGGGCCGGGCTTATTGCTCTTCTCTCAGAAAGAGGCTCTGCTCACGCTCTCGGTTACATGAGGAAGCAGCATGGGCCTCCCTTCTGTGCTCTTTGCTGGTGCTCCTGTTAATGGAGGAGCAGACCTGTTTGTACAGAAGATGCCCTCCTGCACCTCGGTTCCTGCTTGCTTGGCGATGTAGTTAAGGAGGCTGACATTGCTTCAGGGGCCCGACTCCAGGAGCCCCTGCCGGTCAGGTGAAGACTCCCAGGTGATTGGAGGTGGAGGTGGAGGTGGGGGTGTGGTGGGGGGGGGTGTGGTGGGTGGGCAGGACGTTTCCGCCAAATCGGAAGGGAGTCGCCTCTCAGTTCTAGACAGTGGGGTGAACTGTGGACGGAAGACTGGTCTCCAGCCAGCTCTTGAGCCGTGAGAATGTTTTCTGGTCTGAGCAGAGAAGAAGCACTTTTCGGGCAAGAAGGCTGGTGCTAGAGGCCGAGGATGGACCGTACACACACCGGAAATCATCTCATCTGGGAGTAATTCTGACAGGGTGGCAGGAAGCCGGGAAGGCAGGGACTCCGGGGAAGAAAGCTCAGCCCCAGGGCTGCTAACGGCTCCCAGAGTGGCCAGCCTCTGACCTACTTCTTCAGAAGCCCTGCATCAGCGCGGATTCCTGGAGCCGGAGCCAGGCTTGGATGGGGGCCGAAGTGGGAGCAGGGCTCCCTCTCGTGGCCTGTGAGCATTCGGTCATGGAGGAGGGAGGGGGCCCAGGAGGCTGGGTTGACCGCAGCCCTTTCCCGAGAACTCGCTTCCTATGCTGTTGTCTGTGTTCCTTTGTTTCCAGTGTTTTTTTTCTTTTCTTTTCTTTTTTTTCATTTCAAAATAAGGTTTATTTGGAATGCTGCTGCTGCTGCTAAGTCACTTCAGTCATGTCCGACTCTGTGCAACCCCATAGACCGCAGCCCACCAGGATGCTCTGTCCCTGGGATTCTCCAGGCAAGAATACTGGAGTGGGTTGCCATTTCCTCCTTCATTATTTGAAATAACTTTCTTTAATAATTCTACATTTTTATTCTGGGGAATGCACAGGTATAGACAACACGGTCTTCACCATTTATTGAAAAGGTGTAGTCTTTGTAGTAATTTTTGTATTAATTAGTTTTTTGTATTAGTTTTTGTATTAATTAGTTCTTTGTTTTAATAATTCTATATTTTTATTCTGGGGAATGCACAGGTATAAACAAAATGTTCTTTACCATTTATTGAAAACGTGTAATCTTTGTATTAATTATTTTTTGTATTTTTGTATTAATTAGTTTTTTGTATTCATTTTTGTATTAAGTAATTTTTTGTATTCATTATTGTATTAATTAGTCTTTGTATTAATTCAAAAAGATAAGCAGCTTCTTTCCTGTAAAGAATTCTCACCGCACTTGAACTCAGACTCTGGAGTACTCAGTAGAGAGGAGTCTGGAATGGCCAGCCAGAATCAGTCAGTCAGTTTTCTTTCCTCTCAATCAGATACGTGAGATAGGAACTCTAGTTCTAAATATTAGGAAAGAGAGGGAATATGACAGCCTGCTGCAAACTTCAGGAGCAGGCAGGACGCGCTGAGTGGAACGTGCCATCCCATCCACCTCTGTTCTTTCTCTCCCTCTGCAGGACGACTTCCTCCTGATCCATTATGATAAAGGGCCCTGCAGGAACAAGCTGGGCCACTCCAGGGCGTCTGTCATCTGGCATCGGACACAGGTAGGAGGCGGCACGCCTGGGGTTTTGATCTCGGGGACAGAGACACAGAGAGAGAGAGAGAGAGAGAGAGAGAAACAGGACTTGTGTGTGTCATTTCCAGAAGACTTGCCAGCTGGACAAAGATCTCCCATATAGAAAAACAGCTAGTAAATGCAGTAGCTGCCAGAGTTTTTCCTGGACCGAGATTATGCTTTTGGTAGGCCTTTCTAACATGAATGGTGGTGGTGGTGGTTTAGTCGCTAAGTCATGTCCACCTCTTGCGATCTATGGACTATAGCCTTCCAGGCTCTTCTGTTCATAGGATTCTCCAGGCAGGAATACCGGAGTGGGTTGCCATTTCCTTCTCTAGGGGATGTTGCTGACCAAGGAATCGAATCCAGGTCTCCTGCATTGCAGGCAGATTCTTTACCTAACATGAATACGCCCCATGTTTTAGCACGCGGTGGGTCTTCAACATCAGCCATCCGATTGCTTGTGCCTACTCCTGGCCTTGCTCATGACCTACTGTGCATGGTCCGTCCTTGCTGGCTCTTACTGTAGAGCTTCCCATAGAGGCCCCGGGTGAGCACGTTAGTCACAGGGAAGGATGAGAGGGAAGGGATGGAAAGGTCCCCGCACCGTGATGTCTGTGCAGCTGGTCGGTGGGGTTACTCATACTTTCAGCAGATGTTTACTTCCTCCTGTGTGCCTGGCGCTGTTCTAAGAGTTGGAAACTCTAGTGAAGGAGATCAGTGGAGCTTTCCCTTATGGCCGCACATCTTCTGTAGGGACAGTGAGCCAGGAGCAGCATATGGTGTGAATTCAGATGTAGGGAAGGGGCGATTGGGAGGGGTCTTTAGATGGTGCGGCCCGGAAGGCTTCTTGGAGGTGGTGCCTATGGCCAGGGACTGAGTGATGGGGAGCTGGTGGTGGGAGTAGGTGGGACAGGGCAGAGGGGACTGTCCAGCCAGAGGAGGGACAGTTCATACAGGGGGACAGTCTAGGCAGAGGGGATAGAGTTGGGCTGAAGGGCGGAAGTGTGGCATGGAGGTCCGTGCGGACAGAGCAGGAGGAGGTAGCAGTGGTCAGAGATGATCAGGGTGGACCCCATGGGCATTGCAGGCCACGGTATGATGTTCAGGTATGCTGCAGGCGTGGAGGGAAGCCCCTGAGGGGACCAGCAGGCAGGTGTCAGTGCAGGCCAGCTCCTGGGGTAGGGAAGAGCTTCAGTTGGGCTCCAGCCTTGTTCCCGGCAAGTCTCAGCACAGCCCCGAGGCAGGCCATCTGGGAGTCGCAGAAACCGAGTCTCAGGCGGTTTCCTAGAAACAGAGACGGGCTGCCTGTAACTGTGCTTCTCCCGTGATCTCCACTGTAGACCCCCTGGCAGGGCCAACGGGTCTTTGGCCGGCCGATGGTAGACAGTCCGGCTTTGTACCTGTCCTCTCCGCCTGGTAGAGAGGCGGGTGCTGCAGACAGTGTGTCAATAAAGGCCCGTGGCTGCATTCCAGGAAATCGCTTTTAAAAAGCAGGGGCTGGCGTTGACTGGGATGCAAGCTGGGCAGTTCTGAGTGCACTAAAACCCATAAACTGGGCATTAAGTGGCTGAGTTGTAAGGTATGTAAGTTATAGCTCCATAAAGTTGTAAGAACAAAACAAAGCACAATGGACTGTGAACTCCATCTGGCCCGAGGGCCAGTCTGTTGACCTCAGTGTGAGAGTGGATTTGAGCTGCATTGTATTTTGCCTTCCGGGCCAGCACGGCCAGCTCCAGGGCTCCCCCGCCCTCTCTACACTGGAATAAGACACCGAACAACAGAAATAGACTCTCACGCAGTTCTAGAGGCCAGGAGGCTGAAATCGAGGTGTGGGCAGGGCCTCTCTCCCTTGGAACCTGTAGGAGGGTCCCCCTGCCTCTTCCAGCTCCAGGTGGGGCCCTGCGATCCCAGGTGTGTCCCTCCGGCACTTCACCTTGTCTCTGTGTCCAGACGTCCCTCTTGGTGAAGACACCAGTTGTAATGGATTAGGGTCCGTCCTGGGAATGTCATCTTAACCTGATTCCCTCTGTAAAGAATTGAAGAGCCTCTTGATGCAAGTGGAAGAGGGGAGTGAAAAAGCTGGCTTAAAATTCAACAGTCAAAAAACTAAGATCATGGCATCCGGTCCCCTCTCTTCATGGCAAATAGATGGGGAGAAAGTGGAAACAGTGATAGATTTTATTTTCTTGGGCTCCAAAATCACTTTAGAGACTCTTGGACAGAAAGGAGATCCAGCCAGTCAATCCTAATCAACCCTGAATATTCATTGGAAGGACTGATGCTGAAGCCCCAATACTTTGGCCACCTGATGTGAAGAGCTGACTCATTTTAAAAGACCCTGATGCTAGGAAAGATTGCAGGGAGGAGGAGAAGGGGACGACAGAGGATGAGATGGTTGGATGGCATCACTGACTCTACAGACATGAGTTTGAGCAAGCTCCAGGTGTTGGTGATGGACAGGAAAGCCTAGTGTACTGCAGTTCAGGGTCACAAAGAGTCAGACTGAACAACAGCAATCTCCGTAAAGACCCTGTTTCCGAACCAGGAGCTGTTTTCTCTCCTTCCCGTCTCTCCCCATGGCTGGAGCCACAGCGAGCTTCCCAGGAGTGCCTGAGTGCCGGTGGAGATTGTCACCCTGTCTGATTACAAGGCTGGGCTGTGTGGTAACACCTCAGCCCTCATGCCTGTTAATTCTCAGGAATGAGTCTCGTGTTTCTGGGGTTGTGAGCGGAGCTGAAAATAGGCACTTGGAGAACAGGCCCTGAAGAAATGCAGAAACATGGACAGGGCTTCCCGGCCTCCATCATTATTGAGGAAGAAGCCTGTGGACACCTCCCACCAGCTCCTCTTGACCTCATCGGTCAGCACCTTCTAGGGGCAAATACTCAGCGCCAGCTCTGAGCAACCCCTGGAGCCACGTGGATGAGGGACACGCCCCTGATCTCAGGCTCCTCTCAGGGCTGGTGAAATTGAGCAGAGGCACCTTCAGTGTAAAGCAGGCAGGCTGCCAGCCCTCTGAACTCATCCACCCCCTGCCTTGAAACACACACACGCGCGGCCAGTGTTCTGAGAATTATCAGCGGGCCGTGGGGCGGGGGCTGGGGGCAGGCTCCATTGTAGTTTTGGTCTCTTTTGCGGTGTCAACTCTCCTGGGATAGCCGTTTCAAGCTGCCAGGGTGATGCCATTGCATGGAGAGCTGGGAAGAGGCATGGGAGCAGCCCCCTGTATCCCCAGACACAGCCTCTCTGACCTGGCCTCCGAGCATCGGGCCATGGTGCGGCCGACACTCACGCCGCGTTCAGGGCCCAGTTTCAATGAACGTAATGTGTTCTGATTGTTCTACCCTCGCTTTGACTTGGCTTACCGCTACCAAGCCCTGGAGCTGCGTTGAAGAACTCTCTCTAGGGGAGAGGACTCAGAACCTCCCGGACTCCACTGGACCGGTTCGTCCCATACTCACACATTGGACATTTGTGAAGGCAGAGACTCTGGGCTCTGCTTGGGGGCTGGTGATGGTCACACAGATCAGGCTCTGCCCTGATGAGTGGGTGCCTTGAGAAACAGTCTGATTAACCACTCCTTTAAATCAGGGTTTGCCCGGGGTGAAGGGTCCTTGTTTCACGTGATTCCCTCTTTATCCTCTGTCCCCACAGTGTATCATTTCTGTCTGACATGTTTATAAAATGCTAAGTGATGATTTTTGTTGTGAGATATTTGCTTCCTGTCCGATTCTTTTCTGTTGGCTGACTTCCTTCTGACTATACCTGTTTCCTCCTTTTATAATGGAAGTGGGTCCTGGCTGTTCGCCACTCAAAAGCCGATAAAGAGGCCAGGTTGATTGGAAATAAAGTTTGCTTTATTTTGGAAGTTGGCAATAGGGTGGGGTGGGAGGGCGAAGGGTGGACACCTGTCCAAAAGCTGGCTTTCCCCCCACCCTCAGCAATCAGGGGACACGAGCTTTTATACACAGAAGGAGGGGGCAGAAACAGCACAGTCAGCTCTATCTGTCACCTTCACGTTGGTCATCGGTGGTCTGACCAGCGTCATCTTGATTGTTCTAAGTACAGTTAATCTTTAGTTCCAAGGTTGGTTGGTTCCCATCTCCTTGAGGACAGTTGTCAGAACTGTGGCAGCTCAGGTCATGACTGCAGTCCAGTCATCATGTAATTAACTCCTCCACCAGGTGGGGGGTTCAGTATCTACAAGACAGCTCACAGGACACGGCTCCGAATATTATCTCTAGCCCTTGAGGAGGAACTGAAGGTCCTTGACTTTGCTTAATGCCTTAAACTGTTGTTGTTTGGTTTTCTTTGATTGTTTCCCTTTGTTTCTGCGTAGTCTCACTTCTCTGATCAAACGTGTTCTTTGGCTAACATATTTCCACAAACAAAAGGCAGACAGAGGATGTAGGGCTGGGGCGAGGACCTTCAGGGTCCTGCTTTGTTTCACTGTGACCAATTGGGAATGACTGGGTAACCTAGCTGGTTCGATAGCACCCCGAGAAAGAGGCAAGGTAGACGGAGTGAAAGCAGGGGTGTCTTATTGACCAAGGATGTGAGCATCTGGTCAAGGGTTTTGGTCTGTTTTTGATGCAAGAGTCCCTGGCTCCCTGGAGAATGAGAGTGTGTGTTCCCAGTGGCTGAGGTGGTTCAAAGTGCCCTGCAGATCAGCGATGCCTTCTTGTGTGTTTTACGTATTCTGAAATAGACATGTGTGTGATTTTATCAGAGTGTGATCTGAATTCAGACATCACAATTGCACTACTGACGTTAAATTCAGACAAATGGACTTAGCTAGCTCTTCAGAAAGCATGGACCGTTATCATGAGCACAGTCTAATTTATAAACACCATGTGATGTGTGTATGTGTGTGTGTGCGTGCACGTGTGTGTGTGCAGGTGTGTGCATGTGCCTGTGATAGTTTTCAGGTAAAATCAGAAGTCAAGGGACACTTTCGTTCACCTCGCTGTGATGCTGTAGCACTGTAGCATATTATCATATTTCAGAGCTAATACTAACCCTCAGAGATGTTTTACTTCATTTGTTTATCATTGAGAAAACTGCTTCCTAGGTGGCGCTAGTGGTATAGAACCTGCCTGCCAAGGCCGGAGACAGAAGAGACACGGGTTCAATTCCTGGCTAGGGAAGATCCCCCGGAAGAAGGAAATGGCAGCCCACTCCAGTATTCTTGCCTGGAGAATCTCCATGGACAGAGGAGTCTCGCGGGCTCCAGTCCATGGGGTCGCAAAGAGTCCGACATGACTGAAGTGACTTAGCACGAAGCCCAGAGAGGTGAACACACTGAGTCAGAATTGGAACCATGAGCCCCTGGGTTTGCGTATTTACCGCTCTGAACACTAGGTGGCAGATGAACTCCATCTTCAGTTCAGATTTCTGCTGTAGCAGCTGATGGAGGGAGCCAGGTAAAGGGCAACCTCCCAGCTTCTCTGTCCAGCTTCCCTCCCTGATTTGAATGACAGCCTGTGTACACTTGAGGCTTATTTCCTTTGGTACGTACTCATCCCTAGGGGTAAACGCATGTTTTAAACCAAATCAGCATTTGTAACAGTACATATTAGACTTTAAACTCCAGGAATAACACAGGTCTTATTGTTCAGTCACTCAGTCATGTTTGACTCTTGGTGACCCCATGGACTGCCGCATGCCAGGCTCCCCTGTCCTTCACTATCTCCTGGAGTTTGCTCAAACTCATGCCACATCATTTCTGGTCACTCCCTAATGCACTGGGGTATACCTTTCTGCTCTCCCACATGGAGTGCCTTCTCCCAGTCGTTCCAGTTTACCACCTGTCTCCTCGTAAGCCTTATAATCTCAGCCGTTTCCTGTTGCACACTCTTCTGCCCATGGCTCATGTATGTGTCCGGCTGCGGGTTTCCTTTACGCCTGGAACCTGATAACAGTTTTTGTAAACTGTATTATTATCAGCTGTAATCATGCTGTCTTTCTACCAGACTGGGTGGTAGCCGAGAGCCAAGGTCTTATGTGCCTCTGTGTTTTCAGCATCTAATACAGTGTTGGGCTCAGAGGATGCTTGATGGCTAACTGAATCTGTAATTGAATGGATGTTTGGTTACTTTGATGAAAGGAGGGAAAGGGAAAGGAAGAAGAAAGGGGGAAAGAGAGGGAGAATGAAAGGAAGGAAGTGAAGGGAAAGAACTATGGGCAGATGGATGGATGGGTGAGTGAATGATGGATAGATGGATGGTGGGTGGATGATGAGTGGGTGAATAAATGGGTTGATGGATGAATGAATGGATGATACAGGTTGTAGATAGATGGATAGATGGATGGACAAGTGGAAGGAGAGATGATGGACGTATGGAAAGATGGATGGATGTTGTGTGTATAATGGATGGCTGGTTGGATGGGCAGATGAGTGGGTGCATGGATGGATGGCTGGATAGATGGTGGATATACGTGGGTGGATGATGGATAGATGGGTGGGTATAGGTGAATGTATGCATGTGTGGATGGATGGGTGGATGGATGGACGGATAGATGAATGGATATAGGTGGATAGAGGTGGATGGGTGGATGGGCGGATAGATGAATGGATATGGGTGGATGGGTGGATAGAGGCGGGTGGATGGATGGCTGGATAGATGGTGGATATACGTGGGTGGATGATAGTTAGATGGGTGGGTATAGGTGAATGTATGCATGTATGGATGGATGGGTGGATGGATAGACGGATAGATGAATGGATATGGGTGGATGGATGGATAGAGGTGGGTGGATGGATGGACGGATAGATGAATGGATATGGGTGGATAGAGGTGGATGGGTGGATGGGTGGATAGACGAATGGATATGGGTGGATGGGTGGATAGAGGCGGGTGGATGGATGGGTGGATAGACGAATGGATATAGGTGGATGGGTGGATGGAGGCGGGTGGATGGATGGGCAGATAGATGAATGGATATAGGTGGATATAGGTGGGCAGGTGGATGGAGGGCTGGGTGGGTGGATGGTGGCTGAGTGGGTGGCTGTGTGGCTCATGCCTGTGCAGCCTGCGGGCCAGCCCCCTCACCCTCTGCTCCTGTCTCCGCCTTGCAGGTCGTGGGCATCTTCGCTGGCTTCGGGCTCCTGCTCCTGGTGGCCTCCCCTTTCCTGCTCCTGGCCACTCCGTTTGTGCTTTGCTGCAAGTGCAAGTGCAGTAAAGGTGACGATGACCCTCTGCCCACCTAGAGAGCGGCGCAATGCTGGAGCAGGACCCCCGCCTGCGGGAAGCGTGGTTCCCCCACCCCACCCCGCTGTCCCCCTCTCACTAAACATCTCTCTTGCCTTATGTGCCCCATTGAGCTTCACAGTGTCACACCAGGACGCCGTGATTCCAGGGACTGATGTCAGGTCGTCGGCTGAGGCCCCAGGTGCAGTCACCCCCGGCATGGGAGGCAAGGCCGGCGTGGGTGGGGCGTGTCGCACAGGGTGGGTCTCTGCAGACTCGCCGAGGGAGGTGCTGTGCAGAGCGCCCCCCACCCCGGCGACGTTCTCCCTGTCCCGCTGGACCGGGACCCTCCATGTTGCTGAGGGGACTTCCTCATGCAGAGTGCAGTCTGTCTCCTCCCTGGCTTCGAGCTGGCGCCTCCTCGTGGCTGAGAGAAGTCCTTTGAGGATCGTGCTCCACTTCAGACAGAATCCGAGTGTTCTGACTTGAGAAAAGCACTCTGTTTATGACAACTCTTTTTATTACTAATGACATTTAGTAAAATCCTTTTTAGAAGGCGTTTCCCACCCCCCCCACCCCACCCACAACCGAGTAGTGAAAAATCAACACGGTGCATCGAAACCATTGTATGCCTTCTCTTGAGATGTGCAGTTTTAAGAATTTATGGTTAAATGGCCTTTCTGGCTTGGCCACTTTGCAGGAGATTTAGGAAGCCTTGCGTGCTCTTTTTGTCTTTTCTTGACGCTCGTGGAGACTTTTTGGATTGCTGTACGCTGTGTACTGTTATCAGCGCGTTTCCTGTATCTTTAAACAGTTGCGTTTCTTTAAACATACTGATGCATTTAAAGGAACATCTCCACCCTAGGTTCGCCTTTTGTTTTCCTCTCTCTGGTGATTCAGGTCCGCTCACAGGGCTCCTCTCTGTTCACCCAAGGATCAGCAAATATTTTTTCATGTCTTCAGAAACCAAATGTTTTACTTGGTAATAGTTTTGTCGAGAATCCCTGTGGTTTGGCTGCAGCGTCAGTGCCCTCAAGCAGACAAAACCAATCAAATAGTGACCCTGAATTCTGGGGGAAGAGCTTCCTGGCAGGGGGCTGGGGGGACAAGCTTCTGGATGTTCAGTTTTTGAAATGACTGAGTTATTCTGGAGAAATCATCTCTCTTACACAGTTCCAAGTCCCGCTGCTTACCCTTTTGCCCCTGCTGAAAAAAAATCTTCTGCTTCACTTAGTTGCTCTGATTGAGGCGGCATTCCCACTTGGACTTTTACAGCTGCGTGTGACCGTGACCAGGGCAGGCGGATGCCCGGATCAATAACACATACCGGGCTCCACAGGTTAACTTTGGGTTATGTGTGCTTTACAGACTGTTGACTTTACTGTGGCTTTTAAAGAGCACACTGATTTCATCCAGCTTAGGACTTCTAAACATAGTGGGCGATTGTTGTGGATTTATCACGGTGGAACTTTTTAAAACTTATTAAGCATTCCACGAAAGAGTAAAATGAAAATGAAGTCTTTTATCTCTGCTGTTTGCTTATGTCAGGCATATTTGTACAGCGTGGTGGTTTGTATCCTTGACTTCTGCGTTTGTGTATCCATCTCAGGTCCTCGATTACCTTCTCGTAGAGCAATGACTTTTATTTCTTAACATTTAATCAGCTTAGGAGAAATAGGATCACTCTTTCCCTCTAGGATTTATTTTCTTTTTAAAACTGAAGCCATTTTAGGGAGCCAGTCTGTGTCAAAATTATGTGCAGAACAGCCTCCATATAATTGCAGTTTGAAAACTCACTAACAATAAAAACATGCCCAGGGCCATCTGCCTGGATGAAGCCTGGGCACTGAGTCTCTGTAGCTGGAGGTGCTGCCATCAGGGTCAGGCCTGGGGGTGGGGAATGGCTTTTCTGGAGAGAGTGACAGCGCCCTGGGGCCTGAAGATGAGCTGGGTGGCCCAGGCTTGAGAGCTTACTGCGATTTGCGAATGCCCTTTAAAGTCCTCATGGAAGACAGCAGGCTCGCGGCCTGTGTCCAGTGGTCCACGGGGCAGAGCTTCCCATCCCAGATCATCCTGTCTGTACTTGCTGCTGCCCGTCGCGCCCAGGGGTCCAGGCAGTAGTGCCCCTTCCTTCAAGGTGGGGACCAGAGCTGTTGGAAACACTGCCTTCCCTGGGCCAGAGCTCAGGTCCTTTTGTTCCGAGCAGGCTGGGCCGCCTGTTCTCCTGGGGGAGTCCATGGGTAGACCCTGCACATGCAGAGCCCCTGCCAGCCCTGAGCCTTTAGCTCTGACACTTCGCCACACATGGTGCGACCCAGGTAGGACACACCGGGATTCTGGGGTCACCCGGGGTCTGAGTCACATCTGCTTGCTCTGAGTTTTTACATCAAGCCTGCCTGAGAGTGCTCGGTGTGATTTAGGAAAAGAAAGAATAAAGCTGTCCGTTCCCTAGAAAGACACTGGCAGGGTCGCCTTGAGATCCGTTCGGAGATGTGCAGCATCACCATCCGACTCCTCTCCTCTGAGTGAGGAATGCCGTCCCTGTTGTTCGTGGGGACGCAGGACGGCCCGGGCCTGACGTCAGGTGTACACGGGACGTGGGAAGATGGCCCGCGTTGTGGGTTCTGACCTTGCCGTCACTCCCAGGAAAGCCTGGGTGTTTGACAGTGTGGATGTGGCTTTAATTGAAGATGACCTTTGACAGGTGGTGTTCACACTGGCCCTCTGCAAGCACACATCCGTTGATGCATTTAGAGGCCTTTAATTCTGAAGGGGGTGGGGAGGGGAAGAAGAACATGGAGATGGACCGTGGCTGAGTGCCCCTGGCCAGGTGGGGGCGACGGAGGGTGTGGTGATCTGAGTCCTTTGGGAACGGACGGCGCAGTGAGGTTTCACTGGCCATGCCTGGGCTCTGAGCGAGGCTCCACCCTGCGTCCTGTAGCCTGGCCAGCCCAGCTTCACCATCAGCACCGGGGACCAGTGCCTTCAGGGGCATCGTTGTAGATGGTCACTCAGCAGAGACCAACCCAGGACCTGAGCATAAAGAGAACCTTTTAAGGCCCGAATGCTGGCCCATCAGTGTTTCCTCCACCCCCCGGGAGGAGCTAAGAAACAACGTCTGCTCCCTCTGGCATCTTTTTAAAGGGGAACAGATTCTCTTTACAACATACTGTTTCTTAAAACCAGTTTAAGAACCAGACCAATTCCTGATTAGCACATAGGACCCAGGGAAAGGGGCTTATCAGATATGCAGAAATTACTCCAAGATGATTTTATCTTTTTCACCTGTGTTCCAAAAGTTACAAGTTGTTTTGCAAATTAGAAGAGAGTGTTTTCCCTTGGTTGTCTTTAAAAATGAGAGTTCTGGAAAGAACCAGGGTGGGTTTTTTTGTTTGTTTTGTTTTGTTTTTGGTCTATTTCTCACCTTCTCATTGATTAATAAATACCTGTCTATGTATATATAAATCGCAGTGAAATCATCAAGGGAAAACATTTTGCATGTATAAAGCTTCCTGAAGGTCTCTCAAAAATACCAAAGCTTGTTTATTCCTTATCATTAACCCAAGCCCTTATGAAAGTAAACAAAATGAAGAGCTGTGACTGGTGTTGTCAAAAATGCCAGCTGGAAAGAAGGGGGTGCATGAAAGCAGAATGACTGATGCGTCCCGACCCAGAGAGCCTGCTGTTTGGGGGCACCAAGCCCATGCTCACCCCTCTTTAGTTTGCACAGTCCTGTCTTCCGAGATTCCAGCAGCCTTCAGGGAGGGGTAGGTACCCGACCTTTCCCTCATCTCGCACTCATTTTGCCGTGGGTGTGTTCTCCTCTTGTGTAAAAGCATGCATGAATGGGTCATGCACATGTATACGCTGTGTATTTGACAAGTGGTGGTAAAGACAAACAAACAACAAAAAAAACCAAAACAAGTTTGGTTTGTGTTTTCGAAATGTCCATACATTTTCTGCCACTCACACTGTGATGTATAAAAGAGCTGTTTGAACGCCTTTTAATGTCGTGTTTTGTACTTTGGAATCGTGTAGACAAGTTTGATTTGTAATTTCAATACATATTTTAAGTGTATTGTGTCTTATGTAGTTTGTCCCCCACCCCTTTAGAAGGGATTTCTTTTTAAAGATATTTTGGCTGGAATACAGGTTACTTTTGTAAATCCTGTCTGGCTCCATCTTTCTTAACACTCTTGGTTGACTGCTGGCTTGAAGATTGAAAATATTGTGAGGATTGGAGGTGGACGGGAGAGGGTCCTTATGCCACTGGGAACACAGCTTTAAAAAAAATTGAGTTATAATTAACATGCAGTAGGATAATGTTATGGGTGTACTGCATTGTGGTTCAGTATTTTTATACATTATGAAATGATCACCAACAGTAACACCAGCAACCATTTGTCACATGGTACCTGTGACTGTATAAAGGTGTTTCAGTCTTACTGACTATATTCTCTATGTTACATTACATCCCAGAACTTGCCTTACAGCTGGAAGTGTGTGCCTCTTCATCTCCTTCACATGTTTTATCTACCCCCCAGCCCCCTCCCTCTGGCAACCACAATTGTTGTATGTAACTATGAGTCTATTTCTGCTTTGTCTCCTTTGCCCATTGCCTTTGTTTTGTAGATTTCACGAGTAAGTGAAATCACACAGTCTTTGGGTCTCAATGTCTATGACTCATTTCACTTAGCGTGATACCCTTCAGGCACATCTGTATACGCCAAGGTTTTCTGTCTTGGGAAGGTCCTCAACTCTCTCGAAGCCAAAATCATGTGGGGTGCTGGGTAAGTAAGCCCCACACTTGTGCCTTCTCCAGGAAAATGACATTAGAAAGCGCTTCAGCCTCGGTTCTCGGCCTCCATCCATGGAGACAAGTACTTAGAAAACTACCAAAGTTTATGGGAGTGTCGTAAGAATCAGTGATCATCCTGTCATTGCTAGAAAAAGAGAGTAAACGTGGGTGCTGTGTTTCATAGGAGAAAAAATTAGCAACTCTTGAGTATTCCACCTTGATTTTCCTGGAAGAATATATATACTTCACTTATTAACATAAAATGAAAGGCTAGGAAAGGGCAGTTAGTTACCTGTCCTGTGGCTACTGTTTAAAACCCATCTCGGCTTCCCTGGTTGCCTCAGTGATAAAGAATCCGCCGCCAATGCAGGAGATGCGGGTTCGACCCCTGGTCCGAGTAGATCCACGTGTCGCGGAGCATCTGAGACACCACTGCAGAGCCCGAACTCTGAGCCGAGGAGAGACAATGGATGAACCCAGGCGCCCGGGAGCCCATGTTCCACAACAAGAGAAGCCACCACGATGAGCAGCCCTTCCACCGCAGCGAGTCAGTGTTCCCCACTTGCCGCTGCCAGATAAAAGCCCACACGGCAACGAAGACCCAGCATGACCAAAACTAAGTAATTAAAAAGTAAATATTAGCCATCCTTAGACTCTGGAGATGCGGGTGCAGGCAGGAGTATTCTGTGAGCGGGTGACCCGTTGCTGGCATTGAAGACACGGTGTCCCTGCTTATGGGGGCTCCTCGTCTGGAGGGAGGCCGATCTGTGGGTCAGAGATCGGGGCAAGGTGTGGCCAGGGCCCTGGTGGCTGCCCCGTGGTACTGCAGCCAGGATGGGTGGTCAGGGAGGGCTGTGGGGAGGGTGAGGTGTGTGCACTGGGTCTAGCAGGTGAGGAAGCATCGGCCAAGCAGAAATGAGGGAGTGGCCCAGTCCAGCAAGTATAAGGACTTTGATGGGCACGCTGGGGCTGGATGGCCACTCAGGGGTCCCCGCTCGGGAGGCACAGCTGGCAAAGCTCCAGGGCTTCATTCTAAAGCTGTGTGTTGGGGGGGACGCGTCAGCTTTCTAGGGCTGCCACGACAGAGCCCCACAAACAGGGCTGAAACAACAGGAATGTCTTCTCCCTTGCTTCTAGAGGCCAGGGGCCCATGGTCCGCAGGAAGCAGGGTGGCTCCTGAGAACCCGGAGCGTGGACCCATGCCAGCCTCCCTCCCAGCTGGGCTTTGCCAGCATCTCGGGCAGCCCCAGGCTTGTGCGGGCCACCCCCTGGTTTCACCTTCTCATGCTCTTTCTCCTGTGTGCCTCTCCGTCTCTGTGTCCACATTTGCTTCTGTGAAGACCCCAGCCATTGGATTAGCCCCCTCCCCAAGTCCAGGGTGACCTCAAGCTGACCATCGTCAAAGGCCCTGTTTCCAGATGAGATCACAGTCACGGGCACTAGGGATGGGGATTCCAGCATGTTTTGGCACAACTGCTCAGCCCGTGACAGGGAGCATGGTCCGTGGGTGGGACGACCCTGCCCAAGTAGAGGCCAACCCGAGAAGGCAGACAAGAGTCAAAGGCAGGGGGTTGCCAAGCTTCCCCAACCCCAAAACAGCCCTGCCCCACTCCAGTTGGACCTCAGGTCTTCAAGCTGACCTGGAAGTTGGGAATCGCCCCAGAGGACACTCTGCTGAGGAGCAACTGCTTTTAAGCAAAATATATCTGCGTGTGTGTGTGTGTACATGGTGTGCGTGTGTGTCTGTGTGTGTGCACGCTGGTGCATGGACTTGTTCTCCCCACAAAGAATGCTCTTCTCTGTGCCTGCACTCGCGCACATCACAGACTCTTAGGGGACTCAAATTACGGGGAGTGGGCAGGTGTGGGTACTGACCGCAGGCTTGTGTGTGTGTGTGTGTGTGTGTGTGTGTGGAAGGTTGCTGTGCCCGGGTCCTGGGGGAGAGCATAGCTGTTGATGTGGCCAGACCCCAGACAGTGTCAAATGCTCTGTCATTTAAAAATGGCCATTCCCGCTCATTACTGGAGCTTTCACAACCCACTCCCTTTCTGGCATTACGCAGCCGCGTGTTTAGGGGTGAGGCCGACGTCCAGTGGGAGGCTGAGCATCATGGTCAGGAGTGTGGCCGCGGCCCGCAGGGCGCCCTGGGCTCCAGTCTCCGGTGGGTGAATTCTTAGGCCTGTGTCTTACCAGGGCATCCTTTTCTTCATTTGAAAGGGAGGGTTAAAATCCTTCACAGGACTTTTTTATCTTGCTTTTTTAAATATGTCTTTATTTAAGATTTTTATACAAAAGAAATCAGTTTGGGAAGTTTCGGGAAAGTAGACTCAATTGTTTTATCCAGGAATTTTTATCTTGCTTTTTTCAGTATTTATTTATTCAAAATTTTTATACAAAAGAAATCAGTTTTTAAAGTTTCAGAAAAGTAGACTCAATTGTTACTTTTATCCAGGGATTTAGGACATTAATATTGTAAATACAGGTTTTTTTCTTGTTTGCATCAAGTCTGACGTAGTAGAGACTGTTAGGAGCTTGTCAAATGGAGGAATAAATTGCCCTGTGTGTGTGTGTGTGTGTTTATTGGAGGAGTGTCAGTTGCTTGGGTCACTCAGTTAAATCAGCCATTAAGTTTGAACTGGAGATGGACAGACCGTCTAGAGGCGGAAGTCTCACCCTAGATGTGTTAGGAATCAGGCCCCTTGGGTGATGAATAGGCCAGGCAGTTTGCTCTCTCCATGCAGGTGTTGATTCGAGTGCTCCCAAGTCTGCCAGGACTGTGATCCCCACAGCGCAGTGAGAAAGGGGCTCTGGGAGAACTGGCCATCCCGTAGGACATGGCAGCCGGTGGGGGACGGGTCTGGCCTGCTGGACTCATGTGTTGCCCATCACACCATTTTCGTATCTTTCCTTTCTTGATCCACTCTAAACGAAAGTATCATGTATATGTTGTGTATTGTAACATTATGCAAATATATTACCATAAATCACACTGCATAGTCTATTATAATATATGTGGTAAAAGTGTTAGAAACAAAGTCAGTTACTTTCTAGGAAAGTGCAGGGCAGGGCGAGGGAAGGAAGGGGACACCCTTTGGAGATGCCTCAGCCCCACCTGTAATGTTTATTTCACACACTAGATATATAACTGAGCTCTATAGCATTCAGGTTTTATTTTTATTTTTAATATAGCTGAAAAGTGCATGGGTGTTCATTACACTATCCTTTCTACTTTTTTTTTGGATTTTTAATTTCTTAAGAGTTAGATTTTGACCCCAGCCCTCCCACACTGCTCCTTATTTATGCTTTTAAAATTGTAAGACATTATCATCTCCCAGGAGTGTGGGTTCTCTGGTGTAGCTTTAGGAAGAGACAGAAGAACTTGCCTTTGAAGGACTAACAGATTCTTGACTCCTCCGACCTCATGGGGGGAATCCCTAGGGTGGGGGGTGGCCAGGGGAGACACTCCCAGCCTGCAGCATCTTCTCAGCAGATCTCTCTCTCTCCTCAGCACCTGAATTCTGCACACAGACCAGAGCACATGAGCAGGTTTCTCTCCTCAGGGATTGCAGCCACAGGGTGCAGAGATGTGAAGGTTACACCTGCCCCGAAGCTCAGTGAGAGCAGAGAGGAGCAGCTTTCTGCTTGAGCAAACTCCTGGAAGAGATGGGATTGTGGGGGGACAGGGGGGGTCAGCACAGACAGGAAGAGAAGAGCATCCTCCCATCCCCACGGTGATCAGAGCCACAGAAGCAGGTTTCTGCTGAAACAGGTAACGTCCTGCATAAGGACCCACGTGTACCATTGTGTATGGAATATCTAGTTAGAGCTAGCACTTTTCTGTAATCTTCTCTTTCCAACATTTATTTCATTAGTCTTTTCATTTCTCCTGTAGGGCCTTAAGAATTTCTTGAAAATGACTTCTGTGAAATAATTCCATATGCCTTTAAACTTGTTCAACATACTTTTTCAATGTTTAGTGAAATTGCAAAAGTCAGTTTAGATATTTGCAAACGGTGATAACTTCTTTTCTTTGATGCCCATGTGATTCCCTCCAGCTGGTATATTCCTGGAGTTGGAAGGAATCTCACTAGATGTCTATCTCCTTTACACTGAAAAGGTGGTTTTTCAGACCAGAGGCATGAAAGGTGCTTGAGAACTGCTAGAAACAAAATCTCAGGCCTCACCCCAGATCTACTGAGTTAGGATCTAGATTTCAGGGCGATTTCTAGGTGACTCTTTAGGCAGGTAAATAATCCACCTGCAATGCAGGAGATGCAGGTTCCATCTCTGAGTTGGGAAGATCCCCTGGAGAAGGGAATGGCAATCCACCCAGCATTCTCGCCTGGGAAATCCCATGGACAGAGGAGCCTGATGGACTACAGTCCATGGGGTCGCGAAGATTTGGACATGATTGAGTGACTAAACAACAGTATATGTGTATAAATATGTATATGTGTGTGCGACTGTGTGTGAGTGTGTAGATTAATCATAGGAGTGACGTCCTTGCCTTGGTTAGAAGCAAGTTCCAGGTGTTGAATTATACAGGGTGTGAGCATGAGTACGACCCTAGGGTCTTTCTTCCACGTAAACAGAAACTTGAGAAGCAATGATCAGATCTCATCTGTGACCACACTCTCACAGATGCAAGGACCTAAAGCTTGGCACCTGAAGCGCTTCATAAGTGACAGAGCTGGGTTTCCAATCCTCTCATCTGCTTTCACACCACACTCACCAGCTTCTGCACCCACTTGTTGTTCAGTCACTTAGTTCTGTCCAACTCTTTGCAACCCCATGGACCGCAGCACACCAGGCCTCCCTGTCCATTACCATCTCCCAGAGCTTGCTCAAACTCATGTCCATTGAATCAGTGATATCATCCAACCATCTCATCCTCTATTATCCTCTTCTCCTGCCTTCAGTCTTTACCAGCATCAGGGTCTTTTCCAAGGAGTTGGCTCTTCACATTAGATGGCCAAAGTACTGGAGCTTCAGCTTCAGCATCAGTCCTTCCAATGAATATTCAGGGTTGATTTCCTTTAGGATTTACTGGTTTGATCTCCTTGATGTCCAAGGGACTCTCAAGAGTCTTCTCCAACACCACAGCTGAAAAGCATCAATTCTTTGGCACTCAGCTTTCTTTATGGTCCAACTCTCATATCCATACATGATTACTGGAAAAACCATAGCTTTGACTAGATGGACCTTTATCAGCAAAGTAATGTCTCTGATTTTTTTTCTGCTTTTTTCCAACACCCACTGCTCCATCCAAACATCTCTTGCTGAAGTCACCAGTGACCACTCAGTCCATGCAGTCTCCATTCTGCTTTCCCAGAGACAGGTCTGTCCCTGAAAGAGCTTCACAAAGGAAGCTTGGTGGTGTCCCCAGTGGATGCAGGGTCTGTAGGTCCTTCAGTTCAGTCGCTAAGTCTTGTCTGAGTCTTTGCAACCCCATGGACTGCAGCATCCCAGGCTTCCTTGTCCATCACCAATTTCTGGAGTTAACTCAAACTCAAGTCCATTGAGTCAGTGATGCCATCCAAAAATCTCATCCTTTGTTGTCCCCTTCTCCTCCTGCCCTCAATCTTTCCCAGCATCAGGGTCTTTTCAAATGAGTCTGTTCTTCGCATCAGGTGGCCAAAGTATTGGAGTTTCTGCTTCAACATCAGTCCTTCCAATGAATATTCAGGACTGATTTCCTTTAGGATGGATTGGTTGGATCTCCTTGCAGTCCAAGGGACTCTCAAGTGTCTTCTCCAACACCTCAGTTCAAAAGCATCAATTCTTCAGTGCTTAGCTTTCTTTATAGGACCTTCAGTCATTCTCAAAGCCCACGGTAACCAAGGGTGCTGGATGACTCTTTTGTTCTCCACAAATTACAAAGGATTTGGCCAGACAAATACTCCAAGACCCTCTAGAGCCTTTCCCTTGTGCAGAAACTTCAGCCAGAATAAACCAACAGTGAGACAGAGGGAGAAAGCTCACAGCGTTTTTCTGGGACTCCAAATGAGTGCTACAGATTTAGCTCTGATTTTTCCAGCTCTCGCTCTCTAACCACAACCTCACTGTCCTTCACTGTTTCTCAAGCCACACCGGCTATGCCAGGAATCTTCTGCTCTGTCTTCTCACCTGGAAGAACTGTTGACCTCCTCTGGTGACCGTACTCAGATGTCCCATGCTATATAAAGGCTTTCTGTCAATCCAGCTACCAGCCCATTCCCACACCCCTGACCAGCACCTGGAGCCCCTCCATGTCCCCGTCCCTTATATTTCAAGATGGCACTTAAGATGCATTGCAATGGCCTGTTTGGCCTGAATGAAGATTCCTTTCTGGGATGTAGTTTCCACGGGAGAACTCAGGGCCTGAGTTTACATTTTGTTTTTCCTAATGTCTAGTATGTGGGCACCAAGTGATTTTTAAAAGAGTGGCTGCAAAAGAAAGAACCCAAAGACAAATAAAATAATATTTTGTTGACCTGGGCTCTACTAACATAGTGGCCTGAGTAGCCCTGTTCTATTCACCCTTGATATCCATGTGAGCTGGTCACAGAAATAAAGAGGCTGCCAGCATTTCAGACCTCAGTTTCATCATCAGGTCCAAATTAATTCCCAATGTCCAGGCAAAAGCAGAGCATGGCACTCTGACAAGTCATACCAGGTTCACTTATGTAAATATTTTTCTGCACAGTTTAATGTCTCTGAGTTGGGGGTCTGACTTCCAATGTCAGCACAGAGCCCTGGTGGGAGTATAACATTCCCACCAGGCTTCAGTTGAATATTTATGACTATTCTGTAGTAGCTGCCTTCTATTGTTCCTGGAAGGCTTTTATTGTTTAGAGAGTAATTAATCATATTCTGAGGGAAAATGCAGGAGCCAAGTTCCATGGTGAGGTTTACGATGGCTTTTCCTCCCCAGATGAGCAAAGTAATAACCTCAGCCAAAGTTTTCTCCCCAAGTTGCTTATCTCCTGTATGAATCTGCACCCATTTCCGTGGGCCAAGGTGGGAATCCATGACCACTCAGTCAGCTGAAGAAGGGAGTTTAGGTGTGAGTGTTCTGCTGTGGATTTTGTGAGCCTGCTCTCTGGAGTTCATGTGTGTGCTAAGTCACTTCAGTCGTGTGTGACATATTTTGACCCCATGGACTGTAGCCCGCCAGGTTCCTCTGTCCATGGGATTCTCCAGGCAAGAATACTAGAGTGGGCTGCCATATCCTCCTCCAGGGGATCTTCTCAACCCAGGGGTCGTACCCGGCTCTCATGTTTCCTGCATTGGCAGGAGGATTCTTTACCACGAGCGCCACCTATGATTTCCCACGTGGCTCAGATGGTAAAGAATCTGCCTGCGATGCAGGAGACCTGGGTTTGATCCCTGGGTCAGGAAGATCCCCTGGAGGAGGAAATGGCAACCCACTCCAGTATTCTTGGCTGGAGAATGCCATGGACAGAGGAGCCTGGTGGGCTACAGTCTGGGATCCCAAAGAGTCAGATAAAACTGAGCACTTTGGAGTTCATGATTTAGGTCAAATGCTGATCCTAGACTTGTATCTCACACTTATTTCTGGTAAGGCTGTTATAGCTCTTCATACCTCACCCAACCCCAAAATTAGAACCGTTTATAAAGTTTCAAAGGTTGATATGGGGGAGTTCCCACTTTGTGCATTCAGTTCAGTTCAGTTCAGTCGCTCAGTCGTGTCCGACTCTTTGCGACCCCATGAATTGCAGCACGACTCACATCCATTGAGTCAGTGATGCCATCCAGGCATCTCATCCTCTGTTGACCCCTTCTTCTCCTGCCCCCAATCCCTCCAAGCATCAGAATCTTTTCAAATGAGTCAACTCTTTGCATGAGGTGGCCAAAGTACTGGAGTTTCAGCTTTAGCATCATTCTTTCCAAAGAAATCCCAGGGTTGATCTCCTTCAGAATATACTGGTTGGATCTCCCTGCAGTCCAAGGCACTCTCAAGAGTCTTCTCCAACACCACAGTTCAAAATCATCAATTCTTCGGCTCTCAGCCTTCTTCACAGTCCAACTCTCACATCCATACATGACCACAGGAAAAACCATAGCCTTGACTAGATGAACCTTAGTCGGCAAAGTAATGTCTCTGCTTTTGAATATGCTATCTAGGTTGATCATAGCTTTCCTTCCAAGGAGTAAGTGTCTTTTAATTTCATGGCTGCAGTCACCATCTGCAGTGATTTTGGAGCCCCCAAAAATAAAGTCTGACACTGTTTCCACTGTTTCCCCATCTATTTCCCATGAAGTGATGGGACCAGATGCCATGATCTTCGTTTTCTGAATGTTGAGCTTTAAGCCAACTTTTTCACTCTCCTCTTTCACTTTCATCAAGAGGCTTTTGAGCATTTGACAGGCATTATCCTGATGCTGGGGAAGATTGAAGGCAAAAGGAAAAGGGGATGGCAGAGGATGAGATGGTTGGATGCCATCACAGACTCAATGGACATGAGTCTGAGCAAGCTCCAGGAGATGGTGTAGGACAGGAAAGCCTGGTGTGCTGCAGTCCATGGGGTCACAAAGAGTCAGACACGACTGAGTGACTGAACAATGAGAACAACCTATCAAGTACATATTAAACAATAGGCTTTTTCTCCATTTGACTGTGTAACATAAAAAAGAGATACTGTATCTGTTTGCTATTGATAATCATTCCTGAATTCAGTGGTTTAAAACAAGGAACATTCATCTTTGTTGTGAGTCTAGTGGTCACGCAGGAGGCTCTTCTTCCTGTCTCCCCAGAGCTCAGTCAAGCACCGTGATTGGCTTGGGTCACTCTGGTACAAGGTTCTGCTGGTCGACCACCAGCTTGGCTGTGCCTCATGCCATCTTCCCATTTCTGGCAAGTTCGGCAAGTCTTGTCCTCAGGCCGACCTGAACAGAGGTTGAGCAAAGAGAAGAAACAGGCAGGGTGTCTGGAGGTCTAGGCTTGAAAGAGTTTCACCTTAATTCTGCTACATATTTTTGGTATTGTTTTTTTTTTTTTTCCTTTTTCTTTTTTGCCAGGGCAAATCTCAAAAATGTTCCAGAGTTAAAAAGTAGGGAAATACTTTCTGCTTCCTGATGTCAGTGGCTGTAAAATCACATTGCAGAGGGGGATCAGGGGGCAGCCCCTGTGTAATCAGCCACAGATGTGTTCTTAGTTGATGACATGGGAAACTCAACAAAAAAAGAGATTAGCAAGGTGCTTTCACTTTTAAGGAAGAAAGGCCACGAAAGGCATTGCCTCTGTGGTAGGAAGGACATTATGGTCTCAAGTTCAAACAAGTTGATTACAGACAACTCAGGCAAAGAGTGAGATAAACAAAGAAAGACGAAGTCATACTCACCATGATGTCAGCCTGCATGGTGTGCAGTGAGATGGACCGGAGGAGGGAGGAGAGGCGCACACCCACTTTCTTGGTCTGGATCTCCACTAACCTGGAGGCAAACCCTGTCCTCTGGCCGAAGGACTGATCATGGTGAAACCCTGTCAACAGCCTCCTCAATCCCAAATCAGCTCAGATATGGTGTTTCTGATCCCGCCACCTATCAAAGAGGTCGTGATAGGGATGGGATAGTTTCTGGTAGGTCCTTGTGTGTGTTATGAATCCCCTCCTTTGTTTAGAAATTCTTCTTTGGGGGCTGGCAAAAATATATACTAAGGAAAGTGAAAGTTGCCTCAGTTGTGTCCGACTGTTTGCCATCCTATAGACTATACAGTCCATGGAATTTTCCAGGCCAGAATACTAGAGTGGGTTGCAGTTCCCTTCTCCAGGGGAATCTCCCCAACCCAAGGATCGAACCGAGGTCTCCGGCATTGCAGGCAGATTCTTTACCAGCTGAGTCACCAGAGATGCCCAATATACTAATAATATTAAAAAAATAACAATGAAAAAAATTCAGTTGGAATGATTTGTAGTTCAAGTGCTAAGCAGATAGAAAAGCTGAAAATGTTTGACATTTATTCTATGATTAAGTTGTAAGCAGGAGAGAGGCCTGATAAGCTTTGTAGTTTAGGAAGGGCATTTCTATCTGGAGTGAATACTCATAGGGGACTTGAGAACACAAACCTGGGTTTTTATTGTATTTCATTAAGCTCACAGAAAACACTTGAGACATTAATTTAGAAATCCATTTTAACAGCAGCAAAAATACAAAATACTTAGAAATATATTTCTCAAAATCTATATAAGACACTTGGCTCTGAAAACCTTAACTCATTGGTAAGAGAAGTGGAAGGAGACTTGAATGAGATGGAGATGTGCAGTGTTTGTGAATTAGGGGACTCAGCAGCGCTATGATGTCAATTCTCCCCAAATTGCTCCATAGATTCAGTGTGTTCTCAAAGTCCCATCAGATGTTTTATATAGAAATTGAAAGTTGGTTCAAAAATTTATACTGGAATGCAAAGAACCTAGAATAGCCAAAACAATCTTGAAAAAGAAAAAGCAAAGTTGGACTACTCACATCATGATTTCAAAATTTCTTATAAAACTACAGTAATCAAGACCCTGTGGTTTGGGAATAAGGCCGGATCAAAATGGGCTGACAAACCACAGCTGTGAGCCAAAAACAGCCTGCCGCCTGCTGTTGTACAGTTACAAGAGAGACTTTCACATTTTTAAAAGTTTGACAAAATCAAAAGAAGAATGGTATATTGTGACACACAGAAACGACATGAAATTCACCTTTCTGTGTCCATTACGGAAGTTTCAGAACACAGCCATACTCTACACCACATGGAGGGACGTGAGTCTTTGCAATCGAGACCACGTGGCCAGCAAAACCTAAAATATTCCCTGGCTGGCCCTTTACAGGATAAATTTATTCGTCTTTGGACAAAGAGATCAGAAGAATGCAATAGAGAGCCTCCAGACTGTTGTGGTTGCTCAGTTGCTAAGTCACATAAAACTCTTTGCTACCTCTATGGACTGTAACCCGCCAGGCAACTCTGCCCATGGAATTCTCCAGACGAGAATACTGGAGTGGGTTGCCATTTCCTCCTCCAAGGGATCTTCCTGACCCAGGGATCAAACCTGCGTCTCCTGCATTGCAGGTGGATTCTTCACCACTGAGCCACCAGGGAAGCCCTAACTAGGTTAATACACTGGCTTTTACTAAGAGTGCCCAGGCAATTTGATGGTGAGTTTCCTGACCGACTCCACATGGAAGCCCTGAGCCTCAGTACCTACCCCACAATCTGCACAAAAATGACTTGAAGTTTATCACAGATTTAACATTACAGTTATTGGAAGAAAACAGAGGCACATATCTTAATGGCTTTGGGGTAAGCAAATACATTTTCTTTTTTCGAGAGGACGCAAAAATTTCATTGTAAGAGAATAAGATGGATAGATTGGTTTTTATTGCAACTAAAGCTCAGGTGAGGAAGCTATGAAGAAAATGAAAAGACAAGCCACATGTTGGGAGAAAATAATTGTGATATAGTATCTAACAAAGAACTTAAATCCAAACTATAGAAAGAACTCCTTTAAATCAATAACGAAAGGGGAAAATAATGAAAGACTCAGTTTTCAGTTTTAAAACTCAGTTTTAAAAGATGAACACAGACCTCTATAGCCATGTCGCCAAAGAAAATACGTGATTAGTTAACAATCTCATGAAAAGGTGTTCAGCATCTCTAGCCATCAGGAAATTGCAAACTAAACCCACAAGGGAATATGATCACATACCCATTAGAAAAGCTAAAATTAAACATACTGACCACATCTTTCTCCTAACAGAAAGACTTCTCCTCATGATTAAGTCAGCTGAGGCAAAGATGCAATCCTTTTGAAGAAAGCAACATATATATTAATGACTATTGCCAAGAGCTTTGCTCCAGCACAGCTTTTGAAAGATTTAGACACAGATATGGGTGGAGATTTTTCAAGAGAAAGCTTTATGTCTCTAATTCCCAGATCTATTCTCAAATCCGACTCAGTGGACATGAGTCTGAGTAAACTCTGGGAGTTGATGATGGACAGGGAGGCCTGGCATGCTGCAGTCCGTGGGGTCTCAAAGAGTTGGACATAACTGAGCAACTGAACTGAACTGAACTGATTCTCAAATCATAGCCCCAGCCCTGAGTATGAACATTTTGTTTGCTTACATGACCATGCCTTAAAATGAGTGTATTTATTCTGGTTTGCAGAGCTGCCTTAGAATGAGTGTATTTTATTCTGGTTTGCAGAGTTTGTAAAGAGCGAGTAGGGCCAGTTGGATTAGAAGGTGTGTGGTCCATGCTCTCAGACTGGATTCCAAACAGTGTGAGCATTTGGGGATAGTGGCAGGAACTTGTCTTTACTTGTTGGTTACTTATTCCCTGGCTCTGAGTGCACGGGTGAGTGGGAGGGAGGAAGAGGGACTGACCACAGGAGCCCCTGTGAGGATATAGCGCAGAAGACTTTCCAAGCATCTACGTGAGGCCAAGGGCCTCTCCAGGGCTGCAGAGCGTGGCCAGCATCTTGTATCAGTAAGACATTCCACATCCTCCTGTCCACTTAAAAAATACGTGCAGTGGGCAGGAACCCATGGCAGGCCATTAAGAATCTCAAGGAAGTCCCATGCCATACTAATGCTCACATGGCCAGATAGACTTGGGTATCCCCACCTGAGAAGCAGAGAGAGGGCTGGGGAGATGGGATAGAAGGACCAACCCGTGGAAAATAGAGGAGAAGATGGAAGGGATGAGACCCAAATTTGCAGGGGAGTCTGGTCCTAGGGAGCTTCCTGCACTGGGACATTGAGGCCCTTTCTGGTTATGAAGTGGAATAACAAGGATCAAACACTTTCAGGAGACTCCTTCTCTGTGGAGCATTGCTACATTTTTTTAGAAAAATTGTCTATGATGAACCTATTTAAGGTAGAAGCTGAAGATCAGACTTGGCTGTCCCCAACCCCAGAGGCCTGGAGAAGAGTGGCTAGTTTTTGCCAGAGACGTGGAAGCAGAAAGAGCAGAGAGAAGCAAGGACGTGGTCCCAGGGCATCTCCTCGATGTGCTCATTTCTGGGCTATTAATTAACTTCTCAAAGTGTTTGCAGAAAGTGAAATGTGTGCACGCATGTACACACTCGCGGGACTTACCTGGTGCAGGGTCTGGACTGGATGGAGGGAAACACAAGATAAATCTGAAGAGCGTGAACCACCGAGGACGACAGAAATTTGTAAGGGGAAAGAAAATGTGGCAGAGAGCGTGGAGCTCACAGCTGCTGGAACTGGGGTTTGAGTCACTGATTTCCAAGCCCACCAGCATGCAGTGCCAAGGGACAGCCAGGAGGTGGCGGTGCAGCGCTTCATTTATCCAGGTTCCGCCGAGGTCTGTGTTTTGAGGTCTTCTGTTATGTTTTATTTTGGTGTTTTGTTTGCCATGTGTGTGTGTGATTTTGTGTCTGCACTCCAGTATTCTTGCCTGGAGAATCCCATGGACTGTCTAGTCCAAAGGGTCGCAAAGAGTCACGGACACGACTGAGCGACTTTCATTTTCACTTTCTGTTCTTGAACAACCTGTACCCGCCTACCTTCTTTTCAACTTATTTTAGGATACTTTTCTTTTTTTCCTCCGAAATTAATCAAAATAAGAAGGGCTGCAAGGAAAGAGTAAGCAAGTGATAGGTTCAGGAAGGACAGGGTGGTATTGGGAGCCGCTGATCAGACCCATGCTTGATGGGGACCTGGCGTCTGTGGCCACTGCTCTGCCTGGTCCCTGGGGGTCATCCTGCTGGCAGGAGAGACCTCAGGTAGGTGGAATCCCAGGGTCCAGAGACTGGTGATGGACAGGTACCCCTACCCCATGCACATGGCCTTCCTCATCCTGCATCCCAGGTGGACACACCTGTTTGATGAGGTCTCCTTTCAAGACGATATAAAAATCAACCTTCTCCTGGGGAGTTCTCTGGCAGTCACTTTCTCTCTGAGATCTTCAGGCAAGAGGTTTGTTCTTAACCCCGACAATGACTTCTCCCCATAGACCCCCCTTCTTCCTTAAGAGACTGAGAGGGACCCCAAAGACACAGCCACTCAGCGGGGTCTCACCCCTGGTCGGCCAGTCGTCTTGGGCAAGTCACTCAACCCCCCTCATCCTCAGTGTGCCCTCTCCCCCAAAGACGTGAGGATAAGAGCAAAATGCAACAGGCTTTGCTGTCTCCCTTTGAAAAGGTTTTCAACCACATTTAACCCTTCGAAGTAGGCTTTGCCAGCCCATCTTCTCTGCCCCTTAATGCTTTGGACACCCTATGTTCTGTCTCTGAACTTCAGGTTCCACCTCTGTTCTTCATCAGCCAAGTGTGAACAAGAGTACAACCCCCCTAAGGGTTCCATTCATTGAAATAAACATGTAAATATTAACCGGGTTTAGTTATTGCAGTGATCAGCCTTGTGTCTTGGGATCTCGCCTGATTACTCACCTGCCTGGGCGACAAGGAGATCTATTTAAAACTTTAATGAAGGGACCTAAGATTTTTCATTCTACTGCTAGAACCTACTCTTAATATGGCATCAGAAACATTGGCTCACCAGTCTTAAGGATGATGTTTGAGTTGTGGCACAAGCTCTTTGTTTCACAAGTTAAAAGACCTCCTTGCGTAGCCAGGAGAGTGATTCCAGGTCTCCCTCGCTCATTCTGAAGGGCTGTGTCAAGCCTCTGGGTGCAGACGCAGTGTGTTGGCTTATTGCCAGCAGGATATTAGCAGGAGAAAGTCAGAAGACCCTACGTCCCGCTGCTGCGTCGATACCATTGACCCACTGTGTCTGGGACCTCACTTCATGACTTTGGCCACCATTTCCTCACTTGGAATCAAGGCTATCCCTTCATAAAACACCTCTGAAGGCTGTTGAGAAGACCAAACAGAGATGGGGGATTTTGAGAATACATCTAAAACTACAGCGAGCTCTGTAGCTGGAGCTGCTAAGAGTGGGCCATTTAATGTTCAGCCTGTTGAGAACCTTTGTATCCTGGTCGTGTGCCAGTGTGCCTGGCAGGAAACAGCCTGAGATGGAGCCTTAGGAGTGGACAAGGTGTGTTTTCCTCCCTCAAGCCACTTCTGTGGAGCCCCTTGAACTTGAAAAATTTGAAGACCATTTATTTATTTATTAAAAAAAAAATGACTGGGCAAGGATTAAAGTTCCATTTCCCAAAGGTAATTCCACCAAACAGGAGTGTGATTTCATTTTAAAGCTTAAAAAAAAAAAAAAAAAAAAAAGCTTATTGATGACCTTCTCTGGGCTTCGTTTTTCTAAATAAGTAGGTTTATTTGCCTTGAAAATCTCAATGAGTATTGCTGTGAACTTCTTTCTAGCTAATGAAGTGAGTGTTTTCCCTATTTTTAACTCAGTGTTGTACTGATTTGAAAGAGTGCTGAACCCATGAAATTATTTGTGGTTTTTCAACTTTGGGAACATTCCTGGCCCTCTTCTGACATACAGCAGGCTAGAACATATATAAAGTCAGTGCTATTAATGTTTCCTAGTTGTTGTCCACTGACTAGGTATCTTTCATGTTTGTTTGTTTGGTTTTTACTCTTTTGCCATGCCATGAAACACGTGGGATCTAAGTTCCCCCACCAGGGATTGAATCCATGCCTCCTGCATTGAAAGCCCAGAGTCTTAACCAATGTACTGCCAGGGAAGTCTCAAGACATCTTTAATACAGGTATTGTCCCTTCTTCATTTTTAAGAATCATCCCCGATTTATGTTTTCCTTCTATCTGTATGCACAAATTTGCCAATTTTTCTCCCAATTTCATTTTGAGTTACCTTTTCTTCCCCCCGCATCATAATTATGACTGTTTTTGTATCACTACCTTGGAAACTCACCTTTCTTGCATTTATGAAGCCCAGTGAGGTTTGTTATACATTTATAAAGCACTTCAAGTCTGAGCACCTCACCACACCCACACCTGCAACATCCAGCAGAGGGGAGGGAATTTTGTCCTAGAACATAACTTTCATCCAGTCTCAGAAAGGTCTTAAGCTTGTAAGTGGAAAAAAGTTTTACACTCTTGCAGTCTTATTTCATTAGGAATTTTAAGTCAAGAATGGAATTTTAATTTTATCAAAAGCTCTTCTAAACTTATAGAAAAGATAATAAGCATTTTTTTTTTCCCTTTGGTCTATTTAAACGGAAGATTGTATGGCTGTTATTGTTAAGTCACTCAGTCGTGTCCGACTCTTTGTGACCCCATGGACTGCAGCACGCCAGATTCCCCTGTCCTTCACTATCTCCCGGAGTTTGCTCAAATTCATGTCCATTGAGTTGGTGATGCCATCCAACCATCTCATCCTCTGTCACCCCTTTCCCATCTACCCTCAAACTTTCCCAGCATCAGGGTTTTTCCCAATGAGTCAGCTCTTGGCATTAGGTGGCCAAAGTATTGGAATTTCAGCATCAGTCTTTACAATGAATATTCAAGGTTGACTTCCTTTAGGATTGACTGGCTTGATCTTGAGGTTCAGGGGAATCTTAAGAGTCTTTTCCAGCACCACAGATTAAAAGCATCAATTATTTTCTGCTCAGCATTCTTTATTGTCCAACTCTCACATCTGTACATGACTACTGGGAAAACCTTAGCTTTGACTCTACGGACCTTTGTTGGCATCCAGACAATACATTGTCAAGATTGTCATAGCTTTCCTTCCAAGGAACAAGAGTCTTGTAATTTCCTGACTGCAGTCACTGTCCAAAGTGACTTTGGAGCCCAAGAAAATAAAATATGTCACTGTTTCTGCTTTTCCCCCATCTATTTGCCATAAAGTGATGGGACCAGTTACCACAATCCTAGTTCTTTGAATATTGAGCTTTAAGCCAGCATTTTCACTTTCCTCTTTCACCCCCATCAAGAGGCTCTTTAGTTCCTCTTCACTTTCTGTCATTAGAGTGGTATCATCTGCTTATCTGAGGTTGTTGATATTTCTCCCAGCAATCTTAATTCCAGTTTGTGAGTCACCCAGCCAGGCATTTCGCACAATGTACTCTGTATATAAGTTAATAAACAAGGTGACAATATGTAGCCTTGTCATACTCCTTTCCCAGTTTGGAACTAGTCTGTTATTGTATGTCTCGTTCTAGCTGTTGCTTCTTAACTCACATACAGGTTTCTCAGGAGACAGATAAGGTGTTCTGAATATTCCCATCTCTTTAAGAATTTTCCACAGTTGTGATCCACACAGTAAAAGGCTTTAGCGTAGTCAATGAAGCAGAAGTAGACGTTTTCTGAAATTGCCTTGCTTTCTCTATGATCCAACAAATGTTGGCCATTTGATTTCTGGTTCCTCTGCATTTTCTAAATCCAGCTTGTACAGCTGGAAGTTCTCAGTTCACATACTGCTGAAGCGTAGCTTGAAGGATTTTGAGCATTACTCTGCTAGCATGTGAAATGAGCGCAATTGTATGGTAGTTCGAACATTCTTTGTCATTTCCTTTCTATGGGATTGGAATGAAAATTGACTTTTTCCAGTCCTGTGGCCACTGCTGATTTTTCCAAATTTGCTGGCACATTGAGTGCAGCACTTTAACAGCATCTTCTTTTAGGATATGAAATAGCTCAACTGGAATTCCATTACCTCCACTAGCTTTGTTCATAGTGATGTTTCCTAAGGCCCACTTGACTTCACACTCCAGGATGTCCGGCTCTAGATGAGTGACCACACCATTGCAGTTATCCAGGTCATTAGGACTTTTTTTTGTACAGTTCTTTTGTGTATTCTTACCACCTCTTCTTAATCTCTTCTGCTTCTGTTGGGTCCTTGCCATTTTTGTCCTTTATCATGCCCATCTTTTCATGAAACATTCCCTTGATAGCTCTGACTTTCTTGAAGAGATCTCTAGTCTTTCCCATGATATTATTTTCTTCTATTTCTTGGTGTTGTTCACTTAAAAAGGCTTTCTTTTCTCTCCTTGCCCTTCTCTGGAACTCTGCGTCCAGTTGCGTGTATCTTTCCCTTTCTCCCTTGTCTTCCGCTTCTCTTCTTTCTCAGCTGTTTGTAAAGCCTCCTCAGGGGCTTAACAAGCATAATGAGCAGCTTTACTCACGAAGGTGTGATGGTGACACAGTTTTCCAGTGCTTTCTCCAGTTCTTTGGAAGTTGTTCATGTAAACACTTCCGTACAAAGGCGACTGTCAGTGTGACTCACACTGCGCTCACGCCGCTGCTCTCGCAGCACTGCTAGCTCCTACGCGCCTGGCGCCGCTGCTCACACCTAGGCTGCAGGATTTCGGTGTTTCGCTGATTCGCCCTCTGCTGCTTCCGCTGTGCGTCGCTGCCAGTGCAGCTGCTTCTCCCGGAGTTACTGCTGCGCCGTTTCTTCCACCTCGACCGCTGCTTGGGAATTTCAACGATGTCAGAGCATCTTAGTGTAAAAGAACCTCCGGGACTAGAAGCCAGAGGTGAAGGCGTGATTCTAGTTTGGCCACAGATCCGGAGCAGCTCGCTCACCGTCTGAGTAGGGTTCTCCACCTGACAGATGCGGTGCCACCTTGTTCCAGGTCCCCTCAGAGAGTCACCCTGAGATTCAGATGAGACGATGCTCTGCAAAGACGCTGAGCCCTGAGAGGTTACCTGGGAATTTCCGAAGTCCTGGCTTCTGTCTTCATTCGTCCCAGAAAGACTCAGCCCTGTGTGTGTGTGTCATGTGTGTGTATGTGTTGTGTGTGTCCATGTGGTGTGCATATGTATTGTGAATGTACGTGTTGTGTGTGTATGTGTTGTGTGTGTTGTGTGTGTGCTGTGTTTTGTGTGTGTATGTGTTGTGTGTGTGCTGTGTGTGTATGTGTTGTGTGTGTGTTGTGTGTATGTGGTGTGTGGTGTGTGTATGTGTTGTGTGTGTGTTGTGTGTGTATGTGTTATGCGTGTGAGTTGTGTGTGTATGTGGTGTGTGCTGTGTGTGTATGTGTTGTGTGTGTGTTGTGTATGTGTTATGTGTATGAATTGTGTGTGTATGTGGTGTATGTATGTGTTGTGTATGTTTTGTGTGTATGTGTTGTGTGTGTGTTGTGTGTGTAGGTGTTATGTGTGTGTGTTGTGTGTGTATGTGGTGTGTGTGTGGTGTGTCTGTATGTGTTATCTGTGTGTTGTGTGTGTATGTGGTGTGTGTGTATTTGTTGTGTGTGTGTATGTGTGTGTGTGCGTGTGTGTAAGAGCACAGGGCCCAGTGCTTCAGTTTCCACATTTAGTCGTAGGTTGATTCTGGAACCACATCGATTCTATGCTGTTCCTGGAGAGAAAGAAGATGCTCAGGGGACACAATGTGTCACTTTGCCCTTTAGATGGAGAAACTCACATTTCCAGCGTTTCTTCTCCTTCCAAACTAAATGCATGTGCCCGTAGATATAATAATCTAGCTTAGGTCTCAAGGTTTATTATCTCCTAATGAGGCCAGGAAGAGTGCTGCTGTCGAGGTTCCCAGGAGAGCAGCCCACACGGCAGGATGAGGGTTTTCTGGAAGAAAGAATCCCGTGGGGATTTCACTGGGGCTGGAAGTTCTGAGGTCACAGACAAGCCTGTTGCATCTCAGGGAAAGATGCGCTTAAAAAACCTCCTGAATGCAAGCTGTGATATATAGAATGGAGAAGTAACAAGGTCTTACTCTATAGCACAGGGGACTGTACTCAATATCTTGTGATAAACCTAATGAAAAGAAGATAAAAGAATGTATATATATGCATGTATAACTGAGTCACTTTGCAATACAGCAGAAATTGGCACAACATTGTAATTCAACTAAACTTCAATTTTAAAAAATAATGAAAAAATTAAAAGTTCCCCAGGCCTTCCAAGCAGCAGGATAGAAGTGTTCTCAAGTCTGCGCCCTTCCGTGGCGGGATGTGATGTTATGCACAAGTTAGGCCCTCCAGGCCCGGTGGGATCCCTCCTACCCAGCTGCCCTGGCACCCTCAGGCCCTCTCTGAATGTCCATCACTGGTGTTTGTTCAAAGAGAACAGGCAGGCAGGCAAAGGTGTTTGAAACAGCGCGTGCTTACAGTAAACACTCAAGCAATGTTCTGATTACAGTGAGGATCACGGTCTGTACCCTGCAAGGTCCACAGCTATAAAAAGGGAGTGACCATAGGCCTGCATTTTTGGTGTTTTGGAAATGTTCCCATTTCCCCTTAGGTGTTCTGTTAGGAGAGATAAGGATTGAGCACCAGAGAAAAGATGATGAACCTGGAGCTGACAAGAACCAGACAGAGCACTGGCATTTTGAAGGATCAAGAGTTGAACAGCTTTCATTTCACATAGACATTGGCACAGGTGTGTGTACACAGTCACATGCACGCACACACACACACACACACACGCACACGCACAGTGCAATGGCTATCATACTGAAGATGAGGGGTGAGCAGTTTGTGTACTTGGAGCTGGCTTGGATGAGAAGCCTGCTGGTTTCTGGAACAGCCATGGTCTTTCACAGAGTCAGGCTTCCCTGACTGCTGGCCAGGCCAGAGGAGCGTAGACGGGAGCTGGAGTCTGTGTGGGTGATGCTGGGTCTCTGCTTTGATGGTCTAGTCAAGGGAAGTGATCTAAGATGGCAGAGTTCAGAGAAGCCAGACCAGATGGGCAGATGGACTGTCCAGGCTGTCTGTAGTTGTAAGGATCAGAGTCCACTGGGGTGGGAGGCTAGGTGAGCTAAAGAGAGTTGAAAGCATGAAGGGCAGGTGAGAGAACCCACCTGGGGAAACTGTGAGCTCTGGTAAACATTGTGAAGCCAGGTTTTTACCAGGAGCCCAGACACTGTGCAGGGTTTTGGCGGCAAGGGGGGTGGGGTTTGGTTCATGACCTCATGAGCAGTCTGGATACAGGCTAGGAGGCCACATGGACCAAAGTGAGAGGGAAGAGGCAAGGCCGGCTGGCAGAGGTGCCGTCCCCCTAAGTCTGAGGCCACCTGCTCCCCGTGCACGCCCTGGAGCACAGGTCAGTGCAGCCCTGCCCAGGCAGGAGCACCCCAGATCCACAGGGTGACTCTGGAAAACTGATGAAGAACTAGGGACGAGTGGCTGAGGGCTCCCTCGTGAAAGGAGAAAACAGGCAATAAGATGGATGAGAGAGAACTTTATCGTGACTCATAAGCTCCTGGGTCATTTGAAAACCTTTCTTAGTGTTCACGTGCTTTAAATGATAGGGCTTCCCTAGTGGCTCAGACGGTAAAGTGTCTGCCTGCAATGTGAGCAGACCTGGGTTTGATCCCTTGGTCAGGAAGATCCCCTAAACGATGATGGGGTTTCACATCTCAGTAATCCACAGGTTGAACTTTTTAGGTATTATGATATTTGCCCATCAAATTCCACACAAAAAGGTAGAGCCTCGAGATAAATGATACCTGGCCTCCTGCAGCTCACAATGCGGGAAGCCCAGGTGTGACTGGCTGCAGACCTTGTTCTTTTCCTCGGGAACCCTTGACTGACTGCACACCATGTATCCAGGCTTCCCGTCTCAGCAGTGGGTTGGTTCCTTTTTGAAAGTCCTTCATGGTGCTGTGTTTATTTAACTGTCGCCTGCGGGCAGCCTGGGCCCTGGGTGGGTGTGCACGCACATATACAAGACAGGTGTGTATTTGTGAGAGTGTGAGGTTTAGCTGAGCAAGCTCTGGACACAACCTAAGTGAGCCAGGGACCATTCGCACCCAGCTCGTCCAAACAGCCAGCGATGCTGTTTGAGCACTTTATGATGCACGTGGCTGAGGCGGGGCTGGGTTCTGTCATACGATGATGGTGTGTGATTCCCCTTCATTAAGCCCTGGAAACATCTGTCTCTCTCCAGCCTGGTCTCCTTTTATGAGATATTGGTTAATGATCACAGAGTCATTGGCTGTAACACTGGTGCTCCTCTTCGTGACTAAATCTGGTGTCTGGGTTCATGAGCAGGTGACTGTGCGTGTACACGAGGGTGAAGTGTGGGAGTCCTCGAGAGAGACCCCAAAGCGCACAAGCAGTAGAATGCTCCGCTGACACCCCTGGGCTTGCACTGTCTTATTACCAGTCCAGTGGACTCGGCATCACTGTCACTTCCTCGGGTGGGCACTGGGGCTGGCCTTGTGGGGTGTCCTGCCCAGACACAGAAAAGCACGTGCACACGGGGGCCAGTCTGAAGCACCTGTGCTGCTTCTCTGGTCGCTGTGCCGTGTGCCGTGTGCTCAGTCACGTCAGTTGTATCCGACTCCGCGTGATTCTACATACCTTAGCCTGTTAGGACCCTCTGTCCATGTGATTCTCCAGGCAAGAATACCACAGGGGGTTGCCGTTTCCTTCTCCAGGGGGTCTTCCTGACCCAGGGATTGAACCTGTGCCTGTTAAGTCTCCTGTATTGCCGGGTAGGTTCTCTACCACTGGCACTACCTGGGAAGCGCATGATCTCCTTTATACCAACGCTGTTGGTTGCCTGCCCTGGGATGCTGAGAAAATAGTGAATTTTGATAACGGCACGTCTGATTCTCCAGGATCCCTAAACCCTTCCCTTGCTGGAGACAGACAATGGGAAGAGTCTCATAGCTACACTGTAAACTACCAAGCTCCCAAGCTGACTAATGTGATTTTTTTGAAAATTTTTTTCAATGGAAGTGTAGACATTACTTTGCCGACTAATGTCCGTCTAGTCAAGGCTATGGTTTTTCCTGTGGTCATGTATGGATGTGAGAGTTGGACTGTGAAGAAGGCTGAGTGCTGAAGAATTGATACTTTTGAACTGTGGTGTTGGTGAAGACTCTTGAGAGTCCCTTGGACTGCAAGGAGATCCATCCAGTCCATTCTGAAGGAGATCAGCCCTGGGATTTCTTTGGAAAGAATGATGCTAAAGCTGAAGCTCCAGTACTTTGGCCACCTCATGAGTTGCCCAGTGTCATCCAATGTGTAGACAATATATGGATTCCATTGTGGGATTGTTGCTAAGACGCCCTGTGAGGACTTTAATCTTCCTGCTCTAACACAGACAATTCTGCCTTCAGTCTGTGGCCCAGCTGTTGTTTTGGAATCTGCCTTCACCAATATCCTGGGGTCTCATTTTTGTTACACCTAATTTGGCTTACCTTCCTTCACTTCATGATTTCCTCTTTTTTGTTGTTTTTGTTTGTTTTCTGAGTTTCCGTCTTCTTTTCAGTATATCTTCCAGGATCTTCCCAAGAAAATGTGCAAGAAGAGATTCACCCAGTGAGATACTACATGTCAAAATATAATTAATTGGGACACTATTTTGTTTTGGTTGGATATGGAATTCTAGATCAGAAATTATTTTAATCTCAAAATGCTATATTCTGCAGATATTGCTGCATTGCTGCTGCTACTGCTGCTAAGTTGCTTCAGTCGTGTTCGACTCTGTGCAACCCCATAGACGGCAGCCCACCAGGCTCCCCCATCCCTGGGATTCTCCAGGCAAGAATTAGTTTGTAGTAATTATTAGGGTTCTTATCTGAGTCTTTTTCCTTTGAAGATATTTGTTCCTTCTCTCCGGAGGCTTTGACTCTTTCAGCTTGCAGCTGCATCCCTCCAGTCTCTGACTCTGTAGTCATAACACCTTTTCTTCTGTGTGTATCAGGCATTCTGTCTCTCTCTGATGCATGCACAGGTGACAGCATTTAGGGCCACCTAGAAAATCCAGGATAATCTCCCCAAGTCATGGTCCTTAACTCAGTCATATTTCAAGCATTTAAAAGCAAAACAAACCAAAACATGTTTTAAGTATTAGGATATAGATACTGTTTGCGGAGTTCAGTTCAGTTCAGTCACTCAGTCGTGTCCGACTCTTTGCAACCCCATGGACTGAGGCACACCAGGCCTCCCTGTCCATCACCAACTCCCAGAGTTTACTCAAACTCATGTCCAGTGAGTTGATGATGCCATCCAACCATCTCATCCTCTGTCGTCCCCTCTTCCTCCTGCCTTCAATCTTTCCCAATATTAGGGCCTTTTCCAACGAGTCAGTTCTTTGCATCAGGTAGCCAAAGATTGGAGTTTCAGCTTCAGCATCAGTCCTTCCAATGAATACTCAGGACTGATCTTTAGGATGAACTGGTTGGATCTCCTTGTAGTCCAAGGGACTCTCAAGAGTATTCTCCAAAACCACAGTTCAAAAGCATCAATTATTCAGCACTCAGCTTTTTTTGTAGTCCAACTCTCACATTCATACAGGACCACTGGAAAAACCATAGCTTTGACTAGACGTACCTCTATTGGCAAAGTAATGTCTCTGCTTTTAAATATGCTGTCTAGGTTGGTCATAACTTTTCTTCCAAGGAGCAAGCATCTTTTAATTTCATGGCTGCAGTCACCATCTGCAGTGATTTTGAAGCCCCCCAAAATAAAGTCTGACACTGTTTATACTGTTTCCCCATCTATGGTTGGGGACTGGGGGTTGCTATTATCCATCCCACCACAGTCTACTCAACAGGAACTGAAGTTCTTTGGTTCTGAGACATTTTCTTTTATTACTTCTTTAATAATTCTTCTCTTCAATTTACTCTATTTGGATTTTCTGGAACTCCTATTATTGAAAAATTTGGTTTCTCAGACAAATCTTCTTAATTTCTTATCTTCTATTTTCCATTTCCTGGAAGTTTTATTACATTTTTCTGGGAGATTTTCTCAAATTTTCCTTTCAATCCTTTGTGTTTTTAACTTTCTGAATTGTTTTATTTTCTAAGAGTTCTGTTCTCTGATCTTATTTAACAGCATTCTGTTCTTGTTTCATTGTTGTAATATCTTATCTCTTTGAGAATATTAATTAAACATATTTTCTGCTCATTGCAGAAGAAACTTTAAAAATTTATTTAATATTTTTTCCCTTGTTCTGAAGCTTTGATTTGTCTCCAGTTCCTCAAACATCTAGTGTTTCTTGGTGTTCTGCTTAGGTTTAAGAGTCATGTACTAAACAGTTGATCTGAAATTCTGAGTGTATGGCTTAGTAATTAGCAAGTTTCACTTAGAGTAATCAGTGCTAGGATTGTGTCCTTGGAGCTATGTTTCTTCCCTCAGGCACATACATTCTCAAGAGCTTGTTTTCCCCATCTTCTCCTGTGGTATGCTGGGAGTCAAAGAGAGAAGGGTCTTGGGAGGACTTTCTCTCCATTATGCAGACTTCATTCTCTCTTTCTGTCTCCCGTCTCCTACGTTACCTTCATATCTTCTTTACTCCTAGGTCTGGAGACTCTGGTTTGATTTCGCCATCAGATGAACACCCCGTATCCTATGTGGATAGAGGGGTGTAGATGCCTCAGGCTTAGGGAGAGTGGACAGAGGTCTAGCTCTCTGTGTGAGTATCTAATCATTCTATTCTTAGCCTCTCTTACTGTTGTTTCTTGAAGTAAGTGGAACTTCTGAGATTTTATGTGGTCTGTATCCTAGTGACTTGCACCCAATGATTTTTAAGCTTTTTGTTTGGATAAACAGCAGACACACACGTACAAGTTGCAGTTACTAGGCTGAGCATCATCTGGGGAGTGGGAATGGTTTGGAGACTTAGATCATCACTGAAGGAACACGTGGGGAATTATTAAAAGTTGAGTTGAGGGACTTCCCTGGTAATCCAGTGGTTCAGAATGTGCCTTGCAACGCAGGGGATTTGCTCCATGGTGGAGAGACTAAGATCCTACATGCCGTGGAGCAACAAAGCCCAGGCATGGCAACTAGAGAGTTCATCCTGTGCCACAACCAAAGATGCCGCACGCCACCACTGAGACCCAACACAGCCAACTAAATTTTTTTAGAATTTGTTTGAGAGCTAGTGAGAACGAATACATTTTAGCAAAAATTTGAGCTGCACAAGGTTAGGGTAGACTAATTAGAAAAGTCACTGTGCGCTATACCTTGGGAACTGAATACATCTTATGGCCAGCAAGGCACCTATGGAGGGGCTGAAACAGAGAAGTAAGATGTCCAGCAGCAAGTTCAGAGGACACGTTCACCAGGTTTTTCTCTCTTCTTCTCATTGCATTTTCTCTTTGTACCCCTTTTTCTTCTCTCACAGTCTTTCTAATAAACACTTTGATTTATAAATCTCCCAAATGGATTTTCTTTCTTTGTAGTATTTTATCACCAAGTAATCCTTTGACTAATTTAGCTATCTTGGTGTACGCCAATTTTTTTTAGTAACAGCACAAAGAGTATGATTTGTTTGAAGCAAAAAATTTTTTTTATTATTAAAATGAACAGTTCACACCAATCAAAAGAAGTCAGTGCTCAGAATAGCTGAAAATGGATAGACATCGAGATTTGGAACATATTTTGATAACTGAACAGGAGGACAGCTTCAAGATTTGTTACTAAAGGTTGTCCAAGTTTCCCATATTTTAAAGATTTGCAGGCAAGCTCAAAACCTGTTTAAAATAAGGAACTCCTGTCTCAAATGCCGATCACACTTGTCCTATGTATAGATCATGCTTATTTCATAAATGTCATCCAAGGGAAGGTCAGAACTACCCACCTGGTCCTTATCTTTACCAGCTGTGAAAGAGAAAGTTGTGAAAAGAGAGATTCCAAAAATTCACATCTCTGACCATGTGAAAAAAGGGAAAAGAATCCCAGTATATTATATTATGTGCTGGGCACTTTGACCTGCACTCACCTCCCTTCATGTAATATTGATGAGAGGCAGGTGTTTTTATTACCATCTTCACATGGCAAAACCGAGGCTCGGAGGTCAATGGGTCCACACTGCCAAGGTAGAAGCAGGGGTAGTGCCATGTCTGCACCCAGGGTTTTCTTGGTCTCACCGCCACACTTGCAGGTTCCCAGAGAGTGAGGATAAATCATATGGTTTCTTCTTGTCCTGCACTATCAAGAGAAAAAAGCTCTGAAATGCTGCTATGTTCGATTGGAAAGCAGGTCTCTGCATGCTTCCTTGTCAGCAGTGACAGTCTGTCTTCCCCTGCGTGGTGCAGAGGGTCAATTTAAATCCTCTGAAGTGCCAAGAGCCCCATCTGCTTCTCCATCTGAAACAGGAATATTTTGCTCTTTTTTTTTTTTTTAATCTTGATTTGGTCTTTCAGTGTTTGTGTTACAGCCATCAGCCCAGATGCCAATAACGAGGAAAATGTATTAAGTGATAAGGGGGCAATCAGTGAAATTAACATGAACAAGAGAGGAAAACGGGAAACTGAAGTTGTGCTGTAATATCCAGTCCAGGTGTGATGAGGATTGAGAGCGTGTTCCCGAGAGATCTCAACAGAACGGAGGAAGCCCCGCCATGTCTGGAGTAGAGGGATCAAGAGGGCCCTGGAAGACGTGACAGAAACACCTTGAAGAGCCTGCCTGAAGATGCAGTCTGCTCTGGGGTCCAGCTGCTGTGTGTTAGGAATGCTCGTATTTCATGTGTGCTCGCCCAAGAAGGGAGTGCTGTGGTCACTCACAATATGTTGGAATCTGCAAATTATTGGTTTCACATCCATGTGCAAAGCTGCAACTCTCCATGATAAGAACGTGAGGACAATATTTTGGAGAATCATAGAATTACAGAGCTTGAAGCTACCGTGCATGGTGGAGAGAGGAAGTATTTGAGGGTGATAGATGAGCACTGGGTCAGGAATTACAGGGATGGGGGGTTAGAACCATCTGGGAGGTGTCGCCGGTCAACCTTCCCAATCCTCCAAGCTTGTCTCTTCAGCCAGGAAATGAAGCTAGGAATGGTACTATAGAGATGGAAAAAGCAAATGAAATCGTCATGTTTAATACATTGTGCTAGAGTAACAAGATATTATTAATGATCACCTAATCTGATCTCTCATTTTAGAGTTGGGCAGAGGGAAGCCTAAGGAAGTGAAATTCTTTCTAGTTTTACTTAAGAGCAGGAGTTACGTACTCTCTCCCATTACTGCAAGTTTTCTTGGGTGATCTGTCACTCTTGACTCTCATAATGACCAGGAGCACTTCCTCAGGCTGGTCACCCTCCTGTCTCAGAGGGGGATGCACACGCAGTGATCTGCAGCTTATAGTTCTTGCAGGAATGTAGCCCCTGAGCATGCACCACAGACTCCCCGACAAGAGGTCAAGGCAGCTACCCTGTGCTTGGCAAACTGCTACGTGGGGGTCTTTCAGCTGTCCAGGAGTCTTTTCAAGGCTGCTCTGGGAGAAAAAGTGAAGCCCCCACAGTTCCTCATTTTAAAACTAGACTTCTCTGCAGATATTTTGGCATATGCAAAGAGGGTTAAAGATTTCTTTGAAAGTTTGAAAACTCTTGAGTTATGCTCTGATTCCCTGATTTAACACATAGAGAACTATGACTCAGAGAGGTAAAGACATTTATTTGAGGAAGCCCAGCTCACTCATCCTCCCCAGACCATTTCTGCTAACTTCTAGACCAGCACACCCCCTCACCCCCTGCCAAACCAAAACTCTTCCTTTTCAGGCATTAGTGATTCCGATTTGATGGATTTTCTCTGAATGTCAAAAGCTGAATTTTGTATCTGTATAGGTGAGAAAAAAGAATTTTGGGACCCCAAAATAATTATTTTGAAAGTATTTATGTAACTACTTGGAGAGTGGGTCACTTAAAACATATGTCTACTTTAAGAAAAAAATACAAGGTAAGAATTTGATATGTCATCAATACTTCAAATCCTGCCTTAATTAGAGGTTAAAGTAAAAAGTGAAAAGTGTTTGTTGCTCAGTGATGTCTGACTCTATGACTCCATGGACTGTAGCCCACCAGGCTCTAAGTCCATCGAATTCTCGGGCAAGAATATGGGAGTGGGTCAAGCCAAATTAAAATCAGCAATAGTAGAATTTTTTGCTAAGATTACCGGCACATATGAAACGGGCATTTATCATGTGTTCCGTGTTATAATTTCTAGGGTTTTAAGGAAATCAGGGGCCTGTGTATTTGAACATGAGGATATTGTAAAGTAAGCTTGACAGGCCTGTGACAGCAAGCATTCATTTTCCCAGCGCTGGGAAGAGGGAAGAAAGAGCACACCCTCCTGAGGAGCGTGGCGGGGTGATCTTGGGGCGCTTTGTTGCTTGGAGAAATTCATCAGCAGAAACCAGTTGCCTGGCGGACCCGGGTCTGCTCTGAGCGTGCTGGGCTTGGCTCCCAGGAGAGTCTGCTCTGTGTCCCTGAGGAGACGATCCCTTCACTCTAACTTCTCCGAATTCCCCAGGCGAGGGCCGGTTCTTATTCTGCTTTTCCTTGTCAGGAGGCTTTGTGCCAGGCTAGAGAGCTCTTTGATTTCTTTGCTTTTCAACATGGAAAACCTTTCTTCCCTCTTTGTTTCTGTCTTCTGGTCCCTAGCCTCGCGTTTGATCTTGCTTGTTCAGTGCAGCAGTACCCATTCTACACAGTGAGCCCGCTTCTCCTTCCAGACGCTGGGAATCTGAAAGCCCTCTCTGCCCCCAAGGTCTCCTCCAGGAGAAATCCCTACCTTTGTCCTCAACAACAGGTGTCACCGGGGCAGCAAAAGCCCTGCCAGAGCCCAGGTCATCCCAAGGATACTTACGCCCCGGGGAGGAGATGCCCTACCGGAGACGCAGACTTGGCAAAAGAAACTCTGAGATGAGCTTGAAAGTGAAAGTGAAAGTCGCTCAGTCATGTTTGACTCTTTGCAACCCCATGGACTTAGTCCGTGGAATTCTCCAGGCCAGAATACTAGAGTGGGTAGCCTTTCCCTTCTCCAGGGGCTCTTCCCAACCCAGGGATCAAACCCAGGTCTTCCACATTGCAGGCGGATTCTTTACCAGCTGAGCCACAAGGGAAGCCCAAGGATACTGGAGTGGGTAGCCTCTCCCTTCTCCAGCGGATCATCCGGACTGAGAAACTGAACTGGGGTCTCCTGCATTGCAGGCAGATTCGTTACCAACTGATCTATGAGGGAAGCCTAAAATGAGTATGAAACCTCGTAAGTGCTATAAATCGTCTGTGTGTCTTGAAAGGCTGAGTGCCCATCCTTCTGGAAGCCAGAGGGCCTGGGCCTCATGGGGAACCACTGAGGAGCATCCTTCAGCAACGGGCTGGCCTGTCTTGGAGCCAGGGCTGCTTCCTCATCCTGGAGGGATGGAGAGACCAGAGACAGAGCCCTCGTCTCCTGGACCACATACATATATATTCTTTTTTATATTCTGTTCCATTATGGCTTATTACAGGACACTTAATATAGTTACCCGAGCTATAAGGTAGGACCTTGTTGTTTATCTGTTCTATGCACAGTGCTACATATCTGCTAGACCGGAGCTTCTAATTTGTCTCTCCCCCTCTGCCTTTCCACTTCAGCAACCACAAGTCTGCTCTCCATGTCTGTGAGTCTATATCTGTTTCATGGATAAGTTTATTTGTATCATGTTTTAGAGTCAGCATAGAATGATTCCATGATGGTGTCTGTCTTTGTCTGACTACTTCATTTAGTGTAACAGTCTCTAGGACCATCCATGTTGCTGCAAACGGCAACATTTCATTCTTTTCTATGACTGATAGACTGATAATATTCCAATGTGTATTCTTTATTCCTGGGCCACCTGGGAAACCCCTGGTAATGTAAATACCACATCTTCTTTACCCATTCATCCGTCGATGGACACTTAGGTTGTTTCCAAGTCTTGGTTATTATAAATATGAAAAACACATTTTATTAACCCTATTCAGGTACAATTTCTGGTACAACCATCTATACAGTGGTTCATGTTTGGGAACGCATGTAAGAATTAAAGATTTTAAAATTTAAAAAAAATTAAAAATTAAAAAAAAATAAAGTCAATTTCCTCTCTAAAGTGTGATTAAAACAAGCATCCCTGGGGGGGATTTTTCTCCAATGGCCCCTACTTGACCCATGGTAAACCTTCTGTTTCCTATACTGTAAATACTGGCAGAGTTCTTTAAAATCTGTGGGATTTAACCTGTTTCTATGTGTTAGAGCTTGAAAAAATAAGTTCAGTTCTGAAATGATAAGGGAGCCCCGTTGGGACATTAACAGTCTTCCTTGGTGGAAGCAGCTCAGGGCTTCAACATTTAACCAGATAGATACCACAGGTGTCAACTGACTGGCTGCATCCTTTACTCCAGGATGGAGCAGTATTCACCTCACTCCAAGTCCTGTGTCTCCTCACCTCCTCACGTGCTGATCTTGGCGAGGCTGAAGCTGACGTTAGAGATGTTCACCTAACTGTGCTCCTCACTGACGGGGCTTATTTGCACATTAGTTGCCAAACCGTCCATGCATTTTCTCAGTCACTCCTGGGGCAGGAATCCTTGGAAGAGGAGCAACCTGCTCAGGAGAAACTCTTCATCGAAAGTGAAGGGAAAGGCACCCACTACATCATCTTCTGGAAAATGGGTCAATATTATCAAAACCACCAAACATACATTTTGAATGGATAATCACTAACAGAAAATAAAGATAGACAATTATTTCCAATAAAAGGACTACCACCGAGCTGCTGGGCTCAGACATTGCCTGGCCTGTGCCTTGTTCAATATGGAGAAATTTAGGTGCCAAGAAACCTGGGTATCCATTCTTTTTTCCATTTTTAAAACATATTATTTATTTATATTTTCAAAACTTTTATTGAAGTATAGTTAACAATATCATGCAAGTTTAGGTGTACAGCAGAGTGATGCATATATATATATATATACACATATATATTTGATGTTGTTGTTCAGTCACCCAGTCGTGTCCGACTCTTTGTGACCCCACGGACTGTAGCACACCAAGCCTCCCTTTCCCTCATCATCTTCCAGAGTTTGCTCAAGTTCATGTTCATTGCATCAGAGGTGCCGTCCAGACATCTCATCCTCTGATGCCCTCTTCTCCTTGTGCCCTCAGGCTTTCCCAGCATCAGGGACTTTTCCAACGAGCCATCTGTTCGAATCAGGTGACCAAAATACTGGAGCTTCAGCTTCAGCATCAGTCTTTCCAGTGAATATTAAAGGTTGATCTCCCTTAAGATTGACTGGTTGGATCTCCTTGCTGTCCAAAGGACTTTCAGGAATCTTCTCCAGCACCACAGTTCGAAGGCATCAATTCTTTGGTGATCTGCCTTCTTTATGGCACATATATACACATATATATTCTTTTTCACATTCTTTTCTCTTATAGATCGTTGCATAATATTGAGTCTAGGTTCTTATGCTACAGATCATTTTTGGCTCCCTATCTTATACACAGCAGCATGTATATATTAATCCCAACCTTCTCATTTACCCTTCCTCCCATCTCTTTGTTCCTTTTGGTAACCAACAAAAGGTTTCTTTCTGTGTCTGTGAGTCTACTTCTGTTTTGGAAATAACTTCATTTGCATCTTTTTTTTTTTTTGCTTTTAGATTCCACATACGTGATAATATATGATTTTGTCTTGCTCTGTCTGGTTTGCCTCACTTAGAATGAGAATCTCTAGGTCTGTCTGTATTGCTAGAAATGGTATTATTTCCTTCTTTTTTATGGCTGAGTGGTATTCCACTGTATATATGAGCTACACCTTCTCTATCCATTCATCTGTCAATGGACATTTAGGTTGCTTCCATGTCCTGGCTATTGTCAACAGTCCAATGGACACTGGGGTGCTTGTATCCTTTTGAATTATGTTTTTCTCTGAACTTCGGTATCTGTTTCTTGGAACTGTATGAGGCGGGGGTCTGGGACACTGTCTCTTCTCTTTCTGCTGTTCTCAGCTACTGAGCAGAGAGACAACCAGCAAACTGCAGTTCTCAAGCTCTGTTCTTTAGGCTTTCTGTTGAAGTAAGTGCTGGTCATTCAGAAGCGAGTGAGGCAGAAAATGGAAAGTAGCTTGGAAAGAAAACATTTAAAGATATAGGGTGGAAAAATGTCTAGCATAAAGTCCAAATATCCTAAAGTCTTATGCTGAGTTTGTATGGTGTTGAGGACAGCGTGAAAGGGGTAGGCGGAATTAAGACAAGAACAAGCTACTGTTTTCTTGTACTGCTGAACGTGACAGTGGGGAGACAGAATAAAAATATACAGTGTCGAAGAGGGTGAGGAGGGATGGCATGCTTGCACGCAGATTGTAGGAAAATAATTTGCTGTAACCTCTCTACAGATTGCATCAAAAGCTTTAAAAATGTTTGTTGCTTTGACCTGACTCTAGGGATTTATACTAAGAAAATTATTAGAAGTGCCAAAATATGTATACACAAAGATGTTCATTGAAGTGTTTCTTAAAATAAAAACAACAACAAAAATTAATCAACTGCAATCTTATTTAAGGCTATATCAAGAAAAATATGACACCCATTTGATGGAATGGCCCAGCCACTAAAACAACAATGAACATTATCTAAACATTGTAACACACCTATAGTGAACGTGATAATGAAATTGTTAATACAAAAGCCTGATAATACTTTACAGATAGTATATATACAGTGCGATGTCATTGTGTAATATAAACATGCTTATTATAAGTCTGAAAGGTATAAAAAAGACAAGCTCCAAGAAGGTTATGAAGAAATTAAAAAAGATATTTCTTCCCCACAGCTGGGTTAACATGAATCAAATCAAGTTGATAGTAATGTTTCCTTATTTTTTCTCTGGTGGCTCAGATGGTAAAGCGTCTGTCTACAATGTGGGAGACCTGGGTTAGATCCCAGGGTTGGGAAGATTCCCTGGAGAAGGAAATGGCAACCCACTTCATTACTCTTGCCTACAAAATCTCATGGACGGAAGAGCCTAGTGCAGGCTACTGTCCATGGGGTCGCAAAGAGTCGGGCATGATGGAGCGACTTCACTTTCTTTCTTTCCCTTATTTCTTTTTTTTTTTTTTTTTTTTATTTATTTTTTTTTTTTATTTAAATTTTTTTATTTTTTTTTAAATTTTAAAATCTTTAATTCTTACATGCGTTCCCAAACATGAACCCCCCTCCCACCTCCCTCCCCACAACATCTCTCTGGGTCATCCCCATGCACCTGCCCCAAGCAAGCTGCACCCTACGTCAGACATGGACTGGCGATTCAATTCTTACATGACAGTATACAAGTTAGAATTCCCATTCTCCCAAATCATCCCACCCTCTCCCTCTCCCTCTGAGTCCAAAAGTCCGTTATACACATCTGTGTCTTTTTTCCTGTCTTGCATACAGGGTCGTCATTGCCATCTTCCTAAATTCCATATATATGTGTTAGTATACTGTATTGGTGTTTTTCTTTCTGGCTTACTTCACTCTGTATAATTGGCTCCAGTTTCATCCATCTCATCAGAACTGATTCAAATGAATTCTTTTTAACGGCTGAGTAATACTCCATTGTGTATATGTACCACAGCTTTCTTATCCATTCATCTGCTGATGGACATCTAGGTTGTTTCCATGTCCTGGCTATTATAAACAGTGCTGCGATGAACATTGGGGTACATGTGTCTCTTTCAATTCTGGTTTCCTCCGTGTGTATGCCCAGAAGTGGGATTGCTGGGTCATAAGGTAGTTCTATTTGCAATTTTTTAAGGAATCTCCACACTGTTCTCCATAGTGGCTGTACTAGTTTGCATTCCCACCAACAGTGTAGGAGGGTTCCCTTTTCTCCACACCCTCTCCAGCATTTATTGCTTGCAGATTTTTGGATCGCAGCCATTCTGACTGGTGTGAAGTGGTACCTCATTGTGGTTTTGATTTGCATTTCTCTAATAATGAGTGATGTTGAGCATCTTTTCATGTGTTTGTTAGCCATCCGTATGTCTTCTTTGGAGAAATGTCTATTTAGTTCTTTGGCCCATTTTTTGATTGGGTCGTTTATTTTTCTGGAATTGAGCTGCAGAAGTTGCTTGTATATTTTTGAGATTAGTTGTTTGTCAGTTGTTTCATTTGCTATTATTTTCTCCCATTCAGAAGGCTGTCTTTTCACCTTGCTTATATTTTCCTTTGTTGTACAGAAGCTTTTAATTTTAATTAGATCCCATTTGTTTATTTTTGCTTTTATTTCCAGAATTCTGGGAGGTGGATCATAGAGGATCCTGCTGTGATTTATGTCTGAGAGTGTTTTGCCTATGTTCTCCTCTAGGAGTTTTATAGTTTCTGATCTTACATTTAGATCTTTAATCCATTTTGAGTTTATTTTTGTGTGCGGTGTTAGAAAGTGATCTAGTTTCATTCTTTTACAAGTGGTTGACCAGTTTTCCCAGCACCACTTGTTAAAGAGATTGTCTTTACTCCATTGTATATTCTTGCCTCCTTTGTCAAAGATAAGGTGTCCATATGTGTGTGGATTTATCTCTGGGCTTTCTATTTTGTTCCATTGATCTATATGTCTGTCTTTGTGCCAGTACCATACTGTCTTGATGACTGTGGCTTTGTAGTAGAGCCTGAAGTCAGGCAAGTTGATTCCTCCAGTTCCATTCTTCTTTCTCAAGATTGCTTTGGCTATTCGAGGTTTTTTGTGTTTCCATACAAATCTTGAAATTATTTGTTCTAGTTCTGTGAAAAATGTGGCTGGTAGCTTGACAGGGATTGCATTAAATTTGTAAATTGCTTTGGGTAGTATACTCATTTTCACTATATTGATTCTTCCGATCCATGAACATGGTATATTTCTCCATCTATTAGTGTCCTCTTTGATTTCTTTCATCAGTGTTTTATAGTTTTCTATATATAGGTCTTTAGTTTCTTTAGGTAGATATATTCCTAAGTATTTTATTCTTTTCGTTGCAATGGTGAATGGAATTGTTTCCTTAATTTCTTTTTCTACTTTCTCATTATTCGTGTATAGGAATGCAAGGGATTTCTGTGTGTTGATTTTATATCCTGCAACTTTACTATATTCATTGATGAGCTCTAGTAATTTTCTGGTGGAGTCTTTAGGGTTTTCCATGTAGAGGATCATGTCATCTGCAAACAGAGAGAGTTTTACTTCTTCTTTTCCAATTTGGATTCCTTTTATTTCTTTTTCTGCTCTGATTGCTGTGGCCAAAACTTCCAGAACTATGTTGAATAGTAGCGGTGAAAGAGGACACCCTTGTCTTGTTCCTGACTTTAGGGGAAATGCTTTCAATTTTTCACCATTGAGGATAATGTTTGCTGTGGGTTTGTCATATATTGCTTTTATTATGTTGAGGTATGTTCCTTCTATTCCTGCTTTCTGGAGAGTTTTTATCATAAATGGATGTTGAATTTTGTCAAAGGCCTTCTCTGCATCTACATTAGATCAGTTAGACCTAATTGATATCTATAGGACATTTCACCCCAAAACAATGAATTTCACTTTTTTTTCAAGTGCTCATGGAACCTTCTCCAGGATAGATCACATCCTGGGCCATAAATCTAAACTTGATAAATTCAAAAAAATCGAAATCATTCCAAGCATCTTTTCTGACCATAATGCATTAAGATTAGATCTCAATTACAGGAGAAAAACTATTAAAAATTCCAACATATGGAGGTTGAACAACACACTTCTGAATAACCAACAAATCACAGAAGAAATCAAAAAAGAAATCAAAATATGCATAGAAACTAATGAAAATGAAAACACAACAACCCAAAACCTGTGGGACACTATAAAAGCCGTGCTAAGAGGAAAGTTCATAGCAATACAGGCATACCTCAAGAAACAAGAAAAAAGTCAAATAAATAACCTAACTCTGCAACTAAAGCAACTAGAAAAGGAAGAATTGGAGAACCCCAGAGTTAGTAGAAGGAAAGAAATCTTAAAAATTAGGGCAGAAATAAATGCAAAAGAAACAAAAGAGACCATAGCAAAAATTAACAAAGCCAAAAGCTGGTTCTTTGAAAGGATAAATAAAATTGACAAACCATTAGCCAGACTCATCAAGAAGCAAAGAGAGAAAAATCAAATCAATAAAATTAGAAATGAAAATGGAGAGATCACAACAGACAACACAGAAATACAAAGGATTATAAGAGACTACTATCAGCAGTTGTATGCCAATAAAATGGACAACGTGGAAGAAATGGACAAATTCTTAGAAAAGTACAATTTTCCAAAACTGAACCAGGAAGAAATAGAAAATCTTAACAGACCCATCACAAGCACAGAAATTGAAACGGTAATCAGAAATCTTCCAGCAAACAAAAGCCCAGGTCCAGACGGCTTCACAGCTGAATTCTACCAAAAATTTCGAGAAGAGCTAACACCTATCCTCCTCAAACTCTTCCAGAAAATTGCAGAGGAAGGTAAACTTCCAAACTCATTCTATGAGGCCACCATCACCCTAATACCAAAACCTGACAAAGATGTCACAAAAAAGGAAAACTACAGGCCAATATCACTGATGAACATAGATGCAAAAATCCTCAACAAAATTCTAGCAATCAGAATCCAACAACACATTAAAAAGATCATACACCATGACCAAGTGGGCTTTATCCCAGGGATGCAAGGATTCTTCAATATCCGCAAATCAATCAATGTAATTCACCACATTAACAAATTGAAAAATAAAAACCATATGATTATCTTTCCCTTATTTCTAAAGGGATTATACATATTTTTTTTCTTTCTTTTCCTTTTCTTATTTTCTGTAGTTTCCATTTGTCCAAATAAGCATTCATTATTTGTACACTGGGGTTTCCCTGGTGGCTTAGTGGTAAAGAACTTGTTTGCCAATGCAGGAGACCCAGGTTCGATCCCTGGGTTGGGAACATCCCTTGGAAAAGGGAATGGCGACCTGCTCTAGCATTCTGCCTGAAGAATTCCACGGACAGAGGAGGAGCCTGGGAGGCAGTCCATGGGGTCACAAAGAGTCAGACATGACTGAGAGAGTAACACTTTCACACGCTAAAAGTAAAAATGAATAAAAGGTCTATCTGAATTTGAACATCCTTTCCTTAAAAGAAGAAATCAACACTTATTTGACCTTTGTTTTAAAGGTGATTTCTTTATAAATTTTAGGTTTTTCAGTTGAGGACCCTTCAAGTCTTTCTCCCAAATCTTTCCAAAAAGCAACAGTTTGGAAATGCCAGCTGCCATCTGTTCAAGTCCTGACCTTGGTCATTGGTGAAGTAAAATTGTGCTTAGAAAAGAAACACTGAGGAGAATCCTGAGATTTCAACTACAGTCAAGGCCTCAAACAAATAGCCCTTCCTGGGAGTAAACTCAGGTGGATAGGCTTGCCTGTTGGTTCCTATTGCCCTCCAGTGTGATTTTACTTTTGTTAGCTCTTCCCACAAAGATGTAGTCGATAAAACAGGATAATAGTTTCATTTATCATCAACTATATTCTCTTACTATTAAGAAAACTGTTCTGTCTTCATGAAGAAACACATGAAGATACAGTTTCTGTTCTTCTGGAATGTGATTCAATATATATATAATAGCTGGTTCAGCTCTGAGTATAAACTCATCGAAACGAATGTTTTTTTTTAATGGTATTTGGGATCATATTTGCATGCTAGAGGAATACCTGGGGAGCTCAGGTGTATTCATCTAACTCCCAGTTAGATCATATGGTTTGGAAGAGCATTTTCTCTTTGTTGCAGCTGGGAGATCTATAGTAGCGCAGGACACCTGCTAAGATGAGGCTTCAACTTGCAATTTTGATTGATTTCTACTTCTCTTTTGAGTGGACCTTCTTTAGTTTGATGCTGATGGTCTGGTCCAGGCAGGAGCATCTTTGGATTCTGACAGAAGGGCATTTGAATCTCCTTGCAGTCCTCGTCATCTGCATGTGCTTGCACAAATTAGTCCAGCTTTTGTTTGATGCTTAGTTTCCTAAGCCATGAAATGGAGGTAATGTTATTTATCTTGCCCACTTTAGTGCCCTGGAAGTCATATAAGTAATCAAGATGTCTGCAAGGCCAGCAAAAACCCATCTCACCCAAGTAATTGTTTTTATTGCCGTTCAGTTGCTAAGTTGTTTGCAACTCTTTGCAGCTCCATGGACTGGAGCATGCCAGACTCCTCTGTCCTCCACCATCTCCTGGAGTTTGCCCAAATTCATGTCCATTGAGTTGGTGATGCCGTCTAACCATCTCATCCTCTGTCATCCCCTTCTCCTTTTGCCTTCAGTCTTTCCCAACATCAGGCTCTTCTCCTGAGTTGGCTTTGAGTTGGTTCTTTGCATCAGGTGGCCAAAGTATTGGAGCTTCAGCATCAGTCCTTCCAATGAATATTCAGGGTTGATTTCCTTTAGGATGGACTGGTTCAAAATGAAAACAAAGTTGGCTTCCAGATGAAAACCTGCTTCACATGAAGGCTGATTTCAAGTATCAAATAATCTAAAAAACAAGCTAATTCTGTAGCCAGTACAAATATTAATTCTCTGTCTAGCAAGAATCAGGTCACAATGCTGAATGTCAATGTGATAAAATGTATTCCAGTTACAATACAGTAGCACCTTGCTAATTTGTCATTAAGAGGCCCCTGGAGCTAAGTGAGATAACAAAAATCTGTGTGAAGAAGAAATTCTCACTGATTAAATCAAACTTTCGCAGTTTTGTGAAAATGTGCTACCTTTGTTAGCTCTGATTTGGGTTCTAATGATAGCCAGATAATTGACAGGGTCTCCTACAGCTGAAAATTTACCATCTCAAATGAAATTTGGCAAACATTTTTTTTTTTTTTCATCTAAATGACAAAGTCTTCTCATTTTGGACCAGAGACTAGAGACTTGGTTAAAGAAAAAAAATTTTTTTTCCTGAATTTTAGTTCAACTGCCTAGAAACTTTGCAACCGGTTCTGTCTTCAAAATTAACCCTTTATATTTGCATTACCATGCCAAGATTATTTAGTATTTCCATATGAATAAGGGACATTTTAACAGGCTAAACCCCGTGAGAAGGAGTAAGGATTATATGTTGAAAAAGTCAACATTTTAAAAATTCAATTAAGCTTATATTTAATTTCTAGTTTCAAACTGAATATGCGACCTTGAGCCCTACGGGTAAAATGGGAACTGTTTTTCCTGAGTGACAGAGTATGTGATGAGCTTGAATAAACCGGATTCTCAATGCACCATAGTGGCAACACTTCTTTTATATTATTTAAGTAAATATCATTGAAAGAAAAAAAGCTCAGTGACCAACTCTATCTTCAATTTCACCTTTTTACTCATAACAAATATTTTGAGAGAATTAGAGCTATCAAATATTTCCCCTCGGGACCTGCTAAAGACAGAGAGGTAATCATTTTCAAAAAGGTGACTGAGTGAGCGCCAGTTCACTAACGATTCGTGCAACAGCCCTTCCACGTGGCCTGGTGTGCAGTCTCATCATAATGTTCTCTTCCACAGCAGAGTTTTTGAACTGGAATTTCTTCAGTTTCTGGCCACTCCATGTGAACTTCACAATCCAGAATGGATGCCCCACAGCGCTGAACAGGGTCTTCAGTTCAGTTCAGTCCAATCGCTCAGTCATGTCTGATTCTTTGTGACCCCAAAATCGCAGCATGCTAGGCCTCCCTGTCCATCACCAACTCCTGGAGTTCACTCAACTCACGTCCATCGAGTCGGTGATGCCATCCAGCCATCTCATCCTCTGTCGTCCCCTTCTCCTTCTGCCCCCAATCCCTCCCAGCATCAGAGTCTTTTCCAATGAGTTAACTATTCGCATGAGGTGGCCAAAGTACTGGAGTTTCAGCTTCAGCATCAGTCCTTCCAATGAACACCCAGAATGGATCTCCTTTAGGATAGACTGGTTGGATCTCCTTTCAGTCAGAGGGACTCTCAGGAGTCTTCTCCAACACCACAGTTCTAAAGCTGAATTCTTTGGCGCTCAGCTTTCTTCACAGTCCAACTCTCACATCCATACATGACCACTGGAAAAACCACAGCCTTGACTAGACAGACCTTTGTTGGCAAGGTAATATCTCTGCTTTTCAATATGCTATCTAGGTTGGTCATGACTTTCCTTCCAAGGAGTAAGTGTCTTTTAATTTCATGGCTACAACTACCATCTGCAGTGATTTGGGAGCCCCCCAAAAATAAAGTCTGACACTGTTTCCACTGTTTCCCCATCTATTTCCCATGAAGTGATGGGACCAGATGCCATGATCTTCGTTTTCTGAATGTTGAGCTCTAAGCCAACTTTTTCACTCTTCACTTTCACTTTCATCAAGAGGCTTTTTAGTTCCTCTTCACTTTCTGCCAAAAGGGTGGTGTCATCTGCATATCTGAGGTTATTGATATTTGTCCCAGCAATCTTGATTCCAGCTTGTGCTTCTTCCAGCCCAGCGTTTCTCATGATGTACTCTGCATATAATTTAAATAAGCAGAGTGACAATATGCAGCCTCGACGTACTCCTTTTCCTATTTGGAACCAGTCTGTTGTTCCACATTCAGTTCTAACTGTTGCTTCCTGACCTGGATACAGATTTCTCAAGAGGCATGTCAGGTGGTCTGGTATGCCCATCTCTTTCAGAATTTTCCACAGTTGATTGTGATCCACACAGTCAAAGGGTTTGGCATAGTCAATAAAGCAGAAATAGATGTTTTTCTGGAATCCTCTTGCTTTTTCCATGATCCAGCAGATGTTGGCAGTTTGATCTCTGCTTCCTCTGCCTTTTCTAAATGCAGCTTGAACATCAGGGAGTTCACAGTTCATGTATTGCTGAAGCCTGGCTTGGAGAATTTTGACCATTACTTTACTAGCATGTGAGATGAGTGCAATTGTGCAGTAGTTTGAGCATTCTTTGACATTGCCTTTCTTTGAGATTGGAATGAAAACTGACCTTTTCCAGTCCTGTGGCCACTGCTGAGATTTCCAAATTTGCTGGCATATTGAGTGCAGCACTTTCACAGCAGCATCTTTCAGGATTTGAAATAGCTCAACTGGAATTCCATCACCTCCACTAGCTTTGTTCGTAGTGATGCTTTCTAAGGCCCACTTGACTTCACATTCCAGGATGTTTGACTCTAGATGAGTAATCACACCATCGTGATTATCTGGGTCGTGAAGATCTTTTTTGCACCGTTCTTCTGTGTATTCTTGCCACCTTTTATTAATATCTTCTGCTTCTGTTAGGTCCATACCATTTCTGTCCTTTATTGAGCCCATCTTTGCCTGAAATGTTCCCTTGGTATCTCTAATTTTCTTGAGGAGATCTCTAGTCTTTCCCATTCTGTTGTTTGCCTCTATCTCCTTGCATTGATCTCTGAGGAAGGCTTTCTTATCTCTTTTTGCTGTTCTTTGGAACTCTGCATTCAGATGCTTATATGTTTCCTTTTCTCCTTTGCTTTTTACTTCTCTTCTTTTCACAGTTATTTGTAAGGCCTCCTCAGACAGCCATTTTGCTTTTTTGCATTTTTTTTCCATGGGGATGGTCTTGATCCCTGTCTCCTGTGCAATGTCATGAACCTCTGTCCATAGTTCATCAGGCACTCTAACTATCAGATCTAGTCCCTTAAATCTATTTCTCACTTCCACTGTATAATCATAAGGGATTTGATTTAGGTCATACCTGAATGGTCTAGTGGTTTTCCCTACTTTCTTCAATTTAAGTCTGAATTTGGCAATAAGGAGTTCATGATCTGAGCCAGCTCCAGCTCCCAGTCTTGTTTTTGCTGTCCGTATAGAGCTTCTCTGTCTTTGGCTTCAAAGAATATAATCAATCTGATTTCGGTGTTGACTATCTGGTGATGTCCATGTGTAGAGTCTTCTCTTATGTTGTTGGAAGAAGGTGTTTGCTATGACCAGTGCTTTCTCTTGGCAAAACTCTATTAGCCTTTGCCCTGCTTCATTCTGTACTCCAAGGCCAAATTTGCCTGTTACTCCAGGTGTTTCTTGACTTCCTACTTTTGCATTCCAGTCCCCTATCATGAAAAGGACATCATTTTTGGGTGTTAGTTCTAAAAGGTCTTGTAGGTCTTCATAGAACCATTCAACTTCAGCTTCTTCAGCATTACTGGTTGGGGCATAGACTTGGATTACTGTGATACTGAATGGTTTGCCTTGGAAAAGAACAGAGATCATTCTGTCATTTTTGAGATTGCATCTAAGTACTGCATTTCGGACTCTTTTGTTGACCATGATGGCTACTCCATTTCTTCTGAGGGATTCCTGCCCACAGTAGTAAATATAATGGTCATCTGAGTTAAATTCACCCATTCCAGTCCATTTTAGTTCGCTGATTCCTAGAATGTCAACGTTCACTCTTGCCATCTCTTGTTTGACCACTTCCAATTTGCCTTGATTCATGGACCTAATATTCCAGATTCCTATGCAATATTGCTCCTTACAGCATCGGACCTCACTTCTATCACCAGTCACATCCACAGCTGGGTATTGTTTTTGCTTTGGCTCCATCCCTTCATTCTTTCTGGAGTTATTTCTCCACTGATCTCCAGTAGCATATTGGGCAGCTACTGACCCGGGGAGTTCCTCTTTCAGTATCCTATCATTTTGCCTTTTCATACTGTTCATGGGGTCTTATCTCTTTGTTTAAATATCACTCTATTTGAGAGACCCATCCTCAGGCACTCTAAAAATAGGGACCCCCTCTCTCACCTCCCTTGGAAATTTCTTTCCCTCACCTTGCTTTATTGTTCTCCATCACATTCAGCACCATCTAATGCCCCATGGGACTTCTCCAGTGGTTCAGTGGTAAAGAATCTGCCTGCAAAGCAGGAGATGAGGATTTGATCCCTGGGTGGGGAAGATCCCCTGGAGAAGGGAGCGGAAACCTACTCCAGCATTCTTGCCTGGGAAATCCCATGGACAGAGGAGCCTGGTGGGCTGCGGTCCATGTGGTCACAAATGAGTGGGACACATCTCCCAAGGACAGGGATTTTATTTTTGTTAGTGCTGCAGAATCTCCAGGCTTCGCTGGTGGCTCAGAGAGTAAGGGATCCATAGGGCCCATAGTAGTCAAGTAATATGTATTTGTAGTATAAAATAATGAATGGCTTTCTGGAAACTTCCATGTTTCACGGAGCAGAATCACCTGGGTTCAGCCACAGGGATAAAAAACCAATGGTGACCTGAGCTAAGACATTAGGAATGAAAGCTGGAACCAGGTCAGACCTGGTGCTGAGCTGGCTTCAGACCCTGAGACCCAGAGCCTGAATAACAGTGTTCCAACACTACAGTGATGCTGTAGTAAGGGGGGATTTGGGTGGAACAAACTTTTGCTTGATCCAGGCCTGTGTCAGCATCCAGGGCAACCTACTCTGAAAGCTAGATGCAGGAGGTAACATCTGCAGTGAAGATATCAAAGAGTTGAGTTGAGTTGGAGCAGCGTGAGGTGTGAGACCGAGTCTAGGAGTGACAAGCGCAGGATGGGGTCATGAAGGAGCGGCCAGGCGGGAAGACCAGCGAGGCAGTAGGGATGCAGAGGGTCCTGCACTGCTGGATCCACATGGAAACAGGGGACGATGGCAGAGGGCAGACAGGACTCTGTCCACACAGACTAGACGCTGGTCTGGGCAAACACCTCTTCGGCTAAATGCAGACTTCCATGCTCCTAGGAGCCAAGTCCTATAGCTTCTCCCCTCTGGCATTGGGATTCTTTCTCTCTCTCTCTTTTATTTATTTATTTATTTATTTATTTTTGATGTGGACCATTTTTAAAGTCTTTATGAGTTTGTTGTAATACTGCTTCTGTTTTATGTTTTGGTTTGGGGAGCACAAAGCATGTGGAATCTCATCTCCCCAACCAGGAACAGAACCAGCACCCCCTGCATTGGAAGGCAAAGTCTTAACCACTGTACCACAGGCAAGTGCCGGGGGCTGCGACTCTGCAGGTGCTGAAAAGCAGCACCCATAGCCAGAGAAGCTGCGGGAGGCAGGGCTGACACTCATTGCTACAGCCTAACAGATTACCTTTCCGGAGGTTCCTCCAGCTTATGTTTACGGTATTCCCCTTCTGTTCTTTTTGGGTTGTTTGTTTGTTTAGAGGAAGATTAAGTAACCTCACATAACATCATGCCACTCGAACATAACATGAATCTGAGATTGTTTACCTCATTATCTCCTTGTGAAAACAAACACCGCTGTCTCCTGCCCACCCCTCTCAGGTGGGCCTGCTGTCAGAATTCTCCTGTTAGAGCAATCTTACCACTCAGCACACATCATTCTTTCTCACTTGCCAATATTTCTCATTAGTCTCCGTGGCTCCCACAGCCCTTCTCTTCCAGGAAGCCTTCCTTGTGAGTTTCAGCTAGCATGCATTCTCCCCTAAGACCAGCCAGCTGCCCTATCTACTGAAAATGTGAAATACTGTTTCTTCCTAATGTTGCCCCAAATCACTCCGTGTTTACGTCTCCAGCCCAGATTTCTGCTCTGAGCCCAGACCAGTAGCATAGCTGACATTGCCACTGGGAAACCTCAACAAAAAACATCTCACTCTTCACTCTTGAAGTTTTCCCTCTTCAATCCGGTTGTATTTCAGTGTATGACATGGGTATCCATCCCGAGGGATCTCATTTGGGTTAGCAACTCTTTTACCTTGAGAATTTCATACAAACCAGGTATGACTTTATTCTTGTTTACCTAACATATGCAAGTACATGACATAGACTCAACCTAACAAGTTAAGTAATAAGATACAAAATGCCGCATTATCCTAGCCCCGGGGATAAGGACCATGGAAGCCCCACCCCTCTGCTGGGCCACCTTCCTGCCTTGCACGTAACATGTCGGCTAGCCTGGCGACTGGAGAGTTGTGTTTATAGCAGCACAATGAAACAAGCTCTTCAAATGACTTTATTGATGAAAACATTCAAAATGCCATCACTTTATAATTCTTAGAGATGTTTTTCTGTGCTCAGTGGCTCAGTCAAGTCTGACTCTTTGTGACCCCATGGATTGTAGCCTGCCAGGCTCCTATGTCTATGGGATTGTCCATGGAGTAGGTTGTTATTTCCTACTCCAAGGGGTCTTCCCTACCCAGGGATCAAACCCATGTCTCTTGTGTCTTCTGCAATGGCAGGTGGATTCTTTACCACTGTGTCATGTGGGGAGGCCTGTTTGTTTTTTTTTTTTTCTGTAAATATATAGAAATCATCTTTTTCAATGACATCAATGATCCCTTAAGAAATTCTTTCTGACCTTCTCAGAGGCCAAATAGAGTGTGAAAGATAAAGCTCAGAAAAGTGAGTGGATCGGAACAGTAAAGCAAAGGTGCCCTTTGTTAGCACGGTAATTAGAAGACTCTGTGTTCAAGGCCACACTGACCATAGGGTCTTACAGAGTCAAAGCCCTGCCCATGCTGGGAGGGCCAATAGGTCTCCCCACCTAACCTGTGATTCTGAGTAGCCTCGACTTTAGCTTATGAATGAACTAGAATAAACTCCCTGTCCAGTCCCCTAAATGGAGAATTACGTTTTGTTCTAGGTTGAAGGTCAAAGACATATCCCTTGAGAATCAAAGCCAGAAGCTGAAGCTGACAGGGGTCTAGAGGTCAAACTCACCTCCTTGTGAAGGTGAAAGATGGAAGCCAGAGCTGAGGGTCCCTGGGCACCAGATGAGAACAGATACAATTTCTTTCTGAAGGAACTTCCTTGGTTAGCAATGTAGATACTCCCGATCCATCCCAGATCCACTCAGTTAAAAATCAGTCAACATATGCATATATGGAAATCCCATAGACACAATTTCAATCAATGGGATACACAGTAAGTTATAAAACACAAAGGATCCAGGCACCATGAGCAGAAAAACAAACAACAACAACAACAAAAATACAAGACTCACCACAAACACCTTGATGTTGACATAACCAGATACTGGATGCCTTAGAATACTGCTTCTGGGCATTTATGAGTCATCTGCATGCTAAGTCGCTCCGGTTGTGTCCAACTCTTTGCAACCCTATGGAATGTAGCCTGCCAAGCTCCTCTATCCATGGGATTCTCCAGGCAAGAATACTGGAGTGGGTTGTCATGCCCTCCTCCAGGGGATCTTCTCAACCCAGTGATCAAACTGGGGTCTCTTATGTCTCCTTTATTGGCAGGTAGGTTCTTTACTACTAGCAGCCACCTGGGGAGTCGCCTAGTTATATTTTGATTAGAATTCTAACTCAGTAAGTCTGAGAGTTGGCCCTGGTATCCTGCATTTCTAATAAACTCCCAGGAGGGTGCCACTGTTGCCAGTCTTTGGATCACACATTAAGTGATAAAGTTTTGATATGTCATTTAATGTGTTGTATCAGTTTTCTATTGTTGCTATAAAAATTACCACAATTTGGTCTTGAAACAACAGAGTTTATTATCTCGCTCTGGGAGTTAGCTCAGCCAAGATCTCTGCTCCAGGTTTAGGAATGCAAAATGTAGCTGTTTCTGGCAGAAGAGGTTTTGGGGAGAATTCACTCCCAAGCTCACAGGGTTATTGGAAGAATTTGGGTTTTGGCAGTTGTAAGATTAAGGTCCATTTTCTTCCTGACTGTTGTCTGGGGGCCTCTGTTTGGTCACTTTTTTTGGAGCACCTACATCTCAGAGCCAGGAAAGGTATACTGAACCCTTCTCCCACTTGGGGTCTCCCTGCTTTCCCCTCCACTATGTTCTTCTTCTACTTCTTATGGAAAGAAATTCTCCCCTCTTAAGGCTGCATGCAATTAGATTGGATCAGCCTGGATAATCGAGGCTAATCAGGTTTACTGGCTTCTCTGGGGGCTCAGACAGTAAAGCATCTGCCTACAATGTGGGAGACCCGGGCTCCGTTCCCTGCGTCAGGAAGATCCCCTGGAGAAGGAAACGGCAACCCACTCCAGAATTCTTGCCTGGCAAATCCCATGGACAGAGAGCCTGGTAGGCTATGGTCCATGGGGTCACAAAGAGTCGGACACAATGGAGTGACTTCACTTTCACTTTCTTTTTCAATCTCAGTCGCATCTGCAAAGTCACTTTTGCCATTTGAAGTGATATATTTGTAAGTTCCACGGATTAGGGCATGGGCATCTTTGGGAGGGGCTTTCTTTACATTGGACTTCCCTGGTGGCTCAGAGGTTAAAGTGTCTGCCTGGAATACAGGAGACCAGGGTTTGATCCCTGGGTCAGGAAGATCTCCTGGAGAAGGAAATGGCAACCCACTCCAGTACTCTTGCCTGGAGAATCCCATGGAGGGAGGAGCCTGGTAGGCTACAGTCCATGGGGTCTCAAAGAGTCAGACATGACTGAGCGACTTCACTTTCACTTTTCTTTACATTATGTATAGTATGATATTAAGAAAACTTGATAACATCTTCAAAAACAAGAGAGTGAAAAATATTAAATAAGTTCTCTCATTAAAATATTAAATTTAATGAGAGAACTAAAGTAATTAAAAATTAAAACACTATGACAATTAAGATTAAAATCTGTTGGAGAGAATAAACGGACGGTCAGACAGCTGCAGGATCACGACATCATGTGGAATCTGATAGAGAAAATGAACGGATGTCACGCAGGAGAGTGAGTTTGAAACACATGCAGGGGAGATCGAAGTTGTAAACTTGCATCAAATTGGAGTTCCTGAAGCAGATAATAGAGAGAATGAGAGAAGAATCAATATTAAAGGACATAATGACTTACAATTTCCTAGAATTTTTGAAAGAAATCAATCCTTAGATCCAGAAATTCCAATAAATCCCAAGCAGGGTGAGTAAAAAGAAATCCTTACATAGACTCGTTACAATAAAACTGGAAAAAAAAAAGGTAAAAAGAGTATCTTTAAAACAGAAAAAGAAATATTACATTTACAAGTATGACAGTTTGATCAATATTTGACTTCTTGAAAGCCCCAATGAAAGCCAAAAACTATTAAAATTTTCAATATACTAAGAGGAAACAATGACAAGGCAAATGGTAAAGAATCCGCCTGCAATGCAGGAGACCCAGGTTTGATCCCCGGGTCGGGAAGATCCCCTGGAGAAGGAAATGGCAGCCCACTCCAGGACTCTTGCCTGAAGAATTCCATGGACAGAGGAACCTGGTGGCTACAGTCCATGGGATCACAAAGAGTCGGACATGACTGTGTTACTAACTTGATTATAATCATTATGTAACTATATGTATTATATAATTATTTTTATATAGTAATTATAATTGCATATATTATGAAATATATTTTAAAATGAGGACAAAATAAATATTTCCTTTTAGTAGAAACTCTTAAATTTCCTCCAGGCAATATTAGAGAAATTTCTAAAGGATATATTCTGGGCAAAAGGAAAACTATCACCCATGGAATTTCAGAGAATCGTGAAATGTTGAGTGAAGTGTTGGGCAAAGAGAGTAATAAACATGCAAAAGAATCTAAACTATCATCATTTGTATCCTACAGTAACAATGAAGTCTGTGATGTAACAAGAACAGACCCATTGTAAAATCAATGAGAACGATATGGCTTAGAAGTCAGCAGACAGGCAGTGAAAAATAAATGTTTTAAGATCTCTGTATTTTTCATGGGGAAGGTAACATTATTTGAGGTGCAGAGAGGTTAAGTGTGAATGTTAAATAAACAAGACCCTGTAATTCTTCTAAATAATCGATATCGTATTGTAGATATTTGATTTTAAAGGATTGTTGTCACCTTCACATATTAATAAAAATGCAGTGTATTAGCTAAATAGAGTGTGAAACAACGTAGGGACATTATGGATTTGGAAGGCTCTTTTGGAGAGGACTTTCATAAGCCTGGGGATCCCCAGGTAGCACAGTGATAAAGAACCTGCCTGCCGGTGCAGGGGATACAGGAGACATGGGTTCAAACCCTGGATCGGGAAGATACCTTGGAGGAGGAAATGACAACGCACTCTGGTATTCTTGCCAGGAAAATTCCATGGACAGAGGAGCCTAGTGATTTCAAAGAATCACAGTAAGTTGGACATGACTGAGCATGCACACACACTCATAAGCTTAAATCCCCATTTTGACTGTAATTCTGGAAAAGAAATGAGCATGTGAATGGAATCCTTTTTTTTTCTTTTTTAACACAACCTGATCTAATTCCCTTCAATGTTTCTGCCCACTGTCTTTGTTACTGCTGCAGGTTCATCACCTTTAATTGAGACACTAATTTAGGCAGTTGCTCAAGACTCAATCCCAAACTCTCTCCTCTTTTCCATCTAACTTTTCCTCAGTCATTTTTATCCATATCTCTGCCTTTATGATCGCAGTCATAGATGGTGCTGAATGATGTGTTTGCCCAGATTTCTCCTCTGAGCATCAATTCTGTATACCCAAGTGATGACTTGATATCTCCTTCTGGTACCTCAAAAACAGCTCAAGATCAACATTTTAAAATGTAATCCCCTGATGGGTTTACTCTGAACCACTTCACCTGCTCCACAGAAGGCCCTGGTACCTACTGTCATAGGAAAGCCAGAATCTCCTATGTCATGAGGCAGCTCCAGCCTGTGGCTAGTTCTGTGTTGTTCATGAGCTAAGGATGGGCCAAACACTTTAAAAATCTTTGCTAAAAAGTAAGAAGCAGAATAAAATCAACCAAGAACAAAAATATGCAAGAGTCCACGTGTGGCCTTCAAAGCTTGAAATGTTAAAATGTTCAGGGACTCCAGATTTAGACTGATATTTGACACTTTGTAGTCGTGTGCCATATCCAAGCCAATGAAAAGTTTCATCCATTAGTTGAATGGATGTTCCAGAATCTTTTCAGTTCTGTTTATCACCACTGTAACACTACAGGTGGGAACCTGATGGTCTCTTGTCTCAAGTAGCACCACAGGCTCCTAATTATGGTTTGTTTCTCCAAATCCATTCTGAGACAGAGGAACTTTGTTCTATGTGTGCTGAACATTATTCAATGGCTTTGCACTGGTCCTCAAATAAAGACCAAATTCTTCACGTCGTTTATAAGAGATACTGAGGTCACTATCATTTTCCACCTTTCCCACTGAAGGGCCTGCAATTGCTTATAAAATTCCATTATTCTCCTTCTAAAGTCTTGAGGGCCTCTAGTTCTGTTTCCTCTTTGATTCTTGATTTAGGCAGTTTGCATCTTCTCTCTTTTTTCATGGGCATTTTTGGGAATGCGTTATCCATTTCATCAAATTTTGGAATAATGAGCTTTTGATTTTATTGATATTTTTCTCTGTTGCTTTTGCAGTTGGTGACTGCTGCATAGTCACAATAGCCTGCATAGTTTTGCAATTTGGGAGCAGTTCCACCCTTGAGAATACAAGAGGGGGAAGAATCTCTATGAAAGTCACTCTGTTGTAAGTTGTTATACTTCAGTTGCCAGTTCATCTGATATACCTTACTTTTCAGAGATCTCAAGTACCTTTTTTGTTGTATTCTGTCCAGTTTCAGCTGTCATCAGTGGGAGAGGGGCTGTAGCCAGTCCCTCGGGGCTGGCAGTGGAAATCTCTGTGGTGCCTTGTTGCTGTTAGTGTCTCTTTCATCCATGAAGAGAGAACCATCCAATGAACTGTGGGTTCATTGAAGCCAGAAAGCTTGCATCCTTTTTCTATTAGTCCATCCTCTGTGTTTAGCAAAGCACCTGGGACATCAATATATGGTATTAGAGGCTGGACTTCCCTGGTGGCTCAGACGGTAAAGCGTCTGTCTACAATGCGGGAGACCCGGGTTCGATCCCTGGGTTGGGAAGATCCCCTGGAGAAGGAAATGGCAATCCACTCCAGGACTATTGCCTGGAAAATCCCATGGACAGAAGAGTCTGGTAGGCTACAGTCAATGGGGTCACAAAGAGTCGGACACAACTGAGAGACTTCACTTCACTTCACTTCACTTCAGAGGCAGTTAAATTCCTCTTTTTTCAATATATATTTGATGCAATCATCCTAGTTTCCTAGTAGTAAATATTATTACTCCATTGGTTTTAAATCTCATAGGATGAAATCTCAGAAAGAAGGATGTATTAGTTTTCTCTTGCTCCACAACAAATCATCACCAGCATCCAGTTTCTGGCCAGTTTCCATGGGTCAGGAGTCCAGGCACAGCTTAGCTGAGTCTTCTGCTCAGGGGCTCACCAGGCTGTGACTGAGGTGTCATTTGGTCTGTGTTCTGACTCAGAGGCTCATTAGGGGAGAATCCATTTTCATGTTCTTCCAGGTTGTTGGTCAAATTTTTCTCCTCGTGGTTTTATGACTGAGACCTGTGGCTTCCCACGGGGTGCCCTCAGGTCTTGGGCCACGGTGGCTCCCTGCCACTTGGCCTTCTCCATGGCACTTCATTGCAGGATTGTTTGCTTCTTCAAAGCCATCAAGAGAAGCCCTCTCTTTGCTAAGTCATAATCTTAAATAATGTAATGTCATCCTGGAGGGATAGCATCCACCTTTGTCATGTAATGTAACCCAATCAATAGAGTACCATCTTTACCTTATTCTATTAGACACAAGACAGGGGACCTGTCCACATTCCAGGGAAGAACAGTCATCACATCAGGCATCACCTCTCAGGGTATCTACCACAAAGAAGGAAGAATCATATATATTTATTTCATGTGAGAATTTAGAAAATACTACGCAAGTGGACTTGGGTCAAGAATGAGTAGGGAAACGTCTTCATTTCACTTGCTGTCTTGTGTTTCATTCCATGTTCATGTAAAACAGAATTGATCTATAGGAGGGGTCCCTTGAACTAATAGAAAGATTAATGAGAAAGCTAAGTTGGGACTTCACTTTTGATAGAATGTAGTTCTGCTGCTAGCCTCTGGCCAAAGAAGAGTGCTTGCTTTTGTTGAATGTACAAGGTGTAACATCCCTGGAAGCTTAGAAAAAAACCTGGGGTAAAAGTGAGAAGCTCTTTTACAAAAAGAGGAAAGAATGAACACGTGGCCTTCGGGGCATAAAGTTTCTGACTAGGGTTAATTTCAGAAAGCTTTAAGTGCTTGCTAGAGTTTTAAGTGATCTGGTAACAATAAGAGCTCTAATGGCTTCAGAACAGAAAAACAAAATGATGAAGGAGGTACACCAAAGGTCCCAATTTGGAGGTGATAAATGGGATATTCATCCCATTATTAACGGTTCCTAGGATAAGATAACCAGACAGAGGATCTGAAGGCATTCCACTGCGATTACCTCGGACAAAATGGAGTGCATTGGTGGTAGAAGTATGTTTAGAAAAATGTTCATCACATTATACTCAGAGAAATCTTAACTCACTTTTGCTTTTTGGCAAGAGATAATAATATTTACGCAATAGAAAATGCAATTTGGTATTCTTGATTAATTAGCATAGGTAATGTTTGAACACCTCTTATGTACTTGGCACTGTCCCAGTTACTCCAGATGCCACAATGAACAACACAAGAATGCTTTAATGGAGCTTCTATTCTGGCATTAAAGGTGTCCCCAATACAGATATCAGGAGCTTAATGAGAAAAAGCCACTCTTTTTTTTTTTTTTTTGTGGGGATGGAGTGGATGGTGTGAAGGGCAAAGAGAAGCTGGCTGTTGAGAGAAAATGCCTTATTTTAGCAGTCTATTACTGAGTGAACTGGGATGAAGCTAGAAAAGGCTTTATTTGAAACCGCTTGAAGAAGTTCACTTGAATGAAAAACAAAATCTGTTCCTGTGGGCAGCTGGATGAGAAGTTTGAGGCTTTGTTGTTGTCAGAACACTGGTCATTCTCATCAAGCTATTCAGAATATTCTGGTCTCCCAAGGCAATGGCTAAGCAGGAAGCAGGTACTGGAACAATTTTTTTTTTCTAAATTTAAAATAAATCCAGAGGGTTTTGTGCCAAATAATCACCAGCTGCTGTGAGATCAATGTGCGTGGAATTATTAACAGGAAGCAAATTACTAACTACAACCTATGGAGAAAATTTGTCTCAGGCAAGAACTTTCTTTGAAGGATTGCACCCAGCGTGAAAACATTTAATTTCCCCACAGTCACTCCACAGGGACCCACCAAGGGTGCCATTGGTAATAAACAAGAAGATGCTGGCTGTAAAGCTTTGGAATCACGGACCTGAAACACAGAGGGAGAAGTGTAGCGGGGGAAGGTTCTATTCTATCAACAACACCTTCAGCGCTTAGTATAAAAACTCTACGTTAGTGAACAGGTCCTGCTTCTGATCCAAGACCTTGTGCTTGGAATGTCCTCAGTAAATGTGTGTTATTGTTTGGGTGCACCATACCTTCACACTCATGAGATGTTACCCTACAAGAAACCTCATTGTTGTGTTAGTAGCTCAGTCGTGTCCGACTCCGTGCAACCCCATGGACTGTAGCCCATCAGGTTCCTTTATCCATGGAATTCTCCAGACAAGAAATACTGGAGTGGGTAGCCATTCCCTTTTCCAAGGGATCTTCCTGACCCAGGGACTGAACTTGGGTCTCTTGCATTGCAGGGAGGTTCTTTACAGTCTAGGCCACCAGTGAGTCCCTTAACAGACCGTGGGGATCATCTAAACGAGGGTCATTTTTAAAAATCCTGAGACATGTGGCCTTGATCCCAAGCCAAAACATATGATCTCCATAGAAGATTCTGTAGCTCAGTCTACCCTATCAAAGAGTTTAACAGCCCTGCTGACACTCCAAATCGAACCTTAATAGACTACAGAATTAGAACAGAAAATCACAGAAGTCTTACTGAGGAGCAGTGGGAAGGACAGGCTAGAAATACAAAGTCTTCTTTAAATATCTCCCCGGTTCTGCAGATATGTGGAACCTGTCAGAGAGTCATCAGGTAATAAACGAAGAACCATTGAGAAAGAGGAAGAATACTTAGTCCTGCTGCTGCTGCTAAGTTGATTCAGTCATGTCCGACCCTTAGTGACCCCATGGACTGCAGCCTACCAGGCTCCTCCATCCATGGGATTTTCCAGGCAAGAGTACCAGAGTGGGTTGCCATTGCCTTCTCCGATACTGAGGCCTATCATGTCTCAAATACCTCATACATTGCTGAGAAAGTCCACTTTGGCACACAGTTCACAGAGCGAGGACTAGAACACAGTTCTGACTTCAGTAGGTGGAAGGCGGCACTTACAGGCAAGGGCATGGACTATAGTCTCAGGTTTATCCCGCAGTTCTGTGTGTGTGCCCGTGCACTCAGCCGTGTCTGATTCTTAGCAATCCCGTGGACTGTAGCCCACCAGGCTCCTCTGTCTGTAGGATTTCCCAGGCAAGAGTACTGGACTGGGTTGCCATTTCCTCCTCCAGTGGAGCTTCTAGAGGCAGGGATCGAACCTGCATCTTCTGTGCCCCCTGTATTGGCTGGTGGATTCTTTACCACTGGCACTGTCTGGAAAGCCCTATCTTGTCACCACCAACACTGTCACACTCTCCTAAACACAGCTTTAAACTTGGATTTAGTATTTGGCTTTATAGTTGTCTGTGTACTTATCTATTTAAATGTGAGTTCCTCAAAGGCATTTAGAACTACTTCATCTTAAACAAGTTCCATAATATTTGAGCTTTTGGGAAAAATGCCTTTGAGGGACTCAAATTAGATAGATAAGTACACAATTACAAAGCCAAATATACCAAATCCAGTGTTAGAGTTATATTTAGGAGACTATGACAGTGTTGGTGGTGGTTATAGAGTTAATACCAGGGAGAGCTTCATAGGATTGGAGCTCTCTGAGCTGAATTTTGAAGAATAGGTGAGCTTTTATCAGAGAGCTGGCAAAGTTCTGTCCTCTTCGTAGGGACATTTTATGAGCAAATTCAGAAATATAAATGAATATCAGCAATCCAAGCACTGCAGGAAGCTTCTTGTGAGAGCTGAACGTGTAGGGAGAAGAGTGGGAGGGAGTCTGATAGGAGGTGGCAGGTCATAGGAGACTCTGGTTATATAATTTGGGTTTTACCTTTAGACTGTATTTCATAGAAGGATTGTAATAAGGCATGAATACACTTGGATTTCATAAGGCCTACACCAGCAGCTCAGCCTTCTTCACAGTTGGACTGTGAAGACGGCTGAGCACCAAAGAATTGAGGCTTTTGAACTGTGGTGTTGGAGAAGACCCTTGAAAGCCCCTTGCAAGGAGATCCAACCAGTCCATCCTAAAGGAGATCAGTCCTAGGTGTTCATTGGAAGGAATGATGCTAAAGCTGAAACTCCAGTACTTTGGCCACCTCATGCGAAGAGTTGACTCATGGGAAAAGACCCTGATACTGGGAGGGATTGGGGGCAGGAGGAGAAGGGGACAACAGAGGATGAGATAGCTGGATGGCATCACCAACTCGATGCACATGAGTTTGGTTGAACTCCGGGAATTGATGATGGACAAGGAGGCCTGGCATGGTGTGATTCATGGGGTCGCAAAGAGTCGGACATGACTGAGCAACTGAACTGAACTGAACACCAGCAGCAATGTAGATGATGGCTTAACAAAGGAATGGGGGAAGCAGGACAAATAGCTGGACGATTGTAGCAGTCTTCTTCAGTTCAGTCGCTCAGTCATGTCCAACTCTTTGTGATCCCACGGACTGCAGCACGCCAGGCCTCCCTGTCCATCACCAACTCCTGGAGTTTACTCAAACTCATGTCTATTGAGTCATGACATTGAGTCAATGGTGATGCCATTCAGCCATATCATCCTCTGTCATCCCTTTCTCCCACCTTCAATCTTCCCCAGCATGAGGGTCTTTTCCAGTGAGTCAGTTCTTCGCATCAGGTGGCCAAAATATCAGAGTTTCAGCTTCAGCATCAGTCTTTCCAATGAATATTCAGGACTGATCTCCTTTAGGATGGACTGGTTTGATCTCCTTGCAGTCCAAGGCACTCTCAAGAGTCTTCTCCAACACCACAGTTCAAAAGCATCAATTCTTCAGCACTCAGGTTCCTTTATAGTGCAACTCTCACATCCATACATGACCGCTGGAAAAACCATAGCCTTAACTAGACGGACCTTTGTTGGCAAAGTGATGCCTCTGCTTTTTAATAAGCAATCTAGGTTGGTCATAACTTTTCTTCCAAGTAGCAAGCGTCTTTTAATTTCATGGCTGCAGTCACCATCTACAGTGATTTTGGATCCCCCCAAAATAGAGTTTGTCACTGTTTCCACTGTTTCCTCATCTATCTGCCAGGGATAATCACGATGGTGTGATCACTCACCTAGAGCCAGACATCCTGGAATGTGAAGTCAAGTGGGCCTTGTAAAACATCACTATGAACAAAGCTAGTGGAGGTGATGGAATTCCAGTTGAGCTATTTCAAATCCTGAAAGATGATACTGTGAAAGTGCTGCCCTCAATATGCCAGCAAATGTGGAAAACTCAGCAGTGGCCACAGGACTGGAAAAGGTCAGTTTTCATTCAAATCTCAAAGAAAGGCAATGTCAAAGAATGCTCAAACTACCACACAATTGCACTCATCTCACACACTAGTAAAGTAATGATCAAAATTCTCCAAGCCAGGCTTCAGCAATACATGAACTGTGAAATTCCAGATGTTCAAGCTGGTTTTAGAAAAGGTAGAGGAACCAGAGATCAAATTGCCAACATCCGCTGGATCATGGAAAAAGCAAGAGAGTTCCAGAAAAACATCTATTTCTGCTTTATTGACTATGCCAAACCCTTTGATTGTGTGGATCACAATTAACTGTGGAAAATTCTGAAAGAGATGGGAATAACAGACCACCTGACCTGCCTCTTGAGAAACCTATATGCAGGTCAGGAAGCATCAGTTAGAACTAGACGTGGAACAACAGACTGGTTCCAAATAGGAAAAGAGTACGTCAAGGCTGCATATTGTCACTCTGCTTATTTAACTTCTATGCAGAGTACATCATGAGAAATGCTGGGCTGGAAGAAGCACAAGCTGGAATCAAGATTGCTGGGACAAATATCAATAACCTCAGATATGCAGAGGACACCACCCTTATGGCAGAAAGTGAAGAGGAACTAAAAAGCCTCTTGATGAAAGTAAAAGAGGAGAGTGAAAAGGTTGGATTAAAGCTCAACATTCAGAAAACGAAGATCATGGCATCTGGTCCCATCACTTCATGGGAAATAGATGGGGGAACAGTGGAAACAGTGTCAGACTTTAATTTTTTGGGCTCCCAAATCACTGCAGATGGTGATTGCAGCCATGAAATTAAAAGACACTTACTCCTTGGAAGGAAAGTTATGACCAACCTAGACAGCATATTAAAAAGCAGAGACATTACTTTGCCAAAAGGTCCATCTAGTCAAGGCTATGGTTTTTCCAGTGGTCATATATGGATGTGAGAGTTGGATTGTGAAGAAAGCTGAGTGCCAAAGAATTGATGCTTTTGAACTGTGGTTTTGGAGAAGACTCTTGAGAGTCCCTGGAACTGCAAGGAGATCCAACCCATCCATCCTAAAGGAGATCAGTCCTGGGTGTTCATTGGAAGGACTGATGCTGAAGCTGAAGCTCCAGTACTTTGGCCACCTGGTGCAAAGAGTTGACTCATTGGAAAAGACCCTGATGCTGGGAGGGATTGGGGGAAGGAGGAGAAGGGGAAGACAGAGGATGAGATGGCTGGATGGCATCACTGACTCGATGGACATGAGTTTGAGTAAACTCTGGGAGTTGGTAGTGGACAGGGAGGCCTGGTGTGCTACAATTCATGGGGACACAAAGAGTCAGACACGACTCAGTGACTGAACTGAACTGAACTGAATGGGACCAGATGCTATGATCTTAGTTTTCTGAATGTTGAGTTTGAAGCCAAGTTTTTACTCTCTTCTTTCACTTTCATCAACAGGCTCTTTAGTTCTTCTTCAATATCTGCCATAAGGGTGGTGTCATCTGCATATCTGAAGTTATTGATATTTCTCCAGGCAATCTTAATTCCAGCTTGTGCTTCAGTCAGCCCAGTGTTTCTTGTGATGTACTCTGCATATAAGTTAAATAAGCAGAGTGACCACATACAGCCTTGACGTGTTCCTTTCCCAGTTTGGAACCAGTTTGTTGTTCCATATCCAGTTCTAACGGTTGCTTCCTGACCTGCATACAAATTTCTCAAAGGGCTGGTCAGGTGGTCTGGTATTCCCATCTCTTGAAGAATTTTCCACAGTTTGTCATGATCCACACAGCATTCTTTGGCATTGCCTTTCTTTGGGATTGGAATGAAAACTGACCTTTTCCAGTCCTATGGCCACTGCTGAGTTTTCCAAATTTGCTGGCATATTGAGTGCAGCACTTTCACAGCCTCATCTTTTAGGGTTTGAAATAAGTGAAAGTGACGTCACTCAGTCGTGTCCGACCCTCAGCGACCTCATGGACTGCAGCCTTCCAGGCTCCTGCATCCACGGGATTTTCCAGGCAAGAGTACTGGAGTGGGGTGCATAGCTCAACTGGAATTCCATCACCTCCACTAGCTTTGTTTGTAATGATGCCTCCTGAGGCCCACTTGACTTCACCTTCCAGGATGTCTGGCTCTAAGTGAGTGGTCACACCATTGTGATTATCTGGGTGGTGAAGACCTTTTTGTATATTTCTTCTGTGTATTCTTGCCACCTCTTCTTAATATCATCTGCTTCTGTTAGGTCCATAGCATTTCTGTCCTTTATTGTGCCCATCTTTGCATGGAATGTTCCCTTGGTATCTCTAATTTTCTTGAAGAGCTCTCTAGTCTTTCCCATTCTATTGTTTTCCTCTGTTTCTCTGCATTAATCACTGAGGAAGGCTTTCTTATTTCTCCTTCCTAGTCTTTGGTACTGCAATCAAATGGGTATATCTTTCCTTTTCTCCTTTACCTTCCCCTTCTCTTCTATTCACAGCTATTTGGAAGGCCTCCTGAGACAACCATTTGGCCTTTTTGTATTCCTTTTTCTTGTGGATGGTCTTGATCCCTGCCTCTTGTACAATTTCATGAACCTCTGTCCATAGTTCTTCAGGCATTCTGTCTATCAGATCTAATCCCTTGAATCTATTTGTCACTTCCCCTGTATAATCATAAGGGATTTTGATTTAGGTCACATCTGAATGAATGGTCTAGTGGTTTTCCTTACTTTCTTCAGTTTAAGTCTGAATTGGGCTGTCTTCTTGGGCAGATATAAAGTTGAGAAGTCAAGGATGTCAGGCAGACTGTCTGGCCTTTGCCATGGTAACAGAGGAACCACACATTCCAGGGGTGTGAAACACCAAAGGTTTATATCTTGCTTATGCTAGACATTCATCTCAGGTCAGCTGTCATCTCTGCTCTATCTACAGGCTATAATATCTACCTCTAACTGTGATATTCTTAAAAGCAACAGTAGCAATAAAAGAAGACTAACAAAGTGCGCTCAACTCTTACAGCTTATACCACTGATGCATGTCATTTTGCAGCCTTCATTGGCTGAAAGAAGACGTAGGACCACACCTGGATGGTAGAGAGACACAGTTCTCCAATTAGAATGGAAGCTGGATACTCCTGGGGAAGGTATCTGCCAATAATATAATGGCATTGAGGATACTGACTTTTTTGGGGGAATCTCACATACCTTGTGTGTTGATCTAGCTTTTCATTTGTTTGGATAAGCTTTACAATAAAATCACAGGGTGATATTTTCAGGTCCAAACATGTTATGGATGTTAAAAACAAATGACCAAAAGTTGATAAATTTGGCCTCCATCACTGGATTGGGGTTTGTAGTTTTCTGGCTATTTAGCAAAATCTATAGTTGAAAAACAGGCTTCCCATGTGGCTCAGTAGGTAAAGAATTGGCCTGCAGTACAGGAGATATGCATTTGATCCCTGGGTCGGGAAGATCCCCTGGAGGAGGGCATGACAACCCACTCCAGTATTCTTGCCTGGAGAGTCCCATGGACAGAGGAGCCTGGTGGACTACAGTCCACGGGGTCGCAAAGAGTCAGACATGACTGAAGTGACTTAGCATGTGCATATAGTTGAAAAAGACCCAGACAGCAAGGTCACAGGGCACCTTCTCTGGTGTCTTTGGAGGCTTCTGTGGACAAGTTTTACCCATACAGATCAAGAAGGAAAATGATTTTCAGAAGGTTAATGTCTGTATGGCCTGGTCTATGGACCAGATGAGATGGAAGCAGTATTTTTCCATCTTTCCTCAGCTAAGAATTATGTACTGAAATATGAGTTAAGACAGACCTGTACCCCACTCCCCTACTTCCCCTGGGACACATACAGTTTTGATCAGCAGTTGACCCACTGGGTACCACATGCTTCTTTCATACTTGCATATTGAAATGAAGAGTTGCCAATTTGAACAGTGGTTATGATAGTCTATGGGATCATTATTAGGCTATTTTTTTTTTCTATAATGATTGTGAGCCTATTCAATCTTATTTTGTTTATGTATTTGTTTTTGGCTGTGTTGGGTCTTCCTTGCTGTGTGAGGGCTTTCTCTAGCTGCGGTGAGCAGGGGCCACTCTCTAGTTGTCTCGCATCGTATTCTTGTTGTGGTGTCTTCTCTTGTTGCAGAGCATGGGCTTAGTGGCTCTGCAGCATGTGAATTCTTCCCTGAGCAGTGATCGAACTCATGTTCTTTGCATTGGCAGGCGATTCTTAATCCCTGGACTACCAGGTGAGAAAAGTAGAGGACTGCTTTACACTAGGAATTTAGGACAGAGAAGGTTGGAGATTTCAGTCAACTCCTCCCCCACCCCCTACCCCCCACAAAAAAATACTGATGGAAGACGTAGACTTAAAGGCAGCAAGAATGTGTCCACCTTCCCACACACCTGCTTTTGTGGGAGGAACTGTATGGAGATTAGGATTTTCTCAATCAAATGACCTTCACTTTCACTTTGGAGGCATCAGAGTAATTTGTTTCCTTGTCTGATTCCAGCGAGTTGTGGAAGAAGAGTAAGCAGAGAATGGATTTGGAACCAAGCCTCCCCAGGAGCGTGTGAGGCTCCCTGACCCGTGAACTAGCCCAAGAGTTGCATTCTGTCCTCACGTGAAGAACCTGTTGCTAATTACAGATTTAAGAAATACAGCTGGAGAAGTAGCATCAGCCCAGATGGCGTTGCAAGAAGCCTCTGGTAAGGTTTGAGGCAGACAGCAATTCTGCATGATTTATTAGCCAGTGGGGGTCTGCAATGATTGGCCCAATACACCGCAGGTGGAAATTATCTTTAAGGACTGGGGGCTCAGGGCCAGGTAGAGACAGCTCACTTCTCTTATCTTATAGAAGATTTTTGTTCAGTTCAGCAACCTTGGAATAGAGAGATTACTACTCATTAAGGTTCATAGAGATGTCTGTCTACCTTCCCTGTCTCTTTACAGGACTCAGTAATCACATTTAGTTCAACGTGTCCTTTAAGTCCTGCTGTGTAAAGCGCATTCATGTTAGATCTGTAGGGAATGCAGTAGAAGAGTATTGTCCAGCATGTGTTCCTCAGACCCTAAGTCCTTTAGTGAAATGGGGGTTAATGTATTAAGAAGGGAAAAAGCTGTGTTTGTAGTCAAAATAAGGAAGTACTGATACAGCAACTAGAGAATTTTTTTAAGTGTTTTACTTATTTATTTTTAATTTCTGGCTGTGCTGAGTCTTTGTTGCTGCACAGTCTTTCTCTAGCTGTGGCAAGCAGAGCTCCTCTCTAGTTGTGATGTGCGGGCTTCTCATTGTGGTGGCTTCTCTCGCTGCCGAGCGCGGGCTCTAGAAGCATGGGCTCAGTAGCCGTGGTTCCTGGGCTCTAGAGCACAGGCTCAGTAGTTGTAGCGCGTGGGCTAGTTGCTTACCCGCATGTGGGATCTTCATGGACCACGGATTGAACCCGTGTCCCCTGCATTGCAAGGTGGACTCAATCACTGGACCACCGGAGAAGCCCCAAGATTTTGGGTTTTTTTAAGCTTAAAGTTGCAGAAGTTATCAGGGCTCATAACGATTTAGTAAATAAAATGACTGTCCCGCCAAACTTGGATGAACTGACTTATCACTGGATCTCCCAAGGGTACCTTTGGATCGTGTCCGATCACTTGGCAGAGAGAGAGAGGAATAGAACGGACCACCTGTGCTCACCTTCGTCAGTGCCTGGGACCTACAGCATCTCTGATTCAGCCAAGGTGGGTTCGCAATGATGAGAGCTAAAACCTAGACAGTTTGAGTGGTCTTTGTTGAGAAAAAATTACAGAATTACTCATATAAATACATTAGGAAAGCAGTTAGGAGTGCATATTTAGAATGAAAATATGCATCATAACAAATTGCTGGAACCTTAGAGATTTAGGTTCCAATCTTTGCGAGCTGCCTTCGGGCAGTGGGCCTGCTATGCTGACATGGAAATGTTTCCCCATTGCAAATTGTCCACCACCTCACACAACTGAGAATATTGCCAGCAACTCTGAGTGTTAATGGAGGGAAGAAGTGTGTCTTAGCTGGGGCTGCTACAACAATTTACTAGAGACTGGGCAGTTAATAAACAACACACTTATTTCTTTCAGTTCTGGAGGTTAGGAAGTTCAAAATTAAGATGCCAGCAGATCTGGTGTCTGCTGAGAACCTGATTTCTGGTTCATAGATGGCTGTCTTCTCTGTGTTCTCACAGGGAGGAAGGGGTGAGAGGAGGCTTTCTCAAGTGGTTTTTACAAGACTCTGAGCCCATTCACAAAGGCTCCACACTTGTGACATAATCACCTCTCAAAGACCCTACCTCTAATAGCAACTCCTTGGAGACCAGGTTTCAACATACAGATTTTAGAAGGAACCAAACGTTCAGAATATGGCAGATGAAAGAAAATTGAGGGGCCCTGAAGCTTCAACTGCTTTAGGCTAACTTTTCCTTGGAATTCCCCTGTGGCTTAGCAGTAAAGAACCCATCTGCCAATGCTGCTGCTGCTGCTGCTGCTGCTGCTAAGTCACTGCATTCGTGTCCGACTCTGTGCGACCCCATAGACGGCAGCCCACCAGAATCCCCCGTCCCTGGGATTCTCCAGGCGAGAACACTGGAGTGGGTTGCCATTTCCTTCTCCAATGCATGAAAGTGAAAAGTGAAAGTGAAGTCACTCAGTCGTGTCCAACTCAGTGACCCCATGGACTGCAGCCTACCAGCCTCCTCCATCCATGGGATTTTCCAGGCAAGAGTACTGGAGTGGGGTGCCATTGCCTTCTCCAATCTGCCAATGCAGGAGACATGAGTTTGATCCCTGGGTCGCGAAGATCCCCTGGAGAAAGAAATGGTAACCCACTCCAGTATTCTTACCTGGCAAACTGCATGGGCAGAGGAGCCTGGGGGGCTAGTCCATGGGGTTGCAAAGAGTCGGACACAACTGAGCAAATACCAACAATAAGTGCCCCCTGGTCTCTTCCCCTGATCCTGTGTTTCTTTCCACAGGGCAGAGGACAGGACCCTAATTCCCATGTTACAAATGTAAGCAGTATCACCATTTAGTAAATTTTTCCTTTTAAGTTTTCTAATATCAAAAGATGAATTTTTAAAATTATTGAAATATATCTTTGTAACAGTTGTTAGCATATATTTTCTTTGAAATAAATCATAGCTAATTTTATTATGATTTTATCAAATCTCCTAGAAAAATGTGGAAGCACAGGAATCATTAAAAAATTGGTTCACCTCTACTCAGGCCATATTTGGATTTGGGGTTTAAATCCATGGGAAGTAATGGGCCATTCTCCTTTGCACACTGTTTAATGCACTGTGGCACTGAAGTGTTAAAAAAAAAGAAGATTACAGAAGAGCTTGCCGTTGATCCAAGAATATATCAAACACATGTTGTAGAGTTCTGGAATAAACAGAGTACTTATAATTTAGTTATATTCTGCTGAAACCGATCTGGTGTGAGCTGACAACCAATTGGATGTCTCCAAAGAAAGTCAATGAGGAACAGTTCAAGGAGAACTAGCATTGGGCTTCTGAGTGGAGATTAAAAGGACTAAATTCATGCCTTAGATGACTAGCAGATGCGAGCTCCTCTAACACTGGGGACGGGAAGAGAACATTCAGAGAAGTATAACAGGGAAAGACAGAATAAAATTATACAGAGGAAAATTGAGCGAAGGAAAATTAAAGCAATCTTAACAGTGAGGGCTATTAAGCCATTGAAAAGTCTCCCAAGGGAAGTGATGGAAACCTCCTTGCCTGAGTCATTTCAAAATCGACATAGCAACGGAAAACGTACTGCAGGGAGCAATCCTGTGCCAGCAGGGAGCGGACACGATGATTTAATAACTCTTTTCTGTCTCTCATTTCCACGTTCTGTGAAATTGTATTGCAGTTAAGAAACAAGATATCTTTCACTCCAACACTGTGTTTACAGAGGCTTCAATCTGAGGCATGGAATTAAAAAGAGAAAAAAAAATGCACTTAAAAATTCTGTGTTCCTATTCTTTTTATGAACTTGGGTTTCAGACAGGGTGTAACATTGGGATTTAAGTTGAACTCTGTGTTCCTTTGACTTAACATGTAAGAACTTCTGCAACTTTAATAAATGAATAATTCTAAAGTTCAGCTTGTATTTGTCCCCATGTGAAATGTAATACCAAACAAAGATTAATATTTTTTTGGAATTGCCCATGTCAATGTGTATAACCAGGAAATAAGCATTAGTCAAAAACTAAGTTTAGCACAAAAGGAAAAGAAGAACACAATGAAGATATCAGTTTCTTCTTTGCATCTGAAAATCTAAAGATAAATATATTATTTAAAAAGGTGCTCTTAAATTTTATTGCTGGGTAATTCTTGCTTGGCAGAAAGCAAAGAAGAACTAAAGAGAATAGTGTTATGTATGTGTATGTAAAGTTGCTTAGTCATGTCTGACTCTTTGTGACCCTAGTAGCCTACCGGGATCCTCCATCTGTTGAATTTACCAGGCAAGAGTACTGGAATGGATTGCCATTTCCTTCTCCAGGGGATCTTCCTGACCCAGTGATGGAACCCAGGTCTCCCACATTGCAGGCAGATGCTTTACTGTCTGAGCCACCAAGTGAAAGTGAAGTTGCTCAGTCGTGTCCGACTCTGCAACCCCGTGGACTGTAGCCTACCAGGCTCCTCCTTCCATGGGATTCTCCAGGCAAGAGTACTGGAGTGGATTGCCATTTCCTTCTCCAGGGGATCTTCCCAACCCAGGGATCGAACCCTGGGTCTCCTGCATTCCAGGCAGACACTTTAACCTCTGAGCCACCAGGGAAGTCCTAGGAAGCCCCTTAAAGATTAAGGGGAAAGAGGAGATTGAAAAAGTTGGCTTAAAACTCAACATTCAAAAAACTAAGGTCATGGCATCTAGTCCCATCATTTCATGGCAGATAGATGGAGAAACAATGGAAACAGTGACAGAATTTATCTTCCTGGGCCCCAAAATCACTGCAGATGGGTGACTGCAGCCATGAAATTAAAAGATGCTTGCTCCTTGGAAGAAAAGTTATGACCAACCTAGACAGTAGATTAAAAAGCAGAGACATTACTTTGCCAACAAAGTCCCATCTAGTCAAAGCTATGGTTTTTCCAGTTGTCAGGTATGGATGTGAGAGTTGGACTATAAAGAAAGCTGAGCATCAAAGAATTGATGCTTTTGAACTGTGGTGTTGGAGAAGACTCTTGAGAGTCCCTTGGACTCCAAGGAGATCAAACCAGTTAATCCTAAAGGAAATTAGTCCTGAATATTCATGGAAGTATTCATTCATCAGTGAATATTCATTTACTGATGGGGAAGCTCCAATACTTTGGCCACCTCACGCGAAAAACTGGCTCATTGGAAAATAACGTTGATACTGGGAAAGACTGAAGGCAGGAGAAGAAGGGGATGACAGAGAATGACATGGTTGGATGGAATCACTGACTTGATGGACATGAGTTTGAGTAAGCTCTGGTACTTGGTGATGGACCAGGAAGCCTGGTGCGCTGCAATCCATGGGATCACAAAGAGTCAGACAGGACTGACTGACTGAAGTGAACTGAAATCTTGCTTAGAGAAATTAGAGTGATCTTATGGGCCAAGAGAATATTGTAGAAGGAAGCCAGCATGTGACCCATACGTTGAAAACATAAACCAACTTCATTAAAATCAGCATTTGGTTTTATCTTTAAAGCATTTATTTGGTGTGATTCCTAATCAAGGGTAAATTATTATGTATTTTTAATTTTTACCCTGAGCTATCATATTACTATTGCTTACTGTATTCCAGACATGCCAAGCCACTTACTGATATAATTCTTTCATTCAATGGTATTGCATTCCTGCGCTGCTCTAAACATGGCACCATGCGAATTTTTAAAGTAAACTTTCTATTTGAGTAATTTCTGATTTGCAGGTTCACAGAAGTAGGACAGAGAATGCCCCTATACTTTCTCCATCCAGTTTCACTCTCCCTAATGTCATCCTCTTACATTTCTGAGTTCTGTTCCTCTGGCCTGTGAGTCTGTCCGATTGTCCTGGTTTTGATGACCTTGATGGTTTTAAGGCATCCTCAGCAGGTGTTTTGAAGAAGGCGGGTGCATTTTTTCCTTAATAGACTTTTTTTTTTTTTTTTAAAGAATAGGACACGGGCAACGAGCCCTTCTTGTTACATCATATTTAGGTACCTGACCTCCTCAGAGCACCAATGCCATATCTGGATCCTCTAGTGAAGGAGTGATGGCAGGTTCTTCCAGGGAAAGTTATTTTTCCTCTCCATTCTCCACACTGTGGAGTGAGTTGCAAAACTCAGAGCACTCTCAGCAGGGTGGGAGGTGGATTACCTGGACCATCTAAGGGGGAAAGTGTCTGTATATGTTTGAAGTTTTATGTAAGGGAGATTTTGCCTCCTTGCCTTCATTTACTTGTATATTCAACCACTTATTTATATGACTATGGATTTATTTCACCCTGTGGATGATAATCCAGTGTTACCTTATTTATGTTGTTGCTCAAGTAGTTCTGGCCATTGGTAACTCTTTCAGGTTGGCTCCTGGGTTCCCTTTTTTTTTTCAAAGGCTATCCTCCATTTATAACTACTATATTATATTGACTACATTCCTTGATTTGTATAATACATCCGTGTAACTTACTTATTTTAATCTCCTACCCCTGTTCATGTGTACCTTTGCTATGTCTCCATCACTTCATTTTTTTTTTTAATATTTCCTTACTTTCTGGAATGATAAGATGCTCCAGGTTCATCTTATTCCCTGTCACTGTTCTAGAACCCAACATGTCTCCAAGGAGCCCTGGTGTATTTTCTAGAAGACTGTTGTTGTTCAGGCACTAAGTCGTGTTTGACTTTTTGCAACCCCATGGGCTGCACCTTGCCAGGCTTCCCTATCCTCCACTATCTCCCAGAGTTTGCTCAAATTCATGTCCATTGAGTTGGTGATGCCATCTAACCATCTCATCCTCTGCCACCCCTTCTCCTTTAGCCTTCAATCTTTCCCAACATCCGGGTCTTTCCCCATGAGTCAGTTCTCCGCATCAGGTGGCCAAAGTATTGAAGTTTCAGCTTCAGCATCAGTCCTTCCGATTATTATTGTTCTAGGACAATAATATTTATTTGTTTTCGGTTGTGCTGGGTCTTCGTTGCTTTGTGCAGACTTTCTCAAGTTGCAGTGAGCAGGGGTCACTCTTGCATGGGCTTCTCATTGCAGTGGCCTCTCGTGGAGGTGCATGGGGTTTAGAGCATGCAGGTTCAATAGTTGTGTCACACAGGTTTAGCTGCCCTGAAGCACTGGCAGGTGTATTCTTATCCACTGTACCACCAGGGAAGCCCTCAGTCATGTCCGACTCTGTGACCCCACGGACTGTAGCCCTCCAGGCTTCTCTGTCCATGGGATCCTCCAGGCAAGAATACTAGAGTGGATTGCCGTTCCCCTCTCCAGAGGAGCTTCCCTACCCAGGGATTGAACCCTGGTCTCCTGAATCGCAGGCAGATTCTTTACCATTTGAGCTACAGGGAAATCTAGGGAAGTCCTAGGAGAATAATATTTAAAAATAAAGATCTGGATGTTAGCATTCAGGTGTCAAGGCCGTCTCAGTGGACAAGTTAGATAACACATGTATGTGTACAAGCTGATGTATGTGGGATGAAATATTGCCTCTATAAATATGTTAGTATACGTATATGCACACACCCAAGCAAAGATGGGCTCATACTGAAGTTTCTGACTCATACGCTTCCTACAGGGTTCATCCCAGCCTTCCCTTCTTGCTTACCTGGAATTTTCCTTTCAAACAATGAGAAGCTTCATTGTAGTCCTCTACCATCTGTTTCTTATTTGTCCAGCACCAGTGTACATGTAAAGAAGTTTGACAATCGTTAACCTAGTTTGCCATGAGAAGCAAATTGACAATTAGAGTACAGTTCCTTTATCTCTAGTTTCACAGTCACCAGTTTAAACAATAGTTTCGAGGCTATCTTAAGTCCTCTGCCCCTGTCCCCTTCAGTGAAGTTACGTCACATATCCCTGATACTTGGACTCACTTGGCGTCCCATCCTTAGATTCCTAGGCCTCCTGGTTTAATTTGCACTTTTTATCTTGCATGCATTGAAGTTCTCTGTTTGGCATGTACAGTAATATGGGTTTTGACAAGTGCATAGACCCATGTATGCCTCACCCCAGTACCACACAGAATGGTCCCTTCACTCCACTGTCAGATACCTACCGAGACTCTGTTCTCCTAGCCCATGGTTTGTTTTTTTCTTTTTCTTTTTCTTTTTTTTTTTCATTTTCTTAGTTGTAGCTTCTGAAGAGTAGGGGATCTAAATTATCATCAGTTCCAATTTGCCTTTATTCTTTTATGATTATGATGTATGTGTGTCTTTTTAAAATGTACCTGGAAAGTTATTCTCCTATGACTTCTTATACAACTTTAATGAATTTAGCTCTTAGGTTTAGGGCTATGATCCATCTCAAATTAAATTTTGTGCAAAATGTGAGTTAGGGATCTGTAATTAGTTTTTTACTTCCCAGGTGTTTAGTAAATTACTGAAGTGTTATTTTCTTTCAAAAGATTTTCTCTACTGAGAGGCCTCAGATCCTTAGTGAAAAATGATTGAATGTACATATGTGGGTCTATTTCTGGTCTCTACTCTGTTCCAATAATCTGTATCCGCAAACCAATAAATGTATTTCAAAGTAAGTCTTAGCATCAGTTAGTGCACATCCTCCAACTTTGTTCTTTTTTGTCTCTTTTAATTTCTTTGTATTTCCATATACATTTGGAAATACATTTTAGAATTCACTTCAAGCTGAACTCTGTTGGGGTTTTGAATCCATAGATCAGCTTGGGGGAAATACATGCCCTGAAATATTGAGCTTTCTAATTTATGAATGTGATGTATCTCTACACTTACATTTCCTTTAAATTACCTCAATAGTGCTTTTTATTTCTTAAAAAGAGGTTTTGCATGCCATTTGTTATTTTTATATTTAAGATTTTTGATGCAATTATAAAATTGAATGAATAAATAGAAATATATTCAGATTTTTATTTCTGCTTATGTCATTTAGAAAGGATTTTTCCATGCAAAAATTTCTTTATTTTATTTTCATTCTTGAATTGTTGACATAAAGTAATTTTACTACTTTTTATAATTTTAATTCCTGTGATATCTATAGTAATGTGCCTCTCTTTCTGCCTGGTAACTGATGTCCTTTTTGTTTCTTGATATGTAATTCTCAATCTTTATGTTTTCATGAAGCAAAAGCATTTGTTAACCTTCTGCATTGATTGTTGCTCTCTGCTTACACTTTTTTCTCTTTTCTTGTACTCTTTTGAATTAACAGAAGTTGTTATATTCTTCATCTCTTTCAAGTTGTATGTTATTACACTTACATAGTTTAAGACTTACCTCTTCCTTGACTTTTATGTAAATAGATTTCATTATTACATTTTCATTTCTATTGATGTGTGGTAAGTTTATATTATATTATTATGCTATAATTATATTATTATATTTTAGACTGATCCTTACATTGTTTATTTTGACTTATTGCTGCCTAGTATATTTTAGTAATTTTATTATTTTCCACTTAGTACTGGGACCTTTATTTCCATTTATACCCACTGGATGTCTTTTGGTCCTTTTTCTATGTATTTTAATTCTGTATGTATTTTAGTCTCCATGAGGCTTTAATATTCATGCTTTGCATAGCTCATATATACTTGTATTTAATTACATATTTACTATTTTTTACTCCTCATTCCTTCTGGCATTTCCATGTTTCCATCTGGGATATTTTCTCCTTCTTCTCAGAAATTAGTGATTCCTTTAATGATGCCAACTGGCAAAAAATTCTGAGTTTTTGTTTGGCTAGAAATATATCTCTTTAATTTTCTCATTTAAAGGGTATTTTTGCTGGGTATTAAATTCTATAAGATTCTAGGTTAGCTCTTCCTTTCTTTCACCACTTTAAAGATGAAGTATTATCTTCTGGGTTTTGTCATTTCTGCTGTGAGATCAGATGTCATTATAATTATTTCTTTTGACTGTGATTTTTTTCTGTTTTCAAAATTTTTCTTTGACCTTTCCCTTTCAACAGTTTCATTATGATAAGCCTATGATTTTTTAAGTAGTCATGTATGGATATGAGAGTTGGACCATAAAGAAGGATGAACACTGAAGAATTTATGCTTTTGATCTGTGGTGATGGAGAAGATTTTTGAGTCCCTTAGGCAGCAAGGAGATCAAACCAGTCAGTCCTAAAGGGAAACCAACCCTGAATATTCATTGGAAAGACTGATGCTAAAGCTGAAACTCCAATACTTTAGCCACCTGATACAAGGGCTGACTCACTGGAATGCCCCTGATGCTGGGAAAGACTGAGGGCGGGAGGAGATGAGGGTGGCAGAAGATGAGATGGTTGGATGGCATCACTGACTCAGTGAACAAGAGTTTGAGCAAACTCCAGGAGATGGTGGTGGACAGAGAAGCCTGGAGTGCTGCAGTCCATGGGGTCACAAAGAATTGGAAACCACTCAGAGACTGAATAACAACAAAATTTTCATTTGCTATAACTTTGGTTTGAGAAACATAATTAAAGGATTTTCAACTATGTCTTCTGTCCTGTTTTCTCTTAACAACCTCCTGGGGCTTTTCTCAGCCTGTTAGTGAGCCTGTGTCCCTAGATCATGACCTTCACAAGATCTTCTCAGCTTTTCCCACCTTAAGAGAGATGACAAGGCTAGAGGCACCTGTGGTGTTGTTTCCCAGGTTATTAGGCTCTGGGAGAATTACTTCTTTTGAGACAATTCCTTTAGGAGAAAAGGACGTTCTGGCTGTATTTCAAAATAGTTATCTTTCCTCTCTCCTTTTTGGGTCATCAGCAGAGTCTTCTCAGATCCTAGGTACATTGATAACCTTGGTGGAATCTTGGGGATAAAACTCATAAATGGGAGTCTTTCCTCCAAGACTGGACCCTGGACATTTGAAACCTCCAACTTCTCCACCTTAAACCTACAGCAATTTGTCATATACAGCTTAACTTTTTTTATCTTGATAAAAAATACAGACGCACAACATTATTTACTATACGCATATGTGCATGAAATACAATGGCATTTGAAAGAAGGATTTCTATTCTACATGCATATATAATTGCATATACATTGCGTGTACATATGTATATGTACATACATACTCTTATATGTAAACATTTAAATATACACGCTGCTGTTGCTGCTGCTAAGTCGCATCAGTTGTGTCCGACTCTTTGCGACCCCATGGACTGCAGCCTACCAGACTCCTCCGTCCATGGGGTTTTCCAGGCAAGAGTACTGGAGTGGGGTGCCATCGCCTTCTCCATTAAATATACATACCTACTTGCAACTAATATATGTAATATTCACACACATGTATATAAAAATATTAGTTTTAAAATGTATTTCCAGATAAAGGGGAATTACTGCTACAACCAAGAACATGCACTTTCTCAAGTCTTCTGATATATATTCCCTTTTTCCCTATTTCTCTTCCTATTGTCTATATACCCCTCCATCATCCCCCATATGATATTTATTTTTCTAACAGCACTCTAAAAGATTATATAAATTTATGTCCCCAATGGTTAGCACTGAGAAAAGTTGCCTTATTGCACCCTTTTGAAAATAATTATTCTTTCAGAGTCAAGGATATTCTTGAATTCACCTTCCACCTACCTTCATTCAAAGAAGGTGTATTATTCTTTCTGCTTTGCTCTGCTGCTAGCTGCAGTGTTTGAAATGCCGGTAACTGCGTGTTGAAAAGCTGACCCCTGATTTTCGGATTTCTTTCTTTCTTTTCTGCCTCTTACATGAAAGCAGATAATAGGGGAGCCCTGTTGGTAGACCATTCAAGTCCAATAATAAGTCCATCTCATAGTGTTCTTGGGCTATTGTGCTTGAATAGATTCTTTTTTAAACTCAAGGGCATAGAAATATTAATCAAATGAATATTCATAGTTTAAAAAGCATAGCCATGTGAAATTTAACAGAAGGGTGCTTGACCTGAGGGAAAGTTCCCCACAATATGAAATGCGTTCAAAAGAGACTTGAACACACCCACCTCTCCTCATTTCACTCACTTAAAATTGGTGACAAGAACTGAGGGAGCTGTCATTTACTCTCTGGGCTGTGACTAATGCCCGATTTCAGAGACGTGACTCCACTTCTCTCTTTGTTCAACTTCAAAGGAATCTGAAGGCAAGTTAAAGGCTCTCTTAGACAAGAATCCTAACAATCCCTGTTTTTCTCTTTGCAAGGAAATACCAGTCCTTTCAAACAGAGTTCTAAGAAGGTCATGGACAGTGTGGAGGACTGAAGTCAGGAATGCTCCAACATCACTCATGTTGCTGAATTATCCATCAGGAAAGACTAGGAAGCAAACTAGAGGTGGTGTGCGCCAACCCCTTCATTTCGCATATGAGGAAACTGAGCCTCTGTGGTGTTCACTGCTCTGTCCACATTGCACAATTGGTCGGCTGTAGAGATAGAACTTGAAAGAAACGATTCCACTCAGGCCAATTCCGTTTCCATTATCCATTCAGATCAATGGCTTATTCTTGACTCAAGATCTCAGATAACTTGGATCTAATAATATGAAACACCATAGAAAGAACAGTGCCTTGTAAGGTATGAACATGCAAACACACATACTCGCCATGTTGATTTAGTTGCGGCTGACTCTGTGCGACCATACGGACTTAGCCCTCCAGGCCCCTCTGTCCATGGGATTCTCCAGAAAGAATACTGGAGTGGGCGGCCATGCCCTCCTCCAGGGGATCAGCCTGACTCAGGGACTGAGCCCTCCTCTCTTAGGTCTGCCTGCACTGGTAGGTGGGTTCTTTACCACTGGTGCCACCAAGGGCCTTCATCTGATGAAGTAGCTGCCCTGAGACATTATTATGTTCTGTAATCTGCCCCCATGTCTAATAAAGAGTTCTCTGCAAAATTTTTAGGAAAAATCAAGTATTCAGGTTCCATTTTCCTCCATGAGGGCCTTCGCTCTGTAACTCACTGTATAAGTCTGTGCCATATGCATCAGGGTCTGTTTTTTTGTTTTTTTAATTAAAAATTTTTTTATATGTAGACATGTTTTTAAACTCTTTATTGAATATGTTACAATATTGCTTCTGATTTATATTTGGTGTTTTGACCCTGAGGCATGTGAAGTCTTGGCTCCCTGACCAGGGATTGAACCCTCACCTCCTGCTTTGCAAGGCAAAGTCTTAACCACTGGACTGCCAGGGAATTCCCAAGGTATTTTTATATTTAATGAAAGTTGCTGCAGAGTGAGTGCCCCCAAAATCGCAATACAGTCATTTCAACAAAAAAATCTTATTATATTTCTTTGTTCTCCGTCTAGACTGCTTCCATTTTCCTACCATCCACTTTGGTATTCAGTCTTGTTTCATTAATTTTTTCTTTTCTCTTCTGAAGAAAAACCCATTTACACATTTTCTCGTCTTTATTGCTCAAGCAATGCTCTTTGAATGAGCTGGCGTCTGCTCTTGGCTGTGCACAGAGCAGAGCTGAAGGTAAAGCATCTCCTCTGTGTGAGATTTTCTGAAGGAGGCAGAGAAGGGCTGTTGCCTCTTCACACTGTGCCCAGAGCCCCAAGCCTTGGGCACACCTAAACCATGCATGTGCTTCCAGTTTAAGTTCAAATTTGTTACTTTTCACCCAAGTATATGTAAAAACACTTCATAAGGTGTAGATGTTTTGCTTTATTGGGAAGCTTTATTGGAATGACTGTGTGTGCATGCATGCTAAGTCGCTTCAGTCATGTCCAACTCTTTGCAACCCTATGGACTGTAGCCTGCCAGGCCCCTCTGTCCATGGAATTCTCTAGGCAAGAATACTGGAGCGAGCAGCCATGCCCTTCTCTAGGGGATCTTGCCCACCCAGGGATCGAATCTGTGTCTCTTACATCTCTGCATTGGGAGGCAAGTTCTTTACCGCTAGTGCCACCTCGGAAGCTAGTAATGACTGTAGGTAACGTTTAAGAGCTTCCATTAGGACAGATTGTGCTTGGGCTCCGTCCCTAAGTCATGCCAGTCACAGTCATCAGCAATTGCAGTCTCCTCTAGTTGGTGAGGGAGGAAACAAAGAATACCTGCCATGCAGCAGCCATCAACTGCAACCACTCCCAAAGTTGAGCCCTGAGGGAGCTCAGACTGTACAAACTTGGGAGGCAATAAGCTCAGTGAGGTATACACAGGGCTTCCCAAGGGGCTCAGTAGTAAATCTGCCTGCCAATTCAGGAAATGCAAGAGACGCAAGTTCGATCCCTGGGTCAAGAAGGTCTCCTGGAGAAGTAATGGCAACCCACTCCAGCACTCTTGCCTGGGAAATCCTATGGACAGAGGAGCCTGGCGGGCTACAGTCTATGGGATGCAAAGAATCAGACATGACTGAGTGACTGATCACGGGTATGTGCAAAAATTACCCATTACAGATATGATTTAAATCCCTAACACATGTCAGACACTAGGAACTCAGAGCTAATATAAATGTGCAATGAAATATAGGTAATTATCCATTGATGGCTATGTATGCATTCTTGTCATTGACATTGGAAGTAATAATTTTTTTTAACTGTTCTCGTTACCTCCATTTGATGCCCAAAGCTATTGTATAACCACTAAAACTAAGGAGAGACAACACTGGAGGTGTTTTAGGATGGAATCCTGACCTACCTCGTGGGTGTCAAGGACCACAAGGGGTGACAACAGATGGGGAGCAGAGAAGGAAGGCAGCAGGTCTCGTGGGAGGCTGTAGAGGAAGGGTCCCCAGTCTCCAGGATCTAATGCCTGATGCTGTGGGGGTGGCCCCGATGTAGTAATGATAGAAATAAATGCACAACGAATGTAATGTGCTTGAGTCATCCCCAAACCAACCCCTCCACCCCGGTCCATGGAAAAATTTTCTTCCATGAAACTGGTCCTGGGTGCCAAAAAGGTTGGGGACTGCTGTTACAGAGGTTCCAGCAAACGATGTGTTCTTTAAAGATGCCAGCGTTTATATACGCTACCGAGTGCCTCATCTGATGCTGTAAACAAATTAAATATTGATTTTCAGGACACAGGCCCCATAATCCATGGGGGAAGAGTGTTGTGGGGTCAAGATATAGACATCACAGGCCATGGGCCTCCAAACACAGCCTGGCATTGATCCCCTCCGAACTGACCTCCCGTGGGTGGGGGAGGGGGTGGGGTGGGCATCAGTATGTCTGACCATCCTTCGGGCCAACATCCATTTCATTTCTCTGCTGAGTACCATTCATAGCATGTGTTTATCCTTATTCATGTATCTCTAAATACAGATTAGGTTTTGTAAAAATAAAGAGTTACAATAATGAAAATATTAATATTAATCCAAGAAGATCCAAGAACTGGTGGAAGAGCTGGCAGCAGAGAACACGACATCTGCTTCTTCATGACTCAGATTTAACCGAGTCTTGAGTACCTACCACTGGCTCTTACCATTCTAGGTACACTTGCCTGGAAGGAAAGACAGACATGACTCATCATGAAACTACTGTTTTTCGAAAAAACTTTAGAGAAGCCAATAGTTTAGGCAGGTGAAATGTTGCTCTTGTAGCCTGATATGACTGGAAAAAGCAGAAATCGTTCGCTGAAGCAGAGGTGGGGGACCCAGAGCACCCCAGCTCACCCCATATCACCCCTTCACTTCACTGCTCCCCAGTTGCCCCCCAATGTACTTCCTTGGAATGTTTAGGGTCTGCTGAGAATCCCACTCACCACCCTAGACTCTCTGCTCCTGGAGGCAAGAGTACAGGCTTCCCCATCTCTGTTTCTCCAACACTTATTTATTGAAGAGAACTGTGATAGGGTCTGTAGTAAAACTAAAACTTGAACCCAGCTGTCCTGACTCCCAGCCCTAAACGTTTCCCCATTACCCTAAAAATGTACCTATCAGTTTTAAATGTTGCACATCAAGAATTATACAATTTTACAAAGCTGAGAGTTACACATTTAGTCGAAAAGCCAGTAAAACGGAAAATCTGAGGGTTATTTTCCAGTTATTCCAAAAACCTCCCAAGCTTTCTGTAAGAAAATATATTTACCACAGCTAATAAGACTCTGTCTCTCCACTATCATTACATTTCTTCAAAGCACTTCCAATAAGAACACTCCAAATTACCACCCCCACCCCCAGCTAGTTCATCTGTTCAGTCAATAAGCAACATTTTATTGCTTTTATGAATTAAGCCCCCTTTGCAGCCAATCATTTTGCAAACATCTGTAGCAGAAGCAGTCTAGGGAGCTTTTGAAAAATCAATCAGAGGGGAACAGCTTTCACATCGTGCATTTTATTTTTTTTAATTTTAATAAAGTATTTACACATGTTTGCTCTGCCTGAAATGGAAACACGAGGGAGGCAGGAGCAGAAGCATCGTAGGACGAGGCTCCTGAGCAGGGCAGTGGCTGTGGCCCTCGGCTGGCTCTGCTCAGATGGGACGTCACCTGTGGATGCTGCCTTTCGGTCAAATAGCAGAGCTGAGCAAGGCTTCCCTAGCCTTAGGTCTGGGTGTCACTTATGTGGACCTTACTGGCTGGGGAAGATGTCTAGTTTTTCCCCTTCTGGCCTTTCTATGAGCTTTTATATGTGAGTGGAAAAGAGATGGACACTTTCAATTATGACAAAGCACCTAGATCTGGTCTTTATAAATGAAAAAGTTACTTTTGCAGAGGTGACATTGTGTGTGATTACTTGATGTCAATTAAAATCACTGTGAAGGTAAATTCAGGAAAGAGAGAATAAGAAGAGAGACTGTGATAGCCCACTGACAGATACTGAGACTAAAAGCAAAAGGTAGAGATTATGGAGCTCAGAACTTTTCAGATGGAGTCTGAGGCCACCTTGAATGCATGAGTTACTTGTGGAAAATCTTTACTGTATTGATTTTTCATCTTTTTCCCTTTATGGTGCTGCCTCTAAATCATTTTGGAATTAGTGTTCTAGCTAGTATTTGACATGTTCTCATGCAGTGTTGGAGAAGGAAATGGCAACCCACTCCAGTGTTCTTGCTTGGAGAATCCCAGGGACGGAGGAGCCAGGTGGGCTGCCATCTATGGGGTCGCACAGAGTCGGAAACAACTGAAGCGACTTAGCAGTAGCAGCAGCAGCAGCAGCAGCGTGCAGTGTGGTTCACACATTTCTACAGTGTGTGTCTCCTCCCTATCTCTAACATGCTGATGTGGATTATTCATTGTGTGTGTTCAGACTTCAGAAAGTTACTCTGGTTTAACACAGTAAAAACGGTGATGGAAGGAGGGGCAGAAGGATGGGAGGCACAGAAGGTGTATTTGGTTGGGGCAGAAACTCAGTGATGATCAACTTCTGAACCAAAGACGGTTGGGGCAAGAGGAGAATCATTTCAGTTGAAATTTCTCACTTTACTGATGAGAAATTTAGGGCAGGAATTGTGAAAGCTCTCCAAGGAGAAAACCTCAAAGATTATATCAGGGATTCTTTACGTCATCTTGTTTTCTTTCCTATCTTCACCCCTGATAGGTTAGAAGATTTTCTTTCAAACAGTGCACTAATGTCATGCTATGAGGGCATTCCTTACTATGAATAACAAGAGGAGATATCTAGCAGACCATAAGTTAGTGGTGAAGAATAAGAAGATCCAGGACAGAATAGGATTTGGGATTTGCCCATCTTGCAGAAGGCAAAAAAACGGAACAAAATGACATGCTCCAGAATTTAGCTGTTGTGGCCAATGACCCTGAGACCTTGGAGAGGGTCTGGGGATGCCCTGGAAGAGGACACCAGAGAAGGAAGGATTTCAGGTACCCATGCGTGTGAAGCCAGACTTTAAGAAGCCCTCTACCAGTTAACTGGTAGAGGCTTAACTAGTAACAGTGAGTCTTTCAAGGTGACTCAGTGGTAAAGAACCTGCCTGCCAATGCAGGAGATGTGGGTTTGATCCCTGGATTGGGAAAATCCCCTGGAGAAGGAAATAGCAACCCTCTCCAGTATTCTTGCCTGGGAAATCCCGCGGATGAAGGAGCCTGGGGGGCTACAGTCCACGGGTTGCAAAAGAGCAGGACATGACTGAGTGGCTGAACAGCAATGCACTCTGCAGTCCTTTCCATTACGTCTGAGCTGTGCCTGTAAAGAAAGCTGAGCACCGAAGAACTGATGCTTTTGAACCGTGGTGCTGGAGAGACTCTTGAGAGTCCCTTGGACTGCAAGGAGATCCAACCAGTCCATCCTAAAGGAAATCAGTCCTGAATATTCATTGGAAGGACTGATGTTGAAGCTGAAACTCCGAGATTTCGGCCACCTGATGCAAAGAACGGACTCATTTGAAAAGACCCTGATGCTGGGAAAGATTGAAGGTGGGAGGAGAAGGGGACGACAGAGGATGAGATGGTTGGATGGCATCACCGATGCGATGTGCATGAGTTTGAGTCAACTCTGGGAGTTGGTGATGGACAGGGAGGCCTGGCGTGCTGCAGTCCAGTGGGTGGCAAACAATCCCACACGACTGGTGGACTGAACTGAACTGAACTGAACTGAACTGAGTGCCTCTCCAGCTGTGGGCAGCAGAGGGCGCCCACGGAGACAGAGATGCAATTACCTTCTTGTTGGACAGGAATGGTTTGGGAGGCAAAACCCTACAGCAGAAAGGGAGAGTTCAATTTTACAATCAGAGGAAGTTTTCAGGTAAATCCGTAGCTGCCACTCAGCAGTTCAGAAGCAACTCAGACTTAAGAAAACACAGTTTGCTTAAGATTCTTCTTGCAAGGAGGCCAAGTTTACCATGCTTTGTTCCCCTGAAGCCGTTTTTGAATTATTGACTAAGGGAAGTAAGCAGAGAAGCACACTTTCCTGCTTCCCAAAGGCAACCCCTTGAGCAAATATGCTTCCAAGTTACTTTGAAAAAGCTGTAATCCATGTTTCCCTGAAATGAAGCATAGAATGCTAGAAAGTGGAGGCGTATCACCAAACTCTTGGTGAATATTCACCTATAGTTTTCATTATTACTGCTGTTGTATTTACCAGGAACACATTCTTATCTATTTCCACATGCTTTCTGACAAATAGGTGGCTTCCACAAGCAGTGTTTAAATATTTTTTTTTTTTAAGATATGTACTATCTTTCAAAATACATTTTTAAAAGATAATATAATACAACAGTTTTTGACGAACACCAAAAATTAATAAATAAAAAGAAGAAGATTACTTTGTAGCATGAGAAGACTTGAGAATATTTGTGCTTAAGTTACTAGCACATTATTACCCCAACTTAATGTTTCATGGTTTCCAGGGCAAACATCAGGAGAACTGTTCATATGATTTAAATAATCTTACAGTTTTAAATGTCAAGTATACCTCAGTAAAGCTGAATTTTTTTTTTAAAGATCTGCTTTTGACTTCCTCTCTGTGGCGATTTGGAGATACTGCTAGTTTACATGGTGATCCTCGGATTCCTACCCGGACACCCTCTATGGCAAAGCTGCTCCCTGAAGACACTGATCACAGAGGTCACTGCAAAGCTCAAACACGTCTTTAGCGAGGTTCCTCAGGGCCTTCCCTGGTGGCTCAGTGGTAAAGAATCTGCCGAGCACAGGCAGGGTGGACCCACAGGAGATGGTCTGTCAGTCGAAGGCCATCGTGACGTCTGTTCCTCCAACCTCCCCAGGCCTCCTCTGAAAATCATGACAGTCATTTTCCCCCTCTCTCCAGCAGTTAGAAAAGAATACACTTCACACAGTGGGACTTTGGGCCAAGTTCCTTTCAGAGCATTTGGATGTCGTTTCTTTGCTAGAAAGGGCACCCAATATAGGTTTTTGGTTTTTTTTGTTTGTTTGTTTTTTGTTTTTTTAGGTGTCTTTTAAAGTATTTTAAAGAATTCATTGAGTTCATTGCAATATTATCTCCGTTTCATGTTTTGTGTTTCTGGCCAGGAGGCATATGGGATCTTAGTTCCCCAGCCAGGGATTGAATCCTTCAGCCCCTGCATTGGAAGGTGAAGTCTTAGCCAGCGGCCCTCCGGGGATGTCCCTTTGCCTTCCTTTAATGGTCAGGAGAGCTGGCTTGTGGGTTCTTTGTGAGATTTCCGTCATGATGGTGTATATTGAATAGTAGGGATAAGATGGCTTTGTGAGGCCATTGTGAAGGGGGAATCTGCCGATGCACCATGAAGCCAGGCTTGCAGCTTTCATTTGTTAAATTAAAGCTTTGGAGGGGAGAAAAGTTGTAAAAGTGCTAGACATTGGAAATTAATAACCATCATGAGCCAACAGTGTTGCACGTAAGACAATAGGCGAGTTATTGTTGTTTGGTCACTGAGTCATATCTGACTCTTCTGACTCTTTATGACCTCCTGGACCACAGCACGCCAGGCCTCCCTGTCCTTCACCATCTCCCAGAGTTTGCTCAACTCATGTCCATTGAGTTGATGATGCCATCCAACCATCTCATCCTCTGTCATCCACTTTCTCCTCCTGCCCTCAATCTTTCCCAGCATCAGGGTCTTTTCAAATGAATCAACTCTGCATCAGGTGGCCAAAGTATTGGAGCTTCAGCTTCAGCATCAGTCCTTCCAGTGAATATTCAGGGTTGATTTCCTTTAAGATGGACTGGTTTGATCTCCTTGCAGTCCAAGGGACGCTCAAGAGTCTTCTCCAGCACCACAGTTCAAAAGCATCAGTTCTTTGGTGCTCAGGTTTCTTTATGGTCCAATGCTCACATCCATACATGACCGCTGAAAAAGTCATAGCTTTGACTGTAAGGACATTTGCTGGCAAAGTGGTGTTTCTGCTTTTCAATATGCTGACTAGGTTGGTCATAGTTTTTCTTCCAAGGAGCAAGCATCTTTCAATTTCATGGCTGCAGTCACCATCTGCAGTGATTTTGGAGCCCAAAAATAAAGTCTGTCACTGTTTGCATTGTTTCCCCATCTATTGGCCATGAAGTGATGGGACTAGATGCCGTGATCTTCGTTTTTTGAATGTTGAGTTTTAAGCCAGTTTTTTCATTCTCCTCTTTCACTTTCATCAAGAAACTCTTTTATTCCTGTTTGCTTTCTGCCATTAGGGTGGTGTCATCTGCATATCTGAGGCTATCGATATTTCTTATCACAGTCTCAATAGATGAGTAACAAACATTAGAAGAGTTAATGAGTTCTCATAACTTCTCACTGAGTTTGATTTATCATCCCCATTTTGTAAAGACAAATACCCAGAGATGTGAGTTAATTCTCTAAATACCTTACCCAATGTGAACAGGTCCAGTTACCTGAATTCTTTCTCTAGAGAAATTGCCTTTCAGAAATTATTTGAGGATTGTAAAGATGCTTTTATTTCTTGCTCAATACTGAGGCAAAATGTGGTAACCCATTTCCTCCTATATTTAATTCTGTACATCTGTGCACTGCACCATGGCTCTGACATAATTAAGTGCCGTGCAGTTTAGAGCAATATAGAATAGACAGTGTCATTTTTTGTAATTGACACTTCTCTTTAGGAATTGATATAATTAATTACCATGCCCTTCAGTTGAAATAAGTGGGGCTCTTAGATACGAAAATGAATTTGCTAACTTGCCTCAGTGGCATTCATTTGGGTCATAGGAAATTAACCTTCTTACTGAAACATTTTTTTTTCTCTTATATTCTAAAGAATCTGTTGGAAGTTAGGATCAGAGTAGGAAATGAATTTGTTTACTTGGAATATTCCTATGGGTAAAGAGTTGGACATTTCATGTTCAACTGTCTATATTTTTGCGTGTGCAATGAGGGATCCTGAATATTCTTCTCTAAAGTTTTAAAGGAAAAACATGATTAAACAAAAGATGACAGAATTGTTGTGTGCTTAAACCTCAGCGGGCAATATTCTCTTTGTCTCTCCCTGGAGCCCTTTCAGAACTGAAAGGTTTTCTCAGACAGAAAGTTTCTCACACAGATTGGAGAAACAAATAAACAAAAATGTGCCTAGGACTTTCGGCTGCATTATTGACTCAGGGAAAAAGGACTTTGAACTGTCTTTTTTTTGGTATGGGTTAAAAAAAATTCACAGGAACAGCTGCTTCCATTTCGCTTAACATTGTAAAGGTAGAAACTTTCTGACATCCAATAATTTTCATCACCAGTCAGTGGGATTGGTAGATAAGCCGCTGCTACAGTCTCTTTCCCATCCTCGCATCCGTAGCCCTCTGAACTTCTCTACACTTTAATCTATCTTTTCCCTGGTTCCCATACATTCAACACGCAGAAGCACAAGGTGAGAAACGAGCATAAGGTAGAATATATATATATTTTAAAATCATATTATAGAGCAAAGGAATCCATGCAAAGGCTATGGTTCTTGATTCTGCACTTGGTCCGAGGCCAACTGTATTTGAGGTCTTCTTCGATTTGCTTTCCTAGTACCCTTTGCTTGAAGGCAGCACCTTTTGGAGTAGCATTCTGGGTAGGGAGCCACATCCTTGCTTGGTACAATCATCTGTCCCTGGAGGTTGCCGTGACCATGCACATGCTTTTATGGTACAGGTTGAGGACAACTCATCTCCATAGTTACCGAGTTTCCCATCATTCAGCAGTCACCTCTCCCCTTCATCATGGGATCTGTTGCCCTAACCACTAGCCCGAACTGTATTCATGTTAGCCTCACCCTCCAGGGGCAAAAAAAAAAAAAGTGAAAGTGTTTGTTGTGTTAGTCGCTCAGTCATGCCTGACTTTTTGCAACCCTATGGACTGTAGCCGGCCAGGCTCCTCTGTCCATGAGATTCTCCAGGCAGGAATACTGGAGAGGATCTTTCCCAGCCCAGGGATCGAACCTGGGTCTCCTGCATTGCAGACAGATTCTTTCCCATCTGAGTCACTAGGAAAGCCCTGGGGCAAATCTCCAGGGGCAGAGGGATCACCAAATGGCCCTGTGGCTGTCTCAGCTGGCAATCTGGTGAAATGGTCCTTTAGGTCCCTCATCACAGATGTTCCCCTCTTGAGTGAAAAGTATTCAGTACAAACCAAAAGCATGGAGTTCTTACAGAGTTTGTTCCAGGCCCTCTGCTGTGATCAGATATCTATCAGCTTAGAGGCTCCCGCTAGCATATTAGTCACATGTCCTTGGAGCTGACTCAGATGAGGTTGACTGCTCATCTCCATATTCCTGTTTGCTTCCGAGCATGTCTGGAATGGATTGGGATTAGGCTCATCACTCCACCTTCCTGTAAAAGATCCTATGGAAAGGGGCACATGGATCAGATACTTTGCCACATCTGAGTTTCAAGAAGCCGTCTAGAGTTATAAATGCAGGGATTTGCGATTGAGGAGGACATGGAGAAGCAACATGAGACGCGCCCAAACTCACTGTTTCCCCATTTACACCAGAAATTAGATATTATTTTCCCCTTCCATCCTTTCTCCATGCCTGTTATGCTCTCAGAGTCTCAAGGTTTAAGAGGCTGTAAGGTGAGCATGACTCTACTGTAGCAACCGTCTGCAGTCAATCCATCTTCCCAGAGAGGCTATGTTCTCACCCTCTCCACACTGGAGACAACGGCTGGAGGAACAGAGGGCAGCCTGTGCATCTGGGGTGCAAGCGCAGGGTGGGGAGGGCTTTTGGGTCTGCATTGAGGGCTGAGCAGCAAAAATACCAGTCTCTGGCTCACACACATCTCTCTAATCCATAACCTTTTTGCAACCCTATTCTCCTTACCTCCCCTGATATGTTGAGTAAGAAAATTGGTTATAAAGTAAGCTGGTGATAAAAAAAATCTGTCTGCACCCACTTTTAAAATTCCAATTATGAACAAAGTTGTACAAGATAACTGCACAGTGTAATTTTCATTTTAAAGATCTCAGAAGAGCAAGTGGAGTTTTAAAGAAGGAAGCCGTATATCGTAGGGATGAGAGATGGCCCCAGGTGTCTCTATAACTGTTCAACTGATAAAAATCTGTTGAAAATCACTGTGGGAAGAAGGGAAAATCAGCACCCCCCAAACCAAAGGCCTTTGTGAAGTAAAATAGAAATAATAGTCGCCTTGAACTCGATGAGCCTGCAGAGTGAGCGGACTTTCTTATGAGGCAGTGAAAAGCAAAGGATAAAAATGAATGTTGAATGTGAGCATGATGGTGAGATTCGACTTGTCTTGAAAAATGCAGCTGTCAAAGCAAGCATTTGGCAAGGCAGCCCGAGAGTAGCGTTCGGGTTTCAAGAATAGCAGGATTCCTCAGGGTATCAGATTTTCTTTAAGATCTGTCTCTATTCTAGAAGTGCATTAACTTTTCAGCTCATTAGGACCCATCCCGCTAAAGACCCACATCGTTGTCTGGGCCTCTGCTGAGAAGTCCTGCAGCTCTCATCAGTGTGCGTGATTCGCAATATATCCAGGGGAGAGGTCTGCACGCGTTCTTTCCAGTGTTTTCCAGATGTCACCCCAGCCTCCCGAGAGCCCGAGGAAGCATCAGGTGGCCCACCATAATGGGGAGGCTGGCCCTTAAGGCAGGATTGAGGAACTGTTGACAAAGAGCCCATGTGTGCGTGCATGCTCAGTCACTTCAGTCATGTCTGTCTCTTTTGTGACCCTACAGACTGTAGCCCACCAGGCTCCTCTGTCCACTAGATTCTCCAGGCAAGAATACTGGAGTGGGTAGGCATGCTCTCCTCCAGGGGATCTTCCCCACCCAGGGACTGAATCTGTGTCTCCTGCATTACAGGTGGGTACTTTGCCACTGAGCCACCAGGGAAGTTGCAAAGAGCCTATGTTGGATTAAATTGCATCCAAAATGGAGATCCACGGGTCTTACCTACCAGTACACAGGAGATGAGAGATGTCTTGAGAGATGTGTTATAAAGGCATGCGTGCATTCATTCACAGCTCCTCCTGTGTATAGTGTCGACTATAAATTGGCACTTGCCATTTACCTCTACAAGGATTAAATCATGAGCTGCTGTAGCTGCTGACCTGCAACACCCCCTGAAAGGAGTTCAGGGAGGGGAGCAGAAAGGAGGCGCTCTGTGCTCTGGGGAAAAATACTGGCAGGATAGGTCTTCAGATAATTAGGAGCTGATTTTATGAGCTCGATTCTTATATTTCCCCATATTTAGAAGAGCACTAAAGTCCTTCATGATGACACCTGTTCCTACTGACTAGCAGAAACCTTCTGGAAAAATATGTGCTTGGTATATAAACATGTATTCCCCCTTCACCAAAATCACATATATTGACCTTCCCCCAGTAGCTCTTTGGAGCAATTTTCAGGGCTATCTGAGGTGCTGTCTTCCAGGCTGCAGTCCTCATTTTGCCCCAAATAAAGCCCAACTCACAGCTCTCATGTTGTGTATTTTTCTTTCAGTCAGCAACAGGAACAATGCTGTCTGTGGCTTTATAGGGAAGTTTGTACCGAGCATCCGCGTCGCCCTCTCACATGTTGCTGCTGTAACCTTTACCACTACCTGCTATTTGACAGGTGAGAAAATTCCGACTCAGAGATGTCTCATTGGCTGGCTTGTTCTGAATGATGCATTAGTCTTAGGATTTGCGATATGATGAGAAGTAAATGTTATTTGGCCATTAGCTAATTTTATTGTCTTCAATAGTGTCAAAGGTCATCCTTCAAGATGAATAGCAAAATCTCATACAATATAGGCATTCCATAATGATTTCATTGTGACAGCAACTTAATCCATGTGTTGCATTTGCTTTAAAGTCAAGATTCCTTAGAGAGCTACTTTCTAGACCATTATCTTGATGTTTTGGGGTGCCTTGTTTTTCCTTGGGTAAAGTTGTGTGTGTGTCCCTAGGCAGAAGCTCACTGGCTGGAAAGGGCTCTTCTGTGTAACCAGGATAGGCTGCAGGTTTGTTTTTGTATATCTTTTAATGGAAATATAGCTGATTTACAATATTGTGTTAGTTTCAGGTGTACAGCAAAGTGATTCAAAGATAGATAAACATATAGGCTTCCCAGGTGGTACGGTGGTAAAGAATCCACCTGCCAAGCAGGAGATGTGGGTTTGATCCCTGGGTTGGGAAGATCCCCTAGAGGAGGAAATGGCTACCCACTCCAGTATGCTTGCCTGGGAAAGCCCATGGACAGAGGAGCCTGGTGGACTATATAGTCCATGGGGCCACAAAAGAGTCAGACACAGCTTAGCAACTGAGCACAGCAGCAAACAGCACCGTAAGCCAGACACTGGAGTAAATACTGAGGACATTGTGGTGGCAAAATGAACCGCTTCTTGTGCTCCTGGAGTTGGCAGCCTAGTGGGGGAGGATGAGCAATGCGATAAGCAATTAGAATTCAGTAGGGGCAGTGTTTGAAAAGCCTACTTAAAGATAAGAGCTCGTGGTCTCCTGCTTCCTGTAAGATATTTTAGGCTTCCCAGGTGGCACTAGTGGTAAAGAACTCACCTGCAAATGCAGGAGACTTAAGTGACTTGGGTTCAATCCTTGGGTTGGGAAGATCCCCTGGAGGAGGGGCATGGCAACTCATTCCAGTTTTCTTGCCTGGAGAACCCCAAGGACAGAGGAGCCTGGTGGGCTACAGTCCATAGGGTAGGAAAGAGTTGAATAGGACTAAAGGGACTAAAAAGCCTCTTGATGAAAGTGAAAGAGGAGAGCGAAAAAGTTGGCTTAAAGCTCAACATTCGGAAAACGAAGATCATGGCATCTGGTCCCATCACTTCATGGGAAATAGACGGGGAAACAGTAGAAACAGTGTCAGACTTTATTTTCTTGGGCTCCAAAATCACTGCAGGTGGTGACTGCAGCCATGAAATTAAAAGACGCTTACCCCTTGGAAGAAAAGTTATGACCAACCTAGGTAGTATATTCAAAAGCAGAGACATTACTTTGCCGACTAAGGTCCGGCTAGTCGAGGCTATGGTTTTTCCTGTGGTCATGTATGGATGTGAGAGTTGGACTGTGAAGAAGGCTGAGTGCCAAAGAATTGATGCTTTTGAACTGTGGTGTTGGAGAAGACTCTTGAGGGTCCCTTGGACTGCAAGGAGATCCAACCAGTCCATTCTGAAGGAGATCAACCCTGGGATTTCTTTGGAAAGAATGATGCTAAAGCTGAAACTCCAGTACTTTGGACACCTCATGTGAAGAGTTGACTCATTGGAAAAGACTCTGATGCTGGGAGGGATTGGCGGCTGGAGGAGAAGGGGACGACCCAGGATGAGATGGCTGGATGGCATCACGGACTTGATGGACGTGAGTCTGAGTGAGCTCCGGGAGATGGTGATGGACAGGGAGGCCTGGTGTGCTGCGATTCATGGGATCGCAAAGAGTCGGACACGACTGAGCGACTGAAATGAACTGAACTGAACTGAACTGAAAGGGGCTTAGCACACACATAGGATATTTTACCACGTTGATGAATTGTAAGCAAGTTAATTAGGACAAAGAATAAATTATAGGATATCACAACGAAATCACTGTTTATTTAAAAGCTGACTTTCTGAAGCATCTCAAATATACAACATGGTGGAATTTATTTTTAATAAATACAGCAACAAAATTTACTGGAAACCTGAAGTCGCATCTTTTTGTCCAACACTATATCATAACTGAGCAGCTTTTGAACACATCGAAAGTATTTGATGCGCATTTCCTGGGTTGTTTTGCAGATGTGAAAGTCCCTTCAAACAAGTGGAAAAGGTTAACTACTTCATAACCCTGAGCTCAAAGTCCCAGGCCTGCTGGAGACCCTGTGGCACCACCTTGTTGCCTTATCATCAGCCAGTCAGAGAACTATGCACAAGCTGATCACCGACCTTGTGACTCCCCGCCTCACCGGGCTTTTAAAAATGCTTTGCTGAAATCCCTGAGGGAGCCCAGGGCTTTTTAGCGCATGAGCCACCATCTCTTTGCAGGGCCCTGCAGTAAACCCTTCTCTTCTCCAAGCTCAGACGTTTTTGATGTGCCTGGCCACTGTGCGTCGGGCACACACACTTGTGCTGACAATATCTTATCATAACGTCCACAAAAGGGGTAGAATTCCAAGTTAATACCCAGAAGTGCAGGGTCTGGGATAACCTTAGCTCTACTCAGGAAAAGAAAGGGATTGGAAAGATGAGAAAAGAGCCCCGGGAAGGCTCAGATCTGCAGATGAGGTGGAGAGAATGAATTCTCCAAGGGGGTCAGAAACATTTAGAAGGAGGTTTCAATAAATCTGGATGAGGGGAGAGGTGAGGCCAGGCTCTGCAGGTGAGTTCTCCCGGACCTCTTGGCTCAAGTGCTTGTGTCGTGTCCCTCTCACCTGGACAGGCTTTCCTCTTGCTGCTGCTAAGTCTCTTCACTCATGTCTAAATCTGTGCAACCCCATGGACTGTAGGGGGTCTTCCCAACCCAGGGATTGATCCCGCATCTCCCGCGGTTCCTGCATTGCAGGTGGATTCTTTGCCAATAAGCCACCAGGGAAGCCCTTGACACCCCGTGGTCTGTTGCCCTCCAGGCTCCACTGTCCATGGGATTCTCCGGGCATGAATACTGGAGTGGGCTGCCATTTCCTTCTCCAGGGGATCATCCCAACCCAGGAATGGAACCTGCATCTCTTATGTCTCTTGCATTGGCAGGCGAGTTCTTTATCCACCACCTGGGCTGTCCAGGGCCACCTTAAAGATGATACTGATTTCTAGCAGTGCTTGTTTGTGTACTATATTCTAATACCTGAGCAGGCAATCACAGGGAGAGGAAAGAGGTCTATACTAAAGTCTACTCAATAAGGCAGCAAAGTTGAAAGTATATTGTTTTAGGAATGTATCTAAAGTGCTAATACCTGTATGTGGAAGAAAGCGAAAGTGAAAGTGAAGTCAGTCAGTCATGTCCGACTCATTGCGATCCCATGGACTGTAGTCTACCAGGCTCCTCCCTCCATGGGATTCTCCAGGCAAGAGTACTGGAGTGGGGTGCCATTTCCTTCTCCAGGGGATCTTCCCTGACTCAGGGATTGAACCTCGAAAAGTCTTTTTTTCCCCATCTTTCATCATTTCATCTTCTTTCATCCATCAGCCATTTCACTTAACAGTTCCGACTCTTGGAGCACAGAACTATTGTGATCCCTCCTGAACAGATGACTGAGAAGGAAGAGGCAATCAGTGTTACACTATCTGCAAAAGATTAAAAAATAGAGATAGGACATATTTTCACACTCCCTTCTCGTTCTGTTTCCTAGAAGGTGTACTCCAGTTTCCAGTATGGCCATTTGTATTTTAAAAATGCACATCAGGGCATCTTAGTCTTCAGTCCACCAAGTCTGTTTCAGGGCTAAAACCTTCCTTGTGTTTTCCTGCAATGTCTAAATAGAAAGCGTTTGTTCAAATCTTATTCAACTTCCTAGAAATTAAATATGAAAGTGGATGAGAGCTGCAATGCTCTCTGCTCCCCAATGCAAATGTATGCAAATTTCTTCCTATTAGAATCATTGTCTCGTTGTCATCCTCGCACGGGGCACATCAAAGCCATATGACCTGATTTTTGCACCTGCTGTTTAATTAAATTTACAAGGCAGACACACTCTCCACTCCCGGTGATATACAAATCCGTTTTTACAGCCACGGCTTCTAATTTACAAGGTAGTTGACTGCTGAGCTTCACCATCAATAGCTGCCCAACTGTTCTTTGTTACAGTGAAGATGAAAAAAGCAAGAAGTGGCTTAGCATTGGGCAGATGGATTAGTAGAAATATTACAAGTCAGTTGCCTCTCTCATCTAAGCCTCACGATTTTCGTTGTGGAGATGCAACGGAGATATGAATTGGGGTATTTAATACCAATAGGAACGGTGTTTCTGCTTTTGTTGATTTTTCCCTAATTCACAGGAAAGAGACATACAACTCCAGTTAGTGCCTCTGGTTACTTTGTAAATGGGGAAGGGTGTTTGAGAAACATCACTTTTTCCAGGGCTGTTGCAAGCTAAAAGTGTTTTCTGAAATGTATTTATTACATCAGGATAATGCATCTTGAAATTCCCCCTGGACTTCTCTCTGTAGGGAATGTTGAGTCTAAATTGTCTGTATCTCCAGGTAATACAGAAGGAAGAAGAGAGCGCCATGCTCAGCTTTGTGTTGAGTGATCATTTGTTGCTGGGCCGACATAATTCTCTTCTTAAAGCTCATGCACAGACATGCATTTGACTTCCCTGAGAGATGCCTCAGAAAGAACAGCCAAGGGAAGAATTTTAAGAGATAGCTGGAGCTGATAAGAAAGTGCGTCCTTGTCTTTTTCTACAACATCACCCAGCCCAAGGACTTAAGTGGAAGGATGATGCCATTTCACTTATTGCATATAAAATAACTTAATCAAAGTAATATTTTATTTTCACCCATATGTTCTGAAATCTTGATGGGCTTCAAAAAACCATTTTTGTGAGATGTGGTTTTCTGATAAAGAAAAGTGAAATTCTGAGAGTCCATCTATAGGTGGCGCCAAGCATTCACTGAAGCAAATAACATTGCAAACAAGTTTGGAACAAGTCACATAAAATTCAAGCCTTGAGCTGCAACTAACTGTGAGACATATGGGTTGAGTCCCAGGCCTGCCCAAGAATAACTTTGAAGAAAATTTTGTTTTCTGGCAATACAGATGCTAACACACCACAGAACCTTTAAAAAGAATAAATATGTAGATGGTTCATAGCTTTCAGAATAATTTAACCTTCCCCCCCCATTTAAGATAGCATCACAAAAATAAGATGATAGAAGCTCTGTTTTTTGCCTGGAAAAATTTTTTTCAAGCATTTTTTGGTCAGTTTTTATTTATTAATGTATTGTTTCAGCCTCCAATATAGAGCAAAGAGTGAATGCATTTTAAAATAAACTAATCTTTGATGAGTAAATACTATTTAAACACAGAGTTCTATGTAGGAAAATGTCATTGCCTGAATTTAGGTTTTTTTGCTTCTTTGTTCTCTGGTGTAAATGCAGTCAACATCTTTGCATTTGAGAACAAACATACTTCTTACAGAATCCTTCATTCTCTCATGGGAAAGCCTCCTCATACTAGTATAGGTGGTGAACAGTTTCTGAAAAACAGGACCCACTAAGCCATCAACTAAAAGATGAAGCTATAACTGTGAGCAAACTTTTAAAACTAAGGTTTCACTTAAACAATGACTGTTTCTGAAAGTCTTGGAGTCAATATGTATTTGTTGGATTTGATGTGAGCTGAATACTCTTGACAAGTTTACCTGCTTGGGTGAGAGGAGGCAGGGACAGCTGGATGAAAGGATCATGACTGATGGCAACTCCAGGTCCCTTGCACTGAAACGACCACTTCTGCAGAGAGGCAGTCAGCTTGAAAGGACTGAAGACAAAACACCCTCTTACACATATTTGTTGCCTTCAAGAGGCAGGGAAGGGCAGTGACATTTGCTTTTATGCATCCTTAATACCAAGGTCATTAGTCCTTTTTGCTGCTCTGAAAGTATACTTAACAGCTGGTCAGACAGGACAAGACCATCGCTGATACGTCTCAGTGTATAAACAGGCAGCATTCCTGCGAGGAAAGCAGGTTTAAAAGTGATTTATACGATGGAATCAAACTATTGTAGCTCGCTGTTTTTATTTCAGTACCTTCTCAAATGCAAGGGCAAAAGAGAAACCAAAATTTAAATGCCTGTTCTGTGCCATGTTTGAGAGAAACCAAAATTTAAATACTTGCTCTTTGCCAGGTTTGATGTTCTCCTAAGTTAATGCCTGTATATGTACATATACATGTATAAGTATATAAAGATATATATGTATATATATATACTTATATATATGTGCATTGATAAAAGATTCAGAATCTTCAAACCTGAATCCCCAATCAGAGATAAGTGATATAAAATACTTTTAACTGCTGTATTTTGATCTCCTTAACCACATAGGACATACTGTTTTCAATTTTTCATGTCCAGAACAAAACCTAAAACATACTAGGGCAGGAGTCCCCACCCTCTGGGATCTAGTGCCTGATGGTCTGAGGTTCAGTTCAGTTCAGTTCAGTTGCTCGGTCGTGTCTGACTGTTTGTGACCCCATGGGCTGCAGCACGCCAGGCTTCCCTGTCCATCACCAATTCCCGGAGTTTACTCAAACTCATGTCCATCGAGTCAGTGATGCCATCCAACCATCTCATTCTCTGTTGTCCCTTTCTCCTCCCATCTTCAGTCTTTCCCAACATCAGAGTCTTTTCCCACGAGTCAGCTTTTCCAACAAGGGGACCAAAGTGTTGGAACTTCAGCTTCAGCACCAGTCCTTCCAATGAATATTCAGGACTGATTTCCTTTAGGATAGACTGGTTGGATCTCCTTGCAGTCCAAGGGACTCTCAAGAGTCTTCTCTAACACCACAGTTCAAAAGCATCAGTTCTTTGGTGCTCAGATTTCTTCATGGTCCAACTCTTACATTCATACATGACTATGGGAAAAGTCATTGCTTTGACTATAAAGACATTTGTTGGCAAAGTGATGTCTCTGCTTTTCGATATGCTGTCTAGGTTGGTCATAGCTTTTCTTCTAAGGAGCAAGCATCTTTTGATTTCATGGCTGCAGTCACCATCTGCAGTGATTTTGGAGCCCCCCAAAATAAAGTCTGTCACTGTTTCCATTGTTTCCCCATCTATTTCCCATGAAGTGATGAGACCAGATGCCATGATCTTAGTTTTCTGAATGTTGAGTTTTAAGCCAACTTTTTCACTCTCCTCTTTCACTTTCATCAAGAGGTTCTTTAGTTCTTCTCTTTCTGCCATAAACGTGGTGTCATCTGCATATCTGAGGTTATTGATATTTCTCCCAGCAATCTTGATTTCAGCTTATGCCTCATCCAGCCCAGCATTTCCCATGATGTATTCTGCATATAAATTAAATAATCAGTGTGACCATATACAGCCTCGACATACTCCTTTCCCGATTTGGAACCAGTCTGTTGTTCCATGTCCAGTTCTAACTGATGCTTCCTGACCTTCATACAGTTTTCTCAAGAAGTAGATCAGGTGGTATGGTATTCCCATCTCTTGAGGAATTTTCCACAGTTGGTTGTGATCCACACAGTCAAAGGCTTTGGCATAGTCAATAAAGCAGAAATAGATGTTTTTCTGGAACTCTCTTGCTTTTTCAATGATCCAGCAGATGTTGTTAATTTGATCTCTGGTTCCTCTGCCTTTTCTAAAACCAGCTTGAACATCTGGAAGTTCACAGTTCATGTACTATTGAAGCCTGGCTTGGAGAATTTTGAGCATTACTTTGCAAATTTGTGAGACGAGTGCAATTGTGCAGTAATTTGAATATTCTTTGTCATTGCCTTTCTTTAGGATTGGAATGAAAACTGACCTTTCCAGTCCTGTGGCCACTGCTGAGTTTTCCAAATTTGCTGGCATATTGGGTGCAGCACTTTCACAGCATCATCTTTTAGGATTTGAAACAGCTCAACTGGAATTCCATCACCTCCACTAGCTTTGTCCGTAGTGATACTTCCTAAGTTCCACCTTAACTTCACACTTCTGGATGTCTGGCTCTAGGTGAGTGATCATACCATCGTGGTTATCTGGGTCATGAAGATCCTTTTTGTATATTTCTTCTGTATATTCTTGCCACCTCTTCTTAATATCTTCTGCTTCTGTTAGGTCCATACCATTTTTGTCCTTTATTGTGCCCATCTTTGCATGAAATATTCCCTTGGTATCTCTAATTTTCTTGAAGAGGTCTCTAGTCTTTCCCATTCTATTGTTTCCCTCTATTTCTTCACATTGATCATTGAGGAAGGCTTTCTTATCTCTCCTTGCTATTCTTTGGAACTCTGCAAACATATGGGTATAACTTTCCTTTTCTCCTTTGCTTTTAGCTTCTCTTATTTTCTCAGCTATTTGTAAGGCCTCCTGAGACAACCATTTAGCCTTTTTGCATTTCTTTTTCTTGGAGATGGTCTTGATCCCTGCCTCCTGTACAATGTCATGAACCTCCGTCCATAGTTCTTCAGGCACTCTGTCTATCAGATCTAATCCCTTGAATCTATTTCTCTCTCCCACTATATAATCATAAGGGATTTGTTTTAGGTCACACCTGAATGGTCTAGTGGTTTTCCCTACTTTCTTCAATTTAAGTCTAAATTTGGCAATAAGGAGTTCATGATCTGAGTCACAGTAAGCTTCTGGTCTTGTTTTTGATGACTGTATAGAGCTTCTCCATTTTTAACTGCAAAGAATTTAATCAGTCTGATTTTGGTATTGACCATCTGGTGATGTCCATGTGTAGAGTCTTCTCTTGTGTTGTTTGAAGGGGATGTTTGCTATGACCAGTGCGTTCTCTTGGCAGAACTCGTTAGCCTTTGCTCTGCTTCATTCCGTACTCCAAGGCCAAATTTGCCTGTTCCTCCAGGTGTTTCTTGACTTCCTACTTTTGCATTCCAGTCCCCTATAATGAAAAAGACATATTTTTGGGGTGTTAGTTCTAGTAGATCTTGTAGGTCTTCATAGAACCATTCAACTTCAGCTTCTTCAACGTTACTGGTTGGGGCATAGACTTGGACTACTGTGATATTGAATGGTTTGCCTTGGAAATGAACAGAGATCATTCTGTCATTTTTGAGATTGTGCCCAAGTACTGCATTTCGGACTCTCTTCTTGACAACGAGGGCTACTCCATGATCTGAGGTGGAGCTGATGTAATAAAACAGAATAATAACACAATAAGATAAAAAAACAGAAATAATAATGGAAATAAAGTGCACTATAAATATAGTGCACTTGAAGCATCCCAAAACCATCCCCCAGCCCCTCAGTCCCTGGAAAAACTGCCTTCTGTGAAACCGTCCCAGTGGCCAAAAAGCTTGGGGACCGCTCTACTGAAGGATCATGAACCATTCATGGTCACTGCTGTAATTTTACGCTTATTTGTTCATTATGTTTTGATTGATTAATGTGACTCCTAGAGCTAAACACTGTGGTGCATCCCCAGAAAAGATGCAGCCATGAGCTCTGGGGTCTTTTTCTCTATGGAGCCAGTAGTTGAATTATGGAGACAGACTTAGGCAAAAAAAGAAAAAAGCGATCAAGCAAACTGTTTTCATCTTTCTCATTGCTAGCTTCTTTGTGGGCAAAGGGAGGCTTAGCAAAGTTGGGAGGATTAAGTAAGTGGAGTTCCCTTCACTGGCCCATGGGGCCCACATAAAGGGGCTGTCCCAGCAGCTCTGCCTCGGTTAAATCACCAACACAACCGAAGTGGTGCCTGTCTAATTGCTTCCACCAAAGGAGAGTGCTCTACTCAGAAAGGTCACTGCTTTCTCTACGACTAAGGGGCTGGTTATGGGAGACTGGGCAGTGGGACGCAGCTGTCCTGACCCCCAGGATGAACGCCCCCCGCGGATACTGAGAAATCTTCTGTGTGGAGCCCCAGTGACATATTTTCTGGACACACCCCTGCACACTCCCCCTTCTGCCCATCAGTATCTATGTACCGAGTGTCAGGGACACCCTAGGCCCCAAAATGCAGCTTCCGCCTGCTTCTCTGGTGGGTGAGTGATGACACCAAGGACTCTAGAAAAGACGGTCTGGTGTGTGCTTCAAAGATCCCTCTATTGGGCTGTATAGGAAAAACATGGGAGCATAGATTTTCGGGGTCTTACATCCTGAGGTCAAATTCTAGGTCCTCTTCTTACTAGTTCTGTGACCTGAGCCAGTCTCTGCAATAATGAGTAAGTAAGCTTTTAAGTGCTCAGCCCAGTGGCACAGTGGTAAAGAATCTGCCTGCCAATGCAGATGCAGGTTTGATCCCTGGGTCGGGAAGATCCCCTGGAGGAGGACGTGACAACCCACTTCAGTATTCTTGCCTGGAAAATCCCATGGATGGAGGAGCTATAGTCCATGGGGTTGCAAAGAGCTGGATGTGAATGAGCACATGCATGGACACAGGCTGGTGACAGAGTCCATGTTCTCTGTGTGTGGCTGGTTCCCTTGTATTTCTCTCCCGAGCTGGCGTGTTAACAGTAATGCTGACCTGATGGGTGTGTGGTCTAGGTTCTGTCCAGTGCAGCAGCATCTTGCCCATTCACTTCCATGTGTGGACACAACTATACAGACCTGTAGAAGAGAGGAGACGGCACTGAATTTGGAGTTCAGACTCTACTCCACACAGGGGTCCTTTCCACGAGGCCCTGCAGACAGTGACCCTCACCCAGGAGTCAGGGAACCTCAGCCTCTGCATGATGTTTGCTTAGCCCACTAAAGCTTCACTTTGGGAGGGTTTACTATTCTTACTTATTTTACTAAGTGCACATGAGTGTGGACTCAGTTGTGTCCACCTCTTTGTGACCCCATGGACTGTAGCCTGTCAGGCCTCTCTGTCCATGAGATTCTCCAGGCAAGAATACTGGAGTGGGTTGCCATGCCCGCCTCCAGGGGATCTTCCCAACCCAGGGATCGAACCCATCTCACCTGTGTCTCCTGCATTGCAGGCAGATTCTTTACCCGCTGAGCCACCTACTAAGAGATCTTCCTTATTACATCTCCACGTCAGTCTTTATATGATTTCTAAGGAAAACAAAATCCTCCCTCTACTGTATGATCATCTTATAATATCTCAACATATTCCTGCTGTTAAAGAAAGTTGGGGGAGACCTAGGTTCAGTCCCTGGGATGGGAAGATCCCCTGGAAGAGAGCATGGCCTCTTACTCCAATTTCTTGCCTAGGAAATCCCATGGACAGAGGAGCCTGGTTTGTTACAGTCCATGGGGTTGCAAAGAGTTAGACACGACTGAGCGACTAAGCATAGCACTTTGCCATTATTTCATCTCTACAAAATCTTCTTCTCCCCCAAACCACTCCTCTCCCCAAGAAACATGTATTTAGAAAAGGAAATCTGGCCCCACTCTGAAGAATGAAAAACACAAGCACAAAATAGCAGATAACATTTGGGTTTTGATCTGTGCTTGGTCAATGCTCCAGGTACCTGGTCCCCTCCATCCAGTCTGTGTCATGTGAGACCATTTCATGAGCTGACAGATGGGAAGACCCAGGTAGAAAATCTCCCGTCTTTCTCCTGTGTCCCCAGCACCCATTTATTCACTAGATTCCCCAGGAGCAGTGAGACCCCAGCAAACCATAGGGCAGATGGTCCTTGCTGGCCAAGGTGCTTTAGCATTCAGGGACCCCTTGTCCTGTATGTCCATCATTAAAACTGTTGGCTGCCTCTACAGAATCTTATTTTGGAAAGGTGTAAGCATGTTGGCCCTTTGGAGGAAACCATAAATCTCCCTGGACACACAGCAACAGAATCTCACAGAACAGAAAGATGAACTCTTGCCAGTCTGATGTTTCATCTCAACCTGACCATCTGTGTTCAGACAGAAACTCAGGCTGCCGTGCCGTATGAACGCACAGCAAAGAAGCACCCCACTGAAGTCTTCTGAGGCTACGACATTTTTCAGCACAATATTTTCTGGTGCGCTATGATGACAGCTACTCCCTCCCCCAATTTCTCTCAAGTTTAGCCCCAATTCTTGCTGTGGAATCTTCTCATACACATGAGGGGAGCTAGTTTGGATGAAAACTGGACATGAGAAAGTGACCTCATTGCTTACCAGGAATGTAAGCTTTGGGGGCAAGAAGAATTTGGGTTGAATTTAGATGCAGGAGCATAGCTGATGAGCCAGAGACTGCTCTGGGCTTCCAGTGAACTATAGTTTCACCATCATGATAACATCAGAAGTGGCTGAAACTTTACTGGATAAGTTAATCAGGGTGGGTCGTACATTGATGGGGGCTTCCCTGGTGTCTCAGACAGTAAAGAATCTGCCTGTAATGCAGGAGACTCAAGTTCAATCCCTGGGTTGGGAAGATCCCTTGGAGAAGGGGATGGCTACCCACTCCAGCATTCCTGCCTGGAGAACCTCATGGACAGAGGAGCCTGGCAGGCTACAGTCCATGGAGTTGCAAAGAGTTGTACCTGACTGGGTGACTAATACTACACTTTCATGCACTGATGAGGCAGGTTCTGGAATGCTAAAGAAACTGCAGGAATGTGCCTTTATCAACTTGTATTCAGTGTTGGGGGCTCTTTCTTCCTGGTGATATCCTACAGTGGGCCCATCTCAAAGACTAAGGGAAATGCCTGGGTAGGGCTGCAGGACCCCCAAACCATAGTTGGCTGGTGGTTGACCAGAGCTGCAGCTGAACTAGTTCTCACCGGGGGAACCAAGCGTCAAAAGATTTTTCGTAGATTTGGATTGAGGATGGCAGGTATCAAACGTGATGGTTCATCCAACTGCTCGCACAACTTTCTGAAGCAAACAACTACCGTGTGCCAAATACACCCCATTTCGGCAGGCTTTACGAAGAGCTGTGATAGGCTTACGTTTGAATAATGCAGTTGGAGGATGCACAGAAAAATCACTGGAATAGGGTAAGGCAGGGCGTTTCCAAGGTAAGGCCACAAGTGCACAGCCACTGTTCTGAGTTTGGAGTGGGGAGCATGCTCCCTGAGCCCCCGTGATCAGAGAAGTACGGGCCACCCAAGCCAGACCCCCGGGCAGGGTCCCCGGCTTGGCTTTCTTGACCCCAGGGAGCTGAGTGGGGGGCCCTTGAGCCAGGGCCTTTCGTCCTGGAGCTGCCCTGTTTTCAACGGCAAGTGCTTGAAGATTAAGCTAATGAGCTTCCCTGCGGTTGATGGTGGGCAGCCAGGGCCTCCTCCCTGGCATCCAGCCCTGGTTATTTTTCTCTTGAATAAAGAAACAGGCTGTCTACCATCAGGTGGAGACCTAGGTGTCTCGCGTAGCCTCAGGTTGGAGAACATCCTTGCCTCGGGTGACAGATGGCCCTTCACTTCCCATCTCCCAGACCTCCGGCCCCAGCCATACCGCACATATGACACGCTGCTCACAGCCACTCTGTCATCCTTTCCCATTAAGGTGTGACAGGCCTCAATCCATCCAGCTGCCAATCCAGCTTCACAGCCAAGCAGCAAAGAGAACCACGAGGCCCTCTCCAGGACCTGGTTCTTCCCCTCCCGGCCAAGACTCTGGGAAGCATCTCTCAGCTGCTCATCCAGAGCTTGAATTCTCAGTGGATAAAGTGCTGAGCTGACCCCGTGATGCCGTTTACCCATTTCTGCTCCTCTGTGGAATTCTGGTGCGCGTCAATATGGACTCGAAAATCGCAACAGAGCTCGACTCTGTTTTTGTTTAACGCAACTAAATTTGAAGGAGGTGTGTTGGTGGGTGAGTGTAGGTTTCGAAGGAAAACATTTCCTATTTTTGTGGGATACTGTATGTCAGGTTTTTATTTACCATTCTGTTGTTTATTGTGCTCTTTTCGTTTTTATTTTCTGCTTTGTTTTGCTCCTTGTAGCAAAGCAGTTGAGAGTGATGTCAGTTTTAAGACGGTGGAATCCTGTCTTCATTGTGGACTTGGAAAAGAATCCCAGAGTTGTTGGTACAGGAAAATGTTGCTGTGGCAGAGAGCCACTGAAGGACAACATAGCACCTATTCATCCCTTTCTGAAAAATCAGAATGCCTAATACCAGTATGCTCCAGGAAATCTCCCTATTTCCCAGCCTTCTCCCAGTGCAGATGGCCATGTTGCTAAACTCTGGCTAATGGACAGAGGAGTCTGGCAGGCTACAGTCCATGGGGTCAGAAAGCATCAGACATGGCTGAGCGACTGAACACACATACATACACACACAATGGGGCACAAACATGTGGTCTGTGTGATTTTGGGGTTATGGCCTATGGAGGAAAGCTCCTTCTACCATCTAGTCCCCCACATACTTCCTATACCATGAGGATGGGGAAAACACCTTTGGGAAGGCAGAACGATGGTTTACAGGTATCTCGTCTTTGAAGATGATGGAGAACCACCATATCAACCCTGGGCTATGTCTTGGTCATGAAAACATTAAATTTTCGTGGGTTTAAGACACCAAGTTTAAGGTTTTCTGTTACAGGCAACCATATATCCCAGCTGACATACCACTAACACGTCAAAGTTACTTGCAATGTATTGTAAATTTTTTTGTACATCGCCAGCTCCAGAAATGCCCATTCTCTACAGAGAAATATCAGATGATGCCCCTTATGTGTGGCATCTAAAAATAAATGGTACAAATGAACTCACTTACATAACAGAAAGAGACTCACAGACTTAGAGAATAAACTTAGGGTTGCCAAAGGGAAGGGATAGTTACGGATTTTCGGATGGACATGTACACACTGCTATATTTAAAATGGATAACCGACAAGGACGTACTGCATAGCACAGGAAACTCTGCTCAATGTTGTGTGGCAGCCTGGATGGGAGGGGGGTTTGGGGAAGAACGGATATATGTATATGGCTGAGTCACTTTGCCATTCACCTGAAACTATCACAACACTGTTAATCAGCTATACCCCAATACAAAATAAAAAACTTTTTATTTTTTTTAAAAAGAAATACTGGTTCTCTAAATGGAAGAAATACCCAGGGGCCACATGCCTTTGCTCAGCTCCCATCCAATTACCCATGAGAACACCTCCCCTACACACAGACCTCAGGACAACTGTGTGTTCAAAGATGTGGCGACATACCCGATGGAGTGTCCACTGGAGGGAAAGATCTTGAAACTGAGTTTGAAATGGAAACACCGGAAAAGAACAAGCCCCTTATGCAGCCATCAGTGGCATCTCTTCTGTTTTAGCTGGGCTTCTGCAAGGAAGGATGATAGCACAAAAATGCCACTTCTTACCTTCCTTGGCCCTCCATGCAGTCTGTAATCAGTCATGCCTGCTACCTGAAGACTCGGTCACACTCTTCTCCTGACCAGTCAAGAAGGTCTGACCAGGAGGGAGGCCCTGGAATCCGTGTTAAAGTCTATTACCTGGTGGGACTAAGGGCAGCCTGTCTACCTACCGTTGTCTGAGTCTTAGCCTCCCTCTAGCATCCCTCAGCTACCCAGGCTCTCTCCCAGACCATCATCTCGGAGAGCACACCTAGCACTTCAGTACCTGCCTCATCCCCAGGTCCTTCTACTGACCTTTGATGACCTGCACATCGCTTGTCAAACTTCTCCCTAGGCGGCTGCCGTCTGCTTGCTTGTCCTTAATCCACAGATTTATTGCCTGCCAACTACAAGCTACATTCTGGGCCAGATACTGAAGGTGATTCAGGGCCCACCTGTCACCTGAGCTCCTTGGCTGTGTCCCCACACATGACGTGGTTTCCCACGAATACTGTGAAACTGTGACCGTTATCTCCTCCTTTGGACTCGGTGTGTTGAATATAATCCTTTGGGGTCATTGCTACAACTGGGTCTTGTTTACAGTCCGTGATCTGCCTCTTTTCCATCCCTCCAGCCCATGTTGCTTATATCCTAGCAATAAGCCACGCCATTCTAGTACTTTGCTGAGCAGAGTCTTATTGGTTTTATCTTGAAGCATGGCTGGCTCCTTTCAGATCAGAAGGGATGGCCTGGTTCATTTTTAGAGCATGTGGCTCTAATCCATTAAATGCACCTGTGTTGAAAAATAACTGACCTGATTGTAAAACACAATAAGCACCTTACTGGAGCACTCGCGTGTCTTCCTGAGTGAGGGTCTGTAGCACTGGGGGAAAATGGCTCTGTGACTGGTGGGGACTGGAGCTGAAACAAAGGAAGGGGGCATGGTGGCAATAGCTGGGAGGCAGCCTGTCACCTGCCTGCAGGGAGGTGAGAGGAACGGGGCAGAAGCAACACCAGGCCCCAGCAAGGACTCAGGGGACAGGGACCCCCCAAGGAGTGGGAGCGAAGGCCAAATACTGACCCCTTCAACTGCGTAGTTAGAAACAGGCTCCGAGTCTAATTCCAAAGAGGGGCCTGGTCAGTGAGTCTGGCCAAATAATCTATTGCAGTTCTGCCCAGCACTGTGTTAGATGCCAGGAGAGAAAGGGGGCATTTACAGGGCACAAAGCCCCTGCCTCACATTCTGACAGCACCACCTGCAGATCCCCGGAAGGGCTGTGCACTGGGGAACAAGGTGAGGCTTGTCCTGATAACCGGAAACTGGAGTGACTGAGTTGCCCACCAGTTACACTGCTGCAAAAACAGCCAAGCATAACTGGACTACACTACTCTTTCTTCTTTCAGAACCTCAATTCACTCACATGGACCCTGTCTCAAAATATCAGCGTATGCCAAGGGTCCCCTCCTTCTGTCCTCCCTTAAGAATGTCTGAGCCCAACCCATCAGCAATCAAAGCTGGGCATTCATGTTCCTTAATAAGAAAAGAAAAGAATTATAAGTTGTCTGTATAGTCGTCCCTCACTACGTCAATAAAACTAAGCTCTATCACAACAGATTGCTTTGTTTGCAGAAGGTATGTTCCATCATTTGGAGAATTCAGCAAAACCTAGCTGCGTCTCCCCAGCTGAGACTTGGACCACAACTTCTGATGCAGAGAACTTGTGCGAGAGTTTCTCCAGACTTTGTTCATCTCTTCCTCTTGAGGTCCCTGGCCCACAGTAGAGATGAGCCCTATGTGGGGTCTCTGCTTTGATTTTTGCTGAAGCTTTGACACTTTATTTTGTACCAGGAAAGCCATATTTCACTTGTGGAAGTCTTTGTTCTGATTGGAATTATTTTGGTGAAATTTTGTGCACCCGACCTGACTTTGTCCTGCCTTATACTATCAAGAACATTGTTGAAAAGAGAACAGTCCATAGAGAGAATGCCGATAAACGCCAATGGTTTAACAAAATCAATCCCAAGAGCTGAAAAGTTGAAGGTCTCATCAGCCTGCTGCCCCTCCTTGGACAAAGAGCCTCGGGCCACCGTCTGAAAACTGTAGGGTGTCTGTTTTGCCTCCTGTCTGCCTTCCTGAGAGCTGACTTAAAAGCTGAAGTCTTTAAAAATGCCTCAGCGAGAAAAGGTAGATTGTCAGGTCTGTGGTCAGAAACGGTCCTCTTCTGCTCAGCTGGCGTGAAACAGGAGGCTCTCAAGGACACGCTCGGCGAGTTGCTGATCTTTTACATCTTAGCCAGGCTGGATGCCTGACCCCGATGTTGACCCCACTTCTCTTGCATCTCCTGCGTTGTCAGGCAGATTCTTGACCACTGTGCCACGTGGGAAGCTTCTGAAAAAGTAGCTCAATGTCATCAATTGTAATTTCACCAAAGATAATACAGGGGACTTTCAATCTGACCAAACTCTCCATCTTAGAAGTACCTCAGGACAAAAAGACAGGGCAATCCCTAGTATTGAATGATCTGTCTTTAGCATCTGGCATGAAAAATATTCTAAAAGGATTTCAGGCTCAAAAAAATGGCTTTATTAAGGTGGTCTCTGAGGGAGAATTTAACTCCCAGCTTCCAACTCCTTCTTTAAACTCACAAGAAGTATCATTAAATATTGAGGGCCAAGGCCACAGTTTTCTTATAGATACACCAGGGTTCAAATTTTGTTAATAAATCGTACCCCTGGGTCCATCCTCTTCCTTAGAGTTAATACCAAGCAGCGGGCGTCATCTCCATTAGACTCAGAATCCTCTTGTGCCCAGTCAGGGACGGTTACCTGGGCCCTTTGATAGAGGAGATGTTTTGCATTGTTGTGATAGCAGCCACAGCAGAGATCAAATTGCCAGCATCCACTGGATCATCGAGAAAGCAAGAGAGTTCCAGAAAAGTATCTACTTCTGTTTTATAAACAACATCAAAGCCTTTGACTGTGTGGATCACAATAAACTGTGGAAAATTCTTCAAGAGATGGGACTACCAGACCACCTGACCTGCCTCTTGAGAAATCTGTATGCAGGTCAGGAAGCAACAGTTAGACCTGGACATGGAACAACAGACTGGTTTCAAATTGGGAAAGGAGAATGTCAAGGCTGTATATTGTCACCCTGCTTATTTAACTTATATGCAGAGTACATCATGAGAAATGCTGGGCTGGAAGAAGCACAAGCTGGAATCAAGACTGCCGGGAGAAGTATCAATAACCTTAGATATGCAGATGACACCACCCTTATGGCAAAAAGTGAAGAAGAGCTAAAGAGCCTCTTGATGAAAGTGAAAGAGGAGAGTGAAAAAGTTGGCTTAAAGCTCAACGTTTAGAAAACTAAGATCATGGCATCCGGTCCCATCACTTCATAGCCTATAGATGGGGAAACAATGGAAACAGTGAGAGATTTTATTTTATTGGACTCCAAAATCACGGTAGATGGTAACTACAGCCATGAAATTAAAAGATGCTTACTCCTTGGAAGAAAAGTTATGACCAACCTAGACAGCATATTAAAAAGCAGAGACATTACTTTGCCAACAAAGGTCTGTCTAGTCAAAGCTATGGTTTTTCCAGTAGTCATGTATGAATGTGAGAGTCGGACTATAAAGAAAGCTGAGCGCCAAAGAATTGATGCTTTCAAACTGTGGTGTTGAAGAAGACTCTTGAGAGTCCCTTGGACTGCAAGGAGATCCAATCAGTCCATCCTAAAGGATAACAGTCCGGAATATTCATTGGAAGGACTGATGCTGAAGCTGAAACTCCAATACTTTGGCCACTTGGTGCAAAGAAATGACTCATTTGAAAAGACCCTGATGCTGGGAAAGATTGAAGATGGGAGGAGAAGGGGACAACAGAGGATAAGATGATTGGATGGCATCACTGACTTTATGGACATGAGTTTGAGTAAAGTCTGGGAGCTGGTGATGGACAGGGAGGCCTGGTGTGCTGCTGTTCATGGGGTCACAAAGAGTGGGACATGACTGAGTGACTGAACTGAACTGAACTGAACTGATATCAGCCATCCAGCCTAGCTGGGAAACTTTGTTGGCAAATATAATTGTTAGAGTGAAGGTTCCTTGTAAGCTCCAACGTGAAGCTTCTGAATTTCCCTGATTTATGCTCAGGTAATAGTTAATATGGCTTTCCAGGTGGCAGAGTGGTAAAGAATCTGCCTGGTGATGCGGGAGATATGGGAGACATGCATTCAATCCCTGGGTCAGGAAGATCTACTGGAGTAGGAAATGGCAACCCACTCCATTATTCTTTCCTGGAAAATTCCATGGACAGAGGAGCCTGGTGGGCTACAGTCCATAAGGTCACAAAGAGTTGAACATGACTGAGCACAGGGCAACAATAGTTCATATGGTTATAGACTTACTAATACTCTTGCGCTCAAATCAGACCCAAAATTGAATGGGGTAGCAGACAGATCATAGCATATGTGGAAGATTTTAGCTATAAAGTGGAAATAATAATAGCATTGGTACCAATTGAATAAGATCCCAGTGAAAAGAGCTTAGAAGAATGTGTGGCATCCAACACATTCTTAGTCATCACCATCATTGGAAGGATGAAAGGGAATGTTGATTCTAAATCCACTTTGTGCATTGGAAAGTCTCATGCCAATGAGAGTGGTACCATCTGATTCAGTCACAGATCATGTTCTTCACAGACATAGAATGACACCACTTATCTTTCCAAATCAGTCCACTGACATTCTTCCTGTTGAATCATGGAAATTGCATACATCACATTATATCTTGTTTAGAGAAAGTAACGAGATACAAGGAGATATGAAAAGAACTCCTCCGTGATCATTATTTGAAACACTTTTAATTTCTTTTCTTTTCTTTTTCTTTTTTTTTTTTAGTTTTTTATTTCTAAAATTTTAAAATCTTTAATTCTTACATGCGTTCCCAAACATGAACCCCCCTCCCACCTCCCTCCCCATAACATCTCTCTGGGTTAGAAGGTTACAAATCTGGCTCCCCTACAAACTCAAAAATCAAAACATGACATTTTCTGGAAAAATATCCCTAACATGTCCAAAGGTATATATAAATCACTTGGGTTTGTGCCGTATGAAAAATCACCCAGTTTCCGTGCCCAGGATAATTTTGTTCTTGTTTTTGCTCCATTAACCAACCGATCAGATAAACTTGATCTTTTCCCTTTACGTCTCCGTTCTTCAGTTTTCTCATCTGTAAACCGAGGAGGCTGAAGATTAAAAACTCTCAGGTTTCAGCCGGTTCCATTACTACAGACTCCAGTGATTCCGTGAAACCTGTTTATCGTGTCTCACCTCCAGGTGAATTACCCTGTGTTCATGCCATAGTAACCCAGGTGCAATTGCACTTCACTGCAATCCATCAGACAGCACACAAACAGTGCCCAGGCAACAGTGCTGGGCATCAACCCAACAGGTGGGCTTTACTAAAGATGGATTCCAGGTTTAGCATTTAAAGCGACAGGTACATTAAACAGAAAAAAAAGAAAAGAAAGGTAATCCTTGTATACTATAGAACCAATTAACTCAGAATTCAAGAATGAAATGTCATTATCACCAGGCAGAGATTTCTCAGTATCTATCACACCTTTATCTGAGGCTTTGGGGCTGGGAACCAAGAGGAGCCGTTTTACTGAGAGGTTAAGTCACTTGTGACTACAGACCACGCGTTCCTGATCTTCCTCTGGGTTCCATATCTGACATCGAAACGCTGATTAGAGAATTGCTGCTATTTCCTTGGAGCTGGGGGAACGGCAGTGCTTTGCTGGAAGCCTGGTACCTTGATTAATGTATAGCGCCCATCATTGAAGAGCAGCAAAAACATATATTATGCTTTTCTTGATTCTAAATATATGTACTTTTAATCTCTGTATTCAGTCTCTGTAACAACTCGCCAGGGAAGAAAATCAAATTACATACTGTACACATAAACCTCAAAAAGTACTGATTACTGATTAGAGAAAGAAAAAAAATGTAGGATAGAATTGCAAAGCAAACCATGAAAAGGCATAGATTTGAACTGTTAAGATCTTATTACCATATTGCTGCTCTCAGGGAAATGAAACACATCAATATATATTTTAATTAAAGGATGAAATATTCAAGCAAATTCCACAAAGTTCTTAGTCAGCACCTTTTTGAAAAAACTTTTATTTTATCTTTGTTGAAACCAAATGCAAAGTGATTTATTTGCCTGGAAATTTATGATTTGTGAGGCTGTATAAATCAACCATTTGGGAGTAATTGCTTCAAGGGGAAGACATTTGTATTTGGTAAGGCGAGTCAGGGTTTTGGAAGAAATTCATTAGCTTTATGGGAAACTAAAATGCTTGCCGACAAATGAAATACAAATGTATGTTCCGAAGCTCTGTTTCTGGAATGAACCATTTGAGGAATTGCAGTGTTACTTGAGATGCATTAAAGAAAACATACATATTGTGTGACTTTAAATGCAGCCTCAAAAACAATGCTAATAACCCTTCTTTCACTCTTGCTAATCAAATAGTTTTCCTTGAAGATTATATTTTGTTGGGATTAAATACAATATTCTATGGGTCTAAATTACTCTCTTAATTAATTACTGATATGAGCTGAATCAAATAAAGCCAAGGCTTTATTTTTGGAAATAAGGTATAGAACATTTTCATGGTTTGTCTCATCTCAAATCAAAGAGGTCTGCTCCTAAATAGGAAAACATATTATTAATACTACCTATTTGAGGGTAAGTCTGGCCATATGGGATATACGGAAGAATCTTGTGAATCTGAGTGAATGCACATCATTTTGTTAATCTGCTCGCTTGTTATTTCAGAGTCAGAAGTGAAGATGTCTTGCTATTGCTGTGTATACAGCAAGAATACCTTAGGTTCAGGCACTGTACAGAGACTCAGAACTGAGGGCTTGCAGACCCAGAGGAGACAGTTTCCGAGGATGACTTATTTGCTAGACAGATTCACTGACTCACTCAGAGCAAGAGTACAAGGTTGGTGGGGGATGGGGTGATCAAATTTCATAAAATGCTCAGTGTATTTTTATTTTCTTTAGTTTCATCCCTGCTTCTTTATATCAAATGTAAATTCTCCAGAAGTTCTAGGATGGTCAATGTTGCCGCAAATAGAGGATTGGCCTGAGGGGTCGTTCTGTTACCTCCTGGGAGGTCTGCACACCAAGCTGTTTCAGAGCATCCCCGTGGTCAGAAGGCAAATGGGACCCACTGACCTAGAGACCCTCACGTGTTTACAAGCTCAGAGCTAGAGAACCTTCCCAGGTGATTTTTAAATTTTTTTCTATGACAGCAGTTTCTGAAGGGAGGATTTGATGATCATATGTAAAAGCTCTCACCCACACATGTTTTTAATTTGAGTGTCCATCTTGAACACTTTAAGCTTCAGAAACTTAAATGAAAATAATTTGTTTATTGTCCTAAGTTTACTTTAGCTTATTAATTTCTTGCCTTATGCCAAGTTTGGAATATTTTATGGTGTAAACTTGGAATTGTAATGAACGTGTGTTCTGTTTTCAATTTATTTATTTTTTAAGCTTAAACAGTTATTATTTTCTGGCTGTGCTGGGTCTTCTTGGCTACGCGGGCCTTTTCTCTAGCTGCGGTAAGCGGAGGCCACTCTCTAGTTGCGATGCATGGGCTGCTCGTTGCGGTGGCTTCTCTCATTTCAGAGCGTGGACTCTGCGTGCGTGGGCTGGTAGCTGTGGCACGTGAGCTCAGTAACTGCGGCTCCCGGAATCTAGAGCACAGACTCAACAGTTGCGGCACAGGGGCCGAGCTGCTCTGTGGCCCGTGGGATCCTCCCGGATCAGGGGTGGAACCTGTGTCTCCCGCACTGGCATGTGGATTCTCTACAACTGAGCCACCAGGGAAGCCCTCTCTTTTCAGTTTAATATGATAAAATCTTACTGGGCTGCTACCATAGTTGCTGCTTATTCAAGTACCAGGGTAAGACAGGTCAGTACCAGGCTCAGGGAAGTTTTCAGTCTAATGAGGGATGCAGATTATACATAAATGGATTTGGTACTTAGATAAAATACTGAACAAGTGGAGAGAAAGTTGAAAAATTCTGATTTGTGGAAATGGCTGTCAGAGCAGCTAGAACTCAAGATAGAGATTTTGGTCTAGATCCTGAATGATTTTTCAAGGGGCAGGCATGGGAGGGGGTGACGGTGGTACATTGGGATATCACATCTTGTTTGGTTTTCCTTCTGGGAGTCACTCAACAGCCTATGAGCAAAAGGACAAAAATAGTCACCTGAACTAGATTTTGTCACCATCGTGATAAAAATAGATGACATACGTAAGTCAAATGGGGAGTTGGGTGTTTTGCGTTAGATGTTTTGCAAGGGATCATTGCTCAGTCCTTAGATATTTTAAATTCTGAGAAGTCTGAAATTTCAGCACGTAGCCCTTTCATCCTGTGAAATAAAAAGGCACTTATTATCTGTCGATATTTTTGAAATTATACGAATGACTGTGACTTTGATTAGCACAATTCTACTTGGTTCTTTCTTCCAATTGTTGATTTTGCATGTTGACTCATTCTTTTCAGGTAGTTTTGGAACCTTCTTTTATCCTTTAACCACTAAGTTTATGACCTCCTTCAGCATCTTGTCTTATCATTTCAAGTACTTGAGATGCTAATGGCCCTTTTTCTGTGTCTGCTGCCCGTGTTCTGGTGGAATCCCTCACGTGTGTAACTGTAGATGAGCTCCTCAGGTAGATGTTGGTCCTGGTTCCGCCTCCAATGGGAATCTTCATGAGGAAGACGCTGTTGAATGATTTTCAACTCGTTTCTATGGAGGGTGTCACCATCCTGGGCTACATTTTCTATTTTAATAACACTGATTCATAATTTGAGTTTTCTTTCATAATGAGGGAACTATAATTTGGGAGCCCAAGTCTATGTGAAGGCATGGCTTAGTTTCTAGTGGACGTTTCTAATGAAATACACTGTTCTTCCACTGAGGGCAAGCTCATCTTCTCTTTTTTTTCCTCTCAAGACTGTTGGGCACGTTTCACTGGTTTTCATTTCTCTTTGTCAGTGGCACTTCGGGAGTCCTGGTTTTGTGCAAGGACATTATTTCTGGTCCCCCACCTCTCATGGGCTCCAGCTTTGTCCCCCACATGTGTGTGGTCATGAGGGCTCTCCTGGGGCTGCAGAGGCTCCATAATGACACCAGTGATACTGCTCGAGCCTCATGCTCGGCTGGTCAGCTCCTTCTCCTTGTCTGGTAGTTCAGCATAGTTCAGTCACTTCAGTTGTGTCCGACTCTTTGCCACTCTGTAGACTGCAGCACTCCAGGCCTCCCTGTCCATCGCCAACTCCCCGAGTTTACTCAAACCCATGTCCATTGGGTCAGTGATGCCATCCAACCATCTCATCCTCTGTCATCCCCTTCTCCTCCTGCCTTCAATCTTTCCCAGCCTCAGGGTCTTTTCCAATGAGTCAGTTCTTCACATGAGGTGGCCAAAGTACTGGAGTCTCAGCTTCAGCATCAGTCCTTCCAATGAACACCTAGGACTGATCTCCTTTAGGATGGACTGGTTGGATCTCCTTGCAATCCAAGGGACTCTCAAAAGTCTTCTCCAACACCACAGTTCAAAAGCATCAATTCTTTGGTGCTCAGCCTTCTTTATAGTCCAACTCTCACATCTATACATGACTACTGAAAAAACAAAGCTTTGACTAGACGGACCTTTGTTGACAAAGTAAAGTCTCTGCTTTTTGATATACTGTCTAGGTTTGTCATAGCTTTTCTTCCAAAGAGCAAGCATCTTCTGATTTCATGGCTGCAGTCACCATCTGCAGTGATTTTGGAGCCCAAGAAGATAAAGTCTCTCACTGTTTCCATTGTTTTCTCATCTATTTGCCATGAAGTGATGGGACAAGATGCCATGATCTTTATTTTTTGAATGTTGAGTTTTAAGCCAGCTTTTTCACTTTCCTCTTTCACTTTCCTCAAGAGGCTCTTGAGTTCCTCTTCGCTTTCTGCCATAAGGGTGGTGTCATCTGTACTGTCTGGTCATACGGAGTTTCTTTTTTACAGCAACACCACCAGGTGCAGCTAGTGATAACGAATCCACCTGCCAAAGAAGGAGATATGAAATGCTGGCTTGATCTTTGGGTGGGGAAGATATTCGGGAGGAGGGCACTGCAACCCACTCCAGGATTCTTGCCTGGAGAATCCCATGGACAGAGGAGCTTGGTGGGTTACAGTCCATGGGGTTGCAAAGAGTTGGACATTACTGAAGCGACTTAGCATGCCTGCACCTAATCCTTATAAATAAACTGAAGTCATCTCTAAGAGAGGGGAAAGACAGCCCATAGTTGTGGTGGGAGATGTTTATCAAGGGGATATCAAGGAGCCCAGAGTGGCTGAAAGGGAGGGAGCAACAGGGAGAGGAGAAGTCGGTGAGGCTCCAGAAGAGTTGGGGGAGCATATTATAAGGGTTTACAGGGCTGAAAAGTTGGGCTTTATTCTGAATGAGAAGGGAGACCACTGTTGGTTTTGAGGAGAGGTGCTGCAAGGTCAGGTTTAAGTTCTAAAAGAATCACTCACCATATCAGGACAAAGGGCTATCAGGTCAATTCAGTTCAGTTCAGTCACTCAGTCGTGTTCAACTCTTTGTGATCCCATGGACTGCAGCATGCCAGGGCTCCCTGTCCATCACCAACTCCCAGAGTTTACTCAAACTCATGTCCATAGAGTCAGTGATGCCATCCAACCATCTCATTCTCTGTTGTCCCCTTCTCCTCCCACCTTCAATCTTTCCCAGCATCAGGGTCTTTTCAAATGAGTCAGTTCTTTGCATCAGTTGGCAAAAATAATGGAGTTTCAGCTCCAGCATCAGTCTTTCCAATAAATATTCAGGACTGATATCTTTTAGGATGGACTGGTTGGATCTCCTTGCAGTCCAAGGGACTCTCAAAAGTCTTCTCCAGCACCACAGTTCAAAAGCATCAATTCTTTGGCACTCAGCTTTCTTTATCGTCCAATTCTCATATCCATACATGACTACTGGAAAAATCAAAGCCTTTACCTTTGTTGGCAAAGTAATATCTCTGCATTTTAATATAATGTCTAGGTTGGTAATAAGTTACTCCTGCCTAGGTTACTCCTTTCTTCCAAGGAGTAAGTGTCTTTTAATTTCATGGCTGTAGTTACCATCTGCAGTGATTTTGGAGACCCCAAAAATGAAGCCTGCCACTTTTCCCACTGTTTCCCCATCTATTTGCAGTGAAGTGATGGGACCAGATGCCATGATCTTAGTTTTTAAGTTTTTAATCAGGTAGGAGGGCCATTGTAATAACCAGGCAAAGGATGATGGTGCCTTGGACCAGCGCATTTAGTGATGGAGGTGGTGCAGTAGTGTTTGATTCCTGATGTATTTTGAAAGAGAGGATCTTCTGACAGGCTGAACATGTATTCTGAAAGAAGTAGAGGAATCCAAGTAATGCCTAGGTTTTTGGCCTTAGCAACCAGAATAGAGTTGCCAGAAACCAAAATGGCAGATAACTTCAGATGAAACAGGTTTTGGGGAAAAATAGAAATCTGGATTTGGGTATGTGAAGTTGGAGAAATAACTGGAGATGTCAGACCGGCAGTCAGATAGATGAGTCAGGAATTCAAATGAGACAGGTGAATTAGTTCTTTAAATCTGAAAGAAGTCTGGTTTTTGATTGATATTTAAAGCCTTTAGGGTAAATGATATCATTAAAACACAGGGATGGGTAGAGAGACGGTCTGGGCATTCAATGACTAACAGGTTGGATAGATGGAAAGTAGCCTGAGAAAGAGGAGAATCTTTGCAGCGTGGAGTCCTGGAGACCAGATACAAATTCATTCTTCACATGACTGTCTGAGCAGCTAATCTAAAATGCAGATCTTATCTCATCATCCCGCTGATGGCTTGACAGGGGGTACCCCTGTCACCCGCAATGTTTACACGCATCAGCCTGGGCTTCAAGGTGGTCTATGACCTGGTGACTTCCTACCCTCTCTTTGTCCCCGCTCACGGTCCACTCCCTTGCTTTACATTTCAGCAGCAGAAAATGATCTGAGCGTTTCCACTTCTGGGAAACGTTATTTTGTCTTCTCTAAGCTGGAACTGCCTCTCCTCCCTCATCACTTTGCCCAGTTCTTTGTCAAGCAACTTTCAATTCATCAATTAAGCCTCTATTCAAGAATAATCCTATTTTCCGGGAGGCTTCCAATGCTAGAACGGTTGACACTTTACACCAAGGGCAAATTCTTTTTTTTAATTAAACTTTTAGTAGATCAGAAATATATGTGGAATGGAGTAATAATAATTGAATAATTGGGCTTTTTCTTTTTACACTTTGGGTGAATTTAACTTATAGCAAACTAAGATGTTTTAAGATATAGCTCACTTTTTTGGGGGTAGTTTTATATTGGAAAGTCAGTGAAAAGGAAATAAGATTAAAACAGTATTTTATATCACTCTAGTTAGTCTGAAACAATCCAAGAATGCAAGTCCTGAATGTTCATTTTTGTTGTTGCTGTTGTTTTGGCTGTGCCTCCTTTCATGTGGGGTCTTGGTTCTCCAGTCAAGGATCAAACATATGCCCCCTGCATTGACATTGGGGAGTCTTAACCACTGGACTGCCAGTGTTTAAAGAGGAAACTGCTCACAACTCAGTATCCATTTGCAGGTACCAGTTCATAGACTGTGACCAGGCTCTGAACCACCGGCTTTGTGTCCTCAGTGAGACAAGGAGTTTGCACAATCACCCAAACGCGTGGCATTCATGCTCCAAGGCTGTTCACACTTAGTTCAGCTGCCACGGGTTTTGTAACCAGACTTTGCTGACGATTTACATCGCGGCACGAACTCATCTTCGTGTTTTGAACAGCACCGTCCGCTTTATTGTTCATTTTATCAGTGGGGAGACTGAGGCACAACAAGAGTCGCATAACCTGCATAATCACAGAGCAGTTTGCTGCACTCCTGTCTGTGACTCCTCGCTCCCACCCACCCTTTGGACTCCTTCTTAGATTTGTCTTCGGTTTTAATCATCTGATTTAGCTTTTATTTTAAAGAAGTTAACTTCATTGCTCGTCCATAGTACTCTTCAGGTTTATCTTTCCCAGAAAGGCTCTTTTTTTTTTTTTTTTCTTCCCCTTCTTCCTGGTGGAAAAGCATCAGCATGTGTTGTGGTATTATTATTTAAATGTTTATAGTCTGCCATTTTCCACACACCAAGTCCCCAGCAGCGCCGAGTCAGACGGCCCCGCGCAGGTATCGTCTGCTCCATCTGGTCCTCGCCTTGCTGCAGGCGGGCCCCTGTATGGTGCAGCAGCTGAAGGCCCATATGGTCTCAGGTGTAGCCCCAGGTAAAGCATATTGCAGCCTGCCAGTCTGCAGGCCCGAGGCAGGCGTTGCTGCCAGGAGGCACACATCTGAGTGAAGTGGCCACCGCTGTGCCCAAATCAGAGGGCAGAAGGTGTTCTTGGCCTCTGGGATGCCCTGGCCTTCCAAGACCAGTTGGGGACCAAGAAGCCATAGTGAACTGCAAATGTCAGTGCCCAGCGACATCCAGAACATCTACCCTCCCCATTCCCTTCTCTCAGTCCCTCCAAAGCAGGTGAGGAATTTTGAGTTGGCCTGGTGGTAGAAAACGTAGATGAGGGGAATCACGTGCACCCAAATCTCAAAGTGGGGTGTTGACAGTTGAGTCTTTGAATTTGGCCTTTTTATTTTTGGTGTTTTGCTCTTTGTTTCATTTCTAAATGTCTAGGAAGACAACCATATCCTGAAGGGAAATCTGGTTTGGGGTTGAGAGTGCTTGCTCTTATTTTAGTCTGGATTTTACCAATAAAGTCAACACATAATGAATGAGCTGTGCTCATTATTCTCTGAAAAATAAGAATTTCACCTGAAGTGTTAAAATTCTGGTCAATGGCAGAGAAAGATAACAAGAGATGTGCGTGTGCAGTCTTTCAGCCATGTCCGACTCTTTGTGACCCCGTGGAGCCTGTGAGGCTTCTTTGTCAGTGGGATTCTCCAGGTAAGAATACTGGAGTGGGTTGCCATTTTCTCCTCCAGGGGAATCTTCCTGACCCAGGGATCAAACCCACATCTCCTGCATTGCAGGCAGATTCTTTACCCCTGAGCCACTGGGGAAACCCACAAGAGAGACCCTTTGCAGTGATTTTGCCGTGAGGTCAATCCTGACAGCTTCTCAGAAGGGCTGCCCTTCTTGGATTCTTAAACGGGTCACCTTTGTCTCAAACGGGACACCTTTAACAAAGATGTCACCTCTGGACCACTCCTCAGTGGCTTTTCATAGTGGGGATGCAAAAAAAGCCCTTATTATCACACTTAACCATTCCAGATGAATTGCTGGGTCTTTTAAAGTAATTTTTAAAAGTCATCCATAAGGCCTGAGGATAACTCTATAATGAAGCTTCCAAGGGTACTTAAGGAGTTGGATTACATTTTTGGTGTGAAATTGGCTAGTCATTTTTAGAATTCTCAGAATTTAGTTGAAGCTCCCAAGGCAAAGAAAATATTAATGTACATCTATGTGTAAGCCTTGAAAAATGGACAAAGCAAATAATTTTAAGAATGCTCATTTTTATAAAATATACATTGAAAAACATATTTTACTTCCCAACATTCATAAACTGATGTTGTTTTATGGAAACAAATCCATTTACTTTGTGAAACTGCACCTGTCCAAACTTTACCAATAGCCAATATCCAGGTATATTAAAGGGAAGATTTTAAATTACTTTCACTGCCTATGCTCCTCAATGTGCTGAGAAAATGGGGATTAAACCACTCAAATATTTAGAGGTGACATAATTGGAGGGTTGAACTCAATGAGCAAGGGCCAGAGATGGGATGCTAGTAGAATTTTACTGGGAATGTGCATTACTGGAAATGAGAAATTGAGTCTTAAGTTGATAAATGGTGTAGGATTATGCTGGTGGCTCAGAGGTAAGGAATCCGCCTGCCAGTGCAGGCGACTTAGGTTTAATCCCTGGATGGGGAAGATCCCTTGGAGGAGGAAATGGCGATCTACTCCAGTACTCCTGCCTGGGAAATCCCATGGACAGAGCAGCCTGGGGAGCTACAGTCCAAACGGTCACAGAGAGTCAGACACGACTTAGTGACGAAACAACAGCAACAAGGATAATGAAAGGATATGGAAGTGTATAGTTCTAAGCAAAGTAAAACATGTTAGAGATAATAATGTGAAAACACAATATTCACTATTTTTATAATTATCTGCAATTTACTGATGGAGGAACTGGGGCTCAGAGCGGATACTTGGTTTATCTGAGACCGCAGACCCCTAAAGCTTGAATTAACCATCACACACAGTCACTGCCTCCAGTCTTTGGAGAAAAAGTTAAAGGAGCACTAAGGAAAACCTGGGTTTTGAAGCCAGTTTTTCAAAGAATATCCAACAATTCAGTACAGTATTAAAATGTTTGATTTAGGTATGCCTTGCCAGTCATTCTGCCTGTAACTAGATATGTAGGAGGCTGGAGGGCATCAGAGCTGGGAGTGAGTCCTGGACTCCGGCATTCTGAGGCCTGAGGTTGCAAAGGTGGACGTAGCCTGTCTTCCACACAGAGTGTGTTTACAAGATGGTGGTGAGGTTTCCATGTCACATGATCCGGCTGTGAGATCCAGATCCCTGTGAGCAGCCTGGCAACATGAGAGTAAACCCTAATGGAAACTATGGACTTGAGGTGATAAACTGTGCCCCACAGACTCGTCAATTATAGCAAATCGACCATTGGTTGCAGGTGGGGGACATGATCATGGGGGTAACTGTGCCGTGTGGGGGCAAGTATGTATGGGAGCTCTGTAGTTTTCCCTTGATTCTTCTAAGGACCTAGAATATAATAAACAGAGGCTCAGATGGTAAAGAATCTGCCTACAATGCAGGAGATCTGGGTTCGAATCCTGGATTGGGAGGATCCCCTGGAGAAGGGCATGGCAATCCACTCCAGTATTCTTGCCTGGAGAATCCCATGGACAGAGGGAGCCTGGTGGGGCTACAGTCCATGGGGTCGCAAAGAACTGGACGTGACTGAGTGACTAACACACAAATTGATTTAAAAGAAAGAAAATAAATTAAGGTTAAATGTAAAAATACAATCCCACTTAGGGTGTTTTCTAGTGTAAAAAGAATGCTGAGGACATCTGAGAAATGACCTTGGAGAAACTATCTCAAATCAGACTATATAACTCATTTTGAATGTCAACTTACCAAGGTAATCAGGTGGGTTCTATATTTTTTATTACTTTCTAAGCAGATAGCAATATTATACTAGTTCATCTCTGAGTCTGAACACATTGAAATAGGAAACTTCTTTTTCTTCCCATGAATTATTTGCCTGTGAGGTCAGTCTTCAGTAATACTGGGGCATGAATTCAGTCAAGACTGCACTAATGATGCCTTGCCACTGGAAGATGCCTGGGTTCTGCAGAACCAATGCAAAGCAGAGTGGTTATAGTCAACGAGACTGTGCTACACACTTTAGTATTACTAAGATACTAGATCTGAAATCTTCTCCCACAAAAAGGAAAGCATGGGACTTCCCTGGTAGTGCAGTGGATAAGAATATGCCTGTCAATGCAGGGGACACAGGATCAGTCAATCTGGGAAGATCCCACTTGCTGCGGAGCAAGTAAGCCCGTGAGCCTCACCTACTGAGCCTGTGTTCTAGAACCTAAAAGCTGCAAGGGCTGAAGCCCGCGTGCCCTAGAGCCCGTGTTCCACAACAAGAAGGACCCCTGCCATGAGAAGCCCCCACACCGTGAGAGTAGCCTCACTTGCCGCAACTAGAGAAAGTCTGTGTGCAGCAATGAAGACCCAGTGGAAACAAAAACAAAGGCTAAAAAAACAGGAAAGAACGATTATGTGACTCTGATAAAGCTGTTCACTAAAGCTATGGTGGTAATCATACTACAATATGTAAATGTAACACGTTGACATGTTGTACCCCCAAAATGCTACATATAAATTATATCTCAATTTAGAAAATGTGCTTTATTTCTTTTTATTATTTCTTTTCTTCCCTTCTCAAGGTCCAACAGTGAAGAACATCTTGATTTGAAGTCCTCCCACCAACTAACCTTTTGGGAACTTTCCTTGTTCACCTACTATGGGCAACCCAGGGCAAAGGAAGTTTGTTTCATGTCCTCCCAGCCTTTAGACTCCTGTTTCCAGGATTAAAACCCTAATTCAGGGAGTCTTTCACTCTGAGTCCTTTGCTACATATATTTCCCACCTTCTCTCGTCTTCTCACACTTCCCCAGTGACTATACCTTCAACATGGGCCTTCCTCACCCAGAACCAAGCGTGATATTCTCAATATTTATAGTACATCCCACTCTGCTACTAAAATATTCCTGACAATACCAAAAAAAAATAACATCTGCTTTCCAAGAAGTGTGTGTTTTTGAAATCCACCCAAAAATGCGTTTTCCCTTGCACCTCTGTTGCCTATGTTTACACTGTGAATATCTTAGCCCACTTATTTGTGGGGTGCTGCTATCTGAGAAGGGGTTTGAGGACACCATTCGCTCCTTGAGACTGCCTTGCTTCATGATTCACACATTTCACTGAGTCCTGCTGTGATGAAGGGTTAATTGCTTTTGATAGCCTCCGAGTGGCAGAGAAACTGGTCTTTTGGAGAAGTTCATGCTGTGGTTCAGCCTCTTTCCAAACAAAAGGCTGGGTAGCAATGTTATCAAAGGTTTGCAGACAGGGACTGTGGAGGAATGCTACTCAACAGGTGTGGAGAGAAGGGGCTATAGTCTGGGATTTGGGCTTGTGGGCACCTGGTTTCCTGATAATGTTCATTTCTGTGCTGTACCCATGTGAGTCCTCAGCCAGGGCACAGAATGGTATTACTTCTAATATCACTACCAAAGGATATTAGTCCTGAACATTTGTTGGTTTTGCCACCTGATGCAAAGAACCGACTCATTGGAAAAGACCCTGATGCTGGGAAAGACTGAAGGTGGGAGAAGGGGATGACAGAGGATGAGATGGTTGGATGGCATCACCACCACAATGGACATGAGTTTGAGTAACTCCAGGAGTTGTGATGGACAGGGAAGCCTGGTGTGCTGCAGCCCAAGAGTCAGACACAACTGAGTGGCTGAACTGACCTGTTGCAGAATAGAAGGGTAATTACTAATAAGAAAAGAAAACTCTGAAATGGGAACAGGAGGTTTGATAGAAAGGAAGACTCGAAGAAAGGGAAAGTAAGACCTGAAGAGAAGGAATAATTAGGTATTCAACCTTCTTGGAAATCGCTGAAAGCCTCTGGAGCAGGAAGTTGGGTCTTTAAAGTGGAGGTGCAAAGTTATATTCCTGAACAGAGGTATTAAGTTACAGGTGATGTTATGACTTTGCTCATGCCCTTCCTTGCTGAATTCTTCTTCAAGGTCTAACTTAATGATGTAACCTGCTCCAGTTCTCAAGGTGAAATCAATCTTCTACTCATCCAAGATAAGCTCTGTCTCTGTGGGAAGGCTCTTATGTCATTCAGAGAACATTTGTGGCCCACACCTGGTTGGGGCACTCTTCTCTTCCTCTTGGAGTCCATCCTGGAGTGGGTACAGTCATGTACACGGAGTAGGAGCTCAGAGAGTGTTGAGGTGATTTTACCATGGATATTTTGAATGCCAATGATGGAAGAGCTCTTGGAAACACAGTGTTTCAGCTTCCCCACTTAGAGACAGTGAACTTTAGAAGAGCAAAGACGATGAGAGATGCAGGCAAAGAACAACTGATCAGAAAAAATCCCCCCAAGGCAACTCAAAAACCCTCACAGTAAGTGCCACAGATGGGATGAAAGGCATGAAAGAAGGGTATATTCACGTGTCAAATATTATTTTCTTAGCAGAGGAAAAATTAATAATTCAATGTAAAGATTTGAGAACAGAATACTAAAAATGAATCTTGAAATGAGACACAGGCATTCCTTTTTATATCTGTGAAAGTGAAAAAGTGAAGTCGCTCAGTCATGTTCGACTCTTTGCGACCCTGTGGACTGTAGCCCACCAGGCTCCTCCGTCCATGGGATTCTCCAGGCAAGAATACTGGAGTGGGTTGCCATTTCCTTCTCCAGGGGATCTTCCCGACCCAGGGATCGAACCCAGGTCTCCCGCATTGCAGGCAGACGCTTTAACCTCTGAGCCACCAGGGAAGCCCTAACTATCTCAAATCCTTCCTAAAGATTACTGCAGGGGATAAAAGCAGATACTTGAGTAATAATTATTGTGAGCTCAGTCACTCAACCATGTCTGACTCTTTGTGACCCCATGGACTGTGGCCTGCCAGCCCCCTCTGTGCATGGGATTCTCCAGGCAAGAGTCCTGGAGTTGGTTGCCATTTCCACCTCCAGGGATCTTCCTAACCCAGGATCGAACTTGCATCTCTTGTGTCTCCTGCACACTAGCTCAGGAACTCCATGACATCAGGAGTCTTGCCATTCATCTTTGCATAGCTGCTGTCATGCTCAGCTATCCCCAATCATATAGCTGTAGGCACACACAGGCCCTCTCCTGACATAGTCCTGGTGCAACACTGGTACTCAGAAGAGTTTTAAGTAAAGGCAACTATTCAACCATTTAACAAATGTTACGAAGTTACCTGGAGACAATCCTTTGCTGGTGCTTTCACAGTAAGTAACATGAAACATCTGCCTAATGGAGTTCATCGTCTAGTGGATGCAAATAAATTTTCTGTTTGTAATTTTCAGTGAACTATGATAGGTACCTGGCCTAACAGGATCTCCAAGGAAGAGTTAGTTTAATCTACTCAGAAAGGTGCAGTAATCTGCACAGATGAGACAATCACACCATATTTTGAAGTAGGAATTTTCCAGGTAATCTGGAAAATATCATCTAATGTGGAGGAATAGTAGAAGTCACATTGTGGATGCAAGGAAATCAAGTCAGTTAATCTTAAAGGAAATCAGTCCTGAATATTCACTGGAAAGACTGATGCTGAAGTTCCACGACTTTGGCCACCTGATGTGAAGAGTTGACTCATTGGAAAAGACCTTGATTCTGGGAAAGACTGAAGGCAACAGGAGAAGGGGATGGCAGAGGATGAGATGGTTAGATAGAATCACCAACTGAATGGACATGGATTAAAGCAAACTCCAGGAGACAGTGGAGGACAGAGGAGTTCCGCATGCTGCTGTCCATGGGGTTGAAAAAGTCGAGTACGACTTAGCAAATGATCAACAACAATAATGACAACATTCTGGATGCAGAGCGTAGAATGTGCCCCACTGTGCCATAGTGGCTAGTCTATTGTGTTCATTCAATAATCCTAAATTTCAGGATTAGGTTGAGAATATGGAACCCACACTCTTCTCTGTAGCCCCAGAACTTTCTAGAAAAATGCCTGGTGACTAGCTGGCGCTTCATAAATGCTTGCTGGATGACTACGCAGCAGCAGATGAACAGCCCCAAAGACACTGTTGGACCATTTTCTCAGTTCCTCTTACCTCATTTTAAGAACTTGGCATTTAACCTGATCTCCCCACATATGGCTTATCTACAATTGGGGGTAAAAATCAAAAAATTGTGCTGAAGTGACTTAAATTTCTCAGAAAAGAGCAGATGGAGATTTTAAATAGTTGTGCAAAGAATGTAATGGGAAAGAAGACAATGGCAAGAAAAAACCAATGCTTTCTCTGAGACATATGTCTGGGTAAGGTCGCCAGAGGGATTGGCTCCACTCTGGACCAACCTCTTCCTGCAATCAGTCCTCAAGGACTCTGACACTCAGTGACATTCACTCCAGCCGGCACAGAGAATGTGACAGGCAGGCCTATTTTTAAAAGGTGGCAGTTGAGTTGAATTCGTGTCAAGAGGAGAGAGGGTGGATGGCGGGGTGGGGAGCATGAAGGAGAGAGGGGAGTTTTAAGAGGCTGTGTGAGAAGCCCGTCAAGACTTCCTGGGGAGGTCTTTCCTGTTTGGGAAACAGTCAGGGCAGAAATGAAGTTCAAGTTCTGTCTAGTAGTGCTTTCCATCCTGATGACCGTCCACAGCCTCACACTCAGCGTGGGTTTTCTGTGAAAGCGGACAGGGCCAGACAGTGGGGACATTCTGGGGGTCCTGGATATTGTGAGACCACAGAGATGCCTGGAGGAATCCTCAGGGACCCTCAGCCCAGGGCCACCTTCACACTGGATGAGGACAAACATTGCTGAACAACAGGTGTGTGTACCTGTGTTTGCAGGTGAGGGGAAGGGGTATGCGGAAGGCAGAGAGTTGGGGAGGGGGCTGATATTCTGAGCACAGCCCCTGCCATGGCAGCTGGTATTGAATGAACTGTCAATAGGCATCCGGGCTTAGGGTGGAGTTTAGAATCTTAACTTGTCCTTAGTCTGGAGAAATTCCAAGGTTCAGGGGAAGAAACAATAACCAAAGATAACAGAAAAATTTGGCCTTAGTTTTAAGAAGGCTTGAGGGATATACCAGAAAAAAAAAAAAAGTAACGCTCCCATAGACTTCATATCACATTAGCTAGCTTCAACAGTTTTAAAAAATAGTCATCTTAAGAAAATGTCAGAACAGCAAGTAGAACGATAAAATCAAGGTCATTCACCTGTCTGCTCAACGAGACACATTTTCTCCTGAACAGGGACTAGAATAGGGTTGGGAACCCTCATGGAAGAGCCTTGGCTTATAAGAGCATGAAAAAGACAGAGGAAGTGGCTGGCTGGGGCCCTTCTTCTAGATGTCAGGGAGTCTTAGCTTACAACTCCAGTTTCTGGAACTGTCTGAGACTCCAAGTCTTGGTTTCTGGGTTTGGCATGGTTGAAAACAGACGATGTGGGTATGAAGTTTACTATCATGTGTCAACATCTTTGGACTCAGGGAGTCCAAGTAGCTGGGCAGACATGGTTTCTGGGTGTGTCTGTGAGACTGGCATTAGATTAGCAAGTGAGAGGCTTCCCTGGTGGCTCAGTGGTAAAGAATCCACCTGCCAATGCAGACGACATGGGTTTCATCCCTGGGTCGGGAAGATCCCCCAGAGGAGGAAATGGCAACCCACTCCAGTATTCTTGCCTGGGACATCCCACGGACAGAAGAGGCTGGCAGGCTACAGCCCATGGGGTCACAGAGAGTCAGACATGACTGAGCACACACACACACACACACACACACACACACACACACACACATGTGCAGAGTTTTATTGGTATTTTAACATCTTTGAATTCATAGACATCATGAGATATGATAACTGATTCTCTTTCTCTCTCTGGTGATGCAGCAGATCAACTCAATAATCTTAGACTTGTGTACATTTTATAGCCTGGTTACAAATGGGTTTTCTTGAATATGGCTGACGTTTGGGGATCAGCTGCTTTTAAATACAGTAATGCATGGATTCTGCAGCATGCTCTGAATTGATTTTAAAACATGAGCCACTCTGATTGAAATTTCAGGTCACCTACCAGAAATCCTGTACAGTACCTTGCAAGGAATAAGGCATGGATTGGATGAAGGAGCTGTCAGCTTAACATTCGTGAGGGATTCAAATATAAGGGACCAAAATTAGGAGAGTAATTTATCTAAGACATACTCAGCTCCTAAACCCCTAGTTCCTAAAATCATTACTAAAATCTTCCATGTAATTCTATGTCTCCAGAATCGCCTATCCTCTTCTGATTCATTTCCTTTGAAATTTTCTCTCCAGACACTTGCATCTTTTGTTCTCCACCCCTCCCCCCCCCCCCCCCCCCCCGAGAAGAGAAAGCACCAGGAACCAGGAAGGTAGGGCTAGGTGGGCTATCCCTGAGAGGCAGGCTTATCACTGGTCTCTGGATCTCAGTTTCTCACTTGGGTGGGGAGGGACTTGGACCAGGCATTCCCTCCAATCCCTTCTGGCTCGCAGAGCTGACATCTATGTTCCAGTTCAGAAGGGGAACACAGGCCAGGCATCATCGTCTGTGCCTTCTTATAGCTCAAGGGGAATCTGACATTATTCAGGAAATGGGCTCCTGTGAGATTCATCAAGACTGAATGCCCCCACCCTCAATTCTTGCAACTGGGAAGTACTCAAATGCATATGTCATCCCCGATTATTAAGACTCCTCATTATTGTTGTTTTTATTGATTTTTAAAGTGTGTTCATTACTCAGCTTCAAAATCCATTACAAAGAACAAATACGTATTTAAATATTTATTATTATCCGAGATTGTGGTCATACACTTCCTTATCCACCCACTTCCATCTGCTCTGTGATTGACTGAACAGATGGGTGTTGCACCCAGTTCCAAAAGCCAGAATACAAGGGCTCTGTGTTTTATACTAAAAGAAACTATGTAACAAAGGCAGAGGAAGGATGCAGTTTTATCATTTCTTCTTTTAGGTCTTTCCTTATTAGCTGAGCAGGAATTCTGTGTGTTTTTGAAACTCACTATAGTATGTCAAAGAATACAGCAGAGGAAATCATGGCTATTGAATTATTTAGCTCTTCTCCTGGGTTTCTTTGCTCCATTTGGCAACATTTTTCACCCAGTCTTCCAAGCTAGAAGCCGTGTTGCTACCTTAAACTCCCTTGCCTGTTTTCATCCACCTTGGTAACTTGATTATCGAATTCTAAGCACTTTTAAATCTGCAATACTGCTGAAACCTATTCCCCTCTCACCAATTTCCCTGGCTTCTGCCGTACAGTCGAGGCCTGCAACTCTTCTCTTCAGTGTCTCTTCTAAATCTCTAATTTTCTATTAAGCAGAAGTATGCAGAAATGCCCTGGAAGGTCAGAGCGAGAACAAGTGATCGCATGGCCGTTTTCACAAAACAGCACAGTCTTGGGCCACAGCCTGGGTGCACAGGTTCAGGGCTAAATGTGGCCAGGACCTTATTTCCTGGGAGGCAGTTTGGACCAGCTGTAGTGGGCTCCAGGGCGCCATCAGGGGCTTATTGAGACAGCAGGAATCACACAACTGCTGCTATTATAACAAAGATGGATCTCCCAACGAAACAGAGAAAGGACTGGAGGGGGGAGATTAACTATCGCACAAGTTTAGATGAGCCATTCTCAGAAGCTGGGCTGTGAGAGTGCTGGTGCACACAGAGGAAAGCAGTGAGGGAGAAGGTCACTGTGATGATAGAATTAATAGGAAAGAGTAACCAAGGATGGAGTGGAAGCAAGAGAGGAGTGTTGGGTTGATGACTCAGCCTGTCACTTGAATGACTGGGTTGATACTGGCACAAAAGCACAGAGAAGGAGCCCAAAGAGAAGAAGAATCAAAGGAGGAAAGATTAATAGTAGCTTCAAAACTGTTGGGTTTGAAAGGATAGGATAACACAGGTTATCCCACCAAAAATACTGAATATTGCTCAGTCGAGACCAACTGTTTGTGACCCCATGGACTGCACCTGGCCAGGCTCCTCTGTCCATGGAATTCTCTAGGAAAAAATACTACAGTGAGTAGCCATTCCCTTTTCCAAGGGATCTTTCGAACCCAGGGATGGAATCCTGGTCTGCTGCGTTGCAGGCAGATTCTTTACCATTTGAGCCACCAAGGAGCAGTCTTGCCTGCTAAAGTTAAAAATATTCATAACTATTATCCAGGAATCTACCTCCAGACCTTGTATACTTGAAAAATACTCTCACTTGTTCAGAGGAGATATTTCAAAGCAAATCCCCATCACCTACATGCTTTGGCTGGAAGTGATTTCTAGTCCGCTACCCAGGCCCCAGTTACTCGCAGTGATCCTGTGTACTTCCTCCTCTCCTACCTCACGAGTACCAAAACATTAGGTGACCTTTGTCTAAAAACACTGCATCTGCCTCAACGCAACAGAGAAAGGACTGGAGGGGGGAGACTAACTATCGCACAAGTTTAGATGAGCCATTCTCAGAAGCTGGGCTGTGAGAATGTGTTCCCACAGCAAGCTCCCAGGTAGCACCTCCAGATCCTCGTCCTTAGGGAGCCATCCATCACAGCCAGTGAAGAGCAGTTCTGATGGACCTTCGATCTTCCCATGTTCCTCAAGACTGGACCGATGGAGGCCCAGCACCCGAAGCTGTGCTGATCATGATGTGTGCACCAGGCCACGGAAAGGACCACACATTTTAGGACAGAGTCAAAGGCAACTTTGGGCTTCCCAGGTGGCTCAGTGGTAAAGAATTCACCTGCCAATGCAGGAGACACAGGAGACTCAGGTTCGATCCTTGGGTTGGGAAGATCCCCTGGAGGAGGAAATGGCAACACGCTCTAGTATCCTTGCCTGGAGAATCCCAGGGACAGAGGAGCCTGTCGGGCTAGTCTATGAGGTTGCAAAGGGTTGGATAAGACTTAGCATGCATGCAAGGGCAACTTTTTTTTCACAGATAAGCAAAATAGTTATTTGGACTCACTGTTATTCTTTAGCATTGCAGAATTTGCGACCCCATGGACTGTAGCCTACCACACTCCTCTATCCATGGGATTTTCCAGGCAAGAATACTGGAGTGGGTTGCCATTTCCTTCTCCAGAGGATCTTCCTGACCCAGGGATCGAACCCGGGTCTCCCGTACTGTAGGTAGATGCTTTACCATCTGAGCCACCAGGGAAGTCCAATCAATGGTTACTTGGCATCTATTATATAATAAATAAGACATGGTTTTTGCTGTTGGGGAGGGACAAGCATGCAATTTTTATTGTATAGACTGAAATAAAGGCTCTATCAGAGGTGTAACACACAGATTTCCAAATTAAGTAATTTTGACTTGGGAAATTTAAGGCCCCTTGGAAGAAGCATCAGTTGAACAAACTCAACAAGGTATATAGGATTTCATCAACTGGAGGGGAAGGAAGTTCTGGGATCTTATATAACAGCTGCTTAAAGCTGATGCATTCTCCTTGGACTTGTAATTGAAATGATGTAGAAAAAATCACTGCTCCCTCCTGTCAGCTTAGTGGAAACAAAATAATAGTTGAATAGTTTGGCAAGAGGAATACAAAATAACCAGCTGATTCACTAAACTCTGTTCTACTTTTCAGGTTATTGCATTAACATGTACATTCCGACACAATCTATTGTTTGGAGAGTTCCCTTTGGAGACAGAAAGTAAGTAGGTTTCTGTTTGTTTGTGTGGGCAGCTTGGGATATTCTAAAGAAGCAATACAATGCAGAGAAATTGCCCCTCAAAGATGCAGTCTGGCTTATTTTTAACTGTTTTTCAGTGAAGTCAGAAGAAAAGTGTCAAGATTGTCTCTGCCGGCAGGGTGCACATTGGAGGGTCAGCGATACCCCCATTTACCTGAACATATGCTAAAAGCAGCGCATCATTCATGGATCTTAATCTTTTCCAACTGAGCAAAATGTTCAGCATGAACTTTTAAATCAAGTGACACCTTGTGTGTCCAATCTGCCGAAATTTGCAGCAGGAAACCTGTAATGGGGAAAGCTGTGAAGGTTTGTCGTGATTAAATGCTGCCAAGAGGCCACATTTTCTTCAGGAAAGTGAAGATGGTTGACTTGGCAATTGACAATCAGATATGCAGAAATTTTTGTGTGTCTGTGATCCATAATTATATCTGGATTATTTGGAAGGAGAAATTAAAGTGAAGTCTTGAAACTGTAATGTTTCCAGTGGTCAAAAGGATTTTTAAAACCAAATTTTTTTCAAGGTAGTGATTTTAATCAATATAATTGTTAACTACTACATTGCAATGTATGCTACATTGTAGAATTTTCCACCAGTAGTTTGATAAATGGAGAGGCTAGCATGATTTACTGATGCAATTGATAAGGCCTTTTCATTTCTATTGTGCCTATGCTCGTCAATAAACCAGAAACTGTGCACACACACCTTTTTTAACTGAAGTATGATCGATTTACAAGTATAGTTGTGTTGGTTTCAAGTGACAGCGAAATGATTCAGTTACATATATTATATGTGATATTTTCCCAATTTTTCCTCTAATGTTATTACAAGACATTGAATACAGTTCCCTCTGCTATACAGTTGGTCCTTTTTGTTTACCTACTTTATATATAGTAGTGCGTATCTGTCGATCCCGAATTTCTAGTTTCTGTCTCCCTGTTTCCCCTTTGGTAATGATAAGCTTGTTTTCTCTGTGAGTCTGTTTCTTTTCTGTAAAGAAGTTCGTTTGAATCATGCTTTTATGTTTTTAGATCCCATACGTAAGTGCTATCACCTGCTGTTTGTCACACACACACTGTTGATGAGGCATTTGCCTTGTGTGACCTGAGAGGCTGAGGTACACAAGTGGTTAAGGTGCCCATTCACTGGTCATATTTCTAGAAAGGTGTCCATCAATCAGCAGTTATTAAGCATCAAGTAAGGAAATAAGGAGGCTTCCCTGGTGGCTCAGATGGTAAAGAATCTGCCTGCAATGCAAGAGACCCTGGGTCCCTGGGTCAATGAGACCCTTTGATCCCTAGGTCAGAAAGATCCCTTGGAAGAGGGCATGCCAACTCATTCTACTGTTCTCGCCTGGAGAATTCCATGGAAGGGAGCCTGGCAGTCTACAGTCCATGGGGTCGCAGAGAACTGGACACAACTGAGCAACTAACACTTCCATTTTCAAGGGAATAAGGATGAAGAAAGGAAGTCCCTCCTTTCGATGTCCTCATACTGAAGGGGTGGGAAGAGCCAGGCTCAGACCTGCTGAATGAAATCTGGTAGCTGCCTCGGCCAGGTGGAGTCCAGAACCTACAGAGCCTGCAGGAGCGGTGACGGGTGAGACAGAACCAGAAAAGGATTCCATGAGATGTAATGGCCATGCTGAATCCCCAGGGCCTGAGAACATTTTTAATCGAAAAGCAGTTGTTAACTGAATCAATCCCTATGAAACTGCTGTGTGGCTCTTAGTGCTCTATAAAAATGTCAGGTGTTGTGATAGTGCATCACCTTTGGCTGCAGACCTCACATCTCAAGCTCCGCTCCTCTCCTCTCCAGATTCTGACTCTTTGACTTGATGTAAGCTCGCCACAACCTGGTCCTCATCCCTGCTGTCCCCCTCCCTGCATTGTCACCTTTCCCCTGTGCTTCCAACATATTCACCACCGCTGCTTGTCACTTGCTCCTGGCTTGACACAATCTTCACCTAAACTTGACCCCCAGGGATCCACATCCGGGGAGACGTCACACAGCGAAGATAGCTTCAGGGAACCAGCAGCATACTTTAATTTATTTCTAGTAAATTCAGTTTAATCATGGTGAAGATTGTTTCGTGTTTTGCTGATGCTTTTGAGTACCTGTAACTTAGGCTTCACTTTGCCCACTATTTCCGTTTCAAAGCTCTGAAAACCAAGACTTAGAAAGTCAAAGGAATGGCAACACAGAAAATCAGGTTTTCTAATTCCCAGCTCAGGGTTCCTCCCTGTTTTGATAATAGGAACTTGCTCACCAGCGAGAAGCCAGACAAAGGGCACGGTGTTTTGAAGCAGGAAGGATGAAGAACTGGACACCCAGGCAACTTGAAACCAGAGGGCGAATCACCTATTTTCTCAAAAGAAGATCCAGTCTTCAGTTGGACCTTTCAATATGTGATGAGATGGAGGTTTTATTTCAGAGAACCCGATAAAGAGTCGCAGAGGGTGACTTTGACATTTTAGGTTATGTGCTAGGAAGGCTCTGACATCTGTGACCTCCATAATTGGAGGATTTCGCCCTGCTGTGAAGGAGGCCTGGGGCCAGCAGGCAGACCCTGTCAGATCCCATGTCAGATTGATGAATGCGTTATCTGGGGCTCTGTCAAAATGCTCGTGCGAGCTGGGCGTGATCTCTCTCGCGCCTGGAACACGGGTTGCACCATCTGCTCACTTTGGAAGTGAGATCTTGAGCCCATCCCCTGTGCCCAAGCCAGGCCTGAGTCTCACCCCCAACAGTAGAGGACGGGTGAGTTCAGAAAGCTGCCAGGCTCCGACCTCGAGCGCATACTCCTTGGTTCGCACGTGGACATCGGAGCGTCGCTGGTCTCCGCCTGCGGTCCTGGGTTCTGATAAATTACCATCGATGTCCGCCCCCACCCCCCACCCCGCCCCTCCAGACACTCGGGATCGCAAGCCTTGCTTGAGTGCTAATGCTTTTATAATGTGCCGCCTCGGTGTCAGATTGGGATCAGAAAACAGGCTGTTTGCTGCCCTCTGTTTCTTTTAGGAATCGCTGCTGTCACCAAACCAGGGGCGGGGTCTGCGTGGCTGGGCTGCTCGTGACCGCTGCGCGTGCTGTTTCGTCGCGCTCTGCTAGTTCCCGGGCGCAGGGGTCCCCCAGCGAGGTGTCAGGGGAAGGAGGCACCAGACACTTGATTAATGTTCGCGTCCTCCCCGCACTCTGTCTTCGTGTCTAAGAAGCGCCCGGGCGTGGCTGGGATGTTGGGGCGGAACCATTGACCGTGATGAGTGGGCGCGGAGTCTGAGCGGAGGCGGTGGGCTCCGAGAACCCCCAGACCTGCTCTGAGCCCACACCCCCCAGCTCTGATGTATCCTCTGCGCACCTCCGGGGAAGCCTCCAGTTCTCTCGGCCTCGATTATCCCCTCCATGAAAAGGATCCTTTCTGATTTGTGGAATAAGAAACGCATAATGACTTAGGCCTTTCCTGATACTTGGCTCCGGACCTAACAAATGCCGGTTTCCTGATGATTCATGTTGCTGGCAGCGGAGGGTCCCGGTGGGGCAGAGGTGGTGAGCTAAGTCAGGAGGCAAAGTGCCCGGTTGTGCCACATGAATGGGCAACAGGCACGTCACTGATGCACTCCTCATTTTTTTCTGAGCCTCAAATTTGCAACTTGTGCGTGCTTAGTCGTTCCACTCATGTCGGACTCTTTGCGACCCTGTGGACTGTAGCCCACCAGGTTCCTCTCTCTCTGAGAGGCTCCAGGCAAGAATATTGGAGTGGGTTGCCATTTCCTCCTCCAGGGGATCTTCCTGACCCAGGGATCGAACCCACGTCTCTGAGGTCTCCTGCACTGGCTCTTCCCCACTAGCGCTGCTGCTGCTGCTGCTAAGTCGCTTCAGTCGTGTCCGACTCTGTGCGACCCCATAGACGGCAGCCCACCAGGCTCCGCCGTCCCTGGGATTCTCCAGGCAAGAACGCTGGAGTGGGTTGCCGTTTCCTTCTCCGCTAGCGCTACCTGGGATTATTTGCTTTGAGGTCATTATAAGGACAACAGAGGAGACGACAGTACTTCATTGACAGCATATGCAGAAGACTGCCGACCCAAAGCCTCTTCTCAGAGGCCAACCGCCTTCCCTGCCGATGCAGACAGCATGGTGTTAGTGTTCTCAGCTGATAGACACCAAGACTTGAATGCTTCCACTGCCAGGCAACTCACTATCTCATCATAGAGCTGAAAACGTCTGTGAATGACTTAGTACACGTTGATGGCGCATCACCAGCCTATTAATAAGAGAAGACAGGTCACCTTAGTAATGAGAATTTCTGAGGAGAAGCCTGCAATAACAGGGTCCATATGTCTCCTGGTGTTTGGAGAATGGAGACCATGCACTATGTCAGAAGAAGATCCCGGTCTCCAGACTAGAAAGGTATAAAAGAACAAAGCTAGCTGGGTATGCCCCTGACAGCAGAGCACTTAGTAGGCTTCTTTGATGGCACACTGATTTTCTGCTACTGGGGACACAAATGTATGAAGTATTTCCCTTGAACCAGAATGGTACCTTCATAAACAGGCTTGGGCAATTCTGAAAAGTGTCCACCCCAAAGACCTACCCACTAGGGCAAGGCAACCCATACATAAATGATTGATCCCAAACAGGTGCTCAGGAAGAGTTGGAGGGGGTCTGATGAAGAATGCATTACCTGCATTAAGGGAAAGATGACGTGGAGGAACACTGAGCATGTCTGAAAACCCACAGATGGGCTCCATATGAAAAGTACATATTGGAAGATCTACTGCATGGAAGAAGCTCATGGCAGAGGCAGTTGTGGAAGTCAAGATTGCACTGTATTTTATTTATAATTCTATATGGTTATAGTATACACACAATATATAATTCTATCTGTATACTAATATACAAATGTACAGTTTTGCACACACACAATGAATATTCGTTGGAAGAACTGATGCTGAAGCTGAAGCTCCGATACTTTGGCCACCTGATGTGAGGAGCTGATTCACTGGAAAAGACCCTGATGCTGGGGAAAGTTGAAAGCAGGAGAAGAAGGGGCCAACAGAGGATGAGATGGCTGGATGGCATCACCAACACAATGGACCTGAGTGAGCAAACTCTGGGAGAGAGTGAACAGGGAAGCCTGGTTTGCTGCAGTCCATGGGGTTGCAAAGAGTCAGACACACGACTGAGTAACTGAACGACAATGAGAGCAACAACAACAACAACAACAACAACAACAACACACACACACACACACACACACACACATTGGGAGACTGGGAGCAAAGAAGACATGCTCATCTTCAGAAACACAGACCTGGCCTGTATGAGGAGGTGGGAACAAAAACTTTATATTGTGCAGCAGACTGAAGTTTCAATATTAGACTCGTTTTTGGCAACTGAAGGATGAGAGGGTATGTTAATATCTAAAAGTGATCCAATAAGGTATGGGACTGTGTTTTATTTGATGAGGAAGAGAGAGAATAGAGCAGGTTTAAAAGACAATGATGGGAAATAATTGAGTTATAGGTTGCTTTTAACCTAATATGGTGTGGCTGGCATGTTTAATAAATAAGTTACAGAGTGGATGCATCAATGATCTGGAGTTTGGATGGCATCCAGCAAAGACTTGCCCTCCATCAATTTTGTGCCTAAAAGACACAGCGCTGAAATTCTCTTTTATGAAATGTGGCATATGCTTCTTGCGGAGTGAATGTGACTGGGATTTTTCATCTCCCTCGTGTCCTAACCCAGGAAAGGTTAGCACACGAGATTCCCCCAAAGTATTCATGGTTAGAAATTGGCCATCAGTGACAAGCAACGGAAACCTGCTATCAGGCTCAAGGTTGGTGCTGGGCTTCTTCCTGAACCCTGACCCCTGGAACCTGGTTCACATTTAGCTCTTTACCACCTAAGCCTTACCAGGGAAGCCTTACATCCTTCTCTGTGTCTTTATGAACCTTCCCCACCTTCCATGTGCAGGTCAAAGCTGCCATGCTCTGAAAAAAATTTTCTGGTGAGCCCAGCCCTCAGACAGTAACCCTGTGGAACATCACAGTACTCACTCCGAATCTCCTGTGGACCTCAGAGTCCAGCCAGCAACTGTGTGTGTGCTGACTGTTTACTCATATTTACATTTGTTCAAAAAATAGAAGGAAGGCATCTTACCTCAGAAATTCTGATACTTATGTCTTTTGTAATAAAAAGACTATAGATTATTAATTGGTTAGTCTGGCCCTTATTTAAGAAAAAGAAAACAAAACATTTCTTATCCAGTGCCTCCTCTGTGCCCAGCACAGGATTTTTTTTTCTCATTTTTTTTTCCTTCATGTTAGTGCTTTGAGCACGTAACACTATTCCTGTTTCACCTTTGATAAAGCGAAGGTAACCAGAAAGATAAGGGCTTTTTCTGTGATTACAAAATAGAGATTTAAGCTATCACTTCAGTTGAAGTTTTCATTACTTAAAGGCATGAGATGGGGTGGGAGGGGGGAGGGAGCTTCAAGAGGGAAGGGACATATGTGTAACTATGGCTGATGCATGTTGATGTATGGTAGAAACCAACACAATATTGTAAAGCAATTATCTTTCAGTTAAAAGCAAAAATATTTTTAAAAATGCAATGCTTTCTACTACAGGTTGCAATTTTAAGTCAGTATAGATCACCACCACAAAGTCTAGCACGTGGTAGGCACTTGAAATATATTTATCAAAGCAATGAAAAAATATAAGAAGGAATGAATTTTTATATATTGAATCATACTCTCCAATTCCTGATTGGAAAAAAAGTGCGATATTTTATTATCCCTAGTTTGATATTATAAATGTCAGCTAAGAAAACCAAACAGACAAAACGTCTTCTACGTTAGCTGAAAACAGGGGAGACTTGATAACTAAATGAGAAAGCAAATTAAAAAGTCCTATTGAAACAGACACTGTTTTCATGATTTCTTTTCTGATTGTTGCCCACCTGTCAGGTAATCAATGGTCTCCAAAGAGATATCCAGATATGCCCCCCAAGACATACACTGTTTAAAGGAACCGCAAACAAATCTTTTGTGGAAGCAAAATAGAAATGCCTCTTCTTTGCTTTTAGTTCTATTTATTTTCTTTACAGTCTTTTCTTTCCTTAATCAGCCTGCTTTGTGTACCCAAAGGCAATGCATTGGGCGCAGGCTACTATGGTGAAAATTCAAGGTCTCTGACTCTAGGAGCATATACAGTGGAACAGAGACTCAATGGACATGAGTTTGAGCACACTCTGGGAGATGGTGAAGACAGGTAGGCCTAGCAAGCTGCAATCCATGGGGTCGCAAACAGTTGGGCACGACTGAGGGATGGAATAGCAGCAACAAAGAGAAGCCACAAGGGCGTCTTTCAGGGTTTTGCATGTTAGCATCCTCAGGCAGAGCCCAGGGGTATATGTCGTGTGCGCTTTTGTACTGTAGGACCGCTCCCTTTCTGGCTCAGTCTGTCTTTGTTTTTTGGCTCCAAGTAGATGCATGTGTGTCTGTGTGTGTGTGTGTGTGTGTGTGTGTGTGTGTGTGTGTGTGTGTGTGTGTGTGTGTGTTTGAAAGTGCAGTGAGCTGCACAGAGAAATTTTTTTTCTCTGCAGATTTTGTAGGTGTAACATCTCAGCCCACACAGCCCACCTGCTCTCATCTCTCTTTCATCTTTTACAACTGGTGTTTTCAACAGCGGTGCTGACTCTGGTTTAGTTACTGAAGCATGAAGCAGCCAGATAGAGCTGACTTACCCAGCCTGTTGAGGGGAACATGGAGCCAGCTGTCCAAAGGATGGTGGCCGTACCCCTGCCCTGGCAGAAGAAAGACCCCTGCCCGGCCTGGCCACCAGCGGGGAGAGACGTAAACACAGGAAAGGGATAGAATCATGGGGGTGTTTTGACAAAAAAATGTGTGATGAAGTAAAACCCTTCTCAGCATGCAGGTGTGTGGCAAGCACTTCAGTTTTCTTTTCACTTGTTTTCATAGGAAATTTCATAGGAAACTTGTGTTTTTCCATAAAAACTGATCTTCCGGGACAAGAACACGTTCCCTAACTGCTGGGGGATGCCTCTGAGAGTCATGCGGGGTAGCTCTGAGTCCAAGAAGGACTCTCCTCCACCTAATAGATGTGGACCACTCAGTTAGGGTCGTAGCCAGTTAGAAATTTGTGGGAATCCTGGGTGAAGGCAAATTACTCAACAACTCTGATGCTGAAGCTGAAACTCCAATACTTTGGCCACCTGATGAGAAGAACTGACTCATTTGAAAAGACCCTGATGCTGGGAAAGATTGAAGGTGGGAGAAGGGGATGACAGAGGATGAGATGGTTGGATGGCGTCACTGACTCAATAGACATGAGTTTGGGTAAACTCCGGGAGTTGGTGATGGACAGGGAGGCCTGGTGTGCTGCAGTCCATGGGGTCGCAAAGAGTCGGACACGACTGAGCAACTGAACTGAACTGAACTAGGTAATGGCCATGCCAGAGACTTCCGGAAGCCTCTTGATGCCTGCCTGTTGTGGCTATGGTCCTTTCCTCTGAGAGAAAGGGGCCTCCTTTCAGTCTGTTCTTCTCCCTGGGATTTCCATCTCCATCTGCTTTCTGAGCTCTCATCCCATCTCCCCTGCCTCATGTCCCAGCCTCTCAGGCCAGCTGCTGACTGTGCTCTGATAGCCTCCATGCTCTGCAGAATGATTTTGTCTCACTCTTTCTGTAGGCTTAGGATACGTCTGCATTCCCCACACCATCAAAACTTAGCATATCCGTGACTTGAAACTTAGCATATCCGTGACTTGCTATGTCATTGAAATGTGAGAGACAATCGTGTACCACTTCTGGGAAAAAAACATAAAGGTCTAGTGTGTAACTTACCACACTCTGGTAACTTTCCCTTCTCTTCAGTTCAGTTCAGTCGCTCAGTCCGTGTCCAGCTCTTTGTAACCCCATGAACTGCAGCACGCCAGATCTCCCTGTCCATCACCAACTCCTGAAGTTTACTCAAACTCATGACCATTGAGTTGGTGATGCCATCCAACCATCTCATCCTCTGTTGTCCCCTTCTTCTCCTGCCCTCAGTCTTTCCCAGCATCAGTGTCTTTTCAAATGGGTCAGCTCCTCACACCAGGTGGCCAAAGTATTGGAGTTTCAGCTTCAACATCAGTCCTTCCAATGAGCACCTAGGACTGATCTCCTTTAGGATGGACTTGTTTGATCTCCTTGCAGTCCAAGGGACTCTCAAGAGTCTTCTCCAACACCACAGTTCAGAAGCATCAGTTCTTCAGCACTCAGCTTTCTTTATAGCCCAACTGTCACATCCATACATGACTACTGGAAAAGCCATAGCCTTGACTAGATAGAACTTTGTTGACAAAGTAATGTCTCTGCTTTATAATATGCTGTCTGCCACGGTAACCAGCAGTAAATGAGACCGTCTGTCACTTAGGGTCTTTGAGTGACATCAATAATGATGGAAAGTCCTTGCAGAAGCGAGAGGTACAGTTAGCATGGAAGGGACATGGGTGTTTTTGTTGCTGAAGCTCATCCCCACTACTGCAACTACCAGATCATGCTGAGCCCCCCTCCCACAACATCTTCCTGTGTCAGTTACTTGTTTTCTCAAAGTATCAATTACTTTGTTTTCTTATCTCTCTTGCAGCTACATAAGGGCATGTCATTGGGTCCTAACCAAATACAATGTTGCCAGCAATGAAACTACAGCAACATTCAATAGTGGTGTCTCCAGCTAACTGCTAAGTAATTCTGCCAAGCAAAATCATAGGCTCAGGCTCCCCTGGTGACTCAGTGGTAAAGAATCAGCCTGCCAATGCTGGACACATGAGTTTTATCCCTGGTCCAGGAATATCCCACCTGCCAAGGAACAGCTAAGCCCGTGCACCGTAACTACTGAGCCTGTGCTCCAGAGCCGGGGAACTGCAACTACTGAGCCCAGACACTACAGCTACTAAAATCTACACACCCTAGAGCCGGCTCCTCAAAACTAGACAAGACCCAGTACAGCCAAGATAAATAAACAAATAAAATGATCAATAACTTGAAAAAAAAAAAAGCATATAGTCTACAGTCAAATTCCCTATTCTCCAGGTTAGTCCAGGAACAGATTTTTGATTTAGACTGTTTAGAACAGGCATTGGCAAATTGTGGTCGCAGGCCCAGTCTGGTCCGTCATGCCCTATTTTTGTAAATGATGTTTTCTTGGAATGTGACAGGCTCATTCATTCACATTGCCTATGGCTGATGTCACACTACAGAGGCAGAGTTGTGTGGTGGTGACTGAGAAGTGATGGCCCCCGAAGCTGAGAGTATTTACCACTTCCCCTTTACAGAGCATGCTGGCTGGAAGAATAGTTAAGAATCTTCCAAATATGTTGACTTTCTTGACTAAACTTTCAGAAAGCATTTAGTTGAGAGGGTTCAAGTCTATGTTTCCAGAAACATACTAAGTCATATGTGTTAAATAAAGTATCATCTATAGGCTCCACTAGCAGATACCATGAATATTTTGAACTTGAAAGGTCTTTGTCCTTGAGCCTTGGAGTCCAGTGTGTCTGTAATTGCTCTCTAGCTGGAATCAGGATTACTTTGGCCTCTTTGTGTGACATGAGGGACTTGAAAGCTTTGGGAAATTCCTTTTTCTCTCCTATTCCCTGACTTGGTCAGGTCTGAGCTTAAAGATGGCTCCTCAAAGAGAATTCCCCGACTTCCATATAAAGTGAGGTCTCCTGGCTCTGTTCCCTGTTGGCATCCTGCATTTCCCTGTTAGTTACCCTGTCTCGCCAACAACTTCTCCCTTCCTTGTTGGGCTCTCGGCTTCATAAAAGTAGAATCTGAGTCATATTCCTCAACAATCTACATCCTGGGGACCTGGCACAGGGCTGAAAGTATAGAACGTATGACCAAGCACTTCAGCATGGATGAAAACCAGCTCCAGTCCTAAAGGCTGGGATCACAAAATGCAACTGACTACAAAGTCTCAGGAATGTTAGTTCAACATTCAGGGGCATAAAAATGTAACTTGCTTTGTTTCGCTACACCCAAACTGAAAAGCTTTATGGACAATGGTGCTTATATGCTCTACTTCTATTTATAACAGGATATTTAACACATGGATCTTAGCAGGCCTTCAGTTTAGAACTTTCTCTTCGAAAACCATTTGGCCAAGTTCATGGTCCTTGTCTTTTCCGGTATTTCTCTAAGAGGATAACGTATTACCTTGGCTCTACATGAGGGTCTACAGACCAAGCTCCTGGTTTGCCTGGCTCCCACATTGGTGTTATCCTTGGACACACTTCTGTGTTCACTACAGACTTGGTTGACTCTTCTCATTACACTGTTCCTCAATTCCCCCACTCCCTGAAATTCCAAAATCTATATGTTCTGACTTTCTTTCAGTCACCATGGCTTCTTTGAGATTGCTGGCCAGCTTTCAGGCATTACTCTGCAGAAGGTGAGTATGGTTGGGTAGAACTCATCAGCTTCCCCCAGAGGTCATGATTGGCATGGATCCTGAGAGGTGAGGCTCAGACAAAAATGCCTGAATCTATTGTTCATATGTCATGGTGGGTGAGACAGGACTTTCCAGAAGAGTAAAGGTCTCTTGGGAGGAAAGCTGTCCAGTGCCCTCCTGTTGCGGGGACCCCCCATTACCTAGGGACCCCATTTGTCCTGGTCTCCTTTCCCCTACAGGCCTTGAACAATTGAAGAGCATTAGGACTGTGGATCTTAGCAAGACTCTTGGCTTTTCAGTTGTATCTTCTCTGCTCTTCCTTCCTCCCATCAGGAGGCTGATGGTTGAGGGCCCTCGCCAGAGGTGGGAGAGCTTCTTATCCCAACAGCCTGTTCTAACAGAGAATGGTATGGAATAGACATCTGAGCTATGTCCCCATGTTCTGAATATATTTTGCTAAGTTGCTTCAGTTGTGTCCAACTCTGTGTGACCCCATAGACGGCAGCCCACCAGGCTCCCCCATCCCTGGGATTCTCCAGGCAAGAACACTAGAGGTGGGTTGCCATTTCCTTCTCCAGTGCATGAAAGTGAAAAGTGAAAGGGAAGTTGCTCAGTCATCCGACTTTTAGCGACCCCATGGACTGCAGCCTACCAGGCTCCTCCATCCATGGGATTTTCCAGGCAAGAGTACTGGAGTGGGGTGCCATATATTTTAGAGGAATGTTTTTCTCTTTCATGTGCCTGGCTCTTAGTATAAACAATTGCACATTCACAATTACAATCTAGCAAATGAAAGCCAAGAACTTATTTTGGAATATTGATGTCCAAGGCCATCCCTATTCTAATAACTTCCATTCTCTCAGCTAGTCTCTAGCTAATTTAAAAAGAAGAGGGTCCAAACACTGCCCACTAAATGCTCACAGACTAGTGGTGGTAATAGAGCTATAAACAGATGTTCCGATGTGCCAACGTTGGGAGGAACCTATAATGAAGAGATGTGCCTATTGCAGCCTGTGCTTCAGGCAGAGTAGGCGCTACCCTTTGTGCTGCCCTAACTTCACGTATGATTTTCTTCTGCCCATTTGGACATCCATTTCTCCTTTGCCTCTCACATTTGGAATGTGCTCAGTCACGTCAGTTGTGTCCGACTCTTTGTGACTCTATGGACTGTAGCCCACCAGACTCCTCTGTCCATGGGATTCTCCAGGCAGGAATACTGGAGTGAGTTGCTATTTCCTTCTCCACCACATTTTCAATCCTTTCCCCCCAATTTTTATTGCATAGGAAGAAAACGATTTATGAAGAGCTTCTGGTTTGCCAAGCATTATTGTTGGTGCTAACTAAAACAAAAGATGAATCAGATCTCAAGAAGGGACCACAAAGACACAAGGATGAGGGTGCAGTGTGAGGGCAAAGCTTTGACTGTTCAGGATTCATTTCCAAGTGAATGGGGCAATAAATTCTGGGATCCCAACTGAAAAAGAGAGTTTTCTGGACTCCCTAAGGAGGAAACTCTGTCACTTAGACATGCTGAACTTAATCTGCCAAATCACACTTGACTTGAAGTCTGGGGACCCTAAGATGCATCCTTAGATTGAGCCAATGCCTTAACCTGAGCTTGATCTGCACTCCCACACGACTTACCTCTTGCCAGTGGTACCCACCCCATCTTGGGCATCAGGGCCATGGAGTCATACTTTGTTTTGTTTTGTTTTCTCTTCCAGGTCTTCCCGATCTTGATATTGCTTACATGGACTCTTTTGCACTTGACTTTTTCTGGCTCAACTTCAGGAGCACAGTCATGAATTTTTCTCTGAAAAGAAACTGGTAGCTAAAATCCTGCATCTTCTGGTCTGGCTTATTCACTGGCTGCAACCCCAGGAAGTAAAGTGTTGAAGACAAGATGACGAGTGTGGTTTGGCCTGGTAGAAGGAATATTGACCAGTGAATTAGTGGATTATTGATACTCCCTCTGCTCTTCTGTGGCCCTCAGGATGGAAGTCGTAGCCTGAGACTAAGCTCTCTACCTTCTGTGGATGCCCAAGGGTTCTGTCCCTCAGGGCTACGAGCTCTGTCATTGAATCATAAACACAGGCTGTTCCTACTGAGAAGGATGTGGGAAGTCCATTTCACTAAGCACTCTCATGGACCCCTCCTTTGATACGGAGTGGAGGAGGTTGGAGCATCTAAAACATTTCATTTTGCAGATGGAAAAGCATAGGTGAAAACAGATGAAATGACTTATAAGAACAAAAAGTAAGTACTGGTTTCAAACTTGGCTACATGTTATAATCACTTGAGAAGCATTAAAAATGCTGTTTTGAGGGTATTAACCCCACAGATTCTGATTTAACTGGTCTGGGATGTTGAGGGTCAGTGAGTTTTAAAAGCTCCAGGTGATTCTCATGTGCAGACAGTACTGAGATCCCGAAGGCAGTTAGCGGTTAACCAAGAAATCAAACACAGATGTTCCATCCCAAGACCTACCCTGAGTAATTAATTTTCAAGAGGAGGGACATGGGTTTTTTGCATGTCACTGTGTCATGGAAAAGTTGGAGGAGGAGCCACTTTCAGAATTCTGTCTGTAGTTTTTACCATCATACAAAACTCTTCCCACTGCTCACCAATAGCTTTTTAGCTGCCAACTCTGGGGAGGAATCCTCAGTTTCAGTACCTCTGAAGAAGTTGCAGTATGTTTTCTCATAGGGTAGGAAGCAATCGTAAAAGTTATGTCTTTTTCAGTCATCATGTACGGATGTGCAAGTTGGACCATAAAGAAAAATGAATGCTGAAGAGTTGACGCTTTTGAACTATGGTGCTGGAGAAAACTCTTGAGAACTCCTTGGAGAGCAAGGAGATCAACCCAGTCCATCCTAAAGGAAATCAGTCCTGAATATTCATTGGAAGGACTGATGCTGAAGTTTCAATACTTTGGCCACGTGATGCAAAGAGCTGACTCTTTGGAAAAGACCCTGATGCTGGAAAAGATTGAGGGCAGGAGCAGAAGGGGGTGATAGAGGATGAAATGGTTGGGTGGTGTCACCGACTCAATGGACATGAGTTTGAGCAAACTCTGGGAGATGGAGAAGGACAGGGACCTCATGTGCTACAGCCCATTGGGTTGTAAACAGTCGGACATGACTTAGTGACTGAACAACAGGAAACTTAAAAATTTCTTAATAAAAATAAAAATTATGCTTGCTGTTACCAAACAGAAATTTTTCACAGACTCCTACAGTCATTTGTGCAGAACTAAGATTTCAACATGGAACCCACCGTAGTAGATGTCGGAGAAGAACCACAATAAATGTGCGCCAGTCAAGCTAGTTAGCAGTCACCCACAGGCACACATCTCTCTTCAGTTTCACAAGCTGTCAGACTTTAACAGGACACACAATAATTTAAGCTGCTGCTAAACTCTTCTAGCAGAACCTCAATATGTCAGACAACAAGGTGGCAGCAACGCCAAAAGTAGAAACCAGTTGTTGGTGAAGATGGAGATATAGCTCAGAAAGCCTGGTAAAAAGTTCTAGAAGGATTTTAGTCCTCTCACAGGAATGATAACTGATAAAAGTGACAGGATTCCTTTAAAATCAGATCTGCCTGGGATTCATCAAACAAATAGCATAGCAGCCTCGCAACCTTTAAGTCTTTTTTTTTTTTTTTTTTTTTTTTGCAGTATTTTCACCTTCTCTGTTGGTGAAAAATACAAGTTTGTCTACTGCTTGCCATTAAGGTGTTTCTGAAACCTCACAGGGAGCAATGACTGCATTTTATCATGTCTGTTTTCTTTTGAAAGGAGCATGCATGCTGTAGACTGTATGAAATTTATATTAACATATCCACATTTAATTATGCTACTATTGCTACTGCATTCCTAAACTCTAATACTTTATTTAGTATAATAACATTCAGTTTAGTCGACCATTTCCTTCCTAAAAGATGACTACGCTTTTTATCCTTATGTCTCCCAACTCTCCCACATATTTAAAGGCTGATTTCTTTCTTGTCTGTATTCTGATAGTTCTTTGTTTCATCCCAATTAAAGCACTTACTACCTTGAAATATTATAGTTTATCTTTGATATTTTTGTTCTGCTAGATCATGAATTCCTTGAAGGTATCTACCTTGGCTTTAAAAATGTTTTTTTCTATTTAATACCCAAGGCAGATTCATGTTGATGTATGGCAAAACCAATACAATATTGTAAAGTAAAAAATAATAATAATAGAAAATAAAATATGAAAAAATAATAAAATAAATTATTATACACACACACACAAAATAAATAAAAATGTTTTTTCTATTTATTATTCAGTTCAGTTCAGTCGCTCAGTCGTGTCTGACTCTCAGTCTGTCTGACCCCATGAACTGATTTTTTAAATTTTTTACTTTGTGTTGGGGTATAGCCAATGAGCAATGTTGCGGTAGTTTCAGGTGAACAGTGAATGGCTCAGCCATACATGCACCCATTCTCCCCCAAACTTGTCTCCCATCCAGGCTGCCACGCAACTCTGGGGAGAGGTCTTGTGTTACGCAGTAGGGCCTCGTTGGTTATTCATTGTCATTTTATCAGTGCATACACACTCATCCCAAGCTCAAGGAGTATCATTTTAACCTGAAATATTAGAGAGAAGAAAATAAATTCCTGGTTTTTAAATGAGAAAGTAAAGGAGGCCTGAGAAAGCTATAATGAACATGAAATGTCTCTCAGAAGAAAGGAGAGGAAAACTTAAAAGTTTCCCAGTAAGGAAGAATCAGAACAGAGATCAGATATTCTTTGCCTGGGAAAGAAATGTATGAATGGGTGGAGTCTTTACATTTTGGAAAATAAAAGCAGGAAAGATTCCATAAGGATGCAAAGAATTAACTACTTTGTTGATTGATGTACAAGCCAACTCGAGTTAAAACTGGTGAATAATCAACCAATATATGTTTCAATTAACCAGTGAAAACAATGCATATTACTATCCTTGCATTTATTATAACCTTGCAATATAAAATTTCTATAAGATGACAAATAAAAATGACATGCAAAAGAAAAACATACAATTCAATAAAATGCAGCTGATAATGCAGTTTCTATATATAAATATGCCTAATCAGTATATTCATGTGTATGTCATAAATAATAATTTTTAAAATGAAGATTTATATTAGGACACATGCCTGCTTCAGAATGGAGATATATGCGTTTTAGATGAGATTCTGAGAATTAGACAAACTCTTGTTAGTCTGTATTTTAATGGACTTATAAATGCCTTTGCATATAAGTTGCCCAATATTTGTTTTATTCCTGAAGATACAGCTAGGGAAATCTAGTACTAACACTTGCCATGCATCCACAAGGACAAATTAAAGACCCAGTGCTTCACTGGCATATAAAATTCCTGGTTTAGAAATTACTCAGCTTCCTATGTAGTTTTAAATATTTAATTTAAAATAATTAAAACCTTTAAATTGGGTAACAGAATTGATCTTTCAAGCAGCTGAAGTTTTTAATGAGGTACACAGAATTATCAGTGGGGTGTATATCAAGGAATTTTTTGTGCTGAGGTCTAATAATGGAGTTTTCTTATCTAGTAGATGTTTAAAGGGAAAAAAATCTAAAATGTAAGGGTGTGCTATGGCAGCAGAGTGGTCAAGGGTGGACTGCACCCCGAGAGGACATGGTCATAGATATCCCTGTGGGACCAGACAACCTCACATTTCTGCCAATAATCGATTATTAAAGTGTATGTGTAACAGAAAACTTTCTCTGCCAAGATGATAAATGGTAAAAAAAAAAAAAAAAAAAAAAGAGAGACTGAATCCAGCGGTGCTGAGCACTGGAGTTTTAAGACAAAACGGAGTCACTGCCATAGCAATTCAAAGACAGATATTAGCATTTAATATGGAACACAAGGACAACAGAACGCCAAGGAAAAGCCAGGACCCAGAGGAGAAAGCAACCACGATACAGGATGTCTGCGCAAGGTCACATCATCAGAGAGAAAGAGAATTTGTTCCGTGGGATTCTTCTGATATTATGTGATGGTTTCCTTTCCTTTACTCTTTTTTAAAATTTTTGTTTATTGGAGTACAATTGATGTGCGTTATTATATAAGTTATAGAACATAGTGACGCACAGTTATACTCCATTTATATGGGAGCTTCCCAGGTGGTTCAGTGGTGAAGAGTCTACCTGCCAATGAAGGAGATGTAGATTCCATCCCAGGGTCGGGAAGGTCCATTGAAGGGAGAGATGGCAACCCTCCAGTATTCTTGCCTGAGGAATTCCGTGGACAGAGGAGCCTGGTGGGCTGCAGTCCATGGGGTCCCAAAGAGTCAGACATGACTGAGTGACTGAGCGTACAGGAGCACACAAACTCTACTTACAGTTGTTATAAAATATTGGCTGTATTTCCTGCGTTGTACAATATATCCTCATAGCCTATTTTATATGGCAGTTTGTAGCTCTTAATTCTCCATTCCTATGTTGCTCCACCCACCAACACTTCCCCATTGGCAAATAAATGAGAATTAAAAGAAAAAACATAAGGGACTTCTCTGGTGATCCAGTGGCCAAGACTGCACTCTCAATGCAGGGGACCCATCCTTCACCCTTAATTTAATCTAGTTTGAGTTTGTACCTATTTCTTTTGATTAATATCCCCAAGAAAAATGTAAGTAAATAATGTCCAAAATAAAAATTAAAAACCAAAAATATTGTTTGCCAGGATCTCTACAAGAAAGAGAAGTGAGTGGAATTCTGAAAGGAGCAGCAGCTAAGATTGGGAAACATCAATTTCAGATATGACATCAGTCCCTTACGTCTACAGCCTGGAAGTGTTGAGATAGGACGAGAGCTTCATGTGAGCCCAGGAAGGGCTGCTTCTTCTAGACAAACATAAGACCAGATACAAATCAATAGACCCAAGTGCAAATAATCTATATTTGCTATAAAATCAAAGCTTTCTTACCTTATCCCTAGATCTAATCTGCCAGTCTAAAGGAAAAATTGTTAAGGGATATGTGTGAACCGGGAAACTATCGAATCTGGAGAAGAGAAAACCTACAAAACTAAACAATGACTATTCAGTTTGGAGTGGTAGGCCTGTCCAAGAAAAGAACAGTTTTGTTGGGAAAGTTATGAAAGGGCCGTGTTGCATCATTACCAGAGCAAAGAATCTCAGACACTAAAGTCCTGGCTTGGCCTTCATTCTCCCAACTACTACATATTTGAATAGTCTTGAAAGTGCATAATATAAGCATGACTTTGCTTTTATCTGCTGATATACTGAAATGTGAGACCCTAAAAAAGCTGTAACAATTTCATATTTCATGCTGTGCCATATTACTCAGTATTTGAAGTAGCTCCAGCTATAGAAGAAGGAAATGGCAACCCACCCCAGTGTTCTTGCCTGGAGAATCCCAGGGACGGAGGAGCCTGGTGGGCTGCCGTCTATGGCGCTGCAGAGTTGGACACAACTGAAGCGACTTGGCAGCAGCAGCAGCCAGCTATAGAACTTGCCATTTCACCTAATATCTATACCAGTTATTCATTCATTTATTTATTCATTCAAAAAGTCATATTAGCCATCTATTGTGTCCCAAATAAGTGACTGGCAGTGGTGGTTTAGTTGCTAAGTCATGTCCAAATCTTGCGACCTCGTGGACTGTAGGTTCTCCTCCATGGGATTTCCCAGGCAAGAATACTGGAGTGAGTTGCTCTTTCCTTCTCTAGGGGATCTTCCTCACCCAGGAATCAAGCCTACGTCTCCTGCACTGCAGATGGATTTTTTACCTCTGAGTCATCAGGAAAGCCTGGGTAAGTGGCTCAGTTCAGTTCAGTTCAGTCACTCAGTCCTGTCCGACCCTTTGCGACCCCATGAATCGCAGCACGCCAGGCCTCCCTGTCCATCACCAACTCCCGGAGTTCACTCAGACTCATGTCCATCAAGTCAGTGATGCCATCCAGCCATCTCATCTTCTGTCGTCCCCTTCTCCTGCCCCCAGTCCCTCCCAGCATCAAAGTCTTTTCCAATGAGTCAACTCTTCACATGAGGTGGCCAAAGTTCTGGACTTTCAGCTTTAGCATCATTCCTTCCAAAGAACACCCAGGGCTGATCTCCTTCAGAATGGACTGGTTGGATCTCTTTGCAGTCCAAGGCACTCTCAAGAGTCTTCTCCAACACCACAGTTCAAAAGCATCAATTCTTTGGCGCTCAGCCTTCTTCACAGTCCAACTCTCACATCCATACATGACCACGGGAAAAACCACAGTCTTGACTAGACGGAACTTAGTTGGCAAAGTAACGTCTCTGCTTTTCAGTATGCTATCTAGGTTGGTCATAACTTTTCTTCCAAGGAGTAAGCGTCTTTTAATTTCATGGCTGCAGTCACCATCTGCAGTGATTTTGGAGCCCCCAAAAGTAAAGTCTGACACTGTTTCCACTGTTTCCCCATCTATTTCCCATGAAGTGATGGGACCTGATGCCATGATCTTCGTTTTCTGAATGTTGAGCTTTAAGCCAACTTTTTCGCTCTCTTTCACTTTCATCAAGAGGCTTTTTAGTTCCTCTTCACTTTCTGCCATAAGGGTGGTGTCATCTGCATATCTGAGGTTATTGATATTTCTCCCAGCAATCTTGATTCCAGTTTGTGTTTCTTCCAGCCCAGCATTTCTCATGATGTACTCTGCATATAAGTTAAATAAGCAGGGTGACAATATACAGCCTTGACATATTCCTTTTCCTATTTGAAACCAGTCTGTTGTTCCATGTCCAGTTCTAACTGTTGCTTCTTGACGTGCATACAGATTTCTCAAGAGGCAGGTCAGGTGGTCTGGTATTCCCATCTCTTTCAGAATTTTCCACAGTTTATTGTGATCCACACAGTCAAAGGCTTTGGCATAGTCAATAAAGCAAAAATAGATGTATTTCTGGAACTCTCTTGCTTTTCCATGATCCAGCAGATGTTGGCAATTTGATCTCTGGTTCCTCTGTCTTTTCTAAAACCAGCTTGAACATTAGGAAGTTCACGGTTCACGTATTGCTGAAGCCTGGCTTGGAGAATTTTGAGCATTACTTTACTAGCATGTGGAGAAGGCAATGCCAACCCACTTCAGTACTCTTGCCTGGCAAACCCCATGGACGGAGGAGCCTGGTAGGCTACAGTTCATAGGGTTGCTAGGAGTCGGACACGACTGAGCAACTTCACTTTCACTTTTCTCTTTCATGCATTGGAGAAGGAAATGGCAACCCTCTCCAGTGTTCTTGCCTAGAGAATCCCAGGGACGGGGGAGCCTGGTGGGCTGCCATCTATGGGGTCGCACAGAGTCGGACAAGACTGAAGTGACTTAGCAGTTACTAGCATGTGAGATGAGTGCAATTGTGCAGTAGTTTGAACATTCTTTGCATTGCCTTTCTTTGGGATTGGAATGAAAACTGACCTTTTCCAGTCCTGTGGCCACTGCTGAGTTTTCCAAATTTGCTGGCATATTGAGTGCAGCACTTTCACAGCATCATCTTTCAGGATTTAAAATAGCTCAATAGGAATTCCATCACCTCTACTAGCTTTGTTCATACTGATGCTTTCTAAGGCCCAGTTGATTTCGCATTCCAGGATGTCTGGCTCTAGATGAGTGATCACACCATCGTGATTATCTGGGTTGTGAAGATCTTTTTTGTACAATTCTTCTGTGTATTCTTGCCACGTCTTCTTAATATCTTCTGCTTCTGTTAGGTCCAGACCATTTCTGTCCTTTATCGAGCCCATCTTTGCATGAAATGTTCCCTTGGTATCTCTAATTTTCTTGAAGCGATCTCTAGTCTTACCCATTCTGTTCTTGTCCTCTATTTCTTTGCATTGATTGCTGAAGAAGGCTTTCTTATCTCTTCTTGCTATTCTTTGGAACTCTGCATTCAGATGCTTATATCTTTCCTTTTCTCCTTTGCTTTTCACCTCTCTTCTTTTCGCAGCAGGGTGAAATTCCTGTCCCAAGGAAGCTGAGAGTAGACACAGAATAAAAATGAAGATACAGAAGATAACCTAGTCTCAGAAATCCAGGCTTCTGGGAGGAATTTACCCTTAAACAAAAATCCTAGATGTAAGTCAAATTTCCACGGATGAAAGTTGGTTAGAAGGACAATAAAATTAATAAATGATGATTCCAGTTGATTATTTCTTACATCCTAGAGACTCTAGCAGGCATTTGACAAGCATTATCTTCCTTAAACCTTGTTGTGGTCTTAGAAGGTACAAGCAGACGATGGATGGAGAGGAGAGGAGGGAAGTGAGGCAAGATGACTAATTAGAATTATTCAGCAGCAAAGTGAGCTGCTTGAGAAATTGTGAGTTCCCGCTTTCTGGAAGAACTCAAGTGGTGGCTAAATAAACTGAGAGCTGAAACAGATGATTGACACATTCGGCCAGAGATGGTGATTTATCCGATGTTTCTGAAGACTCATCCAACCCTGAAATGTTCTACTGCAAATGCATCCTTGACAATTTATATAGCAATATATTTGCTATGCTAATATATTTGGATGATGACTAATACTGTTTTATGTGAGAAGATCTGATTAATCTGAGTAATAATAACGTATATTGGCAACAAAATAGAGAGTGCGGGATTTCCAAATGTTTGTTACATCACCAAGAGATTCTATCTCCTGAGGACAGAGGATTTTAATGATTTTGACCCAGGGAGCCCATATGGTAACAATGAGCTCATATTTATTATGCATATATTCAGAAAAATACGTTTATTGATTGATAGCACATTCATTTGGATTTTAATGCTAGCTGTAACAACAGCAGCACTGTCCTATATTGTGACTTGCCAAATTTGTCACAACAAGAAGACTTTCATATCATTCTTTCTTTCCTGTATCATACACTAACTAAAAATCAAACTGAATTTGAGTCAAGTCAACATTTACAACATTTAAGAGCCAAGAAATTAACATATATGTAAAATGATTAAGGGATTTACATTATTTATCATGGAATACTTAAATACAGGGTGCTTAATTGTAGGCTGCATTTACCAGCAAGGGCCTAGATTTGCTCTATAAAGCTATTATATGATTTAACCCATGAGGAAGAATATGACTGGATGAGTTTAAAACTCCTACATTCAGGGGTGAGAGGAGGCTTCTACCAATCTCTGCAGAGCTATGGGAGTTGAGGTATAGGGGCACAAAATAGAAAAATGGACTGTGTCATTTAGACCAAACCCAACAAACAATCCAAATAGAGGCAGAACGGGAAGTAAAGCACTTTAAAGGAAAATCGTGATTGGGGCCACGATAAATGAAGTGAAATGTCCCTCTCTCGCAGGCTTTGTGAGGACCAGCTCTAGGACTCCAGGATTTACTGTAAAATTTGCTGTAACCCTCAGCTGTAGGGTGGCCTACTGGGGGAGAAGGAAGGTAAGACTTTTTAAACTCTCTTCTACCATACTTTATTTAGTCAAATGAATTGGGAGGTTGGGATTGACATGTATACACTACCTTGCGTAAAATAGCTGGCTAGAGGGAACCTGCCGAATAGCATGGAGACCTCAGCTCTGGGCTCTGTGATCACCTAGTGGGTGGGGTGGCGGATGGGAGGCAGGTTCAAGAGGGAGGGGGTATATGTGTACAGATAGCTGATTCACTTCTTGTGCAACACAAACTAACACATTGTAAAGCAAATATACACCAATACACTTTAAAAATGAGTTTATTAACACTTTAATAACTTTGAAGTCGATCAGCTCATTTTAATTGATATTAGTAGAAAGCATTATGTCATTGCCTCACCCGTAACCTTTCTTCTTTCCTTGTTCTTATTGTTTAGCTACTAAGGCATGTCAGACTCTTTTGTGACACCATGGACTGAAGCCCACCAGGCTCCTCTGTCCAGGGGAATTCCAGGCAAGAATATTGGAGTGGGTTACCATTTCCTTCTCAAGGGTGTCTTCCTGACCCAAGGATCAAACCCACGTCTTCTGCATTGCCAGGCATATTCTTTTACACTGAACCACCAGTGAAGCTCTTTTCTTTCTTATTGGTACACAAACCTTGTAAAGATTTCATATACCATATCTTAAATTTGCTAAGTGTTTTACCATATAAGCCTGATTTCTACTTGAACTATTTGGTTTCTCTTTCATTCTAAATAAACAACTTATCTCATATCTTCTCCCTTCTCCTTCCCATTCATCCGTGTCTCATTCCCATATATTACCCCTAAAGATCAATCCCTTTTCCTAAGTGTCTGCTGTAGGGGGATGGCCCACTGGACACTGCAGATCCATGGGCCCCTTCCAGACCTTGCAGATCTTTCTGAGAAGTAGCTTCCCAACCAAAGACTACTTTCTCTTATCTCCCTTGCATTTGGGTGAGACCATGAGACTAGTTTGGGCTGATGGAAGGAAAGCAAAAATAAAGTGGGTTCTTTTCAGCCTAAGAGAACTGCCAAGTGACTGTGCCCCAGTCCTCTCCTTGCCTGATCTGAGAACCTGGGTTAGCATAACCATAATACAAAAGGAGTTTCTGTGTAAAATGATCTAGAGTTAGATGTGACTTATTTTATACCCCTGGTAAGCAGAAGTCAGCTTTGCTAGTTAGAGTTCATATGCAGGGTGATTAAGTGCCTTTCTTGTTATTCAGTTGCTAAGTCATGTCTGACTCTTTGCAGTCCCATGGACTGTAGCACACCAGGCTCCTCTGTCTTTCACTATCTCCTGGTGTTTGCTCAAATTCATGTCCATTGAATCGGTGATGCCATCTAACCATCTCATCCTCTGCCACACCTTTCACCTTTTACCTTTAATCTTTCCCCTTCTCCTTGCGCCTTCAATCTTTCCCAGCATCAGTTTTTTCAAATGAGTCAGTTCTTCATATCAGGTGGCCAAAATATTGGAGTTTCAGCTTCAGCATCAGTCCTTCCAATGGATATTTAGGACTGATTTCCTTTTGGATGGACTGGTTGGATCTCCTCACAGTCCAAGGGACTCTCAAGAGTCTTCTCCAACACCACAGTTCAAAAGCATCAATTTTTTGGTGTTCAGCTTTCTTTGTAGGCCAATTCTCACATCCACATATGACTACTGGAAAAACCATAGCTTTGACTAGACGGACCTTTGTTGGCAAAGTAATGTCTCTGCTTTTTAATAAGCTGTCTAGGTTGGTCACAGCTTTTCTTCCAAGGAGCAAGCATCTTTTAATTTCATGGATGCAGTCACCATCTGCAGTGATTTTGGAGCCCCAAAATATAAAGTCTCTCACTGTTTCCATTGTTTCCTCATCTATTTGCCATGAAGTGATGGGACCGCATGCCATGATCTTAGTTTTCTGAATGCTGAGTTTTAAGCCAGCTTTTTCACTCTCCTCTTTCACTTTTACCAAGAGGCTCTTTAGTTCTTTAGTTCTAAAGACCTGAAGAGTGACAGTAGAGAGAGTAAAAAAGAATAAAAATATATGAATACACCATGAGATAAATGCCAAGCACATTTAAAAGGTCTCACAATGATGCGATTGAAGTTTCTGGGGGAAAAAAGATCGAGAATTAAGAGAAAATGACTAAGAATTTTCAATACAGATAAGCAACTTCAACCTACAGATTTATGAGTCTTGGCTATCCCCAAGTAGGAAAAAATATCTATCATGCTACAGTAAAACTAAATTGTATATTACAAGCAATTTAAAAACAGAAGAGGAAAATACTTTTTTCCCCCAAAGCAGTAACATAAGTCTGAGTGATAACTTCTCACAGAAAACAAGTGAATACAGAAGTCGATGGGAAGATATTTGTAAAGAAATGAACAAAAACGAAACCAAAACTTGCTAACCTAGAATTCCACAGCTAATTAAAACATCCTAAAAATGAAGGCTATATAAAGCTATTTCCCACAAACAAACGTTGAGAGACTTGTTTGCCAGGATACCTTCACTAAAATAAGCACAAAAGGGAAAAGGAAACTACCTCAGAAAAGAAATGAAAAAATGCACAAAATGGTCCACAGTAGCAGCAAGGTGAAGAAGTGGGCAACTGTAAATAAATATTGATTACACAAAACAATAACAGGTCTTGTGGAGCTCAAGACATGTGTGAAAGCAATACTTCCGAACGCAGAAGGTGCGTGTGGGTATGTGTGATCACAGGGCGTTACCTCCTAGAACACTTGCGGTGTTTTATTGTCACTGCTGACTTAATTGTACTTCCGCCGCTCAGCTGCGTGTCGTAGGAAGGCAGAGGTGAGTTCTGTCTGGCAAACCCTTGTCATGCAGTCTGCAGAGCAAGCTACCTAGTGCAGAGACACCATCAGTGATTTTCCATTAATATTTTCTGACTGAACAATTCAGTGGGTATGACTGCTTTTTCAGTACGCTTATTAATTTTTATAAGAAGAATCCCTTATCCTTTAGCTCTAATAAAAATATATTCAGACATCAGTAGACTAGCTAGCCATACTGATCCACTAGCCCCCTCGCCCTGTGAAAGATAAAAGTCTTGACAATCTGACACCTACTTTATGTCGCCATCTGAATTCACCAGAGAATATCAGACCTGCAGGGGTTTACGGCATCACAGATTCTGTTCTTATTCTTTGGCAAGAGCAAATTCTTACTCAGAATATTCATTTTTTACCTTGCCTGCAATGAATAATCAGATGAGTACAGAAACACTGCAAACAAAGATGGGAAAAACACCTGCACCCTTTTTTTCCTCTGCCGTTTAGAGATACTCCATTTGTCTTATGCTCTTCTGTGATTTGTCTTGCCCGTCTCTGTAACCCAGTTAAATGGCACTGCCAGGCCAGCTGTGAGGGGACTCTGGTTGTGTCCTGTTACAGACACTGATCCCCTCCAAGGGCCAGATTCTGTTCTTGTGAATGGGCTTGCTGTCTGTGATCTGAAGGACCAGACAAGCAGGATATGCCTCTGTGTGTTTCCTTCCTTACACTTGAGCCTAATAGTGAATGTTTACTTACCAACCGTCTAAACGTGAGGGTGCAGAGGATATATGATGACTCCAACACGATGAAACAATATAAATATAAGGAGAGCAAACCCATGTATTATATATAAATACATATGTTATTACACATAAGTAAAAGTGTTCTATATGTGGATGCACATATTTAGACATGTATATAAAATGTTTACAATTATACCTGGAGCATAACAATGTTATACTAATGCTTGTGGTCCTCACTTTTATTATTATAATAAACATGTAAACCTGTGGGGATATATTTATAGTTATTCATAGGGAGATAATGTAGTTTTCCAGAAGGATTATAAGATTCTTATTAAATTCAAAAATATTATTTTGATTTTTTTTCTAGGTTGTGCTTTTCAAATAAAATCTCGGTATTAAACCTGGCATTGATATAGATCCAGCCTACCTCTCAATTAGAAAAGTAAAAAATAAAAAACATCTTTGCTTGAATGTGACCCAATCTAGGTAGCAAATTTTAAGGAAACTGAAAAAAAGCTTCTGAAACTAAAAAGTGAATTAAGCAGTGTCATAAGATAGGACAATATAAAAGGATGTATTTCTATATAGCAATGAACAACTAGAGGTTGACAAATACATTTCTTTAAGATATGGGTAATTTGGGGCAAGTTTAGCCAAACTGTGTATAAGATCTATATCTTGAAAACCTGAAAATATTTCTAAGAGAAAGATTGAATAAAATATGAATAGATTGTGTATAGTATAGACAAATTGTGTTTCCAACATTCATGTGTGAAACTCTATCTGCAATACCTTAGAATGTGGCTGTACTTGAGACAGAGCTTTTAAAGAGGTAGCTGGGTTAAAATGAGGCCATTAGGGTGGCGTCCTAATCCCATAGGACTGGTGTCCTTGTAAGAAGAGAAAGAGACACCAGAGACGAGTGTACACAGAAGAAGGACTGTGTACGGACAAGGGGTGGTGGACATTTACAGCCACAGAGAGGGGCCTCAGCAGAAACTAGGCAGCCGCCGTCTTGACCTTGGACTTCCAGACTCCAGAACTGCGAGAAAACAAAGCTTCCTTGTTATAGGCACTCAGTCTATTATGGCAACCTCTGCAAACTAATATGTACACATACTCATGTATTTAAAAATTCAATATTGTTAAGATGCTAGTTCTCAGCAAAGTGATCTATTGGTTTAGTATGAACCCAGTGAAAATATCTTGCAGACATTGACAAGCAAACACGAAAGCTTATATTGCAAATTCAAATGTGCTTATTTTAGGTGGGATGAGTTGGAAAACTTTAACTACTTATATTAAAAACTTACTACAGAGCTTCTGCAATCAAAATAGTATGAATATATATATATATATATATTTGTGTGTGTGCATATATATGAGAGAAAGAAAAAGCAAGAGAGAGAGAAAGAGATGGAGAAAGGCCATTCAAACAAAAAGGAGAATCTAGAAATAAAACCACTCATATGTGGCTAATTGATTTTCAACAAAGGGATAAAATGAATTTAATGGAGAATAGATAGTCTTTTCAAGAAATGGGATTGGGAAAACTGGATAATTATATGAAAATATCTAACTCTCAGTGCCATATGATATACACACAAAAATAACACAAAATATATTGTTAAACTAAATTTAAAATTTAAAACTACATTTAGAGAAAATTTAAGAAACAAATCTTTGTGGCTTTGGTGTTGACAAATATTTTTAGATAGGATGCAATAGGCAATACCCATTGAAGAAAAATGCATAATATGCTTTAAACGTCTGCTTTTTAAAAGACATGTTACAGAAACAAAACAGAACAAAAATAAGCCACATACTGGAGAAAATATTAGCTATATACTTTTTTCTAAGGAACTTATCTATAGAAGATACAAAAATACAATAATACAATTCAATACAAATACAGTTCAATAATAAAGAGGCAAATAACCCAATCAAAATAAGTTCAAGAGACAATTAATCCAAAAAAAAAGATATGTGAATGATCAACAGACACCTGAATAGCTGTTAGACATCATTAATCATTAGGGAATTTCAAATTGCAATGAACTAAGAGTCAGACACGACTGAGGGACTGAACTGAACTGAAGATTACACACCCACTTGGATGGCTAAAATGTAACTGTAACTGACTGTACCAAGCGTTATCAAAGATAAGGAGCAGTAGAAGTCTCACACATCGCTGATGATTACAGCGTTTTGGAAAATTATTTAGCAGTTTCTTATAAGTGTAATCCGAAACTGATTGCATGACCCAACCATGCAAAGCCTAGGTATTTACACAAGAGAAATAAAAGTACATCCTCAAAATTCATACATTCACAAATACATCATCCACAAAAAAATACATCCATGTGCATACAGATGTGCATAAGTTTTATTCATGACAGCCTTCAACTGGAGACAACCCAAATGCCCATCAGCATATGAATGGATAAACAAGACACAATACAATAGGGTGATATTGACAATAATAAGAAATTAAGTAGTTATGTGAGTATGAATCAACCTCAGAAATATGCTGAACAAAAGAAGCTAGACAAAAGAGAACACCCTCGGTAATTGCATTCTAGGAAAGACAGGTCTGCACAGGTCTGATTTGTATTACTAGTAAGCAGATCAGCAGTGTCTTGGCTGAAGGGGTAAGAATTGACTAGGAAGAGCACAGAGATACTTTGGGGATAATGGTGGCATTGTACATTTTGACTGTGATTTTGTTTCATCAAAATTTACTGAACTCTATGATGATTAATATATGTTTCATTGGTTGTAAATGAAATTATGCCTCGGTAAACCTGATTGAAAAAAACAACAAATGAACCCTTAATTCACTCTTTTCTCATACTTCGGCTCATCAGAATGATATACTTCACCCTTGATACTGGCCTCGCTTCGTGTTTGCTTTCTATCTAGCAGTTACATCATTGTATGTCTCCATAATTAACTGGTTTTATTTATATGCTCCCAGTTAGATGATAAACTTCTAGATTCTTAGGACAGTTTTACTTATATCTTTGTGCCTTTAACAGTGGATTCTTCATAAATGCTTGTTGAATTGAATTGAGAGTAAATCACTGTTTGATGAGTTATCGCACCGTGACAGTTGCTATCTCTAGGAGACAGGCTTTGAGAAGGGTGGTAAGTCGCACTGTTCAGGGTCACATCTACCAGATCCTTTTGTGTGGCTGATTGAACCTCTCTGACCAGCAACGGGAAGTTGGCTGGAGGTCCTCCATGACAGGCCAGAGAGGGAAGTTCAACGAGATCCATGGTGTGTCAGGATGGGGACCAGGTGACACTGCAGCCTGAAGGGTGGAAAGGACCAGGGCAGACCTCAAGCTGGAGGTTAGGAGAGGGGGTGCAATGACAATCCCTCAGCTACATCTCGCATGCTCTCCAGCCATCATCCCCTGCATCTTCACATCACTTCTGCTAGGAGTCCTGCTGAGGACCTCTGACAAGTCCCAGGAACAGGGAGACAGGTTGAGTCGCAGTTGAGAATCTTTCGGAAGCAGGCACGTGGCTTGTCTGTGGGCCAGGCTGGATCTAAGTGAGCAAAACTGTCAAAGCTAGACCTGTGTGGCTGTCTAGAAGCAGCAGGAGGGATCGCACTCTGGGGTCTTTTTATACTACTCTGTGTTCTGGGCCACCAGAGGTAATGAGTGAGAAGAAAGCTAGGCGTCAGTGATTGTCAAGATAAGCCGTAAATCTGTTCCACCTTCTTAACCTCCGAGGCACAGAGAACTGTGCTGTGACATTGATCCTGCATTTTGTTTCCTCTCAGGAGAGCCATGAGAAAATAATGACACACATGTCAACCTCCATGTGTGAAACTGGCAATCAGAGGATTAAACCTTGGGAGTGTCTTTCGGAAAGTCTCAAAATATGACCATGGGTTGCCTGAACTCTGCCAATTTCACCTCCTAAATGCGTGTCTTCCATCTGTGCCTCCTCTCCCCAACCTCCACCCCTGGTGCCCAGCACAAGCCTCTAGTCCTGGCTTTGGTCGCTGCAGGATCCTCATTATTGACCCCCTATCTCTAATCGGTGGCCTTCTCATCCATTTGCTCTTCGTTCTGAGTAATTTATTCAAAGCATAAAATGGGCTGAGACACTGCTTTGATTAATAACTTCAGATGGCTTTTTAGTGCTCGTGGGAAAAGATCTAATTTCTCAGGTTATGGGAACATTTTCAACATGCCTCCAATCCCCAAACACCTTAGAATCTTACCTGTGGTGTCTCTTCAGTTGGAATCCTCTCTTTCTCTCTGGACACAGTTTCCAGGTCATTCTCAGGCTGCTAAATTCCCAAGTCCAAAGAAAGGAACTGATGATCCCCACATCTTTTGTTAAAATCCATAGGTTTCTGGAAGCTTGTGGGTGAGGGTTTTTTTTTTTCTTTTGTTTGTTTATTTGCATATCAAGTGCGTGCTCATGAACTGCCCACCTGGTGGTGGAAGTAAAGGTTTTGGCGAAGAGGAGGAAAAACTCGGTGGGCACCCAGACTCTGGACAATTGTAGGCCTTCCCCTTCTCCACTATCCCCTCTTCTTTCCTTCTTTCCTTTTTCTTCTCTTTCTTTTCAAACCTATTTTCTTTTTAAATATTATACTAACATTTGGTTAGTTCTCCACCAGCATCTTTGAACATAATCTTAAAAGTACTTTTGCTTCAAAAGTTCCTTTGTTTGAAAGGTTTTATAAGTGCAACAACCAAATACATGGATAGGAAAATTTCACTGTATGCTTTTTGGCTGCACACATAACTTTTCACTCAGTGATTTCTGAGTTGAGCAAGCAGACTGAAGATTTGTTGTTGTTCAGTTGCAAGTCATGTCTGGCTCTTTGTGACCCCATGGACTGCAGCATGCTGGATTCCCCTGTACTGTAAGACTAAAGGTTGCTTATAACAAACTCAACCCCATGGAGAATGGAAATAGACGAATTAGAAGGATCAAGAGGTATCATCACGTCTGTTAAAAGAATGACCAGTGAAGCTCAAAGAGACAAGGAGAAATCAGCAGAACTGGTTATAATGATCCTGAAACCAGTGAAGTGTTTCGGAGCACACCAAACCCTTCCCTGCCCCAGGGCCTTTGCCAGTGCTGTGGCCTCTGGGGCTGCGTCCCTCACTCCTTCCTGACCTTCTGATCCTTTCAGACCCACCCTTCCTCTGTTTCTTCTTTCCTTCCTTCCGCCTTCTCCATTTTGAAACACATCTATTCTTCCGATTGTCGTTGGTTTATCGTCACTAAACACACCCCCGTTTGCGACTGAACCTGGTATTTCGCAACAGAAATTTTCAAAACCAAATTGCTGAAATTTTAACAGTGATGAAGAAATAAGCCTCAGCGTCTGGGAGGCCCGCTCGCCAGTGTTGATTTCATTTTCTCCTCTTTGTTTTCATTCGGATGCCAGCGCAATTTGCATCTCCTTCTGAGCGCTCCCTATAGAACAGCTAAGTGTTTCAAATAGGATGGGCAAGATTCAAGGCACTGCTCCGCATCCCAGCAAGTTAAGGACATACCATCTGACCATTAGCACCCCGCTGGGCCTCAGAAGGACTATTTTGCCTCGGCTGAATGTCATTTCAGCCAGTAACAATTATTTACTTCTGGAAAAAAATTTGCTAAGGGACGTGGAGCCAACTGGTGCTTTCGATTTCAAGGCCTGCTTGGTTATTCCTAAATTTCAGCTTGGGAAGGAAATTTGCAATTACCTCTCGAGAACACACCATTTCACAGGAACCGTAACGACATTTCACCGTGAGAAGAGAGCCTGTTTTATTGTATGATGCGCCACGAGATTCCTCATCAAGGAAACGGCTTTTCTCAGACTCAATTTACCGTAGGTGCTGCAAAACTCACCAGTTCTCCAAGCCTAAGCCTTTTCATCATATAAAATTTATGCTAAATTCACAGTTCTCTTCTATGCAAATGAGAAATTAAAAAAGAACACAAATTTCTAACCCTCCATAATTTCCACAGTTCTTTCCAGCAAAACAAAAATTATTTTTTAAAATAATTTTAAAGCACTCTATCTTCTGTTATGATGGTTGCCCTATCTCCACTGCACTATTTGCAAGCTTAACTTGAGCTCTCCTTCTGTCTGAAGGGTCCTTGGGGACTGCAACGTGAATCCCTACCCTGTTTTGCATACTGTCTTTCATTTAGTGGATATAATTATGTGTTATATATGGTTATATATGACTTGCATATTATAATAGTATTGTATAAATTAGTGACAATTCATAAATTATGAATTATATACATGTGTTTGTGCATTTATATGTATATAACCTACAGGCTCCTACAAGTCTTTCTCAATTCACCAAGTTAACGCCAAATAAGATGGAAGCAGTAGGCATATTAAGAGTCATTGGAACATGAGGGGACCTAGAGAGCATCATACTAATTGAAGACAAATACCATGTGATATCACTTATATGTGGAATCTTTTAAAAAAATGATACAACTGAAATTATAAACAAAACAGAAATAGATGTACAGACATACAAAACATGATTACTAAGGGGGAAAGGGTGAGGAGAGAGAAATTAGGAGTTTGGGATTAATATAAACACACTATTATATATAAAATAATCAATAAGGAGTTACTGTACACCTCAGGAAAGTGTACTCAATATCATAACCCACAATGGAAAACATTCTACAAAATGAATAGATAAACTGTCACTTTGTTGTATTCCTGAAACTAACACAACATTGTAAATCAACCATGCGTGAAGTCATTTCAGTCATGTCCGACTCTTTGTGACCCTATGGACTGTAGCCCACCAGGATCCTCTTCAATTAAAAAAAAATTAAAATGTATAGACTCTTCCCTTCTCTAAATCTCATTTTTTTTTTCAATTACTGTCTTTTACCAGCTGTGACAATTGTCATTTTATATAGAATTCAGTAGAACAAGGCTTTTGTTTGTTCGACTTAGTTTGGTTTTGGTAGAAGAAATACCTGTGAGCCTCAAAGGAGTATAATTTAATGCAGCTGTTAAATCTGCTGGTCTTGTAGAAATGTAGCCTAAATTGTTCTTTACAGGAAGAGCTTCATCCTGGTCTTTCTGCAGGCTCTGTAGTAGGACCTTTAGATGATCACCCTGAGCACTCTCTGGGCTCAGAGCTCTCGGAGGCAGCTCAACTCATTCTTCCATGAGTTTCTACAATGTTGTCCAGCAGAAATACAGTGGTATTTCTACAGGCTCCTACAAGGCTTTCCCAATTCACCCAGTTAATGCCAAATAAGATGGAAGCAGCAGACATATTAAGAATCATTGGAACATGAATGAACCTAGAGTGCATCTACTAAAGCCCTTGGACAATCCAGCCGTAGTCGTCAATTGCAGGCTTCTTTTTTTCTCTCGCCAACCTCCTCCTTCTAAAGGCATCCTCAAGTGATACAAGAGTCAACTCTTAGTACAAATTTGTCTAATAGACGTGCGTGTAAATGTTTTAGCCTGTGTGTGCACATGCACTGTCTATTTTTCTGTACAACAAAGTATTATTTACATATCATGAGGCAGGGGTTATTGTCAGTATACTTTACGCAAATTTAAGGCTGGTAATCTAATACAATTGAACTGAATCTAATACAAAGAGGTCAAACATTAACAAGATTCAATGGAGTTTTTTTTTTTTAAATTTTTTTATTTTTTTTTTTAAATTTTAAAATTTTTAATTCTTACATGCGTTCCCAAACATGAACCCCCCTCCCACCTCCCTCCCCACAACATCTCTCTGGGTCATCCCCATGCACCTGCCCCAAGCAAGCTGCACCCTACGTCAGACATGGAATGGAGTTCAAATATTTTTCACAGTTGTTTCTTGACGCTGGTCTTAGATGTAAGTCTCATTCCTGTTACTACCATGTAAGTACATCAACTCAGGTCACCGGACCTCACAGTCTACCTGCAAAGCAGGTAGGATGTCTCCCTTTATGGCATGGTGTGATGTGCTTAGCTGCTCAGTCCTGCCCAACTCTTTGCAACGCCATGGACTGTGGCCCACCAGGTTCTTCGGTCTATAGGGATTCTCCAGGCAATTATACTGGAGTGGGTTGCCATGCCTTCCTCCAGGGGATCTTCCCAACCTAGGGATCAAACCCAGGTTTCCCGCATTGCAGGCAGATTCTTTACCATCTGAGCCACCAGCGAAACCCGTGGTGTGATGATGATGTGTAAAACTGAATAGGGGAGTGCTTTGAAAACTCAAAGGCTTTAAGGCATCCTTATAATTATACTGCTGTCCTGGCGCCCACTATGGCTGTGGATTGTTTGCTTCAGAATAAGGTTATGGTAGGGAATAAAGAAGTAAAAATGGAGTATGTATGAGAGTAAGAAAAAAAAAAGGGGGGAACAGAAGTAGCTGGAGGGCCTGCACCAAACTTGGTGACCTGACATTAAAGCTTAGAGACAACTCCAAAGGTGGGGGTGGGTGTATGTGGAAGGTCACCTAAAGAGCTTAGAGGTTACTAAGAAAAGTAGGCATTTGATCAGCTCAGAATCCTAGTGACCATCAGGGTGTGAGTTCAGGAAGATTTTGTTGGCTGGCTATTTTGTCTTTTGTCTTTTTTTTTTTTTTAACATAGTTGATATTTCCTACTTGTTGCTGTTGAAGCCCACTTAACCTTATGATATCAGTATTAAGGGTCAAATTCTTAATACAGGTGAAAAAAGCATCTCTTTATTGTCAGAGAAACAGAGGGATTTTAAAATGATGAATATTAATTGCAATCTTAAAACTGGACTGTTTTTATTCTCTGAGTATTTAACAAAAAGGATGTATCCATCTTTCCCTGAAGCAGTCTTTCAGTTTGTCCTGAGTCTCTTGCTTTCTATCAATAGGTCTTTGCTTATCAGACAAGTATTGAGGTTTACCATGAATTAGGAATGAGGTAGACTTCTGAGCTGTGAGATGAATAGAAAGACTGTTGACACCAGCTGTATTAAGGAGAGGGTCCAGCATGAGTCACTTTTCTCTGATGAAGTGTTTCTTTCTAAGACATGCCGAATCCTCATGTCTGCCTCTATGCTTTCATGGGATCACGGCCCTGTCCTTAACTCTGTATTTCCTGTTGCTCTTTGTCTGGGCCTGCACTCTAGCTCGTCATCTCTGAGTCATATGCTTTTTGTGCATTCTATGGCACCAGCAAAATTCCCCAGGCTCACTCTGTGTCTATGACACTGAGGTTCTCCTTCACAGGCTTCCACCTGGCAAAATCACAGTGGCCAGATTCGTTGTAGCGTTCAGGTGAGTCTGTCTCATTTGTCTTTCTCTTTTCTTTAAATTTAGTTGCCTGGATGGAAACGTATATTTTTAAATATCCCAAGTGTGAATCACTAAGCCCTGGTGAGTAGTCTGTAGCGGGATTTTTGCAGTTCTTATAGTTTACAAAAATGAAACAAACCCATGATGGCTGGAGAGAAGTGAAATTACGTCTGATAGAAGTATCTCCACTATGATATTCTAAATCACCATCCTAACCCCAAACCGTGCACTTTGCATTGTGTATATAAATATATTTGTTTTTGCGCTGATCTTTTCCCATCGCATTTCCAGAAAAGGATAATTTTCCCAAACAGATCAGTCTGCCAACAAATGATAGCAAACTAGCAAACAATACATATTGCTACAGTTGTTGGATCTGTACAATCAGTAGAAATTACAAAGTTGTAATTTATCTGTGCTACCCTCAATATATGGAAGCCTGAACTTGGACAGAGAGGTGGATTGACCTCAAAATGGTCAGACTGTCTTCACTTAAGACAAAGGGGCTGCCGCAAACCAGCTCAAGTTTTAGTTCAGTTTAAATGCAAGATATTCATATTGCAAGTTATCCTTAACTTTCCATAGCTCTTCAGACTACTGTGATCAACACTTTTTCTCATAGGACTGGCTCACAAACCTTGAACTAGAAGCACACAGAGGGAATAATGATGAAATGAGATAAAGAAAAGCTACAATTTTGTGAAGTTAAGGGAGATTGCGAGATTATGGAGGAAAATAATGAATCAGAAATAGCAAGAAATCAGTGACTTCAAATGGACATCATTCAACTTAGCAAACCAGACATCTTTTGAAGGAAAAGCTGAAGGATGGCCAGAATGGGAAGATGGTTCCCGAACTGTTTTGTTCTAGCCTCGTTTACTGTGAAGATAAATGGTGGTGAAAGACGTTTTGGTTTCCTTTTCCAGAAACCAAGAAGTGCAGGCAAAGATGGTATTTCTACTGCTGCCCCTGTTGTTAGGACTTCTTTGACGAGTTCCCATGTAATGGCTTTTCAGGTTTTCCTAGTTAACTACTTTCAACTCCACTTTCTCATTTTTTCCCCCACAGTTTTCATTAGTTATCTATTGTATACATAGTAGTGTATATATTGGAGAAAGAAAGGCAACCCACTCCAGTATTCTCACCTGGGAAATCAATGGACAGAGGAGCTTGGTGGGGTGCAGTCCATGGGGTCACAGAGAGTTGGATACTACTGAGCATCTTTCAGTTTATATAAAAATATCTGTATATGTGTGTGTGGGTATGTATGTTTACAGGCATATTTAATCCACATGCAAGTAGTAGTTGTTAATATTAAAAATAACTTAATTGTGAATATGTAACCCCAGGGTAATTCCTATTTAAAACCATCTAATCAAAAACCAACATCACCAGAATGTAAAATGGTACAGCCACTTTAAAAGACAGTTTGGCAGTTTCCTACAAAACTAAATATATTTTTACCATATGATCAGCAATTGTGTTTCTTGGTATTTACCCAAAGGAGTTAAAACTTATGTCCACACAAAAATCAGCACACAGATGTTTATAGCAGCTTTACTCATAATTGCCAAAACTTGGCACAAAGATGAATCTGGAGTCTTGGTGGTATCTGTCTCGCTTTCCCTCTCCTGATCCTCACCCAACCCCTTCACCCCCTATGTGGTAATTTTGAGTTTGAATCTCTCCAATCCCAGGTCCTCGGTCCAGAATGAGGCTACATAAGAATTCCTCCACTCTTCATCCCACTTCACGTAAAACCCAACTTGCTCCTTAGAATAAGGCAGACTATAAATATTCAAATTTTGTTTTTAAAATGCCTGTCCTTATTCCCTTTCTGCTCTGTTTTGAGATGGATGTGATTCATGTTACCAAGAACCCAGTCAGTATAACAAGATACCTTGAATAGAAATGAGGAAGAATGTGAATCGGGTTAAACAAAGGGAAAATGAGTAAAGGGAAGCAGGATGGATTCAGAAGCGCTCACACACAGATTCACATTAAGCTTCTGGGCATCCAGTGGCAAGATGCAAACACGATCTGTAATGAGTCACAGAGCCCAAAAGGTAGAAAGACAAAGTCTTTGCTCCTAAAAAACACCATTGTTTCTGACAATGAAACTTGAGCAGAGATGTCTCCATTATTCTTACAGATCACATGGTATCACATAATCAGCAAAGTCCATGATGACATCTTTACAATAAACACAAGGCTAATTTTTGCAGGGTTACTTTTAATAATGTATTTCAGCTGTTTCCACCACATGAGAAATAAAGCAAAAAAAAAAAAAAATCAAAACACACACACAAAAACAAAAAGCCCAGCGATTCGGGAACAGCAATCCGGGTTGTTAGGAAGGAGACGAAGTATGTTGGATCTCCATCTCTGGGTCTTCAGCTCCATGGACTTCAGGGTACCTGGAGCTGAGATCCCAGACTACAGGGCTTCACCGAATCCACAGACAGGGTGTCTTTATGCTACAAGATTGGTTCCTATAGTGTCCCTTTAAAAAAATTAGATTATAAAATATAAACCAGGCAAGTTTACATAAAAATTCAGGTATTTTTAAAGTAAATAATTTATGTTTACTTTTAGAAAAATTAACGTATCATTGGTATGCAATATTGTATTAGTTTCAGGCGTACAACCTACCAATTTGATATTGTATATATTGCAAAATGATCACCACGATAAGTCTAGTAAACGACAGTCACTGTGTGCGAGTCGCTTCAGTCATGGCTGACTCTCTGTGACCCCATGGACTGTGGCCCATTAGGTTCCTCTGTCCATGGGATTTTTCAGGCAAGAATACTAGAGTGGGTTGCCATGCCCTCCTCCAGGGGATCTTCCCGGCCATGGGATCGAACTCGCACCTCTTATGTCTCCTGCAGCGGCAGGTGGGTTCTTTACCACTAGTGCCACCTGGGGAGCTCCAGCAGTCACTGAATATAGTTACAAAAGAAAAAAAAAAATCCAGATTTTCAGCAACTGTTGTGAACACTGACAACACTGTTTTTGTTCTCACAAAGGAACCCCTTTTGGAGAGCTCCTCCAGTTGCATCCGGCCTGCATACACTCCCCTGCTGGCCTGGGGGTCCATCCCTTCACACCCAGTGCAGAAGAGACACACGCCACTCACCACATGGCCTCTGCCCTAGTAAATCTCAAGTTGATGACCTTTTATTAACACTGCTCCTCTCTGCCCAGCTCTGTAAAGGTTTTGAATGACTGTGAGTCTAAGATCATTCCTCCTTCAGCTCCCAGACCTGCTGCCAGCTGAGTCTGAACCTCTGTTCCCAGCTTCAGCAGAGCTGGTAGAGTCCAGTCCTCAGCACGGGTAGCGTTGACTAGAGTGTTCAGTCACAGAACTTGTTTCTGATTCATGCTCCCCACATACTTGAGAGAAATAGCCCGTTCTTACCAACAGCAGTGACTCAACGAGGCATTGATTTCTAATAAGAATGGGATGCAGAGTTGTTGACAAACAGTGTCACTTTGGGGATACATTCTAGGATTTTCTTCCAGGGTCAGGTAGGAGGAGTTGGGTGGTGGGTAGGGCTATACTTTGAAAAGTCCCAGAGGGATGATGTAGTAAAGAATCTGCCTGCAATGAGGGAGAGGCGGGTTCAATCCCTGGGTCAGGAAGATCCCCTGGAGAAGGAAATGGCAACCCACTCTAACATTCTTGCCTGGAAACTCCCATGTCCAGAGGAGTCTGGTGGGCTACAGTCCATGGGGTCATAGAGTCCAACATCACTGAGTATACATGGAAAGGGATGGTATGTTCCCATCCACCAGCTAAAGAATGGTGCTGTCCTTCGTGAATCACTTCTTAGTGTATAATGAATTAATGTTTTCATGTAAAAATGTTCATTAAAAGGTATATGCAAGCAATTACTTTTTAAAAACCAATATTCTCTTAATTAGGGCTCGTTAACCAAATCGTTCCCTGAGAATACTTACAGGTGTGTACTTATTTTGGGGCATCTAAAATTTTCTCTACCAAATGGATCCTTGCTAAAAATGAATATGCTTACAGAAGTGGCTACTTTCTTATGCATGAAATTGCCTGGGCACTGGGGAATCAGAATGAAATAATGATTAAAAACACAAAGTCAAAAAAATTTTCCCTGTTCATTTGATCCAGTTAAGCCTTTGCACAATTTAAGTTTCACATCTTAGAGAAGTAAGAGTTGTCGATTTTTTTTTCCAATTAGTAAATTACCATATGTCAATATTCTATACATTCTTTAGAACAGATTTTTGTCACGTTTTACATCAGTTTAAAATAATCTACTTCAAATCATTCAAGAATCGTGAATATTTATTGAGTTTATTGGATCTGATTTCAGCTTTCTTCAAAAGATACTTTTTTTTAAAGTTCTGCCTGATTCACTGTAATTAAAATTCAAGCATTGCCAAAAACCCTTTAAAAACTAACCATTAAACCCTTTGGACTATACCTTTCTTCTTTCTCTGATACAGAATACAACATGAAACAAAAGAAGTATCTTGGAATTATTATAATTCAGTGCTTTCAGATGATGTAATTGTGGCATATTTTTTTTTCAAGTGTGTTTTTGTCCTTAAAATTCATTCATTCTGTTTTGTCTTCTGCACCAGCTCCCGAAGGCCACTACCTTCCCATTAGTGAACTCTCAGTGCATCTCTTCCTGGGTCTTTGATCTGTCATGAACTTTCACATTCATTTCACGTTCTGGGTCCCTGCAATGCCTCCCACCTCCCTACACACTCAAAATGTAAAAGGACACACTTTTGAAGGGCGGCTATATGCACAGGGGTCTCTTTATTGATGGACCTTGTTGGAATAAGGGTTCACAATCATCTTGCTGTACTTTGCTACCTGAACAACTCTCAGTTTCATCCTTTTTTGTTGTTGTTGTTGCTTTTTTTTTTTTTTTTTTTGGTAAATTGGGTCACAGATGTTTTATGGCTGCAAAATACTTTGAAACTTTTTCATACGTTCAGTGGGAAAAGATGCCTCTTCAAAATTCATGCTGAAATAATTAAGCTTTTTAATTTCACTGTCAATTTATCAGCACGTGATAAATCTCTCTTTATACTGCCTGCTTCTACACACATGACTTCTCAGGCCATTTACTTCCTCGGGGTGTCTAGAGTGTCTTTCTAGTGTTGCTCAGCATGCGGTGCAGAGACGAGACCGTCGGTGGGCCAGCTCGCCCCAGTTCACGCTCCCTGGAAGCTGAAGCAGCCGGGCCCTGGCCACCCCACAGGGACCATTCCCTGCAGCTGTGGCCTACGTTCAGGCCTACGCCTGCCGCTTCCTGACTCGGTTCCCTTTGTGCCCAGGATTTGAAATGTTATCTCTTTCCAGAGAACATGCTGCCCTTGTGGACACAACACATTCCAATCTGTTTTACTTTACATGTCACACAGCAGTGATGGCGGTAAAAGTTCTGCTGGATTCAGGTCCTGATCAGGGCCCCAGCTCTGCTCGCAGCTCCATGAGAGCCTGTGCAAGTCCCTGAACGGGACCTGTTTACGACATTCAGTTTCCTCATGGCAAAAATAAAGGATCCTCAGTCCCAGTGACAGTTTCATCCAACTAAACATATGGCTTCCCTAGTGGCTCAGAGGTTAAAGCGTCTGCCTGCAATGCAGGAGACCTGGGTTCAATCCCTGGGTCAGGAAGATCCCCTGGAGAAGGAAATGGCAACCCACTCCAGTATTCTTGCCTGGAGAATCCCATGGACAGAGGAGCCTGGTGGGCTACAGTCCACAGGGTCGCAAAGAGTCGGACATGACTGAGTGACTTCACTTTCACTTTCAAAGGACTCTTGGGAGGGCCACAGATATGTAGAGATTCTGTATGGGTGCCTAACGCACAGTGAATATTCAGTCAACATCTACTCCTTTAAATAGTGGTTTTCAGTCTGTCAACTTGGAATTTGTTGAACTGTTCCATGCTGCTGATATGTTCAGATTGTGATGCTACGAGGGTCAATACTTACAGTTCAGTTCAGTTCAGTCACTCAGTCGTGTCTAACTCTTTGCAACCCCATGAACTGCAGCACGCCAGGCCTCCCTGTCTGTCACCAACTCTCGGAGTCCACCCAAACCCATGTCCATTGACTCAGTGATGCCATCTAACCATCTCATCCTCCATTGTCCCCTTCTCCTCCTGCCCTCAATCTTTCCTAGCATCGGGGTCTTTTCAAATGAGTCAGCTCTTCATATCAGGTGGCCAAAGTATTGGAGTTTCAGCTTCAACATCAGCTACCAATGAACATTCAGGACTGATTTCCTTTAGGATGGACTGGTTGTATCTCCTAGCAGTCCAAGGGACTCTCAAGAGTCTTCTCCAGCACCATAGTTCAAAAGCATCAATTCTTCAGCACTCGGCTTTCTTTACAGTCCAGCTCTTACATCCATACATGACTCCTGGAAAAACCATAGCCTTGACTAGATGGACCTTTGTTGACAAAGTAATGTCTCTGCTTTTTAATATGTTGTCTGGATCGGTCATAACTTTCCTTCCAAGGAATAAGCGTCTTTTAATTTCATGGCTGCAATCACCATCTGCAGTGATTTTGGAGCCCCCTCCAAAATAAAGTCAGCCACTGTTTCCACTGTTTTCACTGTTTCCCCATCTATTTGCCACAAAGTGATGAGACCGGATGCCATGATCTTCGTTTTCTAAATGTTGAGCTTTAAGCCAATGTTTTCACTTTCCTCTGCACAAGAAGGTGGGGAAACAGAAGTAAGGAGGGAAGAATGTATGTCCTTGAGATCCTCCTTCTCCAAGCTTATAAAACAAGTTAGAAATTTTCATTTTACGTATTTTTCTTTGAAATATACTTCAGTGGCAAATCCCCCGGAAGAATGATAGATCGTTTCCTTGGAAAAAAGATCAATTGCAAAGTGAGTGTTCTTGAGTTGACCTCCCTTTACTTATATCACCTTTGTTTAGGGTGACACAGTGGTCTGTGAGCTATGTCTATATATGCCAGCTGCCTCTGCTTCCTTCTGGGAGCTTTCTCTGTCTGGTTGGGGTCCCGGATCATCTAAATGGATTACTTCTGTGTCCTGATGTCTCTTTCCAGCCCATGAAAATACCATCCCACATAACAGGTGCATGGTGGCTGCCTTGAGAAGGCAGCAGGACCTGTTGGGCTCTGAGCTGTGGAATATAAGCTCACGGGCTTAAAGATACACATAGCTTAGCCAGTTCCTTAGTTTAGGGTCTCAGGAGGCTGCAGTCAAGTCTCTGGCCAGGCTGGGCTCTCGTCTAGAGACCCCACTGGGGAAGAAGCTCCCTGCTCACATGCTTGCTGCCCGTACTCAGTTACTGGTAGTTGTAGGACTGACAGCTCTTGTATTTTTTCTAGCTATGGGTCAGAGGCTATTCTCAGCACCAAGAGACTGTTTGACGTTCCTAGAGTCTTCTCACGGTTCCTTTCCATGTGGGCTTTCAAATCATTGCTGCTCATATCATCAAGACAGCCAAGCAGCTCTAGACTGAGTCTTCGAGGAAGAGTCTTACGCAGCAGCCACAGGAGTGCTGTGAGCCAGGCTTCTGTTTGCAGTGGTGGTCGTTTAGCTGCTTAGTCGTGTCCAAATCTTGCAGTCCCATGGACTGTAGCCCTCCAGGCTCCTCTGCCAATTGGCTTTCCCAGGCAAGCATTCTGTATGCAATGGCACACCTTTAAGCCTAGATATTGGGAGATGTAGAGCAGGAAGGAAAGGACATTTAGGCTTAGCTGATGACATCTATAATTCACCCCCCACAGATGTGTTGTAGGAGTCAACTTGCATCTGATTTAATTATCTCACTCAAAACTATAAAGTTCTTTTGTCTTTCTTGTGAACTCCTTGAGTTACCTACCCTAGAAAACAAACTTCTCTTTCCATGGATCCAGCCTGGCACCTGGGAAGTGTTCATTTCTGAATTAATTTCTAGGACAGAGAATTCTGGGAACCATTTCAGAGAAGTCGGGAAAACCTATCCTGTCTATTTTGGGTGAAAACCTGGGCATTTTGTCTTCGGCGTCTCTCATTGCACCTTTCTGCATGCATCTCCCTTCCGTCTGTGCCTGTCCTCTCTCTGCTCGGCTCTTTGTTCTGCTTCTCTTGGTACCACCCCTCCCCCACCCCAGCACACTGCTCTCAGATTCTACTGTGGTTTAGTCACTAAGTTATGCCTGACTCTTGAGACCCCCAAGGACTGTAGCCTACCAGGCTCCTCTGTCCATTGGATTCTCCAGGCAAGAGTGCTGGAGTGGGTTGCCATTTCCTTCTCCAGGTCAGATTCTATTGGAACAAACCTAAATCCCATTGCCCTTGCAGATGGGTCTCAGGTAGCACATCTCTCTCTCTCCTTGAGCCCCTCAGCTTCTACCAAACTACCAACGTTGCCATAACCAACACTCGCTCACTGGTTATCCTACCAGTTAAGATAGTTAAAGTATATGTAGCTTTCTGGAGACATTGTGTCCAAGTGAAGAAGTTGCACCACTTAGCTGGCTTCCTTAGAAAACTATAGGGCTTCCTTGGTGGCTCAGACAGTAAAGAATCTATCTGCAATGCAGGAGACATAGGTTCTATCCTTTGGTAGGGAAAATCCCTTGGCGAAGGGAATGACTACCCTCTCCAGTATTCTTGCCTGGAGAATCCCATGGACTGAGGAGCTTGGTGGACTACAGTCAGTCCATGGGTTCAGAAAGAGTTGGACACAATTGAGTGACTAAAACTTTCTTGAATAGACTATAGCAAAAGAAACACTTCTGGATAGTTGGGCCTTTTAGCATCTTTAGTCACAGGACAAGGTTGATATAAGCCCTCTGCAGGCTCCATATTTCTTTCTCTATGACACCTGAACAGAAATGTTGCTGACAAAGCCTCCTACTTCCATGAGTGTAGCACTATCGTCTTCTCCCAGATGCTGCAGCAGAATTCCTGGATCTTGATGGGAGGTTGCTACTAAACAGTGAAAAAGGTTATGTGTAAATCTACTTCTCTAAAACCCTAATGCTTCAGAAAATCCCCTTGAGAGTGCTGGCAGCTTATTCTGCTAGTTTCTTTTCCTTATTTCCTCATTCATCTACTTAACAAACATTATTAAGTACCCAAGATATACAAGGTATCATAATATGGAAATATCTTGGCCACAAGATGCAAAGAACTGACTCATTGGAAAAGACTTTGATACTGGGAAAGAATGAAGGCAGGAGGAGAAGGGGGTGACAGAGGATGAGATGGTAGGATAGTGTCACTGACTCAGTGGACATGAGTTTGCGCAAACTCCAGGAGATGGTGAAGGACAGGGAAGCCTGGTGTGTGGTAGTCCATGGGGCGACAAAGAGTTGGACATGACTGAGTGCCAACTAAGGTCCGTCTAGTCAAGGCTATGGGTTTTCCTCTGGTCATGTATGGATGTGAGACCTGGACTGTGAAGAAGGCTGAGCGCTGAAGAATTGATGCTTTTGAGCTGTGGTGTTGGAGAAGACTCTTGAGAGTCCCTTGGACTGCCAGGAGATCCAACCAGTCCATTTTAAAGGAGATCAGTCCTGGGTGTTCATTGGAAGGACTGAAGCTGAAGCTGAAACTCTAGTACTTTGGCCACCTGATGTGAAGAGTTGACTCACTTGAAAAGATCCTGATGCTGGGAGGGATTAGGGGCAGGAGGAGAAGGGGATGACAGAGGATGAGATGGCTGGATGGCATCACCGACTCAGTGGATGTGAGTCTGAGTGAAATCCAGGAGTTGGTGATGGACAGGGAGGTCTGGCGTGCTGCGATTCATGGGGTCGCAAAGAGTCGGACAGGACTGAGTGACTGAAATGAACTGAGCTGAACTGAGTAACTAAACAATAATGAAAATATAGAAATCAGAAGAAGAAACTGTTCTTCCTCTAATGAAGAACTCTACTTTTTGTTATTTATTTTCCTAACTGGAGGATAATTACTTTACAGTATTGTGATGCTTTTGCCATACATCAACATGAATGGGCCATAGGTATACATCATGAGTCCTCTCCCTCCCACCTCCCTCCCACCTCCCTCCCTTTCCCATCCCTTTGGTCTCAGAGCACCTGTTTTGGGTTCCCTGCTTCAAACATCAAACTCCCACTGGCTATCTGTTTTACATGGTAATGTACATGCTTCAGTGCTATTCCCTCAAATCCCCTCATCTTCTCCCTTTCCCACAGTGTCTGAAAGTCTGTTCTTTATATCTGTGTCTCTTTTGCTGCCTTGCATGTACGATCGTCAGTACTATCTTTCTAGATTCCATATACATGCATTAATGCACAATATTTGTCTTTCTCTCTCTGACTTACTTCAGTCTGTATAACAGGCTCTAGGTTCATCTACCTCATTAGAACTGACTCAGATGTGTTTCCTTTTATTAGATGAGCAATATTCCATTGTGTATATGTACCACAACTTCTTTATCCATTCATCTGTTGGTGGACATCTAGGTTGCTTCCACATCCTAGGTATTGTAAATAGTGCTACAAGGAACACTGGGGTACATGTGTCTTTTTCAATTTTGGTTTCCCCTATTTTGTTTTTATAGTTTGTTGTATAAGTTACATAGAAAATTGTGCAGCTCCTTAATAAACTCCATGTAACTTTTCTAACAGAAATGTAAGGGAATTGTTTTGGGAACAGCTGAAAAGGAGCTGTGTGGTTGTACTACAGCAGAAAGCTTCAGAGAGTCCTCAAATCTGGTCTTTTTAGGTGAAGAGGGACTCCTGGTTGAGCTGGAAACTGTCCTTTCATTTCTTAGAAGACAAAGGAGACTCTAAGAGTATTCATCAGATAGAAAAATATCACTGCATATAGAATGAAAAGACAAGAAATTATCTTCAATTCTGCCATTTACTAGTTTTGAGGTGGTGAGCAAGTATTCCTGACTCTTAATATCCTCACCTTCAATAGGATGGCAGCAGCCCATTTCAATTAGACAACACTGACTCCAACAAATTAAATCAAAAGGACATTTATTAGAGAGACATTTGGAGGGGAGCTCCCAGAATCAATAAATGGCTGGAGAATCATGTAAGACAAAAACCAAGGCGGTTAGGGTTAGCGTGTGTAAGCTAGTATATATAAGATGGATAAACAGCAAGGTCTTACGGTACAGCACCAAGAACTATATTCAATATTCTGTGATAAACCATAGTGGAAAAGAATATTAGAAAAAATATATTTGTATATATCATTTTGCCACATAGCAGTAATTAAAAAAAACATAAACAACTATACTTTAATAAAAAATAAACGTAAAAATCAAGGGAGTTGTCAAGGACTCCGTTCATGCTCTGTCGATGTCTGACCCTTTGTGACCCCATGGACTGTAGCCCGCCAGGCTCCTCTGCCCATGGGATTTCCCAGGCAAGAATACTGGAGTGGGTTGCCATTTCCTCCTCCAGGGGATCTTCCCCCTTCAGGAATCAAATCTGTGTGTCCGGCCTCTCCTGCATGGGCAGGCAGATTCTTCACTGCTGCAGCTTTCAAGGACTAGGAAGAGAAACTGAGTCACGACACACGGGCTCTCTGCACTGACATTGTATCAGCCCTGACTGCCAAGATCCCCTTCTATTTTTTGCTATTGCTTTCTCAATATTGGGATTCCTAGATGCTGCTGACTGGTTATGCTCTGGATTTCTGAACTCCCAAAGCAGGAAAAAGGGGCTAAAGGTATCCTGTCAAAAGAGGCCAGGAATCTAGGGAATAGGGGACCCGAGAGGTTGCTGACAACCGCTGGCTACCCTACAGAGTATAATGCTGGCCAAATGCATTATAGCAAATGTGAAGTCATTTCATAAACATTAATTTCATACAATGTATGAGTCCTTGTATGTTCAAGGTGTCTTTGTTTTGAATATGATTACCTGACAATAGATTTAACTAATGTGCTTTGGTAGATGCGAGCAGAAGAAAGTCTCTATAGCAATCAACTCCATTCAGAATCTGTACAAACGCCACTTTCTTTAGGGACTACCTAGGTACATGGTGACATGCTGAGCTTAGATGCCCATGTGCTTCCAAGCTTCCTACCACAAACCAAACTTGCTTGTTCAATTTCTACCAGGAGTTGTGAATGACAAACAGCTGTTGAAAAACAGCATTTTGATGAGAGGTATAAATGACGCAGAAACATATGGATACATTTTTTCTTTAAAATAAACACAGACATTAAATCAAAGGGGAAAATTTGATTGACAGAATGTATTCTGTTACAAAGGACTGAAGTGCTTATGAACTAAGGTAGAGCCATGCTCCTCATGTTTCTGTTAGGCATGGACAGACTTCCAGGGTTGGCTTTGCCAAGTGACCAAGGTCTCTTGGAGCCTCTATGAGCAAAAGGGACTTGTGCCATGCTTGCATCTGGCCCTATTGAGATCTGGCCCTATTTCCCAGGCTCCCTTCCTGTTTGTGCCAACTGAACCCACATATGGCAGTGGTCTGGCTTCCACCATGAAGACAATGGCAACATGTAGGGCAAGGGTCAGCCAGCTTTTACTGCAATGGGTCAGAGAGTAAATATTTTAGACTTTGCGGGATGTGCATTCTTTACAGTCAATAATCAATTCTGTTGTTGCCACGAGAAAGAAGTCACAGACAATGTGCAACCAATGACTGTTTTCCAACAAAACCTTATTTACCGAAGCAGCATGCCGGGAAAGCTGTATGCTGACCACTGTCCCAGGGGATGGAGGGCAGAGGTTGGAGGAGCAAAGTTTTGGAAAAGATCTGGTTCTATGGTGGACCCTGAGGGACAAGGATTCCCTAACCTCTTGTTCTGCTAGCATTAGGAATGCCATCATGAAAGAAGCAAACTGTTCTACTCTTTAAGTGATAGGACTCTTTGCAAGAGTCTCTGCTAGAGAAGCCTATCGTTACCCTGACTTTAAATAAAATGAAGATAAAAATAAAATAGCTTTTTAGGAGAGCTTCATGATTAGTCAGATCAGTTAGTATAATTTGGGCCCTAGACTGTCTAGGACAGAACCACATGTGTGTCCATTAGTATCTGCTGTGGGACCTAGAATGGATTGTGCACATAGTAAGTGTTTACATTATGTGTCTACCTGGCTTATTATTTTGTGAAAGTATTAGTCTCTCAGTCGTGTTCAACTCTTTACGATTCCATAGACGATAGCCCGCCAGGCTGCTCTGTCCACAGAATTCTCCAGGCAAGCATGCTGGAGTGGGTTGCCATTTCCTACTCTAAGGGATCTTCCCACCCCAGAGATCGAACCTGGGTCTCCCACATTGCAGGCAGTTTCTTTTAGCATCTAAGCCACCATTATTATTTTGTATTATCTTTGGAACTGCTATAAGAACAGCTGATGTTCCAAGCTACTTTCATGAAATTGTGTTCAGAGAGAGATAATAGCTGGGCTCCTATTTGGGTAACAGAGAATATTTCAGTGCCCCATGTTATGAAGAAGGTATACATATCCTAATGTACCTGAAGTGATAGGCCCCGGCTATGCCAAGGGAAGTATGGTAGGATCGAGAATAACAGAAGAGAAACGCACCAACTCCAGCTTTCATCAGCCAGAAGGAAACATACAGAAGAACCGACTTTGAGTGGGCTTTTCTGCTGGCTCAGAGGGTAAAGAATCTGCCTGCAATGAAGGAGACACAGGAAACAAGAGTTCAGTCCCTGAGTTGGGAACTTTCTCCCTGGAGGAGAAAATGGCACCCCACTCCAGTATTGTTGCCTGAAAAATTCCATGGATGGAGGAACCCGGTGGACTTCAGTCCATGGGGCTGCAAAGAGTCGGACGTGACTGAGCACGCATGCGCGCGCGCACACACACACACACACACACACACACACACACACACACACACACACACACACACACACACACACACACACACACACAGAGTTGATTTACAATATTGTGTTAGTTTCAGGTCCACAACACAACGATTCAGTTATCCAGCCGCCTTACTTTAAACAAGCACCGGTGTTCCCACTTGACCTGAGATGTTCAGAAAAGGATTGAAGTTCTGGTATCTTCAAAGGCTCCAGATCAGCACATTACATCTTCCTGAAAGCAGAGTAACACAGTAGGGTAAAGGCTCCTTTTGTTTGTGTTGTTAATAGCAGATGCTGCAAAGCGACATCACACACGCCTGCTAAATATTATCAAAACAATTATTCATGTCCTCATCTCCGCTCAGTGTACCGGAGCGAGCTGTGCCACAGACCCTGCAGAGACGGCCTCGTGAGTGCTTCAGCAGAGCCTGGATCCCGGGTAATAAATCATCCCCGACTGACTGAGAGATAAGGGAGCCTCGCTTTGGAAGACTCTGGGAGAACGAAGATTCTAATCACCCAGGAGTTCGAGGCACTGAATCTGATCCTGTTTCTTGTTTCTCAGAATGTCCAGAGCAGAAGCAGAGTCTTGCCTCTTGTTGTACAGGGATGGTTCAAGGTGCAGAGGGACTTCCAGGACCAACTCGTAGCTCCTCTGGGAATTGTTTTCATCCAACCAAGCAGCAAAGCCAAAACATGCAATAGCATTATAGGATGTTTAGGTCTAATAATGTTATTACTCATTTTTTAGAGTTCATCAAAGAGAAACAAAATGTTCTCAGAAATGACCTTTGTTCTGGGTTTGATTTTTTTAAAGCTTTGTTGCAAAGTAAAAAAATTAATTGGGAGACTCTTTGTTGCAGTAAGAGGTTGGATTCTGCAGTGTCCCCTCAAGGATCACTTAGTTAAGTGGCCCTGTAGTGTTACTCACACTTTTTGTGCCTCAATTTTCTCATCTACGGGATGGGGGTTGAAATAGTGTATGACTCACAGGGTTGCTGCAAGGCTTAAAGGAGTAAAAATGTAACGCCTTTAGAGCATTTATTAAACCCTCCACTATTACTTACCTTTTCATTCAGCAAATGTTTACTGAATAATAATTGTGTCAGGTACTGTGCTGGCAAAAGAGAAAATCAGTGATAAAAAACAATCCATTCTTTCCCTTTAAAGAAGGGAATTATTCTACAAGGAAGACTCAGGTATGCACTAATTTAAGGTACAAAGTGTTAAGGAATAATGCTTCTTGAATTCTGTCTGAGGAGGCAGGAAATTCAGGTTATAGGATTACACTTGTAAAGACCCAGTTTTCAAATGTGACTTTCACAGGGTTGGATGTTAGGGCTTTAACATGCCTGTGGGGACACAACCTTAGCCAGCAAGAGAGGTTCAGATCAGAACTGTCAGATGCCCCTGAGAGGTCAAGAAAGATGACACCTGAAGCCTCAGCAACCTGGATTCCTAATGAGAGGGGGATGAACAGAGGTGAAAGAGGCAGCTGTAAAGGGGTGAGGGGTTTCCTTAAAGAAGGAGATTTAAGTATGCCAGTGGAAAAGATCTAGGTGAGAGGGTAAGGTTTCATATAAAAGAAAAGGAAACATTATGATACAGACGTCAAATTAGGCAGCCAGGCATAAATTGGTATAGGGACCATTTAGAAGGAGGAAGGGACAGCCTCTCTGAAAAGAATAGCGCAAGAATATACAATGCATACAGTTTTATGTATTGCAGTTGAAAAGATAGGAATATGGAAGAGTTCTGAGAGCTTGCATTTCTCCACCAAGTGTGAGAGTCACAGACAGGACTGCTGTGTGTGTGTCTGTGGGGGAGGTGCTGAGGGGGAGGGGGAGAGGTCAAAGAGACCTCCTGGACTGGAGGAAGTGAGTAATCAGACAAACAGAGTTGCCACGTGTGCTGATGGTCGATTTGAAGCATTTTGTTGAACCAGAGCTTAAGATCCATAGATGGTATGAACTTGAGGATAGCAAACCTAGAAGTTGGAGGTTTGAAAAGGAAAAAAGAAATGTTTAAACACAAGATGCATAAATAATGCCTGGGAATGGGTCCAGCGGCCTGGGCTCTAGCAGGTGTGAGGTGTGAATGTCAGATTGCTTCCTGGTGACTCTCACCTGGAACAGACAGGTGACTGGAATGCCGATTGCTTGAAAGTTAGCACATTGCTGTTCCCTGATGGGCTTCATCTCCCATATTAGCTATATGCTGCTCAGACAGATGACATGTGACTTTTCGTTTCTTTGGCAGCACTTAGAATTATGTCATGTGATGGATATATATATATATATACATACATACATACATATATATATATATGATCTATCCATACATATTGCTAGATGGATTTTGGACTATATTTACATATGTGTAAATATATATGTAGATTATATATATATATTATGCAAAATACCTTTATTTTAAATCGATAGAAATGTGTCTCGCTTATTTACTTTTGCATTGTACCAAAGTTATGCGAGTAGACTCCATTCTAGAGATACAGACGTTTCCTATGGCTATTTCACCTTTGAGGATTTTTATTTTAAACATACAGTATTTTCTGATGGCTATAATAAAAGTGTCAATAAAATTTAATTAGATAACTTTCTCTTGTTCATATCAGTACTCTAATTTTGCCTGATGTTCTGGCAGTCATTTTTAATATGTATATATCCAAACAGACAAGAGACTTCAATTTTTAATATATAGTAAGATCTCCAAGACCAAGATAATCATGATGGTGTGATCACTCACCTAGAGCCAGACATCCTGGAATGTGAAGTCAAGTGGGCCTTAGAAAGCATCACTATGAACAAAGCTAGTGGAGGTGATGGAATTCCAGTGGAGCGATTTCAAATCCTAAAAGATGATGCTGTGAAAGTGCTGCAGTCAATAGGCCAGCAAACTTGGAAAACTCAGCAGTGGCCACAGGACTGGAAAAGGTCAGTTTTCATTCCAATCCCAAAGAAAGGCAATGCAAAGAATGCTCAAACTACCGCACAATTGCACTCATCTCACATGCTAGTAAAGTGATGCTCAAAATTCTCCAAGCCAGGCTTTAGCAATATGTGAACCATGAACTTCCATATGTTCAAGCTGGTTTTAGAAAAGGCAGAGGAACCAGAGATCAAATTGCCAACATCTGCTGGATCATGGAAAAAAGCAAGAGAGTTCCAGAAAAACATCTATTTCTGCTTTATTGACTATGCCAAAGCCTTTGACTGTGGATCACAATAAACTGTGGAAAATTCTGAAAGATGGTCAGACCACCTGACCTGCCTCTTGAGAAACCTATATGCAGGTCAGGAGGCAACAGTTAGAACTGGACATGGAACAACAGACTGGTTCCAAATAGGAAAAGGAATATGTCAAGGGTGTATACTGTCACCCTGCTTATTTAACTTATATGCAGAGTACATCATGAGAAACGCTGGGCTGGAAGAAGCACAAGCTGGAATCAAGATTACTGGAAGAAATATCAATAACCTCAGATATGCAGATGACACCACCCTTATGGCAGAAAGTGAAGAGGAACTAAAAAGCCTCTTGATGAAAGTGAAAGTGAAGAGAGAAAAAGTTGGCTTAAAGCTCAACATTCAGAAAACGAAGATCATGGCATCCGGTCCCATCAGTTCATGGCAAATAGATGGGGAAACAGCGAAAATAGAGTCAGACTTTATTTTGGGGGGGCTCCAGAATCACTGCAGATGGTGATTGCAGCCATGAAATTAAAAGATGCTTACTCCTTGGAAGAAAAGTTATGACCAACCTAGATAGCATATTCAAAAACAGAGACATTACTTTGCTGACTAATGTCCGTCTAGTCAAGGCTATGGTTTTTCCAGTGGTCATGTATGGATGTGAAAATTGGACTGTGAAGAAAGCTGAGTGCTGAAGAATTGATGTTTTTGAACTGTGGTGTTGGAGAAGACTCTTGAGAATCCCTTGGACTGCAAGGAGATCCAACAAGTCCATTCTAAAGGAGATCGGCCCTGGGATTTCTTTGGAAGGAATGATGCTAAAGCTGAAACTCCAGGACTTTGGCCACCTCATACGAAGAGTTGACTCATTGGAAAAGACAGATGCTGGGAGGGATTGGAGGCAGCAGGAGAAGGGGACAACAGAGGATGAGATGGCTGGATGACATCACCGACTTGATGGATATGAGTTTGAGTGAACTCCGGGAGTTGGTGATGAACAGGGAGGCCTGGCGTGCTGCGATTCATGGGGTTGCAAAGAGTCGGACATGACTGAGTGACTGAACTGAAATGAACTGAAGATCTCTAATGAACTTTAAATTTCCTTAAAAAAGGCCTTATCACTTCTCGGTATTTAGGTTAACAGCAAGTGTAAAAAATAGCTCATGTGCAGAAGTGACTTAATAGATGAATTTTTGAAAACATCTCTGTTAGGCATCTGTGTGAAATTTTAATCAACCGTGTTTCATTGTTTGAAATAGCCTTACAATGAATGTTCTGGTGAAATATAGACACAACTCCTTTCATAATATTAATAACAATCAATTAATTTGCAATTTTTATCACATTTAAATTTGAGCATTTAATGTTTTGTTAAAAAATGACACCTTAGAGGGCAAAGACAGAGCATTCACTTCTGCGCCCCATCACTAAACTCAGCATCTAACATGTAATGGGAATGATTATTGTTTAATTAAGTTTAATTCTGACAAGGGTGAGCTAAGTTTACATTGGCATTAAAAACAGAAAGATAATTGCTATGAAAATTAATAATGGCAGGCATGGGAATATTCATTGTAGCATATAGAACCAACTGTTCTCAAGTACTTGAGAGACTGTTATTATGATACAAATATTTGACCCACTAACTGTCAACTATTCATTCAGTTCAGTGGCTCAGTCTTGTCCAGCTTTTTGCGACCCCACGAATCACAGCATGCCAGACCTCCCTGTCCATCACCAACTCCTGGAGTTCACCCAAACTCATGCCCATTAAGTCAGTGATGTCACCTAGCCATCTCATCCTCTGTCGTCCCCTTCTCTCCCTGCCCCCAATCTCTCCCAGCATCAGGGTCTTTTCCAATGAGTCAACACTTTGCACGAGGTGGCCAAAGTATTGGAGTTTCGTTTTCAACATCAGTCCTTCCAATGATCACCCAGGACTGATCTCCTTTAGAATGGACTGGTTGGATCTCCTTGCAGTCCAAGGGACTCTCAAGAGTCTTCTCCAACACCACAGTTCAGAAGCATCAATTCTTTGACACTCAGCTTTCTTCACAGTCCAACTCTCACATCCATACATGACTACTGGAAAAACCATAGCCTTGACTAGATGAAACTTTGCTGGCAAAGTAATGTCTCTGCTTTTCAATATGCTATCTAGGTTGGTCATAATTTTTCTTCCAAGGAGTAAGTGTCTTTTAATTTCATGGCTGCAGTCACCATCTGCAGTGATTTTGGAGCCCCCAAGAGTAAAGTCTAACACTATTTCCGCTGTTTCCCCATCTATTTCCCATGAAGTGATGGGGCTAGATATCATGATCTTCATTTTCTGAATGTTGAGCTCTAAGCCAACTTTTTCACTCTCCTCTTTCACTTTCATCAAGAGGCTTTTTAGTTCCTCTTCACTTTCTGCCATAAGGGTGGTGTCATCTGCGTATCTGAGGTCATTGATATTTCTCCCAGCAATCTTGATTCCAGCCTGTGCTTCTGCCAGCCATTCATTACAATTCATTAAATAGAGGGAGGGCAAAGAGACTCCCCATGAACTTCACTCATCAGTGGCCATGGGACATGAAGTTAACCAAAAGTGAAACCTCTCTGTCCCCCGTAGACACCACCATGTTTGCCGAGAAGCACAGCTGCCTACAAGAATTTTTCATCCTGGTTCCCTTTCCTTTCATTCTTTTCCCCTGCATTTTTTGTTTCTCTAAATCTGTGAAGTCTGTCTTCAGTTTTGCAGTGCTCAGGGAACAACTGCCCTGTTCAACGTGGTTTTCTCTTTCACTTTTCTTCCCCAAAGCATCAAGCTTAGCACTCACAAATATTTTATCTAATTTATAGTATCTTTCATCTTGAGACATATTTTCATGACTTTAAATAATTTCATTCCTTTTCAGTCCATAAGGATTGCTTTATAGAGGCCTCAGCAGGTCACTTCCCAGACCCATCCCTCTCCTTCCCTGGTTCAGAGCTGCCTTGAGTCACACCTTGACAAGATTGATGGGGTGAATACATGGTTGTGAGGATGTGACATCACCTGTCTTAGTCTCAGTTTACAAATCTGTAAAATGGAAATAAAGTGCCTTTCTCTCCGAATCTTTATGAGTGCCAGACGAGATGATTTATGGAAGTGTTGCCTTGACTTTTTAAACTCTATGGAAAACCAGACATTATTAAAAAATATTTATTTTTAATTGGAGGATAATTGCTTAATAAGTTGCATTGATTTCTGCCACGTATCAGCATGAACCAGCCATAGGAATACATGTACCTCTCTCTTGAACCTCCCTCCCACCTCTTACTCCATGCCACCCCTCTAGGTTGTCACAGAGCACAGGGTTTGAGCTCCATGCATCAAACAGCAATATCCACTGGCTATTTGAAACATATAAAAACAGAGATTTTAACATTGTTGTTAAGGGATATGGCCTTCATTCCTTGGACTGCAGAGCCTCCAGGTGTCAGGAGCTCCTTTGTGGAAAACGTTTGATTGATGGTGTGATTTGCTGCCTCTGGATGCAGAGCCTCTGTGGGGGAAGGTGGTCTCTGGGCAGGTGTGTGACCAGGGAGGCATCAACTATGTGTGAGAACTCGGTCTCTGGGGAGGGTCAGCAGAGAGGGGCTTTGGGCAGAGTCATCAGTGAGGGACCCGCTGAAACAGAGACCTGCCCACAATCAGGACACAGGGTCAGCGTCAGAGTTAGAGAAAGAGACAGGTCGGCAGGAGGGAGATGAGTGGTTACCTAGCAACCAGGGAAGAACCCAGGGTGCATGGAGAGCTGAGGTCCAGCCGACTGAGGTCCCACATTAGAAGATGGACCACCCCTGCTGCGTCTCCCCTGCCCCCAGCAGACGTGGTTCCTCGGAGGCCCTTGTGGGGCTCCTAGACATGGGGAGGGGACCTCCCCTTTTGGAGACCTGACAGTGACCAGCATGAATGCCCATCGGGGCAAACTGATGGAAAGATGGGTGGTGGCACGCTGTGGTCAGGATGCAGAGCAGCTCAGTCAGAAGCAGGGAGCAAGCAGGGGATGTAGGTGGGCTGCCCAGACAGAGATGCTCAGATAAAAGGCTGTGACAGAAGCCGCTTTGAGAAGGTGCTGGCCGGAAGAGGTCTGCGTCATTGTCATCAAGAACCGTTTGGACTGGATTCAGAATCGTGTAAGAACGAGAACATGTTCTACTCAGATTTTCTGTTTATTTACTTGTTTATCTCTTCTCCATAGAGCTAGGTCTCTGAGCTTTAGTTTTCTTATTTTTGAAATGTAGGCATTAGCCTAATTTCTGTAATACGGTACAGAATAAACTGAATCAAGAATATACGTGACGAGCTCAGAAAAGGCCACAGTTTATCTTAATAATAGATGTTGAGAATGTGTATATATTTTATATATAAATTCATTTTTAGTTTGTGGAGGGGTCCCCAAACCTCAGACTTTCTGAAGTCACATTTTTTAAAATAGACATAATAACCACATACCGTAAAGTTGCCTTTATAAACAATTCACTCTTTTTAAGAACAGCAGTAAGAACAGTGATAAATTGTGAAATTGTCACCACTATTTCACCAAAAAAACTCTGGGATGTTTTTATCACTGACTCAAGAAACCTCATACACAAAAGCTGTTCTCTACCCTCCCTACCTCCACCTGGCAGCCCCTGGCAACCACTAGCCTACATTGTGTCATGGTGGATATTCCTATTCTAGATATTTCAAGCAAATAGAATTGTATACCCTGTGGCCTTTTGTGTCTGGCTTCTTTCACTTTATATAATATTTTCAGGCTTTATCCATGCTGTATGTAGCGTGTGTCAATACTTCATTCCTTTTTGTGGCTGAATGATATTCCACTCTATGGACAGATCACTTCTGTTTATTCATTTATCAGCTAATGGGTTGTTTCCACTTTTTAGCTATTCTGAATAATGCTGCTATGAATATTTTTGTACAAGTTTTCCTGTTGACATAAGTTTTCAATTCTTTTATGAATGTACCTAGGAGTTAAATTACTGGGTCATGTGGTAACTGCATTTTGAGGAGCCGACAAACTATTTTTACGAAGTGGCTGGTCCATTTTACATTCCCACCAGCAACATACAAGAGTTGAAACTTTTCCGTATCACCCCTAACAGTATTCATTGTTTTTCTTTTTGATTATAGCCATCCTAGTGGATAGTAAGTGACATGCTATTGATAGTGTAGTCTAGATTTGCATTTTTCTCATGACTGAAGATGTTGAGTGTCTTTTCATGTGCTTATTAGCTATTAATATTTGTATGTCCCTGGAGAAATGTCTATTGATATACTTTGCTCCCTTTCAAATTGGACTTTTGTTTAATGTTGGGTTGTATGTACTCTTCATATATTCTAGACACAAGTCTCAGATCAGACTTACGAATCGCAAATATTTCCTCCCTTTCTGTGTATTGCCTTTTGCTCTCTAGATGGTGTCCTTTGAAGGTCAAAAGTCTGTCATTTTAATAATGTCCAGTTGATCTGATTTTTTTTCTTTTGTCACTTGTGCGTTTGGTGTCATATCTGAGAAACCATTGTCTAACCCAAGGTGAGGAGAATGTATGCCTTTATTTTCTTCTATTAATGCTAGAATTTGGTTCTCACGTCTGACCCGTTTTGAGTCTGTTTTTGTGTGATGTGAGATATGGGTCCATCTTCATTCTTTGGCATGTGATGTCCAGCTGTCCAGCACCTGTGTGGTCCTGCACACATCTGCTTCCCTAGCAGCCTTACACACCTCCACCCCGCCCTCCAGCCCGTTTCCACTGTAATTAGCACCCAGTTCCTGGCCCTTAGCGAAGAAGGCTCAGGGTTTGTCCCCTGGACAAACCGGTGACCAAAGTGCCTTAAAAAGTTTGCTCTAGCACGTGTTGAAATCTAGCCCTCAGATTTCACTGAGATGGAAATCTCTGCATGAAGATAGCAAGTTGTTCAGTGAATTTTCCGAGAATGTTGAAGGATTCTGAGCTGGGGTAGTACAAATCAAAGTTCAAGGTCAGGCCAGCTGGAGAATTTAAATAATCCTCTGAATTTCTCCTTTGGTTGTTGATAAGAGTCTGGAAACATTTCCTCCTAGGTCTGTTCCCTCCACCTCGACACTGAGACATTTCGATTACATCAGAGACTCCTGGAGCCCAAATCAAAGGTGGAAAAACTTGAGTATCACAGTTTCTTCACTGTGTTAAAATGATTGCTAGACTTTGATTAAAAAGTCCTTTGGGGAACTTCTCTGGTGGTTCAGTGGTTAAGATTCCGTGCTTCCACTGCTGAGGGACATGGATTTAATCTCTGGTTGGGGAACTAAGATCCCTCCTGTCTCAGCATGGCCAAGAAAAAAAAAGTGCCTTGGATTTTAATGGGAGTCATGCAGATGAGGCAAAAATGTGTATTTTTGACTTCAACATGTAGCTAATATAAAAATCATTGTTCAGTCGCTCAGTTGTGTCCAACTCTTTACAACCCCACGGACTGTAGCATGCCAGGCTTTCTTGTCCTTCACTGTCTCCTGGAGTTGGCTCAAACTCATGTCCACTGAGTCGACGATGTCATTAGTGATCTCATATATTTCTAACTATGTTTTCAAAGTCTGGTTTGTATCTTTATATTGTTGTTGTGTTGATTTCCAGTTGCTCTGTCCTGTCTAACTCTCTGCGACCCCATGGACTGTAGCTCTCTAGGCTTCTCTGTTCATGGAGGCCTCCAGGCAAGAATACTGGAGTGGGTCACCTTTTCCTTTTATGCATATCTGACTTTTTGTGAGCCCATGGACCATACGGTCCATGGAATTCTCCAGGCCAGAATACTGGAGTGGGTAGCCTTTCACTTCTCCAGGGGATCTTTCCAACCCAGGGATCGAATCCAGGTCTCCCACATTGCAGGCAGATTCTTTACCAGCTGAGCCACAAGGGAAGCCCCCTGTTGTGCAAAGCTCTTATCAATTCAAAGCAGCCTCATTTCAAGTGCACCCTAGCCTTGTGTTTCTAATGGCTACCATTTTGGACTAGAATCTCCATAAACATGGGAAACAATTTTACAAAACCAACCAAAGTGCAGGAATTATAATGTCATCAGCCATAGATAGTTAGAGCCAAGCAAAGGATGGATATTTTCATCCAGTAGAAGGGCACTCCTTTTAGGTTTGTGCTACAAGATCTCTTCACTGGCCTTAAGAAGTCCTTTTGGGGAGGGTGGTGACTCAATTCTGTGAGAGAGCCCAAGTTAGAGGTAACTTTTAGGAAATTATACTGAAGTGCAAAGTGGTGCTAAAACAAGTTTCCTTTACATATTTGCAGAATTTCCAGATAACTATTCTGTTCTCTTCTGAAGAGATTTTTTAGAGCTTCTGGCAGTTTTTATTTTTTTCTTCCAGCTCTTGTTGGGATTTTTTTTTATAGACCCTAAGTTGTTCATAATAAGCCACCCACTTTCAAATAGGTTCTCTCTGGTGCATCTGTTCCTAGCTGGTAGCAGTGAACAAATTCGAGTTTAGAAACACTGTGAGAAATGTTAAACACTAGCATTTGGTGGAAGCAGGTGCCACGAGACCGACGTGAATGTCAGTAGTTGCAATTGATAGGGGGTTCTGGGGAAACATTCATTTGGCCTCTGCTTAAAATTCTGGGAAGGGTGGCATAATATCCATGTGATTTCCCTTCAAGTTTCAGCTTTGGAAATATATCCCCAAAGCTGTGTGAATCTCTGATGAGGGCCAAGACCATATTGGCTGTTTTTTTTTTTTTTTTTAAATCTCCCCCACCCTCTTCTCTCTTTTCTCCATGTTGTCTAGCATTTCTGCATTTACGATTCCATTGTGCAGAATCTCACTTCGTCTTAGAGGTTAATTCTACTTTACCTGACTCTAATGATGATTCCAGAATTAAGAACACAGGGAGAGAAGTGGCCACACCATTACCTAACCTATCACCTGGAGAAGAGGTACCTTTCAAACTGCAGATCTATTAGAACCAAATAATGAAGTCTTTGTTTCTATCACATGCTGTTGGCCCTGTAAGCTTCCTAGCATGATATGTGAGCAGGGTTGCCAGGTGAAATACAGGATGCCATGTCAAATGTGAATTTCAGACAAAAAAAATGAAAAAAAAATTAATATAAGTGCATCCCAAATACTGCATGAGGCACCTTATACTTTAAACACTGATGGCTGCTCACCTGAAACTCAAATTTAAATGGGTATTTTGAATTTTTATTTACTAAATCTGGTAGCCCTATATACAAGGCCAGCCTACACTCCGGCATTGGTTCCTAGGTCTTAATCTTGTACGTGCCTTCCATACTAAACCAGTGGCTGTCTTTAGGCAGTGTTCTTTGCAACCATTGTGTCTTTGTTTCTACACTGAGGCAACAAACGTATTAAGCATCTACTAAGGGTACTGATGGGAGAAGGCAATGGCACCCCACTCCAGTACTCTTGCCTGGAAAATCCTATGGACGGAGGAGCCTGGTGGGCTGCAGTCCATGGGGTTGCTAAGAGTCGGACACGACTGAGTGACTTCATTTTCACCTTTCACTTTCATGCACTGGAGAAGGAAATGGCACCCCACTCCAGTGTTCTTGCCTGGAGAATCCCAGGGACGGGGGAGCCTGGTGGGCTGCTGTCTGTGGGGTCACACAGAGTCAGACACGACTGAAGTGACTTAGCAGCAGCAGCAAGGGTACTGATGATACAACATGAATAAGTCTTGGCTGCTATTTTTTTTTTAAATTTTGTTATTGGAGTATAATTGTTTTACAATATTGTGTTAGTTTCTGCTGTGCAACAAGATGAAGCAGCTATAATTATACACATGTCCCCTCCCTCTTGATCCTCCTTCCCATTCCACCCCTCATCTCACCCCTCTAGGTCATCACAGAGCACCAAGCTGAGCTCCCTGTGGTCTACATTGACTGTTATTATTAAGAGGCTCACAGTATAGTAAGAGGAAGCAGACTCATACATAAGTCAGAGAAACACAGTGTCTTATGGGCTACAAATAATTGTCTGCAGAGACTGTCGTGAAGACAAAGGAGGGAGGAGTTCATTCCACTTGGGGCTATATGGATATAGAGATGACCTTTGAGTGAATCTCGAGGAATTGAGAAGCTATTCATCAGGGACCTTGGCTGGGAGGACTTTACAGAAGAAGCATCTCAAGCAAAGGCCAAACTTGGGGCATCCTGGGGTGTCTTACAAGCTGCAAACAATCCAATGGGACTGTAGGGTGGGATCTGAGAGTGAGGCTGAGTTGAAGCTACAAAGCGGGTAGAAGGCAGGGGGTACGCCCCTGAGAGTCTTTCAAGTCATACTGAGGAATTTAGATGTTTTCTGGTAGTCAGTTGCAGTTTCTACAGTTTCAACCCCAAATTCCCTTTGTAAGCTCTTATTCACAGTTCCTCCTCAGCTGTCAGGAAACAAGCCTCCTTGGGAATTGTCCCAGCAAACCCAACGGAGCCATTATGCTTCCTGCAGGTGACTCTGCTGTGGGCTCATCCCCATCGGTGTGTGACAGTCACCAGGTCACATGTGCTGCCCGGGACTGAGGGCCTCCTCAGAGGCAGGAAGGGACTCTTTCCATCCCTGTCACCATAGCCTAGCAGAAGGCCCAGCAAATAGGTGGCACTTGTGGAAGGAAAAAAATAAAGCAGCTCTTGTTCCTCTGTAGTTCCACAATCTAACAGACATATACCAAGACATATACCATTAACCAAGGCGGGGAGCTAGTGTGTTAGTGCCCTAGGGCTGCCCTATTAAAATACCACAGACTGGGGCTTCAATGACAGAAATTTATTTTCTTGCAGTTCTTATGGTTAGAAATCTGAGATTAAGTATCAGCGGGGTTGGTCTCTCTTTGCTTGTTGTTGGCCATCTTCTCCTGATGTCTTCGCATCATTGCCTGTCTGTGTGTGTCCTAATCTCATCTTGTTATAAGGACATCAGTAACTGTGGGGAAAAAACTGAAAGTGTTGGTTGCTCATTCTCCTTGAGACCCCATGGACTATATAGCCCACCAGGCTCCTCCATCCATGGGATTCTCCAGGCAAGAATACTGGAGTGAGTAGCCATTCCCTTCTCCAGGGGATCTTCCTGACCCAGGGATTGAACCCATGTCTCCCGCATTGCCAGCAGACTCATTAACATCTGAGTCACCAGGGAAACCCAATATTGGATTAGGAAGTATCTCAAAGAGTTTAATTACCTCTTTAAAGACTCTCTCTCCAATTATAGCTACATCTTAAGGTACTGAGGGCTGGGGCTTCACCATATGAATTTGGGGAGATATAATTAAGCTCGTAGCAGATAATGTGGAAAAGGAAATGTAAGCAAGGCACAGCCCTGTTCTGAAATTACTCACAGTCCAGCCCAGTTACAAATCCATGACTTGTTTGTTCTTATGAAAGTATGTAAAATTGGTATATTTAAACGTGCTTTACATAAGATGGTCACATCTCTTGTGTTTAATTATATTGCAGGATAGGCATGTTTCACTGAGGAATAGTTCCCGTGTGTAGTGTAAGACAGAGAATATAGATTGCCACTAGGGGCTTCGCTGATGGCTCAGTTGGGAAAGAATCCCACTGCCAATGCAGGAGACATGAGTTTGAACCCTTGGAGGAAGAAATGACAACCCACTCCAGTATTCTTGCCTGGAAAATCCCATGGACAGAGGAGCCTGGCAGGCTGCAGTCCATGGGGTTGCAAAGGGTCAGACACGACTTAGTGACTGAGCACTGTCATCTAACAAATGTAACTGAGATACTGAATTAAGCCCTCTGCTTCCTCATTTCTAAATAAGATAATAGCATCCAATTCATAAGATTCACTGAAAAATTAACTGAGAGAAAACTTATCAGTCCTTTGTGAACTGCCATGTGTTATAAACCACCAGGACAGGATGTCATTTGAAATACTAATTGGTGCTTCTTTGTGTATTTCATCCCGTAATAACCTCTGTGCTGCTCCCAGGCCCCAGCTAGTCTAACTTCAGTTGTTGCCGCAAAGAAGGAACTTACATCAAAGAGCAGAAGGGGACAGTGCTTTATTCTAACTCTTTGGTTTCAAATACCAGGCCTTTACAGTAACGGGAAGGATCCATAGCAGAGACATTAAGGCAAGAACGTGCCAAGTCTGAGGACATGAAGACCCTGAAAATGGGTTCCCGAAGGAGGACAGTTAAACGAGAAGTAAAAAGACAAAGCTTCAATACTTTGGCCACCTGATACAAATTTCTGACTCATTGGAAAAGACTCTCATGCTGGGAAAAATTGAAAGCAGGAGGAGAAGGGGCCGAGAGAGGATGAGATGGTTGGATGGCATCATCGACTCATGCTCAACCCCATTCTCACAGCAAGAAAATGAGGTTTAATCCAATCTAACTCAGTCATTCAATATATTTCTAGCACTTTCCTTCTAAAGTAGAAATTGTATTTCCCATCTTGAAGGTGAGGAGCCTGATGGTATTTGCATCATATACTAGAATTGGTGTCCTAAGAGGTCCTCACCTCAAGGACCAAAGGTGGGTCCCATCCTGTGAGGCATATTAGCACCAAGTGAAATGGAGTGAAAGTCGCTCAGTCGTGTCTGACTCTTTGCAACTGCATAGACTATACAGTCCGTGGCATTCTCCAGGCCAGAATACCGGAGTGGGTGGCCTTTCCCTTCTACCCAAACCAGGGATCAAAACCAGGTCTCCTGCATTGTGGGCAGATTCCTTACCAGCTGAGCCACCAGGGAAACCCAAGAACACTGGAGTGGTTAGCTTATCCCTTCTCCAGCAGATCTTCCAGAGTCAGGAATTAAACCAGGGTCTCCTGCATTGCAGGTGGATTCTTTACCAACTGAGCTAACAGAGACTCCCCTCTCAGCACCAAGGGGACCCAAGAACTTGCACTGATGGAATGAGGGGGCAGAGAAATTGAATGATTGTGTACAAGTTGGAAAATATAAATTCTAATGACCCCTAGTCCCATTTCCTTGGTGTAGGGAAGTGAGAAGAATGCAAACCTGTAAGCAAACACTATGACTCATCTCACACCATCACTGGGATCAGGCTGCGTGAAAACAGTGGAGCAACAAAACATGGGCTTTGGACCCAAGGGTAACTGTACACATCTGACTCTACCACTGACCAGCTGTGTCCCTGGAGAATCTGGACCCCAAGTCTGTGTTTCTCAGGTGAGCAGTGGGCATGATCAGGCTTCAGAGTGTTGAATTGAGACTGTCTGACGCAGGGAAAGGCCTGGGATAGCACATGTCAGATATAAGAGCTTCACTGATGGGCACCTCCAAGCTGTGCTAAGTCCACTGCCACCAAAAGGGCTTACTTGCACGAGACTGACTTAACCACTCGACTGGGAATAGATCTACCCTGATCCTCTTGGGGCTAACAGCCATTAAGCTCTGACAGGCCACAGTGTGTGAACGAAGACTGAGACATGTAACGTGTGCGGCTGAGCGCGCCCATCCCCGGAGACATCGCTAAGGTTTGCACTGCGGCTGCCAAGCACTGCCATTTATTCCTGCTGGAACCAGAGCTGGCGGAGAATCCAACCTCCTTGCAAGCACTTTAGATTCCTTGGAAGAAAGGATCACTGGAGAATATTAATATAAACTGTTGTTATAGACACCCGCCAAAGTCGCCTTTTTATTTTGTATCGCATCAGAGGTTGTAAAGTGAAGCCTTCCAGGAAATATGCAGTTGACTGGCTTTGATTCATCCCCACAATGATTAGTGAAACTGGGGTTTCAGTGTCTGTTTGGATGTGTGTTTTTATATACCTGACATGGCACACCCGAGGGAGTTAACCTAGGGTTACCACTGCCTCTCAAGGGGTGATGATAAGAAAGGAGAGCTGAGTATAGACATAGCTTCACATGTATGAGCTTTGATGGTGGGGATGTTTTGGGATTTGGAGAAGGGTGGGTGCAAAGAAGTCTTCCTTCCAACCCCGTTAAGGTCTGCACCGAGGGATGCATTCTCTCCTTCTTGCTCACCTTGAGGGCAGGACGTGCCTTTCTGCACCCTGCCAGGCTGTGTTCTCTGCCATTGTTCCCTGGTCTCGAGATGCTCTCGGCTCCTAGCAGCTCCTTCTCCATGTTTGCTGTGTGTGTGTTTGTCTTTCTGGGATGAAGTTTGTTTTTCAAGCTCTGACAGACTGGCAAGGCAAACAAGGTTGCCATTTTTGTTTTGTTTTGTTTTTATGAGCATGGCAATTTTTAGCCCTTTGAAAACAATCCTGAGACTGGGGAGGTTATAATTTGGGACGCCATGTGTACAGGCACACGCTCAAATCTTATTGTGGCTGAGAGAACGATGTGAAGGGAGGAGGTGGAAGACAGATTAATGCGGGTGATTTATCAATTGTGAAGGGACCGAGCTCTTGACAGAATTAAAAGATGAGAGAACAGAATTTTAGGGAACATTTTGAAAAATCAATTTTGAAGAATATGTGTATGCCTGAATATACATATGCATATAGAATGCATAAGTACTCATTGCATCTCACATAGATACCTACCTCCTGCTCATAGATGTCAGGTTTCTGGCAATCTGGTCTTTCTGGAATCCACAGAATTAAGGAGAAGAGGGTCTCTGAGCATAGCAATTAGCTACCTCAAATCGGCTACCTCAAAGTTGTGAAATAGACATGGACACCAGTGGTGGAAAGGAGGGTGGGATGAATTGGGAGATTAGGACTGACATATACATCTTGGATGACTCAGTGGGTAAAGCATCAGCCTGCCAATGCAGGAGGCATGGGTTCGATCCCTGGGTTGGGAAGATCCCCTGGAAGAGGAAAATGGCAACCTACTCCAGGATTCTTGCCTGGAAAATCCCACAGACAAAGGAGCCTGGCAGGCTGTAGTCCAAAGGGCTGCAGAGTCAGGCATGACTGAGTGACTGAGCATGTTATGCAGGTTTATCTATAAAACAAACAGATAACTAATAAGAACCTACTATGGAGCACAGGGAACTCTACTCAGTGCTCTGTGGTGACAAAGACGTGATACACATACCCCTATAACTGATTCACTTTACAGCACAAACTAATGCAACATCACAAAGCAAGTAGACCCCAATAAAAAAGACACGTGGGGGACACCAAGATCTTGTTTTTGTAAATATGAGAAACGGAGAGTCCATGACTTGCTTCCAGTGAGAGATACGTGACAAGACAGAACCCAGAGGAAATCTAGTCTGTGTCCAGAGCCCGGGTGAGTCTAGAAGCCCCGTCCTGGGAGTGGTCCTGAGAGGAGCAGAAGCTCTGAAAACTCATCAGACGCAGGTGCAGACACCAACTTTTACATCTAGGTATCAGCAACTGAGCCTTCTGAAAGGAAGGTTATTCAGAAGAGCATCTTGTATCTGGACACAGACAGTGGTGTCTTTTTGGTTTTGTTTTGTTTTTACTTTTTTAATTGAAAAATAATTGCTTTACAATGTTGTATTGATTTCTGCCATATAAAAAAGTGAATCAGTCATAATTGTATACACACACACACACACACACATATATATATATATATATATATATATATACTGTTCTTAGTTGCTCAATCATGTCTGACTCTTTGTGACCCTATGAATCGTAGCCTTCCAGGCTCCTCTGTCCATGGGGATTCTCCAGGCAAGGATACTAGAGTGGGTTGCCATGCCCTTCTTCAGGAGATCTTCCCAACCCAGGAATCAAACTGGGGTCTCCTGCATTGCAGGAGATTTCTTTTTTTTTAATTTTTAAGTTAAATTTATTTATTTTAATTGAAGGCTAATTACTTTACAATATTGTACTGGTTCTGCCACACATCAGTATGAATCCGCCACGGGTGTACACGTGTTCCCCATCCTGAACCCCTCTCCCACCTCCCTCCCCATACCATCCCTCCGGGTCATCCCAGTGCACCAGTCCCAAGCATCCTGTATTGAATCTGGACTGGTGATTTGTTTCTTATATGATATTATATTTGTTTCAATGCCATTCTCCCAAATCATCCCACCCTCTTCCTCTCCCACAGAGTCCAAAAGACTGTCCTATACATCTGTCTCTTTTGCTGTCTTGCATACAGGGTTATCGTTACCATCTTTCTAAATTCCATATATATGTGTTAGTATGCTGTATTGGTGTTTTTCTTTCTGGCTCACTTCACTCTGTATAATAGGCTCCAGTTTCATCCACCTCATTAGAACATTAAAACAGGAGATTTCTTTACTACTGAGCTACCAGCAAAGCCCCATCTACATGCACGAGTGTGTATATACGTATGTATCCCGTCGCTCTTTATCCTCTCCCCCATCCCACGCCCCTAGGCCGTCGCAGAGCCTCAGGCTGGGCTCCCTGTGCTGAACAGCAGCTTCCCACTGCTGCTCCCTGTTTCACACGTGGCAGTGTCTATATGTCAATGCTACTTCTTCAACTTGCCCTCCGCGTCCCCTTCTGCGTCCACATGTCTGTCGTCTACCTCTGTATCTCCATTCCTTCCCTTCAAATAAGTTCATCTGTACTGATTCTTTAAGGATGACTGTGGCGTCACGTGTCATTTAGAAAGAAAATTAACAATTTGTCTTAGCTTCAGTTCATGTTTTTAAAATAAAGGTACTGTGAGTTTGCTACATATTTTTCCTTGGACATGATTATACGTGACAGCTCTTTACGGGTGTGAGTCATGTGCATTTGCAGTCATGTTGGTTCAAGTCTTTTTATAAGTCTTGTCTTTGCCATCATCCTGATCTTTCGGTGACTGGTCAAGTTACACTTTAAAGGTGGACATCCCTGAATTCTCACAGCCACAGATCTTGGCTGGAAACTGATCACAGGACACGTCTTAAACTTTAGCAAACAGAGGAGAGTAGCTGTGAGAGTATTTAAGAGCTAAGCATGAGGAGATGATGTGAAGTACTGATCTTTGAAAGGAGCACAGGAAACAAATTGAAACCCCATCTTCCCTTTGGTTGCAGCTCACAGCTTCTGAATCCCTAAATGACATAAAGACATCTGTGAGCTTGATCACTGAATCCCTGGTTACCTAAGGATGCGGATTTGGTCTGAAATGGTGTTAAATGGCAAATCTGTGATAAACGTAAATATCAAATGTGTCATTTTGATGTATATGACTGATAATTAGATTTTAAATTACCCATCTATAGAAAACAGAATCTATAGTGCAACAAGTTTAGTTCAATTATCTCAAGTGGTGCTGTGACAGTCTCTGAACCATCAAAAAAAAAAGTTCTTTTAATTCTACCATTGTTTATAAGAATGTACAGCACTTCTGGTAGGGTTGGGTGTTATAAAACCAAACACACACAGTATAAGACTAACATGAATAAACAGAGTTGAAAGCTGAAGCTCTAATATTTTGGCCCACTGATGCGAAGAGTTGACTCATTGGAAAAGACCCCGATGCTGGGAAAGATTGAAGGGAGGAAGAGAAGGGGACGACAGAGGATGAGATGGTTGGGTGGCATCACTGACTTAATGGACATGAATCTGAGCAAACTCTGGGAGATAGTGGGGGACAGAGGAGCCTGGAGTGCTGCAGTTTATGGGATTGCAAAGAGTCAGACATGATTTAGTGACTGAAGAACAGCAAAGCTCTTAGAAGGCGCAGGCTGTGTATGTACACCTCTTATCCAGCACCATGGGCTTTACTCTGGAACATCTAATTACATGAAGTCTTTTGAGTAAGTACTTAATTAGCTACTGAAGTTAGCACTGGAGAAAAATCCCCTCCTCTTTTTTTTTAAACCTTATTCTGTTTAAGCTTTCTTTGGTGCCAATGAACAAATAGTTAAGCAACATCCGTCAATTAATCAGGACCAACTCCTCAATTACTTGGGGTGACTATTGCTGATACTGATATGAGAATGATATTAACTGCAGTGAGGGTATATGTTATGTCCCTTCTCTATCCTAAGCTGTGCAGTTTAAGTTAGAAGGTACAGATAGCTGGTATTCTATAGAACATACTTATTTTCCAATATGAATGTCATATCCATGATAAGAAAGAAGAAATTGGACTGTCGAGCGTATTTTGGAATGTGATCATGGGAGGGAAGCAGAGCATAATATGGAGGTGTTAAATGGCAGATCTGTGATAAATATAAATATCAAATGTGTTATTTTGATGTATATGAGCGATAATTGGATTTTAAATTACCCATCTATAAAGAACAGAATCTATAGTGCAAGAAGTTTAGTTATGAAAATAATTATAAGGAAACGCTCTGTCGGCCTTACATACAATTTAAAAATACATGCACATATATATCGGGAACATTCAAAGTTTCCATTTCCCACCCCCAGACTTCTCAATAAAGTTATTGCAACAAGTTTGTAAGGCATGAAATGAAATCTGTCTTAACCTCTATCTGTTGGTGAAGAGTGAGGATCAGACCAGAATTTCCAACCAATGTTGCAGTCTATAAACTCTTGTTACTGGTGCTTTGTTCAACAGTAGCTTCACGGGCCTATAGGGGCTCCGAGGAAAGTCTCAACCTTGTCACAAAAAGAAAAGATCATACATACAAACACGCATTTATTCATCCTTTTGTTTCTTTATGCAGGACCCATTTGTTGACCATTAGGTACATGCACCCTATAACATTTTCAGTGATGTATTTATTCCTCACGACAACTCTGTGGGGAGAAATACCAGTGTTTCAGGTTGAAGGAAATTGCCTTAGATAATTTGAGAACCTTGGTTAAAGGCATATAGCTTTGAAACGGTAAACCTGAGATTATTTTCTATGCACAAAGCTTCTTGGAGGCACTTTGAAACAGAAAATTCTGCCACCAAAGATTCTGGTCATCTCCAGAAGATTCGACTTCAATGTTTTGGATGAGTTTATGCTTGTTTATTCATGGGGCTTCCATGCTGGCTCAGATGGTACAGAATCTGTCTGCAAAGTAGGAAACCCAGGTTCAATCCCTGGGTGGGAAAGATCTCCTGGAGAAGGGCATGGCAACCCACTCCAGTACCCTTGCCTGGGAAGTCCCATGGACAGAGGAGCCTGGCGGGCTACAGTCCATAGGGTCACAAAGGGTCGGACACAACTGAAGCAACTTAGCATGAAAGCATGCGTGTTTGGTTACGGAGAGGCTCTGGTGGCTCAGCGGTCAAGAATCTCCCTGCAGTGCAGAAGATGCAGGAGACTTCAGTTCGATCCCTGGGTTTGGAAAATTCCCTGGAGAAGGACGTGCAACCCACTCCAGTGTTCTTGTCTGGAGAATCCCATGGACAGAGGAGCCTGATGGGCTACAGTCCAAAGAGTAGCAAAGAGTCAGATACAACCAAATTGACTGTGCATACGCACAGGTAACTTTATTAAATTCTGTTATATGCATTACTAGTAGCTTAAAACTGAGTTTTGGTAAGCATAACCTCTAAGTTTATGTGAATTCAGTCAAGATATCTTAAACGCTAATGGTGCTCTCATTTGTGTTTTGTTCAACGCAAGCCTTGAAGCCTTTATAATGGATAGTGTTTACTTCTGGTGAGAATAAATGAAAACACAGTAAAATACCTCCAAATGGTTTTACGGAAAAGCTATACTGAACTATCATTTGGACAATGGGTGATGAGAATTTTACATAGATTCTTATCAAATGTGTATGTGCAGATCCCAAATTGGAAATAAAGAAGAAGAAGAAAAAAAAACCACAAGTGCAATGCCAACAAAAGTTTATCCAATTTTGCACTCATGACATCTAAGATGAGAAAAATGAAAACAGAAAGCTTTTAAATACAGTTTTCTAAAAATACCTAAGAATATGAGATTTATGCCTATATCAAACCTAAACCATAGGAAAAGACACGAAGGAAAATATTGGCACGTTCCTGGAATATGTGGCAACGTGACATCGACTGGGAATCGATTATGTGGAGGAGAGTGACAGAAAGTATGAAACCCCATTCTGTCAATATTTCTATGAGGTTTTTTTTTTAACAGATTTTATACACTTCCCTGATTCTAGCAACACATTTTCGCTTGTCATTCTAATAGAATTGGTGAAATTGAACAATAACATTGAGTGGAAATGTTGAAAGAGATAATCAAATTGATAATGTGATATAAAAATGGAGGTGAAAAACATCATTTCAAAGGAAGAGACTGTCATAATCTTATGGCCAATATGCTGCAGCATGAGAAACACTATGGAGATAGAAGTGTATGACACGGGATTTAACATTCTGGATAGTAAGGTGAAAGGCAATTTATAAAGTACTGCTTACACGTGGCAAGATATTATTGTAAAGTTAAACCAACTTATCACTTATTATACCTAATGTAATAATATAAGGATCTCCATCTTGAACTCTCTTCTAAGGAAAGATAACCAGCTGTTTGAAATACCAGATCATTATTGGTTCCCATCAGAATGCAGTCAGTCGTATGGAGTGAGAAGAAAAGAAGCGTTTAAAGAGAATGAGACTTGAACGCTGACCGCTCACTCCTGGGTTCTGCAGTGCACAGTTACCTTGTTGAGGCAGAGATAACGGTTAACCTATCTGCATATACTCAGTACTCCATGTAGCATCCAGGCTAAAAGAGGTCTCTAAAGATGTGGAGGGAGTGAATGAATGAACAAATGAAGCATCGAAGCATGCTTTTGCAAAACTGCGAACATGGTAGATGATCTTAGGAACTGTCTGGAAGATGCAAATCTTGTAACCTGGATTATTTCAAGTAGAAAGCACTCCCACAGTGCCAACGTGTTTTGTGATTGTCGCTGCCATATTTGTGACCTCCTCTGATTTTCAGAGACTCCTGGTCTGTGTTTGTCTTCTTACAGTTTGTGTGCTATGCCTTTTGCTTCCTCTGACTTCACTTAATTAACTTTTCTCTGAGTCTGGCCATGAGGTGCTCTCATGTGGAATGAGAATGTAGCTTAGCGTGAATCCCTACCTATATGAAACCATACTGATCTGTTGAATATTCCTCCTTGGAACCCCAAAGACACCCATTGTTTTCACCTGTAATTGGCTGCTCTGCTTCACTTACGCTTATTCATTTACTACTTCATTCATCATCTCGGCTGTTTACTCTGTCATGATTAATGGTGCCTGTGGTAGCTTGTTTTAGCTATTAGGTTCATAGCAAAGAATTCAGAAGTTCTTATAAGCTAGTGACCCTCAAAGGTGAATCTGAAGTTATAAAGTCCTTAAAGGGAGGCTCAAGAGGAGGTTTCTTGTAGGCGCACGACCCTGCCCTTGACTGTCCTGCTACTCACACACTCACATGGTGTGATGTGCTACTAGACAGTATCCACTGAATGCTATATCCCGCTGACCTCACAGCACCAGGGCCAGTCCAGTGAACACAGTCCTAAAGGAAGAAGCCTTGGGCAGGAAGCCAGACTGTGTCTCAGCTGTGCCACTGACCAGCGTGATCAGCTAGGGCAAACCATTCCCCACTTTGGAAAGTCACATGGAGCCTGGAATTGGATGAATAATTTCAGGCGTATTCTAATCCACCCCAATTGCATTGTTTGCCGGGTTTCACTGTGGGGCTAAAACGCTGCTAGTCCAGCAAAAGTGTGATCAAAACTGGGATCACTGAGGGAACAGAGAGTCCCACGACGATCTCTGATACAACAATGGGCAGATTATGTTGAATCTGGACAAATGTCAGAATCATTAGAAGCTCGATGCCGACCCCTCAACCTCCTGGCCCTTCTATTAGTTGTAATGCCCAGGAGCCCTTCCTGGAAGCGGTGTGCTTTCCACGAGCACTTGTTTGCGATGATCTGGAATGGAAGCCGTTGCACTGGGAGGCAGCAAGCAGGATCCAGATGCCACCTGCCTTCCACTCAGCGTGACCATGGGGCATCTGTGCTTCCGTGGTCTCCACTTACTTTGTGAAGACACAGCTTCTAACTTTCACCATCTGTTTGCTGATAGAGAAGCTGATGGGTTGGCCTGGAGAACGCAACCATCATTTCTGGGGAATTTAAGCTGATGGGACTCCAGTTTATCTGATGTAATGGTGGGAGAACAGAGCTCTGAGCCGGCACCCTCGCTGGCCTGCAGGGAAGGCTAACAGGAGGTCACAGGGCTTGAGTTCCAGAGCCTGTGAGGGATAGGACTCCAGGACTGAAGTCCACACTGGAGTTGCCTGGCCCCCTGTGAAGCCCGCTCCATGACAGGTCCATCAGGTGTCCTGGGATGGCCTTTCTCTCTTTTCTCTAAAGAACCAGGGTGGAGGGCTCCTAAGACCATCCATTACTCCCAGAGGTCCTTGGAGCCTTCTGTGATGATAGCCAGAATGACTTGCCATTCACAAAGGCTTCCTTGAAATCTTATCCCATTACCTCTTTCACTTTAAATTTTCAGCTGAAAGAGAATGAGCATCCCTGAGGTGGTGATTTCATTCATTCTCATCAGGGAGGTCCAACAGGCTCTGCTGGTTCCACTTGGAGGCATGGGGAGTCTGCCCTGTTCGGTGGAAAAGGTTCTGCTGGGAGCTGACACACTCCTTTAACTTTTACAAATTGTTCTCCTTATTGGCCCATCAGAAATGATGCTTATTGAATTTTCTCCGGGTAGTCTCTCTACCTGTGACATCTTTCCTGATGGAACAGGAGATTTACTCCAGATCACTGATTCTGCCACTGGAGACAGGCATGGCTGATAGTCCAAATTTGCCAGTGGGACCCTCAGCCTTCCCTCCACACTCCCACTGAGTCAGCATCTCCCAGGGCCCGGCACCTTACCCCATGGACTGAGGTACACCAGGCTTCCCTGGCCTACACTGTCTCCTGGAGTTTGCTCAAGCTCATGTCCATCGAGTCAGTGATGCCATCCAACCATCTCATCCTTTGTCTCCCACTTCTCCTTCTGCCCTCAATCTTTCCCAGCATCAGGGTCTTTCCCCATGAGTTGGCTCTTCACATCAAGTGGCCAAAATACTGGAGCTCCCAGTAGGTATAATGTTTATATATATATGTATATATATATTATGTTTAAAACAAAGTGGATTTAGAAAGTTTGTTGTCATATTTACTGGATTGCTTATGGCAACCCACTGCAGTATTCTTGCCTGGAGAATCCTGTGGATGGAGGAGCTTGGTGGGCTACATTCCACGGGTCGCAAAGAGTCGGACACAACTGAGCGACTTCACTTTCACTTCTAATGAAAAAATACACAGGAAGACTGTGTCTGCCACATCTTTCGCAAGGACAGCTTGGTGTAACGTCCAGATGATGGTCTCAGAGATACCCCAGGGGCAGGGTAGGTGGGCATGTTTCCTTGTAGAGCTGACAGGGAAGGAAGGGCTGTCTTGTTGGTTTACCGTGAGCTGACATCCACCCCTGTGAGCGTGACCTGCAGTTCCCTCCTTGACAGAAAGGCCCAGGCCCGTCAGGAGACCCGCCACGTGCAGGCAAGGTGTGTGCTGTCTGCGTGTGCCTGTCACAGTTGTGTCCTTGGCGTGTGTGTGTGCACCTTGGGCTTCTCCCTCCAGAGGAGAAGGGACTTGACGCATACGAGGGAAACTGAGGCTCGGAGAGGCCCAGGACCTTCCCAGGTCCGTAGCTGGTTCAGGCCGGGCCGTCCCTCCCCGGACTGCTTCCTTCAAGGTGCGCTTCTCACATGTCATCACACACAGCTCCAGGTGAGGGAGTTCACACTACCCTGGGCCGTTCTGTCTCTGCAGAAGGATATTTTGAAAACGAGCACCGTTGTTGTGTCTACACTCCCTCCCGACAGGCTCAGGCTCTGGCTGGTGGCCAATGCCATGGACGGTCCTGCCAGGCCGTGTCCACAGCTGCTCCCAGGGTGGGACCTGGCTGAGGAACCAGGCACCGTCTCCCAGCCCAGCCATCTGGTCGCTCGTACCTGGAGGGAGAGACCCAGGCCACAGGCCTGAGAGCCTGTCCCCCAAGCCCCTCAGAAGACACAGCCAGGACCACCCTCCCCACCTGGAGCCTGAGCCGGCCAGGGCCACGGTCAGCCTGATGCCTGCCCTCTGCCTCCGTCCGGAGTCTGCCCCTCAAGTCCCTGCTGCTGGAGCCCCAGCAGGGCATCATCCTTCGGGCAAACTCTGAAAACGCTCAAGCTGAATAAAACTGTCATCGTTCACGGTTCCTTCTCTTCTTTCTCTGCCATCTGGAGCCTCAACCTGTCCGGCTTGCGAGCCCAGATCTGCGTCCTGTCGGCTCCTGTCAGTCGTCTGCTGAGCCTTCTCATGGGTGGTTCTCCCCCGAGAAGGGATTTGCTGGCTATTTCGGTCCCCTCCCCTGCACGCCGGCGCCCTGAGAAGCTCCTCGCAGCAGCCTGGCTCCCCGGGCACCTCTGCACCTCCCCGCTTCTCCATCTGCTCAGAGGATATTCCTGCCTCTCTGCACTGAGGTAGGGCCGGGCGGGGCCTGTGGGTGCCAGTGGCTGCCTTCTCTGGGCATCACCACTGACACCCTGCCCATCCCAGCGGCCAGGAGGCCATCTGAACTGGGGCTTCCCTACATTTAAACTTGAGGAACAACTGAAAATAGATTAGGATCCAACCTTAACATACGTTTTTAAAATAACGAAAGGAAAACAAGTGGACAAAGATAAAAAACACACAGCAAAATGCTCCTGATCCTAAAGGGTTAAGGCTTTGAGCTACAGATATGCTACCAGTGTGCACAAATCATTGTGTCCTCGTGCAGAGAGAGACAGGTGTATGGGTCAAATCATGTCCCCTAGAAAGAGTTATTGAAGTCCTAACTGCTAAGACCTCAAAATGAGATATTGGAAACAGGGTTGTTGATATAGATTTAATTGGTTGAATTAAAATAAGGCCATCAAGTAAATGGGCCCTGAATCCAATATGATGTGTCCTTATAAGAGGAGGGGAGATTTGGACTCAGGCACAGAGAGGAGACCATGTGAAGACATGGGGAACAAACTGGAAGATTGAGATGGACGTGTGTACACTTCTATATATAAAATGGATAATTAAGAAGGACCTACTGCATAACACAGGGAACTCTACTCAATACTCTGTAATGGCCCATCTGGGAAAATAATTTATAAGAGAGTGGATCTATGTACATGTGTAACTGATTCGCTTTGCTCTATTGCAGAAACGAATACAATATTGTCAACCACCTATTCCCCAATAAAAATTAAAAACAAGAAAAAAGAAAGGGCACAGGCAGAAGGTGGATTTGTACCAACAGAGGCTGAGATGCACATGAGGCGTCACAGCTCAGGGAAGCCTAGAGCTGCCACAGCTGGTAGAGACAAGGGGAGTCCTTTGCAGGCCTCTGTGAGAGACCTCGGATATGCACATGAAACCACCCTTATGGCAGAAAGTGAAGAAGAAATAAAGAGCCTTTTGATGAAAGTGAAAGAGGAGAGTGAAAAAGTTGGCTTAAAGCTCAACATACAGAAAACAAAGATCATGGCATCTGGTCCCATCACTTCATGGCAAATAGATGGATAAACCGTGGAAACAGTGGCAGATTCTATTTTTTGGGCTCCAAAATCACTGCAGATGGTGACGGCAGCCAAGAAATAAGAAGACACTTACTCCTTGGAAGAAAAGTTATGACTAACCTAGACAGCATATTAAAAAGCAGAGACATTACTTTGTCCACAAAGGTCCATCTAGTCAAGGCTATGATTTTCCACTAGTCATGTATGGATGTGAGAGTTGGACTGTAATGAAAGCTGTGTGCCAAAGAATTGATGCTTTCAAACTGTGGTGTTGGAGAAGACTCTTGAGAGTCCCTTGGACTGCAAGGAGATCCAACCAGTCCATCCTAAAGAAAATCAACACCAAATATATATTGGAAGGACTGATGCTGAAACTGAAGCTCCAATATTTTGGCCACCTGATGTGAAGAGCTGACTCATTGGAAAAGACCCTGATGCTGGGAAAGATTGAGGGCAGGAGGAGAAGGGGGCGACAGAGGATGAGATGGGTGGATGGCATCACCCGCTCAATGGACATGAATTTGCACAACCTCCTGGAGACAATGAAAAACAGGGAAGCCTGGCATGCAGCCGTCCATAGGGTCACAAAGAGTCAGACGTGACTTAGTAACTGAACAGCAGCAACAGGCAGAGATACCAGTGAGCTTGTTCTCTAAATGCAAACACATCAAAGAAAGACCCTGTGAGCAGAGTGAAATAACACCATCTACTCACTCAAAAGAAATCTCACCAGAACCCAAGCAGGTTGGCCCCCTGAGCTTGGACTTTCAGCCTCCGGAACTGCAAGAAATACATTTCCGTTGTTTAGGCCAGCCAATCTAGGGCATTTTGTTATGCCAGGCAGAGCTGACTAAGACAGTCATCATTCTCTTGAAATCAGATGTCTCCATGTGCACGTCTACACATTGCTCCTGAGAGCCCCTGCAGCACTCGCTCTGAGCCGAACAGAGCTTTATCAGGGGTCATGTTCACAGAAGCTCCTGAGTACCTGCTCTCTTCCAGCCACTGGGTTAGGTGCCAAGGACCCTGAGACGAGCCCACAAACGAGAGTCCCTGCCTTGTACTGGGAGTTAGACAGTGATCTAAGTTGAATGCCACGTGTCCTCCACCATGTGCCAAGGACCCTGAGATGAGCCCACAGACCAGAGTCCCTGCCTCATACTAGGAGCTGGACAATGATCTATGCTGAATGCCAGGTGTCCTCCAACATGTGTGCTGGGAAAGGACAAGAGCACAGGAACTCCTTACTCAGTCTGCCTTACTGATGGAGAAATAATCAAGAATACCCAGTCTTTTAAAAATGGTTTAGGGGTATACGAGAGTTTCAACCGACAGAAAGTTCAAGAACAGAGTCCCCAAGATCATCCTTACTTCTGACACCATCTGCAAGGTTGGGGAGAATTCCCAAAACTACCTTCAGTTTCAGTGATTCCCTAGAAGGAATCAGAACTCACTGATAGATGTTATCCTTGTATAGTTTATGGAAGGGAAGGAATGCAGAGTATAATCAGTGAAGGGAAAAGATGCGCAGGGCAAAGTCTGAGAGGGTTTCAAGGTAAAGCTCCCATTCCCCTCTCCCCATGGACACAGAATGTGTTACCTCCTGATATGGATACATGACAAGACACAGGGAGTGTTGTCAACAAGGTAAGCTATCTAAGCCCCAGGTTCAGAGCTCTCACTGGTGCTTAAGTAACCATAACTGATTGATCGCCCCTAGATTTAATCTTGGCTTCCAGATCCAGGGTTAGTCTGTGGTCCAAAACTCCACCTACGTCTCATGGTTTTCTTCATGTGTGGCTAGTTTCCATCCTAAGGTGTAGCTGGCCTACCCTCAGGCAAGACTCTTCCCTAATCAATGATGTTCCTAGCAAACATGACAGATTACCTTCTAGAAGCCAAAGGCAAAGGCCGTGCCTATCTTTGTGTGTGTATTAGCTGTTCAGTTGTGTCTGACTCTTTGCAACCCAATGGACTGTAGCCTGCCAGGCTCCTCTTTCGTGTTCTCCAGGCAAGAATAATGGAGTGGGTTGGTGTTTTCTTCTCCAGGTGATCTTCCCGACCCAGGGATCAAACCCGGGTCTCCTGCGCCTATCTTTGGGCAAGACCAAATTCTTTACTCCAAGAGAACATTGTAAGAGCCCATAGTTATAGTGTTCAGGAAAAATTTGACATAGCCTGAAGAACACAATGTGGTGGAAATAATGGTGTATTCAGTGCCAGACAGACCAAGATTTGAGGTGGAGGTCAGCCTGTTGCCAATTGAAAATTCTAGACTGGCCACTTCATTTCTCTGAACCTCAGTTTCTCATCTACAAACTGGAGAAAATGTTTCTATATCAAATTGTGAGATTTGCTTAGAAGCTGATTTTTAAGTGTCTACCATAGTCCTTGGCACCAAACAGGTGGCTAAATAAACAACCTTTCCCTCCCATTTCTTTCTCTCTCTCTGCACCTTACTCCTCCCTGACAAGAAGGGGCTGCTGAGTAGGCAGACACCTCTTCTCGATCTAACAGCTGCTCCTGCCTCCAGTAGGATGGTTCTAACAGGAGAGAGCACTTTTTTTTTTTTTTAAACACACACTTTAAAAAAATCCACTCTCCCGTGCTATGTTAGTGATTTCAACAGCTGTGAGTCAAAAGAAACGATCACAGGGTGTGATTTCCATGGCAACTGCCATGGTTACGGAGGAGAAAGGAAAGGAGCGGGGGAGACTGTCTTGCTGTCCACTTTCCTTCCGTGATGTCCACCCAGTGTCCCTCCACGCTCCCTCCGGAAGGATGACCTGCTTGCTGCTTTTACTGAAATCAACTTTGAGTGATGTTGCTGGGCCACTAAGAGGAAGACTTGGAAGGCTCTGGTTTTCCCTGCCTGTTCTCTCAATTTAGAAAACCAACAATGAGATGAATCACTTCAAGTGGTGATGGCTTTATCACAGGATCTGGATGACCAGCTACCAAGAATGTGGAAGGGCATGGGGAGTGGGCCCGTGGGCGAGGCTTGGGGTGGAGAGCTTGAGGGGGTGGTCTTCTTGAGTTGGAGGTGTGACTCAAGTACGTATTAAGGCTCATCCCACCTCAGTCAAGAATGATCATTTTCAGGCCAGCACCTACGCCCGTGGCAGGATAAGTGCAATAGAATGGATGAAGAAGCAACTGCTACTTCCCGGAGGTCAGGTGCTCATGAAGTAGGCACAAAATGTGACTATTTACCTGTTTGAGATATTTAGTGTAAAAAAAAAAAAATGGATGTAGAAGTGCTTTAAGTCTAGAAAGGATGTCACGTCATTATGCAACTCGGAAGAACATGGGAACCTACCAACCATCATGAAAGCATCTACTGTGCTTAAAAAGGCTCAGCATTGGCTCCACGAGGATTCAGAAAATTGATGTTGCCCGAAGACTTCCATGAACTGGCCTCTGCTTATTCTTCTTTATTTATCTATGTGCTTGTTTTGGCTGTGCCGGGCCTTCAGTGCTACCCACATGGACTTTCTCTAGTTGCATAGAGCAGGGCCTCCTCTTTACTGTGATGCACGGGCTTCTCATTGTGGCGGCTTCCCTTGTGGTTCACAGGCTCTAAGGCACAGGTTCAGGAGTGGTGGCCCACAGGTTTGGTTGCCCCCATGGCATGTGGAATCTTCCAGAATCAGGGATCAGATCCATGTTCCTGGCATTGGCAGGTGAATTCTTAACCACTGGACCGCCTGCTCACTCTTTTTTAGGGCTGCATGCTTTCTCGCCTCTTTGCTTCTGCATGTAACTTTCCCCCTTTTTTCCATTTTATCTGAAATGAAATGGTGACAAGCAATACCACCACCTTCTCTCAAGTGGAACGTCTTCTAAAGTGCTGGCTTAAGCATCTCTCATTTGCAAAACATTCCTCATTCCTCTAGGTAGCCTTGGACCCCTGTCCCTACAACAGATGTTCTCAACCTATTCTACTTAACCTCTGCATAACCAACTGCCACTGCTGACATCTCCAGTGTCACCTCCTCCCTGAGGTTCCATGGTTTTCCCAGGAGGCACTCCTGTCACACTTGATCTGACTACTTAATACGATCTCTCATGTGGATTCATTTATGTGTGTCTTAGTCACTGTTGCAACACAAAGAGTTGTGTCCAACTCTTTGCAACCCTGTGGCTTCTCTGTCAATGGGATTCTCATTATTAATATTCTCAGTATTCCAGGTAAGAATACTGGAGTGGGTTGCCATGCTCTCCTCCAGGGGATCTTCCCAACCCAGGGACTGAAAATGGGTCTTCTACATTATAAGCAGATTCTTTACCATCTGAGCCACCAGGGAAGCCCAGATTGGTTTATACAGAGGCCCTAATTCCATTGCCAGCCTATTATTTTTGAGAATGAATATAGATGCTTGACTTACTGTTGTATGTCCTTAATGTCTGACACCTGATAAGAAAATAATAATTTGTTCAAAGATATAGCAATTTTGCAAGAATATATGTGGAATTAATATTAGTTGGATGAGTAATACAATTTTATCAAAGGATAGACATTTTACAGTTGTTTATATAGAGGATATTTTATATTCGTTGTACTTGCATAAGACAAAATTCCTATGGATGCCTTAACAGAAAACTTCAGGCTGAGTGGCTTCAAACATCAGAGATTTCGTCTCTCACAGTCCTGGAGGCCAGAGGTCTGAAAGCAGTCCCAGCTACTTGGCAGGCTGAGGCTGGAGTGTCACTTGAGCCCCAGAGCCCTGGGCTCTAGTGTGCTATGCCAATCGGGTGTCTGCACTAATTTCAGCATCAGTATGGTGACCTGCTGGGAATTGGGGGGCCATGGGGTTGCCTAAGGAAGGGTGAACCTGCCCACATTGGAAACTGAGCAGGTCAAAACTCCCATGCTGATCAGTAGAGGGATCGTGCCTGTGAATAGCCACTGCACTCCAGCCTGGGAAAGATATAAAGTGTTTGTAAGAGCATGCTCTCTCAGTTTAGTTCAGTTCAGTCACTCAGTTGTGTCCACTCTTTGCGACCCTGTGGACTGCAGCCCGCCAGGTCTCCCTTTCCATCACCAACTCCCAGAGTTTACTCAAACTCATGTCCATTGAGTCGGTGATGCCATCCAACCACCTCATCCTCTGTTGTCCCCTTCTCTGTCTTCTTCTGACTGGCATGGACACTAATCCCATCAAGGGGGCCCCTCCTTTATGATCTCTGATCCTAACTACCTCCCAAAGATCCCACCTCCACATCCATCACAATGGAGGCTTGGGCTTCAACATAGGGACTTGGTGGGGAAGAGGAGGGATATAAAATTCCATGTGCAGCAATGGTTTAATCTGAGGTGACCTGGAAAGCTTTGTGCAGAAGTAAGACTGGGAGTGAGAGGGCGGTGGAGAAGGGCACTGAGGTCAGGGCCAATCTGCTAAAGACCGTGTGGGTGTCAGTTTATCCCTCCCACCTTGGCATAGTTAGCTAGATGGTATGCAGAAACTTGATCTGGAGTCCGGACAAGGCCAGTGGGATGCTCTCCAGGACTGAACACCACTAGGCTGGCACTCTCACACCTGAGCCCGAGTCAGCCCTGTCTGGAGACAAACGTTCTGGCCTGGGCCCAGCCCCACAGTATCTGACTTGGTAGGTCTGGAGAAAGGCCTGGAGCCTGTGCTTCTTTTTTTTTTTTTTTAAATTTAATTTTAAAATTAAAGTATAGTTGATTTACAATGTTTCTGTTGTACAGCAAAATGATTTAACTACATACACACAAATATATATATATATGTATTTTTTTCATATTCTTTTTCATTATAGGTTATGCCAAGATATGGAATATAGTTCCCTGTGTTCCCCTTGAGTCTGCACTTCTGATAGGTTCTGGGTGATGCTGGTGTGGCTGGTCTAGGTCCACGTGGTAAGAACCACTGTGCTGAGTAAGACCCCCAAGACCCTGCAGTTCTGCATGGTTGATATTTCCCCGGGAGGCACCAAAGCCTGACTGTCCTGAGCACACGATACCAGTGTGGATGGGCAGCCTTGCAACTCCATGTCACACCCAATTTCTCAAGCCCTGGGAAAGCAGGTCGAAGTATATCTGGCATTTTGAAGTCCTTCAGCTGAAAGATGCATGTGCCTTTTGATCACTGCTAACGTGTTAGTAAGTAGTTTGGTGATGAGAATCTCCTAACATACAGAAGTGCAGTGGAAAAGTCCTGGCCTTTTTACTATTGAGAAGTAAGAAGGGAAACATGGCCATGGCCATTTCTTATTGATACAGGTAGATAGGGAGCTAGATAATATTTATTGATCAATAAAATACATCAATATATAGAGATGAATATTGCATATAGGGCTTCCCCGGTGGCTCAGCTGGTAAAGAATCTGCCTGCAACACGGGAGACCAGGGTGTGATCCCTGGGTTGGGAAGATCCCCTGGAGAAAGGAACAGTTACCCACTCCAGTATTCTGGCCTGGAGAATTCCATGGACTGTATAGTCCTTGGGGTAGCAAAGAGTCAGACACGGCTGAGAGACTTTCACTTTGACTTCACTTTCATAGGACCGTAAGAAACAGCAAAGACACCATGGGGGCAGGTGGCAGAACAGGTGCAATGATCCCAGAGTTAAAGCTGGAGCTCAGCAAGACGTCTCAGATGGCAGGGAGGTGGAGACACAGATGGAACACAGGGCGACATGGTTAAATTAAGGCTGAGCGTTGGGCTGGCCGAAGCACTATGTGAAGACCTGGGCTCTCCCCTGCATGTGTTTTATTGGTGAAAAATTCCCCGAGGAAAGTGATTTAGGACACAACGTCCATCACGCCAGGTGCTCAGAAAGGTTTGCTTGCACAGATTCAGAGGTAAGTTCGTTAGAGTCCTTTGGTTTCTTTCAAAAGCTTGGTAATTGTTTTCAAGAACTTCTCATGCATTTGCTCAATAAATATTTCCTGAATGCCTTTTATGTTGTAGTTACTGCAAAGGCTGTGGTTTAAAAAATGCCATGGTGTCTCCATCACAAGGCCTACTGTGGAATAGGTAAATAGAAGTTAACCAAGAATCCCCCATCTAGGTGAACCAACCACCTGCTTGTGGAGGATGGCCTTGTGAGATAACAACAAGGTGTAAAAGAGAAATCTCACCCAACCAGGAAGTTGGAGAGAAGGTTAGTGAACTATGCCGTGTGCCCTGAGACCACAGCAGTGACTAGGATGCAACTCATGCAGAAGCAGTATTTTGTCTTCACACTTGGAGTAGGAAGTCCCATTTTATCCTCCCAGTGACCCTGGAAGGTAGAGGGTGTTATCACTGATTTAGAGGAGGAATCTGAGGCTAAGGGTCACAAACCAGGAAGCAGCAAATTGGACTCATAGCCTGGTCTTTGCTGAGTCCTGATCTGTCTTGACGACCTCATCACTATTTTTGTTTGAGAGTAGTGACTCAGGGTGACAGGTGTCCAAACTAGAAGAGATCTTAAAAGAAGAGATCATTGAGGTGTCTCATGTTTTGTTTGGAAATGAAAGAACTGAGATCAGACAAGAGACTTGCATCACAGATGGAGTCTGCGACAGACACAGGGTGATTTCCTGCCTCCATGTTGGTGTCCTCTGTGGTCCAGCCCGCTTCCTCAAGGCCCCTCCACTCATCCCAGGCTGCACTGTTCCCCACCTGCAGCCATGCCCATGCAGAGGCAGAGGTAACTTTCAAACTTCCACAAGCCTGGGTTTCACCTAGAGGACTAGTTCAAAGGTTGCTGGGCTCTACTCCCAGAGTTTCTGATTGAGCAGGTCTGAGTGGGGCTGAAAATTTGCACGTCTAAGAAATTCCCAGGTGATGCTGGCCCTGCTGGTCCAGCACCACACTCAGAATTAGCCACTGAGCCAGAGCACAGAAAACGCCTGTGATGAGAGGGATTCCCGTTTTGAAACTGACAGACCCAAAAGTGCCTTGAATACTCTCCTTAGGTAACTTGCTTATCAAAGCCCCCTGCTCCTTCTCACCATCCTCTCTCATCCTGGAATGGCAAATCCTTTCCTGTATCCCAATCCCATCTACCCTTTAATATCCAATTCGAATGGCACTTTCTGCTGGAAGCATCCATCGTACTTCTTCTCCCAGCTGGAATCTGAGCTACGCTGAACTTGGGAGGCCTCTTGTCAGTCTCAGCATCAGTTTCCCCACAGTCTTCCTATTACAATTATTGGCTCACAGAGATGACACCTGATCTATTTCTGTGTCTTACATAGTGACCTCCACCCTCCTAGCACAAACAAACTCTTCTGTAGACACGTATTCAACGGCGATATTAAACCTTGAAGAGCATCTAACCACACATTTTCACGTTTCATATTCCTTAAAGGCTTATGGAGCTGTTTGAGCAGGAATATTGCCCCCTTATTTTTAGAACAGGAAAAAGAGGAGACACATAGAGAGATTGCAAATGACACTGAAGGACCACCACTGTGCCATCTTGGGTCCTGGCAAAAAAATAACTGATGCATTCTGGAACTCTCCTGGTGGTCCAGTGGTCAAGACTCTGTTCTTCCAATGCATCCAAAAACAACAACAACAACAAAAACAAAACAAAAGGCAATTGGTGCGTTCCAATGGAATAGCAAGCAGAGTTGAAGAAGGGATGGCTTACAATGATGTAGGCAGTGTTTAGAGAAAATAAGGAGGAAACAGGTCCTGAGATGGGAAGCTGTACCACTCTGGAGAAGACACTAAACCCTAGAGAAGGCACCATGTGGAAAGAGCCCCCTGAGAAGAACTCTGTGCCCTGGTAGAGGGAGTTACCCCCCTGCAGAAACCTGCCAGGAAGGGAGGTGGAATCCCCCGACCTCACCATCTACCCCTCATCCTCATCTCTCACCCCCACCTCCTAACTGTCAAACTCAGTGGAAGGCAGAAGATGAGGGCCTCAGCTGCAAGCTCACATGCACCAGTCTGCATAGTGCAGAGTGGAGAGAAAGAGGGCTGGGTTTGAAAGGGCTGAAGGAAGACATCCCAGGCATTGATTCCAACCTGCAGGGTTTTTTTTTGTTTGTTTGTTTTTTAATTTTGCATTTTCTCTTCAACCCTGCTGCTTCTACAGACTCATCAATCTTCCTGTTAAAAATGTCTACTCTGTAGAATGTAGATGGTTTATTGATAAAGACAGGGCAGTTTAATTAAATTTTAGATGGAATTGCTTCAGAAAAAGGCTCATTTTGGAATCACACTTTCAAACAAACTTTCTGCTTTATGATTGCTAGTTTCTTTAAAAAAAAAAAGTCAACAAACCATAACACCGAAAACATTGTTTCATGCTATCTTATTACAAACTGCCTCCCTGAGCAGATTGCACGTTTACACTCTGTGGTAGAACTTAACATACACTGGGATGATGGTAAAAAAAATGAATTTTCAACAAATAATCAAGGATGCAGTTTCGAAAGACTAGTAGAATTCTTAGTACAATAATCTTTTTTTTTTCTAAGTCATGTATATTTTATGAGTCTGAAACAACTGATTCCAATAAGTCTTTGGGCTATGGAAGCAGAGTAGGAACACAAAGTAACGTAGCATAGCATAATATATGAAGCAATCATTCAAACGTAGCTTGCAGTACACACGTCAATAAACTTCCGCTGTATTGAAGTCAGTGAAGTATAGGAGATATTCAAGCAGAAGATGTTTATTCAATGCAGTATAAAAAAAATCCATTTTTCTTCAGCTTGCCAAATGTGCCTGAGAGTTATTACTAATTTATCATGAAAAAGCAACCGCTGGTGCGGTATAAGTAAGGAAAACTGGGTAATTTCTCATCTTGCTGTTTTGGACTTGAACGAGATGCCAAGTTGTTGTTGTTCAGTTGCTAAGTCATGTCCGACTCTTTGCGACCCCATGGACTGCAGCACGCCAGTCTCCTCTGTCCTCCACTGTCTCCCGCAGTTTGCTCAAATTCATGTCCCTTGAGTCGGTGATGCTATCTAACCATCTCGTCCTCTTATAATGATTGTGGTCCAGGGGGTGAGAACGTGCCTTGACTCAGTGGATGTTCAGACAGTGCTGAGAATGCACACGTGGGTGTCAGAAGACTTGGGTTCTACCTGCAGCTCTTTCAGGAGCCACTCTGAGACTCAGGGGTAAAGGCAGAGGACTGAAATGGAAACTTGAATGTCCCTTCGTGAGATGGAGTCTGTGATTCTCAGATGCATGCTGTGTGATGTTCCACAGTCTCTCCTTCAGGCCCACAGCCTGACCGTCTCCTAGGGGAGAAAGCTCGCTCCTGGCAGGATGTGACCCACAGCAACACTTTCTGTCCGTCTCTTTGCAGCTCAGATGATGAAGGCCTTCTGTAGAGAAGACTGACTTGTGAAGCCAGACACCCATTGTAGCTCTGGAGCAATTTCAAGATGGTGAACCTGAGCGGCGGTGGCTGTGCTTGTTTCCTGGAAACCACCGCAGACTTTGTAATCCACGCTCCTTTTCTCCCGGTTTCTGTGCGTCAGCCATCCAGAGAGAGCTTAGCTGGGCCCATTGTTCCAGGTGTCCCAGGGCTGTATCCAGAATGTGGGCCAGGCTGCCTTCTCATCAGAGAGCTTGCTCTGAATTCATTTCCTGGAGGCTCATGGTTGCCTCTGCAAGGCCCCCTGGAGGGTCTCTCTTTAGGAAGTGGTCGCCACCTGATCAAGCCAGGCCCACCCAGTATGATCACAAACTTGCTCAAGGTCCCACCTGATTTGGGACTTTAATCACACTTGCAAAATCCCTTCCCCTTTGTCCTACCACAGATCCTAGTTACAAGAGTGATGTGACTCCATAACCAGAGACCCTCTCTACTCAAGGATGGGAGGTCAAACAGGGAGGAAAAGACCCCAGAGGGCTGAGACCCTGGAAACCCATACTCTAGAACCCTAATAAATGCTTTTTATATGCCAGTTTTTTAAAGACCAAGAGCTTTAAGTCTACTTCCTTGGAAAAAGTGTTCATAAAGAATGTTCCCATCCTCTGAAATCTCCTGGCAGGGTTTCTTGGCTTCCCACTACACTCCATGTTTTGCTGATAGTTTATCATTTCTCTGCTTGGTTTCCTCCAAGTAGTCTGCACATTACTTAAGAGCAGAGACGAGGATTTTTGAATCTTAGTATTTAGCCAGTCAACTTCTACATGGTGGATACTCAGTAATTAATGACTGATTGCTAGTATTAAAAATACTTGATGTGTATGCAGTTTTTCAGAGTTTATAAGTCACTTCCATAGGCTTTATTTCATCTGATAGCTCTGTGAGTGCATGCAGCAGAAATTAATGTATTATTTTCAAGGTCACTTATTGAAAGATGGAGTAGTAGCCGAAAAATGATGTTCTTGAATTTGCCATGTTGTCAGTCAAGCAGCATACAAGAGAATAAATGCAGCTGATAACTTTTGTCTGCATCATACCTGCTCTGGCTTATATATATATATTTTTTTACCATTACTCAGACTTTCTGATTAATTCATTTTATTAATGTTGCACAGTATCAACACTTCTGTATTTAAGGAAATGGCTTTGGGGAAGGGATGTTTAAATGGACCAAGTGAGGAAATTCCTCTCAAATTGTATGGCTCCAAACTCTAGGAATCAGCATAGACTAGCTTGGTCTCATTTATAAATGTGCTTCCTCAGCCTTATTACCCCCATCGACATATTTTAAAGTGAAAATACTCAAATAGCATACAATTGCTTAATGCGGCTGAACAAATGTCATGAGACAAAATAAATGTAAACTTACAGGTTTCGTGGAAAAAATATGTGAAATAAAGCACAGCTATAGCAAATGATTCACTTAAGAAGATCATGAACCATGAGATGCTACATCTACTGGTCCGCTTACACTCTTCTTGTCTGACTTCCTGTTCAGCCACTCAGAAGGGGAAGCCATCGGGTCCTCCTAGTGATTGCCCTTGAGAATGATGTTATGTTTGGAAGGCAGTCTGCATCCCAGGAGAAAGGCACGTCTTCCTTTCCTTTCAACAGATGCTATTAAGTCAAGGCCATGTGCTCACATTTTCAAATGTCTCATATTTTCCCTTTCCAATGGTGCTGACTGTCTGAATTAGTCATGAAGCGCATGTACAATGACCTGCCCAGAGGCAAGACACTAGCTCAGTGAGTCTGTAGTTTAAAAAGCAAGTGCACCCTTCACTGTGGAAATGTCTCACTGTGCTTAAAGATTAAGCTTGACCTCAAATGTCTTATCTGGGGAAAAGGAAGGATACTCCGCATAGAACCTCGGAATTGTTCTGGGGGAGCGTTCTGTGTATCAAGAGTCACTAACTTGCAGGATTTCTGAGTTAGAAGTCCCACTCTCGCCATCAACTAGTTTTGTGACTTAGCGCATCACTTACTTTTTCCTTAACTCTAAAATGTTTTGATTAGGCAAAATCCAAGGACTCTTGGAGGAGGGCATGGTGACCCACTCCGGTATTCTTGCCTGGAGAATTCCATGGGCAGAGGAGTCCGGTGGGCTATAGTACATAGGGTCAGACTCAGCTGAGCACGTGCACAGACACACATGTCCACACATACACACAAGGACTCTTTTAGTCTTTGAATTACTTGTAAAATAATATACATAAGAAGATATTGGCCATTTTATCACACATTTTGTGTATCACTTTACACATTTTCAACCCCATATGTCCCTCTCATTGTTTTTATGTATCAAGTGTGGATGATAGAATTGCTTGCCTCCAGCACACTGGAGATGGTCAAGCAAAGCATCCAAGGTGACTGAACTTAAATTCATTTCTTTTAACTAACCTTTAATGCATAGATAAAGTGTGCTGCCATTGAGCTGTGATATTCCGGTAAAAGAACTTAAGGAAATGTCAAGGATAAATATATACAAAGCTCATATGGAAAATCACTTTGAGTTATCTGATGTTATGTGGGAAAAAGTGTTAGTGATGGATGGTCAAATAGGAGGCTATAGAAGTTTATTGATGTTGTCACCTCTCATCTCATTTCCCTGGAAAGTCTCTCCTTCAAAGGGCACGTTCCCTCCAGCAAACACGCTTCAGGCTCAGGGAGATTCTTGCAGTGACCCATAGATAGTATAACTAACAGCTAGTCTATGCCTAGTAGACAAGTGAGTCTTTGTGACCAAATTGTTTGGCTCCAAAAACCAGGGATAAATGTTTTCTTTGAACTACATCATGAATTGTGTCAAATCGCTATTTAAGAAATTAAACTGGCCTGCAATAAAACATTAATCATGTGACATGATTTAATTTACCAGGACAACCTGAGAAACATAAAGAATCTCTTGTTATCTCAGAGGCACAAGGATCGCCTCCTGTGTGGCTAAGCCAGCCAGTCAGCTGAGAATGGGGAAGCTACAAGGTGAGACAGACCATATGTCACACATTCTTACAGATGGAAGCTCGGAACCAAGTTACAGTTCCACCGGAGGGTGGACAGGAGCAGGGCTAAAACTCAGAGAAAACGTTTAAGATGGGGACAGACCAAATCGCACGATGCATTCTGTGCCACAGCGTGTTGGATTCCGTGTGACCACTGTTCTCAGAAGACAAGCGCTCGTGCCTTGCCGCCTCCACTGTAGACCGTATGGTGTGTGTTCGCTTCAGACTACAGTCGACCCAACTCATACAGTCAACGATAAATCGTCTTCCCCTTTTCTGTAAGCTTTTCCTGAACTTGCTGCACGTGGGTTGCGAAATTGACTTTTGCTTCCTGGAAATTAACACAGAGAAGAGAAAAAAAAAAGAGCAATGATAAAATTCACAGATCCATAAGAACAAATAAAGCAAAATGTTCTTTTATTTTTCTATCTCAGAGAAGCAAATCTTGATACAGTAGTCAAATCGTAAAGAAGGCATTGCGTAATAGAATGTTTATATTTTCACAGCGTTCTTCGGGTAAACGCAGTGGTGAACTTCAAGGACCGCCCTACACAACATTCTACTCTTTGTTTACTGTCTAAAGAATCTCTTGGGAATGCTGAATGCTGTGTGGGAGTCTGCGTTTTCATGTAAAGAGCACAAGGAGTGCTGTACTGCTTGGCTTATGTACGTGACTTCCCTTTGAGAGGCCAAGAAGAATATCAAATTGTTTCACCATTAAATAGCCATGTAACATAACCAAGTTGTTAACCTGATTTACATGTAATGTACATGTAAAATTCTGGAGGGGTTATTTAATATATGGGGACTTCCCTAGAGGCTCAGTTGTAAAGAGCCTCCCTGCCAATGCAGGAGACATAGGTTCAGTCCCTGTGTTGAGAAGATCCCCTGGAGGAGAAAATGGAAACCCGTTTCAGTGTTCTTCAGTGTTCTGGAAAATCCCAGAGGAGCCTGGTGGGCTACAGTCCACAGGGTGGCTAAAGAATCAGGCATGATTAGAGACTAAACAACAACAAGTTTAATGTATGTGGATGCAGATACCCTCACACACACACACACACACACACACACACACACATACACACTAGAATTATATACAGGGCACTGGACTTCCCTGGTGTCTCAGTGGTAAAGAATCTGCCTATCAATGCAGGAGACTCGGGTTCAGTTCCTGGATTGGGAAGATCCCCTGGAGAAGGAAATGACAACCCGCTCCAGTATTCTGGCCTGGAGGATCCCATGGACAGCGGAGCCTGGTGGGCTACAGTCCATGGGATTTCAAAGAGTCGGACACAACGGAGCGACTAACACACACACACACACGCGCGCGCACAAACACACACACATACACACACAGGGCACTGATACTGATGAATTGAAGCCACCTTTCCCATGTCAGGCCACTGATCCCTGGGAGAGTCATCTTGTAACTGGTTCTCCCAGGGAGCATCTGCTCACAACTTGCCCACACTGAAGCTCAGCTGCCACCTTCCACCCACTCCGCCAGCCTGAGCAATCTTTTTGCTGCCGTCTATGCCTGTCAGCTTGACGTCTTTCTGTTCAATAGCATTTTTAGCATTGTCTGCAAACTTGGAAATGACACGGCACACCCCCTCTTCCGGATTAATAAGTAAAAGAAGAAATAAGATTCATCCTGACAAGCATTCTGTAAAACATTCATTTAGCCTTAAACATTTTTAAAGGAACTAGTTTTCATTGGTTCATGGTGGAGTTTTTTTTTTTTTCTCTCTCTTTTCCTTTTCAGCAATCTCTTGGTAATGGAGATTTGTGCAATTTTAGATTTGGGTGTTTGTGAAAATACTTGCAAAGGAAAAATAAAATCACAGAGTGACAAAATATTGGGTTTGAAAATATCAAGGGAGACTTTTAGATGAACACAAGCCCCTGAAATAATTCTTAAATCCTCACCATAATGTCCCAAGATTGGAATGGCAGTGGCACAGAAAGAGACAAAGAGACAGAGAGAGAGTAGCATTGAAATATATACATTACCATATGTAAAATTAAATAGCCAGTGGAAATTTACTGCATGACGCAAGGAGCTCAAAGCTGGTGCTCTGCGATAGCCTAGAGGGGTGGGATGGGGTGGGAGGTGGAAGGGAGGCTTAAGAGGGCTGGGACATATGTATACCTATGGCTGATTCATGTTGATGCATGGCAGAAACCAACACAGTACTGTAAAGCAATTATCCTCCAGTTAAACAAATACATTTTTAAAAAGAGAGACAGACAGAGAGATCCAAATAGATGGAGAGAAAGAAAGACACACAGAAAGAGAGACAAAGACATAGAAACAGAGGAAAAGGCACAGAGATAGGCAGAGACACAGAGACAGGGAAACAGAAAGGGTTAGAACAAAAGACAGCCCAGCCCTGACCTGAATGCACTACCTAGGGAGGGTCAGCTCCACACGTGGTCTGTGTGCTGGGGCTGGAGCAGAACCGAGCAGGCAGGGGTAGGCACCACGGCCTCCCTGCCTTCCTTTACGTTCCATCCCCTTTGTTCTAGCCCACCCCAGGGCAGCATACGGAACACAGGTACACACGTTCCCAAAGGCTCCCTGGGCACCAGCTGGTCACAGCCAGGCACGATCGACCTGGCCTCCCTTCCCCAGGACCGTGACCAACCCTCCTGGAAGGAAGCCCTACAGACCAAGCATTTTCCCCCACATGAGTCTTTATCATCTCCCTCATTCAGGGAAGCAGTTAGGACTCAGTCAGTGCTTCAGCTGGGGTTATGGCTTCCTGGAGAGCAACAGACTGTACGCAGTGCACAGTCCGTAGTCAGCCCAGGGGGTCTGGGGCACAACGGGAGTCCAAGGAGATGCTCAGATGCCCCTGGTGGTCAGGACGGCTGCACTGGTCAGGATGGCTGCACCAGTCAGGACGGCTGTACCCGTTGGGATGGCTGCACACTTTGGGATGGCTACACCCATCAGGAGGACTATATCTGTCAGGACAACTACACCTGTCAGGATGGCTACACCTGTCAGGATGACTACACCAGTCAAGATGGCTACACGTGTCAGGATGACTACACCAGTCAGCACGGCTACACCTATCAGGACAGCTACACCTGTCAGGATGACTACACCTGTCAGGACGACTACACCTGTCAGGATGACTACACCTGTCAGGATGGCTACACATGTCAGGATAACTACACCAGTCAGGACAGCTACACCTGTCAGGACGGCTACACCTGTCAGGACGACTACACCTGTCAGGATGGCTATACCAGTCAGGACGGCTACACCTGTCAGGATGGCTACACCAGTCAGGATGGCTACACCTGTCAGGACGGCTACACCTGTCAGGATGGCTACACCTGTCAGGATGGCTACACTTATCAGGACAGCTACACCTGTCAGGATGGCTACACCTCTCAGGATGACTACACCTGTCAGGATGGCTACACCTGTCAGAATGACTACACCAGTCAGGACGGCTACACCTATCAGGATGGCTACACCAGTCAGGACGGCTACACCTGTCAGGATGGCTACACCAGTCAGGACGGCTATACCTATCAGGATGGCTACACCTGTTAGAATGACTACACCACTCAGGATGGCTACACCTGTCAGGACGGCTACACCTATAAGGACGACTACACTTGTCAGGATGGCTACACCTGTCAGGACGGCTACACCTGTCAGGAATACTACCCCTGCCAGGATGGCTATCCCTGCCATGATGGCTACTCCTGTTCTACCAAGTCAAAGGACACACATGTGGAAGCACATTCAAGGGTGGTCAGACACGAATGACAATAGTTTTTGCCATCATTGTACCTGCTTTACTAACAGTTATGCAAACTGCATCAAAGAGAGAAAGGAAAGCAGGGGTTCTGTTCCCCCCACCCCATGGCCCACCCCACACCTCAGCATCACGTCTGTCCCAACCCAGTACCAGCCCCTCTCTGCTACGTGCTCAACAGGATTTGTATTTTCCTCTGTTTCTCCCTTTCCTTTCCTCCCTCCTTGCCTTCCAGATTATGAAATGACTGCGGGTCTGCCCTTCCTCCTTCTGTTCACCCTGGTGGTGTGGAGCTGAGATGAAAAGCATCACCACAAATACATCCCAGTTCCATAGCCCCAAGCCTCCTCCTTTATTATAAGAAGCAAAACAACAGCAACAAAAGGCATCATGAATATGCTCAGTGCTGTCAGAAGAATTAGCTGAAGTTTTCTTTTTTTGGTACTATGACCTGAAATTTAAAGGAATAAAGTCTTATGTGTATAAAAACAAAACATCTGCCTTCAAAAAATAGATATTATTTTATTAACAGTAGTGGAATATCAGAGACTTTTAAGGCACCACAAGTACAGAAATTATACAGAATAGCTACTTCTAGCTAAACCCCAGTGGCCAAAATGCCACTAGCCCACCAATCTTCAAATTAGTGGTTTGTTTCTGTTTTGTCCTTCTGCCTTTTTTACTTTCAAGAGCTTTCTGGAAGGAGATGGTTGAACCTATTCAGGTCCTCCACCATTTAGATTAAATATGGACTGCTTTTCTTTTCTCTAGAGCCAGCAAATGACACATGAAATTTTTTCCTCCTGAGCTTCAATTTTGTGCAATCACTTACTTGTCAGATTTTTTGCTAAGTCTAATACATAGAAGTCTAGTTCCTGGAACTCAGTTTGTTCATCTGTAAAATGGGTTCAATAATGCCCGCCTCACTTATTCCAATGCTTGGTGCCATTTCTTGCTAAGCCTAAATTATGGATTGGTATGAAGTAGCCTTTCTGGTACCATCCTCATAGTGATTTCCTATCTAAACATACACACATATCATCATCATCAAATACCTGCATATGTATCTCTCAAATGATACCATTGCCATGAGTATTTGATCAGTAAGAATGCATTGAATTGGCAAGGGACAGATCATGAATAAAGTAGAAGATGTAGGCTAGCCCCTTCCCTCTAGATTCTTGTCAGGTGGGGAAGAGTAAGAACTCTGGAGTGGGACAGCCTGAGTGTGAGTCTTGGTTCTGCCCCTTGCTTGCTGAGCTACTCCAGGCAAGGTCACTCTGTGGGCCTCAGCTAACATGTCTGTGGAATGTGCATAGCAAGTCACTAAATCACAGCACTATTAGGAGGATTGTGCACGCTCAGTCGCTCAGTCATGTCCCAGTCTCTGCAACCCTGTGAATTGCAGCCCACCAGGCTCCTCTGTCCATGGGACTGTCCAGGCAAAAATACTGGAGTGGGTTGCCATTTCCTTCTCCAGAGGATCTTCTTAACCCAGGGATCAAACCTGCGTCTGACACATTGGCAGGTGGATTCTTTACCATCTGAGCCACCTGGGAAGCCATTAGGAAGATTCCATGAGCTAATTCATATGAGCCACTTTGAAGAGTGACTGGCACATGACCGCTATATAATGTTTCCTAAATATTGGATTAAAAAAGGTCTGTTTGGGTCTTTCTGTAAGAACAAACCTTTTGGCCAATACAACAAATTAAAAAGTTGATGATCTAGTGATGGAGAGAAAAACCAATGTATTCCATGTAATTGCAGTGCAGTACAACAGTCACTGGGAGAGGTGTGTGCATAGGACTTCAGAATGTAAGGAAGGGATGAGTGACAGGACTGAGGACGGCAGGGGTCTACCTTGGCTGTAATAGGAGAAATACTCCAGGGCATGTCTCTGGGGCGGTGCCAGGGTCTGGACAGAGGCAGGGATGGGGTGGGTGAGGCACAGGATGCCAGACTCTTCTTGCCTCCATGCGGACTCAGACTCTTTCCTCTTCTTTTAATGGCAGCCTCTCTTTTGGATTTTCTGCTCTAAAACCTGAAGTCCGCAAGGAAGCTTTTGCTTCGATGTGTGTTTCCTCTAAAAGAGAATGTGACTGGAGATGATGCTGGCACACCCAAAGGCTGCCTGTCTGCAAATATCCTCCAGTTCTATTCTTGAGCCTTGACATATGTCCACGTTCTCCAAGGGGGTGCTCTGAGGATCTGGTTAGAAAGTATGAAATCGAGCGTGTGACCCAGGATGCACTAATGCCCAGGGGTGAAAAGAGCTTACACATGGTGGCCCGGCAGGACTTGGACGTCAAATCCCTTGCACCAGATGTGCGTTCACCAGCAGGGACCCAAGACTGCCAGCTCTTTGCACGCGGCGCCCGGCTCGAAGGAATGGATGATGTGTGTACTCACTCTGACAGACCTGCAGGTAGCTTTGTGACAATGGTTTCTATCTCTTGGATTGTTCCTTAAACAAGTGCTCTCTTGATTGAAAAAGTGATGATTTTATTTCATTTTATTTTTAGAAAAAAAAAATCCCTGAGCACTGGATGCCGAGGACAGCTGGAGTGTGTGGGACGCGGGGCGCTATTTTTTCCCCATCGCTTTGGGAACCAAGCAGATGGGCTGCCACTTGATTAGATCGGGGGCCATGGATGGCGCCTTCCAGCTGTTGGCCACGTGACCACGTTTACTACGGGCAAAGGGGAGAATTTCCCTTCTGTTTTCCCTGTCCCCTTGGTCCTCAGCTTCTTGAAATTATGTTTCTGGGCTGCTGAAAGCACATCTCTCTGCTTCTTTTTGAAACATGCAGACACGGACTCTAAGAGAAAAGAACTTCCAAACACCTTTGTAAAACACGCAGAGGGACTCTGTAGCAGCCAGGTAACCTGAGCAGAATCTAGGCTTTTAAATGAAGCGGGGCAGTTTCTCACAAGGTTGGCGGATAGACAAAACCCTGGTTCTGAGAGAGCGTGGCCCATAGCGGAGGAAAGGAAGCGATGGTCTAGGATCCGAGAGAGGGGCCCTTCCTGCAGGCATGGGATGAGCCTCTACTGTCTGATCAGACACTGACAATGAAAGGTAACACTTTCTATGGACACTAGCACTTTACAGGTTATATGTGATCAATGAGCTCCCCATGTGGTTCAGTAGTGAAGAATCCACTTGCCAATGCAGGAGTCGTGGGTTTGATTCCTGGGTTGGGAAGATTACCTGGAGAAGGAAATGGCAACCCACTCCAGTATTCTTGCTTGGAGAATCCCATGGGCAGAGGAACCTGGCAGGCTGTAGTCCAAAGGGTTGCAAAGAGGCAGACACGACTGAGCGACTGAACAAAGTCATCTATGCTTTACACCTCACACATGCGGCTCCATAAACTCCCTGCCCAACACCAGGTGCGGGGCCTCTATGCTTTCAGATCCATCCATCCTCAGACACAGGCTCGGCAGTTCATGGCCGAGGAGACATGAAAGCTCCTCCTGCATCAGAGCGTCTGTGGATGTGTGGGTGATGGCGGCAAGGTGTCCTGACATAGATGGGTCTGTTCCCAGCTGTCCCAGCTTCTCTGTGAGTCACAGTCTACTGTGTGTTGAATGGAAATTATTTTCTTCCCTGTGGACCTCACAGATGAAACTGTGGGTGAGAAAGCACCTTGTAAATGAGACAGCTTCCTGTGCACATATTAACATTAGTCATTGTTGTTGTTTAGCCGCTAAATCGTGCCCAGCTCTTTCGTGACCCCATGGACTGTAGCCTGCCAGGCTCCTCTGTCCATGGGGTTTTCCAGACAAGAATACTGGAGTGGCTTGCCATTTCCTTCTCCAGGGTATCTTCCCTACCCAGGGATTGAACCCGAGTGTCCTGCGTTGGCAGGCAGCTTCTTTACCACTGAGCCACCAGGGAGGCCCTACTAACATTAGTGGTCAAGCTCTCAAGCATATTATGATCCTCTGTCAAATCTTTATCAAAGAGTGGACTCAGGGTCCCCAAAGGTCTTACCTCCTTGAGAAAATGAGGTCACTGCATGCCATGTCCTCTGGCATGTTTCTTACAAAAGGCCTGGATGCAACCTCTTTGGGCAGAATTCTGTCTTGGTGATGTTCTATAAACTGCATCTTTGTTCCTCCCTGTATTTCCTCCATTAAGCCTCATGACAGCCCCAGGAAGGAGGTACCACCATAGATAGCAAGGTCACTTCTGAGGGAGCAGTGCTTAGGGATTGAAGAATTTCCCATGGACTCATCTTTTAAGAGGGGAGCTAGGATTTGAACCCGTGTCTCAGACGCTGACATGTGATCATTGCCGGGGGCTCCATTGCAGTAGCCACATGTCCGGTTTCAACCTCTGCCGTGGGAACTGCATGCTTTAGGAAACCTCTTCCTGTCTCCTTGGTCATGTAAGCGTCATCCCAAGAGTCCCCGTGGGAAGGTGACTTGACGCCAGTTTGGAGTTCTTGTAGAAACTTCTCCAGCACAAGGCAGGTACTCAGGGGTGGGTGCAGACTTGATTTTACAAGTACATCTGTTCTGTTTATTTCTGCTTCTTTGCAGTATTATCAACTTCTGTTCCATATGGATGATCCATATTGTGCCTCGGTGAAATGATACCACATTATGCTTTTATCCTTTTATCATCAAACACTACTCATGAAAAAATCACCAGGTTTGCCTAGGTTCATCTGTTCAATTTATTTTTCCCAAACTTTATTTTGAATAAAACACCTACGGTAAATGTGATTTATGTAAATGAATAAAACAAAACTGTTATATAAGCTTTTTTGACATCATTCAGTCCCGTTCTGTCGGGGTGCCACTATACAGAATCTTCTGGCAGCCTGTTTCCCATAGGATTATATTATTTCTGAAACCGCAGAGCCAAAGAGATAAAACTATAATATACTTTCAAATGCTTTAATTTAATTTTTTTTCTCTTCTCTCCCCAAGCTTCCCAGATGGAGGAACTCCAATATTTTAAAAGAAGCTTTTACTTATGAGAATCTTTCAGCACTATTCCAAGTCCCTGTAGCTATTCCTCTCTCGTACTCTCTGCCTTTCTCCATTTTTCTCACACCTCGCTCCCTGGTTTTATTTAAAGAATGGCAATCCATCTTTCCTTTTTTTTTTTCTTCCTCTTCTTTATTGTTATATTTTTCTCGCTTTCTACCCCCTGGGACCCTGAATGGAAGAATTTCCATTCTCTGAGCTTGTGCTGGGGGCAGCTCCTGTGCCCTGGGTTTACAATGAACTCACTTATTGCCTGGGCCATGCGGCTCTGGGACGCTTTCTTATCTCCACCCAGCAGATGGGGAATGAATGGCCCAGGCAGCTCCAGGGGCATACTGCTAGCCTTGCCGCCGATGGTGTGGATGTCCGCACAGCCGCCGGGCACTCCAGAGGCACCTGCCCTTCCCAGAGCCCCAGCCACCTGGGCAGTGGAGGCCTCAGCAGCTTATGGTGTCTCCTGCTAACAGAGCTGTGTGCACGGCAGAGGCTCTCTGTATGGCAGACCCATTGGGTCACTGTCTGCCCCCTTGTTCTACGTGGTGAGGAAGCCAAATTCCAGAGACAAGGTTATGACTTACCCAAGGCGGCGCACTTGGTGATGGGGAGTGCATGATTAGAAGATCTTTGAATTCTTATCCAGCATGCATTTCTTATAATCTGATTCAGTTGAAGACCCAGTGCCCATAATGAAGAAATACAGCAAACCCATGATTAGTCCCCTAAATACTAAAGTACAAGACTTTTAATGGAATATTTCATATCAAGTGAAGCAATAAGCATTTATATTTGAGATAGTGTATGTAAAAGCTTTTGCAAATTAATATGCTACTAAAATATATGTTAGTATGATTATTGTAGGGCTTCCCTGGTAGTGCAGTGGTGAAGAATTTGCCTGCCAATGCAGGAGACTCGGATTTGATCCCTGGGTTGGAAAGATCCCCTGGAGAAGGAAATGGCAGCCACTCCAGTATTCTTGCCTGGAGAATTCCATAGACAGAAGAGCCTTGTGGGCTATAGTCCAGGGGTTGCAAAGAGTCAGACACAGCTGAGCTACTGAGCACGCACGCACACACACAATTGTTGTAAAGGTGAATCATTAAAGATGGAAATGAATCAAGCTCTTTTCCCTCATGAACAAAGGTCAGCTGGTTTGGGTGGCTTTTGCTCTTTCTTGCATGTCTGTTTGGAGATCTGGCCCCAGAAGCTGGACTTGCTTTACCGTTGAGAGGTCCCCACTGAATTTTTCAGAGTTCTTCAGGTGCTTCCATAAACTCAGACTTCAGGTATGATATTCAAATCCAGAACTCCTTGGTCCAGAAATCTCCTTCGGATTATGAATCAGGAAGTACGCTCTTGGTACACTCATCTCCAGGCTGGATATCCCTGGAAAATTCATTATAATGATAACTCTCCAAGTCCCAGTTTCCCTAGTCCAGGATAGAAAGCCCAGGATATTTTTGCAAGTCCCTCTCGCTGCAAAATAGCAGGAAGCTGCACGAAAAGAAAGCTTGATTATAATAGAGTGGGGAGATGGGTTGATATTTTCCACACTATAATGCTATAGTGAAGTTATCTTAGACTAAAAAGCAATCATGGATATGTGCTTGCATGCTAAAGTCACTCAGTCATATCCAAGTCTTTGCGACCTCATGGACTGTAGCCCTTCAGGCTCCTCTGTCCATGGGATTTTCTAGTCAAGAACACCGGAGGAAATAGAAACTCTGTGTTGCTTTTGTTTTCCCCCATTTTTGCTGCATTTCTCCTCAAGGGAAAGGAATATGCCCTCCACTGCTGGAAAATGGCCGAGGGCATCTCACAAGCTTGGGGCCTGCTGCTAATGGGGAGAGCATCAGTATGATGTGCTTCCTTTTTAAAGTGAGATGTGTCATAACAATGCTATCTTAAGTGAGCTGATATTTATCTTTTATCCAATTGGTATTTGACAATTAACAATGCAATGCCCACTGCTGGGCTCTAAGGACTTTCAAGTGTAGGAGTCATAGAAGACTCTCTGACACTTTTTACCTTAATTGGGAGTGAGTACTGAAGGAAGTTGACCAAGTAAAGACAGGAAAAATTCTGAGCCCTGAGTTGGACTATAGCTGCCATGATCCCTGCAACATGGTGGTAATGATGGTGATAATGATGTGGTGGTGATGGTGATGATAGTGGTGATGGTGGTGATGGTGATGGTGGTGATGATGATGGTGGTGATGGTGGTGACAGTGATGGTGGTGATGGTGATGGTGGTGATGGTGGTGATGGTGATGGTGGTGATGGTGATGGTGGTGATGATGATGGTGGTGATGGTGGTGATGGTGATGATAGTGATGGTGGTGATGGTGGTGATGATGATGGTGGTGATGGTGGTGATGGTGATGGTGGTGATGAAGGTGATAGTGGTGATGATGACAGTGATGATAGTGATGGTGGTGATGATGATGGTGGTGGTGACGGTGATGGTGATGATACTGATGGTGGTGATGGTGATGGTGGTGGTGATGGTGATGATATGGTGGTGATAGTGATGGTGATGCAATGTGATGGTGGTGATGGTGGCAGTGAGGATAACTGATACAGCAGAGGCTCAGAGAGGTTTGGCAATTGCCCAGATATGTTTTCAGGACCCTTAGTGTTCTGACACCCAGATCACTATTTTCTTTTCTCTTTCCCCTTCTTTCTTATCCTTTCCCAGATTTGCACCCTCTCTGATTCTAATTTGGTGTGATGCTCATAATAAGAAATTATTGTACAGACTGTTTTGACTGAATGTTCTCCCTGTTGGACTCAGCAGAGGTTTCCTGGAGTCAATGCAGTACCGCTTCTTCAGGCAGACTCAGTGGTCACAGAGCAGGGTCCCCTACATCTCATCTTTGGCAGGCAAGGAATGCACCATGTGTGTGATTCTGGGACACTTATTGATGCTTTAGTCCCTCTGTAGCTGAGTAGGTCTCCGCAGATCTTGGAACAGAAGAGAAAAATTTCCCTCCCAATAGAAAAATCAACAAGTGAAAACATGAACTTCCAAATGGTAACTTCCAGCCTGTGGGCTGGCTCTGGAGTGCGGTGGAAAAGACCAGGGTGGCTTGGACAAAGTTACTCAACCTGGATTTAATATGGAGTAGGTTGCCATTCCCTTCTTGGGGGGATCTTCCCAATCCAGAGGTTGAACATGGGTCTCCTGCATTGCAGCTGGATTCTTTTCCATCTGAGCCACTAGGGAAACCCAATTGAACCTTACTAACCATAATTCATTTTCTAAAAAAAAAATGGATATGGGCATATGTAGTGTGCCAAATTTAATTGAGAATTAAGTAAGTTAACGTACATGAAAACGTCGGCATGCTCACCAGCACAATGAAGAGCTTGTAGAGCCTGGATGTTATGCTGTCTTCCTCATCTGGCATGGTTCTACTCCTTGTTGAGATTGCACCTCTGAGTCAATGCTGGTTAAAACTTCTTGGGCTCCCAACCAAGAGTCCCAGAGTTCCAGGAATCCTGCTCCTTTCCCGTATGCCATCTCCCTACCGCATGTCTAAATTCTCTGTTCTTTGTCTGGTGCATCATGCATCTCTGTTCTGTCTGTTCCCACATCACCTTCACTGTTGAGTTTCAGGGCTCTGTCATCTCACGCCCATGCATTATATCACGCCCATCGAATTACAGCTGCCTTTGGTCAATTTCCTCCTACTCTGGGCCATTCTTTTATTTTTTCTGAATAGGCTTTATTGTGTTTTCGACAGTTTTAGGTTCACAGAAAACCTGAGCAGAAAGTACAGAGATTCCTGTGTATCTCCTGACACCATATGTGCACACCCTCCCCCATCACCAACATCCCCCACTAGAGAGGGGCGTTTGTTACAACTGATGAACCTGCATTGATGCCCTGTTACTACTCAAAATTTGTAGTTGACGTTGAGGTTCACTGCTGATATTGTACCTTCTGTGGGTTAGGACAAATGTATAGTGACACGGATCCACCATTTCAGGACCATACTGAATAGTTCCACTCTCTTAAAATTCCCCTTGCTCTGCCTATTCATCTCCCCCTCCCCACAACCCTTGTAAATCACTGATCATTGTCTCTATAGTTTCACTTTTCCAGGTTCTCATATAGATGAATTCATACAGTATGTTGCCTTTTCAGACTGACCTTTTTTCACTTAGTAATGTGCTCCAGGACTTTGGCCACCCGATGCAAGGAGCCAACTCATGATGGGAAGAGACTCTGATGCTGGGAAAGATTGAGGGCAAGAGAAGAAGGGAGTGACAGAGGATGAAATGGTTGGATGAAATCACTGATTCAATGCACATGAGTTTGAGCAAACTCTGGGAGATAGTGAAAGACAGGGAAGCCTGGTATGCTGAAGTCCAGGGTTGCAAATAGTTGGATACGACTTAGCAACTGAACAACAGCAACAGCAGCAGGTCTCTTAATGTCTCTTCTACTTTGTGTTTTCAGATCCAAGGAGATAATTACTTGTGAAATCTAGATATTCAAAGTGGTAGTTTTTATACTTGCTCATTATTAAATTCAACGTCCACCTATGGAGAAGAATAAAGTAAGACTTTTACACCACTTAATCAAGTAACATAGGCAAAATACTCTGAAATACCATGTTACAAAACATTATCCTACACAAAATCATCCTGTGCTCATTTTTGTTTCTTGCACAGTTTCACCTCATTCCTGTCACGAAAGGATGGTGCCCGGTGGAGTGTGGTGTCTACCTTGACAAAAGAGGGAGGCCTTATATAAGCAGGGTAACCTGCACCCACAGCTGTAGGGGAGGGATTTACCTCTATTTAAAGGAGAATTTCAAATGCTGCTCATAAAGCACACAGGAGCTTTTACCCCTTCAAAACGTGAACTTCCCTTCTATTTTGGGAAATCATGAGATCTTTTCCTGTTCTGTCCCCGAGGTGTGTGTAAAATGAGTTCTCTTATCAGTTCTGCCTGCCCAGGAGAGATAATTTACTGACAGAACAGAGAAGGTCCTTGTGTGATCTCTACCCAGTTTCCTTTGCAAACGTGCATGTGATTTTGTGGACTTTTTTTTTTATTATTATTAGAAGTTGCTGAATTTGAATTAGCTATAATCCCTCTTTTTGATAGACTGTATCAAACTGTTTAAATTCCATAGCATTGGTGGAACAGTCCATTATGTCTGAGGACAAGGGCTCAGAGCATTGATGGGGTGTTATCAGCAGTTCTAAATAGGTATTGAGCTTGAAGATAGAGAGAACGATGAAAGAAAGTCAGACCCTAGCAGGTTATTTAGCTTTCAGTTCTGAGGAACCTGTCATTGCCTGCTTCTGTAAACCTACCTAATGTGATTTATCTGATCCATTTCAATGCAGGAAAATGAAATGGCTCCTGTTAGCAGAAACAGCAATTATAAACTCACAGAAACAGCAGTTAGAAACTCGCAAGCCTGGTGCTGCTTAAACATCTAGGCTAAGCACTTTTTAAATTAGCACTTTAATCTTGTTAGTGGTCTGTAAATGAGAACCCCTCTCAGCAATCAGATGTTCACAAGTAGGGCCATTTCCCATGGACCAATGTTATCTAGAAGACTAAAGCTCTCTCACCAGGGAAGATTGACTTTGCAGCAGAGTCTTAACGGGTCTACAAACAGACCACAGAGACTTTGCTTGAGAGCACAGTGTGACGACCTTGGCTTGACGTGTGACACTGCACACACAACCCTGCTGTCCCCCTCCTTCTGGGTCTCTCTCCTTCCAGGTCTGTCTCCTGAGTCTACGATCTCCTTGGTGGCGGGAAGATGAGACACTTGACAGCAGAACCCAGAACCTGTGGGTGAATAGAAACCAAGTAACTTCTCGGAGGTGATTAAAGCATCAGCGCCCTCTTTGGAGGTGAAGCTTCAGCTTAATGATCACTTTTTTTTTTTTTAATAGCTTAAAAAAAATGTATTGAGATATAGTTGATTTGCCCTGTTGTGTTAATGCTGCTACATAGCAAATTAGCTCAGTTATACATATATATGTGCTATTTTTCGTATTCTTTTCCATTATGATTTGTTACAGGGTATTAAATGCAGTTCCCCATGCTGTGCAGTAGGGCCTTATTGTGTATCCATTCTCTGTATAATGCTTTGCATCTGATGATCACTGTGTCTGAGTTCAGTCATGTCTTTAGCTCCTGTCTCTTCTAGGAGCTTGGTTAAGGATCCTAGAGGGCATGGCGCAGGCAGGGCCGAGTCATGCGCACTGAAAGGCACTGAGTTGGCGTCACATGCTGACTTCTAGTCTGAGATGCTTTAATAAGAGTTGATCACTTCTGAACTCACCATACAGTGGCTTGGCTGTGGATTAGCCATTGGCAGGGAAAGACATGTCAATTATTCATTGACAGTAGAGAGAATTCCAGAGAACAAACCTGGGTCTCGTTCAGATAAAGCACTGCTTCAGCTAACTTTGGACTCCTGTGTGGGGGTAAAAATGCAGGAAGTCCACAGGGCCTCTCCATCCAGAAGAGTCATGATAAAGGACATTAACTCATTTCCAGAAAAAGGAAAAGGAAGCTCTCCTTCCATTTGACTTCCTAGGGCTCACAAGGTAAAGAATCTGCCTGCAATGTGTGAGATGTGGGTTTGATCCCTGGGTTGGGAAGATACCTTTGAGAAAGAAATAGTAACCCACTCCAGTATTCTTGCCTGGGAAAATCCCATGGACAGGGGAGTCTGGCAGGCTATAGTCCATGTGGGGTTGCAAAGAGTCGGACATGCACACAGTTTAGCAACTAAATGATAAGAAAAGCAAAGGGGATTCCAGGTAGCAAGTATTTCGTACCAACTGGACGGTCATGTAGTTAGTCTTGGGGCTGGTGCACTGAGATGACCCAGAGGGATGGTATGGGGAGAGAGGAGGGAGGAGCGTTCAGGATGGGGAACACGTGTATACCTGTGGCGGATTCATGTTGATGTATGGCAAAACCAATACAATATTGTAAAGTAATTAACCTCCAATTAAAATAAGTATATTTATATTAAAAAAATAAAAATAAATGCAGTGGGACCCCCATGCCCTTGGAGGTGATCTCTCTCTTGCCAGGCCATCCCTGGGGGGCTGGGACTGGTCCTGTGTGTGCTCACATTACAATTATTTTCTTTGAGGCTGACAGAACTCATGGGTCATGAACCAGTCCCTCATAAGTCTTTGAAAAATGCTACAGATTTGCTACTGCCATGTGGCCCAAGGCATCACTGGTTCCTAATTTTGGCAGCAGGATCTTCTGGGGAACTTTCCAAAAATAGATTCCATGACCTCGGCCTCATTCTGCTGTGTTTGAATGAGAAATTGAATACGGGAATATATATTTTATTCAGAAAAAAAAAAAAAAAACAACTTTCTAAGTAAATTAACCAGATTTGCTTCCTTAAAATCTCTTTGTCCAGGCCTACCTTTAGGTGCTGACTAGAGAAAGACAGCTAGAGGGAAGCCCCAGAGACTCATGGTCTGACCAGCTATGGGAAGGAAGACCTGAATACTTTGTCTGCCGGGTGGATGGGCGTCAGCGTCAGCATGCTACTTCCAGGGATTCTAACAGAGTTCCGGTTTCCAGTCCAGATTAAGGGAGAGGGGCAGACAGTCTCCACCCTCAAATGCTGCTAAAGGGCCTGGGACACTCTTCAATTGAGTCCCGTATCTGACATCCATTTTTTAACCTATCTTTGATCATTATCTTAGCAATATGTAACAAGTGAAAAGTACATTAAGAAATAATAATAAAAATAAAATAACCCACTTGCCATTGCAGGAGACATATTTTTGATCCCTGGGTCAGGAAGATCCCGTGGAGGAGGGCATGGCAACCCACTCCAGTATTCTTGCCTGGAGAAACCCGTGGGCAGAGGAGCCTGGTGGGCTACAGTCTGTAGAGTCACAAAGAGTCACACACGACTGAAGTGACATAGCGCAATATGTAAAAATATACTTGTTAAACATAAGCAGTGTCCAAGTATAAGAGGAATAAATGGTTCCAAGTATAACAGGAATAAACGACCCCAATTCTTCTCAGTCTCCAAAGGTGACAAATTTAATTGCTAAACGGTTCGACCATGGCACCATGGTATGCTTATGGGAGGGAGAGAGAGAGAGATGTGTAGCTGTCAAGTTACTCAACATGTCCATGCCTTAGTTCCCATATCTAGGAATTAATACCAGCACCTTCCTTATCGGGCTATTAGGAGAATTGAGTCAATATTGTCTGGAAGGTAATAAATACTATAAAACTGTGGTTAACAAACAAATGGTGCACACAAGCTTCCAGTATACTATTGATTTAGACTTAGGACTTGTAGTTTTTTACTTAATATTTGTCTTAGAGCTCTGAATATGCCAGTATGCATGAATGTACCGTAATTTTATGACAGTTGTGTAATACTGTATGGATGGACCATATTTAAAACATCCTTTGATGGGCTATTGTGTTGTTAAGGGCCAATATTTTTAAATATTTTAGGAAATACTGAGAAAAATACTTGTATTTTATTGGCACAAATTGGAAAATAATTGTGTAGGAAAAAGTTGAACTGTTAGGTGGGTAAACAGATTTACAGATTTGAGAGATAACGCCCAATGTCTACTCAAAGTTGCCCTATTTTTACCCTGAGCAGCAGTGTATTCTGCTTCCCTTCATGAGGATAAATGCTGGGTAGGACAGATGTAAAAAACAGAAAACTTTCCTAGTGTAAAGTGGTGGGAGGAGAATGACCGTTTACTTTTGCTTTAACTTCAGAGAGGACATTCGAGAAGCAGGTATCAGCCTTCTGATGGGAAAGGCCACCACCTGAGCTATTGGGTTGCCAGGAGGTGAAACACAGCACTAGTGAGAGACTCAGTAAGAGTATCAGACACACACTAGGCATACCTTCATTTTATCTCACTTCATTCAGCTTGAACCTTAGTCCTAGCATTTGGTTTGGTTTTGAGTACAGTTACCTCTCAATATGCTGCTAAAATGAATAACCTACAAAATTGTATCCAAATGTATGAAAAAAAAAAACTCCCCTATTCAAGAAAGTTCTTAGGATTAGCATTTCTGTTTCAGAGAGTACAAAACCCGACCACTTTAGTGTTGGCATCATATCATCAACAGCCTTTTCTTGAGAGTCTGTGTAATACTGAAGCAATTTCTCCTTGAAGGTGGATAGATATATATATATAAAGAGAGATGTAGATAAAGACAGATAAATAAAATGTTACTGACTTGCACTTTCCCTGAAAATACTTATAGAGTCCAATTAGCGGTGTTTGACTACTATTAGTATTTAATTGATGTTCAGTGTAACTGGCGGCCATGGGGGATGCAAAGAACAGAGCCAGCTTGGAGCTGACAGCACTGACTTCCATCCCCAGGTCTTCATATATGAGCCCACTACGACCTGAGCATCCACTTTTATCTCTCTGACCTTTACTTTCCATATTTATCATCTGTATTTCTATATTTTGGAGAAGGACATGACAACCCACTCCACTATTCTTGCCTGGGAAACCCGTGGACAGAGGAGCCTGGCGGGCTACATTTCATGAGTTTGCAAGAATCGGACACAACTTAGCAACTAAACAACAATTTCTATATATGTATTCCCTTGTATCTCAAAGCAGTAGTGAAGACTGACAAGTAAAACAAGCACCTCCCATTTACAATTACTGCACAATGTTGACTGCTGCTGCTGCTGCTGCTAAGTCGCTTCAGTCGTGTCCGACTTTACGCGACACCATAGACGGCAGCCCACCAGGCTCCCCCATCCCTGGGATTCTCCAGGCAAGAGTACTGGAGTGGGTTGCCATTTCCTTCTCCAATGCATGAAAGTGAAAAGTGAAAGTGAAGTTGCTCAGTTGTGTCTGACCCTCAGCGACCCCACGGACTGCAGCCTTCCAGGCTCCTCCGTCCAGGGGTTTTCCAGGCAAGAGTACTGGAGTGGGGTGCCATCACCTTCTCCAACAATGTTGACTATGTCCCCCTTATTGTACAATAATACTTCCTTGAGCCTGTCTTACACCCAATAGCTGTGCTCCACAGTGGTCACCAGTAACCTGTTCTCTGCATCTTTGAGTCTACTCTGGTTTGTTCTATTCACTAGCTTGGTGTATTTTTAGCTTACACATACACGTGATATAACACAGTATTTGTGTTCCTCTGTCTGACTTATTTCACCTAGGATAATGCCCTCAAAGTACACCCATGCTGTTTCAAGGGGCAAAACTTTAGTTCTCATTTTGCGGCTGAGTGGTATTCTGATGTGTGTGTGCCTGTGTGTGTGGGTCTGCATCACATCTTCTTTATCAGTTCATCTGCTGACAGACACTTTAGTTTTTTCCATAACTTGACAATGCCTCTAAGAACATTGGGATGCATGTATATTTTATAATAACTGTAAATGGAACGTAACCTTTTAAAATTGTATGAAAAAGCTTATTCACTGTAATACATTTGGAGTCTAAGGTCGGAAACAACCCAACTGTCCATCAGCTAAGAAACAGAATGAAAAAAGTATGTTTAAAGAAAAATAAGCATCTCATTGAGTCTCGTAATAAACAGGGAAATAATACTCTGCTTGGGTGTTCGTGACAGACACAGATCATAGGCTCAGGTGACTTGCTCTGGGTCTCAGTGAAGAGTAGTTACAACACTGGCCAGGAGCACAGGTCACCCGACTTCTAGTGAAGCACTTGTGCCATCAAGCCACACACCCTCGGAACTCTGTTCTACTTGTGAAAAGGTACTAAGACCGACAGGCACTTTGCTTATCTCTGTTCTCCATTCAGAATATAGCTACCAATCACACTTGCAATTTCTGGTTGAAAAGATGTTTGGGCATAATTATGTTTACATGAAAAATTTTAATGAAAACATGAAATCATTGATGATGAAATCATGAAACAAATTGATCATCTAAGTTCCAATAGATAAATCAAAATTAAGAGTTTCAGAAAGACCTTTATCAGATAAGGAGTGCTCCTGGCTCTAGTCTAAAATCACAGCCTCTGACTTTGAGGCGCACCTGTGCTTGCGTATCAGTACACGAATGGAGTTTTACCACCTGCTGGAAGTAAGACCAGATAAGGAGACTTTACTCTTCTTCAAAACTTTTCCTTTAAAACTCAGGTCAGAATTACAAGTGCAACCGCGCTTCAGTGCTTCCCTGGGGAACTGTCTCAGTGCTATCCAAACTGAACACTAGATGTCACTGCTTTGCAACAAAATTTGGATTTTGAATGCATTTTTCTGTGGTTGTAAATAACGTGTTCCTTGGGGAGGTGGAAGGGGGTGGGGAAGGTGAGTTTTCCTTGAAAAGAGTCAGTCTTTCTCAGTGGTCTTTTAAATGGTCATTTGGGCAAAGTACTCTAGGGTTTCTTTATCATGTACCCATTTTTATTTCGGTTAAACCTATGCCTAAAATATGTGCATATTTTATGTATCAGTGATTTTAATGGTCATATTCTAATATCCCTGATGGCTTGATGGTAAAGAATCCATTTGCCAATGCAGGAGACCAGAGTTCCATCCTTAGGTCAGGAAGATTCCCTGGAGAAGGAGATACAACTCACTGCAGGATTCTTGCCTGGGAAATCCCATGGATAGAGGAGCCTGGCAGGCTATAGTCCATGGGGCAGCAAAAGAGTCAGACATGACTTAGCAGCTAAGTAGCAACAGTGTTCTAATATCCAGCTTTTCTAAGGCTTTGTGCCACAAAATCTAGAGCAATTCAGACCAAAATCTGAAGGTAATGACTCTGGGACTCTCCTTCAGCCTCAGAGTCTCTTCTGACATCCTGACTTCTCACCAACCTGCTGCTGGGTATTCCACAGGCATCACAGACCCATCATTGCCTGCTTCTCCATCTCCTTAATCCTTAGTCAAGGGTGGAGCCAGAAAGTCAGCTCCATGATATAAAATATCTGGGTGATGTTTACCTTTTCTGTCCTTCAGGTATTAAGTCCAAAGAGCCTATCTAAGATCTTCTCACTGCCTTAGTTCAGAAACACATATTTTATTCAAAATATCCATTGTTGTAACATCAATCTCCTAACCAGTTTCTCAAAGTCAAGTTGTTCTGTCTTCATTTAAAGAAACCAAGCAAAATGAAGCAGTACCACCACCCTTGATCCAAGCTCCTAGCACCCACAGCCTATGGCAGCCTCATCACTACCTCGATCTTGTTTGCCTTTGAGGCATTCTTCCATTTTACAAACCCCAACCCTATGTAGGCACTTTTGCCCCTGCCTAGAAGGTCTTCAGATCTTCCGCTAGCTGGTCAATCTATTGTTTAAAACCAAGCTCCACAGTTTCTCCATCTGTGCGTGTTTCATCACAGCCCATTTAATTCTGCACCCTTCACTCTATGCCTGTGCACTTCTATCTTCCCTTTACTTCACGTACATGTCATGAGGAAGGATGATGTCTCTTCTCCTTGTTATCTTCATGATGCTTCGTATGTAGTAGGGCAGTGGATGCATAGATGACATTTTTATATAGCATATGATGCTGTCCTCTGAATCGAATTTGTTCATTAAAATTTAGCGGACTGTTAAAGTAGAAATTTCAGTTGAGGCACTATCAGATTTACAGATGTCATATTCCAGGATGAGGTGCAAGAACTTGAGGCTAGATTTCAGAAAGGAGCAAAGAAAACCAAGGGTGTGACTCATTGCGCCTCATCACCCCTTACTCATCTGATGATCTGAAGGCTAGGAAGAAGCCAGGGCAGGGAGGCAGGATTTTTCTAGTGTGAGTTTTCGGTACCATGAAGAATGAAGAGCTTTCTCTCCTGGATCAGGTCAGTTCTAACTCAGAAGCCTGGGTATCTGTGGTTTGTACTTTGGCAGGCATGGTGAGCTAGCATCTGCCTCCCTCCTGAAAGATGCTCAGGGTGAGAAAAGGAGTGGCAGCCACCGTGGTGTGTGTCTGAAGAGCTTGACCATTTGGGTGAAGAAGGTGTGACTATTCCCCACAGACCCAACATGAGCCCTGAGCCTCGATCAGACTCGTGTTACCCAAACTGCTGTTAAAGAGGTCTCCTTAGAGATGTACCATCCACCTGATGCCCGCATTCAGAGGAAGGAAATTCAGAGGCCATTGGGACAGAGTCCTGATTTCTAAGCTGCTGCCTCTCAAGTCCTCAGCTGCCTTTCTGTAATTAGCTCTGTGATGTTGGAGCTGGGACTCCAAACCCAGCTTTGCCAGGGTTCCCTGACTCTTCTGCCCAAAGTTCTAGCAGAGGAGGATGCGAGGTGGGAGGAAGGAGGGGGTGCCAACTTTCTCTTCGCACCGTTCACATCAGGAGCTTGTAAGCAATGCTGCTTCTTCCCTGTAGCACCTATTGAACAGCTCTGGCTGATTTCAGTTTCTGGCTTCACCTACGTTTCTAGAACCACGTTTCTATTCCCTCTCCCCTAAGCAGCACTCCCTCCTCCAAGGTCTGAGTCCCAACTCCTGGGATGTTCTTCTAGCTCTTGAACCATGAACACCAGTGAGTAACACCTCATTGCAGGGCCGGGCTCCAGCTCTGCAAGTGTCCTCCCCCAAGCTTCCATGTTCTCAGGGCCCCAACCTTCATTCCCAGAAGGGATTTCTAATCCATCTCCTAGGTTAAATTTTCTCTGTTAAAATAGCTACTGTATTTTATGCTTTCCTGTCTGAATTTTGATTGATAAAAATAGGGCTACATTTCCCACATCAAGAGAACTGGGGGTGTGAGTCCTCCGAAGTAGGGAGAGACTGTGAAGAGCCCACAAAAGCACCTGGTGAGAACGGGTCAGCCTCAAACACCTGCTGGGCCACAGCCTGCGGGTGCCGGCTTCCGGGTGAATTCAAGTAAGGCCTCTCATCACCTCTCCTCTCCCTTTCAAAACTCCCCATCCTTGAAGGAGCCAGGAATTGGAGCTAGTGACAGGATAGAGAACAGGAGGCGGCCTGCAGGTCTAACTGGGGGTGACATCTCAAGTTCACTCATTTCTAGGTTTGTTACTACATGGGAATGCACCCAGCCATGATTTAACTACTATATCGTTTTGTGACATCAAGGAGCAGAATTTTTTCCACTTAAAAGGGATCCCCCAAATATCATGAAACCTGCCTTAAATTAATACCAGGAACAAAGAGTTGAACTAGTCCACTGAGCAGGGGTAAGGGCAGAGGGGACCCAAGGATGGCACACTCAATTATTATGGTGGGGACACGAAGCATGCATGCGTGCTAAGTCACCTCAGTCATGTCTGACTGTGACTCTATAGACCATCACCCGCTAGGCTCCTCTGTCCATGCGATTTTCCAGAGAAGAGTACTGGAGTGGATTGCCATGCCCTCTTCCAGGGGATCTTCCTGACCCGGGGACTGAACCCGTGTCTCTTACATCTCCTGCATTGGCAGGCAGGTTCTTTACGATGAGCGCCACTGGGACACATAGAGAGATGGGTAAATGAGGAATGCAACTAGACAGGAAGTCTGGACTGAGGCCAGCCTGCGGTTTTATAGGAGCATTGAACAGCTCAGGGCACTGAGGTGGACAGGAAAGCCACTGCATTTCTGTTTTCTCCACTGGCCCAGAGGTGCCATCCTGCTTGGCCACAGGGTTCTGAGTCACGTACTCTTAGGGCTCAGAGGACCTGGACTGGAGAATGCCCAATACGATTGCATTTATCGGTCACCTGCCTGTCTACATGTCTGGCCTGGAAACTCCCTAGGACAAAGTGGTGTACGGTCACCAAGTCCTCCTAGCAGAGGTCACTGGGTCTGAAAATGCCCAGTAGTGAGTATTTAGCTATTAAGTGATAAGAGCCGGAGCAGAGGTTTGTGGGGAGATAGAAGAATGACCTAATTCTATGTGAGGCACCTGGGGTGGGGATCAGAAATTCGGACCGAGAGAGGACACTGAACTTGCTTGCAGGATGCCCAGAGATCAAGGGGATGAGAGGGAGGTGCACTGGCGAAAACGCAGAGGGGTGGAGAGGCTGGGCCCAGGGTGGGTGCCCCTAGGGGCTCTGGGCAGGCAGGTGTTGAGGGTTCTCCTGATGTCTGGGACTTCATCTTTCTGCAGGAGGTGGGCAGAAAGGAGTAAGACACCCAGGCACCACGTTTCCACTGCGGTCAGCTCAGTCTGGCCTCCTGGCGCCAGGGATCCCGAAGGCTGCAGACCCCCGGCAGGAGGGATAGAAGCAGTTCCTGGCCCAGAGCTCGCTGCCCTCTCTCCGGAACTGTTTTTTCTCCGCCGCTCTCTGAAAGCCTTATTGATTGCTCAAAGTGAACTGCCTCAGCCCACGGTTTCCTCAACCCCCAGAGCAGCTTGCATTTCCTCTGACGTGGCCTCTGTCCTCTCCCCTCCCCCAGGAGGCCTGGGGTTTTTACATTTCAAATCCTTGACAGCTGGGTGAACTTCTGCTTCCGCCAGAAGAAGGACCCTTTGCTGTTCACAATGGCCGGCCAGTGGCACCGGGGCTATTTTATCTCCAGCTGTGAGAGAGGCTTTTTCAAACGGCCGGGAGAAGCTGCTGTCCAGCTGCGGCACCTCGCCCTCTCGCGGGGCTCTGCATGTTAATCAGCGGCCTCTCACTGCGGCGTTTGTGGGGCGGTGGCAGGTGCGCGCCTTCCCCCAGCCGCCCGAGCATCCCCGGAGGCCTTCCGCTCAGGCAGGTGAGCCCAGGCGTGACGTCATCGCAGGTGTGAGCTCCACGCGCCTGAGCGCGGCCAGGTCCATCTTGGTGCCCTCAGGTGTCCCAACCCACGTCTCTGCTCTGAGTCAGCTCTAAGGTGTAGGGCTTCTCACATGGTGCATAAAGCCAGAATCCTGGACACACTGGAGAAATACACACGAGACACTCGGAAGGTGACAAACAAACCTGGACAAACCCAAGTGCATGCCCTGATTCTGTCCGCTGGCTGGATGACTTCCGGGAGCACCCAGCTTCTCCCCACTTCTCCCCACTCAGCTTCACACCCACTATGCATTCCCTGCCCAGCGCCTTTGCTCAGCCCAGTCCCTGGTTTGGAAAACTTTCTGCATCCATACAACTGTCCCCGTCTGTTGAATCTCATTCATCTTTAGAATCCTGGCTTAACTGGCTGTGCTTTCCAAACTTTTCCCAAACTTTCTGGGTAGCCATGGTGCTTCTCCAGGGTATTTTGCTTCTCTTTAATATAAATAGCAAGGATTCATAATCATTGAGTTTTTACTAAGTATCAAGTGCCAGTGTCTTTCAGGTCCATCCATCTCCTAGTCCTCTCAACATAGGGCTTGGTTTGAATCATTATTTTACACACAGAACCAAGGCACAGAGACCTGCCTATGTTGGCTGGGCACTGGCAAGGCCTCCGTAGGTATGGGGCGGTGGCAGGTGCGCGCCTTCCCCCAGCCGCCCGAGCATCCCCCGAGGCCTTCCGCTCAGGCAGGTGAGCCCAGGCGTGACGTCATCGCAGGTGTGCGCTCCATGCGCCTGAGCGTGGCCAGGTCCATCGTGGTGCCCTCAGGTGTCCCAACCCACGACTCTGCTCTGAGTCAGCCCTAAGGTATAGGGACGACCCCACTGCATTATCGAGTGCGACTGCCCCTCATGCAGCTGAAGATACCTCCCTCCTAGTCCTGGATCTCCCTGAGGACTGGGTCCTGGTGACATTCATCTTTGTGTGCTCTGCAGTGCCTACCCTTGTAGACATGGAAGAATACATGGGCCCGAGAGAGAGTGGCACCCATACCACACCCGGAACTATAGTCCAAGCTTCTGTGTCAAGTATCTGTGGATGCCACCCAACCATCCAGCAAGAAGCGTTTTGGCATCTCCACCCTGAATATTCATTAAAAGGAGTGATGCTGAAGCTGAAGCTCCAATACTTTGGCCACATGATGTGAAAGGCCAACTCACTGGAAAAGGCAGGAGAAAGGGGCAACAGAGGATCAGATGGTTGGATAGCATCACTGACTCAATGGACAGGAATTTGAGCAAACTCCAGGATATAGTGAAGGACAAGGAAGCCTGGCATGTTGCAGACCATGGGGTCACAAAGAGATGAACACAGCTGAGCAACTGAGTAACGGCAACAAATATGTGGGTTGGACTGGACAGTAGGAAGGAAATGTGTTAAAGCCTCTTTTCCTTGCACTTGTAACAAATACAGTTGCTCTTAAGTACAAATAAAGTATGTTCTACACAGAAACAATTATAATCTATAAGCTATTAGTACTAGTGAAAGACTTCATATATTGATTGAATAAATATATATTCAGTGTGAGAGTGGTTATAGTGGGTATCCCAGGTACAGCAATGAGTAACACAGAAAGTGCTGCCCTTGTGGGATCAGTCTTTAATTTAAAATATATTTATAATTTATCTGATGATGATAAATGATCTAGAGAACTATGAAGCCTAACAAATTGAATTATATATTTTAAAAAATGTATGTGGTGGATAGAGAAAGCCTCCCATCTGCGTAGAGCCTTGAAGGAAATATGGGAACCAGTGGACACGTGGGGAAGATCCTTCTAGTTTGGGAGGACATGAGTGTGAGTGGCCTGAGGGGTTTAGTATCGGTGTACCTGGTGTGCTGATCACAGCAAAGAAAAAAGTGAAGCCACAGGAACCAATGCAAGTACAACACCTGATGAGATGGAGGCAATAACGTGGGGCCAGATCGCGTAATACCTTGGAGCTCCTTGAAAGGTTTGGCTTTTACTCTGAGTGAGATGGAGGCAACCAGAGGGTTTGGAATATCCTACAATTCATCTTATAGAATTACCTTGTCTTCTTTCCTAAAAATACAGGGTGGTCAGTGCAGAAGCAAGGAATCAGTTAGGAGGTTAGGACAATCATCTGGGAGAGAAATGTCTGTGGCTTGGACCAGGGGTGATGTGAGAGGTGTGAGATATGATTGGTTTCTGACTTTATTCTGAAGGAAGAGCTGAGTGGATTTTCAACAGTTTTGATGTGATATGTGTGGTTTTAGTTTATAAACTGGAAGAATGGAATTTCCATTTACTAAGATCCCAAATACTGTAGAAAGGAGTAGGTTTGGAGGAGGTGAGTGCTCAGGAACTTGATTTTGCACATATTAATTTTGGATATGGAAGTAGTCATTTTGGGCCAGGCTTATGCTATGGTAACAAAAACAAGTCTCAATGGCTTAAATTTATGAAATTTAAAGTTTAATTCCTTCTGATACATGTATTTCTCATGGATACCCCACCCACCGTAGATCGGACGGTTCTCCAGGACAGCTTCTTTCTGTGCCATGGTTTAGTGATAGAACTCTGCCATTTCTACTTGTGATCATCACGCTCACTGATGAAGGGGAGAGCTGGAGGGCATAAGTGGGCAGGCTCTTCCTACTGCTGCTGCTTGGGGTGGAGGCGGTGGTGGATTGCCCTCGATTCCCTGTGAGGTCTGAGGTCATCATCCCCCTTGATGTTACAGAGCTGGGTACGGATGGATCACCCCCAAAGTCCTTCCCAGTGAATTGTCTCCAAGAAAGAGAAGGAGAACCATCTAGCCTAAAAGAATGCCCCCTCCCCAGAGGCAGCCCACTTCCAGTAACAGTTGACATGGCAGAACAACAAGGATGCTCTTAACTCCATTTAGAGCAACCCTGGCTGGCCATCCAGCTCCAGGAGCCCTCGCGGGATCAGCTGAGGCTCCGCTGGAATTGAGTCACAGTCAGTTATCCACTCCTCCCAGTTCTTCTCTCACTCCCTTACAGGTGAGTCCCTGTAGGCTTGACCCCAATAAGCTCCTGCCTCAGACCACTGTGACTCCATTTCCTAGGGAAACCTGAGATACTTCTGGAGAAGGAAAAGGCAACCCTCTCAAGTATGCTTGCCTAGGAAATCCCACAGACAGAGGAGCCTGGCGGGCTACAGTCCATGGGGTTGCAAAGAGTCAGACACGACTGAGCGACTAACACTTACTAAGACATGTGGCATATTTCTGACTTTCTTGTCAAGAAGTAGTCATGTTCTCCCACCTCAGGGAAAGTGTTAATGAGGAATATGGTGTGTGCCTGGAAGAGGGACACACTGGTGAGAAGTTACAATGTCCATGAAGTGGCCCTTTCGAGTGTAGAGCTTAGGGCCTATGTCTAGACTGGAGATAGTAATCTTGGGTGATATTTAAAGGCAAAAACCAGGTGATGTCCCCTAATAATTGAAGGTGGATAGAGCTCACTCAGTTTGAGAACTGAGCTCTGGGTACATGATCATGCAGAAATCTAAGAGCTGAGAAAGAACCAGGAAAGGAGACTGAAGCTACGTATAGTCTATGCCTGGCAACTACTCAGAAATTCTCACCCTTGTGCACAAGAAAACACGCATGTAAATAGACATTGCAGCACTTTTACTTCGTTCTTTTTAAATACAGAATAATGGAACAACCAAACAGCTATCAACACAAGGAGGAGAAATTATGGCAAAAAATCAGAAGGCAGTATAGAATTTTGCAGTTAGAATAGATGGCGTGGAGTTGCATGCATTATTATGAATAAATCTCCAAAAGCAGAACATTGAATGATCATACATGTAGCATGATATCACTTATATGAAGCTTAAAAACATTGGAAACAATTCCATCTATTGCTTTTGGAGGCACATCTGCATACGAACAGGATGACACACACGGAACGCTGTGCATTCCGTCCGGGGGGTGGAGTGGGAGGAAGTTTGCACACTCATATGCGTATGTTCTCCTCTGCTATTATTGGAATCCCTGAAATATTTTACATAAAAAGATGCCTTCTCATCTTGCTATTCTAAAGCACACAAAGTTTTAATAAAACCAGCTCTTTTAGGTGAGTTAGGTAGCAGCAGATTGTAAAATCATGGATAAGCGGGACCTTCGATTCACTTGGAGATCACCGAAGCATTCTCATGACAACAGTACAATATGGTTTTAATAAACCATGCCATCGGTTAGCCTGCACAGTGACTGAGATGGTGATAAGCTTGCATATGCATTATTTTTCTTCATCCTCACATTGATCCTGGAGTAGTGATTATTACCTTATGTTGCAGATGAGGAAAGTGATGAATAAACCCCATATCTGACAGTGGTACAACCAGAACTTGAGCTATCTTAGTTTGACTCTAAAAAGCATCCTCTCAGTTGCGATACTCCAGCCATCTCTCTGCTCTATGTGCTTCTCCATTATCCTCCATCACGTGGAAGTGAGCTTGAAGGAGTCTTAGGAACAGCTCTGGTCTTGCTCCTCTCCAGCCTCAAGGACCGAATCCTGGAGTGGCAACACACCCATCATCAAGTCTTCTTTCCCAGGTTCCAGGAAGCAATGAACCCATTTCAATCTTCTATATCCATTCTGCATACTTCTTGGTAACAGTTCAGTTCAGTTCAGTCGCTCAGTCGTGTCCGATTCTTTGTGACCCCATGAATCGCAGCACACCAGGCCTCCCTGTCCATCACCAACTCCCAGAGTTCACTCAGACTCGTGACCATTGAGTCAGTGATGCCATCCAGCCATCTCATCCTCTGTCATCCCCTTCTCCTCCTGCCCCCAATCCCTCCCAGCATCAGAGTCCTTTCCAAAGAGTCAACTCTTCGCATGAGGTGGCCAGAGTACTGGAGTTTCAGCTGTAGCATCATTCCTTCCAAAGAAATCCCAGGGCTAATCTCCTTCAGAATGGACTGGTTGGATCTCCTTGCAGTCCAAGGGACTCTCAAGAGTCTTCTCCAACACCACAGTTCAAAAGCATCAATCCTTCGGTGCTCAGCCTTCTTCACAGTCCAACTCTCACATCCATACATGACCACAGGAAAAACCATAGCCTTGACTAGACGGACCTTAGTTGGCAAAGTAATGTCTCTGCTTTTGAATATGCTGTCTAGGTTGGTCATAACTTTTTTCCCAAGGAGTAAGTGTCTTTTAATTTCATGGCTGCAGTCATCATCTGCAGTGATTTTGGAGCCCCCCAAAATAAAGTCTGACACTGTTTCCACTGTTTCCCCATCTATTTCCCATGAAGTGATGGGACCAGATGCCATGATCTTCATTTTCCGAATTTTGAGCTTTAAGCCAACTTTTTCACTCTCCACTTTCACTTTCATCAAGAGGCTTTTTAGTTCCTCTTCACTTTCTGCCATAAGAGTGGTATCATCTGCATATCTGAGGTTATTGATATTCCTCCCGGCAATCTTGATTCCAGCTTGTGTTTCTTCCAGTCCAGCGTTTCTCATGATGTACTCTGCATAGAAGTTAAATAAGCAGGGTGACAATATACAGCCTTGACGTACTCCTTTTCCTATTTGGAACCAGCCTGTTGTTCCATGTCCAGTTCTAAGTGTTGCTTCCTGACCTGCATACAGATTTCTCAAGAGGCAGGTCAGGTTGACTTGGTAACAGAGGGAGTCTCAATTCCCATGTTTCCTCTTCTGGCGAAATTAATTCAATTGAACTGAACTTAAGATCGCAGACAGGGGTGATCTCGAGAACTTGGCTTCATCCCTCTCAATTTACTGATCGAAAGGAAAGGCCAAAGAAGTGAAGAGGCTTCCTTGCTACAAACAGCTTCCCTCATTACTGGAACTCAGGGGTTCTCTATGCCGTTTGCACAGTGAAATGCCCTGGGGAAGTTAAACAATTCTGCCTCCTGGCTTCAGAGCCAGGCCGTCTGTTTCAGTTGGTCTGGGCTTCCCGGCCTATTTCTAATGTGAAGCCATGCTTGAGAACCTCTGCCTTTCTGTTTCCTTCTCCCTGCACTCCCTCATACAGATCCTGGATGCAGCGACCAGGGGGCAGGGGTCGGGGCAATGCTTCTCATTTCACCAATAGAAAAGGGACAAACACAATTTAAGCTGTGTTTGGTCTTCAGATACTTTCTGAGGTTCATGCGTACATGTGTGCTAAGTTGCTTCAGTTGTGTCTGACTCTTAGCAACTGCATAGACTGTATCCTACCAGGCCTCTCTGTTCATAGGATTCCCTAGGCAAGAATACTGGAGTGGGTTACCATGCCCTCCTCCAGGGGATCTTCCTGACCCAGGGATCAAACCTGTGTCTCTTATGTCTCCTGCATTGGCAGGTGGGTTCTTTCCCATTAGCACCCCCTGGGAAGCCCCTTCTGAGGTTCACATGAGATTCTATTACATACAGGTCTTCTGTGATGCTAGTGGGTTAGCCAAAAAATTTGTTTGAGTTTTTCTGTGACATCTTATGGAAAAACCCAAAATAATTTTTTTGGCCAACTCAATAGTTTTTATTTAGCGCATTTTTTAAGAGGTAAAGAAAACAATAAAGCTCTGTTTTTAGTAGCTACACATGGAATGCGTTTGAAAGTAATGGCAATTCAGAATATCCAGATTTGGATTTAACTCTGTTTCAGAAATCTGTAGAAGCCTGAGCTCAGTTACCACATATCTGTAGCTTTAAAGGCAGGGTCATCAAACTTTCTCTGTAAAGGAGATACAGTAAACATTTTATTTATGTCTGCAGGCCATGCAGTTTCTGTATCTGCTCAACTCTGCCTTTGCAGCACGAAAACATAAATAAAGACATAAAAATGGGTGTGATTGTGTTTCAACAAATCTTTATTTAACAAAATCCCTTAGGGGCTGAATTTGGCCCCCTCCATAGTTTGTCAACCTCTCAAGTGTCAGTCTGAAATAGATACTGTTTAGTAATGATCCACCTCATACAAAATGTAATTAAAATGTGTCTTGTGTAATGGTGGGTTTCTGAAATTAAGAAAATGTCTCCAATGTTGTTTTAACATTTTACTCATTTATCTAGAAGACCCTAATAAAGAGAACAGTGTTTATTCCAGAGTCATTTTTCACCTTTATATCTTTTTAGCACCTCATACCTTTAGGGCCCTTTTGAAATGTTTCTATTTTTCATCTTCATAAAAAATTGAAAAAAAAAAGAGCAGAAGTAGGTTGCTAAACTCCAGAAGCAGTCAAATAACTACTTGGAAAATGGAAAGGCAGTGAACAGTCATTTCACGATTTCAGTTTCACGTTTGCTTCATTACAGAACATACATAAAACTTTCAGTCCAGTTGCATCATCCGCATCATAGTTTTCAGTTTCAGCCCAAACCACTGCCGCTTATGAAAGCTTGGCCTTGCTTGATTTAGGCCTTCGAACAAACCTAGAAAAGTAGTTGCTAGAATGAAAAGAATTCTTGCTGTGTTTTGAGCTTTGCTGTAAGTGGTTGGAAGGAAGGAAAATGCCTTGTCTTGCTAGTCCCTTAGCTTCAGAATGACTGTCTGAATTCTAATAGCATCTCTTGGCTCCCCAGTGCCAAGAAGAATAGGATAAGGTGCTGTGGGGACCCTGCTATGGCTTTCCCTGCAACCCAGCAGTGCATAAAGTGACCACTCACTTTACACTAACAGAAAGCCACCGTCCAAAAGTAAGGGAGTGAATGAAGCCAGAACTGCCTAGGTGGAGTTGGCCGAAAGCACTCCACATGAAACAATGTTCAAGGCTTGGAAGGAATTGCTCCAAACACGTGGCTTGGATTTGGGGTTTTCAGGGAGCCAGTCACTCACTCAACCCACATAAGCTAACAGCAGATCAGAAACTCAGGCTGCAACCGAATCAGATGGAATTTGTGAACAAAAAGTCAGGTAGCCTGTCTGGAGTCCAGCCCAGACTTCTGGATGACTGTCCTGAGCCAGAGGGTGGATCTTTGCAGGAAACTCTCAGCTTGGCTTCAGGTCTTGCCTTATTTCCTTATCATCACTGCTTTTTTACATTGTGGCAATTTTCACTTAGCCTGTGTTCTCTTCTGGCTCTTTCAACAAATAGAAGTTGAGAGATACTTATTTCTAGACAAGAATTATTTTTATAAATTAAATCTTTTCTTCCATCCCCATGATATTAACTGCTTGAAGTGTAAAATTAGATAAAGTGAAGCTGTGATTTGGTGCTTAGTGTAACATGCAAGCCATGGGATCCAGATTTATACAGACCCAGGTTGTAATCTAGTTTTTTGGCTTACTAAATATAGGACTTTTAGAAATTAACTCATTGAGCTTTGGTTTCCTCATCTAAAATATGGGAATATCAGCACATAGCTCATAAGATTTCTGTGCAGCAGTAAGGTTCTTAGGTTCTTGGGTAAAGTTCTTAGGTCCTAGCATATAGGAGTTGTTCAGTAAACGCAGACAAGGTGATAATGGTGGTGACTATGAAAATGGCATCTCCAGAGGTAGGGTCATCCTGTTTAGCATAAATGCACAATGATAAAGAAAGGATAGATTGGTAAAGACAGACAATAATTTCTGAGTCTCCTTTTCATCAATAGACCTCATAACGTGGTTTAGCAAGATTGTCCAGAATTATAGATACAAGCATGTTCAAAGTAAAGGACAACAAAAAGCCCACCTTACCACTAAATATGGGCTCCCCAGGCATCTCAGTGGTAAAGAATCTACCTGCAATGTAGGAAACATGGGTTCAATCCCTGGGTCGGGAAGATCCCCTGGAGAAGAAAATGGCAACCCACTCCAGTATTCTTGCCTGGAGAATTCCACGGACAGAGGAGCCTAGGGGGCGATTGTTTATGGGGTCGCTAAGAGTCGGACATGACTTAGCAACTAACGAAGGACAACAGCAGAAACCGCTTTGCGTAGCCCTAGTGATTCTTCACTTCTTCCTGCTTTCCAAGTCATGGGTCATCAAGAATCAAAGGCCAAACCAATTTATTAAATACTCTGGCGGGAGGAGTAAGAGACTTGATTATTTGCTCGTTGTCTTAGTCCCAGGAGCCCAGTTGGCCAGCCATGAGCTCTTGCTTGCAGCATTGCTTTTAAAATTCTATGACTGGTTCAACCAGCAGCTCCAGAAAGACTAAGACTAACTGTAGTGTGAAATATCCACTTCCTGTGAACCGTATATTGTCATGTCTGCACTTCAGTTTTGCTGAGTGCTAAAAGAACTGGGTTGGTACTTAAAGGAAATACCCTCTGATTCGTGGCAGTAGAAAGGAAAACTGACGGTGTTTTCCAGCGAGAAAATGTGTTTATTTATTCTTTCCTTAAATATTATTGCTGAGATTCCTCTCTGCGCCAGCTACTGTGGATGGCATGGCAAATAGGTAGAAATACCATTTTGCACATTTGAACTTGATGAACAGGGATAATATAAGAAATGTCCTTGGCCCACTGTTTCAGTAGTTGGCTTTCAATACAGGATAGATCATTTAGTGTTAGAAAGAGCCCTTGCCCTAGACGTTTTTGATATTCTATAGGCTATCACCTACCCATCTTGGCACAAAACAGCAGGCAAACCAAAGAGGAGGAATATTCTTAAGGTAAAGGGAAGAATTTACAGGTAGGACCATGACTGGGAACACACTGTGCAAATCTTGATATTAGAAGAACTGGCACAGGATGGGTATACATGTCATAACTATCGTTTTGTGTCTTCCCTCTGGAATAATCGCTCTCCTGGACAAGAGATTATTCGAACAGCCACTGATGAGGAGAAGGCTGGAAATGGATTGCTGTGGAGGTTTCATGACATTTCCTCTCATCAGACTTTCAACCCAGCTCATCATGGTTCAGCAGCATCAGTGGGATTATTGATTTGCGGAAAGTGAGAAAAGTTTGCTCAATAGACAGTGATAAACAAAGGAGATTGTTACAATGAGGATAATTCTGGAGTCCCACATCAGATATAATTTCACCAAAGAGAATGAAAGAGAGTATTGAGAGAGAGAAAGTGTGTGTGTGTGTTTGTGTGTGTGCCCACATGCACACGCCATTATGCTGTGGTCAGGCAGCTGTTTTTCCTATTTTTTTTTTATTAACATTTTTAGAAACATTTCACACTCATGGTTTGTTTTTACATCCTCTGGTTCTCTTTTCTTTTTTTATCACTAAAGTCTCTGCCTGTGTGTACTCCACAAACACATATACTTACGTATTTTCAAAGCCCCAAAACACATTTTTTTCATCACCCTCTAACTCTAACTTAAAGTAACATAGCATTGTCATCTCCTCTTATTTCAAATAATACTCCTCCATTAATCAGCACTAAAAATTGTCTTCCATGTTTGTGATCTTGCTTATCATAGCATGACATACTTATACAGAAACTTATAATGAAGACATTCTATGTGAAGAATGCTACAGTGTTCATTAAGTCAAGTGACCTCGACTACATGTGATGAAGCTGAGTCTCCAAGACTCTAAGTAAGCCTATTAGTCACATGATTGATATATGTCTTGTTCAACTAAATAGATTTTTGTTTGTTTTTCTTTCAGAGTTAAATATTTAGCAGAATGAACATCAATTTTATTTTGTTCACTCTTTAACTTTCATTTTTAAGTTTTAAGTTTAGAAGCCACTAAGTAGCGCATTTCTTCCACCACTGCCGTCAGTATTTATCCTTTGTGGTCCAACTATGCCCTGTGACTTAATTTCTTTGGGGCAGGGTGAGAGAGTTATATAATAAGAAAACCTAATATGTAAAAAAGGCTCAAAATGTGATAGAAGCTTATTTCTTGCTCAGATAAAAGATAACTCAGGTGTTTCTATTCTATGGTACAATTAGAGTTGCAAAGGTCCAGGCTTTCTCTCTTGGGGTTCCATCCGCCACAATACATGATTTCCAAGGTTGCAGGTGGTGGTGGTAAGGTTTCTCTATTATGACACTCAGTAAAGGAGATAGGTATGGAGCATGATGCATGTAGTTTTTTTTTTTTTTTTAATGGGTCAAACTTAGAAATTGTATAATGGTATACACAGCTATTCTACCATGCTTTATTGGTTGGAACTCAGTTACACAGGCACAGCCTGTGCGAGGGATCCTGGTAAATGCAGTCAGATTATGTACATGTGTATGTGTGCATGTATGTGTGGAAATGGAATGATGGTCTATGCATACTTTCTTGCAAAGTTCCTTTTACCATATTAGATCATTATTTGTATCGAGTGCACAAAGTCCCAACAAAAGAATGTTCTGTGTGTTATATATGGAATTTAGGAAGATGGCAATGACGACCCTGTATGCAAGACAGGAAAAAAGACACAGAAGTGTATAACGGACTTTTGGACTCAGAGGGAGAGGGAGAGGGTGGGATGATTTGGGAGAATGGAATTCTAACATGTATACTATCATGTAAGAATTGAATTGCCAGTCTATGTCTGACGCAGGGTGCAGCATGCTTGGGGCTGGTGCATGGGGATGACCCAGAGAGATGTTGTGGGGAGGGAGGTGGGAGGGGGGTTCATGTTTGAGAATGCATGTAAGAATTAAAGATTTTAAAATTTAAAATATAAAAAACTAAAAAAAAAATAAAATAAAAATAAATAAATAAATAAAAAAAGAATTGTGAGCAATAAAAAAAAAGAATGTTCTGTGTTTTATTCAACTAGTCAACATGATTGAATCCAGCTTTTGAAACCCTGTCAAATCTTACTTCACTCTGCAATGACATGTCTTAAATATTTGAATTTTGTGGATAATTGAGACTTTATCTTCCTAAGCACCATTTTCATCAAAATTTGAAGCAATGGAGCTCTTTCTAGGTGTACTACACAGGTGGATGCCTTACTAGAAATCATTACTGAACAGAACTGATCGATTTTCTTAGGACTGTGGCAGGGACAGTGGGGCTTCCCAAGCCCTGTGTTGGTTTCTGTATTTCCTGGTCTTCATGAGCAGCTAGCTCTTGTCTCTGGGCTGTGGGTGTAAGTCATACCAGCTAACTCTGAACCAGAAATAAAAGACTGGCCATGAACTTCAAGCTGTTCTGCCCAACAGGGTGACCAAGAAGGCCTCATATCGAAGTGGTGGACGCACTGGAACAAAGCAACAAGAACTGCTGAATTACTACATGGAGGATAATTACCCTGGAGAACTGCCAAATTTAGAGTAGAATTTTCATGACTGAGGAATGCAGGCCTTCATTGCTTTAACCTCTTAAGAGACAGGAGCACATTCTATCCTGACTACTGAAATATTCATTTGATAGTATTTAAAATGTTAATTATATTATTTTACTGTACGAATTAATATTAGTTTATATTTCTGTAGGGGACTTAGAACTTTCATAAGGTTTTCCTGCTGCTGCTGCTGCTAAGTCACTTCAGTCTTGTCTGACTCTGTGCGACCCCAGAGACGGCAGCCCACCAGGCCAGGCAAGAACACTGGAGTGGGTTGCCGTTTCCTTCTCCAATGCATGAAAGTGAAAAGTGAAAGTGAAGTTGCTCAGTCATGTCCGACTCTTCGCGACCCTGTGGACTGCAGCCTTCTAGGCTCCTCCATCCATGGGACTTTCCAGGCAAGAGTACTGGAGTGGGGTGCCATTGCCTTTCCTAATCATTAGCTTATATAATCTGTGAGTGGGTTTTTATGTGAGTTAGTTGCTCAGTTGTGTCTGACACCTTTTGAGCCCATGGACTGTAGCCCACCAGGCTCCTCTCTCCATGGGATTCTCCAGGCAAGAAACTGGGGTGAGTTGCTATGCTCTGCTCCAGGAGATCTTTCCCACCCAGGGATCAAACTTGGGTCTCCTGCACTGCAGGTATATTCTTTACTATAATTTTTATATATATAAGCCACTCTCTTTTTGTCTTTTATATTAAAAAGATCCAACCAGTCAATCCTAAAGGAAATCAGTCCTGAATATTCATTTGAAGGACTGATGCTGAAGCTGAAGCTCCAATACTTTGGCCACCTGATGCGAAGAACTGACTCATTGGAAAATACTCTGATGCTGGGAAAGACTGAAGGCAGGAGAAGGGGACAACAGAGGATGAGATGATTGGATGGCACCACCAACATGATGGACATGAGTTCTAGTAGGCTCTAGGAGTTGGTGATGGACAGGGAAGCCTGGCGTGCTGCAACTGATGAGGTCTCAAAGAGTCAGACATGACTGAGTGGCTGAATTGAACCGCAGCCACTCTACTATTTACTGAACATTCATGAGTTAATACTGTTTACTTTAAAGTTTCTATTTCTTCTTTTCATGGGATGTTTATGTTTGTTGATATCCCTTCCACTCTATGGCTGCTTTTCACACTGTCTTATGTGATTTTAGTAGGCAACTTCTAAATATATCTTTATTTGTAAAGGAAAAGTAAATTGTCTCAGAATGAGAACCTGAGAACCCACTTCTGAGCCAGCTATTTACTTCCACACATAGGTGGTGCATTTTTCATTTTCCATCATAAACATTTCTTCTTTGCACTGAATGGTAGTTCATGTCTGTCTAGCTTTAAGAGTGGTTTTGTTGCAATTCTTGGCTTCTCTAGGTTTTATTTGACTTAATCTCTTTCCTTGCTTCCTACATATCTACTCCTCAGGTGTGATGCCAAGAAGGAAATTGAAGTTCCAATAGTGAGGTAAGTGAGTGGATATGGAGAGAGCTGTATCCTGGTCTTGGTGATAACTGTGTCCAGTGCAACCAAAGGCAGATCATGGTCTGGAGTCCATGTTTTTCCTCAGTAAAATGACAGGACTGGGTTAATTATCAAGAAGATTTTCTGTATACCAAATTATCTGCTTCTGATTAATATGAGCAGTCTCCAGAGACTGAAAAGCTGTTCAGATTGTATAATTGAGGAGCAAAAATATAATGGTGGATGGACCATCAGTGTGTACAGTGAGCCGGTCCACCTGTCATCCTCTTAAGTACAGCATCTTGGAAGATTCTCAGTACTTCCATTTTATATGTGGGAAACTGAGGTTCAGATGGGAGAGCAGCATGTTCAGGGTCAGGTAGACTGAGGGATGAATCTAAGTATGTGTGATTCCAGAGTTTCAACCCTTAACTCTTAAACTCCATTGTAAGTGAAGGGAACAGTGGCTACATATGCCTCCAGGAGATGAATGAACCTGTTGTCTAACTGCTCAGTCATGTCTGTTCTTTGACACTCCATTAACTGTAGCCTACCAGGCTCCTCTGTCCATAGGATTTCCCAGGATAGAATACTGGTATGGGTTGCCATTTCCTTCTCCAAGGGATCCTCCTGACCCAGGGATTGAACCTGTGTCTCCTGCACTGCAGGCAGTTTCTTTATTCTTGAGCCACCATAAAGCCCAATAGGTACTGTGCTGCTGCTGCTGCTGAGTCGCTTCAGTCGTGTCCGACTCTGTGCGACCCCAGAGACGGCAGCCCACCAGGCTCCCCCATCCCTGGGAATTCTCCTCAAAATCCAGGCCATTCTCTATGCTGTTACATGGAACCTCTTTTGCACAGACACTGGTGCTCTGTTCTTCCATGCATTGTCAAGCACAACAGTGACCGCTGTGGCTGCTGGCTGACTTGCCATTCTCCTGAAGATTCAGTGGAGACAAGGTGATCCCACAGCCACCGAGAGCTCATTATACACGGCACCTCAGGCCTCATAAGCTTCATGGCCACATCGGTCTGCATGAACTCCGTGGTCCCCCATGGCTGATGCAGGTCATGTTGAGGTGGGCCCATGTACATACCTTGCACACACAAGTCTATGCACAGCCTTGAAACACTGAGTGTGCAAAGCCCCAGTTGTATAAGTGCTGCTGCTGCTGCTAAGTCGCTTCAGTCATGTCCGACTCTGTGCGACCCCAGAGACGGCAGCCCACCAGGCTTCCCCGTCCCTGGGATTCTCCCGGCAAGAACACTGGAGTGGGTTGCCGTGTCCTTCTCCAATGCATGAAAGCGAAAAGTGAAAGTGAAGCTGCTCAGTCGTGTTCAACCCTCAGCTACTCCATGGCCTGCAGCCTTCCAGGCTCCTCCGTCCATGGGACTTTCCAGGCAAGAATCCCAGAGTGGGGTGCCATTGCCTTCTCCGTTGTATAAGTGGGCATCCAGCAAATCTGCCCACCTTTGCCACGAGGGACACCCTATCTTTGTTATCTTGGTGGGAAAGTCTGCCCTTTGCTCTGGAAGCAGATATTAATGCCCAGGACTGCTGTGTATGTGTTCTTGGAAACAGTTTGAGATGCACAGAGATGTCACTGTGAGTTGGCAGTTGACACCACCAGAAGTTTGGACCAGAAAGAAGGCTGAACACCGAAGAACTGATGCCTTTGAACCGTGGTGCTAGAGAAGACTCTTCAGAATCCCTTGGACTACAAGATCAAATCAGTCAATCCTAAAGAAAATCAACACTGAATATTCATTGGAAGGACTATTGCTAAAGCTGAAACTCCAATACTTTGGCCATTTGCTGCAAAGAGCTCCTTTTCTGGAGCAGCTCTGAGCTGTGTAAATTGGGAAATAGTTTGGCAATATGAACAAAGAGACATAAGTGTATTGATATGCAATGAACGGAAATTCTAGGTCTAGGACTCAATCCCAAAGGAATAATTGGAAACCACTGGGAAAATGGACATAAATAGATTATTTATCATAAAATGATGATCATAATCTAAAGAACAGGAGAATAGTTAGATAAATTATGGTTTAGTTTTTGATAAAATATTATGCTTTTAATTTTAAGTGATGTTTATAGAATCCATCCACTATAAGAAAAAATATCTATGATGTAAGATTACGTGAAAAATCAGGGTTAAAACTATGTTATACATTAATCTCTAGATTTAAATTGGAAACAATCAAGCATTTTTCTTTTTAATGTCACATTCTTCCAGTTATTATGTTTATTAATTAAAATCTCTTCCTTTAAGGCCACTCATGTCCTAAGCATTAAAGGCATATGGACTTCTGAATGGAGGTCATGGGACAGAGGTCACTGCTGAAGCAAGATGTTCTTCCTAGGACAAGGGCCAGCTTTCCTTTCTTTGGATTCCCCCCCTAATCTCCATGGGCCCTCCAAGGGTAAAATAGAAAAATGACACCTGACAACTAGGACAAGGTTCTGAGACAGCAGTAGTGGCTCCTGGTCAACTCTCCGGTCTCACCCATCGTGAGGCATTCCAACTCCCCTCCTATCCCATCTCTACCCCCTTAATCTGAACTAGACCCACAGAAGTTCTTAAAGGTCCTAGAATGTTCTAGATTCTCTTTGACTCCAGTCGTTCCCACCTGCTATTATCTCGTCTGCTTGAAACTCTGCTTCCCCAACTCACTTTCGCCAAACTAACCCTTATTTATGATGAAAATCACTTTCTGTAAGGAGCCGACTGCAGCCTCGGAGTCTGGGTCAGATGCCCCCACCGTATTTCTTTAGCGCCTTATCTCAGCACTCCTCACCCTCTATGTACTAACAAAATCTCCTTCAACAGGCCAGGAGATTGTACCTGGAGACTAACCTAAAACATGCCAACAGTTGATTCTATGAGATCACGACTAGCACCCATGCATCTCAAATTGATGAGAGCAGAGAAGGCGGATAAGGATCTGGCTTCTATTGTTTAGTTATTTCATAAGTTTGCGTTTACCCAAGCAAATTAATGCTAAGAAGAGACTGGGTCTTGGATACTGTGATGTCAAAAGAACCACACGTTGAGCTGATTGTATGATGAGTCCTCAAAGCATGAGGAGAGAACCCTCATGCATGTAATTTTCACTGGTCAGGTAACTGTATCAATCAAAGGAATGTCTGGTGATTCCCACATGATGTGAAAGAGATTGCTACTTTCCTTACAAGAGGGAAAATTTACCCCTAATGAACTTGCTTTCCTTTCTATCGAAATCACTTTGCTGTGAAATGTTTCAATTTCTGATCTCAGGTATCATCTCATAGTACTTAGGCAAACTTTCTATCTTACATGATTTTCCTTAAAAATGTACTTCTCACGATATCAAGTGCCAAGTTATCTCAACTTATGTTTGAGGTGATCAAAAGCTTTGGTAAAGTCTTGAAGTATTTATTCTAAACTGTTAAAAACCTACCCTGAAGTCGCAACTCTGAGTGATATGTCTGCCTTAGAGAATGACAGTATCCCAGGCCTCTTTCCCATTTGTTGCTCCCTGACTAAGGAATGGCAAGGAAGTAAACACTTGCCTCTTACCCAAGTATTGTACCCCTGACCCCGTATGACCCATTCTCTGACCAGGAATGCATCGCCTTTTACAGATAAATTGGATTGAACCATAAATAAAATAGATGAACTCTTTAATAAAAAATTAGGTGAAACCATTGATACATAAAGATTTTAAATGTATGCAGATGAACTCTGTTGTATGGACAAAGTGTTTTAGGGGTTTCTAAAATCTTTCTCCAGACTAAGATATCTGCAGAGATGTTTTGATTAGAGAAAAAGGAAGATACTTTAAAAACTTTTATGATGGTGATTGTTTAAAAAAAATAAAACTCTTCTCATTTTCTTATTTCAAGTCTACATTTTTTTTAAGATCAGTGATGCTCATTACTGTGGTTTCCTTTGGAATGTGCAAAGAAACAAGTTAGGAGAAGATTTTCAGACCTTGTAATCTTATCCAACTGACAAATTCACCCACTGTATAGTAACCGCAGATTCTGCAATGTGTAGTTGTATAGTTTTCATTTTGGAGCCATTTTCTTTAATACATCGACTGGGAAACACACACACACACACACACAGCATGAGAGATGTGAGTTCAGTTTTAGTTGAGGATTGTAGCCTGGGAGACAGGCTCTTAGCTAACTCTGAGGAACTGCTCCAAAGAGGTGGGTGGGAGGTCACTATATATGAGACTTTGGTGAAGGGGGTACGTGCATTTAAGCATATATCCGAGTAGAAAGTTGCTGCTTGTGACAAGGAGATGGTGTCTCTGTTAACAATTTTAGTGCTTTTCTAGATATGAGAAGATGAAAGAAATTGGGTTCGTAAAATTTACTCCTGAAAATCTCTAACTATCTGAAGGCCTGTTCTGCCATATTTTTCCAGAGTGCAAAGAGTGCTTCCTTCCTGAGCTTTACCCTGAAGTCCTTCCAAGCGGTGTTGGAGGTCAGCAACGGCAGTGGCCTCTAGTGACCCCATCCTTGTGGGGCCAGATGGTGTGAGACATTGTATAAGTTGGCAAATACATAAACAGGGCTGCCCTTATGGTCAAATTTGAGGACTACAATCCTACCAGGGGACGTGGAAGATGATTTCCTGCCTGCTATTGTGTTTCATATACACAATTGATGCATTTTTCAAAAAGAAATGTCCAGGCTCTTATGCGTTCAATGCACCAAACCAGGGGAAAAATATGAAGAAAAAACAGCCACAAAGTTGTTAATGTTTTTGACTAATGGAGGGATGATATTGCATTACCCAAGGATCTTTCCGCTCATGTATCTGAGCTAGAAACCATCTAAGGCCAGTCACATAGGGTGGACCGATGGCTCTGTCCCCAGAGGGAGCCCAGCTGCTGGCCCCAGAGTGGACCCCACTTGTCTGTCCATCTTCCAGCTTCGGAGGGCTGACAGGGGCTAGAAGGGCTTTTGCTGACGTGAGTGATTTGAGCTGAAGAATCTAAGCTTTTAGAGAACAGTAGTTCATATTTCATCTCAATCATTTGTGTGTGTGTGTGTGTGTGGTGTTTTCATTTTGTTGCCTTTTTTCCCTTGTGAAGAAACTTGCCATGTGGTATTTAAGGTGACCTCACTCTGGCGCGGAGAACGCTCAGTGTGGTTTGTCTTCCCGCCCACGCGCAACTCGCCTTGTAGACTTGACGGGGATAGATCAGCCCCACAGAGGAGCAAACAAAAAACCAAAAATACCCTCCTCCAAAAAATACCCCACAGTGTGAAACTCTTTCTGAGAAAGAGTGGCCTGTTTCCTTAAAGTAGAAAAAAAATAACAAAAATAGACTTTACTTAAGCCTCTTATTTACTCAGAGGATATCAATGCTGCTTCTAGCACAACAGGACTGACTCTACCTTCTACCCAGAGATTTTTAGAAAGTCGGAGAGAAGAGACAGCAGTGGGGCTTTGCTGTGAGTTGTGCCTCTCACATTGCTCACTAAAAGGTAAATGCATAATTACCAGCACACTCACTCAAGAACAATACACTTTCTGGGAATATTTATAAAACAGTTATGTTTACATCAACGGTGCTATATAAGTAACAAATAATAATAACATTGTGAAGAAAATTAGCTGCTTAGATGCATAACATTTAATATGTAGTTCTGTATAATTAATATCCTGGCAATTTAATGTGTTACTCATTTTCTTTTTTTCCCTCCCCTTTCTCACGACGAAAGAAACAGAATTTGTTTAATTTCATATGGCATTTTCACGGTAGTACAGAGCCAGAATGTTTCACGCCGGATTAATCTAATTTCCTACCCCATAACTTCGAAACTAGCCACTGGATTATTAATGCCCACTTAGATGACATGGAAATAACTATTTGCTCTTTGTTGTTACCTTTGATCTCTCTGCTAAATGTCCTGATAGAACCTCACAAGGCGCAGGGCAGCCCTCAGGAAAAGAACTATTTGGCCCAAAATGCCAAGAGTGTTGAGGCTAAGAAAGCCTGAATTAGCTCATCGATCTTTACAACCATCCTGGAAGGCAGGGATCATTATTATTCTCTTCATTTTGTGCATGAAAAAACGTAACACACAGATGAGCCAAAAGATTGATCCAAGATAAAACTGCACAGCGCAAAAGGGCTTGAACGCCAGGCTTGAACTCAGGTCTTCAGAGTCTAACCGCTGGCACACCTGCCTCCGCCCTCTTCTTTCACAAGTCCTGTTTATACTGAAAGCTTGGCATTGGTTGCAGCACACACATATGTGCTGCACAAAAGTGTGCATGTATGTGTGTGTGCATGCACATGTGTTTTCCTGATATCCAGAAGTTGGTCTCTGGGAGCCAGATATGTCTGACCCCACGCAAAAAAGACAAAGCAAGCCGCATCACCTTTAGCCCCACCTCCAAGAGCCCGAAAGGAAAAAGCCCCTACAGACCCCACCCCCTGTGCGTCACTTCCTGGCCGAGAAAGTTCAGTCCCACCCACCAGCTGGTGAGGGGTCTATGAGCCCACACCTCTGCATCAGCTGGGTTCCCTGGTCACAGGCCACTGGGGAAAGCCACCGGGCCTCTCAAGGGACGTCGGTTCCCATGGAGGCCCGTCCTCTTTTTCTGACGCATCACAGCTACCCATAGGACGGCTTTTCAGCAGAAACTTGACGCCTCTCAGATTCAGGAGAAACTTTTCATTCTGCCAAATGAGCCTTCTGTCCTCCTGCAAACACATGCTTGTGTGAAGCAGCCCAGAGCTCAGGCCCAGAGGAGACAGCGACGGACGGGGCTGACTTCTCAGAAACCCCTCCCCCTCGAGAGCCGAGAGAAGGTCCATCTGCTTTTGTGCGGGTCCTCTGGCCCGTGGTGACTGCAGCCCCTCCTCTCTGGGCGCCATCCCTGTTAGTGATGTGCTTGCCTTTTCACTGGAGCATCACGTTACCGGAACACGCAGGGAGAGGCCCTTCCTCATCGCTATTTAGCTGTCAGTGTCGCCACTTAATAAACAGCTAAAAGGCAGTGACTCAGACCGCAGGTGCCAGTTTGGCCTGGTGATTGTCAAGTGGACCCAGCCCCGCTAATTGAGGTCTTTAAGGCCCCACTCAGGAAGCCCGCAGGGAGGCACGATGCCAACATCCCCCCCCTGCAAGTTCCAGGGATGAGAAGGGCAGGAAAAGTACTTGAGGAGTGAGGCTGGGCTTCCTGACATCCAGGTGTGAGTGATGGCCTGGGGTCAGGACTCAAGAAGGAGGAACCTCGTGGCTGAGAGTCAGTAGGTGATTTATGCTGGTTGCTCCTGGCATACGTTGGCAACCCTTCTTCTACCGCCTTGCTAGGTAGAACACCCAGCCTGCCACGGAGGATGTCTAACCTGGCATCTCCATACCTGCTGTGAAGACAGGGAAGCATTGGGGCATTCCCAAGTCTGAGTCACACTGCAGGTCAGCTGGCTCGTTGGTCCAAGACCTGCTCAGAATGAAGGGCTGCTTCTTTCTTGCAGTGACTTAGTTTAATCCAGGAACCTACATGTGAGGTTCTGGGCCACATTGTGTTATCCCCCGTGGCTCAATAAGGATGTGGTGATGGGCATCTGCAAGTAGTTTTATGAATTTTAATAAACCTAATAAGAACTATTCTACAACATCCAAACCACACAAACTCATCAAGAGCCCCTTATGTACCAGGCATTGTGTTTGGCTCTGGAAACATTCTAGCATCACCACTGAGCTCAAGAAGTTTCAGAGAAAATAGTCAACTGCACGAACGAGTTACATGATTAACTGAGACATAATAAGAAGACGGTATATGTGAAGCTTTAAGGGAAGAGAGGAAAGAATGTCTATCACTCGGAATTTGGGACAGGAGGTTTGGAGTTGGTAGCAGAGAACATGAATCACAAATTGTATGCGACAGAAGGACTCCAAGTTGTGTGACTAGCAAAAAGATATTCTTGACATCCTTGGTGTGGAACATTTGTAAGCATTGTGCTCATCACACTCACTCTCAGTCTTCACATCCATGCCTTTATCTTAACTGCATTTTATCTCATCCTGTTATTCATCTTTATCTTATAATACAGCCTTACTCTGGCTCAGGTGACATGGGTTTGATCCCTGGGCCAGAAAGATCCCCTGGAGAAGGGAAAGGCTACCCACTCCAGTAGTCTGGCCTGGAGAATTCCATGGACTGTGTAGTCACAGGATCGCAAAGAGTCGGACATGACTGACCGACTTTCACTTAATCACTCACTCTGGCTCTTGAGTTTCTTGCATGCTCTGATATGATGTTCTTCAGACCTGCCTCACATGCCAACTGCTCCAGGAAGATCTCCTGTTTCCCTCCAGGATCATGTAGTCTGTGCAAAAAGATCATAAATGTTTCCTTGCACCATTTTAAAGCACACATTATTTTGTACTTTATTATAAGAATTAGGTTTATTATTGCACAACCTGCTTCATCCAGTTGACATTATTATCAATCATGCAAAAAATAATTGCATCTAGGAAATTGACAAACAAGCCGAAGTCAATTTTTGGATCCATCTTCAGTGAGAGGTCTCACCGAAGTCTTCCATCATCTATACACAGTATCTGCCCTGCAGCCACCCCCACGCACTTTAACACCTCCTCCCCCTGGGCGGCGTGAGCATCCTGGATGTGCATCTTGCCACTCTGCAGCTTTTTTTTTTTTCTCTTGTGGTTGTCTCTCTGATGAGAATGACTGAGTCCTGAGGAACAGGGACTGAATCTTGTCTGCTCAGCACCTTGTATGGGACCAGATCATTAGGAGAAACTTAGCCTTTGTGTTCAGCTCAGTTACATGTGAGTGCGTCTGTGCTCAGTCGCTTCAGTCATGTCTGACTCTTTGAGACCCCATGGACCGTAGCCTGCCAAGGCTCCTCTGTCCATAGGATTCTCCAGGCAAAAATACTGGAGTGGGTTGCCATGGGTTCCTCCAGCGGATCTTCCCAACCCAGGGAAGGAACTCCCTCTGTTATATCCCCCAAATTGGCAGGTGGGTTCTTTACCACTAGCGCCACCTGAGAAGCTCCAGTTAAATGTAGGTATCTGCTAATCATTGAAACAAGAGCTCTGAAGGGGACCATAATCAATCCCTGAGTTGGGAAGATCCCCTGGAGAAGGCATGGCCACCCACTCCAGTATTCTTGCCTGGGAAATCCCATGGACAGAGGAGCCTGGCGGGCTACAGTCCATGAGGTCGCCAAGAGTCTGAAATGACTTAGCAGCTAAACAACAACAACAATAAGAGCTCTGAGGAGCCAATGCTAAATTCTGTGCTTTAAGCTTGGGCCTTTCTAATATTAATTTTATGCAGGAAATCAGTGAGAGACTCAAAAACAATCAAAGACAAGTGAAATCTTATTAGGTTCAAATTATTCATTACATTGGAATATTCTTAGCATGAGTACATTGTTGTTCAGTCAGTAAGTCATGTCCGACTCTTTGTGACCCCATGGACTGCAGCACACCAGGCTTCTCTGTTTTTCTCTGTCTTCCAGAGCTTGCTCAAACTGATGTCCATTGAGTCCATGATGCCATCCAACCATGTCATCCTCTGTCGCCCCCTACTCCTCCCGCCCTCAATCTTTCCCAGCATTAGGTCTTTTCCAATGAGTTGGCTCTTCACATCAGGTGGCCAAAGTAGTGAAGCTTCAGCCTCAGTCCTTCCAATGAATGCTGAGGTCTGATTTCCTTTAGAATTGACTGGTTTGATCTCCTTGCAGTCCAAGGGACTTGCAAAAATCTTCTCCAATACCACAATTTGAAACCATCAGTTCTTCAGTGCTCAGCCTTCTTTATGGTCCAACTCTCACATCCATACATGACTACTGGAAAAACCATAGCTTTGACCATAAGGACCTCTGTTGGGAAAGTGACGTCTCTGCCTTATAATATGTTGTTGAGGTTTGTCATAGCTTTCCTTTGTACTAATTCATTAATTAAAAACATTCTTTGAATTATAACTGGGTGCCAGACATTTGTTATAGGGTTTAAATACAAGGAATCATAATCACAGGCATAGGAGGGATGCGGGGTGTAAAGTGATGCTGTGACACAGGGCTAGGCTATGCACAAGTAATGACTGTGGGGACATTTAACCCAGCCTGGAGGGCAAGGTCAGGGGAAAGTGTCCTGGAGGCAGTGACTGAGTCCTGAAGGGTGAAGAGACTGCTTACCAGGCCAAGGCAGACAGGAGGAAAGCATTTGAGATGGAGCAGGCCTGGATGAAATAAAAGGGAGACCGAACGCAGACTGAGGGAAGCTATAAGCAGATTCGTGTCTGGGGGTGGGGCTTAACCTGCATGAGTGAAGCAGGGGGAAGAAATGCGGCAGGGACTGGGGCTGTGTGGATTCTGAAAGAGCTGCTGGTCCTGTTAAGGTGCTTGCAGTTCTGCGGAAACCGTGGCACATGTCTGTTGCAACTTGAGCAGGTGAAGAAAATTGCATTTTAGGGAGGTCATGTGAACGAGTTTGCGGCATGTGTCAGTTTTTAATGGCTAAGAGCAGCAGCAATAAGATAACTTCAAAGGTCGTTGCCATCGTCCAGGCAAGATTTGATGAGCATGCAAGCAATGCACTAGAACTTGGGATGAAAAAGAACTTGTTACAGATTTCATGCAATTCACAACTTGTCTTCAGTTTCATCTTTTCACTTCGATTGGCCAAATAATATCATTATCTGTGAGTCTATGCTCAGGTTTTTATTCTTCAGTAGTTAGATCTGAAATACCTTATTTCAAGAAATGTCTGTTTGCTCATGTGATAGACTGTCTCTTAGATGTCCTCACATGGAAGGCACCAAGGATGAATTAATTTATAGATAATTTATGATAGAACATAACTATGTTCCAATTTTTTCTTTTATATTAGGCACATTTACCATCAGATTTGTTTTTGTGTCAATTAGATAGAATAATAAGTTTAAATTTCTCCAAAGGATTATTAATCTTTCTCAAGAAGTGTCTCTTACTGTTGGGTCAGCAGAGGAAAAGGCGAGTTTAATTATAAATTTACTTCAGGGCTAGAAAACTTAGGATGTCTGGAGCTTAGAAGGTTGAAATAGTGTCTTTTTGAAACCAAACAATTAGATTTTCTGTGCAAATACAATAGAGTAACTGAGATCTGAAATGACAGGCAAATAAAAAAGCACCATTACTAGAGTCTAAAGTAATATGCTTTTTTTTGTTGGTGGTATTCTTGGCAAAGCCATATCTCTGGGTTAATTTTACTACTGAAAGTTTCTGAGAATAATACATTGTCTTTGCAAGAGACACTGTCTCTAAAATTTAAATTACAATATATTGGAAGTATATTGAAAACACTTGCGTGTCATTTGGGTTCACGTGTAATATAAAATAATTAGAATTTCCAAAGTATATTTTCCTCTCTAATGTTTCATAGAATGCATGATTGATTTCCTTTTTGTTAATATAATCAAATAATTTTGTTTTGAAATGGGCTTTTCATTATAAAATTATTGTAACCATATTACAGGACATCCGTGAACCACAGAAACTTAGACTTGAATGTTCATTGCAGAATTTTGTCACAGGGAAATGACTGAAGCAGCTGACTGTCCAATAGTGGAAAGATGGTAAAAAAAAATCTAGAGTAAGATTTAATCTGATAACTTAAAAAATGAAGCAGACCTCAACATAAAGCAATGTATTAATGCAGTCAATATAGAGTACAGAAATCAAGTAACAAAGCAACCTACATAACAGAGTGTCATTTTTATAAACACACAAGAGTATGTGTTATAGATGCACACAAAAGAGACTTCAAGAAGCAGCACACAAAACTGATGAGAAGTTACCTCTAGGGTGTGTGTTTGTGTGTGTTTGTGCATTTGTCAAGATGTAGGAATACGTGGGAATGGTGATCTAAGAAGGTTTAATTTTATCTGTCACGTTTAAAGTCACATTACTATACTGTGTATTAGTTGCATGAATAATAATAGAAAACAAAAGAATAGAAAAGGAGAGAGACTGTTGGGAGCCTCATGATTCCACCACCATTACACAAAATCCATGAAAGTGTATATAAAATTTTGCTCATTTTTTCATTCAAAGTTTTAGTATATTGTTACACAGTATCCATAACTGGGAATGTGCCATGATTTATGTAACAATTCTTTTCATGGCTATTTAGTTTGTGTCTTATAGTGTAATAAACTGCATGAACATTTTTCATATAGCTTGATTACTTTTTTTGAAGAATTTCTTTAGGATTTTCTGAACTATTATTAGGTCAAAAACTATGTGCATTTGTGTGTGTGTTTAAATTTTGTATTTCATGAGGAATTTAGTTGTGCTTCCAGTCAAAGATGGACAGAAACATTTCATGAGTTGTGGCTTGTTTCAGATCCTAAGAGAGTTCAGTTAACTTCCTTGCTTTTGTTTGCTTGGTGAGGAGCACACTGATTCCTCACCAATTGCCAATAGCACAGGAGGACATCAGATCTGAAGTGGTGGAACCAGAGTCAGGATCCTCCATTAATAAGCGCGCTGTTTCTGCAGATGGCCAAAGGCTATTAAGGGGCCTTGTATGGTGCTTGACTGAGAGTACTGGATGTTCAGTGACTGTGTATTGAACAAACTGAAGAAAAATGGGAAATCTGAGTCAAATCCTAGAGAAAATGTAAAAGACAAAGGATGCCACAGCAGCCCAAGCGACACTGCACGAGGCGGTGTGGAGTTACACGTTGACAGCACTCCCCCTCCCCCGGCACCTTCTGGATCCTCAGAAAAACTCAGCAATCCGAGCTGTGCATCTGGCTGTGGTTCCAAAGCACCCGAGCGTGAAGGTCCATGCTCCATTCAGGTCAAGTCACAATGCGCTCACCAATCTGTGCATCTATGTCAGACTGTCTGTAAGAGAACAGAGGGGATATCTATGTATTGCATTAGAACATATCAATGTATCATTCTAGTGTTCATGAGCCAGTTGCTCTGACCCCTTGACAAGCCTTTTTTTTTTTTTTAAATATTTGTAGACTCACAGGAAGCTGCAAACTTAGTATAAAGGAATCCTGTGTATGTTTCATCCAGTGATTTCTCCCAGTGGCTATGGCTTGCATAATTTTAGCACAATATCCAAAGCAAGGTTTGATATTGGTACAATGTGTGTGTATAGTTCTATGCCATTTTATCCACATGTGTAGGTTTGTGTGACCACCCAGCCCAATGAAGATTCAGAACTACAGAGATTCACTACAGAGATTTCCCTCTGGATACCCCCTTACAGTCTGTCCCCTAAGTCCCCTCCACCACATATACAACCTTGAAACCCTGGCAAGGAGTAATCTGTTTTCCATCTCTATAACTTTAACATTTTGAGAATATAAATGCAATCACACAGTATGAGACCTTTACTTACTCAGAGACTGACTTTTCTCACTGAGCATATTAAACTTGAGATCTATTCAACTTAATGTGTATAAATGATAATAATCAGTTTGTTTTCTCACTACATAGTATTTCACTGTATAGATATACCAATTTGTTTACCAGTCACCTATTATTCTCTGGTGGCTCAGATGGTAAGGCGTCTGCCTACAAGGTGGGAGACCCAGGTTCGATCCCTGGGTTGGGAAGATCCTCTGAAGAAGAAATGGCAACCCACTCCAGTACTCTTGCCTGGAAAATCTCATGGACGGAGGAGACTGGTAAGCTACAGTCCATGGGGTCACAAAGTTGGACACGACTGAGCGACTTCACTTTTCACTTTCACCTATTATTTTAGGGCTTTATCATTTCCTAGTTTGAGCTATTACATATAGAACTGTTATGAACAATCACATTCAAGTTTTTGTGCTGATGTAAGTTTACTTCTCAATTAAATATCCACAACTGAAACTACTGGTAAGTAATTAATGTTTAGTTTTACTTAAAAATAAAAGTCAAACTGTCTTCAGTGTGGCTACATCACTTTATATTCCTACTAGCAATGTAAGATACTCTGTCCCTCTCTGTCTTTACCAACATTTGTTAATGTCACTATTTTTTATTTCCTGTGGTTTTATTTATGTGTTCTTTTTTCCCCCAGTCTGCTTTGATTTCTGATGTCGCACAAATTGCATCGGGCAATTTGTGTTGTCCATATTCAAGTTCATTGATTTTTCAGTGTCCCTAGTATGCTATTATAACCCATCTATTGAGCTTTTTATTTTGGCTACTGAATTTTTTTTCAGCTCTGTAATTTCCTTCTAGTTCTCCTTCATAGAATCTATTTATTTGCTGATATTTTCTACATTTGTATTTGTTTCAACAGTACTCATAATTGCTTGGTGAAGCATTTTATGCTAATTGCTTTAAAATACTTGTCAGATAATTTTAACGTCTGCATCAGCTTGGCTTTGGTGTACTACGATTGTCTTTTCTCATTCAATTTGAGATCTTCCTGTTTCATAAGATGACCAATGAGTTTGTCCTGAAGCCTGAACATTTTGGGCAGTACATTGTATTTTGAAACTCTGGTTCTTATTTGCGTGTTAGATTTCAACAGGCCTCCTCTTACAGAGTCTTTTTCAAAATAAAGTCATCTGTTTATTTATTCACTTTTGGCTGACCTGTGTCTTCACTGCTGTGTGGGGCTTTTCTCCAGTGGTGGCGAGTGGAGGTGCTCTCTAGCAGCGCTGCTGGCCTTCTTCCTGCGGTGGCTTCTCCTGTGGCACAGCACAGACCCTCGGGTGCACGGGCCTCCGTAGCTGTGACTCCCAGGCTCTAGAGCACAGGCTCAGTAGTTGCCGTGCATGGGCTTGGTTGCTCCACGGCACGGGGGATCTTCCCGGATCAGAGATTGAAGCCACATCTCCAACACTGGCAGGCGGATTCTTCACCGCGGAACCACCAAGGAAGCCCAGAAGCTTAACTGGTAAAAAGCCCCACACTGTCTGGCGGAGGTGGAAGTCCCAGTTGAACTCAGCCTCCACTGACATCCAGTAAGGTGGGGGCGGCTTCCTTGTTACCACAGTGAGAAGGAGAGCTCATTCTCCCAGCAGGTCTCTGTGACACCACCCTCGGTGGAAGGCGGGGGGCAGTGCTGCTGCTTTTCCCCAAGTGCATGGAGTGGAGGGTGGCCTTTTTCCTGCAGGTGATGCTGGAAGAACTAACTCTCCACTCAGTCCTCTGAGACCACTGCAGTGACGGCGGGATGATGCCACTCTCATTTTTACTGGGGGTATCTAGGCCCCCCCAGTGTCCTTCCCTGACACCCAGGTGCCTGTACAACAGTCATTTCATGGAGACTGTGCTCATTTTAGGTAAAAATCTTTACTTTCTTTTAAGGTGAAAAGTCAGTTACATGTTTGCTAAATCGGAGGCAATTCCGCACAGACATAGGCTCCTCACCATTTACAGGATGGAGTCCATTCTTCTGAGGGTGCCATCTGAGGACCATTACAGTCTGCCTAGAAAAATGCTCCATTCCTTCCACTTCTCTTTGCCATGTGCTCTCTACTGCAGTCAGGTAGGTGATTTGTGGAGATCTACCTTGGAAGGAAAGTTATGACCAACCTAGATAGCATATTCAAAAGCAGAGACATTGCTTTGACAGCAAAGGTCCGTCTAGTCAAGGCTATGGTTTTTCCAGTGGTCATGTATGGATGTGAGAGTTGGACTGTGAAGAAAGCTGAGCATCGAAGAATTGATGTTTTTGAACTGTGGTGTTGGAGAAGACTCTGGAGAGTCCCTTGGACTTCAAGGAGATCCAACCAGTCCATTCTAAAGGAGATCAGTCCTGGGTGTTCTTTGGAAGGAATGATGCTGAAGCTGAAACTCCAGTACTTTGGCCACCTCATGTGAAGAGTTGACCCATTGGAAAAGACTCTGATGCTGGGAGGGACTGGGGGCGGAAGGACAAGGGGACGACAGAGGATGAGATGGCTGGATGGCATCACCGACTTGATGGACGTGAGTTTGAGTGAACTCCGGGAGTTGGTGATGGACAAGGAGGCCTGCGTGCTGTGATTCATGGGATCACAAAGACTCGGACACGACTGAGCAACTGAACTACCAACTACCTGTGTCCAGCCTGTGCCCTCTCTTTGCTGACACTGTTTCCTTCTCCCCAGAGAGCTCCCTCCTATTCAGTCGCTCCCTGCACCCATACAAGCCTTGTTTGAATATCATTTTACTGAAAAGTGTTGCTCAACCACAGAAATCTTTCACTACTTTCAAATTTTGTGCTATCACAAGCACACTGTTAGCATGTAACGTGGTACACTATGGGCTTCCCTGAGAGCTCAGTTGGTAAAGAATCTGGCTGCAATGCAGGAGACCCTGGTTCAATTCCTGTGTCGGGAAGATCCCCTGGAGAAGGGAAAGGCTATCCATCCCAGTATTTTGGCCTGGAGAATTCCATGGACTATATAGAGTCGGACATGACTATGTGAATTTAACTTTCACTTTCATGGTACATTATAGGTTTCCCAGGTGGCGCTAGTGGTAAAGAATCTACCTACCAACATAGGAGTTAAGTCGCAAGAGATGCAGTTTCGATCCCTGGGTCAGGAAGATCCCCTGGAGGAGGCCATGGCAACCTAGTTCAGTATTCTTACCTGGAGAATCCCATGGACAGAGGAGACTGGTAGGCTATAGTACATAGGGTTGCACAGAGTTGGACACAACTGAAAGACTTAGCATGGTACATTACTAGTTTATTTTTTCATTTGTATATGTCCTGGTACCCAAACTATCTTATAAAATTTTTACAGAGTGTTGTGAAATGCCTTACTCAAGAAAAGGATTTATTTTGGCTCTACTTACGTTCTTTCAGGTCAATCATTTGACTGATGGGTAGGGACTGAAGAAACTCAAAGAGGAGGTGATGGTTTAGGACATAATGAAGTTGAGTGATCAGATACTCATTGAAAATGATTTCTAATAATGCAGGCATCAGTGAAAAAGAATGCAAAATTACATTGTATGAGTGATTAGAAAATATGAAGATATCCCAAAGTTCATTTTCTTATACAATTGCAAGAAGACATTCTTTGCAGGGTGCTTCTTTGGTGGCTCACTGGTAAAGAATCCACCTGCAATGTGGGAGCCCCAGGAGATGAGGGTTTGATCCCTGGGTTTGGAAGATCCCCTGGAGGAGGGCATGGCAACCCACTGCAGTATTCTTGCCTAGAGAATCCCATGGACAGGGGAGCCTAGAAAGCTATAGCCCATAGGGTCACAAAGAGTCAGACCTGACTGAAGCAACTTAGCGCAGCACAGCACACATTCATTGCAGGACAAAGTTTAAATTCATTTCAGCATTTCCTTTATTATTACAGCTAACAGACAACAATGTCTGGTCAAAAGTTTATACACCAGAGTAAATAATATAAAAGAAAGGTGTGCCTTGTAATTACAGTTTGAACATTAATTTACATCCCTTCACTTATCAGAAATGACTACTTACACTTGGACATATTGAACATTTTAGTTTGTTTTTTTTTTCATGTTTTGCTGTCGGTTTATTCATTTGCTTGTTTATTTGCCTTTTGCGCTGGAGATACTCCAGAGAAGCTGCACTTTCTTGTAATTCCTAGGAAGGCATTTGAATCTGGAACCTAACTGAGGAGGCTCTCTTCAGCACAGTTAGTGGTGTTGGCTTCACATCTTTCTGTCACAATAGACAGTCTACAATGCCATTAATATCCCAGGCTCCTTCTTGCTTTCTGCCCTGTCATCATTATTTGTGGCTTTAATCTTCCTGATTGCCTCTCAAGGCAAAAGGAATGCTCTGTCTCCAGCTCACGCCCTCATTCCAGGAAGGAAGACGATGAAGGAAGGTGATGAAAGTGACAAGAGAAAAGCAGTGGTGTCTATTCCAGGAAAGTAGAACCTTCCCAGAAACTCTTGGCTCACTTACACTTACTTCTCCTTTGCTGTGAGCTGTCACCCTAGCTGTAAGAAAGGTAAAATGTAATCTTTTGTATTTTTATCCTGGCACGTAGCCGCTCTGCTCCGAAGAAAACCTGTGTTGGGAGAAAGAGAGATGGATTGGGGGGGTGAGAACTAGCAATGTTTGCATAATACATCAGAGTTCTTACGGTACTAGTACATGAAAATCTATCCAAGCCTTTAAGAATGAGCTCCTGTCGTCCCTGTGCACCTTGTAGGAATGTGTCTGAGACTCTTGGCAAACCCTCTGAATGTCCAGTAGCCAATCGACCCTGGCACCCGTGAAGACCTGCTCTTCAAGGCTCCTTTTCAGGAGGGACGTGTCCACACCCCCTGTTCTTGGGCATCACCCGGACATCTGCATCTTCTGTTCGCGGCAAGCGCAGGACAGATGTCATATTCTCATCTGCTGTTTGTGCCACACTTTGAATCCAGGAAGCTCCTCTTGTATGTGTGGACAATGATATCCATCTGCCTACCAGTGCAGGAGACACCAGAGGCAAGAATTTGATCCCAAGGTCAGGAAGATCCCCTAGAGAAGGGAATGGCGACCCATTCCAGTAATCTTGCCTGGAGAATTCCACGGACAGAGGAGCTGGGCAAGCTATAGTCCATGGGATAGCAAAGAGTTGGACATCACTGTGCGAGTAACTTCCTTTTTTTTCTTCTTCAGTGTGTCATACCACCCTGTAGCACATACTACACTCACATTGTATTATTGCATATTACAGGCAAACGCATTTCAACATGGCACATGAAGTTTAAAAATGTAAGCTAACGACAGATCGAAGAGGGAAAGACAAAAACAGAAAACACAATCAACTTTGGCTTCCTTTGAAACATTTAAAGTTATGTGGTTGTGGCTGATAACCAATCTGCATTAGAAATGTTTCCTTTTGTCAGCATTCTGGCTTTTGTTTAAAAAAAATAAAATAAAAGGAGAAAAGAAGTTTCTCAAGTTAGCATAGCAAAGCCCTTTTCTAAAGGACCTATAAATAAATTTAAATTCCTGGTGCTGCCTCAAATGTAGCTCTTCTGAGCTGCAATGTCGGCTATTTCTCTGAAACTGGAGTAGTCATTCAAAAATAGTTTCACTCAATTTAACTGCCTATTGAACCCTCTAAATTACAGATATTAAGCCTTTGGTTTCACAACAAACTTAATGAACAGTTCTGACAATCTATAAGCAAGGCCACTGGAAATTCATGGGCCAGATGGAAGCACAGATTACACCATTTTCCTACTGGCCTGCAATTTTCTGGCACCTGGATCGACATTCCAGGGATACATACCATGTCTGGTGCAATGGCCCCTGCCCCTAATAACTGAATTTGTGTTTCACAAAAGCTCATAGCCGGCAGAGAAATGCCTGCTGACTGTCATTCACGATGCTTTGAAATATCAGGGGGTAAAACTCATTTAGAAGATGTAGATGATATTGATAACACAAGGTGATCTAAGGAGAGCCTTTGAGAACAAATTCACCCAAGGAAGAAGAAAGACTATGGGGACAGGCAGGGTAAAGTCATAGTAATGCAATGAAGAAAGAAACCTGCAAGATCAGCAGGGGGAGATAAAAAAGCTTGTAGCAATGCTTCCTAAGGCCCGCTTGACTTCATACTCCAAGATGTCTGGCTCTAGGTGTCGGAGGGTGGTTGTCTCAGCCATTAAGATCTTTTTTGTATAGTTCTGTGTATTCTTGCCACTTCTTCTTAATCTCTTCTCTTCTTAGGTCCTTGCTGTTTCTGTCCTTTATCATGCCCATCCTTGCATGAAATGTTCCCTTGATATCTCCAATTTTCTTGAAGAACTCTCTGGTCTTTCCCATCTCTATTGTTAGTTAGTAAAGGAAGAGAAGAAGACAGTTTGAAAGTTAAGACGTCCCCCTCCTTACCCACCCAAGAATCTCTGAATTTCTTCCTGGGAAAATTAGCATTTGTGACACATGTTTTATTCTAAATATCCCACACATCTGCTCAATGGTGATTTTGAGGGAAATGTGGTTCTGCATGGTTCTTCACTCTGAGATCCCTTTCCGTGACCTGAAACATGGCCAGGTGCTGCTACAGGACGGGTTACAGTGGATGGGGTGATGCTGAGTGAACCATCATCACATTTCCCTGGACTCCTATTGCTTAGGGACTGATCTCGAGAGCCGCATGCCTGCAATGGCTTGGAGTGGGGCTTGGAGATTGGGCTGGGTCATGACAGTGAGAGTACCAGATCCTGGCCACTAGACCAGTGGTCAGTGACCAGGGCCCTGGCCCTTCAGCTTTGCAAAAAAAATTCCCACAAAGACGAAGAGTAGTGAAACAGATAAAGTATTTTCTAAGAGGAAAAACTCTTGAGACTCTTGAGAGTCCCTTGGACTGCAAGGAGATCCAACCAGTCCATCCTAAAGGAGATCAGTCCTGGGTGTTCCTTGGAAGGACTGATGCTAAAGCTGAAACTCCAGTATTTTGGCCACCTCATGCGAAGAGCTGACTGATTGGAAAAGACTCTGATGCTGGGAGGGATTGTGGGCAGGAGGAGAAGGGGACGACAGAGGATGAGATGGCTGGATGGCATCATCGACTCGATGGACATGAATTTGAGTGAACTCCGGGAGTTGGTGATGGACAGGGAGGCCTGGTGTGCTGCAGTTCATGGGGTCGCAGAGAGTTGAACACGACTGAGCGACTGAACTGACTGACTGAACTGAAGCAGAAAAAGAGTACAGTATATGTGGATAGAGACAGGGACAGACTCAGAAAGAGCCACCGAGTTGCAACCTCATGGCGGTTTGAATCACTTTTATGCGGCATTTCGTCCAGATTTCCTTTGGCAGATCATTTTGATTTCCCTGGTTCACTTCCATATTTGGTATATCTCAGGATCTTCCCATGTGTGCCAAGCATCTCTTAGCCAAGATGGATTCTACCCAAAAGGCCTGTGGGTACAGCGTCCCTTGACATTACACCCCTGTTGATATCCAAGGAGCCTTTCTGTGCACGTGTGTTCTGGGAGGTTTCCTGACTATGGGAATGAGAAATATGTGGTCTGGGCAGAGCTCAGCCTCCTCCCTTAACTGTCCTGTTCTTCTCATCCTGGAGTTTCAAGCAGTAAAGAAGGAATCTCCAATTGCTTTACCCAGAGGGGCCCTACCTCCTGCTTCAGAACCACAGCACCTACGCCTGACCTGTTTGTTATAAAACTCCCTGCTTCCAAACATCACACATCACTCTTTTCTTTCCCCATCTTTATATTTCTCGTGCTGAATGGTCATTGTTTTTCACCAATTTTTCTTCCCGAGAGCAGACGGTGTGCTCCTTGGGAAGATTTATCTCATTTGCTTCCTTATCCCTGCGTTCACAGGAGCCCCGAGACAGTGAAATCTTAGGAAGTGTGGGTTGAGTCAATGGAGGCTCCAAATTCCTGGGGCAAATTGAATGATTTCCTCTTACAAGCAACAGAGGACACTGAAAATGTGGATTTTATTACAGGACAGAAGAGTGAAAGTGAAGAAAGTAAGACATGACTTCAAATAGTCACGTTTATGAACAGCAAAGAATAGCAGGGTGTATTGTCAATAGAATTGGGCATTTTTTTAAAAAAATTATTTATTTATTTATTTTGGTCTGTGCTAGGTCTTTGTTGTCGCGCTCGGACTTTCTCCAGTTGCAGTGAGTGAGGGCTGCTCTCCAGCTGGGGTGCTCGGACTTCTCCTTGTGGTGCCTTCTTTTATTGTGGAGCACAGGCTTCAGCACACCGGTTGTTCTGTAGTTGCAGCATGCAGACTCTAGGGCATGCGGGCTTCAAGAGTTGTGGCACACAGGCTCGGGAGTTGGGGCTCACCAGCCTCAGAGCACCTGCAGGCTTCAGTAGTTGCAGCCCTTGGGCTCAATATCTGCAGCTTGTGGGCTCTACAGTGTGGGCTCAATAGTTGTGGTGCACGGGATTAGTTGTCCAAAGTCGTGTGCGGTCTTCCTGGACCAGGCATTGTACCTGTGCCTCCAATTCTGACCCGCTGCACCATCGGGGCAGTCCCCTTGAGTACTGCTTTTGAAGGAATTTGTCAGCGTCATTTCATCTGAAAGGGGTCGGTTTCCCCCACTGTACATATCAGAAGTTGTTAATCTGGCAAGAAGCATGCATAGATCTTCTGGGTTTCTATGGAATCAAACACTTTGGTGGAAGCCAGGGGAAATTCCATCAGCATTATACACTCCAGACAGAAATTCTTATTAAAAATAACCATAGAATGGTCTGACATTAGAGGTTGAAGGGTCCCTAGAGTATGTACTATAAATATCACATTTTACAGATGTGGAGGTGAAGACCCAGTCAGAGAAGGGAGTCAACTCTATCAGGCAGCTTGGGTCATCACACAACTAATGTCCAGCTTTCCAGCCCAGGCTCCTTGCAACCTTTGGAATGCCAAAAATTGGCAAAAGGTATATGAGGACTATTATAATTTTATCAGAAACACTAATAGAAATCAGATTGCTGGTATCCATGGGGCAGCCAAAGCAGCTAAAATTTAAGCCGTACAGTATATGAGGAAGGAGCTGATATTTCTCAACTTTTGGCTGAAATTGCAGTTACGCAATTTAGTCAAATTTATTATTTGGTGGTAAACTGATAGGGGATTGATATGTCAATAATACCTAAATTGTGAAAAATGGCATACATTACTTAAATGCTCTCTTTTTGCTTTTAAGTCAACCTTGACTTTTTTTTTTTTTTTTAAGCAATATGGAAAGGAGTTCTTCATGAGTGAAAATTATCACGGCCAACAGAATGGTCATCCAACGTTCCATCTTCCTTTTGATCTCCTGGCTGCTAGGCAGGGGGTCAAAGGACTATGGTGTGGTGATATGTGTACTCAGTCATGTCCAATTCTTGGCAGCTGATCATGTAGCCCACCAAGCTCCTCTGTCCATGGGATTTCCCAGGCAAGGTGGGTTGCCCTTTCCTACTCCAGGGGATCTTCCTGACCTTGGGATTGAACCAGCACCTCAGCACTGGCAGGTGGATTCTTTTTACCACTGAGCCACCTGGGAAGCCCAGCTGCAACAGGAATGGGACCCAATTTCACCAGACCCCGTTGTCCATGCACTTTGCACCATCCATGCATGAGGATGAACAGATAACATCTACTGGAGGAACAGAGTCCTCCTGAGTTCACATCCACTACCCTGTGATGGTTTTGCCTCCTAAAGCTCTGCATTTCTGTCCCTTGGGAGATTCCAGTCTTCCTAGGTCCTCAGTTTGTCTTCTATCTACACACTGAAATCAAGACTTGAACCAACTGTTTCTTACAGGTTCAAAAGGAACATCGACTGGCATCAGCACTATTGCCATGAGAGGTCAACTAATACTTTTCCCTTCACAAAAGCAACACATAATATATGGCTTTTCCTGCCCTTGACCTTCAGTTTTGTATCAAACCTATCAATCACAGTGTTGACCTTCACAGAGGAAGGCTAACCGAGAGTCCTGAGGCATTTTCTATGACACGCGTCACATCAGATGCAAAGAACCAGATTTGCATACGTTTTGCTGACTATCAAAAAGGGTTTTTCCTTCTCCTCCCATATCTCCTGTTCAACTGTCTCTACGTTCTTTCCTTTCAAGGAGGTCAGGTGTTGCCTGGGAGGTGAAAGGTGGACGTCAGCAGTATCTGGTAGAGATTCCTCTGGAGATGAGCATGGTCTGTGCTGCTCTCAGACTGATTAAATGATGGGTGCTGTGGGAGCAGAAGGAGACGGTGTGCAAGCTTCAGTAAACGAAAGTAACGCATTAGAACGCAGATTTAGGGTCTCATTTAAAAATATAATTCAGGCACCAGCAGAAGCCTTTAAAATATTGGCAGATGTCTCCATGCCATATTTCATAAAGAGGACAAAGTGGATTAAAAGACAAATGTAATCCACAATATAGTTCAGCTTCTCTTATGTTCACTAGTGCTTTAATTTCTTTCCAATCCATTTTCTTTGAAGAGGATTTTATGTCTATTTTTTCCTATGCTACTGTAAAATTACTATAAATTAACCTCAGAGATAGTCTCAAGCTATTAACTCATGTATACGTTGTCCCTTCCCCCATCCTTTCAGTTCAGTTCAGTTCATTTCAGCGGCTCAGTCATGTCTGACTGTTTGTGAACCCATGGACTGTAGCATGCCAGGCTTCCCTGTCCATCACCAACTCCCAAGCTTGCTCAAACTCATGTCCATCGAGTTGGTGATGCCATCCAACCATCTCATCCTCTATCTTCTCCTTCTCCTCCTGCCTTCAATCTTTCCCAGCATCAAAGTTTTTTCCAATGAATCAGTTCTTTGCATCAGGTGGCCAAAGTATGGGAGTTTCAGCTTCAACATCAGTTCTTCCAATGAATATTTAAGACTGATTTCCTTTAGGATTGACTGGTTTGATCTCCTTGCAGTCCAAGGGACTCTCAAGAGTCTTCTCCAACACCACAGCTCAGAAGCATCAATTCTTCGGTGCTCAGCTTTCTTTATAGTCCAACTCTCACATCCATACATGACCACAGGAAAAACCATAGCCTTGACTAGATGTACCTTTGTTGGCAAAGTAATATCTCTGCTTTTCAATATACTATCTAGGTTGGTCATAACTTTCCTTCCAAGGAGTAAGCATCTTTTAATTTCATGGCTACAGTCACCATCTGCAGTGATTTTGGAGCCCCCCAAAATAAAGTCTGACACTGTTTCCACTGTTTCCCCATCTATTTCCCATGAAGTGATGAGACCAGATGCCATGATCTTCGTTTTCTGAATGTTGAGCTTTAAGACAAATTTTTCACTCTTCACTCTTCACTTTCATTTTCACTTTCATCAAGAGGCTCTTTAGTTCCTCTTCACTTTCTGCCATGAGGGTGGTGTCATCTGCATATCTGAAGCTATAGATATTTCTTGTGGCAATCTTGATTCCAGCCTGTGCTTCATCCAGCCTGGCATTTCACATGATGTACTCTGCATATAACTTAAATAATCAGGATGACAATATTACAGCCTTGACGTATTCCTTTCCTGATTTGGAACCAGTTCGTTTTCCCATGTCCGGTTCTTTCATCCACCATTTATTTAGAACCTACTGTTTGCAGACTGTGGAATGGGGACCATTATCTTCAGAGGTGGGACTCAGTGGTAAAGAATCTGCCTGCAAATGTAGGAGATGCAAGAGATGTGGATTCAGTCCCTGGGTGGGGAAGACCCTCTGGAGGAGGAAATGGCAACCCACATTGACAGAGGAGCCTGGAGGACTGCAGTCCATGGGGCTGCAAAGAGTCAGACACAACAGAGCAGCTAAGCATTTGTGTGCATGCACAACACACACACACACACACACACACACACACACACACATGTTCAGGGGAGAAATGGAATGATCCTGGAAGCTTATCACCCCTTCGAAATCTCATGGCTTCATCCAAGGGGAAGATTCTCGTAAACATACTCCCATTTCCCTCTTGAGTTGATGATGAGGTGACCAGGGCAAAACAGCTATTGTTTTCTGCTTCTAGCTTTAATTCCCTGCCCCCATTTCCCAGTGCCATTTATCAGGCTTTCTATTCTGAGTCTGTTTCTCTTTTCCCTGATTGTCCTATTTTGAAGTCAGTTCAAACGCCAAGCGAAGTGCTGATTCAAGCACGGCCGTGCTATCTGTTTGGAGATGAATTTGGAAGATTTATCAGTTGGGAGATTTTTGTGATCCTTAAGTAGGGAAACCATTTCCAGAGTTACCTATTGTGTAACACTGAGATGGAAGGATTGCCAGCCTTTCCCATAGAGTGTAATTCCCGCTGACTGAAGGGAAAAAGTTGGAGAGGAGATCACTGCTGACCTGAGGATTTAGGGGAATCATGGCCCCCTTGGACACATTACCTTGACTTGTGATGACGTTTTCTTTCTGAGATGTTTATAGGATGAGGCATCTTAAGGGAGTTTGCCCCTAGACAAATCTGACTGGGCATGGTGTTCCTTAGCAATCTCCAGCTGCCACTCACATATTTAGGGGAAAAAAAGTAAAACAGAAGAATCACTTTGAAAGTCTATTTCCTCCTAACCTCTAATATCTTAAATGTAAGAAATGTCCTTAGTCTGTTTCCCTTAAAAATGAATCAGCAAGCTAAATGGAAAACTGTTAAATCTAATTCTTAATTGAATTACAGTTCAATCCATGGAAAGTATAAGGAAGTGGTTTGTTATTGAAAGAAAAAACCTAAAACAAGAGAGCCAGCCTTACCATGCCACCACCTGCAAAGCTGGAATGGCCTTAAACATGATGGACGATGTCTGTTTCTCATTTTGAAGAGACAGCTCAGAGAAGAGAAGGGGTGGACCAGAGGTAGAAGCCAGAAGTGGGAGCAACACTTTGTCTCCTGGTCCCTGGTCCCTTTCCTCTGTTTTTTTCAGACCTTGAAAATCAATAGATTCCTGGGAGCATGACCTTGGTCACAATAAGAGTGACTATTAAGTTCTATCAAGCACTCATCAGTGTGTAGCCCTGAGCTTGAACATTATCAATCAAAGTTTGAACACACAGGAAATGCAGACTTCCATGGGGCAGTGAATGTTTATAGAACTTCACCATCTGCAGAGGAGGAGAGAGAAAGTGTGCACAGCGACCCCATGGACTATAGCCCGCAAGGCTCCTCTGTCCATGGGATTTTCCAGGCAGGAATACTGGAGTGGGGTTGTCATTTCCTACTCCAGGGGATCGAACCAGCACCTCTGCATTGGCAGGCGGATTCCTTTACCACTGAGCTACTGGGGAAGTCCATCGGCAGACAACCATGTAATAAATATCACTTGTGACTCCTCAGATGGGTACATAAGAAATATTTGTCCATTCTCTGCATCTGGTCTCCATTCCTTCTCTGCAAATAGGGAGAGAGTGAGACTAAGGGAGAAAGTAGCGTCAGTGTACACACACTGTCAGGTGTAAGATGGATAGCTGGTGAGAAGTTGCATTGTAGCACAGGGAACCCAGGCTGGTGCTCTGTGATGACCTGGAGGGGTGCGGTGGAGAAGGGGAGGGAGGCTCAAGAAGGAGGGATGTGTGTATAATTATGGCTGATTCTCCTTGTTGTATGGCAGAAACCAAAACAACATTGTAAACATTTTTAAAAAATTAAAATGCAAAGAAAAGAAATACTCTGATAATAAAATAGAATTGCCTTCTGAGATTTATTTTAAAAACACATATTTGGGAATATCGTTATTGTGGAAAGGAACTGACCTTTATTATTTTTCCTGGAAACCTTTGTTTAGAGCCCACGGTATTTCATGAATTGAAAAAGTATTCTTGAATTTTTGTTGCTGGCTGCTTCTACCCTGGCTTTTCTGAATTATCAAGAAAGGCAGTAAAACTATCTGGCCTCAAAGTTTACTATTGTTCATGTATATTAGGGTCCCACTGCTTTGTTTCTTGGTCCCAGGAACAGAGAAAAGAGACTATCCCTTTAATTTTTTAAGAGGTATTTTTTTCATTGGGCCTGTCTGTCAAAGAAGCAAAGTGAATCTGCCTTTTGAAACTTCTGCTACTGAAGGAGGATACATGTCCTTTCACACATTCTTAGAGTTGCATGTGGAAATGGAGTGTCAGAACCAAAAGCAATAAGAACAAGGAGGTTATAAAATACAGAAAACAGTGACCTATAGCTGGAGCCTACTAGGGGTAAGTGGGGGTTTATCGCTCTATCTCCTGATTGGTGAAGCCACAGAAGGTCAGAAGAGGGATGAATTCACTTCTGTTCTTTCCAGACAGGCGGTGAGCTAAATTTGCTTTCAGTTGTGTAGACTTCTTAATGTTTCTTTAATATCAGGACCCAAAATTGCTTCTACTTACATTTTCTTGTAATCTTCTATCAAGATCAGTTCAGTTACTCAGTCGTGTCTGTCTCTTTGTGACCCCATGAACCGCAGTATGCCAGGCCTCCCTGTCTATCACCAACTCCCGGAGTCCACCCAAACCCATGTCCATTGAGTCAGTGATGCCATCCAACCATCTCATCCTCTGTCATCTCCTTCTCCTCCTGCCCTCAATGTTTCCCAACAGTAGGGTCATTTCAAATGAGTCAGCTCTTCGCGTCAGGTGGCCAAAGGATTGGAGTTTCAGCTTCAACATCAGTCCTTCCAATGAACACCCAGGACTGATCTCCTTTAGGATGGACTGGTTGGATCTCCTTGCAGTCAAAGGGACTCTCAAGAGTCTTCTCCAACACCACAGTTCAAAAGCATCAATTCTTCAGGGCTCAGCTTTCTTTATAGTCCAACTCTCACTTCCATACATGACCACTGGAAAAACCATAGCCTTGACTAGATGGACCTTTGTTGACAAAGTAATGTCTCTGCTTTTTAATATGCTGTCTAGGTTGGTCATAACTTTCTTTCCAAGGAGTAAGCACCTTTTAATTTCATGGCTGCAGTCACCATCTTCAGTGATTTTGGAGCACAAAAGATAAAGTCAGCCACTGTTTCCACTGTTTCCCCATCTATTTGCAATGAAGTGATGGGACTGTGAAAGAAGAAGGGGATGACAGAGGATGAGATGATTCGATGGCATCACTAACTCACTGGAAATGAGTTTGAGTAAACTCTGGGAGTTGGGATGGACAGGGAGGCCTGGCAAGCTGCAGTCCATGGGGTCACAAAGAATCGGACATGACTGAGTGACTGAACTGAACTGAACTGATAGCCAATTAACAATATTGTGATAGTGTCAGGTGAGCAGCAAAGGAACTTAGCTAATAGATGTATATATATATACATACATTCTGCCCCAAACTCCCCTTCCACCCAGGCTGCCACATAACATTGAGCAGAGTTCCAAGTGCTATGCAGTAGGTCCTTGTTGATGATCCATTTTAAATAGAGTAGTCTGTACATGTTCATGTCAAACTCCCTAACTGTGCCTCACCTCCATCTTTCCCCCACCCTGGCAATCATAAGTTCATTCTCTAAGTCTGTGAGTCTCCTTCTGTGTTACAAGTTCATTTGTGTCATTTCTTTTCAGGTTCTGCATCGAGGGACGTCACAGGATACTCCTCCATCTGACTTACTTCACTCAGTATGACACTCTCTAGTTAGTTACTGTTTAATAAAGAATGCATTCCATTTCACAGGAGAGAGAAATGCTATCAGTCCCGAAGTCCTGGGGATAAATATGCCATGCAAAAATGTTTATGTCTGTGATGTTTAGACTATGATAGAAACTATTTTCACTAATCATTTTTCACCAGTGCAGACAAGCTGTATGGGTCTGTTTCTTAACTGGCTTCCAGTGAGAGCCGATGGACAATGCTCAGGATACAATGACCCTGTCAAGAAAGTTCTGGAGCTGGTGCTGAAGGTACTCTATGTTGGGATGAAGGGTGTGGAGGCAGCTAGGGATGTCTGCCTCTGGAGGGTAGTTGTTTCTCTCAACGCACTTAAGTTATGCAGAAAGCCTGGAGAATCTGGAAGAGTGGAGTCAATGTGATTCTCAGATGATGCCTTTGGGACACCAGTTGTCTCAGATGGGCTTGAGACAAGAATAGCATGCCAGACTCCTCAAATGGCTGTCACTTGGGAGAACCAGAAGGGCAGGCATTTTGTGTTATTGACAGAAAGAAGATCAATATGCTCTCCCAAGCTGAGAGAAAACAACTCGTTCTTTTTGTGGAAAATGGAAGATTCTGACACACAGTCTTGCTTGATGGAAGGTTGGGAGATGGAGGGTCTGCGGGGAGGGATGAGGGTGTCAGCAGTAGAAACAGATGGCTTCAAGGAATGGATATCAAGACCTTTCACCTCGTAGCAAAGCTCCTGCATTGAAGGGAGGGTAAAGGTGAAGACGCTGTCAACCTATGATGCTCAAGAAGAAGGGGGAAACAAACCAAAAACCAGGGCAGTAAAAGTAAAACCAGACACTAGTTTATTTCTCTTTGATTTTTTAAATGAAAAGTCCAGGTTAAAAAGAGGAAAAATAAGCCTGTAGCAGAGTATTTACCAAAAACAAAGAGCAGCTATGGTATTAAATGGAGACTTGTTTAAAAAAAAAAAAGTCTCCATTAAAATCAAGAAAAATAAAAGGACACCAATTATTCAAGATTACATAGAAGTAAGGCTTGTCATTCTTGTCTTCTTTGTATTTTTCAGTAAAATATGTTTCATTTCAAAAGCTAGGTACACATTTGTTGTACTTTAATAAATAATGTTAATAATTACAAGTAGCAATAAATGTGTACCTCTGATTTGAAATAAAATATATTTTATTGAGAAACACAAAGCAAATGAGAGTGACAAGTCTTCTAATTAAAATGCCAATTCTCCAAAGGAATATAATCTAATAAAAATTTCAATCATCAACCTTAACAAGGGTATATTTGGGAAACAGACAAATTGAATATAAAACTTAGATGGAAGGATACATACGTGAAGGTTGCCAAGAACAATGTGAAATACATGCATAATTGAGATGGATTTGTCCTATCAGATATTAGCATATGCTTGGAAGCTACTATTATAACAAAATGTGATTATTTCAGAAGGACAGGAGATAGATCAAGATATCAGTAGCTCAGCTGGTAAAGAATCCGCCTGCAATGTAAGAGACCCTGGTTCGATTCCTGAGTCAGGAAGATCCACTAGAGAAGGGATAGGCAACCCACTTCAGTATTCTTGGGCTTCCCTGGTAGTTCATGGTAAAGAATCTGCCTGCAATGAGGGAGACCTGGGTTCGATCCTTGGTTTGGCAAGATCCCCTGGAGGAGGGCATGGCAAACCACTCCAGTATTCTTGCCTGGAGAATCCCCATGGGCAGAGGAGCTTGGTGGACTACAGTCCATGGAGTTGCAAAGAGTCAAACATAACTGAGCAACTAAGCACAGCCTAGCAAGAATGCATGGAATTTCATATATATAGTACATTGCTACTGCTAAGTGGCTTCAGTCATGTCCAACCCTGTGCGACCCCAGAGATGGCAGCCCACCAGGCTCCGTCATTCCTGGGATTCTCCAGGCAAGAACACTGGAGTGGGTTGCCATTTCCTTCTCCAGTGCAGGAAAGTGAAAAGTCAAAGAAGTTGCTCAGTCATGTCCGACTCTTTGCAACCCTATGGACTGCAGCCTACCAGGCTCCTCCATCCATGGGATTTTCCAGGCAAGAGTACTGGATTAGGGTGCCGTTGCCTTCTCCAATATAGTACATTAGGTACTGCAAATAAATCAGAAGAGAAACAGGCTTTTCAAAATTGATGTGTGAAGATAGGCTGATTGTCAAATAAAATAGGAAAAGTAAGTTTTATACTTATTTTATACCATACATAAACAAATTATAAAAATTGAACTATTCAAAAATGGCATACTGCAGCTCATGGGGCTGCAAAGAGTCAGATACAACTTAGCAACTGAACAACAGTGAACAACAATAAAAGTAATATATGAGATTATTTTAAAGAATTTGTGGGAGTTTTCCTAAACACAATAGGAAAACCAAAAGTTATTGAACAAATAATGGCCAATTTAATATTTAAACATTAAAATTTCTGAAAATCAAAGCATAGCAAGAACATAGTCAAAAATAGTGTATAGTGAAAACATTCATAACATAGGAGATAAAGAATTAATGTCCCTAATATATGTAAATTCCTAAGATTAATTTAAAAAATGCAAGTATAATTTGGAGAATAGTGAGACAATATGAGAGGCAATTGATAAGAAAAGAAATCAAGGTCTGTAAGTAGCCAAGGAAGCTCAGCATAGTGAGAAAGCAGGGAAATATAAATGAAACCATAGGTTTGGTGCCATTGTCTGCCTCCCAGAAGGAAGCTCAGATGATCGGTACCATCCAACGAGTGTACAAGGAATCAGCATTTTCATACACTGTGGTTGTTGTTGCTCAGTCAATCAGCTATGTTCATCTCCTTATGACCCCATGGGCTGCGGCACACCCGGCTTCTCTGTCCTCCACTGTCTCCTAGAGTTTGCTCAGATTCATGTCCTTTGAGTCAGTGATGCTATCTAACAATCTCATGCTCTGCTGCCCCCTTCTTTTCGCCTTCAATCTTTCCCAGAATGAGGATCTTTTCCAATGAGTCGAATTTTTCCATCAGGTGGTCAAAGTACTGGAGCTTCAGCTTCATCATCAATCCTTCCAATGACTATTTATGATTGATTTCCTTTAGGATGGACTGGTTTGCTCTCCTGCTGTCCAAGGGACTCAAGAGTCTTTTCTAGCACAATAATTCGAAAGAATCAATTCTTTGGTGCTCAGGCTTCTTTATGGGCCAACTCTCACAACCTTACATGCTACTAGAAAAATGACAGCTTTGCAATACACTATGGAGGGCAGTATAAAGAGCCTCACTCCCCCCTTACTCAGCCCCTTACTTCTCTAATACACTTTCAACTGCACTGTACCTTCTACTTTTGTTGAATTCTCTGCTGTAAACCTAACCTGAACCTCCCATTAAGTCCAAATCTGTCTTGTCCATGGCTGCCCCTGTACAGATGGATTTTGCTGGATGAAACCCGCATGCACAGACACACACATTCAGAACACAGACACAAAGGTACACACAGACACACACCACACAGAGACATACACAAACATGCATACGCAGATACACATATACATTTGGTGGATTCTGTTCTCACCCTCTGCTTCCTCATCCTTTTTTCTGGCATACTACCCCTCTCCAGTAAATGACCTCATCAGCTTTCACCATTTGTCCCACTCCTTATTGCCTCACTTCCTTCCTTAGAGTCTAATGTCCATCATTATAATTACTCCATTGACACAATTTCAAAAGTCTCAAGAGGGTCTCTGTCATGCTCATGGTTTAGTAGTCATATTTACATTACACTTTCCTGGGTAATTTGTTCTAATATTCTCCAGAAAGTGTTAATACTTAACACTCAGGCTTCTCAAAATACGCACGCGTGCACACACACACACACACGCACACACACATGCATGCATACTCACAGAAGTTATGGTTCTACATAGAGGAAATAAAGACAATTAAGCAAGAATCTTCACTCACTATGTCTGAAACAAATCTATGCTTAAACTTTGTTTCAGTTAGGGTTTTCTAGAAAAAATAACTATCAGAGAAAGAGAGACGACTATATATTTTTTATATTACATGTTGTATATATTATATACAATATATATGAGAGAGAGAAAGATTGATTATATATTGTGTATAGTACATAAGACAGAGAGAAGGAGGGAGAGACGTAATGATGAATTAGCTCACACAATGGCGGATGCTGAGAAGTCGCATGACCTACCATCTGCAAGCGGAAGCCCTAGGAGAGCTGATGGTGTAATTTAGTCTGAGCTCAACTGTAAGGTAATATGAGAACACTTATTTAAAAAACTAACCAAACTGATCACATGGATCACATCCTTGTCCAACTCAATGAAACTATGAGACATGTCATGTAGGCCACCCAAGACAGATCATGGTGGAGAGTTCTGACAAAACATGGTCCATTGGAGAAAGGAATGGCAAACCACTTCAGTATTTTTGTCTTGAGAATCCCATGAACAGTATGAAAAGTCAAAAATATATGACACTGAAAGATGAACTCTCCAGGTTAGCAGGTGCCCAATATGCTACTGAAGCCATGAAATTAAAAGATGCTTTCTCCTTGGAAGAAAAGTTATGACCAACCTAGACAGCATATTCAAAAGCAGAGACATTACTTTGCCGACTAAGGTCCGTCTAGTCAAGGCTTTGGTTTTTCCTGTGGTCATGTATGGATGTGAGAGTTGGACTGTGAAGAAGGCTGAGTGCCGAAGAATTGATGCTTTTGAACTGTGGTGTTGGAGAAGACTCTTGAGAGTCCCTTGGACTGCAAGGAGATCCAACCAGTCCATTCTGAAGGAGATCAGCCCTGGGATTTCTTTGGAAGGAATGATGCTGAAGCTGAAACTCCAGTACTTTGGCTGCCTCATGCGAAGAGTTGACTCATTGGAAGAGACTTTGATGCTGGGAGGGATTGCGGGCAGGAGGAGAAGGGGACGACAGAGGATGAGATGGCTGGATGGCATCACTGACTCGATGGACGTGAATCTGAGTAAACTCCGGGAGTTGGTGATGGACAGGGAGGCCTGGCGTGCTGCAATTCATGTAGTCGCAAAGAGCTGGACATGACTGAGTGACTGAACTGAACTGAACTGAATATGCTACTAGAGAAGAGTGGAGAAATTGCTCCAGGAAGGATGAAGAGGCTGAGCCAAAACAAAGCCTAGGTGTGGATGTGACTGGTGATGGAAGTAAAGTCCGAAGCTGTAAGGAAAATATTGCATACGAACCTGGAATGTTAGGTCCATCACTCAAGGTAAAGTGAAAGTGGCCAAACAGGAGATGGTAAGAGTGAACATTGACATTTTAGGAATTAGTGAGCTAAAATGGACTGGAATGGGCAAATTTAATTCAGATGACCATTATATCTACTACTTTGGGCAAGAATCCCTTAGAAGAAATGGAGTAGCCGTCATAGTCAACAAAAGAGTCCAAAATCCAGTACTTGGGTACAATGTTAAAAACTATAGGATAATCTCTGTTTATTTCCAAGGCAAACCATACAACATCACAGTAATCCAAGTCTATGTCCCAACCACTAATGTCGAAGAAGCTGAAATTGAACAGTTCTATCAAGACCCACAAGACCTTCTAGAACTAACAACCCCAAAAGATGTCCTTTTCATTATAGGGTACTGGAATGGAAAAGTAGGAAGTCAAGAAATACTTGGAGGAGCAGGCAAGTTTGGCCTTGGAGTACAAAATGAAGCAGGTCAAAAGCTAACAGTTTTGCCGAGAATGCACTGGTCATAACAAACACCATCTTCCAACAACACAAGAGATGACTCTACACACGGACATCACCAGATGGTCAACACCAAAATCAGTTGATTACAGTCTTTGCAGCCAAAGATGGAGAAGCTCTATACAGTTAGCAAAAACAAGACTGGCAGCTGACTGTGGCTCAGATCATGAACTCTTTATTGCCAAATTCAGACTTAATTTGAGGAAAGTAAGGAAAACCACTAGACAATTCAGGTATAACCTAAATAAAATCCCTTATGATTATACAGTGGAAGTGAGAAATATATTCAAGGGATTAGATCTGATAGACAGAGTGCCTGAAGAACTATGGACAGAGTTTCATGACACTGTACACGAGGTGTGACCAAAACCATCCCCAAGAAAAAGAAATCCAAAAAGACAAAATAATTGTCTCCGGATGCCTTACAAGTAGCTGAGAAAAGCAGAAGGAGAAAAAGTAAAGGAGAAAAGGAAAGATATATCCAACTGAATGCAGAGTTCCAGTGAAAAGCAAGGAGAGATAAGAAAGCCTTCCTAAGTGATCAATCAAAGAAATAGAGGAAAACAATAGAATGGGAAAGACTAGAGATCTCTTCAAGAAAATAAGAGATATCAAGGGAACATTTCATGCAAAGATGGGCACAATAAAGGACAGAAATGGTAGGGACCTAACAGAAGCAGAACATAGAAAGAAGAGGTGGTAAGAATACACTGAAGAACTATACAAAAAAGACCTTCATGACCCAAATAACCATGATAGTGTGATCACCCACCTAGAGCCAGACATTCTGGGATGGGAAGTCAAGTGGGCCTTAGGAAGCATCGCTATGAACAAAGCTAGTGGAGGTGATGGAATTCCAGTTGAGATATTTCAAATCCTAAAAGATGATGCTGTGAAAGGGTTGCACTCAATATGCTAGCAAATTTGGAAAACTCAGCAGTGGCCATGGGACTCGAAAAGGTCAGTTTTCATTCCAATCCCAAGGAAAGGCAATGCCAAAGATTTTTCAAATTACCACACAATTGTACTCATTTCATGTGCTAGCAAAGTAATGCTGAAAATTCTCGAAGCTAGTCTTCAACAGTAAATCATCTGAGAACTTCCAGAGATATTCAAGCAGGATTTGGAAAAGGTGGAGGAACAAGAAATCAAATTGCCAACATCTGTTGGATCATAGAAAAGGCAAGAGAATTCCAGAAAAACATCTACTTCTGCTTCATTGACAAGCCAAGCCTTTGACTGTGTGGATCACAACAAACTGGAAAATTCTTCAAGAGATGGGAATACCAGACCACCTTACCTGCCTCCTGAGAAATCTGTATGAAGGTCAAGAAGCAACAGTTAGAACTGGACATGGAATGACAGACTGGTTCCAAATCAGGAAAGGACTATGTCAAGGCTGTATACTCTCACACTGATTATTTAACCTTTATGCAGAGTACATCATGTGAAAGCACAGCTGGAATCAAGGTTGCCAGGAGAATTATCAATAACCTCAGATATGCAGATGATACCACCCTTACGGTATAAAGTGAAGAGGAACTAAAGAGCCTTTTGATGAAAGTGAAAGAGAAGAGTGAAAAAGCTGGCTTAAAACTCAACATTCAAAAACTAAGCTCATGGCGTACAGTCCCATCTTGTGTGCATGCGTGCTGAGTTGCTTCAGTCATGTCTGTCTCTTTGTGACCCCAAGGACTGTGGCTCACTAGGCTCCTCTGTCCATGGGATTCTCCAGACAAGAATACTGGAGTGGGTTGCCATTTCCTTCTCCAACTGGTCCTATCACTTCATGGCAAATAGATGGGGACATAATGACAGACTTTATTTTCTTGTGCCCCAAAATCACTGCAGATGGTGACTGTAGCCATGAAATTAAAAGATGTTTGCTCCCTGGAAGAAAAGCTATGATGAACCTAGTTAGCATATTAAAAAGCAAAGACATTACATTGCGAACAAAAGTCTGTCTAGTCAAAGCTATGATTTTTCCAGGAGTCATGTATGGATCTGAGACTTGGACCATAAAGATAGCTGAGTGCCAAAGAATTGTTGCTTTTGAGTTATGGTATTGGAGAAGACTCTTGAGAGCTCCTTGGATTGCAAGGAGATCAAACCAGTCAACCCTAAAAGAAATAAGTCTTGAATATTCATTGGAAGGACTGATGCTGAAGCTGAAGTTCTGATATCTTGGCCACCTGATGCAAAGAACTGACTCTTTAGAAAAGGCCCTGATTCTGGGAAAGATTGAAGGTGGGAGGAGAAGGGGATGACAGAGGATGAGATGGTTGTATGTCATCACCAACTTGATGGACATGAGTTTGAGCAAGCTTCAGGAGTTTGTGATGGACAGGGAAGCCCGGCATGCTGCAGTCCATGGGTTCGCAAAAAGTCAGACATGACTGAGTGACTGAACTGAACTGATCATATTTCTGCAACATCCATACTTACTTTAGTTTATTTTCTGTGACTTTCCATTTCATTCAGACTAAAATCTCACAAAGTCCTTCATGATATCAACCCATTGCCTCTCTGATTTTATTTCCGCCTACTTTCTCCGCCTCATTCTCTTCCAGATATCAGCAAGACTTTCTTCAAGTCTTTACTCAACATGTCATCTTATCCATGACCTCTATATAATCATATTCAAAATTGCACATTCCATTAAAAATTGCCTGTTCTTTCCTGTGTAATTTATCTCTTTAACACTTACCAGTAGCTAACAGACTTTATAGTTTCCTTTTTCATTTTGTCTATATGCCTTCTCCCACTAGATTATAAACTCCTTGAAGATAAAAATATGCATTTGTTTAGTTGACTTTATCCCCAGTGCCTGGAAAAGAGCTTGACACAAAGAGACAGTTTGGTAAGTATTTCTGAATTAATGTTGTTTAGAAGAACTGTTGCATGAAATGCTTTTATCTGTATGTTCAGAAGGATCCAGGGATAAATGGTGTGTGTATCAGCATGAGTTACTCAGCTCAGTACAGTTAAATGGAATTTCCTGTTTTTCTGACAAGCATCCATAAATTAGGAGACTGTAGGAGACTATTATCTTGACTATGCATTGGTAAATATTTCCACAAATTGGCTTGGACACAAAGTGGATTGTAGACTGAATGTGAAGCTTAAAACTGTAAAACTTCTAGAAGATAATAAGAGAGAATCTAGATAAACTTGGGTCTGCCAATGATACCAAAGGCATAATCCATGGAAGAAAGAATTTATAATTGGAACTTTACTTAAAAAAAAAAAAAAACTTTTGAAATAGTTGGAAAATCACTCTACAAAATGGGATAGATGAATCCCCTGGGAGAGCTGCTGATGGTGGACAATGATGCTACTGCTGAAATTATTGTCTCCATCTGCTTATGGACCCAACGTTGCCACTGCTGCTGCTGATGCCATTTCTGCCAGATTGAAACCTTCCCTCTGCTTGCTGTTGTCATTCAGTCATTCAGTCATATCTGAGTCTTTGCAACCCCATGGACTGCAGCACCCCAGGCTTCCCTGTTCTTCACTATCTCCCAAAGTTTGTTCAAATTCATGTCCATGGAGTCAATGATGCTATCTAACCATCTCATCCCCTGCCACTCCCTTCTCCTTTTGCCTTCAATCTTTCCCAGCATCAGGGTCTTCTCCAATGAGTTAGCTCTTCACCTCAGGTGTCCAAAGTATTGGAGCTTCAGCTTCATCATCAGCCCTTCCAGTGAATGTTCAGGGTTGATTTCCTTTACAGTGGACTGGTTTGTTCTCCTTGCTGTCCAAGGGACTCCTAAGAGTCTTCTCTAGCACCACAGTTCAAAGACATCAGTACTTCAGTGCTCAGCCTTCTTGATGGTCCAGCTCTCACATCCATACATGACTACTGGAAAAACTTCATACCATATAGCTTCAATTATACAGACCTTTGTAGGCAAAGTAATGTCGCTGCTTTTTAATATGCTGTCTAGGTTGGTCATAGCTTTTCTTCCAAGGAGCAAGCATCTTTTAATTTCATGGCTGCAGTCACCATCCACAGTGATTCTGGAGACAAAGGAAATAAACTCTGTCTCTCCGCTTGGAGAAGGAAACGGCAACCCACTCCAGTATCCTTGCCTGGAGGATCCCATGGATGGAGGAGCCTGGTGGGCTGTAGTCCGTGGGGTCACAAAGAGTCAGGCATGACTGAGTAACTAACACAAACACTCTGCTTGCTTCTCTGCATTGCTCTGTTCTGATTTAAATTCCTGAGTGGCTGTGTCTGGTTGGCTAAACCTGATTACGTGCTCCTACCATTGCAACAAGGAAGTCCAAGAAATTGAGTATAGCAGTCTCATTTTCTACAGAAAGACAAACTACCTCCCAAATAGATTTATGTGATAAAGAATTTTGAAACTTAGAAAATAATTAAGAAACAAATCAATAAACAAAAAATGTGACTATGTTCACAAGTGTCTGTCACTTACTATCATAATAAGGTTTAGATATATTATTTATATATGTCATTATAATATCATATAAATATATGTATACATTTATATATAACATATAATATAAATATATAACACAAAATTATTAATAAATTATATACTATTAAAAAATACAAGAAAAGAATGGAAATAATTGCCAGGTGGGAAAATCCAGGTCTAGCTTATTTGTAAATTTAGATTTGTGGTTTTTTATTTTATTTTTACTTTATTTTGCTTACAATACTGAATTGGTTTTTCCATACATTGACATGAATCAGCCACAGGTGTACATGAGTTCCCAATCCTGAACCACCCTCCCACTTCCCACCCCATATCATCTCTCTGGATCATCCCCGTGCACCAGCCCCAAGCATCCTGTATCCTGTATTGAACATAGAGTGGTGATTCGTTTCTTACCTGATAGTATACATGTTTCAATGCCATTCTCCCAAATCATCCCATCCCCTCCCTCTCCCACAGAGTCTAAAAGTCTGTTCTATACATCTGTGTCTCTTTCGCTGTCTTGCATAGAGTGTTATCATTACCATCTTTCTAAATTCCATATATATGTGTTAGTATACTGTATTGGTGTTTTTCTTTCTGGCTTACTTCACTCTGTATAATAGGCTCCAGTTTCATCCACCTCATTAGAACTAATTCAAATGTATTTTTTTAATGGCTGAATAGTACTCCATTGTGTATATGTACCACAGCTTTCTTATCCATTCATCTGCTGATGGACATCTAGGGTGTTTCCATGTCCTGGCTATTATAAACAGTGCTGCGATGAACATTGGGGTACATGTGTCTCTTTCTATTCTGGTTTCCTCGGTATGTATGCCCAGCAGTGGGATTGCTGGGTCATAAGTCAGTTCTATTTGCAGTTTTTTAAGGAATCTCCACACTGTTCTCCATAGTGACTGTACTAGTTTGCATTCCCACCAATAGTGTAAGAGGGTTCCCTTTTCTCCACACCCTCTCCAGCATTTATTGCTTGTAGACTTTTGGATTGCTCCCATTCTGACTGGTGTGAAATGGTACTTCACTGTGGTTTTGATTTGCATTTCTCTGATAATGAGTGATGTTGAGCATCTTTTCATGTGTTTGTTAGCCATCCGTATGTCTTCTTTGGAGAAATGTCTATTTAGTTCTTTGACCCATTTTTTGATTGGGTCATTTATTTTTCTGAACTTGAGCTGCATAACTTGCTTGTATATTTTTGAGATTAGTTGTTTGTCAGTTGCTTCATTTGCTATTATTTTCTCCCATTCAGAAGCCTATCTTTTCACCTTGCTTATAGTTTCCTTTGTTGTACAGAAGCTTTTAATTTTAATTAGATCCCATTTGTTTATTTTTGCTTTTATTTCCAGTATTCTGGGAAGTGGATCATAGAGGATCCTGCTGTGATTTATGTCTGAGAGTGTTTTGCCTATGTTCTCCTCTAGGAGTTTTATAGTTTCTGGTCTTATGTTTAGATCTTTAATCCATTTTGAGTTTATTTTTGTGTATGGTGTTAGAAAGTGATCTAGCTTAATTCTTTTACAAGTGGTTGACCCGTTTCCCCAGCACCACTTGTTAAAGAGTGTCTTTACTCCATTGTATATTCTTGCCTCCTTTGTCGAAGATAAGGTGTCCATAGGTGTGTGGATTTATCTCTGGGCTTTCTATTTTGTTTCATTGATCTATATTTCTGTCTTTGTGCCAGTACCATACTGTCTTGATGACTGTGGCTTTGAAGTAGAGCCTGAAGTTAGGCAGGTTGATTCCTCCAGTTCCGTTCTTCTTACTCAAGATTGCTTTGGCTATTCGAGGTTTTTTTTTGTATTTCCATACAAATTGTAAAATTATTTGTTCTAGCTCTGTGAAAAATACTGCTGGTAGCTTGATAGGGATTGCATTGAATCTGTAGATTGCTTTGGGTAGTATACTCATTTTCACTATATTGATTCTTCCAATCCATGAGCATGGTATATTTCTCCACCTATTAGTGTCCTCTTTGATTTCTTTCATCAGTGCTTTATAATTTTCTATATATAGAAATATATAGAAATAATTCCCAGGTGGGAAAACCCAGGTCCAACTTATTTGGAAATTTAGGTTTGTGTTGAAACTAAGTGTAAGTGACATCTGGTCATGCAGAAGAGGATGAGCCTGAGTCTTTGAAGATAAAGGCAAACTGTATGGACAGTGGTTTGACCTTTAAACATATCAACATATATACTGTAATAAGCCAAATAATTTTTCCAAAATAGACCGTTCAGGAGATAACTGAAAAAAAATGGAAATTGAGTCTGGAAAGATAACTTGTAGCCAAGTTGCAGGATATCTTTAATTTTATATTAAGGACTAAGGAACTTTTCAAAGATTTTAATTCAGAGATGGAATTGAGAACTCTTATTTAAAAATATGCAGCACATCCTGAGAAAGATCAGCAGACTCTTTGGTGCCTTGTGTGCGATTTGGGAGAAAGGGACAGCAGAGGAAACCTTTAAACAACTGAGCTCTGAAAACAACCTTAGAGCAGGACCATGAAGAATCCCCATCAGGGCTTCACTTTCACTACATCACTGAGTCATTGCACAAAGGCTCTAAGGTGGGTATTAATGTGCTCATCTGCATATTAAGAAAGTGAAACTCAGAGAGGACACATGGTTTGTCTAAGTCATTCATCTTGCATGGATTATTTATTAACACTCTTATTAAGTATCCAGTCTATTCCACATTGGTAAGATAGTATTTAGAGAAATTCATGATATAGCAAGTTGCTTAGGATTTGAAAAATGAGGAAAATAATTAAATAACAATAAAAAACCCCAGAAACGACCCTTAAGATCAAGTTTTAGGTCATTATCTCGGATGACATATCTGACTTTGTTCATGTTTCTAAACTCAGATTTTGTCTCAGTCTGATGCATTTTCTAGTTTCTCTTCTACAGAGGACAGCAAGGCAAGGAGGCAGAGGAGAGGAGAGGAGAGGAGAGATGAGCCTAAGGACACTGAGGCTGTGGTTATTAAAGGGAGTGGACATGAAATACTGTCACAGTAGCTGGTAAATACTGGCTGTCGAGCCACAGAATTTCCTGAGGTCCTACTTCTTTTAAACGCTGTAACCTATTAAGACTACAAAATTTATGTATCATCTCTTAAACAAAATCTCACAAATGCCACGATATTCATTTCTTCTCAAACAGTATGAGGTGTCAGGATCTCATAGATCTTGGGGAATCAGGTATTTCTTTCATTTTATTAAAACTCTCATGCCCATGTCCAGTTTGGTATGTATACCAGAATGCAAATGTTTTCTTGGCACTTTCTAAGAAATCTGGAAAGATCCAAATGAACATAAGAACTGGTGGGTGATAACTGTGTCACAACCAGAATTATAGATTTTAGAGCTGGGAGGAAGCAGAGTTGCCTATTTTTAAAATATAAATTCCAACTGTTCAAAACCCTGTGGTTTCCAGGATTTAATTAATGCTCTCTTTGAGGGTCCGTTAATGAGGTGTAGAGATTTCTGGGTTAGCCTTTATTGGCACTCTAATAACATGTGGTACATATTTAAAGACTATTTTGGAATGTGTCATTCCTCCCCACTTCTGCAAAAGTGTGACTACAGGCAGAGATCATTAGCCAGTCTGGATGGTTCTAAGGATGGTTCTAGAGAGGGCTTTTTCTAACAACAGTCCCTGAACAGTCACTGTGTCCTAGAGATGAGGGGTGCCCCCGCCTCTCTGTACGGATATGCCAGGGCTGCTGTAAAGAAGTGCTATGGTCTGATTGGCTTCAATATTAGAAATGTACCCCCTCACAGTCTCGAAACCAGAAATCAGAGATTGAGGGGGTCCTTCTGAGGTTGCTGGGGAGAGCCTGCTTCCTTCCTTGCTCCTACCTTGGATAGTTTGCTTCCCATCTCTGGTTTCCTGGACTTGCAGAAGCAGCACCCAATCTCCGCCTTCATCTGTATATGGCTTTCTCCCTGGGTGCTTACCTGTGTCCAAACTTCCCCTTTTTATAAGGACTTTTGTGGTGGTTCTTCAGTCGCTAAGTAGTGTCCAACTCTCTTGAGATTCATGGACGGTAGCCTGCCAGGCTCCTCTGTCTATGGGATTTCCCAGGCAAGAATACTGGAGTGGGTTGCCATTTCCTTCTCCAGGGGATCTTCTTGACCCAGGGATCAAACTGGTGTCTCCTGCTTGGCAGGCCAATTCTTTACTGCTGAGATACCTGGGAAGCCTTTTATAAGGATACCAGTCATATTGAATTACAGGTCTACCTTATTCCAGTAGGACCTTCTCTTAACTAGTATCTACAACAACCTCGTTCCTAAATAAGGTCAAATTCTGCAGTACGGGACATAAGATGTCAACATGTGAATTTTGAAGGATCATAATTCACCCTATAATAATTCCAATATGGACAAGGAGCTTCCTCTGGCTCCCTGTCTCTTGCTAGCTTGGTCTCTAGCCAGACTGCCCTTTCTAGTCTTCCCTCCCTGCTTTTCTCCCTGCTTCTTGTCATGTAGAAAACCACGATTGTCCTGAAGTAGGTTTCCTTATAATCTCCTGAAGCCTTTCCAGAAAGCTAGAGATCAATATTAATCTCTCCTTTTTTTTTCTGTCCATTCATCTCATTAATGGATTTAACAAATCTTTATCATTAGTCATCTTTAATTTTTTATCTCAAAAAGTTCCTTATCTCTTAAGAGTGGCAAACATTATGTTCTTAATCTAGTGTGTCCTGTGCTGTGTTCCAGAGATGGATTTGTGGTTCTAGGGCTCAGGAAAATATGACTGTTCTGCAGAAGAAAGTATGCATTTGCTGTCTTGATTAAAGAGAAAAACCAGGAGAAATGAAGAAGGGGGGAAAGAAAAGAATAGAAAAAGGAAAACACAAACTGTTTCTCAAGCAAAAGCTAAAGAAGCTGCTGGACATATGTTCTTTTGGAACATTCTGCCTTTCAGTTGAGAAGGTGGCTGCATTGCAAATTAACATAGATATATTTAGCACAAAGAATACACTCTGATACAAGAAGCTTTCCGTGACAACCACAGCTCTTAGCCATTGAGCCAGTTTAGAGGGCAGAGGTGTTGTTCATTCAGCTTTGCTAAAAGCTTTTGGTTGCTGACTTTCTGTTTCTTGCTATATTTGCAGCCCTAGATTCTCCAAAGGAATCTCTGCATAGCAACTAAGGCATCTTGGGTGATGAAGTTCTAGGTAGCATTGCTGTAGAGAGAGGTTTGTTCTGAGTAATAAAGCCAATGCTCTGGAAACTGGAAGAACAGTGAGTGGCCAAAGAGTGTTAGCTAGATTCTCCAGGGTACAGAGAAGGACATGTTACCATAACCACCTTTAAAATTCTTCATCAATCTCTTGCTTCAGATAGTGAGTAATCTTCATTCCTTTTATTTTCAGCCTTGAGGGCTCTCAACCAGAGTCTTATTTTAACATCCTTTTATACTATGCTTATTGTACATGTCTTCCCTCCAGACTGCAAGCTCTTTGGAGCCAGAGGTAGACTACTTTTTTTTTTTCCCTTTGCATCTTCATAGATCAGCATATTCTTGGCATATGTAAGTGCTCAATAAATATTTGTGAAGAAGTGAATGAATGAAAGTGTTTAAAGAGAGTTAGGTAGTATTTTTTAATTCGGTGCCAGTGTATACTTAGCAATATCACAGAGGATAGCAGTTTGCTAGGAAAAGTTAATTTGAGAATGTCTTATGTTCAAAGATTAATAGTAAAATGATATTAAATAGTTTTCACTGATGAGTCTCTGGAGGTGGTAAGTGAGCCTTGCTAGTTAAATTGTCTGAACGCAAAACATTACAGCATTAGACTGGAGCCTGTAAGCAGCCCTCGCTGGAAGCCCATATCAACATTTCTGTGTTTCTTGCCAGTTCCTTGCCAATCCTTTAAAAGCGTGGCTCAAAAACAAGGCCAATGGTTCATGTTACATAGGATCACTTATGGATCCCAGTTACTCAAAAATTTCACTCCACATACTGTGCTTGCCAAAACACTTTAATTTCAGAAATGTTTAATTGATTGATTATGCTGTGAAGCATAGATGGCTGAAAAGTACCAAGGACATCTTTTCTGTTGTTGTTGTTTGAGAGTTTTATTGCTATGTGACAGTATATTTCTAACATTCTGTTAGAATAGGACTGTCGTTGCTGAGTTACTAAGTCGTGTCCACCTCTTTTTGACCCCATGGACTGTAGTCTGCCAGGTTCCTCTGTCCACAGGGTTACCCAGGCAAGGATACTAGAGTGAGTTTTCATTTCCTTCTCCAGGGGATATTCCTGACCCAGAGATTGAACCCATGTCTCCTGCCTTGGCAAGCAGATTCTTTACCACTGAGCTACCAGAGAAGCACATTAGTATACTATATATTATTAATAGATATGCCAGGTTTCTTTTTGACAACTATGATGATTTGGGCTCAAAACTATTCTTTTCTTTTTTTCTTTTTTAAAAAAAGTTGTTGTTGAAGTATAATTACATTATACTTTTGAGTTAGTTTCTGCTGTACAACAAAGAGAATCACCCATTTGTACATCATGCTATAACCTTTATGTATTGTCTTTCATTTTAAAAATAATATAGGGTTTCAGTTATTGACCCCAGCAACAAAGGCATTTAAGGGTAGAAAAGTAGTCCCCATTAGCCCATGGCCTCCCCCATATCTTTCAGTTGTGACAGAAAATGTATAGGAATTTTGATAAAGAACTTGAAACATTCACTACCAAGTGTAGATTTTGAGATGGGCTTTGAATTTTTCTTCTAGGGTCACCTGGTCACGTTAATAGATTTTCCAAGTTGATAAATGGCAAGGTCATTGTCATATCAACTAAAAATATAATGGATTATTTTTGAAACTTTTAGAATATTAATAAATATTTGAAAAATCTCTAGTAACAAAGAGAACACTCTGTTGTCTCTTTATCATTGGAAATAAAACTCTAGACCCTTGAATTTATAAATTGATGCACATGAGCTAATGAGGGGACTGGAATATTGAAAGAATGATTTTTGTTTTCATAATTGATAATAATAATAATGGCATGTTATTTTATCTATTTTTAGTTGGTAAGATAATTTCAATGCAATGAGAATCTGTTGTGTGAATCATGAACCAGAATCCTAGGGAATGGCTTCTTTATGGAGCTGCAGTCATTTAGGAAACGAAGAAAGAAACATAGAGAAGAGACACCAAATGTTGTTTTAATAATTTTTCTTTCAAAACATAATGTTCATGAAAGAAAATTTATAAGAATACAAATAAATATGAAGAAGGAACTATGAGATTATTTATATGAGAAATAAGTTTTATTAAGGTGTTCATATTTTGGTTATGTATGTGTGTGTGTGCCTGTGTTTGTGCAGAATAAAATACATCCTTACTTTTTAACTTAAACTCATTTTGTGGGTGTATCATGTGTTATTGGGCTGTTATTGGAATTCCTTGGTGACTCAGCTGGTAAAGAATCCACCTGGAATGTGGGAGACCTGAGTTCGACCACTGGGTTGGGAAGATCCCCTGGTAAAGGGAAAGGCTACCCACTCCAGTATTCCGGCCTGGAGAATTCCATGGACTGTATAGTCTAATAGTTGGATATGGCTGAGCAACTTTCACTTTCACATGCTATTAGATTTTCACTTCCATGGTGGCTCAGACGGTAAAGAATCTGCCTACAATGCAGGAGATGAGGGGTTCAATCCCTGGGTCAGGTCAGGAAGATCCCTTGGAGAAGGGAATGACAATCCACTCCAGTATTCTTGCCTGGAGAATCCCATGGATAGAGGAGCCTGGCGGGCTACAGTCCATGGGGTTGCAGGAGAAGGAAACAACTGAGCGACTTTCACACACACACACACACGCACGTGTTAGATTTTCATCCATATTTATTCATAGATGCTTAATAATTTATTGTGCAGCCACATCAGAGTTTATTTAACTGTTACAGAAAAGTTTCAAGATAAGTTAGAATTCAAGTATGTTTTTTCAGGGCAGCAATGTGGTGGATTAGGCCCTTCAGGAGTTAGTGGGTTACATGCAACATGTTGGTAGAGAGAGATGCATTTTCCCTCATTGTGCAGTGGCATCTGCCTGTGATTTTTCATTAGAGTGTTGTCAATGCCTGGCATAGGACACCAGGACTTAAATGTTCCCTGTGACACCCAAAGCCTGGTGCATCAATGGCAGTGCTTGTTGGAAGAGTGCCCATCTCATAGGTGCCAGGTGAGCAGTATCAGCTCCTTCTGAGAAACTGCACCCTCATTCCTGGGGGACTGGCAATATTGCCCAGGAATAGTGTTTGAAAAAACAGTGGAGTATGGACACCAAGTAAATGCAAAAACTCATTTAAGTTGACAAAATGGATAAGCATTATCTTTAAGAGGCAAAAGATGAGATAGAAAGTGAGTGTGCTGCTTATGGATTTATTGCTATTTAGCTCCAAATTCAAACTTTTTGCCTGCTTTGGGAAAAATGAATCTGGGCCCTTTAATTTTTTCTTTTGCTGGCTGACATGGTGTTAAGCTTTTTCAGTAGATGGTGTTGAGCAGATATTGCAGGAGGAAAGGATTTTGCTCTCTGGTCCTGGTGTTTGCTGGGTGGCCTCCTGCAGGGCATCTGGCTCACCACTGGGTCCTGCAGTGCACAGGGGCTCACAGCTTCCCCTGGCAGCCCCCCTCCCTGGGCATATTTTAGCAGTGTGCCTCTGCTGAGAAGCTTACCACAAGCAGCTTTCTCCTGCAACCCAGTGGGTGCATATATGGCAAGTCTTTGGGGACAGATGTCCAGTGAGTCCTGCCAGCACAGTGTCATGGGGACTCTTCTGTCACCCAGTGGACCACAGCTGTGTCCTCTCTAACAAAGTCTGCATCTCAGCCTGCGGGAAGGAGGCACTTTTCGCTGGACACTCAGCCTGAGGGTCAGAAATGGTTCCCTGTACCTTCTATTGTTATATTCTTCTGAGTCCTCTTTGTCCCCAGTTGGGGGCTTCCCAGATGGTTCAGTGTTAAGAGAGTCTGCCTGCCAAAGGAGGAGATGCTATGCAGGCTACTTGGGCTCGATCCCTGAGTCAGGAAGATTCCCTGGAGGAGGAAATGGCAACCCACTCCAGTACTCTTGCCTGGAAAATTTCAGGTACAGAGGAGCTTGGCGGGCTACAGCCCATGGGATCTCAAAGGGTCGGACACCACTGAGGAACTGAACACACACGCGTGCACTATTCCATGCCTTTTTTATGCCATTCCATTCTTTATATTATACTTTTTCAATCATAATGTTTCAAATTATAATGTGACTTTTCTTGTTTAAACTTTATTAATATAATGAGTCACTAGGGATTCAGGAAAAGACATAACATGAGTGAGCAAAAAAAAAAAAATAAGAAAACAGTGCCTAGAAGTGGAAACTGAAATGGAAAATTTATACCTGCTTGTGAAATAGTAAAGAGCATAAAAGCACAACATAAAATCAACATTATAAGATGGGCCCCATACAAGGGAACTGAGAGTCCCATGACCTACAGGAACTCAAGGTGAATTAAGATCTGCCTATGGTTGAACAAAACAATAAAAATCTTTAATAAGTAAATTATTTATTTAGAAATTAATATTTTACTTTTCATTTAATTTTTTAAATTTATTTTTACTGATGGATAGTTGCTCTACAATATTAAAGCACTATTGTGAGTTATAGATATACAGTATGTTTAAAATTTTTGAATTTTATTTTAAATAAATTTCATAATTAAAAAATTATACTCTATTTATAGTTATTAAAACATTTCCTTGTGTTGTATAACATATCCTTGTAGCTTATTTTCTACCTAACTTTTTGTGCCTCTTACTGCCCTACCCATATATTGCCCCTCTCTTATGTTTCTCCCCACTGATAATCAACAGTTTGTTCTCTATAACTGTGAATCTGCCCCTTGTTCTGTTATATTCACTGGCTTGTGTTTTTTAGATTTCACATATAAGTAATATCATACAGTATTTGTTTGACTTCTTTCACTTATAATGATTAAGTCATTTTTACACCAGTGTCAGAAAGTATCTTATGCATAGTAAAAATAAACTTCAATAGTATTTATTTAATAAAATGCATATTGAGGCATGCTTAAGAAATTATCACAGCCTGATTTTGAAAAGTGTATTTTTTCCAGCAAAAATAGAAGACAGTGAGTCAAGATATTTATTTTTTATTTGTTTTCCTAGAGCAGAGGTGGGAAACCTGTGACCTAAAGCCCAAATCTGACTTCTGTCTTCTTTGTTAATAAAGTTTTATTCAAACACAAGCTCTCCCATTTTCTCACTTACTGTCTGCGGATGCTTTTGCACTTCAACAGAGCTGAATACTTGCAGCATAAATTATATGATCTGAAAAACTCAAAATGTTTACTCTCTGACTCTTTACAGAAAAGTCTGCCAGCTCCTGACCCAGAAGCAATCATGTGGCTCTGTGTCCAGTGAAGGCCATGCTTCATCTCAGTCCATCTAGCCATGACCCTCAGAGGTGGGCTCTCTCACCACATCAGGTGTGCAGAGGCAGCAGGAGCTCAGAGAGGACCACAGCTGGTGGGAAAGTTAGGTTTGGGAGTCACACCTGTGGGGTTAAGTTCCTCTTTCACTCTTTCGTTTGTTCTGCCAAATGCATGCTCTCTCCGAGCCTCAGTGTCTACAAAGAGGATATGGAGGAAAAGCGATTGCCTCATAGAGCTACTATAACTAATAATTTAGATAAATTAAATGAAGAGCTTAGTTTAGTACCTGGAAAATGCTCAACAAATGTGTTTGCATTATTAGAGAAGTGGAAACATTTGGCCAAGACACCACGGTCAGTAAATAGAGCTGGCATTCCAATGCAGTATGTCTGAGTCCAGAGCCTGGATTCATAATCACTATGGGAAACTACTATGCATTAAGGGCTTCTGAGACACTCTTTTTTTTTTTTAATATTTACTTATTTATTTATTTGGCTGCAGTGGGTTTCATTTGTGGCATGTGGGATTTTCGTTGTAGCGTGGGCAACTCTCTCTAGCTGTGGCAAGTGGCATAGTCGCCCTGCATCATATGAGATCTCAGTTCCCCAGCCAGGGATAGACTCCATATTCCTCTGCATTGGAGGGTAGATTCTTAACCACTTGACTGCCAGGGAAGTTCCCTGAGATACACTCTTTCCTCCGCCTTGAACTCTCTTACTTTCTCCTCTTTAGGAATAAGAGATCTGGCAATAGAGGTATGTACTGACCTAGAGATAGTAATCCTACTGATTCCAGGATTCCTTAATTAAAGTTTTATCCATCATACAGGCATACCATAAGAGACATGGTGTGTTCAGTCCCAACCACTTCAATAAGGTGAATATCACATTAAAGGAACTCACATGCATGTAAAACTTGTGTCTACTCTATTCTGTGCTTATTAACTGTGAAATTGCATATCTTAATTATTACTAAGGAATGCTATCATCTGAGCATTCAGCAAGATGGAGTAGTAATCAAAGATCACTAATCACACATCACCATAAAAAATATAATAATAATGAGAAAGTTAGAAACATTATGAGAGTTGCCAAAATGTGACACAGAAACAAGAGATAAGCAAACGCTGCTGGAAAAGTGAGGCCCATGACATGCCACAGACTTTTAATTTATTTAAAAACAAGTTTCTGTGAAGTCCAATAAAGCACAATAAAATAAGTTACATGGGTATTCTGAAGGGGTTGTTATTACGCTAGAAACATTGTTCCTTTCTAGAGGTTCTCCTCAATTATGGATTAGCTGGTTTCCCCAGTGGCTCAGAGAGTAAAGAATCTGCCTGCAATCCAGGAGACCTGGGTTCGATTCCTTGGTTGGGAAGATCCCCTGGAGAAGGAAATGGTAACCCACTCCAGTATTCTTGCCTGGAAAATCCTATGGACAGAGGAGCCTGGTGGCTACAGTCCACGGGGTTGCAAAGAGTCAGACATGACTGAGTGACTAACACACACACACGTGGATTAGGGAAGGTGTGGTAGCCCTCTTGTGAGTTGACCATTTGGGAGTTGAACTTTGTGTTTAAAATACATAATGTTTTAATCATGGCAGATGCAGCTCTGCGATAATGAAACAGATAAATACTGGGAAAGGGAGGAGGAAGAAAAAATGCAGCAGGGGGACCAAGTCTGAGCTATTAACTGGGTGGGAGGCTGCTGTACACGAGGCTTCCCTGGCTCAGATGGTAAAGAATCTGCCTGCAATGCAGGAGACTTGGATTCGATCCCTGGGTCAGGAAGATCACCTGGAAAAAGGAAGAGTAACCCATTCCAGTATTCTTCCTGGAGCATTCCATGGACGGAGGAGCCTGGTGGGGTATAGACCACTGGATCACAAAGAGTCGGACACAACTGAGTGACAACAAATACTTTCACTGGCTGCTGAGCAGTCTCCTTTGCTACTGTTACAAATCACCACAAATGCAGTGACTAAAAAATGTAGACATTCTATCTCACAGCCTGGATTGGCCCCTCTCTGTATTCGCCTCTGGTTTCTTTCAGCTGGAATTGACGTGTCAGCTGGTTGTCAAGAGACTCTTGGAAGAATCTGCTCTCAAGTTGATTCACATCATTGGCAGAATCCATTTTCTTTTGATTTTAGGGCTCAGATCCCTGTGTCCTGGATGGCTGTCATCAGGAAGACATCCTTTGCCCTCGGAAAGCCTCTCTCCAGTCCTTGTCCACTGACCCTCTATCTCAGAGCCAGCAGCCCTGCATGAAAACCTCATTAAACTCAGAATCTCTCTGAGTTTTCCTTCTCTGCTTTCTGACTTCAGCCAGAGAAGACTTTCCACTTTGAAGGGTTAGTGTGGTTAGAGTAGGCCCACCAAGTTATCCAGGGCAGTCATCCAGTCCTGAAGTAGACAAGCTAATTATACCTGCAGCCTTTTTCTCCCATGCAATGTAGCATATACTTACATTGCAACACAGACATCTTTGAAGTCATTATTCTGCTCAGCAAGGACACACTCCACAGAGGCAGTGGTCATGTCTAGCACAAGGTTCCCAGATGTGTTTGTTCATCATGATTTAGAGCCAGAGGCAGGGGTGGTGGGCATACCCTCCCACATGGGAAACAAAGACTTAGCCCAAGCTATGTAGTTTACTGTGTCATCAAAACCCAAGTTAGGTTCCGCTTCCTCTACGGCTACAAACCAGCCATGTCTGGATGTTGATGTCGACAAAAACTTGTTTCTGTGTATCTTTGGGAAATGAATCTCCTATTCTTTCGGATAAAATGGAAGTAAGAAAATTCAATGAGTGATAATATAAAAAATAATGGTATACTTTACAAATGTCATATATGATATAATATGCCCTGGAGAAGGAAATGGCAACCCACTCCAGTATTCTTGCCTAGAGAACTCCATGGACAAAGGAGTCTGGTGGGCTATAGTCCATGATGTTGCAAAGAGTTGGACACGACTGAGCGACTAACACCGTATCAGTTCAGATGAGTTCAGTCGCTCAGTTGTGTCTGACTCTTTGCAACTCCATGAATCGCAGCATGCCAGGCCTCCCTGTCCATCACTGTCTCCCGGAGTTCACTCAGACTCACGTTCATCGAGTCAGTGATGCCATCCAGCCATCTCCTCCTCTGTTGTCCCCGTCTCCTCCTGCCCCCAATCCCTCCCAGCATCAGAGTCTTTTCCAATGAGTCAACACTTCCCATGAGGTGGCCAAAGTACTGGAGTTTCAGCTTTAGCATCATTCCTTCCAAAGAAATCCCAGGGTTGATCTCCTTCAAAATGGACTGGTTGGATATCCTTGCAGCCCAAGGGACCCTCAAGAGACTTCTCCAACACCTCAGTTCAAAAGCATCAGTTCTTCGGCGCTCAGCCTTCTTCACAGTCCAACTCTCACATCCATCCATGACCACAGGAAAAACCATAGCCTTGACTAGACGGACTTTAGTCGGCAAAGTGATGTCCCTGCTTTTCAATATGCTATCTAGGTTGGTCATAACTTTTCTTCCAAGGAGCAAGCGTCTTTTAATTTCATGGCTGCAGTCACCATCTGCAGTGATTTTGGAGCCCCCCCAAAATTAAAGTCTGACACTGTTTCCACTGTTTGCTCATCTATTTCCCATGAAGTGATGGGACCAGATGCCATGATCTTCGTTTTCTGAATGTTGAGCTTTAAGCCAACTTTTTCACTCTCCTCTTTCACTTTCATCAAGAGGCTTTTTAGCTCCTCTTCACTTTCTGCCATAAGGGTGCTGTCATCTGCATATCTAAGGTGATTGATATTTCTCCCAGCAATCTTGATTCCAGCTTGTGTTTCTTCCAGTCCAGCATTTCTCATGATGTACTCTGCATAGAAGTTAAATAAGCAGTGTGACAATATACAGCCTTGACGTACTCCTTTTCCTATTTGGAACCAGTCTGTTGTTCCGTGTCCAGTTCTAACTGCTGCTTCCTGACCTACATACAGATTTCTCAAGAGGCAGGTTAGGTGGTCTGGTATTCCCATCTCTCTCAGAATTTTCCACAGTTTATTGTGATCCACACAGTCAAAGGCTTTGGCATAGTCAATACAGCAGAAATAGATGTATTTCTGGAACTCTCTTGCTTTTTCCATGATCCAGCAGATGTTGGCAATTTGATCTCTGGTTCCTCTGCCTTTTCTAAAACCAGCTTGAACATCTGGAAGTTCACAGTTCACATATTGTTGAAGCCTGGCTTGGATAATTTTGAGCATTACTTTACTAGCATGTGAGATGAGTCCAATTGTGCAGTAGTTTGAGCATTCTTTGGCATTGCCTTTCTTTGGGATTGGAATGAAAAGTGACCTTTTCCAGTCCTATGGCCACTGCTGAGTTTTCCAAATTTGCTGACATATTCAGTGCAGCACTATCATAGCATCATCTTTCAGGATTTGAAACAGCTCAACTGGAATTCTATCACCTCCACTAGCCATGTTCGTAGTGATGCTTTCCAAGGCCCACTTGTCTGGTTCTAGATTAGTGATCACACCATCATGATTATCTGGGTCATGAAGATCTTTTTTGTACAGTCCTTCTATTAGTACCTTCTGCTTCTGTTAGGTCCATACCATTTCTGTCCTTTATTGAGCCCATCTTTGCATGAAATATTCCCTTGGTATCTCTAATTTTCTTGAAGAGATCTCTAGTCTTTCCCATTCTGTTGTTTGCCTATATTTCTTTGCATTGATCGTTGAGGAAGGCTTTCTTATCTGTTTTTTCTATTCTTTAGAACTCTGCATTCAGATGCTTATATCTTTCCTTTTCTCCTTTGCTTTTTGCCTCTCTTCTTTTCACAGCTATTTGTAAGGCCTCCGCAGGCAGCCATTTTGCTTTTTGGCATTTCTTTTCCATGGGGATGGTCTTCATACCTGTCTCCTGTACAATGTCATGAACCTCTGTCCATAGTTCATCAGGCACTCTATCTATCAGATCTAGGCCCTTAAATCTATTTCTCACTTCCACTGTATAATCATAAGGGATTTGATTTAGGTTATACCTGAATGGTCTAGCAGTTTTCCCTACTTTCTTCAATTTGAGTCTGAATTTGGTAATAAGGAGTTCATGATCTGAGCCACAGTCAGCTCCTGGTCTTGTTTTTGTTGACTGTATAGAACTTCTCCATCTTTGGCTGCAAAGAATATAATCAATCTGATTTCGGTGTAGACCATTTGGTGATGTCCATGCGTAAAGTCTTCTCTTGTGTTGTTGGACCAGTGCATTTCCTTGGCAAAACTCTATTAGTCTTTGCTCTGCTTTATTCCACATTCCAAGGCCAAATTTGCCAGTTACTCCGGGTGTTTCTTGACTTCCTACTTTTGCATTCCAGTCCCCTATAATGAAAAGGACATCTTTTTTGGGTGTTAGTTCTAAAAGGTCTTGTAGGTCGTCATAAACTTCAGCTTCTTCAGTGTTACTGGTTGGGGCATAGACTTGGATAACTGTGATACTGAATGGTTTGCCTTGGAGACGAACAGAGATCATTCTGTCATTTTTGAGATTGAATCCAAGTACTGCATTTTGGACTCTTTTGTTGACCATGATGGCTACTCCATTTCTTCTGAGGGATTCTTGCCCTCAGTAGTAGATATAATGGTCATCTGAGTTAAATTCATGCATTCCAGTCTATTTTAGTTTGCTGATTCCTAGAATGCCGACGTTCACTCTTGCCATCTCTTGTTTGACCACTTCCAATTTGCCCTGATTCATGGACCTGACATTCCAGGTTCCTATGCAATATTGCTCTTTACAGCATCGGACCTAGCTTCTATCACCAGTCACATCCACAGCTGGGTATTGTTTTTGCTTTGGCTCCATCCCTTCATTCTTTCTGGAGTTATTTCTCCACTGATCTCCAGGAGCATATTGGGCACCTACTGACCTGGGGAGTTCCTCATTCAGTATCCTATTATTTTGCCTTTTCCTACTGTTCATGGGGTTCTCAAGGCAAGAATACTGAAGTGGTTTGCCATTCCCTTCTCCTTGGACCACATTCTGTCAGACCTCTCCACCATGACCCGCCCATTTTGGGATGCCCCACGGGCATGGCTTGGTTTCATTGAGTTAAACAAGGCTGTGGTCCTAGTGTGATTAGACTGAGTAGTTTTTGTGAGTATGGTTTCAGTGTGTCTGTCCTCTGATGCCCTCTTGCAACACCTACCATCTTACTTGGGTTTCTCTTACCTTGGGCGTGGGGTATCTCTTCACTGCTGCTCTAGCAAAGCACAGCAGCTGCTCCTTTCCTTGGACGAAGGGTATCTCCTTACCGCCACCCTTTGGGACCTTCAACATGGGATAGCTCCTCTAGGCCCTCCTGCGCCCGCATAGCCACCACTTCTCGGGTTGCTCCTCCCAGCCACCGCCCCTGGCCTCGGGCACAGGGTGGCCCGAGGAGCCACCACCCCTGGCCTCAGGGGCGAGGTGGCTTCTCCCGGCCGCCCCGACCTCGAATGTGGGGTGTCTCCTCCGGGCCGCCCCTGACCTCTGACGCGGGGTAGCTCTTCCGGGCCGCTGCCCCTGACCCCGGACTTGGGTAGCTTCTCTCGGCCGTTCCTGCGCCGTTGCAGCCTGGCACTCTCGGCCACTGCCCCTGACCTTGGACGTGGGGTAACTCCCCTCGGCCGCGCTTCTGACCTTAGTGCACTGGGTCGCAGCCACCCACGCTGATAATGCATGTAAAGAATCTTATACATAGTGAGTGCTAAGCAAATCTTAGAAATTTAGAAAGTTGAGCACACAGAATTGATGCTTTTTAACTGCAGTATTGGAGAAGAGTCTTGAGAGTCCCTTGGATTGCAAGGAGGTCAAACCAGTCAATCCTAAAAGAAATCAGTTCTGAATATTCATTGGAAGGACTGATGCTGAAGCTGAAGCTCCAATAGTCTGGCTACCTGATAGGAAGAAATGACTCCTTAGAAAAGACCCTGATGCTGGGAAAGATTGAAGGCAGGAGGAGAAGGGGATGGCATAAGATGAGCTGGTTGGATGGCATCACCGACTCGATGGACATGAGTTTGAGCAAGCTCCAGGAATTGGTGATGGACAGGGAGGCTTGGCATGCTGCAGTCCATGGGGTCGCAAAGAGTCAGACATGACTGAGTGATCAAACTGAATTGCAGCAAGTATTAGTTCCTTCTCATTCTCTTCTATTTTCTCACAAGAATCCAATTATTATTTTCTTCCATGAAATATTTTTTTTAAATACGGTCGGAATAATACATATGCCTACTCAGTAGGGAGATGTATACCACTCAGTTGGAGAAGGAAATGGCAACCCACTCCAGTATTCTTGCCTGGAAAATTCCATGAACAGAGAAGCCTGGTGGGCTACAGTCCATGGGGGTCACAAAAGATCTGTACATGATTGAGTGACTAAACAGCTGCATACTACTTAATGTCCACCTGGTGATTTTCAAAGGTTCTGAACCTACCTCTGGACACTAATATAAATATACACAATTGAAATCGTTAAACCTATGACACATAAGATGTTATAATTTGTACACGTGAAATGCTATGCTGAAATCACACTATGAAGTGTAAGTAAATCACATGGAAAGATCTTCGATTATTTTTTTTCTATGTATGGAATGGTAAAAGTGGTTTATTCATAGTTTACAGATGTGTAAAAGTTCATAAATAATTCACACAATAGGACAATTGAGAATAATTTGAAGTCTATTACATCAAGCACTATTGTTTGTTATAAATATCTACATGACATTAAAACTCCAATTTCTTCTGCGACCAAGCATTAGAATTATTACTCGGCAATTAAACCAGTATCTCAACGATGTTTGCTCAGACAATACATGTAAGGAAGGATTTCATGAAAACAGAAAATCTCTCAACAGCAGCTGGAGAGTTCTTGATTCGTGAAATCATGAATCAAGTATTCTTAGGGAAGATCATAAGTTAAAGTGTTAGTCCCTCTCTGATACCCACTCTTCTCCATGAAGCTGGCCCTTGTTTCTCTCTTCTCAAAGACCCAGCCTCAGGTCACTCCCCTTTCCTTGGTGTTCTCATTATACATTGAAAATTTCAGCGAGAACTTTCCTCACTGTATTTTTGGGGTTTTTGGTTTGTTTGTTTCTATTTATTTCATTGGACTATGAGCCCCTCAAGTGTAAAAACCACATATATCACTTCTATTTGTAGGTCTTGTTTGGTTTTCTGGGTTAGGCATGGCCCACAGTTAAGCCCTGCAGTTAGAGGCATTGAAGAACCTCGGCTGCAAGTGGGGAGTAAGAAAGTAATTTAAGAAAATGAAGGCAGATCTGGGATAATATACAGTATAAGAAGAAAAGGAAGATTCAGGACAGGATAGGAGAAACGTATTTTGATTTCAAATATCTTACCCTGGCCGTTAGATTTATTCAAATTGAAATACATACCACCACACTTTTTCAGAAATATTTTCAGTTGTTTAACAATTTAAAATCATCAATAATAACCCTAATAATTTGAAGAAGAAAGGATAATTTTTTTAAAAGAAAGAAGAAAAGATACTGTGCTAATGGTCTACTGATTTGAGTGTGTGATCCAAATATTAAACTTAAGAACTGGATATCCAGTAAGGTGTATACTTGCCTTGTACATCATTTTTTAAAAGAAAATTCAGCAATTTTTCCCCAGAGCAATTGCCTAGTGAGGCTGAGGACATACACTATATACTGGCTCCTGGCTATGAAACTGAAAACCCAGATCTTACAATTAAAAGCATTACAAGTTCACTATTCCATTCAAATGGGCAACGTGACTGAACTAGTGATCTGGGCCATATTACCAGTTGGTTCTAACTCAATGAGCTAATTATACATGGACAATGAGGAAGACATGAAATTAAAGTTATTCAGAAAAAGTGTCACGATAGTCATCCTTAATAAAAACCTATGAGAATATTCTTACTTCCTGAGGCTTTTATAAATAACTAACAGATGATGCCTAATGATAAACAGAAACCACCATTTAAATCAATTATAAAATGTTCTATATTATGCTCAATTCAGTGAAATGGACCACTGAATGCCCCTCCTCTCTATATATATGTATACACACACACACACACATACACACACACACACACACATATGTTTATTTTTCTAATTTATTTTCTTGCCACTGGTTCTGGACTCTTTCACTACATAACATTCATAATATATTTGCTTCATACTTGTTTATCATCTTCTCAAAATTTAAATTGAACATATTAAACCATAGTTAAAATAAAGTATCCAGTTTCCTTATTGTAATTCCCAGTTAAAAATATCTTCCACCAGCAAATATATTCAAGATGTTATGTGGCACTCATAAAATATTAATATGTTCAAGATTAGTCATTTTATGGGACTATCCAGAGGTTGAATAAGCTTATTGGTTCAATTTCTATTAAATATTTGAAGAGCTCTTGCTCTGTACTAGCTAAATTCTGAATAAAGGCATTTGAATAAGAGTGCAGTGTTCTTACAAAACCAGACATGAGTTTAGGCCTTATGCCCTGTGACTCACGGCAATAGTTCAGGTTAGTCATACAAAATTTATTCTTTATTGTATGTCTAGAATGGTCAGTTGATTTTCCAATGTGAATTCTAGCTTCAAGTTTAGCAAGACTCACATTTATAGATGTTGTAGAACAAACAGTCTTCTCTACCGCAATCCAGATATGCTTGTGATTTCTCTGAGAGCACGGAAATGCAATAATTCACTGGAGCCAGTACACCACTTCATGTTCCAAGCCACCTGATAATGAAATGGCATTAGCTAGATACTGCCAAATGACAAAACATCAAGCAAAAAAAAAAAAAAAGCATGACTTCTGTCTGCATCTCTCTCACTGTTGACTAACATGAAAATTAATAATCACGCTGCATGTGATACAGGTCCCAGTAGAGTTTTCAGAGAGTCTTTTGGGAACCCGGGGCAAGGAGGAGCTAATTCTGCCTAGAAAGAGGGCAAGGTGTTTTCAGAACTGACATTTCTTGGAACGTTTACAAACGGGTAAAACAACTAGAAGTCTCTACGTGTTTTAGCCTCACCACACGGCTTGCTAGATCTTCGTTCCCTGACCAGGGATTGAACCTGGGCCCTCGGCAGTGAAAACTCCAAGTCCAAACCCCTGGACTGCCAGGGAACACTCATGGGTGGAAAAGATAGGGTGTGACATGTAGATTGCTTCTTCCTCTGATTCTCAATGTGACTCTGAGTAATGTAGTGATGTAGACTTGTGGATTTCATACGGCTTTATGTGCATTTGCTTTGTCACTCATAAAGTAGAATCATCAACCAAGGTCACAGGTGCCAGCTCAACTCACAGGGCTGAAATAATTATTAAAGAACAGAATGTCTGAGCAAATGTTTATGAAGCCTATGACAGGATACTTGAAGAAGATTATATTACTAATAGAGATGGTATTAGAGAGATAATTTGAGGATAGATTATCCTAGAGATCTAACCTGTCCTATACTTGAGGACAGATCTGGATGACCCTTAATACCACCTAAGAAGCATGTACTTTGTCTCGTGGATGATCTTTATTTTGCTGGCCTTTTTTGAAATGGACAATGAATATGGAAGTATGTGTAAAACAAAGTATAGAAGGTGAGATAAAGAGGTCCAGGGACTAACTGGGGACTACTGTACAAGTATAGGCTAGAGATGTTGTCATAAGGCATCAAAGTCCTCACACTGCATTTTGGAATTGAGGGCACATTTTCTTGATTTTGGAACAAGTGTTACACAACGTAGGCAGGATCTTCCCTGGTGGCTCAATAGTAAAGAATCTTCCTGTCAATGTAGGAGACACAGGCTTGATCCCTGGGTCAGAAAGATCCCCTGGAGAAGGAAATGGCAACCCACTCCAGTATTCTTTCCTGGGAAATCCTATGAACAGAGGAGCCTGGTGGGCTACAGTCCTTGGGGTTCAAAAGAGTTGGACACAACTTAGCTACCAACCAGCAGCAAAGCAAGAGATCAGCCCTGGGAAAAGACTGGATATTATTAATGAACAACATTCAATCTTTAGCTACAAGGAGCCAAGATACATCCTCTCCTGGAACACAGAGGGGCCTGGATTTCAGGATCAAGCAGATAAGAATCCATTTATCACATTGAGAAGCCAAGTGCTGAGTCGCAGAGGGTTCAGCCTTATGGACTCATTTGCTGCTCAGAGTGTAGCTGATGGCTGTGCACCGCTGGCATCCCCAAGGGCTAGTTGAAAATGGAGAAGTAATGAAGATCAGGCGCTCCTGGTGGTTCCTTCCAGCTATAATCTTGCTATTTAAGACCTGGGATGGAGTTTGTAACAGGGCATATTGGAAAATAAGCATGGGTCTGTTGGATCCCCTGGAGGAGGGGGAGGCAACCCACTCCAGTATGTTTGCCTGGAGAATCCCATTGACATAGGAGTCTGGTGGGCTACGGTCCTTAGGGTCACAAAGAACTGGACACAACTAAAGCGACTTAGCATGCATGCTGTTGGACCCACCTTTTATAAACAAGGCAAGTAAAGAATGAAGACTGGGGATGTTAAAAGCTCTGAAAGGAGGCAGAAGGCACATTTGATGGTGAACCCAATCAAATATGAGAAACATAAGAGAGAGGGAGATACAAGGGCATGAGGGTGCTTGACCAAGGTCACCATCACTATAAGGATGCATGTACAGAGGGAGAAGTTTGTTTAGAGGAGAATTATAAACTTTATAATCCATTATTTAAAAAGAATTTGAAATCAACACTCTGCTAGTGACACATTATAACACAGGAACCTAAATGTTTGGGGTAATGTTGTTGTTGTTTTCACAAAATGCTGACTTTTTTCAACTTTCTCACTCAAGGTCCAAAAGGAAATATCACACATTATAGTATTTATATCTACATACATATAGCATGTTATATGCTTAAGAATTCGGTCCCTTATAAAAGATAACGAAGAACACAGAAAAAGGTTTTTATTTTCTTTTTTGTCTAAAATGAATGGGGATTAAATATCATTCCTGGGAAACAGAGTATTTCTATTTTTTTTCTTATTTTTCTCTGCTATTTCACTGTAGCAGGGAACAGACTTCAAATATAAGTGGCATGGCACTAAATATGGTAGGGCCAGAGGGAAGGCATTATAAAAAAAATAATTCTGTGGAAAACAGTTTGGATGAATCAGCCCTCTGCCTTCCTTCCAAGTCTGAATGCTACACTGCATCTCGGCACTTTTCAGCAAGCCCCTTATGAGATTCCAAATCAAATTTCCTAGGTTCTTGTAAAATCTCCTCTTCCACACTCCAAATTATTTAACACAGACATATATCTTCCTTTGTACAGTGGAGAACCTGGGTCTTAATTCTGATCTACCTAGAGAGATTTCTATGACTTAATTTTGAGCCAAGAGCATTAAAGCAGAAATGTCTGTGCAAAAGGTGACCTAAATTTTTCAAGTCCAGAGTTAGGCTCTTCATAGCTTCCACTACTGTCAGACTCTAAAGAATAATTTGCTTTATACAAGTGTATAAGCAGCAAGACCACTGTGGCTGCCACGTTTAGGGATGATGGTTTTGTCATTTACTATAGAAAACTAGTGATTAGGCCACAATAACAGCCTTAGCTTAGTGATTTGCATTTAATTTTTTTTTTAAGCAGTGCACAGAAATCAGCACCTGGAGAATGTATTTTCCATCTAATCATCATCAAATAGAGGGTATACAATCTGACAGGTCAAAGATAACTCTACTAAGAATTGCAGGTTTTTATCTTAAGGATGTATAATGGTTTATCATTTTCTGAAGAGGAAATTTGTTTCCAAGTTTCATGTCACAAAGTTGGGTCTGGAGCGGTCATCTTCTCCTTCATCCATCTGTCCATCCATCCATCCATCCATCCATCCATCTATCCTGGAAGTGTTTGTCGTGAGAGGGCAGAGAGTGTGGTACACCAGTGCTTGTATGGATGTCTGATCTGTGATCCCCTAAGATATTCCTCTGTCTTGTGATTGCTTCTATTTGCTCTGAAACTTTAATAACATTAATACTGCTTAAACATGCTTCTACTGCAGGGTTTAATTAAACAAACAACACAAAAACAAGAAGTCCAGCCCACCTAACAGTAAGAGTTGATTAAGTTATTACTGAAGAAACACCTTGTAGTTACATGCACAAGTGAAAAAAAAATACTGTATGAAACAAAAATTTGAAAATACTCTGAAAAGAATTCCCTCATTTTCACAGAAAGAAATTTGAGGCTGAGAAAATTGCAGGGATTTTCCCAGATTAAAATGTTAAGTAAGGGACAATTTGGCACTGCAAATATTTGAATGCTTTCCGTGCAGTATGCCCTGGCCAGAGCTCTGGGGTACTAAGAACAAAAGTCCTCCTGCCACTCATCAGAGATCACAGTCCCAGCCAGGAGACAGAACCAGGCACAGACAAAGTCCACATCCCGTAGACACAGAGGGATGGGAGCTGGGCCTCTTCCCACTGTACCATGTGGCCTCCATCATCCACTACTCTGCTCACAGAATCTCATCAAATCTGTTACCACATATTTATTTTCACTAATAAATATGCATTAACATTTACTAAGAAAAAGAAGCTGAGCTTCAGGATATAGAGCGAACCCAAATCAGGAATCCACAGTTAGGGAATGACACTAGTGAAGGGCAGAAGCAATGCAGGGCAGAGGCAGCAGGAGGTTCCAGAAGGCACACACCCTCAGCTCTCTAAGGCTTGACTTTATTAGTACTTTTATTTATCTGTGATTTTTTATTATTGGAGTAGATGTGAAACTCTTGAGAGTCCCTTGGACAGCAAGATCAAACCAGTCAATCCTAAAGGAAATCAACTCTGAATATTCATCGGAAGGACTGGTGCTGAAGTTGAAGCGCCAATACTTTGGCCACCTCATGCAAAGAACTGACTCCTTAGAAAAGACCCTGATGCTGGGAAAGATGGGAGGCAGGAGAAGGGGACGACAGAGGATGAGATGGTTGGACGGCATCACCGACTTGATGGACATGAGTATGAGCTAGCCTCGGGAGATGTTGATGGACTGGGAGGCCTGGCGTGCTGCACTCCATGGGGTTTTGAAGAGTCAGCCATGACTTAGAGACTAAACAATAGCAACAGTAATAGCAATGTGATTCAGTTATATGTCTATCTATTCTTTTCCAGATTCTTTTCCTCTATAGGCCATTATGAGATATTGAATACAGTTCCTTGTGCTCTTCAGTAGGTCCTTGTTCATCTATTTACTGTATATTAGTGTGCATTTGTTTGGAGAAGGCAATGGCGACCCACTCCAGTACTCTTGCCTGAAAAATCCCATGGGTGGAGGAGCCTGATAGGCTGCAGTCCATGGGGTCGCTAAGGGTCGGACACGACTGAGCAACTTTACTTTCACTCTTCACTTTCATGCATTGGAGAAGGACATGGCAACCCACTCCAGTGTTCTTGCCTGGAGAATCCCAGGAACGGAGGAGCCTGGTGGGCTGCCATCTATGGGGTCGCACAGAGTTGGACACAACTGAAGCGACTTAGCCACAGCAGCAGTGTGCATTTGTTAACCTCAAATTTCCAATTTATTCCTCCCTTCGTCTTTTCTTTCCCCTTTGGTAACCAGAAGTTTGCTTTCTGGGTCTGTGAGTCTATTTCTGTTTAGTAAATAAGTTCATTTGTGTCATTTTTTAAAAAGATTCCACATATAAGTGATATCATATGATATTTGCCCTTTTCTGTTGGGATTTAAAAAAAGAGAAAAAAATACTTTTGGCTGGAGAGTCAGGAGCTTCTTCAGGAATGAAAGACACTTTAAATGGATCTTGTACGATGGGTAAATAAAAAGATGGACAGCAGCAGTGTATGGATTCGGGCAGGGTGAAGGAGGTGTCTTGGGGGAGACTATAATTGGAGACTATAATTAGTTCTTCTTCATCTGCAGAAGAACTCAGGAGGCATTCAGGAGACACTGTGTTGCCCTGTTTGGCCAGAGGACATGGAAAACATGAAGTGGAAAATCGAAGCTGAAAGCCAGATTTATGTTATGCTGTGTAGAAGGTCAAGGCAGGACTGTGAGCTCATTTTTGGAGATTCATACGATATTTTTGACATTTACAAGCAGGAAAATAGATATTCTTACCTTTCAGATTTAGGGAATTTGAACAGACCCTAGTAGGAAGGCCAAATTGGACTGGTCGAAATAGATAAATCTTCATTATAGCCTTTTAGCCGAAGTGCCTAACCTTTTCACTACATAAATAATATAGTTCTGCTTTCAGTCCTCAAATGATCATTTCCATATACTCCAAGGATCACAGTCTTATAGTTGTTAGTGCACAGGTACTTCAAGGATAACTTAAGCCAAACTGCTCGAGTCAATAATGAGAAGATGAAGCCAAAGGCAAGTTGGAGTAGTTTTAAATGGTATTTCCTTTTAAGCCTGTAAATAAAAGTTTTACAATATATAGCGCATTCCACCTAGAGAATGTTGTCTGTTCTCTGGCCAGCAGATTTTTTCTTTTTTTTTTTTGCTCTGTCCATAGTATGGCCATAAAAAGGATATTATCCCACTCCTTTTCTTGGGAAAATTAATTTGTTGATGTTGCTTTGGCCAAAATGTGAATTTATTGCACATCTTATGTAGGTTTAAAAAATATGCTTAATTGCTATTTATCTCTTTGGATTCTCTGACATATGTAATATTTCATAGTTTATCTAAACTCATAGAAGATCAGGGCTTCCCAGGTGGCTCAGTGGTAAAGAATCTGCCTGCCAATACAGGAGTCACTGGATACATGTGTTCGATCCCTGGGTTGGGAAGATCCTCTGGAAAAGGAAATGGCAGCCCATTCCAGTTTTCTTGCCTGGGAAATCCTATGGACAGAGGAGCCCGGTAGGCTACAGTCCATGGTTGCAAAGAGTTGGACACGACTGAGCATGCACCCATAGCATAGAAGACCAAGTATTTAATAGACGTGTGTATGGTCAATGATTTAGTATCTTGCCTGTGGTGTAGGCAGCCGCTTTACCACTTCTTCCTCACATTATGACACTGTGAGCAAAACTGGTGCTGTTAAGTGTCTTTAAAGAAGTGTCCTCTAAAAGCCAAGGAAGGCAGGATGCAGACAAAATAACATGTGGATAAGACATGTAATTCTCTGTATTAAAAAATACCTGCACCTTTCCCCTCTTACATAAAAACAATCTACATAAACCTCCTGGAGCAGAAGGAAACCTCTAGGCCAGAAACAGATACCATAGGACAGCAAATATGATGCAAGTGAAAATTAATGCTTCAAGTGTGAAAGGTATGTCAGGTCTCAGCTGCAAATTTAGATAGATGTGAGAAGCACAGAAAAAAGAGGAGTAGCTTCTTTTATTGACACCTACAAGCAGCATTTCAGACTGGACTTTTGAACCCTGACTCCTATTCTTTCTAAGCCCCTGTTTGCTATTCTTTTTTTTTTTTTTTAATGTGTTTATTTTAATTGGAAGCTAATTACTTTACAATATTGTATTGGTTTTGCCATACATCAACATGAATCCACCACAGGTATGCATGTGTTCCCCATCCTGAACCCCCCTCCCACCTCTCTCCCCATACCATCCCTCTGGGTCATCCCAGTGCACCAGCCCCAAGCATCCTGTATTCTGCATCGAACCTGGACGGGCGATTCATTTCTTATATGATATTATACATGTTTAAATGTCATTCTCCCAAATCATCCCACCCTCTCCCTCTCCCACAGAGTCCAAAAGACTGTTTTATGCATCTGTGTCTCTTTTGTTCTCTTGCATACAGGGTTATCGTTACCATCTTTCTAAATTCCATATATATGTGTTAGTATACTGTATTGGTGTTTTTCTTTCTAGCTTACTTCACTCTGTATAATAGGCTCCAGTTTCATCCACCTCATTAGAACTGATTCAAATGAGTTCTTTTTGCTGTGCTTATATACAGTCTACCAAGTCTCTGCTCTGGGTTGGGGGTGGAGGGTAGGTAGTTAAAGGTAACAGAAGGGATTCCATTTACTTGGAAGGTCATTAGAATCAGAATACAGGATGCATCCATCTCTGAGCATGAGCCAAAAGCCTGCTCTTCCAGACCTCAGACCAGTGTTTGGGGTTGAGAAATGTACACCTGGCAGACTGGATTTGACCATCCAGCGTCACCATCACTGCCATTCTTCCTGCAATGCATCTACTATTACAGCTTTTTCTTTTAAAGCCCACCTTGCTCCCTCATTCAGCTTGGAAAACAAAGTGAAATATACAGGACACAATGTAATCCCACATACCAGCCAGCCAGCTTCTTACCTCCTGAGCAATTTATCTGGAATTTCCCAATCAAGCTGATCTTCACTCATATTCTAGAGTGATCCTATAATATTCATAATATTAAGAATAAATTATTTTATATCTTTTCACTGGATAAACAAAATAAAAAAGGAGAACATTGTGCAAAAGCAGTATCTTGTTAACAGGACTGTTCTGAGAAATGAATAATGGGCTCCAGAGGTGGGTCTTTAATCCTATACGTGTTTAGTCCCTCAGTTATATTTAACTCTTTGTGGCCCCATGGACTCTAGGCTCCTGTCTCAGTTCAGTTCAGTCGTTCAGTCGTGTCCGACTCTTTGTCACCCCATGGATAGCAGCATGCTAGGCCTCCCTGTCCATTACCAACACCCGGAGTTTACTCAAACTCATGTCCATCGAGTTGGTAATGCCATCCAGCCATCTCATCCTCTGTCGTCCCCTTCTCCTGCCCCCAATCCCTCCCAGCATCAGAGTCTTTTCCAATGAGTCAACTCTTCGCATGAGGTGGCCAGAGTATTGGAGTTTCAGCTTTAGCATCAGTCCTTCCAATGAGCACCCAGGACTGATCTCCTTTAGAGTGGACTGGTTGGATCTCCTGTCTAGTAGTTAGTAAAAAGCACTCAGTTGGTTTGCAGCCTGGATTTGTCCCCGGAGTCTGGGGAAGAAGTAATGGCAAATATCAAGAAAAGACCTTCTTGGTTCTTTCCTGGGACACTCTATGTCCTTGATGGGATGGGACTGAGTCGAGGGGCTAGACTGTTTGGTTGACCCATGGCCAATGCGATTGATGAACGAGGAGCACAGGGAACACTTGGTTGATATTTTAATTTGAACTGCATTCCTTTGGATCTATAGTGTTTTATTTTATTTCACCAATTTGTAATTTACTATAGTGACAATATGAGTTGCCATATTTTGGCTTTTCATTTTTGCAAAGAAGGAGGCTTCCATACAGTCAGCTTTTTCTAGACTCAAGATTCAATCACTCATGTCCTCACTTTAATCAGCTTCCTTCTTCCTTAGGTTTCCTTGACAATCGAAAAGGTCAATCATGATATTTAAAGCTACAAAAAGTATCAAAAATGCCTTCTCAAAACCTATAATACATTAAGGAACATACATGCTGTATTTGGGGAGAAATGGGAGCTGACCGGGTGTGTTTAAACCAGGTTGACTCTACTATCATTCACTCCCAATGAGCCACCAAGAATATGCAGAGTCATCTGCAGAGTTATCTGCAGCTCTTCCCAAAAGTGTCTTGAGAAACTACGTCCTGGTGATCAGTTCAGTTCAGTTCAGCTCATTTGTTCAGTCATGTCTGACTCTTTGCAGCCCCATGGACTGCAGCACAACAGGCCTCGCTGTCCATCACCAATGAATGGAGTTTACTCAAACTCATGTCCATTGAGTCGGGGATGCCATCCAACCACCTCATCTTCTGTTGTCCCCTTCTCCTCCCAACTTCAATCTTTCTCAGCATCAGGGGCTTTTCAAATGACTCAGTTCTTCACACCAGGTGGCCAAAATATTAAAGTTTCAGCTTCAGCATCAGTCCTTCCAATGAATATTAAGGACTGATTTCCTTCAGGATGGACTGGTTTGATCTCCTTGAGGTACATGGGACTCTCAAGAGTCGTTTCCCATACCACAGTTCAAAAGCATCAATTCTTCAGCACTCAGCTTTCTTTATAGTCCAACTCTCACAACCATACATGACTACTGGAAAAACCATAGCTTTGACTAGATGGACTTTTGTAGGCAAAGTAATGTCTCTGCTTTTTATATGCTATCTAGGTTGGTCATAACTTTCCTTCTAATGAGCAAGTGTCTTTTAATTTCACGACCAAAGTCACCATCTGCAGCGATTTATGAGTCCAAAAAAAAAAAGTGTCACTGCTTCCATTGTTTTCCCATGTGTTTTCTATGAACTGATGGGACTAGATGCCATGATCTTAGTTTTCTGAATGTTGACTTTTAACCCAACTTTGTCACTCTCCCCTTTCACTTTCGTCAAGAGTCTCTTTAGTTCTTCACTTTCTGCCATAAGGGTGGTGTCATCCGCATACTGAAGTTATTGATGTTTCTCCCGGTAACCTTGATTCCAGCTTGTGTTTCATCCAGCCCAGCGTTTCTCATGATGTACACTGCATATAAGTTAAATGAGCAGGGTGACAATACACAGCCTTGATGTACTCCTTTTCCTATTTGGAACCAGTCAGTTGTTCCAAGTCCACTTCTAACTGTTGCTTCCTGACCTGCATACAGGTTTTTCAAGAGGCTGGTCAGGTGGTCTGGTATTCCCATCTCTAAGAATTTTTCACAGTTTGTTGTGATGCACACAGTCAAAGGCTTTAGCATAGTCAATGAAGCAGAAATATATGTTTTTCTGGAACTCTCTTGCTTTTTTAATGATCCAATGGATGTTAGCAATTTGATCTCGGGTTCCTCTGCCTTTTCTAAAACCAGCTTGAACATCAGGAAGTTCACGGTTCATGTATTGCTGAAGCCTGCCTTGGAGAATTTTGAGCATTTTTTTACCAGCGTGTGAGATGAGTGCAAATCTGCAGTAGTTTGAGCATTCTTTGGCATTGCTTTTCTTTGGGATTGGAATGAAAACTGACCTTCTCCTGTCCTGTGGCCACTGCTCAGTTTTCCAAATTTGCTGCATATTGAGTGCAGCACTTTCACAGCATCATCTTTTAGAATTTGAAATAGTTCAGCTGGATTTCCATCCCATACACTAGCTTTGTTTGCAGTGATGTTTCCTTAAGCCCACTTGACTTTGCATTCCAGGAAGTCTTGCTTTAGGTGAGTGATCACACCATTGTGATTATCTGGGTCATGAGGATCTTTTCTGAACAGATCTTCTGTGTAATCTTGCCACCACTTCTTAATACCTTCTGCTTCTGTTAGATCCATAACTTTTCTGTTTTTTATGTGCCCTTCTTTGTAAGAAATGTCCCCTCCAGTTCAGTTCAGTTCAGTCGCTCAGTTGTGTCCGACTCTTTGCAACCCCATGAATCGCAGCACGTCAGGCCTCCCTGTTCATCACCAACTCCTGGAGTTCACCCAGACTCACGTCCATCGAGTCAGTGATGCCATCCAGCCGTTTCATTCTCTGTCGTCCCCTTCTCCTCCTGCCCCTAATTCCTCCCAACATCAGAGTCTTTTTCAATGAGTCAACTCTTCGCATGAGGTGCCCAAAGTACTGGAGTTTCAGCTTTAGCGTCATTCCTTCCAAAGAAATCCCAGGGCTGATCTCCTTCGGAATGGACTGGTTGGATCTCCTTGCAGTCCAAGGGACTCTCAAGTGTCTTCTCCAACACCACATTTCAAAAGCATCAATTCTTCGGCACTCAGCCTTCTTCACAGTCCAACTCTCACATCCATACATGACCACTGGGAAAACCATAGCCTTGACTAGACGGACCTTAGTTGGCAAAGTAATGTCTCTGCTTTTGAATATACTATCTAGGTTGGTGATAACTTTTCTTCCAAGGAGTAATTGTCTTTTAATTTCATGGCTACAATCACCATCTGCAGTGATTTTGGAGCCCCCCAAAAAATAAAGTCTGACACTGTTTCCACTGTTTCCCCATCTATTTCCCATGAAGTGATGGGACCAGATGCCATGATCTTCGTTTCCTAAATGTTGAGCTTTAAGCCAAATTTTTCACTCTCCACTTTCACTTTCATCGAGAGGCTTTTTAGTTCCTCTTCACTTTCTGCAATAAGGGTGCTGTCATCTGCATATCTGAGGTTACTGATATTTCTCCCAGCAATCTTTTTCCAGCTTGTGTTTCTTCCAGTCCAGTGTTTCTCATGATGTATTCTGCATATAATTTAAATAAGCAGGGTGACAATATACAGCCTTGACATACTCCTTTTCCTATTTGGAACTAGTCTGTTGTTCCATGTCCAGTTCTAACTGTTGCTTCCTGACTTGCATACAGATTTCTCAAGAGGCAGGTCAGGTGGTCTGGTATTCCCATCTCTCTCAGAATTTTCCTCAGTTTATTGTGATCCACACAGTCAAAGGCTTTGGCATAGTCAATAAAGCAAAAATAGATGTTTTTCTGGAACCCTCTTGCTTTTCCCATGATCCAGCGGGTGTTGGCAATTTGACCTCTGGTCCCTCTGCCTTTTCTAAAACCAGCTTGAACATCAGGAAGTTCACTGTTCACATATTGCTGAAGCCTGGCTTGGAGAATTTTGAGCATGACTTTACTAGCATGTGAGATGAGTGCTATTGTGCGGTAGTTTGAGCATTCTTTGGCATTGCCTTACTTTGGGATTGGAATGAAAACTGACCTTTTCCAGTCCTGTGGCCACTGCTAAGTTTTCCAAATTTCCCTTAGTATCTCTAATTTTCTGGAAGACATCACTAGTCTTTCCCATCCTATTGTTTTCCTCTATTTCTTTGCATTGATAGCTGAGGAAAGCTTTCTTATCTCTCCTTGCTATTCTTTGGAACTCTGCATTCAAATGGGTATATCTTTCCTTTTCTCCTTTGCTTTTTAGCTTCTCTTCTTTTCACAGCTATTTGTAAGGCCTTATCAGAAAACCATTTTGCCTTTTTGCATTTCTTTTTCTTGGGATGGTCTTGATCCCTGCCTCCTGTACAATGTCATGAGCATCAGTCCATAGATCTTCAGGCACTCTGTCTATCAGTTCTAATCCCTTCAATCTATTTCTCACTTCCACTGTATAATCGTAAGGGATGTAATTTTGGTCATACCTGAATGGTCTAGTGGTTTTCCCTACTTTCTTCAATTTAAGTCTGAATTTTGCAATACAGAGTTCATGATCTGAGCCACGGTCAACTCCTGGTCATGTTTTTGATGACTGTATAGAGCTTCTCCATCTTTGGCTGCAAAGAATATAATCAATGATATTGGTGTTGACCATCTGGTGACGTCCATGTGTAGAGTCTTCCCTTGTGTTGTTGGAAGACGGTTTTTGCTATGACCAGTATGTTCTCTTGGCAAAACTATTAGCCTTTGCCCTGCTTCATTTTGTACTCCAAGGCCAAAACTCCAGGGGTTTCTTGACTTCCTGCTTTTGCATTCCAGTCCCCTATAATGAAAAGGGTGTTAGTTCTAAAAGGTCTTGTATGTCTTCATAGAACCATTCAACTTCAGCTTCTTCAGCATTACTGGTCAGGGCATAGACTTGGATTACTGTGATATTTAATGGTTTACCTTGGAAACAAACAGAGATCATTCTGTCATTTTTGAGATTGTATCCAAGTACTACGTTTCCAACTCTTTTGTTGACTATGAAGACTACTTCAACTCCTCTAAGAGATTCTTGCCCACAGTAGTAGATATAATGGTCATCTGAGTTAAATTCGCTCATTCCAGTCCATTTTAGTTTGCTGATTCCTAAAATGTTGACGTTCACTTTTGCCATCTCCTGTTTGACAACTCCAATTTACCTTGATTCATGGACCTAAGTGACTTCCCTGGTGGCTCAGATGCTAAAGAGTCTACCTATAATCTGGAAGATCTGGGTTTGATCCTGGGTCAGGAAGAACCCCTGGAGAAGCAAATGACAACCCACTCCAGTACTATTGCTGGAAAATCCCATGGATGGAGAAGCCTGGTAGGTTACAGTCCATGAGGTCACAAAGAGTCAGACACGAGTGAGCGACTTCACTTTCATAGACCTAACATTCCAGGTTGCTATGCAATATTGCTCTTTACAGCATTGGGCCTTGCTTCCATCACCAGTCACATCCACAACTGGGTGTTGTTTTTGCTTTGGCTCCCTCTCTTCATTATTTCTGGAGTTATTTCTCCACTGATCTCCAGTAGCATATTTGGCGCCTACCGACCTGGGGAGTTCATCTCTCAGTGTCCTATCCTTTTGCTTTTTCATACTGTTCATGGGGTTCTCAAGGCAAGAATACTGAAGTGGTTTGCCACTCCCTTCTCCAGCGGATCACGTTTTGTCAGAACTCTCCACCATGACCCATCCATCTTGGGTGGCCCTACATGATATGGCTCATACTTTCATTGAGTTAGACAAGGCTGTGGTCCATGTGATCAGATTTGTTAGTTTTCTGTGATTGTGGTTTTCAGTCTGTCTGCTCTCTGATGTAGAAGGATAAGAGGCTTATAGAAGCTTCCTGATGGGGGAGACTGACTGAGGGGGAAATTGGGTTTTGCTCTGATGGGTGGGGCCACACTCAGTAAATCTTTAATCTAATTTTCTGTTGCTGGATTGGGCAGTGTTACCTCCCTGTTATGCCCCTGTGATGCTCAATCCTAAACAAGCTTCCTTGCTTCCCTTCATCCCTTCCTCTCTGTGCTCACTCCTGTTGGCCTGGGCATCTTCCATTACTTATCTTGCTTTCACCAAGTCTTCAACCTGGAACTCCCTTCTCCACTCCATCCTCCTCTGACAGCAAAAGTGATTTTATAAAAGAAAGATTCACTTATTTTTACCCCCTCACCCTTCTCTGTGTCCATAGGATCAAGCTCTACCTCTTTGGCATGGCCGATAAGCCTCTTCTAAACCAGCTTGGCATTTCCCTCCACTGCTTCTTCTGCACACCTTCTCCTCTAAATAGCTCTGTGCTGTTTCCCCAAGCATCACATATTTCACAACCTTATGCCTTTGTTTTTACTTTTTTTTTTTTTTTTTGCCTGCTGTTTTCTCTCTTCCTAAACTCAGACCCTTGCCTCTTTTTCCACGTGGTGAATAATTATTTATCTTTGAGGACTGATCATCAAGACCTACAAATGTGCCCTCTTTCTGTGATAGCTCATGTGAAGCTCTATGAACTGTCTTCCTGGAGGGCTTTGGGAGCAGCAGTGTGTGCTGGACTCATGCTGGACTCAATCTACCGGACCTGGGTCTGTGTCCTGACTTGGCCACTGTACCAGTCCGATGATCATAGCAATTTATTTATCCTTATTGGTCTCAGTTTCCTTACCTACAAAGTAGGATAACAATAATGGCTGTTTCTAGGGTGCAACAAGAATCAAATGGAGGTAATACAAACAAAACACTTGCCTCAGCACCTAGAACAAGGCACATTTCTAGTACACAAAACTCATTGATATTATATATTTCTATCATTGCAGTTATGTCATATCTATCATTGTAATTATTTCATAGTATGCCTGTCTAACATGTCTCTTTCCCTGCTGGATGGTGTCTTTCTGAAGGAGGAAATGTACTTTTTTCATTTTTCCATTTTTCTAGCACATAACAGCAGGTTGCTTACAAAGTTGGTGTTAAGATCACCAGATAAAGTGCAGATGCCTAATTCAGTTTGAATTTCAGGTAAATATAGAATGTTTTAGTATACATATGTCCAAAATATTACATGAGACATACTTTTAATTTAAAAATAGTTTTACATATCTGAAATCTAAATTTAATCAGGTGTCCTGTATTTACTTTTTCTAAATCTAACAACCCAAATTGATATTCTTCATCTAAATTGTCAGTTTTTGGAGATGGGGATTCATAAAAGACTCCCATGATCGTGTAAAGTGTCTGTTTATGACAGGGTGAGACATCACTCATTTCCTGTGTGACTCTCCTAGGATTAGAAGTGCTTCACTGGAGATCTCATCGTTGTGAAACTAACACAAAGAAGCCAAATTGGGAGAAAAAAATCTGTCATTGGTACACATCCCTCTTCATCCAAATAGGGAAACTAACAAAATAAGGTGAGGACAAAGGTTCATTTATCTTGAACCTCAGTTTCCCCATCCGCAAAGTGGTCTAATTATAATCTCTGCTACGTATCTTAACACTGATAAAGAAGTCAGTTAAGTATAAAGAATAATGGAAAGAGAGGAAGGAATAACTACGTAAAGAATGTATTCTTATTTTTTAACATAACAGAACATATATTTAAGCCAAATCTTTCTTGCAGATTTGTCTGGGTATTCATATTTATATTTTCTGTATACATAAGAGTTTACTGTTGCAGAGTAAATATTCATCATGGTGTGGTGAACATAAGCAACACTAATTGTGGCATTTAAGAAGACAGTGGAACATGAAGAGACAGGGACAAAGATCAGGGCAGACTGGTTTAAACTCCAGCCCATCCCTTATTGTAAGTGAACTGCTGAGAAAGTCTTTTAGCATTAGATTGCTAGTTTCCTCATCTGTAAAGTCGGGGTTGTAATACGGACCTCACAGCACTGATATGAGTTCAATGTAAAAGTGAGATAATATGGAAAACCTCTAGAATGATGCCTGGCCCTATATAGACACTCACCAAAGGCTAATCTAGTCCTCTCTGAAGTCCAGAGACATAGATCGATTGTATTGGTTTTTCTATTCATGCACAACAAATCGCCTTCACATTGGCATCTTAAAATCAAACTCCTTCATCAGCTCACAGTTCTATAGGCAAAAAGTCCCACACACTGTGGTCACAGATTCTGTTCAGGTTATTGCAAAGCTGAAATTAAGGTGTCAGCTGGACTGAGGTCTTGTTTGCAGGTTCTGGGGAAAATCCATTTACAAGTTCATTTTCATTGGAGAAATTCCATTTCTTGGAGGTGTAGAATCGAGGCCGCTCCTTTCCTTCTGGCCTGTCTACTGGAAGCCTTTCTTCTTCTTTAGCGGTCACCTGAATTCCTTGCTATTCATCTCCTTTCCTCCTCAATCCGGCAAGCGGACAGAACTTTATTGTGCTCTGAATCTCTGACTTCCTTTTCTGCAAGTAACCAGAGGAAACTCTCTGCTTTTAAAAGGCTCATGTGATCAGACCCACTGAGGGAATCTTTCTGTCTTACAGTAAACTATGCCAAAAAGCATCACCTGATCATAAAAACAATAGGCCAGCAAATTCACAGGGGTGGGGATTATGTCAAGCTTGTACACGAGGGAAGCAGGAAGTGAAGTGGTCTTTGGAATTCTACCAACTTGCTACTTCATTGTTCTTGTTCAGTTGCTGAGTTGTGTCTGATTCTTGTGACCTCATGGACTGCAGCACACCAGGCTCCCCTATCCTTCACTATCTCTTGGAGCTTGCTTAAACTCATGTTCACTGACTCGGTTATGCCATCCAGCCATGTCATGCTCTGTGGTTCCCTTCTCCCCCTGCCTTCAATCTTTCCCAGCATCGGGGGCTCTTCCAATGAGAGGTATTCGCCTTATGTGGCCAAAGTATTAGAACTTCAGCTTCAACACCAGTCCTTCCAATGAATATTCAGAGTTGATTTCCTTTAGAATTGACTGGTTTGCTCTCCTTTCAAAGGAAAGATACTCTCAAGAGCCTTCTCCAGCACCATAATTAGAAAGCATCAATTCTTTCGTGCCCAGCCTTCTTGACAGAAGGACTCCTCAGCTCTCAATGTTTCTGCCCCCTGCCACACTTTTACAAGTGGGATGGTTTGGAGTGGGGAGACCAACCTAATTAAAAAGATTATTGTGGGTTCCAAACAAGAGAGAAGGTTGAGTATTTTGTAAGCTGTAAAATATCTTGTCTGAATCACACATTTCTCTTTGTTTAGCATTTTAAAATTCTTACATCACATTGCAAACATTTGTTTACATATCTGTCATTCTCTCTTGAATCCTGAAATGGTTGGCAGCAAGGTTGTTGATGTTTATTTCAGTATTTCCATTTTAAAAAAATGAAAACCATTGCTCACGTTATAGCAAGTGCAAAGTAGTTATAAAGTGAATGGACACCGCATTTTATCCCTAACTTTTTAAAACTTACTTGAGGACTCCAAATGGGAACTCCAAATTTATTCTGGAAGTATTGAAAAATGGAATGTATACTTAGTATGGAACAATTCAATTTTTTTATTAAGTACTTTGATAAAGAGACTACCAAGTAGCATTTATCTTGAAATTTAATCAGTCAATAGATGTGATGCTAGTACAAAGTTCTAGGTTAGTAAATTTACATTAAAAATCCTGCTTTCCTGCTAACTTTTAATTTCTTACAGCATCTCGGAGATTGATGATAACAAGTGGTCCTCTTTAAGCAAATGCTTTAAATTCATAACTATTAATATCATGGATAGGAATAGTTTGGAGAAGGCAATGGCACCCCACTCCAGTACTCTTGCCTGGAAAATCCCATGGGTGGAGGAGCCTGGCAGGCTACAGTCCATGGGATTGCTATGAGTCGGATACGACTGAGCGACTTCACTTTCACTTTTCACTTTCCACTTTCATGCATTGGAGAAGGAAATGGCAACCCACTCCAGTGTTCTTGCCTGGAGAATCCCAGGGACGGGGAAGCCTGGTGGGCTGCTGTCTATGGGGTCGCACAGAGTCGGATACGACTGAAGTGACTTAGCAGCAGCAGCAGCAGCAGCGGAATAATTACAAGAGAGCTTATTCTAATTTTTTCCTTCAATTTACTTTTTTTATGTTTCCAGAATTCAGGGTCAAGGCATATTAAACACAGTAAAGATGCAATACAACAAATGTGGGTTTGGAATCCAGATAAACTGGTTTGAAATTCTGTTATTTCCACTTGACTTGTTGTTGTTCAATCATTAAGTCATGTCCAACTCCTTGCAACCCCATGGACTATAGCATGGTGGGCTCCTCTGTCCTCTGTTATCTCCTGTAGTTTGCTCAAATTCATGTCCACTGAGTTGGTGATGCTATCTAACCATCTCTTCCTCTACCACCCCCTCTCCTTTTGCCTTCAGTCTTTCCTACAATCAGGGTCTTTTCCAATGAGTTGGCTTTTTGCATCAGGTTGCCAAGTATTGGCGTTTCAGCTTCAGCATCAGTCCTTCCAGTGAATATTCAGGGTTGATTTCCTTTAGGACGGACTGGTTTGACCTCCTTGCTGTCCGAGGACTCACAGGAGTCTTCTCCAGCACCACAATTTGAAGCATCAACTCTTCGGTGCTCAGCCTTCTTTATGATCCAACTCTCACATATGTACATGACTATTGGAAAGCCATGGCTTTGACTATGAGGACCTTCGTTGGCAATGTGATGTCTCTGCTTTTTAATAACATCTAGGTAGGAAACTGCAACTCACTCCATTGTTCTTGCCTGGGAAATTCCATGGACAGAGAGCCTGCTGGGCTAAAGTCCATGGGGTTGCAAAGACTTAGACACGACTAAGCAACTGAGAACATACACACAAACTCTAGGCATGCTCTAGTTAGTCATTCCACCAAAAGTCTAATGAGACTTTGAAAGAAAGAGCGATTTGTTCAAACAGTCCGGGGATTCATATGAATTCAGATTTGGAGCCATTCTCCTTACTGACCAGCCAACCCAGGCAACTCACAGACCCAGTGCTCATTTCTCTACAGTCAGTGTGGCATCATCATTTGTGTAGTCATAAACTTTCCCACAAGTTTAAAAATGTACTTTGAAAAACTAGAACATGAAATCTTTTTAAAAGATATTTATTTTCCCCCCTCAAGCATCTTCCTGAAACAGCCAGCTAGAAGAGACACATCCCCCTACACAAAACCCACACAAGAATATCAAAATCTGTTTGATAATGAATTTAAATTAAAAAAAAATCCATACGCTAAAATCATTTTTATTTTTAATTTTCCCCTCTTTTTTTCAAATTCATGGACATAATGTTTCTCATCGCAACTCAGAAACATCCCAAAATAGCTGCCAAAATCTTACAAATAAACATAAAACCAAGGCTTTTGCAGTACAAAAATAGTCCTCACTTCTGCTCTAAAGGTTGGTTGCCCTTCTAAATCTTAGTTAGGGCTGGGCCTCCATCGGCAGCTTAGGCACGAAGCCACATTCAAATAAGGCTAACTTTTTTATCTGGAAAATTCATACATATAGGAGCATGTGCCTCCAATCTCAAATATGTATGTGCATTAAAAAATTCAAAAAAGAAATTGGATTACAGCTAGAAGATGGAAAAGTATTGATAAAATAATTTCAATTGCAAGGTAACTCATGCAGAGTTATGTTACATTATGAATTATTGTCCCCAAAGTGTACCATGATTAATTGTAATTTTTAAAGTGCCAACAGAAATTATTACCCTTTTATTTAAATTGCTCCCATAATTAAATAAGGAGTTTCCTTCATCACAACTAACATTTATGATCCCTGGCACAAGGTATAATAGATCTTCTCTCCCACTCTCTGTCTTTGAGGTATTGAAATTTTACATCTGATTAATCTTCTGAAATGACAAGACAAGTCATTCTGTTAGCATGTCATTGGATTCAGCCCTGGAATACTCACCTTGATTTCCATTTTTCCACCAGGTTTTCTGATGCATGGTAGAAGAATATCCCTGTTTGAATTTGAGTAAAATAAGTGAAAATTAAATTGATCACAGTTAAATTATTGGAATTTTATATGAGAGAATAAATCTTTTTCAGTCTCTGCATTTAATATATAAAACAGAAGGCAGAAAATTATATTTCTGTTTTTTCTTATGACTTAGGACCATGATTTGGACTCTGCTTCATTTCTGACCACTTGTCCTTTAGTTCTGGACAGACTGGCTGCTTCTTATTCCTGCAACATGCCAGTTTTTCTGCATTATTTAGCCTCCAAGTGTTCAGACTTGCTGTGCTTTTTGACATAAGGAAGGTGATTCTCAACAGGTTGCTTGAATCATGCATATTTTGAGCAAGGCACAGACTGTCCTGGATCAGGCCAACATTTCACGAATGTTTGTATTGCAAGTAACTCTGGAATGTAGAGAAAGTGTTTCTCTCTGGGGAAAATGGCAGGCATGTTTACTGCCCATTATAAAAATGTGGGTTCCCTAAGATCAGAATCGCCCTTCTATAACTCAAGACAATGCGTTTTCAGGTGTTCTCTACCCTTCTTTGCACTGTATTATGGGGATTAGAGCTTGGGTATGTTGATTTGCAAATGAAGTATCATATCTTTCTGAAGGCTTAACAGTATCATTTATAAGAAGGAAGCTGACCGATATACAACCTTCCAGAAGAGGAAGGATAGTAACCAATCAGCTTTGTTTGTCAAATGGAAATGGCGCACAGTGTTGAACAGCCCAGCTGACCCAGCCCCAGCGGTAGACACAGAAGTGGCAGCTCTCCATTCGGCACATAGATGCCTATAGTAAGGGCCTGCTCTTTGCAGATGATACTAACTGGGATGGTTTAGCTACTGGTCTAGGAAAGGCAGATTTGGTGCAGTGCACCTGAGGTGGGAACACCCCAACACCAGGCAGGAATAGGGGAGAGAATGACTTCAGTGGCTTGTGTCCCATAATCGTACTTGAAACCTTTCTCACAAGGCAGATGATTCGATGTGGATCTCCCAAACTCTTACCTGTGTCTTAGATTTAATTGATTTCTGGGTCTGCCACCTTCTACTAGGCAGTTCTGATGACTGTAGGACTTCTGTTCTCCTTAACCTGACTGAGAAATCTGTCAGAAACAAACAGGGGGGCTCCGATCCTGCACCTCTCAAGCAGAGGCTCTGCCAACACCTCCGTTTGAACATTTTCCACACCCCTCATTCCCTTAGCCAGTTCTTAGTCATCAAGAACAAACACAGGCCCTCTGGCAAATAGGACAAGCTAGACCAGCTTCCTTCATTCAGCTGCTCCCCAGAAAAGCATCAAGCATGATTATTTAACTAAACTGGGCAGTGTAATGCCTTTGAGTTGGTGGGAAGGTCATTTTGGATCCATCCTAAGCTCTGACTTATGGAAATGTTGGGGTTCCTAGCAATTTTAAATAACACTTTCTTCCCAGGGACATCATGTGAACCCCAGGCTATAGCTGTGGGAGATGGAGGCACCAATTTGCCTTCCCCATAGAAGCATGGTGACATAGGGTGGTCATGAGAGACCATCAAGTACCTAAGAAAACCAGCGTGGGTTAGTAGCACTCAGATGACTGCAGGTAGGGAACATCATGGAAGGGTATCTGAGGCTACTTATGTGCAGCCTGTAGGCTGTAAACCTTGGATGGGAATCATTCAGTTAGAAAAAGTAGCACAAAAATTGTCCCTCACTTTAGCTGAAGCAGTCAATGACATCGCTGGAGCCCTGGAAGGCTTTTAAGCCAGTCTCAACTCACTGGCCAAGGGTATAACTGATGATAAACAAGTTCCACTGTCTTCTTCCTTGCAGAGTAAGGCAGTTGGTGCTATTACTAAGATGTTTTGCTGTATCTATGCTAAGGACTCAGTTGAATAGAAAGGTCAATGCAGAAATTTAAGAGGTTTTATTTTTAAGAACTCTTTTTAGAAACTTGGTTTTCTAAGGTAGATTGTGATGGCTTACAGAATTTGTTCTACTGGTTGTGTTCAGAGTCATTTACCTTCTTCCAGCATCTGCGAAACTGTGAGAAGCTAACACATTCGTTTACAAGCAAGGTTATTTCCAGATTTTTTAATAGCAGGCCTTCGTCATTCAGATCTCAACTCGAGTGTTGTCTCCTAAAAGAGGCCATAGCACTTCAGCCTCAGTTATCCTTTTTCCTATGAATGTTCTTTCTTCTCATTATAGCCTTTATCTTTTAGAGAGTTAGTAATTATGTGCGTGTACAGATGGGCCTTGAACAACAAGCATTTAAACCACATGGATCTTCATACACACAATGCTTTTTCAAAAACAGTTCAGGCGACCCTCTGGATCCTCAGATTTGGGACCAAGAATGTAGAGATCTGATCATAAGGGACTCCTGGTATCCATGGAGGGGTCTTGGAATCTGGATAACAAGTGACAATTCTATATTGTCTGTCCCCTCCAATTGAATATATACTATGTGAAGGAAGTAAATGGGAACACTATGTCCATTCAGTTGATAGAGCTCAGAATAATGTCAGATTCAAAGTAGTCATTCAACAAATATTGGTTGAATTTATGTGGATTTCTTTAGAGAATCATGGGGATTTATAAGATAAACATTTCATATGCTCTCCCTTTTCTGTCTGGCTGAATCACACAAGAAATAGATAAATACCTTTTGTTTCAGATAGCTGCTTTAGGTAACATTTAACTTACTACAGAAGGAGATGTTTTTATTACAGAGGTTTTAACCAAAATATGAAGCATTTCTTATACCATAAAATGTTGAAACAATCGTAAGAAATCAATTCACAGAAGAAACTATTATTCCATAACTTTACCCTCAATCCTACAAATCCACATGGATACCCAATAACAGCATAATTTTTCCATTAAAATGACTTTTACTGGCAAAAAACATACAAATTTTCATTGAAGTTAAAAACTCTTATTGACCAAATAACTTACTGGTCTACAATTACATGTTGTAATCAGAAGCAGAGGCTTGGATCATTTCAATGGAAAGAGTGGATAAAATCAGGGATTCACATCAAAACTAAAACAAAACAACATATTTGATCAAAATCAGCTTTACAGGAAGACATGTGCTATGTAAGAGTCAATGGCATGATTCAATTCAAGAAACAAAAATGTAGATAGAGTTGGATGAAGACCATTTTTATTTGAGTGACTCTGCATTTAATTCTTTTTATCTCATCTTGACTTCTTAGCAATTATAGTAGTTTTGTATTTTGAAGAAACACAAGCATAGAACAAATAACAGATCATAATTATGTCTAATGCCAAACATATTAATAAAGACAAAGCTCAAGTTACTATGCCTTAACAAAAAGAAGATGACAAAGATCCATCTTTCCAGTATCCAAACTGCACTGCAACAGGTCACTTGAAAAATCTAAAATAATAGCTCACTCACTAGTTGTTTTTCTTCATTAATAGACATTACCTCTTAGAGAAGTTCAGATTTAGAGAAATATTTAGCAAGAACAGAGAGTTCCATTTACTTTCACACCCACACACCCTTGCTTCTATTTCCCCTGTTATCAGGATCTTGTTTTGGTGTGGCGCGTTTGTTACACTTTATGAACACATATTGATACTTTATTGTTAGATGAAGTCTATGGTTTACCTTAGGCCCCGTCTTTGTGTTTCTATTACATGAGTTTGCTAAATTGTACAATATCACATATCCATCATTACAACATCACACAGAATAATTTCACTGGGCTAAGAATGTTGTGAGCTACACCTTTTCCTCTGTTTCCATCCTCAATACCAGTCCCCCAAATTCTGACAAACTCTGACCTTTTTAGTGTCTTCATTTTTACTTTTTCCAGAACATTTGTACAGTTGGATTCAAACAGTATGCAGCCTTTTCTTACTGGCTTCTTTCACCTAACAATATGCATTTAAGACTTCTGTGATTCTGAATGGCGTGACACTCACTGTATTCTTTTCCAGTTTAAATAGTAATTGCATAATTCCAGGGAAATTTATTCCTACTTTGTGTTATATATGAGTATATGTATGACTGAATTCCTTCACTGTTCACCTGAAACTGTCAAAACATTGTCAATTGGCTATACGCCTATGTAAAATATTAATAAAACATTTAAAAACATGTTCATATACCAACATGAGTATTCTCCTATACTAATATGTGAGGATTTTTTAGCAGTATTTTAGCAGGACAGTGCTTTGGTCTAATTCATCTTTTTAAAAGGTTGCTTGCTGTTGGTGAGGATGGATAGTTGGCACACTTGTGTGCTGTCGGGGGATGGTAAAATGGTGCAGTCACTATGGAAAACTGTAGTTCCTTGCCTCAAAAAATTAAAAATAGAATCGCTGTGTGATCCAGCAATTCCATTTTCAGTTGTATACCTGAAGGAACTGAAAGCAAAGTGTCAAAGAGATATTTGTGCCTCCGTGTTCATAGCAGCATTATTCACAATAGCCCAAAGCTAAACATTCAGAAAACTAAGATCATGGCATCCGGTCCCATCACATCATGGCAAATAGATGGGGAAACAGTGGAAACAGTGGCTGACTTTATTTTTCTGGGCTTCAAAGTCACTGAAGATGGTGACTGACGCCATGAAATTAAAAGACACTTACTCCTTGGAAAGAAAGTTATGACCAACCTAGATAGTATATTGAAAAGCAGAGATATTACTTTGCCAAAAAAGGTCTGTCTAGTCAAGGCTATGGTTTTTCCAGTGGTCATGTATGGATGTGAGAGTTGGACTACAAAGAAAGCTGGGCGCCAAAGAATTAATGCTTTTGAACTGTGGTGTTGGAGAAGACTCTTGAGAATCCCTTGGACTGCAAGGAGATCCAACCAGTCCATTCTAAAGGAGATCAGTCCTGGTTGTTCATTGGAAGAACTGACGTTGAAGCTGAAAGTCCAATACTTTGGCCACTTGATGCAAAGAGCTGACTCATGTGAAAAGACCCTGATGCTGGGAAAGATTGAGGGCAGGAGGAGAAGGGGATGACAGAGGATGAGATGGTTGGATGGCATCACCGACTCGATGGATGTGGGTTTGGGTGAACTTCAGGAGTTGGTGATGGACAGGAAGGCCTGGCGTGCTGTGATTCATGGGGTCACAAAGAGTCGGACACGACTGAGTGACTGAACTGAACTGAACTGAAAGGTGGAAATAATCCAAGTGTCCCTCAACTGGTACATAAACTAAATGTGGTTGATATATATAATGGAATGTTATTCAAGCTGACACACACTACAACAGATGAACCTCGAGGACACAATGCTGAGTGAAATAAGCCAGTGGTTTATTCAGTGGAGAGTAATTTTTCACCTATTATCCATATAAGTGGGAACACTATGTTTCCATTTATGAGTTACTTAGAGTAGTCAGATTTATAGAGACAGAAAGTGGGCAGGGGCTTGGGGGAGGGGTAAATAAAGAGCTGTTTCATAGGTAGAGGCTTTCAGTCCGGGATGGCAAAAGTTCTGAAAATAGACCATGAAGATGGCTGCTCAACAATCCAAAGGAAGTTAACTTTACTGCACTGTAGACTTGAAAATGGTCAAGATGATAAATTTCACGTTTCATGTCTTTTACCGTAATTAGAAACTTTTCTAAAAGTGAAAAAGTAAAGGATTATTCTCTGGGTTTTGTTTGTTTGTTTTGGCAGAGATTGCAAGGCTTTCATGTTGGCTTACATGAAAGCATGGAGACCTGATAGGAAGGAATGCGTGTTTCGTTTCCAGCCCAGATACAGGGTAGTCTGGGCTAGTATGTCTCCAGTAGCCTTGTCCAGACAGAAAATGCAGACAGAAGCTATAGACGGCCCATCCTAGGTGCTTCATGGTAAAGGTAAGCAGAGAATTGTAGCAGTATTTTAGCTAATGTGATGCAGAGTGAAGGAGTGTGTGTGTGTGTGTGTGTGTGTGTGTGTATGTGTGTGTGTGTGTGAAGAGAACTATCTGAGCACTACACTATGGGGCAGAGTGGTGATGGGAGTATCACTTGAATGATAAATCCTGATGCTTCAGAAAAGAGGGAGATGAATAAAGAAGCAATATCTCTCATTGGGCATTTGGGAATAAGATTGAGTGAACATTTGGAGGAGTTGTCCTAGAATAGTGAGGCTGAATGATCGTTTATGGTGAAATCCAGGGTAAAATATGAAGAAGAAATATGGGGGCCAGTGCTATAGTTCAGTAGCTTGAATCTCAGAAAGCTGATATCGTTCTCATGAAGGTTTTCTGCTTCATTAGTGAAATAAGTGAGGTTATTATTTGGAAGTGGAGAAGAAGACAGCTTATTGTTGAAGCTTAAAGAGTAGACGTATTGGTATATCTATTGTCCTAAAGCACTGAAGACCTGAAGCAGTTAACTGAGTCAGCTGATTGTCAAGCTAACTTGGAATATAATGAGTTACCATCAAGTGTCTGGAGTCTGCTCATAGAAACCTGGGCCCAGATGATCTTTGTAGAGAGCTTTCTCCTTTTTTTTTTTCTTTGTACTTCATAGGTGCTAATCTAAGTATCCACACTCTTACTTCTTCTGGGAATAAGCTGTTCTTTTAGTCATTGTAGATTATGTTTGTTAAATAAAATATGCATTTCAGCCTACCAAAAACAAGCTGTCTTCTTTTGACGAATTTCCTGGTGGCTCAGACAATAAAGCGTCTGCCTACAATGTGGAAGACCCGGGTTCAATCCCTGGGTCAGGAAGATCCTCTCAAGAAGGAAATGGCAACCCACTCCAGTACTCTTGCCTGGGAAATCCCGTGGACAGACGAGCATGGTAGGCCACAGTCCATGGGGTCGCAAAAAGTCAGACACGTCTGAGCGACTTCACTTTTGCTTTTCACTTTCACTTTTCACCTATGTGTACTTTATTGAATTTTCTTTTCTTTTTTTTTGCATATATCTCATTGAATTCTTTATATTTGGACTCTTGCCCTATAATCTCTCTTAACTCAAGCACAAATGAAGTGACTTAACAGCAGCAGCAGCAAGTCAACATCAATACAATGGCCAGAGTTTATGTTTTCTCAACTAGAAAGTATTGATAGTCTATGTACTATAAATGTGATTGAAACAGAACAGAAGTCCTTATCAATAAAGTTTCCTAATCCATCCATCTTTCAAATTAAAAACAAGAGTAGAAGTATGAAATTGTTATCTTGGTGAGTGAGGAAGGACATTAACAAGGAAAATTCTGTAGGATAGTATAGCAGGCCTTATAACGCATTTGGGGTTTATGAGAAATGAACATAATCCTCTTTGCTCATCATAACATTTCTACAAGAGAGACACTATTTTGCTCAAATGTATAGGTGTGACGCCTGAGGCCAATAGAGTAAGGTGAGCGGTAAATGCCACATCTTTCCAGGCTCTCTCCATTTCGTATAGGTTGCACCTCAAGGTACATTATTTAGGTTCTACCACTTGCCAAGCATCTGACTTTTCTTATCATAACGACACCCTTGCCTCAGATAAAAGAGAACTTCAAAGAAAAGTCTAGGTTACTTCCCAAGGTCACAAGAAGCAAAGAACATTAAAATAGTCCCAGCTCCAAAGCCCACCATCTTCCATCCACATCCATGCCTTCTGCACAGAGCAACACCTTTCAGGAGACTAAGAGACCTTCAGAGGAATAACCCAGGCCAATGTCCTTCATTCTCTGAGGTCACAAAAAGTGGTTGTTACACCCTGTGCATTTAAGATTAGTGAAAGCATAAACTTTGGAAAGTTTATAGATTAATGTTTCTCCGCCGTAAAAAGGAACAAATTTGAGTCAGTTGAACTGATATGGATGAACTGAGAGTCTGTCACACAGAGTGAAGTTTAAGTTAGAAACAGAAAAACAAGTATCATATATTAACACATATATATGGTATGTAGAAAAAAAAAAAAGATATATGTGAACCTATTTGCAGAGATGGATTAGAGACGCAGACATAGAAAACAGACTCATTGACACAGGGCAGAAAGGAGAGGGTGGGACAAATTGAGAGAATAGCATTGACATGTGTTCACTGCCACGTGTGAAGCAGAGAGCTAGCGGGAAGCTGCGGCATAGCACAGGAGCTCGACCTGGCGCCCGGTGATAACCCAGAGGGGTGGGATGGGGTGAGTGGGAAGGAGGCTCAAGAGGAAGGGGATATATGTATACTTACAGCAGATTCACATGGCGCAGCGGGAACCAATACAACATTGCAACTATCCTTCTTTTAAAAAGAGGCATTAAAAAGGGGAAAAAAGGATTCTAGGGATGGTTAGGTTTTATTTCTTTGTTGAGAAATAAAATAATCTGAGGCCCAAAGTCAAGCAAAATAAAAACTACTGCCAGATTTCTGAAGTTCTAGTTCCATATTCTCTCTTCTTGGAGCTCCTGGCAGAATGCATTTTATTTAAATGAATTGTATTCTTTGAAAAAAATCCATTTTAATATGTTAAAATGTAATGTTTCATCTGCTGGCTTTCCAGACAAAAGGCAAGGTGCCCCAGTGTGGGTAAGGGTCAGTGGATTTCTGTGGCAGAAGTCAGAGTCGCTGGCTTCACTGCTGTTGGGTCTCCTGTTGAGCGTGACCTTGGACACACCTTGCCGCTCAGCATGGCTCCCATCGCAGCTCCACAGCTCACGTCCCCTAAGCACTTTCCAATCACCATACCTTGTCACAGTCTGACATGTGTAAATAGCTACAGATTTCATCTCAAAAAGAAGCATTTCATAATTCTTCCCTGGTGTAGCTTTTCATATCACTAGATCTAAAATTAAATTGATTTACCATTTGTAAGCATAACACCAAATGCGGAGTGATAGATCTGATTATGTTTTTTAAAGCCATCTATATGTCAAGACTACCATAAGCAAAGCTAAATAGAGAGATGTGAAAAAAATTGCAAAGTACACATCAAAAAAATCCATTCTATATGTGTGTGTGTATATATATATGAAACCGAAGTAAAATTATAAAAGTAATTCACTTTGAAAAATACAGATGATCAACAGATATATATGTTGTTCACCTTTTAAGAGTGAAAAAATACAAGATATAATCATTATCTATCTGATTAGGAAAGAATAATACTAAGTTAAATATAAATAAATTATTATTGCTAGTAATTAAAACTGCTGAGTGATTTGTGAATGTGAACAGACTCTCTGTACTCACTGTGGCTAAAATGTTTACGGAAGCTGACTTCAGTTTATACATATAGGCATTAAAGACATCCACACCTGTAAGACAGCAACTTTACTTCCAGAAATGTACTCCAAAGAAGTAATTAGCTGAGTGGGCAAAATCAGACATATAAGCAGCTGTATGGTAGTCACGTTAACACCATTGGTGATATGAGGATCTTGGAATGGAGGACATGGATGCTCTGAGCCCTAAAAAAGAAGGGACCATGTCTGTGAATCACTCAGAGACTCAGGACAGTGTTCCTTACATTTATTTAGTCAATATTTATTTATCTAAATGTAACAGACCTAACTAGCAGTGAGTCAAACAAGTTGGCAAATAAGAGACAACAGTTCATTAATAAAATAAAACTTTGGAAATGGCTATTAAGCTTTAAAAAATGTAGGAGATCTGCCTATAGGATTTGCTAGAAATCATGACATACAATGAACAATTTGTTCATTTTTCAATTTTTAAAGCTTCTCTGCTAGTTAGACATGGTCCTTAAGTTTAATAGGATACAGCATGCTTGGGGCTGGTGCATGGGGATGACCCACAGAGATGTTATGGGGAGGGAGGTGGGAGGGGGGTTCATGTTTGGGAACGCCTGTAAGAATTAAAGATTTTAAAATTAAAAAAATAAAAAACTAAAAATAATAATAATAAAATAAATTTGGCTTGGAAAAAAAAAGTATATGAAGATGTAAATTCCAAATTCATAAATCTATTAAATTAGAGATATATTGAGAAAATGAGATGACACACAAAATCTCTAGCATAGTGCCTGCTACACTGTGGGTATTCAACATGCAACAGTTAGTACAATAAATCTGTATCAATGTTGTCAGTTCAGTTTGGTTGCCCAGTCATGTCCGACTCGTTGTGACCCCGTGGACTGTAGCATGCCTGGCATCTCTGTCCATCACCAACTCCTGGAGCTTGCTCAAACTCATATCCATCGAGTAGGTGATGCCATCCAACCATCTCATCCTCTGTCATCCCCTTCTCCTCCTGCCTTCAATATTAAAGATTGAAGGGGAAAGATCAATGTTATAGTTATTATCAAAGATTCACACCAGGTTTCCTCAAATGATCCTCCCTTTCTTCCTGCTTTCCATCCATTTTTTTTCTCCATTCCTGCCTCCTGTCTTTCATCCTTCGGTCTTTCTATTTTTCCTCTCTTCCAACATTTTTGAACATTGAATAGGAACCACGCATTTCACTAGGCACTGGAGTAAAAAACAAAACACTATGCTTTGCCTTAAAGAATTGGCAGCATGTTTGATATAATTACCCTTGGAAGAAGCGACATTACACATGACAAGCAAAAATTTTGGGCAACTGAAGGAAGGGTGTGGCTAATTCTACAAGGAAAAAGTTGTAGGCTTTTTAGGCTGTTTGTTTAAAATGGATTTTGAAGACCAAATAGTAATATATTAGGCTGAGAAGGCAAAGTAGCTTTTTCAACTTGTACTTGAAAGGACATAGCCGTTTTGGGAACCATGGGGAAGGTAGGAGGGCCAGACGACAGGTGCGGAGAGCTTCAAGGTGATGAGAATGAAAATATGTCAGCATAAGTTTTGGAAGAGATGATAAGTAGTTTGTGTTTGATCCTATATAGATGGTTTCAAGAACAATGGCTGGATCAAAACCGTTTATAAGACTAACATGCTGACTAGGTAAGGATCAACTAGCTTACGTTTAATACATCATTTGGAGACGCACATTTTTCACAGGCAGAGTGTGCCTATAATTTTTAGAGCCGGTGTCATGCACTTCTTAAAGCACAAAAAGAAATGCTTATTCCTCTGGTGGTCCCTTCTTTCCTCTAGAACCCAAGAGTTCACTGATAGTCTAGCTTCTTAGTTATTTCTTCAATAAGCAACATATTATGCTAAGTTGAACCAGAAGCTAGAGACACAAAGATGCAAAGGCTAGGTTCCTTCCTTTACAAATATTACAGACTAATAGGACAGAAATATTTTAACCCCTAGCAATAGATCTATGATATAATAAACCTATGGACGGTAGAAAAAGAAAGTAGAAGGCAATTGACTCTTCTTAGAAGAAATTTTTCCCATGTGAAGAAAACTCTGTGAGTTTTAAAGGATAAAATAAGACTTTACAAGGAAGTTGAAGGAAAAAATTCTCTCCTTTTTGTGATGTGTCCTTCTTTTCATAATGCTTTGACTTCATTTGGCATGCGGGGAGGATTGCTCTTTTCTTTGGTTCCCATGGCAATAATACTACTACGGCTGCCATATGCAATTTCTCTTAGGTATGTTGACTTATGCCTGAATTTCGCTTATGCAGTCTTATTATATTTTTAGGCTAGCTCTTTGTAGTAAGCAAACCATTCTTAATTTTGTAAGCAAGATAAATAAATCCCAGGAAATGTAAACTCACGGTTATCACAACGGTAATTGGGAAGGCAGAAACTAAATCCTATTTATTCTGTTATCAAGACATATGCTATACACATAATTGGTATTCCACTTATGCCTCAGCCTGTTGAACTAGCATTGCACGCCTCCATGTGACACAGGGGCTCTGCCTGTTTTATGCTCTATCCCAAGGGTAGTGAAAAATATTAGAGAAATGAACACAGGAATTAATGCATAACTCTCTAAAAATATCCTTTAAGCCTTACCAAATTCTGTCAGATATGAAGGCTTTTTTGTTTTGTACGCTTTGTGTTGTGAACTAAATAATTTACCTCTCGAGGGCAGAACGGTCTTAATTCTCTGTAAGACTCCATAGCATCCAGCACAGAGCCTTGTTCAATGCAGGAGATCCTGATAGAGTTCTTTTTAGTGAATTACCCATTTCTGATAGATTTTGGAGGGGACTTTGTCCTGATTCTAAGTTTTGTGCAGCAATGTCTCATTATCCCTTTTGGTAGATTGTTGCTCTCTCCTGCTATTCTGAGAGGAATCACAATCATTGCCCCGTTTTCTTCCCCAGAATTGTTTCAGCTCTAGAATTTAAAAATACCTGTCAACTTTTGTGGCTACTATGACCCACTTGTGGACCTTCTTTTCTTTAGGGAAGTTAATAGAAAAAAACAGCTTTATCCAAAAAAAGAAAAAGAAAAAAAAAAAGCTTTCACTTGAGCAAATGCTTAGGTCTCAACTGGTTTCACTCTCACAAGAACTGTTAGCAAATTATAATTAGGGGGAAAATTACAGAACCCCCCAAAAGGAAAAGAACTGTCTTGACACAGTGTGATTGCAATTCTAATCCATTTTATGATATTATTACTTTTTAATTCAAAGTTAACATATATTGGAAGTAAAATTAGAAGATCTGTTTCTGCACTATTTAAAACTCCAAATTCCTGCCCATTGTTTTGACTTGAGATATTAGTATCTTTGGTGAGATTGAACCATCATTTTCCAAGGAGAGATTGGGCATTTTTATGTAGCTATTATCCTGCTGTCCAATGGTCCTGGACTTGGAATTCACGGTCAGGTTTGCTTGTATAATGCTGAGTGCAAGGAGCTTCCCTGCCTGCTTCAGTCCACTCATGATTGCTCTCTTCTGAAAGAAGCCAATGATTACGACTTTCATGAGGATATGGACAGCAAAATGACCGCTGTATGCCCCTTTATTGAAATAGTCTATTTCTGAAGGAAGGGAATTAAATAGTGAGGTACTCCAAATCCCAATCAACCAGGAAAGAAATTACTGGTGACTTAGTTTCCTTAAAGAGTAAAGCTTTCATATCCAAATGGCTAGTAAGTGAAGTGAAGTGAAGTCGCTCAGTCGTGTCCGACTCTTCGCGACCCCATGGACTGCAGCCTACCAGGCTCCTCCGTCCATGGGATTTTCCAGGCAAGAGTCCTGGATTGGGGTGCCATTGCCTTCTCCAACTAATTCACTAGGTTAGTATGCAATAAAATAACAGAGGCTTTGAATAAGTTAAACTGGCTAGTAACAACTAATCAGTTTTTTCAGTGGTCACTGTTCCACACAGGCAGGATAATTAATTCACAGATTGTCTTTCTGGTCCATCTTCGACTATTCTTACGCCACATAATCAATTAGGGACATCTTTTTACAGATATATGAAGAGAACACAGGTAGCTCTGCGTAAGCTGAGTTTGTTAAATCTATTTGTTATGACAAGGGATTTCTGACACAAAAATTGCTCACTGCACACTGAACCCTGGAGAAGTGATGAAACAAGACAGCTGATGTTAGGAGGTATATGGGAGTAGGGTAGGGTGAGAAGTCATGGATAAATTAAAAACTGGCAAGTATCTGCTGAAGCAGAGCCACTTTTTAGGGGGCATAAGAAAAACTGATAAGTCAGCATTTTGGTCTCTTTAGAGAAATCCATTTGTTGTTAAGAACTTAACACCATTTACTATCATTCATGCTGCAAAATGCGGTAGTCACACTATTTCCAAAAGGATCCTAAAAACTGTAGTGTAAAAGAAATCTCAGAAAATAAATAATTATAAAACCATCAACATTTTTCAAAGAAATGTGCTCAAAACAGTGACTTTTACCAAAAATGTGGATTTGTTTTAAATGAAAAAAGAATTCTCTCTAGGAAAGATCAAAGACTCATTTCACAGATAACTTATAAAAAGCCCCAAACCTTGGGCTCCCACCAATCTTCCCTCATAGCTCAGTTGGTAAAGAATCTGCCTGCAATGCAGCAGACTCAGGTTTGATCCCTGGGTCAGGGAGATCACCTGGAGAAGGAAATGGCAACCCACTCCAGTATTCTGCCTGGGAAATGACATGGACAGAGAAGCCTGGCAGGTTATTGCTCATGGGGTCGCAAAGAGGCGGACATGACTTAGCAACTAAACCACCACCAATCTTACCACTAGGGGTTTATATTGATCACTACATATCTTAAATATGTATCTCTCAAATCCACTTGTTCCCCTTCTTTCCCACGCCATTGTTTTAATTCAGGCTCTCCACAACTTTCTCCTGGCAAATTTGTTTTGCTTCTCATCAGGGCATCGGGGAATGCAAAGGAGACAGGAGTGGAGAAAATTTGAGTCTGTAGAACTTAATGGCATGTGGTTTTTACCAGCTGAAAGGAGATTCTAGCTTCAGTAGTAAGATTTAATATCATTCTAAATGTTTCACTCCCTTCTTCCGTTGGTTGAGAATACATATTCTCTCCTCTGTGGCTCACAGAGTTCCTCCCTTACCATAGGAAGAAAGCTCTCATTGTCCCTTTCACAGGAGCTCAGTCACAGGATTTGCTTCGGCTAAGGAAACACATGCAGAAGTAGCATGGATCTGTCCAGGAGAAGCTTGAGAGTCAAGGCAAGGTATTGTTGTTCAGTTGCTAAGTCATGTCTGACTTTTGGCAACCCCATGGACTGCAGCACACCAGGATTCCCTGTCCTTCAACATCTCCTGAGTTTGCTCAAACTCATGTCCATTGAGTCAGTGATGCCATCCCACCATCTCATCCTCTGTCGTCCCCTTCTTCTCCTGCCTTCATTCTTTCCCAGCATCTGGTTTTTTTCCCTGATAAGTCAGCTCTTTGTACGAGGTGACCAAAGTATTGGAGCTTCAGCTTCAGCATCAGTCCTTCCAATGAATATTCAAGGTTGATTTCTTTTAAGCATGGCATGGCTGTGGCATTGCCCCTCTACCAGGAGACCGCCAAAACCTAGATTAGAACTGCTCCTTCAGACAGGGTCCTAGAATGAAGACAGGACAGAGCAGTAGCTGACCTCAGACAATATATAACATAAGCTAAAAATAAACCTTCGTGGGTTCACCACTGAGATTTGAGAGTTATTTCTTACTCCAACATTTTATCACAAAACCTCATTAATACAATGAACATTTCATTTTGTTGGCTATTTAATTCCTCATAAAAAATGATTCTGTATCAGTCAATATCACATCAGGATAAATAATCATTGGACTGATGAAATAGATCTCTTCTGTAGAGCAGCTGATGAATATTGATTTAATAAGGTAATATATGGATGATACATAGAAGGCAAAGTGCTGAACACCAAGTGGATGATTTATAAATGTGAGTGCCCCTGCCTATGTCTCTTCTTTATTAATTTAAAAAAGACTCAGCTGTGTGTATTTAATGTCTTAGCTCATTCCAAACAATGATATTTTCCAAGTCTTTTCCCTTAAAAAAATAGCTTTTTAAAAAAGCAGAAATGTTGATGCTACTGGGACTTGTCTCCCCCACTGACTTGAGTGCATCGACACACACAGTGCTTGCTGGTAGTTTAATTAACAATTAACCCTCACGGAGGGGGCAGCAAACCTTCGTCCTGAAACTGGTCTGTCATTCTGGTTAGAAAATGGGCCTCTCATCATCAACAAGCATTCATTCAACCTGTATCAAGTGCGAGGCTCAGGGGCAATAAAAACATAATTCAGAGACAGGGCTGGGGAATCAGATGTAGCATCTCAGGAGGCGAAGGTCCTTTGGGACCAGCACACGGTGGCACAACCGTGCGGACTCTCCAGGGTGGGGGCTGAGCAGAGGTTGCTCATGGCCAGGACCTCAGATTAGCTCCAGGGCAAGGAGCAATCAGGCTCAGGCTGGGCCTTACAGCAAAACAAAAAGGGAAGAGGGACTTCCCTGGCAGTCCAGTGGTTAAAACTCCATGCCTCTGCTGCATGGGGTACAGGTTCGATCCCTGCTCTGGGAACTAAGATCCCACATGCCCTGGGGCATGGACAAAAAAAAGAGAGAGAGAGAGAGAGAGAGAGAAAACAGCACCAAGAATGATCAGTGAAGGGAATATGACTAGAATTACAGAAGGAAAGGGGGAAAATAACAGGGAAATATGAAGAAAAAGGACATTTACTGAGTACCTCCTACATGACATAAGACTTACATTTCTCTCCTAATTTAGTCTTTAAGGCAAGTTTTAGGAAGTAGGAACTATCAAGCCCATTTTAAAGATAAGTTGCTCGGTTCCTCACTGCTGTGGGTTACTGTCCTGCCCCTTTCACTTAACCAGCGGTCCTGGCATGCCATGTAATTGTTCTGATACTTGACCACTTAATCCACACTGCATAAATATCCCTTTTCAGCCCAGTTGGCCGTTGAAGGCTAGATATGGAGATTATTACAGGACTGTAGCCTCAGAATTCCCACACTCTGATCCTTCCTGCACTCATATGTACTACACCCTCTGCTCAGAACACTCTTCTACCCTCTTGCTACACCAATGCCCCAGGCACCATCCCTTTCCTGCCCCCCAAGCCTCTCCAACCTGGCTTCTCCACCCTGTAAAGATAGCACTGTGCCTTCCCCAACTGCCCCATGATGAGTCCCCAAGCTCTCTTATTCCTCTGCACTCATATATTAAAATCACTGTTTTTGTCTCTGTTGTTGCTGGTTTTTTTTTTTTTTTTCCAGAAAACCCTAGCCTCTTTAATTTTATTTTTTCAATATTTTTTTTAGTTAAATTAAGAGTTTACTTGGACTTCCCTGGTAACACTGATGGTAAAGAATTCCCCCGCAAAGTGGAAGACCTGGGTTCCATCCCTGGGTTGGGAAGATCCCTTGGAGGAGGGCATGCAACCCACTCCAGTATCCTTCCCTGGAGATCCAGTGGACAGAGGAAACTGGAGAGCTATAGTCCACGGGGTCACAAAGAGTCAAAGAGTCAGAACCATTAAGGGACTAAGCATAGCCCAGAAAGAGTTAACTTATGGTGCTGTGTGAATTTCTACTGTACAGCAAAATCACTGTTTGAATCTCTCTTTTCTCCCCATCGCCACCATCCACTAAAAATGATGAACAACTTGACTGTTGCAAGTTAATTCTTATTCGGGGAAAAATGAGGACTGCAGCCCAGGAGACAACACCCCAGACAGCTCTGAGAAACTGCTCCAAAGAGGCAGGGGAGGAAGGTTAATATATGTGATTTTGATGAAGGGAGAGTCAAGCACTCACTGTACAAAAGGTTTTATGCTGGGCACAAGAAGCCAATGTCACCATGAAGGGATTTAGTGATTTTCTAGATACAGGGAGATACAAAGATTGGGACGATGAAACTAGTTCCTGAAAATATGTAACTATCAAAAGACCTGTTCCGCTAGTTTTCCTGAATCACCAAGTGCCTCATTCTCCACCCTGGATTGCCTTCAGGTCATGTCCAAGGTCAACAGCTGCAGCAACCCAGGCTTCAGTCTCTGCAGAGGTAGATGGCAAATGCCCTCGGCAAGAGTCAATTTGTAGTTGACATCACCTCCAGGCTAAGCTTTCTAGGTCGAGGAGACTTTCTTCATGGGTTTGTCCAGGGAAGCACACCGACTGAGACTGCCCACCCCAGCCAGGTATCATAGTAACTGCTTATGTGAGTTTTATTAGGGCAGGAGGTCCTGGTAAGGAACACAGAACTAGCAAGCCACCACCAACTGGAGGAGTTTTGAGAAAGGTCGAAAAGGAGACGCCACGTGTCCTACCGCCTCTCAGAACTGGCTGAGCAATGTGGGATCCAGCAGGAAGGGCTCTGAGTCATAATGATTGGTCAGAGAAAACCTGGGTACTAAAACCATCCCCATAAAACCCAAGACTGTGAGCCATGTGGAGGAGCAGCTCTGCTGGGTTCCCTTACCCTCCTGCTCTCCGCCTAGGCGCCGCTTCCCAATAAAGTCTCTTTCTTTGTCAGTACGTGCGTTTTCTGGACAATTTGTTTCCAAGTGTCGGCAAGAGCCCACTCTGGGGCCCTGGAAGCCGTCTCCCTTCCTGTAACAGCTTTATTTGCACAATATTCATTTAACACTCACTCACTGAGAGCCTGCCTTGTGCCATGCGACTTGCCTGTGTTGGGAACACACTGATAGGAGTGAAGTGGTCTCTGATTTCACCGGGCTGACCCACCGGGCATTACAAACAAGAGTCTGGGCAGTTGCAACAGGGGTCATGGCAAAGGTAGGCGACACAGAGGCTCCCTGAGGACCAGAGTGCCGTCCCTCCCCCAGACAGAGTCATTAGGAAACCTTCCAGCAGGAAGGGACACCCAAACTGATCTCAGAGGGGAGATGAGGGCGGTAAAGTGAAAAGAGAGAGAGCGAAAGTCCTGCCCCCGCTCCAGCACACAGCAGCATCTGAACCGAAGGGGACTCTTTGAAAGTGCTCTGCCACCTTCGAGAGTACGTCCTTGGTAGTTATCACTGAATGGGTTAAGCCATATCTGTATTTATAAGCCAGCAGATTATGCTTTCGTATACTTTGAGTGAGAATCCAACATATCTTTAAAAAGAATCCTATATATGTTCTGATTTATTATCTGCCATTGCCTGTTTCTCTTATCTCGCTTTCTGAAATCTCCTTTCAAGCTGGAAAGTACAGCTGATGGCAGAAGGTGTGTTTATACCTCAGTGACAGAGAAAGGAAAGTGAAGAGAGCCTTGAATCAGATAGTTGGGGGTTTTATTGTGTTCTCGGAGCCACTTTTAATAAACTTTCCTGATACTCGGTAAAAGGATGTGGTCTCCATCAAAAGCCCTTTTCGGTAACCAAATCAACAAGAAGAGAAAAACACACCTACACAGTTCCAGGTGCAGCCGAACGCGGGGCAACCAGAGAGGTGCAGACTGGCGGCTCCTCCCGGCTCACAAGGGGCTCGCAAGGACCAGCAGCTCAAAGCTCTCCTCTCGTGGTGGGAGGGTAACAGACGGATCCGCCCTCAGCTGACAGCTCAGGGACACCAAGACTGCACTTTTCTCTGCCCCCTACCTCCGAATGGCGGTGTCCTTCCCAACCTAGAACTTTCTGAGCCCCCACTTCCACCCCAAAGCACTGACCAAAAGTACTACGCATACTGAGTAACCCTGACTTCATTTGCCAAATGCATATCCCCTGGGCTTAGCAAGCCAAGCGCTGGAGAGGTCTGGAGTGTAGACAAAAAGCTGGTTTGAGGACTGAGGGGTTACATTTATGAGCTCTGGCTGCTGGAACACAGACTTGCAACTCTTGTACTAATCTGGACGAGGAACCCATTACTTAGTGTTGTTCCGAGCATTTACTCACTTAGGTTTAGAAAATAAATTTTTACCTTCCTACCTAAAGTATTCTCACGTCCAAGAAATAATAAATGAATGAAATGGACAGCGATGCCTAGGGTCAGATTTGGGGAAACCCTTTATAGCTACTTTTTACAAAACTCTGACAGATTTTCTTATCTGTTTCTGAACTCTCATTACCTATTTTGACATCTATTTTATTTGTACCTATTATGTTCAAGGCCCCTGTGAAGAGCTGACTCATTGGAAAAGACCCTGATACTGGAAAGACTGAGGGCAGGAGGAGAAGGGGGTGACAGAGGATGAGATGGCTGGATGGCATCACTGACTCGATGGACATGAGTTTGAGCAAACTCCAAGAGATAGTGAACAGGGAGCCTAGTGTGCCACAGTTCATGAGGTTGCAGAGTCTGACACGACTTAGCAACTGAACAACCACAATGCTCCAGGCACACTGATAGGCTTTGTAAAGTGTTGTCTTGTTGTCTGTGTCTTGCTTAATGTTTTCAGATTTCTGTCTCCTTACCATAGAAATGAGAAAATGTTTATTTATAAATTTACTTTAAGAATTCAATGAAAGTAAGGCAAAGAATATGAGTACTTTACATGTATGTTTAATTTTAAGCCTTACACTCACTTTGAAAAGTATTCGGTTGGCAAAAATTTCTGTCAGGTTTTTCCGTAAGGTTCATGGGAAAACTCAAACTTTTTGGCCAGCCCAACAGATCTCCTTACATTCACTTAACAATGAATAAAATTGAGGCTAAGCGAGTTTAAGTGACTCTACCAAAGGCTATTCATTTTAGTTAGAACTGAAATTTTAACCCAGACCACTAAGTGTAAAGTGAAGACAAAGTGAAGTCGCTCAGTCGTGTCTGGCTCTTTGTGACCCCATGGACTGTAGTCTAGCGGGCTTCTCTGTCCGTGGGATTTTCCAGGCAAGAGTATTGGAGTGGGTTGCCATTTCCTTCTCCAAGTGTAAGGTCAGTACAGTTTCCTGGGGCCCTAGTTGCCTAATCAGGAGAAATGTCAACTTGTCCACAGCTGAGGTAACACGCCTGAGGTTAGCTTGTCCACAGCTGAGGTAACACAGCTGAGGTCAGTTTGTCCACACCTGAGGTAACACACCTGAGGGCAACTTGTCCACAGCTGAGCTAACATGAGTTAATACACCTGAGGTCAGCTTGTCCACAGCTGAGGTAACACCGCTGAGGTCAGCTTGTCCACAGCTGAGGTAACACCGCTGAGGTCAGCTTGTCCACACTTGAGGTAACACACCTGAGGGCAACTTGTCCACAGCTGAGCTAACATGAGTTAATACACCTGAGGTCAGCTTGTCCACAGCTGAGTTAACACACCTGAGGGCCACTTGTCCACATCTGAGGTAACCACAGCTGCAAGATGTTCTCTTCACCAGCTGCTGGTGGACTCAGTGATCCAGGGTCTGGCTACCTCATCCTCTACTTAGTGTGACATTGATTCTAGGACCTTTGCCTGCATGATCCCAATAGTTTAGTGTTAGCATCACAGCTGGACTGGTTGAGGCTTAGTTGGGGGAGGGTCAGAATTTTCCAGCCTCATCCAGTTTTTCCTCCAAAGCTTGCTCTTGGAATCACTGCTTCTCACACAGCCATGGCTAAGCAGGACACTCAGGTGCGGCAAGGAAGAGCAGTGACTTCTAAAGCTCACCAGGCTCTAGATAAGCATTGCAAAATCAGATTTGTGCAAATGACAACATGGCTCTGACTGACCAATAGCACTAGCATTTCCACATCACCACATACGTGATGTACCCACTGTTGTTCTTAGCACTTAAACTCATTCAAATGTACTTTTTTTTTTCCAATTGAAACCTATTGGTGATGTATCAAATGGTAAATCTCCAGCATCATCACCTTTTGAATAGGTAACAAAACTGGATCAGTATCGTATGTAAACATTACTTTGCACAGCATTTTATGATCAACTATTATTATAAGGCCAGTCCATGACCAAATGGATAAATAAGGGCCCTGTTGAAGAAACCCTCACAGCAGAGAGAGTAGATGAGCGGATGCAGGAGTAAACAGGTAGCTGGAGTGTACTTAGCTAAGTTCGCTGCATGTGTTTGTACAACAAAGGATGCACCAAGGTGGAGAAGCTCACCTTCCATGTCTCTTCTGAAGGGCTAATGCGCAGTATGGTCCTGCCATTGAATAGGTGGCTCAGGAAACAGAAAAATAAAAGAGTTGGTATTTCAGACTAAGGCGCAGGGGTATCCGTGAGAGTCTGTGATGGCAGAGACCGGTTTCATGAGACTGAGCAGGTCAAAAGTGTTGACAATTGACAGGCTTGGTGTCCAGAGAGATTTAAACTAGATCTCAAAGCATCTTGACTGCCATACTAAACTATACCTTTGAATCCAACAGAAATGCTTACCTAGTTTCCTCTGAGTGGATAAGATGCTCTCTAGGTCTGAGGGGCAGCCTCAACTCAAGGCACCCATGGATCAGGGTGTTGCAATCACGAGGCAGCTGGTAGCAAAGAGTATGGACCAGAAAATAATTTTTCATACTTCTTTTAGCAATTAAAGTGAAACTTGATTTTTTTTCATTTCTTAAAAAACTACTTAATCAACTTTATGAATTATTATAAACATTTCAACAAACATGGAGTAAAATAATGAGCACATATATATCACTCCAAATTTCTTAAACAACCACCCTCTGTCTTATTTGCTACAGAGGATTTGTGTGTGTGTGTTCATAAACATTACATAGCTAGTGAGGTGCCTATACACAGTGGCAGGTTTCCCTGATTCTCCCTTAGAGATGTTCACTAGCATGCATTTGGTGTTTATGCTTCTAGGCAAGTGTTTAAAGGGTTACTATCTGTCATGCAAATTTTAAAAACATTTTTGTAGGTTGAAAAATTTTAAGAGATGATATCACATGGCATATGCATTTTCTTCCTATATATGTGTGTGTGTGTGTGTGTGTGTGTGTGTAAACAACATGCTTAGAGATTATTGCTACTGATGCATATAGCACTTTGTTAATTTTAACTGCTGAGTACTATTTGATCACATTTTTTATTCATTTCTTGAGGTTCATTTTTTTTGAGAAGAATTGGCCAGGGAAAAATGCAGCTGCATGGCATTTATTGTCAAAATTACAGAACCAGAAGGAAAAAGCTATCTGCAACAGTGTGCATGACACCGAGGCTTTAGCTGGCTTTGGCATCAGATTCCGCAGGTCATCCGTCTCACTCTGTGATGCACTGTTTAAATTTCTCTCTGCAGAGCTGTACCAGAGCGGTTTCCTAGAACACCCACAGAGACCAGGAAAGCCTACTTGTTCAGTGCTTTCACTGACATTTTTTTTAATGTCTCTATCTGGTGGGGCTCTGCATTCTTTAAGGGTATCAGGCTTACTTGTTGGGAATTTTACTTTTTTGGTGAGCATTCACAATTCCAGTGGCTCTATTGAAGTTTATCCCATAACAATTTTCATTTAAATTATTTTTTAGGATTATCCTCAAAGACAGTGGTCATTTCAGGTGAAAGAAATGAGGAGAAAGAATATTAAATAACTTGCCCAATGTCATACATATGGAGCAACAGAAAATTAGTACAGTTTTAAGTGTCTGAAATTTTATTTTTAACTCAATAATAAAATAAATGTCTCTTAGTTAAAAAAATAAATTTCTCTTCACTGAATATTGTTCTCATGTGTCCTGAAGTTTGCAGGCATTCTGGCCAACTCCACAACATGGAGGACATGGTGAGACCCGGCATGCCTTTAGACAAGTCATCCAAACACTCTAGTTTTTCTGGAACTCATTCTTTGACATTATTATTTTAAAAAGTTACCAAATGTATTGGCATAGCTTGCATGTGGTATAGTATAACACATATAACATAATATGTGTAACATATATTTGGCCTGCAACAGCCAAAATGTATTACGAACATTAGAACCTTCAGCTTAACACCTCTTCTTTGCACATTTCTCTGACTTCGTAGCCAGCCAACTCCAGATCTAAGCAACCTTGCTTCGAGTGGAAGGTCCCAGGGAGAAGTGGTGTTTGCAGTTGGTTGCCTCTGAAAGGCAGCGTGATGGTTGGCAAACCAGATGTCTTGACACATATGAGGCTTCCGGGGCAGACACCCACCCACAGACTCTCAATTAGGGAAATCTACAATTAATGTGACAGTGAGGAGAAGGATCTGATGTACAATTAAAGTATTTTGGCTGGTGCTTATTTTGCTGAGATATCCATGAATAGTCTTCCAAAATCCATATGAAATCCAGTTATTTGCTAAAATGTGAAACCATTTATAAGGGAGCAAGCAGTCATTTGATAAACTGGGGCTGGATTTATTTTTTAAAATCTGCTTCGGGGCTTCAAATAATGGATCCTGTGGTGTGGTTTGGACCACAAAGTGCATAATGCCCATGGGTTCTAAGAAGACTCAAGAAGTGAACCAAAGGTGAAAAACTCCAATAACAATGAGCAAAGATTCTTCTAACAGCTTCAGCAACTCTAACGCATCTTGAGCCCCAGAAGGTTTTGGAGTTTGCAGCTGCAAATGACAATTCCTTTTCTTTCTTTCTTTTTTTTTTTTTTTCTTCTCAAACTAAATTTCAACAATGAGGCAAGTGATTGCAGTGCGGCAGTAGACAAAAGCTGTTTTCAGAGGAGTGCCTGCTTGCAGAGGCCTGGGAAACCCAGGCTTCCAAGTCACAAACAATAGGTCTTTTAACCTAACACATTGCCCCAAACTGGGTGGTAAACACAGTTCCCAAAATTGTCATGGTCCAACATACTAGAAAACCTACAATAAGAAAAGCTTAACACAGTTTTCTGTGTTCCAGTTGCAAAGAAGAGCCTCTTTCACAAGCTGGATAGCAGGTCCCTCCGATCTGGAACTGTGGTATGATTCTCACTTGTATCCTTGGGGTAAGGATATCTTCACCACAACATACATGGGGATATAGTACTCAACAGTTCGGGGCCCAATGGAGGTGATACTTGGAATCTACAGGGACTAGAGAATATGCAGGATTTCACTCTGATTATTGCCTCTGCTTATCCATCCCTCCAGTTAAGTTGTATTTTGAAAGAAGTAAATGATTATTTTTCCTCTGCTCTGAAAACCCCCTATGTTTTAAAGTTACTGTAAATATATTTAAAGAGATGGAAATGATGCTTGATAACTATAAAGTGAAAATTCCATGATGATTCATTCACTCTTTCAACCAACTGACTGCTGATGGAAGATCATAACATTGTAGTCTCTGTACATACAGAAGTAAGCACAGTGGGGCCCTTCCCTTGCTGTTTATCAGGAGATGCATACATTTTAACTCAGTTATACGTACTGAGTTAGGTAATTGACCACTAAAGATAAACAGCTGAGATTCAGGCAGCTGAGACTGACTGATCTATAAGTGTTCCAGAGAAAGTAGGAGTCCAGTGGGTAGAAGCTGAATACAGACAAAAAGTGGAAGTTTTCGGGCTACACAAAGATAGACAGGTCATTCTATATAGTTCAGTCGCTCAGTCATGTCCAACTCTTTGTGACCCTATGGACTGCAGCATGCCAGGCTTCCCTGTCCATCACCAACCCCAGAGCTTACTCAAACTCATGTCCATTGCGTCAGTGATGCCATCCAACCATCTCATCTTCTGTCGTCCCTTTCTCCTCCCACTTTCAATATTTCCTAGTATCAGGATCTTTTCAAATGAGTCAGCTCTTTGTATCAGGTGGCCTAAGTACTGGAGTTTCAGCTTCAGCTTCAGCTTCAGTTCTTCCAATGAATATTCAGGAATGATTTCCTTTAGGACTAACTGGTTGGATGTCCTTGCAGTCCAAGGGACTTTCAAGAGTTCCCTCCAATACCACGGTTCAAAAGCATCTATTCTTCAGCTTCCTTTATAGCCCAACTCTCACATCCATACATGGCTACCGACTAGACAGACCTTTGTTGATAATGTCTCTGCTTTTTACTATGCTGTCTAGGTTGCTCATAGCTTTTCTTTCAAGAAGCAAGCTTCTTTTAATTTCATGGCTACAGTCACCATCTGCACTGATTTTGGAGCACAAATCAATAAAGTCTCTCACTGTATCCATTGTTTCCCCATCTATTTGTCATGAAGTGATGGGACCAGATGCCATGATCTTAGCTTTCTGAATGTTGAGTTTTAAGCCAACTTTGTCACTCTCCCCTTTCACTTTCATCAAGAGGCTCTTTAGTTCTTCTTCACTTTCTGCCATAAGGGTGGTGTCATCTGCTTATCTGACGTTATTGATATTTCTCCCAGCAATCTTGATCCTAGCTTGTGCTTCATCCAGCCCAACATTTTGCATGATGTACTCTGCATACAAGTTAAATAAGCAGAGTGACAATATACAGCCTTGACATACTCCTTTCCTGATTTGGAACCAGTCTATTGTTCCATGTCCAGTTTTAGCTGTTGCTTCTTGACAACAGCTTGTATGCTTCTTGTTGCTTGTATGCTTCTTGCATACAGATTTCTCAGAAGGCAGGTCAGGTACTCTGGTATTCCCATCTCCTTAAGAATTTTCCAGTTTGTTGTGATTCACAGTCAAAGGTTTTGGCATAATCAATAAAGCAAAAGTAGATGCTTTTTTGGAAATCTCTTGCTTTTTCTAACCAGAAGGAATTGCCTGTGTGAGTGATCAGTTGTGTCTGACTCTTTGCAACCCCATGGACTGTGGCCCACCAGACTCCTCCGTCCATGGAATTTTCTAGGCAAGAATATTGGAGCATATTGCCATTTCCTTCTCCAGGGGATCTTCCTGACCCAAGGATCTAACCTACATCTCCTGTGTCTCCTGTATTGCAGGCAGACGCTTTACCACTGAGTCACTGGGGACATTGAGAAGGAATTTCATTCGGACACAAAGACAAGAATAATACTAATAACCAGTATCTATTCAGCACTAGTTACACACCAGGTGCCAGGCTGAACACTTTACAGGCACGATTTCAAATATTCCTTGTGAAAACCACATGAGACAAGTAGAGTTGTTTTCCCCACATTGTATGTGATAAAACTGAGGTTTGAGAACGAAATATCTTGTTCCAGTCAAACAGCTAAAGAATAATGGAAGTACAACTCAAACTCAGTTTCCTTTCTCATCCCAGAGATGAGCTCCTAATGTCATAATGCCAGGGCATGGTAAGTAAACTGGAACTGTGCAATCAGGACAAAATTCTTCAGTACTGAGCAGGAGCCAGTCATCTGTAAGACAGAGAGATGTGGGAGAATATCCAGAGCTTTAAACAGAGGAGGGACTTCACCCTACACATATTTTTGAAAGATACCTTTTGTGACTATAGTACAGATAGAATTAGCTGGAAGGAGGTCGGAGGGATTGGAGGCTGAGAGGAGGTAGAATCTTGCAATTCTAATGAGAGATAATGAGGGCTGCATGGAGATGGCATGTTGAGGATGGCTCTGCAAGATATCTGAGAATTTATAATCTACATGATTGGGACAAAGAAGAGATGCTTCAGAGAAATGCCAAGTGGCTGGGTGGAGAGCACTGGTGAACTAACTCAAGTATAACCAACATGCTAAAAAAAAGAAGAGCTAACAATTCCCACTGATGATCTGCTGTTTGCCTGCATCACTAAGCTGTTTCCAACTACTGATGTTGTACAGGGAGGTGAGCACACACAGATCAGCAGGGATAACTTCCTGTGTTGCAGGATCCTCCAGAGAGCTTCAGTTCAGTTCAGTTCAGTTCAATTCATTTCAGTCACTCAGTTGCGTCCGACTCTTTGCAACCGCATGAATTGCAGCGCGCCATGCCTCCCTGTCCATCACCAACTCCTGGAGTTCACCCAAACTCATGTCCATCAAGTCGGTGATGCCATCCAGCCATCTCATCCTCTGTTGTCCCCTTCTCCTCCTGCCCCGAGTCCCTCCCAGCATCAGAGTCTTTTCCAATGAGTCAACTCTTTGCATGAGCTGGCCAAAGTATTGGAGGTTCAGCTTTAGCATCAGTCCTTCCAATGAACACCCAGGGCTGATCTCCTTCAGAATGGACTGGTTGGATCTCCTTGCAGTCCAAGGGACTCTCAAGAGTCTTCTCCAACACCACAGTTCAAAAGCGTCAATTCTTCGGCGCTCAGCTTTCTTTACAGTCCAACTCTCACATCCATACATGACCACAGGAAAAACCAGCGCCTTGACTAGATGGACCTTTGTTGGCAAAGTAATGTCTCTGCTTTTGAATATGCTATCTAGGTTGGTCATAACTTTTCTTCCAAGGAGTAAGCGTCTTTTAATTTCATGGCTGCAGTCACCATCTGCAGTGATTTTGGAGCCCCCAAAAATAAAGTCTGACACTGTATCCACTGTTTCTCCATCTATTTCCCATGAAGTGATGGGACCAGATGCCATAATCTTAGTTTTTTGAATGTTGAACTTTAAGCCAACTCTTTCACTCTCCTCTTTCACTTTAATAAAGAGGTTTTTTAGCTACTCTTCACTTTCTGCCATAAGGGTGCTGTCATCTGCATATCTGAGGTTATTGATATTTCTCCCAGCAATCTTGATTCCAGCTCGTGCTTCTTCCAGCCCAGCGTTTCTCGTGATGTACTCTGCATAGAAGTTAAATAAGCAGGGTGACAATATACAGCCTTGATATATTCCTTTTAGAACCAGTCTGTTGGTCCACGTCCACTTCTAACTGTTGCTTCCTGACCTGCATACAGATTTCCCAAGAGGAAGGTTAGGTGGTCTGGTATTCCCATCTCTCTCAGAATTTTCCACAGTTTATTGTGATCCACATAGTCAAAGGCTTTTGGCATAGTCAATAAAGCAGAAATAGATGTTTTTCTGAAACTCTCTTCCTTTTTCCATGATCCAGCGGATGTTGGCAATTTGATCTCTGGTTCCTCTGCCTTTTCTAAAACCAGCTTGAACATCTGCAAGTTCACGATTCACGTATTGCTGAAGCCTGGCTTGGAGAATTTTGAGCATTACTTTACCAGCGTGTGAGATGAGTGCAACTGTGCAGTAGTTTAAGCATTCCTTGGCATTGCCTTTCTTTGGGATTGGAATGAAAACTGACCTTTTCCAGTCCTGTGGCCACTGCTTTTTCCAAATTATATATTAGAAAATATAAACAGTCAGCAGCTTACTTACAATTACAGTGATGGATAAATGGCATACTATGAAATGCATTTTTATGAAATGAAAATGAAAATTCCTATGAATATTCATAGGATTCCCTGGTTGGCTCAGTGGCAAAAAAAAAACTATCTGCCAATGCAGGAGAAGCAAGTTTGATCCCTGGGTAGGGAAGATCCCCTGGAGGAGGTAATGGCAACCCATTCTAGTATCTTTGCCTAGGAGTTCCCAGGGACAGAGGAGCCTGGCGGGCTACAGTCCATGGGTTCCCGAAGAGTCAGACAAGACAGCGACTAAACAACAACGGCATGGATATCCTACTCAGAGTCTTCAGATGGCTTGTGTGCCTCTTGTTCTCCTTTAGCATTATTTTCTCTCATTTCTCTCTCACTCTCACATTTTCTCTCTCTAGCTTCTCCTTGTCACTTGCTCAACTCTGATTTCTCTTTCACTTTCACTACATTCCTTTCCTTATCCCTGACGCTCTCACCTTCCAGCTTTCACCTATTTTTCCATTCTGTTGTCTGATTTCTATCTCTCCCTCTGTCATTGCAGAACCCACTTTACAGAGTTGATTTCATTGCTGATTTGTTTGTAGGTTTCCCTTGGTGCTGAACTGTGTCGAATACATTTTTGTATCTATTGAAATGATCACATACTTCTTTATTCTACTAACATGTTGCATAGTGCTGACTGATTTCTTGATGTTAAACCAACCTTGCATTTCTTTGATAAATCTCATTTACCCATGACATTGTGAGTTTCTATACTTAATTTGGCAATATTTTGTTAAATTTGTAGTAGCTGTACAAAATGAATATTTTGGTTCTCATAGTGACTTAGTCTAGTTTTTATACAAGATAATTCTGGCTTCATAAAATTAGGTAGGAAGTGTTTCCTCCTCCTTTTTTATAATGAAAGAAATTTTGTTGCACAGCAATTATTTCTTCCTTAAATTTTGGATGGAATTCACCAAGATGCCATCTGGTCAAGCATTTTTCTTTTTCAGAAGATTTTTAATTATGAATACAATTTCTTTAATTAATAAAAGTCTACTTAGTTTTTCTATTTCTACTTAGGTTACTTTTTTTTAAAATTAGTGTCCTTGAAGGAATTTTTTGCATTTTATTTAATTTGTTAATTTAACATAAATTGCTCATACTAATTCTGTATTATTTTTTACCTTCTATAGTATCTTTGGTAATGTCCTTACACGTGGCTAAGTTCATGTGGTCCAGTGGTCTACCCAGAATAAACCACAGCTTGTTCTGTGTGGACTTTAAAAAGGTTTTGCTTATTATTTATTTAAAATAATTATTAAAATTATTTAAAACAATTTTGAGATGCATTCTTATTTCACAAATGTTAAGCTGCCTTTTTTTATAATCAAAGAAATTGGAGTATTATGAAAGATAGAGGGAAAACACGAAAATAAGAAAGATATAGTTATATTCATAAATACAAAAGAAACCCAAATAAAATAGTAAATAACATAGACTGATGGATATCCACACATCATTTTTTTTTCTTCCATGTTTTGCTAGAATATACGCATTATTTGTACAATAAAATGTATTTTAACAAATGGTGCTGAAACAGCTAGAAATATGGAGGGGGGGGAATTTAATCCTATCTTTAACTGAATACAAACTTAAGTATAACTGGCTAAAAAAGAACTAAAACCACAGAGAATACAATGCTTTGACCATTAGAATCAAGAAAAAGATTTAAGTTGTGAAGGTTTGTGCATATCGAAGACTGGGACTTGGGAAGTCGGGAATGGCTTTCTCTGAATAAGTGTGGGTGTTAAGTGGATAGTAGAAGAGAGGGACATTCTGAGCACAGCAAACAGCAAACACGAATGTACAGACACACAGTATTGCCTGGTTATTTCTTCGTGTTGAAGTGGAGTGTGTGGTTATTCAGCCAGTTATTGAGAGTTTACAATGGCTGAGCACTGTCGTAAACGATTCACATACATCACCTTGTTTAAGCATAGGATTCATCCTTATTTCTTGGTTATTGCTTAATCATCGACTTACCTAAACCATCCCCTAAGAAAGTCTAGAGACTGATGCCGATTCCCAACAAGTCTTTATTACAGTTTCCTTAAAAGACATGAGATGCTTTTTTGTATTTCTCTATATAGATAGATTGGAGAAGGCAATGGCACCCCTCTCCAGTACTCTTGCCTGGAAAATCCCATGGATGGAAGAGCCTGGTAGGCTGCAGTCCATGGGGTCGCTAAGACGCCGGCATGACTGAGCGATTTCTCTTTCACTTTTCACTTTCATGCATTGGAGAAGGAAATGGCAACCCACTCCAGTATTCTTGCCTGCAGAATCCCAGGGACGGGGGAGCCTGGTGGGCTTCCGTCTATGGGGTCACACAGAGTTGGAGACGACTGAAGTGACTTAGCAGCAGCAGCGTATAGATAGATATATAAATGTATAGGTAGGTAGATGTACAGAACTTTCCTAGATTCTTATTTTATATTATGAAGAGAGAACTACATAAATCATTGAATTTGACCATATTTATGACTTGACTCTGCTAGTCATTTTTATATCTCATGTCACGGTCCCCTCTTTACGTTATCAGCCATCAAATTTAAAAAATGAAAATAAAAAAAAGCAAATAAGACTTCTCAGATCTTTTGTGATTAATGGGAAAAGAAACACTGAAACAGAGAACAAGACTAGCATGTGTTTGTGCCAAAGAAACAGAAGCTGCAGTGCCCCCAGCCATGCCTACCAGACGCAGCCAACACTCAGCCCACTGGAATATTAGCGTCCCATCCAAGTCTGTCCCCAGGTCTCACTCAAGGTCACTATGCCAGGCTCACGTCTGTCCTCCACCCATAATCTCCAGGAGCTGCTATCAAACCTCCTCCAGTGGAGAGACCGTCCAGGTGCATCTTGGGAAAGCAAGATGAAGTTTGGCAAGGAGCGTCTTCACCCACATAGAGGTTCTGGCCTCAGACTGGAGCCTTTACAACAGGCCATCTGTCTCGAGTTGTCAATCCCTAAACTCTTCAGGGATCAGAGAAATGGGCTGCTTCGTTCTGAGTCTTATGCTAATGTGTCTTCTGACACAGGGTTTGTAAGAGCAGAGAAAAATACAATGTAATATTAACAATGGCAAGCCTCTGGTGACGGGCTTTGTAAATTGTTTTCTGTATCTGCTTAGAAAAAATTAAAATCTGTTTTAAGCTATGAATACCGTACAGCTTCTGTCCTCTTTATTTCTGTCCCATTTATTTTATTACTTATCACATGTACATTCACTTATCACTTTAAAACTTTGAAACTTTGTCTTCATGATTTTACTTCAAAATATCATTAAAAAATTATATGACTTGACTCTGGGCAAGCTTAGTACCATCCACAGTATTATTGAAATCTGTGACCTTGTTGGGGACATTGTCACATGCCTGTTTTCAATGCATTAAAAGGTCTGTAAAGTAAATATGCCATAAAAGAGAAGCTTGCTTGCCAACCAGTATTCCAGAATACTTTGGATCCATGAACAACGAAGTGATGTTAAGGGGACCATTTTCTTCTCTGCTGTGCACAGGAACATTGCCGGGTTGCTGTATATTATGAGGCTTGTGGCTAAGACAAAACAGCACATGGTTTAGACACTATGACACATAGGTTGTTACAATACGCAATTTAAAACTAACATTGACAATAATTTGATAACCTGTCCTGTGTGAAAATATAAAAATATACTTTCTATCTTCAAGAAATGCATAAATAACTTTCTAGGAAACATTGGACAGTCCCCCAAAAATATACACTTAAAATACTATGTGATTCAACCTGGTTGTAAGGTAAATCTAATCTTTCATGTTTGTCCCTATTTCAGTGAATTTGTTACTTTCCTGTTTCAAATTTTTGTTTTGTTTTATATAAAAAAAATCTAAAGCATTTTCTCCCAGTAGTTTTGATTTCTACTACTGTTGTGGGGCTTCCCTCATAGCGCAGTTGGTAAAGAATCTGCCTGCAATGCAGAAACCCAGGTTCAATTCCTGAGTTGGGAAGATCCTCTGGAGAAGGAAATGGCAACCCGCTCCAGTATTCCCGCCTGGAGAATCCCATGGACAGAGGAGCCTGGCAGGCTACAGCCTACAGAATCACAAGAGTTGACACTACTTAGCGACTAAACCACCACCACCACCACTATTGCGTCATAGGAAAATGACCTCTGAGCAGAATTTTCATAAGCTCAGTAAAGTTACATATTTGAATTAAATTTTCCTCTGTTCTTATTGCAAATTCTAAATCCTCTAAACAGATTTCCAAGAAAGAAAAGAGCAAAAGAGATAGATATAGAGAACTCGTGGTATAAAAAGAGGAGAGAGAAAGAAAGAAAAACAAGGGTAAGAAAGAAACAAAAGGAAAGAAAAAAGATGAGAATAGAGCAGAAAAGAAGTTGCATGGTGCAACCAATGATAAAGATGCTTCAAGCACTGACGAATTCATAGCCTATTTTTTTTTTGTCTCCAATGAAATATAAGGCACACAATAAATTATTATGCTTTTGAACTGTGGTGTTGGAGAAGACTATTGACAGTCCCTTGGTCTGCAAGGAGATCCAACCAGTCCATCCTAAAGGAAATCAGTCCTGAATATTCATTGGAAGGACTGATGCTGAAGCAGAAATTCCAATACTTTGGCCACCTGATGCAAAGAACTGACTCATTTGAAAGACCCCGATGCTGGGAGGGATTAGGGGAAGGAGGGGAAGGGGACGACAGAAGATGAGATGGCTGGATGGCCTCACCGACTCAATGGACATGAGTTTGCACAAGCTCTGGGAGTTGGTGATGGACAGGAAGGCCTGGCATTCTGCCGTTCATGGGGTCGCAAAGAGTTGGACACGATTGAGCGACTGAACTGAAATAAATTATCCTAGAAATAAAGACAGATCCTTTTTTTAAAAATTCTCTAATCTCTTCAATTATCTGTACAGTTTGATTTTCCAAAACTAGTGGATCCCCCAAATCACTTCACTTATCAACTCTACAGGAGGTTAAAAAATCTTTCCAGCACCAAAAGACATCATCCTCATCTTCAAAGAAGACCAGAGAAACCATTTTTCCACCATCTTAATGAGCTGAAGGACCACAATGTTAGGGCCAACAGAATCACCTCCAGACTTCAGGTAAGCCTTCCCAAAGATAAATAGCTGGTGAACCAGCAGTCTGAGATGACTAAGACTGGCACTCATCCTAATAATCAGTCTTGGTGATTCTGTCCCCACAGCGTATGATGGGAATTTGATCTGAATGTCATCCCTTTACCTTCAAATTTTCTAACTCATTTTAAAAATTTATTTTTAATTAATTAATTCATTTTAATCAGAGGACAATTACTTTGCAATCTTGTGATGGTTTTTACCATTCATCAGCATGAATCTGCCATAGGTGTACAGGTGTCCCCTGCATCCTGAAGCCCCTCCCACCTTCCTCTCCACCCCATGCCTCCAGGTTGTTTAACACAGTTTCAGTGGTACCGTCTGAATGCTTGCCCTTTTCTGCATGCTTGCCCTTGTCTGCATGCTTGCCCTTGTACCACCAAATTTCCTGGAATATGGGCCACACACTTAAACTCAGGGCTTCCCTGGTGGCTCAGACGGTAAAGAGACTGCCTGCAATGCAAGAGACCCGAGTTCAATCCCTGGGTCAGGAAGATCCCCTGCAGAAGGGAGTGGCTACCCACTCCAGTATTCTTGCCTAGAGAATTCCATGGACAGGGGAGGCTGGTGAGCTACAGTCTACGGGGTCACAAGAAGACAGACACGACTGAACAACACTCACTCACTCACTTAACCAGAGCTTTACCTCTGTATATTATTATTATTAGTTTAATTTTTTTCCAGTGACCATCATGGCCCCATGGTTCTCTCTAAAGTAAAAGTTGCACTTACCTTTTCTGTTTACGCTTTGTTGTTGATTCAGCACCTACTGGGTAAGAGAAACTGTTGTATCTATAGGAGACACAGAGATAAGTAAAGTCCCTGACTTTAGGGAATTCACAGTTCAGTGAGGATGTGGGGCATACCTAAGTGCCAAATGCATGTTATGCCTATTGGTGTTTGGAGAAAGAATAACCACGTCTAAGGTAGCTATGAATGGGAGCTGGTAACTCTAAGACATCATATTGATCACAGATTTTAATCTCACTAATGACATATTTCCATACATTTTTTTCATGTTTCTTTACTAGTGTTTCAGAAATAGCTCAGCATATGTCCCCTATCTAAAAGTTTACTTGAGATATCCATCATATGAAAGTTTCATCTTCTAAAAAAGACCATAATAATAGCTGCTCAGTACAAGCTGGCATTTACTCCTTAGTCAATCCAGCTTCTTTATTGTGTAAAGAAACTCAAAGTCAAGGAGTTTAAATTCAGTCCTGTATGGCCAAAGAATGCCAGGAAACTAGCTAAAGAATATTTCCCTTAACATATCAAATTTACCAACAGTTTTTGCTTCTTCCCACCTCCAAATTTATTTTTAAAACATTGTGCAAGTACAGTGATTTACTGTACACAAAGGTGTAGCATAAACTGTGAAGAACCAAATCAACTGTGTGATTCAATGGGATTATAATGCACAGAAAAACTAATTAAAGCCAAGGGAACCAAAAACAAGCAGTATAAGGAAACAGCTTCCCCAGAGTCAGAGCGGCAAAGACACTATTGATACTTAATATTTGGGCTTTTTTTTTTTTTTTGCTGTTATTTTCCTCTTATAAAAGAAGGCTTATTTAATGCTATTTCAGCCCTTGCAGGGTTTATAAACCAGGGAAATGCAGATCTTTTATGGGAGTAGAAAGTAGATGCATAGAAGAAAAATTTGAACAGTGTGCCACCTAACATGCACCATTTGTAATGAATTGCCTGCAGGGTCTCAATATGTTGCTGAGAAATGTGGACAAGACAGATAGCAGTAGGTCCTAATTTAAGGCAAGTGTAAGTTTAAGACAAAGCCCCTGAATTGTGGCAACCTTATTCCAACAAAATGCATTATTTTGGTGGAGATAGTTGTACTATCTCAAGATTTCAGTTGTGGTAAACTATTGCATTTGACCTCTCTGTATTTTTTTTTTAATAGAATCAAAACTTTGAACAAGGTACCCAATAAGGGACAAACTCATCTCTAAAACTGATCGTGAAACATCAATCCTGCAGCCAAGTTATTCTCTCTTTTGGTATCTTGATGATACTTAAACATAGCCTTCAGTTCAGTTCAGTTCAGTTGCTCAGTTGTGTCCGACTCTTTGCGACCCCATGAACTGCAGCACGCCAGGCCTCCCTGTCCACCACCAACTCCCCAAGTTCACTCAAACTCACATCCATCGAGTCGATGATGCCATTCAGCCATCTCATCCTCTGTCGTCCCCTTCTCCTCCTGCCCCCAATCCCTCCCAGTGTCAGAGTCTTTTCCAATGAGTCAACTCTTCACATGAGGTGGCCAAAGTACTGGACTTTCAGCTTTGGCATCATTTCTTCCAAAGAACACCCAGGACTGATCTCCTTTAGAATGGACTGGTTGGATCTCCTTGCAGTCCAAGGGACTCTCAAGAGTCTTCTTCAACACCACAGTTCAAAAGCATAATTCTTCGGCGCTCAGCTTTCTTCACAATCCAACTCTCACATCCATACGTGACTATTGTAAAAACCATAGCCTTGACTAGATGGACCTTCGTTGGTAAAGTAATGTCTCTGCTTTTGAATATGCTGTCTAGGTTGGTCATAACTTTCCTTCCAAGGAGAAAGTATCTTTTAATTTCATGGCTGCAATCACCATCTGCAGTGATTTACACAGCCTTGGTGAATGGGAAACAACCATGGACTCTTCATGGGGTGCTTTTAGAAAATTTTATTCTGTTTTTTATAGAACATGCACAAGCTTTAGGTTCTGCAAACAACTGACCTGCCTCCATTCTAAAGCTGGACTTTTATTTCCTTACATTGATTTCTTGATCTTAACTCTTTAAAGAGCCTTGAATGTTTTTAAGTAGCTGAAGTCCTTGCCTGCCCCTCTTTTTGTGAAAATCAGGCTGATTTCACATTCATTCCAACTTCATCAACTTTAAGACACCTCCCCTCTGGAGTAGCTCACAGCCTTACACATGTGGTCTCCCCTTTCCTATTTCATCTTCTCTCATTTCTTTTCATCTCCTGGTCATAAGAAAGTGGTATCCTCTCCTTGGAATTTCTGAATTTCCTGTTTAATAAGAGCTTGTAGTTTCCATCCATCACTATAAATTTCTATCATTATTGTTTACCAGTTCTGCAACCTGGATTCTCTCAGTGCAGTCATAGTAATAGTTTAAACCACTATCAACATGGATCACATATAATTATACATGAATATATTCACAGAACTGTATGCATGCCTATAATTTCATATGGGTTCTGCAGATATTCCTGGGGTTTTGTTATATATTCCTCGGTTCTGCTGACATTCTTGCTTTTTCTGTATTAAGATGTGCCATCTTAATACATCATGATGTAAAATCAGAGCTTAAAGGAAATACCACCATCTCTAATGAAAAGTGAAAGTTGCTCAGCTGTGTCCAACTTTTTGAAACCCCATGGACTGTAGCCCACCAGGATCCTCTGTCCATGGAATTCTCTAGGCAAGAATACTGGAGTATGTAGCCATTCCCTTCTCCAGGGGATCTTTCCGACCAAGGGATTGAACACCGGTCTCCCGCATTGCAGGCAGATTCTTTACTGTCTGAACCACCAGGGAAGCCCCTGGAGAGAGTCAAAAAAACATTCTCAGACTTGGAAACAATCTTCTAAAAAGAGTGTTCTCCCAGAAGGATGAAGAAGATCTATTGTTGTTGGACACATTTTGTGTGACACATTTCTAAGGTCAATATCACAGACCTGGGTTGATTTTTTTAAAAAATATAAGTATACAATATTAATATAAGACTCCAGATTTCTTAAATAAAATGAACACATGCATGCCTTGAAGATAGCTTTTCCCTGCCAGCTAGAGGAGGCTACAAGGCAAGCTTCAGCCTTATGAATAGAGCTGGGTAAAGATATCTTCCTGATTCACATGTACCACGCTATGTACGCACTTCTTTGTTTAACTATTCATTTCCATTTGTTCCTAATTTCTGCCTATAAACACAGGGTACATAGGATCTGATGGGAAACTTTGTTTCTGATCAACTACAAAGAAGTTTTCCAGCATCTGTTGAGCTCAGCTAGTAAGCACGATTTATAAAACAGTGAATGACTAACCCCTGTAACCATTTTAATGACCCTAAAATAAAGTGCTTAGAGCAACATCTGTCCGAGCAGCTGGGTTCTCTGCATGAGTGGGCAGAGCGACACACTGGGACAAATTCTGTTCTCCCTTTTGACAGAAACAATTGCAGCAGATCATTTTTATCGTAATCAATTTAGGTACAGTTTCTTGGAGACCATCTGTGTAGTGTTCATAGATTGTGCTTAAGAATTTAAATGTGTATATTTTTGGTCGCTTGATGTAGCATCTGCTAATGGCCACATAAGTTCCACTTTTTATGCAGAAAGCTGTTTCCTTGTAAAGGGATTAGTAGAATGACTACTTGATTTTATCCTTTTAACTACCCAGTAAGCTTCTGCCATTTGAATGACATCCATCACAGAGTGTTAGAATAACACTCTGTGGAATAAATGGTTCAATACATTAAACCTGGAGTTAAAGTTGTAAGACAAAGATTTGGTAAAACATTTTGTGTTTCTGTCTTTAGAACATCAACACAGTTAATATGGTCGTGTATAAGCAACTATAACTAAGGAAAAGTAGCTTTTGATAATGCTTTTTCATCCATTTTTATCCAGTTTCTATTAACTCATGGCTTTACAGCTGTTAGTTAAATAATCACACTCAGAAATCGAATATCTAAAGCAACTGGCATTAACTTTAGCTTTGAGAATAATTTTGGAATCGTATTACAAGATAATTGCTTTTAAAATACTTGATGATAAAAATGGAATGTCTTTGGTGTAGAAATAAAGGATTTGCCTGAAAAAATGCTATCAACTATATTTTGGGGGGGGGAGTACATTCTGTAATATAACTGAATCTTAATAACACATTTTGAGTAGAGAGATTCCTTGTCTTGAGTTTTCCTAATGCATTTAGCAAATATGGCATTATCTGGATAATCAAAGATATCTGAGTATGTTAAGATATTCATGGTTTGAAAAGAAAGATTTTATTTTTCTCTAGTAACAGACATTTCTAGACTTTCCTCTATTCACATGTTTTGAGAACCCACAAATCTAAGTGGTTAAGTAAATCAAGTAAAAATTCAAATTCTATGAGATTATAATACACAGAAGGTTACATCATTTTTATTTTCATAAATACTAAAGTAGAAGTTTAGGATCAGTGTGGGTTTTGCATTCATCCCTATAAACACACGTTTAGTGCATAGTAGGTAGAAGAACTGAGGTTACAAGGTGCATGAGAAGTAGTCCTAAGTAGGAAGGGCCCCCTGGATTAGTGGGAAGGAACTGGAGTCATTTCCTCCAAGTTCTCAAGATGCTATTATAGACATAACTCAATTTGGTACAAACCTTGAGTAGTTTGTTCAGCAATCAACCTGGTCAGTATCCATGTATTTCCCTATTGTTCCCCTGTGGTCACCAATCTCGTTTGTAAAAAAAGAGTAAGCCGTGAATTGCTTGTAATAGTATGCAGGTGAGTCTAATCATCAATCATTATTTAATAAATGGGTTGCATGGCTTTGAATTAGTTAATTGAGGCACTAATAAAATTTGAAATTAGAACTGCTTATAGAAATGTTTCATTGTTCATCACTGTCCCTGAAATTTGCAAATTGTTTACTCAAAAAGGCATGAAAATAGAAAAAGAAATACAGTGGTTATGCAGGTTTGCATTCATAATAAGCATACTAAAGGTGATGGGATAAATTTCCTAATGAAGTTTCTGCTATAGATAATTCAAGAATATTTCAGGAACTATATCAGCAAAATTAATTTATGATAACTTCTAAAAGTGGCAGGAGGTGAGATACTTAAAGCATGTGCCATTTTTGGCTCCCTGGTCTACAGAAGTTCTTTCTACCCTAACTATCAATCAGCTAAATTATCTTCAAACTTAATTAGATGAAAGAATTTGGTACTATGATTCTATGTGCTGGAAGATGTCCAGACTATTAGAAACGTCATTTCAATAATACCCTTTCATGCCATCTGTAAGAATCACACCAAACAGACTTAATGCAGATGAACATAATACAAAGCAGAATTTACAGCCAAAAAGAGGAACACACACACACACACACACACACACATACACACACTCCTCAAGCCTCATATAGGTACAAAAATACACATACAAGTCATATAGAAGGTTGTGATGCAGAAGCAGAGGAGAAAATTGAAGACTTCCTCCATTTTGAGACCCACATTCCTCCAAAAACAGCTTTGTACATTAAGCTTCCAATTACCTACTTTTTTCCCTCTCAAACTGTCTCTTAGGATGGGGTCCTTTGGGAAAGCATATTTTTTCATTTAGATGTGTGTGTGTGTGTGTGTGTGTGTGTGTGTGTATACATGCCTGTGTCTATGTGGTTTTGAGAGTGTAATGTCAGTACTCAGCCATAGGTTAATGAGGTTTTTCTTTTTTCAGGCACTTAAATCAGAGGTTGTTTTGTGTTTTTGTAGAAGATACATGCTGGTTACTCTCTCAGGCTTGATTATCCAGCATCTTTTAGGGTGCAGAAGGTGAAAAATATAATGTATATAATGTATGTACACATGTACCAAGATTCCAAGATAAAAAGACATGGCCACTGAGGAGGTTCAGGCTGAGGAATTCCAGGGAGGGAAAGATTCTTTTCTATTGGAGGATTGGAAAGTTTTCTTATGAAAGTGGTGGCATTTTGGGAAGTCTTCCCTTGGCAAAGTACCATTTTATTTGAGATATGCATGCTGGATAATTTTGGAATTGCAGGTTAACAGAAAACACAAGCAAAAGCTCATAGTTGTTATATTTTCTTGCCTGAATTTCAAGAGCCCTTGAGATGGCCATGTTCATGACTTTTAACTGCTCATAACAAAGCACCAAATAGATTCAGGGAAAGTGAAAGTGAAAGTCATTCAGTCGTGTCTAGCTCTTTGCAACCCCATGGACTATACAGTCCATGGAATTCTCCAGGCCAGAATACTGGAGTGAGTAGCCTTTCCCTTCTCCAGAGGATCTTCCCAACCCAGGGATCGAACCCAGCTCTCCCACATTGCAGGCAGATTCTTTACCAACTGAGCCACAAGGGAAGCCCAAGAATACTGGAATGGGTAGCCTATCCCTTCTCCAGCAGATCTTCCCAACCCAGGAATCAAACTGGGGCCTCCTGCATTGCAGGCAGATTCTTTACCAACTAAGCTATGAGGGAAGCTAGACTCAGGGGGTACAGTCCAACTAGAGGTCCACTGTGGGCTAGACTCACTAGATTCCTTGCTGTGCAGGGTTTGGTTTAATTCACATTGTACAAGGCTGCTGCTGCTGCTGCTCCTAAGTCATTTCAGTCATGTCTGACTCTGTGAGACCCCATAGATGGCAGCCCACCAGGCTCCCCCATCCCTGGGATTCTCCAGGCAAGAACACTGGAATGGGTTGCCATTTCCTTCTCCAGTGCATGAAAGTGAAAAGTGAAAGTGAAAGTGACCCCATGGACTGCAGCCTATCAGGCTCCTCCATCCCTGGGATTTTCCAGGCAAGAGTACTGAAGTGGGATGCCATTGCCTTCTCCTTGTACAAGGCAGTGGTCCTCAAAGTGCAATTCTTGGATAAGCAACATCAACAACACCTGGGAATTTTTTAGAAATGCAAATCTCTGGGCCTCACATTTGAGGATCCTAGCATGAAGCAAGGATAATTAAACCTACTTTGAGCTGGTGGCACTTCTCCACTTGAGCTTTCTTCCTGGTGAAGTACTCAGCTGGGTTTTTCAGTCTTTCTTGTGATTCCGCAGAGAACTTTGGTAGGTGTTCATCAATGACTTTATTTTTAGGGAACTTTTGGTAGTTACTCTTGCTAATGATTTGTCTGCTTCTTTGCTTTACAAAATCACACACAGTTGAATCCTGTGGACTCATTCATGCCTGGAGGCCAGCAGCCCCTTTTTTGCTCTTCTGAGCTCTTCACACACCAAACTTCAAGTACAACAGGGTAGGAGAGAGGGGTGTCTGGGACAGTCATTCCCAAGCAGATGTGACTCACAGGTTCTTTTCAGAATATGTGGATCATGAAAGCTCTTTACAGTCATACCTCTTCAAGTCATCTACGGTATCCTTGGTTTCATCTCTAAGTCATGTCCAACTCTTTGCAACCCCATGGACTCTTCTGTCCATGGAATATCCCAGGCAAGAAGATCAAGAAAACTGGATCCTTCTCCAGAGGATCCTTAGAAGATGGTTGCTTTGTGTGGTGTAGTTGGGTGAGATCAGTGGCTCTTTCAGTCCTGTTAGAGACCAAAGGATGCATTTATGCAGCTGTACATTGATCTGAAGACTACTTTTTTAATTAATTTTTTTACTGAAGATAATTGCTTTAAAGACTTTTGTTCTTCTCTGTCAAACCTCAACATGAATCAACTATAGGTATACATATATCCCCTCCCTTTTGAACCTCTCTCCCATCTCCCTCCCCATCCCATCCCTCTAGGTTGATACAGAGCCCCTGCTTGAGTTCCCTGAGACATACAGCAAATTCCCATTGGCTATCTATTTTACATATGGTAATGAAAGTTTCCGTGTTACTTTTTTCATACATCTCACCCTCTCCTTCCTTCTCCCCATGTCCATAAGTCTACTCTCTGTGTCTGTTTCTCCATTGCTGCCCTGTAAATAAATTCTTCAGTACCGTTTTTCTAGATTCCATATATATGTGTTAGAATATGATATTTATCTTTCTCTTTCTGACTTTCTTCACTCTGTATAATAGGTTCTAGGTTCATCTACCTCATTAGAGCTGACACAAATGTGTTCCTTTTTATGGCTGAGTAAATTCTTTATCTTTATAAATTCTATATATTTATCTTTACATATTCTTTATCTATTCATCTGTTGATGAACATCTAGCTTGCTTCCATGTTCTAGCTGTTGTAAACAGTGCTGCAATGAACAATGGAATACATGTGTCTTTTTCAATTTTGGTTTCCTTGGGGTATATGCATAGGTTGGATTGCTGGGTCATATGGAGGTTTTATTACGAGTTTTTTAAGGAATCTCCATACTGTCTTCCATAGTGGCTGTATCAATTTACATTCTCACTGACAGTGCAAGAGGGTTCCCTTTTCTCCACACCCTCTCCAGCATTTACTGTTTGTAGACATTTTGAAGATTGCCATTCTGACCTTTTTGCCATGATCTTTGTTTTCTGAATGTTGAGTTTTAAGCCAACTTTTTTGCCAACATCCACTGGTTCATTAAAAAAGCAAGAGAGTTCCAGAAAAACATCTATTTCTGCTTTATTGACTATGCCAAAGCCTTTGTCTGTGTGGATGACAATAAACTGGAAAATTCTGAGAGATGGGAATACCAGACCACCTGACCTGCCTCTTGAGAAACCTGTATGCAGGTCAGGAAGCAACAGTTAGAACTGGACATGGAACAACAGACTGGTTCCAAATAGGAAAAGGACTACATCAAGGCTGTATATTGTCACTCTGTTTATTTAACTTCTATGCAGAGTACATCATGAGAAATGCTGGGCTGGAAGAAGCACAAGCTGGAATCAAGATTGCTGGGAGAAATATCAATCACCTTTGATATGCAGATGACACCACCCTTATGGCAGAAAGTGAAGAACTAAAAAGCCTCTTGATGAAAGTGAAAGAGGAGAGTGGAAAAGTTGGCTTAAAGCTCAACATTCAGAAAACAAAGATCATGGCATCTGGTCCCATCAGTTCATGGGAAATAGATGGAGGAAGAGTGGAAACAGTGTCAGACTTTATTTTTGGGGGCTCCAAAATCACTGCAGATGGTGACTGCAGCCATGAAATTAAAAGATGCTTACTCCTTGGAAGAAAAGTTACGACCAACCTAGATAACATATTGAAAAGGAGAGATATTACTTTGCCAACTAAGGTCCGTCTAGTCAAGGCTATGGTTTTTCCAGTGGTCATGTATGGATGTGAGAGTTGGACTGTGAAGAAAGATATAGTGCTGAAGAATTGATGCTTTTGAACTGTGGTGTTTGAGAAGACTCTTGAGAATCCCTTGGACTGCAAGGAGATCCAACCAGTCCATTCTAAAGGAGATCAGCCCTGGGTGCTCTTTGGAAGGAATGATGCTGAAACTGAAACTCCAGTACTTTGGCCACCTCATGTGAAGAGTTGACTCATTGGAAAAAGACTGATGCTGGGAGGGATTGGGAGCAGGAGGAGAAGGGGACGACAGAGGATGAGATGGCTGGATGGCATCACCGACTCGGTGGACGTGAGTTTGAGTGAACTCCACGAGATGGTGATGGACAGGGAGGCCTGGCGTGCTGCGATTCATGGGGTCACAGAGTTGGACATGACTGAGCGATTGAACTGAACTGAACTGATCTGAATTCTAACCGGTGTGAAGTGATATCTCATTGTAGTTTTGATTTGCATTTCTCTAATAATGATGTGAGGAACTGACTCATTACAGAAGACCCTGATGCTGAGAAAGACTGCAGACAGGAGGACAAGGGGATGGCAGAGGACAAGATGGTTGGATGGCATCACCAACTCAATGGACATGAGTTTGAGTAGGCTCTTGGAGTTGGTGGATGGACAGGGAAGTCTGGCGTTCGGCAGTCCATGGGATTGCAAAGGGTCAGACATGACTGAGTGACTGAACCAAACTGAAATGAATAATGAGCGGTGTTGAGCATGTTTTCATGAGCTTGTTAGCCATCCGCTCGTCTCCTTTGGAGAAATGTCTGTTTAGGTCTTTTCCTCACTTTTTGATTGGATTGGTTTTCTGGTATTGAGTTGTATGAGCTACTTGTATATTTTAGAAATTAATCCTTTGTCAGTTGTTTCATTTGTTATTATTTTCTCCCATTCTGAGGGTTGTCTTTTCACCTTGCTTATAGTTTCCTTTGCTGTGCAAAAATCAGGTCCCACTTGTTTACTTTTGTTTTCATTTCTGCTACTCTAAGAGGTGGGTCATAGAGGATCTTACTTCGATTTGTCCTTGAAGTTTCTGTCTATGTTTTCCTCTAGGTGTTTTATAGTTTCTAGTCTTACATTTAAGTGTTTAATCCATTTTAAGTTTATCTTTGTGTATGGTATTAATACGGAGAAGGCAATGGCAACTCACTCCAGTGTTCTTGCCTGGAGAATCCCAGGGAAGGAGGAGCCTGGTGGGCTGCTGTCTATGGGGTCGCACAGAGTCAGACATGATTGAAATGACTTAGCAGCAGCAGCAGCAACATGGTGTTAGTAAGTGTTCTGGTTTCATTCTTTTACATGTAGCTGTCTGTCCAGTTTTCCCAGCAGTCTAAGGGCCCATTGCTCTCTCTATGGTTCTCCCACGGACCTCTGGTGCCCATGCCTTTTGGGACCAGCCCTAATCACCATGAATGTAAGTTACTGGTGGGATTTTAACTCCAGCTGAAATCAAAGAATCTTAGTGTTTCCACAGCCATCCTGGAGACTAGAAGGGGAGGGAAGTTCTCCAAGGTCACTGAGTGGGAAAGTGCATTTCAGAACTCCTGCCCAACATGCCATTCCTGCCAACAGAGGCTGTGCTGATAGTGACCAGTGAGGGACACAGTTGCTTCCAAGAGCAGGCCGGTGACAGCACTGAGCATGTCACGAGTGGGTTGGTGGCGGGGTGGGGGGGGGGAAGGTTGGGAGTGTCTGTCCACCTAAAGCAAGTGCCAACCAGTCATTGCCATATGAAAACCTGGGCCCAGTGTTGGTGGATTGGACTTTCTAATGTGAAAACTCCCAATTTTTAGAAGTTGCCTCAAATGAAAAATGATCATGTGAGATAAACAAACATGTTTATAGGTCTGAAGGGGGCCATGGGCCACCAGTTTGAAAGCTCCACCGTTTCCAGTGAAGTCGTGCCCCACACTGATTTTTCTCATTTTTTTCTCAGTTCACTTAGTTTGAAGTCATCCCTTTTCCAGCCCTCCCGCCTAGAGCAACATCTGCTCTTATCTCTCTGACCTACTTTTGTTCCTGCCATTCTTTTGCCTGTTATGTATAATTGTCTCTCCCATATCCAGTTCAATTCAAATGTCTTTCAAGATTGAAGTCAAGTCACACCGCCACCATGCAGCCTTCCTTGGCAGCCCTAGCTAGCCAGGATGGCTGGCACCATTAATGAGCAAGGCATTTGGTGAACAAGCACATTTAGTGCTCAGCTAACAGTCTATGGTGGGCAGTGGGCATACTCAATTCTGGTTGATTCTAATTTGCCAGAATGGAAAATGGTGGAGGTGGTTAATGATGACTTATTCAAGGGCATGTTTTGAGTAATCAGCTTATAATTGATTTTTTTTTAAAGCTAGGAGGGGGATTATATTTACTTTTTTTCCACAAAGGAAAGATGAAGAGTATTTCATGGAATAGATGGTCCATGGATACACATAACCACCAGCAATCTGCTAGTCCACAGACTGCCAATGAGTGTGCATTTCTGCTACATCTCTTTACGTTTGGTAACTTACCATATTAAGGGTTCTTGTGAAGCATAGTGCATGCGTGAAATGGTCCAGAAAAAGGAAATGGGGTCATTATGGCCAACATTGTTGTTGATCTTCTCTCTGTGTCCAGATATTTGCTGATGACTATGGTCAGAGCAGACTTAGATGAACACAAATGGGGCATGGAAGGCTTGGCCTGTTCTGCATGAGCGATGAGATGGGAGAACCATGACTGTATCAGCAGTCTTTGAAATATTTTCCTCCTTTCTGAGTCTCAGGATTCAGCCTAATTATAGAATACCAAAAGCTAAATAATAGTTATTGCACATAAATTTTTATCATGCTACTAAATGATCAAAAAAAAAATTAAAGAACACAAACATCCACATCTATAAGGTAAAATACTGTGTATGTAGCCATTAAAAATGTTTTACAGTCCACATTGGACTAGCATGGAGGTTGAGTTCATTTTATACTAATAAAATAATTCATTTCTTTTTCCTTTCAATTAAGCATATGTTTATTGAAATCTACCATATACAAGGCATCATGTTAAATGCATATAATTGACCTTGTGTATATGTAAAACATTATAAAATTTTGCTACTCTCATGAAGGTTTCTTTTTTTGGTAATTAATTTATTTATTTTAATTGGAGGCTAATTACTTTACAGCATTGTAGTGGTTTTTGCCATACACTCACATGAATCAACCATGGCTGTACATGTGTCCCCCCATCCTGAACCACCCTCCCACCTCCCTCCCCATTCTCATGAGCTTTTGAAAATCTTCATCATGTTTTTCAAGTAGTTTTGAGGAATTACACTGTATATCTGCATGTATTTTTCATTTACTTTAACATTTCATGATACTTAAAATAGTTGGTTTTAGGTTTCTTCTGTAGGTTTTTTGTATGGAAAGTTCCCCCTTAAGAAATAATTTGGCTTCTTGGATAATAAAAGGCAATATTTTTTATTTCTATTTAATGTGTGTTGTTTGACAAGAAATTGACAATGATATAATATAATTTGGGGAACAAAGGGTATTTTGTCTATCATCTGGTTATAGTGGGAGTGTTTTACTATTATTCAGTTTTAATGGTGAGAAAACAGAGAAGTGTGGACAAATTTAGGAAATATTTTGGAGGTGGATTCTATAGGACATGTGGATAGTTCAGATGGCTCAGGAAATCACTTCTAAGTGTATATCTTGAGCAACTCTCTAAATGGTGAAAATGTTTGAGATATCTTTAGGACACCCAAGATAAAATATCAAAGAAGCAGTTGGCTTTATAAGTATGAGTGAATGAAAATCGTTCAGTCGAGTCCTACTCTTTGTGACCCCATGGACAATACAGTCCATGGAATTCTCTATGCCAGAATACTGGAGTGGTTAGCCTTTCCCTTCTCCAGGGGATCTTCCCAATCCAGGGACTGAACCCAGGTCTCCTGCATTGCAGGCAGATTCTTCACCAATTGAGCCACCAGGGAAGCCAAGCTTTGTACGTATAAATGTAGAAAATATCAGTTGATGTCACTAGTTCCATATCTGGTGCCTGAACCTAAGGAATATGTGAGATGACATCTGCAAAGAATGTGACATAAACTATTAGACAAAAGGGAAAATAGTTTAGGAAAGAGCACCAGAGTTTTCCAAAATTTAATACTTGGGAAGAATGGAGGGAAATGTGAAATTTCTCATTTATCTATCTAGCTATCTCTATATATATGTATATGAAAGTGAAAAGTGAAAGTGAAGTCGCTCAGTGGTGTCTGACTCTTGGCGACCCCATGGACTGTAGCCTACCAGGCTCCTCTGTTCATGGGATTTTCCAGGCAATAGTGCTGGAATGGACTTCCATTTCCTTCTCCAGGGGATCTTCCCAACCCACGGATTGAACCCGGGTCTCCTGCATTGTAGACAGACGCTTTACTGTCTCAGCCACCAGGGAAGTCCATATATGTGTATATATATATATAATATGTACACATAGATTATATTGTAAAGATCATACATAATGTGTATCAGTTCAGTTCAATTCAGTGGCGCAGTCGTGTCTGACTCTTTGCGACCACATGAACTACAGCACGCCAGGCCTCCCTGTCCATCACCAACTCCTGGAGTTCACTTAGACTCGTGTCCATTGAGTCAGTGATGCCATCCAGCCATCTCATCCTCTGTCGTCCCCTTCTCCTCCTGCCCCCAATCCCTCCCAGCATCAAAGTCTTTTCCAGAGTCAACTCTTCGCATGAGGTGGCCAAAGTATTGGAGGTTCAGCTTTAGCATCAGTCCTTTCAATGAACACCCAGGACTGATCTCCTTCAGAATGGACTGGTTGGATCTCATTGCAGTCCAAGGGACTCTCAAGAGTCTTCTCCAACACCACAGTTCATGAATTCTTTGGTGCTCAGCCTTCTTCACAGTCCAACTCTCACATCCATACATGACCACTGGAAAAACCATTAGTACTAGTCAAAAACTAGTATTGACTAGATGGACCTTAGTCAGCAAAGCAATTTCTCTGCTTTTGAATATGCTATCTAGGTTGGTCATAACTTTTCTTCCAAGGAGTAAGTATCTTTTAATTTCATGGCTGCAGTCACCATCTGCAGTGATTTTGGAGCCCAAAAAAATAAAGTCTGACACTGTTTCACTGTTTTTCCATCTATTTCCCATGAAGTGATGGGACCAGATGCCATGATCTTCATTTTCTGAATGTTGAGCTTTAAGCAAACTTTTTCACTCTCCTCTTTCACTTTCATCAAGAGGCTTTTTAGTTCCTCTTCACTTTCTGCCATAAGGGTGGTGTCATCTGCATATCTGAGGTTATTGATATTTCTCCCAGCAATCTTGATTCCAGCTTGTGTTTCTTCCAGTCCAGTGTTTCTCATGATGTACTCTGCATATAAGTTAAATATGCAGGGTAACAAATACACCCCTTTATACATTACTCTAATGGTGCATACCTCTCATTATTTTCTCTTTTTCTTTTTACATGTCTATGTTTGTACTAGAATGTAACTCAGTGGATGGCATCTTTCCTGCCACTATATTCACAGTGTTGGTTAGTTGGATGCTGAATAAATGATGGATAAATGATTGAATTAATGAATAAAAGAGAGTGCTATATAAAGCCCTAGGAAGTATTATTGGTTAGTGCTATGGACTACATTTTTGTTTTCCTCTCAAGTTCATGCATTGGAAGCCTAACCAACAATGTGATTACATTTAGAGTTGGAACCTTTGGGAAGTATTAGGTTATGAGAATAAAGCTTATGAGTAAGTTAATTCTCTCATTAAAAAATGAGGAGATAAGGGATCTCTCTCTCTCTCTTTATTTCTCTGCTTTCTACTGTGTGAAAATGCAAGAAGAAGATGGTCATCTGCAAACCAGAACATGAGTCCTACGTAAAGACAAAATTTACAGATGCTTTGATCTTGGCCTTTCCAGCCTTCAGAACTGTGAGAAGTAACTTTTTGAAGTCTAAATCACCCATTCTATTATATTTTTGTTACAGTATCCTGGACTGATTAAGTTCAGTTCAGTTCAGTCACTCAGTCATGTCCAACTCTGCGACCCCATGAATTGCAGCACGCCAGGCCTCCCTGTCCATCACCAACTCCCGGAGTTCACTCAGATTCATGTCCATCGAGTCAGTGATGCCATCTAGCCATCTCATCCTCTGTCGTCCCCTTCTCCTCCTGCCCCTAATCCCTCCCAGCATCAAAGTCTTCTCCAATGAGTCAACTCTTTGCATAAGGTGGCCAAAGTTCTGGACTTTCAGCTTTAGCATCATTCCTTCCAAAGAAATCCCAGGACTGATCTCCTTCAGGATGGACTGGTTGGATCTCCTTGCAGTCCAAGGGACTCTCAAGAGTCTTCTCCAACACCACAATTCAAAAGCATCAATTCTTTGGTGCTCAGCCTTCTTCACAGTCCAACTCTCACATCCATATATGACTACTGTAAAAACCATAGCCTGGACTAGATGGACCTTAGTCGGCAAAGTAATGTCTCTGCTTTTGAATATGCTATCTAGGTTGGTCATAACTTTTCTTCCAAGGAGTAAGTATCTTTTAATTTCATGGCTGCAGTCACCATCTGCAGTGATTTTGGAGCCCCCAAAAAGTAAAGTCTGACACTGTTTCCACTGTTTCCCCAACTATTTCCCATGAAGTGATGGGACCAGATACCATGATCTTCGTTTTCTGAATGTTGAGCTTTAAGCCAACTTTTTCACTCTCCTCTTTCACTTTCATCAAGAGGCTTTTTAGTTCCTCTTCACTTTCTGCCATAAGGGTGGTGTCATCTGCATATCTGAGGTTATTGATATTTCTCCCAGCAATCTTGATTCCAGCTTGTGTTTCTTCCAGTCCAGCATTTCTCATGATGTACTCTGCATATAAGTTAAATAAGCAGGGTGACAGTATACAGCCTTGACATACTCATTTTTAAGTAGTATATAAAAACATCTTCTTGGACTTCCCAGGTTGTGCTGGTGGTAAAGAATCTGCCTGCAATGCAGGAAACACAGGAGATGTGGATCCAATCCTTGGGTCGGGAAGATCCCCTGGAGGAGGAAATGGCAACCCACTCCAGTATTCTTGTCTGGAAAATCACTATGTACAGAGGAGCCTGGTGGGCTACAGTACGTGGGGTCACAGAGAGTTGGACACGACTGAGGTGATTTAGCATGCATGCATGCACTAAGACTTTCTTAACCAAGAAGTTATTTTCCTATAAATACAACCAGCATTCAACTTAAGAATAACCACCACTGTAGTTTACTATATTTTATAATATAGTAAACGATTGCCTTTAAATGATAAAGGCAATATGGTCACTTTACAGAAGAAATAAAACCATTTGGAGAAAATCATAATTTATTTAAAGAAGTATTGATAGAAGTCCAAAGGTAGAAGATAATCTCCTTAATCTGATAAAGCATAACAACTCAAAATATGTGTCAAATCTTACACACACTGGTAAAATTTTAAAACATTCTCATTTAAATTAAGATCAAAAGAAAGCTCTGATTTCATCACTAAAATTCAGTAGTCATAGCCAATGAAATAAAACCAGAAAATGCAAAAAGAGTTATTAGAAGAGACAAAATTATACTAATCCACAGACAAAATTATTTTCCACATAAAAAGTTTAGTAAAATTTAGAGATTATGAGAACTAAAATATAGAATACAGTAGGATATTGGGTGATATAGTCAATATAGGATACAGTCAATTTCTAAAATCAGTGTTTTAACTCACAATTCATAACTAATTATAAGTTATTATAGAGATTTAGGTACGACCTAAATCATATCCCTTATTACTGTACAGTGGGAGTGAGAAATAGATTTAAGGGACCAGATCTGATAAACAGAGTGCCTGATGAACTGTGGATGGAAGTTCATGACACTGTACAGGAGACAGGAATCAAGACCATCCCCAAGAAAAACAAATGCAAAAAAGAAAACTGGCTGTCTGAGGAGGCATTACAAATAGATGTGAAAGGAGGGAAGCAAAAAGCAAAGGAGGAAAGGAAAGATATACCCATTTGAATACAGAGTTCCAAAGAATAGCAAGGAGAAATAATAAAGCCTTGCTCAGTGATCAATGCAAAGAAATAGAAGAAAACAATCAATTGGAAAAATTAGAGATGTCTTTGAGAGTCAGGCACAACTGAGCGACTTCACTTTCAATTTCACTTTCTTGCTTTGGAGAAGGAAATGGCAACCCACTCCAGTGTTCTTGCCTGGAGAATCCCAGGGACAGAGGAGCCTGGTAGGCTGCCGTCTATGGGGTCGCACAGAGTCGGACAAGACTGAAGCGACTTAGCAGCAGCAGCAGCATAGTACTTTGTTATAATATCTTACGTAATTATTGTTTTAAAGTTGAGGTAACATTGTTTCTCAGGAGAAGGGGATGACAGAGGATGAGCTGGCTGGATGGCATCACCGACTCGATGGACATGAGTTTGAGTGGACTCCGGGAGTTGGTGATGGACAGGGAGGCCTGGCGTGCTGCGATTCATGGGGTCGCAAAGAGTCGGACATGACTAAGTGACTGAACTGAATTGAACTGAACTGAATATTGTTTTTAGCATTATGTAATTTTCACATGTAAAACATACATATTTGGGGTTCTACATACATTATAGCCTGCTCACCACCAAAAGTTTAGCTTTTATTTGTCACCACACAGTAGTTTTCTTTACCCATTTTACCTTCCACACACCTTCTTTCCCTCTGTTAACCAGGAATCTGTTCTCTGTACCTATGTGTGTCATTTTCCTTTATTTTAATTTGACTTGGTTTATTTATTTATTTTGCCATACCTGGTGGCTCAGACGGTAAAGAATCTGCCTACCATGCAGGAGACCTGGATTCAACCCCTGGTTTGGGAAGATCCCAGGGAGAAGGGAATAACTACCCATTCCAGTATCCTGGCCTGGAGAATTCCATAAACCGTACAGTCCATGGGGTTGCAAAGAGTTGGATATGACTGAGTGACTTTCACTTTCACTTTCATTTATTTATTTGGCACTAGTGGTAAAGACCACTTTTCTAGTTTCCCCCACAATCAGTCTTTCCCATCAGGAAGCTTCCATAAGCCTTTAATCCTTATCCATCAGAGGGCAGACAGAATGAAAACCACAGTCACAGAAAACTAACTAAGCTGATCACAGGGATCACAGCCTGGTCTAACTCAAAGAAACTGTAAGCCATGCCATGTAGGGCCACCCAAGATGGATGGGTCATGGTGGAGAGTTCTGACAAAACATTGTCCATGGGAGAAGGGAATGACAAACCACTTCAGTATTCTTGCCTTGAGAACCCCATGAACAGTATGAAAAGGCAAAAAGATATGACACTGAAACATAAACTCTCCAGGTCAGTAGGTGCCCAAAGTGCTACTGGAGAAGAGTGGAGAAACAACTCCACAAAGAATGAAGAGACAGAGCTAAGGCAAAAGCAATTCCCAGTGGTTTATATGATTGGTGAAAGAAGTAAAGTTCAATGCTGTAAGAACAATATTGCATAGGAACCTGGAATGTTAGGTCCATGATCAAGGTAAACTGCAAGTGGTCAAACAGGAGATGGCAAGAGTGAACATTGACATTATAGAAATCAGTGAATTAAAATGGACTGGAATGGGCGAATTTAACTCAGATGACCATTTTATATATATACTGTGGCAAGAATCCCTTAGAAGAAATGGAGTAGCCATCATAGTCAACAAGAGTGCAAAATGCAATACTTGGGTGCAATTTAAAAAATGACAGAATGATATCTCTTCGTTTCCAAGGCAAACCATTCAATATGACAATAATATAAGTCTATGCCCCAAACAGTAATGCTGAAGAAGCTGAAGTTGAATAGTTCTATGAAGACCTACGAGACCTAGATTATTGTGGTCTTGACTTGCATTTCTCTAATAATAAGTGACATTGAGCATCTTTTCTTGTGTTTGTTAGCCATCCATATGTCTTCTTTGGAGAAATGTCTGTTTAGTTATTTGGCCCATTGTTTGATTGGGTCATTTATTTTTCTGGAATTGACCTTCATAAGTTGCTTGTATATTTTGGAGATTAGTTGTTTGTCAGTTGCTTCATTTGCTATTATTTTCTCCCATTCAGAAGGCTGTCTTTTCACCTTGCTTATAGTTTCCTTTGTTGTGCAGAAGCTTTTAATTTTAATTAGATCCCACTTGTTTATTTTTGCTTTTATTTCCAGTATTCTGGGAGGTGGATCATAGAGGATCCTGCTGTGATTTATGTCGGAGAGTGTTTTGCCTATGTTCTCCTCTAGGAGTTTTATAATTTCTGGTCTTACGTTTAGATCTTTAATCCATTTTGAGTTTATTTTTGTGTGTGGTGTTAGAAAGTGATCTAGTTTCATTCTTTTACAAGTGGTTGACCAGTTTTCCCAGCACCACTTGTTAAAGAGATTGTCTTTACTCCATTGTATATTCTTGCCTCCTTTGTCAAAGATAAGGTGTCCATATGTGTGTGGATTTATCTCTGGGCTTTCTATTTTGTTCCATTAATCTATATTTCTGTCTTTGTGCCAGTACCATACTGTCTTGATGACTGTGACACCAGTCAGAATGCTGCGATCCAAAAGTCTGCAAGCAATAAATGCTGGAGAGGGTGTGGAGAAAAGGGAACCCTCTTACACTATTGGTGGGAATGCAGACTAGTACAGCCACTATGGAGAACAGTGTGGAGATTCCTTAAAAAATTGCCAATAGAACTGACTTATGACCCAGCAATCCCACTGCTGGGCATACACACCGAGGAAACCAGAATAGAAAGAGGCACATGTACCCCAATGTTCATCGCAGCACTGTTTATAATAGCCAGGACATGGAAACAACCTAGATGTCCATCAGCAGATGAATGGATAAGAAAGCTGTGGTACATATACACAATGGAGTATTACTCAGCTATTAAAAAGAATACATTTGAATCTGTTCTAATGAGATGAATGAAACTGGAGCCAATTATACAAAGTGAAGTAAGCCAGAAAGAAAAACACCAATACAGTATACTAACACATATATATGGAATTTAGAAAGATGGTAATGATGACCCTGTATGCGATACAGCAAAAGAGACACAGATGTGTAGAGTGGACTTTTGGACTCTGAGGGAGAGGGAGAGGGTGGGATGATTTGGGAGAATGGCATTGAAACATGTATACTATCATGTAAGGAACAAATCGCCAGTCTATGTTCAATGCAGGATGCAGGATCCTTGGGGCTGGTGCACGGGGATGATCCACAGGGATGATGTGGGGTGGGAGGCGGGAGAGGGGTTCATGTTTGGGAGCTCATGTACACCCGTGGTGGATTCATGTCAATGTATGCCAAAACCAATACAGTATTGTAAAGTAAAATAAAGTAAAAATAAAATTTTTTTTTAAAAGAAAAGACCTAGATTAACACCAAAAAAAATGTCCTTTTAATTATTCAGGGGACTGGGATGCAAAAGTGGAAGTCAAGAAATACCTGGAGTAACAGGCAAACTTGGCCTTGGATTACAAAATGAAATAGGGCAAAGGCTAACAGAGTTTTGCCAAGAGAACACACTGGTCAAAGCAAACATCCCCTTCCAACAACACAAGAGAAGACTCTACACATGGACGTCACCAGATGGTCAATACCAAAATCAGATTGATTACATTCTTTGCAGCCAAAGGTGGAGAAGCTCTATACAGTCAGCAAAAACAAGACTGGGAGCTGACTGTGGCTCAGATCATGAACTCCTTATTGCAAAATTCAGACTTAAATTGAAGAAAGTAGCTAAAACCACTAGACCATTCAGGTATGGCCTAAACAATATCTCTTATGATTATGCAGTGGAAATGACAAATAAATTAAAGGGATTAGATCTGATAGAAAGAGACCCTGTAGAACTATGCGCAGAGATTCAGGACTTCCCTGATGGTTCACATGGAAAAAGCATCTGCCTACAATGCAGAAGACAAGGGCTCGATCCCTGGGTCAGGAAGGTCCCCTGGAGAAGGTGATGGCAACCCACTCCAGTGGTATTCTTGCCTGGAAAATTCCATGTACAGAGAGTCTGGTAGGCCACAGTCCATGGGGTTGCAAATAGTTGGGCACAACTGAGCAACTTCACTTTCTTTCTTTCATGACATTGTATAGGAGACAATAATCAAGATCATCCCCCAAAAAGAGAAATCCAAAAAGGTATAATGGTTTTCTGATGAGGGCTTACAAATTGCTGAGAAACGAAGAGAGGCTAAAGGCAAAGGAGAAAAGGAAAGATATACCCATTTGAATGCAGAGTTCCAAAGGATAGTAAGGAGAGATAAGAAAGCCTTCCTCAGAGATCAATGCAAAGAAATAGAGGAAAACAATAGAATTGGAAAGACTAGGGATCTCTTCAAGAAAATTAGAGATACCAAGGGAACATTTAATGCAAAGATGGGCCATTAAGGACAGAAAAGTTATGGACCTAACAGAAGCAGAAGGTATTAAGAAGGGGTGGCAAGAATACACAGAAGAACTGTACAAAAAAAAAAGGTCTTGAACCGTACACACACAAAAAAATCTTCATGCCTCAGATAACCACAATGCTGTGATCACTCACCTAGAGCCAGACTTCCTGGAATGTGAAGTCAAGTGGGCCTTAGGAAGCATCACTACGAACAAAGCTAGTGGAGCTGATGGAATTCCAGCTGAGATACTTCAAATCCTGGAAGATGATGCTGTGAAAGTGCTGCACTCAATATGCCAGCAAATTTGGAAAACTCAGCAGTGGCCACAGGACTGGAAAAGGGTCAGTTTTCGTTCCAATCCCAAAGAAAGGCAATGCCAAAGAATGTTCAAACTACCGCACAATTGCACTTATCTCACATGCTAGCAAAGTAATGCTCAAAATACTCCAAGCCAGGCTTCAACAGTACTTGAACTTCTAGATGCTCAAGCTGGGTTTAGAAAATACAGAGGAACCAAAGATCTAATTGCCAACATCCTTTGGATCATTGAAAAAGCAAGCGAGTTCCAACTACACCAAAGTCTTTGACTGTAGATCACAACAAACTGTGGAAAATTCTTAAAGAGATGGGAATACTTGACCACCTGACCTGCCTCCTGAGAAAACAGTATGAAAGTCAAAAAGCAACCATTAGAATTGGACATGAAACAAGACTGTTTCCATATTGGAAAAGGAATATGTCAAGGCTATATATTTTCACCCTGCCTATTTAACTCATATACAAAGTACATCATGCGAAATCCTGGGCTGGATGAAGCACAAGCTGGAATCAAGATGGCTGGGAGAAATATCAATAACCTCAGATATGCAGATGACACCACCCTTATGGCAGAAAGTGAAGAAATAAAGAGCCTCTTGATGAACGTGAAAGAGGAGAGTGAAAAAGCTGACTTAAAACTCAACATTCAGAAAATGAAGATCATGGCATCTAGGCCCATCACATCATGGCAAATAGATGGGGAAACAATGGAAACAGAGAGAGACTTTTTATTTTTTTGGACTCAAAAATCACTGCAGATGGTAACTGCAACCATGAGATTAAAAGATGCTTGCTCCTTGGAACAAAAGCTATTAAAAAGCAGAAACATTACTTTGCTGACAAAGGTCCATCTAGTCAAAGTTATGGTTTTTCCAATAGTCCTGTATGGATATGAGAATTGGACTTCAAAGAAAGCTAAGCCCCAAAGAACTGATGCTTTTGGACTGTGGTGTTGGAGAAGACTCTTGAGAGTCCTTTGGACTGCAAGGAGATCCAACCAGTTAATCCTAAAAGAAATCTGTCCTGAATATTCGCTGGAAGGACTGATGCTGAAGCTGAAACTCCAATATTTTGGCCCCCTGATATGAAGAACTGACTGATTGGAAAAACCCTGATCCTGTGAAAGATTGAAAGCGGAAGGAGAAGGGGACAACAGAGGATGAGATGGTTGAATGGCATCGGTGACTTGATGCAGATAAGTTTGAGCAAGCTCTGGGAGTTGGTGATGGACAGGGAAGCCTGGTGTGCTGCAGTCTTTGGGGTCACAGAAGTGGGGCACATCTGAGTGACTGAACTGAACAAAGTGATAAAGAATCGATCTGCCAATGCAGGAGACATAAGGGATGCAGTTTCGATCCTTAACTCAGGAAGACCCCCCGGAGGAGGAAATGGCAACCCATTCCAGTACTCTTGCCTGAAAAATTCAATGTACAGAGGAACCTGGTGGGCAACAGTCCATTGCGTCACAAAGAGTTGGACATAACTCTGCAATTCATGGGGTCACAAAGAGTCGGACACAACTGAGCAACTGAACTGAACTGAACTGAACTGAACTGAACTGAGGTACACCTAGTGAATGAGAGTCACTCAGTCATGTCTGACTCTTTGCAACCCCATGGACTATAGCCAGCTAGGCTCCTCTGTCCATGGAATTCTCCAGGCAAGAATACTGGAGTGGGTTTCCATGACCTTCTCCATGGGATCTTACCAATTCAAGGATCAAACCCAGGTCTCCTGCGCTGCATGTGGATTCTTTACTGTCTTATCCACCAGGGAGGCCTGAGTACACCTAGTATTGGCCTTTTTCCATCTAATTTATTTGACTTAGCATTATCAAGTTTTATCTACATTGTCACAAATGGCAAGATTTTATTATTTTTGGCTAATATTCTATTGTGAAGGTATATGCATATACGCACCATTCTCATCCATTAGTATGCACTTAAGTTGTTTTTGTACTTTGGGTGTTATAAATAACATGTTGATGAGCATAGAGATACATTCAATTTTTCAAAGAGGTGCTTTTGCATTCTTTGGGTACATGTCTAGAAGTAGAATACCTTGATCATTTGGTAGTTTTACTCTTAATTTTTTTTAAAGAATCTCCATACTGTTATCCATAGTGACCATACCAATTAACATTCCCACCAACAGTGTATGAGAGTTCACCTTTCTCCACATCTTCTTCAATATTTGTTATTTCTTGCCTTTTTGATCGTAGCCATTCTGTCATGAAGTGATGTTTCACAGTAGTTTTAATTGACTTTTCCCTAATAATGAATTATGTTGAACATATTTTCATGTGACTATTGGCCATCTGTATGTCTTTGGAAAAATGTCTGTTCAGATCCTCTACCCATTTTTAATCAAGTTGTCTGTTCTTTTTTGTTGTTATTGTTGAGTTGTATGAGTTCATTATATATTCTGGAGAACTGCTAAGTAAATACATGATTTTCAAATATCTTCTCCCATTTGGAAGCCCATCTCTTAAATTTGCAAATATTTTCTCCCATTTGGTAGATTGTCTTTTGTTCTGTAATGTTTTTAAGCACAAAGAAAGAAGCAGTGTTAGGGCTGCTGGGTATAGAATGTCAGGGCTCAGCGGAAATGCAGAGGAATTGGGGCCAGGGTTTGAGTCCCCGCTGAGAAATGACATGCTTCATCAGGAAGATAAGAGAGCATGTAGGAAGCTAAGCTGGGCCCAGAGAAGACTGGCTTGTCCCCCTTTATGTTGTAGAAAAGGTCCCCCATGAAAGGCCATGGACATACAGCTAATTCTAGTGGTTGATTCAGGAGTTGAGATAAGAAATTCTACACATAGAGCACATTAGTGACTCTACTTTCTAAATAAATAAATAAATAAACAAACAGCTTCTCCATTTCTAAATGTTCCTAAGTACAGAAAATATTCTGTATTAGAAGATGCCTATTGGAAATATTTGAGAGGGACCATCCAGGAGCTCTTTTGGAGAAGGGAATGGCAATCTGCTCCAGTATTCTTGCCTGGAGAATCCCATGGACAGAGGAGCCTGGTGAGCCACAGTCTGTGGGGTTGCAAAGGTGATGGTATCCAGGAGCTATCTGGATTATATAAAGAGTTCAAAGTTGCTATCAACTCTCAATACTTACTGATAGCTGTGTTGGTGCGATGTCTCCCAAGAAGTAGGCATTCTTGGCTTTCCCAGGGCCAAAGCAGATGGTAAATAGTTTAGAAATTTGATTCATCTAGAGCATTTCTTTTTAGGGCAGTGTGGTGAGTTCCATTTATTTGACAGCTAAGGTGTAATATCCAGTCTTGATACAAAGCTTTCTCTGTGGGGCATGAATATCTGAGCAGCAGTGTCTTGTAAGCGCAGTCCATGGGTAATGACAGTACATGGGCAAATGGAGTCCTTCTTTCTTCAAAAACTCTTCTGCTCCACCTGCATTTCTAAAGACTTCGGACACCGCGTTCCAATTTCGGGAATGAGATCACTGTGTAATTCGATAAAATTTTTCAAGTCTTTTTGTTCCTGGTGAGTTTGCAGTTTAGCCTTCGTATCCAACAATATTTGAAATGAGTGGGTATGTCAAATTTTGCCCACAGAGTAAAATTATGTCCTCAGCTCTCAATCAAGGATGCTAGAAAGAAACTGTAGTACCAGAGAGATCATTGTACAATTTTGTTTGCTCTACATAAAGAAGCAAATTAGATTTTTTTCCCCAAATTCCTATGCCATAAAATGTGCCATTTTCCTGAAGAAGTGGCCTTTTTGTTCTTTTTAGAATGTTTTGCTCAGAAATAAGTGTTCATCTTTGGCATCTAAGGGCATGAGTTGGGATGCCACCAGCTGGTCCTTGCTGTGTGTCTGAGAACAGCTTCCTGCCTCCTGTTGTACCCTAGGTCCTCATAGGTACAACAGCATCACTAACAGTGTCTTTAAATAGGGTATCTGAGTGAGTTAGGACTAGTGAATTGCTCAGAACAGAACCTCTCTTGGAGCAAGCATTCAGTAAATAACCATCTTCATTACACAGAAAGTGATTCATGTGATGGACATATTTCTTATTTTGGGTTTGGCTGAGAGGAAACTCAGAACTAAACTTATAGTCCAATAGAAATGATTGTACCGGCTTCACAGTCTGAATATTTATGTGGTAGATTTCCCTTTCACTTTGTATTTTCTAAGACTTTTCTCATTTTACTTTGCTCTTTTACTTTTCATTTTCTGCTATAAATTCTTATCGGGTTATCTCAGTTATTTTGAAGAAAGAAGATTGAAACAGAGAATGTGTGTGTGAGTGTGTGTGTGTGTGTGTGTGTGTGTGTGTGTACGTGTGTTTGTGCTGGAAGTGCCCTAAAATGAAGGCTTGGTAGCCAAATCACCACTTTCTGCTCACTTTGTGAGTGAACAAGGAGATCCCAGCCAAGGCACCAGAGGAATGCCTTTGGATGCACAACACCTGATTCATGCTTAAAAGTGATGTCTTCCTGTGGGGCCATAACAACTCTGATTGGATGAGAAAAGGGTCACCAGAGACCAAGGACCAGCTGGGCAAGACAGTGGGGACACCAGTGGGCAGCAAAGGAGGTGATATTGTATCTCTCTAGAGGCAAGCTTACAAACTTACATAAAAACAGACTGTAAGGAAATTCTCATGGGAAAGTCCCAGGATTAGATTCAGAAGGTCTTGGGGGAATGCATTTGATAAAAATTCAAACCTTGATATTAAACTAAGTCTTAATAGAACTCAGACCTTCATCCAATCACTCCATTTATTCAAGCCTCTGTTTTCTAGAAATAAAACTGGCTATTCAAAGGATGAGGGCTTCCCAGGTGGATCAGTGGTAAAGAATCACCTGCCAATACAGGAGAGTTGGAGAGCCACATTCAGTCCCTGGGTTGGGAAGATACCCTGGAGAAGGAAATGGCAACCCACTCCAGTATTCTTGCCTGGAGAATTCCGTGGACAGAAGAGCCTGGCGGGCTACAGTCCATGGGATCACAAAGAATCAGACACAACTGGCACAAAGAAAGCAGTAGCAGCAGCATCCAAAGGACGACTGAGGACCGAGTGAGTCCAGGGTATAGATATGGTTTCCAACTCAGAAGCATCCCTGTGTTCGAGCTGTCATTATTATTTCAATTTCTTTACAGAGGTTATCTTCCAGAGGGTGGTCCCTTCTCATCTGGAGACAAGCTGAGCCTAAAACTTCTCCCCGGAAGGCAGGTAGCAGCAGCCTCCTCCAGGCACCAGAGTCAGAGGAATAAAGGAGAGAGAAAAGAACACTTGAGTAGGAAATTGTGCAGTGGGAAGATTCACAATGATCCTTGCCTCTGCTCGCTCACAGCCAGCCTGGCGAAGGGTCATTAGCTTAATGAGCTATTGTATTTTTTTCTCTTTCTCTAAAAAGTCTGCTGAAACATCCTCCCAGGAGCCAAATGAGGAGGCAAAGAAATAAACAGCAGCTGATGGCTGAGGGAGCTTAGCCAGAGAGCCCCTCAGCTCAGGACGCCTCCGAGTCTGCGTGTGTGCGCGTGTGTTATGTGCGTGTGTGTCGAGGTGGGGTGCAGGGGAAGGTAGACAGGTAGGTGAGAGACTTCTCACAGTCTATGGGGTGTGAGCAGCCCTCCAGAGACTTGCCCCAAAGGTGGCTCTAGCTTTCGAGAAAGTGAGCCAAGTGAATAGGTAACATGAAGGTGAGTTGTTATTTCCTGGCGGAAACAATCAAGGTGGGCGCGGCCCCATGCCATGTTAACAGGTCTTGATTTTAGACAGGAAAGCCCAGGCACGATGAATGACTGGACAGAGTCATTTTCTGTAAATGCCCAGGGAAGGACTAAATGAGGCTGCTCACCAGTGCCAATCAGAGCCTCGGGGCCAGAGGCGAGGAAGAGCCAGATGGGTCCCCCTCCTCTCCCAGGACCAGCCCTGCAGGACCTTCTCTGAGTTCCAAGGAGCAGGTTCAGTTTCAAAGAGTTGTTAATTAGGCAAGGGATGCAGAGACTAGGGGGTGCAGTCAAAAGAAACAATAGTGCAGCCTAAGGGCAAGATATTGGTTCCTCCTCGAGGGACACACCTAACTGTTTTGCGCTTCCCTGGTGGCTCAGAGGGTGAAGAATCTGCCTGCCACGCTAGAGACCCAGGTTCTATCCCCGGGTCGGGAAGATTCCCTGCAGAAGGGAATGGCAACCCACTCCGGTATTCTTGCCTGGAGAATCCCATGGACAGAGGAGTCTGGTGGGCTACAACCCCTGGGATCGCAAAGAGTCAGATAGAACTGAGTGACTTAAACACACACACAGATAATGGGGGGAGTTCACTCTGTGCTACCCACAAGCATGGAGATCCCAGACCAGTTGGAACAAGAATATCAGCAATGCTGACTCCCACTTGCCTCGCAACCAACTCATCAGAAGACTGTCCATGAGCTGATCATACCCTCCGTGAGCCATGATCATAAACTCCTGTCCACTACCCTCTCCATGACTGGACACACCTTTTTTTTTTTTAAACTATTAAATTTACTTTTGACTGTGCTAGGTCTTTGTTGCTGTGTGGGATTTCCTCTAGTTGTGGCAAGTGGGGGCTACTCTCCAGGTGTGGTGCTCCGGCTTCTCTTGTCATGGAGCCTGGATTCCAGGTCATGTCGGCTTCAGCAGTTGCAGCGCATGAGCTCAGTAGCTGCAGCTCCCGGATCTAGAGCACAAACTCAGTACTGTGGCCCACAAGCTTAGTTGCTCCACAGCGTGTGGGATCCTCCTAGATCAGGGATTGAACCCTGTCTCACTGGCAGGCAGATTCTTTACCACTGAGCCACCAGGGAAACGCTGGACACGCAGCCTTGAGAGCATGCGACTACTGTGGCCCCCTTTGCCGGGCAAAGCAAAGCAGCTATTATTTTCTGCATCACCCAAAGCTCTATCTCTGAGATGTAATTCAGTGTCGTGGTACAGAGGCCTGATTCAGCTTCAAGTGTGTGGTGCATCCTTGAACAGGGATGGCGGGCTCAGAGTCCCCCTGAGGCTGCACCGTCCCCCTAGGAGAGTTGTCCGGATCATTTCTTGGGGGAGCTGGCGCCCTGCAACAAGGAGGGACCCGCTGGGTGCGGGCTTTGCAGGGGCCTTGTTTCCCTAGGCAACCTGCTCTCTCTTTCAGAAAGCCTCTCTCATCTGCAGTTCTGGGGCCTGCAACTTTTGCCATATGTCGGTTGTCTCTGCCTTCATGATCCCAGCCATATTAATGTTATAATTAGAGCCAGTATTTATACAGGCTTTCTTCTGAGCAGCAAGTCCTCGTGTTTGCGGGAGAGATTTACTTCATCTTCCCTGCATGGTTGGTTCGGGGATATTATTCCATTTTATGTTCGAGGACAGATTGGGAGGAAGAGGCGGGGAGGGGGAGAAATGTGGCAGCGACAGAGAAAGAGAAGGGCCTGACGCATCCCACTTCCAGTCCCATGAGGCTGGAGGAGGATGATCAGGAGCACCACACTGACCTCTCTGCTCCAGCCGTTCTGGTCTTCCTTCCATGAACAGTCCCTCAGCAGCCAGATGGAGCCTCATGTCATGTAACTAGATCCAAGGCTCATCTACCCCTCACCTAACCATTCAGAGCGCTACCAGCTTCCAGCACTGGGAGGCCCTGCTGTGGCCAAGACCCAAACTCCAACCTCAGCCCCCACGACTGCTCCTGGAAGTCCTGGGGGCTCACTTGCCAACCCTCAAACAAACCAGGGCGGTCCTGCCCCCAGGACTTGGCCGTGCTGTGCCTGAGAATCTGCATGGCCTGCTCTCCCTTCTCTTAGGTCTCCTCTCCAGTGTCTCTTGGAAGTGTCTTCTGAACCTCGTCCCCAGCTGACACCATGCAGTTTCCTGCTGGGTCACAGGCCGCCTCCTCCGCTAAGACGCAAGTCCACGAGGGCAGTAACTTGGTCTCTCTGATTCACTGGAGCATCTCAGCAACAAGAACACAGTCACCTAGGACTGTTGGAGGAGGTCATCCTCAGGACTGAACGTCTAGGTGACACGCAAGCTGCTCCTGGGCAAAGGAGCTCCGCACTCCCTCCCCATCCCAGGAGTCAACCAGCGATCAACCCAGCGCTCCCACACTGAGAACCATTCCAAGCCCTGAGAAACCACTCCTCATGCCAGAAGTGACAGAACTTCTGCCCCAGAACCCAGCTAAGGCCTCTCTGTAAACTTAAGATTCTGGCAGAGGGTGAGAAGGCCTACTCACTTTCCAGCTTCCCCATTATTATCTTGAGCATAATCTCCTTTGCTTATTAATCCCGCCACCCACCCATCTTCCTTCACTCTTTCCTTGATCTTTGTGCCCAGGGCCCTGCTTGCAAACCAAAAAGTATGCACTCAGGAGATATTTCTTGAAGAAAAATGAATCAAGCAAGAGATACGTGAATCAACCCAGGAGCAGTTCTCCATTTCCACGCCCTTTCGTTTCTGCTGATTCAGTTTATTTTGGTTGAGCCCAAAGAGGCCAAGGACTAGCTTCTGTTTGAGGAGCATTACGGTTAACACAATGCTTTACGTCTGTCCCCATGATGGATTCTCTCAGCAGCCTTAGCCACTTTGTCAGGTTGGCAAGGTAGGCAGATTATAGCGCTCGAGATCTGGGCTGGGACTCAAGTGCCTCCTAAGTACCCCAGTGTATTAGAATGGGCTGCACACGAGGGTGCACACTAGGACCAGCTTCTGCCCTTTGTTTACAGCTGATGTGAGCATCACATTCCGTTCTCCTCCTGGCGTGGCCTCTGAGTCACCTCTGTCCCTCTCCACTTTCCCCGTTGATGTGATCTAACACACATTCCCAAAGCTATTAGCATTCATACTGTTATTTGGTGACAGTCAGTGTAAATAAGATTTTCACTCCCAGTTCTTAGTGCTATAATCGCTGATTCCTACACCCTGTGGGCGAGGAGGAAGGGGAGATACTTTTCCTGCCTTTGAAACATTCGAGTTCAGTCTTGGCACCAACCATGTCATGTGAGATCTTACACATTTTTAAGGTTACCAACTGCTTCGTGATCTTCCTTCACATTATGCTCCGAATCTCAGAGTTCTCTCCCATCAAGTTCAAGTTGCTTCCACCCCTCTTGCTTCCACGTAAACTCTAGAAATCAGTGCTGCTCGCTTCAAACTTATTTCATCCTTTTGCCATCAAAATGTCCAAAGCGGTGACCCTAAAGTAATTTAACTGATCTGCGGCTGTGGGGCTATCCAAAAGAAATGTGAATTTGTATAAAGACAGTCTTATTACTTTGTTGTAAAATTTTGGGTTCAGGGGCCCCCAGTGCCAAGGCCTCCCCCACCCATACGCACATGGCATAAAAAAGAGAGTATTTACATTTGGGCAAATTGAAGACAATCCCCCTCACAATGGGTTGCTGCCCAGAAAGCGTCAGCTACCCACTCTCTGTATTAATACATTTTATGGGTCACTCTTGGAGGAAAATATGACAGGAGCGTTGTATGTATTTAGCTAAATAACTGTGGCTGTGTCCCCAAGAGGTGGGTGTGGTCATCTCCAGTTTACAGACGATAGTATATGAACCCATCACACACCCAGGGTCTCCAACAGCTCAGACTTGAGCTCAGTTTCCCAGAGCTAAGCTCAGTCCTCATCTTCCTCCACCAAAGGTAAAAGTGAAAGTGTCAGTTGCTCAGTTGTGTCTAACTGTTTCTGACCCCATGGACTGTAGCCTGCCAGGCTCCTCTGTCCATGGGATTCTTCAGGGAAGAACACTGGAGTGGGTTGCCATTCCCTTCTCCAGGGGATCTTCCTGACCCAGGGATCAAACCCAGGTCTCCTGCATTGCAGGCAGACATCCTCTAAGCAGGTGTGTGTGTCCTGAGAGGATTAAGACAACAACCTAAAGGCGTCACAGAGATTTTGTGGGGGAAAAGCTGGTAAAAACTGTAAAAGCTCAAAAGTATAGCTCTTTCTTATAACCATCTTCTGCAGATAGAATAAATGTCTAGCCTGTTCACTAGCAAATTATTCTGTGTTCATCAAGGTCAAGTGTGTCACCCTTGAATTTTGTTTCGCTTATGAAAGAAATAATCCTCAGAAATTCATATCTTGTTTCATCACATCAGGTCAGGAAATGTGGGATTAATCTGTGCTAAAAGCTCTGTCTTAATTCACATACTTAACTATATATTTTATAACTGAGAGCAACATTAACGACACGTTGATATATAGGATAACCTTGACTAGATAGTGCATCCAATGTGGTATTTTTTTCTAAGGATTCTGTATTCTTCATTAATTCAGCTAGCAAATACCAGCCCATCTGAAACCAGGTATCTCTGGCAGATGGAATCAAAGTAGTAAACGAAAAGTATCAATAGTGTAGGCAGGCTGGGGAATGTTCACCGCCTGAGTTATTTTTGGGTGGTTCAGCAGATTTCTTCTTTCCATAATAAGTGAATTTTCTCCACCGAATTTTAAATTTAACTGATTTTTCCTCAACAAAATAAAGTTACTCCAAAAAGGAATGTCTATTAACTCTTTACTATGAGTTACTTTTATGATCAAACTTCAAAAAGAGAAAAAAAGATTCAAGTCTCAGTCTTGTATTTTATCTAATACTCTGTAGTCTAGTATATTATTCTGACTTTTAAAATTAAAAAAAAATTACTTAATGTAGAAAAAGGATGAAAAGTAGCTAACCTATTTCCCCCTAAATAAACAAACAAAAGACAGCACTGTCACCAAAGGGGAAAAATGTATCATTTTACTATAGGATGTAACCATTATTAATGGGCTGAGGAGCTGGCACTCTTGATAAAGTACTTTTAAAATATGTTATTAAAGGTTTATGAATTGGAAGTGATGCCCTTGGTTTGACTTCAAGTGTGTGAAGCTGATGGAATGCTAGCAGGGGCCGGGGATGAGAAAACCTGGTTTTACCTTGCAGCTTTCACTCTTTCATTCTGCGATCTTGGCTGGACATTTGCCCTCCACCCCATCCTCGGTTTTTCATCTGCAAAATGAGAATAAAAACAGTCCTAAATATTTATACAACTCAGATGAAAAGAGATCACCCCAAAACACAAATCAGTCATATGCCCTTAGTATGTGCTCACTGCCTTTCTGTGTGTGTGTGTGTGTGTGTGTGTGTGTTTTTCCCATAAACGATGTAAATTTCTCTCCCTGGTTGGACCCCGGGCTGTGGTCTCCATCACTATCTTTGCTTCTTTCCTGTTCTGCAGTTAGCATGAGCCGTGTGAACCAAGTCCCAATTCTGGCAAAGACCGTGCTCTATTGGGCTTTTTTGTCTGTGCTCTTTGTGGTGGGAAGGATCTGGAAGGGCGCAGGTGCTTTCCGTAGGGGTTTCCTCCCCAGTCCTCCGAACCCCTGCCCATCACCTGCTGCAGAGCAGGTGGCCCTGCTTCTGCCCCGAGAGTGCACTGGGAACCGTGTTCAGGAACCCGGGGAGTCTGAGGGGAGATTTGGAAGCAGCAGTTTCTAAGTATAGTTAGACCATACAAGCGGGATAAATTCACTTCCATAAAATACCTAATGTCAGCATAAAGCTTTGGCTAAAAATGGTTAAATTAGATGTGGACATTTTTCTTGAAGGAAAACTCCCTCTAATATTAAAAATGAATCATCTCCAAAGATGGAGTCTAACCTCCACTCCAAAAAATCAGTGGGCTGTCTTCCCTCACTGCACGCAGGGCAGCTGCACAGGACAGACCACCACCAGGAGAGAATTCATGATCACAGCCCAAGGTCCTGGCTTCCGTGGGCCTGTCCACATGGGACAGCACCCAGCTAGATGGGTAAGGGCCAGGGAGGACAGAGTCCTCCTCCCTGAGTCGCAGGACAGGCATTCCCACCCCTTGATTTTCACACGGGGACTCAGAGCAGCCTGGGGTGGGCTTGCCACGTGGTGGGGAAGGGGATTAGTCCTTCCTTCCTTTGCTTCGAGGGATCACCCTGGAGCCATGGGCTTAAGCATGCCCCCTGGGGGGCCATTTCCTCCAGGTTTCCTGCCCCCCCCCACCCCCCCGACCCTGAAGGACAATGGCTATGAAAGCAGCTCCAGAGAGAAGCCACTGGCTTTACCCACGGCTCACACTCACCTGTGCCTGATGCAGAGGAGATGAGGAGCCCCACTCAGTTCCCTTTCCTGGGAGCGCTGTTTGCCTGTGACTCTGCTCTCATTTCAGCCCTGCCCCCAAGATGTGTAAAGTGTGCCTGTGTCTGCCGGTCCTGTGACCCCAGTGCTCCACATATGTCCCCAAACACACCATTCATCACACTGATTGTCAGGACTTGTTTGACTTTTGCCTTAAATCACATGCTTCCTGAGAGGAGAACACACATGTCTCCTTTACAATTACAGGTAGATAAAACATTGATTTGCGTGTCTCTAATGAAGGAAGGAAGAAAGGAAGGAAAGAATGCTCTGTAGCAGTCCTGAGTCTTTTTTGGCACCAGGGACCAGTTTCATGGAAGACAATTTTTCCCTGGACTGGGGCCAAGGGGACAGTTTCCCGATGACTCAAGCACATTACATTCACTGTGCACTTTATTTCTATTATTATTACAGCAGGTCCATCTCAGATCATCAGGCATTAGACCCCAGAGGTTGGGGACCCCCAATTTAGAGTGATTTGAGAGCTCTGACTGCGTATACAAATACGTGCATGTGTGTGCTAAATCGCTTAAGTTGTGTCCGATGCTTTGCCACCCTATGGACCGCAGCCCACCAGGCTCCTCTGTCCATGGGATCCTCCAGGCAAGAATACTGGAGTGGGCAGCCAAGCTGCTGTTTTTAATCACACAGATTAAAGTTCTGCACCTCTCTGTCATATGAAGCAAACAATAGGATCGATGCTGTGTGAGGATTTTGGATAATTCTCATGTTTGATTTTGAGGACTAAAAACTTGTGAGTTTTGTTTTTTGCTGGTTAGTGGCTGTATTGAATAGACTTGCCTTGATAATTGGATGGCCAGTTTGCTTGCCGACCAGGAAACACAGGTTCATTTACACAAACTCCCGTTGTCCCCATATGCAAATTTAATGCCAGAAACCACGCATTACACAGCAGCTCCACACTGGCTGTCCCCGGTGACCCCTGAGAATCAAAGTTCTATTGCTGAGGTTGTGTGCCTGCTCAGATGTCAAGCCCTCAATTGGAAAAAAGAAAAAGATTCAGTATTCTACGTTTTAACTTCTCTGTGGCAAATAGACACGGATTCTTTGACACAGCTGAGCCAAGAACGGCTTTCTACCATATGAAAGGAGTATTTGGTTTTGACATTTTGAGAGCACAGGATCCAAATTACCTTTGAAAAATAAGTAAAAGAGCCATCAAATCAGTCATTACACTGAAAACCAAAAATCTGTGGCTCCTGGCATCTGCGATGCCCGTTTCCTTCTCCCCTGTGAGTGCACGCACAGCGCTGGATTGTTCCAGGAAGCACTGAGGCATGTATTTTGCAGAGTTCCAGGCAGCTCCTCTTATGGCAAGTTATGTCCCACTGCAGCCCTAACCCAGAGATTCCGAGCACTGCTTGAGTGGCTAAATTGGCCATAGATCTCCCCCACACCCCTAATATTATTGCAGAGTTCCATTATCATGTGGGCAATAGCTGGTGGGGAAGCTTCAGTTACAGCCTGGCCAGAAAATGTTATATCCACAATACTTTAGGTCTTTAAAATAGAGAGGGGTGGGGAACTCATCTCTGAGTCACTGGCACTTTCGTCAAAGCAAAACACGGCCCCACTGCTGTGTAATGCATTATGCATCATCAAACTGGTGTTGCAGCTTCAGCATCGTGTTGGCTGCACTGCACCCTTTTATGAACGTTTGAAAGTCGAATCCAGCACAGAGTTTGAATGTGTCTGTTCTGGAAGGGAGACAATGCTGAATGGGAAACAGGAATGCCAATGGTGCTGTGAGGGGCCATTTCCCTCCGCAGTTACAGGAGAGAAATGCCCTTCCAATCGCTCTGGGTCACACAAGGCTGAGGAATTTTCCAGCTCAGCACAGGGGAGAATGCAGAAGGCCCTGGGCTTGAAGAAAGGGATTGGGGTCACTGAGGACATTGCATCTTACTAGGAAAACATTCACCGAGTTGGGAATACAATCTAGTTTCCTACTCTTTTGGAAGTAAGTGGTTTACCAGCCCTCTTTATGCTGTGCTTGCTGAATGGGGTAAGATTCTTCTTGGGAGCCAACAACACCAGTCAGAAATGGGCTCATCAGAAAATATCTTCACTTAAAAGGAAAAGAAGAAAATAGAAAACATGCCGAGTCACAGAAAGAGGGAACATTTTTGGACTGGTGATACCTTCCGAGTATCCTTAGTTCTCAAATAACATAACAGAAAAATTACTGAAACATCGTCATTCCAGTGTTAACCATGCCTCAGGGAAGCTTTTTTAGTGAGGACTCTCACCATTGAAGAATAACTTGCTTCAGAATCATGAAGAACATCATTGCCAAATTCTTAGAGTGACATTTGTAGTTGGCAATTACTTCCAGACAGCAACACTGATTCAGTAACAAAGCACTGGGCACTCACAAAGCACCACAAAGTGATGAGATGGTAGGCAAGTAAATTCTGAGCCCCTGTGGTATCTTTAGAGTTCTTTCCTTATCATATCCGTTATGATGTGTCCAGCCTCAGTCTGTAAGCTACTTTGGAATATCAACATTACAGTAAGCATTATCAATAATAGGAAATGTATTGATCCCAACAAAATGGGTAGATACTTAAGTGAATATAAACTGATCAATTTAGCTAAAGTCAGTGGTAAGATATTACTGAATCATTTTTGATAAGCGAGTAGATTGAGCTGTCCTCTGAAGTCCCTACCATAGCATTAATTCCCTTATTACTTTCAACCGATGAATGTTTTAATTTCAGAGAGAATATGAATGAAGAAAACACTGAGAGAACAGAAACAGAAGTGACAAAAATGATTGTTAACTGGCACTACTACTGACAGACTATTCTTATGGTCTAAACACTAGATGTTCTGTTTGTTGCATAAAAAATTATAAGCAGCAAATTATGGGATTAGTTGTTATATGTGTTATATACTAGAATATAAGGTTCATTGAGGCAGGGACAACGTGTGCCTCGCACACAGCAGTTTTCCTGGTGCTCCACACATAATTGGCGCTACCCATGTATTATTCCTCATTTCATTACCTGTCATCTGCTAAGATGCTCTGCTCAGCACCACTTAGTATTTTTGTGAATAGCCTTTCTTTGGATTGTCAACTATCTCTGTGAATTCCAAAGTGTACAGATATAAACTGTGTATGAATAGAGTTCAGAGACGTATATTTCCTCATCTTGTTATCAATATGGTGGACAGATTGATTCACAAAATAAATACGTGGATACAACTCTTGGCTCATCTACATTTCCTAAGCATTTGCAGATAGAGCCATGTGATTGATTTTGACTAGTAATATTTCATAGAAATAGCAGGTGTCATTTCTGCAGTAAGGGACTTCAAAGCCATGTGTGATGGCCAGTTTCTCTCCCTGTGATCATGATTAAGGAAGACCTCCAACCATCTGGGTATCTGGGTGACTGTGGAGCAGAACCATAAGCTAGTCCATAGGGAATACCATGTAAACCAAGAACAAAGTTTTCTTGTTAAGTTGCTAAGTTGTGTCTGACTCTTTTGCAACCCCATGGGCTGTAGCCCACTAGGCTCCTCTGTCCATGGGATCTCCCAGGCCAGAATACGGGAGTGGATTATTTCCTTCTCCAAGAATACAGCTGGTTTATGTTTTTTTAGTATAAACCCACTGAGATGTTGAAGTTGTTGCTACTTCCATATGATATAGCCTCGCCTGTCCAACATGGGCCCTGACTCTCTTCCTTCTCAAAGTCCAGTCACTTTACAGCCCATGTTTTCACCATGATCATCATCTTCCTGCTATCACTCAGTCCTGGTCCAAATCATCCTGCTCTTGTTGCTGAAAGGATCATTTAAACTATATTTGATCACCTTACTCCTTATCTCAAAACTTTCAGCGATTCCTACCTGACCTTTAAGCTCTGGGTATAAAGTCTTTATTTAAGTGAGTTGTTTCAACATTTGGATCAAATTATAGAGTCAGCCTCCTCTCTTTTATGTACTCTGTGTGATCCATTTGCTCTTGGAAATTGGTCCATTTATTCAATCAATAAATGTCTATTCTCAAGTTTTACTTTAGTGTATTGGATGTATGATGGTATATAGACCAAAAGTCCCTAGATCTCATATTAATAGAACTTACACTAAAAAAGAGAGGTGCCTACAATGATAGAGTGTTTTATATCTATATTTGGTAATATCATAACTACTATATACATGTGACTTTTGAGTGCAAAACATCTGGTTATTGTGACTGAGGACCAGAAATTGTACTTTTTCACTCTAAGTAATCTAAATTTAACTCTAATAGTCAGGTTTGTCTAATGTTCACTGTATGGGCGAATGCTGTCTTGCAGGGAGGGAACAGATATTCAATCAAACAATCAGTTCAGTTCAGTCGCTCAGTCGTGTCCAACTCTTTGTGACCCCATGAACTGCAGAATGCCAGGCCTCCCTGTCCATCACCAACTCCTGGAGTTTACTCAAACTCGTGTCCATTGAGTCAGTGATGCCATCCAACCATCTCATTTTCTGTTGTCCCCTTCTCCTCCTGCCCTCAATCGTTCCCAGCATCAGGGTCTTTTCAAATGAGTCAGCTCTTTGCATCAGGCAGCCAAAGTATTGGAGTTTCAGATTCAGTATCAGTCCTTCCAATGAACACCCAGGACTGATCTCCTTTAGGATGGATGGGTTGGATCACTTTGCAGTCCAAGGAACTCTCAAGAGTCTTCTCAAATACCACAGATCAAAAGCATCAATTCTTCAGCACTCAGCTTGCTTCACAGTCCAACTCTCACATCCATACATGACCACTGGAAAAACCATAGCCTTGACTAGGTGAACCTTTGTTGGCAAAGTAATGTCTCTGCTTTTTAATATGCTATCTAGGTTGGTCATAACTTTCCTTACAAGGAGTAAGCATCTCTTAATTTCATGGCTTCAGTCACCATCTGCAGTGATTTTGGAGCCCCCAAAAGTGAAGTCAGCCACTGTTTCCACCGTTTTACCACCTCTTTGCTGTGAAGTGATGGGACCAGATGCCTTGATCTTAGTTTTCTGAATGTTGAGCTTTAAGCCAACTTTTTCACTCTCCTCTTTCACTTTCATCAAGAGGCTTTTTAGTTCCTCTTCACTTTCTGCCATAAGGGTGGTGTCATCTGAGTATCTGAGGTTATTGATATTTCTCCCAGCAATCTTGATTCCAGCTTGTGCTTCTTCCAGCCCAGCATTTCTCATGATGTACTCTGCATAGAAGTTAAATTAGCAGGGTGACAATATACAACCTTGACATACTCTTTTTCCGATTTAGAACCAGTCTGTTGTTCCTTGTCCAGATCTAACTGTTGCTTCCTGACCTGCATACAGGTTTCTCAAGAGGCAGGTCAGGTGGTCTGGTATTCCCATCTCTTTCAGAATTTTCCACACTTTATTGCGATCTACACAGTCAAAGGCTTTGACATTGTCAATAAGCAGAAATAGACGTTTTTCTGGAACTCTCTTGCTTTTTCGATGATCCAGCAGATGTTGGCAATTTGATCTCTGGTTCCTCTGCCTTTCCTAAATCCAGCTTGAACATGTGGAAGTTCAGGGTTCATGTATTGCTGAAGCCTGGCTTGGAGAATTTCGAGCATTTTTTTTTACTAGCTTGTGAGATGAGTGCAATTGTGCAGTAGTTTGAGCATTCTTTGGCATTGCCTTTCTTTAGGACTGGAATGAAAACTGACCTTTTCCAATTCTGCGGCCACTGCCGAGTTTTCCAAATTTGCTGACATATTGAGTGCAACACTTTCATAGCATCATCTTTTAGGATTTGAAACAGCTCAACTGGAATTCCATCACCTTCACTAGCTTTGTTCATAGTGATGCTTCCTAAGGCCCACTTGACTTCACATTCCAGGATGTCTGGCTCTAGGTGAGTGATCACACTATCGTGAATATCTGGGTCATGAAGATCTTTTTTGTACAGTTCATCTGTGTATTCTTGCCACCTCTTCTTAATATCTTTTGTTTCTATTAGGTCCATACCATTTCTGTCCTTTATTGAGCCCATCTTTGCATGAAATATTCCCTTGGTATCTCTTATTTTCTTGAAGAGATCTCTAGTCTTTCCCATTCTATTGTTTTCCTCTATTTCTTTGCATCAATCAAACAATAACTAAGGTAAAACTATCAGACATCGAGAAGAACTATGGAAAGAATTAAAGCAGTAATAGAGGATGGGATAAACTGTACGTGCCATTGAAGGAATAGCCATTTCAAACTGTTGGGCGAGAAAAGCCCCTCTGATCAGTGACATATGATTGACAAGAGAGAGTTCCTCATGAAAACATCAGAGAGAAGATGGTCCAGGAAGAGGGGATGATACAAAAGCAGAAATGGGTTGGAAGTGGAGGAAAAGGGAATGGCAGTCCTGTGAGCAGAGTGTGCAAACAAGGGAGCTGCTGGATCAGGCTGGTGCTCTTGGTCATGAATGAGCACCACCAGGCATGCTTACCATTCTTCCATTTCTTCTCTTCCCAGTCACAAACTATTTCTTCTTCACAACCTCTTCTTGTATGAAAACGTCTCATGTAAAATAAAACAAAGAAAGCTCTTTCTTACCAAACCTATTTTTATTTTCTGGGACCCTATGCAGGAAATTTTAGATTTTGATGACTCTTCTAGTGTCTATTGCCATTTTTTAAAATTTCATGTTTTTTTTTAATAGTTCTATGTTTTGTTTTCATGAATTTATGGCTCTTCTCCTGAGTGTATTTAAATACCTTGAGATTGAGGCCCACGTTATTAATGGATTCTGGGTTGGGAAGATCCCCTGGAGAAAGGAATGGCTACTCACTCCAGTATTCTTGCCTAGAGAATTCCACAGACAGAGGAGCCTGGAGGGCTACAATCCATGGGATTGCAAAGAGTCAGACACAACTGAGCAACCAACACTTTCACAAAGTATCTGAAAGAGTCACGTTATATGCATAGACTGTAGCTTAGGTTTACTGATAAACTGTAGTCTGTTAAAGTTAGGATTCATGTATTTTTGCATGACCACTATTTTGTGTTAAGTTTCACTGACTGAAACACACGTTTATTTTAATTATTCTTAAATATTGAGAAGAGGACGAGTTCCTTTGACAGACTGTGAGCAACATAAAGGAAGCAATTCATTTTTGAATCCTTAGCACCTGGCACAAAATAGATAATATTTGTAGAGTAATATAATGAAACCATGATGTCTTCAATAGTATTATGAAAAACATACAAATTTTGGCATGCAAATTACCAAGTTAAAATGGAGATGTGGCTTGATTTAATAATCATGGCACCACCCCAAACCAGAGCTTTAACATATTGTAGAAACTCTCAATATTATCTTTTTTCTCTTCACTCACAGCAGATGAAGCATTTTCTCTTTGTGAAGAAAGCCTGAAGGATCTGGCATCCTATGACTACCTCGTCCACCAGCTTTGCATAGTTCCATTCTAGGCTGGGAACATTTTGCAAAAAGCCCAGTGCACAAACTTAACTTTCCAAGTAAGTAAGAGTGCTTTTGCTTCTGAAAACGTTCTTAGATCTTACTTACTATCTGAGATTTCTAACATTTCTTTTAAAGGCGAGAAAAGGCAACTCTATGGCAGTGTGAGTTGATGGAAACAATATTAGAGGACAAATCAAGAAATAAATGCGTCTACAGAGTAGACAACAATATACCTATGACAAAGTTGGCAGACAACTGATGGTGAGTGGTGTGGGTACTGAGTGGGAGGGCAGGCTAACCATGTGGCCATACTGCCGTTGATCATGTTTTAACTAGAATCAATCAAAGGGCATAAAGGAGACTGAAAGATGGAGACAATGTCAGCTGGTGATTCGGTGGCAGGCCCCTCAAGCCTCCAAATCTTTATGCCCCCAATTTTCCTTTTCCCACTTGTCAGCTGTCACTACCTAGTCAGCCCATTTCCAACCCCTGACCCTCACTCTCATGAAAAGGCTTTCACTTGTTTCTTCTTCCAGCATTTGACATCTTTCCCAAAGGGAGTAAGGTCAGGTAGAACACACAAGAGGTATGTTCTTACTCAGAGCTGCACCATCTTTATCTATCTTGATCTGGATTCCACTCAACCCCTCCATTTCTTGTCTTCTTGGATCACAAGACAGAGGAAATATTCCAGGCTTTGCCCATATAGTGCTGTGATAAGTAGGCTTTGCCCATATAGTGCTGTGATAAGTGCCACAGATAATCCTGGGTGGGTAGTTTGTAAACTACTGTATTGATCTGAAAGGTAGTTATGTCTTCTGAAGTGTGCACTAAAATCGTTCATTCTATAAATGTTGACAGGCATTATCCATAGAAGATTCCTTGTAAACCAGGATGGGAAGTCTTGGCATGAGCAACTTCAGGAAGGTTCCTCTTATGAACAGTTCCTCACTGCCTCTCACTCCAATACACCCTGCAAGCAAGTATCAGGAAAGAACATTTTCAAAGTTGTTGAACAATAAAAACGTGTAATTTTGCTGAACATGTCACATCCTTGGCATCTTGGGCTTCACTGAGTGTGCCACCTGGAATATATGCTCCAGATGCCTGTGAAATTCCTTCCATCTACACAGTGAAGAGCAGCCAAAGCCTCTATCACTGGTGAACAAGAGGTGTGCGGGGTGGTTTGTGGGCAGGATGCTGGCCCTGCCCCAGTGAGAGCGGTCTGCTTATGTCCCCAGGGAAGAGCAGGATGGAGGTGCTTGGGGGTCTGTGGTGGTAAGCCATGCAGGTATCGCTGGAGTGCTCCCATCCCCAGGTCTATCTCCTCACCCCACCTCACTGGCTCCAGGTAGAATAGCCTCACTCCCCTGTTTGATTTAATAGATAGTTAAAAATCAACTCTAAATATAGTGGAGTATAACTGTGTAATGATATGTTTATGTTCAGTGAGGGGGAAAAAAAGGAAGTGAAAAGAGTAACAGTTAACAGTGTCACCTCCTGTTGAGCCCAAACTGTGAGATGTAGAAATTTGATACAGAATGAATAAAATGGAATCTCTGGTCCTTTGCAGCACATTTCCTTCCCCAGTCCTAGGCTGCTCTGCTGGAGAACTCATGGTGTCCCTTGCCAGGACTTCTGAGGAGAGAAGAGAAAACTGGATCCCTGTAAAATACCTTTTTACCCCTAGACCACATATCCCCAGCCCACCCCTCCCACCCCTGACACACACACATGCATGATCACCATCTGTATTAGCCTCCTGCTCAACTACAGGAATGCCGGGAGACCTACAGAAACTCAACTTTGGGCAAATGAAGTCTATAATTCCTAGCCTTGACTCATCAGTTATATGTTGATGATCAGAGATCACTTTAGATCCTTGGAGTGGTCACCCTCAGGACCATGATGCCTTGTGAAACCCCCTTGAATTTGGGAAATTGAGTCCTGAACAGGCTGGTCAAATGGGGTTTTCAGACTGTGTCTGCAGCCCATGAGGACAAGGAAGAAACTTCTACTGTACTTGAAAGGCCATAGTTAGTTTTCTCTCCAACCACATCCCTCTCCTTGGTATTGAAAACACAGCTTTCCCTAGAATGGCCTCGGTGGCTCCTCAGCCCTGTCTCCTGCCTCCCTCCACTCATCAGGCATCTCTTGCTTGCTCTGTCTCTACCTGCTCCTCTTTTTCCTCTCCAATTCTGTCTCCTTTTCTCATTTCTTCTCTCTGCGTTGGGGTGCCCCCAGAGATCTACCCTCTGCTCTTGTCTCATTTTTATCAACATTCACCATCTTGATAAGTCCCTCAATCCCATGGCATTTCAGGCCGTCTCTATGCAACACTTCCCAAATTTATATCAACTGATCTGAAACCTATACCAAGATAGTCTTTCTGCTGAAAATGTAATAAGATTCCCAGACTTACCAAGTGCCCAACGGAGCCCCTAATTGCCCTTCTCTAACTGTTCTTCTTGCCATTTCCTCTGTCTCGAGAGTCAGCAACTCTAATTTTCCAGTTGCGAAGGCCTTGAGTTATCGTTGGATCCTTTCTCTATCACACTCATTCTCACATCTGAATCCACTGCCTTTCAATTATCTTCAAAATCCAATAACTTTCATCACCTCCACTGCCGCTACTCTTCTGAAAACCACTCTCATCTCTCACCTACATACTGCAACAGCCTCTGTCTCTCCAACAGTTACAGAATAGCCATAATCTTCAGTTCTCCCTGTATTCATGCTATTTGCAATATATCTTTGTGTTTGCTCAAAGAGGTAAAGTTCACTCCTCACACGCACGTGAATCATGCTGGTGACTTGCTCAAAATGTGTCCACACACTAACTCAAAACCTCAGCTTGAGTCCACAATTCCCCTTGAAATCCTGCCATCACCACATGGATAAGCCAGGCCAGCCAGCTGGATGAAAACTCGGTTTCCCCGGCCAAGGCCAGCTCGGCCAGCCCGCAGCCAGTGAACTGCAGACGTGGGGCTGAGCCTGTCCGAGGTCAGGGAGGAACCCACCTGTCCCAGAGCTGGCAGCGTGAGCCCGCCCAGACTCACTGAAGGACGCCGCATGCTTGTGGAGTCATACTGCCTGCTACTGGTTCAGCTTCTGAGTGTTTGTCCTGCAGCACTAACAGATACAACCCTTCACTCACCTTCCTGGTTCTTCTTTTGCTCGCCTACAATCCATTCTCAACACCACCCTGTGAATTATTTTACCAGATTATAAATTACATCATCCTACTCTCTCTTTTTTTTTTTTTTTTTTTCCCAAAGCCCTGCGATGCTTCCCCTTCTCACTCGGAATAAAAGCTAAAGTTCTGAAATTTGACAATAAGGCTAGCTTGATTGACCTCCTGCCCACATGCTGCCACTCTAGAACTGTCTGCTACTTTCCTCTTGCTGTCTATGTTCCCATCAGGTCGGCCTTCTCACTACCCCTGAGGCACCAAAACATGTATCTCTGTAGAGCCTTAGGGATCACCCTGCCTGAAACGTGTGCCCCATGAAGATGGCTCAACCCTACTTCTTCAGCATTTCAGGGAGGTCTTCCCCAGGCTACCATCTATAGTGGAAAGCACCTGATTTACCCTAACATCTTCAGTCTCTATTTTCTGCTTTATTTTTCAACACGTTTACTCTCCCACCAAACAAACATTTGTATTACCATTACTCTCAGTACATGCCTGTAAGTTCTGTTGGGGAAAGAATTTCTGTCTATTTTATTCATTGTTGCCCCCAAAGAGCTTATCAGAATGGACTGAGTTGGTGTCCAAACTCAAGGCCATCAAGTCGGTGATGCCATTTAGCCATCTCATCCTCTGTCATCCCCTTCTTCTCCTGCCCCAATCTTTCCCAGCATCAGGGTCTTTTGCAACATAATTATTGGAAAGGTTAAAATTCTACCCCCTTAAAAAAAATAATCCCTGGTCTCTTGCAACCTTTTCCTCTAAAAGAAACTTACATTTGAAATTTTAATGCCTATTTAGATCAGTATCTTAGCTTATCATCTGGTTTCCTCCACTGATTGCTTCCAATTGGGCCAGATTTGCTTTGTCAATTAGAAGCAAAGCTATTCACTACTGTTTGATTCCACTTACACAAGGTACCTAGAATAGTCAAGTTCATAGTCAGAAAGTACATGGATAGATGCCAGGGCCCAGGGATGGGGGGTGGGGTGGAGATAGGGAATGGCGACTGTGTTTAATGAAAGTGAAAATTCAGAAGCTGGGTGATGGTGAGTTGCAAACAATGTGAATGTACTTAGTGCCGCTGAACTGTACAGTTGAATACGGAAAAAAATAGTATGTTTTATATTATGTGACTATTACCTGAATTAAAAAAAAAAGAAACTAAGCTTTTTGTGTGTTTCTGTGTCCTCCAAGTGGTTTAAACAGTGCTGACTGGTACAAATCTCTGATATATCTTTCACAAAAAGGTATTGTAATAAACAGCAATACTAAGAAGAAGAAATAATAAGAGAGTCAATATGGCCTGAATGGCTTGTTTTTTAAATGTTATTCAGTATTTTCATGAATGAAAGGGGCTTCCTTGGTGGCTGAGATGGTAAAGAATCAATAACTTTGTTGAAAATACAGAAGACATATCATTTAGATGTAGGAATATTAAACAGCAAATGTACAGAAGGTCAGAGAGTTCAACGCATTGAGTTATGGAGCAAAACTCGACATGAACTGTAACAAGGACAAATATGAAATCCTCTGTTTAAGTCCAAGCAAACAATTGTACAGGGACTCAAACAGGGAAAAACTGAGGCTGTTCATGGCATGGAGGGAAAAAACAAAAGGTCCATGGCTTTAGGGGATTTCAGGATCAGAAGTGTCTCCAGCATGAAATAGAGATGAGAGAAAAAGCAGTAAACAACATTAGGAAACAACATGGTCCAGAACAAAAGAGGAAATGATTCTGTGCCAATCAAGCCACATCTGGAGCATTCTGTTTAATTATGGGTGTCGCATTTTAAGATGTTGAAAAACTGGAGCACATTGAGAGGAGGGGGGAGCCTACGAGGTGGTTTGAGAACTGGGCCATTGGCGGATTGGTTAAACAATTTGGAGAAGCAGTGTCTGGAGAAGAGAGGAAAAGCAATCTTTCAAATACCTAGAGTAGAAAGGCTTCTGCTGAGCAGGTAGCCGGGAATGATCTAGAGCCCACAGGAGAAGGAAGAAGAAGCAGCCTCCTGTGGTCACATGGAGGAACCACTACCTGCCAGACAGGTAAAAACCTGAGCCCCATCCACAGCCAGCAGAAAGGCAGAAGGGGCTGTCCCCCAAGAGGCAAGGTGTAGTGGGGGTTCTGGAGTGTAGAGGAGTCTGGGCAAGGTGAACCCTCAGAAACACTATGATCTCTGAGATTCGATGTTCTTGTGTTCAGCCGCTGGGTCATGTCCGACCCCATGGACATCAGATGCATATCAGATTCCTCTGTCCTTCACTATCTTCTGGAGTTTGCTCAAATTCATGTCCATCCAGTCAGTGATGCCATCCAACCATCTCATTCTCTGTCATCTGCTTCTCCTCCTGCCTTCAATTTTCCCCAGCATCAGGGTCTTTTTCTAATGACTCAGCTCTTCGCATCAGGTGGCCAGAGTACTAGAGCTTCAGCTTTAGCAGCAGTCCTACCAATGAATGTTCAGGGTGGATTTCTTTTAGGATTGTCTGGTTGGATCTCCTTTCAGTCCAAGGGACTCTCAAGAGTCTTCTCCAACACCATCATTCAAAAGCATCAGTTCTTTAGTGTTCAGTCTTCTTTATGGTCCACCTGTCACATCTGTACACAGCTACTGGAAAAACCATAGCTGTGACTATAAGGACTTTGTTGGTAAAGTGATGTCTCTGAGATTCAATGGTTCTGAATATTTTATTGGGAGTGTTTAGAACAAGCCTAACTCTAACAAGCCTCACAATCTGGGCTCTGTCTTGTGACAGTTTGGGGCTGTAGCAGTAGGCAGTGGGTCTGAAGTCAACTGAGTATTGGAAGAGAAATTGCGGAAGTGGTGGGATGCAGGCAGACTGCCTGCCAGTCAGAGGATTCTGATTCTGGTGGTGATGGATCAACAGCAGCTTCAAATTTCTCAAGTAAAAAAAGGTACTTAAGGATGGGGGATGCCTCTCTGTCTTTAAAGAGTTGCTGTGAGTTCCATGTGTACATATGGGTGTATGACCATTTTAGGGTAAACATAACATACAGATCATGTTTATGTATGTATGAAGTGATAACTGTATTTCTTTTTTTTTTTTTTCCAGAATTTTAAACAGGTATTTCAGGGAAGCTTGTCAGATCAGAACTTGAGCATTTTGCAGGATCCCCAGTAATGTTTTGGTCTAAATATAGGTGGTTCATCTGGATGATGGTAAACTCTTAAGGACTTATAACTGAATGAAAAGCTGCCCTAAAAGATGCTGATTTATCAATGCCAATGTAAATAGAGTTTAATGACAGGACTCTGTCTTCAATCCCTGCCCTGAGTCACAACAAGATCAAAACAGATGGAAATAAAGTTAAAAATTAAGGTTAATATGATGGACGATCATGTATTATACTTGATTCTAAGAAAGCTCCTTAATCTCAGACAGATGAGGACTATATTTAAAAGTGTGGTCATGAATTTTGTCAGTAGAGTGCAAGGCAACGTTGAAACTTAGTGCCCAAGGAAGATGACATATTCTCAGGCTGCATTAGCAGAGGGATAATTTCTAAAATAATTGTGAAGGTCATCATTGAGTTCTACTTTGTATTTGTCGAGCTGACTATTCATATGTGCGTATGCTAGGTCATGTCCAATTCATTGCTACCCTGTGGAATGTAGCCCACCAGGCTCCTCTGTCCATGGGATTTCTCAGGCAAGAATACTGGAGTGGGTTGTCATTTCCTCCTCCAGGGATCTTCCCAACTCAGGGACTGAACCTGTGTCTCCTGCATATCCTGCATTAGCAAACAGATTCTGTACCACTGAGCCACCTGAGAAGCCATTCACTTCTAGGCACCTCAATGTCAAAAGATTTTTGATCATTTAAAGCATACAAACTCTAAGAAGAGTAGCATAATATATACCTGAGACTCTTAGCATTAAGGATAAAGGGGAGAATATTTATCCTCCAAAACTAAAACTTAGAAGTTGTATGAGCACTATAGTTCTGTCTTCAAATCTAGATTAAGGAGTGTTCTTTCACTTCTCTTTCCAAGTTGTTCTCTTCAGGTATTCACATTTGTTAAGCCATCTTGGAGATCCATTACTCTTAATTTTCCAAGGGCCAATATTTGCACACACACAAAATGGCACACACATACACACATACCATCTCTTCTAAAACTAGCAATAATTTTCAGCTTTCAAACAAAGTTCATTTTTCTTAATCTGGACTTGGGAACAAATGTTCTTTTCAAAGAGAACGTACCCACAGAAATGCAGCTCTGTCCCCTAGGAACAGAACTTTCCACACTGTTATTCACAGCAGTTTAAATCCATTCCAGAAGAGAGTCTTTGATCTGCATTTGCATATACAAAGGTCCTTGGGGTGATTTTCCCATAAGAAAAGAACAGTCTTCATCAAAGTCTGGCATCCACCTGGTAGGAAGCACAGACCTGTTTGCAAATTTTAAAGAGAAAGGGTTGTTATCTGTCTTTTCATCTGGGTTCAAAGATCTCAAGGTCCATTCTCAACCTGGGTCACCTTGTCACCTGTAACCAAAGTGGAAGAAAGAGTGGGCGGTCGCACCGGAGGCAAGCTCATTGCTTCACAACAGGTGATCCAGTGGCCAAGCCTCTGTGTGTTCTAGCACCAACTTAGCCCTCTGCTCACCCTCACTCTGCTATATGGATGGAAGAGAAGGTGGTAAGCAGGGAGATTTAACCATGGATGAACTGGAAGATCATCCTCCCACACTGAGCCTGTGGTCAGGTAAAGAGAGGCACCTGTCGAAGTATTAAAGGTGTGGACTGAGACCTTGGCCCGAGGTCTGGAGAGAATGGGATTTAGGAGAGAAGGTGGCGATGTCAGCCAGTGGGGCGATGCTGAGGGGAGGTGGCCAAGCATCCAAGTGGGGGTGCAAGCTACAGCTCAGGGCACAGCATCTGCTCCCACTGGTTGACTTGTTCTCGATCCTTCAGTTATCCTGGTGCAAACTCCAGGATGAATGGAGGCAGCGTTGCTGGCTTCCTTCTCACCAGCCTTCTCCCAGATTAAGAACGTTTCATAGGAGCCTGTTTCCCTCTTGACACGATTGGTAACAACCATAGGAAGTCATCTTTTGGGGAGTGGAGGGGGCCTGGTGTCTCCAGGCCTCCTTTCTGGAATCCCACATGGATAGCTATACTCATAGCACAGGCTGTACTCATAGCCCCACACTTACGGGCCATTGAGGGCAAAGATCTCCAAGACACCCATTGGCCGTTAAACACTTAGAGCTTCTGCTCTTCACATAGACCTCGATTTCTCCTTGTTTGGGCTACAGTTACGGTATATTACTTTATTTTTTTTTTCTCCTAAACTACTCAAGTAGGGGACTGCTACTGAATCCCTCCACTTGGTTTGGACAGCTTGTCCTTTTGGCTGGAATCAGGCTGTGTTTCAGGTCTTTGATGGATCAGCATCCTCTCCTTCATCCTTTGCATCATCCCTTACTCCTCCCAGGACTCACTTAACATCTGTCTAGTTCTTTTTACTGTAGCTGGGGTGGCTGTGAGTATGATGGATAAACAGCATCCTCAGCTAGGTACTGGGAAAGAAGAGGAAGTAGCTGCTATTTAGGGGGGGAGCCATGGATACCAACATTCCTAGCAAGGCCCTTCAGCCCCTCGCTTCTGCCTATCCATAATATAAAGCACTTTGACATGTAGCATCTTATTTTATTCTGTGAGGATAAGTAAGGTCGAATTTTCTATTGTCCTCATAGTACCGATGGAGAAACTGAGGCCTAGAGAGGCTAAGGAGGTTAAGTAAACCGGATGTCTAGAAAGACTGGACTTGGAGTTACACGTCTCTGGAGTCTCACTCCCTTAGCTTCCTGCTCCATGTTGCACCCGGTGGACAAAGTAGCACAGACAGTGGTGTTGGGAGATTAATATTCCACACCAGCAACTTTGTGAAAAACAGTCCGCTCTGTACTTTTTACTTCTACAGTGTCAGTCAATCCTTGCCAAAATAGGGCCTATGTCTTCAACCCCCTGCCCCATTTACAGACCTGAAGAATTAAGACTCAATAGGAGGGCATGACAACCCACTTCAATATTCTTGCCTGGAGAATCCCATGGACAGATGAGCTTGGTGGGCTACAGTCCATAGGGTCGCTGGGAGTCAGACCTGACTGAAGCAACTAGGCACACACATGCAGGTCAGAGCAGCTTATCTAAGGGCGCACTGTAGGGTTAGAGTCAAGAAGCCCCAGGCCTGCTTCCCCCTTCATCCCGTATCACCTGCCCATGAGGCAGTCTAATTCAGGGCCCTGGGGAGCATTTCTGAGGGGAAGGGCGGCAGGAGTCCAAGGAGCCCCCCACCAGGCGCAGACTGGCCAGCTGTCCCAGAGAAAATGGGCTTGACCCTGGCAGCCCTCCAGCTCTGACAGCTACGTCTCCTGGGGGGTCAGGGTTGGAGAGAAAGAGCACAATCGCTGCTTATTTCCTGGCTGGCTGCAAGAACAGGGTCTCACAAATTGATTTCACCTAAAGCCGGCAGGAGGGATGAGTGTCTAGAGGGGCGTGCCTCTCTCCGTCCTCTGGGCAGGGGTGGATGGCTCCTGACCTCAGTTGACCACCATTAAAGGCAGCCTTGGCTGAGTCTCAGATTTGACTGAGAGCACCACAGAGCAAGCAGAGCTCCTAATATTAAAGGTACTGATGTTAATCAATTAAGTGAAAAGGAGTCTTAATGAAACCTGCCCCCTCCCCGCCCCAGCCCTCGCCCTTCTCTCCTCCTTCCCTCCCCGCTCTCATCACTGTAGCTTGTTATCTTGCTTCCTAGTGGCTCCTGAGTTGCCACCACACCGACTCTGATTCACAAAAACCGTGTGTTTAACACAGCCACGGCAATACCTATAATGAGAGAGAGGGTGGGGGCGGGGAGACAGCACACTTCACCATCTCCATCTAGATGAGGAGCAAACAAAGAGATAATTATAAACTGTTTCTCTTATTGTTGCACTCGCATTAGACATGTGCGTCTCTCTCTCTCCCTCTCTCTCTTTTTTTTCTCCACTGAAAAGTAATTCTGTTGTGGAGATGGCACCAGGTGCACGGGGTGACCTCACACACACCAAATCGGGAGCTGACATCCATCACACTTTGAAATTTTGGATTTCATCATTTCCTGATCTTTCTAAAGGGATCACAGCACCTGGCCCTCACAGCTGTAGTTCATTTAGAAAGCAATTTAAAAACCGAGAAAAAAGCAAATGACATCTTGCTGTCTCAGCCTTGTCATTAAGTGCAGCAGAATGGCCTTCATTTATGAGGCACATGGCTAAGAATTAATATCTTTCAGGGCTTTCTCGAGCAGAGATTACAAAAGGTTTGAAAGACCACTAAATAATTAGTGGTATGACTGAGGCAAGCAAAAAAAAGGGGTGGGGGAGAAATCCCTCTTTTTCGTTCTGCAGAAGACGATCGGAAATTACACTGGCTTGAGTGTACCCTAAGGTTGGGAGTCATCATTGCAACATCCTTTAGGGACCACATTCGGGGCTTCCCTGTGCTTTCTTGCCCTCCCAGTATATTTATTACTCCCCAGGGATGCGTATTTTAATTCCCCAGATACTGAACATCAGTCAGAAGTAAACAATTAGTAATTCTTTTTCAAATGCTTTCTGTAATGGCTGGGCACAGCCATTGGGTAGACGTTCTAACCATTTTCAAGTCACCTGACAAATTTCCCTATCTCACCCTTTCCCAGATCGCAAGCCCCTTTAGACCAGGCTGACGAGAAATGTTAGTCCTCTAGAAAGCCAGCGCAGGATGGAATGGCACCAGATAATAATATCAGTGTTCCTGTTTTTCCAAAATCTTCCCTTTTCAGCCAGCTGAAATTTGGAAAACTGCTTCCTGCTCTGGATCTCATTTTTCTTAGATAGTAAAACCAATGGCTAAAAGACAAGTTTTCTGGAATCCTTTGGAAAGCTAAGATTCCAGTATATTGAGCTGGATTTCCAAGAACCACTCAATCAGCTCAAAATTTCGGCTGGCACAACTCTAGGTACGGGATCTCGGTTCCAGACCTCACACATGGAAAATGGAGTGCTAACTTGCTTTCGAAACTGGGCCTTGTTTTTAAAATTAATGATTTGTTGAGTACTACAATATGGTGCATGGTGTTCTTCCACGATCCGTAAGGTTCCTCATCACTCTTCAAGGTGGGCATAACTATTCTCTTTTTAAAGTCATTGAAACTGAGGTTCAGCCAGCTTCAATATTATGCCAAGCAAGTAGGAGGTAAATTTCAATCTGAGATTCCTCAGATTCCACTGGACCAGTGACGTTTTAGTAGCGTTGCAGCAATCACTGCGGTTGAATTCTTAAAATGGTGTCAGTTTGGTGTGTTTCAAACCCTGGAGTTATCCGGTCCCTCCCCAACTCTCACCTGCACCCCACATTCTGATACTTCTTTTACCTAATTGGTTTTTAGCTAACCAAGATGGAATTGTCCTGCCAAATAGGTGTTCCCCAATATTCATTAAAAACTTATGGGCTCCTAAATGCATGAGAACATCTGCTGGAAGAGAAAAAAAGCATACATACTGTTCACATTGTTCTAGAAACTTGCACACATTTAGATGATGCCCATGAATTATACCAACAACATAAAGTGGGTTTTATAATCCATCTTTTATTAGCAGGAGACCTGGCTGAGGGTCCCTTGGACTGCAAGGAGATCAAACCATTCAATCCTAAAGGAAATCAGTCCTGAATATTCATTGGAAGGACTAATTCTGAAGCTGAAACTCCAATACTTTGGCCACCTGATGCGAAGAACTGACTCACTGGAAAGACCCTGATACCAGGAAAGATTAAAAGTGGGAGGAGAAGGAGATGATAGAGGATGAGATGGTTGGATGGCATGACTGACTCAATGGACATGAGTTTCAGCAAGCTCCGGGAGTTGGTGATGGACAGGGGAGGCCTGGCGTGCTGCAGTCCATGGGATCACAAAGAGCCGGACACGACTGAGCTATGGAACTGAACTGAATTGAAGGCTGAAGTAGGGTAAATAGCTACCTAGCATAAACCATGGGCTTCCCAGGTGGTTCTAGTGGTAAAGAATCTGACTGCCAACGCAGGAGATGTTAGAGATACGGATTCTATCCTTGTGTTGGGAAGATCCCCTGGAGGAGGGCATGGCAACCCACTCCAGTATTCTTGCCTGGAGAATCCCATGGACAGAAGAGCCTGGTGGGCTACACTCCACAGGGTCGCAAAGAATTGGAAAAGTTTGGGTCCCAGCTCACTCTCATGGAACCTGCAGAGCCTGCTGTGTGTAGGGGGGGCACGTCTCCTCCTCACTGGGGTTGTGGTTGGCCATATGACTAAATTGAACCAGCATGTCCTATTCCTCATTCGATCCACAGCTTAAATCCATTTTGTGTTTCCCTCAGTTTTCTGGTACTTTCTCTGTCAACAAGTGGCATGTTCCCATGTGACTGATTCTCAGGCTTGGGCTCACCAACAAGAAGATGTGCAGAGTGGAATGCAGGCAAGTCACAGAGGTCATTGAGCAATGTAACCATGAACTGATTCATTTTCTGTGGGTGTTCGCCTGTTGCTCAGTGGTTAAGATCATGGGTTTTCGCTGCCTGGCCCATGTTCAACCCCTAGTGGGGGAACTGAGATCGATACCACAAGCTGCGCAGCCAAAAAAAAAAAAAAAAAAAACCAGAGAAACAAAAAACAACCGAAAAAAAGTTACTTTTTGTAAAGCACACACTTTATTATCATTATTATTGCAACAAAACCCAGTGAAACCTAGCTAGTATGTTTGATCAGTGTCTTAAGGCAGGGGCTGTTCTGCACTGATGTTATTCAAAGTACACATTAAGTTATGACTGGCCTGTGGTGCTATACAAAACTACAACCGGACATTATCAGCAAATTGAAAAAAAAATTAGAGTACAAAATAAAACATAAGGATTGCTAGATCCCATGGCAGATGAGTCCTTGGTCTTCACGTGACGCATAAATCGATCATCCACCTGGAAAGCAGATTTCTCGGAACAAGAGACACAGCCGTGACTTTAAGAGATGCACAGATATGCTGTAGCTTCCTAAAGAGAGAGGATATTGGCACTAATTCATCTCCTGCTTGGAGACTGTAGTCAACTCAGACTTTAAATACCTACCACACAGAGAGCTCTTGTTCTTTCTTTCTTATTTATTCATCTATGTATTTATTTATGTTTAAAGGAATCAGTTGGTTAGTTTTAGTATAACCATAAAGAGATGCCAAGAAAAGAGCCACTGGTTAGGAGGATGCTTATCAAAGTCTATATATACTTTGGAAGTGAAAGTGAAAGTCACTCAGTCATGTTCAACTCTTTGTGACCCCATGGACCTTACAATTCATGGGATTTTTCAGGCCACAATATTGGAATGGGTAGCCTTTCCCTTCTCCAGGGGATCTACCCAACCTAGGGATCGAACCCAGGTCTCCCACATTGTGGGCAGATTCTTTACCAGCTGAGCCACAGGGAAGCCCAGAAATACTGGAGTGGGTAGCCTATTCCTTCTCCAGTGGATCTTATTGACCCAGGAATCGAACCAGGGTCTCATGCATTGCAGGTGGAGTCTTTACCAACTGAGCTATGAGGGAGTTCAGTCAAAAGTATATTCAGTTTTATAGGGGAAAAATCTCGTGTGTGGAGTGACTGGCTGCATCTGTTTACCTAGGAGTGAGGAGTTTCCTGCAGTGTGTGATTTTCTGTAAGAAATCCAGGAGAGCCCCAGGTAAACAGGGATGTTTGGTCATCATGTGTGGTGTACAAGTCTTTTTATTGCAATATTCTTCTTAGAGGGCTTCCCAGTTGATGCTAGTGGTAAAGAATGCGCCTGCCAGCATAAGAGACGTGGGTTTGATCCCTGGGTTGGGAAGATCCCCTATAAGAGGGCATGGCAACCCACTCCAGTATTCTTGCCTGGAGAATCTCATGGACAGAGGAGCCTGGCAGGCTGCAGTCCAAAGGGTCCCAAAGAGTTGGACATGACTGAAGTGACTGAGCTTCAGTGCCCACAAGCATTGTTCTTAGAAGTACCCCTGGAGCTCAAGCACTTCCTCATCTGTGAAGACTTCCTTACTCTGACCATCTTCTAGAATTGTAATGAATTTGTCCTCAGAATGTAGGAAACCTCTCTGAATCCCAGTATTCACTCAAAGGTAGGTATTTGCTTTCTATTTTGTTAGTTCCTCTGTGCGGTTTATCATATAGTAAGTTTCTTAGAAATAGCAGAATAAGAAGATTCTAATGTGTTAGCTCAGTAGCTGGACGTTAGAACTTGAAGGAGACCTTGAAAGATTTCTCATCTCTGAACAATTAAGTCAGGATATCCAGCAATGAAGCTGGAGCTTTGAATGTCATCATTTTCTTTTCTTGATGTCTGGTTTTTGTTTTGTTTTAAGCTTTGCAAGGGATTCTAATGCATACCTACAGCTGAGAGATACTAATATGGCTCAACTCTCTAATAAAAACAACAATTACAAACAAGCTTTATTAAACAGAATTAACTATCTCACATCAGATTTTTATAAATTGCTAGCAGCATTTTTTAGATGAATAGAAAATCAAGACATTAAACCGTCTAATCCCTATTCTTTTGGCATAATTCCTAAGTAGATCTATGCATTTATCCATCCATTTTCACTCCTGTCCAGACTGGATGAAGCACAAGCTGGAATCAACATTTCTGGGAGAAGTATCAACAACTTCAGATACGCAGATGACACCACACTTATGGCAGAAAGTGAAGAAGAACTAAAGAGCCTCTTGATGAAAATGAAAGGGGAGAGTGAAAAAGCTAGTTAAAACTCAACATTCAGAAAACTAAGATCATGGCATCTGATCCCATCACTTCCTGGCAAATAGATGGAGAAATAATGGAAACAGTGAGAGACTTTTTTGGGGCTCCAAAATCATCATAGATGGTGACAGAAGCCATGAAATTAAAAGACGCTTGCTCCTTGGAAGAAAAGTTACGACCAACCCAGAGAGCATATTAAAAAGCAGAGACATTACTTTGCCAACAAAAGGTCCATCTAGTCAAAGCTGTGGTTTTTCCAGTGGTCATGTATGGATGTGAGAGTTGGACTATAAAGAAAGCTGAGCACTGAAGAATTGATGCTTTCCAACCGTGGTGCTGGAGAAGACTCTTGAGAGTCCCTTGGACTGCAAGGAGTTCCACCCAGTCCATCCTAAAAGAAATCAGTCCTGAATATTCATTGCAAGGACTAATGCTGAAGCTGAAACTCCAGTACTTTGACCACCTGATGCGAAGAGCTGACTCATTTGAAAGACCCTGATGCTGGGAAAGATTGAAGGCAGGAGGAGAAGGGGATGACAGAGGATGAGATGGTTGGATGGCGTCACTGACTTAGTGGACATGAGTTTGAGTAAACTCTGGGAGCTGGTGATAGACAGGGAGGCCCCGCGTGCTGCAGTTCATGGGGTCGCAAAGAGTCGGACACAAGCGACTGAACTGAACTGAATTGAGACTGTATTTCCATTCCCCCTTCCTACTTCCCTCTTGTTGACCCTCTCCCCAAGCTAGGGCATGTCCTTGAGAACGGGTGGCCTGTCATGGACAATAGGATTGTTGCAATTGTTGAGTCAAACATGTTGTTTATACTTTGGTAGCGTCTCTTTTTACTTGTGAAACTGTCATAACCACATCTTGGACAGTGGAGTATGATCACAGCTTAGGTGCCCCGAATCTCTCAGGAATATTACGTACAAAACTTGTCATTGCATGCACTCGTGACTGGCTACAGATGGGCCAAGACATTGATTGCCTTAGCTCTCTCGCAGACCAGGCAGGGTATGGCAGGAAGGGCCTCCTGTCCAGTTCTATCGGCAGCTCTCCTTCCTTTGCGATGTAAAAGGAGTGGTGGGCCAAGACATTGATTGCCTTAGCTCTCTCGCAGACCAGGCAGGGTATGGCAGGAAGGGCCTCCCGTCCAGTTCTATCGGCAGCTCTCCTTCCTTTGTGATGTAAAATGCACGGTCACTTTCTACATACACGATACTGTGAAAAGTTTTGCAATATGATAAAAATATTCTATATACTCTTTCTCAATGTTTTTTCTCTTCCTGCTAGTAGTATTAGCCCTCATCATATTAATACTTTCTGCAGAACCTAGTAGTCTTTCAAGCACTGGAAATAGTGTTTTCCCTTACATCATTTCATTTAATTTAATTTTCAAAGAAGGCCTGTTGGATTTGTTTTAAAGAGTAGAAAAGAGAAGATCGGATATTGAGTATTGGCCCCAAATAACTGAATTAATAAGGTAAATATGTCATTTAAATCCAACTAACTCTTTTTGTTTGTCTTTTACCTATAACACCACTTCTAAATTTGCCTTGTTATCAGCATCATGGTCAAACTAATGGCTTTGATTTAAAAGAGATATGGCTTTTCTGGATTTAGGGATGACTTTTCAGCCTCTATTCCTCTCTTGAAAGCCAGAATTAGTTTCTAAAGAAGAGAATTTAAAGAATCAAATATTTGGTGTGTGCAGTAAGCGATAATGTGGCAGGCCTAGGTTTCCCAAATCTTTCACATTGTAAACAACTTCAGGACTGACCCATGACCAGCTTCCAGCCCGCGGAAAACCCTGCCTGATAAGAGTATCTTTGTTTACCTGAGGTTTGGAGCTATGCTGTGTCAACTTGACATCTGACAGACAGGAGTCTGTGTAACCTCCATCAGTTACACAGCACTGCCTGCCTACCTGACTGACTCCACTTAAAACCCTAGACAGCACCTAGTAAGCTTCCCTGGTGGGCTACACGTCACTAGTGTTGCCACACATTGTTGTTGAAAGAATTAAATGCCATCTATGCAACTTCCACCGGCAGAGAAGAGCTGGAAACTTGTACCTGGATCCTCCTAGATGCGACCATATGTGTCCTTTTCCTTTGCTCATGTTAATCTGTATTCTTTCACTATAATAAACCGCAACCCTGAGAGCAACATTTTTGCATATTTCTGTGCATATTTCTAGCAAATAATCTAACCTGAAAGTAGTCTTGGGCATCCCTAACACATAGAGCTATTTGGGAACATGTATGTTAAGAAACCCTGAGGATTTACAAGTGTCTGTTACTGCCTTCCACGCTAAGAACAGGGTCAAATATCAGCTACAGTTCCAATTAAGGACTTTATAAATATGTTCCTTAAAAGAGAATGGGAAAAAATGACATTGTGTAAAAAGCTAGAAAAAATTGCTAAATCAGTGTGTTATCAAGTACTTAATTGTGTAGTAGTACCTATTCTTGCTGTAATTACAAGAAAATACTGGAAATATGGTGGTCAAGTCATTTTTCTGTTACCATTAATACCCTTGAACTAATGCAATCTTGTCAAGGGCATTTGCTCAGGAGTAGATTAATGTTCACATGCTTGGGAGATAAATTGGGCTACTGACATACTCTTATTAGATTTTTTTTTTCTAGCAACTACTAAAAGCTGCCAATTTCATAGAACTAAGAGATTTCTCTTTAAAAAGATAATTTTTAAAATCATTGGAAAATCAAACCATTCTTGCTAATCAGTTTTCTCCCTTTTCATTTTGCTTAAAGAAGGAAAATGTATCATAAAAACATCCATGTCTTTCTCTTTCACAAAGCAGCACACTTCATGGGTTGTTTTGTTTTTTGTGGGTTTAGTTGCTAAGTTGTGTCCACCTCTTTTGTAACCCCATGGACTGTAGCTGGACAGGCTCCTCTGTCCATGGGTTGGTGAATCTTAATGCTAGCTTCTAGAGTTTACATTTGAGAATAAATTTCTACAATCTATCTTATAGTGATCTTTATAAACAAAATGACATGTGTATTATAAGAAGGCAGTAAGTGGTAAAACTAACAACATTAATGATGACTTTTAAAAAATATTTTTCAATTATATTTTATCCTTGAAAAACAAGAATGTCGACTTAAGAAATAGTACAATACTTGAACACTGTCCTTTTATTTTTACCCCCAAGCTGTGTTCATCATAAAAATAAACATTATCCCAGGTTCACAAATACTTTAAATAAAAATACAGCTGACAGGAATTAGGAAATGGGCTTGCAGGAATATTAAGTCTTTTCTCTTTTCTGATTTTTTTGTGGTTTTCAGGGAGGTTTTTCTTGAAAGGGAAGAGAGAAAAATCTTTCCCATAATGCACATATCCAAGTATACTAATACACCAGAAAAAAAAAAAAATAAAAAGGTCTTAGGAGATCTAATGAACATGACTCTATTCATGGAACGGATGGAAGCTGAAACTGCATATTTTTAAACAGATTGTCTTCACAAGCCCAGATAATAGCTAGTGGAGGGCTGTGTTGATACAGAGTTTAGAGACGTGAAGCAAGTTGACCGCGGGATGGCAGCCTTATCAATATCCGCATAGGGAGAGGGTGACGTGTGACATTCACCAAGGCAACTTTCTCTAACCATTCGGTCAATTGTTCCTTAGCCTTATGACGAGCAGACAAATTTCAGAGTTGTGTTTCCTTTAAACGGGGCGTGTGCTGGTGTCCCTCTCTTTCCTCTTGCCATTGTATTCTGCCGGTGTAGCAGCAGACACCTCTGATGGTCAATGCTGGGAGACCCACATCACCATGGTTACCTCCAGGGCGCCTTTCTTTGACAAAACAGTCGATACACTCTTGAAAAACCTCATATTGAATCTAACTAAGGAAGGGAAATGACGCATAGCATTTTTAACTATCCCGAGTTGTACATGATATGTTTTTGAATACACCTTGGAAATAGCACTATCCTATAACATGGAATTGAGCTGAACTGTAACATTTGAGAGGTGGAAAAATGTCACGTGTCTGAATAGATGCTTTCTGTGGTCTACATTCCCTTCTTTGCATCTTTTCTTTAGTATCAATATTTAATATTTCTTTAATACTTTCTTTGACGATATGATCTGTTCAAAGTGGGATCCAAGAACTCTTCTAATGCTTTCAGAGATTAAGAGCTAGTGTGGTTTTTTAATTTAAGTTTTTATTAAAATCTGGCTGATTTACAGTGTGTTAATTTCTGCTGTACAAAAAAGTGATTCAGTTACACGTATATACTCATTTGTTTTTATATTCTTTTCCATTATGATTTATCTCAGGATACTCAGTATAGCTCCCTGCACTACACAGTAGGACGTTTTTGTTTATCCATTCTATATGTAACAGTTTGCATCTGCTAAGCCCAAACTCCTAATCCATCCTTCCCCTGCCCTCTCGGGAAGGGCAAGTTTGTTCTCTGAGTCTGAGTGTTTCTGTTTCATAGATAGGTTCATTTGTATCATATTTCACATATTAGTGATGTTTGTTTTTCTGCACTGATAGGGGTCCAGGTCTCTGCAGTGGCTTTATCATCTTCTCCCTGCACAGGGACACTAGTTTCTTCACGTTCTCTGAAAGTCAAGATATGCTTTCCTCTCAGGGCCATTGCCATTTGTATGTCTTCTCTTTTTTAGCCCATTTTGTAATCTTTGGTGGAAAAACTATTTTGCAAATTATATTTGTGTCCTTCTCAATGTGTCTAATTCAGTGCCTCTTATATAATGGGCATTCAACAATTATTTATAGGCTGAATGATTAAATGAAGAATATCAGTGATGTCATTAGTAAATAGAAAGGTCTATTCCATTAACTTTGATATATTTCAGCGAATGATTCATATTTACTGAGACAACAAAGTGGTTTATAGTCACATGCTTGGAAGGGATTAATTCTGGTGACTTTTTCAAATGGAAATTTTCTAAGTGTCAATAAATAGCATTTACATTATTTGTTGTGCTCTACAATTTCATCAAGATAATAAAATATTGTTTCCATATAAAAAAGACTGGATGAAACTAGCCTGGGTGGTATCCAAACCATCTGTTTAGGTCCAGAAAAACACTTGTAGGGAATAAATATGTCTGAAATGAGCTCGTGACTTCTAGATTTGAAGCCTTAAGTACAGAACTCAAAAAGAGTCCTCAAATGACAACTCTCAGAGATGCCTACCAAGAAGGAAAACAGGCACGTTACCATTGCCAGTCAGATGAATTTGCCAAGAAAAACAAACCATTGACAATATATAGGTCATGGATGGAATCCCATTCTTTCACAGGTACTGGGTCTTAACCACAAATCTAGAATCTTCACCTAAGGGAGTTCATGATGAGCTCAAGCACCCAAGTCCCTCTCCATGGTCCTGAGCCCACCATCAAGCATGACCTTTTTGCCTCTAAAGGGTAAGCAGGAAAATTTTTTCTTAATCATCACTTGATCAGACATTTCCCACTGTGTAAGTTGTTGGTGACAGAGCAGTGAACTAGACCAACTTGATTATCCCCTCAGTGGAAATTTTTGTAGAATAAGGATAGACTGTGAAATCAAATCTAGATTTTAATCTGAGGACTTCTACCTAAGATCTGAGCAAATAGATAGGCTCTGGGAGAGACTGATAAGGTACTTATATCAGAGAGAATAATGCAATAAGATCAGCAGAATTTATATAATCTCTGCTAAAAGGATACCACTAAGATGCAGGCAAGGTTAGGAATATGTGTGGTCAAAGAGAAGAGAAAAGCATGATGAAGATCAGAGCCATGTAGACGGTAAAGGAATAATTTCTCAAGGAAATTAAATTTGCTTAGATCCTCTGGATAATGAAAATGGTTCTCTACCTATTCAAAGACTAGGAAAAAATATTATCTTAGCCCTGTTAAAATAAATGCAAGGAAAACGTCAATAGTTCCTAAAACATTTTTTTTTCCACAATGAAAATTAATCCCCAATTCAGAACCTGCCAGCTATAAACAAATAAGCTATAGTCTAAATGTTTTAAAAATCACTACATATTTCTATCATTTCTTTTTAGATTCCGCATATAAGGGACGTCATGTATTTCTCCTTCTCTCTCTGACTCACTTCACTAGGTATGACACAATCTAGGCTCATCCATGCTGCTGCAAATGGCCTCATTTTATTGTTTTAATGACTGAGTAATACAAATGAGCCTACTTACAAAACAGAGACTCATAGACTTAGAAAACGAACTTAGGGTTGCCGAGGGGAAGGGATAGTTAGAGACTGGGAAGGTCATGTTCCCACTGCTGTATTTAAAATGGATAACAGCAAAGACCTATTGTATGGAGCTCTGCTCAGTGTTCTGTTGGTCTGGATGGGAGGGAGGAGTAGGGGGAAAATGGATGCATGTGTCTGTGTGGCTGAGTCCCTTCACGGTTCACCTGAAACTATCACAATATTGCTAATTGGCTATACCCCAATACAAAATGTTTTTGGTGTTAAATTTTTTAAATAAATAAATGTTTAAAAATCACCATACAAATAAATACTTGAAAAAATAAACATTGTTGTGCAATCAAACTGAGGGAAAAAAACATTTTTTTTTCTTGTCAATTTCAATTTCTTAGCTCTAGAAAAAAGTTTTGAGAGCAAAGGCAAGAGAGCCAGCCATGGTAATCCAGATTTCTTTTTTCCAGTAACAGAATTCAGAGGAGACTTTTTCTATTCAGGCTGCAGATGACCACACCTATCAAGTTGGTGTCAGACGATTTTTACCAACCAGCTGACCTGTTCTTTGAGGTATTCGCGCCACAGAAATTCACTGATTATTATGGTACACTCATAGGGTCCGAATGAGCGAGCTCTGCTAGACTGTGAATGCTGGACAAAATGCATTCTGCTAGCATGGGAAGCCCCACGCTCCGCCCTCATGGGGCTTCCAGTCATGAGGAGCAAAGAAGATAAGCAATGAATGGGATTTTATGTTAAAAATATGTATAGAAACAAAACAGGTGGTATGAGAGCCAGAAACAGGGGATGGAGCAAGCTTCTTCCTGCAGGCGAAGATGAATGTGCAAATTCCCAAGAGACTGATTCCTCTGAGGATATGCAAAATGCATCATATGTAAGGAAGACCAGAGAGAATCAGCGTGATTCCAGACAGGATTTATTTTCCTGCTCAGTCTGGGCTCTCACAGAGCTCTGCAAGGCTTTAGAACAACACTTGTCAACAGGACTCCTGCAGCTTCATGTGAATTGAAACCTTTCTAATCTACTTTCTGGGACACAAACATTGAAAATAAAACAAAATAAAAACAAACTATAATTTGACATGATATTAAGTGAAAACAACTTATAAACGTTTCAAATATAGTATATTTCAGTGCAGTAGCCTAAGATATGCAGATGATAACCACTCTAAGATTTTATTTTCTTGGGCTCCAGAATTACCACGGACAGTGACTGCAGCCATGAAATTAAAAGATGCTCGCTTCCTGGAAGAAAAGCCGTGACAAACCTAGACACCGTATTAAAAAGACATTAAAGAGACATCAGTTTGCTGACAAATGTCCATATAATCAAAGCTATGGTTTCTTCCAGTAGTCATGTATGGATGTGAGAGTTGGACCAGAAAGAATGCTAAATGCTGAAGAATTGATGATTTCAAACTGTGGTGCTGGAGAAGACTTCTGAGAGTCCCTTGGACTGCAAGGATATCAAACCAGTCAACCCTAAAGGAAATCAACCTTGAATATTCATTGGAAGGACTGATGCTGAAGCTGAAGCTCCAATACTTTGGCCACCTGATGAGAGCCAACTCATTGGAAAACATCCCGATGCTGGGAAAGGTTGAGGGCAAGAGGAGAAGGGAGAGACAGAAGATGAGATAGTTGGAAAGCATCACTGACTCAGTGAATATGAGTTTGAATAAGCTCCGGGGAGATGGTGAAGGACAGGGAAGTCTAGTGTGCTGCAGTCCATGGGGTCACAAAGAGTCAAATATGACTTAGCAATTGAACAACAAGTGTAAAGAACAACTTTTGTGGAGGCAAAAGTTCTGGAAAGAGATAAAACCATAAGCTTATAGTTTTGTCCTATTGTTAACAGAGTGAATGATTTCCATAAATGATCTTTCCTTTTTGCTTACGTATGTCTTTATTTATTTTTTAGGGTTGCATTAATTGCAATCATTGGTTTAAGACATCACCATTTGTCCATGCATGGCTCATCATTTTTGTTTAGTTTGTTGAATAAGATAAAGCACAACCAATAATCCAGTAACAAAAACAAAACATTAACACCTGACCAATAACCTACATTTGATCATTATTTCCCCTCCTACCTCTTTGCATTCATCACTTTAGGTACATTCATCACTTTAGGTACATTCATCACTTTAGGTAACCATTTCTTCTGTCTCAGAGTGATCATTATCTTATTCCTTTCTTTTTACATAACTCTCTTGCTTCTCTAAATACTACTACCATGTGGTTTTAAAAACCATAGTTGTTTTAACTTTTATGGTGAACAGAATCTTTTGAAACCTCTCTTTGCATTTACTATTATTATGCTTAGATTTATCCTTAAAGGTTGATTATACTCCCGATTATACTCCACATAAGCTGGTTGATTATATACCAGACTTCACTCAGGCCCTGCCCTCTTGGTTCACTACTCCTCTCTAGATCTCTGCTGTCATCAGGAGTATTTAATGCACATTCCATACATGTCTTGGAGAAGACGATAGCACCCCACTCCAATACTCTTGCCTGGAAAATCCCATGGATGGAGGAGCCTGGTAGGCTGCAGTCCATGGGGTCGCCAAGAGTTGGACACAACTGAGAGACTTCACTTTCACTTTTCACTCTCATGCATTGGAGAAGGAAACGGCAACCCACTCCAGTATTCTTGCCTGGAGAATCCCAGAGACAGGGGAGCCTGGTGGGCTGCCATCTATGGAATCGCACAGAGTTGGACACGACTAAAGTGACTTAGCAGCAGCAGCCACACGTGTCTTCTATGGTTCACAGGCAAACGCTTTTCTTGAGTGTATGTCTAGAATTGCTGGGACATAGACTAAGGAATGTTTAACTTTACATGAACATACTAAATGTCTTCTAAAATAGTTGCTCCTCTCTCCATTCAATGTGAGATTTTTTTTTCCTAATATAATTGATACTATAAGGGGTTCCATTTTGATTTTTTCATTTCTTTGGTAATTAATGATATTGGCCACCTTTATTTTCTTTTCTATGGAATGTCTGTTCAATTTTTTAAAAGTATTTTCCTATTTTCAAAAGTTATCTGTACCTTCTTTACTGATTTTTAGGAGTTAGTTCTTTTTACATAAGTGAAAGTGAAGTCACTCAGTCGTGTCCGACTCTTTGCCACCCCGTGGACTGTAGCCTACCAGGCTCCTCCCGCCATGAGATTCTCCAGGCAAGAGTACTGGAGTGGGTTGCCGTTTCCTTCTCCAGGGGATCTTCCCAACCCAGAGATCGAAGCCAGGTCTCCCGCAGTGGAGGCAGAAGCTTTAACCTCTGCTTCCCTGGTGGCTCAGAGGTTAAAGCATCTGCCTCCACTGTGGGAGATCCGGCTTCAATCCCTGGGTAGGGAAGATCCCCTGGAAAAGGAAATGGCAACCCATGGACAGTAGTCTTGCCTGGGAAATCCTGTTAACAGAGGAACCTCTTGGAGTATGGTCCATGGGGTCACAAAAGAGTCAGACATAACCAAGCACGCAGACACAGACACATGTTAGTAATAATTAAAAGAATTTTCCTGTTAGTGAAAATAGCATTTAAAGCTTTTGAAATTAAATTTTGTTTGTTGTGTGAAGATACTCAGTTTCATCTTATTTTCACAATTTAATGTATTAACCAAATTCTTCTTTTCCAATGATCTCAGACACTACCTCTTTCATATATAAGTTTTTAGACATGTATAAGCTTCTCAACAGACTTTCTGATTGATGCTCTGGTCAAATTGCTATCAGTACATTGACATATAATTTTTTCACATATATTTTAGAATTTATTAAAGTCTAAAAGCACTTTTCTGGAATCCTGCTTGAAAATATAAAGAGAATTGATATCAGCAGCATTGAGGCTTTAAATACATGCATTTATCTATTTCTTTAATATAGAATTTCTTCAGCAATGTCTAATAGATTTTAAGTGTGCTGCTGCTGCTGCTGCTGCTAAGTCACTTCAGTCGTGTCCAACTCTGTGTGACCCCATAGACGGCACCCCACCAGGCTCCGCCGTCCCTGGGATTCTCCAGTCAAGAACACTGGAGTGGGTTGCCATTTCCTTCTCCAATGCATGAAAGTGTAACTGGCACTTATTTTTTAAGTTTGCCCCTATGTTTAATATTTTTATTCTATTCTAAATGGTATTGCTTTTTAAAAAAATTCTGTTTCTAATCACTTGTTGCTAATATGTACAATGACAATAGATTTTTGTATAGCATTTTTATCTTGAATAATCTCACTAACTCATTTATTAGTTCTAGCAGGTTTTTTTTTTTTTCGTAGATTTTTTATAATTTAGCAAACTAACTCAGAGGGGTTTATTGTTTGCTTTACACAGATGACTATGTTAACTACAAAGAAAAACAATTTTACTTTTTCCTTTCTAATTCCCAGTATAGTATCAAATTGAAGTGAGGAGAACAGAAAACATTGTTATCTTCTTGATCTTAGGCGAAAAGTAGTGTTCGGTATTTCACTATTAGACATGATGTTAGCTATATTTTTAAAAGCTTGTTAGAAGCTCCGATAAATTTTATAAAGTTTTCTTATATTCTTAGTCATTTCAGAAATTTTGTGATGAACTGATGTTGGATTTTTGTCAAATGCATTTTTTAATATTTATTGAGTTAATCATATGTGTTTTTGTCTATTCTGTTAATGTGATTAATTGCATTGATTGATTTTTAATTGTTAAACCAACTTTGCATTTAGCCATTATACATTATATTTTTGCTAGATTTTACTTGCTAGTATTTTATTGAGGTATCATATCTATGAAAGTTATTGGTATATAGATTTTGTTTAATAATGCAGTTTTTTATTAGATGTAAATAGGTACAACCATATTTCTTTTACTATATATCATTCCACCTTCCATGCCTCTGTTCACAAATTGTGTAACAATGAACAAAAGGAAGAATTGTGTTTTACATCAATTGTATTGTGATAACATTGTGTGTCTTTTCATTGTTTGGGTTCAATATTATATTTATGAATTATCCATATATATACACACACACACACAAAGGCCATAGGACTTTGCTGACAAAGGTCTGTCTAGTTGAAGCTATGGCTTTTCCAGTAGTCATGTATGGATGTGAGAGTTGGACTATAAAGAAAGCCAAGCATCAAAGAATTGATGCTTTTGATCCGTGGTATTGGAGAAGACTCTTGAGAGTCTTAGATTGCAAGGAGATCAAACCAGTCCATCGTGAAGGAAATCAGTCCTGAATATTCATTGGAAAGACTGATTCTGAAGCTGAAACTCCAATACTTTGTCTACCTGATAAGAAGAACTGACTCATGGGAAAAGACTCTGATGTTGGGAAAGACTGAAGGCAGGAGGAGAAGAGGGCGACAGAGGATGAGATGGTTGGATGACATCACCAACTTGATGGACATGAGTTTGAGCAAGCTCCAGGGGTTGGCCATGAGGACAGGGAGGCTTGGCGTGTTGCAGTCCACGAAGTTGCAGAATTGAACATGACTGAGTGACTGAACTGAATTGATATATATACATATAATTCCTTCTTTCTCATTCATATACTGTATTTGATAATATGCATATACCATACCATGTTCATCCCTTCTCTGCTCAACTTTTAGGTTGATTCCAAAGGGAAGGGTGAATGACAGTCATTCAGTCATGTCCAACTCTTTGCAATCCTATGGACTGTAGCCCCCCAGGCTTCTCTGTCCGTGGGGATTCTCCAGGCAAGAATACTGGAGGGGGTTGCAGTCCCTTCTCCAGGGTATCTTCCTGACCCAGGGATTGAACCTGGGTCTCCAGCATTGAAGGCAGATTCTTTATAATCTGAGCCACAGGGGATGACCTAAAGGGAGGGGATATATGTATCACCATGACTGATTTGCATCGCTATATGGCAGAAACCAACACAATATTATACAAATTAAAAATAATAATAATAAATAAAAACTAGTATGTTCCCCCAAAAATAGAGTTATACACAATCAAATGCTGATGAAAATGAGGAAACAGCCTCACGTACAGTGATGAGACTATAATGTTGTTTTTACATCACTTACAGAGGCATGTGAACCCATCACCCAAATCGAGTATGGATGTTGCGACTGATGTGTGACACAAACACATACGTGGCACAATTTTCTGTGTCTTAGTTTTACTCTCTGACTTTAAATAGATAAATCTTATTTTAACAGTATTACTTAGCTTCTACCATTTAAAAATCTCTTCACAAACTTTTCACGTGTTGGACAAATGATTTTCATTAAAAACTCTGGAGGACAGCAGAATTGAAATGACTTGCCCCATTTATGAATGGAGAAGCTGCTAAAAAGAATTTTTTAAACACTCCACATCTCACAACTAGTAAGTAAGACCTTTTGGTTCTTAATTCAGTGTTATCTTCATCAACAAGTTTGTATTATTTCAACCTATCTACAGACTGTAAGATGTCAGGTCAGGAAGATAAGAAGCTGACATGAAACTTCTGAGTTTTCTGAAACATTTCTAGTTCACAAGTTTAACACATCTTTAAATTCCCAGATATAATCAGACTTGACCTATCAGTTCAGTTCAGTTCAGTTGCTCAGTCATGTCTGACTTTGCAACCCCATGGACTGCAGCACGCCAGGCTTCCCTGTCCATCTCCAACTCCCAGAGTTTACTGAAACTCATGTCCATTGAGTTGGTGATGTGCCATCCAGCCATCTCATCCTCTGTCGCCCCCTTCTCCCATCTTCTATCTTTCCCAGCATCAGGGTCTTTTTTGTGAGTCAGTTCTTCGCATCACATGGCCAAAGTATTGGAGTTTCAGCTTCAGCATCAGTCCTTCCAATGAATATTCAGGACTGATTTCCTTTAGGATGGACTGGTTGGATCTCCTTGCAGTCCAAGGGACTCTCAAGAATCTTCTCCAACACCACAGTTCAAAAGCATCAATTCTTCGGCGCATAGTCCAAATTTCACATCCATATATGACCACTGGAAAAGCCATAGCTTTGACTAGACAGACCTTTGCTGGCAAAGTAATGTCTCTGCTTTTTAATATGCTATCTAGGCTGGTCATAACTTTCCTTCCCAGGAGCCAGTGTCTTTTAACGTCATGGCTGCAGTCGCCATCTGCAGTGATTCTGGAGCCCTGCTGGTCGCTTAAATGGAGAACTTCATGTTTTGTACCACCTGGTGACCTACCTACTTAATCAGTACAGAAGACTTAGAAGTTTCTCTAAATATTATATTTTAGTAAATTTCTCAGTGACTTTGGAAGCAATCAGTTGTCAGCAGCAACTTCAAGTTATTAGTCTTCTTCTTCAGAAGAGTATTAAATCTGCGAGAGTAGATCAAAAGCAAAACTGAAGGAAAGAGTAGCATTAACACTCATGAGTGGCCAGGAGCTTTGAATGCATTAAACTGACTTCAGCCACCAGTCCTGTGTGGCAGTTCTCTTTATCTTCTTTTTACAGATGGGGGTCACATTTTTCCAAAGTGGTAGGTCAATGATATACTACTTGGTCACTTTGACACCATATCTGGATTATGTTGTTTTTTCCCTCAGATTTGTGTGTCATAATGCACCACAGAGATTTCTAAAGAAATATTTAATAAATAACAAAACCATCAGCAGCTTCCACCAAATTCTTCTCTTTTAGCACTGGTTAATAACCATGAACTGATTGAGCAAGAAGAAAAAGTAGAAATAGCTGAAATTCAACTACTTAAAATGTGTCAAAGACTGTGCTAGAATTTAGACAGATATTTATCCTTAAATCCCTGCTGAACTTCATGGAGAAGGTACTGATTTTATCTTCATTTTACAAATGAGAAAATGGAACTTTAGAGATTAAGTAAAGTTTTGAAGGTTGCACAGCCAGCAGTAACAGGGTTGGATTCAACCTGAAACCAGCTGACTCTTAAGCCTTTGTTTTCACACATGCATATGTTAGTAAAAGATGGTACCATGTGTGAATGTAAAGTAATCCTCCAACCTTTGTAACAAACATTTTAAAATAGTCATGCTTCAACAAGTGGACATTCAGAGCATTAAAGTTGCTTAGACCAGGGGTCCTTAGCCTCGGGACACCGCACCGCCTGTCAGACCAGCAGCAGCATTAGAAACAAAGCAGATAGTAAATGTGGTGCACTTGTTCCATCCCTAAACCACTCCCCAACCCTTGGTCCCTGGAAACATTTTCTTCTGTGAAACTGGTTCCTGGTGCCAAAAAGATTGGTGACTGCTGGGTTAGATTTCTGTTTTAGTGCAACTTAAATTTTAGTGAAGGAGAGATGGAACAATAAATAAATTGCTTAAATTTTAGTGAAGGAGAGATGGAACAATAAATAAATAGCTAAAAGCTTAAATTTTAGTGAAGAAGAGATGGAACAATAAATAAATAGCTTAAATTTTAGTGAAGGAGAGATGGAACAATAAATAAATACCTTAAATTTTAGTGAAGGAGAGATGGAACAATAAATAAGTAGCTGAATAAGATTTTCAGGTAGTGATACTTGCTTTCAACATAAAGCATGGTAATGTGCCAGTTAGTGAGTGACTGCAGCTCTGAGATTTCCGCCGTGACCAGAATGACACAGGGAGTCAGCCGTGTAAAGTTCTGAGGACAGAGAGATGAAACCAAGGGCATAGAAAGTGCAAAAACCCAAGAGCGGGTCATCCAAGCTTGGAGAGTGTGTGAGGGAAACCGATGCACCAGACCTGCTGGATTCCAGAGCAGATTAAAGTGCGTAGCACGGAGCACTGAGAGGCAGACAGAGTCTACGTATCATAGCCTCTTCCAGCTATGGTGAGGAGCTCAAAGCTAACTCTAACAGGAGGCCTTTGGGAGATCTGAAATGGGAGATGTATGAAAAATCCAGCTGGGGTTAAAAAATACCAATTTGTGTGCATATGGAGTATGGACTGTTGAATGTAAAACGTGGAGTCAGGCACACCACTAACCCCTGATGCTGGGAAAGACTGAAGGCGGGAGGAGAAGGGGATGACAGAGGATGAGATTGTTGGATGGCATCATTGACTCAATGGACATGAGTCTGAGTAAACTCCGGGAGTTGGTGATGGACAGGGAGACCTGGCGTGCGGCAGTCCGTGACGTCACAAAGAGTCAGCCATGACTGAGAGACTGAACTGAACTGAACTGAACCGCTAATCTGAGCAAGAGATGACGGTGCCCTGGACCAAGGCGGTGGAAGTGAAGAAAGGCACACAGGAACGGATTAAGAAAAGAAGAATTAATAAACAGGCCTTACTGAGAGATTCGCTTTGGTGGACAGAAAGGAATTGATTTCTCCTAGAGTTTTGCTTGGCCAGTCAGATGTTTGTACCATTTACTGAGACGAAGAATTTTAAACATTGGGACAGGGAGGGATGCGGGTTAGGGAAGAAGCAAAATCCAGTTTTTGTACTTGGAGTGGAGATTGTTGACCACATGAAGTGTGGGACACCTCCGACACATCAGGGTGAAGACAACGTATTTTACTAAGTCTCTGTGGCAAATCTTCAAGAGAAAAACAAAAACAAACTTCTGTTGAATGTTTATTGAAACTTAGAGGGAGCATAACATTTTCTAAGATCTCAAAATGGATAAATGTGTAGCTGAAGGCCTAACCTGATCTGAGGACCGTGGCGTACCTTGAGTCTCTCATGGTGATGGACGACCCCTGCCCCACCCCCTCAAACCCCAACGCCCCACCGCCTGCCCAGCAACACAGCCAGACGCTGATGCAGGCACTCACACACTGTCATGCAGGATGACGTATTAGAGTCCAGAGTGATGGCTGGGCACGGAATTAGTCACTCACAAAGCACATAGTTGGAAGACCCATGGCTCTCCTGGGGAGTAATCATTTCACAGATGAAATACACAGGTGCACTGGGATTGGCTTGCATCCACACTGATTTCCCAGAGGAAGTCTTGCTCGAACTTTGCAAAGAAAAAAAGACTGTAAGAGTGCTTCAAATGTAGAGTACCCAAAGAAGCACTTTCCAGCCACATAAGATAAACAGCTCCTTACTCGGGGGTGTGTCCACCTAAAGCACCTTGCAGAGCAGCCTCTTCGGGGACTCCCCACGCTATCACCATAAGTTCTTGGCAGGAGAGAGAAACTTTGGGAGATTAGGGTAGGAAGTGCTGCTGGAGGGAACCAGTCTTGTATCTTCCTTTTTTGGGGTGATACCCAATAAGTCCACTGACTGTATAAGAACTGAGAACACATAAACTCAGTGCCAAGAACACAAAGATCTCCCGAGTCCCTGCCCAGTTCTTCCTGCCACCAGCATGCTCTTCTGTCACTATAATGACATACTTACTTCAAGATAAATACTAGGTTCCTCTTTTCTGTACAAAACGGCATCCCTTGTGCTTGCTGCCCTCCTGTGCTCCTCCTCACCACCCAAGGGTCAGGCTCCTGGAAGCTGGAACCCCTGAGGGGTGCCACAGCCTGATAAGCAGACCCAGAGATGCGCTCCAAGCCCAGCTGCCTCTGGGGCACTTGGAGAGCTCTGGGAAGATGACCGATGTGCACACGATGAGGGGGAGCTCTCAGAGGATATTGGCAGCGGTTCAGTCGCCAACCAGCTGCAAAAAGCTTTAAAGGACAGTGTTGCATAAAAAATGAAAAATGTTGATTGAGGACATATTGCCCTTGATTGAATGCTTGAAGGAAACCTGCTGGCAGAAAAAAAAAAAAAAAAAAGATATGGGAATGAAAGAGGGGAAGGGAGAAGCGTGGGCAGGGAAAAACAGGTTTGCCTATCCTGCCAGCTGTAGAGAAAGCTCTAATTGTCCATCCACAGCAGACATCCTAGGAAGTGAAATTCTGTGTTATCTACTAGAAATTCAATCATAGGGATCAATGGGGATCTTGCCACGTTTTTGCTTTGGGATAGCCCAGAGCTTAGAATTGTCCTCAGCTTTTCTGAAAATGCCTATACAGTGGGTCCGCATCATATCCCGTCCCTGCCAACTTTGTCTAAAGTCCCCAGAAGGGTGGAGCAGGAAGAGGGTGTATATTTACAGCATTTGGAGCCAGGCTTTGGGGCTTTATAATCCACGGACCTCCAAAGATGTAATTTGCTTGTATTCTCAGAGATGCTGGCAGCTATTTTATTATTTATCCCTGTGGGGGATCTGGCTCACTACCAACAAACAATGAAGCTTGCTCTCGCTCCCCACGAGTTATGTGGTCAATGGTTTAAACGTGACTGTTCTGAGGACTCCCCTTTCCAAAGTACGGTCACTCACAGGTTATCGCTGCCTAGGGAGGAAAGATTTCTGGGGAATGTTCTGGATTTCTTGATTGTGGGAGGCTATAGTGTGATCTGAGTGAGAAATAATTTTTGTGTAAGATGACTCAGACCCACCATCCAGCACAGTTGTACACCTCACTAGAATTCCTGGGTATAGACTTGGCGACTGACCTCATGTCTATAGAATCACGGAATATAAGCATAAGAAGCAACTCGGACCATCAGCCACAACACAAAGCAAAATGATGTTGATCCCTTAACCCCAAGCAGTCACTGAGGGGAGAGAATGTATATTAAGGATCCTAAGGAACAGTTCCATCACCAGGAGGTAGAGGAGGAATTTTCCAGCTTTGCAGATAGAGAGGCACAACATCCATTTACAAAGATTCTATTGCTTGATCTTGAAGGCTGGATTTTGAAAAGTCATCCTAGAAAACGCTGTGTCTTCTATTGCTGATGAGAGGAAAAAAGGACAGACACAATGGCTCTCAACTGTCAGAAAGTGGGTTTGTTGTTAGTCCCCATCACTGCAGTCTTTAAGTCATCAATACAGTTGATATTAAAAGTACTCAATATAAGGCTTCACCTTTCCAAAGTCTTATGGAGTAGCTGTGCAGCACTGTTAATTAGAAATGTGGGGGGAATGGAATTGTGTGACCCTGTGTCAGTGATGCTGAGAAATGATTCAAGTAACCCTTCATGATACATCCCTTCATTGTCCTCTATGGGAACAGTGAACCAGATAAAGCCAGTAATAAGCATTTGCTTATTATTGTTGTTATACAACAACTTTGGCCTTCCCTGGTGGCTCAGATGGTAAAGAATCTACCTGCAATGTGGGAGATCCCATTCGATTCCTGGGTTGGAAAGATCTCCTGGAGAAGGGATAGACTACAGACTCCAGTATTCATGGGCTTCCCTGGTGGCTCAGACAGTAAAGAATCTGCCTGCAATGCAAGAGACCTGGATTCAATTCCTGGGTTGGGAAGATCCCCCAGAGGAGGATGGGGCAACCCACTCCAGTATTCTCACCTGGAGAGTCCCCATGGACAAAGGAACCTGGTGGGCTGCAGTGCACAGGGTCACAAAGAGTCAGACACAACTGAGTGACTAAGCACATACAACAACTTCACAAACAATACAACTTTTCTTAGGAGATATTACTAGGTCAGAATCTTTTGACTTATCAAACCTACTTTTAGGAATGTATTATAAAAAAAAAACATGTAGATGGCCATTAGACTTGGCAAAAATTATGTTCAACACAATCTTTGTCATCACAAGAAAATTTTCTAAACAATCAGAGTTTTAGTAATAAAAGTACAGTTAAAGTTTGATCAACTATATCGTACAACACTATACAGATGTAAAAATGTGATGTTGTAGAAGATAATTTATCCATATAAAAAGATATTTAAAAATATTTGGTGAAAAAGTCAAATAGATTTCTAAATTGTATGTTAAGTATGATCCATTTTAGGTTCAGTCACCAAGTCGTGTCTAATTCTTTGTGACCCCATGAACTGCAACATGCCAGAGGACAGAGGACTCCACTACCTCCCAGAGTTTGATCAAATTCATGTCTGTTGAGTCGGTGAGGCTACCCATTCATCTCATCCTCTGCCGCCCTATTTCAGGTAGTTAAGATATGAAGTGAAGTGAAGTGGAGTGAAGTGAAGTCGCTCAGTCGTGTCTGACTCTTTGTGACCCCATAGATTGTAGCGTACCAGGCTCCTCTGTCCATGAGATTTTCCAGGCAACAGTACTGGAGTGGATTGCCATTTCCTTCTCCTGGGGATCTTCCCAACCCAGGGCTCGAACCCAGGTCTCCTGCATTGTAGACAGACGCTTTACCATCTGAGCCACCAGGGAAGTCCAGTTAAGATATAACATGCAGAAATATTCTGGAAGTCTGAAAAATAATTAACACACTAACAGCAATTTTTTTTAAAGGCAAGAGATGGTTTATCTTCTTATCTTCATTTAAATTTTGAAATTATTCCAAAATGAACACTTATTACTCTTGTAATAAAAAGTAATGTGAGGAATTTTAATAAAGAAGTCCTTCATAAGTTAAATGTAATTCGTTAACGAGAACGCATGTAGCTCCAGCCACCAGGCCCTGTCCTTGAGAGGGGAGGGGATGACCCAGAGGACAGGAGAACATCCCATTGTCCAAGGACTCATGGCTCTGGGTCACCGACTAGGGACTGAAGATGCAAAGAGTGAGGAGCATCTGTTTTCTTTAGGTGGCCTTGTGGGAACATCTCTGAGCCCTGTTGCCTTTTTCCGTTTGTTTAACAGTTACAGAATATATCCAGGCAGAAATTCACCACCTGCGCTCTCTACAGTGACAAAAACAGTTCTAGGTAGGGCCCATCATCTTCCCAACAATTCACTGAGGTCTATCCAGTACACCAGAGCATGAGGACTTGAAAGCCTTCTGCCTGGACCACCCTTCCTCCTCCTTGTATCCAGTAGTTACTCCCTGTATCTCTCATAGAGTCCTCAGATCAAATATCTCTTTTTAGAGAAGTATTTTCTGACCATTCTGTCTAAAATAGCTGCCACCCACCCCAATCACACTGTCACTCTCCACTTCTGCTCTGATTTTATGCATAACATTCATCATCACCTGATATATATAGAGAGAGTGTGTGTGTGCATGTGTGTGAAGGCTCTGAGCACTTTGTGTTTGCTCTAGCTCAGATGTCTACAACATGTGGCTGTGTGATAGGCACCTACATCAATTTTGGGTGAATTAATGAATAATTCTGATGTCCTAGGAGAAGGCAATGGCACCCCACTCCAGTACTCTTGCCTGGAGAATCCTATGGATGGAGGAGCCTGGAAGGCTGCAGTCCATGGGGTTGCTGAGGGTCGGACACGACTGAGCGACTTCCCTTTCACTTTTCAGTTTCATGCATTGGAGAAGGAAATGGCAACCCACTCCAGTGTTCCTGCCTGGAGAATCCCAGGGATGGGGGAACCTGGTGGGCTGCTGTCCCTGGGGTCTCACAGAGTCGGACATGACTGAAGTGACTTGGCAGCAGCAGCAGGGAAAGTGAAATAGACATCCAAACACCAAGATTAGTTTTAGGCTCATATCTATGGTGTTGAGAGAGGCCCAGAGAGAAGAAAACCAGGAGAATTCAAACTCTGTCGCTGAAGAAGATGAAACCACTTTTGACCTCAAAAACGTATTGACCGGGTAGCATAGAGCCCTGTGTTCACTAAGCTGGTGTTGTAAGTACAATTCCTGTTTGGCACAGTTGCACTTAAGGTCTGGATCCATTTTGCACAGTGTAGACACAGGGTCTCTGTATTTGTGTGTGGAGCTCAGGGAGCTGCAATTGCCATCACTGCCTAAATGAATGCCACACCCCTTCTCCTGGATCAGCGCTGGGATGGTTGCCAGTAGGCTTTGAGTGATAAATGTGAAAATGTGGGAGACTTTGAATGGTCAACAAAAGCCATCAATACAGCCATCAAAATAATTAAATTCATGTCTTGTTGGGTCAGAGTTATCATCTTCATACAGGGGGCTGGGGAAGATATGGGATAATTGATTACAGCTGCCCAACAGCCTGGATTTGATAAGACTCTTTCCAACCTTGAATCTTCATCTCACCAAATATCCTGTATTATGATGTAGACCTTCCAAATCACGTGGACCTTCTCCATGTTGAATCTGAGCCACACACTTTGCAACAAGTAACTCGTAAGGCACTCTCCCCAGAGAAAATGGTCTGTTTGATTTATTATGTGACTTTAAGTAGTATGACTGTTTAGAGAATTTGCAGACTTCACAGCCAAAACTATTTCCTTTGGAAAAACATTATTTAGGGTGAGATCCTTGAGAGCAAAGATTGTTTTATTATTCTCTGCATCCACTGGATATAGCAAAATGCTTGCAACATAGGACTCCTTTCAAAAGTATTGGCTGTTCTGTTAAATGACTGAATGACATGAGGTTTGTTTCTAAATCTGCAGGGTTGTGATGCTACTCAGGTTCCCAGGAAAGGCCAAGACACTTTCTGATACTTCAGATTTCATTTTAATGTCTCTTGAAATTGCTCTATTTGTATAACCTACAGGCCATGTGTAACACTGAATGATCTCCTGGAATGCAGTCTGATAATCAGGTTCTGAAAGTGATGATTTTCAGTGCAGCCCAAGGCTGACGGACTGAACAAGGAAAGGCAGAGGGTGAAAAATGCCCTCTGAGACTCCAGTCTAGCCAGGAGAAATAGCACATTCATGCCACAGCTCTGTTATGAATATTCCAATCCAACTTCACATATTGCACTTGAGATGAGGTATCAGGGGCCAGAATGCGGCAAAGTAATAAAGCACAAAAACAGAAATGGAGAAACAAAGAGACCAGAGGCTGGTCTCTTCCAGGAATAAGCAAGTATCTATCTAGAGGCAGACTTTTGCACTGAAACTTAGCTCACATCTCCCACTCATTGAGTGATATGGCCTTTGGCAATGCCACTTAGCCTCAGTCTCTGCCTAGGCAGCACAGTTGTGAAGACGATCAAGTGAATTAATAACTATGAATGGGTTTTATATGCTATCATGCACTATCCAGATGTCAGTTATTAGGCTCTCAGTATGCAAAAAGAGAGACTGTATTGAATAAAGCAGACCATGTTCACCAACATAATCAAAACTGGTGTTTTCAATACTTCCTGCATTAGGCATACAGCGATAAAGCCAGTGGTGTGTTGGAACCAGTCCCCATGACTTCTGAGAAATGATTGTATGCATCATTGTCAAGTCTTGATGTGGCTGGTCTGAAATCAGCCTGGGCAGTAGTTTGTATCTACCTTATCAAATTTGGCAAGAACTACAAATTGAGGACTCTATCCCCACTTGAGAGACAGTTATTAAATTTTCACCATCACACAATTGTGTGTTGTGATAAAATGTGAATTTTTTCACAGTTAATGTTGCTTTTCTTTTTCTTATGTCTAGTACAGGTAATATTTTTCCATTGGCTTTGCACTAGCCCTTTCAGACGTCAGCATTCCCATGGATTAACAAACTAATCAGCATTCACCAGAGGAGGGAGAAAAAAATAAGCTCTAAATCTGAAGCCTCTGTCCACCTTGCTCAGATGAATTTAAATTCCAAGGTCTATATATTCTTCGATTCCATATGGTACCATGAGGTCTCGGTAAATATCATTCGACGACTCTGATTTAGTAACAGTAACACACACACATTTATATATATATATTCAAGTCATCTGCCATCTGCTGGACTTTGTAAATGAGTCAGAAGCCCCAGTCAACGCAACAGCATTCATGCATACTAACCTCCAACCTTATGGAGATGGTTTGATTCAATAGTTTCTCCGTGACTGTTAAAAAACTATTAACATATTTATATTCTTAAAAGTGTCACTAGCCTATAAGTTAATGGAAAGATCACATTTTCTGTCTGCTGGCTCCCATTCAAAGATGAGTTCCACTGCAGAATAAATTTATGTATCTCCTAAGAATATGGGGGTGGGAAGGGTTAGCCTTGTTCTTCATTCATCTTGCCCTACATATACCCTAACTTTATCATGAACTTGACTCACGTTTCAAGATTCGGTACTCAAAACAGCAATATTCTCTTTAACCGAGGTCCTGAGAATGAGTCATATAGAACTGTGCCCCAAGTATTGAAGCTTGATTTTTTACCTTGAGGAAGATTTGCTTTGGGAAACAGGCATGCTATAGAAAGAGCAAAACGGGAAGGTGAAGACATTACAAGAGTTTTGGGTGATTTCTGACCTGCACACTTTCTGCCAGGGCAGCCCAGGGTTGTTGTTGGTTTTTTTTTTTTTGCCTTCTCAATTTTGAATAGCCTGGTGTTTAAAGGATCATTTTGTCTTTCCACCCCCTGCTCCCCAATCGAAACAACAAAAGAAGGAATTTAACCTCATATCCTCGCTCTGAAATTAGCTCTATTGTCAAAAGATGACAGCTGTATCCTGATTTCAAGAATTTCATGTTGGAATAAAACAGCGTTTTTGAAACCATTGTGTTACTTCAAACAGATCTATAATGGTCCCTCGGCAAACCATTTGCAGAAGACGTGGGTAAGTAAGATAAAAAGACACCATTTCTAAAGAGTTGCTTTTATGGTCTAGGTCAGAGTGCTCTCTCCACGTTGTTCATTCCCAGTCGAATTCCCTAATAGTCTATCTCCTCCGCGAACAGATGCCCGGCCTCATGTCGGAACCAGATCGCGCCACCGCTGAGATGCTATCCAGCTCCTTCTTACTGAGCCGTTTCCCTAGCAGATGGTGCGATGCTGCAGGCATACTCCTTCCTGTTAATTACCAGCCTTCGCTACAGATGGAAATGTCAGTCAGCCTCACAGGTCCTGGTTCCTGCCATTGCCTCAGTCCATAGCCCCTCTACCTAGGCAAGACGCTGCCAACACACACCATGTGTTTTGTGACTGCTGACTAGGCAGGCAACAAAAAACAACTTACTTCATGAATATTCATGGCGGAATGTTTAAAGTTCTGTTCATCTGCGATGCTTATAGATCTGCTTAAAGGGGGTTGCACCTTCCTAAGAACACTCTGCCCCTTGTTTATCTACACTGAAGAGATGTGAGTTACCAAAGTGAGTTGCCATGGCAACAGAGAGAGGACCATTAAATGTCGGCCATTTGGAGCCTTCTGTGGGCACATCAATTTCTGACTAACGCTCTTCCCATACCTTTAAGTGTCACTTAATTATTCTTGTCCTGCCATAACAGACCAATAGTCACCAAGCTGAACTGATTAGCTAATAACAGTGGGTTTTTATAAAACCCCGATTATCTCATCTGCACATACATACCCCAAAATGAATTCCTTGTTCCTTCCTGGTGTGTAAACATACTAAATGCAGATAAACGAATTTCAGCAGTCATTCTTTGTTCTGTAAGTCAAATTCTTTTACCCTCTGTGGACAACCCTTTGGGAATCAAAAATGGGTATCTTTACAGGTTTATGCAAGAAAGTTAGGGCTCAGGTTTTGAGAGTAGAGAAAGAGAGGGGAAACCTGAATCAGGCATTTTACTGAAGGTGATTCAGACAAGACTTCCTCAACTGGTACATTCTCCAGGATGCTGTGTTTAAAGGTAAGGTGATGGAGAATGTCACAGCCACTCAGCACCATGTCTTCCCAGCAGGCCTTCCTGTCTCTATGATTTAACGCAGAGAAAAAATATTAAGTGTCCCAAACACAGGCAAAAAGCTTCAAGTGAAGGTCATTTTCCTCAGGACAAAGTCTCTCAGCACACTGGGAGAGGCAGCTTACATGAGTTCTGAAAGATTTATTTTTTAAATAATGAGAATTGTTTTTCCTTAGATATTTCTTGCTGTGGAATGAGGTTCCACCCTATGTGATTTCTAGTGGGGAGGAGAGTGGTCAGAAAGAGTATGGGAGGTGTGAGCATTCCTGAGCTGGAGAACTGTACATAGTAGGGCAAGCTGGGAGACATTCTTTGGGCATCCCCATAATCATGAAGCTTAGGTCTTCTTTCCAGATTCCCTTTTAAGAAGAAAATTTGATCTGTATGCTTTTCATGTTTAGAAGGGAAAGAAAGCATGTTTAGGTATTTTACAAGCAAAACAGAGATAAGCTTATTCTGAATGGGGCAGCTGGAAACAAAACAAAACTATGCTATATATATTTTCTAGGTGGTGCTAGTGGTAAAGAACCCACCTGCCAGTGCAGGAGACAAGGGTTTAATTCTGGGTTGGGAAGATCCCCTGAAGGAGGGCATGACAAGCCACTGCAGTATTCTTACCTGGAGAATCTCATGAACCGAAGAGCTGGACCGCCTACAGTCCATGGGGTCACAAAGAGTGGGATGTGACTGAATGCACGCACACACACACACACACACACACACACATCTCATGAGGTGCTAGGAGAAGCTGCTCCAGAGTTGGTATGAAGATGATATCAGGAGAGTAGCCAGAACCCTCCATCCCCTGGTTCAATATTCACGACTGTGTCTCTCAATAAATACATGCAATGATGGTGCTTAACAGGCTCACTGAAAAAATAATGATGTTGAAAGATGTGTATACATTATACATAATTTCATTATAAATCTTATTCACAGAAAGGATGTGTATCACATCATGTACAAATAACAATAAAGTATGTAACACTCTTTATTATAGACTCTATACAAGCTCTATATAAACTGATTCTTACAGAATGTTATCATTTATTTTTGCCAACTCATATCTGTAGACGATCTGTGATTTCAATTCAACCATGATTTGAAAACTCAATTGTATTTACTTTCTGATAGCTCTATTCCTATTAAATTTATTATCATTACATCTGAAAGATGATCTATTGTTAAACACTTTTCTCACTCTCACACACACTATATTCATTAAGCTGAAACCTCTTTCAGCTTCATCAGTATGAATGTCAGAATTTCACCCATTGTTCAGTAGCGTGAGTGGCTTATTTGCTTAACTGGATAACAGTATTTAAATACTAAAGAATATTTCTTCAATTCTTTTGTGCCATTCACAAGGTAGTGACTACCTGCACAACACATGTTAACTGTACTAAGTATTATTAATATTTTCTCCATCACTATCTCAAGCCTAGTCAGTTACCAAAACAATAAATCAAGCTTTTATTTGTAGTGTTTGCCAATTTCTGTAGTATAAATGCTCCAGCCATGGGAAATATCAAGCTACTGATATGATGTCATTGTATGTAAATCTGGGAAAAGATATGGAGTAGAACATTTGATTTTTAATAGTGGCCACACTTAACAGCCAACTTACAAAATTCCTGAAAATTCAGCGTAGACTCTTGAAGGCTAGCGTGAGTCAGCCCAAATACCAACTTTATAGTCTTATCTTTATGCTTTTTTTTTTTTTACCTCTCACCTCTTTCACAGGAATAAAGTCATATTCCAAATATGTGTGTTCCATATTTGTGAAGTTACATGAATTTGCAAAGTCCTAGTTAGGAGGAGCTTAATAAATTGTTGAATAAATTGAATTGAATGGATGCACACTTAATGAAGCTAGTTGAAAAGATGAAATGCAAACACATGGAAAGTTTAATGACATTTGGCTGGCATTTGCTTTGTGCCAAGAGAGCTTTCCTAGGAAAATAAAACTTCAGAGGGGAGCAGGACCTTTCCATATAGTGGAGTCTGGTCAGGTCAGGTCAGGGACTTGACTTGAGCTTAGAAGATGGTTAGGACTTGGTTAGGTGGAGATGAAAAAAAGGAAATTTCAGCTGGAAATTCCATGGGGTCCATGGAGCCGTGAAGAGCCAGACACAACTGGGCAACTGACACTTTCACTTATATTTCGTGTGTTTTAAAGGGGGGCAATAATCGGATACTTCCATGGTTACCAAGAGGATGACACAGCCACCTTAGAGTGCTTGACATAGGTATGGCAGGCGTTCCGTTTCTGCTAATTTCCTTCCTCCAAGTCAAGACACTTCTGAATGGTGCTATCTAATGAAGTAAAAAACCAGAATAAGATCTTTTTCAGTCTCACTAGTTCTATCAAACAGTGTCCTCCACATTCTTTCAACCTAGAGAGGGCCAAGCCCAGGGAACGCTAATAAGCCTCCTGAACACAAGCCCCGCTGGGCGAGCCTTTGGTGCTGTCCCGTGCATCTGCCAGGTTGGATCCTGCTCCCAAGTTTGCCAAAAATCTGATCCCTCATTTCAGACTGCCTGCTCAAGACATGTGGGCCAGCCTGAAAGCAGAAAGACAACATTTCGGACAGCCATTCCCCAAACCATAACCCCAACAGATGTCTGTGTGGGGGACCCAGACCTCTTACGGGAAAGGAAGAGCAGCTTGTTTAAAGGCATCACAGTTCCTCTGCCCGAAAATGAGGCAGGAACTGGAGATGTGTCTCTGAGACAGAAAGCAGAGTCAGAAGGCAGCAAAGAGTCGGCATGCGTTTAAAAGAGGCAAAGGAATGAAATCTGCTCCTGGCCATCACAGGAGGCTGACGCAATCCAGGCTCACTCTGGGGACGGCCCTGGTGCCAGCGACGGAGGCCACGTGGCTTCTAATGTGGCCAGGCCCTGCTGCAGCCCAGAAGACCAAGGGAGCCGCCAGATTTCCACCCAAGGACAGAACCAGCTTTAGCAGCTGGTGGGTGAATTAGCTTCAGGCCCATCAGGTGGAGGGACATTTGAATCTTTCCCTTATCGATAGAAAAAGAAGAGAGCATCTTAGGGAACAGAGCTACCATCAACTCTACTTTTTTTTTCCTTTTAGTTTCTTATTGCAGACTCCTTTGGGGTACAAGGAGAAAGGGACAGTAGAACAGACAAGCCTTGGAGCCTGAAGAATATGGATTCGTGACACATCAGAGTGTGGAAAGCTGGTCAGGAGTCTGCATGTTTTTCAAGCAGAATTCCACTTTTGTCAATGGAGAGCTTACAAGGTGTTATCAGCTCTTGAGAGCAGAGCACAGCTTTACATCACCAGCTCTTTTAAAAATGCTGGACCCCTAATATTTGCACAGAAAATATTATTGACCTGCTTCTGCTTCTAAGATTTTACCTCGATGTAGAGCAGACTGTCTTCATAATCTCCTGTCCCCGCAAGGTGCCCTAGCAGAGACTGCAGCCTTATCCTGAAAGCATGGCAGAAGAGGTTCCTGAATTGAGCAGAAACCTGCACCAAGTACAGTGAAATTCAGGGAAAGCCAAAGCCCGGCCTTTTGAGCACTGTCCTGCCACCTGGTGGCTGGATCACTAAATTGCAAGGGCAGTTTTCTGTGCTCAGCGAGCCTGTTCAGTGAATTTGCAAAACCATCCTGAGGTGAAGCCATTTAGACAAATGTCAGAGAGATGCGAGCATTTCAGAAAGATGAGTAGGGGGGAAAAAAATAAGCATATGTTGTGAGAAAAATAACTTCCCTGATGAGAAAGGCCAAATCAGTTGTGAGTGGGCAGGTAGGGAACAGAGGAAGCAAGTGTAGCACCCGGGATGTGGGCAAGAGACCACACGGGCTGGCGAGCGGCTTATTCCAGGAAGAGCTACCTCGCCAACAGGCTGAGGTCAGCAGTTCCTACGCAGCCCTGAGAGAGGGGGTCTGGTGCTGTTCTGGTCTCCTCTTTCTCTGGGATTTTAAGCCCATATTTTAAAGCCTTTCCAAGATGGCAGAAAAGCCCTTTGCTTTCTTAATCATCAGCAAGCCCCATCTCCATTTTCGTTTTCTTCCTCCCGCTTGTGTTTACTTTATTCCTGCTTCTTTCTTTATTCAGCAGGCATTAACCACCTTCTCCGTGTTGGCGATTTTTCAGTGGGTGTGTGGTATACACAGATAGCATGGGGAACACAGAAAATGGAGAAGGGGAGAAAAATAAGCGGACAGAGCCCAGAGAGACACATGTAACAACAGGACCAGCCCTGGGGCTTGGGAGGGAACAGAGGTAGGACCCCACCCTGGAGGAGGGGGTCTCTGAGAGGATCGTGGGCACAGAAACTGTCCAGGTGATACCCAAGGATGCATAAGAGTCCCCAGGATGGGTGTCAGTGGGGACACATCAAACAGAAGGAAAGGCGGATCAAAGGGGATTAAAAAGGAAGGAGATGCCCATGGAGGGGCTTCCCAGATGGCACTAGCGGTAAAGAACCTGCCTGCCAATGCAGGAGGCTTAAGAGACACATGTTCAGTCCCTTGGTCGGGAAGGTCCCTGGAGGAGAGCGTGGCAACCCACTCCAGTACTCTTGCCTGGAGGCTCCCATGGACAGAGGAGCCTGGTGGGCTACAGTCCATAGGGTCACAAAGAGTCAGACACGACTGAGCGGCTGAGCATGCTTACCTATGGAGGTGGAATAGGGACTCCTGCCTGGGGAGAGCGAGCCAGAGACACAATTAGCGGGCTTGCAAAGATCAAACCATGAGGCTAGGATGGTGGCTTTCATTTACTGTAGTAATCTGGAATCCTGCTTGAGAATCTGGGCAGGGAGGAGAGGCCACCTGACAGATACAGACGAACATTCTGGAAAGATTACCTGCCTAGTAGTCAGGAAGGAACAGTTCTGGTGGCCCAGGGCTGCTCGGGCCAAGGGAGCCTTTAGAAGCAGTTAAGCCACTGAGGGCCAGTGTGGATGAAGCCAGGTTTCAAGAGCTGTTTGGGAAGCAGGACTGACTGACCTTGGCCTCTCACGGTCCATCCAGGGGCTCAGTTTGGCTCCTGGGTTTGGTTTACCAGGTGGCCATTTTGGCATTCTTAGACTGGAAATACAGAATGGGAACCACTTTGGAGAGATGGTTACATGTGGCTTGCACTTTGGGGTGTGCAGTCTACATCCTTAGGCATGTGAGTGCCAAGACCAGGGCCAAGAGCTGGAGATTGGCAGTCTCCTCTCATCTTTTTCCTCCTCCTCCTTCTTCTCCTTCTCATTTATAACCTGTCTTCACGCTTTCCTTACTTTGTTCTTTAGACTCAGAGTCCTGAAAATAAAGTTTATGGGTAAGGGGGGACATTGAATTGGTGCTTTAAGATGTCCACCAGAGGCCTGCTCTAAAAATGCCTAAATGGTTAGGAGAATGTGTTGAACCATTTGGCCATTTCCAGAAACTTATTTTACCTATATAGAAGCTTGGGTGTCAGCCGAAACAGGTGGGAAAGTGGTAAGAAAACAGTTTTTCATGAAGTTAAGAGAGGTTCTGGCCTTGATCCCTGGAAGAATGCATTGAGAACTTTTCAAAATGTGTGTACAGGCCTTAAATTTTGATCCTAGCTGTATTTAGGGACTAAATCCATTTTTCAAACCAATCAAGGATTGACGGCCAGAGAAATCTTTTACTTAGAGACTTTGACTGCTCCAACTGGTTAAAGAGGAGAGACATCTCAATCCATTGACAGAATGAGCCGGCTCTTTCAAACTTATATCCTATTAAAAGTCCTAACTATGGCCCATGGACATCTCAAAATAAAGACTCAGGATAGATCCCAACACTACTGACAGCTAATCGATGAATCCCAGCTGAATGTACCACATCAACAGCATGGCCCCATCCACAATGACCCCTTATCACTCCCCTCATCTCCACATTGCCTTCTCAAAATAAGAGTGTAGTGGCAGAAAATGAAGAGGAACTAAAAAACCTCTTGATGAAAGTGAAAGAGGAGAGTGAAAAAGTTGGCTTAAAGCTCAACATTCAGAAAACGAAGATTATGGCATCTGGTCCCATCACTTCATGGGAAATAGATGGGGAAACAGTGGAAACAGCATCGGACTTTGTTTTTGGGGGGCTCCGAAATCACTGCAGATGGTGATTGCAGCTATGGAATTAAAAGACGCTTGCTCCTTGGAAGGAAAGTTATGACCAACCTAGACAGCATATTGAAAAGCAGAGACATTACTTTGCCAACAAAGGTCTGTCTAGTCAAGGCTATTGTTTTTCCAGTGGTCACTTATGGATGTGAGAGTTGGACTGTGAAGAAAGCTGAGCACCGAAGAATTGATGCTTTTAACTGTGGTGTTGGAGAAGACTCTTGAGAGTCCCTTGGCCTGCAAGGAGGTCCAACCACTCCATTCTGAAGGAGATCAGTCCTGGGTGTTCTTTGGAAGGACTGATGCCAAAGCTGAAACTCCAATACTTTGGCCACCTCATGGGAAGAGTTGACTGATTGGAAAAGACTCTGATGCTGGGAGGGATTGGGGGCAGGAGGAGAAGGAGACAACAGAGGATGAGATGGCTGGATGACATCACTGTCTCAATGGACGTGAGTTTGGGTGAACTCCAGGAGTTGGTGATGGACAGGGAGGTCTGACATGCTGCAGTTTATGGGGTCGCAAAGAGTCGGACACGAGGGAATGACTGAACTGAACTGAAGCCTTCCTAACTCAAGCAAATAATAGAATGGATAGAACATGTCCTTTCAGTGTCATCTAAACCACCAAATTCAGATAGAAAGGAAAGCCCTGCAAGTCTTTGAAAATGGCAGAAACGTGGTGTCCACGGTGGGAGTAAAGATTCTTGGATCCTGCTGGACGTTTTGAACTTTCATGGCATCAGAGAAAAATATTCCAAACTCTGGGATCAAAGGCACGATGTTCAAATCCCATTTCGACCTCTCCTGTGTTATTTATTCTTTCTGTTTTCTGATTTTCTCAATGGTCAAATGGGAATAAAAGTACCTACCTGTACTAGTCAGGATTCTCCAGAGAAACAGAACCAGCAGGATATATTTGTATTATATATAATGAAGTGTTAGTCGCTCAGTCCTGTCCAACTCTTTGCAACCCTGTGAACTGTAGCCTTCCAGGCTCCTCCGTCCATGGAATTCTCCAGGCAAGAATACTGGAGTAGGTGCCATTCCTTTTGCCAGGGGATAAGCATTGAACCCAGGTCTCCTGCACTGCAGGCAGATGCTTTACCATCTGAGCCACCAGGGAAGCCCAGGTATGTATAAGAGGAGCTTTATTGTAGGGATTCTCCCATGGTGTAATGGAGGCTGAGAAGTCCCTAGGTATGCCTTCTGCAAGTTAGAGAACCAAGAGAGCCAGAGGTGTAATTCAAGCCCTAAGGCTGAGAACTGGGGAGTCTGGGATATAGTCCAGGTCAAGGATGGATGTCTCAGCTCAGACAGAGAGATAGAGATTCACCCTTCTTCTGCCTTTTTGTTCTAGTCAAGCCCTCAAGTTATGGATGATGTTTAATATTCAGTTCAGTTCAGTTCATTTCAGTTCAGTCACTCAGTCGTGTCCGACTCTTTGCAATCCCATGAATTGCAGCACACCAGACCTCCCTGTCCATCACCAGCCCCCAGAGATCACCCAAACTCATGTCCATCGAGTCGGTGATGCCATCCAGCCGTCTCATCCTCTGTCATCTCCTTCTCCTCTGGCCCCCAATCTTGCCCAGCATCAGAGTCTTTTCCAATCAGTCAACTCTTCCCATGAGGTGGCCAAAGTACTGGAGTTTCAGCTTTAGCATCAGTCCTTCCAAAGAACACCCAGGACTGATCTCCTTCAGAATGGACTGGTTGGACCTCCTTGCAGGCCAAGGGACTCTCAAGAGTCTTCTCCAACACCACAGTTCAAAAGCATCAATTCTTCATTGCTCAGCTTCTTCACAGTCCAACTCTCACATCCTCTGGAAAAACCATAGCTTTGACTAGAAGGATCTTTGTTGGCAAAGTAATGTCTCTGCTTTTCAATATGCTGTCTAGGTTGGTCATAACTTTCCTTCCAAGGAGCAAGCGTCTTTTAATTCTATAGCTGCAGTGATTTCGGAGCCCCCCAAAAATAAAGTCCGATGCTGTTTCCACTGTTTCCCCATCTATTTCCCATGAAGTGATGGGACCAGATGCCATGATCTTCGTTTTCTGAATGTTGAGCTTTAAGCCAACTTTTTCACTCTCCTCTTTCACTTTCATCAAGAGGCTTTTTAGTTCCTCTTCACTTTCTGCCATATGGGTGGTGTCATATGCATATCTGAGGTTATTGATATTTCTCCCAGCAATCTTGATTCCAGCTTGTGCTTCTTCCAGCCCAGCGTTTCTCATGATGTATTCTGCATATAAGTTAAATAAGCAGGGTGACAACGTACAGCCTTGACATACTCTTTTTCCTATTTGGAACCAGTCTGTTGTTCCATGTCCATTTCTAACTGTTGCTTCCTGACCTGCATACACGTTTCTCAAGAGGCAGGTCAGGTGGTCTGGTATTCCCATCTCTTTCAGAATTTTCCGCAGTTTATTGTGATCCACACAGTCACAGGCTTTGTCATAGTCAATAAAGCAGAAATAGATGTTTTTCTGGAACTCTCTTGCTTTTTCCATGATGCAGCGGATGTTTAATATTGATGAGGTTCAAATGCTAATTTCTTTCCTGGATCCCCTTACAAACATACCCAGAAACAATGTTTCACCAGTTATCTGGGCATCTTCTAGCCCAGTCTAGTTGACACATAAAAGTAACCATCACACTGCCTTACAGGATTTTCATGAGAATTAAGTGAGGTGATAATAATTGAAAGAATCTTTTTTTTTTTTTTTTTTTTTGCTAAATTGCTTCAGTCGCATCCAACTCTTTGCAACCCCATGGATTATAGCTCAGCAGGCTCCTCTGTTCATGGGGATTCTTCAGGCAAGAACACTGGAGTGGGCTGCAATTTCCTTCTCTAGGGGATCTTTCCAACCCAGGGACCATACCTGTGTCGCTTATGTCTCTTGCATTGGCAGGTGGGTTCTTTACCCCTAGTGCCACCTGGGAAGAATCTTACCTCTCAAGAATTCCTCTACCACTGTGCGGCTTTTCTTTTATCCACGCACCATCATTGTTCAAGCAGTCAAGCCAGTGCAGGGCCTCCACAAACACCGTGATCTTTGCACTGCTCATTCTTTTGTTCCCACTCACCTCAAGGGCCTCTAAGTGTTTCTCGGGTCTTAAACACAGTGTCCTCTTAGAAGTCTTCCATGACCTTCCAGAATGTGAAGTGCCCCTCAGTCCCGTAAACACAAGGTTTTCTCAGTAAGATATAGACTGAGATATCTCTTTCTCCTGTAAGAGATAGCCAAGAAACTTAGCATGGCCACAGTGCTCTTAACTTGATCCTCCTTACTCTTTCTGGCTTGTCTCTTATCGTTCCTCTCAAATTTGCATCTCCTTCATGGATGACTTGGGTCACCCTCTCTCTGACTTCCAACTCTTCCCATGTGGTTCGCTTAGCTGTCTCCTTCACTGGAGGCTTTGCCATACTCCCAACTCTGGTCCCCATGCTCCGTGTCTCCTATCATAGCCCTGATCCTGCTGGGTATGAACCATCTGCTCTTCTATCTGTCTCACCAGGCTGGGAACTCCTTGAGGGCAGACTTAATCTTGGCCATTTTCATGACCTTATTTCCTATTGCAATGCTTAACACACAGTAGTGTGGATATTCAAGTAAATAAATATGGCAAACTGCCTGCCCGGCTGAGGCATAGTTTTACAAAACTCCTTCATTAATCTTCTTCTGTGGCTCTTGACTGTCCTGACACCACCTCATCTTCCCAGTCTCAAATGGGAGATCAAAGACTGACTTTCTTTTGCATGATACAGCAGGCTTAACACTCGAAGGCAATGTCTTTAAACCAAGGGAAGATTAATTTCAAGAGGAAATATGTGTTTTAACTTGGTTAGCAATAGGGAAGAATTTGGGGCTACTTGCTTTTGATGGGTTTGTTACGACACTGTTACGAACTATTCGAACTAAATAGAGCTATTTGAATCATTTGTAGATTTCTGGTGCCATTTCCAGACTGACAGCATCAGACTCTGGAGGTGCAGGGATTGACACTTTGGGGATCTCCCTTCAGAATGCCTGTCCTGTGACCTATGAAGTCACTATGCAGAGAGTAGAAGAAAGTATCCAACTAGACAAAATGCACTGACCATACAAATTATCTAATTCTTCCTGGATTTTCTGAAAATCAATAGGTGGTCTTTTGCGAGCATGAGATACAGTTGTGTGTGCGCGCATCTCAGTCTCTCAGTCATGTCTGACTCTCTGTGACCCCGAGGACTGCAGGCCGTTGGGCTCCTCTATCCATGGAATTTTCCAGTCAAGAACACTGGAGTGAGTAGCCATTTCCTTCTCCAGGGGATCTTCTCAACCCAGGGATTTAGCCCAGGTCTCCTGCATTGCAGGCAGAGTCTTTACTACCTGAGCTACTAGGGAAGCCCGTGAATACTGGAGTGGGTAGCCTATCCCTTCCCCAGTGGATCTTCTTGACTCAGAAATTGGACCAGGGTCTCCTGAATTGCAGGCGGATTCTTTACCAGCTGAGCTACCAGGGAAGACTTTTTTTTTTTTTTTTTCTCATCATCAAAGAGGAGGGGGTGCTCACTCAAAGCCTGTAGGAGTTGATTTTCTCAGCACCCAGGTGGAAACAGGCTCTAAGACAGATACCATTTCATTTTAAAAGGTGAATAACGTCCTTAGTATAAACGCACAATGTATATATTAATTCTCACATGTAGCACTATTTCGTTAGTTCATTAAGGAAAAGCCTAAGGCTCGGAGGTGAGGTGACTCACCCAGAGCTCCTATGTGGCAGAACCAGCTTCTAGGGGTATTTCTCTCAGCACATCCCATGTTATTTTCAGCACAGCAGTGGACTCCACTATCCAGCCATGTTTTCACCATTCTGTGTTTTATTTGTTGTTGTTCAGTCTCTAAGTCGTGTCTGACTCTTTGTGACCCCATGGATTATGGCACGGCCAGGCTCTCCTGTTCTTCACTATCTCCAGGAGCTTGCTCAGACTCATTGCTATTGAGTCAGTGATGCCATCTCATCATCTGTTGTCCCTTTCTCCTCCCACCCTCAATCTTTTCCAGCATCAGGGTCTTTTCCAATGAGTCGGCGCTTCGCATCAGGTGTCCAAAATATTGGAGCTTTGGCTTCAGCATCAGTCCTCCTAGCGAATATTCAGGGTTTCCTTTAGGGTTGACTGGTTTGTTTTCTCCTATATTTTGTACTTACCTCTAAATTAAATTTAAATTGACTCATTTTCTTGATACAGAGATTGTGTGTGTGTTTCTTCTGGTTTTCTAATACTTTGGGGAAAAATAATATGATGTCAGTGAAAAGAACACTTAAAAAAGAAAAACACATGAAAACCATTAGATCGGTTGGGTAATGTGGGCAATGTGAAACAAGCTATCATCAGATCAATAAATTTGATAGGTACATAGATACATGAATACAGATACAGATCAATATCAGAAGGCACTGCAGAGCAAGCATGAAAAAGACCTTACCCCTTGAAGGAAAGGAAGCACACTGGATGAGGGTCACGTGCAGGAGCATCATCCGACCCTCCCAGGGTCCTCCTCGAGGTGATCCAAGCATACCCAGTACAGCTGCTAGGAGTCAGGTACAAGGCTGAAGTCTTCGTGGCTTGAGGCATCTCAGGAATGGAGTTTGGGCCACCAAAGAGGTTAGAAATTAAATGCATAATTAAAATCTGAGCTTTTCGCTCCATGCACATTATACCTCAATTTTTAAGAAAATAGGGCTTCCCTGGTAGCTCAGTTGGTAAAGAATCACCTGCAATGCAGGAGACCCCAGTTTGATTCCTGGGTTGGGAAGATCTGCTGGAGATGGGATAAGCTAACCACTCCAGTATTCTTGGGCTTCCCTGGTGGTTCAGATGGTAAAAAATCTGCCTGCACTGAAGGAGACCTGGGTTCAATCCCTGGGTTGGGAAGATCCCCTCCAGAAGGGAAAGGCTGCCCTCTCCAGTATTCTGGCCTGGAGAATTCCATGGACTGAGCGACTTTCATTTCACTTAAAAAAATAAGATTTAAATGTGAATTTATTTCTTATTGCCTAATACACATACAGAGAAGGCAATGGCAACCCACTCCAGTACTCTTGCCTAGCAAATCCCATGGACGGAGGAGCCTGGTAGGCTGCAGTCCATGGGGTCACTAGGAGTCGGACACGACTGAGCAACTTCAGTTTCACTTTTCACTCTCATGCATTGGAGAAGGAAATGGCAACCCACTCCAGTGTTCTTGCCTGGAGAACCCCAGGGACAGGGGAGCCTGGTGGGCTGCCGTCTAACACACAGAGTCGGACACGACTGAAGCAACTTAGCAGCAGCAGCAATACACATACATCACACAATCTCTATGACCTTAGTTTCTTCATCTGAAAAACGTGTGTGTGTATCAGCGTGTGTGCCTGCTCAGTGGTGTCCAACTCTTTTGCAACCCTATGGATTGTAGCCTGTCAGACTCCTCTGTCCATGGGGTTTTCCAGGTAGGACTACTGAAGTGGGATGTTTCCTTCTCCAGGGGATGTTCCTGACCCAGGGATCAAACCCACATCTCTTACATTTCCTGCATTGGCAGGCAGATTCTTTACCACTTCTGTGCCTGGGAAGTCCTGTTTCTTCATCTGAAAAATATAACTATTTATTGAGAACCTGCCTTGTGCCAGACGTTCTTGATACCCAAACAAACATCAGCTCTTAACTTCACAATGATCCTGGGAGGGAAGTATAGCTATTTGACTTGACCCGGATCAGGCTGAGCCCACAGGTCACAGGGACATTATTGTATGGGTTACTTCCTCCTCTATAAGATTGTTGGGAAGATCAGACTTCAGATGTGGTGTAAACGGGTGTTCATTGGTTTTGTTATTGCAACTACTGATTCCTCATCATGAAGAAGAAACATCTACCTTGTTGTTGAGACAGAGGCCACCTTGGTCTCAACTCTCCAGTTTCCAAAGCTACGTCTCATCTCTTTTGTCTGACGAGGTGACTGTGCTGGGGACTCGCCACCTCTCTGCCTTGTTTCCAGAGTTTGACATTCTGAAAAATCCAAAGAGTGAGGCGAGCAGCTGTAGAAAAGTAAAGACACATTTGCAAGATGCTGTGTGGCACTTTTCTTCCCTCTTGCTCCCCTAAATGCAGACAGAGTGCAGTGTGACTAATTACACCGGGAGGAAAGCAGAAGCTCTCAAGTTAAAGTATTTTGGTAATCATGTTTACCGCGGGTAAAGTACGTCTGCATTAAATAAGTCAAAACACAGTGCGCAAAATTTGGAATGATTCCTTGAGCACTGCAAGGACGGAGTTAGATGCAGAAATGATATAATGTCCAAGTCGAAACACTACAAGAGAAGATAAACCATCTGCTTCAACTAACTAGGATCCACTTGAAAATGCTAATCGTATGCCAGTAGGATGATTAAACTACATTAAAAAAAACACACACACACTTTTTCGGTAAGACATACAATGCATTTATCAGTGAGACTGAGCTGCCCACAGATGGGAGGAAAGTTATTAGCTAAATGAGATGACCATCAGTATCAAAATGTGAGTCATAGGTTTTTAGAAGTCTTATTGATTGCCTAGGCTCGGTTCTGCCTCTGTGTTTGCAGATGGTCCAGAGAAGGTACTTAACTTGTCCAAAGACTCACGGAAGTTTAATATGAGATGAGGAAATTGCTCTGAATTCACTGCTCTTACAGTGACTCTTTTAGTGGAGAACTGAGTTCTACATTGATGGGAAAATGCAACCCCATCATTACTCAATCATAGCCATGTTGATGCCAGGGTCCAAAGAGACCTTCACAAATTTCTAAGTGCAGAGCGCTAACTTCTCATTTTCTGAGAAAAGTATCTGGATAAGAGAAGAGTCACTATTTTCTCCACCACAACACCTCCAGAATGTGCAGCACACATACTCTTGGAGACAACCTGCTCTTGAATTGAGGCAGATGAAGCTCTCGGCACGGACCTCAGCCTGGGGCACACCTTTCCTCCCTACTGTCAAGGACATGACGTTGCTGGTGATACAGTGCATGCAATAGCACATTTCTGAGCGCTCTCTCTATAACTGTTGAGCATTTACACCTAAGATTACACTTAACCCTACCAAAATTTCTGCATTAGATTGTGAGGGCTGCTGTAACAAAGCTCCACAGACTGAAAACCTTCATCAGTAGAAAGACATTGGCTCACAGTTCTGGAGGCCAGAAGCCCAAAGTCAAGGTGGATCAGCCCTTCCTTCTGAGGGCTGTGAGGAAAGGTTCCAGGCTTTTCCTCTTGGCTTGTAGATGCCCGTCTTCTGCCTGTATCTTCATGCCCCCCTCCCTCTCTGTGTGCCCTGGTCTAAATGCTCCCTTCTTTTAAGGACACCAGTCATAAATGTTTAGAGCCACCCGAATGACCCCATTTTCACTCAACTTGTAAAGACTCTATCTCCAAATAAATCACCTTCTAAAATACTGGAAGGTTTGGACTCCAACTTACACATTTCATGGAGTGCATAATTAAGCCCATAACACGAGGCTGTCATATATATATATTTTTATTCTCATCCTGGAGTTGAGGTAACCGAGGTTCAGAGATGGTGACTAATGGGCTCAGAGTCACAAAGCTGGTAGGAAGCAGAACTTGCCTGAAGCCACAGGACCAAATGGAAAGCTTTTGTTTTTCTTTCTAAAAATAGTGTGTGTGTGTGTGTATATATATATATTTTTTTTTTCTTCTTTTTCTTGTGAAAGTGAGGGTAGGGTCAAACTGATAGAAAAGGCATGGTTCTCTGACCAGGTCCTGGAAGCATTCTCTCCTGGAGAACTCCATCAGGAATCTCTTTTTCCTAAACGAAATAAGAAGCAGATTTCTGACTGTTGGTCTGCACTTCCCCAAGCCCCCTGAGCTGTGCTTCAGATTCTTGTGGTCCCAAGCATGGTCTGATGTTCTGTGCCTCAGCTGTTACCAGCTCATAAGTGTCAGAACAAAAAGCTGGGGGCACAGCCTGTTAGGAAGCCAAGAGGCTATCCCGACTCCACCTGGGGGAAGCTAATGACTACCAATGCACACCATCCCCTCTGACAGGGGATTTCTTCTGACAGGGCAGATTCCTCAGCGAGAGAAGTGACTACACTTGGGAAGAGAGAAAGATTGGGGTGGGAGGACCGGGAGTCTTGACAGAAATTCTTGAGCTGAAATCCTTGGAAGCAATAAAATGGAGGAAAGACAGAGCCAAGGTTGCTGGTTACAAGGAGAACGAAATACCCAAAGTCAATCAGATCCGTTAAAGCTATTAGCACTCTTTTACCAAGATGTCCCTGTGTAATAACTGGGTGAAAACCACTTCCTTGTGAACCACTTTTGTATGAGTTCCATTGGGAATTTAAGGCCAGGTGAAACAAACAAGGAAACCAGGACATGACTCATGGGATGGAGTGTGACACGCTGAAGGCAGTGGAGTCAGACAGAGCTGAATTTGTATCCTGTGACTGTGGGCTTTCTCACTGGTTCTGCCTGACTCTTTTAGAGTCAGCTTGCGTGTTGTAATACATGCTTCATGATGGTATCCTAACAGATAGTGATAACCCAATGAGATAAAATGAGTAGAAATGTCAGCAAGCTTTGAATATATGAGGTCCTTAGCATACATTTTAGAATAATAAGAAATAACTGCATAGTCAGGGAGAGATGACTGGGAGCAGGACTTCTGTTTGTAACTCAGTCACCCTTCTTCTGAACCTCAAAGAGAAAAGAGCATATCCATCCTGAAAAATATCTCAAAGAGAGGTTGTGTCATGAAACAGAAAGAGAACCCCCTACATCATAATGCTGTAAGAAAAACTCCTGAAGAGCAGAGTTCCAGTGAGGTCCATTGTGCACGTAGAAAGTTGGCTATTTCATAGCGTGGCCACCTGGCCTGCAGAGCAATTCTGGGCTCCTCTAGGAAAGGCGGTGCATCCCTGAGACCAACGAGGAGGTCAATGGAATGGGCAATCCTGGTGCCTGACTTGTGTTCACTCTTCAGATGGGTGCTAAGGGTGTTCAGCTGCTGGGGCTATTCCGACTGGGCATGATGTCCCCCTTCAGTTCCTTTTTCTGATGCACACTGTTTAAAATGCCTCTGGCAACTGGAAAATTCTCGCATCCCTGCACATAGACGAGGAGACTCAGGGCTAAGTGTGGGGAATGCTGGTGACTGAACTGCAGTCGCCCCATCTCCTGTGTACACTGCACATTCAGTTCTCCAGCATTCACAGCTAACCCTCAGTCTCATATTTTTTCAAATGAAAAAGAGTCTCTCCAAGTGGCTTGCTGATAGGCATGTAGCTAGTTAGTAGCAGAGTTGGGATGCAAACTTAATCTAAGTTCAACATTCATGATCTTTTCAGCGGTCTCCAACTTTTTTGACACCAGGGACTGGTTTAAAGGATGACAAATTTTCCGTGCACCAAGATAGGGTGGATGGTTTCGGGATGATTCAGGCTCATTACATTTATTGTATACTTTGTTTCTATTATTATTATTACATCAACTCTACCCTAGATCATCAGGCATTAGATACCAGAGCTTGGAGACCTCTGCTTTTTATTATAGTTAGATGCCTCAGTTGGTAAAGAATCCACCTTCCACGCAGGAGATTGCCTGCAATGCAAGGGACCCAGGTTCAATCCCTGGGTTGGAAAGACCCTTGGGGAAGGAAATGGCTACCCACTCCAGTACTCTTGCCTGAGAAGTCCCCATGGACAGAGGTGCCTAGTGAGCCACAGTTCATGGGATCGCAAAACAGTTGAACACAATTTAGCAACCAAACTGTTATACTAACAAAATAACCAAACAAAAACCCCTAACAATTACATAGAATTGCCTAGATGCCAGGAATGGTTTGCATACTCTGTGCAGAGCAGGTACTCATATCACTGATTTATAGGTAAGAATCCAGAGGGGTGGATGGCTGGGGTCAGACACACAGCTACGAAGGAAGGAACTGCGATTTCATCCCATGTGGTTGGACCACTACCCCCATCTCCCGTACTTCCCCACTGTATCAGGGTGCCAGGGCTGCCGTAACGAAGTTCCCTAAACTGGGGAGCTTCAAAAAGAGAAGTTTATTTCCTCACAGTCCAGGGAACCAGAAGGCCAAGTTCAAGCTGCCAGCACGGCTGGCCCCAGCTGAGGTCTCTGGGCTGGAGTTGTACACTGCCACCTTCTCCCTGTCCTTCACGCCCTCTGTCACAAGAGCTTCCTTTGTGCGTATGTCCGTGTCCTAATTTCTTCTTATGGGGACTCTACCGGAGGGATCAGGGTCCATTCCCATGATCGCGTCACATTCTGAGATACTAGAGATTAGGACTTTGACATATATTAATAACGGTCAGCCCACAGCAACCACTGTACAAGGCTTTCTTCCTCTCCAGTGGTGGTGGTGGTTGTTTAGTCGCTCAGCCATGTTCAACTCTTCGTGACCCCGTGGCCGTAATCCACCAGGCTCCTCAGTCCATGAGATCTTTCAGGCAAGAATACTGGAGTGGGTGGCCATTTCCTTCTCCAGGGAATCTTCCCAACTCAGGGATCAAACTCGTCTCCTTCGTTGGCAGGCAGATTGTCGATCACTAAGCCACCGGGGAAGCCCTCCCCCAGCCCCCACAGTACCATTTCCAATTGCAATTTTGCTGCTTTGCTTTATATTGGTCCTGTTGCTGCATTGGCCCACGCTTGTGGTCTAGCGTATCTTACCTTGATGTGTGAATGCTGAATGTATCAGATAATGAGGCTCAATGCCCCCCAGAAATTCTCACCCTATGAAGTACCTATCGACTGATCTCAAAAGTGCTCTGTTCCCGAAAGCCACTATTTCTTATTTATGAATAACAACAACAACAAAAATTGTAAATAGATCCAAACAGTTGGAGAAGGGCAAAGGCAGAGATGTAAGTCAGATAGACTGACTCTGGGTAAAATAGAACAGCTTGCTGTATACTCTTGAAGTTGGAGTTACAAAAATCTAGTGTGACATGAGAAAATATTTGTTTTACGATTAAGACAAAATAGTGAAATAAAAATTATATGTAAACATCGTCATGCTTAAATATAACACTGCAAATAAAAAATAAAAGATGGGGAGGAATGAATTAAATTGTTCACACTGGTTGCCTTCCAGCCCTTGTGTAGGAGTGATTTTTTTCTCTCTTAAGATTTCTCCCTATTTAAAACATTTACAAGTTGTTCAGTTGCTAAGTCATGTCTGACTCTTTGAGACCCATGGACTGCAGCACACCAGGTTCCTCTGTCTACCACTGTCTCTACCACTGTCTCCCAGAGTTTGCTCAGATTCATGTTGATTGAGTCAGTGATGTTATCTAACCATCTCATCCTCTGCTTCATTCTTATCCCCTTCTCCTTTTTCCTTCAGTCTTTTCCAGCATCAGGGTCCTTTCCAGTGAGTCTATTTATAGTGTACATAAATAGGTAGATGGCACTTTATAGTAAAATAAGTAATAATCTTTAAAAGTAAACAAATGTCTTAAGAGTGATTGCTTTATAATTTAAATTCTTTTTGGACTGAACAGTCTGGTTGAGAAAAACATCTGCCTTCTTAAAACAAGAAGGCAAAGCCTTAGATCTTGTTCATGGGGCAAGTGACGCATTTTGAATGAACCTACAGAGCTAAGCGTTCCTGTCAAAGCACTCTCACAGATCTCAGCTACTTAATTCTCAAAGCCATCTTTTTCAGGATTTTGGGCAATTATTAATATTATAGCAGGATATAAAGAGACAAAGCCTGAAAGGATCAGAAGCCTGGGAGTCCAGGAGAGACACGACCGTGACGTCTGCTTTCTTCTGGTGTCCTCTGTGCTTTGGTGCTAACAGTATGTTTCTAAGTTTCTTTCTAAAAATGCAGGGTTAATTTTAAGTAGAACAGATTCTATAAATGATGGCTTCCAGCTGTATAAATGGTAGTACAGAATTTCATCTCTAATATGCATGTTCTCGATTTTAAAGTAGTGTAGTTCTTTACCAAATTTTAACACACTAGAGGTGACCAGTGTATTAATCTCTTTTGGAACGGCTCTGAACATTTTTTGGCACGCATTCCGTGAATATATTTAAATTCAAGTCAGATATAGCATTAAAGATGAAGGCTATAGCTCTGCACCAGCCCTCAGAAGATTCAGGCGTATCCAAAAATCTGTGATTATCTGAAGTCCATATGTCCAGGCACTACTACAGCCTAACATGAGCCTGGAGTTCTCAGTCACTGATGGGCAAGGGTCAGGCAACCCTGAGAGGTTCAGGCCCCCGCTCCAGTTTTGTTATCATCTGTAGAATAATATGAGAACATATGACATGGCCCTGCGTGATTACATTTTAGTATTGATAGCTCTGGAGCCTAGACTAGTTTTTGTTTGTTTTATTTGCTTTAGGTTTAGCTTGTTAAATTTTCCTATTTGTCAAGCTTTATTATTTTTCACATCATTATTTTTTTTATTGAAAGACAACTGATTTGCAATTTTATGCCAGTCTCTGTTGTATAGCAAAGTGACTCAGTTATACATTCTTTTCCTTATATTCTTTTCCATTGGTTTACCCTAAGTGATTGGGTATAGTTCCCTGTGCTATATAGTAGGACCTTGTTGTTTATGCATTCTATATGTAATAGTTTGCCATTGTGACTTGACTATAAAAGGATTTAGATGTCCCTGATGATCGATTTGTTTTAAGCAATAAATTTTTTCTTATTTATATTTTAAGCTTTTGCAACAGATTCATAAATTAAGCCCTGAAGATACATGGCAAACTTTTTAGAAAAATCACTATTTGCATGTTCCTATGATTCAAGATATTTTAATCTTGTGCAGCCATATAAAAATATCAGAATAAATTAGATCTTAAAGAGGAGATTGAGTTATCATCAATAACCTTGATTTCAAATGCTTATGCCATAAAACAGTTTCATGTTGCAATTGCTTGATTAATAATAAAATACTATAAATATGAGCTCATAAAACACATGTGTAGTAAAAAAAAAATACTTGATTCATCTGCTTTATATTTTAGGGATCTCCCTAATAGCTCATTTGAAAATAATTTTTCTGTTTTTTTAAAGTTTGAAAAATGTTCAAGTAGACCAACACCATACTAATCCTGCTTCTAAAAGCAGAAATTGCTTACACTGTAACAGCATTTTCACTTTCCTGGAATTCATGTTCTGATTACTCATTGATTACTTTCAGCCTCTCCCATGCTGCTTGAATTATTTCCAATTGAACCTGGATTCTGGATTTTCCCTGGGAAATAACCATTTACTCATTGCTTCTGTTGTTATTCATTAGACTGATGATCAATCACAATAGTTAGCACCAAGCCATGTCTGTACAAGGCGAATGGAAACACATTTTTCATCTTCTGTAAACCACTTCACAGGAGACACAGCCATCTTTCTAACCTTCGCTTTCAGGATGTCTTATAAAGTCAGATTCCTAGATCTGGAGGTTAGCAAAAAAACTTTCAATATAGGAAAAAAGAAGTTGGCTTTCCACTATGAGTCATTCTGAATTTCCTTGTTGTCCCACTAGAAATCAATGAGGACCATAGGTACCCTTAGGAGGAATCTTGGAACCTTGGGGGTCCCCGTCCTGTCACTGTTTGAGGTTAGGGCTTATTGGCATTTGGTTGGCAAGAGTCAGAAATGCTGGATGCAGAAAAAACATATTGCTCTAGCTTGTGAAACTTTCAAATCCTTCACCAGAGATTCATGCAGGTGAAAATCTTTTGAAAACTATTTGAACCTAGAATTCAATTTCATTTTACAACTGTAAACAAAGAGCTCTCTTTGTAAAACTTTATTACATGCTGAATGTTCCAAGAATATAGCTTACTCATAACTGAAGGGAAGATTATCTTTTGTCTTATGGAAATTTTACCAACAGTTAATTGCATGTTCAAAAAAAAAAATCACAGCATCATGGCAGTACTGCTGGTGGTATTTGGGTGATGACTCAAATATCTGAACCACTTCTCAGTTATGGCTGTCACAGCCACAGCCATTCTGTGCATAGAAGCAAGCATCCCCCTGCTTCATTATCCCCCTTCATCAATCCCACAGTTTTTACAGGAAGAGGAAGCGCAGTGTTAGTATAGTTTGTGGTTATTCAGTTGCTCAGTCATGTCCAATTCTTTTCAACTCCATAAACTGCATCACATTAGGCTTCCCTGTCCTTCACCATCTCCCAAAATTTGCCCAAACTCATGCCCATTGAGTCAGTGATGCATGCAACTATTTCATCATCTGACCCTGCCCCCCTTTCTCCTCCTGTGTTCTGTATTTCCCAGCATCACATTCATTTCCAATGAGTTGGTTCTTTGCATCAGGTGGCCAAAGTATTGGAACTTCAGCATCAGTCCTTCCAATGAATATTCAGGGTTGATTTCATTTAGGGTTGACTTGTTTTATACCCTTGCAGTCCAAGGGAATTTCAGCAGTCTCCTCCAACACCACAGTTGGAAAGCACCAGTTCTCAGCCGTCTTTATGGTCCAACTCTCACATCCATACAAGACTACTGGAAAAACCATAGCTTTGACTAGACGGACCTTTATTGGCAAAGTAATGTCTCTGCTTTTAAATATACTGTCTAGGTTTGTCATAGCTTTCTTCCAAGGAGCAAGCGTCTTTTAATTTCATGGCTGCAGTCACCATCTGCAGTGGTTTTGGAGTCCAAGAAAATAAAGTCTGTCACTGTTTCCATTGTTTCCCCATCAATAGGCCATGAAGTGATGGAACCTAATGCCATTATCTTAGCTTTTTGAATGTTGAGTTTTAAGCAAGCTTTTTACTCTCCTCTGTCTCCTTCATCAAGAAGCTCTTTAGTTCCTCTTTGCTTTCTGCCATAAGAGTGGTGTTATCTCCATATCTGAGATTTTGATATTTCTCCCAGAAATCTTGATTCCAGCTTATGCCTCATCCAGCCCAGCGTTTCTCATGATGTACTCTGCATGTAAGTTAAATAACCGGGATGACAATACACAGCTGTGACACACTCCTTTCCCAATTTTGAACCAGTCTTCTGTTCCATGTCCAGTTCTAACTGTTGCTTCCTGACCTGCATACAGGTTTCTCAGGAGGCAGGTCAGGTGGTCTGGTATTCCCATCTGTTTCAGAATTTTCCACAGTTTATTGTGACCCACATAGTCAAAGGTTTTAGCATAGTCAATGAAGCAGGAGTAGATGGGTTTTTTTTCTGGAATTCTCTTGCTATTTCTATGACCCAACAGATGTTGGTACTTTGATCTCTAGTTTCTTTGCCTTCTCTAAATCCAGCTTATACATCTGGAAGTTCTAAGTTCACATACTGTTGAAGCCTACCTTGGAAGATTTTGAGCATTTCCTTGCTAGCACGTGAAATCAGTACAATTGTGCAGTAGTTTGAACATTCTTTGGCATTGCCCTTCTTTGAGATTGGAATGAAAGCTGACCTTTTCCAGTCCTGTGGCTACTGCTAACTTTTCCAAACTTTTGGGCATATTGAGTGCAGCACTTTCATAGCATCACCTTTTAGGATTTGAAATAGCTCAGTTGGAATTCCATCACTTCCACCAGCTTTGTTCATAGTGATGCTTCCTAAGGCCCATTTGACTTCACACTCCAAGATGTCTGGTTCTAGGTGAGTGATAACACCATCATGGTTATCTGATCACTAAGATGTTTTTGTAAGTTCTTCTGTTTATTCTTGTCACCTCTTCTTAATATTATCTGGTTCTTTCAGGTCCATACTGTTTCTGTCTTTTATTGTACCTATCTTTGCTCAAAATATTTCCTTGGTATCTCTGATTTTTTGAAGAGATCTCTAGTCTTTACTATTCTATTGCTTTCCTCTATTTCTTTGCATCATATATATGGTTGCATATTGATTTTTCACTTCAAATACAGAAATACAGAAGATGAAATTAAGCAGACTCTTCAGTTCACTGTATATTACCTTCAATTTGTGCAAGCTAATATTCATTGGAAGGACTGATGCTGAAGCTGAAGCCCCAATGCTTTGGCCAACTGATGTGAAGGCCTGACTCACTGGAAAAACCTTGATGCTGGGGAAAATTGAGGGCTGGAGGAGAAAGAGATAACAGAGGATTAGATGGTTGGATGGCATCACCAACTCAATGGACACGAGTTTGGGCAAACTCCAGGAGATAGTGAAGGACCGGGAAGCCAGGAGTGCTGCAGTCCTGGGAGTCGCAGTTACAATCTTCATAACACATCCCCATGTCTAATACAATCCTTTTGATATTAGGTTGGCAAAAAGTTTGTTCCAAGTGAAATTGGAAGATACATTTCTCATATTCACTAAGAACTTTATTGAACAATGTGTTCATTCACTGGCCAGATGAAATTTTTGGCCAACCTACTATTATAAAATGAATGTCTTTCTGTTAGTATGTGATTTTTCAAGATAGAAATTATTGATATAGTTGCCAGTAAGTTGCACCTGTTACCTCTTTTTCTTATATTTTCATTAAGCATCACTTCTTTAAGTTCCACCCAAGGGGGTATGCATATATCAAAGCGGCCAACATTAGAGCCCTACCCTGATTGCAGCTTACCTCTTCAGGATGTATATCTGCCACAGCTTACATTCCCTGTCCAAAAGGACACAGGTGGTTTCTAGTCTCTACCATCAGGAAAGTAGCCAAAGAGCATCCTAGCCCATATTTTCTTATGCATACGTGAAAATTTGTTAGGATTCCCCTAGGATATACCTAGGGAGATAATCCCTGAAGTTACTGGCTGCAGCTATGCACTGGAATCCCCAGTGACTTGGCAGAAAGACCCACCTGCAATGCAGGAGACGCAACAGGAGCCGCGGGTTCCATCCCTGGGTCAGGAAGATCCCCTTGGTAAAGAAACGGCAACCCACTCCAGTATTCTTGCCTGGAAAATCCCACAGACAGCCCAAGAGGTCACAAAAGAGTCAGACACAACTCAGAGACTAAACAGCAACAGTTAGGAGTCCTTCAGGGTCCCACTTACACTCAAACATATGTGAGTTGATTGATTCGTGTAAGGCAGGTTTTCAGAAAGGCCATATCAGTTTCTATTCCCTGCAAGAGAATCTGTGCCTATAATCTCACCCCTGTCACCCATGACATTGTCCTCTTTTATGGTCTTCTATTTGTTGAGGGAGAAGAGTTAATAATCTTGAAATCACAACTTCATGCATTTCTTAATTCTCTAATTGCTAATAACTGGAAACCCTTTCACATGCTTGTTAGGAGTTCCTTTCATAATTCAGATATTAATCTTGTGCCAGTTTTAGACATTACAGTTATTTTCTCTTCTCAGAACAGAAAACTTTAATTTTGAAGTAATCAAATGAATCAATTCCTGCCTCATATTTAATGCTCTAGAAGTTGTTAAAAGGCCGTAGCTTTCCTTAATCACAAAGATGGCATCATTCATTTTTAAATTCATGCCATAGTTTTATCATTAGCATGTAAGTTGTGCTGCACACACTCCAGAATCCTTGCCTGGAGAATCCCATGGATAGAGGAGCCTGGCGGGCTACAGTCCGTGGGGTTGCCAAGAGTCAGACACGGCTGAGTGACTGGCACTAACAATGCTGCCCGCAGCTCCATGTGGCAGCCCTGGTGCCCCCATCCCTTTGACATCTTTGATTCCTTTGGCTCAACTCTGGTGTGGCATCAACACCACCCTGTAGCTCCATAATGGCTTTGTAGGATGTCTGAACATCTGGCCCATGATAATAAGCACTTGTGAAGAGGGGATCTGGGACAAAGCCTAAGAGAGCTGAGTTCATGTGAACTGCAGGGACGAGCTGTTGTGACTGTGTGTCCTTCAGTTCAGTTCAGTCTCTCAGTCATGTCCAACTCTTTGTGACCCCATGGACTGCAGCACACCAGGCCTCCCTGGCCATCACCAACTCCCAGAGTTTAGTCAAACTCATGTCCATCAAGTCGGTGATACCATCCAACCATCTCATCCTCTGTCATCCCCTTCTCCTCCCACCTTCTATCTTGCCCAGCATCAGGATCTTTTCTAATGAGTCAGTTTTTCATATTAGGTGGCCAAAGTATTGAAGTTTCAGCCTCAGCATCAGTCCTTCCAATGAATACCCAGGACTGGTCTCCTTTAGGATGGACTGGTTGGATCTCCTTGCAGTCCAAAGGACTCTCAAGAGTCTTCTCCAACACCACAGTTCAAAAGCATCAATTCTTTGGCACTCAGCTTCCTTTATAGTCCAACTCTCACATCCATACTTGACTACTGGAAAAACCATAGCTTTGACTAGACAGACCTTTGTTGGCAAAGTAATATCTCTGCTTTTTAATATGCTATCTAGTTTGGTCAAAGCTTTTCTTCCAAGGATCAAGCATTCTTTAAATTTCATGGCTGTAGTCACTATCTGCAGTGATTTTGGAAAGTGAAAGAAAGTGAAGTCGCTCAGTCATGTTCAACTCTTTGCGACCCCATGGACTGTAGCCTACTAGGCTTCTCCCTCCATGGGATTTTCCAGGCAAGAATACTGGAGTGGGTTGCCATTTCCTTCTCCAGGAGATCTTCCCGACCCAGGGATTGAACCCGGGTCTCCCGCATTGTAGGCAGACACATTACCGTCTGAGCCAGCAGGGAAGTCCCCCCCAAAAGTAAGTCTCTCACTGCTGCCATTGTTTCCCCATCTATTTGGCATGAAGTGATAAGACTGGATGTCATAATATTAGTTTTCTTAATGTTGAGTTTTAATCCAACGTTGTCACTCTCCTCTTTCACTTTCATCAAGAAGCTCTTTAGTTCTTCGCTTTCTGCCATAAGGGTGGTGTCATCTACATATCTGAGGTTATTGATATTTCTCCCAGCAATCTTGATTCCAGCTCGTGCTTCATCTAGCCCAGTACTTTGCATGATGTACTTTGCTTATAAGTTAAATAAGCAAAGTGACAATATACAGCCTTGACATACTTCTTTCCCGATTTGGAACCAGTCTGCTGTTCCATGTCCAGTTCTAACTGTTGCTTCTTTACCTGAATATAGGTTTCTCAGGAGGCAGATCAGGTGGTCTAGAATTCCCATCTTTTGAAGAATTTTCCACAGTTTGTTGTGATCCACACAGCCAAAGGCTTTGGTGTAGTCATAGTCAATAAAGCAGAAGTAGATGTTTTTCTAGAACTCCCTTGCTTTTTTGATGATCCAGCGGATGTTGGCAATTTGATCTCTGGTTCCTCTGCCTTTCCTAAATCCAACTTGAACATCTGGAAGTTCATGTTTCACATACTATTGAAGCCTGGCTTGGAGAATTTTGAGCATTACTTTGCAAGCATGTGAGATGAGTGCAATTGTGCAGTAGATTTTGAGCATTCTTTGGCATTGCCTTTCTTTGGGATTGGAATGAAAACTGACCTTTTCCAGTCCTGTGGCCACTGCTGATTTTCCAAATTTGCTAGCATATTGAGTGCAGCCCTTTCACAGCATCAGCTTTGAGGATTTGAAATAACTTAGCTGGAATTTCATTACCTCCACTAGCTTTGTTCATAGCGATGCTTCCTAAAGCCCACTTGACTTCGCATTCCAGAATGTCTGGCTCTAGGTGAGTGATCACACCATCATGGTTATCTGGGTCATGAAGATCTTTTTTGTATAGATCTTCTGTGTATTCTTGTCACCTCTTCTTAATATCTTCTGCTTCTGTTAGGTCCATACCATTTCTGTACTTTATTGTGCCCATCTTTACATGAAATGTTCCCTTGGTATCTCTAATTTTCTTGCAGAGATCTCATCTTTCCCATTCTATTTTCCTCTATTTCTTTGCATTGATCGCTGAGGAAGGCTTTCTTGTCTCTCCTTGCTATTTTTTGGAACTCTGCATTCAAATGGCTATATCTCTCCTTTTCTCCTTTGCCTTTCGCTTCTCTTCTTTTCTCAGCTATTTGTAAGGCCTTGTCAGACAACCATTTTTCCCTTTTGCATTTCTTTTTCTTGGGGATGTTCTTGATCATTGCCTCCTGTACAATGTCATAAACCTCGGTCCATAGTTCTTCAGGCACTACCAGATTTAATACCTTGAATCTATTTCTCACTTCCACTGTATAAGCATAAGGGATTTGATTTAGGTCATACCTGAATTGTTTAATAGTTTTCCCTACTTTCATCAATTTAAATCTGAATTTGGCAATAAGGGGTTCATGATCTGAGCCACAGTCAGCTCTCAATCTTGTTTTTGCTGACTGTATAAAGCTTCTCCATCTTTGGCTGCAAAGAATATAATCAATCTGATTTTGTTGTTGACCATCTGGTGATGTCCATGTGCAGAGTCTTCTCTTGTGTTGTTGGAAGAGAATGTTTGTAATGACCAATGCTTTCCCTTGGCAAAACTTTGACCTGCTTCATTTTGTACTCCAAGGCCAAATTTGCCTGTTACTCCAGATAGCTCTTGACGTCCTACTTTTGCATTCCAGTCCCCTATAATGACGAGGACATCTTTTTTTGCATGTTAATTCTAGACCTGAGTTCTATAAAAACTTGTCCTGGGCTGGTACAGTTCAAGTCCAAGTAAGCTGCTGGCCCATGTCCAAGGACACAAGAGAGGTCTCCACAGGTCTGCCTGCACATCAAATCTCCTCTTGAGACTTGGTGGCCCTGTGATATGAAATACAAAACAGACCATGGGTGATCTTGGTTCCCTGGGGTCACTTCCAGGGAAATGAATCAAGGAATCACTCCAGCTTTCGTACCAGCTCTCTTTTGTGACCCCTCTCATCCGCTCTGCCTATGTTATGTCTTCAACCACCCTCTGAAGCCAGATGCACTTTCTACCTTTCCTTCCTCTCTGCCCCGGGGCTTCTCTGTTTCTGAAACTGGGAGTCCGAAGGCAACCACTCAGCTCTACCCAGGGCTGTCCAAACACAAATCAGAGGACCTTCATACCCATGGAGCAGCCCTCAAACATCAGAGGATAGACGATGGCTCCTAACTATCCCCTCGTCTGCCACTTCTGCATGAGCAGGCTCCTCTGAGGTCCCCAGGTGTCCCCAGCAGCGATCTGCTAACCACATGTCCTTAGCCCAACTCTCCTCACTCATTTCACTCTTTCCTGACTCCACTTCCCCACATCCATGCCCTTGTCTGAAGCTCTGCTTTTTAGGGTGCCCTGGATAAGATAGAGAGGCCACCCAATACTGACCTTCAGTTTTCATATTTATATCCCGGCTGTTGGCTTATTGATGATGGATTCCACGAATCACAGATAATCAAATTCAGTCAACAATTCTACTTAGCATAAGTTACAATCATCGGCTGCTATGGAGAATCTAATAGTGCAAACAAAGCATCTTCATTCTCATTTTAGTGTAGAAGACAGGCAGTTACAACAGAAAAGTATCCTTCTTTTTATAATTCAGCAAAGATCATGTTCTTTCATTCTGAGCAGCGGTAAGTTTCAGCTGCCTCTGTGTGCAGAAAGAGACTCACACAAGGCTGTTTGGAGGTTAGTTAGATAGACTAGAGAAACCAAACACTGAACCAAGGTCTACCCTTCAACAATACCCATCCAGCAGATAAGCAGGTGTGTCCCCAAGGTGGGCATCACTAACAGACCACAGTGCTTTCGTTCACTACAGCTGAAGGGTTTCACTCAGAACCCTCCTTATTTAAGTAAGACAAGCAGCCACTATAGCTGGTCACATTTCATAGCCACAGTAAAATCTATTGGCCTGTAAGAACTCCACATTTTACAGGTGAGAAGATGGGTCCAGGAAAGAAGGGCCTTCCTAAAGAAAACTGACAAGTTAACAGCAGAGTTCGGACAAGAGCCCAAGGCTACTGACACAGTCTTCTTCCTTCCTTTGTTCATCCATCCACTCATTCACTCACACAGTGCAATTTCCCCATTCATTTTCCATCCCTCCTGATGCAAAGGCAAAACCCCATGACCCCTGACACAGCACACCTTCCCCACGGGTTAACTGCTTGACTGATTAATTCATTTAGTCATAACTTTAGGGGAAAAAAAAAAAAAAGCCTCAGCAGATAATGAGGCTAGAGGTCGCTTATCATTCCAATTTAAAAGGCACAGGCAGACAAAGACACCAGCATAATTTCTATTAGACTGTGTGCTTCCTCTGTGCAGGAACTGTCTCTCCAAGGCTATGGTGGTTACACCACCACTCCCTCCTTATGCTTCCCCTCCTAAGTCAACAGCAGCCTCTGAAGAGCTCTGGAAAAACCTTGCAACCCCCTGAAATTGATGCATATCAGTCAGGGGTCAAGTCAGAAAACAAAGCCACTTTGACTACCCAAACAGAGGTGGTTAGTGTAGGAAATTGACTTCACAGGTCAGTTGCTAACTTGTGTCTAACTCTTTGCGGCCCCATGGACTGCAGCACACCAGGCTTCCCTGCCCTTCACTATCTCCTAGAGTTTGCTCAAACTCATATCCATTGAGTCGGTGATGCCATCCACCCATCTCATCCTCTAACGCCCCCTTCTTCTCCTGTTCGCAATCTTGCCCAGCATTGGGGTCTTTACCAATGAGCTGGCTCTTCACATCAGGTGGCCAAAGTATTAGAACTCACGGTGTGGGAGAGCAGCAGATATGATGCAGTGAGTGAGTGGAGAGAACAGGAAACTACCACCTGGCCTAGGATGAACAAGTAAACTAAAGGTGTGATTTGCAGGAGCATGGGGACCAGGGTCATCCATTGGAAACTTGGATTGTGGAGCACCCCTATGGTGGAAGAGATAACCACCACTGGGACCATGTTGGGAGAGAAAGACAAAAGGGTCTGGGGTCACTCTTCGTTCCATCTTCCAGTTTCCCACTAGGCTCCCCATTGATCAACTAAGCTGAACCCCAGTTGCTGTAGAGGACGACAAAAGGGGTCGGCCTCCTAGGAGCTGAGCCGAGCAGCAGAAGAGTAAGCAGTGGATCTGAGCGGAAAAGGCCCAAGACCCATATGAAGCTCATGGTCCCATGCAGCTTTGTCACCTAAGTTTCTGCTCAGGCCGTGGTCAGACTCACCATCAAGAACGCAGTTCATGCCTTCATAGAAGGGCCTTTCTTCTTGGAAGAATTGCCAAGCATGTAGGATTCCAGGCTCCGATTTTTTTTTAAGATTGCTAAACAGATGCAAATATGCTATTCTAGACAGTGCTGGAACATCCGAGACACGTGCCTACACAATGGAGTAAAATAAATATTTGTGTAAAGAAGCAGATTTGAGTTTATAATCTTAACAGGAGATTTTCTCATCGAGTTAAAATATAGCCTAACATATGTTATTAGGAAACAATGTACCTTTATTTAGTTCAGTTCCTCCAAACAAAGTCTGGTTTCTCGTGTGCACAACCATTCGGAATCTACCTTTTCAAAGGTGGCCTTGCAAATCAGAATCTCAAAGAGAAGAAGACGTTTCAGACAGACATCCGCAGTATCAGTGTAGGTGGTAAAGAAAACGATATCCCAGGAATGGGAAGCAGCATAGTTGAGAAGACAGGGAAGGTTACCCCTTATTACAGAAGCTGAGCCTTGGAAAGGTAGTCACACCAATTGGATGCACATTTTCACATAATTTCCAGGAGACCAAGACAGAGCTGAATTGGAGTGGCAGAAAGAGTTGTATAAGACACACTACAGATATGTGTGTATGTGTATGTGCTCAGTTGCGTTCAACAGTTTGGGACTCCATTGTAGCCCGCCAGGCTCCTCTGTCCATAGGATTTTCCAGGCAAGAGTACTGGAGTGGGTTGCCATTGCCTTCTCCAGAAGATCTTTGTGACCCAGAGATCGAACCCATATCTCCTGCATTGGCAGACAGATTCTTTATCACTGAGCCACCAAGAAGCCCACGTATGCATAGAGATATATAAATCATTTGCATTTACAAATATCAAACAGCATTTATTGTCTACCATGTAGATTCTAGAATAGATAAAATGATTCAACCTAATTTTTTTCTCAAATATGTCATGTAGATACTCATGCAGATACTAATGTTGGTGGCACTCAGCTAAGAGAGATGAATAGCTTCTTTAAGGACACGCTGCCAATAGTTCTAGCACATTTTTATGTGACTCCAAATTCTCTTCTTATCCCAGTATCAGTTCTCATGTTAATAGCTACTGTGGTCATCTGTCAAGAAATGATGAAACTGAGAAGCCTTTTAGTTGGGCTTCAGAAAGCAGTCTACCTAAGTATTCCTGAGTTCTTCCCTGAACATTTATCAAGACTAAGTATAAAACACTTTGAGAGGTATAAGCACATCCATTACTAGGTTGTGCTTTCAACAACCCAAAAGTGTAAGTACTCTTCTCTCTTTTTTTACAGAGAAGAAAACAGAGAGGGTGATTGTTTTAAGCTTTCCCAAAAGCCCACAGCAGTAGCCTGCAGAGTTAAAATGCGGAGCAGCCATTTGACTGCTCGTCTGATGGTTTTAGCTCTGTCCTGGAAGTCACGTTTCCAGTTCAGGGCCCTGGGTGCTGAGGCTGCTCCCAGAGGCCAGGTGTTCAATTCCTGGCCTTGCCACTTCTGGATTATGCTTACTGGAGGCTTTTTTTTTTTAAAGGAGATTTCACATAATAACCCTATTATTAGTATTATCATCATTATTATCATAATCTTTTCTCTGACATAATTTCCGTAAAATATTTTTACTAAAGAAGAGGAGCACTTGAAAAAAAAAATGCTAATCCACCCCTACCACACAAACCCCAGATGGCCTTGTGTTAAGTGGGGGAAGACACCACGATAATAACCACGATTACCATCAATTCCACCCAGCGGCAGATGTGAAAGAGAAAAAGATGCCCGGGATGCTCGCATAGAAGTTCAGAAAATCTTTCTGTCCAAACAGCACAAAAGCGCAATCCATGCTTAAAGGCTAGGTTCTGCGCCGTCCCATTTTAATCTTCTTGCATATCTATGCCCCAGATGGCCCTGTGTTTAATTGAAGGGGAGCAATTGTCACTTTACTAGCAATTCAGGGGAAATTACAGAAATATGGAAACTGCCCTGTGTGTCTTTATTTAATTTTCTGTCCTCTGCCCAGCAGCATGGATAAAGAGAGGGGTGTATATTTTTAGCCGAGGGTGCCATTTTGACTTTAGAAAGAGAGTGAGTTATGCCAAGATTCTTCTGCCCCAGGTTGGCTGTAAACACAGGAGAATAAAGTGAGTCTGCTCCTGGGCTACTGTATGTAAATGCAAATTAGTTATCAGTTCAGTCACTCAGTCGTGTGTGACTCTTTACGACCCCGTGGACTGCAGCACGCCAGGCCTCCCTGTCCATCACCAACTCCTGGAGCAAATTAGTTATAATGTATAGAAATTAGAGATCAGATTTCCTCAGTTGCACTGGCCACATTTTAAGTGCTCAGTAGCCAAACATGGCTCTTCGCTACTGTATTGGATCGCACAGAAATGGGACGTTTCAATGCTGTTCTAAACGCAATCGTGTGTGTTCAGTAGCTCAGTTATGTCCTTTTCTTAGCGAGCCCAGGGACTATAGCCTGCCAGATTCCTCTGTCTGTGAGATTTTACCCGGTAAGAATACTGGAGTGGTTTGTCATTTCCTCCTCCAGGGGACCTTCCTGACCCAGGAATCAAACCTGCATCTCCTGCATTGGCAGGCGGATTCTTTACCACTGGAAAGCCCTGCTCTAAATCCTGAGGCTCTCATTTTTTAAATAAAGTCGCTGTATTGGCACTTAGGACCATAAAGTTTTTACATGCAAAAGACTTTGGACTACATGGAGCTTAAAAGTTTCCTTTATATAAGAGAAGAAAAAATAGCAAATTTGCTAATAAGCCAGGCTGCCCCAGAAGGATGCTGTAGGAAAACCATCATGTCATGATGCGAATTCATGTCCTATGTATGTGCTTCGTCTCCAGCTGTAGTTTCTAAGGTCCTCAAAGACAAAAGCAACTGGTATCTATTTATTCATCCCAAATGTCTAATTCCGTGTCTAGTACATAGTGAGATCCAAGCAGTGTTTGCTGATTGATTTAAGGTTATTAAGAGGAGCATTGTGACCTAATTTATTCATCATGGTAATAGGGTTTTAAGAAAACGAGACACTAGCTGGGTTAGCATTAGCAGAGTGTCTGGAGTGTCACTTAATAAGCCACTGCCAGGCTAGACATGGTTCCCCAGAGCAGGTATGTGAGCAGGTGCTAGACATGTCCACCTGGGCAGGTGTTGGCAACACCTCTCACAGTCCACGGAGAGTTCATTCTGAAGGACAAGGTAAGTGTTCAAAGGACTCAGCGAGAGTGGTGGAAGTCCAGGTGAGCCGTTGGTAATGAGCTTCTGAGATGGTTATGAAAGAGCAGACCTGAGGGGAAGGTCACGCTTGGAAGTCCAGTCAACAGAAAGGGCTCTCATTGTTCTTAGAAAGGCAAGTTTCCAGGAGCAGAGCTCCAGTTTCTACTGTTTCTCTTCTTTAAGTTAATTTGTATTGGAGTATAGTCGCTTTACAATGCTGTTAGTCTCTACCGTACACCAAAGTGAATCAGCTATTCATGTACGTTTTGGGTTGGCCAAGAAGTTCTTTGGGGTTTTTCCACAACATCTTATAGAAACACTCGAACAAACCTTTTAGCCAACCCAGTAAGTCCCTGTTTTGGATGTCCTTCCCATGTGAGTCACCACAGAGCATTGAGTGGAGTTTCCTGAGCTACACAGTCGATTCTCATTAGTTATCAATTTTATGTGCAGTATCATAGCATCAGTAGTGTACATAGGCCAAGCCCAATTTCCCAATTCATTCTCCCTCTTTTCCTCCTTGGTGTTCATGGATTTGTTGTCTACCACCGCGTCTATTTCTTCTACAGTTTCTAGAGAGGAACTTGTCAGATGAAGGCAGGACCCTGACTCAGGAAGAAAGCGGAGAAGGAAGAAGCTCCAGACAGGAATTCAGGTCCAGAGAGGCAGGCTGAAGATGACTTCCAAAGAGATCTTAGATCATTCTGTGTCATGTAGGACCTGCTTGACTTCATGACTATAAATTTGCAGCTGCAACAGCTGTATCTTCCCCTCTCTCATCTCCTACTGCACCCGGGGCAGGGCAGGGCTAAGGGGCCAGGAGGCAGGAAGGCAGAGAGTTAGGGGCCAGTGGGAGGTGGAAGGGCTGGCCTGGGTGGGCACTCAGGCTGGCACAGGGGGGTAGTTCTAGTTTGGGGGGCAGATTTATTACCCAAGGGGCATCAACCTTGTGTGTTTGCAGCAAAATCAAACAAGACCACCCCCCAAAAAACAATAAAAGTAAAAAAGTGTAGGTCAAAGGCATTATATTATCAACCTTGCGAAAAAGCAGGAATTCCTGAGATCTCCTGCCAAGGCTGCTAGCATATCTCTTTTGAATTACATACTGAGGATGGAGGGTCATTCACCATAATATTGTTGGTACTGGTCCTCTGTGAGATGTCATCTGGTTTGGGGTGGGCAGAGCTGTCAGGGAGTCGGTGAGCACAGAAACCAGCTAGGACCTCATGGTCAAGGGAACTCAGGACAGACGGCAGGGTGCAGCGTCTGCAGCAGCCACCCTGAGCCAGAGCCTTCTTCTCCTCTCCCCTCTCTGTTGAAAGCAAGCAGCAGTTAAATGTTTAAATTGAGCTTTAAAGCCATTTCCTCAAAGAGTTAACATAATATAAACCATCATAAAAAAATAAGGATCCATTTATACTCAAATTACACAGGAGTCACTTGTCTCTATCAAGGCTCACGAGTATTTGCTCTTAAAAGCTATTTTTTCCTCAGAAACAATAGCGCAGGTGCATGGCCTTCAGTGCACAGCATATTCATCCCAGGAGGCGGGAAGGTGATTTCACACCTGTTTCTTCTCTTTACTTGCTCTTGGTCTGGCTAATTTGCCCAGTGTCAAGATCAGTGTGGCCGGAGCCTGTCAGCAAGAATCCTCGCTTCGAAAAGCCGCATCCTCACTCTGGGAGTTGGTTGGTGTGAAGGGCATTGCACCCTGTTCTAGAGGAACCCTCTTTTCCCATCACATATAGATGGAACTGAGTGGTAATAGTATTTTAGAAGAGATTATGCGTTTAGTGAAATAGGAGAGAGATGAGGAGAGAGAGAGAAATAGAAAACAAAGAGAGAGTTTTAAGTGGTACTTGGCATAGCCTGGGCTTCCCTGGTAGCTCAGCCAGTAAAGAATCCACCTGCAATGCAGGAGATCCCGGTTCAACTCCTGGGTTGGGAAGATCCCCTGAAGAAGGGATAGGCTACCCACTCCAGTGTTCTTGGGCTTCCCTGGTGGCTCAGACAGTAAAGAATCTGCCTGCAATGCAGGAAACCTGTGTTCAATCCCCTGGTTTGAAATCCAAGCCAATCCCTGGAGAAGAGAATGGCTACCCACTCCAGTATTCTTGCCTGGAAAATTCCATGGACAGAGGAGCCTAGAGGGGCTAGGTCATGGGGTTGCAAAGAGTCGGACACAGCTGATTGACTTTCACTTGGCATAACCTATTAATGGGAGATAGAAATAGAAAGAAGGGACATTATCCTGTGATTTGATTGGCTAGAGGATATTTCCAAGAAAAGACATGTGATGTTCACTCCCAGAAGAAAAAGAGAAGAAACCACAGATCTCTGAAAGCCTTCACTTTGCCATGTGTCCTGGATCAGGAGGGGTGAACTTTTCACATCTCTGTACAGTAGGGTCTGTGTGACAAACACTGTGTGATTTGTGTCACAAGAGAGCACGCCCAGTTTACAAAAGAGAACACACTTCTGTTATGTGTGACAGCTTCCACCCCATATTTTACTTTAACTTTCTGTTCCTCTCAAATTTACCTCCTAATTTGCTCTGGAGTAGAATGGCCACACAAATTACAAAAAGTGCTTGGTTTAACATAATAATTGAAAATAATGAATTATTTTATGTATCTTTATATGTATATTAAAATCATACTCTCCATCCATTATAATTAGTTGACATTATCCTAATATTTATATTTTAAAGTATGGTTTGTATAATTTTAATAGCAGACCTATAAAGCATACTATAAACTTGCCAATTTCTTGTCTTTTTTTAATTGAAACATTTTTCCTTTTTATTCTGATGCCAATGCAGTTTACTTAGGAACAGCTCAAGCTGCAAGCTTGTCATTTTCTAAGTGGTTTGAAGGCTCACTAATTCCCTAATCAGACAAAAGGCTGTAATGAAACATTTGATATTTTTGAATAATGTGCACCAAATTATTGAGCATAAACTTATTTTCATATTTTACATTGCTTATTTAAATATTTAGAATATGGTTTTAATTACCATGAAACTTTACTAAACATCCACCTGTCAGTAAAGAAACTGATTATTTATTTTTTTTTAGATTCACATTCTCCTGAAAGGGAAACAGGTGTGAAAACCTGCAGGTATTTATCCACCAACAAAAAATAAAGGATATCTGTGAAATGTGGAGGGAGAATAAATAGGAACCACACACCATCAGAATGTGATTCCAAGCCGCAAATGGGGGAGGAGGGTCTAGGTAAGCAGAGAAGCGTGCCTTTACGTGGGGCTGTGTAACATGTCCTCTCTGGGACTTCCCGATCAGGGACTGATGATTTCCTCCCAGGTGAAGTTAAGGTGCCTTTAGATACTATATTTCAGTTCAGTTCAGTCGCTCAGTCATGTCCGACCCTTTGTGACCTCATGGACTGCAGCACATCAGGCCTCCCTGTCCATCACCAACTCCCAGAGTTTACCCAAACTCATGTCCATTGAGTCAATGATACCATCCAACCATCTCATCCTCTGTTGTCCCCTTCTCCTCCTGCCTTCCTTCTTTCCCAGCATCAGGGTCTTTTCCAATGAGTCAGTTCTTTGCATCAGGTGGCCAAAGTATTGGAGTTTCAGCTTCAGCTACACTGGAAATATTATATCCTTGGAGCTTTATAAGAACAGGGGTGTGGTGAGAAGTACAGTCAGTTAGAGATATGTAGAACACCTCTCATAGGTCAGGTACCTCCTTAAGCTCTACCTATCAATCTAATCTTCACATGATTATTTATGATAAGATTATTTCCATTTTATAGACGTAAGAATCAAGGTTAAGTAATCTTCTTGAGATACCAATGATTGTTCATGGACTTGGCTTATTTCCTATTCAGCATATGCAGAGTCTGTGTTAATATCTCCTCTATTATTCCTGATGCCTGTACATTTATGCCATTCCTTTTTTCTTATTCATTCTTCCTAGAAGTCTGTCAATTTCATTGGCTTGTTCAATTGTACACTGAGGAAACCAGAATTGAAAGAGACACGTGTACCCTAACGTTCATTGCAGCACTGTTTACAGTATCCAGGACATGGAAGTAACCTAGATGCCCATCAGCAGACGAATGGGTAAGAAAGCTGTGGTGCATATACACAATGGAATATTACTCGGCCATTAAAAAGAATGCATTTGAATCCCTTCTAACGAGGTGGATGAAACTGGAGCCTATTATACAGAGTGAAGTAAGTCAGAAAGAAAAGCACCAATACAGTATGCTAACGCATATATATGGAATTTAGAAAGATGGTAATGATGACCCAATATGTGAGACAGCAAAAGAGACCCAGATGTAAAGAACAGACTTTTGGACTCTGTGGGAGAAGGCGAGGGTGGGATGATTTGAGAGAGCAAGAGTAGTATTGAAACATGTATATTATCATATATGAAGCAGATCACTGGTCCAGGTTCGATGCACGAGACAGAGTGCTCAGGGCTGATGCACTGGGATGACCCTGGGGGATGGGATGGGGAGGGAGGTGGGGGGTGTTCAGAATGGGGAATACATGTGTGCCCATGGCTGATTCATGTCGATGTATGGCAAAACCACTATAATATTGTAAAGTAATTAGCCTCCAATTAAAATAAATTAATTAATTTTTTAAAAAGTCTGTCAACTTAATTGGCTTGTTCAAAGAACAATCTTTATATTCTTGATTTTCTCTATTTTTTTGTTTTGAATTTCACTGATTTTTGTTCTTTATTATTTCCTCCCTTCTGTTTGTTTGGTGCCTATTTTGCTCTTTTTATTTCTAGTCTCTTGAGGTCAATGTTTAGATCACGGACTCTGGATGTTTGTCTGTCTTTACTGCTTCAGCTTCGGTTCTGGGGCTCTAATGGCCCAGCCACCCATAGCAGCAATGTGCCCTCCAACACCAGAAGATGGACAGGGCCCAGGGAAGTCAAGATAGCACCTAGTTAAACACATCACTCACTACTTATGGAAGCATATTTTTTAAAAATTCCCCAATGCAAACTGCTGTTAACTTATTAAAGTATGGATTTATATTCATAGCTGAATGGAGAATTATTTCTTACTGACTATTACCATTTCAATTTCCATTCAAGGACAAACCTGCCTTTTCTGAAACATCATTCCAGTTTCTATAGTCCCTGTATGCACTGTGGGTCCATCATAGACACAGATTCTTCATCATAACAGTTTTCTGAGTAACTAGTCTATAAGCCCCCTGACTCCCCTTCTCCTCAAGGTCTCTCTGAACCAAGGTGGACTTAGGAGTTAATGCTCTAAACCTCCCCTTGGTGTCTCATTTCTACTCAGGCCGCCCTGCATGCTCTTTACTGCATTAAACGCCAAAGGTCTCAACTTAAAAGACATCATAAACTAAGGGGAGCTGAGAGCTATTTCCATTTGGATCAGAAACAAGCAGAGAGAGAGAGAGAAAGAGGATTCAGAGATGGGGAATGGGATGTGGGGGTGATGTTATTACTATACAACAGAGGGGAGGACAGAGTGATGGATAATTTTGAGTGTCAACAACTCGGGGATCCAGACATTTGGTCAAACATTATTCTGGTTGTGTCTATGAGGGTGATTCTTGATGAGATTAACACTTGAATCAGTAGACTGAGAAGGCAGATCGCCCTGCCCTGTGTGTGTGGGTGTGTGTGTGTGTGTGTGTGTGTGTGTGTGTGTGGGTGTGTGGGTGTGTGTAGAGTGAAGGGGGCTCATCCGCTTAACTGAAGACACAACGGCTGAGAAATAAGGAACTCTACCTACCCTACTGTTGAGCTGGGACATCGGTCTTCTGCCTTCAGACTGGAACTACACCATCAGCTCTCATGTCTCTCAGGCGTTCAGACTCAGATGGAAATTCTCCCTTTGCCTCTACTGGGTCTCAAGCCTTTGGATTTGAACTGGGACTTGCTATATAAACTAGTCTGGGTTAGCTCAGACTTGGACCTCTGGGTCTCCTGGGCCCGCAGGTTGCTAACTGCAAATCTTGGGATTTCTGAGCATTCATAATGTAAGCCAATTCCTATACACTATGAGCTCTCTCTTCATATACAGACAGACAGATGGGGATAGAGGCTATATACATACATAATATGTATATCAGCCAGGGTTCTCCAGAGAAAGAGAGTCAACAAGATTGTGTATAATTCTTTTCTCTGGAGTACCCTGGCTAATACAGACAGGAAGTGCTATAAATTAAAGGTTTCCTCACGGATAGAAATAAAGGGAAATAAACTGAAATCTAGGTTCCCTAAATCTAGGTTCCCTACTCACTACCTATTTCCTAGTGATTTATGCCTTCCTTAACCTTCAAGTTCACCTGAAGGATCATGAGCCATTTCTTCTTGACCCTAAACACGCTAAATAATAAATACGGAATGCCATGCCAAAAATTTGGTGGCCTATATTTTGTGTTTACTCACTAATTATTTAATCCAACAAATATCTACTAAATAGCAGATAAAATAGGACTACACATAAAATGCCAGCCAGAAATATCAGGGAGAGTGAGGATAAAGTGGCAAATAAAAAGAGAGATGCCCCCTCCCCCGGCCCTATGGAATGAACTGATCTGGGGGGTAGCAGGCATTAAACAGGGAACTCTAGGTCAATGACTCAACTTTAAAAATAGTGATAAATACAACTCTGGCTTTGCTGCTGTCGTTGTCTCTCAGTTGTGTCCAACTCTCTGCGATCCCATGGACCGCAGCACGCCAGGCTTCCCTGTCTTTCACTATCTCCCAGAGGTTGCTCAAACTCCTGTCCATTGAGTTGGTGGTACCACCCAACCATTTCATCCTCTGTTGTCCCCTTTTGGCTGGATGGAAATTCATGATATTGATGAAAATACTTGGGAGAAAACAGTGAAATTAAACTGAAGAGTTTTGCTGTTGTTTAACATGAACTATCTTCTGTAAGGTGACTAAGTAGCTTTTATGTTGAAAAACTTGATAATTATATCAGTAAATAATATGCAGATTTGTAGGACATTAAAGCCTATCGTGTAGAAAGAAAATACAAACTTGTGTGATACACAAATACCCATGGACACACATGCACATACACAAGTGTCTGTGAAATCTAACGAAATCAGAATAAGGTCTGCAGTTTCTCTCACTTTCCTGGATTTGATATTTTGCTACAGTTACATCACATGCTTTCACTGGAGAAAGCTGGATGAAGGGTATCAAAGATCTCTCTGTACCATTTCTATAATTATTTCAAAATACGTCATATATCATAATCAGGGCTTCCCAGGTGATTCAGTGGTAAAGAATCTGCCTGCTGATGCAGGAGACTCAGGAGATGTGGGTTCCATCTCTGGGTCAGGAAGATCCTCTGGAGACGGGAATGACAACCCACTCCAGTATTCTCGCCTGGAGAATCCCATGGACAGAGGAGCCTGGTGGGCTGCAGTCCATAGGGCCGCACAGTCAGAAATGAATGAGTGATTCAGTGCACTCACACATCATAATTATTTTAAAATAGAATGCTAAAAAATAGTATGTGTGCTATAAATGCTACAATCTAAAATAGAATTGTTTCTTTAAGTAAAAGACTGGAGAAAATGCCAAAAAACATTACTTTGTTATAATACTGGGGTAATGGTTTTCTCTCCTTGAGTGTTCTATACTCCCTTTTCCATAGTATTTAAATATGATTTCAATGCTATTTACCTAATGTTAAAAGAAAATGTAGTGTAAAAACATATTTCCCATAGAAAAGGATATACTTTGAACAGTTTCTTGCTAAATATTAAGATAGAATGTAAAAACAGTTTTTGTGAAAACCCTTTCAAAAGCTAACCCATTTTGTCAAACTCCTTAAGCGTATCTTCTTTGACATGAAATTTCAAAAAATGACAGAATACTGTGTTGAAATACCCAACACATCACCATTTCAGCTTTCAAGCATTATCTCAAAAATCTAGGTCTGGCTTGTGGAAATGAAGTCACAGACTTATCCAAACAAGACTCAGTTATAATAACTGTCTTGGGTTATTCCTCAGCTGTGCGGCTTGTGGCACCAGCTGTCAAAGAGAATGTTAGTAGTTCACCATCTTTTTAGCAATTAATGGGATTATTTTATATTTTTGCCTTTAATCAGAGAAATTTTTTATTTTATATATTTATTAAGTATGCATCTCATTAATTTAGTAGTAAAAATCTATAATCACTGATATCATTGGATTTTCCATATCTTTTCCTATTTATGAATTAAATCTCTTTTAGTAACATTTATTACTAGCTATTCTACCACGTATTTTATGTACGTATTAGTAATCCAAATGAATGATAGTAAAATATCAATTTAGTTTTCACTAAAAAAAGTGAGTGTTTGTTTCTATCGTGACCAGATTCAGGTTTTAACACATCTTGTTCTGCTGCTGGAATAAAAGTGCAGCTGAAATGAAGTCTCATTTCCTTACGCACATGTACCCCACCAGCTGAAAGATCTAGGAAAACAGTAATAGAAGAATGCATTGGCAATGATAATAGTATCAACAACAATAATGGTAAATAACGTAGCTTTTACCATGTCTCATGGACTATTCTAAATGCTTTAGACATTTTATCCTTCTAAGAGCTCTATGTGGTAGGTAATAATTTAGTCCCAGTTTATAACTGAAGGAAGTGAAGTGTAAGAAATTTACCTCTGGTTAATACAGGTCAAGAATAAATATGTTTGAATTATCTGTCACAATCTAGCTCTAGAATTTACACATCTCATAATACTCTTGACTCATTGGACATGAGTTTGAGCAAACTCCAGGAGATAGTGAAGGACAGGGAAGCCTGGCGTGCTGCAGTCAATGGTGTTGCAAAGAGTTAGACACGACCAAGCAGCTGAACAACACAGAACATGGAGTACAGCTCCTTGCACTATACAGTAGGTTTTCATTAGTTACCTGTTTTATGCTTGTTGTTTAGATGCTAAGTCGAGTCTGACTCCTTGCAGCCCCATGGAGAGCAGCCCGCCAGGCTCCTCCATCCATGGGATTTCCCAGGCAAGAATACTGGAGTGAATTGCCATTTCCTTCTCCATGGGATCTTCCCCACCCAGGGATCAAACTTGCATCTCTTGCATTGGCAGACAGAGTCTTAGCCGCTAAGCCACCCAGAAAGCCCGTGATCACGATCCATCATCACACAGTTCTATGAAGGAATGCCCAAGGGGTTTATGGAGCTCCGTGAAAAGGGCTGCCAACAAGATGGGAAGAGCACAGCCCAAGACTTCCTACAAGAGGTGCCTTTTGGTCAAGATTTTAAAGACACGAATGAAAGTAGCCACATAAGATAAGGTGGGTGTCGATTCATGCATATGAGGAAAGTCAGTGCTGGTGGAGAAGGCAACCTTCCCCTAATGCATGTGAGCAGAATCAAACATATGTACCTGTGTGTAAATGCCTGCATGCACATGTGTGTAACATGCCTGCATGATGTGTAGTCCGGCATCACCATGCCTGCTGCTTAGTGCTCCCTCGGTAAGACTTCTCCCTGTTTTTATCCCCACACCTCCCCCAGTCTCCAATGATGCTTCACACACTCTGGTTTTGGAACTTAGCATCTGCTCAGTGAAGGAGCTTTTGTTCCCTTCCTGCAAACACTCTAAGCACACCCCTGATCTCTAAATTAAAGAAGCAAAATAGTATGGGTTCTTTATGTAAGTCATTTGGATACTGATTCCCAGGAGAAAATTTTATCTAAACTATCCATAAACATTTCCCCCTTTCAGTGGAACTTCATGCCCATCCCCTTACCCTCGCTGCAGATGTCAACATAGCAAAACCCAAGATGGTTTAGGATATCTGAGTACTGTTTTGTCTGCTTATTCCTACCCACCCCCAACCCTTGGGGTGGTAGTCAGTATAAGATGCCACCACAATGACAAATTAATGTGTTTTTACAGCAAATAAAGTAATTTGGTAGATCAGTCAACTGCACAGCACTTTGCAAAATGTCCTCCTCTGTGTGCTTTGGATGACAGATCTTTTAGGAATCAGTGTAAAATTTATGAGGCAAAATTGCCCCAGTTGACTTGACAAATGGCCACCATTTTACTTGGGAAAATATTGGGCTTGCAGTGCTCCACTGACAGCAGACCCTGGTCCAGAAAGACACACGCTCTGCTGCTCTGGGTCAGCCTCACAAAAGCACTCTCAGCAAAATGAATACAACTTAAGAAGGAACGTGAAAGAAAAGTGAGAACCACCACCTTCTAAGAGCCCGAGCTCTACTAATCCAAAACAGAGACAAAAACCCTAATTAAATGCCAAATCAAACCAGCTCATTTTTTTAAGGAGAGATTTTTCAGCCTTTCAGTAATTTACTTATTCTTAGAAACAAAAGAAAGGGACTGGCAGAGTGTGGGAGCCTGCAGACAAACAGCCCCAAACTTCCATCTTCTATTTAGCAAAGTGAAGTAGGAAAAGCACTTTTTTATTCAGCTAATAACTAGGTATTGTTTTCTTAAACTCCTGGGGACTGCAAAGGAAACAACACACTCAGTGCTTTCTTGTGGCTTCCTCATCTGGATCCCTCTCCAGACCCATCAGATTCTTGTCCAAACACCCACTGGCAGCTGTCACCCTCCAGATTTGCAGAGATGAGCTCAGGGTCTGTGCCACCAGCACAAGTTGGAAGAAGGCTCATTTCCATGGATGAAGGCAGGAAGATGACAGGTTTCTTTTGTTGATCTTCTGTGTTTTGTTTTTCTAGGGCAAGACAACTCACTCAGTGGACATAACAGCCAATCTGGCCTCCACAAAGCCCGTCCAGATGGCTCGTAGTAGCTGAGAGGGGCTGCCACCAGCAAACTCAGTCCAACTCTTTCATTACAGGCCACCTTCTCCCCATGGCCTGCAAGCCACATGGTCTCATCTAGGAAACTCTGCTGTTTTTGAAAATCATGGGTGTTTTTAAATTTTAACACACATCTATATTACTGTTCATTTTTTAAAATTATGCACCATTTGGAAAGATGCTAAGTTAAAGACAGTGAAAAGGTGTCTTTTTCTGATGTCTTCCAGAAGCAAAGTGCTCATGAATCTTAAGGCAAGTATATTAACAGCATTAACATTAGTTAGTTAGTTATTTAGTTCAGTCTCTCAGTCGTGTCCAACTCTTTGTGACCCCATGAATCGCAGCATGCCAGGCCTCCCTGTCCATCACCAACTCCTGGAGTTCACACAGACTCACATCCATTGAGTCAGTGATGCCATCCAGCCATCTCATCCTCTGTTGTCCCCTTCTCCTCCTGCCCCCAATCCCTCCCAGCATCAGGGTCTTTTCCAATGAGTCAGCTCTTCACATGAGGTGGCCAAAGTATTGGAGTTTCAGCATTAGCATCATTCCTTCCAAAGAACTCCCAGGGCTGATCTCCTTTAGAATGGACTGGTTGGATCTCCTTGCAGTCCAAGGGATTCTCAAGAGTCTTCTCCAACACCACAGTTCAAAAGCATCAATTCTTCAGTGCTCAGCTTTCTTCACAGTCCAACTCTCATATCCATACATGACCACTGGAAAAACCATAGCCTTGACTAGATGGACCTTTGTTGGCAAAGTAATGTCTCTGCTTTCCAACATGCTACTAGGTTGGTCATAACTTTCCTTTCAAGGAGTAAGCGTCTTTTAATTCCATGGCTGCAGTCACCATCTGCAGTGATTTCGGAGCCCCCCAAAATTAAGTCTGATACTGTTTACCCATCTATTTCCCATGAAGTGATGGGACCAGATGCCATGATCTTCATTTTCTGAATGTTGAGCTTTAAGCCAACTTTTTCACTCTCCTCTTTCACTTTCATCAAGAGGCTTTTGAGTTCCTCTTCACTTTCTGCCATATGGGTGGTGTCATCTGCATACCTGAGGTTATTGATATTTCTCCCGGCAATCTTGATTCCAGCTTGTACTTCTTCCAGCCCACCGTTTCTCATGATGTACTCTGCATAAGCAGGGTGACAATATACAGCCTTGACGTACTCCTTTTCCTATTTGGAACCAGTCTGTCGTTCCATGTCCAGTTCTAACTGTTGCTTCCTGACCTGCATATAGGTTTCTCAAGAGGCAGGTCAGGTGGTCTGGTATTCCCATCTCTTTCAGAATTTTCCACAGTTTATTGTGATCCACACAGTCAAAGGCTTTGGTATAGTCAATAAGGCAGAAACAGATGTTCTGCTGGAACTCTCTTGCTTTTTCCATTATCAAGTGGATGTTGGCAATTTGATCTCTGGTTCCTCTGCCTTTTATAAAACCAGCTTGAACATCTGGAAGCTCACATATTGCTGAAGCCTGGCTTGGAGAATTTTGAGCATTACTTTGCTAGTGTGTGAGATGAATGCAATTGGGTGGTAGCTTGAGCATTCTTTGGCATTGCCTTTCTTTGGGATTGGAATGAAAACTGACCTTTTCCAGTCCTGTGGCCACCGCTGAGTTTTCCAAATTTTCTGGCATATTGAATGCAGCACTTTCACAGCATCATCTTTCAGGATTTGAAATAGCTCAACTGGAATTCCATCACCTCCACTAGCTTTGTTCTTAGTGATGCTTTCTAAGGCCCACTTGACTGCACATTCCAAGATGTCTGGCTCTAGGTGAGTGATTACACCGTGATTACCTGGGTTGTGAAGATCTTTTTTGTACAGTTCTTCTGTGTATTCTTGCAACCTCTTCTTAATATCTTCTGCTTCTGTTAGGTCCTTACCATTTCTGTTATGTTAGGTCCATACTATTTCTGTTATGTTAGGTCCATACCATTTCTGTTATGTTAGGTCCATAACATTAACATTAGTAGATTAATTAATACAGGCACTAATTTATATGGAGTTAATCCTACCTCTCACTTAGCATCATTGGTTTGACCTTAGACCAATTCTCTTCACTGCTTCTCACTCAGGTCCCTTCTAGATTTGACAGAAAATGATTAGTTTAATTACGTTCGATTCAGTTTAACTCATTAGATTTTGAATGTGTATGTACACAGTGTCAGAAACTGACTGGTATATGTTCCCTGTTCTCTGAGAGTCAAAAGAGTACTTTATTTATTTAACCTTATTGTTTTCAGCTTGATTCTGTAGAGGTTCAGAATAGGCCTCCCAAGGATGTACCTCTTTGGCATGTGGACTCTTTTGAACTAACGCAACTGTGACCCCATGGGCTCGAAACTACTGCTCCTCCTTCAACTACCTGGAAGAACTCAAACTGGGAATTTTTCTTAGATAAAAAAAAAATAGTTATTACCATAATTCTTAAGAAAAATTTCATCTAAGTGGCCCCACCTGTATGGCAGGGCATACGTCCAACTACCTGTCATCTATTCTCGTCATCCTGCAAATGACCTTCCTGACGTTGGCAGCCCCAGGCTCATCCCGTTCCTGAGCTCAGGATGACGTATGTGGCCCATTTCCTCTTTCTATCTCTGTATCTCTCATGTGTTTGGGAATCTTGAATGAATGAAAATAAATTCAAGGTTCTTCTCTTGATCTCTTTCGTGTCGATTTGAATATTAGACCAACTGAAGGGGAGAGGAAACTTTTCTTCATCCACTAGTGATAAGCTCAGTTTGTAAAGAGAAGATCGTGTCAAAGAAGAGGACTTGAAATAGCATAGATATTCTGAAGCACTCACACTTCGAGAAATGACTAGAACACGATACGGTACCAACTAAATCCAGAGTTTTACACCACATCAGTGACAGAGACAAAATTCTGGAGTCCTGGAAAGACACATTGGAGTAAAGGTGGGACCAGGATGAGCAAGAGGAACCTAGGTGTTTGCCTTTATTGCCAGAAGTTCATGTATACAGTCACACTGTCAATTATTCCTCAATAGAGTTGGGGGAGAAAATGTGGTTTGCTACTAATCCACTTGAAACAGCTTCTCAATCATGGCTGGTGGCTGCCTCTGAGAATCAGAGGACTTTTTAAACTCCCAACAACCAGGTCACACCCTGAACCAGGAAATCAGAATCTCTGGGGAACGTGATCCAGGCATCAGTAACAAGTTAGTTCTTCACAGGATTCAAATACACTGCCAAGCTCGAGGACACCTGCATTAAAGACATTTACGCCTTAGAGAAAAACGAATATCATATAATATCATATAATAATTCAATAATAATCATATAATATCATATAATCATATTTCTAATATGTTGGCTCTAGAAAAATGGTGCAGATGAACTTATTTGCAAGGCAGAAATAGAGATACAGAGGTAGAGAACAAACTTATGGATATCAAGGAAGGGAGGGAGTGGAGTGAACTGGGAGATTGGGGTTGATGTATGTACATCACTATGTACAAAACAGGTAACTAATGAGAACCTACTGTGTAGCAGTAGGAAACTCTACTCAGTGCTCAGTGGTGATCCAAATGGAAGGAAATCTAGAAAAGAAAAGATACATGCATACGTATAACTGACTCATTTTGCTGTACAGCAGATACCATTGTAAAGGAACTAAACTTCAATAAAAAATGTGAAGAAAGCAGCAAATTTACAAAAAATATGTATAAGCCTCGTCCTAATATTTCAACATGCATTATCATTCAGTTTCTCTCTCTGCTATTACTGTTATCATCTGAAGTGTGTATACCACATAGTGGCTACATTGCTTGTTTTTGAAATTTATATAATATACCGCATGACAGATTATTTGCTTGAAGTTGTAAAGATAACCAAAGCTCTTCTTGCTTCCAGTGTAAGATGAAAGGAGGAAATATCTGGATCAAAACAAAAATAAAACAACAATACAAAATAAATAATGCAGGTGGTATGACATCTGTTAAGAGTCTACATTTCTGACAGTGATACAAATTCTTATTTTTTGGTTTGTTTCACCATTTTTCCTACCAAACTCTTTAAGCCAGTGGTGGCTTTAAGTTAACTCTACAGGAAGGTGTCTCTGATTCCTTTCCATTTAGGCTGTGTCAAAGTACCTTCAATAAAGAAGACCTAAAGCTAAGAGCTGAAAACCTAACTAAAATAATGGCATGGTTGCAGATATTACATGTGGACAGATTTTAACGCCTTCATCTTTTTTTTCTGATACAGTTGATTCTAAGCATGTTAGACGTCTCTTTGGAGTGTTATGCAGTTTTTATCAGAAAGAAAAGTTTCAAAAGGGGGAGCTAGTTAGCTAATTGATTACAGATTGTTACTGAAATTTGGCAGGAAGAAAAGACTTTCAGAGTGTTAAAGAAAACCCTAAGCAGGCAGGGTTCCTGAGTCTCATTTCTGCCCCTGCCTTCCCTATAAAGCAGGCTGATGGCTGAAGCTCTCCCACAAACCCAGCATGGTAGCTGACAAGCAAAAAGCAAACAGGCTCTTAAACTATGTGCCTTGCAGAAGTGAGGCTATGAAAACTGAAAGAGCTGCCCATGCTTTCCAAGTCCCACGACTCAGAATAGCTGAGGCTACAAGCGTGCAGGCAAGGTCTGAGGTTGTAGCCTTTGGACCTGGTTTAAGCAAAGCCATCAGTAATTTGACAATATAAACGGCGAAACCAGACTTCTTACCTCCCCCTGAGGTGCATCTTGGGTCTCCTAATGTGAGCTAACTCAGAAGATGCATTCCTGAGCTCGCAGCCGCTAGACTCATTTGTGCAAAGAGGAAAGTGTGGCCAAGTGATTCTATTACTTTTTCTTTTCTCCATTCATTTCCCTCTCCCAAACCATTCCTTAAACCACCTTACAGACTCACTTCCTCCCTCTTCTGACTACAATTTTGGGGGGAGGAAACCAAGATCTGACAGAGTCGCTTTTGTGGTTTTTCTGTTCATTTTGTCATTTTCTCACTTGTTTAGAAAATAAATTTCCACCCACGCTGACACCTGTGCAGGGGGCCCCACCCTGAGACTCAGCAGGCGGCCAGAGCCAGCCTCTGAGCAAACATCCCTGGGATGTGTGCCTGAATGTGTGAGAGTCTGTGTCAGTGAGAGAGTGTGCAGAACAGAAGGTGGCATGTGAGTGGTGTAGACTAATCGCCTGTGTTCAGACATCTAGATCAAGATGCGTGCTCAGTTGCTGAGTCACGTCTGACTCTGCCGCCCCACGGACTGCAGCCGGCCAGGCTTCTCTGCCCAAAGAATTTTTCAGGCAAGGATACTGGAGAGGGTTGCCATTTCCTCCTCCAGGGGATCTTCTGAATCCAGGGGTCGAATCTCCTGCATTGGCAGGAGGATTCCTTACCACTAGTGCCACCTGGGGAGCCCCTAGATCAAGATAGATGCCCCCAATATATTCAACATGCATCAACAGGAACCACACCATGAACTGCGGGAGATGTGCTCACATTTATGTGTATAAATGCATATAGCTCCTTGTGGACTACCGAAGAGTTTACATAGTTTTATTTTACCTCAAGAAGAGAATAAAATAAAGCATTTATTTTGCTTCCCATGGACCCTCTTCTACTAGCCTGCTTTCCAACTAAGCTGGTAAAATGGGGCATGATGGTTTATGTTTGCATCCTGGCTTGGCAGAGTCAAAAGCTGAGATGTAGAGTTTGAATGAGTCAAATCTGCAGCCAGGCTGCATCACTTCCTAACCATGGTGCCCTTGGGCACACTCCTTAACCTCTCCATGGCTCAGTTTCCTCCTCTCTGACACAAGGGGAAAATCTGTCTCTTGGAGATGTTTGTGTACTTTGAGGTACGCTGTGCAAATGGTAGCTATTACTATGTGCTTGTGAGTGTGCCCTGTGTAACAAAACATAGTATTCGTAAAACACTTGCAAGAACCCATCATCTTGGACTTTCTAAGTCACCTGGACTGCCCCTTACAGTTCTCCGAGTCCTTTTCTAACTCTGTGACACCAAGGAGTGGGTTAACGCAGGCAGGTTGTACAGGGTAAGGGAGCACACGTGGTCGCGGCCATGAACACTGAGCAGCTCTGACTCTCGGGTTCTTACCCAAGATTCACTGCAAAATATGTATGAGCACCTTTTATAAGTCAGAAGCTAGAGAATGGTGTGCTTGTGGGTGAGAAAGGATGGCTTTTTGAAATGATGCTTCTTTAGGAGACATGCATGGTGTTTGACAACAGGAATAAAGGATCTGATGATAAACAGATTAAATCAGCTATAGACATCTGTTTCTTGGTTCTTTTGTGATTTTCTTCCTTCTTTATTTTTTGCGTATAAAGCTCCAACTTTGTTAATGATGAAACATAGTATACTGAAGGGGAATTTTCTACCTTAATTCAACAAACTTTTGTAAGTGCCTTCTATGTGCCAGCCATGGGATTAGTCTCGCATTAACCATCAGTTGGATGGATTGTCTCTCCTCAAGTAAACTACAAGGTAGGAAGGAAGTTGCTGTGTTAGCTGTGATACAATGCAAAAGTGCTGTTGAAGATGTTATGAACCTGGGACAATGTTAACACAGAAGACGGCGGGACTGGTTCTATGTGTGCAAGTCAGGGAAGGAGCACAAGCAGGAGTATACTGAGTTAAGTTTCCAGGGATGAGAAGTTGTCTCTTCAAATGATAATTTGTGTGTCTACGGACAAACAGTCTGACCATGACAGAGTGACTCAGCATGATGTGTGCATAGATGGGAGAAGGCACACGGAGATGAAGCGGTCAAATGATAACTTGTGAATCTGTGCACAAACAGTGTGACCGTGAAAGGGTGATTCAGCATGATGTGTGTATGGAAGGTGCGAGAAGACACAGAGAGATACAGCTGAGAAGGTGCCGAATAACAGACCACGGAGCATCTTGAGTACCATTTGAAAGGATGTGGGCATCATTTGTAGATAAAGGAGAGCCAGTTAAAGCCTTTAATGGAGAGGACTGTGATCACACTGCTGATAAAGCAAACAGCAAACGTATCATATGAGCGCCAGAGGTGTTTTCTTCAATTTAAATTCATTAAAAAAAAAAAAAGTCAACTCACTATCTCAGTGTCTCAGAGTTAGGTCACAGGATATAGAAAAAAAAAAAATCACTAAAACTCATTGTCTCAGGAGCCTTTCTTTCCAAATCTTGAGAGAGTGGCTAAGGGAAGAGGGGATAGGTTTCCCAGGGACTTGTTGAGTTGGCATCAAACTCATCACCGATTTTTGTGAACAGTCATAAGGAGAATCACCTGGTTTCTTCGTGAGATCCACCGCTTCCTGCTTACAGCGCAGGTATCCTGAGTGACAGCCTCCCACCTGTGTCTGTGATGCAGCCAAACCTCCCCGGCTGCAGGCACTTCCCTAGTTCCAGGTGGCCTCTCCCACAACCTGGGTGGTGTCACCTTAACTTCAACTTGGTTCCCAGATCCCAGAGACAGAAGAACCTGTGCAGCCTGTGGTTGGTGAAATCAGACCCACAACCAGACCTCCTCCGGGAGCAGGTCACCAACCTGGAATTCCAGGTGCCCGGTGTTTCCACAGCATAACACAGCAACCATTCTCAGAGTGTTAAGTTCTAAGGGGTTAATGACTGCTTGGAACAACCACAGTGACTCAGCCTGTGTCTGCGTGTCTCACCACTCTCCTAATCCAGGATGGCTGTGACCTCCACGAGCTTACTATTAAGTCTAGAATGGTATCAACGTTTACCTAGCTAACTTTCTGTTTTGTCTAGTTAACTTTTAGCCTAAATATCATGAATACACATTTTTCAATCAGTTTTGGATTCTGAAAAACATTAAGAATGTTAATGTCACCCCATTTGTTTTCTCTCTCTGTGTCACTTCCCCAATTCTGGAACTCAGACCAATTTTTAAAAAGTTTAAAATGAAAGAGGACTTTTTGTTTGTTTGCTTTGATCTATAAAGAGCTCAAATTTCAAAATTACTCTAACCTGTGTACAATTCACTTTGTACTTTTTGTTTGTTTTGATCTATAAAGGGCTCGAATTTCAAAATTACTCTAACATGTACACAATTCATTATGTACATTTCTTCATCTGTCTGTCTGTTTGGAAAAGACATGGTTTACTTATACAGAAGCATCAGAGCTGGGTCACCTCAGTCTTTCGTCCAGGTGCTAACTAAAATGGCAATAAGAGAAGATGGAAAATGATCTCCTGGTGGCAGTGAAAACAATGCATTTTCAGACAAGAACATGAATATGACTCTATGTTGATGACCACTGTGGACTTGGGGATGAGATTTCTTCACTTCAAGCTGCAGCACTGGGCTTCTCTGGTAGTCCAGTTTACAAAGAATCTGCCTGCAATGCAGGAGACTTGGGTTCGATTCCTGGGATGGGGAGATACCCTGGAGAAGGGAATGGCTATCCACTCCAGTATTCTTGCCTGGAGAATCCCATGGACAGAGGAGCCTGGTGGGCTACAGACCACGGGGTCGCAAAGAGTCAGACACGACTGAGTGTCTTCACTTTCACTTTCTTTCACAGCTGCAGCACTAGGTCCGTACGATGGAGCCAGAATGGCCTGAGCATCTTCTGTGCGTCAAATACTTTTCACAAGGCGGTAAACATCTCGTTTAATTTAGCTGCCCTAAAACTCTGCAGCGTGAGCTTTTCTCTCCCTCTTTTAAAGAAAAGCAGAGGCTCAGAGAGTAGGGAGCTTGCCCGACATTGCATTTGTGAGCTAGGATTTGAACCTATATCCATCTGGCCCCCAAAGTCATAATTTTCTACTTGCCTTTTTTCCTTGCAACCTCAGAGATAGCACTCCACATTTCAGGCAGACATTTGGTTCTGATGACTCAGAGAAGTCAATCAGACTAATGGAAATAATTACAACAACAATGACCACTAAAGCAAACATAACCAAGAAAGAACGATTCTGTTTAATACCTAAACTCCCCAAACACTCTCCCTTTCTTAGCAGAGAGGTCAAGATACATGCAATATGTTTTTGGTGCTGTGAAGCTCCCATAGAATGGGGACAACTGATATCCACATAAATGAGTCAGCTCAATTCATTTAGTCATTTGTTCATTCATCCATCCATGCCCTCACTGATTTTTATGCCTGGAGTTTTAGTAGGAAGTAAAAGGCATTGGACAAGTCTGGCCCCAGAGAGCTTGCAGAGAGGTAGAGGAGATATATATATATAGACTCTTTGTGACCCCATGTACTGTGTATAGTCTATGGAATTCTCCAGGTCAGAATACTGGAGTGGGTAGCCTTTCCCTTCTCCAGGGGATCTTCCCAACCCAGGAATTGAACCAGGGTCTCCTGCATTTTAGGCAGATTCTTTACCAACTGAGCGATATATATATATAATAAATGTGAACCAGATGTCACCTGGGGTCACCAGTGCTCTTAAGATCCAGAGATTCTGCCCAATTTCCCATCTCATATACTATGGAAATCCCTTTATTCCTCCCACGATCTCTGTAAATCCCTGGAAATGTATAGTTGTAATCACTTCTGACTTCCATTTCTCATTTGGGTGCTTATTCTTTTACATGTCCTGAACAGAAGACACACACATATCACACAGGCCTGACTGTTTGCAGAAAAACAACACTTCTCACAGGACTCCCTTGGGGCTGCCCTCACAGCTGGAGCAGACTCTTCTTCAACAATAACTGAAAACTAGGGCTGAGTGTTTGATTCCTCTGTAGTTAGGATATTCTTCTTCCTTTTCTGCCATCTCCAGTTTGTTCCTAGAAATCACTCAGGAGCTTTGCACCTCTCTCTTCTTTCTTTTCTCTCCTACTGCTGCTGCTGCTGCTGCTGCTGCTGCTAAGTCGCTTCAGTTGTGTCCAACTCTGTGCGACCCCATAGATGGCAGCCCACCAGGCTCCTCCGTCCCTGGGATTCTCCAGGCAACAACACTGGAATGGGTTGCCATGTCCTTCTCCAATTCATGAAAGTGAAGAGTGAAAGTGACGTCGCTCAGTCATGTCTGACTCTTAGTGACACCATGGACTTCAGCCTATCAGGCTCCTCCACCCATGGGATTTTCCAAGCAAGAGTACTGGAGTGGGTTGCCATTGCCTTCTCCAAACTAGTGCCAAATTCCAGTTCATGGTTTGTAAAAGCCTGATTTATCTGTCCTTTCCTTGTCCTTTCAATTCATGTGCCAAGGGCCCTACCTGCTATTTCTAGGCATCTGATCAAAGTTTCTAACAAAAAGCATTCTTCATTAAACATATCTAGCTGAAGTCATACTATTTCTCACACCAAATGTGTAACACATTACAAAACAAATGATATACCTGACTGATAGAAAAGAAAGAGGATGCTTTCAGAGCTATATGAAAGAGGAATCAGAATAGACAAGATTCTGCAGGGGAAACACACAAAGAAACTAAATGGAGAGGCTTTAAGATAGCAATGCTGATTTCTAGTTTGCCCCACAATCTATTGCTTGTCACTAGGGGACCACTCCTAGGAGCCACTCAGGCATCCAAGTTGATGGAGACTCTTCCTCAATCCAGAATCATAAGAGCTGGGAAGAAAGAGCATGGCTAAGCACTCACTGGTTTCTAAAGTCACTACTGACCACTATTACTGACCACTACCACTGACCAACAGAATGCTCACCTTCCCTTCCCCAGGCCTTTAGTCCATGGGGAGGGAAGTGTCCTCCACTCCAGCGGGTCAGCAGATTACTAAAAATGACAGTACGGTCCCCCACAATCTGACATTTGGTCACAAATACTAATTCCACTTCCCTTTTTGCTTGCAAATGCACTGATATCTTCCCCAAATGAAATAGTTCCTTTTTCTCTAGAAAGTTATACGCCAAAAAAAAAAAAGAAAATAAAACCAAAACAAAACAAACCTTCCCTCCCTACAACCAATACAACAGTGATGGAAGAGGGGCTACACAGATTCAATAGGCATTCTGAAACCCCACTGGCAGGCTTTGCTTTGTGAAGACCTTGTTCTACTCCTTGAACCATTGATCAGATGGTTCCTTGGTGCTACCTTCTTTTCAATTATCCTACTTGGCCACATTGGAAGAGATCAATAGATAAAAATCTCTTAGGATTCAGTGGATATCTTAGTATCCTTCCTCCCCTCAAACTGTTGGAGGCTTAAGCTTCCACTTAAGCCTTAAAGACCACTCTGTTTTGGTTCAGATTAGTGGTTATTTTGACCATACAACTCTGAAAAATAATGTCAATTTCTTATCTACTTCATTTCAATATGCATACCCCAAATCACTTTTTAGACATGAGTTTTCTTCCCCTGTAGACCCAACAGCTTGTACTTTGAATCTAGCAGATTTTCATGGAAGATATATGTCCATTCTCTTTACCTGAACCATTTTGCCCAAGTGGAAGTAATTCAGTAAAATTTTACACAGTTTAACAAAGAGTATAATGACCCCTTGAATCTAGTCCCTGTTACAAGGCTGAGTTCTAATCTACTTATGAGGCTTAAAGTTGGGAGACTAAGAATCTGTCCCCTCTGTCAACCCCTCAAGTTGTTGATTTATGAACTTGCCTCTTAATTTTATTCCTGCTTTTAAACTTGACAGTTCTTTCCTGATCTCATCTCTTTCTCATGGAGATTCATCCAATGCAGCCATCACCAACAAAACTCATGCCATCAAATCTGAATTCTCATTTACTTAGCTAAAGCTATGTATGATCTTATTGCTATTGTTGCTGTCTCATTGCTAAGTTGTGTCTGGCTCTCTGTTGCCCCATGGATTATAGCCCACCAGGCTCCTCTGTCTATGGGATTTCTCAGACAAAAATACTGGAGTGGATTGCCATTTTCTACTCTGGGGATCTTCCTGACTCAAGTATTGAACCCTCATCAGCTGCATGGTAAGCAGATTCTTTACCACTGCCTCACCTGGGAAGCCCAGGTATGATATTAATAAGAACATATTTGCTTTCCAAGTTACCATGCATGTATTTTTCCTTAGTGTTTCACAGTAACAGAATAAGGATGCCTATCCTTACAAACCTTGTTAAGAGTTTCTTAACTGCTCACTGCTCAGCTCTGAAGCCAGAGCCGCATGTTCCGTTCATCGTGGTTATCAGTGTCCCAGACTGACATGTATGGCACCCTCGGCACATGCTTTCAAGGTCTCAGGGAGGAAAGAAAGAGAGTGTGCTGAATAAAGTGCCAACTCTAAAAGCTTCCCCTTGGAAGTGACACATGTCCGTTCCATTTATGCTTCATTGGTCAAAGCAAGTCACATGACTAAGCCATGAGATATTTTTATGGGGTGATGAAGGATGGAGCTCTAGAGGGAGAAGGGGTAGATTCTTTTTTTAACACAGAGGGAAAAATACTAGTAGAAAGAATTAGGGAAGACCTTTTGATGGAGATGATATTTAAACAGAAAAACAGTTTGGTGTTAGTATTTTATGTAAAGGACTCAACATGTGTTACATAATGAGGACAGGAAACATGAACTTGGGACTCAGAGACAAAGTCAGTGTGGAATGAAATTATGGAGCCATGGTGTGGAGTGGGGGGGTGGGGAGCAGTAAATGTTGGCAAGGCCCAGATAATGATGAAATAACATATGTCCTTTAACAGAAGCACACAAAGTCGTTATGGGAAGGGGGAGAAAATATTCCAATCTCAGGATGTTTGGAAGTTTCTTGGAGAAGTATGACAATGGATGCTGATTACAGTTTTTCAGATGAAAATTTATTTGGGAACTTTTGGAGTAAGGACTGGCATCCTCTCAAAAACAGCATGCCAAGAAGCCAAACCCAGCTGTCCCAGGGCATGAAAGGCGTGCCAGCAAAGTAATAACTAACTCAAGAGGCTTGGCCGTGGGTGGGGTGACCCAACTGAGCCTTGTGTCAACATATGGTAAGGATCACAAATGACTGGGTTTGCGTTGCTCATCACAATTGTTTAGTATGGTTTTTAATCCATACCAGCAGTTTTCAAACAACAGAAGTAGATTCACTTTAAATTCTACTCTGGGGATCTTCCTGACTCAAGTATTGAACCCTCATCACCTGGTAAGCAGATTCTTTACCACTGCCTCACCTGGGAAGCCCAGGTATATTAGCAAGAACATATTTGAGAGCATATTTAAGAACACTTTTGAGAACATAGTCTCAAAACACTTGATACTAAATCCTGGCAATAAAATTTCTTCCAGTAGTGTATCTCCATATATTTTTGTTATTGAAATCTCTACCATCACATGTACCCTCATAATCATTAAAATTGGGAAAAAAAGGCGTATGAACCCCTATATTCCTACCACTGACCTATTTGTGTACCATTTTCTCTTTATGCATAACAACTAAACAGGATGTCATGTTTATCCTCTTATCAAATGTCAATCCTACCCACCCTTGAATTCCATCCTCACTCAATTTGCCAAGAACTTCATTTTTAAGAAGTCTCTTTCTCTCTCCCACCTCATTCATCTCTTTCTCCAATGCATCATTCTAATCAATTAGACATTGTCCTAGAATTTCCCATCTTTGACCTCATAGCACCTCTTGGTTAACAGACAATTTTTCTACTTCCTTTTCAGGTTTCTTGAGGGTTCTCTACAAAGCACTCTTCATTTTCTCTACTCTCATCCATTATTTTTTTTTCAAACTGTGAATAAAAAATTTCTATGAGGAATAAGAAGAAAATAAATGAGAATAAAAATATAATTATAAAATAACAATGAGCTGGCACTAAATCCGGGAGTTGGTGATGGATAGGCAGGCCTGGAGTGCTGCGATTCATGGGGTCGCAAAGAGTCGGAGAGGACTGAGCAACTGAACTAAATTGAAAACATCATATAGGAAGGAGATTATTTCCTTATGGACTTGGAGGAATGCTTTGTAGTAGAGTGATCAATTGATCCCAGCCATTTTTAACATACTGGGTTTCTGGCAAAAAAAAGTTTGTTTGGGTTTTCCATGTTAACTAAAAACCCAAATGAACTTTTCAGCCAACTCAATAATTTGGGGGCTTCTTGCCCCCAGTTAACCTCGAAATCTGCACTTGTCAGTCCTCAGTGAATTCCATGCCTTCCAAGTCATTCTTTTATGCCTCCTTTGCCAATTACTTTCATTCTACAATGAAAGAAGCTTCTCCATTCACAGAATCTTTTTTTTTCTTATTTCCTTATACCTATTTCTAAGATGACTACACCAACTCTTACATTTTCTGAATTGATATAAATATATGTTCATCAATTATGCATCCAAAATACGTTCTGAATCTGTTCTCCCTGTACCACTTCATACATGTTAATCCTGGTTCCCATTAGGTTTCACTCGGATTATTGCAACAGCCTCTCCACAGAGTTCCTAACTCACTCTTGTCTGATTCATTCTCCAGGCAGCGGTAAAAATAATGTTTTTATTGATAGCAGCCATCATGTTACTGTCCTGCTTAAATCATTCCAAGGTTTCCTTCCTCTTGTTAACCACTGCCCATCTTACTGTGGCCTACAGTGTGGGCAGGGCCTGGCACCTGCCTATTTCACTAACCCCACCTACTGCCTCACACCTATCTGATCACAACTCTCCAGCCACACTAGCCATCTTTCTGAACCTCAGACACATTGAGCTGGTTTTTTTTTTTTTTTTAATTTCCTTCCTCTTGGCTGTTATGTATCACTTGAAGGATTTTGTCTACTGGCCATTTAGCTACTTCTACCATTAATAGTTTGGCTTTCAGTTTAAATGTGTCTTCCTTGAGGAAGATTTCCCTACCCATCTCATCTAAAATAGGTTCCTGTTCATTATTTTCTTTAGCTATTGTAAAAAACTCATTGTACTTGATGCAACCTGATAAGGCTTTTATTCAATTGACCTTTATTTACTAAATTTGTTTCGGCATAGTTTTGTTTTTTTAGTCTCCTCTAAGACATACACCCTGAAAGGGCAGAAACTATGTGTCCTTTTCACCATTTTATCTTCAGTGATGAGGACATGACCTGGGACACAATAAATATTTGTTGAATAAATGAAATCTAGGAGCATGTTCTAAGGCTCTGTGTTGTTCCTGTTTTACCATCTGTGTCAATCAAATTAAGCTGCTAGAGTAATTTTAAGTTTTTGCAACACATTAACTTTGCTAAGTCACTTCGGTCATGTCCGACTCTGTGCGACCCCATAGACGGCAGCCCACCAGGCTCCCCTGTCCCTGGGATTCTCCAGGCAAGAACACTGGAGTGGGTTGCCATTTCCTTCTCCAGTGCATGAAAGTGAAAAGTGAAAGTGAAGTCGCTCAGTCGTGCCCGACTCTTAGCGACCCCATGGACTGCAGCCTAACAGGCTCCTCTGTCCATGAGATTTTCCAGGCAAGAGTACTGGAGTGGGGTGCCATTGCATTCTCCTACATTGACTTTAGGTGCTACAAAAATATGATTTCTGTTCCATTACTATTTGATCTCTCATCCTGCTTTAGAGTTTATCTGAAAAACTGAAATGAATCACATACCAACAAAACAGGTGCCTCAAATCAATAACAGTTTCTACCAATTCTCTGTGATACTCAACATAGTAAAGAAGACTTCTATTTATCATGGCAGATGTTTCTCTCATTTCATTAAAATATATTGAAAAAGAAAAAAGTGAAAATGTTAGTCCCTCAGTTTTGTCCTACTCTTTGCAACCCCATGAATTACAGCCCACCAGGCTCCTCTCTCCATGGGATTCTCCAGGCAAGAATACTGAAGTGCGTAGCCATTCCCTTTTCCAGGCGATCTTCCCGACCCAGGAATTTAAACTGGGTCTCCTGCCTTGAAGGCAGAGTCATTACATCTGAGCCACCAGGGAAGCCCCAAAATATACTAGACAGGATATATTAAAGTAGAATCTATCTGCAAAGTACACTGAAGATAGAAATGGATAATACATCCAAGAAGAGGCAGTATTCTCCTACTGGACTTTCAACTGTGTGTGGATACTGAGAAATATGTTCTTGGACTTATGTACTTTTTCATGCTGTGTGTTAAATCCAATGGCTTCAAAAATGACAATAAAAAAATTCTGGATACTCTTATATCACCTGCCCCTTCAAGGATCCCAGGACTTTGGCTGACTGTGAAATGAACCAAGATACAACCAAGAAAACAAAAACAAATGAATAATAATAAACTCAGACCCACCTCCTTTTACTCAGCAGAGGTACCATGTGAGTAACCGGAGGTCACATGCTTGCTCAATGTGTGCACAGACTGGAACACTGTCAATATTTGATTTTTTTTCAATCCTCCTTCACCTCTATTCCAATTCAGAGACTTCCAGTTTACAAAGTAGAAAAAGGAAAATTGAAAAGAGGTACAAATAGAGCATCCTTGTATCTTGGGATATTGCCCTCTCTGAAGAAGAATTTTGTTTTTTTAATTAAAAAAAAAAACAAAAACAAAAAACTAAACAGTGGCAGAAAGAGTTCATGCAGTTAGTGTTGACTTTCCCATAAAATTCACCCCCCAGAGGAATTTCAGACTGCTTTTAACTCTCTGCCATGGTCAGGGCTGACCAGTTGGAAGATTCGAAATCAAGCTAGTTCTTCAATCCCTGCATACAAGAGGAAGAAGTAGAAATTGAGGATGCTGACGACCTGGGTGTGGCACAAAATTGGCCATGAATTTGCATGGAGCCTTCTCACTAAAGCAGCCGAGAGAGGGCCGGGGAGAGAAGGAAAATGTGATGTGGGAGAAGCCACCTGCGGGCAGCAGTCCCCTCAAGACTGCAACTCAGGAGTCTGGGGGACCCTTACTCGGGAGGTGGCTGAGAGACAGAGCACTGGGCCCCAGCTGAGCTCACCTTGCTCCTGAGGCCAAGCGGGATGCACCTGAGTAAATGCCAGCTTACCAACGCTACCCTCTTCCTGTTTAGTCATCCAACGAGGAGAAAAAAAGTGAAAAGTTGGCAATAAAAAAAATATTTTGTTAATGACACTGAAGGCTTTACGTGTTTATTCATTGCTTTGCCCTTTGACCAAATAACTGAAACTATCTTTGTTTCCTATAAATTACAGATTTTCTTTTTCTCCTCTTCTAAAGAAACTCATTTTGGTAACCCAAAACATTAAAAAAAATACTGTGTATCTCCAAAACACTTTATTTTTTAAGTTGTCTCATATGTGATCAAATAGAGATTTCTAAAATGCACTTAAAATGTGTATTAAATCATTTTGAGGTGATTTTAGAAAGTAAAAAACTGAATGAAATATTATTAAGTTTTAAATAAAAAATAGGTCAGAATGTTCCAGTGAATGAAAAAGACAAGGATGAATATAATCAGAACTAACTGAAACAAAACAGAAAAACAGTCCACAGATAATTCAGAGATTATACTCAGACCAATATATTAAGATATACATATCAAATTATAATGAAATATAATTCAAAGATAATACTTAGATTATATGTTAGATATCCCAAGATAATAAACTGAAAAATCTACTACACTCAATAAATTAGTTACAGAAAATAACTAGGTAAAAAGTAGATACAAAAAATTCAAATATTTTCTTAGAAATTAGCCATAAGCTTTTAGAAAATAACTTTTTAAAATAACTACACTGATACAAAGAATAGAAATGTGAAGTACCTAGCTATAAATTTGGCAGTATTTATTTATAAATTGTAAAAAAAAAAAAACAATGAAAAAACAAAAATATTCCAGTGCTCTGTATAAGATATGTGAATACACTGAATGTAATTATTTTGCAGATGGGAAAATGGAATAATATAAACTCTAAAAAAATAATCCTTTAAAAATGTCCTATAATTAATTAGGTGATTAAAATAAGTCAAGTCCAAACTTTAATGGGAGAACTAGCTTTGCAAACATGATAAACCGCAAACCATGCTCTTTGCCCCAAGTGGAGAACAAGGCAAAAATAAGAAAAAGATAAGATTTAAGAGCTGACTGATGTGTGTAGGGTGGGCAGGGGGTGGATTGTTTAAAATAATATACTAATGCATTCTTGAAGCTTATTTTTATTTTTTAAACAATTTTAGTTATGCATCTGTGTCTGTCATTTGCAACTGAAAATGGATAGTTATAATTAATTAATGTAGAACATAAAGTCTAGCCTTTTTAGCAGCAGGAACTTTTGTGATGTTCTGTACTGTCTAATATGATGTGGTTATTGAACACTTGAAATGTGGGTCATGCAGCTGAGAAACTGAATTTTTAATTTTATTTAAATTTAATTAATTTAAATTTAAATTATACGACCAGTGGCTACTGTTTTGGACAGTGTGGCTCTAATATAACAAAAGCTACATGAATTGAAATAATAAAACACCTTTTTGCATGACAAATTAGAAATATATTTGGAAATATGTTAATGGTGGGACCATGCATTGTAAAGAGAATTCTAACAATTTACCTGTTAGAGCACAAATTAGCCCAAACTTCTCTTAAAATAATTTGTCAATTTGTGTCAAATCCATAACTTTGGTCCAATAAGTTCAGAAACTTCTAGAAATCTATCTACCAAACTAGTCAGAAATACTGATAATATATAATGCATGAAAATTATTGATATGTCATTTACAGTTTTTTTTTTTGAGATACATTTAAATGAGTAAACAATGAAAATATAGGTACTTGGAGATTAACTCTTATGTGAGTGACTGATAGTTGCTCAGTTGGGTCTGACTCTTTGAGATCCTATGGACTGTAGTCTGCCAGGCTCCTCTGTTCATGGAATTCTCCAGGCAAGAATACTGGGGTGGATTGCCATTTCCTTCTCTAGGGGATCTTCCTGACTCAGGGATTGAACATGGGTCTCCTGTATTGCAGGCAGATTCTTTACCATCTGAGACACCAGGGAAGCCTATTATTAGGAGACATTCCTAAGTATAAAAACAGGCCAGCTAAAAAGTACCAGCAGATACATGCTTGACTTTATCTTACAATCTATAGACAATACATTAGAATATATAATGAGTTCATACACCTTTTCCAAAGGAATACCCAAGACAGAAGTAACAATAAAGTTATAAATGACAATCATCAATCAGATGAAATAATTTAGATGAAGCTTATCTCTCTCAAAGAGGTGGGGACTGGGAAAGTAAGTGGTCAGGAAGGAAATGTAATGTGCTTTTAACTTTGTATGAATAACAATGTTCAGTTCCATGTTGCTGAACATGGTTCTGTTTTCCCCAAATAAATCCTCTACTTCAAAGTACTGTCTGACATATAGATCAATGGAACAAAATAGAAAGCCCAGAGATAAATCCACACACATATGGATACCTTATCTTTGACAAAGGAGGCAAGAATATACAATGGAGTAAAGACAATCTCTTTAACAAGTGGTGCTGGGAAAACTGGTCAACCACTTGTAAAAGAATGAAACTAGATCACTTTCTAACACCACACACAAAAATAAACTCAAAATGGATTAAAGATCTAAATATTAGACCAGAAACTATAAAACTCCTAGAGGAGAACATAGGCAAAACACTCTCAGACATAAATCACAGCAGGATCCTCTATGATCCACCTCCCAGAGTTCTGGAAATAAAAGCAAAAATAAACAAATGGGATCTAATTAAAATTAAAAGCTTCTGCACAACAAAGGAAAATATAAGCAAGGTGAAAAGACAGCCTTCTGAATGGGAGAAAATAATAGCAAATGAAGCAACTGACAAACAACTAATCTCAAAAATACACAAACAACTTCTGCAGCTCAATTCCAGAAAAATAAACGACCCAATCAAAAAATGGGCCAAAGAACTAAATAGACATTTCTCCAAAGAAGACATACGGATGGCTAACAAACACATGAAAAGATGCTCAACATCACTCATTATTAGAGAAATGCAAATCAAAACCACAATGAGGTACCACTTCACACCAGTCAGAATGGCTGCGATCCAAAAATCTGCAAGCAATAAATGCTGGAGAGGGTGTGGAGAAAAGGGAACCCTCCTACACTGTTGGTGGGAATGCAAACTAGTACAGCCACTATGGAGAACAGTGTGGAGATTCCTTAAAAAATTGCAAATAGAACTACCTTATGACCCAGCAATCCCACTGCTGGGCATACACACCGAGGAAACCAGAATTGAAAGAGACACATGTACCCCAATGTTCATCGCAGCACTGTTTATAATAGCTACGACATGGAAAAAACCTAGATGTCCATCAGCAGATGAATGGATAAGAAAGCTGTGGTACATATACACAATGGAGTATTATTCAGCCGTTAAAAAGAATTCATTTGAATCAGTTCTGATGAGATGGATGAAACTGGAGCCAATTATACAGAGTGAAGTAAGCCAGAAAGAAAAACACCAATACAGTATACTAACACATATATATGGAATTTAGGAAGATGGCAATGACGACCCTGTATGCAAGACAGGGAAAGAGACACAGATGTGTATAATGGACTTTTGGACTCAGAGGGAGAGGGAGAGGTGGGATGATTTGGGAGAATGACATTCTAACATGTATACTATCATGTAAGAATTGAATCGCCAGTCTATGTCTGATGCAGGATACAGCATGCTTGGAGCTGGTGCATGGGGATGACCCAGAGAGGTGTTATGGGGAGGGAGGTGGGAGGGGGGTTCATGTTTGGGAACGCATGTAAGAATTAAAGATTTTAAAATTTAAAAAAAATAAAAAATAAAACATTTTAAATCTTAAAAAAAAAATATGATAACAGCAAAAGCAAAAAAAAAAAAAAAAAACAAAGTACTGTCTGAATGCTTTATTAAAACTCTGCTTCTGGCCTTTGTTTTGGAATCTGTTGCTTTTGTTGCTGCCTCCTGATGGCTGTCCTCTGAAGATCCTACTTCTTTCCCGCTGTGCCCTGTTACCTCAGTTGCCCTCAAGCTGTCCCCTGAAGCCTCAGTTGCCTTCTGGCTGTCCTTGGAAGTTGCAATATCGCTCCCGTGGTCCTTCTAGCTCTGGTTGCTCCGTGGCCACAGAAATCTGCCAATGCCTTAAATCATGCCACTTTTCCTATACTTACTGATCTAGTAGGAATATCAAAGCAAACACTCTGCTTTCCTTTGAGAAAGACCATTCCCTTCACTTTGAAATCAATATCCTCACCCAGTTGCTCTTTAAGTTCTTTCTAAGCATAATTAATGTTTGACATTTCCATTGAGCACTGCAAGATCATAGTCACAAAGCCTGCATCCCGGTTGCTCAAGGAGTGCTGGTCTACCGACGTGGCACTGGAAGTGTGGGCCAGGGCGGCTGCCAGGGATTCCAGACTCCCTTCTCTTCAATCAGCTTCTTGGCTGACTGCTTGAAGTGACCAATCACAGTGGGAGGCACCGAGTCCAAGAACCTTACAACATCTTCCCTAGAATATTTTATTATCTCTGCTGCAGAAGGAACACCTATTTGCTTAAATTTAATTCCCGGTTTTTGCTCCCCTTGGGGTCACTAGTATTCTTCCTTGTTCTGATAAAAGTAAATGCAAACCCTGGTCCTTCCAGCTCCACCTGTTCACCCAAAATGACGAATGTAGGACTCCATGTCCTTTGGTGGAGAACTTTGAGCAACCAGCCTCAGGGATGTCTAAACTATGTGCAGCAACATTAGTTGCAAAGAAAACTCCAGAATTACCATTTCTAAAACCTTTCAGGATGATTTCCCTTTGCTTCTGTGGAATTTCTCCATGTAATGACTGGGCATCCTGCCTTATGACTATTTTGTGACAACTCCTGGGCTTCTTTCTTCATTTCGCAAAATATGATAGTGCTCCCCTGATAACCACTGTACACTTGGATCATGTTCTCTGTAACTGCCGCCCTCTGAATCCAGTGACACTTGATAGCCAGCAGCTCTACAATTATTGCCATTTTCTGTGTCTTTTTACCAAATCAGGCCCACTTGTTCATATGTAGGTTTCATTAACACTTATACATGAATTTAAAGTCAAATTTTGGGGAATTATCCCTTAAATTGTAAAGCATTTACTATGTAGCAAATTTCTTAAAAAGATACAATGATGTGCCCACTTTGGAATAAATTAAACACATAATATTATTACCTATCAGTTTTTCAAAATATCTTAATTGATATATATGGAATAATAAAACTTGCTTAATTCACATTTTTTCATTATTCATTTAAAAAGTCTTCAGTAAAAAGAAACAAACTGCAATAGCACTCTGAATGAAAATAAGCTCTCAAATATTAATAGCAATTTGCAGTTCACAAAGTATATTCATATGCATTATTTTTTACCCTTCAGCAGACTGTAAAGATAAAGCTCAGTGGAACTAATTTATTTGATCAAATTATACATTTTTCAAGCAGTATAGCCCAAAAGAGACATTAGCTGTTATATTTACACTAATGTTAAGCTTAGTAAGGTCTCAGAGGTGGAGTCTTTCAGTTCCTGAATTTGAATCTTCTTATAAACTACAATAATCTGGTAAATAATTAAGTGCCTCAGAAAGAAACTGCACTGTCAATTTGGAGAGTTGATTTCATTTTGCAGCAGAAAGGATTCTCTTGACTTTCCTGTCTTTGGAGAGATGTTCAATTAATCCACAGAGACCATGTTTTGTGAAAGTTTCCTAGCCTGAGAATAAGAAAACTCCTCTGAGGATAAGATAAAATGATAAAATAGATTCAGATCCAGACATACAGATTGTCTTGCGCACACTGCCCTTGTGTTTATTAAGTGGAGAGTTTATTTCCAATTCAGCCGGAACACTTAACTCTTTCACGCAATTAAAATAGAAACTAGATTAATCACCCGAATCACATTAATCTCTGCGGGTGATCAACATATTTTTAGAAAGAGATTTACCCCATCAGTATACTGTGTGAACAAATTTACTAATAAAGAAAAACTTAGGACTATTATGGTACTGCACTAAAATAACTCAAGATATTTTATGAAAATTGTCTCTGGAGTTTTCCCAAATAGTAACACTGACTTGTTCTGATGTTAAGTCCAGACTCGAAACAGAGATTTGTTTCAAGGCTCAACTTATTCTGTGATTGACTGTTAAGATGAGGCGAGATGATGGAGAGCAGGTGGCTGAACTTTGCCACATCACAAATGAGAACACAGAGCAAGGAGGTAGCTGTCCCAGGTCATCCAGCTGTTGTTAGAGATGCCACTGGGAACCAGCTCTTCTAAATCCCTGCTTGATATTAGTTACTGAAACCCATTCATAGGAGCAAATGTAGACCAATCTATCTTTCCTAAATTTGCCTAAAGTGAAAGTGGAAGTCGCTAGTTGTGTCCAACTCTTTGCGACCCCATGGACTACACATCCCATGGAATTCTCTAGGCCAGAATACTGGAGTGGATAGCCTTTCCCTTCTCCAGCAGAATCTTCCCAACCCAGGGATCAATCCCAGGTCTCCTGCATTGCAAGAGGATTCTTTACCAGCTGAGTTAAATGTATTTTCAATCAACTCTCTAATTAAATACACAGCTTGAGGCTTCACAACTGTGATGCTGGAGAAGAGTCTTGAGTCTTCTGTGGACAGCAAGAAGATCAAGCCAGTCAATTCTAAAGAAAATTAACCCTGATATTCACTGGAAGGACTGATGCTGAAGCTGAAGCTCCAAGATTTTGGCCACCTGATGTGAAGAGCCAACTCATTAGGAAAGACTTTGATTCTGGGGAAAATTGAGGGCAGGAGGAGAAGAGGGAAACAGAGGATGAGATGGTTGTATGGAATCATCCACTCAATGGACATCAGTTTGAGCAAACTCCGGGAGATAGTGAAGGACAGGGAAGCCTGGGGTGCTGCAGTCCATGGGGTTGCAAAAGAGTGAGACACTACTGAACAACAACAACGACAAACCAAAAATACCTGTTTCCTCAGTTCTCTTGCACTATACCTTTGGAGGGGATGCAGACATTGAAAGTCTCTGATACCACATTTCAAGGAAAAAAAAAAAATCAGTGAACAATGTTAATAGGTTGGTATTCATGTTCTTTCTCCCATTTTCACAGAACAGACCAGTTTCTATACCCTCAGAATGTCTTCTTAAATAATAATAAAAGTTATTCTTCAAATTTGTAGAGTGCTTTGCATATCCATCCCATTTTACAGGACTTTGTTTTCATATATAGAAAACTAAAACAGAAAAGTGGTTTGGAAATAGAGCACTGCTGTAAAAAAGACCTAAAGCATGAGTTGTTGGGTTTTTCATGGGGCAAAGGGGGAGGCTGGAAGGATAATGAGGAGCTTATTGATGAAGGCAGGAAGTGCAAGGATAAAACTGATACCAGAGGCTTAAAAGATGGTGCTCCATGTTTTGTAGTAATGAAACAAGTGTTAAAACAACTGTTTGCATTTACCTGAGAAAAAATAATGCACCAAATTAACCTGCACATGCAGATAACATTTCTTGGCAGAATATTGCAAGTGCCAATTGGCTTCTGTTAGTTACATATGATAAGATATGGAAAGACAGAATTTAGCTAAAGAGAGAACTATTCAATATGCGAACAGAATTTCCAATCCAGACTTACGCGGTCAGACAATAAAACTGTTTCATATTTCCAGGCTCTCCAGCAGGCACAAGACTCTCAAATGAAAAGTGGCTTCAGGGTAAAGAATAAATCAAAGATTTGGTCATAAGACCCTTTGTTTAGACCTCAGACTAATAGATTCTCTCAACTAGGAAGAAGCACTTCTAAAAATTGCAAAAGTGTTATTTCACTGCAATTATATACTTGGACAAAAGTTGAGAGAGTTCTCTTGAAAAGAATTATAGTCACGACTTTTGGGACATGGAGTGAATAACAACCAGATTTGTAGGACCACAAAAAGTTTAAAGGTATTGCACAAGAATGGACTAAAGGGGCATAAATCATTCAAAAAGATATCTCTGGACCTCTCAATTTTCTACAGTCAACAAGGAGTCTGAGAAAACCGGTCTGATGAGAACATGGGCTATTTCTTATGGGAAAGAAAGTGTTTCACAGGGAAGCATCCTGAGAGGGCAAAACCCCAAACCATGGAAAATCATGAATTGGAGAACTACTTTTGAGGGGCAGTTCAGTTCAGTTCAGTCACTCAGTCATGTCCGACTCTTTGCCACCTCATGGACTGCAGCACGCTAGGCCGCCCTGTCCATCACCAACTCCCGGAGCTTACTCAAACTCATGTCCATTAAGTCGTGATGCCATGCAACCACCTCATCTTCTGTCACTTCCTTCTCCTCCCACCTTCAATCTTTCCCAGCATCAGGGTCTTTTCCAATGAGCTAGCTCTTGGCAGCAGGTGGCCAAATGATTGGAGCTTCAGCTTCAGCACCAGTCCTTCCAATGAGTATTCTGTACCGATTTCCTTTAGGATGGACTGGTTGGATCTCCTTGCAGTCCAAAGGACTCTCAAGAGTCTCTCCAACACCACAGTCCAAAAGCATCAATTCTTCAGTGCTCAGCTTTCTTTATAGTCCACCTCCAACATCCATACATGACTGCTGGAAAAACCATAGCTTTGACTATAAGACCTCTGTCAGCAAAGTAATGTCTTTGCTTTTTAATATGTCAAGGTTGTTCATAGCTTTTCTTCCAAGGAGCAAGTGTCTTTTAATTTCAAGGTGGCACTCAGCATCTGCAGTGACTTTGAAGCTCAAGAAAATAAAGTCTGTCACTGTTTCCATTGTTTCCCCATCAATTTTCCATGAAATGATGGGACTGGATACCATGATCTTTGTTTTTTGAATGTTGAGTATTAAGCCAGCTTTTTCACTCTCTTCTTTCACTTTTATCAAGAGGCTCTTTAGTTCTTTTTTGCTTTCTGTCATAAGGACATACAGGTGGTGTCATCTGCATATCTGAGGTTGTTGATATTTCTCGAGGCAATCTTGATTCCAGCTTGTGCTTCATCCAGCCTGGCATTTCACATGATGCACTCTGCATATAAGTTAAATAAGCAGGATGACAATATATAACCTTGACATACTCCTTTCCCAATTTGGAACCAGTCTGTTGTTCCATATCCAGTTCTAATGTTGCTTCTTGACCTGCATACAGATTCCTCAAGAGGCAGGTCAGGTGGTCTGGTATTCCCATCTCTTAAAGAATTTTCTACAGTTTGTTGTGAGGGACAGAATTGGGCTTAATCATAACTGGGCTTAACCTGCTGCCCTGATAGGTAATCAGCTGGATTTCAGAATTGCTATGGACCAGTGACCTTGGTGCTCCTGCCTCTACCCTTACTATTCAGTGCCCATTGCAGTTACCGTGTCCCTCTCTTACCATTGTGTGTGTGTGTGTGTGAAAGGGAAATTGCATGTCTTTTTAATTTGCAAATCTCCAGATCAAAAAGAGAAGCATCCACAGAACCTGCACCATATCTAGGTCTGATATAGACCATGAGATCATGAATTTCAAACTCAGTGATGTGACTTGATGAGTCAGGGTGGGGGTCTTTTTAGGGCCTGAGAGTGTTTTGCATATACAGGTTTGTGAATCTTTGGAGCTGGACTGTAAACTGTTACACAAATGGTACCTGGTGAACCAACACACCCCCGCCCCCCGCCCAGTACCCTACTCCCTTGTATAATCAACTCTCAAAGTTTCCGGCTTTGGCTATGTAAATTGCTCTGGCCATTGGGTATCAGAAAATACATTTCAGACATATGCTTAATAAGCTACTAATGTGTTGGGGTCTTGCCTTTCTGGAAAGCTGCTGCCGCCATGTGAGGAAGCCCAGTCCAGACCAGCCTTCTTAAGGATGGAACACTAAGCAGAGAAAGCCCCAGTTGAGCCAGTCCCAAGCTATGCTCTAGATGAATGTTATCCTATAAGGAACCTCATGTGAATCCAGCAAAAGCAGCACCAGCCAACCTGAAGAATCATGACAAATGATCAATCCTGATTAGGAACCCTAAGATCTGGGGCAGTTTCCTTCTCAGCAAGAGGTGACTAAAGCAGAGTCTTTCTACAGCAACAGGAGAAGATAGAATAAAATGAGTAACATCTTCAAAATCATCATGGGAAAAATTATGTTTGACCTGAAATCCTATTTGTACCTAAAGTGAAGTGAACGTGAAGTCCCCAGTCATGTCCGACTCTTTGCGACCCCATGGACTAGTAGCCTACCAGGCTCCTTCCTCCATGGGATTCTCCAGGCAAGAGTACTGGAGTGGGTTGCCATTGTACCTAAATCACCATTTAAACAAAAGCGTAGAATAACACCATCAGAAATATATGTTATCAAAATTTTGCTTCTCATGTACTCTTTGTTGGAGGATGAATTTCAATAAATGAGGACTTAATCGTGGAAAAGGAAGAGATGGGTTCCAAGTAAAAAAATATTTAAACCAAAAGAAATAAAAAGGAAGTAGGCAAATTCCCAGGATGATCATAAAAGGAAAGGCCACAGGAACAGCTATGCACAGATCTAGCTCAGTATAGGGGGATGATTAAAAGATTCCTAATGAATGTTTTCATATTGTTGTTGTTCAGATGCTAAGTCATTTCTACTCTTTGTGACCCCATGGACTGCAGCATGCCAGGCTTCCCTGTCCTTCACAATCTTCCAGAGTTTGTTTGAACGCATGTCCATTGAGTCGGTGATGCCACCCAACCATCTCATCCTCTGTTGTCCCCTTCTCCTGCTGCCTTCAATCTTTCCCAGCATCAGGGTTTTTCAAAGAGTCAGCTCTTCCCATCAGGTGGTCAAAGTATTGGAGCTTCAGCTTTATCACCAGTGCTTCCAATTAATATTCATATGTATATATATAGAGAGAGGAGTTTACCCTTCAGTTAGGAATATGTAGAATGCTATGACTACTTAGATTTCTAATTGGACAAAGGGATACAACATTAAAACAAAAAAGAAAAATTACAAAAAGGAAATCTAGCATCATGATGCACAGAAATCATCACTATTGAGGGAAGGGGGTTGTGAGGGTGTTGGTGTGAGGGCGCATGTCTGCATTAAGAGTGGGGATTGTCAGAGAGCTGATTTCTCATCTTACATTTTAGGAAGTCAGTAGATAATGCCTAAAAAGGAAAAAGCAAGGCATAGATGCATATGGATGCCCTATAGAAACATGTGGGTTATCCCAGGAAAAATCAGCTAGCCAGGTTGAAATTGGCCCCCTCTATAAGGTGGGAATACAAGTGAGAGAGGTGGATAGAGTCTGCTGTTTCTGTTAGAAACATTACAAAGCTACTTGACTCTAAAAACGATGTGCTTGAACATCTTCGACTACATTAAAAGAAAATTTTATTATCTGAACATCTGCGTTTGTGATTAAAATTCACAATCACTACAGAAGTTAATGGTTCTTATTTTTTCTGGATGAGTCTATAGTCCAAGGATGCTTTGGGGAAAGGGATAAGAAATAACAGGAGGGTAGCACATGGCCCAGAAAATGGAAACTGTGGAAAGAATGGAGAACATTATCTTTAACAGTTTGTTTATTGCATGTCCAGGTTGAAGAGAGCACACTGCAGGCCATAGATAGTCAGTGCAAGTTTCACGACCTTCTGGGGATAAAGGATGTAAGTGAGCAGTGGGAGAGGTAGATTCTGAGGATGGGCTCAGACTTCCCTTCTATGTCATCTTTTGCAGGATGGCTGAAATCTAAGCCATGAACAGAATTTATGCAAGTTGATCAGATGGAAGGGTTTCTCCAGTGGCTCAAAGGGGAAGAATCCTCCTGCCAATGCAGGAGAGGCAGAAGATGTGGGTTCTATCCTTTGATCAGGAAAATCCCCTGGAGGAGGAAATGGCAACCCAGTCTGGTATTCTTGCCTGGGAAATCCCATGGACAGAGGACCCGGGTGGGCTACAGTCTATGGGGTCACAAAAGAGCAGGACATGGCCCATCGGCTAAACACCAACAACAAATGGAAGACTATAAGGTCATGAGAAAGGTGACAGTAGCTCAGTCGTGTCCAACTCTTTGGGACTCCATGGACTGTAGCCCACCAGGCTCCTCTGTCCATGAATTCTCCAGGCAAGAATACTGGACTGGGTTGCCGTTTCCTCCTCCAGGGGATCTTCCTGACCCAGGGATTGAATCTGAGTATCCTGCATTGCAGGCAGATTCTTGACCGTTTAAGCCACCAGAGAAGCCCCATGAGGTCATGAAGCAAGGGATAATTAAAATTGAACTGCTGAAGGAGGAAGATAAGTAGTCTTGAAGGCACAGGAGGAAAAATGAAGAGGGGAAAGGCCAAGGAAGCCGAAGTGAGATGAACAGAGAAGGATTCATGTAGCTCTGAGCCCAGGTGAAGAGCCCACGGAGAACAGCAGCTGCCGCTCAGGACTCATGCCCGGTTTGCAGTCTCTATTACAAATGAGATCACTTCAATTAAATAAGTGTATGTGGCATAATCATGTGCTGCCACCCCTTCATTTTCTAAATTGCTGTCCCCAGGACAGAGGTCAGAGAGCAGAAAGAACATCTGCTGTAAAATAAATCAGAGACGTTCTGGTTGACTGCTACTGCTTCTGCCAAAATGTTTGCTGGTTTCGGCAACCCCCCCTCTCAGGCAGAACAGCCTGCTTAGTTCCCCAGGAACCTCAGCCAACTTCTCAGGTATGTTCAAGTCACACATTGATCCATTCCCTTATTAAACAACCATTATTGATCACCCACTATGATAACCCGCACAGTTTCTGCACTCATGGACACATTATTCCAGAGGGTGGACACAGACAACAAACAAGTAAACAAACAAGGGACACATGTGATAGTGATCAATGTTATGCAGGGAATTAAAACAGCAGGGAGCAGTTAGAGAGCTGACACTGAGCTTTGTTAGGCAGCCTTCCAATATCACTTCTGGGGAGCCCTATCTCTTGGTATTCACACCCTTGTGCATTTCTTAATTCTTGAGTTTAGACTAGTCATTTATTGCCAGAAATAAATTAGACAAAAGTTATAGAACATCACTTCTATTAGGCATTCGTGTTCAGGCATATAAGACTCTTTACTACCCCATGAACGGTAGCCTGCCAGCCTCCTCTGTCCATGGGATTTTCCAGGCAAGAATACTGGAGTTGGTTGCCATTTCCTCCTCCAGGGGATCATCCCAACCCAGGGTCCGAACCCATGTTTCCTGCATCTCCTGCTTTGGCAGGCGGGTTCTTTATCACTGAGCTATGTGGGAAGCCCTCCTTCTATTATTAGGCTATAAAAGAATATGACTTCAACCTGTTCAAATGCTCTCTTTGCTTCTTCTCTTGGGTTTGATCTCAAGAAAGCCACTGTGCTCTGAGATTCTGTTAGGAGAGGCAAGGAAGTGAGGGTGGCCATCAAGGAATGGAGGCCATCCACTCAACATCCCTGAAGCAACCAAATCTCTCAGTAACCACATGAGTGAGCTTGGAATCGGATCATCAGCCGAACCTTCTGAAGAGGCAGTCTGCAACCCCTATCAGCATTTTCCTTGCAAGCTTGTGAGAAACCAGAAGCAAAGGACCCAGCTACATTGCAGAGCCATGGAAACTAGTCCCTTTTCAATAGAATCACACCCCTTCAAAACAAACAAACAAACAAACAAACAAAAACAACACAGGGTTTATACTACATACACAATTTTCCTTGGAAATGTTAATATCTGTATAGTGATGAGCCTTCTCCTTCAAAAATAGGAGCTTGTTTCCATTTAGCATACTTGTGTTTTCCTGTCCCTCAGGAGTAATTTATAAATTTTTCTTGTTGTAGGTAACATACATTCCCAAGTTCATTCTTAAGTATTTTGTTTGTTGTTTTCATTCATATGTTTTATATGTGTGTGTTTATATATATTTATATATGTTTCATATGTAAGCTACATATTCTATTATTTTAATAAACCCCTTCTTTATTATAAAGTATGCACACCCCTTTATTAGCTTGATTTTCTTACTGTTTACAGCACTTTTTACCTAGGAATGTAAGCATTTCATCCACAAGTAGTCAGTTTTATTACCTGTTTACAAAGTTGTATGTCTTCAGTTTCTTCCTCTTATCATATTGCATTGGCCAGAACATCAGGAAGCAGTCATCAGAAAATAACTTGAAAGGTGCGGGGTACATAAAAATAAACTAGATCTTTGAGGTCACTGTCCTCACAGGGTTGAATGAAAGACTGGAGCTTGAAGAGAAAGAGCCTGAATAAACGGGACCACTCACGCAGCTTCCCTTTCCTTTAGAGCATGTTGCCCTAGCTGTCAGCTATCACATAATTATTTAGGAGTTTTGGTCTCTTTCCCCCCATAGAATATAAACTCTCCTGGGGCAACATAAATGTCTTGAAGTCATCAATGTTTTCTCAGGTCCTAGAATGTGCAGGTATTCACTCAATATTTGGTGATGAATTCAAACTGGGGTGGGCAAATCCAGGCACACCACCCTCCCTGCGCCCCCCTCCCTGACTGGTTCAATAAGAGAAGTCTCAGCAAACGCAGCCCCCTTCCTCCCACTGGTTGGCACAGTCTCCCGGGGTCCCTGTTGCACTGCTGACCAAACTCGCCCGATGCAGCAGGAACCAAGCGTCTCACAAAACCTAAAACAGCTACTCCCTCACCTTTTATAATAGAATGTCTGGTGACCTCTCAGTTCAAGAATGAATACCTGAATGAGGAGGCAGAGGAAGGAGAGGGTAGGATGAATTTAGGGACCGGGTGTAAAAAGGGGCTTCCCAGGCAGCTCAGATGATAAAGAATCTTCCTGCAATGAAGGAGACCTGGGTTTGATCCCCGGGTGGGGAAGATCCCCCTAGAGAAGGGAATGGCTGCCCACTCCAGGACTGTTGCCTGGAGAATTCCGTGGACAGAGGAGTCTGGCTGGCTATGGTCCATGGAGTTGCAGAGTTGGACATGACTGAGCGACTAAAACACACTCTTGTGCAAAATAGATAGCTGGTGGCAAGCTGCTGTATAGCACAGGGATCTCAGTGCAGTGCTCTGTGACGGCCTGGAGGGATGGCGTGGAGGGCGGGAGGGAGGCTCAAAAGGGAGCGAATATATATACACTACAGCTGATTCACTTGTACAGCAGAAACTAACACATCTTAAAGCAACCATACTCCAGTTCAAATAAAAACAGAGAATGAATACCGGAAACCAGAATCTTCTTTCCCAATAGTTCTAATCTAGTAGAATTATGTGTTGATCTCCTGGTGTAACCAAAGGTGATGGACTCTGCTTTTTTCCCATCAAAGGAGGATTCGGCCCTTTCCCTGCTCAAGGGCAGGCTTGCTTTTTCCGGGGAAAATGTTACCTCTCACGACCGCCCTGACATCTCAGTGTGCATGCTGAGGGGTCACCAGGACCAGTGGAAACACAGGACCAGGGTATCAGAAGGGCAAGGAGCAAGGGTGGCCAGAAACACGGGATGCCCCTAGAGTGGAGAAGCTCCCGGGCTAGGGGGACCTGGCCCCCTACCCAGCCCCCAGCCCCGGAACCAGGCCTGACCCTTCATCTCTCTGTGCAGACTACACCCAGAGCCCCTCCCCAGGTCCCCAGGGCCATGTGCTCTGTGTTAGCTCCACCGTAGATCCAGTAAATGTCACCCTCCACGCTCTCCATGACCAAATTAGTCCTCGCCTCTGTCGGCCGCTGTCGGGCAGCCTCCACCCTCAGACCGCTCCCCGCCCAGGGCTTGTTTACCGGGAAGCAGTGAGGAACCGCAGACCCCAGGCAGACTTCAGGAAGCACCTCGGAGCCGAGCATCACGGCCGGCTCTGCTACCAAATAAGGCAGCTCAGGCCCCTGCAGCTGGTCCACAACGCTGTGGGCGTGAGCCCCGCGCTCCGAGGAGCGCACATCTCACTGGGCCAGTCCTGCGCTCAGTGCGCTCCCAGGAACGCCCCTGCGCTCTGGGATGTCTCACTGCTGGGTCATCCATCACCGGCCGGTGCTCCGACAGGCCAGCTGTCTGGGATGCGCAGGAGCCTCTCCTGTTTGCTGTCACATAGCAGCGCCTCCCTGCTGGGCTGCTTTCCTCCCTTGAGCACCGCGATGTCCCCGCTGGAACCGGCTACATCTGCACGAAAGCGGACGGGGGCCTCTGGACTTTGGGCTTGGATTTTCCCTCTGTTCCCTGGGCAGGTTTTATTCTAACTGAAAGTGTTTATTGAATAAAATGAAGTCTGCTCAGAGTGATTTTAAAAAGTGCCAAAAGCACCATACCACAAATACCTATCACATACACACATATGCATACACATCACATACATACATGTATCACACACACACAGGACTTCCCCTGATGGCTCAGTGGTAAAGAATGTGGCTGCTGATATAGGAGACCCTGGTTTGATCCTTGGGTCAGGAAGATCCCCTGGAGAAGGAAATGGCCACCCACTCCAGTATTCTTGCCTGGAAAATCCTATGGACAGAGGAGCTTGGTGGGCTCTAGTCCATGGGGTCACAAAGAGTCAAACACAAATTAGCAACTGAACAACAAATCACACACACACACACACACACACACACACACACAGAGGCATGGATAGGCACCTCCTTGGCTATTATCACCCCACACAGTCCAGGAGGAGTGGAGTTCCAAGATTAGGAAGAGTACTGAGTTCAAAGGGAGAAGAATGTCCCCATGTTATATTTCAGTCATGCATGGGCATCCTAAGGCACTTCAGTGTGTCTGACTCTTTGTAACGTCATGGGCTCTAGCCCACCAGGCTCCTCTGTCAATGGGATTCTCCAGGCAAGAATACTGCAGTGGGTTGCCATTTTCTCCTCCAGGGGATCTTCCCCGTCCAGAGATTGAACCTGTGTCTCTTGTGTCTCCTGCATTGGCAGGTGGATTCTTTACCACTAGCACCACCTGGGAAACCCCGTATTTCCATCAGTGGGGCTCAACAACCAGCAGAAGGTGAGGAACCCATGTGGTCAGAGCTGACCCTGAGACGGCGTCTGAATCTCAGAACACCTTGCCAGTTGTCCCTGGATGGCATTCTCTGTGAACTCTACATCAAACAGCCTGCTCAGCAGTGTTCTTCAGTATGTAGGGGGTCAGTCGGTGTCTCTGTTAAACAGAAGGATGACTTGATGATCAGACGAGCAAATGACTGGATGAATACTTTGCAGGGAGAATAGTTAAGAAGAAGACGGAGCTTTGATCGGTTTGCCCGTCATTGGCTCAGGGAAAAAGTTACATAACCCAACCAAATACCTTTGTAAGAAACATGGAGATCTCAAATTCATTCCCCAAAAAGCAAACCATCAATGACATGTCAACATTCAAGGCCAAAGGGAAGACACCTGCACAGAAACAGATGTGATGTTAACTTGGCGGTGGCTGGGTGAGGTGTGGTCCTGAATCTGCCAGCTGTTTTTGTTTGCTCAAAGATGGAGAAATAGACAGAAGGGCCATTGTGAAAAAGTGAAAAAAGTCAGCTGGATGACAAAAAGCTAAAACCTCTGATTATGTATTAATTTCCTTTATATATTGGTGCTGCTGCTGCTGCCAATGAACGAGACTGCCTGTAAACATTTTGCATTTAGACATCACTTGAATTTAGCTTGCAAGGGAAAAATCAATTATGTCAGTGACATTTTTAAAGTAAAAAAGAAAAAAAAATGAAGAACTGTGTAAGAGGATGAGGGAAAATGTGGTTACTGCCCTAAGTGCTTGTGCTTTTTCTCGCAAATGCTGTATTAAAAACAGTAGAAAGAAACAAAGACTTAAGAGGTAGGGGAGAACTGAGATTTCACATGAAAATATCCTGGCAGCGGGTGTGAATGTTTTTCCAGAGCACTCACCATAGCCTGTCCATTTGCAATCCAAGGAAAGGTGAACGAGCTCCCGCAGAGTCAACTGTCTTAAGAAATGAGCAGGGGCCAAGATTCTAGCCCACCTCTCCAAGATCCAAGCCCCCTAATCCTCGAGCTCATGGCATCCACCTTGGGAAGGTGGGGAGGGAACCTATTAGAGGCAGATAGAAACGAGCTCACCACGCAGCTCTTTCGCAGCATCCTCATTCCTCCTCCGTAACAACTCCTTTCAGCTTATTCCAAAGTTTACTGGGTCATAATTCATACACTTTGGCCACCTGATGCAAAGAGCTGACTCATTGGAAAAGACCCTGATGCTGGGAAAGATTGAAGGAGGGAGAAGAAGGGGTTGACAGAGGATGAGATGATTGGATGGCATCACTGACCCAATGGACATGAGTTTGAATAAACTCTGGGAATTGGTGATGGACAGGGAGGCCTGGCGTGCTGCAGTCCATGGGGTCGCAAAGAGTTGGACACAACTGAGCGACTGAACTGAACTGAATTCATATTGACATTTTACTAAGTAATGTATAACTCATAAAGAAAAATAATAAAATTGTTAGCTGTGTATGGCACCAAGAATTGTACTGGAAACCACAAGTCAGTGCCTTCACTGCGCACATCAATTCTGCTGTATCATTCCTGTTTTGTCCTTTTGTCCTCAGTTATGTCCGACTCTTTGTGACCCCATAGGACTGTAGACCACCAGGCTCCTCTGTCCTTGGAATTCTCCAGGTAAGAATACTGAAGTGGGTTGCCATTTCCTTCTCCAGGGGATCCTCCTGACCCAGGGATTGAACTCAAGGCTCTTCTTGGCAGGCAGATTCTTAACCACAGTGCCACCTGGGAAGCCCTCAAGTTTTACAAGATGCTTTAAATATATCATAGACATTTACTTCACAGATGAAGTTCAGAGAGGCTGGTGCTCTTGCACAAGGTCATCTAACAGGAATAGACTCAGACAGGATTTCCACCTAAACCTGTTGAACTCCCAAGTTGATGTTTTATCCGCTTCCAGTGTGCTTTTTCTAAGAGTTGAATAGTTAGGACATCTCATTTACCCACTAGTATCTGAAAATGAGAAGTTTCCACACCATACAAATTCTCTCCATAACTGAATTTTATAGTTACAAGCACAGTATATCTAAAATTTCATTTTGATGATTTATTTAGTAAACAATACAAAGTGCTTCATTACCTACTAGGCTGTTTTATTATTCAGTAAACAATATGCTATGTCATGTGCCATCCTAGGCATTTTACATACATCAATGCCTTTTATCTCATTAACAACTAAATAATATAAGCATTATCACTATTCCCATTTTACTGATGAAGATATTGAGACCTAAAGAAACTCAGTAAATTATCTGACAATGTACTGCTAGTAAGTGGTAGAACCAGGATTCAAATCTAGCCCAGAGTCTAGGCTTTTAAACATCAGCCCATAAACCCTTCCTCATCCTATAGACATCTTAATAGCATAGGGTAAGCATAGCTTTTGGAGAAGGAAATGGCAACCTACTCCAGTATTCTTGCCTGGAGAATCCCATGGACAGAGGAGCCTGGTGGGCTGCAGTCCATGGTGTCGCTAAGAGTCGGACGCAACTTCACTTTCACTTTTTACTTTCATGCATTGGAGAAGGAAATGGCAACCCACTCCAGTGTTCTTGCCTGGAGAATCCCAGTGACAGGGGAGCCTGGTGGGCTGCCATCTATGGGGTCACACAGAGTCGGACACGACTGAAGCGACTGCAAAGCAGTAGCAGCGGCAAGCATAGCTTAGGGGCTTCTCTGGTGGCTACACCAGTGAAATATCTGCCTGCAATGCGGGAGACCTAGCTTCAATCCCTGGGTAGAAAGATCCCCTGGACAAGGAAATGGCAACCTACTCCAGTATTCTTGCCTGGAGAATCCCATAGACAGAGGAGCCTGGTGGGCTGCAATTCCATGGGGTCACAAAGAGTTGAAAACGACTGAGTGACTAACACTTTCACTTCCTTTCACTTTACATAGCTTTGCCTTATTAAATTGAGACTAGTGGACCTTATTGAGCCTTCCTTCCTTTTATTTATTTTATTTTTTAAAATTTATTTATTTTTACATTTATTTTAAATGGAGGTTAATTACTTTATACTATTGTATTGGTTTTGCCGTACATCAACATGAATTCCACCACAGGTATACAGAATGTTCCCCATTCTGAACCCTCCTCCCTCCTCCCTCCCCGTAGTATCCCTCTGGGTCATCTCAGTGCACCAGCCCCAAGCATCTAGTACCGTGCATCGAACCTAGACTGGTGATTCATTTCATATATGATATTATACATGTTTCAATGACATTCTTCCAAATCATCCCACCATCTCCCTCTCCCTCTGAGTCCAAAAGACTGTTCTATACATCTGTGTCTCTTTTGCTGTCTTGCATACAGGATTATCATTACCATCTTTCTAAATTCCATATATATACGTTAGTATACTGTATTGGTGTTTTTCTTTCTGGCTTACTTCACTCTGTATAATAGGCTCCAGTTTCATCCACCTCATTAGAACTGATTCAAATGTATTCTTTTTAATGGCTGAGTAATACTCCATTGTGTATAGGTATCACAGCTTTCTTATCCATTCATCTGCTGATGGACATCTAGGTTGCTTCCATGTCCTGGCTATTATAAACAGTGCTGCGATGAACATTGAGGTACACGTGTCTCTTTCAATTCTGGTTTCCTCGGTGTGTATGCCCAGCAGTGGGATTGCTGGGTCATAAGGCAGTTCTATTTCCAGTTTTTAAAGGAATCTCCACACTGTTCTCCATAGTGGCTATACTAGTTTGCATTCCCACCAACGGTGTAAGAGGATTCCCTTTTCTCCACACCCTCTCCAGCATTTATTGCTTGTAGACTTTTGGGTCGCAGCCATTCTGACTGGCGTGAAATGGTACCTCGTTATGGTTTTGATTTGCATTTCTCTGATAATGGGTGATGCTGAGCATCTTTTCATGTATTTGTTAGCCATCTGTATGTTTTCTTTGGAGAAATGTCTATTTAGTTCTTTGGCCCATTTTTGATTGGGTCGTTTATTTTTCTGGAATTGAGCTGCAGGAGTTCCTTGTATATTTTTGAGATTAGTTGTTTGTCAGTTGCTTCATTTGCTATTATTTTCTCCCATTCAGAAGGCTGTCTTTTTACCTTGCTTATAGTTTCCTTTGTTGTGCAGAAGCTTTTAAGTTTAATTAGATCCCATTTGTTTATTTTTGCTTTTATTTCCAATATTCTAGGAGGTGGGTCATAGAGGATTCTGCTGTGATGTATGTTGGAGAGTGTTTTGCCTATGTTCTTCTCTAGGAGTTTTATAGTTTCCGGTCTTACATTTAGATCTTTAATCCATTTTGAGTTTATTTTTGTGTATGGTGTTAGAAAGTGTTCTAGTTTCATTCTTTTACAAGTGGTTGACCCGTTTCCCCAGCACCACTTGTTAAAGAGATTGTCTTTACTCCATTGTATATTCTTGCCTCCTTTGTCAAAGATAAAGTGTCCGTAGGTGTGTGGATTTATCTCTGAGCTTTCTATTTTGTTCCATTGATCTATATTTCTGTCTTTGTGCCAGTACCATACTGTCTTGATGACTGTGGCTTTGTAGTAGAGCCTGAAATCAGGCAGGTTGATTCCTCCAGTTTCATTCTTCTTTCTCAAGATTGCTTTGGCTATACAAGGTTTTTTGTATTTCCATACAAACTGTGAAATTATTTGTTCTAGCTCTATGAAAAATACCGTTGGTAGCTTGATAGGGATTGCATTGAATCTATACATTGCTTTGTGTAGTATACTCATTTTCACTATAGTGATTCTTCTCATCCATGAACATGGTATATTTCTCCACTTATTAGTGTCCTCTTTGATTTCTTTCACCAGTGTTTTATAGTTTTCTATATATAGGTCTTTAGTTTCTTTAGATAGATATATTCCTAAGTATTTTATTCCTTTCATTGCAATGGTGAATGGAATTGTTTCCTTAATTTCTCTTTCTATTTTCTCATTGTTAGTGTATAGGAATGCAAGGGATTTCTGTGTGTTGACTTTATATCCTGCAACTTTACTATATTCATTGATTAGCTCTAGTAATTTTCTGGTGGAGTCTCTAGGGTTTTCTATGTAGAGGATCAAGTCATCTGCAAACAGTGAGAGTTTTACTTCTTTTCCAATTTGGATTCCTTTTATTTCTTTTTCTGCTCTGATTGCTATGGCCAAAACTTCTAAAACTATGTTGAATAGTAATGGTGAAAGCGGGCGCCCTTGTCTTGTTCCTGACTTCAGGGGAAATGCTTTCAATTTTTCACCATTGAGGATAATGTTTGCTGTGGGTTTGTCATATATAGCTTTTATTATGTTGAGATATGTTCCTTCTATTCCTGCTTTCTGGAGAGTTTTCATCATAAATGGATGTTGAATTTTGTCAAAGGCTTTCTCTGCATCTATTGAGATAATCATAATGTTTTTATTTTTCAATTTGTTAATGTGGTGAATTACATTGATTGATTTGCGGATATTGAAGAATCCTTGCATCCCTGGGATAAAGCCCACTTGGTCATGGCGTATGATCTTTTTAATGTGTTGTTGGATTCTGATTGCTAGAATTTTGTTAAGGATTTTTGCATCTATGTTCATCAGTGATATTGGCCTGTAGTTTTCTTTTTTTGGTGGCATCTTTGTCAGGTTTTGGTATTCGGGTGATGGTGGTCTCATAGAATGAGTTTGGAAGTTTACCTTCCTCTGCAATTTTCTGGAAGAGTTTCAGTAGGATGGTGTTAACTCTTCTCTAAATTTTTGGTAGAATTCAGCTGTGAAGCCGTCTGGACCTGGGCTTTTGTTTGCTGGAAGATTTCTGATTACAGTTTCAATTTCCGTGCTCGTGATGGGTCTGTTAAGATTTTCTATTTCTTCCTCGTTCAGTTTTGGAAAGTCGTACTTTTCTAAGAATTTGTCCATTTCTTCCATGTTGTCCATTTTATTGGCATATAATTGCTGATAGTAGTCTCTTATGATCCTTTGTATTTCTATGTTGTCTGTTGTGATCTCTCCATTTTCATTTCTAATTTTATTGAATTGATTTTTCTCCCTTTGTTTCTTGATGAGTCTGGCTAATGGTTTGTCAATTTTATTTATCCTTTCAAAGAACCAGCTTTTGGCTTTGTTTTTTGCTATGGTCTCTTTTGTTTCTTTTGCATTTATTTCCGCCCTAATTGTTAAGATTTCTTTCCTTCTACTAACCCTGGGGTTCTTCATTTCTTCCTTTCCTAGTTGCTTTAGGTGCAGAGTTAGGTTATTTATTTGACTTTTTTCTTGTTTCTTGAGGTATGTCTGTATTGTGTGAACTTTCCCCTTAGCACTGCTTTTACAGTGTCCCACAGGTTTTGGGTTGTTGTGTTTTTATTTTCATTTGTTTCTATGCATATTTTGATTTCTTTTTTGATTTCTTCTGTGATTTGTTGGTTATTCAACAGCGTGTTGTTCAGCCTCCCTATGTTGGAATTTTTAATAGTTTTTCTCCTATAATTGAGATCTAATCTTACTGCATTGTGGTCAGAAAAGATGCTTAGAATGATTTCAATTTTTTTGAATTTACCAAAGCTAGATTTATGGCCCAGGATGTGATCTATCCTGGAGAAGTTTCTGTGTGCACTTGAGAAAAAGGTGAACTTCATTGTTTTGGGGTGAAATGTCCTATAGATATAGATTAGGTCTAACTGATCTATTTCTATTTACAGCATGCAGGATCCTCAGTTGCAGCTTGTGAAATCTAGTTCCCCAACCAGGGGTTGGACCTGGTCCCCTACATTGGGAACATAGATTCTTAGCCTCTGGACCACCAGGGAAGTCCTAAGCCTTCTCCTTAGCATTCCAGGTCATGTAGTTGAACTTATAGTATTACATCCACTAGAGTATGTTTAGTAGTGTCTTCAGAGAAAATAAGTTGCAAAGAATAATCTCCCCCTAGACTGACCCAAAATCACTGCTCTACAAAGCTCTTTCTGATCTGTATTGCTCTTCTATTTATTTATCTTGCTATTTTCTGTCACTTCCTATGGCTATTAGTGATTAGAATATACTATTCATAACCTTGTTCTATACATAATCATCTGGTTATATATCGCTGCAAGATTCTCTTACCCGGTAAAGCACAAGTTTGGGGACCACAATGTATCTCCTTTATTTATTTATTTTTTGATAGTTTTAGTGGCAAATCACAGTGAGATGTGACGGTATGAGGACACAGCATCATTGAAAAATCTGCCCCCCGGGGTCTCCTGACTCAGAGCCTTGGAGGAGAGAGATGGCAGCCTCCTGGTGGAAGAGGTTGCAGGGAGCTTTGCTGACAGAGGAAGTTGCCACACTCACAGACACAGCATTGTGGCGTCCTCCAGATCACAGTCATCTCATTATTGTGGAATGTCCCTTCCTGCCAAGCACTGAACACTGTAGTAGCTGAAATTTTCACATCAGGGGGATCAAGGTCCCCCACAGAAGAGGGAGGCAGGGCCAGAGTTTGATGCAGGCTTTTGACACTTCAAATTGGGCAAAGGTTTTGGTTTCAGCAACACGGCTGAAAACCACATTTTCCACGGTCTGCCTGAACTTTGACTCAGAGCCTAAATAGCTGGCAGGGGTGTGGCTGGCTCTGAGGTTTCTCTTGGCAGTAGCTCCACTAACCACTGGGCCAGCAGCCTGTCATCCTTTTAGGTGTAGAGTTTCAGGCCTGGGGTGAGGAATCACCAGAAACCCCTCTCATTTTCTCTGGGTCAGAGTACAGGGGTGGTTCTCAAAGTGGAGTCCCCTGACTAACTGGAGCAGAATCATGTGGGAATCTGTTCAAAATGCAAGTTCTCGGGTCCCATGCCAGACCTGCTGAGTCAGAAACTCTGGTGATAGGCCCAGCAAGATGAGCTTTATCAAGTGCTGCGGGGTGTCAGAAGCACCCTGGACTTGAGAACCACTGCATGTGTGCATGCTGAGTCACTTCAGTTGTGTCTGACTCTCTGCGGCCCCATGGACTGCAGCCTGCCAGCCTCCTCTGTCCATGGGGTTCTCTAGGCAGGAATACTGGAGTGGGTAGTCGTTCTCTTCTCCAGGAGATCTTCCCAATCCAAGGATCGAACCTGAGTCTCCTGAATTGCAGGCAGATTCTTTACCGTCTGAGCCAGCCACCAGGGAAGCCCAAGCAGTTCAAGGCAAACTTCCCTTCACTCTGCTTCATTTTACTGTGCTTTGCAGATACCTCAGTGTTTGCCAGTTGAAAGTACCAACTGAACCTTGCATTGATGAAGTCTATGAGCATCATTTTCCAACAGTATTTGTTGACTTAGTATCTCTGTCACATTGTGATAATTCTCATAGAATTTCAAACTTCTTAAAATCCTTAGTACATTAAAATGATCTGTGATCAGTGATCTTTAATGTTCCTGTTGTAATTCTTTTGGGGTGTCATAAATTGAACCCATATGGTGAACAGAATAAATGTGTGTGTTCTAACTGATCCCCTAACCAGCCATTACCTCGCCTTTGGCTCTCTGTGCAAGCCTCACAATTTCCTCAGACACAATAATATTGAAATCAGGCCAGTTAATAACCCTACAGTGGCCTGTAAGCATTCATGTGAAACAAAGAGTCACATTCCTCTCACTTTAAATCCAAAGTTAGAAATGATTAAGCTCAGTGAGGAAGGCGTATAAAATCCTAGATGGGCCAAAATCAGGCCTCTTTCACCAGACAGTTAGCCAAGTTGTGAAAGCAAAGGAAAAGTTCTTGAATGAAACCAAAAGTGCTACTCCAGTGTACAGTGAGTAATCAGAAAGCAAAATAGCTTTATTGCTGATACGGAGAAAGTTTGAGTGGTCCGGATAGATCAAACGAGCTAACACGTTCCCTTAAGCCAAAGGTAATCCAGAGCAAGGCTCTGACTCTTCATTTCTATGAAGTCTGAGAGAGGTGAGGAAACCGCAGAGTGAAAACAAGAAGTTGTGTGTGCATTCTGAGCCACTCAGTCATGTCCAGCTCTTTGCGACCACATGGACTATAGCTCGTCAGGCTCCTCCGTCCAAGGGATTCTCCAGGAAGCTTGGCGTGCTGCAGTCCAAGGGGTCTCGAAGAGTCAGACAGGACTGAGCGACAGAACTGAACTGATAGCTGTCATAAATTGTGATTCTTCTGATGGATCTGGTAAAGTCATCTGAAAACTTTATGGAAAACATTCACCATTCTAGATGTAATTAAGGACATTCATGAGTAATGGGAAGAGGTTAAAATATCCATAGTAAAGGAGTTTGGAAGAAGTTGATTCCCACCCTCATGGATGGCTTGAGGGGTTCAAAACTTCTGTGGAGGAAGTGACTGCAGATGCTATAGAAATAGCAAAAGAACCAGACTTAAAAGCAAAGCCTGATGTGACTGAACTTCTGCAATCTCATGGTAAAACTTTTAATAGATGAACAGTTGATTCTTATTGATGAGTAAAGAAAGTTTTGCCTTTTTTTCTTTTAAGATGGAATCTTCTCCTGATGAAACTGCTGTGAAGATTGTTGAAATGACAGCAAAGGATTTAGAATATTACATAAACTGATTGCTAATCAAGGCAGGGCAGTCTGTGCTTTGTGTGTGGGTGTGTTGTGTGTAAGTGCCCGTGTGTGTGAATTTTATTGTAACAAGGGAGATGTTAGAGAGAAAGTACACAAGAAAAAATGCACCACAGTGGTTATTCTGGTTGTCTTCAGGCCCTCCAACTGCAGGACTCATTTTTCTTGTATTTGCATGTTTGAAAATTTCCCTTTCAGAAGTAGGAAAAGCAAATGTGATGTAAACTTTAAAATTAAAATGTATCCAGAGGGATTTGTCTTACAGCAGGCAGGTGATTCTGTCAACACAAAACCCATGTCACTCTTGGTTGAATGTCCTCTTAGCAGGCACAAAGGTTAACATTCAGAGAGAATTACATACTTGTAAGGCTAAATGCCTTTCTTTCATCCTGAACTCAGATGTTCAGGAGCAATAGCAGAGACTATGGTTGCAAGTCCTGCCCAGCTCAGCACATAGGCTATTCAGGGCTTTCCTAGGATCTGTAACTGGGCAAGGCAGACTTTAGAATACACTCACATTTTCTAAACCCTTCTGAGGTGCCAAGCCCTGAGCTAAGTGTTTTACATATGATTTTTATTTAATTGTCACCACAAACTAAACGCTTCCCTAGTGACTAAGACGGTAAAGAATCTGTCTGCAGAGTAGGAGACCAAGATTCGATCCCTGGGTCAGGAAGATCCCCTGGAGAAGGGAATGGCTACCCACTCCAGTATTCTTGCCTGGAGAACTCTATGGACAGAGGAGACTTGTGAGCTGCAGTCTATGGGGTCGCACAGAGTCAGACATGACTGAGCAACTAACACACAGACTAAGGGGACAAATATCATCATTTTCTTCCACTCAAAAGAAAACAGAGGTTCAGAAGGCCAGAGTGATCTGGGAGATGTCACACAGCGATCTGAATCCAGGTCTGTTCTGACCCAGACGGCTTTCTCTCCCCTGGATTGACTTTATGGGGTAGGACACCTTCTTGCGACCTTCTTGTGACCTTATTCTTCATTTTCACATCATCTTCAAGGCCTGTCTCTCTGCAGAGCTTTGCGATAGTGGGAACACTTGTTTTAGATTAAGACAAGACTACTTCTCTGAGTACTGTCCTTGAGAATGAGGGTCAAGAGATTTACCGGATGGCTGAATCTATCTGTGTGGTTAGGAGTTCTGTCAGTGCATGGCTCAGAAGGATGCTGATGTTTTGCAGGTTTTATCTTTATTAAAGTCAACACGTTTGGCTCTTGTTTGAATTTTCATCCATGGTCAAGTTTCCAAAAGGAGTTTTCACCTAGCGATAATCGGTAACCCCGCAAACCTATTCTCCCATGTTTTTGACTAAGACCTTGTCTTCACATTAGGCTTCCCGACCTGAAGCCTAATGTGAAGACATGCCTCCCTCATCTTTCCGCTGGTTTCATGGTGCTCACATCTTCCTCCCTGACACCAGGGTATCTGCTTGAGGTAGAGACTGTCCAACTGAGTCCACTGCTCAGTTCTGACCAGGTCAGGATTCTGTGCCTCAGAGGGGCTGTGTGCCTGAGGACATTTCTGTGGAGGAGTTGGAGACTACTGAGAAAGGGCTAGATGAAGAGCAGTCAAGCAGAGAAGTGTTCTATCTAGATTCTCTCTCTGGCCATCAGGAGGAAAAGTGACAGAAACAACTGCTGTCTAATTTTGTTCGGACCTTGCTGCATCCATGCATTGCAACGGCCCTGAACAGACACAGGAGAATGCACACAGCTGGGTCCAGAGCTGGTCCTCCTCAGTGACAGAGACAGAAAGGGCTTTATGGAAGCCTTTCCAGTGCTGACCGGAGGTCCAGGGTGGAGCCTGGGTGTCTGCCTTTCCAACAAACTCCCAGGTGCTACAGCCGCACAGTTTCTGTGCATAGTTTGAGCTCTGAGTTCTTAGTGCATCTCAAAGTCGATTATGGAGATGAGGGTGGTGAGTTCATAGTGGTCCTTATCCTATTGGGGCTGCCTTCCATCCCACCCTCCGTGGAGGCCCAGAATCCCTAAAGCTCTGCTCTACTGGCCTTTCACCAGCCTCTTCATCCTGAATATAGGTCTCCCTTCTTTCACACATCCTGCTAAAGCCTGCTTGTGGATCACTCAGCTCTCTGTACCCTAGAGCTATGAGTCTGAGGCTCCTCTGGAGCCCCCTTGGATTGCATTCACACCTTACTGCTATAACAAGGATGCAGTCTCTGCTTCTTTCCTCATTTCCATCAATCCAATCCAATCTGTGTTCTATTTCCCAAGATACCTCAAACTATCTGGCCCACTGCTGGCTCCTTTCCTTATTTTGAAGCAATTTCATGTTTTCTGCCAATTTGATGAGTATTTGAGGAAGAAGTAGTTACAATGTTCAGGCCACTTTCATGATCCAGAAACCTGGGCCATTTTCAAAGGCTCTGCATGTGGTTCTTAAATATTATGCTGAATCAACAAAGAACATGTTGCCAAACTGAAAATCTTGTGCAGTTGGCTGCTTCTCCACCATGGCTCAGAACTAGGGTACACAATAAAATGATAAGACATATAGAATATTTTTAAATCTTTTTTTCTCATCAAAGCATAACATACATTTAGAAAAGTTGGACAAAACCAGCAGGACTCAACTGTAGAATTTCATAAACTGAACACACTCATGTATTTAACTAGCACCCAAATCAAGAAATCAACCCTGAATATTCATTGGAAGGACTGATGCTGAAGCTGAAGCTCCAGTACTTTGGCCACCTGACACTCATTTTCCAATAGGCCGATTCATTGGAAAAGACCCTGATGCTGGGAAAGACTGATGGTAGGAAGGGAAGGTGCAGCAGAGGATGAGATGGTTGGATGGTATCACCGACTCAACGGACATGAGTGTGAGCAAACTCTAGTGAAGGACAGGGGAGCCTGGTGTGCTGCAGTTTGTGGGGTCACAGAGTTGGACACGACTGGGCAACTGAACAGCAACAACAAAAACAAAATCAAGAAATAAAATATTAAATAGGAAATCTAAAGGTGGCCCTGTCCTGTGCCTTCTTCCACTTCTTCCCTTCCCGCAAAGGTAACATTTATCTTCATGACACAGATCAGTGTATTTATGTAAATAGAGTCGAACAATATGGGCTCTTCTGTGTTTGGCTTCTTTTGCAAACCATTATCTTTTTAAGACACACCCATTTCACATCCAAATTTGTTCATTCTCATTCCTGTATGGCATTTAAGGTACAAATCAATCATATTTTATCTCTTTATTTTAATGGCTTTATTGAGATATAATTCACATACCATATGATTCATCCATTTAAAATATATAATTTGATATTTTTAGTATATTCACAGGGTCGTGGAACCATCACTATAATCTAATTTTAGAACATTTCTGTTATCACTAAAAGAAACTCAGAAACCAGTACTACTCACTCCTCATTTTCCCCCATGCACTTTTCTTTCACCCTGCCCTCAGCTATCACTACTCTGCTTTCTGTCTGTAGATTTGCCTATTCAGGATTATATAGAGATGGTATCATACAATAGGTGATGTTTTGTGATGGGCTTTTTTCACTTAATGATGTCAAAGATGACTGTTGAATGTATCAGTTCTTCCTTTCTTTTTATCATTGAATAATATTCCATGATATGGATATATCATTTTTATTTATTTATTCATCAGTAAGTGAACATTTGGGTTGTTTCTAATGCTGGATTTATTAGCTTAATAATAGATTGTCAGTGGATCCCTCAGATTTCCTATTTATAATATCATGTCAACTGAGGGGAAAAAAAATGTGACTTCTTTTCCAATCTGGATGTCTTTTTTTAAGACTCTAATTTTCTTGTCTAGAACTTCTGCTGCTACTGCTAAGTTGCTTCAGTTGTGTCCGACTCTGTGCGACCCCATAGACGGCAGCCCACCAGGCTCTGCCATCCCTGGGATTCTCCAGGCAAGAACACTGAAGTGGGTTACTATTTCCTTCTCCAATGCATGAAAGTGAAAAGTGAAAGTGAAGTCGCTCAGTCGTGTCCAACCCTCAGCGACCCCATGGACTGCAGCCCACCAAGTTCCTCCATCCATGGGATTTTCCAGGCAAGAGTACTGGAGTGGGGTGCCATTGCCTTCTCTAATACAATGTAAAACAGAAACTGCAAGAATGAACATCCTTGTCTTATTCCTGATCTTCAGTTAAATTTAGGTTATTACACTTTTCAGCTTTAATTGCTGATATTATCAAAATACTTTTCAAAGAAACTGTATCTATTATACTCCCAATGTAGTCTACTTATCAATCTTTTCACAGGTAGTATTTTAGTAAAGTTAACAGCTTGAAAATATTAGATGCTCAGCTGTAAACGAAAATCCAGAAAGTGAATAAAATACTTCTAATTTTTAACATATTCTATATTGAAAGCAAAAAATAAAAAGGTTCTTACAGTTTCTACATACAGATTCAATTCAGTTCAGTTCAGTCACTCATTCGTGTCTGACTTTGTGTGACCCCACGGACTGTAGCACACCAGGTTTCCCTGTCCATCACCAACTCCCAGATCTTACTCAAACTCATATCCATTGAGTCAGTGATGCCATCCAACCATCTCATCTTCTGTCATCCCCTTCTCCTACTGCTTCAATCTTTCCCAGCATCAGGGTCTTTTCAAAAGAGTCAGTTCTTCACATCAGGTGGCCAAAATATTGGAGCTTCAGCATCAGTCCTTCCAGTGAATATTCAGGACTGATTTCCTTTAGGATGGACTGGTTGGATCTCCTTGCAGTCCAAGGGACTCTCAAGAGTCTCCAACATCACAGTTCAAAAGCATCAGTTCTATGTATAGATACCTACTGACATATATTCAACAGAGAGTGAGTCTAGCCAAATAAATCCCCTTCAAAATTCAGTTGATGATAAAAACTATATATTTATTGAACATTACCTGCAGAGTTCTCATGGCCTCACCATTTCTGCATCACTCAAGTACTTATTTAAAAAGAGCTCCCACATCTCTCTCCCATGGGCTCAGGTCAATGGTCCTGGGCTCTCAAGCTTCTTCCAGGTCCTCTTCACTCTCTTCCACATTATTTCCTCCTTCCAGATTCTGAAAATTTGGCTTTTCATATCTGAGCTATTTTTTTCTTCGGAGATGACAAGATCCACTTCCTCAGTTCTAACTCTTGGAGCTTCTGAGACATATATTAACATTCTGGTTCTTCCCACTCCTTGCTGTTATCAGTAGAGAGTACTGTGGTTGGTTCTCCAATACCTATTCTTGTACTTTGTTGATGCAAAGTAAGTTGGAGAACTGAGGTCAGATCAAGCTGTGGGAATGATTGTTCTAAGAGTAATTGCATTGCCTTTGGCAATTAATTAATTCATGTTGGGTATATGACAAAATTTGGGCTAATGAATTATGAAAAAGAGGTTGCTAGAGGCTTTTTAAGAAAGTCTACAGTCTCTATCTCTCTTTTTTTCTATCTCTCTCTCTATCACTTTTTTTCTATCTCTCTCTCTCACTCACTGAAATAGCTGGCACACAGTTCAGTTCAGTCTCTCAGTCATGTCCAACTCTTTGCAACCCCATGAATCACAGCACACCAGGCCTCCCTGTCCATCACCAACTCCCGGAGTTCACTCAGACTCACGTCCATCGAGTCAGTGATGCCATCCAGCCATCTCATCCTCTGTCGTCCCCTTCACATCCTGCCCTCAATCCCTCCCAGCATCAGAGTCTTTTCCAATGAGTCAACTCTTCTCATGAGGTGGCCAAAGTACTGGGGTTTCAGCTTTACCATCATTCCTTCCAAAGAAATCCCAGGGCTGATCTCCTTCAGAATGGATTGGTTGGATTTCCTTGAGTCCAGGGGACTCTCAAGAGTCTTCTCCAATACCACAGTTCAAAAGCATCAATTCTTTGGCACTCAGCCTTCTTCACAGTCCAATTCTCACATCCATACATGACCACAGGAAAAACCATAGCCTTGACTAGACGGACCTTAGTCGGCAAAGTAATGTCTCTGCTTTTGAATATGCTATATAGGTTGGTCATAACTTTCCTTCCAAGGAGTAAGCGTCTTTTAATTTCATGGCTGGAATCACCATCTGCAATGATTTTGGAGCCCAAAAAATAAAGTCTGACACTTTCCACTGTTTCCCCATCTATTTCCCATGAAGTGATGGTACCAGATGCCATGATAGGTACATGTTAATTTTTGTTATATGAATGAATGAGGGGATGCACGAAAAATGCTGTTTTGCCAGAAAGAGAGGCAGAAATTCTGTTGGAATGTAATCTCAAAAGGTCAGGGGTCCTTCATGTGTTCCAAGCATCTAGAACACTACATAATGTAGATCAAGCACTGACCATGTGTATTGTGGTTTCTAAGCTTGTAAAATAAAGAATGAAGGGAAGTTTATTGATTCACCAAGTCCCAGTGAGCACCTACTCTGTGGATGCAGTGATAGAGGAGAGAGTCCTCACAAGCTTGTTCCTAAGCACGTAAATGTGAAGCAGACAATAAGTCATCAGGGTAGAGTACAGTGCAGGGTCACACAGGGAGCAGAGAGAGGATGAAGGAGGAAAAGCCACACCATGCCCAAGGGACTGAGGAAGACAGCACAGGCGTGAGATCGGAAGGATGAAATGGACAAGAAGATGGAAGTGGAGGCTTTTGTGCACTTCAGGCAGAGATGTCACATATCCGCAATATCAGCTGGGTGGTTGTTGAATGGATGAGTTCCAAAGATGATTCAAGCCGGTCTGAGGAGGGGCAGGAGGTGAAGAATGACAACGGAGTCACTAGAGGCATGGTCAGGAATCGCAAGCCAGTGACTTAGCTTTTCTCCTGTCAGAAATATGGGAGGTTTTGAATAATTCCATAAATTCTCTGATGATCAGATCCACAGAAGCACATCTTTCTGGATTCTGCAGGCTCTCCCTGGGTGTGGGATCTTCGAGGAATAATTAGGGATCAGTCTGAAGTAGTGCAAAATCAAAGCAAACTTGAGCCCTCAACTTCGGTCTTAAAAAGAGGAGGAATTGAATCTTCTGTGGGTGAAGAAAGAACCAGAGGGGACTGTTTCCTTTCAGATGCACCAGTTGGATTAGAATGCGCTTCCCTGATGGCTCAGATGGTCAAGAATCTTCTTGCAACACTGGAGACCTGGGTTCTATCCCTGGGTTTGGAAGATCCCCTGGAGAAGGGAATGGCAACTCACTCCAGTATTCTTGCCTGGAGAATTCCATGGACAGAGGAGCCTGGCGAACTATAGTCCATGGGGGTGCAAAGAGGTGGACATGACTGAGTGATTAACACACATAGCTGGCTTAGATAGTCCAATTTGACTTTCCAGATATGAAATGCTAATATTTGCTTTATAATTTTTCATTAGAGCCACACGCCTGCCTAACTAAACTTCGAGTCTCTCTTAAAAAGGGGAAGGTTATTTTTAAATTATCCTAATTCCCCTCTCCCTTAGCATAGAGCAGTGACTCCACTGAAAGTTGGTGCTTATTAAATTACTGATGAAGTAACACATGAGAAACTGGAAAGATGGAGTATTAACTTTCTAATGATTATTATCATATTTGGTGTGTCATTTATGTTCATTTACTGTCAAGGTATGGTGTCAATCATGTGAAATGCTATTGTTAGACATGTATGTTGTTGATAGACATTTATGCTAAAACAGACATTGCTGTTTGATTCAGAACAATGTCTGGCTTTATTAAAATTGTTCATTACATTGTGCATGTGTGCTAAGTAGCTTCAGTTTTGTCCAACTCTTTGCAACTCCACAGAATCTAGTTTACCGGGTTCCTCTGTCCATGGGATTGTCCTGGTAAGAATACTGGAGTGGGTTGCCATTTCCTTCTCCAGGGGATCTTCCCAGCCTAGGGACTGAACTTATGTCTACTGCAGTGGCAGGTAGATTCTTCACCACTAGCACTACCTGGGAAGCTCGTTCATTAATTTAGATGATATCAAATAGTGAGCTCCTAAAGAGTAAAAATCATATTTCCCAGCACCATTCAGAATGCCTGGCACATAATAGGTGCTGATTTTTTGTTTGTTTGTTCTTACTTAACAAGTAGAGTATTGAAGAGGTACCGAGCTGTGGCATCACCATAGACCTATGACAGAACCTTAGGGTAAATGCTGAGAGCTCTAACCTCTGCTTCCCAGCTCTGCCCCCAGGATTCCTTGCATCCAGGGAGATAGTAAAAGTTGTCTAACCAAAAATGGCTGTCTTGTTGAATACTGAAGAAACATGAAGTGTGATATTTATGGGCTCCTTTCATGCTGAGTAAATAAATGAAGATATGTTATGGTCCACCCACCAGAAGACATTTATATCTCAGTTCTATGACTACAAATTAACTCTTAGCAACATCCTCACTGGAACCTTCTTGTGGAGTAATCTTATGGAATATAAAGATATTTGAGTTTGCCTCCAAGTTTGTCAGTTAAAAGTCATTCCAAGAATAAGAGAAAGAGGAGAAAGAATGGGAGGAGGGAGAACATGGCCAAATAGTTATTTGAGTAAAGGAAAGTCTTCCCGGTCTGGAGAGGATTCCAAAAAGGAATACTCCTTTAAGGAATGAACAGGACATGCTTAGACTATAATCATCTATAGATTAGGTCTCCAGGTGAAGAGAATGAGGGCAGGGGAGGCTGTGCTGGTAATTCAGGGGAAGGTTTCTAAAGCCCCCTGGGAAGAGAATGGATTCCCAAACCTATAGTATGTTAGAATCCTCTAAGCCCTGTTTTAGCCAAGTCTTTCATTCACTTCCAAACTGAATTTAGTGAATTTAAATGCACAAGGACTTTAGGCAGCTCTGAGCTGGGGCCGAGCTTAGGTTTTCATACTGGAAGTGTTTGCAGATACATTGCTGCTGCTGTTGAGGCTGCTGCTAAGTCGCTTCAGACGTGTCCTGCTCTGTATGACCCCATGGACAGCAGCCCACCAGGCTCCTCTGTCCCTGAGATTCTCCAGGCAAGAATACTGGAGTGAGTTTTCTTCACATTTCATTCTCCACAGATATATTCAAGTATCTTAAAGTACAGACACATGAACTTCCAAGAGACCTGAATGGCTGTATCTCATCCAGTTAGGGTCCATCATCCTCAAGGAGCCCATGTAACTCAGTCTCTCATCTCCATGTAGATTGGTTTCCAAACCATCCAGGGCTGAGTATCTTTAAAAGTCAGTTGGCATCAAAAGATAGAACTAAAACCTGCATCTTGACACCTTTTCCATTTTTTCTCTGAATATTGATAACGTCTTGCTTATCCCCTGGGACCCCAGGAGATGAAGGAATGTCCTCACTGAACTTCCCTCCAGCATCCTTATTTTCTCGCCTGTCCATACCTGCTGAATTATTGTTTGTTTGTTTTTTCAGCCTCTCTGCATGGCTTGTAGGATCTCAGTTCTCAATCAGGAATTGATCCTGGGCCTCCTGCTGCGGAATCATGGAGTCCTAACCACTGGACCTCTGCAGAAGTCCTCACATTTGCTGTCTTCATTTTCCCCCAACACTTCCCTAAATTTACTCTTTACCTGTTACAAAGGAAAAAAGGCACAAAAATAATATTTACAAAATAGTGTCTTTTTGTTAATAGATGGTAATAAGTTCAGTCCAATAAATATTTATGAAGTCTTTACTAAGTGTCTGACTCCAGAAGAATAAAAAAAAAAAAATTGACAAGGCACAGCCCCTGCATGAAGCCGAAAGCGGTAAGAACAAACACAGAGAAACAACTAAAATAAGAACAACAACTTCAACATTTCTAATGGGAGAGAAGCCATACATTTAGGCTGTGTTCCTCAAAGCTTGGCCCGCAGAACTTCTGAATCAGAATCATCTGAATGTTTATGCAGCTAGATATTTTGGGGTCCACTCTAGGCTGCGCAAATCAGAATTTCTAGAAGCAGGACTCGGGGATCTGAATTCTTACAAAGAGAAGAACCAGACAGAACTGAACTTGCTGTTCTCAGAATCACCCCCAAGAGTCAGAGATCTGTCTTGGAGACAGGAGAATTAAGGATGTTTCAGATTTCAAAAGGCATTCTTTGCAGAAGAAACAGCAAGGCAAAGGAGACATGAAAGGCCTTGGGGAACACACTAGAGAAGAATCCAATCAGTGAGGGCACAGGATGTGGGAAGAGGAACCACAGGTGATAAGCTGAAGCCTGAACTTTTGTCTCCTGTCGGAGTCAAGACCAGTGCCATTTGTTCGAAGACTTCTAAAGAGAAATCCCCACTTCCGTTCATTTTTGTTAAGCCTCTTATCTCATGAGGATATTTAATTTCTTTTCACTTACCTTGGTTTCCTGGCATGCACTTAATGAAAACAACTTAAGCTTTTTTTTTTTTTTAAATCATATCAACCTTACTTAAATTCTGGCTCCATCACGTATTAGCTCTGTGACCCTGTGCTAAGCAGCTGTCACCTGCGAGCCTCAGTGTGCCCCAACAAAGAGGTGTAATACCTAAGCCCTGTTGGGAACCTTTAGCAGGAGCAGGAGGGCACAACAGAGGGAACGGGTCACCAAGCATGCAGTCAGTGACAGGAAGTGTTCTGAGTATGGTGGGGCTCACAGGATGCTGGGAAACTGGTTTGCTTCTTCTTGACTTCTCCTGGGATTTAATAACTCATGCCTTGATTCTAATCTCTAGCTTCAGCTGTCTACCTGGCATATTTACGATCCCACAGCATTTCACCTTGTGAAGCTCTTCTAAGGCGCGTCAGCCTGGGACCGCGTTGGGGCCTTGTGTTAAGATGGCTGGGTGCCAAGGCAAATGTTTAGACTTGGCTGAGGCCTTGGTGTTCAGTTAGTGCTCTATGTTTTAAAGAAAATGCAAATTGGGGAGCTTTTTTTGGGAACAGAAGGGATGGTTTCTCAGCCGGCGCCTCGCGGCCACACAGGTGCACAGCCTCCCGGTGACAAGGGGCGAACGTTTGACCCGGGAGCCCAGTGCCACGTCCCGGAGTGCCTGGGGCAAGTGCATCCCTGACTGTGGGGAGCCCTGTTTGACTTGGCTGCAGCCCCATGAACCTGGCGGCGGGCACAGCCCAAAGGAAAACAGCCTCAACGTTGACTCTCATCACTGTGCTGCTCAGGGCCACCTGTGGGTTTCACAACCTACCTCCCCTTTCTCACAGCGTCCTAGCCAGTTTGTTTGTGTTCCTGGGAAAAAAAAAAAGAGAGAGAGAGAGAGAGAGAGATCCCATTGCTCTCTTTGCTCCAAAGTTCAGTGTCTGCTCAGGGTTGCTGCCTTAAGGCACTCACCTGTGCGCACCTCTGAGCCCAGGCGCGAGGCCAGCTGCACCATCAGAAACCTCTGCGAATGCTGGGTCTCTCTCCTGCATCCAAGCATATATAAATATACAAGTTCTGCCGCAATGGGGAAGAAAGGAACATTCATTAAGCACCTGCTTCAAGCCAGGTGCTTTCACACACAGAACCTTGTTTAATCCTCCAAGCAGCTCCGTGAGAAAGGAGTTAATATGTTCAGGAGTTGGGTAAAGACAGTCAGGTGACACGTCAGAGGAGCCAAGACGTGGACCTGGCCTTCTGACTCCAAGTTCATGGTCTTTGCATCTACTGTGCCGCCTCTTGCCGGGTCCCAGAAAGAACAGCCGGCAGGGACAAGACACAGATTCCAGCCCAGGTTCTGACAAGGCTGGCCAGTGACAAGCCCTCCTGCCATCTCAGAAGGTCTCGGCCTCTGTAGGGAATGAGGGGCCAGGACAAGTATCCTCTAAGGCCCTTCCACGTTTAATATGTATCGTGGGCCTGCATATAGCGCTAGAGACCACAGGTAGGGACTGGGTCCTTTGCTGTCTTGAATCAGTCCCAGCCAGAGGCAGTTCTGTGTGTCCACAAACAGAAGCGGTCTTGGCAGAAATCCATCCCCATATGGTCACAGACTTGGGTAAAGACTAAGGCATGGATGGGTTCCTTTCTGTCTCAGATAGTTTTTAATAGCTGTGACTTCTGCAAGGGGAAGAAGCAACACGTCAGTGTTTCCAAGAAAGGAGCAGTGGTGGCTGATGCCTGCCTGACACCGCTGTGGGTGCTTATGTCTCTATATTGACCTGCATCACCTTCCTGACACTAGGAGAGAAATACAACTAGCTTCCCCATTTTACAAATGGGAGGAAACAGAAGATCAGACAATGTACACACAGCTACTATGGGAGGGGCTGGGATTTGAACCCTGTCTATCACTCTGAACTATCGCATCCTGTGGTCCTTTGGCAAAGGGAGACTGAAGGGACCTGCTTGTTAAGGGTCTTGCTCTGTATTTTGAACAAAGGAATAAAACTAATGGTCATTGATTGACCGAGTCACCTGTGTCATTTCCCTTAATTCTCACAGTAGCATTTCAGATGGGTGACACCTCCAGGGAACCAAGGGCAAGAAGCAAGAGGGTGTCCATGAAGACCCAGGCAGAGATTTCTGACTCCCATCACCTTTCTAACCACGTACCTATGTTTCTTTCACTGCCACACCGCTTGAAGCCCAGCAGGGCCTCAAGCTAACCCTCCCTCCTGCCCTGCATTGGCCTCCCTGTTCTTCACAGGAAATGAGGAGGATGTAGAATGGACTGCTCACCAGTACGATTTTGCCTGCATGCTAAGTTGCTTCAGTCATGTCTGACTCTTTGCAACCAACCCCATGGGCTGTAGCCCGCCAGGCTCCTCTGACCGTGGGATTCTCCAGGCAAGAATACTGGAGTGGGTTGCATGCCCTCCTCCAGGGGATCTTCCCGACCCAGGGATCGAACACGCATCTCCTGCGTCTCCTGCATTGCAGGCATATTCTTTACCACTGAGCCTCCAGGGAAGCCCACGATCTTTCCTGCTACTGCTGCTAAGTCACTTCAGTCATGTCCGACTTTGTGCGACCCCATAGACGGCAGCCCACCAGGCTCCCCCGTCCCTGGGATTCTCCAGGCAAGAACACTGGAGTGGGTTGCCATTTCCTTCTCCAATGCAAGAAAGTGAAAAGTGAAAGTGAAGTCGCTCAGTCGTGTCCGACCCTCAGCGACCCCATGGACTGTAGCCTTCTAGGCTCCTCCATCCATGGGATTTTCCAGGCAAGAGTACTGGAGTGGGGTGCCATTGCCTTCTCCACGATATTTCCTACCCATTCTTATTTGAGGAGGGTCCTTTGCTTACATAATAGAAATAAAGAATGTTAAAACTAATCCTGTATAGCCTAGCACTTATCTACAATTTTAATCATTGCTTTACAGATCAGTTTTTCCATTAACCTATGAGGTGCTTGAGTGCAGGAACCACAGCTCTTGGACCATGGTGTGCAGGTCACTGCCCCAGGCACAAGGTCACATTTCCTTCTGCTTTGAGCGCAGGTGCTTATGATGCCCCAGGTTAAATATGAGAAAGCAAAACAGAAACTGGGTTCCTGCTGCCAGGAGGGAGCTGCAGGCTTTGATTCTTCTCCCCGAGACCATTCTGAATAAAGCGGACTATTGACCCAAAGGATGTGGGGAAAACTCTAGAGCTGGAGGTCCAGTATCACTGTCTGTTTTAAAATATATTAAGGAACCAGAAAAGCGGACTAAGTGAAGTTTCTGAACATACCGTCAGACAGCCTTGTGGTGTGGATCTCATTTATGGAATCATCTTGCTAATTAAACGAAACTGACTTAACTAAGACAATTGCAGCTTAAATTGTTAAGGTAACCAGAAAGGCAGAGGGAGAGAGAGGCTGTTCAAAATGAGGACACGTCTCTCAGCCTTCCTACCTTCCCTCCCTAGGTGAGCAGAAATGGCTCACGTCTGCTGTTTAAACCTCTTTTTATACACACTTTGTCGCCTCGTTTCATGGAATCGCATGCGTCTCTAACCTCTACTTATGTACTAAAATGCATGACAATCTGTTCAGAGTTAATCCCACTTGAAAGTTAGGCAACTGCCAAATAGTTTCAGCCTGGGAGAAAGGGACAAACGCATCTTCTGGGCTGTCGGTGGGCCTTGAGTCAGGACACCAAATTCCATCAGAAACAATTCGCCTTCTTAAGTCAGTAAGACATAAACAACACAAACTGGAAAATGCCAAGCGCTGAAGTTGAAACTGAGACCTCGCGTTTCTCACTGATGTAAGAAAGCACAACACGCTTTTGGAAATTGTCAGAACACAGGCGCACAGGAAACCCAGCGGCTCTCACTCACCTTTTGGCTCCTTCCCAGGTCCTGTGTCAGCAGGGACTGTGGCTGCCCACCAGTGAGGGGCCTTATGATTTTAATGAAACATGCAGCAGAGATAAGTCTGGGGTGGGTGTCTCCTGAAATGCCAAGTACCCTCAGGAATGGTCACTTTAATTACACGTGCATCGCTTTTCCCATAAATACGGAAACCCAAGATATAAGGAAAGAGGAAGCTCAATGGTGTGTGTTTGTGTGTTAGTGTGTGTTTCCCCAGAGCTGTGTGCAGGAGGCAGGATCGGGTTATTGACTTGGAAGGACTCAGACTCTAACTCCGAGATGCCCTTATGTTGGCCCGTAGAGTCCATGCTGCCTCTTGCAGCCTGAGTTGCTTCCTAGAATCATGCTCCTGGGTCCCTCTTATGACTTGTAAAATCAGAAACTCCAAGGACTGCAACCATGAAATTAAAAGACGTTTGCTCCTTGGAAGGAAAGCTACAACAAACCTAGACAGCATATTAAAAAGCAGAGACGTTACTTTACCAACAAAGGTTGATAAGCCAAAGTTATGGTTTTTCCAGTAGTCATGGGCAGAGGTGGATGTGAGAGTTGGACCATAAAGAAGGCTGAATGGTGAAGAATTAATGCTTTCGAATTGCGGTGTTGAAGAAGACTCTTGAGAGTCCCTTGGACATCAAAGAGATCAAATCAGTCAATCCTGAAGGAAATCAGCCCTCAATATTCACTAGAAGGATTGATGCTAAAGCTCCAATACTTTGGCCACCTGATGCAAAGAACTGACTCATTGGAAAAGACCCTGATGCTGGGAAAGATTGAAAGCAGGAGGAGAAAGGGACAGAAGGTGAGATGGCTGGATGGCATCACCAACTCAATGGACAACAGTTTGAACAGACTCCAGGAGATGATGAAAGACAGGGAAGCCAGGCGTGTGGTCGTTCATGGGGTTGCCAAGAGTCGGAGATGACTTAGCAACTGAGCAACAACAAGAAGGACATATTTCAGAATCAATGTTTCTAAAGAGCTGCCCAGGTTATTTTGATTCTTGTCTTTGTTTAGCAACTCTTTATTTAAATCCTTTATTTTATAAATGAAAAGAGTAAGATGTTAGAGACTTTTGCAGAAGTTGCCCCGGGCCACCCATCTGGTGAGCAGTGGAGTCCCATCCCTCCCTATGCAGGCCTCCTGATTCCGGCCACAGCTGCCTCCCTGGTGCCCCGAGGATCTCGGATGACACAGACACGTGGTCTGCCTGACTCAGGTTTCACTTTGAAAGCCTTTTGTTTATCAAGAAGGAATCTCTTTTCCCCTGGCAGGCTGCCTTCTCTTCCACCACAAATAATGATTCCTTTCAAACAAAGCTAAGCTTTTCTAAAGCTTGGAAAATCCATCCTAATCACAGTTTAGTTTCCTTCTTGTAAGTTCTCTGAAGAGATTAAGCCATCTCCTTGCCGGGCTGTATGGAAGGGAAGTTGTCCCACATCTCGTTGTCATTGTGGAGTATTGATGGGGTAGTTTTATGGGCAATAATCCACTTAATTTCCTTCATTTGTCTGAAACAGTAAAGAATGTTATGATGACCTAGGGCAGGGCCTGGCAAATTTGTTCTTTAAAGGTCAGGGAGTAAGTGTTTTCTTGGCCCAATGGTCTCTGGAGACTACTCGTTGCTGCTGTTGGCGGGCAGCCATGGGCAGCACCTGAGCGAATGGGTGTGACTTAGTGCCAATAAAACTTTATTTACAAAATCAGGTGACAGGTGGGATCTGACCTGCAGAGCATGGTGTGCTGACCTTTGGTCTAGGAAATCCAAAGAGGGGAAAAACAACAGACAAACAGAATAATTTGTCTTAGTAACTCAGAGTCTAGTTTAGATGGAAGACCTGAATTTGAAATAAACAATACAGAAGTTCAAAAGAACTGCCTAGTGTTCATGTTAAAAGGGTCATGCAAAGGTCACTGTCAGGCCAAGGTCCAGAGGTGGCAGAGGGAAGGCAGGAAGTGCTGGGGACCAGACCAGGGGTTTCAGTTTCTGACCTCTCCTGGGGGTCCTTACACCCACATGGCCAAAGCTCCCGCCCACTCAGGAAATTTCTGGAATCCTCTATACAGTGCTGAGAGGGCTCAGCAAGGGGCTACCTTCAAAAGGAACACCTAGAGGAATTCTCCCAAAACCACAGAGCATGTATTGAAAAGGTTCATTTGGATTCGGGAAGCAATAATTTGGTAACAGGGCCCTGTTTCAGAGAGTCTTATTAATTTTCTCTATCATTATTGTTCTGTTTCCTTTTTCTTATTGAAGCAATTTTCTAATAACTTGGAAAAAAGACCCATTTCATATTATCCCCATGCTTTTTACGTTTATGATTTTGTTGGTGGTGGTTTTCAGTTGATAAGTCATGTCTGACTCTTTGCAACCCCATGGACTGCTTCCCTGTCCTTCACCCTCTCTCAGAGTTTTCTCAGATTCATGTCCATTGAGTCAGTGATGCCATCCAACCATCTCATCCTCTGTCGCCCCCTTCTCCTGCTGCCTTCAATCTTTCCCAGCATCAGGGTCTTTTCCTCTTCACATCGGATGGCCAGAGTATTGGAGCTTTAGCTCTAGCAACAGTCTTTCCACTTACTATTTTATTAATACAGTTTTCAATTAATAAATTCTATTAGTGTAAGCATTAGTGCCTTGCATAAAATCATCTTATAATCCATTTAATCTTTGCACACACTGCCTCTCACAAGCCGCTTTTCCCCCAGGAGCTAACTGCTTACCAGCCTCCCCTCGTTGATCCTCCAGACACTCGGACCTGACTCCTTCAGAACCGCCTAGCGGCCTCCAGGCTCAGGGCCTTTGTGCTGCCACCTGCTCTGCTTGGAACCCATTCCCTGCATATATCTGCATAGCGCTCCAGTCAATTTCCTGCAAGTCTCTTCTCAAAGTCCACCTAATCAGAGAGAACATGCCCACTTAACCTGATCAGAATAGCATCCACAAGGCTGTCTCTCACTTTACACTGCTTTATTGTAATCCTCAGCATTGATCAAGCCCTGACATGATACATGCATTCTTTTTTGTTGTTTTATCTCAGCTACCTCCCATTACTAGGAAGTATGCTAAGAAGAGCAGGGACTTAGCTTCTGTTTCCTGCTGTATCCTTGGCACCTAGAACAGTGGCTGACATGTAGTAGACTGGCTATCCATTTTTGTAGTTGAACCTGTTATGACAGTAGAAGCAAGTGACAGCTTTTCTTTACTTGGGCTCCAAAATCACTGCGGATGATGACTGCAGCCTTGAAAGTAAAAGATGCTTGTTTCTTGGAAGGAAAACTATGACAGACCTAGACAGTGTATTAAAAAGCAAAGATATAACTTTGCTGGCAAAGGTCCATTTAGTCAAAGCTATGGTTTTTCCAATAGTCAGGTACGGATGTGAGAGTTGGACCTTAAAAAAGGCTGAGTGCCAAATAATTGGTGCTTTTGAATTGTGGTGCGAGAGAAGGCTCTTGAGAGTCCCTTGGACAGAAAACAGATCAAACTAGTCAATCCTAAGGAAAATCAACCCTGAATCCTCTGTGGGAGGACTGATGCTGAAGGATAAGAATGGTTAGATAGTATCACCAATGCAATGGACATGAACTTGAGTAAACTACAGGAAATAGCTGAGGAGAGGGAAGCCTGGCGTGCTGCAGTCCAAGGGGTCCCAAAGAGTGGGACATGACTCAGTGACTGAAAAATGAACAACTGTTGTGCTAATGTGGGGTTGGAGCCACTTAATAATATTCGATGAAGTTAATGGCCTGGGGAAATTCATGAAGAATAGTAGGCCTGAGATTTTACATGAGAAACTGTCCTAATTTTGCTGGTAATTGGTGAGCATCTCAGGCAAGGACTTGGCGTTACTGGTTGTCAGTCCCTTAGTAAAACCTTAACACACAGCCATGCATTTTCCCAACCTCTTGCAATCCTCTCCTGTGTTTGGGCGCATGGCAACATAACGTGGGAATCGCTGGTCTGTCCTCCAGCCCCTGAGTTCCGAGTTCCACACCTTCCTTTTCCTCTTGCTGGCTCCCAAGACCACAGGACACCCTCTTACTTATGCAGAGTCTTCTCCCCTGTGTCCCCAATCCTCGTTTACCCCTCGTAGTGACGACTTAGCTTTTCTCTCCAAATACCTGTGGAGCAACACAGGATAAAAGTGAGTAGTTTGTTGTTGATAACAGTAGTCTGTTATCCTTCAGGAAACTTCCCTGGTGGCTCAGATGGTAAAGCATCTGCCTATAATGCAGGAGACCCAGGTTAAATCCCTGGGTCGGGAAGATCCCCTGGAGAAGGAAATGGCAACCCGTTCCAGTACTCTTGCCTGGAAAATCCCATTGGTGGAGGAACCTGGTAGGCTACAGTCCATGGAGTCGCAAAGAGTTGGACACGACTGAGCAACTTTTCTTCCACTTTTCAGTCTGTTGTTGAGGGTCCTTGGTGTCGGGGGGATCTTCAGAGTCCATGCGGGTATAATTTCCCCACTGATGGTCGCTCGCCGAGCCCTCCAGCCTGCAATGAGTATAGGAGCATTGGAGCACAGAGACCTCCTGGCGGGTGGAGAATGTACGACACGAGTCAGATGGGCTGTGAGTAATGTAACATCAGCGTCAGGAAAGCAGCGCTCACTGGAACATTTCTCCTGGCCTTCCCTCCACAACCACCCAAGGTTTCAACTAATGTGATTTTGGAAGATGCTCTTGTTTCACAGTCCAAAATACTTGGGGAAAAAAAAAGGCATAAAATTGACATGGTGGCTTGCTTTTTCTCCCCGGCCCCTCAGGAGATTCCTCTTTAAAACCTTACATATGTTCCCTTTTATTATTTTACTTGCAAAGAAGGGAATTTGAACCTATGGAATTATAATAATGGCACATCAAGCAAACCCAACTCTGAGAACTATTTCTGTACACACATTAAACTAATTTATACACTGAAAGCCCTGACCAATGGGCTGACAGAGGGGCCTAGAGAAATACTGATCATTCCCACTTCAACTATCCTCTCACTAGAATATTTCTGTTTTCTTGTAGGCAAAATAATTCTGAAAAAAAAAAAATCAACACTATTTCCCAGATCATGTTAGTCAATCACACCTAGTTTTGCTGTCTGTTTCCATCTTTTTAGAAATATTATACAGCTTCAGGAAAACATCTATTTCTGCTTTATTGACTATGCCAAATCCTTTAACTGTATGGATCACAATAAACTGTGGAAGATTCTTAAAGAGATGGGAATACCAGACCACCTGACCTGCCTCTTGAGAAACCTGTATGCAGGTCAGGAAGCAACAGTTAGAACTGGACATGAAACAACAGACTGGTTCCAAATAGGAAAAGGAGTACATCAAGGCTGCATATTGTCACCCTGCTTATTTAACTTCTATGCAGAGTACATCATGAGAAACGCTGGGCTGGAAGAAGCACAAGCTGAAATTAAGATTGCCGGGAGAAATATCAATAACCTCAGATATGCAGATGACACCACCTTTATGGCAGAAAGTGAAGAGGAACTAAAAAGCTTCTTGATGAAAGTGAAAGAGGAGAGTGAAAAAGTTGGCTTAAAGCTCAACATTCAGAAAACGAAGATCATGGCATCCAGTCCCATCACTTCATGGCAAATAGAAGAGGAAACAACAGCTGACTTTATATTTTGGGGCTCCAAAATCACTGCAGATGGTGATTGCAGCCATGAAATTAAAAGATACTTACTCCTTGGAAGGAAAGTTATGACCAACCTAGACAGCATATTAAAAAGCAGAGACATTACTTTGTCAGCAAAGGTCGGTCTAGTCAAGGCTATTGTTTTTCCAGTGGTCACATATGGATGTGAGAGTTGGACTATAAACAAAGCCGAATGCAGAAGAATTGATGCTTTTGAAATGTGGTGTTGAAGAAGACTCTTGAGAGCCCCTTGGACTGCAAGGAGATCCAACCAGCCCATCCTAAAGGAGATCAGTCCTAGGTGTTCATTGGAAGGACTGATGTTGAAGCTGAAACTCCAATACTTTGGCTACCTGATGGGAAGAGCTGACTCATTTGAAAAGACCCTGATTCTGGGAAAGATTGAGGGCAGGAGGAGAAGGAGATGACAGAGGATGAGATGGTTGGATGACATCATCAACTCAATGGACATGGGTTTGGGTGGGCTCTGGGAGTTGGTGATGGACAGGGAGGCCTGGCATGCTGTGGTTTATGGGGTCGCAAAGAGTTGGACACAACTGAGCAACTGAAGTGAACTGAACTGATACAGCTATGAAGTTTGTCAGCATCAAAAAATTGTCCAGTGAGTAAAAAATTGTCTATATCAAGGTTGGATGGCATCATTGATTCAATGGACATGCGTTTGAGCAAACTCCAGGAGATAGTGAAGGACCAGAAAGCCTGGCGTGCTGCAGTCCATGGGGTCACAAAGAGTTGGAGCCAATGAGTGACTAAGCACCAGTGCATGCACCCTTTACATTTTTAGCCCAGTGGGCTTAACTTTGTTCTCCTGATCTAGAGGAGAGTCGCAGGAGCCTGAGTTGGGCATAAGTGTTGGAGAGTCGGGGAGAGGGGCATGGGAGGCAGGCATGGTTGGTCTGCATGGCTGAGGAACAAACCCAACAGCCAAGTGGATGGAGCCTGGTCCCTGCCTGTTAAGGAACCAACTCCATGAGAGGCTCTGCCTGGGATGCTTTGAGTGAAGCTGGACCTGCAGTTACCTAGCACTGGGCTGCAGGGGTAAGAGCAGGGCTCAGATCCCCCCATGAGCCCACATGCAGCACGCACTCACACACACACACACACGAACTCCTCTTCTCCTCCATCTGTTCTATCCACTGCCCTCCACCTCCTCTCCAGAGGACTCCTCTCGCCTTCTGGACATTGCTGCAAAGGAAGGGTGCTGAGCAGGGACAGTGGAGATATGTCAGCCTAGAGCTCAGTGGACAGTGGACGTGCCTTGGTGGTTTTGGCAGAGGGAGGAATTCCGTGGTCGAGAGATTCAGAGAGGGGGCGGGAGGCAGGGTCCAGTGTGGAGGTGAGTGCAGAGGGGTACAAGGAAGGGAGAACAGCAGCAGGAACGAGGGTCATCAGGTCCATCCTCTCAGCCTAATGGCCAAAGAAGGGACCTCCCTCCCGGTAGGCAGAGGCTGTTGGTCCTCCCTTACCTGCTGGATGGCAGCAGGAAGGTCTGGGCTCAAAAACTCTCTACCACATGCTCAGTTCCCTGGCTCCTCTGCAAAATGGTGCAGGAGCTGGAAGGGTTGTGAAGAGATGCCCCCATGCATCCTCCTGCCGCTGGATCCGTGAGACCTGCCTGGAGTCAAGGTCACGGCCCTCGGGGCAGTCAGAGTCTATGCTGGAAACAAGGCCACCAGATCTAAGTCCAGGGATCCTCTGGTGTGCAGAGCAGTTCCTAAAAAGCAGACTCTGAGGACAGCAGGGCTGCTGCTCAGAGAAGTCAAACCACCAGCCCAAGGAACCACAGCAGGTCAGTAGAGACCTGGATCCCACACGTGTTAGAAGTGATGGGCAGTGACTGGGGAGGCTCCCAGGGGACTCAAGGTGAAGAACCCGCCTGCAATGCAGGAGATGTGGATTCGATCCCTGGGTCCAAGAGATTCCCCTGGAGGAGGAAATGGCAACTCAGGCCAGTATTCTTGCCTGGAGCATTCCTTTGACAGAGGAGCCTGGTGGGCTGCAGTCCATGGAGTCGCAAAGAGTCAGACACAACTGATTGACTGAACAATGAGCAACTATCAGATGTGGGAAAATTATTTTTAATTTTGAAAACAATGAAGAGTGCTAAATATAAAACGTAACACAAAAATATAGACTCTAAACACTGACAGGTGGAGAACTGGACAAATATAAGAATGGAGGAATATGGAGGTATAAACAGAGTTTTAGGATGAAAGGAATTTTTAAGTAGTGAGCAAAGGGATGATGTATGTGATAAATTATGTCAGGACAAAAGACCATCAAATTGGGGAAAATGTCACACTCCTGCTTCATGCTGTATTCAATTTTAGGCACAACGAGAGATGAAGTTTTTGCAGTCTCCCAGAAGATTATTATACTAATGTTTTTGAACTTTTTATATTTTTCACTACTTCTTTGTTTGAAGCAGATAGTGACTCTGTCAAATGGCAGTGATAAGATTTCACTTGATTGATTTTTAGCTTCTAGTGTCCTCCCATTTACTGGTCTTTAACTTGAGATTCTTGTCATCATTTAAGAAAATATCTTCCTATTCCAATTCATTAATGTGTTGATAAGGACTTGTAAGGTTTATAATATTTCTTTTTAGTCTCTGTAAAAATCCCCTATAAAACAAATTTGTTGGGCCCTAAGAGTATATCTATTTTTAAGATGTTTGAAATGTATTATCAGATTATCTTCCAGAATCCTTACCTCGCATTTAGAGTCTTGCCAAGGGTACACACCCTCGGCACTGTCTAACTGTGTAACAGTCTTGCATCTAACTGTGTTAGCGTTCTGAAGCATATTAGAAGTTTATATTATGCTGTACATACCCTTCTACCTGCTGGCCCACACAAGATCAAGTGACCATGAAACATACCAGGTATTTTTCCAGGGTTTCTTTAAGCACAAAGAATTCAAATTTAAACTTATTTCCTTTCTTTTGTTCATGAGAGTTAAATGTGTTTGAAATATTTCTGTACATACCTGTAGAGCACTGTCATTATGCTTCCTAACAGCTAGATAGGATTTCATGAATAGAGGCAGCACCAATTATTCAAATAGTAGCCTATTGATGGGCACTTAGCGAGTTTTCAGCACTCTGCTATCACCTTGGTGCTGGGGAGCATAACGCTGTAAATCCATCACTTCACATACCTGCAAACATACCCACAGAAACTCCAAACTGTACAGACCTTGTCTGAGGCTACATGAACCTGCAATGCTCAGAGCAATTGCTGAATTTTCCTTCAAAAGGGTTTTAAAAACAAATAATCCCATCATGCATGTCTGACCGGCCACTGACACAGACTGCCAGCAGTGTTGTGACGTTCCTGGTCTTCGCTGATCGCAGAGGTGATAAACTATACCTTGTGCTTTATCGTATCACTCGTTTCTTACTGTGAGAGATGAACATCTTTTCCTACGGGTAAGAGCCGTTTGCATTTCTTCTCTTGTGCATTTCTTCAACTATTTTTCACTCAGATTTCCATTGTTTTGTTTGCCATTTCATTAAAAATTTTCTTGAGTTCTTTAGGTATGATGGATCTCAGTCCTTTTTGTGATAGGACCTATAAATACAGTTTTCTTGCTTATGATTTTGCTTATATGATTTTTTATGCACAAGGGTTTTTGGTAGTTTATTTTTTGTTTAGTCAACTTTATCATTATCTTCCTATGTGAGTTTTTAATTGTGAGCTGTATTACAATGATCTTTCTGAATGCGTGTGTGTGTGTGCGTGTGTGTGTGTGTGTGTGTGTGCTCTTGGTCATATCTGACTCCTTGCAACCCCATGGACTATAGCCCACCAAGCGCCTCTGTCCATGGAATTTTCCAGGCAAGAATACTGGAGTATATTGCAAGTTCCTTCTTCAGGGGATCTTCCAGACCCAGGGATCGAACCCACTTCTCTTACGCCTCCTGCATTGGCAGGCGGGTTCTTTATCAGTTGAGCCAACCGGGGAAGTCCATCTTCCTGTACAAAGCTATAGTGTCATGTCCCTGTGCTTCTTTTAGTATGTTCGTGCTTTTACTTTTTAAATTCTTTTTCATTTTTTATATGTAAATCTTTGATCATATGTTTAAATCAATGATCAATAGATCATCGATCTCTCTTTAATTATTTTCATCAGACATACATTGAAGTCATTGCTCTGTAACAACCCAGAGGGAAGGGGTAGGAAGGGAGGTGGGAAGTGGGGGTTCAGGAGGGAGGAAAAATATATATATACCCATGGCCAATGCACGCTGATGTATGGGAAAAACCATCACAGTTTTGTAAAGTAATTATCTACCAATTAAAATTAAAAAAATAAAAAAGAAATATGTTGAAGATATTTTTCAAATTTAAAGATATTTTTCCTAGTTATTATTTTAATAACTTTAATGCATTGTAGTTAAAGATGTTGTCTTTTACTATTATTCATTTTGAAACGCATTGAGTTTTATTTTGACCTAATATATGACTACTTGTTATGAATCCTGGAAAGCCTCCATAAGAGAGCAGAGATTGATCTACAGGAGTCAAATGCACTCTGTCTGTGAAGTCTTCTTTAGTCATATTGGGCTAAATGGTGGGTTTTTTCAGTTCCATCGACCGTCTCCTTTCTCTCTTCTCAGTGCTCTGTTCAGATTAGTGCTTGTCCTCACAGACAGAGCTGACGGGAGTGCCTTGACGGGGTGAAACGCAGTGCATGTATGATGGGCAGTAGCCTTGATGACAGAGAAGGCAATGGCACCCCACTCCAGTATCTTGCCTGGAAAATCTCATGGGCGGAGGAGCCTGGTGGGCTGCAGTCCATGGGGTCACTAGGAGTGGGACACGACTGAGCGACTTCCCTTTCACTTTTCACTTTCATGCACTGGAGAAGGAAATGGCAACCCACTCCAGTGTTCTTGCCTGGAGAATCCCAGGGACGGGGGAGCCTGGTGGGCTGCCGTCTATGGGGTCGCACAGAGTCGGACAGACTGAAGCGACTTAGCAGCAGGGGCAGCAGCAGCAGCAGCAGAAGCCTTGATGAAGTGAAGTGCTCAGGATGAAAGGTTCTGCAGGTGGTGCCTGCCTCCCTGGATGGCCCTTGACTCCTTGGATGATGTAACCAGGAAGCCAGGTGACTGGGCTTCTGTAGGTGAATTCTGACCACTTGAAGTCTGACAGAGAGATTCCTCTCTTTTCTTGCGTTACAGGAACTTTCTGAGGTGTAATTTCTCCTTGAAAAATTGAGCCAAGAAACATCCTACACTGAAAGAACACAAATGCTGAAACCCCTAAGAGGCCGGCCTTGAACCATGGCCTATTGTATCGCCCCAAACCTCCCTTTGACTCCCTTCTTTTTCCCTCAGTTTCACAGCCTTGGGCTTGAGACTGTGTCAGCATTTTAATCCATGCTTTACTATGTTTTTTCCTAGGAGACCAGGCAAAGGAAATAGTCATACTTATTTTTTATTCACTTGATTAATGGCTGGAGAGAGATAAAGCAGAGACAGGAGTTAATATATTTTACTCCTATTATGTTTCTATTCCAGCATGTATCTCATAATTTCTTCTTTAAAATGTCACTGATATGTTATTTTGTGCATGAATTCTCACAACATTTCATATCGTTATTCATAAGGTATTTATTGAAACCTACAAACTGTCAGGCCTTGACCTTGGATATAGCAATAAATGAACGTAACTAAAATTCCTGCCCTCAAGTATTTAGATTCTAGTATTTATCCACTGTGGAGTTCAGCATTATAAAATACTATCTTTAGGTCATTTTATGTTTATGGAGTGAATTCCATCTTGTCTGACATTAAGGTCACTGCTTACTTAAGTCTGCTATGTCTATTGATTTAATTTCAACCTTCCTCAATTATTTTTGTTTTAGACGTGTCTTTTTATACAGCATAGAGTAGGATTTGTTATTTTGTTTTGTGATTCTTCCTGAAAATCTTTTGTATAATAGATAAGAGTATATATTCATTGATTAATAAGGCAGATATGCTCGAGCTTGGCTTTCATATAAGCCAAGGTTCAACTTGAGACACAGAACCATTGGGTTATTTACCTTAAAGTATTTATTGCAAGGGAATGACTAATAGAGTTGTGGGGGTCATGAAGTGAGCCCAGAATCTGGGAAGCAGTCCATCAGAAGAGGAAAGCTGGAGCTCTGAACCACAGAGCAAACCTGCTCCCCAGTCTGCCATCCCTCCAAGCACAGACCTAACCAGAAGACAGCAAATGAGCCACTTTTCCACTCAGAGGGTCTTTGTGGAGGAGGGCATTGGACAAGAGGGAGGGAGGCTGGCAGAGCCAAGATCCCCCCATGAAAAATAAAAGAGATGGAGGCAATGGAACACGGACTTTTGTCCCTTAGATCCCCCAGAACCAACCCTTACAAACCTTCCCATGGGGTCAGGTCAGCAATGTGTGCTGACTACCCATGACTTGCCCTCTATCCTGTCTTTACCTACTACCAGTACCAACCCTGCCCTCCACCAAGCAGGAGCCCTTGGAAACTTGTAGCCAGCATCCTTGACGGCTGCTAAAGCCAGTCAATGGAAGTCTGAGACAAGCAGACTCCAGCCACATCTGCAAACTGAGCTAAGGGGTTGAACATAAAGAGATTATGAAAGAAAACAATAACGCAAAGATTGAAAGGCTCTTCAGACAGAGGAAGGAGCAAACAAAGACTAAATACAGGTTGTGTTTTCCTTCAGAAAACTGCATAATCAGTGCAGACTTGAGTAGAAAGGTCCAGAAGCAGCCCTAGGAGAACATGCCCAAATGCAGCTCGTGAAGTTGGTCACTTTTCTCTCCACTGCAGCTGTGACCTGAAAGTTAGACTCTGGCTCTGTGACTTTCGAGGGAAACTTTCAAGCAGAGTTACTGGTCAACAGCTTTTGCCACTGATCCAGCAGCACCCAGGGGTGGTCCTACCAAAGTAGAATTCTTTTATTTAATCAACAGAACCTAAAAACTCCATGCACAATCCATTCATTCATTTACTCATTCTTTTGTAAATTCAGTTCAGTTCAGTTCAGTCGCTCAGTCATGTCTGACTCTTTGAGACCCCATGAATTGCAGCACACCAGACCTCCCTGTCCATCACCATCTCCCAGAGCTTGCTCAAACTCACGTCCATCGAGTCAGTGATGCCATCCAGCCATCTCATCCTCTGTCGTCCCCTTCTCCTCTTGCCCCCAATCCCTCACAGCATCAGGGTCTTTTCCAATGAGTCAACTCTTCGCATGAGGTGGCCAAAGTTTTGGAGTTTCAGCATTAGCATCATTCCTTCCAAAGAACATCCAGGGCTGATCTCCTTTAGAATAGACTGGTTGGATCTCCTTGCAGTTCAAGGGATTCTCAAGAGTCTTCTCCAACACCACAGTTCAAAAGCATCAGTTCTTCGGCACTCAGCTTTCTTCACAGTCCAACTCTCATATCCATACATGACCACTGGAAAAACCATAGCCTTGACTAGATGGACCTTTGTTGGCAAAGTAATGTCTCTGCTTTTGAATATACTATCTAGGTTGGTCATAACTTTTCTTCCAAGGAGTAAGCGTCTTTTAATTTCATGGCTGCAGTCACCATCTGCAGTGATTTTGGAGCCCAGAAAAATAAAGTCTGACACTGTTTGCACTGTTTCCCCATCTATTTGCCATGAAGTGATGGGACCGGATGCCATGATCTTCGTTTTCTGAATGTTGAGCTTTAAGCCAGCTTTTTCACTCTCCTCTTTCACTTTCATCAAGAGGCTTTTCAGTTCCTCTTCACTTTCTGCCATAAGCGTGGTGTCATCTGCATATCTGAGGTTATTGATATTTCTTCTGGCAATCTTGATTCCAGCTTGTGTTTCTTCCACCCCAGCGTTTCTCCTGATGTACTCTGCATAGAAGTTAAATAAGCAGGGTGACAATATACAGCCTTGATGTACTCCTTTTAGCAACAGTTAGAACTGGACATGAAACAACAGACTGGTTCCAAATAGGAAAAGGAGTGTGTCAAGGCTATATATTGTCACCCTGCTTATTTTATGAATTAGTTTCTTCTAAAATACAATTTCACTTCTACGTTTCTAGAGACAGAATCAGGGTCTGGTACAGCTTAGTCATGCTATAAATATATTTTTGAGTAAATGAGTAAACAAATTGAGCAGATTATTATTAAAATGTGTATTGAGATATAGACAATTCAAAAAGATTTCATTCCCAGCTGTCAGGGCATTGTGTGCGGGAGGCAGTCACACCTACTGTATAACACAGCAGGTAAGTACCCTTCCCTAGCAATACTTTTCTCCTCAGTCTCTCCTTTCCCTCTTAAGCTTTCAATTAATGTTAATTTACTGTTGCCTCTAGAAATGATATCAGAGAATTTCCTCATGGTCCAGTGGTTAGGACTCGGTGATTTCATTGCTTAGGGTACAGGTTCAACCCTTGGATGGGGAACTAAGCGCCAACAGCCCATGCAGCCAAAAAGAACAACCAATGTTCAATGTGAAATTATTTTTTTTTTAAAGTAAAGTCTATATCAGAGCAGAAGTGGATCCTAAGTCAATTCAGACGAGTCCGACTCTGCGACACCATGCAGGGTAGCCCACCAGGCTCCTCTGTCCATGGGATTCCCCAGGCAAGAATACTGGAGTGGGTTGCCATTTCCTTCTCCAAAGGATCTTCACGACTCAGGGGTAGGACCCACGTCTCTTCTGTCCCCTGCATTAGCAGGCGGTTCTTTACCACTAGTGCCACCTGGGAAGCCTGTATCAGAACACAGACTGCTTTTGAAATCTCAACCTCTGTTTCAAGTTTTCTACTGAATTCCTCCTCTTGGGAGGCCCTGCAGGCTCATCAGACTAAGTGGGTAAAATCTAATGTGTTCTCTCACCCCATCTCCTAACTAAGCCTAGTTAGTTCTATTTTGTTTAAATCACTCAGATCTTTATCCTTCTCTTCACCCCACAGATATTACCTTAATTCAGCCTCTATTAAGTCAGTTTTACAGCCATACCAACTGCTGATCAGAAGTTTCAGTGCTTTTCTTAGTTATTTAGCTACAGATGGACTAAAATACGTGTTCTTTCTATAAGACCTATTGATCACCCGTGAGGGGCAAGTGAGGGTGACAACCTGAGAGTCTCTCGGGGGCTCTGAGTCTCAGGATGGGGCACTGCATGAGGGCAGGGACTGCTTCTGGAAAACAAAGCTGAGTCCACTTTGGCCTGTCCAGAGTAGGAGGAAGGACTGTCTGGGACCTCAGTGAGGCCAGGCCAGCCGTGTCTACAGTGCAGGCGGGCTTCTGGTTGCATTTTCCACTTCTGTCTCTCTTTGAGCCCCCATCTCATCCTTTCTGCTCTCTGGAGGCCTCTTTACCAGCTGGGAGCATGAGATGCTGGTGGTGACAAGATTTTCTCTTTCAGGGCTGACCTGAGCTTGCAGAGCCTGTCTCTGGTTTCAGTCTCCCCCCACCTCCATCTGCTTCAGAACCACCAAGAAAGAAAGCACAGGGGGGCCCAGGCCTTCTCGGGATGTATTTGAAGTGTGTGCAGAGCCCCTTCTTCTCTGGGGCCTCGCTGCTTTCAGGAGGTAGGTTTGCATCTCAGAGCGCTGTTTCCCTAAGAGGATCGGGGGGCAGCTGGGGGACCAGCCACCTGTGCACAGAACATGTGGCGGGAAGGTCGTGCTCTGCAAGTTTGGCCCCACCTGCCGCCGGGGACCTCAGCGGTCTCCTGGGCAGAACGTGAGGGTGAAACTTGGGCCACCTCTGACAGTGCACTGTGCATCAGATTCAGCTAAAAATGCACTAAACTTTAAGCTTGAGATCCTGCATCCCTTCACGAGAAGCAAGAAGACACCAACATCTCATGCTAAAGTCACACCCAGCCCACTTCCTCCCTGTCCTCCCACGCGAGATCCTCTCGTCCCATATGCCTGCATGCTGCACCTGCCCCCACCCACACCTCAACCAGACCTTACTTCCCAACGGCCGTTAGTCTCTCATACATAGACGGAGGACATGTAAATATATATGTATATAACAAATAAATATCTGTCTTAGGTATCTAATGCATAAATATGTATAATTCATTAAAATAGATATCATATATGCACATATTTTAAGGGAACCGTGAATGGGAGGAAGGAGACCACTTTGAGGTAGGAGATGGCAGATGAATCAACATTACATTTTATACTGACAAACACTCATAAGTGGGCTTCCCAGACAGCTGAGTGGAAAAGAACACCCCTGACGACACAAGAGACGCAGATTCAATCCCTGGGTGGGGAAGATTTCCTGGGGAAGAAACAACAACCCCCTCCAGTATTCTTGCCTGGAGAATCCCATGGACAGAGGAGTCTGGTGGGCTAGAGTCCATAGGGTGGCAAAGAGTTTTACATGACTGAGCACACACACACATACAAACTCACAAGTATATATAAGTATATGCATATTTATACTTTATTTTATTACATCCAGAGTATTTCCATGATCTCTTTGATAATTAAAACATCTTTTGAAGGAAGTGACAGTATTATCCCAATTTTGAAAATAAATAAATCTGCAGTTTCACAGAGCTTAGAATTTGCCCGTGATCACAAAGCCATTCAATGATAAATTGAAGTAAAAATGTAAATCTTATATCTTTTTATGTTTTACATTTTAAAGAGGCCCAAGCCCTCTTTATCCCTCTGACACTATGCTGCATAACATTCAATTCTTTAAATCCTCAAGTTTTCTAAAATTAATCATGAAGTGTCTGGTCGAATATTTTTCAAATCCATTTCTATGGAAGAAATGGGTTACAGTAGGATGAGATTAACCAGGTCACAAAGCCATTCAATGATAAATTGAAGTAAAAATGTAAATCTTATATCTTTTTATGTTTTACATTTTAAAGAGGCCCAAGCCCTCTTTATCCCTCTGACACTATGCTGCATAACATTCAATTCTTTAAATCCTCAAGTTTTCTAAAATTAATCATGAAGTGTCTGGTCGAATATTTTTCAAATCCATTTCTATGGAAGAAATGGGTTACAGTAGGATGAGATTAACCAGGACCGAAGGACTGTTAAACCTCAGTCCAGACTGAAAATATCAGTTCTCTTCTACAAGCCCGGTTGTGGCAAATATTTTCCAATGTAGAACACGCCCCAAAACTCATTGACTGGACATTAAAACTCCAGAAATTCCTATGTTATCTACTATCAGTGGTCTTGTCAGCAAAAAAAAAAAAAAAAAAAATACTATTGTCATTCTAAGATGATACATTTTTAGCCAGAAGGAAATATGTATCAGAGCCTCATTATTCACAGACTGTATTTGTGAACTCGCCTAGTAGCTGAAGCGCATTTGTAGCCCAGTGCCCCTGGTGTTCTCATGGTTGTTTGAGGGCGTGTGGAAGGCTCTGAAGGGCCTTGGAGTCGGTCCACATGACGTTCCCCTCTGAAGTCAAGTACAGCAAGCCTCTGCTTTCTTGTCTCAGCTCTCACCCTGTAAACAAGAGCCCTTTTCATGGTCTATTTTATGACCTGTTTTTCACATTTTTGTGCTTTTTGTTGATGAGTGTGCCGCTTAACGTGGTCCACAGCAACACCAAAGTGCTATCTGGTGCTCCTGACTGCGGGACGACCGTGACGTGCTTTATGGAGAAAACAAGCATATTAGGTCAGCTTCAATCCACTGTGAGGGAAGGTGCTGTTTAGTTAAATGTTAATGAATAAAAAACTTGTATCAAATAAGGCTTCTTATGGGCTTCCCTGGTGGCTCAGAGGGTAAAGGAGCTGCCTGAAATGCAGGAGACATGGGTTCCATCCCTCGGTCGGGAAGTTCCCCTAGAGAAGGAAATGGGAGTTCACTCCAGTATTCTTCCCGAACAGTTCGATGGACAGAGGAGCCTGGCGGGCTACAGTCCATGGGGTTGCCTACTCGGACAGGACTGAGCAACTAACACTTTCACTTTCTTTTCAAGGTTTATTTAAACAGAAGCACACGCACAATAACATTATATACTGACCAGTTAACAAAAATGTGCCTAGAGGTTTTTAGGACCCTAATCCTGCATTTTCCCCAGAAGCAGTGGCCCCATGTTCACTAATTCAGCCTTGGAGACAACTTTGTAGATTGTAATTATTACAAATCATGAGAACCAACTACGAGTCATTCTGTGTTTTTGTTTTTGTTTTTTTTTTCAGTCTGTGTTTCTTTATCATGAGCTATTTCTGAGAAGCAGTATAACAGATGTTTAATAAAATCTGAGTTTTGTTATTTCCATTTAATGTTTTCAAAACTGAAAGACTAACTCCATGAGCGTCCAGTGGCAACTCAGTGGCCTTATAAGCATGTATAAGTTCCCTGTAGGCTCTATGTAGGTGGACATGCCGGATTTCATCACTGTTCCCTGTGCTGAATCTCCCTGTGAGGGCAGCAAACTCTAACAAGGAATCACACAATAAATAAAAGGAATGAAGCTGTGCTAAGACTCCAAAGAAAGAACAAGAAGAGGTGGAAATCACTGAGAAAGGGCTACTTCGAGCATGAGCTGTGGGAGAAGGCCCCTGAAGTTAAGCTATCAGTTGACCAGGCAAGAATGACGAGAGATCAGGCAGTCACCTGTGAGGCGAGGGGGACTGTTTCAAGCAGGGAAAACTGGCCAAGTGCAAATGTCGTGAGGCTAGAAAGAAACGCAGCCGGTTCAAGTGAGTGAATGTCTCCAGGAAGGCAAAAACAGAGACCCATGTGTGAACGTCTGAGACCTCTCAGTGTTCCTGGATATAGGTACTAATGCGTGTTCAACTGATGTGCCCACACTTTATCATAAATGTTATATTTCCCTTTATTTGCCTACACCGCAGAGGAAAGTACCGCTCCAGTGCACGCACCAAGAATTTGAAAAGCTCACCTTCCTGTCACACACAGAGGTCTGCTCAGGGACAGCCAGAGTGTGGGCGCTGCCTCTATGCTGTGGGTGTTCCCAGCATTTAGAGACAGTATTTGGGAAAATGTGCTTTTATTTGTGGCTGATACAAAGGCCCTCCAGCTTTCTGAATAGTTTTGTAATCTTACTCTTCTTTTCTTTGATATTAATTCTCTTTGAATCATAGAAAGAAAAAAAAAATCACTTTAGTATAATCTTTTCAGTTGATCAGTTAGCTCTATTTCTGTTACAGTAGTGTCTGCCTTACTGAACTATTTGATGAAATAAGAAGCTGCCAGACACCAAGCAACACAGCCCAGGGCCCATAACTCTGTGTGTATTTGTGTGTATGTGAGAGCTGCTACTTTACTAGGCTTATTGTGGGTCAGGCATTGTAGTAATCGCCTTTATACATTCTGTCTAACCTATACATGTACCTTTGAATATACATTGTGTACCTGTATAATAATAGCATGTCTAATTTATACGAAATTTTGTTACCCACATTCCAGAAACTGAGGTTTATTTAGTAACAAACTTGACAAATGGTAAATGGCTAAGAAGATTTGGCAATAAAACCCCTTACCGTGCTCTATCCCTCTTAAGATGCACTCCCTTGCACTGACAAATAGATACTGTTGATCACAATAAACAAGTATCCATCTATTGATATTCTAGGAAGAGTTTGGGGTATTATTATAGTACAATCTTAGCACAAGCTGAGTTGTCTAAAGCGACAGAAATTTATTCTCTCACATTCTCAAGGCCAGATGGTGTTGTCAGGACTCTACTTCCTCCAAAGTCTTTAGGGAAAATTCTCTTCCTTTATGTCCTCCAGCTCCCCTTGGCCACATTGCTCCAATTTCTGCCTCTGTGGTCACGTGGCCTCTTTCTCTTGGGTCTGTGTGTCTTCTGTGCTGTTCTTAAAATGATGCCTGCCATTGGCTTTAGGGACAACCCAGGTAATCCAGGATGATTCCACCTTAACTGCTTTCCATTTTTAAAGACCCTTCTTCCAAACAAGGTCACATTTCCATTTTTCAAGGACAAGGAATGGACCATGATTCAACCCACTAGATTTTTAGATGTTTTTCAACCTTTTAAAAATTCCTTCCATTTTTATTGGTCTATTCAGGTTAATTGCCTTCTCAAAGCTATATTATCTTAGAAAACCAATTTCTAGTTTTTCAGAAATATTAAAACAAGATACTCACACACACATAACATTTCTTGCAATTGGTTTATTGTCCTCAGAACATAAGCCCCATATTCCTGTAAGCCTTATTTTTTTTTTTCTTTTTATTAGTTTACTGGTTAAATATATAGATTTCATATTAGAAGTTTTTGTGACTTTTCTATTCTATATTGTATTCTTTTTTGACATTTCTTAAACTGCCTTTTCATAAAATACTAAATTTTAAGGTGATTTTCTCATTTAGGGTTAGTAAATGAGCAAGCCTCTTGATGAAAGTGAGAGAGGAGAGTGAAAAAGTTGGCTTAAAGCTCAACATTCAGAAAACAAAGATCATGGCATCTGGTCCCATCACTTCATGGGAAATAGATGGGGAAACAGTGGAAACAGTGTCAGACTTTATTTTGGGGGGTTCCAAAATCACTGCAGATGGTGATTGCAGCCATGAAATTAAAGACGCTTACTCCTTGGAAGGAAAGTTATGACCAACCTAGATATCATATTCAAAAGCAGAGACATTACTTTGCCAACAAAGGTCCATCTAGTCAAGGCTATGGTTTTTCCAGTGGTCATGTATGGATGTTAGAGTTGGACTGTGAAGAAAGCTGAGCACCGAAGAACTGATGCTTTTGAACTGTGGTGTTGGAGAAGACTCTTGAGAGTCCCTTGAACTGCAAGGAGATCCAACCAGTCCATTCTAAAGGAGATCAGCCCTGGATGTTCTTTGGAAGGAATAATGCTAAAGCTGAAACTCCAATACTTTGGCCACCTCATGCAAAGAGCTGACTCATTGGAAAACACTCTCATGCTGAGAGGGACTGGGGGCAAGAGGAAAAGGGGACGACAGAGGATGAGATGGCTGGATGGCATCACTGACTCAATGGATGTGAGTCTGAGTGAACTCCGGGAGGTGGTGATGGACAGGGAGGCCTGGCGTGCTGCGATTCATGGGATGGCAAAGAGCTGGACATGACTGAGCAACTGAACTGAACTGTACTGAACTGAACTGAAATGAGCAAGGAATACCATTCCTCTATAATTTTTCTATATTTCTCAGTTAAATTTAACTGTAAAAAATTAATACTCTTTAAAATTTAATTGGCAAGAAATGAAATTTGTTTTCTGAGCCCCAGTCCAGCCCCATGCAGTCACAGGAACGTTCATCTCTGCCTTAACCTTCTCACCTCCTCATCCACCAGGGGCATTGCTAACATCTCCATTTAATAATTTCCGGTAACAATCCAGAACTCCATTAGCATAATAAGCACTTCCTATCTGCCCTGAAGGATCTTTGCATCATTGGCTAAGAAGCAGTTTCTGTACCAGAAAGTCTACAGGAATAATTAGAATGGACGTGTGCGCCCCTCAGTGTGATGTTCTTCCTGCCATGGGGTATCATTAACAGGTGGTTCAAACTTGGCTGTTGTCACCTCTGCACAAACTAGATCCTAAGTCTCTGAATTTTGGATAAGAGGCCCTATGTCGAGGGTTTCCCAGGTGGCAAAGGGGTAAACAATCTGTGGCCAGTGAAGACGATGCAAGAGAGGTAGGTTCAGTTCTTAGTTGGGAAGACCCCTAGAGAAGGAAATGGCTACACACTCCCGAATCCTTGCCTGGAAAATCCCAAGGTCAGAGAAGCCTGGTGGACTACCATCCATGGGTTCCAAAGTATCAGACATGACTGAGCAACTGAGCACATTATTCTTCATGTAGCTATCACCTAAGAATTTGAGCTCAAAACCACTTCTTCTGAGCATCATCCCCTGATGTCTGTTTTCTATGCTCCCCCCGAATTCCAGTCATTTTATTTGTCTGTATTATGCATCTGTTAGTGTAAACATTTAATTAGTATCTTTCATTCCATAGGAGTTCCATAAAGTGTGGACAATATCTGGTTTTGGTCTCTGTTCAACTCAAACCTGACCCATAATAAGAATGTAATAAATATTGATTAAATTATTATACTCCAGTAGGAGCATCTGATTTTTAAAAGATGTGTCAGGGATTTTTTTTTTTTTCATCACTTGGTGTCACTGAGTCATATCAAACAGCCCTGCACATATATGTTATAAAATACTGAAAGTGGGACTAGCGGGTTGGGGAAAGTTGGGGGGCGGTGTTGGGAGTCAGTTTCATATTGTTTCTGAGATAGATACTGGAAAAATACATGGTAGAATGAAATTTAGAGACAACTCGACTCATCAGATCTCATCACTATGTAACAGTGTTCCTCTCTAAGCTTCAGTTACTTCCTCTATAAAATGGAGCTAATAGCATAAGAATTAAATGACCAGCAACACTGACTGGTATCTAATAGGAATATAGTTAGTACAGACATTACGATTACTAAAGTTCTGGGAAAGGCTGAATTAGACCCACGATCCCTTATCTTCAGCACAATACACATTCTTGTGCTCAGTTGCTTCTGAATAAAAGATTCACTTCTTTTCACCCTTGTATCTAAAGCTTAACTTACTCTTAGCCTCAGATACAGTAAATGGGAAATCTTGTCTTTAAAATGTAACCTATAGATCTCTTCACTTTTATTTAAAACTGAAACTTTTGCTTTTGATTTCTCCTTCTCAGTAAGTGGTTTCTTTAAAAATATCTACTCTTCCTTTTAAGCCTAACACTTAGCCTTTTTATCTATCCAAAACGTGCTGTGACTTTTGCCCTCTCTGAAGAGTGTATTCGATATAAAACCTGTCTTATTTAGGAAAATCAAGTGCATTCATTATAAATTCTGGGTTTGACGGCTTCAAAACAGCTTCTTTAACATATATGCAAAAGATTTTTATCTTTCAGTTGTAGACTTGATTTAGAATATACGTGAAATAACGCCTAAGAGGTATTGCTACTCAAAATACTCTTCTCAGATTTTTTTCTTTTCTTTTGGTACAGAAAGTAGTGAACTACAATTTAAAGTAAAAAGTTAATTTAAGAAATTCTAGCATCATTTTGAAAGTCAGCTGGCCTACTGTTAGCACTATTGCAAGAGCTGGTCTAAATTATTTAAGACGAATGCAGAATAATCCATCATTTTTAATAATCATATACTCCCCTATGAGAAAAATGAACCAACCCTCTAAACATTCACACCTAAAATTGTCCATATACTTCAAATAAACAGACGCACAGTCATTAGACAATGACTCACATGGTTAAAAGATATGTCCAACTGGGAAGACAGAGGTGAAAACATGTGCACTCAATAATACATGAAGAACTGGTTTCATGCTTGGAATGTGAAGGAGCTGCCGTCCTGTGGGTGTCAATAAATTCCTACCTGGGCTGAGCTAAGCCTCAGCATGTGTGACCTGAAGCCCTAATGTGTGCATAGCACATAGTCCTGTTGGCTGGAAGCCCACATCCGCCTCCTGAATGTCCCTGAGTGACCAGTGCACAGAACCTGTTTAAGTTTGGGCAGATGTGAGAGAAGGTTAGCAAGGGAGGACAGCTACAGGCATCTGTTAGTCAGAGAGCCACATGAGCTGGGAAGGACAGAGGGTAGTCAAGCAGGACCCTGACCCAGGAGCCAGCATAAGGGCTGGGATAGACATCCCGTGATGTGCACAGTAAACCTGTGGGACAGACACCAAGCAGGGGAGGCGGAGGGGCCGGGCTTGTCCCAACACAGAATGTGTTTGTCCAGGTTAGATCCCACAGCTGGGATCACTGAGGTCTCCTGGGACAAAAATGGAAGTGTGTGTCAGGACGAAGGACAGCATCTCAGGTAAGGGAGGCAGGTGTGTGGCTCACAGCCCAGTGGTGCCCCATGAATGTGTCTGAAACTCACACAGACCTGAGATGGGAATGCAAGGGGTGACATTCACGTGCTGAGTTGGATGTTGTACTCAAAACAAAGGGGCAAAAGGAAAACGTCCTGTGTCAGGCCAGTACCCAGGTCCAAGTCATGCCTGAGAGGGAGTAGCCATGGGACCATCAAAGCCCAGCAGAACCTCAGCCATGACTGGAGAATGTACCAATGAAGCAGGAGACAGCTGGTACCTGATGCAGGACAAGGACCATGGTCCAGGAGAAGCTCAAGCAGAGGGAGGAAACACGGTCTGTTGTCAGAGGCCAGAGCTGATTCAACAGTGGAATTTCAGGAATGCTGGAGTCAATAAGGAGACTGAAAGAGAAACACAGAGGCTTTAATAATTGCAGAAGAAAATATTTGGAGAAATATACATGCCACTCTCACACATTTCTTAGCAATATTTTTAGATGTTCTTCAAGGGGAAAGAGTTTCATGAGCGGTGGTTCCAACCTTTGTTCCCCCCACATTCAGGAAATGAACAGCATAAGGTCCCCATCAACCGTCTGATTACTTTTCTCAGTGGAGTTGAAGGTCCTAGTCCTCACCTAAGTGTGTCTAGCATGAGTGATCAGTATTCTATTTTGCTGAAACAAGACAATACATATTTCCTATATCTGCTTCCTTAGATAATACTAAGTGTTTGCTATGGTCTGAGGTTGTAAACAGCCATGTGGATCTAGGTCAATATTTCTCTCAGTCATCTGCAAGGCTGGAGTTGGAAATTCCTGACTCCCACCCCAGACATAATGGGTTAGAATCTATCTAGGTGGGTCTGCAATTAACCACAATCCCCAGGTGATTTTATATATTGGGTTTGGGAATTTCTGAGTATGATAATTATATGATATTAGGATATAGATTGTAAACACTCTAGTGATAACATGATATAGTATCAAATAATAGCAATATTTTCTGTATGTTTCATAACATGATATTTTCTATATATTTAACTCTGGTTAAAACAAGAGTCAGGGCCAGAAACTCCTACTTCTTGAGTACAGGAATGGATCTGCATCTCAGCAAACTTGCATCCTTTCCAGAGCACCAGGTAAGGATGCTTGGCTCTAGAAGAATAAGAGCTCTTCTCTGACTCCAACATCAGGGAGAAGGAGGGAAGACAGAAACCTACAAGCTTGAGAATGTTCACTGAGCCCTATTTCTAGGTGAAGAACAGTAGCCCAGAGGATTTTAAAATTCCATTATTGGAGGAATGACACCTTTACTTCCTGTTGGCTGTCTCCGTCTCCCTTAAATTGACTTTCTTTCATCATGGAGAGGTGAGAAGTCAAGTCCAATGTTGGGAGTACACTTGGGGAAAAACAGAGTCTGTCTTGACCTTATGTCTACTGAAGCAAAAAAGAAATCTTTCCATGCCACTGTAGCTCAGTAGGTGTTTGAAGCCTCATCCGATCATAAAACTTGTTGTTTTTTTTTTTGGTGCCAGATCAGATGGACCAGTGGAGGGGGCCCACAGAACTGAGGCTAGGACCCCATATCCTTATCTTTCCACTGAGCTGTGTTCATTGTGAGCGCACTCTTAGAGGTTGGTGTGGAGGGACACAGGAGGAAGCCTGACACCTGTGTAACCTCAGCCTGACTCAGTGAGCGGACCTGACATGACTCGTGACTTCCAACAACAGGCACCTTCAAACTGTGAGCTCATAGGATGCCAGGGTCACTGACAATCACTGCTAGGGTTTCATAGCTTGGAGAAGATAATTGCTGTACACCGTGCCCATTGAGCGGACAAATTTGCTGGCAGACAAGGAATGGCATATAGACCTTGGACTTGATTATACCTATAATGTTATTTTTTTCTTGTTAATTATAGTAGTCTTCACTGAGCCACACGTGGCACTTGTGTTATTATCCTGCAGGGCCCTCTGAGTCACCTTCCAGGACAAGGCCCTCTCACTGTGCAGACCCCCCGTGAGGGGAGTGCTCTGTGCATCCAGCCGCCCGTTCTCGCCAAGCACCAGCAGGGAGGTTCCATGCAAAGCTTGTTCAGTTTGTTAAACCAGGACAGTTCAGACTGTGGTAGAGGGCAGCAGGTGTTTTCGAGACAAAGAAAAGATAATGGTCAAGCGTGGACGTTCCCATGCATTACCTTCAATGCAACTAGACAGGGTAGCAAAGATTGATCTCTCTCTTTCTCCTTGTGTGAATGCACACACACACACACACACACACACACACACACACGAAGCAATATTAAAGACCACACCTAAGAAGCAATATTAAAATTTCTAGACAGCCTTATACTAATTTCTGCCACATGCTCTGAAGCTTAAGGTCATCATATTCATCAGGAGGAGAAGGGGACGACAGAGGATGAGATGGTTGGATGGCATCACTGACTCAATAGACATGAGTTTGAGCAATCTCCAGGAGTTGGTGATGGATAGGGAAGCCTGGCGTGCTGCAGTCCATGGGATTGCAAAGAGTTGGACCCAACTGAGTGACTAAACTGAACTTATCCCATAGATATTTCATTCCCTTTCTCTTCCATATAATTTCAGCAGGTATATTTTCTGTACACCTATATGCATTTCTATCTTTAAATTCCCTCAACAGTCCTGTGTATGTGTGTGTGTTTGTGTGCTCACTGAGTCGTGTCTTCATGTCTGACTCTTTGTGTACCCATGAGCTGTGAAACCGCAAAGCTCATCTGTCCATAGGATTCTCCAGGCAAGAATACTGGAGTGGGTTGCCATGCCCTCCTCCAGGGGATCTTCCTGACCTAGGGTCCCAACCTGCCTCAGATTTGGCAGGTGGATTCTTCACCACTGAGCCACCTGAGAAACTCTCAGCAATCCTGAGAGACGGGCATTATTCTTCCCATTTTAAAGAGTCAAAAAAAGGCTTCATGACATCCCTAAATTTGCATAGTGCATAGATGACCATCCTACCATTCAAATTTGGTGCTTTTCCACTTTACCACAGCTGCCTGTCACAGAAAATTTCTGTACCCTCTATTTTAAAATTTCTGTGCCCATGACACTCTATAAAACCCATGCAAATGCAGGTTTCCACGAAGACAAATGTCTCCAACCCAACAATCCTACCCTCTCCAAACAGCTCCTTTGAAAACGCACATCCCTCCTTAGCAAGAATGATGGGTTTGCAGCCTTAGCATCTGCATTTTCCCCTGCATATGTCCAGCTTCACCTGTAAATCTTCAAACACATCTGACCCTAAGAGTAAAGACACCTCCCTCACCTAGAGAAGTCACAGGCTTGAGTGGGCACCAACATGATCCCTGACCTTATGTCTGGGCTGGCCACATTATTTATTATCTAGAATAGGGCTCCAGAGAATGAAGAGTCTCTATAAATCTTAGTGCTAGGACAACAGGTAAAAACAGTAATGTTCATGGTCAGGTAGGAAAACAGGGTCATCGTCCTCATAGACTTAGTCCTCTCTTCAACATCACTTTAGCCTCAGCCATGGCTTTAGAGCCTTCAAAGAGAGGATCAGCACCTTCTGGTGATCGTCCCTCATGTTTTCCCGTTGTCCACCAAAAAGTAAGATGAGGGTGGTTTAGCTGCTAAATCGCGTCCGACTCTTATGACTCCACACACTGTAGCCCACCAGTCTCCTCTGTCCATAGGATTTCCCATGCAAAAATACCAGAGTGGGTTACCATTTCCTTCTCCAGGGGATCTTCCTGACCCAGGGATGGAACCTGGGTCTCCTGCCTTGCAGGCAGATTCTTTACTGACTGAGCTAAGACTAAACTTCAAGTGGTGTTGATCTAAGGACATAAGACATGTCTACTGATCCAGTCAAAATTCATATATGTGTCCATACATGTATATACACACACACACACACACACACACACACACACACTTGATTTTTCAAATCACCTTCAAGTTTAAGAAAAGTGCTCTATATGTGGCAGTTGGTTTGTATTTAAAAGTCATCAATAAAACATAAATGGTCAGGGAGACAATTTTAGGTTTTGTCCATTGAGGAAATCACATATAGCTTTGGGATTCCAAGACCTCCCGTTGGAGTTAAAGTCTTAGTCATGCTCTGAGGGCACCTTTAAAGACTCCAGATGCCCTGTGTCAGGGACACATTGGGAAAGATTTCCTTGTACACCATTTGTGATTTTGTCTTTGAATATAGGAATAAATGGCCCAAGCCCAAATATCAGTGATTTCTTTGAAAGATTCCATTTTCAAAAAATGCATTGACTTATTAGAAAGAGTTTTGGCAGTGATGTAACAAGAGTAAACTTTTTTATATACATTGCATGGAGAAAACCAAAATGAATATAATTAGCTTTGTCAGTTCAAAAACATATTTCAACAAAATCAAGTTGAAATGTTTTTCCATAATATTTAAAAAGAGTGTGATACTAGCACAGGAATGGAAAATAGGCTAGTTCCCAAGATAGAGTCCAGATAGACTCCATAAGTTTTAGTATGTGATCGTCTGTGAGAAAAGAAGGAGTCTATAAATGATGTTTAGAAAGGATAGGTTTCAATTTGGAAAAAAAGTTGAGTTACATTCCTCTCCCCGATTTTCCCCATCTCCTTCTGGTCCTGCCTTTAGTAAATAGTGATGTGGGCGCTCACTGTTCTGATAGAATCTGCTCATGCTCTGAAGAGGTTCTCAGGGCAAGCCAAGGGTGTGGAATTCATCCTGAGTGACCCCTCCTGAGTGTCCTCCAGGACACTCAGCCCTTCCTCTGCCTGGAGTGAGGAGCGCATGGTGCCCACACAAAGACAGCGAGGTTCAGGACTTCTAAGTGAAAGGACATTAACGAGTCTGCTTTGGTTCCTTTCTTTCCATGACACTTGTTGACTTAAAAATAAAATTGCACAATGTGAGAGTTGTGAGTTCAGTTTTATTTGGGGGCAAAATGAGGACTGCAGCCCTAGAGATAGTGCTTCAGAGAGCTCTGAGAAACTACAACAGGAGGTGCAGGGTCAGGGGAGCCAAGTTTTGCAACAAAAGGCAGGTAGTCTGAACATCACAAGATTCTTGTTAATTAAAGGAAAACCAGATATCTCAACTTGACGAATTTAGTGCTTTTCTAAGTATCAATTCAGTTCAGTTCAGCCGCTCAGTCATGTCTGATTCTTTGTGACCCCATGGACTGCAGCACGCCAGGCTTCCCTGTCCATCACCAACTCCTGGAGCTTACTCAAATTCATGCCCATAGAGTCAGTGATGCCATCCAACTATCTCGTCATCTGTCGTCCCCTTCTCCTCCTGCCTTCAATCTTTCCCAACATCAGGGTCTTTTCCAGTAAGTCAGTTCTTCTCATCAGGTGGCCAAAGTACTGGAGCTTCAGCTTCAGCATCAGTCCTTCCAATGAATGTTCAGGACTGATTTCCTTTAGGATGGACTGATTGGATCTCCTTGCAGTCCAAGGGATTCTCAAGAGTATTCTCCAACACCACAGTTCAAAAGCATCAGTTCTTCGATGCTCAACTTTCTTTGTGGTCCAGTTCTCATATCCATACATGACTACTGGAAGAACATAGCTTTTACTATAGGACTTCTGTCAGCAAAGTAATGTCTCTGCTTTTTAAAACACTGTCTAGATTGGTCATAGCTTTTCTTCCAAGCAACAAGTGTCTTTTAATCCATGGCTGCAGTCACCATCTGCATTGATTTTGGAGCCCCCCAAAAAATAAAGTCTGTCACTGTTTCCATTGTTTCCCCATCCATTTGCATGAAGTGATGGGATCAGATGCCATGATCTTAATGTTGATTTAAACCAGTTTTTTCACTCTCTTCTTTCACTTTCATCAAGAGACTCTTTATTTCCTCTTCTGTGTATAGGAAGATGAAAGAGTCTGGGCTCACTGAAATCATTCCTGTGCACCTCAGCTACCTGGTGTCAGGATCCTGAGTTTTCACATCCTGAATTTCCTCAGGGCTCATCCTAGTCAGTGGCTGCAGTCTGATGGCTGCTAGAGAGAAGCTATTCTTTCTTTCCTGAGTTCCCTCAAAGCTCACCAGCTCACTACTAGTGGTAGCTGCAATCACTGACGACTCTGATATCCTTTGCTTACTGATATGGCAGGAAACATTCCATTCCTCCCACTCATAACCTAAACATCAACAATCCTCATAGCTCTATGATGTTTATCCAGAATACAACCACATTTATCAACCCTGTTGCTTCTACTCAGATTTAAATCTCCATCACCTGGACCCTGGCAACAGCCTCCTGGCCAGTCTCCCCACTGCTGCCCTTCCCTTCATTGATTCCTTTCATCCAGTCAAGGACTCCCAGATTCAGAAGCTTTTCTTCACTTCCTATCTCACTCAAGCACCAGAGACCATCCTTAGAATGGCTATAGGCTCTTTCAGACAAGTCCCCACCCCACCATGAGCTTTCTCTCTCACCTCATCTCCGGAGTCTCCTCCTCACTCTAGTCCAGCCCCACTGGCCTCTGGCTGTGTCTTGAACATCTCAGGAGCACCCTTGGAGACTGGGGCTTTTGTACCTGTTTTTTGCTCCAACCTTTTAGCAAGAATGGCTCTCACATACCCCTCCACATCAGACCTCTTCTCTAACAGTGTGTGTGTAAGTGATCTGTGCACTTATTTTTGTCATTAGTTAAAACCATTCCCTCCTGTCCCCCAAAAGATGCATAGAAGTCTTGTATACAGTTTCACAGACTTCAGAGGACCCTGGAAACTGATGCATGTATCTTCAAAGTTTCAAACTGCTGCAGTAAAGCATTAGGTAGTCATAAAGATATCTATACTCACAGAAACACATACAGGTTTTCTGCAAGGCTGCCTGAAACCTTGTCCAAAATTATACTACTCTCACCTTCATAATGAAAGTCCACAGGAAAAATCTCACTTACTCCCCAGAAATTCTTCAGAGGCAACTTTTCTGAAATACTTGTATCAATAGCATCTCCATGATGAGGTAATGTTTCTCAGTATAAACCTACCTTGTTTCCAAAGAAATTGTCTTTTTTAGTAGCCCTCTGTGGCTGAGCCAATGCTAAGACCATTGGGGAAACCTATTACCTGGTGCTAATGGGGCTTGAAAAAGAAGCCAGCGCTGTTACTAATACCCTCATTCTGGACTCAGAGATAAGAGCCCTTTCTATGCAGAGCTTTGTTAGAAGTGAAATTGTGCATCCTGGCTGCAGATAAGGTGTCCCTGGTTGTTGAAAGCATTCCGGGCTTCCGTTGAACATGTTATGAATGGGACAGTCTGCGCTGCAAACTCTGAGAAGTTGTTTATCACCCTCTTCCCCGACTCTCACTCACCCCTGGTTTTATTCCTATCTCCCCAGCCCTAAAACCACCTTGGTGATAACTCTCCTGCACCCTCATAAGTGCAGCCTGTAGGATGGGACCCTCAGGGTAAAGGTGTTCCCCGCAGTGCCAATAAGTCAAGGCTCCCTCCCCGGGGTCGTGCAGGAGAGTCAGGTCTGATCTCTGCAGGATGTCCTCCAGAAGGGCCTTGCTGTGAAATGAGCAGCACCCAGACCAGAAAAGGGGACTTCCGGTGGTGCTAGTGGTAGAGAAGCCACCTCCAAATGCAGGAGATTTAAGAGACGTGGATTCCATCCCTGGGTCAGGAAGATTCCCTGGATGAGGGCACGGCAATCCACTCAGGTATTCTTGCTAGAATACCACAGACAGAGGAGCCTGGTGGGCTACAGTCCATGGGGTCACAAAGAGTTGGACAAGACTGAAGTGACTGAGTATGAATGTACGGAGACCAGAAAAAAAAGTGACCGTGAACTAAAATTCTACCTGACAACACATGACATCAGTCAGTTCAGTTCAGTCGCTCAGTCGTGTCCGACTCTTTGCGACCCCATGGACTGCAGCATGCCAGGCCTCCCTGTCCATCACCAACTGCCGGAGTTTACCCAAACTCATGTCCATTGAGTCAGTAATGCCATCCAACCATCTCATCCTCTGTAGTCCCCTTCTCTTCCCGCCTTCAATCTTTCTCAGCATCAGGGTTTTTACACATAACATAGCAGATGTAATTAAGCAAATTAAACTGGATCCCTTGGTGGGATCCGGGTTGACTTTAGGAGTTAGTTTGTCATAAGAACAATATTCCCAAGGAGCAATTCTGTCCAAATGCATTCTGATTTTTTGGCTCCTACACTCCATCCTGCCCCACAACCACTGTCCTCCCAGCCTGTCTCCTGTCCCCTGTTTACAACCTTTCAAAAGTACCCACTGCTCAGCTCTAAGTGTCAGCTTCGCTCAGTGTCTCACAGCACAGATTGCCGGCAGACAGCCACAAGGTGGCCGTGCAGGGCCGGGGTCCATGGTGACCCAGACTCCCTGCAGAGGTCCCTTCCCCTTCCTCTGGGTCTTTCGCTGGTGTGTCTGCAGCCCGAACTTTACTATAGCCCTTCTCCTACTGCTCTGTGTTCACTTTTTACAGCCTCCACACACACCATTAGATGGAGAATGTCAAGGTTAGAGGCCACCATTTTACCCACAGGATCTACCTTTCCCATCACAGTTTCTCAGTGATTGTTTATTGTGGGGATGGATGCATATTCAGTTAAGTAAACACAAGGAGGGAACAAGTATAAAAAGCTTGATGGCATTCTTCAGTCACTGCCGTCAAGCAGCCTCTGCCAGGTCTGTTACCTATAAATATTTTAGGTGATTAAGAGTCAGCTGTTTGAAAAGGCCAAGGTTTCGAAACCAAACCTGCCAGCTGACGTCTTCGTCTTCTCTCCAGCCATCCCAAGGCCCTGGGCCCTCTCCTCGGCAGCTAAGGGCTGCTCCTTCGTGGCCATGCTGTGGGGTCTTCAGAGGCCTCTGCACATCCAGGTCCACCGGGAGGACTGGCAGCCTGGGCTGATCTCAGGACAACTCTCTCTGCCACCTGTCCCCCTGAAGCCCTCAGGAGGCTGGGAGCTGCCCTCCAGTGGGGGACTGTGTCTGTGAAGGGAGCTGGTCACAGACTGTGTCGGTTTCCTGGTGGCAACACTCAGCTTCTGCCATGTCAGGACTGTGAGGACGGGCCGCCCTCTCCTCCCAGCAATCCTGCCTTGTGTGTCTGTAGACTCAGTCCCATCCATGCCTGCAAATCCTGCAAGCATGGCGCAGAGGACAGGCAGGCCTCATTCTCCCGACTGGACGTGCGTATTACAGAGGGCACAGCTCTTGCCTTTAAAGTGCTTCCCCTCTGCTGGAGCGCCAGGAGTTACACCGGCAGTCATAGTACACTGGGATGCATAGAATAATGGATATAATAAATAGGAAGTGCTTTGGGAGATCACAGAGGAGCGCCTAACCATGATGGGGGTCTTGTCAGGACACTCTGGCTGCCAATGTCTAGAGATACTTTGTACAGAGTGGCAACAACCACTTGCACCAACCCTAACCTCCAACTACACCCTCCCTTTCTCCTCAGCCTCCCTGGGGACCCCAAACCTCCCCAAACCCAACAACTAAAGCTACATTCCCAGAGGTGGGCCCTGGGGAAGTCCACACCAGCGTCAAGGATGTGGCCTCTCCAGATTACTCGGTTCCCGTGCCTAAGTGGCTGTGAAAGATTTTGGATGTCACCCTTGTCCCTAACACTCTCTGAGAGGTTAAGGAGTGTGCTAGTTTTCTATTCCCACAGATCCAGCTGTTTAAACAACTCATGTGCAGTCTCACAGCTCTGTGGTTGGAAATCTAGGGTCAGTGTGGCTCAGCTTAGAACTTCACAGCCTAAAAGTGAGGGTCACGGGGCCACAGCCCTTTAGGAGACTCTGGAGAAGAGTTTGCTCCCACGTTCTTTAAGGTTGTGGGCAGGATTCCATTCCATGCAGCTGAGGTTCTGGCTTCTTCACTGGCTGTCTGCCGGGTCATTCTCCAGAGGCCACCCACAGTCCTCAGCTCATTGCCTCCATCTTTAGAGTCAGACACAGCAAGTCAAGTCCTCGCACTTCAAATCACTCTGCCCTCCCCTCTGGTCTCATCTTTTCTTGATTTCCTCATCCACCATATCTGACTCCCGCCAGAGAAATCTCTCAGCTTTGAAAGCACCAGTGATGAAGACAGAGCCCACCTAGCACATCCAGGCTAATCCCCCTACTTTAAATCTGTAACAGGAATGAAACTTGCCAAGTTCCTTGACAGCAGTAACTGGCTTAGCGCCTGACTGGATGACACAGGCACGGAAATCTTGGGGGGAAGGGGCATTTTTAGAATTCAGCTACAATAAGGCGTTCTTTACGGAGGGCTACAGTTTCAGTTGAGATCTGAGGACAAGGAGGCGGGCGGAAGAGGTGAAAGAGGTGACTCAGAGGAAGCCAGAGGAAGCCTTGCAGCTCTGACACTGGTTTAATAGAGGGGGCCAGGTGGGGGTGATGGACAGATGGAGAGACCCAGAACAAAGGCCACTTTACGAACAGCCCTGTGCTCGCCTAGATGATTGACTCGTTATCCTGAGCCTTTCTCCATTGGTTTGTTGCAGTCTTTTTTGTACACTCGGAATTATTTTCTCTGGGTGTGTGATTTCAATCTATCAAGCACACAGTTAGAAATATTTGTTCCTCTCCTAATTTGGGGAAGATTTTTATTGACAGAGCTGGAGCAAAGAGGTTTCTCTTAGTTCTCAAACAAGAAACCTCAAGTACCTTGAAAAGTAGTTTTGATTACCTTGATCACACCTAGAAGCAGTGCCCACTATGGTTAATCCTATTAAGTTCTTGAATATTTTAGATTAACCGCTCTTTTGATAGGCCAAGAAAGGTGAGAGTTGCCTAATTTTACGCAGGAAGAGAAAGTGAATTCCAGTTCCAATGGCCTTTTGTTACTGATGGGTGGACAGTAAATGACATGCATAATTGTCTTCTGATTTGTTTTTTTGCTTCTACTCTTATGCCTAATTGAATTTACTTATGTTTTCTTTCCCCTTGTTTTACTTAATTAGATCTGCCAGTGTTTTACACATTTTATAATTTTCTTTAAAGAAACAACTCTCAATATTTGTATGTTTCATGTTTCTTTTCCCTAATTTATTATTGTGTGCCTTAGTCATAAATGTACTAATCTACTATCTTTTCATAAAGTTGATATTGTTGTCTTACTAATTATGTGGGTAAAATGTTTCATTTATTATCATTATGGCTTAATAAAAATACTCTGGACTATAAATCTAACTTGGCTTAAAGTATTTATGCTTCTCAGATGATACACTCAATGCTATAATTTTTAAATTAGCCTGTAATTGTTTCTTAAATTCCCTCTGTGAATCAGGACTTGTTTCAGGGGCTATTTCCATATTTTAAAATGTCTAAATGATTAAGACTTTGCTCTTTTGCTATTAATGTTTTAATTTCCCCATTTTTGAATTATTTATTTCTATTCATCTTTAGTTGGCTAGGATATGCCTTTAGATTACTTTTTCAAAAAGAATTTCTGAGCAATTTATCTGCTAGATGTTTCGCATTTCTGCTATTGCTTTTGTACTTCCCTGAGTTGGTTTTCTGTTTGGGGATAAAACGTTATCACAAAGATGGTGGCTTAAAACAGGAATCATTTAGCATCTCGCAGTCTCTGAAGGCCAGGAGTCTGGACCTGGCTTCATCCAGGGTCTCAGGAAGTTGCAGTCAGGCCAGGGGCTCATCTGAGACTGGGGTCCACTCCAGGTCCACACGACTGTTGCCAGAATGCAGTTCCTTACATCTGCGGAAACTGCTTCTTTAAGGCCGGTAGGAGAAACTCTCTAGAAAGAGAATAATCCTCTTTTAAAGGTCTTCATTTGATTACTTCAGGCCACCTGGGCAGTCTCCCTTGTGATTAACTCAAAAATCAGCATGTTTATATCTACAAAATTCCTTCACCTTTGACATGTGTTATAGTCTAATCACTGGCATGACATTCAATAGTACTCACTCATACCCTCCCCACACTCAAAGGGAGGGATAACACGGCGTGTACACCAGGGAGCAAGGATTTTGAGTTACCTTAGAATTCTGACTTCCTATTCCCTTTGAGTTTGTCTTTGATTTTTCAACTTAGTTTGGTCTGTCCTTTGGTGTTTTGCTTCATCTTTATAGAGTCCGTAACACGTCCCTGAAGGTCAGAGAGAATCCTTAGCCTTAAGACACCATCTCTCTTCTGACATCACCTGGGTCCCTGTCTCTCACAGTCCTCCTGATTCCAGCCTATGCTTTCTACATTGTTCTTATTCACACATGGCCTATGGAAAGTAATCTTTCATGTTTTAGACTTTATCTTGCTGTTTCAAGATAGTCTTTGGTTACTGCTTATAAAGCACTCAAAGTTCCCTTTAACTACTATGACAGGCTTACCTTTTAGGTTACATATAAATATGAGGTCATTTCTAGTAGTGTAGACAGACAGGTAAGAGTCTGCTGTGCTTCTGTGATAAGCTCCCTAGCAGTTACGAGGGAAGTGTATCTCTACAGCAAATTCTGCCTTGTGTGTGATGTTTTATTATGTGAGCACAGAGCAGCATTATTGTCTATGCTCTAAACTCAATGGCGTCCCAGCTCTCTGTCTATTTTGTGCTCCACTGATACCTTACATTAAACATTTATATGACACAAAAGCAATAATATTCTAACAATAGTAAGTATTAAATAAATAAAGACACAATAAAAAGTTCTGATACGGAGATATACCATATCCATAGACTGGAAGACTCAACATTTTAAAGATAACAATTTTCCTCCAAAAATCTGAAAATGCCCAACCAAAATTCAATCAGGATTTATTGTGGAACTTGAAAAACCAATTCCAAAACATACATGACAATGCAACTGGCTAAGAATAGGCAAGGCGCTACTGAAGAATGTAGTGGACTTTGATGTCACAGTGTATTATACATTTACAGTAATTAAACCAGGGTGGTATTGGCAAATGGGACTTAAATAACCTGTACATACATGGATGCTTGATTTATGTTAGAGGTGAAACTATTGGAGCAGAGGGAACATAAAAGTCATTTCAATAAACAGTCCAGGGGCCATTTCTAACACCAAATAAAATATTATTTTTTTCCATACCACACCTAAAATAACTAAATTTGACCGGAAAAGCAGAAAAGCTTCTGAAAGATTATCTGTGCTGTGCTCAGTGGTGTCTGACTCTTTGTGACCCCATGGATTATAGCCCGCCAGGCTCCTCTGTCCATGGGATTCCCCAGGCAAGAATACTGGAGTGGGTTGCCATGCCCTTCTCCCGGAGATCTTCCTGATGCAGGGATCGAACTGGAGTCCCCTGCATTGCAGGTGGATTCTTTCCCCTCTGAGCCACCTGGAAACCTAATCATGAAAGGTTCACATTCATCAGGTAGAGAGGCTCCTACACATCTGTGAAAGGAGAGAAGACTGTGGGGTGTAAAGGTCAAAGGACTGAGGAGCAAGGCTGGTCCTACCTGCTCCTTTTTATATCATTCAAATGCCCACTGAAGGCGACTTTAAACCTTCTGTTGCTTCTGGTTACCAGTTTGCCATGCTCTAAAACCTTCTTTTTTAGACCTTTCTCCTCATCCTGTCTTCTTAACACCCTGGGACCTGCTGAAAGTCCCACTAACTCTTCCTTCCCCTCTCATCTCCAGCCCTGCATTTCACTCCATGGGACATTTTCTAGCTTTGACTCTCAAGCAAAATTCCAGTTTCAAGGATGTTTCTAGGAAAGCCTTTCCTCTGTTGAAATGTTATTGTCTTGCTGTCGAATTTTTAAAGTCTGGTATGAAATGTGAAGCTGAGTAAAGGCTCTAGGTGGTCTTTGTTGTCTGGGGCAGCCAGCCAGGACTTTGGGCTTAGCACTCGTGACAAAACGACCGAGGGAAAATAATATGCCATGATATTTCAAATTACCATGGTGCTACATTTGTTCCATGGACTATGTTCTATAAAATGTCATTGGCCTCTTTTACATCCAGGCTGAAAATGGAAGAGTTTGCCCTTATTTTCCCGACTCTTGTCAATTGCAAAGTCCATGCGAGGAAAGCTGCACAAGCCACAGAAATTAGCAGACAGAGTTTTCATCTTGGCTTGGCCCTTGCTATATGTATGATGTGTGTGTGTGTGTGTGTGTGCGTGTGTGTGTGTGTGTGTGTGCACGTGCGTTTGCTTGCTTGCTCACTCGTTTGCTAAGTCACTTCAGTTCTATCTGACTCTGACTCTATGGACTGTAGCCCTCCAGGTTCCTCTGTCCATGGGATTCTCCAGGCAAGAATAGCGGAGTAGGTTTCCATTTCCTATATCTTTCCAACCCAGGAATTGAACCAGTGTCTCATATATCTCCTGCGTTGGCAGGCAGGTTCTTTACTACTAGCACAACTTTTGAAGTCCATACATAAACACACACACACACACACACACACACACACACACACACACACACACAGAGTAAACAGTGCCTTTATAAACATAGGGGTGCATGTATTTTTTTCAAACTATGGGTTTCTATGAATGTATACCCAAGAAAGGGATTGCTGGATCATATGGCAACTGTATTTTTAGATTTTTGAGAAACTTCCATACTGTTTTTCCTAGTAGCTGTACCAATTTACCTTCCCACCAACAGTGTGGGAGGGTTTCCTTTTCTCCACACCCTCTCCAGAATTTGCAGCTTGTAGACTTTTTAATGATGGCCATTCTGATCTGTATGAGGTGGTGCCTCATTGTATTTTTGATTTGCATTTCTCTAATAAATAGCAATGTTGAGCATCTTTTCATGTGCCTGTCGGCCATCTGTATGAAAGACAGATTTTTTTAAATAGAACTTAATATCACATGTAGCCCAGCACACCATTCTCCCCACGTATCACTTTCCAGTAGCCAACAGCTTCATGCACAAACCAACCCCTCCCAACCCTGCCTTCCCACACTGTTGACAGATACCTCACGGTCAGTTAGAAAAAAATAATGCAAAGTCTGAAAATAAGGCAAAGAGGTGGGTACCATGACTTCTCTGTCATACTGGGGCAGAAGCCACTCAAAACTTATCTAGAAGATTGTGCTGAATTTCACTGCTCCCCATCAATCAAAAGTTTCAGACTAGTGAAGTCACATTATAAATGCTTGCTTATAAGAGATGTTGATGACTTCTCTCTGCTGGAACATGTAACCCCAATGGCTGTGGCCTTGCTAGTCATTAACCACTTTTGTGCTCTAGCTGCACCTGCTTAAATACTCTTTGTATCTGGTATAACATCTTATTGGCTCACCCATTAATTAATAGGTGAATAAAATCTTTGACCTGTGCTTATCTGTTATTTACTTAAGACCTATGACTTCAACTTTTGAAAATTTTATTTCATTATCCTTTGCTTAACATAAATTTAAAAAAGAAAAACTAGAAATTAGCCTTTCCACCTTTATTTCTAAAAAGCCAGTTCCTCAACCAGACACTACTGAGCGACGTCACTTTCACTTTTCACTTTCAGGCACTGGAGAAGGAAATGGCAACCCACTCCAGTGTTCTTGCCTGGAGAATCCCAGGGACTGGGGAGCCTGGTGGGCTGCCATCAATGGGGTCGCACAGAGTTGGATATGACTGAAGCGACTTAGCAGCAGCAGCAACCCACTATATTGCTCTTAAAGATAGGCCTTACTGATTCCAGCTCCCTTTGAGGGGTCTTCAGGGCTTCCAGAATTAAGGTGGGAGTTTTCCCATGATCTTATTATGATCTGACTATTTTCTCTGTCATATCTGTGAGTTCTGCAACATTAAAAATTTCTCCTTTTCTAAATTCTCTTGTTCCCTGGACTTGGTCCCCCTCTCAGGTTTTTCCTTCCTAAACAGAGGTGTTGTCTGTCTACTCCTCTCTCTCACACCTGTCCACTCACCTTTCTACTCTTGCTTTTTGACTTAACACATTGCCAGGTGGCCTTGATAACTCATAGGGTCACTCATGTCCTGTTGAAGGAAGATAAGCCCCACCCTTGACTATAAAGAGCGTCTCAAAACAGCCTGAGTCCTTGGCCTCCAGCTGACATGAATCCAACTCCTAGGAAACAATGGGACACATGGGACCAGGTGAAATTGCCAGAATATAGTCAATAGTTACAGCTGCTGCTGCTAAGTCGCTTCAGTCGTGTCCGACTCTGTGTGACCCCATAGATGGCTGCTCACCAGGCTCCTCCATCCATAGGATTTTCCAGGCAAGAGTACTGGATTGGGTTGCCATTGCTTTCTCTGAATAGTTACAGCAAAAATACCTAGATCCAAGGAACACTTGGGTACCCATGGGGATTGCCCTTATCCTACAGTGTGCGTGTGTGTGTGTGTGTGTGTGTGTGTGTGTGTGTATGTGAACTTTGTAACCTGGGGCTAGGATAAGGATAAAATGAGTTTTGTGGTGAGGTTCAGTCTATTTCTTCAAACATACTGAATGATAATTAGCTTTGATTTTTCCATCTATTCATAATGATAGCAGAGGGCAATGCACAACAGAAAGGGGGTTGCAAGCTTTCCACTTAGCAATTAATTCTATTATTAAATGCTAAGAAAAAAATAAGTGCCTGCCAGCTGTAGCTTTATTATGTTTTCCCAGAAATAATAATGAGAAGGCTGTGGAAGTATATTATTTATTTCTTCTTTTTTCCCCCACCCTCATAGGAGAAGGGGGAAAAAAAAAACACGGGTGGTTTCTCCTTACTTGTGAAAGTGATTCTGCTGTGAGAAGGTGACTTGGACAGAGCAGAAAGAAGGGGGTTGGTATATAATGGAAAGCGTCTTTGTTTTGTCTTTTTTTTATTTGTTTTTGAAATGGAGCATCTAGCTCTGGGCCAGAACCCATGCTAAGCAAGATGGGGATTGAAAAACAGGGAGTACTTGGAGCTTCCTTGGCATAGACACTGAAAAAAGTGAAAGTGTTAGTCACTCACTCGTGTCTGACTGTTCGCAACCCCATGGACTGTAATAGCCCACCAGGCTCCTCTGTCCATGGAATTCTCCGGGCAAGAATATTGGAGTGGGTACAATTTCCTTCTCCGGGGGGCTGGGGTCTTCTCAATCTAGAGATTGAACCCGGGTCTCCTGCATTGCAGATGGATTCTTTACTATCTGAGCCACCAGGGAAGCCACCAGGGAAGCCATGTACACACCTGAATTAAACCAAAATACGGCAAAAGCCACAGTTGTGAAATAAACAGTGCTCTGGGAACATAAAGCGAGGGTGGCTATGGGCAATAACATCAGAATTTTGTGGAGATGTTAATCATAAGTCAAAATGTAGCTATTTAGTAACTTGGGGCTTCCCTGGTGGCTCAGACTGCAAAGAGTCTGCCTGCAATGCAGGAGACCTAGGTTCAATCCCAGGGTTGGGAAGATTCCCTGGAGGAGGCCATGGCAACCCACTCCAGTATTCTTGCCTGGAGAAACCCATGGACAGAGGAGCCTGGTGGGCTACAGTCCGTGGGGTTGTAAAGAGCTGGACATGACTGAGCAGCGAAGCACACACACTGAGTAACTTCTGCCAGCATTATGCCTTGGAAGTAGCAGATTCTCAGTGAATAGCAACTGACCCTGAGTTCAAGGTGGATTCCTGTACAGCATGGGGCCCGTGATGGAACAGAGGAGACTGCCTGGCCCCACCCAGTTCATCCATCGGGTTCACCATACTGGGAGGCAGTGGAAAGGTGCTCACTAGTGTTTGCAAAAGAAAAGCAAGGTCTAATTCAGAATTGCAATTAATTAAGGCCACACTCCAGGGAATACACATCACTGTTTTATTGCCTGGGACATGGATGGAAAATTAGGACAGATGGGGAACAATGTTAGACTTGGCACTAATTGAAATCTGACATCTTGCTTCTATAAGCTATGGGACATGTGTGTATTGCACACCCCTCTGAGCCTCAGTTTTGTCATATACAATATGAGTGTAATAATGTCCCCTTTATAGGAATATTGGGCTTCCCTTGTGGCTCAGATGGTAAAAAATCCACCTGCAATGCAGGAGACCTGGGTTCGATCCCTGGGTTGGAAAGATCCCCTGGAGAAGAGAACGGCTACCCACTCTAGTATTCTGGCCTGGAGAATTCTGGTCTACAGCCCATGGATTTGCAAAGAGTCGGACTTCACTCAGCAACTTTCACTTTCACTTTATAGGAATATTATGAAATTAAGTAACGTGGAAGAATGTCTGATGTATTATAAGTCTTCAACAACAAGTTTTTGAAGACATGCATTACCATTGTGGTGAATAAAACTTGGCTTTTCCAAGTCCTTCTTATCTGTGAGATCAATGGGTGCTGCAAAAAATTGTGTTCAGTGAGGAAACTTAGGCGTCCACACCTTAAATCCCATAATTGGGAGTATTTCCTCCTCCAGCTGCCCCAACCCAATGCCAGTCATGAAAGCTTGTAAGGAGTCAAAAATGTCTGATTCTCTCTAATCCTGATTCATACTCCATGTCCCTGAACAATGTGTAGGCATTCCTGTGACTAGCTCCCTAAGCAGAATTTTCTAAACCAGAAGTGTTAGTTGCTCAGCTGTGTCCAGTTCTTTGGGACCCCAGGGACTGTAGCCCACCAGGCTCCTCTGTCCATGGGATTTCCTGGCAAGAATACTGGAATGGGTTGCCATTCCGTTCTCCAGGGGAACTTCTCAACCCAGGGACTGAATGCAGGTCTCCTGCATTGCAAGCAGATTCTTCACCATGTGAACCACCAGGGAAGCCCTGTGAGCTAGTGTCCCCTGGGCAAAATTTTCTCTGGAGCATTTTTTATTTCCTTTGGGGAAGGGGGTGCCACAGTTTTGCTTTGTTCCAGCCTAAATGTGCATGTCCTTGTGTTGGGGGTAGCACCTTCTTCACTCTGCTGCAGGCTCCTCGCCCCCCGTGTCTCAGACTGGGTCTGCCTGATGTAGGGTGTCCCTCACTGCTGACTCCTGAGATCGTGACTCTGCTTCTACATTCTGCCCACATACAGTCTGGGTGATACAGGCACCTGCTCCTATGGGTTGCAGAGCCAAGAGAGTTTCCAACTAGCGTCCTTGCCCCAAGTCACTCTCCTTTTATTTCTCCCTCCTCACTGAAAGTGACTGATCCTTCAGAAGTGTTTTTGTGGCTTATATAGATTTTCTGCTTAAAATCCTTCTCAAGCTGTTCATCAGCCACAGTTCAGTCTCCTCATCCACCCTCAGGCTCTACTATTATACTATTTTCCATTTTCAAATATGCTCTCAACACGCATAGTTGCATGCTTTGGCAAATCGTCTTTCTTCTGATTGGAATGCCTTTCTCAGACTTTTCCAATGGACACGTCTCCCTGAAGACACAATCATAAACATTGCAGTGCTTCTCAATTGAGAGACTGAGAAGCCAATGAACCCATCCTCCGAGTTCTCAGGAGTCCTTGCTCCCTGTTAGGACTGTTTTTACTCTGCATCCTCTCTATGCAATACCTTCCTTGAGAGGAGATACCTCTGCAGCCTCCTGTAGCAAAGGGCCTGGAACCCATGGTGCTCAGGCAGACAGAGCTAAATGTCCATCCACTTTCCACTCTCCCTCCCCTCCTTCCTCACAGAGTCCAGTTTTGCTCAAAAACTGGATATGAGCTCTACTATCATTGTGGCCAGTTAATGTTCTGGCTAAAGAATTATGGACAGAAAACATTTGTCAAGTGAAAATGAAGTCACTCAGTCATGTCCGACTCTTTGCAACCCCATGGACTGTAGCTTAACCAGGCTTCTCCCTCCATGGGATTCTCCAGGCAAGAGTACTGGAGTGGGTTGCCATTTCCTTCTCCAGGGGATCTTCCCGACCCAGGGATCAAATCCGGGTCTCCCACATTCCAGGCAGACGCTTTAACCTCTGAGCCACCAGGGAAGCCCTGTCAAGTAATAAGGCAAAATCTTCCAAGGAAAGTAGTAGTACTAGTTAAGTCGCTAAGCTGTGTCCGATTCTTTGTGACCCCACAAACTAGCCTGCCAGGCTCCTCTGTCCATTGGATTATCCAGGCAAGAACACTGGAGCAGGTTGCCATTTTCTTCTCCAGGGGATCTTCCTGACTCAAGAATCAAACCCGGGTCTTCTCCACTGCAGGCAGATTATCAGCTGAGTTAGGAGGGAAGCCCTCTTATGAGGGAGCCATCTATATTGTGGTTTGCAGTGCAAGTTCGCTTGCTTGGCAAGGCACAGTCAACCTGCAGTCACAGGACAGAACTAGGGACAGAAAAGCAAGGAGTAGGGTCCCCCAGACTCTTGAGGAGTTCCAATAGGCTTAGACACTGACCTTCAAATTTCTTATTATTTGATAAAATATTTAACTATTTGTCTAAAAGAGTAATAGTTGAGATTTCAGTTACTTGCAGCCAAATATTTTCCCCACTGATCTTAATTCAATGGGCAGTACCTTTTATTGAAAAAATGATTTATCTGATTACTCATTCAACAAATATTTATTGTGTATATGTCATTCTTGGGGTTCTAAATAAGACCAAGTTCCCTTCTTCATGGAGTTGATATTCAAGTTGGGGGTGCACTATGGCTATTACACAGTAATGGGTGGATGAATGGATGGATGGATGGGTAAATACTGATATATTTTCTAACTTTAAAAAAAAGGTGCATCTTATAATTTGTGTCAGCAAAGCAAATGACTTCACCAAGCGATGAACCCCCAAATCATCAAACCATATTTTCAAACAAAGAAGTTTCAAAAGAGACTTAAATAAGGGATTTCTAAAACAGACAAATATTGTTTCCCAAGTCTCAACTTCATCTCTTCCAACAGGGAGTATAATGATATAGATGTGAAGGAGAGGAAGGGTGATAGGAATGGAATTACCCACAAATTTAAACTTGAAAAGAAAAATGTGTTGAGACTTCAGGGCTAAGTGATATCTTTTGATTGCTGTTCTCAGTGAGATACTGTACAGTTGGATGTAATGCCAATATATTTCCCAAACAGAGCTCTGAAAAAAATTAGAGGAAAACAGACCAAATTAGCCTTTTATGATTATTTCCAAGAGTGAAAAAAGTTATGCTATTATGGCTTCCTGGAATAAATTAAAAGTGTTTATTGAGTTTCAAGAAGATTTGTGTTTCAAAATAACTTTGAATTCATGGGAAAGTTGGGAAATGGACAGTTTTGTACAGGCAGGAAAATTGCTTTTGATTAATCAATAGTAAGAGTAAGCTGAAGGGAATTTCTCAAACTTTTAATGACTTTTTCAAGAAAAAGATCTAGATAAACTCAACACATTTGAAACAATTGGTTATACATGGTTGTAGTCAAGTCACAATTACTCAAGTAAATTAAAATCCCAGCTCTATCACACTGAGTTATCTTTCATAATTCTTTGAATTTCAGGTTGGTTTTTCTGTTCAGTCACCCAGTCTTGTCTGACTCTTTGTGACCCCGTGGGCTGTAGCATGCTAGGCCTCCCTGCCTCCCACCATCTCCCGAAGTTTGCCCAACTTCATGTTCATTGCATCATGATGCCACCCAGCCATCTCATCCTCTGACCTGCTTTTCTGCTTCTGCCCTCAATCTTTCCCAGCATCAGGGACTTTTCCAGTGAGTCAGCTGTTTGCATCAGATGACCAAAATACTGGAGTTTCAGCTTCAGCATCAGTCTTTCCAAGGAGTGTTCAGGGTTGATTTTCCTTAAGATTGACTAGTTTGATCTTGCTGTTCCAGGGATTCTCAGGAGTCCTCCCAGCACCACAGTTCGAAGACATCAATTCTTCAGTGCTCTGCCTTCTATATGGTCGAACTCTCACAACCATAGGTGAATTACAGGTTACTGATTTGCAAAATGAAGTGAATATTAGCATAATAGATTTTTATGAAGGTTTATAGAGTTTACCTATGCAAAACACTTAGCAGACAGTAGTGTTTTATAAGGACCCCAAAACTACTACTTTATCCCATTTATCTTTCTATTCTTTACCTCTGTAATTCTACCACCAGAACTGTTGATGTAAATAGAGAATGTTTTCTGTCAAACATATCTTTTTTCCATTTGTATAGGCGTAACACACTGTATTACATATGTAAGATCTTATCTACATGGGTTTGATTACAGAAATTTATATTCTCTAAATTAAAAAAAGAAATACAATAAAAAATGTTTTCATCAGTCTGCTTCCCTAAAAATCAATTTTATCTTCATAAGCTTCACATACACACACACACTCTAAAGCATCCATGGCATTTCCTCCCTTTTCAGATAATTATTGCGACAAAAAGAAAGCTTTTTTTTCCCCCTGTTTGACTATGTGACTTTGATTTCTGATCATATTTTGCCCTGGATGGTGCCTTACTGACATTGCACTGAAAACCTGAAAGCTCATTCTGCTCTGACTTCCGCTATGTGATCAGAAATCCATTTCTAAAGACTGCTGCCAGCTTTCCAGGCTCACTTTCCCCTTTGCCCTTTGCCCCATATCTGGGAAAATTGATAACCAACATCTGTGTCCTTCATCACTTGACCGATGGACATTGCAAACAATAGAAGTACCAGCCTCGGAGGGTACCTCGACTCCAGGTTCAGTCCCATCAACAATAAAATCCCAGAGCTGGGCTCCTCTCCCTTTGCCCTTGTTTTACTCTTGTCCTTCCCTTTTCTCTGTTTCCTATGTGAACAGTAATCTTTATTTCACAACCTTTGGGGCCATTGTGTCATTTATCCCACTGCCAGAAAGCCCTGGGGCAGTGGGTTGCCCAGTGAACCGCAGGTGATGGTAAGCACCCCTCCCACCTGGCCAATAAGCATTCTGGTATTCATGCTTCCAGGTGTTAATTTAATTAATCACTAAGCATCTATTCATTCCTCCTGACACAGGGTTTTTTCAGACGCTGTTGCCAATATTCTGCCACATGAGAACCCTGCCTCCCATGACTCTTTTTTCAGATGAACTTGACGTTCTTGATGGAAAATGTACTTGACTTCACCAGTCCAGATCAAATTTCTTTGAAGAAGTGCTCATGAAGTTCTTTTACACTGAGATTACAGTAAGATAAATTGTAACTATGTCTTAGTGGGGGCATTTGATTATTTTTCCCTCCAACATTTGATTATCAGCTCCTGACAGTAGGGGACACCTCTCATCATGTTTACCATCATCATCTCATCATCGTTTACCAGCATCCGACCCAGTATGTGGACAAATGAGCAAATCCTTTTTGAAGAGTTTTAAATTTATTATTTTTGTTTTAGCTGCGCTGGATCTTTGCTGCTATGTATGGGCTTTCTCTAGTTGCGGTGCGTTGTGGTGCACGGGCTTCTCATTGCGCTGGTTTCTTTTGTTGTGGAGCACTGGCTCTGGGGTGTGCAGGCTTCAGTAGTTGCAGCTCGAGTGCTTTAGAGCCTGTGCTTAGTGGTCCGAAAACATGTAGGATCTTCCAGACCAGGGATTGAACCTGCAGGTGGATTCTTAACCATTGGACCACCAGGGAAGTCCATACTTTTTGCATTAAGACTCAGAATACATCAGTGTCTTGGCTAGACATTGTCCCTGTCCTCTGTGTGTGTGTTGGGGTATGTTACATGTACCTGCACACACACACACACAATAAATCACAATGAATTTAACATTGCTCACCCTTTTGCACAGAGCTCATACACTTTCATCAGATGAGTTTCAGGTCGCCCTAGGAACTTAAGAAAGAAAAATATCAGAGATAATTTTAAAAATTTTGTGTTTCAGAGGCAAATAATTGATGTGACTCCGTATTTAGCTGTTTACAGGTTGGGTGATTTGGAGCAAGTCACTTAACCTTGGTGAGAACCAATTTCTCATCTATAAAACAGCAAATATAAAATGACATTGCAGTGTTGTGAGGAGGACCCAAAAGTGTACGTGTAAAGCACTTGCTAATAAAACCTATGAAACATGTTTTTTAAAAAGTGTGCCTGTTTTAATTAAAGTGTGCTTCATTGGGTTAACTTGAATAGCAGCCCTGAGCCACTAAAAAGGACTTTGATAAGCAGGCTCTAAGGGGTTGTATCGAATCAAAAGATTCACCTTCTTGGAACTCAGTCTCCCCTTCAGACATCCTTTTAACTTACACGTGAAACTTTTTAAAGCTCTGTCCTCTTTCATGAACATACAAACTTCATCTCTTTACTAATGTTATTTGAAATTTACTGCTGCTGCTGCTAAGTCACCTCAAAGGTGTCTGAATCTTTGTGACCCCATGGACTATAGCCCACCAGGCTCCTCTGTCCATGGGATTCTCCAGGCAGTAATACTGGAGTGGGTTGCCATTTCCTTCTCCAGGGGATCTTCCCAACCCAGGGATAGAACCCATGTCTCTTATGTCTCCTGCATTGGCAGGCAGGTTCTCCACCACTAGTGCCTCCTGGGAAGCCCGAATCAAGTCAAATGTTCAAGTCATGCACTCTTCAGAAATTCTGGTAAGTTGGCCCCTGCGGTCTGCACATGCCTCCCTTCCACACTCTGAATTACTGCACTGAACTGAAGGTGCTTTCCATGATGATTGCCTGAAGGTGCCCATGAGTGGGGAGAGGACCCAACAGAGCGCTGATGGCATTTTCAAGCAGGCTGTGTGGGCACCAGTGAGAAGATCCCCCAAACACAGTCACTCCGCACTCACCTTCCACCCTTCTGTCCTCACAGTTCCCAAGCTTAGATCCCATGGGCCTTCCCTTGGTTCCGCATCCCTGTCACCAGCCATCTATGAGCTCCAGGCTGATCTCAAACCTCCTACGCCTTCCTGAAGACACAGCAGAGCTGCACTGTCTTCCAGCGACGGTCTGGTGAGCGCCACTGGGAACTGGGGACTGGGAGCTGAGGAGTGTGTGACTTTGCCCTGGACCTATGTCTCAGAATCACCTCGGAATGTTCGGTTTTGCTGTGAGTACAACCGCATGTGATTTGGAAGCCAGAAGACTCAGCGGCCACGGTTCTGCCTGTGGGGTCGGCGAGGGGCCTGGGGCTGGGGCATCTCTGCTCATTCTTGCTCACCCACAGGTTCACCTTGCGGGGGTGGGTAGAGGCCAGGCTTCCAGCTCCTTCTTTCCCCCCTGCCCCTTCCTCTCCAGCTTCTCTGGAGGCTGAGCAGGCCTCCTACACATTGGGAAGAAGGGTTCTGAGGCTCAAGATTGGAAACCACTGCTGCTCTGTGGCTTGAAATCTCTCACAGACACCTTTGGGAAGCTGGTCAAGGCAGTGGTCCATCTCCCCAGGCATGTGTCCATACAATACCCACAAACACGAGGGTTGCTTTTGGCAATATTCTGACTCGGCCTCTTCTTCTGCGGTTATGCTGTTAGACTCTGGTGCCTCTCACCTGAGCTACTGTAAAAGATCCAAACCAGGCTCCTCGTCGATGTGTCTGCAGGTCTGTCTGCCTCCTCTCCATCCTGTGCCTCAGTTAGCGCCCCACTTAATATCTATTCCTGGGTCAGGAAGATCCGCTGGAGAAGGGATAGGCTACCCACCCCAGTAATCTTGGGCTTCCCTGGTGGCTCAGCTGATAAAGAATCTGCCTGTACTGCAGGAGACCTGGGTTCGATCCCTGGATTAGGAAGATCCCCTGGAGAAGGGAAAGGCTACCCACTCCAGTATTCTGGCCTGGAGAATTCCACGGACTGTGAAGCCCATGGGGTTGCAAAAAGTTGGATATGACTGAGCAACTTTCACTTTCACTTTAATATTCTTTAAATGAGCCTTAGTCATGCCTATCAAGTTCCATAAGCTTTGATACACCTTATTATATACTCGGTACAGGAAGATCCCCTGGAGGAGGGCATGGCGACCCACTCCAGGACCCTTGCCTGAGAAACCCTCCTGAAAGAGGAGCCTGGCGGGCTACAGTCCATGGGGTCGCAAAAAGTCAGACATGACTTAGCATGTGAGTCAGAGTCACAAGACTTAGCTAAGAGTTGGACAAAACTAAACAACAATGATGCCACAATTCTTGAGGTTCATGATCTGTTGCAACATTTATTTCCAGCCTCTGCTCTAAGCACACTTTTCTAGCAAGGCTTCTGTATCAAACTGAATCCAGTGTGGCTTTTGTCTAGGATAGATCTGTGTCCGTATTTCTCCATGACCTAAGCTTACTTGTTCTTTGAGGACAAATACAGATGACTCCTTTAAGTAAACTCACCCAGTGCATAAGGCCAGACCCCATTTCTCTGACAATTCATGGTATTTTATCATTTCTAAATTGTATTGCTATTATACATTGCCTTTTTAAGTAATCGTTATTGGAATATAGATGCTTTACAATGTTGTGTTAGTTTCTACTATACAGCAAAATTGGAGAAGGAAATGGCGACCCACTCCAATGTTCTTGCCCGGAGAATCCCAGGGACAGAGGAGCCTGGCGGGCTGCCGTCTATGGCGTCGCACAGAGTCGGACATGACTGAAGTGACTTAGCAGCAGCAGCAGCATACAGCAAAATGAATCAGCCATACATATACATATACACCCTCTCTTTTGGACTTCCCTCGCGTTCAGGTCATACACAGTGCATTAAGTTGAGTGCCCTGTGCTATGCGGTATATATTGTATTTGTATATTGTGTTTAATAGACTATGACTGCCTTGAAATCAGGGCTTTATGGCAGTCAGCTCAGTCCTTGGCACTCCACAGCTGTTAGTTGAATACATGAAATTATGTAGTATCATTTCTCCAGCTGGTTGTTACCGTAGGGCTCAGTGCATCTGTTATCTTAGGGAAAATGAAGCCATTTTTGTCTTATATCACTTTGGTGTTTTTGAAAACAATACTGGTATCCCCCTGGACAATAAAACCCAACTTCTTCTGTATACTAACCCCAACACGCTCTATACAACAGAACCTAAATGACCTTAGTGCGTTGTGCTGTGTTAGTCACTCAGCCATGTCCAATTCTTTGTGACCCCGCAGACTGTAGCCCACCAGGCTCCTCTATCCATGGAATTCTCCTTGGCAAGAATGCTGGAGTGAGTTGCCATTTCCTTCTCCAGAGGATCTACCCTCTCCTGGGGACCTACCCAAATGACCTTAGGCTATAGTCAATTTGATATCCATAGACCATTGTTGCTTTTACTAAGTGAAAGGAGACTAGGTTAAGCACAAAGTCTTAATGAGCCAGTCGTTTGTTGAGCTATATCACCTTGAGACATTTCAGAGGACTGGTGAGAAGGGCGTGCGTCAGCTATCTGTTACCTTCGTATGGCATGACTTCTGGAACATGCTGTCCTCTCATTTATTCTCCTCCATCCTTTGAGTCCTAGTCAAGCTCCACCTCCTCCAAGAATCATACCCTGTTGAAGACAGATACAAATAGTTGAGGGTGTCCTTCAAATGTCAAAGTACATGATCAATGTTTTTCATTTTTTACTTGCTACCATTTTGTAGCAAATAATATCTGTCAGTTACTCATTCCACTAATTATTATGGAGAAATGATTACGTGCCAAGGACTTGAAGACTAGTGGAAGGAGCAAATGAGTGATCATATTTACTAAGCACTGTGCCAAATGTTACAAAAAAATGTGCACAGAAAAGTACAGGGTTGAAGAAGTAGGTGCTACCTGTCTTAGAGTGAGAGATCACAGATGAATTTGCTTTACCAAATTTACTATAATTACTTGAATAAATGCCTTAATGTCAAAATAATATAAAGGTGTCATTTTTGGTACTTTTAAGTTTACATCATGAGTACACTTTAGTTCTATTTAGATCAAACTTAGTCATTGATATATTATTTGCCCTTCTAGTAACTAACACAGCACATGACAAATAATAATGGTCTGGAATGAGAAGCTGACGTCAGAAAATTCCACTATGGAGATATTATGAATTCCACTGTGGAGATATTATAATGTATATATAATTATATATATAATTTATACATCTATATATTTATGTTATATATAATTATAATGTAATTAGTCATATATATGTAAATCATGTATATTATATATAAATTATATATGTATACTTTTCCTATAACTAAGGAATACAATAAAATTCAAAGAAAATGAATGTGTTATCATCAGATAACACATGACATCAGCTGTTATCATCAGAGACACAGCTCAATGGAAGAAAAATTGTTGAAATTTTGCCCTCAACTTTCTATCAGTAAATCCTTCTGTTCTACATTAATGTGCCTTTTCTCAATCTGTTCTCATTCTTGTACTTTAACCATTCTTTAAGGTTTTATGTCCCTTTCACGTCTAAACTACTCTCAAAAAATATCCTGGTATGTGTCATGTTTCAGGAGAGTGGAGATATTTTATGTATTATATTTGACCTTGGGAAAATGCGTGAGGTGAAATGCAAGAGACAGTTGGGGAAGTATTTGGAGGGAGTGACAGACATTCGGTTTCCTTGAAGATATACCCAGAGAGTATAATTCCTATATATAATCAATCCTGTGAGAACGTTTCTGTGGGTTGAATTGTTCTCTGAAAAGAGATGTTCAAGCTCTAAGCCCTGGCACATGTGAATGTGAGCTTGTTTAGAAATAAATGTCTTTGCAGATGCAGCCAGTTAAGATGAGGTCATACTAGAGTAGGTTGGACCCTAAATCCAGTGTGGTTGGTGTCTTTAGAAGAAGAGAGAAGATACACAGACATGGTGAGAGGTCACACGAGGATAGAGGCAGGGACTGGAGTGACATGTGCACAAGCCTTGATTTGAGGCATCTGGCTTCCCAAACTGTGAGACAATAAGTGTTTATTGTTTTAAGCCATCTAGTTTCTGGTAATTTGTTGCAGCAGCTCAAAGAAACTAATACAAATATCAACTGTCAAATATAAACTATAAACTTGACCTGCTCGATCCCAGTTAACCGAAAAGAGCCCTTGCCATCACCTCACTGTGAGCTCTGACAGCTGGTGTCAAAATGGAAAGAGCACCTGGGCATGCTGAAAATTACAGTTTCATGCCCTCAGCACACTGCCCTCCTGAATAATCCTTTTCAAAAGAAATTCATTCACTCTTTAATTCATTCATTTGACAAATATTTGCTGAATGCGTACTTTATACTAGCACTGTTCTAAGCACTGAAAATAAATCAGTGAACAAGGAAGAAGGAATATTGCTCTGGGATGAGGTTTACATCACAGAGGTAGTTGATAAAGAATTTCGATATTTAGGAATCATCAAATTTGGTAGCTCAAGTGCTTTGGCCAGTTTATTTTTTGTTCAGTTATGATGTGGAACATTAATCAGATAATTTGACAAATGTTATGATACTTTATGAAAAGGTTTGATCTACCTGTGTAGAGTGGAATAGATGTCCACTGGTTCTGGGGAAAAAAAGGAAGGAAAACTCTAAAAAGCATTGAAAGCATCATGTCGCAGAAGAAGAATATTCAGGAAATCTCCTGTGAATGCTTTCTGGGAATTTCCCCTGCTCTTTCCAAAAAGATTGAAAATTGTTTAACGGGGGTGACAGAGAATGAAATGGTTAGATGGCATCACCAATTTAATGGACATGAGTTTGAGCAAGCCCCAGGAGAGAGTGAAGGACAGGAAAGCCTAGTGTGCTGCAGTCCATGGTGTCTCAAAGAGTCAGATACAACTCAGCAACTGAACAACAACCAACAAAATGCTCTTTCTGGCCAAACACCTGTCAAATTCCCTATTTTCACTTGATCTTAATTAGAAGCAAGAATTAATACACTTAATTAATTGCACATCTTCTCTCCTTAATTCCTCTGTTGCTTGTTTCTCCACTAGATAACCTGCAAATAGAATTTTGAATTGGATCACCTCCTCTGAGGCCCCTTCAGTCCTGGCCTGGCCTGTCTTAGCAAAGCCCATCTTGGCCTAGGAAATGACAACTGAAGGACAGAAGCCCCAGAAGGGAAGCCCTGCCATACACTGACCTGGGGACCTAGAGGCCCCTGGATGCACTGCTATGCATTCTTCCATTTTTCCTTTTAAAGATGAGAATGCTAAACCTGAATGTCTGCAAGAAGACGAAAATCTCACCTAAAGCCACACATCTGGTGTGAAGGAGATAATGGTTCAAGTCTAGATTTTCTGGCCCTGAGGTCTGTTCTTTCATTTCTAAAACATAAAAGTAAGTGGGCCAATCTCTGGAGCAACAAGAAGGGTTGTCCCTCCACAGTCAAATATTAGGGACAGAACCCCCTAAAGCACAGAGAACAGCATCAGGCCAAGTCGAGGAGACGAGTTCACAACCAAGGAAGTACAGCTGGGCAAACACTGGAATTTGAGTAAGATCACCAAACATTTATCAGTAGAAGGCATGTGGATCTTTTTGAGTTCATAGCTTTCATGGCTATTAATACAACCACAAATCTGGAGACCTCATTGTCTATTGTAGTTTTATGTTTGTTTTTTTTTTTAATTGTAGCTGACTTACAATATTATATTAGTCTCAGGTGTGCAACATAGTGATCTGATATTTTTATAGGCTATGTGCTATAAAATAATTACAAAATATTGGCTGCTATTATATCCTATGCTGTATATATTACATCCTTAACTTATCTATTTTATACCTAGCTGTTTGTACCTGTTAATCCCCTTCACCTCTTCTGTCCTCCCCACACACCTCTGCTCTCTGGATACCACTAATCCTTTCCCTGTATCTGTGAGTCTGCTCCTATTTCATTACATTTGTTTGCTTTATATTTAGATTCCACATATGAATGAAACCATATGTTTGTCTTTCTCGTCTGACTTGTTTCACTGAGCGCAATACCCTCCGGGTCCATCCATGTTGTTGCAAATCACAAAATTCCAATGTTTTATTTTCTCCTGTATCTTGTACTAGCCGCTAGGCTGTATTATTTGCTTGGAGAGGCAAGCCTGTATCTCATAAAAGGACAAATTAAACTTTTACACTCACTTTTGGGCATTTGGGCCACAGTGAAAACAACAAAGAGCATTTCGAACAGTAAAACCCTTCAGAGCTGCACACGTATTAATTCTAGGCTGAGTCATATCTCAAGAGGGCAGCATGGTGAGACCTGAAAACCATTGCTGCTGAAGCAGTGAGTTCTCATGGTTGCATTCACATTAAATCCAAGCAGTTAAGGGCAGACTGCCTCTCTTGGTTTATGCCACCAATGCCTTTTAAAGCCCTTGGCACCTAGAGGAGGCTTAGCAAATACTCACGATGTTCCTAATCACTACCGGTTCTTTATCCATCAGAAATAGGTCACTGAGGCTGCAAATATGTGAAAGGATATGATCTGGTGGACAAGTCTTTAACACTATTATATTCTTAAACTTGTTAAGTTTTTCATGATTCTTATTTACAACAATTATTAGAAATACAAGTGAGGGTCAAGTTTTTGAGTGTCTGCTACTTATTAATGTCTTGTTAGAGATCACATTTGCTCCCAAAAGTAGTTAACACGTATACACCCTTAGCAGTTCTCCTTCAGTTTCCTTCAGGTCTCCCATCAGCTGGTTCAAACACCAGGCTGCTGGTCAGTAGCACAGATAGGTCAGTGAAAGCTCCTGTGGCTTCTCCTCCAAATACTTAGAGGCTGAACTCCCACAGCCGAGGAGAAGCTGAGATAACATGGACTGAGCCGGCTCAGTGGCTTCTCTGTGAAAACACTGATGCTCATAAACAAGACAAGGACAATGATAATGGTAACTTTTATTCAGTCTCATTTGCATGAAATAAATCCTGGCAAAGTTTATGACAGTTTCTGGCAGGCAATGGGAAATGCACCTTTGCAATTGCTCTTTGGTTAATTAAAATTATTCCTTCATCTTCTCTAAACAGCTTCAAGGGGTCACTTAGGGGAGCAGAGGGACCAGTCTAGTTCCATTTCACATAGGATTGTTCTGACTTCCATTAGGCCATGTGGATACTGTATGCTAACCATCCCTAGGGATGTTCAAAATCAAGGAAGAAAAATACATGGAGAAAGTAGTTTAGGAAATGAGATTTATGGTTTTAAATCCACACACTATTAAAATTATAAAAGACAAAACACATATGAAACTAATTAATGTTAACCCATTTCAAAAGCAGGCCTGCATTAATAAATGCCAGGAACATCATACACTTCCTTTGGTTTCATAGTACAATGAGATATTAGGGCTGACGGAACCTCGGAAGGTTGTTTAGCACAGAACATCTCAGGATTATTAGAAGGATAACGTGTGATCAAAACTCCATATGTGTGGAGGCTGCATTAATTTCAATTGATGCAAGTTGTGAAGAACCATTTGCTAATCAAAAGATAGAAATTTGACATTAATAAGAATAAAATTTACTTTATTTGTAAGAATGAGATTTTACTTGTAATTTTGCTACTTATTATTTAGTGGCTTATCATTTTTGAGCAAACGGTAAGTTAAGTCATAGGTAGCATTCAAATATTTTCAAAAATTGTAGGCTGCCTTTGATGAGAGTTTTTAAATTATGACTCTTAGGGTTGATAAACAACAAGGTCCTACTGTATACCTTAGGGAACTACATTTAATATGCTATGATAAACCATGATGGAAAAGAGTACTATATATATATATATATATACACATATGTATAACTGAATCACTTTGCTGTACAGCAGAAACTAACACAACGTTATAAGTCAACTTCAATAAAACTTAAAAAAAACAATGATTCATTATTCATCAGTTCCTCTAGACACACTGAGCATCCTCCATGTGCCAGATGATCCACTGGGAGAAAGTAATTTTGTTGTTGTTGAAGCCGATCACTCTTTTTTTGTTGTTTAAATTAGAGGATAATTACTTTGCAATATTGTGATGGTTTTTGCCGCATGTCAACACGAATCGACATTAGGTAAAATGTGTCTCCTCCCTCTTGAATTCCCTCCTTCCGCCGCTCTCCTCCTTTTACCCCTTCAGGTTGTCACAGAGTCTTGGCTTTGGGTTCCATGCATCATACATTGAACCCTCACTGGCTATCTATTTTACATATGGCAACGTATGTGTTTCAATGCTATTCTCTCAAATCATCCCAACCCTCTCTTTCCCCAACTGTGTCCAAAAGTCTGTTGTTTATGTCTGTGTCTCCTTTGTTTGTCTTTTTTAAAAAATAAATTTATTTATTTTAATTGGAAGTTAATTACTTTACAATATTGTATTGGTTTTGCCATACATCAACATGTATCCACCACAGGTATACACGTGTTCTCCATCCTGAACCCCCCTCCCACCTCCCTCCCTGTACCATCCCTCTGGGTCATCCCATTGCACCAGCCCCAAGCATCTGTGTCTCCTTTGATGCCCTGCATGTAGGATCATATACATGTGTTAATATACAATATTAATCTTTCTCTTTCTGACTTCTCTCACTCTGTATAATAAGTTCTAGGTACATCCATCTCATTAGAACTGACTCAGATGTGTTCCTTTTTATAGCTGAGTAACAGTCCATTGTGTGTATACACCACAGCTTCCTTATCCATTCATCTGTTGATAGACATCTAGATTGCTTCCATGTCCTAGCTATTGTAAATAGTGCTGCAGCGAACACTGGGGTGCATGTGTCGTTTTCAATTCTTGTTTCCTGTGAGTATATGCTCAGCAGTGGCATTGCTGGATCGTAAGATAGCTTTATTCGTAGTGGTTTTTTTTTTTTTTTTAAGGATTCTCCATACTGTTTTCCATAGTGGCTCATTCAATTTGCATTCCCACCAACAGTGTAAGAGAGTTCCCTTTTCTCCACACTCTCTCCAGTGTTTATAGTTTGTAGGCTTTTTGATGATGACCATTGTGATTGGTGTGAAATAATACCTCATGGCAGTTTTGATTTGCATTTCTCTAATAATGAGCAATGTTGAACATTTGTCATGTGTTTTTTTAGCTATTTCTGTGTCTTCTTTGGAGAAATGTCTGTCTAGGTCTTCTGCCCACTTTTTTATTGGGCTGTTTGCTTTTCTGGTATTGAGCTGCATAAGCAACTTGTATATTTTGGAGATTAATTCTTTGTCAGTTGTTTAGTTTGCTATTAATTTCTCCCATTCTGAAGGCTGTCTTTTCAACTTGCTTATAGTTTCCTTTGTTGTGCAAAAGCTTTTAAGTTTAATTAGATCCTATTTATTTATTTTTGTTTTTATTTTTGGAACTGGAGGAATCAATGATTCAGACTATACTGCAAAGCTACAGTCATCAAGACAGTATAGTAGTGGCACAAAAACTGAAATATAGACCAATGGGACAAGATAGAAAGCACAGAGATAAATCCACAGACCTGTGGGCACCTTATCTTTGACAGAGGCAAAAATGTACAATGAAGAAAAGACAGTCTCTTCAACAGGTGGTACTGGGAAAACTGGTCAACTATGTGTAAAAGGATAAGATTAGACTACTTCCTAACATCATGCAAATAAACAAATGAAAAACTTAAAATGGATTAAAAACCTAAAAGTAAGACCAGAAATTACAAAACTCTTAGAGGAAAACATAGGCAGAACACTCTCTGACATAAATCACAGCAAGTATTCCAACTGTTGCAACTCTTGAAAAATAGGCCAAGGTCCCAAGGCAGCACGAGTCTCCATGGGCCAGCTTTTTTTTTTTGAGAGCATCAATCCTATTTTATTATTATGTGTGTGTGTGTGTGTGTGTATGATTTTTACCCAACATACGCATACACATGCACAGCCACAAGCATATATATGTATACCTACATACCAAAACTTGAAGGAAATACCTATATATATTCAGGTCTTTATCTCTAAGAAGACCAAAAAAAAAAAAAAAAATTAAGGGCCTCCCTGGTAGCTCAGCTGACAAAGAATCAGCCTATAATGCAGGAGACAGTGGTTCAATTCCTGGGTTGAGAAGATCCCCTGAAGAAGGAATAGGTTACCCACTCTAGTATTCTTGGGTTTCCCTGGTGGCTAAGATAGTAAAGAATCTGCCTGCAATGGGGGAGACCTGGGTTTGATCCCCGGGAATGTTTTTAGTGACATATTTAAGATAAAACATATTGAGAGCATCAATCCCATCTTGTGTGTGTGTATATATATATATATCAGAGAAGGCAATGGCACCCCACTCCAGTACTCTTGCCTGGAAAATCCCATGGATGGAGGAGCTTGGTGGGCTGCAGTCCATGGGGTTGCTAAGAGTCGGACACGACTGAGCAACTTCACTTTCACTTTTCACTTTCATGCTTTGGAGAAGGAAATGGCAACCCACTCCAGTGTTATTGCCTCGAGAATCCCAGGGATGGAGGAGCCTGGTGGGCTGCCGTCTCTGGGGTCGCACAGAGTTGGACACTATTGAAGTGACTCAGCAGCAGCAGCATATATATGTGTGTGTGTGTGTGTGTGCGTGTGTGTGTGTGTGTGTGTGTGTGTGATTTTTACCCAACACACACACACATGCACATCTACATGCACATGTATATGTATACCTACATACCAAAACACGAAGGAAATACCTTAATATGTTCAGGTATTCATCTCTGAGAACACCAAAAATAAATTAGACTTTTAAGTATTTAAAAAAAATTTACAACAAATATGTTCATCTTAAAACAGCAACAAACATACTATTAAAAAATTGGTTTTTCATCTTTGGCTCAAACTGGAAAAGGACATATATATTTTATCCAAACAGAGATTCAGTTCAGTTCAGTTCAGTCGCTCAGTCATGCCCGACTCTGCAACCTCATGGACTGCAGCTCACCAGGCCTCCCTGTCCATCACCAACTCCCGGAGTTCACCCAAACTCATGTCCATTGAGTCGGTGATGCCATCCAACAATCTCATCCTCTGTCATTTGCTTCTCCTCCTGCCTTCATTCTTTCCCAGCATCAGAGTCCTTTCAAATGAGTCAGTTCTTCGCATCAGGTGACCAAAGGATTGGAGTTTCAGCTTCAACACCAGTCCTTCCAATGAACACCCAGGACTGATCTCTTTTAGGAAAGACTGGTTGGATCTCCTTGCAGTCCAAGGGACTCTCAAGAGTCTCCTTCAACACCACAGTTCAAAAGCATCATTTCTTCAGTGCTCAGCTTTATTTACAGTCCAACTCTCACATCCATATGTGACTACTGGAAAAACCATAGCCTTGACTAGATGGAACTTTGTTGGCAAAATAATGTCTCTGCTTTTTAATATGCTGTCTAGGTTGGTCATAACTTTCCTTCCAAGGAGTAAGCATATTTTAATTTCATGACTGCAGTCACCATCTGCAGTGATTTTGGAGCCCCTAAAATAAAGTCTGCCACTGTTTCCACTGTTTCCCCATCTATGTGCCGTGAAGTGATGGGACCGGATGCCATGATCTTCGTTTTCTGAATATTGAGCTTTTTTTGGTAAATTAATTTATCTATTTTAATTGGAGGCTAATTACTTTACTTGGAAGGAAAGTTATGACCAACCTAGATAGCATATTCAAAAGCAGAGACATTACTTTGCCAACAAAGGTCTGTCTAGTCAAGGCTATGGTTTTTCCAGTGGTCATGTATGGATGTGAGAGTTGGACTGTGAAGAAAGCTGAGCGCCGAAGAATTGATGCTTTTGAACTGTGGTGTTGGAGAAGACTCTTGAGAGCCCCTTGGACTGCAAGGAAATCCAACCAGTCCATTCTGAAGGAGATCAGTCTTGGGTGTTCTTTGGAAGGAATGATGCTGAAGCTGAAACTCCAGTACTCTGGCCACCTCATTCGAAGAGCTGACTCATTGGAAAAGACTCTGATGCTGGAAGGGATAGGGGGCAGGAGGAGAAGGGGATGACAGAGGATGAGATGGCTGGATGGCATCACTGACTCAGTGGATGTGAGTTTGAATGAACTCCAGGAGCTGATGATGGACAGGGAGGCTTGGTGTGCTGCAATTCATGGGGTCGCAAAGAGTCAGACATGACTGAGCGACTGAACTGAACTGAATTACTTTACAATATTGTAGTGGTTTTTGCCAAACATTCACATGAATCAGCCATGGGTGTACATGTGTCCCCCATCCTGAACCCCCTCCCACCTCTCTCCCCATCCCATTCCTCAGGGTTTCAAAATAGCAAAAGAGACACAGATGTAAAGAACAGGCTTTTGGACTCTGTGGGAGAAGGGGAGGGTTGGATGATTTGAGAGAATAGCATTGAAACATGTATATTACCATATGTGAAACAGATCTCCAGTCCAGGTTCAATGCATGAGACAGGGCGCTCAGGGTCAGTGCATGGGCCAGCTCTTAACCCAGCTTTGTGAACCTAAGAAGGAAATAGGATCTGATCACCATAGAACCCAATCAAACTGTTTTCCTTATTTGTTTAGTGTAAAAGGAGAATTCCAGAATTTAAAACTTTGAACTTTGTTTCATTCCGCTGAGACTTCTTATTAATGTCTGAGATGTGTTTGGGTCCTGAATACATGCTTCATACATTTAAAAAAAGGATCCATTTCATTACTCTGAAAAGGACGCCATAATGTATCCCTGAGTCTCACCTTTCTCAATTTTATACAAAGAATTATGGGTGGCCCTTACGTAATTTGGGAGCTAATCGTTGACTGTAGAAAGAAAGAGGCCATAAAAAATTCCTGACTTCTAACTTCAGCTCCAAGCTCCAGAATCCTTACATTATTATTAACTATTTCATGCCACTTCCTCCACGTCCTCAATACCCCCAACATACTTATTTTTCCTTTGTCTTTAGGTGCCACATTTATAAAACCAATATATTTCTTGATAAACACATTCTGAGGTTGTTACATTTTAATTTAATTAAAGGTATTGTATAATAAGTAGAGTGACCATAAAACTGATTTTCTAAACCAGGACACTTTGAGATTTAAAAGGGGAGCTAGTAATAATCACTCTGAGATAAAAGGCAAACCTGGGGTTACCTTAGCCAAATTGATACTTATGATCATGTTAACTATAAACTCAAAGCTTTTTCTTAATTCAATCTCTAAGTTTTTTCAGATCTTTCTATAATATAGGTTAGTGAGTAGTGAAGTTAATTACAAGTATGCCCTAATATGTTACCATATGCAAAAATAAAATGAATTATCCCATTTGTTTTTCTTTTTAATTTATTGGACTGTAGCTGATTTACAATGTTGCATTCATTTCAGGTGTACAGCAAAATTATGCATATACACATGAGCGTGCTCAGTCGCTTCAGTCATGTCTGACTCTTTGCAACCTCGTGGACTGTAGCCCTCCAGGCTCTTCTGTCTTTGGGATTCTCCAGGCAAGAATACTAGAGCAGGTTGCCATGCTTTCCTCCAGGGGATCTTCCTAACCCAGATATCAAAGCCATGTCTCCTGCATCTCCTGAATTACAGGTGGATTCTTTAGTGCTGAGTCACTGGGGAAGCTCATATATATCTGTATGTATATATGTATCTATCGATCCGTAGATAGATAGCACTAAAGAAATATCAATAACCTCAGATATGCAGATGACACCACCCTTATGGCAGAAAGTGAAGAGGAACTAAAAAGCCTCTTGATGAAAGTGAAAGAGGAGAGCGAAAAAGTTGGCTTAAAGTTCAGCATTCAGAAAATGAAGATCATGGCATCTGGTCCCATCACTTCATGGCAAATAGATGGGGGAACAGTGGAAACAGTGTCAAACTTAATTTGAGGGGCTCCAAAATCACTGCAGATGGTGATTGCAGCCATGAAATTAAAAGACACTTACTCCTTGGAAGAAAAGTTATGACCAACCTAGATAGCATATTCAAAAGCAGAGACATTACTTTGCCGACTAAGGTCCATCTAGTCAAGGCTATGGTTTTTCCTGTGGTCATGTATGGATGTGAAGGTTGAACTGTGAAGAAGGCTGAGTACCAAAGAATTGATGCTTTTGAACTCTGGTGTTGGAGAAGACTCTTGAGAATCCCTTGGATTGCAAGGAGATGCAACCAGTCCATTCTGAAGGAGATCAGCCCTGGGATTTCTTTGGAAGGACTGTCTAAAGCTGAAACTCCAGTACTTTGGCCACCTCATGTGAAGAGTTGACTCATTGGAAAAGACTCTGATGCTGGGAGGGATTGGGGGCAGGAGAAGAAAGGGACGACAGAGGATGAGATGGCTGGATGGCATCACTGACTCGATGGACGTGAGTTTGGGTGAACTCTGGGAGTTGGTGATGGACAGGGAGGCCTGGCGTGCTGTGATTCATGGGGTCACAAAGAGTCAGACACGACTGAGTGACTGAACTGAACTGATCTATATCATATATTTTAAGACTCTTTCCCTATATAGGCTATCACATAGTAATGAGTAGAGTTCCCTGTGCTTCTAAGTCGGTCCTTATTTCTTTTTTTTAAAGTTGCTCAGTCAAGTCTGACTCTTTGGGTCCCCATGGACTGTAGCCTGTCAGGCTCCTCTGTCTGTGGAATTCTCCAGGCAAGAATACTGGAGTGGGTAGCTGTTCCCGTCTCCAGGGGATTTTCCCAACCTAGGAATCAAACCCAGGTCTCCTGCATTGCAGTCGGATTCTTTACCATCTTAGCTACCAGGAAGCCTGTATTTTGTATATAGCAGTGTGTGTATGTCAATCCAAATTTTCTAATTTATCCTCCCCCAATGCCTCCTTACCCCCTGGGTAACCATGAATTTATTTTCTTCATCTGCTACTCCTATTTTGTAAATACAGTCATTTGTACTTCTCCTTTTTTTTTTTTTTTTTAGATTCTATATATGAATGACAATCTCTAGGCTTATCCATGTTGTTTAAGGGGCATTATTCTTTTTTAGGACTGAGTAATTGCTTTTTGAAATCAACATTCTGCTTATTGCTACTGTATTTGGGATTCTTTTGTCTATTTTTATAATTGCTTATATTAGTACTTCCAGGCCTGCAAATTGGCTGTTAATATCCTTTATGCTTTGGTCATTTTTCTGATGGATTTTTCTTTCCTTGCTGATTTGTAAGAATTCCTATGCGGTCTAGATGTGACTATTTTGCAAATTTACTATTTTATAAATATCTTTTATTTGGTGCCTTCTTACAAGTTTGTCTCCAGTGTTCCTGGTTAAATACAAATTTATATGCTGATGTAGTCCTGTCTATTCATTTTCCTTTTATGTTTTGTGGCTTTGAAATTCTATGGAGAATCTCCTTAGTCTCAAGGTCACAATAATGATTTTTTCTCAATTTTTGTGTGTTTTCTATCTCTGCCTTTCACGTTTAGGTCTTTATTACATTTGGGGTTTATTTTCCGATTCTAGAAGTAAAATGTTTTAACTCTGTTCCACTTCAAAAATGAAAGTGGTCTAGTTTTGAAGTGCCGTGAGTTAGCAATCCAACCTTGATCTTCAAATGTAGCGACTCAGATTGTTCATTTCTAAACATCTCTCTTTTCACCGTGGATTTGGGTGGTCGTCTCTAGCACACAACACATTTGCAGATTATTGGATCTATTCTTTGTCCCTGTTTGTCAAGTTGTATTCCAAAACACTGCTTTCGTTATGCTTGTTTTGAAACATATTATCTGGTAGAGTTTGCCTCCATCCCCTCTCTTTTTCTCTAACATTTCTCTTTTTTTAATTTTTAGTTTTACTTTATTTTACTTTACAAAACTGTATTGGTTTTGCCATACATTGACATGAATCCACCATGGATGTACATGAGTTCCCAAACATGAACCCCCCTCCCACCTCCCTCCCCATACCATCTCTCTGGGTCATCCCCGTCTAACATTTCTTAACTACTGAAAACATTGTTTAATCAATTTGCCAACTTCCCCCACCCCTAAAAAAAAAAAAAATCTGCTACTGAGAATTTAAAATTACATTGCACTGATAGGAACAAGATAGTTTTAAAATGAACGCATCTAAGATTGACCACAACAAAAAGGATGAGTGATGATGACCTTTGGAAATTCTTTCCTCCATGAAAGCAATAAAAATGCTGGGCGGGGGTGGAGGGGGGGGGGAGATGGCTAGATTCAACCTTTTCAGAACTCTAGAAATTAGCCAGAGGCTGGAAGCAATCTGTGGAAGCATTTATTCAAGAAAAACAACTGTGTCTCAGTAAGAAAAGCAAGTTGGATTATGCCCTGCCCTACTGCCTCTCTCCTTTCGCCAGCTCCATGGGAATCTTGAAAACCAATGCTCTGCAATCACAATGGAAATCAGTAGCTTGGCAACCACTGGAGGAGGCAGACTGAGAGTGGGCTACCTTCAAAGACCCGTATTCAGAGAATTCATCACATACATATAATCCCCAATAGTATGAACAGATGATTTCTCCTCAGAAGCATGGAGGCCAGAAAATACCGGGATGACAAATTAACATTGTGACAACTCACTCACCCAATCAGAGGACTCTTGCCCATGTCTGTCTCTCTGTCTGTCTATCTCTGTCTCTCATCTTTGTAGTTAGCTTTTCTTGATAATGATTTTGTACATTGTTTCAGTTTTCCTTGAACCTTATTTTTGTCACAGTTATAAATGTTGATTTTTATTTATTTTTTTAACACCAAGAACATTTTGTATGGGATATAGCTGATTAACAATGTTGTGATAGTTTCAGGTGAACTGTGAAGGGACTCAGCCATATGCAATTATAAATTGTATCTCTATAGCTTTGTATGTTTTCTGGGTATAAATTTCTAGTTGGTGTGGAAAGCACTGCTGTGTTCTGCTTATTGATTATGTCTCTGGCTATCTGGCTGAATTTCATAACAGTAGTAATGACTCATGAATTAATGAACCATTGGGATTCATCTCTCTTAGGATTTATATTGAAATGATCATGTGATCTCTAGTCAGTTCATTTGCTCAGTCCTGTCCTACTCTATGCGACTCCATGATCTGCAGCACGCCAGGCCTCCCTGTCCATCACAAATTCCCAGAGTTTGCTCAAACTCATGTCCATTGTGTCGATGATGTTATCCAACCATCTCATCCTCTGTCATCCCCTTCTCTTCCTGTCTTCAGTCTTTCCCAACAACACGGTCTTTTCCAATGAGTCAGTTCATCACATCAGGTAACCAAAGTATTGGAGTTTCAACTTCAGCATCAGGCCTTCAAATGAATATGTGGGACTGATTTCCTTCAAGATGGACTGGTTGGATCTGCTTGAAGTCCAAGGGACTCTCAAGAGTCTTCTCCAGAACCACAGTTCAAAAGCATCAGTTCTTCAGTGCTCAGCTTTCTTTGTAGTCCAACTCTCACATCCATACATGATTACTGGAAAAACCATAGCTTTGACTAGATGGACTTTTGTCAGCAAAGTAATGTCTCTGCTTTTTAATATGCTCTCTAAATTGGTCATAGCTTTTCTTCCAAGGAGCAAGCATCTTTTAATTTCATGTGATCTCCAAATAATGATAATTTCATCTCTTCCCTTCTAATCTGTATATGCATTTCTGTTTCTTTTCTTATTGGGTCCACCTGTTCAGCCTACATTTTATCATTCATGGCCTCTTAATCGTAGAGTTTAAACACTTAGGTCATTCATATCTCTTCTAGAGACTCTTAGTTCTCCAGTTAATAATTCTCAGGATGAAAGAGTCCAGGATACAAGTTGCAGGCAGTGATGGCTGGACCATTGGGCTTGAGTTGGAGATTCCTGGAAGAATGCAATATGAGGACTCATTTGATGTCATGAATAAACAGGCAGCCATTCTGTCAACCCAATGTCCCACTCATGGTGCAGTGATGTTTGGTGCCTGAAGAATGTGACTTGTTGCCTTCCATCATATGATTACATACTGTTCAAGGTGAAAACTTGTTTTCAGTATGAAAACTAGATAAAGCGATCACTTGCAGACAGTGGTGAGATTTTGCCTGGCAGAGTCACGGTTCCTTGGGAATAGACATCTGTGCTTGGATTCCGTTGGACGTACAGCTGCGGGCTGTCATTTGCTTAAACAGTCCATATTCCCCTGGTTCCTCTCCCTTGTCTCCCCTCCCAGGGGGTTTAGAGAGAAATATTTTGCCTGTCAGCTCTGAAGAGACCCCCGTCCACTAGCTGATAAGACTGGGGCAGGATGAGCAGGACAATTTGAGGCAGAGAATGTTCTATTATGATGTGAGTGTTTCCTGCTTGTTTGCCTCTCTTGCTGTGGAGTTCCTAACGATGTGAAAGCAGTGAGCTTTAGTATATATGGAGAGCTTTAGTATTTAGTATATATGAGAATGAATGCCCCCTTTGGAAGCCTACCAGAAGGACTTGCCACGTTTCTCAGTAGGGGAGACTTCGATCTATAACCCATGGAGTTGAAAAACAATGAAAATGAGAAAGAGATTTCATGCCACATTAAAGAGGCCTCCAAGAACTTCCCTGGGGGTCCCATGGCTAAGACTCCACATTCCTAATGCAGGAGGTCTGGGTTCAATCCCTGGTCGGGGAACTAGATTCCACATGCTGCAACTAAGAGTTCATGTGTTGCAACTACAGATTCCATATGTTTCTATTAATACCCGATGCAGCCAAATAAATAAATACATTAGAATTAAAACTAAAAGATGCCTCCATATGCCTCTGATTTTATCTCAGGTGCATAGCCATGTTCAGAAAGACCAAAGACCAATTTCTAATTCTCATCCTTACATTTGTGTAGCTTTTGACATTTTGTTGGGAGTAACATTTTGTGACTATGAATATCCAGATGTTAATGACTGAAGACTGAGATTTTCCCCATGCATATGAGACAATCAATCACCCAGTGAATTCACATGTAAAGCTTAGCAGAGTTCATGTTCAGACCACTGTGCTACTGGTCTCAGAACTCTATTTACCATCATGGGCAAGAAGTTATTTAGACCCTCTATCTGTCTATTTAAAAGTGCAAAGAGAACTAGCAGTTACTGAGATTTTCATGTGGTAAGCACTGTGTCAAGTGCTTTGTGTATGTTTTCACATTTGACTACCCCGGTGTTTTGTGAGGTGCTTACTGTTGCTCTCAATCTATAGATGAAGTAACCGAGTTTCCAAGATGATCGTTAGCTGGTCCAGAGGACTGAGCTACATTGGACAAATACTGATAAAGATGTGCAGGATGTTATCTTTTTCTTTTTTTTTCCCTATGCAATTTCCACTGAACAGGTTTGCAATATGTCTGAAATACAGCATTTAAATAAATACTAGCCTAATGTGGTCTTACCTCGTAAGAAAAAGAAAAAGGCAAATGACAAAGCTTAACCATTGGTCACAAAGCTATTTGCCGCATGCTGCCTCTTTACATAGTAGTCAGGCTCTGAATGGCTTTCTCTCTCACACATGATTTTCTTTTCCCTGTGGATCTACAGATATTGCAGAAGTTATAGAGATTCCAAAAGCTGTACAGTGCGGGAACAAACCAAATTGTCCTTCAGTGATGACAGAAGATCTACCATAAGTTAAAAGATCAGAAACACAGAAATATTTGTCATCCTTTCTAAGTGCAGCATAGAGTTTGGCATCTGATCCAAGCTGGACCCAGATCTAACTACAAATCAAACCATATGGTTTTGTTAATTAGAAATCTCAACTAGAAGCAATATTCCTGATGGAGTCCTGGACAGAAGGGATACTGAAAAAGGAAGGGAGAAAGAAGAGAGGGAGGAAAAGAAGGGAGGAAAAAGGAATGGACGGAGGGGAAGAAAGAAGGAAGGAAGGAAGGAAGAAGAGGGGAGGAAGGGACAGAGAGAGGGAGGGAAGGAGGAAGGAAGAGAGGGAGGGAGGGAGGGAGCAAGTCCAGTCAACAGTTTATAATCTTTCTTGGGTACACTGCTTCTTAGGGGAGCAGAGATCAAGATTTTGTTTGATTTTTTTTTAATTTTGGAAATATACTTCAGTATTCCTAATCAATGTATTAATTAAAAGATTATGAAAACTACTTTGATTTTTTAAATGTGCTAATAATCAAGGTTAGCATTTTTAACATGGTACTTAGTTTATTTCCAAGCTTAGAGCAGTTTGTTTTAAAAAGCAAACACTGTCTCCCCAAATACCTCGAAATTGTGAGGATTTCATGTCTACTGAGTTATGTAACAAGTACTTTCATAGCACCATCTTTGTGCCAGGTATAATTCTAAGCATCAGTGGAACAAAAAAGAAAGACAAAAATGCATATATTCCTGCCATCATGGAGATATTGTCTATCAAAAATTTTAAATAAAATGTCAAGATTCCAGTAGTAGATAAATGGGAACGATCCCTTGACATATGAAAGAAAACCCAATAAATGTTTATAAATTCCTTGGCCAATAATCAAAGATTTTTCAGATTAAAATCACATTGTGATAGAAAAGTTAAGATGAATCACAGTCATTCCAATATTGATGAGTGTGTGCAGAACTTCGTGTGCACTGAGGACACCTCCAGTCCAACAGAATAACAAGAATCCAGAGATCTGTGATGGTTTCCCCTTCTCTGTGGCCAGAGGGTTCCATCATTTGGATCTTCCCTAAGGGAAGATGGTGATTGCAGCCATGAAATTAACAGACACTTACTCCTTGGAAGGAAAGTTATGACCAACCTAGATAGTAAATTGAAAAGCAGAGATATTTCTTTGCCAACAAAGGTCCGTCTAGTCAAGACTATGGTTTTTCCAGTAGTCATGTATGGATGTGAGAGTTGGACTGTGAAGAAGGCTGAGCACCGAAGAACTGATGCTTTTGAACTGTGGTGTTGGAGAAGACTCTTGAGAGTTCCGTGGACTACAAGGAGATCCAACCAGTCCATTCTGAAGGAGATCAGCCCTGGGTGTTCATTGGAAGGACTGATGCTGAAGCTGAAACTCCAATACTTTGACCACCTCACGTAAAGAGTTGACTCATTGGAAAAGACTCTGATGCTGGGAGGGTTTGGGGGCAGGAGGAGAATGGGACAACAGAGGATGAGATGGCTGGATGGCATCACCGACTTGATGGACATGAGTTTGAGTGAACTCCAGGAGTTGGTGATGGACAGGGAGGCCTGGTGTGCTGCGATTCATGGGGTCGCAAAGAGTCGGACATGACCGAGCGACTGAACTGAACTGAACCGAAGGGACGATTTAACAGAAGCAAAAATCTACTCAATTGCATTCACTACAGTGTTGCCTAAAATAACACAAAATTCCTCATCAGTAATTTGCTAATTTTTTTATATGAAAAGAATGTTTTCTATGTGGAAATGGAAACTTTTCTGTGTGTTTTTAAATTTTAAAAAAGCAGAGTACAGAATACCATTTTTCTTATTGTGGCAACTATTCAATATATGAAAGAAATCTGTCTAGACAAAGACCAGGATAAAATAATGGAAAAGAAATTATTGGTTACATGTGTGTCTTGAGATAAGAGAATATTTAATTTTTCTGAACATTATTTAAGCTTATTGCATCATCTTTCCCATACATAAAATAAATAGATGCAAGAACAGATAAAGCAAATGGAATTTACCATAGGCTGAGCAAGGGATTTAAAAAAAAGTTAATCAGAGATGAGTGAAGAACAAATGAAATCAGTCATCAGGCTTGAAAATATAATACAGATGGTTCCCTGGTTGAAAATAGGAGTCCTCTAAAATTAACCATGAGCCCACCTGGTGGGATTTGGAAAAATTCAGTCAGCATCCTGCATGTGAGAGCAACTCAACCCTCAGTATGGAAATTGAAAAATGCCCAATCAAATTTATTTCTATTAAATACCTAGTGTTCCGATAAAATTGCCCAATCACTGTTAAGGATACACAATTTGCAATATCTGTGATGTAAATAAAGCATCGTTATACAACACATATCTCAATGTTATTCTCCAGATTCAGAAAGAGGCGGCTTGCCTATGATGGTCTGGAGAAAACAACAGGAAACTCTCTACCTCACCTTCTTTCCTGCCTCCAACCCTTCCATCCCCTTCTTTCCCTACCACTGCCCACCCCCAATGAAATCTAAGCCATGTGCCTTTTTTCAACATCTGCTTCCTTTCTTTTCTTTCATGGAAAACGCGCATGAATAATCAGACCGCGCTGCTGTTGTTAATTGTAAAAATCATTAGTAAACTTCCAGGTGCTGTTTACTATATAAGCATTGTAATTTTCTATCCTAAAATCAGCAACTCCCCCGCCTCATTGTCTGCCCTGGGGCCTGAGCACTGTGCAGTTTGAGGCTGTCAAAGGCAGTTGCAGCCCTATTTGCTGGGACTGTAAGAGAGCGACCCACACCTGCAGCGTTTGAGGCAATAATTCCTAATATTAAGCAGACCTCATGAGGAGCAGGCCCTTTTCCAGCATCCTCACGATTCCACACGTTGCAGTCCCTGGGAAATCACTGAACGCCACTGTGATTGACTGACATCCACCTCCAGTTCTTTCTTCCCCTCTCTGCCCCTGCTGCACCCCACTTCCCAAGGATTCTGGCGAGAAACCTATGAAGAAGATAAGGCCGAACTGGACCCCAGTGAAATCTACCCAGTGAGCTGAAGTGCCTGCATTTTGCTACCGCAAAGGAGTACAGAGCATCCTGGAGAATTTACTGAGAAGATCGGAGCACAAAGAGGAAGTAACTTGCCCAAAGCTACACAAACACTGCCTAATGCTTCTGTTACACAAAACAGATTACAACTTCCATCTGTTTCCTTGAAGGCACCTGTGGTTTTCCTGAAAAAATTCAAGATAAAAGGAAACAAAGCATGCGTTTACATCTTTCCCAGGTAATAACACTGCAGCCTGGAAGGCACCTGCTGCTCTTTCCTCAGGCCTCACACAATTCCTGTTCTGCCGCTCCAGGCAGGATCTCAGCCAGGCTTCCGGGATCACTATAGGAGCTGCCCACTACTCGCAGGCTGATCTAGCTGCTTCTTTGCTGGTAGTCTGCTGCACTTTGTAAATTTACAGCCATAGCCACTATTCTATGACACTGTATCATTTCTTTGCATACCCCTGTCTCAGCGGTTTCAGAAGTGCCTCTACTGAAAAGAGCTTCCCTTCCTTTTTTATATTCTTAGACTATTACATACCTGAATGAATAAACAAACTATATTGATGGAGCTTTTCTAATACCCAACACTTTTTAAATAAACGTTAACACTAGGAAGTTCTTAGCAACTCTGTAATTTGACTTCAAATTTAATTTCCTTATCTGAGGACCAAAAGCACTTAGGGACTATGCTGAACGATATTCCAATTTGGCATCATTGCCACCCCTTTCTACAATTTTCTCTATCTTAGAGAAGAATCCTAGCATGCATTTCCAGACCTCCTTTCCCATCAGTTTTCAGGTGCTGGTGACAGTGAGAGAGGAAAAAGCTGTATTCTCCAGGAGCAGTGGCAGATAGAAGCATAGCCTGCCTCATAGCTGAAAGTATGGGTAGAAAGTGGTTGTGACTGTCTCAGCAGCTTTCAAGCAGTCTCTTGCACATATCTTGTGTTAGTGTTGTCAGCTGAGAACTTTGGCAATGGCTTCACTGTCTTTGTCCCCTTATCCCTTCCATATGTTTCATCAGTTTTTAATTGCTTGTGTTGAAGCCTTCCTATCAGAAAAGAGTCAAGAGTCATCTTCTCAATAAGTGATGTCAGGTCAATGGGACATTCATGGGTGGGGGAGAGTGAAAATGAATCCTGACCCCTACCTTACACTATACATACAATTCAAGTCCAGATGATTGTAGATCCAAATGTGAAAGAGTACAACAACAAAGGTTTAAAAGAAAACATACAAGAGCTTCTTCATAAACTCAGAGAAGCAAACTCTGTGTGTGTGTGTGTGTGTGTATCACTCTTGAACTGAATTGCTCTCTGTACTGACCCCCTGAAATCTGTTTTACCATCTAAAACCTCTCCCCCACTTCTCATTCAAAAATATCCAGTGACAATTTCACTGATTTTTGATGCACCTTCTTCATCTCTCCACTATGCTATAGCTGTTTGTCCTCAGCCCATGTAGTTTCAGAATCCGCTGAACACATCCCATTCCATATTGATGGCACAGCTCCTTTACAGTGACATTATGGATTACTCCATCTTCCTTGAGTCTTCCTGTTTACTAGTTTCTGTTAATTTCAGAGACTTTCCCAGTACTCTTCTAACCTGCTGGCTGGTCCTCCCTTCTATTGAGATCTGCTCCTTCCTGAGCCTGAATGTTTGTGATCACTGGCTAGCTCCCCTTCATCCTCAGCTCACACCACTCAGATAACTTAAATCTTTGTTTCAAGCCCAGAATTTCCCCCAGAGCTTCAAATTTCCATATCCAGCTCTTTGCTAGATATTTTCATCTGCAGATCCAGACCCCATAGCTGCCTGAGAAGAAAGAGATAAAACTGGCAACACCCAGAGTGCATTTCTACTTTCTGTGCCTGGCATAGAGTAGCTGGTCACTAAATGTTTGTCGAATGAGTGAAGGATGGAAAGAATAGCGAAGGAAGCTCAGAGACTCTCAGCTGGGTCTCTTTCTGGCCTGTGCTGCCCATCATTGTGATTCATCCAGCCACACGTAGGGACAAGCGCCATGAACCTGTTACCCAGTTTCAGAGAAGATTAAATTAGCTGGGAAGCAGAAAACTGCCCTTTAGTCTGTGTATACTTTTTCAACCTTTCATTAGTTGGATGCATCTTTTTGTCTTTGTAACATAGCTCCTGGCTTCAAAAAAGCTATATTTCGGAGAATGTTCCTAAAGAGATCAAAGCTGCTCATAAGAGACCATCTCAGCTGCATCCCAGCGACCAGGAGGGCCAAGCCCAGTCAGCTCTCACAAGCTGTTTCTTCATTTATAATAACTTCTCCATGAACAGTTGCTGTGAACCATTAGGCGGCTGCTCTGGATGGAAACAGAGGATTTGCTGTATAATGTAATTTTTTACAGAGATTATTTAAGGCATGATTTCTGTTTATGGTCCCAGGATAAATTATAATCACTTTTGTTTACCTCCTATTCCTTTCTTAATTAACTGACAACCTATTAGCATACATTTCTTTTTATCCCAGGAGTATTAATTATACATAATTTATATCATAAGCATTTATTTCATATCAGTGGGATGAATAAAACATTTACCTGCTGATCGCTACTTGAGGTTAACATTTTTATACAAAAAACTCACCTGAGACTTCCAATCAAATTATCAGATTTTTAATTTTCTGTTACATAATGATACTGTACTCGTCATTGCGGTGTTTTATTCTGCTCTAGGCTAAACAAACGTTTAGCAGAGTGCTCTGCCGGCAGCATTAATTACCAATGATGCATGCTTTGCTGCACAATGAGATTCAAATAATAAAAAAGTGAAGTTTGCTAATATGAGAACTGGCTCCACACTGGGATTGGAATACCCACACTAGCCCTGGTGACGTTACAAAGGCCTCTAGGTCTTTCAGTTTCCTTGCTCATCAGAACTAGAAGGGACCATAGAAATCAAAAGGCACATCTTTTGTCATTTGAAAGATGAGGACTCTTTGGCCAGAGAGGGCAAATGATTGGCACAACCAAACCCATCCTCAAGTAAATGCCAAAGACTCAGTACAAATATGTGGACTCCACTCGAGGACCTTTTCCACCCACACAGGGATGCTCTTTTCTCTTACAGTCCAGTTCAGTCACTCAGTCGTGTCTGACTCTTTGCGACCCCGTGAATTGCAGCACGCCAGGCCTCCCCGTCCATCACCAAAACCTGGAGTTCACCCAAACTCTTGTCCCTTGAGTCGGTGATGCCATCCAGCCATCTCATCCTCTGTTCGGCCCCTTCTCCTCCTGCCCCCAATCGCTCCCAGCATCAGAGTCTTTTCCAATGAGTCAACTCTTCGCATGAGGTGGCCAAAGTACTGGAGTTTCAGCTTCAGCATCAGTCCTTCCATAGAACACCCAGGGCTGATCTCCTTCAGAATGGACTGGTTGGATCTCCTAGCAGTTCAAGGGACTCTCAAGAGTCTTCTCCAACACCACAGTTCAAAAGCATCAATTCTTTGGTGCTCAGCTTTCTTCACAGTCCAACTCTCACATCCATACATGACCACTGGAAAAACCATAGCCTTGACTAGATGGACCTTCGTTGGCAAAGTAACGTCTCTGCTTTTGAATATGCTATCCAGGTTGGTCATAACTTTTCTTCCAAGGAGTAAGTGTCTTTTAATTTCATGGCTGCAATCACCATCTGCAGGGATTTGGGAGCCCCCCAAAATAAACCCTGACACTGTTTCCACCGTTTCCCCATCTATTTCCCATGAAGTGATGGGACCAGATGCCATGATCTTCGTTTTCTGAATGTGGAGCTTTAAGCCATCTTTTTCACTCTCCTCTTTCACTTTCTTCAAGAGGCTTTTTAGTTCCTCTTCACTTTCTGCCATAAGGGTGGTGTCATCTGCATATCTGAGGTTATTCAGATTTCTCCCGGCAATCTTGATTTTAGCTTCTGTTTCTTCCAGCCCAGCGTTTCTCATGATGTACTCTGCATAGAAGTTAAATAAGCAGGGTGACAATATGCAGCCTTGATGTACTCCTTTTCCTATTTGGAACCAGTCTGTTGTTCCATGCCCAGTTCTAACTGTTGCTTCCTGACCTGCATATAGGTTTCTCAAGGTAGGTCAGGTGGTCTAGTATTCCCATCTCTTTCAGAATTTTCCATAGTTTCTTGTGATCCACACAGTCAAAGGCTTTGGCATAGTCAATAAAGCAGTAATAGATGTTTTTCTGGAACTTTCTTGCTTTTTCCATGATCCAGCGGATGCTGGCAATTCGATCTCTGGTTCCTCTGCCTTTTCTAAAACCAGCTTGAACATCTGGAAGTTCACGGTTCACATATTGCTGAAGCCTGGCTTGGAGACTTTTGAGCATTACTTTACTAGCATGTGAGATGAATGCAATTGTGCAGTAGTTTGAGCATTCTTTGGCATTGCCTTTTTTTGGGATTGGAGTGAAAACTGACCTTTTCCAGTCCTGTGGCCACTGCTGAGTTTTCCAAATTTGCTGGCATATTGAGTGCAGCACTTTCACAGCAGCATCTTTCAGGATTTGAAATTGCTTAACTGGAATTCCATCACCTCCGCTAGCTTTGTTCGTAGTGATGCTTTCTAAGGCCCACTTGACTTCGCATTCCAGGATGTCTGGCTCTAGATGAGTGATCACACCATTGTGATTATCTGGGTCGTGAAGATCTTTTTTGCATAGTTCTTCTGTGTATTCTTGCCACCTCTTCTTAATATCTTCTGCTTCTGTTAAGTCCATACCATTTCTGTCCTTTATCGAGCCCATCTTTGCATGAAATGTTCCCTTGGTATCTCTCATCTTTTGAAGAGATCTCTAGTCTTTCCCATTCTGTCCTTTTCCTCTATTTCTTTGCACTGATCACTGAGGAAGGCTTTCTTATCTCATCTTGCTATTCTTTGGAACTCTGCATTCAGATGCTTATATCTTTCCTTTTCTCCTTTGCTTTTCACTTCTCTTCTTTTCACAGCTATTTGTAAGGCCTCCTCAGACAGCCATTTTGCTTTTTTGCATTTCTTTTCCATGGGGATGGTCTTGATCCCTTTCTCCTGTACAATGTCATGAACCTCAGTCCATAGTCATCAGGCACTCTATCTATCAGAACTAGTCCCTTAAATCTATTTCTTACTTCCACTGTATAATCAATAAGGGATTTGATTTAGGTCATACCTGTACGATCTAGTGGTTTTCCCTACTTTCTTCCATTTAAGCCTGAATTTGGCAATAAGGAGTTCATGATCTGAGCCACAGTCAGCCCCTGGTCTTATTTTTGCTGACTATATAGAGTTTCTCCATCTTTGGCTGCAAAGAATATAATCAATCTGATTTCAGTGTTGACCATCTGGTGATGTCCATGTGTAGAGTCCTCTCTTGTAAGCAAGCCTTTGCCTTGCTTCATTCCATATTCCAAGGCCAAATTTGCCTGTTACTCCAGGTGTTTCTTGACTTCCTACTTTTGCATTCCAGTCCCATATAATGAAAAGGACATCTTTTGGGGGTGTTAGTTCTAAAAGGCCCTGTAGGTCTTCATAGAACCATTCAACTTCAACTTCTTCAGCATTACTGGTTGGGGCATAGACTTGGATTACCTTGATATTGAATGGTTTTCCTTGGAAACAAACAGAGATCATTCTTTCATTTTTGAGATTGCATCCAAGTAATGCATTGCAGACTCTTTTGTTGACCATGATGGCTACTCAATTTCTTCTAAGGGTTTCCTGCCCACAGTAGTAAATATAATGGTCATCTGAGTTAAATTCACCCATTCCAGTCCATTTTAGTTCGCTGATTCCTAGAATGTTGATGTTTACTCTTGCCATCTCCTGTTTGACTACTTCCAATTTGCCTTGATTCATGGACCTAACATTCCAGATTCCTATGCAATATTGCTGTTTACAACATCAGATCTTGCTCCTATCATCATTCACATCCACACTGAGTATTGTTTTTGCTTTGGCTCCATCCCTTCCTTCTTTCTGGAGTTATTTCTCTGCTGATCTCCAGTAGTATATTGGGGACCTACCGACCTGGGGGGGTTCCTCCTTCAGTATCCTTTCATTTTGCTTTTCAGTATCCTTTCATACTGTTCATGGGGTTCACAGACAAGAATACTGAAGTGGTTTGCCATTCCCTTCTCCAGTGGATCACATTCTGTCAGACCTCTCCACCATGACCCGCCTGTCTTGGGTGGCCCCAAGATGCAGTGAAGGACCTACTCCATGCTAAACCCTTGCAAGTTTCGCTTACATCTTCCCTCATTCACTTCTTCCATTTGTCCTGGTAAACAAGCACAATTATCCTCATCTTGCACATGAGAAAATTGAGGTTTCAAATATTTCAAATAGCTGTTGCAAGAGATTGTGCTGGGGCACAAACCAAGGTCTAGATATGTTTAATATCCAGACTCTGCCATGACACCACACCAACAGCAAGAAAAATGACAACAAGCATTTAGGTAAAGATGCTGAAAACCACTTTATTCCATGTTATTCACACCCCAATTTGCTGTGTCTTTACTGTATTCTACCATCTTGCCTGGACAGAACAAAGTATATTTTTCTTGAAGAAGTTTTGTTTGTTTGTTCATTTGCTTTTTGCATCTCTAACAAGTCAAGGTGGAAAGAAAACACTTGATGTCAATGTTGGGGAAGATTAAGAGGAATCTGTCTTTTTGAATCTCCTCTCCTAACCTGAAAATGGTGACAGAGATAGAAATAAAAAACAAACAAAATATGGGATGTCACAGAGTTTCGTGATTCCTAAAGCTGCCCAGTCTAGCGGGTTCCCCAGTGTGGCTCCTTCAGGGTTTTGCCTGGTGCCCAGCCCAGAAAGATGAGGCAAGTAGCCCTGTCGTAGTCTCTTCCTTCCTAGTTAGGTTGTTGGAGGGGCTGGCCAACATCCAGTGCTCTCAGTAGGTCATCTTCCTGCAGCCATGAAATGTTCAGTTCTCCCGGGTTCTTCAGGGTTCCCATCTCTTTCGACTCTGTTGTCTTCAGACCACAGCAATCTCATCTAGGCACGTGGCTTCAAACACATTGACCATTTCCTGGCTCTTCAGTTTCCAGTCCCTACCAGGATCCCTCTTCAGGGAACCTGAGATGTATACTCAATGCTTCCCTTAGGAAGTCCCCAAACTACATAAAGCTGACCTGTATTAGACCACATTCATGATGTCCATCCTGTGCACTAAAGGCAAAAAGTTTAAAAAAGGTAAAACTGGTCCTTTCCTGTGGTTCCTTAGCACAATGAATGGCATTTTTCTATTTGTTAAAACGATAGTCTATCTCCTCCTCCATATCCAAATCAGTGCTTGTCTGTCTTGCCTCCTAACTAGATCCCAAATCCATCCATGTTTTCCATTTCCACCGTCACCATCACAAGGAGGGCTAATAATATCACTCACATGGACTTCTGTCATCGCCTTCTAATTGTCATCCTCAAGTTCAATATTCCTCACCCCACATTTTGCTTCTGTTTTCTGAACTGTAGTCAGAGCAATCTTCTCAAGACTCAAATCTGATGCTATCAATCTCTATTGAAAATAATGGGAAAGACCTCTAAAATTTTTGAACCAAAGAAGGAAGCAGAAAGAAAAGACTGGTAAAGCAGACTACATAAAAATACAGTATTTCTGATGACAAAACCCACCCTCTGGCCTGCTTTGTTGACAGAACCAGTCAACTGGCAGCTTCAGGCTCTGCTGGAGGTCATTCATCTCGTCTTGCCTCCTTAGCTCAGCGCTCCTGAGTGACTTGTGACCACTTGTGCTTTCTGGATCTTCCTTCTGTTATCCCCATTTCCCTCACCTCTGCTTTTCTTTGTGGATTCTTAATGGGTCCAGAACGCATTTTCAATAACAGCTCTTCTAGAAAATTACTTCTGGACTATCATATTTTAGGGGCTTTCAAACTTCTGTGTGTGCATGCTCAGTTGCTTCGGTCATGTCCGATGCTTCGTGACCCCATGGACTCCAGCCCGCTAGGCTCCTCTGTCCACAGGATTCTCCAGGCAAGAATACTGGAGTGGGTTGCCATGCCCACCCCCAAGGGATCTCCCTGACCTAGGGATTGAACTTGCATCTCTTAGCTCTCCTACACTGGCAGGCAGGTTCTTTACCTCTAGCAACACTTGGGACAATCTTCTAAGTGGGTTAAAAATCTACTCTGTTCTTAGTGAAAATAACCTTATCCAGTTGTCTTCAACTAATATTTACCAGCAGCTACGATGTTCATCGCTGTCTCAAGTCGCTGTATGTTTATTGAACACCAGGACACTACTGAGATGTGATGAGGTACAAGGGATGAACACTGACTTCAAGTAAGTAGGATCTTTCGTAATAAATAGGTAGAAGATATCATGGACAGAGGAGTTGGGTGGGCTACAATCCACGGAGTTGCAAAGAGTAGGACTTGATTTTGCAAATAAACAGCAACCAAAAATCTTAATATAAGATTTTTATTACAGATAATTGGCACTAGTAGTAAAGAACCTGTCTGCCAATGCAGGAGGCTTAAGAGATGCAGGTTTGATCCCTGGGTTGGGAAGATCCCCTGGAGGAGGGCATGACAGTCCACTCCAGTATTTTTGCCTAGAGAATCTCATGGACAGGGGAATCTGGTGGGCTACAGTCCATAGGGTTGCAAAGAGTCACACATAACTGAAGTGACTTAGCACACACACAACATAGATATATTCACAAAATACTAATATTTAAGAATGCCAAAATATTAAAAATCTCAAATAGAAAATCATGAGGGCATAGAAAAGCAGAAGTTTTCAACTTTATGAAATAAACATGAAATTTTAAAGAGATGTATTTGAGAGACAATATCTTACCTTACATTAAAGGAACAGAGTCAGTATCAAAAAAAAAAAAAGTCTTGGGGTTTCCTTGGTGGTCCAGCGGTTAAGACTTCACACTTCCAATACAAGGGGAATAAGTTCGATTACTGGTTAGAGAACTAAGTTCCCACATGCCTCAAAGTCAACCAAACAAAAGTCTCCTGGCTTCCCTACAGTTGCTTCCCCCACCAAATCCTCCAATCGGTGATTACTCTCCAGGACAACTGTTGAGTCTGGTGTGAATTCTTTTCCAGTTTCCCTGATGAATATCATCACCAGCTTCCTTCCCTGGCCCTATTCCATAGGCTAGTCCTCATCCCCACGATCTAATGTACCTCTGTTAACACGAGTTCCCTGCAGTGCCTTGTGTGGGAACCCCACACAGGGTTAAGTACACCTCTACACGTGTGGAGATGGGATTCACACATCTTATTTTTATACCACGGAGACGGTCAAGTTCTTGTTGAGTTTAATTTGATCTCATTGCTTTGTATGGAGAAGGCAATGGCAACCCACTCCAGTACTCTTGCCTGGAAAATCCCATGAATGGAGGAGCCTGGTGAGCTGAAGTCCATGGGGTCATGAAGAGTTGGACACTTCATTTTCACTTTTCCCTTTCATGAATTGGAGAAGGAAAAGTCAACCCACTCCAGTGTTCTTGCCTGGAGAATCCCAGGGATGGCGGAGCCTGGTAGGCTGCCATCTATGGGGGTCACAAAGAGTCTGACATGACTGAAGTGACTTAGCAACAGCAGTAGCATTGCTTTGTAAACTGCCCAAATTCAGGGCCACACACTCCATGCATACTAAAGGCGGCTGGGATCCTTGCCTGTGAAAAGTGGCTCCAGTTCCATCAGAGGCCCAACCAGACAGTTTCTGTGTGTCAGCCCAGGAGCTCTGAGCCAGAAGAACCTTGTCACCCTCACGGCCAGTTTCCTAGTGCCTCGCACTGTGTATTCTCAGTAAACATGACTTCAATAAGAAAAACTCCCCTCAGCTTCTTTCAAAGGCCAATCCAGAACCTCAGGATCTTGGGTCCCTGGGAGCCCGACAGGACAGGCTGGCATCACAGAAGGACAGCAGCCCCCTTGGAAGGAATCAAGATTGATCCTTCTGCTGTGTTTAGAAATGAAGCAAAATGGTCTGTCCTTCTACGAGCCCTGTTCTTCAGACATATCTGAAGTCACCTCTGTTCTTGGACCATGCACTAGATGGCTCTTCAGCCAGTGTTACAGAGCCATCTCCAAGCTCATTACTAAATGAGAGATGAAGGAGCTAAAGGTAAAAAGCAAATGACCCCTCTGCACAGATGGCTGGAGAATTTGCAGGTGAGCCTCAGGGCCCCCTGGACCTGAATGGAAAGTAAAAGCAAGTTTGCTTCTGCCATTACAGCCTCTTTGAAGGCCATTAGCACTGTATTATAATTAGCACAGCTCTCCAAAATGCATTTTTGAGGGTCCAGCACAGAATTCTGAGCACAGGTGAAGGTGCATTAATGAAACCACATCTAGAATTTGGCTCAGGAACCAGCCCTGAGAGGTGATTTATAATTGGCTTTAATCTAACTTCACAAGCGTCCCTCCACAGTCCAAGATACATGGATCACAAGAACCAAAATACAGAAGCTGCTGCCATCTACGTGAGAGAAGCTAAAAATAATCCTCACAGGAGACTTTAATAGCATCCCCATTTACTACTTTTTCCCTGCAATAAAGAAATGTACAAATGTCTCATTCTATCCAGAAAAGAAAAAGTTTGAGGCAAAATTTGGCTGTTTCCAATTTCAGATAATATAGTAGTGTTAGTGGTGGAAATCTAGACTCACAGAACGGATGGCCATTTTAGAACAGAGTGTAGAATATAATATATTGTTGCATATGAGTGTGGAGAAGAAAAAGCAAAGTTTCCTTATAGTACATGAAAGTGAAAGTCACTCAGTTGTGTCTGACTCTTTGTGACCCCATGGACTGCAGCATGCCAGGCTTCCCTGTCCATCACCCCTGTATAGTTCATGGAATTCTCCAGGCCAGAATACTGGAGTGAGTAGCCTTTCCCTTCTCCAGGGGATCTTCCCAACCCTGGAATCAAACCCAGGTCTTCTGCATTGCAGGCGAATTCTTCACCAGCTGAGCTACAAAGGAAGCCCAAGAATACTGCAGTGGGTAGCCTATCCCTTCTCCAGCGTATCTTCCTGACTCAGGAATAGAGTTGGGGTCTCCTTAATTTCAGGCAGATTCTTTACCAACTGAGTTATCAGGGAAGCCCCCACAGTACATGTTCAGTTCAGTTCAGTCACTCAGTCATGTCCAACTCTTTGTGACCCCATGGACTGCCAGCATGCCAGGCTTCCCTGTCCATCAACAACTCAAGGAGCTTACTCATACTCATGTCCATTGAGTCAGTGATGCCATCCAACCATCTCATCCTCTGTCGTCCCCTTCTCCTCTCGCCTTCTATCATTCCCAGCATCAGGGTCTTTTCCAATGAGTTGGTTCTTAGCATCAAGTGGCCAAAGTATTGGAGTTTCAGCTTCAGCATCAGTCCTTCCAATGAGTATTCAGAACTGATTTCCTTTAGGATGGACTGGTTGGATCTCCTTGCTGGCCAAGGGACTCTCAAGAGCCTTCTCCGACACCACAGTTCAAAAGCATCAATTCTTTGGTGCTTAGGTTTCTTAGTACGTGAGTGTAATACAAATAGAGAAAGGCCACCTTTGGAATCAGACTGCCTGTACTCAAATCTCAGACTCACCAATTAGGAAGAGGGCAAACTCTGCCACTCTGCCAAGTCACTTTACCTTAACTATGTTTCTTTTTCTCATTTGCAAAACGGGACTAATAGTAACTAACGGAGTTACTATGATAAGTGGGTCAACTCATGAATCTAACACACTTAAAAAGGCGCTGACACTTTCCCCAGGGCATTTTCCTGACCCAGGGATTGAAACTGCATCTCCTGCATTGGCAGGCAGATAGATTCTTTACCATAGAGCCACCAAGGATCTGACTGCCATTGCAAGAGACACCAGTTCAAACCCTGGGTCAGGGAGATACCAAGGAAGGAAATGGCAACCCAGTCCAGTATTCTTACTTGGGAGATCCCATGGACAAAGGAGCCTGGCGGGCTACAATCTATAGAGTCACAAAAGAGTCGGACATGACGTTGTGACTAAATGAGAAAACAGCAACACCTTCCAGGTTGGTGCTTAGGGCAGTGTGGTTCAGTTCAGTTCAGTCGCTCAGTCGTGTCCGACTCTTTGCGACCCCACAAATCACAGCACACCAGGCCTCCCTGTCCATCACCAACTCCCAGAATTCACTCAAACTCATGTCCATCAGGTCGGTGATGTCATCCAGCCATCTCATCCTCTGTCGTCCCCTTCTCCTCCTGCCCCCAATCTCCCCCAGCATCAGAGTCTTTTCCAATGAGTCAACTCTTCTCATGAGGTGGTCAAAGTATTGGAGTTTCAGCTTCAGCAAAAGTCCTTCCAATGAACACCCAGGACTGATCTCCTTCAGAATGGACAGTTTGGATCTCCTTGCAGTCCAAGGGACTCTCAAGAGTCTTCTCCAACACCACAGTTCAAAAGCATCAATTCTTTGGCACTCAGCTTTCTTCACAGTCCAACTCTCACATCCATACATGACCACAGGAAAAACCATAGCCTTGACTAGATGGACCTTTGTTAGCAAAGTAATATCTCTGCTTTTCAATATACTATCTAGGTTGGTCATAACTTTCCTTCCAAGGAGTAATTTAATTTCATGGCTACAGTGTGGTTAGAGGGTTGAATTGGAGCACCTGTTTCTCACCCCAGTTCTCCCTCAGTGATTGACATATTGTGGGTCCTTCATTCCCTTACTCTGACATCAGTGGCTCCCTCTGAAAAAAAAATGAGCCAACTGGATTGACTCAACTCCAATTTCCTCTCCAACTGCTTTCTTCTGGAAGGAAAGGACTAATTTTTAGAAATAACCCTGAATTCTGAAAATCCTATAAGCTGTTTCATTTTATCAGTCAAGAGAATTCATCTACTCTTTGCTCTTTCATCAACATGGCACAAAAGCAACGAGGCATCCGGCCAGTTCAGAAAACCAGTGATTCGGCTTTAACTCATCAAATGGTGCCCTTCAGCAGAAGCCAACTGAAATGTTTACTTTTTTCAGATATAAAAGGATGGTTGCATTGTAACATTGCAGTGTTACAATGGAGCAGGAGCGTAAGTGACCATGAGGCAAGTTGGCTGGGGAGGGAAAGGGCAAGAGAGAGAAAAACCAAGTCAAACTCAGAGACAACTTGTGTAGACTGGCACTCTCTCTTGCTGTTGTTGTTGTTGTTGTTGAGTTCCTAAGTCATGCCCGATTCTTTGTGACCCCACGGACTGCAGCATGCCAGGCTCTTCTGTCCCCCACTATCTCCTGGAGCTTGCTCAAACTCATATCCATTGAGCCAGTGTTGCCATCCAACACGTCTCACCCTCTGTCATCCCCTGCCCTCAATCTTTCCCAGCATCAGGGTTTTTTCTAATGAGTTGGCTCTTTGCATCAGGTGGCCAAAGTATTGGAGCTTCAACATCAGCACTTCCAATGAATATTCAGTGTTGATTTCCTTCAGAATTGACTGCTTTGATCTTCTTGCTGTCCAAGGAACTCTCAAGAATCTTCTTCAGCACGACAGTTCAAAAGCATCAGTTCTTCAGCACTTAGCCTTATTTGTGATCCAACTCTCACATTTGTACATGATTACTGGAAAAATCATAGCGTTGACTATATAAACCTTTGTTAGCTAAGTTATATCTGCTCTTTAATATGCTGTCTAGGTTTGTCATAGCTTTCCTTCCAAGGAGCAAGTGTCTTTTAATTTTACACCTGCAGTCACTATCTATGGTGATTTTGGAGCCCAAGAAAATAAAATATGCCACGGTTTCCATTTTTTCCCCATTATTTGACATGAAGCGATGGGATTGAATGCCATGATCTTAGTATTTTGAATGTTGAGTTTTAAGCCAGCTTTTTCAATCTCCTCTTTCACCTTCATCGAAAGGCTCTTTAGTTCTTCTTTGCTTTCTGCCATAAGGATGGTGTCATCTGCTTATCTGAGGTTATTGATATTTCTCCAGGCAATGTTGATTTCAGCTTGTGATTCTGCCATTTTGCATGATGTACTCTGCATATAAGTTAAATAAGGGTGACAATATACATCCTTGAACTACTACTATCTTGCTGTGGTAGTTATGCATTGCTACTATCCCCAAACTCCAATATTTTGGCCACCTGATGCAAAGAACTGGCTCATTGGAAAGAAACCTGATGCTGGGGAAGGTTGAGGGCAGGAGGAGAAGGGGATGACAGAGAATGAGATGGTTGGATGGCATCACCGAGTCAATGGACATGAGTTTGGGCAAGCTCCAGGAGTTGGTGATGGACAGGGAAGTCTGATGTGCTGTGGTCAATCGGATCACAAAGAGTCGGACATGACTGAATGACTGAACTGACTATCCCCAAACAGTGGTTTAAGACAGCAGACTTAGTCATCTCACTCAGAAACCTGGGAGTGGCCTAGCTAGAGCTCCGGCTGAGATTCTTTCATGAGACTGCAGTCAAGCTGTGGCTCAGATCTGCTTCATCAACACTTTAGCTGCTCTGTGATGAATTAACATCTCTAATGGTAGAAAGTGGGGAGTGTTTGGGGGAAATTTCAATCTCAGATGCTTTATTGCCACAAAATTGCATATCCCCTAAGAAGTAATAGATGACTTCAGAAGCTTATCCTCAGAACTGGTTTAGCATTCAATTCTGAGATGTAATTTATAATGTGAATGTGAATGTCCCTCTTCTGAATATAACAACTCCGAATATTAAAGCTCTATGAAAAGCAATACCTAAAAATGCATCTCTTAAATAATCTGTTCACATGAAGTATTTAAAAAATGAGTCTTATTATAAAAGATGTAGCTATTGATATAGAATGTGTTTTTGTACACAAACCTACAAAATCTAATATCACCCGCCTTTGCTGAAACCGTTGAGTGGCCTTTGATATTCTTTTATTTGTTCAATAATGTATCTGTCCAGTCTAATGAAATACTGTGCCTTGATTTGCTCAGGGATAATGATACAATAAAATGTAGTAGGCTTAAGCATGAAAAAGCAAAAACCTTGCAAGGGCTGGAGGAGCAGCCTTCAAGGGAGCGCATTCACATAGCTGTTGGCTGGAGCCCTCAGTTCTTCACTGGCTAATGCCTGAAAGTCTCAATTTTTCCTCATGGGGGTCTGTCCACAGGGCAGCCACCTGAGTGTCCTCAAGCCAAGTCAGATGACATTCCCAGTGAAGGGTGAAATCCAAGGTTAGTTGATTAGATTGGTTATCTGAAAAAGAGAGAAATCTGGATAGAAGCTGTGGTCTTTTATAACCTAATATTGGTGTGATGTACCATCAGTTTTACCTTCTTTCTTTGGTCACACAGACCAACCCTGGTACAGCATGGGAAAGGACCACACAAAATTGTGCCTGATGAGCAAGGCGGGAATTGTGTGCGGGCAGGGCAGAGCTTTGTCATCATGGTGAGGAGTTTGAAACCATTTCTGAGTATACTTGGAAGTTGCTGAGAGGCCTTAAGCCAGGACTTGAGCTGAGCTCCTCCTTAGATATCTTAAAGGTCATTCTGATAGCTGGACTAAATGAACAAAGGGGATTCCAAAAGTGGAATCAGAGAAGCCAGTTAGTAGCAGCAATAACAGTCTGAGTGACTGAGAGCATCATGGCTTGGTCCAGGGTGAGTTCAGTCAACAGATGCAGACACACTTGTGATGTGATATATATATTGGGAGGCAGAACCGGTAGAACCAGACGATGAAGTATGGGGGACAATAAAGAAATTTAAGACTCCTAACTTGTTTGAGCAATTGAGTGGATGATGGTACCACATACTGCAATCTGGAAGACTCCGGAAAGAACAGATTAATGGTTGCATGAAAAACTGGGAGCTCTATTTTGAAAATGTTAAGTTTCAAGACCTATTAGACACTCAAGTGTATAGTGTATGTCAAGTAGGTAATTATGTTCACAAATCTGTAGTACAGGGGACAAGTCAGAGCTGGAATGCAATTTTGAGTTATCAAGGAGGTGATATTAATTACTAGACTTGCACTGTACTCTAAGTATTATCAAAATTGCTCTTGAATTCTCTATAGAAAATGCCTTGTTGTAGAGTGACATATCACAGCTTATTAAGTCCAGCATAGTCAGATTTTCCTCCTAGTTGGAGCATTTAACTGTTTTTAGCTATTTTTTGGTGAGGTCACTGGCTTGTGCTTAGCAGCCATGTTGAAGGAAAAAGATATATCTTAAAACATTAATATTACCACAGCATGAACTCCTAATAGACACCTCAAAGGAAATATGTCAAAAATAAAGTCATGACTTTTTTCCAAAAACTCTTATCCAATTTTTTGCCCAATGAGTTAATCTTAGAAAATTGTACCTCTACCCACCTTGTATTCAAACAGCCAATCCAAAAATAATTGTCTCTATGGAAGGTTCACAGAAATGGTTAGACTGAAGGACCATTGAACGTGTATTTCTTCTTCCATTTATTTTAGACATAAATAGCCAGATGTGGCACCCAGCCTTCAATATAGTGACCCCCACCTATTCTTGTGATTAATCAGGTCTCAATAAAATGCCCCCTCTGGAGGCATTGTGTGATAATCTATAAATATGGTCCTGACTCCTAGCATTCTCCATCACAACTAGTCTGGATTATTTTCTCATGTCATATGATAGTATTATAAAATGTTCATTTGTTAGTTATTATTTTGACTCAACGGAAAATAAACTCCAGGAGTGCATGAATATTCCTTCTCTTATTTATTATCAATTTCCCAGGATCTAATACAATATATACTAGTGTTAGACCTAGCATATAGTTGGTGCTCCATAAATATTTGTTGGATCAATAAGTAAATCATTCTGAACTATCTAGCTGTCAGGGTTTAGAATGTCCTTTCCTAACTTAATTCAGTGTTTGTGTTGGTTTTTTCCAGGTATAATACTTGGATAAATTTTTATCACTAAGACCTTGGGTTAGGGGAATATGAAAGCAGAGTTAGCAGCAGGCCAAATACACATGATAGTGAGTAGGCATGAAGTCATTCTTTTTCCCAAGCTAGTGGCTCCTATGGAAGTGGGGATACGGAATGGCACAGACATATGAACAAGGATACTATAATACATGCTCAACAGAACAAGAACTCTTTGAGCTAGGGTACCACCAAGTGTTCTGGCAAAGAGCCATTTAAAACATCACTGGGGTAGAAACTTCTTGAGTGCTTATTTTGCTTGCTTGTCATTTTTTAGAAGGTTGTTTTGACGTGGACCATTTTTAACTTTATTTATTTGCTTATTTTTGGTTACACTGGGTCTTTGTACGAGCGTTTCCTCTAGTGATGGTGAGTGGGATTATTCTTCATTGCGGTGCAGGATTGCCATTGCAGTAGGCTTCTCTTGGTGTGGAGCACGGGCTCTAGGCATAAGGACTTCAGTAGCTGTGGAGCACGGGCTCTAGGCGTGAGGACTTCAGTAGCTGTGGAGCACGGGCTCTAGGTGTGAGGACTTCAGTAGCTGTGGAGCACGGGCTCTAGGCGTGAGGACTTCAGTAGCTGTGGAGCACGGGCTTAGTTGCTCCATAGCATGTCGTATCTTCCCAGACCAGGGATTAAACCTGTGTCCCCTGCATTTGCAGTCAGATTCTTATCCACTGTACCATGAGGGAAGTCCTCGACTGTCATTTTAAATTTCCCCTGCTCCTTCTGACAAGCACCAAGAATAGCACTTGAGGCATAGTAGGAGCTCAGCGAATATGTTTGGATGCAGGTGAAATGATTAAGCAAAACACTGAAGCCAGAGTTGGTTGGAGGTCTGCATTTGGGTAGGCATGCACAGGAAAAAAAATATCTTCAGTGCCCAAGGCAGGTCAATTGGCATTTTAGAATCCAGGCTAAGAAAATACCAAATTGAAGAGATGACTGTGAAACCAAAATCTGTCGTTGACAAGAAAAGAAAATGGCAGACAAATATCCCTCAAGAACACTGAGTCAAACATCCTAAACAAAATAATTGCAAAATAAATCCAACTACATACATGTGGTAAAATTCTGAAAGAGATGGGAATACCAGACCACCTGACCTGCCTCTTGAGAAACCTGTATGCAGGTCAGGAAGCAACAGTTAGAACTGGACATGAAACAATAGACTGGTTCCAAATAGGAAAAGGAGCACATCAAGGCTGTGTATTGTCACCCTGCTTATTTATCTTATATGCAGAGTCCATCATGAGAAACGCTGGGCTGGAAGAAGCACAAGCTGGAATCAAAATACTGGGAGAAATATCAATAACCTCTGATGTGTAGATGATACCACACTTAGGGCAGAAAGTGAAGAACTAAAGAGCCTTTTGATGAAAGTGAAAGAGGAGAGTGAAAAAGTTGGCTTAAAACTTAACATTCAGAAAACTAAGATCATGGCATTCAGTCCCATCACTTCATGGCAAACAGATGGAAAAACAGTGGCTGACTTTATTTTTGGAAGAGTCCAAAATCACTGCAGATGGTGATTGCAGCCATGAAATTAAAAGACTCTTACTCCTTGGAAGGAAAGTTATGACCAACCTAGATAGCATATGCAATAGCAGAGACATTACTTGGTCAACAAAGGTCCATCTAGTCAAGGCTATGGTTTTTCCAGAAGTCATGTATGGATGTGAGAGTTGGACTATAAAGAAAGCTGGATGCTGAAGAATTGATGCTTTTGAACTGTGGTGTTGGAGAAGACTCTTGAGAATCCCTTGGACTGCAAGGAGATCCAACCAGTCCATCCTATAGGAAATCAGTCCTGAGTGTTCATTGGAAGGACTGATATTGAAGCTGAAACTCCAATACTTTGGCCACCTAATGTGACGAGCTGACTCATTTGAAAAGACCCTGATGCTGGAAAAGATTGAGGACAGGAGGAGAAGGGGATGACGGGGGATGAGATGGTTGGATGGCATCAACAACTCAGTGGACATGAGTTTGGGTGAACTCTGGGAGTTGGTGATGGACACGGAGGCCTCACGTGCTGAGGTTTATGGGGTTTCAAAGAGTCAGACGCAACTGAGTGACTGAACTGAACTGAATATGTGTGTGTGTGTGTGTGTGTGTGTGTGTGTGCGTACATATATATATATGTGAATTCATCAAGACCAACTGGGGTCTATTCCTGCCTTGAAAATTTGATGTGATATTGAAAACTAATCAATATCTCAAAGAGATACCAAACATGCAAAGTTTTATAAGGTAAATTCTACGAAATATTCAAAGGATGGATCATTTTTATACTATGCAAATTCCAGAGCATAGAGAATGGTGGGGCTCATTTTCAACTCATGTTATGAAGCTAGCAAAATTTTGAAACCCAAAGAGAAAAAGGATAGCAAGATAAAAGAAGGAATAAAGGAAAAGGACACCATGGTGAGAAAACAATGTCATTGCCATTTATGTATTGTATCCTTAAAATACATACCAGTAAATCAAATTAGTCAGTATATTTAAAAGTGCATGTGTGCTAAGTTGATTCAGTTGTGTCCAGCTCTGCTACCTCATGGATGACAGCCCACCAGGCGCCTCTGTCCATTGGCTTCTCCAGGCAGAATACTGATGTAGATTGCCATGCCAGGGATCAAACCCATGTCTCCTAGGTATCCTGCATTGGCAGGCGGGTTCTTTACCAGCAGCACCACCTGGGAAGCTCATTTAAAGAGTAAAACATCATATGAACAGGCAGTTTTAAACTAGAACTTCCAAGAAATTTTGATATTTGGTAATCTGAATAAACAGAGGAAAAAAACATGATTATCACAATAGTTACTGGAAAAACATTTGATAAAATTCAGCACGTTTTCCTGGTAAGCAGCTTTCACTGGAAACAGAAGGGAATTTTCTAAGCCTGCTGAAAGCAATTTCCCAGTTAACCACAACCAGCATCAGAGGAAGGATGAATCACTAGAACCTATCAAGGACAGAAACAAGAAAACGATGCTTGCTGTCACAGAAACTAGAAGTTGTGAAAGATAAAATACGATAAGAAAAAAAAAATGTATGGAAGAGCATAGAGCAGAGTTTCTCAAAATGTGGCCCCTGTATCACTGTTTGTCAGTACAAACCATCAGCTCCATCCTAGACATGATTAGGAGACTTTTAGACTAGAGAACAAAATCTGTGTTTTAATAAGCACTTGAGGGGTTCTGAAGTGTGCTAAAGTCTGAGACCCTTGCTGTAAACAATGCTGCTGGCCCCCCACCCAGGTCTCCTCTCCAACCAGCCACTCAGACGTGCAAATACTGGCTGCAAGCCTTGGCTTCCAACAGTTTGCAGCTGCCCTCAGCCTCTTCCTGAGAACTGTCTTTGGTGGAAGGAAAGCCATATGCTCAGAAATGCCTGGAGGACCCCGCCTTATACCCAGAGCATCTGCAGTCATCTACTGACTGACAGATATAGGGTATCAAAGGTCCTCTGAGACGCTATTCACCATCCAGAAGGTCCTGAGGAGTCAGCCTGAGGCTGTACCACAGCTGAGCCCTATCTTTGACCAGCTTCTTTCCCTGCCCTGGCCTGCTTCCCTCATCCCCTCACAGGTGTCACCCAAGGATACAACTTCTCTAGAAATTTCTTCTCTAGAAATCTGTTCTCTTTCCAGAGGCACCTATTTGAACAACCTTGTTTTCTACCTAAAACTTTTAAAATAATCAGTCATAAAACTGTTATAATTATTTTACATATATTCTGTACTTATATAATGCTGTGTCAAGTTTCTTCTATATAGTAACTCATTTAATGTGTACAATGTTTTTCTGATACAGACATACCATTATTGATCTTATTACCATTTTACAGATGAGGAAACCACAACACAGAGAAGTTTAATAGCTTTCACGATGCCATGTAGTTAAAAATCCTTATTAGCTGGATAAAAGATAAAGGTTCAAAAGTAGTTTAAGTTTTCAAATAGGATAACAGTGAACTACTAGAAATTTTAAATGCAACAAGTAAAATTTTAAATGCAAATGAGAGTTTATCAAAGCATGGGCACAACTAATGATTATATTTATGAACCACTTTATTTTTTTTCATTGTGTGTGTTTATTGTTATTGTTCAGTGACAAAGTTGAGTCCAATGTGTTTTTTGACCCTATGGACTGCAGCATGCCAGGTTTCCCCATCCTTCACTATCTCCCAGAGTTTGTGCAAACTCATGTCCATTGAGTTGGTAATGCCATCCAACTATATCATCCCGTGTCACCCCCTTCTCTTTCTGCCCTCAGTCTTTCCCAGCATCAGGGTGTTTTCCAATCAGGTGGCCAAAGTATTGGAGCTTCAGCTTCATCATCAGTCCTTGCAAAGAATATTCAGGGTTGATTTCCTTTAGGATTGACTGATTTGATCTCCTTGCTGCGCAAGGGGCTCTCAAAATTTTCAGCACCACAACTTGAGAGCACCAATTCTTTGGTGCTCAGCCTTCTTTATGTGTATGTTTGCTTTTTTTTATATACAGCTGTGGTAGAAAATGGAGAAGGATACGGCAACCCACTCCAGTATTCTTGCCTGGGAAATCATATAGACAGAGGAGCCTGTTGGTCAAAAGTCCGTGGGGTCCCTAGAGTCAGTAGAAAAAGCAAGACTCACCAAGCACAGGTCTCATTGCTCTCCCAACTCTTGGTTTCTAAACCCCAAAATTGAATAAATTCAGATCAATTTTTGAATGACCCCATACTATCTGAATCCTCTCTACTTGTTTTTAAGACGCAAGGACCAAAGAGTCTTGGAGAGGACAGTTTTTCTCACCATTGAATGTGCTCTGGGAATGTTTGCTCTCCAACTTCAGGAATAGGGCAGACTGCATCTGGAGGAAAACTCGAGTCCCACCTACCGTCTGTATCTCTCAAGATTAGGTAAGGCCCTCGGTCTCATTCTGACCACTGTATGTGAGTGGAAGGGACTCACCACAGTCACCCCCAGGCTGAGCCATGGAGAAAACCCTAGATCAATATATAAAGTAAGAATAAGTAAATACCTAGTAAATGTAAAATAATAAAGGGGAAAATATGAATTGCTATATTACAGATGAAGAATACAAATAGATAATAAGGATATCCACAGGAGCCCATCTTATAATCAGAAAAGTTAAATTTAAGAATATATTATTTTCATCCTTTAAACTGATAAAACATTCAAAGAAGAAGAATAAATACATACAGAAGTGAAAAAATAAGACCATGTCATGCAATGCCGGATGCTGTAAATAGCAAAAGCCTCCTGAGGACAATTTAATTTTGTTTATCTGTTAAAAAAAAAAAAAACAAAAACTTTAAATCAGCAAATCTACTTCTAGGAACTCCTCACAAAGAAATAGTTAATCATATTCAAAAATTTAATAGTAATATTCTATGTAACATTATTCGTAATATTTCCAAATTGGAAAATCATACACATCGAAAAGGAATGGTTAAATAAATTAGGTCATTTCTATCTTAAAGGAAACTATGTAGGTATTTAAAAATTAAACAAGTAAGATGTGTTTACTGACATTGAAAATGTCTCAGATTTAATATAAATATAAAAAGAATATGAGTAGAAGCATTTGTATACATTATTTGTTAATGTATGGAGATCAAAAGACCCTATTAAACTCCATGTACTAAAATGGGAATGTATTAGTTAAAAAATCAGTAGAATAAAAAATAATATACAGAGATATTAGTGTTTTATAGTTCATTATTGTTCGCAAACTCTAGTTGTTATTATAGTATATTTCTCAGTTTTATAATATTTGTGCATACTTACACATAGGGGCTTTCTGATGGCTGAGATGGTAAAGAATCCGCCTGTAATGTAGGAGACCCAAGTTTGATCCTTGGGTTGGGAAGATACCCTGGTGAAGGGTATGGCTACCCACTCCAGTATTCTTGCCTGGAGAATTCCATGGACAGAGGAGCCTGACAGACTACAGTCCATGGGGGTGCAAAGAGTCAGACACAACTGAGTGGCAAACATTTTTTTCACTTTTCATATTTACATATTATTTTTTTCTTTAAATCAGCTCAACTTTATTCTCACATAAATGTATTTTTAAAAGTTTAAGCCATTGCACAAATGAGAGAAAAGACAAAGACAAATAAGAACAACTATTCATTTTAAAAGATTCTACAGCTAAATCATAGATAATGTAATGCAAACATAAAAAGTAAACTCTGTTTTAAATGACTTCCTGAGAGTAAGTTACTTCATGAGAAATAAGAAGATGGTTTTGACCAGTTAGATAAAAGTGTATGCCACTGAACACAAGGAGTCTATGTCAATAAAACTTAATTTCTTCAATTTAGCTAGTTAAGTTAGCCACATGTGGCTGGGAAGAGTAGACTATTATTCTGACATTGCTAAACCCTGAAAGCTTATTTTTATTACAAGGAAAGTGAATTTCCCAATAAACTTTTACTTAGGAAGGCTTTGACACATCCCACAAAATCAGGTCTTCTTCTGAATACGTACATTTACATGTCTATATGATAACGTCCAAAAAGGGTAGACAATCCAGTGTTCACTGTTGTCATTGACTTGAGAAAATACCCATGAACACCATGCATTAGGTCTTTCAGCTGTCTTTTCATGATCCCAACACAGTTCTCAGCTCCTTTATACAAACTTATAACCATAACCAGGTTATAGGAGTTGATAACCATGATCAGGTTGATAGAATGGGTGAACTTCCAGAGGTTTCACCTCCTTGGTCTGGGTGTTTTCGCCTAACAATTATGATTAAAATAGCCATTGCTTCCTGAGTCTGAGAGGCCATACAACACCGTCTGCACACACTATGTGACTCACTCTCCACCTTATCCTTCACAGCTGAAATCCCCACAATATAGTTATGAACTTGAGCTTCAAGGGGCTAAGGTGACCTGCCCAGAATTGCACAGTAGTACGTTGCAGTCTTAGATCAGCATCAAAAAATGAACCTCAGTATGTTGAGTTCTAAAACAGTTCTCTTATCTTCCAAATTGGAACTAGAAGCTGCAGCTGCTAGATACCCTCAGAGCAACTATATCCCCTCCATCAGGCCTTTACCTGGAAGGTGGTGGTCCCTACTCAGGCATGAGGGGTTCTAGAATGGACAGAAGAGTGGGTCTGGGCACTGCTTGTTCCAAGTGCCCTAGTCACACACCTTGATCAAGCTGTTGGTGGGCAGGGATGCCTGTGAGCTCAGTGGGGTGTGTCTGTGGGTATCTGTGTGTGTGTTTGTATTCAACCTTCTTCTCTTACTATCCTGGCTCCCTCTCCAGTCTCTTTCTTCCTTCCTCTCAACCCCAACCTACACATCTTCTATAGCCCAACCCAGTGCTACCTCTGTCTCCTCTTCCATCTCAGAATTATGTAAAAGTCATCCTGTGATAATCATGACAAGCATCATACTTTTTGGAAATACTGACCAAACTAGATTACAAAAAAAAAATACTCTACTGACCAGTCTTCCTAGCAAATATATTATTTGGTATATTTCATGGATATATACCCGCGGGCTTCCCAGGTGGCTCAGAAATAAAGAATCCACCTGCCAATACTGAAGATTCTGTTTCGATCCCTAGGTCAGGAAGATCCCCTGAAGAAGGAAATGGCAACCCACCCCAGTATTCTTGCCTGGAAAATCCCATGGACAGAGGAGCCTGGTGGGTTACAGTCCATGGGGTCACAAAGAGTTGGACACAACTTAGAGACTAAACAACGACAACACGGCTATATGACTGACTTTTATGCATTTATATTAGTCTCTTCAACCTTCATGGAGATAATCAATCACAGTCAGCAATGGATGCAGTCAAAGTTCCTGACATGGGTTTGAATTAGTCACTAGCAACTGCATTCAGGGCCCTGGATTCTGGCAGTAGTCTCAGGTACAAGCACACACAGTCCAGGTCTGGGAGGAAGCTGAGCGGACGGGTGTGATCCCTGCATTTCCCCTGCTGTACGTTGACCATCAGTGTGCTTCAACCCAAATTCAGACTCTAAAATGAGAAGCCGCTTGATGTTCTGTTCTGCTGTTTGATTGTGCCATGTGGTCTTTAAGTGGCTTTTTTCCTTTTTCTTTCTTTCTTTCTTTCTTTTTTCTGAACAGTCAAGATGAAATTGGCTTCTGGTCAGCAACTCGTTTTCCTTTTCCCTCCTCTGAGGTAGAGGAGCCAAAAAGGATTTTGTTTTGTTCCATTTTGCTTGCAAAGCTATGGGTAGCCAAATATGACTACAAATTATCTACATTGTTTTTATGAAGAAAAATATATTTATTTTCCTAGCTCTTGGAAGCATCGCTTGCTGGGGCCAGGGAGCTGATGTTGTCCTCTGATTCCTGTCCCACTCCTACCCTAATTGGCGAGATCTGAGCACACCCGAGGATGCATGTGGCTAAATTGGGGTATTATGAAAATAGTTCACAAAGCAAGTAGAAAGCTATATATAAAAATGATATTTACTTCTCATTTTAAATGAAGCCTAAGACAAAAGGCATATAGGTAAACACAGCTGCAACATTTTTAGGCATATAATCAAATGCAAAAATAATATTGGAAAACTATGTTAATTATTGTAATTAAATTGTGAACAGTATTGATAGAAAAATATCTTTAAAACATATAAAATCAAAATGAGGCTCATCACACTATGGGAGTTTGCTCTATTACATATGAGGTGCCTAGGTGGACCTACTATTTGCTGGACCTGCCCAGCAGTTGGGAGGGGAAGGGATAGATGGGTGGGACCAGAAAAGGTCTCCATACCTATCTGTTTCTCAGCTCTGATGTCAAATTTGGGGGAACTCTGCTTGTCTGGCCCAACTCCAGAAGTTGTCAAGGAATGGTGGGAAAAGCATGGACTTTGGAGTCAAATTGATCTGTAGCTGAAATTTGTCCCAGTCACCCTTTGCCAGCGTGATTTTTGTCTCCATGTCCCCATCTATAACGGGCTTCCCAGGTTGGTCAGTGGTGAAGAATCCACCTGCCAATGCAGGAGCTGCGAGAAACTCAGGTTCCTTCCCTGGGTCAGGAAGATCCCCTGGAGTTGGAAATGGCAACCCACTCCAGTATTCTTGCCTAGAAAGTCCTGTGAACAGAGGAGCCTGGGAAGCTACTGTCTATGGGTACACAAAAAGTCAGACGTGAGCGAGCACTCACCATCTATCACACGGGGCAAGAGTCTTGAGACCCTTAGAAACCTCAAGTCCACTTGGACAAAACAGTTGTGGGAAAGGAAATTAGCCACATTCCCTTCATAGTCTGTCCAGAGTTGCCACATATGAACAAGAAGTTCTCTTCCTTGATTATAAATGCCTTGGGATGAGGCATATTTGAGCAAACTTGGCTCAACCATCAAGACACCAAACTCCCAAAGTCCAGAAGAATGTCTCTGGTTGCCTTTAGTTTTAGTGTTTGCTCTCCTCATGGATTTCTTTGTTCATGAAGACGCCTTAACTCCCATCGTGGTTTTGAAACTGGTGTTAGAGTCTTGTTCTGGTCTACCACACTTCCCTTTTAGAATTTATCTGGCTATAGGAGAAAACTGGTCATCAACCAAGAGATTAATGGGTGCCATTTCTCCCACTTACTTCGATATCATCCAAGAAAAAAAAAAACGTTTCTTCAAGCTTTCCGATCGACTTCACTTACAGCAAAGCCTGGTTGAGGAGGCACACTGGAGTCTTCCCCATCTGTTGCTTCGTGGAAATGTTTGTACAGGATCTGGGCTTTCTGCCGAGTCCCATTTCCATCATAAGTCTTGTGTTTCCTCTGCATATTCTCACTCTACACATTAACCCCTTTTCAGTTTTCACTTAAGTCTTATCTCTCACTTGATGAGCAATTTTTTCACTGGTTGGATCATTTACAGCAGTTTCACAAATGTCTTTTTCTCATTTCTGTAGGGAGAAATTGGTGAACTTGTTCATTCCTCAGATCTGAGCTACCGCTGAATTCATTTCTCTCTTTAATTTACTCATTTTTATATTCTGGTGAAGAATCCTAAGTGGCTTAGCCTATCTCACTTTTTCTTAATTTTCATCATCCACACTGGCAGTTGGCTTTTTTTGTGGGGGAGGGGTTAGGGACAATTGTTTCACAAAGGAGTAAATTTTTAATAAATCAGTATAAGTAGGTGCATATGACAGCAAGTAGAGGGGGTTTCAGCTATATAGAAGAGGGCTTGCTGGCGCAGACACCAGGCTGACTCAGCCCTGGACTCCAGCCACAGGGCACAGGTAGATACTTACATAGCAAGATGTCACAATATTTGTCTAAGTGTCAGAGCTAAGTAGATCTGTTCAACTTCATTCTCCATACATCTTCCACCACATGTCATAAGTTACATGAGACATCCAGCCTCAACTTACCTATAAGATGAAAATCATAACAATAGTAATGCCTATTTCACGGTGTTTTGAAGATCAAATGAAATAATGTTTGTGAAAAATGTTTGAAAGATTGCAAGTATTCTGTCATTAGAGTGTTTTCTTTCCTACTGCTGCTGCTGCTAAGGCGCTCCAGTCATGTCCAACTCCAGAAACGCTATTCCAGAGTAGCCCCCACATTCTGCCAATAGCCGGGAGGAACCTGTGGTTTAAGGCTGTTAACAGAATCTGTGTGCAGGAAAATGTAACGGGGAGGGAGGGTTCACAAGATTCTCCAAATCATATGAAAAATTAAATGTGATTAAGGAATTAAGTGTAGTGACTAAGACTGTGTTTCCAATGCAGGGGACATAGGTTCAATCCCTGCTAGGGAACTAAGATCCCATATGCCACCTGGCGTGGCCACAAAACAGAAAGAAATGTTTTTACAATCAATGAAGGAAAAAACCATGGGACACTGCTCGTAAGGATGTAAGATCATTCAGCCACTATGGAAAGCAGTATGACAGTTTCTCAAAGATGAACATAAAATTACCATATGATCCAGCAATTCATCTTCTGGATATACACTTAAAAAAGCTGAAAGTGAGGGCTTGAACAGATATCTGTATTCCTGTGTTCATAGCAGCATTCTTCACTCTAGCCAAAAGATGAAAATGATCCACATGTCCATTAACAGATGAGCAGGTAAAAAAAAAAAAAGTGGTCTATATACACAATAGAATATTATTCAGCTTTAAAAAAGGCATGACATCTGATACAGCCTACTAATGTTGAAGACCTGACATTAAATGAGATGAATCAGGCAGAAAAGGACAAATATTGTATGAAACCACTTGTGTGAGGTACCTAGAGTAGTCAAATTCTTAGAGACAGAAAGTAGAATGGCATATTCCAGAGGCTAGGGAGAGGATGAAAGGGTGTCCTTGCTGAATGGGGACCAAGTATCAGTTTGGGAAGATGAAAAGTTCCAGAGATGGATGGTGATGATGGCTGAGCAACCATGGGACTGTACCTGATGTCAATGAACTGTGCTCTTACAGTGGTAAGCTTTATGTCCTGTATATTTTTTTACAGTAAAAAAGAAACTGCAATCTTAAAGACACCTACACCAAACACATCCATAATAATGTCATGCTGACCATCTGAAATGAGCAATCATGTGTTTCGTAAATTCATTTCTTTTTGTTATTCTATTTCTCTCCAGCTTTGTCAATCTTTTTTGGCAGCATTAATGATTTGCTGCTTATTCACCTTTGTTAACTGGGGACTGTAAACAGATCAGGGGTCATTTATTTTGTCTTTATCTGGTCCTCCTCCATCAAAGTGCTCAATACATTCCTGGTATTATGACTAAGAATGCTTTCCTTTTCCTCCGGTGGTGTTATGGCGTAATTTCCAATAAGGTAGGTTTTGTGGATTTGTAAGATAGAAAAAAGTTTGTAAGTATTTTTCATCTTCTTCCTAATCCTTTCTAACTTTCTCCAAGTAAATTCACCTGAGAGCCTCAGCCATCAGACCCACTAGGTTAGTCAGCCCGTCCATTCCTTCTTAGTGAGTCAGACATGCAGTCTTGAGACTGGATACCTCGACCTTTTTCTTCCTTCTTTCTCTCTTTCGAGACATCATTGCAAAACACTACCTTCTTTTTCTGTTGCTGTTTAGTCACAAAGTCAGTCTGACTCTTTTGCCATTCCATAGACTGTAGCCCACCAGGCTCTTCTGTCTATGGGATTTTCCAGGGAAGAATGCTCCAGTGGGTTGCCATTTCCTTCTCCACACTTCTTTCTCTAACCCACTCTATTTCTCTTTTCTGTTGATAACGCGACTTCCTTCTTTTTTCTTTTTTGCAATTTCCCTCAAGAGAGATAACCTGCAACTCTAATATCTAGCAGCAGCAGTTCTCTAAGAGATATGAGAATTGACTAACAGACATTCAGTTTAAAGGTCACTAGGGGAATGGACTGTAAAGGATGATGAATTATTACAGCAGTAGTGAATGCGTGCTTGCCTTTGGGCACAACTGTCTGTGCTTCAGCTGTGTTTGACTGTGTGACCCTATGAACTGTATCCTGCCAGGCACCTCTGTCCATGGGATTTCCCAGGCAAGAACACTGAAATGGGATGCTGCTTCCTCTTCCAAGGGATCTTCTGGACCCAGGGATTAAACCCACATCTCCTGCATCTCCTGCATTGGCAGGCAGATTATTTACCACAGAGCCACCTGGGAAGTCTAAAGTATATTAGAGAATTGCTCCTAGGGACTAAAGTTGCAAGTATGTAGTTGTTTCCTGACCCCCTCCCTCTGAAAACTTCCCCTCCAAAGAATTCCCATTTGAATGAAAGCACACGCAGCGAGGTTCTAGAAAGAGGTTTTGTCAGTCTTCTGGCAGGTTTCTTCCACCTCTGGAGTCAATCCTTTTCCTAGACACACTGTCTTCTTGCAAATAGATGAGTGTGATACATGTACAGTCATCACATTGGAGGAAATGAGTCTCTTGAAATGCAGATATCATCAGATAGCCCCAGAACAACCCCAGGTGGGATCCCAGACTCTGGGAGTAATGGGAATGGAAAAAGTGGGGAGATGCAGTTGAGTTTTCCCTTCATCTTTAGAGTAATGTGTCTAATTATGTAGCTCTGACTTTTCAAGGCTCACTGTATTCATTTGGGGCTCATATGGTAAGGAAAATAACAAATGCTGATTATATCTGCAAAACTTTACATTGAGTAAGAGATTTTAGGTGACTGGGACATAATGGTAGGGAGGATATGAACTGAGTGTGGAGCATGTCTCTCCCTCTGAGTCAAGTTGATTGTCAACTTCAGTAGCATTTACAAACAGGGCCTCTCATAGCCAGCAGTCAGAGTTCTGTGAAGGTCTCAGCCTTGTACTGAGGGGTTTGAACTCGGGTGGGTGCAGTAAGCAAAGAGCTTGACTTTTCTCCAATTGAAAATGAAAGTGTTAGTTGCTCACTCACATCTGACTCTTTGCCACCCCCATGGATGGTAGCCCACCAAGCTCCTCTGTCACTGGAATTCTCCAGGCAAGAGTATTGGAATGGGTTGCCATTCCCTTCTCTAGGGGATCTTCCTGACCCAGGAATCAAGGCCAGCTCTCCCGCATTGCAGGCAGATTCTTGACCATTTGAGCCACCAGGAAAGCTACAATTTCTCCAAGTACTGCCTTCCAAAATGTTTATGGTTACCAGGCGGAAGGATGGTGGGGAGGGATAGTTAGGGAGTTTGGGATTGACATGTACAGACTGCTATATTTAAAATAAATAACCAAACTGTATTAAAAATGGAGAGGGGATAAGAGAACAACATAGATGAGATGAGATGGGACATGTGTTGATAATTCTTGAAGCTAATTGACAGATTCCTGGAGATTTATTACTGTTTCCACATTTTTGTTTGAAATTTTCCATAATAAAAATCTTTAAACAAATGCTTTGAAGCATTGCCCTTTCTTTTTAGCCTAACATTAATTTCTCGCTATCTTCTACTAATGAGCATCTCAATGGGAAAATAAGACTCACCTTAAAGTATGTAAAAGTCCCTCCCATTGGAGTCAAGCCTTCGGCCCATTCCCAGCTCAGGTCTGACCCCAGTTCAGGGGAATTCAATGAAGAACCATGGGCTGTTCATACCAGAGTCTAACTTGATTGGTTTTGTTATAATACGATTCCTGGGGTAAGAGTAATTAGGTGTCCAAATGCTGGGCTCTTCCTGAAGTGCAGGCCTGTGGTCCCTCAGAAGCCTTGTACAACTTGAACATGCTTCCCAGACACGTGGCAGGCTCTTCAGCTTCCTTCTACTGTTCTCCCTTCCACCATATCCCTGCACCCACAAGTCTACCCCACAGCCTCTTAACACCAGGTATGCCCTTGGTCTCTGCCTCTGCAAAGCAGGCTGAGCTTGGCTACTGTCTTCATCACAATCCCCACCCTGGGAAACCCCAGATCACTGCTGCACCACTGGGAATACTGTCCACCTTATGCAAGCTTCGTCATCCTCTGGCCTCTCATCCGTCCAGCTGCTGGGAGTGGAGGTAGGAGGCTGCCCTGACAATGACCTCTGTGCTACTCAGCTCAACGAGGAGACACCTAACATCTCCCTTTTGAATATGGGAGATTAATTATCTCTTCTGTCTTTGAACACTAGTCAAGGTATCCAGGCTAGTAAAATTCTACTTGATACCCTGTTATCCATGTTCATTAAATAAATCCACTTAGTCTTTCTGTTAATGCCTTGAATGGATAAATGAAGAAGTGATGACACCTTCGTGGGTGGGAAACTTCCTGTGCACATAGTTACAAACTAGATCAAAACCTTGGTAACAGAGAAAGCACTGCATCATAGATTTCTTTCAATCATATAAACATATACTGGTAATGATTCATACCCTACTGAATTGCTCAAGCATCTCAATGATATATTTCTTGCCTTCCCATTTTGATTCCATAATTATCAATATTTTGAAGGTATTTATCCAATTAGCATAATAAAGTAGCTATTATGGCAGAACAAATAAGTGATATGAACAGGATGAAGGTAGAATGTAAAGATATTCTTGGAGCCCTTAAAGAAGAAAGGAAGAGCGGGACTTCCTTGGTGATCCAGCGGTTAGAACCCCACACTTCCACTGTGGGCTTCCCAGGTAGCTCAGCAGGAAAGAATTCACCTGCACAATGCAGGGCATGCAGGTTCGATCCCTGGGTCAGAAAGATCCCCTGGAGGAGGAAATAGCAACCCACACCAGTGTTCATGCCTGAACAATCCCATGGACACAGGAGCCTAGTGAACTATAGGCCATGCGGTCAAAAGGAGTTGGATACCACTGAGAAACTGAGCATGCAGGCACTTCTCTGCAGGGGGCACAGATCTGATCCTTGTTTGTGGAACTAAGATCCTGCATGTCAAGTGGAATGACCAAAAATTAATATATATATAAACAAAAAGAAGAAGAAAGGAAAAGAGCACTAAGATTTACTAACCACCTACCATGGCGATTGCCTTTATCTCATCTTTCTTGTCTCCTTCAACAATATAGCAAGATGGCCAAATTATAATTCAGAGAAACACTTGGGCTATAAGAAGTTAAATATCCCTCCAAGTACATGGCTACGTGACAGATGAGGTCCAAGTTCAGATCTGTGTCACTGGCCTCTTTTGCTCAGTCTTGAGTAACTCAGGGGAGAAAAGTTCAAAACCAACTCCTGTTTTTTAGGTTAAATAGCTCTTTTGGATTTTTCTTTCACTGAACAAATTTTCTCAGAGAAATAAATGAAGTACTTCTCCTCTTGACACAAAAGAGGATGTATCTTTGTTAGATCTCTGACTCCAGTATTTGGTATAGTGCCTATTTTATTGCACATAGTAAGGGCTGTCTACATTTCAACAAAATAATGCATTTAAACAAACTAATACATTTAAACCAAATAAATAAAATGTGATCAAGCAAAATGATAGGTAAGGAAGACTGGAAAATATAGAAATACAAAAACAATTTGAGTTTGATTATCTAAAGATAGGCTTCAGTAATTGCTTGAATTTTTTTAGATTAAAAGAAAATTGAAATGTGACACCTTTATTTCTTTGTGCAGAGAGTTTCCTTTGAGAATAGCTCCTCTTATAAAACAGGGATGAGCAGATTGCGACAGCTGAATGGAACATCCTGGCAGATTGCATTAGGAGAATGATAACGTGAGAATCAATGTTTAAAACATTCCCCTCAAAACCAACTTTCAAAATATAAAAAATGCAATCTCTGAGAAACACTTGAGATACTTACTTGGAAGGTATGAGCAGGAATGAACAATTAACTTCATCTTATTTAGATCTTTTATTCCCTAATTGTTCCTGGCCTGGTTTATAAAGATCTCTAGACAAAGTTAATCACCTTTAAATATCAGAGTAGGAGGCTCTGTCTTTCACTACTGTCTTTTCTCTATCTTATTTTCCTGGAGAACCCACAATTCTATACTGTTGGTGCTGAAATCAGGAGCTACCACAAATAGTGGTGCTGAATCCCTGCTTGCAGCAGTTGAATGGAAACACAAGGCCAGTTTACTAAGCATGGATAATTCATCCTTAGTCCATACTTACAATAAGTATGTCTTACAATATACTTACAATAAGGATAAGTCTCTGCTCCTGCATCTGAGCTTGTGCTAAGGAATTCTTTCTAATTCCCACACACCAAGTCTGACATCAGTTCAGGATTTGGGGCTGAGGGGTAGGGCATACTGATTTGGGTTCAGAGAAAAATATCCTTACCCTAGGGATGGCACTGGGAGAACATTTCTGACACTCCAGTGCAAAAGCCTCCAAGACTGGACTTAGTGGAGATCTTCTCATCCCTGCCCATCTCCTGTCTCTCAGACTGCTTGAGACTCGGGTCTCCCACCATCACCAGGGGCAGGATTCAAGGTAGCAACTCCGCCAACCATCTATATACCTCTAGCACTAGCCTACTCTCCCCTAACTAGGCTGCTTAAATAAAAATTCCAAATAGAGCCCTCAAAATTCTAGACATAAGGTTCCAACCTAGAATATGGAGACTGTCCTCTTCAAAATTGGTCAGTATAACTCCCACCTCACCTGTAAACCACACGAGCAGTCCCAGCCACCACCTACTCTCATCCGTGTGAGCATCCACCTCCTTTGCCTCAATGACATGGTCTTGAGAACTTCCATAAGCATCTCCTTCCACTTAGTGTCCACATGGCAACATGGCTCCTAAAATGGGCACAGCCAACCGAGTTCATTGTACACTGTTCATTTTTTGTACATTGAAAATTTCACTCAGTATTGGTATTATAAACCAATGTATTGAATATATACTGACACTCAGATAATCACTCCTCAAATTTGATTTACTCAAGTAAGTGATACCATATTTTACAGCATAACTTGTTTTTTGTTGTTGTTGTTTTTAATTTTTATTTTTACTTTATTTTACTTTACAATACTGTATTGGTTTTGCCATACAAATTTTATTCTTCAGGGTTACATTGAATATCTTGATCAACTTTTAAAAATATTATTCAGTTTATGGTTGCCAGGGAGGAGAATGAGGGAAAGGGATGGGTTGGGAGTTTGGAATAGACATTATACGCTGCTGTATTTAAAAAGGGATCAGTTCAGTTCAGTCACTCAGTCGTATGCAACTCTTTGCGACCCCATGAATCACAGCACGCCAGGCCTCCCTGTTCATCACCAACTCCCAGAATTCACCCAAACCCGTGTCCATTGAGTCGGTGATGCCATCCAACCATCTCATCCTCTGTAATCCCCTTTTCCTTCTGCCCTCATTCTTTCCCAGCATCAGGGTCTTTTCAAATGAGTCAGTTCTTCGCATCAGGTGGCCAAAGTATTGGAGTTTCAGCTTCAACATCAGTCCTTCCAATGAACACCTAGGATTGATCTCCTTTAGGATGGACTGGGTGGATCTCCTTGCAGTCCAAGGGACTCTCAAGAGTCTTCTCCAACACCACAGTTCAAAAGCATCAATTCTTTAATGGCACCCCACTCCAGTACTCTTGCCTGGAAAATCCCATGGATGGAGGAGCCTAGTAGGCTGCCGTCCATGGAGTTGCCAAGAGTCAGACAAGACTGAGGGACTTCATTTTCACTTTTCAGTTTCATGCACTGGAGAAGGAAATGGCAACCCACTCTAGTATTCTTGCCTGGAGAATCCCATAGACAGAGGAGCCTAGTGGGCTGCTGTCTATGGGATCTCACAGAGTTGGACACGACTGAACCGACTTAGCAGCAGCAGCAGCAGCAGCAGCATCTTTCTTTATAGTCCAAATCTCACGTTCATACATGACTACTGGAAAAACCACAGCCCTGACTGGACGGACGTTTGTTGACAAAGTAATGTCTCTGCTTTTTAATATGCTATCTAGGTTGATCACAACTTTCCTTCCAAGGAGCAAGAGCCTTTTAATTTCATGGCTGCAATCACCATCTGCAGTGATTTTGGAGCCCAAAAAAATAAAGTCTGACATTGTTTCCACTGTTTTCCCATCTACTTGCATGAAGTGATGGGACCAGATGCCATGATCTTCGTTTTCTGAATGTTGAGCTTTAAGCCAACTTTTTCACTCTCCTCTTTCACTTTCATCAAGAGGCTCTTTAGTTCTTCACTTTCTGCCATAAGGATGGTGTCATCTGCATATCTGAGATTATTGATATTTCTCCCGGTAATCTTGGTTCCAGCTTGTGCTTCTTCCAGCCCAGCATTTCTCATAATATTAATTTAACTCTGGTATAATTTAAATAACCAGGGTGACAATATACAGCCTTGACATACTCCTTTTTCTATTTGGAACCAGTCTGTTTTTCTATGTCCAGTTCTAACTGTTGCTTTCTGACCTGCATACAGGTTTCTCAAGAGGCAAGTCAGGTGGTCTGGTATTCCCATCTCTTTCAGAATTTTCCACAGTTTATTGTGATCTATGCAGTTAAAGCCTATGACATAGTCAACAAAGCAGAAATAGATGTTTTTTTCTGGAACTCTCTAGCTTTTTCAATGATCCAGCCAAAATGGATAACTAATAGATAACTGTATGGTTCATGGAACTCTGCTAAGTCACTTCAGTAGTTTCCGACTCTATGCAACCCCATAGATGGCAGCCCACCAGGCTCCCCTGTCCCTGGGATGCTTTCTCCATCATGGAATTCTGCTCAGTGTTATTATGTAGCAGCCTAGAGAGGAGTTTCGGAGAAGGCAATGGCACCCCACTCCAGTACTCTTGCCTGGAGAATCCCATGGATGGAGGAGCCTGGTAGAATGCAGTCCATGGGGTCGCTAAGAGTCGGACACAACTGAGTGACTTCAATTTCACTTTTCACTTTCATGCATTGGAGAAGGAAATGGCAACCCACTCCAGTATTCCTGCCTGGAGAATCCCAGGGACGGGGGAGTCTGGTGGGCTGCCATCTATGGGGTTGCACAGAGTCGGACATGACTGAAGTGACTTAGCAGCAGCAGCAGTAGCAGAGAGGAGTTTAGAGGAGACTGGATACTTAGATCTGTATGGCTGAGTCCCTTTGCTGCGCATCTTAAACTGTCACAGCATTGTTAATAGGTTAACAAAATAAAGTTTAAAATAATATTTATTCACTGACATATATATATGAAAATCTATGTATATATGTGAAAAATTGTGTATATATATGAAATGTGTGTGTATATATGTGAAATGTGTATTACATCTGTGTGTATATACATATATATTATATATATACACATAAGTTTGCATTCCCTTCTTCAACACTACACCTGAGTCCCTGCAAAATTTTACTTATTTCTGAAGAGTCATCTGGAAGGGTTTTTACTCTCAATAGCCTTATAAGAATAACATTTGTATGAGAAAAAAGTATTCCACAAGTGAAGGAGAATTTTTTCTGCATTGTGATTACTTGCACCTGTGATTTGCCTTAAAAAGGTGAAGCATTTAGATCTTTGATAATCTCTATAATAGTAGTGGAACTATTATGCGCTTTATTGTTGAAGTAGATTTTGTCTTGGCACTTAAAAATTTGTTTGCAATTTTGGGATCAGGAAGTGCTCTTGGTAGAAGAACATTCAAATACACATTTAATCTGAAATACGGATGATGATATAGTGGAAAGTCATTAAAATTTCTGCTCTGTTTTCCTTTTTTCTTTTAAATTTCCCTTCAGCAAAAAAAAAAAAAAAAACCTTGTTATTTATTATTTTCTTTGATACTGCTTGAGAAAATTATATATACATCAAATACTTATCTATTAGCGTTTGCTGGCATGTATTTTAATTTCCATCATAAACAATGGTATACTGTATTTAAAAATCTCCTGGAAGTAATAAGTAGTTATAACAAAGTAGAAGATGGAAAGTTAATATACAAAAATCAAACACTTTCCTATATACCAACAATGAACAAGTGGAATTTAAAATTACTAATGAACAAGTGGAATTTTAAAATGTACTACCACTTATATTCAGTTCAGTTCAGTTCAGTCACTCAGTCGTGTCCGACTCTTTGCAACCCCATGAATCGCAGCATGCCATTAACACTCCCCTAAAAGAAACTCTTAAGCATATGTCTAGCCAAAAAAATATATAACATATATATGAGGAAAACTACAAAATTCTGATGAGCAAAATCAAAGAATTAAGTAAATTGAGATATTCCATGTTCATAGATAGAAATACTTAATATCAGTAAACATAGATGGCCTTGGGTATGGTGATGTCTTTTTTTAACTGCAGTTTTTTTAAGGACTTCCCAGGTGGCACAGTGGTAAAGAATCCACCTGCCAATGCAGGAGATGCAAGAGACACAGGTTTGATCCCTGAGCTGGAAAGATCCCCTGGAGAAGAAAATGGCAACCTACTCCAGTATTCTTGCCTGGAAAACTCCAGTGACAGAGGACCCTGGCAGGCTGTGGTCTATGGGATTGCAAAGAGTCAGACAGGACTGAGTAAACGAGCACAATACAGCACATTTTTAAAATTGGTGTAAAATTGCTTACAATGCTTTTTTAGTTTCTACTGTACAATAAAGTGAACCAGCCATGTGAATACATATATCCTATCCCTCTTGAACGTACCTCCCACCTGGACATTCCAGCCCATCACAGAGCACCAAACTCAATTCCTTCCCATGAGCTATCTATTTTATTTATGGCACCAAAAATAACACCAATGAAATAAGTAACTGTTGAGTTGGACTTCATTAAAATAAAAAAAAATTTGGCTCAGTGAAAGACAATATCAAAAATATTGAAGACAAGTCACTGACTTGAGAGAAAATATTTGCAAAAAAAAAAAACACATTTGATAAAGGACTATTACTCCAAATATACAAAGAACTTTTTAAATTCAGCATTAAGAAAACAGAAATTATTTTAAACATGATTTAAAATGTACCAAAGACTTGAACAGATGGCAAACAAGCACACGAAAAGACACTTCACTTCATATGTCATCAGATAAATGAAATTAAATGAGACACAACTACAGACCTATATGCATGGCCAAAATCAGAAATACTGACAACAACAAATGCCAATAAGGTTGTGGAGCAATAGGATCTCTTATTCTTTATTGGTGGGATTGCAAAATGTAGCCACTGGGGAAGACCATCTAATGGTTTGTTACAAAACTAAACATTCTTATCATATAATCCTGCAGTCATATCCTTTGGTATCTGCCCAAAGGAGTCATATCCAAAGGAGTTGAGAACATATGTTCAAACAAAATCCACACACAGATGTGTATAGTAGCTTTATTCATAACTGCCAAAACTTGGGAGCAACCAAGATGTCCTTCACTGGATGAAAGGATAAGTCAACTGTGGGTACATCTATGCAATGAAATATTATTCGGAGCTAAAATAAAATGAGCTATCAAGCCTTGAAAAGACATGGAGAAAACTTCAAGGCATATTACTAAGTGAAAAATACCAACTTGAAAAATTCTGCGTACGTATTAGATGATTACAACTATATGACATTCTGGAAATAGCAAAACTATGGAGACAGTAAAAAGATAAGTGGTTATCAAGGGATGGGAAGTGGGGTGGTGATAAATAGGCAGGACCCAGAGGGAATTTTAGGACAGTGAAAATACATTGTATAGTACCATAATGCTGGATACATGTCATTATACATTTCTGCAAGCCCACAGCCTGCGTAACACAAAGAATGATCTATAATGCAAACATGAACTTCAGATAATACAGTGTCGATGCAGATTCCTCAGCTATAACAAATGTACCCTCTGATAGGTCACATTGATAATGGGATGGTGGCAGGTGCTATAAGGGAAATCTTTGTACTTTCCTCTCAATTTTGCTGCAAACCTAAAATTGCTCTTAAAACAAAACAACAACAACAACAACAAAAAAAACACCTCTTCAAGAAAAACAAAAAATGGAAAATAGCAACCACTATAGAAATTGAAACGATTGATTTGAGCATATCAGTGCCACGTCAGTTTGTCTGTCATTCACAAGTTTGAATCCACAGCTAATCATAAACAGCGGCTAAACGAATCATTAAAAGTGTTGCAAATTTTCACACTAGCAATAAATTAAGCTCTATACCTGCTGTGAAAGCAGTGAACTTCTCAGCTTGCTTGTAAGGGAGAATTGTTCACAATGTCCCAAACAAAGTTGGAGATGATCTTGTAGTAGGTTTGGGAAAGACTATTTGGCAAGGATTGGTGGACTTTGAGCAATGGATGTATTTTGCTTTTGAGAATTTTCAGCTGTGATACTTGTGATCTCTGGAGTAAGGCTGACTTTCAAAAGCAAGTTCCCTGGAGTGAAACAGTCACTAATGAACCATTGTCTGCAATCTTAAGGCTGTCTTTGGTTGACTTAGCAAAACTAGGGGCTGTTATTGACTTTCTGATTTTCAGAAACACGAATCTGCATGGGACTGAGGTTGTACAGATTGGCTGATTTATAGAATATGCAAAGTGATGTAAGGTTATCTTTAATTAACAGCAGTTACTTGCTTATAACTTGGGAGGTAGGCCAAATAGCAATTGTTTCCTTTCTTAAATATATTTTTTTAATTATTTTTATTTTTCATTCCCCTCTTTTGGTTTTCACTTGTCCAAACCTGTGGGAAAGACCACAAAGATTATCCAGAAGTCTGTGTGTAGAGCTATGATTGTCAGTGTGGTCATTTGTGATCAAAGCCCCATTTACCATGGTGGGAAAATAACTCTGTTGACTTTTAAGGTTTATTGATAAAAGCCAAATATGGAACATCTAAAACTTCCTGACAAAGTCAATATAAGACACAACACAAAATCATTAAATACAGGACATGCCATGTATGGGCAGATGGCCATAAACTGGATATTTTGTCAATATATTACTTATTTCAACATGAGTAATCACAAGTGCAATTAGCTAAAACGTTAAGATTGGGTATGATTATTTAATAGAGGTATGATTATTTAATAGAGGGAGTTGATGTAGCTCTTCATCTATCTCTGTCCGTCATTTCAGTCTCTTACTTGGAACTTAATGTTTTCACACTTCATGTTTCTCCTGAGGCACATGTGTTTGAGTGGAAGAATTCCAACATGAAAATCTCCAAGATGACACTCAACAATCTCACATTTAAAGCACAGAAATAAAGACATTAGAATATTTGTTAAGTTCTCTTTTCATGGTCTAGACATTTAAGGCTTAAGGTATGTCCAAAGATTTCATTTTATCCAAAAACATCCAAATGCTGGGAAAGAGATAGACCATTTGGTTCACCACATCTCATTGTTTTTGCAATCTATTTGCAATCTAATTGTTTATTTAATGACCTCCCTCTTTTTGCCTTAACTATCTTGCCTGGTAAGCTATTCCACACATTTATGATTCTCTGCATGGAAAAAAAAAAAAAAAGAAACACTTCCTGACATCTGTTCTGAATTTGTTTTTCTTTAATTTTCATTTATACCCTCTTGTTCTATCATCTGTGTTGGGCTCAAAATAGGAAACCATGTTGACATTTTCCAAACCATTTAAATTTTATGTTCTTTAATTAAAATCCCCCTCTTAACTAGATAGACATCTAACCTGGTGGGTAGATGCCATGATAATACATCTGAGGAAAGATAATTTTTTAATCTTTTCCACTCTCACGGGAGGAAAAAAAAATTGAAGTTACAGTATTTCTGTGTTATCCAAAAACCAAAGAAGATATTCCTATGCTTTTATTTTCTTTCCCCAAGGCAAGAACAAACTAAATGTGACTGAAACCAAGTTTGAAACAGTAATATGTAACTTCAAGACCCAGCAAGCTGGCACCACAGGGGTGCTTTTTATAAGCACTCTTTTTTTCTGGGCAATAGCATTTGTGTTGGTCAGAAACCCTGGCTATACAGACCTATTCTGAGTATCGCAGCTCATATATCCTGTTCTTAAAAACTTGGAAGCTAACATAAGCTCTTCTGCTCTTGACCATTGTGGAAACTGCTTATATAAAAGGATCATATTTTTCTATGAAACTTAGAGTCCATATCAAACTTAAGTAGGCAACAAGTAAAACACTTTCTTGGGATGAAGTCTTTAGTTATGTTGTAACCAACATGTTCAAGACTAAATTATTTAAAAGCCATACATGAGGACTTCCCTGACAGTCCAGTTGTTAAGAATCTGAGCTTCCACTCACTGCAGAGGCTGTGAGTTTAACCTATGTTCAGTCTCTGGTTGGGGAACTAAGATCCCACATGCCATGTGGCCAAAAAAAAAAATGTACATGAACCACGCTATCTTTAGGATTAGCACGTCCCTTCCCATAGTATCTAGAAGACTGTCTTGCAAGTACTTGTCAAGTGAAAGTGAAAGTGAAGTCACTCAGTCGTGTCCAACTCTTTGCGACCCCATGGACGGTAACCTACCCAGGCTCTGTGGTCCATGGGATTTTCCAGGCAAGAATACTGGAGTGGGCTGCCATTTCCTTCTCCAGGGGATCTTCCCAACCCAGGGATTGAACCCAGGTCTCCAGCATTGCAGACAGACGCTTTACCGTCTGAGCCACTAGGGAAGCCCCTTGTTAAGTAGTTCTTCTTATCTTCTTTCACTTTAAATGGGTACATATACCTTAAAAAATTAAAATTCAGAAGAAAAATTAATATACATTTGTTTATAAGCACTGTGCTAAGAATTAGACAAGGCTGATGTGGTACCTACCCTCACAGAAACTTACATTCTAGCAGGGACTTTAAAAAATAAACCAACAATCACATATTATAAATTGCAGTAAGCTCAAAGAGGGAAAATTAGGGTACAATGAGAGGTTAATTAGAAAGCACAGGCTTTAGATTGAGTTGTCCAGGGGGGTTGCACTAAGTTACAGTGAAACCTGACAGGTAGGAGTGAAAGGAACAGTGTTCCAGGAGGATGGAGCAGCAAGTGAGTGGTGGATCTGTTGCCAGGTATTGCCCAGCCAAGCCCCTTGGCAATGGGAGGAAGCGCTGGGACAATGATGTCTCCCACTGTTCCTTCCCTATGTCATCCAGGATAGAGTTCACCGATTAGAGGAAAGAGGAGGTGATTCCACGATTCTCCAAAGGCAGTTGCATCAAACATGAGAGCAGAGGTGGGATTCACAGAGGCTTCTCCAGAGGCATTTGGAGTATACTTGTCTGACTGCCACAGACTGCAGCAGTTAGCAGGAGCTTTCCCAAGGACTTTGGAGAATCAAACCCTTTTCCAGTGAATTGCTGGGAATGACCATCTTGGATGTTTCAGGCTGAGGTCTCAATGTCTGCTCTCATCTTCCAGCTGGAGTTCTCCTCTTCTCCCCCGGAGATCTCCCAGTAGGCAAGGCAAGCCCCAATGTCCACATTAAGCCCCTTTATCCCCAGAACATTTACAGTGACTCTATTTTCCTATCCGAGCCCACATCAACACGACATATGAAGATCTTAAGGAAAGAAAGCCCTCAGCTGAGTCAAAGAAGTGACTACCGATAAAAAGCAAATCAACACTGGCTTAGAAAGTACCGAGAATATTCCACATTGTATCGGGTCTCTTAGCCCTGGAGCATTTGGATGTTGTGTGCACACATTTTTTTTTCAATGTTTTCACTTTTAGTCAGTGATAAAGATCCAACCTGGAGACGGAAATGGCAGTCCACTCCAGTATGCTTGCCTGGGAGACACTATGGACAGAGGAGCCTGGTGGGCTACAGTCCATGAGACTGCAGAGCTGAACATGACTTGGCGACTAAACAACAACAGAAAGATCCAACAGGTCTAAAAAGCATAGATATGGTTGGTCTTTCCCTACTCTGAACTTTCTAAAAGGTGTGAGAAGTTACATGAAAGCATAAAGTGGTTTTTTCCCTCCTCTCTTGGTACAGTGGTTTGAGCTCTGCACACTCTGGGAAAAGTGTACTATGTCAAGGAAAACTGCTTCCACAGTCTCCAAAGCCCTTACCCAGCAGGGTGTGAGTGTTTAGAAATTACAAGCTAGCTTTACATTAAAATACATATAATTATCTGATTAAATATCGGGAAGTAATGTCCTGCAAAATATTTCCAGTCTACTAATCCTCAGCAACTCAAATAGTTTGCTTAAATAGAGGAAAAAAAAAAAAGAGAGAGAGAGAGATCCTCTCTTGGATGGACTAGGACTATAGATTAGAGGATTTCATAATTAAGATGTAAATTTCAGAGTAAAATTTCACCTTTTTGATGTAGACTTAGCCAGTTTAGACAGAGGCAGCAAAATCCAACCCCCTCGCCTCCCACCTCCCACCTTCACCCCAAAAGCACCAGATTTGAAACATAAAGTCCTCCTTTGGAAGAAAGAGCCAGGACCCTTTGCCCAAGTCATCCAACACTGTCTCTGGGGATTTTCAGTGAAAGAAGAGAAAAGCATTCGGCGCTCAAGAAGTAAGTCTTCCCAGGCCTGGTATCAGACTGTCCAGGCTGAAAGCTGATTTTGTCAGAGTGCTCAGAGAATTCTAGTTTTTCTAACTCTCAGTTTTCTTTTCGGAAAAAAATTTAAAAAGATGGTCACAGTCATGGCTAGTACTCAGCTAACGGAGAGAAGTACAGCCAACCTTGTGTGCCCAGCGCAGAGTGAAGTCTCTCAAACACAGAAGGTGCTCAGAGAAGACCCAGAGCCCCCGGGGTGGAGCCAACCCTGCATTTTTCAGGCAAAGTTGTTCTGTCACACCTGGTCCCAGAGAAAGGATGATGAAAGGGAAGAATCCCTCTGCACTGACCAGGGAGCACTGAGAAGAAGGAGGGACTTCAGCAGGGACACTTGGCCCTTTTCACCCACCCATTCATCTGGTTCTTTAAAATGCGGTAAGGTGACGTCATTGTATTGAATCGTCTTCTCTCACTTCCATCTTGGGGGCTTTATTCTCCTTTTGCATTTGCTTTCCTTGGTATAATTACCTACTCTCTCTGAACTGCTTGTCCTTTCAAAGTGCTTACTTTGCGCTGTCGCAGAAGTACACATTTTTGGCCAAAGTGATGGAATTTGCAGCCAAATGAAAAAGAATATGTGCAATTAATGAAAAAACGCCAATGGGCTATAATTTACAGATTATTTGGCAGAGGCAGAACGAGGGAGACATGGCCCACTTTGTTCCCAGCCTTAGTGCCCATAAAGTCGTCTTTAAATTTTGTGCAAATAAAGGACCCAAGAAAGAGAAGCTACAGATGCATGTGGGAACACCTCACAACGCTCTTTCACTCTGAGGGACAAATATTTGATGGTGTGTGACAAGATCTCTGCCATGCCTATTTCATACCCCCAAATGGTGCCACATTGAACCAATTCCTCCATAATCGCTGTCGCAAGTATAATTTTTCACATAATTGAAAAGATTTACATAGCATCTACAAAAATGTTACTCAAACCAAACAAGCAATTTGATATGAGGGTAAACTTTCAAGGAATTTGGAATCTGGGGCCATTTGACAGCCATTAAGTCTGAGAAGAAAGATACATAGACTCTTCCGGAGACTCTGAAATTAAGAGCCACTGTGCGCAAAATTCAAATGTGGTTTCCAATGCTCTCCTAGGAAAGACGTTAGTGACAAAAAGAGACCAAGTGTCCTATAAAATGATAGAAGAGGAAAGACTTTTTGTGGTGGTTAATTTCATGTAGGGTTTTTCCTAACCCAGGGATCGGACGTGGGGATTGAACTCAGGGCTCTTTATCGTCTGAGCCCACCAGGGAAGCCCATGATTATATATGCCAACTTGGCTGGGCTAAGAGATGTCCAGACAATGGGTCAACATTATTCCTGGGTGTGTCTGGGAGGGTGTTTCCAGAAGACGCTGGCATCTGAATCAGTAGCTCCTTCACCAGTGCTGTAGGGACTATCCAGTCCAGTGAGGGCCTGAACAGGGCAAGTGGAAGTAAGATCTGCTCTCCGCTTAAGAGGGGACACCCAGCTTCAGCCCTACCTCCAGGCTCCTGGTGCTCAGGCTGCTGGACTCAGACTGAATGACACCACCAGTTTTCCAAGTTCTCCAACTTACAGATGGCAGATTGTGAGACATTTTGGTCTACAGTCCTGTAGATATGTAGATATAGATATATTCTATTGGTGTTTTTTCTCTGGAGAATCCTGACTGATATAATCTTGGAGTCAGAAAGACTTCAATCTCTGCTCTGCCACTTATATAATTTACTGTAAGACATTAAACCTATCTGATCACTAAATCTTGCTTTGGGAGCACAGGTAAGGCCAGATCATCCATTACTGTGATGATACTTGCATTCTTGCATTTTATTCTACATTGGGAAACCATTAAAGTTTTGAACAGAGGAATACTGCTACCTCACTACATCCTCAAAGACCCTAGATCAGTTACAGTTTTTGGTTACAAACAAAGGAAACCAATTCTGGGTAAATTAATTGAAGAAATCTGAGATGATAAAATCTCTGAACAAAGGCTGGGAATCAAGGCCCCTGGGCATCTAAGCAGCAGGGATAATGGATCCTCAGCTTCAAACACCCCCTAACTCTTGATCCAGATTCCCTCTCCAGCATCAGCATCTGATTGTCTAGCCTGAATCACTTGCCCCCACTCTCAGCAAGAGAAGGAGATGGGGGCTTCTCATTCAATAGCCTCACTGAGGCTGAGACAGTAGAAGGGGGCAGTTCTCAAGGGACAGTTACAGTGTCACTGTCCATGCTAGGAATTTCAATCCTCAGAGAACAAGAACGGTTAGCACAGACTGCCTTCAGGTTTACTGATTTGGGGCTACTGCGGTGGTGGGAATCGGGAGCAGAAAAGGAGCGACAGGTTGCTTCAGAGATCCAGGCAGGAGCTAAAGGTGACCTGGACTCAGTGATGGCAGAGGAGGAAAAGACCGGAGGGCAGATTTGAAAATGTTTAGAAATAGAGCCAGTGGGTCTTACTGACAGGCTACCCATGGGAGTTAAGAAGGGAGAAGAATAAATTACGGTGCCAGTGTTTCTGGGTGAAGATGATAATCAACGGACTCAGCTCGTGCAATCCATCTTAATCTTATCACTAGTTCTGCCTCTAATAAAGGAAAGAATATGTGCATATGGTACATAACATTTTGAGCTTAATATATTCATATAGGGAACAGAGATATGCTGCACGCATATGGACCACAGCATCTGCAAATCTATTTTAATAAGCACTTTTATTAAGCTTAAAAACAAGCTTCCCTATTTATTTTTTTAATTCGACGTATGTATTTTAAATGATTTCTTGACTCAACAGAGCATTGCCTTAACCTATCAATATTTTGAGGTCTTCTCTTTCTTTTTTTCTTAAATGGAGCCCTAATCCACATGTCACGCCACACTGGTCCCGCAAGAGACCCTCGGCTCTGTGAAACACCATCGCTCAACAAGAGCGGGAGGAAATAGTGATGAGGAGAGAGAGGAAAGGGCACAAATTATTTCAAGACTAAAAATATCATCTCAAATTCTAGGATATTGGTTCACTCCTCCTCGAGACTATTAGAATGGGAGTTTCAAAAGTTCAGAGACTATTTTGGTCAGAAGCCTGAAGTTCTTCGAAATAACAGCAAGCAGCTGCTTCTCCCGCTCCCCTCTTTCCAGCTATAAATACAGGGCACTTGGAGAGATTTTTGAGTCAGCCACAGAGGGTGTGAGCACTTATTGTCTTTCTCAATTTTTTTCTCTGTTGTGTCATATGTCTCTATAACACAGAGGTGGAGAATTAATAAGCCTAGTGAATATCAAGTTTTATTTCTCCACAGAAAAGGGAGAATTTCTCAACTTTTGTTGTTTTTGTTCAGTCTCTCAGTCGTGCTGAATCTTTGCGACCCCATGGACTGCAGAACACCAGGCTTCCCTGTCCCTTCCCTGTTTCCCGGAGTTTCCTCATCCTTATGTCCATTGAATTGATGAAGCCATCCAACCATTTCATCCTCTGTCACCCCCTTCTCCTCCTGCCCTCAATCTCAACTTTATTGGTCTGGTTTTGGGGGCTCAGATGCTCATTAAAATAGAAAAGTAAACCCTCTATCCTTTATCATTATTTATGCTCAGTGATTCTCTGAGTTATCACTCAAGGTTATTCAGAAATCAGTGTGCTAAGGGGGCAGAAGCAAGGGTTTGGGGTCTCTGCGACCCAAGAAGCTTAGCCCAGCTCTGAGAGTCACCAGCCCAGCTACTCAGATGTGATGTCGTGTCTCTGAGACAGTTTCTCTATCCAAGACAAGGAAGCCCGTGATGATACCTTAGAGGGCTGTGATGTGGATAAACGCAGTCACTGCTGTGAGAGCATCCAGCTGGCCATATGATGTGTGGATGTAACATGAAGGGTCAAATACCATTGTCCTTTATCTTCTCTCCTGGATCATCAGAGCAAGCTTCTCCACGTGAGTGAGATCGGTAGACTTAGAGGCACTCCTGGGTATACACGAGCGCCTGTGCCTGTCCAGAACGCTGGTCACTTCCTACTCAGACTTTTCATTTGGACAGGTGTGCAGTTGGGGTGGGATTCCCCCACAGGGAGCCATGAGCCAGCCATGCTGAGTGAACACTGGCCGTGTGGAATTCCCACCTCACCGTCCCAGGGAACCCAGTTCCACCATTGTTCGGGCTGTGTGTCCAGTATTCAGAGTTGACCCCCATTGGTCCAACCTTGAATGATGGAGCCTTCGTCCTGCTGCAGAGCATCCTTCCAGTTAGCAGGTAGGGTCTAGGCCAGAGACAAGGACGGTCTTCCCTGGAGTAGAGTTTAGACACCCAAGGCTTTCTGAAGCACGCATGGAGTCTGATTTATTAAGCTTCTTCTAGGGGCTGCCTTGGTGAGCCTCTGGGTTTCCTGACTGTTTTAATGGTCTAGCTATTCCCCTTAAGAGGGCAGAGAGGGAAAAGACACCAGCTCATTTTTTCATCCCACAGAGAGCAAACGAACCTGCAGCCATGGCCACTCTCCTGAAAGCGACATAAGTTAGAATTTTCTCTGGAGAGACAATACGGCAAGGTCGTGAGTAGCACAGCCCCTGATTCACACGGTCATGTCTGAAGCATAATCTCACCGCTTATTAGCTGTGTGACCTCAGGGAAATTGTTTAACCTCTCTATGCTTTGGTTTTCCTCATCTGTATATGGATAATAAGAGGATCTACCTCATACAGCTGGGAGGATTAAATGGTACATTTCCCAGGTGGTGCACTGGTAAAGAATCTGCCTGTCAATGCAGGAGACACAGAAGACGCAGGTTTGATCCCAGGGTCAGAAATATCCTCTGGAGGAGGAAATGGTAACCCTCTTCAGTATCCTTGCCTGGAAAATCTCATGGACAGAGGAGCCTGGTGGGCTACAGAGAGTGGGTTCACAGAGAGTTGGACACAACTGAGCACAAGTGTCTAAATATAAAATACTTAGGATATGACAAACGTCAATTAAGTGTTAGCTACGAGTGTTTTAATATTTCAGGGAAAACTAAAGAAACCAATATTAACGGATTGAAATTTTTGTTTCTTCTCAAGTTGATGTGAATATTTATTTCTATTAAGAAAAAAGAAAATGATCAAGAAAATGATCAGGACATATCAGAAATTTATTGCTGAAATGTTTTCTGTGAGTCAGCCTCTCCTCTGGCACCCATGAAATTAGGAAAGAAGACATGATATTTACAAAATTTCTGAGCCATCGACTCAAGGAGTCTGTCGGGAGAAGGAAGGAAGTGAGGCAGTGAGGTCAGACTTCAGGTTCTTAATCCAGCGGCCCAGGCAGGATTGCACCCTGAGAAGCAGCATGGACTTTACAAGTGTCTGGATAAGTGGAACATAGTCACAATCACCTGGGCTTGGAGCCCATCTGTGAGAGTGAGAGCGTGGTGTGGCTGGTTGCAGACCTGCAAGGAGGTGCGCACCAGGACCATCAGAAGAGATGGTGCGGAGCAGCTGCTGGGGAGACAGAGGGACAAGCCTGCTGCAGGGTTTCTGCCCCCGTGCCCATACGTAGGTAGCATCCAGAAGGCTCAGTGGGCCCAACAAGGGTATGCACAGATGCTGGGGAGCTGGGAGGACAAAGAGGCTTCTGATCAGAGCTGGAGAGGGTGAATTACATGGAAATGCTAGAGCAGAGTGAAGGTGAGGCCACGTCTGTAGAAGCTGCCAGCAAATTACTGAAACGACCTATGAGTGCTTGCAGTCCCACAGTCCAGAAAGCCAACCAGAAAAGCCATGAAGCCCAGAAGAGCAGAGACCCAAAGGCACCCCTGCAGACCCAAGACCCTCTTCTTCCCTCTCCCATGAGAACCAGCAGGTGCTCTCATTTGCCCACATTCCATCTTGGGGAGAAGGGCTAGAAGGGCATCTTGAAAAATCGGCATTTACAGGATACCACGATGTCTGAAAGCAGCCTCTGAAGACGAAAGGGTTGAATTGGTGTTAAAAGCCAATATTTCAACAAAAAGTATGTGTTCAGACTAGAAAAGACTGCAGCCTTGACAGCTGGCAAATCCTTAAAAAAGTTTTTCTGCTGCCCAGCAGGGTAAGGGCTCTTAGGAAAAAAATCAAAAAATCACACTTGATGTACAAATGTGACTCCAGAGTGGGTTCAGTGTTCAGTCATAACTACAGCCATGAAAACGAGTTGAATTCTATCTGGCACCCACCACCTGGGAAACCATGAATGGATAACATGATCAGATAGCTGTCTGAGCTGAATGGCTCTCCTGACAGCATAAGATGCCATTAATGAGTTACCAAGAAAGCACATCATGTCGTCAGCTTAGGATCACCATGAGTGAAGCCAAACTTACCCTTTAATGTTGTCTCTTTAGGAGGCTGAACTGCAAGCATCTTTCCTGCCCTGTAGGAGCCCTAAGTCAGTAGCAGTAGGTGAAGGTTTTCAGCAGCTGCCAAGCATGACATTGCTGGACAGGCTCTCTCACCCTCAGCAGGGGACATCTGGAGAACAGCTTTTCATCTGCTGGCTTCTGCATGTCTGGCTACCTGCACAAGGCTGGAGCCCAGGACGTGAGTGTGGCTGGAGCCTGACTTGTGTGCCCAGCTGAGCTCCAGCAGTGCCAGGCAGACTGTGAGCTTCCCCCTCTTCCAGCAGCAACATCTGTTTCAGGAAGCCATTGTCTGTTCCTCCATGAGATGCTCTTATGGCTCCAGCCAGCCCGGAGCAATGGTCTCATCAATGACAACCATCCAGTCTGACAGGTGCAGGTCCCCAGTGGATCACATCCTGTGGCTGGAGACCAGAGCATTCCAGGAGAAAAGGCTGCCTGTCATGAGCTTGCCACCTGGCTCGGGGGGTTGTGGCGTCAAGTCAAGAGGAAGCAATTGTGCTGTTTATTCATTCCACTAGAGCAGACTTTTGCACGGTGGGTGTCCTTTGTTCCCAGGAGATGTATGCTCAGGACTATTGAACATGCAACGTGAGGCAACAGTGAACATTTAACCTCACAGACAGCTACATGTGGCCAAGCCCTCAGGTTCTGATGGTCCCTTGCTCTTTTGCTTGAGGTTACCTTTGCCAAAGCAGGTAAAATATGGAAATAACTTTTGGTCCCATGGAAATGCTGAGTTGGTAAAAGAAACAGGGAGACATGTCACCTTGCTGATCAACTCGTAAGCCCCCAGAGTCTATGGTGTGATTTACAATGATACAGGGGACGTGTGTATACATGGGCATGTCCATGCATGTTTTGTAAATGCCTAGAAAAGACCTATAAGTGAAAAAAGCAAAGTCACTCAGTTGTGTCCACTCTTTGCAATTCCATGAACTGTAGCCTACCAGGCTCCTCCATCCATGGGATTTTCCAGGCAAGAGTACTGGAGTGGGTTGCCATTTCCTTCTCCAGAAGATCTTCCCAACAGGGATCAAACCCGGGTCTCCCACATTGTCAGCAGATGCTTTACCATCTGAGCCACCAGGGAAGTCTTAGAAAAGACCTATGCTGCTGCTGCTGCTGCTGCTAAGTTGCTTCAATCGTGTCTGACTCTGTGCAGCCCCATAGATGGCAGCCCACCAGGCTCCCCAGTCCCTGGGGTTCTCCGGGCAAGAACACTGGAGTGGGTTGCCATTTCCTTCTCTAATGCATGAAAGTGAAAAGTGAAAGTGAAGTCCCTCAGTCATGTCCGACTCTTCACGATCCCATGGACCACAGCCTACCAGGCTCCTCCGTCCATGGGGTTTTCCAGGCAACAGTACTGGAGTGGGGTGCCATTGCCTTCTCCAAGAAAATACCTATAAATGCCTATAAAGAAAGCTGAGCACTGAAGAACTGATCCTTTTGAACTGTGGTGTTGGCAAAGACTCTTGAGAGTCCCTTGGACTGCAAGGAGATCCAAGCAGTCCATGCTAAAGGAGATCAGTCCTGAATATTCATTGAAAGGACTGATGCTGAAGCTGAAACTCAATCCTTGTCCACCTGATGAGAAGAACTGACTCGTTTGAAAAGACCCTGAGGCTGGGAAAGATTGAAGTCAGGAGGAGAAGTGTACAACAGAGGATGAGATGGTTAGATGGCCTGAGTTTGAGTATACTCCACGAGTTGGTGATGGACAGGGAGTCCTGGCACGCTGCAGTCCATGGGGTCACAAAGATTCAGACACGGCTAATCAACTGAACTGAGAAAAGACCCAAGTGTATGTGTCCTATTAGCAGTGGTCAACTTTAGGCAGACAAGGGGAAAGACGGCTGGTGATGGAGGTTCTCCATTTTCAATATTCAACATTGCATATTGAAAAATTATTGAAGAGATGAATTCATGAATTCTTGGCTCATTATGAATGAGATTATGGAACAAAAAGAACAAAAGTCTCTAATTTGGAACAAGTTTGTGATGAGTTTCTACCTCTTCTCATCAACCTTATAAGAAAGGTGAAGCCCAGGTCTGGGCGTGACTACAGCTCCACCTCTAGTGGGTAGTATGTGGACTTACACCCCCTCTCCCTCCTCTGTAAAGTGGAGACAATGCAGAGTCCATCGTGATTTGTTATCATGAGTGGGATGATACAGCTCCAGCCTCTGGTGCTGGAAGAGTTGAGTCGATGTCCACAAGGCACTACGGCCCCTTACATTGCCGCGGTGGCAAACAGGCCTACATCTCAGCTCCTGACACAGCTCATCACATCTGATCTTGTCCATGCGTGTTTTTTCCACCTGTGCCTCTGAACTCTACAAAGGCAGAAAGGCGGGGCTCCTTCTTATCTCTGTGTCTATAGAGCCTAACTCAGTGAGGCCCATATTTATGGAGAAATAAGGAAGGAAGACAAAATGAGTATGTCAATGGATGATTAAAACAGTGAGCAAATAAATAAACACATAAGTCAATAAGGGATCAGATCTACATGCTTAAAACATGACTACACATTGTTGGAGATACCAGTTTTAAACATAAAAGCAAACTTGATGATCATAATGCTGAATTGATGATAACCACTAACATTTATCAAACACATACCACGAGGCTGGAAATGTTCTGAGAGCTTTATATGACTTGAGTCGTTCAATCCTGCCCACCTTTCCATGAAGCAAGTGTTATTTTACAGATGAGGAAACTGAGACACAGAGAGGATAAGTACATTGTTCAGGGTTCCTTAAGGGGCAGAGTCAGGCAGCCTGGCTTCAACACAGAAGGTGCCACCACTACACTGCCATGCCGCTCCATTCACAGCATCCTTCTCTGTGTCATCGTACTGGGTGAAAATGGATAAGCTCGAATCTGGCCTGAGTAAATGAGTCAACACCTTTGCCTTGATAACAGTTCTGAAGTTGACCAAGACTGTCTAAGATGATCCTTGAGATTCGTTGACTGAGTCAGTCCTTTAGCAATGTGACTCAGTTTTAACCCAGGGTGGAAGCTGGTGGGCTGTCCACTGCCAGCCCCGCAGGGTGTGGGGTAGACGCCATCCCCAAGCAGCGAGCTCGGACAGCACTCTCACGCACTCACTTTGTGGTTTCTTGGAGAACAGCAGAGAGTTCAGCTGAACAAAGCAATTCTGTCATGAATCTTGCTAATTCAGATTGGGTAGGGCATTGGTCATTAAGCACTGGTAAATGACCAATTATCTATCACAGCTGTTTTGCAGCTATATTTGAAGGCAGAACACGGGCTTTCAGGCCCATGTAGCAATACAATTTGCAGTTTCTGGTGGTAATATTCGCTCTGCCATCAGACCCCCTTAATGACCAATTTGGACAGAGATCATTGGCAACTTCTGGTTCCTCCCTGGACAACTGAGAAGAAACTGCCATTTAATTCTAGAGAATGACTTTTTCAACTCATGCAAACTTCCCTCCTTCTCCACGCTAACTTGGAAGCAAGAATAGGCATTTCACAAGCTGCCTTTTTTCCCCTTAGTGCCAGGTACGCGATGATTGGAAAACATCAAGGCAGCTTGTGAAAAGGAAAAGGCAGCAATCTGGAGATGAAGACAGGAATGAATAAAATTATCAGACGTTCAGAATGTTAATAAAAAAGATTCCTATTTTGACCAACATGTTACTTGATGGAGTTAAAAAAAAATGTGCTTTCTCTGAGACTGGAATGAAATTATCCACACTGAGCAGGAAAATCTGCTTTCTAGGTGGGGAAGGAGGAGGAGATCAGTAAACAACGATCGCACCTTCTGCTGTTCCCCCCTCACCCAAGGCACATCACGAGAGGTCTCTGATCAATTTGAGACTCAGGTTGGGAAGAATGACTTTTCTACCAAACTGAATGTCTTAGGTAAAACTCATTCTTTCATGAGATGAAATTCTGCACAATCGTCAAATTGAGGCAAAGGAACTGAGCCAGTGGCTCGCCAACATGAGCATTTTGCCCCCGCAGTATGTCTGGCAGCACCTGGAGCTACTTTTGGTTGTGGCACTGGGGAGAATGGTGAGATGCCTTGCCACCAGTGAGTAGAGGCTGAGGATGCCATTGTCACCCCAGATGCATGGACAGCAGCCCCATCGCAGACTCTCCCCCTCCCCACTCAACAAAGAAGGATCCCGTCCACAATGTCCATGGTGTGAAATGGAAACACATCGAATTAGACAAACCTGGATCATTCACCAGCTTCACCACTTACGAGCCATCTGATGTCAAGGCACATTCTTTAACCTTGGGAAGCCTCAGCTTTCTTACCCACAGAGAAGATAATGAAAGTCAAGGTCTTAGGCCACACCTGGAAATCTGAAAATGCCCTGCACATAGGAGGTACCTTAAAAATACTTGTTAAAGAAGATCATAGAACTTCTCTCACTAAGAGCCTGTCATTCCAGCACAGAACAAAGAGATTTGAAGTATCTAAAGAACTGACTTAGGGACAAGAGCTCTCAGGTGATGTTATTCCCCAGGAGGATCAGAAATCACCCGTTTATCTGACTGGCATCTAAGGCCAGAGGAACTCACTTTCTACAAATAATCTTGGTCAATTTAATACGCTCACAGACTCACCAAGCTATGGGGCCAAGAGCTCACCAAATCTCTCAGATATGTGGGCTGCAGTTCATCCCGTGGTCCAGTTCCATACTTGAAGAAATTCATTAAGCCCCTAGTTGTTTGCTTTGGGATACTGCTGCATCTGCACATACCATGAATTTGAGAGAAAAATTAACTTACAAGTAAGCTGTGCAGAAGTCTGATTATTTGAGGAAGCTAAAGCATATCTAGGAAGGTTGTTCACCACAATGTTATCTATTTCAGAAGAAAAAATTGTAAACATCAGAAATGACCAGCATTAGGGAACTGATTAAATAAATTATATTAGGGTAGCAATTCAAATCACATTTTTGAGAAATGTTTATTATATTGGCTGCTCTTCATGATATATTTATGAGTAAAAACATCTGTTTGTTGTATATGACCTGAATTATTTAAAAGATTATGCTCATAGAGATGTAGCATGCATGCTTAGTCACTCAGCTGCATCTGACTCTGTGACCTCATGGACTGTAGCCCACCAGGCTCCTCTGTCCTTGGGATTCTCCAGGCAGGAATGCTGGTGTGGGTTGCCATTTCCTCCTCCAGGGGGTCTTCCTGACCCAGGAATTGAACCCAAGTCTCCGATGTCCCCTGCACTGCAGGTGGATTCTTTACCTGCTGAGCCATCAGGGAAGCCCATGGAGATATAGAAACATAAGTAAAAGATATAAATAGATAATAGGATAGCTGAAAGTATAGAAAAAATGTAGATGAAAGGAAGATAAATATAAATAAGTAAATGGACAGTTAGATACACTAGTAGCTATTTTCAAGTAATGGGATAATAAATTTATGTTTTATTTTTTAGCTTTTTGATATTTTTCAAAATTTCCACAAAGTTAAAGCATCATATTTATATTATTAAAATAAAACACAAACATCAACATGGAATTACAGAATATAATCCTTTTCTTTTGGCATGTTTTCTTTTGGAGGCATGTGGAATAACGTAAGCAAGTCATTTTGGAGAAAGAAAGAAAGTGAGGAGGAAAGAAAGAAAATGGTGAAAAAATTAAGAAATGAAAAGTAAAATCAAAGTGCTTAGAATAATGGATCCTGGTCCCAGCTGCATGAGTCCTGCTGTGTGGCCTTCAGCTAATGATTCCCCCACGTCTAAATGAAGAACAGGGCTTCTTCCCTTTGTGGTCGGGTTAGAATGAGGATTTGAGAAATGCCACTATGACTAGAAAGGCTGCACACCAGTTAAATATGCAATTGTTAGGATAGAAGAGTTGTTTCTTAAAAACAGTCCAGTTGAAAAAACCCTGAGATCACAGAACAAGGCCTAGATTCAAATTCTGGCTCTAGCTTTGCTAGTATGAGGGCTTTGGCCAGGTCACTTAGTTGGTATAGATTTCAGCTTCCTTATTCCAAGACTGTCATCACCATCTTACCGAATGTTGTAAGTTCAAAGGCACAGTAGATACAAAGGATTACATGCTTTAAAAACATACCTTAGGGACTCCCGTGGTGGTCCAATGGTAAGGATCCCCTGCTTTCACTACAAGGGGCACAGATTCAATCCCTGGTCAGGGAACTAAGATCAAACATGCTGTGCAGTGAGGCCAAATATATATATATTTATAGTGGGTTAGGCGGAGAAGGCAATGGCACCCCAGTCCAGTACTCTTGCCTGGAAAATCCTATGAATGAAGAAGCCTGGTAGGCTGCAGTCCATGGGGTCGCTAGGAGTCAGACACGACTGAAGTGACTTAGCAGTAGCAGTAGCAGTGGGTTAGGTGTGCTCATACTTAGTCATGTCCAATTCTTTGTGACCCCATGGACCATAGTCCTCCAGGCTCCTCTGTCCATGGGATTATCCCAGCAAGAATACTGTGGTGGTTTGCCATTTCCTTCTCCAAGCAATCTTCCTGACCCAGCAATCGAACCCACGTCTCCTGTGTCTCCTGCATTGCAGCTGAATTCTTTACCTGCTGAGCCATCATGGAAGCTTATATACAGAGAGAGAGAGCTTGGCATGCTGCAGTCCACAGGGTCTCACAGAGTCACTCACAACTGAAGCAACTTAGCATTCATGCACATATATGTAGGGAGAGAGAGAGAAATAAAATTTAAAAATTGCATATTAAAATTTTACATGTAGGCCAGAGATGTTATTTCTGAAATGAGGATCCATGATAACTATGGCTAACCTGCATGCTGAGAATCATCAGAAGAAAAAACAAGCAATATATCATATATGTATGAAAATACATTAATGACATGTTATGTAAATGCATGCAACCTCTTGATCAAATAATAAACCTACAAATGTTGTGTGCATAAAGTTTTATTTTATAGTTAAAATTAGGGCAGATGTTCTGAGCTGTACACAGTTGTGTGAGCAGCTACATGATATGCTCCAAATACAGATGGCTTCTGAAAGTCTGGGCCACAGAGTGGTGAGGGGTGGACCACATGAGGCAGGATTTGTCCAAATGCCCCAAAGTGAAATACAACAAGAGGAAGGTTTTGGAGAAACCAAAATAAAATTTGAATTTGTGATAAACACATAAATTCATGAATTTTAAGGTTTGGAAATACTAATGATTGGATTCCTGGGTTTTCTGATCTCCCAGCAGAAAACACAGCTCCTCCCTTTCGTGGATGCAAACAGGCTGTGCCATAGAAACTTTACAAGCTCAATGACAATATGAAAATAGGCTACGTGTCATACTTGCTGGAAACCAGGGTGTAAAAGTAGGTCACATCCACTTTAAATGTTCCTACTGCAGGCTGAGGTCACCAGGCACTCCTTTCTTAGGAAAATCCCCAGAATCTCCTGGGTAATTTGGAAGATCATTCCAAAGGCTTCCTATCTCACTGTTGGGGTTGGTTTTCTGAAGAGCCCCTTGAGGCTGGAGACATCTCTGCCTCCTCCCAAGCCAGTGCTCCCAGAGCCCCCACTGATACAGACGACTCTTCCTTTCTGCCACACTCAAGATACCGAGTGAACCAGGCATCCTGGTTCTTCAAAACAGAGTGAAAGTGAAGTCGTTCAGTCATGTCTGACTTTTTGCAACCCCATGGACTGTAGCCTACCAGGGTCCTCTGTCCATGGGTTTTCCAGGCGAGAACACTAGAGTGGGTTGCCATTTAGCAAAATAGTCTTTCCCGTGGGACCTGCCTCTGCATGAACCCATCACGACCACATCAGCTTCACTCCCGGGAGAGCTGTGTCTGCATAGGGTTGTGTGTCTACCTCCTCGTAGATGAGGACCCACACTTTCCTTTGAAAGGCAGCTTATCCACAGGCCACTGTTGCCTCTCTAGATTTCCTACTGTTTCTACTCAGAAGTTTCATCAACCTTCTTTTCCAGGGAGACTTTGTCAGAACCCTCCTGGGCTATGCTGTCCCAAGCGCTCTAAGTCATCCACTCAATCTGTAATCATCTTGGCTCACTGTTTTTCCAATCACCCCATTCTCACCCCCTTCCCCTGCCACCTACCACTCCCCCCGCAACATACACACTCACTTCTCAATGAACGCTCTATTCCAGTCGGACCACCTCTGTGCTCATCCCAGGATGCCTTAGCCATTCCTTCCCTTACTCTTGCAATCTTGCTGTCATGCCTTCCTCTTCACACATCACCCATCACCGAGATCCAGTTCAAATACTTTCTCTTCCAAAAAAGCATTTCCAATGTAGAATGAGCTCAGAGTTCTTTCTTTCCCATAATCCCTGCAATACAAACCATCTCCAGTAGTTCTTCTGGTATTTTTTGTGGATGTGGACATTTTTAAATCATGGACTCAGGTAGACAGATATATGACTTTATTTTTCTACCATTTGCCTTAATACCATTTTGGACTCATATTTCAATGTATCGCAGAAAAGTAAGCTTTACCAATGCAGGAAAAATTATGTCACTTCCAATTTCTCATCTCAATCCGTCAGTAAATTCAAGTTATTTTTCTGTTCCTTCCTTCTTGCCTTCGACCTGGGCTGGTAGCACTCCTGGTAGGCTTATGTTTCACACGGCATCTGGAGGAATCCTATTCAGGTCAGATTGTGCCCTCCTCCGGTGCCCTCTGAACAGAGGCTGGCATCTGCTGGTCTTTGCTCATTGGTCTTTAGACCCCTGCACCTCTTTCTCCATCCACTGAGCAACCGTGATCTCAGCTTCGGGACATGTGTGGTCCATATCACGACTAGAAATGCCTTTCCATTGCCTCTTACCTTCACTGGCAAAGAACAAAGGCTTAGGACATGTTGAAAAGTCTGTGATGCTCTTCCTCATGACATGTCGGGTGTGTCTGTGAGGTTCCCTACTCTGTTCCAGGCTGGATGTTCCAGGCTCTACTCAGGGTCTGGGCATCGCAAAGAGTCATAAAGAGTACCTGGCAAGACACTATGGAAGCAAGACAAAGGTTCTCCTGCTTTTGGATCCCCACACTGAGAGAAGGTCTGTGACTAACCTCACAAATCTCCCCCTTTCTAGGATGGAATCTGAAGTGAGCTAAAGGAGCAGGAATTAGAACTCAGTCTAACTCTTTCTGTATCCAACACTTCTGAGCAAATGTGACTAGGACAGCCCGTCCATGAAAACTTAGCTCCCCCTCCCTGGGCTGCAGGTGGGATATAGAAGAGAAAAAGGATCCGTTAGGCAAACATTCCATGAAATCTTATCATTTGGAGATAAATTGAATGCTAATTCCTTCAAATTTTAGCCCCTGATAATAAAAACTAAATTTTGAAGCTGGAAGCTAAGATATGACTTGTGTCTTTCTCTCTAACTTTCTCGAATAAAACTCTTGCTTTTAAGGGGCAGTGGGGAAATATGAGAAGAAGCAATTTTATTTATTTTTTGGAAACTTTTAATAGCTTTATTGAGGTTTAATTTGCATGCCATAAAATTCATTAATTTCAAATATGAAATGATCAATTTATAAAGTGTCCCATGGTACAATTTTAGAACATTTCCATCACCCCAAGAATCTCATGGCCACTGTAGTCACTCCCCATTCCCACCCTCAGCCTCAGGCAACCATGAGTCTGCATTCTATCTCAATAGATTTTAAGACGTAATCTTAAATGACATAATTTAGTTTCAGGTATCACCTTCCAATGCTCTTGAATCTACTGTACTCTCATTTCATTTTTTAATGTGAGACAATGGTTTCCACTGTTAGGGACCATCATATTATTATTGAAACTGTGAGTTTTGATGGGAAGGCTTGGGAGTGAGTCTAACCAAAGCACAGCTTCAGTTCAGCCTCAGCATTTGTAAGTTCTGTCACAATGGGCACTGGGACAAGGGTACCTATTTTAAATCTAAAAACAGGCCATTCAGCTTTTCTTTTTAAATTAATTTCTTAGTAATATGTACTATAAGTCTAAAAACAGGTGTCCTGTGAATATGGCAAAATGTATACTCATTAAATCTATGTAGATTTGACTGTATAGTTTTAAGTTGCATGCCACCCAATACCTAACTACCATGGAATTCTCGGCCCTTCCTGAAAGCTGACTATCACCCCCGTGTTAGCACAGGGCCTCCAAAGGTCGAGGAAGAGGAGAGGACTTCTACTTCATATATTACTTCATAATGTTGTTGTTCAGTTGCTAAGTTGTATCTGACTCTTTGCAACCCCATGGACTACAGCATGCCAGGCATCCCTGTCTATCACTGACTCCTGGAGTTTACTCAAAGTCATGTCCATTGAGTCGATGATGCCATCCAACCATATCATCCTCTGTTGCCCCTTTCTTTTCCTTAATAATAATTTTATGACTTTTACCATAACTAATGAAATAAATGTGCATACTAAAATATCCATTAGAGTCAAAGCAGCCTTTTCTTCACAAACACATTCACTATGATATGCTTTTACTTACATTATGTGTAAATGATCAAATAATAAGGACCAATTTTTTTCATTCTCTAGACTTTTTTAACTGATGTTTAGTTTTATGGTATTTTAAGTAACAGTACTATTCTTTAAAAAATAAAGAACAAAACATTTAATAGAGAAAGTTTTAGATGCATTTCTTTTGAGATTGAGAAAAATAATGCCAATTTTAACAACCTTTGTTTATATAACATCAAAGGTCCTGACTTATTCAATATACAAGAAAGACAAAGGTATAGGTCTAGAAGAAAGAAGACAAACCATTGTTATTTGCACATTATATAATTATTAAAAAATCAGTAGATTGATACTTAGAAATAATTAGAGAAAGATTGACTAAACCAAGATTTCCTTATAAAAATCAGTAGTGTTCTCTTATACCTGAAACAAACAAAAAAAGAATAAAAGGAAACTGACATATGATTATCAATAGCAACAAAACTACACAGTAGAAAAAATTAACAATAAACATATAAGAACTTCATGCAACAGTGGTAAATTGTTTTATTAGTTGCTATGGAATAAGCATTAATATTAGTACTACAAAATGAGCATACTATAACATGGATTTAAACTTGTGATGAACTTTATATTTAATCAGTACTTTTCATTCTTTAGGAATTGAACTAAAGAAGTATATTAATTAACAATAATAATTAGGTGTTGGAGAAGACTCTTAAGAGATTGCAAGGAAATCCAACAAGTCCATTCTAAAGGAAATCAGTCCTGAATATTCATTGGAAGGACTGATGCTAAAGCTGAAACTCCTATACTTTGGCCACCTGATGCGAAGAACTGACTCTTTGGAAATGACCCTGATGCTGGGAAAGATTGAAGGCAGGAGGAGAAGGGGTCGACAGAGGATGAGATGGTTGGATGGTATCACTGATGCAATGGACATGAGTTTGAGTAAGTTTCAGGAGTTAGTGGTGGACAGGGAAGCCTGGCGTGCTGCAGTCCACGGGACTGCAAAGAGCTGAACACGACTGAAGGACTGAACTGAACTGAATTGAACTGAACTGAACTACTAACTTGTATAGGATGAATCAGATTCACTATAGATACCACCTACCATTGCACTGAGCTCTGACCACAGCCTTGAATGACAGATATGATTATCCCTGCTGTTCTCAACAAGAATTGGAAACTCAATCCATTTGGGGTACTTTTCCCAAATCCCACAGTTAATACATTGTGGAAACAAGATTTGAACCAAGATTTGTCATTTTTTCTACTTTTGCTACAACTGACTGGCATCCCTAATTAAATCCATACATACGAGTTGGGCAGGGCAGTTGTTTTTCTTACTGTGAAGTCTCATCTGTTCCTTACATTTTCCCTGAGTGTTTCCTTCATCCTTTTAATAAGAGGATGAAGGCTTCAGCCTCCTCATGCTTCTCAGATGTAAAGCGAGACCTTTGCCTTCATCCTTTCTAAAACGACAGCTTTCCAGCCAGTGCTTGAGTACAGTCACACTGTGAAGAGATCACCCCAGCTCCCTGACAGTGTGGAAAGCAATTTCACATAAGCCTACTCCAGAGCTGCACGCTCTATCCATTAGCCAGCCAGAGAGGGAGAGAGCGAGAGAGAACCACTAACCCTCCCACTCTACAGGCCTTTGTAATTAGAAACTAAATGGATGCGATAAATTCCAAACCTTGAGAGGAAGTCAGCTTTCCCTGGAAAACCTGTTTGCAAATGGTACCCTGTTTCTGCATGTTCCCCCTTTGTGAGTTTTCTGCATCTGCTATTTAAATATAACAGCACATATGCTAGCATCATTCTGCAAAGTGACAAATGAGAAAATGAAGAAGCCATTATCCTCCCCCCTCCCGTTTCCAGGCTCCTAGCCCTCTCCATTGCCTTGTTGAGGATCTAGAGTGGAGGGACCTAGCTGAGGACCCTCTACATCCACCTTTCTTCTCCTATGTCACCTGCCTCCAAGTTTCAAGTTCATCCCCACCTGATTGTCCACATCTTATTCATTGGGGATTTAGTGGGACCCAAGTGGCATATTTCGAGTGTTGCTATTAAGAGAGGTATTTTATAATGGATGGAATCTTCCTAATTGCTTTGCATTGGTCTGGGAAAGATGTGAAAAAGCTGTTCAGATTTCATTTGGTGACAGAGGTTGGAGCAATAAAAAACCTCTTAGGTCACCTCATCTATCCCTCTGCCAGCACCTCCTGTATATCATCTAAGCCAAATTTTAAAATGAAACAAGTGGCCAGCCACTACTGCCTAGGGAAATCATTCCATGGTCTAATAAAATGCCACCAGTAAAAAGTGCTCCCTAGTTTCCGACTGAAATGTTCCTCCTCTAATTTGATTCTGCTAGCTCTCAGTTGAAGGGACTTCTCTATAAAATGGCTTTTGCTCCTGTGCACATGTCTGACACCCCACCCAAATACATGGCTAAGCTGAGAGCTACGCAGTGTGTGATCTGGGGCCAGACACATGGGCATTGCCTGCTCGGCCTGCTCAGGTAGTGTTTGCTGAAGGAAAATGACTTTTCTAATTTGCTTTCACAGCAATCCATAGGCTGGAAGCATCTCTCTTGCTCAGCATACGATACAAACATACTTAAGGCTGATTTCCCTCAATATATCCAGCCTCCATGTTCTTCTTCTGACCCCACAACCCCTATCACCCCCTTCCAGAAACCCTGCTTTCTAGCCATGCCAAATATAAAAGCTCAAAATAAAGGTATATTTTGCAGATGGCCAAATGCTGCATAATGAAGTACCTGACTGGTCAACTCTCAGCCACAAATACTTAGATGGCATTTCCTCAGTGAATGATTCTCTATCCTAAGTCTGCTTCAGAGCCTTACCTGTTTAGAAATCTTAATTTATCATCATCAAAATCGAGAATAATGTTTTGTGACAGTCTCCCATTAACCAAGCTAGCAAGACTGATTTTATAAACCAGATGCCAATTTGTGGTAGATCCACCCACCTTTTATGTGCCAATTCTGCCTTTGTGTGGTTAGTCGCTTCAGTCGTCTCCGAATGTTTGTGACCCTATAGACTAGCCCACCAGTCTCCTCTGTCCATGGGGTTCTCCAGGCAAGAAAACTGGAGTGGGTTACCCTGCCATCCTCCAGAGGATATTCCAGGCCCATGAATGGAACCCATGTCTCGCCATTTTCTGCACTGCAGACAGATTCTTATTATGGCAGAAAGTGAAGAGGAACTAAAAAGCCTCTTGATGAAAGTGAAAGAGGAGAGTGAAAAAGTTGGCTTAAAGCTCAACATTCAGAAAATGAAGATCATGGCATCTGGTCCCATCATTTTATGGGAAATAGATGGGGAAACAGTGGAAACAGTGTCAGACTTTATTTTATTGGGCTCCAAAATCACTGCAGATGGTGACTGCAGCCATGAAATTGAAAGACGCTTGCTCCTTGGAAGAAAAGTTATGACCAACCTAGATAGCATATTCAAAAGCAGAGACATTACTTTGCCAACAAAGGTCCGTCTAGTCAAGGCTATGGTTTTTCCAGTGGTCATGCATGGATGTGAGAGTTGGACTGTGAAGAAGGCTGAGCACCGAAGAATTGATGCTTTTGAACTGTGATATTGGAGAAGACTCTTGAGAGTCCCTTGGCCTGCAAGGAGATCCAACCAGTCCATCCTAAAGGAGATCAGTCCTGGGTGTTCTTTGGAAGGAATGATGCTAAAGCTGAAACTCCAGTACTTTGGCCACCTCATGTGAAGAGTTGACTCTCTGGAAAAGACCCTGATGCTGGGAGGGATTGGGGGCAGGAAGAGAAGGGGACGACAGAGAATGAGATGGCTGGATGGCATCACTGAGTCGATGGACGTGAGTTTTAGTGAACTCCGGAAATTGGTGGTGGACAGGGAGGCCTGGGTGCTGCGATTCATGGGGTCACAAAGAATCAGACATGACTGAGTGACTGAACTGAACTGAGGCAGATTCTTTACCACTGAGCTCCTGGGGAAGCATTCTGCCTTTAGATATGTTAATGTAGGCACTTAAGGCTAAGATTTGCAAACTTGGGAGTTGTTCTGATGAGCAAAAGTCCTCTTTCCTCTGGGCTTTTCCTGACCTTGCAGCACTAAATTCTGCTGCCAAATTTGTAGGGGAAGAAACAGCTTGATGCAGCCCTAAGCACTAAGTGGACTGCCCTAAGCTGAATGTCCCATTCTGGCCTTTACACTCAGTTTTTCTCTCTATTGGAATGTTTTTGCCAACTCATTTACTTGACATATAGTTACTCCTATTTTAGGACCCAACCTAACCTAAATGATAACTCTTGTCTTGAATCCCACAAGACCTCTCCTTTGAACGACCTTTACACTTTGCTCATATTCCTATGAAAGAACTCCTGCGCAGTGTAATGTAGAGCCTTATGTTCTAGGGCCATAGAGAAAAATAAGGCATTGCTTCTGTGGTAGAGCTAGTGGTAAAGAATCCGCCTGCCAATGCAGGAGATGCAGGTTCAATCACTGGGATGGGAAGATCCCCTAGAGAAGGAAATAGTAACCCACTCCATATTCTTGCCTGGAGAATCCCATGGACCAAGGAGACTGGTGGGCTCCAGACCATGGAGTCGCAGAGTCGGACATGCCCAAGTGTCTGAGTACACACACTGCTCTTGCAGAACTTTAGGATGGTGGAAGAGGCAGGAATTTAAGCAGAATGATTATATGATTTAATCCAGTTTCGGTCTCTGGAAAGGGAGAAAGAAGGAAAGACTTTTTTTTTTTTTTTTTTTTTGTCCAGTTGCCACTATGCAAGTCAGAGTAGCTCATTAAAAACCAAAGAAACTGAGTCTAGTTGAGTTAAGCATAGAGAGACCATGTTAAAATTTGGCAGATGAACTCGCAAAAACGCACTGGGAAGACTGGGACACCAGACTTACGGGCAGATCACCAGGAGCAAAGTCCCCCCAGTTCGCACCGTGAACGGGTCTGCTAGGAACAGCCCTGACGCTGCTGTCTGGCAGTGGCCCTGTGTCTTGCGGCCTCCGTGCCACCTGGCTGGGCCCTGGGAGCTGCTCCCAGCACCATTCCCAGGAACGCTGCAGCCACCACCACGGCCATGGGTTCCCTGAGGTCTCGGCATCTTTGAGTGTTAACGCTCATGGCAGAGCCTAAGTCTGCATCCAAAGTGGAAGGGAAGTCAGCAAAGCAAGAGCCTGATGTGTTAAGCTTCCGCCCTGGGGGGTCAGGGATGTTCTAGGATGATCAAGGCTCCCAGGACCCTATGGAAGTGACAAATTGAATCTTCAAGGCAAGGAGAGATGCTCAGACGCTGGGCAACCAAAAAACGAGTGGTGGTCATTACGATAAACACCTCATTAAGGAAGTGGGGCTCCTGGGGGAAAGGCCATGACCGTGGCATGGGCCAACATCCACCTGCTGGTCCCTTAGATCAGGTGAGCAGGGAGAAGTGTGGGAGCTTATCTTTCTCATCCTAAAGGGAGGCAGATAGAAATGCACACAGAATGAAGTGTAGAATGGAGAGGGGCCCAGGAAAGTGTTTAGTTTAACTTCGTCACCTTGTACATTACACTAGAGCTTTGTGAATCGGTAAGGGTCTCACCAGGGCACACAGCTGGGTGGGAATCAAGTTCAAACTAGTACTGAAATCTCCAGCTCTCTTTCCAGTTATCTTTCTACTAATTAGGTTATTTTTTTAATGTTTACTCTCTAATTTACCTCTGAAAGATTTTTGGCACAATATAGATTTCTATGTAGTTTGGCCTGTGGTGAGCATAAACGATACCAAGTCAGTCTGGTCCATAATAATGACATCTAATTCTCAAACTCTAAAATACATAATTAAATATTTCCCCGGAAACGTCCCAAGTCCTCCAGGCAACCATTTTTTACAAGACCAGACACATTAGCTTAGGGAAATTTCACTGCCTATAATGCAGGTTTTTAGAACATAAATGATTTTAATTTGTTCTGGCCCAACAGTATAAATCTTCTCACCCTGATTGGTTGATGAGTACAGTTGAGTGGTTCTTGTCGGTGGAGGGTGAGATATAAAAAGCATATTGGCTCCAGGCTGACTGTCTGGGTGATGCATAGACAGAGCATCTGAAGGCCACACTGGTCATTCAGGTTTCAATCTCTCCTTCTGGGCTCTTTAAAACCCAAGCTCTGAAACAACAGCTGAAGTTTGATGTCCGGCCACTGCTGCCAGAACCATACAATGATGCAGGTGTGCCAGCGAGATATGGGGCAGCCTGCCATGGGCACAGGCCGGGGGTCTCTTAGGAGGGTACACTCAGGACTCCATACTACATTCTGTTAGAAGGGCCTGAGCCGGACAAAGAGCTGCCTCCGGCCAATTCAGAGCCAAATGCGAGGGGACTAGGGAGCAAGAAACAAATGGTTTCCAGTGACCTGAAGCCAAAACAAGAGGCAAGGCTTCCCCATCATTGGGGAAGAGTAGAAAGTATCAACCCTGAAGCAGGCATCTCGAGTTATGAAAATCTTCCCATGAGACTGTGATGTCCCAAAGGACCCACCCCTGGTACTGCTGCAAAGCTGAACTTCCCACCTTCAAACTAGGTCTTCTCCTTCTCCAGGATTCTCCAGTTGCTAGGATTGATCTCAGGGGGGCCTCAGCCTGCAGCAGCCAGAAGCAGAGCTTCCATTCCCAGCCAGAGAGTAAGGCCAGGCTGTGGAATTGCTGAAACCTGCCCCTAGAGCCACCAGGGACCAGTGGCCACTGACAGGACCCGTCAGCCGTGTAGACATAGATTTCCACATGGAGAGGTAAGTAGTGAGACAAGCAAAGTGTCTGTTAGGGAGGAAAAAGATACATTTGGACAGAAAGACTCAGAGTTGTGCCCTCCTGGTAATTTGAATCTCTTATGGGGCATTTCTTCCAGGTTTCCTCTGGCCAATCATTTTGATTTGCCTGGTGATGGAGTCCATATTTGGACTTCCCAGGTAGCGCTAGTGTTAAAGAACACAATACTAATGCAGAAGATGTAAGAGAGATGGATTTGATCCCTGCGTCAGGAAGATCACCTAGAGAAGGGCACCCCAACCCATGCCAGTATCCTTGCCTGGAGAATCCCATGGACAGAGAAGCCTGGTGGGCTACCGTCCAGGGGGTTGCAGAGTCAGACACAACTGAAGCAACTTAGCGCACACACACGAGTCCATATTTGGTTTATCTCAGGATCCCCCAGCGTATGCCTGTACATCTCTTAGTCAAGATGGATTCTAGCAAAGAGGCTTCTCAGTAGGTTGACAACACTTATTATGGGATGGTGCCCCTTTCCTTTCGGACCTCCAAGGAGACTTTCAGCACATGTGTGGTCTTGAAGGTCTTCTTGGTTTCAGGAATGTGGTATTTGCTCTCTTATTTGAGCAGAGCTCAGCTCCTCTCTCATTGCTGCTATTTTGCAGTATCTGTCCATAGGGGAGAAACTGTTGAGCCTGGGGCCTGCCTATCTCCTGCCTCAGTATCACCTTTGTCCCAAATACCTATGCTAGTATACAGTGAAGGTTTTTAGTGTTGCTATTGAGACCAATGGAAACACTGCTGTCTTTTCTGATTCCTAGAGAAGGGACTTTCTTCCTTAGAGTCCATAACCCTTTCACTTAGCAAAACAACCTTAATTGGCCTATTTTGCATGGGAAGTTGTAACCCCCAAGGTTTATTCTGGAAAGGAAGACATGAATTACTCAGCAATACGAAACTGAAGGATTTGGAGTGTGCCTAAGCCCTCTAAGAGGGGAAGATGTCCCAGAAAGAGAAAACAAGAAAAAGCAGGGGACATATAATGAGGCATAGAGTACATTTTGTACATAATGGGGAAGTGAGAGGAGCAAATTACCGTGAACAACACCAGAAAATGTGGCGCTGACAGTCTTGTGCAATTCCGAGAGGAAGCAGAGTCAGAACTGAAAAGTCAGGGGGTAGGCTCAAAGTTGGTCCCTAGGCAGCAAGACCAAACTTCCCATAGGGAAAACTGCCCCAGTGAGGTGGGCAGGTAAAAGCTGCATTAGGTTAAAGTGGCAAACACAAGTCATTCTAAGGAGGTGGCTAGTCCAGCAGAGGACCCTGGGGGGATGACAGGGTAGAGAGGCAGGCTTCGGAGTGACAGAGTCTCAAGATCACGAGCAGCACCTAGTTCTGATCAGGGCCTCCCTATCCTGCTGGCAGAGTTTCTACGTGAGGGAAGAGCCACCAAACTAACTTTGTGCTTCATCTTTCTCTTCTTAGAAGTCTGAGTTCCATCCAGATGGCCCTGGCATGTGCAGATACAGTTGAACATTTTGTTGGGAAGAGTGGAAGTTGGGACTCCTTCTCAGAAAAGCCCCATGGGCAGAGAAGAGAGATAGAAATGGAACACTATTCAGAGAATCCTGCAAAAACTTTTGGAGAAATCACCAAGCCCCTGCACCATTATTTCCTTGTGCTACAGTCTAACTTTCAAAAAATTAAAGAAAATGCGACTCTACCACAAATATAAACATATGTCATAGATTTTTTTCCTGTTCCTTATGTAACGAAGAAGTCACTAAGATGTAAATAATGGGTCAAATGAGAATTTGAAGAGCTGGATATTTGTAAATATACATTTATGTTGTTAAAAGACTGAACAAGATTGCTAGGTTACCTCCTTAACTGGCTAATGTTCTGTGAGGCCATACACCAAAATCTTTGGGGCTAATTATTCCCACTGGACAGGGTTATTTTTAACTCTGCCAGATAAAAACCTACACCTTAACCTCTATCTCTTGCTGTTCTTGTTGTTGTTTAGTTAATAAGCCATGTCCAACTCTACTCACCTCATGGACTCTACCCCACCAGGCTCCTCTGTCCATGGGATTTCCCAGGCAAGAATACTGGAGTGGTTGACATTTCCTTCTCCAGGAGATCTTCCTGACCCAAGGATCAAACCCACGTTTCCTGCATTGGCAGGTGGGTTCGTCACTGCTGAGCCACTTGGGAAGCCCTGAACTCTGACCCTTAGAGTTATAAAATAGCCCAGTCAATGGGAAGGCCATAATGAATGTGTTTGTGAAGAAAAGGGTACTTTGACTCTAATGGACTTTTTAATATGCACATGTATTTCATTAGTTATGGTAAAAGTCATAAAATTATTATTAAGGAAAAGAAGGGGGCAACAGAGGACAAGATGGTTGGATGGCATCATCGACTCAATGGACATGAGTTTGAGCAAATTCTGGGAGACGGTGATGGACAAAGAAGTCTAATGTGCTGCAGTCCATGGGGTCGCAAAGAGTCAGACATGACTAAATGACTGATCATCACCAACAAATCAATAAAAGAAAAAAATCACTGGCCTCTAAACTCTGGCTTCTTTTTAAAGTACCTTTAATACATTACCCTCCAGAAAAGATACAGTTTTTAGTAAAAACTCTTTATTTTGGAAGACTATTTCAGCAGTTGCCTTTTTAGCTAGTTCTTGCACTGAAGGTTTGGGTAGACCCACTGATGTTTATACGGAATGCAGGAAGAATTATTTGGTAAGATATGACGTGCTCCTGGAGTGCTAAAATGGCTGGAGCCCAGCCTTGAGGGAGATGCACCAGCCCCCAACCTTACTAACAAAGTGGCTCTCTGCACCACTATGAGTCCCTCTTCTGTGAGAGACAAAGGGGTCCCCAAGGCCACACACACCCATCAGTTCAGTTCAGTCGCTCAGTCGTGTCCGAATCTTTACAACCCCATGAATTGCAGCACACCAGGCCTCCCTGTCCATCACCAACTCCCAGAGTTCACTCAGACTTGCGACCATCGAGTCAGTGATGCCATCCAGCCATCTCATCCTCTGTCATCCCCTTCTCCTCCTTCCCCCAATCCCTCCCAGCAACAGAGTTTTTTCCAATTAGTCAACTCTTCCCATCAGATGGCCAAAGTACTGGAGTTGCAGCTTCAGCATCATTCCCTCCAAAGAAATCCCAGGGCTGATCTCCTTCAGAATGGACTGATTGGATCTCCTTGCAGTCCAAGGGACTCTCAAGAGTCTTCTCCAACACCACATTTCAAAAGCATCAATTCTTCCCATGATTTCTTACACTTCTGCTCCTTTGCTGGATCAGCAATAAACAGACATGAGACTGCAGCCCTACTCTTTGGTCTAGGAGAGTTCACCCAGTAATCGGCACTTTTTCGACTCTGGGACTTTTTCTTCTCTAGAAATGGAAGAGCTGAACACATCCATGGAGTATCTTTATAGCCAGAATTTTCAATACAACAAAAAAGATTTCCAAGTCCTAGTCGCATTTAGATCAAGACGCATTAACATAACAGATTTGCAGGTCTAACTCAAGAATTTTGATGATCTATCACAATTTGTCATAATGGGATTTGGCCTTTACCATAATTGAGGACAAGAAACACAGAACTGGAGCCCTAAGTCCAAAACTGTTGTGTAGAGGAAGCTCTCCTCAATCATTTTATAGAAAGCATTGATTGCTGGAAATATCATCTTACTCATTCCATGTGTTTCTAGATTTCAGTTTTCTAAGTGCCATAAGCCTACCTAATTTTACCACAGGGCATCTGTAGATTTATTTCTAACATAGAACAAAAACTTCAATAAATCTCTCCAGTTAGCTGGAGATGCCATTATAACTTCAGGGTTCTTTTTTCTTTCTTTTTCTAAGAGAGTTAATAATACTTAAGCTGTTTAAATGACCTTTTTCCTGTTTCCAAGCAGAAATTCAGACCTTATTTGTGTATCATGTTAAAATGCTGGCAAATAATGCCTTGGCCTGGCATACTCTAAATCATCCACTTAAGTGGAAACCAATACCTTAAAGTCATAAAACTTCTGCCAGAGAGAACGGCTTCAGCAAACCCAGGAGCCCCAAATGATGCTGGTGCTCAGAGGCAGTACCTGGGTCAGGGCACGAAGACAGGAGAAGTCAAGTCCATATGGCCTCCAGAGTGAAATAAAAAGGGTGCCGAGGACTGGAGTCCCCATCAAGAATTACAAGAGCAGTTCCGTGACCATTTTAAACATTTCTCGCATACTTTTAGCTTTGTGGAAACACATCCCTTCTCTTTTATATTCACATCTGTTTCCCATGTTAGAATATAAACATCTTCAAAGAACGTACAGAAATCTTTTCTGTATGTCCATAGATTGGAGATACACGCTCAGATGGGCTTCCTTGGGAAGAGTGTACAAGGAATGTAGAGCACCAGTCTTTCTTTTGCCATGTGGGCACAGAGTCACATTCGACATGCTGCCACTTTTCTCCCCAAAACAGAAACACATGAAGAAGGGTAATTTCGAATGTGTTCTTTCTCCGAGGTTTCTCTTCTCTGGCCATCCCCTACACACATATATCTGTCCTCACATTCACACACACACACACACACACACACACACACACACACGTGAGCTGCATGTCTAAATCTGTGACCCTGTGGTGCAGGGCTGGGTGGAGCACTCAAGGTGAGTCGCAGGAGGGCAGAGAAGGGGCTGGGAGATGACAGATATCTATGAGGTCCACGTGGCCCTCCCAGCTGCTGGTGACGTTGCCTAAGGTGTCCAGAGGCGACAGTCCCATTGTGACCCTGACTTTGGCACAGATCTTCAAGAAGGCAGGTGGCATGAAGACACCGATAGGATCTGGGAGATGTTGTGAGTATGAATGAGAAAAAAGGCTATGGCTTGGAGTAGAAGAAAGAATTTTTCACACACTGTGAGTCAGTCTGAGTGATAGAGCTCCGGCTGGAGAAGGACAGGAAAGTTTGAAATGCCAATAAGACACTGTGGAGCTGACGTTGGTGCGGGGTACTCACACCAGGCTTTGACAGGAGGATGTTATTAATACCCAGGAAGCTCACAGATGCTGTGTAAACCTCAATCCCCGCCATGAAGGACACCACCTGGTATGGAGATAACGATGGAACATTCCACCATGAAATAGAAGGAAATTCTGCTGCTGCCAACAACATGGAGGGAACCTGGGGGCATCAGGCTAAGTGGAATAAGACCGAGAAAGACACATGTCACATGTATCACTTATAGGTGGAATCTGAAAAAAAAAGTTTAGTTCATGGAAGCAGAGTAGAAAAGTGGTAGCCCAGGGGCTGGTGGGTGAGGAAACTAGGGAAGGGTTGGGAAAAAGGTTTACACTTTCAGCTGTAAGATGAACAAGGTCTTAGAATCTATGTATGTAAAATGTGGTGAGTGTAGTTAGTAACCCTGTATCATATAACTGAAATTTGCTAAGAGAGTTGCATTTAAATGTCTTTCACCCAAAAAGAAAGCAAAGCAAAGCAAAGAAGAAAGAAGACAAAGATAAACAAGTGAGATGAGGGATGTTCTCACTCACTGGGGTGGGGGTGGGGGGGTGGAGTCCTTGCAAAAGGCATGCATGCGTCATCATGATGTATACTTCACATATCTTGCAATTCTGTTTGTCAATTGCACCTCAGTGAAGCTGGAGAAAATATAACAATAATGTTTTTTCAGAAAAAAGAAAGACCTCCCCAAGATTTCAATGGCTGCTGAGGAATGTGTCTTGTTCTTACACAACTTCTGAACCAGCCTGAAGGAAACTCAAGGTGGACCACTCTCTCCTTTCACTTTCCTTTAGACACCATGGATCGCTCCTCCTTTCCTGTCCATCCCAGCCAAGCCTGCTCAATTATTTATATCTAGAGTGGTCGCATGATACACAATTTACTGTCCACATGCTGCATAACTTTTGTCCAAATAGGGACACTTTGGTAGTATAAGATCAGAACTGTTAGCCATCGTGCAGTGAAGCAGGTGTAAGCTGGCACTCCCCAAGCCAAGCGTCTAGTCATCTGATTTTTACTTCAATGTGAGTTTAAGTTAGTGTTTGAGTCTTTCACTGGGGCGTTTCTCTTATGAATTTTCTCATATTACCACGGTTTGAAGAATTAGAGAACAGATGCAGAGATAGTTTTAGGGGGCAGAGAAATGTCACTCTATTCCTTAAAAACAATGAAGCATTTCCCTGGGCCTGTCATTTATTTATGGTGTGATTTGTGGAACTTCTCGTAAGCCCTCAGGAGCTCTGTTTCCTCACAGGCAGTCTGAGCCGTATTCCCAGATGATACTCACGGGAAGAGAATGAAGATTTCACGAGCAAAGGCACCTCGGAGGACTTTGCCAAACGTGAAGTGCGTTCTGAACACCTACTGCTCTCATTCTTGTCACTCATCATCATCACTGTCCAGAGGAAGGCTAAGGGCACTCTGAAAGTACAGGATGAACTCTTGATCTCCATTCACATTTATGTCGTAAGTGGCTTCATGCTATCAAGTAGCCCCTCTGGACCTCACATGGGCAAAGATAACAGGGATGGGTACACTAAGAAGCTGCGTGCCCTCCCAGCACACCCTGACTCGTGGCGACACCCACGATCCAGTATTGATCAGCCAGGAGTGACAAGTAAAATCTGCTTTCTTGATTTCACACGTTCAGTTCTTCAAAATCAAACCCTGGCTAACCAACAGCAGGGGGAGGACAGGGGGAATAGTTTAAATAACATGAAAATCTATGACACGATGAAGCTGAAAGTGAGCCATTTATTATCAAGTACAGAAAAAGTCAAAGAGGGTTTCAGGAAAAAGTCCCAGGAACAAACATTGCTGAGAAAGTTTATTCTGAGGCTCTGAGTTGACTGAGGATTCTCTGAACGAGAAGCCCCCTTGTACCTCTTGGGGAGGACTCAGCGGGGTAAGTGAGAGCTTCTCTAATGTTCTTGCAATATTCAAGAAAGGAAGCACAATTAAACGTTGAGCAGAGCAGTTTATCTGTTTACCGTCTGCTCCCCAAGTGGCTGAGGAGGAAGGAGAGACTCTGAATTGTGTGATCCTTTCATGTCTTAATGATGATAATGTGACGATGATTATGTTGATAAAACATGCTGAGAAAACCTTTTTGTGTATAGACTAAAATATTTTCTGTAGTGTTTTTCTTTCCCAGTGGGAATTGATTTGATTCATGATGGGTTATACACACAGTTTCCTTATCTGTAAAATAGTCCTGAAAGATGTGGAGTCAGAGGCAGATTCTCACTGTCAGACAGAACTCTGCCAAACCCTCCAAACATCCTTACTTTCTCCATCAGTGAAATGAGATTCATATCTTACCATGGAGGGGTCTATACACTGTAATGTGAACAGCATTTGTCACAGTGCCTGGACCACAAAGGGCTTCCCTGATGGCTCAATGGATAAGAATCCATCTGCAGTGCAAGAGACACAGGAGTTGCAGGTTCAATCCCTGTATGAGAAGGATCCCTTGGAGGAGGATAGAGCAACCTGCTCCAGTATTCTCACCTGGGAAATCTCACAGACAGAGGACCCTTGTGGTCTATACTCCATGGGGTCACAAAAGAGTTGAACACAACTTACTGACTAATAAACAACCACAGAGCTTGTATGAGAATATCAAATAAATTATAGCACTATTACAAATAACTGAAAACTTTGACAAGCGCCCTTATCAAAGAAAAGTAGAAAAAAAATGATGGTCAACAGAAGCATGAAATACAAAGACCTAATTTAGCCTGAAGCATTGTGGAGTCTCCTTGAATGAAGTGGCGTTCAATATAAAACCTGGAAGAATAGAATATATAAAATTGGTGTGGAAAAAGAATATTTGGTGTGCAAAGAGAACAGGATGTGCAAAGGCCCCAGAGCAGAAGACAGCCTTTGCAGGAAGACAAGTGCTCAGTGAGTAGAGGAGGGGCAGCTACCTGGGTGGAGCTAAACTGTAGACAAAGCTTTCCTCTCTGCTTAGGGACTGGATGACATTTCATTTTTTTCTACATTGAGAATAAGGAATATGCCGTAGGTACCTCAATGGAGCAGGTGCGTCCAGCACAAACCTTGGAACAGTAAGTGTTAAATGAGTGAGTAGAGAGCTTGAATACCCTTCAGTTTAGCCAGCTTGTCAGTCCTGCTGTAGGTAATGCCCCTGTGTGGTGTGGTCCCTAGATCATCTGGATTTCTAGACCCGTGGGTGTCACTCTTACACATGCCCAGACCAGCTGCCCCCAGAGCTTGCCTTTTGCAGCTCTTGGAGCTTGTCTCCTCCACATGCCCTGGCCTGGGACGCTGGCCTCTATCTGCCAGCAGGGGAAGGACCTCTCTTAGTGGATGGAACGTTAGTGTTTAACTCTTTTAGTAGAGGAACCGAGATTCCCAGGACATAGTTATTTCTGTTCTGATGCTTTGATTTATTTCTGTATTAGGGGGGAGTGGGTGGGGAAGATGGGTTCATTTGAGTTCAAGGGTTACTTCACACTCTTAAATCTCCACTTTTCTTCCTGCAAAGGCTCTACTGTTAATTAGAACTGACCACATCAACACTACCTCTGGTGCCCTACCCCACCTTCACATTAATGTATGTGCATACACACACACACACACACATACTTTACCAGAAATGTTTCTATATATCTTAATTACAACCAGGGGTGTGATTCAAATCCTTCCTCATTGTGTTGAAGAATCAGGGAATGAGCCAGCTCAGGGGTCAGTAACCTTTCTCTGTGAAAAGCCAGATGATGAGTATTTTAGGCTTTGCATAGCCCCACTCACAAAGACTCAGTTCTGCCACTGTGGAAAGTGGCAGAAAGTGGTCACTGACCACTTTTCTTGGTCATGACCAAGAAAGCGGTCATTAGTGATACATGTGAGCCAACACTGACACAGAGTTCCAAGAAAACCAAGAACTGAATTTCCTGTAATTTTCACATCAAGACATCTTTGGAATTTTTCAACCATTTGAAAATACAAAAATTACTCTCAGCTCCTAGTCTGCAGTTTGCCCTCCTGAACTAGCTCATTGTCAAATTGTCCTCTGCGCATTTTAGGTTGTGTCTAGGGTATTTCAAGGTCAGGGGTAAGAGTGGTGCTGAATATACACAAAGCTCAGCCTCCACCGCACCTGCAGCTAAGTTCTAATCAGGCCAGCAGGTCCTCCCACAAGGAAAGCAGTCAGCTGGTTGACTGAGTGAAAAAGTGAATTAAATGTGAAATGAATGAGTGAATATATCCGTGAATGAGTGAGTGAGGGAATCAGTGAGTGAGTGAATGAACAAAAATCCATCATCAAAGGAGAGAGGTTTGTCCGGAAACCAGGAACGCGTGATCTGGATTCAGCTCACGACTGTTCTCACACCTTCGTACATTTCCCTGACAGTTTTTAAAAGCAAAGCCCCCACTGGCATCTCAGATCAGAAACATTTCCTGGCTTGCGAGAGCAGGAGAGATGGGTGTTATGACGTGGCTCCAGGGCATTAAAAAGGATCAGGAAAGAGGGGCTCGGGTATATGTTTGGAGAGCATCTTCCGATACCCCCAGAAGGGGGTTCAATCAGGCCAGCATATGCAAAAGATTCGTGATTTTATGTTTCAAATGAGAAACAGGCTATGGGGAAACAAGAAGCTTCGCGGTTAAAGAAAAAGGGAGAGAAAACACACAATGGTTCTTAGTCTGTCATTTCCCCCACAGAGCAGTAAATAAGCGCTTTGATACATAAAAGCAGTTATCAAACAGTAACACATTAGCTCTTCACCATCTGTGATCCAGGAGAGGGGGTGACAGTTTTAGTGCAAGATTTTAAAATATGAAATCAACTATTTATGAACTGGGTTCAGAGTCTTTGTGTCTACCCGGCCTCTTAAAGCAGACCCACAAGAAAGCAAGTGAGGTTTTCAACTAACAAAAGCCAGCAGTGGTGGCTCCGCTCTTTAAAATATGCTAATTGCTGCCTGACATTTGTAAACAAGATGTTTCCTTCCTTGCTACAGCTCACTGTGCTTTCTTACTTCCACAGCTCTGGAAAGAACCCATTCACACACCCGTCTGGTGATTACAGAACCTCCAGGCAAAGGAAGCCCACCCTCCCTTGAGGTCTTGGTCTGGAGCCTGGCCAGACTTTGATTGGCTGAATTCTTTCTACTCTGAAGCCTTGCCCTTGAGCTCCCCTGGGACACAACTGGGACCTCGCATCTTTGGTGGACACCCTACCAGGCGCCCATCAGCTTTCTGTGATCTCTTATGTTGCGAGGATGTGCCTGATCCTGGACAGCCCCAGAAACTCCTCGTCTAGGCAGCAGATCTCAAAAGCCTCATCCACAGGGAATAGGGAGACAGCCACTCTGCCACCCACTCTCCCTATCATCTACCTCTATGTTGGCAAGAGAAATCGAAGGATCCCCATCCAGGACCCTCTCCATGGACCAGCCACCCCTCCCCACAGTCTCACCTCTGGCCCCTAATCATACACTTGCCCTATAGTGCAAGCCATTCCTGAGCAGGGAAAGGAACCATTCCAAGAGGAGGGTCTGCAATTTCTCAATAGAGCTACTGATTCTTATTTTGAGAAATGGGTAAAGAGTTCAGAAATCAAAGCAAATAGTTTTCCAGAAATTGGGCGAAAACCCCAGCCCTGGGACATTAGCATTAATACATCTTCTTGGGCTCAGGAAGTTACTGTAGATTTGCAACATATGACTGTGCATTGACTGTGTATGACCAAACTTCAATAGGACTGGGGAAAAAGACTCTTGGAGGGTACAAACAACCCTTGTGTGCACCAGGAGCAAGTAGAAAGAAGCGAGAGACTGACCCAGACTTGCCTGTGAGTGTCCAGGAGTCGCCGGCGGAGGTGAGGGTCAACAGTGGCCTGCTGCAGGGTTGGGGTACTGAATACAACGGGGCATGCACAAATCCATCTGAAGGAGGCCGCCATTACCTTCATTTCCCCCACCATAGTTTGGATTCAGGCCAAACAACAGAGAGGGAACACAGCCCCGCCCATCGACAGAAAATTGGATTAAAGATTTACTACTCAGGGCCTCCCTGTCCATCAGAACAAGCCCCAGTTTCCTCCACAGTCAGTCTATCCCATCAGTAAGCTTCCATAAGCCTCTTATTTTTATCCATCAGAGGGCAGACAGAATGAAAACCACAGTCATAGAAAACTAACCAAACTGATCACATGGACCACAGCCTTGTCTAACTCAATGAAACTATGAGTCACGCCATGTAGGGAAATGCAAGACACACAGGTCATGGTGGAGACTTCTGGAAAAAACATGGTCCATGGGAGAAGGGAATGACAAACCACTTCAGTATTCTTGCCTTGAGAACCCAAGAACAGTATGAAAAGGCACAAAGATATGACACTGAAAGAGGGACTCCCCAGGTTGGTAGGTGCAAAATATACTAGTGGAGATCAGTGGAGAAATAACTCCAGAAAGAATGAAGCCAAAGCAAAAACAACACCCAGTTGGGGATGTGACTGGTGATGGAAGTAAAATCAGATGCTATAAGAAAAATATTGCATAGGAACCTAGAATGTTAGGTCCATGAATCAAGGCAAATTGGAAGTGATCAAACAGGAGATGGCAAGAGTGAATATCGACATTTTAGGAATCAGTCAATTGAAAAGGACTGGAATGAACAAATTTAACCCAGATGACCATTATATCTACTACTGTGGGCCAGAACCCCTTAGGAGAAAGGGAGTAGCCCTCACAGGCAAAAAAGAGTCCAAAATGCAGTTCTTGGATATAATCTCAAAAATGACAGAGTGACCTCTGTTCACTTCCAAGGCAAACCATTCAGTATCACAGTAATCCAAGGCTATGCCCCAACCAGTAATGCTAAAGAAGCTGAAGTTGAATGATTCTATGAAGACCTATAAGACCTTCTAGAACTAACACCAAAAAAAAGGTGTCCTTTTCATTATAGGGGACGGGAAGGCAAAAGTAGGAAGTCAAGAGATACCTGTAGTAACAGGCAAGTCTGGCCTTAGAGTACAAAATGAAGCAGGGCAAAGGTTAACAGAGTTTTGCCAAGAGAATACGGTGGTCATAGCAAATACCCTCTTCCAACAACACAAGAGACGGCTGTACACATGAACATTACCAGATGGTAAACACAAAAATCAGATTGATTATATTCTTTGCAGCCAAAGGTGGAGAAGCTCTATACAGTCAGCAAAAACAAGACCAGGAGCTGACTGTGGCTCAGATCATGAACTCCTTATTGCCAAAAATCACACTTAAATTGAAGAAAGTAGTGAAAACCACTAGATTATACAGGTATGACCTAAATCAAATCCCTTATGATTATATAGTGGAAGTGACAAATAGATTCAAGGGATTAGATCTGATAGAGTGCCTGAAAAACTATAGATGGAGGTTTGTGACATTGTACAGGAGGCGCTGATCAAGGCCATCTCCAAGAAAAAGAAGTGGAAAAAGGTAAAATTGTTGTATGAGGAAGCTGTACAAATAGCTGAGAAAAGAAGAGAAACACAAAAGAGAAAAGGAAAGATATACACATTTGAATGCAGAGTTCCAAAGAATAGCAAGGAGAGATAAGAAAGCCTTGCTCAGTGATCAGTGCAAAGAAATAGAGGAAAACAAAAAAATGAGAAAGACTAGAGATCTCTTCAAGAAAATTAGAGGTACCATAGGAATATTTCATACAAAGATGGGCACAGTAAAAGACAGAGATGGTATGGACCTAAGAAGCAGAAAATATTAAGAAGAGGTGGCAAGAATACACTGAAGAACTGCACAAAAAAGATCTTCATGACCCAGATAATCATGATGGTGTGATCACTCACCTAGAGCCAGACATCCTGGAATGTGAAGTCAAGTGGGCCGTACAAAGCATCACTATGAACAAAGCTAGTGGAAGTGATGGAATTCCAGTTGAGCTATTTCAAATCCTAAAAGATGATGCTATAAAAGCTCTGCACTCAATGAACCAGGAAGTTTGGAAAAATTAGCAGTGGCCACAGGACTGGAAAAGGTCAGTTTTCATTCCAATCCAAAATAAAGGCTATGCCAAAGAATGCTCAAACTACCACATATTTGTAATCATCTCACAGGCTAACAACCCTGGAGAAGGGAACAGCTATCCACTCCAGTACTCTGGCCTAGAGAATTCCATGGACTGTATAGTCCATGGGGTCACAAAGAGTCAAACATGACTGAGTGACTTTTACTTCACAGGCTAACAAAGTAATGCTCAAAATTCTCCAAGCCAGGTGTCAACCCTACATGAACAACAAACTTCCAGACATTCAAGCTGGATTTAGAAAAGGCAGAGGGACCAGAGATCAAATTGCCAACATCTGATGGATCATCAAGAAAGCAAGAGAGTTCCAGAAAAGATTCTGCTTTATTGACTATGCCAATACCTTTGACTGGGAGGATCACAACAAACTGTGGAAAACTCTTCAAGAGATGGGAATACCAGACCACTTCACTTCCCTACCGAGAAATCTGTAAGCAGGTCAAGAAGCAACAGGTAGAACTGGACATGGAACAATGGGCTGGTTCCAAATTGGGAAAGAAGTACATCAAGGTTGTATATTGTCACCCTGCTTCATTTCAGTTCAGTCGATCAGTTATGTTTCACTCTACGGCCTCATGGACTGCAGCACACCAGACTTCCCAATCCATTACCAACTCTTCAAGCTTGCTCAAGCTCATGTCAATCGAGTCAATGATACCATCCAACCATCTCATCCTGTATGTTGTCCCCTTCTCCTCCTGCCTTCAATCTTTCCCAGCATCAAGGTCTTTTCCAATGTGTCAGTTCTTCACATCAGGTGGCCAAAGTTTTGGAGCTTCAGCCTCAGCATTACTCCTTCCAATGAATATTCAGGGTTGATTTCCTTTAAGATTGGTTGGTTGGATCTCCTTGCAGTCCAAGGGACTCTCAAGAGTCTTCTCTAATACCACAGTTCAAAAGCATCAATTCTTTGGCACTCAGCTTTCATTATTGTCCAATCCTCACATCCATACATAACTACTGGAAAAACCATAGCTTTGATTAGATGGACCTTTGTTGGCAAAGTGATGTCTCTCCTCTTTAACATGCTGTCTAGATTGGTCATAGCTTTTCTTCCAAGGAGCAAGTGTCTTTTAATTTCATGGCTGCAATCACCACCTGCAGTGATATTGGAGCCAAAAATAAATAAATAAATAAAGTCTCTCACTGTTTCCATTGTTTCCCCATCTATTTGCCATGAAGTGATGGGAACGGATGCCGCGATCTTAGTTTTGTGAATGCTGAATTTTAAGCCAATTTTTTCAATTGCTTCTTTCTCTTTCATCAGGAAGCTCTTTAGTTATTCTTCACTTTCAGCTGTAATGGTGGTGTCATCTGCATATCTGAGATTATTGGTATTTCTCTAGGCAATCTTGATTCCAGATTCTGCATCATCCAGCCCAGGACTTAGCATGATGTATTCTGCATGTAAGTTAAATAACCAGGGTGACAATATACAGCATTGGTGTATGCCTTTCCCAACTTGGAACCAGTCTGTGGTTCCATGTCCAGTTCTAACTGTTGTTTCTTGACCTGCATACAGATTTCTCAGGATGCAGGTCAGGTGGTCTGGTATTTCCATCTCTTGAAGAATTTTCCACAGTTTGTTGTAATCCACACTGTCAAAGGCTTTGGTGTAGTCAATAAAGCAGAAATAGACTATTTTCTGGAACTCTCTTGCTTTCATGATGATCCAGTGGAGTTGGCAATTTGATCTCTGTTTCCTCTGCCTTTTCTAAATCCAGTTTAAACATCTTTAATTTCATGGTTCATGTACTGTTGAAGGTTGGCTTGGAGAATTTTGAGCATTACTTTTCTAGTTTGTGAGATGAGTGCAATCGTGTGGTAGTTTGACCATTCTTTGGCATTTCTTTCTTTAGGATTGGAATGAAAACTGACCTTTTCCAGTCCTGTGGCCACTGCTGGTTTTTCCAAATTTGCTGGCATATTAAGTGCAGCACTTTCACAGCATCATCTTTTAGGATTTGAAATAGCTCAACTGGAATTCCATCACTTCCACTAGCTTTGCTCATAGTGATTCCCCCTAAGACACACTTGACTTTGCATTCCAGGATGTCTGGCTCTAGGTGAGTGATCACACCATTGTGGTTATCTGGGTTGGGAAGACATTTTTTGTACAGTTCTTCAGTGTATTCTTGCTACCTCTTCTTAATATTTTCTGCTTCTGTTAGGTCCATACCATTTCTGTCCTGAAAGAGGAGAATGAAAAAGCTGGCTTAAAACTCAACATTCAAAAAAAGAAGATCATGGCATCTGGTCACATGACTTCATGGCAAATAGATGGGGAAACAATGGAAACAGTGAGAGACTTAGTTTTCTTGGGCCCCAAAATCACTGCAGATAGTGAGTGCAGCCATGAAATTAAAAGATGAACCAAACTGACCGTGCTTTCATAGTTTCTCCTCCTCCTCCCCCTCTCCTTTGTTCTTTTTTTTTAAAGTGGGAGACGGGTGGCTCAGTGGTAAAGAATCTGCCCGCCAATGCAGGAGACATTGGTTCAATTCCTGAGGTGGAAGGTTCCCTGGAGAAAGAAATGACAACCCACTCCAGTATTTGTGCCTGGGATATCCCATGGACAGAAGAGCCTGGTGGGCTACAGACATGATTTAGCAACTAAATAGCAACAAGCATGCAAGTTAGTTCAGTTCAGTTATGACCCCATGTACTGCAGCATGCCAGGCCTCCCTGTCCATCACCAACTCCCAGAGTTAATTCAAACTCATGTCCATTAAGTCAGGGATGCCATCCAAACATCTCATCCTCTGTCACCACCTTCTCCTCCTTCCTTCAATCTTTCCCAGCATCAGGGTCTTTTCAGATGAATCAGTTCTTCATATCAGGTGGCCAAAGTATTGGAGCTTCAGCTTCAGCATCAGTCTTTCCAATGAATATTCAGGGTTTATTCCCTTTAGGATGAACTAGTTGGAACTCCTTGCAGTCCAAGGGACTCTCAAGAGTCTTCTCCAACACCACATTTCAAAAATATTAATTCTTCCACACAGCTTTCTTTATAGTCCAACTCTCACATCCATACATGACTATTGGAAAAACCATAGCCTTAACTAGATGGACCTCCGTCGGCAAAGGAATGTCTCTGCTTTTTAATATGCTGTTTATGTTGGTCATAGCTTTTCTTCCAAGGAGCAAGCATCTTTTAATTTCATGGCTGCACTCACCATCTGCAGTGATTTTGGAGCCCAAAAAATAAAGTCTGTCACTGTTTCCACTGTTTCCCCATCTATTTGCCATGAAGTGATGGGACCAGATGCCATGATCTTAGTTTTCTGAATGTTGAGTTTTAAGCCAACTTTTTCACTCTTCTCTTTCACTTTCATCAGGAGGCTCTTTAATTCTTCACTTTCTGCCATAAGGGTGGTGTCATCTGCATATCTGAGGTTATTGATATTTTTCCTGGCAATCTTGATTCCAGCTTGTGCTTCTTCCAGCCCAGATGCAAGTCAGTAAAGAAATAGCAAGTTACTCTCCTTGCAATTTAATGCTGTTGATGAAAGCACCAAGTGTGTCATCAGAAAGAGAGATGTGTTTGTCTTATCTTGGATTCACACATCTCAGCATATGAGGCAGGAAAATCATACCAACATTCTGGGACTCCTTGGGCATTGGGGACAATTTCAAACAGATCAAATGAGGGGATATACATGAGTGTAGTTCTTACATGTCTCGTGAAATGAGAGTGTGCATTGTGAGGACAGACGAAGTCAAGGGAGATCATGTACAAGATGCAAATAACAAAACTGGGAATTGCCTTAAAGGTTCTACCAGGAATTCATCATGAAACCTTAACTGTATCAATGATGCTTCCATATCTAAGAATTGCTATGGCCCCTTCCAACTTCAAGGACCAATGCACCCACCCAAATGCAAAGTGATGGTGATTTTTTATATTTCGGAAACAGTGCTGGAACTGTGGCTTGAGGACTTGTATGACTCATTCTTTGACCACTGATCAGCATGTCGCTGGCTGGAGAACTATTTCTGCATGCCTGGTTTTCTCATAGGGGCAGGGAGAAGAGTCCTGGTGTTCAGTAACTCTGTCTTGAAATTGTCTGGGTGTTTACAAATTCAGCACAGAGTGTACTCAGATTCCTCAGCTCAGAAATTAAAGGGTATTTCTGTTATTTATTTACATGATTTATTCTGTACTGCCATAATTTAAACCAAATCAAACTCCAATTCCAGAAATAATAGCCTGATGAATTTTTAAAGAAATTTTCCAAAATAAATCAATTTTTTTTTTTTTGGCTTGAGTTAAATTGAAAAAGCTTCCACCCCTAAGGAAGAATTGTGCTTTGTTTGTTTGGGGAACATTAGAAGGCATCCAGTAAGTTTTTACACAAGAGGTCACACTGTCTTAACTGGGAGATGCTACTGACATTTAAAGAATGGAGGAAAGCAATTAGATTAAGAGTTACTTTCAGGCATGAGATGGCTTATTATGTGCCAGGCGCCATATTATACATAACTTAAAATTTTTAATACTAATGTAATTATCTCCATTGTATAGCTGTGTAGCTGAGATTCAGATAAATTTTATGGCTTTTATAAGATCAGACTGTGATGGAGGAAAATTCAAACCAAAACATTTCCCCCTTCATACTTCATCTTTTAAACGTGACCCAGTCACTACATTCCTTTTGCACACAGATGTTAAAATCCTTTTTTTTTAAGCTAGTGTGTTTTCTAATGAATATTAAGAAGTACCAGAAGACAAATTCTTGCCCCCAATTTTGTCTGTCTCCAGTATGCATCTCAGTTCATACAGCATTTGATTCAGCCTCAGCATGCCATCTGCACCTGATGTATCTTAATAACAATACAAAAAACAATGATTATGTGTAAGGGGACTGTCTTGATGATAATTCCAAATCCAATCCCCCATTCTGATGGAACCATTAGAAACGTAACAGGGTGAATAAGACAAGTGAAGACGTGAGAAAGGGAAGTGTTATGCAAAGACAAATTAAGGATTCTGTAATAATGAGAATAATGACTACTCTTATAGTTTAGCTGACTGAGGTGGGGGGGGGCTGAACTTTGGTTTAGAAACGTTTACCTTCCATGTGTTGGAGGTTTTGCTGGTTTAGAAATGTTATTTTTGTTGAAGCCTATTGCTGCTACCTCTGTACATCACTCATTATCCCATTCTTGTGTGGACATATGGCTCAGAAAGTTTAGAAAACACTGCCCAATTTGACTAAATACCAACTCACGGCCTAATCCACCACAGCGCCCATTGTGTTGGAGAACACAGCTGTATAACCTTATCAGCGCTGGCCAAAGGGGTGCCCGCCAGTTCCAATGCCGATCCAAAGCTTGAGTTTGCCTTGGCACGTGGTGACTGCACATTTGGAAGGAGCCTGCTGGAGAGGGAATCTGAGGGCTTGGAGGAGGGAAGGCGGGAAGAGACAGTTGCTGTCTTTCTGATCTTCCCAATTCAAACAAATAGCCAACTTTCCTGTGCCAAAAATTTTTAAAGAGTATTTCTGCCTCCCAACTCAGGAGTCTTTCCTTCCTATGCCAAGATGGTTCCCATAGCTCTCACTTTTAGGGGAAAAGAGTTTAGAAAACAACTGAAATGATGTCTTCCTCTGGAGTGGGGGACGCTTACTCCTTGGAAGAAAAGTTATGACCAACCTAGATAGTATATTTAAAAGCAGAGATGTAACTTTGCTGACTAAGGTCCGTCTAGTCAAGGCTATGGTTTTTCCTGTGGTCATGTATGGATGTGAGAGTTGGACTGTGAAGAAGGCTGAGCGCTGAAGAACTGATGCTTTTGAACTGTGGTGTTGGAGAAGACTCTTGAGAGTCCCTTGGACTGCAAGGAGATCCAACCAGTCCATTCTGAAGGAGATCAGCCCTGGAATTTCTTTGGAAGGAACGATGCTAAAGCTGAAGCTCCAGTACTTCGGCCACCTCATGCGAAGAGTTGACTCATTGGAAAAGACTCTGATCCTGGGAGGGATTGGGGGCAGGAGGAGAAGGGAACAACCGAGGATGAGATGGCTGGATGGCATCATGGACTCGATGGACGTGAGTCTGAGTGAACCCCGGGAGATGGTGATGGACAGGGAGGCCTGGCGTGCTGCGATTCATGGGATCACAAAGAGTTGGACACGACTGAGCGACTGAACTGAACTGAACTCTGGAGTGGGAGAAGGGAAGGATCCTCCTGTCCTAAACCCCACCTTTGTTCATCTGGAGACAATAGAGCCCACGCAGAGACTGTGAATTGGTGACTGCTTGCTTTCCTTCCTGGACTAGTTGAACAAGGGAGCAGGGTAGTGTTCAAGTAATTAGTACATATTTTTGTTATTGATCATTCTTTGTGACCCCATGGACTGCAGCATGCCAGGCTTCCCTGTCCTTCACTGCCTCCCAGAGTTTGCTCAGACTCGTATCATTAAGTCAGTGATGTCATCCAACCATCTCACCCTCGGACACCCTCTTCTCCTCCTGCCTTCAATGTTTCCCAACATCATGGTCTTGTGAGTTGGTTCTTCTCATCAGGTGGCCAAAGTATCAGAACTTCAGTTTCAGCCTCAGTCTTTCCAATGAATATTCAGGGTTGACTACTTTTAGGATTGACTGGTTTGAACTCCTTGTTGTCCAAGGGTACATATTTTACAACAAGAAATTTCTAACAAAACACTAAAATAATACAGAAAGTCTGCTTCTCATTAGAAATGCATTAATTCATACACTGAAAAATAACTGAGCACTTGCTATGTGCTACATATGGTGTTTTGAGACCAAAAAAAAAAAAAAATGGAGTTGTGATTCCATTTCTAAAGGAACTTCTAATTGGGATAGGGTGGGAAATGGGGGCAAGAGTACACAGCTTTTTGGCGCCCAAGGAATTTACTGCCAAAGCTTCAGTTTGTTGTTCATTTAGTGGAACTATATCAATAACAACATCCATTATGTTATGGGTATCCACCATATCCACAACAGTACCTTCAGCATAAAAAAATCATTATGAGGAATAAGTGAATTAAAATTAGGGTAATGGAACAGTTCCTGGCCAGAAATTGGGAGAGGGACCTTAGGGAAATACATCATGTAATGACATTTCACAAAGTATATAACCTACATTCAGGCAAAAATTCTTACAAATGAGAGTAGGAAAACTTCCAGTAAAGGGGGGGATGTAGACTTCCCAGGCAGTCCAATTGTTAAGATTCCACACTTCCACTTCACAGGGCACAGGTTCCCATGTTCCGCTGATCAGCTATCTAAGATCCCACATGCTGTGTGGTACAACCAAAAAAAAAAAATTATTTTAGTTTAAAAAAAAGAGGGGGTAAGGAGATACACTTAAGCAGAAGAGCATTTAAAGAGTCCACCTGGGTGTGTGGCTCCAGGAACAGGCTTGAGGATGACCCCACTAGCTCACAGCCTGGGAAGACCCCATCTCTGCATTCGCTCACCTGGGAACCCGTCTGTCTTCACACTGACTATCTGGAAGGCATTCAGAGAGCTGGGTTGGAATCCTTTCTACTGTGTGACTATTTCACTGTGAGGCATTTTTTGCATCAACATTACTTTTTAATAGTGAGGATGTGCGAGCTAATGTCTAGAGGTCCTTTTCCAGCTGAATTGTGTTCGAAAGCCTTGCTCAGTGGTGTCTTGTTCTTTTTTCCACTCATTGGAACACAGACTACGAGTGCCTGGGGAAAATGGAGAAATTGTACCCTGAAATCCTGCAAAAGCACCTCCTTCTCTCTGGGCTCTTGCTCTGTGACGCGTGGCATCTCAGGCTGGGGAACAGGTATGTTTTCCCAGGGACTCCACCAGCCAGGAAAAAGATAGACTGGTGATGTGGAGGGTGGTGTGGTCCAGGTCTTTGCACAGCATGTGACATACAGCAGGTGCCTCTGATCTCTCAACATCTCCACAGACAGGAAGCAGGCAGAGATGGTGTTACACACCAATGCCCCTAAGACTAGTAGAACTTCTGACCCAAGTTAGGCTTTAAGGGCTTCCCTGATGGCTCAGCAATAAAGAATCCATCTGCAATGCAGAAGACATGGATTCGATCCCTGGGTCAGGAAGATCCCCTGGAGAAGTAAAGGGCAACCCACTCCAGTATCTTTGCCTGGAGAGTCCCATGGACAGAAGATCCTGGTGGGCTGCAGTCCATGGGGTCACAAAGAGTCAGACATGACTGAGCGACTGAGCACCTTAGCACCTAACCTCTTATGAAACTCTTGAGAGAGGAAAAAAAATAAAAGGCAAAACCTCTAGGTGTGCAAGTCTGTGTTTTAGAACAAATGATTCAAAATTTTACTGACTGTGGAGGAAATAAGAGGATCTGGAGAGAAGGGAGTTCTGGGACCTTGAGCAGACCCAGACACTGAAACTCCAGTCAGCACCAAAACAGAAATGAGCTACCAAGTCATGAAAAGACCTGGTGGACACTTACATGCATATTATTAAGTGAAACCAGCCAGTCTAAGAAGGCTACTTACTCTATGATTACAACAAAAGGACATTCTAGAGAAGCTGAAACTTGAAGAAGGGCATGGCAACCCACTCCCATAATTCTTGCCTGGAGAGTTCCATAGACAGAGGAGCCTGGCGGGCTACAGTGGCAAAGAGTCAGATATGACAGAGCAACTAACACTTTCACTTTCACATGCATGGAGACACTAGAAAGATCAGTGGTGCCAGGGATTGGAGGCTGGGAGGGATGAACAGGCAGAGCAGAGGGAATTTTTAGGGCAGTGATAATATTCTGTATGATACTACTGTGATGGATACATCTGCCCAAACCGCAGAAAGCACAACACCAAGAGTAAACCCCGACATGAACTATGGACGCTGGGTGACCAGTATGGGTCAGTGTAGATTCATCATCTGTAACAAATGTACTATCTGGTGAAGGATGTTTGTAGGAGGGAGGCTCTGTGTGTGTTAGGCAGGAAACATATGGGAAATCTCTGTATCTTTCTCTCAATTTTACTGTGAACCTAAAGTTAATCTTAAAAAACAAACAAACAAAAACAGTCTTACGTGTCCTCTCTTGAAAAAAAAAAAAAAAAAGCAGTCTTAAACGTTTTTAAGGTGCCTTGATGATGACTAAGGGAACTGCATCTGTCATTTCTGGGGCTCTTAACTTCCAAATGGGGCCACAGTTTCCAGAGAAGCCTCCCAGGTGGTCAGCACCACCCCCATCTGCATTTCTCCTCAATTTTCTTCCCCAAAGCTGGAGTTTTGACCAAGGGACTCCAATATGTAAATGCTCCCTCATCTTGTCATCCCATAGATATCCTTATCTGATGGACTAGGATGCAACTCTAACTGCCCCAAAGAGGAGACATAGCAAGTTAATTCTACACAGTTTCTGCCTCAAAAATACCTGATAGGATCTCAAATGCAGAATTACAAAAAGAGTTCGGACATCAGGGTGATCAAACCATATGTCCTGTATTACCAGCTTGTGTTCTGCATATCTACTCTGTGATCGGGTTTTTGAAAATTGATTGCAGTTTTTGTGGACTGCAGTAAAATCTCCAAATTACATAAAATGGTGATGTTTTGTATTTCATCACTAAGGGAAGTTATCCTTAACTGAGTAAAATAATTGCAAACAGATCTTTTCTGTAACTTCTCATTCAAAGATTATGCAGCAATTCTTCATAACTCCACTCACTTTTAACCTGGAGCAGGAATAACAAGATACAGATAGTAAGATTTTTTTTTTGCAAAATGCACTTTCCACCATGTGGCCAAGAATCAGGGTTAAAATTCTATGACATGCAATTCTTCTGAACCTGAAATTGAGACAGCTTTCAGCTATTACTTCGAAATATCTGATATGAAAAAGTCTTCACTAATTTGCATAAGCATTCATCCTATCAATTCCTGTTTGTATTAATTCTTTCATTGGCAAAGTTGGAGACAACCCACCCCATTTCTTCAAACTCCTTTGCATTCAGTTTATATCTCTTATACCAACTTATATGTATAATAGGTTACATATATGATATTATTTGTACTATACTCAACTTACATTTCTTATAACTTTTATTTAAAAAGTAACAAAATCATTAGGAGTAAGAAAGTGGCAATTCAAATTAATAATCCCTCTCCACCGTAATTTATTCATAGCAGGTATGCTAGTTTTTGGCTTTGGCTGCAATTCTTATTTATATGTTTCTTCACTTCTGAAGTACTCTTGTTGTTGCTGTTAAGTAGCTAAATTGTGTCCAACTCTTTGCCACCACATGGACGGCAGCACACCATGCTTCCCTGTCCTTCGCTATCTCTTGCAGTTTGCTCAAATTCATGTCCATTAAGTCAGTGATGCGATACAGCCATCTCATCCTCTGTCACCCATTTTTCCTCCTGCTCTCAAACTTTGCCAGCATCGGGGTCTTTTCCAATGAGTCATCTCTTTGCATCAGGTGACCAAAGTATTGGAGCTTCAGCTTCAGCATCAGTCCTTCCACTGAATATTCAGGACTGATTTCCTTTAGGATTGACTGGTTTGATCTCTCTGCTGCCCAAGAGACTCTTAGGAGTCATCGCCAGCACCACAGTTTGAAAGCATCAATTCTTTGGCACTCAACCGCATTTAGAATTTTCTCATTCTAATACCAAGAGCAAAGTCAGCTACATGCAGGATAAAACTGCAACAGAAAAGAACGATGCACGCCCCAGTCTTGACAAGGACAATTGTAGTTAGAATTAACTGAGTACCATGCTATGCGTGAGATCTAAATTATTTCTTCTTAAACAATATGAACACATCTCTGCCTCTTGAAATCTTTTCTAGATCAATGGAATTTGACTCCATTCATTCTTTCATTAATTCATTCAAACAATTGTTTTCAAAGGTATATTCTATTTCAGATACCATGTACAATGTCCACCCAATGTAAAATGTAGCTAAAATATGGGATCTTCTTAGCAGTCTCTTTAGAAGATCAGGAAGCATGTGATGATAGAAAGAATTCTACACAGAAGTCTGGAGATGCTGTTTCTATTGCTGGCTTCACCAAAGGCAGTCTGGTCTGCTATGGGGCAAAGCCCTTCTCTGTTGCCTCAAATCCTTTATCTATAAAATAACAGTACTTGACGAGCTCTTCCCTAACCTTCCCCCCGCCTTCCCGAGGACTGACCTTCTCTGAGACTGGCCCCTGAGAAGAGGTTTGGACTGTGGCTCCACAGAAGAAATCCTAGTGCAGGGCTGGGCGTGCTACCGGAAAAGAGTTGCTGCTGTTGCTGCTGCTACTGCTGCTACTGCTGGTGACAATGAAGATGTTCCCACTTCATGTGCCAAACAGGCTTGTCACAGATAAGTGTGGTGTGAGCCAGATCTCTGTAGAATTCTGGCTCCTGTCCATCAGGCCCAGGAGGAATTCAGCGACTGGGGAGAAGAACTCATGACTCAAAATCAGATCCTGCTGTGAACCCAACAAGACCTCCAGCCAAAGGCAAGAATGTACTCAAGGGAGGTGGGGACGTCATAATCAATAGGGACAAAGCTCTTACTTCCTTTCCAATCCTGGAGCCAGCAAACCTTCAATGGAGTCAAAGTATCTGTTATTCAAATATGTTTCATCAGCCAGCATTCATGTGTATCACATTCAGACGTACTGGCCTGTGTGTACACATGTGTGCACAAGCAGGTACACACCATATACATATGCCTGCACACACATATACTCATGTGTGCATACACAACCATTGGTCAATGCCAGCTGTTACTTCTGAATTCGTTGAAAGTGAAAAGTGAAAGTGAAAGTCACTCAGTCGTATCCAACTTTTTGTGACCCCCCCCTTTGGAATTCTCTTGGCCAGAATACTGGAGTGGGTAGCCTATCCCTTCTCCAGCAGATCTTCCCAACCCAAGAATTAAACCAGGGCCTCCTGCATTGCAGGAAGATTCTTTACCAGCTGAGGCAGATGACACACCAAAACCCTCATGACGCAAACTTTGACATGTACATTGGCAAATTCTGGTGACTAGGCAAGGGAAAAATCCATAACTTTTTCTTTACTTGGGCTCAATTTTCACTTACATGAAAAAGAAATAAAGCAAATAGTTAGCTTGGGTGTTAGGGATTTTCACTGTAACTGTTAAAAAATATGCCAAACTTAAAAAATATACTATATCTCTTGGCCTGAAGAAGAGTTCCACACATGGATGGACTTATAATGAAAGCACTTAATTTTTAAAATCTATTTTTACACTTAGCTATACAGGTCAGTGATGTTAAAATATAATAAGGGTTACAGTAGGCCTCCTTTTAGTAATTGGCCTTTCATATGCTTTCATGGTTCTAAAACTTAAATGCTAGGTCTGGTTAACCTGCTAGATTTCTACTACTATTTACCAAACTGGAAAATGATAGGTGTAAAAACCAAACCCAAATCAAACATAAATCTTTGACTGTTGGTCTCTTAAAGGCTCAAAATATCTCTTGAAGGCCGCAGCAGACATGTGTACTGAAATGACAGGCTGACAACTTGCTGGTTGTAGATGCTTTAGGTGGTTTGATTTTTTTTTTTTTATTTGAGTGACCACAGCACCCAGGGTTGTAATGGAGATTCTTCCCCAGCTGGGCCTTTACCAACAGGCAGGGCGCAGAGGCGGTTCTGCTGTGGGAGTGGTGTGGGCAAACACAAGGGTGCGGCACAGTCCACGACAAGGTCATGGCCAGGGCAGCCATAGCTGACAGTCATGCATGCTCCCCTCCTCTCACTGTGCCACCTCACTTCTGTTTCTTCTTCCCAACAGCCTTACAATCTAGACGTTGTCAGTGTTCCCATTCCACAGATGAGAATGTGGAAGCTTATAAACCTAAGTACTTCCCCAAAGACAGGTGCAGAGTGAGCAGTAGAAAAGACCCGTGACACCGGATTGGCCTCACATGCCAGTCTCTCCTCCACGGTGCTCTGGTTTCCTGCAGCACGCACATCACAGCGACCTTCACCTCCGCTAGCCCCAATCCTGCGACTCCTTTTCCATTCTTTAGAGCCCATGTCAAATACCTTCCACTCATGTATCTCTGATGTCCTCGGGCAAAGCTACCTTCTCCCTCCTGTCTGTTCCTTTTGCATCTTATAGGATCTTGATCATTGTCTGGAATGCAAGTCAGATAGCACCAAATGGCATGGAATGAAGTCAGAATGTCACAGTGACATCATATAGAGAAGGGCTTTCTACACCTCGGTAAGGAATTTATTGCATAGTCACTGTGGACTGAGCTGTTTACTGTTGTTTCAGCCGCTAAGTCATGTCTGACTCTTTGTGATCCCATGGACTGCAGCATGCCAGGCTTCCCTGTCCTTCACCATCTCCTGCAGTTTGCTCAAATTCATGTCCACTGAGTCGGTGATGCCATCTAACCATTTCATCCTCTGCCACCCTCTTCTCCTTTTGCCTTCAATCTTTCCCAGTATCAGGGTCTTCTCCAATGAGTCGGCTTTTCACATCATGTGGTCAAAGTACTGGAATAAGCTTCAACTTCAGCATCAGTCTTTCCAATGAATATTTCAGGAGAAGGTTGATTTCCTTTAGGATTGACTGGTTTGATCTTCTTGCTGTCCAAGAGACTCTCAAGAGACTTTTGCAGCACCATAATTAGAAGGCATCAGTTCTTCAGCACTCAGCCTTCTTTATGGTCCAACTCTCACATCCACATTTCTCCTCAAATTCATCCACTGAAACCTTTACCCTCTGTGTGATGGTATCTGTAGGTGGGGCCTTTGGGAAGTAATTAGGTTCAGAGAAGGTCATTTGGGTGGCATATATATACTATATATTGAATAGAGTAAGTCTATACCCAAATTGAAGGCAGGAGGAGAAGGGACCATCAGAGGATGAGATCACATCCTCTGTGGATGGCATCACCAATTCGATGGGCATTAGTTTGAGCAAGCTCTGGGAGTTGGTGATGGACAGGGAAGCCTGGCATGTTGTAGTCCATGGGGTCGCAAAGAGTCAGACACAACTGAGCGACTGAACTGAACTGAACTGAACTGAAAACTGACTAAGACTGTCATCAGTGGGAGTGTTGGATGGATTTTAAATCAAGTAGCATCATGATAAGATTATACTAATAGATATTTATTTATTTTAAATGAGAAAAACCACATTTTAAAAATTATTTTTATTTATATAATTACAGACACAGACAAAGGTTTTCTGCAAAGGGCCAGAGAGTATATACTTTTGGTTTGGCAAGAGATATAGAGTTTTTGTCTTGTGGGCTACAAGTCATGGTTTGCTGACCTCAATATAATTAAATAAATTTCTGAAAGAAAACAATAATTTCTCAAAGTCTTGCTTTTGTTTGCTGGGTAGACATCCAAATGATTATATTTTACAGGGAAGTTATTTAGGTGTCACTTGATCACAGATATAATTAATTAGGTACAGATACGTACAGCTAACTTTGTTACAGTTTACTATAACATTTTTAGGCAGGAAATACACTAAAGATGATCCAGTGCTAAAAAAAAAATTAATTAATAAAGCAATGAACATTCATTAAGAATCTCTCAAATGCCAAGCATGGGATGCCAAGGAAGGTGTAACTCCGAGGGGCTCCAGTCTAACTCTCTAGAAATCACGAACATATTATCAGAGCCTCACAGAAGTTACACTGTATTTAAAAAAAGAAAAAAGAAAAAGCAAGAGAAAAAAAAAAAGAAAAAGATCCCACATGGGAAATGTTGCAGCCACAAGAATGTGGTTGTCTTTTTCTCTGTTACTTTGTATCTAAAAGTAGGTATTGCTGTTGAACCAACTTCAAAATCTTCTCAACTCACATGAAGATTTCAGCAGCCCCTAATCCAGCCTATACTACCCCCAAACAAGCAACAACCTTATATTTTCAGCAAATATCAAGGTTATTTTTCTTACCTTGGTTTAAAGAGTCACTCTCTCATCTGAATATGGGATATACATGTTAGAAAGAGGGGAACTAGCTTTTATTTCCCACTTTAACAAATGTTGCATTTTCTGACCTCTGTATTTCTCCCAACAACTTTATGGGATGGCCACTCTTCCCCTAAATTGACAGCTCACCTGAATTTGAACCTCAGAGACTTTCCAGGTTCCACATCTGGTGTGATGGTTGAGGACAAAATTTGAGCCCAAATCGTATATTCCAACATCTGCGTCCTTTTCACAACATCGGATTCTGTCTCTCCTGTACTTTATCAAACCTCTTCTCTCCAACTCAACACAACCATCAACACTAACAAGCTAACAAGAGGAATCATCAATCTTCAGATTTCTCGTTGGCTCTGATTCCTCAGTGAGAAGTTGTCTCCTTCCCACCCGAAGAAGGATGCACCCAAAAAGTATCCTCAGCATGGTGGAGGGTGGAGTGGGGGTCACTGAAGGGAGCAGGGAGGGGTCCTCCAGGGGCTGACCTCCAAGGTGCACAGCCATAACTAGGACAGTGGACGCTGGAGGGAGTCTGGAAGGAAGGGCTGCTGAGATAGATGAGGAAGCCCCCCACTTACATCAGCAGAGCTGGGCGCCCTGAAATGGAGCCCAGGAGCCCACAGAGCTCTGGGTTAGGAGCCTGCCCGCAGAGTCGCTGAGTCTAGACTCCAGATGTGAACTCACTCTTACCAGCCAGTCAGAGCCTGCGGGTAAATATTCCTACCAGATGACAGCGGGTTCAGTTACAGCAGTGATGACAAAGGACTGAAATAGGAACAGTAAATATGGGCACTGCTGTTCCCTGGGCAAGGTAAACACACACACACACACACACACACACACACCCTCACAAATACTCTCCCCTTACTTCTCAAGATGCTATTATGCCAGTAGGTCATAGATATCCTTATATTTTCTTTGCTGTGTCAAAATAGTTCCAAGATGAATTGAAGGTTATTTAAGTCAATTAGACACTTAAAATGAGCTGAACTTGGGTACACAGAGAGGACACATGCCAATTACCTTCTGATTTTTAACCTTTAAAGAGATGGAGAGCTGAGGAAAAGATAGAAACACCTCTAAGCAAAGTTTTTGGACTGCAGGGCCGTGAACTGTCAAATGTACTTTGAGAGATGAGAGCTTTTACAGGTTTTCAGAGCATCAGAATAGCCCTGTGTAACAAAATTCTAAATATAGTTCTGCCCCTCAAATATAGTTGTTTTCCACCGTCTGCCACATCCACCGTCACCTCCTTGATAGACAGTCCCAGTGACGTCATATGCTGATTTTCAAAATGTGACTTTTTGCGTCAGCTCCAGGCAATTGGAGAGAAAGAACATGGGTTTTCAATAATTCCAGAGTTGTGATATCTCTCTTCTTAAAATATGTTGGCACCTGGTAGGAGGTAAGCTTTCACTTCCTTGTGAAGTTACAGCCTTCCATATGTTAGAGGCAGCAGCTGCTGAAAATGAATGAAATGCTAGATTTCTTTTCTTTTCTTTTCTTTTTTTTATGAACTCCGCTTCTCCATTCGCAGAATCCCAGGAGGCATTTAGGTAATATTATAAAAGTTTCACTTTTTGTTACTTTACTTCTTAAGAAGATAAGATTTTATTTGGAGGGAAAATGACCTAAAACTGGAGGTTAAATCAGCCACTTTTGATGAAAAGACACAACCAGGGAAAGGAATTTTTTGCTTATCAATCAGACACTATTTTCTGGGCACATTGCATATTTTATCTCCTGTAACTTTCACCACCTCAACAGGTAAATATTTCATATTTAGATTCCACAGAGTCACAGAGCAGGTCTGTGACAGAGCTAGGATTTAAAGCCTGCTGTCTGATTGCAGATGAAATGTATCCTGGGGAAGGGTTGGCAAGCACTGGGGACACAAGGACACTGGCCGCTCCATCTCCTGGCTAAAGAGAGCATCTCCTGGCTAAAGAGAGCATTCTGGCTTATTCCTAAAACTTGCATTTTGTTCCTGTTCTTTAGTCACTCAGTCACATCTGACTCTTTGCGACTCCACAGACTGTAACCCACCAGGCTCCTCCGTCCATGGGATTTCCCAGGCAAGAACACTGGAGTGGGTTGCCACTTCCTTCTCCAGGGGATCTTCCCAACCCAGGGACTGAACCTGTGTCTCCTGCAGTGCAGGCAGTTTGTTTACCATCTGAGCCACCTGGGACGTCTACAGAGGCTCCTCTAATCTGATTCAGTGAGTCGGATATTAAATGTGAAGTCTTTTTATTCATTAAGTTTTAAATCAAAATTAATTTTTTTCCAGATGCCCTTGAATGAAAAATTCACAATAAATACAATTTGGGCTAAAAACAAAACAAGCAGAAAGGGTGTATTAGATTCTGTGTGGCCATAGGCCCATCTGATCATGTTGGTTAAAGTGTTAATCACTCAGTTGTTTCTGACTGTTTTGGACCCCATAGACTGTAGTCCACCAGGCTTCTCTGTCCATGGAATTCTCCATGCAAAAATATTGGAGTGGGTAGCCATTCCTTTCTCCAGGGGATCTTCCCAACTCAGGGATCGAACCCAGGTCTACCTACATGGCAGGCTGATTCCTAACCATCTGAGTTATCAGCCTTATGGCTGGCTAAATCATGGACTTAAAATTAATAAAGGTATTTAACTTAAATATGCAGTAATATATCTTAATGCTTACATTTTCTTTTTGTTCTTCAGTCACTCAATCATGTCCAACTCTTTGTGTGTCCAACTGATGGACTGCAGCATGCCAGGCTTCCCTGTCCATCACCAATTCCCAAAGCTTGCTCAAACTCAAGTCCACTGAGTTGGTGATGTCATTCAACCATCTCATCCTCTGTCATCCCCTTCTCTTCCTGCCTTCAATCTTTCCCAGCATTGGGATCTTTTTCAGTGAGTCAGCTCTTCACATCAGGTGGCCAAAGTATTAGAGCTTCAGTTTCAGCATCAATATTCCCAATGAATATTCAGGGTTGATTTCCTGTAGGATTGAATGGTTTGACCTTACAGTCCAAGAGACTCTCAAGACATTTCTCCAACACTACAGTTCAAAAGCATCAGTTCTTCAGCGCTCAGCTCTCTTTATAGTCCAACTCTCACATCCATACGTGACTACTGGAAAAACCACAGCTTTGACTAGATGAACATTTGTTGTCAAAGTAATGTCTCTACTTTTTAATATGCTGTCTAGGTTGGTCATAGCTTTTCTTCCAAAGAGCAAGTGTCTTTTAATGTCATGGCTAGATTCACCATCTGCAGTGATTTTGGAGCCCAAGAAAATAAAGCATGTCACTGTTACCAATGTTTCCCCACCTATTTGTTATAAAGTGATGGGAACTAATGCCATGAGGTTAGTTTTTTGAATGCTGAGTCTTAAGCCAACTTTTCACTCTCTTCTTTTATTTTCATCAAGAGGTTCTTTAGTTCCTCTTCACTTTCTGCCTTAAGGGTGATGTCATCTGCATATCTGAAGTTACTGATATTTCTTGATTCTAGCTTATGCTTCATCCAGCCTGGTATTTCACATGATGTACTCTGCATTAAGGTAAAAAGGCAGGGTGACAATATACAGCCTTGACATACTCCTTTTCCCTATTTGGAACTAGTCTGTTGTTCCATGTCCAGTTCTAACTGTTGCTTCCTGACCTGCATACAGGTTTCTCAGGAGGCAGATCAGGTGGTCTGGTATTCTCATCTCTTTCAGAATTTTCCACAGTTTGTTGTGATCCACACAGTCAAAGGCTTTGGCATAGTCAATAAAGCAGAAGTATATATTTTTCTGGAGTTGCCTTGCTTTCTCTATGATCCAACAAATGTTGGCCATTTGATCTCTGGTTCCTTTGCCTTTTGTGAATCCAACTTGTACATAGCTTGGAGAATTTTGATCATTACTTTGCTAGCATGTGAAATGACTGCAATTGTGCAGTAGTTTGAACCTTCTTTGGCATTGCCCTTCTTTGGGATTGTTAGAAGAGGGTGTTTGCTATGACCAGGGGGTTCTCTTGGCAAAACTCTATAAGCCTTTGCCCTGCTTCATTCTGTACTCCAAGGCCAAACTTGCCTGTTACTCCAGGTATCTCTTGACTTCCTACTTTTACATTCCAGTCCCCTATGATGGAAAGGACACCTTTTTTAGGTGTTAGTTCTAGAAGGTATTGTAAGTCTTCATAGAATCATTCAACTTCAGCTTCTTCAACATTACTGGTTGGGGCATAGACTTGGATTACTGTGATATTGAATGGTTTGCCTTGAAAACAAGAAGAGATCATTCTGTCATTTTTGAGATTGTACCCAAGTACCGCATTTCAGACTCTTTTGTTGTCTATGATGGCTGCTCCATTTCTTCTAAGGGATTCCTGCCCACAGTAGTAGATATATTGCTCATCTGAATTCAGTTCATCCATTTTGATCCATTTTAGTTCACTGAGTCCTAGAATGTCAATGAACACTCTTGCATTTCCTGTCTGACCACTTCCAATTTACCCTGAGTCATGGACCTATGCTCCTATGTGTTACTGTTCTTTACAGCATCTGACTTGACTGTCGCCATCGGACACATCCGCAACTGTGCGCTGTTTCTGTTTTGGCTCAGCCTCTTCATTCCTTCTGGAGCTATTTCTGTAGTCAGTGCCCCGACTCTGTGGCGGGCTGCTGTTGACCCAGGCCTCTGCCAGAGACTCCTTGACACTCACAGGCAAGTCTGGCTCAGTCTCTTTTGCGGTCACTGTTCCTTTCTCCTGGGCCCTGGTGTGCACAAGGGTTTTTTTGTGCCCTTCAAGAGTCTGTTTCCCCTGTCCTGTAGAAGTTCTGTAATCAAATCCTGCTGGCCTTCAAAGTCAAATCCCTGGGGGTTCTCAGTCCCTCTGCCAGATCCCAAGCTTGAGAAAACCGTTGCAGGCCTTAGAACTTTTGCAACAAACAGGGCAAGAACTTCTTTGGTGTAACTGTTCTCTAGTTTGTGGGTCGTCTGCTTGGTAGTCCTATGGTGGGCTAATTGGCAACCACCTCCAAGAGGATTTATGCCACATATGGCATCTCCTCGGTCTGCTGCAGCCAGAGTCCCTATTCCCGTGGCATGTCACTGCTGACCCGTTTCTCCACTGGACACACGCAAGCACTCAAAGGCAGTCTGGCTCACTCTCTTGTGGAGGTCGCTGCTGCATCCCCTGGGTCCTGGTGCACACATTTTCTTGGGACCATTCTAAAAGATCCTTGACCATTATGTCATGTGATAGCTTCTGAAATTCAGTTACTTAAGTGATTCTTTTATATTATGTAAACATAGAATAGGTTATAACATGATTTATATTATTTATTTATTCCCTGGAGAAGGAAATGTCAACCCACTCCAGTATTCTTGTCTGGAGAATCCCATGGGCAGGGCAGCCTGGCTGACTACAGTCCATGGGGTCACAAGCGTCAGACATGACTTAGCGACTAAACCAATCAACACCAAATTTATTTATTATTATTTAAATGTTCTACTATTTGATACTTAAGGCATGCAGTGCATGTTACTCAGTTTTGTTTTGTTTTTTAATTTAAGAGAGAGAAGATGTAAGTCACTCAAACAGGTGAGAAGGAAATAGGCTGTCCCCAGGTACTTCTATCTCTGCCTCTTCCTCTCTGTTCTGTCATCATCAGAGATGCCACCCACTCTCATAGTTTCAGCCATCTCTGCTGTGGATGGAAAGGTCATGCCTGACCCTACTTTGGGCTCTGGGTAGAGAGAGGGTCCCCTCAGATATGCTCAGGAGACAGGAGCTGGGAGCCAGAGCAAGACCTTCCTTCTCAAGTCTGCTCCCTGCCAGGCTGCTGCTGCCTGCCTCCAAGACGTGAAAACATTGGAGCCTTGCAGACTTCCTCTTCTCTTCAGATCCCATAGCCTGCATCCGACCTCCCTCTGCCACCTACCTGCACCCTTCTCCTCCTTATGACGTGGCTCCCTGAGCGATCCTGGTCTTCTTCCTACAGGCTGTCCCCCATGCTTTCCCCTTGTCCTGCCCACCACACCCTCCACTCCCACATTCCTTTCACTTCCTATTGTTCTCACAAAGGGAAGATCTCAGGATGTAAGTCTTTGAGGGCCCAGCCCCCATGTCTCTCACCTCAATCCCCACCTGCAACCTCAAGACCTCCAGGCTGCCTGGGAAACATGGCTTCTCCTGAGCAAGGACTTACGCTATTGCCTTGTCCTGTTGCCAATGGTGCCTTGGCAGGGCAGGGGGTGGGGTGACCTGCTTTATTTCTGGCTCAGTTTCACACATATGGTGTTGTTATTTGATTCACCTCTCTCTGCTTCTCCCTATCATAAGCTTCAAGGGCAGGAACCTCATTTGCTTTTGCTGACCCTTGTAGCTACAAATCTTGGCATGCATTCTAATGCATAATAAATGCTCCATACATACATGTGGAAGGAAAGATCTAAGGTGGTCTAGGAAGAGGTGGAAGGTATATTTGTTTTCTATGCCGCATGTCAGAGTTGCATAGACACGTGCCTTAAAATAACACAGATTCACCATCTCACAGCTTCCTCCGGAGTCAGGCATGATGTAGCTGGTTACTTGCTCAAGGTGACAAGGACTGAAATCAAGAAGCCCTAGGCTTTGTCCTTATGTGGAAGCTGAGAGGAAATATTTTTCTTGCTTGCTGGCCTGAGGAACAAAACTCCCAGAGGTGGAGTCACATGCCAGCCAGATAATCCCACCTTTAGGTCCTTGAAAGTTTCCCATCTCTGACTTCTGGAAGGGACATTTTGAAGCCTGTAAAGGAATGACCTGGCCAAGTTACACCCACCTGGATCATCTCTGTTTTGATGAACTCAGAGTCACTCAATTAAGAATCTAATCCCAGGAGTTTGAGATCCCATCATCTTCCCAGGTTCTGCCAGCCATCAAGGGAAGGGCATTGGATGGGTGTGCAAGTGTCCTAGGGTCATCTTGGAACTCTGTTGACTGAAGAAGTGCATGACATTTGACAACCAAGGGAAAGAGCATCATCGCTTTCCCATATTAGTTAAAATATCAGACTATGAACCCATCTGCCAACTGGGAGATACTGAGCCACCTTTCCAAATCTTAGTTTCCAAATAGATAAAATGGTAGTAACAGCAATGCCTGGGGCTTTCTAGGTGGTGCTCAGTTCAGTTCAGTTCAGTCGCTCAGTTGTGTCCGACTCTTTGCGACCCCATGAATCACAGCACGCCAGGCCTCCCTTTCCATCACCATCTCCCGGAGTTCACTCAGACTCACGTCCATCGAGTCCGTGATGCCATCCAGCCATCTCATCCTGGGTCATCCCCTTCTCCTCCTGCCCCAGAATCCACCTGCCAGTGCAAGAGACATAATAGAGGTGGATTCAATCCCTGAATCAGGAAGATTCCCTAGAGGAGGGCATAGCAACCCACTCCAGTATTTTTGCCTGGAGAATCCCATGGACAGAGGACCCTGGAGGGCTACAGTCCATAGTATTGCAAAGAATTAGACAAGGCTGAAGTGACTTGGTCCAGTGGTGAAGATGCTGCACTTCCAATGCAAGGAGCATGGGTTCAATCCCTGGTTAAGGAACTAAGATCCCACATTCTATAAAGCACTGGCCAAGAAAATACTAAAAAAAAAAAAAAGAAGAATTGCTGTGAAAAATTAAATGGCTTACTGCGCATAAGTCCCTGAGTTGTAGAGAGTGTTCACTTAGAGATAACTGTCACTCCTGGGATTCTCAAGTATGTTGTGCTTCTGGGAAGAATGGACACAGTATTTGAAGCCCAGATCACTCCCAGAATACCTAGAACATATGGTTTCCAAAATTAGAGATATACCATCCAATAAGCAATATATTTCTGGGGAGAAAAAAAAATCCCCTTGGAAACCAGAAGCTAAAGGACAACTCTTTTTCTAACATACAAATCAAATTCAAGCCAGTAGAGATCTATTTTATTAAGGAGAGTTACTAGCTTCCTTAGTAAAAGAGTTATAAAGGAGTTTCCCAGCCTTATTTGAGAGAATTACACAATTTTATAAGTTATAAGCAATATGTGCTGCAATTGTGATGAAAATAAAAGACTTTGATCTGCCTTCCAATTTCTATTTTGTGTTGTATCAAATTATCTCCTCCTAGATCAAAGTTGCCTGGAGAATCCCAGGGACGGGGGAGCCTGGCGGGCTGCCGTCTATGGGGTAGCACAGAGTCGGACACGATTGAAGTGACTTTAAAAAAAAAAGATCAAAGTTAACAGCATTTCCCATTTAAAATGTCCCCAGCATCCCACCACAGTCACTTCTGACACTTCAAACTCCCGTTCTTGCTGATGAGGACTTTCTTTTCCATCCAATTTATTTGGACTCTGTCTTCTCCATTACAGTGTAAGAACTTCCCACAAAGTCAATGAGATCACTTCCTGCTGACACAGCACATCACTGGCGCTGAGTCAGGATGCCCAGGACCCTGGCAAATGCTGTAATTAAGACTGATTATTGGCGCTAATACAAAACCTTGGGAAACGCCACAAGAAACCTGGAGAATCTGAGAGAGAATTTACCTTACAGCACCGTCTCCTTATACTATAAGATCCCAGGAACACTGTGCCCCCATCTCTTTCTTCTCTCTCCTTTTCCATCAGCCTCCCTTCTTGATGAGGGATCCACATCCCAGAGGAGCATTCTGACAGTCCAGGGTTAGTGCCTGGTGGTGGTTTGGGCTTATGAAGGGGGTAAATTATGTGGGGGCAGGAGCCTTGTTTAATCACTAGCATCATTACTGAAGCTGACATTTGTCCCTTTACCCCCTTGGGCTTTTGGGCCGACCTTCACACTGGGAGTGTTGAATATGTGCTCTTCTTTCCTCCCGTTACTGTTATCTGTGTTACCAGATGTTGGATGACCAGGTGTTCGTGTGACCAGATGTTGGATGGGTCTTTCTCTGCATTTGATATCCAGTTAAAACCAGCCTAAGCTGACTCTGGAGTAAGAGCTCAAAGCCCTGATTCCCATAAATCCTAGCAGCTGAATTCCTCTGCCCACAGTGCCTGGTGTCAAATATGCTAACATTATGCCTTTATCTTCCAATCCAATCAGCTTTGGCCTTTCAGCTTAGCAAGTTCACTAAAGATGTGTGTGTGTGTGTGTGTGTGTGTGTGTGTGTGTGTGTGTGTGTTGGGGAGCAGGTGCACAATTTGAACAATCGCTTTCTATATGGCACAGCCTCTGCTGTTTAGGTAACTGCACCCTTTTCCTTGAGCCTTCCTGCAACTGGGCCAGCTGGGGAGCGATATCAGGGACCCCAGACTCGGGGTTCTTCCAGGACAGTGGAAGCCCAAAGGAGACAGTCTCCTTAGGATGGTTGAATCTAGCAAGTAATTAAGGTCTTTTGAATCTCTTTGATAATTATGAAGCAATTAATAAATGTCAGATATGATTAGTATTATTTTAAGCATCTTGGATCATGAAAACTTTTGCAAGGACAACTTAGTGGAGTCAGCAGAAAATCCTCTTGGTTATCAGCCTGGAGCAGAAGTAAAGCCTTTACATGAGATGTGCATCTTTTGATTAAGACATCACACTTTGCAGTTGTGTTCTTTAAACAGGCAAACCCTGCTGCCTCTATTACCCAAGTCACCTCTCCAAAGCAACAGTCTCACTGTAGGAGGGTCCAGGGCAGAGAGGAGGGTTGGTTTAGTGGCAACACAACGGCTTTGAAAAAATAAAGCCAATATCAAACTAAATTGTTCCTGCATGGCTAAAGAAAGGATGGGGAAATTTAAAAGGTGACCTATGGGATGGGAGAAAATATTTGTAAGTCATCTGTCTGAAAAGAACTTCATATCCAAAATATATAAGGAACTCACACAACTCAATAGCCCAAAATATCTGATTAAAAAATACATAGGGCTTCCCCAGTGGCTCAGTGGCAGAGAGTCCACCAGCCAGTGCAGGAGACGTGGGTTCCATCTCTGATCTGGAAAAACCCCACATACTGTGGAACAACCAAGCCTGCATCCACAAGGACTGAGCCTGTGCTCTAGAGACTGGGGGCAGCAACAGCTGAAACCCGCGTGCCCTAGAACCCATGCTCCACAACAAGAGAAGCCACCACAATGAGAAGCCCAAGCACCTCAGGTAGAGAGTAGCCCCCACTCACTGCAACTAGAAAAAAGCCCTTGCAGCAAGGATGACCCAGCACAGACAAAAAACATACAAATAAAATTTTAAAAATAAGTAAAGAATTTGATTTTTTTCAAATGGACTATAGGTGCATGAAAAGGTGTGTGACATCACTCCTCATCAGTGAAATGCAAATAAAACCACAATGAGAGACCACTTCACACCTGCTGGGGTGGCTGTCATCAAAAAGAGAAGAGACAATAAATGTTGGCAAGGATGCAGAGAAAAGGGAACCTTTGTGCCCTGTTGGTGGGCATGTAAATTGATGCAGCCACAATGGAAAACAGTACGGGAATTTCCTCAAAACATTAAAAATAGAACTATTATGCAATCCAGCAATCCCACTTCTGGGTATAAATCCAAAGGAAATGATCTAGCCCTCTCAAAGAGATATCTGTACATCATTGTTTCAGTTCAGTTCAGTTCAGTCTCTCAGTCGTGTCCAACTCTTTGCAACCCCATGAATCGCAGCACCCAGGCCTCCCTGTTCATCACCAGCTCCCAGAGTTCACTCAGATTCAAGTCCATCAAGTCAGTGATGCCATCCAGCCATCTCATCCTCTGTGGTCCCCTTCTCCTGTCCCCAATCCCTCCCAGCATCAAAGTCTTTACTGCTGCCTTATTCACAATAGCCAGAATATGGAAAAAAACTTAAGTATCCATCAACAAATGAATAAAGAAAACATGGTATACATGTGCCATAAAATAAGAGCCAGCTGCAAAAAAGATGTAAACCCTGCCTTTTGCAGCAACATGGATAGACCTTTAGGGTATTATGCCAAGTGAAATAAATTAGACAGAGAAAATACAGTGTGTTCTCACTTATACATGGAATCTAAAAATGCCAAACTCATAGAAATGGAGAGTAGAATGGTGGTTACCAGGGGCTGCTGGGGGATGGAAAGACACTGGTCAAAGAGAACAAACTTCTAGTTGATAAGATGATTAAGTCTAAGTGACTATGATTAACAATAGCGCATTGTGTAATGGAAAGCTATTCAGAGGGTAGATGGTAAGTGTGTGAGTGAGTGGATGTTTCAACTGTTTATCGTGACAATCATTTATATATCATTTCTCCTTCCCTGGGGCAGCTTTCATCTGGTGACTGGCCAATCCTGGGCATATGGAGGCCCCGTATCCTTGCCTCCTAGCAGGGCAGCAGAGTCCAGAGCTCCCTGTGGAATTAGATGATGTCTTTGCATTGATTTTATTTCAGCTAAACTCTGCTGTTTGCTTAATTCTGCTTGCTTTACTTCCCAAAAATGTTAATCCCAACGATAAACCTTGGTCAAATTTCTGCCCTGATATGTATGTCTTGGAGTCTGCCCTCCCAGGAACCTGAGGCCTGGCAGCTGGTTCCAGGACAAGTCTGAGGAAGCTGGCTCTCAAGTGGGATTCTGGAACTGGACAACAAGTTGGCCAACTGGCCATGAAGATCCCATCATTGGGTACCAGCGTAGGGAACTCAAAGAGCCCAAGGCATGTTGAAGTGCAATTGTCCAGAAATTAAAATTTGAATTCTAAACAGGCCGTGAGCCTAAGGGAAATTAGAAATATGTTTAAGTAAAACATACAAAAATACTGCATATCAAAACTTGGGGGATCTTTTTATTTTTTAAATTTTCTCTTTTTTTTTAATTGAAGTATAGTTGAAGTATAGTGGAGAAGGCAATGGCACCCCACTCCAGTACTCTTGCCTGGGAAATCCCATGGACGGAGGAGCCTGGTAGGCTACAGTCCATGGGGTCGCTAAGAGTCGGAGAAAATTGAGTGACTTCACTTTCACTTTTCACTTTCATGCATTGGAGAAGGAAATGGCAACCGACTCCAGTGTTCTTGCCTGGAAAATCCCAGGGACAGAGAAGCCTGGTAGGCTTCAGTCCTTGGGGTCACACAGAGTCAGACACGACTGATATGACTTAGCAGTAGCAGCAGCATAGTTGATTTACAATGTTCCAGGTATACAGCAAAGGGATTCACTTATACTGTGTGATATAGTAGGTCTTTATTGTTTGTCCATGTTATGTATAGTATCACATATCTCTTAATCCCAACACCTGATTTATCCCTCACCTATATTTTTTAAGGAATCTTTTTAAACACATATATTACAAAAGAAACACATATATTATCAAAAAAAAGACAGAAGGTTAATGTAGGTTAATGAGCTAAACATTCATGTCAACAAGCTAGAATAATACCCCATACGCAACTGAAAGAAAAGAATAATTTAAATCCAGAAATCTATGAACATTTTCAAAAGGCACAAACTAGAGAAGGTCAAAAAACCAAAAGTTGATTCTTGGACAAAACTAAAAAGATAGATAAACTTGTGGCAATATTGGGCAAGAAAGAGAAAAGAAAAAGTCGAGAAGAAAGTACGATCCAAAATGAAAAGGTGGGGGATTAACCATTTCATGCCAAAACTGAAAATTTAAATGAAGTGAGCAAATTCCTAGGGAAAAAAAAAAATGACGACCAGAATGGACTCAATTAAATTGAGTCAATTAATAAACTTTTTCCTTAAAAAGAATATTTCAGACCCGGATAGTTTCAACAGCAAATTCAGCCAATCTTTCCCAAAGTCTTCTGAAGACAAAGGACGAAAAGAGATTAAAAAGGCACTCTTCACAAACAAGAGCTTAGAAGAACCTTGATAACCACAACTCAAATAGCTCTGGAAAATTATAGAACAATCTGACATTTAAACATCAATGCAACGATCCTTAAAATCAGATTAGCATTCCAAATCCAGCTGTATAAATAGGAATTGATACATTATAACCTAACCAAATTTATATTTGGAATTCAAGATTGTTTTAGCATTAGAAATATCACCAGCATAATTTGCCACTTTAACAGGTTAATGGAGAAACCACATATGATCTTAATGAATGGATCAAATTAATTTGATAACATTTAACAATTAGTTATGATAAAAAAAAATTACTGTGAACCCAGGGGAATGTGATAGAACTTCCTTAATCAATATCAGTCCAAACACTACAGAAATCCTAAAACATCCAGTGCAGTATTGAAAGCTTTTCCTTTGAGACTGTCCACTGGATGGAATTCCTGCTCTCTCTACCTTCAGCATGGCACTAGTGCTTGGACGGGAAGGCATCCGCACTGGAAAAAAAAATTTTTTTTCAATGACTTCTGCTTTCCACCTTGCACAAACACCAAGTCCAGGTATAACCTAAGTGTGGAAGGGAAAATTATTAGGATTTTAGAAGACAATAGAAAGTGGTATCTTCATCCCTTGAAAATATCTTTACAATTTTAAGGTAAAGGAAAAGTTTCTTACTCAAGACTGAAACAATAAAAATCTGTCATTTTAGAGGATTAGATTAGATTTAGAAACTAGCCCTGCAGCCCTAATATAGCTCCTTCTAGAAGCTTTCTCTGGTTCCTCAGCGCATCGTGATGCTCGTTTGGTCCGAGCCTCTAGGAAGACGCTTATGATGTTGTGATATTGTATTACAGTTTCAACACCTGTCATTGATGCCGGACGTTTGAGTTCCCTCGTGGCAGTAAACCCGACTAATAGATTCTATGCTCAGAAACTTAGCAACCTGTCTGGCCCAGAAGACGTATAGTCAGTTTAGGGTGAATTCACAGTAAAGGTGATGTTGCCTTTATCTACTCATGATTCAGGGCACCAATAAGAACTCAAGACAGTCACACAGTACTTACAATAAACGGGCTCTTTCAAGCTCCCATCTTGGGGATGCTGAAGGTGCAGTATGGTAAAAGCCAACGAAAAAACGAACAGAGTTCATTACCTGTTCACCAAATCTTGAGTTGGAATGCTTCTAATGAAAACACAAACAGAGCTGATGAACAAATGTGTTTTCACATTCAAATCCTTGGCGTGTTCATGGCAGCAGTTTGGCTGGGTGGTCAGCGTGTGCATTCATTCCCATTTGAACCGCTGCAGCTTAGCAAGGTCACTGCGTTTAATTGGGAAACAGCTGGCTATAATTTTCTGTATAGAGTGAGGGTGACTGATTCACTCTTTGCATCATGTTTCTTGATCTTTGTTTTTGCCCTCTCAGCCTTTGTAACAGGCTGTGAAGGGGTGGGAGGGAGGTCCAGGAACTGAGAACTGGATACGAATCAGAATCCTGAGATTTGCAAGCTGGATGATGTTTCTTCAGGAAAGGCCTGTGTCAGGAAGCATGTAGACTCCTGAGTGCTTAGCCTTGAAGTTCAGCTGAGATCATCTAATTCATCTTATCCTTTTTACAGCTAGGAAAGAGGGACAGAGAGGTGAAGTGACCTCTCCTCCGAGATCATCAGCTTGCTTGTAGCTGAGCAGGAAGTCTCTCCCTTCACTGCCAGCATTCTTTCTCAAACAGCATCTCCCCCTCGCCTGTCCTTGGTCAAGCTGTGGAAAATCTGGAAAAAAAAAAAAAAAAAAAAAAAAAAACAGAAAAAAAAGGCAGAGCTGTGAAAGGTGATGGTCAAACTGTGAGGTCCTCTGGCTCTGTCCTGTAACTGCCGCAGAAGTCTGAAAACAAAGCAGGAGACAAAACTCTCTTCTTTCAGAACTAATCCTTACTTCCTGCCCCAAGAACCAATTAGTCATTGTTGCAAAGCTTTAACACAGCATAATACAAATGCTGTGTTGTGGCTGGGTGACCTACTGCATGTGCTGACTGAGTGAATCAAAAGGAGCACTCATGGTCGAGAGGCCACTTATCAACCCACAAGATGCCTGGGAGAAAAAGAAGCTCAAAGTGACTGCAGAATGAACGGCAGCATCTCAGCATTAGAAGGTATTAAAAATGGAACTCAACTTATCCCACAGTCTCCACTCATGCTGGCAGCCGGGACCCGGGGGGCCAGGCATGTAACTTTACCCTGGTTCTCTTGGATACTTCATCCATTTGCATCATCTCAAAATGTTTTGTCACTTCATACTATTTATGGAAAAAGGCAAGAGAGGCATAGATGTGTAGTAAATAGGTAAAGAAAGGCAATAAAAATGGATGGTATCTCAAAATTTTAGAAAAAACAACTCTCAGCTGGTTTCTGATGGGGACAGGCTATGTTTTCATGGCCCCTGAACTGCCGTTTCCCCCTGGGCCCTGCAGCATTCTTTGGCTCCAGGTGATAAGCAGAGGGATCCGGCTTCCCAGCAGTGCTAGTCTGCAGACAGGGGATGGTGCAGGAGGGGGATGAGACAGGAGACCCCAATTTTCCACTGTGTCTCCTCTGCAGCTGCCTGTAGGCAGGAGAACAGCACAGCCTCGTGTGTCCAGCTGGTCGATTCAGGCATTGGGCGATTGTAGATCCATCACAGCAAACATCTCAAGCAGCAGCTGTTCTGAGGAAGGATGGATGACAGCCCCCGGCAGAAGCAAAAAGGGAACAGTTAGGAAGGCTCGGGAGGCCTGGTTACCAAGGAGGGGTTAGAAGCCATTTCTCCAAGCTGGAGATCAGCCTTTGGCTGGAAAGAAACCAGGGAACAGTACCGCATCCTGGAAGGAATGAGAGGCAGGAAAAAAAAAAATCTTACTCCTCCTTTAATGATGGACACGGCCTTTATGTCCTCAGATGAAAGAAACACATCTAGAAAGTCTGACAAAATATGCCCAGGAAAGGCTTACTTCTGAGCAACTGGTACTTTCTCTTATGGACAGTGTGAAGCTTCAACTGTACACTTTTTCCTTTTTGCTTTGGTTGTCAGGAAGGCCATATTTTAACGTGCAACCCAACTTCCCTAAATGAAGAGGACCTTGCAGCATAATCCTCATGACTACCTTTCCCTCTGGTTCCATCCCACCATTTTATTCATCTTTTTGCACTGGCCATTAAAAATCTCTCTATCTATTGCTAGTGTTAGGTAGGTAGAGCAGGGAAAAGGAGTCCACAATGGCGGTGGCTACAGAAAAGGAAGGGAAAAGCCCGCGAAAATGAAACAAAAGAAGGTCCGAGGACCGGAGTGAGGACCTCAGGTAAAACAAACAACACTCCTGGCTGGCCCAATTTACATAGGACAGGCCCAGGGAGAAATAAACATATAAATAGAGGAGCCAGAGCCCGAGCGCTGGGGCGCTTTTCTCCTCGTCTCATTTCATCAACGTGCCCTCACGCCTGAAAGATGGATTTTCCTGCTATCTTCTAAATAAAATAGAGCCGTAACACTGAGCTGTAACACTGATTTGTCTAAGAGCTATAACACGGTCCAATGGAGACCTGTGAGCCATAACACGATCTATCCAAGACCTGAGAGCTGTGACACGGCGAGGGGGCTTCAATGTCCGTCCCTCCAAATCTTTGTTGTGATGAGACAAGGAATGAAGGAACATACACTCGCGTGACACTATTTTATTATGTTAGAGTCTTGCAATCCATGTTGCTGGTTTTTGCTTTCTGAACAAAGCAGAGCAGGGCTAGCTAAATTTGAAAATAAAAGAGCCACAGTGATATTAACAAGACTGGAATGCAAGCGTGGGGCTTGGGAGGGACCACCATATGGGATGCTCGGCACTCCGCTCTGGTCCTGGCTGGATGACCGACCACAGGCTGGTAACACTGGACTGAGGATCTTGCCTCCCGTGAATCCAGCTTCCCCAAGTGTAAAACTGGAAGGGCTTATTTAGATTGTTGGTAAGATCCTTACCAAATATAAAAACCGACGATTTGAAGTTTGCATGGTTTGTGTGTGCCACCCAGGAAGAGGGTTAGAGGGAGACTGGAGTTGATGGCCAGAGGCAGCTACCCTGCAGCTATGATGCCACTGGAGAAATGAGCTGCCAGAGACCCACTGAAGAGTAAACAGCAGCTACAAGGACTTTACGATCCAGATGAGCTAAGAGTTGGCTTGGGAACTGGCAACTGACAAGTACGGAGAGAGAAATGGGAGCTTCCGCTGTATCTGCTCAAAAGATCTGCAGGAGAAGAAGCAGGATTCACCCCAGCAGGACAAAAGGCTAGCTGGTGGCCTGCGGTTCATATCCCCAGGGTCTTGGAGGAGGAGCCGCTGCCCTGTTGGCTCTGGTGTACAGCAATTACCCTCTGACAACCCCTGGGAAGCCCCGGGCAGCCACTGTGTGTCCTGAAACCCACAACCTGATCACAGCTTTGGGAGCACAGTTCAGGGTGGTGTCTGGCCTGATAGGAAGGCCTGGGATTGCTTTATGCCTCATCAGGGCAAGCCAAAATGTGAGCGTGCACTGTGGTGATGGAGAGAGGTACTACGTTCAAGATTTCCTCAAAGCATGGTCAGATCAGAGGAGCCTATTGGTGCCTGTGGGGCTGGGATGGGTGGGAACATAGAAAGGGCTCGCATCATATCCCTGACTCTTTCTGGACACATCAGAGATCCACGCTGGTTCTTAATAGACTGAACCAAGTAATCATGTGGTTATCTCGCAGCCACTTTTAGTCTAAGAAGCCTGGGGTTTCTGCAAATAAGTGGATTAAAGCTAAATAAAGATCAGAATTTCTAACCTCAGATTCAGTGGGTATGTCTTCTGGAAATGGTGCCTGGGGTGTGTGTGTGTGTGTGTGTGTGTGTGTGCACGCATGCCCATGCGTGTCCTGGATTACTGCACTCTAATGCTCAGAATGACATCCCTCTTGTCCTCTCTAAGATTGCCTTCTCCTGTGAGTGGGACTCCCCACCCCAATTTCCTGTCTTGTCCACAGAGGGATTAGAGAAAAGAAAGGGGTGTCTGTGTCTTCGTACACACACACGATTTCAGAAGGATGATGTCCCTGGAAGAAGTGAGAACAGCAACATGGGTGAGAAAGAGCGATGTTCAGTTCCCAGTGGTTCACAGCATCTTGGCCGGTGGGAAGCGGGGGTCACCTTCTGGTTATGAGGAATTCTGATGTGGGCAGAAAATCCATCGTAGCTCCTGTGGAGACATGTCCCTTCCTCTGGGCCAGGGAGATGTTGGAGACTCAGCAAGGATCTAGAGCTCTGCGGACAGAGGAGCAGAAGACAAGCGAAACATCACCACACAGTGTGCCTGGGATGCTGGTTCATCGAGAGATTCGAGATGAAATTACCGGATGCTTCCTCCGGGATAATGCAAAACCAGTCAAACTTCATTAGTTCAGCACCCTTTGAAAAACTGAATATGGAAGTAGGTGAGTCACACAAGCACCATAAATCTGCAATGACAAGAGCTATTTTTTTCCCTTACTATTGCAGCATTTCTGTATTTCTTCTAGATCTGTCTGTGATTTTAAAGTGTGAGAACCAGTCTAGAGTCCAGCATAGGACTTAGTATTAAAAACATGTGTGACCCAGGGCACCTCCAGCTGCTCACTCCACAACCCAACCAAGAGACCCCCAGCACGTCTCCAAAGGAAATCAATGGGCCAGGAAAGTGAGGCATTGTTCCGTCTTGGTTTTCAAAGTGTGTGCTTTGTGAGTGCTTTCTCATCTCTCAGAGAGCTCCGGGATGGCAGGTTAAGCGAAATATATGTTTTGTAGCAAAGACTGTACTTTCCCATGTTTTGGCAACTTGAACACTTCCTGCTAAACTTGAGACAGATTGCATCCAGTAGTGTGGTGTGACAGGATGTAAGTGACCAGGTAAAAGAAGTTAACAAGTCCTCAATACTCAACAAAGATAAAGCACTCTTAAATTATGGCCTGAGAGCACGTGGAATCAACATTGCTAACCGTCATAGCTCTTTATCAAAACTAGTCAGTAATCTTTCCTTTGGCTGTATTTTATTTTCCATTCCCTACAGTAAAAGCAGTTATTGGTTAAGACAGAATGGTCCAGACATGCAATCCTAGATTTTTAAAGCTTTTGGCAAAAGTCAAAGCAAAGAATAACATGAACAAGTCTATAAGAAGTGTGTCCCTACTCTCATTTTCATATACTTTTGGTTATTGAAAAAAGTTTTTGTTCTTTTCTTAAATTTTTTATTTGGTTTTGCAGTATAGCCGATCAACAATGTGTGATAGTTTCAGGTGAATAGCAGAGAGACCTGGTCACATATATGTACATGCATCCGTTCTCCCCCAAACTCCCCTCTCATCCAGGCTGCCACACAACATTGAGCAGAGTTCCCCGTGCGGTACAGTAGGACCTTATTGGTTATCCACTTTAAATACAGCAGTGTGTACAAGTCCGTCCCAAACTCCCTAACCACCCTTCCCCCATCCTTCCTCCCAGCAAAACATTGTTGTTCTTCAGTTAGTATTTTGTTTGTATAGTTACAAATCCCATTTAGAAGAATTTTTAAATAGGAATATACAAATATGCATATCCACATGCATGTAGGACTCCATGATCATTGAACTATCTGGTCAATAAACAAATACTGGCAACTCCCATGGGATGGTTGCTTTCTTGGAAGCTAAGACAATTCTCTTCACCAGACATGAGAGGCACAGTTTCAAGGAAAGATAATGGGCTTGGAACTAACAGCTGGTGCAGTCTGGGATGCCTGACTCAACGTTCCCAAACCTCGGTTCTCTGGATGCAATAACGTAACAGCTGCCATGGCGTGTGGCTAGGACCATTGCAGACTGTTCCACGAAGGCAGGAGTCAGCTTGGCCATCAAGATTCCTCAGCCCTTACACAGATGCCCGTGTAGCTCTCTTCTTCTGTTATGGTTGTAAAATTTAACCAGCTGCTTTGGGGCATCATAACGTAATAAGCTTTGTTGGAATCTACCATGTTTTTTATTAAAAGCTGAGCTTTATCCCTCAGACTTTATAACCTTGAGAAGCAAAAACATCACATTAGCCCTTTCCTCAGGAGATCTAAAAGCACATATCTCTGTTCTTTGTATGTCTTTGTCTTTCAATCTCAAACAAAACAAAATTAAAATTTTATGATGAAATGAACAGAAAAGAAGAGAGTGACTAGCCAATATGAAGTGGAAATAATCTCTGCGTGAGAGTCTGGAGTTCTGAACTATGGCAGCAGCTCTGGGAGTGAGAAATGCAAGGACTGATTCAGGAGATATTAGAAGATAAAGAATCATTAGTGTTTGTCATATGTTATAAGCAGAAAAGAGAGTGAGCATCGAAGGGACTCAGAGGTGGGAGCCTGGGTTTATGGCAGGGAGAACCTTACAGGTGGTGGGGAGGACTTTCTCTGGCAGGAAAATGATGCTTTTGGTTTTTGAAATTAATTTTACTTCATTTTTAAAATTTTTTGGCCACATTGTATCACATGTGGAGTCTTAATTCCCCAACCAGGGAGTGAACCTGTACCCTCTGCACTGGATATGCAGAATCTTAACCAGTGAACCATCAGGGAAGTCCTGAAATTAATGTTCATTTTGAAGTGTCTTGTTCATCATTTTTCTGAATCATTTCCCCTAAAGTCCTTCCAACAGAGATTGCTCAACAGAGATAATATCCGGCCATAAGAATCCGGGTGCTCAGCCCAAATCAGAAACAACATACATGACATTTCTTCAAGCATTTTTTTTTTAATTGCCTGCGTTTAGTGCAGTTTATGTATACCTGTGTGAGTAGGTATGTGTATGGGCATATCTTAATTTAAAGCTAACAATATCACATTTCCCCCAAATAAAGCAAAACTGACTCTCCCTGAAGTTGCAGCGGCACATTGCCTGTGACTGGAAACTACCCAGGTTTGGTGGGCGCGCCCCTCTGTGAGAAGCAGGGCACAAACACCTGGAAAGGACACGTAGGTTAAAAAAGGTGCCCTGGTGACAATCTCAGCCTGACTGCCGGGCTCCTCCTGCCTCCTTGGCCTCCTGAATAACCTGCCTTTCCCTGTGGTCCACCCTTACCCTGCCTAAACACTACTGAATTGCATTTTCTCAACCAGAGAGGTTTTATGATTGCAACTTCATACTAGTTCACACTGGCATGCCCCACTGAACTCTCCCACCCCAACCCAAAGAAGAGGTGTAAGTACTTTAAGACTGCCTCTCTCTAAATTAGGAGACAAAAATGCCATGTCAAAGGGCACTGGGTTTAGAGCAGGATGTATTTATTGTCTCCAGCCCCAGGGCTAATGAGCTGTATGAATGTGGACCTTGCACCTCACCTACCGGAATCTCAGCATCCTCATTCAAACCAGGAAAATTATCATCTCTCCCTGTGGGGATGAGTGGGCCTGTGCATTTAGAGATGCCCTGGTCTGTCTCCATGGGGACAGGAGGGTCTGCATGGGGGTACATAATTCTATCCAACTGCAGAGACCGATGGTTTTATTAGTCTGTAGCCCAACTGTGAAAGTGTCTTATTCCTATTACTTGTTTTCAGATATTGAAGGTCTTTTTAATAAACACTTCTCTTCTGTGAGTTGCCAAACTTGATGACATTTTTGGGGGTGCCATTGATAACACCATCCAAAATTTTTTCTAATAATTTTCTGGAAGATCTGTGATACTATTAATATTTTCTTCCAGGTAGATGTACGCTGGAATTAATGAACAAGACACAGTCTTCAATATTCTTGGGGGAATAATGCCTGATGATTGTCAGATCCACTGAGAAAAGCCATATGCATATGCGTGTAAGTGTGTGTATGAAGGCTCCCTAAGTCCCTGCCCACACAGATCAGCAGCATATCACTTAGCAAAGGGGATGGACAGCTTTCAAGCCACACAAAGGGTGGAGAAAAAATAAAGCACACATTCCATTCAAATAACTGGTGTTTGGAGTGATGAGGAAATCCATTAACTATCACTTAAGTGTCAGAATTTCATCATCGACATTTGTTGTCCTAGCATTTACTTTTATTTTGCTTCCCAAATTCAACCACTCCTTCATATAATAATTGGTCCATGTATTTCCAGCCAGGGAATCTCATTCTGCGCAGGTGATGTGCTCTGCCCACGGTCCCAGCTGTGTGGTAGCTTTACCCTCAGGGCAAGGGGGAGGCGAAGCTGGTTACCATCACCTCCCAGGGAGGCAGGTCCGCTTACCCGATGCCCACAGCAGGCAGGAAACCCATTTCCTCATCTATTTGGCTCAGCGCAGACTCAAGTGGCTCCTTACATTACAAGTATTTCACTTCAGGGCTCCTTCTGTCTGATTTGTCTGCAAGCCTTGGTGTTGTTTAAATGATGCTCTGACAGCCTCCAGCATCAGGCTGCACTGAGATTCACACCTGCTTTGAGCTATTGACACATTCAAGAAGGTTCCAGAACTGCAGAGGTGGAAATGGACCTCAGGTGGCTCCTGTCTGAGCCCCACACAGACACACGGGGCTCCAGGCTTCCAGAGGGCCTTTATCTTGTCCGTTCTGCACAAATCTCAGAGCTATTCTAGGATCTATGTCCATTCAGCAAACAGGAAAAGAGAAAAAGTAGAGGGTTGTAAGTGTAATTTTGATTTCATGAAGTAATGTACATCATTTGGACCCACAATTCACCAGCCAGAACTCAAGCCAAGGGTCCCACTTGGACACAGAGGTGCTGGGAAAACAGTCCCCAGACTGGCAGCCATTTCTCAGCTAAGACTCCACATCAGGACAGGGGTGTAAATTTTCATAGACCAGAAAGCATCTCTGCCAGCAGGACACACCACTGAACTAAAGGGCACAATTTGTAAGACAGCATGTACTATATAACCATTCATAGAGAGTCTCGGAGCTATGTATACAGATGTATATGAGAGTGTCACTCATTTCCGGATTTTGGATAGTAAATTTGCCTAGTGAGAGCTGCCTTGTTATTTAAATCCACTTGGATCTGTATTTGGAAACTGACTAATTAGAGCTCAGACAGTGAAGGATACAAATCTTATCTCAAGAAATGATCTGAATCTAAAAGGTTTCTGAATATGTTGCAATAGTGAATAATACCCATGTGTGTGTGTATGTGTGTGTGTGTGTGTGTGTGAATTCATGCATGTGCAGAGAGAGAGAAAATCTAGAATAAGAATCACCAAATTCTTCTCAGTAATTATTCTGTGAGATAGTATTTAGGGTTGATTTTTACTTTCTTCTTTTTTAACTATTTATTGTTAAATATTCCTTTATATTTAGGATGGTAGTTTTATATTCAAAGAAAAAAAAGCAGTGATGTTCTATTTATTTGAGGATTAAAAAAAAGGGTACAGTCTTTCTAATTAAAGTGTTATGCCCAAGTCGCGACATCTCCCAATGACCACCAGGGAGCCGATATCCGATGCAAAAGCAAGAGAGTTTTTATTACCAAGCTCAAGCTGGGGCTCCCACTGTTACTGACGCAGCGGCTAAGGAGAGGAGCCCCGAGTTTTGGGTTACACTGCTTATATAGGGAATATTCAGGTGAAAGGGTAACAAAGAGGGTGTTCAGGCTGAAGGACTACTGATTGGTTACCCTCTTCTATAGGGTTGTGTGTGGATTTCTGATTGGTTTTTTTACTTCCACGATAGATCATTACTTCCAAGGTAAATCACAAAGGGAAATCATTACTTCCAAGGTAAATCACAAATTCTTGAACTTAAAGTCAGGAGGTTTACCTAAGGGCTGATTGGCTCGTGTACAGAGGGGCAAGTTTAGGCAATATCCAAAGTCTAAGTCTGTTTGCCTAGTACCTTTGCAAAATGGAGTTCTGTTACAAGATGGAGTAGCTCAGGCTCTTCAAAAGTAGATGCCCCATGGGACTATGAGAGTGTTTTATAATGAGGGTATATACACACACTCAGTTCAGTTCAATTGCTCAGTTGTATCTGATTCTTTGTGACCCCATGGAGTGCAGCACACCAGGCCTCTCTGTCCATCACCAACTCCCGAAGTTTAATCCATTCATTCAGTGATGCCATCCAACTATCTCATCTTCTGCCTTCCCCTTCTCCTCTTGCCTTCAATCTTTCCCAGCATCAGGGTCTTTTCAAATGAGTTGGCTCTTCACATCAAGTGGCCAAAGGATTGGACTGTCAGCTTCAACATCAGTCCTCCCAATTGAACATTCAGGACAGATTTCCTTTAGGATGGACTGGTTAGATCTCCTTGCAGTCCAAGGGACTCTCAAGAGTCTTCTCCAACACCACAGTTCAAAAGCATCACTTCTTCAGAGCTCAGCTTTCTTTATAGTCCAACTCTCACATCCATACACGACTACTGGAAAAACCATAGCCTTGACTAGATGGACCTTTGTTGGCAAAGTAATGTCTCTGCTTTTTAATATGCTATCTAAGTTGGTCATAACTTTTCTTTCAAGGAGTTAGCGTCTTTTTATTTCGTAACTATAGTCACCATCTGCAGTGATTCTGGAGCCTAAAAACATAAAGTCTGCCATTGTTTCTCCATCTATTTGCCATGAAGTGATGGGACTGGGTGCCATGATCTTTGTTTTCTGAATGTTGAGTTTTAAGCCAAATTTGTCACTCTCCTCTTTCACTTTCATCAAGAGGCTCTTTAGTTCTTTACTTTCTGCCATAAGGGTGGTGTCATCTGCATATCTGAGGTTATTGAGATTTCTCCCGGCAATCTTGATTCCAGCTTGTGCTTCTTCCAGCCCAGAGTTTCTCATGATGTACTCTGCATATAAGTTAAATAAGCAGGGTGACAACATACAGCCTTGGTGTATGCCTTTCCCTATTTGGAACCAGTCTGTTGTTCCATGTCCAATTCTAACTGTTGTTTCCTGACCTGCATTCAGGTTTCTGAAGAGGCAGGTCAGGTGGTCTGCTATTCCCATCTCTTTCAGAATTTTCCACAGTTTATTGTGAACCACACAGTCAAAGGCTTTGGCATAGTCAATAAAGCAGAAATATACGGTTGTTGGTTTTTTTTGAACTCTCTTGCTTTTTCAATGATCCAGCAGACGTTGGCAATTTGACTTCTGGTTCCTCTGCCTTTTCTAAAACCAGCTTGAACATCTGGAAGTTCATGGTTCAGGTATTGTTGAAGCCTGGCTTGGAGAATTTTGAGCATTACTTTATTAGCCTGTGAGATGAATGCAATGAACAATAGTTTGAGTATTCTTTGCCATTGCCTTTCTTAAGGATTGGAATGAAAACTGACCTTTTCATACACACAATAATACTAACTTAAGGTCTTTAAATAGGATTGAGGTAAAATTGGGTGTGCTTTAATGTCACATTGGCTGTAGTGTGAGAAGTGACTTAGACAGGCCACCAGGACAGAGAACACTAAGTACTGGGTGAGTGATGCTCTCTGGAGTGATCAGTGTAAAGACAGGTAGATTCCTAGGAATCACTTGGAAGGGAAAGGTGATGTACCTGCTAGCAAGTGGCAATTAGGGTGGAGAACAGTAAGTCAAAAATTTGTATTAGAAAAAGGAAGTGGCAGAAATTGTTTATTAATTGGGTAAAGAAGCTGTGGGGCTTCCCTGGGAGCTCAGTGGTAAAGAATCTGCCTGCCAGTGTAGGAGACATTAGTTCAATCCCTGGGTTGGGATGACCCCCTGGAGGATCATCATGGCAATCCACTCTGGTATTCTCGCCTGGAGAATCCCGTGGACAGAGGAGCCTGGTAGACTACAGTCCAGGGGGTCATGAAAGAGTCAGACATGACTGAGTGACTAAACAACAATGAAAGAAGCCAGAGGCATCAAGGATGACAATGGCCATGTCACTGAGAGAAGGACAGGGTACGTAGCCAGGCTGGGAATTCTCCACTTTGAAGCCCCTATGGAATATCCAGGAGGAGATGTCAAGAAGGCAATTTGACAAATGCTTCTGGAGCTGAAGAAAGCATTCTAGCTAGAGAAAGAGCTAGAGTGGTCAGCTTCTAGTAGTTCTCAGAGCCAGGAGAGTGGAATGAGCCTGCCTAGCAGACACAGACTTGGGAGTCAGGAAAAGTTATGGTGTGGCTTAGGATGACAGTATTTAAGGGTTGGGAAAAAAAGAGAGATCCTTGAAATCAGAAAGATAGCCAGGGAGCCAGAAATAGACTCTGGAGATTGTGTCATCAAGGAGGCCAAAGGGATAGATTTTTGTTCAAGAAAGAAGAAAGTTCAACAATGCCAAGGGCTATTGAAAAGTCAAGTAAGATAAGTATTAATATTACATGTCTTGATGGTGGTGATATATTTGCTCAGTCGTGACCAACTCTTTGACCCCATGGACTGTAGCCTGTCAGGCTCCTCTATCCATGGGATTTCCCAGGATAGTGTAAAACACTTTCATCTACTTTAGAAAGGACACAGCCCATGTCTTGGGCTTCCCTTGTGGCTCAGCTGGTAAAGAATCTGCCTGCAATGCGGGAAACCTGAGTTCGAGCCTATATCTCAGGGTTTTCTAAAAGAAAAGAAAAAGGCAGAGAGATTGGTGTGGTCTGAGTAACACCAATTTCATGGCAGGAGGGCAGAAGGCATAGAGAATTCACACTGCAGTGGGTTTAGAAGTTAATAGAATTGAGAAAATAAATTGCACACAAATATTTCAAGACATTTAATTAAAAAGGAGAAAGTTGTTGAGTTGCAACAAAAGGGAAAAGTTTCCACAGAAGGGTGTTTTGTCTCATTTTTAAAAAATGATGCAGATTTGAATGTGTTTCATGTATGATGGAAGGATTTGAAGAGAAAATAAAATTTCTAGCTAAGCGGGAGGAAGTGGTCCTACACCAGAAGAATGATGTCTCTTAAGTAGAACGGAAAGGAAGGAAAAATATAGGTGGACATGGAAGTGTTAGAATTTATTGTCGGTTCTTTCAGGGTGGACTGATTGTTTCGATGAATAATTCCTCAGTCTCACTGACTTCATCATTATTGTTTGCTCTTCTCATAGTCTATCATCGGTTGTCTGTGTTAGTGGAGGTGGGAGAGAAGGTATTTTGCTCCATTCAGGGCTCCATCAACTTGTATAAAATTCTGAGGTCTCCATTCTCTCTTGAATCCACTATATCCAGTTGGCCAATGGGGAAAAGAAAGAAAACTCAGATAATGTTGCAGAAAGATTGAAAAGCCAGTCTTAAAATGGGATCCATTACTTCCACGTACAATTGCACAGGTCAAAACCAAGTCCTTGGCCCATAAAAGCTGTAACAGGAGCAGAACTCTTGTCTAGCTTTCCATTCACAAGGGGACAGACGTGAATGTGGGTGAGAACTCCTTTTCTCTGTCAAAGAGAGAATAATGTGCTCTAGTTACATGGGCTTTGTTAATATCTGTGTCCATAACAGTTGTCATGGCGACTTGAACACAGTAGTCCTTCAAAAAATCTTTGAGGGAAGAAAAAAGGAAAGAAGAGGAGAGAAGGGAGGATTGAAAAAGAGAAAGAGGATGTTTTTCTAGAACTGAGGCTGATTTTTTCAGGCATAGTCACAGAAGGTGGCTAATTAGTTGGCATGATTTGAGTGAGAGTCTTGCTACCAAATTCCTACAACAATGAGATCAGTTGTAGCTGGCAGTTACTTGCTCCACCTCAAAAAAAGTAGGCAGCTGATCTACATTTGAAGCCTGTCAACAGATTGCCTTCTTTATGGAATATGAAGAAGGTGTTAGAAGACAAAAAAATATCTAGTCTACTTCATGCATGCTCGCTCAGTCGCGCAGTCGTGTCTGACTCTTTGTGACCCCATGGACTGTAGCCCGCCAGGCTCCTCTGACCATGGGATTCTCCAGGCAAGAATACTAGAGTGGATTGCCACACCCCCCATCCAGGGGGTCTTCCTGATTGCAGATGGATTCTTTTACCCACTGAGACACCAGGGAAACCCTTGGTCTCCTCACAGCTATGCAGATGAAATGTTCTATCCCAAGTGCATGATAGTATTGATGGTACAGCTGGTAGCACTGATGTTGAGGGATGTGCCTTTTATGCACCCTGGGCTCTCAGTTAGCTCTGTGCTTCACTTCCCACTCATTCACTCATTCAACCCATCATTCAACAGTTACGCACTATCTGACTTAGTCACAGTGATGGTGTTTAGGTTCACAGAGATGATTCAGACTGTTCACAGTCGAGTGGAGAGACCACAGTGGAGACCAACAAGGGCATTCAAGAGGGTTCGGGGGGAAGCCGAATGAGGAAGCAGCAATTACATGATAGGAGTCAGAAAAGACTTTAAAGATATGGTGACTGTTGAACCAAATCCTGAAAGATGAGGTTGCGTTCCCCAGAACATCACAGGGAGAAGAGAGTATAGGGCAAGAAGGGTGAAGATTCTAAACATAAAAATTAGGATTAACAGAAGCAGGAGTGGAAATACACACAGACAGCACTGGGCATTGGAGGGCCTCTGCACCATTCTGCATGCCTGAGGTGCTCACCCCTCAGTTCTAGACTTAGGCTCACTACTCATTTATCACGTTGGCAAAGCAGCCACTGTTCCCAGGAAATAATGGAAAGAAGTGCTTCTATCTTGTTTCTAGATAACTGAATTCTTCATACTTTTGATGATCATATCCATCTTTTAATTTCAGTGTAACAAACTAAACGAAGTAACACAACTGGCCCTATCACTTTCCAATTCATATTTGGAACTCATCTTTCTTTATATATGTGGTATTATTTTTTTTCTTTTCTCTATAAAGGGGGAATAAATTTCATCTTCCTCAAAAGACCATGTCATTGTTATTTTGGTATCTGTTTTTCTACAGTGATATTTATGTAGCATTTTAAAACACCAGTATGTTTTAATAACATAGTATATCTTTGACTCTTGCAAAAACATCACATTATTCAATGTATGCAAGTGCAAAAAGATATGACTCTCATATAATTTATGTGTCCTTGTGCTGTGTTATTAATGTGTGTGCTTTATAAGGGTATAATTCTGGAAGCAATTTTCCATAAAATTGTTATAAGTGTTATAAATTTGAGATAATTTGGCACAATATTCATTTAACCAAATTACCCCAGTAATAACATCTCTTCATTTGTAAATACCAGTTCAGACTGACATCACACATTTTTGGTAAGACATTGAGCCTTGATGATTCACCCAGATAGGGCTGCAAAATTTAGATTATAAGAATTAGGATATTAGCTAAGAGAAGTCCTGTAAGTAAGCCACTTTGTTTCCCTAAATTGAAATACACAACTGGACATGAAAGTGAAAGTGTTAGTCATTCAGTCATTTCCGACTCTTACGATCCCATGGACTGCCGCCTACCAAGCTCCTCTGTCCGTGGAATTCTCCAGACAAGAATACTGTAGTGGGTAGTCATTCCCTTCTCCAGGGGATTTTTCCGACCCAGGGGTGGACCTTGCACCTCCTGCATGGCAGGGAGATTCTTTCCCATCTAAGCCACTACCTACCCCAAACTGACAAATTTTCATGATAAAATTTGATTCTGAGAAGCCATCAAGGCAGGAAGATACATCCAAATGGATCACAGCTCGGCATTAAGGTAACTGAGAATTGTGTGACAGCTCTGACTTGGGTGGAAATTTTGGTGCTTTGTACAAGATGTGAAATGTCAATAATCTTCAGTCTCTTCTCTGATGATGTGAAAATAATAGAACTGGACAGGATTGCAAAGGTTTCCTAGGGCATGAAATCAATTACCCCTAATCTACTTTAGTACTTAATCGTATGTTATCTTATCTTGCCCATTTTTAAGGTCTGTCTACCTCATCTTTACAAACACATTGTAAAGCCATCCCAGCCATAACATAGATCATCCTTATATTGTTTGTAAAGTGTTTGGATAATCTTCTGTGTTGATGACTAGGATGGAGGTGTCCCACTGTCTTATGTTCAGGTCCTGTCTCCAGTCACTTACTGGTTCCATATGCTTGAGAAATTGACTTCTCTTCTCTGCAGGATGCTTTGGGCATAGTATCCAACCCCTCTGAGCCTGAATTTCACTTTCTTGACCTATAAAGTAAGAATGATGATATCTCCTTAAAGATGTAGTGAAGAGATCAAAGGAGAACTGTAAGGGCATTGGCACAGTGCCTGGCTTACAGACTCCTTCCAGAAATAAAGCTCATAATGAAGCACACAAAATACTGGGCAAGGATAGAACTTAAGGATTAATCCACTCTCTCCTCCCAAACCCAGTCCAGAATAGAGGGGCAGACATGCATCCTTTGTGCAATCTCTCTTTATCTCCATCAAGAAGCACTAAAAGCCTTAGATGAATGTTTCTTGAATTAAATTGAAACCAAACTCTGATTTTATTGAAAAAAATATACCAAAAACAGAAAAGGAAGATAAAAGCCCTCATTATACCCAATGATGCTGTCTGCCGAGGGAGGGTCGAATCATGCTGTGGGCTTCTGAACAATCACAAAACCAGCTAGAGGCAGCCAATGCAAGATACTGTTGAGAAGTCTTAGAACAAAGTGGTGGGCAGGTGGGGAGGCTGGCAGAGCTTCCAGGGACCTTGAAGCCAGGCTGGGACTAGATGAATGGCCTTGGTGGTTAGGAACAAAGGCGTTAATGTGCTAATTCTCTTTGTGATTTTGAGTGTAAATGTCCTGGTCCCTGGAGTCCACAGGCATGACAGATGATGACGAACGGGCCAACTGTTCTCCCTGGCCCAGGCTGGCTGACACCTGGCCAGAATCTTTAAACAATGAGTGACGTTTGTGCATAAAGCACACTTTGCTAAGCTGTGCCCATTACCAAGCATATCATGGTGAGACAGAACACCAGAGGTCTGTCCTCCACAACTAAATTTCTCTGTATACTGAATCTTTCATTAACAGGGAAATCTCTTCCCTCTCCTTCAACCCAGTTATTCATCATGGATTCAGTAAATATTGTCTGATTTCCAACTAGGCCAAGAGGAGAGAGTGATAAAACCCAGCCTTGCTTTATGAGGCCTCCAGTCTGACATGGCCAGCAAGCTTCACCCCTTCTTTCTTAGCACCTTCTCCAAAATTGATGCTTCCCTTCCAGTTCCCAGTGACTCTTGAAGAAGGGTAGGGATACATTAAGCTCAACTCAAATAAAATAAAAATCTCCAGTAAAGAGTCCAGAGATTCTTCACAGAGTCTCTCCAGTAAAGAAATTGAGGTCTCTCAAGAGGCCAGTCTAGTCAACCATTGATTAGTGGCTGAAAATATCTGAGTTTTGCTACCACCAGACATGAAATCCAAAAAGGCAAAATGGTTGTCTGAGGAGGCCTTACAAATAGCTATGAAAAGAAGAGAAGCGAAAGGCAAACGAGAAAAGGAAAGAGATACCCATTTGAATACAAAGTTCCAAAGAATAGCAAGGAGAGATAAGAATGCCTTCTTCAGTGATCAATGCAAAGAAATAGAGGAAAAAATAGAATCAGAAAGACCAAAGATCTCTTCAGCAAATTTTGAGATACCAAGGGAACACTTCATGCAAAGATGGGCACAATAAAGGACAGAAATGGTATGGACCTAACAGAATCAGAAAACATTAATAAGAGGTGGCAAGAATACACAGAAGAACTATTTAAAAAAAAAAGATCTTCACAACCCAGATAATCACAATGATGTGATCAGTCACCTAGAGCCAGACATCCTGGAATGAAAAGTCAAGTGTACCTTAGGAAGCATCACTACGAATAAAGCTAGTGGAGGTGATGGAAATCCAGTTGAGCAATTTTGAATCCTAAATGATGATGCTGTGAAAGTGCTGCACTCATGGCCGCAGAACTGGAAAAGGTCAGTTTCCATTCCTATCCCAAAGAAAAGCAATGCCAAAGAATGCTCAAACTACCACACAATTGCCCTCATCTCACACACTAGCAAAGTAATGCTCAAAATTCTCCAAGCCAGGCTTCAACAGTATGTGAACTGTAAAATTCCAGATGTTCAAGCTGGATTTAGAAAAGGCAGAGGAACTAGAGATCAAATTGCTAACATCAGCTGGATCGTTGAAAAAGCAAGAGAGTTCCACAAAAACATCTAGTTCTGTTTTATTGGCTAGGCCAAAGACTTTGACTATGTGGATCACAATAAACTGTGGAAAATTCTGAAAGAGATGGGAATACCGGACCACCTGACCTGCCTCTTGAGAAACCTGTATGCAGGACAGGAAGCAACTGGACATGGAACAACAGACTGGTTCCAAATAGGGAAAGGGATACACCAAGGTAGTATATTGTCACCATGCTGATTTAACTTATATGCAGAGTATATCATGAGAAATGCTGGGCTAGAAGAAGTACAAGCTGGAATCAAGATTGCTGGAAGAAATATCGATAACCTCAGAAATGCAGATGACACCACACTTGTAGCAGAAACCTAAGAAGAACTAAAGAGCCTCTTGATGAAAGTGAAAGAGGAGAGTGAAAAAGCTGGCTTAAAACTCAACATTCAGAAAACTAAGATCATGGAATCTGGTCCCATCACTTCATGCAAATAGATGGGGAAACAGTGGAAACAGTGACAGACTTTATTTGGCGTGGGGGGGTGGGCGTGGGGGGGTGGGCGTGGGGGTGGAGCTCCAAAATCACTGCAGACGGTGACTGCAGTCATGAAATTAAAAGATGTTTGCTCCTTGGAAGAAAACTTATGACCAACCTAGACAGCATATTCAAAAGCAGAGACATTACTTTGCCCACAAAGGCCTGTCGAGTCAAAGCTATGGTTTTTCCAGTAGTCATTATGGATGTGAGAGTTGGACCATAAAGAAAGCTGAGCACTGAAGAAGTGATGCTTTTGAACTGCAGTGTTGGAGAACACTCTTGAGAGTCCCTGGGACAGCAAGGAGATCCAACCAGTCCATTCTGAAGGAAATCAATCCTGAATATTCACTGGAAGGACTAATGTTGAAGCTGAAGCTCCAAAACTTTGGCCACCTGATGCGAAGAACTGTCTCATTTGAAAAGATCTTGAGGCTGAGAAAGATTGAAGGCAGGAGGAGAAAGGGACAACAGAGGATGAGATGATTGAATGGTATCACCGACTCAATGGACATGACTTTGAGTAAACCCTGGGAGTTGGTGATGGACAGGGAGGCATGGCATGCTACAGTCCATGGGGTCACAAAGAGTCAGACACAACTAAGCAACTGAAATGAACTGAACTGAACCACCAGACAACTAAAAAGAGGGTGCTGCTGCTGCTAAATCGCTTCAGTCGTGTCCGACTCTGTGCGACCCCATAGACGGCAGTCCACCAGACTCCATCATCCCTGGGATTCTCCAGGCAAGAACACAGGTGTGGGTTGCCATTTTAATGATATAAATTATGATCATGTGTAGAGCCTGGACTGTTTTGTGTAAAATCAAACCTTATTGGCAGGTCAAAATTTTTTCCCTGGGTTCTGAAACCACTTCTAACAGCCTTGGGAATATCAGCCTTGGAAATATCTGGGGTAACAGACAGTGTGTTGATAAAAGAGCACTTGAATTTGGTTCTCAAATATAGATTATGTAGAATTATTGAATCTCAACTCTCCGAATATTTCTTACTGTTATGTAAACTTCATGTGAAATACTTCCAACTTCTAGGCGTGAAGTTATCCAATGTTTAATAACAACCTACATTTTAACCTGCTCTATAATAGGTCTTTCAAGACAAAGAGGGTTTTTAGACAGGACTCCTGCTCTGAGGAAATTACAATCTGTGAGGATAACATGAAAACAAAATATAATAGAACAAATAGGAAGGATTTATTTGGTGGTGACTTGTGTGTCAGACTATAAGCACAGGCCCAGTGGGGATGGATGAGATGGGGACAAGATTGGAATGGCTGGAGGTGGGCAGAGGGAAGAAGGTGACGTTCTTAATGTAAATCACCTTTCTTAATGTAAATTTCTGGGTGCATTCTCACCCAGAAATTTCTTTTGGGAGCCCCAGCTGGGCCTCTGCACTCAGAGACAGAAGAAGGGTCAGAGCAGACCTGAACCTGGGCATGCACCACAAAACCACAGAAACTCCGCAGAAGTTTCAGAGAGGAGTCTTTTAGTTCCACTTCAGCAGAAAGGAGAGGAGTGCTCAGTTCATATGGATACAAAACACAAAGCTTCTCTAAAAGTTTGCAAATTCCTACTTCATTCTCACCATTTTCCAGCTGTGCCAATGTGGTGGTCATGTCATGGGAATGCCAAGGAGTCGCACGCAAACGCATCCATTATTACAGCTCAGACATCAATCATACAGCCTGGCAGTGCATTAGTTTGTAGCTGATGGTGACTTAACAGCCAAATTCCCCATGTGCTTTGGAGAGAATTTTCACTACCCTTGATGCCAGCTGACTAGTCAGGACTGTCTTGGGTGTCAGGGGGTTTAGGCGATGTTTATAGTGATCAAAGTTCTGAAGTTAATATCCTCAGAGGTTGGTCAAATTCTTCACTACTTAGCTACGCTTTTAGCTAGGCCACACAGTGTCTTCAGATTGGTGCAGAGCATTTCAGTGCTGTATTTTAAAAACATGATTCAGTTTCATGAACCCATATTGAGGCAGAGTGTGTGCCAGGCACCCTGCAAGACATAGGAATAGATAGATAAGCAAACTATATTTCCTGCTCTTAATGAGGACCTAGTTTGACAAGAAAAGCAGAAGCAAATCAGTACAAAGGAGGTGACAAGTAAAGAATTACATTAAGTGGGCTACATGTGTTACAGTGCACGTCTGGGGCACAACAAAACTACAAATGTATGAAGCTTTCATGGAAGCATTCAACCACTATTTTTTCCTTGATCATAAAATAATGGTATGTTTGTATAGAACATGGGTTGTGCTGTGTGTTAGTCACTCAGTTAGGTCCGACTCAACAACCCGATGGACTGTAGCCTGCCAGGCTCCTCCATCCATGGGATTTTCCAGGCAAGAATACTGGAGTGGTTTGCCATTCCCTTCTCCAGGGAATCTTCCTGACCCAGGGATCAAACCCAGGTCTCCCTCATTAGAGACAGATTATTTACCATATAAACCACCAGGGAAGCTCATTGTATGGAACATAGTTTTGCATTTGTTTGTTTTTAATTTTATTGGAGTATAGTTGATTTACAATGTTGTTATAGTTTCAGGTGCAGCAAAAGTGATTCAATCATAAGTATACATATATTCATTTTTTTTCAGATTCTTTTCCCTTACAGCTTATCACAGAATATTGAGTAAAGTTCCCTGTGCTATACAGCAGGTCCTAGTTAGTCATCTATCTTATATATATAGAGAGAGAGTAGTGTATGTGTGTTAACCCCAAGCTCCTAATTTATCCTTCCCGTGTTTCCCCTTTGGTAACCATTAGTTTGTTTTCGATATAGGTAAGTCTATTTCTATTTTGCAAATAAGCTCAGTTGCATCATTTTTTTAAAAATTAGATTCCACATATGAGTGATACCATATGATATTTGTCTTTCTCTGACTTACTTCACTTAGTATGACAATCTCTAGATCCATCCATGTTGCTGCAAATAGCATTCTTTTGTTCCTTTTCATGGATGAGTAATATTCCATTGTATGCGTCTACCACATGCTCTTTGTCCATTCATCTGTTGATGGACATCTAGGTTGCTTCCACAGCTTGGCTATTGTTAATAGTGCTGCGATGAATATAGGGGTGCATGCATCTTTGTGAATTATGGTTTTCTCTGGATATATGCCCAGGAATGGGATTGCTGGATCATATGGTAGCTCTATTTTTCATTTTTTGAAGAATCTCCATCCTGTTCTCTATAGTGGCTGTATCAGTTTACATTCCCACCAACAGTGTAAGAGGGTTTCCTTTTCTCCACACTTTCTCCACCATTTATTGTTTGTAGACTTTTTGATACCTGATATTTGTAACAATGTAAGAAATGAAGGAGGTTCTGAAAGCACACTACCTGTTGTGTTTTTCTAAAATAAGCAAGCACTCCTTTTCCTCATTCCCTATCAAGTTTTTTTTTTTAATGCAAGGAGATAGTCTCTCTTAGAAGATTTCCTACTTTTAAGAATATAAATCATACTAATTTATATGAAATAATTTGAATTTATTTAATGTGAGATCAAATGCTCAGATTGCAAGAGAATAGCTGCTACAGCATTTTAACACCTCATACCTCAGATTTCCACATTCATGTCCTTATTGCTCAAATTAGAAATCTCTAACCAATCAAGGCTTCATTTTATTTTCTGTATAATTGGCAGATTTGACTAGATAATTTTCACATTTCCTTTCTACTCTAAAATAACCAACATATTAACTATCCAGGCAGAGCACGCACAAGGAACCGTGGAAAGAGTGCAGACACAACTGGATGGTTCTTGCTTGTCTGCTCGTCAGCTGTGCGGCCGCTTCTCTGTCCCTAAAGTGATGCTAATGACCCTTCCTTCAAGTCAATTTTTAAGGATTAAGTCAGCAGCCCCCAAACTTTTTGGCACCAGGGATTGGTTTTGTGGAAGACAAATGTTTCATGGGCCGTGGGGGAAGAGGGCAGGGAGATGGTTTCAGGATGATTCAAGCATGTTGCGGGGCAGCTGCAAATAGAGATGATGCTTGACTCTCTCACCTGCCACTCACCTCTGCTGGGTGAACAGACCCATAACGGCCCATGGCCCGGGAGTTGGGGACCCCTAGATTAAGTGAGATGTGACTGTGAAACAGCAGTAACGATAGGTAAGAGTAGCAGCAGTATCAGTAGCAATACTAGTAGTAGCAGTAATAGTAGCAGTAGCAATAAAAGCAATATCAATAGTAGTAGTAGCAACAGCATAGTTGTAGCAGTAGTATTGATAAAGCAGTAGCAGCAGTCGCTGCTGCTGTTGCTGCTGAGTCGCTTCAGTCGTGTCCATCTCTGTGCGACCCCATAGATGGCAGCCCACCAAGCTCCACCATCCCTGGGATTCTCCAGGCAAGAACACTGGAGTGGGTTGCCATTTCCTTCTCCAATGCGTGAAAGTGAAAAGTGAAAGTGAAGTCGCTCAGTCATGTCCAACTCAGCGACCCCATGGACTGCAGCCCACCAGGCTTCTCTGTCCGTGGGATTTTCCAGGCAAGAGTACTGGAGTGGGGTGCCATTGCCTTTTCCAGTAGTAGTCACTAGGAGTAGTTACAGTCAAAGCGGCAGCAATAGGAGCAGTAGCAATAACAGAAGTATCAACAGTAGCAGCAGCAGTTAGGGTAGCAGCAGCAGTATGGTATCTATCAAAACCATAGAAGCTGCACCATCTGAATGGAAACCTCGCGATGGTGCTGAATTCAGGCTCAGTGGATCTGTGGCCCCTGAACTGTTTGCACCTGCTCTGTGATGAGAAGGTCAGCTTCACCCTGGTGTCTGCTGCTCATTCTGGTGTCTGCTGCTCAAGGTTCTAAGCTGGCTGCTAGTTTGGTCAAAGCTGCATGCTCCCTGGGTTCTTCTTTTTCCTTCTTGAGAAGCCACATTAGCCTTCTGGAGAATGATCTTTTTTTTATATTGAGGTGTCGTTGGTTCATCACCACACAGGTGACCCCCTTTACCCATTTCATCTCCTCCCTCATCCCTTTGGTAACCAGCACTCTGTTTTCTGTGTCTGTGTGTTTGTTTTTATTTAGTTTGGCTTGTTCATTTATTTTGTTTGTTATATTTCACATATGAGTGAAATCATATGGTTTGTGTTTCTCCATCTGACGTTATCACATGCCATGATCCCTCAAGTTGCATCTATATTGTAAAAAATGACAAGATTTTATATTTTATGGCTGAATAGTATTCCTGTGTGTGTGTGTATCACATCTTTATTTATTTACCCTGAGTTCTCTCTTATCCCAACCGAGCCAGAGGTGTGGAGCTCTGCTTGCCAAATTGCTTCTTCCTGTGACCTCTTTGCACTCTCTTGGCATCTTGCCCTGCAGGGTTTAAGTGGCAATGCCAGGACTGTTCTGATCCTAAAGGAAAACCCCTCCTGCACTTCTGTCTCACTCTAACCAACACAGCTCATCAGAGTTCTTGTAAATGAGCCCAAAGGAGCAAAGGAAATTCCAAAGGAACTACTGTCCATGATAATATGAGCTAAACTTTGTGAGATAAAGTTCCAAGTCTGAGATGTATCACCCCCACAGCTCAGCCTCAGGCAAAGGGTCCATCCATTATAAGGGAACTGATGTTCTTTCCAGAGCTGTCACCCAACCCTGCTCCCCTCGGAGTGGGTTCTCTTCCTCCAGGGGCTCCCCTGTGCCTCTGTAGGACACAAGATTGTTCTACCATTGACTCTCCAAAATTTGAAAAAAATTGAGGGTCTGGGTCCTGAGCAGATATCACATGTAAAATTATGTTTCAGAACCAAATATTAAGCGTGCTGAAGTGGCTTTTGAGGCAGTTCAAGTTTCCGGAGATTAAGATGGCAGCTGTTGTTCAGTTGCCAAGTTGTGTCCAATTCTTTGTGATCCCATGAACTGCAGTACACCAGGCTTCCCTATCTTTCACTGTCTCCTGGAGCTAGCTCAAACTCAAGTCCATTGAATTAGTGATGTTATTTGACCATCTCATCCTCTGCCAGCCCCTTCTCCTCTTGTCCTCAGTCTTTCCAGACAGGTTGTAAACTAAAAAGAAAAAGACTCCAAGTGTGATGAAAATGGCTCTTGGAAAGTCCCTGCACCAAGCTTGAAAGGAGGTACATTACCTTTTTTCTTATAGGACACAGCTTTTCCTTATCAATGAACACAAAACACAAATTCTGAAATACCAACACATAGCTGCAAATGGCTTGGAAGCATGACCACAAGGAGTGTGCCCCCAGATGGGTTAGCTCAGGGAGATTAACCTGTTTTTTAATTCATTCATTTATTTAACAACTTAAAAAGTAAACACTAACATTTTCATAGTGCTTAAAAAACTTGAAGACAGTAATGACTCAGAAAAATTGGACAAATCAAAAACAGTAATTTAAGACCCTTCTCACTGAAAAAGAATTCAGACAGAATTTAGTTTAAATCAAACTTTCAATAAAACAGCTCATTATTGGCCTGGAAATAATTATTTGATTGGATGAATATGTCTTAACTTTAAAACCTCATATGAACTCCTGCCTCTGCCCAAATCTCTGCTGCTGCTAAGTCACTTCAGTCGTGTCTGACTCTGTGCGACCCCATAGATGGCAGCCCAACAGGCTGCCCTGTCCCTGGGATTCTCCAGGCAAGAACACTGGAGTGGGTTGCCATTTCCTTCTCCAATGCATGAAAGTGAAAAGTCAAAGTGAAGTCGCTCAGTCATGTCCGACTCCTAGCGACCCCATGGACTGCAGCCCACCAGGCTCCTCCATCCTTGGGTTCTCTAGGTATCGGTTTACTAGAGTCATTTATCAATATATTCACTTTTCAGAATGGAGATTGGTTAAAAGCTTGTCACACCAGCACTTTTTTAAACTTCTTCTCTCCATATGTTAGCACTTTCTTGTGCGTCCTTGAGAAAATTTGTATTAAAAAGGAAAAAATTAATCATCGAAATAATGTCATCTTAACCACAATGAATTCTTCAATCCCCAATCTCTAGCCACTAAAACTCAGCCCAAGTTGTGTCATTGATGGAACCATAGCCTCAGACATCAGTTCTTCCCTTCAAATCCAGCTTCATGATTTTATTCTTTTGGCTTTGTCTCAAATGCTCCTATAAATCAGCTTTCCCTGTAGCTCAGTAATAAGAAGAGGTAAGCCACTCCTTTTCAAAATTATAGAGATCTAGGAAAGCAAAGGTTGAGAGCAAATGAGACGACTCTAAAATAAGTCTAGAGGCAAAGACTGCTTGCTCTAGCTCTGGCCCCACAGTAAACACACACGCTCACGTTTCTCCTTTGTAGATTCTGAACAAGTTTCATGAGCCAGTATCTTACAAACATCTGCCTTCATTATAATTATATTTCTATTTCAGCTGCACCAAGCTATTTACAGATGAGCCTGTTCATAAAGAGCTTTATAATTAAGCAAACAGAAATATCTTTTTATAGGATGCAGATCTAGGGGTGATAATCACACACAAAATACACAGCAACAGTTGCAAATAGAGTGTTTAACGCTAGTTATATAGTTAGTGATGTGCTCAATAAAGCTTGACATGTCTTTGTTCCTAAATACAAGAAAATATGGTCTTTGCTACACAGCAGTGTAAACTGTCTTTTTTTTTTTTTTTTTAAGCAAAGGCCATATTTTTCAGGGTGGGTTTCTAAAATATGTGTGTGTGTGTTTTATCTAATGGCAGGGTTAGAAAAAAACACACATGTATTCTCTCTGGCTTAGTGGGGTTTGAAATTTGCCTGATACTTGAAGAATGACAACTGATTCTAAATATAAGCAACAATGTATGGCTACACAGGGAATCACAGATTAAATTAGTAGATAGTAGGACACGACTGAGTGACTTCACCGACCGACCAACCGAGATATTATGTGATGGTACTATACAAATAACTCCCAGACCAAAAAAAAAAAAAAACCCTAAAATATTAATCAGAGGATAAAAGACATCCCTCATGTTCCTGTTAAAACCTGCCCAAGCCCTTGGGTGTTTGCTGGGAGAGCCGATCTTTGTTTACGGATGTTTTCAGCAACTCTCAGGCCATCCTAGACCTGGACATTGAAGCTGTTATTTGCTGAAAATGTTTGCTTTCTTATTTGCAGACTTTCTTGATGATCCAAAAGTCATGGAATCCCAAAGACTTTGGGCAAAAAATACAACCTTTGTTTGCTAAGATTCAACCTGGGTGTAGAAAGAGTCACATATGTATTCCACACTAGGTTCTCTGAGGTGTTTCTTCCAGCTCACAATACAGCTCCTGACAGCACAATGGTGTCATGCTTTAGAAAATGGTTTGACAAACACCCACACTCACAGAGTCTTAAAATGATAATGTGCTTTGACCCGGTAGTTCCAGTTCTATGAATATATATGAAGAAAAAGCAGCCCCAAAAGCACCAATAAAATAACTTTTATTTATCGTATTATTTACTATTGTTATAAAAGTGGAATATTCATGAATGTCCAATTGTATGTGAATGGAGAAATAATTGATAGTACACATACTCAGTGGAATGTCTTGCAGCCATAAAAAGTTAATATTCTAAACACTTAAAATGATTTGGAGAGATGTTTACTGTATAATGTTAAAGGCAAAAAGAAGGATAAATTATACAATATAATCTCAACTATGTACAAATGAAAGTACCACAAACTGGAAGAAAATACATCAAAAGGATAACAGTGGTTAAAGAAATGGGTAATAGGTGAATTTTAATTCTTTTTAAACAATTAAATTCTTTTTAATGAGGTGTATTTTCCAAATTTTATATAATTATTGACTATTTTCAGGTTCAATAAAAGCAATTATAAAGATATGCCCAACCTCAATATACATAATAATACTAATATAATTTAGAGTTGTTTAGCTGTGTTTTATTAACAGCTGTCTCTTGCAGTGCGTTTGGAGCCCATCCCCTAGACTTCCAGATCAGAGGTCTGTTGGTCCATCCATAGCTATCAGACCTCTTCAATCTACCTCCAACGTGCCTGAAATGCAGGTATTTATATGAGTACACTCTGTCCTGGATTTGAATAATGTATAGCTCTTTCTTTAGCATTGTCAAGTTGTTGCTGCTCCTTGCATTCTTTCCACACACACAAACATTCCCAGATAGCCCTATTTCAAAACAGAATTTTTGCTCTCCAAGACTTTCCTCTGATCCACCCTTCTAGTTCCTCCTTCCTTCGATTATTTATTACCCTCCTTTACCAAACACCTACTCAGCCTGTTCCTTCTCTCTCCTTTTTGTTGTAGCTCTATTGCTCTAAAGCTTCATCCATCATCTTTATGTGACTGACCTAAAAAGAAAACTGTGCTTTTCCTGGCCTCCCTGTCCACCACTCCAACCCTGAGTTTCCAGACACTGATTTGCTTTAACTCTTGACTCTTCCTAGCAGCTCAAACTCAATCTATATGAAATCCTACTCATCATTGCCCTCTTTAAAATGGTGCTCTCTACAGATTCCTCTATTTGGTCAATGGAATGTCCCACCGTAGGGATCAATGCTCCAGTGTAATTTCTGAATCCTTTCACACTGTCACTGCTTCCATGCAATCAATCATTTAATCTTTTTTTCTTTACAGAAAACATTGTTGATCTTATAGTACAGTATTTTGAAAAGTACAGTAGTGCGGTACGATAGCTGGCACCCAGGGGCTGGCATCCAGTGAACAGGCAGGAAGAGTTACTACTGGAGAAGAGTGAGGAGATACCAGCTGCGGTGTGTTAGTCGCTCAGTAATGTCCTACTCTTTGCGACTCCATGGACTGTAGTCCACCAGGATCCTCTGTCCATGGAATTCTCCAGGCAAGAATAGTGGAGTATTGCCATTCCTTTCTCCAGGGGATCTTCCCAACCCAGGAATGGAACTTGGATCTCCTGCATTTCAGGCGGATTCTTTATCTCTGACCCATCAGAGAAGGTAGAGGAGGTAGGAGACGGTAAAGCTGAATGATTGTCAGCAATAGGAGATGGAGGGCGAGCTGCAGTTTCACTCATGCCTCATGCTGATGGCACAGGTGCTGATACCTTGCTGGAATCAGATGCATGTTCACATCTTTGAAAGTTTGCAACTTGACAGTTCCCATGTAGAGGATTTACCATATTGGCTGTCAGCTCAGGGCTCAGATGAAAAACTCAGGGGCCTCTACACTGGACTGTGCAGCCTTTCTCAGAATGGAGGCTGGGTTTCAACACCCAAGAAGTTTATGTTGCCTTTCCCTTTAGTCCTGGAGGGCCTAGAGAATGGCAATATTATAACTTCTTCCATGTTCTATGGGTCAAAGCAGTCTGAGAATCCATTCAGATTCAAAGAGAGGTGACACAGACTCTCCACTGCTTCTTACAAAGCACAACCAGCCATTACCAAGCAGCAGATCCCAGTAAGTGATGGAGGGATCCTGGTGGGCCTGGAAATACCTGCGTGTCCAGCTTGCACCCCCAGCCATCTCAATCACTTCAGCTTGACACTCAGACTCCCATAACGAACCCATTGCTGCAACCCATCCAGAGCCAAGGTGGCCATACCCACAATTACGAGACACATTTTGGTAGATATCTGAGACTGCCAATAGATTGGAGGGCTCTAGGTTTTTTTTCCCTCACAAGTTTGGCTCAAGTCACATTTAAAACAAGTCTCAGCTGAATTCTGACCCACATATATTTATTAGTAAGTAGTAAAAAATGCATCCAACAACATATTCTGCCACACTGGTGAAACCTAGCCCTCTGTGCTTTCTGATACTGTGTTTTTCACAACATATCCACTCAATGCCAATGTAATGATATTCTAGCAGCATCATTCAGCTGACCTAGTTCAAGTTAGGTGACAACACAGGCAGGCTTAGAATCCTTTAGCCTAGGGGTCTATTTCAATGGATGTTGAAATTTAGACTTAAGGTAATTTTCTATCTTGTTCACACAAAGGCAGAATTGACTAATATAGCTAGTCAGTTCACATATTATCAGTATTATTTAATTAGTTATTTTTAATTACTTATTGAGCACGGGCGGCTACAACCTGTGCACTAAGTGTGGCCGAGAGGAGCCACCCCCCGTCAAAGGCCAGGGGCAGCCGGGAGAAGCTACCCCGCATCCGAGGTCAGGGGTGACAGCCGGGAGGAGCAACCAAATGTCCAAGGAGCGGTGGCTGCGCGGGCGCAGGAGAGCCTAGAGGAGATATCCCACGTTGAAGGTCAGGAAGGGTGGCGGTGACTAGATACCCTTTGTCCAAGGTAAGGAGCAGTGGCTGCGCTTTGCTGGAGCAGCCTTAAAGGAATACCCCATGCCCAAGGTAAGAGAAACCCAAGTAAGATGGTAGGTGTTGCAAGAGGGCATCAGAGGGCAGACACACTGAAACAATACTCACAGAAAACTAGTCAATCTAATCACATTAGGACCACAGCCTTGTCTAATTCAATGAAACTAAGCCATGCCGGCAGGGCAACCCAAGACAGGCGGGTCATGGTGGAGAGGGCTGACAGAATGTGGTCCACTGGAGAAGGGAATGGCAAACCACTTCAGTATTCTTGCCTTGAGAACCCTGTGAACAGTATGAAAGGCAAAATGATAGGATTCTGAAAGAGGAACTCCCCAGTCAGTAGGTGTCCAACACACTACTGGAGATCAGTGGAGAAATAACTCCAGAAAGAATGAAGGGATGGAGCCAAAGCAAAAACAATACCCAGCTGTGGATGTCACTGGTGATAGAAACAAGGTCTGATGCTATAAAGAGCAACATTGCATAGGAACCTGGAATGTCAGGTCCATGTTCAAGGCAAATTCAGTTCAGTTCAGTTCAGTCCAGTCACTCAGTTGTGTCCGACTCTGTACGACCCATGAATTGCAGCACGCCAGGCCTCCCTGTCCATCACCAACTCCCGGAGTTCACTCAGGCTCACATCCATCGAGTCCGTGATGCCATCCAGCCATCTCATCCTCTGTCGTCCCCTTCTCCTCCTGCCCCCAATCCCTCCCAGCATCAGAGTCTTTTCCGATGAGTCAACACTTCGCATCAGGTGGCCAAAGTACTGGAGTTTCAGCTTTAGCATCTTTCCTTCCATAGAAATCCCAGGGTTGATCTCCTTCAGAATGGACTGGTTGGATCTCCTTGCAGTCCAAAGGACTCTCAAGAGTCTTCTCCAACACCACAGTTCAAAAGCATCAATTCTTCAGCGCTCAGCCTTCTTCACAGTCCAACTCTCACGTCCATACATGACCACAGGAAAAACCATAACCTTGACTAGAGGGACCTTAGTCGGCAAAGCAATGGCTCTGCTTTTGAATATACTAGGTTGGCCATAACTTTTCTTCCAAGGAGTAAGCATCTTTTAATGTCATGGCTGCAGTCACCATCTGCAGTGATTTTGGAGCCCCAAAAAATAAAGTCTGACACTGTTTCCATTGTTTCCTCTGTTTCCCCATGAAGTGATGGGACCAGATGACATGATCTTGGTTTTCTGAACATTGAGCTTTAAGCCAACTTTTTCACTATCCACTTTCACTTTCATCAAGAGGCTCTTTAGTTCCTCTTCACTTTCTGCCATAAGAGTGGTGTCATCTGCATATCTGAGGTTATTGATATTTCTCCCAGCAATCTTGATTCCAGCTTGTGTTTTTTCCAGTCCAGCGTTTCTCATGATGTACACTGCACATAAGTTAAATAAGCAAGGTGATAATATACAGCCTTGACGTACTCCTTTTCCTATTTGGAACCATTCTGTTGTTCCATGTCCAGTTCTAACTGTTGCTTCCTGACCTGCATACAGATTTCTGAAGAGGCAGGTTAAGTGGTCTGGTATTCCCATCTCTTTCAGAATTTTCCACAGTTTATTGTGATCCACACAGTCAAAGGCTTTGGCATAGTGGACACAGCAGAAATAGACGTTTATCTGGAACTCTCTTGCTTTTTCCATGATCCAGCGAATGCTGGCAATTTAATCTCTGGTTCCTCTGCCTTTTCTAAAACCAGCTTGAACATCAGGGAGTTCACGGTTCACGTATTGCTGAAGCCTGGCTTGGAAATTTTTCAGCATTACTTTACTAGCATGTGAGATGAGTGCAATTGTGCAGTAGTTTGAGCAGTCTTTTGCATTTCCTTTCTTTGGAATTGGAATGAAAACTGATCTTTTAAATGGTCAAACAAGAGATGGCAAGAGTGAACGTCGACATTCTAGGAATCAGCGAACTAAAATGGACTGGAATGGGTGAATTTAACTCAGATGACCATTATATCTACTACTGTGGGCAGGAATCCCTCAGAAGAAATGGAGTAGCCATCATGGTCAACAAAAGAGTCTGAAATGCAGTACTTGGATGCAATCTCAAAAACGACAGAATGACCTCTGTTCATTTTCAAGACAAACCATTCAATATCATGGTAATCCAAGTCTATCTCCCAACCAGTAACACTGAAGAAGCTGAAGTTGAATGGTTCTATGAAAACCTACAGGATCTTTTAGAACAGACACCCAAAAAAGGTGTCCTTTTCATTATAGGGGACTGGAATGCAAAAGTAGGAAATCAAGAAACACCTGGAGTAACAGGCAAATTTGGCCTTGGAATGCAGAATGAAGCAGGGCAAAGACTAATAGAGTTTTGTCAAGAAAATGCACTGGTCATAGCAAACATCCTCTTCCAACAACACAAGAGAAGACTCTACACATGGACATCACCAGATGGTCAACACTGAAATCAGATAGATTATATTCTTTGCAGCCAAAGATGGAGAAGCTCTATACAGTCAACAAAAACAAGACCAGAAGCTTACTGTGGCTCAAATCATGAACTCCTTATTACCAAATTCAGACTTAAATTGAAGAAAGTAGGGAAAACCGCTAGACCATTCAGGTATGACCTAAATCAAATCCCTTATGATTATACAGTGAAGTGAGAAATAGATTTAAGGGTCTAGATCTGATAGATAGAGTGCCTGATGAACTATGGACAGATGTTTGTGACATTGTTTAGGAGACAGGGATCAAGACCATCCCCATGGAAAAGAAATGCAAAAAAGCACAATGGCTGTCTGGGGAGGCCTTACAAATAGCTGTGAAAAGAAGAGAGGTGAAAAGCAAAGGAGAAAAGGAAAGATATAACCATCTGAATGCAGAGTTCCAAAGAAGAGCAAGAAGAGATAAGAAAGCCTTCCTCAGCGATCAATGCAAAGAAATAGAGAAAAAGAACAGAATGGGAAAGACCAGAGATCTCTTTAAGAAAATTAGAGACACCAAGGGAATATTTCATGCAAAGATGGGCTCGATAAAGGGCAGAAATGGTATGGACCTAACAGAAGCAGAAATATTAAGAAGAGGTGGCAAGAATACACAGAAGAACTGTACAAAAAAGATCTTCACAACCAAGATAATCATGATGATGTGACCACTCATCTAGAGCCAGACATCCTGGAATGTGAAGTCAAGTGGACCTTAGAAAGCATCACTATGAACAAAGCTAGTGGAGATGATGGAATTCCTATTGAGCTATTTCAAATCCTGAAAGATGATGCTGTGAAAGTGCTGCACTCAATATGCCAGCAAATTTGGAAAACTCAGCAGTGGCCACAGGACTGGAAAAGGTCAGTTTTCATTCCAATCCCAAAGAAAGGCAGTGCCAAAGAATACTCAAACTACCACACAATTGCACTCATCTCACATGCTAGTAAAGTAATGCTCAAAATTCTCCAAACCAGGCTTCAGCAATATGTGAACCGTGAACTTTCAGATGTTCAAGCTGGTTTTAGAAAAGGCAGAGGAACCAGAGATCAAATTGCCAACATCTGCTGGATCATGGAAAAAGCAAGAGAGTTCCAGAAAAATGTCTGTTTCTGCTGTGTTGACTATGCCAAAGCCTTTGACTGTGAGGATCACAATAAACTGTGGAAAATTCTGAAAGAGATGGGAATACCAGACCACTTAACCTGCCTCTTCAGAAACCTATATGCAGGTCAGGAAGCAACAGTTAGAACTGGACATGGAACAACAGACTGGTTCCAAACAGGAAAAGGAGTATGTCAGGGCTATATATTGTCACCCTGCTTATTTAACTTATATGCAGAGTACATCATGAGAAACACTGGACTGGAAGAAGCACAAGCTGGAATCAAGATTCCTGGGAGAAATATCAATAACCTCAGATATGCAGATGACACCACCCTTATGGCAGAAAGTGAAGAGGAACTAAAAAGCCTCTTGATGAAAGTGAAAGTGGAAAGTGAAAAAGTTGGCTTAAAGCTCAACGTTCAGAAAACGAAGATCATGGCATCTGGTCTCATCACTTCATGGGAAATAGATGGGGAAACAGTGTCAGACTTTATTTTTTGGGCTCCAAAATCACTGCAGATGGTGACTGCAGCCATGACATTAAAAGACGCTTACTCCTTGGAAGAAAAGTTATGACCAACCTAGACAGCATATTCAAAAGCAGAGACATTACTTTGCCGACTAAGGTCCATCTAGTCAAGGCTATGGTTTTTCCTGTATGGATGTGACAGTTGGACTGTGAAGAAGGCTGAGTGCTGAAGAATTAATGCTTTTGAACTGTGGTGTTGGAGAAGACTCTTGAGAGTCCTTTGGATTGCAATGAGATCCAACCAGTCCATTCTAAAGGAGATCAGTCCTGGGTGTTCTTTGGAAGGACTGATGCTAAAGCTGAAACTCCAGTACTTTGGCCACCTCATGCGAAGAGTTGACTCATTGGAAAATACTCTGATGCTGTGAGGCATTGGGGGCAGGAGGAGAAGGGGATGACAGAGGATGAGATGGCTGGATGGCATCACGGACTCGATGGATGTGAGCCTGAGTGAACTCCGGGAGTTGGTGATGGACAGGGAGGCCTGGCGTGCTGCAATTCATGGGGTCGCAAAGAGTCGGTCACGACTCAGCGACTGAACTGAACTGAACTGAAGCATCAGTGACCCCCATCAACTTAAAAATAGGGGGATGCTAAGATCTTGACAGTAAGCTGCATCTGTTGTACTTGTGGTCCTTTCATTCCAAAACTCACCTTCACAGGGATGGAATTCTTTGCCCAAGACTCTTCCTTTCCTACTTGAATTCTTCTGTTTTAGCCACATGCATTCCTAAAAAAAAAGTATACATGCATATTTTTATTGTAATTATTTTTAAGTTAAGATAGAGGCTGTGTTATATATAGTCTTTGAGACTCTTTTCATCTATAATAGCATGTCAATGTATTGCTATATTGTCACATATAGCTGCATCTACTTCTACTTTAAAACATCTGCTGCTGCTTTATTGACTATGCCAATGTCTTTGACTGTGTGGATCATGACAAACTGTGGAAAATGTTTCAAGAGATGGGAGTACCAGACCATGTTACCTGCCTCCTGAGAAATCTGTATTCAGGTCCAGAAGCAACAGTTAAAACCGGACATGGAACAACAGACTGGTTCCAAATCGGGAAACGAGTATGTCAAGGCTGTAGATTGTCACCCTGCTCATTTAATTTATATGCAGAATGCATTACGCAAAATGCCGGGATGGATGAAGCACAAGCTGGAATCAAGATTGCTGGAAGAAATATCAATAACTTCAGATATGAAGATGACACTACCCTTATGGCAGAAAGTGAAGAAGAACTAAAAAGCCTCTTGACGAAGGTGAAAGAGGAGAGTGAAAAGGCTAGCCAAAGATTCAACATTTACAAAACTAAGATCATGACATCCAATCCCATCACTTCATAGCAAATAGATGGGAAAATAATGGAACCAGTGAGAGAGTATTATTTGGGGCTCCAAAATTACTGCAGATGGTGACTGCAGCCATGAAATTAAAAGATGCTTGCTCCTTGAAAGAAAAGTTATCACCAACCTGGACAGTCTATTAAAAAGCAGAGACATTCATTTGCCAACAAAGGGCCATCTAGTCAAAGCTATGGTTTTACAGTAGTCATGTATGAATGTGAGAGTTGGACCATAAAGAAAGCTGAACGCCAAAGAATTGTTGCTTTTGAACTGTGGTGTTGGAGGAGACTATTGAGAGTCCCTTGGACTGCAAGGACATCCAACCAGTCCATCCTAAAGGAAATCAGTCCTGAATATTCATTGGAAGGACTGATGCTGAAGCTGAAACTCCAAATACTTTGGCCACCTGATGCAAAAGCTGACTCATTGGAAAAGACCTGATGCTGGGAAAGGTTGAAGGCAGGAGGAGAAGGGGACGACAGAGGATGAGATAGTTAGATGGCATCACCGACTCAATAGACATGAGTTTGAGTAAACTCCAGGAGTTGGTGATGGACAGGTAAGCCCAGCATGCTGCAGTCCACCGGGTCGCAAAGAGCCGGACACGACTGAGCAACTGAACTGAACTGAACTGAACTGATACGAAACCTTCACCCACGGTGATTGCCACATGGACTGTCTTACCAGAAACATAAAGAAGCTCTTCTGTGACACGTGTCTCCACACCACTCCCCCAGCAATTACTTGTAATTAATATTTAAAATGATCAAAGTTTTGGTTATTCTTAACTGACTTGGTGCAAAAGTGAAATCTCAGGGTGCTCTTAATTTCCATTGCCATGATCACCTGATCATAATCAAGTATTTATTGGATAGAATATGTGCATTTATCTTTTGACCATTTTTCTACTGAGTTAGGTTCTTAATGAATTTAAAGAGTTTTTTGTGTGTTGTTGACATGAGTCTACATATTTTAACTATAATTAATTTCAATGATGAAAAACACTGGCCTTTTAATAAAATACATTATGTCATTATCAGACCATCTGAGTATAATGAGAGTTAACTCATCAGACGAGCCTTTGGCGAGTACATGTCCTCAATTAGTGGATATAAATGACAATTTCCCTTTGGAGTATAGTTTAAAGTTTGCATATTTGTGTGTGTGTATTTACTTACATGGGCTCCCTAGGTGGCTTAGTGGTAAATAATCCAACTGCCAACGCAGGAGATGCAAGAGATGCAGGTTTGATCCCTGGGTTGGAAAGATCCCCTAGAGTAGTAAATGGCAACCAACTTTAGTACTCTTGTCTGGAAAATCCCATGGACAGGGTACAGTCCATGGAGTCACAAAGAGTAGGGCATGACTTAGCGACTAAGCACACTCACAACATGCATTTATATACACACACACCCACACATGAACAGACACATAGACACACATAAAACACTGCCTAAAATAAATGACAGTCAGGCTCACCTCTTCTGACCCCAGGCTCCCATCCTGGTGCCCCCTAGCAAGACCTTGCAGTCCCTTCCAAAGGTCCCTGTAACCAGTCTCTCCTCTCCCTGCATCCTGCATGCTGACCTCAGGCTCCTTTCCCAAAACATCAGTTTTTTAACTCTCAAAATGAGAACAATGCTTAAACCTCCTAACCCAGCCCCTCCATCCTACTTGACCTAAGCTATCTTCCTGGGCAAAGCTGCTTCTGCTGGCCCATGTGAATGAAGCCTAAGGGCCTCCAATGCAATCTCGTACTTGGCAGCTGTGTGACACACAGGAGGTCACTTAATTCAATGAAAGCTCAATTTCTTCTTCTGTTAAATAAGGACAAACACAGCACCTAACTCATGGGTTCACAGGGTCTACGTGGGGATGAAGCAAGGTGATCCTTTGTCAACATTTAGTACAATGTCTATATGGTAAACAACCACTAAACATGTGTTGTTGTTTATGTGCCTAGTATTGCTGGAATTATCATCTCATTATAGCGAAACTGTTCGTCTTGTTAATCCTCAAATACTGGTGGAGCGATTTTTCTTTTGTCTACACTCCCTTACACCTTTTCATAGGTGTCCTCTGCAGTTGTCTGTATGATGACATGGAATTCTATCATCTTCAGAGTTTCTAAGCACTTTGGTAACACTTCTTCCATTATGCCTCACAGTTTCTTGCACAAATATATTTTTCTCTATCATTCCTGTACTGCCTGAGAGAAAGACCAGAATACTAGTCATCTTTTTTCTTTCCAGTATCCAATTCCCAGGCCAAAACAAAATAGGTGCTCAAAAAGTGTTTGTTGAGCATTTCCTATCCTTCTTTTCTCTTCCTAAAACCCTTATTTTAAAAATTTATTTGTAGCCCTATAAAACCATCACCCACACTACCAGTCTAGTTGCTGCCCCTTCCAGATCCCCCTCCACAATACACTCTCTGAATCTGTCTTTCCCCACCTCTCCATTTCGTCAAACCACTCAAGGTACAGAGCCCTTGAGAGTCGGGTTTTTCTTCTGTCTGATTGTTTCTCTAGAAGGAATGCTCCCAGCCATCGTGTTTTCTTCCTTTAAAATTCTAGCGAGAGAAGCAAGTGGGACAGATAAGCCCTTGACACTCTGCTCAAGTCAGAGTTGAGGAGGGGGCTGTGGAAGGGAGAAGTAAAGCATAGGATCCCACCGTATCAGTTGAGTCAGTCAAAAAGTTCATTTGGATTTTTTTTAGAACATTTTATGAAAAACCCAAATGAACTTTCTGATCAACCTAACATAGACCTCTACTGTGGTTTGCAGCATTATCGCTCATCCAGATTACGCCCAGGGATAGACCCCACGCATAAATATAAACGATTCCACACGTCTAACTTTAATGTCTTTGAGGATTACTTCTCCCATCACTCTTTTCCTGGTCTGAGACAAGTCGTATAATGCGAAGTGTCAGGTTCTGTCCCGTGTCACTCACAATCACCATCACCAGATTATTCTGATTAATTCCATAAGATGGCACAGTCAATTCAATGAGCAATGCTTAGAGTCAAAGTCCAGGGTACAACTCAGAGCTGACATCCTTCTGCAGTATATGCTGAGATGTCATGGAGCTGAGATCCTTCAGCTGGGCTGAGAAGGGTGTTCCTCAGAATCTCAGCTACATGCTCTATTTACTCTCATGTGCCAAATGATATGTGTCACAGGGGAAAAATCAGACATCATATATCATCTATTTTTAAAAATCTATTATGTTAAGAGGAAAAAGAAGAGACAAGGTGATGTAAAAGAGGGTAGCTTTATGCAAATGAGGTCACGATTCTGTGCATAATTACTGGAGCTCATTACTCAGGAGTTTCAAGCTACCTCTGCTCTGTGACTGTGGGTGTCAGGATCCAGTGCAGGAAAGAGAAACTACTCCAGGTATTTGGAACAAAAGCACTAATATGAGGAATTGGGTGTTTAGCATTGAGCAGACCAGAGAGGGATAGAAGTAGGGGAACTGCCTTCCAAATCTCACACACTCAATATTTTATTATCATGTTATAACTTTCTGCATGGATCCAGTGCTAAGGTTAAGAACTATATCTGTTTTCTTTCTATTGTTTTTTCTCATCAGGCATATATGCATATGTATATGAAAATAAAAGTACAACACAGGTCTAAAATATTATGAGGAAATGTTATTTTGCTCCTTATGGTAAATACGGTTTGTCACGGTGCTGCAGTAAATAGAGGACAAAATTTAACATCAGCAGCTCTTTCCCGGGACCACAGGCTCATCGTTTCTACTCTCTGCCAACTCTCCCCACTTAGCAATAGTAGGAATACCTAGGGAGGTGGTAACAGCAAGCAAACATGCCATGAAGAGAGGTTAGCCAGCTAAGCCTTTCTTTCCTTTTGAAGAGACAAGACTCACAGTAGGCAATGTTCACACAGTCAAGATTGAGAAAAGCCAGGAGACTCATCTCTGTGGTGGAAAATAAATGTAAGGCTTTCCGAACTGTCCCGGAACTTTAGTCAGGAGGAAGAAAATCTAGTGTCCCGGCTCTTTCTGATACTGAGAAGTTTTGTAGACAGTTCAGCCGTTCCCCTGGGACAGAAGAGAAATGAGTTTCAGGTGCCATTCCCTTCTCACCCACAGGTAGTTGATCCTGAAAACTCCCCAGGCTGGGTGGGTTTATCAGAGAAGGGTCTGTCTAGGACCACTCTGCCCCAGACACAGACGTCAACACTCCAGACAACATCCCCCAAGTGGACAAGGGCATTCCAACCCCTGCTGCTGATGTTGCCTTCTTAGATGTTATGTCCAAGTGTAAAATTCATCCCTTTGAAAGGAAATGGAAGCCTCTAGCATAACTCCCTCCATCCAGACTGCTTAAAACAGATCATCTGGATTGCCCTGGAGAAGTGATCTACCTGGTGGGGTTCGTGGATGTTGGGGCTGGAGGAAGAAGCATCACACCAAGACTTATGAGGACACTGAAACAAAGGAGGTGGGAGTGAGCAGAGCTGAGAATTGAGGTCCACAGGAGAAGCTTAGCCACAAAAGAGTGGGGTCTTAATTTGGTGTTCAAACTGAGAGACCAAAGGCAGTTGTGAAGTCAGAGATTTCAATACTGGCAATACTTTTGAGCAATAATACAATTTACAAGAGAGGGGCTTGAACTCCATCAGGTCCCCTGGTCATAGGGCCCCATGCCCCTGTGGCAGCCTTTTTGTTGTAGTTTCTGAGTCACGAAGTCACACCTCACGCTTTGTGACCCCGTGGACTAGCACACACCAAGCTTCCTTGTCCTTCGCTCTCTCCTGGAGTTTGCTCAAATTCATGTCCATTGAGTCAGTGATGTCATTCAACCATCTCATCCTCGGGTGCCCCTTTCTCCCTTTGCCTTCCATCTTTCCCAGCATCAGAGTCACAGCCTGCAGGGCCCCAAGTATTGCTGCAGCTTTGGAATGAGCACTACAGGCCTCTGTTATGTTCTATTTTAGCTTCCCTGTCAATGCAAGAAATAAAAACCAGACATACACAAATGCAGAGGCAGTTAGTTTCTCTGGTGATGGTGTAGCCGTTGTTCCTTATCCTCACCATCATCCATTGACCTGAATAAGAAATTCAGGTTTTATCACAACTTTTCTTTCATCCTTTCTTCTCCCTCAGCTCCTACAACACCAAATTCGCTCCCAAGTCTCTCAACTCTAACTCCTTAACTTCTCTCAAATTGCATTCCTCTTCTCAAACACCGCTGTGACTGCCTGGGGTCAGGCACTCCTCATTCTAACCAGATTTACAGTAAACACATCTCCTACACTCTCAGCATGGATACTTACTCCCCTCCATCTAAATTCCACATTGAGCCACTGGTCATGTAACCTATAGATCTGGTCATTCTCCGAAACTGAAACTTCCCCATGGCTCCCTACTGCTCCTAAGATTTGCTTAAACTGCTGCTCTGGACCAAGTCTTCATCATGGGCTCCTAGGACCATTTCTTATCTCAGCTCTTATTATATGCCAACAGCATCCTTTGGTTGAGTCACATTAGCCAACTTGGAATTTCTCAATGGACCACGTGTCTCATGCATCAGAACTTGGGGGAAGTAGTTCCTGGAGCCTGAAATATCCCTCCAGCTCCTCACTCCTTTCTTGAGACTATTTATCCTGTCCTTCACATTGCCACTCAAGGGTTACCTCCTTCTGGAAGCAGTCCCAGAGTAGGATAGGGACCTGGATCCAAATAATTCCTCAACAACATGAAAGTACTTACTGCTTGAACAGTCATTATGGATCTTCTAGGTAAAAATAGACTCCTCTCCTTTTGGGGGCAGAAATGGTATCTCATTAATTTGTGAGTCCTCAGAATTTAATTCAGTGCCTGGCTCAACAAATGATTATTGAATGCATGAATGAATAGAGGAAGTAAAAGATGAATACATGAGTGAATAAGTAAGTAACTGGGAAAGGAATAAGTTAAAGTGAGGAGCAATGCAGCATAACCTTTTTGACCGAATCTGCAGTTGATTATCTGCTGCATATGAATACTGTAACCATGCTCTTCTAACTGTCTGCCTTTTCTCTGGGAAGATTCACCTACTTCCTTGGTTTCCTTTCTTCTATATATGTTTTCCTCTAATAGCTTCTGGGTAAAGAGGATAGAGATGCACCTGTTTTGACAGATAAGCAAAAGTTAAGTAAATTTCCCAAGAACTTACTAAAGTAGCAAGACTAGGACCATTTAAAAAAAAATGGGATATAGTGATTTATATGTTAGTTTCTGCTCTATAACGAAGTAAATCAGCTATATGTATACATATATCTTCTCCCTCTTGGACCTCCCTCCCAGCCTTGTACATATGTACCACAGCTTCCTTATCCATCCATCTGTCAGGGGACATTTAGGTTGCTTCCATGACCTGGTTATTGTACATAGTGCTGCAATGAACACTGGGGACTAAGATCTTAATCCCATTGTTTGGCCCCAAACTTTCCCCTTTCCTACAGTATGGCCGGGTGAGTCTGGATGTGCGGGTACCATGTGGGATAAGAGTGGGAATTAGCCTGGGGTAACTACTTTGACTACCCACCCCAAGTTCCCAGTTCTCTATTATTTCCATTTTACCCTACCTGAACTTCATTTCTACTTTTATGGTTTGAAAACACATATGAATCCTCTGAAAGGAAACAAACCATTCATCACATTAAAGATCACAATAGTTAATTCCGAGAAGCAGGCTTCTTAGATTATCATGCCTCTGTGGGATTTTTAGGAATTTGTCTATGTGAACTGGTTCCCAGGTAATACATGTAAAGCATTAAACAGTTGTATTACACCTGACCTTCTTTGCTGTTAAAAGGAAGCTGTGAGAATGACTGGATTTGAATCACCAGATTCAAAAGTCAAAACCCCAAAGCAAAAGGTCTACATAATAGTCTGTATGTACTATTGGTGTTCTTCACAGTCTTTGGGAAGCTTACCATATATCATGTCCAACAGATAAGGGATTTGCTGAACATTCTCAACTGTGTTCATGGAACTTGTCTTGAGATGTGCTTCAACTATGACAATGCTTTCACCTCTCTTCTAATATAGAATACTATAGTTTTCCCCTTAAAATGTTGTAACTATGCTTTTCCTAAGACAAATCATGCCAATAGATATTTTCACGTATTGCTGGTAGGTAAATAAGTGTATTCAACTCTTATGGAAAACAATTTGGAAATATGTTCCCTGGTGGCTCAGCAGTAAAGAATCTACCAGCCAGTGTAGGAGAATGTGGGTATAATCCCTGGGTTGGGAAGATCCTCTGGAGAAGAAAATGGCAACCCACTCCAATATTCTTGCCTGGTGGGCTATAGTCTATGCAGTTGCAAAGAGTTGGACATGACTTTGGGACTAAACAACAACATCAGGAACCTTAAAAATGCCCTCTTGGTACAATGATAGTACTTCTTTGACTTTATCTTGAGAAAATTACCCAAGAGATATAGAGAGAAAACCTTGATATCAAAGATAATCCTCTTGACTTTATTTATAAAAAGTATCAAAAATAATCAACCAAAGAGTCAACTACATGGTGATATTTATTTTGATGTTTATATAATGACATGAAACAGGGAACTAATAAGCTAAGTAAAAAGGGATACTAAATTATAGATAAGAGGTGATGACAACTGTGAAAAATAAATATGCACTGAGAAAGATTTAATTAAACTAAATCAAAATGTAGTAGTGTTTGGGTAGCACAATCAATTTTTCAACATTTTTATGTTTAATAGATTTTACACTATGACCATGCTTGTTTTCACAATTGAAAAAAAAAGAAATCTTTATTTTTTTAAAGAGCTTTTTCTTCTCAGTATTAGAGTCAAAAAAAAAAAAAAGATGGTAGAAATATAGGGATACTAGGGATATTCTTATAAATAAGAATCAAGAAAAAGTCTTTGAGATACATTTGGTTGGCCAAAAAGTTCATTTGTGGTTTTTCATAATCTCTCATGGAAAATCCCTAATGAACATTTTGTCCAGCTCAATATTTTGAAAGGGTTTCCCAGGTGGCTCAGTGGATAAAGAACCTGCCTGAAAGGCAGGAGACGCCAGAGACCTGGGTTCAATTCCTGGGTTGGAAAGATCCCCTGGAGGAGGGCATGGCAACCCACTCCAGTATTCTTGCCTGGAGAATCCCCATGGACAGAGGAGCCTGGCGGGCTACAATCACAGAGAGTCGGACACGACTGAGGCAACCTGGCATGCACATAGGCAATATTTCGAAAGGGACATTAAGGTAAGAAAGTTTAGTAGCATGTGAATATGGAGAGGTAGCCAGATGTTGGAAAGTCCTAGAAAGACTGCCAAGATACTCTTGACATGGCCAGGAAAGGGAGGAATCTAGACAGTGATCCCTCCCTACAGAAATCTTAAAGAGCAATTTACACTGACTTCTAAAATAGAGAGCCTGTGGTGCAGAATAAAGTTACAGAGAACAGGAGTATGTCTAACAAATAGATAATTAGGCTCTTCTAAGGAGAAGGAAGGTGTGATGTTCACAACTAGCGTTTAAAATAGTGATCTTTACGTCCCTGGGAGTGTCAGAGTCACAGGAGACTAGGTGATACCTTGGCAGCCGTATTAGACGGGTAAATATAGAGCAGGCCTCTAAAAGCTGTGATCCAATAAATGTGTGTTTCAGAAGACAATTCCCAAGTATGTCTAGTCTACCCTGGTGTGAAGTCAGAGCTGCAGGGTGTGTGAAAAGACCTGAATGTCAGCCCCACAGAGCCTTGGGACCCCAGACTCCAAGAGGTTGGAGATGCTGCTATTCAAGGGTGAGATCAGCCGTTTCACACAGCCAGTGCTTACCAGGCATGCTCGCAAGACAACAGTGACTAAGGCAGCAGTAATGCTGAAGTCATGCTGGCGCCCCGCTAGAAGGCAAGATGCCCCTTGGCCAGGCTGAAGGCTGGATGATAGCGGGGATATAGTAGATTTGGGATGGTTTATAAGTGCACCAGAAACCTCTCTGGCATGACTCAACAACACATCACTTTAAACGCCATTTGGCTGTAAATAATGTCACTGCTCACTTCTTATGCTATACAGTGGGTTCTTATTAGGTATCCATTTTATACATGTACATGTATATTATACATAGACCCTGATGTATATGTGTGTGTATACACATCATACATATATACATATGCGTATACATACATATACAAACATACACGTATATACATGCATACATATATACATGTATACAAATATGTAAATGCAGACCCTATACATATACATAGACCCTGATGCTGGGAAAGATTGAAGGCGGGAGGAGAAGGGAACGACAGGATGAGATGGTTGGATGGCATCACCAACTCAATGGACATGAGTTTGGTTAGCTCCAGGAATTGGTGATAGACAGGGAAGCCTGACATGCTATACAGTCCATGGGGTTGCAAAGAGTTGGACACAACTTAGTGACTGAACTGAACTGAGTATATGTATATGTTAATCCCAATCTCCAATTCCTTAATAAATACAAGGTTGCTGATTTTGTACGTAACCCAATTGTTATCAATATGTTTTATATATTGTTGTATGAAGACAGACTAGAATATTTCATGACTTTGAAAACTTCAGATGATATTAGGTGGAGAGAGATCACCAAGACATTGTTGGATAAGGATATTAAAAGGTTCTGGCCTTCCTGGGAAATATGAGTCAAAGTTAACCAGATGAAAATAACGATGTGTAAAGAACCAGTCTTATTTTTGAGTCAGTAAGCAACATGGCCAAGGATGAAAGAATCTAGTTCAGTGGGGAAACAGGGCTCACAGGTTAGAGATGAGCTCCCCTGGGCAGACACAATGATATGCCAATCCTTAGTGCCTGTGGCAGAGGGAATATTAACCCCAAGACATCACATTGGGCAAACCACACCTGGAGCTGGATTCTGCATTGGGACCCACATTTTAAAAAGAAATTTAAAACTTGAAGCATATCCAGCAGAGAAAACGGTGATGGTGAAGATCTTGGAAACCATTCCATATGAAGACAAAGTGAAGGAATAAGGAATGTTCCCTTTGGAAAACTCAAGATTTGGGAGTGGTGTTGGCACTGTTGTCAAACCTGTGAAATGCTCTAATAAAAAGAATCATTCAGTTCACTCTTTGCTGTTCCAGAGAGTAAAACAAAGGTCAAGGGGAAGAAAAAAACAAATAAGCTATATGAAAATTCTTGAGAGTCCCTTGGCCAGCAAGGAGGTCAAACCAGTCAATCCTAAAGGAAATCCACCCTGAATATTCATTGAAGGACTGATGCTGAAGCTGAAGCCCCAGTACTTTGGCCACCTGATGCCAAGAGCTGACTCACTGGGAAAAAAAAACCCTGGTGCTAGGAAAGACTGAAGGCAAAAGGCAAAGAGAGTGGCAGAGGATGAGATGGTTAGATAGAATCACCAGCTCAATGGACATGAATCTGGGCAAACTCCAGGAGGTAGTGTGGGACAGAGGAGCACAGATTGCTGCAGTTCATGGGTTGCAAGGAGTCAGACACGACTTAGTGACTGAACGGTAACACAGCGCCTCTAATAAGGGTGTTTGTCTGTTATTATCTCCAGCCCGCCTCCACATGGAGCCCACCTATATATGCCCAGTTCTAGTCTTAAGGACTAAGCTCTCTGCCACTCCTCTGGGCCTAGGTCATTGTGGCCCTTCCCAGAATAACCTCCCTTATTTTTCTACCTGATAACTTCTATTTATTATTGTGGACTCTGTTATCTTCTCCTCTGTGGAATCTTGGTTCTAACATCTCCTGTAATGCAAAGACTTGGCCATCTGGGCCCCATGTACTTCTCAGTCCCTTGTGTTCTCCATGAGTCTTCCCCGGTGGCTCAGATGGTAAGGCATCTGCCCGCAATGCGGGAGACCCGGGTTCGATCCCTGGGTTGAGAAGATCTCCTGGAGAAGGAAACGGCAACCCACTCCAGCACTCTTGCCTGGAGAATCCCACGGACGGAGGAGCCTGGTGGGCTACACCCCATGGGGTTGCAAAGAGTCGGACATGACTGAGCGACTTCACTTTCACTTTCACTTTGTGTTCTCCATCAGAGCAACCTCACTGGTGGATTAACACTATACATCTCTGCTCATTCACTGGGCTACGAGTAGGTGTTACTGATTTTTTATCTCCAGCAACAGTCTTCTGCTCACTATTCTGTAATAACCTAAGTGGGAAAAGAATTTGAAAAAGAATTGATGCATTTTTAGGTATAACTGAATCACTTTGCTGTATACCAGAAACTAACACAATATTGTTAATCAACTATACTTCAATAAAAATTAAAAGAAATGCAAGAAATGCAAGGAAGAAATGCAAGAGAAAAAGAGTTAGTCTAGGATCCAAAACTAATTTACTTACACTTTCCAGGTGTGAACTAAATCAGGAATGAGACCCAAACTAGAAGCTTCACTCTTACAAAAGGTTTTTAAGGCATGACTGATGGAATGCTTTTACAAAAAAATAGATCTGGAGATGAGAAGTCAGTCTAATGCACTGCCGTGAACTCTGTCTATATGAAAACCACATGGTAAATTGGCAGTGAACTCTTGGTAGGCTATCCAAAGAGAAAGAATAGAAGTGTGTTCCTTAGAGTTTAGCAGTGGCCCCAATAGCAGAAGAAACATAATCGTGATCATTCTTTTTCTTTAATTATTTTATTTGATTGCTGGTATTTCTAAGATAAACTAGGAACTTTGTACTTAGAGTTGATTTGTCCTGGACCAGTAGTATTTCATCATATATAAAAACAATATTATGAAAGCTGAAATTATCCTAATCAGGTACATAAAATGAAGACATTAAAGTTGAGAACTGAACTGTATCATGTTTCGCTGGGAATGTGTAATGACAAATAATACTTTATCATGAAAGTAGTTATGTATTACTTATTTTTTTAAAAGTAGTCATGGAATAACAAAACTGAGGTATCGTTAAACATAATATGTTGTGGTTTTGCAAATCTCCAGACTTGGAGTTATTTGCCAATTGCCCTATCCTGCAAGGCCATAAGACAGCAGAATACAAATGGAATTACACTTGCATCCCAACAGAACATACTTAAAAAATAGTCATATTTCTCCAAAGATACACAAAGGGCCAGCGAGCACATGAAAATATACTCAACATCATTAGTGATTAGGATAATAAAAATCAAAACCTCAATTAAATATCACTTTGCACCCCATTAGGATGCCTATAATCAAAGACAGATTGACAATTGTTGGCAAGGATGTGGAGAAACTAGAACTCTCACACACTCCTGGGCTTCCCTGGTACCTCAGTCAGTGAAGAATCCGCCTGCAAAGCAGGAGACCCTGGTTTGATTCCTAGGTCAGGAAGATCCACTGGAGAAGAGAAAGGCTACCCACTCCAGTATTCCTGGCCTTCCCCAGTGGCTGAGATGGTAAAGAATCTACCTACAATGCAGGAGACCTGGTTTCGTTCCTTGAGTTGGGAAGATACCCTGGAGAAGGGAATGGCTATCCACTCCAGTATTCTGGCCTGGAGAATTCCATGGACTGTATAGTCGATGGGGTCACAAAGAGTCGGACAGGACCAAGTGACTTTCACTTTCACACACTCCTGGTGGGAACGTCATGGTGTTGTATCCTGCTTTAGGAGACAGTCCAGCAGTTCCTCAAGTGATTACACAGAGAGCTACCATTTAAGCCACAAATTCCACCCCTAGGTATATACCCAAGAGAAATGAAAATGTAAGTCACAAAATCCTTGTATACCAGTGTTTGTAGCAGCTTTGTTTATGATAGCTCAAAGATGGAAAGAATCCAACTGACCATCAATTGAAAAATGGATAAACAAAATGTGGTCTGTCCATATGATGAAATATTATTGTCATAAAAATAAAAGAAGTATTGGTGCATCTATAATATGAATGAACATTGAAAATATTATGCTCAGTGGAGGAAGCCAGTCACAAAAGACCACATATTATATGATTCCATTTATATGAAATTTCCAGAATAGGCGGATTAAAAAGGACAGAAAGTAAATCAGTGGTTAGCTTGAGGAATGGAATGACATGGGGAGAGATAACTAAAGGGAAAGAGTTTCTTTCAGGTTTAATGAAAATGTTCTAATATTGGTTTGGGTGATGGTTCCACAACTGTGAACATACTAGAGATCATTGAACTGTATACTTTAAATGGGTGAATTATACAGTGTGTGAATATGTCATAATAAAAGTATAACAAAAAGATCATCAGTAAGCTACAGCAAGAATAAACTTAAGAAGGTATTTTTCAAGTATTACAACCTGTGGATTTTTAGAAGATAAGATATAGGAGAGATGTGAAGGCCCTAAACAACTTTTCTGAAAGTATAATCTTAACATCTAAGAAACTGGGCGAGGGTTTCCACTGGAAAATGTCCAGCTCATCTATTTCCTTACATCTGTCTTTTAGGAAAAGAAATGCTTTCTCAGTTGAGAGAATAATGATTAGTCATCAACAATGTTTTGGTGGCTACTCCTGTGGTATAAAGAGGATGAATGGCCCTTAGTTTTTTCAAAGTCCGGCGTAGATGAAAACTCCCCCAGACTACACTCCTGAATTTTTCCGATTTTGTCATTCATCTTTGAAGAATACTTCTTTGAAGTAGCAGTGTCACTATAAAAGACTATGCTTTGATTGATACTGTTAAGGCAGACCCATAATTCACTTAAAGTATCAATTATCATTAATATCTAGGATTCTTTCCTGTGGTTCTTAGAATCTGTGTCCCTGCTGTTTCCCCACCTAATCCCCCTGAGCTGAGAATATAAGACTATCAGAGCTGCCTCTCCACCTTCAAGGTGGCCTCTATTCTTGGCAGTGGCTACATGGGGTAGCTCTCAGTTCATTTCATGCATTTACTTGTTTAATCCCCCAAAGAACCCATCCTCTCCAGAGAAGAAACACACACACACTTTAGTATGTTTCAGAGCATCATTCTCTCCTCAGCTTCTCAGAATAGATACCTGCACATAGCCTGGTGTATCCGACACCTGTCTGTCATCTTTCATCCTAAGAAAAATGTTTTAAGTGCACACCAGGTTGTAGAATGAAACAAGTTTTAGATCTAACTCCCTTTTCATTACCAACAAGAAATCTTATCTAAGGTTCTCGATAAACAAGGAGGCATGAGAGCTTTAGAGATGAATAAAGTTTGCAGAAAGTGAATAACTTCAAAGACCCAGATGGTAGGTTCCTCCACCCCTACTCACATCCCTTGTTGACTGAGCTGACGGAGCCTACAAATGTATAGGTGGCCTTCCCAGGTGACTCAGTGGTAGCCAGTGCAGGAGATGCAAGAGATGTGGGTCTAATCCCTGGGTCAGGAAGATCCCCTGGAGGAGAAAATGGCAACTCACTTAAGTATTCTTGCCTAAAAAATTCCATGAACAGAGAAGCATGGCAGGCTACAGTCCATGGGGTTGCAAAGAGCTGAACATGACCGAGCACACACACATACTCACAGTCTGTACGTAAATAAAGAAAATCATGGTAGCAAGTCCGGGATCATGGATTATGCTTATTCTTTTGGCATAAAGATTACTCATATATGAATTTTAAATAGGATACTGTATCTTGATGATAATACCATAATAAGAAAATACTGGGTTTTTTCCTGAATCTCTAGCCTAAACCAATACAGTATTGTAAAGTAAAAAAATTAAAAAATTAAAAAAAAAAAAAACAAGGACTGTGAGAAAAAAGAGAGAAAGAATGTGCGAATATCTAACAACTTTACTAAAATTCAAACATATTTGCTTATGTATGTACACCAATCGTTGAACTCAAAGAAAATCCTGCTTAAACATATTATTAAAATGGCCACTTAACCAGATACACAGGTTGTAAATGAGTTCCTTATTCTCCCCTGTTGAGAACGTTAGCAAACATCCCATTGTTAGGATGGTCTGGGTGGATTAAAACATACCACAATCTGTTTAGCATTACTAGCTAGTCTAATTCTAGTCTTTAAATTTCCAAGAGGTCAGCCATTATTTAGGACTCTGACACACACAAGAGTACATAGTATCAATTTAAGCAGAGATCATTTCAAAGACTAAATCAACTGCAGAATTTGTTAGTTGGACTTTGCATAATTGGCCAAATACTGACAGGATTTGGCCAGTTATGCAAAATTCCTAAACTTTGTCTATTTCTATATCAGATTTCAGCTTTCCTGGGTACAACTGTTTGTACACTGATTTTTTTTTTTTAATAACTATTGTTAATGATGCTAAAAGGGTTTTGCTGTTTCAAACTTTGCCCACAAACCTAGCAGGCAAAATCTTCCATAAATGTATTCTAAGCTCTTGGCAAACTTTCCCCAGGAGCAAATATTAACTCCAGATAGTGTTTATTAGCTTTTTTTAAAATAATCACTGTAATAGTGGCATGTAATTGCTAGAGGTAAATGCTTATCTAGGCCACAGATTAATCAAGTTTGAGCTCCTTAATAGAACCCAGTCAGAAATAATTTATTTCTCGCACAGTTTACATTTTGAAATAACCACCTGATTTTCCTCTGATTTTGCTTTGCACTCCAACAGTGAATTCATGGCTACGCATTGCATCCTGCTTGTGCTGTCAACAGAGAAATGTGGAGAAGTGGATTCTGTGTTGTATATCACAGATAAAGCTGTGGGAGATGGCTTCATTCAGCTTCTCACCCTGCATCTCTGAGAGTGCCTGTGGGCATGCATGCTCAGTGACTCGATCGTTTCTGACTCTTTTGTGACCCCGTAGAGTAGCCCACCAGGCTTGTCTGTGCATAGGATTCTCCAAGCAGAAATTCTGGAACGAATGGCCGTTTCTTCCTCCAGGGAATCTTCCTGACCCAGGGATCAAACCCACATCTCCTGCACTGGCAAGCGGATTCTTTACCATTGAACTACCTGGAGAACCCACCCTACATCCCCAGGACTGAGTAAAAGAGTTTCCCAATGTAAACAGTGCTACGTCTCTGCGTTATTGAAGTATTATAGCTACCTCCCTGAATATTAGGAAGTCCGTCTTGCTATGAGGTAACTGCTATCCACAAGGCAATCCTGTTAGAAATACCATGTGTGGGTTTATGTGTGGACATGTTTGCAGTTCCTACGGGTAAATACCAAGGAGCATAACAGCTGGATCATATGGTAAGAGTACATTTTGCTTTGCAGAAAAGAACCAACCAAACTGTCCTTCAAAGTGGCTATACCACTTGCATTCCTGCCAGTAATGAGTGAGGGTTCCCGCTGCTCTACATCCTCACCAGTGTTTAGCATTGTCAGTGTTCCAGATTGGGGCCATTTTAACAGTCATGTGGTGGTATCTCACTGCTGGTTTAATTTGCATTTCCTGATGACCTTTGCTGTGGAGCATCTTTCCACATGCTTATTTGCCATCTGTGTATCTTCTTTGGCAAGGTGTTTGTTAAAAATCTTTGGCCCACTTTAAAATCACATTGTTTGATATTATATTGTTGAGTTTTAAGAATTCTTTGTATATTTTGGATAACAGTCCTCTATCAGATATGTCTTTGCAAATATTTTCTCATCACCAGCCCGTTGTGGTTTTTTTTCTGATCCTCTTCATCTTGTCTTCCATAGAGGAGAGGTTTTTTATTTTAATGCAATCCAGCTTGTCTTCCATAGAAGAGAGGTTTTTATTTTAAGGCAATCCAGTTATTTCTTTCAAGGATTGTGCCTTTGGTGTTGTATCTAAAGAGGCATCACCATACCTAAAGACCATCTAGGTTGTCATCTATGTTATCTTCTAGGATGTTTCTAGTTTTGCATTTAATGTTTAGATTCATGATCCGTTTTGAGTTAACATTTGTGCCGAGCATAAGGTCTTCATCTAGACCCATTTTTATCTTGCATGTGAGGAGTTCCATTTTTCCAGCACCATTTATCGAAAGAGACTATCGAGGCCCTGTTGTTTTTCTTTGCTCCATTGTCAAAGTTCATTTGACGACTTGTATTTATGTGAGTCTCTTTCTCGACTCTCTCTTCTGTTCCATTGATCTACTTTATTCTTTTTCTGATAACAACTTGTCCTGATTACTGTAGCTTCCCGGTAATTCTTGAAATTAGTGGTATTAGTCCTCCAGCTTCTTTCTTCTTCAATATCATGTTGACTATTCTGGGCCTTTTACCTTTACATATAATCTTAAATTCATGTTGATCTCCACAAAATAACATGCTGGGACTTTTACTGGAATTGCACTGAATCTATAGATCAAATTGGGAAAAGCTGACATCTTGACCATATTGAGTCTTCTTCCTAGTGAACAAGGACTATCTCTTCATTTATTTAGCTCTTCATCAGAATTTTTTAGTTTTCCTCATAGAGTTCTTATACATATTTTTTAGATTTATACCTAATCACTTTAGTTCTGAGGGTGCTAATGGAAATAGTATTATGTTTCATTTAATTTAAATTTAATTTCAAAGTCCATGTTCATTGTTAGTCAGGTACAAGTCTGTAGCTTTAGCATAAACAGTGAATACATCTATGTGTTGAGTTGCATGTTGAAGCATTCCAACTATCAATAATTAAATCAAGTATGCTATAAGAAGACTGAGTTATTCTTCTCATCTCTTTATAGAAAATATTATAAATTATTGTCCAATGTAGAAACACTTCAGAGAATATGCAGCCAAAATGTAGGAATTAAAATATTGCAGAGATGTGTCAAGCAGTTAATTAGTGAAAATATTATGCTTTTTAAGATTTTGTGACACTTTTCAGATTCCAAAAATTTGCTTTCTCATTCTAAATAAATACTCCCTTTCATTTTGCATCTATAATTTTTATTCTCTTTCTTAAAGAGAGCCTGAAAAATTTGGACATGCTTCAGGCCCCAAAACCTGGACCTGCCCTTGGCCTCCCTGATTCCACCTACGAAGGTTTTACTGTCATCTAAACTGAAAAGAAACTAATGAAGCTGAATGTACAACTGTGCAAAGAATTACTATCTTTTGTTCAGATTTTTCAGCAATTCATTTTCTAGATGGTTCTGCTATCATCTTTAATGTCAGGATTGAGTCAGAGTAGATAATGTAATAAAATACTCTGCAGCCACAGCCAATGGAAGCAGGGTCTGGGCGCCACGTTACTGCCTCTCATGAGCCTCACTAAGGCATTGGTGAGTCTAGGGGAGGGACAGAGCGGCGGCCAAGCCTCAGGATCTACCTGGTAATACTGGTACGCATACTCTGATCACTTCTCATCTAAGCAGGAACAAAGAAGCCCCTTGCATGGCTTCAGCTTATACATGAGGGGAGGCCATGTTTTAACCCCATTCTATGACTGCTTGATCTTCTTCACCTGCAATTTGAGATGCTGGCCTTCTCTGGGGCACTCTGGTCAGCTGGGCCAAGTAGGAGCTGGCGAAGAGCAGAAAGGGCTGTTCCCAGGCCTGCACCCCACTGCCCTAACTCTGCTGTCATATAGATCCTGCTTTCATTAGGATTCTCCTGAGAAATAGAACCAACAGAATGTGTGTGTGTGTCTGTGTGCGTGTGTGTGTGTGTGTTTATACATATAGAGGAAAAAGAGAGAGAAGAGAAAGTGCTTTATATAAGGAATTATGGAGGCTGAGAAGCCCCAAATTTGCATTCGACAAGCTGGAGACCCAGGAGGGTGGTGATGTAATTCCATTCCAATCTGAGTCTGAAGGTCTGAGAACCAGGAGAGCTGATGGTATAGTTCCAGTCGGAAAACTCCAGCAGGCCAGATACCCAAGAAGGGCCAATGCTTCAGTTCAAGTCCAAAGGTCAGAGGAAACAAGGTGCCAGGTCAGCACAGTAAGACAGGAGGCGTCCCTCTTACTCAGTCATTCTGTTCTCCTCAGAGTCTTCAGCTGGTGAATGAGCCCCACCCCACACCCATTTACTTACTTGCAGGGCAATCTGCTTTTTCAGTCTACTGATTAAAATACTCATCTCATCCAGAATCACCCCCACAAAACCCCTAGAATAATGTTTGCTCAGGTGCCTGGGCACTTCATAGCCCAGTCAAGTTGATATTAAATTAACCAAACCAAACACTGAAGCAGCATGAAACCTAACACCCATTGTCTGATGCTCAGAATGAGTTCTCCCTTCTCCACCATCGCTTCCACCTCCAGATCGACCTCTAGATATGGCACTGCTCTATTTATCCACACAATCAGAAACCATCCACAGAGCTCTGGAAAGATGCTCAAATCCTGTTTTCCTCATGTCACTTGGAAGAGCTTGCATTTCTCTCCTTGAACAGAACAGAGCCTGTCCTAGTCAGCACGGGCTGCCATAAGACTATCACAGACTGAAGGTTTAAAGGGGTGCTTAAACTACAGAACGTCTAATTCTGAAGGTTTTAGAGGTTGGAAGTCCAAGATCCAGGTACCAGCATGATCAGGCTCTGGCCCCATCCTTCTTTGCTTGAGGAAGATCACCTTGTTGCTGTGTCTTCTTCACCTGTGGAGAGAGAAAGAGCAAGCTTGCTAGTAAGGGCACTGATCCTGTCATGGGGGCCCCATCCAAAGGCTCCACCTTCAAATCACATCACACTGGGGGTTAGGGCTTCATCATATTAATTTGGAAGAGGACAGTTCACTCCACACCAGAACCCATGGAGGATTTAAGCTGAAAAATGGGCATGAACAGGCTGTTTCATAACAGTCACTCTGATGTCACTGGGGACACATTTTGGAGAGAAACTCTGGGGGCAAGGGGCTCAGGATGGGGAGTTGAGGAGTTGGAGGGGGATCACAGAGATATTTAGATATTTAAAGTATTCCACGGAATTTAACAGGATGCAAATTAAGAGTTTGTATGGTTTTGGGGGTTTGTTTGGTTTTTCTTTTCCAGTTTCACAGAGTGGTCAATTAACCCAAAGTACAGATCCTGATTCAGTAGAATGGGCTGGAGCCTGAGAGTCTTATGACAAACTTCTAGATGGTGTCAAGATGCTGATATACAAACTCACTACTTTGAGCAGCAAAGACAAGGGAGGTGGGGGAGAACCCAACCAGAATGTCTTCAGGGAGCCTGTGTGCTCCATGTGGTTGTAACATACCTAATTGTGCTGTGTGTCATGGAACAAGATGTGAACTTTCATTGAGCCTTGGCTCCTAAATTTGCATGGTTGCTTATCAATCTATAGCAAACACCTCCTTCAACAACACAAGAGAAGACTCTACACATGGACATCACCAGATGGTCAACACTGAAATCAGATTGATTATATTCTTTGCAGCCAAAGGTGGAGAAGCTCTATACAGTCAACAAAAACAAGACCAGGAGCTGACTGTGGCTCAGATCATGAACTCCTTATTGCCAAATTCAGACTTAAACTGAAGAAAGTAGGGAAAACTGCTAGACCATTCAGGTATGACCTAAATCAAATCCCTTATGATTATACAGTGGAAGTGAGAAATAGATTTAAGGGCCTAGATCTGATAGATAGAGTGCCTGAATAATTATGGAATGAGGTTCGTGACATTGTATAAGAGACAGGGATCAAGACCATCCCAATGGAAAAGAGATGCAAAAAAAGCAAAATGGTTATCTGAGGAGGCCTTACAAATAGCTGTGAAAAGAAGAGAGGTGAAAAACAAAGGAGAAAAGGAAAGATATAAGCATCTGAATACAGAGTTCCAAAGAATAGCAAGGAGACATAAGAAAGCCTTCCTCAACAATCAATGCAAAGAAATAGAGGAAAACAACAGAATGGAAAAGAACAGAGATCTCGTCAAGAAAATCAGAGATACCAAGGGAACATTTCATGCAAAGATGGGCTCGATAAAGGGCAGAAATGGTATGGACCTAACAGAAGCAGAAGATATTAAGAAGAGGTGGCAAGAATACACAGAAGAACTGTACAAAAAAGATCTTCATGACCCAGATATTCACAATGATGTGATCACTCATCTAGAGCCAGACATCCTGGAATGTGAAGTCAAGTGGGCCTTAGAAAGCATCACTATGAACAAAGCTAGTGGAGGTGATGGAATTCCAGTTGAGCTATTTCAAATCCTGAAAGATGATGCTGTGAAAGTGCTGCACTCAATATGCCAGCAAATCTGGAAAACTCAGCGGTGGTGACAGGACTGGAAAAGGTCAGTTTTCATTCCAACCCCAAAGAAAGGCAATGCCAAAGAATGCTCAAACTACCACACAATTGCACTCGTCTCGCACCTGGTGGGCTGCCGTCCTTTGGGTCACTAAGAGTCAGACAAGACTGGGCAACTTCACTTTCAATTTTCACTTTCATGCTTTGGAGAAGGAAATGGCAACCCACTCCAGTGTTCTTGCCTGGAGAATCCCAGGGACAGGGGAGCCTGGTGGGCTGCTGTCTATGGAGTTGCACAGAGTCGGACACAACTGAAGCAACTCAGCAGCAGCAGCACACACTAGTAAAGTAATGCCCAAAAACTCCAAGGCAGGCTTCAGCAATACGTGAACCGTAAACTTCCAGAATTTCAAGCTGGATTTAGAAAAGGCAGAGGAACCAGAGATGAAATTGCTAACATCGGTTGGATCATTGAAAAAGCAAGAGAGTTCCAGAAACATCTATTTCTGCTTTATTGACTATGCCAAAGTTTTGGCTGTGTCGATCACAATAAACTGTGGAAAATTCTGAAAGAGATGGGAATACCAGACCACCTGACCTGCCTCTTGAGAAATCTGTATGCAGGTCAGGAAACAAAGTTAGAAAGGGACATGGACAAAAGTTCAGTTCAGTTCAGTCGCTCAGTCATGTCCAACTCTTTGTGACCCCATGAATCGCAGCACGCCAGGCCTCCCTGTCCATCACCAACTCCCGGAGTTCACTCAGACTCACGTCCATCGAGTCAGTGATGCCATCTAGCCATCTCATCCTCTGTCGTCCCCTTCTCCTCCTGCCCCCAATCCCTCCCAGCATCAGAGTCTTTTCCAATGAGTCAACTCTTCGCATGAGGTGCCCAAAGTACTGGAGTTTCAGCTTTAGCATCATTCCTTCCAAAGAAATCCCAGGGTTGATCGCCTTCAGAATGGACTGGTTGAATCTCTTTGCAGTCCAAGGGACTCTCAAGAGTCTTCTCCAACACCACAGTTCAAAAGCATTAATTCTTCAGCACTCAGCCTTCTTCACAGTCCAATTCTCACATCCATACATGACCACTGGAAAAACTATAGCCTTGACTAGATGGACCTTAGTCGGTAAAGTAATGTCTCTGCTTTTGAATATGCTGTCTAGGTTGGTCATAACTTTTCTTCCAAGGAGTAAGTGTCTTTTAATTTCATGGCTGCAATCACCATCTGCAGTGATTTTGGAGCCGCAAAAAATAAAGTCTGACACTGTTTCCACTATTTCCCCATCTATTTCCCATGAAGTGATGGGACCAGATGCCATGATCTTTGTTTTCTGAATGCTGAGCTTTAAGCCAACTTTTTCACTCTCCACTTTCACTTTCATCAAGAAGCTCTTTAGTTCCTCTTCACTTTCTGCCATAAGGGTGGTGTCATCTGCATATCTGGGGTTACTGATATTTCTCCCAGAAATTTTGATTACAGTTTGTGCTTCTTCCAGTCCAGCGTTTCTCCTGATGTACTCTGCATAGAAGTTAAATAAGCAGCGTGACAATTTTCAGGCTTGACATACTCCTTTACCTATTTGAAACCAGGTGTTGTTTCATGCCCAGTTCTAACTGTTGCTTCCTGACCTGCATACATATTTCTCAAGAGGCAGGTCAGGTGGTCTGGTATTCCTATCTCTTTCAGAATTTTCCACAGTTTATTGTGATCCACACAGTCAAAGGCTTTGGCATAGTCAATAAAGCAAAAATAGGTGTTTTTCTGGAACTCTCTTGCTTTTTCCATGATCCAGCAGATGTTGGCAATTTGATCTCTGGTTCCTCTGCCTTTTCTAAAACCAGCTTGAACATCTGGAAGTTCACGGTTCACGTATTGCTGAAGCCTGGCTTGGAGAATTTGAGCATTACTTCAGTAGCATATGAGATGAGTGCAATTGGGTGGTAGTTTGAGCATTCTTTGGCATTGCTTTTCTTTTGGATTGGAATGAAAACTGACCTTTTCCAGTCCTGTCGCCACCGCTGAGTTTTCCAGATTTGCTGGCATATTGAGTGCAGCACTTTCACAGCATCATCTTTCAGGATTTGAAATAGCTCAACTGGAATTCCATCACCTTCACTAGCTTTGTTCATAGTGATGCTTTCTAAGGCCCACTTGACTTCACATTCCAGGATGTCTAGCTCTAGATGAGTGATCACATCATTGTGAATATCTGGGTCGTGAAGATCTTTTTTGTACTGTTCTTCTGTGTATTCTTGCACATTCTGTGTATTCTTCTTAATATCTTCTGCTTCTCTTCGGTCCATACCATTTCTGTCCTTTATCGAGCCCATCTTTGCATGAAATGTTCCCTTGGTATCTCTAATTTTCTTGACGAGATCTCTGTTCTTTTCCATTCTGTTGTTTTCCTCTATTTCTTTGCATTGATTGCTGAAGAAGGCTTTCTTATCTCTTCTTGCAATTCTTTGGAACTCTGTTTTCAGATGGTTATGTCTTTCCTTTTCTCCTTTGTTTTTCACCTCTCTTCTTTTCACAGCTATTTGTAAGGCCTCCCCAGACAGCCATTTTGCTTTTTTGCATCTCTATTCCATGGGGATGGTCTTGATCCCTGTCTCTTGTACAATGTCACGAACCTCATTCCATAGTTCATCAGGCACTCTATCTAACAGATCTAGGCCCTTAAATCTATTTCTCACTTCCACTGTATAATCATAAGGGATTTGATTTAGGTCATACAAGATTGTCAGGAAAAAAATTAATAACCTCATATATGCAGATGACACCATCCTTATGGCAGAAAGTGAAGAGGAACTAAAAAGCCTCTTGATGAAAGTGAAAGAGGAGAGTGAGAAAGTTGGCTTAAAGCTCAACATTCAGAAAATGAAGATCATGGCATCTGGTTCCATCACTTCATGGGAAATAGATTAGATGGGGAAACAGTGTAAACAGTGTCAGACTTTATTTTTGGGGGCTCCAAAATCACTGCAGATGGTGACTGCAGCCATGAAATTAAAAGACACTTACTCCTTGGAAGAAAAGTTATGACCAACCTAGACAGCATATTCAAAAGCAGAGACATTCTTTGCCGACTAAGGTCCGACTAGTCAAGGCTATGATTTTTCCAGTAGTCATGTATGGATGTGAGAGTTAGACTGTGAAGAAGGCTGAGCACTGACGAATTGATGCTTTTGAACTGTGGTGTTGGAGAAGACTCTTGAGAGTCCCTTGGACTGCAAAGAGATTCAACCAGTCCATTCTGAAGGCGATCAACCCTGGGATTTCTTTGGAAGGAATGATGCTAAAGCTGAAACTCCAGTACTTTGGGCACCTCATGCGAAGAGTTGACTCATTGGGAAAGACTCTGATGCTGGGAGGGATTGGGGGCAGAAGGAGAAGGGGACGACAGAGGATGAGATGGCTGGATGGCATCACTGACTCGATGGACATGAATCTGAGTGAACTCCGGGAGCTGGTGATGGACAGGGAGGCCTGGCGTGCTGCGATTCATGGAGTCGCAAAGAGTCAGACACAACTGAGCGACTGAACTGAAATGAACTGAACTGAATGGTCTAGTGACTTTCCCTACTTTCTTCAGTTTAAGTCTGAATTTGGCAATAAGGAGTTCATGATCTGAGCCACAGTCAGCTCTTGGTCTTGTTTTTGTTGACTGTATAGAGCTTCTCCATCTTTGGCTGCAAAGAATATAATCTATCTGATTTCAGTGTTGACCATCTGGTGATGTCCATGTGTAGAGTCTTCTCTTGTGTTGTTGGAAGAGGGTGTTTGCTATGACCAGTGCATTTTCTTGGCAAAACTCTATTAGTCTTTGCCCTGCTTCATTCCACAAACAACAGACTGGTTCCAAATAGGAAAAGGAGTATGTCAGGACTATATATTGTCACCTTGCTTATTTAACTTATATGCAGAGTACATCATGAGAAACGCTGGGCTGGAAGAAGCACAAGCTGGAATCAAGATTGCTGGAAGAAATATCAATCATCTCAGATATGCAGATGACCCCACCCTTATGACAGAAAGTGAAAATGAACTTAAAAAGCCTCTTGATGAAAGTGAAAGTGGAGAGTGAAAAAGTTGGCTTAAAGCTCAACATTCAGAAAATGAAGATCATGGCATCTGGTCCCATCACCTCATGGCAAATAGATGGGGAAACAGTGGAAACAGTGTCAGACTTTAATTTCTTGGGCTCCAAAATCACTGCAGATGGTTATTGCAGCCATGAAATTAAAAGACGCTTACTCCTTAGAAGGAAAGTTATGACCAACCTAGACAGCATATTAAAAAGCAGAGACATTACTTTGCCAACAAAGGTCTGTCTAGTCAAGGCTATGGTTTTTCCAGTGGTCATGTATGGATGTGAGTTGGACTGTGAAGAAAGCTGGGTAACGAAAAATTGATGCTCTTGAACTGTGGTGTTGGAGAAGACTCTTGAGAGTCCCTTGGACTGCAGGGAGATCCAATCAGTCCATCCTAAAAGAGATCAGTCCTGGGTGTTCATTGGAAGGACTGATGCTGAAGCTGAAACTCCAATACTCTGGCCACCTCATGGGAAGTATTGACTCATTGGTAAAGACTCTAACGCTGGGAGGGATTGGGGGCAGAAGGAGAAGGGGACAACAGAGGATGAGATGGCTGGATGGCATCATCGACTCAATGGACATGAGTTTGGGTAAACTGCGGGAATTGCTGATGGACAGGGAAGCCTGGCATGCTGCGATTCATGGGGTCTCAAAGAGTCAGACACAACTGAGCAACTGAACTGAACCAAACTTACCAGTCTATGATCGCACAACCCCAGATCTAATAGCACTTGTCCTTGGAAGAAAGCAATGGAAAGTCAGTTGTAGTCAACTTTCAGGAGCTTGTTATGCATTACAAGGCTTATTAAATGACTTCTTCTTAAAGGGAGATTGGTATTTAAAAAACAGCATTAAAATGGTCCAGTGATAACTTATTACAATTAAGTTAATTTCAAAATCAAACTTTGCTTTGAAGTCTTCCTTCTTTGTACTTCTTTAATGCAGGCAGAAGAGAAGTGGGAACAGGGAAGTAGGTCATTAAGGGCTACATATAATCACTGCTTCTTTGGGGAAATGCTTTCGGGCTTTGCACTGGGGAGGCAAGACCTTGTACTGCTCATATTAGGTGAGTTTCTGAGTCTGAAAGGACCTCTAGGAATTACAAAACCCTTTGGTTTACAAAAGCTCTTTTGATTCTTCACTTCTTTAGAATAATTTGCCTCCAGAGTCTGTATCATGGGGTCCTCATCACCCACTAAATTAGTTGTCATTCTAATCAATTCTCCTGATGTTAACCCATGATCCATAGATGAGGTGGTGTAAATGTAGGCCGAGTTCACTGTGTATAATTTATTTAGTGTGAAGAAAACAAATCATCACATATAATTTATACAAAGTGCATGATTCATACCCTCAAACTTCTACTTTTAATTGGAAATGCACTTTTGGCTATGCAGAATATGGGAGGCTGGATTTCTGGATCTCTAGTGCTACTTTCCAACCTGGGCAGGAAGGCAGAGTTAACTTTAAGGGACGCGAAACACCCACTCAAATGACATCCCTGGCTCACAGGGCACTGGGTCCAGGTGATGCTCGAACCCCACGACCAGGAGGGGAACAGGGGCAGAGCAATGTGGTTTGTAAGTTTACATGAATCCAGATAATCCCCTTCCATCCCATTCTTTTCTGATGTGGCTTCTTTCTCAGAGTAAGGTTACAAATTACTCTCATGAGCAATGTAGCTGCAGCGTTCCGGGAAGCATTCTCAGATTAACTTGGTCCAGGTGAGCCTTTCAGAAGGCTGTGGAAGCCATTGAGAATGGAATCTCGAAGTTGACATTGCAGATGGTGCTGGCAAGTCCATGGGAAAAAGCCTCCCAAGAGGCACAGAACAGCAGATGGGATTGGATTCTTGCAGAAACAATGTCCCCCTCTCAGACAGGCTCTGGCCACTCCAGGTGACCTGATTCCCTCCCAGATAAAAATTATCACTGTGGTAGATGCCCTGTGAGCACTGCTGGGTCCTGTTGTCAGGAGGTTTTGCAGTTGTCCCCTCATCTAACTTAATCCTGACAACACTCTTCAGAGGTGACTTGCCCTGTATTCTTGTCTAAATGAAGGATCCTCGATCCAAATGCATGAAATGGCTCATCCACAGGTTAGAAAGAGGTAGAAGGGGAACTCAAAGCAGGGTTATTCCCGCCAGGCTGCACTGCCCCTTCCATCCTACCTGACTCAGGCTCGTCTCTGTTAGGCTTGTCCCAGGTTGAGCATCCCATGGTCACCTCCCTGCTTAAGGCATGTCCATGCCCTGGCTCAGCTCTGGACTGCTCTGACTGGTCAGGGAATGAGATCATTTAAATCCGGGCAGACTTCCCCTCACTTCTGGTTCAACTTGTCCTCAAGGGGTAAGAAATGGTAACAAAAAAGGAATTCATGAAAAGCAATGAACTTAGCAGCCCAGCGTGGCAGGTGTCTTGGAGTGTTTTATGTGAATCATGTGACATATTCTGGTATTCCCTCAGAGGCATGCATCTCAAAACAACCCCTACTTGAAAAATACAATAGTTATGAAGCGTGATTTGTAATATCACAAATCACACAAAATATCACAGGCCCAGGAGAACTGAAAAGAGCTAAGGAAATTGCACTGTGTCTTTGAAAAACAGCCTGAGAAGTAGTGTCTCTCTGAGGTTACAGGCTGCAGCCCCAACTCTCATCAGAGGATAAATCAATTTGCTGCAGCTGTGGGCTGCTAGTGAGGTCCAGGACACGTGGCCAGACTCACGCTAAGAAAAGACAAAGCTGAGGTGAAGAGTAGCTGAGGTTCCGTGATACCCTCACTGGCCGCCTGTGGGGAGTCTGCAGCCTGCCTCTCCGGACTCCAGTTCTTATTTTCAAATTATTGGAAGGCAATGTCTGTGCAAAAGGAGGTCACCTCCAGCTGACCCTGCCCCTCCAGGGAGAGGAGCGGCTTTGCGTATCTTCCTCTCCAGCCTGGAGGAGAACTCAGTAAGAAACAGCATGGAGACCTGGACCCAGCAAATCTTCTCCTCCAGGGGGCCTTGGCTCCAGGTTTATTAAGATTTGGTCAAAGCAGGGAACATTTTATGACACGTTTGAGATTTGCCTCCTTGCTTCCCTCGTAGCTCAGCTGATAAAGAATCTGCCTGTGGGAGACGTTGGTTCAATCCCTGGATGGGAAAATTCCCTGGAGAAGAGACTGGCAACCCACTCCAGTATTCTGGCCTGGAGAATTTCATGGACAGAGGAGACTGGCAGGCTACACGCTCTCCATGGGGTCACAAAGAGTTGGACACGACTGAACAACTTTTACGGGACTGGATCAGTTAAGGCAAACCTTCAGGGTCTCTCTGGCTGTCCTGCACTGCTTTCTTGCCCTGTAACTGCAGGGCAGCTGGTCTTCTGCTCCAGGGCCTGGAGAAGCCCCACCTCCTATGAAGCCCCACTCCTGCCACCCGCCCTAATCACCTCCCCTGCACCGCCCCCCCGCCCCGCAAAGAACAACAGTATCTGTTGGCTGCCCATCCTTCCCCAGGCCTGCCAGGCCTTGGAATGACAGCAAACCACCTCTGACTTTCTGCCCCTGCAGGTTCAGGCAGAGGCACAAGGACGCCTTCCAGGCAGGAGGGCTGGAGAGCTGGGACAGAGAGCCTGAAAGACTAACTCTGCTCAAGGCAGCCAGGGAAGGGAGGGGAGGGAGAGATGCTTCACCCAGAGGGTACTATCCCCACTGAGCCCAGAGTGATCCAGAAACAGCACAGCAGAGGAGACAGAGCCCAGGAAAAATGCTATGAAAGGACAGACCAGCAAGCAAGCAATACTCATGCCCGTGGGGTCTAAGGTTCCATGGACGGCAGTGGGTGAGAAGCCAGGAGCCCAGGGAGAGAAGGGAGCCAGCTTCCACCACACCCCCACCCGCCTGCACCGCCTTCCAGCTCTGTGTCCATATACCAGACTTCCCAGCCTGAAGATCCTATTCCCTATTTAACCCTTTGGATAACACTCACCTGCACTTCCATGATGGCTCAGCAGTAAAGAATCCGCCTGCAATGCAGGAGATGTTCAATCCCTGGGTTGGGAAGATCCCCTGGAGAAGGGAATGACTGACTACCTGCTGTTTTATGCTGAATTTCCTTGGGTGTATTCTTGCCTGGGAAATACCATGAACAGAGGAGCCTGGCGGGCTACAGTTCATGAGGTTGCAAAAGAGTCGGACACGACTTAGCAACGAAACCGCCACCACCATAACCTTCACGTAACAAACCAGGAGGATGAGCATTATGCCTGATTTACAGATGAGGAAATCAGAACTCAGGAGGTTGAATAGTTGAGCCAAGGTTATAGAGTTACTATGGTTATAGAGTCACTATATGTCCATGGTGTGCAAGGGCCATCTGGTGACCCACCTGTGTGTCAGGCCTCTCTGCCTTTTTTCCAGGCTCTTTTGGGTAGAATGTCTTTCCTGCCCATGCCAACTGAGTCAATCTTTCAAGCCCCCTCAGTATTTCCCTGCCCTCCTCCCGCCAACCCAGGAAAGACTGCTCATAACCTCCGCGCCCCACCAAATGTCCATCACTGCTCTTCTTCACACCTCTTCAAGCTCTGGTTTGTGTGCAAGGCTGTCCCCCACCTCGCCCTTGAGCTGTTGGAGGGCAGAGGCTCTGTGTGTGTTCACATCTCCACACCAGCCGAGTTTCTGGAAGCATGAATGAGTATCCTTTTCACTAGCCCATTTCTCTCCCTAACGTGAGACAACAAAAAATGACACCATGCAAAACGGGGCCACATGAAAGGCTGCTTAGAAGGCAGGCCAAATGGGTTTTCAGATCTGCTGAGATACGGTCCCCAGATGAGATTTTCCAACACCTCTTTCAGCAGCAGAGGGCTTAGTTTCTGTGCCCGACTTTCTGCTTCTCAAAACTTTGTGAATTTCCTTGGGTGTGTTGAATGGGATGAAATCAAACTGAGTCCTTCCCTGATTCAGAGAAATTCGGAAATTTCTTTGATCAATAATGAGAATGACACTGGTTGGCTGGGTTTTTACTGGTTGAAAACTTTTTGCTCAGATTAGCTGTAAAGATTTCAACACCAATGGCATCACCTCTCAGAGATGGGAAATCTAAGGCAGGCCTGCAGATCAGCCAGCATTTGCAAGTTGGAGAGAATTTTGATTAAACAAAGGGAATGTCGTGACATTTCCTGAGCCGGAGACCAAAACGCCATTGTCTGGGTAAAAACCGAATTCAGCCCAGCCCTGATCTTCACCTTCAGACGTGGCTTTCCTGTGACGTTGTTCTGACCGTGAACTTAAAGAGAGCCCCACGACTGTGACTAATTGTTTTCAGTTCTCATTGATTGTCAAGACTCCTGACAAAATTCTCAGAAATAGAAACAGAATCTGCTGCATGGGCAAGACATCCACGATGTGTATGAGAACACCCCCGATACAAGCCCTCTCTCCATCTGCTTTGAGAGCTCCTGAGAAAGCAGGTGAGGCCCTTCAGAGCGCCAGTATAACAGCAGGAATGATTTCCTCCAGGATTAAAGGTTTCCTTGGTTGAGGGGGAGCCAGGGGTGACGATGTGCCCAGTGTGCGTGTATGTAGGAAACCTGGAGTCAACCAGGTAAAGCTGGGTTTTGAATGGATATCATTCACTGGTCCAGCTGCAAAATGCATCTAGCAATGTGATTACACCATTCCAAAACTATTCAAGTTCAAATGGTCAGACTTCATCTTCTTATTGGGGGGAAAAGGGAGCCAAGTTTTAAATAATAACAGTTTATCACTTTAAAAGGCATGCAGGTTGCAGGGAAAGTAGTGGTGTGCCTTCCGGTAGAAACATCCTCCTTGTGTGCCTTCCAAAGCTCTCCACACTCTGTTTAGAAGCCAATCACAGGCAGGCACGCATGGAGCCCGAATAGAAACCAGCCTGCCCTTTCAGGAGTCAAATTCGCCTTTGTTGATCAAGGGGCAATCCCACTCTATTACACAAGCTAAGCGGAAGATTGAACCCCAGCCCTTCCAAGAGCAACTGATTCAGACATTAAGATTCCCAAACCTTGCACCACCTTTTGAATTCACAACCAAGCCCTGGTGTCGGTTCTGAAAGCACCTGGGACCCCAGATTTTTCATTGTTGGTGGCCAGTAGTGAAAACAAAAAAGAAAAAGTACATAAAGTACATAAAGATATATGTATCTACCATATATATATACACACACATACATATCCATATAGTCACAGAAACTCACAAATAATCTATTCATTCTTTTTTATGTAAACATATTCATGGAAAAAAGAAATAAATGAAAGCAAAACTGTTAGTTGCTGAGTTGTGTCTGACTCTTTGCAACCCCATGGACTGTAGCCCACCAGGCTCCTCTACCTGTGGAATTCTCCAGGCAAGAATATTGGAGTAGCAGTCATTCCCTTCTCCAGGGGATCTTCCTGACCCAGGGATCAAACCTGGATCTCCTGCATTGCAGGCCAATTCTTTACCATCTGACCAAATAGAGGAGGGAAATACTAGGAGACTGATCCTGACAGGGTCTCTCTTGTACCAGGAGAGAAGAAGGTAAGTGAATTGGTGAGAAATAGACTCTAATTCCTGCTGATTGCTGATTAGAGTTCAACTAGAGCATTTCACAGTTATCTGGGAATTTTCATGTATGGGCCAGGGACTGGATTTGCAGAATGTGTTCTGAAAATGGATACTTGGGATTCTACAAAGATGTTTGTGGGTGAGACGCTTCCCTAATACACAGTTGATGCTATAAATCATTTCTTCAGGATGTTCATTCTCACCAGATGAGTCATGGGTGCGTGGTCCCTTTGGTGTGGGATGTTCCTGGATGACAACACTCAAGGGGACCCTCAGTGGCCTCGAGGGAGGCCTGCCACTCACACAGAGTCAAGGGCAGAAGCTGAGGAGTGGGTGTCTGAAAGGCTAACTCAAGAGCGGACAGTGGCTGGGAATCCACTGCCCTCTACAATCCCTGGGGAAGACATGCGTTTATTGATTTAACATAATTGGCTTTTCAATGGCAGGTCTTTAAAAAAAAAGAATTTCACAGTTTAACTAAGTGGAAGGAATTTTGAAATCCACTGGACTAGGCGGTTTTATAAGCATTCAAGCTAAATCTCTCTTACTGGTTCCATCTAAGTGTTTCTACTAGTCAGTCTGGCTTTCTAAAAACATCTTAATAATAATGATGTACGTACTCAGTCATGTCCCACTCTTTGTGACCCCATGGACTATAGACCATCCTATTTCCATGGGATTTTTCAGGCAAGAATATTGGAGCGGGCAGCCATTTCCTACTCAGAGGGATCTTCCCAACCCAGAGATCAAACCCAAATCTCTTGTGTCTCCCGTATTGGCAGGCAGATTCTTTACCACTAGCGCCACCTGAGATAAAAATAATAATAATAATAAAGGGGTCCTTTTAACTATGAGAGTCACAAAGGCTGGAGTTTTTTAAAACATTTTAATGTCCTTTGAGAAGGAATGTCCTGGATGGTGTTGAATGCTATCATCCAGAAGAGCTGCTATCATGCTGATAAAATATCTTGGAACCTGTTGACCTGTATCAACACACAGGTAGAGGATACATCTGTCATTTGTAGGGTCCCCTTTCTGATCCTCACTTGTCAGAAATTCCTAGCACCATTTTTTCTTTTTTGAATGCCAAGTTGCATTGTTTTCTCCCCAGACTACCCTATCTTTTTAATGGTCATTTTGACACATTGTACATTTCCACTGTTAACTTTACAGCTTATGAAATGTATTTAAAGGTATTGTCTCATTTAACCTGCCATCCTATGGTGGCACTAGTGGTAAAGAGTCCGCCTGGCAATACAGGAGATGCAAAAGATGTGGGTTCAATCCTGTGGGTAGAGAAGATCCCCTGGAGGAGGAAATGGCAACCTAAGTATTCTTGTCTGGAGAATACCCTGGACAGAGAAGCCTGGTGGGTTACAATCCATAGGGTCTCAAAGAGCTGGACATGACTGAGCAGAGCAGTCACAGCCTATCAAAAGAAGTATCAGCCACATTTACCATTTCTTCTCCAAGATTATTTTCTTAAGTATGAAGACATTAAATCAAGAGAGAAGAAAATTTGCTGGAGCAGATATTAGACTTTTTTCCATTGCAAATTATCTTTATTAACCGGCTGTCTGGGAACTGCTCCAACCTGCCGTGAGGTTCTCATTGATAACGCCCTGTTTCTAAGCAACACCACTGGGCAAGCCCACGTGCAGGAATGGTCAGCTGCCCCTCTGTGACTTCAACCAACACAGCTCTTTGCTGGATGTGCTTCTGTTTAGTTTGATACCCATTTTTACAGTAGACTTTTTTAAACTTACAGCTGAAAATGAGGCACCCTGAGCTCACGCCCCACCCAGGGTCCGCAGTCCAAGGATTTTGTTTAATATCAGTGCTACTACTCATAATAATGCTGTTTTAAAACATGGTCAGATACTCGTCTCTCCTGCTAGGGCAAGACTCACATAGGGATGGCCGTGGGCGAGAGTGAGAGTGAATACTCCCAGAACTGCCCACATCTGCACCCTCTACACCCCAGCAAACATCCATCACTGCTCTTATTCAGACCTTTTCAAGCTCTGACTTGTCTGCTAGGCCGTCCCCCATCTCACCCTTGAGCTGTTAGACGGAGGAAGATCTGCATGTGTTCACGTCTCCGCACCAGCAGAGTTTCTGGAAGCATGTGTGAGTATGCTTTTCACCACACCATTCCTCTCGCTGACGTGAGACAACAAAAGTGACACCACACAAAACAGGGGCCACAGGAGAGGCTCCCCATGCCTGCCATTCTTCATCTTCGTCTCTAAAATCATGTCATAACAGTACCTCATTGCCAGCTATTTGTGAGGATGGAAGGGGGTAACCCCGTACCTGCTCAGGGCTCACAGACAGAAACTGCTCAGGAAACATTGGCTACTCTTGAGAATGTCGTTCTGACCCTGTGCCTTCGAAATAACACCACTCATAGGCAGGAGTCCGCGGGCACAATGGGAAGGAAGGCCTAGAACTCTGGAGTCAGGACAACCTGCTCTGTAATGCTGCCGTGACCACTTCCTTCTCAGAAAGCTTGGCCAGGTGGCTTCAGCTGTCTGCAGCTTGCCACCTTAATCATTAATAAATTAGCAAAGCGAATGCCTAACCTCAGGTGGTTTTAGGGAGGGTTCTGTGAAATAAGTTCACATGAGAAAACAATACAAACATACACACCCCACTCAATAAACACTGATCTCCATCCTTTCTTTGAATAATGAGTATTTAACACAGCATTGACACCTGGTGGGTGTTCAAGAAGTACATATTCTTGCCTGAAACTTCTAAATTGCTCATCTATTATCCTTACAGTAATATGTAGGTTATTATTACAGGTGGAGCATGAAGAGGCACCAAAAATGCAAAACATAGCAGACAAGAGCCATCCCATCCTGCGTGGTAAGATTTAGAACAGCTGAACTTTGGAAATCCTCTTTCTGTTGTACCAATCGCCTTGGCAGCTCAGGCTCTATAGTTCCAAAGAAAACTTTGTCTTCTTCTTAAAGCGCACGTTACCAAGCTGCATGATGCCTGACCTGTAGGAGCCACTGGCTCAGGCCCACTCTGGGGACACACTTCCATCTCAAGGTGGCTGATCTGGAGGTTTCAGCTGACCTGAGGAATCAGCAGGAAGCACAAGTGATCCATTTGTCTTCAGCAGTGCTGGTCCTTGTTGACAGTTTATCTCTCAGAAATGCCCCTAACACACACAGAGTAAGAGCAAAGCCCTCGCTGGGGTTCGGGCTCCCTCCCTCTCTCAAAGCTCTGGTGACACCTTAGTCCTGGCCTCCTTGCCCTCTGTGTCCACACGACATGCTCCTTCCTATCCTTCTGCTTCTCCAGGAGCACCCATCCCACTTCTCAGTCTTGGGACCACCTTGGTGCCCTTCGGTGGACTAAATATTTCCTCATTTCATTTGCAAAATGAGCATCATGGCTCTTGTGAACCCAGAGCAGCCATTCTCATCCTTCTTATAAATGCCACACTGCCCTGAGACTCTTACCGCACGTCTGATTTCTTCGCTGAGCTGGGACCTCGAAGAGCAGGAGGACTGTGTCGGCTTTGTTCAACACTCTGGTTCCAGTTCACTAAAGTAACTTAACTTTACTTTAGTTACTAGCCCATTGCCATCTCTGCTAGACTGTGAGCTCTATTAAGGCCAAAGTCAAATCTACTGTGTTTCCCTGAAGGGCATACAGCCTAATAAGCATTAATCAACTCTATGACTAATGTGTGGTAAAGAACCTACTTGTCAATGCAGGAGACATAAGAAACACCAGTTTGATCCCTGGGTCGGGAAGATGCCCTGGAGGAGGAAAGGGCAATCCCCTCCATTATTTTTTCCTGGAGAATCCCATGGATAGAGGAGCCTGATGGGCTACTGACCATGGGGTCGCAAAGAGTCAGACAACAGAAGTGACAGCAAGCAGGCATGAGTAACATGAGTTTCTAGAGGGTGGAAGAAAGTCTCGACTGTGTGTGTATGCACCAGTACTGAACACAACGCCTAGCCGGTGATCGGTGTCTATACCTGCCTGGAGCCACACAATGAAGGAAAGCGGTGGCCCTCTGTTATAATCCTGGCTGAATCCTAGCTGGACTTTGTCTAGCTTGGCCAGATCTCGCTTTTCAAGTACTCCTCACTAAATAAAGAATTCAGGCGTGTTGGCGGCCTTGGAGCACAACAAACAGCTCAGCTTGGCTTGACTTCACGCTCTGGTCTGTCAAGAATCTCTTCTGCGCAAACATCCCAGGGTGAGCCTCAGAGACTGAAGGGGCCAGCAGCAAACTGACAACCTGGTTTCTAGAACACGTTCAAGGTACTTGCCAGGGACAAAACCATCTTCTCATCTTAATTTCGCTACTATAGAGCAAAGTAAAAATATTAACTCTTCCACAAAAACGAGAATCATCTGGGGACATCTCACATTCTCCAGCTTTCTCCCTTGAGTGAAACCTACCAGAACTGACATCTTTAAAAACAGACTGTCTCTCATTTGTGACTTTGCCTGCACTTTTTCTCTTTGACTTTAGAGGATGGAGATCCCTTTGTACTAAGATTCTTCCATCAGCATTTCTTAAAATACTGCCTTGGGATATGTGTCCTTAAAGAGGTAAATAGAGATGGACCTCCTAGGTCAAATGAATTTGTGGACTTAAATGCTAACCCTGCAATCCCACTGCTGGGCATACACAGTGAGGAAACCAGAATTGAAGGAGACACATGTACCCCAGTGTTCATTGCAGCACTGTTTATAATAGCCAGGACATGAAAGCAACCGAGATGTCCATCAGCAGATGAATGGATAAGAAGGCTGTGGTACATATACACAGTAGAGTATTACTCAGCCATTAAAAAGAATGCATTTGAATCAGTTCTAATGAAGCGGATGAAACTGGAGCCTATTGTACAGAGTGAAGTAAGCCAGAAAGAAAAACACCAATACAGTATATTAACGCATATATATGGAATTTAGAAAGATGGTAACAATAACCCTTATGCGAGACAGCAAAAGAGACACAGATGTATAGAACAGTCTTTTGGACTCTGCAGGAGAGGGAGAGGGTGGGATGATTTGGGGGAATGGCATGGAAACATGTGTAAGAAATGAATCACCAGTCCAGGTTCGATACAGGAGGCTTGAGGCTGGTGCACTGGAATGACCCGGAGGGATGGTACAGGGAGGGAGGAGGGAGGGGTGTTCAGGATGGGGAGCACGTGTACACCCATGGCGGATTCATGTTGATGTGTGGCAGAACCAATACAATATTGTAAAGTAATCAGCCTCCAATTAAAATAAATAAATTTAAATTTAAAAAAAAAATGCTAACCCTGCAGCACAGTTCTCTGCTTAGCTCTACTCAGCCTAGTGTTTCCCAGACTCCCTGTTCTAATACCCGTGTCTGTAACTCTCACTTCCCTGGTGGCTCAGACGGTAAAAAATCTGCCTGCAATGCAGAATACCAGGGTTCAGTCCCTGGATTGGGAAGATCCCCTGGAGAAGGCAACAGCAATCCACTCCAGTATTCTTGCCTGGAGAATCTCATGGACAGAGGAACCTGGCAGGCTACAGTCCATGGAGTCGCATAGAGTTGGACAGGTCGGAGCAACTAACACTTTCGTTGGATGTGCAGAATCTCTCTCATAGTCTTCGTTTGTTTGGATTTTTTTATTTCCACAATGCTTTAAAGATGTGGAAACCATTGTCAGCTCATGGTTTGTAGAAAAATAGGCAAGGGCTGCATTTGGCCAAAGGCAGCATTTTGCCGACCCCTACTCTAGAGTATTTCTCCCTGACAACCAGTTGGCAGGCTGAACAGGAGTCCAGTAAGCTCCTAAGCCAGAGTTTGAGTTACCCTTGACGATCGTTCACATTCTGCCTTTTGGACATCTACTGAAATTGCCGGTTCTTGTAAAAGCGTTTTCTTGGCCCTCTGAGGGCAGAAGGTAAATACTGTAAGTATTATTATAAGACTATGAATGGCATTTGGATCACTCCTGGGTGACCAGCGCTACCTGCGTCGTTGCAACAACCATGCCGGCAGAAGCTGATGAAGAAAGGGTTCAGATCTGGCTCCCCAGCTGCACACCCTGCCTACTGCATGGATCGGGCTCATGACTACCCGGCTAACTAGCCATAGATGGTGACCAACTCTACCTGATTTCACGAGAACCCTGGAGCACAGGGCAGTGGGCCACACACTGGGGCCACCTAGTCATAGCACCCTCCCTGGCAGCTCACCAACTGCTCCCATCCATCCTGGCTGTGGATTTTGCCCATGGAGTTCTGTCCAATCAAAGTTTCTGGAATCAAAAGCACCTGGGTTCAAATCTTATGTTCATCATCACACTATTTGTATGATCTCGAAAATGTTCACGTACTTCCCAGGCAGCTCAGTGGTCAGGAATCCGCCTGGCAGTGCAGGAGACCCGGGTTCCATCCCTAGGTGAGGAATATCTCCTGGAGGAGAGCATGGCAACACACTCCAGTATTCTTGCCTGGAGAATCCCATGGACAGAAGAGCCTGATGGATTACAGTCCATGGGGTCGCAAAGAGTCGAACATCACTGAGCCACTGGGCATGTACATACAAACACGTTCATAAATCTCTTTTAAACCTCAGTGTCTTGACCCTGAATGTGGCACCATCATTGCTGGGAAGGGCCAGTGAAACCAGGAAGGAAAAGGATGTGCCTTCTGGACACAGAAAGGGCAGCAGAGGGCCCTCTCCCTCCCCCGTGACAGCCGCTGGGACCACCACTTTGCTGCCAAGGATGCAGAGCAGATGAGGCTCTGCCCCATCTTCCAAGACAGCTGCATTTAAAAAGGACATTTTTTTTTTAAATGCATGTGCAGGGACCTCCCTGGTGGTCTGGTGGTTAAGAATCCACCTTGCAATGCAAGAGACTCAAGTCTGAGCCCACAGGCTACAGGGCAAATACGCCCATGCCACCCCAGCTCTGAGCCCATACCCCACAACTAGAGAGTCCGGCATCACAGTGAAGGATTGCATATGATGGAACGACGATCCAGCCTGCTGCAACTAAGACCCAATGCAGCCAAATATGTAAATAAGTAATTTTAAATTAAAAAAATAATAATAAAAATGTATGTGCAAGGCTAGGGGAGTCCAGGGTAGGAGTGATCGGTTCAAGCCAAGAATTTGGGGAAGACTTCATGGAGGACTTTAAGCCAGAACCCTGTGGAAAAAGTAAGCTGGAGAAGGGAGGAAAATTGATTCTGATGGCAGGAGCAGAGGTGTGGGTGGCTGAGAAAGGCTGGGGCGGCAGTGGCTGGGGCGGGAGCGGGACAGCACTGGAGCGCAAGGCTGGCGTGAGGAAGGGGCAGAAATGGAGGCCATGCATGTACTGGGAGGCACATTCCCTCCTGGGCTCCAGGGTGATTCTTCCTGAAAATGATACCTGGAGGTTTCTTCCATGCTTCTCCCTAAATAGGCAGGGCTGATCCCTGACCAAGATGCCACTGAGAGCCAGGCATCCTTGTCTAACAGCCTCTCCAGACCCATGAGCCTATTCCTCACTCACCACTGGCACCAGTGAAGCCACTGAACAAAGCTCCTTCCACCAAAAAGTGTATCACCAGCGGCGCCACATTCTGTCTCCTCTTTAGATTGTAACCCAGTGAGGACAGGTCTTGACTTAATCATCTCGGGGCCCCATGATGTGTGCAACACTTGCTTGCACACCTGCCAAGCATGCTAAGCCTTCCAGCTTGTTTGTTGACACGCATGCATGTGTGTGTGAGTGTGTTCTCGGTCATGTTCGATACTTTGTGACTCCTATGGACTGTAGCACGCCAGGCTCCTTTGTCTATGGGAATCTCCAGGTAAGAATACTGGGCTGGGTTGCCATTTCCTCCTCCAGGGGATTTTCCTGACCCCAGGATAGAACCCACGTCTCCTGTGACATTTGTTGAAAATAGATCTAATTACAAGAGGGATTCTTAGAGTATTTTGAATTGTCTCATCAAATACCTCTTGAATAGAGCCTTCTTCCATATTCTACATTTTTTCACTGTAGTAAGAATAATTTGCCTAGCACTCTGCTAGGCTCTTTCAAAAAAATTAGTTTATTTACAGCTCAAGGTAACTCTGTTTTCCTCATTTTACAGGTGAAAGGAATCGACTTTGGGTTGATGAATATGCCCAAAGGTACACAGCTAGTTCAGGGAAGAATGAATGATACTCTAGCAACTTTCAATGAACCAGTGTTTATACATAGACCTCAGTGAACAGGTAAAACTGAGACTGAATTTCAAAGCAACAAAAACAAATAGAATTTGGACCTTTTTCTCCCTATTATATCATCCATAGATTGGTGTGTATCTGCCCTCTCTTCAGGCACACACAGGCACACACGAGCCAAAATAGTAAAAATGAATCCAATTAAAATGGGTTTTTTTGTTATGAGGAAGCAGAAGGGAAAGCAAGATAATCTTCAGTGTTTGTTTTCTGTCGTTAACACAGAGGAATAGGCCCATTTGTGCTAATAATGCCTCACACAGTTCCTTTCCTGCTTCTAAGGGCACTAGGGAGAAAACGGGCTCCCTCTAGACCCAGTCCTTCCATGTCTGTCCCTAAACCTTCAGCTCATCTGTCGTTCCTAATCATTTCCTTGGAACTGTCCTGTCCAGCCCTTTCCAATTACAAAGCACCATGCAGACCTGTGACATCCAGGAGTCCCTTGGTCGCCATTACTCTTTAGTGCCTTGAATTGCCCTTTTGGGGAAACTGGAGGGCAGTTGGTGATTCTTGGTTTTGTCCAATAATCTTTCTCCTGAAAATCTTTGTGAAATTCACACTCGCCTGGATGAGAGACATCTCAACTGAGAAGCAAGGTCACAGACGGGCAGGCTCTCTCTCAAAGACAATGGTACAGTCTGGGTGAGGGGACGTGGGGCACAGATTATTAATAGCCCTGTCCTGTGGGCCCATACATCGTAATAAATGCCCCTGTCATGTGTTTACCCTCACTAGACAGTAACCAACGTTCAGATAAATGAAGTTGGCGCCTGTAAGATTTATGTTACACTTCTGTGCTTAGCACTGTTTAATCAGGAAGTTAACATATTATGGTGTAAAATCCTTTACAAGCATGTACAAACAGAGAGCGCCATTAGTGCTTTGCAGGCCCAGGGGTCAAATAGCCCAGCCTTTCATGAAACACAGCAATAAACGGGCACAGGGAGCCTCTCATGGGCTGGCAAAGAGCATTTGCAAACATGATCAGGGTTCACATTTTCTCCCCTGTTTTTATTTCCCTTTCTTTTCTGGGTGGGTTTTTCTTCTTTTCATCTATTTATTTTTCTGTTCCAGGGTCCTCATTTTCATGAAAAGCCAAGGTGATAAGCAAGAACACGTGACTCTGATTCTAGGATCCACTTCTGCCCCCAGAAAGTTAGGCCTCATGGAACGTAAATTAGGGTCTGCGGGTGGGGGTGGGGGCTGGTCCACAGTCAGGAGTGTTTGGACAAGGCCAGAAGCGTGTGGGGGACCAGCATGAGGCATCACACCTGGAGGAGGAAACCCACGCTCAGCCCCAGTGCCATAAGCCTGGCTCCAGGAAGTCTAGCCAGCATCTGGAATGGATATCAGGAGACACGGGCGGCCCTCGCTGGCACGCAGCTCCACCTTTGTACTTCTTGTTGCAAATTGAAAAGCAAAACAGACATCAAGGATATATTTATATAACTGTCTTCAAGTTGCATTTTCTACTCCCATCTGCTTCACATGATAAGTTTCAAGTGTTTTCTAATAAAAAAAAAAAAAAAGGCGAGGAGGTGGGGGAGTGGAAGGGAGGGCTGGGCCTGCTTGTGTGTGCCTGAACGCAGGCTCCTTATTTGGTACAGAGACAATCTTGATCAGGCTTCGTTCAAGAGGAGACATTAAAACACGCTATCTCTGAAGGTATCACTGTTTTAAGATGTGCTGATATTTTGCTTGTCACACATCTTCGAACATTTGTATGAATCACTTTAAGAGGAAAGAACATATATTTCTCTTCTTTCACTCATTGTTCGGGTGGAGAAGGTTTGGGGGGAGCGGGGAGAGGCACATATTTTTGTTGTTAAGTCTTTGGAGAAAAGAGCAATGTGGAGGCGTGAGATGGTGGGGCGAGATATTTAGGGAAAGAAATACAGCATCAGATGGAAATATATCAGGCAGATCTGAGACAAGTGGGGTTTGTCTACATTGAGGTAAATACGTGAATCCAGATGTGACTGCTGATCATTCAAGAACAAAGCTGGAACCACCATCGGCCAAGTTCAGTGCAGAGTCGGACAATTCGGTCACCAGCTAGGACTGAAACCAGCCTTTTTCGTTTCTTTTTCCACTGGGGGGAACAGAAGAAAAGAACAAACTAGAGGGTTTCTCCAATTTTCCCTTCACCCCTGGACCATGCCTACACATGAGAAGCAGGGTGATGAATGACAAGTCAGCTACCCTGGTAATTCAGGATTTACTGAAACCTGCAAAAAGGGGCCCCTGGATATACATTCAGTAAAAGTAAGGTGTTTTCCATGTCCCCATGAACCCCAGTTTGTCATGCTAAAGGGACTCTCCCTGCCAAATGCTGTCAGAGGAAAGGCAAGAATGTCCAGTTCATCCAGTGTTCCTTTATCCACATTTCTCCTGGGGATTTTCTCTAGGTCCAAACTAAGACAAGCCTCTGCTGATGAGGAAACACCCCAGATCAGCACCTGGACAAAAAGCCGTCAAGAGCATGTGTGCCTGCTCAGCAGGAATGACAGCTGATTGCCGAGGGCAGCCGGCAGAGAGAGGTGGGGAGAGACAGACAGACGTAAGGTCAAACCAGGCTCTGCCACTGAACCACCCTATAATCTTGGATCAGCTGCTTAATCAGTTTCCTTCTCAATGAGCTCATCTGGAAAAGAGACTAGTAACAAGTATCTCATTGGGTAGTAGTTGTTGTTAAGTCATGTCAGTTAAATCATGTCTGACACTTTGAGACCCCATCAATTGCACCAGGCCTCCCTGTCCATCATCAACTCCTGGAGATTGCTCAAACTCATGTCCATCGAGTAAGTGATGCCATCCAACCATCTCATCCTCTGTCACCCCCTTCTCCTCTTGCCTTCAGTCTTTCCCAGCATCAGAGCCTTTTCCAATGAGTCAACTCTTCGCATCAGGTGGCCAAAGTATTGGGGCTTCAGCTTCAGCACCAGTCTTTCCAATAAATATTCATGGTTTATTTCCTTTAGGATTGACAGATTTGATCTCTTTGCTGTCCAGGGGACTTGCAAGAGTCTTCTCCAGCACCACAATTCAAAAGTATTAATTCTTCTGTGCTCAGTCTTCTTTTTAGGCCAACTCTCATATCTCATTGGGTGAGTAGAATTATGGGTTAGCATTTGTGTGAAATGTCTGGTGTGCACTTTTAGTAGGACTTAATAAATGATAACATTTGTCATGTCTTCTATTACCTGGCCACAGGTACAACGTTCACAAGCCCCTGCTGACCCACAGCCAACATTCTGAACCATCCCTGCATGCTTCTCACTGGCATCTCAGCCTTAAAATCGTTTTCATCAAAGTTTTCCCCGCCCACTCTCAACAGATGAGACATGCATCAAGCTAAATCTGTTTGTTACCTTGGTCTTACCTGGATCAAACTAGAACACTTTCTATTCTATTGACCATATGGGAGGAACTGGATCCCTGGGCTCTTCCTTTTACTGTCCTTTCTCCTTGCATTTCTTCTATGTCAGAGCCCTAACATGAGCATAACTCCTGCTTGCAGGGCTGAAGATGACAGACGGAAGTGAGGATGAGAATTTGCATGGTCAAGCCAGTGTGCACCCCTGAGCACACCAAGCCGCACATTTGCACAGGCTACTTACACTGAGGGACTCTCGCTGTTAGGCCACATATAACACTTAACTAAAAAATGTGTGCTCCTACTGAAAATATATGCCTCCATTCCTTTGAGATAGTATAGAATTCTATTTCCCCTCTGTGAAAATAGTGAAACCCAGAATGAAAAGAAAAACCCAAAGTCATAAAATGGGATTGAACACGTCCCTTGCTCTGTAAGGTGAAAACCAACATCAAAAAGAAGCTGATGGTTTTACAGGGTCATCTATAGCCCCATGCCTCTCTGAGGCCCAGATCCCACTGTGTCTTCGGTAGTTTCCAAGACCACCATGGGCAGAACAGGTACCCTGGGCAAATGGAAAAACACAGAACCTCTCTCAGTTCTGTCCATGGGGACTAAACAGAAAATTTAGCAGTAGAGTCTGTATTTGTTTCCATCAGTTTCATTTATCTAAACAGAAGGAAACTGAAGGGGAAAGATGGAGAACACCTATGTTCCTGGTGGTGGCAATGAAGCCAGAGCATGCTTACCACGCCCCCGCCTGCACCCTGGGCTTCAGCTTCCTCCTCTGTAACGCGGGGGTGACCACAGCACCCACTTCATGGCCTTGTGAGGATTTAGGGAGGTAAGACATGGTAGAGGCCCTTAGGGATTACTCGAACCCTGTAAGCTTGCCCTCTGATGACCACGGTTATTATTCCCCAGGGCTTAAGTAGGAGTGTGGGCCAGAAACTCAAGGTCATTGGAGGTCCCACATGCACACATGGCGGGACACAGGCCCAGTGCTCACCTGCCGATCCTTCACAAGCAAACTCCAGACAAAATCCCAACCCCACGCACGACTGGGATGATCTGCACCAATTCTACAGGTCATTCTCAAAGCTACCTTTGCTCTCTGAGAACAAAAATTGTTCATATTGAAGAAATCGCTAAAAATGGTAACTCCTGTAACTCTGAAAGTTGAGAGGAACTAGGTCGATGTATCTATCAGAAGCCTGTACCTGTATTTGCAGTAAAATAAAAACATATTAACTAGACATATATCTATATGCACACATAATGAATGTTTTTCCATTTTCAGCCCTGGGTCCTACCCTGTTGCCTTTTCAGTTGGAGGGAAGTTTACAATGACATCAAACTCTATAACTGAATTAAAAAAAAAAAACACTTTTCCCCCCAAGTTTAAGCAAACACATTACTGTTTGGCCAGGAACTTTGATTGTTTCTCACAAAATTTCCAGCTTTGCTCAGTTTCCAGAAGAACGTTGTGAAGTCTTTGGACTCTTACCTAAACCTGTTTGTCCAAAGAGATCTGTCTAAAGCCTGAAAGACGTCTTGATCCAGAAAATAGCAGTCACGTCTTTGGTCATCCTGAGACGGTCATGGAAAATTACAACACAGATGTTGACATTGGATCTTTCTTCTGTTGCCCAAAGCCCATGAAACCACAAAACAAAATCAGAAGGAGGAGAACTGAAAGGCTCATGTGGTCAGTGAGAAAGGAAGGCAGCTCTGTGGGCAGCAGGAAGAGACGGGTCATCTAGGAGCCGACCACAGAGGACCACCAGCTAAGCATGTAAGAGTGAGTGATGTGCCCTCAGGCCCGGTGTAGCCACTTGAGCTGCATGACAGTTACCCAATCACCACACTATTCTCTGTCTCTTTCTCCTCGCCTGTCAAGTAGGAAGAAAGATAGTAATTGCTTTATAGTGTTGCGTCCATGATTAAACGAGTGCGTATATATTAAACCCTTAGTGCAAGTTATTGTTCAGTCACTCAGTCGAGTCCAACTCTTTCCAACCCCATGGAATGCAGCACACCAGACTTCCCTGGCCTTCACTGTCTCCCAGAATTTGCTCAAGCTCAGGTCCATTGAAAGTGATGCCATCCAACCATCTCATCCTCTGTCATCCCCTTCTCCTCCTGCCCCCAATCCCTCCCAGCATCAGAGTCTTTTCCAATGAGTCAACTCTTTGCATCAGGTGGCCAAAGTATTGGAGCTTCAGCTTCAGCATCAGTCCTTCCAATGAATATTAAGGATTGATTTCCTTTAGGATTGACAGGTGTGATCTCCTTGCTATCCAAGGTACTCTCAAGAGTCTTCTCCTTTTGCCTGGCACAAGATGTGTTAATGCATTTGTTTCTAGTAAAATAAAATAAAAGGGCTGAGAGGACTTCTTTCTAAAACACGCCGTGTTAAGGGGAAAATGCTAACAGTAGAATGAGAATGCTTGCAAGGGGGTGGGGGAGTGGGGGTGACTGATGACTGGGAACGAGTTTCCTTCTGGGGTCCTGAGAATGTTCTGGAACTTATAGAGGTGTGGTTGTACGGCACTGTGAATGGACTGAATGTCGCTGGATTGCACACTTTGAAATGGTTAATGGCTGATTTTATGTTCTATGAATTTCCCCTTAATTAAAAAAAAAAAGAAAAAATGGTAGGCATGGATTTAAATGGACCAAGAAAAGCACCACTTACCAGAGGAGCCCAAGCACTTAAGGGTGACCCTAAACTGACTTCATGATCAAAGCCAGTGGCCTGGCTCCTGCTGCGTTTCCCTGGCCCTTTCTCAGGCTGGAGCTGGCATGGGGCGTGGCCAGCTAGATCAAGGCTTCTTCGGAGCAGCTCACATGGGTCCCCTTGAGGCAAGAGGCAGATCCTCCCTCTACCAGGGTAAAGCAAATGAAGATTCTTTCTCTACTGATAGAAACTCCAAGACAAGAATGGCAGGGCAATTAAGGGAGGAGGCAGGGCCCTTTTCAGACCACATATTTCTCATCTCTGGAGTCAGGAGACCTCCTGGACCACACTTGCACAGAAAGGTTCATTGAAGGCCAAAGGGGGAGTGATGCTAACTAATGCCAAGCTACCGAGATGCCTGGTCAATAGAATCCACCTTGGCTAAAACAGATGCATGCGCACACATGGGAGGATCCTGAGATATACCTAATACGGACTGTGAAGCAAGCAAATGAGAATGATTGGCCAAAGGAAAACTGGAAGAAGCACCCCGCATAAGTGGTTTAAGCTACCATGAAGACAGAACTCAGCGACCCTCCATCTGAATCTGCCCATGAGCCTATCCACAAATACAGTGCTCTTTTTCTTCTTAATAAACACTTAACCACTTTCTGTCTTTGTGGGAATTCTTTACTGCAAAGCTGAAGGCCAGGCCCTTGTCACTGACCACCGGTCTCGTGGCCAGGACCTGGTGCTCTCACTTCCGAAACCCAGACCAGTCTCTGGCTAGGAACCCAGGCTTCGCTCCAAGCCGTTGCAGACCAAGGCCACCCAAGATCACCCTCAGAATTGTAAAATCTTCAGTCTGTCTGGAGAAAAGATGCTCAGGGGCCTCATGTCTCTGCCTCAGGACAAGACTTAGGGCCCAGGACACGCAGGAGGACATGGGCGCCTCCTCCAGCTGGAGAACAGAACTCCTACAGGTCCTTTCCTACTGGGAAAGTCTCTTCATATTCAAGCGGAATAACCGAGGAGGGGGGCTGAAAGCTGCTCCTACTAGTTCTGTTGTTCGAAGACAGGACAGCAGTTACTAACTCAGGTTCAGAAAAGGTGCGGCACCCCCGCCCCCGACACACTTTGTCTCAAAAGGAGACCCTGCAGCAGCACATCCCGGTGCACCTGGGCGGACAGGGAGGTGAGATCCACAGGCAGCCGGTGAAGATGGACTTTCAACACTCAGCCTGCCGCTGAGCCTCTAGCAACGCTCCCCAAGAGCAGCGCCTTCCGCTGACCTCCAAGAATCACACCCTCAAGGCACAGGGCCTGCCCTGCTCTAGGTCCCCAGTCAGGCAGGACTGGGGCAAGACTGCTCTGGGGAGCTGGGCCAGGCAGCATATGAGCAGGGGACATCTCCAAACCCAACATACTCACTAAAGCATCCTCGCCTCTTACAAACACTGTTCAGAGGCCCTCCCTTTATTCTGGTACTACTTCCCCAAATCTACACATTCATCCATCCGATAAAAAATGGGCGAACAGCCATCTCTGCATCAGTCACCAGCATGCTGGGACTTAGACTCTGAAAATAAAAATGGTCACTAACTGGTTTGGAGGGGAGGAGTTATGTACAGATATGTATTGTTAGTACAGGGTGACAGTGTCATGACAGAGCTAGCCCGGGCTGTGCAAGAGGGTCCCTCCCGACTCTGGGTGAGAGGGGTTTGCTCTGACTTTTGAGTTTTTATGGGAAGACAATACACAGGAAAGGCATTTCCTAAAGTCATTTCTAGTAGAGGGGGCCACCTGAATGTTGTGAGTTGAAAAGGATCCACTTTAGAATATTTAAATTGTTTCCTCTTTGTCGAATTGCGTTCATCTTTTATTTAAAGCAAGTTGGTGTGTCCAGCACAGTGAGGCCAAACAAACTGAAACCTCAGAGTTTGGAGCAGAGTAACATTTATTGCAGGGCCCTCCCAGGACACAAAAAGCCCTATGAAGCCCCAGCTCCCCAAAGGGTTTCAGCAAAGCATTTTTAGTGGTAACGGTAACCCTGTATGTGAGACAGTTAAAGAGACACAGATGTATAGAACAGTCTTTTGGACTCTGTGGAAGAGGGAGAGGGTGGGATGATTTGGGAGAATGGCACTGAAACATGTATAATATCATATAAGAAACGAATTGCCAGTCTAGGTTCAATGCAGGATACAGGATGCTTGGGGCTGGTGCACTGGGATGACCCAGAGGGATGGTACGGGGAGGGAGCAGGGAGGGAGGTTCAGGATGGGGAACACATGTACACCCGTGGTGGATTCATGTTGATGTATGGCAAAACCAATACAATATTGTAAAGTAATTAGCCTCCAATTAAAATTTTTTTAAAAAAAGCCAGGTTGGGAGGTGCAAGCACCACAGAGTGTATGATGAGCTTCTGTACTGTTTTCTGATTGGCTGATGACAAGAGAACTAGGTGGAGTCATAGGGGTTAATATTATCAGTCCTGGGGCTACAGGAGGCCTGGGGCTATACTAGCTCCTGGTCATCAAGTAGTTAACATCTTCCATTTGGGGAGGGGGTGGTTCATATCTGCAAAACAACTTGGGAAATTTGCATCAAATACTATTATCTAGGTACTTCAGTTCAGTTACTCAGTTGTGTCCTACTATTTGTGATCCCAAGGACTGCAGCACAACAGGCTTCCCTGTCCATCACCAACTCCCTGAGTTACTCAAACTCAAGTCCATCAAGTCAGTGATGATGACATCCAACCATCTCATCATCTACTGTCCCCTTCTCCTCCTGCCTTCCATCTTTCCCAGCATCAGGGTTTTTCCAATGAGTCAGTTCTTCACATCAGGTGGCCAGAGTATTGGAGCTTCAGCTTCATTCAGAGAGGAACTAAAACAGAGAATATGGGGGAAAGTCTATCCTGGGAAAGACCCCCGAAGGTCCTGCTTGGTTGCATTTTAAATGGGTTTAAATCACTCCTGGGGGAAAAAAAAAATGAGAGTGCGAAAGAGGGAAGAAGAGGGGAGAGGAAAAGAGGAGGGAAAACAGACTAAGTTACTGCTCTGTTCAAATATCATCTACAGAGGGCTCAGCAAGCAAAAAAAAAATGTGGCAATGACCGATGATTGGTATAAGAGAGTTAAACAAGGATAGAAAAATTACTAACTTGAAGAATTGAAGTTAATAGATTCAGGTCAGTTAATGGCCGAAGCTTTTAGATTTAGACTGTGTGAGTGTGTGTGTGTGTGTTTGTGTGTGTGTGTGTGTGTGTGTGTGTGAATAGAATTGACTATGACTCACATGATGATCTCTTTCCAAAGTGCGTCTTCTCGTTCCATTTTGCCGCCATGTAGGGTTCTAAAAATTATTTTTCTGAAGCAGCAAAGAGTGTTAAGGAGTCTAAAAATCAAAGCTATAACAAGATCATTGAAGAAATCAATGAGATTAGGATGGAGAAGGGAACATCCTACCCAAAAAAATTGCCAAGGAATAGTGAACTACGGCAATGAGAGTGGATATTGTAAACAAATGCCTCTTGGAAGACTAGGTTCTATGTCCACTCAAAGGGGATCAAAAAGAGGTCAGGGGTCATCTGCCTCAGAAGGGAATAATACCCTATAGAAAATGGAAATCCAGCTCTAAGATCACTTTTAATACTTCATGCTATAATTCTTTGATTATATCTCCATCTATATCTTTGAGTCATCTAAGCAGAAATTGCACAGCCTCCAACTTCTCCAGAAATAAAAGGCTACAACAACACAGTTTCCCTGGGGTTGCCAGTCTCTGCAGGTAGGTGTCAGGACGATGCAGATGGGGCTGGAGCCCTCACTGTCAGAAGGGAGTCCATGATGAAAGGCAGCATCTTCAGGTGCTTTATGAAAATCCCGTTAAGGTTTGGAAACACACTATGCTGATCAGGTGGAGAACCTGCCTTCCCTCACCTCTTAATTTCAACAGAAACCTCACTCCAGCTGCCCAGAGATCCCTCTGCTAACATTTCCAGCCTCCATCAAGATGCCATACAGACCGTACCATGGAAAAAGTTCTCACTTCAGAACAACAATTGTCTGCTGCAGAAATAAAGTAATGCCATTCCTATGAAATCTATAAACTCAAAACAGGGACACAGAACTAGTGGTTGCCAATAACTTTAACTTCATTTATCTATATTTGGCAAAAATTGTGCTGCAGCTGGAGATGAAATGCTGAGCTCAATAACTGCAGAGACGTGAGCTCCAAAACAGCAATTACTAAGCTGCGCTGCCTTGTGTAAGATTTCACTTTTATTTATTATATTTAAAGCAACTCTCTAACTCTGTACAGTACCGACGGCATTGTCTGTTCAAGCCAGAGCTGCTCAGAAGAGCATCTCCACCTGGCTATTGTCCATGGAAGTGCTTTCTGGGAGGCAAAACCTGCATCAACACAGCCTCGATGGCAGCCCCCACTACCAAATGCACCTCTCTTTTGTCCATAATTGGAAGAAACTATTCTCGTTTTCGACTCAAACTTGGCTTATCACATACAGCGTGCAACTCAGATGATGCCTCTTTTTTTATCAGTGGAGATATTGATAATTATAATTGGCATGCTGCGGAAGAGGACTATAAATATCCCATCAGCTGCCACAGAGCAAAGAAGAGGGGGGAGAGGTGGCAACCTACGCCTCTGAGAGGGGCTGAGAGAGGAAGACGGAGCCTCACGGCCATTGTCACCAGCTAACATCTGTTTCTTATCCTGGGTGATGATTTTCATAGAATCATAGAAATTAGAGATAGAAAGGGCCTATTAGGTCATCCAGTACAGCTCTCTGCCAGTGTAGAATTATTCTCTGCAAGAAAGATTCACTTCTTTGTTCTCATAAAAAGTGCTGATCTTCACATATGGTTTCCCAACACTGCTACATGTAAAATAGACGACCCAGAAGGACCTACTGTGTAGCCCATGCTCAACATTCTGCCACAGCTTAAATGGGAAAAGCACTTGAAAAAGAATAGGTACACGTATATGCATGCTGCTGTTCAGTCGCTAAGTGAGATCCACCTCTTTGCAACTCCATGGACTGCAGCACGCCAGGCTTCCCTGTCCTTCACTATCTCCCAGAGTTTGCTCAAACTCATGTCCATTGAGTCGATGATGCCATCCAATCATCTCATCCTCTGCTGCCCCCTTCTCCTCCTGGCCTCAGTCTTTCCCAACATCAGGGTCTTTTCCAATGAGTCAGCCCTTCGAATCAGGTAGCCAAAGTATTGAAGCTTCAGCTTCACCATCAGTCCTTCCAGTGAATATTCGGGATTGCATAACTGCATTATTTTCCTATCCAACTTAAACTAACACAATGTTGTTAATCAACTATATTTCAACATAAAATAATTTTTAAAACATAAATGAGTATCGGAAGAATATATTTAAAAAAAGCAAAGAAATAAAATCGAGAGGGTAACTGAATGGATTCCTGAGGTAAAGGAGTTGAAAAGTGATGAAAAACCTAAATATGCAATAACAAAATAACCCTTTATATGTTTATAAGGCATGGCAAAATAGAACATCAGCCATTTACAGAATCTTGGGCAAATTCCCTTCCAGAAATGCTCGAGCTAGATTCAGAGGAAACTTGGATTTTTTTTTTCCTTCAAAAACAAAAAGGAGGAATAAAGGATTGGCAAGACAGTGATTGAAGTTACTTTTAAATCCAGTTCTAAAAGTATTGCCAAAGTTGCATTCCCTGACATTAAACACATTTGTAGTGATCATCTTTCATTTTTTTTTATGTAGTGACAACCTCACTCATCTTTTGACTTATGGAACAAATTAATTTCTATTTTTAAAACAAATTTTCCATCTGATATGTCCAATGCTGCTTTTACTCTGAAACTTAATTTACAAATGAATATTTGCTTATCTTTCCTTTATTGGGCTTGGTTTATCAACATCAGTAGAAAACACATTTGTCTGTCTGTTGACTTCTCACTCTGATTCACACTCTTCTCTCTGATGGCAACTTTACCTTGAGAATGTCTCCAGTGTTTAGCCTATAACCGTCTCCAGTGTTTAGCCTATAACCCACTCCAGTATTCTTTTTATTTTATTTTTAATCGAAGGATAATTACTTTACAATTTTGTGATGATTTCTGCCATACATCAACATGAATCAACATCAGCATTCCTATGTTTCCTTCCTCTTAAACTTCCCTCCCGCCTCCTTCCCTACCCAACCCCTCTAGAACATAGAGCACTGGCTTTGCATCATACAGAAAATTCCCACTGGCCATCTAGTCAAGGCTATGGTTTTTCCAGTGGTCATGTATGGATGTGAGGGTTGGACTATAAAGAAAGCTGAGCACTGAAGAATTGATGCTTTTGAACTGTGGTGTTGGAGAAGACTCTTGAGAGTCCCTTGGACTTCAAGGAGATCCACCCAGTCCATCCTAAAGGAAATCAGTCCTGACTATTCATTGGAAGGACTGATGCTGAAGCTGAAGCTCCAAAACGTTGGCCTGATGCGAAGAACTGACTCATTGGAAAAGACTCTGATGCTGGGAAAGATTGAAGGCAGGATGAGAAGGGGATGACAGAAGATGAGATGGTTGGACATCACCGACTTGATGGACATGAGCTTGAACAACTCAGGGAGTTGGTGATGGACCGGGAAGCCTGGCATGCTGCAGTCCATGGAGCCACAGAGTCGGACACGACTGAGCGACGGAACTGAACTGATCTGTTTTACATATGGTGATATACATGTTTCAACACTAGTCTCTCAAGTCATCCCACCCTCTCCTTCCCCCACTGTGACCAAAAGGCTTTTCTTTATGTCTGTGTCTCCTTCGCTGCCTTGCAAATTGGCTCATTAGTACCATCTTTCTAGATTCCATATATATGTGTTAATATACGATATTTGTCTTTCTTTTTCTGATTTACTTCACTCTGTATAATAGGCTGTAGGCTCATCCACCTCACTGGGACTGACTCATATGCCTTCTTTTTTCTAGCTGAGTAATATTCTGTTGCGTATATGTACTACAGCTTCTTTATCCATTCGTCTGTTGATAGACATCTAGATTTCTTCCCTGTCCTAACTATTGTAAATAGTGCTTCAGTGAACACTGGGGTACATGTGTCTTCTTGTCTGAACATTCCCACAATCAGAGGAACTTGGCAGACCACAGTCCGTAGGGTCACAAAGAGTCGGACGCTGCTGAGCATAATACATACCTACTTGCTATCTAAGCAACACCCTGACATTACTTTTCCTCTCATTGTCCCCTTTCTCTAATGTTAGGCAGTAAATAATGTTACCGACTTCAGGCACGTTCATGACATTCTGCTGACCAGCTAGGACTCCAGAACCACCAACTCAGAAAGTGGGGTTTAGTCTTTCAGAAGTGTGTGGTCCAAAACAGTGAGAATGTGTTCTCTGAATCCATGTGGGAACACTTGTCAACTGGGATATGAATTATTTTTTTTCAGACTTTGAACTTTTTCTTTTGTATTGGAGTATGGCTGATTAACAACACTGTAATCGTTTCAGGTGAACATTGAAGGGACTCATGCCTACAAATACATGCAAGACATGTGAATCATTAACCTCACTTATTTCATCCATCCATCCATAAACTGTCATTGTCCTATTCTCAGTGATTAAGCCATACTAGGGTCCGAAATATTTTATGACAGAAGGGAAGACTTCTTTGTCGTTTCCGAAGGAACAGCTTCTTTCCTACAATTATGTAATCTTTTGTTTGAAAGCGTGGCAGTAACACAAGAATTTTTGGCATTATTATTTGTTGTTGTTACCACCAACAAAAGGCCTTTAATTGGAATCTATTTTCTATGGGACAGACAAAGGCAGTGCAATGGTCAGAGTTCCTCCTCAGTAAGCAGTTTTTGAGCACCTATTATGCACAGAGCGCAGAGCTGAGAGAGGGTGTAGAAAGTTGGTTCCAACACAGCCTCCGTTTTTGAGATCCTAATAACAATGAGAGATGCAGACACCAAGGCCTGCTCAGGATGCAGGAAGGAGAGAGGCAAGTTCAGAGAAAAAGGGTGAACAGAGGAAGGGAAAGGTGACTCGCCTTACCTTCTAGACAGGCACATGCCCTCTGGGAGACAGTGACGTGTCCTTGTGGAGGAATGCCTGCAGAATGAGGATGAGCAAGAGTGCATACACATTGCAGGATAGCCTTCATCTGCTGATTCCATAATCGGAGCCCAGAGAGGCGGCATATTGATCACAGATGCATTCCTGTTTAGTCTTAAGTCAGGAGTGACCTTAAATCAGGGCACTCAATCTGGAGAAGGAAATGGCAACCCACTCTAGTACCCTTGCCTGGAAAATCCCAAGGGCAGAGAAGCCTGGTAGGCTACAGTCCATGGGGTCAGAAAGAGTCAGACATGACTGAGCGACTTCACTTTCACTCTCAAATCCAGAGAGCAAGCTTTGTCTGTCCTATCACATGCCAGGCGAGTCACCTTGGGCAGGTCACTCATTCGTTCACTTCAGGTATCTTTTTTTAATAAAGACTTCACTTTTTCAGAGTAGTTTTAGTTTCATGGAAAAATTAAGAGGAGAGTACAGAGATTTCACATAAACATTCTGCCACCATACATGCATGGCCTCCCCCATTACCAACACCCCCACCAACAGGCACATTTGTTACAATCCATGACCTGTATGTTTTTTCACAATTGTACATGGCAGTCACTGGAATACTTGAATGTCACTAAATACTTGCAAGGTGACCCTGCACAGATCCCACTGCCTTCCCACCTTAGATCTGGTGGCTTATGAGCTGGTGAGCTGTGCCATCCTTCACCAAGGACAGAAGTTGGCCAACTCACCCATAGTGGAACTGCACGAACCATCTCTACTGGAGCGGGTTGCCATTCCTTTCTCCAGAGGACCTTCCCAACCCAGGGATCAGATCCAGGTCTCCTGCATTGCAGGCAGATCACTGGGCCACCAGGGAAGCCCTGTGTTATTAGCACCTCTCTCTTAATAACAGAAATGACTGGTCACAAATAAATGAACAGATGAATAAACCATATCTGAAGATTTGTGTGATTCCAGGAGATTTGCTTCATCACTCTGATTCTCAAACTATAAAGCTTCTATCTGACAAGTCACGCTACTCGGTGCATTGGGGCAAAGGGCTAATCTTGAGCCTTCAACACCTCCATCTCTATAGTGAGATGAGTGAATAGCCAATACCTAAGGGTCCTTTTGGATCTGCAAATATTTTATTATATTTCCATCAACAATCACTAAACACTGAATCAATCAAATGAGCTGAAAAGCAAAGGTTTACCATTTGATTCCTCTCTGTAAACGTGTATTCAAGTGCGTTTTCTGTAAGTCACTGAGCTGGCTGCTAGAGGAGCTCTCAGACAGAACATAACAATACTTTTGTCTCCAAGGACTTGGTGGTCCTTCTCTTGGTGGTGTCATAAAAATTAGCCTCAAGTTAAGTAAAAGAAGTGAGGAGGAAATGGCAACCCACCCCAGTACTCTTGACTGGAGAATCCCATGGACAGAGGAGCCTGGCAGGCTACAGTCCATGGGGTCACAGAGAGTCAGATATGACTTAGAGACTGAGCGTGTAGCACACAACAGAAATAGGCTAGAGTAAACGCAGTTTTTAGCAACAACGCCACCTCTTTCTCATAACTAACGTGAATGATACTCGGTCGCAAGCAAGTTTGTCCCTGAGGCTGGTCCGGTCTCAGTCCCCTCATCTCAGCCACTCCTCCTTCCCGCCCCAGGACACAGAGACCCCTTGTGCTTCCTCCTCTGTTCAGGCTGCACCTTTTTCTGAGGGACGTCCTTCCCCTGCTTCTCACAGGGCACCCTCTAACCACAGAATCTCCACTGCCGTCCTCGCCCCCACTGGCCCTGGTGCTCCCCCCTCAGTGCTCCCATCGCCCTGGCCCTGACCTCCACTTCCGCAAGGTCATGGCCAGGATTTGGTTTCAGGTGATTATTTCCCTCCCAGGCTCTGGGTTTCCCCAAGGACAGGAGCTGCCGTCTAGTTCACCTGTATGTGTGCTCACCTTACCATAGATGAGCATACAGATGGCTCTGAAAACACGAGTTCTTTACCTGCCCCATGGCCAAGGGTTGAAGATTCATTTGTAACTTTGACCTTTGCAACCTTGTTCCTGGATGAGAATCAGCATCCCTGTGCAAAACGCCAGTCTTGCATCTGGGCGGATGACATCTCTTGAAACTCACCCCTTCTTGTGACAATGGAAGGACCCAGTTCAAGGTAGAAACCTTGAGCGGCAGGACAAGCAGTCCAACAGAGCTGTGTGTGGTCAGCCTGATATCAGGACCTCTGTTTTCCTCCATCTTTCCTCCCCAGCATGTTTCACCTGCCTGTCCTGGCCACTTCCACCCCTCACCCCACCCATCACCCTTGTGTCTACACGTGTTTGTGCAAGGAATGAATTAGCACTGGATTCAGCATAACTCAGACTTCCCTGGTGGCTCAGACAGTAAAGCATCTGCCTACAATGAGGGAGACCCGGGTTCGACCCCTGGATGGAAAAGATCCCCTGGAGAAGGAAATGGCAACCCACTCCAGTACTCTTGCCTGGAAAAATCACCTGGACAGAAGAGCCTGGTAGGCTACAGTCCCTGGGGTCGCAAGGAGTTGGACATGACTGAGCAACTTCACTGTTTCATTTTCAGCATAACTGTTCACACACTGACCTCTTACTCCATGCCAGGCACTGGTCTCTGAGCCTCATGTGTAATGACTCATTTAATCCTCAGAATGACCCAGCGAGTAAGTGCAGCAGTGTGGTTATCAGGCTACCCCAGAGAAACAGAACCAATAGAATATTATACATCCTATTGAGAGAGAGAGAGAGAAAGGAACTGGCTCACAATGGCGGGGACTGGCAAGTCCAATTTCTGCAGGGTAAGCCCACAGGCTAGAGACCCAGGGAAGATTCGACGCTGCAGATTGAGCCTGAAGGTCCTCTGCTGGCAGAGTCCCATCTTCCTGAAGGAAAGTAGTCTGTCAAGGCCTTCCCCTGCTTAGATGAGGCCCACCCACATTATGAAGCATATAATCTGTCTCATTCAAAGTCTACTGAGTTACATATTAATCTCACCTGGCAAAATACCTTCCCAATAACATCCAGACTGATGTTTGACCAAATATCTGGGTATTGTGATCTAACCACGATAACACCGGCGATTAACCATCATGGGAAGGTGTTCTCATCACCCTCATTCCACAGAAGAGGAAAGGAAAGTACAGATTGTTGAGACAGCTAGTCCAAGTCACATGGTGACATGTAGCACAGCTGGGATTTGAACAGGACCGTTGTCCCAAGAGCTTGTGTTCTTAAGTCCTGAGCCAGTCCTCCTCCTTGTGAATCACAGCGTGGTGTTCCATACTTGGTCATGACATTTATTACAAGGGGAGGAGTTGAAAAGTAACCACCTCCTTCTGATCATGGTAATGCCATCAGTCCAATGTAGCACTGAGCCAGAAATGCATCATCCAAGAGTGTGATTGCCTATTAAGTCTGCTCAATGGCAACCCAATCCAGTGTTCTTGCCTTGAGAATCCCAGGGACAGAGGAGACTAGTGGGCTGCCATCTATGGAGTCGCACAGAGTCGGACACCACTGAGGCGACTTAGCAGCAGCAGCAGCAGCAGCACATGATTCCAAATCCACCATCAACCTGAAACAATTCACTGAATCCCACAATAAGGCTGACAGGGAGGTGCTTACCCTTGGAGGCTCCTGGGCCATCTTCTTGTCTTTGTTTTGGGTGTGGGTGTGGGTGTGTGTGTGTGTATACCTGTGCATAAGTCTGGAGTTCCTTGGGGACACTGCTGATGAATTTCTCTATTTCATCACCTATAACTACTCCCTGCTGCATAGGACTGAATCCTAAGTGGGTGCTGCCCTCGTCCCAAACCTCCAACATGATGTCAACTTGCTGTAAAATTTAAAAATACTGGCTATGAATTCAAAGCAGACTGATCACAATACTTCAGCCCTTCTTAGCTAAATACTCTTGGAGACATTGTTTAATCAATCTCCCAAGTTCTTGTTCCTTAGGTATCACGGGCTAATCCGGACTCCCTCTTGGGAGGTCATTGTGAGGACTTAGCAATAATGATGCAAGTAAGGCACACAGCCTGGTGCCTGGTATGGAGGCATGTTTAAATGGGTGTGAGCCATCATTTTGAAGGGTAATTAATGCTTTATTGTCAATTTTTCCTCATTAAAAATCTTTTTAATAGAAAGAATGCCTAACCAAAGCAAACTCTTGATTAAGTCTTTCCATATGCCTCATGGGCAGCGAAATACTCAGAATGATCTGAAGATTGCTCTAGCCAAGAACCTGTCCAGCTGGGCCTCCATTGCGCTTCCCACCGCCAGCTTTTGGTGACCGATCACTCCAGGCCACTGGTCTGGGCGCAGCCCTCCGCAGCCTTTCCCGGCGTGTGGTCATCCACCTGCAGTGGCTCATTCTTGCAATAGGAGAGGGTGTCCCAGCTGTTGCCACAGCCTGCAGCCCTACAGGGACCCTGCAGAGTGTGGTCCTCATGGCTGTTGTCCTGGCTGAGGCACCTGTACCCCGCTTGCCCCCCATTTGTCCCAGGAGGAAAATGCTGTGAGTGATCGTCTACAGGCACTGGCTTTGCTCCGTCTCTGCAGGAGATTAAGCGACTGGGCCTCCATGGCTCTGATGTCATGTCAAATGTATGAAAGTCTGGCCCAAAGCTTAATGTATTTCAGCCATCCTACATTCTCAGCTTTGCTGGGGCTGCAGATCCTCTGCTTAACAGAAAACAGTCATGGACCAGATGAAAGCAATCTTCCCGGATGGCACTCTCCTTGTCTTTTCCCAGTCTCGAGAAAAAGTCCGCACCTCTCACCTTCACAGCTCCAGCAGAACCAGGGGAACCAGGCCATCTACTCGGACCTCACAGGGAATGATGCCCATTCCCTGAATTCTTCACTGGACAAAGAGGCCTCCCTCTTTCTGCCACATGCTGTGCAAACACAGGAAGTATGCAACAGCCAGGGGTGTGGGGAGCAGAGGCTGTTAAATGTGTTGGAGTTGCTGGGGGTCAGACACCCTGGACATTTGACGAATTAAAGCTGAGCTCTTACTCGGTGGCAGGAAACGTGCTATGTGCTGGATTTACGGCTGTGAGCGAGACACCCGGTACCATCCCTTGTGGGGTCTTAACGTTTTCTCAGGGAGAGACAGCTCATTGCAAACATAGCAAGGAGGGGTGCACGCTGCCAAGGAGAAGGGCAGAGTGTGAGAGAATACAAAATACAGGGCTGCATGGGGATGGATGGATGTAGCCTGGCAGGTTGTTAGAAGCTGCCCTAGAAAGTGAGATTTAGTCACACTCTGAAGGGTGATTAGGAGGGAGCTTGGTAAAGAAGCGCACAGGAGAGCTTTATAGGCTGAGCTAGTAAACCATGGGACCGAGGGGAGCGGGTGGAAGCCTGCTGGATTCCAGGAACTGAGAGAAGTGCTGGGTGGCCGGTGCGCCAAGGCAGTGGGCAAAATGCCAGAGCATGTGTCGGCCTGCGTGTCATGTACAGGATCTTCAAGACTATCCTGCAAGGCAGGGGGGCCTCCGAGGTTTACAAAAGGGGTGAGAAGGTTAGATTTATCTTCCAGAAGATTATTTTGGCCAAATGGAGAATGGAATAGGGTCAGGCACGATCAGAGCAGATTTAAACAAAAAGCTTTACGGCCATGTCCATGGCAACACTATTCACAACTGCCCAAAGGTAGGAAGAACCCACATGTCCGTCAACTGATGAACAGAGAGACGAAATGGGACAGTCACCCACACAACAGAACATTACTCAGATGTCGAAACGGAGTGGCGTGGGGGTGCATGCTGCGATGCGGATGAAGGTCAGAATTGCTATGCTCTGCGAAAGGAGACAGACACAAATAGGCCACAGACGGTGGCGACTCCACCTGCAGGAGATATTCAGAATGGGCAGATTCATGGAGACAGTTGCCGCGGGCAAGGAGAGGGAGGGTTGCAGAGCATCTCCGCAGATGGGTTTTCCACACTCAACAAGTGCCAAAGTGAAAGTGAAGTCATTCAGTCGTGTCCACCTCTTGGCAACCCCATGGACTGTAACCTACCAGGTTTCTCCGTCCTTGGGATTTTCCAGGCAAGAATACTAGAGTGGGTTGCCATTTCCTCCTCCAGGAGATCTTCCCAACCCAGGGAATGAACTCAAGTCTCCCACATTGTAGGCAGATGCTTTACCGTCTGAGCCACCAGGGAAGTCCCTTAACAAATGCAGTGATAGAAAATTCTGGAACCAGAAACGGTGATGGCTGTACAACATTGTGAATATAGAAATACAACTAAACTCCATACTTCTCCACCTTCGGGACCAGTTTTCCCGCTTCAGGCACACTGACTCTCCATCCCCCAGTCCAGGCCTGGCCGCTCACTGGGGGCAGAAATGGGGACACGGAACGGATCTCCTCTTTCCTTGCCTGACATCACCCCCACGTGTGGACATTCTCGTTAGTCACGTTGAGAGCACTCTTAGCATCACAGCATCCGAATGAACTCAGTGCCTCGGTGTTTACAGGACATGCTCCCTTCTATCACTGCTATCTTCTCCACTCAGCACTCCTTAAAGGAGACGTTAACTGCATCTTACAGATCAGCAAATTGGGTTCAGAGAGGTTAATTAACTTGTTTAAAAATCCCACTGTGAGCAAATATCAGAACGAAAATTGGACTGCAATCTTTGGCCTCCAAGCCCAATGCTCTTCCCACGATATTACCACTTCCGTTCTAGAAAAGCAGTCCTCCACATTTCCATCTCACCTGCACCCCAATAAAGTGAAAATTTTGTCTCCCTCACACAGCAAGATGAAGTGGCCCCAATTATTCACAAAAAGCAGCACTTTTGCCTGACTACACAGCATTCAGCATTAAAGCAGCCTACACATTCCATTGGGTTCTTAATTGGAAAACACTGAAAATATTTTCCAATTATTTTTTTTGTAAGGTCTCCAAGCTAGAGGCAAATCTCCCTAGGTTCATTGTAAGGCATTGTGTGTGTGCACGCATGTGGGTGAGTGTGTGTTCTGATGCTCTTAATCCTGAAAAGATCTGTCCTATTCCTAAGCACACCACAGACCTATGATAAATGCTTGCTGATATGAAAATAAAATTCACATAAATTCACTTACATTTTACAAATAACCCTTGTTTAGGTCATGTAATATTTTGGCGATAAGTAACTATCCAAATTTGAATCCAAAATGAATCAATAGGGACTTCCCCGGTGGTCCAGTGGTTAAGACTCCATGCTTCCACTGCAGGGGGCCCAGGTTTGAACCCTGGTCAGGGAACTAAGATCCCGTATGCCACATGACACAGCCTAAAATAATAATAATAATTTGTGAGTGCTAAGTCGTTTCAGTCATGTCCAACTCTGTGTGACCCTATGGACTGTAGCCCGCCAGGATCCTCTGTCCATGGGATTCTCCAGGTAAGAAAACTAGGGTGGGTTTCCATGCCCTCTCCCAGGGGATCTTCAGGACCCAGGGTTTCCTGGGTTTTCAACATTGGCGGGCAGTTTCTTTGCCACTAGCTGCACTTTGGAAGTCATAATAATACTAATAAATAGATACGAATTCTAAAAAAAAAAAAAGAAAACTAAAATGAATGAATATCTGTAAGCTTACCACCAACCTCAGAAAATGTTCTTATTTACCTAGGGAAATTACTGGTCTCCACCCTAGACAATGCTCAGCTCATCTCAGAGTGCCATACAGGACACGGCTGCACACGGTACTAAAATCAGTGAAAGTGAAAGTTTTCAGTCATGTCGAACTCTTTGCCATCCCATGGACTATACAGTCCATGGAATTCTCCAGGCCAGAAAACTGGAGTGGGTAGCCGTTCCCTTTTCCAGGCAGTCTTTCCAACTCAGGGATCGAACACAGGTCTCCCACTTTGCAGGCGGATTCTTTACCAGCTAAGCCAAAAGGGAAGCCCAAGAATACTGGAATGCGTAGCCTAGTCCTTCTCCAGCAGATCTTCCTGACCCAGAAATCAAACCTGGGTCTCCTGCACTGCAGGCGGATTCTTTACCACCTGAGCTATGAGATCAAGCTGGACTGAGTTTTCTAATTTTACATAAATGGCTCCTGCCCTAGCTTCAAAAATGATGAAGGGGGAAGTGAGTGCTTCCAGGAGCAGGGGGTGCAAAACCATTTGCCCCTTTGACCTCAACACCCTGTCTCTGGGAACTTGGCTCTTGGGGCCCAGCTACAGGGATGATGCTGAAGCATCAAGGACAGACTGATCACCGGAGCAGCTGGACACGACTATTTGCTCGGAGTCATTACAAAAAGGGTCACAGTCAGAGAGGAGGAAAAAGCAACATAAACATGTAATTAAAAGAAAGATTTAAGGAAACCACAAAAATACCAAAGCTAAGTGAGCAGAAATGTATTGGGTTGCAAAGAAACTCCATGAAGTTCACATGTGCTAGAGATCTTGCCATGCACTCAGGGGGTCTTCCATTTCAAGAGCTGCACTGGCCATTTTGGAAAGAGGAACCAATGGCCATCGTTGGGGGTTTCCACTCTACTCCACCAACAGGGAACTACAAGCATGGTTGCATTTGCCCTGAGCAAGTCATACTGGTTCTGTGATTCCATCTTCTCACTTACACAGAGGGTATAAGTGTTGCATAAGATTTTTGTAAGGATTAAGTAAGAAGAAACCTGTGAAAGTGCTTAGAATATTAACTGACTATAAATGTGAACAGACCAAAGTTCAAACCGAAGTGTTAGTCCCTCCGTCGTGTCCAACTGTTTGTGACCCCGTGGACTGTAGCCCATCAGGATCCTCTGTCCCTGGGATTCTCCAGGCAAGAATACTTGAGTGGGTAGTCATTCCTTCTCCAGGAAATCTTCAAGACCCAGGGATCAAACCTGGGTCTCTTGCATTACAGGTAGATTCTTTACTGTCTGAACCACCACGGAAGCCTTGGTGTGTATGGATAAAAGTGTGAGTGAAATGAAGTCAATCAGTTGTGTCTGAGTCTTTGCGACCCCATGGACTGTAGCCTACCATGCTCCTCTGTCGATGGGATTTTCCAGGCAAGAGTACTGGAGTGGGTTGCCATTTCCTTCTCCAGAGGATCTTCCCAACCCAGGGATTGAACCTGGGTCTCCCACATTGTAGATAGATGCTTTACCATCCAAGTCACCAGGGAAGTCCTTGGCTAAAAGAAGTATTTTGATTTAATTAAATAATAATAATTAACATTTTGACACTTTTCTATGTACCCAGGTTGTACAAAGAGCTTTTATCTAGTTCATCCTTCACAAAATAACTTTATGAGGAAAGAATGATTATTATGCCTCTTTTGGAAGAGGAAACTGACTTGAAGAGAATATCAGTAACTCACCGGCTAAAGAGTCCTAAGCATGCAGCCTCAAGAGTCAGTGGGGTTTAATCCATGTTAGCTCAGTCGTATCCGACTCTTTGCAACCCCATGGATGGTAGCCTATCAGCCTCCGCGATCCATGGGATTTTCCAGGCAAGAATACTGGAGTGGGTTGCCATTTCCTTCTCCAGGGGATCTTCCTAACCCAGGGACTGAACCCGGGTCTCCTGCATTGCAGGCAGACGTTTTACCATCTGAGCCACTAGGGAAGCCCTAGTAACCACACAGTAATATAAATAATAAGGAAAAGGAGGAGGAGAAGCAGAGGGAAGCTTCACATATCGTCTCGTTTGATCCCCATGAAAACCCTATGAGGTAGGTATTGTCAAAGCCCCATTTCACAGATGAGAACATTGAGGAGTAAAAGAAGATGGGGTCTTTAGATACCACAAACAGTTTACCAGGCCTGTTTGAAAAGCAGCACAGGCAAGTGAACAGGAAAGTGGACTTTAGAGCCAGACTTCCTGGGTTCAAATCCCAACTCTGACACCTCCTTGCTGCGTGACCTCAAGCAAAGTCACTTCACCGTCCTGTGCCTCAGTTTGCCCATCTGAATAATAAGGTCAACAATAGCACCAACATCACACGTGGTCATGAGGATTAAACACGTGAATATGTGCTAAGTGCCTGCTCCTTCAAGTGTGATCTGCCCACCATCACTACTGCCCTCTCAGTGACACCTGAGAGCTTGTTAGAATTCTGGGGGCACCTTAGACCCCAGATTGGAGCCTGATCCTAGGAAATTTTTCTGCACACTGAGGCGAGCTCGGAGTGGTGCACAGGCTTCCCAGGTGGAGCTAGTGGTAAAGAACCCACCTGCCAAAGCAGGAGATGTAAGAGACATGGGTTGATCCTTGAGTCCAGAAGATCTCCTGGAGGAGGGCGTGGCAGCCCACTCCCATCCTTGCCTGGAGAATCCCATGGACAGAGGAGCCTGGTTGGCTATGCCCCACAGGGCCACAAAGAGTTGGACACAACTGAAGGACTTAGCACACACAAGCACAGAGTGATGCATGTTAGGGCAATGTCAGCTGATGTCTTTATTCTCATTGGAGCTGATGACATGGAACATGAGTGAGGCAGGAGGGGCCAGGGCAACGAGCCTGGTGAAGTAAGTGGGGGTAAATTGTGACGGGCCCCACCCCGGGAACTTGGGTGCCATCAGAATGGTCCCAAAGACACAGATAGAGCTCTGGAGGGCTGGGAGTGAAGCCATGGTCAAGATCACATTTCAAGGTTCTTTTACAAATAAAGATTCCAAACTAATGATCAAGCATTACACGAGCAACTGTTGCTAGATTCTCTGCAAACCAAACTTGTGTGATTATCTGGATCCTCTGGAGGTCCTTGGGTCTCCCCCGGCACTGGGGAACACAGACTTGCTCAGGCCTCGGATTTTGCTGGCTCACCAAGGGGCCACCGAACAAATGGAAGTGTCTCCTTTTTAGTCTTCCCTGTGGATGGGTCGGGACCTACAATTATGCAAATTGTTAAGTTGTGTTATAACTGGGAAACAGAGTGCGAGAGTGGAGACTCCTTACTGGAAAATCAATTACTTTCTAAATAGAAAAAAAATCACTAGGCCCATCCCAGGAAAGCCTGGCCCCTAAGATTCAGGACTTATTCCAAAAAAATATCTGTGAGATTGTAATTCAATAATTGATGTGTGTACATGGGGAAAACAGAGTATGATAACTACTAGGAAGAAAGGCCAAAAGTCTGGGGGGTTTTGTTTGTTTTTATTTATTTTTTTAAACATACCTGGACTGTTTTTACTAAGAACTAAAATTGGCAGGGGTGGTTCTCAAACTTGAGTGTGCATCAAAATCTTCTGGTAACTTTCCTGACTCTCAAATTTCCTGATTGCATGGATCTGGGTGGTACTCCATAACAGGCACCACAAATGGAATGGCTTTCAGCAACAGAATTTATTCATCCCTCAGATGCCAGAAACCCGACTTCAAGGGTTTGCAGAGCTGAGGTGCCCCAGAGAAGCTGCTGCATGCCTCTCCCCCAGCTTCTGGGCTTCGCCGACACCTCTGGTGTTCTGTGTCTTGACGATACCCGCACCCAATCTGTGTCTTCAAGTTCACGTGGCATTCATCCTGTCTGCGTTTCTGTGTCTAAACATCCCCTTTCTATAAGGACACCAGCCATGTTGGATTCACCCAATTCACTGATCATCCAGGATGACCTCTTCTTAGCCAATTACTCTTGCCAGGACCCTATTTCCAGAGAAGGTCACATTCTGGGACTTAGGGCCCCAACATATACATTTTAAAGAGACACAGTTCAATCCACTTCTTGTTCAGTTGCTAAGTCATGTCAGACTCTTTGCAACACCATGGACTGCAGCATGCCAGGCTTCCCTATCCTTCCTTCCTTCACTGTCTCCCAGAGCTTGCTCAGACTCACGTCCGTTGAGTCAGTCACGCCATCCAACCATCTCATGCTCTGTTGTCCCCTTCTCCCATAAGAACTACCTTAGCCTGTACATAACTCAAAGCCCCCAATTTCGAATGAATCCAGATCACTGTAACAAAGAATGACCCATTGCGCATAACTTCCTTTCTTCTCTCTCTATTCAGCTTCCTCTAAATACATATTTCTCTGCCATTGTGCCTTCCCCCCTGGACTCCTGCAAGTTCTCTGGGAATAAAGCCCTGGGCCTCGTCAGCAGGACTTTTTGGAGCAGAAGTCCATCAATGCCCATCTTTGTGAAGCCGGCTTTCACCAGCTCAGTGGTGCTTTGTCACTCGGAGCCCTCGGCCCTCCCAGGACCCCAGTGATCCGCAAAGAGCAACTGCCTCCCTGATGCCTCTGTAAAGCTGGAAATCTGCGGTTACCATGGTTAATATTTCTGACTTGATTGGCACCACCAGTAATTGAACTGCAGCCTCTCAAGTGCAACACGCTCTATTCATTAGCTCCTATTGTGTTGGACCATTGCATCAAACCACATTATTTTTTCTGCTTACAAAATAAATAAAAAGAAAAATGAAAAAAAGAAAGGAAAGGAAAGGAAAGAAGAAAAGGCAGTCACGAATACAGTGCTGCGTTGCCATATGAGACGTTGCAGTTTTGCTTCGAGGGTGAAATCACTCTAGACGGAATTTCATGTTGTACCAGCTCTGGCCCCGTCAAGAATGGTGAGATGTAAAGTGAGAAATCTTAATTTTGGTGGCACAGTCACAGAGACTCAGAGCTAGGAGTCGGAACTAGCCGAGTCCCAGTGTTTGTGCCACGGAGGCAACTGCTCGCTTCTTTACCATCCTGTCAGCGTATAGAACCGTCTCTGAATCCGTGTCTCCCGCACATCTATTTATACCCTGCCCCCATCCCCAAGATTCCAGAGAGCTTCTGTGAGCTTGCAGGAGTTCTTCCTTAAGGAATTAATGAAAAGTGCATGAATTTGTAACGTTCTTGGATGTATTATCTCAGGTTTCTATTTTTAATAATCAAGGCTGTGTTTTGTTTGTTTTTAAGTTGGAGACACTTCGGTTTTCTCATTGGCATTCCATGCTTTCCTTCTTTCCTTTTTTTCTCATTTACTTCACTACAGTTCCTGGAGCTATACTAACATCAGGCTATGTGTGTGCCAGTGCTTGGTGGCTGAGTCACGTCCGACTCTTGGTGACCCCATGCACTGTAGCCTGCCAGGCTCCTCTGTGCATGGGATTCTCCAGGTAAGAATACTGGAGTGGGTTGCCATTCCCTCCTCCAAGGGATCTTCCCAACCCAAAGACTGAACCTGCGTCTCCTGCACTGGTAGAAGCATTCTTTACTGCTGAGACACCAGGAAGCCCTTGAGAGAGAAATTACAACACTAAAATTATAACCCCTCCTCTGCAAAAAAAAAAATAAATAAATAAAAAGAAAGAAAGAAACTTAAAAAACTCTTTTTAAAGATTTTTTAATATGGACCATTTTTTTAAAGTCTTTATTGAATTTGTTACATTATTGCTTCTGTTTTTATGCTGCTTTTTTTTTGGTCTTTGGCCTCTGGGATCCTAGTTCCCCAACCAGGAATCAAACGCACACACACCACCACCCGCCCCCCTCCCCCGCACTGAAAGGCAAAGTCTTAACCACTGGACCACCAGGGAAACCCCCAGAGTTGATAGACTTAGCATCAATCACAGCCACCCGTTTGGCTTGTCCAGTGCCAGGTTAAAACCAGAGCTGATGTCAGGAGACCTCCCTGCATTCTCTGTTTGCCTCAGGCTCCACTGCTCCCTGTTGCCTGACAGCTTCTTGGGCTGCTTCTCAGCTGCTCCTCCTGAAGGCAGGGAATTTTAACCCACCTACCTGGCCCTTCAGTCAGCTGAACACCAGCACCCTCCCTCGTCAGCCACGCTACACTTGCTTGATTCCTTTCCACTGATCTCCAACGCTGCTATTTCCTTTTCACAACCTCTGATACAAAAGCATGTTTCCAGGCTTCCTCTTACAAGGGAGGCTTTTGTTCCTGCCTCCATCCATCTAGACATGATCGCTTGGCCATCTCAATCAAGTCTCTTGTCCCTCTCTCGAACCCCTCTCTCTCATCTGGTCCACACCAGTTTGCCCAATTCAGCACCCCATAACCTGGGACAGGCTGAGTCAGTCTAAGGCTACAGGAAACTTCTGGTGGCCAGGCTGCCTCTGATCTCCTGGTATATGTTGCTGTTCTTCAGTCACGCAGTCATACCGACTTCTTTGCAACCCCACGGACTGCAGCGCTCCAGGCCTCCCTACCCCTTGTCACCTCCTGGAGTTTGTCTAAGTCCAAGTTCAGTGCACTGGCGATGCTGTCCAGCCATGTCATCCTCTGTCACCCTCTTCCTCATCTACCCTCCATCTTCCCCAACATCATGGACTTTTCCAATGAGTCAGCTGTTCATAGCGGATGACCAAAACCCTGGTGCTTTAATATGTTAAATAACACTAAGTAGGAAGTCATCATGTGCTCAGCAAATGCTTTAAAATGATTTATCTGCATGATGAAGACTATAGATGGGACACAATCTGTTCTATAAGGCACCTCCACCATTAAATGCAGCTGTCCCTCTCCTTGGCTACCTGGGACTCAGGGCTCTGTCGTGCTCAAAGTCCAAGGATGCTTGTTGAGTCTTCCCCAAGGCCCTTTCCAAGCAAGTGTTGGGAAATGGGTAACTGACTCTCCAGGCCCTCCCAGCCAGCAGCATCTGTTGCACCCCATCAGAGTGAAGTTACAGGAGGACCCAGGATGCTTCCAAGCACGGCTCACACTCCAGCCCCAGCTCTCACCCCAGCAGGCTCCATCCTGCTGCCAGACATGCTATGTCCTGGCCCTGCCTTCACCTGACCTCGACGCCCCCTTTCTCCTCTCTGGACGCCCCTGCCTGACTCCTGTTACAAGACTCTGCCCGGTTGCCACATCTCTGAGAAGCTTTCCCTCAAGCTCCCTCACCCCAGATGACCATCACTGCCTCTGTGTGCCCCCCTCCCCTAGCCCCTTAGACGTGTTTCTGGCAGGCACCCCCTCTATACAGTCAGGATAAGATTCACCACTTTGCCCTCCTCCTAGGAATCCCTCACATGTCACACCCACTTATCCTTTTCCTTTGAATTCTGAATCACAAACACCCAACTGAGTCTTCAGTGGGAAGCTGGGGATGGATATGAGAGCACTGGGGTTCCAGAAGATCCCCTGAATCCCCCTGACATAAGCAGTCACCTATTTAAAGTTGCTGAGCCCAAGATCTAAAAATATGAGATGTCCACAAAATGCTGATTGTAGGGGATATGAACGCTATCCTGATGACTTTCTAAGGATTCTAAATAATCATAAAATATTCCTTCCCAGTGAAGTCACTCAGTCATGTCCGACTCTTTGCCACCCCATGGACTGTAGCCCATCAGCCGCCTCCATCCATGGGATTTTCTAGGCAAGAGTACTGGAGTGGGTTGACATTTCCTTCTCCAGGGGATCTTCCTGACCCAGGGATTGAACCCGGGTCCCCCACACTGCAAGCTGATGCTTTACCATCTGAGCCACCAAGGAAGTCCATTTCTTCCCAGGTAGACATTTAATGAATTTCCATTTTACTCAAAGTTAGAATTTAAAGCAATGTTCAGTTTGCAGTGAAGACTATAAATCACAATTTGTAATGCACTCTACAGTGAATTATTCTTTAATAAGCTACTTCTTTGCTCACATTTGCACTCTGGGAAAAGAAATGAGGCTTGATAGATAGGGGTGGAGGGTTGGCTTGGGGGCCAGACCCTGGCAAGGCGTGTCCCTACCCTTTCCGCACTTGACCTTGCCATCATTCTGCAGGGCTGCGTGTCACTGGGAAGTCACTCGGGACCTTGCAATCTGGAGGCTGGGCTCACTCCCGAACCTTTCTGCAGACATTTCTGGGGCTCTGTGTTTGCCATGTGCTCGGCGAGCAGCCTGGGAGCAGCAAACATGCTGAGAAAACTTCAGCGGCTGGTCTTTTCTATTTAAGGGAATCTCAAAGCACACGCCATAAATTATCCTCTCCTCGGTTTCTTACTCACATGAGGAGTCCTGAGCCAACCCTGGCCGTAGCCGGTGGCAGCGCCGGTACACAGACAGGGGCAGGACGGCCACCCGCCCAGCGTGGGGCGTGCCAACGTTCTGCAACCTCCTCCACCTGTGTGGTGCATGGCACATGGATCTCAAATGCTTTTGAAAAAAGAAAAGCATATTTAGAGTTTCCAGGATATCAAATTTTGCATTTTTGTCCAATCTCCCCAGGTCCAGTTCTCTACAAACAGCCACTTACTTTTATTCTTCACATCTCTGCCTCTGGACAAGCGCCCACAAACAGTGCTAGAGGATTTTATTATTTTTGGGGAAAAAAAAAAAGAATGCAAACAATTTTTAAGCAAACAGAGAATTCATCTAGCTCCAACATCTGCTCCCCAGAGTGCTCCCTGGAGTGCTTGGGGTTAATATCTTATGAAGCCACAAAACAGGCACCCCCGGGGTGTGCTGACCCTTCCAGATCTCCCCCAGCCAGGAAAGACCCTTCCAGAACCCGATGGGGCACGGGATCCCACAGAGTTCTTTTCCTGACCTTCGGCTTTCTTTCCCATTGGCCAAAGCTCCCCCCCCACAAATAGCTGCATCTTAAGAATAGAACAAAATTCTTGTCCTCAGCTTGACACACTGAACTACTGGCAGGGATGTATTCTCGGGGCAGCTTTTTAAAGTCTGTCTGCAAACAGCACCAAGATTAAAGGCGGCTCTGGAGCGGGGATGAAGTGGCTCTGCAGCCCGAGAGGACCACAGCCTGGGCTGCTCACACGTCAGGAGGTCTAGACAGTGGCCCTTCTAATTCTGGAAGCACAGGCAATCGGCTAAGCCAGCGAACGGGAAGATGGCAGCCCCATCTATTGTGGACACAATTGAGTAAGTGAGATATATTTATGAATTCAAGACTGCTTAGTCATTCAGTAAAATCAGAATTTAAAAATCCCAGCCAGAAATAGCCCTATAATTCCTCCTTTTAAGTTACGGGGTTTTATGTAACGTATACGAATGAAATCTGTCTTACAAAGCGAGAAGAGACTCTATGCATTTAATTAGCAAATGACAGCACTGGATCGTGGGACAGACACAGAGAGGCGGGGGTCTACTTTTGGAGGTCGGTGTCCCGAGGTGCCTCACGCGTGATCCTGTTGCTGACTTCGTTAGAATTTAGGGATACTTCTGTCTTGGCCTGACATCGTTTCCAGATGCATCCTGGGTGTGATTTAAAAATGGTTAAGGAGAGCGACTCTCCTGCCCACACTTGCACTCATGTGACAGCACATATGTTAACTCTTTCCAGTTTTAGATGAGAGTAGGTGAACTTGTACTTACTGCTGGCCAGAGTTTGTGGATTTTTTAGCAATTGATCTAAGAATTATCTTCTTAGAGTTGCACGATACTTCTGCAGGTAGGCAGAGTACCAGTCTATGATTTTACACCCAAAGAAAATTTTTACCTTAAAAAAAAAAATCATCATTGTGAATATACAATGGAATATTATGCAGCCAATAAAATGAAGTTTATAAAAGGAGGTATGTCAATTTATATTTTAAATGCTAAGAAAAAATTGTATATATACAGCAATAGGAAAATGCAAAATATTCTATAAATATACACACTTGAGATTATTTTATATATAAAGAACTGTATAATTTTTTATGTGAAATTATACGTGTATATTTCTAACTAACTATACATATAAACAGTGACTATGTCTACTAGGAAAATCAGGGTTACTTTTGCTTTTAAATATGTTTAAAAGTAAATTTATATGTATAAAAATATGTTCTTATAGTTTCTGAATTTTTATAAAGATATCTTATTTTTTAACAACAAAAAAATCACATTTCAAATAAAGTATATTTATCTCTGCTATCTCATTTTCAATAAAGAAACAAAGCAAAATTGCCCGGTCCTCTAATTCTGAGGATATTTTTTTTTTCCTAAGTAACAACCCACAGGGAACAGAAGGGAGAGCTATTTCCCAAGAAGCTTGTGAAATGCTTTCTTCCCCATGACTTATGACTTTTAAAATTACACTACAAAATATAGTGCCTGGAGGCAGGGACAATGGAAGCTTCCCATGGCCATTAAAATGTTCCTTCTCCACATTCTACTATATTTTAGCATATTAAAAGCACCTACTATAAATTAATTGATGTTGAAAAGTGAAGGCTCAGCAAATTCAACATAAAACCGATACTGATAGGTGCCTCTCAGGAGCTCTGCACCTGGTAAAGTGAAGGTGTAAATATGCAGAAGTGGGCACCCACGTCTAAGGGCCTGTTTGCTATAATACACCATTTTTGCTCTTGATTTTTTTTAATCAAATTGATGCTGGAGAAAACTCTTAAGAGTCCCTTGGACAGTAAAGAGATCAAACCAGTCAACCGTAAAGGGAATCAACCCTGACCATTCATTGGAAGAACTGATGCTGAAGCTCCAATACTTTGGCCACCTGACACAAAGAGCCAACTCATTGGAAAAGACCCTGATGCTGGCAAAGATTGAAGGCAAAAGGAGAAGGGGACGACAGAGGATGAAATGGTTAGATAGCATCACTAACTGAATAGACATGAGTTTGAGCAAATTCCAGGAGATTGTGGAGGACAGAAGAGCCTGGCATGCTGCAATCCACGTGGTCATAGAGAGGTGGACTTGACAAGGACTGAACAGCAACATTTCTTTACTTTAGAAGGTAGATGTTCCCTAAAGATCTGAGCAAATTAACTAGTTGCATCAAACGTACACATCTTGGCTTAACAACCCCAGCTCCTCTTGCTTGTTTCCCTGGTTTCTGGATAACAGCCTCAAATCTTTGACCTGTGTGTGTTCTTTCATTTTGCTTTTCGTTCTTGGGAAAGTGTCCCAGATGCAAAGTGCAGCATACCCCAACCTGAAGAATCTGACCCACTGTCCCCTTGGTCCCCAGTTGTGATGGCTCAGGTTGCCACTCCGGCCTCTTCTCTCTGCATCTGTTGTAATTCACCATCAACCGGAAGGAAGGAATTTGGGACAGGTAGAAGGAACAATGAACACACGATGCAATTTTCACAGTACACCAACAGTAATATCGTAACATACAGCTCAACAGTGGAATTCAGTGGTTCTGAACGTTCAAGTACAGTGGAGAACAAGACCTGTACTTAGTGAAAAGTGAAGTGAAAGTGAAAGTCAGTCCGTCGTGTCCGACTCTTTGCGACCCCATGGATTGATTATACAATCCATAGAATTCTCTAGGCCAGAATACTGGAGTGGGTAGCTGTTCCCTTCTCCAGGGGATCTTCCCAACCCAGAGATCGAACCCAGGTCTCCTGCATTACAGTGGATGCTTTACCAGCTGAGCCACAAGGGAAGCCTAAGAATACTGGAGTGGATAGCCTATCCCTTCTCCAGGGGATCTTCCCGACACAGGAATCGAACCAGGGTCTCTTGCATTGCAGGCGGAGTCTTTACCAACTGAGCTATCAGGAAAACCCCTGATCTGTACTTAAAGAGCTGGCAAGTAGTCAACTTAGTGCACCCATGACCTTGAGCAACCTGGGTTCTCAATACTGATGTGTTGAATGAACAAGCAAATAGACGAACAAATGAGTGAATGAGTGAGAGCAGATAGTATTTGAGAAAAATCCAGGGGATTTTTTTTCTCATACATTTTTTGACAAAGTACTTTATATATCTGCCGGGAAGTTTTTTTTTTTTAATTTTTTTAATTAAATGTCTTTTATTTCAAACCATGGGCCATAAAGAAACCTCAAATGGACCACTGAAAACCATATAGCCACAGAGGATTGAAATCATTATATATAAACTTTTCCCTCTTTTTAAAAGTATGTTACTTTCATTATAAAAATAATACCCATCTGTGTAAAAAATTATTGGAAATGTAAAAAGAGAAAGAAAGAAAAAAAATCACCTTTGGGTACTTTGGTCCTTTTTTCTTCTTTTATTTTAATTGCTGTGTAATGTTGTGTTGGGCTTCCCAAGTGGCACTAGTGGTAAAGAATCTACCTGCCAGTTCAGGAGACACAAGAGATGCCAATTTCAGTCCCTGGCAATCTACTCTAGTATTCTTGCCTGGAAAATTCCATGGGCAGAGGAGCCTAGCAGGCTACAGTCCATGGGGTAGTGAAGAGACAGGCATGACTGAGCACACACAGAATGTTGTGTTAGTTTCTGCTGCACAACAAAGTGAATCAGCTATACGCATACATACATCCCTTCCTCTTGAGCCTCCCTACCATGGTCAGTTCAGTTCAGTTTAGTTCAGTCACTCAGTCGTGTCCGACTCTTTGCGACCCCATGAATCGCAGCACAGCAGGCCTCCCTGTCCATCACCAACTCCCAGAGTTCACTCAGACTCACGTCCATCGAGTCAGTGATGCCATCCAGCCATCTCATCCTCTGTCGTCCCCTTCTCCTCCTGCCCCCAATCCCTCCCAGCATCAGGGTCTTTTCCAATGAGTCAGTTCTTCGCATCAGATGGCCAAAGTACTGGAGTTTCAGCTTTAGCATCATTCCTTCCAAGGAAATCCACAGCTGGGTATTGTTTTTGCTTTAGCTCCATCCCTTCATTCTTTCTGGACTTATTTCTCCACTGATCTCCAGTAGTGTGTTGAGTACCTACTGACCTGGTACTTTCCTTTTAAAACCACACTGGGCTCACCACTGTATACAATTCTGTAATTACTTCACCTTCAATTTAACATTATATCTTTAAACCCAGTGACATTCAATGTTCTTCAAGGACACAAGTTACAATGTATTTAACTATTCTCCTGCTGGGCTTCCCTGGTGGCTCAGATGGTAAAACATCTGCCAGCAAAGAAAGAGACTCATGTTCCATCCCTTGATTGGGAAGATTCCCTGGAGAAGGAAATGGCAACTCACTCCAGTATTCTTATCTGGAGTATTCTATGGACAAAGGAGCCTGGAGGGATTCTCCTAGCCTTGGATAGCTCTCCTAGTCTTGGATAGGTGTTCACCAATTTTTGGAGAAAATAAATAACATTGCAATAAGTGATCATAGAAATTTTATATTATACTATTAAATTAATATCACAACATATAAGTGAACATAATTTAATTTGAATTTAGTCTAGTTGATTTGGGATGTTTAGCAAGAATATCATAAACCCTGGTTCCAACCATTCCTTTTTTCAGGGAAGGTACAGAGCAAAGAACGAAGGACTTCCCCAGTGGTCCAGTTGGTAAAGAACTTGCCTGCCAGCCTAGGAGTCATAAGAGATGCAGGTTCTACCCCTGGGTGGGAAAGATCCCTGGAAGAAGGTAATGGAAACCTGCTCCAATATTCTTGCCCGGAAAGTTCCATGGACAGAGGAGCCTGGTGGGCTGCAGCCCATGGGGTCCTGAAGAGTTGGACACTACTAAGTGACTGAGTGCATACCCACAGTTTAAAGAATGAACCAACCCCATGATAGTTGACCAGGGGCTTTGCTCAGATTCATTTTAATACATTAATTAAGGTATTAAAATTTTAATCTGACTCTTGTAGCACTGAGCTCATACTTTTCCTTCTTGCTCAAGAGACTTTAATAAATATTTTTTCAAAAAGTGTAATGGAAACTAAGTAATGAAATGAACAGCATTGCCCTAGTTTGCTAGTCTGCTGCTAAGTCGCTTCAGTCATTTTTGACTCTGCGCAACCCCATAGATCGCAGCCCACTAGGCTTCCCCGTCCCTGGGATTCTCCAGGCAAGAATACTGGAGTGGGTTGCCATTTCCTTCTCCAATGCATGAAAGTGAAAAGTGAAAGTGAAGTCGCTCAGTCATGCCCAACTCTTAGCGACCCCATGGACTACAGCCTACCAGGCTCCTCTGTCCATGGGATTTTCCAGGCAAGAGTACTGGAATGGATTGCCATTGCCTTCTCCAGTTTGCTAGCCTAACAGCATAATAAAAAGAAACAACCTACAATATATTCATCACATAATGGAAGTGTGTACAGTTCCTCTTGATCTCTTTAGTTAGATCTATTCCTTTACAAACCATGTAATACCAATCAAGGTAGATTATGCGTCCATATATTAGTAAAAAAGAAAAACAGATGATTGTGCTTCAATTTAAAAAAGAAACAGATATAAAAGAAAAAGAACAAGACCAAAATAAGAGTGGATGACAAAGACAAGTTTAGTTCCTCTCCAAGGTAGCTGTCCTCCTGGAGCTAGCTGAGAATACCAGAATATTTTGCTCTCTAGGCAGTCTCACGCCAACATGTCCTTCTGCCATGGGGAGCAGAGAGGAGCAGGCTCAGAGCCATGCCCCAGTAATAAGAACTGATCTGTATCACCTCTTTCTGCAATCCCACCCTCAGCTTCTGGGAAGCAGAGTTCAATCCTCTGACCAGCTTTTGGGAGAACCAAACATCACTGAAAGCTTTTTATGCTTAATCCATAGACATTCTGGGACCTTGCAGGAATCAACATCACCTCTCAGTGTCTGTAAATTGTGAGATTTCCTTTTTCATCTTGATACACAGGTCCTCTGCCTCAGTGTGCTCTCAGCTGTGTGTGTGCATGTGTGTGTGTGTGTGTGTGTGTGTGTGTGTGTGTGTGTGTGTGTGTGTGTGTTTGCGCTTAGTCACTCAGTCTGGTCTGACTCTCTTGACCCAATGGATGGTAGCTCAACAGGCTCCCCGTCCATGGGATTCTCTAGGCAAGAATACTGGATTGAACCCGAGTTTCCTGTGTCTCCTGCATTGCGGGAGGATTTTATACCCACTGAGCCATCAGGGAAACCAAGCTCTCAGCTACACAGCTGCTCAAATACTCCCAAATGTGGCCCAGATCAGGCTTTACAGTATTATAGCATGAACCCTGATTAATAAGTTAATAAATCAAGTCCTAGAGACAGGGAGCTTGTTGATCAGTTAAGTTCTATGATATCTTGGTTGTGTGGCAGTGGGTGTCTAGGAGGAGGTACCATAGTATGAGGGGATCCAAATCTCAGCCCTGCGTCATAGTCAGGTGATGGACGTGGAAAGTGTGTTCCTTTACTAGGTAGACGTGGAGCCAAGGTCATCTTATATCACAAAACGGAGACAACTATTGACTCCCTGAATACTCACTGAAAGGACTGATGCTGAAGCTGAAGCTCCAAGACTTTGGCCATCTGATGCCAAGAGCCCACTCATTGGAAAAGACCCTGATGCTGGGAAAAATTGAAGGCAGGTGGAGAAGAGGGTGACAGAGAATGAGATGGTTAGATGGCATCACCGACTCAATGGACATGAGTTTGAGCAGACTCCGGGAGATGGTAATGGACACAGGGAAGCCTGGTGTGCTGCAGCATGGGGTGATAAAGAGTTGGACATGACTAAGGGATTGAACGACAATGACTGGTTCACTCTCAAGAATCCCTCTTTGGCTATGATTCCCAATATTCTCTGTGGACCACATAGTTCCTCAAGGTGTGATAATAATATATAATATGCCTAATAACAATAATAATACTTACATGTAACATTCTTAAAGGCCAGGCACTGTTTCAAGTATATTACATACATTATTCATTTACTCTTCACATCAACACTTGAGGTAAGTAATGCTGTTTGCCCCATTCTTTGGCTCATGCCAATGTCTTCCTGTCTTTGACCTCGCTTTGAAGATGTCTCAGTCTGCAGTGAAGTTTTAGCACTGCTCAGGAGGGCTAATTAATTCAGATCCTATCCACTAAAGAAACTTGAACCCCTGAAAGCTGACTCTCAGGTCTCCTGCCACTAACTGGAGTTCATGTCCTAGGAGGGCTAACTTGAACTTGAGCTTTCTTGGCAGACTTATGCACTGGAGCCTTCCTTTTCCAGGTGGGATCCGCCTTTGGTTTCACCTGAAAATTGAGGAGAACCACCTTTTCCCCTCTCTTGGAGCTGCTGGACTGTCATCTTGGATAGAAGGAACAGCACAAAAGACTGCCTCCCTAGGACAGGGTCTCAGGGAAGCCCGTGTCAATGGAGGGTGACCACAAAAGTTCCCAGCTAATGGAGGATTCCAATAAGCCTCTCATTCGCTGGTTGACTTTCAACCTAAATTTTGCCAAATGCATTCTTTTCCTCATAGAAATGTGGAGCTATTGCCATCAGTAACAAATCAACTTTTGATGAAATATGCAGGATAGCTAGAAGCCAAGCAGTGTAATTGAATTCACAACTACTTGCCACAGGACTATAATTTAATGGAAGCATTATAATTTACTAAATACCATTACTATGGCATCAGAGCCTATTCATCAAAAACGGAAAAGCTGTCTGCAGCAATTTTTCTTCACTATTCATAGGGGCTTATTATTGGGTGCTTACCTCTAGAGTAGAATGCATGCTACCTTTTTAGTTTCCACATTAGAGGATACTAAAAATAAGTCAAATCTGAGTCCCTCCAGATTTAGGACCTCCACATCCAGTTGGTTCCTCCACTCTAAAGTCCAGTTTCTAAATGTCTCCTTTAGCACGTCACCTTCACCACATAGATGGTAGCTCTAAAAGAGCTTCTATTTGTTATAAACCAGTAGGCAATAAGAGCTGGGCTTCCCTGGTGGCTCCACCGTAAGGAATCTTCCTGGAGACCCAGGGTTGATCCCTAGGTGGGGAAGATCCCCTGGAAGAGGGCATGGCAACCCACTCCAGTATTCTTGCCTGGGAGCATCCCAGGCAGGCAGGTTACAGTCCTTGAGATCTCAAACAGTCAAACATGACTAAAGCACCTTAGCATGCATGCACGCAGACAATAAAAATAATATATTGAGGTGCAACCATGTACCAAGTGTATAGGGCTGGATGCATTATATACACATGGAGGGGGAAGCAGGAGTCAAGGGTTGGGTGTGTGTGTTCTAGATGGAACAGTAGTCCTACAAGGAAGACCTTATCTCTGTTTTAGAAGTACTGAGTTCAGAGCCGTGCAAGGTCATCCAGTTACAGGGATGGTGGAGGTGAGCCTGGGGCCCAGCTGTCTCTGACATGGAACTGCCTGTTCCACTTTAGTCTACTCGGGCTGGCAGAGTGAAATGCCCCAACCTGGGGGACTTACAGCAGATGTCTTCCTGGCAGTCCTGCAGACTGCGGAGTCCAGGCCCCAGGTGCTGGCAGATCCAGGGTCTGCCGAGGGCCCTCTTCTTGGCACCAGATGGTTGCCTTCTTGCTGTTTCCTCGCCTGGTGGAGAGGAAGTTCCGTTGCTTCCCCTGTCCTCCTACCGGTACTAATCCCAACACAGTGCTCTAGCCCATGGCTTCACCTAAACATACTCACCTCCTAATACCCTCACATTGCTCTTCCCAGGTGACTCAGTGAAAAAACGTGCCTGCCAAAGCAGGACACACAAGAGGCCTGGGTTTGATCCCTGGGTCAGGAAGATCCCCTGGAGGAGGGTATGGCAACCCCCTCCAGTATTCTTGTCTGGAGAATCCTATGCACAGAAGAGCCTGGCGGGCTACAGTCCATAGGGTCACAAAGAGTCGGACACGGCTGAGCAACTATACAACAACGGTAACACAATAGCCTCACATTAGGGGTCAGGGCTCCAACACACGAATTTTGGGGAAAACAGCCATTCAGTCCATAACAACCTGTTCCTATGGGGCCTCCCCAACCCCAGGGTAGACAAATAGCTAGTGCTTCCCCAAAACACTGCACGAGACCCCCTAATGGGTGACTTCCGGCCTGCCTCCCTGATTGATGATGCACATGGTGGAGATTCACGCAGAAAACTGACAACTAGCTGAGAGCAGCCAGGCATCTCATCGCTCTAACCGCCTGGAGAGGCATGAGCTTCTGCTTCCTCCGTTCCCAGGGAAGATGCTAAGGTTCCTCCAGGGGAGCCACTTACTATGAGGAGTAACTATTCTGAGTCAGTATCCCCATCTGTTAATATTTACATAGCGATGTACTCTTAAAACAGAACTGCCGAGATTTTGCATTTTAGAATTCATTTTAGAATTATGAGCATTCTAAGTACCTGCTCCTTGTTTTTGTTACCAACTGAGCCTGACTTCCCCAGGAATCTTGTTTCCGAGGCCTGTTGAGAAGGATACTCTCCTCTTGCCCACGTTATTATCAAGCTTTCCCACAACTTGCTTCTGCTTCCTCTTCTGACAAGTCTCAGCCTTGAAAAAATGCAGGCCTCATGCTTGGGGGCAAAGGTAGCATATTTTGAATAATGCTAATCTCAGAACAGTCAGAGCTCCACCAACATACTGGGTGTCCAAGGCAACGTGGGAAAACACATGTAACCCCAGGGTTCCTGGGCCACCTCCACTCGGTATGAAAAATGAGGTCAAAAAGAAAAAAAAAACAGGGGGACTATCGGGCTGCAAAATTTGTGTTGCTCCTCCTCCATGAAGCAGGAATTATACCCCCTTGGAAAAATGTTCTCTGTTATTTCTGGAAGGCCTGAGAATGCCCTCTATGAGATCTGAAACAAATCCCATGGGCCACGGCCATTAGTTATCTTCATCTTCCTCTCTGGCACCAAGCAGCCTTGATGATAAAGCTGCTGAGGCCCGTTCAGGAAACTGCCTTGGGGTCACCAGGTCCCACAGTCCCTCCCAGCCAAGGCCCAGGTGTCGGGTACAACATGAGAGCCTCAGAAGGGGGTGGTTTCAGAAATCCCTCAAATGCTGTGTCTGGATCCAGCATGTCCCCAGAAGAAGCAGTCATCACTCGCGCTACAGCCAGGAAAAAGTCCATATCTTCCATCCCATATTTTCTTCTCCAAACACCGTCCTCCCAACATTCACAGACACCCGCTTCTTGCCACCCAGTTCAAATCACTGATCTCAGCCGCACACCCCCAGAACACACACACTCACCCAGCCTACACTCGTGCCCTGGTTGTGTTCAACTCACAGAGCAGCCAGGATGCTTGTCTTTCAGAAACCTCCCCGCTGTGGGTCTGTTGGGCTTCTGCTGCAATTCCATCACGCACATCACTGGGCACCTGGCCTAGGGCTGCCCCCGCTGCCTCTGCCAACAGGCTCTGGGCCAGCTGGCATCCCTGACATCCCACACCAGGGGTGGTAGGACAGCCATGTCCACCTCAAGCCCCACGTGATCAGAGAGCTTCCAGAGCCAGGCAGCCCCGACTTCAGTGTCTTCTCACTCCACAGATAGCTCAGGAAAACCCCACACGGTGTAACACGGTAGCGTTTTCCATGCAGAAAACACAGCATCCTCGCTTCTCTCCTGCCCAGCTTCTGCTCTTCCAAGATCACGTTAGAAGGTCTGGGTAGCATGCATGGGGTGGGGAGAAGGGGACCAGCTCAGTGAGCAGAGGTAGATTCCAAGGACGTGCGATGTGGTAGGAACAAAGGTGAAGGGTAGAGGCAAAGTGTATAAACATGACTTAAACCCTGGGCCTGGTGATGACTCCCCACCCGTCAGCAGTCACATTGCTCTATTTTTATGCCTCTGGTTCCCCCATCCATGCCTTGCTGGGGCTGGCCTCAGATGACTTTGATCCCACATAACTCTGACAGTCTAGGACCTTGAACCCCAATATGATATCTTTAGAATAACTGAGATAAAGTCATGATTGGGAGTGGGGAGTAGAGATAATCTCATTTTTTAACAATAGTATTACGAAGGACACAACTGGCAGCATATAAAAGACCAAGGCCAGGGAAGAGTAGAGACCCAGATAAGAATTTTATCTTCTTTGTTTAGAAATTTTCTTTTGCTTAAAAAAAAAGTATTGAAGTATAGTTGTACAATGCTGCGTCAGTTTCTTCTGTGTTGCCAAGTGAATCAGTTATCCATATACATATATCCACTCTTACTTAGCTTCTTTTCAAACGTGCGTCACTACAGAGAATTGAGTAGAGCTCCCTGCACTATTCAGTAGGTCCTTCTTCACTCTATTATATAGAGCAGTGTGTATGCTTGAATCCAGATAAAGACTCAAGCATAAATAGAGACTGAGTATGTAGAAAAAAGATGCCATTTCAATTCAACAGAGAACAATTCTTTAACATGTAAATGATGTCAGACAAGTTCTTTGGCAAATGGGAGAAGAAGACAGGGTCTTCAGCTCCTTTCTTATATTAAAATGTTTCCAACAGAATCAAATTTAAAAAAAAAAAAACAGAAATAAAGCAATACAGTGAGTGCCTTACAGCTGAAACTTCAGGTTTCAAACTTTCAGAGATGTGGTCGTGAGTCCCCTCAGCCTCAGGCATGAGTGAAACTGCAGCTCATCCTCCGTCTCTTGTTGCTGATGACCCTTCACCTCTACCCTCTCCCCCTCCTCTCTCTCCTCCAGTCAGTAACCCCTCCAGTCGAGAAGAGTCAGCCACTCTTCTTGCCTGTTCGCTTGATGCCAGCCCCTGTGTGCCAGCTGTTGCAGTACTTACTACTGTACTTTTCAAGGTACTGTACAAAAGGTTAAAAACTGTTTTCTTTATTTTGTGTGTTTGTTTTTATGTATTATTTCTGTGAAAAGTATTATAAAGTATTATATAGTACTATAGTACAGTTCTATATACTGATTGTGTTAGTTGAACACCTGGGCTGACTTTGTTGGACTTAAGAACAAATTGGACTTACGAACATGCTCCTGGAACGGAACTCACTCAGTTGTAAAGGAAATGAAAGGAATTTCTTACTGCGGAAGAAATGCACACACCACAAATGTGAGTAATATTTTATAAGCTTTAGGCAGAGAAGGATATTCTACCTAAGCCTGAAAAATAAATACACCTAAAGGGAAAGCGGTATATTCAACTTCCAATACAGGTTTTATGCAAATAAATATGTTTATACAGCAGGATAAAACAAAAAACATTATAAGACAAATGGCAAATGAGAAAGAGTGTATTGAAGGCATATGTTAACAGTCAAAGAGCTGAAGTCTGTACCATACCCAGGCCCAAGTTCCAGGCAGACAGATCCAGGACTTGTTCACAGCGTATTCTCTGTGAGATGTACCCCCTGCAGTGTTTCAACGGATAACTCTAAAAACAAAACAAAAAAATGTTTGGAAAGATGAGACTGTTCTTTAGACAAGGTCTAAAGAGGCTGTCGTGAGGGGATGGAGCCAGTGTGCTGTGCATGAGAAGTGGCTAGGAATTTCATAGACAGGATTGAATGAAGGAGGGTTGACAAGGTTGAGGAAAGAGGGGTGAGTGACACAGCAGAATGGCTACATGACCGTATAATAGCATTCAAAATTCATGGCACCATAAAAAAATTGACCAAAGACCTAACAGATACTTCACCAAAGAAGAGATGCTCCACATCATATGACATGAAGAATAGAAATCATACAACAATGAGCTATCCCCACATACCTGCTAGTATGGCCAAAATCCAGAGCACTGACAACACAGCATGCTGGTAAGAATGTGAAGCAAACTGTCTTCCAAATGGGCTGCACAAAATTAGATGTTCTCTTACCATATGATCCAGCCATTGTGCTCCTTAATATTTACTCAAAGAAGCTGAAAACATATCCACCAAAAAAAACCTGCACACAGATGTTTATATAACAGCATTCTTAATTGCCAAAACTTTCCAGTAGTCAAGTATGGATGTGAGAGTTGGACTATAAAGAAAGCTGAGAACTGAAGAATTGATGCTTTAGAACTGTGGTGCTGGAGAAGACTCTTGAGAGTCTCTTGGACTGCAAGGAGATCCAACCAATCCATCCTAAAGGAGATCTGTCCTGAATATTCTTTGGAAGGACTGATGCTGAAGCTGAAGCTCCAATACTTTGGCTACCTGATGTGAAGAACTGACTCATTTGAAAAGACCTTAATGCTAGGAAAGATTGAAGGCAGGAGGAGAAAGGGACAACAGAGGATACGATGGTTGGATGGCATCACCGACTCAATGGACATGAGTTTGAGTAAACTCTGGGAATTGGTGATGGACAGGGAGGCCTGACATACTGCAGTCCATGGGGTCGCAAAGAGTTGGACACAACTGAGCGACTGAATTGAACTGAACTGAAGGAACCAGAATGACTTGGTGAGAAGATACACCAACTCTGACACATGACAGTGGAATATTACTAATCACCAAAGTGAAATGAGCTATCAAGCCATGAAAAGATATAGAGGAAACTTAATGCATATTACCAAGTGGAAAAGGCCTATCTGACAAGGTATATATAATATGATTCCAACTATAATGCAATTGACTCTTGAACAATGTGGGTGGTAAAAGGAATACTGATCCTGCTGGCAATCCGCAAATAATCTTATAGTCGGCCCTTTGTATCCGAGTCTCTGTATCTGCAGATTCAACTAACTATGGAGCATGTAGTATCGTCATGAAAGTGAAAGTATTATTTGCTCACTTGTGTCTGACTCTTTGTGATCCCATGGACTATAGCCCATCAGGATCCTCTGTCCCTGGGATTCTCCAGACAAGAATACTGGAGTGAGTTGCCATTCCCTTCTCCAGAGGATCTTCCCACCCAGGAATCGAGCTCTATCTCCTGCATTGTAGGTAGATTCTTAACCATCTGAGCCACGTATTATAGTATTTATTGAAAAAGTCAGCCTGTACATGGATCCATGCAGTTCAAATCCACATTGTTCAAGGGTGAACTATATATGATATTCTGGAAAAGGCAAAACTGTGTAGACAAGAAGATTGGTAGCTGTTGGTGAGGGTGTGGGGGATGGAATAGGCACAGCTCAGGATATTTTTAGGGAATGAAAATATTCTGTATGATACCAAAGTGATGTATAGATTTCACTATGCATTTGTCTAACCATAGAATGCACAACATCAAAAATGAATGCTCAGGTAATCTAGGGACTTTGGGTGATCATGATATATCAATGTAGGTTCATCCTTGGTAAAAAAATGTACTAGTCTGGTGAGTGTTGTTGATAACAGGGGGGCTATACATGTGTGGGGACAGTGACTATATGGGTAATTTCTGCACCTTCCTCTAAACTTTGTTATAAATTTAACACTACTCCAAAAACAATCTTTTAAGCAAATGAAATTAGAGGTGTCAGTCTACTTAACTCCAAGATTTTCTGTAGCTATGGTAATCAAAATTGTGTGGTATTGGTGGAGAGAGAGAGACTCCTAGACAAAAGTAACATGATACAGAACCCAAAAACTACCACACAACTGGTTTTTGAGAAAGATGCAAAAGCAAGTCAATGAAAGAGGGATAGTATTTTCAGCAAATGGTACCAAAAAATCTAACAAACATATATAAAAAGAAAAAAGAACTGAGAACTTAACTTCACATCTTGGAGGCTGTGTTTGTGCTTAGTCGTGTCCAACTCTTTGCGACCCTCATGGACCATAGCCCCCTGGCTCTTCAGTCCATGGGATTTTCCAGGCAAGAATACTAGAGTGGTTGCCATTTCCTTCTCCAGGGGATCTTTCCAACCCAGCGATTGAACCCACATCCCCTGTGTCTCCTGCATTCGTAGGTAGATTCTTTACCACTAACGCCACCTGGGAAACCTCAAAGATAACTCCAAGCAGATAATGGAATTAAATGTAAAACACTAAAATTTTACGAAAAAATAGAGGAAATATTTAGAATCTCAAGATAGGTAAACAGTTCTTAGACTTGTCTCCAAAAATAAAATCCATAAAAGAAGAAACTGATAATTTTGATTTGATCATAATTAAAAACTTTTACCCTGCAAAAGACTCTGTTAAAAAATGAAAAGACAGGCTACAGACAGGGATAAAATATTTGAAAATCACATAGTCACCAAAGGACTGCTTTCTAGAATGTATAAACAACTCTCAAAATTCAACAGTAAAGAAATAAACAGTCTAATTAGAAGATGTATAAGAGACATAAAAAGACATCTCACTGTAGAAGATATACAGATGGCAAATAAAGACATGCAAAGCTATTCAATGTTATTATCTGCTCATGAAATGCAGGATAAAAGCATTCATCAGAATGATTAGAACTTTTTAAAAATGACAGCATCAATACTGGCACAGATGTGGACAGACTGGATTACTCATATGTCACTGGTGGCAATGGAAAATGGTATAGCCACTCTGGGAAAGTCTGGAAGTTTCTCAAAAAACTAAACATGCAACTACCATATAACCAGCACTTGCATTCCCAGGCATTAATCCCAGAAAAATATGAAAACTTAAGTTCACTTGAAACCTGTACATAAATGTTCATAGCAGTTTTATTCATAGTAGCCCAAATCTGGAAACAACCCAGATGCTCTTCAATGGCTTAAATAAATTGTGAAACATCCATACCAGGAAATACTACTCAACAGTAAAAAAAGAACAAATTACTGATAGATGTCTCAACCTAGATACATCTCTAGGAAATTATGCTAAGTGAAAGGAGAAAATTCCAAAAAGGTATTTACTGTCTGATTCCATTTACATAACATTTTGAAATGACGAAACTATAAAAATGAAGGGCAGATTAGTATTGAATGGGGTAAGAAAGGGGCATGGTTGGGAGTGAAATGGCTGTCCTGCGAAGGGTCACACAGCATGGTGGTGCAACTGTCTAAATCCTGCTGTACTGATATTAATATTGTGATTGTGACACTGTCTTGTGGTTTTGCCAAGTGTTGCCTTTGGGAGAAACTGGGTAGAGAACACATGAAATCCCTTTGCAAGTCAAGCTACAATTATTTCAAAATGAAAAAGTTTAATTAAAAAATAAACTGGAAATACAATTTAATAAATATTTGAAATAAATTTAAATGAAAGATTAAAGAAAGAAAATATAGAACTGGTTGCAGTATGTATCCGAATACACAAAGAAATACATATGAACTTATAAGGAGCCACAAAATAAAATATAGCAGCTTCTCAGGTGGCTTGGTGGTTAAGAATCCACCTGCAATGCAGGAGACAGTTCAATCCCTGGGTCAGGAAGACCCCTTGAAGGAGGAAATGGCAACCCACTGCTGTATTCTTGCCTGAAAAAAACCCCATGGACAGAGGAGCCTTGTGTGCTGCAGTTCATGGGGTCTCAAGAGTCAGACATGTATGAGTGACTGAATACAACAAAATATAATATATGGTTCCAGTAGAAAAGAGAAATAGCAAGTCTCAAAATGGTACCACTTGATACCAAGTAACTTCTGTGTGTGCTTAGTCACTCAGTTGTGCCTAACTCTTTGTGATCCCATGGACTGTAGCCTGCCAGACTCCTCTGTCCATGGGGATTCTCCAGGCAAGAATACTGGAGTGGGTTGCCATGTCCTCCAGGTTTAACCTAACCCAGGATTAAACCCAGGTCTCCTACATTGCAAGTGGATTCTTTACTGTCTGAGCTACCAGGGAAGCCCAAGAATACTGGAGTGGGTAGCCTATCCCTTCTCCAGGGAACCTTCCTGACCCAGGAATGAAACTAGGGTCTCCTGCATTGCAGGTAGATTCTTTCCCAGCTGAACTACTAAGGAAGTCCACCAACTAATTTAATGGCACACACACAAAAAAAACCAGATCACTATTAAGAACACATTCAAACACCAAAATACAGCAAAGAACACAACATTCACAATATATGGTGTCCACTAAAAACTTACAAGTCTTGTAAAAGAGCGTAATTTTTCCATAACTAGAAGAAAAAAAAATAGATCCAGACATGACAGATATGAAGGAACTAACAGACTCACAAGCTAAAAAGCTAATATCATTTTATTCCAAGGGCTCACAAAGGTAGAGGAAAGCATGATGAAAAGGGAAATGATTTAAGATGCGAAAAAGGACCTAAATAAGGCTTTTAGAAATAAAAATTGTAAAGCACAGTATTAAAAGCAGATCAGAAGCTACATAAGAAAAGATAACTGAATTTTAAAAAATAGCAGTGGAAACTATCCACAATAAAGGACAATGTAAGCGGAGCTGTTGAAGGAGAGGAAAGAAAAAGAACAAAAAATATTTTTGTAGAAATATAAAGACTTCTTTTAATCAAATTGCTTGGGAATTATAAATTTACAGATCCTAAAATCTTAACAAACCCAAGCAAAATAAATGAAAAGGGATAACATGCAAAGTCAAAATTTTCTGGAAATAAGCCATAAGAGATATCTTTAAAAAAAAAAAAGGTAAAAAAGATACAAATAAATAAAAAGGTGCAAAGATACTAAATATAGCAGACTATGCAAGCCAGAAGGCTACAGAGAAACTCATTTAAAATATTGAAAAGTTGTCACTTTAAAATTCTTTATTCAGCAAAAAGAGCATTTCAAAACTGAAGACATTTTGAGACAGAATATGAGATAATTCACTACCATCATAACTACTCTATAGGATATTTTTAAAGTGTTCCTTAAAAAAAAGGGGGGGGGGTATTTCTTCAAAAAGAAGGAGATAACAGTAGAGAATACCAAGGGTAGATAAGAAGCCCTTCTCAAGGGAACAATGCAAAGAAACAGAAGAAAACAGTAGAATGGTAAAGACTAGAGATTTCTTCAAGAAAATTGGAGATAACATGGGAGCATTTCATGCAAAGATGGGCACAAAAAAGGACAGAAACAGGAAGGACCTAACAGAAGCAGAAGAAATTAAGAAGAGGTAGCAAGAATACATAGAAGAACTATGTAAGAAAGGTCTTAATGACCTGGATAACCACAATGGTGTGGTCACTCACCTAGAGCCAGATATCCTGGAGTGTGAAGTCAAGTGGGCCTTATGAAGCATTACTACCAAGAAAACTAGTGGAGGTGGTAGAATTCCAGCTGAGCTACTCCAAACCCTAAAAGATGATGATTTAGAGTACTGCACTCAATAGGCCAATAATTGGAAATCTCAGCAGTGCCCACAGGACTGGAAAAGGTCAGTTTTCATCTCAATTCCAAAGAAAGGCAATGCCAAAGATTGTTCAAACTACCATATAATTGTGTTCAGTTAACATGCTAGCAAGGTATGCTCAAAATCCTTCAAGCTAGGCTTCAACAATACATGAACCAAGAGCTTTCAGATGTTCAAGTTAGGCTTAGAAAAGGCAGAGGAACCAGATTACCAACCAATTACCAACATCTGCTGGGTCTTAGAAAAATCATGAGAATTGAAATAAAAACATCTTTCTCCATTTCATTGACTATGCTAAAACCTTTGACTGTGTGGATCACCGAAAACTGTTGGAAATTCTTAAAGATATGGGAATACCAGACCACCTTTCCTGCCTCCTGAGAAACCTGTACTTGGGTCAAGAAGTGACAGTTAGAACTGGACATGGAACAATGGACTGGTTCAAAATTGGGAAAGAAGTATGTCAAGGTTGTATATTGTCACCCTGCTTATTTAACTAATATGCAGAGTACATCATGAGAAATGCCCGGCTGAATGAATCACAAGCTGGAATCAAGATTGCTGGAAGAAGTATCAACAATCTCAGTTATGCAGATGATACCACTTTAAAGGCAGAAAGTGAAGAGTAACTTAAGAGTTTCTTGATGAGGGTAAGAGAGTGAAAAAGCTGGCTTAAAATTGAACATTCGAAAAACTAAGATCATGGCATCCAGTCCCATCACTTCATGGCAAATAGATGAGGGCGAAAAAAGGAAAGAGTGGCAGATTTTATTTTCTTGGGCTCTACAATCACTGTAGATGGTGCCTGAAGCCACGAAATTAAAAGACACTCTTTGGAAAAAAAAGCTATGACAAACCTAAAGAGTTTATTAAAAAGCAGAGATACCACTTTGTACACAGAGGTCTGTATAGTCAAAGCTCTGATTTTTCCAGATGTGAGAGTTGAACCATAAAGAAGGCTGAGTACTGAAGAGTTGATGCTTTTGAACTGTGGTGCTGAGAAGACTTTTGCCGAGAGTCCCTTGGACTGCAAGGAGACCAAACCAGTCAGTCCTAAAGGAAATCAACCCTGAATATTCATCGGAAGGACTGATGCTGAAGCTGAAGCTCCAATACTTTGGCCACCTGTTGAGAAGAGCTGACTCATTGGAAAAGACCCTGATGCTGGGGAAGATTGAAGGCAGGAGGAGAAGGGGATGAGAGAGGATGAGATGGGTGGCATCATTGAGTCAATGAGTTGACATGAGTTCGAGCAGGTTCCAGGAGATTGTGAAGGACAGGGAAGCCTGGCATGCTGCAGCCCATAGGGTCGCAAAGAGTTAGACACCACTGAGCGACTAACAGCAACAAAAACAACATGCATATAAACATCTTGAGTCACAATTTCATCTCTAAGAACTTAGCATATTCTGCTGACTTTCACATTTAAATGCTGTGAGAAAGCCCCAGGGTCACCTTACATTTTTCCCCTTAGAAATAACTTGATTTTTCCTCTATGCCACAAAATTATCTCCATTCACTTCAGTAAGTCATATTAGAATAGTTTTATTCTGAACTTGTTTTTCCTGGGACATACTACACTCTCTCAATCTCTGCATTTCAACCTCTTTTTTTTTTTTTTTTCAATTTTTGGAAATCTTAAAACTCACTTAAAATATGTCTTATATTCTCCCTTCTTTATTTTTTCCAGGGGCTATTATATGACCTGTTTTCACTACCAATTTCTTCTAGAAACTTTTGTAATGTGTTTCTTTTCCATTTCATCTTCCTCATTTTTTTCAGACTTACTTTTCACATCCCTGAGTGAGTTTTCAGCCACATACAGCTTTTTGTTTCTTGTTATAAGAGTCTTATTTCCATAATGGTTTTGATTTTCTCACTTTTCTACTCGGAGGCCCTATAGGTCTCCTTGGAGTTTTACTCTCAGAAAGGTCACCCTTACATTAACATCTTTGCCTTCATGAAGAAATAGTTGCTCATAATTTTTTTAAGCTCTGTGACATCATTTTTTTCTGGTAAGTATTCTTTATGAACATTTTACTTTTCATGTTTTAACTCTGCATTTCTGCTTGGAGTCAATCTGCAAAGGTTATACTTATTTCAGGACAACTTTTCAATGAGTCACCTATTTGCAGGATAGTGTTGGAGGCAGCAGAGGATTAAGTTTCAGTAGCTGAGGGTCTGAATCTTAAGGCAATTTCAGCTTTATTCTGCTGAGCCCTCCCAGACCAGAGGGCAGCATTTCCTGTCTACCCTTCAACACCAGTCACTTGCTTCTTTCCAAGGTGTGATCACTGTGAAGTTCCCCGTTCACTTCTAACTCTGCTCCCATTTCATCAAACAGGGAAGTAAAAGTCTCCCAAAGACCAAGGTATGTAAATCTTGTCCTTGAGCATTTTCTACCTGCTTTGGAGAATTCAGGGCTTCCCTGGCAGCTCAGATTAAAGGAGCTACTGCTCCTCATTTGGTTCTTTTTCTATTCACCAGAGTAAACTATTCATCTCCACTAAAGGTAGCCCTAAGCTGTTCTTCTGGGGCTTCTCACGTGGCTCAGATGGTAAAGAACCTGCTTGCAATGCAGGAGACCTGGGTTCGATCTCTGGGTCAGGAAGATCCCATGGAGAAGGGAAAGGCAACCCACTCCAGTATTCTTGCCTGGAGAATTCAATGGACAGGAGCCTGGCGGGCTACAGCCCAGGGGATCCCAAAGATCAGACATGACTGAGCAACTAAACAACCTGAACATCATCCCAGACAATCCCTGCCTTCTGTTCCGCTTCCTGGGACCTCAGTCTCAAGCCGTCAAGGCACCCGAACAACTTTCAGGAAGACTTCATCCCTCTGCCCCCAGAGCTCCAGGTACATGGAGAGTGACCACCCCCACCCCCCGGGTCCTTCTTTGTCCTGAATATGACTCTGTCATTGGTACTCACCTCCCTAAAGAGTTTTTAATGCTGTGGGGGAATGTTTTGGGGGCAAAACAGCAAATGATTTAAAAGGATGCAAAAAAAATCCCTTAATTATAAATGGACAGAAATTATCAAAATAGTAATGACAGTTATTATTTCTGAATAGCAGAATCAAGAATGATTGTCATTTTTTGTAGTTTTGAATTTCCCACAGAAGCTACATAATTACTTGCATAACCAGAAAAATATAATGCATTGAAAAAGAAGTGCAGCCTCTTGGCTCAAGCCAGTTCTACATATTTTTACCAAATTCACATGTATATTTTTACCAAATCCAGGCGTATGTTCCTCTCCAGCTCCCAAGCAGACATGCCCCTCACCCTCCATCCCTCATCTATTGAATAGGCATGAGGCTAAACAAGGTTAGCAAGGAGCTCTCCCACAAGCCATGAAAGAGAGAAGAGGAAATGCCTTGAGCTTGCTGAAGGGGAAAGATGCTATCATCATTCTGAGAGCCATTTCCAACCACCTTAGATAAACTGCTCATCCCCCAGCTTATCCTCTGCTTTTTGCTTAGCTAAACCTCTGAGATGAATTTTCTTTGTTGACAGAAGCAGCGCAAATGGATGTAGAAATCTCCTTCTAGGGAATGGACCTCACAACAGCCTTTGCTCAAAGCTTTGAGCCTAGAGCCTTCCTTGTCTGTGGATCCTTCCTTCTCAGGAGAAATGCGAGCCAGAGTACCACCCTCACTACTCAGAAACATGAACAAGAGGCTGAGAGTGGAATGGCTGATAGACACAGAGGCTGAGATAAGAGACACTTCAAAAGTAAGGAGTCATACACTTTCTCTATGCGTGCTTAGTCACTGAGTTGTGTCCGACTCTTTGTGATCCCTTGGATGGTAGCTGATGGTACCTGGCTCCTCTGTCCATGGAATTTTTCAAGCAAGAACAATGGAGGGGTTGTCATTTCCTCCTCCAGAGGATTTTCCTGACCCAGGGATCAAACCCGCATATCTTGTGTCTCCTGCAATGGGAGGCAGATTCTTTATCACAGTGCCACCTGGGAAGCCCCCTTGCTACACTTGATCTTAGCGAAAAGGCCGAGAGAAAATAAAAACGCAGCAGCTGGCAGAAACTGGGCAATTTGAACTAAATTGAATGTTGAAATATTTTAAATGCCCGAAAATGCCACAGTCTTGATACCCAACATATACACATATACACCTGCATGCCACTTACAGAAATCCAGGTTTTTGCTTAATGTAAGGAATACTTTAACACGTAGAGATTCTGCTGGTGAACAGTGTGGCTGGCTGATGATGGAGAATGTCAAATGAGTGGACCTATAGGTGAATTTACTGCTCAGAGTTGAGTCTGTGCTGTGTAAATCTTCACAGTAAATTCTGCCTTGACTCATCTGTGTGATAAGATCTCTTTACAAGCTATATTCAGTAATTTTTAACTCCAGCAAACCCAACCTCATCACGTATTGCCCTTCAACTCAGCCACCAAATCATAGAGCATGGCCAAAGGCAAGGATTATCTCTACATTATCTCTAGAGATTTTTCAGAATCCCTCACTGGAAACAATGAGGAGTCTGAAAATGTTTAGAGGACCATGGATGGCCAAGATTTCCACTGTTGGATCACTTCCTGGAACTTCTGTGCAAAACATCAAGTTTTAAAACGAGAACTACTGTTTATGGATAGGAAAAAAAAGAAAAAGACTTTCAACAGGCACCTCATGTCATTAGATTAATTTACTATGCACCTCAGGCAATTCTATTCGTGGCTGAGCTATTCCTCGAGACCTGTCCCCTAGCTGGCACTATAATTAAGGAAGCCTTCTGTCCCCACAGACATAACCTCTGCAGACTGGAAGGCAGAGTCCATTACGTCTGCCCCGGGCACCTCTGTCTCTCTATCTCTGTGCCACGAACAAGGCAAGCGTGAGCACTGAACATTAACACAGCCAGGGAGAAAACATCCCACAGGGCACATCAATACCCAGCAAAGGATAATGGGATTTCTGTTCAGGCAGCTGTGTCCTGCCCCCTCCCATTAACACCTGTCAGCAGAGCTGGTCCACGGGCAGCTCGCGTTACAGCTCCACCTCGGACGATCATTAGCACCAGCCGACGCGAGGAACCCCACACGGCCAAACAGTGTCCTTTTCTCCTTAAATGCAGACAAACAATGCCTTCTCCTCCAACAGCTGGCACAGACCTTGTTAATCTTTCTTGTTTCACTTCTGTTTTGCCCTGTGCACAGTGTGTAAGGAGAGATTCAGGGAAGGTAGAAATTAGGTTATTCAAGTTAATTTCAGGACTGGGTCTACTCAGGGGCTTAGAGCCCATCTGAGCTGGCATGAGTCCCTTAGAGGTAATCGCAGGATGAAAAGAGTGCTCCACTGATTGTGTCAGCTGGTAAATGATCAATATCTACCTTTTGGAACTTTTTTATAACCATTTGCTAAAAATACGACTGAATGAGGATCCCATGTGGCTAAACATCTCTCTCTCTTCCCTCTCTTTCTTCTTTCCTTTCCTTCTCTTTCTTCCTTTCCTCCTTCCTCCCCTCTTTCTCCCTTTCTTCCTTATCCTTCTTTTATTCCAAAGTAGAAATGGATAGCCACTGAAAGGAACATTTCTGATCACACACAGAATTAAATGTACTCTGTGACCTAGAACAGAGACTGGAGCCAGGCTGGGCACTGCTCATTTGTCCTTACAAGTGAAACTGTTTTAGAAATATCTGTATGGTAAAACATGGCACCCCACTCCAGTACTCTTGCCTGGAAAATCCCATGGATGGAGGCGCCTGGTAGGCAGCAGTCCATGCTAAGGTTCGGACATGACAGAGCAAATTCCCTTTCACTTTTCGCTTTCTTGCATTGGAGAAGGAAATGGCAACCCACTCAGTGTTCTTGCCTGGAGAATCCCAGGGATGGGGGAGTCTGGCTTTGTTCTCTGATCCCTGCCAGCACCACTGAACAGGTAAGTTCAAATACCTGCCCCTCAGCTACCAGGAAACAGTGGGACCCTTATGAATAAGACTGGATAAAGGAGGTGGGACCACACAAAGAGAGAGAGAGAAAAAAAAGATGAAAACATTCATTTACAAAACATTTCTGGGATCATTAAGTTGAAAATCTGAAAGAGAGAAAATGCTTCTGTTTCATTTAGGCAAAAGCTTTAGTGGGGTACAGTCGGAGGGAATTCTGCACACCCACTGCCTCTCAACCTTCCCCAGGAAATCTTATGGACATGAATCACCTGCTTTCCATCTGCCTTGCCATATTTCACCAAGCACGTGATGGAAAGCAACTTAGAAACCCCCTCAGTGGCACATCAGCCCTCAACCAGGCCTACCCATTTTGCAATGGTGGAAATGGGAATTCTGATGGTCGATTACACAGCCTTGCTATGATATGTTCTTCAGTTCAGTTCAGTTCAGTTCAGTTCAGTAGCTCAGTCATGTCTGGCTTTTTGCGACCCCATGAATCGCAGCACGCCAGACCTCCCAGTCCACCACCAACTCCCGGAGTTCACTCAAACTCATGTCCATCGAGTCAGTGATGCCATCCAGCCATTTCATCCTCTGTCGTCCCCTTCTCCTCCTGCCCCCAATCCCTCCCAGCATCAGTCTTTTCCAGTGAGGTGGCCAAAGTACTGGAGTTTCAGCGTTAGCCTCATTCCTTCCAAAGAACACCCAGGGCTGATCTCCTTTAGAATGGACTGGTTGGATCTCCTTGCAGTCCAAGGGACTCTCAAGAGTCTTCTTCAACACCACAGTTCAAAAGCATCAGTGATACATTCTTAAATGGTCACAAATAAAACATAAAATTCTTTTAATCAATTTCAGTTCCCCCAAATTATAGAGAATAAAAATACTGAAAAATGGTTTTTGTCTCAGATAGCTCTTTAGGTTTAAATCTGAATTAAGTGTTTATTTGCTGAGTTATATTCACCCTATACGGGCTTCCCTTGTAGCTCAGTTGGTAAAGAATCTGCCTACAGTGCAGGAGACCTGGGTTCGACCCCTGGATCAGGAAGATCCCCTGGAGAAGGAAATGGCAACCCACTCCAGTATCCTTGCCTGGAAAGTCTCATGGACAGAGGATCCTCGTGGGCTGCAGTCCATGGGGTCACAGAGTCAGGTATGACTGAGCAACTAACACTTACTTACTTATTCACCCTATACATCCCTACACATGGAGGAATTTTAGCCAAATAGCCTGAAACTTCTGGAGCAGATGTAGCTCACATTTTCTTACCCTCTGAAAGTAGCACTACTGATGCTTCATGTCTGGACAACATACATTTCCGTTAGGACCTTTGAGGTTGGTGCTCTTGCAATGTCTCATCCAGAAGTGAGAGAAAGAGCCTCAGCTGTTTGTAAATAAAAGGCAGCAACTGAGACACAGTGACAATGATGGTTATTTGCAAAATGGTTTGATAATATTTGCATTTGAAATTGTAAACTTACAAGTATTGTTTCCCTTATCTTTCTTAGAAGGAAAACAGAGATAGTCCCCCAAGGTAGTAAGTTAGTTGCAAAGTCACTAGCAGAAGCAATCAGCCCTAAGTCCTCTTTTCCATCTGCCTTGAGTCATGGAGCACAGAGAATGCTTCGTTGGGGCCGGTCAGCTGGCAGGACAGCACGTACATAAACCTCCTGTGAGCACATGGAAATCATTGCTGCTCCGGGAAAAAGTCTTTTGTTGTCCACGAGATGATTGATCACATGTTCACAGCTGGAGATTAAACAGACCCCAAGATGTAGCAGTCACCACCTTTTGCCATTATTCCAAAAGTGTAATAAATAGGAGTGACCAGAAACCACTCCTCCTCCACAAGCCCAGCTGCTTCTCCTACCCGCCTCCTGATGAATGCTCAACACTAATTGTGTTTTAAAATGTCAAATGCTATTTATTTTGACATTGTTTTTTAAATGTCTTCTGAGAGTCAAAACAGTATCTTTAAAGATGAACAATCCTGATAGCAAAATGTACAGCTTTAAAGTCAACATATATTTCTCCCTCTGCTCTGCTGGTGGGTTTGGTAGTCTCCTGCAGAAAGAAGACGACATTGGTCTTCTGAGATGATGTTTCAGTACACTAACCAAAAGTTAAACTAGCGATCCCATAGAAACCCTGTTTACTTCTAGGTATTCATACAAAGACAATATAGGGCTTACTCAGTAGCTCAGGGGATAAAGAATCTGCCTGTGATGTAGGAGACCCAGGTTCAATCCCTGGGCCAGGAAGATTCCCTGGAGAAGGGCATGGCAACCCATTCCAGTATTTTTGCCTGGAGAATCCCATAGACAGAGAAGCCTCCCTGGCTATAGTTGGTGGGGTCGAAAAGAGCTGGACGCAACTGAGCGACAACCGCTTTCACTTTCATTCAAACCAATACTCGTGATCACATAAACATCACAGAAAATCAATACATGCTGAATGCATTTTCGGCTTTTCACCAATGTTTCAAATTAAACACAAAGTGTTTGCACTGTGAGACTAATTAGTTCGGACAAACTGGGATTGCTGTCTGTTTTTGTAAGTAAAGTTTTATTGGCACCCAGCCACATCCATTTATATATAGATTGTCTCTGGACTGCCTTCATGCTAAACAGCAGAGTTAAGTAGTCAGGACAGAGATCCTACAGCCCACGAAGCTGAAAATTTATTATCTGACCCTCTGCAGAAACCTTTTGACAATCCTTAGTTTACTCCATGAAATAAGTTAGCCATAGAACACCCTAGAAAATTATAAGAAGAGAACAAATAGTCACCCGTTCAAAATAGATGCACATCTGACTTGATGAAGTCAGAGATGGCTCAGACGGTAGAGCGTCTGCCTACAATGTGGGAGACCCAGGTTCAATCCCTGGGTTGGGAAGATCTCCTGGAGAAGGAAATAGCAACCCACTTCAGTACTCTTGCCTGGAAAATCCTGTGGACAGAGGAGCCTGGTAGCTACAGTCCATGGGGTCGGAAAGAGTCAGACACAACTGAACGACTTCACTTTCACTTTTCACCTTTGCTGACTGTGGCTGTCATCCATGGCATCTACTTACCTATCTCTGGGACCATCAAATTGTTCATGAGGTGAGCACCCATCACTCAGCCCTTCTCACTAAAGCATGTGTAATCATGGAGTAAAGGCACGGGGGTAAAGGCAGCAGCAGAAGTCGTCTGATCTAACCTTGCGTGTATAAAGGAGTCGCATCCACAGAAGCCACGTGACGTCATCATGGAAACCCTGCTAGAGCAACACCTGCCACACCGCAGTGCATCCCACCCCATCCCTGGACAGTTCTACCTGTTTAGTGGGCTTCCCCTAAAGCCCACTTCCACCCTCATAGTAACTAGGCAGATACTGGAAAACTGACAGCATGACTTCCTGGAAAGGCCCCCCAGCCCCACAACCTCTCTCTTCCAGGCTGAGTAACCACGCTCCTCCATCTGTGGCTCACTGATCACCATCCTGACATGACACACCTCTTGACACTGCTCACTTCTTCCAGCCACAGTCCGAGTTCCCTTTCCTGCCCTGTCAGAGCATCTCTCTTTCTTCTGTTTATTTTCCATTGTCATATAAGTACAGTCAAGCCTTCCCCCAGTGTGGACTCGACAAAGGAGGAGGAGCTCAAGACTTGCAAAGCAACTAAAGCAAGTTGCTTTACAGTTGTGACCTGAAGTCGTAACACTTCCACATCTCATTTTGACCTCAATCTCACTCACTAATGAAGGGCAGTGTTAATGGCTCTGTGAAACTAGTGCTGGGCTAGGACCCCAAGGATTGAAGGTCTAGTGCAGTATCTGCAACTCCCTGGGCATGACGAGCTCAGAGAAATTTTCCCATCCCTGTGGGTTCCTGTTTCTCGATCTATATAACTTTCCCTCATCAAGAAAGGACAGGAGATATTCTCCTTTCTTCAGCTAAAGACCAGTTTGAGAATCCAACAGAGTCTTCAGTCCCTTCCCCTGAAAAAAAAGGAATATATATCTCCTGTGGATTGAGAGATCAGGGGATAAGAGGCAGGTGGGTTTATGATCACTAAAATCATCCTGTAGATTTTACTGAGAAGCTTGCATTTTGCCTGAAAGCAGTGAGCGCCTAATTAAAACTTTTTAAATGGGGCAGTGGCATTATCATATTTTTACTTTAAGAGATTAGAAGGTCATTGTCCACATTGTAGAGAATGACCTGGTGGAAGTGTTATGCAGGGGAGAGATCGGGAAGTGGGAGAGGAAGGTGGAGGATGTGGGACAAGGAGTTGCTTGTTGGGACCATTGCTCCTTGAGACGTGGGCCTGGAAACCACTGCAGCAGCACCAAGGAGCTGGAGAGCAATGCAGAGTCTCAAACCCCATCATGGACTTTCACAATCAGGGTCCAGACTTTAACAAGACTGCACCTTAAAGGGAAAGAAATCTCCTTGGCTACCTCCTAGTTAACAGGTCTTAGAGATGCTAAGGGCAGAACCAAACTTATGGCAATGCAAATTAAAACAACAACAACAAGTTTGAGAGTTATATACAAGGCAAGACTAAACAAAGTTGATAACACTGGATGTGAGAAATGTAACAGAGAAAGAACAAGGAAATACACATGATACTAGCTTAGAGGAGGCAACGGGTGGTCCTGCCATTTGCTGAAATAGGGAACACAACGAGGGGCAGTTTTGAAGACATAATCAAATTCCCCTTGTGGCCTCTCAGCTTGAAGTTCCCAGACAATTTGCTGGGGTCATGTCCAAAGAGCACTTAGAAGATAAGTTTAGAGCTCAGCCCTCAGGTCTTTGGTAAAAGTGAGGATTTGGGAGTCAAGGCATAGGGACAGCACTTGAAACTGCGGAAGATGACGTCACACTGACAGTCAAGTGAGGTAAGGACTGAAAGTCTCCCAATTTGGGGGAATATTTAGACACCTTAATAAGAGCAGGGAGGGTGAAGTGGCCGCAGAGTGAGCCGAGGTGAGTGGAAGGTGGAAAAGGGAAGATGTTCACTTTAGAAAGACTCTCCAGGTTCTTCCAAAAAAAAGAAATGAGACAGGAGGGTTCCACCTTGAGGAGGAAGCTCATTAATAGGATTTTATTTTGTTTTTTTTTTTCTGTTTCATTTAAAGATGGTATATACTTTATGTGTGCACAGGCTGAGAGGAAGGAGTTACAGAGAAGCAGAGGGGAAGAGTCAGAGGAGACGGAGCAGAGGTCAGAGTAAGAACTTAGAGGAGGGAGGAGGAGTGGGGTGAAGAGGGCAGGTAGGGGACTCGCCTGGAACAAGGGTTACCTGTGGCTGCACGGATTCCAGTTTCCAAGGCTCATTATGAACCGTAAAGCAAGTCATGGGCTGGCGAGGCAGTCCCCAGGGGAGCCAAGATACTCACATCCCTTTGGCAAACAATGAATTGATCCAAAGTGGCAATTAATACCAGGGTACCTGAATGGCGGGGATTCCCTGGTGGCTCAGTGGGAAGGAATCTGCTTGTTAGTGCAGGAGACACAGGTTCGATTCCTGGTCTGGGAAGATTCCTTGGAGAAGGAAATAGCAACCCACTCCAGTATTCTTGCCTGGAAAATCCCATGCTGCAGTCCATGGGGTCTCAAAGAGTCAGACACAAGTGAGCAACTGAACAACCTGAATGGCATTCCAGACAGTCCCTGCCTTTCCTTCTGTTCTGCTTCCTGGGACATCGGTCTCAAGCCATTAGGGGCAGCTGAGAAACCCAAGTGATCTTTCAAGACACTCTGTACATATTTGCAAAAAATCCCATTTGTCTTCTAATTAGACTTTAGCTCTTTAGCTTATCAACCTGTGCAGTGTTTTCATATCTGTATTTAAACAAGATATAGAGAAAACATCATGTTTCATAAAAGGTGAAAAGCCTGGAGACCAAGAACACAATTGAATTGTCAGAGGAGAAAGTACTTTTGGGAGTTGACACCTACTCCCTGTTTACAATGGAGCTTGTTCAGGAAACCTTCCATGACTCGTACAGAAAACAAAATCAAGAAATGACGTTGTCAGAATGTGCAAATTTAATCTCCAGGGATGTGGGGAGGTGGGCAACAGGAGGAGTCCTGTAATTACAAGTCACAGGGAGGATTTCATTCTTGGCAGTGATGCGATTGTGCAAATTGGAAAGCATGTAGTGACAGTTGGTGGCAGAAATCCTAGAGAAAACGCAGCCTGCCAGGTACCAATCCGTGCATGGCAACATCATCACGAACGCAGGGATGAGTCACATTTCCCCCCACAATGGAAAGCCAGCTCTTCAGTGTGTGATTCTCAAGATTTCACGCTTATCGCTGGTGTCACACACGGTCTCTCGTGTTCTTCCTTCTTCCTCTCTAGTCCAAGATCCAGGACATGAAGAGTAATAAAGAACTGAGTAAGTTAAAACATCATTTTTCTTAAGAGTAATGGAAAGAGTTAAACTCATCTGGCTTTGAAATTAGCAATGAGAAATAAAATGCAAACATGTAAACAAACACACAAAAGGTAACACGTTAAACATCCTTTTAGCAACAGACATCGACTGAGCCTTTATTCCAGTGAGGGAAAGGACTGTGTCAATCTATGCATGATTTCCTCTTTTCATATTTAATAGATATTCATCAGGCACCATAGGCTTCCCAGGTGGCTCAGATGGTAAAGAATCTGCCTGCAATGCAGGAGACCTGGGTTCAATCCCTGGGTCAGGAAGACCCTCTAGAAGGAAGTGGCTACTCACTCCAGTATTCTTGCCTGGAGAATCCCATGCATGGAGGAGCCTGGGGTGGGAGGGGGGAACCCCCCCCCAGGCTCCTCCATCTATGGGGTCACAAAAGTCAGACACAACTTTCTGAGTGACTAACATTTTCACTCTTGGGTACCGTGTTAGCTACCTGCTAGGCTTATAGATTTCTGCCTTCATTTTCACATTGTGTGTGTGTGTGTGTGTGTGTGTGTGTGTGTGTGTGTGTGCATGTGTGCGTGTATCCGAAATCCCTCCTTTGATAAGGACAGTAAAAAGGACCACAAACTGGGTGACTTGAACGAGCAACTTATTTCTCTACAGGCTGGAAGCCTAAGATTGAGGTGTCTGTCATCAGGGTTGACTCCTCCCGAAAATGTTAGGGAATCTTTTCAGGCCTCTCCATCAGCTCCTGGTGGTTTGCTGACAATTTGAGGAGTTCCTTGACTCACACATCTCTGCCTTCACCCAGAGTGTCCTCACCGTGTGAGTGTCTGTAATCCAATTCCCCCTTTGTATAAGGATACCAGTCGTATTGGATCAGGGCCCACCCCTACAACCTCATCTTAACTTGATTCCCTCTGTAAAGACTCAACTCCCAACAAAGTCACGTTCTAAGGCACCAGGGTTTAGTCCTCCAGCCTATCTTTTTTGAGGAGTGAAAAGTGAAAGTGAGAGTGAAGTCGCTGAGTCGTGTCCGACTCTTTGTGACCCCATGGACTGTAGTCTATCAGGCTCCTCCGTCCGTGGGATTTTCCAGGCAAGAGTGCTGGAGTGGATTGCCATTTCCTTCTCCAGGGCATATTCCCTACCCAGGGATCGAACCCAGGTCTCCTGCATTGCAGGCAGACACTATACCGTCTAGAGGGGAACAAAATTCCACCCATAACAGGCACTAATGCTGACCTTGGCACCACATTGGGTACATGTGTGTGTGCCCAGTCTCGAAGTCGCGGACAACACGCTTTGGGACTCCAAGGACTGCAACCTGCCAGGCTGCTCTGTCTGGGGGATTATTCAGGCAAGAATACTGGAGTGGGTTTGCCATTTCCTCCTCTAGGAGATCTCCCGACCCAAGGATCGAACCTGAGTCTCGTGCATCTCCTGCATTAACAGGTGAGTTCACCTCTGAGCCACTTGGAAAGCCCACACTATCGGGTACCAGGTAGATAATGACAAACAAAAGAGAGACTGTTTTTGTCCTCATGGAGCTTAGAATTAGGGCGAAAAGATGGATGCAGAACCAGCGCTTAAATAATTACCCAAATAATTCCAGTTGTGATGAGGTCTCTGAAGGGTTCTGTGAAAACATATAATGGTAGCAGGAGGACCATCCATGGGGCAGGCCAGCCACCCCAGGAAGTGATGCTGAGGGTGAGAGCAGTGTGGCCATGGTGGGGTGGGTGTCTCAGGCGGAGGCTGGTGGGCAGAGGAGGTGGATCTTGGCAAGTTCCAGGACCAGGAGGCGAGAACATATGTCTCAGTGATACAGTCATGAAACGAGAAAAAGAACTCACCATTTCTCACCGACTGCTCCCTTATCTCCCCACACCTACTTGCTGTTCCCCGGGTTACTCACTCCCACTCCCTTCCTCCCTCCTTTCCTAATGTTTCATAGTGTTCGTTGTGTGTTTTCTCTTCTTTTTCAGGAGTACATTCATAAGCTATCCAAAGCTGGTGACCTGTCTCTACAGATGGTGAGTCCCTGGGTACCTATTTATAGGAAGCAAGCCTCAACCATTCGCAGTCTCCAGGCTGGACCAGGGCTTCTTCCGCTTGTTCCAGCATCTTATATGGCACCATCCTTAAAAGCCCAGACTCTGGATCAGACTGACTGGGTTGGGATCCTCCCTCTGCTTTCTGTGAGCAGTAGATTGCATGCATCCTGGGCTGTTAGGCATGGGTGCTGAGAGTTCAGACTCTAAGTGTTATGTCACGATGACTTGTAAGGATCAAATTTCATCCGTGGACAACATTCAGAACAGCTCCTGGCATATACTAAGCGCACAGTATATATAGTATATTTAACCTGCACTTGACCAACTACTTTGCAATTTCTTCCACTGGATTTAAAATGTCTTAGGAACTATTTTATCCAGTGCCTAACAAATGTAGTGTATACACAGTAAATGCTTGTTGAATGAATGAATGAATGAATGGTGTATAGAAGCTATGGCTGAAATACCATCAATTTCATTTCTGCCTCAAGTGAGAGATGATTTCAAGGAAAAGACAAAGACTCTTTCTAGCTTTAAGAATCTGTTCTTTAGAGATTTTGTTATTGTCGTTCAGTCACTAAGTTGTGTCCGACTCTTTTCAACCCTTTACACTACAGCATACCAGGCTTCCCTGTCCTTCACTATCTCCTGGAGCTTACTCAAACTCATCTCCATTGAGTTGGTAATGCCATTCAACCATCTCAATCTCTGTTGCCCTCTTCTCCTGCCATCTATATTTCTCAGCATCAGGGTCCTTTCCAACAAATTTTTTCTTCTCATCAGGTGTCCAAGTATCAGAATCAGTCCTTCCAATGAGTATTCAGTGTTGATTTCCTTTAGGATTGACTGGTTTGATCTCCTTGCTGTCCAAGGGACTCTCAAGAGTCTTCTCCAGCACCACAGTTTGAAAACATAAAGTCTTCAGCACTCAACCTTCTTTATGGTCCAACTTTCACATCTGTACATGACTACTGGTACAGTTATACCAATTTATGGATTTATAGCTTTAAAAGTAATGTGTCCCACAAACCGGTAGGCCACAGTTACCAAAAATTAAAAAAAAATGCCTCCTTTATTTAAAGTGTCTTAAGAAATAGATGGGGAAACAATGGAAACAGTGGCTGACTTTATTTTGGGGGACTCCAAAATCACTGCAGATGGTAATTGCAGCCATGAAATTAAAAGACACCTACTCCTTGGAAGGAAAGTTATGACCAAGCATAGCATATTTAAAAGCAGAGACATTACTTTGCCAACAAAGGTCCGTCTAGTCAAGGCTATGGTTTTTCCTGTGGTCATGTATGGATGTGAGAGTTGGACTGTGAAGAAAGCTGAGCACCAAAAAATTAATGCTTTTGAAGTGTAGTGTTGGAGAAGACTCTTGAGAGTCCCTTGGACTGCAAGGAGATCCAACCAGTCCATCCTAAAGGAGATCGGTCCTGGCTGTTCATTGGAAGGACTGATGCTGAAGCTGAACCTCCAATACTTTGGCCACCTCATGCGAAGAGTTGACTCATTGGAAAAGACCCTGATGCTTGGAGGGATTGGGGGCAGGAGGAGAAGGGGACAACAGAGGATGAGATGGCTAGATGGCATCACCAACTCAATGGACATGAGTTTGGGTAAACTCTGGGAGTTGGTGATGGACAGGGAGGCTTGGCGTGCTGCGATTCATGGGGTCACAAAGAGTCAGACACGACAGAACTGAACTGAAGATAATAATTGTATGTTTATCTTTTTAAAAGAGCCATTTTATTATATTTTAATATTTATTAGGCTGCTTTGGGTCTTAGCTGCAGCATGCAGGATCTCTGTTGTGATGTGTGGAATTCTCTATTTGTGGCACGCAAACTTAGGGCATGTGAGATCTTAGTTCCATGACCAAGGATTGAACCCAAGACCCCTGTGTTGGAAGCTCAGTTCAGTTCAGCTCAGTCACTCAGGTGTGTCCAACTCTTTTCTACCCCATGGACTGCAGCATGCCAGGCCTCCCTATCCATCACCAATTCCTGGAGTTTGCTCAAACTCATGTCCATTGAGTCAGTGATGCCATCCAACCATTTCATCCTCTGTCATCCCCTTCTCCTCCTGCCTTCAGTCTGTCCCAGCATCAGGGTCTTTTCAAATGAGTCAGCTCTTCACATCAGGTGGCCAAAGGACTGGAGTTTCAGCTTCAGCATCAGTCCTTCCAATGAATATTCAGGACTGATTTCCTTTAGGATGGACTGGTTGGATGTCCTTGCAGTCCAAGGGACTCTCAAGAGCCTTTTTAACACCACAGTTCAAAAGCATCAACTCTTTGGTGCTCAGCTTTCTTTATAATCCAACTCTCACATCCATACATGACTACTGGAAAAACCATAGCTTTGACTAGATGGCCCTTTGTTGGCAAAGTAATGTCTCTGCTTTTTAATATGCTGTCTAGGTTGGTCATAACTTTTCTTCCAAGGAGCAAGCGTCTTTTAATTTCATGGCTGTAGTCACCATCTGCAGTGATTTTGGAACCCCAAAAAATAAAGTCTGACACTGTTTCCACTGTTTCCCCATCTATTTACCATGAAGTGATGGGACCAGGTACCATGATCTTAGTTTTCTGAATGTTGAGTTTTAAGCCAGCTTTTTCACTCTCCTCTTTCACTTTCATCCAGAGGCTCTTTAATTCTTCTCTGGTTTCTGCTGTAAATGTGTCATCTGCATATCTGAGGTTATTGGTTTCTCTGGCAAACTTGATTCCAGCTTGTGCTTCTTCCAGCCCAGCATTTCTCATGATGTACTCTGCATATAAGTTAAATAAGCACGGTGACAATATAAAGCCTTGACATACTCCTTTCCCGATTTGGAACCAGTCTGTTGAGAGCCCTGTGAACAGTAAGTTGGAAGGTGAATTCTAAACAACTGGATCACTGTGGAAGTCCCATAGATTTATACATTAAAAAAAAAAGTAGCATGACTACAAAAAGTCAAGAGACATTCTGAAAGTTCCCTGAGAAGGGCCCTGAGTCAATCAGCTGGGCTCTACGTTTTTTTCAATCAAGTGTTTTTTCAACTAGTGCTTTACTACTCAGTGAAGGTGAAGTCGCTCAGTCGTGTCTGACTCTTTGTGACCTCGTGGACTGTAACCCACTAGGCTTCTCCATCCATGGGATTCTCCAGGCAAGAATACTGGAGTGGATTGCCATAAGCACTAGTAATTCCCATACAATGTGTTAGGTGCTATGAAGCATAAAGGTCTTCAGGAGGTAACAAGTAACAGGCATTGACTATCAGACCTTGCACTATCTCATTTAATTGTCATATAGTCACCAGAAGTATATTTTATCATCACACTACAGAACCCTGAGTGTGACTTTTGAGCCCTTTAAACCAGTGGATATATGTATATTTAAGGCTTCCCAGATGGCATTAGAGGTAAAGAACCTGCCTGTCAATTCAGGAGCTGTAAGAGAGACACAGATTTGATCCCTGGGTCAGAAAGATCCCCTGGAAGAGGGCATCCAACCCATTCCAGTATTCTTGCCTGGAAAGTCCCATGAACAGAGAAGCCTGGCAGGCTATAGTGCATAGTATCGCAAAGAGCTGGACGCGACTGAAACAACTTAGCAGGCACGCACCCATCAGTAATTGTTAATTCAGAGCAAACAGAAATGTCAATACCAATTCTGTAAACCACCAGAAGAAACTAGAAAAAGAATGTCCAGGCCAAAAAAGTAAAGAGTCATAAACCCTTTCCTACTTTATGTTTGTAAGTAAAATGTTTTTAAAACTGCAATACTAATCAAAATGTTTTTATCCTATAGAATTTTATATGCTAGGATATTTGCTACAACTGGCTAATCAGTCCTGGCAGGCAGAAATGTCACTGAGTCATTTTATTGTCATGGAATTTTCAAAAATTTCCCTTCATTTAGAATACCCACCCTGAGCATAAAGACAGTGGATTCTTAGGAAGGTCCTTTATTTTCTGAGGAGGGAAGAAAAGCGAGAGAACCTGGAGGAAATCAACTGGAGAAGAAAAGACAGAGCTTAATTGCTACCAGGAAATGACCTGGAAGGAGGAGGCTGGAACTCAGGAGATACAAAAACTGCCTGAGGTGTGGACAAGAACAGATTTGGAAACAAAGAGTATGGCTCCACTTTAGAGAGAACAGCAGGAAAAATAACAGAGACTTTTGGGGAGGATACCCAAGGTATCGTCTATGGACACAAGGATGACCGGTTCCTGGGTCTTCTATAAAACCCTTAGTAAAAGCCCGACTTTCTAGGTGTTGCCTAGAAAAGTCAGAAGCTTGCTGCAATCTGGTAATATTACAGTTCAGTTCAGTTCAGTTGCTCAGCCATGTCCAACTCTTTGTGACCCCATGAACCACCAGGCCTCCCTGTCCATCACCAACTCCCGGAGTCCACCCAAACCCATGCCCATTAAGTCGGTGATGCCATCCAACCATCTCATTTTCTGTCATCCCCTTCTCCTCCTGCCCTCAATCTTTCCCAGCATCAGGGTCTTTTCAAATGAGTCAGCTCTTTGCATCAGGCAGCCAAAGTATGGCAGTTTCAGCCTTAACATCAATCCTTCCAATGAACACCCAGGACTGATCTTTAGGACTGACTGGTTGGATCTCCATGCAGTCCAAGGGACTCTCAAGAGTCTTCTCCAACACCACAGTTCTAAAGCATCAATTCTTCGGCACTCAGCTTTCTTCACAGTCCAACTCTCACATCCATACATGACCACTGGAAAAACCATAGCCTTGACTAGACAGACCTTTGTTGGCAAAGTAATATCTCTGCTTTTCAGTATGCTGTCTAGGTTGGTCATAACTTTCCTTCCAAGGAGTAAGCATCTTTTAATTTCATGGCTGCAGTCACCATCTGCAGTGATTTTGGAGCCCAGAAAAATAAAGTCAGCCACTGTTTCCACTGTTTCCCCATTTATTTGCCATGATGTGATGGGACTGGATGCCATGATCTTCGTTTTCTGAATGTTGAGCTTTAAGCCAACTTTTTCACTCTCCTCTTTCACTTTCATCAAGAGGCTTTTTAGTTCCTCTTCACTTTCTGCCATAAGGGTGGTGTCATCTGCATATCTGAGATTATTGATATTTCGCCCAGCAACCTTAATTCCAGCTTGTGCTTCATCCAGCCCAGCATTTCTCATGATGTACTCTGCATAGAAGTTAAATAAGCAGGTTGACAGTATACAGCCTTGACGTACTCCTTTCCCTATTTGGAACCAGTCTGCTGTTCCATGTCCAGTTCTAACTGTTGCTTCCTGACCTGCATATAGGTTTCTCAAGGGACAGGTCAAGTGGTCTGGTATTCCCATCTCTTTCAGAATTTTCCACAGTTTATTGTGATCCACACAGTCAAAGACTTTGGCATAGTCAATAAAGAAGAAATAGATGTTTTTCTGGAACTCTCTTGCTTTTTCCATGATCCAGTGGATGTTGGCAATTTGACTTCTGGTTCCTCTGCCTTTTCTAAAACCAGCTTGAACATCTGGAAGTTCATGGCTCACGTATTGCTGAAGTCTGGCTTGGAGAATTTTGAGCATTACTTTACTAGCGTGTGAGATGAATGCAATTGTGTGGTAGATTGAGCATTTTTTTGCTTTGCCTTTCTTTGGGATTGGTAATATTACAGAGATTTCAAATTGTAAGCCACAAGCAAATATGTCTATTAATGAATGAATTAAAGGAGTAAATTTTTTTTTATTTATTATTTTTTTTAATTTTAAAATCTTTAATTCTTACATGCATTCCCAAACATGAACCCCCCTCCCACCTCCCTCCCCATAACATCTCTCTGGGTCATCCCCATGCACCAGCTCCAAGCATGCTGTATCCTGCATCAGACATAGACTGGCGATTCAATTCTTACATGATAGTATACATGTTAGAATGTCATTCTCCCAAATCATCCCACCCTCTCCCTCTCCCTCTGAGTCCAAAAGTCCATTATACACATCTGTGTCTCTTTCCCTGTCTTGCATACAGGGTCGTCATTGCCATCTTTCTAAATTCCATATATATGTGTTAGTATACTGTATTGGTGTTTTTCTTTCTGGCTTACTTCACTCTGTATAATCGGCTCCAGTTTCATCCATCTCATCAGAACTGATTCAAATGAATTCTTTTTAACGGCTGAGTAATACTCCATTGTGTATATGTACCACAGCTTTCTTATCCATTCATCTGCTGATGGACATCTAGGTTGTTTCCATGTCCTAGCTATTATAAACAGTGCTGTGATGAACATTGGGGTACATGTGTCTCTTTCAATTCTGGTTTCCTCGGTGTGTATGCCCAGCAGTGGGATTGCTGGGTCATAAGGTAGTTCTATTTGCAATTTTTTAAGGAATCTCCACACTGTTCTCCATAGTGGCTGTACTAGTTTGCATTCCCACCAACAGTGTAGGAGGGTTCCCTTTTCTCCACACCCTCTCCAGCATTTATTGCTTGCAGATTTTTGGATCGCAGCCATTCTGACTGGTGTGAAGTGGTACCTCATTGTGGTTTTGATTTGCATTTCTCTAATAATGAGTGATGTTGAGCATCTTTTCATGTGTTTGTTAGCCATCCGTATGTCTTCTTTGGAGAAATGTCTATTTAGTTCTTTGGCCCATTTTTTGATTGGGTTGTTTATTTTTCTGGAATTGAGCTGCAGAAGTTGTTTGTATATTTTTGAGATTAGTTGTTTGTCAGTTGCTTCATTTGCTATTATTTTCTCCCATTCTGAAGGCTGTCTTTTCACCTTGCTTATATTTTCCTTTGTTGTGCAGAAGCTTTTAATTTTAATTAGATCCCATTTGTTTATTTTTGCTTTTATTTCCAGTATTCTGGGAGGTGGATCATAGAGGATCCTGCTGTGATTTATGTCTGAGAGTGTTTTGCCTATGTTCTCCTCTAGGAGTTTTATAGTTTCTGTTCTTACATTTAGATCTTTAATCCATTTTGAGTTTATTTTTGTGTGGGGTGTTAGAAAGTGATCTAGTTTCATTCTTTTACAAGTGGTTGACCAGTTTTCCCAGCACCACTTGTTAAAGAGATTGTCTTTACTCCATTGTATATTCTTGCCTCCTTTGTCAAAGATAAGGTGTCCATATGTGTGTGGATTTATCTCTGGGCTTTCTATTTTGTTCCATTTATCTATATGTCTGTCTTTGTGCCAGTACCATACTGTCTTGATGACTGTGGCTTTGTAGTAGAGCCTAAAGTCAGGCAAGTTGATTCCTCCAGTTCCATTCTTCTTTCTCAAGATTGCTTTGGCTATTCGAGGTTTTTTGTATTTCCATACAAATCTTGAAATTATTTGTTCTAATTCTGTGAAAAATGTTGCTGGTAGCTTGATAGGGATTGCATTGAATTTGTAAATTGCTTTGGGTAGTATACTCATTTTCACTATATTGATTCTTCCGATCCATGAACATGGTATATTTCTCCATCTATTAGTGTCCTCTTTGATTTCTTTCATCAGTGTTTTATAGTTTTCTATATATAGGTCTTTAGTTTCTTTAGGTAGATATATTCCTAAGTATTTTATTCTTTTCGTTGCAATGGTGAATGGAATTGTTTCCTTAATTTCTTTTTCTACTTTCTCATTATTTGTGTATAGGAATGCACATCTTAATAAAACTGGTCTTTTTATTTACAGTGACAAAAAGATATGTTAAATAATATTGTGTCACCATTGCAATTCATTTAGCTTTCTTCTAAAGTTTTAAATGAAAGACCACCTTGCAACTGCGCTTAAATCTACTTTGATATAGTGATTAATAAGAAGGACATCATAGAAGCCATGGAGCTGTCTGGCCCAGGTGTGTAGTTCCCTCGGGGGCTGTGTCCCAGAGTTCTGCCCGACCGAATATGTACCACGAGATCCAGAGGGCCACATGTGCTGAACCGCCTCCTTGCAGAAACCTAAGTACTTCACATGTCAGTACAATAGCTAGTTAGAATTTCATCAAATCTTCCCAGGACTGCCCTCCACTACCCCCATCACCTCATGCTGATTAAGAAAGAGACCCACGACCTCACCTTCAGTAAACTGACCCTGGAAATCAAACCTAGGTCAGACTTTTCTGATATATCCCATTTACTTCCTGGATGACTCATAAAGGGGTGGGGGATCCCCCTGCATGTCACAGTTTCAGAGTGTCTTGACTGAGGAGCAAGAAGCCAGCTGTCCAGGACACACTCTCTTTTGAAATGAATGCAGACATCACTGGATCACCTGAACAAAGTCATCCCCAAATGGATTAGACTTGAACCCTCGACCTACCTTTCTGCCAATGGGAAGAGCATAGTCACTGACACCCCAGTCACTTAGGCAATTGCTGGCAATTGATAACCTCCCCAAATATAGTGAAGGACAAGGCTACTTTTTTCAGATGATAGTAATAGATAATGCTATCCTGTTTTACAGTGTATAAAAAGGAGAAAAAAATAAGGAAAAAAAAAAAAAACTCTGTATAATCTATTTAACTTTCCAAGGACACATTTAAAGAGTTTGGGTACCAAACCACCTTTGAGTACAAAACCACATTTTCCAGATGATCAACCTTGTCACCTCAAAATGTTCTCCTAAGGAGCTTCTGTTCCTCATCTCCACTAAAAGCAACCCCTAATATGTTCTTCTAAAGCTGGAACTACTGGGATCCATTAGTTGTGATTCTATGTTGGTATGCAGATTTCATTTCCCGCGATTTTCCCAGTAGATTCCTGCCTCTGGGGTCCCTATCTTTTGAATGTGTTCTGGTCTGTTTCCACTCCTTTTCCTCCAGAATCAGTCGGGGTGGCGTCCACCCTGAGAGTGAAGTGGATTGGCATCTTCTCCATCACTGTTAACACTACCTCCTCTCACAAGTCCACTCAAAGTCATAGAAGTCCTCAGGAGTATACACATATGGGAGGTCTCTAAAAAACTGTTCGCCCTACAAATGTAATATATCCTGACCATAGCCATGAAGACAACTTAATTCTTCCACACAGTCCATTCTATATGTTCTTCTGAAATCCTCAGTCACTCCCGTGTCAGTGTAGATCTGAGCTGGTGATATAAACACGTGGAATTTTATCTTGTCATTTCAATCTCATATTTCAAAAACCTTGAAGGAAACCAATGCTTTTACTAATTATTTTCCATATCACAAATACTTGAGTTTTGTTGTTACAGTTCAGTTCAGCCACTTAGCCGCTCAGTTGCTCTTTGCAACCCCAGGGACTGCAGCATGCCAGGCTTCCTTGTTCATCGCCAGCTCCCAGAATTTACTCAAACTCATGTCCATTGAGTCAGTGATACCATCCAACCATCTCACCCTCTGTCGTCCCCTTCTCCTCCTGCCTTCAATCTCTCCCAGCATCAGGGTCTTTTCTAATGAGTCAGTTCTTCACATCAGGTGGCCAAAAGATTGGAGTTTCAGCTTCAGCATCAGTCCTTCCAAAGGATATTCAGGACTGATTTCCTTCAGGGTGGACTGGTTGGATCTCCTTGCAAGAGACCATATAACTTAATGTCCAAACTGCTGCAAGTTTTTGAGGACAGACAGTGACACTGTGAATAAGAGGATTTGAATATGAGAAGATTGGAGGCAAGAGCAGAGACTGTCCTGAGCAAACCAGACTGTGTGGCTCTGCTGACTCAAGCCTCCTGTTGCCAAAACTCTGTTTCAATGCATGCAGTATTTTACAATAAAGAGATAAAAGCTGATGACTTCTGCAGCTCATTCCATTTTCTCCCTCATTCCTGGGCATTCTTTGTGGATGTGTTTTTAAGGAAAAGAAAATTTTTCTCTGGTCCACTATTTTCATCTTTTTGGTCAATTTTTTTTTTCTATGTGAGTTAGCTTCTGCCTAAATCACACCCTTTTCTTTTTCTCTTTCCTATATCTCTTTTATTGTATCTCTATTTTTTGACTCATGTAGAAATGTTATACTGTAGGTGTTTTTGAAATCATGTCATCTCCATTGGGGATGGTATCTTTTATTTTAAAAACTCTAGAGTTGCTATTTTGAGATCTAATTGTATGGCACTGAATATGTTCATTGCTCATTTGTTTTCATGAAAGCATCCTTAAACTCAGGCTTCTGGGTTAGGACACACCTGCTTGGAAACATTCTGTTCCAGCCAAAGTGTGTAAGGGAGAGAAGAGAGGAGAGGACTGCCAAGCACCATGTGAAATATAAAGAAGCAGGTGGACCCTTCCTCGGGGGTTGTGCACCGAGCCTGACCTGGGTTTCAGAGTTTTTATATGATGAACAGAATTTATTGTCCACGAAAATCATTTTAAAAACCAGTTTGGTAAAGAATACAAAATAAGGTGGGGAGAATTTAACTGAGAAATCTCAACGGAGATTAAATTTGAGGCAGAGCAATGCATTTGCTGGTAAGGACATAGACAACCAGATTTTATCCATGAGTGTTGGCCAATGAAACAACTAATGTCACTTCCCAATCTTGCCCCTACTCCTACCAAAAGTCGCAAATGAATGAAACATTTTGTAACTTGTAAACAGGAATAAATGGAATATCTCTCCTTACGGTGAAAAAGCTGCTTTAAGACACCTGGACTTGGACTTCACTGGTGGTTCAGTGGTAAAGGGTCGGCCTGCCAATGCAGGAGACATTGGTTCGATCCCTGGTCCAGGAAGATTCCACATGCCGCAGAGCAGCTAAGCCCATGTGCCATAACTACTGAGCCTGTGCTCTGGAGCCTTGGAGCTAAAACTGCTGAAGCCTCTGCCCTAGAGCCTCTGATGCACAACAAGAAAAGGCATTGCAGTGAGAAGCCCATGTACCACAACCAGAGAGGAGCCATTACTCGCCACAATTAGGGAAAAGCCAGAGCAGCAGTGAAGACCCAGCATGGCCAAAATAAATAAATAAACACTCAAACTAAAGCCCCATCAGGGGAGTTTGCTTTTTAATCTCAAAAAACATGTGGTACTGAAAGCAATTTTTAAGCCAAAAAAAAACATGTTGGTAAAAATTTTAACAACATAGGAAGGACTTATTCTGTAATACTGAGTTCAAAGGACAAGATCCAAGTTAAATAGACAGTGAAGTTTTAGCAAAAATGTTTTATATACACACACACATATACTCCTTAGTAATCTCCCTCTGAAAAGAGGAAAGATGAATAAGCCAAAATATTGATGGTTGCCCCTTGATGGCAAAAACACAGATCATTTTTTTTCTTAGATTCTTTATACTTTTTAGAACTTTTTGCACTTCCTGCCATGAACATATACTACTTTTAAAATATTTCTATTACAAAAAAAAGAAATAAAAAGAAAAATAACAACAACCAGAAGATTAGTAGCTTCCTGAACACATTTTTAAACAAAAGGTTTGAGTTGCAGCATCTGTCCATTTTCTCCTCAACACCTCCATCTCCCCAGTTGAGAAATCTTTAATGTTTTTAAATGATAGGAACTTCATACATGATGGCTAAGAAAAATGTCTATATTAGCTTGGCAAATGCTATCAGAACTACAAAAGTAGGATCAATGGCCTTGGCTAGACACCCTCTAACAATGCCAAGTAGATGGAAGTGTCACGACCTGGCCTCACAGAAGACAAAAACCACCACTCCTAACTTGAGAAGCTCAGCTTGTTTTCAATGGCTTACATTCTTTGGCAACATGTTGGAGGTGGTACATTCTCATGCTAAGCCAGCAAGTATGCCACCCCAATCACAGGCCCCCATCCGTCACCTTCATCCTGATGAAGGAGCACATAGGAAGTCACCCTTAAAGGAAGAACATCCTTAATAGAGTGTATTTCAGAGCCACCTCCTCCCACCAGCTATAGGGACCATGCACTATGATTTTTAAAGACCAGCATGCAGTCTTTCTACTAAGAAAGCACATGTTATTAAGACAGACGACACCATCCTGAATCTAGAAGGATTCAGAACCTGACTGGGTCAGCAGTTTCTCCCAGAGGTGAAGAATATGCGTCCAGCTATATGCCATGTGCCAAATCCATTTCTGTCCATGCAACAGCTGAGCCTCTTCGAGTTCCAGGAAGCAGTCTGTGGAAGGCTTCCTCTCCCCACTCTATTGATAGTCACAGACAGAAGGAAGGCCTAGTGAAAATGGAGGCTCGTCAGTCAAAGAAAAGAAGAGCCACCATAATGTCCCTTTGCAAACCTCACGGGTTTCCTGGCGATAATGACTCTCACTAGCATGTGCAGATGTATGACCTCCAACTTCCAAGGGTTTTGTGTAGAGGTCTTAGAGGAAAGTATTTCATCTACTAAAAGGGGGTACCCTAATCATTAATCTTCTCCTGCCTTTCTAGTAGAGTTAAGGAAAAGCTGCAAATCAAATGGAATCCTGTCTTTCCATCACCCCAAGTCAGCCTCACCCTGATGATACCTAAAGCTTCAACATCTCTCCACTCTCAAAGTAGGAGCCATTTGGATGGGCTCCTGCAAGAATAGCTGGTTCTATTAGCTAACATTCAAATAATCAGACCAAGGTTGGGTGGGCAAGTTACAATGTTCATATTTCAGAAATAAGTAACTGTAGGAGTCAGAGGTCAACATTGCCAATAAGACAGAGGGGACTAAAATCTGGTTCTCAAAATGTTTTCTGGCCCATTTTTATCTGTGCCACTAGCATTATAAAGAAACAAAATGTTCAGCAAAACTACTTGAGACAGCACACACATATCTTCTGGGCCTCTTATTCAACACTTTCACATCTTCCATGAGGACACACCCTACCTGTGAGAATAAGATCTATCTAAGCTATCTTGGGCTTCTTTATGTCCTCCCAAAGCAGGAGCCATGTCTACAGTGACCTTTTACATTAAATCTGACCAATCGCTGAACACAGTGAATGAAGAGGGTAAGCAGTACAACTTCACAGCAAGATCTCAGCTCCAGAGTCTAAAAGACCTGCAGCTCTCAGGGTAATTCACACCATCATTAACCGCATTTGTTACTGTGAGCGTGATTCAGATTCCTCATCTTTCTTTATTTGTTTCTTGGGTTTTTTTTAGATTTTTTTGTTTTTTGTTTTTTGACGTAAGTGATTTTGTAAAGTCTTTATTGAATTTGTTGCTATATCGCTTATGTTTTATGTTTTGGTTTTGGGGCCGCAAGGCATGTGGAATCCTAGTTCCCCAAACTTGCACACCCTGCATTGGAAGGCAAAATCCTAACCACTAGACCACCAGGAAGTCCTTGGTTCCGCATCTTTAAAATGGGATCATAATTTGGATCTAGAAGGAAACCGTTGAGATCATCAAAGATGATGACTGAGTGACCCAGGCAACAGCAGCTGCAGCTAGCTGTCTCTTACCCACCAGAAATAAAGCTTATGGTCCTTGGGTAAGATTTATCATCATTTCTACATCACTACTGGGTTTCTTTTAAGTTCAGCACTTGTTGTATTGCTATTGTTTTAAATACTAAAATAAACCTTTAACAAAACCTCTAACGGCTGGTTCTTTGAGATATGGACACAGAGGAAAGAGTTTGCCCTCAGGGATCTTGACTCTCACAGCAGAACCAAGTCCAGGGTGACATAATGACACAAGGTGACCCACATCAAAAGCCAGGGCACAGAGTGAGCCCCTCGCCTGTGAGAAGTGATCACTAAATGCTTGTGTATTGAGTTGAGTGAAGGCAGGTGACAGTGTACACGATGACAGCGAGGACGCGGTGCATCGCCAGCACCAGAAGAAGGTGTTCGGGGTTCATTTCATCAACCTCCTCACCCAGCCCAGGGCCCTCGGATACTCGGGCTTTGCAACATGTGAGCAAGCGAGAAAATGATGGGGGCGGGGGTGTACAGTGGGTCCCAAGTGTTAAGCAAGTGGCTGCATGAAAAGCAATAAGCAAAAGCATCCTTTTCAGATTAAAAAAAAAAAAAATGTTTGGGATTCAGAAAGAAAGCACATTTAACCTGTTTTTCCCGGGTCTGGTGGCGAGTATCATTTTACTGATGTTGGCTCTGAAGACCATACAGGAGCCTCTTCCTGGTCACCCGAGCTTGACCAAAACTGTGTCCCCAAGGACCTCCCTCGTGGTCCAGTGGTTAGGACTTGGCCTTCAAATGCAGGGGATGCGGATTCAATCCATGGTCAGGGTGCTAAGATCCCACATGCCTCAAGGCCAAAAAACATCAAACAGAAACAATATTGCAACAGATTCAATAAAGATTTTTAAATGGTCCACATTAAAAAAAAAAGAGCTATGTCTGTCACAGGGAGGTAAGCTGCCCCTGGGTAAGCCTGTCCTGTGCCCCTCCCTGAATCCAGATCTGGAGTTGGGGGCCCTGCATGTGCCGGCTGGGCCCATGGATGTGCTAAGGCAGGGACTAGCAGCGTGGGAGGTGCCTGGGTGCCTCTCATGAGCACCAGTCAGGAGACTGGAGACCTGGTCCGGTTCTTGCTCAGCCACCCACCCCATTTCCAGGCCACGGGGCTGCCCTGGACCTGAAAGCTGTCACCCTCACCCTGGTCAAGGCCACACAGCCGCCCAGGGCCACCACGTGCTTCATCAAGGCATCCAAGAGGAGATGGCAGAAGATGTGGCTGGCAGAGACTGGATCGCTGCCCTCCTGCTAGTGTGCGAGGGAATCACAGCATTTGGGAGCCAGAAACCCCCTCGGAGGCCCCCTTCCCCAGACCCCTCGCTTCCCAGTGGCGAAGACTCCAGCCAACTGGCCGTGTGGCCACAGTGGCAGGGCGGACGGAGATGGCGGGCAGACAAGGCACCAGCGGCTGCGATCCTGGCAGATGCCGCTCCTCACCGGGCTCTGACGACATCATCAGCTGTTATATTTAACGATGTCCCACTCGGCCAACAGCCGGCAACCCAGCCACAGAGGCCCTGAGACGTTCCCACAGAGCTTCAAGCCCGGTGCCGGTGCTGACTGAGGTCACAGTCTGGAAGCACCCAGAAATAAGACGTCATGATGCTGCAGGCGCAGTCCGAAGGGAGCCCGTCCATAGCAGGAAGAGACCTGTTCATGAAGCTGTTGGTGCGCGCTTTGTACCCAAGAATTCCCTGAGGCAGGAAATTTGAGGAAATTGGTAAGTTCCCTGAAGTCTCAGCTTTCAACAGTTAAAGGGCCAGACTTTGCACTCTGTTCTGTATAATGCCAGTGCCCAAGGTGCTCTGCTTCCTTTTGTTCACTCACCCGGACTACTTCTTCCTTTCCTGCTGCCCTGAAGCCCATCTTGGATCCAGAATGGTTAAGATGCCAAAATCAAAGTTTACACTGGAATTTCTGACTATCTCCAGCTACTCACTCTGGAGGGGAAGGATTAATGTGCTGTTTCATTGGGAAGAGACCCATCCATTCTTTGCGCTTCCATTCCATTTGTCCAGTAAAGGCCTGGCTTTGACAGCATCCAGGACCATTGTCAGGCTAAGAACTCACCGATCTGAGCTCGAACATCTCTTGAATAAGAGCGCTGGGGTCCCGGGGCAGCCCTGCTGCACGTGGTCCTGTGACATCATGGCTCCCTTTCCCCTTGCTTCTCCTCTGTGGCTCTACAAGCCCCATGTAACTTTCCCAGAACCCTTGGTTAGAGACTGTCCTCTGCGTGTCATTTTCTCATATGCCCTGCCATTGATATCCACCATTCAACCCTTCCTCCCCAAGCTACTTCCTAAGTTACAGAGCAATGACCTTGATTTTGCCCTTTTCTACAGTTGCTGCAAAAGAAATTCAGGGAAGTCTTTAAGCAGCCTGGACAGAGAGAGGTGATCCCTGCAGAGTTGACTTGAAAAGTGCCCAAATTAAAGGAGGTGTGATAAAACTAGCTCTGAGCTCTCCCCAGGAAATGCTCCCTGGTGAGGAACTGAATTGAGGAAATTGCTTGTGTTCAAGCTGTACGTCTGAATCACAGGGTCATTATTACACCCATTAAAACTCCTATTGTACTTTAGACAAGAATTCCAGGACATCACAGCAGGGGCCTGGAGGGGTTCCCAGGGGAGGTTCCCTAGCCCCAGGGGAGCTTTCTGACCAGCCTCCCTTTGAAGCACTCTGAGCTGACTGGGTCATTTCCAAATGTGACTGACCTGCATTTTGAATTATATTAAATCACATCAAATCAACAAACGCAAACTCTGTGCCTGCTACATGCCAGGCTCTGGGCCTGGCCCATGAGCTGAAAAACCTGGAGAGGTTTCCTGAAGAGAGAACTCCCAACACCTGAGGTTTTGAATGAATCAAAGCACATGAGAACTGTGCCAATGGTTAATTATTGTATGGGACACGTGGCCAAGAAATTCTGATGCAGAAGGAAGGAAAAGAGAGAGGAGCTGTCGAGGAAGCTTCTGGAAGGGTGGATTTAAGCTGAAGCCACAAACCAAGGGAGACAGTGCATGTGGAGAGAAGAAATGAGATTCTCCACAAAGGACACCCAGCAGGCACAGCCTCGGAGCACACAGGGAACAGGGAGACCTTCAGAAGCATGTCCACCCCACTCCTGCCAGGTTACCTCCTTAACACAGCCCCTTGGGTGAGGCCCTCTCATATAATGGAGGGTAACCTGCCATCTGCTTTCCTCAAAGTTTACTGATTTAAATGCGAACCTCATCTAAAGAAACCTTCTCAGCCACCTTTAGACTCATCTTTGCCCAATATCTAGTCCCCCAGGGCCTGAAGAGTCTGAGTTGCTGAGAAAATTACCCATTTGCCAACCTCAGGGTAAACAGCAAGCCTTGGAGGGAAAGACAGCGGGCAGTTAAAAACGGCACCATCTTCATTAGGAGACAAAGGAACTGCAGTGACTATTGGCCCCAAGACTAAGGCACAGGCTTCACAAATTCTCTGACTTGCCCTCTCGTCGCTTGTGAGCTGGGGAATGAACCAGCAGGCCTTCCTACCCCATGGGATCCTTGCAGGAATCACACAAGGACAGGGATGTGACAGGGATAGGACCCAAGTGGCTGCATGGCTGCAGGGTTAGCAGGAGAGGGGAACACAGCGCACTGATCCAGGCCACAGCCCTGCAGCAGGAGACACTGCCTGCATTTTAGCCCCACGCAGACACCAACTACCGGGAGAGGTTACGTCATCCCTCGATACCTTGGTTTCCTCATCCATTAAAAGGTGATGAATACAATCCCTACACTTAATAGGATTGCATGAGCCAATACCTCTGAAGCTCCCAAGGCATGCTTGGTAGAGCCTAAGTCTTCAATTGACATGAGTTGTTTATTATGACCACTATTTTTCTTATTATTGAGGAGGACCAGTTACTGATATCACTCAGAAGCTTCAGGCTGACATAGACATCCTGGCTAGAGACCCTGGAGATGACATTGCAGCCTGGAGGCAGAATTCCCTCTTCTTCCTTGGAGATCGTGCTTTTTCTCTTAAGACCTTCAACTGATTGGGTGAGGCCCTTTCATACAATGTAGGGTAACCTGCCATCTGCTTTCCTCAAAGTTTACTGATTTAAATGCTAACCTCATCTAAAGAAACCTTCTCAGCCACCTCTAGACTCATCTTTGCCCAATATCTAGGCCAGATGGCCCACTCACGTTGACATACAATATTATGCACCACCACAAGGCCAGGCTTCTCCTGTGAACCTCTTTTTCCATCTCTCTACAGAGACCCTGGTACTTCTCAGGTGCTCAGTGAACACTTAGCACATGGACGTTTGGATAGGTTAGTGATTGCATATAATCCCTTAGAAGATATTGTATTTGAGATAATCTTTTTTCAAAAGAAAAAATCATCCAAAATCAAATCATCCAAATCAAAACAAAAATCATTTGTTTTGGCATGAGACAAATGGACTTTTGAGGCGGGGGAAGCATTTGCTGTTCTATTTTGAGTCTTCCCCTGTGGACTCCAGAGGCTGACAGCATCCATGGTCCAGCAGACCAGCCCTCCCTGCCCCGGCTCACACCGCATTACAAAGGACATCACCGTCTGGAGGGCAGAATGGGAAAGGGCGGGAGGGTTAACTCCTGCCAAGAAACTAGCCACAGCCCCTCTGCCTCAGGAAACAGCCAAGGCAGAGAGGAAGCTGCTGCAGGTGTCTGTTCCAGGGGCTCCCATGTTTATGCTGATCCCCAGGATTTAGGAAAACAAGGCCCTGATGGCCTAGCCAGTGTTTACAAGTTGCTTAGCAAACATATTTGTATTGAAGCCGGACAAAAAAGTTCATTCAGCATTTTCTACAAGATGTTATGGAAAAAAAAAAACTCGAACAAATTTTTGGCCAGCCCAGGAAATGTTTGATCAATAATTCAACCAATGTGCTTCAAATTAAATGTGACCCCAATCCAGCCTGACCCACCTATAGTCTATCTCTGTCTTCCACTTGTAACATCTAACCCATCATATGAGATAAGGCTTGGGATTGCCAAAGTTTGTGGTACAGAGAACTGTATATAGGATATAATTCCGATCAGAGAATTACAAGATTTCTAAACTGGAATGAAGTAAGACATCCAAACCCCGGAAGCAGGCCCAGGTGCTAGATGACGTGCTCAGAGTCACAAAGCTGAATAATTCTGGGACCTAAAGCAAGTGGGTCGGCTCCTCTTGGTCCAGAGACTTTGGACCACTGTGGTTTGCCATCATTGAGAGAGGTTATAGGTGGGGAGGACTAGTAAAAGGTAACCAGTTAGGCTATAATTTGAAACTGTACAAAAATGCTTGCTGGTCTAAAATTTGACTCACAGTTTAGCTCAAAGATAAATTCCATGATTTCCCTCTGGCCAAAACTAGTATTTATGGCATTTGAGTGAGCAGTAAATTACCAGTTTCAAGCAAAAAAAAAAAAAAAATGTCCTTTCTACATGTTCACAAACATATCATCACCTCCAAATACTACATCACTATAATAAAATACATGGCAAATCAGCTTATTATATTGGGGGTAATTTAATCAATTGACTAATCTATATTCTACCAACTCATGTATGTGACATAATTACAGCATATTTACAAAAATGACTTCATATTAATGAGCAAACAAAATGCTTTAAATACTATCCTCATCTCCTCTATATATGTTTATCAATTTATGAGAGTGAGAGGCTATCTAGATGTGTAAAATTACATTTATCTCTCATAAACTTTCCATAACATTCAGCTTGAGAATGATGAGATCAGGACCCAAAGTATGTAAAAATATATCTGAAGAATTTCACACTTAGGTGGTTCTTAGGCATCCCTAACATTAACTGTGATTGCCATGAAGACCATTACATTTGTTCATAAATATCTCCAGTGTTCACCATACCTCCATCCCTGACCCAGAGAAGATCCCAGAGGGAGAAAAATTCAGTCTTCCTCTAATGAAATACCCAACAAATTCCATTGTTTAACCCGAGATGACAACCAGTGTTTTTACGTGAGAATTTCTTCCCTGCTTTTCTCAGGAAATTTATGTTGTTCTAAATCCCAAATTCTAAGAAAAATCAATTGTGAACTCAGGAAAACTTGAATAATTCTAATTTTCCTGCAAGGAATAGAGTTAACAGGTAAGACATTATTAGTTCAATGGAAGTCTCTAATTCAAGTACAAAGCAATAGCAGGAAGTGTTACGTGGGGAGTCCAAGGTTAAGATCTATTAATAAGTTTCTGGAAACTGGGATCAGAGCAAGGAGCAGAAGAGTGTTGTGATTTAATCAGTCCCTGTTGCCTGTGATCATTGCCATGTTATAAGAGTGTATTCTGGTCCTGTGTGCTCATAACAGTACACTGGTATTGCAAACAAAATAAATATTAATACATATATAGAACAAGATATACTTTACACAAATTTTATGAGTGTTCCCAGAAATAGCAAGTTTGAAATGAAAAATACTTAAATTGGCAATATTGACATGTGTTTCTTTGGTGCTGTGAACCATACCAGGAGAGCTAAATGCGACATTATTCAACTATACCCAATAACATTCTCTAGTGTTCTCTAGTGTTTGAGTATTTGCTATAGACTGCAGTTCTTTGTAAATATTTAAACAGAAGAAATACAAAGAGAAAATGTCAGTGCAGTGCTGTGGAGACTACATGTGAAATTTGAACTAGCAAAACAAAAAATTAAATTAGCATAACTGATAGTGATTTCAACAGCAACACCTAAATCAGGGCAAGCAGACAAAACATTTTAATTGTTAAAAAAAAGAAAACCAGTGACATATGCCTTCCTGCTCAAATGAAGGTGCTTTTAAACAAATAATTATTAGGTCAACTCAAGACAAAATGCAAGAAAAGCGTCTACATCTGGAATATTTGTTGCAAAACAAGGATCAAGAGTATCACATGGGGAAATTGACACTTTAGGTGTGATTTTTTACGTGGGATCTTTTAAATATCAGATATTTAGGATAATGGGGCTTCCCTGGTGGCTCAAATGGTAAAGTCTGTCTGCAATGCAGGAGATCTGGGTTCGATCCCTGGGTCTGGAAGATCCCCTGGAGAGGAAATGCCTACCCACTTTAGTACTCTTGCCTGGAGAATCCCATGGACAGAGGAGCCTGGAAGGCTACAGTGCATGGGGTCACAAAGAGTCGGACATGACTGAGAGACTAAACACATTTGGGATATCTTTCCATTCTGAAATGGTTTTTGTTTGGTATGTATTTTGTATTAATGTTACCTTCTTTGAATCTTTTCTATTATCAAATATTTCTATCAGGAAAATATCGCTTTTCAGTTCAGTTCAGTTCAGTCACTTAGTCATGTCCATAATGCATCAGTTTATAAAAATAATAAACCACATTTATTATGATGAATTTTGCTTGCAAAAAGCCACTCAAAGTTTTAGTATAATCCTGTGACAATAAAAGTCATTCATTGCTTATTGAATATAATCCTGTTATAATAATCATTCATTATTTATCCAGTTATTATTACAACCTTATTATAATAATTCATAATTAAAATAATTCATAATTAAAATAATTCATAATTAAAAATACATATACAAAGCAGGAAAAATAAGCCTCTCTCAGACTTTCATAGATTCCTTAGAGTTCCCAAGAATTCTGATTTCTCATTCTCAGATCCCAAATATTAATATTAATTAAAGATTTGTGGGGAGTTTGAAAACACTATACCCAATGGTTAAGGTAGTAAGAAGACACACTTTATAATGTAGATTTTGTAAGGCAGGGAGTAGACTTCTGTCAAATAATGCTATCCACTGTAATAAAAGTTAACATGAAAAGGTATACCAAAGTTTACTGGAAGATGAATAAATTGTGTAAAATGAAAGCCATGTTGCTTTGGTGATATGATCCAAAAGTGAAACATCTCTTCTAATCTTTAGTACCTGCTTAGAGCTGATTTGTATTTCACTTAGAAACATTTGACAGAGTTGGTTTTCTTAAATAATAGTATTACTAATAATCAATTAGTAAATATTTATTATTATTATTTAAATAAAAAATCAATCCTTTAAAATGTGGGTTCTAAACTTACAAAAGGCATTCTATTCTTTTATCCTTATATACCTAATGTCTTGATACTGGCGGAGAGTAGAAAGAAAAGAAAGAGAAAAGAAGGAATTCTTATACAACCAAACAGAAAGATAGATTTCCTTCAAAACTGGAGTGAAACCTTGGGTCCCATAAAATAAACATCCTCTGAGCTATTCCTAATTCACCTTTACTTAATGGTGGTTGTGACTGGACTCTCCAGGAAGCAGGTTCTGGGATGGAGTTGAAAGCTCAAGAGGTTTATGGGGAGTGAAATATCTATCAAGAAAGAAATGGGAGGAAGCAGGATTGGGCAGAGGAGCTGGCAGGTTGCAGTGACAAAGGGCAAGGCCATGTCTTCCCAGGGAGCTACAGGGCAAAGATCACCTTCAGAAAGTCCCAGTGGAGCAAACGTGAATAGACCCTTCCTCCACCCCTTCACATGGACATCAGCAGACCCATGGTTAGAAAACTGAGGCAGATCTCCAGGGAAACTAACGGTCAGCCAGCTACATTCACTGAAGTGGGACGCATTCTTGTTCTCAAAAGAGCATTTGAGCAGCACATCTCTGTATCAACTACACAGCAAATATGGCCCAAAACTCAAAAAACTAAGTAAATATAAGCAAGATCTCCTTAAAGTCCCGTTGAATTTTAACACAGTGCCCTTGTTAAAAGGAGTAATCTACATAATAGGTGGAGTTGTACTGATGCTGTTTAGTGGCTAAGTTGTGTCTGACTCTCTGACCTCATGGACTGTAACATACCACGCTCCTCCGTCCTCCACTATCTTCTGGAGTGCGCTCACATTTAGGTCCATTGAGTCGATGATGCTATCTAACCATCTCATCCTCTGTCATCCCCTCCTCCTTTTGCCTTCAATCTTTCCCAGCATCAGGGTCTTTTCCAATGAGTTGACTCTTCGCATCAGGTGGCCAAAGTTTTGCAGCTTCAGCTTCAGCAACAGTCCTTCGAATGAATATTCAGAGTTGATTTCCTTTAGGACTGACTGGTTTGATCTCCTTGCATAGATGGGGTCAATTTCTACACCTTGGAGTCAGAACCAATAACCAGTATGTAGTCAGTTACTGAAAGGACCAGATCTCAGTGGATTCTTCTATCTCTCTCCAAAAGCAACAGAACGACAGTAATCACTTTCAGAAGACTCTCTAACAAGTACAGTACAAACATGCAAATATTTCTAAGAATTATAACCATTATGGATATATATGTTTTAATAAAATAGCAAAATTAGATGTTGAAGTGCTAAACTACATTATGGGTTATTGACTGATTCAGTAAACTTAAATGTCTTACTGGAATAAAAAGTGCAGGAATGTTGGCTATACTACTGGCATTAATTGGTGTGCAGGAAATAAAACTATATATTTTCCCCATCTGTTTCTGGGGTCATCTTATATTTGCAAAGGCTCCTGATGAGATAATAGGCCCGATTTGTAAAGGGGACTCCCCACTGTCATCTGGGCAATTAAATGGAAAGAGAAAAACTGCCCCCAAAATTGCCTAATTGCAGGTGCAATCAACAGCTCGCAGGTGCAATTAGCCAGGACCCCCTCTTTCAAAAGCTGTGAGTCACAGATCAGTCAATTATTCAATAGCAGACGCAATCATTTTCACATGCAATTTGGTATTCAAAGCTATTCATAGACCCTAAAATTGATAAATAATGGGAAAGTCTCCTGAAAAATTTCTTTCCCAAATGAACTGTCATCTCATAAAAAGAGAGTGATTTAAAACTTGGTTCTTCCCAGGTGGCACTAGTAGTAAAAAATCCACCTGCCAGTGCAGAAGGCATAAAAGACTAGGGTTCAATCCCTGGATCAGGAAGATCCCCTGGAGGAAAACATGTATTCTTGCCTGGAGAATACCATAGACAGAGGGCCCTGGTGGGGCTACAGTCCAGGAGATTGCAAAGAGCTGGACATGACTGAAGCAACTTAGCATGCACACAAAATTTGATTCTAGGCCCTATGTGTGAGCTTGAGTCAACCAAAGGGTGCAGCCCCACCCTTGGCTTCCCTCAGATTCCTGTAGACCCTTGGCAGAAGGGAACATCAGGACCATCTTGGATCCTGTGTGGCCACTCCTGACCTTAGCAGACCTCTTCCCATATCTAAACTCATGCCCTTGGGGCTAATCTAAAACCTACCATTCATGCATCGTTTATTCAGCAAAAAAATTTTAAGAGTTGTTTGTGGGATATAAGAGCTCATAGGACGTGATCCCTGCCAGGAAACTGATATTCTTCCATCATATGTAAATGAGTAGATTCAATGCAATGTAATAATTGGAGAGAGATGAAGATGGGAATGGAAGATGAGGTATCGTCCCCCTGCCTGGAGGAGATTGGAAGGAACTCAAAGAATGATGGGAACATTGACCAGTCTTCAAAGCAAAGGATACAAGCTCACTGGCAAAAATAACCAGCCATCAATCATCGAGAATAAAATGCCAACCTAATAATAGTGTATCTCTTTTCACAAGTTCGCTTTAAAAAGTAACTACTTTTTTCCCCTCCTTTTAAGATTATTCTCCTATATTAGTTAGGCTAAGCTAAATGATTTAATACATAAATCTAAACATATATGCTGACTCAAATGCCCTCATGTGCAGTTAGGTATGACCATGTGATTGAGTTCTGGCCAAGGAAATACAAACACCAACTCAATGACAAGGAGGATGGAATAGAGGTATAATCAGGAAATATCCTTGGAATCACTGAAAGAGCAGGTGGGAGTCAGTGAGCAGCAAGACCAGCCAGTCTGCCTGGACACGAAGAAACCCCCTTAGTGTGTTAAGCCACTGAGACATAGGGGGTTTACCTGTAACAGAAGCTGGTGATACCTTAACAGATGCTGAAGCAGAAGTCTATGCTCAGGAAGAGGAAATGAGTTCATCAGTTCAATAGTTTTTTATACAGAAGTCATTTCCATATTGGTTCTGTAGAAAGGACCAGGTGCCTCGTTGGCTACTGAATCACTTTCAGTACCTGCAATAGGATCTTTTTTATTTAACTGTTCATTTTTTGTCCAGCATAAGCCCCTAGAGTATGATGAAGGTGAAAAGCTCCGTTCAGTTTTCCCGGCACTCTAAAATAACATTCATTTCAGTTCAGTCACTCAGCCATGTCCCACTCTATGGGACCTGAAGGACTGCAGCACGCCAGGCCTCCCTGTCCATCACCAGCCCCTGGAGTTTACTCAAATTCATGTCCATCCAGTCGGTGATGCCATCCAATCATCTCATCCTCTGTCGTCCCCTTCTCCTGCCTTCAGTCTCTCCCAGCATGAGGGTTTTTTCCAAGGAGTCAGTTCTTCACATCAGGTAGCCAAAATATTGGAGTTTCAGCTTCAGCATCAGTCCTAACAATGAATATTGAGGACTGATTTCCTTTAGGATGGACTGGTTTGATCTCCTTGCAGTGCAAGGGACTCTCAAGAGTCTTCTCCAACACAGTTCAAAAGCATCAGTTCTTCAGTGCACAGCTTTCCTTATAGTCCAACTCTCACAGCCATACATGACTACTGGAAAAACCATAGCTTTGACTAGATAGATGGACCTTTGTTGACAAAGTAAAATAGCATTGGCAAACAGTAAATATCTCATTGCCTCTGTCCTGAGCAGGTCTGGCCCTGCACATGAAAAGGAAAGAGACCTTCAACAGAAAAACTGAAAGGGGTTATATTTGTGACTTCTTTACTATCAGCTATTTGCCAAATAATTTTATAAAGAAGAGTAAATGATGAGGCTAAGAGAATAATCAAGCACGTTTTCACTTAAAAATTTAAATAACCACAGAGGATACTTGAAAACAGGCCATCAGAATTAGATCCCTGAGACAAAAACACCAGGATAAAAATTGTCCCAAGGACTCTAGCTTTTATCTAAAGTCTCTACTCTTGACTATTCTAGGCAAAAAAAAAAAAAAAATCAACATCTCTCATAACCAGTGGTTGGGCTTCCCTGGTGGCTTAGGTGGTAAAGAATCTGCTTATAATGCAGGAGACCTGGGTTCAATTCCTGGGGTGGGAAGATCCCCTGGAGAAGGGAATGGCTACCCACTCCAGTATTCTTACCTGGAGAATCCCATGGACAGAGGAGCCTGGAGGGCTACACTCTCTACAGAGTGTTGAGAGACTGAGAAATTATGACTGAGAAATTAACACACTTTCTTCCAGCCCGCCTACCTGGGCACCGTTTCTGGTGTCATGTACCACTTGAAGACCTTGACCATGCAACTTAGCCTCAGTGCCAGTTATGAGTGTATTGCCTTCAGCTCCAGATCCACCTTTCACCAACCTGCTTTGTGAGACTCTAAGATTCAGTGCTCCCATCTGAATGTTAGGAGATTGATTGATACTTGCTTCCTCAGTTTTCAAAGGATTGCATGCATGCGTGCTAAGCCACCTCTGTCGTATCTCACTCTGTGCAACCCTTTGGATCATAGCCCACCAGTTTCCTCTGTCTGTGGGATTCTTCAGGCAAGAATATTAGAATGGGTTGCCATGCCCTCCTCAAAATCAAAATATAAATAATATGAATGCTACTATCCCATTCCCTAAATCTGTCCATGATACTATTGTTCAGTCACTTTGTATCTGAATCTTTGAACAGTAGCCTGCTAGGCTCTTCTGTCCATAGGGTTTTCCAGGCATGAATACTGTAGTAAGTTGCCACTTCCTTCTCCAGGGTTATTCCCAACCCAGGAATCAAACCCACATCTCCTGCATTACATGGGGATTCTTAACGCTGAGCTACCCAGGTAGCCCTTTCAAAGGATCGCTTAAGACTGAATGCAGTCGAGCCCTAGAATTCCTTCTATGGTGAACAGAACACATCTGCATGAGCCAGAGCCGTCACCCTCATGATGTGGAACAACTTAGTGCCAATCCTTGTGTCACAAGAGGGGGATTTTGTCCTGAAAACATGTCAGTGCCTGATGACATACAGTCACGTGGGAATTGGAAGCGAGCGAGAATCTCCTCTCTGCAGCTAAATCAGCTGTTTTCTCGCGCTTCTGCTTGCACACCTGCTCCCAACGCTGACAGGCACATGGAAAGTCCACCCGCTGCCCAGTTCCAGTGGGAAGAATGAGAGGAAGGAAGGAAGCGCTTCTTTGGGCCCATCTGACAGGTGTGGGGACCCAGGGAGCAGAGGGTGACTTTCACTCCCTCCTCTTTCATGGAAATGAACTCCCCAGCCCTATCACGAAGAGGTGAAGCCAGCCTTGCAGTGTCATTTCTGGGGTTATTTATACACCCACAGTGCTCAAGGCTTGGGAGTGGCCTTGAGTATGAGATTCATCCATTGAACTCTGACGAGGCTGGCTGAAAACTTCGCCCCATGAGTTATTTTCACCACAGAGAAGTGCAGGTGCCCGACTTCCTGTGTCGAGATGACTGGCCTGGTGGCGATGACTCAGTAGCATGTGTCGTGGTGAGGTGCGGGCGGGGACTCTGGGGGAGGTCTCTAACCACACGCAGATCAGCCCAGGTCCACATGTCCCTGGGGCTGCCAGCACACCGTCTCAGGCTCCCCTTTACAGAGCTGAGACTTGGCTCCTTAGAGGGAGGGATGGTAACAAGGTCTCTATTGTTTTTACAGCAGTCCTCTCATTTTCTATACTGCAGCCTTCAGTCCATTAAATCCAGTTTCCTGGCCTCACCCAAGCTTTGAAAGGCCAGATCAAAACTATCAAATGTCCCAGCTGTGTGGTCTTGTTCAGACTGAATAGTTACCGTGGCCCTTGCAAATGATTTCTTCCACTGAGGATCTGGAAGCACCCTGGATGCTTCCTCTCTGTGGAACTGGCTTTAGATTGATTTCCGTGCATTGCACGTGTGAAAACATTTCTGTAATGCATCATCTTCCCTTCAACCAAACAAGCCTGCCTTTGCTTGGTGCCATGCCTGTGCAGTACATGAATGGGGTGGGCCCTTCCAGAACTGGAAGAAGACCCATAGCTCTCAGACCGACAGTAGGCTACAGGTCCCTTTCTCAGGCCATGAAGAGATATCACATGGAATCATGGGTTTGAAGTCACGTTTGGGGAAATACAATGGCCCGGTGACCTGTATCCTGTGCCTGAGATCTCATTTCACACTGCGTTTAAGGAACCTGAAAGGAGGGGACTGAGTGCTGGGGGCACAGAAGATAATGAGCAAAAAGCAGCAGCAGCTACAGCAGGGGACAGGCAGCAGAAGGGACAGGGGAGAGGCTCACTGAACCACGGACCGTCGAACCGAGGGCCACCGGGACACCGGCAGCACTGAGCGGTGACACTGAGCAAGGATGAGCCACGATGGCCACCAGCCTCTTTAGTCTTCCTGATGCTGACGACACCTACCATCAAATGTGCTCAAGCCTGTAAAAATGTAGCAGAGGCAAAGAGCACTGAACCAAGAGCCAGAAGCTGGGCTTCTATTTCTTCTCTTCCCTCCACTGCTCAAGGCATCTCTCCTGTTTGGCCTCAGTATCCTCATTGCTTAAAGCCAAGATTCATAATTCTGACTTCCTACCTCTAAGGGTTGGGCTTCTCCGGTGGTTCAGTTGGTAAAGAATCTGCCTGCCAGATGCAGGAGAATCAAGAGACTCAGGTTCGATCCCTGGGTCGGGAAGATCCCCTGAAGAAGGAAATGGCAACCCACTCTAGTACTCTTGCCTGGAAAATCCCATGGACAGAGGAGCATGGCAGGCTACAGTCCATGGGGTCGCAAGAGTCAGATACAACTTAGCGACTAAACCACTACCTCTGAGGGTTATAGGGAGAACCAAATGATATTAGGCAAAAAAAAAAGGGGGGGGGGAGAATTTAAAGAACTTCCAGAAAGGTAAAACACTAAGGCAGATGGAAGAGCTTGTTTTTACCAATTAAACAAAATGACCAAAAAGTGAAATGGATTATCTTGACAAAATCTGAAATAGCCCAAGAATCGGAGCTCTCCCTCCACGAGGTCCTTGGTGATGATTTTCCATAGCATTTTAGGAAGAGCCAGCCGGTCCCAGGAAGTCGCTCCATCAGCAAACTGTGCCTCCATCTTCAGCTTCCATCTCGCTGTCTTCTGTCTGCAGAAATGGGAAAAACCTCATCCCCTTCTCCTCCAGTCTGGCTCTTCAGTAACAATTAAGTTTGACTAAAGCAAGTCTGCCAGGAAATACCTGCATTTCCACAGGAGTTTCTAGAAGCCCATACTGTCTACAGAGTCCAAAAGAATGGGATTGTGACATAGAATGACATGCAGGAGGGTTGATATTTTGTACGGATAAACGTCCTGTGTCCATCTGTATCATCTGTACCACTCCTCCATAAGACAGCCCTGAATGTAACCTCACTTCATGAGAAATATAACGGTCTTTTTGCTGAAACAAAAATCACTGTATTTTGAAATTCTTTCATAAATAGACTCATCTGAAAGCAAGGAGTCTAAAACAAATGGCAAGACCACCAACACCAAAAGAAGAGAAGATATCAATTTTTTTCCCCAAAACTCAGAAAACCAAAGCTTTGGAAAATCCGAGTCAGAAACGAGTGTGTGATAACAGGCAGACAGCGAGATCTAATTCTTTAACTTTCCTCTTTCCTGGTGTCCTTAATGTTCCAGTAGTTTTACACAGAGTCCTGCGCCAAAAGAAATAGCTAATGTTTCCAATTATTAAGTAGTTAATTTATAAGCATTCTTGTCCTAGGAAGTTAGTAGCCACTTAAAAAAAAATAGCACACTAACTGAAAGAGAAAAATAACATTTGTTTTTCATTTTAAAATAGCCACTTGCTAGTGGGTGTGGGCCCCATTTGGGCTCAGCACAAGTTCTCAGTCCTTGGACTCTGAGTAGACATGGCCTACCCTCCTGTCCTGCTGCCTTCTGATTTTCATGCAACAGCTATGTTCATTCTTAGCAGCCTTCAAAACCCCAGTTCTAGAAAGATATGTCATTAAAAGGAATGCAGCCTGGCCCAACGTAGAAATGGAGCTTTCTCAAGCTACTAGTCTAGACGTTGTCTGATAGATCAGAGCATCATTGTACTTCCCTGCGTGTTAGTCACTCCACTGTATCTGACTCTTTGTGACCCCCTCAGACTGCAGCCCTACAAAGCTTGACAATTGCAAACACCCTGAAGGGCCCGTGTGAGTTCACACAGCAGCCTGGGGTTACTTCACGGCTCAGAGACAGAATCACAGGTATAGTGAAAGATCCCTGGGCCCGGCAACCTGAGTTCAGGTCTCAATTCAACCCCCCAACAAGCTGTGCAACCTTAGGGCAAGTAGGAAACCTCTCTGAGCTTCCATTCTCTATTTGTAAAAAAGGAGGAGAGTGAGGCCCTAAAGTCACACATTACTTAGAATTCATTCCTATCAAGACACAAGCCCAAGGGCATTCACACTCATTTTCAAAAGGCTGTAAACAGAGGATGACCCTCAAACTACACTCTCATTCCCAAAAATCCATCCACAGATCTCAGTAAAAACAGAGGGATGGTGCTGCGGCTGCAGCAATCAGATCTGAGATGGGATCTTGAACAGATATTTTTTTTGTTTTATTAAAGTTCCTCCAGATGATTCTGTTGCTTGGATTAATTTAAGAATCATTTCCTACTGACAACACAGCAAAAACGAGAGCCTCGTGCTCCAAGGCCCGAAGTCAGCACAAAACGTTTGAGCATATTAACATCCATCTCATTATTTGCTTTTTAATGATACTTCATCACATTCCCTTATCCCTTTTAATTTGGTCACATCATTTGAGTGGGTTTAATTCCACGTTTCTTGTTCGGATGGTCTTGAGACCTCGCCCTGTTATCACAGAGTTCAAGTTTCCCTGTTGTGGTGGGCACCCAGCCCCCAGCTGTTTCCTTGACAGAAGATAGATGTAAGCTTTCATTTTCATAATATTTTTCTTTAAAAGAAAAAAAAAAGACTTCTGATGTTGATATCATCTTTAACATTTTGACATCTGTGACACACAAGTTCAGGGTCAAGACTGAAAAAGATAAAGAAGATCAGGCCGCCAGCTGCCCTGTGCTGGCCCTGCTTTTCCTACCGACCCGTGCAAAAAGGGACATGAAATTCTGATGCACAAAAACTGTTCCTTTCCCACCAAACTCAGTTAGAAGTCAGTAAGGGACACTTGGAAGGAGGGTCATCAACGACAGCAATTTTTTGAATGTGAAAAAGAAGAGAATTCTAAAACAACACCCAGGGAGCCAAAGTTTAGTTCCATTTTAAGGCAGCCCCTCTTCAATGAAGGCGGGATGCTGGTTACAAAGTAATGTTTAGATTTGAGTTTGAGAGATTTTTGTTTGTTTGTTTGCTGGTGATACAAGAGCCATAATCTATGAAATACAGCAGATATATCCTGGGCCTAGTTCTCCATGCTTGCAAACATTTAAAATTGCACTTATGTTGCATAAAAGATTTATAATGATCTCACCCACAAATATAAATTTGATCCCACACAGGATAGAAAGACCTAGAAGCAGAAGCAGGGAACAGCTGAATGTGAGCACAGAGTCATAAATCCGTAACACTTACAGCTTTTTAACAACCCCATCGTAAACGTGACTGATTTCAATTGAATTTATGGGATTTTGCAGCCAGGTCTGGGAATGTTCTTTGAAAACTAAAAATTTAGGAACAACAACATATAGCTTGGATTTCCATGAAAACGCCTATGGTGGCGGGTAGTCGACAGGATGACTCATGAACAGTCCTCTGAGGGTGGCAAAACCCCCGAACTCAATGCAGCAAACTACAGCAGTCCACAAGACGCAAAACACCAGTGTCAAAGGCACACAGAACGGTGGGTTTGCAGGGAAACCATCCAGGAGAACAGGAAAAGTCCTGTATTTTTGTAAGACAAATCAGGATACAAAATCCTCCCTAGCTAAGTGATTAGCCGGCTAAATCACTCTTTCCTAGCTCAGGGACTGCACCCTCCAAACTTTATTTATTTATTTTTAAAATTAATTAATTTGGGGGGCTATGTCGGGTCTTAGTTACAATATGTGGGATCTTCGTCACTCTGTGCGGGAAGATTCGTGGGCGTGCATGAACTCCAGCTGTGGCACACAGGCTCCAGAGCGCTGGGGCTTCAGCAGCTGTGGCTTGTGGGCTTAGTTGCTCCTCAGCACACGGGATCTATTTCCCTGACCAGGGATCAAACCCATGTCCCCTGCATTGCAAGGTGGATTCTTAACCACTGGACCACCAGGGAAGTCCCCTCTGTTTTGAATAAGGTACAAAACATTGTCTTATTTATCATCACTACAATTTCATGATGCTTCTTACTCCCATCTTGAGCATGAGAAAACTGAGATACACAGAAATTGGCCCCTTTCCTAGATTTTCCAGCTAATATAATGGGATTGATACATAGGCTGGATGGCTCCAAAATTCTTGACTTGGCTATTATCCTAAAGCCCTTCACTAGACAATGCAAGGAACTGGGTTCCCTTCAGAAAAAGATGTTCAAATATATAAGGTTTCCAGGACAATTCTTCTTACTTCCCTTTTCTGAGATAAAATTTATCTCATCCACGACCACTTCCAGCAATTCATTGCATTAGGTGATAGAGTCTGCCAAGCTACTGGCCACTGATCTTCCTAAAACTTCTTCTTCTCTTAACCAGGCACAGCCCTGTTCCAACCTGAGAATCAGAGTGTGGTGAACCTTTGTCCCAAGCAAACTGAGAACGGCCTCATCAATCCTGAATTTATTGGATCATATGTTTTAGGTTTTCAGTGAAGGCGCATCTTATCTTCCAAGAAGAGCCTTGTGTCTTCTCTGGAGACTCCGGTATATTCAATTATCACTCACACAAGGAGCAAACAAACATTGATTAAGCGCCCAGGACGTGTCAGTTACTGCACTACTGGCCAGAGTATCAGGTGGACATGACCCAGATGCTGCCCTTAGACCTTATGATCCAGGGGAAGATGGACCAGGAGCAAGCGACAGGACATTGTATTAATACAAAGAGCTCATCAGAGGAGCCTGGGGGCAGGGAGAGCTTCCTGGAAGATGCAACCCCTGAGCTGCACAAAGCCTGGGAAAATGCCCAGGAGAAAGTTTAAGAGAGGCACACAGGGAGGCAGGACCGTGATGCTCAGCCAGCCACCAGGCTGAGCTCTCGTGGGAAGAAAGGGGTCAGTGGGGGGCTGAGAGGCAGGAAGGGGTTTTAGTGGTTTTCGGCAGCACAGGCATGGCAAGAACTGGACACTGAGGACAAGAATGAAGAGACAGACCTAAGAGCAAGACTGACACCAAACATCTTACCAAGATGAGGGTTCCTCCCTACACGCGGTGAACAAACTCCACCAAGAGCCGTAAAGTGTGTGTTTGCACTTCTGTGCCTTTACCATGAGCACCAGAAATAGAAAACACTCAGCATGAAGTGACTGCACTTCTCTTTGTCCCGGATACAGCACAGTAAGAGCTGAAGTAAAAGACTTGAGAATGAATCAGAAAAAGAAAAAAAAAAAGATGCACTCATAAAACTTTGGGTACCAAATTTGATTTGCAGGAAAAGTTCCAACGATTTCTCCTTCCCTTTCTCCAAAACCCAGGGTGCATAAGCAGTAAACATTTTGTGTCCCTAAAACTCTTTTGCAGATAATGTATTGTGTAGGTCTGATTAACAAGCTTGACGTGTATTTCCATACACACACAAAGCAAAACTCCATGGAGTAAGAAGTGTTCAGTATCTCAGAGGAAGACGGCAGAGAGTAATAACTTTTCTTTCCTCTGAGGCTAGCAGTTAATTTCCATGCTGGACAATTTTTAATAACTTGGGATGCACTATGGGATTTTATGAAGTTCTCATTTAGTTCTGAACCCTCTCAAGTTATAATTTTCCTTCTGTCTCAGATGGAGCTTTTATCTGTTGCACCCTTAATACCCCTGCTAACCTTAGTATAGGAAAGCTTCATAATTTGAAAAGGAGACATTTAACAAGACATGAAGCTGATTGTTTGCACAATCGGAACATCTAATTGAGCTATAGTATTCCAAGACATGCTTGCGTGCAGGGAGATAATTTTTCCTTCATTTTCTGTTTTATCAGAAAATTAACCTTCATTTAAAACACTGTAGTCTGAAACACTTTTATAGCTATGCTCGCTCTGCTGTTCACGAGTATTTGAATTTCAAATTTGCCATCCCGGCCTCTAAAAATGACACACACGGCGGATGCTTCCAGGCCAGTGTTTATGATCAGAAACAGACATCAGAATGTGACCTGTGTCAAAGCACAGCACTGCTAGCCAAGGGACCGTGTAACCAAGCCTCTGCTTACTTTTCCAGCCTTTAGTAAAGAAACGAGGCTCTGACTTTGCATAGCAATCTTTTTGTCGGAAAACCTGAGCCCCACAAATATTTCATTTAATTGTCTGAACACTGAAAACACTTAGTAAGTGTCTCTCCGCATGAGAGCTCAGCTTGGCCCGACACGAGCCAGACTCGGATCCTGGGATGGTGACGCAGAATTGGCTGCAAGACAAGTGGAGTTAGGTAATGCATTTGACAAACAGGGCTGAGCCCTAACCACTCATGACACATGTTACCAGAGTGAGCCCAAGTTCGTCTGGGGTCACTTGTCTTGTAATAGCCTGATAAAGCAATGAGTATGAACGCCAGCCTCACAAATTGCTAATACTTCTTCCAACAATTCATTCTCCCTCCAGAATATTGCTCAAGATTCTGAGAGAAAGCTGTGATAGAAGGGGACCCAGTCTTACATCTGGACTTCCCAGCTGACACAGTGGTAAAAAATAATAATAATAATAATCCACCTGCCAATGCAGGAGATACAGGAGATGTGGGTTCGATCCCTGGGTCGGGAAGATCCCCTGGAGAAGGAAATGGCAACCTGCTACAGTATTCTTGCCTGGGAAACCCCACGTTGGTGGCAAAGAGTCCAACAAGACTAAGTCTCTGAGCAAGCAAGCACACTCTCAAGTGTTACAGGCTGTTTTGTGACCCTAAAAAAGAGATATATTCCAGTCCTACCCCCCAGTACTTGTAAATGTGACCTTACTTGGAAATAGAGATTTTGCAGATTATTAAAGTTAAAATGAGGTCATCTGGGACTTTCCTGGTGGTCCAGTGGTTAAGTATCCGTCTCACAATGTAAAAGATGCTGGCTCTACCCCTCATCCGGAATGAGATCCCACATCCCTGGAGCAGCTAAACCCACAGGCCACAACTACTGAAGCCCAAATACACCAAAGGTCAAAGGTCACAACCAGAGGCTCCTTGCACGACGTGAAAGATAAGACCCTGCGCTGTGCTTAGTCGCTTACTCGTGTCCTATCTTTTTCGACCCCATGGACTGTAGCCCGTCAGGCTCCTCTGTCCATGAAGATTCTCCAGGCAAGGATACTGGAGAGGGTTGCCACGCCCTCTTCCAACAGATCTTCCCAACCCAGGGATTGAACCCAGGTCTCCCGCATTGCGGGCAGATTCTTACCATCTGAGACACCATGGAAGCCCAACAAAGATCCAATGAAGTCAAATAAATAATAAATACTTTTTTAAAACTTTAAAAATAATAAAATGAGGTCATCAGGGTGCATCCTGATCCAGTATGACAGGTGTCCTTATAACAACAGGGGAATTTAGACACACACAGGGGTAACACCACAGGATGCTAGAGGCAGAGACTGGGGCTGTCAGCCGCAGATGTCACACCAGAAAAGACAAGGCAGAATCTTCCGATGGGTTTCAGAAGGACCAAGGCTCTGCCAACGCCTTTTAGACTTGCTTCTCCAGAACCACGAGGGGGAAAGTTTCTGTTGTTTTAAGGCACCCAGTTTGAGATTTCATGTAACCACAGCCCTCCATCTCAGCCATATCTTTATACTCTGCTCTGAAAAATAAATACAAATGCAGGTCTTTAATTCCCTAAAACACTCCTAACCCAGTGCTGCCTTGTGCAACAGACTTTTACTGAAGGTTTGAACATAAAAGGAGATCCAACTGATCCTAAAGGCAATCAGTCCTGAATATCTTTGGAAGGAATGACCCTGAAGCTCCAATACTTTGGCCACCTGATGTGAAGAACTGACTCATTGGAAAAGACCCCGATCCTGGGAAAGACTGAAGGTAGGAGGAGAAGGGGAGGACGGAGGATGAGATGGTTGGATGGCATCACCGACTCAATGGATGTGAGTTTGAGTAAACTCCGGGAGTTAGTGATGAGCAGGGAAACCTGGTGTGCTGCAGTCCATGGGGTCACAAAGAGTAGGGCACAACTGAGCGACTGAACTGAACTGAGAATAAAACAGGGAAATAACTGCACAGAACCAGGAATAATATCCACGTGCCTGACGCCAAAGCTTATAACCAGCACAGCCTTTGGAAACCCTGGTGCAGGTCCCAGGCGGCCACCTTGATTCAGGGCCAGTGTGTCCCCAGGGAGCTTCTCCCACTGCCCACTGCCAGTCCCACCTGAAAATCCCATCTCTAGGATTTGCCTAGAAGCTCTTGATTATTTTATAGAAGACTCCAGAGAGGCATCATGCATTCTTTCTATGAAAAAGAATTGAACCCCCATGGTCTCTGCCTCCCAACCCTAAACTCTCCCCACAGCCATTATCCTATCAGAAAACCAAAAGCCTCCTTCCCATAGTCTCCTAAACCAACAGAGAGGGTGTCCTCATCACAGAGACTCTGGGAAATGGTTTACAAATCAGGTGGAAAGGACCCATGGCATAAGAATCACCTGTGGAGCTTGATAAAAATGCAGGTTCCTGGGTTCTGCCCTGTACCTGGTGAATTACAATTCTATAGGACAAGTTGAGGAACCTGCATTTTAAAAGCATCCTGGTGACTTAGCATCACAGTTTGAAAGCCACCAGCACAAACTGCATCCAGCCTGACAGCAGAAGTATTTCCTTCCTTTGCCATGGAAACAGCATACATAAGGAAAGAAACTGACAAAATCTTCTGCTGTATCCCCTTAGCAAAGTCAGCCTGTCCAACGACAGCCATCCTCACCTGCCCTCCCCTTCTCTGCTCCCCCAGTACACATGACCCCTCTCCATGCATCCTCTCGGGTCCTCTGTCTGTGGGGCCTTCAGCCCCTTTGCCCTTGAACTTAACCCCTGTCACTTCTCAGGGGAGACCACCCCTCCCTTTTCTGTCCTTCTCCACTCCAGGGGCCCTTTGACACTCTTTGACACTGACCTACACATACATGTGCAGATCATGGACCTCCCTGCTCGCCACCCCCCGGCTCCAGAGATCCCCCTCACACTGGTCTTCCTGTGCACCAGTAACTACTGAGATTTGGTAAGATCACCAACATGTATTTCCTGAATTCATTTAAGGAAATGATTCAAATCAAGTTATTTGATCTTATTAGAATTTCGTTCTCAAAACAGCTCTTGTTCCTCAGTCGATGTACCTGCCTCCAGAGTATATGAAAACACACAGAGGGTGGCCTGAGCTGTCGTCACCTGCTCTTACCTTTCTCTTTCTATCCTGTCCATCTGCCCAGGTAAGAGGGAGTCAGGCATCCAACCAACAAATACTCACTGAGTTCCTACTTTGCTCCTGTGATGGACATACATATCCTAGGGCTCTACTGCTCATGAAGTCATAGACTTTGAGAGAGAAGTAAACCAACCAATGATGTGAGATAGAGACAAGCCGGTCCTATTGGGATCAAGAGGAGGGAATCATCCAATCGGTCAAGAAGGACATCACAGGGTAGAATGAACCTAGTCTGACATCAGGAGCTGTAGAAACTGCCAACACGATTGAAATTACTCAAGGGGCTATGTGACATCAGCATTAAAACCCTGATAACCTATTTGCTGAAAGGAATCATGCAAAATTTCTGAGCCCCAGTTTCCTCACCTGTGGGATACAGATGTAGCAGGAGCTTTTGAAACAAAAGGCTGTATGTGAAGTCCTTAGCAAAGGACATAATAAGCTCTGAAAAACTTCACATCATTATTAAGGAAAAGGGGCACTCTACAAAGACAGGTCCCAGAGCAGAAGGAAGATTGATAATCCAGTCCTGGGAGTTAGAGAGCCAGGGCAGCTGTCCACCCGGTCCAGCCCTTGGATGGCTCTGCTCCAGACACCTGCAAGCTCGGCTCCATCAAGTTTTGCAATTCCCAGGAGAGATTCTGATTGGCCAGCTTGGGGTGGGTGATCATCACAGGGATGAGGCTCCAGGGGGAACAAGGCTCGGCCATGACACTCTGCAAGGATGTCCTGGACAAGGGCACAGACAGATCACAGTTTTGGAAGCACCTAGGACACGTGGTAGCACTGGGGCTTGGGGTTTGTGTGGAGGGGGCAGAAGGAAAAGACGCTGGATATTCTCCTAAAGGCAGTGATGATAAGATGGGAATGCAGAGCCTGTTACTGAGACACGGATCTGGGGTGGCTCCTTGAAGGCACCAGGAGGCATTCAGGCTGGAAACACCTCACCGACCCCAGGGCCCAGCCCTGCCGGAGGACTCAAGCCAAGAGACAATCAGGCTTCCTCTAGGAGTGGCCTTCTGTGGCCCAGGGATGGCCAGCTGCACTGATAGAAATGTGTCCAGGCTCAGATGGCCTCCGTGCAGGACACGGGTCATTACGAAATGGCTCTCTGCTCTCCTGTGCTCACATCTACCCTGCATTAGCTCCTGGGATACAGGATACAATTTTCAGTCTACTTGGCCCCCAAATTCAACAGAATTTGGATCTTTTCAAGTGTTTTAAAAACAATCTGTGCTAATGGCACAATGTTCTTGCTAATGCCCTTTAAGGGCCAAATTTTCAAAAAATGGCAAATAAATTTGTTTGTGGTTTCCATGTGCAGTTTTATGGGTGGATATAAATACTGTAGCTGAAATGACAAGCTGATTTTTCCTTGTAAACATTGACACAGGGGATCAGATGAGGTGTGTGTTGGAAAGGTTATCATCCATGCCTAAGGAAAGGGGCAGCACTGTGCTCAGCCCCACAGGCCCAGAAAGAATGTTCCCTTTATATTAGTCCTTAAGAGAAACTGGCTAGCCTGTCTACACAGCTGACCACAGGAGCACCAGATGTGGCTTGTCACCCCTTCTCTGTTCTCCCACGTCATCTCAGGTATCACCCCAGACCACCAACACTTGACCCTGCACCTCCCAGGCTCTCTATTGTTGTTCAGTCACTCAGTCGTGTCCGACTCTTTGTGACCCCATGGACTGAAGCATGCCAGGCTTCCCTGCCCATCACTCTCTCCCAACGTTTGCTCAAACTCATGGCCATTGAGTCCATGATGCCATCCAATCATTTCATGCTCTGTCGTCCCCTTCTCCTGCCTTCAATTTTTCCCAGCATCCGGGTCTTTTCCAATGAGTTGACTCTTCTCATCAGGTGGCCAAAGTATTGGAGTTTCAGCTTCAGCATCAGTCCTTCCAATGAATATTCAGGACTGATTTCCTTTGGAATGGACTGGTTGGATCTCCTTGCAGTCCAAGGGACTCTCATGAGTCTTCTCCATCTCCACAGTTCCAAAGCATCAATTCATTGGTGCTCAGACCTCTTTATGGTCCAACTCTCACATCCATACATGACTACTGGAAAAACCATAGCTTTGACTATGTGGATCTTTGCCGGCAAAGTGATGTTTCAAATTTTTAATACAGGGTCTCTAAGCTCATAATTCGGAGAAGGCAATGGCACCCCACTCCAGTATTCTTGCCTGCAAAATCCCATGGACAGAGGAGCTTGGTAGGCTGCAGTCCATGGGGTCCTGGTAGGCTGCAGTCCATGGGGTCGCTAAGGGTTGGACACGACTGAGCGACTTCACTTTCACTTTTCACTTTCATGCATTGGAGAAGGAAATGGCAACCCACTCCAGTGATCTTGCCTGGAGAATCCCAGGGATGGGGGAGCCTGGTGGGCTGCTGTCTGTGGGGTCGCACAGAGTCGGACACGACTGAAGCGACTTAGCAGCAGCAGCAAGCTCATAACTGGAGAAGGCAATGGCACCCCACTCCAGTACTCTTGCCTGGAAAATCCCATGGACGGAGGAGCCTGGTGGGCTGCAGTCCATGGGGTCGCTAAGAGTCGGACACGACTGATTGACTTCACTGTCATGCATTGGAGAAGGAAATGGCAACCCACTCCAATGTTCTTGCCTGGAGAATCCCAGGGACGGGGGAGCCTGGTGGGCTGCTGGCTATGGGATCGCACAGAGTCGGACATGACTGAAGTGACTTAGCAGCAGCAGCAAGCTCATAATTACCTAAATTTGTTCCCAGATATCCTTGTTCGGGATCAAACTTCCAGCCTCAATGCACTTCTACCTACACTGAGGGAGGTTGTTCCCTCCTTCAACCTCTGAGATGCCCAGGAATCCAGATGGGGCCCTCACTGCGTGCCTGAGCCCATCAGAATCCCACCTGCCCTAATGCAAACCCACAGCATCTTAAGATCCACATAAGCGTGTGACTTCTGGGTCTCCTAGTCCAGTCACTCTTCTAACTAGGAGAGTCAACGCAAAAGCAAATGACAAGACTTAAGGCTGGGGAGGGGTCTCTGTGGTCCTCTGTCCCCAATTACATGAGATGAGGCTACAGTCAGGGCACGCCTCCTGGGGTGCTCCAGGACCATGGGCCCAGAATCTCGGAGCTGCCTGGTGTCTTTTTTTAATGGCCCGTTCTTCCCTGGACTCCAACAGCTGTTGCAGCATCGCCCACCCTGGCTGCAGCCAGTCAAGAGAGAAAAGTGAGTGAGATGAGCATCACCAGCATCACACATGGCGGGGATGATGGAGGCTCTTCAAATACAAAGAAATCACAGAAGTGGCCCGAGGGGGCTTGCATGTGCTGTGTCTTCCCGGGGCGGGTGGTGGGGGGGCGGAGGGGAGAGGGAGCGATGGACTGAAAGGAGAGCTTCAGAGCTCATTTATCTGCTGTTGTCACACAGGTGAGCAAGGCAGGGGCTGGGGAAGGGGGCCCTGAGGGCACAGACACAGAGGGAAGAGGTGGCGGCTGGAATCCAGGCCACACCACCCGCAGGAATGTGCCCACGTAAACCAGGGGCTCCTGTAAGACAGGAGGTCAGGTCTTCCTTGCCCTTCCCCTCTTTCTTCCAGCCTCACTCAAGTGTCTGTTCACATCAGCAACTTGCAAGCCAGGTCTTCATCCTCTGCAGTCCTCCCTGTAAACGCCTCCTGCATCCGTCTGCCTCTCATCCTCGCACCCTGCATGCTGCCTTCCCTCCATATAACACAGCAGAGACAGCCAAAGCTGACTGAATATACTGCACATTTTCTTCTTGAATCCAGTCTACATTCCCATCAAAGAACCTAAGCATGAGGGCAGACATTGTTGCTTCACTCTTATTCAGCGTTTATTTGGATCATGAGGCTTTCCTGCCAGAAAGAAAAAAAAATTTTTTTCTTCCATGCAGCGAATATCAGATTCTCAGATGAACTTTCTTTTATTGTCACCCATAAAAGCGCAGCTTATTTGCATGGCAGAGATGAGATCTTATTGGACCTCGACACTCAAATACATTTGTGAAGAATTACTCAGCAGAGGTCTGGATTCATAGGTATGTTTAGTTTGGCCGTTTCCAGCTTCACAAAAGTTTGTTTCAGGGACTCGGAATTTTCCAGTACATTTTCTCGAGCCTTAAACACATATCTGATCTGATCATTATTTCTCTCTCTCCAGAGTTTCTTCATTTAGCTTCAGGATTTATCAATGACGTTTTCTCTAAGGAAAAGGGACTCATCGGCCAACAGTGTGTTGGCCGATGAGTGTAGAAATGAACAGTGTAGAAGTGGAAAGTTGACGCCTGCTCCTTGCTTGAAGCCATCGGTGAGTGTCAGCTCCTTGGCTCATCGCCAGCTTTCCTGGGATGGTTTTGAGGGAAACAGTGAACTTGGAGTCTCTCTGGCCTTTCAGGTCCTTGTCCAGGCACCACAGTTCTGAGTGGAGCAGTGCCAACGACCATTAATCAAACACAATCTAACTGTCCTAGTTAACATGCCCTTGACTGTGTCCATGTGTCGAATTCGGATTTGGGGGGGGAGAGCCGCCCCTGGGAATTCAGGTCCATGCATCCAGCGGGCTGTGTCATAGAGGATCCAGCAGATGACTCTTCTAAAGATCGAGGGCGATGTGCTGGAGGGCACGTCTCTGCCAGCCACCCGTCCCTCTGGCCAGAAGAGTGCTGGGTCACCAGCCAAGCCAGGCTGAACAGTGATGTCACATGCTCCTGTCTTGAGCTGCCTTCTAACTAAATGGAACCCTCGGGTAATGATGGAGCAGCTTCCCCGCTAAGCTCGCTTCTGAGTCCCATTAAGGACTCACATCCTTAAGAAAACACTTCACTGGGTTTTGCCAGAGACAGAAAGGTCTTACCCCACTAATTGGTCCTTAAATAAAAATCAACACTACCAAGTCTGCCCTACAGCGGGCCCAGCCTTCACCCCCTGTGACGTTACTATGACCAGAGCAAAGGCTTATTTTATAAACAAATACCCTCGAACACCGGTCTGTGATAGATTTCTGCCTATTGGAATTATAAAGAAAAGAACTATATGACTCCTTGTTTGTAGAAAACTATATTTTATAGTCAAACTTCCTTTGTTACTGAAATAGTGGATGCAGAGCCCAAAAACAAATTCATCCAAAGACAAAATTTTCATCCAGTCTGATATTTTGGATCCCTATGTGAAATTTTGACACCCAGAAAGGCTAGAAACCGGACAGAGCCAAGAACATAGATTCAACGTTATAAGCCTCCCCGTGAGTCTATGACCTTGGCCCACTGGTGCCTGCCTAAGGCTCAGCCTCCCTACACCCACATCGTTCCCTTTCCAACGTGGCCTCTATCAGCTCCAGGCTGGCAGCCTGCCACGGCGGTCTCTAGGGGCCTCATGATGCTAAGTGTTCAGTGTGGGAGACAAACCGGAAAAGCCAAGAGATAAAGGTAAAACTATCAGATGCTTCCGCATATTCAAACATCGATGTAAAAGTCACAGCTATCAGGGTCTCCCCTGGCTATTCTGGAGAATCTAATCCTTGAAACCTGCATCTTCTCTTTCCCACCTGAGTTTCCGCAAGAAAAACACTAAAACCCTTGGTCCTTACTGTAATCTCCAGCATCACAAGCACCCTGGATGATGAGTACTTCCATAGTGCTCAGAAAATGATGTGGGTTGTTTTCACTCAGAGCATTTTTAATTGGAAAAAATAATTCCTAAAAGCTACGGAAAGCCACAGGGAATGACTCTTGCCCATGGACTTGGGACCATCTCCCCCTGTATGAAAATGGGGCCCAATAACTCTATGCAAAGGATCCTTCTCCTGGGAAAAACCAAGTACGTGATTCTTCTTAATGAAGCATCTCAGAGAGTCAACTTGCCACTAGTGCTAGAGAAACTCGCCTCCCTCTTGAAGACAGGCCTGTGCACATTTCCAAGGAGCCAACAGCTATTGGGAGAACAAGCTCATTTTCCTGTTTCTTCATTGCGTATTTGGTCCCTCTTAGCAATTCAGGTCGGAGAAGGCAATGGCACCCCACTCCAGTACTCTTGCCTGGAAAATCCCTGAATGGAGGAGCCTGGTGGGCTGCAGTCCATGGGGTCACTAAGAGTCAGACATGACTGAGCAACTTCCCTTCAGTTTTCACTTTCGTGCATTGGAGAAGGAAATTGCAACCCACTCCAGTGTTCTTGCCTGGAGAATCCCAGGGACAAGGGAGCCTGGTGGGCTGCCGTCTATGGGGTCACACAGAGACAGACATGACTGAAGTGACTTAGCAGCAGCAGCAGCAGCAATTCAGGTATCTGTGGCCTTGTCTAAACATCAGTGCTGGAGAGACAACATGGATCACTGAATTGTGTAATTCTTATCAAATAATAGGGTTGTCTGACTCTTACAGCTTGAAGCTCCTCCAAAAATTAGCAAGTACCGTGGATTATGGGAACTTCAGAAGCAGTAAGTCTGGTCTTCAGTTCAGCTCCGACAATTGCTCCCACCTGTGACTTTTACCATGATGACTTACAAGGCTTTCTTGAACTAACATCAGAAAAAGATGTTGTTTCATCACAGGGGACTGGTAAGCAAAGTAGGAAGTCAAGAGATACCTTGAGTAACAAGAGAGTTTGGCCTTGGAATACAAAATGAAGTAGGGCAAAGACAGAGGTTTTTCTAAAAGAATGCACTGGTCATAGCAAACACCGTCTTCCAACAACACAAGAGATGACTCTACACATGGATATCACCAGATGGTCACTACTGAAATCAGATTGATTGTATTCTTTGAAGACAAAGATGGAGAAGCTCTATACAGTCCACAAAAAACAACACCAGGAGCTGACTGTGGCTCAGATCATGAACTCCTTATTGCAAAATTCAGACTTAAATTGAAGAAAATGGGGGAAACCACCAGACCATTCAGGTATGAGCTAAATCAAATCCCTATGATTATACAGTGGAAGTGACAAATAGACTCAAGGGGTTAGATCTGATAGACAGAGTGCCTGAAGAACTATGGACAGAGATTTGTGACATTGTACAGGAGGCAGGGATCAAGACCATCCCCAAGAAAAAGAAGTGCAAAAAGGCAAAATGGTTGTCAGAGGAGGCTTAACAAATAGCTGAGAAAAGAAGAGAACCCAAAGGCAAAGAAGAAAAGATCACTGCCTCCTGTACAATGCAGTTCATACATCATGGGAAATGCCCAGCTGGATGAAGTACAGCTGGAATCAAGATTGCCAGGAGAAATATCAATAAGCTCAGATATGCAGATGACACCACCTTACAGCAGAAATTAAAGAGGAAATAAAAAGCTTTTTAATGAAAGTGAAAGAGGAGAGTGAAAAAGCTGGCTTAAAACTCAACATTCAAAAAACTAAGATCATGGCATCTGGTCCCATCACTTCATGGCAAGTAGATGGGGAAACAATGGAAACAGTGACAGACTTTTTATTTGCTGGGGCTCCCAAATCACTGCAGATGGTAACTACAGCCTTGAAATTAAAAGACGCTTGCTCCTTGGAAGAAAAGCTATGACAAACCTAGACAACATACTAAAAAGCACAGACATGACCTTGTCAACAAAGGTCCATCTAGTCAAAGCTATGGTTTTTCCCTTCTCCAATGGACCACATTTTGTCAGAACTCCCCACCATGACCCATCCATCTTGGGTGGCCCTACACGACATGGCTCATAGTTTCATTGAGTTAGAAAGGCTGTGGTCCATGTGATCAGACTGGTTACTTTTCTGTGATTGTGGTTTTCAGTCTGTCTGCCCTCTGATAGAGAAGGATAAGAGGCTTCTGGAAGCTTCCTGATGGGAGAGACTGACTAAGGGGGAAACTGGGTCTTATTCTGATGGGCGGAGCCATGATCAGTAAATCTTTAATCCAATTTTCTGTTGATGGGTGGAGCTGTGTTCGCTTCCTGCTATTTCAGTTCAGTTCAGTTGCTCAGTCATGTCTGAATCATTGCGACCCCAAGGACTGCAGCACACCAGGCTTCCCTGTCCTACACCAACTCCAGGAATTTACTCAAACTCATGTCCATTGAGTTGGTGATGCCATCCAACCATCTCATTATCTGTTGTCCCCTTCTCCTCCTGCCTTATATCTTTCCCAGCATCAGGGTCTTTTCAGATGAGTCAACTCTTCACATCAAGTGGCCAAAGTATTGGAGTTTCAGCTTCAACATCAGTCCTTCCAATGAATATTTAGGACTGATTTTCTTTAAGATGGACTGGTTGGATCTCTCTGCAGTCCAAGGGACTCTCAAGAGTCTTCTCCAACACCACAGTTCAAAAGCATCAATTCTTCAGCGCTCAGCTTTCTTTATAGTCCAACTCTCACATCCATACATGACTACTGGAAAAACCATAGCCTTGACTCGATGGACCTTTGTTGGCAAAGTAGTGTCTCTGCTTTTTAATATGCTGTCTAGTTTGGTCATAACTTTTCTTCCAAGGAGTAAATGTCTTTTTATTTCATGGCTTCAGTCACCATATGCAGTGATTTTGGAGCCCAAGAAAATAAGGTCTGCCACTGTTTCCACTGTTTCTCCATCTATTTGCCAAGAAGAGATGGGGTCAGATGCCATGATCTTTGCTTTCTGATTGTTAAGTTTTAAGCCAACTTTTTCACTCTCCTCTTTCATTTTCATCAAGAGGCTCTTTAGTTCTTCTTCACTTTCTGCCATGAGGGTGGTGTCATCTGCATATCTGAGATTATTGATATTTCTCCCAGCAATCTTGATTTCACCTTGTGCTTCCTCCAGCCCAGCGTTTCTCATGATGTACTCTGCATATAAGTTAAACAACCAGGGTGACAATATACAGCCATCATGTATTCCTTTTCCTATTTGGAATCAGTCTGTTGTTCCATGTTCAGTTCTAACTGTTGTTTCCTGATCTGCATACAGATTTATCAAGAGGCAGGTCAGGTGGTCTGGTATTCCCTTCTCTTTCAGAATTTTCCACAGTTTATTATGATATACACAGTCAAAGGCTTTGGCATTGTCAATAAAGCAGAAATAGATGATTTTCTGGAACTCTCTTGCTTTTTTGATGATCCAGAGGATGTTGGCAATTTGATCTCTGGTTCCTCTGCCTTAAGTTCACAGTTCACATATTGTTGAAGTCAGCTTGGAGAACCCTGTTACTTACCTGGGATGAAACTATGGTGGAGGTAATGAAGATAATGGCACCTCCTTCAAAAGGTCCCAAGCATGTATTGATATACTCAGCGCCCAACCCTGCAGCAGGCCACCACCAACCCACACCTCCACTGGAGATTCCTGGACACTTCCAGGCAAGTCTCGGTCAGTCTCTTGTGGGGTCGCTGCTCCTTTCTCCTGGGTCCTGCTGTGCACGAGGTTCTGTTTGGGCCTTGCAAGAGTCTATTTCCCAGTCCTGTGTAAGTTCTGGCAGCTCTATGGTGGGGTTAATGGCAACCTCCTCCAAGAGGGCTTATGCCGTACCCAAGTCTGCTACACCCGGATTCCCTGTCCCTGCAGCAGTCCACTGCTGACCCTTACCTCCACAGGAGAAATATCTGGAGTAACAGGCAAATTTGGCCTTGGAGAACAGAATGAAGCAGAGCAGAGGCTAACAGAGCTTTGCCAAGTGAAAGCAATAGTCATAGCAAACATCCTCTTCCAACAACACAAGAGAAGACTCTACACATTGACATCACCAGATGGTCAATACAGAAATCAGATTGATTATATTCTTTGCAGCCAAAGATGGAGAAGCTTTATACAGTCAGCAAAAACAAGGCCGAGAGCTGACTGTGGCTCAGATCATGAACTCCTTATTGCCAAATTCAGATTTTAATTGAAGAAAGTAGGGGAAACTACTAGACCATTCAGGTATGACCTAAGTCAAATCCCTTATTATTATACAGTGGAAGTGAAAAATAGATTCAAGGGATTAGATCTGATAGACAGAGTGCCTGATGAACTATGGATGGAGGTTCGTGACATTTTACAGGAGACAGGGATCAAGACCATCCCCAAGAAAAAGAAATGCAAAAAAGCAAAATGGCTGTCTGAGGAGGTCTTACAAATAGCTGTGAAAAGAAGAGAAGTGAAAAGCAGAGGAGAAAAGGAAAGATATACTTATTTGAGTGCAGAGTTCCAAAGAATAGCAAGGAGAGACAAGAAAGCCTTCCTCAGTGATCAGTGCAAAGAAACAGGAAAACAATAGAATGGGAAAGACTAGAGATCTCTTCAGAAAATTAGAGATACCAAGGGAACATTTCATGCAAAGATAGGCACACAAAAGGATAGAAATGGTATGGACCTAACAGAAGCAAAAGATATTAAGAAGTGGCAAGAATACACAGAATAACTTTTCAAAAAACATCTTCATAACCCATATAATCACATGTGCAAGCTGGATTTAGAAAAGGCAGAGGAACAAGAGATCAAATTGCCAACATCCACTGGATCATCAAAAAAGCAAGAGCATTCCAGGAAAACATCTATTTCTGCTTTATTGATTATGCCAAAGTCTTTGACTGTGTGGATCACAACAAACTGGAAAATTCTGAAAGAAATGGGAATACAAGACCACCTGACCTGCCTCTTGAGAAACCTGTATGCAGGTCAAGAAGCAACAGTTAGAACTGAACGTGGAAAAACAGACTGGTTCCAAATAGGGAAAGGAGTACGTCAAAGCTGTATACTGTCAATCTGCTTATTTAACTTCTATGCAGAGTACATCATGAGAAATGCTGGGCTGCATGAAGCACAAGCTGGAATCAAGATTACCAGGAGAAATATCAGTAACCTCAGATATGCAGATGACACCACCCTATGGCAGAAAGTGAAGAACTAAAGAACCTCTTGATGAAAGTGAAAGAAGAGAGTGAAAAAGTTGGCTTAAAACTCAACATTCAGAAAACTAAGATCATGGCATCTGGTCCCATCAATTCATGGCAAATAGATGGGGAAACAGTGGAAGCAGTGGCAGACTTTATTTTGGGGGGGCTCCAAAATCACTGCAGATGGTGACATTAAAACTGGACTGCATGGATTGGACTGCAGCCATGAAATTAAAAGACGCTTACTCCTTAGAAGAAAAGTTATGACCAACCCAGACAGCATATTAAAAAGCAGAGACATCACTTTGCCAAAAAAGGTCTGTCTAGTCAAGGCTGGTCATGTATGGATGTGAGAGTTGGACTATAAAGAAAGCTGAGCGCTGAAGAATTGATGCTTTTGAACTGTGGTGTTGGAGAAGACTCTTGAGAGTCCCTTGGACTGCAAGGAGATCCAACCAGTCCATCCAAAGGAAATAATTCCTGAATATTCATTGGAAGGACTGATGTTGAAGCTGAAACTACAATAATTTGGCCACCTGTGAAGAGTTGACTCATCTGAAAAGACCCTGATGCTGGAAAAGATAGAAGGCAGGAGGAGAAGGGGACAACAGAGGATGAGATGATTGGATTGCATCACCGACTGGATGGACATGCATCTGAGCAAACTCCAGGAGTTGGTGATAGACAGGGAGGCCTGGCATACTGCAGTCCATGGGGTCACGAAGAGTCAGCCACAACTGAGACTGAGCTGAACTGATTCTCTTTCTCCTAAACTGAACTGAGACTTTTGCCAGCAAACTAAAAATGATGAACACAAAGGAGGATTAAATATGATACCATGTGTGTCCAGATTATAGGTGGCACTCACCAAACAACAAATATATCACTGCTAATAGAATTCCTGAGGCTGGTTAAATCTCTTGTTTATCTTTATTTTGATCACTTAAGGATGCTTGGTTGTTGAAATGATTTGGTATAGCTGGAGGAACATGCTCTTTTGGCACGTAACAGAATAATCTCAGCATCTAGTTAATCTGCCAGAAGTCAGGCCATGTCTAATGGGTACTGATGGTGGAAGTGCCAGTGGCTTCAAATTCCTCCAGTGTCTTCATTTGTGTTTTCTCTCCTGGCTCTGGGGCTTCTCTTTGCATTGACCCTCAGAGAGAGTCTGTATATTACAAATCTTTCACCTCAGTCCTTTCTTGTGCCGGATCCTGTTGGGACAGGGGTAGAATATGGGGGAGGGGCGTATTCTATAACCTTTTTGTTTTCAGCAGTTAAGTTCTGCTCTCTTAGCAAATGTCAATTACAAATAATGTTATCATCTAGAGTTACCATGTCTTCAATTAGATCCTCAGATCTTAATCATCACAGAGCTGAAAGTAGGTACTCTTTGACCAACCTCTCTCTATTTCCTCCACACCAACTCTGGCAACCACATTTTTACTCTGTTTCTGCGAGTTTCAATTTTTTTTTTAGGTTCCACATATAAGTGATAACACGCAGTACTTGTCTATTTCTGCCTGACTTCCTTCACTTAGCATGACACCCTCCAGGTTCATCCATGCTGTCACACATGGCAGAATTTCCTTCTTCCTCATGGCTGAGTAGTATTCTGCTGTTAGATACACCACAGCTTCTCCAACCATTCATCTGTTGATGGGCACTTGAGCTGCTTCCATATCTTGGCTTTGTGAATAACGCTGCAAAGAATCTGGAGTGTAGTTATCTCTTTGAAGTCCTATTTTCATTTCTTTTGGATGTACATCCAGAAGTGAAATTGCTCGATGATATGGTAATTTTATTTTTAATTTCTTGAGGAGCCTCCATACTATTTTTTAACAAGCAGCTGCCAGCACACTCTCGTGAAAACTCTTTGGCATCACAGGAGCTGAGAAAAACAACAACTATGTCCTGAGAAAGGCAAGAGGTACCTGCTCCTCAAGCCCCATGAAGGTGTAGCTGGAGCACACATCTGCTGGGCATGGCCTCCTCCTCCCAAAGACTGGAGTGGTTTACAGGCTGATTCCCTTTGTAATTCATCACAGGGACAGTGGTTTTTTATGGCAAATCACCCTGAAATTTTTCAGTGAAGAAGCCTAGTTTGGTTCATATTTCAACCTCAAACCCAAATCAGTTCCTTTGATTACCTGCAGTTTGTCTCCCCTGCAGACAGACAAACACATGATCCAGTGGACCAACAGATATGGTTCTTGTTTATTTCTAACAACAGGTGCATTTTTTAAAAGTTAGAGTAACAGGGGAAATGTTTAAAGGAAAAGTTGAAGTTAATGTTGAATGGATAAATAGCCAGCAGGTGGCTGGGTGTAGTGAGGGCAGAAAAACATGGAGGTGGGGCCAAGATAACTAAATCGTTGTCTGGCCATGATGCTTTCAGCTGAGGGTGCCTGGTCTACTGTAAGTTTGTTTTGAGGTGTACAGCCTTCTCCAATCTCCCTTTCTTCCCCAAAGATAAAACATACCCAACACAAAGATATGTTTTTACTTTCCCCTGAGAGTTGGTTATTCATCTTTCACAGTGTTCTCAGAAAATAAGGCTGAGTATGCTAGGTGAATTCATACATGCCCCATGCATAGCTTGAAGACATAGAGTACTTTTTTATTGACCTTGGTGATTTCTAAGACAGAATACTCCTTCCAGACCCATCTTTCTATGTCTTATGTCTTTTCTCTTTCCTCCTCCTCCTTTTCCCAGCTGATATTACATGATGTGCCTGGGTTCAATCCCTGGGTCAGGAAGATCCCCTGGAGAAGGAAATGGTAACCCACTCCAGTATTCTTGCCTGGGAAACCCCATGGACAGAGGAGCCTGGTGGGCTACAGTCCAGGGGGTCATAAAGAGTCAGATACAACTAAGCGACTAATGCTTTTCACTCTGCTTTTAAGATCTGAAAATAGGTACAAAGCTTGAGCTGAGAGAAGCCAGTGACATTTACGACTGCTTGCAGAAGTCCATCCACTAATGTCACCAAAGAGAACATGCATTTGGAGGAGGCAAGAGAAACTGGCAATATGTGAACATAAACTCATTTGCAGCTAAAAAAAAAAAAATAGATTTACTCATCGCTTTATTATAAACTTAGAAAATTTTCTCCCAATTCATCTTTGTCATAAAGAGAGTTATTTTAGGGGTCATTGTAAAGAAGAATATCGCTTTTTTTTTCTATATTCAAAGATGTTACAAATATATCTTCTGCCCAGGGAGAAATAAAGCAATAATGCTCCCTCTTTTCTATGGGGAAAAGGCAGCTTCTTATTTTTATGTTAAAGGGTTGTCAAGACACTAATATTTTTCATAGCATTAAAAGTTATTTTTTTTATTCTGCTTAACTGTTCATTGAGATTTGAAAACCAAATCTGCCTCCTTGCCAAATATCTTTGTAATATGTACATTTCACACTGGCTTATTATAATAGGTTTTCTCATGGGATCTAGCATTCTGGCATCTGCTTTGTTATGATATTATAACAATAATTAACATTTAGCACTTACTGTATAGCCAGCCTTTGATCCATATTTTTAACAAAATGTAATAACAATGCTCTTTCATGCAGTATCTTTCATCCCAGGCCCCAAAGTAGTTGGCAGCATCATATTATAACCCAAGATGGTTGTATTCACTCTTGAAACCCTCCCAACGCCCCCGTGGGGTCTGTACTCAGCAGGCATCTTCCTTAAGGGAAGGGAAGGGAAGAAGGTCAAGTGAACTGCCTGCTGCAGTCCAAGGGCAGCAGAGGCAGAAAGAGAATCTGGTTCACTTGCCTTCTTGGTCGGAGAGTCCAAAGCTTCAAGGCACCTATTTTTAAATAAAGGAGAAAGCAGCAACAGTTTCCAAGCATATTATGACAAGGATTTGTATTTATCTTGAAAGTCATGCTATGTCTTCTGAAACAAATCTCTAGAAACAAAACGGATTAGATTAAGAGATGTCTGTCCAGCAAACACTCATGAGCACCACTCTGTACCCCAAGCTAGGTTTCTATTAAGTCTCTCTCCTTTAGCGATGGGCTTTTGCTGTTCAGTTCAGTCACTAAGTTGTGTAGACTCTTTGCAACCCCATGGACTGAGGCACACCAGGTCTCCCTGTCCCCCACTATCTTGCCTAAGTTCATGTCCATTGAATCGGTGATGCCATGCAGCCGTCTCATCCTCTGTCACCTTCTTATCCTCCTTCCTTCGATCTTTCCCAGCATCAGGATCTTTTCCAATGAGTCAGCTATTTGTGATGGGCTAGGAGGAGGCATATGAATGATTCCAAGAATTTAAATTTTCTGTGTTTTTAATCAGGACCATCTACAGACATGAAGGGGCATTGCTTACTTACCACTCAGTGGAGAAGATGCCCTATATGGGTCGATTTCAACCAATGCTGCCCTGGGAATAGCCTTCTTACCTCTTCTTTTCTCTTGTAATTCCAACTCTTAACTCCAGGCATCTTCACAGGAAAAGAAACATACCACCATGTTAAATCTGGGGGGATAATCAGTCATGATGACAAAACAAAGAAGCCAGTTGTCACTCTTAAATTCAGAAAAATAAACAAGACTATCATAAGAAAATTTATCATCCAGTAATTAATGCCTCGTGGATATGAAAAATTTTCATCCTACCTTAGCTTTATTCCATTTATAAAATCTCAGGTGAACATCAAGATGTGTCTTCCTAGTGGTTCAGACGGTACAACTGTAGTGGTCTCCACCTACAATGCAAGAGACCTGGGTTCCATTCCTGGATCAGGAAGATCCCCTGGAGAGGGGCATGGCCACTCATTCCAGTATTCTTGTCTGGAGAATTCCATGGACAGAGGAGCCTGGCAGGCTACAGTCCCTGGGGTCACAAAGTGTTGGACATGTCTGAGCCACTAACACTCTAACTCTGAATGTCAAGACGTAGATCCAAGTCAGAAACTAGCAGGATACAAGACAGGTAAAGAGTCTGCCAAAGAAGAGACCTTGAGTTCCCTCTGGATTGAATTGCAGTAGAAGCTACAGAATGGCGGGGAAAGACAATGGTCCTGATGTGAACAGAATAGCACCCAGAACCATCACAGCTAATCCACGTGGACATGACATTTGACGTGCCCAATCAGGTGAGAGTCCAACAGTTCCACGAGGTGGGAGCTCTTGTCCTTATCTCTATTTATGGCTGAAGAAACTGAGCTTGACAGAGTTTAAGTTGCTCCAAATCACAGACCCAAGAAGACCGGAGTGGAAATTGACTAAGCGCACTTGGAGTCATGAATTTCTGCAGCTTCTGTTGAAATTGCCTCTAGCTGCCAGAAAGGGGTCTAAGTCTGATCAATAATAATGACAAGTAGTCATCCTAATGCCATGCCATTAGCACGCACTTATGCTAACCGCGTGTCAGGGATTGTTCTAAAGTCTTTACGTTCATCGGCTAGCCTCACAACAACCTTTGTTGCTGTTGTTGTTCAGCTACTCAGTCATGTCCGACTCTTTGTGACCCTGTGGACTGTAGCCTGCCAGGCTTCCCAATCCATGGGATTTCCCAGGTAAGAATACTAGAATGAGTAGCCGTGCCCTCCTCCAGGGGATCTTCCCCACCCAGGGATCAAACCCATATCTACTGCATTGGCAGGCAGGTTCTTTATTGCTGAGCCACCTGGGAAGCCCTTCAACAACCCTATGAACTCTAATTATTATCTTACGCCCATTTAATGGTTGAATTGTTGAACCCTGAACGGAGTCCAGGCTAATGAAGCTAGTGAAATGTTTTCACTAATGGATCTATTTGTACAAAACTTTCTGCCTCGCCCCTCTTCCCTTTTATCAACAAGGGAGAGAAAGCGAAGACAATGCCAGTTTGTCTGATCTGATTCTGCAGTGCTGGCAACACCAAAGAAGAAAGTTCTGTGTCCATTCTTGCCAATTTTTGTTTGCCCTTCCAAGTGCACAAAATGCACCATCCTCTGATCCCGTGTGGTGCCCATGCCTCCATCTCCGCTAAAATAAGAACAAACACTTTTAGAAAATGAGTGATTCAATCAAGTGCATTCCAGGCAAGTCCATAAAGACAACATTCAATTCAATTTTAAAACGAATTTAGTCCAGATCTCCATTTTTACCAATCCCATATGCATCTTGCTGGACCTTCATTTGAGTTGATTCTCATTCCACATGTAAATAAAAATAATAGCACCCATCAGAGCAGATCTCTGAAAAGGAGACTTCTTCATAACAAAGCACATAGTGGAAAAATATGTCTGGCTGTGCTCCAGTGCCCTGGAGTTGATGTGGGCAGAAGAAGCATGCATCAGTATAAACTCCTCAGCAAAATGATTATCCCCACACAGCCCAACAGCCATTCTACACTGAAAAGGAGAGACCACAGAGCTGAGAAACCCAAGTGGAATTTCATTTCTTGTAACTGGGGGCAGTAAGCTTCGAAAAGTTATAAATACTTTCATTTACACAGAATTATCACATGGAGCCTCGGCATGTTGGTGCCAACTTGGGTTGTTGAATTGATTCCTGTTTCATCTTGAAAAGAATTTGTTGCCATTTAGAGACATTTGAAATTGATTCAGAGTAGACTGATGTAAGTCTTTATAACTTGTCCCCATGGGGTGGCAAGCCTACAGTTCCCAACAACGTATCATTCCCTGGAATACATTTCATGAAAAGGGTTTTCATACTCATTGCCTTTCTAGAAAGTGAACTTGTGAGAAGTGCTTGATTCGAAAAGGTTTGCTATAAAAGCGAGGGAGAAAATCATGGACTGACGAAATAAGAAACATGGATTCTGAAACCAAGGCGATGTTGAGGGGCCTGGGAGCACATGGATGATTCAATTCCGTAAATCATATGCTGAAATGTAGGTGGTGTCCCAGAACGAGGAGTCCTGATCAAATGAAGCGTCTGAGCATCATGTGTTCACAGCTAAGAAAACTACGTGTTGGCTTCAGAAAGGTGTGAAGATTCTGTCCCCAAAACACACACCAGCTAGGGTCCCTACATATTGAGCCAGCAGCACCTTCTCTGGAACCTTGCTAGGCTGCCTCTCACTGGGTGGTAGGAGTGAAATGATCACATTGTTTCTCGGGCTGCTGAAAAATTCTGGGGGAGAAGATGCTCCTTCTAAATCAAGTGTTGCTTGTGATCCAACTCTGTTCTTTCATAGTCATGTTTCTCTAAACTTCCTGTGGGTATCAGGTCCAAACAGAGACAGCAAATTCCAGCAAGAACAAGAAATAACAAAAAAAGAGAGAGAGAGAGAAAGGGGTATGCTGCGGGATTCAGACAGAGTAGGATCTATCAATATTTGGAAATCAAGACGTCCTTCTCCTAGTTCATAATTCTAAATAAATAAAAAAGCTTTCAGATTTTGACGTCAAGCTGGCAACATCATTTGTTCAGATGAAATGTTTAATCAAAATAATTAAAAGCTAAATGTTAGAATAAGAGTAAACTGGTTATACGATCTGGGAAGTTATGCTTAATTGAAAAGGTCCCCATCTGTAAAAAAATGGATTTTTTATAGCATCTTTCATAGCTGCCCAAGCTCCATCTCTCTACAGATCCTCCAAACCCAGGTTGTCTGGAGGGCTTGGTCAGCTGCCTTTAGACATGCACCTGCTATGACAAGCCTAGTATATCTGATTATTTAGTTTCTGTAGGGACTATAGACACTTAGGACTATATATAACCCACCAGGCTTCTCTGTCCTTGGGATTACCTAGGCAAAAATACTGGAATAGGTTGCCATTTCCTTCTCCATGGAGAAGATACCCACCCAGGGAGAAGATCTCCACCCAGGAATTGAGCTCACGTCCCCTGAATTGCAGGCAGATTCTTTACTGCTGAGCCACTGGATAAACCATATTAAAAAGCAGAAACATCACTTTGCTGACAAAATTCCATATAGTCAAAGCTATGGTTTTCCCAGCAGTCATGTATGGATGTGAGAATTGGACCACAAAGAAGGCTGATCGCTGAAGAACTGACACTTTCAAATGATGGTGCTGGAGAAGACTCTTGAGAGTGCCTTGGACTGCAAGGAGATCAAACCAGTCAATCCTAAAGGAAATCAACCCTGAATATTCATTGGAAGGACTGATTCTGGAGCTGAAACTCCAATACTTTGGCCACCTGATATGAAGAGCCAACTCATTGGAAAAGACCTTGATGCTGAGAAAGAATGAAGGCAAAAGGAGAAGGGGGTGGCCGAGGATGAGATGGTTAGATGGCATGACCGACTGACTCAGTGGTCATGAGTTTGAGGAAACTAGGAGAGATAGTGAAGGACAGGGAAGCTTGGCTTCCTGCAGTCCATGGGGTTGCAAAGAGTGGGACATGACCTAGTGACTCAACAACAACAACAAGAAATCAGGTATCCCACGCTTCCTCCCCACGCAGTTGGCAGAGTTGGAAAAACGGGTGTTGGATGGAACCAGAAAAGAAGTCACCTCTCCTAGTCCATCAGCACAGGATCCATTAATACGAAAATTAATATAAAAATGTGATTCGCTGTTTCTCTTAGCACGGTGGAGAGAGAACCAGGAGAGGTTATTTTGCAGAATGATAAACTTCCCTATCTAGTTCTTAACCCTGGGGAGACCCGGAAAAGTATGAATTTTGATTTGAACAATAATGAATGGGTAAGTGATGCAGCTTTTGGCTGTATAATGACTGTATTAATTTGCCAAGTCTGCTGTTAAACCCAGAGGCCCTGAAGAGATAGGGCTTTATCTAAGCAACAATTATCACGCTGAGTATGCTGTTTAGAAATAGCCCACAGTTCTGCTCTGTTATCATGAGCATCACTTTTATTCCTTGGGCAACTTTATAATTTCTCATAGAAGAATTTAATAAATGTGGTGTCATCTGAAGGAGAATAGGGTTGTGATTCACACATAAGTGCCAATTCCATTTTAGTTTTATATCTCAAACGTCGAGAGGGAGAAACTGTTCCTGTATCCTGACTACTCTTATTTCCCCGATTTAGTAAAAATGGCTTTTCTGCGATAAAGAGATTGAATTTTTACCTCGGCTTGGCATTGCGTCAGCAGGGTTGACTCTTATCTGTTAATTTGCCAGTGAGATGATTCTCTTTTTTTTTTTTTCCAATGGCACTTTTCCTCCCCGGAGTGAGGAAAAGCCCTTTCAAGTTTAATTTGATTGTGGAAAGGCAGTAAAGGACAAAATGGAACTTTATGCAGACTAAGGATTTTATCATTCCATTTGTCAGGCTTAAAGCAGTCCTGAAAACAGTGCTCTAGGGATTGTTTGAATTTTCTATAGCTGCTGGAGAAAAAGACTACCTGACCAGCACAGGGGTCAGCCTTATCGATAGCTGAATTGCGGCCGTAACAGTATAATTATTCTCTATTGGATTGGGGAAAATTCCGGGACATTCTGGAGTGTGCTTGTATTATATTCAGGACTTGCCTCTCTAAAGGGATTTCAGGGCGTTGAGGGCAGAGGAATGCCTCTTGGGGAGTGCTTGAAGGCCTGGAATAAGCGCTGCTCTCAGCTCCGAACAGCCCACTCTTAGGCTTCCCTCCAGGGATTCAGGGCTTTCCAGGTCTGTTCTGCACCTCTCTGTGCAGCCAGAAAAGAGCTAGATGATGAGCGCTACTCCAGGGAGCCCCAAGAAAGGAAGGTGAAGACTAAACTGCCCTCAAGCAGCCAGGCAGAGCTAACAGGGCAGACAGAAATTTCTAGACTTTTCAGTCCTGCCCCAGTCTCTTCCTCTAGAATCTAATGAGGCATCCGAAACAGGAAGGAGTTGTGTCTCCCTTCCCTGCCATGGGACGCCCTCTCCAAGAAAACTGGGGTAGGGGGCACCCCACCCATGGCAAATTGCCTGGAAGACAAATTCAGCCCAGCTGCCGATGCTAATTATGCGACTGACCTTAGGCTCCACGCGGTCATTTCTTATCCTTTGTTTTAGATCGAAGATAGGATTTGTTATAGTGTCTGCTGTCCAGGTTTATTCAAAGGCATAAGTGGTTTAATTCCCTGGAGGGAAAAATGGCAACCCACTCCAGTATTCTTGCCTAGAAAATTCCATGGACAGAGGATCCTGGCAGGCTAAGTCCATGAGGTCACAAAGGGTCAGACACCACTGAATGGCTGAGCATGCACACACACAAAACACTCCCTAAGGACTGTTGAAAGGATCCGAATGTGATACCAATAAAAATAGTTTCATATATTTGAAAGCACTTCCCAAATGTCTTTTACCATGTCTTTTACCTGACATGCCAGGCAGGCAAACATTTATCTGTTCATGGTTTAAAATGGAGACACTAACTCTCCAGGCTCCTTTCTCCTCTAAAGAGGCTTCCCCAATCATTCGTGTCCAAACTCCACTCCCCCAACTCTAAACCCACTCATTCAATGGTTAAATATCGATATCTCTTCGACAGACATGGTGATGGGGAGACTGTGTAGGACCTCTTTATTTATATCCTTCCTAAAGGTTTCTTGTGTGGCATTTGATACTAATTCCAGGCTTCCCAGGTGGCGCTAGTGGTGAAGAATCTGCCTGCCAATGCAGGAGACACGCCTGGCCAGGAAGATCCCCTCCAGGCGGAAATGGAAAACTGTGATAGCCCAGGAAACCAGCCCCTAGAGGGTGGGGGTCCAGATCACACAGCCCCATGCCAAGGTCTCAGGCTCCCATGGCGATCTCTCTTTGAAGAGCCTGGAGAAACTGAGAATATGGTCTTCTCCCAGAATGTGAAGCTGGAGCTTTATTTCAGATTCATTTTACAAATAGCTGTAGAGTTCAGCAGAGGCTGCTCTAAAAAAATTGTTATATGCTCCGCTGGAGGACAGTGGGGTCAGGAAGAGCATCTAAGGGCAGTAGGGAAGCAACAGGACAGATATTTCAGGTCCGTCTACTTTTTCTGTGACTTGGAGAAAGGAGTTAAAGCCCACTGATTGAGTGGAATGGGCAGGTGGTTGTCCCCTCATGTCTGGTGCAGGACCAATAAGACAGTCTTTGAGGACATTTCAGTTTAGCATTGGGGGCCAGTGAGGGAGGGAGATGGGTGGGAGGAGGAAGATGAACTGCCTACCACTATCCTATGACTTTCCTATCTTGTTATTTGGCCAAATTAAGCCTTTGGCTGGGCTTCCCAGGTGGCACTAGTGGTAAAGAACCCACCCACAGGTGGGTTCTCTTATGCAGGAGGCATAAGGGACATGGGTTAGATCCCTGAGTTGGGAAAATTCCCCTGGAGGAAGAAATGGCAACCGCCTTAAGTATTCTTGCCTGGAGAATCCCATGGACAGAGAAGACTGGTGGGCTATAGTCCATAGGGTCACAAAGAGTCGGACACAACTGAAGCAACTTGGCATCCATGTGCAAGCCATTGGGCATCCTTTCTCCCAACACGCGGGCACAGCACACACTCTTGAGTGTGTTCCATATGCTCTGGTATTGGTGCCTTTGTGCGTACCGTGGCTGCCTTCCATTTGGAATGTCCTTGAGCTTCCCTTTGTCATCTAAGTCCCACCCACCCTGCGAGACCAACTCCAGAGCCGGTACGGCCTGCTCCCCTTAGCTAGAAGTGATCCATCCCAACTTTATGAAAACCCCATAGGACTATTTCCATCTCCTCATGGCATGTGTGTTCAACCATGTCTTTCTGTGAAAGATTCCTGCACCTCCCTGCCCACCAATCACTCACACACACAAGCAGGTCTGTAAATTATGGGATGTGGGGACTGTGTTTCCTACTTATTTTTAAATAATGCCCTTCAGCACAGAGTTCTTACACATAGTAAATATCCACTTAATGCTAATTGAATTTCATTTATTGGTAAGATACATGGTAGGCAGTTCAGCCCCAGAGTGAGGAGGCTTGCAGACGAAGCTCCACACTTAGTGTGCATGGTACTGGCCAAACATGCCTCACCCATGGCTCCTTCCCAGGGCAGCCTGGATCCAACCTCTAATCAACACCAGATCCTGCTGGTGGCTGCAACTCTAGACTTTTCTGAAGGGCCAGCCCAGCTCCGCCACCCTCCAGGGGTCCACTGAACCTTCCCCGGGCTCCCACCCAGGTCCACTTTTCCCTCTGCCCCATCTTTATTGTCCTCTCTTTCCCGCATGTCTTAATCCCATGAGGTCTTTCTGATCAGCATCCTACAAGAGCAAGTCATTCAAACAAGAATACAAGCCGGAGCCTGTGTTGCTTCATCAAGCAGCCACCTTCGCCCCACGTGGACGGCACCGTCTCCCTGGGCTTCCCTTTCTCCCTCTGGGCACAGTGCTGCTCAGCGAGGTGAGCGCTGTGTCTATTCATGGCTCAAGTGGGTGGTTATGCAGATAGAAGGAGGCAGAGTGGGCCAAAGGCTTCCTGCCCACAAGTGCCTCCCGTGGACCTGAGCCCAGGGCTGGTTCCTGTCACCGTAATCAGCTCCTGCAGAGCGCGGAGGGGTGGAGAGGATACACCCACTCAGCAAAATGACAGCCACACTGGAAAGGGGCCCTGGAGGAGACGACGTGCGCAAAGGGCATTTGGGAAGCGCCTGGCTGGAGGGAAGCCCAGAACTTGAACTGATGCTCCTTCTGCTGCTCAGAGTTTGGGCCGAACTTTTAATTACAGCAGCATAAGCAGCCATGAGCCCCCATGAGGCGGCATGACTGGTTCTGTTTTTAACATCCTGAGCGGTGGGCTTCCACTTTTCCCCTTCTGTTTGCCATGAAGTGATGGGACAGGATGCCATGATCTTAAGTTTTTTTAATATTCTCAGGCCAGTATTTTCACTCTCCTCTTTCATCTCTTTCAGTGGAAGCAGTGATAGACTGTATTTTCTTGGGTTTCAAAATTACTGTGGACAGTGATTGCAGCCATGAAATTAAAAGATGCTTGCTCTTTAGAAGGAAAGCTATGACAAACCTAGAGAGCATATTGAAAAGCAGAGACATCACTTTGCCAACAAAGATCCATACAGTCAAAGACGTGGTTTTTCCAATAATCATGTATGGATGTGTGAGCTGGACCATAAGGCTGAGCATCGAAGAACTGATGCTTTTGAAGTGTGGTGTCAGAGGAGACTCTTGAGAGTCCCTTGGACTGCAAGGAGATCCAACCAGCCAATTCTAAAGGAGATCAGTCCTGAATATCCATTGGAAGGACTGATGCTGAAGCTGAAGCTCCAATACTTTGGCCACTTGATGCAAAGAACTGACTCACTGGAAAAGACCCTGATGCTGGGAAAGATAGAAGGCAAAGGAAGGAAGTGACAGAGGATGAGACAGATAGCATCATCTAGTCAATGGACATGAACTTGAGCCAATTCCGGGAGATAGAGGACAGAGGGGCCTGGAGTGTTGTAGTCCATAGGGTTTCAAAGAATCGGACTTAAAAACAAGAGACTGAAAAATAAGAGAGGTGAGCGTGGATGGTTCAGGAGGTACCACTAAGTGAGACCCAAGCCTTCCCGGTCTTCAGATGTCCAGCCTGCTGCCCATCACTTTGGCCAGTTTTGTTGCTTCCAGCCACAACTGAGGACCAAGCTGGCCTTGATGAGCACCTGTGCCCATTCCTGGGCCGCAACATATTTATGAAGCTCAAGTATCAGGGTGCCAGGCAGGGACGTCTGCTTCCCAAAAAAGGAGGGGGTTCCCATAACAGGATATTTTAATTGTCCCTCCAGATCTAAGATTTTATAGCCAGACAGACCTGGCTCTAACCCCCTCCCCGCCCTGCAACACACACACACTCTCTTCTTCTCTAGAAGGATTAATCACAAATTTTGAGGAGAAAGCTAGATGTTTAAGAAGTTCAGGCTGGTCTAAGGTACAGCCACCTAACTCAGGTCTGTGCTCCTGTCCTAAAATGTGAAGTGCAAGGTTATATCAAACTCCCGGATGGTGCTTTATTTTCTAAGCAACTGTTCAAATACATAAGTCAAAGCCAGCTGTTAAAACTATTCTTCCCATCCAGTTTAGGAAAGTCAGGAGAATGACATCATTCAGTTTGCTACAAGGATCATTCTCCCCTACAAATTTTGGGTTAGTTGACTTTGGTTGTTGGCATGCAACAGCCTTGGGGGCTGGGGGGAAAGATTATTTGATGAGTTCAACCTAATTGCCAACTAAAGCACAAATGTTCCCTGTGGAGCTGTCACGACACTGGAGTTTCCCTCTGGATTGCTCAAGAATCAGCAAAGAAACATAGCACAGTATATTTACCAGCTAAGCAAGTGTGGTCTAAAATGTACAGAAAAAAATTGTGCAGAGTCACACCTGTGTCCTGTGACCACCAGAGCCTGGAACTGGCTATAATTAATGAGTAAATAAGTGAGAAAACCACCGAAGGTGGCTAGCCAAGAACACAATTCCATTCTTTAGCAACCCAGGGCAAAACAAGAATCTGAGACCACTCTGCTTTTGCTGGGGGTACAGTTCCCTTACAGGAAAGAAAAAAATAACCAGAACATGACGCCATCAGCAACCGACTTCAGGTGGCATCTGCATGGCTCCCTGGCACTATTAATTTGCAATTAACAAGGGCCGTATGTTGTATCCCCTGCAACTTGCTGTCTTGAAGTCTGAAGGAGGAGGGTTAGCGGAAGGGAACATGCAGGTGGGTGGTGAGCCTTCTCAGAAACAGATAGTTCTGCTTTGCAATCCTGAATCACTGATATGTAAGCTGCTCCCTCAAACTAATAAAAGGTCATTGTTGAAGAGAAATGGAATATTCCCATCATGCCATCGTGTGAAGCAACTCCTCCAGTATGTGGTAGCACATTACAGAGTTGAGCCTGTGTCATGAGGCAGCCTGGCAATCTTTATTTACAGTAGACGTGACCCATTTTGAAAATCCAGTGTGGTAGACAAACTCTTAAACTCTTGAAATGGGCAGAGAGGAGCGAAATCTGCTGAAGTATGTGGGCATTAGAATATAGCAAAGAGAAAGAGTTCTGGATTGGGTCACCCCTGTCTTCTGATCTGGGGCCTGCCACTCAGAACTGTGTGACTTACAGCAAGATACTCAACTTCTCTGTGCCTCAATTTCCTCATTTATGAAAAATTTTAAAGCTCATTGTCAGATAACTATTAAATGAGATAATGGTAATGTGTCTGGCACAAAAGTTGGGTAATTTGCTAGATCCTTATTTGGTTGTCTCAAGTATCAGTTCAGTTCAGTTCAGTCGCTCAGTCGTGTCCAACTCTTTGCGGCCCCATGAATCGCAGCACGCCAGGCCTCCCTGTCCATCACCAACTCTCGGAGTTCACTCAGACTCACGTCCATCAAGTCAGTGATGCCATCCAGCCATCTCATCCTCTGTCGTCCCCTTCTCCTCCTGCCCCCGATCCCTCCCAGCATCAGAGTCTTTTCCAATGAGTCAAATCTTCGAATCAGGTGGCCAAAGTACTGGAGTTTCAGCTTTAGCATCATTCCTTCCAAAGAAATCCATTCATAGATAAAAAGTATTTCAGCCAATGATCAAAGAGTCACTTTTTGGTAAGAGGAGCAATGCTGCATGCACAGTTTATTGGAAAAGAAGTGAAAGTCTGAGTAGCTTTCTCACACTGCTACAATGCCATGGGAAATCTACCTTGGTTGATCAAAAATGGTCACCTCTCTAGGACAAATTATTTCAGAAGCAAAAAAGGCAGAGATGATTTCCCTGCTCCCAGTCCGTGGATCAGAAGAACTCACTGACTGATGGTGTTCTCAGAGAGAACCATACGATGCAGGGGTAAAAAAATTGCATGGTGAATCCAGCTGACGGGTGACATAAGAGTAGCAAGTATGTTGAAAGAACCTGCACTGGTTTCCCCCTTGGTAACATACCAGCAACAGACATCTGCCAGAGTTGACTGAATGCTGTTGTGAAGCAAAATGGTTAATCCATAGGAGGCTGGAAAATCACAGACTTTTCCAGAGTGGCAACCAGCATTATTTAACAAAGCCAAAATGAATAATAATACCAACAACCTCCTCTCACTAGCCTCTCACTAGCCTTGCAAGCCAAGTCAGCAGATAAGCAGGAACTCTGAAGGTTTAAATGAAAAGTCTCTGTGACACTTCCTCCAAAGCTGGTGAAGAAACGCAGGTGCTTCTGCGTCTCCCAGACACTCTGCCACTTACAGAAAGAGCATTTCACGGTCGCTGGAGGCCAGGACATAACCCCCATGAACACCTGCTCCCGGGCCAAGACTTAGGGGCATGACTCATCCCTGGCGAACAAGGCAATTTTCTGTGGGGAAGATGTATCTCCACCCCAGATGTTAGCCAAGTTCTGCTTAATTAAGTGAAGTTCTGTGAGCCTGAACACGTACCAACAAGTGCTTTCAGTTCTCCTTTAAAAACTGTGGGGAAAGGAGTGATGGGCATGGGGGATGGACGGTACCCTCGCACCCCTGCTTGACTGGAAGGCAGTTGATGAATTTCAATAACTTGCACAAAGATAACTGACCAGGAAGTTGCTGTTGACTTGATAGAAAGGCTGCACATTTCACAAAAAGGTCAATTTAATTTAAGATATGTTTATTGATCATCTACCGTGTCTGAGAGAACTCTAAAAAAAAAAAAAAAGATGCTTGGGACTGGCAAGTGGGAAGGTAGGAAGTGATTCTAAAGGGAAATGGACAAAAATGTCGATGAAAATATTTCTTTCCTGATAAGCTTTCAATTTTATGTGAGAATCTGTCATGGCAACCATTATACAAGGTAGAATAAATATGAGTTAAAGAAAGGTTTAAAACACTTTCTGTAGACAGGTAGAGGAAGAAAGGATTCATTCTCACTAGAAAAAAAAAATACTGGAGTGGCTTCACAGAGGCCAGTTTATAAATAATGTACCTAAGAACACATCCATAATTTACACGACCACGTAAGTGCGAATATATAATGGGCATACAGCTTTTCCAGGCACAAGTTAACTGCTTAAAGCAAAGTATATGTTTCCCAGATGTTACAGACTTTGAATTATGTTCCCCCAAAAGTTTTGTGGGAGTCCTAACCCCTAGTGCCTCAGAGTATGAACTTATTTGGAAATAGAATCTTTACAGAAGTCATCAAGTTAAATGAAGTCATTAGGGTAGGTTCCATTGCAATATGACTATGCCCTTACAACGAGGGGAAATCTGAACAGGCACAGAGGTGCAAGGAGGGAAGACAATGTGAAAAGACACAGGGAGAACCTCAGGGGAAGATGAAGGCAGAGACGGGGCTGATGCTTCTGCAAGCCAAGGATCGCCAAACTCGGCTGGCAAACCACAGAAGGCAGGGGAGCAGCGCGACCAGATTCTCCCTCACATCCTTCAGAAGCAGCCGACCTCACGAACACTCTGACCTCAGACTTCCAGGCTCCAGGACCATGAGCCGATACATGTCTGTACTTTAAACCACCCATTTGACAGCCCTTTGTTTTGGAGGCCCTAGAATACCCACGTTTGCCATTTCAGAAGACATTCTCCCTAGGACCAGGGTCTAGACCCACATTCTCCAAAGGTATGCATGGAGAATCATAGAAGTTGAGGAAGAAAATTCTAGGACTTACAAGTATCTCATTAGCTTAAGACTTCTATTCTGGTATATATTTTTTAAAAAATTATATATTAACACAATATAGCATCCAGTTTATATATTAACACAATATAGCATCCAGTTTATAAATAAACATTTATACATATCTACGATCCTTTGTTCAAAACTAATTTTCTGATAGTAACACACAGTTTAAAAATACGCAACTGTTAAAAGTGATAGAGCCTGTCATACAGTGAAGTAAGTTGGAAAGAGAAAAACAAATACCGTATATTAGTGCATATATGTGACTACACAATCGATGGAATTCTCCAGTCCAGAATACTGGAGTGGGTAGCTATTCCCTTCTCCAGGGGATCTTCCCAACCCAGGGATTGAACCCAGGTGTCCCACATTGCAGGTGGATTTTTTACCAGTTGAGCCACAAGGGAAACCCCATATATTAATGCATATATGTGGAATCTAGAAAAAAATGGTAAAGATGATCTTATTTTCAAAATAAAAGTAGAGACACTTAGAGAACACATGTATGGATACCAAGGAGGAAAGCAGGGGGTAGGATGAATTAGGAGACTGAGACCGACATATGTACATTACTATGTATAAAATGATAGCTAATGAGAACCTACTGGGTGGCACAAGAGACTCTACTTAATGGTCTACGGTGAGCTGAGTGTAAAGGAAATCCAAAAGGGGAGGGGACATGTGTACGCGTTTGGTTGATTTATTCTGCCATGTAGCAGAAACTAACACAGCATTGTAAAGCAGCTCTACCCCAATAAAAATGAATTTTAATAAGTGTTCAGAATCTGGATAATCACAGAAAGAAAATGAGATCTCTGATTCCTCTAAATTCCTCATGGTTGAAATATAATCCCAAGTGGCAGAGCAATGTGGCTTTAATTTCATGATGGCTATCACTCCATGGTATCCATGACAGTCACGAAGGCCACCCTGCCATGAGAGCAGCCGTCAGAGAGCTCACCTTCACGGCAGTTTAAGTTTACGGTTCCTAAGTGTGTTTCTGTGACTCAAGGAATATGAGGACGAGCTCTTGCCAAGAGTTTTCTTTTCTCCTCTAAAGGTAAGGAGCCCAGGGCTGCAGACACGCTTTTCTCCATTTCTCCCCCTACGCCTTCCAAACAGCCAGCACCTAGCAGACCCTGAACAGATCCGGGACGGGCGGGGGCGGGGGGGGGGGGGAGGGCTTTTGTCGAATAAAAACCCTGTTTTCAACCCCTTCCTCTCTTCAGGTAGGTCTGGTCATCCATTTGGAAGGGTCACTTCCACCACCCACCCGTCCAGATGCAGACCCTAATCACACCAGCAGATGGAGGAGATGTCTCCTGACCCGGCTTCCCACGAACCTTTCTGAACCCATTGTCTATGACCAAAAACTTGGCATCTAATGATGCTGTGGCTGAACTACAACTGAGTGCGTCATGTGGATCTGGCCCACTTCAAGTAGGTCACAACTGGGAATGGTAAAACATGAATTAGGCATAACTGTAAAGAGTAAGTGAAGTCACAGACTGCAAGCTGCTCAGCAGAGTGTTCACCATGTTAGAGTGAACTCAGCCCGTTTCCCGTCCTCATCCTGGGAAAGAGATGGAATACAGCTCATCACTCCTTCCTCGGCTGGTGGTCTTTTGTGGTGTGAACCCGGGGCTACGAGGAATCAGAGAAGGAAGCGGCACCATGGGAGATGAGAGACCTCAAATAGCCAGTGGAACGCGCTGCGTTCCAGCAGGGAGCAGTGAATGCGGAGGATACAAGCTAAGCCAACAGGAGTCTACTGCGCGCTCAGCTCAGCTCAGCTCGGCCAATGGGAGTCTTCTGCGCGGTCAGCTCAGCTCAGCTCGGCCAATGGGAGTCTACTGCGCACTCAGCTCATCGCATCTCGGCCTGTGCCCCTCTCTGGGTGCCATCAACAGCTCCTGCTGATTTCCTAAGCCAGTATCAGGCTGGGGGCTGCCAGGCGAGAAAGACCCCTCCACATCTCAAGGCTGTAGGGACTCATATCTTTCTAAACACAGAGAGTAGCTTCCTATCCAGCCCAGAGCTTTCAGGAGTGACTTGAACAAACTCCTGATTGAGGAAAGCCAGCCATAGCGCACACACCATGGGGCAACCCTGGAAAGGTTCCTGCTGTCCCCGGTGTCCCTGGGGTTCTCACACACCTTCCATCCTCCCCTCTGCACCCCCAACCTTCAGCCCTTTACACCATGAACGTCTGCGGAAGAGAAAACAATTGTTCAGTGAAGATTGAAAACACCCCTCCAGCTTCTTGCCAGGGCATTTGCATTTTTGGAAGAGGTTCCTATTTCTTTTTAAGGCTCAGAGTGAGAAGCTTTTAGAAAAGCTAAAAATATCTGCTAAAGAAGAGAAGCGGGGGTGAAAAGATCCAGCTTTCCCTTCTTTCTGGATAAAAGGTTCAGGACCCAGGGAGGAACAGTCTGCTTCCTCACTCTCATCTCTGAAGGCACCCGGCAGGGCCAAGGTCACCGGGGCCTGTTCTCCCAGAAACAAAATGACACAGAGAGGAAGGTAAACCCAAGAGCACAGGATGTAAGCAAAGCCGCTGAAAGCTGAAAACAGTCCATAGGGTTAACACAAATTCCTCATTTTACAACCAAGGAGCCTAAGATGCAGGTGGATGAAAGGGCTCGCTGGAGACCACAGCCCCGAGTCCCGGCCACTGAAATGAGAGCCCACAGGGAGCCCCTGGGCTGCCCAGGGACATCCCCAGACCGCTCCCACACCACCCTGCTTGTTCATTCATGCGTATGTGCTAAGTTGCTTCACTCGTGTCTGACCCTTTGTGACCCTGTGGAAGATAGCCCGCCAGGCTCCTCCATCCACGGGATTCTCCAGGCAAGAATACTGGAGTGGGTTGCCATGCCTTCCTCCAGGGGATCTTCCCGACCCAGGGATCGAACCCACATCTCTTACATCTTCTGCATTGGCAGACGGGTTCTTTATCCCTAACACCACCTGGGAAGCCCCCACTTGTACCTACACTCCCAGAAATGACTCTTGGGAATCTAGCCCACCTACCACCCCTGCAGGACCACTGACTCAGGGTCCTGACTCAGAACGGCCGAGCCTCCTCTGGTTGCCAGGAGAGCAGTCATGACTGCAGTCCGCAGCCCAGCATCCAGGACTCGCTGAAACACCAGCCGATTCCAAAGGAGTTCCCAGTAAGGACGTGCGGCATCAGTAGGAAGGTCATTGACTCACTTGGGAGCAGAAGTTCATTTTTAATGGACTTCAGTGCTGGGAGGCCATGCCCTGCACTCAGGAAAAGAGAAACAGGCCTCAAAGGGGTCACCATTTGTCCAGCGGCTCCCAAGGTCAGAGCCCCCAGGCCACACTGCCACTCTTGAGCTTTCCCTTTGTTTATTCCATGTAATCTTTCAATCAACACCATTGATTGAATTCCTGCTTTGCTCCCTGCATAGTTCCTGGCTCCAAAGATACCACATTGACCAAGATGGGGAAGGTGGTGAGGTTCCAGGGACGTTAAATCCCACTGACCCCACACAGCCGCCATCCTCCCATCCTCTCTATGTTTTGAGAAGTTCAAGGAAATTATCTGACACAGGAATTCCTATTTATTATGAGAAGGCAGTGGCACGCCACTCCAGTACTCTTGCCTGGAAAATCCCATGGACAGAGGAGCCTGGTAGGCTGCAGTTCATGGGGTCGCTAAGGGTCGGACACGACTGAGCGACTTCACTTTCACTTTTCACTTTCATGCATTGGAGAAGGAAATGGCAACCCACTCCAGTGTTCTTGCCTGGAGAATCCCAGGGATGGAGCCTCGTGGGCTGCCATCTATGGGGTCGCATAGAGTCGGACACGACTAAAGTGACTTAGCAGTTTAGCATAATAATTTTAAAAGACTAAAAATTAGTTTTTGTTTAGAAATGTGATTTCACTCTTGCATATCTATTATCTCCAGTACAAGGCAGCCAGACTTACCAAATGCAGGATGCCAGCTACATTTGAATTTCAGATGAAGTTATTTTTTAATATGTGTATCCCAAATATTACATGGGACACAATTATACTGAAACATTATTCATTGTTTAACTGAAGCTCAAATTTAAGTGACCTTAAATTTTATGTGGCTTCGTTACTCTCACAAAGCTACAGCTGTCTTGTGTGATTAAGAGCAAATTCCTAGAAAGTGCCTTCAAATTATTAAATTTGACTCTTGTGTTCAGCTTACCTGTGAGAGTCACTTCCTTACCAGGACTCGTGGCGCAAAAGATAAAGACAGATGCGCCTTCCAGACCTCCAGAAAATGGCTGTTCATAATTGCATAACAATACATCTATCTGTCCAGCCTGGCACTGCCCTGGAGACTTTTCAGTGCATTTTAGAGGAGAGAAGGTGGGACTTTTGAGGATGGTTAGGGCAGAAGGTTGAAGCCCCCATGAATGGGATCAGTGCCCCAAAAAGAAGCTCCAAAGAACACACTTGTTCTTCCCACCAGGTGAAGACACAGCAAGAAGAAGCCATCTGTGATCCAGAAAGCAAGCTCTCACTAGACATCAAGTCTGTGGGAGCCTTGGGACTCCCAGCCTCAGAACTGTGAGAAACGAATGTCATTCAAGCCACTTGGTATTGCCTCTCGGCCACCCTGAGTCGACTGAGGCAGACGCCCCTCATCTGTCTTCTGCAGGAGACCTCTGTCTTTGATTATCATCATTGGAATCTGCTCCTCCTGCCCCATCCTCAGAAATACAAGCAGCTGCACACCCCTCTGAGCATCACACCTCCACACATCGGCAGCAGACCTTTGTCTGAAGTCCCTCCACCTTGGGATCTGAAACGTCCGCATGAGGTACTAACTGCTGTCACACTACCAGCCCCAGGAGGAGTAAACAAGAATGAGAGACACTTGAGCAAAGCCCCTCTTGCTCTCCAGCCTGCCCGCAAGCCCTACTACCTTCCATGGTTAAAAAAAAAAAAAAAGAAAATTCCTGGTGGCCCAGTGGTTGGGAATCTGCCCGTCAGTGCAGGGGTCGCAGATTCGATCCCTGTCCCAGGAAGATTCCATAAGGTGCAGGGCAACTGAATCAGACCACCACAACTACTGATCCCATGAGTCGCAAAGACTGAAGCGTGCGCGCCTAGAGCCAACGTTCCGCAGCAAGAGAAGCCACCTCAGTGAGAAGCCCTCGCTCGCACGGCACCTAGAGAGAAGCCCCCACTCCCCACAACTAGAGAAAAGCCCACACAAAGCGAGGAAGACCCAGCACAACCCAAAATAAATAGATAAATAAATAAGATTGCAATTTAAAAAAATCTTTTCTGTTTTGTTTAAAGGGTTGACAGTTCTTAACAGTTCTACAGTGTTCAGTTTCTGAGACTTGAAGGTGACCAGTCCCTCCTCACTTGTTATCAAGCCCTGCCCACCTTTGTCTCCTGAGGAAAGGTCAGGAGAGACCCAGCGATGGGGTCAGTGCCCCTACAGAGAGGCCCCAGAGGGCTCTCTTGCCCTTACCACCAGAAAGAAAGAAAGAGAAAGTGAAAGTTGCTCAGTCATGTCCAACTCTTTGACCCCGAGGACTGTACAGTCCATGGAATTCTCCAGGCCAGAATACTGAAGTGGGTAGCCTTTCCCTTCTTCAGGGGGTTTTCCCAACCCAGGGATCGAACCCAGGTCTCCCACATTGCAGGCGGATTCTTTACCAGCTGAGCCACCAGGTGAAGACCCAATGGCTGTTGTGAGGGGACTGCCTGAGAAGCCACCTCCCAGAGGCCACACCACAGCCCACTCTGCCCCTACCCCCAGGCCTCCAGGTGAACCAGGCAGGAGCAGCCAGTGGTCCCTCCCAGGAGGCCCTGCCACCCATGCTGGGGGGCAGACACCAGGCTGGCAGAGCCCCCTCCCTGGTCTGCAGAAACACCGCCATCATATCCAGCAGATGCATCTGAAACTGGAACTCAAACTCAGGAAGAAAGAGAAAGGAAGAGCAAGGGAAAAGTCCTGGTGTCAGGAACTCATGGCTCCATCCCTTCTGTGTCAGGACTTATCCTACACAAGTTCTTCAGGGCAGGCCAGGTGCGTGATCTGGACACGCATAGACACACACACAGATACACACAGATACACACAGACACACACACACAGACACACACAGAGCCAGGCAAATCCCTGTATCACTGGCTGCCGCTGGTTTCCTAAGAAGCTTACCAGGGCATGTCCTGACTTCAACAAGGACCCGCTAACAGTTTTACATTTCTCCCCAGTATTCAAGGCCATTCTTATCTCCTAATGAAATCAGGAACTTCAGGAGACAGCCAGAGACAGCACAGAGGCAATGCCAGGGCCAAGGGCACCACAGGCTTGTCTGAAAAGTCATAAATAATCATCTTGAAACGATCATCAAACCTTGACTTTTGCTTAGAAAAATGAAGCTGTGGATCTCCTGGCAAAAGAAAATTTCTTCCCGTTTCACTTGAAAAGAAGAATGAAGCCCAGGCAGCTGTGAGTTTTGCTAACCCTGAACACTCCGTCTCTCACTGAAAACCCGCCTTTCAGAGCCTATCCTGGCAGCTCGTAGTATTTCATCTTTCTGCCTCTCTCCAAAGTGTGTTTAGAGGAATGAACTCCCCAGGTGAGTAGTTGCTTTAGTTGCCGCACACTTTTGCCATATCTTTAAAGAGTTTGGGATTTGGCTTCTATGTTACTCTTTTCCTCAAGTTGCAAAAACAGGCTATATATTTAGTTACTTATTTCTTCCTAATCCTCCTTAGTTTGGAACAATCTGAGCAGTCACCACTAGCCACCACCTGCTGCTTTTAAAAAGTCCTTAATATGGCCCCTTTTCCTTAAAGCTCAACTTTCAGAAAACTAAGATCATGGCATTCAGTCCAATCACTTCATGGCAAATAGATGGGGAAACAGTGGAAACAGTAGCTGACTTTATTTTGAGGGGCTCCCAAATTACTGCAGATGGTGATTGCAGCCATGAAATTAAAAGACACTTACTCCTTGGAAGGAAAGTTATGACCAACCTACACAGCATATTAAAAAGCAGAAACGTTACTTTGCCAAAAAAGGTCCATATACTCAAGACTACAGTTTTTCCAGTAGTCATGTATGGATGTGAGAGTTGGACTATAAAGAAAACTGAGCCCCAAAGAATTGATGCTTTTGAACTGCAGTGTTGGGGAAGACTCTTGAGAGTCCCTTGGACTGCAAGGAAATCCAACCAGTCCATCCTAAAGGAGATCAGTCCTGGGTGTTCATTGGAAGGACTGATGTAGAAGCTGAAGCTCCAATACTTTGGCCACCTGATGCAAAGAACTGACTCATTGGAAAAGACCCTGATGCTGGGAAAGATTAAAGGCAGGAGAAGAAGGGGACAACAGAGGATGAGATGATTGGATGGCATCACTGACTCGATGGACATGAGTTTGGGTAAACTCCAGGAGTTGGTGATGGACAGGGAGGCCCGGTGTGCTGCAGTCCATGGGGTCTCAAAGAGTCAGACACAACTGAGCAACTGAACTGAACTGAACTGAACATGGCCCCAGCTGCCACACTGCTCACTGCCTGGGCAGTCTGGACTTCAGCCACGCTGGTCCTGCCCTCAGGTACACACACACATGCCCGCACCACTGCCCCACCCCCCACGTCCAGGCCAGGACCCTCTACTCACCCCTCAGACCCCGTTCAGCTGCCACCTCCTCAGGGATCCTTCCTTGTCTCCCCACGGGGATCATGCCCCTTTTATACCCTTCACCACTCTGTGCATCCCTTCTTTCACATCACTTAGTGCACCTATTGTTTTACATTTATTTGAGTGGGTTTATTTTTTTTTAATATCCATCGTACTCACTGGATGGAAGGTTCCTGAAGAGCAAAGGTCAGATCTGGTTCTCACACAGAATCAGGCTTGTGGTACATGATCCAGAACCATGTCACGGATGGAACATGTAGATCAGGCTCATCAGGACATGAAGAGCCAGCTGTGATTTTTCTCAACCGTCCTCCCGCTCCGATGGCTGCCCAGACAGAAGTCGTATCACGCGAAGGGTGTGTTTCAGGATCACAGTGTCAGGGCCGATCGACCTTGGTCAGAAGAATAGGGTCGTCTAGGACCAGCCTACCCTCAGTGCCCCACAGACGTGTAAGTGAAAGTGGCAGTCGCTCAGCCGTGTCCAACTCTTCACAAACCCATGGACTATAGCCTGCCAGGCTCCTCTGTCCATGGGATTCTTCAGGCAAGAATCCTGCCCCATGAAAGTACCCCTAAAATAAGGAGGCATCCCAAAAGTTAGTCAAGTGCTTCCCATCATTGAGCTACAGGACAAACACAGGGTAATACACACACCTAACACACACATTGCATGGCCTTCTGCTACGCGTTCAGTGGTACCTCCACCTCACGTGAGAAGCCGATGGAACACTCCCCTCCCAGACAGAGGTCACTTTGGTCCGAGGCAACAACCACCTCCGCTATTCCAACATCAGAGAGTCCGGGGTCCTCGGTAACACTCATGCTCCTTGATTTCACCCTGAAGTGACCCATGCATTAAACAGGACCCGTGACCTCAGAGACACACCTCGATGCAAAGGTGCCAAAGAGAAAGAAGAACGAGAACAAGGATTCCCTTTGCAGCCTGGGCTGTTGGAGGGGAGTTGGGGAGAGACAGAGTCCAGATGGGGACCAGGCCGGAGTGGAGGCTTCAGTTTGGACCCACGGGGCTCAGGACAAGGGAGGGGTGAGTTTCCCTGCAGGCCACCTGCAGCCTATAGGACTGTGCTTGGCTGGACTTAGGGGCTGCATCTTATACCCTAAGCTCTGAGTGATGCCTAAGGACCAGAGGGGATTCCTGATAAACACCAAAGCCCCAGTTCACCTCATGTCTCCCTCATGACCTTTACCCCTCTTCACATTTCACCCCAACACCAGCATGTTCCCAGCCAGGCTTTCTCAGACTCCCATGCACAGATGAATTATCTGGGGATATTCTGGGGATTGCTTTGCAAGACTCAAGTACTGCTACACCGCTAATGAGAGCTACTGGTGCCCCTGCTCTGGCCCTGGGACCACACTTTGAGTAGCAAGGTTTTAGCATGTGCTGGGGTGGTAGCTATTAATACATTGCTCTAAATCCACTGGCTGAAAGTAAACTGGTAACTAGCAGGTAAACATTCACTCTGTCAGGCTGTGTATACCTGGCCACAAGACTACTGAATTCAGGTTCCCCAGGAAGATTACAGGAAGGAACCCTGACCTCATTCATCCTGGCCCCAACAGTAGCTGAGCCTGCTCTGTGGTGTCTCCTTACTCCCCGAGGCTCACATTCTCACAGGCAGCTTGGGATGGCTCACTGTGTGTGTCAACTCGACTGGCCACAGACGCCCAGGTTAGACATTTTGTTCAGGTGTCTATGGGTGTTTATTGTTTGGTTACTAAGTGATGTCTAACTTTTTGCGACCCCATGGATTGCAGCACGCCGGGCTTCCCTATCCTTCACCATCTTCCAGAGTTTGCTCAAATTCACGTCCATTGAGTCAGTGATGTCATCCAGCCATCTCATCCTCTGTCGTCCCCTTCTCGTCCCACCTTCAGTCTTTCCCAGCATCAGGGTCTTTTGAAATGAGTCAACTCTTTGCATCAGGTGGCCAAAGTATTGGAGCTGTAGCTTCAGCATCAGTCCTTCCAATGAATATTCAGGGTTGGTCTCCTTTGGAATTGAGGTGAGCATGAGTAGGTGAGCTCCCTAATGTAGATAGCCCTCCCCAGAGTGGGTGGGCATCCTCCCATCTGCTAAGGCCTGAGTAGAACCGGAGGTGGAAGAGGCAGGGAGGGGGTTGCTTATCACCCTTTATTCCTGCTTTGGCCAACATGTCTCCTCTTCTCTCCTCCGCCCTCAGATTGGGGTTTACCCATCCCTTCTCCCGTGTTCTCGTGCTTTGGGCTCAGACTGGACCACACTCTCCACTCTCCTCGGCCTCCCATGTGCAAACAGCAGTTGGTGGGACGTCTCAGCCTCTGTAATCACGTGAGCCAATCCTTCATAAGAAACTACACCAACCTCCTATTGGTTCTGTTTCTCCAGAGAACCCTGACTAATTCACAGCTCTGGTCCACCTCTCGCCTCATCTGACCTCCGAGGGCTTTTCTTTCCTCTGCCTCAGAGCAAATCCATTGTGTCCACTGATTTGGAGTGAAGGATGCTTTGTGACACCAGAGAACTCCATTGCTAGTTATATAAGCACGTGATTTTTATATGTCCTTGTTCTCAGAAGCCCTATGGACCCTGTAATAAAAGTTATGGTACATCTTCACCTGTACAGACCTCTCTTCCTCACCTCAAGCCTCAATGATATAGTTGTTGTGCAAAATAGTGTACTTTTCTCTCTGTTTTGCTGTTTTCTTCCAAGTCGTGCTATGATCCCATAATTTTGTTTAAAAAGAAAGCAGCAGAATACTCAGCAGAGAACTTACCCAATTTTCCTAAGGGTAAAAACATTGCAATTCAGGTTTCCATTAAAACATTTTCCCCCTCTGTTCAACCCATAGGTTGGGCCTAGGAACATAGAACCACTTATTCTACTAATTTCTGGGAAATAACCATGAACAGTCTTTCAGCTCTGCATCAGTTTCCTCGTGTATATTATGGCTAGTGGTATCTTCCTTGCAGGTGTTTGTAACATTTCAAAAAGCTAACGAATAGAGGTGCAGACGTAGAGAACAGATGTGTGGACATGGGGAGGGGGGATGAATTGGGAGCTTGAGATTGACAGGTATACACTACCATGTGTAAAATAGATGGCTAGTGGGAGCTTGCTGTTTAACACAGGGAGCTCAGCTCGGTGCTCTGTGATGACACAGAGGGAGTTCTGGGGGAGGAAGGGAGGCTCAGGAGGGAAAGGAGATATGTATGTGTATAACTGATTCATTTTGTTGTATAGCAGAAACTAACAACATTGTAGAGCAACTATACCCCAATTAAGAAAGAAAAAAGCTAACAAGATAGGGTGCCTATTGCATCCCTGGCAGCCTGGACCCCTCCTCCCCCAGCTAGGGTCCTGCTTTCTCCAAAACTGACTTGCATGGTCATTTCCACATCAGCCCCTTCTAGCAAAATTAGAACAGCAATCCTGATAAACTTAGAGGGGAAAGTAGAATGTATGCTAAGCTATTCGCTCTTTTGGATTATCCAGGCCACCCCCTCTTTCAGCACCAAGGATAATTGAAAGTCGAAGCTGCCGTTAAATTAATACCAAGTTTAAGCTTCCACCTTAATTAAACCTGCATTACTTCAGTCTTTAGTGCCAAGGAGTAAATTCCTTCAAGGCTAATGAGTCAATACATCCAAACCAGGTGTTGCTTTTTGTACCAATAAAACCAGCCCGTGGAGGAGTCACACCAGTGGCCATTTGCAAAAGGGAGGCATCCTATATTCACTCTGAAAGTCCTGGACCCAGAATCAGAAAGTGTCTGAAAAGAAACGCGCCACTTTGTTTGTCTCCAAACACTCACCCTCTTGTTTCTGTCACTGCCCTTCAGATTCATGATATGGACAAACAGCAAGAAGGCAAACGGCCCCTCTGAAACACACGGGTGCTGTAAGGACTTCAATCATCAAAAAGACAGTTATGGGAAGGCTCACAGGGTGGTGGCTTCCTTGATAGCTCAGTTGGTAAAGAATCCGCCTGCAATGCAGGAGACCCCGGTTCGATTCCTGGGTCAGGAGGATCCCCTGGACAAGGGATAGGCTACCCACTCCAGTATTCTTGGGCTTCCCTGGTGGCTCAGCTAGTAAAGAATCCTCCTGCAATGTGGGAGACCGGAAGTTCAGTCCCTGGGTTGGGAAGATCCCCTGGAGAAGGGAAAGGCTACCCACTCCAATGTTGTGGGCTGGAGAATTCCATGGACTGTATATTCTGTGGGGTTGCAGAGAGTCGGACACAACTGAGCGACTTTCGTTTCACTTCACAAGGCTCTTCACAAGGTTTTTCATTTCACAAGGCAGGCATTCTTCTGATCCGGAGGAGCCCTCCACCACTGCAGCTTCTGGGAAGAGTATTCCAACCTTGGGAAAGTGACCAGCATGGCAGTGAATGGAGAGAAGCCTTGTCCACACACATCTAGATGGAGATGGAATGTGTGCTCTGCAAGTGTTACTGGATCCCACGTCTCATCCTGACTTTCTACTGGCAAGTGAGTTTCTTTTCATTTTTTAACCCCTTTGAACAAACAAGACCAGAATGTGGGAATTAATACAGTTGAGCCCCTTTAAAAGGATTCAAGCTGCCAAATTAGAACGGGACGTTGTCAGAATGACAGGAATCAGACCTGAGAAGGTCGGAGTCCCAGAGGAAGGCAACTCAAAGGAGGAACTTCCTGTGAACACGGCCATGTGTGCCCCACAAACACACCTTAGGAGGAGAAAAGGAAGACTATGGGGAACAGGAAACGGCAGTCCCAAGGGATGGAAAGTCATCAACGCAACTCACACGATCTGAATCCAACCAGAAGGGCAACCAGAGTCCGACCACGATTTCAATCTCAGGACGCTTTTGGCAAAATGAATGAAATGTGTCTCAACCCCCTGGCTGCCCAGAGCAAAGGCTCTGCAGCCGGAGGCAAGCTGCAGGGAGCAGTCACCATTAATGTGAACAGGAGGGCTTCCTGTCTGTCCTCCTGATCATCAGCCATCAGGTGGAAAAGCCAGGAACTTTTTCTCCTGGTGGCCGTGTCCAAGGGGAAGCCGGCACCTCACATCTTGCTTTCTGATTCTGGGTCCAGGACTTTCAGAGTAAATATAGCATGTTTCCTTTTTGTGCAAGGCCGCTAGGGTAACTCCTCTATGGGCTGGTTTTATTGGTACAAAAGGCAACTCCTGGCTTGGACGTATTGACTCATTAGTCTTGAAGGAATTTATTCCTTGGCATGAAACACTAAAGCAATTAAGGGTTTAATTAAGGTGGAAGCTTAAAGTTGGTGTTAATTCAATGGCAGAGACAACTTTCAGTTGTCCCTGGTGCTGAAAGAGGGGGTGGCCTGGATAATCCAAGTTTCAAGGGATTTCTACGTGCACGCCAGTCTCATTTAATCCTAGCATGTGCCACATGTTGGGCTGGACAGTGATTGCTATTATGGTCACTTTTCAGCCAACAGTGCTGGGTGTCCAAAGTTATACCAGATTACACATAGTCCATTGTTTTGGCAGAGAAGCCTCTAATCCAGGTCTTCTAAACCCCAAACTACAGGACTTCCATGCTACAGGGACCTTCCCAACAAATGACATGAAGCTACAGCTCCCTTCAGACCTTATTACCTTGTCAGGACCACAAACCACAAGAGTGCTTCTATGACTTCCATACAGAAAATGCTAAAAGCACCCTTATAGCACCCACATTAGGATCAATAGACATGGGAACTAATCAAGCAAATCTTTAAAGGTTAAAAGGCAAGCTCCAGGTTCAATGCATGATACTGGATGCTTAGGGCTGGTGCACTGAGACGACCCAGAGGGATGGTACGGGGAGGCAGGAGGAAGGGGGGTTCAGGATGGGGAACACATGTACACCCGTGGCAGATTCATGTTGATGTATGGCAAAACCAATACAATATTGTAAAATATTTAACCTCCAATTAAAATAAATAAATTTTTTTTTTTTTTAAAAAGGCAAGCTCTTTGCACTTTTACTCAACTTGATGGTGACAGGATGCAAAAGTCAACAGATTAACCTAAATGCTATGTTAACATTAAGTAATCAATGACTTGTTTTCCTTACCTTTCTAAGCAAGGGATAAGGATACATCAGTGCTTTGCATTGACGAAATGCTTGGTCAATAGCTTGAGTACTGGACTGAAGGGAAACAAAATAAAACAGAACCTGGAACCATGTTTCAAAGATCAAAGCTAGGTTAAAACACTGAGGATTTATAGTAAATTTATTTCTACTATGACCCATTAGGGTTTCTCCTAAGTGTATAAACATGGTTCAATATCAGAAAAACTATCAGTGTCATTCCCTACATTAATAAATTTAAGGGAAAAAAGTCATAAGATTAGCTCAGTGTACATAGAAATGTTATTATATAAAACTCAAAATTCCTTCCAAATTAAGAAAAAAAAAACTTCAAAGCAATCTACAAGAATTTCCTTAACTACATGAATGGTATTTGATCAAACTTTCAGCAATAAAATAGGAATAAAATGTTATTTACCCCAGAGTTGCCATGGGGATGAAAAGTGAATACATAGAAAATGCCAGAAGAGTATCTAATAAATAAAACTCTATAAATGTGAATGATTACTATTACTATAGAGATATTTTTGAAAATAAATGTAACAATAAAAAGCAATAGACAAGATGTTGGAAAAATCCTGGACCACCTAAAACAATTAGAAATTAAGCTGTTGGAATACAAAATCACTTTAAAAATTAATACCAGCAATGGCCACTAAATAACAGTTTTCTTCAGTTTTTAAAAGAAAGCACTGCCTTATCTTCTTTAATAACAACAAAATGTGAGGCACTGGAAACAATCTAATAAAACATGTATAAAACATTTATGAGGAATATTATAGGGCATTTTTCAAAGACATGATGGCCAAAGTAGGTGAAGGAGGGTCTGGACATTGGAGGAGAACAAAGAGGTTGCTGAAAGTGTCATCCGGCAGAGCAGAAACGTGACCCGCCACCAGCCAGCTGCCAGGTCGGGGACTCAGCGCGTGAGTGTTTCTTCAACTTCACTCAGGTCCATCTTCAACTAAGTGTGGCCCTAAGTGCGGGATTCACTTCAGAATGAAAGTATCAATAATCCAAAGCACAAGGAGAAGAAGAGGAAAGGTGGATTTTCTTTCATGTTTCCTAGCAAAAAAAAAAAAAGCATAGAAATTGTCCTAAACCTCTTACCTTTCACCTTTTGGTGAAACAGAAAGAATCCCAAAGGGAAAGGATGTTTCTAGAACTTCAACAGCAGATGGGACTGTACCAAGAAATTAAGAGGCACAATAAACTCAAGGCTCTTTTGGAACAATTTTGAAACATGGTTTCGGTTATTAGCTTTCTAAAAAAACCAATATGCAGCTTTATCATCAGCTATATAAAATCTGTTATTGTTTCTTAGCCTTTGGAGATTTTATTTAATTGAAATGTTGAACTGAGACACAATTTTCCTATGTCTACATGGCTAACCATATGTTTCTGGAGGAGAAGGCTGTCTTCACCGCCTCCCCCATTTGCTGAACTATTTTATAACCGTGAAAATGTGATTAGTTTATTTATATTTAATCAAAACACACTCCAAAAACTTGATAACTTACTCCTGAGAGCTTTACAACATTGATGAAAGATTAGGAAAAAAAAATCATTCAACAATTTAATCTGATTTACCATCATAAATATTCAAATTTTACATATTTGTTCCACAAAACAGTTGTTTAAGTGGCTTTAATTTATTTTCAATTTTATTGTCTCAACTGTATAATGCAAATCAATTGTTGAAATTGTTTGGTAGCGTGCATTCATCCAGCAAACCGTGAAGAGTCTGGATTGCCCTCTCTTTCTTTCTCTCTCCCTCCCTGCATCTCTCTCTATGTCTGTCCTGCCCCTTTTCTCTCTCTCTCATAAAATTAATTAAAATGAACATGATGGAGCTTCAAAATCCTGTAGTCTGTCCTGCCAAATTCAGAGTAGATATTTACATCACTTCGGCTAGATAAGTTCTGTGCATGTGCAGAATGAATGGATGGTGAAATTCCACCATCATCAATAACTTCTTTCTTTAAAATGTGACCTCTAGGAGGTCTGCTTCCACTCCACGACAGGCTACGTGTTCAGACCAAACACTGAAAATAGCTAAAGATTATGAATAATTTTATTTCATTCTTCAAAATATCTTTATGACATCACAAGGAATTGTCAGGCCAAAAGCTAAGGGAAAGTTAGAAACAAGAGACATGAGAGTAGCAATGAAATCAGCTTTGCCTTGAGGACAGATGTGATAAACTTTTATTTTCATGGCCTTTATAAAAAAAACCCCGTCCTGTTGCACAGACCTTGAATCTGACTGAGACCCCACTGTGAGAGATAAGGGGGGCAAACCTCACACTCACGCCCAAAGGAGATGATGATGGTGCCGAGAAGACCAAGCTGGGAGCTGGGTATGCCTGGGAATTTGTAATGAAAAATAAGTTTTCCACTCTTATTAACAAAAGCAAAACTCATACATTAAAGGTTTTTTGGTTTTTCCAGATGCTACCAATAAAACCAACAAAACCAGAATAGTTATATTTATATCAGGGGGAAAAGTAGATTTTAAAACAAAAACATCATTAGGAATAAAGAAGGTTATAACATAATAATTGAAGAAAATTCACTGGGGAGCTTTCTTCTCTGGTTTTTTATTTTGTTTTGTCTCCATCTTGGAGGGAGTTATTGCTACTCTTACACATGACTTTTCCCCCAAAAAACTTATATATTCCATGACCTCTTCCCATATCCTCAAGACCTTGAAACTCAAAGCATTCCCTGGAAACAGAGCCCTGGGTGCAAAACTGCATGGAGAAGGTTGACCAGGGAGTGTTCTCAGAAGACTTGGGGTCATCAACTTGACCCTCGGAGCATGGCTGTTCCTGAGCTTCTTGGAGATGCTGGGGCCACTCTCCCCAGTGCATCGCTCTGGACATGGGAAGCCCCCAGGCCGTCTTGGGACCACATCCACTCCAGCATGTCCATTTCTCTGAGCCACAAGGTCCCTCCCCCACCATCTTGCTGAGTGTGGATGATTGCTTCCTCTAGCATTCAAGCACCATCTCAGCAGGGTGTTAACACTGTCTCCAGGGATTCTGGCCACGATGTGAAATCTTGAACCAAAGTAGAGTGTCCCCCCCACCCATGACTAAACTCTGCCTTATTCAACTTTAGATTCTCTACTTTTGACCTGATCCCATGAATATTCTCCTGGGCCTTTTTGGAACATACTACCTCGATCCTATGGCTCCTTTGCCATAACACGACCCTGATGCTGGGAAAAATTGAGAGCAGGAGGAGAAGGGGGTGACATAGGATGAGATGGTTGGATAACATCACCCATTCAATGGACATGAGCTTGAGCAAACTCCGGGAGATAAGTGAAGGACAGGGAAGCCCTGTGTGCTGCAATCAATGGGGTCATAAAGAGTCAGACATGACTTAGCAACTGAACAACAACAAGGCCTAGTTAGGCTGTGCAGAGATCTTGCCCGTGTCATACACCTTATTGCCAACGAGAATGATGGAGCTAGATCTTGAGCAGGCAACCACTGTCTTGTGAGATGCCTTCCTTGTCTAAGGCCTCGGTAGGATCGTGAAGAAATGAGTTGATAAATCTTCTGTGAAAGTGGAGGGCACCAGTTCTGCAGCCCAGAGGACCCAGGGGAACAAGGGTCTCAGCTGTCCAAGTAACCCATCCCAAGCATCTCTTCCCTATCAGACCTTGACCTTGGAGGCCCGAAAACTTCACCTTCTCCAAAACTCTGCTATTCTTAGATTTAAGACTGTCCTTCCAGCTGACCCATCTTCCAGAGGCAGAGCTTTGGGATTTGCTTCAGTGCTGCCAAGGAGGTAGTTTGCCTCCATCAGGTGATGACTCACCCTGAGCCTGTCACTCCCCAACAAATTGGCCTCAGCTGCCCCATCCCACTGACCTTCTAGTCACCATCTCCTTAATGTCTCTCAAGCACCAGCCATGGTCCACTCACCCCTAGTGACAGGATCCACGCCATCAGTGGCCGTGGACTCCAGCTCCAGTTTTCCACTTCCAGGACTCTTCTGACAACAGCTCCATGTCAACGGCCTTGAGATTCCGTGGAAACAGGGTCTGAGATGGAAAACTTCAGGCAGAAAGTTTACCAAGGAGTGTTCTTGAGAGACTCACTTGTAAAGTACGAAGAGAGACAGGATTTTGCAGTGGGAGAAGCTGACTCGAAGTGAGGTTAGTGAGGAGGCCACCTCCAGCCAAGTCTCGGGAGGCAGGAGGTGAAATGGCTCATCAGAGCTGGCTCAGAGAGCAGCTCACGGACGGAGCTTTGGTATTCCTGCCAGTCACCAGTATGGGCAGCCCTGCGAGGGCGGGTGGTTCCCACAGCCCAGGGTGATGTCGAGCGAGTGGCTCCATTGTGAGCCTTCCAAAGCCATCATTCTCAGGCTGCCCAGCGACCCCCTCCCCTGCCCCCCACAGACCCCCCAGCACCACTTCAGCTAAACAGGGCTGCTCTCTGTTCACTTCTGTCTGCTCTCAGCCCCTGACCTGATGTAAGGCGCAGAAAGTTCCTGTTTGAACGGGAGGGACCACAACAGGAACACAGAAATCCAGGGTGAAAGAGGAATCCATGTTTCAAAACTAGCCCAACACACCAAGCGCACAGTTTGCTAAAGATCACCCACCCCCTTGTCTGCATGCCAAGGGGATGTTCTTTCTTATACACAGTGTCTTTCCCGCTGCACTGAAGTGTCTCAAGGGCTCTCATTGCCTTGCACATCCCAGGACCCACCACGCCTCACACCAAGTGTGCAAAGAATACCTGGAATCAACAAGCAGGTCATTCAGGTTCCTCCAGATTCCTGGCAGTCAGTCCTATGGTCAGTCCTATGGTCAGAGTATGTCCAAGGGAAGGGGCCTGAGACCAGGCAGTGAGCTTAGCTGAGAGGAAAGCCACAGATCCATACTACTGGGTTGGTCAAGAAGCTCGTTCTGGTGTCTCCATGACATCTTACAGAAAAACCCAGAGGGACTTTCTGGCCAATCCAGTATTTTCTAAAACAAGAAAAGGAAAAATGTGGCAAACGTGCTGCAAGGGAAGAACCTTGAAGATTAAAACAGCCACACATACTCAGTGCAGCAAGTCAGCAGGTAACCCCGAGCCGGGGCAGTGTGGGTGGGTGGGCAGCACCCTGAGCTGGACACCAGCAGGCTCTCCACTGTGGAGACAGTGAGTGAAGAGCCAGGAACTGGCCTGGGAGTTGGGGGAGGCAGTTACTATACCCTCGGAGGCTCAGATCTGAGTGTACAAAGCAGGATCATGAAAGGAACACGCTCTGTCTCCCAGGGCCTCCGTGCAGGTCCAGTGAGAGATATGTGCATGAGGTGTGTATGCAAGGTGTAAACTCACAGCTGCCATCAAGACAGCGGTTAACACCCACCCTCCCTCCAGGGCAGAGAGCTCCCCACGGGGCTGCTGCTCCGAAGGGCCCCCCGGGGGAGGAGAGCTGGCAGCAGGTACATGAGGACCCATCACACAAAGTGGGAGCAGCGGCTGATTCTTGGCTGGGGCACCTTCTACCGAACCCCCTTACAACTGCCTCCTCAATGCTGAGCGGGCTAAGGCCAGCCAAGCTCATGAATCTGTTATAAGGACTAAAATGTGTAATGTGTATAGAGCATTGATACACCATCTATTACTACAGAGTAACAAAGATCATGAAGTCATTTTAATGTTCTGGGATCCTTCCAAAGAATGCTAGCCATGAATCAAGAAATCCTTCTTTTTTACTATCACAATTTTTTCTTCTTTTTTTTTTCCCCTCCAAAGCTTAAGTATGTCATTTTCTGTGACATACTTAAACTAAAAGGTCATGGTCTCTATTATTACCGACCAAGAAGGCTTGACTTTCGCTGATATTTTGATTTTGCTTTAAGGGAGAAAAATGCAAATACTGAAAATATAGATGCAGTAACTTTGGGCTGAAATCACCTACTCACCTTCAGTCTCACTTTGGGAGCACCTCCCAGACCACCGTGGCCCTGGGCTAAGGCGTGAGGCTTTTCCTGAGCAGTGTGCCCACAGTGTGCCCACCTGTGCTCTGGCCCTTGAGGCCTCAAAGGCAGACAGGAGGGGTGAGAAAGGTGTCACCTTCGCAGCCTTGACAATGAAGCCCACACTGTGAGATGCGTCCTTCCTGAAGCCCAACCCCCCTGCAAGGCTGAGCACCGGCCACCAGCACTCACCGCCCTGTGTCACTGCTGTCACCAAGGAGGACAAGGTCCCCCAGGTGGCCCTGACCTTCCCTTGCTCTGAGTGCCCCCTAGGGCTCGTACAAGAGCAGCCTGAACCCAGGGCACAGTCCCCGCTGAGCCAACAGAGGTCAGACCCACCCAAAGGGCCACTGCATCTGACCCATCAAGAAAGCAGTTCAAACACTGCTCCTTTTGGCGAGTGACAGGAAGCAAGAAGATGCCCAGCAGTTCTGAGGTTAGCAGGGAGGGTCCTGCTGAGCCCCAGTCTCTGGTTTCTGTTCCTCCCAGTGTTTGATCTGTAAAAAAAAAAAAAAAAATTAATAAACAGAAACCTCAATTAATAGAGTCGGGAAACCAGAGGGGGAGCTCAGATGCCCTGCAAAGATAACAGAAGAAGAAGGACTCCTCTTCTCCGCTGGCAAGGACTCAACCAATGAAAAGCCAGAGACTCCCTGTTTCTTCCAGCTCCCTCCTGACTTCCTCTCCCCTCTGTAAAGGGGTTCTCCTTGCCTCCTTGTGTGAGGGATTGCACAGGGCTCCCCAGGGTTGCAGACCCGGAATTGCAAACCTCTGCTGATCCGAATAAACCCATTTTGCTGTAGAAAATCTGGCATTTTGTTTATCTGGCATTCTTTTTGTTTAAGGTCAACATTTTGGTGCCCATAACGGGATCCAAAGAAGACCCCCTACAGTTCTGGGGCTGGAGAGCAAACAAGTGCCTTACCGCCTTCAAAGACACTGTTGCTCACTGCTTTTCTAACCAGCCCTGGAGTTTGGAAGGTCTTTTTTTCCTGGATTCAAGCTTCTGCTCTCAGTATTTTGCTGCCCTCCCGGCTTTATTCAGGATCTATTTTAAGGTCTCATCCTTTCTGGTGAAGGCCTTCTTCTGTTTGTGAGTGCTTTTTTTTCTTTTTTTTTTTTTTTTTTTTTGCACTTTGGTCGGATTTGAAATCAGATGGTTTCAAACAGAATGAGCTGGTCTTCAGGAACAGGGTCCATTTCATTGGAACTTTGCTGGTTCATCCTTCAGCCCATTCTTTTGGAACACAAGCTATCATATGGGAACAGAGCTGAGAAGTCTTCGGCCTGGCTTCTCTGAGACCAAGCTGCCCCCTTAGAACTGGCTGGTATGCAGGCTATCTAAGCTGAAAGAAGTCCAACATGTAAGTTACTTGAGCTGTCCAGGTTGTTCAAAAACTCTAGAAGAGAAAAAGTTCTGAGAAAGGAGATCCCAGATGTCTGAATACTCTGACGATGCTCACCTTAAAGGGACCCCCACTAATTTTGTATTTAAAAGCCATGGTCATTTCTAACTAAATGGACCAATCTTACCAAAGGCAATTCAGAATGTCAATGGGCAGTGTGGGGAACTTTTGAAATCCTCAAACTTACACCCATGGCGGATTCATGTCAATATATGGCAAAACCACTACAATATTATATTTAGCCTCCAATTAAAAAAGTAAATTTATATTTTTCAAAAATGAATTGGACTACTGTAGCTCAAAAATTTCTAAAACTGAATGAAACACCTATTCCAGTTGGTATTTTGAGGCATCCAAATATGATCAGGAGACTAAAATTGCCTCTCTGCAAAATGTTAAAATTAACTGAGGCAAACAGACAATTAAAGAAAGATAAAATGGTTTCCAAAGCTTCATGCTCCTTCTCCTTGGTCTTTTTGTCCGAAGTTCCACCTCTTTCTCTTTTCCTTCTATACTGCCTACACCTCCTGCATACCCTCAGTTCCCACATATTATTTCTTTTACCAAATTTCACTTTTTCCACGAAACTCTCCCCACTCCCTTATCCTATGAACTTATCAGAACCTGTTTCTCTAAAATCAAGTGTTCTGAGGAGGGAAAGTGAAGCAAAAGTGTCAGTCTCTCAGTTGTGTCTAACTCTTTGTGACCCCTGGACTGTAGCCTCCATCCATGGAATTCTCCAGGCAAGAATACTGGAATGGGTTATCATTCCCATCTCCAGAGGATCTTCCAGACCCAGGGATCAAACCTGGGTCTCCCTCATTGCAGGCAGATTCTTTACGATCTGAGCCACCAGGGAAGCTTATATTCTGAGGATCCAGAAGCTAAATCCCTAATTTCTTATATGCCATGGGCTAAAGCTGAGTTGCGAGCTATAGTCAAAGATATTCCCAAAGTAACCAAAGATTCTCACAGATTTGCTGAGGAATTTAGCATAGTCATTCAAACACATGGTTTCTCTGATTTATATCAACTATTTCATATATTTGTCAGTAAGGGCTAGGCCCAGCATTGGATGATAACTTCTAACTGAGGAAATCCTAGAAGATCTTAAGAATTAGGTCTTTTTCATGGGGTGACTTATTATATGGTCAGGCTGAGGCAAGCACTAGGCAGCTTCATCAGGCAATTTCTAGGGCTTTCTGGAAGCCTGTTGATTGAAACAAAATTCAGGCTTGCATACAAAAATCTGATAAATCTGTTCATGAATATTACAATTAACTTCAGATTATTTTTAAAGAAGATTCTGGTTTTCCTTCAGATGTTGGTTCCACCTGGGTTGCTTTTAAGTCTATGTTTATTAATGGGCTGAGGACTTCCTTGGTGATCTAGTGATTAAGACTTCCACTGAAGAGGGTACAGTTTCAATCCCTGGTTAGGAAATGAAGATCCCACACATGCCAAGCAGTATGGCCAAAAAAGAAAGAATTAATGGGCTGAACTGGGACCTTTCCCTTTGTAAAAAAGACCAGGATGGAATGAGAAACTATGTCCACTCTAGATTTAGGTTATAATTAAGCTCTCTTGCAATCTAGACATGTCACCTAAAACCACTAAAATTCTCAATCACTGATTCTAACAAATGAAGACCCTAAACAAAATCAAGATTCTTCTAGTTCCAGCTATGATTGCAAAGAGTCAGGAAAACGGAGATGAGATAATTACAAATGTACACATGTCAGGCACTTTCAGCCTCCTAACCAGCTTCACCATCCTTCCCACCAATGCTCAATGGCAGGGCTCTGAGGAACTGCAGGGGCTCTTACTGCAGAGTAACCCTCCTCTTAGTCTGCTTGGAGATACATTGCTCCAGGTTGTGGATGAGTCCCATGGACAGCAGAGCCACACTCTCTTTGTTCCATCTCCCTACTGCCAAACAGCCCCTGCCTTGGAGTACTGAAATAGTTCAGATTAGCAGGAATCTCTAAGAAACCTCCAGACATTTCTGTCTCTGCACCTATCCCCTCTTGTTTAGGCCCTTAGAGAGACACACACCCTTTCTCCTTACTTCCTCCCCTGCCATTTATGCATTAGGCTGAGACTTCTTAAAGAAGTATCACGCCAGAATTTCTTTCTCTTAAAATGGGGAAATCATTCTAGAAACAGAGTAATCATAAAAGCAGCCAAACAGGTGAATTAATTAACCCTTTAACATCTCTTATTTGCTTCATCTCTGAGGGTAATAGGCTGATTTAGGAAACGGGATCATTTGTCCCTGTTGAATCAGCTAACAACAGGTTTGCCTCCTTAAGGGCAAATCTCCAACTGATGTTGGCAAAATTCAGTGTGTGCCTCCCATCAAAGACTCAAGGAGAACCTCAAAACCTCTTCCCAAAATTAATCAATCTCCTTTAAATAAAGAAATCGTTCAAGGCATAAAGCCCATAATAGAAGATTCTCAAGCTCAAGTCCTCGTTTTCCTTTGCACTGGACCCTGGAATATCTAAGGACCAAGGGTGGAGGCTTTTTCAGCACTTCTGAGCAATAAACAACCTGCTAACCCTGGAGCCCCTGTTGTTTCTAACCCTTACACATTTCTAACATACATTCCCACTGGAAGAAGATTCTTTACTGTAATTGATTTATGCCATACAGTCTTTGCTGTTTCAATGGAGAAGCTAACCAATATCTTCTAGTTTTCACTTGGGGAGAAAACAATTCCCCTGGACAGTAATCCTCAGGGTTTTACTGAAAGTCCTTATTCCTCACAAATCCTGAAGGCTTATCTGGATGATATGAAGGTCCCAGGGGCTCTACTTTGTTGCAGTATATGGATGATCTGCTTCTTTGCTCTCCTTCTTAAGCCTCCTCACAGAAAGATGCATCCATTTCCTAAAATGTTTAGCCTTAAAGGTACCTAAGTCCGCTGAAGAAAAATTACGGTTTTCCCAAACCCATGTTCAATACTTAGGGCATCTGATCTAAGAGCAAGGGCTACCCCTAGATCCAGACAGGCTTCTTGTTTCCTAATTCTCACAAAATCCAAAACAAAGCACCAACTTTAAGGTTTTCTTGTATAGTTGTTTAGTGCTAAAACTGTATTCAGAATTTCTCTCTTACAGCCAAACCTTTGCATGTTTTAAACAGCAACACTGATTTAATTTTATAAGAAGAACCAGAGGGCACGGCCTTTAAGGCTTTCTAGGGGAGTTTGATGAGCCCACCTGCCCTTGAACATCCCAAATGTCAGATTCCCCCTTTCCCTTTTGTAAATGAAAAGGAAGAGGATGCGCTCGGAGTACTCACCCCAATACACAGGAACTGCCATTGATCATCGTAGCCAACCATGGGACACTGGAGCACGGGGGCATTCCCTTAAGAGCCATTGTGGCCTCTGCCCTTTTGGTTAAGGCCACTGAAAACATAGTTGTGGGATCCCCTTTAACCGCTTTTGTGTCTCACACCATACATAGCGGGCCCTCCTGAATTCTTATCACATTCAACATTTCTCAGTCACCTCACCTCCTATGAAGTCCTTTTGTTAATTGCTCGTCCCATAACATTTTGCATTATAATAACCTTAACCTTGAAACTTTTCTCCCCTCTGTTACCCAGAAAAAAACCTCATGACTGCCTAACACTGATGGACATTTTAAACTGCCTGATGGACCATTCAAGTTCTGGCAAGTGTATGGGTTTCCTGGATATAAATATGTTTTAGTCATGATCTGTATGTTTTTACACTGGACTGAAGCCTTTGCTTGCAGGCAAGCTACTGCCTTTTGCCTATAAAGTCCTTTTTAAAAAAATTATCCCTACCTGGGGAACTCCTCCCAGACTTTGTAGTGAACAAGGACCCCATTTTACTGGCTAAGCACTTAACAAGTCTGCACTGTCCTGCCCATGTTACAGCACTGTCACTGTGCTTATCACGCTCAGTCCTCTGGTTTAGCCAAACACACTAACAGCATTGTTAAAACTCAATTTCAGCAAAATCTGCAGAGACCCTCAAAATATCTTGGTCAAAAGCATTGCCATTAGCCCTTCTAAACCTTATATCCTCCCCTTTGAAATGCATAAACTCTCACCCTTTGAAATAATCACGGACACCCAATGCACTTGGTTCCCTGCCTCTTTTGACCCACAACCCAACAATTATCTCTGATAATAGAAGAGATACTCCAATATTTCAAAGAACTAATTGCTTCAATTAAAAATGCGATTTCAATGTATTTTCAACCAGTGCACTTTCCCTCCTGGACAGTTACTACTGAGCCAGTCACTTCTCTTGGGGAGCGGGCTGTCATCTTCCTTAGCTGGTAAAATGCCAGCTCTACACTTTGTGTTCTTTAAACTGTCTTCCCCTCTAACAATTTCTAAGGCTGTATTGTTATAAAACGCAGTCTATGATAGAGCAGGTTTCCACATGCATGAAGTTAGTCTCCCTGAGACCCACCCCAGACCTCCCAAGGGATTCATGGCATCTTCCGCTTATAGAAGCTACCCTTGGAGAGTGTTTGCATCCCTTGCTGTGATTACAGCTGATTAGTTATTTCCAATGTGTTTGACCTTCACCAGACTTACATCTCACAGCAAAAGCAAGGTCAAGTTCACACACTCATCTGTAAAGGCATCATCCAGACTTATGTCCCCTGAACATACACCTTCTTTACAATCCTCTCAGAAGCCTAGTATTTAACAGAAGTGAAGCTTGAGATTTTTCTCTTGACTCCTTATTATGGGCATTTGCTGTTCACACACAAGTGTGCAAGGGCACATGCTTAGACAAGATATTAAAGTGGAGTAGTGCCTAAGGCTTGGCAATCCTTAATGGCTGAAAAGAATAGCACTGGCTATTTGCATGGGTCAGTGGTTTAACACTGTGAACAGGATTTTCTGGACAGACCTGTGGGATAAAATACCCATCCGATGCCAGAATAAATGACAAAAAAGGCAAACAAGGAAAATGGATCATTTTCCATACTGACTCCCTAGGAACAGAGGTTACCAAGTCTCCTAAATTTGTCTTAGAATAGTTGAAGAACCTTGGATAGTTGCTCAAGCTTAATGACCTAAAGGAAAATCAAAGTTTTCATCCTGGGCTCTCATGCTATTGTGTTACTATCTTTTTGCATTGGCCTGTGAAAAATAAGGAGATCTCTCTACACCTCAGTTTCTGTATCTGTGAAATCAGAGTTTTCATTAAATGACATCTCAGGTCCTTCCTAGTTTCAAAATCATGGGGAATCTCTCTAAAATAGGTTTTTAACCCCTTGAGACCATGAGTCTCTACAAGGATCTGATGAAAACATGGATCTTGTCATTGTTCATGCTTCATAAACACACAGTTCATGGACAGAGTAGGAAAGGAGATTCAGAGAACCCCTGGACCCGCTGTGAGGAATGGGCTTAAAACTTTTGGCTTTAGGAAGAGATCTCTAAAGACTATCTCTCTGAAAAAGAAGCAAAAGATACAGCAGCTGGGGAAGTATGGAAATCTGAAATTTTAGTTTAGAAATAAATATAGTTATCTCGTTCTGAGCTTTCAAACAGTGAGCCATACTTCTGTATAATACATAAAAATTTAAAAGATGCAAGATATTAAAGCAAGATTCATCACTGTCATCCGCTGTGAAAGCTGGATCTGAGGCCAACAGAAAGTGCAGAGTCAGACTCTGACGGATCAGGTATTATGCAAATGTCCGCGGCTGCAGTGAATGAGTCCTGTGTTTTCCCCAGATGTTCCACCCAGGTTCCAAAGCAGGAGGGAAGTTGGCTAAGGACCAAATCACATTTTTATATTCCTGTAAGATAGTGCCAGGCACTCTGATCATCAGCCCCATACTGGAGGCGTCAAAGCGCCACATCATGGTGGGATAGCCCTACGTTCAATCCATTTTACTGCAGGCAGAGCAAATAATCTGAGAATTAGAGCACTGGGTGACTCATGTCAGAGGTGCAAATTGAAAGTCAACGCTTGTCCTGCATGTAATCCAGCTGCAGAAGAGTTTATAGGGCAGAATTCTCCACACTGAGTGCTGCCACTGCTACCTGCAAGGACAGCTGCGTGTGTGTATGTGTGTGTGTATGTGTATGTATGTGTATGTGTGTGTAAGTGTGAATGTGCATGAGAGTGTGTGAATATGTATGTGTGTGTGTGAATTTCTGTGAGAATGTGTGTTGTGTGTGTGAGAATGTGTGCTGTGTGTGTGAGAATGTGTGTGTATGTGTGTGTGTGAACTTGTGTAACAATGTGTGTGCATGAGAATGTGTATGAGTGTGTGAGTAAATGTGAAAGAATGTGTGTATGTATGAATTTGTATGAGAGTGTGACTGTTGTGTTTGTGACTGTGTGTGTATATGTGTGAGTATGAATTTGTGTGACAGTGTGAGTGGGCATGTGTATGTGTGTAAGTATATGTGTAAGAATGTGTGTATGTGAGTGTGTGTGTGTGCATGTTCACAGCTTAAAACAATACCACCCATTCCAGGAAAACAGACAAAGAGAAAGGGAGCAAAGGTTCTAATTCATTTGTAAATAAATGCAAGAATAATTGTCAAAATTGTAGTTGAACTAGTGATTTTGAGTTATTTCCAAGTATGTTTCCAGAGACAGTTTACCAGAAATTTCCTGCCATCTCTTCAACCATCTCTCAGTTTGGTGTGTTTGTCCTGTTCAAATATTATTTTTCAAAGGAAAATGTTGGGGTTTAGAGATCTTTGTTCCTCTCTATTTAGCAACACTGTCATCAGCATTGAAGGTGAGGTTAACACACAGGAGTGTGTCCTCCACTAGACTATAATATACGTAAGGATCAAGGTTCTGCAGTCTTTATTGGTGTCTCCTCAGGACACTGGTCCAAAACTAGTCACACAGGTGATCATAACTGTTTGAACAATTGAATTAAATTATTGCTCTTTGGCCAAGAATGAACTGTGACAGCAAGAATCCTGGCCAAGGTGCAGAACACTGGGCTCGACTCCTGCCACTCACCAGCTACTTAGCAACTTCCTTGACTTTCCCTGACCTCAATTTCCTTATTTGTAAAATCAAGAGTTTGAATTGAATGTGAAATGCAAGGCTCATTTTGCTCTCTGCTTCTCTGTGAGCTTGTCACCAAGAATACAGCCTCAGAAGGAACTCAGCCTGAGACCACCCTTTCTGAGTATTTCTTTTCATCAAAAGGGAAGTAAAGAAATGGGCAGTTCTTCAGGGTGTGTTTGGCCCTGGCTCTGTGTATCAGCTGAGGGCTTCACTGTTTCTCAGTGGCTTCTGATTTATGTGGAACCAAGACCAATTCAGGAGACCCACTGCCTTCTAAAGGCCCTGGAAAACTGCTCTCTGAAGACACTGTGTCTGAAAGCTGCACTTAAAGGGCATTTTGCCTTGGGAAGAACAAGCGATTGTTGAACTCCACGGGGCAGTGAAATTACTTCTTACACAGAGCAGGTTCTAGCAAATTGCAGTTCTTGGACAGTGGATTCCAGGGCACAAGGGCAGAGATTTATGGGCTTGCTTTCTTGAGCCTACTTGCTGACAAAGGAAAGAAAGGTAGAAAGAGGAGAATGAAGGGAAGAGGGTCATGTGTTGAATTCAGGAGCTCTGGTATTCCGCAGGGTCTGAGTGGCACTCAGAAGCCAAAGCAAGAAGTTTTGGGTGGGAAACTAGCATCATCTGTCACCAAAAGGTCTCTGTCCGTGCACCCTTGGAGACACCTGCTGCTGACCTGGGCTCCAGCTCTCCTGGCTGGACTCCCGTGGTGCACCTCTACACGTCCTAAATCTAAGAAGCAGGGGATATGATGGGGGGCATGGAGGTCTGTCTGCATTCCCAGGATGAGAATTTATAGCAAAAATGGGTGGCAGTCATTTCCTGTTGTTAGATCACTTACCATCATAGGACTGATGAGTGAGAGTTGGTAAGAAAGGCAGGCCAGAGTCATATTGTGTTCTAAGCAGAAGGCACCTGGGTCCCACCCTGGCTCCACCAGTGAGACCCTAGCAGCCCTGGTCAGGTCCTTCTCACCTCTGAGAGGAACTAAGACACCAGCCCCGGCAGCAGGGAGTCCAAGACCAGCAGCTTATAGCTCTGTGGTGCCTGGATGCCTCCCAGCAGCTCCTGGGGTGGGCAAGTTGAGGGCAAGACCTCACTGTGCACGTGGGGCAATGCCTTGGTGTGATCTGCCTCGACCCTCCTGGAAGCTGGTGGCATTAGCCCTGGAGCTCAGCTCTCTGGAGTCAAGATCTAGAAAAGTGACCAAAGCAAGCCGAGGGATAAGTAAGTCCCAGAGAAGGGGATGCAGTGGAGCTGAGGTCCCATGACTTAGCAGAGGGGCAGGGGCTCTTTCTAAGCCCCCATATCAACATTCTGAGCATTTGACCTCAAGTGGTAAACTGAGGTGGCATGCAAGGTAGACGTTGGCCTCAAAGAATCTTTGATGTGCTGACGAAATCTTACTTGGCAGGAGGGCGGCAGGAGGAGAGGAAGCGGTGCTCTGGTGGCTCAGTGTAATTATTTCCCAAGAGAAACAGAATGCTGTTTCCTTCAAACAGATCTGATGTCCTTGTGCCCTATAGCCTTCGCTGGAGATCAGTTGCAAAGAAAACTTTCCCAAGGTGATCTGCGCTTTCGGCTCTCAAATGGTCCTGCAGAAGGCCTTTCATGAGTCTATCCACGTCCTTCTCTGCTCAGTCCAGTAGTTTTAGAAGTAGTTTTTTGCTTTCAAAAGTGGCCCTTTTGAGGAGTTCCTCAGCAGACATTTCAGCATCAAGCTGTACACGTTTATAAAATGTCACTTCAAGCCATCAAACTGCTTCTGAGGCCGAAAGAAGGCAGGGTTATCTCTATCTTGGAGTTTTGCTCATTGTCTGGGGGTGAGGGGGGGTGGGTGCTCGATGAAAGGTCAGGGCAAGGTCAGGATGAAAGGTCAGGGCAAGGTCAGGCGTGCTGAGACATGTCCCGGCAGAGGGCGCTGCAGACACGCCCCGGAGACGGGCCGGCAACCAAGCTGACCACCAAGCCGACCAATCAGAAGCCGACACAAAGCCCTCGCCGTCCAATCAGGAGCTGACACGGAGCCCTTGGACACCAATCACCGCTGAGCCCGCGTTTTCTTCCTTATATGGGAGCCCCAGCCGGGCTATAAAACACTTCCCCACCCTCTCAGACTCCACAGACTCCCCTGCAGACTCCCTTTACCCCGCAGACTCCCTTTGCTTTGCAGACCCCCCTCGCTCCCTTGCTTACCCGCCCCCGGGAGTTCTGCCCGAGAGCGACTGCCCAATAAAAGGCCCTGATCAATGGTCCATAGGGGTGGCTCCTTCTTCCCGTGGCGTTTCTTACACTCATCCCAAAGGTGGATCAGACATGTGGAAACAGGGAGCCACTCTCATTGGTTCACAAGTCCATTACTTCATGTGCACAGAACCAGCCCCATGTCTGGGCCAAGTTCTGGTCTACAGAAGAATCAAGACGCTTGCAAAATGAAGGGAGAGGAAGACACGAGTAACAGTTACAAGAGATGAACTCTACGAGGAAGGTCAGCAGAACAGGTCCGGGACCCCAGAGGAGAGGCGACTAGAAAGGGTCCAGGTGGAGCCTGCAAGGATAAACACAGCTCTTTGAGGTTCTTCAACGTTAAAAGATGGTGACCCAGCTGGAGTGTGTCAAAACTGAAAGCTTGATTTCTAATATTTTCCAGAGTCCTTGATGGGAATACTCCCAATGAATAAAGCAAATTTCGAGTCACCTGTGTGGCATCACTGAACTCAGAGTTGGGAATTCACACCTGGTAGGTAGCACCCTGTTATGTCCACCTGCAAATGCAAGGGACACAAATACCTTCAAGATGCTCAAGAATAGGAGAATAATTAGGAGGTGATGAATGTAAGTATTTATTCTCTTTGTTTTTATTATAGTTCATTTAATTATAAATGCTTATAATCTAATTTGTACAAGTGACTGTGTTTAATAACCAGCTGCCAAAATTGCTGAAAATATAACAATCAGCTCTCCAGAACACCCCCAGGTTATCCCTTCATAAACCTGAATCCAAGCTGCCATCTTGTCTCTGGGGGATGTTATACTGTCTTCCTAACCAGGCCTCCTGCCTCCATGTAGCCACAGTAATCTTTCTAAAATGCAGTGCGGTCATGTCACCCCTGATTAAAACTCTCTGCTACTTCTCTATGGTTTTTGGTTCCCTCTGTGATGTGGACCTCCTGCTTCTTCGCTGGGGTCCCCATCATCGCTACCTCCAACCTGCCACGCACACAGCACGCACCTCCCAGACTCCCCTGTTCCCCGATCCCTGCTGCTGGGAACACCGCCTTCGCCCCTACAGTCTTTCGATATTTACTTGGACATGACTTCCTTCGAGAGACCTTCCATGGCCCACCAGACCCAGAGGGGCCCCTGGCCTTGTGCTCCCACAGGTCCTGGGCCTGAACTTGAGCAGCATGTGTGCGCTGGGTGGTAGGTCGTTGTTTACAGCAGGGCTGAGGGCAGGAGGTCTGGAGCAGACTGGCTGTGATTCCTGGCTTTGCTGCTCCCCAGCTCTGTGTCCACAGAGCAGCCACTGCACCTCCAGAGCCTCTTTCTCTCCTATATATTCAGGCAATTCCAGGCTCTACCTTGGAAGGTTATTATGAACCTTGAGCGATTTTGCATGCATCCACTGTGTGCTTCAAACAGCCCCCAAACCACAGCAAGTGCCCCCAAGCAGTAACTCAGACTGGTCCAGGTTCCTATAGTCACCCCTTTGACAGGTCATCATGGGAACTGGGTGGTTTCTGTTCCTGCTGAGAATATAGCACTGAGTTGGGACTTAGCAGCTACTCAGTGACTACAGAAAGGAACAATCCAAAGAATGAATCAGGAAGGGAAGAAAGGGCTCCGTGTTCCCTACAGAGAGCACACCAGGTCCAGAGGCCACGGGTGTGGTGCACATGCAGCGGGTAGGACAGAAACATTGTTGCCAGTGGACAGACCCAAGAGGACTTAGGCAGGGCCACCGGGCAGGGTCTGCTTTCTGAGGCGTCACTTCTCTTCCACCGCCTCACATCTTGAGCTGCTACCAAACAACAGACACTTATTTTCTCGCAGGTGTGGAGGGCAGAAGTCCAAGACCACAGTCTGGACAGGGAGATTTTCAGAGGGGGCTCTCTTCCGAGCCCCTCACTGTGTCCTCACGTGACCCTGCCTGGGTGCATGTACACACGGAGAGCTCCGGTGTCTCTGCCTCTTCTAATAAGGACACTAACCCTATTTGTTCAGGGTCCCATCCTATGACCTCGCTTCACCTTAACTATTTACTCGCAGGCCCCTTTCCCAAATATAGTCATACTGGGGGGTTAGAGCTTTGATATATGAATTTGAGGGGGATGCAAACATTAAGTTTATAGCTCCACCTTCCTTGCCACCCCAGGCACCCCATTCCTCCATCCCCACTCTCATCCCCACCCTCCCCACTCCTCATCCCCACTGTACACACAGGACGGATGCTGCTGTCCCAGGTGCCATCCTCTGTGTGGGGAGGTGAAGGGGCAGAAGCGCTTCATCAGCTCTCCCAGCAGGACTGCTGCTCCCCACACTGCAGCTGATGGTGCCTACCTGCATCCACTGCATCAGGAGCCTGAGAATTCAGGTTTTATTAACTGGGGACTTTGTTAGCCATGAACTGCTGAGAGATGGGAAATTGTGATTTGACCATTCAGGTACCCAGCCTTTCGGCTAAAATCCCCTCTTGGGGGCCTGCCTATGCCTCTGCATGTTCAGAATTTTCCAGCCAATTCCATTCTGTCGAGCAATTATTTACAAATTAGATTTCCAGGGAATACATAGTCAGAGAATGCTAGCGTTACACATATACATAACAACAAATTACTTTTTTTCAATAAAAGACAAACCATTCTCCAAATAACCAGTGTCATCAGGAAGCATAGGGACCTACCACCCTGTCCACCCACAGCTGGGAGCATTTATCATTCTTTCTCTCCCTGATGGGAGCCTGGAATGTCTACAGAGCAAGTCACAGTGAGCCATGATCGATGACCTCCCCTCTTAAGCTATAATTTAACAATAGTCTTTTCCAATTATTTTCTTGATTAAAAATACCCGAGAATGTGGTAAAAATAGGAAGCATTTATTTACAGTTTCAGGAGAGCTACGGGCTTCCCAGGTGGAGCTGGTGGTAAGAGTCAATGCAAGAGACGGAAAAGACTCGGATTTGATCCCTGGGTCGGGAAGATCCCTTGGAGGAGGACATGACAACCCACTCCAGTATTCTTGCCTAGAGAGTCACATGGACCTTGGAGCCTGGCAGGCTACAGTCCATAGAGTTGCAGAGAGTTAAGCAGGCTAAGGTGACTTGGCCTGCAGGCACAAGAGCTATGATGACTGCTTGCTCTGAAGTGTCCATTCTTCGCAGGAATTTGTTAGGTCTTAGGAGCTAGCTTTAAGCTATCATCAAATATCTAGTTACCCACCTGCCCCGTAATGGAACTTCAGTATTACTTATGTCCATCCGAAAGGACAAGGTCTGTCTGCAGCTAGGCATGGCCCTCTGAGCTCCCATCAAAAATGTGCAAGATGAAATGTGTGTAGGTGGGGCCAGTGAGAGCTTCCAGAAAGGCTTTTTCATAAAAGCAAAAAGGAAGGGAGCGGCTGTCCTTCTTCCTCTTCTCTGCTCTCCGGAACATGAATGTAATATCTCCAACACATACACAGATATTAATATCTGGGCCATGAGGTCACCTTGAGACTGAAGCAAACCATGCACTGGGCTGGTGGAGCAAGAAGACAGAGGAGCCTGGTCCCTGATGAGTACAGCGTGGCCACCCTAGCCCTTAGCTGCCAGCACCGACTCCTTTAGAAAGACAGAACCAGCCCTTATCTCATTCGAGCCCCTAAGAATCTGGGTGTTCAGTCATAGGCAGTCAAACCCACCCCTAACCAGAGCCATGCTCTGCATACCTCCTCTATGCAGTCAGAGACACCTGGACATCAGAAACCCACAGTTCATCTAAATGTAGCACCTTGTTATTCTATTATCGATTCATTCAAGAGCTACTTGTCGAGGTTCTGTCCCCTAAGGCTCCCAGTGCAGTTTAGGGTGTAAACTCAGACTTGACTTTATTCCAGTATAAAGCAACAGGTCCCAAACAGAATGAGTGTTACCTGTTAGAAACTTGTCAACGTCAGAGTATCCGAACTGGACACTACTTGGTCTTTTCTTCCTTTTGAAGGGCTCAGGATAGAAACTTGGAAAAAATGTGACAGAGAAAGGTGTGTGTGTGTGTATATGTGTGTATTAGAGGAAGGAAGAGAGAGAAACAGGAGAAAAGTGTGAGACTACAAAGAAATACAACTGAATTCACGTCTACGATCAAAAGCACCATGGTTCTTACTAACATTAACAGTTAAGTGCTAACTCATCTGCACTTAAGGGCTGTTAAAACTCTAACCACCATAGCAAAAAATTTAGTATAACAGCTCAACTCCATATAATTTTATTATTTTCAATAAAACGAAATGTTAAGTGTATAACTAGAAGTGATTGAGTTTTTATGTTTATGTAAGACTTTTCACATAATTAGACTCACCAATATATAAACTTCCATTTTCAACACAGCTTCAAGTTTGGGTATAAAAAGAGTAATCACCATAATCTTAAGACATATCTATACAATTCTAGGAAACACCCAAAACACTATGAATGCCCCAGTTTAAAAAAAATGTCACTTTCATATTCCTTTGATGATGCCTATTACTGATCTCACATATTTCAGCAAGCATCATACAAAATAATATTGCAATAGCAAGTATAAGACCCTCTAACACACGAGCGTAGGTCAGAGTCAGTAATCAACTTGACCACACACTTACCCTGAAATTCCACAGTATTTTTCAAGAGCGTGTTAATGGCCTCTGCCTGCAAGAGTGTGAGGCACATGCTCTTTTTTCCAAAAATCAAAATGACAATAATTAAACCAGGCAGCTGCTGCCCCCAGTAATATGACAACCTCTCCCTGCTCCCTGGAACTTGCTGGAATCCCTCTGCTTGAGCTCATCTCATTCGAATTCGCTGTGCTCTTCCTGTGCCCCAGCAATCTGGGTGAGTTTCCATCTTTCAGCTGAATTATTCAGATGTTTTCCCACAACGGCACTAGCAGTGCTCGTATAACTAGTTTCTAAATCAACAGTGAATTACATTATTGACAATCTGAGAGGATTAATTAAGAAATCTGTCAGGAATGACGCTATGAGAGCTGGCTCCTTTTCAAGTCAGATCCTCAGTCTTTGAGATAGAATCATACCTGATGTGACTGCAGAAGTGGAAGGGTGGGCTATGACACCAGATCTGGGGGTGGCGACAGCTCCCCTGGGCTGAAAGGCGGAGCGAGGGTCGGCAGGAGGCAGAACTGTGCCTGCGCACGCGCACACACCCATACACACCATTGCTAGCTGGCTTACATCAACTAACTGAAATGGGGCTGCGAAAAAATATGCTATACCAAGTAAAACACTCTTCAACGTGTATGTATTGTGGTTTATTCTGTGCACAGATTCTGGTATACAGAAACATCATTAATGAGTCGGATGCTAATTTGCCTTTTTGAATGCCTGATCCCAACATCTGGGGTCTCAAGGCCCCCAAAATAAGCCACCCAGGAAGCTTCCTTTGGCACCTTGCTATGAGAAAGCAACTTGTCTATCCCTATCTATTGTTTTTTCCTTTCCATATAGCCGTACAACCAAACCTCAGCATATAAAACACATAAATTAATAAATAATCAAAATATAACAGTATTTCACTGTCTGAATTAATGAATTAAGTTTGAGAAATCTTGAGAGTCTGCTATTAATAGATAAAGCAGCAATGTTCCTGCAAATTTGCAGTAGATACCATATAGGATGGGAAGCCCAAAGTCCTACATTCGAGGTGGAGATCAGTCCCCGACGAACTGGGTGGCCTGGAGCCTGTCTCATCTCCCTGAAGGCTTCGTGTTTTAACCTGGAATGATCCCTGCTCCGCAGGCTGCCGTGGGGTGAGATCCAAGTGGCGAAGTACACTGGAAGCTTTCTGAGCATGCCTGCTACCCAACACACAGCTGCAAAATCTCGCCTTGTATCACCTTCGAAACAGCCTTTCCAGAAGCACTGTCTCTGGTTTAAAGAACCCTGAGGCACCCAGAGCTAAGGAAGTATTCCCAAAGCACAGAGTTCTCAGAGGGTGTACACTCCAGCCACTGGACTCCCCGCTGAGGCCAGTACCCAGGGCAGGGAAGGTGGGTGGGAACTGAGTTCCTGTGGGTAAGTGAGAGTCTCAGAGGGGGCAGGGGTGGGGTGGGCTTGTGGGTCCTTGGCTGGGGGGCTAGAGGGTGGGAGGATGGGGAAGGAGGTGTTCCGGGAGCCTCTTCTGGGGAGGAAAGCGCAGGAAGCAGTGAGATGTGCAGATACAAGCGTCTAGGACCACTGAGAACCAGTGACCAGGGTCCATGCCAGAGAAGCCAGGCAGACGGTGAAAGACTGATGGGGACAGTAATACTGACCGTGAGAGCCATGGTCACAACAGCTGACACCTACTGAGGGTGAGCCACGGCTGGTCCTGCTGGAGGTCCTGGCCATGTATCGATTAATCTCATGCTTGCTTCACCATGTGACAGATGAAGAAATGGAGGCTCAGAGGGCTTTGTGACTTGGAACTGGTCGTGAAGTGGACTTGGAGAGTCTGAGGAATAAGTAAGGAGTGTTTCCCATTTCCAGAACCTTCCATGAAGCTCTCTCTGCCCACAGAGTAGCCTCAGAAGTACCCGAGGACCATCAGAGAGACAGTTGTCCCATTCGCTGTGAAGTTCACACAACCTGGGCTTTCAAGGCTGGAGCCCACTTTCCTGGGACTTTGCAAAGACAATTCCTACATCTTGTCTCTTCTTCCTCCAAACTTGGCAGATCCAGGAGCTTTAGGAGTTGGAGTTAGTTTTGTGACCTAGTGTTCTCCGACGTCCTCATGAGTCATGTGAGAACCTAAGACAAAAACGAATGAAGTTTGCTTGCACACAAACACACATACACACTCACACACACACACACACACAGAGAATAATGTGTGCTATGCCTGCATGGTTGGATTCCAGGAGTGATTATTATTTTTTTGTTAACTCTCCACATTTTCAAATGTCCTACAATGACCACTTATTATTTTTGTACTCAGAAATAAAATAATAATTTTTAAAAAATGATATGTAACTACAACAAGCTAATAGAAAGTCATGGTTTCTGAACCCCAGAGATGGCAAAGCTGTGAAGCACAACTTTAAAAGAACAACTTAAAAAGACTGGCTAGCTCTGTTGGTAGAGCATGAGATTCTTTAAAAGCACAGAATCAACAAGCCACAGCCTTGACACATCTTAATCGTTATACTTTGGGTAAATCACGTATAACCTTCCCAAATCTCATTCTGCCATTGACACAGAGGACTCAAAATGTTTTCTCAGTAATTTCACTGAATTTCTCAAAGGACCAACCAATTATGTAAAGCGCTTTGCACAAGGTAAGGGTACCCATATTGTCACTCCTCCTGCTGATCCTGTAATACTAGTATTAGTATTTGTACTCATATTCCTATTATTGATGTATTATTGAGGACACTCAGAACAAAATGTATTTAAATTTTTTCTTTATATGAAAATCTGAATAAAGATGGTATTCATTCTTTGAGGGCTGTTATATTGGGAATGAAAATAAAGTAAGCCCCATCTGCATGGCTGAATTTTATTGATACTTGTTGTTGTTCAGTCGCTCAGTCGAGTCCGGCTCTTTGAAACCCCCATAGACTGCCACACGCCAGGCTTCCCTGCCTTTCACCATCCCTGGAATTTGCTCAAATTCATGTCCACTGATACTCATTAACTTTTTGATAGAGATTCAATTGCTTAAAACCAATCAGTTAAATGAAAAGCTTACTCAGGGATCCGGAGAGAAAGGAAATAGTTTCCTCATACCATTCCTCCCAGTTTTAGGATGAAAAAATCTGCATCCTTTAGCCCAGATGGGAGGTCTTTATGCAGGAACAAAATCTGATGGTAAGGAGTCTCTTCCCCACGGCAGTTGTCCTTGGTCCTGATGCTCTCTTTGATATATCCAAGTGAAAAATAGCCACCCTTAGCAAGGGTAACCCTTTTCAGAAAAACTACAAATGTCCATTTCAAATAATGATGGTCTTATATATTATACATTATTTACACATAAACCTAAAGTATAAAATATTTTAACCCTACACTCAAAACATAGAACAAAACATATTATGCAGACTCTTTTTAATTTAGGACCAAAAAATGCCTTTCTAGTGATGGGATCTTCCCATTTCAGACATTTCTTAAAGACAAGAGACTTGTTATTAAGTACTATTGATGATACTAGCAGTGTTTGCATGGTTGTCAATTTCATTAATCTTTCAAATTAGGTATTCATAATGGGTTAATGAAAGCACAACACTTCATTACATTATTCAATGTAATTTATGGATATTCTGTTTAGTTGATCATGTTAGAGTCTCTTGTCTTAACATCTGTTAAGAAACATTATACTTTCCAAGATCATTAGGGATGTGTGAATATCAAACAGCAGGAATAACGATCCTCAATTGGCCCTGAACTCTGATCAGTGGACATTAGGCGGTTTCCACTTGTGAAGGACTAAGCCCCTTGAATGTTTGATACAAAACCTTGAAATTCACAAAGCTGACGGAGAGCTTGAGAATTGCCTTAATTTTTAAAAAGTGATCAATTGAATCATGGTTTAGGAAATGGCCACTCCCCCTGCTTCTTGAAATAGGGGATACTTTTTTACCCTACTGACTAGGGGACTGGCCAGCTACTCGTTCTGCCAATGAGATGTGAGCAAACAGGAGCAGAGGTTTTAAACATGCGTGCCTGGCTAGTTTGTTTGTTTGGGGTCTTTTTGTGCTCCTGTGATGCAGTGTGAGGGGAACATGGCCCAGATAGTCCCTCCCCTTTAGTGTGGACTCCTCAGAGCACGCCTGAACCTGACCGGAGCCTGGAACAAAGCCTGGCCAAGCTAGTAAGATCAACAGAACCTCAGTCAACCCATGGACCCACGTCTGCAGCCCATCAGTGTTTGCCACCAGCCACTGCGATTTTAAAGCTGTTTGTTACAGCATTATTAGGACAACAAAGGAATAACACAATGGCAAAACTGTTTAACGATTCTGTTTAACCGTTCATTGTTGCAACAGGATCACGTACCATTCTGAGGTTTGATCTCTGAACAGTACAAAATGTCTGGTTCATGAAATCTTGGCACTGATACCAGATCATTTTGGCTAAATAACTTAATCTCATGTGCACTTCAGTCTCTCATTCATTCATTTATTCAGTCAGGCATTCACACACTCATATAACATCTATTTTCAAAGTTCTTTCCATGTTCCAGACACTAAGCCGACTGCTGAAAACAAAATGAGGAATGAAATACATAAGATGTATTTAACTCAAGGGAATTACGTTCTGTAAAATGGGTAGAATCCCCACCACCACCTATCCACCAACTTCATGAGGCTGGATGAAAGAAATCAGATTATGGACATGAATGTGCATTGAAAGCCAAGAGCAAATATTAGGGAATGTTACTTAGAATTTCAGGATTTTCATTAGTTAAAAATCTTGACCGAATTTTTAAAGGTCCATGAATCTTACCTACAGCTTACCTTACCTTACAAAGAGTCGTACCTACAGCTTTGAAGCCGGTATCTTATCGAATATGTGTGTGCTAAGTCACTTCAGTCTTGTCCAACTCTTTGCAACCCCATGGACTATTGCAAAGCATGCCAGGCTTCCCTGTCCTCCACTGTCTCCCAGAGTTTGCTCAAACTCATGTATGTTGAGTCGATAAGGCCATCCAACCATCTCATCCTCTGTTGTCCCATTCTCCTCCTTCTAGCATCAGGGTCTTTTCAAATGAGTATTGGAGTTTCAGCTTCAGCATCAGTCCTTCCAATGAATATTCAGGACTAATTTCCTTTAGGATGGACCGGTTTGATCTCCTTGCAGTCCAAGGGACTCACAAGAGTTTTCTCCAGCCCCACAGTTTGAAAGCATCATATTTTCAGTTCTCAGTCTTCTTTATGGTCCAAGTCTCACATCCATACATGACTACTGGAAAAAACATAGCTCTGACTATACAGACCTTTGTCAGTGAAAGCAAACTAATTGAAACTTGTCTCTGCTCTTTTCTGCTAATACCACCCCTGATCTTTATAACTCTTTGAGGTATCTTATCGTATCCCCTCTTTCACAGGTGAGGAAATAGAAACTCAGAAATTCACTTACTCAAGGTTCTGTTTCCAGTAAAAAAAATCTAAACTAAAATCCAAATTCAGATCCATTTGCAAAATATTTCTCCTTTGCATCAAAGTTCACCATTTTTTAACTTAAAAAAAAAGCACACATTTTAACAAAGGAAGATCAGTAATTACAAGTAGGAGTTTTCTGGGGATAAACTCAGCTGATCCCACTGCCAAAATCCACAAATACTAAAAGAAAGTTGGGAAGTGGCAACTAGGAGTTTCATCTGCCTTTTTTTCAGCTCTGTCATGTTTCTTAAGCTGATAAAAACCTTGCACGCACATCCTTTAAAAAGCAAATCAAAAGGCCCTTTGTTAGATCTGAAAACAACCCAAGATTTTGTCATCCCCTCTCAGAGCCCTAAAAACCCCATCTACAGCTGCCTGGAGAGTATCTTTCGGTTATCTCAGTTTAGTAAGAAGCATAAATCTCAGTAAGCTACTGAAAGTGTGATTTAAACAAGCAAGCCCAGTGAAGACTTTTTTTCTTGAATAAAAAGGTAGCTTCGGTAAAGGACCAGAAGTTATCAGAGCCGCCAGTGAAAGCATGTTCCTTGAAGCTCCAAGAGGAGGTGGGCTGGAAGCCGTGCTATGAAGACCACGGCCAAACTCAGCCTGGATGTTAAACATGAAAGAGCATTGCAATCCTGACAACTGTCTGGATGCGTCCCTTGACAGCAGTCACCTCTGAGCAGTGGATGGTTGGACCCAAGCCACACTCTCCCCAAAGGAGCCCACAGTGAGAGCTACCAGCTCACTCAAGGTGCCCAACACATCTGCAGTGGCAAAAGAAGTCATTTTCCACATCAACTCAAAAAGGAAAAAGGGTAAGAACATGGTGCTTCCACGGCTCCACAACAGGACACCTGGTAGGGTGTAAATGGTGGGGCTCAGCCCCACCAGCCCCCGTGTGCATCAAACTCTCTCAAGACCCCTATCTCACACGTGCAGGGACCAGCCAACACACAGCATGTGTGACCTCAGAGGGGAGACCCCCCTGTGTGCTCTTGCATCAGGAAAGCTGTCTGCCCCCAGATCTCGTGCCTCACGGACCCAGGCCATCCCCTTCACGCCTTCAGACACAGCCCAGTTGCATTTGCTAGTTTCCTCTTCTTGTTCAGCCCATCAGGGAAGGCCTGCTGCCGTGGTGGCACCTGCCACAGCCTGGCTGTTCTGCGCACAGCCCCTGCCCTCACCTCCCTCCTGGTGGAACCCACTTGCTGGGGTGAACATCTGTCCTTCCCTCTTTTCACTTCTAAGGGCCACTCTAGAAGCTTCATGGTGAAAAGACACAGCAAGTTTTCCTGGGAGAAAGGGGAGAGTAAAATGTTGTTCAAACTCATATTGTGGAAAGAATATGGGCTCTGACATCAGACCAACCTGAGCATAACTTCCAGCCCAAGACCTCTGCTGTCTGGTGGCCCTGGAGCCTTGGGTCCTCCTGTACAAAGCCAGAGAGTTAAGGGAGAGAGTGTGGGCCATGCCTGGATGTGTGGAAAGTACTCAGTACCTGGTAACAAGTATTAAGTATTTTAAATGCTATCAGGTCACAGAGGGGAGGCTTGTTTCAAGCAGCTTAAAATGACAACCAGCACTCACCATGTGCTTTTCATGGGCCTGGCATTGACGCATTGACCTTATTTCATTTAACCTGCTCAACAATTCTCTGCTGTCAATGTTGCCGTTATCCCCATTTTCCAGAAGGTAATGCTACAGTCCTCCTTGGGGAAGTCTGCTAGGTGAACCCACCCCTGAGTCCAGGGAAGCCAAGCTCTTCCCTGGTGGTGGGGACAGAGGAGCTGGGAGGCAGGGGCTGGGGCATCCACGCTCGCAGGAGCCCCTGGGGGACTGAGTGAGGACCAGGGAGGTGCGAGGGGAAGGGCATGCGGAGGGGGGCCATGGGGGCAGCAGAGACAGCAGGACCGCTCTCCCTTGGCTGCCAGGGACCTGGCTCTGAGCCTCGCGGACTCCGAACTCCAAACCTGAAGCTGGTCCTCAGGGCCAGGAGGGGAGAAACTGCTTCACTCGACAATTTATAGGCTCAAAGCAGCACTTTAAATATGAAGAGCTTTCGTGCGTGAGCCCTCCTGCTTGCCCCGCTGTTGTTCTGCCGCTAAGTCATGTCCGACTCTTGCCCTGAGCACTTGCAAATGTTAAGGTCTATAGGTTCCAACTTCTCCAAGAGCTCATGCCTTGTGCTCAGTTGTGCCCAGTTCTTTGTGACTCTATGGACCATAGCCCACCAGGCTCCTCTGTCCTTGGGATTTCCAAGGCAAGAGTACTGGAGTGGATTGCCATTTCCTTCTCCAGGGGATCTTCATCACCCAGGGGCCCAACCCATCTCCTATGTCTCCTGAACTGCAGGCAAGGTCTTTACCCACTGAGCCATCAGGGAAGCCCTCCAAGAGCCTGGGCACTTCATCTTCCTCCACATCTATCCTAAAACACTCGCCTCGCTTTACTAATGGAAAGAATACCCTTCAGGAAGGCTGAGTTCCCAGAGGGACCCTAGTATTCATTCTATTGTTGCAAATATCTCTTCACTCATCTTGGCTTGAAGAAAGGACGGCTACTTCCTTTGGTACCATATAGAGGAGCACACAGCAGAGGAAAGAGAAAATGAATCCAACACCACCCACAGAGAGAAATGAGCACCATGATCGACAACAGTGGAATTTTTTTCATGCCCTGATAAACAGGAAAGGAGTTTGGGTTTCGATACACTGATTTCCTTGCTTAGCTTAGGTTGTGTATGGAAGAAAACGAAATAATTCTGGGCTCCGAAAGAAGGTGGAATATTTCTGCACTCAACACTGGGCCAGCCTGGCTCGGCCCCAGACACAAAGACTCCTCGTGTCCCTTTTTAAAAATAAATAAAAGAAAGTGGCTCAGTCCCGCTGGGGAGTGTCAACAACACGTTACAGTGGAGTGAGGGGGGTGGGTGGGTGAGTGGTGCGAAACATTTCGCAATCTCTAACAGCAGCCCCGTTGTGAAGCCAACAGCTGGAGGAAAACACAGGTGTGTGTTAACACAGCCTGGCTCTTCTCACCATCCTGCCTGCTGGCTCTGGGGGATGCTGGCCTGACCTCAGGGTCACAGCTGATCACAGAGTGAGGAGGCAGGCATAGGGAACAGCTGCACCCAAGCAACTGCCCCTGTAAGGGTCACAGCCCTGCAAACTCCCCCCACTCCCCCGCAAACTCCCCAGGTCTCCTACCCCAGCAGCTCCTGATCCACCCACAGGCCAGCTCCCGGGCCAGAACCGGGTCCAAAGCTCTGTCATGAGATTGCAGCTTGTCCCTGAAAGGCTAACGATCGAGAGTGGACACGGCTTCCTGGGGAGCTCTGGGAAGTCCCACGCCCAAGCCCTGGCCAAGCTCTGAGGCTCGGGTGCTCAGTGTCTCTGAGTCCCAGCCCTTAACGTGACTGAGAAAAATCTAGACAGTGGGTTTAAACATCTCTGAGAAGCAGCCAGAGAAGAATCACAGTGTTCCAATATCTTTCAGCAGGGGCCCGGGCACCTGGGCCTAAAGAACCTGGAGGAATTCAAAGATATGCAATTCTTCCGTGACCCTACAAAGGACGAGAGTGAAGGGATGTGCCCCACCCCACACCCTCAACTTGGTTACCTCCTCCCACCAAAGAGACCTTTGGGAGACCTTGCAGGAGTTTCATGGTTAAGGGGTGTAGAATTTTTTTCCAAGCAAACTTTAGTTTAGTCAAAGGGATTAAAAGGGTTGGTAGAAGGTACTAGCATCTTCATGATCATTTTTTTATGTGGAAGACTGTAATTCCATGAAATGATACAAATTTTTAAAAGATGAGACCCTGGCAGTCTTGAATATGTTGCTGTTGTTCATTCCCCCGGGCTTCTGATGAAGCCCCGGGTTCTTCCCTTTAATGCAAAATTTCTAGAGCCAGATGCGTCCACGGGTCCGCAGAGCTTCTGAAATCATGTGTGTTTTCTCTTTGCCTGGAAACAGAGCTGCCACAGCTCTCATCAGCAGCAAAAACAGGCTAAAAGCTACTGTGATGGGCCACCTCTCCAACACCCAGGGAATGAAGCACCTGTTTGTTGAAGGCGGACCGCCCCTCACCTGCCTTCTCCATGAGGACTGAACGCATCCCCACATCGCCATCTCCAACTCTCTCTCTGCCTTCCCTCCCCATCATCTCTAGGGCTCCTTTTTCTGAAAATAGATGCCTGGGCTGAACACAGGGCACAGAGGCTGGGGAGTAAGGAAAGTCCCTGTGTGCCCAGTGGTCGGAGGTGGCATCTCCTGGGCTGCCCTCCCTTTCGGGAGCCCCTTCTGGCCACCTGCACACCACCCCAGGCTTTCCCTGAGCCTCAGAGAGAAGGCAGCACCAGCCTCCCCCTTCATTAACTTCCATGTGGAAGAGGTGTTTCCTGAGCACCTGCTGCAGACCTGGGGTAACTTACTGGCTGCCCTGATCCACCCACACCGGCAGCCAAGGACTCAGATGTAGAATGATGAGCAGACCCAAGAGCTGGGCTTCCGTGCTGGCCCCATGGTAAAGAATCTGCCTGCCAAAGCAGGAGAGACAGGCTTGACCCTTGGTCCCAGAAGATCTCACATGCTGCAGGATCGCTAAGCCCAGGCACCACAACCCCGGAAGCCCGCATGCTCCAGAGCCCAGCCCCTGCAGCAGGAGAAGCCTGAGCGTCACAACTAGAGAGAAGGCCCGCTCCTCACAGCTAAAGAAAAAGCCCCTGCAGCGAGGAAGACCCAGCACAGGCAAAAAATGAGTAAAATTATCTCTAAAGAACCCAGGAGCTGCCAGTCGGATACATGAACTTGCACCCACGCTCCAGCTCGAGGTCAGTCCTGAAAAGCCCTTTGCGAGTTTCCTGCTCTCGCGTGGCTGCACCAGCTCCAGAGGGCGCTGGCCCTGGCTCTGGCCTCCTGCCACACGGGGCGGCCCTGGGAGCGCACACGGGAAGGCCCAGGCAGCGCCCTGAGCCATGGCCAGGTGTGGGCTTACGTGGATCCTCACGCTGCCACCTAACTAAATGCGAGCTGTGTGACCCTATCTCAGCGGCTTAACCTCTCTGACCTCGCTTTCCTCATGTGTAAAAACGAGGATTGTTCTGTATTCCTCCGAGGGTTGTTGTGAGGATTAAAGGGAATAATTAGGTAAGGCACATAACCCAGGTATTCAGCACCCAGGACAGTGTGATGGCACCTTGTTCTAGCACCCCGGCATCGGGATACAGAGTGGACAGGCGTTGCCATTCGGCTCCTGACCACAGGTCCCTGATCCAAACCAGTGAGTGCGGTGCACTGAAATAAACAGGGAGCAGGAATGGGCCTCACACTAGGTAACAATGCAAAGCTGGCTTGGTTGTGACAAGACAGTTATCGTATGGTGCCAGCAACAGCTAGGGCTCTTGGCCAGCAGACAGGTGGGCCGCCGTGTACTCTGAAATCAGGGGAGTCCATAAATGATGCATCGAAAGCAGAGAGAGCCGCAAGCCGAAGCCTCAGATCAAGAACATCTATGCAGACAGAAGGACTTCGCAGAGAAGGCAGCCCAGCCATGCAGGTGTCCCCACAGCCCAGGCCTGTGACAGTGCGCCCCATTCAGCTCTGCCCCAAGGCCACAGCTGTGGTTTGCACAGCAGAAGACATCCATGCTGCTGCTGCTGCTGCTGAGTGGCTTCAGTCGTGTCCGACTCTGTGACCCCATAGACGGCAGCCCACCAGGCTCCCCTGTCCCTGGGATTCTCTAGGCAAGAACACTGGAGTGGGTTGTCATTTCCTTCTCCAATGCATGAAAGTGAAAAGTGAAAGTGAAGTCGCTCAGTCGTGTCCGACTCTTCATGACCCCATGGACTGCAGCCTACCATGTTCCTCCGCCCATGGGATTTTCCAGGCAAGAGTACTGGAGTGGGGTGCCATCACCTTCTCTGGAAGACATTCATGGCAATCTTTAAATACACAATGTTTTACAGAGTAAAAATATCATGTGACCCCATCGTCAGTGCCCTTTGTTCTACTATTAAGGGGATGCAAGGTGACTCCCAGGTGGCTCAGTGATGAAGAATCCACCTGTCTGAAGACAGGCAGAAGACACCAGTCTGATCCCTAGCTTGGGAAGATCCCCTGGAGGAGGGCATAGCAACCCACTCCAGCATTCTTGCCTGGAGAATCCCATGGACAGAGGAGCCTGGGGGGCTACAGTCCATGGGGTCGAAAAGAGTTGGACATGACTTAGCAACTAAACCACCACCACCAGGGGATGTGAGAAAGGAAAGGGAAAATCCCACCTCCAGACCCTAAACCTCAGCCTCTCCTGGTGGTTAGGGCGGGTCCCCGGCGGCCAGCTGAGGCACCTGGGGTCCTGTCTCATCTCCCCAGGCTGGAGTTCCTCCAGAGTCGGTGATCAGCAGAGCCTGTGTGCAATCTGTTCAGAGGACACCGTGCGGGGAAGGGGGAGACCCGGGCCCAGCGTTCTTTCCCCGTGGACTTTTCCTCTTCTTGCCTTCAGCCAACTCCAGAACCTTCATCATTCCAGCAGTTTTGGTCTCATCAGTGAGGAGGGGATGCACCCAGCATATGGGAAGCAAAAAGATCTTGAAAATAACTCCTCTGGCCTCCCTCCACCTTCAGATCCCGTCTATGAGATGCTCCACGATGCTCTGTGATCCACGAGGTGAATCCTGATCCACTAAGAGATCCATAATCCTCTAGGTGGTTCACCATCCTCTAGGTGATCCATAAGAGACTAGGTGTTCAGTGACCCAGTGGATGATACATGAGCCACAGGCTGATCCTTCAAAGAGCTTTATAGTTATGCTCGTGGGCTTGGGGGTGTAGACAGAGGCATGAAATCTTGCTCCACCGCTGTACCAGCTGTGTGAAGCTGTGGAAGTCATTTAACCCTTCATGCCTCACTTTTCTTGCTGTAAAATGGGAGGAATAAATTCTGCTTGACAGGATTTCAACAAGGAGTGAATGAACTAATATCAGGAAAGTGCTTAAGCAAGGCTGGCATGGAGGAGGCATCATAAGATTTGTTATATTTTTGGTGCCAGTTTCAAAGTAAAAGGAAAGTCCAAGTCTCAAAGACATACATGCAAGCTCTTAATGCAAATTATTTTCATTACTGAGAGTGGGAAGGGGTATATAAAGTACTGTAATAAATGATACATTTATCAGATAAGAATTCTCCCTGGGAAAGGATACTGTAATAAAGGAAGGTAAAAACTGGTTCCAAGAACATATCTGTTCTGGTGCGCAGTCCTTTCACACAACTATTTTGGGTGAGGTGATGTCACTTATTGAATAAGGAAGCAAATATTATAAGCCCTGGAAGTTATTTGGAAAATCCAGGGTAAACCAACAGAAGATGAAATTTCCCATGGGCTAAACCAACAGGAAGTTTCAATCAGTCTTAAATTTCCTCATAAAATGATTGAAAATGCCCTTTGTTCCTATTCCCCTTTGCTACCAAGTTAAAAGAAAGAAAACTGGGTCATGCATTCAACATGAGAATGAAAGAGATCACAAAACAAGCCCAGGGTAAAAAGAGAAGTTTTCTGACAGCCGGCATGGCCTCTCCAACCCTAAGTGGTTTATAAAAGGAGCACAGTTCTGTCTAGGGTGGGCAATTATTTTGCAGGCCCAACCCGCGAAGACTTTGTTTCAAAAAGAAGCAGGCTGTAGAAAAGCAGTTTACCCAGCGAAGACCGCAGAACCCAAATGTGTTCAGAGCTCACGCTCTTCGTTCCAGGCAGAGGAGGGTTGGAGATGGTTATCTTTGGAAGTGTGGTCAGTGGTCAGCGTCGCAGGGCTGCACACCCATGGGCGTGCTATTCAAGGCTCTGCTAACCCATGAAAGAGCCCCACAAGTAGAAAAGCAGAAACAGCAGTTACTCTCACGGGTGTCACTCAGTTGCCACCTTAACTGCCATGCCCGCTGGCGAGAAAGACAGAGGCGCCGTCAGTCTGCTTTGTGAGCTGAACACCAACCTGCAAAGTAAATCGGTAAGATCAGCCATCCCTCTCCTAACAGACAGACGACTGTCTGCAGCAACTGGCGTCAACCTCCTGGACAGGTTGCTCTGTCTCCAAAATGCAGTTGATTTTTTTTTGTTTATTTTTAATTGATTTATGATTGCTTGACAATACTGGTTTGATTTCTGTCGTACATCAGCAGGAATGAACCATGGGTGTACATGTGTCCCATCCCTTTTGAATCTCCTTCTCACATCCCGCCCAGTCCCGCCCCTCCAGGTTATCACAGAACCCTCTCACGGAAAGAGCCAGGCTCTTTCACGTGTGTCACGTTCGTTTCCGGAAATTCCCCCATTCCTTTTTCCAGGCTCTTTGATGGTCTGGTGGCCCTCCCTCCACCCTGACTTCTCAGAGACAGCATTCTACCTTCACTTATTATTTCAGTGATTTTTTTTCTTTTCACAAAATTTTTATCAAGTGTGGACCCAAGGTTCATGCTCAGTGTTCTAAAATCAGAAGCTGCATATTGCAAACTTCAGAAACGTAATGAAGTAGTAGATTAAATTCCTGACAAAAGTGTGTTCTTGATCAGAGGAGACCTTCTCTGGGGGCCAAAGTCAAGTCACTGCCAAATCCTCCGTGTGTCTTGGTGCATGGAGACAGTCTACACATGTGTGTCAAATTGCCTACTTAGAACATGTATTACATATATGATACACAAGCACATAAATATGTAGATTGTCTTTGATTTAAATTTATCTTTTCCAAATTACATTAGAGCCCATACTAAAGGAAAATGAGCATTATCATTCCTAATCTTGTAGACCAATGAGAAGATATTAAGTGCTATGCACAGCTTTCTTTTTCCTTTAGTTGTTTTATTTGTGCTTACTATTATCAGAGGCCATATAATGAACTTTTTAATATGGCAGGCCCATTTTTAACATGGTGATGACCACAGCTGAAGCTGGCTGGTTCAGACCTTCTTGATAAATTAGAGCAAATGTATGGCTTCAGGGCAGGTGAGGGAGAGTCATTTAAAAAGAGAATGAAAAAAGGCCCTCACGCAATCCTAAAATATGAAGGGGTTGGGGACTGATCATTCCATCAAAACTTCTAGGATGCAAGTTTTCCTGAAGAACATCCCTCCAGGACCACAGTAAGTTTCCACAGAATGGCCAGATCCACACACTTTCAGATGAATCCTTGGGTACCAGATGCTGCCAGGTCAGAAAGGGAGATGGAGCAGAGACGATGGAGGAGGCTAGAGTGACTCTGACACCAGAGAAGAGAGAGGAGGTAGGACAAAAGAGCACATTGTTGTCATGATGTAAATAAGCCACAATTGTGGATATAAGTAATTCACAATTGTGGATGAATGTGAAGCAACACTAACCAGGAAGAATAGGAAGAAAGAGGAAATTGAGACTCCCAGATAAGCATTTGATAAGCATTTCGTGAATGCTTTCCCTAGAAAGGGGGAAAAAAAAACCACGAGCCTTTAAAAATAAAAAAGAGGCTCAGATAAAAAAATTTTTTTTAAACATCAAAAAACACCCAACGGCCTCCATCTCTTAACACTGTTATTCAGGCCCCTCGCTGCTATCAGCCTTTTTATTTCAATGTCATCTGTCATCATTCTCTTTTCTTTCTCTTTGATTCAGAGATTAGCCGAGCATATTAATACATATGTTTCCCACTTCCTGCCCACACACTTTTATCTGAACTTCTTCAAGGCCTCACAGTGAGACAAGGGCAACTTCTTTAAAAACCAATGTGATTTTCCTAGCCAGCTGTCTGGTCGTCATTTCCTGTTGTCATTTATGGAAGGCACAGATGTCTTCCTTCAGTCCACAGAGGTGGATTGAGCTTTGGGAGAGATGCCGAGGATCCAGATTTGGACAAGGCAGCAAAGGATTTGACTTTCAAGGAGCTTGTGTTCTAGTTGAAAGAGACACATGTTAAAGAAGCAAACAAACACGCAGTTATTGTAGAGCTTTTTAGTAAGTGCCCCCAACTGGATAACACAGGTCATGGTGTGGACTAGAATCATATCAGATGAGACTGTTAGAACCAAAAAGATGAGAAGGAATTGGCTGTGAAATAATTTAGGGGAAGGATATTCTAGAAGGAATTAAAAATACAAAACCTTTGGCTGTCAAGAACAAGCTTGACACATTCAGAAAAAGAAGGGTACGACAATAACAAAAATGAAAAGGGGAGAAAAATGAAGGTAGAAGCCAGATTGTGTAGGGGTTTCTAGGTCATAGCAAGAAAACTGAAATTTACACTAGGGGCAATGGACGATCATGGGAATATGTTAAGCAAATAGTGACGCACAATGTCAGCATACCCCACTCTGGGGAAGAGTGATCGCTCATCCATCACGACATTCACCATCAACCTGTCACCTAAGCCTTTGGCATCTTTAGGATGTGTGGTCATCCTATCCAAGGATATCGACTTCTCCCTTTTAATTCTACATTGGTTCTTTCAGGAATGTTTTATAGTTTTAATCATAAAAAGTTTTGCACATTTGCATTGAAACTATTTATTGTAACGGTGTCTTCCCTTTCATTATATCTTTTAACAGGATATTGCTTGAGGGGTGCTTGTGTATATGTCTATATAAAATGCCTGTTATTTTCTGTATGTGTTTCATCTATATTACTAAATTATCTTATGATTTTTAAAACTGAAATATTGTTGTTGTTGTTGTTCAGTCACTAAGTCATGTCCAACTCTTTGCAACCCCATGGACTGTAGCACACCAGGCTTCCCTGTCCTTCACCATTTCCCAGAGTTTTCTCAAACTCATATCCATTGAGTCAGTGATGCCATCCAACCATCTCATTCTCTGTCATCCCCTTCTCCTCCTGCCCTCAATCTTTCCCAGCATCAGGGTCTTTTCCAATGAGTCGGCTCTTCACATCAGGTGGCCAAAGTACTAAAGCTTCAGCATCAGTCCTTCCAATGAATATTCAGGGTTGATTTCCTTTAGGATTAACTGGTTTGATCTCCTTGCTGTTCAGAGTGTTCTCCAGCACCAAAATTCAAAAGCATCAATCCTTCAGTGCTCAGCCTTTTTTATGGTCCAGTTGTCACAACCGTACGTGACTACTGGAAAACCATAGCTTTGACTATACTGACCTTTGTAGGCAAAGTGATGTCTCTGTTTTTTAATACTCCATCTAAGGGCTGGAAGAAGCGCAAGCTGGGATCAAGATTGCCGGGAGAAATATCAATAATCTCAGATATGCAGATGACACCACCCTTATGGCAGAAAGTGAAGAGGAACTAAAAAGCCTCTTGAGGAAAGTGAAAGAGGAGAGTGAAAAAGTTAGCTTGAAGCTCAACATTCAGAAAACTAAGATCATGGCATCTGGTCCCATCACTTCATGGGAAATAGATGGGGAAACAGTGGAAACAATGTCAGACTTTATTTTGGGGGGCTCCAAAATCACTGCAGATGGTGAGTGAAGCCATGAAATTAAAAGACACTTACTCCTTGGAAGGAAAGTCATGACCAACCTAGACAGCATAATAAAAAGCAGAGACATTACTTTGCCAACAAAGGTCCGTCTAGTTAAGGCTATGGTTTTTCCAGTGGTCATGTATGGATGTGAGAGTTGGACTGTGAAGAAAGCTGAGTGCCAAAGAATTGATGCTTTTGAACTGTGGTGTTGGAGAAGACTCTTGAGAGTCCTTGGACTCCAAGGAGATCCAATCAGTCCATCCTAAAGGAGATCAGTCCTGGGTGTTCTTTGGAAGGACTGATGCTGAAGCTGAAACTCCAATACTTTGGCTACCTCATGCAAAGAGTTGACTCATTGGAAAAGACTCAGATGCTGGGAGGGATTGGGGGCAAGAGGAGAAGGAGATGACAGAGGATGAGATGCCTGGATGTCATCACCGACTCGATGGACGTGAGTCTGAGTGAACTCCGGGAGTTGGTGATGGACAGGGAGGCCTGGCGTGCTGCAATTCATGGGGACACAAAGAGTTGGACAAGACTGAGTGACTGAACTGAACTGAACTGAAGTTTGTCATAGCTTTTCTTCCAAGGAGCAAGCATAATTATTAATAATTTACAATATTGTGTTAGCTCAGGTGATTTTGTTATTTGTATCAAAGTGATTTGGTCATACATATATTTATATGTATATGTCTATATCCTTTTTTCAATTCTTTTTCATTGTAGTTTATTACAGGATATTGAGGAAGAAAAGAAATACACAACCCGGTGCCAAACTCTGCCACAAATGGCATTATTGCTACGCAGGTTACCTGGAGATGAAGAACGGTCTGTTAGGATGCCATTCAGAAATTCCATTTTTAATAGACTCCTGATTCTGTCCCCAAGAAAATAGCTCTGGGCTCATACTTGACTTGACATATATTAAAAATCAGTTTGGAAGCAAACTGTTTTTAAAGTACCTTTGATTTTAATTAGCATTTTAATTTTAAGAAAGGACAAGAGAACTGAATAAGAAGATTTTTTTCATTTGAGTGTTGAAATCTGTACCATAATGTTACATTAAAATCATTCCTGGTGTGTTAATTAATAATTATCTTAGGAATATTGCAAATATGAAAGGCCACAGTGACTCACCAGCTTCATTTGAGCTCACTCTATTTTAAAATTCTATTAATTCTTGTTACCAGTGACAAGATCCATTTAATTCCTTAAATGCGTCCTTTTACTGCACATAGGGCCTTTCATCTAAGTGAATTTATTGGCTGTGACAGACCCTAAAATTCGTTTTTATATTTTGTCAAATATTTTGCCTATCCTTAATTTGGTCCATGCCTAGATTACAGATAACTCTGACTCTCCTCTCCATGTCTGCACTCGTGGATGCGAGGAACTGAGGCTGGAAAGAGCAGGAGCAGGGGCAGCAGGGAGAGAGTCAAGTCAGGGTGCTCGGTGAGCTTTCAGTTGTGACCCAAGCTGGAAACAGACTTCTGTGCACAGAAGTGGCCTCTGCTCTTTACACTTAGAAGACAGTAGTGGGATGGGCAGGATAAAATCACCTGACATGTTAAAAAGGTAAATTTGGAGACTTCCCAGGTGGCCCAGTGGTTAAGACTTTGCTTTCTGATACAGGGGGCACAGGTTGAATCCCTGGTTGGAGAACTAAGATCCCACATGTCTCTCAGCCAAAAAAACCCAAATGTAAAACAGAAGCAATGTTGTAACAAATTCAATAAAGACTTTAAAAATGACCCACATCAAAAAAAAAAAAAAAACTTTGAAAAAATAAACTTGTCACTATTTGTATCACTGCTGCTGCTAAGTCGCTTCAGTCGTGTCCGTCTCTGTGCAACCCCGTAGACGGCAGCCCACCAGGCTCCCTCATCCCTGGGATTCTCCAGGCAAGAACACTGGAGTGGGCTGCCATTTCCTTCTCCAATGCATGAAAGTGAAAAGTGAAAGTGAAGTCGCTCAGTCGTGTCCGACTCTTCGCGACCCCATGGACTGCAGCCCACCAGGCTCCTCTGTCCATGGGATTTTCCAGGCAAGAGTACTGGAGTGGGGCTAGGAGACACTAAAAAAGCTTGCGTGAGGCTAAAGAAAATGTTCTCCCATCTGATCTTAAAGTATTAAAATATTTACAGTATTATTTTCAACAAGACATGCCACAAATCGTAAGTGGTAAGACCAGCATTCACATTTGTACTTAATCTGCTGGAAGACGAGGCGTTTTCTGCAGTCAAAGGAATAAAACTTCAGAGAAGTGAAACATCAGAAGAAAAGCCAAGGCAGGCATCAAGCAGTTGGCCCAACTCACAAAAGTCTCATCCGCTGAATTTCCATCTTCTCATTTCATATCTTTTCTGTTTGCTAAAACGATGATACAAGTAGGGGCAGCTCCTAGTGATTGGAGAACACGTTCTGCTTCTGGGGCTTTGCTTTATGCCCACTCCTCACCTCTTGTCACCCGTGGTATTACGGCGATTTTCATGTAACCCATGACGGAAACTGAGGCTCAAAAAGATGAAGGCCATTACCTCAGGTACATGGGATTCTCACCCAGGTCTACCCTTCCCCCCTGTAACCTGTTGCCTGCTGGACCAAGGTTGTTGATGTCACCAAGGAAATGCTGACCCATTAAGGAAAAGCGTAGAGAGCACTGCATGGTTCCTAGGACCCAGAGCAGGCGCAAAGCCCAGGACCGCAGTGTTGAAGGTGGTTACAGGAAGGACACACACCTGGTGTGGCCTGTGCCTGCTTTAACAAGTAGGGGACAGTGAAATTGACTCCAGCCCAAAGTTGTCAGAAAAAAAATGCAGGACCCCCAGTTCAGCTTGAATTTCAGATAAATAACAGTTTTCTTTGGATGAGTATGCCATATGGAATACTTGAGATGGCTCTATACTAATAGCTTGGATTTCCCAGGCAGGTCAGTGGTAAAGAACCTACCTGCCAATGCAAGAGATGCAGATTCAATCCCTGAGTCAAGAAGATTCCCTGGAGAAGGACATGACATCCCACTCTAGTATTCTTACCTGGGAAATCCCATGGTCAGAGGAGCCTGGTGGGCTATAGTCTATGGGGTCACAAAGAATTGGATACTACTGAAGCAACCAAGCACACACATACTAATAGATATTACTGTTCCTACAAAATTCCTATTGTTTTGTTTGCTGAACATGGCAACCAGTTTCAAGACTATCCTTGGAGAAAACTGGAAGCTTCTGCCTCAGCCCCTTGTTGCACTGAGCAGCCATATAACAAGGCTGAACTGCTCTGTTGGACAGACCACATGGAGGACATGGTAAGTAGGATCGCTGAGCCCAGCCAGGCAGCCCACCCTACCAAGGTCCCCAGTATGTGAGAGAAGCCATGTGGAATGGTCCAGACTGGACCAGCCCCCAGTGAACACCACTGAGCCATCCCAGTCTACACAAAGGGAACAGAGAGTGATCAGCCTGAAATTGTGACCCACAAGATCATAAATGATAAAAAGATGGATAATGTCTTAACCACTGGGTGGTGGGGTGGCTCACCAGGCAGCAACAGATAACCACACAGAAATGAGAAAGAAAAAAGGGAGAAAATCGAAGTCGAAGCTAAGGCCCATAGTCCCAGAGGAGCAATGAAAATCTCAAACATCTCTGAGTTACAGGAATCTATGCAACTGTTTATTCCGCATCAATTTTTAAATTAAATTGTTTACCTTACTGTAGCTCGACCTTTGCTTGAGCTTATTGAGTGAGAGTTTTGGCATACCAATATCTTTTTTAAATTATGCCCTGAAACATAAAACTAATTCTAAGGCGTGTTTTTCAGCCTTCACCTCTATAGGTCTTCCTTCCTACTGCATAGTGCTTTTAAAAAAATAAATTAGAATGGCTTGTTTATGAGCCATCAGCAGCTGTTGATTCATTTGCTAATTAATGATTCAGACAAAATCAGCATGTAATACCCAGTGATAACCAGTTTATAATTATGAGTTCTTTCCTTGTCATAAACCTTACAAATTACAGACAATTTTAGAATTTTTACTCATCGCTGGTTACTGAATAGACTCTTTGAATGATTCTGGTCGTTATTTTATCAATTACATGCAAGCAAGAAACCTGGATCTCTCTTTTCTTCCTTATTCATTATCTCCCAGGACCAGCCACCACTTGTAGAACCTGCCCCATAAACAGCCTTCAAATTTATGCAGCACATCATGACAATCTTAGTTTAGGACCAAGATATCTTGAAAGTCCCTTGGACTGCAAGGAGATCAAACTAGTCAATCCTAAAGTAAATCAACCCTGACTATTCATTGGAAGGACTGATCCTGAAGCTGAAGCTCCAATACTCTGGCCACCTGATGGAAAAGACCCTGATGCTGGGAAAGATTTAAGGTAAAGGGAGAAGGAGGCAGCAAAGGATGAGATGGTTAGATAGCATCTCTGACTCAATGGACAAAAGTTTGAGCAAACTCTGGGAGACGGTGAAGAACAGGGGAGCTTGGCACGCTTCGGCAAGTGGGGTCGCAAAGAGTCAGATGTGACTTAGCGACTGAACAACATTAATCTGTCTTCTGGTTGTCTTTTTACCATCCTTATACTCTGCAGTTGTTTAAATAATGGCCCCCCAGATTCAAATCCCTGGACCGGGGAGTATGCGCCTTATGTGATAAAAGGCAGCTATAATAAAGTGATGGATTTGGGATGGGAAGGTTACCCAAGATAACCTGGGTGAGCCACTGTAATCACAAGGGTTCATGTAATAGGCGGAGATAGAATTACAGCCAGAGGGAAAGTGATGTGATGATGGAGTCGGAGACTAGAGAGACGCGCCTTGAAGATGGAGAAAGGAGCCCTGAGATGAGGAACGCAGGCAGCCTCAGAGGCTGGAACTGCTGAGAAAGGGACTCTCCCCAGAAGCCCCTCCCGAAGGAACACAGCTGCGCTGACACTTTGATTCAGGGCATCTGACCTCCAGACTGTAGCAGAACAAGTGCTGGTTTAAGCTACCAATTTATTGGTAATTTGTAACAACAGCAATAGGAATCCAATACATGCCCTCAATTATTTCCTGCCTCAACAGAGCCTCTTTAGGTCATAAATTTGCTCAAGTCACTCCCTAGCATAAAAACTTTCTATAAAAGCTTCCACTGGAGATTCAAAAAGTTCCTAAAAGAAGCCTGCAGGCACTGTTCCAACCCACCCTCGGCCCTGGGGGCCTTGCCCTTCTCCTCCCCTCCCCGCTAAACTAGCAGATAAGCCTGGACTCTTCTTCCTGTTCCTCAAGCCGTCTGCATCCTTCCAGCCTTCAGGCCTGGGACAGAGATCAGAGCGTGTCTCCACGGCTATCCTTTCCCTCCCTAGTCACACAGAGCACTTACATTTGGACACTCCCCTACAATTAGCTCCTAGCAGCAGGTTGACCCCTCCAGGCCGTCCCCGTACCATCCTACCTGCTCTGGCTCGGCTCTCATCTGACAGCTGATGCATAAGACCCTGAGCCCCCCCCCAGGGGCTGTGGGGCAACATCATCCATGTGTCCCTGCAGAGCAGGGCCCCCCCACCCACCCACAATTTGGGTGTGAAGTGAGAGAGAGAGACGCATGACTTGTGTTAAGTGGCTGAGATTTGGGGGTTGTTTGTCACAATTGTCCAGACCATTCTCACTCCAGGTATTTCCACAGCAGCCTCCCCGGGGTCTCAGGCCCATCCTGAGGGTCCTACATAAAGGAACCCCTCCACCCACGTGCGCCTCTCGTCTTTCTTCACAATAGTCGCTGCTGTCCCCAATATTGTTTTGTCTTTTTCTTTACTTGTTCACCCTTGTGTCCTCAATGCATCTGATAGAAAGTAAGCCTTCAGTACATACTGGTTGGATGGGTGGATGGGCAGGTGGGTAAGTGAGTGGGTGAGTGGATGGATGGTGGAAGGAAGGGGAGGGCCCACGGGATCGACAAATGCAGGAATTTTGAAAAACTAGGAAGAAGAGGCTAACATAGCTAGAGAGATGTGTAGAGATAAGCACAAATAAGTTATGCATGCTTTATATGTTATTCTAAAAATTCTGATCTTTATTTCATGGGAATTAGGAAGCCACTGAGGTTTTTGAGATCAGAATTTTACTTTGGCGGCACTGTTAACAGTATTTGGGGTAAAAAGATTGGAGGTAAGTTGACCAATTTGGAAACCACTTGTAATAATAGTAAAAATGATAATATAATAAGTAACAAACAACTAAAATAATAAATAATAATTTTAAATAGTAATAAAGAATAAGTACCATATACTGACACACATATACGGAATCTGAAGAGATGGCACCGATGAATTTATTTTCGGGGCAGCAGTGGAGAAACAGACATAGGGAACAGACCTATGGACACGGTGGGAGGGGAGGGAGAAGGGGAGATGTATGGAGAGAGGAATATAGAAACTTACAATACCATGTGTATAATAGATAGCCAAGGGGAATTTGCTGTATGGCTCCAGGAACTCAAACAGCGGCTCTGCGGCACACTGAAGGATGGGGTGGGGAGGGAGATGGGAGGGAAGAGGCCTGGGAGGGAGGGGACATGGGTGTACCTATGGCTGATTCTTATTGATGTATGACAGAAAACCACAAAATTCTGTAAAGTAATTAACCTTCCATTAAAAAATTGAACAACAACAAAAAAAGAATATGAGGTGGATGAAAATGGAGCCTATTATACAGAGAGAAATAAGTTGGAAAGCAAAACACCAATACAGTATATTAACTCATATATATGGAATTTACAATGATGGTAACAACGACCCTATATGCAGGACAGCAAAAAGAGACACAGTTGTAAAGAACAGACTTTTGGACTCTAGGAAAAGGCGAGGGTGGGATGATTTGAGAGGCTAGCATTGAAACATGTATATTACCATGTGTGAAGTAGACCACCAGTCCAAGTTCAAAGCATGAATCAGGGCGCCCAAAGCTGGTGCACTGGGACGACCCAGAGGGATGGGATAGGGAGGGAGGCGGGAGGAGGGTTCAGGATGGGGGACACACAGACACCCATGGCTGAATCATGTCAGTGTGTGGCAAAACCACCACAATATTGTAAAGTAATTAATCTCCAATTTAAAAAAATAAGTTAATTTTTAAAAAAGAATATGCATTATTAACATTTATTGTGTCATAAGTCTATAACAAGCACAGCACTAATAATGCAGTTGCATTGGAGTTCCCCTAATCTTCACAACAACCATAGGGGTGAAGAGGTATTAATATATCTGGCTTCCCTAATAGCTCAGTTGATAAAGAATCCACCTGCGATGTGGGAGACCCTGGTTCGATTTTTAGTGTTTAACCTCTTCTCACACAAAATCTCCTGTATCAGCAAAGTAAGTCCAGAAAGAGAAAAACAAATGCCAGATATTGACACATATGTGGAATCTAAGAGAAAATGGTATAAAGGATCTTTTGTGCAGAGCAGAAACGGAGACACAGACAAATGAATGGATGGATGCCGAGGAGGCAAGGGGTGGGGTGGGAGGAACTGGCAGATTGGGGTTGACTCATAAACACCAATGACTTTTGTGGTTTAGTCGCTAAGTCGTGTCTAATTCTTTTGGGACATCATAGACTATAGCTAGCCGTACTCCTCTCTGTCCATGGGATTCTCCAGGCAAGAATACTGGAAGTGGGTTGCCATTTCCCGCACTGGGGGATCTCCCCCCACCCAGGGATCAAACCCACTTCTCCTGCTTTGTCAGGCAATTCTTTAGAGATGAGCCACCAAGGAAGGACCGAACACCACTGATTCTCTGCATAAAATAGACAACTGATGGGAACGTACTGCATAGCGCAGGGAACTTTACTTAATGCTCTAGGATAAACTGAATGGGAAGAAAGTCCAAAAGGGGAGGGGGTATATGTATCTGTATGGCTGATTCACTTTGCTGTACAATAGAAACTAACAAAACATTGTAAAGCAAATCTACCCCCCCCCAAAAAAATTTTTAATTCCCTGGATTCTTTTTGCTGTTCTTGTTTTTGTTAGAAACCAAGCTTTGTAGTATTTTTTCTCCAAGTGGCACACCCATGACCTCAGTGTCCTCACACACATGCCTGGGCATTTCTGCCATTTCACCCAGCAACTCATGGGAAACAAAGGGAGGCCAAGAGAGAACTGCAGAGAAATAGGCAGAGGCTCACAAGTAGTAAAGATGATGAGCATGTTTCTTAAGAAGTCTGAACAAGGACTAGGCTTACTCACAAAGAAAGTGAAGTCATTCAGTCGTGTCTGACTCTTGCGACCCCATGGACTGTAGCCTGCCATGCTCCTCTGTCCATGGGATTCTCCAGCCAAGAATACTGGAGTGGGTTGCCATTTCCTTCTCCAGGGGATCTTCCCAACCCAGGGATCGAACCTGGGTCTCCTGCATTGCAGGCAGATGCTTTATCCTCTGAGCCACCAGGGAAGCCCCAGGCTTACTCCCAGGCAATGTTAATTTCCCTGGATATGCTTCACCTTGGTCGCCCCGGTTCTGATCTTGGTGGTATGTACTCAATTGCTCTGTAGTGTTCAACACTTTATGATCCCATGGACTGGAGCCCACCAGGCTCCTCTGTCCCTGGAATTCTCTAGGCGAGAGTACTGTGGAGTGGGCTGCCATTTCCTCCTCCAGGGAATCTTCCCAACCCAGGGGATTGAACCTGTGTGCCCTGCATTGGCAAGTGAATTCTTTACCACTGAGCCACCTGGGCAGCCCTTGGTGGTGGGTACTGACAAATACTGACCAAAGCTTGGCGCTCCAGACTCAGGGTGAGATCAACAGAAGGTCTCTAGTCCCAGGCTCATGGAGCTCTGTCTGCTTTAGGTCATCTGTTGATTTGATCACAGGCCCTTTTTCATTCCAAACTGAGCGTCTAGGCTTGTATGCCCCCGTGCTTCGATCTGGGGCCAGCACTGTGATAATGGTAATTTTTCCCTGTGGTATGCATGAGCGTTCCCATGGGAACATAATTTAGCTGGACATATTAAATCATGTCATCAGCAGTCATGAGCCCAGTGAATTATTGATCAATGGCTGTGAAGAATTACACTTGGAAGCAGAGACTCATTTACAGTCAACTTTATTGTGGAAAGTCTCCATCTGACAGAGCCCTGCCCGAGAATGATCTTTTCAGCGCTTTGTGTCTTAGGCTCTTCAGGACCTGTATGATGTCTTTGAAAGGACCATGCAACCCTCAAGTAAATACAAGTTCTATGGTGCTTTTCATTTCAGGAGCTTGTCTTGTATTTAGGAGCTGGAATATACAGAAGGACTTTCCAGTCTGTGTATTACCTAAGCCTACCGCCTCCACTCCACCCAAAATGACAGCACCGCCCCCTCCCCCAGATTCCTCAGCATCTGCTGAGTGATGCTAGGCGGCACCAGCCCAGGCACTGGCTCTTCAGCTTCTTTTCCTGGTTTGCGTGTTCTTCCCAAATACATCCACACGTTTGATCCCTGGCTTCTTACCCCTCTCCTCATACAGTCAGGGAAGGATGATAATTGAGCCTGTGGATGAGGATGGTGGATGGCATTGGTGGGGCGCATGGAGGTATCTGACCCCAACTTCTAGCACTCTCTTAGAGGGTGGGAACATGTAACGTGTTTTGTTTTCTCCCTGCAGGTCTTAGTTTCACAAGAAAGGCTAGCCGTATCAATCTTAACTACAAATGAAACTAACACGTGTCCATAGATGGACTGGTTAACAGCTTCAGTAAAAGTGTGGTTTGGGAGAGGCGACTGCACACTCTCAGAGAACTGAGGTTTGGCTTCAGATTTTATGGTAATTCTCATCTTTACTGCAACCATAAGCAAGTCTCAGTATAAATCCTGTGTATTTAGTTGGGCTGAGGGATATGCAAATATTTTTTGATGAATGTAATGCAATCCTGTATTTGGAAGACAGGTCGTGGGCATGTGATTAGAAGTGGTGGCCAAGACCAAGACCCTCCCTTCTTTGTATGAAGCGGCTGTTACTTAGAGAAACTGTGGAGTTTGGGAAAATTTACGGGAAGGAGCAGAAAGAACAGGATCCCACATCGTCAGTTACATCAAGTAAACCGAGGTCAAGGACTGAGTGACACGTGCTGCTGTCAGAATACATCGCTGTGATCACTGAGCTGACAGTGTATGTATTAATGAGATTGACATAGGAAGTTCTTGTCGTAAAATTTGGGAGGATTTTCATAAAATGATCAAGACAGATGCAATTTCTGTTAGGGCCCCACCTCCCTATACATGGCTAGAAAGCATCTGATTCCGATTATCCTGACATCTCGGAGTGGGCTTTGCTTGAAGCAGTTTTTATGGCTTGCAGACTCCAAGAAGCTTGAATGTCCAATTTGTAGATGAACCCACAGTTGGTCATATATGCTCCCTAGCTCTGCACCCTCCTTTTCTGAGGTAGACAGAAGCTAGGGAAGGACCAGTGTTTTTTTCTTTTGGTGATTTCAATCCCAATTCTTCACTTAAACCTCTTATTGTAAATTATAAATGCAACACAACTATATAACACAGACACACAGGTGCAACTCGCGTGAGGCGGGGCACCCTGTGCCTGCCCTGTTGGAGCTGGTGGCCAATTACATTCATAACCCTCATCACTGGTGTTTCTCCAGCCCATTCAGGGAAGGACCAGTGTGACAGAAAGAAATACCTTTCTGCCCAGCATCACCTTGGAGAAGCAGAACCCAATCTGAGTCTGAGCCGCTGATGGAACGATATTAGTAATAATGACAATAACAGCACGCGTTGTTGTTGTGCGCTTACTGCGTGCCAGGCAAGCTTTCAAACACTGCGTGCTTTCACTTAACCTTTCAACAGTCACAGGATGCAGATACAAATGAAGAAACTGAGGCACATGGCTGGATAGGGGGCTGTAGCAGGGTAAAATGTTGAGACAGGAAAAATTAGAGATGAAGACTTGATGTGTCCCTTTTAACTTCTTGTCCAAACGTCCAAATTGGCTTCCCTGGTGGCTCAGACAGCAAAGTGTCTGGCTGCAGTGAGGGAGACCCAGGTTCAATCCCTGGGTCGGGAAGATCCCCTGGAGAAGGAATGGCAACCCACTCCAGTACACTTGCCTGGAAAATTCCATGGACGGAGGAGCTTCGTAGGCTACAGTCAATGGGTCGTAAAGAGTCGGACACTGAGCAACTTCACCTCTTCTTCCAAATTTCTGCTGACGAGCCCTTGTTTTTCTGCTGACGAGCATGAAATGAAGGTCATTATGCTTAGACTTACAGCATGAGTTTCTCAAGTGTTCACGAACACAGGGTTCAGTTTCAATCCAAGGATCTGATAAGACTTATAAACGCCACCCAACAACACAGAACACATGGCGATACAAAACAAACAAGGCACATTTGCAACAGCCAAAAATTGCTTTACATAGTAAAGTGTGACTTTAATGAGCTATAAGTGTTATACTTGCATGATTTACAGTGGACACTCCCCAATAGTGACGTTCCTACAGCTGGCACCCTGGCAAAAACTTTCAAGTCTCATCTTCATCAGAGAAAGGATTTTCTTTTCTGTAAATGGCCTCTAAATGAGAAGAGGAGTTTGTATTGGTTATTTGACCCTGAAAAGATAGTATTGATCTACAAAATGAATTTCAGAAGGGAGAGAGGCAGGAAGTGAGAGGGAAAATAGAAGATTTTTAAGTGACTTATACACGGTGAAACCAGAAGGGTGTCCCAGCTACAGAGAGAGGAGAGCTGCGTCCAGGGCTATCGCATCTCATGCTGGTTGCACTGCCCACTTACTCAGCCTTACCGAACCCCAAGCCCCTTGTATCTTACTTACCTGCCGAGGCAAAGCCTGTAACAGTGGAAACAAACAGGGAGGTGATAGTTAGGAAAAACATCGTTGGAACAGATACAGACTGTGTGTTATCTACAGGTCATCGGACAAAGGCCAAGGAAACCGCAGCTGCCTCGCACAAAGAGTTAGAGGCGGTCCCAGCCCGGCTGTGATGAGAACAGAGTGACAAAGTGAGGTGCAAAATAGAACGGAAATGGCACCCCAGGTGCTCCTGGGCAGGAAGAGAAAATTCGTCCACGTCCAGATGCATCGCCGTGGGCTTTCCTAGCTGTTTGGTTCAACACAGTGGAAGCCTGAAGTCAAATTCCAACCAGCTTAATGCTGCAGAAGATCCCCCCCGTTTCAAGGAAGCCAGACTGGTGGTGGTCTGCAGGCTGGTTTCAGCCTTTTCAGTGACTTAATTTCACCTATTCTGCCCCACACCATGCATATTACATAGCCGACCTGAAAAAATCATGTTGATTCTGAAGAATAAATCAATTCCTGCAGATAAGATGCAGACCAATGAATGTTACAGAATGCCTGAAAGGGCCTCAACCTGGCCCCCCTCCATTCCCCACCAGCCATGTGACCTTCAACCTCCCACTGAAGCCCCTGGGCCTTGTTTCCACATTAAGAAATGGATTTTTTTTTTTTAACATCTGCTCCATCTGTGTCAGGTTTGGTTTGTCTGCTGCAGTTGTAAGAATCAAATAAATTCATGACGCAAGAGCATTCTGTGTACTGCACAGCCATCTGAAAAAGCCTGTCTCCCAGATAGAGTCTCCCCTTCAGGGCCCCTTCCCCGGTGGCTCAGACAGTAAAGCGTCTACCTGCAATGCAGGAGACCAGGGTTCCATCCCTGGGTCGGGAAGACCCCCTGGAGAAGGGAATGGCAACTCATTTCAGTATTCTGGCCTGGAAAATTCCATGGACACAGGAGCCTGGCAGACTACAGTTCATGTGGTCGCAAAGAATCGGACACAACTAAGCAACACTTCACACTTCAGGGATATTTGACTATTTGGGCCAATAGAATGGGTAGAAGCGTATTTTGCATGTTGAAAGGATATTCATTTTTAAGGGCCAGAGAATGGACTGTTTGGGTTGACAACATCATCATTAATGGAAATGGGAGCTGAAGGACCAATAGGATGAAGGTGGCAGAGATGAAAACAGGGTTGAAGAGAGAAACGTGACGTTTGGAAATATTGAAACTGAGAAGTGAACTGATTGAGATCTACAAAGGCATTAAAGCGCAAATAGAAAGGGAGATCATTAAAATCTATCACGGTTGATATCTGCCGCATGCTGGTGGGACACACGCATATTACACACAGCCAGTGGAGGTTGTTGCAAATCTATATGGGGGAATTTTTTAGAAATAAGTAGGATTCAATCCTTAACAAGATGGGCACTGAGAGGAAAGGGGACACTCCTGCAGAGGAGAAGGTTAATTGACCATTGGTCAAACCAGAAATAAAAAGGCAATGATCAGTTTCACAGGTAAGAGATGATACTGTTTGTTTAGAAATCATTGCTCTGCTCAGTTCAGAGGAGAGTTCAGCATCTCAAGGAAAGGATGTCATTGTCTGGCTCTCTCCCCCCTCCTCCTTTACCTGCAATGCCAGGTAAAGTGACATTGAGCAGACAGAAGCCAAGCTTTCCACTGAAAAGGTGCACTTTTGGAAGCAGACTGGCCTTGGGCATTCCCAAGAAGATCTACAGGTGAAGATCATCTTGTTGTTTATTGTTTATTTTTGTGGTTGTCTCTAAGCTGTGTCTGACTCTTTGCAACCCCATGGGCTGCAGCACACCAGGCTTCCCAGTCCTTCACTAGTTCTCAGAGTTTGTTCACATTCATGTCCATTGAGTCAGTGATGCTGTCTAACCATCTCATCCTCTGCTGCCCCTTCTCCTTTTGCCTTCACTCTTTCTCAGCATCAGGATCTTTTCCAGTGAGTTGACTCTTCACATCAGGTGGCCAAAGTATTTGAGCTTCAGCTTCAGCATCTATCCTTCCAACAAATATTCAGGGTTGATTTCCTTCAGGATTGACTGGTTTGATCTTGCAATCCAAAGGACTCTCTAGAGTGCTCCAGGATTGTCTATGTCTTGTTTGCTGGACCCAAGAAACTTGAGAAATTGAAAACTTGGGAAACTGAAAATAAACACTCCCTCTTTCAGCCTTCACTCACCAGGTTCAAACTTTGGGGCCCAGGAAACCTGCTCCCAAAAACACAGTAGATAGAGATCTTTTTTCCCTAACAAATGTTTAAGCAATTTGGGAGCAATCAAACAACATGTCCTTCCTACTAAGAGAATAAGAAAATTCTGCACTCTGTTTACTGGGGATGGGAGATCCACGTTATTGGGACCTGCCCAACGGGAGTCTCACATTGACAGGGTGTCTTGGGTCACACAGCACTCCGCTTCTCGGAGCCTCCAGGGACACGGCCACTTACTGGACAAGATGTTCATGTACCACAATTAGAATTAAGTGAGCATATGGCAGGAAAAATCTGCTCACAGGGAAAAAAAAAAAAAAAACGAAAACTAATATCACAGGGAAATGGTGCCATTTAGGCAGAGTCGTCTGCAAGTCTGTGGACATGGCGATGCCCAACCAGAGGATGAAGAGCTAGGGGCCACCCCGGGGAAGATGGCAAGTGCTGGGAGTTCAGACCACCCCTGGCTTCTGCCTGCAACCAAATATCCAGCTTTCCGTCCCTACTGATGTCGGTGTCTCCTGCAAGGATTACTCAAACAAGGTTCCTTGCTTGGAAGAATCAGTCCTTTTAACTAGGATTAAAAGATACTTCACAGAAGCAGAATTAGCATTTTTCACCTTGACTTATATTTAGTTACTTTGGCTTCAAAAAGAATTTCATTGACTGCTTCCCCAATACTACTCATGGGTCTTAGAACCAGGGAACACTGAGGCACCTCCCATAAGGAGGCAGGACAGTCATGCTAACAGCCTCACTCATCAAAGAAAGGCTTCTCAGCTTTGCAAAACATGCGCTTTCTTCCTCCAGTCACCTTGTAACTATCAAGCTGGCCAGAAAGGTGTCTCTAATCTCTGTTACTTGCCAGCTTTGGCTCCAGATGAGCTGTCCAAGGGAGCCCCAGACTGTGACATCTGGCTCTAGTGAAGGGAGTGAAGTGAAGTCACTCAGTCGTGTCTGACTCTTTGTGACCCCATGGACTGTAGCTTACCAAGCTCCTCTGTCCATGGGATTCTCCGGGCAAGAATACTGGAGTGGGTTGCCATTTCCTTCTCCAGGGGATCTTCCCGACCCAGGGATCGAACCCGAGTTTCCCGCATTGGAGGCAGACGCTTTAACCTCTGAGCCACCAGGTGAAGGGAAGCTAGTTATTAAATATGACACTCCTTTTGTCCAGTGTTCTCACAAATAAAATCCAATTTTGCTGTGCTGGTTCCTAATTCAAGTTCCTGACAACGATCTCACTTAGCTTCACTTCACTAACCACAAAGAATGTGGAACTCAACACAAACCAGTAACAGGACCTGGAAAATGCTTGTGGTGACTCTAATCCACCACACCTCCAGTCCGCGTGGCCCCCTGCAGCCCCTCTCTGAATCCTGGCCGGGCTGGAGTAGCCAATATTATGTGACACAGTCAGACAGGGTCAGGCCACCCCAGTGACCTCATGTTAACCTGATTCCCTTGCATGCAGAGGTCCTGGGGGTTAAGACTTCAGCACAGGGATGGGATGGGGGACAATTCCACCCATAACAGCATCTTATATTTCTTGATGTTCCCAGCTCTCAGTGTGTCGGTCTCCTTGGAAGTGAGAGGGGAGCCATTGAGGCCAGAGAGGGAGAGACAGGAGAGAAAGAAAAAGGGAAGAAAAGGATGCTACTGTGTATAGAAAGAGAAGGAGAAAGTTTAAGAAGAAGATGTGGGCAGGAGACCAAAGGCTATGGGGATAACTCTGGTGAAAGAGTGAAAAAAGCTACCCTATCGGAGCTCCCCACTGCTCCAAAAAGGTGACTCCCAGGACGGCCATCAGCTGGAGGAATAAGAAAGAAATAAGATCTCGAACAGTGTAGAGAAAACCTGTGGTCAATGTGGGCCGGGAGGGTGGGGAAGAAAGTTGTCGGCAGGACAGGAAAAGTGGTTGAAAGGCTGGAGCATCAGAAAGAGAAGAGAGGAAGCAGAGGAGAGATGCTTACACTGTGACTGAGCGATGCATCTTCCAGTAACCCTTACTACACGTCTCACTTAAATGCTGGCAGAGAAACAGACGGACTTTAATTCCACTGAAAGAAAGTGAAAGTGAAGTCGCTCAGTCATGTCCAACTCTTTGCAACCCCATGGACTATAGCCAGGCTCCTCCATCCATGGGATTTTCCAGGCAAGACTACTGGAGTGGGTTGCCATTTCCTTCTCCGGGAGATCTTCCCAGCTCAGGGACGGAACCCGGGTCTCCCGCATTGTGGACAGATGTTTTACTGTCTGAGCCACCGGGGAAGTCCATTGGCAGGTTGGTTAATTCTACTCCTCTGATGATTACTGGCCTAGAGAGCGGCTTGAAGAAGAAATAGACAACAGGAAATAGAGAGGGACTTAAGTGGACAAGCATCTAACTCAAAATTACAGAATTTTCTATGAGCACAAAATAGAAACCTATCTGTATAAACATGCATAATTTTAGGCATATAGATAATCACATCACAAATGCTTTGGGATAGAGGTTGGCTGTATTTAGTTGAAATTAATATCAAGAAATAGTCCTAAGCCACTTTGCCTAATGCATCATAAAGAATTCAAATATTCTAAAAGGTGATGAACAAGATGAGAAAAGCCAGCTTTACCTCTGCCTTTGATTCTATCACAGAAAACAATCAGTTACCGTCTAACAACTGCTACATAAATAGAAAAATATTTTATAAACATGACACCAAATAAACTTCTCCATGTCTAAATTTTCTTTCTAAAAATATGTAGGCTGTAAAAAAAATTGTTATGAAAATATTCCTACACAAAGATACAATGTATTATCACCTTGCAAAGGTCCTTAGATCACCATGAATGTTTCACCGTATGGATGCAGCTGTTTCTAAGTCAGGTCTGGAACATGTGTCGCGGTTTCTTTGTAAACAATATATTTCTAATGAAACCCTACAGTCCACTTAGGGAAACTAATTCTATACCCAGCAGTAGCGCATGTAGAGAGCATCTGAAAGTTTTTTACACTAAAATGAGAATAGACTTCTCCAGGTATCCCAGTGCTGGAGTAAAAGCACTTAAGAGAATTCAGCGTGTGGATAGAATATTCTTCCAGCTAGAAAAGGGCCAGGAGTCAAGGGAGGCAGGAAGCCAGGAGACAGTCAGTCGCTGTGCTTAGAAATTCCCGGCTTCTCATTATTAAAGTGCTGTCTGTTCACCTGCTCCATCCAAATCAGAGCGTCAAGCTTGAGCCTGGCGCTGTGAACCAGGATGTCTGGCACCGGGCAGCTGGACGGCTCTGAGCATCTTCTCTTGTCAGGGATGAATGAATCATCTCCAAAGATGTCAGCATCTGCCCAAACCCTTCTCCATTAAAATAAATGGCAGATGGTCGTGTTTTTATATTTAATCAGCTCCACCAAATGCAGCTTCATCTCTTATAAAACGAAACCATCTGCAACGTGTAGGTGTGCAGACCTCACTCAATGCCCGCTACTGCAGCTTTTCTCGGGGAGGTAAAGCCATCCATGCTAACGTTTGTTGACATGAAGCACAATAAGCCTAGAAATCCTTTAACATAAAGCCCCATGTTTTTCATAAATACTTGCATTTAATAATCCTAAATATTTATGGTTGGAGTGCCCTTCATAGGAGGTTTGCAAGGAAGGTTTATGTTTCCGGCCCAGAAGAGCTTGCAATCATGTCTGGGAAGCCTCTGGTTTTAAACTGTCTGAAATTGCTCTCATGACAAAAGCGGTCCTTTTCTTTGCCTGTAAATTGCCTCGATACACACTTTCATCTTGACTTTGACATGAGTTCTTTCAGAGTAGGTCAGTTGTGGCTGCCCGAGTAGTCACCTTGAGACATACATACACACACACACTCACACACACACATGACCACAACAACGTCAAAAAAATATGTGTAACACAATCACTGGCACATCACCACCTGGGTGGGGGTCTGACCAGGTATGAAAAATGGAATACTTATTTAGAAATCTTACCACCAACAGTAATCTTTACATTTTATTCCCTCCAGAATTGGAAATGAGGGTCAGCAAAACAGTGATCCAGAGAGCTAACTCTGCTCCCATGGTGAGAGCGTAATGGCTGGGGACCTGTGTTTCCAGAATGGAGGAGTCTGCAGGTGCAGGAGGCTCTGGGATTCAGGGTCTCAGGGAACAAAGAAGAAACGCAGTCAGTTTCTCCCCAGACACACTTACTATGGAATCAGGAGGTAAGATGTCATCCGACTTGAGGGTGTCTTTGGATTATTAGTTTAAACTTTGACCAGCGCCAGCCTCTCAAAGCCCAAACCCCTTAGCCTAGCACCCAGGGCTCTTCCATCCTGGCCCTGGCTGCTCCCCACCCTCCTCTGCTCCGTGGCTCCCCGTTCTTTAAAGAGCATCTCAAAGATGTTGGTTGAGCGGCTTTCCAGCTCCTCATAGTCACCCACTTCACAGGTTCCCTCTGCCCTTTATGTTTGCAAATGCAAGTCCCAATTACATATTTGCTGTTCTGTCTCCTCGAATCACTCCACATTCAGCTGTATTTTTCATATTCATCCCTTTCGAGGCTCCTCACATGAGCCCAGTGTAGAGTGAGGAGGTTACGATAGGTCTCTTGACTGAACGGAGGCACTGCAGGCTTCTGCTGGGTAGAAATACCAGATCTGAGGAAGAGTGGAAAGGCACTGGACTTACTTTCCTCCAAATTAACAGAAAGGAAAGTTAAATAAATAAGAAGGATGAAAGGAGCAGGAGGAGGAATGGGACGCTATGTGAAGGAGCATTCATTGGCAAAAAGTCAAACAAAACTAAGAATACGTTGTATTCCAGGATCTTCGGGAAAATGCACCAGTCGTCACTAAGCAGCTGCCCATGAGTTATACCTATGAGTTAATACCCACTAGGACATCCAGCAGGATCTCATATGTCATGTGCCCCAGGCAAGCCTGTTAATTGGCCCTGCCACCCACTCCTTCCCTACAAGCTCATCACCAGTACCAGGTCCCCTCTCCTTTCTCTTCCCTTAAGAAAAGGCCCTATCACCCCCAGCCACTTGGGCAGGAACTAAGGAGCAGCGAATCCTATAAATGGAGACCTCAGGACCTCTAATCCTTCCAGTCACCTCTTGCCCTGCTAATTGTGACAGCCCCCTGTAGGCACTCAACAAATCCCATCAGCTGACTGGTGGTTTCCTCCAATATAACCAGTGTTTCTGCTCTCTGTACATAAATGGCCTAAATAAAAGTATATGGAGATCTTTGGAAAGTTCCTACCTCTGATTCTCTTGGCAGATACATTTTTATCCTCTTTATCCTATGTGCATTAAAAATGGTAAGTCAGAAAGAGAAAAACAAATATGTATTGACATATATATGTGAGATATAGAAAAATGGTACAGATGAACCTATTTGCAAAGCAGAAATAGAGACACAGACATAGAGAACAAGCATATGAACACTGAGGGGGGAATGGGGGCGGGATGAATTGGGAGATTAGAACTGACATATAAACACTATTGATATTATGTAAAACAGGTAATAAGAACCTATTATAAACCGCAGAGAACTCTACTCAATGCTCTATGGTGACCTAAATGGGAAGGAAATCCAAATAAGAGGCAATAGGTGAAAATATATTGCTGATTCACTTTTCTGTGCAATAGAAACTAATGCAACATTGTAAAGCAATTATATTCCCATAAGAAAAAAAAAATCTAAGATATCTAATTCAAGGTCATAGGGTTGCTAACTTGAAATTTACCTAGTGTATCTTTTTAACCCCATGGACTGCAGCACTCCAGTCTTCCGTGTCCTTCACCATCTCTCACAGTTGGCTCAAACTCATGTCCATTGAGTCAGTGATGCCATCCAACCATCTCATCCTCGGTCATGCCCTCCTCCTCCTGTCTTCAATCTTTCCTGGCATCTGGGTCCTTTCCAGTGAATCAGCTGTTCACATCAGGTGGCCAAAATATTGGAGCTTCAGCTTCAGCATCAGTCCTTCCAATGAGTATTCAGATTTGATTTCTTTTAGGATTAACTTGTTTGATCTCCTTGCAGTCCAAGGGACGCTCAAGAGTTGTCTCCAGCAACACAGTTTGAAAGCATCAATTCTTCAACACTCAGCCTTGTTCATGGTCCAACTCTCACATCCATACATCACTGCTGGAAGAATCATAGCTTTGACTATATGGACCTTTATGAGACAAGTGATGTCTCAGTTTTTTAATATGCTGTATAGGTTTGTCATAGCTTTTCTTCCAGGGAGCAAGCACCTTTTAATTTCGTGACTGCTTCACTTTACCAGGCCTCACAGTGACAGAAAGACAACATCCCTCTCTGAGTCTCTTTAAAATGCTCCCAACTGACAATCCAGCTATTCTCTCAGACTTGCTTCTGGTTTGTACTAATTAACACATTTCTGTGCCTTTAATAAAGGACTGAAGTTGTGAGATCCTGCATTTATTGAAACAGGGCTTCATGTGTGGTGCAGTCTCTCTCTTTCTGAAATCTTCCCAACTGCTTTGCAAAAATCACAGCCAAGCCCAGGCACTCCACTCACCAGGAAGGTGAAGACGGAGTGAGTGATCTTCTGTGATTTTGATTCACAGGCTCCTTGGGCTCAAGCTCTGGGTTTAAAATGAAAGTGAAAGTTTCTCAGTTGTGTCCAACTCTTTACAACCCCATGGAGTTCTCCAGGCCAGAATGCTGGAGTGGGTAGCCTTTCCCTTCCCCAAGGGATCTTCCCAACCCAGGGCTCGAACCCAGATCTCCCACATTGCAGGCAGATTCTTTACCAACTGAGCCAACAGGGAAGCCCAAGAATACTAGAGTGGGTAGGCTAATCCTTCTCCAGTGGATCTTCCCGACCCAGGAATCGAACCAGAGTCTCCTGCATTGCAGGCAGATTCTTTACCAACTGAGCTAACAGGGAATCCCCCTGGATTAAGCACCAATGAACTCCTGTGACATGAATTCAGCCCCTTCCTGCCCCAAAACTCTATTCCCTTTACTCTTAAAATGGAGAGAACAGCAGTGTGTATTTTAGACCACGGATGCAAGGATTCTGTGAAATCTTGTATTCACAGCACCTAGCACAGGTCTTGGGGCATCACAGAACCTCGGGGTTGATTTCCTCCTCCTGTCTCAGCTGATTAGGAAAACAAGGTTTCACATGATCCAGGGGCCTACCTGCTGCCCGCAACTTACACAGAATTATCATATCTTCCCATACATAAATATACATAAGATGAGTGGTGTAACATTATTAGCATAATGGATATTCTAATTATGGCTCTAACATTAAAGCTGGCACCAAACATTAATCCCTGGGGAATACCAATTGCCAAGGACGTAGTTACCAACCCTTTTGGAGTGTGCTCTGAGGATTGAACTTGTGAAATCAAGGAGCCATCACACTTTCCAAAACACAGGAGGAAATCTGCTACAATAGAATACCAGCAACATACACACGACCGCTTTCCTAACACAGCATGGCCATACCATTTCTCTTCTCGTAGCATATTACTGCGGGCACAGAAGAAATGAGTGCTAGGAATTAAATCTGGACCATGGATGGAGGATTTACATGGGCTGGAGGCTGGCTTATGCATTTCCCCACGTTTCTCAAATAGTTCAATGAGGGTGTTTAGCACCACACTCCCGTTCTGTGCTTGGGGGTCTGAGGCGCAGCAAAGTTAAGTCATGGTTAGTTCATGCTCAGCCACTAAGTCATGTGTGACTTTTGTGACTCCATGGACTGTAGCCTGCCAGGCTCCTCTGTCCATGGGATTCTCCAGGTAAGAATACTGGAGCGGGTTGCCATTTCCTTCTCTAGGGGATCCTCCCAACCCAGGGATTGAAACCGAGTCTCCTAAACTGGAAAGCGGATTCTTTACCACTAAGCCATCAGTTCAGTTCAGTTCAGTTCAGTTCAGTTCAGTTCAGTCACTCAGACATGTCTGACTCTTTTTGACCCCATGGACTGCAGCACGCCAGGTTTCCCTGTCCAAAGCCAGTTCTCAGAGTTTACTCAAACTCATTTCCATTGAGTCAGTGATACCATCCAATCATCTCATCCTCTGTCACCCCCCTTCTCCTCTTGCCCTCAATCTCTCCCAGCATCAGGATCTTTTCCAACGAGCCAGTTCTTCACATCAGGTGGCCAAAGTATTGGAGTTTCAGCTTCAGCATCAGTCCTTCCAATGAGTATTCAGGACTGATTTCCTTTACGACTGATTTCTACACAGAAGAGCCATCAGGGAAGCCTCTAAACTATAACCAAAACAAGAGCTGCCACTTCTGAGTGTTTCCTCTGGGCTACATTTCCAGAACCATTTGCACAAGTTATCATCACTGTTTCTATGCCGGCATGCACAACAGCACTAGTACTCAGCAAATGTCCTACAAGAGAACAGCGGTGGAGCCGGAACCTCCTCCCAGGTCATTGCTCCCTCAGGGCAGACAGAAATGCCCAGAAACACTGCCCCATCGTCCAGGCTCCCACACATCCCTGTCAGGAAGCTGTGATTCAAAACCCCATTTGAGCAAACTCCGAGAGATAGATAGTGGAGGGCAGAGGAACCTGGTGTGCTCCAGTCCATGGGGTCACAAAGAGTCGGACATGACTTAGCAACTGAACAACAACAACCATCAACTACCACACATCAGCAACTTACACACTGTATTTCTGGAGTTCAGCAGTTAATCTAACACAATTTCTTATGGTTTCTTTAAAAAGAAAGGAAATACAAGAATAGCTGGCTGCAAAAATGAACCCACGAGTGCCCATTAAAGGATGTCTGTTAAGCCAGAGCAAAGTCTTTTCTGAAGGTTAAGAGGTCTGTCTTTAGCACACCCTGCCTCCAGAATTTGGTCAGTGACTCAGATGGGCATAAATATGGCCACAGTTTGTGCTTATAGGTGTAAGAATGGGCAGGAGAACGTGCAAAGCACCAGGAAGCTGGGCTGGATGGAAAACAGCCTTGACCTTGACTCCAGCTCTGCCGAGGACGTCCCCACCTGCACTGCCCTGTTTAAGTCCATGAGATAAAAAATGGAGGGTACAGTGTAAGAGCCAGACCGCAGCCGTGCAGGCAGGTGAGAGAGATCAGGGTGAGGGGAGTCACTCTGCCTCTAGAGGAAAGTCCCGGAAGTCAGTTCCCTGCAAATGTAGGCTGCCAGGAGCAGAGTTTCTCCTGCCCGTCCATCCAGGAGACAGCAGACCTCAGACAGTCTCTGATCCAGATGTGGCCCTGAGCTAGGAACAGTAGCTGGGAGATCTGCTCAGAAGATCCAAAGATCAGGGCCTCCCTAGTGACCTTCTGCCTGAAAGTCAGGCCCTTTGTTCTCAGAGGATCCAAGGCAAGGAGCAGGCAAGACCGAGGACACAGGACAGAGGCAGCGGCCAGCTCCTGGGGCCACAGGTATCCCCTAGGGTAAGGGGGAAGGTGACGGTGGTAGATAGATGGATGGGGTTTCGGTTGAACCATGCTGGCATAAGTGTGGGAAATGAACGGGAAGTAAGCAGAATTGAAGGCAGAGAGCTGATTAGGTAATTTGAATAAGAAATCCAAACAAGAAGCAAGTCAAGAGGTCTGAAATACGTGAAATGGGTTAGACATGGTGGCTGATTGGTTAGAGCACCAACCAATAGGGGAGGACAGAAAGGATAAGTCCCAGGTATTGACTTGGGAGACTGACTGATAATAAGAATTTGCTTCTGCTCAACCTGAAAAGCTAAGAGATAATTGTAGGAGTCTCCTTGTAAGACACTATTTTATGTATCTGATGATAACCTGAGGTAGGGGGTGTCCCAGGGCTTCCATGGTGGCTCAGCAGTAAAGCATTCACCAGCACTGCAGGAGCCACAGAAGACGTGGGTTCAGTCCCTGAGTTGGGAAGATCCCCTGGAGAAGGGAATGGCAACCCACTCCAGTATTCTTGCCTGGAGAATCCCATGGACAGAGGAGCCAGTCACAAAGCATCAGACATGACTGAAGCAACTCAGCACTCACGTGCACAGGGGATAGTCACACTTTGAGACATCTCTCTTTTAATTTCCGTATATCACATAGTATGTTCACTCAAAATACTTTCAGAAGAAAAAAAAAAGTGTAGTCAGGAGATGGAGAAGAGTGGTGTCTATGTGATCATAACCCCAAATAGGGCAGCTGTGCATGCTCACTAGGAGTAAGACCAGCTGCCTGCCGAGGGCTGGATCTCGACCACCTCAGACGGAGAACAGCCAGCCTGCAGGACCAGGCAGGGCCACGCTGCCCGCAAAACCCTACTTATGACCTGAGCCCCAGATATCAAGAGTCAGATCTTCCAGATGTCCATTGACAGGTGTATGGATAAAGAAACTGGTACAGGTATATAGTGGAATATTACTCAGCCATAAAAAGGAACAAATCTGATTCAGTTGAACTGAAATGGATGAACCTAGAGCCTGCCATACAGAGTGAAGAAAGTCAGAAAGAGAAAAACAAATACTGTATATTAACGTGTATGTGTGGAATCTAGAAAAATGGTACAGATGAACCTATTTGCAGGGCAGCAATGGAGATGCAGACATAGAGAAGAGACATGTGGACACAGTGTGGGAGAGAGAGGGTGAGATGAATTTAGAGAATAGCATGGAAACCTATACATTACCATACATAAAATAGATAGCCAGTGGGAACTTGCTGTATGACAGAGGGAGCTCAAACCAGGGCTCTCTGACAACCTAGAGGGGTGGGATGGAGTGGGAGGTGGGAGGGAGGCTCAAGAGGGAGGGGACATATGTATGCTTCTGTCTGATTCATGTTAATGTGTGACAGAAACCAACACACTATTGTAAAGCAACTATCCTCCAATTTAAAAAAATTCAGTTCAGTTCAGTCGGTCAGTCGTGTCCAACTCTTTGTGGCCTCATGGACTGCAGCACACCAGGCCTCCCTGCCCATCACCAACTCCGAGAGTTTACTCAAACACATGTCCATTGAGTCAGTGATGCCATCCAACCATCTCATCCTCTGTCACCCCCTTCTCCTCCCACCTTCAATCCTTCCCAGCATCAAGGTCTTTTCAAATGAGTCAGTTCTTCACATCAGGTGGCCAAAGTACTGGAGTTTCAGCTTCAGCATCAGTCCTTCCAATGAACACCTAGGACTGATCTCCTTTAGGATGGACTGGTTGGATCTCCTTGCAGTCCAAGGGACTCTCAAGAGTCTTCTCCAACACCACAGTGCAAAAGCATCAATTCTTTGGTGCTCAGCTTTCTTTATAGTCCAGCTCTCTCATACATAACAACTGGAAAAACCATAGCTTTGACTAAACGGGCATTTGTTGGCAAAGTAATGTCTCTGCCTTTTAATATGCTATCTAGGTTGGTCAAAATTTTTCTTCCAAGGAGTAAGCGTCTTTTAAAAGAACTTAAGTTAATTTTTTAAAAGTCAGATCCTAATGGTGAGGGTCAGGGGCTACGGTTGACACACTGTGCCCCAGGAGCCAGAGCACCCCTCAGGAAGGGGCCTATGAGCCATTCAAGCAGCACACGTTTCTGGAGTCTCCATTAAGCTTCATCTTCCCAAACTCAGAGCCTGGATTCTAACACTGAAAGGGCAAGCCCATCCCAACCATAGAGGTGGGGACATGGACCAAGCTTTCTCTCCCCTTCAGAACTTAAACATCCTCACTTGTCCCTGCCAAAGGCCAGAGCCCACTCCTGGCCTCAGGTATCCAGGGACAAGAAAGGTCCAGTAGCTTCAGCCTTAAATGAACACTGCACATAGTCAACAAAAAGAAAAAAGGGCTGTGGTCTGTTGTAAGCGGACCAGACTGAGCACCTGGGGAGTCACATGGGTCAGTGCTTCTCAGAGCCCGTGCTTGGGGCTCCTTTGGGGCCACAGGTGAGAGGGTTTCATACTCACAGAAGCCAGAGGCACTTTCCCCTCTAGGCTGTGTCCTTAGCTCTCCTCAAGTGTATCATCAATCCTCCATGGATTCCCTCAGTCTCTCATTTATTTAGGTATCATAATTGATCTAATGCACTTTGCTGACAGGTAGCATTTCTGACTCACGCCAGTTCCAGGAGCAAGCAAGGTGTCCAGGCTCAGACACGGCACCTTGCTTGGTGCAGAGGCAATCAGAGAAGATCAGAATTAAGCCTGGACATTTGCTGGAGTCTGACCTGAAAAGAGTCCAACTTTAAGCCAGATCCATAGGGATATAAGTACGGAGGTGGGTGGTGCTGGCCGGAAGTGAAGGCTCAGACGAAACTGGAGAGCATAGGGTCCCCCAGTGACATCTGGCCACACCAGGCTCTCCAGGCCTGAACTCCTAGCTCATTTCCATTGGTTGAGCTAATAAAGCCCTTCCCCGTCCTTTCTCTTACTCCAAGCCTGCTTTGATTAGGTGTCCTGTCACTGCCCGGGAAGAATCCTGACTAACAGGTCACCTTCGAGGCCCAGTTCACTGCCCCGTCTCCTCAAGGGGCTTCCCAGGTGGCGCTAGAGGTAAAGAATCTGCAGGCCAATGCAGGAGACACAAGAGACTCAGGTTCAATCCCCGGGTGGGGAAGGTTCCCTGGAGTAGGAAATGGCAACCCACTCCAGTTTTCTTACCTGGAAAATCCCATGGACAGAGGAGCCTGGCAGGTAACAGTCTGTAGGGTAGCAAAGAACTGCACACAGCTGAGCAACTGAGCACCCATCTCCACAAATCCTGTCACCTGGACAAGGTGATGAGCACTCACCAGCATCACTTGTGTGGGGAAGTGCAGACGCTGCTTTGCATTTTTCTCTAACCTCTCCTGGAATACATCCCAAGCACCCCAACCAGACAAGTGTCTGATTCCACGTTCCCCTGTGGCTCCCACAGCCTGACTTGGTGCCGAGTATTAAATGCTCAGTAAGTAGATCCTTCTGTGTTTACAGTCCAGCCTCACCTTAGATGCTCTGCCTTCTTTTCCAATAGAATCTTTCTGCCCAACAACCCCTATTCATCCCTGCCTTTGAAAGGCAATATTCCTCAAAACTCCCCTCTTTCTTTCACTGTATATTTTCTTGAGCACTTCCTATGTGCTGGGCATCAGCGTTGTGTTCAGGTGGCCCCGACAGCAGTGTGACAGGGCTCTTGCCTGGCTGGAGAGGGGGACAGTCCAGGTAACAGACACATGCTATGCATGTTAGAAAGATCAAAGCAATGATGAAAGTAGGCACCCCAAAAGGGAAGCCCCAACTCTGCAACTTTGGACCACCTGCCCCTTGGCTTCCCATGCAGAGCTCAAGGGTAAAGATGTGTGTACAGACAGGGATGTGTCAGAATTGTTTGTGTCAAGGAACAGATACTGAAATCCACCTCTCATGGCCTCCAAGGAAGCACTGCAATGTGAAATGTCTAAACGTACAAGAAAAGGGAAATATGCCCATCACATCATAAATAAATAAATTAGTTTGACAAATGTCCATAGAACTGTCAGCTTGCTGTTAGAGGCCACAACTCATAGTTTCAACTCACACTTTCATTAGAAAGCTTACCAATGCAGGGGAAAATGGCAGCATTATATCTTCTGAAGAATACAGCTGTGACCCCGAAAGTTTATCATCTCAGCTTCCCAGTTAACCAAGTTAAAGCAATCAGTCTTGAGAGGCTCTCTGCCCTTCTGGAAATCCTAGAGCGAAGTCACTCAACACATACTTCAGGAACACCTGTACATGCCAATTTATCTTCTTGGTGATAATGATACAAGGGTGTTTGTTGCCAGAACTCTGATCTGGTGGCAGATCAAATCAGAAAGCATTTATTGCTCACTTGCTAAGAACTGTGACGGAATTTATCATTTATGTAGAAAGCTTCTGTGCCAACAGTATAGTTCTAATAGACTTACATCCTGCATCGTTTTGTTGTGTGTTTACACCGTTTGCCTACTAAACATACATAGGACTAGGCTTCTTCTTAAGGGGTCCCCCCATCCACCATCAGGCCAGATGGCAGAGGCTGGACTGACAAGCAGCCTGACTCCCAGGGTGGACAGAGTGCTCAGGCCTGGGCTATCGGACCATTCTGTCACTCTGGCACAGCGAGTGGATTGAGGGGCAACGTGACCCAGTGCAGGTCAATTAGAACAGGAATGTCAGCCTCTAGCATGCTGGAGGAGACTAGGACACAAATTTCTTTTCTCTGGTTTATCAGATCTGGGGATGGAAGGCTGAAGTCCCCTGGATCCACTGTGTGGAGAACATGCAACAAAGCATGAAGCCACAGGCTGGGAGAGGCAAGGTCCCACAGGTTTCATTATCCGTTTCTCCAGTTCCAATCATGTGAGCCAAATGGTCCAACCCTAAACTTTTCAATTGCATGAATCAGTACATTTCCTTCTCTGGCTTAAGCTACAGAAGAGAAGTTCTGCCTTGCAATCAAAGCATCTGCAGACTTCTTTGGAGGCACAGTGGATAAGAATCCACCTGCCAATGCAGGGGACACAGGTTCGATCCCTGGTCTGGGAAGATCCCACATGCCACTGAGCAGCTAAGCCCATAAGCCACAATGACTGAAGCCTGCACACCCTAGAGGCTGTGTTCCTTAGCAAGAGAAATCACTGCAATGAGAAGTCCAAGCACTGCAAGGAAGAGTAGCCTCTGCTCCCTGCAACTAGAGAAAGCCCAAGCATAGCAACAGAGACCCAGCACAGCCAAAAATTAATTAATTAATACATATTTTTAAAAACATCTACATTAACAATGTGTTCAGCTTGCTTGATTCTGGGATCACTGGTTAGGGCAAGAGCCCTGTATCTTCTTCTGTATCCTCCACTGGACCCAGCATGGTGCCCCCTGGAAGACCTGCTAGGTCCATGCTCACGGAGAGGATGGATAGCACAGGTCATGACACTGAGGAGTCACTCACATGCTATTCACCAGGCAGGGTCCGCGCCTCTGCTCCAGGTGCTCCAGTAGAGGTGTCAGCGATGGGGTCAGGGGAGTCCTGATTGGAGCTGCTCCTCAACCTGGTGAGTTCTCCCCAGCATGGGTGGGCTCTGGGGAGCTAAGCTCAGATAAGACTCATAAGAGAAGGATTAAAGCAGATGGCAATTTAGTAATAATCATAATAGCTGTCAGTCATTGAGCAGTTACCATGAGACAGAAACTCAGCTACACATTGTCACATCTTATAGCTCATCCATATTATGAGCTCGTGCTAAGTCATTTCAGTCGTGTCTGACTCTGAAATCTTATGGACCTTAGCCCGCCAGGCTCCTCTGTCCATGGGTTGCTCCAGGCAAAAATACTGGAGTAGGTTGCCATGCCCTCCTCCAGGGGATCTTCCTCACCCAGGAACTGAACCCGTGTCTCTTATGTCTCTTGCATTGGAAAGCAGATTCTTTACCATGAGCTCTACCTTGGAAGCCCATTATGACCCCAGGAAAGAAAAAAAAAAAAAAAAAAAACTCCTGCATCCATCTCCACTTTCAGGGAGTGTCGTGACAAGCAAGGACAGCTCCCCAAGCAGACGCTGCCATCTGCTTATGCAGCCCAAGATTTAGGACCCAGCACTTGCAAGTGCTCTTCCAAGGCCCTGAACACTCTCCTCCCGAACTGGGGATGCAGCAGCCTCTCCAGCCCCTCTCTAGAAGCAAGCAGGTCTCCCTCTATGAGCTGGAGAGGGTTGTAGGGGTGGACAGAGGCTTCAGGCTGCAGCCCTGTGGCCACATTGGCCAGCTCACTACAACAAGCTGGACCCGAGTGTGCATCCAGGCCTCGGGTCTGACTGTCGATCAGGAAGGATCTGAAGAGCAGCTGTCTGTCCTGCTGGCCTTGTTCTGTGCTTGGGGCTATCCCAGCGCACTCTTAAGGGCCAGCTGACCACAAACAATGCTTGAGCCTGGGGACCGGGGTGCAGGAACCTGACTGCACCGGACAGCTGGTAAGATGTGTGTGTGTGTGTGTGTGTGTGTGTGTGTGTGTGTGTGTGTGTGTGTTAGTCATTCAGTCGTGTCCAACTCTTTGCAACCCCATGGACTGTATCCTGCCAGTTTCCTCTGTCCATGGAGTTCTCCAGGCAAGAATACTTGAGTGGGTTGCCATTTCCTTCTCCAGCTGGTAAGATAGTCTGGTGCTGGTCCAGGCCTGGAGAGGCGAGCTGCAACTCTCCCAGGCCAGCCCCGGAAGCAGTGCAAGAGAGACGTCAACACCAACTCGGAGTCTCCCAGTGGAAAGAGCCATCCCTAAACTGCCAACGATCCGAGACAAGTGTCCCTCGGCCACACCAGGAGGAAGACTGCACTCCTTTTCTACTCGCTCAGTGGAAAACAATTTTATAAATTGTTTGTCCTATGAAGAGGCAATCAAGGGATACACAGCCGAACACTTGAGGGGAGAAAAGGTATCACAGAGGTGGGTCAGGCAGCTGACTAATAATAGTAGGCTATTCTGGATCTTGTCTTGACTGTGATCATCAGGATAAAAAGTGTGGCCCGGGGAGTGAAAGCCAAGATGGAGATGTCCCTGGTTGTCCAGTGGTTAAGACACAGCACTCCCACTGGAGGGGACACAGGTTCTATCCTGGTTAGGGAACTAAGATCCTGCATGCTGTGTAGTATGGCCAAAGAAATGAAAAATAAAATAAATGGCCAGGCAGTTGTTAAAACACCGTTTAAATAAAAAGCCAAGATAAACCTCATCCCGTCCTCGCTGTGGGTAAGCTGTCTGTGCATAAGAGGCAAGACCAACCAGCCTACTGTTTTTCTGCCTACTCTCTCCCCTAAACCCGCTTTTACCTAGCTCAGGTAAACACATCCCTGCACTTGTACTTTCCACACCCAGCTCTCCACTGCCAAGCCTGATGATGGTTAAACAGTGACGCTATGAAAGTTGGTTAACGATTTAAAAGACTCTAAATACGAGATAATAGAGAATCACCAGATATTTGCATTCACAGTAGTACTGCAGTTTTGAAATACAAGAAGTGAATATTTATTTTTAATCAGAAAGTCTGTTCTTAAAAAAAAAAAATGCAGCATTGAATAACTGCAAGCAGTCCCCAGGGATTTCAAACTCAGTAACATATGACCTCTCTTTCTCTTTTCTTTCCCTTGCTAAAGAAATATAATAATTATGTTGCTGCTAAATACAAACTATTCAGTATATTGTCTGGCCTCTGAAATTCAATCAGGAGTCACTAAAAGTCACCTGCTCCCCTCTGGAAGGTCTGTTATGTTTTTACCTCCATAATGAGCAGACGTGTAAATGGAAAAGAAAAAACGTGATAAGGTCACAGTTACGCAGAGTTCCTCCTCCAGGTTCTGTAGTTAAGTAAATTATGGAAACGACTTTTCATCCCAGGGTTGAGATTAATGCAATAAACCCCAATCAAATATGATGTGGAGAAATCAGACATGCTGATGTTAGACAAATAAACTAAGCAAACTTTCCCTTTCCAAAGAACAAAGGGGTGAAATGGCATTGAAGGAAGATTATATAACTTCTCTGTGAAACATGAATAAGATTCACCCAAGCCATCCCTCCCCAAAGGCCACAAATTCACTTTCACATGTGATGATATTCACGTTGAAACATTAAAAATGCTGTTGACACTTAGCATCCTCTATAGTTTATATAATTATATTAAACTGTTGCACTTTCTGATCAGGCTATTTTTAATTTTGATGCAATAATGATGACAATCTACCCAAGGATCCTAACTTCATTAACTATACATAGAGAATATTCCTGAAAATTGTATCCTTAGAAGACGACATATTTAGCACCACCTGATAGTACAAAAGAGAGATGAGAAAGGGCCTTAATATTCGAATCATGCAAAAGGAAAGTGTGATTTTTGTATATAAATGTATATATTTTACAACAGACAGCATTTTGAGAATTTCAGCATGTGGCATCAATTTTCTTTGATATAGAAAAATTTTAAGAGATTTTCATGCAAAATCTACCTAAATTGCATTTATATAGAATATAAACTTTGACTCTATGAGTAAGACAATTCATAAATCACATCACTATTTCTTCATATCAAAACATTTTATTTGATAATCTGTTAAATTTGTAAGCTCTATAAAATTACATTTTTAACAAAATCTTGAATTGCTAGGAAGTATCTGCCAAGAGAGAATTTGAAAATATTACACATGTTGCAGTAGAAAATGCTTTCCAAAATTTGAATTTCTCTGTATGTAAAACACAAATATTTTTAAAACACGATGGAGACCTCCAGTTTTAATACAGAAGAGTAAAGAAGATATTTCAACCTCCTTGCAAAATGAACTTGCGAGTTAAAAAAAAAAACAACAATCCAGAGGCATAAGCAACCCCAAACCATGTTGCATAAGGAATGGAGATGAAATGCAGAGGTGGTCAAACAGGAGAGGATCTTGTGGCTTCAGACTGTGAACAAGGCTGAGAAGGTGAAGGGCCCAAAGAAACTGGCAGGTCTAAGGGTCAAACCGAGCTTTCTTCTTGGGGGTGGGCAGAGGTGGGAAGTGGGACATTCCCATGAACAGAGTTTGGTATGAAACTCAAAAGGAAACCAGGATGTGGTGGGCCAGCTGGGAAACCAGTCAGGCCCACCATAGCTGCAGGAAGCAGTCTGTCCGTGAGGCAGGAAGCAGAAGAGAAACTTAGCATTCAGAGTTACCTCTGAATATGTCAGGTGATTTTGAAAGTGAAGCCTGAAAAGAGGGCTCTTAAACCCAAAGCCCTTTGTCTCTGAAGAACTCTTGCTAAGAGTCCATGGTCCCACTCCCCACTGTGAAATTTTGAAATTAGCTGGACCAGAAAGAATTCACTTGTTTCAAATATAAGTAATGACCAAAAAGGATCCAGCATCCAGATCAATGTTTTCAAATAGTGCATAAAAAGAAAGCAAATATCCAATAAAATAAAGAAAATGCTGACCAGGAAACTGTTACTAAGAAGAAGCTTACATTGTGATCCACAGCATATCAACTTGTGTGTTAAAAACCTGAAAAACAATCACCTTGACAAAGCATGATCTCAAAGCAGATGCAAGAGTTCAGGAAACCCACGGTTTTCTAACAGCAGGAGATAAAACAAGTTAGTAGAGCTCAGAAAAGATGTGGGAGACAGAAATGAAGCCATCACAGAGATGAAGCCCACGTTGACAGCAGCTCTAGAAAGTAAAGAAACAACTGAAAATCTTGCAAAAGACACGACAATCAAGAGGCTGAGGAGTAAAATCAAAATAAAATTAAAATAACCAAAGAATTAGGACAGGTTCGGAAGAAAATGAAAGACAAGTAAGACAAATCAAGAAACCCAACATATGGCCAATTGGTGTCCCCAGGACTGAACAAGGTTAATACATATTTTTAAATGATATGTTAAAAAAAAAAAAAAACTTCTGGAAATAAAAGGTTCTAACATGCAGACTCAAAAGACATCCAAGGAAAAATTTACAGAGTCAGGAGATACATTGAAGAAAGAGAGGAGTAAATATATTCTATAAAGTAATATAAAGGACACAGGCATAAAAATGTACACCTTGGAAATTATTGAAAGAAATATGTTTATGCATACCAAGATAATTAGGCCACCAAAAACACCAACAAGTAATTTCCAAAAGTAGAAATAATGAAACTAAAAGCCCTGACCACAACGAACAAGCTAAAAATTAACAATGAAACTAAAATACACACACAAACAAATCCTTACCATCTGGAAAGTTCAACACTTTCCATTCATAGTCAAAGAAAAATCAAAGCTGGAATCTTGTTACAACTAGAAAACAGCCATAATTTTGAAAGCTATACAGTAGAACCTATGGTTTACATTTTCAGCAGGGCTCAAAATATGCACAGAATTTTTCATATATGTTAATACACAGAAAAAAAAAGATAAATAAATCATCCAATGAAAGGTGAAAAAACATGGATAAAATCAAGAATGAAAAAGAGAAGGAATTAGTAAACATAAAATGTGAAATAGTTAAAAAACTGAAAAATAATAGTAGTGATAAATCCAAGAGCTCAAATAAGTAAATAAGTAATTTAACAGTTAATCTGCTAAATTTTAACAAATAAGAAAACACAAACACTATATAAATGTTTTATATATATATATATCATGAGGTCGTGAAGTCGCGCAGTCGTGTCCGACTCTTTGTGACCACATGGACTGTAGCCCACCAGCCTCCTCCATCCATGGAATTTTCTAGGAAAGAGTACTGGAGTGGGTTGCCATTATATCTATATACAAGTCGTGTCCGACTCTGTGTGACCCCATAGACAGCAGCCTACCAGGCTCCCCTGTCCCTGGGATTCTCCAGACAAGAACACTGGAGTGGGTTGCCATTTCCTTCTCCAATGCATGAAAGTAAAAAATGAAAGTGAAGTCGCTCAGTTCTATCCGACTCTAGCGACCCCATGGACTGCAGCCTACCAGGCTCCTCCATCCACAGGATTTTCCAAGCAACAATACTGGAGTGGATATAAATATATACGTATATATATATATGCATGATTTTAGGAATCATGCAAGATCACTTCTTTATGTAGCTTTAATGATGAATTTGAGTTGAAATATTTTCTGGAATATATAAATCACTAAAATTCACAACAAAGAAATTAAGAATTCAGAGTAGATCAATTACTCAGGAGGAAATGGAAAAAAAATTATTAAAGTGCTAACATCCCCCAAAAGCAGTGATCTTAGATGATTTGATAATAGATACCTACCAATACTTTGCTGTTGTTGTTTAGTCGCCCAGTCATGTCCAACTCTTTTGACTGCATGGACTGTAGCCCACCAGGTTACTCTGTCCATGGGATTTCCCAGGCAAGAATACTGGAGTGGGTTGCATTTCCTTCTCCAGGGGATCTTCCTGACATAGGGATCGAACTCGTGTCTCCTGCTTGGTAGGCAGATTCTTAACCACTGAGCCAACCAGGAACACCCATCAAACCCTGAAGAAACAGATTAATTCTAGTTCTTTCAAACTATTCTAGATCATGGGAAAAACAATGGAGGCTGGTAATGCTTTTTTTTCCTCCTTCAGGCTAGCAGAACATTGAGAACAATAAGAACAAAGAGGACATGAGAAAGAGTTCTAAAAAGCAATTCAAAATATTCAAAGAAAAATATGCAACAACCAAGTAACATCAATCTCAAAATGCAAGAAGAGTTAAAATTCATCACTGATTTTTACAACTATCATATGAATATATGAAAAGAAAACAAATCAAATGATCATCTCCATGTATATAAAGGAGCATTTTATATATGTTAACATCTCTTTTTAATAAATATTCTTAAATATAGCGAAGGGCTTCCCAGTGGCTCAGTGGTAAGGAATCCAATGCCAAGCAGGAGACTTGGGTTCGATCCCTGGGTTGGGAAGATCCTCTGGAGTAGGAAATGGCAACTTGCTCCAGTATTCTTGCCTGGAAAATTCCATGGACAGAGGAGGCTGCTGGGCTACAGTCCGTGTGGTCACAAAAGAGTCAGACACTACTTAGCAACTAAAAACAAATATAGGAAAAGGTGGATGATTTCTCAGTATGATATAAAGATATAACATCTATTGAAATAATGTTATTAAGTACATGTATTTGTGTATTTAGTTTGTGTGTGTGTGTTAATCCAAGTTAGTAATATGTTTAATGACGGAAACTAGTAGCTTCCAATTCAGTCAAGAAAAAAGAATGCCCATGACTCCGACTGTCAACCTTTTTCTGGCAGTAGTACTCCATCCAATCTGATGAAAAAAATACAAATGAAGTATAAAAACAAAAAAGAGGAATTCAAATCTCACTACCTTTAAGCTAGAAAATAAAAAGGAATCATTGAAAAGTGATCGCAAACAATAATTTTGTAAGATACAAATTTTATGTAGAGACATCATTGCTTTTATAAGTGATGACTAGCTTGATGAGATTCTATATAGTACTTTGGGCCAAATTCATATTGAACTTCGGCTTACAGTCTTAAGTAAAAATAGCAAAGTCTACAGTCTTGAATAAAAATAGCAAAGTCCTGAACTACTTACCCATAGTAAGTTACCATTTGTGTCTCACTCCCTCCCAAAAATAAACTACATAGACACATAGGCTAATATACACATAGACAATCTCTAGAAGGTTACACAAGACCTACTGCAATCGTGTCTGAGGGAGGGGATTTGACGACTGGGAATCGGGAATGAAAGAGAAACTCCTTTGCACCATATTCGATTCGTAGTTTCGTATGTTGTTTCACGAGCATTTAACTATCCACAATATAAATAAAATCTATTTTAATCAATATGAAAAGAATGTCTTCTCACTGGCAGTGCATCTCATTTCATGGTTAGTTCTTAAGAATCCTTATCTTTGCAGCCTTAAAAAAGCTCATAAAAATTCTGTCTCAAAACTCACATCTCATAACTGTTGAGAAAAAAACAATAACTGTTCTTCTCTTTTTAACAACATTTAGAGTTGTTTTAAACAGAAACACAGAGTGCCGTCTATTTCGGTGTTCTTTTTGACCACAAAGCACTTTAGCATCATAATTGTGTGATGGTCTTATCCATTTTGGAGCATTTTGCCTTGTTTGGGAAAGGAGATTGGTAGTCTGCACATCACCCAGCAGCCAGGCTGCCAGGACTCAAAGCCCAGCGGGAGACCCTGAGCAAGTCTATAACCTTCTCCTGCCTCAGATTCCCTGCCTGTAAAATGAAGAAATCTGTTGTAAGAATTACATGAGTTCATTCTTGGGCTTCCCTGGTTGCTCAGACAGTAAAGAATCTGCCTGCTATGTAGGACACCCAGGTCCGACCCCTGGGTTGGGAAGATCTGGAGAAGGGAATGGCTACCCACTCCAGTATTCTTGCCTGGAGAATCCCATGGGCTGAGGAGCCTGGCGGACTACAGTCCATGGGGTCACAAAGAGTCGGACACGACTGAGCAGCTAACACTTTCATTCTTATAGAACACTAACAGTGACTAGCCCACTAATGATCACTAGTGGGCTAGAAGTGATCAACGGTTATTTTGCAGATCTGGGGACTCAGTTCAGTTGCTTTGAGAAGCAAGTGCCTTCTTAGGCTGTGGGCGGAGGATGAGTTAACCCAGGTGTGCCCGTGATGCTGGACTTTCTGGGCTCTGAGTCCCTATTTGTGGGAAGGTAAAAAACCAGAAACCTGTGCTCTCCTTCTGAACTTGGCACACAGGGAACCCACAGCTTACAAACTCCTCTTATTTTTAAAATTCTCACTCGCAAAAATAAAAACCACTGCTTTCTTCCATTGGGCCCAGGAAGGAGTAGATCACTTAGCAAAAGCATTCATCACCTTGGAAGAACCACCCCGATTTATACAGAGATAATGTGGCTACTACAAGCAGAGTAAACTATCTTAGCAACTAAAAATCTCATCCTTATCTCCAAGATAGCCATTGAATTACCAGCTACAGTGATATTTTATTCTGCTACTACTCATTGCTCACTGTTAAAAGAAGATGTGGGCTTCCCAGGTGGCACAGTGGTAAAGAATCCACCTGCCTATGCCAGAGACTTGGGTTCAAACCTTGGGTCGGGAAGATCCCCTAGAGAAGGAAATGGTTACCCACTCCAGTATTCTTGTGTGGAGGATTCCACGGACAGAGAAGCCTAGCAGGTTACACTCCATGGGATCACAAAGAGTCGGACACGACTGAGCAATTATGCATTCATGCACAAAAGAAGACATGCTGCTGCTGCTGAGTCGCTTCAGGCGTGTCCGACTCTGGGCGACCCCATAGACGGCAGCCCCCCAGGCTCCCCTGTCCCTGGGGTTCTCCAGGCAAGAACACTGGAGTGGGTTGCCATTTCCTTCTCCAATGCATGAAAGTGAAAGTGAAGTCACTCAGTCGAGTCCGACTCTTTGCTACCCCCTGGACTGCAGCCTACCAGGCTCCTCCGTCCATGGGATTTTCCAGGCAAGAGTACTGGAGTGGATTGCCATTGCCTTCTCCGAAAGAAGACATAGGATTACACATTTCAGAGGTGGACTGATTCTTCCATAAACATAAACGGAGCCCCTCTCCTGTGCCAGGAGGTGGTACTTATTGTTGACCATACAGAAAATATGCCAGAGGGTATCCTTTCGAGGAATTCACAGTTCAGGGCCTTCTCTAATGTGCTAATAGCCAAGGTTTTAAGATGAAGGGGTTTGATTTTGTGTCATATCAGTGTTTTGTAAAATGTGCCTTACCCAGATATTTTCTGTACAAACCCTGGAGTCTGTCAGCATAGCTGAAACACCCTTCCCTACTTCTTTGTTTAAAGAACCCATCTCTCAAAAGCACGTCAAGTGTCCTGCCCTGCACGCCCCCTCCATCCACCCCTTCCTCTCCTTTCTGTGGCCCCGGGGCCTGTCCATCACCACAGCTCCTCTCCTCTGAGAGCCCCAAGCCCTCATCACTGCGTTCTCAGTGAGTGCACGGCACTTTGTAAATGCTTTCTGAAGCAAGTTCCAGAAATTTTCTGGCTTCCTTTTATCCAATTCAACCTCAGTTCTCCTCTGGGATTTGACCCACAAGGTCTCTGTCTCAGCTGGAATCCACTGAGGCTCGTCTCTGGTATCATGGCCTGGTTTTCCTGCCAGCAATGACAATCTAGAAAACACTGATCACTGGTAGGTCATCTCTATCGGATGCTTGAAAGTGAAAGTGAAAGGATAAGTCACTCAGTTGTGTCTGACTCTGTGACTGGAGGGCTACAGCCCTCCAGGCTCCTCTGTCCATGGGCTTCTCCAAGCAAGAATACTGGAGTGGGTTGCCACTCCCTTCTCCCGGGCACCTTCCCAACCCAGGGATCAAACCTGGGTCTCCTGTAGGGGAGGCAGATTCTTTACCTTTACCATCCGAGCCATGAGGAAAGCCTAGGATGCTCCAAAATGTTATTAAAAACAGAGCATTTGTATTCAGCAAGAAGATTTTCTTTTAGAGCGAAATGGAGAACAATTTCCAAGAACATCCAAATCTACAGCCCGGGTATGCAGATGAAGTGCTTTTTCATAAACTTTACTGTCAGTGAACTCTTAGGAATTCCCTTCTGTCCTTGAAAGAATGAGCTTCAAAGTCAACCTGAAACCCCACTGTGAAAACATATGCAAATGTGTACAAAGGAACTTGGCCCCACTGGGAAAGCCACCTCCACACCAAAACGAAGCTCTGTTATTTGTGGACTTTGAGACATGACAGTTTCGAAAGAAACAGGCAGGTGTTTCGAAAGCGCCAGTCGGGCAACGCCAGCCTCCTCTCTGTGGTTCCCTAAGCCCTTTGTGCGTCTTTCTTTCTATCTGGTTTTGGCCACTTTTCACTGTCTCAATCATTTCAATACCAGCCAGGAGGCTAGGAGAAGCTAAGAGAGATGATATCATAATCTTCCCTTATTTTTTTTTTTCCTGGTGGTGTTTATGATAAAAGGCTGGAGGGGAAAGAGTGTAAAATTTCAGAGCTCGAATGCGGGCTCTGATTCTCCCCTGGGTTTTGATGATTCACGCACTGGCTCTGCCCTGTTTCCACAGATATTTGACTCAAGCCCAGAATCTCTTATTTCCCAAACAAAGTGCTAGGCATTTTGAGAAATGCAAGAGGACCAAAGTCTGAGCCCTGCTGTCTGGAGTTCATCTCTCAAAGGAAACAAGTGAAATCATTAGGAACCATTAAGATGGGAAAGAGTATCCAACCTCCAATCAGTAGAACAAATGTACCATAGAAACGCCAAGAGCTGGTTGCATGTTCTTGAGCCAGACCTTCTTTCTCATCCCCAGATACGTGGGGCTAGTGAGAATCAGCCTGGAGCCTTACTCCTTCCTGATGCAGTGAGCGTGGAAGCAGCAACTCAGCAGGCAGCAAAGATGTTGATGGTAACCATGGCGGCCCAAGGTCTGTCCCTAGTGAGGATGCTTGAACAGCCCTGGGCATCATCAGGTCAGCTCTGGAAGGAGTGCATCCCTTGGGGGGGTTCACTCTGAATCCCCTCCCTTGGGGCTCATCAAGTCACCCCCCTCTAACCCCCAACAGTCACTCTCTGGTCTCTGCAGCTCCCCACCTCAAAAAAAAAAAAAAAAACCTCTGTGGAGGTGCTTGGTCAGAGTGGAAACTTGGTTCTCGCTTGAAATTGCATTAGACAATATTTGTAGATTACAGCATGGTGCAGGTTTTCCTTATTTCCTTTTGCATATGAATTGATCGGCTGCACTGAAACTACTGCTTAAGACAAAGGGGTTTGATTTATAGCCAGTCTCTTCCTCATGAATCATACCTGCCGTGTGGCACTCGGGCTCCCCCGGCAAAGCGGCACTTGCCTTTTATAAATGACTGGAGGGGACTGCCGATGGTGAGGTCCACCCCCGTCACTCTGCCTTTGCTCGTGATTACCTGCGGGGACATCAGACCCAGTTTCTGCCAGCCTGCCAGGTGTGTTCTGTGTAGTTTTTGTTTTAAATTAAGGAATGTCGGAATGGACATCTATGGCTCTGTGCCCTGCACTACGCTGGCTGTAGAGATCCAGCCCCACCAAACGTCCCCCGCCTGCAAGGACAGCTCCTTACCTGCGATTGCTCACCTGGGATGTGAGCGGAGACAGCAGTCTGGCCTTTGCAGGAGCAGCAGCACTGAGCGCAGGTGGCTTTCTCATTCAGTGGAGGAAGCTGGCTGATACCCACCCAAGTTTCCCACAGAGTGTCCTGTTGGGACTTGGGTGACAGCCGTCCAGTCAATCACTTCCTGTGCCCACCCCCCTTCCACCCACCACCTGCAAGGTCTCTGGGAAGCCAGGCAGAAAGTGTGTCAAGGAAGTAAGGATACGAGCTCACAGCTGTAACGCCCAGGAGCCGGCTCAGAGGCAGGGTGGCCCCTGCCAGACCCTCCTGGTAGAGGATGCTGTGTCAGGAGAAACAAGATAACGTGTTCTCATTGCCCAGCACAGTGACAGCACATCCGTGTGCCCAAATCTGAAAACATATTTATCTCTGAGGAAAGCCTACATGCGCTGGTGCAAAGCACATAGCAAGCCGGAGGCCTGCATCCCCACTACCCCCCTCTGCTTGCACTGCCCTGTTGCTGATGCCTTGGAGGGAGTAGGTTGTGGAGATCCATTCCCCAACCCTGCTACCACTGAGCCAGGTCACCTTAGGCAAGCGCTCTAATCTCCAGTTGTTGCTGTTGTTCCATTGCTTAGTCGTGTCCCACTCTTTGTGATCCCAAGGACTGCAGGACAACAGGATTCCCTGTCCTTCACTGTCTCCCAGAATTTGCTCAGACTCATGTCCATTGACTTCCTTGGGGGCTCAGACAGTAAAGGCTCAGCCTGCAATGCAGAGACCTGAGTTTGATCCCTGGGTCAGGAAGATGCCCTGGAGAAGGGAACGGCTACCCAATCCAGTTTTCTGGTCTGGAGAATTTCCTGGACAGAGGAGCCTGGCAGGCTACAGTCCACAGGGTGGCAAAGAGTCGGACACGACTGAGCAACTTTCACTTTCACACTTTCACTTTCGTGTCCATTGGGTCAGTGATGCTATCTAACCATCTCATCCTTGATGGCCACCTTCTCCTCCTGCCTTCAATCTTTCCCAGCATCAGGGTCTTTTCCAATGAGTCTGTTCTTTGCATCAGGAGGCCAAAGTATTAGAGCTTCAATTTCAGCATCAGTCCTTCCATTGAATATTCAGGGTTGATTTCCTTTAGGATTGACTGGTTTTATCTCCTTGCAGTCCAAGAGACTCTCAGGAGTCTTCTCCAGCACCACAGTTTGAAAATATCAATTGTTTGGTGCTCAGCCTTCATTATGGTCCAATTCTCACATCCATACATGACTGCTGGAAAAACCACAGCTTTCACTATATGGGCCTTTGTCAGCAAAGTGATATCTCTGCTTTTTAATATGTTGTCCAGGTTTGCCATAACTTTCCTTCAACTTTCCTGGTGGCTCAGATGGTAAAGCATCTGCCTACAATGCAGGAGACCTGGGTTTGATCCCTGGGTCAGGAAGATCTCCTGGAGAAGGAAATGGCAACCCACTCCAGTATTCTTGCCTGGAGAATCCCATGGTTGGAGAAGCCTGGTAGGCTACAGTCCATGGGGTCGCAAAGTGTCGGACATGACTAAGCGACTTCACTTCACTTCCTTCCAAGGAGCAAGCGTCTTTTAATTTCATAGCTGCATTCTCTGACCACAGTGATTTTGGAGTCCAAGAAAAGAAAATCTGTCCCTGCTTCCATTGTTTTCCCCCTTTCTATTTGCCGTGAAATGTTGGGACCAGATGCCATGATCTGAGGCCTCATTTTATGAGGCATACAGGTTATGTTTTAATTTTCTTCTGACTCTAAAGTTGAATTATTCTAAGATTTATGCAAAGAAGATGGATGTTCTTTAGCAGTATTGCCTAGAGAATGTTCAAGAGAACCAGCTAAAGGTGGCATGACCACAAACATTTGGAAAGTGCGAGGTTTCCTTATGACAGGACTTCTCAGAAAGTTTTTCAGGTCTCCTCCTATGATTATTATTTTACAGATTTTTTTTTTTTTTTTTGCTACTTAGAAGAAAATGACATGGTCCTTGTAAACACACAATATGGAGATTTATAAAATCTTACCTTCTCTACCTCCACCGCAGGTAAGGACCCTAGAGTTCAGCAGGTCTATGCATCTTCTCAAATTAGTATGTAGATCATCACTCTCTAAGAAGGGATGGAGCAAGCAAAGTGTTTCTAAATTGTCAGCCCCCAGCAACCCAGGGTACTATACAGCATTGCCCAGGTTGGGGTTTTGCAGAAATACTGTCCTGTTTTAGGTACTAAGGGAGATCAGCTTTGGATGGAATAGAATTCTTTTACCTAATTTACAAGCTGGTCGTATATGATGCCATTGGGCTGCCAGACCTCCTCTGGATTCTTTTATTCTTAATAAGAAATGTCCACTTACAGAAATACGCGTCAAGGACTATGTTGCAGTCATTCAGTCGCTAAGTCGTGTCTGACTCTGTGATCCCATGGACTATAGCACACCAGGCTGCTTGGTCTTCCACTCTCTCCCAGAGTTTGCTCAGATTCATGTCTATCGAGTCAGTGGTGCTATCTAATCATCTCATCCTCTGCTGCCCCCTTCTCTTTTTGCCTTCAGTCTCTCCCAGCATCAAGGCCTTTTCAAATGAGTCAACTCTTCACATCAAGTGGCCAAAGTATTGAAACATCAGCTTCAGCATCATTCCTTCCAATGAATATTCAGGGTTGATTTCCTTTAGGATTGACTGGTTAAGAGCTATAAACATGTTAAAATCCATATGTTTTGGTTGAGTTGCAAGGAGCTTTTAGAGATCAAAAATATGAATAATTTGACTCACTATCTTTACAGTTAAGACTGGAACACACAAAATGATTTCAGTAAAAGGCACCAACAATAGCCAAGCCCTTTGTGTGCCAAGTCAGGTCTTACTGATGAAAAGGCAAAAAATGTGGGGAAGACAAATGAAAAGGCAATGGGAGGCGAGAAGGAGGGAAAGAATCAGGAAAAAGAGGGAGAAAACACAAAATCAGAGGCCAGACAAAAACGAGAACACATCCTACAAGGATGAGGAAGGAAGGCCTCTTTGAGAAAGTGACCTTTGCCCTGAGGCTGGGTCTTAAGAAGGAATGCTCACAGCTGAGGGCTCAGTAAACCAGAGGTCTTCGCAGCAGGAATGAGCCTGGCCTGGATCAGGAAAACCAGCGTGAGTGGAACATAAAGATAAAAAGTCAGAGAAGCAGACAGCATGCAGATCACGTAGACCCTTTGAGATGTGGAGCAGTGGGGATGGAGGGGGATGACTTTAGATTTTATTGTAAGTGCCAGAAAAATCTATCAGATTTTAAGCAGAGGGGTGGTATGCTCTACTGTAGGGTTTTTTAAAAGGTCATCAGATTACCTTAGGGGAAAGGAATTTGGATGAGAAAGACTGGGTGTAGAAAGATCAACTCAAGATTAAGACACAAGAACTTAACCCAGAAAAGAGCTGATGTTGCTTTGATCCAGGCTAGTAATGCTGAAAATTATGGGGAGTGGTTAGATTGGAAAAACACCTTAGAAGTAAAGCTAACAATGTTAGAAGTAAAGGAAACAGACAATCCAAAGAAGAATCCTGAGTTTTTTGATCATACAATTGGATGGGTTCATGATCTAAGTCACAGTCAGCTCCCGGTCTTGTGTTTGCTGACTGTGTAGAGCTTCTCCATCTTTGGCTGCAAAGAATATAATCAAGCTGATTTCAGTATTGACCATCTGGTGATGTCCATGTGTAGAGTCTTCTCTTGTGTTGTTGGAAGAGGGAGTTTGTTATGACCAGTGCGTTCTCTCGGCAAAACTCTATTAACCTTTGCCCTTCTTCATTCTGTACTCCAAGGCCAAATTTGCCTGTTACTCCAGGTAACTCTTGACTTCCTACTTTTGCATTCCAGTCCCCTATAATGAAAAGGACATCTTTTGGGGGTGTTAATTCAAGAAGGTCTTGTAAGTCTTCATAGAACCGTTCAACTTCAGCTTCTTCAGCATTACTGGTTGGTACATAGACTTGGATTCCTGTGATATTGAATGGCTCGCCTTAGAAACGAACAGAGATCATTCTGTCATTTTTGAGATTGCATCCAAGTACTGCATTTCAGACTCTTTTGTTGACTATGATGGCTACTCCATTTCTTCTAAGGGATTCTTGTCGACGGTAGTAGATACAATGGTCATCTTAGTTAAACTCACCCATTCCAGTCCACTTTAGTTCACTGATTCCTAACATGTCAATGTTCACTCTTGCCATTTCCTGTTTGACCACTTCCAGTTTGCCTTGATTCATGGACTTAACATTCCAGGTTCCTATGCAGTATTGCTCTTTTCAGCATCAGACTTTACTTCCATCACCAGTCACATCCACAACTGGGTGTTTTTACTTTGGCTTGGTCTCTTCATTCTTTCTAGAGTTATTTCTCCACTGATCTCCAACAGCATATTGGGCACCTACTGACCTGGGGAGTTCATCTTTCAGTGTCCTATCTTTTTGCCTTTTCATACTATTCATGGGGTTCTCCAGGCAAGAATGCTGAAGTGGTTTGTCATTCCCTTCTCCAGAGGACCACGTTTTGTCAGAACTCTCCACCATGACCCATCTGTCTTGGGCGGCCCTACATGGCATGGCTCATAGTTTCATTGAACTAAAGAGCCTCTTGATGAAAGTGAAAAAAGAGAGTGAAAAAGTTGTCTTAAAACTCAACATTCAGAAAACTAAGATATTGGCATCTGGTCCCATCACTTCATGGCAAATAGATGGGCAAACAGTGGAAACAGTGACAGACTTTAAATTTTTAGGCTCCAGACTCACTGCAGATGCTGACTGCAGACATGAAATTAAAAGATGCTTGCTCCTTGGAAGAAAAGCTATGACCAACCTAGACAGCATATTAAAAGCGGAGACATTACTTTGCCAACAAAGGTCCATCTAGTCAAGGCTATGGTTTTTCCAGTAGTCATGTACGGATGTGAGAGTTGGACTATAAAGAAAGCTGAGCACTGAAGAATTGATGTTTTTGAACTGTGGTGCTCAAGAAGACTCTTGAGAGTCCCTTGAACTGCAAGGAGATCCAACCAGTCCATTCTAAAGGAAATCAGCCCTGAATATTCATTGGAAGAACTGATGCTGAAGCTGAAACCTCCATACTTTGGCCACCTGATGTGAAGAACTAACTAATTGGGAAAGACTCTGGGAAAGATTGAAGGTGGGAGGAGAAGGGAACGACAGAGAATGAGATGGTTGGATGGCATCACCGACTCAATGGACATGAGTTTCAGCAAGCTCCAGGAGTTGGTGATGGACAAGGAAGCCTGGTACGCTGCCGTCCATGGGTTCGCAAAGAATCAGATATGACTGAGGGACTGAACTGAACCAAATTGGGTGGGTGGTGGTGCCATTAATTAAAACAAGTAAAATAAGAGGTGGGAGGCTTCCCAGGTGGGGCTTTGGTGAGATGTAGGAGATGCGAGTTTGATCCCTGTGTTGGGGAAGGTTACCTGGAGGAGGAAATGACAACCCACTACAGTATTCTTGCCTAGGAAACCTCATGGACAGAAGAGCCTGGCAGCCTACAGTCCACAGAGTCACAAAGAGTCAAACACAACGGAGCACATACATAAGAGGACAGGGTTGAAGAGAGGAAGTGGCAATCAGGAGTTGCATTTTGGCCTTATTGAAATGATGATAAGACCTCCAAAAGCTATAGCATGGATCATCAGATCCATGAACCTGTAACTCCTTGGCATCTGATCTAACAAGGGGTACATCTTTGTACTTCATCACCATACATCATTTCATTTAATCTGTTAATGGTAAGGTTCAGCTCATTTCAGTTCAGTCGCTCAGTCGTGTCCGACTCTTTGCGACCCCATGAATTGCAGCACGCCAGGCCTCCCTGTCCATCACCAACTCCCGGAGTTCACTCAGACTCATGTCCATCGAGTCAGTGGTGCCATCCAGCCATCTCATCCTCTGTCGTCCCCTTCTCCTCCTGCCCCCAAGCCCTCCCAGCCATCAGAGTCTTTTCCAATGAGTCAGCTCTTCGCATGAGGTGGCCAAAGTACTGGAGTTTCAGCTTTAGCATCATTCTTTCCAAAGAAATCCCAGGGCTGATCTTCAGAATGGACTGGTTGGATCTCCTAATGGTAAGGTACACAGAGAAAATATTATGCCCATTTTTCAGGAAGAACGCTGAGCCTCAGAGACTAGTTAGTGCTCCTAAAGTTTCAGCAACAGGTAAAACACTGAGAATAAAAGCACCTCCTCAAAACTTAGTCCCCTTTCCACCATTCTACACAGAAACTAAGGAACCACCAATGACCACAGAACTTGGAACAAAATGTAAGTTATGGAATGCAGTAGCTGAAGATATCTTTGCTTCCGATGACAGGAGATCTTACAGGGACAAAAAAGTGAGACTACAACAAAAGTTTCTGAGGTCTGTGAAGAAAGGTCCTAAGTCCACAGAAGCCAGCCCTTCAGATAGGTGAGTGTCCCGAAATAGACCCTGGGGTTGGGGGCTCCCACTGCAGTTTTCACTTCCACGAGCCCTCGAGTTGCACTTCCCCACAGACCTGGTGGTTACTGAAAGTGCCCCAAGGTGGGAGGGCTGTCGGTCAAGTCTCTCCATCAGTTCTGCCCACCTGCAGACATACGTTGGCACAGGAACTTCGAGGGCAGACCTCACCAGAAGGAAACTGGCTTAAAGCAAGAGATTCGTATTAACTCCATCACCTGCTTCACAGAGTCAGGGTCCAGGTCTGGATCAAAGCACCCTGTGTTTCCTCTGGGTCTTCCCAGAAACCTAACCAAAAGGACTAGGTGGACTGTGTACTTCACTCAAGCTTCTTAAATTTTCTTTTAAAAAAAACAAAAAAAAAGCTAGACTTTTAGAGGAGTCTAGAACTCAAAGCTGAATAACTTTGTTATGATTTAAACAAGCCAAATGCCATTAGTTAACCATCTTCCTCGGGTTTCTGTCTAAATTAAAGAGAATGTAAGCTGTTTTTGGAGAAGATGATGGCACCCCTCTCCAGTACTCTTGCCTGGAAAATCCCATGGAGGGAGGAGCCTGGTAGGCTGCAGTCCATGGGGTCGCCAAGAGTCGGACACGACTGAGCGACTTCACTTTGACTTTTCACTTTCATGCATTGGAGAAGGAAATGGCAACCCACTCCAGTATTCTTGCCTAGAGAATCCCAGGGACGGGAGAGCCGGGTGGGCTGCCGTCTACAGAGTCGCACAGAGTCGGACAACACTGAAGAGACTTAGCAGCAAGCTCTTTTTACATTTTTTTACTTCCCTGGTGGCTCAGACAGTTAAGCATCTGCCTACAATGCAGGAGACCTGGGTTCGATCCCTGGGTAGAAAAGGAAATGGCAACCCACTCCAGCACTCCTGCCTGGAAAATCCCATGGGAGGAGCCTGGTAGGCTATAGTCCATGGGGGTCGCAAAGAGTCAGACCCAACTGAGCAACTTAGATGATGCTGAAGCTGTTTTTAGCATTTGTATCTGTCCTAAATCTATGCAAACAGATACAATGGGGAGAAGCAGATACAGCACTTAATTGTGAGTAACGCCCTTGACAAAGAGAGACCATAATAGGAGTTACACAGGAGAAGACAGGGCAAGAGAGGAAGATAAGACGGCAGAAGGAAATGAATTACTTTCTCCTCGGCCAATCGTTCAAAATTCCATCCCGGTTAGTAGTGAAGGAAAGTCATTGCAGTGCTATAAATAGAAACTGAGCAGTCAGAAAATGCGTACTTTTATCCTTTTACGTTTTCTAATTCCAACCAGGGTCCATATCCCACACCTTCCTTGCAATGCTCATAGAAAAAAAAGTGACACGAAATACATTCTTCAAAATATTTCTGAGACGGCATCAGTTGTAAGATTGCTTAAATTTTAAAAAATCGATTACTGCATGATAGAGAATCATAGCCCCCAACCAGAAAAGGAGAAGACAGCTGGGTATATTAATCACTTTGAAAATCTCGGGTCAAGTCTCGCAAGCACAGAATTATTCATTTATTCCCTCCTTCCTTCCTTTATTCTGCTCTCAGTAGCTGACGCCCTAGGGGAAGAGAGGCGTGTGGTACAAATAGCTGTGTGACAATGTGGACAGTGATAACAACCACACAGCCCGCCGGCAAGCGTCCTCCACCCCCAGCTCCTTCAAAAGGGGCAGAAACAGTTGAAGCAGCTGAGAAGCTATAAATAGCATTTAACTTCTATTTTTTTCTAGCTCAATTTTTTTCCATCATCTCTCCTGAAGCCCAGGTAGAATGCAACACTGAATCTGGCTGGGGAAATGTGAGAAGGCCCCCGGGGCACGGCCTGGACCTTGACAACTGGGCTAGACTCACATCTGGTGGAAAAGCCCGGTTCTGCTTGTGCGTGGATGCGGCAACAAACAAAGGAGGAGTTGCTGTCATTCACCAGGCTCCTGGCAAGTCCTCACTTGCCAGAGGGGGTCGCTTGTAACTTTCCCTTGTACAGATGGGAAAATGGAGGCTGTGGGAGGTTAAACAGCAGCCCAGGGATACCCAGCTATTGAGCAGTGGGTATGGACAATGGAGCCAGGCCCAAGCAGATGTTTAATAAACGCAGAGAGGGTAGGGTGTGTGCAACCCCTCTTCAGGCGAATTCCTAGAGCCCAGGAGAATACTCCTGTAGGCCTTGGACAAGGAGCACATGGCCTGTGCCGACCTGGGCTTCCAGACCCGAGTGTATTCACTGCAAGTGGAAAAGTGGATCACCAGGACACACTTGGATTGAATCTCAATCTTTCAGGCCCAAGCAGAGTTCAAGCTCCAGTGCCAAGTCTGGGGAGACAGGACCTGTCCAGGAGGCCCTGAGATCCCAGCACACCGGTAGCACAAGGCCCTGCTAGCCAACTAGGCTCTGAAACAAGGTGGGGGACCCAGGCCAAGCCCACCGTGCCTGGCTCCCCTCAGGGTCTCAGCCCCACGGCTCCTGCTCCACTGTCCACTGATCTTTGCTGGATCCAGGGGGTCCCTCGGGCAGCCCCCATCCTCGTCCACTTTCATCCTGCCTTGGGCAGGGCCCAGGCCTGGAGTGCCTTGGAGGAACCTCCAAGCCTTCTTATCTACCACCTCTCAGTAAGCCCACTAAAAGGCCAGTGAAGGTACCCTAGGGTGATGGTTCTGGGAGAGAAGGCACGAGCGGATTCTGCAGCTATTTGGCATAAACAGAGAACAGGGAGAAGGAGGAGGCCCCAGGTCTCCAGCCTGGATCCTGGGGACACAGAGGTGTCCTTGAGAAGGGTGAGCAGAGGCCCAGGCTGGAGGAGACATTTATGCTAAGAAATAGACATTAGCATCATGGCTCCGGGAGCAGGTTAGATCCGAAGCAGCTGGTGCTCACATTTGGGGTGGGGGTGAGGGGGTCTTTTCAAACTTCAGTTTGTTTACTGCTCAGATTGCTTTATCCACCACTTCACCATAACACGATGCCTCAGTCACAGTAAGGCTGTTAGCTGATTGTTGCTCAGCTTTTTTTTTAACTATTTTTTGTTGGAGTATAGTTGATTAAAGATGTTGCTTTAGTTTCAGGTGTAGAGCAAAGTGAATCAGTTATACATATAACTACTATTTTTTAGATTCTGTTTTCATATTCATCTACTCAATGGACACGAGTTTGAGCAAACTCCAGGAGAAGAGTAAAGAAGGGAAGCCTGGCATGCTGCAGTCCCTGGGATCGCAAGGAGTCAGACACGACGTGGTGATTGAACAAGATCAAAATTCTCATATAGGTCATTACAGAGTGTGAGTGGAGTCCCTGGGCTGCACAGTAGGCTGTTTCTCACTTTTGAGGGAACCAGTTCCTTCCCAAATGACTATCTGTCCTTGTGATTCACTCTCATTCTCTGGACTTCACTGCTTCAGAACGCTTCTACAGTAAAGACATTGCAGTAGGTTGTAAGGTACACTTGGGGAAGACAACAAAGATGGATTTTTTTTCCTTTTTCTTTTATGTTTTTTAGTATTTACAAGAAAAAGCACTATCTTGATCTGAAGGGAAAAAAAGAAAGAAGGAAACGTTCTGGATAAATTGAGTTCAGCTCTGAAAGCCTCCATAGCTTCTTTATCTCCTCACACGGGCTTTGCGCTCAGTTTTCAAATGGGGCATTTTACAACCTGAAAATCAATGGGACGGTTATCGGCACATGCATCCTCCAAGGCAGAGATGGGGGGTTCAGGTGGGTGGCGGCCGCACAATAGGGGACGGTAGGGGCAGTCTTGGACCCCGTCGTCCTCCTAGGTGACACAGTGGCAAAGGTCCCTGTCTCGCAGGGGGGTCCTCCCGGGGCTGCAAGGCAGAGATGACCATGATGCTGGCTCTGCTCGGCCTTCCCGTGTGGCAGGTGCCACTCCAGCAGCTGCTGTCCCCACACAGAGACCTCAGCCGTCGGCATGCCCAGCCCGCAGTTCCTAGGTTCCTGTAACCTCCTGAGAAGGAAGGGAATCTGTCTCCTAGAAAGCTCGGCTTTGAGGCTGAAAACCAATATTGAACAAAATTTTTTAAATGAGGAAAAGCACATCCCTGCCACCATAGGCACACTGCAGGAGAAGTTTCTGTGCTTCTCCCACTCAGCAGCCAACCCAGACCTGGAGACCCAGCCAGACACCGCTTGCCTTGGAACCAGAGCGTGTTGGACCTCAGGCCCTTTGACTGCTCCGGGAAATCCTTATCATTTAAAAAGTGGCTGCTTTATTGTTAGGTGACTCACCCAGCTTCAGCTTCTCTTTCCTTCTAGATTAGGAGCCCATGAAAAAAAGACTGTCATACCTTCGTTTGAATCTCTAACATAAGTAGTCTGTGTTCCACACTCGGTAAATGTCTGCTGGTTGTTAACATTTTACTTGAATATACCAAAGAGCCTCAGAATACAGGAAAGTAACAAACTGGAAACTTCTCTGCGAGAAATTCACATTTGCAAAACAAAGAGGGTCTGCCTTTAAATACATTGGAAGTTCTAAACATGGACAAACAAAACGAATGCTCTGTTTGAAAAAATCATTGTCCAGGCAAACCTCAAAGATATCACAGGCTCAGTTCCAGCCCATTGTGATACAGCAGACACTGCAATAAAGTTAGTCACGTGAATTTTTCAGATTCCCAGCGCATGTAAAAGTTATGCTTCTTCTCAGAGCCTTACCTAGTGAGAGAAAGATGCTCTGAAACATGACCATGCTTGATGGTTAAAGGAAAGCTGTACATGTGGTGGACACAGTTACTGAAAAATTAAACACTCTACTTAAAAACAGTCATGTTGACACTCTAGTCTATTAAATATGCAATAGTACTATGTCTAAAAAAATAATGTAAATATCTTAATTAAAAAACACTTTGTTGATGTTAGCCATCATCTCAGATTTCAGCCGGTCCTAGTAGAAACATCAGAGATCACGGATCCTAGATCTTCCTCACAAATACAACAATCATTTGAAAGCACTGGAAACATCGTGAGAATTAATGAAATGTGAGCCGAGACACAAAGTGAGCAAATGCTGTTGGGAAAACGGTGACAGTCCGTCTAGTCAAGGCCATGGTTTTTCCTGTGGTCATGTATGGATGTGAGAGTTGGACTTTAAAGAAAGCTGAGCGCTGAAGAATTGATGCTTTTGAACTGTGGTGTTGGAGAAGACTCTTGAGAGTCCCTTGGACTGCAAGGAGATCCAACCAGTCCATTCTGAAGGAGATCAGCCCTGGGATTTCTTTGGAAGGAATGATGCTAAAGCTGAAACTCCAGTACTTTGGCCACCTCATGCGAAGAGTTGACTCATTGGAAAAGACTCTGATGCTGGGAGGGATTGAGGGCAGGAGGAGAAGGGGACGACAGAGGATGAGATGGCTGGATGGCATCACTGACTCGATGGACATGAGTCTGAGTGAACTCCAGGAGTTGGTGATGGACAGGGAGGCCTGGCGTGCTGCGATTCATGGGATCGCAAAGAGTCGGACACGACTGAGCGACTGAAATGAACTGAACTGAACTGAACTGAACTGAACTGAAGCACTCAAGGCAGGGTTGCCACAAACTTTCCATTTGTTAAAAAAACAAACAAACAAACAAAAGTGCAGTATCTCGAGGTGCAGAGAAAGAGAGGTGCCTGCGGGTGTTGCCAGCATCCTCTGTGCTTTTGCTCTAGCTGCTCAGCTAAGGCAAAAGCAACACAGGCTGCTTCTTGTTCCTGGGGGACACGCCCCGGATGGGGCCCCACAAGCCATTGCAGGGTCATTTGCAGAAGCCCTTGAGGGCCACCATCTTCCAGAGCCAAAAACAGGAAGGCTCCCTCCCCGCCGTAGCCAGGAGCTCGGACTGCAGGCTTCCCCGGGTTTCTAGCAGGTGGGTTGGGTTGAGGGGAATTTGCGAGGGCCACAGAGTCAGAGCCACCCCCCCCCCGCCCCTGCACTATGACCCCCAATCTGCGGAGGGTCTCAGCACAGAGAACCTCATCCCAGGGCTTGGCAGGAGCCTCTGCTCAAGTCAGCACTGGAATCTAACGGGCAAATCCCTGGGAGTGGTCACTAACTTAATTCCTGAGAGGTGAACGGCAGACGACCAGAAGGCAAAGACGATAAGAAAACGAGAGAAAGAGTGTGTCTCAGTGGAGACACAAAGAAGGCAACATTACCACGTCCCTGTTCAGACACTGGCCACCGGAGACTACCTTCCATTGGCCATGCTGAAACAGGCCTGCCCAGCAGGCCCAGAACTCCTGCACCATTTTTGCCTTTCATCTTTTGGGGAGTCAGGCCCAGGAATCAACACAAGGTGCTGTGTGATGTGTCCACTCTTTGGGGTTCCAAAGACTGAGGTTCTCAGCCTGCTCTGTCTCACTCAGCCTGAGGCTCAGGGCAACTCCCACCATGGCTCTGAGCCTCACTCTGAACCTCGGTCTCCTCTTCCCCCCCCTGAGCTAGTTGCCTCTGGAGCTCTTTAGGTTTCCCTTCAGTCATAAAACCCTCTTTTTATGAGAGAAACCCGCATCACTTGAATGAGAACAACTTTCCCCAAAGAACGTTGTGATGGTTCATGTTAACAGTCAGCTTGCCTGGATCACAGGTGCCCAGATATTCCACTGAAGACTCTCTGGGTGTGTCTCTGAGGGTGTCTCCAGATGAAATCAGCATGCACATGGATGGACTCTCCATAAAGCAGGTTGCGTCCCCAGTGTTGGGAGGGAGCAGCGCATTCAATGTGCTGAGAGTCCGGAGGAAGGGAAATCTGGGCCCTTTCTCCCTGACAGCAGAGCCAGGACCTTAATCCCTATCTGTCCCTGGTGCTGACAGCTCTCAGGCCTTCAGACTCAGACTGAATCACACCTCCAGCTTCCCAGGGTGTCCAGCCTTCACATGGCAGGCCCTGGGACTCTAATGGAACAAGGCAATTCCTTATAATCAATCAATCAATCATCAATCAATCAATATTTTTTAAACTAATTTGGAGCAGAAGAAAAATAAGGCAAAGGCTGGGCTTCCGCACCCCAGGACACAGGAGCCTTGTTCTGTTGGCTGCCTGACCTCAATAGATTAACACACCCTTTCCAGGGGGAATGGCTTCTTCAGGAAAATAGAGCCCATCCCACCCTGTTGGGATGCTTTGCTCTTTGTCACAGCATCAAAGCCCACTTTCTATTATGGTTCATTCCTATTATGGTTCATTTAGGGTAAAAAAAAAAAAAATCATTAAACACATGTCCTAAAATGCTGCAGTAGAGCAGGAAATTGAAATGCCTTTTGTTCCAGCACCGATGAGTGACCAGCAAAGGGAGCCCTGGCCTCCAGAAGCCAGCCATCCAGGGCTGCCTCGGGGTCGGCCTTGTACGCCTGTGTTCAGGGGTGATCTACAGTATACAAGAAACCACGGGACTTTCATTGTCTGCCTTTCTAAATCTGCCCTGCTGGAACTTAAAAAAGAAGTTACAGCATCTCTATAAAACTATTTGGTTTTAACTGGGTTGTTAAATTTGTTTGCTGAAGTCAGCTCGAAGGTATTAAAAACCTCAGTGGCTCAGGGTGTCAGAGATAAATCCTGCAGTCATGAGTGGCACTGGGGAAGAGGCATTTTGCAAACTTTGCCAACTCCCCAAAAAGGAGATTATATGTTTTGGGAGACAGGGCTCCTTCCTATGAGTGATGCTCATTTAGATTTTTTTTTTCTTTAACACTGAAGGGCATTAAGTGTCTTCATAAACATTAACAAAAGTTTGTTGCAAAGCATAAGCCCCAAAGTGGGGGGTCAGCTGGCAGACTGGAACCCCAGGTGTGGACTGTGCCTTCTCAAGGGAGAGCAGTCTTGTCTCTCCCACAGGACACAAACTGTCTGCTTTCATGATTTGCAAAGAATTAGAAGCATTTGGAGTTAGCCCATGCATATTTTTAATTTTCTCTTGCACAGTGGCTGCATATTCGATGGCAACTAAGATAAGTCAAATACTAAATCAGTGATGTCTTGTCCTTTCCTGTGACTTATATTTGTGATATCATAGCCATTTCAAGGTAGCCAAACCCTTACAGCTGTTTCCAAAAGTAAGAAGAAATATGAGCCTATTAAATGCATTTCTAAAATTGATTTTATTTCCACTAGGGGCAATTTTGCCCTTTGGCCCCTGGAGACACTTAATAAGATCACCCTGGGTTGTCACTCCTGTGGAGAGAGGTACACACCAGCGCCTGGCAGAAGCCAGGGATGCTCCCAGACAGCCTACGAGGCAGAGGACAGTCCACAACCAGAATTCATCATGCCCAGAAAGTCAACGGTCCCAAGAGTGAGGCAGCTGATATCTCAACAGGAACTCTTTGTTTGCAGAAAAGAGGAGAGAGCGTTCCCCGTGCCTTTAAGGACTGGCTGCCCCATACCGTGGACGTGCAGTGCAAGACGTGTGAGTCTCTGGACTCTGGTTTTATATAGCACCTCAGTAACAGATCTTTTAAATAGAAGACATGCATTAACAAATGACTATGTTCAGCATTTGCCCTCCTCAGAAACCTGGTCTGCACTTACAATGCTCAACATTTAAAAGCAGGCTGCCTAGAGAGAAACACACACTTACTCTGACAATTTCCCTCCTGATGAAGGGTTGGGTCCCCACTTTCAGCACACACTGTTTCCTGAGCATCCCCCACTTTCCAGGTAGGAGCCAGAGGCCCCCTTTGTATCCCTTCCTCTCTGCAGGGCTCAATATGGCTTTGGAAAGAAGGAAGCCACTAGGTCTTTGCAGTAGGTACATCGATTGTTTGGTGGTGGTGGTGGTTTAGTTGCTAAGTCGTGTCCAGTCTTGCGACCCCATGGACTGTAGCCTGCCAAGCTCCTCTGTCTGTGGGATGCTCCAGGCAAGAATAGTGGAGTGGGTTGCCATTTCCTCCTCCAGGGGATCTTCCCAACTTAGGGATCGAACCCAGGTTTCCTGCATTGCAGGCAGATTCTTTACCAACTGAGCTACAAGCAGGCAGATTCTTTACCAACTGAGCTACAAGGGAAGCCCCCATCTCTTGTTTAGTCCTGATCATCACGGGGGCCTTTTTGTTGTGTCAGTTTTATGAGAAGAAACACTTTTAAAATAACTTTTAGTGTGTGTGTGCTCCGTAGCTTCAGTGTGTTTGACTCTTGTGACTCCATGGACTACACCCTGCCAGGCTCCTCTGTCCATGGGATTCTCCAGGCAAGAATACTGGAGTGGGTTGTCATGCCCTCCTCCAGCGGATCTTCCTCACCCAGGGATCCAACCTAAGGCATATCTTGCGTCACCTGCATTGTCAGGCAGATTCTTTACCCCTGAGCCACTGGAGAAGCCTAAACCTTAGAGTATCCCTTAATAAAAGAGTAATTGGCAGCCAATAATAACATTAGACTTGAAAACACAGAAAGAACCGTGGTGAAATCCAATTGTTTCCATGAAGGAAAGTGCAAAACCTTAGAAAATATATATTTAGTAAAGAAAGAGGATGAAAAGGAAGCCTAGCTCTGCAAATATAGCGTAAGGAAAGCTAATCAAAGGCAAGATGCTCCAGGAAATGTAAATTTTATGGTTTCCATCAGGAAGGTGATATGCATCCGGTATCCAGAGAGCTAGCCCAAATACGACAAGGGTTCATGGTCAAGGGGTGAGCTGGTAAATAGGAAGCTTTGTTCTAATTTCCCATCTCTAAATTTAGCTTCATGGCAGGACACAACTCAATGTTTTAAATGTGTGCCCGAAGAGCTTTATTAAAGTCTAAGCTGACTTGATTCATTTTGTTCTATGCTTTAAAGTATGAGAGAGATGTTGCATAGCTCATGAATTACCTGTTCAGTTGGTAATTGATCTCACATTATTTGTTTCTGGGAGCACAATTGGATCACTTTTAAATGTTTTGTAAACAGTGTAGAAAGCCTCGCCGGGCAGTACGTGGGGCTCCAGGTAACAGATGCCGGGCCCCGGAAGGCAGTGGCTGACGGGTCTGCATCAGCACTGGGGTGAGATGACGCTGCAGGGCTAGAATCAGAAGATGCTCTGAAAATAAAGCCAGCTGGCCCTTAGTTGTGCCCACTGCCCCACAGCTCTCTCCCCTGCCCCCTTGCTTGGCGCACAGGAGGGGGCTGGCCACAGTCCTTTCAAACAGACTCAGCTAGACCCAGGAGGAGGCTCACACTGCTCCTGAGCCTCAGAGTGATGGGCTGATCTTCCTCAAGTGCTGTTTTTTCATCAGCAAGACAAAAAATTCTAGTGCTGGCCTCGTGAGCCTCCTGGGAGGATGTAAGGAGACCCAAGCGCATCTCCTGGTGTGGTAACTGGCACAGTCCACCAGCCACTGCCCGCGGTCACTTCCCTCATTCCTGATGACCCACCTCCCTGGAGGAAAGCTGTCCTCTCACCCCTCCCCTTCACATCCCCAACAGTGACTCACGAACGTGTGGATTCTGTAAACTTTGGGGTCTGGTTTGGCTTTTAATGCCCCAGGACCAGACTCACAGCTAGATACCTGTCCTAGACCATAAAGAACAGAAGTCACCTGAATCAGCACCTCCCATGTCAGGAAGCAGCTCTGCTCCCCCAGAAAATAAAAGGCTCATTGCAAAATGATACCCAAAGCAATGCTCTCCGAATGCCAGTTGGGTGTACAATCACCTACCAGGCTCTGCACCCAAATTAAAATGTTTGAAAAAGGCAGCGTTTCTGCTACTAACTAATTTGGTATCTCAGGCAATCTGAGAAAAGGTCGAGGTAAGTATGTCATATCTGAGCTTCATCCAAACTCCTCAGGGTGGATCCAGGGAGGAGGGGAGAGGAGGAGCCCCAGCACCCACAGACCCACCTAGGACCCCTCCTATTACACAGCCTGGATCTCCAGGTGCACAGGTGAAGACCAAAAGCTGGAGCAGGAAGAAATGGAGGAAAGACCAGGAGCGCAGGTCTGCCATGCAGGAGGGGAAAAGAGGTCGGAGGAAAACTCATCAAACACACTCCCAGACCCCAAGGTTCTTGCATGACTATACTTTCTAGCAGGAGATGCCTAACATTACTGGCAGCCTCATTATGTGTGAGGACACACCAAGACACCCTGATTTTTCCACTTCCTATGACGTGACGTTTAATTTTTCCATTCCCTTTTTAGAACTCTGAATGATGCTCTGAATGAAACGTCCAAGAATGGGCCCTTCCCAGGTCCCATACACACTGTGTCCTGGGGACCTGAGTGACTCACAGCCCATTCATTCGGAGCAAGCCATTCACTCGCTATCCTCGCTGGGTTGCAAAGATTCCCAGCTGGACCTAGGATCCAAACTTGCAAGATGACCCAAACTTGCAAAATTCGATCAGAACCAAGATGGCAACGATGTAAACTGTTGATGCCAAGGGAGAAAACAAGGTGAGAAGTACAGGGTAGGTGTCTTACTTAGGAGGGTGGGCGTGTACCTGGCTCCTTTTCCAACTTCTATAATGTTTTTGAGGTGGTCCCAAAAAAAACCTGTTCTAAAAGTGCATTTTCTATTGTTTAGCTGTCCCATCTGACTCTTTTTTTCCAGGCCAGCTCACAAATGCCCATATGCTCTGATGACTGTGACTTCACACTCCTGTGGACCCTGGAGGGGTTTTTCACTCCTGCTTCTAGAAGGGGAAAGTCATTCTCCAGTCCAGAGCCTCTCAGCCCCCTTCTTCTGCAGATAGGAGAGGCAGACAGAGCTTGAGGGAGGCCCTGGGAGTGGTTTTCTGGAGCCCTGGCTGGAAAGGGGAATGTCCCTAACCAAGCTGGAAGGCAGAGTGACCCAGACATCCCATGCACCAGCAAGAACTGATTTTGGCCAAGAGTGTGCTCTGAGACCAGAGCATCCAGCTGTGGGGAGGCGATGGTGGGGGGCAGTAATCTGACCCCCTTGGCTGCCCTTCTAGCAAAACCCCCAGCATGTTCATCTGTGCCTGTGGCCCTAAGGATCGTGGAGCACCCTCACCCTGAAGCTGGGCCCCTTCTCCTGCTGTGGGGCCGGGGTGGACAGCCCCTTTCCTGACCTGGGCTTCCAGCACAGTCGACCCCTCACTGCCCAGGCAAAACTCCAGGCCCACACGGCAACCAGGGCCCTTAGCACACCTCCGGCCTGGCTGTCCACGGAGGGGACACAGAGACTCTGGTCCTCACCCCACCCACCGGTGGAATTCAGTCATCCTGCAGAAAACAGCTGGCCCACCAGGTACGCGTAGCAGGAGGAGACTTCATCTTTCTCATCCACGTTGTCACCATTAGTGCCAGGACCCCTGCAGCCAGTGGTCCAGGTGGGCAGCACCCCTAGGGCTCCAGAGCTGGAGGAGAGAGAGGTGACCTCGGCCCCACCTTGGGGCCCGGCTTCCCTTTAACAACTGCAGATTCACATTAACCACAGGCTTCTCCTTCATCCGTGACTCTCACAAGCCTGTTTCAGTATGTTTTTCAGATACCATTTAGTGAGATTTTAAACTCATGAAAGCAAATCACCTCTCACCTGTTCACTCCACCCGGGTGCCCAGTGGTGTGCCGACTGACAACTGTAAATCATCGTTTCACCCACTGACTTTTGTCCTGCCAGATCTCTGTGTCTTTCATCACTTGCCCTGGAGGTCAGCAACACCACTGTCTGTAGGTCCCTCGATACTCAGCATTTTCTGAAACGGGCCATCTCTCTTTCTGAGTCAGCTAATAACAAAGTTCTAGAATATGGGATGGATAGCTAGGGTCTCTGCTCTGTATCTACGGGTTGGAAACTCAATCTCACCTTCCCTTTCTAGCATAGCTTCAGTTCAGTTCAGTTCAGTTGCTCAGTCGTGTCCGACTCTTTGTGACCCATGGACTGCAGCATGCCAGGCCTCCCTGTCCATCACCAACTCCCGGAGTTTACTCAAACTCATGTCCATCGAGTTGGTGATGCCATCCAATCATCTCATCCTCTGTCAGCCGCTTTTCCTCCTGCCTTCAGTCTTTCCCAGCATCAGGGTCTTTTCAAATGAGTCAGTTCTTCGCATCAGGTGGCCAAAGTACTGGAGTTTTAGCTTCAGCATCAGTCCTTCCAATGAATATTCAGGACTGATTTCCTTTAGGATGGACAGCTTGGATCTCCTTGCAGTCCAAGGGACTCTCAAGCATCTTCTCTTTTGGTTCAGAAGTCATCTACTTGGAGAAGATGGGGGGACATTAAATGCTGGATGGCAGGTGACTTGGCACTGGGCACCTGATGCTCTTCCCACCCTGGGTTGGTCACTTTGGAAGCATCTTCAGCTCATTTGTTTACCTTAGCCCCCAAACCTGGCACTGATGATGGGAATTGAGAGTGAAAAGGAAAATCTCGGGGAGTGATGAAGAGGGAAAGTGACTACAGCGCTAACAGTTAAGCAAGAAATGATCTTGGGACTGTTTTCAGTGAAACAACTCAGAGGGTTCAGGGTGTTCTTTTTGCTGGAGAGTGTGTTCATACCCCCAGCAAGCCCAGGTTCTCCCTACACTAAAGCCACACTTTGGACAATGATGCCTGAAGGCCAGCCTTAGAGAAGAAAAAGGAGATCCTGTCCCACAGTGAATTCCTACAATGGAAACCTCTCAGATGGCTTTTTTTCCCAATCACCCTTTGTCCTGAGGCCGCATCTCTTGTCCCTGTGTTTTGTTTTTTCATTTCCTCTTATTTAACCCTCTTTCTTTCTTTTTTTTTTTTTTGTATTTCCATCTTCTGCTTTCAATCCCAACCCTCCGCTCTGTGATGGGAAGTGGCAGCCACAGAGATTAGCAAGTCCCTTGAGCACTTGGGGCTCCCCAAAATATCATCACTGATTTGGAGTGGACTTGAGCCCCAAACCTATGTTTGAGCCAAAGTCCTTGCCATGAATGGCCCCAGTTTCTGAAGCTGCCCTTCCTGTAAGACTGGCTCTCCACCCGCTTCCAGACTCGTGAACCACAGCTTGCTGTCTCAGAGGGGCTCTGGGCACCCTGGAGAACCTCCCAGGTGCTTCCCAGGCTCATCCCTGTCACACGACGGCCCTGACAAGCCAGCCAGCTCCCTCTCCCTGTCCCCAGGCCCCGCTCACATCCAGTGGGGTCAAGGCTCCAAGCTGCTCCTCAGGTGACATGCTAGGACTTCCCGTGGCCACTTCCGTGTGGTCACAGCTCTCTACCAACCTCTCCACCTGCATCTGTATGCTCAGGCTTTTCCTTCCAATGCGCACCATCTCCCGCGTGGTGTGACACCATGGTCTGACACCGACCAGATGAACAAATGTGCCCGCCAATCACCCCTGCACTACTCCTTAGGCAGCACCTAAACTGTGCTGGAGAAATCACTAGCACGAGTTCACTGTTGTGAACACCAAGGTCTGTCCTGGTCCCACTGGGTCACCACGAAGTGAGTGGGAATGAAGTGGCCTTTGTCTCCAGTTCACCACTGAGGACGTCACACCTCCAAGGCATTGGAGCAACTTGACAAGGACCACACAGCTAGTAGTCAACAGTCCCTGTGCTCAAACCCAGGATCTCAGCTTTCCAATCCTCTAGTTCTTTGACATTACCCTGCCCCCACTGGCTGCTGGGAAGTGAGGAGATCAAGAACTAGTATGGTCTTGACCTTCAAAACTGTAAGCTCACCTCAGGGCCAAAAGCAAGACAGGTGGGATAAATAGCAAGAACACAGACTGTGATCAGGGTCCAAGGAGTGGGTCCCTCACAGTGTCCAAGGATGGAAGGGGTCAAAGGCTGGAAAGAGCAAAATCAGACCTGGGTCTCAAAGAACACCCCCAACTCATTCTTCTCTTCCATCATATTCATCACACTTATAACTGATAATGCTTATTGTTGGTTATATGCAAATTTTGATTATGAGCTAGCATTGTAATTTATAATCACAAACTATAATCCCCATGTGTCCTGTGTACTGCACGCCACTCCCCAGTACACTTTAAGCTCCATTACCATGTCCAGCACTTAGTAAGTGTTCAGTAAACATTTGCCAAATTAATGGATGGTTGCATCAAAGTCACATTCTTTCCTTCTCCACACTTGAATGGATGGCAATCATTGTCACTGTAGAGTGACGCCCCTATGGGGAGGGGTTAGCTAACAGGCTGCCAGGCGTTGGGTTCAGGGAGACAGAGAGAACTCAGTACTGCAAGGCCCTCAATGGGCAATTTCCATCTGCAGAAGTGATTGAAAGAGAAGAGATTAAGACCTAGGAAGAAAAGCTAAAGGAACTCTGATCATTGTAGCATTAAAAGGAAGAAAATCAACTGAGTAATTTAATAAGGAGCTTTAAGAATAACTCATTAGGCTTATTGCTCTTTCACTAAAGGAGGAAGATAAATTGCTTTTAAATGTCATTAAGGTAGACACAAACAAGAATTCGCTCTAATAAGGAAGAAAAAAAAAAGAGGAACCCATTTCCTGAGAAGGTGTTTTTTCACAGCTTGCAGGCGTCTCGTGGTCCGAGACAAGGGCCAGGCATCATAAGAGCCCTTCAAATGTGGTCTCACCTGGATGTCATCAGGGAGTTTAGGACTTACCAATAAGATCCTGAAATGAAAATCTTCTAATAAAAATGTTCTTGTTCCAAATTAGGAAGTATTTTGTTTAAAAGTTATCCTTAAAGAAATTCCAATTCAAATTGTGCCATAACCACTACCCAGTCCTCGGAAACTTGGGAGACAAACCACCTCAGTGTAGACACACCTGGGGAACTAGTGAGACATCACACACACACACACACACACACACACACACACACACACACTCCATGGTATGAAATTAAAGCTTGTGCCATCATTCTTCTACAGACAAAGGAACTGCTTTAAAATGGCATCTAATGGTCACAGTCTGTGACACAGATGAAAGAGCCCCCAGCTTCAGGATTTGCCTTCCCTGGGACCCAGGGAGGACACAGGCGCCTCAGACCCAGCTCTCAGGTAACAAGACAACATGGAAAGACTGAGTCAGCCTTTCATTCATCCTGGATTTCCATGCTTATTCAGTATACTGGACAAAACCACCAATGTTGCTATTCAGTAACCAAGTTGTGTGCAACTCTTTGCAACCCCTGGACTGTAGCAAGCCAGGCTTCCCTGTCCGTCACCACCTCCCAGAGTCTGGGAGAAGCTGAACTCCAGCGTAGACATTGTTAAAGTTGCACAGAAAACTGCAGAGCCAGTCAACTTCTCAGGCGGACCCAGCACGAATCAGATACCTTTCAAAAGCATCATTTCCCTCTTTAGCTTTCCTCAGAACCATCAATTCCCTGATAGTACTTCCTGAGCTTCAAGAGAGGAACATTTTCTATGAGTTTCCCTGGTGGTTCAGATGGTAAAGAATCTGCCTGCAATTCGGGAGATTGATCAAACCCAGGGGATTTGATCCCCAGGTGGGGAAGATCCCAAGGAGAAGGAAATGGCTACCCACTCCAGTATTCTTGCTTGGAGAATTCCATGGAGGAGGAGCCTGGTGGGCTACAGTCCATGGGGTCACAAATGGTCAGACATAACTGAGCTACTAACTCTTTCACTTTCAGATTTTGCCACCTCCTGGAAAATTTCAGACCACCTGACCTGCCTCTTGAGAAACCTATATGCAGGTCAGGAAGCAATAGTTAGAAATGGACATGGAACAGACTGGTTCCAAATAGGAAAAGGAGTACATCAAGGCTGTATATTGTCACCCTGCTTATTTAACTTATATGCAGAGTACATCAGGAGAAATGCTGGGCTAGAAGAAGCACAAGCTGGAATCAAGATTGCCAGGAGAAATATCAATAACCTCAGATAGGCAGATGACACCACCCTTATGGCAGAAAGTGAAGAGAAACTAAAAAGCCTCTTGATGAAAGTGAAAGAGGAGAGCGAAAAAGTTGGCTTAAAGCTCAACATTCAGAAAACAAAGATCATGGCATCTGGTTCCATCACTTCATGGGAAATAGATGGGGAAACAGTGGAAACAGTGTCAGACTTTATTTTGGGGGGCTCCAAAATCACTGCAGATGGTGACTGCGGCCATGACATTAAAAGACACTTGCTCCTTGGAAGAAAAGTTATGACCAACCTAAAGAGCATATTGAAAAGCAAAGACATTACTTTGCCAACAAAGGTCTGTCTAGTCAAAGCTATGGTTTTTCCTGTGGTCATGTATGGATGTGAGAGTTGGACTGTGAAGAAAGCTGAGTGCTGAAGAATTGATGCTTTAGAACTGTGGTGTTGGAGAAGACTCTTGAGAGTCCCTTGGACTGCAAGGAGATCCAACCAGTCCATTCTGAAGGAGATCAGCCCTGAGTGTTCTTTGGAAGGACTGATGCTAAAGCTGAAACTCCAATACTGTGGCCACCTCATGCAAAGAGTTGACTCACTGGAAAAGACTCTGATGCTGGGAGGGATTGGGGGCAGGAGGCAAAGGGTACGACAGAGGATGAGTTGGCTGGATGGCATCACCAACTCAATGGACGTGAGTTTGAGTGATCTCCAGGAGATGGTGATAGACAGGGAGGCCTGGCGTGTTGCGATTCATGGGGTTGCAAAGAGTCAGACACGACTCAGTGACTGAACTGAAATGAACTGAACTGAACTTCACCAAAGTGAAACGTATGATTACCAAGGCGGAAAGGGAAGGAGGGATAAACTGAGAGATTGAGATTGACATGTACATACTACTATGTATAAAATAGATGACTGATAAGAACCTACTGTAGAACACTGGGAACTCTACTTAATTCTCTATAATGACTATCTAAAACAAAGTGGGTATGTGTACATGTATAACTGATTCACTTTGCTGTGCAGCAGAAACTAGCACAATATTGTAAATCAACTCTATGCCAACAAAAGTTAATTTAAAGAAAAAAAGTGAACTTCTCAATCCCTCACTTCAATCATCAAAGGAAAGTTAAATCTGGTTGGTACAGTTTTACTCAATGACATTCCTAGTAACAAGGCCAATTCAGCTAACTGGGGAAAAGGTAAAATTGAGTCAAAGTTCTATAGATGTAGCACTGAAAACTGCGAAAGAAAGTTCTTTTACAATGAAAAGTTATTCTCACTCTGCTACGCAATCCTACCACCTACCTGTCTGTGATGTGTCCACAACAAAGCCTATGAAACATGAGACCTCGTGTTTCTATCCTGACAGTGATGCCCAAGGGGTAATGGCTTACCCTCAATAAGCCATTCATTCAGTTAATGGGAATATTGGGGGAGCTTTTCCAACAGATTTTTGATGTGTGTGAACAGAACTGTCAGTTCATTTCAAATGGACTACAAGAATTGAGCAGATCTTTCCCTGCTGGATGTCATCATGGCAGAAAGTCACCTAAAAAGAATCCTCAACATGCAAATTCATTTTAAATTGAGCTGCGTAGTTTTACATTTTGAAGATAATCAGATTAACCAAAAGGAACTGAGAGAGAAAACCAATATCAGGCTGGAGTGGAAAAAAAAGCTCGAAAAATAAAACCATGAGAAAGCTGAGTCATTTTTGACCTAATTTCAAGGCCCTGTGGAAGTCCCCAGCATGAGCATGGGGTGGACTGGGGGCATCGCACAGTTCTCTTTTTCTCAGAGCCAACCACTCGCATCCAGCCCTGTAGTGACAGGCTTCCCTGGGCCGACCTGATGGCCCTGTGATCGGAATGGAAGACATGGCCTTTCTCTGATTTCTATGGCATGCAGTATGGGAGCTGCATTAAACTGACCAGAAATCACATCGGATCAAGGGAGAGACACAAGCACGGCTTTTGACCTGGGATGCAGAGACCAGTGGTGAGACTTCAGCAAAAACGCTACAAAGATACATGAGTTTCATATTCAAGATGATCTTTCTGTTCTGAAAACCCAAACATCGACGTCCTCAGCCCAGAAAGTAAAACTGACAATGAATAGGATGTGAAACTAGCCCAACAGACTGCTCGTATTTCGCCATGATGCTAAATGAAAGTGCAGAAAAGTCCAACAGCAAAATGAATGTTTCGGATTTCTTAGACGAGATCTCTGAGGTTTCTCTAATTTTCATACTCCAGGGTTAACAACAATAGAAAGCCCAGTTTAAATATGTGATTCAGTGATTAAAAAAAAAAAAAGGCAGCATTTGGGGTTCTTTGGAGAGTTCTGAAATTTCCATAGCAGCTGCAGACTTTGGTCCTGGTGGCATTTGGGGAAACACTTGTCAAATCCATGTTTGGAGCCAAAACTGCCTGTGTGAAAACAATTTTTTTCCCTATTGTTGAGTGAAAATTCCATGAGCAAAAAATTCTTGCACTGTGTCCAGTGGAAATACGTATTTCCACTGAAAATATGACCCTCATGAGCTTGCTTGTAATGTTTACATTGGAAATAAGCAACAGAAACATGCAGCCTCTTTTCTTTGCTTTTGCTCTTTATCAAGGGAGTGGGAGGGACCTGGCAGAAAATCAGCATGACAAATGCAGCCACTTGCCTCTCGGTCACCCAGCCCTTAGCCGGCATCCTACCTGGGCGATGCACCTGTTCCCCCCTCCCACGGCGTGTCGCCCTTTGAGGAATGACTTAGAGATCTGACTTGTAGCCGCGGCAGAGACACTTGGCACCGCTCTCTGCAGACTCTGGCCCAACTGGCTGAAGTAAGTCTTTGCTCATTTATCAACCAATTCAGGTCTCAGCTGCAGTTTTCAGCTTTGATCAAAGCCGAAACCCATATCGTCATAACATCATGTGTGAGCCTGGGTCTGGGAAGACCAACAAGAAGCTCCGAGGGGACACGGAGCATGGCTGGGCCACCTGCTCCCCCCATTAGTGATGGAGGGGAGAGAACTCAGCTGATCTCCCCAGAGAGAGCGGGGTGTAAGGCCGAGACAGGCAAGGAAGATTGCAGAGGAGGCTTCGGGGGGCCTGGAATTCCACCCCACTTTGCTGGCACTGACCTGGCACTTCAGGGAGATTAATAATGCAGCCCCCAAGGACTTAGAGTCTAGGGGCTTCCCAGACACAGATACACAGCTCATTCTGCTATACATCAGGCCAATGAAAGCACAAATGAGGGAATAATCCAGAACCCCGGGAATATTAAGAGAGGAAACAAACAAAAATCATCAGAAGGAGAATCTGCAAAGAGAGCAGACAGCTGGGTGTACAATAAGCCAGAAAACAGAAAGTTAAGGAAGAGAAAAAAAAAAAAAGCTTCTCAGACCTTTCTCCTTCCACTCAAATCCATTTATTGAGTACCTACTAGTACAAGCATTTACTGAACACCTACTACACGCAAGGCACACAAATAAACAAGGTATAGTTTCTCCACTTTGGAACTTAAGGACAGAGACACAGATGATTTTGCAGTAAGTTATTTGCTCATGCAAAGCCCCAGGGGAATGTGGAGGCCAAAAAAGTCCTGTTTGCCTGTGAGAATCTGGAGGGCTTCCCGGAGGTGTGGCCACCTGCAGTGAGCCTCCAGGAAAGAGTGGGGTTTCAGCTTGCTAAATGCAAGTGTTGTTGTTGTTCAGTCGCTCAGTCGTGTTCAACTCTTTGCAACCCCATGGACTGCAGCACACCAGGCTTCCCTGTCCTTCATCATCTCCAAGAGTTCACTCAAACTCACGTCCATTGAGCCAATGATGCCATCTAACCATTTCATCCTCTGTGGCTCCCTTCTCCCCCTGCTTTCAATCTTTTCCAGTATCATTAGTTTGGGCTGAAGTTCTTAGGAGCCTTGGGAGGTCACAAAGCCGCAGGAGTTCAGTTCAGTCGCTAAGTCGTGTCCAACTCTTTGCGACCCGTGGACTGCAGCATGCCAGGCCTCCCTGTCCATCACAAACTCCCGGAGCTTGCTCAAACTCATGTCCATCAAGTCGGTGATGCCATCCAACCATCTCATCCTCTGTCGTCCCCTTCTCCTCCCACCTTAGCCTGAGCTCATGAGCTGTGCTCTCTTAATACCGGGATATGCCTACAAGGAGGGCATCGACATTCAGCAGTTACTGGGGCAGTTATCAGACCAGGAACCCAGGAGAGTCAGGGTGAAGAGAGAGCAGCCCTGCCCACCGGTTTGCTCAGCTCCCTGTCTGGACTCTCTACTTCCTCCTCAGCCGCCTGCAGGGCTCCCCTCCACCCCACCCCACCCCCACTTCCTCACACCCTGTGCAACCTTGAGCAAGCTACTCAACTGCTCTCTGCCTCAAATTCCTCCTTTGTAAATGGGGGGGGTTAGAAATAGCATCTCAGAGTATGGTGAAGTCCCCTTGCTGTCCACCTCAAACTACAATAGCGCTGTTCATCGGCCCTACTCCAACACAATAGAAAAAGTTTAAAAAATAAAAAAAAATAGTATCTCAGAGGATTCTATAGCAGATAAAATGGATTGGTGCCTCCCAGGACACTTAGCACAGAGTAAAATTCCCTCAGTCGTGTCCGATTCTTTGTGATCCCATGGACTCCATGGAATTCCTCAGGCCAGAATACTAGAGTCGATAGCCTTTCCCTTCTCCAGGGCATCTTCCCAACCCAAGGATCAAACCCAGGTCTCCTACACTGCAGGTGGATTCTTTACCAGCTGAGCCACAGGGGAAGCCCAGCACAGTGAGTGCTCATAAAGTTCAATTCTTATTAGTTATGCTTTTCTTCTGACCACCTGCTAATTTGTAAGCTGACAATCCCCCCCATCTGTATCCGAGGCTCATCTCTCTTTCCTAACAGTCAGCCCTGTGAATCCAGCAGTCTTGTGGATGTCACTTGTAATTCTCTCCATTCAGACAGACCCATCTAAAACTGAAGTCATCATCTGTCCTCAGCCTCTTCTCTTTCCTCTCTGATCCAGGTGAGGGGCCTCACTGTCCAGCAGTTACCCAGGACAGAATTCAGACAGTCGTCCTAGACCTGCCCTTCATTTTCTGACCCTAAACAGTCCTGGTGTACAATAAAAATACCGTCGCTGGATGAACCACCTCCTCCCACTCCCATTCACTTCCCATTTCTCTTCTGTCCAGGCTGCCCCCTCACATGTGACTCCCCCACAACGGCCAACACAGGCCCAGCCAGGCTCTCCTGGTTAGGCCCTCCCAAGGCTCTCCACGGCTGATGTCTACACTCATATCTGCTAGGATCTCTCCTGCCTTTTACTCTCATCTTCGTAAATGTCAGCTTCCCACACTGAGCACAGAGCAACCCCTCCACTCTTGTTCAGTCACTAAGTTGTGTCCTTCTCTTTGAGAACCAATGAACTGCAGCACTCCAGGCTTCCCTGTCCTTCCCTGTCTCCTGGAGTTTGCTCAAAAGGCTATCACAGATGAATCAATGAGGGAGTGAATGACTCTTCCACAGGTTCCCCATGAGAACTTTCCTGCGGCCCTTCGGAACACTTTCTGATACTTATATACGTCACCCAAGAAGAGAGCCTTCTGCCCCCCCTCACCCAAGTCCAACAGGCTCCCTACTAGCCCATCAGCTGCCAGACCCTTCAGGTCTATCTCTCCTTTCAGAGACTATTCCCTAAGACTCCTTTTACTGCTGGTCACCCCACTAAGCTCAGAGTTCCCTGAAGTCCACAATTATTCATGCTTATCTAGAAGTCTCTGCAGTAAAGCCCAGGCACTGCCTGGTCTACAGCAGGCATTCCATTAATGATTTATTAACCCAGCAGTGAATGGATCAGATGCCAACTGTGTCACAAAAACAGCACCAGTGAAGGGAGAAATCAGTGTGGCATCTCTTTTTCTTTACTTTTGGCTTTCTTTCCATAGACCATGCATGCCGCATTCTGTCTCAGGGGAACAGAATGGACCTTCATTTCCACCGCCTCTCTGTTTCTGCCAAATTCAGTTCCTGCTGCCGTATTGACAGACTTTTGGAAGGTTCACCTTTCCCTTGAATTTCTCATGATGATTAAGAACTATAATTGCCACTGAACAGTCCCGTTTAGCACAGACAAAGCCAACCAACATTCACCAATGGACTTTAAATGCTGACAGTTTAAACAGCCAAGAAAAGTTCATTAAGCGCTGGGCAATAAAAAGCACAGGGGAAAATAGAGACAGAATAACTCCCCTGGGCATCACCAGAGCAGGCCTTTGTGATGAAACATTCCTCAAGGAATCTGGGGAAATTACATTATAAAAACTGCAACAGACGGCAGGCTAGAGTAACAAGCTTCATTAGAGCATCGTGGTCACACAGCCCCTTTCCTGGGGAGGGAAGGGCACCACGCAGCCCCCTGTCAGGCAGGCTGTCCAAAGGGGCCCAGACCCCTGTGAATGTGGCTGTAATGATGGCTTTTATCCCCAGCACATAGGAGTTTGAGGGCATGAGAAATTCAGAACACATACTTCCCTACTCTGCACTTGAAAGCTGGTCCAAAGGCATCAAGTACATTTTGACATTTTTTTGTTTGTTTTTCTAAAAGTAGCCAAGCATCACCAAAATAATTGGTCACTATGAATCAAATAGTGGAAACAGTGGCAGAGTTTCTTTTTGGGGGCTCCAAAATCACTGTGGATGGTGCGTGTGGCATGAAATTAAAAGACACTTGCTCCTTGGAATAAAAGCTATGACAAACCTAGACAGCATATTAAAAAGCAGAGACATCACTTTGCCAACAAAAGTCCATATTGTCAAAGCTATCATTTTTCCAGTAGTCATGTAGGAAGTGAGAGTTGGACCATAAAGAAGGCGGAGCACCCAAGAGTTGATGCTTTTGAACTGCGGTGCTGGATAAGACTCTTGAGAGTCCCTTGGATTGCAAGGAGACCCAACCAGTCAATCCTAAAGGAGATCAACCCTGAATATTCACTGGAAGGACTGATGCTGAAGCTGAAGCTCCAGTACTTTGGCCACTTGATGTGAAGAGCCAACTCGTTGGAAAAGACCTTGATGCTGGGAAAGATTGAAGGCAGAAGGAGAAGGGGACGACAGAGGATGAGATGACTGAATGGCATCACTGACTCATGAGCTTAAGAAAACTCGGGTGATAGTGAAGGACAGGGAAGCCTGATGTGCTGCAGTCCGCGGGATCGCAAAGAACTGGACACAACTTAGCAACTGAACAATGAACTATAATACTATAAATGACTTTGAAATAAAAGGGATTGTTTCCCTACCCAGGACTGGCTGGCTATAAAGGGCAGCTTTGAGAATGCAGAGTAAAAGCCCGGGGCAGAAACCAAGAGAAATCTGGAGTGTTTCAGAATATCTATGAGCCGGAGATGCAACTGAGTGAACTCTGACTGTGGCGCCCGTGTTACACACATATTGTCAAAGGAGGACGTCTGTGAAAGCAGTGAGCAAGCGCGGTCTCCTGGCTCTGAGTGGCGCCTCGTGAATTAAACCCTCGGGTGGAGGACAAAGTGCACCTAGATTATAAAAGCCAAAACATACTTTTTTAAAAAGGTCTCTCTGGACTTAGTCCTTGGACTCTTCCCTTATGTAGTTTCAACCCAAATTGCACAGGCATTTCTTATCAGCAAAACCAGACAATAAAATATGGGAAGAACTGTAAGAGAAACAGGCCAGGGCTCTTGTGAAATTCTTTCGCCACACAGCGGGCTTCTGCAAACAGGAAAACACACACACACACACACACATTTAGCAAGAGGTGCACAAGATAGTTAGAGATGCAAACAGATGATCCCAAGGTGACTGTCAGCTGGTGCTCAGTTTCTCCCCTTTGAAAATAAGCCATCAAAGTGAAGCCTTGCCTCGCAAGTCCAAGTGTTTCTGCATAACAAAAATTAACCATCAGGTGATGCTGAAAAAGAGGTGAGGATCAGATCTGGAACACGCAGGCAGGTGACTCCAAGGCTCCCTCTAGCACTTCAGAACCCACTGGCTGATTCAGACACACTGCCCTTGTCTGTTACTTCAAGGTCAAGTAATTAAGAGACAAGCTTTCTTCCAGCACCTCCTCCCCACCCCCCACCAAATAAAATCATCCAAAATAGTTGAAATCAAGATGACCATACGTTTAAAAACTGGAGGGAGGTTGTCTTGCCACATTGTCTTCTATTCACTAGTACATTTCTTACCCCTGGATCCTGAATCTTTTCATTAAAAAAAAAAAAAATAAGATCTGAGTCTTCTTCACCCACAGGCAATGCAAACCTAAAGGAGAGGGTCTCCAGCCTCTCACACCCCTCCCTTAGTGTGATCATTGTGACAAGGCTCTTGGTGGCAGAGCTTAATGTGGTTAATGAGGAAAGTATTAAGATGTTCACAGGAGGGAAAAAGCTGTTCATCTCCACTGCAGCACAGTCATTGCCAGGCTGAGCCAGGGCAGTCTGCACAGTGCTTGTGACAGAAGTGGGCAGGTTCCCCTTCTGGGCTCAACACACCCACGGAGGAGTCTTGAGAAAGTCCTGAGTCTCCTGAGGCCAGGCTCTGACTCGGCCCCTCCTTAGATGCAGACACTGTGCAAAAAGCAGGCAGCTGAGCGTTCTGCTCCTCCAAGCTCCCCCGCCCACCCCGTGTAATACACAAGGTCTGGGTGAACCCTGCAAAAGAGACAGAACTTCCATGAATTCTGATTTCCATTGACTGGCCTCATCAATCCTCCAAAAGGTTGCCTCCACCACATCCCCTTCCCCAAGCACATTTCACATTTTGACAGAGCAAAACCTATTACTATGACCTTTGGTAAAAATTTCATTAACCTAGTCTTCACTGATTTGCTGAGGTTTAACTCTGACCAGCAATCTTACTCTTCTTTTCGCACAGCAATTCAAGTTTATAAACAGTATATGGAGGAGACAGTATCAAAATGTGTCAAGGAAGACATTGTTTCAACACATCGGAAGCACTTGCTCACAAATAATTGTAATAATATGGTTAAATATGCCGTATCACAGCTCCCTGAAGACCTCATGAAAGGCAACATTTCTATCTTAGTTGTGTTACTGTGACTGTCTCACACAGTCTAAAATTCTGACTGCTTGCTCTCTGAATTACTGCAAATGAATGCCAGCCTGTTTAATCTGAAACAAAAAGGGTCCTGTGTTTAGTAAACATTAACAACTGGATTTTACAACATTTAATACTAGTCTCCCAGCAGAAGGCGGTATTGGTGGAGCTGCTTTTTAGAGTCAAAAGTGAAGAGCCACATTGCTCCAGTTGCTCCCCTAATGAGCACTCTCTATGTGACCGATCTCATGCCCTGTGCCCTAGAGAGAAAGTGAGCCTAATGGCAGTGGGGGTGAGATTAGAAAACAACTGGATTCCAAACTCTATGGTACAGAGTCCAGGCAAAATAGAAAACCTCAGCAAGAAAAAATGATTGAATAGAATATTCAGGAGGCAGGGAAGTGGCAAGTGCTGGGAGCACCTTTCCACATCACTTCTGGTCACCTGTGTGTCTGCAAAACTCAGCTCAGCAACTCCTCCAGGAGGCCCTTTCACTCCAATGAGTGCATCAACCCCCCATTTGTACGGCAGTGTGCACGGCACCGTGTGCCCAGTCATCTTTCTCCACACCTAGCGGTGGACCGAGCCTGTGCCTCTGGGCATTTTCAGCATCTTACCAGGAACCTTGCTCCTTGGAAGGAAAGCTATGACAAACCTAGACCAGGTATTAGAAAGCAGAGACATCACTTTGCCAACAAAGGTCCATATCGTGAAAGCTATGGTTCATCCAGTAGCCCTGTCCAGATGTGAGAGTAGGACCATAAAGAAGGCTGAGAAACAAAGAACTGATGCTTTCGAATTGTGGTGCTAGAGAAGACTCTTGAGCATCCCTTGGACAGCAAGATCAAACCAGTCCATCCTAAAGGAAGTCAACCCTGATATTCATTAGAAGGGCTGTTGCTGGAGTTTAAGTTCTAATACTTTAGCCACCTAATGTGAAAAGCTGACTGATTAGAAAAGACCCTGATGCTGGGAAAGATTGAAGGCAAGAGGAGAAGGGAATGGCTGGATGGCATCACCGACTCAGTGGACATGAGTTTGAGCAAGCTCTAGGAGACGGTGAAGGACACGGAAGCCTGGAGTGCTGCGGTCCATGAGGTCACAAAGAGTCGGACACGACTGAGTGACTGAACAACAACAACCAGGAACCAGGCGTAAGTTCAACTCTCAACAGCGCTTTGATGAATGAATTAATGAACAAATGTACAGTTTCCTGAACGTTCTTTTTTATGGAAACTTTGCCCAGTGTTTAGAAATTCAGCAGTAAATCAGGCTGCCAAATTTTTGCCCTGCAGTCCTCCTGAGTCAGTTTTTGATGCCCCATTGGAGTGGAGACATCATTTTTAAATGTCAGCTTTATCAGGCGGTTGCAAAGGTGCTTCTTATTCCCCCAGAGTGGAAAGTCCCTCAGCTGAGTGGACAAGGAGCTTCCGGTTTCTGTGACCCACATCTGTAATTTCTCAGGCATCTTCACCTCATGCCAGGTTGTGCCCCACATTCAGTTGGCCTCTTTCAGCTGCCACCTCATCATTAGCATCTGTAATCACCTCCATGACAATAGTACCTCTTAGGTGACACTACCTGTTTGTAACAATGAGCTGGTCTTCTAGAAAAAGGAAATCCAATACTGTCAATAAGCCAAGCAGAAGAACAAAATCCTGGTATTCTCAAGGTGGGCTTATGTCAAGGCCCTCTTAAATACAGCTTGAATTATTTAGCCCATGAATGCAAACAATGCGTGACTCCGTAAGGAAAGCATTTCTAGCTGCCTTCTTTTCAGATATATTTTAGTGTTTTCACTTATCTGAAACAAGCAGCTGGAATTAATTCCCTTCTGACCTCGGGTTTTTTATTGTTACCCACCTCACCACCACCAACAACAACAACACATCTGTTGCCAAAGAACGTATCTTGACTCCAAAATGTTATTTTAATCGAAAACGAATCAGAAGGTAACCTTCCATAACTTCATGCAGTTGTTTCCAAAGTTTGAACCACCCCTTGAACCTTGACCAGGTTCTAACTTCCAATATTCTGATTAAACTGAATTCTAACCTGCACTTCAGTTTTCCAAATGTCCTCTAAAACCCCTTGCCCTGCCAACCACACAGTCACGTTCAATAACCAGATTGGGGAACTCAGGCAGCCTAACTGTCTCCACATGCCAGGGGCTCGTCCTGGTACCACCACCAGGAAGAAGGGGTCTGTCTACCCTCACCTACTTCCTCATCCCTCCCCTGGGCACATCCTCCTGGGCCAACTGCAGAGATGAGCAAACTAAAAGGAAAAGTGCCCACCTGGCACCTGGGGGAACCATACCGACTTCATGGTCATTGGATCTGTCGGATGCTGGCTCTCCTACTTTTTAGCTGTGTGCAGCTTCTCACGTTTTGCCACCTTTCTGTGCCTCAGTTACGTAGATACAAGTAACAGTAGCATTACCTACTGCACTGACGGGTCTTAAAGACTCATTGTGAAGCTGTGATTAAGTCATCAGACCCCGACATACAATAAACACTCAGTTAAATGTACACTGGATCTATCTACTCTCTGTTTATCTATCTCTATATATCTGCATCCATGTGTATTTTTTTTCTTTCATTGACTATCAGATTTGGGGGAGCAGGCACCATTTCTGATTCATCTTTGCACCCATCAGAAAAGGCTGTCACCAAGGGCTAATTGATTTAATGTTATTAAATTTACACTCTAATTCAACTTACTATCATGTTAGAAATATTTTAATTAGTACAAGGCATTGCTAAACAGAAATATGGGCTTCTCTTTTCTCTTTCCATATCAGGCTTCCAGGATTTTGTTAACCTCTGTAAATCATCTCACTTCTTATAACATCTGCAACCCAGAGCAGCACAAGGCTCGGGGATGAATCTAGCAGAGAGCTGCCACGTAGTACACGCCATGCCATGGGCATGCCGGCTGTCAGTCTGCACGCAACACGCACCACAGGCATGGACATACACGCACACACACAGAGGAGGGGGCGGCCAAAGCAAACTGTAGAATTATAATTGTTTGCAAATCTTATGTTGTGAGTGTTTCACATGGTAGCACCCACAGGCTACACTCTACCTGGAGAGACCAATGATATGTTTATCAGGGCAGCATTGAAGCAGAGGGTATTTATCTATACATTTCAGATCAAAAATAAGTTTTGCCCTAAACTCAGAGACAGCTGAAGTCAAGGTGAATTTCTTGGTTTGAAACAGCTGAATGATTGAAACATCTACTTCCCACTAGATATGAAAAATACATTTTAAAAGAATCTTCAGTGTTGGAGTCACTTTCAGCAAAATACCTGTGAGAGCGGACTATGCGCCAGGTGTGGGTGGCAAAAATACGGCCCCGTCCTGGCGCCATGTAAAAAGGAAGCAAAGTGAACCCTGTGTATTGATGCTATGGTAGAGGCTTATTCTGGGGGGACCATGGGCATGCAATGGTCAATTTCAGCTTAGAAATGAACTCTACAACACAGGGCCTGTTTTCAAAAGTAGGAAGAGTAAAAAGTCAAGCTTTCTCAAGACCGCACTTGGAACAGTGTCCCAGTGTTCCAGAAGAAGACAGTTGATGGAAAACGGCGAGATGTGCCCATCACCCCTCTTCTGTTGCTATCATCACTGGGGGGCCGCAGCCCCAGAGGCACATGTTTGGCCCAGAGGTGAAATGCCTTGTCTCCCATCTCTTGGTCTCAAGAGGGTTGAGTCTACCAGGCAAAAAGACTCCCACAGCAGGAAATTTCCCAAACCAGAGGATTGAAACTTCAACACCACCAAGGGGGGCGTAAGGGTTTCTCCTCTCTGGGACCCCAGCCCTGTCTCATTCGAGTCGGTGGAGGGGAGCTCTTCCATCCAATCAGCAAACACTCCTGGGTGGCTGCCATGTGCAAAGCATCAGGCTTCATGTGGAGACGAAGAAAATACAGACCCCAACCCCAGTGGTGCATTCACTTGCGTCTTGATACTGAGTTTAAATAACAGCTCACTCAAAGGTGAGTGAACCACAGGGATAAAGATGAAATCAAAAGTCCATAGATCAGGGCTTCCCTGGCAGTACAGCCGTAAAGAATCCACCTGACAATTGTAGGGGACACAGGTTGGATCCCTGGTCTGGGATGATTCCACATGCCTCAGGGTGCCACAACACCTGAGCCTAAGGGCGCTAGAGCTGACGCTTGGAAACGAGAGAAGCTGCTGCAACGAGAAGACCACGCCCTGCAGTGAGAGAGGAGGCCCAGCTCCGCGCAACCAGAGAAAGCCCTCACTCGGCAATGAAGACCCAACACGGCCAAAAGTAGATAGATAGATAGATAGATAGATAGATAGATAGATAGATAGATAGATAACGTTTTAAAAAATCCATAGACTTGGCTCTTCTTCTAGTTCTGACCCTTTTCCTAGACCAGTAAAGTGTTGGTTTGCTTTTGGGATTTTTTTTTTTTTTTTTTTTTGCTTTTTTTTTGGAGCTCTCTACAGGTCATGTCAGCATGGTTCTTGGTGCCCAAGCCATGCTGCTGTTGCCATGTCCCCTCGGGCAGCACCGCCTTCCCCAGCATCCCTCCAGCAAGGCTCTTCCCTGGACAGAGCCGCTTGACCAGCTTCCAGGGCCTCTGATCCCCCAAGCCCAACCGGAGCCCCTGAATAGCTCTCTGGCTGGAATCCCTTCCCAGCTTGCTTTCCTGGTGTGTAACCCCAGCCCCTCGGCCACCCAGGTCGTCTCCCGCCAGTCGCCACCTTCAGTCTCCAAGCCCCTTGTCTTCCACCCCATGGTTGCTTTGCCTCCTGTCAATCAATTTATGGCTCACCATAAAATTAGCATCCTCACAGTTGCCACAACCTACAGAAGACTGTTTTCGTCTGGAGCCTTTTAAAAAGCAGATTCATCAGGATCTACTCTAGATAAACATATGTCTATAACCAGAACTTTGAAGAGGGTTATGCATTTTACCATCTGATAAAAATGTCCCTCTTCCACCACTGGCCAGCACTCATCAGTCCCCCAGCCCCACCAAGTCTCTGTTGGTACCTGAAATTCTACTCATACTTTTGAGTTAAAACTCACAGTGATGTCCAGGAAACAGAATTCATCTCACCTCTGTGAACTGGGAGGCAACTTTAGTGATTGGCTCAGTTGCCAACAGTTGGTGATGGGCAGGACCCAGTTGGAGGGAGGGACAGGGGAGGCCAGAGGGACCCCAGGGCAGGACAGTGCCATAGGATCAAAGAGAAAGGGGCCCTGAATGAGCAGCCCCTGGACCCCTGTGCCTGCATCACAGCATCTCAGTGTGGTTGAGAAGTAGACACAGCATGGCACCCCCTCCCTCTGACAGGTTTAATCCACTTGGTAGGCACCGCCCTCAAAAAATCACAGTTCATGACTTACTCTGTCTCTGAAATGCTTTACCCTCCAATTTTACGGAAGTTACCGTTCATCTCATCAACAAGCTTTCACAGGGTTAGGGTTTGAAGAACTTCTTATAACAAGATAATATGTTGGCATTTAATGATGCTCTCCATGAAGGCTACCTCGGCCCTCCTTTGCAGATATTCACTCTATGGAAATGTATCTTTTCCCAGTCAAGGGTCAACATGCATTTCCAGAAGGAGGGGCCCCAGCTGAAGCCCAAGCAAAGTCTGCAACCATAAGTGATGCCTCTGGGCAGAGCCAGCTGAAGAGTGGGGTGGATCTTCCAGGGTTCCCCAGGCATCAGGAACCAGGGTGACTCATCCGGAGTCTAGAGAAGCCCAGGAACCTGGCTGCCTCAGGTCACAGGGGCGAACCTCCGAGCACCAGGCAGGCCGGGCCTCCTATCTATCTATCCCCCTGAGCATCCTCCCCAGTAGCCCCCTGGATCACAGGAGCTGGTGGTATACCAGAGAGGAAGGCTTTTGGCTGAAAGTGACAGCAAACCTGACCACAGTGGCTTAAACAAATCAGGGGGCTCGCCCTTCTGGTTCGGTGGCCCCGTTCTGAGACTGCCACAGCCTCTCCATCGAGGCTCTGTTGGTAAGACCTGCCCCACCCAGCACTTCGTGTGGGCGCCATCAGAGAGAAAAAGGAAGTCAGCCCCGCAACCCAAGTTTTCAGGAACTCTCAACAAACTCTGCTTCCTCTCTCCCTCTGGCCAGCACTAGACCCGGTGCCACCCCTACCCAGCGGGTAGCAAAGGTCATGGGGGTTGGACCGACCTGGGGGATGGGACCACCAGCCAATGGTATCTGCCACCAAGACCAGTCCCACAACATCGGATTCAGTTTTAGGGTGGGCAGGAGGACCTCAGCCCCAAACCTGGAAAACGGCTACCCCGGATGCCTACAAAGAGCACAGAGTGACCTGGGCACCCCGAGGACCACCCCACATGCCACACGTGACAAGACCTCCCCACACAGTGACAGGGTCTCCCTCACTGGTGTGTCTCTCCCCCCGCAGCAGAGGGCTGTCCCACAGAACCATCATGAAGCCTGAAAGAAGCCTCTGTGACATGCAAAGTTCTCCCCCAAGAGCTGGAGGGGGAAAGGAGGACGAAGGGAGATGATACAGGGAAAAGAGCCCTGTATTCCCCTTGGAATGGCTGGGGGAGGGGGAGGGGATACGTAAGTCCTGCATCCCACGAAGCAGTATTGGGATCTTGGGGCTTGGGGCCTCAGGAAACACAGCAGCTAGAATCTAGTAACTGTGTGACTGAATAAATGAAAGATCAAATGTCCATTTGCTGGGACATGAATTCAGAAATCATTTGTGAACACAGAGCATTTTTTTTTTTTTTTCAAATAAAGAGGGAAACCAGAAATTTGTCACGCCTAATGTATGCAAGATTCTTTTGCCCAGATTGTTTCACTGAGTCTGGAAAACAGCCCCATTTTATTGTTGTTATTGTTGTTGTTGTTTAGTCGCCAAGTCTTGTCCAACTCTTTTGCGACCTCAGGGACTGTAGCCAGCCAGGCTCCTCTGTCCATGGGATTCTCCAGGCAAGAATAGTGGAGTGGGTTGCCATTTCCTTCTCCAGGGGATCTTCCCAGCCCAGGGATCAAACCCTCACCTCCTGCATTGCACTCGCTGCTTACCACTGAGCCACCAGGGAAGCCCATACATGGCATTATTTTCATTTACTGATAAGAAAACCGAGGCTCAAAAGGCCTTGAATAACCAGTCTAAGAAAATTCAGCTTCAAAGTGGAAAAGCCAATCAAAACCCAAACACGATGCAAACCCAAGGTTCATCTTCCACATTTCACATGTTCAGATGACTCCAATTTGATCTGGAGAATGATTTTTATCATTCCTAATACCCGAACTATTTCTAAAGAGATTTAAAACAGCTACCTCTATTAAAAAAAAAAAAAAAAAAGTCTATAAAACACAGCTGAATGACCTGCCCTTCATTTTCAAAGACAACAAAAATGTTGGAATTTTCCCCAAATGTTTAAGAAGGTGGGAAGTCCAGGAAAGACCCAGAATGCCCTACCTCTCTGGCAATCCTCCTTCTAACCCAGGGTTGTCACCCCTGATACAGAATCAACAGCCCTTTCAACTTTGGGCCAGGACTGGGGTGTGGCAAGGGAATCACCGTGGAAGAAGAAGCCAGAATCTCAGTCATCAAGATAAATAATTTTTAATGCAATAATTTTAAAAACAAAAATCAATGCCAAAACCCATCGTGAACAAAATGTCCAAAATTTTAAGCAGAGACAGGCTGTTGTGCGTTTGATTTTGTGGTTTCTGAGACAGTGGTTCCTGAACTGCCGTGGTTGCCACGCTTCCCCCATCCCCTGGCCCCCACCACCATCACTTCTGTGGCCTGGGCACCCACTGAGCTCCATGAGGGGTGCAAACAGACTGGGAAATGCAGGGCTATCTATAGTCATGGTTTTATGATTGCAGAGCTTCTATTTATTTTTTCTGCCTGATTCAAAACATGGGAGGAGGTTTTGCTAAGTATACATGGGGCATCTTATTTTTACTTTTGCCTCAGGCCCCAGCGTGGCCCCCTCCCTCCAACTGCTCAGCTTTTCCTGCACCCAGAAAGCAGAGAGGAGATGAACAAGGAGGCGGACCTCCAATAGCCTTTGCCAGCTCCCAGGCTCCTGGGGTCACTGATGCACTCTCTCAGGGCCAGCTGGCTAATCCTGTCCATGCCAGTCCTACAGTAAAGTCACTGCAGCTCACCCTTGCAAACGCCCCTCCTCTTGGCAGAGACTGTAACTTTCAAATGACCCTAACAGGCTTAGAACAGTCTTATTCCTCCCTCTCCGAAAGGTGTGCCCAGGGTGTAGTGAGCTGCCGTGAAAGATGCTACTTATTCACCGGCTCCCCAGTGATGATTGACAGCAACGGAGAGGCTAGGAGATATTACACTGCGTACATGACGGTGCAAACAGGACTAGATGAATCTGCATTACAAGGATTGCGAGAGCAATTAGCACCTCATTAATATGATACAAATGCTAATTATACAGACCCTAAGGGACCCCCAAATTCCTTTCTCGCCACCAGCATCAGCATCAGCGTTGTTTTAGAGAACATGATGCCTGGATTCCCAGGAAGGCAGAAGTGGCTCCCCCTTTGGGCCTCTTTGAGGGGAGCACAGACCACAGGCATCCTGACTACTCTGGGGATATCTGCCGTGGCCACATTCTCAGATGTGGGAATGCCATGCAGCCCGCGGTGCTCTGGATTCCCAGGGGCACCTGGTGACCGATTTCAAGCCTGCTGGTGACAGCAGGATGCCTGACAATCAGGAGTCCCTTAGGAAGGGCAGGGCTGCATGACATGCTGGCAGGGGACAGTGCTTCCCAAGACCAGCTAAGCTTCTCCACTGCAAACCTGCAGCTCATGGTGATCAAAGTGATCGCCTTAAATAATTGATTTATTTATAACAGTTAAAAAAAAAACACCCTGGAGGCTTATGAATAGCCTGAGGTATAATCGCACCACTTGGGAATAAGAGATGCTCAGAAGCGCCCTGTGTCTGGCAGTACCCCGAGGGTGTGATTAGGGTACCACACATCAAAGGAAGGTGACGTCAAGTGTTCACCCAGTAAATCATTTCACACAGTCCATTTGAAACACGGCCAATAAGAAAAGTTCCTCAAGAGCACTGCACTGCCTCTCTAGTTCATCACTCATCTTACGGGAGGAAGGAGGAGGTAGGATGGGGAAGGGATGGAAGGGGACGCTGGAAAGGGCACCTCCCTGGGTGCTGTCTTCACCTCCATTTGCAGGTACACTGACCTCCAGGATACAAAAGTATTAGCTGCTCAGTCGTGTCTGATTCTTTGGGACCCCTTGGACTGTAGTCCACCAGGCTCCCCTGTCCATGGGATTTCCCAGGCAAGAATACTGGAGTGGGTAGCCATTCCCTTTTCCAGGGGATCTTCCCCACCCAGGGATCAAACCCACCTCTCCTGCATCTTCTGCACCGGCAGGCAGATTCTTTACACTCTGAGCCACCAGGGGAGCCCTCCAGGACACAAACACACCTATAAGCGCACACTCACACGCAGACACATACTCACACGCAGACACACACAGCTGCCTCCTGATCTGCACACTCACACGCAGACACACACAGCTGCCTCCTGATCTGCACACTCACACGCAGACACACACAGCTGCCTCCTGATCTGCACACTCACACGCAGACACACACAGCTGCCTCCTGATCTGCACACTCACACGCAGACACACACAGCTGCCTCCTGATCTGCCCCTTTGCAGGAATCTTCTGGGTCTTCCTCACAGGCCAGTGTTGCAAAAGCACATGAAAGTCATTCTACGGACAAGGCAGCAGCAACCCCTGTGCCCAGAGCATCATATCACTTGTTCCCTGGTGGATCTGGAGCTTCCTGGGTAGCTCAGCAGAAAAGAATTCACCTGCAGTGAAGGAGATACAGGTTCAATCCTGGGCCAGGAAGATCCCCTGGAGTAAGAAATGGCTGCCCACTCCAGTATTCTTGCCTGGAGAGTCCCATGGACAGAAGTCAGGTGGGCTACAGTCCATAGGATTGCAAAGAGTCAGACACGACTAAGCACACACTCACACACATCATGCTGGTGGATCCCTGACGTGGAAGAGGAAGGCAATCCAGTCCAAATACAGTTGGATTCTGAAGGTGCACTGAGCGCCTGGTGGTGCAGATGCTCGGCTGGACACTGAGGGGTGGAGACGGGGCAGATCACACTCGGCAGTTTAAAGTCAGTGCTGGGATGGGAAAGAACCAAGCCCTCAACAGCCTGGAGGGCTTCCTGGAGGAAGTGTAATCTGTGCTGGTCTCCCTGAAGGAGGAGAAAATTTCAACAGGGATAAAGAGACAGAAGCCTTCCGGGGTGAAGGGATGTGTGAGCAAAGGTCCAAGACGGGTGACTCAGGACTGGTGGTCAGAACACAAGTCTGGGGCCATAGTTCTTCAAACCAAAACAAGCAGGATAACAAACAGATGAGGAAGCAGTGCGTTTGAAATGGGAGTGACCTGAAAACCTCGAGCTGGGGTTGCCAGATTGATATTTTGCAGACTCAGACTCCAGGATATATTCTTTTCTTAGAAACAATTACATTTTTCTGTCTTCATTGTGTTCCTCATCTTAAAAGAAGATGATGCTCTTTGTCTATTGCGTGTCACCTGGTGAACCTCCTAACAACCAGGCCATCTCAGCATCTGGACCACCTCTGTGTTCACGGCGGAGTAGGCAGGCCAAGCTCTCCTCTCACTGATACAGGCAGACCTGACATACAAGTAATGAAGCTGAGCTGAACGAAAGGTCAAATGACATCACCAAGCCCAGCATGAACGAAAGTATCTCAGCAATTCACACAGAGGCCTCCAGTGGGAGGGCTGAGTCACCCCAAGCTGGACAGCAAGGCCACTAAACTCACCAGGGCTTGGCCCTCCGACCAGCACCAGGACCTGTGTGCGTCAGCAGAGCGTCATCCCACACACTTGAACTTTAGTGGATTTCGGTTGGGTTCACACCTAATTCGAAAAACTGTTTTGTTTCATAGAAATGTGGGAGCCACAGCATAAAAGGGTCGACTCCTAGTTGTCTTTGTACCAGCAGAACTTGTTATTGGTTATTGGTCCATTAAAAGGAGTCATTATATTTCTGGAGTTTGAGAAATGCTGCCCCAGACCAGGCACTCCCTGGAGCTCTTTGAACCTCTGTTTCCAGCATGATGCTTGGTGTGAGGTAGGGATTTGATATGAACTGATGAAATCAGGCTGTGGCATCTGTTGAAAACAGGGAGGGAAACTGCCTAGGCACCACAGCCAATCATTTGTGTGGCAGCTGTGGTGGACAGCAACAACTCCTGTGCTTTAGAGTCACCCAGAGGGATGGGCTGCCCAGGCCAGAAGGTAGCGGCTGGAGCCAACAGAAGGGAGATCAGGGGACTGGGGACACCAGTTATCCAAAAACAGGACACCTCTCCATCTCTCCAGGGATGTTTTTTTCTTACATTATGAGCTATATGATGCCACACATGAAGGCAGTTCAAAGGAAAGTAGGATTGATTTTTCTTGCATAGAAGCGAAGAAGTTAGAGCTGGTTCTTTGGGGGAAAATGTTCTGTGTTCTGTTCTGTTCAGTCGCTCAGTCATGTCTGACTCTTTGTGACCCCATGAACTGCAGCATACCAGGCTTCCCTGTCCTTCATCTCCCGGAGCTTGCTCACACTCACGTCCATTGAATCAGTGATGCCATCCAACCATCTCATCCTCTGTCGGCCCCCTTCTCCTCCCACCTTGAACCTTTCCCAGCATCAGGGTCTTTTCCAGTGTGTCGGCTCTTCCCATCAAACCCTGATAATTCAAAGATGAGAATGCCAGCATCCCTTTCTTCCACGGGCTGAATGCTGGAGCAGGCAACCGGTAGCCTGTTCACTCCATGACCTTCCCAACAGCATGAACCCGAGATTATTACCTAGGGTGACCAAACTTAATGAAAGCAACATGACTGAGAGGAAATCAGCTGGAAACATGTGAAAACAAAGGGAAGTGAACATCAGGTATCCTCATGTAATTACAAGCTGTGTGGCCTGACAGCTTCTCCCAGGGGAGGCTTATTATAAATTCTTTTTATTATTAAAAAAAAAATCTGGCTTGAAAGGATTGATTACAAAAATGCAGATCCTCGCCAGTAGGCATCTTGAGGAAACTATATCTATACTGTGTATGTTACTCACTCAGTCGTATCCGACTCTTTACAACCCCATGGACTGTAGCCTGCCAGCCTCCTCTGTACATGGAATTCTCCAGGCAAGAATACTGGAGTGGGTTGCCATTCCCTTCTCCAGGGCATCTTCACAACCCAAGGACTGAACCCAGGTCTCCTGTATTTCAGGAAGATTCTCTACTGTCTGAGAATCTGAGTCACCAGAGAAACCCTACAGTAGTTCAAACATGGAAAAGAGAGCCCAAAACCAGAGCACCCTACACAATAGGAAATTCAAACTGGAGAAAATAAGAATTCTGCTTTCAAAAGCATTTACTAACAAAAAAGGAAAGGGTGGAGAAAAGTGTGTTCAAAAGTTGCAAGGAGGCTAATTAGAAATACACTGCTCAGTGCACAAAAGAGCAGGGAGTTTGGATGTGAAAATTAAAGATTCAAATGTGAAAGTTTCAAGTAAACAAAAGATTAATTACTATATGCATTGGCTTTTGCCTTTTATAAAGAGACAGCTACCATGCTTGCAGGCTTCTCTGTGATTCCGTGTATAAAGGATAACTAAAAAGTATGCATTTTTCTTAATGAGATTTTTTTCATATAAGGAAACGCAATTAGGAAAAATTTAACTTAGGACACCTTTCTAGGCAACTCACTAGCCATTGCTGAAACTCAGTAAAATTGTGTTTGAATCTAAGTTCACATTTGGTGCATTTATGCTTTGTGTGTTTAACACACTTTATAACTAATGATTCATGCTTTCTAACTTGATATAAAATATTCTTCTATCCACTATATCAATAAGAGATCTAGATGCATTAGAGAAGGAATCTGTCAGAGCAGGGTCTGGAAATCTCAAATTCCAGAATCCATTCCCAAACCCATGAGGCCACCTACCCTGTACTTTGAAGACAAAGTAGACCCATCTAACTCTGTGATACCAGAACTGTAATGGTGCCTGGCATGGGATTGGCACTCAGTAAATATATACTCAAGGAAGGGAGGGTGAGGGGACTGAGGCAGAAGTGGAGCTGATGGATGCCCCAAGTCCTGTCTCAACAAACAATCCCCAGGTCTTCCCAAAGGCAAATGGCAGATAACAGTGTGGTTTTGTTGATTACTATGATGGTGGGAATCAAAGAATTCATTGTATGTTTACAAAAAAAATTCTTAAGACAGTAAGTTCTGTGAAATACAAAGTTCCAGGGTGCTTCAAAGCTTGTTTTTCTCTATCTTTAGCTGGCAAGTCTTAGTCACTCTTCTTTTTAAGCTTGGTTGATTTACAAGATGGCATTAGTTTCAGATGTACAGTATAGTTATTCACATGCATATATTCTTTCTCCAATTTTTCCCATTATATGTTGTCACAAGGTATTGAATATGGTTCTCCATGCTATTCAGTAGGTCCTTGTTTATCTATGTCACGTAAAGCAGTGCACATCTGTTAAGCCCAGATTTCTAGTTGACCTCTCCCCTCTTCTCCCTTTGGTAACCGTGAGTATGTTCTCTGTGTCTTTGAATCTGTTTCTGTTTTGTTTATACGCTGATTTGCAATATTTTTAGATTCCACGTATAGGTGATATCCTAATTGTCTTTCTGTCTGAATCACTTCACTTAATTGATAGTCTCTAGGTCCATGGATGTTGCTGCCAATGGCATTATTTAGTTCTTTTTTATTCCTTTGTAGAAATGGTTCACATCTCCTTTAACCATTCATCTGTCGATGGACACTTAGGTTGCTTTCAAGTCTTGGCAATTGTAAGCGTCATTTTGTCTTTTAAAATGAGTCCACTTGCCCTTCCACCCGTGGACTACAGCAGTAGCCAGTGGGAAAGTGCTAGGCCTGCCCTGGGAGGCAAGACTCTGCACGTACTCGTGTGGCCTTGGTAGGCGCCAGGGCACATGAGGAGTCAACGGAGAGGGGCAGAGCCTAAGTCTGCAAGAGTGTTCATCCATGTGGGCATACTCTCTCCTGATAGAGAGTTAAATTCCAGCAAGTTCCCCAGGAGTGCTACCAGGCTACTAGAATGGTTCCCGGTTACCTGGAGAAAGCAGTGGTCACACCAAGGAAGCAGAAACATCAGGAGCCATCCCAAAAGCAGAGTAAGGGAGGAAAAGGGCCAGGCAAGGGGCATTCCAGAGCAGATGCATCACGTGAAGTTGGAAAACCAACCATCCATGTTCAAGAGAGCCCAGCCAATTGTCAACTTGGGAAGACGTGCATTGCTGAGGTACGCTGCTGAGGAGCTCAGACGTGACCGCCCTGTTGTCACAAAACTGACTCCCTAATGGAACCTTGAAATAATAGAAGTTAGCGTGGTGTTTAATTAGCAGCAAAGGGGCACAATTACAATGCAGCGTGTGACTGGAGAGGCGGCCAGAGGGCCCTGAACCAAACAGAATGAAGGACACGGTGCTGCGAGGGGTGAGAGAGATGGATGGTCAAAAGGGTATCGTTCAGTCTATACACTCAAAGCAGAAAGTTTCCAGGAAAGATGACCCAGAGACTGGATCATCTTTACCCTAATAAAGGTCCAAATCTCAGCCTTGGACCTGGCGTCTGGACCTGAGCCAGTTTTCAGGCCTGGAACCCATTGATTGAAGGGCCGGTGGATCTGCAGGAGGAAGTACCTGCTGTGTCAGAGCAGGCACACATGTGAATGACTTCCCCGGTCCTTTCCCCGAAGAATCCACTCCGTGTACACAGGCAGCTGTGTACACACACATGAAGGCCGGGAATGCCCAGACATGCTGCGGACCACTGGGCACAAGATCTGAGATGACTCGTAACTGGGACCCTGAGGCAGGATCCTGAGCCCCTTTGTTAGAGCAAAGCCATGTGCAGCCAGTTATAAAGGAAGATCTGTCTGGGTCTGGGTCCCATTGCCTCGCCTGGGTCCATAGACTCAACCATGGTCATCTCTCCAGCCCTCAAATATATAATTCAAACAACCTTTGGAGATTGGAAGAACAGCCATGTGGGTTTCTTGGAACAGGAGGTAAGAGAGTAACCGCAGTGGGGAAAATTAGGTAAAGGCCTCTGAAAGGCAACCGCTCCCACCGCCCCCCCCACCCCCGCCCAATATACACACATACACATCAAGATAGAGATTTGAAAAAAATTATTAATACATCACATCCTGGGAGAGATGCCAGAGACGACAAGACAGTGCTATGGACTGAATGTTTGTGTCTGCTCCACCCCCACCTCCAAAAAAAAAAAAAATCTTATGTGTTGAAACCTAATTCTTTTATTGGAGACAGTGGAGCCCTCATGGTGGAATTAGGAAGGGTTATAATTATATTTTTAAAAAAGAATTATAATTTCTTTATAAAAAGAAACTGGTGCTCAGACAGTAATATATCTGACTGCAATGCAAGAGACCCAATCTCTGGGTTGGGAAGATCCCCTGGAGAAGGGAATGGCTACTCATTCCAGTATCCTTGCCTGGAGAATCCCATGGACAGAGGAGCCTGGCAGGTTACAGTCCATGGGGTAGCACAGAGTCAGACATGACTGAGCTAACGAGAGGGATAATTTCTTTCTCTGCCATGCAGACACAGGAAGAAGGCCTTCAGCTGACCATGCAGCCACCCCAATCTCAGACATCCAGCCTCCAGAAGAGTGAGAAATCCTTAAACCTCTGTTGTTGAAGTCTGTCATATTTGTTATAGCAGCCCAAATTAGCTAAGGAAGACAGTACTGATCATGCAATTACTGAGCTGGAGATAAAGAAAAGGTCCCTTATGTATGATGCTTCCTGCTTTCAGTTTTGGGCAACTAGGCCGATAGGGCACCACAAACCAACATAGAAATTTGGGAAGAAGAGAGCAGGAAGAATGCCCACCTCACCTTTGGAACTGTGGGCGTAAGAACCTTGCAGGGACCCCCAAGCGGAACATCAGAGAGAGACCTGGGAGGTGTATTAGCTCAGAGGGGATGGCTGACACCTCAGGAGAGATGGGAGGAGTATGCGGACACTATCACACAGACTCAGCCAAGAGGACCTGATAAGTGATGCTACTCGGGATGAATGGAGGGAACTTGTGAAAGCCCACCACGTGTTCAGCTTCAGTAACAGCAAAAGGACGGGTACACGAGAGGCAGTCAGGAATGGAGACACGCCCTGGGCTTCATCTCTGTGCACCTTTATTTATTGTTCAGTCGTTCAGTCGTGTCCGACTCTTTGTGACCCCGTGGGCTGCAGCATGCCAGGCTTCCCTGTCTGGCATAAAAGCCTATACTTTTTTTTACATGCATAAAAGCATATGCCTTTATGCTGATCTACAAATTCTCTATCTAATCTCTTATTACAAATCACGCCCCTGTAATGTGCCTTCTCGCTTCCATAATGAGAGAAGAGAAAATTCAGTTAACACAGGTTTGAGCCATGAGAGAAATAATCACCCTAATTTTATTGATTTATTTTTTAACTCCAAAAGATTGAGATGCTTTGGGGAAAGTGCCAGTTATGGAAGGTCCCAAGCCTGCCTGCTCTCTGCTGTAACACTTCAGGAGAGGCACATCCGTCACCAGAAGTGCCCTGTGCACAGAGACTGCAGGCAGCTTCCGGGTCAAGGGGCAGGCGGTTCTGCCTTAGAGACCCACATATTTGCAAAGGAAACCACATCAACTACCTTTGTTCACCAACACAGTTCTTCATTCATGAAGATTCAACCCCAACTCCCCAGGTACTTGAAAAAAATAAAAAATTCAAGAGAAAGAAATGGACAAATGATCCCAGTGATTGGAGAGTTATTGAAAGAGAAAAAAAAAAAATCTGCACTGTGTGTGTGTCAGTTCCTCAGTCGAGTCCGACTCTTTGCAACCCCATGAGCTCTAGCCCACCAGGCTCCTCTATCCATGGAATTCACCAGGCAAGAATACCGAAGTGGGTAGCCATTCCCTTCTCCAGGGGATTTTCCTGACCCAGAGATTGAACCCAGGTCTCCAGCACTACAGGTGGATTCTTTACCATCTGACCCACCAGGGAATGTTTAGAAAGAGTTGTTTTTATTTTGTATCCTCTCTGCTGCTCAGAATTTTTCTATAATGTGCCTGCCGTGCTTTTCTAACATAAAAGCTGTTTTTAATCAATAATTTTCTGATATGAAGAAAAGAGCTGAAGGATGAAGACTATGGAAATTTTTCTGAAAGCTTAATAATCAATGTTAGTAACAAAGCATTGCTGAAAATAATGAATTTTTTAAAATTTTAACACCTTGGAGTTTTTCTCAAATTGTAAATATCCCTAAGGGTGTTCATCCAAGTCCTACTTATCAGACACACTACTAAGTTCAAATTATAAAAATCTTACCTGTAATTGAAGCCAGCTGCAACCTTTTTGACAAGAACTAATTGCCGATAATGATTTAAGTGCAGTAAATTCACATGCCACAATTGTTTTAAATAGGGGAACCTCTCACAGCTTTCTCTGAAAAGAACTGTTAATCTTTGCTGCTGACTTATCACATCCTTCAGTCACCTGTTTGCCATCATTTTCATGAGCTGATAACGTGTTTATTAGAGTCATAATGTGCAGGTGGAGGAATAAAGGTCTCATTTGATGGCACTGGAATTTCATCTGACATTTCTATACGAAAAAAGTTGGCATAAGCATCAGCCTTGGCTAGGGCAGAAAAAGACAATAAAGGCAATATTATTTTTTTAATTGAAGGCAATTGAAAAGTCAGCCTATCCCTGGTGGCACAGATGGTAAAGCATCTGCCTGCCATGCGGGAGACCCGGGTTCGATCCCTGGGTTGGGAAGATCTCCTGGAGAAGGAAATGGCAACCCACTCCAGTACTCTTGCCTGGAGAATCCCATGGACAGAGGAGCCTGGTAGGCTACAGTCCACGGGGGCCGCAAAGATTCAGACACGACCGTGGAATATCAGTAACTTTATTTTTTAATTTTTAATTTTATATTGGATATAGCTGATTTACAATGTTGTGTTATTTCAGGTGTACAGCAAAGTGATTCAGTTATACATACACATTTATCTATTCTTTTTCAAAAATGTTTCCCCTTTGGGCTCATCTTGTAGCTCAGCTGGTAAAGAATCCGCCTGCAATGCAGGAGACCCCGGTTTGATTCCCGGGTCAGGAAGATTCCCTGGAGAAGAGATGGGCTACCTACCCACTCCAGTATTCTTGGACTTCCCTGGTGGCTCAGCTGGTAAAGAATCTGCCGGCAATGTGGGAGACCTAGCATGTGTGCAATATCAGTAGCTATTTTTTATTTTATATAGGATATAGTTGATTTACAATGTTACATTATTTTCAGGTGTAGGGCAAAGTGACTCAGTTATACATATCTGTATATGTATAAGATATATGTATACATTCAGTTATACATATCTGTATATGTATACAAATATATGTATACATTCAGTTATACATATATTCTTTTTCAAAAATGTTCCCCATTTACGTGATTACAAAGTGTCGAACAGAGCTTCCTGCGCTTTACTGTAGGTCCTTTTTGGTTAAATGTAGTACTATGTATATGTCAATCCCAAAGGCTCAACCTACCCCTCGCTCCCCCCGACCCTTCCCCTTTGGTAACCAAAATTTTCTTTTCTGTCTGTGAGTCTTTTTCTATTTTGTAAATAAGTTCATTTATATTATTTTTTTAGATTCCACATATAAGTGACATTATATGGTATTTGTCTTTCTCTGACTTCGTTTAGCGTGATAATCTCCAGGTCCATCCATGTTGCTGCAAATGGCATTATTTCATTCTTTGTAATGGCTGAGTAATATTCCATTTTTATATGTGCATCTATACCACGTCTTCTATCTAGTCATCTGTCGATGGACATGTTCCAACTGGGTAAAACCCATGACCTGTAAGGTGGTCCTTTTACCTGCTGCAAATCAGGGTCCCTGGCACCAGGGAAATCAGGAGCTGATGGTTTGGGGGTCAGCTGCTGCCCTCCATCCTCAGCATGCCTGTCTGTCTCCAAGCGTGTCTGAAATGTTCATCTCTTCTTCAGCACTCCATCAGTTCCCTTTGTCTGCTCGTTGCCAGACATTGTGTGCTCACTCCACTGGCAGAGTGCAAACTGTGACACCTCTAGTGGTGGAGAGAGGAGCAAACTGACCAGATATATTCAAAGCTTAACCTGGACTTCAGCTTCACCGTTCTTCAGGTAAGGGTTTAGCTACACAGAGTAAGAACAGATCCTGTGCACACTTTCAACTGCAAGGATTTCATCACAGCATTGTGCATAACAGCAGGAAACAGGAAACTATCTAAAGGGCTGACGATGGGGGACTGATGAGACGCCTTAGTGATCTGACCTGGAAAAGACGTTCAGTGACAGGTCGTTGTGGAACCTGTGACTTCTGGGTCCCACAGCCATGACACTCACTAAGGTAAATCTTCATCATGTTGCAGAAGCACCGTCAGCCTCAACATTCTCATTTGTAAAATGGGAATAACCATACCTACCCCATCTGGTCCTTGGGCATTAAGGCATCTGGGATCTATAATATGCTCCGTACAGTGCCCGGCATGTTGTAAATACTTAATAAATGCTACTTAGTAAGAAGAGTAATAGTAATATTGGCAGCAGTAGAAACAGTAAACCATAAAAATCACGTTGAAAGGGAAGACAGACAGATGGAAGAAGCCACACCTGTGGGAACTGATGGGGAAACAAAACAGGAGTTGTTCTTGACCTCGTTAGAGGAATACATGCATAATAAAAGCCTAATTACAGAAGTAGGCTGTTAATGGTGATTATCCATAAGGATTAGAATCGTAATGATTTCATTTTTCTTTTCGATTCTCTGTGCATATAAACTTTCTACATAGAAAGTATTTTACTTTAGGAATTCAGAGACAGAAGGAATCACATTTTTAAAAAGAATTCCTGATTTAGATTCTGATAATTCACAGACTTTCTGAGTTGGGAGAAAGTTTCTCTCCTGCCACCCTCTCACTCTACTGTTGAAGGAATGAGAGCCTGGCAAGGAGAGTGCCCGTCCCCCCGCTGCCCCCCCTCCCTGGGTCCCCACCCTCTCCCTTCCCCCTTCCCTCCCTCCCACCCACCCCCACCTGGTGCTGTTCTCTGGGGAACCAGCCCCAGAACCAAGGCTTCCCTGCTGCCTGGAAAAGCGCACTGGAGTTGAATGCAGAGCACACTGATCTGGCTCTCTGTCCAGGCTCTCCCTCTTCTGTCCCGTGTACACAGCATAGGGCCTGACCCATAGTGCATGCATGCACGCTAAGTCACTTTAATCGTGTCCAACTCTAGTCATGTCCAAGTCATGTATGGATATGAGAGTTGGACTATAAAGAAAGCTGAGCGCCAAAGAATTGATGCTTTTGAACTGTGGTGCTGGAGAAGACTTTTGAGAGTCCCTTGAAGTTGGAGATCCAACCAGTCCATCCTAAAGGAAATCAATCCTGAATATTCATTGGAAGGACTGATGCTGAAGCTGAAACTCCAGTACTTTGGCCATAATGATGTGAAGAACTGACTCATTTGAAAAGACCCAGATGCTGGGAAAGATTGAAGGCAGGAAAAGAAGGGGACGACAGAGGATGAGATGGTTGGATGGCATCACTGACTCAGTGGACATGGATTTGAGTAAACTCTGGAGAGGGAGGCCTGGCGTGCTGCAGTCCATCGGGTTGCAAAGAGTCAGACATGACTGAGCTGAACTCTTTGTGACCCCATGGACTGTAACCCACCAGGCTCCTCTGTCCATGGGAATTCTCCAGGCAAGAATACGGGAGTGGGTTGCTACGCCCTCCTCCAGGGGATCTTCCCGATCTAGGGATTTAACCCACATCTCTTAAGTCCCCTGAATTGGCAGGCAGGTTCTTTACCACTAGTGCCAACTGGGAAGCTCGACCTATAGTGAAAACTCCGCAACTACCTATTGAAGAAATCCCTGGATGAATGAATGAGTCAGCCGTCCTCTCAGATGACCTTCTGCTTCCCTAAGTGGTAGAAGGCCTACAAAGGGCTATAAAAGCAGCGGTTAATTCTCTGGGGTGAAGTGTGAGGAATTCAGAAAGGCTTCCTAGGGCATGGAGCCAGGTCCCAGAGAATGCAGCCGAGAGACCTCCAGCCCTAGGAACCAGAAACGAACTGCAGTTTGGGGAAGAGGCTGGTGCGTTAGTGGGACAAGGCTAAGGGTCTGCAGGAAATGGGGAAACGACAAGTGACGTCACCCTTCTGTCCTTCCATGTCTTTCTAGGACATCTTAAAGAGGCCAGGTGACTATTTGGGGAAAATAATGTAAGATAATAATTAGTTACTAGCTGGCAAGAGTTTAAGGGGTTTTTCTGTCCAGATAACATTTGCCTTTTCACCAAGGGCCTCTGATTTCACCCCCAGGAACGTGAGAATTGTAAGGAATTGGGGTGGGGTGGCAGGAAGACTTTCTCTCCCCGCACTCAGCCTGCAGTAAATCACTGCTTCCTGACAGGCCGCTTCCCCACCCAGGAATCCTGCCAGACTCCGCAGGAGATAACCACACACATCTTTCAGAGACCAGCCCAACCCTCAAACAAATGTGCTCCAGGGACACTTTTATAATGGAATTTTTTTCATTTAAAGTTAATCATTGAACCTGTAGACTGCGTCTCATACTGAGTGAAGTAAGTCAGACAAAGACAAATATGATGTTGCTTATATGCGGAATCTTAAAAAAAAAGGATACAAATGAACTTATTTACAAAACAGAAATAGAGTCACAGATGTAGAAAACAAATTTATGCTTACCAGAGGGTAAGGAGGGGAGGGATAAATTGAGAGATTGGGGCTGACATATACCCACTACTATAAATAAAATAGGTGACTAGTAAGGACCTAGTCACTGTGCTGAGCACAGGAAACTCTACTCAGTACTCTATAATGATCTATATGGGGAAGGAATCTTTAAAAAGAGGGGATTTATGTATATGCATAAATGATTCACTTTGCTGTACAACAGAAACTAACACAACATTGCAAATCAACTATACTCCAATAAAAAAATTTTTTTTAAAAAGTTAATCACATTAGCCTTTTCATCTGTTCTTCCGTATCTCTAACAGTTTAAGAGAGGTTGAAAGAAGTTCAAGCACACACACACACACACACACACACACACACACACACACACGCACACACACAGAGTCACTGATTTCCCAAGACTTGATTTTTCATCATGAGTCCCTGGTTCATAAGTGCTAAAGATGTTCCACTTGGTATGTTGGAACCCATTATTTCCCAGGGAGACTTGCTGTCTGTTTTGATAGGAGCAATTTATCACCCTGGTGGAATCAGGCTGCCGTTTGGAAGGCAGGGCCGGGATTTATGAATCCCTTTTCACTGGGATGAATTTAATTCCCCAGAGTGGAAGTGGTATTAAAAGATTTGGCCCTGCTGCACCTGTGGCATTTGAGACGGTGGCTTCCAGACTGAGTGGCAGCTTGGCCAGGAAACCCCTGCCCTCTCATACCCATATCAACACTGCACTAGAAACGTCTTCACCCTTCCAAGCACAGAGAAAGCTCCATCTAGGGCATGAAATCCAATTATCCTGGGTACAAAACAATAGTTTTAATTAACAATGATGGACATCCCAGGTGGCTCAGGGATAAAGAAATCTGCCTGCCAATGCAGGAGTGGCAGGAGACGCAGGTTTGATCCCTGGGTCGGGAAGACCCCCTGAAGGAGGAAATGGCCATCCACTCCAGTATTCTTGCTGGGATAACCCCATGGACAGAGGAGCCTTGTGAGCTACAGTCCGTGGGGATGCAAAGGGTCAGACATGACTGAGCATGCACGCAAGAGTCAACAATGAATTTAAAACAATAAAATTGATTTAGAGAATGTTTTCATTCTATTTTTGGTGTGCCTACGTTTCAAAATTATTATTCACTGAAGATACTTCTTCAAAGTATCCACTTTGAAGCTCTGAACCAAGTTCTTGCTCTATTGGGGCCAGCTTCTACTTCCAATTTATAGTCCCGTGTCTCCATATGTGCTGTGGTTCAGGTAGGACTTGATGCTGCCCACTGGAACCACCTGGGAAGCTTTAAATGCTATGGATGCCTGACTCCGCCCTCAAGAAGTATGAGACAATGTCTGGGGCACAGCCTGAAAATCAAGATTTTTTAACCTTCCCAGGTGATTCTAAGGTATAATTAAGCTATATATAATTAAATATATAATATAATGAGCTTTATATTTTAGAAACAAGCATAACAGAGTTTCAAATTAGACATCCTCCTTATGATTAGTCATCTATTTTATATGAACCAACTTTGACTTCCAGAATCATTTCATGGATCAACTTGGTAACTGACAAATATGCCTTAGTCTTCATGGACAAGTGGGCTGTTTACATGATGAATTTTCTTCACCGTCCTTAAACCCTGCGTGAAATCAGAGATTCCGGCTATTAGCTGCACTTATGTTCTAGGGATGGCTTCTACTTGATCAAACAGCTCACTTGCATCATTTTAATTTCACATATCACTTGATATTCATTCATTGTCCAAATAACACTGACACGTTTCTGCTCACCGTCTCTGCTCCTCACCCATCACCCATCCACGCAACAGTTGTCAGGTGCTGATGCAAGCATGCTCAGTCGTGTCTGACTCTTTGTGACCCCATGGACTGCAGCCCACCAGGCTCCTCTGTAGAAAATAATAAATCATACAACTACTCTCTCAAAGGTCACAGTCCAGTGTGGAAAGAAGACTCATTAACAGAAATCATAGGAAAGGGTGAAAAATGCTTTATAAGAGGTGAGTTGAGGGTGCCAGAGAAACATGAAGATGGGCACCTAACACTGCCTCCTCCAGACACAAGAAAAAGTACTCTTGCTTCTACAAAGTCACTTTTTGTATCATTGAACTATGGATTATTATCTGTAGGACATGCATAGGAAGATGCCCACCATATATAGGTATGTTTCTCTTCATCTTTATTCAGTCATTCATTGGAACTAAATAAATATATTATTCCACCATTAGATCATTAGTGAAAATATGAAATATTAGAATTCATACATTTTCTGATTTAGATATTCCTCTTTGTTTGGGGAATAACATGTACCGAAGACCCTCTGTTTTGGTCTCGCTGGTTCCACGGTTCTTTTAAAACTTACATCCAAGGACAGACATCCACATGAGGAAGGCTGCAGACTTAATTGCTGTCACCGGGGTCAAGAACACAGTGATCTTCCTGGGGCTCCCTTTTAAATCACTGACATTGGGGATTTCTTCACATTAGTAGGTCAGCACATGATAAAGCATGTGCCTATTTTAAGACCAAACGAAGGCTACTGGAGAACCAAGGAAGAAGGCAAAAGTCTGGAATTCCTAGGCAGTCATCTAGGAGAAATGTCACCAGTGAGCCAAGGGACAGAATGGGACCAAGTCAACCTTGTCCACATACTTTTAAGTGGCTGCTTACAAGGCTACATAAAAAGTGAGTACAAATTAGGATAAAAATGAAAAGATGGTGCTGCTGCTGCTAAGTCACTTCAGTCGTGTCCGACTCTGTGCAACCCCATAGACAGCAGCCCACCAGGCTTCCCTGTCCCTGGGATTCTCCAGGCAAGAACACTAGAGTGGGGTGCCATTTCCTTCTCCAAAGCATGAAAGTGAAAAGTGAAAGTGAAGTTTCTCAGTCGTGTCCGACCCTCAGCGACCCCATGGACTGCAGCCTTCCAGGCTCCTCCGTCCATAGGATTTTCCAGGCAAGAGTACTGGGGTGGGGTGCTGTTGCCTTCTCCGGAAAAGATGGTAAACTGCTTGATAACAGAAGTTAGGGAATGAGAAGGAACTCATGTGGTTTTTTTCCTTTCCCCATTTGAAATGAATTTAGGATCTGTGTCTCCTTTTCCGGTCTCACAACACTGGACCACTAAGGGACATCAGAGATAATTTAACCCAATATTAATTTATAAATTAAAAAATTGAGGGTCCAGAGAGGTGGATCAATGGCTGAGGTCATGCTCTGGGCAAAGGTCAAGGTCAGAACTGAAACACCAGGCTTCCTACCGGCTGTGACCCTTCACCCCATGACCTTGCAGTGCTGTCATTAAGATGTGCCTGAAATCCAAACACAGCTGAGAGTTCTCCTCACCAGCATCATCCGGCAGCAGAGTCATCACTGGTTCACTGGGACGATGGCTGCAACTCTTGGCCTGCAGGCTTGAGGACATAAGAAATACGGTGTATTTCTCTTTATGACCAAATTTAATTTCAGAGTCTCGTCTCTTCCTTCGCAGGCTCACATCGAAGCCCTGCAGTGACGAGGTGGGTAGGGGCATGAGTGCCTCTGAGCCTGGGCACCACCGTGGATACATCTGGGCGTCCACAAAAGAGTCCCTCCCATCCGGCCTCCTGGTGTCAGCTCATGCAGGTTCAAGGAGGTCACTCTCCTTCCTCCATGTCCCAGTTGTGGGCCCTCTTCAGGTGCAGTGGCCCCTGAGGCTTCCCCAGGCCCCAAAGTCAACATTCTGGCCTGTTGCCTGTCCTACAGGCTCAAGATGGGGAGGCAGGGCTTTGCGAGGATGCCTGTCCACCCAAACACACGATAGAACTATTTCACCTGATGGGACCAGAGAGAATCTGGGTTAAGGCGGCTTCCCCAGGTCCTACTGAGGGCATTTCAGGGACGACAAGGATGACATGTCTCTCCTCTGGAAGTTCTCAAACATATCTGAGGTTTCTATAGGGACCCCCGCCACCATACACTCCAGCCAAGGACTCAGCACTGGAGAGGGGTTTGTGGGTAAAGACAGAGCCCTGGGCAACACCTCAGATCTTTTCTGCCCTTCTTCAAACTCTAGAACCTTTATTTAATCTCAGGGCAACATAGAACAGAAACTTGCTCTGAGCTAGTATTTGTTGCTCACACCCTGAGTTCTGCCAAGAACTGAATTCCCCACCTTGCTGTCCTGGGTTCCTCACGTGGCACTAATGGTAAAGAACTGAAGGCCAATGCTGCTGCTGCTAAGTCGCTTCAGTCGTGCCCGACTCTGTGCGACCCCATAGACGGCAGCCCACCAGGCTCCCCTGTCCCTGGGATTCACCAGGCAAGAACACTGGAGTGGGTTGCCATTTCCTTCTCCAATGCATGAAAGTGAAAGGTGAAAGTGAAGTCGCTCAGTCGTGTCCCACTCTTAGCGATCCCATGGACTGCAGCCTACCAGGCTCCTCCGTCCATGGGATTTTCCAGGCAAGAGTACTGGAGTGGGGTGCCATTCCCTTCTCCGATGGCCAGTGCAGGAAACATCAAAGATGTGTGTTCGAACCCTGGGTCGGGAAGATCCCCTGGAGTAGGAAATGGCAACCTACTCTAGTTTTCTTGCCTGGAGAATCTCATGGACAGAGGAGCCAGGCAGGCTACAGTCCATAGGGCCACACAAGTTGGACATGACTGAAGCGACTTAGCATGCACATACCTTGCTTATTACAGCTGCCCTGAGCTTTCCAGACTAGGAGAGGCACGCAGAACAGCAATGAAAACTGACAACTCAGATATCACTCGACCTCACCAGGACCAAGGTGCCCATGGCTTGAGTGCTCACGTGGTCCATTGCCATGGACCCACTGTCTGGATCTTGCCCCCAGATCCTGGTAGGTTCAAGACACCAGCCACAAAGCGGAGCTCAAGATGTGCAGGAGTCACTGGAGAACAGCACTTGCCATTGCCCCTCCCTGGGTAAAGCCAACCTACTAACGGCGTGTCAGCAGCATTTCCTCTTACTCAGAAGTCCGCCACAAGAAAAGCACATCCTCTCTAAGCTTCATTGTCCTTATCTGTCCAGACAGGCAGACATCTACTTATAAAGATTGCAGATAGGGGAGGTCAGCCCTTACCAAGTACAAGTGTACAGCTGCTGCACAATAAATGGCAGCCATTAACAAAGACAGCCCTTGGACTGCAAGGAGATCCAGCCAGTCCATCCTAAAGGAGATCAGTCTTGAATATTCACTGGAAGGACTGATGCTGAAGCTGAAACTCCAATACTTTGGCCACATGATGCAAAGAACTGACTCATCGGAAAAGACCCTGATGCTGGGAAAGATTGAAGGCGGGAGGAGAAGGGGATGACAGAGGATGAGATAGTTGGATGGCATCACCGACTGGATGGACACGAGTTTGAGCAAGCTCCAGGAGCTGGTGATGGACAGGAAAGCCTGGCGTGCTGCAGTCCATGGAGTTACAAAGAGTCGGACACGACTGACTGACTGAACTGAACTGAACAAATGCACACTACTATATACAAAAGAGACAAACAATAAGGACCTACTGCATATCACGGGGAACTATATAGCTTGTGCTAACCTATAACGCAAAGGAACCTGAAGGCAGTGGCAACCCACTCCAGTACTCGTGCCTGGAGAATCCCAGGGATGGAGGAGCCTGGCGGACTGGCGTCTATGGGGTCGCACAGAGTCGGACATGACTGAAGCGACTTAGCAGCAGCAGCAGCAGCAATCTATAATGCAAAAGAACCTGAAAAAGAATACACACACACACACACACACACACACACACACACACATATGGGCTTCCCTGATGCCTCAGTGGGTAAAGAATCCACCTGCAATGCAGGAGATTCTGGTTTGATCCCTGGGGTCAGGAAGATCCCCTGGAGGAGGAAATGGCAACCCACTCCAGTATTCTTGCCTGGGAAATCCCTTGGACAGAGGAGCTTGGTGGGCTACAGTCCAGAGGGTTGCAAAGAGTCCAACAGAACTGAACAACCAAGCAGGAGCATGTAACTGCATCTTTCTGCTGCATATCTGAAACGAACACAAAATTGTAAATCAACTGTACTTCAATAAAAATAAATGATACTTAGCAGCCATTTTTAACCTTTTCTCTTCTGTATCATCATTAATAACCTTCTTAAGATTTGTAACATTTCCACAGGGCATCTTTCTGAATTTACCAGCTGGCAGAGAGTTAGTGAGGAGGCATCAGTTCATAATTTTCATCACTGCACAGACCACGCGGAGGCAGATGCGCTTGAGAGAAGTCCACAAGTAAAAGATGATCTAGGAAACGTGAATGATTGCTAACAAAAGCAGTTTGGCAAGGGCATAAATGACTCAGGGCAAGCTTGTTTCCATTTCTACAAAAACAACTCAAGCCCCTGTGTCTTACTGAGTCTGTCGTGCAACTGCTTGGAGTTACAGCTCATTATGTACGTGGTACCAACAGGGGCTTCCACCCTGAGTTAGCACATGCTCCAGTGACTCACCCAGGTACTGAAAAATGCAGGCCCCCAAGCCGACTCTCCAGAGCTCTTGGTTCAGAATCATTGCCAGAGGAGCTTCCTGGAGGAGAAAGACTTCAGGTAGGAACACACAAGCAGGAATGACACCCTAGGATGCATCCAGCCAGGGAGGGGATTCCATGGGAGAACAGGGGCAGCCGCGTGGGGCTCCGACGTGTGCTGGACATGTCCCAGCCTGACTTGCCGCCTGGCCTTCACACTGCTCAGGAGCTGACAGTGAACCTTTGCCCAGCCTTTGGCATAGTCCAGAAATTTCCCCTTAACAAGGTGTGCTACTTTCAGATACTGGTACTGAGTCATCAAACTGACACAACCACCATACTTTCTCATTTTTCACATTCACAAGTCCTAGGGGTATTATGATCAATAATCTCCTGAAACTGCATTTTCTGCAAACTTGGATGTAACTCTGATCAAATCCAGACCATCACCTGCTGGCATAGGTCCTCGTCCATGGAGCCCTGGCCAGGGTTAGCAGTTTACAGTAGCAGCGTTCAGATCCAGTTCCTTCAGGACTCTCCTCAAGCTCACCATTGTCTGAAGACCTAGAAACTCACAAGAAGTTAGCCCAGCTATTCCAATATGAATCCACTAAGAAACTGAGAACTCAGGAAAATATATTAGCTAATGGTTTCCACTTGGTCTAAGACAGATATAGGTCAATTATATTTTTTCCCCACTCTCTCTCTTTCTCTCTCTGTTTAAACAAGAAAATTCCAAGTCACACACCAAGAGCTGAGTTAAGATCAATGATTTAGCCAAACAACGCAAGAGTAAAATAATAGTTAAGCTGTCTGCCAAGTCCACAGACTCGATTCCAAGCCTTTCACTTACGCTAACTCATTTAATCCTCACAACAACCCTACAAAGAAGCTGACACTATTATTATCCCCAATTGACAACTGAGGAAACGAAGACACAGAGACACTGAAGTCACACAGCTCACAACTGGCAAGGCGTGAATTCCAACCCAGACTATCCAGCTCCTGAGTGCACACTCCTGAACACAGATGTTCAAGAACTGGAACCAGGAATCTTCGGATGCTGAGCAGAAAACAAGAGTTTTAATGGAAGAGGATTTTGAGGCGCATAACAATCACTAAACAAAATTTAAACAATCTGTCAAAAGCTGCAACCCTTTCTAAGGCAGCAGCACCCAGCCATACCCACACATCAGCTGTCACGCACCAAGGGCATTCCATCTTTCTTCCATTCAATATGGCGCTCCACGGTGCCCAACCTCAAGATGCCTGGTATGGTAACGAATCATCGTACTGAGTAATCGGACTGTAGCAGGGGGAAGAAGGCTGCTTTCTCCACCGGGACCACAATGTCTCTTATGTCATTGTCATGGAAGGCAATGACTCTTATGTCTTTTTTAGGGTCATTTGAGGGTAAGGCCCCCAGAGGCCCACCACCTTCCAGGACACATCTGGCCAGTGGAGGCCCAGTAGAGTCAGGCCAAAGTACACGAAAGAGGAGCCACTGATGGAGTTCCGGGTGCGGCTGCGTCTCACCTTGCCTCCACCAAATTCCAAGGCTGGAAGTCACCCAGAGGGAGCTAAGCATGGAGTCAACTGTCCCCCAGTGAAACCGCATTCACATAGACTCAGGAAGGGCTCAGCCGCACCACCACCTCCAGGCTGGAAACACACAAAGACAGGCCCCCAGGACAGACCTGGCGCGGACCCACCCAGGATCAAAGCAGATGCATCCATGGAAAGTCAGGGAGCCGGGAGCACCCTAATCAGGGTAGAAACTTCCCCCAGTCTAATCACCAGCACCAGTTTATCATTCTTAGTGAACACCAAAAACCTTGTCTTCACAAAAGACACGTAAGAAACCCTTCAACAGAAAAAGGTTTTTTTCCAACTTGACCCAGATACTAAAAGCAGCCTAATAGACAGAGCTCCGCAAAAGGCCCCCTGCAGGGGCCTTGGCCAAGGAGGTGAGAGGCTTACTCACAAAGATGGGGTCAGAGCTAAAAGTCAGAGGGCAACTGACTAACAAGCATTCGGACAACAGTAGTGGGCTTAGGAGGACACAAGATATTTTTCCTGAGTTCTTTAAAACTAGGTCAGGTTCTTCCTGCCCAGAACCATGGCCCGGGGATGGAATCTTGATGTCTTGAGGGTCACTCCAGGCCTGGTGCCCCTCCCCATATCAGAGTCTCTGACCTAGGGTAGGATGGGACCACCATCCACTCTATCCCCCTTCCCCTGTTCTCTTCCGCTCAGCGCTCAGAAACAGAAGGGACTTGGAAAAAAAAAAAAACTTTCCCAGAGCACAACACACAATCAGCAAAAAAGAATAGGGTTCAAAGGTTTCTGGGCAGGAAATGTCAAAGAATGAGGTATCTTGATGAAGGCAACCAAAAAAAATGAAAGCAGTCTGGTCTCTGAAACTCAACCGCCCAGCTCCCCCAAAAGCCCTTCAAAGGCTCCCAGAGCCCTGGAGTCTGCAGCCCCATCTCTGGGGTGCCCCTTCCACCAGCACCCACACCCCCCCTACTCCCAGGAGTCTGTACCCTCACTCACTACAAAAGCAAAGAGGGGGAAGGGTGCGCAGAGAAAGCTGGTTTTGTCAGTGAAGTAGCAGATCTTTGAGATTCTGTGTTCTTCCAACACCAGTGGACTCTGGCAGGCCAGTAGGCTTCCCGGAGGAAGCTTCAATTACGCAGTTCACCAACCCCAGCTCAGGGCTGTCAGCCCAGGCTGGGCCCTGGATCATGGGCTATTTGGTAACTTATTTTGAGATGAGCCAGGTGACCGCAGGCGCCAGGTGGCCATGAAAGCCCTTGAAAACCTGTATCACAGGAGACGCCCTGCGGACTTCCTCAGACACGGAATCAGGCAGAGGGCGCGCCTGGTTGCCTGGAAGGACTGCAGGTCGCTGCCCAAGCCCAGTGGCAGCCTCGCTGACCACGAGCGCGGGGACGCTGGCCTCCCGGTCCCCCCAGAGAGGAAACTGGATACCCGAGGAGGACAGAGAGGTATCCAGGAATTCAGTCCCTCTGGGCCCTTTGGGACAGGGGCCGCGGGACCCATAGGAGGCTTAGCCCGGGCGTCACCTGCCCGGCTGGCGGGGGTGCTCCGCCCCGCTCTTCTGGGGCGTAGGGGGCTCCGGGTGGCGGCGCAGGGGCGCAGGACGCAGGGGACAGGTGCGGGGGACCGGGGGCCGGGGGCGGGGCGGCGGCAGCGGCGCCTGTCTGCAGGCTGCACCCACCCCCGCGCCCGCAGCACCTGCGCGCCCTCCCGACCGGCGGTTCTATCTCCCCCCAAAGCCCCAGTCCCGCCCTCAGCGCGGGGCTCTGCCTACCCAACCCGGGCGCCGGGCCCCTTTAGGCGGGCGGCTGCTGCTGCTGCTGGATTCCCAGCCCGGATGCAGGGAGTGGGACGAGGTGGCGGATGCTCAGCCCGCCTTGCAGCTCCCTGCGCAGCCGAACGTTCTCAAGCTTCTCTTTTCTTTACTAACTTTCCTGAACGTGTGTGTGCGCGCGCGCACAGCCCTTGCAAAAAGTACTGTCGAGAAGTGACTAGGGTTTCGTTGATATATTTAATTGTATTAAATCAATAACTGAAAATAAGCACAATCATACATCCCAAGCCAGGTTTCTGTCACTTTCTTCCCCAGGGCGGGTAAATCCATCATGTGGAAAAAAAAAAAAAAAGGGAGCCAGAGCCTTGTGTTCAGGGAGGTGGAGAAGGGGCTGCAAACAGAATCTTCCCACAGGAACAAGCTCCTTCCTCAGCTGGGGGTGTGGATAAACAGGAAACTAGTGAGAGCTTTCTTAAAAGGTTAGATAAGAAAAGCAGGTGCAGCCTAGCTGGTATCTATCCTCTCTTGGCTTTTACCAAATAGAAATATTTGTCTTTTATTACCCACCGGACTGGGCTTCCCTGGTGGCTCAGATTGTAAAGAACCTGCCTGCAATGCAGGAGACCCGACCTTGATCCCTGGGTTGGGAAGATTCCCTGGAGAAGGAAATGGCAGCCCACTTGCCTGCCAGTATTCTTGCCTGGAGAATTCCACGGACAGAGTGGGGTATGGTAAGCTACAGTCTATAGAGTGGCAGAGTCAGGCACAATTGAGTGACTAACACACACTTGCACGCAGACACAGGATTTATTTAGGATCTCACTGGATTCCCCAGGACTTTTCCACAGGTAGATTTTTTGTTGCTGTTACCTTCCTTGTCGATATAAGCAGGCAGATGTAACTCTGTTTAAAATCTGTGAATGACTCTAACCCCCACCCCGCTTCCCACGGTCTACACTCTCTAAACAAGCAAAATAAAGTCAATTTTCCTGGTGTTAAATAGCGTTGACTATTAATTGCATAGTCAACTTAAAAATCAAGTGCTGGGGTACACCACAGGAAAATGCCTTGCATTTTCTGTCTGGTTTCTATATTATTTCTCTTTGTTGTTGTTGTTGTTGTTTTTAATTGGAGGGTACTTTACAATACTGTGGCGGTTTTTGCCATGCATTCACACGAATCAGCCGTGGGTGTACATGTGCTCCCCATCCTGACCCTCCCTCCCACCCCCTCCCCTCTATATTATTTCTTGAACTCCCAGGGATCCTAGTCTCATGGCTGCAATATTTATTTGCTTTTCAATTTGTAGTGTCTTACTTGAAAATCCTGATTTCAAATGGAGGGAATAAAGGCATTTCCAAGTGACATGCAAGCCAGTGGATGGAACAGGAGGAGAAGAATTGCCTCCTTTCTGCAGAATTGGATTTGTTGTTGCTCCTGGTGGGAGCTGGATGCCCGGTCGGGCTGAGGACTGACATGCTGTTTATCTACCTGTCTGTGCCCGTGGTGTCCTTGGTTAGTTTTGTGTTTATGACACATTTCATACTGCCATGAGGATGATCAACTCGCTCACCCCATCACTAGGGTTCATGGTGAAGGGAGGAAGGATGTGAATCTGTGCTCACGCTCACACCAATGCCCAGCTGAAAGCAGATGGCAGAGCACCCCAGGCCCCACACCCCACAGGCCTGTCAGCTCTGCTCCAGGGCCGGCCTGTGACCAGACCTGCTTCCGGAAGTTGGCATAACAGAGTCCTGAGTTTAAATTGATGTCAGCATTCCAACCCAGGCCTGTGGGAGTTGTGGGCCTTAAATCCCACCCACCTCTCCCCACCCTTTCTGCACTGAGCCACAGCCGCCACTCACACTGACCTGACCAAGAGGAATCTCGATGTGAGCTGCCTCTCGTTTGGGTCAGCAGCACAAATTATATCAGTCCTCCAAGTGGAATTTTCAAAACCCAGGGTGAAACTGGAGAAAGGTAGGCAAAAGGGACTTCCCTGGCGGTCCCGTGCTTACGACTCCACACTTCCACTGCCAGGGGCCCAGGTTCAATCCCTGGTGAGGAAACTAAGATCCCACGGGCTGCATGACACAGCCAAAGAAAGAAGTTCAAGCTTCTAGCAGTAAGATGGATAAGGCCTAGGGACGCAACATACAACACAGTGCCTACAGCTGCATGACCCACAGGAAAGTTAAGACAGCAAATCCTGAGTCCTCACAACAAGGAGACATTTCCCCCCCATTTTTTAGCTGCTCTTTCTTCTCATTGTATCTCTAGGAGAAGATGGCTATCAGCTGAACTTTTTATGGTAATCATTTCACAGTGGACATAGATCAAACCAACCTGCCATTTGCCTTCAACCTAATACAATGACGTACGCCAATTATTTCTCAGCAAAACTGGGAGGGGCAAAAGCCTTTTTGACTCCTGCCTTTGCCTTGGTTCCTTCCCCAGTAGAAATGTCACCCCTCCTCCATCCTGGTCGTTCCTTCCACCGTTCTCCACACATGCACACGTGCATCTGACTCTCCACATTCATCTGTGTCCTTCTCAACCGCTGATCCCCAACAACAGTCAGAAGCTAGGGTGACTCCGGACCACTTCATGATTTCATGTGGTCTTTAAAGTACTGCTTGTGTGGGTGAAACAAGCACCATTATTCAATAATCCAGGCTGGACCCAGCACAGCTTCTGGCCCACGTGCCACGCCCCATCAGCATTTCCTGTTGGACCCACGAGTAGGAATGCCTCTAGTGTTCCTCTTCTTCACACTTCTTCTGCTGAAATGTCCTTAAGAGCTGACGGACTTGTTTTGGTTCCAGATTCTCTTCCATCCCTTTACTCCTACTTTAGCCCTGAGGACCCCTCCCTGACAGAGAGCCCAGCCTAAGCAGCATGACCAAGGCTGAAGTGGGTTCCTAAGTCAGTGTCCCAATTTTCTCCAAGCCAGCACACACACAGCCTCAGCTGTCACGCCCAGAGAACAATTTTTCCCTCAGTCTCCTCAAATTCGGTGTATGTGTTCAGTTGCTCAGTTATGTCCGACTCTTTGTAGCCCCACACTCTCTAGCCCACCTGGCTCCTCTGCCCATGGAGTTTTCCAGGCAAGAATTCTGGAGCGGGTAGTCATTCTCTCTTCCAGGGGATCAACCCAGGAGTGGAACCCAAGTCTCTTGAGTCTCCTGCATTGGTAGGCAGATTCTTTACCACTAGCACCACCTGGGAACCTCAAACTCTGAAGTGCCTCAAATTAAATAAAAACTGTAGGCTCTGAGGTCTATAATACCTCCTGAGGACATGAACAAACAAGTCACCGAGGTGACTGCCCATCCCTTCTCGTCCCCACTATCCTTTCCTCCCTGCGTCTTGGGGTATGTGGTTCCCAGGCTTTTAGATCTCATGGAGATAAAACATTGAATTAATTTTCAGTTTTTAATTTAATTTTGATTCATCGAATTAGCCACTGAAATTTTTTTTAAGTTGCAAAGGGACTCGACCCTTTAAGTCTAGTCCCTGTCCAAATGAGATTCCTTATGCCTGATGTCATACGCCAATTTATTTAAAGTCTGAATAAATATCAAGTCACTTTTGGCAGCAATGAGAGTCACCTACCGTGCCGTCAGAGTGCCCAATGCAAACATGGTTACAGAGATGTTCTGTCTCTACATGAAGAAGTGAGTGTTGTGAGTTATTTGTTTCCCTGGCCTAAAATGCCCTGTGCTCTGCCCCAGATCCTGCTGGCTTTCAAAACTGAACTGAGGTCCCACCTTCTCACAAAGTCTCTCTAGCCTACTCCGGCTCTTCGGCATCTCTTCCACCTCTGAATCCCACATCACTTCGAGTCCTTCAAGTAAGCCTTTAATTACAAGTGTGTCTTGTCTTGTTCACCACTGCGTCAAGTGGGTTATTCTGGTCTCCCAGTGTAGATCGAAGTGGGCAGGACCCATGTCTTTGTGTCTTTTACTTTTTCTAGGTCCTGCCCAAGAGAAGCATGTGGAAACTGAACACAAGGAGGGGCTCGAACATCCTTGCTGATGGGTTGACTTGATCTTTCCACCAATGGTCAGTCTCCAAGACAGTCTCCCTGTGGCCAGACAGTAATCAGCTCTCAGCACTAGATTCTGATACAGGGATGGGACTCTACTCTGACCTCAGGAAAACCTCAGTCCAGTCAACTGACTGTTGTCATAGGGTTCTAGGTGAAGTTCAAGGGGAAAGAGAGAGCAACTTGCAATGCATTGTACCACCTACCCAAATAACTAGAGTAACATATGGAACCTAAACACTATGCAAGAAATAGATAATGCTGGTGGGGCTCAGAGGAAAAGAGAATTTTCATCATGTGGTCAGGCAGTGTCAACAGAGACGGAGACAGGTGCAGAAGCCACCCAATTGTGGAATCAGTGAGGCCAGGACTCAAGTATGGCTCTGTCCCTACTTATGCTATGACCTTAGCCACTATCATGCTTTTCGACGCATGGTGTGGTCGAGGTCATGGGCGACACCTTTGAACTTGGTACAAACTGACTCTTGGGCTCAACCCAAAGTCTCTGGAAGAGACTCTTCACTTTAATGAGTCTTTCTAGTGAGAATCTGCATTTTAATGAGGAGCCACATATAGGTTAGGGTCTGAGAAGACCGAAATATATGGCTACGGTTATTACTGCCCCCAGGCTCCACTCCACAAAGCACCTTCAGTTCATTTTGGAGGAACAGCCTCTCTCCTGTGAATTGGTCACCAAGCCCTCGGGGCTTGGCGCTCAACTGATCAATGCATTCCATCGCCCAGGCCACAGTGGCTGGTCCATGGATGGGCACGTGGCCCAGGTCAGGTCATTCAGGGCCAATCAGATACAGCCAGGCTGATGTTTGATCACAGGGAAAGCTGGCTTGCTCTTCCCCTCAAGTTAAGGAGAGAGGGTGTGGGTTGTCACTCCCGTGAAGCGTCTTATGACTACTGGGGACCTGAAAATGGACCGCAGACCATGTAGGGAGAGCAACAGAGAAACAACCCCTTATGGCGATCTTGCAAGCCTGGGTGGCGGGAACTGGGACTAAGAAGTTATTTAATTCCATGTCCCAATAAATGTCCCATTTGCTTGAGTCAGTTTTGGTTAGATTTCCTGATACTCGAGAATAAACGAGGCCGCATGTTGAAAGCCTCCCACAGAGTTGGTTTGCTGCTGCTGTGGCTGTGGTGGTGGCCCCTGCAGGGATTGCTATGCCAGTTGAATTTGTCCTGGAAGTCTTTGAAGATTGGCAGTGTCTCCAACTTAACACAGGTGAAGAAGGAAAGCCTCAAGACAAATGTATTGAATTTTGACTAATCTGGACAAAGCAGAGTTTTGTAGGCTATTTCCTTTTGCAGAATAAAGTTGGGGTGCAAAAATTGAGGGCTTGAAGTTATCTGAGCAGAGACCAAGAGAATGAGCTCAATACTTAGGAGTCTATTCTCCTAAGGGAGAGAACACTCTTCCCCTCGCCTATGCTTCCTTCTAGAAGCTTCTCCCACTGCCCAGGCACACAGATGCCTCTGGGTGATACTTAAGAAGCATAACTGGGTGAGACTGGTTCAGCTCCGCCTTTTTATTTTCCACTCTGTTTGAGAAGACCATGAATTCTCTGCTGCTTCTTTGGGCTCTTCTTCACACCTGGGGTCGACGCCATCCATCAAAGTCCACTTGCCTTTGGCAATCATACCTGCACCAGCCCCCACCTGTATTTACCCACCCCAGGCTGGTGCAGCAGGGACTGGATAGCTGCGTTGGCCTAAACCAAGATCAGTCCTGAAAGCCTCTTTGCCCAGCCACACAGAGCCAAATCCCCTTCCACACGGCCTCCTGCTTAGTTTCCTGTCTGAGTCCTGAACAGGGTAAGAAGTCATGCAGGGGAGGAGGTTGCTCTTTAGGGAAGACCTCATAAACGCTGTGAATTACTCTATCTATCTCAAAGGAGAGCCCTTTTGGGCATATACTGGCAAGGAGATCCAACCAGTCAATCCCAAAGGAAATCAGTCCTGAATATTCATTGGAAGGACTGATGCTGAAACTGAAACTCCAATACTTTGGCCACCTGGTGCAAAGAACTGACTCATTGGAAAATACCCTGATGCTGGGAAAATTGAAGGCAAGGGGAGAAGGGGATGACAGAGGATGAGATGGCTGGATGGCATCACTGACTTGATGGACATGAGTTTGAACAAGCTCCAGGAGATAGTGATGGACAGGGAGGCCTGGCATGCTGCAGTCCACGGGGGTGGCAAAGAGTCAGAGGCAACTGAGTGACTGAACTGAACTGAATATAGCTGTGAGCCTATGACTGTGCTATTATAATAGCGTGTGGACCCTATGTAAATTAGGATCAGAAGAGTAATGGCCCCTGAATGGCTCACTCAACTATTATGTCATCTTACAGTTAGAAGTGTTTTGCAAAAAAGCAGGGAAAAGAGATGAGATTCCATATGTAGAAGCATTGATGCTATTGCATCAGAAGTAAAAGGAGTCAGAGGACTTCCACCTTACAGTGAGGAGGTCTGAGAGAAAACCCAAAGGGGCACCTAACAAAAGAGCTTAAACACAGTTCAGGAGATAAAATAAAGACCAAGTGAGTTTCTAGACCAACTAGACCATCAAAGTTTCTAGAAAGGATTTATTAAATTTGTAGGCACTACACAGATTCAGACCCTGAGGCCCCTGAGAATGTAAGGATGATAAACATGACCTTCAACAGGCAAAGCACCCCAGAGATTTAAAAATTAAAGAAGTTAGAGGGAGTATTTGAAATGAACGCTTCTCAATTAGTAGATGTTATTTTCAAAGTATCCAACAGCAGGGAACAACAGCAGAAGCAAGGAGATACAAAGTGAAATGCAACTTTTCTGCTGGCAGCAGTGAAAGTGAGTAACCTAAAGGAGGGCTCCCAGGTGGCTCAGTGATAAAGAATCTGCCTGCCCATGCAGAAGACGTGGGTTCGATCTCTGGCTCTAGAAGATCCCCTGGAGGAAGAAATGGCAAACCACTCCCATATTCTGGACAGAGGAGTCTGGTAGAACGTGACTGAGCCAACTGAGCAGTAAGAGCTGCAGCAGTCAGGGTAGATCCGAGGGCTGAAATGCAAGTACGGGAACCTGCTCTGAAGCCCCGGCAAAGGGCTTAGGCTGTACCAGGGAGATGACAAGGACACACGAGGAAAGTGGAGGTGGGAGAAAGGGAAAAGGGAGCTTCCCTAGGAATTGGAATGTTATGAGATGCAGGCTGAATGGGGAGGCTGAGATACAGGGAAGGATGGAGGGGAAATTCAATGTCAGGGCTGACAGGGTGTCCAGATGGGGAGATCCAGCGGGAAATAGACACGCGAGGCTGACAGTCAGAATGGAGAGGGAGAGCAGTATTGCACAGATATAAAAGCTGAAACAGACTCGTGGATGAAATCCAGTGGGAGAAAGTGTGGAGAGCGGGGCCCCATAAGATGTCTGTCTCCACCAAGGAGCCAGTGAGGGAGACGGTATCCACATAGAGCAAGGACAGTGATGAGAAGCGTGGAGTCCATGGGAGCGGGGGTGGGAGGCAGAGTTGCTAGAAAGAAGAGACCCTTAAAGGGTTCAAAATCAATAAATAAATTATGGGCAGGGGCCAAGGAGGAGGTCAGGGTGGACCCTGAGAACCGTTCCGAAGCCAGGCAGCAGCACCCAAACCCGGAAGCACAGGTAGTAGCAGCCCCTCTCCAGCGACCTCACCACCAGTTTGGATGCCAAGCAAAGACAGACGATGCCCTTCTGGTCCAAGTCGTCAAACCCGTGGTGAAACATCTCAGATGCACCCTACAGCAGTCAGGCCGCAGTGTCAGACCAGGAAACGGAAGCTCTGCCCCCATTCCAGCCAGCCCCCGTACACTGGCTACTGAATTCCTGCCACCTTCCTGGATGCCTTTTCTGATGACTTCAGCTGAAATGAATCCCAGAGAGATGACTATTTTCTCAAAGTCGTGCCTCTTTAAGCACTTAGGCGGGGGGCGGGGAAGAAAAAATCTGTATAAAAGGAACCACAGAGACTTTAAAAAAAAAAAAAGTCCTTCGATAAGCTGCATTCAAATCACCTACTTAGGAAAGAAATTAATGTTAACTGCTAAGGTCAAAGAATGAGCTAAAGACATGGCTCTGAATTTTAACCCCAACTTTTCATTCTGGTCACATATTGTGACTTCTCTGCAGATTTGACATTGATTCTACTATTTAAAGCAGTCATGCAAATGTGTGCGGGGCCTGGGGTGGTGGGGCAGGGGGGGCCGCTGGCTGTCTGCCCACCCCAGCCTGGCAGCACTGGGCACCTGGTAAATATCGTAAATGGACTTTCCAGCCAGAAAAGCCAGCACCACCCCTTATTCTACCAATTGCCACCCACCACTTGACAGTGACCTGCCATGTGACATTCACGGAGAAAAATTCCCCTCGAGGTAGTCAAGAGTCAAAATCCTACTAAACCATTTCTCCCAGGAGTGGGTTGTTTTTTAAATAGGAGGTCAGCCAACATGAAAGAAATATTTTACACAAAGTATTTTAAAATGAAGCACTAAGCACTAAATTATACTCATATTCTACACTATATCACTCTCCCCACTGGTGAGAATGAAAGCGAGGGAAAGATTTGTGGCATTCTTACATAAAGCTTTCTGCAGGACTAAGGATATTCTCAAAGACTCTGCAAGGCCAATTTAAAGAAACTATTTTCCCAAAAGCATTTCAAGAGGAAGTAAGTGTCCTACCAATGTAATTTTTCTTATACGCTTGGGCTGAACACTTAGACCTTCTAATTTCAATTTAGAACCAATTTTATTGTTCAGCAAGACAGACATTATGGAAAAAAAAAATAAAAAAGAACTCAACTTTCAGTGAACTGAAAGGAAAAGGCAGTCTGCAGCCACGTTGCCTTATTATCCAGCTCGTGCACTGATATTACCATGAGCTCAATAAATACACATGAAAACTTTCACTAGTCCTCATGACTCAAGAAATCCAACTTTTGCCTAAATTCCATATTATTTCTTTAAAAAAATCACACTCTTCCATACTAAACAAATTGGGCTCTATTTTCAAATTTTCTGCTTTAAATTGAATACATTCTCAGTCATTACTTGGAGGCCAGGCAAAGGCATCACAGAAGCCATCAGCACTTGGGAATCCTCTACCTGGATCTCAGCTGCTAAGGTCATGATTGTCCCACTCCTTCTTCTGCACAGAAGTGGGGTACTTTCATTAGAGGGTCTCCTGGTGCTCTGCACTCAGCTGAGACCCTGCCTACTAGATTCTGGTGGACCAGAAAAGACATGGCCCTGGGCTCATTGACGGTGCCACAGGCTTCAGGCAAAATCAAATAATTTAGTCTGAAGAGGGAAGCTATTGTTCTCTCTTCACTTCTGTCACACACGCAATCTCTCCCTACAAAACTAACCCGTCTCTCATTTCTATAATGATCAGCTACCCTCTGCCCGCAGCAGGAAAGAATCACGTCAGCAAGACAGAAGCAATCATTCTTCCTTTCTGCCACTTGCACTTGGAGCCCAAGGTCTCAGCTCAGCCTAGCAGAGCCGCTAACTCCTGCCTAATTTTAAAGCTTGCGTGAAAGTATTCAGGGTTTTGTTTTTGGCTTTTTTTTTTTTTTTTCATTTTTAGGAAAGGGATGCCGATGTCATTTTGATGAGCATGACTTTATTGCAGTTATCAACAGCCACACATCAGAGAGGTTGTGGTTGCACTCATGGTTAACAAGTGTCTTCCAAGAATGACTAGATAAAGAAAAGGAATATATTAAATATGTATATATACCTATATATATTTCAGTATTTTAAAAAAAAGGAGATCCTGCCATTTGGAACAACATGGATGAATCTGGAGGACACTATGCTAAGTGAAATAAACCAAACAGAAAATCAATAAAACTGTATAATTTCACTTAATATATGAAATCTTTAAAAAAAAAATCAAATACAGATACCACTGATATGTAGAATCAATACAAATGAACTTATTTATAAAGCTGAAACAAATTGACAGGCATAGGAAACAAATTTGTGGTTACCAAAGTTGGGAGTGATAAACCAAGGAGTGTGGGCTTCCCTGGTGACTCAGTGATAGAGAATCCACCTGCCAATGCAGGAGATGCGGGTTCGATCCCTGAGTCGGGAACATTCCCTGAAGAAGTAAATGGCAACCCCCTCCAGTATTCTTGCCTGGAGACGTGCATGGACAAAGGAGCCTGGCAGGCTACAGTCCATGGGATCATGAAAGAGTCGGACATGGCTTCAGTTGAAACAACATGGGATTAACAGATACACATTACTATATATATAATAAACAACAGGGATTTATTGTATAGCGCAAGGAACTGGATTTAATATCTTGTAATAAACTCTGATGGAAAAGAATCTTAAAAAAGACTGTAAACCAATTATCCTTCAGTTAAAATAAATAACTTGTTTTAAAAAGAAAATAAAGAATATATATATTTTTATATATCTGAATCACTTTGTTATACACTTGAAACTAACACAATATTGTATATCGTCTATACTTTAGTTTTTAAAAAATCAAATACAGAGAAGCAAGGAGCAGAACAGTGGTTACTAGGGTGGCTAGGAAGGTGGGAGGAATGGGGAGATATTTGTCCAAGGGAACAAAGCTGCAGATATATAAGATGAATGTTCAGCAAGCTGAGGTACAGCATGATGACTACAGTTGGCAATACTCTGCTGAATACTGAAAGTCTGCTAAGATGATAGATTTCAGGAGCTCTCATCACCAAAGAAATAAGGCAACTATGGGAAGAGGCTACGTTAATTAGCTTGACTATAGCAATCATGTCACTAAATCTGTGTGTGGGTGTGGGTTCAGTCACTTCAGTCGTGTCTGACCCTGCGACCACAAGGACTGCAGCCCGCCAGGCTCCTCTGTCCACAGGACTGTCGAGGCAAGAATACTGGAGTGGGCTGCCATTCCCTCCTCAAGGGGACCTTCCAGACCCAGGGATAGAACTGCATCTCTTATGTCTCCTGCATTGGCAAGAGAGTTCTTTACCACTAGTGCCACCTGGGAAGCCCATTGTACACCATATATATATATAATTTTTATTTTTTTAATTAAAAGTAAATTAAATTTCTTCCATGAGAGTGAGCAACCCTTCTGAGGCAATATGTAGTGTTTCACTTGAACCTGGAATGAGGGAATCTAGGGATCTTCTAAGCTACCTTTGTGATCCAGCAGGCAGAACCCTCTGACTTTTAAGACACTTTCATTTTTCTAAACCCCAGTCAGTTCTTCCAGTTGTAGTCAACTTTCCCTATTTGAGTGTTTTTTGGTGACAGTTCATACATAAGCAATCATTTATGTTGCATACTGTATTATAGGGCTTCCTCGGTGACTCAGATGGTAAGGAGCCCACCTGCCATCAGGAGACCTGGATTTGATCCCTGCGTTGAGAAGAACCTCTGGAGAAAGGAATGGCTACCCACTCCACTATTCCTGCCTGGAAAATTCCATAGACAGAGAAGCTTGGTAGGCTACAGTCCATGGGATCACAAAGAGTTGGACGTGACTGAGCAACTAACACTCACTCACTCAAGTTAGGCATGAGGTCTAAAGATGAGCAGGGTCCAGGACTTGCCCTCACAATGCTCATATGTGCTTGCTGTTGACTAACTGTGGTTGGTGACTCCAGACTCTAATAATATTCATCACAAATATCTTCTCCCAATACATAGCTATCTTAATCATTAGTGCACAGTAATTTTAATTTAATATCAAATTTATAAACCTTTCCTTTATGGCTTTTGCTTCTCACATCTAATTTAATATGCTTTTCCATCCAAGTGTTAGAAGATATTCTTCCACGTTTCCACATTTCCCTTGTAAGTCTTTAATCTACCTGAGTTGACCTTCTTGTACGTTGTAAGGTAAAGATCTAATTTAACATTTTTTTTCCATATGGATAACCAAATGTTCCACTGCAAATCCAGACTCTCCCCACTAATTTGTAATTCTACCTCCGTCCTCGACCAACTTTCCATATGGATCAATTTCTGGGATTCTGGTCTGCTCAACCAATTCACTTTCTATTCTTGCCTCAATACTTTTATTTTAAGCTTTTTAATAAGTCTTAATGTTTAGAGAGCAAGCCCTACATGATATTCTTTCCCATTCAAATTATCTTGTCTCTAGCTGGTACTTTAGTCTCCCAGGTGAATTCTAGGGTTCTCTATTCAAGTTCCATCTTAAAGGAAATCAGACCTGAATATTCATTGGAAGGACTGATACTGAAACTGAAACTCCAATACTTTAGCCACCTGATGTGAAGAACTGACTCACTGGAAAAGAACTTGATGCTGGGAATGATTGAAGGCAGGAAGGGAAGGGGATGACAGAGGATGAGATGGTTGGATGGTGTCACCAACTCAATGGACATGAGTTTGGGTCGGCTCCAGGAGTTGGTGAGGGACAGGGAAGCCTGGAATGCTGCCGTTCATGGGGTCACAAAGAGTCGGACACAACTGAGGGACTGAACGGAACTGATTCAAGTTCCATGAACTGCAGTGAATTTATAGATTAATATTAACTGAAAACTTTGTGCTATAGTACCTCCCCATCCATCACACCAATGTGCCAGCTCCAACTGCTCCATTTACAAATAAGAACCCATGACCACACAGAAAATCACAGGGAGAACCAGGTTAGAGCCCAAGTCCCCTACCCAATACTCCTTCCACCAACTTCAAATAGGGATCCCCTCCCCCTGGGGAAAGCTGTGCCTTCTGGTATCTTTCTATTTAAGTCCAGGCATTATATCATCCATTCATACCATTAGCATTTTGAGACCAAGTGCCTCCAAAAGAGTGAAGCACACACTCTTTGGACAAGATCATGCTGGGATCTGATCAGAGCCAGGTTTTTCTGCTCTACTACTTTGAACTGGACTCCAGTTGTGGGCACATTCCCTCCTCCGAATCTCCAATGGGATGCAGCCATGGGGGCTGAGTGATGGCCCAGAGCCAGCCCCTGGGAACGACTGGCTCAGAGACCTTGTGTGGTCAGTGGGGAGGGGCAGAGGCCTCAGCTGGGGAGAAAGAGAGCGGCCTGGTTTAGTGGAAGGACTCAGCACAGGGGGTCCAAGGCTGTGTGAGAGCCATGCTGACTCATGCTCCCCAGCCCTCAGGAAACCAAAGCACAGAAGTGAGAGTGCCCGAGTGTTCATTTATCGTTAAAACAAAATATGACCGCCTAGCACCGGCACTTACTTCCTATGGCCGCACATTTGCTCCCTATAGGCAAATTACACAGGAAGCCAGATTATAACCGGAAGTTTGCTTGGTGAGCTCAGAGCCAGGGCTGGGAGAATTGAATCTGTCCTGATTTGAATGTGTCCTGACGTCAGATGTACTTGCTTCCATAACAGGGCACAGTCAGCGCTGGAGATGACAGTCCCAGGCCAGGAAGGGGCTCTCCTTGCAGAGCCTACCCTGCAACCCCCTCACCCTGAGTCCCTTCCCTCTGCCTCCAAGATGGCTGGTTCTCCTCCTGAAACACACACTCTTTCTTTGGACAAGATCATGCTGGGATTTGATTGGAGCCAGGTTTTTTGTTTTGTTTTGTTTTGTTTTGGCTCCTCTAATTTGAATTATAGTTGAACTTTTACAGTGGGTTATTTCTAATAGTTTCTTGAGGACAGGTAGAAGTTCTATTTTGGCCAGCAGGGAAACTGAGGCTCAAAACAAGTTAAAGGAACTCACTTATCCATGGTTGTCCGGATAACGATTGTATGAACTGAATTTCAAGCCGAGTTTTAATCCACTTGAAAGGGGGAAATGTCTGAAAATACACTGAAGGTTAAGCGGCTAAATTTGGTGCTTAACCACATCAACCTCTGAGGTTAGAAACTTAAAAGCGGAGACCCTGACTTCTGCTCCTGTACAACTAACTTCCCACAGGGCCTGGTCCAAAGAGTGCTCACGCAGGCACTCCAGACATTGACTCCTGAGCTTGCTCCACTACCTCAAATGGACCCAAACACACCCAGAGGCCTCACACATCAAGCCGACTTTGCAGGACACTGGGGAGCCCTTTCCTCTCCCTGCCCTACATGCCTCTGGACCTTCTGCCTCCCTGGGACACCATCACCACCACCCTCCCTCCCAGAGATGCTCCAGAGTCCTTGGGAGTGGTGATGGCCATTATTTCTGGCCCCATCCCCAGAGACAGAGGCAAGACCCACCCACACACCCTGGACCAGCACGCCTTTTTCTCACCATGGCCCTGGCCTTCATCATGAGTGTGGTGGCAAGGGGGTGAGGGGCGATCTCTTTGCCAGCAAAGCCCCTGTGCCTTCCTCATGTGACCAAAGGTCCCCTCCCTGCCAGGACTTTGGAGCAGAAGGAAGAAGAAAATGTGATCAGAAAAAAAGTCCATGGCCACATATTTAATAGATGGATGTTGAGTGTCTGTGGGTCGGCAGGATAGCAAAGAACTGAGCCATGGAAGATGATTGGACACTAGGGTTCTCATCCCAACCTTGCCTCCAACCCAGCTGGTAGCCTTGAAACTGTTGGTTTAGGCTGTCTTTGCCTCAGAGATCATCCAGTCCAAACCCTCTAACTTTGCAGCCTCCCCATATAGTTCTCATCTCAGACAGCTCAAGCTTCTCTGTGCCTGAGCAATTTTAAATATTAGTCAAAAAATAATCAATTTAGTAAAACATATGCAGAGAACCACATTCCAATGAGATGCAAGTCTTTTTAAGATTACTGTAACAACGTGACTCTGGATGATTCCATGGAAGACATCTCTAAATGTCTTCTTAGAAGAGTGGAGGACTGCCTTGAACTTGAACAATCTGAATAGGTCAGAAAAGGAAGTAAGGCTATCATGGAAGCTTTCCTATACATTACCAAAAGTTATTTTGTGTTTTGACTTTTATAGTAGGAAAAAAATCTACCTGTAGAATATACAAATAAGTTATCTATTTTCAAATGTACATTATGAATAAGAAGAATATTTATCATGTGAGATAATACCACTGTGTTTATTTAAGCTTGTGTGGTTAAAGGCAGCAAATTCAGAATGTATATGCTATACTGACAACTCAACTTCTAAGTCTGTTTCCATTGAGGGTTCTTTCTTTTCTGACTTCTTTCAGCTTCTTTTTCCTTATCTCAGGAGTTCCTAAATGGAGTCTGTGGACATTTAGACACTTAAAGAAGCACTACAGAAGGTCCTTAACCCCTAAAATTGAAGGACCTATGTGCTCTTATAGACTGGCTTTCATCTGATTTTCAAAGGGACCCTGGACCCCACAACAGCCTCTGATTATACTCCTTGTTCACATTCAGCAGGAGAATGTTCTAGGCAAGACCTGTATGTGAACAAGCAGCTTGGCAGAAAGAATCCTGATTCTGGCAGCACTGCAATCCGATTGAAATCAAGCTGCCAAATAAACTCTACTAGACGGTGACTCTCAGCTGTGCTATCTCTGTGAGGTGTGGGTCATAGCATTTGCCCACATCACGGGGTTCTTGTGAGGGAGAAACTATTTGATACCTGTAAATCCCAGTGTATCATCAGTGCAGGCAGGTGGTAGAGATTAGGAACCCCTAGAGCTTCCTTCCTGGAGAGCCTGCCTGGAGGCCCAGCCACCCTCCAGGGTCCCCCATGGCCAGGAACTAAAACACAAGCCCAGGCCAGCCAACTCAACCTCTTGAACCCGATATTCCATGGCCTTCAGAAGTGATATTTCTCCTCGAGGGCGGTTTCTCTGAGCACTGACCAAGACTCCCTGAGGCACATGTCTAGCCTGCAGTCTCCAATGCCACCCCCACCCCAGCAGACATCACAAGAGAAAACAGCCTCCACACCCCCTCAGCCCTCCTCCTGAGACTGTTTCCTCCTTCCACCTTTGGCAACAAAGCCACTTCCTTGTCCTCAAGGCACCTACGGATCCCACTTCTACTTCCTCCTTGACTTTCGTTTCTCATACCTTGTCTTGAGCCACATCCTCTGTGCTAGAAACAGCTCCCACTTCCGGCTCGCCCAGCAGCCTCGGGGCACTTCCTCCCTGGCTGTGCTCTTTAGCAGGAGCCCTGGGCGCCTGCATCTCCAGGGGATGTTTTAGCCATGCTGTCTCTCCAGACAGGAAGACGGCAAGTTGGGAGGTCCCTATAAATATGCTGTGTGCTGGAGGCTGGGGGCCTGTCCTGCTGCCCTGGCCACTTAGACACAGCACAGACCTGCCAGTTCCCACCCTGAAGCCAAAAGCAAGAGAAAGCTCCTCATGGAAGTTCCTAGAACTTCCTGCCTATTCCTGTTTTTCCCATTCTCCTGTCGTCCCAAACTGCTACCCCTCAACCAGGTATTTGCAGGTGAGCCGGTACTGACTGGGTCCTTTCAGGTAAGAGGTTGAAGTAAACTGAGGAAAGTTGCAGGGAATTGAGACCAGAGGTGGACAAGAGCGCCCGAGGGGCCAGAGGAGCTGGGAATGGAGCAAAGCCCCGCGTGGTGGCCTATTGGCACCGAGGGCACCACTTCACCAGGCCCCCCAAGGGCCACTGAGACAGATGATGGGAAGCACCTTCAGCTGGTGTGAAGGCCCTGCTCCCACAGTTATTAGCTCTGTGGCCTCCAAGAGGGTTTTTTTTTTAATTATTCTTTAGGCCTTTGTTTTCTTATCTGTATAGATAGAGTTAACAACATCCCTTATAAAGGGGTCATAATATAACTGAAAATGGAGGTCCCAAGTTTCACCAATAAAGCCAAGAAAGAAGCAAGTTGGTGGGAAAGTTAGCTTTATGTTGGAAGCCAGCATCCCAGGAGGAGATAAGGAGGAGAGTAGACACCTGTCTAAAGGTCCAACTCCTGCCCCAACCCCTGACAACCAGGCGACAAGAGCTTTTATAGGTGGAGAGAGGGAGCTACATGTAGAAACGGTGCGGTCAGCTCTGACAATCACCTTGAAATTGGTCATGCAGTGGTCTGATCAGCGTCATCTTGATTGTTTTAAGTACACTTAATCTTCTGTTCCAAGGTCGATTTGTTCCCATATCTCTGAGGCCAGTTCTTGGAATTGTGGCAGTTTATGTCATGGCTACCTTCTGGCCATCGTGCAGTTAACTTCTTCCACCTGATGGGGGTTTCAGTATCTACAAGGCAGCTCACAGGATATGGCTCAAAGTATTATCTATAGCCCTTGAGAAGGAACTGAAGGTCCTTGACTTTACTTACTGACTAAACTATTATTGTTCTGTCCTGTTTGACTGCTTTTCTTCACTTCTGCCTTCTCACACTTCTCTGATGAGTAAATTCATTTTTTGGCTTACGTTTCTCTATGGACCAAAGGCAGATGGAGGGCAAGTGGGGGAAGGACCATAGGGTCCTGCTCTGTTTCAATAAGAGCTAGTGGAGAAGATATGGGTAGAGCCCTTGGCACACAGAATGTCCTCACTGCAGGAGAGCTGGCATCATCATCACTTGGCTGGGTACCAAAGTGGGAGTGATCTATTACTAGGCTTCTAGACAGAAAACTCTAGAATAGGATTCCCCACAGGGGCCAGGAAATCCTACCGCCAGCACTGAGTTGTGCACATGGGCCCAGCCCAACCCCTACACACAAAATTAACTACAAGCTCTGAGGGCACTGAAGGATTATGACAATCATGGATCACAAATCAGACACATTTCTTAAAGGAAGTTATAATGCTTGACTTTCCTCTGTTTCCAGAATCAAGTGCCCCCAAAGGATTGAGCCTGGTAGTTGTTCAGTCTCTAAGTCATGTCCAGCTCCTTGTGACCACGTGGACTGCAGCACACCAGGCTTCCCTGTCCTTCACCATCTCCCAGAGTTTGCTCAAACTCATGTCCACTGAGTCAGTGATGCCATCCAACCATCTCATCCTCTGTCATCCCCTTTTCTTTTTTGCCTTCAATCTTTCCCAGCATCGGGTTTTTTCCAATGAGTCAGCTTTTCATATCAGGTGGCCAAAGTATTCGATCTTCAGTTTCAGTCCTTCCAATGAATATTCAGTGTTGATTTCCTTTAAGATTGATTGGTTGGATCTCCTTGCAGTCCAAGGGACTCTAAAGAGTCTTCTCCAACACTACACTTTGAAAGCATCAATTCTTCGGCGCTCAGTCTTCCTTGTGGTCCAACTCTCTTGAGCCTGATAGCTTTGTTGTTAAGAGACAGACGATTTTCTTGTGGTTTCTCACCCTGCCCCCACACCCCTCCCCAGGAAGTTTCATCAAATGATTGATAGTCTCCATGACAACTGCTGAAGCCCGGCTCACCTGAAACCCCTGCCCCCACTGCCCCAGACCCACCAGGGGGACAGTCCTGGCTGCTGAATTACTCAGCTTTTGCAGATCCCTGAGCAAAGGTTATTTGCAATGGCTTACTCGACTGGGAGGTGAGTACTTTGTTCCTGAAACCAGGTGCTGAGATGACACATACTTCCCTTTAACCGTTGGAGGGTTATCAAACAAGAAATCATAGCTCTGATGAGCATTAGAATAACCAGATGGATGGAAACAAGGAAGAACCTTCACCAGCCCATCAACCTGTGAGTACTTTCTGGAGAAATGTGAGCCAAAGAAATTATGCTTGTCTCCACAGTAGCCATTGTTTATGACATTCATACAAAGCACCACCTGAGAAGGCGGATACGTATCGTCAGCGTTGAAAAAAGTGCTTTCGTAAACTCAGTGCAGTACAGACAGGATAATGCCCACCTTCAGCTAGCTGCTAGGACTGTGTTGAACCCCTTCCATATTCAAAAAGGTTGTTTCAAGTACACTGAAGAGGGAAAAACCAACAGGGAGGGGGAAGGGGGAAATCACAAACTGTATCCGGCTACAGAGAGTTCAGAGTGAGGTGGGGGAGGAATCAAGCTTTCCCAATCTACCTAGCTCCCTGCTCAACAAATGACAATGACAGGATTGAAATTAAAAGGGAAGGAACACAATGCCCTTTTCATTTCACTTCAAGGGCAACTTCTTTGGGTTTGTGGTAGCATTTGCCAACCCTTCACCTAGGATTCTCCCCACAGACATCGGAGACTTTGCAAGCCTCTCAAAAGAGCTCACAAAACGTCTTTAGAAATGGGGCTAACCTTTTGCAAGGTGAGAAGTCTGGCTTCGTTTTTTAATCTCAGGGAGAAAAGGGAGCCGCAGGAAGCGAGACTAGAAATACACCACAAAGAACACCAACACCAAACTGAGTTAGTAATTCTGAACACCCAGGAATACGTCTGTATTTCATTCATCCAACTAGCCTTGGTTAGACCATTACCTACCAGACACTGGGAGGTATTTACTGGGATGTAAATATGAATAAATCCGGATCTGTGTCCTTGAGGAGCTCCCAGGGGAAAGACAGACACTAAGCAAGCAGTCACGTTACCAGCAGCACACCAGGAGTAAGAGCCCATGGTATGGGAACCAGCTGGTCCACTCTGGGGTTCGAGGACAAGGGGATTTTGCTAGAGGGAGAAGGATGGAGACTGGATAAGAAGATGCAATTGAAAGTTCAGAAATGGGAACGCCAGCCACATCTAAAGACACACCTCTGCCCTCCTTAGTGTCATCTTAGAACCTGCCTCCCATCACTGCAGAACAGTGCAAAGGTTAATGAGAAAACGTGAGATGCCATCTTGAGAATTTCTAGGAAAGATCTTAGAGTCATTACATTTGAGAGCTCTTTCATATTAGGCAGATTTTTGCTCCTAATCAACAGGATTCCATTTGGCACCATTTTTATTGCCCATCAAGATCAACTGCTGTATTTTTTTTAAAGTATACCTATCTCCTGAAAGATCTTCAAATACATCTCTGTGTTTTAATCAATTAAGGACTATTTACTGAACACTCCCTCGTGCCATATCCTGTTTGCCATATATAAATAAGTCTTCAAAAGTGCGGCGAAGCAAGTCTATCAGTGACACCAGTCTTCTCATTTCCCTTTCATGTCTATCCATTTGGTCCTCAGTATGTTTTTTTTTTTTTTTCTTCAAGAAAAGATGTAGCCAATCACGCTTCTTTGTTTTTATTTTCTGAGCAAAGAGACTAACTTGCCATAGAAATAAAGACAGTGGCCTCTGGCAAGGGGAGCAAATGTTATATGTGGGGACTGTGGTTTCACCATCCCTAGAAAATGGACTTACAAGTTAAAGTCCAAAATTGGACATTGATGACAGAACAGATTTGAGAGACTGAGTTGGCCAGAGGTATCAACGAAAGCCAGCAGTTCTCGGGGGAGCCCAGGCTCACCTATACGTGTCCATCATCGATTTATCCGTGAATCTTCTCTGAAGGGATGACCAGCCTTCTGAGGGGCTCTGTGACAATGCACTGATTCAGACACTTTGCCCTGTCTTGTCTGAGTTATATCTGGGCATTGTGGGTTTTTTCTCTTTCCTTCAAGTCGACAGAAGAAAAAGAGTGCCAAGGTTACCGGTGCATTCAATGATTGAGAAATGTTTGCCATTTAAAGCCATTTCACTTCCTGCCTGATACCACAAAGAAGCTTTTTAACAAAGTTAGCCTTTGCTTTTCCCAGTGTCACGATGCATCTCGCTTATTTTGCCCACTTTTCGCTTTCAACACTGAAGATAATAATGAAATGCTTGTTTCCATTGCACAGAACAACTATATTTCAAGGCAGTCAATTAAGAGAAGAAAAGTCAGTGGGAGCCCCAAGGAGGTCAGAGAGGAGGGATGAGCAGAAGGATGGCTCAGTGGGAGCAGAGACCACAAGCGGCAGGACCAAATCCTCACTCTGCTCTGAAGGCGCCCGGCCACAGTCACGCTCCCATGGGCATCAGAATCCTCAGGCAGTGGAAGGATGGTGAACAGTTAGCAAATCCTAGACCAAGGGCCACCCTCGCTTGGCATTGGCCCTTGCTTCCCTAGCCCTACAGTTGACACGTGACTTCATCCAGCTTCAGCCAAGAACAGAAACACCACGAATGGCCTTGAGATCCCTCAGGCTAATTCCCAAAGCAGGAAGAACCCACACCTTCAGTCGCTCCTGCCAAACCTTACTGTTGCAATTAACACTCAAGTTTTAATCTTCGTGATGCACAGAATATCTAGTTTCAAATAACTAAAGCTACTGCTTCTTAAGGGCTTACTCTGTGCCAAGCACTGCACATTTTGTGTGCATCTTCCCACTTAATCTCCTCGACATCTTACAAGATGGATTTTGCTGTCTCTCTTTACAGATGAGAAAACAGAGACGTAGAGTTAAGTGATTTGATCTGCGTCAGCTGTTATTAAGGCCACCACCCAAGGGATATAAACACAAGTCTGTGCTCTTGGTTACTAGCTACGCTGCTCCAGGACTTTCTGGTCTACCTCCCAAGTACCTATATTTGAGATGACCCATCTCCAGCAGTGAGGATATGTTGGCTATATCCGCATATATATCCAAGCAGGAGACACAGGTTTGATCCCTGAGTCAGGAAGATCCCCTGGAGAAGGAAATGGCAATCCACTCCAGTATTCTTGCCTGGGAAATCCCTTGGACAGAGGAGCCTGGCAGGCTGCAGTTCACAGAGTCGCAAAAGAGTCAGACACGACTCAGCAACTAAACAACAACAACAACAACAGCTTCTAGCCCACCTGACTATTGGTCACTTGACATGTGGCCAGTCTGAGTTGAGATGTTTAAAGTGTACCATACGAACCATGCTTCCAAGACTTAGTATGAAGAAGAGTGAAAAAAACTCACTAATTTCTCTGCTCATTACATGTTGAAATGATATTTTTGATATGGTAGGTTAACTAAGATGCAGTTTCTATTTTCATATGTTTCTTTTTACTATTTAAAGTGTGACCATGCGACAGGTTAAAGTCACCTTCGTGGCTCACGTTACACTTCTCTTGGGCAGCACTGCTCTTGAGGCACGTGCCTGGATAGGGTAACAAGTGAACAGAGCTGTCCCTGTCACAAGCAGGCAGAGAAAACGAAGAAGGCGCCATGAGGAGGCCGTGGGAGAGCAAGTGAAATGCTACACTTGGGTCTAAAGAACGCAAACTTGAAGCTCAAGTCCTTCTGAGGGACCGTCTAGTTGACAGATGTGTTAGTCACTCAGTTGTGTCCACCTTTTTGTGACCCCATGGACTGAAGCCCACCAGGCTTCTCTGTCCGTGGGATTTTCCAGGCAAGAATACTGGAGTGGGTTGCCACTGCCTTCCCCAAGTTAACAGATAATCGACCACAATCACCGGCCTCTACTCTAGAGACTCAGCAACAACCCAGTAAAGCTTCAGTGCCTGGATAAGAGTAGGACAAACACTGAGCGCAAGGAAAGTGCTGGCTTCCATTCTGGACATCTACATCAGCTCCAGTGCCAGCTCTGCTCTCATTTCCACCTTGATCTGGGCTTTATTTGTACCAAGTGTTTCAGACCCAGAACCTCTCTCCTCCCAGACAAGGCAAGTCTGAACCCCACCTGCCTCATTTTAATAAACCACTCCCCTCATCCCAAACTCCTTTGCAGACTGTGACATACACTATCTAGTATCCACATCCTCCCTTGTTTCTTGCTAGAAAAATCCCACTTTGGTTCAGAACAACCATAGGCCAGCCCCCGGTCATGGCCAGGATTGGTCTAAGTCATCTTAACAGTTCTGCTCCTCACTCTTCAACCGCCCCTTGTAGCAAGAGGGGTGTCATCTAATTCTGGGCTTGAGAGTAAAGCCAGAGACTGTTTCAGAGTCTTTCAAACCTTGTACTTCTAGATCAAATGGAAGAAGGCAGGGCTCAGAATGTCTCTCCTTGTCCTGCCCCCATCATCCTGCCTCAAACATGACAGCTGGGGCTGCAACAGCCATACTGCAAATGTTAGGGGAACTCCAAGAAAATTGCACAAGGTTGTCACCAATAGCCCACCTCTCCTGAAAACCTCTGCTGGCAGCTGCTAGTGGACTCGCATGAGCAGTTGAGGTGTTGTCGGGTCATAGCAGTAATAGCCCAGGAGGTCAAAGTTTCAGAATTCTTCGCACCACAGGAGCCACGTGCATTGGAGGTTCCGATGGACCAGGCATGAAACGGCTCTCACATTCCCGTGACTACACTTAGTCATGGGGCCACACCTGACTGCCAGGAGGACATGAGAGGAGTCAGCTGTGTGTCCAGAAAGAAAAGGAAACAGCCCTGGTGCAAAATGAAAATACAGGGGCCCAGGCTCATGGTTTCTAAAAATTTCAAAACAGTGACACGGAGCATTAAACCAGGTGCAGCTATACGGCAGAAATGAACACAACGTTGTAAAGCAACTGTACTCCAATAAAAGTAGATAGATAATGTTTAAAAAAAAAAAACAGGTGCAGGACCCTTCCACGTAGGCTCAGGGCCACAGCACACATTGTGGGACATGAACTTGGTCCTGGGTGGAGTAGGCACTCATTAAAGGGCAGGTGGCATCATCTCTGTTTCTTGGCTCCTAATGGTACCCACAGACCATGACGCATGTCCTCCCATTAGCATCCTATTTTGTGCTGCTTTTCCTAGTAGCTCCTTGAAATAAAGCATTACAGCAGAAAAGCTAGAGCCCTGAGGCAGTTTAAGTGGCTTGAATCACATTACCAAACTGATTCGAAACATTCAGAGTAACACACTGTCAAGAAAAAGAAAGCACCCAGACTTGAAGGTTCGATGTAGCTTTGAAAAAAGCAGCTCCAATTAGTTTGCAAATCGGGTTAAATTTCTGGCCTGCTCTCTTCGACAGTGACTCCTAAAACTACAACTTAACGGCGCTCTGAACAGTTGCGTTTTTATTGGGTAGCGGTATAAAAGTGCACAGAATAACTCTCTGCTGAAATCAAGAAGCCTCTGGCACCACCTGAACCAAGCTCATTTGTCTGTTTTAAAGCAATTGCATTTGGCCTTGTACGCTGTGATTCTTGTTGGCATCACCCTAGGATGCAAGCGTGAGATTATTCGGCCATGGCACTTAGGACCATGGCCAGGATGGCCTATGAGCCCATCACGGCTTTAGCTGCTAGCAATGCAGCCACACCCACAGTAGCCTCCCTTCCAGCCGGCCCTCCTCGACCACAGCAGAGGTTTCCAGAAAGGGGGAAGGCCAGGCACACAGATGGCAGCTTCTGCGCACTGAGCATCCAGGAGGGGACCAGCAGCAAAGGGAGGGCCACAGTAGGCCCTGAGCTCCCAGGTAACATCTGGACTCCATCTTCATCCACGCCCTACATTGCCGGGGCGAAGAGGAAGAGGAGGCGGAGCGGAGGAGGAGGCTTTAGCCTTCTCTCGAGGGCATCATCCCCTCACTGAGGGGGTGAGATTGTATCTGCAGCTGTTTACTGTGTCAGCCAACCATGCCCAGAGTGGGAGGCCGTGGTCCAGCCACGCAGCCATGAGGAGAGTGGATGCAGAAGATTCTAAGAACTGGCCGGCAGCCTCCTCCACTTCCACTATGAAGAGGGCACAGTGACAACAGTTCTGCCCACCCTGAGACGGAGAGCCCTTTCCATGACCCCTTCTCTTTCTCAGCACAAAGAGACCCCACTTGCCCCACCTGGCAACAAAATGTTCGTACTTATTTATTCTATCTTCTTATATAAATTAATCCAAAGCTCTAAGAAGTGAATGGGGAAAATTATCTTGGATCCATTTATCAGATGAGAAAGTAAAAGAAAGTTATTCAGTCGTGTCCGACTCTTTGTGACCCTGTCGACTGTAGCTTACCAGGCTCCTCCGTCCATGGGATTCTCCAGGCAAGAATACTGAAATGGGTTGCGATTTCCTTCTCCAGGGGATCTTCCCTACCCAGGGATCGAACCCAGGTCTCCCACATTGCAGGCAGACACATTCCCCTCTGAGCCACCAGGGAAGCCCTATCAGATGAGGAAATATACCCAAACACAGGTATATTTGTTATATATACAAATATATATAACACATGTGCATAGGAACACAGATGCACACCAATTACAGGGCACTTCCTGCACGGCAGGGACAGCACGAAGCTCACATCACATCTCAGTTACATTCCTGCTGGTGGTACTGCTGTCCCCATTGTACAGATGAGGAAAGTAAGGCTCTTGGAGGCAGGAGGTCCACGTATGCAAGTGGAGCTGGGAGCCAGCACAGAGTTAGCCGAACCCAGAACCCGTGCTGTCCACTGCTCCTGGGACAGCAGAGGGACGATGGCTCTTCCAGGCTTGGGACCGAGGCTCACACAAGTCCGTCTCTGCCTCTCTGTCTCCCTGAGAAAACCTGCAGCATCAACAATGGGGGAGCTGATGAGCAGGGGAGCCGACCTGAGGGGTCCCGCACGAAGGAGACCTGGGGCAACGCAGCCTGCATTCTCGGCAGCAGAATGATCTCATGAGCTTCTGTTACCTTCTGTTGCTTGAATCATTATAAAGTGTTTTTTAGGTTATACATGTTTATTCTAAAAAGTTACGGGGAAATAGAGTATTATGAAAAAGAAAATTATGTTATTGTCTCATTACCCATGTATAGCCACTGTCCATATTCCAGTGCATTGTCTTTCGTCTGTTTTTATGATACACACAGCACACATACATGTAAATATAGGCTGTATATAAATGCATGATTTTACCTCATTAGGCACACACTATACCTACAGTCATGCAACAGTTTAACTCTAACATTACAAGGTAAACATCTCCCTGTATCCTTAACTACACATCAGTGTGACTTGAATGGGCTTAAACTATTTTCTTATATATGTGAAAACACCAGGATTGATTTAATTCTTCCTCTATTTTGGACATTAAGGTTGTTCATTTCCAATTTTACCCATAGTCTAGGGAGATACATTTTGAGATGAAATCCTGGAACACAGATCTCTATAAGCATATCAGAATAGTTCCTGAGCATAAATTCCTCGGAGTTAAAATGCTGAGCAAAAGGCTGTGAACATTTTTAAGACTCCTGATCAATATTGCCAAATCGCTCTCTAGGAAGGCATTACCAAGTCATGCTATCTTTGTCAGTGGCTTAATGAGTTGAGTTTGGATTTTACATATGAAAGAGGGAATTTTCAGTTGGCGGAGCTAAGGCCTGGCCTGCTTCACACTTCCCTACAGGCATACATCCACACCCGTTTGCATCCACGGACTCGAAGAGGGTGGCACTTTGTAAGGAGGTGTTTAGGGGTGGGAGGATGGGAGGGGTCAAGAGGAGGATCAAGGGGACCACGTAGTATCCTCCTCACTGTCCTGGGGTTTTGCCCCAAGAGGAGAGGAGCCTGCAGAACAACCTACTGGACCCCAGGGAGGATGCGGAGCCAGGCGGTCTGCCTCAGACCCAGGGATCCCTGGGAAGAGACCATCCACTCATCTGTGTCTGCAGTAAACCCAGGACCTGCTGGCCCCCCTGCAGGCTGGAAGCTTGGGGCACCCCGGAGGTAGCACCCTGCTCTGACAGAGGCCTTTTCCAGGCCAACAATGACAGCAGTAAGACGCCAGCCCATTCATTCGTGGGCAGCAGCCCTGGGTGGAAGAGGCCAGTGATCTCATGTGACCTGGTACTTGGGCAATTTCGGGGGAACGTCAGAAATACCTGGGTACTCTCTGGGAGAAAGGGCTTCCTTGATGGCTCAGTGATAAAGAATCTACTTGCAAGGCAGGAGACCTGGGTTCATTCGCTGGGCTGGGAAGATCCCTGGAGAAGGATATGGCAACCCACTCCAGTACTCTTGCCTGGAAAATCCCATGGACAGAGGAGCCTGGTGGGCTACAGTCACGAGGTCGCAAAGAGGCAGACACGACTGAGTGACTGACACTTTTTCTCTGGGAGAAGGCTTATCCTATCACTCAGGTCGCAGCTCTCAGACCAACAGACAATGGAATTAGACATTCATAACTTTCCCCATTATTTTTAAGCATTGAATTGGTTTTTCACAGCAGGAATCCATTTGTTCATCCTCTCGTACTGGAAAGCTAAACTGCACGCATTTGAATGGTGGCCTCCCAGGCTCCATTAACCTTAGTGGGGAATGAAACTCAGGAGATGGAAAACTCTGACTCCTGGCTCACAGGCTCAATCCCAAACAAAATGTCTACCAGGGTCACCTATGTGTAACAGCTCAGTCTGGCTAAGACCCTCACAAGTTAGCAGCCAGAAGAAGAGTGTGGTCCTCAGAGTGGATTATAGTCAGAGGGAGGACAAGCTGAGCAAAAGCCAGAATTAGTGTTTCAGTTCCCACCTCTCTAAAAATGTAATTGTCTATTTAAGAAAGCTTTTTGGCTTCCCAGGTGGCCGAGTGGTAAAGAATCCACCTGCCAGTACAGAAGACACAAGAGATGTTGCGTCCCTGGGTGGGAAAGATCCCCTGGGGTAGAAAGTGGCAACCCTCTCCAGTTTTCTTACCTGGAAAATTCCATAGACAGAGGAGGGCTGCAGTCAATGGGGCAGCAAAGAGTTGCATACAACTGAACGACTGAAAACACACACACACACACACACACACACACACACAAGAAAACTTTTTGCCTTGTTATCAGAAATTAGCAAATGAAAATGTGTTTCCACTCCGAAGATGTGTTGAGAGTTCACAAATAGAGATCACATAATAGAATAAGTCTAATCAATATTTCCATCTCTGAAAGTCACATGACTTATCCTTAAAGTGATATGCTTTAGAAGAAAAGTCCAAATAACCACAATTCTTATTTGTCATCATCAAATTGTTTTTTCTCCTATAAACCTCAGTCAGCACTTACCCTACAAGTAATATTAATAACTGCTCCTGCTGCTGCTAAGTCGCTTCAGTCGTGTCCGACTCTGTGCGACCCCATAGACAGCAGCCCACCAGGCTCCCCCGTCCCTGGGATTCTCCAGGCAAGAACACTGGAGTGGGTTGCCATTTCCTTACTCTCTACTGATTATCAAATTGTATTACTTGAATGGCTTAGCTCATTTCATCCTTACACATCTGTGATGTGGGGAATATTATGAAACCCCTTTCACAGATGAGACGGCTGAGGTCAAGTAGCCTGTCCAGTTTCCGATGTTTAGTAACTTACTCAGACCGGCCTTGCCTGACTCCAAATCTTACAGGCTTAAATCTTATGTGCACCAAGCATTTGCACCCACAGGATCAAGAGTTACTGAGTGCATATTCCCTCATAGGTACTTTATATGTCATATCTAGAACCCAGCCAATTTCATCCTTTTAAGTAAGGAAAACAAAGTCAGGAGGGAAGACCAGACCAAGACCCAAAGCCTGCTTCCTGCCCTTTGGGGCCATCCTACTCCTCCAGGCCTGCATGGAAAAACCACCCTGTGGGACAGGCGGTGCTTTTTAAATGCTGATGCCCAGAGATTCTGATCCCATTGGTTCAGGGGGCCCAGGACTTCTGCATTATTTTAAACAGTCTTCAAAAGATTCGAATAGTCCACTGGGTAGAGGGCTAATCTCCACTGGTCCTTTCCTTCCTTCCAAGTCTGCTCTGCGTGGTCATGGGCTCTGGGCCCTGTGTTTAGCCCGAATCCTGCTCCCCAGGGGCTGCCAGGTGGTGAGGGGGCTGATGAGGAAGCAGAAAACCACAAGCAGCCTGAGAAGTTTCCCAATGAGGGCCTCCAGCATGCCAGGGAGGTTAGAGGAGAGAGACTGAAGGAAGGAGGCTTCAGGGAATAGTCAGGAGAAGGTTCATGGAGGAGGGACTTTAAGATGAGTGAGAGAGAGTGGAGGAGAAAAGGAATCTGCCCACTGTAGCATCTCCTCTTCTCTTTACTGCCAAGGGGGATGAGAAAGCACCACCCACCAGAGAGGCAGCGGTCTCTGCTGGCCTCCTCGGCCCTGCCGGGCACAAGGACGACCCACATCTACCCACCAACCCAGAGGAGCCGCGGCCCCAGCCCGACTGTCTGGGAGACGAACTCAATCAGGCGAGACGCACGGAGTTCAATTTCCACTTCAGCTCTAAAGAGCAAAATGGGGATCTGGGTGGAAGTAGGATTGTCGGCGATTTTTCATTCTAATTGGGAAACTCACCCAGAGAGGCTGCAAGAGCCGAGATAATCAATCTCCCGTACCGTGTGTCAGGGCAGCCTTCCCATCTCATCCCACGGGGATGGAGCAGAACTCCCGAGAGGCCCCGACGGAGAGGGGGGTCACGGGAAGCCCCCTTCCCACAGACTAGTTCCCACTGCCAGGAAAAAAAAAACAAAAAACAGGGTAACATCCCCACAGCTTCTCAAGGTCCAAATCAATCACCTCCATCTCAATTCCCTTTTCTCATCAAACCCCAGCGGTGAACAGGCCCGGCCTCATCAGAATTCTGCAGAGAGGGCTCCGAGACTACAGGAATTGAGAACTAGGTCACCCCGCGGGGAGGGAAGGTCGCTGTGTGGTTTCATCTAACTAGGTGGCTGGAAAGCCCCCAGGCCCCAGTTCTCTCCTGAGTCACCAGATCTCTGTCAAGTGGCCGATTTGCAGAATCCGAAATTTGTTCTTATGGATAAAGAGCACGGGGTGAAGAAGGAGCACAGACCGTTGCTGAAATCAGATCTGATCATTCAGGGACGATTTCCTGGGTGCTTTGTCGACACCCCTCACCAAAGGGAACAAAGCCAAGGGACACTCGGCCCCAGCCAGTGGCTCTGGTTGAAAAGAGCTCAAGTCCCTGCTGGGCACAGAAGCAGGTTGGCTGTGAGCTGTGCAAGGCTGGGGTGCTGGGGGTGGGCAGGGCAGGCAGAGAGAGCCTCCAGCCATGATGCTTAGGCCCAGATGAGGGTGAAGAATGAGGAGGGATTTCTCCAGTTTAATAAACTCACTTGTATCCCACCCACCCCACCCCCCATTTGGTAAGAAAAGTAAGACTCTGGGAGAGCAAGCATCAGCTCTGAGGCCACAGGAGTACCGGCTTCTCCCTAGAGCCTGTGTACTCGGTGTCTCACCCCAGACCCCCAGAGCACAAGGAGGAGAACACAGGTTTGTGCTGTGGAGACCAAAGGTTAGAGACGAAGTCATGAGTGGGCATGAGGTCACCCAGAATTGCAGAATGAATGGAAAAGGTGATCAGGCTGGAGTCCTAGATTCCCACCACCACCTGGGGATATGGAGAAGAGAAAAAGTTCTCTAAGGGTGAGTGTGCTCAGTCGTTCAGTCATATCTGACTCTTTTGGACCCCCTGGACTGCAACCACCAGGCTCCTCTGTCCGTGGGATTCTCCAGGCAGGGATATTTGAGTGGGTTGCCATTTCCTCCTCCAGGGGATCTTCCTGACCTGGGGATTGAACTCATGTCTCCTGTGGCTCCTGAATTGGGAAGCCCTCTCTCTAAGGGAACTCAAAAGAAATAAATAGGAGGAAAGCCATCCCTTATTCATTTTTACTGAGAAACAGCCTGGTTTCCTATGAATTTCTATTCCCGAAGAGTTTCTTTACACTTCAGAAGTGAAAATCCCTACCCAGGCCAGAACCCGAAACAGGACTAGAGCAGGGGCAGAAAGTGAGAGATGGTCTCTACCTGATCTGATCAAGGAAGGCTTCCTGGAGGAGGAGAACAGTGTTTCTTCTGAGCTAACACCCATAAGGGCTTCCCAGGTGGCTCAGCAGTGAAGAATCCGACTGCCAATGCAGGAGATGTGTGTTCGATCCGCGGGTCGGGAAGATCCCCTGGAGAAGGAAATGGCAACCCACTCCAGTATTCTTGCCTGGAGAATCCCATGGAGGGAGGAGCCTGTCGGGCTATAATCCACGGGGTCACAAAAAGTCAGATACAACTTGGTGACTGAATGACAACAATGACAAGGCCTGTATGTAGGAGAACTCATGGAGCGGAGCGGGACAGTTGCTTTGAAATAAGACATAAGTGGATTTAGAATGTGGCAAAAATCAATGTTGTATATGTGAGATTTTGGAGGTAGCCTCACATGGGTAAATACCCTAAAGAAAAATGATGTGGAACACTGCTTATAAGTGGTTTTCATGAGGTCATGACTTTTATTGAATCATGAAATATTGAGCCGTTCTCTTTAATTTGCAAGAGAAAATTCAGGAGATGACACAGAAACACATCAAGGGAAGTTTGTCTGTTTGTTCCATTAAAATATTACCTGCCAGAGGAAAGCATGTACTATAATTATTACCCTTGCTCAATGCATGCTAAATATCTCCACGTGGCCAGTGGTTTATTTTCCCTTCAACTTCTCTGCTGTTATTTCAGCTATTTCAGAGAAATCAGCTCAAGCAAGTCAGTTTGAAGTTTAAAGAAATAAGACTTGGCCTCAGAGATAAATAGTATCATTGCCGCCGATTTCATTGTTTCAAATACAAGATTTTATTTTGAGAAGAAAGTTTAATTAACCAGAGGTGGATCACTAAATTCTTTGACTTTAAAATCGTACTTTCTGCAAGATTTCACCTGTGAAATTCGCAGCCTTTAATTACTGCCTCACATCTTAAAAGGGAGAACCTTTCTTCTGAGTGGCTAATAACATTATTACCAGAGGTAATTACAGACCTGGGGTCTGTGGTCCATCGCATCATAATGCATGGGCCACATCACTCTGGTTTTTGAACTCTGAAAGTAATTTGTTAGGGAAACACTTTCTCCCCCACCCTGAAACAGTGTTGATGTTCTGGATCTGCTGTTAATTTCTGTTCTTTTATCTTTTTAAAAAAGGGGTGAGGTGGGGGAGAAACATTTAGAAATCAGTCCTTTACTGGATGAATTTCTTCACTTCCCAGAAAGCAAGAAAACAATTGTTTCCTGTAATTGGACAGTTTGATTGGAGGCAGGTGGTGCTGAGCTGAGGAAACTGGAGCCACAAAGCCAATTTTGGCTTCAAGCACATTTCCTTGCGTTTTCAACTCCGGCAGCACAACATGGAAATTGGCTCCACAAAAGCCGACTATAAATTTAGTTCCCATCTCTGTGACTAGCACCTTATCAGCCACGAAGCGCTTTAGCAACTGGGGCCAGTGCGCACATCTGACAGGCCTGCAGCACTGCCCTGAGATACCCCCGCCTTCGTTTCTCCGGCCGGTCCTTGCTGCCACAAAGCAGGGATTCATGAACGCTTCTGGAAGCATCATGTGCCATCGTGTTTAACACACGGGGATGTTTTCTGCTTCTGGGTTCACTGACCTTCGTGTTGCTCACGTTGCATTATCTGGAGTTACTATTTGCTTTCAATATTTTGGAGTAACAGGGCTTGTTATCCACAGGTTTGTAATGGGACCACAGATTACAAACATCAGTCCAGAGAAAGGGCCAAAATCAGAGGCATGGAGGATTCGCGGGAGCCGTCTGTGACTCCTCTGCTGCTTCCCATCCAAACGTCCCCCAGCCTTTCCCTGGTTTTTCTCCCCCCACCCCGCCTACAGCAGCTGACAAGCAATAGTCCTTCGCAGACAGAAGCTGCGGCTCAGAGAGGTGAATTGCTTTGACCCGGGTCACACAGGAAGTTAGGAACAGAAGTGATGAGCTGAGAATCTAACTTCCCAGCCCACTGCTTCAAGTATATATTTCTCTATTAATTTCCTCCCTGCTGAAAATCCATAATTCAAAACAGTCATGTTTAAACAACTGGACACAGTAACAGGATGGGGTTGGCGGTGAAGAAAGGCGAGAGGAAATTTATCGGATGAGTCCATCCAACCATTGTCCTTTGTATATTCTACATATTAAATCAGTTACTTCAAAGCTCCACTCATTTTGTCACTAATTTCTGGCCGTGCTTAAGTTTTCTTAAAAAAAATGTCAATCTGATGGTTACATAAATTTTAATCTCCTTATTTATTTTTAGTAGTCGCAAATAATCTCTTCTAATCCTAAATAAATTAATGGCTTAAATAATCTCATTCCCAAATAAATTTCACCTGTCAATCTACATATCTGTATAGAATTATTTTACAAAAAAAAAAAAAAAACAGATTGCAAAGTTTGCTTAGCACCTTGGAATTATAACACTATTTTCCAAGGTGATTACATCAAAGGAAATACCATTAAATTTTCCTTTCCAAGCTAATGGATACCCATGGTTTAAAGTCTTGACTTCATTAATGAGAGTCTCTGAATCTAAACAACAAAGGTTTAAATGCAAACAATGAGTCTCCTCCTCCACTCTGACACTTTCCTTTTTAATACTTGGCTTAACAATATTCTCTAAATGATGGTCTCTAAAGACACTCCAGGAAGAATAAGAGTTGTCCTCTCTCCCAGACTGTTGGAGAAAGAATTCCTCAGCCCTTTGCGTGTGTGCGTGTCGATTCAGTCATGTCCAACTCTTTGAGACCCTGTGGACAGACATATAGCCCACCAGGCTCCTCTGTCCATGGGATTTCACAGGCAAGACTACTGGAGTGGGTTGCCATTTCCTTCTCCAAGGGATCTTCCCAACCCAGGTACCGAACCTGTGTCTCCTGCATTGTAGGCAGATTCTTTACCGACTAAGCTACCAGGGAAGCCCTCCCCAGCCCTTGGCTATGTCATAATGCCCAAGCCCCAAGCTTCGTGGCCCCTACCCTAGCGGCTGCTGGTGGCCAGCAGGGAACAGAGGAGACGGGCACACAAGCACTGTGACCATTTTCTAAGAAAGATCTCATGCTGATTAAACCTTTCCAAAAGCAGATTGAGTTTGCACAAGGAGACCTGGTTGATAGCTAACTCAGAAATCTTGGCATCACGACAGAACCAATATTTTCACAGAGGTGGCACAGTCTTAAACAACGTCGTCAGTGTGCAGGACACAGGCAGCCCTTCGATGGGCATCCAGCAAGGGTAATTTTTCCTCCGCCTTTTCTGGAGAAAGGAGCTGACGAAGGGTATGGGATGGGGGATGCGAATGAGAAGGGTGGGTAGGGCGGTGGGGAGTGTGAGTGCCCCTTCAGCACTGTTTCAATAGACGCAGCCACGGCCACAACTCACACGAAGCTGGCCCAGCCAGGTTCAAACAGGTTCAGGGATCTTGCTGACACCAGCCCTGCAGCTGTTTGGTTTTCCTAATATGTGTAGAAACAGCTACACAGAACTTGGCTTAACCTCAATTTAACCACATAAAGTCAAAAGCATGTTGCATTTCCCCTCAGTGGGAGGCAGGCTAGCAGCAGCATCTTTAGAGCCCCTGGGCCTTAATGGACAAGGGCCGCCAGCAGAATGGCCCCTGCCTCCTTCCCTTCCACCGCCCTCTGAGTCTCCCATCAGAGGGAGGGGTTCAGATGCTGACCCACAGAGGGAACAGTGCTTACACAACCTAGAGACTGCTCCTGGGACCTGCCAAGCATGAGGAGGGCTCCGTCACACACCATCTGGGCATAGGCTTGGGGATCAGGAGGGTTCAGGATCCACCCCAGAGCTCCTTGTTGGCACCTAGAGATTCACACGGTCCTCTTGGCAGTTTCCTCCTCGGGCTGGCAGGTCCTGGCCTGCCTCCCTGGGGGGTGGTTTTAGAACAGATCATGTTCGTGAAGCCGACACACTGCTTGCTGAATGGCTGGTACTCAGCAAACAGCTGAGGGTTGACTCATCGCTTCCCGTGGTCTCCATCCATCCAAAAGTGTGTGCATCCCCAGCCAGGCCAACAAGCCATCGGGGGCTCCTGACATGTCAACAGAAGCAGAGAACACGCAGTAGATGTCGGCCGCCCCTTTCTGGTAACTCTCACCCTCTCTTCCGGAACCCACCCACCCTCAGCGGGAAAGGAGCGAGCGTTTCATTCCTGACTCCCTCTCTCTCATACTCACAGCCAAGCGGCCTTCCTTCGCAGCAGCCTTCCATCCTTCCATCCCTCTCTTTCCCCTTCTTCCAACTTCTCAGGTCCTTCCTCAGCTTGAAGCCCAGCACACTGGAAAATTCACACCCTGAAATGCAGGAGGCCCAGGTTCCATCCCTGGGTTGGGAAGATCCTATGGAGAAAAAAATGGCAGCCCACTCCAGTATTCTTCCCTGGAGAATCTCATGGACAGAAGAGCCTGCTATAGTCCATGAGGTCTCAAAATGTCGGACACAACTGAGCAACTAACACTTTTTTCTGCTCTTGTACCGAGCCCCTCTCCTGCTAGACACTATCAGAATTAGGCAAGGATGAGAGAGCAGCCAGCTGTCCAGGAAGCACTGTGTCCAGGGGAGGCGGGCTGGGCAGGAAGGACCTCACAATGTGGATCTGACATTGCTCTCCTACCTCTTCTCAAGCCGCCTTCCCCACTGCAGCTGAGTGTCACTCAGGGCCCTTTTCACCCATCAGACGCCCTGCCTTGATTTATGGCCCACATCTCTAAAAGTCCAGGTCCTACCCAGCAACCCTAATGCAGGGTCACCCAGCCCATTTCAGACTTCTTACTGTGGCTCAACCACAAATTGGTCCCTATTGTTACTGACTTTCTATGTAAATAGATCTTCCCTTCCAGCTGGGAGGCAGGGTTACTGGCATCACACAGAACCTGATTCTCAGGCTTTGGTCTCAGCTGTGATGGAAAGACAACGCTCTGCAGGAAATAGCCCTGCTCCAACCACTGTGCTCACAAACCCTCAGTTTAGTTTGGATGGATTTCTAGCCGAGTCCTCGACACAGCGAACACCCTTATCGGGCAGGAGGCAGACTGACGAGAGAGCTGCTTCTGCTCCATTTGGAAAGCTTCCCGCTCCCTGTGAAAGGCCTGGCCGGTCCACCAGACCCAGGTTCCATCAGATTTGGAAATCCCCCTGTCACAGTATCCTCTTTCCACACTCCCATCAGGAGGTCATCTAACTTTTCCTTGAATTTCCTCAGGGATGGAGTATTCCCGCCCGTGGGGGCAGGTCCTTCCATTCTTAGACATTTCCCATTGCTGGGAGGAATTCCCATGTATTGAGCTCCCAGTGGACAGCAGCAAGTCTCAGTGCCTCCCAGCAGATTTTCGACTCACTATTGAAGATCCTGGTGTCACCATGGGCTGCCACCCAGCCTGACATTACCAGTATCGGTATCGGTATCGTAAGAACAAGCTGTATGCAAAGTCTCGCTTCTGCTGAAGTGTCCCTGATGCTACGATCCACATCTTTGACCTGGGGCAGAAGGAGATGAAACTGAGAAAGTTCCCACTGAAGCCCTGGAGGCTGTTCATATTTGTGCTGACACGTACCTGGTGAAAAGCTGTGCAAAGATGGCTCTCATATCTGCGTGCAGCTCCACCCCATCCACATCACCTGAATCCACAAGACATTGTCCACGCTGGAGCTGATCGGATCTGACAGGCTCCAAGCAGGTGTGTGCAGTGCCTCTGGAAAGAGCCAGGGCGCAGTGGCCAGGGTCCACATGGGCCAAGTCATAATGTCCACTTGCACCAAGCTGCAGAACAAGGGGGAGGTGACTGAGACCCTCCCCGCAGCCATGTTCAAGTTCCCTTGCCGCCAGAAGATTCTCGTCTCCCAGAAATGGGGATTTATGGAGTTTAATGTAGATGAATTTTAAAACATGGTGGCAGAAAAGGTGGCTCCTTTCAGATGGTTGTGGGGTTAAATGCATCCCTAATCGTGGCCCCCTGGACAAATGGCTGCCATCCCTTCCTTACACTTGCCTGCATGCTAAGCTGCTTCAGTCGTGTCTGACTCTGTGTGACCCCATGGACTGTAGCCCGCCAGGCTCTTCTGTCCATAGGATTCTCCAGGCAAGAATACTGGAGTGGGTTGCCACGCCTTCCTCCAAGGGATCTTCCCACCCCAGGGCTCAGACCCGAAGCTCCTGCATTGGCAGGGAGTTTCTTTACCACTACTGTCATCTGAGAAGCCCCTCTTTACTCATGTCCACCAACAAATCCTACTTTCCTGTCAAAAAAAAAAAAAAAATTATTGAGCACCAATTGCATGACTGTGAAGGGATAAAATGGAAAACGAGAAAAACTTAGATTCTGTCTACCTAAGCCTAACATCAAGGGATCATTACAACAAGGTAAGAAAATTATTGTGTAAAGAAAAAAAGTAGAGCAAAACAAAATACACCAAAGAGAAATGGCGGTGAGCTTCCGGGTGTGAAAACACAAGGAGTGCGTTCTCTTCTCTGCTTTTTACTTTATGTTTTTAAATGGGGAGCAATGATTATTTCTTTTTTCAGAGGTGAACTTCTGATTTAAAAGGCATGTGCCCCCACGTCATTGCCTACCCCCACCCAGGGTTTCCGGGAGAGCCTCCTGGTGCCAGGCTGTGGGCCCAGTTCGGGGATGAGCTCTGGTTCCTCTCCACGCCCTAGCAGGTCACAGGCTTTCAGAAAATACCCCCATGGGGGCAATGCAGTCGCATGAAGAGGGCACACAGCCTGGCAACAGGGCAGGTCTGAGTGTGAGTCCCAGCTCAGCCCATCCCCTAGTGGGGTGACCCTGGCTGTGAGGGTCCCCCAGCTCCTCTGTCCCTCCACTTCCTCTCCCACAAGTTGAGCAGACCCACAGACGTGCCACACGCCTTGGGCTCCCCATTAGCAGATGTGATGGTTTGCGGGACTTAGTTGAACCCCAGCAAAGGCCCTCATCCCGTCTCTCTGTTTTTGTTTCCATCTGACAAAGGTCACTAAGCCCATTCATCAGACTACCTCTTAAGGGTAATGCCAGGGCGTTTAAGGGGTGTTTAACGTTTAACGTTGGCCCGTTAGGTGGTGTAGATGTGGCCTGTGAGTGGCTGTGTTCCTTTCCAGAGCAGGACCGAGGACAGGGCTGCAGGAGCAAGACCCAGGTTGAGGCGCCCTGATCTAGGAGGGACTCAACAAAAGCAGGTGTTCCAGCATTTTCCACGGTAGGCAACAGTGCCTATACTACCCTGCCCGCCTCCTGTGACCCTCACTCCACTTCATCAGGAGAAAGTACTGGTATGATTGGAGCCGCGGGTCCCAAAGAACATAAACAATGCCGGCGATGAGGGTCATTCTCAGATGAGCCGAGATAAGCTCGTTGCCTATTTTCCTGACCTTCACAGTCATTCACACACAATGGATGGATGATAACATTTAACTGTTTCTAATCACTGCAGACAGTGACTGCAGCCACAAAATTAAAAGATGCTTGCTTCTTGGAAGAAAAGCTCTGACAAACGGACAGCATATTAAAAAGCAGAGACATCACTTTCCTGACATAAGTCTGTATAGTTAAAAGCCGTGGCTTTTCCAGTAGTCATGTGTGGATCTGAGAGTTGGACCATAAAGAAGGTTGAGCACCGAAGAATTGATGCTTTCACACTGTGGTCCTGGAGAAGACTCTTGAGACCCTTGGACATTGAGGAGATCAAACCAGTCAAGCCTAAAAGGAAATCAACCCTGAATATTCTTTGGAAGCACTGATGTTGAAGCACCAATACTTTGGCCATCTGATGTGAAGAACCAATTAATTCACTGGAAAAGACCCTTATGCTGGGAAAGACCAAGGGCAGGAGGAAAAGAGGGTGACAGAGGATGAGATGGTTGGATGGCACCACTGAATCAACGGACTTGAGTTTGAGCAGACTCCAGAAGATAATGAAAGACAGGGAAGCCTGGCATGCTGCAGTCCAAGAGGTCGCAAACAGGTGGACGTGACTGAATGGCTGAAGAACAATAGCAATGACTCCTCCACACGGCAAAGAGCGAACTTAAGCCATTCCACTGGGAGACTTTTAGGGTTTAAAGGTGCTGTGTTCTCTGCATTAGGCATTTGTGAATACGAAATGAACCTCTTCTTTTCCTTTCCTATTCTCCGAATGAGGACAATCCCAGGAAAGCATCGCCAGTGATGTTCAGGAGATGGGTGGCCTAGAGTTAGCCCTGTCTTGGATAAGTCTCCTTTCCTCTGGGGCCCCATTTCCCCGCTGTGAGATGCATGGTCTGGACCAGCTCACGGCTCAGCGCCCTTCTAACCCCACAGCAGTAACCGCATTCCCCTCCTGTCACCGTGGTGAGTCTGTCTCCGGTTTTTCTCTTCGCTCTTTCAACGCCGCTTAATAAGTCACCAGGCTCTCCTTCCTGTCACATTTACCTGCTCAATGGACAAACTCTGCCAAGAACGTACAGTGCCTGGGGCAGAGGAAGCCAGCAGCACACACTCCTCCCCAAAGGCAGACCAGAGAACATCGAGGTTGTGAAGACAGCCAGCCAGACAAGTGCTAGTTCCCAGACCACAGGCTCCAGACCCCTCTTGAGACCCAACTGCATTTGCCTAACTCCCAGCTGCCCCAACCCTGGGTAACCAGCAGCGAGAAGTGACATTTCTCTACCTGGAGATTTACATCTATATTGATGTGCTGGGGTTGCCGTGACAAAACACCACAGACCAGGTGGTTTAAGCAACAAGAATTTATTCTGAGACTGGAAGTCTGAGATCAAAGCGTTGGCAGGGTTTGTTTCCCTTGAGGCCTCTCACCTTGGCTTAGTTCTGTGTGTTTCTATGCCCTAATCTCCCCCCACTTATGGTGGGTTAAGCCCACCATGTGACCTCACGTTACCTCAGTCATTTCTTTAAAAATTCTCTCTCCAAATACAGTCAGGTCTGAGGTCCTGGGAATTAGGATTTCAGTCTGTGAATCTGGGGAAGACAACTCTATCCATAATACCATCCATATTATTACCTATATATTTACCCATGAGGAAGCTGAGGCTTTTCCCAGATCTCAGAGCAAACAGGGAAGGAAGGGACGCATGAAGAAAGAAGGGAGGAAGCAAGAGACAGGTATTAGTATATTTTTTAAATCCTCCATTTGCCCCTCGATGTTCTGTTTTCCAGGGCTTCCCGGGTGGCTCGACAGTAATGAAATCCCTCTCCAATGCAATAGCTGCAGGAGACCCGGGTTTGAGTGCTAGGTCAGGAAAATCCCCTGGAGGAGGAAATGTCAACCCACTCCAGCAGTCTTGCCTGGAGAATCCCATGGACACAGCAGCCTAGCGGGCTATAGTCCGTGGAATCGCGAAGAGCTGGACACGACTGAGCACACACACATGCAGGCACCCGTGTTGCTTTCCTATTTCTTTAATGCAACGTGAGTCTGCATGAACTCCAGGAGATGGTGATGGACAGGGAGGCCTGGCGTGCTGCGATTCATGGGGTTGCAAAAAGTCGGACACGACTGAGCGACTGAACTGAACTGAATGTGAAGATAAACTGAGTCGCCCCTTAAGACAGTCAGAGAAAGGCACCTGCAAGCAAAGTTCCCAGGAGGCGGTGCAGATGGCATCTGCCGGGCAGAGAGGACCTGCGGAGCTGGCTGAAGTCCTTCCCGGCCGGCATTCCACTTCGTGAATCAGCCTTCCTGCGGCTGGAATGTGTGGGCATGCAGTGCTGATTCCTTCTCCACTTTGTCATGAGGCTTCTGATAAGGGTGACCCTCCCTCCGACAGGTGCGATCCTACACCCTGGCTCACCCTCTCCTGTGGGTGTCAGACCCAGGATCTCGCACGTGCCGGCCGCCCCCCACCCCTTTCCAGCCTACCAGAACAGCCACGTCCATCTCCTCCTGGCTGGGAACTCAGCAACTGGGCACTGCTGGTGTTTGTTCGAAGGTTCAGTATCTGAGACTCATGACTAAATTCAGTAATAACACCACAATTTCACCAAAAAGCATTATAGTGATTACTGAGTTATATTAGGAGCTTATTTAAGATAACATCTTATTTGCACAATGTAGTTCAAATAGATGGTTAGAGCAGAGAGCACAGTTGTTAAACTCCTGTGTACATTAGCATAATCACACTGGAAGTGTGTGCCACTTTTAAACATATGAACAGCTAAAACCGAAAGCATAAATATATGTCTTTTAAGGTGGTGGCACAGTTAGAATAAGAGGGTTTAGGTTTATATGTAAACAGGAATTTAGTTGTCTCTTTAGCACAGTACAGTAGGATGTAAAAATCTCTCCAAGACAGGTTTGTTAAAGAAGCCAAATCTCTCATCCCAAACTGCTGCATTTCATTAATAGTAGTTTCTGTTTATCAGATACTTTCTCTGTGCCAGGCACAGTGCTGGGCACCTTACATAACTCTCTCATGTCACTTATTCCTCCTTGCACGATAGCAATAAATATTATTATCCCCATTGGAAAGATGATAAAATCGAGGCCCCAAGACCTCGATTGACTTGTCTGAGGCCACACAGCTAGAACGAGAATTCAGATCTCACTTCCTGCACCTCTGTTGTTGCAGTTGTTTGTCACTAAGTTGTATCCAACTCTTCGAGACCCCCATGGATGGCAGCACCCCAGGCTTCCCTGTCCTTCACCATCTCCCAGGGCTTGCTCAAACTCAGGCCCATTAGGTCGATGATGCCATCCAACCATCTCATCCTCTGTCACCCACTTCTCCTCCTGCCCTCAGTCTTTCCCAGCATCACGGTCTTTTCCACTGAGTCGACTCTTTGCATCAGGTGGCCCAAATATTGGTGCTTTAGCTTCCGCATCAGTCCTTCCAATGAATATTCAGGATTGATGTCCTCCTGGGTTACCTGTCAAAAAGTGGGGCGTGTCCAGCCGGGTTCCAGGCAAGGTTCAGGGGTCTCCAGCAGCCCCCAGGGCTCTCTAAATGACCCTGGTTGCAGAACCCTCACTCAGCTCCAGAGCATGGAGGGAAAGCAAGCCCAAAGCCTAAGCAGTGAGGGCAGCCTTCTACACGGATGCTCTGCCTCGCCCTGAGACCCAGGCAGCGCTGGTGGTGCTCTATGATAGAAAGCAACAGCCCTCGGGGCACGTGGGAACTTCCAGGGAAAGATTGAGGGCAGGAGGAGAAGGGGGTGACAGAGCCCCTAACCCCTCACCTTGCTGTCCCCCACAACCATCCCACTCAGAAGCCTGCATGGTGCTCTCACCTGGTGGAGACTCATCCCTGCTCCATGTCGCTCATCACAGCCTAGCAGATGGCTTTCTGTGCTGGACTTTGTGTTTCTGAAAAGAGAAGCGTGACCTGTGACCCCTGAGCAGTTCAGGTCAGCTCCAGGCCACGCACACCAGCCCACCAGCCGCCCAGCTCCAATGCTGTGCTTGAGCTTCCTTCAGACCACCAGATCTAGGACTCCTTCCCCAGTCATTCAAAAACAGTTATTCTCTCAGTATCTCCAGGGGATTGGTCCACAATTCTTGGGTGCTCAAGTCCCTATACAAATAGTGTAATACTCACATATAACCTATGATATCCTCTCTTAGACGTGAGGTCACCTCTAGATGACCTGTTGTCCAGATATAGGGCAAATACTGTGCCAACAGTTGCATCACGGCAAATTCAAGTTATGCTTGTTTGAAACTTTCTAGAATTTTTTTTTCAAATATTTTTGATCCAAGATTGGTTGAAAACACAGATACAAAATGAAGAAAATGGAGGCTGACTATAGTCCAAACTAGTGTCGTCTAAACACTAGGCTCACCTAGGATTCCTTTCAACAACAGCTTCCACGTGGCTCCTGCCTAAACTTATGAGGAATGGTAATTAGTCAGCTCCATTGACTAATTTGAGTTCAGCTCTGACCCTCTGGTTAAGAAAGTATGACTGGAAATTTACCGATATACCAATTATACAGTATATACTTAAGCATGTATTATATAACACTTATAGGGCTTCTCTAGTGGCTCAAATGGTAAAGAATTTGCCTGCAATGCAGGAGACCCAGCTTCAGTCCCTGAGTCGGGAAGATCCCCTATAGAACGGATTGACTACCCACTCCAGTATCAATATGCATGCGTGAGTGCCAAGCTGTTTCAGCAGTGTCCAACTCTGTGCAACATCAAGGACTGTAGCCCACCAGGCTCTTCTGTCCATGGGATTCTCCAGGCAAGAATACTGGAGTGGGTTGCTGTGCCCTCCTCCAGGGGAATCTTCCTGATCCAGGGATCGAACCCCCATCTCTTAAATCTACCTTCATTGGCAGGCGGGTTCTTTACCACTAGAGCCACCTGGGAAGCCCCAGTAGTTATATATATATATATGAGTGTGTGTGTGTGTGTGTATACTTACTTTATATATATATATATATATATACACTTACTTGTGTTCTGTGCTTAGTCATTCAGTCATGTCTGACTCTTTGCAACTCTGTGGACTATAGCCCGCCAGACTCCTCTGTCCATGGGATTTCCCAGGCAAGAACGCTGGAGAGGGTTACCATTTCCTACTCCAAGGGGTCTTTCCAACCCAGAGATTAAAGCTGCATTGAAGGCGCATTCTTCACCAGTGGAGCCATGTGGAAGCCCGATACCTACTTAACCATGTGTTGCATGTCACATGTAGCATAAATTCACGTCATGTCACACAGTGAGCCATACTGCAGAGAAGGAGTAAATCTGCTAAAGCTTCTTACAGGTGTTTCCTCTGAGCCTCAGAACATGCCACAGTAATGTTGATCCTGCTCTGTCTCTGCACACACTGCCCTGGTGGATCTTGGAAGCCTGAAGGAATGCCAAGATCTCTCTTCAGGTCCTAGCTCCCTCCTCTCTCAGCTGTAGGACCTGGGCTGAGGGTCTGGCCTCAGGTGTAAACTGAGACAGTCAGAGCGGGGACCCACAGAGTGGGTGTGAGGATGAACGCCCCGAGCAACGTGCCCAGCACGCACGGGACACCAAGCTGAGAGGAGCTGGAGTTCATATTAGACACACTGGAGTGTTTCTCTTGGAATGTAACCTACTGTGCGCAGCTTACTCTAAGGGGCCATGTCCACACAGAGCGTATCTCTAAAAACTCCCTCATCAGCTGTCCCAGGCTTCCTAATATCACTGCATCCCAGGTGTCCTGGGACAGTGACGGACAGAAGCCATCCTCATAGTCCCCGAGCTGAACGAGGTGACCCCTTGCAATCATTTGTGTCTGTCTGCAATCATTTGTGTCGGCCCTGGACAGAGTCCCCTACCACGGCAGTATCACATTCCTTCCTTTGTCTCTGGATGCTCTCACAGGGTAGCACAGAGGACCCTGGCAAACGCTTATTACTAGAAAGACGTTGCCAACTTTGCTGATGGTTGATGACTTTTTTATTTTCCTTATTTATTGTTGTTTGTTTGTTTGTTTATTGGCTGTGCTGGGTCTTCTTGCCTTGCAGGCTTGTCTCTCTCTTTGCAGCAAGCCGCTTTCCCATGGCCCTGGCTTCTTTTGTGGAATGTAGGCTCCAGGACACGTGGGCTCAGCAGTTGCAGGACACAGGCTTTAGCTCCGAGGCCTGTGGGATCCTCCCAGACCAGGGATCGAACCCATGTCTCCTGCATTGGCAGGTGATTCTTCACCACTGAGCCACCAGGGAAATCCAGCTGATTTAAGAAGACAGACATTTAAATACTGGTTTCGCTTTGTTTCCCCCAGTAGCCAACCAAAGGCAGATTCTAACCTGGTAGACACACCTGTGTGTAGCAAATGGGTGAGTTCACCCAGTCCCCACGCTGGCCTTGGACCTGTCACTGTTATAAAAATAATAAGAGGAACTATGAGCATGTTGAATGCCCACAGGCACTGCATACTGCAGTGGGGAGGAGGGGAGAAAATTCACATGGTCTGTGGGCCCATCCTTCCCCCTTGAGATAGGTAGTGTTAGCCCCATTTCACAGATGAGCAAACTGACACCCAGCAAGTCTCATTTGCCAAAGGTCACACAGCTGCTCAGTGTTTATCTACACTTGAAAAGAGAAAGGCACTGATGTCTGTTCTAGGAATTAGGAACATCGATGCTGAGAACACTTAAAAATAGCCCTGTGCATTTTCCCATTTTTGAAACAGGTTTACTAATCAGGGACATGGCTCAAAAAATCCAGCAAAATGACTCAGTTCCTAGCAAAATGTCACGGCTCCCCATCGCTTTGGGACAACCCCAGCAAAGCCTGCGAGGAGAGACAGAGAGAGAAGAAAAGAACGCATCGGCACGATGGCCAGAGCCATTTCCTCTGTGTCACCCTGCAGCAGCCTGTCCATCAGCTGAAGGCGAGGGGCTCTCAAGGCGAGAACGCCCGCTGTAAAGGCAAGGGCAGGCTGGAGGGCTCACTTCCTGTCTTCTAAATATATTCTTGTTCTGATGGTATCTCGCCCCCTGCGTCATGGAGCATGATCGCCCTTTACTGTGCAGATAGCTCAGGGACTCCTCAGCCAGGAGGAAGCCAGACTTTCTAAAGGCCTTCAGGGGCAGTATGCTCAGGCCCTGCTCAAGCACTGGGCAGTCTCTTCCCCTGCTCCTCTCTAACTCCTTTTCTCCCTCCTGCTCCTCCCCATTCTCCTCCTCCTCCCTCCTCCGCTCCACCCTCCTCCTCCTCTCCATCCTTCTCTCTGTCCTCCCCTCTCCCCTCGCCCCTCCTCCCCAGCCAGGCACTTCCAGCCTCAGGGTGGGCAGCCACATCCAGTAGTGGTGCTCTCCGTGAATGTTATCAGAGGAAACACTTGAGACCCAAGAGGCAAACAGAAACCATCCACACCTGGGGCTCTCCGCCTCCGGACGCCCCAGCCTCCATCCAGGTGTCCTCAGGGGAGAAAGGGCCCATTCAGGTCTGCGACCAGCCGTTTGTGCACCAGGTTCCTCAAACGCGGCAGAAAGGGAACACACAAAACAGGAGGTGGCAGAGCTTCCCAGCAGCCTCAGAGCGAAGACCGGCCAAGCCGCTCAGCTGATGCCGGGCCCTCGGCCTCGGATCATCGGTCCTCTGAGACCTGCGGCTCCTCCTCGGGTGACCTGAGGATGCAGTGACATGATGCCCTGAACCACGTAACACGTGCTCGGCACTGGGCTGGGACAGGCCGGGTCCCCACTCTGGACCTGGTACATTTCCACGATCTCCTTCAACACTGACAACTGGGCTCCTTCTCACGATCACTATCAGTAACTACATCCATTTCGTTGCTCCAGATGGGAAATCAAGGCTCAGGCAGGTGAAGGAACCTGGCCAGGGTCACAGAGCTTGGAAGCGGTGGGTCTGGAATTCTAATCCCGTGGAACAGAGGCCCACCTGCATCCTTCTGCTTCTCAGCATCTGCCCCCAGGCAGTCCATGCCCCTGGCTGGTCACAGAGGCAATATTCTCAAGGGTGCGATGGGGAAAGAGGCTTAGAAATGGAGGTGAGGTGCCTGCGTGTAGAAGGACACACGTGACTGCCTCGAAGCCTGCACAGCGCCAGGAGCAGGGTGACCAGCATGGATGTTCCCTTCCCGACAAGCCAAACTCCCCAAATACTTAAAGAGAACTCAATATTCAGAGACCACCAACTTTAATATAAATACTAGGTAGCTTATATTTACTGATTTCCTGCTACGTGCCAGGGGCTGTACACATGTCAATAATATATTCAAGTATCCACAATCACTTAATCCTCACCACAGCCTTCCAAGGTAGGTTCTAGTGACCATCATCATTTGTATTTTGTAGGTGCTGGAGAAGACTCTTGAGAGTCCCTTGAACTACAAGATCAAGCCAGTCAATCCTAAAGGAAATCAACCCTGAATACTCACTGATGCTAAAGCCCCAATACTTCGGCCACCAGATGCGAAGAGCTGACTCATTGGAAAAGACCCTGATGTTGGGAAAGACTGAAGGCAGGAGGAGAAGGGGGCAACAGAGGATGAGATGGTTGGATGGCATCATCTATTCAATAGGCATGAATTTGAGCACACTCCAGGAAATCGCGTGGGACAGGGTAGCGTAGCGTGCTGCAGCCCATGGGGTCACAAAGGGTGGGACATGACTTGGGGACTGAACAAACAGCAAGTGAAGAGATCAAGCTGGAGAGCAGAGAAGAGGCGTGGTTAATATCACCCAGCTGGGAGCGGGTACGGCCTGGGGTCAAGTCCAGCCACTGGGCTCTGGCATCTGCACTTTCATTGATGTGCTATTTTTCTTTGTAGGATTGTGTTTTAATTTTTCAAAGGGTGACGGGGGGATGACTCCCAAGGGCATCCAGGGGCTCCCACTGTGGTGGAGAGTCACTTCCTGTCAGAGTCCTTCATGACAGATCACCGAGGCCAGAGGCCAGGGGTCACCCTGCTTCCTCCTCAGGCTCACCCCACTCCCCAGGGCCAGTGTGGCTCAGCCACACTGGTAAGAGGGGTTTCTGTGGTACTTCTCCAGCACTCCAGACACCACCCTTGAATGCCTCCTGCACGCCCTGAACAGCAGCTCCTTCCTGGGTCAGGGAGAAAGGAAGGGGTCAGGCCGCCCCAAGGGAGAGTGGGGGGCAGAGGGATGTCTCCATGCAGGCTGGGGGTTTGGAGTCCTCTCCAGGCCTCAGGCCAAAACCCCTTCTTGTCCCTCTGGCCCATGAGGGGAGGAGAGCGGCTGAACCCCATGCTTTCTGAGGTTCTGAGAAGTGAGAGCTCGTTCTCAGAGCTGGGGCAAGAGCCTCGGGTGGGCAGTCACTTGCTGTGTGACCTTGGGTGAGCCCCTGAGGTTGCTGGTGCTGATAGGAAGTGGTTAGGGTGACGCCTTAAAACCATCCCTTCTGGAAAACAGTCAGCTCAGAGCACCCACCTCAGGGTGACTTGACTGGGCCTCCTCGGGGCAGGACCCCTGAGTCGCGCAGCCCATGTTTCCCTGGTCCCGGTGGTCCTCAGGCTGCTCAGTCATCCCTCCCCTTCTCTCTCATGAACGATGGGGGGCTGTCACCGGTCGGTACGGCCATGGACCAGCCCAGTCAGTGTGTATGGAGCCAGACCTCACCCCATCGCTGTGGCCATACGTGAGCATCTCTTCCCAAATGGGCACTCCGAGATGTCTTGTTGGTACCTTGGAAGCAGCTTGGTGAGAGTATTCACACCACAGAAACGGGCAGACGAGGACTTTGTTTTTGTCTTTCCTTCAGTCAGTTGTTAAACATTTGCCAGCATGTGGTTGCCACTCACGAGAGCCCATGAGTGGACAGGCAGAGGGGACCCCACACTGAAGGCCCCATTCCCCTCTCTCTGACTCCCAAAGGGACAAGACCCTTTACTACTGCTGGTCGAGGGCGCAGGACCTGCACAGTGGGACACAGGTTCCCCTCCCAGCCCCACGGTGCCATGCAGTCCTAAAGGTATCATCCTGAATGTCTCAGCGCTGACCAAGCAGTCATCTGCCATCTGCAGAAGGAGGTCACCGCTAGAAACGGCAAACGAGACAGGGCCTTCCTAGACACTGTTGTTCCAGCAACAATCCGCTGTTGCTTGGGTTTTACCAAGCATTCTGCAAGTTTTTTTTCTCCTAACTTGCTTTGATCTCCATGAGCTCTTAGAAACCTCCTCCAGAGAAGGGCACTCAAAGTCTGGAAAACCCAGAAACAAAGGATTGCTGTTCACAGAAGGGCTTGTTAGACTTGCCGGACTCAAGACCCAAAGCCTGAGCTAAATACTCTGAGCTAGCGTGCTCGGTGACTCAGTCGTGTCCGATTCTTTGCAAGCCCGTTGACTGTAGCCCGTGAGTCCTCTCTCCATGGGATTCTCTGGGTAAGATTACTGAAGTGGGTCACCATTTCCTCCTTCGGGGAATCTTCCCAACCCAGGGATCGAACCACGTCTCCTGGGTCTCCTGAATTGACAGGCAGATTCTGCACCATCAGCACCACCTGGGAAGCCCCTGAGTGGAGTCACCCTCAGGAAAAGCAAAGCCGCTTGTTCCTTCACACTCTTCACGCTCTCGTCCGAGTCATCTGATTCGAGGACTGATTCAGATCCTCTTCCCATTTCTGCTTCATGTCACGTCGTCAATGACCACCTCAGTTGGTGAGCAGAATTAGAAACATACGTCAGTTTCTATAGCAAGACAGGGAGTGATTTTCCTGAGAAGTCAGTTTCAACACTGCCCTCTGGAAGAAGAGTCAGCAAGAGAATCATGAATACTCACCAAGTAAATGTTCGGAGGATGGGATCTGGCCCTCCTAGCTCCTTGCCCCTGCCCACACTGGCACTTCCCTGGGTGAGCCCTGCCTCCACCCTCCATGCCCAGAGTCCAGGCACTAGGGTCTTCCCACATACTCAACCTTCAACTTGGCTACAGGTAAATGGCCAGGCTCCCCCACAAACAGAAGCCCCAGGGCTCTCCCCAGACTATCTCCTGAATCAGTTCCCTCATCTACTAATAGCGAATTGCATCCCCTGCTTTGTTTGATTTTAATTAAGTTTTTTAATGGAAAAAGTCACATACACATGTGGTAACAACAAATAAAAGGAGTAAGAAAGGATATACAATAAAAAACTGAACTACTCTCCTCTCTAAGATCCCACATCTTATTCCCCAGAGGCAATTACTATCACAAGTCCCCTGGAAACTGCCTGTGGAGTTCTTTACATGCAAGGGGCAAACCCTATTTGCTGGCTGACTTGACAGCATTGTTAGACTCTTTCCTTGCTCTCATGCTGCAAAGCCAGATACTCACTTTCCCAGTCTTCCCTGCAGCTGGGGATAAGCAGGTGAGACCCTGTCCTGGACAATGAGATATGGGGGTGAGATGGCCCATGGCGAGGGAGGAGGAGCCAGGGGGCAACTTGGAATCTCTCCATTTCCAGATTTAAAAAAAAAATACATTGGTATCTGGCACTGACCAGCACCCCCTTCTTATTCTTTATACTTAGATGTGATCTTCAGAGCCACAGCAGCTGTTCTGGGGCCATGAGGAAACTAGTGTAAGGCTCTAAAGCCAACACCTTTCATGAAGGTGATATGGGAAAGAAGGAAACTGGGCCCCTGACGACCCTGGTAAGCAGCAACCGCTCCCCTTCAGCCGCGGGATTATGTAAGAGAAACAAACATGTGATTTGTCCCCACTAGTGTTAGTCCATGCATCCTACAGGCCTGTCTCATGCTTTTCAATATCGCCAGAGTACCCCGCTGTGTAGTCGTATTTCAGATAAACCCTGATCCCCTTCTAATCATGGACATTTCTGTTGCTCCGATGTTATCCCATTACCCACAATGCCTCTGCAAGCATCTTGGCAGGTGGATCTCCATAGGCACATGGACACCCATCTGTGGTCGTTTGTGCAATGGATCCTGTTCTTGCTGCCACTGCCTCCCTTGACTGGACATCCCGAGCCCCTCTTCCTCTCCCAGCCCATCCCCAAGGGTCCACACTCAGGGCCCCCTTTTCCTTCACTCACCCCCCTGCCCAGCCCTGAACCCTGGGACACTCACGGCCTTAGCCAGGGTTCTGGGTTCCCTCAACCCAGTGATCCAGTTTGGGTAAATACCTTTAGCCTTCCCTCCTCTGGAACAAAGACCCAGGCTTGCTCCAAGCTGGCCCTCCTTCCAGTCCAGCCCCCCTCCACCCCCCATCCTGTTCTAGACCAGAAGAGCTGCAGGCGCCCAGGTCGGCTCCTCCAGCCCTACCCCGGAGCCATTTCTGGAGCCCAGCTTCCCAATCGGGTCCTCTCCTGCTCTGGAGAACTGGTCCACGTCAGCGCCCGAGGCCCAGCTCCCACAGGAAGCACCGTGAGCAGCCACACCCCACCCCCAGCCAGGCCCTGGCCCCAGTTTCAGCACCTGTAACCAACCTCAGGAATTCACACCAGAAACCCAACCTCACACCCCAACCCAAATCCCACTCATCAATAGAAGCTGACAAATACCACTGTGGGTGGAAATGGACGCACAGAGATGGGAGACCAGATAACTAAAAACACTCAAAATGCCCATGCGTCTTTGGTACCAGTGACTGCAGACACACTTCACATTCTATCAGATCAAACTGGCTTGCGATCTCCAGCCTGTGTCCAGCCAGCCAAGGAATGCTAAGAGCTGAAACATATTTGAGGGTGGCAGGGGCCAGTGGGGGCTTAACCCAGACATGCTGATAACATTTTTCAGTATAATGTTTTGTGTTCCAGGGCAAAAAGCCATCTTCTTTGATGGGCAGATTTGCAAAGCTGATTCCAATATGAGGCTGGGACTGGCCACAGGCCAGGGTCCTGGGCTCCCTGGGCCATGCCTGCTGACCCTTCTCCAGTCCTCCCCCCATCACCCATCCACACCTATCTGGGCCCACAAGGAACATCAGGAAGGGGGGTGGTCTTCCAAGAACAGCAAGTCCAGTGCCCTAATGTTGTAGTTAGGGAAACAGGAGTCAAAAGGTAACAACCACTTAGCAACAGCGGGAGGGGCAGAAGGGACAAGATGCTTGTCTGAGCTTGGCTACGCTGTCTCTACAGCTACACTGGCCTCGAAGGCTTTTTCGAGATACTCAGGGCTGTCTCCCTCCCACAGTCAGAGACTGGAGGCTGGCAGAGGGGAAAGAACTCATTCTAGCTTACACATCGGGAGAGGAACAGGGCTTGGACATGAACTCAGCCGCCCAGCTCTCCATCCAGGCTCTTTCTGCCGTGGCCCCCTGATGCCCCTCCTGGCACCCAAGTGAAAACTGGGGGTCGGAGAGCAAGAGAGAGTGTGTTAAGGAGAGAAATGAGTGGTTATGATTAAAACGAAAATGTCAATAAAACACCCAAAACCATCCAGCAGGTGTTCGTAGGGCCCTGCCTTTCTTCTTAAGTAAGCAAGCACCTGGAAACCAAAACGACAGGGCATTTCAGACAGAGAGAGAGAAGGTACCCTGAAAGAGCTCCCACTGCCCAAAGCTGGATCGTTTGCGAGCAACAGTGTAAGGAGCATGGTACTGGATCGTAACCCGAAGCTTAAATATCTCGGAGTCTACACCAGTGTAAATAAAACATACTAAGTGGAGTCAGACAGAGAAATAGCCCATTCCCTTGTATGTGGAATCTAGAAAGAAATGATACAAACAAATGTATTTGGGAAACAGACTCACAGAATTAGAGAACAAACTCACGGTTACCGGGGTGGGGAAGGATGGGAGGAAGAGATGGGTAGGGAGTTTGGGACAGACAGGTACACACTGCTCCATGTAAAATGGGTCAGCAACAGGGAGCAACTGGACAGCACTGGGAACTCTGCTCAAAAGCCATGCGGCAGCCTGGATAGGCGGGGGGTTCGGGGGAGGACGGCAGCATGTGTGTGTGTGGCTGAGTCGACTCACTCTCTGCCTGAAACTATCACAACCTTGTTAATCTGCTATGTGTGCCTGAGTGCTAAGCTGCTTCAGTCGTGTCCAAGTCTTTGCAACCCCATGGATTGTGGCCCGCCAAGGCTCCTCTGTCCATGGGATTCTCCAGGTAAGAAAATTGAAGTGGGTTGCCATGCCCTCCTCCAGGGATCTTTCTAACCCAGGGATCAAACCTGAGTCTCTCACGTCTCCTACATTGGCAGACAGGTTCTTTACCACTACCACCACCCAGGAATCTGCTATATGCCAATATGAAACAATAAAACTTAAAAAAGAAAAAAAAAAGATCCATGGCGAATAAATAAATAACTGAAAAAATAATTAATGGGGAGAAACTATTCACCCTGACAGGAGAATCCCACAGACTTCATGTAGATACGCCCCCTGCAAGAGGAGGAGGGGGACCACCTTCTGCCGTGTGTGGGTTCTGCTCCGTGACGTGCCTCTGAAGAACGCAGTACAGCCAGAGGGGTGACATGACCGTGGAGGAGCCTGGTGGACTCTGTCGCCATCAGCCAGGTGATCAAGCCCAGCGTGGCTGTGATGAGTCATAGGACAGGATGGATACAGACTTCGCCTTTGTGGTCTTTCTTCCAAAACCCATACCCTAGTCTAAGCATGAGAAAAACGTCAGCCAAGACCAGAGCACAGGGCTCTACAAAATAACCTGCCCTCAAAACCATCAAGGTCATACACAACAGGAAGAGTCTGAAAAAGTAGCAAAGATCAGAAGAGGCCGAGGAGATGTGACCATTAAATGAAAGGAGGTTTCCTGGGGGGGATCCTGGTACACAAAAAGAACTTGTGGGAAAAAACCCCAATAACCCATAGAATCTCACTGATAGTGGTGGACGGATGCTGGTGACTTCATTGAGACAAATGACTACGGCTTTGCCAGCTGCCAACAAGAAGGGGACAGGTGTGGGGGGTGGATTCTCTCTGCACCCTTGCGATTGCTCTGTAAATGCACAGCTCTTCTGAGCAAAAGGCTTATATTCACAGTAAATAATGATGCAGAGATGCCTGGCAATCCTAACAGAAGCTGGGCTTCACTCACCACCCATTCGACGGATTTGGGGATTTGAATGGGCTGGACCACTCCAGCTCAAGTAAACCAGGGTCTCAGAGCCTGGGGCCTGAAACTTGGACGTCCACAAGGTCCCGATGAGTGTCCCGTGCCGTTTGGAGGTGAAACCACTCACCAGGGTGAGACAGGAATCAAGTCCTAAGGGCTTCCGTGGAGGCACATGGAATTCTAAACAAATACTGGCGTCCTCCACGAACAGAAAGGGCCGCACTGAACGCATTTCCTCCCCGGCCTGCCAGACCTCTGAAGGTCTCATTGTTGCATCTCCTCTGGCAGCTACCCACCCCCCAGCCCAGGGAGTGCTGGATGGCTGTGGAAATCAGGTGGTGGAGGGGTTCAAATTTCCACTCAGTGTGAAAATGCAAAGTGACCTGAGCTAGCGAGGAAAAGAGCAGGTGTCCTCTTTCGTCCAGCTGGGGTCACTGTCCCCTAAGGGGCCCCCCAGCTGGCCCTTCCTGCCACACCGAGGTCTTGGACTTGACTGGCTTGAACTCCCAGAGGGGGACCCCAGGAGCACTAACACCACAGCAGGCCCCGGGAAGATCCGGGAAGATCCGAGCTCTGAGCGAAGAGGGGAGCCATTTCGACTGGGGAGGGCTGGCCCCAAGCCAGCAAGTCCCCAGATGCCTTGCAATGCACACCTGAGCAGGGTAAGAGAATAGGTGTGTGTAAACAGTATTTGAAAGAGAAAATAGCTGTACAAATACAGCACTTGTTAACACAGGTGTTTATAGGTGGAATTATTTTTCCAGGGCTGCTGTCTCCCAACCTTCTTTGTAAGTCACAGATCACACCTGCAGGGACTTTCCTATGAAATGAAGCCACAAAGGGGAAATGGATAGTCCGTATCGACTTTACGAAGCAGGAGTCCAGTGATCAGCGGCAGGCCTGGCTCGCTTTCACCCAGTTTCTCCCTTGCTAGAGTTACTTTTTTTTTTTAACCTGCTCTAACAGGATCCGGCCTGTTCAGGGCTCCCTGCTAAGCTCTGAAGCTGCCCATGACCACCCGAGGGCAGTCTCAGCGAGACGGAGGCTTCCCCAAGGCCAGCGGGCACTGGTCGCTTCCTCGGCAGTATTATCTTATTCTACTCTCTCTCTGTCCCCCGGGGGAAGTCTCATTGTTCCTATCCTGTGGACAGTGAAAACAAAGACACTTGTCCGAAGTCACAGAGTTGATAAGTGGAGGACTCTTGGGCAGACATCACCTCCAATGGGGGCTGAGTCCATAGCTGCCAGGACAGGACACCCCTGGGGACAGGGCTCTCTGGAGAGGCACAGACTCATTCAGCTCAAAAAGTAGTTTATGGGTTTGTTCCTCCTCATAGAAGGAGGGCTTCCTTAGTGGCTCAGACAGTAAAGAATCTGCCTGCAATGCAGAAGTCCCAGGTTCGATGCCTGTGTAGGGAAGATCCCCCTGGAGAAGGGAATGGCAACCCACCCCAGTATTCTTGCCCAGAGAATTCCATGGACAGACGAGCCTGGTGGGCTACAGTCCATGGGGTCACAAAGAGTCAGACAGGACTGAGCAACTAACACACTTTCATAGAAGAAGGCAGTGCTGTAAGGCAGCGTTGGGTTTACAAAGCATTAAAAGATCAAACCCGGGTCTCCCGCAGTGTAGGCAGACGCTTTACCTTCCAAGCTACCAGGGAAGCCAAAAGTTACGGAAGAGAAACTTAATACCACCCAATGGCACACTCAAAAACGGAGAAGTGAAGTAGTGTCCGAGTCTAACTTAAAACTGAGAACATCCTATTCTGCATGAAAACCTAACCCAAAGGAGGTGAGTTTGGTTTTCAGTGAATCTGTCTGTTTCTGGTAACACCCGGTTTTTGTATCTGCGCCCAGCTCTGTCCCCTGGAAAGACCGCCTCTTAGAGGAGCCTCTTATTCATGCAGATGTGAAGTGAGAATTTCCCCACTGTTGGGGGGAAGCCCTCAAAGGTGAAACAGCTCAAATGCAGATGGTTCGGAGTGAGGTGTGAAGGGCTCCAGTTCCCAGTCTCAAAGGCCGGGAAGGGTGAGGAGGGAAGTGGGAGAGGGGGCGGGGGTGGCGGCCGCAGCACACTTGGCTTGGAGGAAGGAGGGCAGCCCTGGGTGCAGGATGACGGGCGTAAGGCAAGTGAGCGGCGAGGGGACCGGGAGCAGCAGCAGCCCCGGTGCGGGCCCTCCCCTAGCCCTGCCATCCGTGGAACGTGGCAGCTCTGAGGACCCTGGGAGAGCTCTCTCTCTCTTGGAAAGGGACAGGGAGGAAAGAGAGGGCCAGCAGACCCTGTGGCCGGCTGACCAGAGGCCACTGGTGGGAAAGCCCATGCGGCGGCCTGGCCGGAGGTGCCCGGGGCTGAACGGGAGGGGATGGGGAGGCCTGGGAGAGGCTATGTCTCCCACAAGCACCCAGACAGGGTTCAGACAGTGCTGGTGGGACTCAGGATGTGTGATCCCCGTGGCGAGGGAGGAACTGGGCTCCTTTGCCGTTAGTAGCTTTTGATGTCACTGCATCTGCAAATCAGGGGAAACTTTATTACTCATTAAACTTTATTACTTGGTTTTAGCAGCAAGGGCTTCCCTTGTGGCTCAGCTGGTAAAGAATCCGCCTGCAATGCGGGATGCCTGGGTTCGATCCCTGGGTTGGGAAGATCCCCTGGAGAAGGGAGAGGCTACCCACTCCAATGTTCTGGCCTGGAGAATTCCATCGACTGTATAGTCCATGGGGTCACAAAGAGCAGGACACGACTGAGAGACTTTCACTTTCACTTCGGCAGCAAAGCCCTTTGACTCGCCTTAAGGAAAGAGGAGGCTTCTGGAAACTTTACGAACCATCACTCTGCTCCAATCTCCCTCTTTGACCTCTACTCCCAGGCCAACTCCATTTCACAGATGAAGAAACAGAGTCAGAGAGACAGGGGCTTTCACAAGTGGCCCTGCTCCTGGAAGGCTGTCTGGGGCTAAGTCCAGCAGTTCTGGTTTCTACTGTGGCTCTTTCATCCTCTGTGACACTCTCTCCCAGAAAAAGGAGGGAGCCTGGCCTTCCCTGCAGAGTCCTCTGGTGTCCTCCCTGGACCATCTCCACCCCTGCCTCTTCTTCTGCCTGCAGATGGTGCCAAGGAGGACCAGCACACGGGCCTGAGCACCCGCTGGAGGCCAGTGGCTGGTCTCGCCTGACACTTGCCAAAGGGACAGAGAGAGAAAGAACACCAACGGAGGTTTTCAAAAGTCACCACCGAGAAGCTGAAAGATTTTCCATTTGAATCTATGACAAGTCTCGAAAAGATGGGATGATACCTCACAGTCTTTGTTTTAACCATTCTAATTAAGATGACCTCATAGGATAATTACAGACCCGCTCCTCCATCACTTGGAAATAACTGAGATGCTGGGCCATACTCTCCGCCCTCCACACTGGAAGCTCCAGGCTTCACGCTGACACCTGCACCTCAGCGGCCTCTTAAAGGCGACCAGAGTCAAGGGCATCCAGCGGGCATCTCAGTCCTCTCAAACACTAAGCTGATGTTTAGTGAACCCCATGGGCCAAGAAGGGGGTCATTTTAAAAATGGATTTTCATCACCACTAGCACTATTCCTCTTATCTCTGTCAGTTGAGGGGCTGCCACCATTGTGCAAAATACATGCGCATGCACACACACACACACACACAGGGGCAGTCTTCAGATATGAATGCCCAGTGTCCACCTTTAAACAGAGACCACACACCAGGCCACATCTTCTGACCCTTTTCTCCAGTGCTGGTTGGAGCAGCCTGGGTTCCCTGTGGATGCTTGTTCAACCATGATCACCTGTAGCACCAGCATCTTCTGGGGCTTGTCATGTATGAACCATCTATGACTCTCTGGTCCTGAGGGAGAATCTCTCCTGAGCTGCCTGACCGGGAAGACCGCCTCCCTTCCCTTCCACCTGGGGCTGCGGCCTGCACACCAGCCACAGCCCAGAGGCGCCCCCGGGAACAAATGAGCCATTCCTGATAGTTTACGGTGAACGAAGTCGGATTTGTGATCACCCAAGAAGATTTTTGGGGCGTCCCTGGTGACTCAGCTGGTAAAGATCCGCCTGCAACGTGGGACACCTGGGTTCGATCCCTGGGTTGGGAAGATCTCCTGGAGAAGGGAAAGGCTACCCACTCCAGTATTCTGGCCTGGAGAATTCCATGGACTGTATAGTCCAAGGGGTCACAAAGAGTCGGACACAACTGAGTGACTTTCATTCATTATAAGAAGAAGATCTAGCTTCGGGACCAGGGACCATGCTCGATCACTCAAGAGCTTTTGTATAGCAGAGTTTCACTGAAGTGTAAAAAGGACAAAGAAAGCTTCTGAAGTAGATATCAAAAGGGGCACAGAGAGTGCCCCACTGGCTAGTCTTAGCCAGGGAGCTATATACATTTCAGTTGGTTATTAACAATAAATCAAAAGAATGTCTCAAGGTTGTAAAGCTCTCACCAGACCTACTCCCATAATTTACATTTTAAGATGACAGAATTAGAACGAACAATAGAAAGATCTTACCAGACCCACTCCCATAATATACATTTTAAGATAACAGGATTAGTCAGAAGGTTCTCAGGAAGGAGAAACATGTCCTCAAGCAGGATACATTGTTGTTATATAATCCTTGCTGCTGCTGCTAAGTCGCTTCAGTCGTGTCAGACTCTGCGACCCCATAGAGGGACGAGGCTCCCCCCATCCCTGGGATTCTCCAGGCAAGAACACTGGAGTGGGTTGCCATTTCCTTCTCCAATGCATGGAAGTGAAAAGTGAAAGTGAAGACGCTCAGTCGTATCCGACTCTTCACAACCCTATGGACTGCAGCCTACCGGGCTCCTCCATCCATGGAATTTTCCAGGCAAGAGTACTGGAGTGGGTTGCCATTGCCTTCTAGAGTTACACTATTACAATCATTGATCATATATCAAACTATACATTCGATCAACTGCTTCAAGTCTAGTCATTATTTCCGTTGAAGGCTCAGTCACATACTTGGTAATACAAGAAACAATAATCTTGTGAAACAAGCAAAATACAAATGGTATAGTTAATAACATTAGTGGAATTAACAGTAAGTATTTTAGCCAGGAGCCTCCCACACCATTTTTTTTTTAAAGATTGTCAAGACTAGGGAATGGGTCACTTAGAGCAGAAATCTGATTTTTCATGTGGTTCAAATGTATTACATTAAGGGACTTATCAGGTACAAAAATACAGCATTCAGTTTGAATTACAGCACAGATATCTCCCCTAGATGCTCTAAGGTATCAAGGGTCTTACAGTTGTGTAGCACTGCCTTTCTCATCATAGAGATCTCAGAATTCAATTGGCTAATAGCCCGGTTACTATCATTTAAAGCTTATGAAAGTTGTCAAGGCTTAAATATGGGCAATTGCACCCATTGAAGGTGCGCGCCCACACACACACACACACACACACACACACACACACACAAGCTGCTAAATGGTCATACCAGTAGAATACAGATCTTTGACCCATTAGGATCATACCAATGGTTGATTGGGGTTACCTGTAATTTGTTAACATGTATGACCTTAAATTCATGGGAATCCCAGGCTACACCTTCGTATCATTCCTGTAGATGTCAAGGCCATAAATTAGTGCCACAAATCCACTGAGTTCCATACCAATCACTCTCTCTAAGAGTAATAACAGGCATAGTTCATAAAGCACCCAACCTTGTCTCATAATTACCAGGTTGATCATTTTTAGTATGATTTAACCATTCCCAACATAGAGGAGACTTTAAACTTAAATGACCATAGCCTGGTGTTAACCATGTAGATCTTCCTCATAATTGTAGAAGTTTCCTTTTAATAGATGAGAAGTTAATTTTTTATTAAGACTTAGCTCATCACTCCAATTGAGTTTAAATGACTCTAAGAGAAAACTTAAATCTATGGCCAGCCCCAGAGCAGGTATTTTTAATTGGCCAGGTGAGAGGATCCCATCTAGAATTATTATGAATAGATAGAACAGGACTGAACACTCATCTAAAACAAATTTCCTAGGGGGTATCCAATCAGAGCCCTAAAGAACAGAAATCCACCAAGGTAACCCAGAAGTAATAGTAATAATATAATCCTTAGTACAGAGTTTAAGCCGAGTTGCTTTGTTGTGTAATCAACTCTGAGCTTAAAGAAAAAAAAGTTTGTCCTTTTCTCCTTGAGAGCTCCAGACCCCTTTCTCCTCCTTGGGGACCCCGGACTTCTTATAAACCTGCCTAGGAATTGACTCTCTCACTCCCTGGGCAACAACCATCTCTCCTGTATTTCAGGGTTGAGGGCAGCTCACTCCAATTTACCCATTTTTTTGTATCTCTGGGCACTGATTTCTCACTCCGTGATGTGGTGACACCCCGTGTCCATGAAAAATCATGAAATAAAGGGAGATAATTAATATTCAGCCTTGCCAGACGGAAGCACTTGGGAGGAACCCATCCTGTCATCAGAGGGGCAGCCACTTGTCAACTGGAGGGCAGAGCTAATGAGATGCATCAGCTGCTTGGCTCCAAGGCGACTTCCATGGGATGACCAATGCCGAGTGGCACAGGTAGAGACAGCCCGCACACGGCAGGCCTTCCATTCTGCACACACATCCTGAGCACGGTCGGGCCACGATCAAGTTCAGGGCCAGACACAGCCAGGCCATCCAGCTAGTTCTTTCCCTAGGAGTCAGCCAAGTGAGGTCAGTCTCAGCATAGCGACGGGGTAGTGGGGACCACGTAGGCTTGTCCTCTGCACCCCAGAGCTGCATCAGCCCACCCCACAACACACAGCACCCCACCTCAGACCCTAGCCCTTCCCAAAGCCCACCTCCACTCAGGGGTGGGGGAGGATTCAACAGTCAATAGGCTGGGGGACTGATGCCGAAGCTGAAGTTCTAATACTTTGGCCACCTGATGCAAAGAACTGACTCGTTAGAAAAGATCTTGATGCTGGGAAAGATTGAAGGTGGGAGGAGAAGGGGACGACAGAGGATGAGATGGTTGGATGGCATCACCAACTCGATGGACATGAGTCTGACTAAACTCAGGGAGTTGGTGATGGACAGGGAGGCCTGGGCTGCTGCAGTCCATGGGGTCACAAAGAGTTGAACATGACTGAGGGACTGAACAGCAACAACAACAGGCTGAGGGTGGACCAGCAGGTTCAGCTAAGGGTGGGGGAGGGAGGGGATGCCAGAGCGAGGCAGGAGCCCTGGGGTCCTGGACCAGAGGCTGAGAGTGGGCATCTGGCTTTAGTGTGGGTCAACTGTCATCAAGACTGACATATGGAGGCAGGTCCAGGGGCTGGGTCCTCAGGGGTGGGTGGGATCCTTTTAAACCCCATGAAATAGAAGCTGGCACAAGAGCTCAGCAAGCCACCAGCAACAGCGGGGAGAGGGGGTCTCAATAGGTCCTCCCTCACCGACCTCCAAAGGAACCAGCCCTGCCGACACCTGGATCCAGGACTCTAGAGCTATAAGAGGGCACATCTCTCTGTTTAAGCCCTCTGTCTGGGACATTTTGTTACGGGAACCTGGGAGCTATGACAACCCCTGGTTCACACACAGGTGAGGAAACCAGGGAAGGGGATGAAGGACTTTGCCAAGGTTGTACCGCCAGAGTGGGGCCTAGTTTTGCACCCCCGCCGAAAGCCTGTGGGTTCCCAGGTGGCGTTAGTGGTAAAGAACCTGCCTGCCAATGCAGGAGGCAGAAGAGACCTGGGTTGGGAAAACAAAAAAGAGAGAGAGGCCTGGGTTGGAAAAAAAAAGAGACCTGGGTTCGACCCCTGGGTTGGGAAGATTCCCATGGAGGAGGAAACGGCAACCCACTCCAGTCTTCTTGCCTGGAGCATCTCATGGATGGAGGAGCCTGGTGGGCTGCAGTCCACCGGGTCACAAAGAGTCAACACCACTGACCCAGTGAACTTCGGCCTGGTACTTGTCTCCTGACCTCCCCGAGCAGGAGACATCCAGTCCCGAGCAGCCTGGCCATGCAACTGACCCCTGACCCCTGTGGTGGGAGCTGAGTCAGGGGTGGCACGCCCTCCGCCGGGTGGAAGGGCACCCAGGGGCTCACAGCAGGAGAATCAGGAACTGGGGCCCCAGCTGGCAAGTCCTCGGAGTGTTCTCTAACCGCTGCCACTTCCCCACTGCTCACCCTTCTGTGACTGCCCCTCTGTCCCGTGTGGCTGTGAATTAACCCTTCACAGAGGCAAAGACCCGCCTTGGGGATCAGCCAGGGCAGGAGGTAGAGGAGGGCTCTGTCCTCCGTGAACCCAGGCCCGCCCGGAATGGGGAGGGAGGTTGGAGAAGGCAAGGCAGCCTTTGCAGAGGGATTTGCGGGTGAGGGGGGAAGCCCACGCCTGGAGCCACTGCACCAGCGATTCCCTGGGTCCCCAGCACCCTCTGAGCAGGGCCTGACCAACCGAGGGTGTCAATGAAGCCTCCCTCCCTGGGGGATCCAGGGGCTGCTGTCCGTCCTGGTGAGCTATAGAGGGAGGAGGGGATCTCCAACCGTGGATACAGCTCTACTGCTGACCTTCTCCCCCTGTGAAGCCAGCTGCGTCCCTTCTCCTCCTGTCCTGTGAGAAATCCTCTCACTCTATTCACAGGGGTGAGACAGGGCAGGGCAGGAGACCAGCAGGGACCTCAGCAGGCCGTCCTCTGGGCTCCGGACTCCAGAAATTCAGCCCAGGCCAGGTGGGCTTTGCTCTGCACCAGCAGGTGCACTGGGAAGCGGGGATCGCAGGAGAGGAGCAGAGCGCCCCCAAAACACGCGGCAGTTCAGCCGGGCCAGAGCCGTTGCTCGTGCACACTCGTGTGTGCCGGAGCAGCAGCATTCACCTGGAGCTTCTGAGCTAAAAGCATGCCTTTACACGCATGGGTTTCCCTGGTGGCTCAGATGGTGAAAAGTCTGCCTGTAATGCGGGAGACCTGGGTTCAGTCCCTGGGTTGGGAAGATGCCCTGGAGGAGGAAATGGCAACCCACTCCAATATTCTTGCCTGAAAAATCCCATGGACAGAGGAGTCTGGCGGGCTACAGTCCATGGGGTGGCAAAGAGTTGGACACGACTGAACGACTTCACTTACACACATGAATCCCTCTGATCCCACAAGGCCTATGTGGCTGTGTTAACACACAGATGGGAAACTTGGGTCTAGACTGGCCAGGTGACTGGGCTGGCACTCAGACCTGTGGGCAGCCCGGGTGGTGCCCTCAAGTGAAGGGCCCCCTCCCACCATCTTCAAGGTACAATTTACGGCCACAGGGAGCACCTGCCCAACTCTCAGAGTTTCTGCAGAGCTAAGCCCTGCTGGAAAACCCTCTTGCTTGCCACTAATACAGCCCTTCAATCTGCATCCGAACCTGTTTCCAGGGTTCTGTCCAGAGCAGAGGAGAAAAGCCCTCTTACTGTAAAAGCCCTCGTGAGCCTGCAGACGTAACACCCACCTGAAGTGTCAGCATCTCCCAAACGCCCCTTGTGCTTTAACTTGGGCTTTCCCTTTCTCTGGGGGGATGGGTTGGGGGTGAGAAGCCTGTGGTTGGCACAGAGCTCAGTGCAGAAGTCGGGGGGCATCCCTGGGCTCCTTTCTCCCCATGGTACCAAACCCCGACTTTAGACAACACACCAAGATGACCCAGAGCCCACCCAGAGCTGGCCTGGGAAAGTCACGCAGTGGACGGGCCTGCTCACCTCTCTCACTCTCCCACCATTTCTGCCATTCCCTGTGACCAACGTGGACTCAGGGCCTTTGGCCCCCAGGCCACCCCACCCACACGGTGGTTCTCAGCAAAACCCAACAAGGTTCCATCTGTGGTCCCCAGTGTGGTGACACCATCAGTGGGCCTGAGCCCTGGGACATCCCCCGAGCCCTCTGGGCATGGCTGGCTCTTGGAAGGCCCTGGTCCACCCAGCTCAGAACCAGAGATCAGGGGCGGGGAGACTGTTGCACAGGGGCAAGCAATGGCCTCACGGAGCTCCAGATAGATGCCATCTATCACTTCCCTGGGATCTGCAAGCCGGTCGCTGCCTGGGAAGATGAGATCAGGGAGAAGTCCAACCAGATATGCAGTCTCTAGCACGCTTCTGTCTGCAACCCGTGGGCATGACATCAAGTGTGGAAACAAGCAGGCGGACCTCCCCGTGCATGGCTCTCTGCCCACCGGCCTCAGCTCTCCCCCCAGCTTCCCAAAGTGGCAGCCCAGCGGGGCTTCGGGGCCTGCCACCGTCCAGTCATGATCCCCAGCCCTGGGTTTTCTGGAAAGATGTGCAGTCCCATCCTTGAGTCTCTAGCAATGAAAGGCCCCACACAGCAACGTGAGCCCTGCCCCTGGTCCTCACCTTTGCTCCCCAGAACAGGTGATTCAACGGAATACGAAGGATGAATCTTTCCTGTCCCGTTTGCATTTCACCCAGTTGGAAGAAACTAAGAAAGAAAGGGTCAAGAGCAAACCATCTTTGGCTGGGGCCTGATGGCCAAGTCTCGCCTCTTGAAAACCTGTCCTCTTGCCTATCAGCACCTTGGGAGCAGGGCTGGGACTTCAGCCTTAGAGATTGTGGAACCCAGAGGGCTCACCCAGCCCCTCAGCTGTCCCCCTGCACCCCCAATGGTTCCAAGGCGAACAGTCCCCCATAGAAGTTTCCACTTCAATCCAAGCTCCAGGAGGGCCAGGTTGGAATTTGCTTCCTTAGCTGGCGCTCCTCCAATTGGGCCAAGGCTGCAGGGGGTAGAAGCTCAAGGGTCCGATGACGCTGAGCCCTGCCTACAGGGGCACCAGCCTGCCCGCACCCGGACCAGTCCCTCTCCCTGGCATGAGGTCACCTGTTCTTCCTCTCCAGACCCAGCCTGAGATGATAAGACTCAGCTCAGGCAGAGGTTGACCTCTCCCAGGGGACTGTCATTTCTGGGGGTCCTCCAGGTAAAAGTGGGAGAGACAAAGGAGGGCTCCCACAGTGGGAGGGGTGGGGTGGACATTAAACCTGATGGAATTTCCAGCCAGGTGACCCTCCAGGGAACCAGAGAAAGATGTGTGATGACCACCCAGCCCTCACCTGCTGGCCATGACCCGGGGCTCCCTGGCCGCCTCTCATGAAAAAAAGAATCCAAACTCTTTGAGGAGAGAAAAGACCGAATCCAGGTGGGCTAGAAAAGTCCACGTGTGAAAAATACCCAACTCCTTTCATCCTGTGCTTTAGTTTGTGACCTCTTCTCCTGCCCCTCAACCTACTGCTGCTGAGTATCTGGAATATTCGGAAATTCTCAGAAAATATTACAGCCCTGCTCCCTCTAAGGGCTTCCCTGATGGCTCAGCTGGTAAAGAATCTGCCTGCAACACGGGAGACCTGGGTTCAATCCCTGAGTTGGGAAGATCTCCTGGAGAAGAGAAAGGCTATCCACTCCAGTATTCTGGCCTGGAGAATTCCATGGACTGTGTAGTCCACGGGGTCGCAGAGAGTCGGACACGACTGAGCAACTTTCCCTCTAAACACATGTTCTCATCTCCTCCTCTCATCCTGTCGGTCTTGCTCTCCTTCCTTCCTGTCTCCTCATCCTCGCCCCATCCTCACCCCAGAGATGTCGCTCAGTGTATGCTTTTGTCCGTGTGTCTGCTTCTTGTCTCTGCCTCTGGCCTCGATCTCTGTGTCTAACTCACTCCGTGTTCATCTCTCCATCACTCTCTGCTGTGCCTGTCTGTCTCTCTGTTGTCTTTTTCTTGCTCCGTGTGTCTCTCCATCTGTGTGTGTGAGTCTGTCTGTCTGTGTCTTTCTCTTGCTCCATGTTTGTCTCTCCATCTCTCACTGTCCGTGTGTGTGTGTGTGTGTGTCTGTCTGTCTGTCCCTATCTCTCTCCTCTTCTCTTTGGGTATCTCTCTCTCCTACTCTGCCTGGAGGGAGTGCTACTTCTCTGGCCCCTGTCCCCAGATGAATGTCTCAACATCTACAAATATTAACTTCATTAATTTGGGAAGGATATATCTGTACAGAGGTTAATTGTCTTACCCTGTCATGTTTTTACGGAATACATCTGGGTGACAAAATTAATTTCCTCATTAGCTATTTTTAAAAGTGGAACAAGCTGGGGTAGGGGGCGGGGATCAGTGCCCAGAGATTTTGTAGTGTGAGCTGTTCTAGCCTGTGCCCAGGCGCCCTTCCTGGAGCACCGAGGTCAGGGATCAGAGGGACCTTGGAGGCAGGGCAGGCCTGCAGGGAGACCTGAGGGCTGAGCTCCGGGGTGAAGCTCCAAGGAGCCCATACCAGACTGAGGTGTGCTTACAACGGGGCCCTGCTCTGAGGGGAGGCCCAGGTGAGTGGGCAGAGTGCCAGCCTCCTCAGGTGCCCAGGCCCAGATTCAAAGCAGGGTATCCGGGACTCCCTGAAGGAAGGTCACCAGCTGGGAAGCTGAGGAGCCCAGCAGGTGAGCACCGTGGACGCTGGACCAGCCAGTCAAGGCCAGAGGCCCCTTTCCTGGGCTGTGAAGACAATAGCAGCCCCCTGCCCCCCACCACTGGCTCCCAGCTCCCCCTGCCTTGAACTCTGGACCCTGAGACTCCAGCTCCGAGGTCCCGACCCTCCACGCTATCCCAGCCCCTCCTCGTCCTCTGTCATCCACTCCTTCAAAGCCACCTTCCTGGCCCTCTCACTGATTGCCCTGGAGAGAGGTGACCAGGACGTGCAGCCCCAGCAAGACTCAGAGCTTTCTTGAGCCAAGACTGCTCCCCACTTGGCTTCTTCCAGGCAAGTGCTTGGGTCTCTTCTAGAAGAAAAGAAAGTGTACACCCAGGAGCCAGACGCTGCCCTGGGACAAAGCCAGGCCAAGAGCCCCTTCCTTCTGGTCAGGCCCTGTGTTATCTGCCCCTCCTTTTTAGGAAGCAAGGCAGCCTGGGATGTGGTGCTGATATGAATCCTGAATTTCCTGTTTCTCTAAACAGAGACAGCACGCTCGCACACACACACACACACGTACACATATGCACACACACATGCATGTATACATGCACACACACATATACACACACACCCATGCACACCAGCAACACTCCCCAGCAGCTGCTTCTGACCTAGCCCTGCATATTGCTGAAACTTCAGGAACAGGAAAAACCAGCCCCAGGGAGCTATCTGAATGTCACCAGTCATCAGGAATCGGATGGGCTGCCAGCACCTCCCTCCCCGTCTTTATCTGCTGTTCAAGAGGGCCTCTCCTTTCTCACGGCCTCCTCGGCTTCCTGAAGGCGGCAGCTCAGTGCAGGAATGGGAGCACTGGCGTGAGGTCACGGGCAGGCCCTTCCCTACACTCCTGCTCCTCCAGCTAAGCCCCCACTGGGCAGGCTTGTCCTTGAAGGTTAGTGAGGGCCCTGCAGGCACCCCGCCCCCTGCCACCAGCACCCTCCTCGCCTTCAGAGAACACTCCCTGGGCTCCTGGAGGCACCAGCAGGGGCTGAGCACACACAAAGAGCAGGGAGCACTCACACAGAGAGCAGGGAGCACACACACAAAGAGCAGGGAGCACACACACACAAAGAGCAGGGAGCAGACACAGAGCAGGGAGCACACACTGAGAGCAGGGAGGACTCACACAGAGAGCAGGGAGACAGGCAGGGAGCAGGGAGCACACACACAGAGAGCAGGGAGCAAGACACAGAGCAGGGAGCACACACACAGAGAGCAGGGAGCACACACAGAGAGAGCAGGGAGCACACACACAGAGAGCAGGGAGCACACACAGAAAGCAGGGAGCACACACAGAAAGCAGGGAGCATACACAGAAAGCAGGGAGCACACACACAGAGTAGGGAGCACACACAGAGCAGAGAGCACACACACACACACAGAGCAGGGAGCACACACACAGAGCAGGGAGCACACACAGAGCAGGGAGCACACACACAGAGCAGGGAGCACACACAGAGCAGGGAGCACACACACACACACAGAGCAGGGAGCACACACACACACACAGAGCAGGGAGCACACACACAGAGCAGGGAGCACACACACAGAGCAGGGAGCACACACAGAGCAGGGAGCACACACAGAGCAGGGAGCACACACACAGAGCAGGGAGCACACACACAGAGCAGGGAGCACACACAGAGCAGGGAGCACACACAGAAAGCAGGGAGCACACACAGAAAGCAGGGAGCATACACAGAGCAGGGAGCACACACACAGGGCAGGGAGCACACACAGAGAAGGGAGCACACACAAACAGAGAAGGGAGCGCACACACATACAGAGAAGGGAGCACACACACAGAGCAGGGAGCACACACAGAAAGCAGGGAGCACACACAGAAAGCAGGGAGCACACACAGAAAGCAGGGAGCACACACACAGAGCAGGGAGCACACACACAGCAGGTGAGCAGCTGAACCACAGTCAGACTGGCTTGTGCTGAACTCCCCGTCATCCTTCCTCTCAAGCCCTAAACTGATGTAAATCTAAAGTCATCTCCACCCGCCTCCAGCCTCCTGGCAGCAGTCCTTCCTGCTTCCAGCCTTTCTACCCTGGGTTTCCTGGGACAGGGACTCCAGACCTCCCTCTGAGAGTGGGGAGTCTGGCAGTAAAGTGGGATGAGGCACATTCACTCCTGCTCCCCCAAGTAGAGATGCACTCCAGCCAGTCTGTCCTGGGAGATGATGAGGAGCAGGCTTTGGGGTGCCCCACACCCCCTCCCTGATGTGGAGCCTGAGAATGGGGGAGTATAGGGATCAGGGAAGGCTCTCCAGTGAGGATGATCTCAGAGCTGGGTTCTGAAGGATGAACAGAAGTTTACTGAGCTGGTTGGAGGGAAAGGACAGGCAGAGAGGAAACAGCATTTGCAAAGGCCCTGGGACTTGAAAAAGACCTGGCCTGACCGAGGAACTTGGAGCTGCCACATGAGGCTGGCAAGTAAACGTCAAGTCAGAGCGAGTGGGGCAGAAGGAGACCTGGATGTCTCTGCCCATCGGTTCTTAGTGGGAGTTGAGCAGGACACTGGCAAGACCCAGCTGGGGGTTGGGAAGGGCACCTGGGAGGCCAGACAGGAGCTGTGACAGCCACAGGTTCGCTTTCACTAGAAACCAGGAGCACTTCTCCTAGCGGGATCACCTCCTCTCTACATAGTCAAAGCTATGGTTTTTTCAGTCGTCATGTAGGGATGTGAGACTTGGTCCATAAAGAAGGCTGAGTGCTGAAGAACTGATGCTTTCAAACTGTGGTGTTGGAGAAGACTCTTGAGAGTTCCTTGGACTGCAAGGAGATCAAACCAGTCAATCCTAAAGGAAATCAACCCTGAATATTTATTGGGAGGACAGACTGAAGCTGAAGCTCCAATACTTGGCCACCTGATGCAAAGAGCTGACTCACTGGAAAAGACCCTGATGCTGGGAAAGATAGGGTAGGAGGAGAAGGGGGCAGCAGAGGATGAGATGGTTGGATGGCATCACTGGCTCAAAGGACATGAACTGGAGCAAACTCCAAGAGAGAGTGAAGGACAGGGAAGCCTGGCGTGCTGCAGTCCAAAGGGTCAGACACGACTTAGTGCAACAGCAAGAGATGGCATGGAGACAGTGCCAGATGGATGCTCAGAAAACCTCAGGAAGGCCAAAGGAGGGTCTGGCCCCAGGGCCCAGTAGACAGGCCAGGTTCCTGACCAGTGAGGTGGTTTGCCCATGAGTTTTGTGGAACCAGGAAAGTTTGATCTTGCCCCGTTTTGGAGATGGTGCAGCAAGATAGCGGCAGGCATCATATCACAGCCAGTCAGTGCCTGGGCCAAGAATAGCGCCCGCTCCAGTGGACTCCCACACTGGGCCTCACGCCTTTGATGTGGGTGCAGCAGCTGCACATGCCTTCCCGCACATACACCTGCTGGCCTGCGTCACCTCCAAATGTGGGCATCCGGGTGCATGGAGGTGCCCCACCTGAAACATCCCCCTCTTTCCGACACTGCAGATAGAAAACTGTCCAGGAAGAAAGCCCTAAGCCAGAAAGGAAACCTGTCGGGGAGCCGAGGCAGCCCTGTCGGGCTCTGCAGGGTCCAGGTGAGGACCTCGGTTCACTCTAGCCAGTTCTCATCCCCGCCTTGGAGCCAGGACCTGCCGAATCCTGCCCCTCGCACCAGAGAAGTGCTCTGAGCAGAGGCGTGAGAGTGCCCAGCAGTCATGTGTAGGATGCACCAAGCACATCTGTGCAGACGCTGCCTTCAGATGGGAGGGAATTAGGATGGAGCAGCCCCAGAACATCCTGGGGGGTGGCAGTAGCTCCCCAGGGTTTGCCTCCCTGGAGCCCACTTCTCTCTTCTCACCGGAGGTTTTCTGTCTTTGAAAAGAACCCATCCCGGCCAGCCATCCACTCAGCATTGCCCAGAGCCACTCCAGCCAGTGTGTGCAGAAAGTGGGCCATGGGCATTGGGATGTCCAGAGCCATTCCCACCTGAGGACAGCGGGGTGTGTCGGCCACTCCGAGAGGCACGGACTTGGAAAGCCAAGGTTTTCTTGTAATCTGGGCCTTGGGACTTTTTAAGAGGGAAAAAATAAAAACGTGTTGTCTGCGGTTTTGTTCTCAATCCAAAGGCACGGTGCTTTGGAGAGTGCTCAGATTCTGCTTTTGGCGGATCTTAGGATCCAAAAATATGATGATGGATGGAGGAAGGGCAGTGCTTTTTAGGATTTAACATATTTTCTCAGACACATTTTAAGCTTGATTATAGCTTGAAATACTAATGGTGCGTGTGTCTTATGCTCAACAAAGAGCTTCTCTCTGCCTAAAGGTACCAGGCCTTTCTAGGAATGATTACAATATTCTGCTCATCCCACTGACCAGCTAAAAACCCGCACACCTGAGGGCTCCCCATTGCCCTCAGATGCAATCATTGTTATCATCTTTATAGAGATTAGTGAGGGCCGTGCTAAGCATGTGGCATCTATTACCTCATGTAAGTCTCAAAACAAGCTTCAAAGGAAATAGCATTCTGCCCATTACACAGAAGAGAAAGCCAAGGCTCAGAGAACTGTCAGGACTTGTCTAATCTCACTGCACACACAGTATCAGTGCTGAGATGAACCCCAAACCTAGCAACACTGTCTTCTATCCAACATGCACCCTCCCCTTCATCTACTTCCTATCCTGATGGAAGAGTTTAGGCCTCACTCCCTGCTCCTGAAGCCCCTCCCAGACACCCTGCCCACGTCTGACTAGGGAGCATCTCCAGAAGAGGCAGCATCCTTGCTAACTTTACCTGCCTCTCCCAGGCTGGGATCCCTTGGGCCCTGATGCCAGGTGGTTCCTTGCCGTGTCCAGCACAGAACCTGGTACCCATAAGGGGGCCAGTAACTATGTGTGAAAGTGAAAGTGTTAGTCGCTCAGTAGTGTCCAGCTCTCGCAGTTCCATGGACTGTGGCTCACCAGACTCCTCTCCATGGGATTCTCCAGGCAAGAATACTGGAGTGGGTTGCCATTCCCTATTCCAAGGGATCTTCCCAACCTAGGGATCGAACCCGGGTTTCCTGCAATGCACACAGATTCTTTACTGTCTGATTGTGGAGTGAATAATTTAATTCTGCACTAGAGCATCATTTTCACTCTTGACAACTTTGTCTATCAAGAAAATTAATAGTATCTACCAATGGGTCTGCGTCTCCCCAGGCTTGATGGTGAGAAAGATGACCTACAGAGGCAGGTAAAGTTGAGACCAACACTCAGAGGGTGGGCTCAGCAGGCCAGTCTGGCTGGAGGTTTTGTTTCTGTTTTGTGTTTTGGTTTTGGGGCCATGAGGCATGTGGGATCTTAGTTCCCCACCCAGGGAATGAATCCTCACCCCTGCCCTCACCCAATTTTAACCACTGGACCTCCCGGAAGTCCCAGGCTGGAGGTTTTGCATTCATACAGGCTCCCAGGTATACTGCCGCTGGCCACCCTGGCCTCACCGTGCTTGAGAAGTGACCAGCTAGCCAATTAAAGGCACTTAACATGAGGCTCACCAACGTTTTGGACAACTTCAAAACTCTGGCTCAAACTTGCGGTTACCAAGAGGGGAATGGGGAAGTGAGATCACTTGGGAGATTGGGACTGACGTACACACACTACTGTGTATAAAACAGATAACTAATGAGGACCTTGCTGTTGCTCAGTCGCTTGATTGTGTCCGACTCTTGGTGACTCCATGGACTGCAGCATGCCAGGCTTCCCTGTCCTTCACCATCTCCCGGAGTTTGCTCAAACTCATATCCTTGAGTTGATGATTCCATCCAACCAACTCATCCCCTGTAGCCCCCTTCTCACATCAGGAACCCTTCTCAATACTCTGTAATGAACTATATGGGAAAAGGATCTTAAAAAGAGTGGATAGATGGACACGTATAGCTGATTCACTTTGCTGTACTGCAGAAACTGACCCAACATTGCAAAGCAGCTATACTCCAATAGAAATTAATGAAAGAAAACCCTCTGATCACAGCATGAAAAAGAAAAAAATGAATGAGCACATTCTCAGTTTTCTACTTGAAAGAGTCATTTGCTACGGTGGGGAATTTTTCTCTGCACTTTCTGAAATGCCAGGAAATACAATTTCAAATGTGACTGCTATGTCCTCATCCGGGCACTGCAAGCTCACCTGGCTGTACCTCCGAGGGCGCCCGGGGCTCCCCACCAGAACGCCAGCACCCAGCTTAGAGTTACGTTCTGACTCCTCTGAACATGACACCCTGTCCTTCGGCACGGGTGCACTCAGAAAAAATTCCCGTAGACCACACACACGCACACACATGCCCGGGCCCCACATACGTACACGCGCACACAGACAGCCTCAGCTTCCGGTTGGCAATGAATGTGCGGGTGTTTTTCTGCATCTCACTCGCGGGAACGGTCCGCGGGGACAACGCAGGTGCCGTCCCTCCGCGCGCCGGGGAGATGCCCCCTGACTCCAGGGCAGCGTCCCCGCGGGCCCGGGGCCAGTGAATCACGCAGCCCGGTCCTTCCCCAGTTCCCGGAGCTGGCAGAACTGACTGAAAAACCAGTAGCAGCTGGCAGGAAATGGGTGCGAGCACTGACCACAGATAAACTGTAGGCCTCCGCAGAGCCGCAGCAGAGAGACCCTGCGACAGGAAGTCGAGCCGTCAGGCCGCAGCCCCACGCCCGCTCACGGGGCACCCTGGGGGCCACGGAGGACTGCGGGGCCCCGATAACACTGGGGGACACAGCTGTGGGGTCACGACCACGGGAGGCGCACTGGCGGCCAGACCGGGAGGGCCCGCAGCCCCGGAGGGAGGGGAAGAAGTGGCCAGGAAGGAGGAGGAAGCAGAGAAAAACCCCTGACTGGGAGTTCCAGGCTCTGCCTTCAGCAGCAGCAACGGCAACGGTCCTGGCTGGTAGGGCCGGTGATGAAATAACAGCCGGCCCGGGGCTACGCTGTCAAGGTCAAGTCTTGCGAAGGCCCATGCGCATTTCTTGCCCAGGGTCCCGGCTGCAAAATGACCCACTCCCGGGTGTAAAGGGCCTGGCCCCACTGAGCACAGGAGGCAAAGAAGCCCCGCTCTACATACAGTGTGCAGACTCAACACTTGCAAACATTCTCAAAGTTTCTCAGCCGATTCAAGGGACAGACCCTCTCAAATACATCATGATAGAGGGATCAATGGCCAGGCAGCATGCAGACCTTTCCATATATTATCCAGCTTAATGCTCACAGACATCCTAGGAGGTGGGTCTGATCACACCCCTGTTTTACAGATGGGTAAACTGAGGCTCGAGGAATTAGCCCACTTTGCCCTGGGTGGTGAGCTTATGAAGGACAGAGCCCTAATTTAAGGTCTGACTGCAGTCTCCATGCTGGGCACCAAGTTCAATATCCTCCATTCACAGGGAGAGCCTGTAGATGCTGGAAGTGTGGAAGAGAGAGACGGGGAGGCTTGCAGACCTGAGAGAGGGGGCCTGCGGTTAGCATCCAGTAACATCCTCCCACAGCCTGGGGTGGACGCCAGGCCAAGAGGGGACCAAATGTCTTTGCACCCCAAAGCAGACCCAGGGGTCCATCCACAGACAGCCGGAGCAGGGTGGCGCTCTGGCCACTGGCCCCTCGGGGATATCTTTGGACAAGCTCCACCGGGTCTCCGACTCCCAGGGAAAAAGAGGCTGGGCTGAGAAGGGCCGACGTAGGCATTCCCAGGCCTCTGTCTGCCCCTCCTGCGGGTGGCACTCTGCAAGGGGCTCAGGTCGCCTTCCTGGCTCTGAGGAGCAGCCCAGGGCACCTGCCCCAGGGGTGAGAGCGGCCCCCTCTGCTGGCCCCGATTCGGGTCTGTCTCCCCATCTCTAGCAAGACGGAGTTCAGCTGGGCGACTGACTCACCCTTGTTCCTGGAACTGTCTGAAGGCGGGAGAGGATGCTGTGGGTAGATTCTAACTGTATCATCTGGGCTGGGGCCGGTAGCAGATGGTCCTTAGGAAAAAAAAAATACTTCCATGTGGGCTTAAAATAGCTCAGCACTCACCATCAGCTGAATGGGGAAATGTACGAGCTCACGGGTCACGTGGGGGTGGGCGCTGCAGGCTGCAGGTTGGGACACGGGAGCCCGGGGCACAGCCACAGCGGCAAAGCCCAGAAGGCAGGAAGGGGAGAATATGGCACCCCAACCCTCCACAATCTGCCCGGCCTGGAGGCAGTGGCGGCCCCCTGACAGTCTGGAGTCCACGTGACCCATGGCCGCAGAGAGGACCAGGGTCTGAGACCCACAGCTGGGGCGCAGGCGTGAGGCCTGGACCTCGAAGCCTGGCCGGGCTAAATCTCAGATCTGCCACTCGCTGTTTCGTGCGCCCTGGGGCAGGTCGCTTCCTCTTTCTGCGCCCCAGTTTCCCCATCTCTGAAGTGGAGCAAACTCAGCAGCCTTCTCTGGGGCAGGCTGGTTGGGGGGAGGGTCTGCAGGAGCCCAGCCCCCCGGAAGGGGCTCTCTAAGCTGGCTCACAGCGCGGAGGGCTCACCCAGAGGCAGGAGGCAGGTCCCCTCTTCTGAAAACTCTTTTCCTGTCCTCATTTAAACAGCGACAAGGGACAGCTCTGAAAGTCTGAGTCTCAAGTTACACCCCGGGTGGGGCGGGGGGGGGGGGCAATGCCTGTGCCCTGGGAGGGCCAAGTGATGACAGGAAAGACACCCAGGCTAGAACAGGCAGAGGAGGCCAGCTGCCCCAGAAGCGGGCGGCAGGCAGGCGGTCTGGCTCAAGCCAGCAGCCCAGGACCTGCAGGGCTCTCTCCTGACCCCCAGAGCCCAGCAATCAGAGTCCCACTGTCCCGTGGTGGTCTCTGATGGGTAGAAGACCTCTGATGGGTAGTACCCTCCAAAGGAGCTAGAGGCCTTTGGGCCATTTGTCCAAGACAGAATGTCGGTCTGGGAATGGTCAGCTTCTATATCGGTTCACCTCTGTGTCCTCGGGGTAAGCGGTGTGCTGCATTGGTAAATGTTGAATGACCAGCTCCGCAGGGGATTAGAAAGTGGCTCTGATTTGTGCCAGTCTTCATGGTGTCAATACCCCCACCCTGGGCAGCTTGCTCACCGAACGTGGACTTTGGGAAGACATGGCAGGGTCTGCTTCCAGCAGCTCCCACGCCTGTCCACAATCGCTGAGACGCTGAGCAGCGTGCTAAGGGAGAAGGCAGTGCTTTCAGTCGGATTCTGGGTAACCACCATTCACCCATTGAACTTGGTTCAGTCCTGACTGCTCTTATTAGGCCAGGTGGCCTTGGGCAAGTGACCCACCTACACTGGGCCTCCCGCGTGAAACGAGGCCCAGGAGCGCCACCCTCCGTATGAGGGTAAGGGTAGAATGGTAACAATGCCCACGCAATAATAGTTGTTACATCGGGCACACACCTGAGGACCCGCACGTGGCTCTTGGTCATCAGGAGCACTTAGAACCTCGCCCACCCACTGCTGCTCTAGCAGCTGTCTCCCCGCAGCCCTGCATAGCCTCCTTCCCCTCACATGCTCCTTCAGAGTGCTGCCAGGCCAGCCCCCACTGCCCCTTCCTCCTGCCCCTGGGTCTACCCAGGGTTACAGCCTCAGCCCCCTCACCAGCTCCCGCCAACGTCCCTGGTGACCTCACTTTCTAAATCTGTGAGCTGTGCCTCAGTCATCTTCTCTTCCACTTTTCAGCAGCACCGGGGCCGGGGGGCGGCCAAGGGGGATGCTGCGGACCACCCAGCTCCCCTTCCATGGCGGCTCCCTCTCCTGCCAACCCTCCCCAGGCTTCTTTCTCTACTCTCCCTGCCTGGGCATTTTTTTTCCTCTGCTGTGGCTCGAGCCTTAGGCGGGAGTGTGCCTCCCTGGAGACAGTTTCGCCAGCCTGCTGCAGGGGCCCGTGTACACTCTCCACATCTACCAGCCTCTCCCAAACTTGCCTCCACCCAGGCTGCTGCTCTGCTCACCTTAGCATCAGAACCCAAGTCCGCTCCACACACCTCCTCGGTTCTTCATCCAGAACCCAATGGACCACTCTCTGCCAGACCTGTTCTGCTCCCGGCATCTGTAACTTAACGACTGCCACCTCCCTTAACCCCGCCGTCACCTGGTCCTGTTTGCCACCATTCTCCCTCTTGGCCCCACATCAAATCTCCCGCAGACCTGTATCTCTCCAGGCATCTGGCCAACCCATCCCCTTGGTCTTCTCTCTTCAGCGCAATCTCCCAGGGCAAGCGAGTGCCACTTCTGGGGACCTGGCCACGCTGCCCCATCTCACCGGCCTCTCCTCCAGCCTTGCCCTCCATTCCATCCTCCGTATCCTTCCAGGGTGATCTTTTGAAATCTCAGAGGGGGTCAGGCCACCCTCAAGTAGGAAGTGAAAGTGAAGCTCGCTCAGTCGTGTCCAACTCTTTGCGACCCCACTGACTGTACAGTCCATGGAATTCTCCAGGCTAGAATACTGGAGTGGGTAGCCTTTCCCTTCTCCAGGGGATCTTCCCCACCCAGGGATCGAACCCAGATCTCCCGCATTGCAGGCAGATCCTTTTACCTGCTGAGCCACAAGGGAAGCCCAAGAATACTGGAGTGGGTAGCCTATCCCTTCTCCAGGGGATCTTCCCAACCCAGGCGTCGAACCGGGGTCTCCTGCATTGCAGGTGGATTCTTTACCAACTGAACCACCAGGGAAGCCCCAAAATCTCAGAGGCAGTTAGGCCACCCTCAAGTAGGAAGCTCAGAAAATCTCAGCTTGGCTTCTCAGGACCTGGGGGACCAGCCTCAGCCTACTTCTCTCTCTCCCTGTCTGTCTACCTGCCTGTCTCTGCTTCCTCACGGCACCCCCTCCTCACCCCACACTCCTGCCTTTTGATTTCCCCCTTCCTCACATCACATGCCCCCGCACCCCACCCAGGAGAGGACCAAGTCCAACACCATTGTCTTCATAGCAGTTGACTAGCTTTGTGATTATTCACCTCCTTCTGTGGTTAATTGATTAACATCTAAGCCTCCCACTGGGCCAGTTATTCCCAAAGCGGAATTGGCTGAAGTTTTGAGCTGGGTAATGCTTTACCCTGCTATTGTCTGTGACCGGCAGGAGGGCCGAGCCCCACCCACTAGATGCCTGCAGCACTCCCAGCCATTGTTCAGTTCAGTTCAGTTCAGTAGCTCAGTCGTGTCCCACTCTTTGCGACCCCATGGACTGCAGCACTCCAGGCCTCCCTGTCCAGAGTCTACTCAAATCTATGTCCACTGAGTCAGTGATACCATCCAACCATCTCATCCTCTGTCGTCCCCTTCTCCTGCCTTCAATCTCTCCCAGCATCAGGGTCTTTCCAAGGAGTCACTTCTTCCGATCAGGTGGCCAAAGTAAGTACTGGAGCTTCAGCTTCAGTCTCAGTCCTCCCCATGAGTTTTCGGGGTTAATTTCCTTTAGGGTTGACTGGGTTGATCTCCTTGAAGTCCAAGGGACTCTCAAGAGTCTTCTCCAGCTCCGCAGTTCAAAAGCATCAATTCTGCAGCACTCAGCCTTCTGTATAGTCCTGAGACTGTCTCAAGTCAGAGGGTTTTAGATGGAGAACTAGGGTCTAAAGTGCACACAAGATGCCATAAAACCCTGAGAGGAGAGGCCAGTGAGGGTGGGAGCAGCGCAACAGAAACTGTAGGGGGATTAGCATCAGGTTGGCCCTTAAAGAATAGACTAATAATAGCAATAATAATCAATAATTGTAGCTAATATTTACTGAGCACTAACACTGTCTTGATCGATTTTTATGGGTTATCTCACTTGATTTTCACCATCATCCCAGGACGCAGATGTTAGTCATACTCCCATTTTACAGACAAAGAAACTGAGGCTCATAGAATTAAATAATATGCTTAAGTTTGCACAACTCACTATCGGCAGAGTCAAGATTTGAACCCGTGCACTCTGGCTTTGGGAACAACGCACTCAGACACTGTCAAGAGGGTTTGGGTATATCGGCTCCTCTACACCTGTGGGGCACAGGTCCCCAGGTCTGGCAGCCTAACCCAACATAGATTTATCGCCTCACAGTTCCAATGGGTCAGGAATCCGGGAGTGGCTTAGCTGGTTCTTCTGGCTCCCAGGCTCTCAATCAAGGTGACAGCCTGTGGTCACCTCCGGCTCCACGAGGGGAGGGTGTGGCCCCAAGCTCGCTCAAGTGGTTATCACAGGCCTCCAGTCTTGGCTGGTGCCCTGGTGGAGTCCTTGCCCCTTGGGCCTCTGCACAGGACCACCAGCTTCCCTCTGAGCGAGAGCGAGAGAAGAGGGCAAAAGTCATAGTCCCCGCGGAGCCTCAGCACCCTGGAAATGACATCCCATCACTTTTGCCAACATTGATTCTTGAGAAGCGAGTCCCCAAGCCCAGCCCACACTCCCTAGGGATGAGCATTGCACAAGTCACCGGCTCCAGAAGCGGGGTCCACTGGGGGGCTCTTGGAGGAGCTGGGCACCCTCAAACAGCAAGGGGTATAAGCCCATTGTCTCCCTGCTTGATTCCCCAGCCCAGGAATTCTACTTGTGCTTCCTTAAGTAACAAGAATAGCCTCAAAGCTAGTTAAACTTGATTCCCAACCTGAGAGAATGCTTCCTCCCATTCTTCCCAGGAAGTGAAGTGAAGTGAAGTGAATTGAAAGTTGCTCAGTCGTGTCCAACTCTTTGCGACCCCATGGAATTCTCCAGGCCAGAATACTGGAGTGGGTAGCCTTTCCCTTCTCCAGGAGATCTTCCCAACCTGGGGACTGAACCCAGGTCTCCCACATTGCAGGCAGATTCTTTACCAGCTTAGCCGCAAGGGAAGCTCTCTTCCAGGAACTGAGTGCCAAATAAGACAGGCACTCCTTAAAGCTCCTGTGCCCCGGCGGCTGTGTCTTTGCATCGCGGTGGCATGAGCCTGAAAACTTGGCACCGCCAGTCCCTCTGCCCGCTTCCTCACCACCTGACTGCGGGCAGCCCTCGGCACCTCTCAAGCGCTTCATGTTCCATCGTCTCCTTTCCCTCCCCAGGGCCCCCCATGAAGAAACGTCCCTGAAGATGTTTCTCCAGGCATCACTGTGGACAGCACCTTCTGAGAATCCCTGCACACACACGGCATCATCCACGGCTCCCCGTAGCCAAGGGGCAAGGCCCTAACTTGAACCTGGCACTCAAGACCCTCTGTCTTGTAGCCCAAACCGGCTCCCCACACAGCCCCCCTGCTCAAGCAAAGGCAGTCCACGAGCTCTGACCCTTCCTGCTTCTCACCCCATCTCTAAATCTCGAAATACTTTTCCTGCTCCTCTTCCTTTACCCAAACCCTAGTCTCCCTTCCAGGTCCAGCAAATTCATGCCCAACCTTCTCAGTGAACCTTTCCAAGGCTACTCTGACTCTCCAAAGATGAACTTGGCAGGAGACAGTGTGTGCTCAACAGGGTCAACGAAATAAAAATACTCACCAGAGCAAGTGAACTATTCTAGAAAAGCTGTCTGAGTGCCCTCCCTAAACCCACAGTCCCGCCTTTGTTTTCGAGACCTGTTGACTCCCTTGTGGTCACCCAGGACTCGACCTTCCAGCTCTCCTGAGCAAAGGTTCCCTTATCCTCCCAGCTGAACCCCTGCACTCTCTGAGCCCTGAGCGTCTCCTGCTCCCAAGGTGTTCCTGACTGAGTCTGAGTACTTTTCAGGACAGAACTGTGTTCAGTTCATCTCTGAGTCCAGAATGGAGCTGAGAAACTGGGATAAATGTGGTCAGGAATGAGGAAGAAGGTGGAGACTGCTCCTTGCAAGGACTTACCTCTAATAACTACACTAGAGATGCTTTACTCTATTTTTTGGGCTCAGAGACACAGGCTTTGTTTCTGCTCTAAGTCTGAGAATATAAATTCAAGCTGTATGGACAAGGAAGAAAGGATGAGGAGGAACAAAGACCAATCACCCACAGCAACTGCTTCAGCTGAAGAGGTGCTGAGCCCAGACGACGTGTGCCAGAGGCCTCGCGTGAGATGCAGAGGCAGGACCAGGGAGAGGCAGGCGAGGAGCGTCGCACCCCGCCTCCCAACACAAGGGCGGACCCGAAGTCCCCCCAGAACAGCCTCCTGTCCCCCGGGCTCCACCAGATGACACCCACATTACTCACTGCACATCTACTCTCGAACTTTACTTTCTGCTCTTCTCTTTTCACACATTGTTCAGAAATAAATACTGGTGCCCACATTATATGCTGCTTGTAAACAGCTTGCCAGAGAGGAGACAGGCCCAGGGCTCTCTGAGACAGGAAAGGAGGGGGCGGGGGAGGGCAGCCCATTTGCATAGAAGGTGGAGTTCGTGTGAAAGTTGCCCGGTGCGGGCATGGGCACGTGGAGCCCTGTCTGTCTCCTGGCACTGTGGCCTTGGAGGCAGAGCCTCAGCTGTTCTCAGTGAAGGCTGGCTTCTCTGAAAAGCACCTTATCTCAGATTTTTGGGGTGTGAGGACCATTTCAGACCCTTAAAAAGAAAGAGCTTTTTTGTGTGTGTAGGTTGCATTTGAGGATATTTACTGGTTTAGAAATTAAAAGTGAGAAAAATGCCTGGATGCTTATCAGTTTGTATCAAAAATAACAGGTGGTGCTAATGGTAAAGAATCCACTTGCCAATGCAGAGACGTGGGTTCGATCCCTGGGTCGGGATGATCCCTGGGACAAGGAAATGGCAACCCATGCCAGTATTCTTGCCTGGAGAATCCCATGGATGGAGGAGCCTGGCAGGCTACCATCCATGGGGCCTCAAGAGAGTCAGCGACTAAATACAACAAACCATAAGTGACCTCCACGACACAGCGGATGAGGCCTGTGACTGTGAGAGTCCAGTCGGATAGGATGGGTCGGCATCATACTGGGCTCAGGGGCCAGCCCTGTCCCCAACGTGCGGGGGTCTATGCGCAAGCCACCAAAAGCGGGGTTTGTGGGCCCTGCCACGTGGTGAGGGGTGGATGAACCCTGGCTTCTGAAATTCTCTTCTTAGAAGCACAGATATAATTATGAAACATCCGCAAGTGATAACAGTGTGTGTATTCACCCTACAAACTCTAATGAATATGAAAAAGCCATCATTGCTCACAGATAATATGACTTTCCAATCAAAAATGTATAAGGAAGTCATCTAACAATATTACCATAACCAAGAGTTCTACAAGACGACAGGAGGACAGTACAAAAAACTCGATAGCTTTCCGTGGAGCAGTAATCATTAGAAGACTTTTTCAGTCCCCACTCCCAGTACAGCTCATAAATATAATATGTCAGAATAAACTAACAAGAGAAGTATAAGACCAATATAAAGAAAAATGTCAAAAAAGCATCAAATATTTCTTATGAAAGATCCTACTCCTGGATGGGAAGTCTCCATTTTTAAAGATGTCAATTATTCTCCAAATTAATCTATAAACGCAAGCTTAAAAGTTGTCGTGGAACTTAGCAAAATGATTCTAAACATCTTATAGAAAAATAAATGTGTAATTATAAATAATTTATAAAATATAAATGCATAAATATAAATATATATATATAGCTTACATACATATGAATTACATACATATATATATATATCCATTCAAAATTGGGAATATATATATATTCATCCAAAATTTGGAACAGGGTAAAACTTAGGGAGGACTTGCCCCTAAGTATCAAATATATAATAATCAAAACATAATCAGCTCAGTTCAGTTCAGTTCAGTTCACTAAGTCTTGTCTGACTCTGAGACCCCATGGACTGGAGCACACCAGGCCTCCCTGTCCATCACCAACTCCTGGAGTTTACCCAGACTCATGTCCGTTGAGTTGGTGATGTCATCCAACCATCTCATCCTCTGTCATCCCCTTCTCCTCCTGCCCCCAATCCCTCCCAGCATCAGGGTCTTTTCCAATGAGTCAACTCTTCGCATGAGGTGGCCAAAGTACTGGAGTTTCAGCTTTAGCATCAGTCCTTCCAATGAATATTCAGGACTGACTTCCTTCAGGATTGACTGGTTGGATCTCCTTGCAGTCCAAGGGACTCTCAAGAGTCTTCTCCAACACCACAGTTCAAAAGCATCAATTCTTCAGCACTCAGCTTTCTTTATAGTCCAACTCTCACATGACTACTGCTAAGTCACTTCAGTTGTGTCCGACTCTGTGCGACCCCATAGACAACAGCCCACCGGGCTCCACCGTCCCTGGGTTTCTCCAGGCAAGAACACTGGAGTGGGTTGCCATTTCCTTCTCCAATGCATGAAAGTGAAAGTGAAGTCGTTCAGTTGTGTCCGACTCTTCGTGACCCCATGGACTGTAGCCCACCAGGCTTCTCTGTCCATGGGATTCTCCAGGCAAGAGTACTGGAGTGGAGTGCAAAATAATAACAAATAATAAAACAAAACATAATAATCTATAGTAATTATTGCATTGGGGATATATGTGCATAATAGACAAATAGACTGGTAGAATATATTAGAGTCAAGAAATAGACCCATTGCAAATGGAAATTTAACATATGGTAAAGGAAGCTGAAACTCCAATACTTTGGCCACCTGATGCAAAGAGCTGACTCATTTGAAAAGACCCTGATCCTGGGAAAGATTGAGGGCAGGAGGAGGAGGGGACGACAGAGGATGAGATGGCTGGATGGTATCACCAACACAATGGACATGGGTTTGGGTGGACTCTGGGAGTTGGTGATGGACAGGGAGGCCTGGTGTGCTGCGGTTCATGGGGTCACAAAGAGTCGGACACGACTGAGTGACTGAACTGAACTGAACTGAAAGGAAGGTGAAGCAGTTTTAAAAACATGGCCACAAATCCTCTGAAGTGTCTTCCCTCTAGGGGTGGGGTCCATGTCCCTTGAATCTGATTGGACAGGTGACTTCCATCCAGTTAAGTGATGCCACGTGCCTTCCGAGGTGAGCCCCAGAAGGTCATGCACCTTCCCCCTGGTTCTGCTCCCTCGAAGTGCCCTGAGCTTCCATCAAGACAGCAAGCCAACCGAGGCTCCATACTATGAGGAAGCCCAGGCCACACAGAGGCCAAGTGTAGGTGCTCCAGGCAGCTTTTGAGGTGAGTCCAGCTTTTGAGGCAGCCCAGACCAGGTGCAGTCATGACAGGCAGCCCAGATCTGAGGTCAAAGTCAATCGTTAGCTGGCGGGTGGGTGCCTAGGTCAGGCCCCACGTGCTGATAGGGGCCCAGTAGACGATGGTCTCCTTTTCCTGCGCCTCCCTAAGGGAAACTGACACAGGGAAGACCCAAGGCAGCCCCTGCAGACATCACATCTTGTGCTTCTTGTGAGTACAGCAGCAGGGGTCCTGAAAAATGGGTCATCCCGGCGCTGCCGAGCAGTTGCCTTCAGAGGGCAGCTCCGTCCTTCATCAGTGGGCCTTCACACCTGTGATCAGGAGAGCCAGAGGCTGGATCAGAAGGGCAGTGCCTGCTCTGGACTCTGGAGACAGTGACGGCCTTGCTGGGTTGTGCCAGGGAAACAGCACAGAAACAGCTGGAGAACAACCCTAGGAAATGAGCTCAGAGCCGGCACCTCGGAAAGCTCATGGGACAATGACGGGAACGGCTTGCTGGACAGCAAAGAGACAGCCCTCACTGGTGTGCCAAGAAAGGAGTGGCACTTCCCACTGCCTTTCCGTTCTCATAAGCAGGGGCATTTTTTTTTCTCACGCAAAGTGACAAGATCTAAAAAATCAAAGAAGGGACACTGAGCCCAGAAAATACAGGTAAGGACTCACGTCTGCTTGAGGTGAAGCATAGTTGGACCTGGCCTGAGCAGATGGCAATATGTTTATCTAGAATAAAAACACTGCCTATGACACTATCTCCTATTAAAACTGTGCAGCTCAAAAGGCAGAAGTACACAGCACAATCATATAGAGAAGACTTGGAAGCAACCTAGGAAACATGGAAGAGGAGTGTCACTGAATCATAGGCGGTACACACACACAAGATGAAATTCTAGGCAGCCGTGCAACTGATGTTGTATGGGTAGGTTTATCGGCAAAGAGGTATGTTTAGAAGATGCAGCTAAATGAAAAAGAAATATTTTCAAAGATGTACATAGAATATGATCTAATTCTGGCCAAACAGTATAAAAAGCAAAAATTTATATACAGGGGTAGAAATAAGAATGGCAATTAATATTGCAAAACAGCGAGCACATCTGAGTGGTAGCAAGCATAACGCACGGTTTTATTTTCTCTTTTTTATTTTGCATTTTGTGAACATGCATCAATTTTATGTTCTGGAACAAAATAAATGTTTGATTTCATTTTTCAGATCCCAGGGAATTGAACTAAATTTGTAGTTTACCAGTCCTTTGTCATTGAACAGTCCTGCAGTGGTGCGCTGGGGTCATCCGAGCAGGTATTACTATCTCCACTTCACATCTGGGGAAGCAGGGTTCAGGCTGGTCGGCTCCTGCCTAGAACAGAGGGAACCGAGGCTGGATCTCCAGGGCTCGCTCTTCACCAGGCGGACAAAGAGGACACAGAATCTAAAGCCAGGCCCTCCAGGGGCCCCCAAGTCTCTGTCCACCCCCAGTCAAGCTGAAGACCCCAGACCGAGATGGCTCTCAGCTCCTCTCAGCTACAGTGTCACCATCTTTGTGTCTTGCTTTGTGTGTCCTGTCCCATCACATCGGAGGTGGCTGCCTGAGCTCTGGGCCTTAGCGGAGCCTCCAGAGGACACTTTTCTGGCCGTGAATGGCCTGGGCTCCTGCAGACACTGAGCTTTCCTCCCAGCCTGTTCTGGGCACGTTCCTGACCGCCCTGTCCAGGAAGGGTGACATCGCGGGGTCAGTTCTAGACATCTTCGGGGAGGGTGCAGGGAGGGGGGCTCCAGGTCCGATCAGACCAGCCTGGCTTAGAGGATCAGCAACTAGGAAGGGGCTGACCGGGATCCCAAGGAGGGGAAGAACAGTGCCCAGCCAGAAGCGCAGGAATCTCGGCCCAGAAGCCAGCAGTGTGGAGAGCCGCCCCCCAACACCCCGCCCCACCCGATGGCAGGGAACAAAGACTCCAAGCCCTGGGGCAAGAGCCCTTCACCCTGAGCCAGGACTCAGAGGAGGCAGCAAAGGCCTGGGGTTTGGGGATCAGATGAACCTGAGCTGCCAGCCAACAAGCCCGTGGCCTTGCCGGGTAGGCCAGCATTATCGTTACTCGTCCTGATGCTGAGGGGTCCTCCCCAGCCCCTGCCTCCATCTCTCCATGTCATGCCACCCTCATCCACCGACAGCAATGGGCCTGGCCAGCGGCATCACCTTCCTGGTGAAAAGTCTCCAGTGGTACCAGCCCGGACTCCCCTCCCAGCATTAAAGATGCCCAGACACCCCTCCCAGCACTAGAGATGCCTAGAACCCCCTCCCAGCACTAAAGATGCCCAAAATCCCCTCCCAGCACTAAAGATGCCCAGACTCCCCTCCCAAGATGCCCAGGCCCCCCTCCCAGCACTTAAGTTGCCCCCACCCCAGTCAGGTCTTCCCAATTCGTCCACTGCAGACCTCCCTGCACAGCCCTGGTGTTCCAGTCTCCCTGGCCACTGGCTCTGCCCAGTGTCCCTCATCCTCCACCCAGCCTCCACCCTCCTGCAGCGATCCCACTGGAAGCCTGCTCTGCCCTCACCAACCTGCTGAGATTCCTCTCCACCACCACAGGGCCCGCCCTGGACCAGACCCCTACCACTGGAACTAAACCCAGTCCTCCCAGTGCACACTCACTCTCCACCCCTTGTGCTTCCAAAGCACTTGCAGCCTCTGCCTCAGTCCCCCTATATCCACATGGTCCATCCCCACCAACTTCCGGAGGGCAAAGTCCACTTCCCATTCCTCTTCAAATCTCACCACCCCAAATCCCCATTGCCTTCTAGGGCAAGACTCGGTGTACACAGCAGGCACTCACTGAAGGCTTGTAACATTGACATAACTTCACAGCCAGCTCAAAATCCTGCTCCTAATCTAGCAAACGGAGAAGGTAATGGCACCCCACTCCAGTACTCTTGCCTGGAGAATCCCATGGACGGAGGAGCCTGGTAGGCTGCAGTCCACGGGGTCATGGAGAGTTGGACACGACTGAGCAACTTCACTTTCGCTTTTCACTTTCATGCATTGGAGAAGGAAATGGCAACCTACTCCAGTGTTCTTGCCTGGAGAATCCCAGGGACAGGGGAGCCTGGTGGGCTGCCGTCTATGGGGTCACACAGAGTCGGACACAACTGAAGCGACTTAGCAGCAGCAATCTAGCAAAATGGTAGTGTGTTTGGTACAAGGAAATCCGCAAGCTGGTGAAAAAGTCTCAGAAGATCCCAACACATCTAAATCTTTGATGCTCTAAGCTCTTTGTGAAACCTTTTTTTTTTTTTTTTTAATTTCTTTCAGTTCTTGGAAAAAACCTGAACATTTCATCCCCATGCTATGCATAGATTCTGTCCTTCTGAATGTACACAATGTTTTCCCCCATCTTGCCCAGTCACCCAGGGCACAAAATAAAATCACTTTAGGAAATTAGAATCCAGAAGACCCATCACTAAAATTTCCTGGGAGGGGCCCCCCAACCTTCTGCGAGCACAACTTGTAGGCCAGCTGTCTGAACCAAGATGCCCTGTGCTTCTAAACAGATGACCTGTCACCATAGCAACACCAACATCTGTCATTGCCTCAGAGAGAGAACATCCTTTAAGAGAAACCTACCTAGCAACACGTCAGGTTAACTTCTGTGCTTCTTACACATCCGCTCAGGAATCCAGGCCCGAGTACCACGGGGTACACAGTGCTTCCGCAAATAGTCTAGAAAGGACTGCCACAGCCAAAGTGGCCTCTTCCCTGACCTGTCCCCACCTGTCCTTGGATGCGTCAGGTGCTGGGGCCTCCCCAGGGCCGCAGCCTATTGGCCCTGCACTAGGGCACTTACACAAGCCGATTGCTATAAACCAATAGCTGCTGCTCCAGTGCTTTGCATGCACTGAACCCTTAGGACAGCCTCTGCAGCAGGTGTCAGCTCCACTCAGCGACAAGGGGTGCCTCCAGCATGAGTCCCACCCGCTGCCTGCCACCGTGCAGACGAGGGCCACGCCTGGCTCTTGATACACCATCCACACCCATTTTCCTCCAAAACCCCACTTCATAGAGGAGGAAACCATCTTGGGAAACTGAAGTCGCTGGCTCCTTCAGAAGCCGGGGAGGTAGCGAGTGGCCAGCTCTCCTCCCTGGGGCTGCCTCGGGGCGCACACCCCTCCCCAGAAGCTCAGTCACCACATGAGGAGCCCAACTGTCCCCTCTGAGCCCAGGAGTGGGTACCCGGGCACCCACCCTGCTCAACTCAGGGACGAATTTCAACCTGGAACCCTTGCCCAAGATCTTCCTCATCTAGGCTGTCAGTCCTTCCAGATCTTACAGAGGGGGTGCTCCTCTGTGTACCTGAGAGGAAGGAGGGCCACGAAAGCATGGGTGAGACTTTCACCCGCAGGAATCACCCCAGGATCTCAGTAAGGCGCAGGTGCTGTTGGGTGGGGTCGGGGTGGGGCCCAGGAGCCTGCATTTCCAACCAGCTGCCAGGTGAAGCCACTGATGCCCCAGCTTTAGAACCTGGCCCCTTTGCGTAGAAGCAAAGATATATTGTGGGAAGATGCAGTGTTCCCTGACCCCCACCCCCACCCTCCGCCCCCCAACCACCTACCCCCACCCCTCCACTCCCCACCCCGACCCCCACCGCTTCACAGGATTACTGCAGGCTGCCTGTTCAGACCACAAGTTGCTAAGGAAGCTTTAGAGAAGGGGAGGGGTCCTGACTGCCATCCCACCCCAAGGCCTTCCTGGGCTCTAAGCTCACTGTTGGGAGCAGGATGGTTTCTCCGTTTCTGATGCCCCCAAGACCTGGCCTAGGACCTTCTGGAAGGTGCAAGATGCCCAATAAACACTGACTGAATAAAGCAAAGGGGGAAGGAAGGAGGGCAGCAGGGAGGAGGGGACGGAGCAGGAGCTCTGTCCCTGGCCCAGTCTCCTGGCCCAGCCCTCCCGCCCACTGCATTTGCCACCGGCCTCCCGCCTGGAGCCACCACGGCAAGGTCAGCTCCTAGCCCAGCAAGGATCCAGCTCTCCCCATCTCCTCCCCAGAGCTGCTGCCGATCCAACCATGACCCATGGCTACTGCCACCCACCCACACAAGCTGAGCCTACCCCCACCTCTCCCAGCCCCCACAGCCTGTAGATTTCTAGGCTGCAACCTCATGCTTCGGCTGCTGCACCCACTCTGTGCTGAGTGGGACAGACAGGTAGACAGACGGGCCTGCAAGAGGCGGAGAGCACCACACTGCCAACGCCTCTGCACCCTTCCTGAGGCTGCATGCAGCAACCTGGGCCCGCCCATGGGCCCTGACAGCCTGACCTCAGCCCTCCTTGCTGCCCCCAGGGGCCTTGCCAGCCCCCCTGCAAAGACACCCCCGGGATGGTGGGCCCAGGCCAACCCACCCCAAAACACACCTTCCTCCCTGACAAGAGGGGACTTCACCAGCCAGGATTCAAGGTGAAAAGCCCTGGAAGAGCAGCACTGGAGGCGGAGGGGAGGGGGTGCGCGGGGCAGGGGGAGAGTGAAGGGGAGAGGGTGTAGGAGGAGAAAAGCCCCCTGCCCAGGAGCCCAGGAGCCCACACCCCCTGGGAGACCCACCCCTAGCCATCAGAGCAACCACGGAAGGAGTCATCTAAGGAGCTAAGAACCCGATGCTTTGCAACCTCAGCTAATGACTGTTAAATGGGCAAATATTTGTAAACAGCATCCCTACACAAGACTTCCCTTTGGTTTTGTTCAATAATTATTGTTTAGAGAAAGTCACAACCCCCACCCCCACCCCCAACACACACAGCAAATGCTACTTTTGACTGGTGTTCCTAAGGAAATTCGAGCTTCCCTGATAGCTCAGTTGGTAAAGAATCCGCCTGCAATGCAGGAGAGCTGGGTTCAATCCCTTGGTTGGGCAGATCCCCTGGAGAAGGGAATGGCTACCCACTCCAGTATTCTGGCCTGGAGAACTCTATGGACTATATGGTCTATGGGGTGGCAAAGAGTCAGACCCAAGTAAGTGACTTTCACTTTTAAGGAAATTCAAGTCATGGAGAAAAGGGAGGTCACCAGGAAAAAGAAACAACTTTTTATTCCCCAAATTGACTTAAAACCACTCAAATCTCAGACACAGCATCCTCAGAGTGGCTACCAAGACTGACTCCCCAGGGACACACAGGTGGAGCCGCCATCCTTTGGGGACAGGGTGGGAGGGTGTGCTCTGTGGACCTGATCTAGCCTCCTTTGCTTTACTTTCTCGAAATAGAGGATCAGCCGGGAGGTTCGTCCACATGTGAGTTAACTCACTCCAAGAGGGATGCGACAGCAAAGAGTGTGTGGGTACAGACGGACCATGCAGGGACCATGGAAGAGCCATCAGCCGCCCCGCCCATCAGAGGTGGGGTGGTGCTTCTGCTTCTGCACCTCAGGATGCTCTTTCCAGAAAAGTCCACAAAGCAAACGTCATCACTATTGCCTCCCTCCCACCCAACGCCCTAAATGATGGGTGTCTGCTGTCCCTATGGCTCTGGGAAGACCCCCGAGTCTGGGGTGGCCAAGGCAGAACTGACCTGAGGCCCAGGGGCCTCCAGGGCCTGGGAATCTCAGGTCAGGCCCAGAGGCCAAGGCCTACCACCAGCTGTCTGCATTCAGCGCTGGCTTAGAGAGTAGCCAGGAGCCCATGTTGACAGGCACAAAAAGTCACCAGCAGCAGCTCGAGTGTGGCCGGGCGGCCGGGCTTTCTCACCGCCAGACAATGCCCGCTGGACATCGTGCGCCTACTAAGAAGCACAGCATTTCATTAAATAAACCAAGTACAGATTTGGTGGCTCAAGCTTCTGTAGAGATGCAAGGCTTTTCTCAGTGGAAAGAGTGCTGGCAGCTTAAACCTAATCTGTCACGCAGGCCACAAAGTAGCCATAAACCCTGAAAGCAATGAGAAGGGGTTTTTAGGGGAGTGACAGCCAAGATCACTGAGTGTTATTCTTCTTCACTCTACTTTGTCTCCTCCTTTGTTTTTCCACCTTTCTTTTTTTTTTTTTACCCCACTTTTCATTTTTGTTATGTTCATATATTTTTATTCCCTTGTAAGCCACCCCAAACCCTTTCTTGAACAGGGAAGGATTTGGTAAAAAAATATCTGAAATGAAATGGGATGACACGGGATGAGGTGAGATGAATGATGGGCCGTCAGACTGTCAGACTGTCCCTGGACCGAGCAGGAGAATCAGGGCCCGCCTGTGACCTACCTGCCCGAATCCTCCAGGGTGTGTTCCCGGCAGGGCCAGGAGAGAAAGGGCTCCTGCAGAAGCAGCCGTGCTATGGACTTTCAGGGGTTTCCAGCTTCTGTGACTCCTGGCTCCAAGAAAAGAGTTTCTACTGTTGAAGGACCAGCAGTGCCAGAATTTCCTGGGCGGTCAAAAACACACTGACAAAACTGAAATCTGGGTTTCTGGCCCCACTGAGCCCTACTATCTGGGTGGATGGGATGGAGGACTGGTACACTGACCAGGTAAGTCCTGGCTCAGGGCACAAGCACCACTGCCCAGGAAACATCAAGCCCCCCGATCAGACTCCACAGGGCGTGTCCAGGGCCCTCCCATCCTCTGCCCGTGGCTCCCTGGCACCCACGTGCAAGCTCCCACAGCATCCGTGCTGGGGCCCTCCTTCCCTCTCTGACACCCACTCTCCCTCGAAGCCACAACCAGACAGTGCCTCCCTGCTGCCCTGGACCTGAAGCCCCCCCGCCGATGGCCCCCACCCCAGCTCCAGTCGGGGCCTGGATGGCTCCTGGGCGGGTCTCCCCCAAGCCTGCCAGAGCCTCCCACTGCTCCACGTTGGCCTTCACTGAGCCTCAGCTGGGGCACCCAGCAAGGAAATATTGACACAGCAAACACAGGGATCATTACGACTTCCCTCCAGGGACACACTCGCCTCGAACACACACCTCGTGACAAAGCACACCCTGCCAGACCCCTCACTCTGTGACAGTCTGAACACTGTGCGCCTTCCCACATCTCCGAGCCTGGCCCCTCCACCAGCTCCCCCTCCTTTAACCCTGATCAAACAGACTTAAGTTTTAGCCTCAGCTTCAAATGCAACTTCCTCTAGGAGGAGGATTTTTCCTCCTCTATGATTTTGCTCTTACTCATTCAACAAACATTTCCTTCGTATGCACCTTGGCTCAGGCACTTCACTGGGCTGAGAACAGGCAAAGAGATGATCTCTGTCTGGACCCTCGAGGGGCAAGTAAATACCACGGTGATTCAAGGTGTCAGACCCTCCCAGTGCCTCAGCTAGAGCCCTTTTCCGGTCCTCTTGTTTCACTCCTACATCTTTGTAATGTATCAAGGGCGCACACCCACACACGCGTGCACGTGCCCTCCAAAAGCGAGTGAGGGCTGAGTCTTGCTCATCAGCTTGGAGACTTACAAATAAAAGTTCATCCGGAAAGTTTATTTGAAAGAAACCAGGCCCGGGTCAGGGGAATATAAGTAAGGCTAAAATTGAAATAAATAAGCAGGGTGACAATATACAGCCTTGACGTACTCCTTGTCCTATTTGGAACCAGTCTGTTGTTCCATGTCCAGTTCTAACTGTTGCTTCCTGAGCATACAGGTTTCTCAAGAGGCAAGTCAAGTGGTCTGGTATTCCCATCTCTTTCAGAATTTTCCACAGTTTATTGTGATCCACACAGTCAAAGGCTTTGGCATAGTCAATAAAGCAGAAATAGATGTTTTGCTGGAACTCTCTTGCTTTTTCCATGATCCAGCGGATGTTGCCAATTTGATCTCTGGTTCCTCTGCCTTTTCTAAAACCAGCTTGAACATCTGAAAGTTCATGGTTCACATATTGCTGAAGCCTGGCTTGGAGAATTTTGAGCATCACTTTACTAGCATGTAAGATGAGTGCAATTGGGCGGTAGTTTGAGCATTCTTTGGCATTGCCTTTCTTTGGGATTAGAATGAAAACTGACCTTTTCCAGTCCTGTGGCCACTGATGAGATTTCCAAATTTGCTGGCATATTGAGTGCAGCACTTTCACAGAATCATCTTCCAGGATTTGAAATAGCTCAACTGGAATTCCATCACCTCTACTAGCTTTGTTCGTAGTGATGCTTTCTAAGGCCCACTTGACTTCACATTCCAGGATGTCTGGCTCTAGATGAGTGATCACACCATCATGATTATCTGGGTCGTGAAGATCTTTTTTGTACAGTTCTTCTGTGTATTCTTGTCACCTCTTCTTAATATCTTCTGCTTCTGTTAGGTCCATACCATTGTTGTCCTTTATTGAGCTCATCTTTGCATGAAAAGTTCCCTTGGTATCTCTAATTTTCTTGAAGAGATCTCCAGTCTTTGAAGCACAAGCTGGAATCAAGATTGCCAGGAGAAATAGCAATAACCTCAGATATGCAAATGACACCACCCTATGGCAGAAAGTGAAGAAGAACTAAACAGCCTCTTGGTGAAAGTGAAAGAAGAGAGTGAAAAAGTTGGCTTAAGGCTAAACATTCAGAAAACTAAGATCATGGCATCCAGTCCCATCACTTCATGGCAAATAGATGGGGAAAACAGTGGAAACAGTGGCTGACTTTATTTTTCTGGGCTCCAAAATCACTGCAGATGGTGATTGCAGCCATGAAATTAAAAGACGCTTGCTCCTTGGAAGGAAAGTTATGACCAATCTAGACAGCATATTAAAAAGTAGAGACATTACTTTGTCAACAAAGGTCTATCTAGTCAAGGCTATGGTTTTTCCAGTAGTCATATATGGATGTGAGAGTTGGACTATAAAGAAAGCTGAGCACCGAAGAATTGATGCTTTTGAACTGTGATGTTGGAGAAGACTCTTGACAGTCCCTTGGACTAAAAGGAGATCCAACCAGTCCATCCTAAAGGAGATCAGTCCTGGGTGTTCATTGGAGGGACTGATGTTGAAGCTGAAAAACTCCAATACTTTGGCCACCTGATGCAGAGAGCTGACTCACTGGAAAAGACCCTGATGCTGGGAAAGATTGAGGGCAGGAGGAGAAGGGGACGACAGAGGATGAGACAGTTGGATGGCATCACCGACACAATGGACATGGGTTTGGGTGGACTCTGGGAGTTGGTGATGGACAGGGAGGCCTGGCATGCTGGGATTCATGGTGTCACAAAGAGTTGGACACAACTGAGCGACTGAACTGAACTGAAAAGTGAAAACTAGCAACCTATTAAAACCACAATGAGATACCACTCTCCACCTATTGGAACACACGGAATCCAAACAGAGCCACCGGGATTCTCATACACTGCTGGCGGGAACACGAGGGTACAGCCACTTCGGAAGACAGATTGGCATGCTCCTACCATCTGTGATCCAGCAATCATGCTCCTTGGTATTGACCCAAAGGAACTGAAGGTTTGCACCCACACAAAGTCCTACACGTGGATATCTAGAGTAGCTTTACTCATAACTACCAAATCCATCTTGAAGGACAACCTAGACATCCTTCAGCAGGTGAATGGATAACTCAACTGCGGGATATCCACACAATGGAATATTATTCTGCACTTAAAAAAAGAATGAGCTATCATATCAAGCCATGAAAATATATGGAAGGGCCCTAACTACATGGTCTAAGTGAAAGAAGCCCATCTGGAAAGGCTACTTATTGCACGATTCCAACCATGCGACATTCTGAAAAGGGAAAGCTATACAGTGGAAAGATCAGTGGTTGCCAGAGGCTAAGAAGGAGAGAGGGGACGGGCAGGATGAATGGGTAAAACACAGAGGACTTTGAAGGCAGTAACAATAATCTGTATGACATTAAATGATGGACGTCCCATTAGACCTTTGTTCAAACCCAGAGACGTACAACTCCAGGAATGACCCCTAATTATACTATGAACTTTGGGTGATGATGCGTCAATGTAGGTTCATCAGTTGTAAGAAATGCCCCACTCTGGTGGGGGATGCTGATAATGGGGGAGGCTACACGTATGTGGGGGCAGAGGGAAATCTCTATCTTGCTCTTGATTTTGCTGTGAGCCTGAAACTGCTCTTGGGCTTCCCTGATGGCTCAGATGGCTAAAAATCCGTCTGCAAGTGGGAGACCTGGGTTCAATCCCTGGGTTGGGAAGATCCCCTGGAGAAGGGAATGGCTACCCACTCCAGTATTCTGGCCTGGAGAACTCCATGGACAGAGGAGCCTGGAAGGTTATAGTCCATGGAGTCATAAAGAGTCGGACACAGCTGAGCAAACTTCACTCTACTTAAAGCTGCACTTAAGAAATTATCTTAAGAGAGACTCCCCTAGTGGTCCAGTGGTTAAGATTCTGTGCTTTCACTGCCAGGGATGTGGGTTTGATCTCTGGTTGGGGAATGAAGATCCTAATGGCCATGCAATGAGGCCGCCCCGCCAAATTTTTAATTATTTAAAAAAAACTACCTCAATATGTTTTTTTAAGAGAATATCCATAATAAGAGCAGCCACTCCTTGCTACTATTCTTACTAGTGACAAAATCAAGGTCACCGGCTATGATGGTCAGAGCTGAGAGCACCTGGTGCCCCTCCACACACACCCACCCCCCACCCCTTTGATCACCACGCCCTGCCGCACCAGCAGTTGCGACAGCAGGGTTGGAGCTGCCCCCACCCGCATCCTGGCCTGGCTGAGCTCCCCGTATGTAGCACGGAGCCCAGGGGCCCGCCAGCCCAGCCGCCTGAGACCATGGGACCATCAGGAGACAGGAGTCCCTCTGGGCTTGGCAGGCACAGCTCAGGGAGCATTGGCTGGCAGCCTCTGAGGCCAGTCACGTCCTGAGCTGAATGAGGAACAAGACAGCACAGGCCTAGAGCCCAAGTGCCTGGGAGCAAACGCCCGCTTCTGCTTCATACCAGCTCTGTGACTTTGGGCATGTTACTTTGCTTCTCTGTGCCTCAGTTTTCCCATCAGTGATATGGGGAGAATGATGACCATAGTCTCCATGTTACAAAATGTCTATGCCATCTATGTGAGGTGATACTACAAAGCCCTCTCAGAGCCACTGTCCAGCAGGGCACCCAACCCTTTCTGTCTCCTGGTTTATTCAGTCCTCACCCCCACCTCCAAGGAAGTCTTATCATTCCTGTGCTCAGACCTCTTTCCCAAAACCACCAGACCAAGGCTCCCTGCCTCTGAAGCTCTGCCTCTGGCATCAGGAAGTCCCCAGGGAGGGTGTGTCCCAAACTCCAGGGGGCAGCAGGGCCCACGTGCCTGGCACATCCGTCGCTCAGGTGGACCTGGCCTGGGCACGTCAAGTCCCAGCTGCGATGGGGGGAGGGGAAGCCGCACAGAAAATCCCCAGGTAATGTAAATGGAAACTCTAACCACCCACCCTGCACCTGGCGTTTTTGCATTTCCCAAGACTGCTGAAGAGATGATGTGAAAGCTTCGAGCCTTGGAGAAAAAAGGCCACGTCCACAGGCATCGGGGGAAGTAGGCCTAGAGCCCAGGCCGCTTTTCATCCCAGCCTGGAAACTCCGTGATGGAGCTTATTTAAAGTCCACCCCTCAAGGCGACCTGGAAAATGCCTGGTCTGAGCCAGACCCCTTCCCAGGGGCCTTGGAGCCACAGCCCATGTGCTGGTGGAGACACTCTCTGGTCCAGAGAGGACAATGCTTTATCCTCCACGGACTCCTGGAGAGTCAAGGGAAGCCCAAGGCCATTTCCCCAAGTTGCAGGCAAGTTCCCCACTGCACCCTCAGATCACATTGCTGGGAACACCAAGAATCTGGTTCCTAGTGATGCCAAATATGCGGGTTGCATACCCCAAAGACACGGGCAGCACAAGGAAAGCGTGCCCACGGCACTTACATAACCCACGCAAGGTCACATGGAACTGGAGGAACCAGGACTCAGCGCTAGGTCTGTGTGCAAGGCTCCTTCACTATCCCAGGGCCAATCCGAGCAGGAACCATAGCCCCCACGGTTTAGGGAAACCAGCGCCAGCCTCGGTGATCTGGGGGAACCCCGGACACCAGAAGGTAGTGTCCCTGGCTGTGGACCGCAGTGAATTGCAATGCAACCCTGTGCAAATGACCAGAGCCCAATTCCCGGATCAGCAGGGCTGGGCCCAGCTGCATCAGACAGACAGACAGGCACGTGCTGAGTGATCAGGGTGTGGAGAAGCTCCAGAGACCTCTGCAGCTGTGTAGTAGGAGGGGGCACACCCCCAGCCAGCTGGCACCCGCCTGTCAGCGCCGATGCCCACCCATAGACAGGGAAGTACCGGCTAGCCCGCAGCCAGGGCCCAGCCCCAGACACAGCTGCCAGGAGAAGGTGGCCAGGAGGCCTTCCAGGCCCTGCAGAAGCATTGACGAACTGAGAAGCGGGCGGAGCGCACCCTCCGGAGACCCTAACCACTGCCCAGCTGGTCTGCACCGCACATGTCCTGTGTGCGTCCCTGCAGGGGAGCATGCCCAGGAGGGGCTCAGGATAGCACCCACCCCACCCCCATTCTGGTAGGCTAGCTGCAGGGCTAGTCCAGTGGATCTGAGCCCCTTGCCTGCACCCCCACGTCCTGAGGACAGGTGCAGCAATACTTGTCTGACTCGTTTACTTACCTCTTCCCCAAACACATCCCTCCCCATCAGATGTTCAGATGCAGGAGGCCGCTCAGATCTGAGCTACAAAGCCTGCTGTCTACTGAAACTCTTCCTGAGAGGGGCATCTATGACTGACCACGACATCGACAGCTATTCCTCAGGAACCAAGAGTTACAGGGCAAAAAGGCAAATCAAGGCCAGATGCTGACTGAGGGCTCCACGGCGGGAAGTAAGCTCCAAACCCGCACAGAGCCAAGTGCGGACTCACGGGCCACCTGGCCACCTTCTCCGGTCCACCACTCTGAACTGTGCACCTCCTGGCCCCCACAGGAGTGCCATCCTCTGGCCTAGCACACTGTCCCTGCACACAGAGCCCCTGGTCACCTTGTGGATACAGAGGGCACAGCGCCCAAATGAGGTGACCCCAGCTGGGTGAGCAGCCCCAGGCTTTCGCTGTGACATTGCCACCAGCACCATCAGGCCAGCGCCGGGGAGCTGAACCCACAGCGGAACGGGCCAGGCGACGCAAAAGCAAGAACAAAACCCAAAACTGGGTGGGTTATTTTTTTATCATCCTGTAGACTTGTAGCAAAGATCCGGGCAGCTCCAGAAACATCCAGACACGAGGCAGGTTTCTCTCGCCCTCTGCCCATCCCCTCATCCTCCCTTGCCCCCTCCCTCAGGAACCCCAGAAAGTGGATCAGGTCAGAGCAAAGCATTCCTTGTTCTGCCATCTCCAAGGGGAAAACTAATTAGTCACCAAATATTCAGAGTGGGTAATTGCTACCTGAATTAATAAGGGCAAACAGCCGGCAAGAAAACAGTGGTTTCCTATTCCAGAGTTCCAGGCTCTGCTAGGGGAAGGACCGGCTCAGGGGAGACTGGGAACCTGCTGGCCACCCCTGCTTCTGGACGGTTCACACACTCCTGGGGCCCAGTCACCATTTGTGTCTGCTTAAACACACACACAGACACTGCACGTGCATCACACACGTGCATGCTCATGACATACCTGAAAACACACGCACATGCATGTGCCTGCGATGCACACAGACACACACACACATACACAGGCACACACAGGCACACATCTGTGTAGGCACGCATCACACACATCCAAAGGTTTGAGGAGGATGGATTGCACAGGACCCTGGGGCCCTGGGTTGTCTCAGCTCTGTCCAGGGCTGACACAGAGACCACACTGCGGGGGCTGCCGGCAGGATGAAGAAGGGGAGGAAGACGGAAGTTGAGATGACCCCGTAGAGAACACAGGCTCCAGGGAAGCTGGAAGGGCAGTCCCCGGGCACAGACTCCAGGGTCACACCACAGCGGCCCTGGGGAGTCTGCTGAGCTCTGTCTCTGCCTTGCTGTGTGACCTCATATGGGTCACTTCCCCTCTCTGGGCGTGAGTTTCTGCCTGTGCAGAAACTGAGGGAGCAGCTCTGAGCCGCTGCCCTCCAGGAAGGCTTCAGTTGCCGTCTGGGGTCCTCAGTTGTGCCTGCCCTTCAGTCCCTCCCTCTCCCCCTGATCAAGGACTGAGCACAGGACTTCCCCTGAGCTCAGCAGGCAAGTCACTTCCTCTGGGGTGGCCACAGCTCTCAAGATCACGGGCAGCTGGGGCCAGAGCCACCCGGCCCCCCACACTGCTGTCAGAGCCACACGGGACCCTGGGCTGTGTCTGGAAGGGCTGCCCGGGCCGCCTGCCCATTCACGAGAAGCCGCTGTGGAAGTTTAGCACTACCCGATGCAGACCGTCCTTCCTTCGCTTCTTCATTGAAAGGCACGTTGCTAACAGCCCCTGGCGCTTGTACATGGAGAACTGTCTTTCTAACAGCCAAACCCTATCTCAGCTGAATGGCTGTATCACAAAAGACCTAGCTGAACCCCCGCTGAGGTTATCTCACTTCAGGTATTTCCAATCTTGGGCTTTAACAAACATTGCTTATACGCACTCCTGGCAAATAAATAAGAAGTCCTGTGTGTGTAGATACCTACATGTATCTTTCAAGATTCCTATGTGCTAGGAACCAAGTCTGGAAGGCCACCCGCCAAGTTCACTGTGTGGACTTCCAAGGGACAGGATTAGGGAAGAAAACTCAGTCTTGTAAGCAAACGTCACTTTTTAAGTTTTAAGAAAGAAATCCCACGGATGGAGGAGCCTGGTGGGCTGCAGTCCATGGGGTTGCTAAGAGTCGGACACGACTGAGCGACTTCACTTTCACTTTTCACTTCCATGCATTGGAAAAGGAAATGGCAACCCACTCCAGTGTTCTTGCCTAGAAAACCCCAGGGACGGGGGAGCCTGGTGGGCTGCCGTCTATGGGGTCGCACAGAGTCGGACACGACTGAAGCGACTTAGCAGCAGCAGCAGCAGCAGCAAGAAAGAAATGGGTAAAGGGGGGAAATTAAATGCAGGCGCTCTTGAGCCTCTGCAGTGGGCACAGAGCTGGCAGGAGAAAAGTCTCCGGGACACAGAGGGACGGGAGGAAGGCGGCTCATCCAGGAGAGAGAGGCCAGGAGCCACTGCCTTGCTCTGCGAGGCCAACTCTCCCCAGGGTGGAGAGGACCAGGTTCAAATCTCGGCTCGCAGCACTGACCAGGAGCAGGACTTCTGTCTCCTGGGTGCGGGAAATACAGGCATTCTCAGGGGCCAGGCTGCCCTGAGATCAAGTGAGATAAACCCAGACAGCAGGGGGTCGCCATCAGGGTCCTGTCCTGTGACCACAGCTTCCTTCCTCCTGTGAGCTTCAGAGAAACACCACACTGAAGGCTGCTCCCCAGCTCCCCAGCCTCCCACAGGGCCGACCCAGCAAGGAGGTGGGTGGCAGGTCCTACACCCCGACTCCTGCCTCCCAGAGAGGGAACTCCGGACAGCCATTAGCACAAATGAGAAGCTGACTTGAGCACATCTAGAAACCCCAAGATGATTAATTATTGTGACAAACCACCCCTCTACAATCACTAATACAGCAATAGACCTACTGGCTGATGTTTTTTGTTTTGGGTTTTTTTTGTTTAATCTTTCTTGAATTTGTCACAGTACTGCTTCTGTTTTATGGATTTGGGGGTTTTGGGCCTCGAGACACGTGAGATCCTAGCTTCCAAAGTCCCAACCCCAAAGGAAGTCCACCAGGGAAGTCCCTGACCAGTGTTTTTTAAGACACTTTTTTCAGGAAAACTCAGTGAGTCCAAGAACCTAGAAAGAGCAGCCCCAGAGTTGAGCAGGAAGGTTTTAGAAAACCTCAATGGTTCCCAGGTGGCAAAGATCCTCTGGAGAATGGAATGGCAACCCACTCCAGTATTCTTGCCTAAAAACCTCCATGGACAGAGGAGCCTGGCAGACTGTAGTCCATGGGGTCACGAAGAGTCGGACACGACTGAGCACAGACACACACACAAAGCGGTGCAGACAAAATTAAATGACTCACCCACCCCTTCACACTGATAGGCCGTCCCCCCCTCCCCAGACCGGGGGTCAGGGCTCCTGCAAATTCTCATTCCAAGGGAGATGCAGCCAGGAGGGAGCGCCCAGAGCAGCAGGCCTCACCTGTCTGTGCCCCCGTGGTCGCCAGATGCCCACCCTCCAGGGATCCACAGCACCCAACCAGGCCACCAGGAGGAAGGCTGGCTCACTCACGTCTGTGTGCCCTTGGGAATGAGCGATGTAAGCCAAAAGACCCAGGTCCCTCACCTGGAAGGAAGCATCGCCCTCCTCGGGAGGCCCTGAGGAGATAAAACCGGGAGCTGAGAGCTGGAGAGGGGCTAACCCCGAATCTGCTCGGCTCTCAGACGGTGGGTGTACATCTCTGAAATCTCATGCAAACGATGACAGCCTGGACTTGTGTGGCTCCGGGCCTCCGGGGCCTCCCCCACCCACCAGAACCCCCAGGGCTGGGAAGGAAGCTGTCCAGAGTCACTCAGCCACAAAGGAGCTGCAAGGACATTCCTGCACCCTTGACAGGCTCCCCTCCCCTCCTCCCTCACCTGCCCTCCATCCCCACCCCCGCCCCTCAAGTGTGCATCTCTCCCAGCCACCCAGGGAAACAGCCCCTGGCTGTCTCCCAGGAGGCACTTTGAACATCTCAAGTGCCCTCTCCAAAAAACATCAAAGACATGGCACTTCCCGTTGATTCTTAGACCCAGTGACCTGTGCGGGGCTGGCCACACAGTGCCTGTCAGACACGACCTGGGAGCCCGGCTTTGATCAGTGTGTCGCTAGCCTCCCCCCACCCCCCAGATGCCCTGTGCCCCAAATTTATTCCAGGGTCAGGTGGAGGGAGCTGGATTATGCCTATAATTTGCAACTGTATCCCCCTTAATAAAGAGCCACACCTCTAAAAGCCCCTCCCCCATTTTATTACAGGTTAATGGCTTGAATATCTTTAATTTTAGAAATGACTGCAAACCGTTGAGTATCAGGCTGGCTCCAGGTCTCTCTCCTAGTTCACGATCTCTCCATGCACAGGGACAGCAATATTTTTAGGCCTTATTCAAGTTAACCACCCTGGCTGCAAATGAAATATTAATTAAAGGTTATGCTTGCAGTCTTTGGAAAATGATTACTCAAGATAGCAATTATATTTCCCCGCCTTTCTGTGTAATAAAGCTGCACCTCTCTGTGCAGCGTGGATTAATAATTCTGAGCCCTGTTGTTACAGAGGCAGCATCAAAGCGGAAGACAGGGCATGCCCAAGAGGGGAAAACTCTACCACACTTTTAGACCCACAGAGAAAGTGGGTGACTTCAAAAGGGCAGGACTCTCTCTTTAGGGCTGGGGTCGTTTCTCAAGGTCATTAACAACTCTCGCTGACGGAAAGAGCGGCCCGGTTACAAAGCATACAGAAACGCACATCAGAACAGGATACGGCGATAGCTCTCCACCCGGCTTGCTCAGCCTGCCCGACAGCCTGGCGTGTACCTGGAGCCCGTCGGGCAACTTCCCATGATCCTTCCAAGGGACTCAAACACTCAGGACAGTCAGTGACTCAAGAGCCAACAGATGAGTAACTCCTCAGGCAATGTCCACGGGAGAAGAGAAAAGACAAGTCTATATGCTTTGGCCGTGAGTATATTGGATGAAATGGTTGGATGGCATCACCGACGCAATGGACATGAGTTTGAGCAACCCACGGGATACAGCAAAAGACATGGAAGCCTGGCATGCTGCTGTCCATGGGGTCGAAAAGAGTCGGCCGCGACTAAACAACTAAACAGCAACAATGCAGGAAATGCGGGAGACTCAGGTTCGATCCCTGGGTCAGGAAATGGCAACCCACCCCAGTAGTCTTGCCTGGGAAACTCCATGGACAGAGGAGTCTGGTGGGCTACAGTCCATGGGGTGGCAGTCAGACATGACTGAGTAACTGAACACACACCCACAGAAATCAACTATACTCCAAAATAAAATAATTACATTTGAAAAAAAGAAAAACATCTATTTATGGCATGTAGCTTCCAGGAACCAGGAAAACTCTGAGAGAAATCCCCACCTTCGTCTGAAAGATAAAGCACTGAAACTCAGAAAGACCGCTCAGCACAACAAACAGCAGAACTGGGGTGCAAACCTATGAACCCACAACTCCATGAGGGCAGCCTGAATCCCCACAGTCAACTCTGCATGGTGTCCAGCACATAGTAGATGCTCAAGAAATTTTACTTATTTATTTAATGAATCAATGATTGAACTCCTGAATCAACTGTCCACACTCAGCAGGCAAAGTCCAGCAACTTTGCAACAAAGTAGACTTTAAAAAAAGACAGTTGTGACTTAAAATCAGTCTCAGGATCCAGGGAATTGAGAAGGTCAGGGTACAAATGTCCTGATATCCTGATAAGAAATCGCCCCACCCCACCCCTCTAGCATGGCCCATGTCTTCCCCTAGAGGCATCATCAAATATTTTTCATAAGATGGAATATCACAGTGCCGGAAATTAGTGGTGTGTGGTATGAAACAATTACGGTTTTCTTTGCCCTGTGACAATGTGAAAATCAGGAATTCTTCTTGAAACACTGTTGGAGAAACCTTCGGTGATGATGTCAGACGACGCTCTGATCCTGACGGGCAGTTCCCAGCACCCTATGCCCTTGAGTTTCCTCTGGGGCAAATGAGAACAACCTTAAGCCTCTTTTCAAGGACAAGGCTTGCAGATTGCAACACAGATATTGGTAGCTGTGACGCTAGTGTCTCCTGATCCAGAGGCCTGGAGCCAGGGGCCCAAACAGCCAAGGAGAATTTCCTGACCCCCGCAGAGCTGCCCCAGGGGCACTGAGGTGAGGGTGAGGCTTTGGCCCTTGAGCAGGGAAGAGGAGAGTTTCCCCAGAGCTGTGCCCCAGGCAGACTCGGGGGGGTGGACGGGGGGGAGAGACCCCAGGTCCCAGGATTCTTCTGGAAACTGCAGTGTCTTTGTGTACCGAAGAGTTGAGACGGCCCTTCTGGATCTGAAAGCCCCAGGTGGCAGGAGAGGCCCCGGAAGACTGGGGAAGCACTCAAGGGACTCACTGGCTCTCCAAGCAGAAGGAGGGTGCTGGGGTGCCTTAAAGCAGGCAGGCACAGAGCCCAGAAGCACAGGCACCTGCCAGTGGCCAGGCTGGTGAGACACGGCCTGCGGGAGGAACACACAATTCCTGAGTGTGCTGGACGCGTGCACGCATGTTCAGTCACTCCAGTTTTGTCAGACTCTGTGTGACCCTGTGGACTGCTATATTCCACCAGGCTCCTCAGGCCTTGGGATTCTCCAGGCCAGAATACTGGAGTGGGTTGCCATGCCCTTCTCCAGGGAAACTTCCCTCTTCAGGGATTGAACCCACATCTCCTGCATTGCAGGTGGATTCTTTATCCACTGAGCCACCTAGGAAGCCCCACGATACAATGTCCAGAAATGTAGATCCTGCCCTTGAGGACAGGCAGACAGATGAACAAACAAGGTAAATGCCTCCTGCATGCAGCCAGATGCAGAAACCAGGACCCAGAGCCTCGCTGGCGAATGTGGATAAAGCCCAGGTGCCTAGACTGCTCCTCTGCAGACACTAAGGGCTGAGATGAAGCACCCTGAAGTCCCGAGATGCCTCCTAACACCACAGCCTAGGAACGCCCTTAGCAGAGGGGCCTCTTTGATGAGGACACCCTGGCAGGAAGCATGGGTAACACCAAGGCCAGGGCACTGGGAGAAGAAGGGGCAAAAGGGAGGGCCTACTACCTCCACAAAAACAACCCAGAGCCACCCACTGCTTCGGACACCAAATGGATCCACTGATACTCCCCCTCCTAGGGCACAAGAGACCTCAGAGGGGTCAGAGCCATCAGCTTTCTCCCACCCTTAACCTCTAAAAGTCCTTCCACATTCAGCTAAGCTTGGCCAGAGAAGGCACCGTGGCAGGAGACCAGGGTCAGGAGACAGAAGAGGGATGGCCGGTGGTCAGAGTACTCAGGGTCTTAGGCCCCCGGGGCAGAGCAACTCAGGACCTCAGTTAACAGTTCAGTCATTCAGTCATGTCCAACTCTTTGCGACCCCATGGACTACAGCACGCCAGCCTTCCCTGTCCATCACCAACTCCTGGAGCTTGCTCAAACTCATGTCCATCGAGTCAGTGATGCCATCCAACCATCTCATCCTCTGTCTTCCCCTTCTCCTCCTGCCCTCAATCTTTCCCAGCATCAGGGTCTTTTCAAATGAGTCAGCTCTCTGCATCAGGTGGCCAAAGTATTGGAGTTTCAGCTTCAACATCAGTCCCTCCAATGAACATCCAGGACTGACCTCCTTTAGGATGGACTGGTTGGATCTCCTTGCAGTCCAAGGGACTGTCAAGAGTCTTCTCCAACACCACAGTTCAAAAGCATCAATTCTTTGGCGCTCAGCTTTCTTCACAGCTCAACTCTCACATCCATACATGACCACTGGAAAAACCATAGCTTTGACTAGGCAGACTTTTGTGGACAAAGTAATGTCTCTACTTTTTAATATGCTGTCTAGGTTGCTCCTTTCTTCCAAGGAGCAAGCGTCTTTTAATTTCATGGCTGCAGTCACCATCTGCCGTGTTTTTGGAGCCTGGGACCTCACATGCAGCTTAACAAAGGCCTCACTCCCAGGGTCCCTGGGAAAGTCCCCAGGACTCTCACCAGCCTCCTGACCTGCCTCAGGGCTACCTCTGGGGGTGGGGGGAAGGCAAGGGTGCTCAGGACAGACCCAGGAGCAGCTGGAAGGGAGTACCACCTGACCCCGAGGGGGCTGGGCAAGGTGGGCTTTGGCCTGGAGCTGTGTAACACTCCACACCAGAGGGACTCAAGAGAGTAGCATCCAGGGAAGAGGAAGCGGGAATGTCCCAAGAGCCCCCTTTCCTCCTCCAGAAAACCGAGGCCTTTTTCCAGGACTGTTGAAGTTGCGGAAGCAGCTGTCCATACCCCTGAGGTGCAGGGATGACACACTGCCCCTACCAGATTCCACCGATGACCACAGTGCCTGTCCCGAGGGAACTCAGGCAGGAAGCCAGAGAAACTAGGGCCACGGCCGCCCAGGGCTCAGAAGCCAGTGCCAATGATGGCATCTGCAGGAAAGAGCCTTTCATTAGCCAGTTCTGGCTTCTCCATCTGAAACCTCACTCATCACGGGGATGGGATACGCCAAGGCCACGGGTACGCAGGGGACACGCCGAGGTGTGGGCACCTTGCCACCCAGGTCCCAAGAGGCCAGAAGCAGCTCAGTTCCCAGATGGGAAGTGGGACGTGGTCCTGCCAGGAGGGGCACCCTGAGTGCAGCCCCGCCGGGCCATGGTCATGTGGAAGATCAGGCTGCTGGAGAGAGGGATCTCTGCTCAAGGCAGGCTCCAGGGAGGAGAGGGCTGAGCACAGCTCCTGTTCATTCCCTAACACTTACCTGGTATCTCACTATGTGCGGTCATAAGACACACACAGTTATGTCTCCCAGAGCTCCTGGCGGAGGGGAGAGGCGCGATTGCACGCCCTGACGCAGGGTGATGGCCAGTCCAAATCAGCGGCAGGGACACAGCGCCGGGGCTGGCACCCTGGGCACAGTGGGGGTGTGGCGTCGGGGTGCAGAGGAGGGAAGAAACGGGAAGGTGCGTGGTCCGCGGGGACCCCTGGGCTCGGCTACACAGGTGCCTCCCTACAGCCTGGATTGAGGAAACTGGGTCAGAGCTCCAGACTGGAGTCGTTTTTTTGCTGAATTCCCCTTCCAGACATCAGAGGCAAAAAGGAACACGCAGTGGACGCCACCTAAACCAGCTCTTCCTGCTCTGTGGGATAAATGGGTCTTCTGGCCTCTGCTCACCCCCCACCACTCCCGCCCCCGCAGGTTCCCCTTGGGGCAGAGCACGTGTCACCCCAGAGAGGCGAGCTGGGGGGGCGGGGCTCCAGGTAGTCCACGCCCACCGCCATGGCCTCGCCCACCGTCTACGCCTCCAGCCAGAGGGCTCCTCCCTGCCTGCCTTATGTAGGACAGCTTGCCACTCAGCCCGTAGGACCTGCAGCTCCCCCCTCTCTGTTCCTGCCTGCTGGCATCGCCCCACCTGTCAGAATCACCTATAAATCCTCTTCATTGCTTTTTCCGATGAATGCTTTCTTTACTCCTGAGCCCTGGTATAACTTTCTCTCCTTTAACCTCCCCCCACCCCCATCTCCATCCCACCTTTGCAATTTGTGCAAACATCTAACCTAGTAGATCAGACTCCTGCGGTCTGCCCACCGTGGGCCCTGAGGGTCCTCGGGCACGATTTACAGTCTGGAATGAGAGGATGGTTTCCCTTACCCTCTGTAGTTCCTGTTTCATACCACACCTTCCCCTGCAGACTCAGGAACCAGGGCTAGAACACACACTCCCACTTACCCCCACCTCACCCCCACCCCCGCCTCTGGGATGAAGATCCCTTCCACCCTGATGTGAGTTTTCCACCATCTGTAGGGCCCATGGGGTGCTCTTCAGAACAGCCATGTTTCCCTCCCAGCTGCAATCTTAAAGGACAACTCAGCTCACCTGTCCTGCACCTTTGTGCACCTACTGTGTGCCGGGTGTTAGATGGGGCAGCAGTAAAGTCTGGAGACATTGCTGTGCAGGGCTGTGCAGGGTTCTGTAGGGCTGTGTGGGGCTGTACAGGGCTATGTAAGGCTCTGCACGTTTCTATAGGGCTGTGTAGGGCTGTGCGGGGCTGTGCAGGGTTCTGTAGGGCTGTGGAGGGCTGTGTGGGGCTGTGCGGGGCTGTGCGGGGCTGTGCAGTGCTGTGTAGGGCTCTGCAGGGCTCTATAGGACTGTGGAGGGCTGTGTGGGGCTGTGTGGGGCTGTGTGGGGCTGTGTAAGGCTGTGTAGGGCTCTGTAGGGCTATGCAGTGCTGTGTGGGGCTGTGAGGGGCTGTGTAGGACTGTGTGGGGCTGTGAGGGGCTGTGTAGGGCTTTGCAGGGTTCTGTAGGTCTGTGTAGGGCTCTGTAGGGCTGTGTAGGGCTGTGTAGGGCTGTGTGGGGCTGTGCTGGGCTGTGGAGGGCTGTGCAGGGTTCTGTAGGGCTGTGCGGGGCTGTGCGGGGCTGTGCGGGGCTGTGTGGGGCTGTGTAGGGCTTTGCAGGGCTCTATAGGGCTGTGTAAGGCTCTATAGGGCTGTGCAGGGCTGTGTAGGGCTGTGTAGGGCTGTGCAGGGCTCTGCAGGGCTCTGTAAGGCTGTGTGGGGCTGTGCGGGGCTGTATAGGGCTCTGCAGGGCTGTGCGTGGCTGTGCAGGGTTCTGTAGGGCTGTGTAGGGCTGTGCAGGGCTCTGTAGGGCTGTGTAAGGCTGTGCAGGGCTGTGTGGGGCTGTGCGGGGCTGTGTGGGGCTGTGCGGGGCTGTGCGGGGCTGTGTGGGGCTGTGCGGGGCTGTGCAGGGTTGTGCAGAGCTGCACAACCAAGGGGAACAGTGGTAACCTTGGGCTCAGGGAGACCCAGCTTCAAACACATGCTGTTGCGGTGATCTGGGAAAGCCACCCAACTTCCTGAAGTCTTGGTTTCCTCAGTTGTAAAATAGGGTGGATGGCATCACTGCTTCAATGTATGTGAGTTTAAGCAAATTCCGGGAGATGATGAAGGACAGGGAAGCCTGGCGTGCTGCAGTCATGGGGTCGCAAAGAGTCGGAGATGACTGAGCGAAAGAAAAAAACAGGGACAATAATATCTTGCAGACTTGACATAAAGACTGAAGGAAAGTGTAACACGTAGTGGGTTCTCAGTAACCAGGAGCTGTCACTGAACACCCGGTTCGCTGGGGAATAGGAGCCCAAGTTCTGGACCCAAATAACCTATTCAAACCCTGGCTCCACCACAGGTTTGCTGTGTAATCTTGGACAACTTTCCTCACCTTTCCGTGCCTTGAAACGCCATCACCTTCTTGAGAAAGGAGAAGCACAGCTAGGTTTGGGGATCTGTGAAGTTTGGGTTTTCTGGGGCCTTTTTCATTTTGTTTTAGGATCCCTTTTTATGATTATTCAAACCACTTCAAAATGTCTGAACTTTCCACTTCTAAGTTGGCTGTGAGTCACCTGACACGGCGTTACTAGGTGAGAATTAAAAATCTGGGGTTTCAGAAGTCATCCTGCTCAGAATCAGGAGGAAAGGTTGCCCTGGGGAGGGTGCCCAGTGAGTGGTCAGATTTCTGGCTGCTGGGTGTGGACCTCAGCCCCAAAGCCATGCCCATATGACTCTTGACACCTCTAGAGTCTTCTCCTCCCGTACCTGAGGCTATGTCCCTTCTTCAACACAGCTCTACGTTCAGAAGGAGGAGAGCCTGGACTCCAGCTACTGGGCAGAGCTGGAGAAGATGCTGGGCTCCAAGCAAGGGGCTGACAGCTCGCCTCTCCTCTCAGAGGCTGAGAGGAGGGGCGAGAGGGGACTGTCTCCCATGAGGATGGCCTGCTCTGCTTTGCCTGCCTGAAGCTGGGCTTCCAGTTGACCCCGCAGGACCTGGACAAGTCACAGAGGTCACCAGACCAGGTACAAGAAGCAGGAATAGCCAGCATCCAGAAGATCTAGTGATGGGACAAAGATGGAGTGGAGGGCGGGGGGCAGCTTCTGGTAGATTCGTTTGCCAGAACAACTGCAGGACATGAGTGGTGCAGGGACTCAAGGAGGAGAGGAGCTGAGGCAACTGGAGGCCAGTGGGACCAAACCTGAGCTCAGCATGGTGGGGGTGGGGGATGAGCATGCCCAGTCACATCCAGACAGAAGTGGGGCATGGCAGCGCAGGGCCCAGGCAGGGGCCAACCCCGCTGGGCAGCAAGGGTGGTCTGGGGTCAGGACTCATCTCAGGAGTCAGAGTAGATCATTTCAAACCAAGGCAAGGCACAGACCAGCTCAGGACAACGTGTCCATGAAGCTTAACTCAACCCCAGGTTTGGGATGAGTTTGCAACTAAACCCAAGGTGACACACGTTTGCTTTACAGGGAGAAAAATGAGGTTTGGAAGCAAACCTTGAGCTTCAGGTGTGATTCTAGAGGACTGATTTGAGTTGAAAGGCCCCCTCTGCCCGCCTGCCTGCCTGGCCCGTGTCACCCACAGCACCGCAGCCACCGCAGCCATCCAGCCCAACCCAGGTGGCGGGCCTGAGTGACCCTCAGAGGCTGTTGGCTTTCCTCTGGGGTGAACCCGGGAGTCCGGGGCCCAGAGGACCGCAGTTGCTGAGAGAGCGCCGAGGGGAGGAAGTGAGCACTCCAACTTCTGCTTCTCCCTGCCCCCACAGTAGGGCTTCCTTGAGGAGTGGACCTTTCACCCCTGTGGGGGCTGGGGAACCTCACTTTCCTCTCTAAAACTCCGCATGTTATGAAGAGACGTTCAACATCACTAATCATTACAGAAATGCAAAGCAAAGCTACGATGAGGTACCTCTTGACGCCAGCCGGAATGACCGTCATTCAGTTCAGTCGTCATTAAGTCATAACAAATGCTGAAAAGGGTGCAGAGAAGAGGGGAGCCCTTCTACACTGTTGGTGAGAGCGTAGACTGCTGCAGCCCCTGCGGAGAGCAGTATGGAGGGTCTTCAAAAACCTAGAGTTGTCTTGGGATCCAGCAGTCCCACTCCTGGGCATATAGCCAGACAAAACTATAATTCGAAAAGAGACGTGTACCCCCACGTTCATAGCAGCACTATTCACAATAACCACGGCATGGAAACAACATTGATGTCCATCAGCTGATGAAAAGAGAAGACGTGGTGCATATATACAGTGGAATATTACTCAGCAATAAAAAAGAATGAGGTAATGCCATTTGCAGCAATATGGACGGGCCTAGAGATTATCATATAAAGTGAAGTAAATCAGAAAGAGACAAATATTATATGATACCACTTATAATACAAGCTGCTACATATTATAATACGAGCTACTATGTATTATCAGTTCAGTTCAGTTCAGTTCAGTCGTTCAGTCGTGTCCAGCTCTTTGCGACCCCATGAACCGCAGCACGCCAGGCCTCCCTGTCCATCACCAGCTCCTGGAGTTCACCCAAACTCATGTCCATTGAGTCAGTGATGCCATCTAACCATCTCATCCTCTGTCGTCCCTTTCTCCTCCTGCCTTCAATCTTTCCCAACATCACAGTCTTTTCAGATGAGTCAACTCTTTGCATCAGGTGGCCAAAATATTGGAGTTTCTGCTTCAACATCAGTCCTTCCAATGAACACCCAGGACTGATTTCCTTTAGGATGGACTGGTTATTATAGTAGCTTATAATAATGAGCTACTACAGCTTCACTCGTAGCTCAGTCAGTAAAGAATCTGCCTGCAATGCAGGAGACCTGATTTCAATTCCTGGATTGGGAAGATCCCCTGGAGAAAGAAATGGCAACCCACTCCAGTTTTCTTGCCTGGAGATTCCCATGGAGAGAGGAGCCTGGCAGGCTACAGTCTATGGACATGCAAGAGTCAGACATGACTTAGGGACTAAACTACTACTTATATGTGGAATCTAAAATATGACACAAATGAACTTATCTATGAAACAGAAACAGACTCACAGACACAGAGAACAGACCAGTGATTGCCAAGGGGGAAGGAGGAATGGGAGAGGGATGAATTGGGAGTTTGAGGTTAGCAGTTGTAAGCTCTTTACATAGGATGGATAAACCACAAGACCCTGCTGTATAGCACACGGAACTCTGTTCAATTTCCCGTGATAAACCATAATGGAAAAGAATATGAAAAGAATATTAAAATAATGTATATATATACATTATATATATTTATATATATATAACTGAATGGCTTTGCAGTGCAACAGAAATGTAGACACCATTGTAAATCAACTATACTTCAATAACATAAGTTTTAAAAAACGCTCTCTACGATTGAAAGATGCCAGGTAGGATGTGACCAATGGGCACCTCAACAGCTCAGGACCGTGTTCCACGGTCCATCCCATCCCCTAGGTCCCCAACTCACTAACTCCCTCCAGGCGTCCTCCAACAGCCTCCCGCCTGGACTGCAATGGCAGAGGGCACCGAAGCTGCCAGTGCTCCATGGCAGGGCCCTGGCTGGGAGTGCACAGGACAAGCGTCAAAGCCCCAAGGTCAAGGTGATGCCCTACGAGCACATCCTTCTCTGCCTTCTAGGAGTGATCCTCGGGGGGCCAGAATGGAGGCTCACTTACTGCCGATCAAGCTTCTCTGGGAGATGATGCTGGAAGAAGCATCGGCCACAGCCTTGCAGGGTCGCTGGGAAACACACCGTAATCCATCCCCTAGAACCCAAGAAAAATCTCAAATAAGGCTGCCAGGCCAGCTGGGGACACCAAAACTCTTAACTCAGAGAGACTCACCTGTAACATCAGTGCACTGAGAGTGAAGGGAGGACATGGTTATCGGCAGTCAGAAGGCGGTGGGTGCTCAGAGCAGACACTGGTTAATGAAAGAACTGAATTTTTATGATGTCTTTAAACATTTACAAGCCAAGAAGTCACAGTAAGGATGAGTGAAAGAGTTAAAGTGGCGTAATGGCACCTTGATGGAGAAGGAAATGGCAACCCACTCCAGTATTCTTGCCTGGAAAATCCCATGGATGGAGGAGGCTGGTAGGCTACAGTCCATGGGGTCACAAAGAGTCAGACACGACTGAGCGACTTCACTTAATGGCACCTTGAAGAAAGGGTGCCTGCCTTGTGCTGTTTACAGATGACGGTGCAGGAACATTTTTCCCTTCCCTCCCACCTCCCAGTACTTCCCCACCCAGGGCCGTCAGGGCAGGGACCGGTGTCAGGGTGGGGGGAGGTTGCAATGCACAGATCCCCCCACTGTACAGAGGCCCTGAGTCAGACAGATAACCAGTTGGCAGACAGACCCGGAGGGAAGACTGTCTCTAGAGACAGAGTCAGTGGGAGGGGGAGGGTGGGGAGCAGAATGGACCAGAAGTGGAGGCTGGAGAAGGGAGCTCTTGGCAATCCTGAGTGATGGCCTCCCTCACCTGCATACCCGAGCAGCCAGCCCGCTCTGGGGACGTGAAGGTAAGACTGACATGCCCTCAGAAAGGAGGGTTCCGGGGCTGTGGGAAGAGACAGGGAAGGAACCAGGAGACCTGGACTCTGTTCCCCACTCTGCCTCTGACTGATTCAGCCTTGGGAAGCCAAGGGGCCTCCCTTCCAGAATCTTCTCCACCTCGATGCCATGACACCTGATCCCTCCTCACCAGGTGGAAGTGTCAAAAAATATGCACAGGGCTCTAAAGGCCCCATAAAAACCCATCCTCGGGGGACAACTCATGACCCACACTCTACTGAAAGAGGAAAAGGCAGCAATTTCACAAAAGCCTCTCCAGAGATTCCCGGAATGACCTCTAGGAGGAACCCAGAGGCAGGAGGGGAGAAATCCCAGACCTGAAAGGGCCTGCTGTCCATCCAGGCCCATCCCGTGGGGAGAGTTTATCCCGAGATGGAGAGGGAGGGACCAGGTGGAAAATGATGGAAGCAACACATAGAAACATCTAATCCAGGGATCCAGAGTCCCTTGGACAGCAAGGAGATCAAACCAGTCCATCCTAAAGGAAATCAACACTGAGTATTCACTGGAAGGACTGATGCTGAAGCTGAAACTCCAGTACTTTGGCCACCTGATGCGAAGAACTGACTCATTGGAGAAGACCCTGATGCTGGGAAAGATTGAAGGTGGGAGGAGAAGGGGACGACAGAGGATGAGATGGCTGGATGGCATCACCAACTCAATGGACGTGAGTTTGAGTAAGCTCCGGGGGTTGGTGATGGACAGGAAGGCCTGGCGTGCTGCAGTCCGTGGCGTCGCAAAGAAACGGCTGAGCAACTGAACAGACTGAATCCTGGCCGAGCCCATGCTGGATGCTCTGTGTCTGTGGTTCTACTGTATATGCTTAGAATCATTATGATGGGCCTTCAGGCTTCGTGTGTGCACATCTGGTGACCGCCGTGCTGGGCTGCGCCTGAGCTGGGGGGTCTCTGACCCAGAGTGTGGAGTTAGCCCATCCGGAGGGCAGCTCCAGGAGCCACCTCCCCTGGGCAGGGCAGAGCCCTGCACATGTTCCCAAAGCTTCTAGTAACTTCAGCTTCCTCACGAGAGATCACCCCAGCTGCCAGGCATTCAGAATTGTCACCCGATTTGTGATCCATTTTGGTTCGCTGATAAATGAAGCCACTGCCCTGGAAATGAGGGTCAGAGATGAGCCGAAAGTGGATCTACCCACCAAAAACAGTGATCCGTTTAGAGATGGCTTTTCCCTCTGGTAAACTTTCAAAAGATATTGCTTAGTCCCAACTAGAACGCTGACTTCTTCCCTTCCAGTGACTCTGCCCGATGAAAACGGTATCTCCATCCAGGGAAACCTCTGAAATAAACCACTGTAAAAGTGAATTTTCATTGCTCATAATGTTATTTTATTGAGAAAAACAACCTGAGACTAAAACAAGAATCCAAGACTAAAATTGTCTGCGGGCCCACCCCCTAAGAAAATATTAAGGCTTCTCCTTATCCAAACTATTCTCGTTCATACGTAAAGTCAGTTTTCATGTATTAAAAATGCTAAATTGAGTAAATAAGTAGTATGTTTTTCTGGTAACTATGCTTCCTTTGGGAGGATAGGAGGGTAATAATATAAAAATGAACAGAAATCACCTACGCTGTGAATCCTGGAATCGTCGGCTGTCATCTGGCAACCCAGGGCCTGAGGTCAGGGTCCCCGCCAGGGCCTGTGAGGGTCCTTGCTGTGTCTGCTTTGCTCTAGAGGGGAACACGACCACCAGTCCCAGAAATGGGTCACCAGAGTCCCTTACCATCTGGGCAGCACTTTGTCTTTTACATCATCCTCCCCCTCAGTGAAGACTTCCGTTGGTAAGAGCGGTGTGTCTCTAAGAACACACCACCTGTCCATGCGAGAAGCCCCCTTGCCTATATCCCTTCCCTCCTCACTGTATGGGCTTCAGAGGAGCCACCGGCCAGCAAGCCCGCTCAGGAGGACCAGAGAGGACGTCCCTGGGTCCAACAGTTGGGACTCCGAGCTTTCAGTGCAGGGGGCGAGGGTTCAATCCCTGGTTGGGCAACTAGATCAATATGCCAGGCGGTATGGCCATTGATTAACTAAAATGAAAAGTTTGCATTAAAAAAAAATAAAGACTAGTGAGAGACTAATTCTCACCCTTCCCCAGACAAGCTGTTTCAAGGGCTGTTTCAAGACGGCCCTCCCTCCAAGAAACCTCACTGGAGCACTGGGGATCCCCTCCCGGTTCACCTTCTGTGGCTTCCCTCTGTGCCTGCTTCTGGAGGCTGAGTTTTCCCTGGAGCAGTGGTGTAGACTCATTTAGACAGCTGTGTAGACACTGACTTAGACAGTGGTATAGATGACACTGATATAGACAGTGGTGTAGACACCGACTTAGACAGCGGTGTAGACACATTTAGACAGCTGCGTAGACATTGATTTAGACAGTGGTGTAGATGGCAATTGGGCAGCGAGGATCCTGCAGGACACTCACTCTGCCCTGCCCAGCTCTCAGGCTGGCCTGGAACTCCCAGGGGCCCCTAATCAGGGGCTGTAGCCCAGATGCCTGGCTCCCCATGACTTCCAAATGTCACCCCCCAGCCCCATCTATGGTGACAAATGGTCTCCCTTCTCAGCCGAGTCTTCGACCTGCCTCACCCTCGAGCCCTGCAGACTCCCACTACAACCCCCAGACCCCTCCAAGGGGAGGGAGAGGACGGCGGGCCCCCTGACCACGTTGTGTACCCCATGGCCAATTCCAGAGCATCACAGATCGAGTCAGAACCGTGATGGGCAAGCCCGGAGAGAAGTGGGAAGCCGTTCACACCACGACAGCCCAGGCTCTGCTACCACAGTGTCCACGGGTAAGTTTTTCATTAGGCCATCAGTTTCTTCTGTCTTCCTTCCTTCCTTTTCAGAATAATGCTGGCACACACACACACACACACACACACACACACACACACACACACTCTTGCACACAGACAGGCACACACCTGCTACCTTCATTAAACTACAGTGACCACGTGCCCAGAAACTGCAATACTCAACAGAGAAAATGGAAATTAAATGCTCTGGTTGAACCAGAGGCAGGAGGGGGTGGGAGCCTTTACCCCAACATCAGCCCGTCAGTGTGAGCCACACGGTCTCGCCCAGCAGAAGCACCCACAGGCACCGCTGCCGTGTCCCGAGCACGGTCCGGCCCTTGCTTCCTGTGTCAGGTCCTCCCCTTTGTCTCTTTCTCTTCACCTCCCAGAGACAGGGTGTCCTGGGCACCCAGTCATCCCACTAGGAAGACGACCTGATTATATTGAGGCTTGGCAACCGCGGATAACTGCGGGTCACGGCAGGGCCTTTCTGGAAACTGGATCATAGAGGCTGTGAGCCTCTTGGAGCAAGGTCGAGGATCTCCTGCTTCCGAGGTCAATTTGTGACTGGAAGGCTTGTATGTGTGAACGTGTGTGTGTGTGTCTGTGTGTGTGTGGAACGTGTGTGTGAAAATGTGGACTATGTGCATATGTGTGAACATGTGGATTCTGTGTGTGTGTGTGAATGTGTGGACTCTGTGTGTGTGTGAATGTGTGGACCGTGTGTGTGTGAACATATGTGTGTGAACGTGTGGCCTCTGTGTGTGTGAACGTGTGGACTGTGTATGTGTGAACACTGTGTGTGTGTGTGCGAATGTGTGGACTCTGTGTGCGTGAGTGTGTGTGTGCACATGTGGACTCTGTGTGTGTGTGTGTGTATGAACATGTGGACTGTGTATATGTGAACGTGTATGTGTGTGTGAATGTGTGGACTCTGTGTGTGTGTGTGTGAACATGTGGACTGTGTATGTGTGAACGTGTGTGTGTGTGTGTGAACGTGTGGACTCTGTGTGTGTGTGTGTGAATGTGTGGACTCTGTGTGCATGAGTGTGTGTGTGCACATGTGGACTCTGTGTGTGTGTGTGTGTATGAACATGTGGACTGTGTATATGTGAACGTGTGTGTGTGTGTGAATGTGTGGACTCTGTGTGTGTGTGTGTGAACATGTGGACTGTGTATGTGTGAACGTGTGTGTGTGTGTGTGAACGTGTGGACTCTGTGTGTGTGTGTGTGAATGTGTGGACTCTGTGTGCATGAGTGTGTGTGTGAACATGTGGACTCTGTGTGTGTGTGTGTGTATGAACATGTGGACTGTGTATGTGTGAACGTGTATGTGTGTGTGAATGTGTGGACTCTGTGTGTGTGTGTGTGTGAACATGTGGACTGTGTATGTGTGAACGTGTGTGTGTGTGTGTGAACGTGTGGACTCTGTGTGTGTGTGTGAACATGTGGACTGTGTATGTGTGAACGTGTGTGTGTGTGTGTGAACGTGTGGACTCTGTGTGTGTGTGTGAACATGTGGACTGTGTATGTGTGAACATGTGTGTGTGTGTGTGTGTACGTGTGGACTCTGTGTGTGTGAACATGTGGACTGTGTATGTGTGAACATGTGTGTGTGTGTGTGTGAATGTGTGGACTCTGTGTGTGTGTGTGAATGTGTGGATTCTGTGTGTGTGTGTGTGTGAATGTGTGGACTCTGTGTGTGAGTGTGTGTGTGAACATGCGGACTCTGTATGTGTGTGTGTGTGAACATGTGGACTCTGTGTGTTTGTGTGAGTGTGTGAGCCCTGTATGTGGGTGAGCTTGTGGCCACTGTGCACGTGATGTACTAGAGGGACCCTGCAGATGGTGGGGTGAAGGGGTGGATCCCCAAGTGTCTGATGGGTGCACTGCAGGACGGGGGTGAGAGAAAGTTCCAAAGTCTTAAGCCCTGTGCCCAGCACAATGGCAGGTTATCAATGACCAAAAGGACCAGCAGGCTCCTCCAGCCTGAGAACACAGCAAGAGCTGAAGTCAACTGAGATCAAGGCTTCATGGAGAAGGAGGTCAGGGGGGAGTCCCCAGCAACCAGAGGCCAACCCAGGCCAAGCACCATGAGCAGGTCCACAAGGGGCAAGCGGGCAAGTCCAATTCCGTGATCAAGGCCAATGATGCAGGACCATCAGTGACCCCCAGGGCTGCACCCTGGGTGGGAATACCCTGGCTCTGGAGGCAGAAAAGGTGGCCAGACTCATCACGCTGAGCTGTGTGACCCTGGTCCAGTCAATCCACCTCTCTCAGACTCACTGGGCACCTCGGATGCCAACAAGACCTCCCACAGACAAAGGTCAAGAGTAAGACCACCAAAGCACTCTGACACCCATCACACTATGTAATCCCTTGCCTTTGTTTCCAAAAGGTGCCTGCCTGCTGATCTGACAGATAACACCACTGGCAGAGGCTGGAGGGTGAGGCAGCTCCACGTGAGGAAGTGGGGAGGAGTAAGAGACAGGTAAGGAGGCTGGAGGGGGCACCCCACCCCAGAGAGCCTGGGGCCTCGTCCGTGAAACAGGGCAGGAGACTGGAACTGGAGAAAAGTCACTGGAGCTGGAGACACCTGACCTGGGAGTCCACTGAGGAGTCCAGTTGCATTGGTAAGAGTCAGCATATGATGGAAATACAAAGTGCATGCGTGCTCAGTCACGTCAGTCGTGTCTGACTCTTTGCGACACCATGGACTGCAGCCCACCAGGCTCCTCTGTCCATGGGATTCTCCAGGCAAGAATACTGGAGTGGGTTGCCATACCCTCCTCCAGGGGATCTTCCCCACCCAAGGATCAAATCAGGGTCTCTTATGCCTCCTGCATTGGCAGGTGGGTTCTTTATCACTAGACCACCACCCATTCAGGAAGCCCAGAAATACAATATACAGTGAATATTCAGAATATCAAGGATACACAAGGCACAGTGGCTATATAGAACCATGGATATACAATATGCAGCGGAGGCTTGAACCCAGGTGCAAGTCGCTCTGTTGTGTCTGACTCTTTGCAACCCCATGGACTATACAATCCATGGAATTCTCCCGGCCTGAATACTGGCATGGGTAGCCATTCCCTTCTCCAGGGGATCGTCCCAACCTAGGGATCGAACCCAGGTCTCCCACATCGCAGGCAGATTCTTTACCAGCTGAGCCACCAGGGAAGCCTGAACCCAGGTCGGGGGAGTGGAAATGATGGGCAGGCAGAGATCTCTCGGGCAGGCCGACATAACCAGGATGGGTCCCTGGCAGGGTGAGGGGCTTTGGTAAAGAGGCCCCAGAGTCCTCTCCCTGGTCTCTGGTTTGGGAGAAAGCCAGAGTCACCGTGCCTTCTCTAAGATGCAGAGGGAATGACCTCCTAGAAACCCCACTCCCCTGGGATTATTGAGCCTGCCTCTTCCTGGCGGCCTTCCCAGGAGCCCCTCTGTCTTCTGCCCTGGGGGGTAAGGTGGTGTTGAGGAGGCTCCACCTGCTTACAGGTGAGTGGTTCCCAAGGACACCTCCTGCTCCTTCCCCCTCTGGAGGAAGAACCGGAAGGACACAGTCCCTGCCCTCTCAGGCCAGGTTGGGGAGGCTGGGGTTCAGAGAGTCCAGAACGGAGCCAGAAGTGCTCAGAGGCAGCTCCGCGGGAGAAGCCAGGGCCTCAGGGCTACAGGTGGCAGGCAGGATCAGAGAGAGGTAGTACCCTGCCACCTCCCAGGTAGATGCTATACCCACAGGAACCTCCCCAGGTGATAGGGGCGGGAAGAAGAACTCTGTTTTTCCAGGTGAGAAGCTGTCTTCCTCAGGCAGGTCTGTAGGATCCCAGCTGAGCCAAACTTCAGGGTCAAAGCCCCTCGGGCTGGGACCACCTTCTGCACCAGGCTCAAAACAGAGACCTGGGATCTGGGCTCTTTCAACAGCCAAACGAAGCATCGTTAGTAACAAGCAGACTGGTTATTCTCCAGGGCTTCCACAGCCAATGGGAGCGGCTGCTCTGCGCTATTATTAACTTGTCAAAAAAGCCCCTTGCTTTCTCCAAAGTTCCCCCTCGCATGGGTTCTTCCTTCATGCCCCAGTTCTCCTCCAAATCCACCAAATACAGCCCTTCTCCTGGCTGAGGGCTCAAGGGTCCCCAAGGGACGAGAGGAGAACCGTCTTCCAGCTTCCGAGGTGCAGGGCACAAACACCTCCCTAAGTCCAGCTTCACCTGAAATGACTCATAGAACAATCCCAGCCACCAAGAGCCCTCATGACAGCAGTGAATTCTCATCAAAAGTCTTGGGCACTGAGCCCCCCAGAATGGAGGGCACCTCCTCTGAGCTGGACCCTGACACATCATGTGCTGGTGAGTCCACTTCCCTCAGACGAGGGGAACCCGGGCGGTGAAGGTTTTTACCACAGTAACCGAGGAACTGGATACAGAGCATGACCCTCAGGAATTCCCATAGCCCCAGGTTGAGCCTGCTACAGCCATCGGGGACATGGAGGGGAGGGAGGCTGTGGGCTGGTTGTGACTTCATGGTGACAAGAAATTCCATGAAGAGGCTCTTCCGCTCTGGATGAACATTGCATTGAAAAAAAGGAACAAATGGGGCAAATTCTTTTTCCCCTTAACATGGAAACTATGTCATGCCTCTCAGTTCACATTAAATATTTTGCAATACAGAAACCATGAGCACCAGTCCATCTAAAATAGGATAGCCTCCTATATTCTGTTTTCTTAAAGATAAGTTCTGAAACTTCACTCTAAGAAAAAGAATGGGATGAATGTGAGCTACCCAGTCCGCCTGAAGAACAAAGAGTCTTCCTCCACTTAATTAATGGGTTAAAAATAGCAGTAAGATGGAAGGTAATTTTACCCTCCCCCAACTCAAGAGCCTTTCTTTTTTTATTGTTTTCTGAGTGCAATTTCCCAGCAGGCAGATTTCTGGGTCAAATGGTTAAAACATTGTGAGAAGACTTACCTGGGGTGCAGGGGATAGGAATCCGCCTAGTAATGTAGGGGACTTGGGTTCGATCCCTGGTCTGGGAACATCCCACATCTGCAGGGCGACTAAGCCAGTGTGACTACTGAGCCTGCTCTCTAGAGCCCTCGAGGGGCAGCTACTGAAACCCACACCTAGAACCTGTGCTCCACAACAAGGGAAGCCGCCACAGTGAGAACCCGAGCACCACAAACAGAGAGCAGCCCGTGCTCACCCACAGCCAGAGAAAGCCCTTGAGCAGCCACGAAGACCCCGTGCAGACAAATACAGATATTTTGAAAATGCAGACAGCTGTGTCGCTTCTGTAAAGAGTCAAGGCAGTTGTTCCAAAAGTATATGAGGGTCTGGGATCCAGGCAAACTCACCTCCACACACACACATGTTCTCAAATGTTTCCATAGCAAGCCACGTTTAAGTGGGCCTTCACAATACAAAGCCATGTTGTTCATGGGTCAGCTCTGTATCTCGATTTTTTTAAAAGGTTATATATATATATATATATATATATATATGAGAATAAACTATGATAGATCATTATTTGCAGGTCATTCTAAATCCCAACAGCAGATACAAGGACTCCATACCCAGAACTTTTGGATTTCCCTCCAACAGCCACAGGAAAGGTATTTGAGATGACCTCAGCAGATAACAGAAAGCTTTCTCCTTGAGTTAATAATACTAGGCAATGTTCACTGAGGACTTCAGATCTGTTGGTGATTTGGGGGGAAAAAAATCACATTAGTTTCAGGAAAATGTTTATCAAACCTGTAAACATGAAATTTAAATATACTCGTTAAACAAATCAGAGATTGGAATACATGAACACATTCATGCCTGCCAAGTTGCTTGAGCCCTGTCTGACTCTTTGCAACTCCATGGACTGTAACGTTCCAGGCTCCTCTGTCCATGGGATTCTCTGGGCAGTTTACTGGAGTGGGTTGCCATTTCCTTCTCCAGGGGATCTTCCCAACCCAGGGATTGAACCCACGTCTCCTGCATTGGCAGGTGGATTCTTTACCACTGAGCCACCTGGGAAGCTCTGTCCTGGTTTCTTGCCCTCTGATCCATCCATCATGCATTCATTCAGCCACCACTCACTGTCAACTTCCTCTGTGCCAGGCCCTGGGGACTGGGCGTCCAGCTCTTGGGCAAATAGAGGACACCACTGTGAGCCAGACATGTGAGAGATAACATTCCAGCCTATCCCCTCAACACCTCTTTGAAGTCAGTGTTGTCATCTCTTTACATCAAGAAATGTCAAGAGGTTGAATAACTTACCTAAGGGCTCTCACTTCCGAGCAAGAATTCAAGCTAGACAGGTCCAATTCCAAAACCAGTGTCCTCTCCACCAAACTCTACTTACATCCAGCTGCCTTCTCCCCACCACCTCTCAGGCCATAGACCCCAAAACAATTTGGGGGACATTCTTGGCTCTCCTCCTTAAGCCAGATACCACTAGCCATTCAGGTGATGCCAACATTTCGGAATCCAAGGGCCCTTTCCTCCTTGAGTGTTTATGAGCTTGTTTTTCAGTCACTCAGTCATGTCCGATTCTTTGCGACCCCATGGACTGCAGCACAACAGGCTTTACTGTCCTTCACCATCTCCCGGAGTTTGCTCAGACTCAGGTGCATTGAGTCAGTGATGTCATCCAACCATCTCGTCCTCTGTCATCCCCTTCTCCTTCTGCCCTCAACCTTCTCCAGGATCAAGTTCTTTTCCAATGAGTCAGCTCTTTGCATTAGGTGGCCGAAGTATTGGAGCTTCAGCATAAGTACTTCCAATGAATATACAGGGTTGATTTTCTTTAGGATTGACTGATCTGATGTCTTTGCTGTCCAAGGAACTCTGAAGAGTCTTCTCCAACACCACAATTTGAAAGCATCAATTCGTCAACACTAAGCCTTCCTTATGATGAGGTTGAAAGTGTTAGTCACTCAGTCGTGTCCAACTCTTTGCAATCCCATGGACTATAGCCCCCCAGCTTCCTCAGTCCTTGAGATTCTCCAAGCAAGAATACTGGAGTGGGTTGCCATTCCCTTCTCCAGGGGATCTGCCTGACCCAGGGATCGAACACAGGTCTCCTGCATTGCAGGCAGATTCTTTACCATCTGAGCCACCAGGTTGATGTCCCAATAATTCTGCCACACCTAGTCACAGTTGTCATTGTTCAAGCAGGAGCCCTACACTAGAGGCTGCAAGGTCATGTGCATTTTGGAACTTCTGTTTACCTGTCCTTTGTCCTGGGGAGGGATCTGTCTCTTTGGAGAGGATCAAGATACAAATCCCCTGATGGCCTCTCAGGGGCAATCAGATTTTCTGTGAGAAAACCACACAGGGAATTCCCTCCTGATATGACAACAGTGGTATGCAGTCCAGAGAGAGAGAGACTGCAGATAAAGGAGGCTCCTGTCCCCTGAAGGCCCATCCCGAGGCCACAAAGACCTACGTGCTCTCACTGGGGTGAGGAGAATTCCAGGCAGACCTAGAATTGATCTTTATGGCCTGTGTCTGGGTCAGCTCCACTTAAACCAGATTTTACATCCTGTGATCAGTTTATTATTTCCCATGAAAGGAGGAGACCAGTCTTTTGCAAATGCTGAAAATGTGCCAAGCAGAGCACCAGTAATTTGGCCTGATTGGGCAACAATCAGTTTCCATTTCTGACCCGTATTTCTTTTAAGCAGATTATGCAAAAACGGCCTCACTAGAGTGGAAAGGGCTTCCCAGGGTGGCGTTAGTGGTAAAGAATCTGCCTGCAATGCAGGAGACGCAGGTTCGATCCCTGGGTGGGAAAGATCCCCTAGAGGAGGGCGTGGCAACCCACTCCAGTATTCTTGCCTGGAGAATGGACCGAGGAGCCTGGCGGGCTACAGACCATGGGGTCATAGAGAGTCAGACATGACTGAAGTGACTTGGCACACATTCAACGTGCTAAGAGAGGACAACTCAATAAAGCCCAGCTTGAGAGCCCTGAGCAGTGCCTCCGTGTTGATTAGAGGCTGGCGTGCTCAGATCAACAGAAACCAGGCCACTTCTGTGGTGGCCCCGGGTTTGACATGAGCTCAGGCAGGGCTGTCTGCAGGGTTTCCCCAGGACAGTCATGAGCGCTGAAAATGTGAAAGGAGCCGGGTCACTGGGCTTCAGAGGCACAGAGAGGCAGCAGAGAGGACCCAGACCACAGTCTCCCCATCCTCTAATGAGCTGTCTGGCCTTGGACAAATAGCTCACCTGAGCCGCACTTCTGCAAGGCATCCCCCACGTCAAAGGGGGGTGGCAGGCCTGTCTCACAGCATGACGGAGGGCACCGGAGGATTCTCAGAGAGACAGCACATCATGTGCTGTGCCTCTAACACGCTGTATCCGTGTCGGTTATGAAGATGGCCATGCTGAGCTCAAAGAGTACCTAAACCAGCATCCCCAACAGGAGAGGTCACCCCCACATCCAGACTCATCCCACCTCCCCCAGACCCACAGAGGCTCGCACAAAATAAAACAGCTGGTAGCTGCCATTGCTGGGCACCGGCTCTGTACGCACAAGACCTCATTTATCCATCACAGCTGTGCTCCTGGGCATCAGTGGGGCAAGGTCATGGAGAAGGAGGCCAAGAATCTGGCATAAGTGCCAGGAGCTGGGTTTGAAGACCGACCCTAAGAAGTGAAGAGATACAGTGAAAGTATACATAAAACAAATTCACAGATACAGAAAACAAACCCGTGGGTACCAGTGAGGAGATGGAAAGCAGAGGGCAAATTATGAATTTGGGGATAAAAGAAGTGAAGAGAAAGAATAAGTGTCCCACTCAAGACAGGAGAACCTGGTGCTACTCAGGGACCCCTGCTTCCTTCCCTGTCCTTCCCGCCCCCACTGAAGGGAGCCAGCTGGGCCCCCAAAATCCTCACCCTGGGGAGGCTGGACAGGGCTCTGGTGGTCACTAAGAGCCCCCACATCACTGCTCAGTAGACAGCGGGCTGCAGGCAACTGCTCCATGCTCCCTGAAGCACCTCCTCCCTGGGCAACTCTTGGGACCCAGAAAGGGACCAAGCAGGTCCCCCGGGAACCCACAGGGAGAAAGGCTCTGTTGCATCTTTTCTGTCCCCTAGTGTGTCGACTCAGGCTTTAAACTTTCACAGTGCGCGTCCGTAGCATTTCCTTGGAAAAAAAATGCCCACATTCAGCTTGGAAGGTGCCAGACACCCTCTTCCTTCCTCCCATGAGAGACCTGGAGCTTCCAGCTCAGGGCCCAGCAAACTGGGAAAGACCAGTCTGGGAAATGGTCAGAAAAACACTGGGAAACGTTTCATGGAGGCTGCTTCCAGCGGAGACGACACTGTGACTCCTTGCAGAGTCCAGGAGGAATGTTTGGCCTGCCAACATAAAAGGGTAATAAAGTTTGTCGTCAAATATTGAGAAACTTCAGGCCACACGGGGATCGTGGCCTTGAACGCTGAAGGCCCCTGTGAGGCCTGAGTCACAGAAGCAGTATTTCATTCCAACATGATGCTTTTATAGGTCATCACGTGGCAGAGCATGGAAACTGTGAAGACCGGGGTGAGCTGCTCTGACTCCGTACGTTGGTGAAAAGGAAATGAAACCTACCGAGGCTGAAATTCATCCAAGGTCCGGGGTCCTAGATGCATAGTGGGGAGCGGCTGGAGCTTCAGTCAGCACCTGTTGTGGCTGAACTCCAACCCCCTCAAATGTTCATGTCAAACCCCTGACCCCCAGGGTTTCAGAATGTGACTGTATTTGGGGAGAAGGTCTTTAATGAGGTGAGTAAGTTAAAATGAGTTCACATAGGTGGTCCTAACCCAACGTGACTGGAGTCCTTATACGAAGTTAGGACATGGACATGCAGAGGGGAGGCCACATGAACCCCAGCGAGGACAGGCCATCGACAAGCCAAGGAGAGAGGCCTCAGGAGAAACCAACGCTGCAGACAGCTTGATCTCGGATTCCCAGCCTCCAGAACTTGGAGAAATAAGCTTCTGTTGTTTAAACAACTTGACTGCGGCCCTCGGTTCCAGCAAATGCAGCTCACTCAAATATACCCCTCTGCTAAACACAGCAGCCATTTAGGGAAGGGGAATTTTAAAGGACAACATTTTTCACAATCACTGACGTTGGTGACATCTTGGGCACAGCACTTTTAGTTAGCAACGCCTACTTGGGAGAATCTCTGGGATGTTGTTTGTGTTGTGCAGACAGTGACATAAAGTCATGGAAATGGCTTTTCCAGCACCTCTGTCATCAGTTCCCTAAGAAACCACTCAAAACAGCCCAGGCAGCAGTGACATCCCCGGAACGACTGGTCAAAGGGAGCGATGCTCACGTCTGCGGACAAAGCCAAGTTCATCTGTTTGAACAAAGTAGCAATGAGTCTCACGAACATTTTTTCACACTTAAGTTATGGAAATGGACCAAAAAGGCAAATGTAGGGAGATTTCTAAGGGAAACGTGGATGGAGAAAGGTTGAGAGGAAGTTAAAAGAAAAAAGGCCGGAAGATGGAGCCCACTCACCCATTCATCCCACTGACCGGCAGTGACCAGCATTCTGTGAGTGAAGAGATGGAGACGAAGATGGACACTGCCGCGCCCTGTTGGTGTCAGACCGCGGGGCACGGTGGCTGCACGTGTGAACGTGGAACCCGGCTGCCTCCATGCTTGCGGGCTGTGTGAGCTTGGGGAGATTCCTTGAGCGGTCTGTACCTCCGTTTCCCCGTTAGGTTTTAAGTAGAAGACACAATAATGCCTCTCTCACAGGGAGGCTGTGAGGATCCAGTGAGTTAAAACAGGCAAAATTGTCAGCACAGGAACAGGCACACAGAAGCCCTGCTCTCCTTGGGCCTTGCAGTGAAATCTGACTCTCAGAAAAACATTCAGAAGGCAATGCGGTGAGTGTCCTAATGAAGGGCTTTGAAGCCCAGAGGAGAGTGCGCCTCTGACTCGGCTGTGGTGGACAGTGCAAAGATGGGTCATAAGAGATGCCTCGGAAGGGGCCCCCCCAGGAAGGCGTCCCCCAGGGCCTTTAATTCCCAGGGAGGCAGCCCCCCTGGGATGCCGCCCCCACCCCTCACCCAACCAGCCTAGGATGCCAGCCTGCCACTGCAGAGACACGGCCCAGCCCTGGAACCAGGGGCTCCCCGACACAACACAGGACAGAATTCGGCTAAATGATAACCCTTGCGCGAGGCCCTTGGCTCAGCACTGGGGAGATAACAGGTGGTTATGACAATCCCAACCCTTGAGGCACCAGCGGTCCAGGAGGCGAGATAAGGCGGGTTCAGAAATAGCTCACTGGAGGCAGACGGTTGTAAGTGCCCCAGGAGAGGAGCAGATAACGCCTGAGGGAGTCTCGGAGGGAGATGACATCCAGCTGGGAAAGAGATCAGGGCAGAAACAGGTAAAGCAGGGTCCTGGGGGGCCGGGCCTACTATGCGGGTGCCCATGTTACTTCCAGGCTCTGGAATAAGTGGTTTCGCTCCTTCATCTGCCTTGGGCTTCCTTCTGATTTAATTGACAGCCGCTGCCACAATGGGAAGGGTTTTACTACCATTTGTTCCTTGGATAATCAGCAGCAAAATGAATCTAACGCGGTAACAAAAGCCAACTCCTGGGTTTCCATGGGCATCTCCTGGGATCGCAGGGACACAGTTCAAGCAGGACGCCAGGAATGCTGAGCACTTACATCTCATGAGGCTAGAGCACCTGCGAGGACCACAGTGCCTGCTTTGACAATTACAAGCAATACTCCTTTGACAATTACAGGCCAGTCCCAGCTGCGGGAACAGAACCCCACAGATGAGGCAGCTTCAACAACAAACACTTATTTCTCCCAGTTCTGGGGGCTGGAAGAGATCAGGGCATTGGCCTTGTTGGGTTCTCGGGAGAGCTCTCTTCCTGACTTACAAACGGCCACCTCCTCGATACATCCTCACGTGGTGGAGGGAGAATTCATCACTCTCCTGTTTCTGAACAAGGGCCCATTCATGGGGGCATCACCTCACCATCTGATCACCTCCCAAAGGCCCCCCACTCCAAATACCGTCACCCTGGGGGTGAGAACTTCAACACATGAATTTAGGGGGAATGCAGACACATAGCCCGTAGCACACCTTTGTAAATTCCCATCTGTTGGTAATGAAAAATCCAAGAGGTAAACTTCACTTCTCAGATCTTCCAAATAGTCCATGAATTAGGACCACAAGGATGTCAGCAATAGTTTAAAAGGAGGAAGTACATGATCTCAAGTCCCACACATAATGAACTGCTCATTTATGTAAGAAGTCAATTTTGAGTAATGAAATGGGCACTCAAGTCAGTGGCCTTTTTAAAAGTATTTTCTGCCTCTATTCACTCAATTTCTCCTTACACTCCCCTTGGCAGTCACAGGTAAGAGAACTGAGGCATGTAACGACTACCATCAACCTAAGGTCACAAGGTCCCTTGTCAAAAGGCAGTCATGCTCTTGAAACAGTGTTGTGGCAAAGACAGTGGTCATTCTAGAATAGTTCTGGTCAACCCTGGGGAAGTGGTACAGAGAGGAGAACACTGACAACGTGACAAGCCTGGGGCTGTCATTTCTGTGCTGTGCACACCAGCGGCTAGGGGACAATGACCACCTTCAGGGTTGAATTCTTGGGCCACACACTCAAAACAGTGCTGAGGGCCAGGAATGAGGGGATGCTGGGAAAGCCCACATAGCAGACAGCTCACCTTCCACCCTTCATCATCCGAGCCCTCAGGATGCTATGAGATGAACGCTGGGGCTTAGCACATGGAGCCTGCCTCAGGGGACCTACACAGTGTCCGAGGGGCCGAGGGGCTCCTCAGTGAGTCAGTCCCCAAACAAGTCCCACTGTCCATGGCCAGGCAAGCCCTGCTTTATATTCTGCATACTGGAGTCTCCCCTCACCGCCAGACACTGAACTTCTAAACTTCAAAATCCCACTGATGGGACTTCCCTGGTGGTCCAGTGGTTAAGCCTTTGCCTTCCAATGCAGGGGGTGCAGGTTCAATCCCTGCTCAGGAAGCTAAGATCCCACAGGCCTCGTGGCCAAAAGCACCAAAACATAAAGCAGAAGCAATATTATAACAAATTCAATTGAAGGCTTTAAACATGGTCTACATCAGAAAAAGAAGAATCTTAAAAAAAAAAAGTCCACTGGCTGCTTTCACCCCTAAACACATATGTCATAAACCTTCAAGGCCAGCTTCCAGGTCCCCACTTCCTCCATCTCAGGAGCAGGTTGCCCTGGGTTTATTGTTTGGAATCAGAAGCCTGTGGCTCGGCTTCTTTATATTTTAGAGCTGAGAGCTAGGAAAATATATTTTGCAAGGTGCAATGGAGGTAGACCATCCTTTTCGTTGGTCACTTTGCAGACATATGGCCTGCCATTGCACCAGGGAGGAAATGATTATTGGAGCGGCACAAACAGATTTTTTTTTTTTTTTTTGGTCAAAGTTGAGGTGTGATTTTTCTCAGGTTCCATGAGAACATGCACACATATTTTTACCAGCCTGATCTGTTTCCCAGCAGCTGAGTCGCTGTGGGACCTGGGAGGCCAACTGGGATGTTCGGGAGTCAGGAAGATGCAGTCTCTGAAAGCTTCGAGTATCCCTGACATGCTGGGAGGCAGAACCACCGAGGATCCGGGGAGGGACTCCGCAAAGCTCGCATGTCAGGTCTGAGGGCAGCCTTGCTAAGAAGCAACCAGCTTTTCTAACAAAATCCACGAAAGGTTCAGGGCTTCTCAGGGGGCTCCACGGGAAAGAATCCACCCGCCAGTGCAGGAGATGCAAAAGACACAGTTTCGATCCCTGGGTCAGGAAGACCCCCTGGAGGATGGAATGGCAACCCACTCCAGTATGCTTGCCTGGGGAATCCTATGGACAGAGGAGCCTGGTGGGCTACAGTCCACAGGGTTGCAAAGAGTCGGACACGACTGAAGCAACTTAGCATGCAGCGTGCACGCCTATAGGGAAGTGAGCGGAAGACAGGGGGACAAAAGCTGCATCATTTGTGAAGGTCACAGCCTCAAAACACAGGTCCATTAAAGACTGAGATTTAATCAGAAGACAGTACAACACTTTCCCCTTCCCAGTGCCTTACCATGGCACCAACAGGGCTCATAGAATAACTGGATTTTGGCTGGAAGAGCTACAAGACACGGCCCTTCCCTGAGAAGGAGAGCTGAGGGAAGCCTGAAGTCAAGAAGGGAGAGAAACAAGGACAGTCGGGGAGCTGAAGACTCTGGCACCTACAGCTACAGCAAATAAGAAACACAGTCCAGCTTCTAGGCAGATTTATATAAATCCTCACACGAAAGCCTATTTACATCAATTCCTTTCACCCAACACAACATGTCTGGCTTTCAACAAGAAAGTATAAGGCATGCCAAAAGGCAAACAAAGCCACAGTCTGAAGAGACAGGCAATCATCAGAACCAGACTCAGATATAACACAGATGTTGGAATTATCAGACAGGGAATTTTAAATAACCATGATTAATATGCTAAGGATTCTATTGGAAAAAAATAGACAAAACCTAAGAACATATGGGTAATGTAAGCAGAACGATGGAAATTCAAAGAAAGAATCAAAGTAAATGCTAGACATTTAAAACACTATCAGGTCAAAAACACTGAAATGAACAATGCCTCTGATGGACTCATTAGTATCCTGGGCACAGCCAAGAAAAGAATCATGAGCTTTAAGATAGGTCAAAATAAAGTTTTCAAACTGACAGGCAAGGAAAATAAAGAATGAAAAGATAGAACAGATATCCAAGAACTGTGGAACAAGTTCAAAAGGTATAACTTATGCATAACTGGAATACCAGAAGGAGAAGAGAATAGAGGAAAAGAAATGTTTGAAGAAAGCATGGCCAAGAACTTTCCAAAATTAATGACAGATACCAAATCACAGATCCAGGAAGTTCGAGGAACACCAACCAGGATTAACACCAAAAAATCTACACGTAGGCACATCACGTTCAAACTAAGAAAGCAAAGGATGAAGAGAAACTCTTGAATTGCAACCAGAAGAAAAAACAGCTTTTCTACAGAGGAACAAAGATAAGAATTACAGCACCCTTCTCACCAGAAGCCATGCAAGCAAGAAGAGAATGGAGCAAAATATTTAAAGAAAAACAAAATACCAACTTGGAATTTTATATATCCAGAGATGAGTGCTCAGTCATGTCCGACTCTTTGCAAACCCTTGGACTGTTGCCCACCAGGCTCTTCTCTTCATCCTCCAGGTAAGAAAACAGGAGTGGTTTCCTTTTCTCCTCCAGGGGATCTTTCTGACCCAGGGCTCAAACCCAAGCGTCCTGCATTGGCAAGCGGATTCTTTACCACTGAGCCACCTGGGAAGCCCCCATATCCAGAGATATTACCCTTCAAAAGGGAAGGAGAAAACTCTTCAAGTTTTATATACTAATTATGCACAGCTTTCTGTATGTCAAAAATAAAAGTGAGAACACAGGGAAACTTTTGGAGGTGACGAATATATCATTACTTGATTGTGGTGATGTTTTCACAGCTGTATCCATATGTCCAAACTCACCATATTGTGTACTTAAAATGTGCAATATTTTGTATGTCAGTTATATCTCAGTAAAGCTGTTGCAAATAAATAAATAAGAAGGATAAATAAAAAATTTCTCAACCAGACAAGAACAGAATTCATCACCAGCAGACCTCTCCTGCAAAAGAAGTTCAAAGAAATCCTTCAGAGAGAAAGCAAATGATGTAGGTTAGGAATTCACATCTACATAAAAAAGAGTGTTGGGGAGGGAATAAACAAAGGTATAAAATCTTGGTTTTCCTCATTCTTAACAGATATAAAATATAACTGATTAAAGCAGTAATAGTAACAATGTATTGAGTGACTATAGCAGGTAAGTAAGGGAAATGAATGCCAGCAATATTCTAAGTGATAAGTGGGAGGGACTAGAACTTGTCACTTGAAAGTTACCTGACTGACATGTGAAGCGATACAGTGTTGCTGGAAGGCAGGCGCAGAACAGTTTAACAAGTATATTTTAAAATGTAAGGCAACTTCTACTAAAACATTTTAAAGCGTAACTGATACTCTAAGGAGATAACATGAAATCATATAAAAAGCTCAACTAAAACTAGAGAAAACAGAGACTTCCCCAGTGGTCCAGTGGCTAAAACTCCACACTCCCAGTGTAGGAGGCCTGGGTTCCATCTCTGATCAAGGAACTAGATCCCATGTGCCACAGCTAAGAGTTTGCATTCTGCACCTAAAGATCCCCTGCACCACAACAAAGAACAAGCACAGCCAAAATAATCAATTATATTTTTAAAAAGTTTAAATAAAATGTAGATTTCTCAAGTCACCATGGATTTTAAAAAAGAGAAGAAAAAAAAAACAGAAAACATGGGAGGAAAAGAAGCAAAGAAGAAATGTAACAATAGTAAGCAGTTAGAAATATGGTCAACATTAATCCAACTGTATCAGTAATCACTTAAAACATGAATGGTCTAAATATTCCACTTAAAAGAGTTTATCAGAGTGGATAAAAAACAAGACCCAACTACGCTGAATACAAGAAACCCACTTTAAACGTACAGACATGGATAGATTAAAAGTAAAGAGATAGAGAAGGATATATCATGCTGCTGCTGCTGCTAAGTCACTTCAGTTGTGTCTGACTCTGTGCAACCCCACAGACGGCAGCCCACTAGGCTCCTCTGTCCCTGGGATTCTCCAGGCAAGAATACTGGAGTAGGTCTCCATATCCTTCTCCAATGCATGCATGCATGCTAAGTCACTTCAGTTGTGTCTGACTTTGTGTGACTCTATGGACAGCAGCCTACCAGGCTCCTCTGTCCACGGGATTCTCCAGGCAAGAATACTGGAGTGGGTTGCCATTTTTTCTCCAATATCATGCTAACATTAGTCAAGCGGCCGTGAAAAGATACCCCACGTCCAAGGTAAGAGAAACCCAAGTAAGACGGTAGGTGTTGCTAGAAGCATCAGAGGGCAGTTCAGTTCAGTTCAGTCACTCAGTCGTATCCAACTCTTTGCAACCCCATGAATCGCAGCACGCCAGGCCTCCCTGTCCATCACCAACTCCCGGAGTTCACTCAGACTCACATCCATCGACCGTGATGCCATCCAGCCATCTCATCCTCTGTCGTCCCCTTCTCCTCCTGCCCCCAATCCCTCCCAGCATCAGAGTCTTTCTCCAATGAGTCAACTCTCTGCATGAGGTGGCCAAAGTACTGGAGTTTCAGCTTTAGCATCATTCCTTCAAAAGAAATCCCAGGGCTGATCTCCTTCAGAATGGACTGGATGGATCTCCTTGCAGTCCAAGGGACTCTCAAGAGTCTTCTCCAACACCACAGTTCAAAAGCATCAATTCTTTGGTGCTCAGCCTTCTTCACAGTCCAACTCTCACATCCATACATGACCACAGGAACAACCATAGCCTTGACTAGACGGACCTTAGTCGGCAAAGTAATGTCTCTGCTTTTGAATATGCTATCTAGTTTGGTCATAACTTTTCTTCCAAGGAGTAAGCATCTTTTAATTTCATGGCTGCAGTCACCATCTTCAGTCATTTTGGAGCCCAAAAGAATAAAGTCTGACACTGTTTCCACTGTTTCCCCATCTATTTCCCATGAAGTGATGGGACCAGATGCCATGATCTTCGTTTTCTGAATGTTGAGCTTTAAGCCAACTTTTTCACTCTCCTCTTTCACTTTCATCAAGAGACTTTTTAGTTCCTCTTCACTTTCTGCCATAAAGGTGGTGTCATCTGCATATCTGAGGTTATTGATATTTCTCCCAGCAATCTTGATTCCAGCTTGTGTTTCTTCCAGCCCAGCATTTCTCATGATGTACTCTGCACAGAAGTTAAATAAGCAGGGTGACAATATACAGCCTTGACGTACTCCTTTTCCTATTTGGATCCAGTCTGTTGTTCCATGTCCAGTTCTAACTGTTGCTTCCTGACCTGCATACAGATTTCTCAAGAGACAGGTCAGGTGCTCTGGTATTCCCATCTCTTTCAGAATTTTCCACAGTTTATTGTGATCAGAGAGCAGACATGCTGAAATCATAATCACAGAAAACTTGTCAATCTAATCACACGGACTACAGCCTTGTCTAACTTAATGAAACTAAGCCATGTCCTGTGGGGCCACCCAAGATGGGCGGGTCATGGTGGAGAGGTCTGACAGAATGTGGTCCACTGGAGAAGGGAATGGCAAACCACTTCAGTATTCTTGCCTTGAGCACCCCATGAACACTATGAAAAGGCAAAATGATAGGATACTGAAAGAGGAACTCCCCAAGTTGGTAGGTGCCCAATATGCTACTGGAGATCAGTAGAGAAATAACTCCAGAAAGAATGAAGGGATGGAGCCAAAGCAAAAACAATACCCAGTTGTGGATGTGACTGGTGATAGAAGCAAGGTCCGATGCTGTAAAGAGCAATATTGCATAGGAACCTGGAATGTCAGGTCCATGAATCAAGGCAAAGTGGTCAAACAGGAAATGGCAAGAGTGAACGTCAACATTCTAGGAATCAGCAAACTAACATGGACTGGAATGGGTGAATTTAACTCAGATGACCATTATATCTACTACTGTGGGCAGGAATACCTTAGAAGAAATGGAGTAGTCATCACGGTCAACAAAAGAGTCTGAAATGCAGTACTTGGATGCAATCTCAAAAATGACAGAATGATCTCTGTTCTTTTCCAAGGCAAACCATTCAGTATCTCAGTAATCCAAGTCTATGCCCCAACCAGTAATGCTGAAGAAGCTGAAGTTGAATGGTTCTATGAAGACCCACAAGACCTTTTAGAACTAACACCCAAAAAAGATGTCCTTTTCATTATAGAGCACTGGAATGCAAAAGTAGGAAGTCAAGAAACACCTGGGGTAGCAGGCAAATTTGGCCTTGGAATACAGAATGAAGCAGGGCAAAGGCTAATAGAGTTTTGCCAAGAGAACACACTGGTCATAGCAAACACCCTCTTGTAACAACACAAGAGAAGACTCTACACATGGACATCACCAGATGGTCAACACCGAAATCAGATTGATTATATTCTTTGCAGCCAAAGATGGAGAAGCTCTACACAGTCAGCAAAAACAAGACCGGGAGCTGGCTGTGGCTCAGATCATGAACTCCTTATTGCCAAATTCAGACTTAAATTGAAGAAAATGGGGAAAACCACTAGACCATTCAGGTATGACCTAAATCAAATCCCTTATGATTATACAGTGGAAGTGAGAAATAGATTTAAGGGACTAAATCTGATAGATAGAGTGCCTGATGAACTATGGATGGAGGTTCATGACACTACAGGAGACAGGGATCAAGACCATCCCCATGGAAAAGTGCAAAAAAGCAAAATGGCTGTCTGGGGAGGCCTTACAAATAGCTGTGAAAAGAAGAGAAGCGAAAAGCAAAGGAGAAAAGGAAAGATAAAAGCATCTGAATGCAGAGTTCCAAAGAATAGCAAGGAGAGATAAGAGAGCCTTCCTCAGTGATCAATGCATGGACATAGAGGAAAACAACAAAACGGGAAAGACTAGAGATCTCTTTGAGAAAATTAGAGATACCAAGGGACTTACATAATGATAAAGGGGTCAGTTCTCCAAGAGGACATAAAAGCCCTGATACATGAATACCTAATAATGGAACATCAAAATATGAAAGGCAAAAACTGATAGAACTTCAAGGAGAAGTAAACACATCAACTATTATAGCTGAAAGCTCCAATACCTTTCTATCAGTAACTGGTAGATACAACAGGTGGAAAATCTGTAAAGATAGAGATGACCTGGATAGTCAACGCAGTCTACCTGACATTTACGGAATATTCCATCCCACAAACACTGTCTTCTCAAAGATCATAACTCAGTTTACATAAAGGTGAGAACAGGCAAACCTAATCTGTTGTCAGATGTCAGGATAGTGGTTAGCTTTGGGGAGTAGGATAAGAGGGTACCTGGGAGGCACAGGAGGCTACTAGTAAAGTTCTAGCTTGTGACAGTTGCATGTGAACGTTAGGATAATTCATCAAGACATGCATTATGCTTTTGCACTTCTCGTGTGCTTATTATGTTTCAAGTAAGTTAATTTTTTTCAAAGACATGGAAGCAAAGGGATGCTTGGAAATAACAGAGTTGCCTGTAGGATAGTGTGCACAGTTCCCAAAGGGCTGCAACTGAGATGCAGCTTGGAGCATCTCAGGAAATTCTAGAGTAGGTCACTTTAGGAGGAGGAAAGTGACCTGCTCCCAAACATCCAGAAGCCAGGGGGAAAGAGGAGAGAACCCAGGGGCAGGAGAAGTGAAACCGTATCTGCACAGACACCTCGAAGGTACAGATGCTCCCAAAGAACTTCTTTCACAGAGGAAGAAAGAGGGGCAGATAGGTGATTTGATGACTTTGATCAAGATTCGCAGGCTTAAGCTGAAATAAGCAGAGCCCCTAGTGCTCCTTGATGTCCTAACAAACATGCAGAATGGAGTCTGAGGAAACAGAAATATTGTTTTCTTGCTTAACATACTTCCTTCTGAGTGGTTGCGTTATGTATTGTTATGTGACTCGGTGGCACTTGTTTTATGAGCAAGAACAATGACCCTATTCAAATTTGCCAGATTCCTTGAGACGGGTGTAAATACTAGTTTTAGTTTTGGGACAAAGTGAAACGGGGCTTCCCCAGTGGCTCAGTGGTAAAGAATTTGCCTGCAACACGGGAGACTCAGGAAATGCAAGTTTGATCCCTGGGCCTGGAAGATCCCCTGGAGGAGGAAATGGAAACCCAACCCAGTATTCTTGCCTGGAGAATCCCATGGACAGAGGAGCTGGGTGGGGTACAGTCCATGGGGTCACAAAAGAGCTGGACATGACTGAGCATTGAGCTGTATACATGAAATGAAACGCACTCCTAACCAGCTTGCTTTATCTTTGCTTTTTTCCCCTCTTGGACCTAATACATGGCTTATTTTCAATTTCCTTAATTGTTCATTATAACAGGCAGAAGCCAAGAGAGCAGAGAGAAGTAAAGTTATTAAATGATCTCACCACACCCTTTCTCTCGCTTTTTAAATTTTTTTGATATGGACCATTTTTGAGTCTTTATTCAACATGCTACAATATTGCTTCTGTTTTAATTTTTTATTTTTTGGCCAGAGGTATATGGGTCTTAGCTCCTCCACCAGGGATTGAATGCACTCCCCCTGCATTGGACTACACTAAAGTCTTTGTATGGATCATAATAAACTGCGGAAAATGCTTAAAGAGACAGAAGTAACAGACCACTTTACCTGTCCCCTGAGAAACCTGTATGCATGTCAGGAAGCAACAGTTAGAACCGGACATGAAACAACAGACTGATTCAAAACTGGGAAAGGAGTATGACAAGGCTGTATTACTGTCAACTTGCTTAACTTATATGCAGAGTACATCTTGTGACATGCCAAGCTGGGTGAATCAGAAACTGGCATCAAGATCGCTGGGAGAAATATCAACAATCTCAGGTATGCAGATGATACCACTCTAAGGCAAAAAGTGAAGAGGAACTAAAGAGCCTCTTAATGAGGATGAAAGAGAAGAGTGAAAAAGCCAACTTGAAACTCAACATTAAAAAAAAAAGATCATGACATCCAGTCCCATCACTTCACAGCAAATAGAATCGGAAAAAGTAGAAGCAGTGACAGATTTTATTTTCTTGCATCCCCAAATCACTGCAGATGGTGACTGCAGCCACAAAATTAAAAGATGCTTGCTCCTTAGAAGAAAGGCTGTGACCAACCTAGACCGTGTATTGAAAAGCAAGGACATCACTTTGCCAACAAAGGTCTATATGGTCAAAGCTATGGTTTTCCCAGTAGTCATGTATGGATGTGAGAGCTGGATCATAATGAAGGCTGAGTGCCCAAGAATTGATGCTTTCAAATTGTGGTACTGGAGAAGACTCTTGAGAGTCCCTTGGACAGAAAGGAGATCAAACAAGTCAATCTTAAAGGAAATCAACCCTGAATATTCACTGGAAGGACTGACGCTGAAACTCCAATACTTTGGCCACTTGATGTGAAGAGCCAACTCACTGGAAAAGACCCTGGTGCTGGGAAAGATTAAAGGCAGGAGGAGAAGGGGATGACAGAGGATGAGATGGTTGGATGACATCATTGATTCAATGTACATGATTCTGGGCAAACTCTGGGAGATAGCAGAGGACAGAAGAGCCTGGCATGCTGCGGTCCATGGGGTCTCAAAGAGTCGGCCATGCCTTAGTGACTAAACAACTAAACCAACACATAGAAACGCTGAACACTTTCACCTCCTTTCTTCCTTCCCCACTGCCAACTGTTGATGCCAAAGGGCCGCAGAATCCTCTGCTTGCAGACATCAAAGGGACAGAAGGGAACTCAACATCTAGATCAATCACCCATGAAAAATCAGGAGGGTTTTCTTTTTTTCTGGTAACATTTTTGTAATTAACCTACAAACTTAAATTCTGTGCAAAAGAACCCAGTGCAAAATCCCAAGGCAGTAATCAAATCCTGCTTCTTGGTTTCATACTTCAGGCCTGCCACACATTAACTCCAGGGCTTCCCTGGTGGCTCAGCTGGTAAAGAATCTGCCTGCAATGCAGGAGACCTGGGTTCGATCCTGGGTTGGGCAGATCCCCTGGAGAAGGGAAAGGCTACCCACTCTGGCCTGGAGAATTCCATGGCCTGTGTAGTCCATGGGGTCGCAAAGAGTTGGACACAACTGAGCGACTTTCACTTCCTCCTCTCCAGCACTCATCAGGAGTGACAGAGATCTTCCATCTTCAACCTGTGGCCTTCAATTTACTCCCAGGTCTATAGGGGGCCTTACTGCTTTTCCATTCTGGTCTCCTCATCACATGGATAAAGTCGAGGCCCAGGGAGATAGCATCCTACTAAGGGTCACACAAGGTCAGAGGCGCAGCAGGGACCAGAGTGTGACCTTGCTCTGCCTTTACCTGCGTGGGCCCCACGAGGAGAAGCCCTGGTCCCCTAGGGCTGTTCCCTGCCGCCACCTGGAGCCCCTGCCCTGAGCCCCAGCGCTGCTTCCAGTCGTGTGATAACTTCCGGAAACGTGCCCCCTCCTGAAAACTCAGAGCTGCCTCCTCCTTTCATGTCAGCGTTTCAGAGGCCACCCGCAGGCAGGAGCTCTCCCCATGTCCAGCCAGGCCCGTCTCTGCCTCGTCTGGTCCCTCCCTCGCCTCAAGGCCCGTCTCCAGCTGGGCTCCTGACCAACTCCCTTCCAGCTTCCCAAGGCCCCTGTCTCATGGATGGGCCATCTCTCTCCTGTTCTTTCTCTCTCCACCAGCTTCCTGCAATCAATTTTCAATGCTGATGCCTCTCATCTTAGATAACGGCACACATGCCCTGGTCTCCCGCTCTCTCCTCTTTTGGGGTGGCTCCTTGCATTGACCGCCCCCTTCCTTCCATCCCATGGAATGATCCCATGGGATCCAGGAAAAAGTTGCAGGCCAACCATGCATGGTCACAGGGAGACAAGCTCAAACTGCTGACCTCAGCAGAAGCCCAGCATCCTGGCTGCAGTGGGCGTCCAGGTGACCCAGGCCGGATGAGTCCCCATCGCCAGAGAGCTGTCTGTGCTGTCTGCCGCTTGTCATGGGGAGGGGCCTCCGTCTTCCTGAGGCCCGAGGCTCAGGGGCCTGACGGGCCGCGTGGCTGAAGGTCAGAGCACCGGCCAGCCCTGGCACCAGGGCAGCACCCGGGCCTTGAACCCACAACCACACAGGCGGTACTGCAAACCAACTCCCATGAGGAGCCAGATGTGACCTGTGGACCCAGGGCCATACAGGCTAACGTGCCAAGAGTACTGGCCACAGAGGGCTACGCCGGCAGGGCCCTGTGTCGAGCATGGCGCCCTGCAATCCAGTCGGCCTCTGAAAACACAGCAGTCAGCCCCGTCTGCAGGACTGGAATGGAGAGAAACCAATGAAAACTGGACTAAGCCTTCAGTCTGACCGTGAGGCTCTGAATGTCTGCGGGGCTGAGGCCAGAAGTGCGCACTTGCACACAGGCCTCCGGCATTCTGTCCCTCCTTCCCCCTCACTGTCCCTCACAGACACCACTAAATAGCACGGATCAGGGCCACCAGAAATCCCAGTGAATCACATCTCTTCCCAGGGACGCAGCTGCTCAGACTGTACTTCCAAAAGGAGCTTGGCTGGAGGGCCAATCCTCACCCACCCCAGGTGCCTTCATGCCTAGCTGTGCCCGTAATGGGTGTGCTTGTGTGTCTGTGTGAAAAAGTGTGTGTGTGTCAGTGTGTGAGTGACATGGAGAGACACACACAGAGGGAAACACAAAGAGAGATCTCAGTCAATATATAATTTGACTCTATAGTTAAACACACAGGCCACAGTCATGGCCATTTTGCCAAGTGGCCATAAAACTGCAAGATAAATAGGAAACCCCTAAATGGCAGGGATTTTTCTGGGTAGGGAGTGGTGTGATAAAGCGCTATCTGAACTAGGTCAAGCTTGCAGTGACCCGGGTGGAGTGGACAAACAGACAAGGCCCCGTTTCTCTTCGGTATAAAACCTTCTCCATAAAACCCATAAAACCTCCAAGGCTGAGAGCCTGGGTTGAGGGCAGGTCCCCATGACCCCTCCTGGGAACCAGGCTCCCCTCCCCCCATGATAGCAACCGGGATGAGGGGGCCCACTCGGCAAGGATGGGGTCCAGTTCTCCCCCAAACACACATATACTCATGTGCATATATACGCACACGTGCACCCACATACACGCATGCACGCACGCACACATACACACACTCATGCTTTTTGATGCCTGCCATCCAAACAACCTGCTCAGGGACCATCTTTCCCTGAAGGTGGGATGCCCAGTTCCCTCCATCTCCCACCACAGGGACCCGCCCCCCAAATCCAGGTCTGCACTCCTCAGCTCCCAAGAGGAACTGTTCTCTACAACTGAACAGTCATGTGAAACACTGTTTTTCTCTTTTCTTTTCCAAAAAAGAAAGGCCTCAAACTTAGGATCCTGTGGCTGGCATTGCTCTGAGAAGGGGAGAGGGAGGATTCTCCCCTCATCAGCATGAAGAGGGTCTCACCCAGGGGTCCCACTACCGCTCCTTCCTCCTGGCTCCGTGCTGCCCGAGTGGCCAGGACCAGCCAGGGCCGTCAGACAGTCAGGGGGAGCCCCTGGAAGCGCAGCAGAGGAGACCCACAGAGAGCAGAGAGTTGCGCGAGACTGGAGAGGATGAAGCAGGAGGGAGGAGAGTGCCCCCTTTAAAGACAGCAGGAGCGCGGAGGGCAGTGACATTCTTTTAAGCACCTGCAATGCCAAGCCCTATATCCAATGCCTAGCACCTTCAACAGAGTCGTCCGAAGACAGACTCAGTGTATCCATTTGATGGACGAAGGAACTGAGACTCAGAGAGGTTAAGACACTCGCCCATGGTCACACAGCTAACAAGCACCCAAGCAGGGTATGAACAGAATCAGAGGACCAGCTGGAAGCGGGGAGGCAAGGTAGGAGGCGACCGGGTCCTGCACTTCGTGGCCTTGGTGTCCTGCTACGTAGGTGAGGGTCTTGGCTTCACTCAGCAGAGCAGGACGGTGAAGCACAGCAGGCCAGGCCCAGGGCCCAGGCGTCAGGGTACTGTTGCTCAGTCCGGCCGCAGTGGCCCTTCACCCTGATAACACACTGTATCCAGCGAGGCATGTCCTTGCACGGCCATGAGCTCACTGAGCGCTCTCAGTCGCCCATGCTCGACCCCCCGCCACCTCACCCACCCACACGCAGACAGGGTGTGCAGACCCCAGGGCCCCTCAGCTGCAGAGCAAGAGGCAGGAAAGGCCAGGGCACCGGGCTGGGCTGTCCCAGAGGGTGCTCAGCCATCAGGAACAGGGTCAGCATCGTCCACTCAAGTCCACAAACAGGACGAAAGACAGACTCACCCCAAGACCACCTGACCCGGGTTCTCAGAGTGGGCGTGCTTGTGGTGGGGGAGTCAGAGGAGTGTAAGTCTGGGTTGTTGCTTCTGTGCAGGAGACGGCCTGGGGTGCCCTGAGGGGGTTTCTCTTCACCAGGAACGGCCTCCCCCGGCCCCAATTGACGTCTGCTGCCCAGGCCTCGGCCCGTGTCCCCAGCCGTGGGTGGTCACCATCACCTATCCCATGGGGAACTGGGATGTGAGTAACTCAGGCACTTGATCCCTTCAAGGCGCCGCATGAGGCCACGGGACTCGGGCACACACTGGCCTCGGGAGCCCGGGGGGTGAGGGTGGTGGCCGGCACTCGTCCTGAGAGCAGTGAGTCCACCTCCCAGAGACTTGTCACCTCTGCAGGGGACGTTTGGTATATCACAGTCATGCTCTTCTTTTTAAAGTCCTCAGGCTGATGGTTCTCATCTGATTTGAGAGAAAGAACTTCTCTCTGTTCAGTTTTTTTTTTTTTTTTTAAGGAATTTTATATAAAGGCCAGGTAAACACCCTCGGGCTCAGTCACGCACTCCGAGCCTTTAAGACGTGTCCGGCTAATGAACACGCACCTCAAGAGGTTAAGGCGTGCTGCCTGTCGCCTCCAGATTATTTCAGGTGTGTGAACTTCCAGAAATCAGCACCTTTTCTAATTCCTACTTGACAAGTCAGTGTAGCAAACTTTAAAATGAAAAATGTGTCAACTTCAAGCTTCCCATTCTGCCCTCAGCCTCCCTGCTGACTGCCAGTGGCCCCGATACCACCTGCCTCTCCTCTATCTCTGGGAAAAATTGGGAGGTGCCAGGACAGCCTACCCATCCAGTCTCAAAGCCAGTGCCTGAGCAGGAGTTGTCTGATAAATGTTTACAGAAAGAGAGCCTGCCTTAGCCTGGGATGAACTGCATCACACCCCTGGCATCCGGGCGGGCCATCCTACGGAGAGGTGACACCCCAGGGTGAGAGGGTCCATTGGGCCTTTAATTTCAACACTTGCTGTGCAACTCTCGGCCACCTACCTGATCCTTCTGGACCCCAGTTTCCTCATCTCTGAATTAGGGATCACCATAGTGAAAGTAAAAGTTGCTCAGTCATGTCCAACTCTTTGCAATCCCATGGACTGTATAATAGAATTCTCCAGGCCACAATACTGGAGTGGGTAGCCTTCCCTTCTTCAGGGGATCGTCCCAACCCAGGGATCAAATCCAGGTCTCCCGCATTGCAGGTGTATTCTTTACCAGCTGAGCCACAAGGGAAGCCCAAGAATACCGGAGTGGGTAGCCTATCCCTTCTCCAGCGGATCTTCCCAACCCAGGAATTGAACTGGGGTCTCCTGCATTGCAGGCAGATTCTCTACCAACTGAGCTGTGAGGGAAGCCCAGGGATCACGATAGAAGCCGTCAACTTAGATCCTTGTGAGGATTCATTAAAGTAACACGTGTGCCCCAGCAGATCACAAACTTTAGCCAGGCTTACAACAAAAAGTCATGGTGCTCAGTGAGTTACTGTGTCAAATTAATTAATAGAAAATCTAAAGGGAAAGAAGAATGCCACCGATCCTAAAGCTCTGGCTCTAGGATTTCCTTGGTGGTCCATGGGTTAAGAATTGGCTTGCCAATGCAGGGGACCTGGATTCAATCCCTGGTCCGGGAAGATTCCACATGCCAAGGGATAACTAAGCCTGTGTGTCACAACCACTGAGCCCGCGCTCTGGGGGCCGAGGTCTGCAACAAGAGAAGACACTGCAGTGAGAAGTCCGTGCCCCACAGCTAGAGAGTAGCGCCCGCTCGCTGCAGCTAGAGTCTGCCCACAGCAATAAAGAGCCCGTGCAGCCACAAATAAACAATGTTTTTTAAAAAACTTTAAAAATTTTTTGGTGTTATTTATTTCACCTTAATGATCATTTTATGGAAATACAACAGCAGTGGATATGATCATTCACTGAGTGAAACATAGTATGTATCTATGCCCACTGTACTTGGATTACTACACTCAATATGCCAGCAAATTTGGCCTTGGAGCACAAAACACAGCAGGTCAAAGGCTAACAGAGTTTTGCCAAGAGAACGTACTGGTCATAGCAAACACCCTCTCCCAACAGCACAGGAGAAGACTCTATACATGGACGTCACCAGATGGTCAACACCAAAATCAGATTGATTACATTCTTTGCAGCCAAAGATGGAGAAGCTCTACACAGTCAGCAAAAACAAGACCGGGAGCTGACTGTGGCTCAGATCATGATCTCCTTATTGCCAAATTCAGACTTAAATTGAAGAGAGTAGGGAAAAACACTAGACCATTCAGGTATGACCTAAATCAAATCTCTTATGACTATACAGTGGAAGTGAGAAATAGATTCAAGAGATTAGATCTGATAGAGTGCCTGAAGAACTATGGACGGAGGTTCATGACGTTATACAGGAGGCAGTGATCAAGACCATCCCCAAGAAAAAGAAATGCAAAAAGGCAAAATGGCTGTCTGAGGAGGCCTTACAAATAGCTATGAATAGAAGAGAAGCAAAGACAAACGAGAAAAGGAAAGATATACCCATTTAAATGCAGAGTTCCAGAGAATAGCAAGGAGAGATAAGAAAGCCTTCCTCAGATCAATGCAAAGAAACAGAGGAAAACAATAGAATGGGAAAGACTAGAGATCTCTTCAAGAAAATTAGAGATACCAAGGGAACATTTCATACAAAGATGGGCACAATAAAAGACAGAAAAGGTATGGGCCTAAAAGAAGCAGAAGATATTAAGAAGAGATGGCAAGAATACACAGAAGAACTATACAAAAAAGATCTTCACGACCAGATAATCACGATGGTGTGATCATTCACCTAGAGCCAGACATTCTGGAATGTGAAGTCAAGTGGGCCTTAGGAAGCATCTCTATGAACAAAGCTAGTGGAGGTGATGGAATTCCAGTGGAGCTATTTCAAACCCTAAAAGATGATACTGTGAAAGTGCTGCACTCAATATGCCAGCAAATCTGGAAAACTCAGCAGTGGCCACTGAACTGGAAAAGGTCAGTTTTCATTCCAACCCCAAAGAAAGGCAATGCCAAAGAATGTTCAAACTACCACACAATTGCACTCATCTTACAAGCTAATAAAGTCATGCTCAAAATTCTCCAAGCCAGGCTTCAACAGTATGTGAACTGTGAACTTGCAGATGTTCAAGCTGGATTTCAAAAAGAGATCAGATTGCCAACATCCGTTGGATCATCAAAAAAGCAAGCGAGTTCCAGAAAAACATGTACTTTTGCTTAATTGACTACGCCAAAGCCTTTGACTGTTTGGATCACAACAAACTGGAAAATTCTTCAAGAGATAGGAATACGAGACCATGTGACCTGCCTCCAGAGAAATCTGTATGGAGGTCAGGAAGCAACAGTTAGAACTGGACATGGAACAACAGACTGGTTCCAAATAGGAAAAGGAGTACATCAAGGCTGTATATTGTCACCCTGCTTATTTAACTTTTATGCAGAGTACATTATGCAAACTGCCAGGCTGGATAAAGCACAAACTGGAATCAAGATTTTCAGGAGAAATATCAATAACCTCACATATGCAGATGACACCACCCTTATGGCAGAAAGTGAAAAAGAACTGAAGAACCTCTAGATGAAAATGAAAGAGGAGAGTGAAAAAGCTGACTTAAAACTCAACATTCAGAAAACTAAGATCATGGCATCTGGTCCCATCACTTCATGGCAAATAGATGGAGAAACAATGGAAACAGTGAGAGATGTTCTTTTCTTGGGCTCCAAAATCACTGCAGATGGTGACTGAAGCCATGAAATCAAAAGATGCTTACTCCTTGGAAGAAAAGCTATGACCAACCTAGACAGCATATTAAAAAGCAGAGACATTACTTTGCTAACAAAGATCCATCTAGTTAAGGCTATGGTTTTTCCAGTAGTCGTGTATGGATGTGAGAGTTAGAATATAAAGAAAGCTGAGGGTCAAAGAATTGATGTTTTTGAACTGTGGTGTTGGAGAAGACTCTTAAGAGTCCCTTGGACTGCAAGAAGATCCAATCAGTCCATCCTAAAGGAAATCAATCCTGAATATTCATTGGAAGAACTGATGCTGGGAAGCTGAAGCTCCAATACTTTGGCCACCTGATTCGAAGAACTGACTCATTTGAAAAGATCCTGATGCTGGGAAAGATTGAAGGTGGGAGGAGAAGGAGATGACAGAGTATGAGATGGTTGGATGGCATCACTGGTGAGATGGACATGAGTTAGAGCAAGCTTCAGGAGTTGGTGATGGACAGAGAGGCCTGGTGTGCTGCAGTCCATGGGGTCTCAGAGAGTCAGACACAACTGAACTAAGCTGATACTTGGATTTAAAATTTATTTTAAAAGTCACTGGCCAATCCTTATTATGTATCAGTAGTCTTACAGGAGGGATATACTCACCTTTAAGGATCCAGGGAACCAAATTTTTACTCCATAAAATCATAGAATAAATGCCAATGGATGTACTACTTCAATGGGTTTCACTGACATCTCAACTGAAATGTCTCAAAGGTTTATTTTCCAAAAACATTCACTTTTAAAAGTTCCTATTCTGGCTGTGTCTAAATAGGGTTGTCTTCTTTCAAAATGACTTACTCATCGTTCCAGCACCTACAGGTGCCTGGGGCCTGCTGTACAGGTCTCCCAGAAAACAGTTAAGGACACTCCCACTCTTGGAACAGAGACTTGAGAGCAATCTTGAAAATCAGATCCTTTTCTTGGAAGCAAGAATCCAAGGCTTTCTTCCAAGGTGGCCTTTGTCCCTCCATAGCCTCAGCTCTATCTTGCCCATCCCTCTGCCCTCCACCATCCCACCACCTCCCTACAATTGTTTCCTGGGCCTCCAACCTCCATCCTATCAGGTCATTGTGCTCCTGTTTTCCTCGCACACAATACACCCTTCAAAAGGCTCTTTCTAAACCTAGTTAATCCTCTAAGATAGGCAGACTGTGCGGGGGTGAGGGGTTCACGCAGGAGTCTCTAGGGCTTCAGGAACCAAGGTCACACCTTGCTCACTCGAGTGCTTGGGGCCCATGGGCTTCATGTCTGGGGACCTGGACTCATGAAGACATGGTTTCTGGGTCTGCTGAGTCGATTGAACTCATCAGCACACATCAGCACTACTCACAGCCCAAAGGCTGAAGGGGCCCAGAGTGGGGAGGCTGGCAAGGATCCAAGTGCCCAGGAAGAGGAGGAATCTGGGTCACACCACCCCAGTCCTGCCTCTGAAACTTTGCCTGCAGAGCTTCCATCATCTGCCTAGATCCTGGGTCCCTGCCCTGCTCTCAGGCTGCTGTACACACCCATATGGACCTGGCCTCCACTGAGAGTGGAAACAAATACCCTGTGGCCTCCCAATGCCTTCCCAATGCCCTGTGACCCCAATGCCCTGTGACCCCAATGCCCTGTGACCCCAATGCCCTCCCTTCTCTGACCGTGGCCTGAGTGCAGCCCTGTTTGGGGATCTTCTCTGAACTGAAAGCCAAGATGGGGCCTCCCTCCTCCAACCTCAAGTCTCTCCTCCCGGGGGCTTCAGGCCCACCTGTCCAGCTGAACAGACCAGAGAAGAGTCGCCTGCTATCTCCCCGCCCCCCGCCCCCACCACAACCTCTAAGGAAATGTTCTGAGGTCAACGAGAAGGAGGGAGCTGAGGAAGTGCAGCTCTCTGAGCGTGGCATCCATGGGGCTGTCGGGCTGGGGGACACAGGCAAGAAGCCCCAGGGCCTGACAGCTCACGTGGGCCCCCTCCCTGCAGCCCAGTCTCCACCCTGGACACATGTGCATGGAGAGCTGTTCCCTGAGACAGGTCACAAGAAAAGATGTCACTGGATTTGTTAGTTTTTCTGTTGCCACAAACAGAAATTACCCCCCAAATTACCACAAACTCAGTGGCTTAGAACAACACACATTTATCTTCCTCTACTTCTGGAGGCCAGAAGTCCAAAGTAAGTTTCATGGGGTTAAAACCAAGGTGTTGCAGGGCTGTGTCCTTCCTGGAGCCTCCCAGGGACAGCCTGCTTCCTTGTCCTTTCCAGCTTCCAGAGGCCGCCTGCGTTCCTTGTCTTGTAAACCCTCCACCTTCACGGTCAGCACTGGCCAGCTGGGTCTTCCCACACAGCATCGCTGGGACACCTCCCCCTTCCACACTGGGGCTTCCCTGGTGGCTCAGACAGTGAAGAATCTGCCTGCAATGCAGGAGACCCGGGTTCGATCCCTGGGTTGGGAAGATCCCCTGGAGAAGGGCATGGCAACCCACTCCAGCTATCTTGCCTGGAGAATCCCATGGACAGAGGAGCCTGGTGGGCCACAGTTCATGGGGCCCCGAAGAGTCGGACACAACTGAGTGAGTAACGCTTCCACACTGGGCTGACTTGGGTAATCCAGGGCAATCTCCCCACCTCAGTGCCCTTGGCTGAACCATATCTGCCAAGCGCCTCTTCCTTTCACAGGTTCTCGGGCTGAGAATGTGTTCATCTGGGGGGAAGAGGGGAGTTATTCTGCCTACCGCAATCAAAGGAGGGTGCTTTCCCCAGGACACACTGTGAATAGACACCTTCACTCTGGACCAGCATCTGGGGGGCACTAGACAGCCCCTGGGCGGCACTCACATGTGGTCTTTATAATCAGAGAGCACATCCGCTGGGGACCCTGTGTGCTCACAGCCCTGGGGAAGGACCGTCTCTGGGACCCAGGTCCCCTTGTGAGCAGGCAGGAGACAGGGGGTGTGCCTTCTGTGGGACATCTCCTCCAGGAAGTGGCCTTTCTCCTGCTTTGAAAAGAGCTGGAAAGGCTGGGTCCACGGAGAGTGGCCAGGGCCCCCTGGAAGAAACAGGAGCCCCAAGACTCTGGGCAGCTCCAACCAAGGGACCCCTCAGGCAGTCCGGCCATCCTGGGGAAAACTTGGGGAGCTCTGAAGCAGGGGTGAGGCCTGCCACGTGACGTGCAGAGACTGGGGAGCCCAGGAGGAATGACAAGACGCGGGGACTTCGTCTAAGTGGTGGTGGGGCAGGCCCTGAGAGTGGGCAGCCAGACATCATGGAGAACAGGCAGGGCCACCCAGCCAAGGGACGCCAGAGGCCTATGCCCCGCTATGCCCCAGGCAGGGATGGTGGGAAAGGAATAGGGGCTGCAGGATGGCCTCCTGGCAGCCCAGAGCAAAGGAGGCTGGCAGGGCAGGTGCAGGGCGACACCGATCTCCAGTCACTGCCCCAAGGGAGTGACTTTCTGCCCCAGAGCCTGGCTCATTTGAGCACAAAGACAGTCTTTATCCCTTTGAATCTCCAGAAATCACCAACTCTGCAATCTTAGGACTGGACGGCATCCTAGAAAGTCACCTGGTCAGCCTCATCTGCCAGAGGAAGGCTCTGTCAAGCCTTCTGCAGGAGCCCTGAGGTCGCCCGGGGTCACTGGGCAGGTGATGGTGGCATGAGGCCGGCCACCCTGTTCTGGCTTCTCCCCCAGCGACCACATAAGACAGGGCAGAGTCAGAGAGGGTCCAGGCCCCTGGACCCTGTTGCAGTCTCACAGCCTCCTCTTGAAGCTTTGGGAGTCTGGGGGCACCAGCACCACCATGGGGGACTCAGGCAGGGGGGACCTGGGAGCCAACAGGCCTACCCTCTCACTCCTGGCCCAGCCACCCTTGCTTGCTTCAGAGCCTTTGGCAACTGTTTAACCCCTTGGCGCTCCAGGTTCCCCAGAAAAGAGGGACTCAGAGCCCCCCGCCCCCCAGGAGGAGTGCATTGTCAGATGTAGCCCCCACCCCGCCCTTTCTCCCCCTCCTACCAATTCAAGTCAGGCCAAATTGATTTTTCCTAATCAGTAATTTCTCACTGATTTCCTGTCCTGGCAGCTTCCAAAACTAAAATGCCTCGTTGTTGGGAGCCCTCGGGCTAAGCTTCCTGTGCTGTCCCCGTGTGGACTACATACCAACGATGACGACGGGGTGGGCAGGATCAGGGTCAGCCCCAAGGACCCTGGGCCCTCCCGGCCCATTGTGGTGGCGCAAATGGTTTAATTATTAACTCTTTCTCCAGCGCGGTCGGCCTCCCACGCGCATTCATGAGATATTCACCCTCATCTGGTCCAGCATAGCTCCCCGCCCACAGGACAAGGGGACCAGCATGCTTGGGCTCTGAGTCACTCTCCAGCACCATGTTCAATGCCTGGACAGGGTTATTTGTCATCGTGGCAACATCTCACAGCCACCCTGACTTCCCCGGCCTCCCCAGGGCGGCTCTCTGCCTTCAGCCCCCTCTCCATCCTCCTGTCTCCACTGCTGCCTGCCTGCACCTGGGGTCCGTCTGCTCCTCAAGCACCCTGACCCCTCCTGGACTATGGTCTCCACGGAGACCCCACCTCCAGGCCACCGGAGACCTCAGGCCCGCTCCCCCACCCCAGCCACCTTCTTATCCCCTTCCTGCCCCGCGCCATCTGCTCTCAAGCACCCCCATGTCCTTAGGGAACTCTCCACGTTCTTCTCTCTCTTTTTTGGCCATGCCCTCGGCATGTTGAAGCTGAAGCTCCAATCCTTTGGCCATCTGATTCAAAGAGCTGACCCACTGGAAAAGACCCTGATGCTGAGAAAGACTGAAGGTGGGAGGAGAAGTGTTGAGGGTGAGATGGTCAGATGGTCAGATGACTCGAAGGACGTGAGTTTGAGCAAATTCTGGGAGACAGTGAAGAACAGGGAAGCCTGGTCCAGGGGACAGTGAAGGACAAGGAAGCCTGGTGTGCTGCACTCCACGGGGTTGCAAAGAATCGGACAGGACTGAGCGCCTAAACAACACAATGGAAGCAAGGTGAGTGCTTGCTGTGTTCATTTCCTGTGGCACCGTGACAAACTGCTACAAAGTGGGTGGCTGAAAACTACTGAAAGCTTTTCTGTCTTGTCTCTGGAGACTGAAAGTCCAAAATGAAGGCATCGGCCGGGCCACGCTCCCTCTGACAACTCAAGGCCCGGACCCTTCCTTGCCTCTTTCCAGCCTCCAGTGTTGCCAGCAGCCCTCAGTGACCCTTGGCTTGAAGACGCTTCTCTCCAGCTCTGGCTCCATCATCCACGGCTCCTCCCTGTGTCCTCTCTGCATACTTGCCCAAATGCCCCTCTTCTTATAAAGACCCCCGTCATTGGCCCACCCACAGGACTTCTTCATAATTAGAGTACATCTACAAAAGCCTTGTGTCCAAATAAGGCCTTTCCTGGTGGCTCAAATGGTAAAGAATCCACCTTCAGTGCAGGAGACACAGGAGATGCAGGTTTGATCCCTGGGTCGGGAAGATCCCCTGGAGAAGGGAATGTCTACCCACTCCAGTATTCTTGCCTGGAGAATCCCCTGGACAGAGGAACCTGATGGGCTATTGTCTATGGGGTCACAAGGAGTTGGGCACGACTGAGCGACCAACGCTTTCACCAAATAAAGTCACATTCACAAGCACCAGGGCTTAGGACATGAACATGCCTTTTGGGGGTACATAATGTTTCTGTCAACACTGATCTTGTATCTGCCTGAGACTCAGTTTTCTTATCTTCAAGGTAACAGGGAGGTTTGCTAGGATGTGATGAAATAGCGCAGGTGGAGACTGGACACTTCCCGGCACACATTGCTCAACCCTTTTCTGTCAAGACCCACAAGAGGTCCTTGCGGGTGTGATTCTAGGCCCACCTGCCGCTGCGTTTCCTTTCCTATCTTCCTCTCTCGAAAACGTCAGAGCGAGAGGGATGATCCCGGGCGCCAAACATGAAATCTGCGCAACTTTCTTTCTAATTAAGTTTTCATTACAACTTTTTTTTTTTTAATGTTTTATTATTTGGCTGCGCTGGGTCTTAGGTGCTGGGTCTTAGCTGCAGCACGTGGGCTCTTCCGTCTTCGTTGAGGCATGCGGGATCTTTAGCATTTGAACTCTTAGTTGCACCCACTGGGATCTAGTTCCCTGACCTGGGGTCTACTCCTTTGCACTGGGAATGCACAGTCTTAGCCACTGGACCACCAACCAGGGACATCCCTAAAGATCAATTCTTGAAGCATCAATTGATCTTAAATAAGAGCCATCCATTTTGATCCAGCACAGAGTTTCTGAGTTCTGAGAGAGCCTCTGTCCTTCCTTCTTCCCCACAGCCCAGGGCAGCTGTCGCTTCCTTGACAGCCCGAATCCCAGCTTGCCTCACTAGCTACACAGCCGTGGACAAGTCCTTCCAGCAATCTGAACCACCTCCATTTCTCATTCATGAAATACTAGCGTGCCCCTCATACTAGCAGGCTGTGAAGGTAGGTAGAATACTCTCGTGATACAGCAGGTACCTGGCAGATCCCGAGGGCTCAGGACCTGTGAGCTGTTCCAGTCTTTGTGCCAACACTTCTCCTGGGCGAGGAGAGTCTCCTCCAGGAACCAGAGAGCAAGGCCAGAGGTGCTCTCTTCAAACCTGAAAGTGATAGTGTCAGTTGCTCAGGCGTGTCCGACCCTTGGTGACCCCATGGACTGTAGCCCACCAGGCTCCTCTGTCCATGGGATTTCCCAGGCAAAAAAACTGAAGTGTGTTGTTCTTTCCTTCTCCAGGGGATCTTCCCAACCTAGGGATTGAACCTGCGTCTCCTGTATTGCAGACAGATTCTTTTCTGAGCCTGCTTGCATACATGCTAAGTCACTTCAGACTCTTTGCAACTCCATGTACTGTAGCCCACCAGACTCCTCTGTCCATGGGGATCCTCCAGGCAAGAAAACCTTCCTAAATTCAATACGAAGCTATTTGCTGAGCCTCATCAGAGTCCTCCCTCTGAGGTCCCATAAGCCATTCACTTAGAGCTTCTCTAAACTCAGAGCTGGCAGTCAGGAGCTCCTGGAGGGTGAATGACTCAGAAGGCCCCCAGGGTGCACAGAGCTGATGTCCAGTCCCACAGACAGACTCTTCCCCCACTGCCCTCACCTTTCCTAAACATCTCTTCCTCTCTGTCTCAGCAGTGACCCAGCCTAGGATATCTAGTCAGACCACTGACAGCAAACATATTTCTAACTCCAGGGAATTAAAATTAATTTTGTTCTAAATTCAAACTAGAGTTTCCATATGACCCAGCAATCCCACTTCTGGGCATATGCAGACAAAACTACAATTCACAAAGATATTTACACGGACCCCAGGAATCACAGGAGCACTTTTCACAAGAGCCAAGACACGGAAACAACCTAAATGTCCATCAACAGACGATTGGGTAGAGAAGCTGTGGTCCACATATACAACGGAATACTACTCAGCCATGAAGAAGAGTGAAATAATGCCATTTGCAGCAACATGGATGCAACTAGAGGTTATCATTCTAAGTGAAGTAAGTCAGAAAGAGAAAGACAAATACCATACTTGTATGTGTAATCTAAAATATGACACGAATGAACTTACCTACAAAATATAAGCAAACTCACAGACATAGAGAACAGACTTCTGGTTGCCAAGGGGGTGGGGGGTGGAGGAGGGAAGGATTGGGAGCTTGGGATTAGCAGATGCAAACTATTACATACAGAATGAATGAACAAAAAGGTCCTACTGTGGAGTACAGGGAACTCTATTCACTATCCTGTGATAAGCCATAATGGAAGAGAATATGAAAAAGAAATATGTACAAAAATATCTATATAACTGGATCATTTTGTTGTGCAGCACAAATTAATACAACATTGGAAATCAATTATATTTCAATAAAAAAAAAAAAAAAAAAAACTCCTGTTGTTCTGAAAATGCCCCAGGTTGCTTTAAGAACCTGAAGACTCCTGGCAGGTTGGGAATTCTGCGCTTAGCCTGCAGGCTGCCTGTCTTCATGAGGCCCCCCAGACTGTCCCACCTCACCCTCCAGGGTCCGGTCCAGGCAAGGAAGTTGGCCTCAAACTGTCTCCCTGCCCCTAGGGCTCCTCTGGCCAGAATCTCTGTTCTTAACGCATGAAAAGAGACAAGGCTGTTAAAATCTCTTTTCCTTCCTTGCATTTTCCTCCCTCGCATTCCTAAAACACTCTCCTCCACCCCTGCAGTCCTGCGTGGCTGGCCTCTCTTATTTCTGTTTACGTTGCATGAAATTGGAGACTTTTGGAAGAACTGATAAGAATGAAACACTGGGAGGAAAGAAGAGCTAACATCTTAATTAGACATTAACATTAGGCCAATGGGAATTCTTACTGAAGGACCAGCCAGATTTTCCCAGAAACACTGTTGCATAATTGTTTTCCATTTTTCTTTCATTATCATTCATTCAGCATCATTCATGTTATAATTTTTCAGGCTTCTTCCTCGTCCACTTTAATAGTTGTGTGTAATTTTCCCCAAGTGGGCACGGCTGGGTTTGTTTTGTCTTCTCGGTGAGTGGGTTGTTTTGCCTTTTACGTAAAAACTGTTGTTTCTCTCATTCCATAGATGGGGAAGTGAAAGGACAAAGTGCAAGGAGATTTCTTAATGTGAGTGACTCTGGAGCAGATTTAGAGAAAGGTATTCCTAGGGCAGCACCTGACAGGGGTGGGCACACTGAACTGAGTCCTCCCAGGAGGACAGCTCATCTCTGCTCAGCAACTAGGAGATGGCATGGGGCCCCCTAAATGCACAGAAAGACCTTCTCCTCAGAACGTCTCTGGGCCCCCTAAGTGGGGTGTGAGTCTCCTATCAGCTCAGGTCCCTAGCAGTAATGAGACATTTTCTCAGGACCAGGGCTGACTCTGGGAAAGGACCATCCACTAAGACTCACTCATTGGTCAGTGTTAAATGAGAGCAGCTGATTTTTGAAGCTTTTTTTTTTTTTTAATTTTATTCTGTTTGGAGTATAGTTGATTAACAATGTTGTGATAGTTTCAAGCGGACAGCAAAGGAACTCAGCCATACGAACACATATATCCATTCTTCCCCAAACTCCTCTCCTGTCCAAGCTGCCACATCACACTGAGCAGAGTTCCCTGGGCTTCCCTGGAGGCTTAGATGCTTAAGTATTCCTGCCTAGAGAATTCCATGCACAGAGGAGCCTGTTGGACTACAGTCCACGGGGCCACAATATAGTAGGTCCTTGTTGGTTATCCATTTTAAACACAGCACTGTGTACCTGTCAAAACTCCCTAAATATCCCTTTCCCTCCTCCTTTCCCTCAGCAACCATAAGTTCAGCTGATTTTTAGTCCAATATGCCTGAACTGGGCTTTCCAGGGGGTGCTAGTGATAAAGAATCCACCTGCCAAGGCAGGAGACACAGGAAATGTGGGTTCAATCCCTGGGTCGGAAAGATCCTCTGGAGTAGGAAACGGCTACCCGCTCCAGTATTCTTGCCTGAAGAATCCCATGGACAGAGAAGCCTGGCAGGCTACGATCCGTAGGGTCGCAGAGTCGGACACGGCTGAAGCCACGTAGCCCACATGCACGTACTCATGCTGAACTGAGGATATTGACTCAAGATCCATCAGAAAAGGCATCTCAGCTCTTGGTTTTTCCACTGACCCAGAGCTGCAACCTCTCTCATCCATAAAACTACTAAGACTCCCCAGAAATATTGATTCTCCTGGACTCAGGCAAGTGATCGCTGGATAACTGTCCCAAACAGTCTTTTCCACCCATCCTCCATCGGCCCCTTTGCAATGGTTTCAGCCAGCACAGCCAGTGGTCTCAGAAACCGTCCCCACACGGGGTCCCCTAGAAAGCATCTCCGGAAGCCTCCAAGGGCTCCAAAGCCTGCCTTTGAAAACTCTCCGGAGCCCAGAGGCGCGGTAACCTAACACTCCTTTCTGATAAGCACTGTCTTTTGCCCAAACACAATGGTCCTCGTTCGCTTTCACTGGGGCTTTGAACTCTGCACAAAACCCTCCCTCCCCTAACTGCCCGCTGGAGCTGGCCCTGGGGGCCCGGCCGTGTCAGCATTTCCTTTGTGGTCTGTTTGTAAGGTGCTTATAATGGAGTCTTTTTTCTGCTCCATGCTCACCCCCCCAATAGGTGAAATCTCAGTCTGGAAGGCTATTCCGCTGCTTTCCAATCACACACGCTCTTTTCTTAATGCCTGGGAATAAGCTAGACTGCTTTTGAGCAAGGGGGTGGGGGTGGGGGCAGGGTGGTGAGGGGGCGGGGCAGGAAACTGGGAGAATTCTGATGCTCTGGGTACTGACCAAGCAACTGGAAAGCTTCGTGGGAACAAGGCTGAACAAGGCACTTTGCTGGTGCCCGTTTCTCCCTCTGGCCCTTACTCACCAGCTGGTCTCAAAAAAAAAAAAAAAAAAAAAATCACTGGAAAGTTAAACAGCTCCTAGGTGGACTAGCAGTCCATCCTTTCATCCTCAGAAGCAATGTTTCAGCCGTCCCAGGGGCTCCAGCCAGCCCACAAAACCAGATTCCCTCCCTGGTTTCTGGTCTTTCACGCTAACGATGACACTGTGTTTTGAGTCTGGGGGAGAGGGGGAGGAGGGGAGAGGCAGCTCCAGGGGAAGGAGAGCCCGAGAGGGAGGCCCCCCCAACCCCGCTGCTTTCCAGGCAAGGTGAGCATGGCGAGGTGCAGAGTGGGTAGCCTTTGTCCTCTGTGAAGCCTCACCCGTCCATCTCTGGGCTCTCTCTCCCTGGGTACCAGTCCTGAGCTCTGACTCCAAAGCATGCACTCTACACCCTGTCCTCCAGAGATGAGGCCAGACAAGCCTGCCCACCCCTCCATCCCCAGGCCTCCACTCCCCCTGCAGGCTAATCCCTGCTCCCAGTGCCAGGCCCAGGGCCCTGCTTGATCCCTGCAGGTCTGGAGGCAGGTCCCAAGGTGAGCACCCTCCCATGGGCAGCAGCCTGGCCCCACACAGCCGGTTGGAGACTCGCACGCAGCATCGAGACATGAAATGAGAGCAGGGACAGTTCAGAAGAAGCTACTTTGAAGCCACCTGCCCCACCAATCCTCGCTCCTCGGCTGGCCTTGAATTTCAGGACCTTTCCTTCTGCAAAGCCCCAAGCTTTCCCTGATGGCCCTAGGTCAAAGAGAGCAGAGCTCCCTTGGCAGAGAAGGCAATCGGTCTTTTACAAATCCACGTTTTGGTGAAGCCAGGACCTCCTTTGTCTTGGGAGCCCACATCTGCACACAGCTGGAAGCATGCCCCCCAGGCACCCCTCCCCGCCCCAAACGAGCAGTGCCATTGATCCACAGGTCAGGAATTAAGTGTAACACAGACTGGCCTCTGTCTGTGGGTACCCTTGAGCTCTCCATGTATTATCTTACCTCCATTCTCTCATGAAACTCTTGTGAGCAGGCTATGCATAAAGCAATCACAATACGGCTATGGAACCTCCAAGAGGCCATGGGAACTCCCAGTGTTTCTCTAGAGATGCACGCACCATAGCTTTGGCAAACCTAGGATGGGGAAGCGGAGAAGGAAATGGCACCCCACTCCAGTACTCTTGCCTGGAAAATCCCATGGATGGAGGAGCCTGGTAGGCTACAGTCCATGGGGTCGCGAAGAGTCGAACACGACTGAGCGACTTCACTTTCACTTTCATGCATTGGAGAAGGAGATGGCAACCCACTCCAGTGTTCTTGCCTGGAGAATCCCAGGGACGGGGGAGCCTGGTGGGCTGCCATCCATGGGGTCGCACGGAGTCGGACACGACTGAAGTGACTTAGCAGCAGCAGCAGCAGCAGGACGGGGAAGAGGTTGATGATGCCATCAATGATGGTATAATTAAATTTGTTTATATTTATTTATTTATTTTTATCTTTCCTTTTTGATTTTTTGAATTATGAAAGTATGATGACACATTTATAGGAGACTTGGAAAATATAGAACAAAGTTACGTGTAGTGCCACTATATATTATAACCGTTAAGTAGATAAATTAAGATTTTTAGTTAGAGTTTCAGTATCAAACTCTCAGAGATTGAGTGAAGGTACAGATACAGTCAATGATGATGTAATTAAATTCTTTATAACAGGTTTTCTCTAAGTTCACTTTCAGTAGAAAAATGCATACATTTTCATAGGTGAACACTTCTCATCGTACCTACAGGTAACTTTTTAATAACTTGTTCCAAAAAGCAAGGTGTCCCTACAAGGATAATGAAGCATCATTGAAAGAGTAGCAAGGTCTCACTTGAAATCTTGCTGGAGACTAAACCGAAAACCCAATGGCAACCCTGTTTCTATTCCACGTGGATGCCATCTGCCCACGGGGCCAATATGCAGACTTTAGATTAACACACCCAACATGCAGTTGCTCATCTGGGCTGTGGACTGTTGGGGCTTCTTGCATCCTTCTGTTTTCTCCCCTCCAGCTGACTTTCTAGAAGGGAAAATCCAAAACTGTCCATCCTGTGGGGAAGGAGAATGAGGGCATGAAGTCTGCTGTTGGTGTTGGCTTGTCTGTCCTTTGATAGCTCAGTTGGTAAAGAATCTTCCTGCAATGCAGGAGACTCTGGTTCGATTTGTGGGTGGGAAAGATCTGCTAGAGAAGGGATAGGCTACCCTCTCCAGTATTCTTGGGCTTCCCTTGTGGCTCAGCTGGCAAAGAATCCGCCTGCAATGTGGGAGACGTGGGTTCGATCCCTGGGTTGGGAAGATCCCTAGGAGAAGGGAAAGGCTACCCACTCGATTCTTCTGGCCTGGAGAATTCCACGGACTGTATAGTCCATGGGGTCGCAAAGAGTTGGACACAACTGAGCGACTTTGACTTTTCACTGTCCGTCCTTTACTAAGTTCTCAGTGGCATCACTGCCCCAGCATGTGTTCACCCTACAACTCTGTGTCCCATGCCAGGCTGGACGCTGAGCAGCTAGAAAGTTCCAAGCATGGCTGTTATCCCCCTGGGGCAGCTGGTTGAACAAGCTCAGGGGTTCTCAAGCAGGGACTCTCTTGGTGAAGTCTGGAGACATTTGGGGGGTCACTCGGGAGAAGGGTGCTGTTGGCCTCTAGTGGGAGCAGGCCAGGGATGCTGTACACCCAATGAGGCAGTGGCTGGCCCTGCTTTAGTTGAGGAGGTGCAGCCAGGTGGACACACCTGGCACGGAAGGGAACGGGCAGGGAGATTCTGAGCACCCCAAGGGGCGGAGGAAATGAAGACAGGCCACCAGTGTGGCTGTAGCCCCCACTTCCATTTTTGTAAAATACGATGCTTAAAGTTTGTGCTTTTATTAACTACCATTGGCGGAGCTGATTCCACCCCTTTCTTTCTTAGACATAAAAATCTTGTTCGACTCTCACAGGCTTAAATTAGGAATATTTGGTGGTGTGATCATGTATGTTTAAAACCAAACAGAAATTTCCTGTTCCCCAGCACAAAATAAAATTCAAGTTTATAAAAGGGCCTGTAAAATCTCATAATCAAGCCCATTAGCTGAGCAAAATGCTCCACTTTGATTTTGTGGTGTTTAGCTTTCTTTTCTTAGCACTACTTCATTAGCGTGCTTTTAACGGAGACTCTTCCAGCCTGCTTCTTGAAATTGCCGAAAAAGAAAACACACGGCTTTAACGCACAAGAGACAAGAGCTGTCATCCCTCCCCCTCCAAATCTGAAGGCTCAGGGAGAGCAGAGAAGGCTGAGGGGCGCCCGCCGTCCAGCGTGCCCCCTCCCCCCCCCCCCCCCCCCCCGCAGCATGTCTTAGTAGGGTGCTGGAATCTTCTGCCTCATTTTTGCTCCCTGGCCTCATTGCCAGTGGCCTTGCTAATTTCCAGTTCTTTGCTGCTTCAGAAGACCAGATTTTCTTGATTAATAACAAAAGGTTTTGTTGGGATCAGAGCTGTTTCCCACCATCTCTATGCAAACCCCGGCAACACAGACTGCGGATATTAGCATTTCAAGGCGCTTCCTATTACGAGGCAAGAAAAGCCCCTCTTGGTGGGTAAAATCCATTTTGTCCTCTCTGGTGACATCTGTTCTAACTTTTAAAGCCAGAAAGGAAACTAGATAATGCCAGTCCTTTGATTTACAGCACTCCTCCTCAGGATGTCACCCAGCTCACTCAGGAGAACCCAGAAGTAATTCTGAACTCGCCATTCAAATACTTTGTCTTTTCCATGATTTCTTAATTACATGTTCAGCGATTTCTACAACTCACAGACTTGAGTGTCTTAAACTTCTATTTTGGAGGGGAGAAATTGTAAATGTTTATTGCTTCAGATCCTCTTGTGTTTCATCTCCAAGTCCCCCAAAGAGAAGTTCGCATGAGTGAAGTGAGGAAATCGAAGAAGACCCGATTAGGCCCCCGCAGTATGAATATATATTGGGCTTCCCTAGTGGCTCAGACGGTAAAGAATCTGTCTGCAATGCAAGAGAACCAAGTGCGATCCCTGGGTTGGGAAGATCCCCTGGAGGAGGGTATGATAAGACAATCCAGTATTCTTGCCTGGAGAATCTCATGGACAGAGGAGCCTGGCGGGCTGCACTCCATGGGGTCGCAGAATCAGACACGGCTGAGTGACTAACACAACACAGTATCTATACAAGTAAGGAAGAAAAAGCCCCACAAGTGATAGGATATCGAGGGAAAGGAGAGAAACCCGCCGGATCACAGCCTCCTCCTACCACCTGGGCTGCAGGCTCCGGGGTCCCTTACCCTGGTCATCCGCGAACAAAGCTGGAGGCAGATCTCAGCTGGTTCTCCATTCACTATTCATTCAGGGGTCCCTGCACTCCATATGCATTCCGCCGACTACTGTGCTAAAGTGGGCCTCCTCCCAGGATTGACATGGTAATGAAGTGCCCGTGCGGCTCCTGAAAAGACCGCCCTAGGTATGTGCCCTTTCTGACAAATCCACCCTTTCACCTCACGGAGGCCCCCAAATTATCTCATAACACTGCAACATCTGTGCAGAGGGCTCCAGTCTTTGGAGCTGGGCGTGTTTATCACGTGGCCTGGCCTTCCTTCTCCGGGTGGGTCCCCTCCTCTCACCTCCACCACACCACTGCACCCCTTGCCGAACACCCCCTTCCCCTGCAGCCACCCTGCTCTAAAGGGCCTGCACCCAAAGGTGCTGAGGCCCCCGGGCTGCTGCTGCTGCTGCTGCTAAGTCACTTCAGTCATGTCTGACTCTGTGTGACCCCACAGACAGCAGCCCACCAGGCTCCTCCGTCCATGGGATTTTCCAGTCAAGAGTACTGGAGTGGGTTGCCATTGCCTTCTCTGCTGGGATGCTGAGCACCTGGCATTTTATTTGCTCACTTTCAGGTGTTAAAGGTGGACCAAGGAGTTAAACTATGTCATATGAACTTGCTGTCAGAGAACCTTATAATTAGCCCGGCAAGGAAGCCAGACGAACACTGGGGGCTTGGGGTGGGCAGGGGAGTGGGGAGGTGGGGGGAGGGAGGAGAAGTGAGCTAATGAATTTTGCTCAGACTCTAGCAGATGACATTTGCTCAACTAATAAGTGTGTTTGAACTTTATTTAAACTGGCCCAGGTCAATAAAACCCAAGGGGAGGCAGTGAGGCTGGGGGAATTTATAGAAAGACCACGCCATCTGCAACTTATATATGTTCTGCCCCGATACAATGATTTCATTTCATTTCATTTGACATTTAAGAGCCCTTTTTGGAATGAAGAAGGAATATTTCTATATTCTACTTGCAATAACCTCACCTGACTCTGCACAAGGCCAAGAAGAATAAAGGTCGCATTCATGGCACCCCGTTGAGGCTTCCTGGAGAGGCGGTTGCCCAGGAGGGACAGATCAGGGCTGTTCCCATGGAATATCTGGAGGCCCCTTTGGCCTCTGAGCGCTCAGGCTTGTTTTGTTTTGTTTCCCCGCGTCCAACTTCAAGTGATGGTTTGCATAAAATGTTCTTGACCGCATATGAGATGGATTTTTGGCTGCCAACCGGGACACCCAGAGCGGCCGCCAAGAAACCAGGCTCTCCATGCAGAGCAGCAGAGAGACAGGCCAGCGTGGCCCCAGGCTTCTGCCAGTGACCGATCCCTCTTCAGAATCTTTCCAAAGCTTCTAGGTCAAGACTGAATTGTCCTGCCATCACAGGACCTGGAAACGTGTCCCTGGCAAACACTTATCCTTGAAAAAGAAGCCCTCTGCCTGCTGACATCTGGGGGCCACAGGCTCAAAGGAAAAGCAGGCAGTGGGCTGGGTGTCCTCCCAGGAGGGACCGCACCCTGCTGTGAACACCCCAGGTCTGAGGACCTGCTTTCTGGGGGGCGTGGGAAGGAGCTCAGGTTCTAGACCTGAGGCGTCCACAGGCCGCTGGCGGTACCCTTCACAATGCTGAACGGACTAGGGAGTGGGATGCAGAAGGGAAGACTGGAGAGCAGACCCCTGCCCCGCCCTCGTCCTGGGACCCCTGACTATCAGCAGTGAGCCCGCCCCCTTCACCCTCCTCCTCCGGGCCAGAGGGTGGGGGAAGCAGAGAGGGCCAGAGGGGGCCCTGACTCAGGCCTCAGGGGTTCTTCCTGGAAGACAGGATGCTGTGGATCTAACAGAACATTCCCATTCCTTTATTTTCCCAACAATCTGGCCCCTGGTTTATCAGTTAATCAAGACCCGCTCTCTTGCAGTGGCCACACCCTCGGGCAAACAGTCCTTGCAAAGCATCTGGTGCTGATTCCAGACACCATTAAGAACCTCTGAGCACTGCTGGGCTGTCCGGTCAGGAGCCACGCTGCCCCTGTGGGGGGCCCCAGCCTCTGCCCCACACAGAGCCTTCAAAGCCATGTGTCCTTCGAGATGAGCCCCTGGTGGGGATGCCCCAGTGCTCCCACAGGGTCTGCAGGCATCACTGTCTTCCCTAGGGCCTCCACCCCGGCTGAGACAGTCTGACATGGCAGATGATAAAGGGCAGAGGCCTCCTCTGAGGTCACAGGGCCCTTGGGATTCACCCAACCTGGGACTCTATCAGGCTAGAACCCCCTACCCTGGCTGGAATCATGCCCCCCCACACACACACACCTGACTGGCAGGATCTGCAGAAATCGTAGCATCCAGGAACCCCTGACATTTCCAGTTCAGTTCAGTCGCTCGGTCATGTCCAAACCTTTGCGACCCCATGGACTGCAGCACGCCAGGCTTCCCTGCCCATCATCAACTCCTGGAGTTTACCCAAAGTCATGTCCATCGAGTTGGTGATGCCATCCAACCATCTCATCCTCTGTCGTACCCTTCTCCTCCCACCTTCAATCTTTCCCAGCATCAGGATCTTTTCAAATGAGTCAGTTCTTTGCATCAGGCGGCCAAAGTATTGGAATTTCAGCTTCAGCATCAGTTCTTCCAATGAATATTCAGGACTGATTTCCTTTAGGATTCACTGGTTGGACCTCCTTGCAATCCAAGGGACTCTCAAGAGTCTTCTCCAACACCACAGCTCAAAAGCATCAATTCTTTGGCACTCAGCTTTCTTTACAGTCCAACTCTCACATCCATATGTGACTACTGGAAAAACCATAGCTTTGACTAGACAGACATTTCCAGAAGGGCAGCTAAAGGGCCTTCATGACAGGGATCTCCAGTGCCCCAACCCCCTCTCCATGAGTTAGCAGTCGGTCTCCTGTGCCCAGCTCCCACCTCTCTCCACCCAACGAGTGCTTGGGTGGAAATTGTGCCCGACTCTTTGCGATCCCATGTACTGTAGCCCGCTAGGCTCCTCTGTCCATGGGATTCTCCAGGCAAGAATACTGGAGTGGGTTGCCATGCCCTCCTTCAGGGGATCTCCCCAACCCAGGAATTGAACCCACATCTCTTGTGACTCTTGTATTGATAGGTGGGTTCTTTACCACTAGTGCCACCTGGGAAGCCATCTAACACCTAATATCAGTACCCACCCCTGCCTCCAAATCTCATAGCTTGTGTTTCCGCAGGCAGAAGCCCACCCACCATATGTACACCGTCACCAACCCATGAGATTAGCTGCCACCAAGGAGGATGGGGGTCCACGGAAAGAAACTTCAGGGAGGTGACCAGATGGTGAGAAAGAGCCCTCTCTTACGTAGGAGTACTTTTTCATATAGTCCTAGATAACTAAACCATCTCCATTCAGGCCTGAATCACTTCTGGGATTCTGACGTACCACTGTTTTTGTTTTTGTTTTCTGCTTTTCCATTTTATGACCTTCCTAAATCATCACCCACTGTTTCTCCAGAAGTCCAGCTTATAACCGCCAGTCTGCGCCCCGTCATCTCATTGTAAAACCTATTTATCTTCCTTAAATATCCCAGAGCAGTAAAACTAAAAATATTATCAAGTTATTCTGGCAGGAGTTACCAATAGCCTTTCCACAGCATTTAGCTTCCTCGTTTCCCTGACCTGAGTTTAAAGGAAAAAATATACGTGCAGATCCCTCCGAAGATCTACATTTTGGAAAGGAATCACCTAATCGCTTCCTTCTGTCAGTATCGTCCATCCACTCGGCCCTTCGGTGCCCCAAGGACTCATTCCCTGAGTCCCCTGTCTGCAGGGTCTCCCACCTTTACTGCTGGCCCAACCCCCCATCCCATATCCAATTACACCTGTGGTTTAAAGCATAACTCATTTATCTCTTAGTCAACTAAACGCTGTAGCTGGTCAGCAAATATTGACTAATGAGCCTCATGTAGTGGGTGTCTCCAATATCTTCCCTACCCCTTCCCCTTCCCTCCCCATCCAGCCACTGGGCTTCCTGTTGGGTCATTCCCCTGCTTCCAAATTCCTACACTCTCAGGGGTAAGCACCTTCTTCATCCTGGTCCAGCCACTGACCAGTGATCACTAGATCAGTGGACGGGCCCCATGGTCGCAGGAAAAAGGCCAAGGACTCACACAGACCAGCTCCTTTTTTCAGACTAACAGTTCATTGATACTGGAAAAAACCCATCTCAGCACCAGGCAACTGCATTTCAATCGCGCAGTGAATGCCCACCAACCATATACTAAGAAAACCAAGCAAGGCATAAATAAATAAAGCTTGGCACCCAACCTTGATGTCTGCTGAGGAACACAGAAGCAGACCCGGATGGGGGAGTTTTACGTGCAGGGAGGTCAGGGCTAGAGCACAGGTGGCCACAAGTGGTGAAGAAGCATGGACGAGGGGGGTTCTCCAAGCATCAGAGGAACAAAAAAAGGGTTAAAAAGAAGGGCACATGGAGCGGGCACTCCAGACAGAGAAGGGAGAGCCAGGCACGGGGCCAGGGAGGCATGGGTGAGTCTATTTCTTTATCTCCATCAGTGAATCTATGCTAAAGTGATACCAATGGCCTGTGACATAGGGGTCAGCCTCAGGCCAGGAGCGGGGTGAAGGGACACAGAACAGTGAGGCTTTGAGTGTAAAACTGAAGATGTCAAAAAGAAAAAAAAATCAGTGCTCACGATACATCTTTTCTTTTAATGCAGTACCTAAGGAATCAAAATTAATGCATAATCCATGGCTAACAAAATACTACACTTTTAAATGAAAACAAGATCACTATTACTGATTTTTTCTTTTGTTTCTGGCTCATTTTCACTAAGGGTACTTTTGCCCTTGTCTTTACCTGGAATTCCCTTTATTTCCAGGGAAAATGAGAGGGAGGAAAAAAAAAAAAATACACGAAGACAGTTTGAACCGAAAGCTCATGCATTCCTGTCTTGGTCTTCAGGAAACTCTTCCATCTACAAATTCCCTCCTTCTTTTGGAAAATCAAAACATGTTTAACTAAATACTTGAGAGTCCAGGAGCTGGAAGCTTTCCCTCCCACTGAATCCTGTTCAACACCCTTTTCCTCTGTTAACCCAACGAGCAAGCCAAATGTGCAGCCAAAGGCCCAAAGCTGGCCTGGGAGCCTGCGGAAGCGTGTGCATCCTGCCGGAAGCAGCCAAACCTGGCAGGAAGTTGCAATTACCGAGCGGGCAGGGCTTATGCAGACGCCGAGCAGGGCTGGCCTGAATAAACCCGGGCTTATCAAAAGAAGGTGTATGGCAGTGAATCTGGTAATTAATAGGACTGCAGGTTTCAAAGGAAGAGGGAGGAGGCCAGGCCAGCTTTGTGGCGCCCAGCACTTTCCCTAAAGGCACAGACAGAAACAGGATAAGCAGCCTCAGGGCAGGTCCAGAGGGGCCCTTGTGGTGGGATGGAGCATGGCCAGCAGTGGGGTGGGCAGGCAGGCCCTCTCCTCCTTTGGGGATGGTGGTGGTTTAGTTACTGAGTCGTGTCTGACTCTTTTACGACTCCCTGGACGGTAGCCCACCAGGCTCTTCTGTCCATGGGATTCTCCAGGCAAGAATACTGGAGTGGGTAGCCATTTCCTTCTCCAGGGGATCTTCCTGACCCAGGGATCGAACCCAAGGCTCCTGCATCGCAGGCAGATTCTCTGCTGACTCAGTCACCGGAGAAGCCCCTCTCTGCCTTTACACCCTCCTTACAGATGCCTATTTGCTCAAGACCTTTTCTCTTCTGCCATTAGTGACTTCTTAGCTTCTCAAGAGAATCATCACTGGGGATGAAGTTTCTTCCTCTTGGATGCTAGCCAAGTGAACTTATTTTCAGAGTTTAAGGAAGATTTTTGAACTTCTCTTGTTAAGTTCCAATTTCAACTCTTTTTAACCGAACTTTACTAGAAGCCACGAAATATTTGCAATGTGTTATTTCAGTAAAAGTGAATCCATTTAGTCTCGAGGGCCAGACAGCACAACACAGGGGAGCGTGAAGGTTGCAGAGAGCTGCACCTCCAAGATGGGAGTGAAGAGGGGACGGCCTGTCCGCCCCAGACCAAGTGTTCTCCGGGGTCTGCCACCCAGTCAGCATGGCCTGCCGCACGTAGGAGCTGCTTTGCTTTCAGAACCACCCACCAGCCCGTGTGAGCCAGGAGCCTGCAGTCTCCATTCAGAGCCTACAAGTGTCCACTGGAGCAGAACAGGAAGGGAAAAGCTCAGAGGAAAGGGTTTCTCCCTCCTGTGATCCTGAAAGAGACCCAATTGTAGCCTGCAGGGCTGGATGGAAAGACTTAGACCAAAAAAATCACAGAATGCGGAGAATGAAAGGTCACACAGGGTTTCTCTGGTGTGGTGGAAAGCCAGCTCACCTCGGAGTCAAGCGAGCTCCCCTGGAAGCCTACGACATGCCTGCTGTATTTCTGAGGTCCACTCTGACCCTCAGTGTCCTCATCAGACTAGGGCTGGGGCTGATGGAGGGCGTGATGTGCCCTCCCTCGCACCCCTTCTCACTCCAGTCTGTTCTCTGACCATTCCTCCTCTTCCACTCCCTGTGGTAACCCTTCATGCTGGCTCTAGGGATCCCTGTGACACTGAGTCATACCTGGTTACCCACCTGCTTCAGAATGCCCCTGACCACCCATGTCCAGCACTTACCTGCAAGGAGCACCGCTGCCCACAGGATCAGCTCACACTTTCAGGTGCCCCCCCAACCCCATCCCGCTACCCAGGGACGTGGCCTGGCCTGAGGTCCTGCCGAGGGACACACAGCGGGGCTCCTCCCTGCGCTGAGCTCAGATTCCTAAAAGGAAAGCAGTGGTGTGGCCTCAGGAGGACGGAACCCAAAGACAGACCACCTAAGGCATTTCCCCCATGGTGAGCATCCTCCTCGCCTGTCATCAGCATTACATAATCGCCCACCACACCTACCATCTCCAGAGCCTGAGTATGAGACCCCGCTTTTAAACTGTGGTGTTGGAGAAGACTCTTTGAGAGTCCCTTGGACAGCAAGGAGATCCAAGCAGTCCATCCCAAAGGAAATCAGTCCTGAATATTCATTAGAAGGACTGATGCTGAAGCTGAACTCCAATACTTTGGCCACCTGATGCAAAGAATTGACTCCTTAGAAAAGACCCTGATGCTGGGAACGATTCAAGGCAGGAGAAGGGGACAACAGAGGATGAGATGGTTGGATGGCATCACCGACTTGATGGACAGGAGTCTGAGTAAACTCCGGGAGTTGGCGATGGACAGGGATGCCTGGCGTGCTGCAGTCCATGGGGTCACAAAGAGTCGGTCACGATTGAGTGACTGAACTAAACTGAGACCCTGGGTCCCAGGGCAGACACAAGGGCCACGTGTGCACCCTGGAGCAGTCACTAGGCCCGGGGTGGACAGGCCATCCCCAGGATCCCGCCCAACCCTGAGATTCCCTAGCACCAATGCTCCGTGTCCCCAGAAGACGCTGGAGGTGGCACCAGGTGGGCAGAGGGACTCCTTTCCTGGAGATGCATCAGGAGACTAATGCCAACTGACTCAGCAGCTGTCTGAGAACTGTCCACGCTGTCATGGTAACTGTGGGGGACAAGCAATTAGAAAGAAAATGCAGCTGATCCCCTGGGGTCACTGCAGGGGAATTGAGGTGTGAGAGACGGCCCCCACCCCAGTCAGGGTCTGACATGGAACAGAGCATGGTCAAGAGAGTGCCAGCGGGCCCTGCACCTGCCAGAGGGCAGCCAAGAAGGCCTTTCTGAAGAGGGGATGGGGCAGCAGGCCGTAAAAACCTCCCAAGAAGCTGTGGGTAAGTGGCATCTCAGGGCCCCTGAGCAGAGGCTGAGGGAGAAAAATCACGGAGGCCACCTGTGGGGAGGCTGAGCCTCCAGGATGGGGACCCACAGAGGGGGCCCTGGGCACAGAGGTCCTGCTGTTTTGCCAACTGTGGGCAGCTGGGAGCAGGGGAACAGTAGGGTCCCGGTTTTGCTGGGAGAAAATGGCTGTGGCCTCATCTATGTGGAAGCAGGCGGGATGGGAGGAGACCAGGCACGCTCCGGGACTCAGCTACGAAGCTGGGTACCCACTGCATCCTCACCTAGCCAACTGCCACCTTCCATGCCAATCTGTCAGTTCAGTTCAGGTCAGTCGTTCAGTCGTGTCCGACTCTTTGCGACCCCATGCACTGCAGCATGCCAAGCCTCCTCCCTGGCCATCACCAACTCCCGGAATTTACCCAAACTCATGTCCATTGAGTCAGTGATGCCATCCAACCATCTCATCCTCTGTCATCCCCTTCTCCTCCTGCCCTCAATCTTTCCCAGCATCAGGGTCTTTTCCAATGAGTCACATCAGGTGGCCAAAATATTGGAGTTTCAGCTTCAACATCAGTCCTTCCAATGAACACCCAGGACTGATCTTCTTTACGATGGACTGGATGGACCTCCTTGCAGTCAAGGGACTCTCAAGAGTCTTCTCCAACACTACAGTTCAAAAGCATCAATTCTTGGGCGCTCAGCTTTCTTTACAGTCCAACTCTCACATCCATACATGACTACTGGAAAAAGCATAGCCTTCAGTAGATGGACCTTTGTTGGCAAAGTAATGTCTCTGCTTTTTCTTACATCAAATCCCACCTGCTCTTAACCACAGGGCCGTGGCCGTAACCTCTCTGCTGCACACAGACAAGGGTCAGCACAGTGTTTGGCAGCCGCTGTGCACTCTTGGCTCAGTTGCAACACGACAGCAGCAATCCCTCATGACTACCCTCAACCAGTTCCCAGGGAGGCGAGCCTGCCCCTCACTTGTCCAGGAGGGTCTGATTTCACGCCTGCTGGTGGGGTTGTCCTTAGCTGTGAATGGTGTCCCCGGCTCCTGTCACAAACGTCCTGTCACTTTGGAGAGTGACTCATGTGGTAACCCCAGTCCTGACACCACTGCTTGGTACATCAATGTTGAGGAGGTGGCTGGGTTATGCACGTCTGCCCGCTGAGTGGCCCTGCCTTTGAGCTCCCTGGAGGAGGGCAGAGATGGAGCCCAGTGACATTTTTGGTTTCTCACCACGGCAAATGCTGGATAGAGTGGGCACTGTGCAAATTTCTCTTTGGCCCAAGAAACGGGCAAAAATAAGGAGTATAAAGGAGTTACGTATCCTCAGTTCTTCGAAAGCCTCCAACCACCAGGGTGGACTTACTGGAACTGGCATAACCCCTCTGATGAGTTCCCGGCACCCCTGGATCTTCACCCCTACCCCCTAGCAGCCTAGAGGAGAAGAGGCCCCCTCCCCTCCAGGCTCTGAGAGCATCCACTTCCCGGGGTGAACTGAGGCCGCAGGGAGGCAAGAGTGGCTGAGACCTCTGTTCTCAAATGTAATTTTAAAAACAGCACAAAGTGACCTTCAGGGTTCGTTTCTGGCAGGAACATTTTGCGAGTCCATGAACACGACAAATTAAACGTCCAGGCCTGACAAAGCAGCCAGCATCACCAGGATTCCAGGCAGCATCCTCCGCTGAGTCTCGGACTTTCACCTGGCATTTCCTCCTCCTTTTCTTCCCCCACCAGCCCCCATTAGCACAGCCTCCCAGTCCGATCAGGTGCGCTTGGCCAGCAGCCCAGAACCCAAGGCAGTCGCTGATCAGCCTTTAGCTGGAACCACTGATGGACACTCAGCTCCCTTTCTGCCAAAATCTGGTCTGGCCTCATCTCCAGTGGGCTGGTAGACCCTTGGTTTTAAGTGATGAGTGACAATCTAGCTCCTCTAAGGGTTCCTTTAGGGCACGGGGGTCTCATCCAGTGGGTTTGGAGGCTTCTGCTGAAACTCAAGTGGGCAGGGGATGGGGGAGGGGGAGAAGGCTGCCAGAGGAGCCTCACAGGACCCTCACATTCTCCTCTAGTCCCTCCGGGTAGGGGGCTGATCAGCACAGACCCCCTGGCCCCTCTCCAGGGCCTCTGAGTCATCTCTGGGGTGAGGTATGATCATTGGCATCCCTGATATTCCTGGCGGCGCTGAGGTCAAGGTCACACTTCGAGCCTAGTGCCTTAGCCCTAGTGCCCTGGTGGAGACAAGACAGTCCTGCCCACTGGACACCACTCTGCCCGAAGGGTCTGTGGTCAGAGCTCCCCATCGGGGTCACGGGCCACCACAGACCCTCTGCTGAAGAGTTCACAGGACTCGAGCAGGAAGCAGCCGAGTCCAGTGCAGACAGCCCTGAGGGAGGGGGCCCCAGTGGGCCAGGGAAGATTCCAGAGGAAGTGACATTTGAGAGGCCACACATGGGCCACCCTCGGGGGCATGAAGAGAGCCCCAGAGAGCTGGATGGACGCCAGCAAACCCCCACCCAGCGCGAGACTGAACCGGTGTCCCAGGGGCAGCAAGTACGTGGGGCAGGAGCTCAGGCTGGACAACGGGCCAGGGCACGACCTGAGGGTCAGAGTCGGGACACGACCCAGGGGGCAGGGGCAGCGGCGAGGGGTCAGATGTCTGGTCCTGGGCCCCCGGCAGCCACAACTTCCCAGACGGAGCGGCCCTCGGAGGACGGGGACCCAGGTCTGAGGTGGGGAGTGTTTGCGGGGTAGCAGCTCAGGCTGCTGTCCCAACATTGCACAGTCTGGGGCTTTAAGACAAACATTTCTTCTCACGGTTCTGGAAGCTGGAAGTCGAAGATCATGATGTCAGCGGGTCCAGGATCTGGCAAGAGCCCTCTGCCGTCCTCAGGGCTGCAGCCACTCTTCACATGGGGTGGGGGCCTCGGGCTCCCCGGGCCTCCTTTTTGTCGTCGATGTTGTTGTTTAATCATTTCAGTCGTATCCGACTCTTTCTCAACACACCTGGACTGTAGCCTGCCAGGTTCCTCTGTCCATGGGATTCTCCAGGCAAGAATACTGGAGTGGGTTGCCATTTCCTTCTCCAGGGGATCTTCCTGACCCAGGGATTGAACCCACGTCTCCTACATTGCAGGCGGGTTCTTTACCCACTGAGCTAGAAGGACACTGAGCCCACCATGAGAGCCCCACCCGCATGACCTCATCTAATCCTGACCACCTCCCAAAGGACCACCTGCAAAGACCATCACATTGGGGTGTAGGGCTTCAACATAATGAATTTGTGGGGGACACAAACACTCAGTCCATAGTAGAGGAGGGAAGGGGAATGGGATAAACATCAGAGCTGACATTTACTCAAATTTCCAAAAGGCTTTACGTGGTGGGGGCAGGGGAACAGTACGATGTAAGAAAAACTGGGACAGCTTTGAGAAGTCCTATGTTGTCTTCCCTCTACTCTAGTAAACAGCAGGTCACCTCTAAATACAATTTTCTTTCAGAAGCAAGCTGGAAGGAAGTGCTATCGGTTAAAAATTAAACAACAAAATGAAACTCAGGCCATGTGAGTGTCACTTGTTTTTAAAAAGCAATCACTGACACAGACACCCATGACGGATTCATGTCAATGTATGGCAAAAACCACTACAATACTGTAAAGTAATTAGCCTCCAATTAAAATAAATAAATTATTTTTTTAAAGTAATCACTGAATTACTGATTTTTCTCTTGATCCTGACAGGGTCAAAAAACATTTGGTATCTATTCCCTAACGGGTCAAAATCCATCCGTGAATGGTTTCACAGTCCTTGCTCAGCGGTGGATGTCCGGCACTTCCGTTCGGCACTGTGTTCTTCAGCTCTTGCTTCTCCCTGGGACCCCTTGCTCAGCAAACATTTTTCAGTACACATGCAGGTCTTCTCATTACCATGTTCCTGCTGATTTGGGAGGAAGTGGAAACACTGATGTCTTTTTTTTTTTTTTTCCCAAATGGCATCCTATGATTTTTTTACTTACTATTTACTTCTTATTCAGCTGCAACAGATCTTAGTTGTGGCACAGGGGATCTAGTTCCCTGGCGGTAGGGATCGAACCCAGGCCGGAATCCAGGCCCCCTGCATTGGGAACACAGAGTCTTAGCCACTGGACCACCAGGGTAGTCCTTGATCCCTTGTTTCAGAGTAAGAATCACTGAATGCTCTTCGATGTAGAGAACTTTTCTTCTTTAAAAATGGAAGTGTAGCTGATTTTCAGTATTATGTTAGTTTCAGGTGCAAGGCAAAGTGATTCAGTATGTGGGTGTTTTCTTTTTCATATTCTTTTCCCTTCTGAGTTGTTACAAAATGTCGAGTAGAGTTCCCTGTGCTATACAGTAGGTCTCTGCTGGTTATCTATTTATATACCACACAGAGGTGCATACGTGCTCAGTCATGCCCAACTTTGTGACCCCACAGACTGTAACCTGGCGGGCTCTGTGCATGGGATTCTCCAGGCAAGAATACTGCAGTGGGTTGCCATTTCCTTCTTTATTGGTATTGGGATGCTGCTGCTGCTGCTAAGTCGTTTCAGTAGTGTCTGACTCTGTGCGACCCCACAGACGGCAGCCCATCAGGCTCCCCTCCTGTCCCTGGGATTCTCCAGGCAAGAACACTGGAGTGGGTTGCCATTTCCTTCTCCATTGGTATTGGGATACCACGGTATAAAGGATGAACCAGGCCCTGCTCTCAGGGAGCTTATTCTGTGAGAATGTTCCAAGGGCATTAGCTGTTGTTCAAAGAACCAAACCAGGTTGGCAGGAGAGAGAGTGATTGCCTGAAAGCCACCCAGTCCATCTTCCTCAGGGCTTAACCCCACCCAAGACTGACCCTTCAATGACTGACCCTTCAATGCCACTCCCTTAGCATGGGCTGGACATCCTACAGAACCTCTCCACGCCAGCTTCAAGTTCCCATCTCTTGCTCCAAGACCCTTCAAGCACTCAGCACAGAGTCAAGACATTAAAACAAAACTTACACATGCAAAAAAAAAAAAAAAAGCCTCTTCCAGTTTTCAAGCTCCACTTTATGACCTAAAAAGCAAAATCTTTCTGAAGCATAACAAGCTACTTCAGATGAAGAAAACAGCAGACTCTAAAAGGCGAGGAATCCAGTGTATGTTCTCAGTCACGTGAGCACCAAATACCGAGAAACCATCCCGGGACGAGGAGGCCAGCCCAAACCAGCTGCTTCAAAGCGGCTGTTCTTTAACCAGAGGCTTAACACAATGACCCTAGAAACCGTCTGAGAGCTTGCGCCAGCTTTCCAAGGAGGGGTGTCAGAAGGGCCCTCCCGGCAGGATTCACAGCCTCAAAATCCCACTTGGAGAGACTGCCAAGTGTCAGCGGCTCGGTGGCCCTTTTAAAGAGCCATGCCTTCATGCCACTGAGAAAGAAAAAGGGATGAAGAGAAGCTAAAGATTCACTGAGCTTAAAAGTTGGGAATAAAGGGCACTTTCCCCCCCAGTAAATGAATGCATTTGCATTGGTTTTTTCGTGGCCAGCTGTCTTCTTGTTCACAGGAGGGCCACTTGGGCCCCTCTCCACCTGGAAGGCCAGGTGTCATTGCTTCTTTCTCCCCAGCTCACCTCTGAGGCAGCCACTCTGCTCTGGGGCCCCAGCCGGACGGCCCTTTCTCAACTTGTCCTCCTCATCCTTGACCCAGTGTCTCATTTGGGTGTGAAGAAATCTGGGCCTTTTTTTTTTTCTCCTGTGTGTTTCATTTACAATGATTTTTCCAAGCAGTGTGAATGTTCACCATATGCTGGCTGCATGGAAGAATATTCTGGCTCCCCTAAATGCTGAGTCATGCTGAGTCACTCACCCGGAGAAATCCGGAAAGAGGGCAACCAAAACAGCTGAGGCAGCGGCAGCCGGGCCTCCCTGGAGGGACGGGGAGGGGACGGCAGAGCTGGACAAATCAGGCCAAGGTTCCACAAGGGGCCAAAGCAGCATGGCTCTCACCAAATAGTAAAGTCCTGTTAATACTGAATTTCTAGAACTTTGCCTACAGAAGAGCATAGCTGAGATGAAGCCAGAGCAATGAGCAGCACTAAAGACATATATAGACAGAAACAGTGTTAGATAAAAATAAGAAATAAAAAACAGAATTTTATTACCAGCAAAAGATAAGGATTGCTTACATTGTTTTTTTTGTTTTGTTTTGTTTTGTTTTTTTTGTCCTGTCCAATATTGTATGAGGGCTTCCCTGGTGGCTCAGATAGTAAAGAATCCACCTGCAATACAGGAGACCCAGATTCAATCCCTAGGTTGGGAAGATCCCCTGGAGAAGGGAACGGCAATGCACTCTAATATTCCTGTCTGGGAAATCCCATGGAGAGAGCCTGGTGGGCTACAGTTCATGGGGTCACAAAGAGTCAAACACGACTGAGTGACTAAGCACTATGACATTGTGTGAATACTGTATGGCGTACATTCAAAAGTCAATAAACGAACTGACTTTGATTATGAGTAGCTGTGTATTTAAATGGAAATGGGTAAGTTTGAGTGGTTATTACCTATAGCTCCTTCAACGTCCCCAAGTCGGAACTTTCATGGGATAACAAAACGGCCACTTCTAGTCACTTTTTGGCCATAAGAATCACCCGGGAGATCTTATCTAAAATGCAGGTTCTGTGATCATCTTTCTACCTCTGCTAAGAAGCTGGGGATCCTAGGAGTGTTCCCTAAAACATGATCTCAGGATTGCCCAAGAATCTTGTGAAAAAGTATAAAGTACTCTCAGCCCTAATTTTCTCCCTACCCTCAGGTTAGGTAGAGGCGGGGGTGGGGGCGGATCTACAAATCCATAGATTCCAGAGGCTTCCAAATCATTCCAGTTGGCTTTTCTCCGGCTCTGCTTTCAAGAACAAAACGGCCAAGTCCTACCAGTGCCTAAATGGCCCCCAATTCCTGCGCAAACGTGGAACTGTGGCCTATGAGTTTTGTTACCCTCTCCCACTCAAGAATAACTTTCCTCACTATCTTCCCCATACTTGACTGAAAAATGCATAGAAAGTGTATCTCAGGCTTTACTCCCTAACCCTGACACTCAGTGCTCTGTGACCTTAGACTTGTTACTTAACCTCTCTGAGTCTCAGCTTCTGACTCACACTAAAGCAGAGCCCCTAAATCTGTAGCTGTTTCTGTTGGGTTGTTGTTGGGATCAGGTACAGGCTAACGAGTGCGCAGCCCTCTCCTCCCTTACTGTACTCAAGTTCCAGCAATGTGACTGGGGAGACTGCTTTCTTCCAGGCTCTGTTCAAATGTCACCTTCTCCATGCAGCCTACCAGGACCACCTATTTGAAATGGTCACTTTTGTGCCTTGCTACTGGCACGACATATTCCCATCCCTGCTTTATTGCCAATCTTCATCATCTTCTAATAACCTCTGTGATTTACTCAACAATTTTCTTTCTTTCTCTCTCCCCAATAGGATGTAACATCCTGGTGGTCAGGATGGTTATCAATTTTGTTCACTGATAATACTCAAGTTCTTGGAAAAGTGCCTGATACATAGTAGGTGTTCAGTAAATACTGGATGGATCTATGATAAAGGTGGGTGGGTGGATGGGTGAATGGATGGACAGGTGGGTGAGTGGATGAATGGGTGAATGGATGAGTGGGTGAGTGAGTGAGTGGATGGATGGGTGAATGGGTGAGTAGATGGGTGGATGGATGGATGGGTGGGTGGGTGAGTAGATGGGTGGGTGGATGGATGGGTGGGTGGGTAGATAGATGGGTGGGTGAATGGATGGATGGGTGGGTGGATGGATGGGTGGATGGATGGATGGGTGGGTGGCTGGATGGGTGAACGGGTGGGTGGATGGGTGAATAAGTGGGTGGGTGGATGGGTGGGTGGGTGGATGGATGGGTGGGTGGGTGGATGGGTGGGTGGGTGGGTGGATGGGTGGGTGGGTGGGTGGCTGGGTGGATGGATAGGTGGGTGGTTGGATGGGTGGTTGTATGGATGACTGGGTAGATGGATGGGTGAATGGGTGGGTGGATGTGTGGGTCAGTGGGAGGGAACCTGTCTTTGAGCTCTATTTTACTATACCACAATTCACAGTGGCTGCATATCTGAGCTTGGAAAACCTGTCTTCTTTACCAGCTAAGGTAAGATCTGATTACTCACAAGCTGGTGACTTCCCTCTTTAAGACCATATTGGTTGTTTTACTACCAACAATTTTGCCAGATCTGTTTGCATGCTCATTAACTCATATAAATGCTAATAAAAAGAAGCTATGAAAACAACTTCCTACATGTTTCCTCTTCCAGGCATAATCACGTGCACACACAGCACGCCACGTGGGCGGTGGAATAACCCTTTCACCGGGCTTCCAGATGACAGCCCCTTCCCGGGAAGACAGCAAATTCCAGATTTTTACCTCTGGGAACCCCAATCCATTCTGCTTTCTGCATGATTCAAGGGTCCTCAAGTAAGACAAGGACATCAAAGCCCCCTCCCTGTGACACGGCAGCCGGTCACCTCCATTCCCACCCCAGGGCAGCCTGGGAGCTCAGTCATATCTTTTAAGTAAGTGTTTGAGAATGATGGGGATATTCCTTTTCATTTGGTCATTTCCTCTTCATCTGCTCACAAATAAACACTCAGAAGGGCTGCTGACCACACTGGCAGCTGGTTTCCAGATGCCCCCCCTGTCCCGTGCAGCTCCTGTCCCATCCCTCAGGCTCTGCTACCCACCCCCTCACCCATAGAAATGGCTCTGCACTGGGCCCCTCCAGTGTCCCCACAGCACCAGAAGAACCGCCCATAGTCACTGAGAAAGAGAGACTGGCCAGCAGGATCTAAATGAGCTTTCTTTTCTTCCCGATCGGACGTCTGGGCTACTTTTCCCAGGCTCCCTGCAGTCAGGTGGGGCCAAGTGACAGTGGTTCTCAGCCAGGGTGACTTTGCTCCGCGCCCCCCAGGAGACATCTAGCAATGTCTGGAGACATCTTTGGTTGTCACCACTGACAGAGAGAGGGATTTCTATGAGGAGCTAGTGGGAGGTGATTCTGAAGAAGACTCTTGAGAGTCCCTTGGACCACAAGGAAATCCAACCAGTCCATCTTAAAGGAAATCAACCCTGAATATTCATTGGAAGGACTGAAGTTGAAACTGAAACGCCAATACTTTGGCCTGATGCAAAGAGCCAATTCACTGGAAAAGACCCTGATGCTGGGGAAGACTGAAGATAAAAGGAGTAGTGGCTGGTTAACCATGAGATGGTTAGACAGCAACATGGACTCAATGGACATGAGTTTGAGCAAACTCTGGGAGGTGGTGAAGGACAGGGAAGCCTGGTGGGCTACAGTCCACGGGGTCACAAAGAGTTGAATGCGACTGGGCAACTGAACAACAACTACTAGTGGGGAGAGGCCAGGGCACATCCTGTTCGGGACAGCCCCCCACAACATAGAGCCGTCAGCCCAAGTGTCAGCAGTTCTGACACTGAAAGTTCGCAGTCCAGCCCAGGGGATAAGTTCAGTGTTCTGAGCCAAATCCAGGCCTGATTCATAAATCCAGCCAAGTGCTTCCCCACGGGGCTCTCCAAGTTCTCCCCGCTCCTGGCTCTGTGCAGATGAGCCCAGATGCCTTGGAAGTGCAGGGTGAGTAAGGCTGAGCCACTGGAGCAAGCAGAGACCAAGTGCCTGAAAAATGCCTCCCCATCCCTGGCACCCACTCTAGACTTGGAGCGAGAAACAGACTCTGAGCTGTGCGTGAGCTGGGCCTGGATCAGCAGACATGACCTGGGAGGGTTGCTGGAGTCTCGACTCCTATCTCACGTGGGAGACAGGCCTCAGGGGTATTACCCTGGAAATCAATTTGTAACGGAAACAACGAGCTGGCCTGTGCAGAGAGGCAGGAGGGGTCCGTGGACCTATCCATCTTTGAAGTTGCGGCTTTTTAAATAAACCCTCTGAAGTTCACTTCTGGCCATTCTGGTCCCCAAGGACTCCAAATTAGAACTCTTTTACTCTGAATTCTGCAAGTTTAGTGAAAGACATCTTCTCTCCCAGTTATTTTAACTAGTCAGAGCTTAGTAAACGTTAAGTGCCAGTTTCTATTTCTTAATGGATGTCTTAGTTCTTTCATAAGGAGCACTTGCTGCTGTGAGTGATATTTACCGAGAAGGCTTAGACTAGACTTACCAGGTAAAGCACAGGGACTCACTCACACTTAAAAAAAGTATTCACTGTGCACCGGAAATGTGGGCTGCATTTTGTCCGCCAGCCGTGTTTACTGAGCATTTACGTTCTTCCAGGTGTTGCATGTGACGCGCACTGAAACTCCCAATACTTTGGCCACCTGATGCAAAGAGCCAATTCATTGGAAAAGACCCTGATGCTGGGGAAGACTGAAGGTAAAAGGAGGAGCGGGTGGCAGAGGATGTTCAAGATGCCATTCAGAGCAAGGTGCTGTTACCATCCGGATTCTCAGTCAGAAAGGCCTGTGCTCCCCCCACATCACATACCACGGGCGGCAGTGCTGGGGGCTCCCCATGGGGAGGCTACTTTGAGGACCACCTGCGCTCAGGGATGCTCCAGTCTCAACATCACATCTTCTAGCCCCACCTACTGTGCATGGGCTTTTGTTCCTACCAGCAACCATCAGCTCACTGGGACCCTAAGACATGGTGAGGATGGTTAGGAATATTTTATTTCAAAATGTTATGTTTCAAATGCTTGTAAAATATCCAGTGTCAGTGTTTCTTTTTTTTTAAGCAAGCATTTCTCACAATGATAGTTAAATGGATTGAATACACTTTGAGAAAGTCTTATTAAGTAACTTAGGGCAGAGAGGAGACTCTGATGTCAGGACAGACCCAGATCTGGCTCCCGCCTGCTGGCTGGATCGACAGGACGGGTGACAGGGCAGTTTCCTGCCAGGTGAGATGGAGAGCGAGCTGGTCCCACCCGAAGGGTCTTGTAGGGTTTATGGAGATCAGGCCAAGATCTCTGAGAAAGCAGGGCTCAGGGCTTCCGGGCAGGACTTCACGAACTGTAGCCCTCTCCTGACTCCAGTCTCAGGACCAGAAATGACCACCCTGAGACGGCATCGCAGGAAGACAGATGGCAGCATTCTGGCAGCTGCCAACAGCCACTGTCGGAGGGCTCCAGCCTCTTTCTCGGTACTCAACCTTAGAGTCCTCATGCCAACAGAGTCTTTCAAGGGGAAAATAGTATCCCCAGGGGTACCTGGAAGTCAAATCAGTGAGACAACGGGATGAAGAACCTGGGCCTAACTAGGAAGCCCGATGGCTCCACACTCAAATCCATGACATGTAAAGACATGTAAACACCAAAATCACCTTATGGACTGTAGTCCGCCAGGCTCCTCTGTCCGTGGGATTTCCCAGGCAAGAGTACTGGAGTGGGTTGCCGTTTCCTCCTCTAGGGTTTTTCCCAGCACAGATATCGAACTCATGTCTGCTGCAGCTCTTGTATTGGGAAGTGGATTCTTTACCACTGAGGCACTGGGGAAGCCAGACTCACACTATATACATGAATACATGCTCCACGATGTCAAATAAAACATCAGACAGTTTTAAAAAGTAAGGCGTTTTTGTTAAACGTGGAGATACACTTATTTTGTGTATTGTAAATCATTTGTTGTAAAACTTCCGGGGGGAAAAGCCAAAATAAGTTATCAATGATTACAGCTACAAGGCATATGTAAGATTATATTTAGAAACCCTGATTCACCACTAACCCCTGTCCTTGATGGTAACCTGGAAAATCACACAGGACCACACCCACTGCATTCTCTTGGGTGCACAGGGCCTCCCCAGGTCCAGTCTGGGAAGGATGACACCCACCTTGAACTCTTGAAAGCATAGTTCATTAAGGGGCATCTTTAGAGAGTAGTGACCTCAAAAGCTATCAGTGAGAGACAAGCTAAATAAATTTCAGGGACCACTGCAAAGTGAAAGTGCAGCCCACCCACCTCATTCAAGCAGCAGAAAGAAAGAATTCTTTTCTTCTACATCTCTCTCTACTTGTCATCAAGGTTCATTTGTGATTTAATGGCATTCTCTTGGTCACAAGGGTACTCACACAAATAAAGACACAGGTGCCCAGGGCCCTGGTATTCAACTCAGCATGTGGGCCACACTCACCCACTCTGACCCTTCCTGCCCCCAGTCCTAGGTTCCGGCAGATAGAGGAGCAGCGGTGGATCAGCAAGAGGCAGGGAACAAGTGGCAAGAACCCAGGGAGGTAGGAAGATGGGACCCCCATACGGTCCAGGCACCAACCCCCAGTACATGCTCCATTTTCCCATCAAATATCACTCAGAAAACACAACTGAAAGAATCGTTAAGACTCTCAAGATAACACCTGCAGAGCATTAACCCCCAGGCATGGGGCCCCTCTGAGCTAGGTGCCCAGCAGACATGCAACTGGGGCTGGGTCTGCCAAGGAGAAATGATAGAGCCGGAGAGCCAGCAGCTTTAGCAACATGAGCAGGCACCTGCCACAGGAGGGGAATGATCCCTCCAGCTTGTCCAGCTAGCCGGGACCCAGACAGTGCTAGTGGAACGAATCAGACGCCACTGAAAAAAATTCTAAGCAATTCTTTCAGCCAAGGGCGAGGACAGTACTCATTCAGACTGGAGACCCAACAACCATCAGACATAAGGATGCCTCTACACACCTGCTGTCAGGGCCCAATTGGGCTTGATGAAAACAACAGTTAAATCATATTTTTAATTTTTTTTTTAATCCAGGACTTGATGAAATAATGTACCTGGGAAAACACGTGCAAGTCCAAACAATAAGGAAATGTGAATAGTTTTCTTCAAACAGAGACCACTGCTTCATGTTCTTTACTTCATTAAATGATAAGCATTTGGTACTTCTATTCCAGGCAAGATGGAGTAGATGCACTTCTCATTCCTCCTGCCAAAGAGAGCTAAGAACCCTGGAGATCAGCGAGAAAACAGACATGGGGAGACTCTGAGAGGCAAGAGAAGGGCAGACTAGCTGCTGACTCTGGGGGCCAAGGAAGGACATGGTGATGTTTTCCCTGGGTTTTCTTTGCGCTTCTTATATCCTGGATCAGGGGCTGGGGAAGTAGGTACCCAGAAGCATCAATGGACATGGAAAAAGAAGAAGAAAGGCCTGTACTCTCAAGCAGCAGATCAGGAACGAGGCAGCCTAGTAGGACAGCGAACTTCCAGTCAATAATTATGTGACTCGAAAGAAGCACCACAGGTAGGGCGGAGGCACCAACTCTACCCCCATCACAAAGGCCAAGTGGAGAGCCTGTATCTCAGCCTCCCTCCACGAAAGGGTGGTGATACAGACGGTGGGGTGGGGAGTAGCGGTGTTTCTCGGCAAGGAGCCCCCTCAAGAGTGTTAACAGAGATCACATGGGAGCCTGGACTCTCACGCCCACCCAGCAGTAACCAGGCCCTGCTCCCCCTCCCCACAGGCTGGTCTCAGCAAGAGTTGGGTGGGGAGCTGGGGCATTCACACCCTTCCAGAACCAAGAGGTCTTCACCCTCCACCGTGAAGGATGAAGCCGAGGCACATCTCCCCCTACCCCTACTCCTCGCCCTCAGCCAGGCTGGTGGTGGCAAAGACTTGCTCTCACAGAAGATGGAAATAAGTTCCAGAGTTTCATAACACCCAGAAAGTCCAAATAAGTTTCAAACAAACATCACTCTTCTTTCTAAGAAACAGGAAAAGCTCAATTGAATGGGAAAAGAATACAGTTGCCAATACTGAGTTGACATGATGTTGGAATTAACTATTAAGGATTTTACAGCAGCCACAAAAAAAGAAAGGAAATGTCTTTCAAGGAGGAATTCTGAATACTCTCCAAAAAATGGAAAAAACAGAAAATCTCAGTAAAGAAATAAAAGATATAGACAAGAACCAAATGGAAAATTTCAAAATGAAAAGTACAATAGCCAAAGCAAAACCTGCTGCTAAGTCGCTTCTTTCGTGTCCGACTCTGTCCACACACACACAAAAGGACAGCCTCACAAACCTGTGGGACTATAAGAAAAGATCTAACATGCTTGCCATCAGAGCCCCAGAAGGAGAGGAGAAGGAGGGAGGGGCTGACAAAGTATGTTAAGAAATAATGGCTGAAAATTTTTCTAATTTGGCAAAAGACTTAAACCTACAGAGTCAAGAAGCTGAGACACCTTCAAAATGGAAAAACAAAGAAATCCTTGCCAAGATACATCATGGACACGTTTCTAAAAACTGAAGATACAAAGAACAGGCAGAAAAAGCATCTTATTTACAAAGGAAAAAACAATTTGAGAAACAGCAGATTTCTCATCAGAAACCATAGAGGCTAAAGTGGCATAGCATGTCAAATGCGGAAAGAATTCTAGCCTGGAAGTCTGCTACTGCTGCTAAGTCGCTTCAGTTGTGTCCGACTCTATGCAACCCCATAGACGGCAGCTCACCAGGCTCCCAGTCCCTGGGACTCTCCAGGCAAGAACACTGGAGTGGGTTAGCCCAGAAGTCTAGATCCAGCAAAAACATCTATCAGGAATCAAGAAGATAACAAGAACTTCTCAGACGCAGGAAAACTGAGAGAGCTTGTCACCTGCAGACCTACCCTTAAAAAATGTCTAAAGGATGCCCTTGAACAAGAAAGGAAACAATAAAAGAAAGCAAACTGGAGGGACTTCCTTGATGGTCCAGTGGCTTAGACTTCATGATCCCAACAGAGGAGGCTTGGGTTTGATCCCTGGTGAGGGAATTAGATCCCACGTGCCACGACTAAGACCTGGTGTAGCCAAATAAATGAATATTTTTAAAAGGACGTCTTTGGTGGTCCAGTGGTTGGGAATCCACCTGCCAACGTGGGGGGCACAGGTTTGATCCCTTGTCCAGGAAGATTTCACACGCCTCAGAGCAGCTGAGCCCACGTGCTGCAACTACTGAAGCGCATGCCCCTAAAGCCCATGCTCTGCCCCAGGAAAAGCCATTGCAATGAGAAGCCTGTGCACCGCAACTGGAGAGAAGCCCCACTTGCAGCTGCTAAAGAAAGTCCACGTGCCGCAACAAAGACCCAGCACAGCCAACAAATAAATTAAAAAAAAAAAAACTTTTAAAAATTTCCTTCTAAAAGAAAGAATATTGGAACATCAGGAGGAAGAACAAACAAGGGAGAAAGTAAAGATGGGGGTAAATGCAACATACCCCTTGTCTTCCTTTTCTTCGGCTTTCCAAAAGCAAATATGCACGGGTCCTCAAGAGGCAAACCGCGCCTGCCGCAGGACTGATTTCACAGATTACCTGTCATTCCGTCAGTGTGGAACCCGCAACACCTGCATCCATGTCTCCTGAGCGTTTCCTTGGCCGCTCACCAAACCCAGTTAAGCAGAATTTCTAGAGATGTGGGCCCCAGGACTGTGTCTGTAAAGGTTACCTCCACTAAGAAGTGAAGTCCTCAGACTTTAACTTCTGTCAGTAGAGAGTCAGGCTCAGTCCCTCAATGTTAATACCTGAGGAAGGGGAAAGCAAAGTGTTTTATGAATTCCCTGCAGGACTGGAACAAACTTCAAGGTTAAAGAAGTAACTGACATCCCCCCTGGGGTGAAGGTCACACACCTCCGGATCATCACAGGGACTGTTCTAGGGCGTGTGGGCTCACACAGGCAACTGCCACTCTTCTATGCCTCAGCTGCTTCTGTAAAACGGAGGCAGCATCTGCTCCTCCTAACTCACGGGGGCAAAGTGAAGAGCAAAACAGGCAAGCTGTCATGAGCTTGTAAATGATTGTTCTTACCCAGTGTGAACGATTAACCTCCCTTTAGAGAGGGCCATCACTAGAAAACAAGCTCATGGTTACCAGGGCATAAGGGGGTTAGGGGGATAAAACTGAGAGATTGGGACTGACAGATACACACTACTATATATATACTAGATAACTAATAAAAAAAAAACGTACTGTAGGAGAAGGAAATGGCAACCCACTCCAGTATTCTTGCCTGGAGAATCCCCATGGACAGAGAAGCCTGGTGGGCTACAATCCATGGGGTCGCAAAAGACATACAGGACTAAGTGACTAACACGCACACACACATACATAACAGAAGAAAATGAAAATAAAGACTAAAAAAAAAAAGAAACCTACTGTATAGCACATGGAACTCTACTCAATACTGGGTAATGGCCTATATGGAAAAGAATCTTAAAAAAAGAGTGGATACATACATATGTGTAACTGATTCACTTTGCTGTACACTTGAAACTCACACAGCATTATAAATCAGTTGTGTGCATACGTGTGTGCCAGAGCTCAGTTGCTAAATTGTGTCTGACTCTTGCGACCTCATGGACTGTAGCCCACCAGGCTCCTCTGTCCATGGGACTCTCCAGGCAAGAAAACTGGAGGGGGTTGCCATTTCCTTCTCCAGATCTTGTCCCTCAGCTATCTAACCAGGTCTCCTGCCTGCCTCTCCTGCATTGACAGGCAGATTCTATACCACTGAGCCACTTGGGAAGCCCATAAATCAACTGTACTCCAATAAAAATTTTTAAATAAAGAGGGTCATCACGGTTCCCTTTTTGCTTTGAAATGTAATGTATCTGTGCTCTTCGCAAAGACTCCTGGAAAGGCAGAAATGGTTAAGATGAAATGGACCACTTAATTCAACCGGCAGAGTCTGGTTGATGGGCAGCGTTGGCATAGAAACAGATGAGGGCCCTGACATCTGCAGCGCTGGGAAGACAGCGTGATCACCACCGGGCTGAGGGTGGGTGCCCACGACTGCTCCTCCCGGGGCGCCGCCACAGGTCCCTAGCACTCACCTCCCTGAAAATGCAGCTCTAGATCCTGTCACCTCCTCTGGACAGGGACAGCAGTGACATGTGACAGGGGTCAGAGGGCTTGCAGAACCCTCGGGCTATTTCCAGTCGAGAGAAGGTATACTGTAAATTCTCCTTTTTAGGGAAGAGGGATGGTAGAACCTGGGAGTAAAAGCCCCAAGGACTTGGGGGTGGGGGACATAGAAGGCTGTCAAAGTATTTTAAAATAAAGCGTCTCCACCAGCCGACTAGAGCGGCCAGCGATCCAGTTACCCGCACTGCCGCCTCCTGGGTACCTCCCCGGGTCGAGAAAAGGCAGAGGCCAGAGCGCCCTGGGCGCAGGACGCGTGTCCGCCGAGCGCGCCCCGGGCCCGGTCAGAGCCCCTGACCTGCCGGCGGGACAGGGCGGCAGGGCGCGGCGGGGTGGCCATCCGGGCCGGGCGCGCACGTGGTGCGGGGCAGGCGGGTTCCTCCCCTCTGAAGTCATGGACTTGGCTCACAGTACCGTGGCCAGCGCGCCAATGTGGCTTCGGCCAAAAAGGCGGAAAAAAAAAAAAAAAAAAGAAAGCGCACAATGTGTTTCTTGTTAAGAGACTCGCAAGCGGGGCCTCGGGTTTTGCTTTGGGGGCAGTATTATAATATTAAGATGCAGCCTGATTCCGGACAAGCCCGCCCTTGTCGCTGGCTGGAGAGGGTTACCGCGGTTTCCCACGGACGCCGGCGGGTAGGCCGGCGGCCGGGGCGCTGCGTGCCGCGAGGGGTGGCGCACGGTGGACGGCGGCCCGGGGTCCGAGCGGTGACCCGGGCTCCCCGCGGGGGCCGGACCCCCGCGACGCGCGCCTCACGGCGGCGCAGACTCGGCGACGCCAGTCCCGCGCCCGCCAGCTCGCGGGCGGTCCGGGGTTGTTTTCCAAGCCCTTATCTCTCGCTCAAGTTAATTTTCTTTTTTAATTTGGTGACCGGAACAAAAGTCACAGGAAAATCCTTTGTGAAAGCCAAACGCAGCCACAAATACAAATCTGGGCACTTCACAGTGTTTGTAACTAAATATTTGCCGTGCTGGTAGTTAAATCGGCCCCTCCGCCAAACTTTCCAAACTTTGCTTTCTTTGAACGGGGCTGAAAGGTGATCTCCCTACAAGGAGATCAGACGGTTGAAAGCAATTGGATTTAGCACGCCGTTTTCCTGGTGCTCTTGCGATCTCTGGGCAAACAGGACCGCGCGCGAATCCTAGAAGGAATTAGGGCCGGGGTGGGGGCAGCGCGGGGGAGGGATGCCCGCTAAGCCACGGTAGTAGCTGAAGCGCTTTGTTAATGCAATTTATTAGCTGTGCGCGACGAGAAGTAAGAGGTTAGGCAGGTCTTCAAAACTTCCAAAAGGGAGAAAAATAAACATCCCCTTGTTTGCTTTTTGTGGTTTGGTTCATTTTCTTCCCCTCTCGTTGCCCCTCATCTAAGGCTGTTTTAAACCCAAATTCGGTTATCTGGTTTCAGTGAGGGTTCCCTCTTGCCAAGGTATTAAATAAACAAGCAAAGCAAAAACTTGAATCCTTATGTAACCCAGATGCTGTTTCCTCGAAAACCACAACAAACTCTGCTAAACCAGATAACCGGCTCGGGAACAGTCGTGTGTCCTCACCCCACCCCCACCCCCAGGGTCCGCCGAGGACAGTCGTGTTCAGGACCTCCTCTCCAGGGCAGACGATAAATAATTGCTGCTAACACTCTAAGCCGCGGATGCGCACCCCGAGGGATCCGGATACCATAAACTGTCCGGGAATGTTGGCATCTGGTTCTTAAAATGGAACTTTCCCTAGAGATAAAGCCAGGACCGAGGCGGCGTCTGCGTCCTTGGCCCCACTTGGATGTTTTCTGGCCTCTTGATGTTCGCAGCTGAAAGCGCAGCTCTGGAAAGAGGCGACGTCTGCCCGGCTTTGTAGTGGTAATGAGAACGCAGACGCGGGTCGTCCGCGCGCAGAGGCTGGGAGCCGCGGGAACCGGCTGCCCATCCTCCAGCCTCAGGGAGGGCGAGGGGAGGGGGCCGTCCTGGGAGGGGAAAAAAATCTGATTTTTTTTTTTTTAGGGCAACCTCCCAAGGTTCCGAGGATGGGCAGTATGTGGGGGCGGGAGGGAGCCCTTCAAAGGTATTTTGGGGGAGTCCAGCTCCTCCTCGTGAGGATCCCAAGGAATAAATCACTTTTGCCCTCCACTGAGACAGTCACTTTCTCCCCAACAGCCCTCCCCTCGCGCCGGCCCCACCCTGAGCGCCTCGGTTGCAAAAACAAATAAAATAAAGCAAAACCTTTTGCTTTGGCAACCTCTAAGCCACATGACGCCTCCTCTGCACAAGGAAGATTTCTTTCTTCTCCCTCTCCTGGCTTTGTGTGTGTGTGTGTGTTTTCTTCTCTCCCAACCAGCCCCCCTTTTCTTTTCTTCTCGGTCCTCCTTCCTTGCCCCAAATCGCTGGAAACTTAAGACGCGCGGCGGCTGCAGGTGCGCGCGGGCCGGGCGGCGGGGCCGGGGCGCGCCGGGGCCGGCCGGGCCTCGCAGGCATTGATCAGCTGGGCGCGCGCGCTGAGTGACGGCGCGGTTGCCATGGCAGCCGCCTGAGCGGCGCCGCGAGGACAAGGCGGCCGGGCGGCGTGAATGGGCGGCGTCACGCGCCTGGCGCCAGAGAGTCTGCTCCCGGGCTCCGGCCCCGGCCCCGCCGCGGCCCGGCCCGCGCGCCGCCGCCGCCGCCGCCGCGCATTCATCACCTGTCAGGGCTCGCTCGGGGGGTCACGGGCGGGATGGACGCAGCTGGGAGAACAAAACCCGGGGGAAGAGAGGCGAGCGCTCCCCAGCGCGCCAGATGTGCCGGGAGGACCTTGAGACACCCCCTCCTCCGCAACCCCCCCCTGCCTTCCCGCAGGCTCCTCCCGCCCCCAGTTGCATCACGCGGGGCGGGGGGTGGGGGTAGCAATTGCAAAGGCCGTCCGGCCAGCCTGGCGCGCCCGGCCCGGAGCTGCTTCTCATTACCGCGAGGGGCCAGTCGCGCTGGGAGCCGGCGGCCGGGCCGGGGTGGAGACCGAGGGAGTGAAGCCCTGGAACCAGGTTAGGCGACCTTCCTGGGCCGCCGTGTGACTTTAAGTGGGGGTGGGGTGGGGTGGGGGCATGCATCTCCACCCCCCCCCACCGGAAACCATTCACACCTTCCCACCACCCACGGATCTAGCAGAACCAGGGCCCATCTGCAGCTTTAGAGGCCTCAAATTCAAGCCCACGGAGACACCAAAAGACAGATTTTTTTTTTTGTAACCCACCTCACCATTTTCCCGATGAAAACATAATTTTAAAGGTAATGGCGAATTGGGCTTGCTGAGACAGAACGTACTAGGAACTCAGGCCTTTAAAAAAAAATCATGAACTTAGCCTCATAGTCCCCTTAAGTTGATCTTTAAATGAATGTAGAACTGGTTGGCCTGCCAGTCGAATCGAATTCCACTCATCCAGGCTGACTGGACTCTGACATGGCCGATAGAGGAAGAAACACCAGAAAACTTTCACCATATTTAGCAGTTTTACTGCATCAGGGTACACACTTGAGCCTGGGAGAAGGCAGTGCCTTAATCAACTTTGCGAGTGTGCAAAGTAATCCCGCACAAGGCTCATTAGGAAGCAGCCCGGAGCCCGGCTGGAGGGATAATGAGGCTGGCACGGATGTTAACATACGGTGTCCTTGGAAAAAGCTAGGAATGCGTCAGTATCTCAGAGCTGCAATGTCCAAGAATCACAAGTAATAATTTGAGAATCCCAAAGATGTTTGTTTACATTGGCTATTATTGTAAAATAGTCAAAGTATAACATCATGAACCAAAATAGTGTCAAAACAAAATCTGTTCCACTGTGGCACGTATGTGACGGAAACACATGCACACAAAGAACATCAAAAGGTTCGAACTGTGAGGACTCAGGATGAAATCATTTCCAGACTTAATATCAGAGGAGAGGTGGGGGACTCCACTGCTGTGCGCAAAGAAGTCGCAGGCAGCATTTACTGGGCAGGCCCTGAGTAGATTTCTCTGCTGGTCAGGAAACCACCTCTATCCTCCCACCTGAGGTGGCTGGATTTTCGGAAGGTGATATCCACCCTAGCGCCACCAACTTTTCCTCCCTCGAGAGCAGCTGTAGTGCAGGCACATGGCTGTAGTTGGTGTCCAGGACCAGACCGGCTGGTCCACCAGCTGAGGAATTAATCATTAACTGAAGAAAAATATACTGTTTCCCCATTATTAAGCTTTACTTTTTCTCCAGTTCTGCCCTCCTTTTCCTTCTTAAAGGCCGAGGAGATGCAGATTGAGATAAAGTAAACAAGACACTTAAAAATAGAATGCTTTTTCAGACTTTCTAGTTTATTGTATTCTAGAAAAATGATTTTTAAAACACACAACTAACTTACTGTAGTCTTCCGTTAAGTTAGAATTATGTGTGAATTCACTGAAGAGGATTTGAGTAAAGAACTGCAAACTGTAGTTCTTAAAAGATTTCTAGAAAGAAAAATTTTTTAAAAGATGAGGGCAGGTGACACAACCTGAAGCTGCCTCCAGTACTGGTGCTAAGAAGATTCCCAACCTGGTACCTTATAGATTTTTTTAAAAACAGTGTGAAGATATTGACCGTGGCTAGGGCCACCTACCTGTACAAAACTTTAAAAATACAGCAGGCGCTAAAATGTGACACCAGAAATCATGATGTGTGCATAGCTAGTCACCTTGCTTTGCCACCGACACTGCAGAGCGGACCAGCAGCCTCTCAAGGGTAGTGTATGTAAATACAGCTTCAATATGCAAATACTCCTAATGATTTCCGATTAATAGCTTTATTATAATAGCCCTTCCCAGTGTTAGAGAAGGAACCCAGGAAGGGTCCCGCGCGTCTCGAGCTCCTTAGCGATCAGCACAGTTATCCAGTAAGTACTCACTTCACAGTTTACTATACTGTCTTCTGCGTTGCTCCGGGTTGCACGATCCCACACTTAAACCTGTCGTTGAAATGCGCGCGCGTGGGTGTTTTGGGGTTTGTTTTCATAAAGCTTTTCCTGATCTTAAGAGGCCGATCTCAATCTACAAACATCAGTTGTGGATGGCAAAGTTATTTGCGTTTTCCCTTTTTTCGGAAATGCTTTCCATAACGTCTTGATGACTTTCCGGGAGGAGCGGGGAACCGTGGTGGCTTTCCCCTTCTGCCCTGCAGACTCCGCGGGGGTGCTGTGATCTTAGTGATGCTGAAAGCTTGGAGGAGTAGCAGCCTCCGTCGGGGGGCACCTTTAGGGGGAGGGTCCCGCCTAGTGATCGGGATTGGGATTGGGGTGCCCACTTACGGTCCCGGGGTGTCCCCGCCCCCACCGCGTCCGCGCCCCGCTGCTCCCGTCGCTCGGCCGTCCCCCGGTCCCTGCCCACCCCCAGGTCCCCCTGGGCCCGGCGCTCACAGTACTCTATTTACCACCTCAGCTGGGCTGGCGCCCGTTCCGCCCACCCCCACGGCGATTGGCTGCGAACGCGGAAGGACGGAGCTCTCCCCTCGCGCCCGCACCTGCCAATGGGCGCGCCCGCCCGGCCTGATGGACGCGCCGCCTTCCACCAATGGGGTCGCGGGGAAGCCGGGTCGTGTGGCCCCGGCGAGCGCGTATAAAAGCCGCCGGGCCGGGCTCTCCGCTTCATTCTGAGCCGAGCGCGGTGCCGAGCGCGACGACCTTCGCAGGAGGCGGCGGCAGCGGCGGCGGCGGCGGCGGCGGCCTGAGCTTCGGGGCAGCCCGCTTCCCTCCTCCCAATCGCTTCGCTTCCCTTCCCCGCGATCAGCATGAAAGCCTTCAGTCCAGTGAGGTCCGTTAGGAAAAACAGCCTTTCGGACCACGGCCTGGGCATCTCCCGGAGCAAAACCCCAGTGGACGACCCGATGAGCCTGCTGTACAACATGAACGACTGCTACTCCAAGCTCAAGGAGCTGGTGCCCAGCATCCCGCAAAACAAGAAGGTGAGCAAGATGGAAATCCTGCAGCACGTCATCGACTACATCTTGGACTTGCAGATCGCTCTAGACTCGCACCCCACCATCGTTAGCCTGCACCACCAGCGACCCGGGCAGAGCCAGGCGTCCAGGACGCCGCTCACCACCCTCAACACCGACATCAGCATCCTGTCCTTGCAGGTAAGACCCGCTCCCCCCAGCGATGCTCGGGTAGAGCCGGTGTCAGGCGGCGGGCCCTAGTCGCTGACTTACAGACGGGCTAATAACTTTATCACTGTCCCTGTTAACAGTCATTAAAAAAAAACAAAAACAAATCTGCTGTGGAAGGAGTCGTGTGCGTGAAATTGTTATGACATGTGAATGCCTCTAAATCTGAATTCATAAACGTGGGTTTTTGGAACTTGCTGTTCAAAATTAAACTATTTTTTTTTTAAGAGGTTCTTTCTCCTTAAGGTTGTCTAACGTCTTGTGCCTTTCCCCCCCCCCCCTTTCTCTCGCAGGCTTCTGAATTCCCTTCTGAATTAATGTCAAATGACAGCAAAGCGCTCTGTGGCTGAATAAATGGTGAGTGTCTGCTTGTGTCCCCCGTTGGTGAACTGGCGCTTGGAGTGTGTGTGCGCGCGCGTGGGTACTTGCGTATCTGTAAAATTTGGGGGTTTGGTAAATGAACGTGTACTTCGTTGTGTTGCACGTAGTACATTGTTTACGCGTACTAGACATGAAGAGCCATCTAGCTCCTGTTACTCAAAATCCCAGAACGTTTTCTTTAAAAAAAAAAAAGAAAAGAAAAAATCAATGCCTGTAACTTACTCCCAAGGTGGTGAAGGAGAATACGTACTGGCTTCTTGTGCGCCTGTAACATGCCCCGGCTGTTTTCTGCTATTGCTCTGGTACTATGAGGTACTAACCTCCATATAATTAATCTTATCACCGCAAATTCCATAGGGATCCTCCTTCCCCAAAACTCCAGCCCCCTGGGATCGGCTAGTTGAGCATTGCTACCCTGTCTCAGATCCTGTGATGTGGGATTCGACTTCCCTATCTGTTAACTAAAGGGCTGTTTTCAATCAAATAATTGTTACAAGAAGCAGACTGGCGCCTGTGAGCACTGCCGTTGGAGATCCAAATAGGAGATTGCGTTGGGAAGTTTTCCCCTGAGTCTCTGCTATTTTAATGTTTAATTTGCGCTGTCCAGGCCGAGTGTGTGCGCTGCATCTGGACGCCAGGGTTTGCCCAGTGTTTGAGTGTTTGGTTAAATGTTCAAACTGCGGCTTCCTCCTGGCGCCAGTCTGCCTGTCTCTGCCCTTAGGTTAAAACCTCCTAAACAGTCCTTTCTCTCCCGATCTCTTGCAGGTGTTCATGACTTTCTTTTCCCTTTGCACAACAACAACAACAAATCCACAGGCTCTTTTAAGGCGCTGAACTTATTTTTCAACCATCTCACAAGGAGGACAACAAGTCGAATGGACCTTTAAAAAAAAAAATGGAAGGAAAACTTAAGAATGATCAACTTCCCCAGGGTGTTTTCTGACCTGGACTGTGATATTAGTTATTTATGAAAAAGACTTTTAAATGCCCTTTCTGCAGTTGGAAGGTTTTCTTTATATACTATTCCCACCATGGGGAGCGAAAACGTTAAAATCACAAGGAATTGCCCAATTTAAGCAGACTTTGCCTTTTTTCAAAGGTGGAGCGTGAATACCAGAAGGATCAGTATTCAGTTACTTAAATGAAGTCTTTTGGTCAGAAATTACCTTTTTGACACAAGCCTACTGAATGCTGTGTATATATTTATATATAAATATATATATATATTGAGTGAAACCTTGTGAACTCTTTAATTAGAGTTTTCTTGTATAGTGGCAGAAATGTACATTTCTGCATACAAAGTGTAATGATGTACTTATTCATGCTAAACTTTTTATAAAAGTTTAGTTGTAAACTTAACCCTTTTATACAAAATAAATCAAGTGTGTTTATTGAATGGTGATTGCCTGCTTTATTTCAGAGGACCAGTGCTTTGATTTTTATTATGCTATGTTATAACTGAACCCAAATAAATACAAGTTCAAATTTATGTAGACTGTATAAGATTATAATAAAACATGTCTGAAGTCAATGCCTGAATTCTGAATGATTTTTAAGATTCTGTTTCTATCTCGCCATATTATTTAATCCCTCCTCCTTCATCGCTTCTACCACCCCTAAGGCTTGGAGTCTGCAGTGCGGAGAAGGCCCTTATCAGACAGATGTGTGGTCAGGGCTAGCACTCTGGGGTAAAGGGCTGCTGCTGCTTTTTAGGGAAGCTGACTGTTCTGGGGAGTCTGTAAACCCAGAAGTTTCTTTTAGTCTGTCAAGGAAAAAGTAGCTCTGTGCCTTGGGGTGGGGTTTCCAACCCAAGAGTTACTGTGGTGGGGCCTCCTAGCACTTTAGATGTGGAATCTGGAGGACGACCTGTCTGAGTGGATAAGACACTTCTGCAGCAAATGAAACTGCTGTTAATCAGGAAAGAATAGAATCCACAGAATTTCTGAACCTGATTTTAAGATTTAGAGGTGGGGCAAAAAGAAAAAAAATAACCCTTCATGCTACTCGTTGCTCCTAAGGCCCCTTTGCCCTGGGGGTGAAGCTGTAATATGGCCGCGAGCTCCCTCCTGCACCTGTAGCTCACCCAGCCTGGGGAGGAGGCTTGGGCCCTGCCCGGGGCTCCAAGACAGGTTTCTGTTTAAATCTTTAAATCGCCCTTCACCCTTGGCTGCGCCTGGACTGCGCAGGGAAGTATCCGATTGCTGTGTCCACCGCATCCCTCACGTGGCAACGCTGGGACTGGTGTAGGTACGTGTTTACAATTCATCTGTATCCCCGTATATTGATACTACCTTCTCACGTTGGAAGACACTTTCGCTGGGTCGTGTGGCTTGAGGGTGAGGGTAGGATGCTAGGAAGGCCGGTCCGGGGTGGACGGGACCTGGAGAAGGAGCGGGGAGGACGGGCCGGTGAGGATGGGGCGTGGGGTGGAGGGGGTCTCACCTGGGGCCACCTTCTCAGGCCTAGCCGAGCAGGTGTAAGGGTGGCGCCGGCGAGTCCGCCCCGGGCGGCTGCGGCGTTTCCGGACCAGACGCTGAATCCTTCGCGGCCCAAGCGCGGGGCGGGGGCGGGGGCGGGGGCACCGGCGGTCCCAGCATCGCCGGGCTCCTGCACCCTTCCAGGGCGGGGGTGGGGCCCATGCAGCCGGCCGGGCCAGCTCTGCGCATCACCCGCGCGCTGCGCATCGTCCCCGCCCCCGGACCGCATCTTCGCCCTCAGGTGGGCCGGCCCTTGGATCCAGGGGCCGTCGCTGTTGTCGTGGGTCAACATACCCCCGGGGAGGCAGGCTCCGGCGGCGGCCCCCGTCCGGAGCCGGTTATTCCGACCGTGGCCGCCCTTCAGGACTGGCCCCGGCCGTCGGTCCACCCGTCCTCCGCCCTTCCAGCGCCCGGCACGATCGGCCACTCCGCGTGGGGCTGCACCCGGGAGCGGCGAGGGCGGGAAGCGCCAGGCCAGGTCGCTGGCCACCAGCGTCCTTTCCCTCCGGGTGGCGGGGGGCGCAGACCCCAGGCTCGGTGCCCCGCCCGCAGTCGGCTCGGACCGAGATGGTGTCTGACCCGGACGGAGGGGACCTCGCGCGAGGGCTCCCTGGCCTTGCGAGGGAAGCGTGGGGCGAGCCGGGTCCGCACCGTCGCTGGGAGCCGCGGGCAGTTCGCGCCTTTCGGTCGACGACCTAAGGGAGCAGCCGCGTCCGGGAAACGGGAGCCCTTCCGAGGGGACTTGGGGCGTCGGAGCCCAGTGGGTCTTTCCGGGTCCGGCCGGTGGAGGCCGGGCGCCACCTGGTGGCCGCCTCGAGGAGGGCCGTTCGCGGGCGGGGGGCTTTGAGGCTTAGAAGTGAAATTGGCATCCGGGAGATGCAGCCTTTTGAAAATGAAGGATGGTGTCCTGCAAGCTTACTTCTCTAGCACATGTACAGTGGTTTCCACATGCGACTCATTTCATCTTTACTACTTCATAACTTGGATAAGATCCCTTTTGCAAACTAGTATCTACCACCAACTTGACACCAGGTGGGGTCCTGGATTTTTTTAAAAAGTATCAGATGTGATCCTTGGCCTCAAATAGATGATAAGGGGATTGTGTAGAAAAATGAATTGTGAAGTCCAACGAAAGCCTGAACGTTCTCCCTTCTCTTACCTTAAGCTTCTGTTTAACTGAATGTTGTTTATTTATTTTTCTGAATTATTTAAGCACTTTAGCCAGAATCTTCAATGCTGTGTTAAAGGAATAGGGGTGAGTGAGAGTGGGTATTCTTATCCTATCCTGGCCCTTGGAGCACAGGTCACCCTCCATCCCTTATGGATGACCTGACTCTAGGATTTTGTTGTAATATATAGTCTTTATCATTCTAGGAAGAACCCTTCCATTGTTAGGGATTTCTTGAGAATTTTAAATCATAATTTGGGGGGTGAATTTGGTAAGATACTTTTACCATATTTATTGAAATTATTTCTCTAGTATATGATACCGATTTTTCTGATGTGAACTACCCTTTCATTTCTGCAATTAATCCTACCTGATGGCAAAAGCAATACAATATTGTAAAGTAAAATAAATAAATTTTAAAAACGGAGATTAAAAAAAAATCCTACCGGAACACAACGTATTGTTACTTTTTATAGACACTGTTGCATTCTGTCAGCCAATATTTTACTTGGAATTTTTGAGAATAAAATAGAGCTGTGGTATCTTGTGCAGACCTTATCTAATTTTGGAATCAAGGTCACACTAACCTCAAACAATAAATGTCAGTTTACATTTACTCTTAGTCCTCAAAGTCATGGATAAATCCTCTGAGGTGGGCAGACATACATCTTCTATCCTGTGGAAACTGGGTTCAGAGATGGTGACTTGAGTGAGGAAAGACGCACCGCTGTTCGTGGACAGAGCAACTCGGCCCAGTGTTCTACTGGAATGGAGAAGAGGCTTCTGAATTGAAAAGGAAATAGCATTCTTGTCCATAAAAAGCTGTACTGTGGAGCTTTTCTCAAAAAAAAAAAAAAAACAATGTTAATTATTTATGGGGCTCGCTCTCCACAGTGTGGGCACGTGGCTCCAGGACCATTCGGAGAGTCGGTAGCCTGACTTGCCACCCACCCTCCCTTTCTGTGCTGGTGGGAAGGCGCCTCCAGGCTCCGAGTGTCGTTGTTCTGGTTGATGACGCTGCCAAGACTTCGGATGTCTTTCTGGTTCGTCATAAAGATCATCTGAGACAGGGGCTGTGAGGTGGGTTGAGAAGCTCAGCGCAGGTACTGTGTTCAGTGCCAACCACGGACACAGTCACTCTGAGTGGCACCAGCCCGAGGTCACAAGAATGCCAGGGGAGGCTGCAGAGGACACGTGCAGACAGAGCTCCAGCAGAGTAGAGGGAGGAGGGGAGTGCCCACCGCTGTGGCCGTCCTGGCTGGGGGCTCCTGGCTTGGCAACCTAAGGGCACTGGCCCGACGGGATGGGGATCAAGGTTTGGAAAGCACGTGGAAGCAGGACGCTGCAGCTGTGACCACCGCGCAGAACCCTTGAAGGCCCCCTCAGCTGAAGTATAGACTAAAAAAATACATTACTCACTAGATCCTAAGAAAGTCTGTCAGCCCTGAGTTCAGGCTGGGAAAGAAATAGCTCCCTTGAAAATTCATATCGGTAGATCTGCCCTCAGGTTCAAATATATAGTACCCAGTTAGTTTCAGAAATTCTAATGCCAGTGTGTGTGTGCTCAGACACTCAGTCGTGTCTTACTCTTGGCGACCCCGTGGACTGTAGCCCTCCAGGCTCCTCTGTCCATGGGATTCTCCAGGTAAGACTACTGGAGCGAGTTGCCCGCCTCCAGGGGATCTTCACGACCCAGGGATCAAACCTGTATCTCTTGCACCTCCTGTGTTGGCAGGCAGTTTCTTTACCACTGCACTGCTAAGTCACTTCAGTCATGTCCAACTCTGTGCGACCCCATAGGTGGCAGCCCACCAAGCTCCCCTGTCCCTGGGATTCTCCAGGCAAGAACACTGGAGTGGGTTGCCATTTCCTTCTCCAGCCACTGTGCTAATGCCCATAAATTAATATAAAGTGGGGTCCTATCTAGTGATGCTTCTGGGGTGTTTGGCAGTAGCAAGTGCAAAACTTCTCTGGATAGAAAGGCCCTCCATATAGACCACATAAAATTCTCATATTTAATGGCTCGCTGAAAGTAAGTTTAAAGTAAATTTTTTTTAAACCACTGGAAAACAATTTACTGTGAAAGAAAGAGTCAATAGATACAATGAAGAGAAAGATTAGGAACCAAAGAACTATAAAGAGTGAGAATGACTAAAATGATTAAAGAAATCAAAGAACTAATTGAAAACATAAGACAATCCCAAGATATTGAAATTGAAAACTTGATGCAAAAGTTAAAACCCAGATGAAAAACCACCAGAGCGTTTCTACACATTAACAACAAACAATCTGAAAAGGAAATTAAGAAAACAATTCCATTTACAATAACATCAAAAAAGAATAAAATACTTAGGAATTAACCAAAGAGGCAAAAGGCATTACAATTAAAAGTATAAAACATTACTGAAAATATTAAAGAAGACATTTAGAAATGGAAAGATTTCCCATGCTCATGAATTAGAGAACTTAATATTGTTAAAATGACAATGCCATCTAAAGCAGTCTATTAGATTCGAGGCCAATCCATGTCAAATCAAAATGATGTTTTTTGCAGAAATAGAAAAATCCATCCTAAAGTTCATATGGAATCTCAAGGGATCCTTAAACTAAAACAATCTTGAAAAAGAACAAAATTGGAGAGCTAATGGTTCCTGATTTCAAAACTTGCTATAAAGCTCTAGTCATCAAAGCAGTGTGGTGTTGGCATGACCACAGGCAGAGTGATCAATGGAACAGACTAGAGAATCCAGAAATAAACCTTCACATATGTGGTCAAATGATCAACAAGAATACCAAGACCATTCAATAGGAAAGGACAGGCTTTACAACAAAAGGTACTAGAAAAATTGGATAGTCACGTGCAAAAGAATGAAGTTGGACCCTTACCTAATACCATATACAAAAATTAACTCAAAATGCACTACAGGCAATAACATATAAGACCTAAAACTAAAAGACTCTTACATGGCATGAGCTTCACAACACTGGATGTAGCAATGACTTCTCAGACATGACACCAAAGGCACAGGCAAAATAGACAAATAAAAATAGACAAATTGGACTTCATGAAAATTTAAAACTTTGTGCATCCATTGATGCATTATCAACAGAGTGAAAAAGCAACCTATGGAATGGGAGAAAATATTTGCCAGTCATGTAACTGATATAGGATTAATATGCAAAATATGTAAAGGACTTTTAAAACTCCACAACAATCACCAAAAAAGTAAAAAACCAGCCCAATTCAAAAATGGGCAAAGGCAGATTTTCTTCAGACTTAGATAATGAACTTAGGGCCAGCAGGGAAGGAAAGTGGGGAGAGTGGGATCGATTGGGAATTTAGGATTGACATGTACACACTGCTATGTTTAAAATTAGATGACCAACAAGGACCTCCTGTATAGTTCTGAGAATAGTGCTTAATATTCTGTAATAACCTAAGTGGAAAAAAAGAGTTTGAAATAGGATACCTGCGTGTATATGTAGAACTGAATCATTTTGCTGTACACCTGAAATTAACTCAACATTATTAATCAGCTATATTCCAATATAAAATAAAGCTAAATAAATAGCAAAACAACAAAATAGAAGTTTACTGCTATACTGATCCGATATTGCTGGGTGAGTAAGCTTTCTAAAACCTAGCAGCTTGGACGTCCCTGGTGGTCCAGTGGTTAAGAATACACCTCCCAATGCAGGGGACATGGATTCAGTCCCTGGTCAGGGAGGATTCCTCATGTCAAGGGGCAACTAAGCCTGTGCCCCACAACTCCTGAAACCGAGCTCTACAGCTGGCGCTCTGCAACAAGAGAAGCCACCGAAGTGAGAACCCTCCTGCCACAACCAGAGAAAGCCAAAATGAAGACCCAGTGCAGCTAAAAATAAATAAATAAGACTTAGCAGCTTGAAAACCATAGCTTGGACTAGACAGACCTTTGTTGGCAAAGTAATGCCTGTGCTTTTTAATATGCTGTCTAGGTTGGTCAGAGCTTTTCTTCCAAGGAGAAACTATCTTTTAATTTCATGGCAGCAGTCACCATCTGCAGTGGTTTGTATGGATGTGAGAGTTGGACAATATAGAAAGCTGAACGCTGAAGAATTGATGCTTTTGAACTGCGGTGTTGGAGAAGACTCTTGAGAGCCCCTTGGACTGCAAGGAGATCCAACCAGTCCATCCTACAGGAAATCAGTCCTGAATATCCATTGCAAGGGCTGATGCTGAAGCTGAAGTTCCAATCCTTTGGCCACCTGATGCGAAGAGCTGACTCTGGAAAAGACCCTGATGCTGGGAAAGACTGATGGCGGGAGAAGGAGACGACAGAGGATGAGATGGTTGGATGGCATCACCGACTCCACGGACATGAGTTTGAGCAAACTCCAGGAGTTGGTGAAGGACACAGAGGCCTGGCGTGCTGCAGTCCATGGGGTTGGACACCACTGAGTGACTGAACTGAACTAGCAACTTAAGGCAGTGAATGTTTCTCACTTTGCTGGGTTTCTGAGGGTTGGGAAGTGAGAGTGGCTTTGTTGGGTGACTCTGGATCAAGTGTCTGTTCTCTCACCTCGAGGCTGACGACTCTGGAGAATCAGCTTCCAGATTCCATGTTGTGGTCACCTCTGTTCATCCCCAACTGTCGGCCAGAGACCCCAGAGCCTCTCTTATGGGCCAATCACAGCAGGGCAGGGCAGCTGGTGTCCCCCGGAGCGAGGCAGGGGCAGAACGTACAGGACAGAAGCTGCAGCCTCGACTCATCAGATCTCGGGGATGACAGACCTCTGCTATCAGCCATGCAGACCAACCTGGGCATGAGGGCGGGGACCACCAGGCTGCAGCTGCACACAGCAGGCACAGGTCTCTGGGGCCATCTTGGAGGGTGGCTACACACAGTCTTTTTATGAAGAACCTTGGCTGAGGGGGTGCGGTGGGATCAGCGCCTGCCAGGGGGTCTTGATGCCTTTGCTGCTGGTGACAGTGGAGGGACCCCATGGTCTGAGCAGGGAGCCAGGGGGCCCGCAAGGAGGAAAGGGCCAACTTTCTACCACAGGCACCATTTTAGAAGCTCCTTGGGAACATTTGGTGGAAATGGCAGCGATAATTTTGGCTGTGTGCCTCCTCCAGGCGTGTCTTGCTGTATCACTAAACTCTCAGTTTAGGAATTCTGCCGGCATTTCCTCCAGCTGATACGATGTCTAGATGTCACCGGTTTACATGTGTCTTTTTTTAGTTGTAGCCAGTGCATTTTAAACTTATTAATAAGACTACAATTAACTTAGTTTTTGAACTCAAGAAAAAGTACCAAGTAACCTCAGATCATAGAACATCCTCACTCATTCAACTATTTTATCTTTACTGTTTACATTTTACTTTTCCCAAATATTACTTTCACCTAATTCAATACCTAATTCTGACTCTACGCAGAACCTCAAACTGGAGTAAATAATATTTTCACTTCTACAATGGGAGGGGTAATTTTGGCATATCTCAAAGACTAGATAGATAGATAGAGATGAAATCATACTATTAAATATTTTGGACTTGAAATGATCATTCTATTAAAGAATGAAATGGCAAGGTATAATAGCCAAGAATAAAATTCATTTCTTTTTCCTTACCTGGCTTTCACATGTATGCAGCTTGTCTGGGGGGAAATATTTTAATTACTGGAAACATACTATACAGCATTAATAGTGTTCTTTAATCTCACCATTGAAAATGACACCCTTCAAGTTCAAGTGACCCACTGAAGTAGATAAAAGGACCGCAGTTCTGGAAATGGGCTATTTCTACACCTTTACTCACAAGAAAGGGATCGCTTTTGCATAGCATCTACTAATAGATAAAGTCAAGGGACTTGAATTCTAAGTCTTATGTTGATATGCAATCTAAAAATAGTAAGTATCAATTTTTATACACTTCAACATTTTCTGTATCAGGACTTTGCATTCTTAGTTATAGGCAAGAGCCCAAGTTTTCTGAGATTCCATAGCCAAACCATCAGTGAAGTAGGAGAAGAAGAGGAAGAAAAAAAAAAAAAACTCTTACTGGAAGCCATATGCAAGAGAGAGATAGTGACAGTGTCTGAAAAGAAAGCCATTTCTATTTTTTACATCTTTTTCACTACAGTAAGGGTGTAAATTTTAACTGACATTTCCCAACGAAGAAAATCATCCTGCAGGGGAAAAAAAATGGAGGCAATCACATACCAGAAGCATGTGGAAGGCTTCAGCATTGAGGGAAAAGATCTGCTTGATTTCAAATATTTTCAGGCAAGACAGAGCTTCTGTGCAGCCCCTGGAAGGAGGGAGGTCGCAAGCATTTGACCCTCGGGAGGTGTGGACAAGCACGTGCCCCAGCCAGCTCTCAATCTCACTAGAAGGTCAGCAACAGATCCTCTGAGCTCCATCATGCTGTCTGTAATTCTGCCCTGGAGATGAACAGCTCTCTAAAATCAGTCTGGGTGCATCTAGCATGTAGCAGAGCTATGTTTTCATCCATTTTTCTGCCATGATAGCATCCTTCAGTTCAGTTCAGTCGCTCAGTCGTGTCTGACTCTTTGCGACCCCATGAATTGCAGCACACCAGGCCTCCCTGTCCATCACCAACTCCCGGAGTTCACTCAGACTCACGTCCATCGAGTCAGTGATGCCATCCAGCCATCTCATCCTCTGTCGTCCCCTTCTCCTCCTGCCCCCAATCCCTCCCAGCATCAGAGTCTTTTCCAATGAGTCAGCTCTTCGCATGAGGTGGCCAAAGTACTGGAGTCTCAGCTTTAGCATCATTCCTTCCAAAGAAATCCCAGGGCTGATCTCCTTCAGAATGGACTGGTTGGATCTCCTTACAGTCCAAGGGACCCTCCTAGCAGACTGTTTATTTGTCTTCCTTTTCCCTGTAGATCCTAAAGGAAATCAACCCTGAATATTCATTGGAAGGACTGAGGCTGAAGCTGAAGCTCCAATCCTTTGGTCAGCTGATGTAAAGAGCCAACTCATTGGAAAAGATCCTGATGCTGGGAGGGATTGGGGCCAGGAGGAGAAGAGGACGACAGAGGATGAGATGGTTGGATGGCATCACCGACTCAGTGAACACCAGCTTGAGCAAACTCCGGGAGGTAGTAGAGGACAGGGAAGCCTGGCATGCTGCAGTCGATGGGGTCCCAGAGGGTCAGACTTAACTCAGTCACTGAACAACAACAACAACAATCCCTGTAGTGATCTTTGACAGTTTGTATGTTCCAAAAATAACTGCAAAAATATTTCTACATGGTTTTCTAGAACCTACTTGCTCCAGCAACAAGAGCTGAAGGCTGTCTCCTGCCCTTGAAACAGGGTTGAACCTTGTGAATGTGACTGAGAAGGTGCTCTGTGAATTCCAGGGCTAGGTCGTAAGAGGCGATTTAACTGCTGCCTGGTTCTCACTCTCTCAATCTCAGGACATTCCCCCTGGGAATGTAACTGCCATTTTGTGAGGAAGCCCAAGCTGCAGAAAGAGAGAACATGTGTGGGAGTTGACACCTGCAGCTGCCACTGCATCACACATCAGACACGTGAGTGAGAACGCCTCTGAGAGGCCTCCAGCCCTGCCACCGTCTGGCCGACCACTGCTGCATGGAGACCCTAAGTGGGAACACCTGGCTGAGCCAGGTCAACCCCAGGATGGTTGGAATAATACTTATAACCTAGGACTATAAGATAAATATAAAAATATTTATAAAATATTTAATAAAATATTTTTTAAATCTTTATAAATAACAGCTTATAAAATTGTTTTGCCAATCAGTTTTGGGGGACTCCTTACACAGTATTTGATAACCTGAACATCATCAGAAAAGCTAAGACATGAAGAGGAGCTAAAAAGCCTCTTGATGAAAGTGAAAGTGGAGAGTGAAAAAGTTGGCTTAAAGCTCAACATTCAGGAAACGAAGATCATGGCATCCGGTCCCATCACTTCATGGGAAATAGATGGGGAAACAGTGGAAACAGTGTCAGACTTTATTTTAGGGGGCTCCAAAATCACTGCAGATGGTGACTGCAGCCATGAAATTAAAAGATGCTTAATCCTTGGAAGAAAAGTTATGACCAACCTAGACAGCATATTCAAAAGGAGAGACATTCCTTTGCTGGCTAAGGTCCGTCTAGTCAAGGCTATGGTTTTTCCTGTGGTCATGTAGGGATGTGAGAGTTGGACTGTGAAGAAAGCTGAGCGCCGAAGAATTGATGCATTTGAACTGTGGTGTTGGAGAAGACTCTTGAGAGTCCCCTGGACTGCAAGGAGATCCAACCAGTCCATTCTGAAGGAGATCAGCCCTGGGATTTCTTTGGAAGGAATGATGCTAAAGCTGAAACTCCAGTACTTTGGCCACCTCATGCAGAGAGTTGACTCATTGGAAAAGACTCTGATGCTGGGAGGGATTGGGGGCAGGAGGAGAAGGGGACGACAGAGGATGAGATGGCTGGATGGCATCACTGACTCAATGAACGTGAGGTGACTCTAAGTGAACTCCGGGAGTTGGTGATGGACAGGGAGGCCTGGCGTGCTGCGATTCATGGGGGTCGCAAAGAGTCAGACACGACTGAGCGACTGAACTGAACTAAACTGAACATTTCATTTGGCTCATGCCATGTTATGTTTATGTACCTTTGAAATAAGGGGAAATAGTATCTTTAATGTCTAGCCAAGAGTTTAGTTAACAAAGAATTAAACTGCACTGTTGATTGGTTCTTTGTGTAAGTACATGTTAATGTTTGGGTTGAGAGGGGCCTTACGAAGGACAGTTTGTTGTAGGAAAGCAATTATGTACGTGAGTTTAAGCATACTTGTTGCATTGTCTCTGCAGATTCTATTTTTGTTTACAGTCTTAAAATGTATGTTAGCAAAAATGGGTGGATTTTCAAATAAAATGCAGCTTCCACAAAAAAAAAGAATTATAATCTCAAAATACTCTTTTGGTATAACTTCCTTAAAGGATTTTGAAAAACCATCTATCTACTCATATAGTTTTCAGTTGCCATCTAACATTTTTGTTAGAAGTTTAAATGTCTGCAAAATACATTTACACACAAACTCATTACATTATTCTCTTAAGTGTATCAGCACAATTTGATAGCAGTGATCACCCGTATTTAAAGTACAAGAGCCATTTCTTCTTTAGAAGTCAAGAATTTCATATGGTTTCTTTTTCTCCCTGAACTGCTGTTACTATCCCACTTCACCCACAAATTTTTATTCTATTGTAATGTGTGTTTGCATTTGAAAATAATTTACTTAGTATTCTACTATGCCTTTCTGCAAAAGAACATATATATATGTATATGCACATATGTATACTGAAGTTATAAACATTTTTGTTTCCAGTTATCATAAATCACTCAACATTTAAACATTTTTATAAGTATTAAGATAATATTTTATAGGAAACACATTTTTTAATGATATAGGTAAGACTGTTTTTCAGTTATTGTAAGAATCCATGGATGAAGGTTACTTTTGTATAGAATGAGCCAGAGTTCAGCATGAATTTTAATACTGGTGTTTTTACTGGAATAGATTTAAGTGCCAAGAAACCTCATATAAAGAAGTAGATGGAATTGGGTGCTCTTTTGATAGAACAACTTCTTCCAAGTTATATGCTAGAAATTATGTAGCAATTCACTCTCAAACCTTATTTTTAGTGTTCTATCCCATGAAAACTCGATTACATCTAGCTTCCATTTTATTGGTACCAAAAAACTGGAAATCACCAGCTAGAAACAGTTCTAGGGAGCAAAAGGAGGAGGGGACTTGAAACCATCCACTGTCCATTTTTCATCCCATTTCAGCTCGGCCTCTAGGGGGCGGCCCTGTGGCCCCAGAGCCTTCGAGGGCCTTTGTGAGCCCCGCATAAGTCTCTTCTCTTTAGGGGCCTGTTGGCAGGCCCCTAGCTCACTTCTCTAAATCACTTCACACCTCCCCAGGCTTTCTAGATAACAGTGTCTCCTTTCCTGAGCTCTCTGACCTTGCAGGTTGATTCATCAGGATGGAGAAGAGAGATGCATGTGTTCATTCTTCCTGCCCTGATGGGTATGAAGTTAGTAACTAGTTAACAGAAAGCCCGAGGACTTAGACTTGGCCACAGGAGCATCCTACACTCTGAGGACCAGCCTCAGATGGCTCTCCTCCTGGGATCATTTAAACAGGAACATCATTGCTTTTTGAGTGTGCTCAATGGCCGATTTGCTTTACTGATATTTCCAGAAGTCCTTTGGAGGAAAGGCTTTAATGAAGCGACCCTTTACAGGCTGTTGCATGGAATAGTGTCCTACACATTGCTCAGGGGGACAAAAAGCCGGGTGGGATATATTCAGAAGGGTCTTCCCTGGTGGCTCAGCGGCAAAGAATCCACCTGTCAACGAAGGAGACACAAGAGACATGGGTTTGATCCCTGGATGGGGAAGATCCCCTAGAGAAGGAAATGGCAACCCACTCCAGTATTCTAGCCTGGAGAATGCCATGGACAGAAGAGCCTGGCAAGCTAGAGTCCGTGGGGTAGTGAAGAGTAAGACACGACTGAGCACCTAAACGACAGCAATATTTGGAGGCGACTGCACATCATTTTCTCTTCTTGAAGTTTCAAAGCACACATTGAAAGGTCTAAGAAATTATGTAACAAAAACCTGTTTGATCGGACTTTCAAGACTAATGAGACCACAAATCCAGTTTTTTGTGTAACACCCGCTAAGGCCCTCACCTAAAGAGCCTTCCACCGAACTTTCTCAGAAAGGCTGAACTAACTGATAAATCTCATAATAGCTTTTGGAGAGAAGCTGTTTCTCCGAAAGCCCCTTTCAACTGGTCCTTATGTGGTGAGGCCTCAGACTCTGTGCGGCTCTGCTGAGCATCCTGTGGGGCGTCAGCACACGTGTGTGTGTGAGATGAGCTGGATGGACTCGACTGTGCAACTCTGAGCATCCTGTGGGCCATCAGCACGTGTGTGTGTGTGTGTGTGTGTGAGAAAAGCTAGATGGACTCTTGACTGTGCAACTCTGCTGAGCATCCTGCATGTGTGTGTGTGTGTGTGTGTGTGTGTGTGTGAGATGAGCTGGATGGACTCGACTGTGCAACTCTGAACATTCTGTGGGCCATCAGCATGTGTGTGTGTGTGTGTGTGTGTGTGTGTGTGTGTGTGTGTGAGAGAGAGAAAAGCTGGATAGACTCTTGACTGTGCAACTCTGCTGAGCATCCTGCATGTGTGTGTGTGTGCTGAGCTGGATGGATTCGACTGTACAACTCTGGTGAGCATCCTGTGGGCCGTCAGCACGTGTATGTGTGTGTGTGTGTGTACATGCACATGTGTGTGTGTGTGTGTGATGAGCTGGATGGACTCAACTATGCAACTCAGGTGAGCATCCTGTGGGCCATCAGCATGTGTGTGTGTGTGTGTGTGTGTGTGTGTGTACATGTGCATGTGTGTGTGTGTGTGTGTGTGTGTGATGAGCTGGATGGACTCAACTGTGCAACTCTGGTGAGCATCCTGTGGGCCGTCAGCATGTGTGTGTATGTACATGTGCATGTGCGTGTGTGTGTGTGTGTGATGAGCTGGATGGACTCAACTGTGCAACTCTGGTGAGCATCCTGTGAGCCGTCAGCATGTGTGTGTGTGTGTGTGTGTGTGTACATGCGCGCGCGCGTGTGTGTGTGTGTGTGTGTGTGTGTGATGAGCTGGATGGACTCAACTGTGCAACTCTGGTGAGCATCCTGTGGGCCGTCAGCATGTGTGTGTGTGTGTGTGTGTGTGTGATGAGCTGGATGGACTCAGCTGTGCAACTCTGGTGAGCATCCTGTGGGCTGTCAGCATGTGTGTGCGTGTGTGTGTGTGTGATGAGTTGGATGAACTCGACTGTGCAGCTCTGCTGAGCATCCTATGGGCTGTCAGCACGTGTGCATGTGTGTGTGTGTGTGTGATGAGCTGGATGGACTTGACTGTGCAACTCTGCTGTGCATCTCGTGGGCCATCAGCACGTGCGTGTGTGTGCGTGTGCATCTTCTTGTGTGCATGTGATGAGCTGGATGGACTCTTGACCTCTGTGTCTGAACGTCCTGCAGATGGCAGACAGGCAAAGCAACAGGCCTGCTATTTGAGATTTTGACATGTGTGCTTTTGGGGATGTTGGGAATGTTGTAATTTTCCAGTGCAAACTTTGACGCTTTGTTTCTGGGTCACAGAGAAAACACCACCTTTCATCTCCAATTACTGTTTTCCTCAAATCCACGCTATTTTCGTCCAGTTTCCTTTGAAAGACCAGAACAAATGCTAAGCCTTTGATTTTTCCATTTGCCATTCAGAGTCATGGTACAGATTCTAAAGTCTTACCTTGTGTTCAGTTTGTCCTTCAGGACACGTGACTTGCTCCCAATGTTACCTCTTTTCCCAGCCCTTGTCACAATGTTGGAGTCACAGCACTCACCTTTATCACGATCATGTAAATGACCAGCACTCTGATCATCAGTATCATCTGTATCTTGTTTAAGTTTCAAGGCCGCACGCTCACTTTTGATGTCACTTCATTCCAATCAAATCACTCTTTATATATTTATATTTCATATGAAAAATTGACTTCACATAACCTTTGCTACTCTTTTCTCCAAGTAATGATAATTCCCTTTTAAGTCAATGCATAATAATACATTCTTCTATTTTTCAAGGCTGCTAGAACAAGATTAATTTAGACAATGTCGAGATTAAAGCTGCTGCAAGTCAAAACAAGTTGCAACATGTTGGAAAACATTTGGAATCTCATTTTTAATTTCCAAATTAAGGGCACTTGAATCTTTCAAGGTCTCTTTGGAGACCTTTATGCTCTGAATGTCATTAAGCACCAGACTCTTGTACTTCCATAAGTTATACAATAACCCTCTTAATCATTTATCACTCATTAAATTTTTCTAAAATATTTGAGAGCCAGTTATTTTTCAACTTATGGCAACTCTTACAGTCATAAGTTCCACTAACTTGCTACACACCAAGTTCAAGTTTGACATTTGGCCCATGCCTTGCATATGGCAGTGACAAATGGGCACTCCCTTGGGTTGTGATAAGCTTTAATGGGTACCCCAGACAATCACATTTCAGGAGAAGATGTTGTGCCAAGAAGGAACAGCATGTGAGGAAGAAAAGAGCATGCACCTGGGCATGGGAGGAAATAAGAACAAACTCACAAAAATAAGGACCATCTGTGAATTTAGTTTCCTGAAGACATTTGTAATATTCAGGAAAAACTAGGGAAATGAACAACTTTAGCTTAGAAATCAATTTGCACAGGAATAAACTCCAAATGACTCAAATTGGGTACGTTGAGTGACAGGGGAGTCATCACCACCAATGAGCAGGAAATGAACTCTGTGTTTTTGGAGGCTCCATCAGCATTGTGTGCAGTCTGGAATGAAGCGGGGAGAGGGAGAGGCAGATGATGGAGGTGGCTGGATTCAAGGTGGAGGGACCCTAGTGGGGTGGTCTGGAGAGACATTGCAGAGACCTGAGAGCCTGGTGATGGATGCATTGAGGGGGTGGCAGAGAGCGGAGGCAAAGACATCTCCAGTTCTGATCCTGAGTAACAGAGATCATTATGGCACCCATGACAAGGAGAAAAACCCAGTGGGGAGAGCTGGTCTGACGGATGGTCTTGAGCTTTGTTTTAGACAAGCGGCACGTGAAGTGACGGCCGACATCTGAGGGGATACATTCAGCTGGTGACAGAGGAACAGGAGGTTGGAATTCTAGGGCGTGCTTGGCACATGCATGTTCTCCCCATCACATCCACAGCGTCAGGGCCTCCATCATAGCCGTCTTCCTGCATCGTCTCAAAATACAAGGCCCCTTGTATTCATTATCAGTCTCTTGTGTTCACTCACTCCCAGCCCCTGAGACCTCAGTAAAGGCTTCATGATTGTCACAGCAATTCCAATTAGACCTGTCCCTGGGGAGGTTTAGCGATTCAGTAAACCAAGAGAGTCTTTTCTTCCTGTGATTTTCCTGTGATCACAAAACTACACGTTTTAAAAAATAACTCAAATCCAGAAATTTGTCAGAAAAAGTCCCAACTCTTGCACAACAGGAGACATATAATAATGCATAGTCATACAAACTTTGCAATGAAAATTGGCAACAACCCAATATCCAATGAGGTAAATAGATAAGTTATACATATTCATATAATAGAATACTATTCTGCAGTGAAAAGTAATGACTTACAGCTGTGTACATCACCAGGGACAGACCTCACAGATAGTGTTTCCATCAGCTGTCAATGTCTCATTACTTTTTGGGAAACACTGAAGGAGAAATACTTCTGTTGATGCTATGGGGTTTCAGTGATGAGCTTAATCAAGTCAGCTGTCTGGCAAGGTCACATTTAAATACACAGTTGCACAGGCACACTCTGACACACTCCCCACCCCGCCCCCCAGCACCAGTTTAGGAGATCCAGTCAATGAGAACAGTGGAACCAGACAGAGGGTTAGTTTTGAGATACACAAGGATTTAAAGGCCCAGGTAGCCTACAAAGCTGGGCTCCTTTACTGCTGGCTTTGAGGCTACCGCGCTCAGGGAGAGAGGAGAAGAGCTTCCTGGGAAAACCAGGACTCATCCTGCAGAGTGTGAAGATGGGCGTGTTTACTACTCTCCACTAACATTTTCTACAGCAATGGAATATGGGAAACGGAAGCACTGCAGACCCATGGAGGACAGAGTGATGGCTAACTGGCAGAAATGGAGTGGGCTGGAAGAATCATTAGATTTGGAGCCAGAAAACCAGGGCTGGGGTCTTGGTCCTGTTTACTAGCTGAGTGACCTTGGGAGCAGGGGGACAGAGGGGTCTCAAACCGCCAAGGCTTTGGTTTTCTCAAAGTTAAGATAACGATGTCAGTAGTTTAGGAAACAGCTATAAAAATCTAATGCATTGTTGTCATGTAAAAGTTATACATCTGTGTTTCAGTCTCCTTATCTCTACACTGGGGACAATGACAGCATATACTTACTAGGATTTAATGAGTTAATCCATGTGAAATGCCTATAACAGTATCTGGCTTGAATAAGCACTCAAATTATTAGGCAGGTAATTATATAAAACTAAACTGTCACCCACCACCACCTCAATCCACTGTCAACCCACTGTTATTGATGTGTCTATTGGTTTCTTGCCTTTAGTGACTAGCCGACATCAAGAAAGACAGAAAGTCTCATTTTGCCTATTTTCTTTTCTTCTTAGAAGACAGTGACCAGAATCATTAAAAAAAAAAAAAACTGCTGCAGTAATGATTTTTTAGATAGGCAATATATATATTACTTATCTATTAACATTTATTATTAGTACTTTTAATAATAGGATATAAAGAAAAATACATATAGTGGTATTTAAGATTGCAATCTAACACAGAATACTGACAATAGGCATATAGAAGGGCAACTATTTGAGAGCCATATAACAAGACTGCAAATAAAATTAATATATCCAACACTATGTACAACTTTAATGTGATGGTCTAATCCATGAATGATAATGGGGTAAAGCATGTTAAAAAAAAAAAAGTTAAAGATTTTTAAACCAAAAATTAAACGTTTTCCAAAATAACTAGTAGGAATAAAGATGTTTGATGTTTAAAAAAAAAAACACAGAATTTTCCCTATATATGTAATTTACATGGCTATAGCTTTTTAAAAGACTTTTTCTTAAACCCCAAACCCTATTTTAAAACAAGTAGACAATGGTAATGGTACAGCAAATTAAGCTATAGTTGAAGTGTATCTTGAAAGAAGTGTAAAAACTGACTCATCCCCAATTAGCTGAAGAACAATGCGGATAAATGTAATGTAAGCGTGGGCCTTCTGAATTCCACCGCCTGGGCTTGAACTCTAGCTCTGCCACTTAGAAGCTGTATGACCTTGGGAAATGACTCCGTTTTTCATTTGTCAATTGAGGATAATAGTAATTAATTCATGAAATTGTGGAGATTAAATTAGTTACATATAGAGATTATAGAGCAATATGAGGCATATGTGTTCAATAAATGTAAACTTTTAAATTATAACCAATGTATAACATTATCCAAAATGAATACAGAATAACTGATAAAACAAAGCCATCATCAATTGTTAAATTTGGGGGATCAGCTGACTATAAACCATCACTAGTCCATTACTATTGCTAAAGATACAACTCAATGTGACCATGGCATAAAATAATATGTCTCATCAATCCAAACAAGACTCCATCAACTGTGGGATGTGTCATTAGTTTAGGAAACATTGAAGGAAAAATGGGAATATCAACATTCCCACTGACGTTACAGAAGATATTTCAGAAAAGTCAAGGTGTGAAAAACCGCACCTTGAAATTGATGAAATACCAGTAGGAAAAAAAACTGGAAAGTGGTCAACAGAGTTAGATTGCAGATGAATTTGCTTAAAAACAAAATGGTAGATATCAAGTCTTATTTTCACACTGCTTTCTAAGTGTGGGAGCTGCACTTCCCAGATGGGAGTGCCCACTAACAGAAGTTTAGCTTCTGTTTAACTCCCAGTCCCTGTGCCGGGAGCAGGGGACCCCGTCCTGCCACGTCTTCCTGGTACGAGAAGCAAGCAGGTCCTGTTGCCACTCTTCTAGGAGGAAACACGTTGAAAGGATAGATCCTTGCAACAGACAGTCCTGCTCTATAATCCAATTTTAAGAATCAGGAAGATTATGGATGCTCTGAGTCTTTGGATAAAAAAGGATTCTAAAGAAATTGTGAAACTTTATTCTTTTTGTTCTTAACTTTGCTTATTTCTCCCTACAGCCTGCTCGATATGAGAAACTTGTGAAGTTCCTTAGATGTATGGAAATAACTAGTTGAAAATTACTTTCCCTTAAAATCCTAAAATCTTTCAGGTTAGGTGTTACAATTTTAATAGAAATCGTACCAGCATGAAAACTGCATACAAAGCAAAAATTAAGAGATGCCTTAAAAAAAAAAAAAAAAAAAACTTCAATTAAAGTTGAAAACAAGGTTGAGTCACAGTGTTGAATCTGGAACATCCACGTCAGGTATCTACGTGGGAAGACGCCCATGAGCTACCAAAACACTTGCTCCTTCTCCAGGGCATACAGTTCACCTAATTCTGCAGCCACCCTTGCAGCTCAGCACAACCAGGGGCCTTAGAAAGACCAGTGGAATGGGCAAATACCACTTCCATACCTGGACGACATAAACTTCCCATGTGTGGGCCTCGCCCCTCTCTCCTCCCCTTGTATCAACAGAACGCAGATCAAAGGACTCTGGATTCAGCTCTGGGAGCTGGTGGAACCAAAAAGTGAAGCAGCCTGGGCTCCTGTATCTTTGTCAACTTAGGTAACACTGAACTGTTACAGGAACAATCAACAAACCTCAAATGTATTAAGTCCATGAGATTTTGAGGTGGTTGGAACAGTGGTTAGCCTACCTTAATAAAGAAATTTTCAATCCACACATAATGGCCCACTCAAATATAAAACATTCAGCACAGAATCCCAGTATAATTTATGTATTCTAGTTCAAATTTATCAGAGTGGTAAGCCTGAGATAATGAGAGACAGCAATGAGCAGTGGTCAATGAAAATAATAACTGTCCCTACTGGGGGGAAAAGAGAACGTTGAAAATTTGAGCTGGAAAAAGGGTAAACCTACGTATCAGATTTGGGGGGGATGGTATTGACGTTATCTACCCCCACCATAATGATGTGGGCAACTTGGGCTCAAGGAAAACATGCTCATTGTTGCCAAGTTATACGTAAAAATATCTTCAGTATCCTGAAGTAAAATGTCGAACTGAACCATTTTAATTTGATTCTGTGATTAATTCATATAAGATGGGCATCTCCACAAAGGACTAGACAAAAGGCTAAGGCACACAGGGACTGTAAAATACAGCCACACAGGGCAGGCAGCCTGGCACTTTACCATGACAGCATTCATCAAGATGGGCCCTGGCGTCTTCCTCCCTGAGAGTTTTCAGCAATGCGTGATATCACATCCTGAAAGATTCCCAGAGTCATCAACAGAAAAGTTTATATGGTCAGACAGCTATCAGGTAAGTATAAGGTGATCGGGAAGTGGGGGAGAACTTAATATTGTTAAAAGGACACCACCATTCATTGTATTGAATGGAGGGGAGGGCAGGGTCTGTAAGGAACTGCAGCACATACTGTCTGAAGGCATTCAAATTCAGTATCTTTAGGATTTGTGGGCAAACTCTCCTAGTTCAGGTATTCCTTATTCACTCCCTTATCAAGTACTGTGTGTTCCCTGGCCATCTGAAATCCAGGCATTCTTGAGGTTCTTTCCCATTCTAATACTCTAAGGAGTGTTTTATGGTAAAATGGATGAATGCATGACAACCAAAAAGAAAAAACTTAAGACACAAAAAGAGTGAACTCAGGTAAAACAGAGAGAGAGGGGAAAAACTCAAAGAACTCAAAAAGAAAATAAATTCTTTGAAAATAAAAAGTTTAATTTGCATTAAGTATAACAATATACAGTCTATAAATTCTCTGAAACACAATTAAAAAGGGCAAGTTTGGTAATTTTGAAAATAACAGTCTCACTTTTTACTAGACACTTGACCAAGAAGATGATATAAGAAATGTCGTTATATATGAGTTAACATGCATTTTGCTATACATTCAGGATTTTACCTAAAATTTCCTAAAAGAAATACTTCATTAAAATGAATTCAAATTTTACAACTCTGGCAGAAGTGACAAATCTCTCTTCTTCAACCAACCGGAAGCAGGATCACTGAGTAGTAGGTGGTCTCTTCTTTACCCCCTTGTATTTGGTGAGGAGCCAACAACTGTGAGAAGGTAACCGAATTGTCAGAAGGAATGGTCTATGAGCAGGGTGCTAAGACCTAGAGCCCCTGTCACCTTGAAAGAAAATGAGGTAAATAAGTATAAAACACGTTAAAATTAAGAGAACGATGGTGGGTAATCAAGATGATCTTATTTCAAGCAACTCAATTTGAGTAACAGGGAGCATGGAGTTCAATGCTTTTTTAAAGTAAAATTTTATTCAAGTTCTAATAATCATTTGATAGACTGTGTTTTGGTAAATCCGGGCAAAACTAAAAAAGGGCTCATATTATACATCACTGCTGTAAAGAACACTGTACGTGCTTAGTTGCTTCAGTCATGTCCAACTCTTTGCAACCCTATGGGCTGTAGCCTGCCAGGCTCCTCTGTCCATGGGATTCTCCAGGCAAGAATACTGGAGGGGTTGCCATGCCCTTCTCCAGGGGATCTTCCCAGGAATCAAACCTGCATCTCTTACGTCTCCTGCGTAGGCAGGCGGGAAGTAACATTACACAAAACATATTAACCTCAGGAAACGAAGGACCTAACCGTAGTCTCTGTAAACGAGCTGATCACCCTGTATAGACATTGTCAGAACATTCTGTGGACCTCAAGACAGTCCCACTGCCTTTCTTGTACAGTATCACTGTAATTCACAGTTCTGGCCAGTTTTGGTTGGTTCTCACTTTGGTGAGGTCAAACCACGTGCTGTTTTACTGACTTTGAGGAGTCGTTCTACTAATAGTCTAGAAATCACTGTTTGCCTTTCTTGATGGATCCATTTATTCCTATTAATTCCTTATTTTCTAATGTGTCACTGTAACTGGAGATTCAGAGCTCACCACAGAGCCAGCCAGACCGGTTCAAAGAGCTCTTGCCCTTTTAAGAAACCTCTCACCCCCAGACCAGGGCACAGCAGCATGTTGTTAACCAAGGCTGTGCTTTACCATTCTACCTAAAAGGCTTTGACCATGTCGGTGACAGTGGTTGTTGATTTCTACCAACTGTTTTAGCTATTTCTTACTTTTAACCATAATTCTTTTTAAAGCGGTGAAAATATTAATTCTCTTCTTGGTAAGAACTGTTTCAGTGGTGGCTTAAAACTAATGACTTTGATAACTAATTTTTTACATACCTTAGCTTAAACTGGATCCCTCGGAAGATCTATCTATCTCAAAGGCAGCATTTTCTTCCTAGGCATGAAAGGGTTTGAGATATGTAAGATTTTAAATTTGCCTTCTAGTTAATCAGTCTCAACCAAGGATTCTCAACCTCTCTGAAGTGATGAGCCATTAAAAGACCATCCAAAGGGAGGCTCTCAGTTATAGATTAATTTATGTTTCTCAATTCATTTGCAAAATTATGGCCTATGCTTAGAATTCTGAGTTAGGGAAGGGTTAGGGGCACCAGAACCCGGAAATCAAAAATGTAGTCATTTCAGGTAGCCCACCCAGGCTGGTCACCCCCCCAACCCCTACCCCAAGCAAAAAAGGTCCCATCGGCTGTCCCTTCCCTTCTGCCAAGTGTCAGCATAACTCCAGAAGGGCAAGCAGTGAGGGAGCCTAGATATATTCAGTCTCAAGTGTCAAGAAGTTAATTTCACGGCTCCTTTCTTTTATCAGCTATTCCCTCAATGTCACTCCATAAAGTTGAGGGGACAGTGCCCTCTGGTTCTCTTTTCCTGGTAGGTGAATTGATTTTACTCAAGAGTTAACCAGGAATTCAGGGATTTTTAACCTAGGATACTTCTAAACAGGCTGAGAATTCCTGGTATAGCCAAAACTTATGTAATCTTAAAACCTTTTAAATTTAGTATTTTAGCCAGAAGGATAAGGGATTTAATTTCATTCACAAATACTTTCTAATACTTAGTATTTATAAGGAAAAAAAGTCATGACTACAAATATATTTCACTCAGAACTATAGCATGCAGGTGATCTAAAGAGTTCTCAGTTTAAGAATTTTAGCAAATAAGTTTCTAAAATTATTTGGCTAGGCAATTAAACTTATTCTGACTGCTGTGTAAAACTCACATAAATAAAATATAAGACAAAAACAAGTTTTCATGTTAATATTGAAAATGGTTGTTAGGAATTTTAAGTTTCCCCAAATTTGAGAGCTGATCCTTAAACACTCAGCATCATGAAAACTGTATCAACTGAGAGAGCATCGGTTCTTTTCCAGTCTCTTCTACAGAAAGGCCATTCTCACAGGCACCACCCCGCACGTCTGTGGTCAATGAATCTGCCTTAACATTAGCTATGTGGACAGAACTATCTGTGGCTTAAAGTAAAGGTGAAACAGTTAACAAAACACGGCAAGACGCTAACTGAGGCAGACTCTTAAGGGACTGGCAAATTTAGAGCACCGATTCTTTTCTGTCATTTTTCACCCAGTTTACAGCAAAGTTTTGCATATGTGAGAGTCAGGCTGGGCTACAGGTTATAAATAGATACAGATACACACACACACACACAGAGACACACAGACTCGAAAGGATCATGGTGCGACTCAATAACCCATCTGGTTTGTCAATTTCTAAAGCACTGTGAAAAAGCACACTTTTCCAGGATGCTCATGCAACAAATTAAACCGACATCCTCCCAGGATCTGGAAAACCCACTTCTTGTGGTTACAGAAACGCACGGTACAGAGCAGCGCTTGGGCACTATGCTTCACAAAAGCACCATTCAGACGCTGGACCTAATAGCCATGCACTCCAAGAGACCAGGGAGGGTCACTCAGGACACTCCTGCCAGCTGCGTGACTGCTACGTGAACCTGAACGTCTTCAACGAACTTTAGACCTCTGACAAAACAAACACACAAATTACTTTATTTTTAATCAAAATGTGAATCATCACTGCAGTGAATAAAAATTCATGACTCGGAATAGCATGCAATTTTTTTATTGTGTTCTAAATCTATTTGTACACTTAATACTCTGGTATTAACTTCACAAACAGAATAAAGAATACACTACAATGATATTAAGCTGCATCTACTCACCTGAAAAGGAACAAAATATTGCCCCTGAAATAACTGCTGATTACACAATACTGCAAACTAATAAACACTATAAATACTAAAATGTTAACATTTCAACATATAACGTCAACAACATTCTGCCTTCTTTTTTAATTGATTAAAACATTTGTTAAGGTCATGCAAAATAAATGCTTCATGGAAATGTTAGATTACACTCAAACAGCAAGGCAACAAAACCCACAAGAGGCAACTTTTTAATGCAATGACTGGTCAAATAAACAAACTATTCAGCATGTCAAGAAAAACCCGGTTAAGTGGAAAACGTCAAAAATGTAACACCACGTTTAGGTAACTGCTCATCTAGGATCTCAACATCTACAATCCTATTTGTGACTGAAGATTATTGTGCTGCATGGATACGTTATGTTAAAAAGGCCAAAAAGATGTCAACACATGATGGCAGGGGGCATCTCCAGTTCACACCACACCTCAATGGGACCGTTCTCTTAACTCTATCAGTAAGTGACCAGTCACACGAGATTCATCTTTTTACCCTTACTTTGTTACATGTCTTTAAACTTTTTTTCTCTAAGTGTTTCATATGATCCTCTCCCAGCATTCACATACTGATATAGGGACAGGTCTCTTGATTTAGAAAGAAGAGTGTCTAGGTCATAGGGAGGTAATGCCCCTCGAGCCATGGGCCAACCTACTAGCCACTCACAAGGGCCCAGTTTCTGGGGCTCTACTCTGGACACTGTTGACTCACTCTTTTATCAACTTTTAAAGCCCTCTTTATATTTTCTACTTACAATTTTAAAACTCTTTGATAGGCAATCTGTTATATAGCACACAGTTCTCAACTTACAGTGCATTAACCTTTAGTCTCTAGAGGCTATTCCATGACTTTTCACCCCTTAAGAGCAAAATGTGCTTCTGGTTCACTCAGCATCATGTCTTCCCTCAAATATTTAGTGATTGAATGTTCCTCAAAAGGAGTCTCTAGCTTGTTACTTTTGTTGGCAAATTCAGCTTATATTTAATAAACTTTCTGACCTATCTGTATAATCAGATCTTGTCTTGCAGCTATATGCCAATGAAAGGTGTCATAACAATAGTGGGATTTTACGCTTCTAAGTATAAAGACAATGGGGCTGATGGATGAGCCAGGCTTTCTGACACTTCCCTCTGCTGTATAGTATGTGTCTCTTTTACCCAAGATCTTCTCATCCGTGAAGGTTTTGTGAGTGAAATGGACAAAGATAATGTGCACAGATGGAGTCACTAAAAACTCAGGTCAGTCCTGTCACAGGGGCACAGTAATGCTATTCTACTTGTGCTTGTTCTTAAAGAATGCTCTCCCTTTCTTCTCCAAAGCCTGTGCTATCGGAGGAGGCTACTGCGTGGAGCTCTGAGGAGTCCTTTGAGAGCCTCGTGTAGCTGGAACGCTGGCCTCGCTTATGTGCCATGCTCTTCAGGTTCTCATTCTGCAGAGCAGTGGAGTGGGAACTAGAGCCTGACCTCAGGAGGACTTGAGGCATCTCCCTCAGCCCCTCCGTCTCATCGGAATTCTGGTTGGCTCTGTTAGCCGGGGCACTGTTGTTGTTCAGGGTCACAGTGCTGGGGGTGCGATTCAGGTTGTAGGCTTTGTGGCACGCTGGCCAGTTTTCCTCGGGGCTACTGGCTATCAAGCTGCATTCGGAAGGGCTCTTCTTGTCTTCGGAGCAAATGGACATCCTGGCTACGAGGGGGTCTGGAAGGCCACTCAGGCTGTGTGGGACTCCCCGTCTTCCATTGTGGGGGTCATCTTCAAGCTCTATAAGGTTGGCCTTTTCAAGCTGGGAGTCATCTGCCGCCTCGTTGTGAAGGGAGTGGTTGGGCGAGCTCTCATTGGACCTCACTCCTGAGTCAGAAGAGTCCTTTTTGTCAAGGAGGGCATCTGACAAGTACTCTTTGGCCTTGATGAAGGTTCGAATGGGCTCTGCGCTGTGCTCTGGAGACTTCAATGCTCTCTCTGCTTTCCCTTCAGCTTTCTTGTCTTTGTCGTCTTTGAGTAGTGGAGTGTTGTCTGACTCTTCTGTCCCAGATTCGTCTTCGTCACTCGGGAGTTTCTGATAGCGCAGTCCACCTCCCTTCAGCTTCAGGTCTGTCTGGAAGAGACTTGACCTTTCTGAGGACTTCTTGCCTGGGAGAAGCTTACTGCCTGACTGATCGGATTTTTCATCTTCCTCGGTAATAGGATCCAGGGGTGAGGCATCATTGGTGGAAACTCCTGATGAGGAATAATCTATAACATCTCCCCTCTTCATCAGAAATGACTTCCGTGTATCATCTTGCTTTGGTTCACTATCCTTCCCTTTCTCGGGTTCTAGACTAGAGTGAATGGAGCCCCCGGATGAACTCTGACCCATGTAATACGTGCTGTGTGGAGAAGACCTGCCACTCATGGTTGTGGAACCTGTGCCCCCTTCTAACTGCGACATCTGAGCAATGTACTCTCTATAAGCGTCTCTATACTCAGCCTGCACCTTATCAGTAAGCTTTGAAATTTCAATACTGGAATCCTGGGAAGTGAGACTGGAAAGACTTGGGGTTCTGCGAGTTTGTGACTGTGAAGACAAAAAAAAACAAAAACAATAATTTAAGAATTCAAATAAACCAAAAAAAAAGCAAAATAAACATGAGCTTAGGAAATATATATATATATATGGACAATAAGAATTGTTAAAGTTATTAAAAATACCAAATTCTTTTAAAAGAATTCTGTATAACACAGTTTAACAAAAGCTGTGAACTTATGAGTAATTTTAGTGTTATTAGAAAGCTTTATATAAATTTTAATAAAATTAGTTTACTGTTAATATTTAAAAGTATAATTTAAGGTTATATTAACAACCTTAGGACATGTTTTTATAATTTCAAACTTTTAAATGTATTTAAGGCAAAAGTCACCTTCATTGATAAAATATAAAAGTGCCTCTTAGAAAAGAGAAAGAAAATGAGAGTTAAGATAGGATCTCAAGAACAAAATACTCACATCTTCAACGTATGTTAAAAAGAACCTTTCTCAACTTGCACAACATGAAGTTTCTGTCAAATTTCAATTCAGAGAGAGTAAATGTACTCAAAATGCAAAACAAAAACGAAAACAAAAAATTTTAGAGCAAAAGTATAGAGTGCAATGGAGAAGATGAATATTGGGTCCGAATGAATAGAAATGGAAGCCACGAGGTCAACAATGAGGTCCAAGTAAACAGAGAAATAAAATATTTTTAGACGTTTGATCTCCAATGTGAAGTTTTAGGATGAGAATTGCTTTAGATCCCAGAGAAGGTAATACACAACGATTAAGAAATAAAGATTAAGGGGAAAAAAGGAAGGAAATGGAGAGAAAAGAATCAAGGAAGTCTGAGAAAGGAAACAGCCAAGGTTGAAACAAAGCAGAAATAAGGTAGAGTCTTGCTTGTACAGGGAGGAAATAACCCAGCCCGCAAGAAGTTTCCCTTAGACCCAGTGAACACTGAGAGGACGATGCCACTCCCTCACAGCAAGTGCAGTCTTTGTACCCCTCCCAGGGATCCATGAGGGCCAAACTGTTTTCCTAAGCATATGAAGATGACCTTTGCCTTTCCACTTGCATTCTCACAATGATGCACAGTGGAGTCCCCAGAGGTTCCCTCATGTGTGACCTCCCAAGAGACTGAATGCCGAAGCAGCTAAGGCAATCTAGCTGACTACTATTAAGCCAAGCATGAAAGATTGGTAACACAATTATCATTTTCAGTAAATATGTTTTGTTCTCAAAAATAGTCATTTTTCATAAAAGTGTCATCTATGTTGGTTTACACTGGTTTAAAAGATAACTGGTTTATTTTTAAGTTTCTCCGTTTTTATTTCTAATATGGCAAATACTGAAAGATAAAACTTATAAAAACAAAAGCTCTTTAAGGGTCCTTCAGTAATTTTTAAGAGTGTAAACAGGTTCTAAGATTTGAAATAAGTTTGAGAGTAGTGGTACTGGAGGGAGGCTGGGAGAGCTGCCAGGGCATGGTGGGAACACCAAGTATGGAGGATGAGGATTTCTCAGGAAATGTTCAAAGGAATTCCAGAGAAAATAAAGGGATTACTGCTGTTCAAACAGAGAGATAAAAGGGTCAAGTGTGGACTTAATTTACTGAAAAATATAGAAATTTTTATCTTAGTTAATGCACAATAATAAAATGCTTTTCCAACTTAATGAAATAAGATTTATAGTAGGTAGAAAAAAGTAACAACAACAAAATATTTTTACTACCAAACCAAACACAGCATCCTTACAAACGGCAGGCCTAACAGGCATTGCTTTTTCTAAATACAGTTCCCTTTCCATAGAGTTCTTTGTAACTACTTCCTGTTTTTCCTCCCTTGCTCGTCTTCTCTCTGTTGTGTGCCCTGCTCTGATCTTTTCCTAGTTTGTTTTTCCTTTCTCTTTCTCATGTTCTCTCACTTTTGTTTTTAATCCTGATCCTTGCCTGTCCTCCCTCTTCTAAGAACATCCAAAGAAAGAGCCCCTCCATGACTAACATCAGATAATAAAAAGGAAATGAATATCCGTGAAGATGTATCTTAAGCCAATGCTTACTGAATTGAACAAGAAAATAGCAAGGGAAGGATGAATTCAGCTAACTACCTAGAGAGCCCAGTTCCTATTTACCTTCAATGCCATTACTCTATTTTACTGTTTTCACAATTCTTATCAACTTCAGAAATAATGTTATTGTCTCTGTTTTACTGACTGTCCTCTCCAGAAGAACACAGCTCCTGGAGAACAGGGCCGCCTCCCTCCACCCTGTTCACTTGGGGACTCACTGAAGAGTTTCTAAATGACTCTCTGAATGCACCAACAGAATCCCGGCTAATTCAACCCCGTCCTTCCTCTTCGGCTCATGTAAATAACGGCATTCCAGTAAATACCTGCCAACTCAGGTTGCTGTGGCGAGGAGCCCCTTCGTCCAGGCCGAGCGTGTTCAGTTCTTCAAAGCTGAAGTTCAGGGTGTAGGGAGCCTGACTGGAGAGCTCGGTGTGGGGCAGCTCGCTGTGTGCGGAGCGACGAGCAGGTTCACCGTGAGGAACAGAGCTGCTGTTTTCACTCAGTAAACGTGGGTCTTCAGGGACCACTTGGTTTTCTGCATTTCTCATTTCTAATATCTTAACAGTAAACAAAGTCAAATCACATTTTAGAAGCTTTAGAAATTATTTTAAAAATTAAACACAAAGGAGAAAGCAAACTTCCTGTAAGTGAATTTCAAATAAATTTCTCCTATATCTGCTTATTTTTCATATTAACAATGCAACTGACCCTTGAATGACACAGGTGTGAACTGTGCAGGTCCACTTACTCGCAGATGTTTTTCAATAGTGGAGATGGCAGTTTTTACTACGTGGTCCAGGGCTGCCTGAATCCACAGATGTGGAGAAGCCCTGGATATGAAGGGCTGACTCCAAGTTGTCACTGGATTAACCTCCAAATTGTTCAAGGGTCATCTGTACTAAAAGTAGTACAGCTGGCCTTCGGAATCCAGTGGTTTTGCAATTGCAGAATCAACCAATCACAGATTGAAAATATTTGGAAAAAAAGATTTCAAAGTTCCAAAAATCAACACTTGAATTTGCCATGCACTGGCAATTATTTGCACAGTATTTACACTGTATGAGGTATTGTAAGTAATCTGTAGGTGATTTAAAGTATATAAGAAGGTGTGTGTAGTGTACAAATACCATGCCATTTTATAGAAAAGACTTGTGCATACAAAGACTGTGGAATCACGGGGGTCCCAGAACCACTCCCCAGATACTAAAGGATGACTGGAATGACGACAATCATCGTACGTATGGTACACTCTAATTTGGCCATTGTATTACTAGTGCAACGTAACATTAAGATGAAGCACAACTGGAGCGTGTCACTGAGCAGCAGAGCTGGACGGCAGCTAAAGCAGTAGAAGCTACTGCAGTGGGGCAAGGAGAGCTCAGGACAGAACTGGGCTCAATTCCAGAAGTAGCATGGACACATGGGCATTTACAGCCCAGGAGCGAGGGGGTCGGTGGGTGGGAAGATGCGAAGAGGAAGCCTCAAGAGTACCGGGGTGGGGAGGGGTGTTTTCTGGCTGAACCATCTTGATGGGATTTGTGCTGGAGGTAGGCCAGGGGTCTAGCACATCACCGGGGGTTGGGGGGACGATGAGGAATTTGATTGGATATCGAAGGTGATCAGGCATTAAGGGTGAGGTTCTTTCTAAACTGACTTTAACAGAATTCTTGCTACAACTCGGCAACACAGGCCCAACAAGAACAGATACCAAGGTCAAGGCCTATAGGATTAGAGAAGCCTGACTGAATGAGGTCAAGGAGAGTGTCTTGGTCAATGAAAGCGTGGAGAATTGGCAGGTGGTCTCTCTCCCATATTTCCAAGCGAAATGCCCAAAAGCAAATATTGCTAAGAGCTGCTGTATATACTCTACATAACAGGATATACAGGAGCCCTACACACAAGTGTAAAATGTCATTCTTACATGTTTTTTAAAAATATAGGAAAATATCAGTTTAGACCAGTACTTACTGGCACTTCTTTTATAAAATGCTATAAATCTACAAGTATTAAAAATATCTTACTGCGCTTCTAAAAAGATGCCAGTCTCCAAAATTCATATTCATTTCCTTCTTCAGTTCATCAATGTTACACTGAGCCAACACACGGCCATTTATGTTTGCCTGAATAAAAACAAACACAAGATAAACAAAATGTGAGAAATTATGAATTTCCAGTGATTAAAAAACACATTTATATTAGAGATTAGAATACACTGACCTAAAGAAGGTTATCATCCCACATAATTAGTAAAAAAGCACAGTCTAAACAACGTAAGTCACTCCATGTTTTCCCAAGCGTTTTGGGTGCTCAAGTAAAATAAATCACAAGGATCAACCTCAGAGTTAAACCCAATTATTTCCAAAACTACCTACCCTGCCATGAGCAATAATAAAACTGTTAACTTTTCCCTTCTAATCCTATAAAATCTGAGCACAAAGGCAAGCTGCTGGGAGGGGACACAGACGTCCATCAGCAATGCTGGTCGCTCACTGACAAAGTTCTAAATGAAGTGAAAGTGAAAGTCGCTCAGTCGTGTCCGACTCTGTGACCCCATGACTATACAGTCCATGGAATTCTCCAGGCCAGAATACTGGAATGGGTAGCCTTTCTCTTCTCTAGAAGAGACTGGGGACTGAACCCAGGTCTCCCGCATTGTAGGCGGATTCTTTACCAGCTGAGCCACGGGGGAAGCCCAAGAATACTGGACTGGGTAACCTATCCCTTTCTCCAGTGAATCTTCCCAATCCAGCAATCAAACTGAGGTCTCCTGCATTGCAGGTGGAATCTTTACCAGCTGACCTACCAGCTGAGTTACCAGGGAAGCCCTGATAAGCCTTCATTTACTTCTAAATAAAGTAAGCACTGACAAACATGTTCATCAACTACACCAGATAACCTCAACTACCACAAATGTCTACCACAAGGTTCCCAGTCTATTAAATGCACAAAAAACAATCTTATCACCACTGGGTCTCTGATGAGGAATGATAGAATTTTCTTAATAAACAGGCAGTTTACTTATTTTACAAAACTACAAAACCCGATTTTATTAACTGTGGTAAAGTATTAAATACCTGTGTTTAAAATCGACAGAATGCCCAGTTTCCAAATTAATTCTGAAGAAAAGACTGTACGGAGCAAGCCTATAGCAGGGGTCCTCTGTGGAAATTCAAGGAGGTTAGCAGTTCTTAAGAAATCAATGGCCATGATGGGCTTTAAACAGCAAGGGCCTGTTAGCAAAGAGCTCAGCAGGGAGAAAACCACTGTCCTGAGGGAAATAAAATCCCCACAAAGGATTCATGTGGAGGTCTCACTCTCTCCTGACTCTAATCAAGCTGCCTAGAGGAGAGAATGAGGTCAGTAGCTTGGAAAAGCAGTGCTGGACACTTTTGCAAACGGGAATTACATCTGTGAGAAAACCGGTGCTATCTGAGCATTTCTGACCAAACGTAGGTTATCGTTACTAAGATAGTCATCAGTCAGTTCAATTGCTCAGTTGTCTCCGACTCTTTGGGACCTCATGGACTGCAGCACTCCAGGCTTCCCTGTCCATCACCAACTCCCGGAGCTTGCTCAAACTCATGTCCATCAAGTCGGTGATGCTATCTAACCATTTCATCCTCTGTCATCCCCTTCTCCTCCAGCCTTCAATCTTTCCCAGCATCAGAGTCTTTTCCAATGAGTCAGTTCTTTGCATCAGGTGGCCAAAGTATTGGAGCTTCAGTCAGCATCAGTCTTTCCAATGAATATTCAGGACTGATTTCCTTTAGGACTGACTGGTTCCATCTCCTTGCTGTCCAAAGGACTCTCAAGAGTCTTCTCCAACACCACAGTTCAAAAGCATCAGTTCTTTGGCACTCAGCTTTCTTTTTCTCACATCCACACATGACTCTCACATCATACATGACTACTGGAAAAACCGTAGCTTTGACCAAACGGACCTTTGTTGGCCAAGTAATGTCTCTGCTCTTAATATGCTGTCTAGGTTGGTCACAGCTTTCCTTCCAAGGAGCAAGTGTCTTTTAATGCCATGGCTGCAGTTACCGTCTGCAGTGATTTTGGAGCCCAATGAAAGAAAGTCTCTTGCTGTTTCCATTATTGCCCCATCTATTTGCCATCAAGAGATGGGACCAGATGCCATAATCTTCATTTTTAAATGTTGAGTTTTAAGCCAGCCTTTTTACTCACCTCTTTCACTTTCATCAAAAGGCTCTTTAGTTCCTCTTTGCTTTCTGCCACAAGGGTGGTGTCATCTGTGTATCTAAGGTTACTGATATGTCTCCCAGCAATCTTGATTCCAGCTTGTGCTTCATCCAGCCTGGCATTTCATATGATGTACTCTGCATGTAAGGTAAATAAGCAGGGTGACAATATACAGCCTTGATGCACTCCTTTCCCAATTTGGAACCAGTTTTTTGTTCCATGTCCGATTCTAACTGTTGCTTCTTGACCTGTATACAGGTTTCGCAGGAGACAGGTAAGATGGTCTGGCATCCCCATCTCTTGAAGAATTTTCCATAGTTTGTTCAGATCCACACAGTCACAGGTTTTGGCGTAGTCAATAAAGTAGATGTTTTTCTGGAACTCTCTCGCTTTTTTTGATGATCCAGCAGATGCCGGCAACTTGATTTCTGGTTCCTCTGCCTTTTCTAAATCCAGCTTGAATATCTGGAAGTTCACGGTTCACGTAACTTGACTTGGAAAATTCTGAGCATTACTTTGCTAGCATTGTGAGATAAGTGCAATTGTGTGGTAGTTTGAGCATTCTTTGGCATTGCCTTTCTTTGGGGTTGGAATGAAAACTGACATTTTCCAGTCCTGTGGCTACTGCTGAGTTTTACAGATTTGCTGGCATATTGAGTGCAGCACTTTCACAGCATCATCTTGGATGATGGATTTGAAATAGCTCAGCTGGAATTCCATCACCTCCACTAGCTTTGTTCGTAGTGATGCTTCCTAAGGCCCACTTGACTTCGCATTCCAGGATGTCTGGCTCTAGGTGAGTGATCACACCATCGTGGTTATCTGGGTCATGAAGATCTTTTTTGTGTAGTTCTGTGTATTCTCGCCACCTCTTCTTAGTATCTTCTGCTTCTGTTAGGTCCCTACCATTTCTGTCCTTTATTGTGCCCATTATTTGTATGAAACGTTCCCTTGGTGTCTCTGATTTTCTTGAAGAGATCTCATCTTTCCAGTTCTATTGTTTTCCTCTATTTCTTTGCATTGATCACTGAGGAAGGCTTTCTTATCTCTCCTTGCTATTCTTTGCAATGCTGCTTTCAGATGGATATATCTTTCCTTTTATCCTTTGCCTTTAGCCTCTTCTTTTGTCAGCTATTTGTAAGGCCTCCTCAGACAACCATTTTGGCTTTTTGCATTTGTTTTTAAGGATGGTCTTGATCACTGCCTCCTATACAATGTCAAGAACCTCCATCCATACTTCTTTGGGCACTCTATCAGATCTAATCCCTTGAAACTATTTATCACTTCCACTGTATAATCGTAAGGAATCTGATTTAGGTCATACCTGAATGGTCTAGTGGTTTTCCCTACTTTCTTCAATTTAATTAAGTCTGAATTTTATAATACGGAGTTCATGATCTGAGCTACAGTCAGCTCCTGGCCTTGTTTTTGCTGACTGTATAGCGTGTCTCCATCTTTGGCTGCAAAGAATATAATCAATCTGATTTCGGTACTGACCATCTGGTGATGTCCATGTGTAGAGTCATCATTTAGAAGAGGGTGTTTGCTATGACCAGTGCATTCTCTTGGGGCAGTAAGATAGTATATATGTCCATTATTAACTTTTTAGATGCCATTCTTTAAAGTATGTAAATACTAGATGCTGTTGTTAATGTTCTACTTCACTGTATTTCTGATAGAAAAAGTATAACTTAGTAGAAATATCTATTAAAACTGGGACTCAGTTAGCTCTGTACATGGAAAGACATCCTCACAATCTCAGGTTCCTGGTAGTTACTGGAATTGCAATAAAAGATCTAGGAAGAAAAGAACCTCTTCAAATGTGTCAGCCTTGCAAACCCAAAAGTTAAACGGGACATGATCAGAATCCTCTAAGAATTAGAGGGAAATGAAGCAAGCGTGGTTTACTTGGATAATTGTTAAATCACAAATATTACAACTAAAGAAAGTGTAACATAAAAGAAAAGGCTTTCAAGTGTTCTATGCTGCATACTGGAAATGTAAGTAGTTGTCAACCTTAATCTGAAATCCTTTAGAGCTTTCAATCAACATTTCTCATCAAAGCACTTTTGACTTACATGAGATCACTGTGAAGTAGCATTGTAACACAGCACTTTCTTTTATCCATCTCTAAACTAAGGCACAAAAGGGCAATTTTAGGATACAAATAGTAAGAAACCTATTTCCACCTGAGCTTTCCCATCTCAGCAGAGAACTCATCTTTGATAGCCTAATGCTCGCTGTCCACAGAGCCCGCCTCCCGTGCCCTCGAGTGAGCAGGTCAAAGTGCAGGTCACCTTTTTGATGGTTGCACAGTACTGAGGCAGCATGCTCTGGTCCAGCCCTTCGATTTGTTTCAGTTTCTCACAAACTGCATCCACGTTCATTGAATTCAGTGGTATTGTACCCGAGGCTGGGCCTGATCCCTAGGTAAGTCATGGGAAAACACATGTATAAACAGCATTTAATGTCAGATATATGCAGTCATGTGACAGAGAAACACTTACGAAATTACACTATAAAGTACTTCAATTAAAGATACATTTTCAAACTTAAGTAAAAACAGTGAATGTGTGCAGCATGGGACATGCCATTAGAGAACAGATTTAGCTACTGTTTACCTTAAAGAGTATCTTTTATTATAGCAGATATAGCCTGATCAAAACCACTTTTCTAAGAAGACATAAGTTCCATGAGCCAACCCAAGGCCAACTTCAAGAAAGCCTAATCTCAAACCTCAAGAGAGAAAGGTGTAGCCCTTAATAACAGAAAGACAGGGCCTTAAAAAAATAAAAGGAATAGGGGGAATCACTGATGCCTATAACATACAAAAAATACAAAAGGTAAACCTATGAGATAATTTTAAAAGTGCTGACACTCAGCAGCTTTAAATGCCTTCACAGAATACCTTAATAGTCTACAACAGCTGAAGTTTTCAGATCTTGATCATATTTTATATCCAAGAGATCTTGGATAAGAACCTATACAATAATCGTGTAAATATAAAAACAACAGTATTACTTCTTAACACATGTGGAAGTAAATATAATCCATCAAAATTCAGTCTCATTTAAAATAAAAATCAAAATAATACACCTAGTGTTTACTGAAAAGAAAAATATTTTCTGAAAACAAAGACATACTAAAGAAGTATTTGCCTGTGGCTAATTACATACGAATCTCCTCAATTACAGATGTGGTCACTGGGGTCCAAAGAGGTAAGTTGTGGCTTCAAACTCACAGAATAAACAGCTAGTTAGTGGTAGATTCAGATTGGAACCCTAGCTTAACAGGTCTTACAACTTCCTATTTTCTTTGTTGCCACTGTCTATTTTTAAAGAGTTTATAGAAACTATAACCAAAATAAAGAGAAGACAAGCCAACAAGTATAGAGGGTAATGTTACAGATGATCTGTCTTGTTTACCAGTCAATTTAGTCTTAAAATGATAAATATCATTTATCCTATCCCCAAGGATGTGTCAATTTAAATTTTCTACTGCCTCTTTTGTCATCATCAAGAAAGAAGTAGACGATGACAGCCAAAACTGCCTGGGAGCTATTTGTTAAACGTTATTTGTAACATGAAAGCATAACATAATATTCTATTATGAATTGATAGATATACATACACACACAGTATATAAACAAAATATACCTAGTTACATATAAATATAGCTAGCAAATGAGACCATACTGAACAGACAGTAAGGTAGTCATTTTATAAGAGGGAGCCTCAGCAAGTTTACAAGTGTAAAACAGTCCCATAAAAATCTGTAAATTAATGATTTGGAATATACTATTTATAGCCTGTTTTTAATTAAATATAAATTTAAAATATGCCATATATTACATGGTCTGAAGTTCAATTACTTCAAAAATACTAAGTAGAGCACAACACTAGTATTTCCACGATTTAGTTTTCATATTTCTATACATAGTTATATTTTCTGCCTGGATGAGAACAGCCAATATTTAAGTGTTAATTACCCACTATCTGTATGGAAACTTTAAATGCTTTCTATGAATTTTTAATAACCATATTTGTTTTTTCTTTCTTTTTAAACAGGTTTATGTGAAATATAATTCACAAACAATTCTCCGATTTAAAGTACACAATTCAGTGATGCTGAATATCTTCTCACAGCTGTGACACCATCACTACACTCAACTTTAAGACATTATCAGAGCCCTAAAAAGCAATTCTACACTATTAGCAGTCAACCTTCATGCCTCCCAACACCCAGTCCCAACCCCTAGCAACCAGTGACCTACTTTCTGTCTCTGCGGATTTGCCTATTTGGGATATCTAAACAGAACCACACAATCTGTGACCTTTCGTAACTCACTTCTTTCACTTAGTATGTTCTCAAGGTTCATCTATGCTATGGCATGGATTCATACTTCATTCTTTCTTATCGCTGAACAGTATTTATCTTTTAAATGATCTTTAATACTGTTTTTCAAATGTTTTCATTCCTCAACCTATTTCTCCTTTCTGGGTACATTTATACTTGTCTACATTTCCGTGATTAGATAAATCACAAATGCACAGTTTGATCATACTGGATTATAACTGGATTATAATGATAATACTGGATTATAATTCACAGAATTAAATGCCATGAATCCACACTGATATAAATAAAAAGTTGAGAAAGTAAGTGAGGAAGAAGAGACAGCTTTTACTTATAGAATTCCAATTAATAAATGTAGAACGGAAAAGAAAATTACCACCTGGAAAGCACAACAAAAGTGGCGGTATACAAGACACCACTGAAACTCATGAGAAAAGTATAAGGAGGAACAGGATTATCTGCAGGGTTTCAAAGTATCTCCCCCTAAATATTCATTCATTACAAAGGGAAAGACACAACCTCACAGTGTTGAAACCTAGCAGATGCTGCCCCAACCACATGACTGAGGTCCATATGACCACTGCAAATATGCAGGCCCTCAAAGACCCTCAAATGTGACACACGGGGAAGGACATGCATCACGTTTCCGTGGGTCTCTTGCAAAGATGTATAATCTCCTTCTAATCATTAGGAAACGGTAAACAAACCCAAACAGAAGGGCAGTAGACAAAATATCTGATCAGTTTTCTTCAAAAGTTTTACGATCATAAGAGACAAGGAAAGACTGAGGAATTGTCACCGATTAGGAAACTGTAAGGAGAAATAACAAAATACAACTGGACTGGATCTTGGACCAGAAAAATGAAATTAGTGGAGAAACTGGTAAGATTAAAATAAAGCCTGTATTAAGAGTATCGTACAAATTTTCATTTCTGTTCTGGAGAAATACACTACAATTAGGAAAGATGTTAATATTAGGGGAATACATTTTTGTACCTTTGAAGTCTAAAATTATTTTAAAGTAAAAAAAGTTTTTAATCACAAAAAGCTTTTTAATTGTGCTAAAAAGAACAAGTATAACAGACATGGAACTGATTAACTCTGTCTGTGTGGGGGCAGGGGAAATGTAAAATGTTAGAGAGTAACATTCCCTTTAAGAAGGGACTCAAGAGAATTTGGCAAGACAGACACATTAATAAAGACACTACTCTTTCCTCTAAAACAGGAAACTCCACATTGTTTTACTTTCATGATCCTTCAAGACTTCTACATTTTATCACTTGAAAACATATTTTGTCCCTCACTGGGGATTATGTAGAAGATACATATTATCTTTGAATGACTTTTAGGAGTTTTCTAAGAAAAAGACACACAGGGTACCCTGTAATTCCATCAAAGCTATAGTCAGAATATTGATTATTTGTGAGTGGGATCTTACCAAGATAAGGAGTAGCTTATCAATATATTAAAATACAATATGCTTCTTTGAATAAAAGAGAAATGGTAACTACTCGCCCAGTTTAGAAAAAAGTAATCATATACAATAAAATTATTTTGAAACCAAATTACCCTTAGTATCGAAACAACAACCTTTGGATGGAAACCTCACAAAAGAAGAAAAAGTACAATAGTTGACAAGGAAAAGGTATATTCAATAATTCAATATGTTAAGTTCTTAATAGAAAACATTACTTAATACACAGAATGGTAATACTTAAGAGTTTATCATGCATATTCTTACTTGAAATTTACCTGTTATAAGTCAAGGAAAGATCATTTCAGTATATATCACAATCTACTAAAAAACTTTTTCTAACACAGAAAACTGAATGCAGAAGATGTTAGTTTGCTTAAGACTGTTAAATATTTACAAACTTCAAAATATAGACAAATCAGAATTCCTCCAGGTCAAAGTAAAACAAAACAGATTTAAATTACTTTGATGTAATTATATTATTTTATATTGTAAGTAGATTAAAACTATACTCTGTAACATCATCATCTTCAGTAAATTATCAAACAAGCTTAGAATTGATTAGCCAGAAATGAGAGCCATGCAGAGGCTGAAAGCAGCTATTAAAAATAAACCCAAGGCACTGAAATGAGCACAGGTTTATAAACAGCCCAGCAGGAAGTTGCCAATGATTGCTTCTAACAGACTAAAATAAGAAAAATGAGGAAAATTTCACTGAAAGTTTCTGTACCTGTCTCTGTTTGTTAAACCCAGAGTCACACGGCTTTAAGGAAGGAATAAAACAGAATGAAGGACACGAGCTTAAAGGAAAACATCAAACACAGTTTTGTGATAAACATAGGCAGCACTTCTGACACTGTTTTCCCACAACTCTGAACACACCATCTCTGCAGCAACACAAAGGAACACCCGTGCACACACAACACACACACACAATTTAATTTCATTAACATGTGCTTGGTAATTTTAAAACTGTACTCTCAAATTTAATATTCTTTCTGTTAGAAGAATAAGCCATGGGCCATACATTTAACAAGAAAACCAGATAAATCAAATTTGCTATAAAAAGTCAATATTCCTACTATATACAATTATTTTAAAAATTAATTTTTAACATTCTGATTAAAAAACTGCAACTATTAATTTCAGACCAATTAATTGCAACCTTTAATAGTAAGGTTTAAATACTTGGAATTCACATGATCTCTTCATAAAACATTTTCTAGTCACACTAATAGTTAATGTTCAGAAATATACTTTTCAGATTTAGGTTTTGTTTCACTGGGCATGCACTGAAGTATCATTTGAAAAGAAAGGCCATAAGAGCCTAGCAGCTCAAGAAATCATAAATGCAACAGTGAAAAAATATTGGCACACTATCAGTAAGGTAACTATTTTACTGATGCAGTTTTCTTTTTTTATTTTTTTGTTTTGGCCACATGGCACGGCTAGTGGGATCTTAGTTCCCCAACCAGGGATTGAACCTGGTCCCTGTCAGTGAAAGTCCAGAATCCTAAACAGTGGGCCAGTAGGAAATTCCCGATGTAGCTCTTTACTAATTCAAAGCTGACACACAGCTATCAATTATTGTTCTGCACAGATTAGGCTGGTGGTAAATATTCTCAAAATAGTTCAAATAATCTAGAAATAACCAACAATGTTAAGTCAATTTAAAATGTTCTTTTAACATGTTCACTATCTGGAACACTTCATGGGAACTCTGCTTTCTAGTTTACATATTAAACTTACTATAGGTACTTTTAGGAAGTTACTACGAATTATCTGTGGAAACTTGAAAAACTATCAAAAAGGAGCACTGATGAGATTACAGTTTTCTACAAGATACCAAAACACAAAAGAAGGCTATTGTTATCAAGTTGGAAAATGTAACTTTCTCTTCAAACTACATGAGAAATAATACGTAGGTTAAAGCTGACAGATGAGGTTTGATACCACATGCAAAGGGCAATCTTTTTAAAAAACTCAAGTTCAAAATATGATTTTGTTTTTTTTTTTTTAACTTTTAACTGTACTCTAGGATTTCAATGGTATCGATATTACAATATCTTATTTCTTCAATAGTGTCTCAACCAATTTAGTTGTAGTTTAGTGATTAGGAAAAATGTTTTCTTGAGCTGAAGTCTGGCACAAAGACTTTGAAGCTGGAAGTAAATACAGTTTTTCACTATTTATGAAAGAAAAAAATGTTAATAATTTTCCAAACTAAAGCAGTTAATAAAAATGCACTAAATTGCTTTAGACAGTGTGAGTGAATCTCCAGGGAAGGTCCTGGGGGCTAGCAGGGAGCACCCACCCTATGACTACAGCCCAGGGAAACCTGAAACGTGCCCTGCCTTACCCATGGCATCTTTAGCTTTCTTGTCCAAGTTTGCTTCTGAACGATGACAGACATCCATGACAGACAGGCATGATTTGGACATCCATTTGTTTGATAACAGGTTACTAGTTCTAAATCAGTGGTGGAAATAAATGATCTACAGTGGAGTCCCATCGTTTTTTCACTTGGTTATTCCACCAACTCGATTCAATTTAATGAAAACCAAGCCTTCATTTCAAGGACTTTTATTAATTCAGTAATTTTCATCCATCTCTAAAAGTAAAAGTAACGGCACACCAGAAGGCAGGATACTGCTCTTAATAATGCTTCTAAAGTTCTTTACCATCCAACGTTGTGCTAATCAGTTTTATGCCTTTTCAGTGAAGCAGCTGATCTAAAGGTACTGAACAAACCCTGCAGCAGAGAAGGTCGAGAAAGAGTGACTTGGTATCACTGATCATCCCCCCTCTTGGCAGCCCTCCAACCCATCAGCTCCAGGAAGCCAGGGTTTCCATCAGTTTTGTTCACTACCCATCCCACTGCAGTAGTGAAACAGTGAATGATCACACAGGCATGTGAAGGACTTGATGGTAAGTAATACAAGAAAGGATACAAGGATAAAGAAATCCTCCATTACTCTTTCCTTTGAAAACATCGTCTTCAAGGAAACACTCCCTCCTTTGAAAAATGAGTAGCCACAATGTAAATAAAAATAGACCGAATATGACTCTTTCAAAGGGCAACTCTCTGAAAGACCACAACAAAATGCCACTGAGGACACCTGACTCATGAAAGGCCCTCCTTGGTGGGTTCATCCCTTCATGGTTACTGAGTGATCTGAATGCTGCTACTTCCTAGAGGGGCCTGGACTGAAAGAAGGTAAAGGCACCAAGGGAAATTCTCCTGGAAAGCTTTCAAAAGTGTAAAGTATTTGGAGCATTCAGACAACCTGGAAATCCTTCTCAATTCTAGGAAAACAAACTGCTTCTAGGAAATCAAACCACCTTTGGGGGCCAGAAAAGCATCAACAGATAAAGGGCCGAGTTAATCTAAAAGGACTGGAGCATGTGTGCACCGCTCCTACCCCTGAGGAGAGGTTATTTAACACAGTTTTAGTTTCTGAGTCTTTAAAGTTCCATGGAATTTGGCCTCTGGGCTGGTAGTAATAGTAATAATTATTAAGTAATTCAAGTATGCGAAGGCTGAGTAATCCTTAAATCAGACCTATGAGGTAAGGCCTGCTTTTTCCAGATGAGGGAGTATCAGAGAGCTTAAGTGATTTCTCCAAGGTAGAGAGCTAATCACCAGGACCTATTCACCTTGAACACCAAGCTCCTGACCAAGTCAGGCTTAGTATTAAGGGAGGCAAGGGGGCAGCACAGTGGTGATGAACGCTTCCAGGTACTGGCCATGCGGATTCCAGTTCTGCACCGAGGGCTCCCTCCTGTGAGCCTCAGGTCAGGTACACCTGCAGCATGGTGCTGGACTAGACCATGGGTACTGGTGTTCTCTGGGCTTCCCAGGTGGCTCAATGGTAAAGAATGTACCTGCCAATGCAGGAGATATGGGTTTGATCCCTGGGGAGGGGAAGATACCCTGGAGAAGAGCAAGGCAACCCACTCCAGTATTATTCCCTGGAGGCTCCTATGGACAGAGAAGCCTGCTGGGCTACGGTCCGTGGGGTCGTACAGAGTCAGACATGACTGAGCACAGAGCACGAGGCTCCCCCAGAGGCAACGCAAATCCCCCAAGACAGAGTTCTTGTTTTTACTGGTTTCATAAAGTGAAATTCTGATTGAGATTTCATTTCTTAAAAAGTCTTTTCTGCTTTGAAAGTCTGAAAAACATGAGTCCTTTCTATCTCTAATATCCTGGGGATCCTATCTCGGGCCCAATGTTAATGTATTCTTTGTCAGTTTTCTAAGATTTGGCACTTATTTTCTCTACTATACAATCACAGAGGAAGAAAGCCAGCACAGAGGCTTACATTTTGCATCTTCACCTTCATGAAACACCTGGACATATCTGTAATTTATCTGGTAAGTCTTTGCTGGCCTTCAAAAGTCATAGTCATTACAGTGTTCCTGAATGTGAGAAAACCAAATTGTTTTTCAAAAGGATCCACTTTATAAAGGTTGATGAGAAATTTCTTGAGGTTAAAAAAAAGATGAGACCATCTATATTGAAAAGATCACAGAGGGCTGGTTAACTCTCTGCGATCAGGTGGGTTTTTTTTTAACTCATTATTCCGTGTCCACACTGACAAGACAATTTGTCCAAAAATGTTTACGTAGCTCCTGCTTATCCATAAGCAGCTCTGGTCATCAAGGGCTGCCCATAGGGGGACAGTTGAGTGGGCAGACGTGAACTCAGTCTGCAGTCTTCTTATCTCAGGAATTACAGCCTTTTACTACAGGCCTGGCAAGTCACAGGAGCCATGAAGGGCTAAAAAATTTTACATTAACTACTTCTGTGCTGGTTCAGTTATAAAGATCCCATAAGATGTTCCCCTGGATATATACTTCTCCATATTTCCACCACTGTTTTTTTTAACATGGCTTTGAACTAAGTGTCTACGTGGACTAGTCTACTGCAAAATAAATGCTACATGCTACTGTCATTGTTAATTTCTTAAAAGCAAAGAAGGCTTGGGAAGCAACTATTATTCACTAAGCAAATTATAAAACTATCACTTAATATTAAAAGAACAGAAAATCCTACAGTTATTTCACTAAACAAAGGCACTAATATATTCAGAGCATGTTTACTCTTTGTTATTGGGCTTATACACACAACTTAAGAATTGCATTATTTCCCCTTCCCCAAAAACTCATTTTAAAATTTGCCTAATGCTCCTTCACTGGTCCCTGAAATTACAGACACCTTTTACTTACAAGTGTTTGTCCTTAAGGATGGGAATAGCTATTTCAGCATGTCTCTGTCATTAAGACCATCAAATTCTTCACAGGACCTAACTTTCATCAAAAGTTTGCTGAGGAATTTCAGCTCAGACAATTGCATTGCATGCATGAATCTATGTATTAAAGGCTCTCTGACTAAACTAAAACTCATTCTTGCATATGGTGGCAATGATCCATGGACTAAAGATTCCCCTAACACCCAAATGAAATTACTATGGTTTATTGCGTCTATCATTCGTGGATAATGAAGTCTTTCAAACACTTCAGCTAAAATGTTAATGACTTAAAAAAGAATCATCAGCCCCTCAATGAAAACACCAAAATGGTTCTCTTTCTATCTCACTAATATTAACTCAAAGAAAATTAAAGTTACAAAACCACTGCCTATTCAAGCGCATGTTTTAAGTTAAAAATTATGCATAAATTCAGGATGCACTATTTCACTAAATTAATTCCAACTGCTATGCCACATTTCTTTATATTAAATTGATGTTTACATGGGCATAACATTCTGCAAATAAATCAACAGAACTGAAAAATACAAACTGGGTTCCTAAAATTCCTCATCGACTGAATGAAGATTGTAAGTCTCATCATATTAAATGTACTTATTAAGTACAAAGACTTAAATAATAAATACACAAAGTGACTTCCTACAAAAGTTATTTTTTTTAAAGAAACCCATCCTAAAGTGTTGGGGGGAAAGTTTTAAATAATCCCCTTTACATGCTGGACTAGCTTTGTTTACCTGGAAATTTTATTTTAATAAATACAGTTGACCCTTGAACAACACAGGTTTGAACTGTGCAGGTCCACTTACATGCAGATTTTTTTCAATGGTAAATATAACAGTACTAACAGCAAAGAATCTGCCTGCAATGCAGTAGACCCAGGGTCTATCGATTCCTGGGTTGGGAGGATCCCCTGAAGAAGGGCATGGCCAACCTCTCCAGTATTCTCACCTGGAGAATTCCATGGACAGAGGAGCCTGGTGGGCTACAGTCCATGGGGTTGCAAAGAGTCAGACATGACTGACACACAAACACAGTCTGAGGTTGTCTGAATCCAGAGACACAGAACCACAGATCAGGATGAAAGATTAACACTGGAGGGCTGACTATAAGTTCTAGTTTCTAATTTAGACTCTTAGGATTTTAGGCTGGTAGGAGGGTCAGTGCCCCAACTCCTGCACTGTTTAAGGGCCAGCTATATAACGGTAAAGAAAAGCAGCACTGTAGCAGCACTGAATTTACACAAAGTATGGGCACCGAGATTAAGCATGGGTCACTGAGGATCCATTCCTAGTCTACATCAAACTAGCTCACAATGTCTTTTTTGTAGTCTCAAGGTCAAGTATGAATATTTTCAAAAATATTCTACATGTGCAGTACCAATTTCAGGGAAAAAACAGGCAAATGTGAAAATAAGGCCCAACATTAAGGAACAAATACCACCAAGTGAATGCTCCTGGTGGTTGCTGGAAGAACCCCTTCCTTACTGGACGAACAAAGAAGAAAAAAGACAAAACCCACCCCACGTCATTGAAAAAGGGGAAAAGCGGGAGGAAATGAAGGGTAAAGTTAAACATTAGCTTTTTAAATTAATCCGTGAGCTATAATTATTAGTACTCAGCTACTCTACACTAGCAGCCCATCACACCACAGATGCAGAGTTAGTGAAACGCTGTCATCACGATTAAGAGTCGTTACTGCTGCAAAAGCGGGAGAGGCTCACGGCCCACACCACAAGACTACTCCATTACCCTCGAGGAGTCTGTGGGTGAAGAAAGGCCCTCAGCAGCATCCTCCTTGATAACCTCCTAGCAACACAAAACAAGAGTGTGGGTAAAAGGTGACAGGCTGAGCCAAACAAGGATGATGAATGAACAGGATGCTAAAATAATATGTGACAGTGACACCTGGATGTGATCAGACTTTTTTCTTTAATGATATTATTTTTAAATTTAAAAAACAGTTTAAGTTCTAAAGCTTTTACCTCCTAAAAAAAAAAAAAAAAGAGAAAACATTAGCAGGGAATGTCTTTCTTTAAATTGGTAAACTAAGTTTATCATCAGTAACACCTAGAATTTTAGGTCCAAATGTATTTTCCTTTGGATTAGAGTTAATAGTACATCTGGATAATTTCCTTGCCCTATTTAATTCCTGCTATTCAATCAAAGTGTTCCTCCAATATATGCGCTAATTTTTATACATAGGGCTAGCATATATTTAGATAGATAAAGATACCATATATGAATGTCCTTTAAAAAGAAACCAGATATTAGCAGATGTAAAAGTTTAGTTGTAAAAGCTATATAACAAACAATATATTCTAGGCCAGAAACTCTGGTTGTAAACAACTCATCATTCATTCCCTGAGGCTGCTAGTCATTTTCCTTCCATAGATCCTAACCAAAATGAAAACAAAATACATTTTGTGAAAAAAAAAAAAAAAAAAAAACATTTTGTGTTAGTAATAGGTTATGTTTCTTGAAACTATTTATAAAATAAGTTGTGCTTTTACTACAGAAAGGAAATAAGCAAACTTCTATGCTGACTGTAATACTTTAGTTACCCTTTTTTATACTTACTAGGCCATTGCTCTGATCTCTGGGCAAATTCGTTTTTACTGATGGACGTGAGATGAGATGGTGGGAGCCGCCAGGGCAGTACCTTGGCGTGTAAAGGTAGGGGGCAAAGAATGGCTATGGAGAAAACACGTGACAAAACAATTACCGAAATCAAAGCATAATGAGCTTTATCAAATGAAACTAACCAACAAAATACAACTCCAAATTTTTAAATGCAAGTGACAAAACAGAAGAAAAAAATGCCTCACTCAATTCTATAAGATATCAAACCCAAACTTAAGTCATATTATTTAAATTTTTATATTGTTGATTTAACACAATCTTTATAAAGCAACTAAAGTTTTGTACTTTACAAGTTGACTCCAGAGTTTCTCTTTACATTTAACACTTTTATCGGTGGTTTACCATGTGTCAGGTTCTAAGTGATTTACAAATACAAATATTAACTCACAATCTCACCAAAACAAAGCAAAATAGAATCTTAATTGAGTATTATTCTTTACCAAATAAAGATTAGCCTTAAGTAAGACCAAAGAAAACAGTCTGAATTATTTAAGAACCTCCTAGCATGGATTTCAGGAATACTGTTACTCCAAGTTGCTAGATTTTACTTTATACCCTGGAGTTTACACTATCTGCTAAATAAGCAAGGATATTATTTAAAAGGGGAATCCACTGTTTAGAGGAAATCTATAACTACAGGATTTATCTGCATGAGCTATCAGATTATATGGGCTAAAAATAAAGATTAAAACATATTAAACTTCATTACACTGATGTAACATCTTCCCTTACCTTTTTCACTCCTGTCATTTTAAGAAAATTGTTCAGCTTTTAACTTTCAGACAAAAAATAACTAAATCTAAAAGCAGAATTTTTTAATGTTTTAAAAATAATAAAACACTACTAAAGCATTATACATCATTGTTATTCACAAGAAATTAGTGAACACAAAGTTTCCACCTAGACGGTATGGTAATTACAAAAAAAACTTCTTGGTCTCAAAACATCAATTGTCATCTAATTATTAGTTGAGACATTTATGTAAAATTACGGCAGATTTCAAGACTGCTAAATAAAAACCTGAATTTCACAGTGCCTAGCACTCAGTTAAAGTTTACAGAGATGAAGTATGTAATCAAATGCTATCATTCCACCTTTTCCTCCTTATTTGAGTAAAAGGATGGAATAACATTCATAAGACCTCTAAAGATGGTATACCTAATTACTTACATGGCTAAAACATTTCTCAAAAACTGAAAATTTTAAACTCTAGAATTTCTTCTTTGCCACATTTACTCAAATTTCTCTTTCTAGCTTACTGAAAGTTTATTTAGGCATGCATTGGCTTCTGTGAATGCTGCTGCTAAGTCGCTTCAGTCGTGTCCGACTCTGTGCGACCCCACAGACGGCAGCCCACCAGGCTCCTCCGTCCCCGGGATTCTCCAGGCAAGAATACTGGAGTGGGTTGCCACTTCCTTCGCCATCTGTGCATGCTAGCCCCTATGTTTTCTCACTTCAGACTGAAGAGGGAGACAACAAAAATAAAGAAACAATGGATTTTAGAGTTCAGTTGCAGAAAATATTGGGTTGGTCAAAAAGTTCATTCAGGCCTTTCCATACCATCTTATGGCAAAGCTTGAACAAACTTTTTGACCAACCCAATATAATAGTAGGGCTGTTGTTCTGTTTTCCTACAGAAAATATTAGTGTTTAAGACCATTAAAATGAGGATAGCTTGGAGCTACTAAACTCGACAGGGTCTGAATACTGCTGATAATGAATTGTGCTCTCATCATTTGAAGTAGAAAATTATCATATTTATAGTATGAAAATAATTACACATGACTGAAGGTAGTGTGAAATAAAGCTCTAGAAATAGACTACATGCTATCTGGCCAATATCATTTGAGTCCTTCAAGCACTAGGACCCACCATTATCTCACATTTAAAAGCTGTATCACATTGAATATAGGTTTACTGAACTAAGATAAAAATTACCATTGTTTTGAATGCCAATAAAAATTATACAAGATACAACAAATGGAAAATCTGTTTAGAAACCAAGAGAAAAACAGATTGCTTTGAAGCTCAGGACAATCACTGCTGACCCCACAGAGTTCACTTTCTTATCAGGACAATAAATCAAAGCAAAAAGCGTCTCTACTATTCAGACTCAATTGAGATCTAGAACCTGTTAAGATTAAAAAATCTTCTGATTTTTAAAAAATATTACATTCAAACATTTTTTGTCTTTACAGCTAAAGTACAGTTTCAAAATGGTAACAGACTCCATTAGCAGAACACTTCTAGCCTTTTCCTGGAAGAAATTCTTCAATTTAAGATGCCAGGCACTTGCTTACCCTGTTGTAGAAGGGGTGCTGGGGTCCTGTCATACCGCTGTAGTAGCTGCTATGAGGCTGCGGCGACACAACCCCCCCCCCGAATGGCCCATTGAAGGAGGTGGACGAAGAGCAGACGGATGCTGGCTGACTGTAGCCGGACGGCGGTCGCGGGGGAGGCTCGTGCAGAGGTAGCGGGGGATACGCAAGTCCTCCGATATTAATCTGGTCTCTTGCAGCACGAACGTCTAAGAGGTTAAATGATACCCCAGAAGGCAAAAGAAAATAGAACATTAGTAACCAAAGAAAATAGAACATTAGTAACTAGTCCAATTACCACTTCCTCCTTTAGTTACCGGACAGAAAAAAACGTGATTGATTATATCACTCTTGCCAAAGATTCCAACTGGCTTTACAGAAGCAGACAGGAATTCTGAATACTCCACAGACATTCTTAGTAAGAGGCACTCAACTACTTCACATGAAAGTTTTTTCCACCATGTGAAGTCACCAACGTCTGTATTCTTCTCTTCAGTTACCGGAATTCTGAATTTTTTTCCTGACTTTTCAAGGTATTTGTGCTATTCTAACAATTCTTCTGACAGTTTTGCTAAATATTAGCAATTCATCCTTGTGTAGTAAGTACAATGTCAGCTAAGACTGTGGGTTTACAAACCATATGACACGTCCACCTCTGAACAACCACCACCAACACTTCCACAGTCAGAAAATACACCTCAGACAACAGCCTTATAACAGGTATTTTTAAAAAGAACATATGAAAGTACAGTCTCTCCCTCTCCATAATTCATGGAAAATGCAAAGGTGGGTCAGCAGTACCGTATCACACAAAAGAATGTGTGTTCCAATAAAGGCTGAGTGTGGTACAGTCCATGGGGGTCACAAAGAGTCAGACACGACTAAGTGACTTTCCAACCAAAGGCAGAATTTGGGCAGGGAAAACAGAAAAAGGACAGTAACATGTTTTTGTGAGCATACAGCAGTGCCTCAAGAGCAACTTTAACTTATCCAAAACCTTCACGTCATTATCATCAAGTTCTAGCCCACAGATTTAACCTTTGAAAGGAATATAAACTTTCTTACTGCTCTGGATACAGATATAAAAACAGAAGACTAGTGACAGAAAAATCACAGTGGGTTGACAGCTTCAAGTGGCAACTGTGTAGTAAAAGGAATTTGATTCCAGTGACGCTTCAGGTGTGTAGGATGGGAAACATAATCAGGTCAGTTTAACAAACAGCATTTTCCCAGCATTCCCAGAGGATGCTGAGACCCTCATCTTCAGTTTCATTAACTCCCCTGGGTGGTGCTTGGTTCAATATTTCCCATTTTTTTCATGGAGCAGGAGAAACTTATACAGCCAAGTTAGAAACAGGAAAATTTTTTAGCACTGCAGAGAAGGCAAATTAAACTTATTACTGATACCTACCTGCAATAATCTCCCGCAGTTTGGGGTCTAGATTTACAGTGCATGGCAAAAAGGTTTTCACATCTCGAGCCACAAGAACTGGGGTCCTTGAAGACAAAAACACTTCAAAATTTCTTATATCTCCATCTATTTCAAGCAGTGGCTCAACATCTTTAGTTGTTGGAATATTCTTTGATATTCTTCAAACAAGAAACAAATGAAAATGGTCATTAAAGTCATTATTAGACAGGCAAATCCTGCATCGAACTTAAAATGTGTTATTTATAAAAATAAATAACACATTACTCAGTTTGCTCTCATTAATTTTTCTTAAAGACAAAGGAACAATATAAATGGTACATTTTCAAAACTACTAAGGGGACAAGTGTGAGGTTAGAATTATATTGCTTTTAACCAAAGGAGAAGGGGATGGCAACCCACTCTAATATTCTTGCCTGGAGAATTCCACGGACAGAGAAGCCTGGTGGGCTATAGTCCATGGGGTCACAAAGAGTTAGACACGACTGAGTGACTTTCCCAACCAAAGGCAGAATTTGGGCAGGGAAAACAGAAAAAGGACAGTAACATGTTAATGATTACCTCACAGTGAAGACTGAGTTACCACTTTACACACGTGAACAGTGGCCTCAGACAAACTCGACAGTCTGCCTAAGTCACGTGACATGAAAGAGAATCTAACCGACTCTAAAAATCATGTTTTATTATAAAATGTCATGTCTCTTTAAAAAAAAAAATTATTGTTTGGCTGCACCACACAGCATGTGAGATTTCAGTTCCCTGACCAGGGGTCTCTTCCTGTCTCCTGTGGCAGAAACATGAAGTCTTAACCACTGGACCACCAGAGAAGTCCCTAAAATGCCTTGATTCTTGCCATGATTCTTGCAAAGAAAAGAAAAATAAAGAATAATTTATAAATAAATTATGCAAACTAGAAAAATACATAGATTTTTCCATTTTTAAAAAAGGTTTTATTTTCTATTAGAAAATAGAAAGTAAGCTATGCTTACTATGCTGCTGCTGCTAAGTCACTTCAGTCGTGTCCAACTCTGTGTGATCCCATGGACGGCAGCCCACCAGGCTCCCCCATCTCTGGGATTCTCTAGGCAAGAACACTGGAGTGGGTTGCCATTTCCTTCTCCAATGCATGAAAGTGAAAAGTGAAAGTGAAGTCGCTCAGTCGTGTCCGACTCTTCACGACCCCATGGACTGCAGCCCACCAGGCTCCTCCGCCCATGAGATTTCCCAGGCAAGAGTACTGGAGTGGGGTGCCATCGCCTTCTCCAGTGCTTACTATATAAGCATATATGTAAGACAAAGAAGTACAAAAGAACAGAGGGAGTTAAAAAACCACATAATTTTACCAACCAGACACAATAACTACTAATATAGTATCAGTCTATTTTTCATTATGCGTAACTTTTTACATAGCTTAATTTATAAGTAAATCAGGCAGAGGTCTCAAATGTAAAAAAAAGTGACATTAAAAACTACTTTAAAAATTAAAAACATTCTATGTTGAACTATATGAAACTGCCAATTTTGTAGGTCAAAATGGTAAACTACTGACAATTCCATAGGTTTCAACCCACTACATGCAAGGTCATGGGCTAATAATCTGAGGCAGTAAGTAAAAATACATCACAGAGAGAAAAAAATGGAAAATGTGAAGGAACTTAAAAGACAAGGAGGTGGATGGAAAACCTGGATATAACTCAATGTCTGTTAACAATGAAGAGATAAATAATTTGTGGTATATCCACATAATGGAATACTACTTAGCGATAAAAAGGAATGGACTTATTTATATATATACAATGTTGATAAATCTCACAGTAAATTATGTTGAGGGAAAGGATATAGCAAATAAAGAACAGCTGTATTTTTTTCATTTATACAAAACTAGAAAATAAAAACTAATCTATAGTGACAGAAAAAGGATAAGGGTTTGCTGTAAAGTCAGGGATGGGGGGAGAGAGGCAACAGGAGAGATTTCATAAGAATGGGAGGAGACTTTTGGAAGTCACATGTCTTCTCTCCTGAGGGTGGTGGTGATTTAGTGGCTATAGAGATACATCGAAACTTCAGGAACTGGACAATTTAAATATGGCCATTTCTTTTATGTTGACTACACCTCAAAAGCTGTTTTAAAATCACTGTAAACTTGAAGATATCCTCAAAACACTCAATTCCCAATTAGCTAATAATATTAACTGTGAGATTATAGTAAGCCTAGTTTCAGAGAAAGAGTAAGATTTTCCTGCCCTTCAAAAAAAGTAAAATGGGATCTGACTCTAATACTGGTTACAGCAACATGATTTCTCTGGACCAGCATTTTATTCCTCAGGCTCACCATTTGACTAGCAGCCATTTATTAAAAGCTATCTAAAGGGAAATCCACAGACCATAATCAGCAAATAAGAACAGAACAGGGTGCTGGTGAGGAAACAGGGACAGCAATTGCATCTTAATGAATTTCAGGAAGTCCCTTTTACGGGGTCATGCACATATGCACAAAACAGAATAGCCCTCTGAAATAGGATCCTGTGTGTGCTAAGTTGCTTCAGTTGTGTCCAACTCTTTGCTACTCCAGAGACTATAACGCGCCACGCTCTGCTGTCCATGGGCTTACCCAGCCAAGAACACTGGAGTGGGTTGCCATTTTCTTCTCCAGGGGATCTTCCTGACCCAGAGATCGAACCTGAGTCTCTTACGCCTCCTGCATTGGCAGGCGGGTTCTTTACCAGTAGCACCACCTGGGAGGCCAATAAATTAAGCCGACTTTCAAACCAATTATTAAGTATATTTAAAATGAAATGGAAAACTTAAGAGAATGGTTTCACGGAATCCCCAGCTTTCTGCAAATCACTTTGCAGAAGTGGCCACAGTATCAGAGCTTAAACAGTTAAAAAGGTAGTTTGTCTATTTCAGGAGTTTAACACAAAATGCTAAGAAGAGAAGCTAGAAAGATTTAGATAAAAACACACAGCTGACAAGTCACATGAAACAAATTAACTGAATTTTAATGCCAGCTCTGCTTAAGCTTGAATGTGAACAGTGTTCTCAATATGATGAACAATACTGCTGTTCACAAGCCAACAGTCTACTGCTGGTTTCCAGATTGAAGTCTCTATTCTAACCTTTTGAGCTCAATACATTAAACTCTTCTACTGAAAGAGATATTTATGTAAATGATAATCTTTTGGCAGTAGGCCACCAAAATCATATGTGCTTTTATTTTTCAGATATTTTCCCCAAAGGTTAGTATTTAAAGAATTTAAGTAACTTCACTTTTCAATTAACAGTGAATTTAAATTTCCAGTATTATGAATCATGTGAATTAAAGTTGCCAGCAGTTAAATGGCCCACAGAAAGCATTATAAAGCCTCAGGCATCAACGATCTCCCAGTAAGTTTAAATGCACTTTCTTTCTATGCTACCAATCTAGCAGAACTTGTTAACGCCAACGTCAATGTAAGTCAAAAGCACTTTGATTATAAATGACAGTTTTTTCTAGGAAGTCCGTATTAATTCCTTGGCAGAAAGTACGTAAGCCATTCATATCAATTCCATTCAAAATAAGGTTTTAAATTACATGGAAAAAAATTCTATTTTAAATCAAAATATAAATAGGTTCTAAGATCATCATTATGAAGAAGGTATTATTTACCATATTTTGTCTAAAAGTAGCTGTTTGATAATGTCATTATTTAATCATAAGAGGTTAAAAATTAAGATACATTTTCTTTAAAAATTTAAAAATGGAAAACTCTTCACTGCCTCAGAATCTTATTACTTTGACACAATTTAACTTCCAGTAGATTCTCAAATAACTTTATCAGTGAGTGCACATTTGCTAAATTCTCTCTGTGCACAGAGCACTCTGGGGATCCTGGAACACAGATGAAACACAGAGACACAAAACCACCACTCAGCACTGCAGCCAAAGGGTCAGAAACAAAAAAAAAAAAAGATAAAATTAAGCCCATTACTATCTGGAGACAATCAAAACCCCCAGAACATGTCAGGAGCTAGCCATGCTCTCCCCTTCCTGGTCTTAACTAGGTTAATTCCTACTCATCCTGTCTCTCCACTCAGCTCCCCCTCTTCAGGGAGTCCTCCGTGAAACTACACTGCATTCCTCTATTACAAAGCTCAAATCACATATGCTTCCTTGCATATACATATCACAATCAGAATGTTGTTATTCAAGAGTGAAATAATTTTATTAATGCCTATCTACCCTGCTAAAAGATAAACTCCATTAAAGCTAAAGACGAGTTTGGTTGTGTATTTCGAATGCTTAGCACAGAAGAGCCATCATATCACTTTTGCTTAATAAATAATTTGCAGAGTGAAAAAACTACACACAAAAAAGTATTGCTCCCAAAGAACTCTATTCTTTTAAAATAATTTTCACTTTAATTATCCTTTCTGATTAGAAAAAACCTTGTGCTTGGGAAAGAGTACACTGACCCATTCCTGTTAATTTTTGCACATGGTGTGAAATAAGGATCCAACTTCATTCTTTCGCATGTGGAAATCTAGCTGTTCCAGCACCATTTCTTGTAGACTATTCTTCCCCTCAATGAATGGACTTGGCAACCTTGCTACAGCTTAACTGGCTGTAGATGTGTGAATTTATTTTACGTGTGGACTCTCAATTCTGTTTCATTATGTCTATCCTTATGTCAGTGCCATAGTGTTCTGATGACTACAGCTTTGTAGTAAGTGTTTTTTTTTTTAAATTTTTGGCTGTACCCTACAGAATTTGGAACCTTAGCCCCCCGACCAGGGATCAAACCCACTCTCCATGCATTGGAAGGCAGAATCTTAAACAATGGGCCACCAAGAAAGTCCCTGCTGCTGCTGCTGCTAAGTCACTTCAGTCGTGTCCGACTCTGTGCAACTCCACAGACGACAGCCCACCAGGCTCCTCCGTCCCTGGGATTCTCCAGGCAAGAACACTGGAGTGGGTTGCCATTTCCTTCTCCAATGCATGAAAGTGAAAAGTGAAAGTGAAGTCGCTCAGTCGTGTCCGACTCTTCACGACCCCGTGGACTGCAGCCCACCAGGCTTCTCCATCTATGAGATTTTCCGGGCAAGAGTACTGGAGTGGGGTACCATTGCCTTCTCCCAGGAAGTCCCTGTAGTAAGTTTTAAAATCAAGAAAGAGTTCTCCAACTTTATTCCTTTTCAAGATTGTTTTAGCTATTTGGGATCCCTTCCAATTTCATATAGGTCATTCCTGATAGGTCAACTGCTAAAGAATCCACCTGCAATGTGGAAGACCTGGGTTCGATCCCTGGGTTGGGAAGATCCCCTGGAGAAGAGAAAGGCTACCCACTCCAGTATCATGAATCTAAGGATCAGGTTTCAGCTTAAAGAAAAAAAAAAAAAGGTTACTGGAATTTTGAAAGGGATTACACTGAATCTATAGATCACTTTGGGTAATATTTTAAACAATATTTAGTCTTCCTATCCACGAATGTGGCATATCTTTTCATTTCTTCAGAACTACTTTAATTAACCAATGTTTTATAGTTTTCAGTGTACAAGTCTTTACCTCAATGGGCAAATTTTTTTCTAGATATTTTATTCTTCCCGGCAAAACAGTAAATACAATTGTTTTCTTAATTTCCTTTCAGATTGTTCATTTCAGGTGTATAGAAACTCTCAGCTAATTTTTGTGCTGATCTGTATCCTGAAACACTGCCAAATTTATCAGCTCTATTAGCTTTCTTGTGAAATTCTTTGGGATTTTCTACATACAGCACCACGTCATTTGTGACCAGAGGTATTTTCACTTCCTTATTTCCAAATGGATCCATTTACTTCTGTTTCTTGTCTAACTGTGCTAGCCAGAACTTCCAGGATAATGCCGATCAGCAGTGATGAGAACAGGTGACTTAAGTCAACTGAGATTTCTCCAACAGGATCTCACAGACTGGGGGCTTAAACAACATTTATTCCTCATGCAGTTTGAGAGCATGATCAGGTTCTGATGAGAACCCTCTCTCTGATTTGCAGCTAGCTCTCTGATTCTTTTTATAATGACATCAATTCCATCATAAGGACTTGCCCCTCATGACCTCACTCAACCTCCCAAAGCTTTCACCTCCAAGTACCATCACACTGGGGTGGGGGTATTTTGCAGGGGACACATTCTGCCCATAGCAGGAGGCGCCCTTGTCTTATTCCTGTCTTTAGGGGGAAGCTTGCAATTTTGTCATCACTGAGACTGTTGGCAGTGGGCTGTTCCCTACGTGCCTTTTACCACGCTGAGTAAATTCCCTTCTACTCCTAGTTTTCTGTTTTTATCCCCAAAGGGTGTTGTATTTCGTCAGATGCCTTTTGTGCCTCCCTTGAGTATTCTGCAATCCTTTTTATTTCTGTAGAATGAGTGGTAACATCCACAATTTCTGATTTTAGTTAATTCTGTCTTCTCTTTTATTTTTTCCTGTCAATCTAGTGAAAGACTTGTAAATTTTGTTGATGTTTGCAAAGAATTTTCGTTTTCACCAGTTCTCACTAATGCTATTTTATTCTCTATTTATTTATTTCCACTCTAATCATTATTACTTCCTTTCTTTGGCTAACCTTGAAACTTAAAATTTGCTCCTTTTTTTCTACTTTCTCAATGTGTAAAGTTGGGCTATCCATAATTTTTCTCCTTTTTAAATATAAGCATTTATAGCTATAAATTTTCCTGAGTGCTGCCTTTGCTGCATCCCATAAATTTAATCACCCCTAAAATTCTCATAAAGAGTATCTTGAAGGACTTCCCTGGTGGGCCAGTGGTTAAGATGCTGTGCTTTTACTGCTGAGGGCACAGCTTCAATCCTTGGTCGGAGGAGCTAAGATCCCACAAGTCGCTCCATGGCACCAAAAATCCTTATAAGGCACTGACTTCATGCATGGGCATTATGTAAAATGTTCTGAGTAAGGTATCCCTTTCTTATATGAAATCTAACAAAAAAAGGTATTTAAATGCTATAAAGAGAATTATAAAAATTAGTATTTTATCTATCTCCCAAAATCCCATGAAGTATTATTTCAGTTTTTAAAATGAGGAACTTAAGGCTCAGAGAGGTTAAGCAACTGGCCTGACATGGCCTGGCTGTAAGGGGAAGAGCTGGTGGGTGTGTCTGCCAATTCACAAGCCTATACCCTGCTTCTTGCACTGGCTCATGATTCTTAAATTAATGGTTTACATGTTTTTAACTCCTTAAAAATATAAAGTAGAATGCTGTTACATATTAAATTATACACACTGAAGAAGGCCAACACATAAGCCTATGTTGGCTGGTTATATAGGCTTTTTGTTTCAGTTTTTTGCAGATTTTTGAAATAAAGTTTCTCTTCCATCTTTGTGGATGTATTTAAATTCCTTCACGGTTTTAAAATACAGGCTAGCACTTTTCTGCTAACAAAATTATGCAAACAAGACACTACTACTACTCCACCCCACATGCCTGAGCACGGAATGCAAAAGCCAGTTAAAAAATAGCAATAATAAAGACATGCTTCAAATGATAGGACCTCGTCAGAGAAGCAGCACCCAACACATCATCTATTATAAAAAAAAATGTGAGCAACTGTTAGATTATATTAACGAGTCACTTAAGAAGTAATTCCCAATTAAACTTTCACATTTCTGAATTACATTAATTGAAAATACCCTATCATTGCAAAGCAAGTTTAAAAACTGGTTACCATCTGCATCTACTCATGATTTAGAATTTTCTTGATATTACATTGCCAAAACTGAGTACAGAAACAAATAGATGTGTAAACCAATGCAGAACTGCAACCATCGTCCATACACTTCAATTTTAATAATCTTCAAAACAGCTCATTTTCCCAAATGAATTTATCAGGAAATGTTATAATTTCAATTAATTTATATTTATTCTGCTTTATTTATTGGGATTCAGCATAAGACAGAATCTGCAGAAAGGTTTCCACTAGCAGGGGGAAAGCCTAAATCATGTAAGTGATCAGATGACAACAAAATGGTGATTTCGAGCTAAAGAGAAAACTTCAGCTGAGAGGCTAAGAGAGAGGCAACGTATTCCACAGCAGGCTCAGTGAAAATAGTTATCACTCAAAAAAAGCAAAGCTCATTGTTTTAGATCAAAAGTATATACGATGATATTTTAAAATATTCCAACAAAAGTAAATAAGATCCAATTTTCATAACCTTTTAAGGAACACTGTGAGGTGCTAGAAAGCAATGAGAAAATGTTCATGTTATTTTCGCCTTTAAGCAATCTTAAAAAGTGACTAATCACACAGTGATTTACTGAAAAAATCTGCAATAAAACTTTCAATAACAAGCAGAGAATGAAGGCTCTGCACTCAAAGTCTGCCTATAAATATGTCTAAGGTTAAACCAAAACTTCTATTATATAAGTTATCTTAAAAGTTTAATGTTTAATTAGAATGGAACCCAAGATCTATATTAGTATTTTAATATAGAAATACAAGTTTGTAAGAAGATTAATTTAAAACATTCTTCATTCTTCATATCTACCCTTTTCTCAACTTAATGAAAACTACACTATTCAATCATTCATTTATTCAATCATTCGTTTATGATCATAATTCTTGGTGCTTACTAGTGTCCTTTGAAGCCATTCTTTAAATAATAGGAATGAAAGCTGAACTTCAGAGACTAACATATTCATTAAACTCAGTGTCTGTCTTGTTTTTCTGCTATGAAAAAGGGAAAGCAAAATGCATTAGTTCTTATTTCTCAGTCAACCACGTTAACCATGTTTCTGGTGAAATACTGCCCCCTCGTGGACCTTCCGGACATTGCAAACAAAGGCCACATGCTCCAGGGTTTTGCATCAGCATTTCACCGTTATCTTAGTATTTCCACAAGGGAGCACCTTCTAACATTAGAAGATCCCCTGGAGAAGGGTATGGCAACGCACTCCAGTATTCTTGCCTGGAGAATCCCACGGACAAAGGAGCCTGGCAGGCTACAGTCCATAGGTCACAAAGAGTTGGACACGACTGAAGCGGCTTAGCATAACACAGCATTTTTATTATATGTTACTTTTGCTTATTCTTACATTTTGAAGAGTCTTAAAAGTATTGTGCTTTGAAATGCCAAAATTACAAACCTCTAATGAAGAAATAATTTCAGGAAAAAATTGATCTCTACCTGATCTCTAATGGTATACTGAATCTTTCTGACAAATCTGAATCCTTGAATAGTATGTTTTTTAATGTAAATGTGCATAATGTGCATAATATTCTTGCTGTACTATAAAATAAACTATAAGTCTGCACAGGTAATGATATTTCTATTTTATATATTAAAAGATATTTTAGAAAAACTGATTTTTAAATACTGTTTTCAAATATTTAAATATTTTCAAATATCAAAGCCTTAGTTAACATATTTTAGTTTTTCATGTTAGAAACACACAACTTTGAAACATCTAAAATTCTTTCTCTGTTCTACATTTGTATAAAATACTGAAAACAGCATTATGAGTTTAAATGAGAAAATATTTTAAAAATCAATTTTATTCTATTGAAAGCAAAAGAAAAGTTATCTAAAAAGCTACCAAGGAAAAAATTACAGCCACTTAGTGTACATAAAAATGGTCTAAAGGCTTAAACACACAGATGTACCAGCTGTTTAAGTGCCAAATATCACAACTGAGTTTTCTTAAGCTTTCCATACAAAACCTACTGCAGTTAGCAGACACAATCAAAACTGAATAAAGCATTGATTTGGGGTTTTGCATAAGTTGTTAAGAAGTCTGCCTTTTTTAAATGGAATTAAGATAAATTCCATCCTCTTAAAAAATGTCTGCTATAACATTCCCATTGATACACAATAAATGATTCTAAATATTCATTTGAAAATGAATAAATTATATCTGGAAATAAAAAGTAAAATCAGTTCACTTCTGTCTTTCTAATATCTCAGACCAGTTGTCTAGCTCTGTAGTCATAGACAGCCTGCTGGCTTCCAGAAATAGGCCTGGGGAAGCTCCAGCAGCTACAGCTGTGTGGTCTTAGGTAACTCCCACTCCCTGCCTCCCAGAGTTATGGGTATTAAATGAAATAATCTAGGTAAATCCATATATTGAGGGCTCAAGTAATAGCACTAGCTAGTGCTTTTATTAGCATGTGCCCAGCATGTAATAAACTCTATAAATATTTAATGAATGAACACAATCAAAACGTTCAGCATAACAAAAACAGAGTACAGCTAAGTCAAAGGGCCTTTCTGAACAATACTGACAACAGCCAGTGAACAGAAACAGAAGTGAGAGGAACTTGTCTAAAAGTGTGCTGATACGAAGCAACTCCAGACTGCGGCATTCATGAAACGATCATGAATGTAAGAAACCCTAGAAACGCAGCTGAACTCACCTACAGGGAAACACCTATGAAAACACTGCTTTGATTTTACTATCACCTGACAAAAGGCAGAATCTACTAGGTGTTAGCTGAAATATGTCATCATTCAATCTTTGTGTTCTGAAAACTCTCTGTGCCTTACCCAGGGATCCACTGTTGTAATAACAAAGGAAAATGTTCACCTACATTTAGAACCAAAGGAGGACTAGTCTATATGGATAGTATTCAAGATAAAATGTGACTTCTCACTTACCAGCTTCCCCCACGCCATGCTTTCCCCAAAGCAAATGTCATCATCATATTTCATTATTCTTTCAGAAATACCCACCACCGCCTACTCTATGTCATGAATGTCTAGAAACGAGGAATTTAGCAAGGTTTAACGAAGTTACACTTCATGGAGTTATCAGTCTAGTTCAGGAAACAAATATTAAAGAAACTGCAATGCAAATATCTATTAAAGATACTGAATGTTACTAGGAGCCTGGCAGCGATGATAAAACAAAGAAGTTGCAAAATATATAAATAGGTAAACTCAAAAAACAGTCAAACATGTCTCATTCTGTTTCATTTTTTTTTCTCCAAACAAAAGTAGAGATATTTTTCAGGCCTATCAAAATAAACTAAAAAATTCTGACCTTCATCTTTATTTATCTTTAGGAACCTGAGTTTTCCAAGTAATTTCCACATAGACAATGGGTAAAAATAAACACCACACAAGAAATGCATGTTTAACTGTCAACACTACATCTATTTACAGGCATCTTTGTTCACGGTTCTTTGAAGGCTCAATCTTCACATGAAACCCTGCAAATATACTGTTATTTATTTTATCCTGTTAAAATGTGATTTCTGTTTTAGATTGTAATCTTTTTTTTTCAACACAAACCTGCTTAGTTTCCTTTTCTATATGGAGAATCATTTCATGAGCTTGCAAAGAATTTGATGAGGGTTTTTTTTTTTTAAGATAAAAAAGAAAGTAGAAAAGAAATAGTGAAGTTGCTCAGTCATGTCCAGCTCTTTGCGACCCCACAGACTGTAGCCTAACAGGCTCCTCCGTCCATGGAATTTTCCAGGCAAGAGTCCTGGAGCGGATTGCCATTTCCTTCTCCAGGGGATCTTCCTAACCCGGGGATCTTCCTAACCCAGGGATCGAACCCCGGTCTCCCACATTGCAGGCAGATGCTTTACTGTCTGAGCCAATAAGGAAGATATTGATAAAGTATTGAACTCCTGAAAAAAGTGTTTACATTATACATACATTAAGGGCAAGAATGTTCTGGGAATAAAAATGGAAATAACAATTACACACGAGAAAGTAAATTATTAACGTGGAATGGTGACAACACCAACACACATCAAAAATACAGAATTTCATTAGGATTCTCAACTACTTACAAGAAACAATAAAAGGACATACATGAAACAGTATTGGGAATAAATATTTACAGTATCTCAAACCTAAATTAAGGAAAAAATCATCAGTACAAGAATGAACTTCATACCACCAAGAAGATAAGACAATTTCCTTACAAATCTAAACTATCTAGCGTCCAATTTTTTATGTTATTCAGATTCATAACTTCCGTCCATATGAAAAGGAAACAAGCCTGTGCATAATCTGGGCCACGTGATGGGTTGGGGAGGGGTATCAGTAATGACCCAGAACTTGAAGGAAAGAGGAAGGTAGTGAGAGCGAAGAGAGGCAGGAAGTAACTAGAAGTGATAAAACTAAGCTTATGAAAAGTTTGGCTAAGTATCATCCAGCATGATTTTTTATTATGAAAAATGTTTTAAGTACAGAAAAACTACTCCTTGAACAGTTTAAATATACTGAACTTTGGATGAATTTTATAAATTAGATGTCTATAGTGTCTACTCAGCAAATAGTTATTTTAGGGAAATGGAAATGGCCACCATTCTGAAGCTCTCTCAAAACTTACTCAATTGCTCAAAAAAAATCAAGTACAAGAAGTCACCAAAACAAAGTACAGCATTATCCTTACCACAACCCTAATTCTGACCACATCATTCTAAGTAAAAGACTGGCTGAGTAGCGTCAAAACAGACATTTGAAGCAGTACCTTCATGGAAGCCATTTAAATTGATCTTTCAAAAGCCTCTATCATTGCTTAAAATGCTTAATACTAAAAAATGCCAGAAATAAAGTTTTATACTAAAATATCTCAGTGGGGTCTAAAACTCTACAATAAAAGTAGACAGAAAATCTTTATCTACAGTTTTTATTTTACTGCTTTTCTTCTTACTAAATGTATGTTAACAAAAAAAAACCTCAAATGATCTAGACAAAAGCTTTTAGCTCAACACATAATTGCAAGAAAATTACAATAATTGTACCAATTAAAATAATCTTGAATGAACAGTATGTCATCTTAATGTTCCAATGGTTTATAGAGGGATCTACTTAATTAGCTGAAATTGCTTTCCAGTGTTAGTATCAAATGTCATTTGTTAAAAGTTGAACAATTTAGAAAATAATTTAACAAAGCAATTTTACCAAACACCAAGAACCAACATTTTCTTTTTCAGCTGAATAAAGCAAGCAGATGTGTCATCAAATTGCTATAAAAATAAATGAGGCTTTTTATGGATTAAAAAAATTTTACTACTAGTGTTAAAAATACTATTTTCTGATTGTTTTTACCAAATCAGATTTCTTTAATAAAATAAATGAATATCAATTATATACTGCTGCTTTCTGTCTGCAATAAATAAAACATTTTATTATTCAAATGACAAGCAATAGCACCAAAGAACTCAACTATGGTTAACTAGAACAGTCATCTGAGTTATTCTAACATATTCCAGTATGATTTTTTGATATACTGATCAAACTGTCTCCCTATAGTTTTTCATTTGAGATCTTAAATTAAGTCAATTCCTTAATGAACTCTCAAAGATTCTTACTAAATTGTCTTTTTGCTTCCCTTAGAATAGCTACAAAACAGTATTTGTAAGTATCTGCAGGCATATAGGACACAGTCATTTCTTTTTTTAAAAAAAAGACACACATCTCAAAGTCACCCTGCATTCTACCCATTCGTGGATGGCAGGCCCACCAAGAGCTGAAGTCTAAAATAATAGATTAACTTAATTCCAAAGCAAAGTTCTCATTACCTCATTATACCCCCAATATACAAAAGTCTATGTTTATAGCATAGAATATTCTCACTACAAAAATTCACTCCATGCTATTTTTATGATTAAAAATACACTTTACCCCAAAACTTTTCTTTGACAAATGTTCTATTTAATAAATAAACAGGGTGAAATTTTACCATTATTTTTAAACTACAGGTGATAATATATTTTCTTTTGTCTGTATGATATATTTTAACTAATTAAAATGTAAATTTCTGAGAACTTCCTCAAACATTAGGAAGGCGTGTAAGCTGAGGCTCAAGTGCCGGAAATTAGTGTGAAAGTTTTAAAAGGGCAAGTAATTAATTAGACCTTTTAAAAGGTCTATTAGCAAAGAAAGTTAGTTTTAGCCTGAAAAGCTTTCTATCATCCAGAAAGCAGTGTTTCAGCCCATTACTGATAAAACTTGTTAACTGGCTAATTGTTTGAGCCATCACATTTTTACTTTATTCCAGTTGTTTCAAATGTGTACATTTTACTTTCAATCAGAATATATATTCCTCATATACTTGAGTGATGAGGGACAAAAGATATGTTGCATATAATTTACCCTCTAATGGTTTAGAAAAAAACGTGTGTGTGTGTGGGGGGGAGTGTGTGGTAATGGTGTCTTTGGGAATGCTGAAGTATTTAGGTGTGAAATACGCTTTCAGATGGTTTGGCAAAAGAAAAGGGTATGTATGTGTGTAGAAACGTGTCTGTAAGTTCCTCAAGGGCATTAGATGCTTTGCACGTTTGTCCCTCTACCCTACTTCCTCAGGCAGCCCCTGGAACACATAAAAGCACAAAGGACACAATCTGAGCCCTAACCTACAGTAAAGACCCACACCAAACACACATCACATGAAGAAAATTAACTAGAATGGGTACACTAATGAAAACTGCACTTTTTGTACCCACTTGTTCCATACCTTTAGAGGTACTGGCTGATTTTGACATTAGAATCAACCAGTGAATAAAGTGTGGTTTGTGATTCATTCTACCACCACAGAACAAAATAGTAGGTTTTTTTTTTTTAGAGCTTTCAAAAGACACATGAATAGATACATAATGATTTTCAATTTGGCATGTGTGAAAAGGTTACTAAAATCACAGGAGTGCACTAAGGAGTACAGCTCTTAGATTCATTTAATTCAAATTATGTCCCTAAGTAAAAATGTTAACAAAGCAACATTTACTGGACAGTCACTGGGGAGAACAAAAGGCATGGGAAAAGGAAAACTTTTTAATAAGAACCAGGTACTTCATCTACACACACATGTATACTTTCCTTTTGCCAAACCATCTGAAAGTGTATTTCACACCTAAATATTTCATCATGAATGTCCCCCAAACACCCTTAGCATACCGAAGGATATTAACATTAACTCAAAAACTCAAATTCCCCAACTGCCCACAAAATGCCCTTCAGTGCTCTACTCTTATGACAGATTCCAATCACAGCTCACACACTGCATTTGAGCTGTGGGATCTCTTCAGTCTCCCTCAGTGGCCAATATGGAACCTAAGCCAGTTGCCTTGTAGCGTGTTTCACATCTCAGATTCACGTGGCCGTTTCTTCATAATCAGGATCACATTAAAACACGGCTGGCAACAGGAGCACATAGGTGATGTGGTACCTTCTACTGCCTTTTATCTAGAGTCACATGAGCCTGATGCTGAGAAAGATTGAAGGCAAGATGAGAAAAGGGTGGCAGAGGATGGGATAGTTAGAAAGCATCACTGACTCGATGAACATGAATCTGCACAAACTCCAGGAGATAGTGAAGGACAGGGAAGCCTGGAGTGCCCAGTCCATGGGGTTGCGAAGAGTCAAACACAACTCAGCAACTAGACAACAACACAATGCTATGCCTCCCATTACTGATGTCAGACTTGATTATTTGATTAAAACTGGTGACAAGTCTCTCCCAGCAAGGGCATTTCTTCTGTGGTTGCACATAACCTGGGGAGTGACACTTTGAGATCATGTGTGCCTCGTGTTCCCCAACAACTTCCCCCCAGTAGTTTTTGCAACCACTGATGATCTTTGCTTGAATCAATGATTATACTGGGGATTAAAAAATAATAATTTTATTTCACTCATTCCTTCTACATTTATTAGCTGGCATTCTAAAACAAAGAATTATTCCTTGTTTGCTCTCTTCTAAGCATTACTATGGACTCATGGGTTTTGTTGATATGTTATAATCCATTACTATCATTTTTCTTTGTGAAAATGGGCCCAAGTTTGAAAGGTGCTCCTTCAGACTACGTCCCGTGGCTGTCTGTGCAAACCCTGCTGTCCTCGTACACATCCTTCTCTGGTTTCTGGTACAACAATGCAGACTCCCCTTGAGCTTTCCCTGCCTCTGACCTGGAATTAGCCATTTCTCCAAGGAGTCCAGCTCCAGGTAAGCTCACAGTTTGGGGATATTTTTGCTCCCTTTCGCTGGGCAAAGCAAGGGAAAATCTCATTTTAAATTATGAGTTAATAATTTAACATTTCCAAATCCAATCTGCTTTCCATGCAGGAGACACAGGCAACCTGGGTTCAATCCCTAGGTCAGGAAGATCCCCTAGAGGAAGGAAATGGCAACCCATTCCAATATTCTTGCCTGGGAAATCTCATGGACAGTGATGCTGGAGAAGAATCTTCAAGTCCCCTTGAACTGCAAGGAGATCAAACCAGTCAATCCTAAAGGAAATCAACCCTGAATATTCACTGGAAAGACTGATGCTGAAGCTGAAACTCCAATACTCTGGCCACCTTATGTGAAGATTCGACTCACTGGAAAAGACCTTGATGCTGGGAAAGACTGAAGGCAAAAAGAGAAGGGGGCGACAGAGGGTGAGATGGTTGGATAGCATTACCAACTCAATGGACATGAATCTGAGCAAACTCTAGGAGATAGTGAAAGACAGGGAACCCTGGTGCACTGCAATCCATGAGGTCACAGAGTCAGACATGACTTAGCGACCTAACAACAACAAAATCCAATCTAATACCACAGTACTCTTCCTAATTTTTTCCATCCAATATTGGTATTTCCTTCTCCCACAGAGAAAACACTGGCTTCCAAGAATAGCAATTTATTTATTCATTTACTCTATCTTACAATACACGCAAAAGGACTTCAGGAGTATAATAATACAATTAGAAACAATAAACCTACTAAGTTCAAGATTTCGTTGTAGCTAATTTTGTCCTCAGTATATTCTACTAAGAATAAAGAGTCAAGAGAAAACTGAGTTCCAAGGTGTTTGAATTAATATTTTTCTGTGTGGTTATACTATCAATTTTATATATCATTAGCATCAATTCTTCCTGTTTGTATTCAATATTAGGGTTTGTGTTTTTCTATCCTTTTTGAATTAGTTTTTTTAATATATGAAAGGCAAACCATATAAAAATATACATTCAGAGTACATCTCATTCCCCATCTAAGCATCCTCTTCAGGTAAACATTTTTATTACTTTCTGTTTTTTCCTTCCTGTGGGTTGTTTTATATTTTCACAAAAAATAATACATATTTACATATTTATATGTAGACGTCCTTACTCCCCCTTCTTTCTTTTACAAATAGAGCATGTTATATACTCTCGCATTTTGCAGTTTTCACTTACTAATGTATCCTTAAAATTTCTCCATATCAAATCATAGTTTTTTTCTCATTTTCTACAGTTAAAAAACACTCTATTATGGTAGATGTGCCATAATTTATTCAACTAATGTTTCTAAAAACATGCAGTTAAGTTATGGTGCTACAGATAAGGTCACAATAAATAACACAATAAATAAATAAGGTCACAATAATGTATAAGTGTTTTGTCACTGTGGAGGTGTGTGTTCAGAGTAAATTTCCACAGTGGGATTGCTGGGTGAAAAAGTAAATACATATTTACTTGTTCACCACTGTATCTCCAGTATTGGTGGCAGGGCCCAGCAGACACTTGATAAACTTTTTTTGATTGAACTGAATCATGAATTCTTCTGAGAGCTTTAAAAACCGTTTGATAGTTTTACATCTCTCCTGCTTCTATTTCCTGAGAACAGAGACTCTCTCACCAAGTCTCACCCTCTTCACAGAGCATGCATGGGGCCAAGGGTTGAACTCTAAGCGTACAACCCGTAAAATGTGAAACACTGTCAATGTTTTTGTACTCCTGAGACACAGGAAACTTCTAGGCATCACATTCAATTTATGAAGGTGAAGAGATTGACTTCAGTACTATTTGTACCAAAACCTAAAACTGTGCTCATCCAGCAAATATTCATTATGCAGCACCTGTTACGATGCAAATGTTTATTCATGAAACAAAACAACAGTCTATTACACAACCAAGGAAAACACCAATCATGTATCTCATTATAAAAAGAGGATTTCTAAGCTATCAAAGAGCAGATGCATCCAGTAACACTGCTCTGCAGGCCCCTGGCAGCTGTGGATCACTGCCATCTACTGGAACACCTACTTCACACAGCCCACACAGTTTACAATGATTAATGTAGCATAAATGGAACATATAACCTCAAGAGCTCAAGTGTGTAGACAAATACTACAACCATCCTCTATATTCTAATATCAGTTATTTACCTAAAAATATTAGATAAAACATGAAAAATGGGGATTGGAAAATAATGAAAACCATATGCTGATCAATCTTAAAAGTTTAATATAGAAACTCTACACTGAATGGTTGGTCAGGTTTACCATTTTATTTACACATTCAAAATAATGCTTCAATTATACTAAGTTTTATACAATTGCATAGCCCCCTTGAATTGCATTTTTTCCTAAGAGATACTTTTATTTAGAATTACAATTGAAAGCTATGAAGGTATTAAGTATTTTGGTAAACAAAGAGGATTATAATTTTGTTTGTGAATTTGACAAGAAAGTGGTACTCTTAAAACCTGACACACTTGACACTACACTGAGCTTTGACTGTGTGTTTTCCCAGAAAAAACGTAATCAATTTCTTTATCAGAAGTAGATTTTAAAAGTACTTCAAATGACTATAAAAGAACAATAAATTTCTTTACTGTTTAGTGCAAAGTACGTTTACCATCCCGTATTCAGTTTCCCAGGTCCTCCAGATACAAAGCTATGAAAACACCTGCACTAATGATTTGGAAAATGTGACCTCCTCAATATGCTATCAAGACACTTGGAATAAAAAATAAAATGGACATTAAACAATGTTTTAAGGTTTGCCTTTTGTATATTTAAATACACAAATTTAATAGGACTATTAATTAAACATCTTTTATCATTAGGTTATACTGAGAAAGAAAGAATCTATCCAAATAAAGCTGTAAATTTAACACGATGGGATATACACTTGTGCTAATACAACTCTGAAATTATAATGGAAGAATTACTAATGAGAATGATTAAACTCAGAACTCTACATTTTATACATATTATTTTGCATTCATTTTGCTTTGTATGCATTTTTTCTTAAGAGTCAACTCAATTTAAAACAAATTTAAATATAAAAAGGTCAGATAAAGTACCTTTCATAGATGGTTTTTAATGTCATTTGATCTGGGATACCCTCAGTCTCTTCCAAATACAATATGAGCCATGAAGTTCTGTACGGCCACTGCTCAGTTAGGTTGATCCAGCTAGCAAGCCTATCCCAGTTGAAACTTATCTGATTGGCTCTCAGTAATCGTCCTTTAAAGAATACAAAAACATTTTAGAATTAATAGGTATGTAACGTTATGTTAAGCCAACCATTCTGTATATTCACAAATAACCAACTTCTACTATTTTTTAATTTGCCACTTAACTTACACTACAAATTCACACCTAATATTTATATGGCTGCTGGGAGAGGACCAGGGGGATGAGTATAGAGTTTCAGTTTAATGCGGTGAAATGCATTATGGAGATGGATGGTGGTGAAGGTTACACAAATAGTGAAAGTATTTAATACCACCCAAACGGACCCTGGTTAAGATGGTAAATTTTATGTGTATATCATTTAACACATTAAAAAAAAGAAAAAAAATGTAATTTGAAAATTAAAGCAGAACAGCAGCATGTAAAAATCTGATCTTCAACATTTTCAATTATAAATTAATTATAGTTATACAAATTAGCATAAAATTATTTTTATACAAAGAGAAAAATTAAACCTGAGGTGAAATTTTTAAACCAAATAAATAACAGTACACAACTGACAGTCGATTTTCACTATTGAAACCAATACTGGTTTTATTAGACACACAGTGCAAAATAAAACTGGTGTTCGGTGGTGTAAACCTATAAACACAGTCCATCCTTTTGTTTCTGGAAGGGAATTGCTCTGTTGATGTTGCACCTTACTGTCTACCACACAACAGGGAAACCCACCTGTCACAGAAACAATGTTGAGCAGTCTCCTCATGGTCTGCGGGCTTATGTCACTGAACCAGTCCTCCGTAACCAGCAGTTTTGTGAGGTCGAAGGACATCTGCCGGGTTATCGTGCGCTGCATCTGCCTTCTTCGGTAAGTGTCCTGAAACGGGGTACCGTCAGTGAGCGTGAACCCTCACTTCAACCCTGAGAGCTTGAGGCTCTTTTGAGAAGTTAATACATGTCTATGTCAATAACAAAAACAATCCAAAATTTCAGTCAAAGAGGAAGATGAAATAGTAACAGAAAGTATTATTATTACTCCCTGAAGTAGCATATGTACCGAACTCTAAAGTATTTCCAGCAAATGCATCAGAGACTATGGTTTAGCTTTGGGTGTACCTGATTTATAGTCGTACAATCAGAGAAAGCCCAATGCCTTGAAAATTATATATAAGCTGAACTGTATAAAGAAAATTCAATTCAAACTCTTATGGGAGCTCAGTATCTATAGGAACTCATAACAAAGCAAATAACCCCTTGCCCAGATTTAAGGATTCAGCATTTTGATTTTTAGGTTATTTTCAAATGTGACAGTTAACGAAAGGGCACAGCTGCTGTATCCTCACGTCTAGTAAGAATGAAAGGCTCTCTACTGGGCAGGGTGGGTGGGGGTTCCATCCAATCAGGAGAAGCAGGCACAATGAGGGTGGTTCTCATCTAAGGTCATGAGATAGGGGAACCCAAGGGTCCAGGCTCCCAGGACAGAAATTCTAAATGGCAACTCATAACCCACTCTTCATTTAGAGCTGTCAATTATCCTTGATACATTATTTCTGCAGCCATACTTGTACATGGTAAAGGCATAAAATCAAAATACCTGAAGACAGTTTTTAAAATGTAAAATGTCCCAATTAAAGATTTGCAAACTGGGGGGGCAGGCGGGGGGAGCGGGGTGGGTAGTGAAAAACATCACCAATGCTGGCCCAAGCTCGCCATCCATAAGCAGCATTGTTACCATCACTTACCTGCAAAGGTATATCTCCTTTCTTACAATAGTCCCAGTTCTTTACAAAAGGCTCCTAGGATAGGGCAGGGCAGGGAAACTACAGTGTCTCCCAGGAGACAACCAACAGACTGGGAAAGGCACACAAGGTCACTACGTGGGGCTAGAAAAAAAGAGCGCACACCTCACTAACATTAGGGCAGGAGGCCAGCCAACAGGACAACACAGCAAAGACTGGTTCTCACACCACAAGCCTCTCCCCCTTACAGCTGTGCTGACAGTGGCCCCCGGGACAATCACAACCTGACCTGGGATGAACCCAATGGTTCTCTGTCCCCAGTGACATCATCTAGGCAGCTTTCAAATCTCACTCTCAGAGGTTCTGATTCAACTGGTCTGGAGTGGGACCTGGGCTGAGAGCAGGCTGGGAGAGACCGGGCACTCCTATATAATTTACAGTTATTATGGCTCTAGGTTCAGACATTCCCTGAAAAACCACCAATGATAAAATATACTTTATGAGCTCAATGCAGTATTTATAAAATAAGTAAGCGGCCTTACCTTGGTTTTACTTAAACAGCAGCAATACAAACAAATGGCTCAAAACATACACTATCTTACCCGTCTATTGAGGGCCGTCTTGCTACCAAGTTTTGTCATCTCTCCAAGGCTGTTTTGTGAAACTCTTCTGTCAGTATCTTCCTGCATCCCTAAAAGTTTATCAAGAAAGCACCATTTGTCCTGAAACTCTGCTGTAAATGATAGTTGTGAAATTCGAACAACACTTTTCAAGGTAAGAGGAGATGTAAAATGAAAAACTGTGGAACCACTTCAAACCCAAAGTACCCGAGGAACTTGATCTTTACCTGCATTATCTGAGCATGGAACATCCCCATTAGTTGTTGAGGTCACAAGAAATTTTCTTGCACTGCTTAGTCCCCGACTGTTAAGGAAAACGGGCAGATGAACTATATTGCGCATATAGTCATGTCCATTGATGTTTGAGTCACGAAGCACACTATTGAGGTTCTGATTAATTGCCTTTATGATAATATGTGGATCACTTGCAAAAATGGCAATGAATGGGCCTTTTGAAAACAAAACTCGGACCTGTGGTAGAAAAAATGTATAATCACAATAAAAAACTTAAAATTATCCAAAGTAATAAAACCTCTCTTCAAAATCCGCGTTAGCCTTTGTGACTACATTTTTAAAACAGCATTTCCTTTTCATTCAAATGTTATTCTATGTGAAAACAAATTTTATTGAAGTTTCAATCTGGTTTTTCACCACCTGACAATTTTTCAACATTTGACAGTAATAGAATCTCCGAAGGAAACAACTGGTCCTGTCCTACTTTGAGACACTCAATCTACATAAGAAGTAAGATCCACAAACATGGGAAATACTCATGAAATACTCATGAGCAGACACAATGCACTGTACACGCTGGTCTAGTAAGAGCAATACACATGAGAAACACTCATGAAGTCCTCATGAGCAGACACGGTGAACTGCACACACTGGTCTCTGACCACAGGCACACACCGCTGCTTATACCAGACCTTACAGAAAGCCATGAACCTTTTTTACTTTTTAACAAAAACTCCACAAATTCTGTGGCTTCCCCATCCCTATCTATATTCTAACCATACCATCTGTACAGAAATTCTAGAGTCACACCCTGGACTTTAGAGACCCCCCTACTCACATTTCCCCTCACACTGCCATTAACCTAAAATTGGTTAAATCTGCTTGGGATGAAACTTCTGCTGTTTCTGCATAAAACACACAGTTGTTTTTATAAAGAAAAGATAGTATTCAAATTCCACTTGAGATATTCATGAAGCTGTTCCTCTCAGCTGCCACATATGCGACAGTTACAAGTTTCAAGATGGTTAAGACGTACAGTGTCCAGCATCTGGAGTACTTTGTCCTGCTCACAGGCATCTAGCCCATCGATGATAACCACCAGCCTTGTCTGATTCTGAGTGAAGCTGTCAATGGTTTTTGCCATCCTGGCCATCAATTCCACTTCACACTTAAGAACCTGTGCAAAAGAAAGGATACACTGCGCTGAAGATACGAGAAACTTAAGTACCTCTCTTAAAGAGCCTGAAAGTCGCCTACTGGGACAAAAGAAGCCCAAAGTGCTTGCTGCCAGCTGTGGTTCCACTTAGTAGAACTGTACTGAATGCATCACCATTTACAAAGTGCCTTCATCTAAATTAAAGCATTTCTTACAAAGAGGTAGACAATGTCATATCCATTTTAAAAGAACAAACTTGGCTGAAGTGACTTACATGCCAAGATCACATGCTCTGAAGGTCAGCAGACAAATTAGAATGCAAATCCAAATGGTCTACATGCCACACCACAACTGGCTTCCTGATGGCATGGGACCTTGATCAAAGGAAGGGGCTGCGGATAATTGTATAAAGTCCTTTTTACTCTGAAAAGTACATTCCTATCTTCTATGTTTTGGTGGTTCAATTTGTCTACTCTATCAGGCTGCAGAGCAACCTAAACTATTAGGTAATAACTACCACCTGAAGGATAATCTGCTAACTCTTTGCTGTTGCTGTTTAGCTGCTAAGTTGTGTCTGTGTGACCCCACAGACTGCAGCACACCAGGCTCCTCTGTCTTCCACTATCTCAAGTTTGCTCAAATTCATATCCATTGAGTCGGTGATACTATCTAACCATCTCATCCCCTGCCGCCTCCTTCTCCTTTGCCTTCAATCCTTCCCAGCACCAGGCTGTTTTCCAATGAATTGGCCCTTTGCATCTGGGGGCCAAAGTACTGAAGCTATAGTTAACTCTATGAGGATCTTTTTCCCCACACTACACATGCATTTTTCATAGGAAAAATCTGGATTAAAATGAAAAACAAGTGCAATTCTCTAACAGAAAATAGACTCCCTAAAGCCCCAGTGATGATGATCATGGGAGCATATTCACATTAGGACTATTTTCTTTTTTTTATTATTTTGGCTGCACCACACAGCTTGCGGGATCTTAGTTCCCTGACCAGGGTTCAAACCTGGGCCCTTGGCAGTGAAAGCAGAGTCCTAACCACTGGACCGCCAGAGAATTCCCAGAATTATTTTCTAACAAGCAAAGTGTGCTTACTTTCATGAATCCTTCACTTTTCAGTTTGTGCAGTTTGGAGGCAGCATTATGGAGGCGTTTCCTTTGAGAATTCAGAAGTGAGTCCAGCACCTGCCACCATGTTCGACAGTTCAGCACAAACGCCAACCCCACTATGGACGCAATTGATATGAGGACAGCATTCACTGTCATATGCTTCGGGTCAACTCTGAATATAGCCAGAAGAGTAATTGCAGCAATAATGCAGCCAAAGATGAAAAGGAAGATGACAAAAGATGGGAGACAACATGTTTTTTTCCATTTCTTTTTACCTGTAAAATACGACAAATGGTTTTAACATCTCAAACATCCAGAAAACCCCACTCATCACAGTGACAGCATATGACAAACCTGATGTTCATGTTTCCATGCATTTTGTCCATCCCATCCTCAACCTCTCCATATACAGAAAGAAGAGAAGACGGTCCTACCCTGTGTATCTTCAGTCTTGAACACTCGGAAAAGCCTAGTTGCCAAAAAGCCAAACTCTCTTTCACAAGCATCTGAGAGGGTGGCGATCATTTCAGCCATTGAAGTTTCCCCGCCTACGCTGGACAGTCTATTATAATCTGTAAACAAAAACCTTGGGAAAAGGGGAAAGAAAATGTTATGCTGCTACCTAAAGAAACAGTTTCAACATACATCATGTCTGTCATGTAGCTGTGTTTCCTTCATGTCTCTGTCAAAACATTGTTTTTAAAATTCTATTTGTAATTAGGTATCTTCCATTTCTAACAGCTTATATTCTTTTCTTAGGAAAAGACAGTAACAAAAGTTAAATTAGTAGAGTTATACGAAGCAATTCTGACTAAAAGCAGAAAAGGGAAAAGGTTATGACAGAACTTAGACAAAGGAGCCAGACATCTCCCCAGATCTCATGACACAACAATTCAACAGTGGCGCCCCACATCAGTCAGAAAGAGCCGCACAAAGAACATTTTGTAAACACCAACTGAAGAGATTAGAACCTTGAGAAAATAGTATAGTAATTAAGAACTTGATGCCATTTAAAAACTCAAGCTTCAGAATGTCCTATTTATAGCTTACTCATCTACCAGGGGTTGAGAAAGAAGTTATATTCTTTTCCTAGTTGTTCTGTGAAATAACTGAATTATTTGCATTTTGAGCCTCTGAATGGGTATTACTTCTGCATTAGTTCCTTTATTCCTTTCTACTGCTAAACTCCCATCTTAATCTTACAGACAAGCACTGCCTTCAAAATACAATCCAGGATCACAGTGTACTCTATGTATGCCTGGTCTTAATTAAATTAATGCTATTTTAGTTGTTCTAACTTTTTATAAGATAATGATCTCATTAATTTTAAATGCTTTTAATTTATGTAAAAATATCTTCCCCAACTCTTTTTATTCTATTCTGTGTTTTCTGTTTTTCATTTTAAATCATTTTCTTAACACTTAATCCTATATACCATTTATTTACCTGTAAGGTTTTATTTTTATCTTCCTCTCATAGTTCTGCTGTCTTACCAGGTTTGGTCCATTCACTTTCAGCTTAACTTACACATATTTTATCTTACAATAATTTCTAAATTCTTAATCTTTGCATATTTAATTATTTTACTAATTTCTGTTGAATTCTTTCTACTTTCAGTTCTTTAACCTTTTTTTTCCATTTTACTTTCCTCTGGGGCCCTTCAGATTGCCTTTACTCTTTGACTTACAAGTTTCTCATCTTTTCTGAACTGTTTGCTCATACCGTCCCATTATTATCAGGTATTATCATACCTAATAATGATATCATTATTATTTGATATGCTGATAACTTTAAAGGAGTGGGTAAATACATATCCACAGGTGAGGAAAGAACAGCTTGGAGCACATGCTGAGTTGCCAAGGCCACACCCTGATGTCAAAAGGTTCCAGGACTCCATCTTAGACCCAGTACTCTTTACTGATTTGTCCAAAGGATGGTAACAAGTATTGTAAGGGGGCAATGCGGGGCTTCACTCAAATAAAATTTGGCAAACCAAAGTTAAATATAATTTTTTATGAAAAGGTGTCTCTGATCCTGTAATGTACATGAGGGAGATGTAATATGAAGAGTTTTCCAAGTGTATTTGACCAGGGCACGTTTATTTCTCACATTAAAAAAGTTTAAGGGATCAATGTGTTTTTTTGGTCTCTTAAAAAAAACATGAGAAAAGATGCATTATCAACTTTCATTTGCTTCATTTTATTAAAAGTTACTTCTGTCAAAGGGACCAACTCACCTCACAGGTAGAGCTTTAGTGGTTTGCTCTGGCAGCTCAGGTGGGTTCACAAACATCAATTTGAGGAGGAGCTCCAAATAGCCAATATGTCTTGCCAATCTAGTACTGAGGACCCAGGCCCAATTCCAACTCTCTCCTTCCCTCCGTCCACCAAAGTAAATGACAACTAAAAGTCAAAGTTTTTAAAAAAATTATCCAGAACAATCATTAGTCAAGCAGCCTCTTTTCTGCAAACAGCCAAGTATCAAGTAGTGACAGGTAAGCTTACATACTTTTCATGGTCCCTTGTTATTTCCTAACTAGTCCTCAAAGAATTCCTCAACTAATTAACCTCCCCCAACATACATCTGGAGCTTCCCAGAATCCATCTGCCAATGCAGGAGACGTAAGAGATCTGGGTTTAATCCCTGGGTCAGGAAGATCCCCTGGAGTAGGAAATGGCCACCCACTCCCGTATTCTTGCTGGGAGAATCCCATGGACGAAGGAGCCTGGTGGGCTAGACTATGGGGTCACAAAGAACTAGACACAACTGGGCGGGCATCTGACCAACAGCAGTAGCAAAAACTTATCATCAGGTATGTGAAAAAGAGAAAGTAAGCTGACTAAAATGTGACATAATAAACACAATCAGAAGGATAATGCCTTAAACCAAAGCATATCCTTTAGTTCAGATTCAAATGTCAGAATGACTGGTTTTATCTCTATTTGTGACTGCTATGAAGTTACCAACAGTAAACCTATTTCCTTTCTTGCAACTGAAGACACTCCTAAAAACAGGGATTATATATATTTATCACTTTGCTTTTAGATAAATAAAAATTACAGTCATGATCAAGAGCATGCCATGATGTCTATGAAGACTTATTTTCAAAACAGATTCAAATATAAATCATTAACATAAAAAAGGGAAGTAATTTAAAGTTCTGCTTCAATATTAACAAGCAGTGCACTAGCTTTTGAAGTTTTGCCAGGCAGGCTGGGGACAATGCTCCTGTAAGCCAACTTACAAAATAGCAAAAAATCAATATTTTCACCTAAATAGGAAAACCACTTAGAGACTTTAGAAAACAGACACAGATACAGTTTTAAATAAAATAATGAGTTTTTACATTCTCTACATTTTTGGAAAAGATAAAAGGCAAAGACTTACTAAAAAATATATACAAGACAGCCAAGAAGCTCAATGACACTGCAATTCCAAGATTTGGGTCTACTGTAAAAGCAAACAATAAACCAAGCCCTCCACAAAGGAGCAGGGTCAGAAACACCACAAGCCATGAAAACTGAAACAGAGGTTCAATCTGTTGTCCTGCAAAAGTTTTCATTTCATCTGAAAGAGAAATTAATAAGAAAACATTATTTAAGAAATAAAACATTTTGAAAATTTCACATTTTCACTATAAACATTTATTTACCTACTAGAATGTTGCTACTTAACCATGCTAACCAATGTTCGCTTTTGCTAAGAATCTCATTCCTTAGAGGCACATTTACCCTTGACCCTTGCCCTACCCACTCTCTTGCGTCCTACTGAAAATATACAAAATCCTCTCTCATATATTCCCATCTGTCAAGGTTTTGTTGATATTTTAAGATTTGTATTATGCAACCAACAAAGTATTATTTCCATATATAAAACTAAAAATTATTACTTTGCTATGTGTCTTCAGAAAACATAGCATCACCATTCCACTGCACCTCCTCACCACTTCTCCCTCCAGTTACATTTGAGGATCACTGCTCTTAAAGGTGAGCCCAAATGAGCCTGGAACAAGTCATTCATTCCTACTACAAAACTTAGAGGGGAAAAAAAAAAAAAGTTTACAGGCAATATTGAAACCTGTCCTTGAAGAAACAAGTAAGATATTGCCAAGCAAAAGGAGTGGGGTCTCAGGTCAGAGGTCGGGGGAGATGTCTAGGAAGCTCCTACAGAGGAGCCACTCCATAAGTGTCTGGTCTGCACCTAGCAGAGCAAACAGCCATCTGTAACTACAGCACTGAGCATGCACAAGAGGTAGTGCTGGCAGGTGGAAGCACACAAGCTGACATGTCTGCGAAGGGCCCTGGTTTAAGATACCTACAGGTTTAAGATATCTATAAACAGTGCAGGCAGGAAATCTGCTACAGAGGGGTTCTAATGCAGTGGGATGTTTGTTTTAGAAAGAGAACTCAAATGATTGGGTTGAGGATCAATCACACACCCATACATAAAACTTTATTTTTACTTAAAAAACACACAAGCGAAAACCTTGTTATATGCACAGACACTTTATAAACAAGCCCTTTACCTTCTAGTTTCTTGAGTAAGAAGGATTTACCACTTCCCCACTGTGCATACAGGCCCACACAAATGGGCGGCTGCATGGTAGGCTCACTGAGAATATCTGCCAGGGCACTGCTATACAGATCATAACCAAGCATGTCACCATCTGTCTCGGTAGGAGACAAGTGTCCTGTAATTATAAACACATGATACCCTAACATTAAAAAGAGACATTATTATTATAAAGGAGCATCAATTCTCAAGGATTAATTGTTAACTCAATTAAAGGAAAAAAAAGGTTGAAAGTGTTAGTTGCTCAGTCATGTCTGATTCTCTTGTGACACTATGGACTGTAGCCCATCAGGCTCCTCTGTCCATGGGATTCTCCAGGCAAGAATTTGGAGTGGGTTGCCATTCCCTTCTCCAGGGGATCTTCCTGATCCAGGGAATGAACCCCAGTCTGCTGCATTGCAGGCAGATTCTTTAACATCTAAGCCACCAAGGTTAGACCTGTGTAAAAATAGGTTCAAAGGTTAATAAGTTAATACCATATTTCACAGAACTTAAGATACCTACTAATTACAAGAGGCACCATTATTATGTTCAACTGAGAGAAGAAGAAATGTTGCCAAATTATGACACAATGCTTTCTCACCCATCAATTATAAGACAAAGTCCAACTTCAAGGATACTAAAATGTGGAGTAAAGTGTAGTATAAAATCAATAAAAAGATTAAAACAGAAACTAGTCCATAGGAATCAATTTAATATGTACAGTACGAATAAAAATAAAGCTATAAAATGTTAGTTAAAAACACAAGAGATAAGCAGAGAAAAAAATATTCTATGGTTCCAAGCAGAAAGGGTCAATGACTAAAAAATAGCAATTCTCCCCAAATTAATCTATCACTTTAAGGCAATCTCAATAAAAATCGATGAGAATATTCTAAAAAATTAAAAAACAAGAATAGCTATGAAAAAAATTTAAAGACTATGAACAATTAGCTCTCTTTGGAGAAGAATCAAAATACATTCTAAAAGTACAATAATTATAATACCATAGAACTCACACAGGATATTAATGTAAGTGGCATGTCTAATCAGTGGGGAAAGGATGAATTAGTAGGTGGTGTTGGGAGAAGTAAGCCATTCTTTTTTTTTTTTTCCTTCTTTTTAATGAAATTAAAACTCTACATCTCATACTTCAACAAAAATAAGTTTCTGAAACAAAAAACTAAACGTAAAGAGTAAAACTATAAAAGTACAAGAAAATATAAGAGAAAAACCTTTAAAAATCTTTGTGTGGAAAAGAGCTTCCCTTCTCAATATAATATTAAAGCCAGAGCTGTAAGAAAAGGTCAACAAACTACAGATTTATATAACTTTCGAATGGGGAATAAAAAAACTCCCATCACCATAAACAAAGAATAATCTGGGGAGAGAGATACAATATTTAGCTGGATTCAGGATCAATATCCTTAAAAACACAAAAAGTCAATTTTATTAAATACTTTAAAAGAAAAAGAGGACAAAGGATACAAAGAGGAAAATAGTAAAAATGCAAATAGGCTATAAATGTTATTAAAAGATCTCAATCTCACTAATAATTTTACAATGGAAATTTATATCAAATTTTTTAATTATCAACCTGATTAGCAAAGGTCAATAAGAAGCTGGAAATATCCAGTGTTAGCAAGGTTGTAGGGAACTGCACAAACATGGCCTAAGGAAGAAGAGATTGTTACAACCATTTTGGAAAGTCTATCAAAACTGAATACCCAGTGACTTGCCAGTTCTACTTCTAGAAGTTTATTCCAAGAAAATAATCCTAAAAATAAAGAGTTTATGGATATTTGTACAAGTATGTTCACTGACGCACTAGCTTTTAATTGTAAAACAAACAAAATATTTATCAATAAAGAACTGAACATACTATTAAAACTTTGAAACATTATGCATCATTAAAACTTTTATAATATGGTATCTCAAGTTTTTTTTAAGGCTATATACATAGCATAGAAATGTAAAGAATTTACAATTTGTCCAAACAATGACAAATTAGGAGATAAGGGACAATGGGAAGATTGCACTTTTTTCTACTATATTTATGTTTTCATCCTTAAAATTTAATGCATGTATTATCATCAGAAAAAATATTTTAAAATGCAAAACTCAATACAATAGAATCATACTTAAAAACAAGATGTAAGTAAACAGCAAAACTGGAAGGTGGCAGGATTCTACTCTCTCCTGTTGGTTTCTAGGACTAACATGTCTCTTTTTAATTTGAGTAGAAAATTGCTCCATATTTCAAAAGACCACATGCGAATGATTAGAGTCTCATGTGCATCCTCTACAAGCAAAAACTACTTTAGTACAATATTCAAGGCATTATGCTGGGTGTTACGGAGGATACAAGATAAGAAGAAAGAAAACCTGCCCTGAATAATTTGGAATCTGGGAGAAAATTCTAAAAGAAATAAAATAAAAGGCCATATGTAATAGGTATTTAAAAAGGATTAACACAGTGCTTAAGTATTCAAATGAGGCAAAAATTTTATCTGGTTAGGCAGATCAGTCAAAATGTCACTGAGAAAGAGACGGTTGACCCCAGCCTTGGAGAAAGAGGATTTTAACAAGAACATTCATGGGAATGGAGTGGGCACAACACAAGCAGAGGCAGAGAGCCACTCACTGAAAACAGAGCATGTTGATAAAAGAACAAAGTTTACCTGAGAGAATAACAGGGGGAAGAGATTTTTAGAAAAGTAGGCTAGATTTTTGAAGGTTTTAAAAGCTACTGTTGACTCTGAATGTACTTAATTTAGAATGCTCCAATATAATGCAAACGAACTCTAGACAGGAAGAAGTTACTTTTCTACAGCAAAGTAATAACATTTTCACCTTTTATAATCTCTGGTTAAGTGACAAACACAAAACTGCTATCATTCTCTTAATTTTTTCATAGACGTTCATTTCTTAAAACCTCAGGCAGATACAAAACCCAATACTTACTGGCTCCAAATATTTGAGTTAAAATACTTTTTTGATGGCTACAGTCAATATTGTAGGGAGTCTCGCCTGCTTTGTTGGGTCTATACAGTAACCGTCCATCTTTGGGGTTTCTTAAAAGGAGTTCTGCCAGTTTCCGACTCCTCCCACGAATAGCAATGTGCAGAGGGGTGTCTCCTTTCTGTAAACAGTGAAGGGACACTTGAACTTCCCCATTTCTCATGGACGTATATACAGAATAACATTTTTCATATTTCTACAAAATAACAGAATACCCAAACTCTCCATATTTTTCATATGAGTTTTTATTTCTATCTTCCTTGCAATTTTCTTTCTCTAGTTCCTTCCCTAGCTTTTCTTGGGTAGGTATTCTTTCTCCCAGAGCCTCCAGAATGAAAGAGCACAAGGAACAGGTTTCCCCTGAGGCTTCTCACAGGCCCTGGATCCATTTCCATCATAGGTTAATGGTACTTCCATCTACCATTCAGATACTAACTGTCCACCGATGTCAACCGTCTTCCTCAACTAATTTATATTCTATTTCACAATGCTCTCGTCATCGGTCTACACAGCATCTCAGTCCATATCGGTATTTCACTACCACGAGTGAACCTGTCTTTCCCCATGCCCTTGGTCACCATCATCATCTTTCTCTACACTTTCTCCCTCGGAGTCCTCTCTGTTGTATCCACGTTCTCCGCCTACTTACCACCTCTTCATTCCCTCAGCTTTCACCTCTCTCAAACATCAACCTGCCTTCTTCCCTTATTAGTATCTCTATCACTTTACTCTTCATATCCAGCACTAATGAAAACTATCATGTAAAAAAGAAATTAAGTCTGCAAAGACTAAACTTATTCTCCACCTTTTACTTTACAAACATCTCTTAAAGACAATGGCCCAAAACCTAACAAATGAAATTCTCAGTTCCCGCCCACTCTGGTCGCTCCAGAACGTTAAATGGAAATGAATGTGCCACGTTCTTCCTGTGGCTTATCTTGATTCTTTCCTCTTGTTTCTCTGCAACAAGATCCACCCTGATGACATCATCCTTGCATGGTGCTCAATGCAGCTCAGCTCCCCGTAACTGATCTGAACCACAGAGGGAACACAGGAAGGAACTTCTTAAACTGAGCCTGCCCACTCCTCAGCACCTCTCAGAACAGCCAAGATCTCACAGCATTCAAATCCCAAACAGATATCCCCAGTCAGTAATCTCTCCTTCCACAAAATAACATGAGACTCCCCTAAGTCCACCAGGTATACAGGTTGGTCTTACCAACTGCCCTATGCTCTCTGCACAAACGTTTTATTACTACCTTATCGACAGCAGACACTTTGGCTCCTTTATCCAGCAGCAGCTCTACCACTTCTATGTTTCTCATCTTGGTAGCCTTTATAAGGGGTGTTTCGCCATCCTGTGGGTACAGATAAAAAGGTTTGCCAGATTAATACCTTTAGTCTTTAAAGTCACATAAACACACGTCAAGAAGTCAAATATTTGCCCAGTCTATATTGAAAATGTTCTCAAGAAAACACAGTTGCAAAAACTAACAAGAAAGTGCTTTTCCTTCCATAACCAACTACTTGTATCAAAATACTTGTATGTCACTCAGCCAAGCAAGAGATTTACCCACTACTTGCTTATTAAAGAATGACCTAATTGCTTTCAAAACCAAATTAAGAGAAAGAAGAGACCATAGTTCAGCACTGAATTAGGAAGAAGCAAAATGTGTCAGAAGCCACATGTGGTCAGAGCAGCTGACACACAGTTCCAAAAGAAAAAGGATTCCAAGGAGCCTGCAAACCAGAAGGTATCCCAGGGCACTGCAGTCACTATCACTGGTTCAGATAACACTGCTCCAAATCTCTGGTAGATGAAACAGGGCTGTATTATGGGTGCTTCCATAAGTTTGCTTTATTCAGGAAGAACTCCTGCCATTTCATTTCAGAATTTCAAATATAATTTCCTCAAGAACAACTACTACACAGAAGGCCAAATATAATCACTGAGGTCTTACACAGTTTTATACTTTTCACATGGAGTAAAACAGACTAAAGTGGTTGGTTTGAGGAACCAATAACCACACAAACTGATCTTTTAAAAAGAAACATGTTCGGCATTCCAAACAACAGGAGCATAAAATAATTCTGGGGAAATGATCTGGCCACAGTTTATGAACAGCTGATACTGTACTTTCTGAAAGTATCTAATTAAAATAACAAATTACACAGTGTATTCTGCTGTGAATACACAACTCCTAAAAGGATATAAAGCTATTCCTCAACTTAATACAGAACACTACCGGTAAAATCCCTGTCATTCTAATATCAAACAGTTGTAAAAACTGAAGGAAAAAAAAAAGCACTACTAACATTCAGCATTAGGTATTGCTAAAAGGATAGAAATGTCGTTTATACCTTCGTGCATATTTCAGTGTCAGGATTGCACTGTAAGATGTCTCTCACCATTGTTGCATTTCCTTTCTCAACAGCCCAATACAAAGCAGTTTTATTGTCCTGTATTAATTTTAAAAATCAACAATCACTTCATATAAGACAGAATATTAAAAATTCATCAGTATTAACATTTCTGTCAGAAAGCATTAATATATTTTACCAAGAAGCAGCATGATAGAAAATAATATTAATCCTTCTTGTACCTTGCATTTACTTGTGGGAAATTCTTTACAAAAGAAGTCTAGAAAAACTTAACACTTCTTGATTAGGAAGCAACAACCCCACACAGCTGATAGGGTCAACTATGCTTCTGGAATGCAATTAGGTTTCAGGACCCCACACTGTGTTGGAGGTCTTCAGGACTTGAGCTGTGTCCTTTGAGAAGTCATGTAAATATTCTGACCTTGGCTTGTGGCTTTTCATCTGCCCAATCTTTTCAAAAGATAATGCATGAAAATGTACTACACAAACAAAGCTGAATTGTTTCTGTCATTCTCAGCTTTCTTAATCTCCACCCATATCCATAAACTGATTTTCATCAGATCCTTTAAAATCCTATCTAGTTCAAACACCAAAAATAGATTCAAATGGATTTTGAAAGCAGAGCTAAAGAAGAAAAACAAAAACTGATTAAAATATTGGAAAACAGAATTGACAGACACAAAGGAGTTAGATAAAAGTCAAAATAGGTGATCAAGGCACCTACTTTTAGTGAAAATATGGTTTTTTCCTCAATGAATGACTTTCAGCCACTATCCACTGTTTGCTTCACCAACATTTTCTCAACACAGTTCCCTTCTCAAAACTGCACGCTAGCTTCTGAACCTTCTGAGTTTGACACTCTAACCTCTCTGGTCCTACATCCCTTTGTACTTTACTATCTCCCATCCCACCCTCCTTAACAACCTGATTTATTCATTAGCTAAGGACTACAGTCTTTCACTTTCCCACTTTCCTGAACTTTCTCATCCCATTATTCTACTATCCTTGCCTGAATTACTCAGCCTTTCTTCATCCAAACTCGACCAATTTTTCAAACTAGCAAATTCTACCTTCCCTCAAAAGTTCTCCTTAACGCCCTCTTTCACCACCTCAAGACTCTTACGTTTGAATCTTCACTAGGAAATCAACCATACACTATCTGATATCAAAAGTGGCATCACTTTTTATGTTTAGATAAAAACGTAAGTTTAAGTATAAACTAAATGAACTAAAACCTTCCGAACTAAAATACATGTTTCTTACAGGCAAGAGGTCCGTGTTAAAAGACTCTCACGGCATTTGGCGTAATGTTTATTAGTTTGATTCAAAAATGGATTTGTATACAAGGAAAAAACTGAGCAGAAATACTGAGCAGAAATACAGACTGTCCAACAGCAAAATGGGTTGTAAAGTACAGATTTTTCTTTTTTAATCTAAAGCTTTTGACATACTGAATAAATTTACAACTTTAGGAGTGCTTTTACCTAAAATGAATAACCTTTATAGCTCTGTGAGCTGTGACTGCCTTAAACAAAGTCCACAGGCACTACCAAGTGGTCCTGAGAAAGGCAAGCAAGCGGGGGAAAGGAGATGAAAGACTAAAAAAAAAAAACAAAACAGGAATAGAATAATACACGGATGAAGAAGACAAACAGAGGGAGAACACTAAAGAAAACAAGTCACACACACTCAAAGTGCTGCCATTTCTCAGTATTATAAACTATTAATTTCAGGATTGAATATATTTAGTCATTAATAAGGGAGGTGTACTTGAAAAACATGAACTTATTTATGGTTCATTTCTATCTAACTTGACATTAATACAGAAATTTCAAAATAATGGCAGTGAAACTTAATTATACAGGCATCCATTAAATATATTAGTGTTTATAAGTTTAACTTCATATGAAAACTCAAAGAATGACATTATGATCAACCAACATATATGACCAATTAGTCACAGATAACAGTCTGTAATCACACACACCTGTCCTCTAATGTCAATATCAGCATATTTTTGTAGAAGTGCTCGAACAATTTCCACATGACCACCTCTGACAGCACCAATTAATACAGTATCTCCACTCTAAAAAGACAAAAAAAAAGACAGCCAGAGATAATTGATGAGGAAAACAAAAAATACTGTTTTGAAGTTAAGATTAATCATATATTAATACAATAAATTTTTTTGGAAATGTCTTGGGAAAAAAGTATCTCAGATACTTTCCATAAACAACAAAGTTTTAGGTAACTAGTATTAATACCTGATATTAATAGCCTGTAGAATAAGGGACAGAAAACTATACATCAAAATGAGGACATTTATATCTGAAATTCCAGGACAAAAGTTTAGAAAGGTAAGTCACTCAGAACAACAAGCCATTCTATTTTGAAGGCACCCTCTCATTACAAATGTAAATTAAATAAAATGACGCCATGACTGTCAATGAACCAGATGAACCTTTGCAAATTACATAACACAAACCCCTTGGGATCATGCTATCTGACAAAAGCCACTGACTCTAAAGGGAGCTGCAAAGCTAGAGCCATCTGCGGGTTTATAACAACGTTTAATTAAGGGAGAAGGTTGGTTCCCAGAACAGAATCTATATTCTACTTGGCAGTACAGGCCAAGAATGCCCAGGACTGACTCATTCCTCAATACAAGGTTTAGATGAAGTTCATTACCTCATTAAGGACAGCTCTGCCCTAAAATTATATTCACCAAGCAATAATCATTATTAATTATATCTTTCCCTACTTCAAATACTGTAAATGGCCTTTTTTTTTAACTGCTAAATTACAAATCAGTTATACGGGTTTGAGTTGGATCATTCCATGAGCTATGGCTCATCTCAATCCTAAGCGGGCCCCAGTGGGCTGCAATTCAAGATGCAGGCCATTGAGAACTGAGCCACGATGTAATATCTTAACTACTACATTAAAAGTATAAACCCATGGCAGAAACACTTTGAGAATATTAGCATTAATGTGGGTTCAAACTAGGATATTAACACAAGGTTCTAAAAATTCCATTGCTTACTATGCACCATGCACTATTCTAGGCTCTAGGAAATAAGTTAGACAAGGTCCCACCTCCGGGAGAATGTATAGTCTAGAGGAGACTCACAGACAACATAAACAAAAATAAAAAACAAGATAAATGTAATGCAAATAAAAGAGAGTGATGCAATAGAAAGTGACTGGGGAGTGACTTTAGTCACTGAGAATTCAAGACTAATGTGTACAGTATGGGTCTTTAACCCACGGTAGATGGTGGAACCATCTGAGATGGAGAAGTCTGAGGGGAAAGCAGGTTTGGGATCAAACAAACAAAACATCTGTTTTGCCGAAAATTAAGAGGACCATTAGACACTCACATGGAAAGTTTAAGTGGAAATGGACATGCAAGTGTATGCTTCTGAGAAGAGGTCACAGCAAGAGATACAAACTTGAAAATGCTATTAAGTGTAAGGGTGGTACCTGAAGTCTTAGAACAACGAACACCACCAGCCATGAACAAGTCCTACAGTAAGGATGATTTTAAGATCACATTATCAATAACAATATAATTTTTTTTAAACTGAAAAGAACACCCTTCACAAAGATTAAATATGTTGTAACTTATTAGTTTTAAAGGTAGAAATAAAACATCTTAAATGTGTTATGCAGGAAGAATCTTGAAAGGTGTTGAGAAGTTAAGGTACCTTCCATCAATATCACCACTGGAAGACAAGTTCTAAATAGACAACCTACCCTATCAGGTATGTTCACATATGTCCCAGCATCAAGGAGATCCTGTACAATTTCTGTATGTCCCTCCTTCGATGCGATCATCAAGGCTGTATTTCCATCCTTATCTGTTAAATTTACATTTGGATTTCGCTTCAAAATTTCTTTTACTGACTGTGTATAGCCTCCTTTTACTGCCACAATAAGTGCAGTCATTGAATTCTAAAGAACAAACAAAAAAGTCCAATAAATTAGTCATTTCAGACAACTTAATTTATGCCCTAGTCAAAAACTGATGTTTTCAAATAGGTGACCTATAATTACTAATTATTTCTGATAATAAAATGCCAACATAAATAATCAGAAGTGATCATACCAAAAGTGGTCAGGAAGCATATTTTCCGTTCTTGAAGATGTGTTAGTTCTCTGACATCAAAATCTTTAAATGATAACCTAAATTTGGACTCATTTACAATGAACAAATCCTCTCACAAAAGTACTGAACGGTAAAATAGCTAACAGGATGATTCAAAATTAAACACATTCTAAATGAAGTAATCCAAAGTAAGGTTAACAGACTTCAAACAAGTAACAATCTATAATAGAATCTATACAAAAAATGTAAGCGAAACAATGAATTTAAAAGTATAGACTATTTCAGTAACAGTATAATATATTCTTCTTTCTTATAGTGACCCAGAAACCACATTTTCAAAACGATCTTATTTTTAGAGGTTCTTTTAAAAACTTTTCACATTTAATTTATTAAAAATAAATCACCTAATACAAGAATCTGACTCACTGCAAAACAAATATTAAAATTTATTCTTGAGATTTTTATCTAGTTTGAGACAACATGCAATTCCCTTATAGAAATATTTTAGTTGTTATATCAGCCCCTGGAACTAAGCCATAACTCTCAATATTAAATAACATAGCCTTTTCAGATTCTTCAGCAGTCAACATAGAGACAGGCCACTTATTCACTTGATAAACTGCCCAGAAAAAGTCAGGTGAACAGTATGGCTTCCAGGGTTGGGTAAGAATCATGCTCTGTCTCCACACAGCAGTAACATACTCCACGCCCCTTGAGGGTCGGCAATTAGCAGCTCTGCCACCATGGAAAATAGGAGGAGCTGGTTGGTATTATGCCAAGAAATCAATATGACTTAGAGCCCACTCTTGTTACACTGCAGCCACAGGTTTGCTAGCAACTCTTCTCAGAATCCCTCATCATCTACCTCACATAATCTAATAATTATGTTAACAGAAGACTATATTGTTTCTTGTGCATAAATATCATCTCCTTTAACTATATTCTTAGAAGTTCAAGAGAAAAGTGATATGATGGTCTCCTCTAGTACCCCCGCCACATCTGGCACAGGCCAGGTGCAAGCAGGGCCTCAATAATGAATCCATAACTCCTAGTCGCTAAGATATACTGAACCAATTTTTAAACTATCTAGGTTTTCACCACTGATTTCTGATATTTTAAAATCTATCAGAGAAAGAAAACAAGTTACAGCTTAAAATATCAAAAAATTATGGCATTATTTTAAAATTTTAAAGAAAAGGTATTTTGAAAGAACAGCAATTCTTTCCACATTAGTAATTCAAATCATTTGATGTGGGAAGTACTTTATACTAAGATTACTAAAAGATATTCCTTATAGCTTTAGCCTCCTAAAATTGATGTGCATTGGCAAAAACTCCTTAAGAGCACATATTTGTAATATATAATATCTAAATTTACCAGGATAATATGTTTGTTTTTCTAAGTATCATTTAGATACTGTAGGGAAAATTTTCTAGACATGTGCTAAGGAAAAAATATTCTCTCTCAAAACTAAAAATATCTCTCTACTACCAGCAGTTAAGTAGAAAAGATACTTACAGCTCCTTCTTGATCAACATCAGCTCCCATGGCCAATAAATGTTTTACACATTCCAAATGACCTTTTCGTGCAGCCCAAACCAAAGGGGTGGTTCCATACTATTAAAAGAAATAACAAATTTTAAATTATTATTGAAGATATATTAAAAGAAACTAGGCTCTCAACATGAATTTTGATAAAAATCACACTGAGTATTTTTTTTTTTTACTTTATTTTACTTTACAATACTGTATTGGTTTTGCCATATATTGACATGAATCCACCACGGGTGTACATGCGTTTCCAAACATGAACCCCCCTCCCACCTCCCTCCCGATAACCTCTCTCTGGGTCATCCCCGTGCACCAGCCCCAAGCATGCTGTATTCTGCATCGGACATAGACTGGTGATTCGATTCTTACATGATAGTATACATGTTTCAATGCCATTCTCCCAAATCATCCCACCCTCTCCCTCTCCCTCTGAGTCTAAAAGTCACACTGAGTATTTTAAATTACAGTTTACACCAATCATAATTTTAAGCCTAAATGAATCATATTTTTCTCATTTTATTTCTCCCAAATAGATGGTTAACTACTGCATGAAATGTGTTTTAACCAACTTTAAGTTTTATAATAATTGACAATTTTTCATCATAAAGTCATACAGCCTTTAATTTCCAACACACTTTCTTTGCTTCCCATATCTTGTGACATATGAATTTAAACAATTTGACTATAGTCAAAAATAGTGACAGCTAAGTGCCAAATATAGTTCTAACTAGTTGACATAGGTTAACTTGTGTAATCCTCATCACAAGAGTAAGTACAAATCACAATATCACATTTTAAACAGATGAACAGACAGGACCCCAAGAAGCTAATTACAGGCTCGATGTCACAAAGCTACTAAGAGGTGGAGCAAAACCCATGAACCCAACAAGCCTGGCTTCAGCCTGTGCTCTTCACCACCTCCCTAGATTCGCCTCTATGCCTGACAAAATAAACATCAGCTGAGAAACGGCACTCAAAAGCACTCAAAAGCAACATGACTCAAAAGGCATCAGAGAATGTAAATCATGCATAAAAGCAATGCTTTACCTTTGGGGAGATTCATGTGGCAATGAAGAGACACAGGAACACTTGCAGTGACATTTAACTACATAGAAGATTGACGTGAATGCTTAATGAATGCCTACTTTTTATAACAGCCTTGACTAGAGAACTTCTGTGTACTAATGGAGGTATGGACAGTGAATACTGACAGTACAGAAGAAGAGGCATCCACATTGACTGGGTAAGTTAAGGAGATTTAACAGAGAAGATAACATTCCAACTGAGCCTTGAGAAAATAAACAGGAGTTCATCAGGCAGAGGAGGTAGTAACATTCTTAACAGAGGGAAAAGAATAAACAAAGACACGCACTTCACAGAAATTCATAAAAGTTCACAGAATGGTAGACCATCTTCTGCATCCAAAAGTGCAGTGTATTTGGAGAGCAATGGCAAGAAGTGAGCTTGGGAAGACAGACTGGGTCAAACTGAAAAATCTGGGCTTTGAAACCAAAGATGCTAGAAAAGCTCCCCAAAAGCAAGAAAAGAATGAGACAACTAAACATTTCTCAAATACGCGGGCTGTGCTCAGTCACGTTCAACTCTTCTGCCAACTCCATGTACTGTAGCCCACCAGGCCCTTCTGTCCATAGAATTTTCCAGACAAGAATACTAAAGCAGGCTGCAATCTCCTCCTCCAACCTAGGGATCAAATCCGCATCTCGTGTTTCCTGTACCAGCACGCAGATTCTTTACCACTATTGCCATGTGAGATGCCCCATTTGGGGTATTAAGGATTTTTTAAAAAGTGAATAGGACAAAATCCTGGGGAGCTTTCTGGAACTGATGGCACATGAACTGAGAGTGAAGGATGAATAGAAGACAAAGAAGAGGAGGAGAGGGCGCTGCACACTGTGAAAGAGCACCTGCCAGGAACTCAGGAACCTGCATTGTCGACAGCTGAGAAAAGGTAGTCTGTGGGAGAGACAGCAGGAGAAAGGGAGGCAAAGACTATCTTTTATGCATCATAACAGGGACTGACATCCTTAGGATTTTAAGTATGAGAGAGAAAGAACAAAACTTAAATTTTAAAGATCATCTGGGGTTTCCCTGATGACTTAGTGGCGAAGAATCCACCTGCCAGTGCAGGAGACATGGGTTCGATCCCTGGTCCAGGAAGATACCACATGCCGTGGAGCACCTACACCCGTGCACCACAGCTACTGAGCCTGTGCTCTAGAGTCCGTGCTCTACAACAAGAAAAGCCAACACAATGAGAAGTCCACGCGTCGCAATACAGAGTAGCCCCCGCTTGCCACAACTAGAGAAAGCTCACGAGCAGCAGTAAAGACTCAGCACAGTCATAAATTAATTAATTTAAAAAATTTTAAAAAGATAGTCTGGCAATTTTTTAAGGAATCTCCACACTGTTCTCCATAGTGGCTGTACTACTTTGCATTCCCACCAACAGTGTAGGAGGGTTCCCTTTTCTCCACACCCTCTCCAGCATTTATTGCTTGCAGATTTTTGGATCACAGCCATTCTGACTGGTGTGAAGTGGTACCTCATTGTGGTTTTGATTTGCATTTCTCTAATAATGAGTGATGTTGAGCATCTTTTCATGTGTTTGTTAGCCATCCGTATGTCTTCTTCGGAGAAATGTCTATTTAGTTCTTTGGCCCATTTTTTGATTGGGTCGTTTATTTTTCTGGAATTGAGCTGCAGAAGTTGTTTGTATATTTTTGAGATTAGTTGTTTGTCAGTTGCTTCATTTGCTATTATTTTCTCCCATTCAGAAGGCTGTCTTTTCACCTTGCTTATATTTTCCTTCGTTGTGCAGAAGCTTTTAATTTTAATTAGATCCCATTTGTTTATTTTTGCTTTTATTTCCAGAATTCTGGGAGGTGGATCATAGAGGATCCTGCTGTGATTTATGTCTGAGAGTGTTTTGCCTATGTTCTCCTCTAGGAGTTTTATAGTTTCTGGTCTTACATTTAGATCTTTAATCCATTTTGAGTTTATTTTTGTGTGGGGTGTTAGAAAGTGATCTAGTTTCATTCTTTTACAAGTGGTTGACCAGTTTTCCCAGCACCACTTGTTAAAGAGATTGTCTTTACTCCACTGTATATTCTTGCCTCCTTTGTCAAAGATAAGGTGTCCATATGTGTGTGGATTTATCTCTGGGCTTTCTATTTTGTTCCATTTATCTATAGAACTACCTTATGACCCAGCAATCCCACTTCTGGGCATACACACCGAGGAAACCAGAATTGAAAGAGACACATGTACCCCAATGTTCATCGCAGCACTGTTTATAATAGCTAGGACATGGAAACAACCTAGATGTCCATCAGCAGATGAATGGATAAGAAAGCTGTGGTACATATACACAATGGAGTATTACTCAGCCGTAAAAAAGAATTCATTTGAATCAGTTCTGATGAGATGGACGAAACTGGAGCCGATTATACAGAGTGAAGTAAGCCAGAAAGAAAAACACCAATACAGTATACTAACACATATATATGGAATTTAGGAAGATGGCAATGATGACCCTGTATGCAAGACAGGGAAAGAGACACAGATGTGTATAATGGACTTTTGGACTCAGAGGGAGGGAGAGGGTGGGATGATTTGGGAGAATGACATTCTAACATGTATACTATCATGTAAGAATTGAATCGCCAGTCTATGTCTGATGCAGGATACAGCATGCTTGGAGCTGGTGCACGGGGATGACCCAGAGGGATGTTGTGGGGAGGGAGGTGGGAGGGGGGTTCATGTTTGGGAACGCATGTAAGAATTAAAGATTTTAAAATTTAAAAAATAAAAAAAGAAAAAAAAGAAAAAAAAAAAAAAAAAAAGAAAACTCCTGCAAAAAAAAAAAAAAAAAGATAGTCTGGCAACAATACAGAGAAGGTAGATAGGACCCAAGATAGAAAGAAGAGCTACAACAGAAAATTTCAAATAATGAAGCTAGGGAATCAACTCTACTTTTCTGAGAATGTTGAATGTGATAGACAATGGAAAGATACTGAGTACCAATTTGGGCTTCCCTGGTGGCTCAGACAATAAAGAATCTGCCTGCAATGCAGGAGACCCAGGTTCGATCCCTGGATAAGGAAGATCCTCTGGAGAAGGGAATGACAACTCACTCCAGTATTCTTGTCTGGAGAATCTCAGGGACAGAGGAGCCTGGCAGGCTACAGTCCATGGAGTCACAAAGAATTAGACACAACTGAGTGACTAACACTTTCAGTACCTACAGGGAACCCATCTATGAGATGTATGCCTTTATAAAATATATTAATAAATATAAACATACGACACATCAGTGCAGCCTCATGAGATCATATAAAAATCCTGGTAAGTCAGACACACAGAGTGGACACAACATGAACTGAACCTGGAAGATCCCGTTGACCTACCTTGTCAGAGCAGTTGACCTTGGCACCATTTTGCAGTAAAAGTTGCACTATATCAGCATGGCCTCTGCCTGCTGCCCAAATGATTGGGTAGACACTGTACTGCTGGGAGACAGTCAAGACGGGCGGGGAGGTAGACAAAGAGGGAGGGAAAGAAAAAGTCTTTTAGGTTGGTATCTATAGCACACATTTTTTAAGAAGAGTAAATAACAGGGAGCAATACAAGGTATTTTTTTAAAAAGTCAAGTCACAGACCATTAAAAACACACATAAATCTCATAATATGTAACTGAGAACTGAGATGTACTCAACCTTAAATAAATATATATGATGAACATATTTATTTTTATAAATTCAACACACTTAATGTAATTATCTAGCCAACAGGTAAGACTAAGAAGAAGAATGTAAAACCTTTCTTTATAATCCTTCTATCAACTTGAATAAAACTGATTTTTTTCCCAGCTGTATTAAGGCATAACTGACAAATAAAACTGTAAGGTACTTGAAGTGTACATGATGACCTGACATACATATACACTGTGAAAGGAGTCCCCCCATCAATAAAATGATTACTTAATCTGCAGTCAGAGCAAGCTTCATGCAAAGCAGTAATGCATGTATTACGACCAATAACAATGTACAGAAAACTGGCCTGAGTATTTGGTAAATGTCTCTCTTCGTTAAAAGAGCTTAGGTTAAGAATGCATACCAACAGAACACAGGCAAGATGACATAAGGATTTCAAAATCTCCTTTTGAAATGTTATATAGCTGTAACTAATATTTAAGGTGCTTTTTTGTTGATAAAAATTGAGAAAAAAAGCTTAGCTTGAAAAAAAAATTCCCTTGTGTTTTGAAATCACATTGCGAATTATTTTTAGTAAGATCTAGATCATTTTATCCAATATGAAGTCCAAAGTATAACCAATCTTAAGTATTTCCTAGAAGAACTTACCACTTCTATTACAGACGAATTTTTTGTTAACGCTTACCAGACCAGTAACACTTGGATTGGCACCATGAGAAAGCAGCAGCTCAACCACTTCAGTACGGCCTTTATAACACGCCCACATAAGAGCCGTCCATCCTCCCTTCAGGGAAAAATAAAGGGAGGAGAGGAGGGAAATAAAACACCGGACTGTCTCCAAGGACAAAAATGTCATCAATGAAGCTTCTTTTGTGAATGTTCTCTATAAAACCACTGTTTTATGAAATCACTGCTATGTAGTTCTAAATACCCAAGCTCCCCAGGGAAATACACAATCATATCTGGACAAAGTCCAATATCTTAAGTCCAGCAATGATTACTCCAAAGTTTGTATTATATTTTTGGAAATTGATACAGGGAACATTCACATTGGACTCTTCTAAATTTCCAAGATTTATTTTGGCTGTTTAAATATATTCCTTCAGCAAACATTCTATGTCCCTAGATACTCTCCTGCTGCTGTGAGTCTAGATTTTTTCCAGAGATGGATTCCAGCCATCCCATTCAACTCCTGCATCTAAACTCATCCTATAAATTCCAGATTGGTATTGTACCTCTTGCTAAAAGAGAAGATACAAAGGCAATGATCTATAGATCATGATTTCCAGGGGCAAGCAGAGTCATTAAGTATGAATTAACGGCATGGTAACTTCCTATTTTCTAAGCTATAAAGCAACATTCTTAGTTTTAGCAGTGTTCTCTTTAGCTATCATGCAATTCAATAAAAGAGACAAATGTAAGCAAATTATACTAAGAAGTGAATGTTTTGTTTGCTTAAAAAAGAAAAGTATTTGGACCAATCCAAATTTGGATGCAAGAATATAAACCACTTAATCCTCTTGATTCTGTTTCATCATCACTAAAAGAGGTAAAATAAAATAAGTTGCTCTAACCTGAAAAAGGCAAAACTATGGAAAGGGAAAACAGACAGTAGTAGCCACAGACTGGGAAGTAGGTGGAGGGGATGGTTATAAAGCAGCAGCATGAGGGTACAGTTGATGCAATGGAACTGCTTTGCACAGAGCAATGGTGGATGAATGATATCACAAACGTGTCAAAACCCACAGAACTGAACACCGGAGAGTGAATTTTACTGAATGTAAATCTTTAAAAAATCAACTAGAATGTAGGAAAGACAGAATACAGACTAGGATGAATTAATTATATTATAAGTATATCACACAATTACTTAGAACCTGATCCAGGTAATGGCAGAAAGCAGTATTTTGACTGAATTCTGTAATGCAACATTCAAAAAGAACTGTATACAAACACTGTATTTAGTGGCAAATCTGTTTCAGGGTATGAGTTAGAAATTCTGAAACTATTTGTTTACTAGAGTTGAACAAATAAATAAATATTCTGTGTAGATAGTGTGAGCCAGATTTCTCACAGTCAGAAGAGTGTTACAAATTAAGAAAATGGAGAAGGCTTACTGTAGACTGGGTTCACAGTTATCAACTAAGTCTTTTCATTAAAAAAACATACACCCACACACATCAACTGAGTCTCTTTATTAATATACACACACACACACAGATATACAGAAGAGACGTATGTAACATGTATGCAAGAGTTATGTATTTTCTACAACTACTGAGGAGGACAAGAAGCAGAGACATCTCAGTAGCAATAAGTATACCTGACTAGATTATTGGTTTCTAAATATCACTTTTGAATATCAAGAACTAGGGCCCCTTGGGAAACTGATTGATTCCAGGAGGGAGAATCACAGAAATAAGACAGGGAAAATACAAGATGAATCTGAACCTGAAGCATTTTGTAATGCAAGAAAGTGAGAATGAAAGTCGCTCAGTCGTGACTGATTCTTTGCGACACCACAGACACTATAGTCCATGGAATTCTCCAGGCCAGAACAGTGGAGTGAGTAGCCTTTCCCTTCTCCAAGGGATCTTCCCAACCCAGGGACTGAACCTAGGTCTCCCGCATTGTGGACAGATTCTTTATCACTGAGCCACAAGGGAAACCCAAGAATACTAGACTGGGTAACCTATCCCTTCTCCAGCAGATCTTCCCAACCCAGGAATAGAACCAAGGTCTCTTGCATTGCAGGCAAATTCTTCACCAACTGAGCTATCAGGGAAAGGAAATGCTAAAATATATATCTACATATAGATATTTATTTAGAGAGACAGAACTCTTTTTTCATTTCAATTACTAAATGTAATGGAATTATGCAAAGAGAAAAATATATTAATTCTCCTGATAAACTGGTATGGTGCTTTTAATAAAATATTGGGAACTAGGTAATTATATGAATTTCTCTTCTACTTTACATGCCAATAAGATAAGAACACTACATTTTTCTCCTGCCTGTCAGGTATCCATCCTTTGCCTAGGTTACTGACATCATCACCTTCTCTCCCTAAACTTTTATAGTGATGTACTTCCATCTCTTTTCAGCAAAAGGAAGGATACAAATAGTTCTGTATCTTTCTATAAAAATAAGTATACCAATACCTTCACTGAGTTTTAGAATAAGTATAATACTGTAGAAGCAAGAACACTGTGTAAATTATATTATACAGTATAATATTAAATGAAAGGTGGTAGAATGCTGAAGTTTCTTAAAAATTCAGACCACTTGTACTTCATAAAGCATCATCAGCAAAATAATACATGTTTTATCAAGGCAGTTCAATTTCAACATTTTGTAGAGTAAGAAGCCTTCACAATCCTTTTCTTCACCTTTATGCTTTAGGTACATGCTAAGATCAAACAAGAGCTAAGATGATTAAGAATCAGATCTTGAGAATCTTGAAATGTGTACAGATGGCATATCTAAACAGTTATATTTTTAAAATAAACTTACATTATTCTGAATACCATAACTTTAATCAGTGAAAATATTTTCAAAACTATACTATGTCTCTCTTAAAGTTCTCCTTAAAGAAAACAATTCTCTCATTGATACATTATAAAGAGTAATGTGTTGTCTTAACAATATTTGAGAATTTTAAACTGAAATAAACAGAAAATGTGATTAAGAGTATTCTAAGGAGGTATATTATATCACCTGGGTTTTAAAGCATTCTTGAGGGGAGAAATATCAATAACCTCAGATATGCAGATGACACCACCCTTAAGGCAGAAAGTGAAGAGGAACTAAAAAGCTTATTGGTGAAAGTGAAAGAGGAGAGTGAAAAAGTTGGCTTAAAGCTCAACATCCAGAAAAGGAAGATCATGGCATCTGGTCCCATCACTTCATGGGAAATAGATGGGGAAACAGTGAAAACAGTGTCAGACTTTATTTTTCTGGGCTCCAAAATCACTGTAGATGGTGACTGCAGCCATGAAATTAAAAGACGCTTACTCCTTGGAAGGAAAGTTTTGACCAACTTATATAGTATATTCAAAAGCAGAGACATTACTTTGCCAACAAAGGTCCATCTAGTCAAGGCTATGGTTTTTCCAGTGGTCATGTATGGATGCGAGAGTTGTACTACAAAGGAAGCTGAGTGCTGAAGAATTAATGCTTTTGAACTGTGGTGTTGGAGAACTCTCGAGAGTCCCTTGGACTGCAAAGAGATCCAACCAGTCCATCCTAAAGGAGATCAGTCCTGATTGCTCATTGAAAGGACTGATGTTGAAGCTGAAATTCCAATATTTTGGCCACCTGATGCGAAGAGCTGACTCATTGGAAAAGACCCTGATGCTGGGAAAGATTGAGGGCAGGAGGAGAAGGAGACGACAGAGGATGAGATGGCTGGATGGCATCATCGACTCGATGGAAGTGAGTTTGAGTGAACTCCGGGAGTTGGTGATGAACAGGGAGTCCTCAGTTCAGTTCAGTTGCTCAGTCACGTCCGACTCTTTGCGACCCCATGAATCGCAGCACGCCAGGCCTCCCTGTCCATCACCAACTCCCGGAGTTCACTCAGACTCACGTGCATTGAGTCAGTGATGCCATCCAGCCATCTCATCCTGTTGTCCCCTTCTCCTCTTGCCCCCAATCCCTCCCAGCATCAGAATCTTTTCCAATGAGTCAACTCTTCACAGGAAGTGGCCAAAGTACTGGAATTTTAGCTTTAGCATCATTCCTTCCAAAGAAATCCCAGGGCTGATCTCCTTCCCAATGGACTGGTTGGATCTCCTTGCAGTCCAAGGGATTCTCAAGAGTCTTCTCCAACACCACAGTTCAAAAGCATCAATTCTTCGGCGCTCAGCTTTCTTCACAGTCCAACTCTCACATCCATACATGACCACTGGAAAAACCATAGCCTTGACTAGACGGACCTTTGTTGGCAAAGTAATGTCTCTGCTTTTAAATATGCTATCTAGGTTGGTCATAACTTTTCTTCTGAGGCGTAAGCGTCTTTTAATTTCATAGTTGCAGTCTGGTGTGCTGCAATTCATAGGTCGCAAAGAGTCGGACGTGACTGAGTGACTGAACTGAACTGAGGGTCATTTCAATGCCCAACCCTAAAAACAACATCACCTGACACACAAAAATACAAGACTTCACAAATATCTATTACTGTTACTAAGACTGCAGCTGATTGACAACTGTAAAGTGAGTCCGTACCATGTCCCGGTGCTCCAAGCTGGCCCCGCACTTGAGCAGCTCATCCACAATGTGCAGGTGCCCTTCTTTTGAGGCTGATATAAGCGCTGTCCAGTTATCCTAAAACATACAGACACAAATGTTATCGTTTCAAAACAAATAACATTCCAAAGTCAGTTAAATTTGAATTTACATACAGATGATCATACCAAATTGACATGATCTGACACACTCTAAGCTACTCTGAAATAACACTGAAGCATAAGCTCTATTAAGAATTTATCTAAAAAAAAAAGAATTTATTTCTCTACCTATTGACTATAATGATGTAGAAATGGCTTTACAACTCTTTGCAGTCTTTTCACTGGACTTTTAATCACCGTGTTTTTTAAAAAGGAGAAAAAATAAGTATCAAAACCTCAAAGTTAATCCATGTGGCTACAACCACTATTATAAACTGAAATTCAAGAGCCTGTAATCAAATAAAAAAAGCATATTTACAAATTATTAAATTAAAACCATCCCACGTGATGTGTTCAGAAACTAAATGATAAAGCCTTTATTTTTTAAAGGCTGCAATTATCCTATCCTTTTATTCACGTGTACTGTCATTTAATTTAAATGATTGTTGAATTACAATCGTCAATTTAGTATCATCAATTTGAATTATAAAGACAAACAGAAAAACATATATGGCTATGTGACCCTGAAAAATAATTCCTCAAAAACAGAGAAGTAAGCCTCTTGAATAGTGATTTATCCTTCACAAATGGTATCAGAAGGGACCACATCTTTCTGGCTTATCCTAGGTAATGATGTTTATAATAGTAAGATACCATTATGGGGAGTTACTTAGCAGTATGACTCTTACACGGATATCTTCTAGGCAGGCATTTAATTTTGAGTGTGTGTATATCCGTGCGTGCTTAGTCACTCAGTCGTGTCCAACTCCTTCCAATGCTATGGACTGTAGCCCACCTGGCTCCTCTGTACATGGGATTTTTCAGGTAAGAATACTGGAGTGGCTACATGTGCTGCTTATTCAGTGAGTGCTATCTATACATAAAAAAATACACAAAGAGCTGAGACTTCTCAATGAAGGTAAAAATTCCTCTCCTATATTACCCTTTTTAAAAACTCAAGTTAGCATACTACTGAGCAATGGTGATACACAGCAGAAGTACAATCTGTAATCTATTACTTCTGAATCACTTCGTAAAACCAAGCAGCAAAGTTAAAGAAACGAAAAAGGCAAATGAGTAAGTCAATATATACCAAATCTTCCAGATTGCAATTAGCGCCATTCTTAATTAATTCTTTCACTATTTCCAGATTGCCTTGTTCAGCAGCTATCATCAATGGAGTCTGGCCACACTAGAGACGGAAGAGACATGGAGAACATTCAGGATGCTGCATGTTAATTGAAACACCAGTTAAATATACCACCCATACATTTCCATGATGTTAAGCTCTATTTACAGCACTTAATTTAGAAACACCTCTGAATTCAACTTTTCAGCTTACAAATAATATGAAAGTCAAAGAGAATGCTTTTTTTCCCCTTACAATAGCATTTGTAATCTGTTTTGGGCACTGCAATTTTATTCAAAATAAGCAACATGTGTAATACTAGGCACTGAAAAGCAATTTCCACAATAATCTCAGAATATCTATGGCAACCAAATCCTCTAACAATACAGCTAGAATATGATACACAATGTAGTTTTGCTGTGTGTATAAGATGTTTTTATCAGGACCAGAGGGAGAAAAGTAAAACAGTAAAAACAATACAGGTGCTGCAATATCATGGAGTATTCTGAAGCCTTCCCTTATAACCTAACTCATTACACTAAAGTTCCTACTAGCTACAGCAGCGCTGTCCAGCCTGTCCCCAGAATGAGTCACAGCAGTTAAGACACGGGCTCCCAAGACCTTTAGACTGTGGGGCAGGGCCTGGACAGCTGGATCCTGGGACAGGTTCCCTCCAGCTGTCAGCTTCGTCTATCCCAAGTCCGGGACCCACACGATCATTTTCTGTACATGCTATGACATGAAACAGACGAGAAGCTCTGGGCTAGCAGTGACAGTACTAAAGGTGCCAAAACATACCAAGGTGTAAGGAAAAAAATTTCACCAAAACCGAAGTTCCATTGACAGATTAAGCACCTACTTACTGAATATATATCAAGGTGGAGGAAAACATCAGTAATTTTTTAAAATGCTAATTTGACAATATTCCACTGCTTAAAATCCTTAATGGTTTCCTAGATTCTTCTGGGTAAGAACTGAAGTCCTTACATGGCCTGCAGTCCATTAAAGTCTACCTTGAAACCTAAGCCAGGCCATTTCCTCCTCACACGTGGGCCCTCAAACTGTACTCAAGCTCTTTCACACCTCTAGATCCCTCTACCCAACCCAATTAACTATTTCCCACCTGGCATCTCTTGGGTCAAACACCAACCCAGCAGGGAAGCCTTGCTAACCCACTCTAATGTTGTATACCATGCTAATCTTTGTTTGTACTTACACTTTTATTTGCATGATGAACAAATATTATTGTTTTTCCTCTAAAGGCCCTAAACTCCCTGAGGGTGGGAAGCATGATTGTTTTGTTGAATACTGAAACTCCCCCGTAAGGCGCAGTGACTGCCACACAGGTGTTTACGTATTTGTAAATGAGTAAATGAGTGAGCAAAGTACAGAAGAATTTATAAATCTACTAATGGCAACATATGAACAAGCAAATAATCCTAGTAACAACACATGCTACTGTAAGAATACAAGTATAGAGAAACACAAAGACTGAGTTAAGGTACACAAGTAAATTGAGTTACAGACAGATACTCATATAATGATGGATGCTAAATTACAAGTGGCAGTCACATGTCATTCAACCAGAGTCACTAGAGAATGAGATATTATGCATAAGTAGATTTTCCAGGTGAAAAGTTTATCCTTTAAATATTATATTTTATTATAACTTTATGATAACCGTTTTCTTAAAGTAATGTGCACATTGCTACTTGTTAAACAGATTAACTTAAACATTATGTTTATGACTCTGAGTCTTAACTACCGACATCAATCATTATACCAGGCTTGCCTCTGTCAGCGCTAATGTCTCTGACTTCTTTCTACAGCATGTTTCTGCCTTCTAATTAACTGGGATAAAAAAATTCATTGGTATAATATATAAATTAAAGCCAACCAGGTGAATCTATGGCCCTAAGGATATAGAATGATCTCTGTTCATTTCCAAGGCAAACCATTCAATAACACGGTAAACCAAGTCTATGCCCCAACCCGTAACACTGAAGAAGCTGAAGTTGAACAGCTCTATGAAGACCTACAAGACCTTTTAGAACTAACAACCAAAAAAGATATCCTTTTCATTATAGGGGACTGGAATGCAAAAGTAGGAAGTTAAAAAACACCTGGAGTAATAGGCAAATTTGGCCTTGGAGTACAGAATGAAGCAGGGCAAAGGCTAGTTGAGTTTTGCCAAGAGAACACACTGGTCATAGCAAATACCCTCTACCAACACCACAAGAGAAGACTCTACACATGGACAAACCAGATGGTCAACAATGAAATCAGACTGATTATATTCTTTGCAGCCAAAGATGGGAGAAGCTCTATACAGTCAGGAAAAACAAGATTGGAGGCTGACTGTGGCTCAGATCATGAACTCCTTATTGCAAAATTCAGATGTAAATTGAAGAAAGTAGGGAAAACCACTAGATCATTCAGGTATGACGTAAATCAAATCCCTTATGATTATACAGTAGAAGTGAGAAATAGATTTAAGAGACTAGATCTGATAGAGTGTCTGATGAATTATGGACGGAGGTTCATGACACTGTACAGGAGACAGGGATCAAGAACATCCTGAAGAAAAGGAAATGCAAAAAGGCAAAATGGCTGTCTGAGGAGGCCTTACAAATAGCTGTGAAAAGAAGAGAAGCGAAAAGCAAAGGAGAAAAGGAAAGATATAACCATTTGAATGCAGAGTTCCCAAGAATAGCAAGGAGAGATAAGAAAGCCTTCCTCAGTGATCAATGCAAAGAAATAGAGGAAAACAACAGAATGGGAAAGACTACAGATCTCTTCAAGAAAATTAGAGATACCAAGGGAATATTTCATGCAAAGATGGGCTCAATAAAGGACAGAAATGGTATGGATGTAACAGAAGCAGAAGGTATTAAGAAGAGGTGGCAAGAATACACAGAAGAACTGTACAAAAAAGATCTTCATGACCCAGATAATCAGAATGGTGTGATCACTCACCTAGAGCGAGACATCCTGGAATGTGAAGTCAAGTGGGCCTTAGAAAGCATCATTATGAACAAAGCTAGTGGAGGTGATGGAATTCCAGTTGAGCTATTTCAAATCCTAAAAGATCATGCTGTGAAAGTGCTGCACTCAGTATGTCAGCGATTTTGGAAATCTCAGCAGTGGCCACAGGACTGGAAAAGGTCAGTTTTCATTCCAATCCCAAAGAAAGGTAATGCCAAAGAATGTTCGAACTACCGCACAATTGCACTCATCTCACACGCTAGTAAAGTAATGCTCAAAATTCTCCAAGCCAGGCTTCAGCAATATGTGAACCATGAACTTCCAGATATTCAAGCTGGTTTTTGAAAAGGCAGAGGAACCACAGATCAAATTGCCAACATCTGCTGGATCATGGAAAAAGCAAGAGAGTTCCAGAAAAACATCTATTTCTGCCTTATTGACTATGCCAAAGCCTTTGACTATGTGGATCACAATAAACTGTGGGAAATTCTGAAAGAGATGGGAATACCACACCACCTGACTTGCCTTTTGAGAAACCTATATGCAGGTCAGGAAGCAACAGCTAGAACTGCACGTGGAACAACAGACTGGTTCCAAACAGGAAAAGGAGTACGTCAAGGCTGTATATTGTCTTCCTGCTTATTTAACTTGTATGCAGAGTACATCATGAGAAAAGCTGTGCTGGAGGACGCACACGCTGGAGTCAAGACTGCCAGGAGAAATATCAATAACCTCAGGTATGCAGATGACACCACCCTTATGGCAGAAAGTGAAGAGGAACTAAAAAGCCTCTTGATGAAAGTGAAAGAAGAGAGTGAAAAAGTTGGCTTAAAGCTCAACATTCAGAAAAGGAAGATCATGGCATATGGTCCCATCACTTCATGGGAAATAGATGGGGAAACAGTGGAAACAGTGGCTGACTTTATTTTTCTGGGCTCCAAAATCACTGCAGATGGTGACTGCAGTCATGAAATTAAAAGACGCTTACTCCTTGGAAGGAAAGTTATGACCAATCTAGACAGCGTATTAAAAAGCGGAGACATTACTTTGCCAACAAAGGTCCATCTAGTCAAGGCTATGGTTTTTCCAGTAGTCATGTGTGGATATGAGAGTTGGACTGTGAAGAAAGCCGAGTGCCGAAGAATTGATGCTTTTTAACTGTGGTGTTGGAGAAGACTCTCGAGAGTCCCTTGGACTGCAAGGAGATCCAACCAGTCCATCCTAAAGGAGATCAGTCCTGGGTGTTCACTGGAAGGACTGATGTTGAAACTGAAACTCCAATACTTTGACCACCTGATGCAAAAAGCTGACTCTTTTGAAAAGACCCTGATGCTAGGAAAGATTGAGGGCAGCAGGAGAAGGGGATGACAGAGGATGATGGTTGGATGGCATCACCAACTCAATGGACATGAGTTTTGGTAAACTCCAGGAGTTGGTGATAGACAGGGAAGCCTGGTGTGCTGCAGTTCATGGGGTCACAAAGAGTCAGACACAACTGAGCGACTGAGGTGAACTGAAGGATATAGGACTTACACATCAGTTTTCAAAACTGCAAATCCAAAGACTTGGGTGCTTTGTTCACCTTCTGTGGTCACAGGCACATTTCAGATAGTTCGCAAAGAAAGGTGCTTTTTGAGTATGAGGGAAAAAATAAATTAGATGTGTATTAAAAAACCATAATACAAAAAAAAGTTGGTATAAACGTGATTAACTATAAACAAGCTAAATGAGACCTGAATAGTCATAAATTTCTCTTGCAGAAACTACCATTTGTCTACCCAATATCTAGAGCGACAGGATTTTGTTGGGGGTGGCAGTCTGCTCAGCGAAAAAACCTACATTGTTCAGCCTTACTTGCAGTTGGAAACCATCCATGCTACCACTCTAGTGAGATCTCCCGGGAAAGCTTGGTAATTAGACCAACTCAGCTGGCTTGTGCCCTTTTCTTTCTTGCCTGATATGTGGACACAATGCTGCAGTTGTATCAAAACAACTGATGGGAATAACTGGCACCCAATGGAGTGACCAGAAGGGCAGAAGGAGCCTGGGAAGATATCCTGAGACCTTGGAATGGCTCCTCCAGCTTGTCATTACATGAGAAAAGTATGACCTTAATTTGATTAAGCCACTATTTGAGGAGCTATTATATGAACTCAAAAGCAATCTTTAACCTTCTGTAGCTTCACTATCCGAATAAATAAGTGATTCTCAGGAAAGGCTGCCATAAATTAATCCAAAAAGACAGAATGGTATTTACCTTGTAAGTTGTGCCTTATCACAAAACATATTTATTCTATTAGTTCTGGCTTAATCCATCTAGTAACTATAGTTGTAGAGATAGTGACTTAGAAACAAACAGTCATGACAACTTGATTCTTTTACTTCAATGTGAATCACTAAAAGCCCCTTCCCTACCTAACCCACTACACACATCTCAACAAATCTCAAGTCCATTTCTTTCCCAAAAAATATAGGATCACATAACTCATAGAACCCCTATACTACTGGTAAGAAGCTCAAACCAAAACATACCAAAACAGAACACTGCCATTCCAGCTGAAGTTCCCCACAGCATGTACCATGTTTTATCTCAGCTTCTGAGAAGATACCATGCAAAAACATTGCCTACCCAGCATCTTTTTGGTCTTCCCAGTTCCTAGGTAGCCCCACTTGTTTTCAGGTGTGCTGTGCTGTGTTGTGCTCGGTCACTCAGTCATGTCCGACTCTCTGAGACCCAATGGACTGTATGTAGCCCGCCAGGCTCCTCTGGCCACAGGGATTCTCCAGGCAAGAATACTGGAGTGGGTCGCCATGCCCTCCTCTAGGGGATCTTTCCAATCCAGGGATCGAACCCAGGTCTCCCACATTGCAAGGAGATTCTTTACTGTCTTAGCCACCTTTCTGGACCTAAATAACTATTGCTCTTTAAAGCGGTGGCATTCTGAGGATAGCTACTTCTTCCAATAATAACAGTGAAAGTAAAACATTTTTAAATTCTCCTTTGAACTTTCCTTCAGGGTCTCTACTTGTAAGCACGTGACAAAATCCATCTCTTGAACTTAAGAGTCCCATTTCACTTTCTTCAACAAGAGAATAATGTTCAACCTCAACACTATACCCTATCAAGAAGAGCTGAGAGTGACTTTCTGCTCTTTTCAAAACTAAAGCCCTTCACAAAAGGCAAAGACTTGCCATCATAGAGAATATTCATACAAAGGGCAAAGACTTGCCATCACTGACAATATTCAGAGGCCAAGAATTTTATCTAGTTTACAAATAAAGTAGAAAGAAGAAGGGAGAAAACTGGTATTTACTAATTGCAACTGATTATACGCTAAGGACAGCAACAGGCAATTTCCCTCACATTTTCTTTTACTGATAACATTTAAGAAACCTTTAGAAAACTGATAACCAAACACATTAAATGAGATAATTAAGTACTTCACTTTTTAAAGGTGAGAAAGAAGGAAAGAAAGTCTAAGTAACTCTTTAGAATTCTATAAAAATTAAATTTTATCAGAAGCTGTAGAAGCAAAATGCTGAAAAACAAAAAAAAAAAGGCCTTGAAAAAGTTACTTTCTCTATAACCTTCACACTGAGCCATAATTTAACAATGCCAGGTTGCCTCAAAGTATTATTTTAAAACTCCAATTTTAACTGACATAATACTAAACTAGAGGTAAATATCATTAAAACTCCTTAAATGTTACTACATGCCTGATAACATGTTATGTTTTTTACCAAATACACTTCATTCTTTGTGTAAGATCAATACAATTTTGTGCTTATTGTATATTATTTTTCTCCTTCCAAGTGAAGCTCGGAGAAGCCAATGGCACCCCACTCCAGTACTCTTGCCTGGAAGATCCCATGGACGGAGGAGCCTGGTGGGCTGCAATCCATGGGGTCGCTAAGAGTTGGATACGACTGAGTGACTTCACTTTCACTTTTCACTTTCATGCACTGGAGAAGGAAATGGCAACCCACTCCAGTGTTCTTGCCTGGAGAATCCCAGGGACGGCGGAGCCTGGTGGGCTGCCGTCTATGGGGTCTCACAGAGTCGGACACGACTGAAGCGACTTAGCAGTAGCAGCAGCAAGTGAAGCTATTTTCTCAATATTCCCAAAGAAAGTATCTATGAGATAAAGCTGAATCTTTTTAAACTATCATTTTATTATTCCAAATATATTAATTAATGCCAATAGAATGACTACTTCCATAAGCAGCTCTTTTAAAACAATGAACAATCTCCAATTATAAATTTTAATCTCATTTACGTGTAACAACTGTTAACTATGCATAATCATAGAAGGGAATAATGATGTAAACTAACCAAAATACAGTTTGTGCAATATACAAACATTGAAAATACAGACATCATCATTAAATGAACTTATTCTGAAGACTCAAAGGAAGACAAAAGGGCATAAACAAATCATAGCCTGTTTGATGTTAGACAGAACAGCATTTAATATGGATTTCACCAGGAAGTATCTACAGGCAGAATCTGAGAGATTAAGTAGTTTATTTGCAAGTTGAGATAAATAAGTATAATTCTTTACAGAACTGCTATGCAAATTAAATGAGCAAAATATACAGAATATTACCATATTTATATAAATACTGAATGAGTTATCATAATTGTATTACTCTAATAAAATTTTTATACCATGATTTTTCAATGATAGCTAGTATTTAATAAAATTAGGTACTCTGTCAATAATAATAATAATGTAGTAACTTGATTCAGTAGCTTTGAAAACATTTATGATATTTGCATACCCATGTTCATACAGCACTATCCACAACAGCCAAGGAAAGGAAACAACCTGAATGTCTGTCAGTGGATAAATGTATAAACACAACATGGTATCTGCATATGAAAGTGAAAGTCGCTCAGTCATGTCCAACTCTTTGCAACCCCATAGACTATACAGTTCATGGACTTCTCTAAGCCAGACTATAGGAATGGGTAGCCCTTCCCTTCTCCAGAGGATCTTCCCAACCCAGGGACTGAACCCAGGTCTTCCACATTGCAGGTAGATTCTTTACAAACTGAGCTATCAGGGAAGCCCTTCTACATATAATGGAATAGTACTCAGCTTTAATATGGAAGGAAATCATGTCACACACTCCAACATGGATGAACCAACATGTCATTTAGGATGTTATACTAAACGAAATAAGTGAAAGTCACTCAGCCGTGTCCAACTCTCTATACAGTCCATGGACTTCTCAGGCCAGAATACTGGAGTGGATAGACTTTCTGTTCTCCAGGGGATCTTCCCAACCCAGGGATCGAACCTAGGCCTCCCACTTTGCAGACGGATTCTTTACCAGCTGAGCCACAAGGGAAGCCCAAGCCTATCTCTTCTCCAGCGGATCTTCCCAACCCAGGAATTGAACCGGGGTCTCCTGCACTGCAAGCGGATTCTTTACCAACTGAGCTATGAGGGAAGCTCAATCACAAAAAAGACAAACACTGTACAGTTCCACTTATATTCAGTGCCTAGAGCAGTCAAAATTCACAGAGATAGAAAGTATAACAGTGGTTACCAGGGGCTGGGGTGGGGGGAACAGGCAACTGTATAATGGTTATGGAGTTTCAGATTTGAAAAAATTCTGGAGATATTTCACAACAATGTGAATTACTTAATACTACTAAACACTACTGAACAGTACACTATGGTTAAGACAGTAAATTTTACTTTTTCCCCACTGTAAAAAAAAAAAAATCATAAAATCCTGCAGGTCTAACACATAAGTCACATATATACATACATATACATTTCTATAAAAATAAAATCAGTCCTTATTCATCTTATTCACAGGCAAAAAAAATTATACTGTATTGAAACTATAGTTCTAATAAAAAGAATTATTTTTCTTAAGTTTTATAAAACGTACATATTTTGCCACTTAAAAAATTCATACAAAAAGTTTATTAGTCCCTAAAATGTTGCAGCTCAGCTGTTCATGATAAAATTACCATTTTATGTGCTAGGATTGTTGAACAGAAATATGTAATACAAGTTAATGAAAACAATAAATAGTTACTCCCTAATCTTAGTAAACAGAACACACAACCTATTTAGCTGTCTCTTAAAGATGCAGGTCTTTAAAACCCCAAGCTGGGTATAATAAACAACTAAGGAAGACAGCTGAGGCTCCAATAAAGAAAATATTTCAAAAAGCCCTAATAGTGCCTGGTTAATCTATTTTTTCTGGTTCATCTTTTATAAAAAGATTGCGATTAGAAGCCCTTCTAAAGTTCTCTAAAAATACTTTTGATTTCGGTAGTAATTCTTGAATCATTTCTGAATAGTGATTATTCTATCCAGAAAAAAAAGTCAACCACAATTCTCGATCATAAATTTAAATCATTAATTCAATGTTCAGTCATTTAGAGAAGTTCAGATGTATTTCAAAGGTACAGAATTCAAAGTACTTTTAACTGTGAGAAGTTATGTCAATATTACTGAGGGTGAGAACTATGTATTTCTTACTTACCTTTACCCTTTTAGCACAGTGCCTTGCACATACTTAGTAGGTAGTCCACAAACATTTGTAGGAAGAATTAAACTTTAGAATCTTGGTCTTACCTCATTTCTCTCATCAACATCTTTGCATTTTTCAAGAAGAGCTTTCAAAGCAGGAATGTTTTCTTCTTCTACATAATTTATTACACTCTGTGATATTAGAACTGACATTTTCACAGAAAGCTATAGTTTTCTTTACTCCAATACCTGTTAAAGCAGATTAGACAAAATACACGTAATTTGGGATTGGGAAAAAAAAAGATACTACTAACTATATCTTTCCTAACCTTAGGCTCGTACAAATACACCTCCACTGGCAGGAATTAAAACAAGGCCCCAAAGCTCAGCTGTCAAAATGTGCAACCCCCTCTTCCCAAGTCTCAAACTCATCTCACTCTTAACTCATTATTGTTGCTCAGTCACTAAGTTGTGTCCAACTCTGAAACCCCATGAACTGCAGCATATCAGGCTTCCCTGCCTTAACTCATTCACACCCCCAAACCCACCCCTCATCACCCACAAACAAGAGAAAGCACTACACTGTTCCCCCTGCTATATAATCCCAATCAGTAAATGGCCACTCCAGCTCCATCCTTCTAAGGCCAAAACCTTGGAATTATGAATGAATCATCACCTCCTCTTATACTCTACATTCAATCTAAGAGCAAACCTTTTGGTTCTACTTATAAAATATATTTCACATCTGATTCCTACTCACCACCTCCATCACAACCACCTTGGCCCAGTCACTGTGACCTCTCACCTAGATCCCAACTGCTCTCCCTACCTCCCTTTTTGCCTTCCTGATGGTCTGTCCTCCACAAGGCAACCATAGATATCTTTTGAAAATGTAGGCTGGGCCAGAGCTTCTTAAATCATCATATTCATCAGAATCACCTGGAGAGCTCGTGAAACAGATGCCTGGGCCCTTCCCTCGGAGATTCTGACAAGTAGGTCCAGATGCAGCCCCGGCACCTTTAACAAGCTCCCAGGTGATGCTACTACTGTGGTTGCTGACTGAAGACCCACACCTTAAGCAGTACTGAGTCAGATTCCATCCTTTCTTGCTCAAAGTCCTCCAGTGGCTTCCTAGAGCCCTCAAGGTAAAAATCGAATGTCTGACCTTGGCCTAGATGACTTTAAGTGACAGGGTGTTAACATTGCTGACCTCATCTCCAACCCCTCTCCCTCACCGCGTCACTGCTTGAACACGCCAAGCACTGTGCCATGTCCAGGCCTCTGGCTAGCTTTTCTGCCTAAATTCCTCCTCCACCAGACCTGCACACATAGGCCTCTCCCACATGAAATTAATATGAATATAATTAGAGACCATGTGCACCCTAACTTTTAATTTTACACCTGGTGAATCTGGTTAAGGCATGAAATAGAGTTCTTTGTACTATTCTTAAAAGTTGACTGTAAGTTTGCAATTACTTTGTAAACACACATACACACACACATATGCCTGACAAAGTCCTTATTTGGATCAAAGATGTTTCTCAACACAAAATCCCACAAGACTAGGATGAGTAAAGAAAAGTAGTAACAGACATTGACCAATTATTAAAAAAAATTGAAAATCTTAGATTTTCAAATTTTGCTACCTCTCTCCCCAATCCATTATGCGGATTGCATGTATATCACTTTAAGACACATAAAACTTAAGTCATCAATCATAGATAGTGACTAAGATTAAGACTTCAGACATACATTCCTTCAGACTAAGATTAAGTAGAAAATGGTAATAAAATTTTTCTATAAAACCAACTTAGAAATTGAAGCTGCATCCCTTAAGCTATCAGAAAGATACTCTAAACAAATCTAGTAAGGAAAGATGATCTTTGTTATATAACTGAGAAAACGCATGCAATTCTACACTGCTGTAATTGAGTAATAGTCCGATCTAACAGTAGTCTGCTGAAAGGCTATAATCTGCAATGCACTATGCTTCAGGTTATCACTGGTAAATTGAACAATACACTATTCCTGCCCTACAGAGTCTCAGCGCTCTTTAAAGTACTGGAGGAGAAAAGGGGGAACAAACAGCCAAAATAAAATTGGTAAAATATTGATAACTGTTGGACCTGGGGGATGGGTACGTAAGGGTTCATTAGGTCAGGGGTCCCTCACCCCCATACTGGGGCCTGTTGGGAACCAGGCCACACAGCAGGAGGTGAGCTAAGGAAGCTTCATCTGTCCTTGAGGCCACTCCCCAGCACTCCGTCAGATCAGGAGGGTCATCAGATTCTCACAGGAGCATGAACCCTACTGTGAACCGTGCTCACAAGGGATCTAGGTTGTGGGCTCCCTATGAGAATCATCCCGAAACCGTCCACCACCCCCTGGGTCCGTGGAAAATCTGTCTTCCATGAAACTGGTCCCTGGTGCCAAAAAGGTTGGGGAGCACTGCATTAGATGCTGCTCTGCTTTGTGTATTGGGGAGAGGGGGGCGGATACTAGGGCAGACCTTACTGATCGTTGAATATTACATGCCTGAAATCTGGTAATCTCTGCATTCATCCACCCGTCGCTTCTTTACTGTTAAATTTCTTAATAGGAGCAACTTCACAAGTCTCACCTTCACAAATTCAGAAGTACCTAAAACAGTTTCTTGTGCGTATGAAAAGAACTGATAAATGTTGTCTGAACTGAACTTGATCAAGTCACATCACATTTTATTAACTGAACAGGACAAAACCATCTGCCACAGCTGACAGTATAAAATGACTCCCATCAGCCAGACTTCTAACAAATCAAAAGTTTGATCACAAGTGTGCCCATAAATCAGATGATGTTTTTGGAAGGGACCCATCCCTCCCTCAGAGGTTTCTTTCATCTCTGCTTTCCCTCTTAAATGAATCCTTTAAACAGGTTCTATTCTCACCTATCTCAAAACACACACACACAAATCCTTTAAACAGGTTCTGTTCTCACCTATCTCAAATACACACTATTCTCACCTATCTCAAAACAGACACACACACCCCCATTCTCCACATGAGTGCACACGTGCACATACACACACACACACACAACCATTCTCCATATGAAAGCATCCTCTGCACTTGTCACTCAGAAATTAACTGTCAGCTTCAAACCATTCTCCCTTCACCTTTAGAAGACCAGGATCTTCCCCTCCTCCGGGCAAATGAATTTGCCCAACTCATCCCACCACCCCGACCACCTCCGCCCAGAGACAGCCTAGAGGTCTCAATTTCAAAGTCCCTTCCCCCGGGGAGGTTTCCCTGACCACCCACCCTCCTTCCAGACCAGCTTAGGGCCTGCTCTCTCCCTCCTTTCTCTACTACCATCAGCCATATCCAGGTATGAGCATATGAGAACACGTGACTGTTCAAAAAGATAAGCTTAGCCAATCAGATTCCTCTCTCTAAACCTGGAAATTAGAAACCAGATACCCAGTCATTACAGGCCAAGAACAAAATGTTACCGTTTTGAGGCAGCCAGGCAGCAGAGAGAGGACTCAACAGGTATGAACTGAGAAAAAGACTTCTCCAGAGAAAACAAATGAGGCCGCTGAGGGAGCTACAGAAGGTGGGAGCTGCTTTAGATCCCAATTTCTTGCTGATTCTCAGTCAGTCCTATAAATTACCTTTTCCCTGAGGTAAAAGAGTGTATCTCTGTTCCCTGCCTTCTGAACAGCCCTGACTAACACAGTAACAGAGAAACTGACAAAGAACTTGAGCAAAAGCAGGGAAGAGGGGGATGATCCCAGGAAAAGCTTCCCTCAGTAGGATGTGCTGCCTGGAATCAGAACCCTAGAGACAGTCAGGGAACCACCAAAACAGCCTACAGGAGAGAGGACAGGCAGTAGGGATGGAGAAATGAGAGACAGGAACTTGACTAGGATAAAATCCCCCATACTGGACCCTTAGACCTACCAAAATATCTAAAACAAAAATTCTGGATGTAGAAATTTTAAAAATTATGTGATTGGAAATGAAAGACCAGGTCAAAGATGACTAGATACCAAACACCGGTGATGGGAAGATGGTGGTCCCATTAACAAAAAGCAAAATCAGGAGAAAGTTTCAGGACTTTCCTCTGCTTGGTTACTGCCCGCTCCTTCCCCACCACCCTTGCTAGATGAACAAGACCAGGCTGAATGTGAGATGCTCCCAAAAACCTCAATTGGAGAATCCATCTAGGATTCAGTTCAGTCACTCCGTCGTGTCTCTTTGCAACCCATGAATTGCAGCACACCAGGCCTCCCTGTCCATCACCAACTCCCAGAGTTCACTCAGGCTCACGTCCATTGAGTTGGTGATGCTATCCAGCCATCTCATCCTCTGTCATCCCCTTCTCCTCCTGCCCCCAATCCCTCCCAGCATCAGAGTCTTTTCCAATGATCAACTCTTCGCATGAGGCGGCCAAAGTACTAGAGTTTCAGCTTTAGCATCATTCCTTCCAAACAACACTCAGTACTGATCTCCTTTAGAATGGACTGGTTGGATCTCCTTGCAGTCGTATTAGGAAAAACAAATCTGGAAGTCACTCAGAGTATAAAACAAAGGTTCTCAAACTTGTATGCAAAGTTGCTGGGGAAGCTTGCCAATATACAGATTCCTTGGGCTTTTCCCCCAGTAGATCTGGGGCCCAGAAACTGACATTTTAACAAGCAGCACAAAATAATTCTGATGAAGGTTTCCATGCTGGTAAAGCTAGAGAACAAAGAACACAACCTTGCCGCCGTATTTCTCAACCTTGGCTCTGCATCAGATCACCTCAGGAGCTTAAAAAAAAATTTAGACGTCTCACCCTCAGTGTCTTCCAAGTTGAGGCACTGACAAAACGCATTAGAATTACCCGTCGGAAGGTGGAGATGGGGGGTAGGAATTCTGAGCCACACCCCAGGTCTGCTGAATGGGAATTCTGAGGGTAAGGCTAAGAAAGCCACATTTTTAACCGGTGCCCCTAGCGGCTACCAAAGACGGGTCCATAGTTATTAATAAAAGAGGTTTAAATAATAATAGGTTTAAACCTTTATATGTGTCAAAACAATCTGAAAGAAAACTAACCGAACGTCAGTGGCTGAGAAAGAAGTCGCTTTGTTATAAAGAAATCATGGAAGCATCGTAATCAATGGCTTGCTGATACTTAGCTGAAATAACGGCCTGCAGTGGACAATGGAGTAATGGAGCCCGGTGAGAAAACAAAAAACGAGAAAACCCAACCACCACGCCCTTGGAAAACCCAGGGAAAAGGAATCTGGGACGCCTGCCTTCGCGCGACCGCCTAAGGTGGTTCTCAAGGTGGTGGTGGGTGTGCCTGAAGCTGCCCGGTGAAAAACGAACCAAAAAAAAAAAAACCCACCTGTGTCACACACATCCCCCATCGCAGCCCCGGGAGAGGCTGACCACTGGGGATAGCAAGTCCGAGACCGTCCCAGCGCCCCCGGCAGGCGCGGATCCGCCCCAAGAGCCAGGCCCCGCGCCCCCGCCCGCCCCCTACCTTCCCCGACCCAGCCGCGCGCCCTGCGTCGCCCCCTCCTCACCCGTCCACCCCCCCTTCCCCACACCCGGCCTCACCCTTCCTCAGCAGGCCTTCGCTCCCTCCCCGCCCGATCGCCGCCGTCTCTCCTCGCTCGGCAACATCCCCCCACAAACCAGGGCTTCTTTCCTACCGGCCTCGCCCCCCTCACCACACACACACAGAAACACACACCGCCCCTCCCCGCGGACCACCACACTGACCGTCTCACAACCTGGCCCCAGAACGGCGCCCACCGCTGAGGCGGAAAGGAGCCGCTTTGCCGCAGGTGCTGTCAGAAGACTAGAAAGGGGGTGACGGGGTATTTCAGCGCGTTCCCCTCACCACACCCGGCGGCCATTTTCAAGCTATCGCCCAGAACTGGTAGATCACGTGATACTAGGCTGCGGGGCGGGGTGACGGGTGGCCACGCCCCCTGCCAGCTGACCAGGGAGCCTGAAGGAGGCGGGGCTGCGGGCGCCGGAGAGGCAAGCCGTCCGCTGCACATTCTCTCCAACCTTCAGGTAGATGTATTTTGGCAAGCGCCCCAGGCAGTATATAACTCATCGTCACTGTCACTCTTCATATTTTGGTGAGTTTATTGTCCCTCCTCACCATTATCATCAAAGCTTACGCAGGGAAATAAACCGCAATCTTTAACTTCAAAACACATTGCTGGTGGAGGCCGGCTGAAATCCCTCCCGAACCCAGAGCCCCTGCGGGGTCTGTAATCCTGCCGCCCAGAGCCACCGCCTGACCGCTTTCTTATTTCCCTCCTCGGCAATACCGCAGCCCAGCCTCACCCCGGCCTCCGCACAAGGGACCTTTGACCTGTCTGCGGCCAAACGTGATTGACAGCTTTTCCACTCACAGTTTCCTTGACCACTGCCTCCTGGAATATTCCCTTCCCTGGGCTTCTGTGACTCTAGTTCTCCTAATTTTTCTCGCATTTCGCCTCCCTCAAATTGGTTGATTGTTTCCGGGGTTTATAGCTCAGCTCTGGGATCCTCAGCCTCCGATCTGGTGTGATCACACCTGGTGTGACCCTGGTGTACTGACGCTGGCAGGGGACCTGCCTCCTGTCTCCCTCCACGACGACAGGAATTGGGAAGATACACACCCCCTCCGCTGCCCCTCCCTGATGTCACCCAGTCAGCCCACTGCCTGACTATAGCCACTTTCATCATCCCTCATCTGCTTAAAGGCTTCAGAAGCTCCCCAGTAGGACTATATCAAAAGCCCCCAATTACCCTCCCCATCCCTCTGCTGGCGATCCCCAGGAGATTGGGGATCATGTCACTTGCATTAAACTTCTCAGCAGCCTTCAGTTTCCATAGAACAAATTCCCAAATAGAACCTAACACACGAGGCTCCCGTGGAGCTGGCCCCTGCCAAACATCTTGCCATTCTACTGTCCACCACTCTCCCCTGCCCCCATCCCAGGCTGGCAAGTTCAGTTCCTGGAACATCAGGCCATACTCAGTCTCACCTCCACTTTGTTTCCAGAGTGCTGTTCTCTCTCCCCCTGAAGATTCCTCTCCACCTCTTGTCCAGCTGAGTCCGACAGATGAATTCTTTTGGTCTTAGACCAACAGGAGGCGGTCCAAGAGATCCTCTCTTGTGTAGCTTTCTGTGTGACCTCAAGAAGAGTTCATCATCCATCTTCTGTTAACTTCTATTAACTCTATTAACTTCTTAGTCTACAGTCCTGGGGCACAGGAGGTACTAGAAAGTACCTGTGAAAGCATGTTTAGCCTGTCTCTCCCCGACTATAAGTTCTGCTGCTGCTGCTGCTGCTGCTGCTAAGTCACTTCAGTCGTGTCCGACTCTGTGCGACCCCATAGACAGGCAGCCCACCAGGCTCTGCCGTCCCTGGGATTCTCCAGGCAAGAACACTGGAGTGGGTTGCCATTTCCTTCTCCAATGCATTAAAGTGAAAATGAAAGTGAAGTCGCTCAGTCGTGCCCGACTCTTAGCGACCGCATGGACTACAGCCCACCAGGCTCCTTCGTCCATGGGATTTTCCATGCAAGAGTACTGGCGTGGGTTGCCATTGCCTTCTCCACACTATAAGTTCACTCCATCCTTATTTCACACCAGTTTCCCTCACCTGGTTTAGAGTAGTGAGTGGCCTTGGCAAGCCTTCAAGGAAGAAAAAGCACAATTTAAGGCTCTATCACACACTTTGTGTGCCCTCTCATGGTCCTAGGCATCCACACCTGATGTGGGACTGGATGCTGGCTCTTTGTTGGCTTTTTCCATAAGTTGTCAGATTGATTCATTAGGAGATGCTTTTCAATAGTGCCCAAACTTGGTACATCAGAATCATCCTTAGTTCATTAAAAAAAAAAAAAACGACTCTTGCTGGAGATTTTTAAAATATCTCCGTAGTTGATCCCAGTGAAACACCATTCTCAATCTTCGGTTTTGTCCCAGTGTGTCCAGAGAAGTGATTTCAAATGTTAATGTCCTTTTTCCATGTCAAACAATCTTTTGAGGACCTGCACACGAAAGCAGGTGGCCCTTTAGTAGGACTGTTTGTGAGAATAACAAGGGAACTGGAATGTGTGGTTTCATGGGGATCTATGGCCCCAGTATGGGAGCTGGGGCTTTCATCATAATGAACCATCTGAAAAATCAGCAAGGCATTTGACAGGCTTTCTTTTGTTGTTATTGTTGTGGTGGTGTTCTTTTTTTATATTTAAATGACTGCATTTTAATATTATGGTGTCTTTTGTTGTGGTTGTTCAGTCACTTAGTTGTGTCCGACTCTTTTGCAACCCCATGGACTGTAGCATGCCGGGCTTCCCTGTCCTTCACCATCTCCCAGAGCTTACTCAAACACATGTCCATCCAATCGGTGATGCCATCCAACCATCTCATCCTCTGTCGTCCCCTTCTCTGCCTTCAGTCTTTCCCAGCATCAGGGTCTTTTCTAATGAGTCGGCTCTTGGCATCAGGTGGCCAAAGTGTTGGAGCTTCAGCTTCAGCATCAGTCCTTCCGATGAATATTCAGGGCTGATTTCCTTCAGGATTGACTGGTTTGATCTCCTTGCAGTCCAAGGGACTCTCAAGAGTCTTCTCCAACACCACGGTTCAAAAGCATCAATTCTTTGGCTCTCAGCTTTCTTTATAGTCCAGCTCTCACATCCATACATGACTACTGGAAAAACCACAGCTTTGACTATATGTACATTTGTTGGCAAAGTATTTGGTGTATTTTGTAATCATATTTATTTTATCAATCTAAACATATTGTGGGAAAAGAATCGTAGGTCTTACCTGTCTGCCAAAAAGGACTGTAACGCAAAACATGGTTAAGAATCCCTGAGCGACAATATTAAACATGAGATGAGACTGACTAGACTTCCTGACACCTTCTAAGATACCATGCACAAAAAAGCTGCACTCTCATCTCTCAATGGTTAAATTTGTTTCCAGCGTTCCCAGTACTGGGAAAATGCAGGTTGCTGTGCTTCTAAGAACATTGTCTATACGTTAAGCCTCGCCTTTGAGTTTTTTGACATCTGAGCTACTCCTGAGCACAGATTGGCTCTTCCCTGGGGATTCTGACAGGCTTTCTGGATGAGTTTGTGGAACCAAAGGGAAAATGTAGATTATGTATCAGCAGGTGGACGCTGACAGGTCTCCATGAGGTGTGTTGGCTGGGAAATGGTGCCTCGGGGACACGGGGATCTGGAGTCTCTGAGCATTCCCCCTATGGAACATCTCTTTGAGAAGAACTTCTCCTATGACTTCACCTTCCAGCCTCCCTCACCACTGCCAGCCCCAGCCCCTTCACCGCGTAACCTCTCACTCCAGCAGCACCCCCTGGTTGGTGAACCAGCTGCTCCACAACAAGCCCAGGGGCTGGCTTTAGGCTGGCTCCTGCCCTCCAGGTATGAACCATGGGGAAGGGCACTGAACCAGTGCAAACAGGGTGCCAGCCTTGGGGGCAACTGGAATCCAACAGTAGGCGAGAGGGCGGGGTGGGGCAGGACGTGGTGGCTCTCCAGCTCAGGTTGTCCCAAGCACCACACCACCACAGTTCGGGGGGTGTCAGTCAAGAGCTTTGCAAACCCCAGTCTGGAAGTGGGACACTCCTTCTCAGACACTGACAAAACAACTGCCCACGCTGCCCAAACCCCCTCCCTGCCTCTTCCTGCCAGGTGAAAATCCTGAAGGTACTCGGTGTACAAATCGTCCTTTTAGAAACATTTTCAAAGTAGTCCAGATGGCAGCCTGGAAAGAAGCTACTAGAAACAGGCTTTCCTTTAGTGAACATTTGAGTGGAGGAAGAGGGTGGGGTTCAAGGATGGCAGGAAAGTGGAGGAACCCTGGAGGGGGAATGGGTTTATGGACTAGAGTCCCCCTTCCATGGGCTTCCCAGATGGTGCTAGTGGGAAAAAAAAAAAAAAAACCCACTTGCCAATGCAGGAGACATAGAGACATGGGTTCAATCCCTGGGTCGGGAAGATCCCATGAAGGAGGACGTGGCAACCTGTTGCCCTAAAGGTCCAGGAGCAAACAAAGAGAATGAAAACAGAGCACAAAATCTACTGCAGTGGATCAGGGGACTGGCAGCCTCTGTTCAACTGAGATGCAGAGTCCACTCTTGAGTCCAGCTTTTATTCCTAATTGCAGACTACAAAACTTTCTTTGATCTATCTTTCCCAAGACACTACATTGACATAATCCAGCTCTCCTTGTTTTTTACCCTAGGTCGTTTCCTTCTGGGATAGTCTCGGGAACAATCAGCAAGTGTGTAGGCAGTGTTCATACCTGACGCCAAGCCCCAGTATTCCAAGGTCCATGCTTTCATGATCTCAATTATACTTCCTTCTGGGTCTGGCCTTAGGGTTGTAACAAGGCTATTATTCTAAGAAAAACATGAAAAATAATCATCAACACAGTTTCTTGATATATGCTGTTTTTCCAGGTGCTATTTCTATGAAATTTCTCAAGGCTGTGAAAGTACATTATTAGAAATTCCCACTACAGCAGCCCACTCCAGTATTCTTGCCTAGAGAATCCCATGGACAGAGGAGCCTGGAGGGCTATAGTCCATAGCGTTGCTTCAGAGTTGAACATGAGTGAAGAGATTTAGCATGCACACACGCCTCCCCTCTATGGCAAGTCTAAACTGGGGAAGGGAGAAACCTTATATTCAGGGATTTTATTAACAGTTCAGATTAAGCATTTCATTACTAAAATAAGGACTTTGAATGACCAAACGTGATTAGTTGATATTCGATGATCCAAGACTGAGGAGAAAAGATTATGAAAATTATAAGGCCAATCAGAAATGTTGTCCAGGAAACAAGAAGTAGACAGGGAGCGTTTACAGGAGCTGTCCTCAGGAAAAATAAAGTGATTAAAAAAAAATTTTTTTTAATTCCCGTTTTTTATTGGAACATAGTTGATTTACAATGTCGTGTTAGTTTGTGCTCTACAGCAAAGTGATCCAGTTACACACATATATATATTCTTTTACATATTCTTTTCCATTATTACACTGGTAAAGTTCTCTGTGCTCTACAGTAGGACCTTGTTTAAAGTTGATTTTTAACTCCACTGTAGCCCATTCTTCTCATTTACTTAGTGGTTACATTTAGTAAATTTTATCTATTGTGATAATAAATATTTTCTCACTGCTGCCAAATGCCGTTGACTCCTTTCATATTTGTGGACTCAAACTCTCATCCTGTGATGATATGACAGTTGTAAAAATAGAACTGAAATGCTTTCTCCTCAATTTTGTTTCAAATGGATCACTCTGTCCATTGGTCTTTTGGGGGTTTATGCAGCTCGCCTAAATCTTTCTGGCAAAGGCATCCTAAGGGTTTCTTGCTTCAGGATCACTCAAATCACTTCAAGACTCTGGCTTTCCTACTTGTCATGTGATGTTATAGAGAGGGAAGAACATGAGTTAGCTTTTAAGTTCTCACCACTCTTCCCGTCAAGACTGTAATTTTAATCACACTTTCATCTGTTTCAACAGGATCAGCATATTGAGATAATGACTTCAGCAGTTCAATCTTTTCACATGGTTTCAGTTTCATTGTACATCAGATTTTCCACGGAAATCTTAAGATCTTTGACACACCACCTTGCTTTAAAAAAATGTTTTTCTTTGACTAAAAAAGAAATATGTGTTCATTATAAAGTATTCAAAAAATACAGAAACATTTGAAGAAGCGATCTCCCTTAACTTACTACTCAGAGTTTCCTGACTTCTAAAAAAGAGATTTGAAACAAAAAGGCCAAGAAAATCTGAATAAAGTGTGGACTTTATTTAACATTGGTTTATTATTGTGGCTAACGTAAGATGTTAACCATTGGGAAACATGTGGAGTATGTGGAAATGCTATACTATCTTTACCACACTTTCTGTAAATCTAAGACTATTCTAAAAAGCTTAGCGTATATATATATAAAGTATTTGGTATGTGCTTAGTCATTCACTCATGTCCAGTTCTTTGCAACCCCATGGACTATAACCTGCCAGGCTCTTCTGCCCATGGGATTCTCCAGGCAAGAATACTGGAGTGGGTTGCTGTGCCCTTCTCCAGGGGATGTTCCTCACCCAGGGATCAAACCTGGGTCTCCTGAATTGCAGGCAGATTCTTTACAAACAGAGCCATCAGGGAAGTCCCAAAGTACTTGGTATACACATATATAAAATGTTCAGCACTTCATTTTTCTTCTTTGCTGGGTCACACAACATAGAATTCATCAGAATCTCTGTGCTTTTAGGACAGAAGCCTGTAGCAGTCAACAGGGCTCAAGCCGTAGTAGTAAGCATTACTACAAACTAATTACAGAGCAGAGAGTCTATGCAGGTTAAGGGAGGAGTTAGGTTGCATATGCACACTCAGTTGTATCCAACTCTCTGCAACCACATGCACTGTAGCCTGCCAGGCTCCTCTATCCGTGGGATTCTCCAGGTAAGAATACTGGAGTGGGTTGCCACTTCCTCCTCCAGAGGATCTTCCCTACCCAGGAATCAAACCTGTGTCTCTTCCATCGCCTGCATTGCAGGTGGATTCTTTACCACGAGCGCCACCTGGAGGAGTAAGGACGTGAGTTAAGATCACTGGATCCAGTTAAGATCACTGGATCACGGTGTCGCGCTTTCCCCTGAATTAAAAAAAAAAAAAAAAAAGAGTTGATGGGGTCTGTCTACTAAAGGGAGTGAGACAGAGAGTCTGAGGTGGTTGGGAGTGAAAGGCAGGAAATGGAGACTGTTGACGTTTGTAACAAGATCTAATGCACATCTACAGGGGATCTGAGTAGAATGGGGGCTGGGTCATGGGAGGACAGCTGGGCAGGCAACCAGGAGGCCAGGGTGTTGGCAGGCTCTTCTCCAAGGATACTGACATCATCAAGGGGTTGGAGAATGACAATAACCAGATTTTCATCTTTTCTAGTAGGGCATGACCAGGGAAGTCTGTTGATGGTGGCAGCAAGGTAGGATGACATGAGCTTCTAAACTCTGGCATTTTAGGAAGAAAGCAATGAGGAGGGAAGGTACCCACCCTCCCTCCAGGCCCAGTGATGAGCAAGGAAAACCAGCTACCATTTGTGAAGTCTTCAAGGGAAGTCACGGCCTGGGTTTTCATTAGCACAAAAGGTGTAGGAAATTTGAGGAAATAGAGGCTATTTTACCAAAAATGTGCCATGAATCCCAGGGTAGTGGCAGGCTGGGGAGAGAGTTGGTGGTGGTCTGTACAGAGCTGTAGGGAGATAGCTAAGTTTTCTATTTTGAATACTGATGAAAATAGAGATGACCGGGCAAACATAAACGCATTCAAATGCTATGACTCTGGATGTAAAAGACGCTTCCATGCACTCATCGTGGCAGCATGAAGCTCAAATTGTTTAGCCATCTACAGAGGAAGTTGCACCAAAAAGCACCACCACGATATACTAAAAATATTTACCAAGTTGTGGCTTATGGGTCCAAATTTCTAGTGGAATAAAATGTCAGGGGCACATGATTGTTGGCAATAAAATTCCATAGTTCTTCACTGTTAGTCAGTTTCTCCCTTAGCAAACTGATTCAGAGAGTCAGATGACAGTCATTTGGTTAGTTTCCTTATATTGGATCTGTCTTGAATCATTCCATTGTCTATTTATCTGTTCTTGATGAAAGTTGATACAAGTTTTAATACATTTTATCTATGTATGGCCTGATGTGTCCTTGAAATAAAATCCCTTTCAGGGAAATACTGTGCACCCAGTGTAAAGCCAGAGAAGCAGATGTGACCTACTCTCTTACTGCTTCACATACGTTTATAAAAGAACCTGACAATGGATTTTCTGGTTTTTACAGGGTGCAGCAGAGTTCAGTGAGCATGTGGCTTATTTAGGGCTTTCCCGGTGGCTCAGTGGTAAAAATATCTGACTGCAATGCAGGAGAGGCAGGAGACGTGGGTTCAAACCCTGAGTCGGGAAGAGCCCCTGGAGGAGGGCATGGCAACCCACTCCAGTATTCTTGCCTGGAGAATCCCATGGACAGAGGAGCCTGGCGATCTACAGTCCAGAGGGTCACAAAGAGTCGGACACGACTGAAGTGACATTCATGTGGCTTATTTAATCTGCAGGCTTCATTTCTCTTTTCCTGAAATTGTCCTTCTAAGTAAACTTATTAGGTGAAATAGGGAAAGATAGATACAAAATATCAGTGAAAAATGAAGCTTACAAAATCATTTTGTAAAATATAGCTCTTTATCTGGCAGTAGGGAAAAAAAGACTAGAAATGACCCCAAAATATCAAAATTGGTTGTCAATGACAGAACAATGGGTGCTTGTTTGACTCCTTTGAATGCATTTTACTAGCTGTGTGGTGCCTAATGTAAAAGGTGGGGACATCAGTTAGTTTGAGTATGGAGGAACCGATGAGTAATTCCTAATCTGAAGGCTTGAACAGAAAACACTTAACCTTGTCTACAAAACACCTTCAGTCTGTTTTTTATTGACGCATAATTGATTTACAATGTTAATTTCTCTGTCCAAAAAAGTGATTCAGTTATATATATATATATATATGGCTTCCCAGGTAATGTTAGTGGTAAAGAATCCATCTGCTGATGTGGGAGATGCAAGAGATGTAGTTTTGATCCCCAGGTCAGGAAGATCCCCTGGAGGAGGAAATGGCAACTCACTCCACTATTCTTGTCTGGAAAATCCAAAGGACAGAGGAGCCTGGTGAGTATGGGCCATGGGGCCACAAAGAGACACAACTGAGCAACTGAACACACACACATACATGCACGCACACACACATACACACATATATATACACATACATATATATATGTATATATATATATACACATTTTTTGGCATATTCTTTCCTATAATGGTTTATCATGGGATATTGAATATAGTTCCCTGTGTTATACTGTACGACGTTATAGTTTATCCAAAACACCTTCACTCTTAGTGTTATGGGTTTTGGTGTACTGTAGATTTTCTAAAATTTATCAAATTCCACAAAACGTCCTTGCTTTGTGTAAAAGGTAATTTATTTGTATCAAGAACTATAGATTGCTTCAGTTTAGCACATATATAGCAATGATTGTCTTTCTAAATGATTCTGTTTATAGCCACACCTGAGATGTACGTGGTCCTTGTGCCTTAAATGTGGCCTTTAGTACGTAAGCATCTTGACACGTTTGTGTCTCTCCCGTGTGATGTGGGGACTTTGAGGCTCTATCCCTATGTCAACCACAAGTTGCGGCCAGTAATAAGGGTCCCTGGGAATGGAAGTCCCATAACTAAAGGACTTAGTTTATTCGTCTGGAGTAAATACAGATAATTCATGAATTTGCATGTTGTTCTGCATTCATCACCCTACCTCCTCCTTTGACTGCACAACTCTGAACATATATATATTATATATTAACAATGACAGCACTGAGTGATGACGGTAAGGTGCATATAAGAATAGAGAACCTGTGATGGTGAGGTTCAGGAAGAGCTGCCTAAGGAAAAGCACCTCATGTCTGATGCTTAGCATTCATCTTAGTGAGCTTCCCAGCTGGCGCCAGTGGTAAAGAATCCTCCTGCCAATGAAGGAGACTTAAGAGACGTGAGTTCAATCCCTGGGTTGGGAAGATCCCCTGGAGTAGAAAATGGCAACCCATTCCAGTATTCTTGCCTGGAAAATTCCACGGATAAGAGGAGCCTGGAGGGCAGAAGAGACGGCCAGGCTACAGTCCACGGGGCTGCAAAGAGTCGGACACGACAGAGCGACTAAGCACTCTCACATTCATCTTCGTGCCTGGCACACAGCACAAGCTCACTGAACTTTCCTGACTAGTGACGGAGAGGCTGCCCCTCAATGACAAAGCAGGAGTTAGTGGGAAGGGAAGGGTGGGGAGGATGTGGTGTAGATGGGGTTTCTCGATAAAAGGGGCACCAGGTAAGAGGCAAGGGAGAGAGACTGAAGGAAGAATAATGACCCAACCTGTCTCGAGGAGAAGGTGCCTTAGCCTGTTCAGACAGCTGTGACAAGGCACCAGAGAATGGGTGGCTTACACACAACAGAAACTTCATCACAGTGCTGGAGGTTTGAAGTTCAAGGCCAGGATGCCAGCATGGTCAGATTCTGATGGGAGCCCTCCTCCAGGGTGCAAATGGCCAACTTTTTGCTATATCTTCACATGGTGGAAGGGGCAAGGGAGCTGTAAGGGGTGTTTTTAAAATTCAATTTTATTTTTTTAATTGAAGTATCAGTTTAGTTCAGTTCATTTCAGTCACTCAGTCATGCCCGACTCTTTGTGACCCCATGGACTACAGCACACCAGGCCTCCCTGTCCATTACCAACTCCCAGAGTTCACTCAGACTCATGTCCATCAAGTCAGTGATGCCATCCAGCCATCTCATCCTCTGTCGTCCCCTTCTCCTGCCCCCAATCCCTCCCAGGATCAGAATCTTTTCCAGGGAGTCAACTCTTCACATGAGGTGGCCAAAGTACTGGAGTTTCAGCTTTAGCATCATTCCTTCCAAAGAAATCCCAGGGCTGATATCCTTTAGAATGGACTGGTTGGATCTCTTGCAGTCCAGGGGACTCTCAAGAGTCTGCTTCAACACCACAGTTCAAAAGCATCATTCTTCGGTGCTCAGCTTTCTTCACAGTCCGACTCTCACATCCATACATGACCACTGGAAAAATCATAGCCTTGACTAGACGAATCTTTGTTGGCAAAGTAATGTCTCTGCTTTTAAATATGCTATCTAGGTTGCTCATAACTTTCCTTCCAAGGAGTAAGCGTCTTTTAATTTCATGCCTGCAGTCACCATCTGCAGTGATTCTGGAGCCCCCAAAAATAAAGTCTAGTTGACTTACAATGTTGTGTTAGTTCTGGGCATACAGCAAAGTGATTCATTCATTCATATGTATATGAATACGGTGGCTGCGTCAGCACAGCAGGGCCTAGAGGAGCTATTCCATGCTCAAGGTCAGGAGGGGTGTTGGTGAGGAGATACCCCTCGTCCAAGGTAAGGAGCAGAGGCTGCACTTTGCTGGAGCAGCCATGAAGAGATACCCCACACCCAAGGTAAGAGAAACCCAAGTAAGACGGTAGATGTTGCAAGAGGGCATCAGAGGGCAGACATACTGAAACCATACTCACAGAAAACTAGTCAACCTAATCACACTAGGACCACAGCCTTGTCTAACTCAATGAAAGTAAGCCATGTCCTGTGGAGCCACCCAAGACGGGCGGGTCATGGTGGAGAGGTCTGACAGAATGTGGTCCACTCGAGAAGGGAATGGCAAACCACTTCAGTATTCTTGCCTTGAGACCCCCATGAACAGTATGAAAAGGCAAAATGATAGGATACTGAAAGAGGAACTCCACAGGTTGATAGGTGCCCAATATGTTACTGGAGATCAGTGGAGAAATAACTCCAGAAAGAATGAAGGGATGGACCCAAAGCAAAAACAATACCCAGTTGTGGATGTGACTGGTAATAGAAGCAAGGTCCGATGCTGTAAAGAGCAATATTGCATAGGAACCTGGAATGTCAGGTCCATGAATCAAGGCAAATTGGAAGTCGTCAAACAGGAGATGGCAAGAGTGAACGTCAACATTCTAGGAACCAGAGAACTAAAATGGACTGGAATGGGTGAATTTAACTCTAGATGACCATTGTATCTACTACTGTGGGCAGGAACCCCTTAAAAAAATGGAGTAGCCATCATGGTCGACAAGAGTCCAAAATGCAGTACTTGGATGCAACCTCAAAAATGACAGAATGATCTCTGTTCATTTCCAAGGCAAACCATACAATATCACAGTTATCCAAGTCTATGTCCCAACCAGTAACACTGAAGAAGCTGAAGTTGAACGGTTCTATAAAGACCTACAAGACCTTTTAGAATTAACACCCCCAAAAGATGTACTTTTCATTATAGGGGACTGGACTGCAAAAGTAGGAAGTCAAGAAACACCTGGAGTAACAGGCAAATTTGGCCTTGGAATACGGAATGAAGCAGAGCAAAGACTAATAGAGTTTTGCCAAGAGAACACACTGGTCATAGCAAATACCCTCTTCCAACAACACAAGAGAAGACTCTACACATGGACATCACCAGATGGTCAACACCGAAATCAGACTGATTATATTCTTTGCAGCCAAAGATGGAGAAGCTCTATACAGTCAACAAAAACAAGACCAGGAGCTGACTGTGGCTCAGATAATGAACTCCTTATTGCCAAACTCAGGCTTAAATGGAAGAAAGTAGGGAAAAACCACTAGACCATTCAGGTATGACCTAAATCAAATCCCTTATGATTATACAGTGGAAGTGAGAAATAGATTTAAGGGACTAAATCTGATAGAGTGCCTGATGAACTATGGACGGAGGTTCGTGACACTGTACAGGAGACAGGGATCAAGACCATTCCCATGGAAAAGAAATGCAAAAAAGAAAAATGGCTGTCTGGGGAGGCCTTACAAATAGCTGTGAAAAGAAGAGAGGCGAAAAACAAAGGAGAAAAGGAAAGATGTAAGCATCTGAATGCAGAGTTCCAAAGAATAGCAAGAAGAGATAAGAAAGCCTTCCTCAGTGATCAATGCAAAGAAATAGAGGAAAACAACAGAATGGGAAAGACTAGAGATCTCTTCAAGAAAATCAGAGATACCAAGGGAACATGTCATGCAAAGATGGGCTTGATAAAGGACAGAAATGGTATGGACCTAACAGAAACAGAAGATATTAAGAAGAGGTGGCAAGAATACACAGAAGAACTGTACAAAAAAGATCTTCACAACCAGATAATCACGATGGTATGATCACTCACCTAGAGCCAGACATCCTGGAATATGAAGTCAAGTGGGCCTTAGAAAGCATCACTACGAACAAAGCTAGTGGAGGTGATGGAATTCCTATTGAGCTATTTCAAATCTTGAAAGATGATGCTGTGAAAGTGCTGCACTCAATATGCCAGCAAATGTGGAAAACTCAGCAGTGGCCACAGGACTGGAAAAGGTCCATTTTCATTCCAATCCCAAAGAAAGGCAGTGCCCAAGAATGCTCAAACTCCCACACAATTGCACTCATCTCACATGCCAGTAAAGTAATGCTCAAAATTCTCCAAGCCAGGTTTCAGCAATACATGAACTGTGAAATTCCAGATGTTCAAGCTGGTTTTAGAAAAGGCAGAGGAACCAGAGATCAAATTGCTAACATCTGCTGGATCATTGAAAAAGCAAGAGAGTTCCAGCAAAACATCTATTTCTGCTTTATTGACTATGCCAAAGCCTTTGACTGTGTGGATCACAAGAAACTGTGGAAAATTCTGAAAGAGATGGGAATACCAGAGCACCTGACCTGCCTCTTGAGAAACCTGTATGCAGGTCAGGAAGCAACAGTTAGAACTGGACATGGAACAACAGACTGGTTCCAAATAGGAAAAGGAGTACGTCAAGGCTGTATATTGTCTTCCTGCTTATTTAACTTATATGCAGAGTACGTCATGAGAAACGCTGGACTGGAAGAAGCACAAGCTGGAGTCAAGACTCCCGGAAGAAATATCAATAACCTCAGATATGCAGATGACACCACCCTTATGGCAGAAAGTGAAGAGGAACTAAAAAGCCTCTTGATGAGAGTGAAAGAGTGAAAAGGTTGGCTTAAAGCTCAACATTCAGAAAACGAAGATAACGGCATCTGGTCCCATCACTTCATGGCAAATAGATGGGGAAACAGTGGAAACAGTGTCAGACTATTTTTTTGGGCTCCAAAATCACTGCAGATGGTGACTGCAGCCATGCAATCAAAAGATGCTTAGATAGCATATAGAAAAGCAGAGACATTACTTTGCCAACAAAGGTCCATCTAGTCAAGGCTATGGTTTTTCCAGTGGTCATGTAGGGATGTGAGAGTTGGACTGTGAAGAAAGCTGAGCACAGAAGAATTGATGCTTTTGAACTGTGGTGTTGGAGAAGACTCTTGAGAGTCCCTTGGACTGCAAGGCGATCCAACCAGTCCATTCTAAGGAAGATCAGCCCTGGGATTTCTTTGGAAGGAATGATGCTAAAGCTGAAACTCCAGTACTTTGGCCACCTCATGCGAAGAGGTGACTCATTGGAGAAGACTCTGATGCTGGGAGGGATTGGGGGCAGGAGAAGGGGACGACAGAGGATGAGATGGCTGGATGGCATCACCGACTCGATGGATGTTCTTGAGTGAACTCTGGGAGTTGGTGATGGACAGGGAGGCCTGGCATGCTGAGATTCATGGGGTCACAAAGAGTCGGACACAACTGAGCAAGTGAACTGAACTGATATGTATATTTTATATGTATGTATATATATATATTATTCTTCAGATTTTTTTGGAGTCTTTTGTAGGAGCAATAAACCCTATTCATGAAGGCCTGCCCTCATGACCCAATCACTCACCCCAAACTTCACCTCCAAAGACCATCACCTTGGAGTTAGGATTTCAACATGAACTTTGGGGGACAGATTCAATCTATGGCACTATGTCTTACTGGGAGGGGGTATATCAGGAGAGAGAAGCACGCTGAGGGCTAAGCAGGGGTTATTAGATCATGGAAAGTTTTGAGTTTATCACAAAGGCTTTAGTTAACAGTTTCATTTTTGAAGCAGGAAAATGAAAACCTGATCCGTTGACTTTGGCAAGATGACTCAAGACCGCATTTTAGAGACTGACAGCTGGAGGATGGAGGACTGGTTGGAAGGTTGTTGCTGAGCTAGGTGAGGAATGGGGAGCCAGGGCTGGTGGGAAATGGAGCCACCTGACCAGGAGGGAGGACACATGGGGGCTGGCGACACATGATGGTGGGCAACGCAAAAAGGGTGAGGGGATGGACAGGCTTCTGACTTGGGAAACCAAGGAAACGGTCATGACGTTAAATGACCTGAGCAGGGCAAGAGGAATCACACGTTTTGGGGGTGATGGAACAGGATGACAGGTTTGGATGTTCTGAGTCTGCTTGTGATTTCCGGTAGCTGGAGTTGGAGTAAGGGGTAGTTAGGGGACAGAGGTCTGAGCTGAAGGTAGGACCAGCTCAGAGGACCTATGTGAGCAGACGAGTGTGTGAACTAAAGCCAAGACGAGGAATCTTGGCTGACTTAAGAGCGATTCTCCAGAGGCAGGAGAAGCCAGGGACAGTTTCACAGACGCTGAGAAAAGAACCTCAAGAGTGTGGTCAACATAACCAAATGCGGTGGAGATTGAACGACACAAAAAGAGAATTAACCACCTCATTCAGTAAGAGGCAAGAAACGACCCTTGCAGAAGTGGCTCAGTGAGTGTTGGGGACAATTAAGAAGCAGGGGTGCCATGCTGACTCTTCCTGTAGGATTTATTGTAGAGGTTCAGGACTGTAGGATGGATTTCCAGTATTTGCTATTTTATCTTTCTATAGCCTCTTCTTGAGGCTGATGACTCAATGCATTAAAAAGGAAGGAGAGATAAAACAGGAACTTAACTTTCTGGGGGACTGGCAGCCCATCTGGCCAACTGGAAGGGCCTCATCTTCTCATGGCCTTTGGTCTCAGGATGCTGGGCAGCTGACTTCTGCACTGATGGTTATCAACAGCAGGCAGCTAAGCTGAGATCCTAGGCCTGCTTTTCTAAAGTTGTCATGCTCATCCTGAAAAAAAGCAATGGCAATGGGTGAATGGCACCTCTCTACTGGGCACAGAGCGTCCAGCTGTACCCTGGCTAGTGAATTGAGACCTACCCTTCTGCTGGGAGGAGTATCAGTCTGGGCTAAAGGACACCATGGGTGTCACTTGGGATGGTGCAATTAAAAAGAAGACTCAAGCACAAAACAAAGCAGACTCAAAAAATAAAAGACCCATCGTAATAGAAAGGATCTTACCAGTAAAGAGAAATGCCATCTTTTAATGACATTAAAAATCTGACTTGACACGTAGCTCTAGCAACAAACAGGTGGAGCCAACATAACCCATCTTGCTATAAACACCAAGAAAACTGAAGTGAGCACAAAATTATTTTTAAGTCACATGGCTAAGCTTTTAAGAATGAATGTGATCAAATGAAAAGCTTACCCCAAAGGCTCACATTGACGTGACTTTTGAAGGGGGGGGGAGGGGGAAGAGGCAGGGGCAGGTGAGCTGGCCCTATGTAAAATCGTCTATGAAAAAAAAAAAAACTTTAAACCTAACGTGGCAAAGCAAAAACATCTGTTCTTGAGTGGTGGGCACATAAGAATCTGTTTTAAAGTTCTATACTGAACTATATGCTTGAAATAGCTTGTAAAGTCTTATTTTTTAGCATTGGCTAAACTCAATGTTTTCCTATTACTCCCTTTTCTAACTGGGGGAAATGAAGTTATTGTTAAATAGAAAGTCAGCACATACTAGACCAAAACTTGCATAACTCTGTTTTTATTCTATTTGTGTGAACACTATAAATCTCTCGACATATGCTTTTCTCATTGGAAAAGACCCTGATGCTGGGAAAGACTGAAAGCAAAAGGGGGTAGCAGAGGATAAGATGATTAGATGGCATCACCAACTCAGTGGATATGAACTTGAGCAAACTCCAGGAGATAGTGGAGGGCAAGAACCTGGCATGCTGCAACCCATGAGGTCGCAAAGAGTTGGACATGACTTAGCTACTGAATACTAACCACAAACTGTTTTTCTAATTAGTTCCCCTTGCACCTTTCTCAGTCCAATAAAACACTTCCTTGCAAACCCAAGTGCCAACTCCTCTGTGCCTCTTCCTGCCCCACCAATAGTTCTTGCCTCTAATAAAGCATTTACCATATTATATGGTGACTATTTATTAGCTCTTCAATGGCAAGGGCCTGATTTATTCTTTCATTACCTAATACATTGGGCTGGAACTCATTAATTGTGGAATGAAGAATTGACAGGAAAAAAAAAAAAAACACCTCTTACTATGTTCATCTATGAACAAGGAGAGTCCTGTTATTACCTGGCCTCCCAGCCTCTCCTACTGTGAAGTGAATCAAGCTACCTTCGCTGCTGAGCCTGTCAGGACAAACCGATGGAGGTACCGTGTTGGCAGGCAATTCTTGGTCATGGCTCAATTTCACGAACCTCCAAATGGGGTCATTCAAACCTGCCATCGCTGCCTTCCAGTGAGAATGGATCGAAACTGGACTTGCTCGTAGGTATTCATCTAGCATCTCTGTACAAAAGTACAACGCAATATGTTTTCCCCACAGCTGTCCAAGACCGCATCTGCAAGAACCGGAAGTGCATTCCAAAATTCCCTTAAGTCTGTAATCACGGTACAGAGACCGAGTGGCTGTCCCAACACTCTGTTTCACAAAAGCAAAAACCAGATCCAGATACAAGTGCAGTGGACATGCCAACAGCAGGACTGGGAAAGTCAACTCTTTTTCTTTGTAATTGAGGACAGGCAGCATCTTTTAGAACATAAAGGCGCTAAGTCGTGTCCAACTCTTTTGACCCCATGAACTGCAGCACGCCAGGCTCCTCTGTCCTCTGCTATCTCCTGGAATTTGCTCAAGATCATGTCCATTGAGTCAGTGATGCCATCGAACTAACTCATCCTCTGCTGCTATATACTACTAACCTAAGGTTGTTCTAACTGCCTCCCCAAGTGTTTATAATTGACAATAGTTTATTTTGAATATTTTTTAACCAGTTAAAAAGTCAATGACTCCTGGGAGTATTACCACCCAACTGAAGAATCCTTCAGTGAAAAGAGACCATTACTTCTCATGACCATTACTTCTCTGATAGTTCTAGAGACTGAATTTAAAGGCTGTGCAATTAGCAAACACACACATAAATATTTTAAACTACTGTTTAATCATTTTTTAAGACACACAAATTAGAAAAAACATCTTTGAAACCCCGCAATAGGCTACCAGTGCAGCTCTTGGGACGCAGACTAGAAACGTGTGGTTATGAAACATCACGTCACAGTGTAACGGACACAGTGGTAGTTTTCATTTACCAGACAACAGGAACTAGTTCATGGATCTGTCAAAAAATAACACTTCTTTAAAAAAATATTTTGGAATCATAAAAACATAAAGCACAGAACACCACGATCTATTTGTTCTCCCCCAGGGACGGCAAGCAAAGGGCTTTGAATACCAGCTGCTGGAGCTCAGAGCCCCTCGTGTTGGGGTGACAATGTTCAACTACTCCTACGCAGACATCAAGATGCAACCTTTAAAGGAAGGCAGGAATGAAATCACACATTTCCATACTCTATGGAGGAGGGTTTCTCTTGTTTTGCCACAATTATTTTTACTTTCATTCCTATTGCTTTCCATCATGCTCCTGCACGTCTGGGGAGACAGCTGTGCACAGGTGACTGGAGATGGAGCGAGTGTGTGCCAGACATTTGATTCCTCTGTCCTGTAATAAAAAGTCAGGAGCAAATGTACTTTGATGACAAACCCGTAGATACAGAACCAGAAATACTTAATATCATAAAAGAAGCGTATCTGAAATCCTTTACATGTGTTTGCCCTTTAGTAAGAAAAAACAAAGAGGAATATTAACAGATCAGCTTCTTAAAGTAACTCCAGCACAGAGACTGGGCAGGATACAGTCATTTATGACTCCAGTAAAAGGCAGCCTGTCACTTTTTCCATTTCAAATGTGTTATTAAGAAAATGGTTAGTTATTCCACTGATGGTGCTCTGTAACTTTTGGTTTTCCATTATTATTTCCATTTCTTTTTATAGGAGCAAAATTTGATAAAATGTGACTGGAGAGATGGTTATGCATCACCGAGTAAGCTTTAGATAGTCATTTTGCATGGATCTTTACACTCTCATTTATAGAACATAAAGTCCCAGGGGTTTTTCTTTGCTTTATAAAAGATGTACTGAAAGAAGATAGGTATAATGTTTTAAAGGCAAGACAAATTAGTTGGCATAAAAATGTGTCTTTAGGCTCCATTTCAGAAAGTCTTCTCAATCAATGACCTGTAGAGTCAGTTCTTTACTGGGGTTTGCATAATGTTAAAAACCTCTTAAAATAAATATTATTTGAAAATATATAAAAACATTATTAAGCAGCCCACCAAGTAAAATGTAATTGGCTGCACGCTCTGTACAAGAGCCTGAAAAAGCAGCTTAGTCATTGATTCTAAAAGCAGTCCTACAAAATGCCAATATGGAAAATTTCATTTAAAATTTTCTTCTGTAATAAATTACTATAAATAGATTTGTCTACGTGGTGCTGAAGAAAAACACCATGGAGACCCTCTGCATCCTAGTCTTGCAAATCCACATTTCAGAGTGGCATTTCTTTTTTTAACGCCAATCTTTCTCTTCCTGATAAGGAGTGTGCCCTGTTACACTAGCACTTTTACAAGGAAGGGCTATAGAAAGCAGAACTTCAGCATCTAACTTAAGTGTATAAACGATCAGGTGTTTGTTAAATGTACACTGGGTTAAGTGTAGCTTTATTAGGTCCTTGAGGGCAGTTAGGATTACATTTCACAGTGTTATTTAGAAATAATTCTGCACCTCTGTCAAATTTGGTATATTCAACTTCAGCCAGGATGGACTATTAGTGGCTGAATAAAACTCCACAAAATACTGGTTTGTATCTAAAACTTGGGACAAATGCTTCACTGACACAGTAATAAGAAGCACCATTCTGAAACAATTATTCTCTCAAATAATTTTTTTCTTTCAACTAAAATGCAGAACTCTTTAAATTAATAAACTAATAATTTAGGACAACTTAAAATAAGGAAACAAAAAAAGCATAAATGGCCAGAGGTGGTCATGAATTTACAAGTGAAATTTACAAGGTATACATTTTAAATAGGAAAGATTCTTGTCCTATATGTCATCTAGTCCTTGAATAAAAGTATATATTTTAGGATTATTTTAATGGCAACATTTTAATTATTTTCTGTAGTTTAAAATAAAGTATAACTAAGTTTTCTTTAAATAATATTTGAGAAGTTGATAAACCCTGTCCAATAAAACTGTCAATTCATATAAAATATTTTTTAGCACATATCTTCTTCAATTGTACATAGCACAGACAGAAACCAAAAAAGCAGAGAAAGCAAAAAGAGAAAATATTTTCATCAGTGGACACTATTTCATTATGAAAGCTTCATTTTAAGGGCTGTATTCAGTAGAAATGGAATGCTGCCATGCCTTCTGAGTTAAAGGATTATAAGGTTTTCCTCTGTTGCCTCAAAACCTTTTGAAAAGTCAGGGCTTTGAGCTCAAGTTGTCAAAGTAAATGACCATGAAGACAGTCCTGATGGTGACTCTTACAGATGCTGCAAATGGTTTCCAATCGCTACAAACACAACTGCTCATAAACTTTGGGAACTCACCCTCTGGGCTTCTTAAGGAAATCTCCTCTGGAGGGCAGGTCACATGTCCTCGTCACAAGGCTCCCTAATGACAGTGTCTGATGAATGCCCAGGTCTCCTCCCAGGACAATCAGTGCTTTGGTGTGGGTTACCTCCATTTTTGATTTATATATGTATATGTGTGTGTATATATATATATATGTATATGTATATATATATATGTATACACACACATACATATTAAAGTTTAACTTCTCTATTTTATTTTTGGCCATGCCACACAGCATGCAGGATCTTTAGTTCTCCAACCAGGGATCAGACCCGTGCCCCCTGCATTGGAAGCTCGGCATCCTAACCACTGGACCACCAGGGAAATCCCTTACCTTCGTATTTAAAAACCATTCTTTAATACTGTGATTTTTTCCCTCAAACCTGGTATCTGTGGAAATCCTGTATGTGAATTTCACATAGTGGGAATCAATTAATAAAAATACTTTTTTAACCAAAATAATGGTGGAGGCATAAGTGGTGGCTGGATATTTTGGAAGCCAAGTAAACCTCCTCTATTATACTGGGTATTTTAGAAACTAAATAAATTTCTTCAATTACCCTGAGCTCCGATTAAAAATGTTTATTTTAAAAACTAAGAAAAAGCCAGTTATAAAATGGTGACAAGAAGATACATCAAAATAAATTAACTGCTATGGTTTCAAAAAATAAAACTATGGGAAAAAGAATTATTTTGTTCATTTTTTTCCCTGAGTAGTAAAATAATAACCAAAAATATAACTGGAGTGGTTTCATGATAATTGAAGAATGAAGAAATAATATAAATATGAACTGAATCTTGTTGATTAAAAAAGCAGCAATCATATATTATAATGAATCCCTTTAACATAGCAGAGATACACCAATTTTCAATTCTTCTACCATAATTAGAAGTATTAACCCTTACAACACTTCAAATAGATATATTCAATTTATAGAGCACAAAAAGTCTCTTCTTGAGAAAGAAGATCAAGCTGAGAATCAGAATTCTTTAGTTTGTCTTCTAGAGTGCATACTTACAAGTTGTCCAAAATTAAAGAAAAGCTATTCAAAAATCCATGTCATACAGAAACAAAAATCTAGATAATCCAGGGGGATGGAAATCAGTGGAACTGTATATATACATATATGATGTAGTATCTTCAAAGTAATTGGAAAATTCATCAACTGCCTTGCTTTCTAGATGGTAGTGCTGTGATAACATTCACTGAGCAAAAAAATAGCTACGGGTAATATTAGGTTTCAGTTCAGTTCAGTCACTCAGTCATGTCTGACTTTTTGTGACCCCACGAATCACAGCACATGCCAGGCCACCCTGTCCATCACCAAGGTTTACAGGCTGAGAAATAAAATATAATCAGATAATAGAACTAAATCATGATTATTTGTTAATGGCTAGGCAGGCTGAACAAACAGAGCTTTTATTACACTTTCTTGTTTTCATTTATGACATGCCTGCTGCTGCTGCTGCTAAGTGGCTTCAGTCGTGTCCGACTCTGTGCGACCCCATAGACGGCAGCCCACCAGGCTCCACCGTCCCTGGGATTCTCCAGGCAAGAACATGCCTAGACTTGTCTTTTACTCTTTGTGGTTTTTTTTTTTTTTTTTCAATAGTGATCAGATTCTCTGCAGCATTAAATGGAGGAGGCATGGTATGGGGCTGGAGCAGGGGGCGCACATACTTTCCATGATTACTCTTTTCTAGCCTCTCACAGTTCACTTAAATTCAAGTGTGTGGGAAAACAGAGAAATTTATTTAGCCTTCCATCCTTTCCTAGGAGGTAACAGGGCATGGCTGGCTAACCTCATCAGGTGTGGGAAAAAAATTACCTTTAGAAAAATAAAAACATTTCATATCAACAAAGACAAGGTTATTGCTAAAGCTCTGGGAAGGTGTTTTTGCTGATTAGACCTCAGAAGTGCCAAGCACACTTCCTTTTCCTTTAGTCTTGAAATGAAATACTACACAGCTTAAGCCAAAGAGTTGTTCTGTCATTAACTTTCATTTGCAAATTTATTAATGACGGGGGGGGGGGGGCGGGGAAAGAGACTCATCATAGATAGACAATTTGCATTTCATTTAAAAATTTAAGGCAAAAAAGAAAATAAATTCCACAAAAGAAAGGTCACAGAAAAGTGAAGTCAGAAGACCCTGCCCATCCTTCTCCCTGTCGGCCCATCATTCATCACCACCCTGGGCCACCAGAACCCTGATACCAAGCTGGCGCCACACCCCTCTCCTCTGCTTTCATTGCTGCAGCATCATAAGACTGTGGGATCAACGGAGGAATCCAGCCACTGAAGGCAAAATGAATTATGGTGAAAATGGCCTGTAAGATAAAAAGCACATTTTCTGCTTTAAGAATCTGAAACTCGTTAACGAGAGTTAACGGTAAAACTTTCATGGGAGAAGTTAAAAGAGTTTGGAAATTAATTTATATTGTTCTCTACAAAGGTGGCTCAGACCCAATGGCTTTGAAGTTTCCATTTTCCTACAATGTAACCAAATACGAATTCAACTGTTCAAGGATTTAAAAAGTGATTAGCTAGACAGTGATTTCACTCAGTGATGTCTCTTTCAAAGCCTTCAAGCAATCTCCCGCTATTACTTTCATTATCCTTTTATAATTCTATATAATTTATGTTTGATACATTTCTTTAAAATCCAATGTGATTATAAAGTCATTAAACTTTTATGTCTTACAGGATCACACAGAACTCAGGTAAATAGGGGTGAAGAGCACTTCCACTGAGCCTTGGACCCCTGCCACGTGCAGGCGTGTGTATGAACACAGGTGCCACGGGCCACGTGCAGCGCTTCATTCATGCCTTCCTTCGTTTGTCATCTTCTTTTTTGAAGAAGAATAAGCTTAAAATATCACATCACCAACCTTTCATTATGTTTAAGGAGTCCTTCCTTGAGGGTTCTCTGTCTGACACAGGGTGATCAAATTCTCCAGGAAAATAAACTACCTACAATTTGGCATCCGCCACTGCTTACAGTTCTACTACATACTGTAGTCATCTGAGAAACTTTAGGAAAACCCTTCAAATACTGCGATGTTTATTGCATTTTAAAGTATCCACAATCTTAAATAGTCCTGTTCAAATTCTTCTGGAATTCCTGTGGAGCACACAACAGCAAATAGTGAAAGAGTGTTCACACAATGCCACACTTGAAAATACCATTTAGGAAGCAACAGTTTAGGAAATAGAGGGTTTAAGGCAAGACATTCATTTGGAGAAGTTAATTTTTCTCAGTCATCCAGAGTGACATGATTATTCTTCCCTCTCTTCAGTGCCTTGGGACACACAGCGTACATTCAGCAACAGGGCACACATACGACCCTATGGACATATGCTGAGGTCCTGAGTGCCCATTGAAATACTGGAAATATTTTTTGATAAGGCGTGGCCCACCAGACATGGCATGGGAGGGGTATTTCGCTCCATTTCCCAGCTGGTATACAGGGAATTCCCTACCTAAAACTGGCTGATTTCCCCCCATGTGATCCCTTCCCCAACAGACACAGACCCCTTGAAAGGTGCTAAGATTGGTTCCCCTTAACATATAGAAAATAGCCGTCAGAGTACTTTCCTCATCATTGCTTTAATGATGAATGTCTAGAAGCTATTTCTTGATTCTGATTGCAAACACTGTTTGTTGTGAAAAAACTATTCTGTCCCAAAGAACTGTCTCTTTCATCAAACTTTTTGGATCGTGCCAGCTGAACGTTTTCATGTGTACTCTTTCCTTTCTGAGTTTTTTTCACCGGCAGCAACAATAATACTAAGATACCAGCAAAGTGAAGGCTGTAATACCAGGAGCTAAAAGAAAAAAAAGGAAAAGTTCACTTTATTAGATTCTGATAATTAACAAGACCTAATGTGACATCTGTCACAACTGTCCCAAGCCCCTTAGGATGTGTACATTTATTACATTATTCTAGAAGAAAAATCCCCCTTGGGTGAAACACAAATCATGAATGCCTATGGGTATTTATAAAGCACTGTACAAACCTAGGCCAGTTACAAGTATGATACTAGACATCATATTACATTCCTTTGTAAGGGTCCTAAGGCCAGAACTAAATAAAACAAAAATAAAAATTTACTTATTAATAGCTGTATAAATCTGAAAATATCTCTCAAATCTGCAGAGTCAAATACTGAGTAAAGAATGCAGGTGGTAAAGACACCGTTAAAGTCTTGCCTGCTACATATTGCCCCTAATTAAGCCACAAATATTCCAGTGATGTCATGTTGCTCCTGTGAAAGCTGATCAGTCGTGTCAGGCTCTTTGCGACCCCACAGACTATACAGTCCATTAAATTCTCCAGGCCAGAATACTGGAGTGGGTAGCCTTTCCTTCTCCAGCGGATCTTCCCAACTCAGGGACTGAACCCAGGTCTCCCACATTGTGGGCAAAATCTTGACCAGCTGAGCCACAAGGGAAGCCCAAGAATACTGGAGTGGGTAGCCTTCTCCAGTGGATCTTCCCGACCTCAAGAATCGAACCAGGGTCTCCTGCATTGCACGCAGATTCTTTTACCAACTGAGCTATCACGGAAGCCCAGTGACGTAACAGATAAGCAATATAGCTTCTTGATCGTAACTGTCACAAAATAAAGGTCACATTATTGAAAATATTATTAGAAGTATCATGCCTTAAATTAAATATAAACCAATGTGACCTACTGCTTCTATAGCTGTAAATCTCAATGTTCCTGAGACAGAATATCCAATCAGTAGCTCAATCACATTTAAATATATGTAATAATTGTTAAAATGAAAAATTCTAACAGGAGTTACTTATGTCTTCCTGTATGACTCTTATCATATTCAATTCAATAATTCTGTGACTATATACTCTTGCTGTCATTCTAAATGCTAGGGTAATAAGGAATTTATGAAAGAATAAAGCTTTTGATCTCAGACAGTTCACTATCTAGTACAGGAGAGGTGAATTTGGTGGGTAAGGGAGAGAAGACAGATAGATAACATATGGAATTCAAAATAATAATTTCTATCATGTAGAGATGACAATAATTCCTCTAGAGAAGGAAATGGCAACCCACTCTATTACTCTTGCCTGGGAAATCCCATGAATAGAGAAGTCTGATGGGCCACAGCCCATGGGATCACAGAGTCGTGCCTGACCGAGCGGCTAAACAACATCAACAAGAGCTGACGATGTACCAATGAACCCTAAGAGTGAAAAGGGCACCCACAGTGAAATTTAAGCAACTGATTATCTTTTGATTGAAGAAATTAAGAGAATAATTTGTTATAAAGAACAAGCTATACTTTTTTAACTACTTAATCATATTTTTTATTGTTCATCTTCTATAGGTTTTCCTTTTCTTTTGAAGTTAGCAGTCTGATAGCCTAAACTCTTGGTCCATGGACTTTATTAAAAGCTTCTGGTGACTATCAGAGGATATACTGCCTTGGCAAAAAAAGTCCATTTGAAAAACCTGAATGAACTTTCTGGCCAACCCAGTATTTACTTCTGCCCCTAAAATACCTCCAGTGACTCATAAGCATCTGCTATAACATACAAACCCCCAAACCTTGGCTTTCGAGCAGGGGGCTCTCACCACCCTTGGCTCTTGAGCAGGGGTGAGCAGCCTTGGCCCATGTGTCAAAGCTAGCCTGATGTCTCTCCCTCTCTGTAAAATTGAGAAACAACCGACAAGTAACACTATTAGCTTCAGGTATGCAACACAATGATTCAACCTGTTATACGTCATGAAATGATTGCCACAACCATACAGTTCATGTCCAAGTGTAGAAAGAAGAGCTCCACTTTCCAGTGAAACTTTTGAGATATCTGAAGCAGTGGGTACCCAGGTGATAGCCCTCTATGTCACACTCTTATCTCAAGTCTGAATGGTGTTAGTCATTCCATAAATAAACTTGAGACTGCTAGGTTTAAGATGTAAAAGTAACTGACAATGCACTTAACTGCAGGAAATAAGTTGGGTTCTAATTTTCTATTCTACCTAAAAACAAGAAGCTTTCCTAAATTTCAAAATATGATACAAATGAACTTATTGATAATTACAAAACAGGAATCAACTCACAAACACAGAAAGCAAACCTATGGTTGGTTACCTAAGGGAAAAGGGCACAGGGGAGAAATAAATTAGGAGGCTGGAATGAAAATATACACACTACTATGTATAAAATAGGTAACCAACAGGGACCTCCTGTACAGCACAGGGAACTATAGGCAATATCTTATAATAATCTATAATGGAAAACAATCTTAAAAAGTGTATATATATATGTATATACACACATACATATATATACATGAAAACTTTTGGTATACATCTGAAACTAACACAAATTGCAAATTAACTATATTTCAATAAATTTTTTTTACAAATTTCCAATGGCACATTTGTTAAGAGTTAACACTCACCTGTAAAACATGAGTGAAGGTTTTACAGAAAGAAGTACAAATGGCACAACTGTGTAACTTATTGTTATCTGAGTTGCTATCCATGTTATAACATCGTACAAAAATTTCAGCAGGGGAGGTTTGATGAAATAATGTCTAAAGTTATTTCTCACCTGAAATAAACAGAAATATTCATTTTTAACAATGCTTATGGAATCACACCGACTCCATCAACTGTTTCAAGGACATGGAATAGATGAAACTCTCATACATTGCTGCTGGGCATCTAAAATGGTACTGTTACTATGGGCAAAGCTGGTTCAGAGAAAACTAATACACTTATAAATAAATATAAAAACTATGGAAAAAGCATGGTGAAGCATGGGGGCAAAACGTGTGAATCTGAGTGAAGAGCACAGAGGAGCTTTTTTATAACTTTTCTGTGGATTTCAAATTGTATCAAAATCAAAAGCTTCCCCGCCAAAGTTAACAACTGCTTCAGTCAGTTCACTTCAGTCCCTCAGTTGTGTCTGACTCTTTGCGACCCCATGAATCGCAGCATGCCAGGCCTCCCTGTCCATCACCAACTCCCAGAGTTTACCCAAACTCATGTCCATTGAGTCAGTGATGCCATCCAGCCATCCTCTGTCGTCCCCTTCTCCTCCTGCCCCCAATCCCTCCCAGCATCAGAGTCTTTTCCAATGAGTCAACTCTTCACAGGAAGTGGCCAAAGTACTGGAGTTTTAGCTTCAGCATCAGTCCTTCCAAAGAACACCCAGGACTGATTTCCTTTAGGATGGACTGGCTGGATCTCCTTGCAGTCCAACGGACTCTCAAGAGTCTTCTCCAACACCACAGTTCAAAAACATCAATTCTTCGGCACTCAGCTTTCTTCACAGTCCAACCCTCACATCTATACACGACCACTGGAAAAACCATAGCCTTGACTAGACGGACCTTTGTTGCAAAGTAATGTCTCTGCTTTTGAATATGCTGTCTAGGTTGGTCATAACTTTCCTTCCAAGGAGTAAGCATCTTTTAATTTCATGGCTGCAGTCGCCATCTGCAGTGATTTTGGAGCCCAAAAAAATAAAGTCTGACACTGTTTCCACTGTTTCCCCATCTATTTCCCATGAAGTGATGGGACCAGATGCCGTGATCTTCATTTTCTGAATGTTGAGCTTTAAGCCAACTTTTTCACTCTCCTCTTTCACTTTCATCAAGAGGCTTTTTAGTTCCTCTTCACTTTCTGCCATAAGGGTGGTGTCATCTACATATCTGAGGTTATTGATATTTCTTCCAGGAGTCTTGACTCCAGCTTGTGCTTCTTCCAGTCCAGCGTTTCTCATGATGTACTTTGCATAGAAGTTAAATAAGCAGGGTGACAATATACGGCCTTGACGTACTCCTTTTCCTATTTGGAACCAGTCTGTTGTTCCATGTCCAGTTCTAACTGTTGCTTCCTGACCTGCATACAGGTTTCTCAGGAGGCAGGTCAGGTGGTCTGGTATGCCCATCTCCCTCAGAACTGGCACACCTGGCTTTCCCGTGCTTCACTTTACTGTGCCCTCCTCTCAGATGAACCGACTGTGGGTGGGGCCTGCCTGCCTCACTCAACACACGTGGCAGGCACACCCATCGGAGATCAGGGCTGGCCTGGCCAGAGCAGTGAGGTCCCCAGTCCACGTGATTGGCCCTGCAGGATGAGAAGGCGTCCCCCATACTCACAGCTCGCGCCACCAGCGTCATCAGCACTCCAGTAAGAAAGGTCAGGTAATAGCCCGGGTACACCCCATGCCAAATGGCAGAGAGGAAGAAGGTCTGGATGATGGGACTCAAGGAGGCGCGCTCGTAACACACCCTGGAAACCATGACACACATGAGTGATAAGAAGCCTGTCACGCTCAGGACCATCTTATCTTTCACTCCCAGTCAGGATTTAGGAAAACAACCACACCTTAGCTTGGCCATTAGCCTCAGGGAGGCTATGGCTACTATGAGGTTTACAAAAAGATTTTTCACTTCTGTCTTCTTACCGGTATCACCAAAATGATCATTTCTAGTGTGTGGGGTGTCTGTACTATGTACAGAAAAACTTTAATAAATATAAAAGTTACTCTTATCTTACATTATTTTATTATTTTCTTCACTAACATTTAGGGCTTTCAATTGATCTAACCGTACTCTATCGGGAACCAGGTTGTGCTTAAAAGTCTTCTGTCACAGGTGGAGAACTTACATGAAAATGATTTTCCTAAGGTATGAAATTTAAAATATAACCACAAAAATAACATAACAATTAGCTCAGAAAATGTGCAGCCACTGGGGAGACTTCAAGGCACCATGAAGTGACGCGAATATATTTTGGGTGTTTCAAGAGGTAAAGGTCATTATTTGTCATAAATAAAGGGCATCACAGAGAATGGTGCTTGGAGTCCCCCTATCACAAGAGCAGTGTTTTGTGAAATAAACTCAAAACCTGGCAGTATCCCATCGGGAACAAGGAGACAGGATCCCTGGGAGTTTCTGTGCACTGTCCTAAATTTGCATCCTGTAATCAGTCCTGTCTTCCCCCTGTGCTCCTGACAACCTCTTTATTATTCTTAACTCAAGTGCCTCTTCTCCCTCCGCACCCCCGTGCCTGCATGCCTCTTGCCCTCTCATCATCATCCTCACTACAAGGATCAGCATGTGGAGATTACTCTGCCGTGTTTCTAACAAGACCTTGAATTCCAACTGCAGAGGTTCAGTCTTCAGATCCTGCACCCAACATATAAAGGTCTATTGTACTGGAATAGTTGAACTATTGTGGAAAATCTAATGCATACATATGGTGGTTATGTAGCCACTTTTGTTTGGTCAAATCTCCCATGAATGAGGGATGTACTGGAGATTTCAGACCTCAGTGGGCACCTTTAAAGGCAAGTGGAGAGGTCTGTGGTAGCCACATTTAGGACTTAAGGCTAAACAGTTCTCAGGCTTGGTACCACCCTGCTTTGGAGGACAGTAAGTGTGTTTCCTCATTAACACAAAGTCACAGCGTTCATTTAATTTAATCTAATCAAGAATGTGAACCCAGTGAAGCTCAGTCTCAAGACCCAGAGGCCAAAGCATAGCTGAAGACGGTTCTGGAAGGAGCTTACCTTTTGAGCCAAAGAGCTGTCTGAATATTCCAATTATCGAGAAACATCTTCAAACTTGTTGACATCTGAAAAACAAAGCAACTTTTTTCTTCGGCAAACAAAATAATGAAGCTTTAAAAGGTAAGCAACATTTTACTGGCCTAAGAGTACACCCTTGACAGTGACAGTGGGGTGTGGTCTCTTTCCTAAATACTGCTTTCTAACGGAGTATCATTCTACAAAAGGAGTTTACTGTGGGGAACACCCATAAGGTGTTATAAATGGACTTCTCGCCATTTTCTCCTGTGTGTTAGTAACACTTACAGGGGCCATCGTGGAATCATCCCAAGACACTCCTGCAGAGCATGTGAATAAACAGCAGTGGCCGGTCACCGGGCACAGCCTGGATGCCCTACTACTGGCACAGCCCCCTGTGCCCTCACCTCCTTTAGCCCCTCACCTACCCCACTTTGGGGGGTCTGAGGCCCTCTGGACCTGCTCCCCGGGAGTGATCTGTACATCTTCCTACCTTCCCAGCCCCTCATTCAAGCCTCTAAGACTGTGCTCAGCAGGGCCTCTATTCCTCCAGCTTCACCTGTCAGTACCGCTAGGTAACAACAAGGACCACGACCCTGCCCCCAACCTTGGGCTGCCACCCTTGACCGGAGCACCTGGCTGCCTCCTACTAAGAACTCAGCCTACAGCATCATTTCCTCCAGGACACCTTCCCTGGGCCACTAGTCCAAGCTGGACCGCTCTGCCTCTCTGATCACAGCCAGTCTTTCTGTATCTCTGTAACCCGAACTGGATTCAAGCCCAGAAGGGCCTTATTCACCAGATCCCCACGGCCTGGGGCACATAGCTGATGACTGACAAGTACTGGCTGAGTGAAAAGAGTGAGATTATTGCAAATCTTTCAGCACCACTCTTGGAACATCATGTTGTAATCTACGAAAGCAAGTTATGCCACTTAAGAATCCTGCAGTGACTGACTGCCTGATGCTGCACTAACCTCTATTTGCTTGATCCTCAGATTGGAAATTAGGTCCCAACGGGCAGCTCCATTTTCGTCATACCCTCTGAATCCAAAGCCCGCCGCATTGTTGATGGCGTCAGCTGCAGGACACGATGGAAAAGAAAGTGTTACGAACCTGTGTGACAAACTGCTGTGCTGCCCCAGAAGACGTATGTTATCATAGACTATGCCCTTGAATTCTATTAAAGTGGACTTATTCTCATTTTATCTGATACTGTAATAAAATGGGCCTTGCTCCAGCTTTTAGGATCTAACAGTTTTTAGGGCTTCCCTGGTGGCTCAGACGGTAACGAATCTCCCTGCAATGTGGGAGACCTGGGTTCTGATCCCTGGGTCAGGAAGATCCCCTGGAGAAGGGAATAGCTACCCACTCCAGTATTCTTGCCTGGGAAATCTCATGGACAGAGAAGCCTGGCGGGGCTGCAGTCCATGGGGTTGCCAAGAGTCGGACACAACTGGAGTGTCACTTTTCAACAGTTTTCAGGATCAGTCCTTGTACACAGGACATGAACTGTGAGGTTTGTTTCTCCTGCAGAGATGACCCTAGTTTTTCTCATTGGTCCTGAACTACACATCCTCAAGAAGGCATCCTCCTGGCTACTGACACGTCCAATGCTAATGCAAAGCCTATTCACATGTTACTTACCTAACGTCCATGCAAAATAGTACTTGGGTCTGGCAGCCAAAAGAGAGACGTAGAGATAGATCACCTTGGTTGGCCATGAAGCTGTGGCCTGAAAATGCGCATCAATGTTGTACTCCACAGGTAACATCTTAGAGATGATCAAGTGGAACAGTAAGGAAAGTCCACAGACTAAGAGTTTCTGAATAACTGCGACCTGAAAGCAAGACAAGTTGTCATAAAACTAATCCGTACTCCTTTTACTTCCTTCCACGTATTATCACCAGATGACTCACTCTGAATATAGTTATTAAGCTTGTATAACTCAGTCAAAAGTCCTGAACTCTGGTCATGCTCAGCATTTAAAGCCTTCACTGTCTCACAGGTTGAATATGCAAAGCCTTATGTCTACCTCTGGGTCATGACTCAAATCACACCAGAAACACCAATTTGTATTCGCAGGACTTTCAGTAATTTAAAAAAATAACAATCTAAAAGCAAACACAGGTATATAGGATGACTATGTAGAAATGTTACTATTAATAAGTTTGGGTAGAGGTTTTTATATGATCACACTCACACGTACGGTTTATTTTTTTCCACTGTGCCTTTTCCCTGGTTTCCAAGTTCTAGGTATTTCATGGAAACTATTTTTACAATAAACAACTTTTACATTTCTTTAAACCTGAAAGTTCTTTTATACAATTTTGTTCAATATGATAAAACTAAAAGAGCAACACAAGCAAGAAAACAAAAGCCCTATACAAAAGATTCTGATGGAAAGAAAAGGCAGACCTTTACTTTTTTCCGGTAAGGTTAAATTACCTTCAGAGAACCCAACTCATGGCGTTTTTGTGTTTTCAGGAGGCCAGACTATTTCAATCTGATTCTATATAAAGGAGATTCTACAGCCTATGGAGGGAAAGAAAGAAGTAGACGAAAGAAGAGGCCAGATCCAGGTGAAGGATGAAACAAAATACTTTGATTAGTGTCCCACACAGGAATCAAATAATATTCCAACTAACTGCACTAATTCACGGATAAACACTTATTTAACACTTTCTGTAATGGGGCCAAAAGCAAGGCTCAAAGGCAAGAGTGAGAGCACGTGCCAGATTCCTGCACTTTATTCCTGCACAAAAAAAGCTTTATTCATTCTCAGGCTGCTTGTCAGGAGACACTGGACGGTAAAGGGCTCTTTGCTGAAGCTGTTCTTATTCTCATTTTCCTGGTCGTCTTTCAAAGCTTTCTCTAGGAAAGTAAGGCTACCTTTCCTTCACCCTCCACCTCCAAAATACCTAAGCTACACGTCTGAATAGAAAGAGATTTGCAGCAGGTAATTAGAGAAAAATTACAATTATAAATGAAGTGAGATGAACCAAATGACCTCACACATGAACCTAAATATTGGCTGTATCCTTTTAGTAACATAATGAGAAATACCAGGGCCCTCAGACTGCGCACCCTAGTTTCTAGGTTTCAGTTTAAAAACGGTTAACGTAACAGAAGCCATTACGTGCTCGTGCCCAGTCTCGTCTGACTCTTTGCAACCCCATGGACTGTAGCCCACCAGGCTCCTCTGTCCATGGGATTTTCCAGCAAGAGTACTGGAGTGGGGTGCCACTTCCTCCTTCAGGGGATCTTCCTGACCCAGGGATTGCACCCACGTCACCTGCATTGGCAGGAGCATTCTTTACCACTGAGCCACCCGGGAAACCCTAAAGTAACATACCTGACCTCAAACACCAGCTGGCACACACAACCAGGACACCCCTTAAACAGCTGAGCCAATGTGGGATTCAGTTCAGCTGAGTCGCTCAGTCAAGTCCGACTCTTTGCGATCCCATGAATTGCAGCACGCCAGGCCTCCCTGTCCGTCACCAACTCCCAGAGTTTACTCAGACTCATGTCCATCGAGTCAGTGATGCCATCCAGCCATTTCATCCTCTGTGGTCCCCTTCTCCTCCTGCCCCCAATCCCTCCCAGCATCAGATTCTTTTCCAATGAGTCAACTCTTCTCATCAGGTGACCAAAGTATTGGAGTTTCAGCTTCAGTATCATTCCCTCCAAAGAAATCCCAGGGCTGATCTCCTTCAGAATGGACTGGTTGGATCTCCCTGTAATCCAAGGGACTCTCAAGACTCTTCTCCAACACCACAGTTCTAAAGCATCAATTCTTCGGCACTCAGCTTTCTTCACAGCCCAACTTTCACATCCATACATGACTACTGGAAAAACCATAGCCTTGACTAGATGGACCTTTGTTGGCAAAGTAATGTCTCTGCTTTTCGATATGCTATCTAGGCTGGTCATAACTTTCCTTCCAAGGAGTAAGCATCTTTTAATTTCATGGCTGAAATCACTATCTGCAGTGATTCGGGAGCCCCAAGAAATAAAGTCTGACACTGTGTCCACTGTTTCCCCATCTATTTCCCATGAAGTGATGGGACCAGATGCCATGATCTTCATTTTCTGAATGTTGAGCTTTAAGCCAACTTTTTCACTCTCCTCTTTCACTTTCATCAAGAAGCTCTTTAGTTCCTTTTCACTTTCTGCCATAAGGGTGGTATTATCTGCATATCTGAAGTTATTGATATTTCTTCTGGCAATCTTGATTCCAGTTTGTGCTTCTTCCAGCCCAGTGTTTCTCATGACGTACTCTGCATAGAAGTTAAAAAAGCAGGGTGACAATATACAGCCTTGACGTATTCCTTTTCCTGTTTGGAACTAATCTGTTGTTCCAGGTCCAGTTCTAACTGTTGCTTTCTGACCTGCATATAGGTTTCTCAGGAGGCAGGTCAGGTGGTCTGGTATGCCCCTCTCTTTCAGAATTTTCCACAGTTGATTGTGATCCACACAGTCAAAGGCTTTGGCATAGTCAATAAGGCAGAAATAGATGTTTTTCTGGAACTCTCTTGCTTTTTCCATGATCCAGTGGATGTTGGCCATTTGATCTCTGGTTCCTCTGCCTTTTCTAAAACCAGCTTGAACATCTGGAAGTTCACGGTTCACATATTGCTAAAGCCTGGCTTGGAGAATTTTGAGCATTACTTTATTAGCATGTGAGATGCAGTGGTTTGAACATTCTTTGGCATTGCCTTTCTTTGGGATTGGAATGAAAACTGACCTTTTCCAGTCCTGTGGCCACTGCTGAGTTTTCCACATTTGCTGGCATATTGAGTGCAGCACTTTCACAGCATCACCTTTCAGGATTTGAAATAGCTCCACTGGAATTCCATCACCTCCACTAGCTTTGTTTGTAGTGATGCTTTCTGAGGCCCACTTGACTTCACATTCCAGGATGTCTGGCTCTAGGTGAGTGATCACACCATCGTGATTATCTGGGTCGTGAAGATCTTTTTTATGTAGTTCTTCTGTGTATTCTTGCCACCTGCTCTTAATATCTTCTGCTTCTGTTAGGTCCATACCATTTCTGTCCTTCATTGAGCCCATCTTTGCATGACATGTTCCCTTGGTATCTCTAAATTTCTTGAAGAGATAGCTAGTCTTTCCCATTCTGTTGTTTTCCTCTATTTCTTTGCACTGGTTGCTGAGGAAGGCTTCCTAATCCTAATGTGGGATTAGTAACTTGGAAAGGCAGGAGGTGAGGGGGCCTAAAGCTGGGAAGTTTAACACCCAGTTCCCATGGCCTCCCGCTGAGCAGGTGGACAACCCCTCCCCTATGCTGGCAGGAGGTCAGAAGTTAACCCTCAGGGAAGCCTAACCAGAGAAGAACCAGGTTTAGGGATGCAGGTCTACAGCAGGGCTGGAATGAATGTGGAGACGTGGGTGATGCATCCTGAGACGTGATACCCTTTGGCACCCGCCCAGCGCCCACCCCTCTTCACTCAGTGCCCAGCCCCAGGGACCAGCAGTCAAGTCTGGACACCCAGAGCAGAAGACAGGAGAAGTCTTCACTCAAGAACCCAAATAGCCCCAGAAAAAACGCCTACAGACATCACAGGAGAGACTGACAGGGGTTCCCTGGAGCTATCCTCCACTTCTTACACAGTGAAGGATTTTCTGTTTGGACATGCTGAAGTCACACGTCATAGTCTCCTCTGCAGCTCAGTGTGGCTATGTGGTCACGGGTAACATGGGTAACTTCTGTGGCGAGCATCTTAGACCATGGTGTGAGAGAAACACCCTGTGGACAGCAAACCTGGGAGCACTTGGAGCTCCAGCCCATGGAGCTGCCCTGTTATCCGTGGACCACTGACACATGAGCTGTCGAGTGAGAAAGAACACAGCTCCCACCTTGTTTAAACCACTGTCATTTTGGTCCTTGGTTCAGCAGCCAAACCTGTACCTTAACTAATGCAGCTGAAGACAACTGGGAGGCCCCCAGCAAACGGGCCACAGGGTCCTGACTGACCTACCCGGCATTCAAAGAGTCTCCACATCCCACTCGTAACACAAAGAGTTTCCTACTGCTGTTGAGTGATCTGTAAATAACTCCCACTGTTTGACTGTGTGAACTATGTACATATGGAACTTAAATTTATCGTTGCTGTTGCTGCTGCTGCTAAGTCACTTCAGTCCGACTCTGTGCGACCCCATAGACGGCAGCCCACCAGGCTCTCCCATCCCGGGGATTCTCCAGGCAAGAACACTGGAGTGGGTTACCATTTCCTTCTCCAATGCATGAAAGTGAAAAGTGAAAGTGAAGTCACTCAATCATGCCCGACTCTTAGTGACCCCATGGACTGCAGCCTACCAGGCTCCTCCATCCATGGGATTTTCCAGGCAACAGTACTGGAGTGGGGTGCCATTGCCTTCTCCTAAATTTATCGTTAGACACATTTATTTGGTTTCATTTCTTTGGCCTGACCCACGTGGCTTGCAGGATTTTAGTTCCCTGACCAGGGATTGAACCTGGGCGTTGGCACCAAAAGTGAAGAGTCCCAACCACTAGACCACTAGGGAATTCGCTTGGAATTTTAATTTAAAATATATTCAAACCGTGATATACGCTGTTGTCAACAACCTCTTGTTTATGGTGTTCAGAACCTGATGGAGGAGAGTGACCTTTCATAAGGGTTTTCTGTAAAATACTCCATGACTATAAAGCATTTCCTCACATCGTAGGTAACCTTACTTTTGTTTTTTAATCATGGTTGTACTTCCACAAGGCATCACCACTAGGTACTATGTGAAGAGTCATTTACCTTGAAAAACGTTTTTAAAGAAAAAAATGGGTATCTTTTTTTTTTTAAAGAGAAAGACGACAACACTGGTCTCCTGAAATAAACAAGGCTAATCAATAGATGCTAGAAATGCTGCAGACGAATCTCCAGGTCTTACATTTGGTGATGGCTCTGTCCTTTCGTACTGTATCTCTTCTTTCCCATTTTCACCTGACTGCGTCATATGGTACGATCTGCCTTCGATGAAAGTGATGTAGTCTTTGTAAGAGCAGAGCGGGCCTGCCAGGATACCCATGAAGTTACAGTTGTAACTTAAATACTCCAGAAGGCTGGGCATGCGCCTGCAACAAAGAGAAACGCTATGTGTAAGACAGACGTTTGCTTTGTGAAAACGCGACGGGAGTGATCAGCTCCAACCTCGACTCCTCCTACCATTTCCAAAATAAAGCAAGCTGTGATTTTCATCTGCCTCCAAACAATAAGAATCTAAAGGTTCAGGATGAAGGAATGCTCAATGGTGTTTCTGGATAAAAGAGTTTCCATCCGGGTTTTTATGAGCCACGACAAAGCGTTTCTAACTGATTTCCTCATGATGAAACAAAGTCAAGGTGGACAAGATAGGGCAGAAGATTCGTCTCTTACTAGTCAGTCACTCACTCACTTGCTTAACAAATCTATGTGTACCCATGCTCCTGGGTCTAGAGACACAGCAGTAAATACCACAGGGGGACTCTGCAGAGAACTTACACAACAGCTACAGAAAATCAAGAATAAAAAACAGATAGCTAAGGGCTACAAGGGGAAGGGGGCATTTTATTAACAAGCCAGGAAGGCTTCTCTGATCATGAGATGAGTAAGGGAGTCATGTGAATGTCTAGGACCAGGACTCCAGGGACAGGGAGCAAAGAGCTGGGGCAGGTCCAGGCGCAGGGAGGCCAGTGTAGTTGGAGGGGCTGAGCTGGGGAGGCAGGGGGGATGTCAGTATGCCGAGGTGGGGAACACAGGGCCTGCCTTACAAGCCATGGTGGAAGCTTCAGATTTTATTCAGACTGTGCTGAAAAACTACAGTGGTGGTGGTGGTGGTGGTGAAGGGGGCTCAGTCATTTTGCGACTCTTTGCAACCCCATGGACTGTAGCCACCAGGCTCCTCTGTCCATGGGATTTCTCAAGTAAGACTATTGGAGTGGGTTGCCATTCTTTTCTTTACTACAGTAGGGTTTCCAATACCTATGTTTTCAAAAGAACCCCTCGAGCCCGTGTGTGTGGAGAGAGGAGGGTGGAGAAGGGACCACCAGGCAGGAGGATGTGGGATCCAGGGGGAGGTGACAGGGCTGGATCCATGCAGGGGACAGCGTCTGAGTACAGCCTGGCAGCACAGCCCTGGGGTCTGCTGATGGATGGGGGTGGGGAGCGAGGGAGAAGGAGTCAAGGATGTCTCCCAACATTTTTAATTCAGTTGCTCTGAGGTCCATCCAAATGGCACATGGTATCTAAAGTGTACCAAGCATTCCAGCTCTCAATGCAGGAAACCTGGAGAAAACCAGTAACACAGGACACTATGAAAATGCATCCGAAGTGTGCATTTTTAATACCTTAAAACCACCTCTGGGACTTCCCTGGTGGTCCAGGGGTTAAGAATCTGCCTTGCAATACAGGGGATGAGGGTTCCGTCCCTGGCCAGGGATTGAACTAGGATCCCACACGCCACGGAGCAACTAAGTCCCTGGACCACAACTAGAGATCCCACATGTGCAAAGAGGACCTGCCGCAGCCAAATTTAAAAATACATATATATATATTATATAGATATAAACAGCTCCATCTGTCAAGTCTGCCATCTACTGACAACCATAAACCACCACAAATAAAAGAGCAGCTACAGCTGGGGATGATAAAGAGGCTCTTAAACATGTTATAGCCCCATCTGCCTCTCTAAGATGACACGTGATCTCCTAAAAAAAAACACGCAAATGCTTTCTGTGGCCAAAAAGGGTCAACAGAACCTCCTCATAAATATTTTTATAAAAATAAAACAAAGAGAAAACAGTGCTCTGGTCCACCTGACACCCAGCTAAGTCACCACTTAACTCAAAATGCCTTTTAAATTTTTCTACACTTTGTTGTTGTTGTTCAGTTGCTCAGTCATGTACAACTCTTTTGTGACCCATGGACTATAGCCCTCCAGGCTCCTCTGTCCATGGGATTTCCCAGGCAAGAACACTGGAGTGGGTTGCCACTTCCTTTTCTAGGGGATCTTCCCAACCCAGGTTATCGAACCCACATCTCTTTCTTTTTTAATATAAATTTATTTATTTTAATTGGAGGCTAATTACTTTACAATATTGTATTGGTTTTGCCATACATCAACATGAATCTGCCACGGGTGTACACATGTTCCCCATCCTGAACCCCCCCCCCCTCCCCGTACCATCCCTCTCGGTCATCCCAGCGCACCAGCACCGAGCATCCTGTATCCTGCATCTAACCTGGACTAGCGATTCGTTTCATATATGATATTATACATGTTTCAATGCCATTCTCCCAAATCATCCCACCCTCTCCCTCTCCCACAGAGTCCAAAAGACTGTTCTACACATCTGTGTCTCTTTTGCTGTCTCGCATACAGGTCAAACCCACATCTCCTGCTTGGCAGGCGGATTCTTTACCACTGAGCCACCTTTCTACATTTCAAACTGCTTAGAACCTTAAGCACTTTTTCTTGAGGACTCAGAAAAAATGGGAGCAAGGCGTTTCTGGCAGATTTTCCCTCGTAGTTCTTCCCATGTTGGGCTGAGTTAGAGACTTTATCACCAACTCACACACAGCACAAGTGCCCCATCGTCACAAAGCTGCAAAGAGCCCGTTATGCTCCAGCACAGAGCCTCATTTTCAACACTGCTTACTTCAAGACCAGAACAACGCCAGGTTATCTAAGCCGCAGCTCATCTTACCGCATCCAACAATGTATCACAATTTGGAAGGACGGGAGATAATTCTGATTTATGAAACTTGCTGAAGTCATTTCTGGCTCAACTGTCATATCAAACGACAACCCATGTTAGGAAAGAAGCTGATAACTGTAATACATGCAATTAAAATTCGAACTGAGCATAACCGTAATACTCTAATTATGGTTATCAATGGAAGACTCATTCTTCATTCCATAAACATTGATTTGATATCAACTGTGCGTGGAAATATGAGAGAACTGTGGGCAACAATGAGCTCTGTGATTTTACGTTTGGGTAGCAAATCTGAAAAGAGTCCTCTCTGCCTCCTTCCACTGTTCAGACAAGCAGAGGGTTGATTTTAACCAGCTCTGGGGTCTTGCCAGGTGGCCACCTAGGAGAGAGTGTCTATTAACGAGAAGTTCCTGGGATGGACAAGGACTCATATGGATCACAGAGCCCAGATCAAGCTAACCTCTCACCAAACAAATAAATTCAAGTGCATATTTACTGATCTATAAAGACTGGCTGTAGTGAACATCAAAAGAGTAATTTTAAAGATGGGGAAAGTATAAGAAGATTCTCAAGACATACAACCTGGGATCAAAGGTGAGCACTTTGGGCAGGGCCTCCTACTACACAATCTCCTTCTTTTGACAGCCATGCATATATTAGTCCCAGATTTACAGGAAACAAGGTGCTTGCCGGATGGCTTTTTTTCAAATAAAATGAGTACCTTATCTCTAATTATATTAGATTAAGGCAGGCCCCACCAAGAAATTAAGCTAGTCCTTAGATGAATCCATAGGGGACCACAATAAATGACATAGCAGCCTACTGCAGAAGGAATTCCCCAAATAGCAAGGTGACTATCCTGCTGGTTCTTCATTATTTCAAAACATGGATCTTTGTGCTATATTAACATATCGCAGCCCAGGACCTGCTACCAAGTCACTGTCTACAAACGGTAGCTGCAGTCATTACTCATAATTACTACATGAAGACCATGCAGTCTTCCTGTCTTCGGGGAACTCAGAGCCTCTCGGGAGTCAGGATATGGTACACAGGAGGTATGATGATAATATTCAGTGGGTGCCTATGAAGGCAGGCCTAGCCCAACCAGACTTGCTGCAGAGGGAGGAAGGTTTGGTTCTCGTGAACTAAGAGCCTTGAGGAGAACAAGTCAGCCTTGGCCTTGAGTACACGGGTGTCCTGGCAGAGACAGCAGGAACTTTGGTGGGAGACGATTTATAGGCACGTACCTGACCGCTAATCCCCTCTGTGACGGAGTCAGCTCTTCATCCTTCCGAAACATCCCTGAGAAATAAAAACAATTTATCAGTTACGCTTTCTCCCAAGAAAAGAAGCGTACTTCTTCCCATTCACACGTGCATCACTTTCTTCATTTGAAATTCATGCCATAATCCCAATTTTGGTATAACTGGTCCCCTTCTTTCTCAATACAGCACAGGCTCTGTCACTGAACTGAATGCAAAATTAAGAATAAATAGTGAAGGAAAGTGAGCACACTTTAGAAACCTTAGAGTCGTGTCCCCACGACTCCTGTAGCCCACCAGGCTCCTCTGTCCATGGGATTCTCTAGGCAAAAATACTGAGTGCATAGTCATTCCCTTCTCCATGGGATCTTCCCAACCCAGCGATCGAACCCACGTCTGCTGCATTACAGTCGGATTCTTTACCATCTGAACCACCAGGGAAGCCAAAGCAGAATTCAGTATTTTTCCTATCTTCCCTCCCTCCATTTCTTTCCTCTAAAAAACAGCAGAAAGTTATGGTAATCTCTCAAACAAAAGGTGGTTGGAATATGACTTTTTCAGTGATGAAAGATTAATTTCCAAATTCTTACCATCATGAATTTCATAAGCCAAACTAGTGATCTTCTGGGTAATTATCATCATTGGGCTGTGAAAAAAGAATATTTTAAAAGCAGAAATTTAAAATGATACTTATGATATATGAAAGAGTTTATTCTGCTTATATGACTGCAAAATCCTGACATGAAAAAAGACCCCAAGGGATTCTGAAGACAGAACTCCAGGGCTGCTGAGTCTGGGGAAGGGACGGAAGACAGGGAATCTGGGCTTTCTGCTTTGCTTTAAGAAGAGGCTTGTCCTCTACAGGAGACCGTGAGGATAGGATTTCAACACATCTTTTAAGAGGGCATAATCTAACCCATAATGCTGAACCTGAAGCTCCAATACTTTGGCCACCTGATGCCAAGAGCCAAATCATTGGAAAAGACCCTGATGCTGGGAAAGACTGAGGGCAGGAGAAGGGGACAACAGAGGATGAGATGGTTGGATGGCATCAACGACTCAATGGACATGAGTTTGAGCAAGCTCCAGGAGACATTGGAGGACAGAGGAGTGGGGGACGGGGGGCATGCTGCAGTCCACGGGGTTACAAAGAGTCTGACGCAACTTAGCAACTGAACCACCACTGGCATGAGATACACAGAGCTCGGCCCCAAGAGCTTGCAGGTGACTCCCCCCTCACCTAACGGACAAGATCTCATAGAGACCCTGTCACATGATGACTGCTCTTAAACTCAAAGTACCAGCGGGAGAAACTTCTTCTTTGGTTCCCATCAAAGTCTGTTCCGAGGTGAACACCACTCTCTCTCGGGAGATTATTCCTCAGCCAAATGCTCCCCCAGGCTGCTTTCAACAACCAGCTGCCGTTTTAACCTTGGAAGATAGTTTACATGCCTTTGAGGATTACAAAAAATTCCTTGAAACTTCGATTTCTCCAGGGGAAAAGGATCATTTTTCCCACCTGCCTAAATTCATTTCATAGTTTAGCTCAAAAAGGAATAAGAAGATACCCTTCGCTCTGGATTTTAATTCTCACATCACCTTAAAACATCATAAAAACAACCAATAAAATAATAAATTTATTTTTCAACTCAGTGACATACTAAACTGCTCAGTTCATGTGTATCAGATGTTTCCCAAAGGCAAATATTTATATGTGCTTTTTGCATGTATGCTCTCACTGTGCCCACTGGCCACCTGGGAGACCCAGGCATGCAGAGTGCAGGCTCTCATGCAAGTCAGCTGAGCTGGGGGACTGGGTGCTGCGAGGCTGTACTGCTGGATCTAAGAACTATTCTCCCTCACAGGGGCGGAAAGAATGCGGAAGCAGGGTTTCCCCAGTTTGGCTCAGTGGAAAGACTCTGCCTGCCTTGCAGGAGACACAGGTTTGATCCCCAGTCCAGGGAAGATCCCACATGCCACAGGGCAATGAAGCCTGTGTGCCATGACTACTAAGCCTGTGATGTGCAACTAGAGAAGTCCTCGCAACGAGAAGCATCCTCGCAATGAGAAGCTCGTGCTCTACAACTAGAGTAGGCTCTGCGTGACACAACTAGAGAACAGCCCGTGAAGCAATGCAGACCCACCACAGCCAAACATACACAAATAAATGTTAAAAAGAAGAAGAAGAAGAAGAAGAAGGCGAAACACATACAAATACTCCACTCTCTCCAAATGCTGGCCTCCACCCAGACCACACTCCCTGGAGCTGCTCTGCAAGGGCAGCCCATCTCCTGCTTCAAGTCTCAGCTTAACAGTCACTTTGCACAAGAGGCCTGTGGGCAGCTGTACCTCCCCACCCCAGGAAGCCACCTCTGCCCAAATGGGACACACACCTTTCACTTCAACTTAGCTTCCTGTTTGCTTTCTTCAAAGAATTTCTCACACTCATGGCTGCTTCATTTACCCAGTTACGGAGGGGCTTTAAAAGCTGTCTGCACTCTTTAGCAGGTTCATGCGACAGGGAGCGAATGGTCTTTTTCACCACTGACCCCCTAGCGCCGAGCGTAGTGCCTGGCCTAGGATATGAGCTGGGTGAATATTTCTAAACTACCACGTAAACCCAACCTTCTGGGTGCCCACTCAAGACCCATCACTCCTTATGTAAGTTGATTAGACTCCCTCCCTCATGTCCACTCTCTGTGCTTGAAAACAGTCACCAGACTATTCTGTAGTTATTGGCTTATTTTTTGGTCACCACGAAACTCATCGACTACTTAACAGCAGGAACCCTGCCCTATTCACCTCTGCACCTTCGCTACGTGCTATATGTGTGTGTGTGTGTGCGTGCACGCACACATTCAGTCGCTAAGCTATGTCCGACTGTTGTGGACCACAGGAACTGTAGCCCACCATGCTCCTCTGTCCATGGGATTCTCCAGGCAAGAATACTGGAGTGGGTTGCCATTTCCTTCTCCAGGGGATCTTCCCGACCCAGAGATCAAACTGATGTCTCCTGCACTGGCGGGTGGATTCTTTACCACTGTGCCACCTGGGAAGCTCTACCTGCCAAGTAACTGGGCTCAAAGTTCCAACTGGTTTGCAAAAACGTCTCACATCACCTACTGTTTCCTTAACAGATAATCATTAAGCCTGAATATTTCCTCTGGTTGTAAAGGGGTTGTCATTCCACAGCCTCTGGTCCAACCTGTCATGGGCTGGCGTCAGGGAGTGGTGAATGTGAGAATAAAATGACAGAAGACATAATTATCGCGGAGTGACTGTGAAGGAGTATTTGATAAATGAAAGTAAAAAAAGTTTGGCACAGGATAAACAAACTCATGAGAGCTCAGGAGAGTCAAGCAGGGGGGAAGGTGGCCAGAGGAGTCCAGCACAAGCACAGGACAGAGACCAGGACACAGAGGGGACTGAAAGGGGAGGAGGACTGGCCTCACCCATCACACGGAACCTCCTGTGCAGAGAAGACGGTTCTAAATGAAAACATTCCCACGGTTTACAAAGAGACCAGCTGGGGTGGTTTTCCTAACAGTGCATTGTGCTCCTAAATACCTGAATGGGGACAATCGGCGTGACTCACACAGATTTCACTTACACCTTTATTGACATTTTAACTACCTGTTTGCCTTGCATTCAGTATTTAATCGCCTTCCTGTTCCTAAAATTTGAGCCAGCCCTATGTGAACCAGACTCTCCTGTTTCCCTAGGGTGGAGGCTGCGAGGCGGATGGGAGAGGGCAAGCAATTAGCTTCGGTGCCTTCATCCAGCAAAGGGGGCCTGGGTGGAGCCACCTGTACTTTCTGCACAGCAACATCACTAGATTGAGGTGGAGTTACAGACACTTTCTCCCCCAGCACTCTACTTGGAACAGGAAAAATATAGAATCTAGCTATTCAAAATAAATACTCAACTGATAATACAGCTTCAGGTAATATAAAAAAATATATACCCATCTGATGTAAAGAACTAAAGAGACTCTAGACTTCTTATAATTTTTTAAAAAGATACAAATTAACTTTCTTATTCAACTAAAACCTTTACATCTTTTTTCTCTACAATGAGTGAGAGTTACAGGATTTAGTTCTGCCACGCGGTCAAACTCAAACTCTAGGTAAGCATCACTAGAGAATTAATGCTGAAAAAGAACAATCTCTTTCTGAATCGTTCTGTCATCTCTAGGAGACTGCTAAACTCCAAGGATACTGCTACAAAGCAACTACGAGCACCTACAAGCAGAGAAGGCAATGGCAACCCTCTCCAGTACTCTTGCCTGGAAACTTCCATGGATGGAGGAGCCTGGTGGGCTGCAGTCCATGGGGTCGAAGAGTTGGACACGACTGAGAGACTTCACTTTCTTTCTTTCTATAGTTACTTTTGAAGAAGGAAATGGCAACCCACTCCTGTGTTCTTGCCTGGAGAACCCCATGGACGGCGAGGCCTGACGGGCTGCCGTCTATGGGGTTGCAAAGAGTCGGACACGACTGAGCAACTAACACACACACACACACACACACACACACACACACACACGATACAAGGTCAGCATGCACACACACACACACGATACAAGGTCAGCATGCCACCAGGGTACAGAGACTTGACAACAGAGCAAACTGACCGGTCCGCTTTCAGGCATGTCTAAGTACGCAGGGGCTCGTCTGCAAACAGCAAAACCCACTGAAAGCAACAAACCCCTGGGACTAGAGCCAAAGGAATGCACCTTGCGAGGGGAGGAAAAGGCTTCTGGGAGCCAGGCAGCCATCCAGCCAGCCCCTTCACTTGCTCATTTTGAAAATGAGCATCTAATGAGCGCCTACAAGGCACCAGGTGCTGGAGACACAGCTGCGAAGGAGACAGGGTTCTCATTTGTGTACAGGGGAGGGATGGATAACAACTGAGCTTAGAGGCAAATACACGGTGTGCCAGCTGCTGCTGTGTGCTGAGCAGAAGAACAAAACAGGGAGGGGAGAGGAGTGCCAGGAGGCCGGTGGGGCCTGGCCTCACCCAGGTTGACGCTTCACAGAGCAGCTGAGTCAGGGACCAAGCCCCGCAGAGGCGGGCTCGCCAGCACCCCTGCCCAGGTGGGGGCACGGAGACTGACCTGGCCTGCTGGGAGGCTAGTGAGGACGGAGATGCAGCTGGAGCCAGCGAGTAAAGACAGGACAGATGGTGAAGACAGAAGTGTCGGGATGGTCAGAGTTAGGAGGCTCCTGCAGGGACTGTGAGGACAAGGCCGAGACCCAGGAGGGACTGGGGACCGTGGAGGGCAACAGGCAGGGCAATCACTCGCTTTTAATGGGTATATTCGCCCCTGGGTAAAGAGGGCTGTGGGGTGCTGGGGGGTAAGAGGCAGGCGAGGATGGCATCTCAGAGCAGGATGACAGCACAGACCCCGTGTAGTCCATCCAAGTCGTCTTCTGATGGCAAAGACAGCGGCACCTGACGACTGTTCGACAGTGGATCAGAATCAGGGCTTGAGACCTGAGGCCACCAAGGGTTCTGACCAGAGGAAAGGAACAGAAGGACGGAGCTGGCTGGGAAGAAATGCAGGAGGAACAGGGCAGGGGCATTGGGAAGTCCGGGTCAGGCAAGTTCAGTGGGAGATGCTGACTGGATAACCGGGCAGAGAGGTGTGAACAGGCAGCTGGACACGTGAGCCAGAAAACATCCTGACTCCACTTCTCATCAACTGTGGACATGGGGGAGCTGTTTAACTCCCCAGCCTCCAAATTCTTATCTATAAAATGGGGATAATAAAGCCACTGTGTGGATTAAATAAAACAGCAACAGGACAAAGGCCATGAACAGTATCCGAGGCACAGCAGATGTTTGATAAAACCCTCATTCAATAGATACCGGAACCACTGCTCAGCAGAAGGTACTGGATGGCTGCAATAATTAACTGCTAAGCGCTGTCCCTGAAGGAACCTGCTCACTGAAGTTAAGAGCTCAACAGGTACACAAGTAGCTACATGGAAAAGTGTTAAGGGCCAAACATTTGAAGACACATACAGAGAAACTAAGCAAGTTTATGGGGAAACACCTCGAATAGGAGCCGCTTCATCTGAGCCTCTAGGAGCCAGGAGGTTGGACAAGCGGGCAGGTTGGGAAGGGTGTTCCCGGCAGGAAGAAGCTGATGGGCAGTAGAAGAAGCATGAGGACGTGGAAGCAGTTATGCGTCTGCAGCATCAGACGAGGCGGGCAGAGAGGCAAGGCCCAGCACACACGGCGTGGACTTTGAGGGCTGGTGATCCCTTTTTGGGATCCAACCAGTCCATCCTAAAGGAAATCAGTCCTGAATATTCATTGGAAGGACTGATGTCGAAGCTGAGAAACTCCAATACTTTGGTCACCTGATGCAAAAAGCTGACTCATTGGAAAAGACCCTGATGGAGGCAAAGACTGAAGGCAGGAGGAGAAGGGGACGACAGAGGACGAGATGGTTGGATGGCATCACTGACTCAATGGACATGAGTTTGAGTAAACTCCGGGAGTTGGTGATGGACAGGGAGGCCTGGCGTGCTGCATTCCATGGGGTCGCAAAAGTCGGACACGACTGAGCGACTGAACTGATCAACTTTTTAGAGTCATAAGGGAACACTGCAGATCTCTTGATAAATATCATTATACCACACTGCTTTGTGAACAAACATAAAGTCAGGGGGAAATGCTGATGTATGGAAGAAACCAACACAATACTGTAAAGCACTTATCCTTCAATTAAAAATAAATAAATTGGAAAAAACAATCGGGGGAAAGGTTCAGGTAGGGAGGGGAACAGACAGAGCAAACCTTTATAAGGTTTATAACCTTTATAAGACCGTGCCTGTTTTGTCCCGGGAACTTGAACTACATGAGTAGCAGCTGGGCGGAACGCACTCCCTAACCTAATGTAGGTCAAGGTGTCAGGAGACACCCCCCCACCGGCTGAAATAGGATACGCAGAACACCACGGATGGTTTATCAGCTGAATAATTTATGCCAACAGTATTTACAACATAGTTACTGGGCACAGCAGAGAGCACCAGGGGCCCTTCTAGGACTCAGCTCAGTGAGCCAGAATGAAGCTTTTACAACAAACGGTCCCTCCCTTCTTCTACTGACAGGATGGTCACCTACAGAGTACTCAGCCCCCAGCAAAATGTACCTCACCGACCCAAAAAACTGGTAACTGCACGAACACACAGGGGCAGCCGGTAATAAGATACCGACTGAGTGTCTGGTGCTCTCTGCTTAGCTCTAAAATGTATTCTTGATTTCAATGGAAAATATTTATCTTTTAAAATAGATATCACATATATCTTCTTTTAGTGGATGCATTAACCAACGCTTCAGCTTCACAAAGATCAACATATTCCAATCAGAACTCATTTCCTTCCTGTCCCCCAAAATCTGTTCCTGCCTCCATCTACAAGAAGGCAAGCATTCACCTTTCTTTTTCTGTCTCAATACCGTTTCCTGAATAACCGAGAGGGGCGTTCCTCATTGACCCACAGTCCCAGCATTGTCATTCTGTACATTTATATCCCAGATCCAAAGATCTGTTTCTCTACGCAGGCTTCTTGGATTTGGCTATTCCTATGTCAGTCCTACAATATTCAAATGATGTCTGCTTGACAAGCAGTATATGTTTTTATACTGAATCTGCTCCTCTCAAACACTTCTAGGGAAACTCTTCAATTTGCCTAGTTTCCCTCAAAACCTCAACCGCATTACAGGTTAACTAGAGAAAAAGGACTGTTTTTACAACACTGAATGTTACTCTCTGAATAAACAAGATGCTTCATCAGTCAGTCTTTTTTATGTCCTATGGTAAAGCTTCATAGTTTACTACAAAAAGGTCTACACAAAGGTCCCTACATTTCTTTTTACACGTTTCCTTAAACATTTCATAGTTTTTATTGCTTCTGAAATTCAGATCCTTTATCTGTGACATTTTCTAACCAGTTATTGCTAATATAAAGGAAAGCTATTTAACTGTTTTATACTTCTTTTGTACCTATTTTCTGAGGCCAACATGTCAGCTGACAACCTAGCCTTTCAACCTTTCTGCAAAAAGAAGCTGCTATTAAGAGGCGAGTCCCTTTTATCTATTCAGCATTTTAAATGTATCTTGAGCCTATCTCTCTATCTAAACATACACACACACACACACACACACCCCATATTTCATGCACACACACACACTATCAGTGTTCCACACCTTTGCAAGTAACACTGGCTGGTACAGAAGAGCTCCCATGTGATTCCTCACCAAGAGCCTGGCTTCATTCCCTGTGTGTCTAACTTCAGGGCACTGGAGACCTTAGCACAAAGAACGGGTCACTAGATTCAGCTCTCCCTTCCTCAGACTGCCAACACCACTTTGGATGGCTCCCGTATCTACCCTAATTAGGAGCAAGTCAGGATCTGTTGTGCTCATGTGTTGTAACACTCAAGGCTTACTAAATGCTTCTTTTCTCTTCTGCGCGCATTAAAACAAAAGGGAGCATTCTAACTTAGTTCGGCCACAATGGTCTCCTTGAGCTGATTTATCTCTGTCTTTGTACCAGTTCACTGATGATGCTCAGATGTTTTCTTCTAGTGGATAAAAATTACATATTAAACTGGGAGTTTTACATCAGGTCGTCCATCTGTAAAATGCTATATTGTATTTCTTTGACATACTTAAATATTTTAAATTATATTCAAGTGAAAAATTTTTATTTTAGTGAAATACTTAAGATCCTATCACATGTATATTGTTCTTAAGGTACACTGTCCTCTACATTGTGGGGTCATGTAACTAGTTTTTTCCAATAGAATGGGAGAAAAAGTGGAGGGCAGGCATGCTCTCTCTGGGCTCAGCTCACTACGGGACACGCCATTCCCTCAATTTAATCAAGAGGATTTTAGAGACCCTGAAGGAGGTGGGGCCACAAGAAAGAAGCCTGGTTCCCTGAATGATCGTGGGGAGCAGAGGCCCCCTCCTCAGGGGGCTGGGTGTGAATGAGAAACAAACTTGCTTTATGTAAAGTCACCGGAGTAATGTGCTTCGATAGTGGTTAGCCCACTCCTAGAGGTAAAGAGTGACGGGAGTTTAGAATAGCAGATAAGGGAAATAAAAAAGGTAATGACTAAGTTAAATACAAAGACGAGGTTATGAGACTCCAGTGAACACTGGATCACACGAATTTGTACTTCTACCAATTCTTATTAATAAATTGAAATCTGCTGTGTTAAACTACTTAGTAAATGTGGCAATTTAAAAATATACGCAACTAATTCCTATTTTCATTACACTAAGATGACAACGTGGGACCTAGGCTACCTCTCCAAGTTCATCACGATTCAAGGTGGCCCAATACACCTACTGATTCTGCTTAAAAGCTTTTTGCTTTAAGAATTCCTGCTGTTTATAAGTTATAGTGAAAGTGAAGTCACTCAGTCATGTCCGACTCTGCAACCCCATGAACTGTAGCCTACCAGGTTCCTCTGTCCATGGGATTTTCCAGGCAAGAATACTGGAATGGGTTGCCATTTCCTTCTCCAGGAGATCTTTCCAACCCAGGGACTGAACCCAGGTCTCCCGCATTGTAGGCAGACACTTTACCATCTGAGCCACCAGGGAAGTCCTTTACAAGCTGATAGCCAACATCTACTCTCTTCTTCTGTATGTCAGGTTATTTCTCAATTCTATTCAATATATTGCTAATTTGACTATCTAGTTTTTCAGTGTATTTAATAAATTTTGTTTTGTCTTGGTTTTATTTGTTCTTTTAGATATAGTCTTTTATCCAAGTCTGATTTTAAAATCTGTTTAACAAAAGTAAAATCCACTTTGATATCATTAAGGAGAAAAAGATAATTCATCTTCTGAAATTCTCCTGTTTTATAACAGTGATTTTTCTTTAAGCTCACATAACAGTGGCTCTTTTCTAGCGTTCAACAATTTATTCATAGATGCCATGATTTGTTTCATTTTATTTTTTTCACTTACTTATCCTTCCATTGAATTTACTGGTCATTATTTGTCCTGCACAGATAACTCAAGGCCTACTTAAAAGCAGGTCTTCTGTGTCTTTTTCAACAGAGAAAACTGTTAGGCTTGACATATACACTGTAGAGTTTTATCTTCAACTTCCCCACCCAGTACGCAGATGTTAGCAGGTATCCCTTTATAAAGACGGTGAACAAGTTCATCTTTAAGGACTTGGACTGCATTTATCTCATAAGAGACAGTCAATCAGTTCTGTTACAGGCAGAAGACCCTTCCAGAACCAAGGAAGGACTAAATTTCCTCTGAAGAAAAGAAAGCCTGAAGTTATTTTTACCACTCACTAGAATACTGAATATCAGAATGTAAAACATTTCATAGATGTGAAATGCATAAAAGAAAAATACATGTTCAAGTGCATTCTCATGGAAATTCAGACTGACAAAGCTAGTCCAAGGACTTTCGTCCAGAGACAGTCCCACAGTGTGTTAAGAAGCAAGAACAAGCAATCAGACATTACGCAGCAGCTGGTGAAACACTGCACAAAAGGGATTCCAAGAAGGGAAGGAGGAAGAGAGGGAGGGAGGGAGGGAGAAGAAGGGTAGCAAGGAAGCAGGCTCAGAGGGGCTGATTTTCCATAGTTATTAAGTGACCATAAAATTTTCTAACAGAATTAGACCCAGTGAGGTTGCTCAGTTGTGTCCAACTCTTGGCGACCCCGTGGACTGTAGCCTGCCAGGCTCCTCCATCCACGGGATTTTCCAGGCAAGAATACTGGAGTGGGTTGCCATTTCCTTATCCAGGGGATTTTCCTGACCCAGGGATCGAACCCAGGTTTTCTGCATTATAGGCAGACGCTTTACCGTCTGATCCACCAGGGAAGACCAGAATTAGAAAATGCTTTCAATATCAGCATATCATACAAATTTTATTCCCATATATTTAGAAATGTTACAAAAGTCAATTTAAAAAAAGGTTATTTTTGTGACTTACACATCACTATAAAAGACCACTTTCCAAGAAGAAAAATTTACAAAAAGAATTTTAAACGAAAAGAGTTTTTCATTTGAACTACTAAATGGAACTATATTTTGTCTTTCAACCAACATGTTAGGATAGATAAACAGACTTCTGAGTCAAAATTTTCATCTTACCCTGAAAAATCAGCGGAATATTGTCCATAATCAAAGATATAGACTCTAGTGATTTGGCATACTGTGAGGTATCCCAAAGCAAACACGAAACAATATCTGGAAAACAAAAACAAGCTAGATTAGTGAAATAAAAAGATTCATTTTGTTAAAGAATACATTTTAAGCTAGCATATTAACTATATGATATGGTTCAAAAATTATAAACATCATCAGATCTACTCCACAAATGGTTTTCTTTGATAAATTGTAAAAACTCTTTACTAGTGTTTGCTTTAGTTTCCTTGAATTTTGTACCATTTTCAATGGCAAACACATTTATTTCCTACCTTTATTCATTTTTTCCTTCTGAAAACCCTCCATATAACAGATTATGTAACTAAAAGTCACGCTCACAACGTAAAACTAAATATGGTTAAGTACTGGTATCTTTATTTTTCCTTCTTTTTAGAAAACAAAATCTAGTATGAAAATATTTGGCTGAAAACACACATCAAACAAGTTCTTAAGAGTATTTTTAAAACTTGTCCTCAGTCATCTAAAATCGTAAACAATGTGTATCAGGTGGTATTTACTCACATTTTATAAACATAAATGTTTAATAATTTTCAGTCTTAAGATGTACGGGAGAGAGCTACAATAATTAAAAACACCAGGATTTCCCTGGTGGTCCAGTGGTTAAGAATCTGCCCATCAATGCAAGGGATACCACATCCTGCGAGGCAACTAAACCCACGTATTACAACTAGTGAACCCACGCTCTAGAGCCTGGGCTCTGCAACAAGAGAAGCTGCCACAATGAGAAGCTCGGTACCACAACTAGAGAGTAGGCCCCCCCACCCTGCTGCAACTAGAGAAAGCCCGTGCATAAAAACAGCAAAGACCCAGCACAGCCATAAATTAATTATTTTTAAAAAAGAATTTAAAACATCGTCTGGGGGGACTAATTTACGTATCAATAGAACAGAAATTCACAAACAGACTCTAGAATATATACCACTGTGTAAAATGAAGGCTGTAATGCATACTAGCAGGAGTGAATGGATTATCACCTAATGAGTTAAACAATTTGGGTGGGTGAATGGAGCTATGCCTTCATCGAAACAATCCTAGATGAATAAAATAATTAAATATACAGTGTAAAACTAAAACATATACGAGCTGTGGATAAATATTCAAATGTCCTCAAATCAGTGAAGGACTTTCTAAACACACATAATATAGAAGAAATCAATAGGAAAAAAAAAAAAACACAACAATGTATTTGATTAATTTAAAACCTTAAACTTCTCAAAGAGGCCATTCAGGAGGTTTTAGGAAAGGGTCCTTTCAAACTTCAGACAAATAGGTAATTCTGATCTACTTGGATTACTCCTGAGCAAAGAAGTATGCACTAGATCACTGAAAGAATCTTTAATAAGAGTTTAGTACACTATAACTAATTAATTTAAAATAAGATACCTTGACCAAGCAGGGTTTATTGGATAAATGCAAAAATGATTCAATATAGGAAGCCAAATTGAGTGGTGTAAAAGTATTTACACATTGAAAATTGGCAAACACTATACATTATTCAATGAACATGAATTTGAGCAAACTCCAGGAGATACTGAAGGACAGGGAAGCCTGGAGTGCTGCAGTCCATGGGGTCACAAAAGAGTCAGACACGACTTACTGACTGAACAAACGGATTATTCAAACCAGAGATAATCAAACCAAAGCCTGTAGGATAAATCTCGCTCCCTGCTTTGCTTCTGTCAATCAAATCTTGTCTGACCACGCTCATAGCCATTGACATGTATACTGTTTATGGCTGCTTTTGCCTCAGAACACCTGAGCTGAATAGCTGCAGCAGCATCTACAAGGCCCTCAAAGCCTAAAATATTTACTATCTGGCTCTTTGTGAAAGTGTGCTGACCCGAATCAGAAGCAATGACGAGAATGCTAATAATACACGCTAAACTTTTAAAAGTATGTCATGACCTGCAGCTATGACGTTGTGACTAGCACCCTCCCAAGAAAAAAACCCGGAAAATCTTATTCTTCTAGCATTCACAAACTATTATTCAATTCAGCAAAGAAGTTGCTCTTACTCACATTATGGACAAAAAAATGTCAACCTGTATCTTTAGTGTTTCACTTTCAACTTACTCATTAACATAAACAAAAATATCAATCAACATTCATTAACTGAACCACATCTGTTTGCCCATGATGTGAGCAACTTCTTCACTGAACCGGAAAAATCTGTGGTCTAATTCTGTCAACTCATGATTGAATTGCGATCATGGATTAGTTATGAGTTTGTCAAAAATCAATGAAAGCATTCTGTAGAATCAGAGAAAGTGTAAATTCCTTCTGCCCAGAAAAAGGATCTGATGGCTGTAGCAACAATCACCTTGCTTCCCTGAAGTAGTGAGCTAACAGGCGAAGGACAGAACTGCGAAACAAGAAAGACCAGGTGTCTTTCTTTAATAAACACTGCTGAGCAGCTACACTGGCTCTGAATAACCTAAGTCCAGAAAAAATCTGAGGTGCTGGGGTTTTTCCTATTATCCAGAACTGAAATGCACTCCTAAGCGATACCAAAGCGCACCACATTTTCACTGTCATCTTTTGAGTTAGGCTGCAGGGAAAGGTGACAGGGAAAGCCTCTGATTTGCCAAGTTCAGCATCAGCAGAAGGAAACAGACATACAGGCCAAATGTACATGCATGGTATTCTTATCAGTGCTGTGGTCAGGGCATATGTTTCACTGAATGTCTTCAAACAGAAAAACATGCATGCACATGAAATCCAGCAGACCTGACTGAGATTCAAATAACGGCCCCATCAACCTTTTACTCTTCCTAGCAGTGTGATCTTGAGAAAGTGACATTGCTTCTGAACCCTCATTCTCTCCCTTAGAAAAGGCAGATGCACAGGGAGCAAGACCGCCTATCTAACTCAGTCACTGTGGTCTCGTAGCCCCTGCAACTGGCAGTTTACAGGTGGGCGTGAAACGTAAGTGCAGAGAGTGAAACATGACACAGAGCTTTTGGAAAGGCTTTCTCCTGAAATAGCAAGTAGGATACTTGCTGAGGAGGGCATGTCAACCCACTCCAGTATTCTTGTCTGGAGAATCCCCTTGGACAGAGGAGCCTGATGGGCTACAGTCCCTGGGGTTGCAAAGAGTCAGACACGGCTAAGCAACTAAGCACAGCACAACACAGGACCCTTGCTACTGCTATGTCGATTAAGTCCAGCTAGCCTACAGACAATCTGGTGAGATGGTGAAGCAGAAAAGCTAAAGAAAACAAAACACAGAACTTTCTGATGCCCTCAGAAAAACAGAGTTGCTGAGTTAATCAACAAGAACTGCCTCGCCTTATGACTTCTCCCTGGAAAGGTGAATCTCTCTGCACTGGTTACCATTATACCACTATGAGTTATACCATTACACCACTATGAGTTGGGATTTCTGCTCTGTGCAGTTTTAAAAGCATCCTGATACTATCATCCTTTATAACAAAATGAAATCAACAAGATTTAAAGAGTTCCAGAGAGAACACTTTATTATTCATTCAAATAATAGTGTTGAATTATGGCTCCATTTAAAAAACAGAAACCACATCTAAAATACCCATTCTCTAGATATTAGATATGAAGTGGAAATTGTTCAGGGAAAAACAAAGTGCTCAGGGACTATGGGAATTAATGAGCTTGAAATGTCAAGAACTGAAAAAGAATTCTTCCCAAATGAGGAAAACAGGCAACATCACCAAAAGGTTCAAAATCTTGATGGAGAGAAAGACAAAAACTAATAAGTGAGCCATTATTTTAACGTGAAGTCAAATGAAACTCATCACTTTCAGGGTGCTCAAGTTCAAGGGGCTTTGGGTGCGGCCCCAATTCAGGAAAGGCCAACACATCTGAGGGCTAACTGTGGTGTGTACTTAGTTGCTTGGTCGCGTCTAACTCTTGGGACCCCACGGTCGTAGCCTACCAGGCTCCTCTGTCCATGGGATTTCCACCTGGGAAGCCCTACTTACTATACAGTTCGATTTATATGAAATTCTAAAACAGACAAACTGATCAAAGGTGGTAGAAAGCAGAGAGCAAGCGGGTTGCAGGGGGCTGGGCTGTAAAGATTACAAAGGGAATGCGGGAACCTTGGGGGATGAATGAAGTGTCCTGTGTCTGGGGATTTGGGGGGTAGTTACACAGGTCTGGACATTTGTCAAAACTCACTGAACTGGTGGTTCTACTTTGTTTAAGGTAATTTTTAATCTAAAGAAAGTTGATTTTAAAATTATTTGGAAACAAATTTTATAATTTCTTTGCAGATTCCTTCTCAACCTGGGACTCCAGGGTTCAGTCCTCTTCTCCATTTATACCCATTTCCAAAAGGTTTTTATCCAGTCCCATGCCTTTAAATACAAACACAACAGTCATGTGAATACGAACACAACTATTAGGCATAATGACAGTTGGGACCTACAGGTGAATGAAGTAAAGCAAAAGATGAGTGTTCTATGTCTGGGTATATTTCAAAACAGGACCTTAAGTCTGATAAAGTCAGCAGGGACTTGGAAAGATTAACTGCTTATAAACTGTTCAAGTTTCCTATTTAAAAATTTATGATTAATCAAGTCTGTTCATTTATAGTTAGTGGCTATAATGCGTGAGGCAACCTGAATAATTCATTTTCTATGGGGTAGCATACCTGTAAATGAGGCTGTTATTCTAAAACCAGCAACCCAGAGTGAGTTTGGCTCTTCTTTCATCTCACTCTACTTTCACGAAAGTAACACAGGCATAGTTTCAAAGGGATCACCAGGACCAAGCCGTCTGCAGCTGCACACCCTGCACACAGACTCTGCTCCCCAGATGCCACTTTCCAACCCACCCTGGACCTGTCAGGAAAGACTGGCCCATCCTCAATAGCACCATCCTTGCCAGCACTTAGGTTCCAGCTTCTGCCTCTTTGAGTTTCAGATAAACGTGTGTGTTCAATCTACTACAATTACTGGAAGCCTCAAAATTTAGTCTTATAACCATCATTAAAACATCAGTTTTCTAAAATCTTTTTGATAGTATTTGCATCTTATTCTAAAAGCCCAGTTATCAATTTAATGGAATTTTAGTAAATGCAATCCTTAACATTTCTTGCTCTTTTTACTTTGTACACAATAACACATTCTAAGATACATTGTTTCTGCTAAGGTATTAGGCCCAAAGGTTAAGTTTACCCTCAGGTAACCAATAGGTGAGTATCAACTATCTAACTAGGTGACGTCTTAAGCCAAGTTGAAAGGCTCCTCCCACTATTGTTTTTTTAGCTGCCAAGTCGTGTCTGACATTTTGGGACCCCTTGGACTACAGCCCGGGACTCCCTGGTGGCTCAGACAGTAGAGTCTGCTTGAAATGTGGGACACCCAGGTTCAACCCTTGGGTCGAGACGATCCTCTGGAGAAGGAATTGGCAACCCACCCCAGTATACTTGCCTGGAAAATCCCATGGACAGAGAAGCCTGGCAGGCTGCAGCCCATGGGGTCACAAAGAGTCACACAAAACTGAGTGACTTCACTTTCACCTGGACTACAGCCCATCAGACTCCTCTGTCCATGGGATTTTCCCAGCAAGAATACTGGTGTGGGTTGTCATTTCCTCCTCCAGGGGATCTTCCCAACCTAGGGATCAAACCTGTGTCTCCTGCATTGGCAGGTGGATTCTTTACCACTGAGCCACTAGAGAAGCCCTCTTCCATTATTATCACATTTATAAACACCTTCTCGTAAAGATATACAGTAGCCACTCTTCACATTTTGAAATCACATGCCTTATCTCTTCCAAGAGTTTTGTCTGTTAAAGATGTCACTTTAACTCAACACACTTGCCTTTTATAGAAGGCACAGAAAGAACAGTGAGATACAACTTCTCCGTTGCAGGAAGCTGACATCAAGCCAGCGAGCACAGCCATAGCGTCTGACAGCCAATGGTGAGTGACAGTGCTGGGTTTTTCCAGGATTAGCTATTGAGATGCCAGTCACCTCTGTCTCACCATGTCTATTTAGAGCATCTTTATCGCTTCTTGTGAAAACTGTTCTCTTAGATGTTGTATCCTTCCCTAGATGGCACTTCTTGAAGATTTCAGACGCCTGAGTCTATGAGAGCCTGGCACTCAGCTTGACAAAGAGAATGCATTCTGTAAAGTGGCAGAGCAGAACGGAAGCAGTGTGAAAAGATGTTCATTGCAGGCCAGGGAAGTAACTGAGGGCTCCTCCTGGGACGACGACGATGTGGATGCAGCCACAAATAGAGAACAGGAGTGACACAGAGGAGATGATGCCTCCCTGTGAGGCTAAATGCCCAGAGCCAGGAGTGGCCAGCCTGACACGTACCAGTGAAAGCTGAGAGAAACTACAGGAAATAAGTTAGTGCGTAAAATAGGGTTCAGGGTATTCGGAAGGGCCATGAGTGTCGAGTATTTCTTGCTATTCTCCCTCAGGCATTCAAAGATTTTTGAGCAAAGAGTGATCTAGTGAGATAGTTCTTAGGCAAGTAACAAAGACTAACCCATACACAGGATGGATGGTAAGAGATAAGGCTGGGAGTCAGAGGAGCAGTTATGTAGCAGGAAGAAACAAGTTCTGAGTTAAGATAGGGATGTGCCAGCAAGTGCTGAGGGTTTCCAAGGAGAAACTGAAAAATATCTCATACTACATCAGCTGCAGAAACTAAGGAGAAAAAGTCAAGTTTATAAATTGGAGCAATTTATCAAGAAAACACAGAAGTCGACTCTGGAGTCCAAACTGGCTTGGGCTGGAAAGTTGCCTTGGTCTCTTCCTAGCTGGTGACTCCAGACCAGTTGGTAAATGAAGCCTCAGTCCTCTTCTCTTTTCCAGGCACCTTTCTTTCTTAATTTCATTGCACTGAAGGCTTGAAACCCTCTACCCTGAACACCACACTTGTCTGACTGCTATTCCCACATGAATATTTAATGAAGCCTCTCAAATGTAACATGAAAGAAAGGCCCCCTACCCAGTAAGCTGCCTCTCCCCAGCGACCCCATTTCCTACATAACATAGTCCACCTAGCAGCTCAAGCCAAAAACCTAGTTCAGATCAATGCTGACTTAATTCTAATAAAACAGCAAGCTTGCTCTAATACAGCTCCATTTTCTTCTGTGTCCTTTGTGCTACTATTACCATATGCAAAAGTTTGCTCAAATTCATGTTCACTGAGTCAGTGAAGCCAACCAACCATCGCATCCTCTGTTGTCCCCTTCTCCTTTTGCCTTCAATCTTTCCCAGCATTAGTGTTTCTTCCAATGAGTCAGCTCTTCGCATCAGGTAGCCAAAGTACTGGAGTTTCAGCTTCAGCATCAGTCCTTCCAGTGAATATTCAGGGTTGATTTCCTTTAGGATTGACTGGTTTGATTTCCTTGCAGTCCAAGGGACTCTGAAGACTGTTCTCCAGCACCACAATTTGAAAGCATCAATTCGTCAGTGCTCAGCTTTCTTCATGGTCCAACTCTCACATCTGTCCATGACTACTGGAAAAACCATAGCTTTGACTAGACGGACCTTTGTTGGCAAAGTAACGTCTCTGCTTTTTAATACACTGTCTAGGTTTGTCATGGGCTTCCCTGGTGGCTCAGATGCCAAAGAATCTGCCTGCAATGAGGAAACCCAGGTTCAATTCCTGAGTCAGGAAAATCCCCTGGAGAAGGGAATGGCCACCCACTCCAGTATTCTTGCCTAGAGAATCCCATGGACAGAGGAGCCTGGCAGGGTGCAATCCATGGGGATTGCCAAGAATGGGACATGACTGAGCGATTAAGCACACACTAGGTCTGTCACAGTTTTCCGTCCAAGGAGCAAGTGTCTTTTAAAATTTCAAGGCTGTGGTCACTGTTTGCAGTGATTTTGGAGTGTGCTGTTTCTGTTGCATCTCTCTCACCCATGGTACACAGCGGCTGACATCTCCCCTCCGATTTTTAAATTCACGGTTTTATTTTTCAGCCTTACTCTAGGAGTCTCCCCTGTGTCTGTAATCTCAGTGGTCAGTCAATGGCTAGTCAGGGCTTGTGCTTAAAAATCTGCTACCAGTAAGGCTTCTGCTAAGGGTTCCAGGTGTGGGTCTGAGAGCTCGTTCGACAGTCCAGCAGGTTTCAAGCCTGCCCTGGCCGTCTCTCTCCTTCTGGCCCTCCAGACTTCTCCTGACGTGGAGGCAGTCTCCAGGCAGCCATGGTTGTATCGGTATCTTCTCTAGTTTCTCCATGGCTCTCTCGCTGCCAAGAATCTCTCTGCCAAACGTTAGACCAAATCCTCAGGAGGGGAGAGCTAGAGGCATCCTCTGTGAGCCACTGCCTAGGTTTTCTGCCTTCACCTCGAAGCAAGTCAACCAAAGCTGCGGTCTTTGTGGCCGGCCCTGCCCCAGGAGAACTCTCTGCCAGCAAATGAGGGGTGGAGGGGAGCCCAGGCAGGAATACCGCCGTTCCCACTGTTTTCACTCAAAGGTCAACAGTTTTCTTTTAAATAAAAGCTTCTCAAATTGCTGTTTGCTTTGAGTAAATTTTCAGAGCCCAACAATGGTTTTGACCAGTTTTATTGCTACTTTGGGGGGAGAAAATTTGTGGATTTTAGTTAATTAAAGTAGGATTTGGTAGGCTTGCATGGAAATATGATTTCTTTGGAGGGGGGTGTAAATTCAAGTTCTAAAATAGATTCAGAAAATTGAAAATATATCCATACCTAGAAAAGCCCCCGGGGTGGGACAAGCCTGCCACCCCTCACTCAGAGCATAAGCTGAGCTCTGCGGCTGGAAACCAGCTCTGTTAGTCTGTGACTCTAAGAGAAGAATTTTAAAACACTTTTAGAAAACCAGCTGCTTTACCAGCAAAAACCAGCTACCACGTCGTCTTCATACAAGACTCAGAGGCCCCTGTTCTGTTCCCAGTCGCTACTGTACCGCTGTCCTCTTGGGGTGAAGGGACCTTCTCCCCAGGGTCTCCACTTGGGCTTCTCCCTGAATGGGGAGACTCCAGATTCTCTCTTACTGTCTTCCTAGAGACCTGCAGATCATCTACGTTCCCCGATAAAACTGCTGTTCCTTGGAAGACAGGGCCTACCGGGTTCCCCGCCAAGGAGCCCTCTCACCTGGAACAACAAGGTCTCCATGAGTTACAAGCACAATACAAGTCGTGAGGGGCTGTGTTTGTTCTTTTACAAAGCCTTATTCATGACAACAAGAAAGGAGCTCAGCTGTATTCACTAGGCCAGCCACAAACAGAGACACGGATACATGAGGGCACTGGGTCCTTTTCTTTCTCATTTTGTTTACAGACGACAGAAAAGACCCAAACCACGTGGCAACTAATCAGCTCTTTTATAAAATCTAACTCTGCTCCCACACCTGTCTCTGTAACATAACGAAGTCACTTACTGGTGTTTTATAAAGAAAATTTCCAAAGTTGACTCAAAGATAGAAATAAAATTGGGTATTGGCTCTTGGTATCAAGCACGATGATTTTATTGCTCAAAATGCAAAGACTTCTATAGAAATTCCCTGGTGATCCAATGGTTAGGACTTGGTGCTTTTCCTGCCGAGGGAATGGGTTAAATCCCTGGTCGAGAACTAAGATCCCACACGCTCTGCACTTGGCCAAAAGGAAAAAGAAAAGGGAAAAAAAAAGACATAGACTTCTATAGTTTACATCAAGATTTCAGACGTCTGGATTGTAGTTAAAAATATTAAATCAATAAATACACAGAAATGAAGTTTTAATGGTTTTAAAAACATCAAAAACTGTATCTGGCAGTCAGTGTAATGACAGAATCTTAAACTGAGAAAGACAATTACCCACAAAAATGCATCCAAATTTCAGTCTATTCTAATTGCTACTAAAACCAGAGACGTGAAAACTAAAGTCTATAAAAGGCTTCATGTTTTCCTGTGCTGTGCTGTGCTTAGTCGATCAGTCGTGTCCGACTCTTTGCGACCCCAGGGACGACCACCCTCCAAGTCAGAGACCCGGTGCCCCTCCCGACGGGAAAACCAGGAACCTGTCAGTCTTGGCTCTTCAGGGGCTGCGTGTTATAAGAAAGGGTGCCGAGCTCCCTTCCCACCTGCACGGACGATCACTCACCTTTCTTCCATTACCCTTCGGGGTGAAAACCACATAGGTGGAAAAGCAGAAAAGGAAAAAGGTGATTCAATTCATTCTCTGAAGATCTTCAAAGCAAGGGCAGCAAGGGAAGACGATGTGTGCGGTGATCTAAGGAAGCTGGAGCTACTGAGCAACAGCGGGCTGGACGGGTTGGGAGGAGTGTAAGGACAGCGGGGCATCCCCACCACCCACTGAGAGCTGAGGGCGCCAGGAGCGGTCTCAAGTGCCTTTCAAGTGTCCTCAAACGACCCAAGAGGAGATTGATGAAGCAAGGTGATGGTGAATACAGGCGGCGGGGAGATGAAGGAAGAAGTGAGGATTTATCCCACTGGCTTCATTGCTCAGCTGCCAAGTCGGGATAAATTAACAAACTAACCCAAGAATTAGAATTAAAGAAATTTAGCTTTCCAATTCAGCTTTCGAACTAAAATTAATTTACATTACTTGCACACACACCAATTATCAATGAAGGAAAACAACCCCGAAATAAAATGGATAGGACACTGCCTGTTTCCCATGGAAAATCCGCATGTTGTGAAGGTCAAGGGGGAACTGAGTTTAGCAGCTGGCTGCATGGGGCTTTGGTGCTGAACAGACTGGGTTTCAAGTTCTGAGCCTGCTGGGGACCAGTTGTATAAACCTGGGGAAAGCATCTAGGTCTCTGAATCTCTGTTTTCTTCAACAATAAAGCTGAGATACAGCATTACAGCACAGGTGGCTGTGAGGACAGCATGGGAAAGCACCTTAGCATTTGTGTTTAATAAATATCACTGGCAGTTTAGCTATTAAGAGTAATTTACTTGTAATTTAAGTTGTCTATGGTACTTTGGGGTTCCATCCTACTCATTTCTTAACTTTTATCATTTTCTTCATTGGATTTTATCTTCAAGTCTTTAAGTCTGTTCTCTGAACACTTTCTAAAGCTCTCGTGTCTAAGGAAAAAAGTTTATTCTATTATCTTGTACTATTATCTATTATCTTATACTATTCTAAATAACAGCACTCCAATAATTCATGTTTTGAAATGAAGCTATGCTCCAACAACATGAGTTCTACATGAGACATCTTGAAACTTTGAAAGGCAAATCATGCCAACCCCATTTCAATCCTGAAACCTTCTTCCCAAGGCAAGTTCTGCTAAGGCACATAGTCTGTCATACCCTAAGATTAATTTCCAGGCCAGGAAAAGATGAGCAATCTCACCTCTTCTCTGGGATTCACTAAGTGTAAGCAAAAGCTCACACTTTTGAGAGAAATAGGTGCCCAGGCTCACCTGCCTATAACATCCTTTCAGCAAAATGCCCTACTGTTTTTCAGGTCATCATATATTTTGCCCTCTTATCTTCTGATTCTCTCTCCATTACTACTCTAAATAAGAACTGTTTACTAAGCCAGCAGCAGCAAGCAGGATGGGATCACTGTCTTTTCCCTATACAAATTTATGTATCAGAAAGTATTTTAAAAGTCTTTTCTTAGTCAATTGACATTAAAGTAGCACTTTAAAGTCTATACTTATTATGTAATTAAATAAGTATCAGCCTCAAGCATGGAACTTGCAAAAGACTGAACAATTTTAAATTAAGGTAGATTATTGAGAGAATAAAATCACTTTTATTCAAATATTTCTCTGGGAGATAAAGCCTTTTAAAAAGACCCCAACACTGTGTTCTAATGATGACTAAGGCAAACCCAGTCACTACGTCTCCAACATGCTTGCTATTCTTTCAAAAAATAACCCAGGCTGTTTATGCTATGTGGTAAGAAGGTAAGGATCTCTTTTTCTCTAATTAAAAAGAAAACTCTAAAAGAATCTCCATAAATCAGCAATAACCACGGAAATTAATTTCACAGACGTCCAGGACTGATCATTACTGGTTTTGCTACTGGTCTGAGTAACCTCACCACTTGGAACTACAATCTCCTTCTCTGTACAGTGACTAATAACCTGGTGTCTCAGACAGTAAAGAGTCTGTGTGCAATGCAGGAGACCTGGGCTTGATCCCTGGGTGGGGAAGATCCCCTAGAGAAGGGAATGGCCACCCACTTCAGTATTCTTGCCTGGAGAATTCCATGGACAGAGGAGCCTGGTGGGCTGCAGTCCACGGGGTCGAAAGAGTTGGACACGACTAAATGACTTACACTACCACAACTATAGGGCCAGTTCAGTGGAATATTTGTAGAGAGCACTCAACAAAGTGACCGAACACAGAAGTCATTCCACCATTCAAGTTCCAAAGTTCAAGTCCAAACACTCTATTAAATCGTACTGTAACACAAAGACAAAACCTGCCCATATCAAGCCTACGTATTTACTACAACAATACACCACAGCAGACTCAGCATTCAGCAAGCCCTAATTTCCCCAAACAACTTCCTCATTTCTTACCTAAAAGTAAAGAAAAAGAAATACACCATTCATGCAACTTTCTTCTCTCACAAAATTTCAACGTGAACCACATATTGTATGTAAATGGCATGGTGTTTGAAAGCATCAATTCTTTAGCCCTCAGCCTTCTTTATGGTACAGCCCCATTACCTGAGTCCACCTGCGCACATTCTTATTCTAACACATTCAGATGTAACAGCAACACCCAAAGCAACAGCATTATTTTCCAAGGGACGTGTGTTTGTATTGTTTTCATCTCCATGTTAACATATTCTTCCTACTTCAGACAGAAACCCTTGACCCAAAGGAAAGAAACCTCCCTTCCTTGCTCAAGGATGACTGGGTCCTTAACAGAGATTCAGCTTACAACTGGAAACACAACTTAGAATTCAAAATCTCCAAAAGAGATACTACAGTGACTAGACAGTATGATGGAATCTGAATCGGGTCCTTTCCCAAGCGCAGGGTTTGAGGGTGTGATGTGTGTGCGTATGTGTTCAGTTGCTTAGTCATGTCCGACGCTTTGTGACCCCATGGACTGCAGCCTGCCAGGCTCCTCTGTCCATGGGATTTTCCAGGCAAGAGTACTGGAGTGGGCTGCCATGCCCTTCTCGAGTGGATCTTCCCGACCCAGGGATGGAACCCAGGTCTCCTGCATTGCTTTACCACTGAACCACCAGGGATGCCCAAGAGGGTATGATGCTATGTTCTAAAGATTCTTCAGAATCCAACAGGGCCTGGACATCCTACTGCCTCTCACCAAGAAACAGGTTTTCCTTTCTATGAGAGTTGAGAATATTTAAAAACCTCAGATCCTAAGCATAACATGCCTAAAGGCCATTGCATCTTTTTGGATAAAAACTATCTGTATCTTTGTGCTAAGGAAGAGTAGCCAACAAATGCGAGTCCCTCACTGTGTTCAGGACCCTACTGGCTCCCATTACCTCTCCTCGATCAATTCAGGGTACTTCTTTTTAACGACACATTCTCATATCATAAAGCTGAATGCTTAAGTGATAAAGTGCAGAAACAAAAAGCCTGGGCACTGGGTGTGTCTGATCACCCAGTTCTCATCCCAGGTTCCCCTCTTACTAACCTGCTACTGGGGAAGCAGATCCCCTGGTACACCCCTCTCCAGGGCTGTTGCTAGGATTAGTGCAATCCAAGCACCCTGCACAGCAATGGATACACAATGATTGCTGCAACATTTACTGCTATCAGGATAAGATAATGTAAAAAACCACTTTAGAATTACTTATGGTTTTCTGGTTGAAATATAGCTTCTAGCTCAGGACAGCACAGCAACACCCAAAGGGCCTGCACCTTCACTCCAAGCCACTGAAAGGCTTTCAAGTACCGTCCACAGAGAGCGGAAAAGAAGAACTTTTATTAGAGTCCAGGTTCCTTCCTGCCACATTTTATTGCCTCTCATGGGATCATGGGTTGTCCTCAGGGATGTTAGTACTTTCCCCTGCAGAGTTTCCGCTGAGCCATTAACCACTGCTCATTACCTTCGTGAGGACAGATCTCCAAGTGACTTGAGGCTTCTGCCTGCCAGATGGCATTTCCAACATCCTCATTCCTCCCCAGTGGAGTCAAGAGTTCCTCATGATATCTCTATTCAGGAATCCACACTGCAGGAGTCCTGTGAGCACCGGTGGTGACAGGTGACGACGGATCCCTGTCCCACCTGCTCCTCAGGGGCATGGAACACTGAGCTAAAAGCACATCAGCTAAAACTGCCTGGTCCTTCCCTGATCTCACCCCCAGCCCCAGGGCCGCGGCTCCACAACCAGCCTTAGGGGTGGATAAGCAGGGAGGGAGGCAGGAAACACCAAAGACCGCTGGTCAACCCACCAAGCATGCCATTCAAGGCCCTCAGCACATACAGATATCCTCTGCTCAGAAACAGCCCACCAAAAAGAGACGCCACGAACTTCCCGGGGGTCCAGTGGCTGAGACTTCATCTTCTAATGCAGAGGGTACGGGTTTGATCCCTGGTCAGGGAGCTAAGGGCTTCCCTCATAGCTCAGTCAGTAAAGGATCTGCCTCCAGTGCAGAAGAACCAGGTTCGATCCCTGGGTCAGGAAGATCCCCTGGAGAAGGAAATGGCAACCCACTCCAGTATTCTTGCCTTGAGAATCCCATGGACAGAGGGGCCTGGTGGGCTGCAATCCATAGGGTTGCAAAGAGTCTGGCACGACTGAGCAACTAACACTTCACAGGGAGCTAAGACCTCACATGCCTTGCAGATCAAAACAAAAAACAAAAAAACATAAAGCAGAGCAATATTGTAACAAATTCAAGAACGACTTTTAAAATGGTCTACAATTTTTTAAAAATCTTAGAAAAAAAGAGATGCAAAAAAAAAAAAGCTCACAAACATGCACTCAACAGAACAGAGAACCTCTTCTTCTGAGCTTCTATCATCCATAGGCTCAACACCGAGATTATAAAAAGTGGAATGTCCCCACCACCCACCTAAGCAGTTCATAGTCTGGCAGGAGAAAAGGTGAATTAGAGAAACTTCACGAACCCTAACAATACCTCTGATGTGACATCAGTGGGAAGAGAAAAACCCAGCAAAGCACCTGCCCAGGAATGGCCTCAGAAAGCAGCTCTCCCAGCATGGGAACCCTCTTCTTGGGAGCCGAGCCCTGGATGCAGGGAAAAGCACACCTGGGGGCCCAAGTGAGTCAGCTGGTTTAATGCAGTTTAGACTCAGAAAGGTAAAGGGGACGTGACTCAGGTCCCAGAGCTAATGAAATTTAGCAGAACCTGAATCAGACCCATAAACATCTGCCCCCAATCCAGTGCTTTTCCAATGAGTCATTAGGGCCACCTGGGGAGAAGGCGGAGTTTAAACTTGATCTCTTCTCCTGCCCAAGGCCTGCTGCTCAATTTTATCATCACTTCAAGGGGATTCCGAAGAACACATGTTTTAGTATCTCCCAAAATTTAACAATATATTTCAGCATAAGTTTACTTCACATCGAATATCTGTGCTCTGTTTCCAACTGTTTCGTTCTGCTGAGCACACAGTAAATGGCTGATGAAGATTTTTTTTTTACTGCTCTCCAAGGTGGTATGCACCCTCAGCCCTGAATGCACCCTCTTCTGTAAGGACAATCACAGTGTGATCACCAGTTTGACAGTAAGTGTCCTGTAGAGACTGAACCCGTCCTTTTATCCATCAGTGGGTCCCAGCATAACGTTACAAAAGCTTGCTGCATGGCTGACACTGTGCAACACCTCCAACTCAAGGGTGCCTCTCAGAGGGTAAGGACCACATCTCCACTGTCTCTGGTTTGTTCAAAGGGGTGGGTAGCTGAGCCCATGTGACTGTGGGTTGAAGATCACTTTCCTACAGGTTTTACGACGTAATCCCGTACAAAACTTGGCACACCCGCGAGGCAGGTGTGGTTTTACTGGATGTGTCTATATCTTTTATATGTTTCCTGTAGGTCATTTGCTCTGTTGAAAACTACCGGCCAAGTTATCAAGAAAAGACTTCAGTTTAATCTCCAAAGGCTAACAGGCTCTTTCCGTATTAACCATCTCAGAGGTCTGCTGTTTAAGAGCAATATTGCATAGGAACCTGGAATGTCAGGTCCATGAATCAAGGCAAATTGCAAGTCGTCAAACAGGAGATGGCAACAGTGACCGTGGACATTCTAGGAATCAGCGAACTAAAATGGACTGGAATGGGTAAATTTAACTCAGATGACCATTATATCTACTACTGAGGGCAGGAATCCCTCAGAAGAAATGGAGTAGCCATCATGGTCAACAAAAGAGTACGAAATGCAGTACTTGGATGCAATCTCAAAAACGACAGAATGATCTCTGTTCGTCTCCAAGGCAAACCATTCAATATCACAGTAATCCAAGTCTATGCCCCAACCAGTAACGCTGAAGAAGCTGAAGTTGAACAGTTCTATGAAGGCCTACAAGATCTTTTAGAACTAACACCCAAAAAAGATGTCCTTTTCATTATAGGGGACTGGAATGCAAAAGTAGGAAGTCAAGAAACACCTGGAGTAACAGGAAAATTTGGCCTTGGAATGCAGAATGAAGCAGGGCAAAGACTAACAGAGTTTTGCCAAGAAAATGCACTGCTCATAGCAAACATCTTCCAACAACACAAGAGAAGACTCTACACATGGATTTCACAAGATGGTCAACACCGAAATCAGATTAATTATATTCTTTGCAGCCAAAGATGGAGAAGCTCTATACAGTCAACAAAAACAAGACCGGGAGCTGACTGCGGCTCAGATCAAGAACTCCTTATTGCCAAATTCCGACTTAAACTGAAGAAAGTAGGGAAAACCGCTAGGCCATTCAGGGATGACCTAAATCAAATCCCTTATGATTATACAGTGGAAGTGAGAAATAGATTTAAGAGACTAGATCTGATAGATAGATGCCTGATGAATTATGGACGGAGGTTCGTGACACTGTACAGGAGACAGGGATCAAGACCATCCCCATGAAAAAGAAATGCAAAAAAGCAAAATGGCTGTCTGGGGAGGCCTTACAAATAGCTGTGAAAAGAGAGAAGCAAAAAGCAAAGGAGAAAAGGAGAGATATAAGCACCTGAATGCAGAGTTCCAAAGAATAGCAAGAAGAGATAAGAAAGCCTTCCTCAGTGATCAATGCAAAGAAATAGAGGAAAACAACAAAATGGAAAAGACTAGAGATCTCTTCAAGAAAATCAGAGATACCAAGGGAACATTTCATGCAAAGATAGGCTCGATGAAGGACAGAAATGGTATGGACCTAACAGAAGCAGAAGATATTAAGAAGAGGTGGCAAGAATACACAGAAGAACTACATAAAAAAGATCTTCATGACCAAGATAATCACAATGGTGTGATCACTCACCTAGAGCCAGACATCCTGGAATGTGAAGTCAAGTGGGCCTTAGAAAGCATCTCTATGAACAAAGCTAGTGGAAGTGATGGAATTCCAGTTAAGCTATTTCAAATCTTGAAAGATGATGCTGTGAAAGTGCTGCACTCAATATGCCAGCAAATGTGGAAAACTCAGCAGTGGCCACAAGACTGGAAAAAGTCCGTTTTCATTCCAATCCCAAAAAAAGGAAATGCCAAAGAATGCTCACAATACCACACAATTGCACTCAGCTCACATGCTAGTAAAGTAATGCTCAAAATTCTGCAAGCCAGGCTTCAGCAATACGTGAACCATGAAATTCCAGATGTTCAAGCTGGTTTTAGAAAAGGCAGAGGAACCAGAGATCAAATTGCCAACATCCACTGGATCATGGAAAAAGCAAGAGAGTTCCAGAAAAACATCTATTTCTGCTTTATTGACTATGCCAAAGCCTTTGACTGTGTGGATCACAATCAACTGTGGAAAATTCTGAAAGAGATGGGAATACCAGACCACCTGACCTGCCTCTTGAGAAACCTGTATGCAGGTCAGGAAGCAACAGTTAGAACTGGACATGGAACAACAGACTGGTTCCAAATAGGAAAAGGAGTACATCAAGGCTGTATATTGTCACCCTGCTTATTTAACTTATATTCAGAGTACATCATGAGAAACCCTGGGCTGAAGGAAGCACAAGCTGGAATCAAGATTGCCGGGAGAAATATCAATCACCTCACATATGCAGATGACACCACCCTTATGGCAGAAAGTGAAGAGGAACTGAAGAGCCTCTTGATGAAAGTGAAAGAGGAGAGTGAAAAAGTTGGCTTAAAGCTCAACATTCAGAAAACGAAGATCATGGCATCTGGTCCCATCACTTCATGGGAAATAGATGGGGAAACAGTGGAAACAGTGTCAGACTTTATTTTTCTGGGCTCCAAAATCACTGCAGATGGTGACTGCAGCCATGAAATTAAAAGACGCTTACTCCTTGGAAGAAAAAGGCAATGGCACCCCACTCCAGTACTCTTGCCTGGAAAATCCCATGGACGGAGGAGCCTGGTAGGCTGCAGTTCATGGGGTCGCGAAGAGTCAGACACGACTGAGCGACTTCACTTTCACTTTTCACTTTCATGCATTGGAGGAGGAAATGGCAACCCACTCCAGTGTTCTTACCTGGAGAATCCCAGGGACGGGGGAGCCTGGTGGGCTACTGTCTCTGGGGTCGCACAGAGTCAGACACGACTGAAGTGACTTAGTAGTAGTAGTAGATAGCATATTGAAAAGCAGAGACATTACTTTGCCAACAAAGGTCCGTCTAGTCAAGGCTATAGTTTTTCCAGTGGTCATGTATGGATGTGAGAGTTGGACTGTGAAGAAAGCTGAGTGCCGAAGAATTGATGCTTTTGAACTGTGGTGTTGGAGAAGAGTCTTGAGAGTCCCTTGGACTGCAAGGAGATCCAACCAGTCCATTCTGAAGGAGATCAACTCTGGGATTTCTTTGGAAGAAATGATGCTAAAGCTGAAAATCCAATACTTTGGCCACCTCATGCGAAGAGTTGACTCACTGGAAAAGACTCTGATGCTGGGAGGGATTGGGAGCAGGAGGAGAAGGGGACGACCAAGGATGAGATGGCTGGATGGCATCACTGACTCGATGGACATGAGTCTGAGTGAACTCTGGGAGCTGGTGATGGACAGGGAGGCCTGGCGTGCTGCTATTCATGGGGTCGCAAAGAGTCGGACACAACTGAGAGACTGAACTGACTGACTGACTGAAGGGCAGGTCCCTAGTGCTGTATCCCAAAATCCGAGGCTGTTCTTTGGAACTCAGAACAAATCTTCCCACAGGAAAGTTAAAAAACACAAAACTAACATGAAGAGCACTTAGGTTCCCACGCCCGTCCACAAAAGCTCTTTGAGTCCATCATCGGAACACCACAGGCCCCAGCCACGCTGTGCCGCCTTCTCCAGGGAAAAGGCCTCCCACTTCCCGGCCAGTGGGCCGGAAACACAGCTCTACCCTCCTGCCTCTTCTAACCAGCGTTTTTAGAAACCATCTGCTTCATCACAATAATTCACAGCAAATCAGTAATAAAGTTCATTATTCCATCATCTGTACTATCACAGGTTTAAAATTACCACTTGGCAAGCTTTATTTCGTATTTTGGAAACTAGGAGGAAGAGCAGGTGTCCGCTTGCCTCTGTCTTTTCATGTCCCTGGAGCAGGAGTGAGTTTAGTACTTGGGGTTGGCCAAATACAGTCCACCTGCTTTTTGTTTTTTTTTTTCCTCTCATCCTTTTTATTGGCAAGAAGACACATTAAGATCTGTGATGATAATGTAAACATCCTTTCACAATCAAAATTTAGTCCTTTCCTTCGTACTTTAGATAGTTGGGCAGTTATTTCACAGTCATGTGAAAATGAGACTATTTCAATTACAGAAGCTAAATTCCCACTACAAGACCAATCAACGTTCAATATCTTTTGACTGTAAGTAAAACTACTTTTTGTGCCTATAGGACTCCCCAGACTCCCCTATAGGACTCCTACAAATATTTATTTAAAATTTTTTTTGGGGGGGGGATAAATGAGGTCTGATGGATTCATGGTCAAGTTCATTGTTCACATACTGTCTCATGTACAAGAGGACTGAAAAAAGCTATGACAAGACTGTGTATCCTATACAGTCTAAAATATTTGCTCTCTGGCCCTTCACACAGTGTGCCAATCCCTGCTCTCAGAAATGACGGGCAAACTTGTGAAAGTTAATTTATCCCCAAACTAATTAAGGAGACTCAATATCCCAATATATAGGACCTTCTATTCCTAAATACTCTTTCTTCTTTTTGCCTCTATCACTTAAGGTTTTTACATTTTTCCTTAAAAATTTCAAAGCTTATATGAAAATGTAGACTAGAAAAAGCACTGAATTCTAGAATAAATTTTAAAGGTAAATTATCTCATTGTGGATCAGAATAAAATAGCATATATGTTAGTGTTAAAGGAAGCTACAAAAATAAAGCTTATACTATATTAAAATATTTTAATTTACAAATGGACTTGTTACAGAGATTGCAAAAACTACACTATGAATAGCTTACAAAATGTACAAAAAAAAAGAGATCCAAGAATTTTTAAACTGTTAAATACTCAGAGAGTCCAAATCCTTCACTTAAAAAAATTTAAACCCTCAGTGTTCAAAGAAACATATTATACATACCACGTAAAACTAGACTAAAAGAAATAAACAGATGTGTATTATATTTACATAAACAATAACTTTAAACAACAGAGGAATGCTATAAGCCCCACTGAGCATATTTGAATTAATTTCTTAAGTTCGAACCCATTGAACATTTAAAATTAATGTGAAAGACTGAGTGAAAAAGGGGATTAAAAGAAAAAAAAAGAATAAGGAAAAAGGCAAAATCAAACAGAAAAACATATCAGTATAAACTAAAATGGAAGGGGTTAAAAGAGATGGAAAGACACACTTTCTAAGTTAATCACTTCCTCTTTATTGCCAATACCTGTAACTACTGTGGCAAATCCGTCAACCCTCACCTGCTCCATTGATGGCGTCAAACTCTAAGCACCAGCAGCACATACGTGCACAGAACGTACCGTAAAAGAGCGACAAAACCAACGGTCTCCACCTGCGGGCCCACAGCCGCACACCCAGCAGAGCTTTCTACCCCCAGAGAAATGCGCTGTGTGTGCCGCTGAATACAGAGGCCACCAGCCACCTGTGGGGGTCGAGCACGCGCCAAATGGCCAGTGTGGCTGAACAACTGGGCTTTAGACGTTGATTCACCTAAATCTACAGGCCGCACGTGGCTACCAAGCCAGACGGGGGCTGAAGCTCTACAAGGTAGCTTTACCGACTGCCACTGCCTTTCAGAAAAATAAACCGCTTCCTTTGACTGAATATGAATTTACTAACCTTCCTACTTGGGGACTTCTCAGGTGGCGCCAGGGGTAAAGAACCTACCTGCCAATGTAGGAGAGGTAAGAAATAAATCGCAGGTTTGATTCCTGGGGTGGGAAGATCCCCTGGAGGAGGGCATGATAACCCACCCCAGTATTCTTGTCTGGAGAATTCCCGAGGACAGAGGAGCCTGGTGGGTTATGGTCCAGAGTGTCACCAAGAGTCGGACACGACTAAGCAACTTAGTGCACACATGCACGCACGTGCACACACACACACACTTCCTACTTAGAAGCATGTTATGACTTCCATTCACGCAGGTGTATACAAGTCCCCTGTTCTCAGTAATCCCATCAGATGTTCCTTCTTTTTCCAGATTTACAACATGAAGCTCCTTTTCTCAGATATTAAGTACAGTTTCACCTTGAACCTGTCATCTGTGTGAGATTTCATAAGCAGAGTTGCAATGGTGTAAAAATTGCTTCACATGATACACAATCAAAATATTTTACCCCTCCTCTTAAAAAAATTAAGAGTCAAAACACCAAAACCTGGAGTGCTGGCACACAGCAAGGGGAGGGATCAAGAAGGCAGGGGGCACCACTGGAAACTGAGGGAAGACATGGCATCAAAGCAGATGGGGTGACCCATGAATCACCGAAGATGCAGAACAGAATGAGATTCGGCGGGGGGCGGGGGGGGACTATGAAATTAGCTACAGGTCCATCATTCCTTGTATGAAAACTCCTGAAGCCACACATATGTCAGGATTCAGAGACACGGTGCACCACAGGTAACACAGAACACTCCCAAGGATCTGCCACCAAGCTCTGTGGGTACCTCGGCCCCTGGGTGTTCAACCATATCTATTTCCAGTGTCCAGTGTCCTCTCTGGCCCAGACCTCCACACCAGCTCCCAGCATCGATTAACTGTCTCACAGACACTCTATAAAGTCCACAGGCACCTATTCAGCAAATGCTCAGAGTGTTTACTATGTACCAAGCACCGTTTTAGGTGAGTATCTTGCCTGCAAAATTCCATGCACGGAGGAACCTGGCAGGATCTAGTCCATGGGGTCGCAAAGAGTCGGACACGACTGAGCGACTAACACCCACACACACACATTGTTTGAAATGCTCCCCACCCCCAGGCTTCCCTATGCTCAGAAATTCTGCTTCCATTTACCTTACTATTCACACCAGGAACCTGGGGTCACCCTGACACCTTTTTTCCCCATCAATCACCAAGTCCTTCCACACGTGCCTTCTAAATCTCTCTCTAATCTATTTGCTTACTCCATCTCGGCACTGCTGTTACCCAAGACTAAGCCAGTGGTCCTTACCCGGAAGTGGTCTGGCCCTGCAAGAGACGTGTGAAACTGTCTGGAAACAGCCATGGTTGTCACAACCTGGAGAGGAGAGGCTGCCAGCGCCAAGTGGGCAGGAGCGACGGATGGTGCTCAGCATCTTACAGGGCGTACAACAGTCCCGCCCACCAAAGAATGATCCGGTCTAAGCCATCAATAGCCCTGAGGCTGAGAAACCCTGCTCTGAGTACACGAAAGAGTGATGCATACCGAGGGTTTTGCTTTTATATCAATTATGGTCTTGAAAAAATGATCATAATTCAGAATAATTTTTAACGGGGTAAAATTCTGTTGGGCCCGATTCAATTATGTTGGAACCCGTTTTATACGTGAATAAAGTGAGCACTTACTTGTGCATGTTCTCCACTCCTATTATGATCATGATACAGTAGGAAATTCCACTCTGTACAAGAAAATGTAAGGCATACCTGCAAAAAGTAAGAGCACTGTTAGAAGGGTTAGAAGGGCCTACACACAAACATCGAGTTGAAATGATTAAGGATAAAAAGGGCTTATGCATAACTCAGAATATTCCCCCCCAAAAAAAACAAGGAAGCAAACCCTCCAAAGCCTAACACTGTGTGGATACCCTAGAGGAGTCTCATCTTACAAGCCCCACAAGGGCTGGAAAAATAAGAACTCCAGAAAGCCACACTTGAGGGCTGAGCATCCCACATTTCCCAGCTACACCAAAGCTCCATGGGGTCCTGAGACTGAAGCATCACCGCTTTTCCATTACTAAGGCACAAGTATGAAAAGGAGTGAGAAACATGGGTTTCAGAATCGTCCTGACAGACATCACTTAATTGTTCACCTGACTGCGCCAATACAGCTGCGGTAGTCTTTGCAAGTGTTACTTACAAAAGAGCCCAAAATACTAAATATTAGAATTCATTTAAAAGTGGGTACACCCAAATTGATTTATTCTGAAAACACGATGGCTCGAGTCAAATAAGTGTCCTTATACAAATCTAGTCAATCCTTAATTTGCAGTAATCCATCTACGAAACATTCTCACGGAAATAATACAGTGTTTTCTAATGTTCTAATGTAGAAATACACCATTAAATGAGAGAACTAATTTATCCATCCATTTCATAAAAGTCAGGCAAAACATGCTTTAGATCTCTGGTTTTAAAATCCATCCATGGGACTCCCTGGGTGGTCCAGTGGTTAAGACTCTGCCTTCTAATGCAGGGGATGTGGGTTCAGTCCCTGACTGGGGAACTAATATCCCACATGCTATGTAGCTACTGAGCCTGCGCACCATGACTAAGATCCAAGCAGCCGAATAAATAAATACTTGAGAAAAAAATAAAATCCCTCCAAACTATCCCTAAGATTACACACATGCATGTATGCGCACACACACATGCAAAATTTCTATTTTCTTTCCCCTTTGAGAGCATGAATAATGTATGAAAAAAATGTTGAAATCATTGCATATAATTTAAAGCATTAATAAAGATCTTAAACTATGATTGAAATTACTTTCTAACCTAAGCATCATAGAATAACCTCCATTGTGAAAAGCTACTTAATTATTTTTAACTTTCCACAGAAATTTTACAAATAAGAAGTAGGCTCCAAGACAGGTATAGAAGAGACTTATCTTACCCACTGTAGAGAGTTCATCTGCCTGTCTCTTCCTCTGCCTAACAAATACACACACACACACACACACACACACACACACACGGAAACACACATACACACAAACACACACACAGGGAAACAATGTTGGCCTGGAATGCTACTATATAACCAGAAAGCCGCCAATCAGAAAAACATATGTGTCCATAAACTGAAACAGAAAAGAACTGGCTACTGTGCTAAGCTCCCTTCTGCAGTATTATGTCTTTCAGACCTGACCACCACCACTGGTTCCATTTTACAGGTGAGAAAAGTGATGCTACCAAGGCTGAATAACGTGTCCAGTCACAGCGCTGCCAGGCTGAGGCACCCACAGTGGAATCCAGGTCTGTCTGGATTCAGTCTAAGCTCCAGTCCATTACCCTGCACTGCTCTCACATAGCTAAACAAGTAAATTAAAAGTATAAACTAATTCTCAGTTAAAAGAAAGTTATAGATGATGGGTCAAAAAAAAAAAGCTGAGGCCAAATACAAGTAGGTAAAAGAGTCAACTATATTTAGGCAACCACTAACACAGTCTTCCAAAAGACAACTTGTCAAAATCAATAGGAGACAGGATTGCCTTCGAGGCTAACAGAGTTCTAAAACGCAATCCAGAAGGACACTCTACTTTCCCACTTATATCAAGTAGCAAAGAATTATCTTTTACCTGGTGCAGAGGCATAAACAATCTCTTTTCCCAAAGAAAGGAATATAAAAAGTTTCTCCTTCAAGGAAAGAATAGAGTAAGCTTTTTAAAAATCCTAGTTATCACGTAGAAATCGACATACTTATGACCACCTGACCTTAAGGGGAGCTCCTTGGGACACTGGGATAGAGTATCTGAGAAGACCTCACAGCAAGAAAGCACCCTCCCCCATCCGTAAACACCTCTCCCTCCAGCAGGACTCCCAGTCACACGGGCCCAGCTGTGTCCACAGACCACAAAATGAAGGGTGTCTGGAGCTGGTCACTTTGGACAAGCCTTCCCCACCCCTTACAACATGCAGTGGAAATGTAGACACAGAGAAAAGACTTTTGGACATAGTTAGGGAGAGAGAAGGTAGGATATTAGAGAGAGCAGCATGTAAACATATACATTACCATGTATAAAAGGGATAGCCAGTGGAAATTTGCTATATGATTCAAGGAGCTCAAGTCAGGCGTTCTGTGACAACCTAGAGGGGAGGGATGGGGAGGAAGGAGGGAGGGAGGTTTAAGAGGGAGAGGACATATGTATACCTGTGGCTGATTCATGTTGACGTATGGCGGAAGACAACACAATATTGTAATTATCCTCCAATTAAAAATAAAATTAAAAAATTTTTAATGAAGAAAAAAATATGCTGACAAAATACACGTTGAACACTGACATATATATGGGTGAAATGTGTGAACTGGAAAACGCTTGAAACTATTGCAGAAAAATAAGTTGAGGAAAGAATGAAATAGGAACGGTAGAATTTTAACAATTGTTGAAGCTGGATAATGTGCCTTTGAGGGTTCATTCTACTATTTTCTGTTATTTTGCATTTGAAAAGCTCTGTGATACAAAGTTAAATACACACCCATGGCATGATTTAAGATAAGTTTAAACAGAAATCCCCTGAGAAACTGAAGAAAACTTTGATGTTGTCCAGGAAGGGGAGAAACCATGCCTAGATCTGATTTAAGAAAGCGCATAGAAACCCTGGGACTCCACACACACCTACCACTGGCAGGGCCTATCAGAGGACTGGTCACGGGGCAACAAGGCAGAGAAGGAATAAATAACCCAATTGAATTTTCATGAGTTTCTAGGACACATGTACGGTTGCCAGAGGAAAAAACTAGATTAAGAAATACCAGGATATTTCAGCCCTACCAAGAATCAAAAACAACCTCCCAGAACAAACACAGAGTCATTGTCAAAATCCACCAGTCTACACCCCACAACAAGAACTACCTTAAACCATCCATCAAGCGACTGCATTGGCATTCTCTCAGGGAATCTGCATCTCAAACAACAATCTGCCAAAGAGCAAACACAGCCAATGAGCCAGCAGCATAAGCTCTCAGTTAAGAAGGAAATGGTGAAGGACAGGGAAGCCTGGCATGTACAGTCTGCGGGGTCACAAAGAGTCGGATACAACTGAGCGACTGAACAACGAGAAGAAGGAAAACTCAGGAGGAATCACCAAGAATCCTTCTACTGAGCATCTCTGCTGTTTAGCCAAGACACTGTGCTTTCCTGCTACAACCACCGTCATCTGGGACAAACAGGAACTACGGGGTGTCTGTATGTATTACAAGAATAGTCCTGATAATGAAGAAAGGAGCCAAGTGGAAGAAACACAGACACATGGAGCATCTGAAGGGCCATAAATAAAAGCTTTCCATTCATAAATAATTCTTCCCCCCCCAAAACCAACCCAACCAAAACCTCATTCAGCTAATGGCAGAATATAAAAAATGGTAACAGAGTTCTATTGATGGGCTTTACCAGCCTCTTACAAGCCACTTGTACGGAAAGGAACAAGTTATTTTAAACGGTTCATTTGTCCTGGCATCAAAGATCTGCAAAATAGGTAGAAGAGCTACTCATGACAGAATAAAATGTCTTGATGTCTTTTTTCTTCATGGGTCCTTTTTCATAAGTTATAAACAGCAAACTGTCCTCCGAGCCCAAACTGAAGAGACAGAGCCCACTTTCCAAGCTTTATCTTTTCTATTAAAAATAAAAAATGTAAAACATTATAGGCTAAATATAAGGACAAAAGTCTACACAGTGTATTTTTCTACACACTCAATTCACAAAGACATCCAAAATCTTCATTAAATATGATCAAAATAATTACTTACCATCCAAAGCAAAAAAGTGCAAGATAAAGGCCCAAAAGGGTAGCAACGACATGTCTTATAAAAGAGCTAGTTTTGCTTGCATGTAGGTAAGTTCGAAACCAAATGGCTGCTAGCAAGGCAAAGAGTTGGCACACTACAAAGTTGACCTGCAAAGAAAAATTAAAATTTTGTATTAGCAACACAGACTTGAACGTTTCATTTGATGTTACATAAAAATTCTCACGACAAAAACACCAAGGTTACTTAAAATTAAGATCTTCCAGTTTGCTAAAGAAACGAAAACAAAAACCAGGGTGTCTTTCCCAGGATGACAGCCTCAAGTTCAGAGGGAAGGGCTGATGCACACGTCAGTGCTATATGCAACAGGGACACTGGCGCCCAGCGTGGGGACAGGCTGGGAGGGGCCCGGGAAGAATCTGGAAGACACGGGGATGCAGACGTGGCACAGGGCACCATATGGTTAGAGGGAAAGATAAACTTATTTTAATGACTTGGGCGACCCTGTAACTGGTAGAGAAGAAGAGTTCTGAGCTTCTCCTAAACTCCTCTGGGTTAAGATCCAGTCAAGATCCTTGAAAGTTTATGGGAGGCACCCTCTGCCGTTAGGAGTTCGGTGGCATCTCTGGCAGAGGAGTCAAGGGGATGCTGCTGGTCTAAAGCCAGCGCTGAAAGGAACTACGTATCTCAGCTCCAGGGTCCTCAGGGACTGGTCCAGGAGGTCAGCAGGTGAACAAGAAGAAGAAGCCCCTGGAAAGCCATGAGGGAAAGAGACCACCCCTGAGCCCACCAAGGCCAGTCCTTAAACATCCTCATAACGGCAGGGACAACATCGCCCTCGATTTACAGGAATGAAACACAAGCTGGGAACAGGACTGCGGCTCCTTTTTCTCCCTTCTTAACATTTCTTTTGCCCTCACAAAATGATTTTTTTAAAAAAGACTACAAACGAGCCTCTCCTGTGGTATTAAAGACTCGAGAAAACCCTCCTTTTCTGTCCTTCATGAAGTACGTTTTCCTAGAACACTAAGAAACATAGGTCTTAACATCTACAAATAAAAGAAAAATCCTTTTGACATTAGGAACCTGTGAGAAACGCACGACAACAAAACCATTGTTTCAGGAAGCTCAATTAGGAATAAATCACCCAGCCACATGTCAGTGCCGCCACAGATCCAGAGATATCTCTGCCCAGAGACACAGACAGCTACGTGTTTTTTCTTGCATTACAAGGAGAAAAACAGTTGGACATTGTACATTGCCTGAGAGACCATTGTTCTTTGAATCAGTTAAACTCAATACAACCAAAATGTCATTCCATCAGGTTCTAATAAGCACTTTTTTTTCTCCTAAAGGGTTCCAAGAATACTTTTTTAATTAAGCGAAAAGTAGATACACCAGAAAAATGAATATAGACGTTAAAAACTATTCACATCTACAAAGCGTCCTACAGTTTAAAAACTTTCTTTCAAATACGTTGGAACTAAACAAAAATGCATGGTGCATCTATTCTGGGCAGAGCATAGGAGTCATAAAATGCATAAGTCCCACTGCCGGCCCTAGATGGATTCAGAATCTAATGAGAAAAGGAAACACGTACACATGGAAGGAACGTCAACTCAGTTATTAACGGCTGGACAGAAAGCACTTCGAGAACACCCTAAAGGGGGGTGCATGGAGGAGTGGCTCAGCAAGCCCGTGACACGAAGCATAATGGCAGCGGAGCTCAGGAGGCACCGAGGCCTCGCTCCCTCCCTCTCTTTTCGCACTTGTCTAACCTAAAACAAGCCCTGAATTGCTACAGAAGCATTCCAGAACCGCCGCATGCAGAATCCTGTTACCTCTATAACCATTCGTTCCAACACAGTCATCTTACAGGTAAAGAGAATGAGATCACACCTCACACTCCAGACACTGAACAGGTACCTTTGGGGGCAGGTGCCAAAGTCGACAATTCAAAACGAAAAACACAGGTCCCAGTCATCCTCCAGGGGTGAGAGCCACGGTGGTGTTGGAATATCAGAGAAGGGGCGTCTTCCACAAAAAACGAGAGAACCCAAGATGAAGGAAGCACTCGCTGAGGCTTGCCAAGCGCGGTGGGAGCAGTGGGGGAGGGGGTCCAAACGCGGGGGGGGGGGGGCAGAATGTAGGGGGAGGGGGCCAGAATGCAGGGACGGGGTGGGGGTGAAGGGGGTCAGAATGCAGGGTGAGGGGTCAGCATGCGGGGGCAGGGGGAGGGGGTCAGAATGCAGGGGAAGGGGTCAGCATGCGGGGGCAGGGGGAGGGGGTCAGAATGCAGGGTGAGGGGTCAGCATGCGGGGGCAGGGGGAGGGGGTCCGGAATGGGGGGGGCTCTGTTCAGAGACAGAGGGGCTCTGCATGCCATGCGGAGGCACTCAGGGTTGAGGTCATGCGTGATGCAGGAACACAGGTGATTTAGTGAGTGATGAAACCCAAGCTCTGCACCTGCCGACTGGGGACAGAGCGATGGGTGCATGGAACAGGCTGGAGGCCGTGGCTGGTCCAGCCTCCTTGAGCCAGGAGGGCTGAGCGGGTACAGAGAACACTCAGGCCGTCAGGGTACCGACTGGGGCCTGAGAGGCCAGGAGAGGCCAGCCAGCACCAGGGGACAGAGACATGAGCCCATGCGAGGCGCGAGAGTCCAGGGGAGAATGTACCCCCCTCGCCTGCGCTCAGTCTCAGAGCACGGCGGGGAGGCCAGCACGTACACTTGGGGAGCATGTCTAGGCCCTCAGAGCAGATGCACGTCTGAGAGTGATCCACACAGCGGAAGAGATGGGGGACCCAGGGCAGAACCCCGCAGCCTGCAAGCCATGGCCCGGCCAGGTCAGGGCTGCAAGGACAGCGTGCCGTGTGGGGCAGGGCAAGAGGAGGCTCATGAGGCACCATCAGGCCACAGGGCGCAGCACTGAGACCAGCCGCCTGAGTTGGCAACTGCAGCTTCCCCAGGGAGCCTGGCGACAGCACATCCAGGGCAGAAGGCCACAGATGAGGAAGCAATGTCTCTGGGTTTAGATAACCCGGCTGTGAATAATTCAGACCTGATCCATGAGGGGCCAGGACTGCTGTGCAGGAGACAGACACCTCGACGCATAAAGCGGGCTCCTGCTCCAAAAGCACACAGAACTAGGGTTCAGCTTGAGTGCCCAGGAGCCAACCCCGGGAGCAGGTGCCATCGATCACCCTGACGGGGATAGTCAGAGGCACACCTGCTACCCAGGCCTTGGAGAGCCAGGCTGCAAAGGAGATGGATTCAGCCCATCAGATGACAGTGGGAGCTCCAGGAGGCGGGACTAGCACAATTGATACCAAGCAAAAAACCTCTAGGACAAACAGGTGGGAATATCCAGACTTGTTCCTTTATACAGAAGGAAAGGGTACATGCCCAGATGTCCAAATAGCATTTGTGAATTGAAACCATGTCTTAGTCATTGCTTCATGTGTGGGGTAGGTCAGGGGAGGCAACGCATGCTGGAGAGGAGAGAGAACAAGAAGGAAGGGACCTACAAGGCCGGGATGGAGACCCAACGTGTGCGGGCACTCTCCCCTGCTTCTGTCCTTTGATCCGAGAACAAGGAGCTGCTTCCCCAGTTCACTCCACCAGCTCAAGGTCACCTACAGTAACAGTGAGCACCCCAGGCTCCAAACCATGTCTGAGTCTAGGCTGCTCCCCAGCTGCCTCTTTACTTCTAGAGAACGTTCAAAGGTCCAACTTGATGGCTATGGGAAAGACCACATAGGGAATCTGTGATCTGCAAAATTCATCCATTCTGGTTAACAAAATGCCAACACCTAACACACACAATAATAAACACACAGGCCTGTGTACATTTGTTCCTGCTGTTATGGGTCAATCCTTCGCACAAGCTTTCTTCCAAATGGAAAGAAATTTAGACTGAAACAACTTTATGTTCCTTTTTTTCAACACCATTTTGCTGAAAATATACCTACACGAATGACCTGATGTGCCTTCAAAGAAACTGCCCCCAAGAAGTTTGGGAGTGGGGGGGGGGCGGTGAGAGGGGAGGCAGGGCATAGGACAGAAAAAGAAGCAAGGGTGAAAACTCTAGTTCATTTAAGACTCCTCTGTAACACTTCCCGTTTTATACAAAAGAAGCCTTTTGTGAAAAGTTGCACACAGAAGTACCTATGAGAGCAGCTATTGTAGGCACACCGGAAGATGCCTTCTAAGGAGCATGCTTCACATGAGGGGGTGAGAGAAGAATTTTCTCTGACATCAAATGATGTAGTTCAATCTCACAATTAAGGCAGTGTCCAGGCACGCAGGCTTACTTACAGCCAGCTCCTCGGTAAATTTATGCCACTCCAAAGAAATAGCAGGGCTTCCCTGGAAGTGCAACGGCAAAGAACCCGCCTGCCAATGCAGGAGATGAGGGTTGGGTCCCTGGTCCAGGAAGATCCCCTGGAGAAGAAAATGGCAACCCACTCCAGTATCCTTGCCTGGAGAATCCCATGGACAGAGGAGCCTGCTGGGCTGCAGTCCATTGGGTCGAAAAAGAGTCAGACACAACTGAATGACGGAACAACAACAAAAGAACTAACAGTAAGAGTCACTTATTATTAAGGTTATTAAAGAAATTATTAATAATGCTCTAAAACAAAAGCATTTAGGGAGGGAAGGGTCCAAGACAGTGACATCAGAGGAGGACCCTAACCCTAACCTTCTCCCACGGACACACCAAACCAACAGCTACACCTCGTATGAAAAAATGTATAAACTGCCACCCATGCCATACAAGTTAATTAGCTCCACGTCAGAGCTAAGCATTCTATAATGAGCCAACAACTGACTTACATAAAGAAAAACCTTAAATTTCAAGGCAGCTCAACATGAAGGGCAACACTAGAAAGACAAGTACCATCTGATGTCACATATATGTGGAATCTAAAAATGACTCAAATGAATCTATCTACCAACAAAGGTCTGTCTCGTCAAAGCTATGGTTTTTCCAGCATCACATATGGAAATGAGAGTTGGACTATAAAGAAAGCTGAGCACTGAAGAATTGAAGCTTTTGAACTGTGGTGTTGGAGAAGACTCTTGAGAGTCCCTTGGACTGCAAGGAGATCCAATCGGTCCATCTTAAAGGAGATCAAAGATGGACTGATGCTGAAGCTGAAACACCAATACTCTGGCCACCTGATGTGAAGAACTGACTCATTAGAAAAGACCCTGATGCTGGGAAAGACTGAAGGTGGGAGGAGAAGGGTTCGACAGAGGATGAGATGGTTGGCTGGCATCACTGACTCGATGAACATGAGTTTGGGTAGGCTCTGGGAGGTAGTGATGGACAGGGAAGCCTGGCGTGCTGCAGTCCACAGGGTCGTGAAAAATCAGACACGACTGAACTGAACTGAAGTGATGTAACAGAAACAGGCTCACAGACATAGGGAGGGAACAGACTTGTGGCTGCCGAGGGGGAGGGTGTGGGAGAGGGAGGGATTGAGGGTTTGGGATTGGCAGATGCAAACTACTATATACAGAATGGATAAACAAAAAGGTCCTACTGTATAGCACAAGGAACTGTATTCAGTCTCTTGTGATAAATATGCACATATGTATAACTGAATCACTGTGCTGTACAGCAGAAATTCACACAACACTGTAAATCAACTCTACTTCAATAAAACTTTTTAAAACGATGTGCAATACTCAACAAATAACAGAAGTATCCCCCAAATCAGCTGCTGCCTCTGTATCTCTATCAGTGGAAGACAAATTATATCTAATGGTACTTTTCTATCAGTATAAAAGGCTTTTGGATAGCACACTTACATCCTCAGCCAGTGGCTCACAAGGGAATCAGGCCATATTGAGGAGACCCTGCAGGGGCGGAGTTGGGGGAACGAGGCACAGAGCCTGTGGACAAGGATCAGAGGGGTCCTCGAAGCCCCACAGACACAACCTGTAGCATCCTCAGCACTGTGCTTGCAGCCAGGTAAGTGTAAGTCCAGCTGTTCAGTAACCACCTACACCACTGAGCAGAACTAGATTCTTGAATACTTACTCCAGAATTTTTATTCCCCTGGTCTGAAACAGAACTTCAAATTGTTTTTTTTTTTAATTCCCCAGGCAAAGCTGGTGTCCTTTATGTTTCAGAAATGTGTCCTCATCAACCAACCTCAAAGTCAAGTAGATATGATGGAGCCCAAATGCGATGCAAGAACCACTCTTTAAATCTCTAGGAAATAATATAAATTAAATCCACATAAGATACCATTATATATCAACCAGATTGCCAAATGTTTCGAAGTCTGCCCATACTGGTGTGGAGTGATGGGGTCTCTCACACATGCTGAGCGTCTTCTTACAGGACTATAGCTACTCACTCCCTGTGACTCAGCCAGGCCACTATGCAAGGCCTGGAGACATGATCAAGAAGGTACAGTTCCTAACAGCCAAGTGCCAGAAAAAATCCAACGCCCATTACCACCAGCAAAATGGCTAAATACACTGTGGTACAGTCATACAATAGGTAACTACACAGACAATGAAAGTGAAAAATTACAGCTTCTTAACAGCATATGGACTAAACACATGCTCTATATGAAAGAAGCCATACATCTCTTAAATTTAACTCAGAGAAACACATACAACACGTAAACATCTATTCATAAAACATTCCCCCAAACAAGCAATCAACCATATTGTGTGGGGATGCCCACCTGAGTGGTAAAACTACTTTTTTTTTTTTGTTCAGCTGCTAAGTCATGTCTGACTCTTTGCAACCCCATGACTGTAGCCCACCAGGCTCCTCTGTCCATGGAATTTTCCAGGCAAGAATACTGGAGTATGTTGCCATTTCCTCTTCCAGGGGATCTTCCCGACCCAGTGATCGAACCCACATCTCTTGTGTTTCCTGCGTTATCAGGTGGGTTCTCTGCCACTTAGTGCCACCTGGGAAGCCCACTGGCACTCAAAATATAACAGCTCATATTTTACCTTCTTTCTTAGAGACCTAATGCATTCTACTGAACCTTCTATAGACAATTACTGTTCAGGCAGAAGAAACAAGACAGACAAGGCTGATCCTGCACTCAGAGAACAGAGAGGTGCACAAGAAGACACACAGATCAACACGAACAATGGGGGCCACGAAGGGGGCTGGGAGAACGGGGGCTGGCATCAGGCAGGCCTCTGGGGACTCCATCCTGGCCCCCAGATTATACAGCAACTGCCTATCCTAATCCCGCATAAACAAAACACACCAAGCTCAGCCAGCAAAGACCCACGTCCGCCAGGACAGGCCTGTCCCTTAAGTGTTCTCCTCTCATCCTCCCCAGACAACAGCAAGGAGAGCTACAAGGTGAAAGCCTAGACATCCCCTAGCCGCCAACCCCAAGCTGAATTCAACATCGTTAAAAACAGCCAGACTCCCGGGGGTTCATTAACTGACAGATCCTGAAGCATATTCTCAGATCATCTGCAGAAACCAAAAAAACCGTCAGCTTTCTCAAAGGCACCAAAAACAGAAGCAGAAAGCAAGAGATTTAATCAAGACGCCAGCCATGAAAAGGACCTATCTCCTACCTCCATGTTGACGAGAGCATATTTAACTTCAGTCTTGCTATCTATACAAGATTCCTATCATCTAAGAAGGAATCTGTTTCTGTCTACCTGTGAAATTAAAACGTACTCGATTAACTGCATTCACAGCTGCTAAATTATGAAGCTCAAGGAAAAGCAATCTGCGGAAACAAGCTGAATCTAGATAAAATAAACTCGCCACATACATATCCCAAAATATCGCACACAGCACAGACACAAAGAGCTGGTCTGCTTCCCATCAACAGGGCTTGTCGAGCGTCCTCTGACGAGTGACTGACTAGGAGCTCATCACTTAACAGGATAAACAGGAACAAATATAAGAACAAGGAGGCATCTCCCCTTTCACTGGGAGTGTTTGGAGTGAGAAAGACAGAGAGAGTGTGCGGGTGTGTGAAATGTTTATCTCTTAGGTGGTTACAAATAATATCAGCAAAGCAGAAGACCCGCTGACGGGGAAAAGGAAGAGGAATCTAAATTCACACTGACTGAATAAACAAATCCTAGCACACTCACACAGAGGATATTAGCAAGAAAAAGGAATGAACTATTTTGACACACACCACATAGATGAATCTCAGAATAATTTAAGTTTATAAAAGAATTTAGAACAAAAGAAGAGAATGATTCTATTTATATCAGTCTCTAGAAAAGGCGAACTGATCCACAGTGACCAGAAGCAGATCAGTCTCCACCTCAAGGCCAAACGCTCCCCAACCCCCACCCGAAATGCACATAACACAGACAGGACACTTCACCCTTCACATCAGAACTCAGACATCACATCTTCAAAAGCCCCCTACATCTTCCAAGCTAAAGCAGCATTCCCAATCTTTTTTTCTTTAATTTTTTACCGAAGTATAGCTGATTTACAACATTGCGTCAATCTCTGCTGTGCAGCAGTGACTGTTATACACATATATATGTTCCTTTTTTTTTTTAAGTTTTTCTTTAATGTGGACCATTTTTTAAAGTCTTGGATTTGCATCTGTATTATATTTTGGTTTTGGGGCCATGAGGCATGTGGGATCTTAGCTCCCAGATGACAGATCAAACCCGTATCCTCTGGCATTGGAAGACAAAGTCTTAACCACTGGACTGCAGGGGATGTCCCACATATATTCCGTTTTTATATTCTTTTTCATTAGGTTTATCACAGGAGATTCAATATAGTTCCCTGTGCTACTCAATCATTTTTTAACATTCACAATAAACTGTGGAAAATTCTGAAAGAGATGGGAATACCAGACCACCTGACCTGCCTCTTGAGAAACCTATATGCAGGTCAGGAAGGAACAGTTAGAACAGGACATGGAACAACACACTGGTTCCAAATAGGAAAAGGAGTATGTCAAGGCTGTGTACTGTCACCCTGCTTATTTAACTTATATGCAGAGTACATCATGAGAAACGCTGGACTGGAAGAAACACAAGCTGGAATCAAGATTGCCAGGAGAAATATCAATAACCTCAGATATGCAGATGACACCACCCTTATGGCAGAAAGTGAAGAGGAACTAAAAAGCCTCTTGATGAAAGTGAAAGAATGAAAAGGTTGGCTTAAAGCTCAACATTCAGAAAACGAAGATCATGGCATCTGGTCCCATCACTTCATGGGAAATAGATGGAAACAGTGTCAGACTTTATTTTGGGGGGCTCCAAAATCACTGCAGATAATGACTGCAGCCATAAAATTAAAAGATGCTTACTCCTTGGAAAGAAAGTTATGACCAACTTAGATAGCATATTCAAAAGCAGAGACATTACTTTGCCAACAAAGGTCCATCTAGTCAAGGCTACGGTTTTTCCAGTGGTCATGTATGGATGTGAGAGTTGGACTGTGAAGAAAGCTGAGCGCCGAAGAATTGATGCTTTTGAACTGTGGTGTTGGGGAAGACTCTTGAGAGTCCCTTGGACTGCAAGGAGATCCAACCAGTCCATTCTGAAGGAGATCAGCCCTGGGATTTCTTTGGAAGGAATGATGCTAAAGCTGAAACTCCAGTACTTTGGCCACCTCATGTGAAGAGTTGCCTCACTGGAAAAGACTCTGATGCTGGGAGGGATTGGGGCCAGGAGGAGAAGGAGACAACAGAGGATGAGATGGCTGGATGGCATCGCTGACTCGATGGATGTGAGTCTGAGTGAACTCCGGGAGTTGGTGACGGACAGGGAGGCCTGGCGTGCTGTGATTCATGGGGTCACAGAGTCGGACACGACTGAGTGACTGAACTGAACTGACGGATAAGGGAGCCTGGCAGGCTACAGTCCATGGGGACCTAAGTGCTACTGAGTAAAAACTACCTATCCTAAAAAAAAAGTCAATTTCAGTTATCCTATTAATTATAAAAGGCTTCAAATGATGCAAAAAATTCACTCTTCTCCTGGGCTGCCTCATTATCATCACATTTCAGTTCAATACAATACCAACTTACAAATGTCTTAATCTGATTTTGAAATAATACTGCTTCCCATCAAAAATAGTATACTTTTCAATAACAATCATGTCAACATAAAAAGTATTAACATTTAATGCTTAGCTTTGGTTATAAACTCCTTCCCTTCAGAATACTTAGCCATTAAGCACTTAAAGAATACATTAGTGAATGGGCCAATGTAAGCACTTTGAACTTCTTTTTTTAGAATTTTTAAAGGTTTCAGATATTGCTACCCAGAAAATCATAATCGATCATTGTGCCTCACACTGTCATGCACTGTGAATTACCCTACAGTCACTCACTAAGATATCCCTAGAATGCACATTTCATTAAAACAGGGATTTTTGTCTATTTTGTTTATTTCTCAGCATCTATTTCTGACCTATGACCAGCATTTAGCACGTGTGTTAAATAACTGCAAACTTGAATTCTGTTATCTTATTCCAGTCACAACATTATTCCAAATTTATGTATCATCTCGTCCTCCTGTTGCTTGATGTCATTTTATTTTAAGCATGAGCTGAAAAGTAGTTCCTGGATCCAAATCACAGTAAGTAATTGACCTCCAAACTGCACAGTGACAGGTGCTGAGTCAACCGCAAGAGATGCACCCGGGTCCAGTCACGCAGGGGGTCCTGGGAGGCCAGACTCCACCAGTCCTGATGCGGAGACTCCATGAAAACAGCTAACAAGTTCCTGCTCCCAGGCTCAAAAGGAAGCCACAGCTGGCAGACCATCTGTACAACCAGATTATCAAATATTTACACCAACTCCGAGGTGAATATTAAGCAGCACCACAGAGCCAACAAAGTCCCATAATTAAGTCGTTGAAGGCGGTGTTTATGACTCACAAGAAAGCAGCTCCGTCTGGAGGTGTGTCGTGAGCACACATCCCCGATTAAAGATAGAACAGTCCAAGTCTGTGAACCCCTGACTTTAACAGAGGTTCTCCTCAAAGGATAAGGCAAGTGGCATGCAACCAGCTGGCAGGGAACCACACATGACAAAGAGCACAGAATAGACCAGGGTGAACTGCACTGAGCGCATCACAGCAGCTGCAGCTGCGAGTCCAAATGAAGCATCCGTTACCACCTAACAGACCATCAACAGAAACCCCCACCCCAGCCCTGACCGGGTCACCTCTGGCATCCGTCACTTTCTACCACAGTATATCACATTTATATCACTTCATACAACAGCTTCTTAATATGAAAATAAGAATAGTCTCTGTCCACTCTTGTAGATCATGAAATACATTCCCTAAACCCAAACAAACATGATGCACCCTTCTGATCCTTTACCTACCTACCTGGCCTACCTGGCCAGCTGGTTCAGACCCCCAGAGGGGAGCTCCATGATGCAGCCAAGAAGCTCCAAGAGCTTACATGAAGCATGTAAAACAGTCAAACCCACAGAGAAAGAGTAAGTTCATAGTTACCGGGGGCTGGAGGAAGGGGGAAAAGAGAGTTGTTTAATGGGTGCACAGTTTCCGTATTACAAGACGAAAAAGTTTTGGAGATCTGTCATACAACAATGTGAATATCCTTAACCCTACCGAACCATACAGTTAAAAATGGTTAAGATGCTAAATTTTATATATGTACACGTTATCACAACTTTTTAATTTTTAAAATTACTTTTTAAGATAAATAATCAAGGATGTCTTCATTGGAAGACATCATAGGAAAATGGAAAATCAAGCTACAAACGGGGAGAAGATATTCTGCAATACTTATAATGAAGAATCCAAAACAGAGAGAACCTCTAAAAACCAAGATGAAAAAGACAAAACCCCCCTAGTGGTCCAGCGGCCAACATTCTGTGCTCCCAATGCAGGGTGCCCAGGTTTGATCCCTGGTCAGGAAACTAGACCTCGCTTGCTGTACCTAAAAAGATCCTGCATGCCACAACAGAGATCAAAGATCCCACATGCTGCAACTAAGGCCCAGCACAGACAGATAAATAAATACACAGTTTTTAAAATACAACCAGAACTAATACAGGATGAAAGTGTTAGTCGCTCAGTTGTGTCCCACTCTTTGCAACCCCATGGACTGTAGCCTGCCAGACTCCTCTGTCCATGGGATTCTCCAGGCAAGAATATTGGAGCAGGTTGCCATTCCCTTCTCCCAGGATCTTCCTGACCCAGGGATTAAACCCATGTCTCCTGCCTTGCAGGAAGCTTCTTTATCATCTGAGCCACCAGGAAGCTTTTAATATAGAACAGGATAGAATTACCAGAAATATTCTTTAAAAAAAATTTAAGTCTGACCTTCCTTCCGCATGCTCCAAAGCCACCTCTCCCCTAAGCCCCCACTGTCTGCCCAGCTCTTTAGGCCAAGCACACCAGACGGGCGTCCCCTCCCGCCAGCTCCTCTCCTCGTGCATTCAGGACATCAGGGAGTCACGGCTGCTCTGCCTTTCAGGAGCCCCTGGGCAAGCCTTCTGCTTTGTGGCCAACACACTCAGCTCCTCCCGGTCCTCCTCCCATGCTCCACACGCTAACAAGGTCTTCCAAAAAGGAAACCAGGCAAGCTCATTTCTCCATTCAGCTCCTTGGAGGGTCTGCCTTGCCGGCACAGGCTGCTCAGCTGCCTTCTTCCAGATGACAGTGTGGAAAAAAAGTTGGGGTAGAAGGGAGAAGCCTCCCTGGAGAGGCCTGGTAGCACCACCTCAGCCAGGAGACCAGGCCAATACCAGCGGCGATACGTCAGGTGGAAAGCACCTGCCCTGGACATGCTGTGACCGAAGTGACCGGCACCTCTGGGCTCCATCTCCCAGACACCCATCGGCCAGATCAGTCATGAGGGAAACCTCAGACAAACCCCCCTGAAGGGCTTTCTATACAATCCCTGACGACTCTCAAAGCTGGACACCTCATCCAAAACAAGGGACATATGAGAAAAACTGCCACAGTCTGGAGGAACCCAACAAACATGACGACTGAATTTAAGTGTGGACTATCCCATGCAGGGTCCTGGGTCACAAGAAGGACCTTGTTATGGAATATTTGTGTCCCCCCCTCAATTCATACACTTGGCTTCCCTCATAGCTCAGTTGGTAAAGAATCCGCCTGCATTGCAGGAGACTCCGGTTCAATTCCTGGGTCGGGAAGATCTGCTGGAGAAGGGAGAGGCTACCCACTCCAGTATTCTTGGGCTTCCCTTGTGGCTCAGCTGGTAAAGCATCTGCCTGCAATGCAGGAGACCTGGGATGGATCCCTGGTTTGGGAAGATCACCAGGAGAAGGGAAAGGCTACCCAGTCCAGTATTTTGGCCTGGAGAATTCCATGCACCATATAGCCCATGGGGTCGAAAAGAGTTGGACATGATTGGGCGACCATCACTTTCACTTTCAATTCACACACTGAAGCCCTAACTCCTGATGTGATGGAATTTGGAGATGGAACCCTTAGGATGTAATTAGGTAATGAGGGTGGGGCCCTTGTGAGGGGATTGGTGCCCTTGTAAGAACAGATACCAGAGAGGGAGCTCCTGCCCTGTCTCTCCTCCCCTTCCTCCCTCCCACCCCCGCCCCCCACCCCCCCACACACAAAGAGGAAAGACCATATGAACACAAGAGCGAAAAGGCAGCCATTTGCAAGCCAGGGAGAGAGGCTTCACCAGAACCTCAGCACACTGGCACCAGATCTCAAACTTCAGCCTCCAGAAACATGAGAAATAAATGTTGAGGTCATCCAGTCATTGTTATTTGTAATGACACCCCAAATTAACTCACACAGACCTTAAATAAAAACTAAGGAAATCCAACTAAAGCATGTAGTTTAATAATAACGTATAATACTGGCTCACCCATTGTGGTAAAGGAGCATTCTAATGTAACACATTAACAACAGGAAAAAGTGGATGTGGGTTACATAAGAACTTTCTACCTTCACAACTCTCTGTAAATTAAAACTGTTCTAACATTAAAAGTTCATTTTCAAAAATCCTATCATGTGTGCCCCACTGTCTGGGTTCCAAGGACCAGCATTCTGAGTCAGACAGACAGAGAGCCACACACACCCACAGCAACAGAAGCTGTGGCCTTTTAGCGACCTAACCCCTCAACATCACAGAGCATCACCTTCACCGTACTGTCAGCTGGAGCAGTCACAAACCTGGCCAGGATCAAGGAAATACATTCCACCTCTTGACAGGGAGTGACACGTGCCAGAAAGATCACTATGACTATTTTTTGAGAAATGCAATCTATCAGAGGTTGACATATAAAGTTGAGGGAAATCTCCAAAAGACACAGGTAGCAAGAGATACAGAACTCATCCAAGATGTCAATATCTTAATAAATAAGAGGTCCAGAAAGAAAACAATGACAACAAAGACAAAGGAGAGGTTACCTAACAAATAATTCGTGAGGATTTCTCAGAGCTAAAGAACATGAATCTTCGATCTGAACAAATTCACCAAGTATCAGTAATCAGACATAATGTGAAATTTAAGAACATCAAGAAAAACGGGAAGACCCCACGACTCTTCAAGAAAGAAAATCAGGTCAACTACACATGAAGAGATTCTAGACTAGCTTCAGACTTATCAACAATACTGTACACTGAAGGACAATGGCACAGTGTCTTAAAAGTTAAAAGGGAAAGTTAGTGAAAAGGTGAAAGTGTTAGTTACTCAGTCACCTGCAACTCTCTGCGACCCCACAGACTATGGCCTTCCAGGCTCCTCCATCCATGGGATTCTCCAGGCAAGAATACCGGAGTGGGTTGCCATTTCCTTCCCCAGGGGATCTTTTTCACCCAGGGATCGAACCCGGGTCTCCTGCATTGCAGGCAGGTTCTTTTCAACCTAAAGCTGCATGAAGATAATTTCAAATACATAAAGACTCCGAAAACTTACTGTCCTTATACTCTTTCTTGGGGAGTTACTTGGAGATGGGCTTCAGCAAAAATAAAAGTCCAGAGCAAATAAGAAGGCAAGGATTCGAGAAAGAATCTGGCTCACAAATGCAGCAAAAGGAAGCTGCAGAATGCAGCCTGCGCAGGGGCCAGGGGAGAGTGCACCCACCCTGGAGACGGCAAGGGGAAGGCTCCAAGAGAGCACGACCCAGGGAGAAAGAGAAACTCTCAAAGTGCACGTGTCGTCCCTAAGCATGCGGAATTCAAATTCTATGTTAGCAACATGCTTTCCAAATTTCTTCGGTGGGCAAGTATTGTTAACTTTAATAATAAAACTTTTTATACAAAGAAAAATTTAAATAATAAATTACGGGACAGAATTTATTATTTAACTTTATTATTTTAAAAAATTCTAAACAATAAATTACAGGACAGAATTTTTTGTGCTGTAAAACAAAGTTTTAAAATTTGACTCCTTTTCTGTCTAAAACCAAGTCTTTGGAAGCTTTTTTCCTCCCAAAAGAGAAACAATGACCATTAAAATTTTATGCTCTCCAGTCCACAGAACAAAGGAAACAGTTTTCTTTCCTATCTAACTGCCAACAAAAATGATCAGTTTTTAAGGATTCTATTCTGTATCCTACTAGAAGTGACTTACCAAACAAATCCATAATTCTAAAGAGTTACCTTCTAAGTAGTAAATTCATACACCAATAAAAAACCTTTCCATGATATACTTTCTAAAAATTTTATTGAAGTATAGCTGATTTACAATGCCGTGTTTGTTTCAGGTACATCACATACAGATTTCACATATATATGCACACATACATGTATTATTTTTCAAATTCTTTTTCCCTATAGCTTACTACAAAATATTGAGTATAGTTCCCTACGCTACAGAGTAGGGCCTTGTTGGTTATCTATTCTATTTACAGTAGTGTGTTTCTCCTTACCCCAAACTGCTGATTTATCCCCCTCATCCCACTTCAGAAGTAACCACCTATCAAAAGCACATATGGGCACGTGTGCCCATGGTAGGGGACAGTGCAAGGGTCGCCAGCTGCAGGTTCCAGTCCAAGCCCCGCTGCTCCCTAGGCATCTGCGCCCTGGCTGGCAGCGCAGTCAGGAGGGGCAGTGAAATGAAGCGGGCAGTGAGAAGGAACAGCAATGCCCAGCACAGAGAAGTGCCCACCACATGGAGGGGACGTCACAACACCTGCCTGAGCTTCGAAATACCCTTTGTTGAGCCGTTAGAGCATCTGAGGTATCTTACATCCTCTCGTGATCAAATAATACTCTCAACAACTTGGAAAACAGTCACGACTCTCCCCATCTTAAAAACAGGTGTTCAGAAAAATTACTGTTTTCCCATATGCAGGTGCTAATTCTGGACTGTGGGACTGCAAGTCCTCTCATGTCCCGTGCATGGGAGGGACCCTACCAGGGTCACATGTTCCAGGGACCTTCCCTCCCCAGGGAGGGAGGGGACTTCCAGGCTAGCACACACCCCACCCCACTGCGGCCACAGGGAGCCACACTCGCCCAGTTGTTGCGACCAAACCTGATCGTAATCTGCCAGATGATATCTTTTTTTTTAATTTACTTATTTATTTTAATTGGAGGCTAATTTCAATATTTTAGTGGTTTTTGCCATACAATGACATGAATCAGCCATGGGTGTACATGTGTTCCCCATTCTGAAACCCTCTCCCACCTCCCTTCCCATCCCAGATGACATCTTAATCTGCATGTGAAACCAGGAATGGAAAAGCCTACGGAAGCCCCAGGGTAAAGGAGAAGAAAGGTTGAAAGGCTGGCCCTGTCAGAGTGAAAGCAGGTAACATTCACCCCAGTGGAAAGGGGCACTGACGTCATTACAGCCTGCACCTTGTCACCGCGCTGTCGGGAGAGAGTGTGACAACACTGGAAGGGAACCGAAACTGCTAAAACTAAAACAACGCTGAGGACCACAACGAGCCTGTGTTCAGGGACAGGCTGATGGAGAAGGCAGGCTGCTGACTCCCTACTACCGATGATGCCCCTCTCCTTACTCTGTGAATGTATCTACACCCTCCCATAAAGTATCACTTACTGTTCATACTGGGACCTAACAAAAAAAGACCTCGCTGTACCCTTCAATGATAATTTCTCCTGCTGTCCTTAGGTTTTAATTAGAAACACATTCTAACACTTGAAAACTGACCACCTATGAATGGGAAGAAGAGAAACACAATGAAACCCAGATAAATTGAAACATTTCAGGTGTGTGTTATTTCATTTGGCTACTTTCTTCAATGAAGCAGAAATTGTTTCAACAATCATTAAATTTTTTAAATATATAGGTATTAGTCCATTTCCTTTTCTTGGTATTTACTCTTTCATATCTCCTTTTTGCGATCAAAAGAATTTAAAGCAGATTCCTTTTTCTTGACTCCAAAACCCAAGTTCTTTCCACTAAGCCATTTTCTTCTCAAACAAACATTCTTTCACGGATGCTACAAGCCAACACTAGCTGGTCCAGCATTAGAGATTCAAGAGATAATGAAGAGTTCCTTCCCTCAAGGGCTTAAAATCTATCCTAGTGAATAGCTTTTTAAAAAAACTTATTAGAGTCCAGTAGGATAACTGTTCAAAGAAGGCAATGGCACCCCACTCCAGTACTCTTGCCTGGAGAATCCCATGGACGGAGGAGCCTGGAAAGCTGCAGTCCATGGGATCGCTGAGGGTTGGACACGACTGAGTGACTTCACTTTCACTTTTCACTTTCATGCATTGGAGAAGGAAATGGCAACCCACTCCAGTGTTCTTGCCTGGAGAATGCCAGGGACGGAGGGGCCTGGTGGGCTGCCGTCTATGGGGTCGCACAGAGTTGGACACGACTGAAGTGGTTTAGCAGCAGCAGCAGCAGCAGGATAACTGTTATAAGCCATGACACGCACAGGTGTTATAACAGTGATAGCTAATAGTCATTCAGCACTTACTGTGTTCCAAACTCTTCACAGAGAAAATGTCTTACAAAAGCCCTCCCCACAATAGGTACTCCCTGCTTGGGGGGGCAGCCTTCTGTTCCCAGGGCCAGAGGTGTCTTCCAGGGCAATGCTCCCACCCTCCCCATCCTCCCCATCAGGGAAAAGAAAACCTTCACTGAGCCTTTGGGCTTTCTTTAGATCTGCCAGCCTCAGCCTGCTTCACCATGTGGGACCGGACGGAGGGAGCTGAGTTCCTTCTGGGGGAACCTGCAGGTGCCCAGCTCTGCCTGTGTTGGGTGAGTTAAACTAACTTGGAGGTTGTGGGGAAATGAACAAGAAGGCGGCAGTCAGGCTCTCTCACCTCACGTTCTGCAAACAATGACTGCACGGCTGTGTGACAGCAGAGATGGCTGATGGTCCTGTGCAAGCGCGTCACGAGGTACTCGCTTGGTCATGGGCGACTCCGTGCAGTTTGCCTGTGTGAGCTTCACCGTAAAAGCCCTGGCTGCTGGTGTACCGGGGCTGCAGTGGAGGGGCATCATGGCTATGTTACATGCAGCTATGGTATGGCCGTGTTATGGCTACATTATGGTTACATTACGGCTGCGGCTATGGCTGCTGCATCAGGCAGGAGACAGGCTGTGTTATGGCTGCCTTGCCAGTCAGGAGAGAGTAAACGTGTCTGCAGCTCCTACGGCTCCTCAAGTCTTCTTCCAGCCTCTAAGCTCAGGCCTTGCCTACCTTGGGTTCGGTGAACAGTGCTACATAGTGAGATACAGCAAGACAGGGGTAAACTGAAAAAGCTGGCTTAAAACTCAACATTCAAAAAGTGGAAATCACGGCATGTGGTCCCATCACTCCATGGCAAGTGTAAATGGGGAGAAAATGAAAGCAGTGATAGATTTTATTTTCTTGGGCTCCAAAATTACTGTGGACGGTGACTGCAGCCACAAAATCAAAAGATGCTTGCTCTTTGGAAGAAAAGCTATAACCAACCTAGACAGTGTATAAAAAAGCAGAGACCTCACTTTGCCAGCAAACATCCATACCGTCAAAGCTATGGCTTTTTCAGTAGTTGTGTACAGATGTGAGAGTTGAATCATAAAGCTGAGCGCCAAAGCATTAATGCTTTCAAACTGCAGTGCTGGAGAAGACTCTTGAGAGTCCCTTGAACTGCAAGGAGATCAAATCAGTCCATCCTAAAGGAAATCAGTCCTCAATATTCATTGGAAGGACTGATGCTGAAGCTCCTATACCTTGGCCACCTGATGCAAAGAACTGACTCTCTGGGAAAGACCTGGAAGCTAGGAAAGACTGAGGACAGGAGAAGGAGGGGACGACAAAGGACGGGATGGTTGGATGGTATCACTGATTCGATGGACTTGAGTTTGAGCAGGAGACAGTGAAGGACAGGAGAGCTTAGCGTGCTGCAGGCCACGGGGTCACAGGGAGCCGTATTCGACTTAGGAACGGAATAACAGCAGCAAAGTACTAGGAGCCCCATGTGGCAGGACACCAAAGTCACACCTCCAATCAGCTTTTATCAGTAAGACTGACAATCTGATCCACGTTTGACTCTTTTCTCTCTCCCTCAGCCAGGGCTGAATTTGGCAAGAAGGGTTATTGATTACAAGAACCTGAAAATGCCAACATGATCATTCTATTTTACATACAAGGGAACGGAGACTTCTACAGCTTAGAGCGGGTTAAGTTTCCTTTCTCAAAAGCAGCAATATCACCATTTGAAACCACTGCCTCCCTAGAAGAGAAAGATAAATTCCCAAACCAATACCGCATTAAGTTTAACAGAAATTGCAAAAAGGAAATAGAAGTTCATGCTAAAATAGCTGGTTTGTCCTATCACTGCTGCTACAAATGATGTTCAGTTAGGTTTAAGAAATAAAATCTAAAGAACACATACAGTCATCTTATCAACAGTTCTCTAACACAACAGACAAGTCTGCACTGAGCACTTGCTATGTGCCAAGCGCCGTTCCAGGCACCAGTCAGCAGAAAAAAAGCGAAGTCACTACTCTCATAGAGACCACATTTAGTGAGAGAAACAGACAATAAACAAATATATAATGTCAAAGTTTATGAAAGAATGGAAGGTCGCTATTTTAAGAAGATAAAGACAGGGACTTCCCTGGTGGTCTAGTGGCTAAGACTCCCTGCTCCCAAAGCAGGGCACCCAGGTTCAATACCATCGCTCGGGGGACTAAATCCCACTTGCAGAAAGGAAGGTCCGCACATAGCAACTAAGACCTGGCACAGCCAAGAGAAAAATCTCCTACTACAACCTACAATCTCAACAGACTTCCAACATATAAAAAAGTACCTGCATCGCTAAAGGTTTTTTTAAAGACAAAATGACAGCAGGTTCTATGTGGGGATGGGGAGACCAGAGAAAGCTGCCTTTAGCAGGCCTTGAGCAGAAAGCTAGTAAGAGAGGGGGTGAGCCACACAGACATCTGGAAGCAGAAGCATTGGGGCCAAGGCCCCGGGGGGGAACATGGGCACAGCATGCAAGCAGCTGTGAGGGGGCGATGCAGACAGAGCAGAGGAGAAAAAATGGTCGGACATGAGGTCAGAGGTCAGCAAGGCGACACCACAGGGGAGCCTGGGGGCCCATCCAAAGTGAGCAGGACTGTGACACGTGATCTGTGTATCTGTGGCTCACTCCCTCAGTCCTGCCTGCCTCTCTGCGACCCCAGGGACTGTAGCCCGCCAGGCTCCTCTGTCCATGGGATTCTCCAGGCAAGAATGCTGGAGTGGGTTGCTATTTCCTCCTCCAGGGGATCTTCCCCACCCAGGGATCAAACCCAATCTCTTGCATCTCCTGCACTGGCAGGTGGGTTCCTTACCCCTGTGCCACCTGGGGAGCCTGTTAGGATCTGCACTAAATGCCTGATGTCGCTCCCTTCACAATACATCCCCTAAAGTTGTATGAGAGCTTTTTGTTTCTTCTTCACCTACAAGTAGAGAAATCAAGGAAGAGTGGAGTTTTCCTTCTTATTCTCGGGAACATAAGGCAGGGCTTCCCAAAGGAGGGAAGGAAGAATGGAGTGTCTGCTCCATTAACTGTGATCCTCGCTGGTGGGGTCTCAGGACCTCTGAGCACAAGGCAGGCCGGGGACACCAGCCTCCCACATCCCTGACAGCGCCAGCCGACACAACCAAGTGTGGCTCCCCTTCACGGTGACTAACTCTGTCAACACGAAACCCAACTGGAATGGGAACACAACAGTGAAATTCTGCTGGTAGACTTCCGGGTGGTTTGGAGGCTTAAAATTCTTTATCATGTTTCTGAAAATTAGAAATACAATCATCATAAACTTGTATGTGACACACATCTGCAGAAGAAGGCACCAGGGACGGAGAGATAGGAAGATCTGTCTATCAGGGAAAATAACCTAGTAATCTGACACCTACAGAAAGAGGGCAGAACACCCCTCACTCTGCCAGAGGCAAGGTGTAAAAGGAGGCCACGCCTCTGAGGTCCCTTCCTCAATCCTTTCAGCACTTGGTAAAGGCAGTGGGGCAGGGAAGCCAGGCGTGCTGCAGTTCATGGGGTCGCAAAGAGTCAGACATGAATGAGCGACTGAACTGAACTGAACCATGTTGAAACAGAGAGCTAGTAGGAAACCGCTGTATAGCACGCTGAGCTCTGCTCCAGCTTGGTGATGACCTACAGGAGTGGGCTGGAGGCTAGAGAGGGAGGGGCTACATGGAGACACACAGCTGATTCACCGTGTTGTACAGCAGAAACTAACACAACGTTGTAAAGCAATTATACGCCAACAAAAAATAAAATATTAAAGGAGAAAATGAACTGTAATACAGATCAGTTCAGTCATTCAGTCGTATCAGACTCTTTGCCACCTCATGGACTGCAGCAGGCAAGGCTTCCTTGTCCATCACCAACTCCCAGAGCCTGCTCAAACTCATGTCCATCGAGTCAGTGATGCCATCCAACCATCTCATCCTCTGTCACCCTCTTCTCCTCCCTCCTTCAGTCTTTCCCACCATCAGGGTCTTTTCTATGAGTCGGCTCTTCGCATCAGGTAGCCAAAGTATTGGAGCTTCAGCTTCAGCATCAGTCCTTCCAATGAATATTCAGGACTGATTTCCTTTAGGATTGACTGGTTGGATCTCCTTGCAGTCCAAGGAACTCTCAAGAGTCTCCTCCAACACCATAGTTCAAAAGCATCAATTCTTTGGTGCTCAGCTTTCTTTATAGTACAAATCTGACATACATACATGACTACTGGAAATGGTAGTCATACCTTTGACTAGATGGACCTTTGTTGGCAAAGTAATGTCTCTGCTTTTTAATATGCTATTTAGGTTTGTCATAGCTTTTCTTACAAGGAACAAGCGCCTTTTAATTTCATGCCTGCAGTCACCATCCGCAGTGATTTGGAGCCCCCAAAATAAAGTCTCTTACTGTTTCCATTGTTTCCCTATCTATTTGCCATGGGACTGGAAGTGATGGGATTGGATGCCATGACCTTAGTTTTCTGAATGTTGAGTTTTAAGTCAACTTTTTTACTCTCCTCTTTCACTTTCATCAAGAGGCTCTTTAGTTTCTCTCCACTTTCTGCCATAAGGTGTCATCTATATATCTGAGGTTATTGATATTTCTCCTGGCAATCTTAATTCCAGCTTGTGCTTCACCCAGCCTGGCATTTTGCATGATGTACTATGCATATAAGTTTAATAAGCAAGGTGACAATATACAGCCTTGACATACTCCTTTCCCAATTTGGAACCAGTCCATTGTCCCATGTATGGTTGTTTCTTCTTGACCTGCATACAGATTTCTCAGGAGGCAGGTCAGGTGGTCTGGTATTCCCATCTCTTGAAGAATTTTCCACAATTTGCTGTGATCCTACAGTCAAAGGCTCAGTCATGTCCAACTCTTTGCGACCCCATGGACTGCACCACCCTAGGCTTCCCTGTCCATCAGCAACTCCCAGAGTTTACTCAAACTCATGTCCACTGAGTCAGTGATGCCATCCAACCATCTCATTCACTGTCATCCCCTTCTCCCAACTTCAATCTTTCCCAGCATCAGGGTCTTTTCAAATGAGTCAGTTCTTCACATCAGGTGCCAAAGTACTGGAGTTTCAGCTTCAGCATCAGTCCTTCCAATGAATATTGAGGACTGATTTCCTTTAGGATGGACTGGTTGGATCTCCTTGCAGTCCAAGGGACTCTCAAGAGTTTTCTCCAACACCACATTCAAAAGCATCAGTTCTTCAGTGCTCAGCTTTCTTTATAGTCCAGTTTTCACATCCATATATGACTTTGGCGTAGTCAATAAAACAGAGGTAGATGTTTCTCTGGAACTCTCTTGCTTTTCCGATGATGTTGGCAATTTGATCTCTGGTTCCTCTGCCTTTTCTAAATCCAGCTTGAACATCTGGAAGTTCACACCATGCAGTATTTGGGTGCAATCTCAAAAATGACAGAAAGATCTCTGTTCATTTCCAAGGCAAACCATTCAGTATCACAATAATCCAAGTCTATGCCTGAACCAGTAATGCCAAAGAAGCTGAAGTTTCACAGTTCTACGAAGACCTACAAGAACAAACACCCCCAAAATATGTCCTTTTCATCACAGGGGACTGGAATGCAAAAGTAAGACGTCAAGAGATACCTGGAGTAACAGGAAAATTTGGCCTTGGAGTACAGAATGAAGCAAGGAAAAGGCTAACAAGAGTTTTGCCAAGAGAATGCACTGGTCATAGCAAACACCCTCTTTCAACAACACAAGAGAAGACTCTACACACGGACATCACAAGATGGCCAATACTGAAATCATACTGATTACATTCTTTGCAGCCAAAGATGGAGAAGCTCTATACAGTCAGCAAAAACAAGACCGGGAGCTGACTGTGGCTCAGATCATGAACTCCTTACTGCCAAATTCAGACTTAAATTGAAGAAAGTAGGGAAAACCACTAGACCATTCAGGTGTGACCTAAACCAAATCCCTTATGATTATACAGTGGAAGTGAGAAATAGATTTAAGGGATTAGATCTGATAGACAGAGTACCTGAAGAACTATGGACAGTGACATTGATCACAGGAGGCAGTGATCAAGACCATCCCCAAGAAAAAGAAATGCAAGAAGGTAAAATGGTTGTCTGAGGAGACCTTACAAATAGCTATGAAAAGAAAGAGAAGTGAAAGGCAAAGGAGAAAAGGAAAGATATACTCATTTGAATGCAGAGTTCCAAAGAATAGCAAGGAGAGATAAGAAAGCCTTCCTCAGTGATCAATGCAAAGAAATAGAGGAAAACAATAGAAAGGGAAACACTAGAGATCTCTTCAAGAAAATCAGAGATACCAAGGGAACATTTCATGCAAAGATGGGCTCAATAGAGGACAGAAATGGTATGGACCTAACAGAAGCAGAAGATATTTAGAAGAGGTGGCAAGAATACACAGAATAACTATACAAAAAAGATCTTCATGACCCAGATAACCACGATGGTGTGATTACTCACCTACAGCCAGACATCCTAGAATGTGAAGGCAAGTGGGCCTTAGGAAGCTTCACTACAAACAAAGCTAGTGGAGGTGATGGAACTCCAGTTGAGCTATTTCAAATCCTATAAGACGATGCTGTGAAAGTGCTGCACTCAATATGCCAGCAAATCTGCAAAACTAGCAGTGGCCACAGGACTGGAAAAAGTCAGTTTTCATTCCAATCCCAAAGAATGTTCAAACTATCACACAATTGCACTCATCTCACACACTAGCAAAGTAATGCTCAAAATTCTCCAAGCCAGGCTTCAACAGTATGTGAACCGTGAAACTATAATCCGAGCAAAAGCAAAAGTTCTAATAATTGTTTCAAAACCAGTGATTCTGCATACTGCTTCAGACTGAAGAAGCTTCTTTTCCTAAGGAAATTAACAGCAAATATACACCAAATGTATATATAAAGAAGTCTGTCGCAAAATCATGGTAGCAAAAAACTATACATAACAGAATAATTACATACGACATAGCCAAATTATGGAACATTATATTGGTTTTGAAAATCAATTTAATAAAATTGGAAGTGACTATCAAAGTGTTAAGCAAAAACAAAAGGTTACAAAAATCTTATATTTGGTATGCAACCAATTTTTTTTTAATACACACACTAAAAAAAATGGTTGCGAAAGTTGAAGAGCAACGAGTGATGCTTAAATTTTCATCTTATACCTTTCTGCATTTTATAAATGAACCTATATTACTTCTAAAATCAGACAGAAAACATACAAACTATATTCAGTTCCCTTTTCAGGTACATGATACATTAGTTGAAACATACGAAACTGAAGATGCACAAATATCAAACACACTTACTATAAATAGAGAAGAACCAGTTCCCAGTGAGCAAAAAACAGACAAAAGGAAACTAATTTCACCCACTTCACCCACTTTTCCATTTTCGTTATAGATGAACTGAAGTTTGGTTTCACTCTGACACTCAGCTCAAATCCTCTATTTTGCTTTGCTTTGAATCATGGCCTGTGAAAGGACAAAAAGGCCTAATGTCTTTTCCTAATCACTTCCAGCATCCTGGAATTTGTCACTTATCTCAATTGTGTCACTTGAGATACACTAACGTACCATTTCTTTTTTTTAAATTGAAGTACAGTTGACGTACAACATTATATTACGTTCAGGTGTACAATACAGTGATTCAATATTTTTATCGATTATACTCAATTTTAAGTTATTATAATATAGTGACTATATTCCCTATGCTGTATAATATACCCTTGTAGATTACTCATTTTATAGCTAGTAGTTTGTATCTCTTCATCTCTATCCCTATCTTGCCGCCCCCCCCGCCACCGCTTCTCTCTCCAAACTGATACCCACTAGTTTGTTTCCTAGATCTGTAAATTTATTTGTTTTGCTATATTCATTGCGTTTATTTTTCAGATTCCACATATAAGTGAAAACATACAGCATTTGTCTTTGTCTGTTTGACATGTTGCGGCAAATGGCAGGATTTAATTTTTATGATTAATATTCCATTATATATATGCAAGCGTATGTGTACCTGTGTATATATGTATATACGTGTACACTACACACACACATACATGTATCCTCTTCTTTATCCATTCATTTGTTGATGGACACTTAGGCTGCTTCCATATCTTTGTTATTGTAGATGCTGCTGCTATGAATGCTAGGGTTCATGTATCTTTCCAAATTAGTGTTTTTACTTTCTTCAGACACCCTCCCAGGGGTAAAATTGCTGGATCATACGGTAGCTCTATTTTCCATTTTTGAGGAACCACATGTTATTTCCCACAAGGGGTGCACCAATGTACATTCCCACCAACAGTGCAGGAAGGTTCCCTCTTCTCCACAGCCTCACCAACATTTGCTATTTGTGGTCTTTTTGATGGTGGCCACCCTGACAGATGTGAAGTGATAACACTGTGGTTTTGACTTGCATTTCTCTGATGATTAGCAATGCTGAACATCTTTTCATGTGCCTGTTGGCCATCTCTATGTTATCTTAGGGAAAACGTCTATTCAGGTCTTGAGCTCAATTGGGTTGTTTGGTTTTTTAAAATATTGAGTTGTATGAGCTGTCTACAGATTCTGGATATTCATCCCTTATCGGTCATGTCATCTGCAAGTATTTTCTTCCACTTGGTAGGTTATCTTTTCGTTTTGTCACTACTTTCCTTTGCTGTGCAAAAGCTTTTAAGTTTAATTAGGTCTCATTTGTTTATTTTTGCATTTTTTTCTTTGCCTTCAGAGACAGATCCAAAAAGAGACTGACAATTTATGTCAAAGAGTGGTCTACCTATGCTTATTTCTAGGAGTTTTATGGTTTCCAGTCTTACATATAGGTCTTTAACCTATTGTCATTTCTGGTCAGCAAAATAACACCAATAATATAAACAATGCATGTCATTCATAGTTATTGTTTATAAATGAAAATTAACTTTCAAATACGCATATATATAGATAAGCATTCTACATTCCACTTGAAATCATCTTATGTTACTTTTATATTAATATTCTGTCCATTAATACATAAATAGTTGCTTGTTATTATGACAGTAAAATACTATTATAATTGGTGAGCATAAAAACTATTAGCAGGAAAGCAAATGCGTTAATGTGAGTGTTGAGAAAGGTTCATTTATACAATGACTTTAAGAACATTATATCCACTGGGGAAAATTTTATAAATTTTTTAAAAGTCAGGAAAAGATTATATTATTTTATAATCCTATTACTTATAAAATTGTTTAGTGTACTATCATAAAATTAAAAAAAAAAACCTTTAAGAACCATATTTGATTTTTACTTAGTTCCTTTTAAGTCATGAAAAAATGACCTTTTTAATTAAAAAGCTCTATTTGGGAACTCTACACTAATGAATTAAAAGCAAAATAATTAGCTCCGCCATCTCAATTTCACAAGGAGAAAGAACTCTAAACTCACACACCATAATATCCATACTGAATCATACATACATAATAAAAAATATATAAGAAATACGGACAAAAGAAAAGTGTTTAAGAGAACTGGGGTTCCCAGAACATGTTTCATTCTCACTGATCAAACCTGAGACCAGTGGTCTTCATAAGAATGCTGTAAGACACTACCTACTGCTTTGAGTCCACAGACACGTTTGCAGAAATGATTACAGGCCATGTTGTGATTACAGGAGCTGAAGACAAAGAAATCTCTGAGATCTGTCTGTATACTTTCAGCTTTGACTCTCTATTGATTTTAACACTCAACCATCGGACATAGATTGTGATTTGACAGACCCTTATTTAGAGGCAAACTTAGATAATACATTTCCGGTGTTTCACCCACACTCTTCAGTTATGTTCTTTTTCTCACGCCTGGAAACAATCAACCATGTGTACAATGAGTCCACTGAATCTAAAGAGGTGGTATTTGGGGCATGCCTAACGGTTCCTACAGTGTCTCAGCTATTACTTTTCTCAAAGAACATGCTTATTACCAGGTCAGTAGCTTTATTTTTATTTTTAGTACATACTAACAAATAATAGAGGTCTTCCCTGGTGGCTCAGACAGTAAAGCATCTGTCTACAATGCGGGAGACCTGGGTTCGAGCCCTGGGTCGCGAAGATCCCCTGGAGAAGGAAATGGCAATCCACTCCAGTACTGTTGCCTGGAAAATTCCATGGACAGAGGAGCCTGGTACACTATAGTCTATGGGTCGCAAAGAGTTGGACACGACTGAGCGACTTTACTTCCCTGTAGCTCATATGATAAAGAAGCTGCCTGCAACACAGGAGACCAGGGTTCGATCCCTGGGTCAGCAAGATCTCCTGGAAAAGGGAATGTCAATCCACTCCAGTATTCCTGACTAGAGTATCCCATGGACAGAGGAGCCTGGTAGGCTACAGTCTGTGGGATCGCAGAGAGTCAAACACGACTGCAAATTATTAGAGGCAAAAAGCAACAAGTCTTCAAACAAGGATGCCAACGTTATAATGCTCTAAAGACGTCACCCTTGGAAACTGGACTTCCAGGTGCAGGAGAGCTAGAAACGTCCACCCAGAAGCCCACAAACTTCACAGTAGAAGGTTTAGGGGTATCGATACCTGATTTACTAATGTGCACCTGTTCATCAGCCAACCATGTGAAGACAGAATGGAGTGTCTCCCACAATCCAAAAGGTGATCATGAAGAAGTGGGCTTATTCAGACCACTTCTGGATCACTCCAGAAAGTCTGTAAGCACCAAGATGACAAACTCTCTAACCACAGCAACTGTGCAGAAATGGACCTGGCTACCCCAGGGTAGACAGCAAGCTCTCCATCACAGAACCCTTCATGTAGAAGCCAGGCGACCATTCACCAGAGACTTCTGGGGGAAGATTTCATTTCACACTAGCAGTTCACACCAAAGGTGTGATGACCACAACCGCTGACGTTTACAGAGCGCTTACTACCCATGAGGGTCTGCAACGTAGATAAAGCAAGGCTCAGACCACTCACACAGAACCAGAGCTTGAACCTGAGCTGACTCCTGAGTCCACAGCCTTAACCGCTAGACTCTTAACCCATGAAACCTGTTTGCCTTTTAACCAGCAGCATCACCAGACCCTGCTTGTCTCCCTTCTCATTGCTGTAGCTCAAGGCCTCAAGCAGAGCTTGGACATCCGTCCATACCCACTCAAGGGGTGAGCCTGCCCTGTGTGCCTCTGCAAACACTGTTTGCTTAACTACCAGCTGTACTTCTGCTCTGAGATGCCGGGAAAATTTATCCTTCAAGATTCTGGCTCAAATGTTACCTCGCCCCAAGCAGTCCAATCCCGAGTTACAGATGTTTCTCTCCAGAAGGTTCCAGGGTGGTACAGCCAGCCCTGCTCTCTTTCCCTACCTGACCCCCACCCAGCCCCCTCCTGGGACCTATGGCCACGTGACAGAGTGCTGGCGAAAGGAAGTACAGTCCAAGTAACACGTCATGTGCCATTTCTGGCCCACAACTGGGACCCAGAGAGGTTCCTTTCCCCTTCCTCGTCTTTGTCCTCTTTCCCCTTCAGGTACTCAAGGTCTGGTCGCCAGACCCACAGCAGTAGCATGACCAGGGAACCGTTCACACTTGCAAACTCGGACTTAACTGAATTAAAAACTCTGGTTGTAGCTTAGGCAATCTGTGTTTTAAACAGCGCTGCAGGGGATTCTCTGGAGAAGGAGACGGCAACCCACTATTCCTGCCTGGGAAATCCCACGGACAGAGGAGCCTGGCGCGCTGCAGTCCGTGGGGTCGCAAAAAAGTTGGATACAACTGAGCACCCAAACAGCAGCAGCAGGGGATTCACACGAAACTTCGTGTGTGAGGACCTCTGCCCTCAGGTAACCAGCCTCACCCACAGTCAGGCTGATGAGGTAGCGCTACAATGCGCTGGAAGGAACACTGTTCTCTGTAGGACCAGGTGGTGCGGCCTATCCACCAATCTGGACCATTTACATCAAAACTGATGTGAGAAAAGTATAGTCTATTCTCTTTAAAGCCCCTTATCATTGGGACTCCGTGCAGCAGCCTTGTCCAAACGAAGCCCGGCATCTCTCCTCTGAAATACTTCACATGCCATACAGGTGTGCCCGTCTCTCCCCTCCCTCTAGACTAGCAGCCCAGGGGCCAGACTGGCTCATGCTATCTCTGTATCTCCCAGGGCCTGAGAAAACCCCTGTCCTACACCACGTGCTGGATCGACAGTGCTACCTTCATTCTTTTCCAGCTTTACTGCCAAAATGGTAATCCCTAACATCTAAAATGATACAGACGACCCAGCAGCTTCCTCGTATAAAAACCTTCTAAAAGTAACAACACTCACTATAGACTAATACCTTTCAGTTTCTCAGAATGATGCCGAAGACTTATCAAAAGTCTGTCTTTCACATTGCTCCTACATAGCTGACTTGGGCCCCTGTTTCACAGAAGGCTCTTGATTTTGACCTCGACCATCTCCCCCAGTATATAACTTCTACTAACGCACATTCAAATCCTGAAAGATGATGCTGTGAAAGTGCTGCACTCAATATGCCAGCAAATGTGGAAAACTCAACAGTGGCCACAGGACTGGAAAAGGTCCGTTTTCATTCCAATCCCAAAGAAAGGTAATGCCAAAGAATGCTCACAATACCACACAATTGCACTCATCTCACATGCTAGTAAAGTAATGCTCAAAATTCTCCAAACCAGGCTTCAGCAATACGTGAACTGTGAACTTCCAGATGTTCAAGCTGGTTTTAGAAAAGGCAGAGGAACCAGAGATCAAATTGCGAACATCCGCTGGATCATGGAAAAAGCAAGAGAGTTCCAGAAAAACATCTATTTCTGCTTTATTGACTATGCCAAAGCCTTTGACTGTGTGGATCACAATCAACTGTGGAAAATTCTGAAAGAGATAGGAATACCAGACCACCTGACCTGCCTCTTAAGAAACCTATATGCAGGTCAGGAAGCAACAGTTAGAACTGGACATGGAACAACAGACTGGTTCCAAATAGGAAAAGGAGTACGCTGAGGCTGTATATTGTCACCCTGCTTATTAACTTCTGTGCAGAGTACATCATGAGAAAAGCTGCGCTAGAAGAAGGACAAGCTGGAATCAAGATTGCCGGGAGAAATATCAATAACCTCAGATATGCAAACGACACCACCCTTATGGCAGAAAGTGAAGAGGAAATAAAAAGCTTCTTGATGAAAGTGAAAGAGGAGAATGAAACAGTTGGCTTAAAACTCAACATTCAGGAACTAAGATCATGGCATCTGGCCCCATCATTTCATGGGAAATAGATGGGGAAACAGTGGAAACAGTGTCAGACTTTATCTTTTGGGGCTCCAAAATCACTGCAGATGGTGACTGCAGCCATGAAATTTAAAGACGTTTACTCCTTGGAAGGAAAGTTATGACCAACCTAGATAACATATTCAAAAGCAGAGACATTACTTTGCCAACAAAGGTCCATCTAGTCAAGGCTATGGTTTTTCCTGTGGTCATGTATGGATGTGAGAGTTGGACTGTGAAGAAAGCTGAGCACCAAAGAATTGATGCTTTTGAACTGTGGTGTTGGAGAAGACTCTTGAGAGTCCCTTGGAGTGCAAGGAGATCCAACCACTACATTCTAAAGGAGATCAGTCCTGGGTATTCTTTGAAAGGACTGATGGAATTTCAACACTTTGGCCACCTCTCGTGAAGAGCTGACTCATTGGAAAAGACTCTGATGCTGGGAGGGATTGGAGGCAGGAGGAGAAGGGGACGACCGAGGATGAGATGGCTGGATGGCATCACCAACTTGATGAGTTTGAGTGAACTCCGGGAGTTGGTGATGGACAGGGAGGCCTGGCGTACTGCAATCCATGGGGTCGCAAAGAGTCAGACACGACTGAGTGACTGAACTGAACTGAATGCACACTAGGCTTTCCCTCGCTGCTCGCTGCTCACTGTGCAACAGAAAGCTGACTAGTCTCCTTGCAAACCCACGTTACCAGCCTGGCCAGGGCGCTGGCCTGTACTGACAGCACTCCTTCATTTTACAAGAGCTAAAACTCCAATATTTGGTACATTTACCAAATCTGGACTTAGGGACAGAATGGACAAAAGCAATTAAATATTTTCACTATTTTCCAGAGGTTCCTGCTTTCAGTAAAATCAATACAAAAAAGGGGGGGGGAAACAATCCAAGACCAGCCTTCTGGCACTATTTCAGTCTATTTTGTCCTCACTGAAATAATCCTAACATCCTTCTATCTTTAATATTCCATGCAGGATTTTTTTCTAAATTGATATGTGTTTCCCACCAAATGCCACATTCCTAACAGAGTTCCTTTATAAATTATTTCATAGTCCCATGTGCTGAAACTGACCCTATGCCAAAAACCTTCTCAGAACAACATATTTATTTCTCCATTAATTTATATGTCCTAAAATTTAAAAAAAGAAACCTAACTCTTTAGAAATGAATCCTTCCAACCCACATGGGAAAGAAGAAAAAACATACAGTTCGACAAGACCCCCAAAACTCTATTCTTCAATTTTGACTAGTTTATCAGAATTTCCACTCAAATCTAATGGAAGGATGAAGCTCAAAGCTGTGATGCCAAATACAACCAAGATTTTCCTTTACTGCGTGGCTTTTAAAATATTTTCCAAGAACAAAAGGAGAAGATATGACTTGTCTCATCCTACAAGAAAGGTACGGGGAATCTATGGATTGATAATCTTAGACTGGGCACACGAAACCATCCCCAAAAGTACTAAGTACCAGCCAAGGGCACCCTACCCTGCCCTCCATCTCTACCCTCTCAGCTCTACACAGACACCAAAAGTCTTCGTCACATCTATTCTTGGTAAGCAGCTACAAGAACAGCTGTGTCCATCCCAGGATTAGAAAAGGCACACTAACACTCACAGGGAAACTCACTATAGATTAAACTTAAACCTCACAGTGAAACTCACTGTAGATTAAACTTACAAAGCCCAAACAGTTATCACAAGATAAAAGATACTGACCAAAATTCAACATACACTCAAAAAAAAAAAAAAAAAACTTAAAAATTGGTAGGGGTTTATTTGGCAATCAAGACTGTTCCAAGTCTGACTTTATTCTCTACTAGCTAGACATATTTTTCATAATTTCACACCCCATAAAACAGCCTTGACCACTAGGTCCATTAATAATTGAAATACTCCATCTGCAAAAAGAATAAAATGGTAGTAGTGGGAAATTCCAACCTTTCCACTTTAATGAGATTAGTGTTCAAGATTATTTCTGAGATGTGATCCTTTCCAAATGACAAGAACTAGTCAGACAAAACTTAATCTCAAATCCTGCTGGCCAGTTTAAAGGACAAAATTACTAAGTGAAGAAATGCGAGACTTACATCTTCAAGGGTCACATGACGTGGTCCCCGAGCTTTCTGCAGCCCTGACTGGTTATCACGGGGTCTGTCAAGTGTCCTTGAAGTCTCCAAAAAAAACAGTGTCCTTCAGATTGGAATGACCACTATCAACTGTAATAGAAACAGCTACCTTCTTCCTAATGGCCAGTAAGCAAAATCTGGCCTTAGCCTAAGTTGTTTGGGCTCAAAAAAAAGAAAAAAGAAGAAGAAGAAAACTTAGGAAAATGTTGGGCAAAATTTTTTAAATCACAAATTTTCAGACGAAAAAATCCAGAAGTCCGGCTTCCCCTGAAAAACCAGCTCTGGTACCATCAGTGAATGTGAATGTGGGCTTTCCTTTTAGGCTGGGCATGGGTGTTCCAGACAGTCAGGCTGTTTATATCTTCATTTACATCCATTTATGTTCCTTGCCTGGCCAGGACGTAAGTGTGGAATTCATGTTGATATTAACTACTTCACCTGACCCATGACCTTGTCAGGTCACAACACCTAACAATAAACAGAAACTCCCATGGTTTATAAAATTTAATGCTAGTCTCAGGCAAGTCTCCTTCTATATAATTAATTTCTAGTACTTTACTGCAAGTCTTCACATTTATCTTTGAAATTCATATTGTTAAATCAGATATACTCAATTCAATCACTATTTATTGCATACCCAAAGGACCAGTGGTTTTGAAACTAGTGTTTTGCAAAAGGCAGCGCCTCTCTCTGCAGTTTTAACAAGGTTACTACTGCTGCTGCTGCTGCTAAGTAGCTCCAATCGTGTCCAGCTCTGTGCGACCCCATAGATGGCAGCCCACCAGGCTCCCCTGTCCCTGGGATTCTCCAGGCAAGAACACTGGAGTGGGTTGCCATTTCCTTTTCCAATGCATGAAAGTGAAAAGTGAAAGTGAAGTTGCTCAGTCAAGCCCGACTCTTAGCAACCCCATGGACTGCAGCCTACCAGGCTCCTCTGTCCATGGGATTTTCCAGGCAAGGTTAAGTATCACTTAAATGTCTTTCATACATTGTAGTTTTACCTATAACCTACCTTCAAAGAGAAAATGAAAGGATTCAGAATTTTTTGTTTGTATAAACAGGGAGCTATTTATTTTAATATAACACGTAACTGAGTAACTTAAATATATCTAAATGTATATACTACCTACAGCTCTGACCTTCTATAGATAACCAGTTTGGCATAGAAAACCTTGAAAAATTAAAAAAGCTTCTACAGGATTACAGATTAAAACAGAAAGCATGTGACATCTTTGTCTGATGCTGAGCTGGCAGGAGGCTGGGACTTTCATAGAAGAGTGAGGTCCATCTGACGGGCAGCTGGGCTGGCCCCTGGCTTCATCTCTCCCCAAGGACATGGGCCACCCAGGGAGGAGCCCCTGATGACACCTGCCACTAGCCACGGGCTTTCCTGGACTGGCTGGGGGCGGGGGTGGTATCTGAAAGGAGCCCTCTTGCAGGGCCCCTACCCACAAGAGAGAGGGCAGGGCACTCAAAACCCAGCTCTCTGTTCCTTCTAGATAAAGATAAGACAACTATCTGTTCGTTTGTCTGTCTCCTCTCTGAGCTTCCTCTGCAGCGCCGGCCTCACAGCAGAAACACCCCAGAGGTTCAAGAAGCATCTCCTCGACGAGGCACCACTCAGGATGCCCACAGCCTCAGACAGCAGCAGGCACTCACCTACTGTGTGTGCCTGCGTCAGACACACAGGAGGCCCAGGGGGAGCAGCAAGGGCCTGGAAAAGATGGGATGGTGGTGGTGGTTTTGTCGCTAAGTCGTGTCCAACTCTTGCAACCCCATAGACTGTAGCCTGCCAGGCTCCTCTGTCCACGGGATTTTCCAGTCTTTAAAATTCTTCGTCAAGAAGGCACAGCCTTTAGATGAGTACTGCCAAGTACAGGCTAGCTGGCCCAAAGGAGTGCAGAGGGCATTTCAGGCAGAAGAAGTCTGACCAAAGGCATGGAGTTAAAAGATAGGAAGATGTACTGTGGGAACCTTAAGTAACTGGTTCATGCAGGTACCGTGGGCAGCAGACCAGGATCTAACCTCCAGCCTGACAACCTCCGGCAGTTCTGGCAACTTCCAGCTCCTGCTGGGAGACAGCTGGGGTGTGTGAGAGGAGACCAAAGTGAGGGTGGAGTCAATAACAGAAGGGGAGCTGGCCTCCACTGGCTCAGAGAAGCTCTAGGCCTCTCCTTCAGGCCTGGGGTTCCCAGAGGTGAGCGGGCATAGAATGTGGCGTGGACGGTGGGGTGGGGCAGGGCCTCTCACAGAGCAGGCCTCACACTCCGGAAGGATTCCAAAGTTAGACTCTTGATATGTCCTCCAATGAGGTCACACGTACAGTCATTACAGATACAACGACAGGACTCCAAGGAGACATGTACACCATTCACTGAAAATTCAGCGACACTGCCCAGTGTGCACTATGGATTTTATCTTTCACCCAAATTGTAACTATATTGTCAACAGCACAATTACACTGCATTTACATTTTACCACAAGCTAATTGGTTAAATGCAAACAATTAAAAAATGCATCATATTTTATTATCTTTTATTATCTTTTAATAATACGGAGAACCTTAAAAAATGTGGCCAGGTAGCTATGTAGCTCTGATGGTAGGGGAGGGGCTAAGAAGGAACCTGGTTAAAAACGTAAGTTCCCTGGCCCTCATTCTGTAGCTCTGGGGAGGGTCTGGGAATATACATTTTTAAACGACTATCCCTCATGATTTTTGACACAAGTGGTCTTAGTGGTCACATTTTTAAAAGTACTGCAGGGACTTCCCTGATGGTCCAGTGGTTAAGACTCCAAGCTCCCAATGCAGGGGGCCTGGGTTCAATCCCTGGTCAAGGAACTAGATCCCACATGTTGCAACGAAAGATCCCACGTGTGCGGCAACGACAACTGGAGATCTCAACTAAGATTTCAACTGCAACTAAGACCCAGTGCAACCTAAGCAAAGAAAAGAGAAAAGAGAGAACGGCATTGCAAAGGGCAGCCTGGAAGCTGGGCAGAGTTGTGAGCATGTAACCCATCAGTTTTACAAGGCGCAAAGCCTGCCACTGGGTGTGGCTATTAGCATTAGCGGCAGAAGCCTGATTACGATGGCTGGAAGTGAACAGAAATGAGAAAAATGGAAGAGGCGTGATCCAACTGTCCTTTCAAAACATGCGACTGTGAAGAAAGAGACAGGATGAGGTCGCACATTAAGGGCCAACAAAAGGGTTTTTATTGGCATTCCTCACGTGGAGAGATGAGTGACAGGTGGAGGATGCATCAGTGACGGCAGTGTCCTGCACGGGACTTCAGTGCCCTCCGGATCCACTCTCCACTGCACTCTGTGCCCCCCACCCCCCACCGAAGCATCAACCTGCCCTCTGACCGGGACACCAGGAGGAATGAGAGGATGGACGGAATGGGGTATTCATCCCCCCTCCCCTCTCCCTCAAGCCCACCGCAGGCTGGCTGGGTCCTCACAGGGGCCCACAGCTGCTCCTCCACCCCTGGGGGGGTTTCATTCCTGAGGACTCTCCCTTCCCTCCTCTCGCACCCCAGGCCCAGAGGAGTTGGCCCTGAAAGACTGTCCAGTCCTTGCTGATTTCCCCAAACCTGCCCACCTCTTAGTAAATGTTTCTTGGAGTCTCCGTGGTTACCTAGTTCAGCCTGTCTCCTACCAGAACCCTAACGGATACACACAACATTAAGCAGAACATAAATGCCAGAACAGCGCCAGATCCAAAATGCCTCTGTGGTTCGAACACGACAGCAGTCACATCAGATGGGACTCGAGAGAAGATTCATGGGAAAGGTGCACTGGATGTGGGCTTGAAAGAACAGCAGGATTCTGATAAGCAAAGGAGGGGGCACGTGCCACCTGTTCAAATCCCCTGAAGCCCAACTCTACCTTTTCACACTTCAGCTGTCCCTGCCCTGTTTCGCACCCTACATATTTACCAAAGCAGGACCCAGGTCATTCATAAAACCATTACATGATCGCTCTTCCAGGGGCCCCTGTTTGCAGCTTGTTTTATTTGAAAGAAATCTTGCCAAATTCTATCATCGCAGAATCCCACCTGCTAAACTGACTGCAGGCAAAAGCTGTGTGTGAGCTGTTTTATTTCCCTGGAAAGTCAGCTCTGATGGGCCACGGTAAACAGATACTAGGGTTATCTGAGCCTACTTAGGCATTTTCAAAGCAGAGGACAAAGAACTCTTGAACAGTGAGGAAGCAGAAAAACCACTTTTGACTCCAAATTCAAAATGAGATTTTAATCCCAGTTTAATCACCGTGTGGGGGATAGGACTGAACCTAAGCCTGAAATTTCCCTTCCTAAAAAGGAAGTCCTAGAGACTTAAAATGGAATATATATGAACAGATGTCAGCTCCCCAAAAGAAAAATAGAAGACATATCCCAAATACTGCATACTTCGTAAAGAAGAAAGGTGCAGCAAACATATCCCAGGAGCCGGGTATTTCACACAGGTCATGTACTTTAACCATCACAATCATCTACAAATAGCTCCTATTTATATTTATTTTTAATTGGAGGATAATTGCTTTACAATTTTGTGTAGGGTTTCTACCATACAGAAACCATGGGTTTCTCATGAATCAGTCATAAGTACACATATATCCCCTCCCTCTTAAACTTCCCTCCCACCCCACCCATCCCACCCTTCTAGGTTCTCACAAAGCACTGGGCTGAGCTCCCTGTGTCATACACCTTCTCACTAGCTAGCTATCTTACACACGGCAGTAAATATATGTCAATATTACTCTCAATTCATCCCACCCTCTCCCTCCCCAACTTGGTCCACAAGTCTGTTCTCCATGTCTGCTTCTCGACTCCTGCCCTGCAAACAGGTTCATCAGTACCATCTTTGCAGAGTCCCTATATACGTGTTAATATACAGTATTTGTTTTTCACATTCTGACTTCCTTCACTCTCTGTAACAAGCTCTAGGTTCATCCCCCTCACTAGAACTGACTCAAATTCATTTCTTCTTATGGCTGAGTAACATTTCATTAGGTATATGTACCACAACTTCTTTACCCCTTTGTCAATGGACATCTAGGTTGCTTCCATGTCTTGGCATATAGATAGCTACTATTTATTATCTTTATTTTATAGATGAGGAAACTGGGTCTTCAGGAAATATACAGTAATTTGCCAACAAGCACAAGGCTGGCAGAATCTCGTTCCAAACCAACCACGCCATTTCTGCTCTGCCACAGAATTACTACTTTCTATCAAGGAAGGGAAACTGACACAGGGAAACCGACATAGATGACTACTTAGGGCACCCGGTCCTTCACATTTGCCCTGGGACTACCCAGAAGGGCAGCTTAAACTTCTTACTGAAAACATCAAAATGTATTAGTCCATTTTCCTCCCCGAGTTCATATTTATCCTCCCTTCAACTCAGTCCAAAAAGAATTTGGGGCAGCTGGATGAAACAAACACAGAATCATGGAATTTTAAAACCAAGTGCAACACACATTTTACACAGGGGGGGAAACTCATTTATATAAAGTGACGTATTCAAAATTAGTTAACTGGCAGGGCCCAAAATATAGAGTCAAGATTATCAGGCCCATATGCCTTCCTGATGAAAAGGAATCTTCCACAGCAGACTGCCTCAATATGGCAGGGTTCTCAGGATGAAGGCTGAGGCTCATTACGAGTGCAAAAGTAGACAGGAGCGACAAATGAGTTAAATATTTGTGTCCAAAACCTAAAGCATTCAAATGGCAATTTTAAAATAAAACAGACCTTTGATTTTCTTGTTTTGTTGCCAATCACCTTCTTTCCCTAAAAGTCATAATCTTAAAAAAAGCTCAGAACTGAAAATGTCATTTGCTCCTTCACCTATAGAACACAGTTCACCACACTATTCAATTGTAGGAGAATTAAAGTGCTTAATATTTTAAACTACCCTTTTCCCTAAGATAGTATTTCACTTCCTGGGTTGTGTACATGGCATTGAGTTGGGGAGAAGACACAGAAACCGTCAATCAACAAAATGTCCCAAAAAAAAACAATACAAGGATTCTCTCTTCTGTCCACACAGGGTTTTCCCCACTCCAACCATCTCCACCAGCACTTCAGCGTTAGGAAAGGTCTTCCTCTCCACCTTGTCCTCCAAAAACACACTGGCAACCTGGATCTAAAACAATGATCTACCGAACAACTTGCCACATGTTAAAAAAAAATTATAACAGACCTTCTACTCAAATGCTTAATACCATATGTACATACATTGTTGTTTAATAGCTAAGTCATGTCCAGCTCTTTTGTGACCCAAGTGACTGTAGCCCTCCAGGTTCCTCTGTCCATGGGATTTTCCAGGCAAGAATACTGGAGTGGGTTACCATTTCCTCCTCCAGCTGCCCCAAATTTTGCTTCAGATTATTTCAAGTGGACTTGATCTAGAAGAGTTTGCACTTTATAGGGGATCCTGGGTCACTGTCCTTCTCTTGAATGTGTCGCTGTCATTGATGTCATCAGGGATTTCATTTCTAACACAGGATTCCTCTGTGTCCAGACTCCGGTTCATAGCAGCAAGAGGGGACATTATCCCGTGCTTAACGTTGTGACACTTGGTACTTTGTGCTTCAGTGTTGGAAAAGTAAAATAGAATATGTCTAATGAGTATAGAAAAATTCTGTCTCTGTTCAGATCTGAATTCCTTACTTATATTTCAATCATAACTGTTGGTTCTCCTCCATCCATGGGATTTTCCAGGCATGAGTACTAAAGTGGGGTGCCATCACCTTCTCCATCTTAGTAAATACTATTCCCCATACATCTTTTTTAAAAATTAAAAAATTTATTTTATATTGGAGCATAGTTGACTTAGTGTTGTGTTAATGTCAGGTGTACAACAAAATGATTTGGTTATACATATGCATACATCTATTCTTTTTCAGATTCTTTTCCCATGTATGTTATTACAGACTGTGGAGCAGAGTTCCCTGTGCTGGACAGTAGGTGCTTGTTGATTATGTTTTATATATGATAGTGTTTACAAGTTTCTCCCAAACTCCTAACCCCCATACATCTTAAATGAACGTTAGAATGTGAATCTTCCTAATAGACTCAGGTGCTAATAATGAAATTCATCGCATGTTGCAAGAAAGTAGTCTTCTCTGTTTATTAATAAACTGATCAGAACTCAGGGTTTTTTGTCTTCTCAGTCCTGTAGAGAATTCTCACTTTTCTGAAGTGGAGCACAGTGTATGCCTTTTAGTGTATTACAACCCCATTGGCTTAAGCAGGTTGCAGCTAGGATATCAGCAAATGCAGGGTAGATATCTGTTTAAAAAAAAAAAAAAGTTTTGCCATTAAAAGCAGGAGAGATAGGCCTATAGCTTTTCACTTGATTTAGGGAACAGGATTGTGCTCTTTTTCCTCCCTCTTTCTCTCTGTTTCACTCTCCCTATCATGATGACATATTTTCTCTGCTGTGCTAATGCCTTTTAGTTTATATAATGCTTATAACTTTAAAAGTGATTTGATGTAATGAAATCATTAAAAAAAAAACTCAGCAATCAAGAGCAAGTTCATTTCGGTCCTGACATAAAGCAGGAGAATGGGATGGTGACAGGACTTAAAATTTTGACTTTCCTCCTTTATTATCTACAGGTATTTTTTCTTATTTTGTTGATTTATTTTTGGCTGTGCTGGGTCTTCATTGCTGTCCGTGGGCTTTCCCGAGTTGCAGTGGGCTGGGCTGGTCTTCCCTGTGGTGCGCCAGCTTCTCACTCCATGGCCTCTCGTTGCAGCGCTTGAGGTCAGTAGTTGTGGCTCATGGGCTTAGTTGCTCCACTGCACATGGAATTTTCCTTCAGTCATTATCAAACCCACATCCCACTGCATTGGCTGATGGATTCTTATCCACTGCACCACCAGCGAAGTCCTCCACAGCTTTTGATTTTGTACTATGAACACCTTCATTCTCTTGAGACTACTCTGAATTTGCATAGCCAGTTGTATTTTGGGTTGTTTTTTCTCTTAGCAAGTCTTAATATTGGTTTAATACAAGGCTCAACTTTTTATGGTGATAATACACTGTTTTTCTGAAGCACCAAAGAATTGACTTTTTTTTTTTTTTTTTTGCTGATAAAGCACTTGGAATAACTAAAAATTCATTTAGTAAGACTGGATAAGTAGTCACTGAGCCACTATTCTGAAGTTGAGCAAAACAGAAATTAAATTTGGTAACATGTAAATAATCATGTCCCAGTTGAGAGAAAGCCTAAGAATTAGTTGTAATCAAATAGTGTGATTCAACTGGAGAAAGACAAATCAGGAAATGAAAAGTGTAAAAATATAACTTGTTAGCATGTTAATTTGGTATGTGCTAATTAACAGTGTTTTGAGAAATTACGAAATTATAAAAGCAGTTATTTGATGTCAGAGGAAGAGAAGGACCTTAGAACCAGAAAATAGCTTTTTTTGATACAGTGAGTATGAAATTTCAGAAATGATAGAGATTACGCATGTGATATAAGAATGCACGTTGTAGGATCCTGTAGGCAAGAAAGGAGGAAATATGCTGCACTGAGGCCAGGCGAAGAAAAGGAGCAACCTACTTAAGCCAAGGGGGTTGTAATACACTAAAAGGCATACACTGTGCTCCACTTCAGGAAAGTGACAATTCTCTACAGGACTGAGAAGACAAAAAACCCTGAGTTCTGATCAGTTTATTAATAAACAGAGAAGACTACTTTCTTGCAACATGCGATGAATTTCACTATTAGCACCTGAGTCTATTAGCAAGATTCACATTCTAACGTTCATTTAAGATGTATGGGGGTGAGGAGTTTGGGAGAAACTTGTAAACACTATCATATATAAAACATAATCAACAAGCACCTACTGTCCAGCACAGGGAACTCTGCTCCACAGTCTGTAATAACATACATGGGAAAAGAATCTGAAAAAGAACAGATGTATGCATATGTATAACCAAATCATTTTGCTGTACACCTGACATTAACACAACACTGTAAGTCAACTATGCTCCAATATAAAATAATATTTTTAATTTTTAAAAAAGATGTATGGGGGATAGTATTTACTATGATGTAGAAGGCGATGGCACCCCACTCTAGTACTCATGCCTGGAAAATCCCATGGATGGAGGAGAACCAACAGTTATGATTGAAATATAAGTAAGGAATTCAGATCTGAACAGAGACAGAATTTTTCTGTACTCATTAGACATATTCTATTTTACTTTTCCAACACTGAAGCACAAAGTACCAAGTGTCACAACGTTAAGCACGGGATAATGTCCCCTCTTGCTGCTATGAACCGGAGTCTGGACACAGAGGAATCCTGTATTAGAAATGAAATCCCTGATGACATCAATGACAGCGACACGTTCAAGAGGACAGTGACCCAGGATCCCCTGTAAAGTGCAAACACTTCTAGATCAAGTCCACTTGAAATAATCTGAAGCAAAATTTTCGGCAAACTACCTCTAGCCTGGGGTAAAGCAATGGTCTCTGAGCCCCCAACTGCCCTAAATACCACTCTAGACAACTCCCAAACTTTCTTTTCTGAACAAAAAATGGCGCTGCTTTTCCCATCGCAAGACTGTTTCTTTCTCAATAACCCTTTAGGCCTTCCTTGCAAACTCCCAAGTGAGGACTGAAATGTCAAATCTTCCCCTATATTGTGTCAAATGCTTTTTGGGAGCGGGGGAGGGTGTCTCCCGTCTACAACGTTGCCACTTTCTCCGCTGGAAACCCTGGTTATTAAACTCACTTCGACTTTTCTGCAGAACCTCTGCCTTCCCGCGCACCCCCTCGCCCCCTCGCCAAACGGTTGCCTCCTCCTCGAATAAGCCGCACTTCAACGCCGATTGTCCCCAAGGGCCAGCGGCCGACCCCGGAGCTGGCCTCCTCCAGGCCACACCACGGCGCGTCCAACTGCGCCCTCCACCTAGGCACATCCATCCTTTTTCCACCCCCCCGGCGGAGCATCGGGTGCCACGCGCGCAGGGCACAGGCACCCCGGGCTCCCACAAAGCCCAGCCTTTCCACGCACTGTCTACACCCGTGCCCACCACGCACTGGAAGCCGCTCGGGGCTTCGATCGCCGACTGCCCGCCGGGGTCGGGCGCTGCCCAGGCTGAGAGCGGGGGCCAAGCATGCATGCGCTCACGTCGGGGGCCCTGCGCGCGCCCCCCAACCCCGGGCTGCCACGGAGAGGTGGGGGCAGGGTGGGCAGCTGGGCGGGGAGGGGCGCCTGCAGTCGGTGCCTGGCTACGCGAGGACAATAACAAGCAGGTCCGCCCCTCCCTTCGGTGGGGCTCGCGCCCCGCGCCCAGGGTCCCGCACGGAGGGGGCGGCGCGGGGCCAGCGGGCCGCCTCGGATACCGACCTGGTCGATGGGCAGCCGCACGGCGTTGCTGAGGGGCTGCAGCAGGGTGGAGCCCGTGGTGCTGGTGGTGCTGGCGGTGCTGGTGGTGGCCATGGCCGGCCTGCCGCTCCGCCCGAGCCGCTCGTGCGCGCCCGAGAGGATGGGGATACAGCCGGCTCGCCCGCCCGCCCCGCTGGCCGCCCGCGGTCGGAGCGCGCGGGGCGGGGCCGGGGCGGGGCCGGGAGGCGGCCACCCGCTCGGCCCTCCTTCGGCGCCCCCGCCCGCTGGCCCACGGCCGCGCCCTCGCGTCGTCCCTCCCGCGCCCCCGGGGCCGCCCGCGCGCGCCCCGCCCCCTGACTTCCAGCAGCTTCCAGCCGCCCCCTCCCCACCTCGCGCGCCCTCGCGCCAGACAGCCCTGCGGCCCAATCGCGGCGCGGCGCCTCGACGCCCGCAGCCAATCAGGGGCCGCCGGCCGCGCGGCGCTCCACCCCCATTCCGGGCCCCCTGGGGCTCCGGAGTCCGTCGTAGGGGGGACTAGGGGTTGTCCGGATGCGGCTGGCCGACGGCTTGCGGGCCGGCCTCCCGTCTCGAGTGGGGGCTTCTCTGCCTCCTCTCCTCGGCCCCCCCCCCGCCACCGCCTATCCCTCCTTCCTCCTCCTCGAGCGCGGCGGCCAGCCCACCCCTCTCCAGGAGCAACGGTGGACAACAAAGGGGAGCCGGGCGGCCGCCGGACAAAGGCGGGCCGACGTGCGGGCCGCCGTCGAGTCAGCCCTGGGGGAAGTTGGGGACAAAGCCGGTGGGGGAGGGGGGCCGGGAGGAGGAGGAGGGCCACAGACCCCCATAAAAGGTGACCTAGATAAGAAGTGCCTTTGTCTTCAGGATTGCTGTTCAGTCGTGTCCAACTCTCTGCGACCCCATGGACTGCAGCACGCCAGGCCTCCCTGTCCATCGCCAGCATCACAGGATTGCTGTGAAAAAAAATAAACCCAAACTTGGGGCTAGTTTCCGTTGAGTGTGCGTTTCGGTCACCCTGCAGCCCACCTGGGCCTGGAGGGGTGAGACTGGTCCCCTTCGACGCCGCGATGGCGCCCAACCTCAGGGAGGGAAGCAGTTGTCACCCGTCCCTGCAGCCTGTGTGTGTCCTTAACTGCCAGCATCCGCATCCCGGGACTGCCTTGCTCGGATCGAACGCTGTTTCTCAGTTCAGTTCAGTTCAGTCGCTCAGTCTGCTCCCTCAGACTCTTTTCTATTGTGCTGTTAACACGTGCGTTCGATGTGTGCTGGTGTGTGTGTAATGTGTATCTGTTTGTTCAGTATTTCATAAACGTGAACCATTTGAGTTCTTCGAAAATGCAGGTATCGACTTTGTTTAGAAGGTTTCAAACGCTGAGGAATGCCAGGATAGAGCGTGAGAGAGCTCAAAATTGGAACATCTAAGCGTCCGAAATTTTTGGTAGAAACACTGGTTCGAGAGACTTCGGGCGCATGCTTTCATAATGCTTTCTTCACTGTTTTAAAGGTCTAGCTCACTTAATCCCCACACCAACCACGTGAGGGTGGTACCGTTAACTAAACCATAGTTTAGTTTAGTTAGTTTAGTTAACACCCTCAACTAAAGAAATGGAGCCACAGAGAAATAACTTGCCCAAGACAGCACTGTGAATAAATAGCCAAGGCTGGACTGGGATCCAAGAAATGGACCTTGGGAGTTTTTCTTAAATACTACACCCTCTTCACTCTTAAACCCAGCCCAGAAATTCTCACCTGCTATCAAGCATGCCATTTTCTTGATAGCTATTGTAGACTCTTGGGATGGTGAGACAGCACAGATTTGTATACACGGGCTTCAGTAAATCATCAACTCTCCTGGAACTTAGTGGTCTCCCTGAAAAGGAGGCAGTTGAACTAATTGATTCAATTGCTTCCTGCCTAACCTTCTTTGCTTGTTTAACTTAATCCTAACAACCAAACTGAACAAGAGATTCAGAGAAGAATTAAAAAGCCAGGGCCTTTCTTCTCTGTGGGGAGCTGTAATCAGTTAGAAACCAAGTCTGTTCAATGGGCTGTGCATTCAAACACCAATAAACTGGAGCCCTCTGTTAATCTCAAGAAAGTTTTCTGTTTTTCCCTGCCTCCACTTTGGGGACGTGTAGAAAAAATATACAGGTGGCTAAGCATACAGACTGAAGGAAAACTTGAAATACTGTTTTAAAAACTTAAAAAGTTGACATTGGGAACATACTACAGCCTAAAGTAACATAAAGATACAATAACTAATGTCTACAAAAAGGAGTTTCCTTAGACTGGATCTTTATGTTAGTAGGACATGACAGAACAGAGTTCACTATTTGAGGTGACTGCAATTAATAACTGCAGTGGGGAAAGTATTATACAACTGGTAACTTTAGCTGTGTCAATATCATGGTATAATTGTGTCAAAGCTATAGGTATAGTACAGTAGAGTACTAACAACTTCGGTTTGGGAGTCACACCCACCTAGGTTTTTATCTGTCTCTGTTTTGTTAGCTGCAAGACCTTGGGCAAGTTACTTAACCTAAGGTTCAGTTTCTTCATATGTAAAAGCATAATAATGGCACCAGCTCTGAGTTATGAAGTTATAAAAGCTTACCTAAGAACTCAGACTGTGCTTGGTATATAGTAAGACTTAAGAAATGTTCATCACCATCCAAGAGATGTGATTCTGAAAATAGAGACGATTTTTCTCATAGTAAAAGTACTGCATCCTCATGTTTTTAATGAAGGAAGTGAAGCCCATATCTCAAGCTAATAACTCAGTGATGATAGCATAAATTTGATGCAGGCCTTTTGACCAGTATCTGCTAATTAGACCTGAAGCTCTTATTAAACTGTGATGATAGGGGAAAGAATTGAATTAATTATATATAATGCCTCACTGTCCTAACTCAGATAACATTCATCTTATAAAAGTCACGTACTTGATCTTAAAAACAGACATTTACTGAGTGCTTGCTATCCTCGTGAACTGCGGGGTGGGACATGCTAGAAAGAGTAAATGATGCTTATAATCAAAATAAGAACCAGACATATGTATTCATAAAACAGTGAATTGTTATAAGAAAAATACAAAACAAGATCCTTTTTTTAATGTTAGAATGAAAAGAATGCATCCAGGAGAAAAAAAACTTGGTTGAAAGTCAAAAGACCTGAACTTTAGTCCTGACCTTTTTTTTTTCATTGAAATATAGTTGAGTTACAATGTTGTGTTAGTTTCAGGTGTACAACAAGATGACTCAGTTATACACGTATATATATATAAATATATATTCCTTTTTTTAACATTCTCTTCCATTATAGGTTATTACAAGATATTCGGTATAGTTCCCTGTGCTATACAGCAGGTTCTTGTGCTCAGTCGCTTCAGCCGTGTCCCCATGGACTGTAGCCCACCAGGCTCTGTCCATGGGATTCTCCAGGCAAGAATACTGGAGTGGATTGCCATTTACTTCTCCAACAGCAGGTCCTTCTTTGTTACCTATTGTGTATATAATGTTAGTGCATATATTTTAACCCCAAACATTTTATCCTGATTTTTGCACCAAACAGCTGTGAACTTGAGAAATCTGTCTTAAATCTCTGTGCCTTAAATATGGATTGGTATGCCCACCAATGCAGGAGACACAGGTTCGATCCCTGAGAGTTGCCCCTACTCGCCACAACTAGAGAAAAGCCCACACAGCAACCAAGTATCAGCATAAAATTAATAATAGGTTAATTATTTTAAAAATTCATAATATTAGTATGAGAAATAATAATTAGCAGGAAAGTGCTTTCAATGTAGCAAACACATTTTAACAAGAATTACTTAGACCGAATTGTGAGAGCACTAAGAGTTCACATATAATAAAATGATCATCTACCCGTGTTCTCATCCTGGCCACCTAGGTCTCCCCCACTAAATTGGCTATGGTAACTCAAGATTGCTAAAATGAAGGTTTCCCTTCCCAACTTATTTTTAACTTTGAATAAACCACTCAGAAGAAATGAATAATTTGCCAAGCTGTTTTTGTTTCATAAAAATGGTATGTGTCATGAAATTTGAGTTCACAAGGCAATTATTTTGCCTGTTCTCTGCTCTTATATATTGGGATAACTCTGATGAAGGGCGTTGGACCATACGCATAATAAATGCCCCAAGTAACCAACTGGCATCTTTAAGCACTTATAAGCTAATCATTAATTGATGTTTTCGAACTGTGGTACTGGAGAAGACTCTTGAGAGTCCCTTGAACAGCATGGAGATCAAACCAGCCAATGGCAAAGGAAATCAACCCTGAATAGTCACTGGAAGGACTGATGCTGAAGCTCCAATACTTGGGCCATCTGATGCAAAGAACTGACTCATTGGAAAAGACCCTGATGCTGGGAGAGATTGAGGTCAGGAGGAGAAGGGGGTGACAGAGCATGAGATGGTTGGATGGCATCACTAACTCAATGGACATGAATTTGAGCAAGCTCCAGGAGATAGTGAAAGACAGGGAAGCCTGGAGTGCCGCAGTCCATGGGGTCACAAAGAGTCAGACATGACTTAACGACTGAACAACAACAAGCTAACCCTAGCTTGAGACCAAAACATGAAATTCAGAAAGTTGCCCTTTAAGACATACATGCTTCAGTTAGGACATTAAAAAATAAACTGAACCAGAGGTAACAAGCACAGAAACCAGTAGAGATAGGAGACTTGCCTGGAGCCATTGAAATCCTGGTGCAGCTGTTTCTGGCTCTAAGGATGACCTTTAACAACAAACCTCTTATCTTCAGTTTCACTGTGTATACATTAAGAGATTAAAAACTAACTAATTTCAATGGCTCCTTCTGAAATTATGACTCCCAAGAATTTCTAGAATTTTTTTCTGTCTCTCTGAGCCATTCAGTCTGGCTTTGTTTGACTAAGAGATAAAGCCAAACTCCTACCATCAATTGGAGAATTGCATTGCCTTCCAGTTCTTTCACTCGTTTCATAACTACCTGTAAGTTGCTACATCTCTAATCAACTTTTTTTCTCAACAATGTCTGTGATTCTCAAAGATCTGTGATGATTTCTGTGTTGTGTCTGTGGATCTTGGGGAAATATTTCCCTCATAGATTCATTTGGCTTTTCTACCGTTACATCAATGAATCGTCTCAATTAAAAGAGCACCCCCTTAGTGCTTATTTACTATAAGAGCACCCCCTTAGTGCTTATTTACTATAATGACACCCTCTATTTACTATCTGAAACCCTCTGCTGCTTAGGCATAGAAAAACAGAGTACAGACTCCCATGCTTCCCCATGTTTACATTAATAGTATTTGTGTCCAAATTATGAAACATCTTAAATGTAAGTCAAAATACCCACCACAGCTTTCATCATAATCACCATCACCACTAGCTGTACTATTGCCTCTATTTGGGGTAACACATAGGGTAAGAAGGACTTATTTTCTCAGTTCTGCCTAATAGTTCAGGTTATTTCAGCTTGTCTATAATTATAAGAAGAGTTCCCTTCCTTAACTATGTTGACGTCTCTAACCAGAGACACGTCAAATAGAGATGTTGACTGCTCTTCTAAATAGTCCAGTCTGGCTGCTAGAGCGGGAGTTGCTTCCTCGTCTTTTCTGTTGCTGGCTCTGGGACAAAGAGAAAGCTTTTGGTGAGTTTCCAGCCCACCAAAGAATTCTGTGTTGCCCCTCAGAAGCCTGTCACTTTCAGCAAGTTTCCCTCTTCGTGAGTGTTGAAAAGCATATGTTGTTTTCTCCTTAGATCCTTCCTATATTATTATCATTTTCCAGATGCTGGGTTTTGTCCATGGCTTACAATACCAATGCTAGAGCCCTAAGTGGTGAGGAATTAGGAATGCGATCATGTCCATGTGTAAACTCTGTGGTTACCACACCTAGCCCTCTCCCCTGGCCAAAGGACTTGCTCTCCTGGACAGGTGACTCCTCTGGTTAAACATGAGGTATACTTGCTAAAGAGGAGAATGAAATGGTAACCCACACCAGGATTCTTGCCTGGAAAATGCCATGGATAGAGGAGCCTGCCAGGCTGCAGTCCATGGGGTTGCAAGAGTCAGACACAGCTGAGTGACTTTTCACTTCACCTGCTAATTAACATCCTTATAAAAAGCTTATGGCCTGGTTTCTATTTCATCAAATTATCTTTTCACTTATTTTCCATTTGAAAGCCAATAGTTATTCTCTCTTATTTAGGTTTTTGTATGTAAATTCTGACCTAGGCTTAAAATACTGCCTATCACATGATGGTTCTTATGAAAATCACAATACATTAAAACTAAGGGAAAAACTGTAATGAAAGATATACCAAATGGTCCCAAGGTAGTTCAAATCAATTGTATTACTAAATTTATAAATAATGCATTGCCACGTCCAAAACCAGAATGCAAATCAAGGGGAAATAACCACCAATGGAAGCCCCTTTCTCAGATTCTTCATTTGAAATATTACCGCTAAATTTGTTGAGGCATTAGGAAGGTAGGATTATAGAAAGTACCAGGTAAAGAAATTGGCCATCAAATGACATTGCCTGTTGAAGCCTGTTGTTCAGAGGCCAAGCTCCTCTGTCCTCCACTGTCTCCTGGAGTTTGCTCAATGCATGTCCACTGAGTCAATGATGCTATCTAACCATCTCATCCTCCATCACTCCCTTCATATTTTGCCTTCAGTCTTTCCCAGTATCAGGATCTTTTCCAATGAGTCGGCCTTTCACATAAGGCAACCTAAGTATTGAAGCTTCAGCTTCAGCAACAGTCCTTCCAATGAATATTCGGGGTTGATTTCCTTTAGGATTAACTGTTTTGATCTTGCTGTCCAAGGGACTCTCAAGAGTCTTCTCCAATACCACAGTTCAAAGGCATCAATTCTTCAGCACTCAGCCTTCCTTATGGTTCACCTTTCACGTCCATACATGACTACTGGAAAAACCATAGTTTGACTGTACAGACCTTTGTCTACAAAGTGATGTCCTTGCTTTTTAATATGTTGTCTAGGTTTGTCATAGCTTTCCTTTCAAGGAACAAGTGTCTCTTAATTTAACGGCTGCAGTCACTGTCTGCAGTGACTTTGGAGCCCAAGAAAATAAAATCTGTCACTTTCCCCCCATCTATTTGCCATTAAGTGATAGCCAGATGCCATGATCTTAGTTTTTTTAATGTTGAGTATTAAGCCAGCTTTTTCATCCTCCTCTTTCACCCTCATCAAGAGGCTCTCTAGTTACTCTTCACTTTCTGCCTTTAAAGTGGTATCATCTGCGTATCTGAGTTTGAAGCCTAGTTGTTACTTAATTTATACGGGCAAGATTTTTTGGCATCACCGACTTGATGGACGTGAGTTTGCGTGAACTCCAGGAGTGGTAATGGACAGGGAGGACTGGCATGCTGCAGTTTATGGGGTCACAAATTGTTGGACATGACTGAGCAACTGAACTGAACTGAACTGCAGATTTTTTAACCTTCCTGGGCCTCAATCTTCTCATCTATAAAATGGGAATTATGATTTATGCCATTCAAATAACTTTATGCACATAAAACACTTAATGCTTATAACATTGTAAGCTCTCAGTAAATACTAACCATCATCACCTCCCTCACCATTATCATCCTCACCATTATTATTTCAGGAATAACTGACCTTACAGTATATGGTCACATTTACCGTAGACAAAATATACAAAGTAGAAGTGGAGATTAGAAACAAAGGCTGGTTTAGCTTCTGCCTCCAAAGGGGGGCCAGGGGGTGGGGAACACTAAGGGCTAAGAATTGGATTGTAAAGAGGACATTAACTTAGATGATTTACTACAGTCCTGGCCTATCTCACCTGAAAGTATTAATAGAGCTTTTTACTTACAAAAATAAGTGACAGCTAGTTTTAAACTTTTTCATCTTCTTAGATGCTGGAACGTATTATGGTAAGTTATATTATTTTTTTCAACTGTCAGTGTCTATTCTGAGCCTTTACAACCTACACAGAAGGAAAAGGATGAAAAAAAAGACAAACAGCAATTTATGTAAGAATTTCGCGGGTAAGAACTAAGCAAATGAATGTATAATTTATAATTTTCCATATTACATTGTGATACATTTAAAAATGATTATTCTGATTGATGATTTTGAAAATTCCAGGTAGCATTAGACATCATCCTTCTCTACAGTATTTCTTTAAATACTATCTCTGAATCCACAAATATTTATCTTTCTTTGGTTAGCATCCAACTGGTAACCAATGAAATGATCTTACATTATTCTAGGACAGGAGCCAGGAACTTGATCTTATTGCATAAAGCTACTCCATTCCTCTTCGTATAAAATATATTCAGCTACTGGTCCCTAGATATTTAGCTGAGAAAGCAGTTAAAATTGTTCCCTTTGGAATTCCTTGAGTGTCACTCAAATAAAAGAAAAATAAAATCAACTCTAGTGTGTCTGACACAACTCAACAAGTGAGTGTGTCTCCATGGCTTCCACAGGACCACCTTAATCAGAGTCACCTGTGACACTTGTTTAAAATCCAGATTCCTGGACCATTCCAAACACATAAAGAATCAGAATATTTTTTAAAAAGGAAGAAAAATGAGAACAATAATTTCTAGGTCAAGGAACTGGAATCTGCATTTTGGCAATGTGTAATTCTCTGATGCTGGGAAGGGTTGGGGGCAGGAAGAGAAGGGGACGACAGAGGATGAGATGGCTGGATGGCATCACGGACTCGATGAATGTGAGTCTGAGTGAACTCCGGGAGTTGGTGATGGATAGGGAGGCCTGGCGTGCTGCGATTCATGGGGTCGCAAAGAGTCGGACACGACTGAGCGACTGAACTGAACTGAACTGAATTCTCATGCATATACTGAAGTTTTGTAGGTCGCTCAGTACTGTCCAATTCTTTGCTTCCAGTTGAAGCTGAAGCTCCAATACTGTGGCTACCTGATGTGAAGAGCTGACTCATTGGAAAAGACCCTGATGCTGGGAAGGACTGAGGGCAGGAGGATAAGTGGGTGACAGAGGATAAGATGGTTGGATGGCATTACCTACACAATGGACATGAATTTGAGCAAACTCTAGTAGGGAGTGAAGGACAGGGAAGCCTGGCTTGCTGCAGTCCATGGGGTTGCAAAGAGTCAGACAAGACTTAGCAACTGAACAATAATAACAACAATAATGACATTTAAGTATTTCTCTATTAACATACCTTTGAGCTTGTTCACTCTTTCTGATCAGTTTCCCCCAGTGCAGATTAACTGGGCAAATGTAAAAGAGCCTGGCACTGAGGGTATGATATACACTCGGGGCAAAGAGCTGGATGACCTCAGTATCAAGGGACAGTTTTTTTTTTTTTTTAATGATCTCACAGGTGGCAAGTGGAACTTCCCCAACCAGGGATCAAACCCTTGCTACCTGGAGTGGAAACACAGTCTTAACGACTAAACCATCAGGAAAGTCCAAGGCACAGATATTTTTGATCACCAGTGTTTTCTATTGAAAGACTTGCAGTGAAGAGGAGAAATGGTGGAAAAGTCTGTAAATACCAAGATGAAGTAAAACAGGTGTAAATTTAAAAATCAAATAGCACTGTATTTCATGAAAAAGTCAAGTCCCTAGTCCCACCTGCCCTGACTCCTGTTTTGCTTGCTGGGGTCAACTCTTATAACTGTCTCTGTTGGCACTGTCCTCTGCATTTTCTATTTTTTTTTTTAAGGTTTTTTTGACGTGGACCTATTTTTTAAGGTTTTTTTGAATTTGCTGCTATATTGCTTCTGTTTCGTGTTTTGTTTTATCGGCTATGAGGCATGTGGGATCTTAGTTCTCTGACCAGGGATTGAACCACCACCACCCTGCATTGGAAGGCGAAGTCTAAATCACTGAACGGTCAGGGAAGTCTCTATACTGCTATTTCAAGACCTCCTCATTTTAAATATTATACATCAATGACTTTACTATGCCTGCATACAGCTCTTTTCTCATTCTCCCCTCCAACCCTTGCCTCCCAATATAATTGTATCACTACTTTGGATTAAGTAAATATTCTGAATTTTCATTATTATGACCTCATAAATATCATTCAAAGGTAAGTCACACCATATACTATGATCATGTTTCCATTTTGCTGCTACTTTATGTTTTTCCTAGAGTTAACATTTGCCTTTTCATTTTCTTCATTCTGTTTTCTATGTAACTATCACTAATTCATCTCTAAATCCTACCACATAACTTTAAAACTCTTATCACCATGATCATATGCATTGTATAATCTCTCAGTTTTATGTTCCAGAATGCTACTTTCTGCTTATCCATTCTGGATTGGCTGCTCTCTAAAGTGAGCCTTGAGCCTAGGATTCTATTTTTTTTTTTGGTGTCATGGAAGGATTCCTTTCATTTCTATCCTGTGTTGGAACACATGGATGTTGCACAGCCAGGAACAACACTCAGTCACACCACTGGACTGTTCAAATAGTAACCACCATCCCCCCCTACACACCACCATCCCCCCCTACACACCACCATCCCCTGCTACACACCACCATACCCCCCTACACACCACCATCCCCCCCTACACACCACCGTCCCCCCTACACACCATCATCCCCCGCTACACACCACCGTCCCCCCCTACACACCACCATCCCCCCTACACACCACCATTCCCCCCTACACACCACCATACCCCCCTACACACCACCATCCCCTGCTATACACCACCGTCCCCCCCTACACACCACCGTCCCCGCTACACACCACCATACCCCCCTACACACCACCGTCCCCCCTACACACCACCGTCCCCCCCTACACACCACTGTCCCCCGCTACACACCACCGTCCCCCCTACACACCACCGTCCCCTACACACCACCATCCCCCGCTACACACCACCATCCCCCCCTACACACCACCATCCCCCCTTACACACCACCATCCTGTGATCTACCCCCTGCTGTTTGGTAGTTAGGATTTTGGGAACCAGATGGTACACTCATTCTCAACAGGGGTGGTATTGCCTCAACAGCAGCAAAAATTATTTGGAGGAAGAGGGTGGCTAAGCAAACTTACTCTTTAAAATACAAAACACACATCTAGTACATGGCTATGTAGTTTATTTGTGGTATTTAAATTAAGGGGGCAAGTCTAAAAAGGCTCTTTAGGAGATCAATAAGAAGAAGAAAAAGACTGAGAAACGCTGACCTAGTACAGCCTTGGTCATCGATGCCCCAGAATTTCAGGTACCCCATGGAGCCACCACTCTACACTTCTCCACCCTCCAGGTCTCTCGTGGGTGAGTTTGCATGATGAGTCCTTAGTAACATGCAGAACTGTTGCTGCAAGAGAGTCTGGAAAATACGGTTTTAGCTTTCTTGGGTCTAAAGCATGGGGAGGCTGTCAAAAAGGGAGAGGGAGGGTGGGTGTTGACTGCACCAATCAAGATGTGAGTGACATCTGCCAAAGTGGAACTGTGCAACTCAGTCTGGGACTTGGACTCACAGACTGTGACTCACACCCAGCCAAAACCCAGGGTGAGATTTGAACCAATGGTCTTTTAACTGAGATCATACATCTGGTCTCAGAACTTACTGAAGCTCAGGTACTTTATGTCTCATTGCAGAAAGAATTCAGTGAGAGAGAAAGTGATAGGTAAGAAGTGGACTTATTTAAATAGTAACATACTCCACGAAGGGGCTTGCATGACTCAATGAAGATGAGTCATGACATGCAGGGCCACACAAGGCCCATGGGTCATAGTGGAGAGTTCTGACACTCCATGGTTCACTGGGGGAGAGAATGGCAAATCAGTCCAGCATTTTTGCTGTGAAAACTCCATGAACAGTGTGAAAAGTCAAAAAGATGTGACACCAGAATATGAGCTCCCAGGTCGGAATGTGTCCGATATGCTACTGGGCAAGAGCAGAGGGCAATTACTAATAGCTCCAGGAAGAATGAATTGGTTGGGCCAAAGTAGAAATGGTGGATGTATTTGGTGGTGAATGTAAAGTCTGATACTGTAAAGAACAATATTGTATAGGAACCTGAAATGTTAGGTCCATGAAATAAGGTAAATTGGATGTGGTCAAGCAGGAGATAGCAAGAGTAAACATCAACATCCTAGGAATCAGTGAATTAAAATGGATAGGATGGACAAATTTAACTCAGATGACCATTATATCTAGTACTATGGGCAAGAATCCCTTAGAACAAATGGAGTAGCCCCCTCATAGTCAACAAAAGAGTCTGAAATGCAGTACTTAGGTGCAGTCTCAAAAATGACAAAATGATCTCAGTTCTTTTCCAAGGCAAAATATTCAAATAACAGTAATTCAAGTCTATGCCCCAACCACTAATGCTGAAGAAGCTGAAATTGAATGGTTGTATAAAGACCTAAAAGACCTTGTATAACTAACACCAAAAATATATACTTATATATATCCTTTTCATCATAGGCTGAAATGCAAAAGTAGGAAATCAAGAGATACTTGGAGTAACAGGCAAGTCTGGCCTTAGAATACAAAATGAGGCAAAGATTAACAGTTTTGTCAAGAGAATACGTTGGTCATAGCAAACACCCTTTTCCAACAGTACAGCAAGTGACTCTAAACATAGTCATCACCAGATGGTCAATACTGAAATCAGACTGATTATATTCTTTGCAGCCAAAGATGGAGAATCTGTATACAGCTAGCAAAAACAAGACATGAAACTGACTGTGACATAGATCATCAGCTCCTTATTACAAAATTCAGGCTTAAACTGAAGAAAGTAGGGAAAACTACTAGACCATTCAGGTATGACCTAAAGCAACTCCCTCAGCATTATACAGTGGAGGTGAAGAATAGATTCAAGGGATTAGATCTGGTAGACAAAATGCCTAAAGAACTATGCACAGATGTTTGTAACACTGTACAAGAGGTGGTGACCAAAACCATCCCAAAGAAAATGAAATGCAAGAAGGCAAAGTGGTTGTCTGAGGATTCTTTACACATAGCTGTGGAAAGAAGAGAAGCTAAAAGGAATGGAGAAAGGGAAAGATATATGCGGCTAAATGCAGAGTTCCAGGAAACAGCAAGGAGAAATAAGGCCTTCTTTAATGAAAAGTACAACAAGTAGAAGAAAACAACACAATGGGAAAGAGTAGAGATCTCTTCAAGAAAACTGGAGATGCTGAGGGAACATTTCATGCAAGGATAGGTGCAATAAAGGCAGAAACAGTAAGGACCTAACAGAGGCAGAAGAGATTAAAAAGGTGGCAAGAATACACAGAACTATACAAAAGGTCTCAATGACCCTGATAACCACAGTGGTGTGGTCACTCACCCACAACCAGGCATCCAGGAGTCTGAAATCAAGAGGACCTTAGGAAGCAAAACTACAAAGAAAGCTACTGGAGGTGTCAGAATTCCAGCTGAGCTGTTTAAAATCCTAAAAGGTGATGCTGTGAAAGTGCTAAACTCGATATGTCAGCGAATTTGGAAAACTCAGCAGTGGCCATAGGACTGGAAAAGATCGATTTTCATTCCAATCACAAATAAGAGCAGTGCCAAAGAATGTACAAACTACTGTAAAATTACACTTATTTCACATGCTAGTTAGGTTATGCTCAAAATCCTTCAAGCTAGGCTTCAGCAGTACGTGAGCCAAGAACTTCCAGATGTAAAAGCTGGATTTAGAAAAGGCAGAGAAACCAGAGATCATATTACCAACATCTGCTGGATCAGAGAGAAAGCCAAGGGAATTCCAGAAAAATATGTACTTCTGCTTTACTGACTACACTAAAGCCTTTGTTTTGTGGATCACAACAAACTGTAGAAAATAATTAAAGAAGTGGGAATACCAGACCACCTTTCCTGCCTCCTGTGAAACCTGTATGAAGGTCAAGAAGTAACAGAACTTTCCATGGAACAATGGACTGGATCAAAACTGGGAAAAGAATATGACAAGGTTGCATATTGTCACCCTGTTTAACTTCTATGCAGAGTACATCATGTGAAATGAAGAGCTGGATGAAGCACAAGCTGAAATCAAGATTGCCACAAGAAATATCAACAACCTCAGATATGCAGATGATACCATTCTAATGATGGAAAGTGAAGAGGAGCTAAAGAACCTCTTGATGAGGGTGAAAGAGGAGAGTGAAAAAGCTGGCTTAAAACTCAACATTCAAAAAATGAAGATCATGGCATCTGGTCCCATCACTTCATGGCAAATAGATGGGAAAAAAGTAGCAGCAGTGACAGACTTTATTTTCTTGGGCTCCAAAATCATTGCAGTGACTGCAGCCATGAAACTAAGATGCTTGCTCCTTGGAAGGAAAACTATAACAAACCTAGATAGCATATTAAAAAGCAAAGACATCACTTTGCAGGCAAAGGTCCATATAGACAAAACTAGGGTATTTCCAGCAGTCATGTATGGATGTGAGAGTTGGACCATAAAGAAGGCTGAGTGCTGAAAAACTGATGCCTTTCAATTGTGGTTCTAGAGAAGACTCTTGAGAGTTCCTTGTACAGCAAGGAGATCAAGCCAGTCAATCCTGAAGGAAATTAACCCAGAATACTCAATGCAGGTCTTTTCTATTCATTCCGGGGTACTTTGTGGATCCTTTCATTCCAGAAACACATGATCCTCAATTCAGAGAAATTTTCTTTTTTCCTTTGATATTTTTCTCCTCTTCATTATCTCTGCTGTCTTTATGAGATTCTTATTTGTAAAGTACTGAACTTCTGGAGTGATCTTCAAATTTAATTTTCCCCTGTTTCTAGCTCTTTGTCTTTTCTTATATTAATATAACACTGTCTCAATTTTATCTTCTATTTCCTAATTGATTTTTTCCTTCAAATATTTTTCATTAAATCATTCACAATTATGTACATTTCCCCCACTGAAAATTCTTGTAATGAAGAACTGTAACAAAATGAGATAATAGTGACATACATTTCATACATTAAAATAATTTCCTGTTAGAAGAAAGGGAATTTTAGGAATTCTGCCATCCAGTGGTTAGGACTCTGTGCTTTTACTACTGAGGGCCTGGGTTCCATGCCAAGGGCCTGGGTTCAATCCCTGATTGGGAACTAAGATCCCACAAGCCACACAGCATAGCAGAAAAAGAGAGGAAGAAAGGAAATTTGTGCAACAAAAGAAAATAAGCACTCAGAACAAACCCAGATATATGTGCAAAGACATACCCATCAACTAGCTGACTGTGTTATATTTTTTGCATAACTATTAGATCCACCACTTATGAAATATAAGTGAGAACATTAAGAAATATGAGGCTTACTTCATGCTTCTGTTTCACAAAACCAGCACTAGACTCATAACATCTTTTTTTTTTTAATTGGAGGCTAATTACTTTACAATATTGTGGTGGTTTTTGCAATACATTCACATGAATCAGCCATGAGTGTACATGTGTTCCCTATCCTGACCCTCCCTCCCCATCCCATCCCTCAGGGTCATCCCAGTGCACCAGCCCTGAGCACCCTGTCTCATGCATCAAACCTGGACTGGAGATCTATTTCACATATGATAATATGCATGTTTCAATGCTATTCTCTCAAATCATCCCACCTTCACCTTCTCCCACAGAGTCCAAAAGTCTGTTCTTTATATCCGTGTCTCTTTTGCTGTCTCGTATATAGAGTCATCGTTAAATGTTAACTGTTTCCGAAGTAAAAAAGCAGACTTAATTCTTAGAGCCTGCTGGGCAGGTTTTGCTGAAATAGTGGATTTCAGTATACTTACAAGGAGAATCTGACTCAGCTTATGGTAAAATAGCATGGTAATCAAAAGAACATCAAACAAATATCACTAATATTTATTAAAGTATTGATTTTAACCATGTTCTGTTTGAACTGCATGCTCATTAAATCAGCCAAGTTTATACATCATACTATACCAATGATAATTTCTAAATACTGACCCCCAATTCACATTTGTATACTTGCTAAGAATTACAGTTTATGTAGAAAAGAAAAACAAAAACACATGCATCTTTATAATTTAAAATATCTCATGCTACACATAAGCAATATTCAGATTTGGTTCTGGACCATGTTAACTATTTCCGAAGTCATATTTATATCATCAAGGCTTTCTTATAAAGATAATTATTACATGTATGAATTTTTTAAACTTACAGTAATATTTCTGATGCCCAAATTCCCCCTATTAGACATGAAAGTATAAATTTATCTGATTAAAGATATTTGTCAAGACTTGGGATCTAAACACTTTGCCAGGCAAACAATTTAGTGAAAAAAATTTGACCTTCAACTAAAATGCAGTTTCATAATAAGCCACTGAACTTCCCAGTTGAAATATATCTTGAGTTTCTACAGAAGATACACACTTCATTTAAAAGGAAAACAGTGGGTTATAAACTCACCAAGGTATTCAAAATCCATTAGTTTCAAAAAAACTAATGGATGCTGAAGATGTGGGTAGTGGGTTATAACATGGATATAAACTTCACACAATATTACTTCTCCTTGATGGTATCACTGTAGAAGGTAAAATGCATCTTTGACCCTGGGCAGTGGTCTCATTTAATGGCTTGTGTGATACATTTGATTCTGTATATACAAATCAAGCATTTACTCCCTAAGATATCATATTCACAAAGTCAAAAATTATACCTTTATTTACAGAAGTAACAATGGCAGGGTGATGCCATCCAACCATCTCATCCTCTGTTACCCTCTTCTCCTCTTACTTGCAATATTTCCCAGCATCAGGTTCTTTTCCAGTGAGTCAGCTCTTTGCAATCAGGTGGCCGAAGTATTGAAGGTTCAGCTTCAGCATCAGTCCTTTTAATGAATATTCAGGTTTTACTGAATATTTAGGATTTACTGGTTTGATCTTCTTGCTCTCCAGCAGGTTCTCAAGAGTTTGCTGCTAACAAGATTGAAATTCTGAACAATATTTTCACTCATGGCCATTTTGATGTCTGTAAGAGCTTATGGCATAAGATAAAATTCTCTTCAATCTTTAAAAAGTAGCAATGCAAACAACAATGTCAATCATGGAATGCTCTCCACTATCCCCAATGTAAGTTAAATTAACCAATATAAAGCACAAACACAGTGATGTGGTAGAGGAAAACTAGGACTCAGGGGTGGCACATATTATGCAAAAGAAGACTATTCCTTCTGAGGTCATAGCTATTTTAACTGACTACACACTTTCCCATCTGGAGAATTAAGTAAATCTGATCCAATCTGAATGGATAAGCAAAATTAACATTAGTGATCCCAGTATAAAAATTTTAGAAACTCCACTTATATCTTTAAAACATCCACAGATGACAAGATCAAGATGAATCCAGCTCACTGATAGAGCTTTTTGAGAACAGTTAGTGCATCAAATTAACATTTCCTTCAGTATTAATTGTGCGTGTGTGTGTTCAGTTACTAAGTCGTGTCCGACCCTTTGCCACCCCATGGACTGTAGCCTGCCAGGTTCCTCTGTCCATGGGATATTGCAGAATTTTGCATTTACTCAGAAAATATTTGTGTTTACTGAAGCTGCTACTGCTAAGTCGCTTCAGTCGTGTTCAACTCTGTGCAACCCCATAGATGACAGCCTACCAGGCTCCCTCATCCCTGGGATTCTCCAGGCAAAAATACTGGAATGGGTTGCCATTTCCTTCTCCAATGCATGAAAGTGAAAAGTGAAAGTGAAGTCGCTCAGTCGTGTCCAACTCTGAAGAGAGAATAGAAATATACCTAACAGTCTTTCCTTACAACTGCAAACCTCCTTAACTATATGCTGAATCTCAGTGTGCTCACCACCTTTAGTTCTCATAACACATTATAGGAGCTTTGATGATTGGAAAGTATGATGCTTAGTTAATAACTTTTTATTAGCTAAAATTTTGTTTGTAGATACAAATAAAACTTAGAGTATATTTTCTTATTTTATCAATGGATCAAATTTTTTGAAAAGGGATAAGACTTTTTAAAATTCTAACATTGGGAATTCCCTGGTGGTCCAGTGGTGAGGACTTGGTGCTTTCACAGCCCTGGGCCCAGCTGGGTTCAGTCCCTGGTTGGGGATCTAGGATCCCACAAGCCATGTGACATGGTCCAAAAGATTAAAAAATAAAATAATAATAAAATCCTAATATGATGGTAGATTAGATGGATGTGAAACAGACAAAGGTCAAATTAAAAGAGCGCACATTTCAACCAATGAAATAGAGGGACTCCTTTTATGTTAATCATTTTAAACTTTCAGTAACAAAATAGTATTCAAATGAGCTTCAACCTGAAAACTGAGCAATTGTTAGCCCTGGGAGGAAGGGAGAAAGATGAAAACTCTTCTTTTGGGTTTTTGCTCAAAATCATCAATAAATAATAAAGTCAGAAAGGAAGAATTAGTAAGTGAACATCAAACTGCCAAGGACCTCTGCCATGTTAAATCCCCACAGCCACGTTTAATCCCCACAGCCACGTTTCTCACATGCATGTTTCATTAGCCACAGGGGAGTGTGGGAGGAGTGTGGATAAATCACTGTAAAACCAATTCAACTGCTGAAAAAAGACAGCTCAATGCATGGGGTGAGGAGAGTCAGCTTTCTCAGTCCACATTTATCCCAGTATTCGTGGTAAAGAGAAAACGTTGCCAAAATGAGACAAAGAGAAGTATCTGTGTGTGGTTCAACAGATTTGCTCAAAATGTCACTTCTAAGATTTTTGGACTGCCAAAGTTGTTGAACTGTTTTTCATAGCTCCAGCCTGATATGCTATTAAGCATTTTTTTCTTCACACTTTTCTCTTTATACCTGCTACGTGTTAGCTGCTCAGTCACGTCTGACTCTTTGCGACCCTGTGGACTGTAGCACACCAGGCTCCTCCATCCATGGAATTCTCCAGGTAAGAATACTGGAATGGGTTGCCATTCCCTTCTCCATAAGCATTTTTTAATCGAGAAGCTCATATTCTAATTTCACCCCCCCTCTTTTTTTATAAGATATTTCTAGAATGCTAAATTGCTTCCATGTAGCCAGATATTAAACCGCAAGAACAGGAGAAGCCTCCTATAGCCCTCTAATTGAACAAATAGAGAAACTGAAGCACAGAGTCATGTATTCATTTGTCCAAGTTCACAGAGCAACTGAGAGGCAGAGCAAGGACTTCAAGCCAAGTCTTCCCAGCTAGGGCTCTTTCCAGACTCTGCAGAGCCTCCTCTGTGCCAGCATTAGATGGGGGCCATGCGAAAGTCACAAAGACCATACCAGGAACAGAACATGCAATTGAGAAGATGGAGGGTCAGCCTTCCACACCCAAAACAACCAAATAACAACTCTGCATGTGATAAATGAAAAATCAAAAATAGAAGAGTAAAGTGCTATACACATTCAGAGAAGGGAAGCAGTGTTGGCTGGAGGACTGAAAAATAGTTTCATGAACTATACCTTAGAACACTACAACTTTTTCGAACTTGTTATCTGAAAATAGTTTATCCTTAAAATAGTCACAAAAATAAAAATCGTTCAAGAAACCCTTGTATACCCTTCATCCAGATATAGAGCCACATACTGTTAACATTTACCCCATTTCCTTTATCGTTTGCTTTATTTATTTATTTATTCCTTCACACATTTATTTATTCTTCACTCATTGAGAATCTAGAAAAGTTCTGAGGGATATACACGGGAATGATTTTTTTAAGGGTTCCATCCCTGGGTCAGGAAAATCCCCTGGACTAGGAAATGGCAATCCACTTCAGTATTCCTGCCTAGGAAATTTCATGGACTGAGGAGCCGGGCAGGCTACAGTCCATCGGGTTGCAAAGAGGCGGACAGGACCTAGCCACTTAGCACACAGACACATTCATAAATAAAGTTTTGAAAATTGAAGGATGGGGCAGATGGTGGGAGCTGTAGATGGGGATTTGATTATTCTTTATTTTGATTCCTTTAAACATTGTTTCCCATTCTCATTAATGGCAGAACAACCAGCAACAACAAAGACAGATAAGCATTTCAACATAAAGAAACAAAATATTGATTAAAACAGCAAAGCACAAAAACATTTTCCTAAAATTCATTTCTTTATTTCAGTTCAGTTTGGTTCAGTTTAGTCGCTCAGTCATGTCCAACTCTTTGAGACCCCATGGACTGCAGCATGCCAGGCCTCCCTGTCCATCATCAACTCCCAGAGTCCACCCAAACCCATGTCCATTGAGTCGGTGATGCCATCCTCTGTCATCCCCTTCTCCTCCTGCCCTCAATCTTTCCCAGCATCAGGGTCTTTTCTAATGAGTCAGCTCTTCGCATCAGGTGGCCAAAGTATTGGAGTTTCAGCTTCAACATCAGTCCTTCCAATGAACATCCAGGACTGATCTCCTTTAGGATAGACTGGTTGGATCTCCTTGCAGTCCAAGAGACTCTCAAGAGTCTTCTCCAACACCACAGTTTGAAAGCATCAATTCTATGGCCCTCAGCTTTCTTTGTAGTCCAACTCTCACATCCAAACATGACCACTGGAAAAACCATAGCCTTGACTAGATGGACCTTTGTTGGCAAAGTAATGTCTCTGCTTTTGAATATGCTGTCTAGGTTGGTCATACCTTTCCTTCCAAGGAGTAAACATCTTTTAATTTCATGGCTGAAATCACCATCTGCAGTGATTTTGGAACCCCAAAAAATAAAGTAAAAAAAAATAAACTGCTTCCACTGTTTTCCCATCTATTTGCCATGAAGTGATGGGACCAGATGCCATGATCTTCGTTTTCTGAATGTTGAGCTTTATGCCAACTTTTACATTCTCCTCTTTCACTTTCATCAGGAGGCTCTGTAGTTCTTCACTTTCTACCATAAAGGTGGTGTCATCTGCATATCTGAGGTTATTGATATTTCTCCCAGTAATCTTGATTCCAGCTTGCACTTCCTCCAGCTCAGGGTTTCTCATGATGTACTCTGCTTATAAATTAAATAAGCAGGATGACAATATACAGCCTTGATGCTCTCCTTTTCCTATTTGGAACAGTCTGTTGTTCCATGTCCAGTTCTAACTGTTACTTCCTGACCTGCATACAGGTTTCTCAAGAGGCAGGTCAGGTGGTCTGGTATTCCCATCTCTTTCAGAATTTTCCACAGTTTATTGTGAGCCACACAGTCAAAGCCTTTGGCATAGTCAATAAAGTAGAAATAGAAGCAGATGTTGGCAATTTGATCTCTGGTTCCTCTGACTTTTCTAAAACCAGCTTGAACATCTGGAATTTCATGGTTCACGTATTGCTGAAGCCTGGCTTGGAGAATTTTGAGTATTACTTTACTACTGTGTGAGATGAGTGCAATTGTGCAGTGGTTTGAGCATTCTTTGGCATTGCCTTTCTTTGGGATTGTAATGAAAACGGACCTTTTCCAGTCCTGTGGCCACTGCTGAGTTTTCCACATTTGCTGGCATATTGAGAGCAGCAATTTCACAGCATCATCTTTCAGGATTTGAAATAGTTCAACTGGAATTCCATCACCTCCACTAGCTTTGTTCGCAGCGATGCTTTCTAAGGCCCACTTGACTTCACATTCCAGGATGTCTGGCTCTAGATGAGTGATCACACCATCGTGATTATCTGGGTCGTGAAGCTCTTTTTTGTACAGTTCTTCTGTGTGTTCTTGGCAATCCACTCCCGTACTATTACCTGGAAAATCCCATGGACAGAGGAGCCTGGTAAGCTACAGTCTATGGGGTCGGACAGGACTGAGTGACCTCACTTTCACTTTCACTTTCTATGTGTTCTTGCCACCTCTTCTTAATATCTTCTGCTTCTGTTAGGTCCATACCATTTCTGTCCTTTATTGAGCCCATCTCTGCATGAAACATTTCCTTGGTATCTCTAATTTTCTTGAAGAGATCTCTAGTCTTTCTCATTCTGTTGTTTTCCTCTATTTCTTTGCATTGATCACTGAGGAAGGCTTTCTTATCTCTCCTTGCTATTCTTTGGAACTCTGCATTCAAATGGGTATATCTTTCCTTTTTTCCTTTGCTTTTTGCTTCCCTTCTTTTCACAGCTATTTGTAAGGCCTCAAATCCTGTGTTATAGACCAGGGACAGGAATCTGAAATAGAGATAGCTTCTTCCTTTTAGAGGGCTTCCCTGATAGCTCAGCTGATAAAGAATACGCCTGCAATGCAGGAGACCCTGGTTCGATTCCTAGGTCGGGAAGATCTGCTGGAGTAGGGATAGAGTACTCACTCCAGTATTCTTGGGCTTCCCTGGTGGCTCTGCTGGTAAACAATCCGCTTACAATGAGAGAGACCTGGGTTCGATCCCTGGGTTGGAAAGATCCCTGGAGAAGGGAAAGGCTACCCACTCCAGTATTCTGGCCTAGATAATTCCATGGACTATACATTCCATGGGGTTGCAAAGAGCTGGACGCAACTGAACGACTTTCTCTTTCACTTTCATTTCCTGTCCTTCAGGAGCTCACAGTGGGAGAGACAGACAGGCTAATGGATCCTTATAATATGAAGCACAGTACACAGACATGCCTGAGGTACCACCTGTTTAGCAGCATTGGGATGCTATTCAGCAAAGATACAGGAAGATAACTTTGAATAGAAACATTACAGACTCAGTGAGCCTTTAAATCCTATAAAAAATTTTCTGGTAACAGAATATACGTGTAGAATCTATTGTACATATTCTGTTTATCTTGGTTTTATTTTTATTTTTAACCTTTTTATTTTGGAGATTCTCAAACATACACAGAAGTAGAGAGAATAGTATAAGGAATACCCATCATTCAACTTCAGTAATTTTCAACATGAAGCAAATTTTTCATTTATGCATTCTACTCCCTTGTCCCCATATAGATAACTTTAAAGCAAATCCCAGACATTATTTAATTCATAAAGACTTCAATTTGTAGCTCTAAAACATGTAAACCTAAAAATATTAAGAATAGAACCTTAATATTATATCAGCCAGTGTTCAAATTTCCTTGGCTGTCCTATAAAAGTCTTTTGGCCATTTTCTTTGTTTGAATCAAAAGACAGTCAGGTTCCTGTGTTACATTTGATTAGTATCTCTTAGATCTCTTTCTCTCCCCTCCCCCCAACTTTTTTAAATGTTACTACCCCGGGTCTTAGTTGTGGCATACAGACTCTTCACTGGGATCCAGTTCCCTGACCAGGGGTCAAACCCAGGCCCTTTGCATTGGGAGCATGGAGTTTCAGCCACCATACCGCCAGGGAAGTCCCTCTTAGATCTCTCCTACTGGGTAACGATGCTCCTCTCTTTTCTGATTTCTTTGTTATTACCATTCTTTTGTTGTTGTTGCTGAAGAAACCAGATCACCCATTCAGTATTTGAATTTGGCCAACTGTGTCCCTGTGGTGTGATTCAACATATTCCTTATTCTCAGGCGTTCCTTTCAGCTAGTTGTTTGATCTAGAGCCTTAATCAGATTCAGGTTTGATTCTCTGGGAAAGAATTTTTCGTAGGTGGCAATATGTAATTCCAAGTGCATTGCACAAGAAGATATAATATGTGGATGTTTATTTTTTGGTGATGTTAAAGTGGGTTCAGGTGTTAACAGCCTGATCCTTCCTTTACAATGTTCCCTCATCAGCCTTTGAATTAATGGTTTTTTTTTTTTTAATTTGTTTATTTTTTTGGCCATGCTCCAAGGCTTGTGGGATCTTAGTCCCCCAACCAGGGCTCAAACCTAGGACCTGGCAGTGAAAGCTCTGAGTCCTAACCACCAGACCACCAAGGAACTCCCAGGATTAATGTGTTTAATAACTATGATTTATTTTCAATTCTTTGCTTTGATAAATTGGTGACATCGTATCTTTCATATTCCCTAACTGGAAGCTAAATTCTGCCCAGAAATATTTACAAAACAAACACCAAAATGGAGCCAAGTTGTTTCATAGCCTTAGTTGCTTAAACGAAATTAACCAGCACCAAACTGCAGAAGCCGAACTCCAAGGTCCTGAGCGGGACTCGCTGCGTGTGTAGCCCTCTGTGTTCTGCCAGCCACTGGCTGTGTGCCCTCCTTCTTGGAGCTCAGGGTTTTCTTTGCAGTGGACACACGTGGCATCTACCCTGTGGTGTTATTAAAAGGACTGAGTGAGGAAAACCCTTTCTATCTAGAACTACTTAAGAATACAATCTCAATATTGAGAAACTGAAAGTGAAGTCGCTCAGTCGTGTCCGACTCTTTGTGACCTCATGGACTGTAGCCTATCAGGCTCCTCCATCCATGGGATGAATCAAGGCAAATTGGAAGTGGTCAAACAAGAGATGGCAAGGGTAAATGTCGACATTCTAGGAATCAGCAAACTAAAATGGACTGGAATGGGTGAATTTAACTCAGATGACCATTATATCTACTACTGAGGGCAGGAATCCCTCAGAAGAAATGAAGTAGCCATCATGGTCAACAAAAGAGTACGAAATGCAGTACTTGGATGCAATCTCAAAAATGACAGAACGATCTCTGTTCATTTCCAAGGCAAACCACTCAATATCACAGTTATCCAAGTCTATGCCCCAACCAGTAACACTGAAGAAACTGAAGTTGAACGGTTTTATGAAGACCTACAAGATCTTTTAGAACTAACACCCAAAAAAGATGTCCTTTTCATTATAGGGGACTGGAATGCAAAAGTAGGAAGTCAAGAAACACCTGGAATAACAGGCAAACTTAGCCTTGGAATGAGGAATGAAGCAGGGCAAAGACTAATAGAGTTTTGCCAAGAAAATGCATTGGTCATAGCAAACACCCTCTGCCAACAACACAAGAGAAGACTCTACACATGGACATCAACAGATGGTCAACACCAAAATCAGATTGATTATATTCTTTGCAGCCAAAGATGGAGAAGCTCTATACAATCAACAAAAACAAGACCAGGAACTGACTGTGGCTCAGATCATGAACTCCTTATTACCAAATTCAGACTCAAATTGAAGAAAGTAGGGAAAACCGCTAGACCATTCAGGTATGACCTAAATCAAATCCCTTATGATTATACAGTGAAAGTGAGAAATAGATTTAAGGGCCTAGATGTGATAGACAGAGTGCCTGATGAACTATGGAATGAGGTTCGTGACATTGTACAGGAGACAGGGATCAAGACCATCCCCATGGAAAAGAAATGCAAAAAAGCAAAATGGCTGTCTGGGGAGGCCTTACAAATAGCTGTGAAAAGAAGAGAGGCGAAAAGCAAAGGAGAAAAGGAAAGATATAAGCATCTGAACGCAGAGTTCCAAAGAATAGCAAGAAGAGATAAGAAAGCCTACTTCATTGATCAATGCAAAGAAATAGGGGAAAACAACAGAATGGGAAAGAAAATTAGGGATACCAAGTGAACATTTCATGCAAAGATGGGCTGGATAAAGGACAGAAATGGTCTGGACCTAACAGAAGCAGAAGATATTGAGAAGAGGTGGCAAGAATACATGGAAGAACTGTACAAAAAAGATCTTCACGACCCAGATAATCATGATGTTGTGATCACTAATCTAGAGCCAGACATCTTGGAATGTGAAGTCAAGTGGGCCTTAGAAAGCATCACTATGAACAAAGCTAGTGGAGGTGATGGAATTCCAGTAGAGCTGTTTCATATCCTGAAAGATGATGCTGTGAAAGTGCTGCACTCAATATGCCAGCAAATGTGGAAAACTCAGCAGTGGCCACAGGACTGGAAAAGGTCTGTTTTCATTGCAATTCCAAAGAAAGGCAATGCCAAAGACTGCTCAAACTACTGCACAATTGCACTCATCTCACATGCTAGTAAAGTAATGCTCAAAATTCTCCAAGCCAGGCTTCAGCAATACATGAACCGTGAACTCCCTGATGTTCAAGCTGGTTTTCGAAAAGGCAGAGGAACCAGAGATCAAATGGCCAACATCCACTGGATCATGGAAAAAGCAAGAGAGTTCCAGAAAAACATCTATTTCTGCTTTGTTGGCTATACCAAAGCCTTTGACTCTGTGGATCACAATCAACTACGGAAAATTCTGAAAGAGATGGAAATACCATACATCAAGGCTATATATTGTCATCCTGCTTATTTAACTTATATGCAGAGTACATCATGAGAAACCCTGGGCTGGAGGAAGCACAAACTGGAATCAAGATTGCTGCGAGAAATATCAATCACCTCAGATTGCAGATAACACTACCCTTACGGCAGAAAGTGAAGAAGAACTAAAGAGCCTCTTGATGAAAGTGAAAGAGGAGAGCGAAAAAATTGGCTTAAAGTTCAACATTCAGAAAACGAAGATCATGGCATCTGGTCCCATCACTTCATGGCAAATAGATGGAGAAACAGTAGAAACAGTGGCTGACTTTATTTTCTCAGGCTCCAAAATCACTGCAGATGGTGATTGCAGCCATGAAATTAAAAGACGCTTACTCCTTGGAAGGAAAATTATGACCAACCTAGACAGCATATTAAAAAGCAGAGACATTACTTTGCCAACAAATATCCATCAAGTCAAGGCTATGGTTTTTCCAGTAGTCATGTATGGATGTGAGAGTTGGACTATAAAGAAAGCTGAGTGCAGAAGAATTGATGCTTTTGAACTGTGGTGTTGGAGAAGACTCTTGAGAGTCTCTTGGACTGCAAGGAAATCCAACCAGTCCATCCTAAAGGAGATCAGTTCTGGGTGTTCATTGGAAGGACTGATGTTGAAGCTGAAACTCCAATACTTTGGCCACCTGATGCGAAGAGCTGACTCATTAGAAAAGACTTCGATGATGGGAAAGATTGAGGGCAGGAGGAGAAGGGGACAACAAAGGATGAGATGGTTGGATGGCATCACCGACTCAATGGACATGGGTTTTGGTGAACTCCAGGAGTTGTTGAGGGACAGGGAGGCCTGGCGTGCTGCAGTTCATGGGGTTGCAAAGAATCAGAAACGATTGAGAGACTGAACTGAACTGAACTGATATTTAAATTCTGTCCTCTGTTAAGGAAAAGCCAGAGCTGGATATTAGTTAAAACAATAATAGATTTTATTCAAGATCAGTGTAATAGAGAGAAAGAGACTTCAGTCCAGAACCGTGCTCAAGTCTCAGTATATTACATAGGTAAGTGGGAATTTACAGTGAAGGAGCAGGGCAGGGGTCAGTGGGTAGAAAATTGCTAAGAGAAAACAGCAGGATGAAGGGGGATTCTGGCTGAACTGATCTAGCACGATTCTTGCAGGAGGCAGGCCATGGGGATCAGACTTCTCAGGTGGGTAGTGGAGGATGAGAAACCTGATTATATAACTGTAGTGATCAGATATGGAGGATGGGGGTGCTTTCTAAACTGACCTAGCTGGATTCTTGCTAAGATTGGGTAATTCAGACAGAAGTTGAGAAGTGGGGCTTGCTTGTCTGTAAAGTTCAGGGGAGCATGAATAGAGTTTGGTCAAGGAGAGAATCTTTGTCACCTTTTCCAAAATGGATTTGATGCAGAGTACCATAAAAATGATGACCCTGGCAGTCCAGGGGTAAAGAATCTGCCTGCCAATGCAGTAGACACGAGTTCGATCCCTGGGTTGGGAAGATCCCCTGGAGAAGGAAATGGCAACCCACACCAGTATTCTTGCCTGGGAAATCCCATGGGCCGAGAAGCCTGGAGGGCTACAGGCTTAGCGACTAAACAACAACCAATCATAAAAATAATGACTGTAATAAAAATCATTTACATAACAACAAAAATAAAGTGACCAAGAATTAGTGAGGGAAGTTAAGAAAAAAACTATAATAGATATCTTGGGCTGAGAATCTACTGCAAATAAGGACAAACCCAGCTCTGAGTTTCTTGGGAAAGAAAGCAGGGAGGAAAACACAGCGTGTTTTTATTGCCTGACAAAGTGAAACATTCCAGTTCATCATGAAACGAGCATTTTCTGGCTCCCGCGTCTGAGCCAAACTTTTCCAGTTGGTAGATAGCATGAATCGCTCTGGACAATGTCCTCCCAGTAGGCTCACAAAATAGGCACAGAAGTTCTACTTAGGGCTGTTTCTTGTGTGACCTTTTGATAAAAGCTGAGGCATAATGTGAAGTTTTCTTCTATGACTTCAGTGCCAACGGATTTCAAGCTGACTCCACGCTTTCTAGAGATTTGATCTGATATGGGGAGAAAACTTACAGAACCTTGAGGAACAAGGGCCTTCCAAGTACCATTTGTCTCAGCCGGACTTTTGACAAGAACTTTGTGCGGGCAGCTCCTTACTTGTGTATCCAATAAGTGTCTGAAGGATGTACCAGTGTTGTACACAACCAGACGTGAGGTGCCCTTTTCGTGAACAATGAGGAATCTGCGTTGAAAAATTTTCAATGTGATGTGTTTTAAAGAGATAACTGGTGATCAACACTGCTTTCTGCATAGTGGGAGTCACTCTGGCTTTACCTTGTTGACATGACTTCTACTTAATTTATCTCCCAGACAGAGATATAGAGGACCCACAAAGACTGCACAGTCCAAAAACTGTGGCCATGTGGATCGCCATTACCCACATGTGGCCGCTTAAATCTTTTTTTTTTTTATTTTTTTTATTTTTTAATTTTTTTATTTTTTAAATTTTAAAATCTTTAATTCTTACATGCGTTCCCAAACATGAACCCCCCTCCCACCTCCCTCCCCATAACATCTCTCTGGGTCATCCCCATGCACCAGCTCCAAGCATGCTGTATCCTGCATCAGACATAGACTGGCGATTCAATTCTTACATGATAGTATACATGTTAGAATGTCATTCTCCCAAATCATCCCACCCTCTCCCTCCCTCTGAGTCCAAAAGTCCATTATACACATCTGTGTCTCTTTCCCTGTCTTGCATACAGGGTCGTCATTACCATCTTCCTAAATTCCATATATATGTGTTAGTATACTGTATTGGTGTTTTTCTTTCTGGCTTACTTCACTCTGTATAATCGGCTCCAGTTTCATCCATCTCATCAGAACTGATTCAAATGAATTCTTTTTTACGGCTGAGTAATACTCCATTGTGTATATGTACCACAGCTTTCTTATCCATTCATCTGCTGATGGACATCTAGGTTGTTTCCATGTCCTAGCTATTATAAACAGTGCTGCGATGAACATTGGGGTACATGTGTCTCTTTCAATTCTGGTTTCCTCGGTGTGTATGCCCAGAAGTGGGATTGCTGGGTCATAAGGTAGTTCTATTTGCAATTTTTTAAGGAATCTCCACACTGTTCTCCATGGTAGCTGTACTAGTTTGCATTCCCACCAACAGTGTAGGAGGGTTCCCTTTTCTCCACACCCTCTCCAGCATTTATTGCTTGCAGATTTTTGGATCACAGCCATTCTGACTGGTGTGAAGTGGTACCTCATTGTGGTTTTGATTTGCATTTCTCTAATAATGAGTGATGTTGAGCATCTTTTCATGTGTTTGTTAGCCATCCGTATGTCTTCTTTGGAGAAATGTCTATTTAGTTCTTTGGCCCATTTTTTGATTGGGTCATTTATTTTTCTGGAATTGAGCTGCAGAAGTTGTTTGTATATTTTTGAGATTAGTTGTTTGTCAGTTGCTTCATTTGCTATTATTTTCTCCCATTCAGAAGGCTGTCTTTGTGGCCGCTTAAATCTAAGTTCATTAAAATTATGTAGTTTCCTGGAGCTCCAGTGGTTAGGACTCTGTGCTTCCAATGCAAGAGGCAAGGATTCTATCCCTGGTCAGGGTTAAGTTCCCACATGCCTCCCAGCTTGGCAAAAAAAAAAAAAAAAAAAAAGATTACTTAAAAGTAAACAAAACTAAAGATTCAGCTCTATTATGAACCCCGTTGCACTGGCCACATTTAAAGTCCTCTGTAGCCACAAGTGGCCAGTGGCTAGAAGACTAGACAGAGCAGAGAGAGAGAGGGCAGTCTCACCATCATAGAAAATTCTATTGGACAGCACAGCTCCAAGAAATCAAATGTGCAGGCTATTAATACAAGCAATAACATCTGTAAAGTCATAGCTAAGAGGATTAGTGGAATTGGTGACCATTGGAATAAACCAGAGACCCCAAGAGAAAGGCTTCCTGTCTGAGGGAAAAACAAAACAAGATTAAAACAGCAATTTATGATATGCATTAATCACAAGGACTGTGGCCATAAAGATCAAGGTCTGGGAGAAGGACAGTCATCGGACCAAAGTGAAATGTGACAGGAAATGCCCAGAAGGGAGTGTTTGGAGGTAGAACTTTCTAATTATGGCTTAAAGAAGTGTTCTGTGATCCAGCCACTTCAGAAAGTGTGGACTTAAAGTGTCCGAAGGGTTTCTTCATTTTCAGAACTCCTCTGAGTCTCTCACAGCTTGATAATCTCTGAGATGTATGCAGTGTTCCGCCTCCTTATTTGAACTTGGGGTCTTTGCAAAGTGAGTTATGTTCAGGGCAACCCTCTTGAGGGTTAGCAAGCATGCAAAACTTGACTATGGTCATGCCCCTAGGAAGTTGTACAGCTAGGATGCAGAGTTTATCTTCAGAGCCTGAGCTCTTAGCGTTGTATGTAGTTCAACTTTTTAGAGCCATGTGCTCTAACTTCCGTCCTACGATGGAGGTGTATTTTAACAAGCTGTTTCAACAGGGTCATTGCAGGCACAGTAAGAAAGGTGTGCCTGGGGAAGCATATCTGGGAAAAGCAACTGCTTTCTAAACATGTGGGAGGGTTGGGAGCCTGCTTTATCAAGTCCCAGCTTTCCTCCATGACTGTCTCCATTTGAAAGTCTGACACTTGAAACTTTACACTTCAAAAATCAGGCTCCTCATCTTCCTCTTCAAATAGTGGTAGGACACTCCTGGCCCTCCACTTTTACACTCTTCAATAAATCTTTATACAAACTCAATTGTTTGACAACACCTTCCAAACTGTCCAATCCATCTATCCTTTTCTTCTCAATTCTTTTGTCCTTAAGATCTCTAAAAATGTTTCTTCTAAACAAATTTATTCCAGTAAAACTGCAGTGCCAATACGAAATGTATTCTTACTCTGAATACAAAATTTCACATTTTGGTTTCTGAATTACTGTTTGAGATAATTGGCTGGTTTTTAAACATGATATTTATTTTCAGTGAAAGTGGTATGTTTTTCTTGAGCGATCTACACTCAGACATACACACATTTTTACGTGTTCATAGATCAACTTTAGATATTATAACTGACTATCCTTTATTATCTATGGAATAATGCTCTATTGTATAAGATATACTATTTGTGGATCAACTAATAAAAGCTTAGAAGTAAAAAAAAAAGTTCTTCTTTGCCATTTCCACTTTATTAGGTCTGATTAGAAAGAAGTACAGGGAACTCTCCGGCAAGCCAGTGGTTTGGGACCTCATGCTTTCACTGCCAAGGGTGAGGATTCAATCCCTGGTCAGGGAACTAAGATCCTGCAAGCTACATAGTGCAGCAAAAAAAAAATAAGGTACCTCACTCTAGTCAGTCATCAAATAAGAAGGCAAGTACATTTTCTATGTTTACAGCAGGGACTTATTATTTCTAAGGACTAGTTTCTAGAAGCTACTTGTAGTCTTAATTACTCCCTAGAGAAACATCTTATTATCAATTATATCAAAGTCAAAATCATCTATTTAGCATTTAGATAGATAAGTGTTAAGTGTGAGTCACTCAGTCGTGTCTGACTTTTTCTGACCCCAAGAATTGTACCCCACCAGACTCCTCTGTCCATGAAATTCTCCAGGCAAGAATACTGGAGTGGGTTGCCATTCCTTTCTCCCAGGGATCTTTCTGACCCAGGGATGAAACCCACGTCTTCTCCATTGCAGGCAGAATCTTTACCATCTAAGCCCCAAGTAGATAATGCCGAACAATTCTACTGAATAGATCAACTTATTCACATGATTTGGAGGTTGTTGGTTGTCTTGTGAATAACCTAGCTAGACCTTACTAAATGCAGTTGAACTCAAAGTGTATTTTTTACAGACGTGCTACATTGCACAGGAAGTTGGCATCGATAATTCATTTCTTTCTGAAAAAATCTGTTAGGCCTTTCATGCTTTAGAGAGTGAAATTTCGACCTCAGTTTTGTGACAGTCTGAACGTTCGAAGAGATTAAGATACTAGTGATTTTTAAGTATGTGATGGGAAAATGGTAATAAAGTAGTTGTTTATTTCCCATGTTTATTGGAATATTCATTGTTTTAATGTTTGGGATTCATCAGTAAATAAAACAAAGTCCTTGCTCTTAATTCAAGGAGAGACTGATATTAACAACTTGGAAAGGTACATTTTACTTATGTATGTATTTATTTTTACTTTTCGGCTGCCACCACACACAGCATACAGAATCTTAGTTTCCCAGCCAGGGTTGGAACCCATGGCCTCTGCAGTGGAACAGTGGAATTTTAACCATTGGACCACCAGAGAAGTCCCTGTATTTTAAGTAATAAAAGCAAACATGAAAAAGATCCAGGAATTTTGTATCCAGTGGTGTGTTTGTGTTTAACAATTGACTCTGGAAAAATTAAAGAGATCTGACTTGTGCTGTTTGCTGACATGGTGTAAATACTCCCACTATGGCCAATTTCAGCATCAGGGAGATGTCACTGAATGCAGAGTTAGGAACACCTATGCAAACAAAGCTCTCAGGCACTGTGTGAGCCAACTCCAGCACACCATGGAATCCGAATCAATTCTGTTATCATCTAGATTTTCAGATGGCTCCAGAAAGAAAGTTATTTTAAAGAAAACTGGAGGGGAAAAAGGCAAAAAAAAAAAAAAAGCCCTAAAATATACAAAAATACTACATAAGTAATGTTTATAAGGAAGACCTCTTTACTCTTTTAACATTTGATATAAAGAATAACAAGTTCTATAAAGGCTCTGTTCATGTACAGCTTAAACCTTTAAAACTGAGAAAAAAAATTATCAAGCACCTTTTCGATCTGAAACCCTTCTACTCATTCCTAGCTAAATTGTGTAATTAATCACAAAATTTTAGTGACAATTTTTCATCAATGAAGAACAATGACCATTTATTGAGTCCCTAGTATATGGGCTAGGTATTTTAATGTGTTTTCTGGATAGTAAGTCTGCAAAGTAGCTATTATCCCACTTCAACGATAAAGAAACTGAGATTCCAAGATATCAATTTACCCATTAATAATATCACCCACTAGTAAATTCATATCACCCACTAGTAAATTCAATCTAAGCTTCAAATCAATGCCTATCCAATTCAAACACCTGTTTTTTTTTTTTCCTATTGAAATCTGTTGGTTTATGAACTGGCTCAAAATAAAATCTAATTTTCAGAAATGCTTGATGTATTCATTAACTCTCTGGACATATAAGTCTTAGGACTCTAACGAAAGTAAAGGAAATTAAAGTCGCTCAGTCATGTCCGACTCTTTGTGACCCCATGGACTGTACCCTACCAGGCTCCTCTGTCCATGGGATTTTCCAGGCAATAGTACCGGAGTGGATTGCCATTTCCTTCTCGAAGCCGGGTCTCCCGCATTGTAGACAGATGCTTTACCGCCTGAGCCACTAAAGTAGGAGGCAATTTTATATTTTTTTATTCATCTTGAGGCCTTTATGGGTGATTTTTTAAAGTTATTTTTTAACTGGAGGAAAACTGCTTTACAGTGTTGTATTGGTTTCTGCCATACCACAACGCAAATCAGTCATAATTATGCATATATCACCTCCGTCTTGAGCCTCCCTCCCTTCCTCTCACCTCACCCTTCCAGATCATCACAGCACCAGGCTGGGCTCCCTGTGTTATCTAGCACCTTCTCACCAGCTATCTATTTTACACATGGTAGTGTATATATGTCCATGTGACTGTCTCCGTTGGTCCCACTTTTTCCTCCCTGCGCTGTGTCCATAAGTAATTTTGAAGTCACGGAGTCAGGTTCCCTGGTATAGATTTACACATTAGCTGCCCCTGGAGCACCATGGCAACAAAACATACCTCACTAGGCCTGCAGGCAGGACCTCTGGTGTTTATTCATCGCACAATGCCTCCTAGGTTGTTGAATATTCTACTGGGGGTGGGGGACACCTACGGGTGGAGGGGGGTGGGGTCCGATCCTGGGCAGTAAAATGCAATCCTTCTTCCTAATCCTTCACAAAAGTAACTCAGGGCTTCCCATGCGACTGGGACACATGGGGACTCTGAATCCCTCTAGTGAACCCTCAAAAGCAATGGATACTGTAAATAAAGTAATAGAATTTTACAACTGGAGAGGACTTCGGAAGTTATTTAATTTAACCTCTCATGAGCGTGTGCATGCTTAGTCGCTCTGGGGTGTCTAACTCTTTTTGACCCTTTGGACTGTAGCCTGCCAGGCTCATGTCAAGACAAAGACAACAAGACTCAGTGACTTTCCAAAAGCTTTATAAGTGGTTTGCAACCCAAGCTATGTGCCACTGACGTCTGGTCCTGTCAGGCATTCTCTCTACCAGGCACTGTGGTACTCTCTCTGATGAGGAAACCAGCAAATACTAGTCCCCAAGGACTAGTTAGAGTTAATACTAGTTATTTTAGAGTTAATACGTTGAGGGGAGCAATAGAATGGTATAAAAAACACCCCAAAATCCCAGGCTTTCATAGCATAATGAGTAAAATGTCACAATAACAATATCTGTACTTTCCTACACAACTGAAATTTCCCCTACCAACATGGTAAGCTTAATAGTAACGCCTTAAGGGTTTGTAACGTTTTACAATTTGTGAAATACTTTTTCACTTTTTATGTCATGGTTCTGAAACGTTATTAAGTAGCCAGGGAACGTGGGTTTGATTCCTGAGTTGGGAAGATCCTCTGGAGAAGGAAATGGCAACCCACTCCAGTGTTCTTGTCTGGAGAATTCCATGGACAGGGGAGCCTGGCAGGCTACAGTCTATGGGGTAAGAGTCGGACACAACTGAGCGACCAAGCACACACATACACATTTTATAAGTGAGGAAACTGAAGTTCAAAGAAGTTCAGATGTCTTGCCACATGATAAGTGACAAAGAGGGGACCAGAGCTTTGGTCTATCTCCTACTCCAGTGCTTTTCTCTCATAATATCTAAGAAGGGGCCACAGAATAGTGGACTTTGATAGCTTCACATTAAAGAAAACCAAGGAACACAGCTCTCATTTAGAGACTTTATCCAAGATGATATATACCATCTGCTGCTGAGGCCCAAGACCCAAGCATTCCACACGCCAGTCTTCCGCCCACAACATAGAGTTCACTGCACCTTTGTTACTTCCATGAACGGAACATTTGTTTATAAATACCAAATATGCATACACCTCTCCAAATCTGGCAAACATTCTGCAAGGCAGTGCAACTGGAAAATCTAATATCTCAAAAGTGTTTTGCTTCTGCCAAATTCAAATTCAAATTCAAATTCTGCTGTGCATCTGTGTAATGCATCTTTTTCCATCCCCTGTATAATGAGCTTGAATCTTTAAGAAGTTGCATCCTCACAAATAAAGGTAATAGAGACTCTCTCGTGAGCCTTTGATGAAATAATTATCTGGCAGTTAACAAGCAAAGCCATTCCTGCCAACTTGGAATCACACCCGGAAAAGAGCTGGGGGAAATTTCAAGATACAGTTTCAGAGTTTGACCCTGGAAATGCGAATTACAAGAAATTATGGTTAAAAGAGAAATATCTATTTTCATGAAGGCGGGGCAGAATTTCAGTGTATCTTCTAGTGAGTATGCTTATGCTCTCTCCTGTGTCTGGGGAGATAAGATTCTAACACTTACCATTAGGACATCATGCCGTAATCGAGGGTAGAGGATGTGAAACAGATGTCAGGAGAACTTTCTGCTCTTGTTTACCTAGACGATAATATGCTTTACTCTCTTTGAGTGTGTCAAAAGTATTTACTGTTGTAAACTCCAATAAATTCATTTATATATTTTAGATTGTAAAGGTTTCAAAGCAGAATTCATTAATCTTGATGCATCTATTAAGGAAATACCTAGTCACTCCACAGTATGTGGAAATGCAGAAAGACTTAAAAAATAAAAATATCACCCAAAGGCATTTGCTATATTCTTAACGATGCAGTTGAAAGAGTTGGATAAACAATCTTTGTTTCTATGCTTTTTGGTAATATCATTTTCCCTGGGCCAGTTATTAAATATATTATGGAAGTAATTCTAATCTGCTTCTGAATCCAAATTGTGTAGCCTCTGCCGTTTACTATCTCAACATGCTTCAGAATCCTGGCCACACACACACACACACATTGTTGTTGTTGGTTACTCCCCGATTCGTGTCCGACTCTGCGACTGCATGAACTGCAGCCAGGCCTCTCTGTCCCGGCTTCTTAGTCCCTCACCATCTCCCGAAGTTTGCCCAAGTTCATGTCCATTGCATCAGTGATGCTGTCCAGCCATCTCATCCTCTAACAACTTCTGTCCTCAATCTTTCCCAGCATCAAGGACTTTTCCAATGAGTCAGCTGTTCACATCAGGTGGCCAAAATATTGGAGTTTCAGCTTCAGCATCAGTCCTTCCAATGAATATTCAGGGTTGATCTCCTTCAAGATTGACAAGTTTGCTCTCTTTGCTGTCCAAGGGGCTCTCAGGAGTCTTTTCCAATACAACAGTTCAAAGGCATCAACTCTTTGGTGCTCCACCTTCTTTATAGTCCAGCTCTCACAACCGTACAGGACCACTGGGAACACCAAAGCCTTGACTATACAGACCTTTGTTGGCAGAGTAATGTCTCCGCTTTTCAACACACTGTTTAGGTTTGTCATAGCTTTCCTGCCAAGAAGCAAACGTCTTCTGATTTCATGGCTGCAGTCACCATCTGCAGTGATTTTAGAGTCCGAAAAGAGGAAATCTGTCCCTACTTCCATTCCCCCCTCTGCCACTACTTGTCATGAAATAATGGGACCAGATGCCATGATCTTAGTTTTTTTAATATTCAATTGTAAGTCGGCTCTTTCACTCTCCTAGTTCACCCTTATCAAGAGGCTCTTTAGTTCCTCTTTACTTTCTGCCATTAGAGTGGTATCACCCGCATCAGTTCAGTTCAGTCAGTTCAGTCACTCAATGGTGTCCAGCTCTTTGCGACCCCATGAATCACAGCACGCCAGGCCTCCCTGTCCATCACCATCTCCCAGAGTTCACTCAGACTCACGTCCATTGAGTCCGTGATGCCATCCAGCCATCTCATCCTCGGTCGTCCCCTTCTCCTGCCACCAATCCCTCCCAGCATCAGACTCTTTTCCAATGAGTCAACTCTCTGCATTAGGTGGCCAAAGTACTGGAGTTTCAGCTTTAGCATCATTTCTTCCAAAGAAATCCCAGGGTTGATCTTCAGAATGGACTGGCTGGATCTCCTTGCAGTCCAAGGGACTCTGAAGACTCTTCTCCAACACCACAGTTCAAAAGCGTCAATTCTTCGGCGCTCAGCCTTCTTCACAGTCCAAAACTCACATCCATACATGACTACTGGAAAAACCATACCCTTGACTAGATGGACCTTAGTCAGCAAAGTAATGTCTCTGCTTTTGAATATACTATCTAGGTTGGTCACAACTTTCCTTCCAAGGAGTAAGCGTCTTTTAATTTCATGGCTGCAGTCACCATCTGCAGTGATTTTGGAGCCCAAAAACATAAAGTCTGACACTGTTCCACTGTTTCCCCATCTATTTCCCATGAAGTGATGGGACCAGATGCCATGATCTTCGTTTTCTGAATGTTGAGCTTTAAGCCAACTTTTTCACTCTCCTCTTTCACTTTCATCAAGAGGCTTTTTAGTTCCTCTTCACTTTCTGCCATAAGGGTGGTGTCATCTGCATATCTGAGGTTATTGATATTTCTCCCAGCAATCTTGATTCCAGCATGTGTTTCTTCCAGTCCAGCGTTTCTCATGATGTACTCTGCATATAAGTTAAATAAACAGGGTGATGACAATATACAGCCTCGACATACTCCTTTTCCTATTTGGAACCAATCTGTTGTTCCATGTCCAGTTCTAACTGTTGCTTCCTGACCTGCATACAGATTTCTCAAGAGGCAGGTCAGGTGCTCTGGTATTCCCATCTCTTTCAGAATTTTCCAGAATTTATTGTGACACACACAGTCAAAGGCTTTGGCATAGTCAATAAAGCAGAAATAGATGTTTTTCTGGAACTCTCTTGCTTTTTTCATGATCGAGCGGATGTTGGCAATTTGATCTCTGGTTCCTCTGCCTTTTCGAAAACCAGCTTGAACATCAGGAAGTTCACGATTCACGTATTGCTGAAACCTGGCTTGGAGAATTTTGAGCATTACTTTACTACCATGTGAGATGAGTGCAATTGTGCAGTAGTTTGATCATTCTTTGGCATTGCCTTTCTTTGGGATTGGAATGAAAACTGACCTTTTCCAGTCCTGTGGCCACTGCTGAGTTTTCCACATTTGCTGGCATATTGAGTGCAGCACTTTCACAACATCATCTTTCAGGATTTGAAACAGCTCAACTGGAATTCCATCACCTCCACTAGCTTTGTTCGTAGTGATGCTTTCTAAGGCCCACTTGACTTCACATTCCAAGATGTCTGGCTCTAGATTAGTGATCACACCATCATGATTATCTGGGTCATGAAGATCTTTTTTGTACAGTTCTTCCATGTATTCTTGCCACCTCTTCTTAATATCTTCTGCTTCTGTTAGGTCCATACCATTTCTGTCCTTTATCGAGCCCATCTTTGCATGAAATGTTCCCTTGGTATCTCTAATTTTCTTGAAGAGATCTCTAGTCTTTCCCATTCTGTTGTTTTCCTCTATTTCTTTGCATTGATTGCTGAAGTAGGCTTTCTTATCTCTTCTTGCTATTCTTTGGAACTCTGCGTTCAGATGCTTATATCTCTCCTTTTCTCCTTTGCTTTTCGCTTCTCTTCTTTTCACAGCTATTTGTAAGGCCTCCCCAGACAGCCATTTTGCTTTTTTACATTTCTTTTCCATGGGGATGGTCTTGATCCCTGTCTCCTATACAATGTCATGAACCTCATTTCATAGTTCATCAGGCACTCTATCTATCAGATCTAGGCCCTTAAATCTATTTCTCACTTCCACTGTATAATCATAAGGGATTTGATTGAGGTCATACCTGAATGGTCTAGCAGTTTTCCCTACTTTCTTCAATTTAAGTCTGAATTTGGTAATAAAGTGTTCATGATCTGAGCCAGTCAGCTCCTGGTCTTGTTTTTGTTGACTATATAGAGCTTCTACATCTTTGGCTGCAGAGAATATAATCAATCTGATTTCAGTGTTGACCATCTGTTGATGTCCATGTGTAGAGTCTTCTCTTGTGTTGTTGGAAGAGAGTGTTTGCTATGACCAGTGCATTTTCTTGGCAAAACTCTATTAGTCTTTGCCCTGCTTCATTCCGCATTCCAAGGCCAAATTTGCCTGTTACTCCAGGTGTTTCTTGACTTCCTACTTTTGCATTCCAGTCCCCTATAATGAAAAGGACATCTTTTTTGGGTGTGAGTTCTAAAAGGTTTTGTAGGTCTTCATAAAACCGTTCAACTTCAGTTTCTTCAGCGTTACTGGTTGGGGCATAGACTTGGATAACTGTGATATTGAATGGTTTGCCTTGGAGACAAACAGAGATCATTCTGTCGTTTTTGAGATTGCATCCAAATACTGCATCTCGGACTCTTTTGTTGACCATGATGGCTACTCCATTTCTTCTGAGGGATTCCTGCCTGCAGTAGTAGATATAATGGTCATCTGAGTTAAATTCACCCATTCCAGTCCATTTTAGTTTGTTGATTCCTAGAGTGTCGACGTTCACCCTTGCCGTCTCCTGTTTGACCACTTCCAATTTACCTTGATTCATGGACCTGACATTCCAGGCTCCTATGTAATATTGCTCTTTACAGCATCGGATCTTGCTTCTATCACCAGTCACATCCACAACTAGGTATTGTTTTTGCTTTGGCTCCATCCCTTCATTCTCTCTGGCGTTATTTCTCCACTGACCTCCAGTAGCATATTGGGCACCTACTGACCTGGGGAGTTCCTCTTTTAGTATCCTATCATTTTGCCTTTTCATACTGTTCATGGGGTTCTCAAGGCAAGAATACTGAAGTGGTTTGCCATTCCCTTCTCCAGTGGACCACATTCTGTCAGACCCCTCCACTATGACCCACCTGTCTTGGGTTGCCCCGCAGGCATGGCTTGGTTTCATTGAGTTAGACAAGGCTGTGGTCCTAGTGTGATTAGACTGACTAGTTTTCTGTGAGTATGGTTTCAGTGTGTCTGCCCTCTGATGCCCTCTTGCAACACCTATCATCTTACTTGGGTTTCTCTTACCTCGGGTGTGGGGCATCTCTTCACGGCTGCTCCAGCAAAGCACAGCCACTGCTCCTTACCTTAGATGATGGGTATCTCCTTACTGCCACCATTCCTTACCTTCACTGTAGGATAGCTCCTCTAGGCCCTCCTGTGCCTGCTCAGCCACTGTATCATCTGCATACCTGAGGTTATTGATGTTTCTCCCACCTAATTTGATTCCAGCTTGTAACTCATCCAGCCCAGCATTTCTCACGATATGCTCGGCATATAAATTAAACAAACAGGTTGACAGCAGACCACCCTGCCATACTCCTTTCTCAATCTTAAACCAATCAGGTGTTCCATACAGGGTTCTAACTGTTGCTTCTTGACCCACATACAGGTTTCCCAGGAGACAGGTAAGATGGTCTGGTATTCCCATCTCTTTAAGAGCTTTCCACAGTTTATTATGATCCACACAATCAAAGGCTTTGAGGTAGTCGATGAAACAGAGGTAGATGTTTTTCTGGAATTCACTAGCTTTCTCTATGACCCAGCGAATGTTGGCAATTTGATCTCTGTTCCTCTTTTTCTTTCTAAACCCAGCTTGGACATCTGGAAGTTCTTGGTTTGCGTAATGCTGAAGCCTAGCATGCTAGATTTTCAGCATGACCGTACTAGAATGGGAGATGAGTGCAATTATCCGATGGTTAGCACAGTCTTTGGTACTACTCCTCCTGGGAATTGAGATGAGGATTGACCTTTTCCAGTCCTGTGGCCACTGCTCAGTCTCCCAGATTTGCTGACATAATGAATGCAACACCTTGTTGGTATCATCCTTTAGGGTTTTGAATAGTTCTGTTGGAATTCTGTCACATCCACTACCATTATTACCAGCAATGCTTCCTAAAACCCACTTGACTTCACTCTCCAAAATGTCTGGCTCTGGGTGACTGACCACACCATTGTAGTAATCAGGTTCATTTAGATCTTTTTTGTACCATTCTTCCATGTATTCTTTCCATCTTTTCTTGATCTCTTTAGCATCTACTAGGTCTCTACCATTTCTGTCCTTTATTGTGCCCATCTTTGTGCAAAATATTCCCTTGATGACTCCAATTTTCTTGCAGAGATCTCTAGTCTTTGCCCTTCTGTTGTTTTCTTCTAGTTTTATACACTGTTCACTGAAGAAGGCCTTGTTTTCTCACTGTGCTCTTCTTTGGAAATCTGTGTTTACTTGGATATACCTTTCACTTTTTCCTTTGCTTATTGCTTCTCTTCTTTCTTTAGCTATTGGTAAGGCCTCCTCTTCATGACTCAGATAACCACGATGGTGTTATCACTCATCTAGAGCCAGACATCCTGGAATGTGAAGTCAGGTGGGCCTTAGGAAGCATCACTATGAACAAAGCTAGTGGAGGTGATGGAATTCCTGTTGAGCTACTTCAAATCCTAAAAGATCATGCTGTGAAAGTGCTGCACTCAGTATGCCAGTAAATCTGTAAAACTCAGCAGTGGCCACAGGACTGGAAAAGGTCAGTTTTCATTCCAATTCCAAAGAAAGGCAATGCCAAAGAATGTTCAAACTAATGCAAAATTGCACTCATCTCATATGCTAGCAAAGTAATACTCAAAATTCTCCAAGCCAGGCTTCAACAGTACGTGAACTGTGAACTTCCAGACATTAAAGCTGGATTTAGAAAGACAGAGGAACCAGAGATCAAATTGCCAACATCCACTGGATCATTGAGAAAGCAAGAGCGTTCCAGAACAATATCTACTTTTGCTTTATTGACTACGCCAAAGCCTTTGACTGTCAATCACAACAAACTGTGATCCTCAAGATCCTTCAAAAATTCTTCAAGAGATGGGAATGCCAGACCACCTGACCTGTCTCGTGAGAAATCTGTATGTAGGTCAAGAAGCAACAGTTAGAAATGGACATGGAACAACAGACTGGTTCCAAATCAGGAAAGAAGTACATCAAGGCTGTATATTGTCACCCTGCTTATTTAACTTATATGCAGAGTACATTATGTGAAATGCCAAGCTGGATGAAGCACAAGCTTGAATCAAGATTGCTGGGAGAAATATCACTAACCTCAGATATGCAGGTGACACTGCCCTTGTGGCAGAAAGTGAAGAAGAACTAAACAGCCTCTTGATGAAAGTGAAAGAGGAGAGTGAAAAAGTTGGCTTAAAGCTCAACATTCAGAAAACTAAGATCATGGCATCTGATTCCATCACTTCATGCCAAATAGATGGGGAAACAGTAGAAACTGACTGGCTGACTTTATTTTCTTGGGCTCTAAAATCACTGCAGATGGTGATTGCAGCCATGAAATTAAAAGATGCTTGCTGCTTCAAAGAAAAGTTATGACCAACCTAGACAGCATATTAAAAAGCAGAGATATTACTTTACCAACAAAGGTCCATCTAGTCAAAGCTATGGTTTTTCCAGTAGTCATGTATGGATGTGAAAGTTGGACTATAAAAAAACTGAGCACTGAAGAACTGATGCTTTTGAACTGTGGTGTTGGAAAAGACTCTTGAGAGTCTCTTGGACTGCAAGGAGATCCAACCAGTCAATCCTAAAGGAAATCAATCCTGAATATTCATTGGAAGGACTGATGCTGAAGCTGAAACTCCAATACTTTGTCACCTGATGCAAAGAACTGACTCATTGGAAAAGACCCTGATGCTGGGAAAGATTGAAGGCAGGAGGAGAAGGGGAGGACAGAGGATGAGATGATTGGATGGCATCACTGACACAATGCACATGACTTTGAGTAGGCTCTGGGAGTTGGTGATGGATAGGAGAGCCAGGCATGCTTCAGTCCATGGATCGCAAAGAATCAGACACGATTGTGCAACTGAACTGAACAGAAGGCCTCCTCAGATAACCATTTTACTTTCTTTCTTTTCTTTTTCTTCGGAAAGGTTTTATTCACTGCCTCCTGTACAATACGGCGGACCTCTGGTCTATAGTTCTTCAGGCACACTGTTTATAGGTTCTAATCCTTTGAATCTGTTCATAACCTCCACTGCATATTCATAGGGGATTTGATTTAAGTCATACCTGGCTGGCCTAGTGGTTTTCCCCCACTCTCTTTAGTTTAAGCCTGAGTTTTTCTATGAGAAGTTGATGATCTGAGCCACAGTCAACTCCAGGTCTTATTTTTGCTGATTGTATACAGCTTCTTTACCTTCAGCTACAAAAAAAATGTACTCAATTTGATTTTGTTATTGGCCATTTGGTGATGTCCATGTGTTAAATCATCTCTCATGTTGTTGAAAAAGGGTGTTTGCTATGACCAGTACATTCTCTTGGCAGAATTCAGTTAGCCTTTGCCCTGCTTCACTTTGTCCTCCAAGGCCAAACTTGCCTGTTACTCCAGGTATCTCTTGACTTCCTACTTTTGCATTCCAATTGCCAGTGATGAATAGCACATCCTTTTTGGTGTTAGTTCTAGGAGGTCTTCTAGGTCTTCATAGAACTGATCAGCTTCTTTGGCATCAGTGATAGGGGCATAGACTTGAATTACTATGAGGTCGAATGGCTTGCCTTGGAAGGAACCAAGATCATTATGTCTTGAGATTGCACCCAGGTAGTAAATTTCAGACTCGTCTGATGACTATGAGGGCTACTCCATGTCTTCTATGGGATTCTTGCCCACAGTAGTAGATATAATGATCATCTGACTTAAATTTTCACTTTCCTGTCCATTTTAGTTCACTGATTCCTAAGAGGCTAAAGTTTATTCTTACCATCTCCTGCTTGACCATGTCCAATTTACCTTGATACATGGACCTAACATTCCAGGTTCCTATGCAAAACTATTCTTTGCCACGTCAGATTTTACTTTCACCACCAGACACATCCAGCACTAAGTGTCATTTCACCTTGGCCCAGCCACTTCATTCTTTCTGGGGCTATTAGTAGTTCTCTCTGCTCTTCCCTGGAGCATATTGGACACCTTCAGACCTGGGGGACTCATCTCTCAGTGTCACATCTTGTTGTCCTTTTATACAGATCATAGTGCTTCCCTTGTGGCTCAGCTGGGAAGGAATCTACCTGCATTGCGGGAGACGGGGGTTCGATCCCTGGGTTGGGAAGATCCCCTGCAGAAGGGAAAGGCTACCCACTCCAGTATTCTGGCCTGGAGAATTCCATGGATTCTGCAGTCCATGGGGTCGCAAAGAGTTGGACACGACTGAGCAAATTTCATTTTCACTTTCATCACAGAAACTAATACAACACTGTAAAGCAATTATATTCCAATTACACAAAAAAAGAAATTCTGTTTAAACAAACAAACAAACAGTAGCAAGGGAACCACAGCTTTATTAAGTATATAAATTATCTCAATGAAGCATGCAGATATTAGATATGAAATGAATACACAGGGCCAAGCAATAGTTTCAATAAGTAATCAGATACATTTAAGTCATGGTTTAAATTGATGATATATGAAGACACATCATGCTATTTCTTGGAACACTTTGAGTAAAACTACTCTGCCGAGCAAGATAATTTAAAAACTTGTATAGAAAGTTGGCATTTGAGTAGATTCTGCATGCCAGAGCACAGCAACATGAATCCGCTGCTCTCTAAACTCTGCCAAATTGCAAGGTCTCCTCCGCTTGCCAATCTGTTGTTTGCCAATCTTTGTCGATTACTTGGGACAATGATTTTGAATACTGGCTTTTGAGGTTGTTTTGTCCTTACATACTACCTATCTTTGCAAGAACTTCTTCAATCTGTACAGGTGTCATCAAATGTTAGGAATTTGAAATTTTAAAGACACAGACAAAGAAGGCAATGCAAAAGAATGCTCAAACTACTGCACAATTGCACTCATCTCACATGCTAGTAAAGTAATGCTCAAAATTCTCCAAGCCAGGCTTCAGCAATACGTGAACCATGAACTCCCTGATGTTCAAGCTGGCTTTAGAAAAGGCAGAGGAACCAGAGATCAAATTGCCAACATCCGCTGGATCATGGAAAAAGCAAGAGAGTTCCAGAAAAACATCTATTTCTGCTTTATTGACTATGCCAAAGCCTTTGACTGTGTGGCTCACAATAAACTGTGGAAAATTCTGAAAGAGATGGGAATACCAGACCACCTAACCTGCCTCTTGAGAAATCTGTATGCAGGCCAGGAAGCAACAGTTAGAACTGGACATGGAACAACAGACTGGTTCCCATTAGGAAAAGGAGTACGTCAAGGCTGTATATTGTCACCCTGTTTATTTAACTTATATGCAGAGTACATCATGAGAAACGCTGGACTGGAAGAAACACAAGCTGGAATCAAGATTGCTGGGAGAAATATCAATCACCTCAGATATGCAGATGACACCACCCTTATGGCAGAAAGTGAAGAGGAACTAAAAAGCCTCTTGATGAAAGTGAAAGAGGAGAGGGAAAAAGTTGGCTTAAAGCTCAATATTCAGAAAACAAAGATCATGGCATCTGGTCCCATCACTTCATGGGAAATAGATGGGGAAACAGTGGAAACAGTGTCAGACTTTATCTTTTTGGGCTCCAAAATCACTGCAGATGGTGACTGCAGCCATGAAATTAAAAGATGCTTACTCCTTGGAAGAAAAGTTATGACCAACGTAGACAGTATATTCAAAAGCAGAGACATTACTTTGCCGACTAAGGTCCAGCTAGTCAAGGCTATGGTTTTTCCTGTGGTCATGTATGGATGTGAGAGTTGGACTGTGAAGAAGGCTGAGCGCCAAATAATTGATGCTTTTGAACTGTGGTGTTGGAGAAGACTCTTGAGAGTCCCTTGGACTGCAAGGAGATCCAACCAGTCCATTCTGAAGGAGATCAACCCTGGGATTTCTTTGGAAGGAATGATGCTAAAGCTGAAACTCCAGTACTTTGGCCACCTCATGAGAAGGGTTGACTCATTGGAAAAGACTCTGATGCTGGGAGAGATTGGGGGCAGGAGGAGAAGGGGACGACTGAGGATGAGATGGCTAGATGGCATCACGGACTCGATGGACATGAATCTGAGTTAACTCCAGGAGTTGGTGATGGACTGGGAGGCCTGGTGTGCTGTGATTCATGGGGTCGCAAAGAGTCGGACATGACTGAGTGACTGAACTGACTGAACTGAAAGAGCAATTTATATTCAAGAAAGATTTGTGAAGGAGCGCCCAGAACCCGAGCTGGGGTGCGGGCGGGGGCGGGGGCGGATAGGGCCCCGCGCCCGCGCAGTGCGCGAGCGGGGCGGTCCCAGAGGCAGCGGGTTGTGGTTCCGGTTCCGCCGCGGAGACACGTGAAGGTCGGTGAGTTGGTGTGGAGTTCGTCTCCGCATGCGTGACCGCGCTGGGATGGATTCCTCTTCGTCTTCCTCCGCGGCCGGTTTGGGCTCGGTAGACCCGCAGCTGCAGCATTTCATTGAGGTGGAGACTCAGAAGCAGCGCTTCCAGCAGCTGGTGCACCAGATGACGGAACTTTGTTGGGAAAAGTGCATGGATAAGCCTGGGCCAAAGTTGGACAGTCGGGCTGAGGCCTGTTTTGTGAACTGCGTTGAGCGCTTCATTGACACAAGCCAATTCATCTTGAATCGACTGGAACAGACGCAGAAATCCAAGCCAGTCTTCTCAGAAAGCCTTTCTGATTGACCTCAGCATTACCTCTTTGGAAAAGGAAGGTAGTTCAAGAGATGAAGAGCAGTTGATGGGATAGTTGAAGAAAAGGCTATGGGGGAATTGGCCCCCACCTTTGTCACTCTTGGGACATCCTGTCATCTGAGAATGAACAAAGACCAATTTTTGATGTGGGGGATTTGAGGGTCAGATGTATTTGGGGTTGTGTTTTTTTAATGCTAATCTTGTGAAACAGTTGACAGATGAATGAAAAACTCTACTAGATGCATATTACTGTTTGTGGGATGATGCTTTTCTTGTAGTCCCATTAACTGCTTCCTATAATTTTAATAGTGGAATTGCTCTATAATTTGATACTGGGACCAGATAGGTAATAATCTGTTCTTGGTGTGGATTCATTTCAGATTTTGGGGGAGTTCAGTATACATCTTTGTGTCTTTCAGAAATGGCAGCAGTAGGGGAAGAGTAATTTGGTACTCAACTGTAGGCCTCCTTATCTAGTGTTTAATTATCAGTGCTGGAAAAAATATATTTCAACTTTCTAGATTCTCTGCCTCCCTTATACCATGATTCACTGAAATATCTATATGACATATGATCTCGAGCTAGTACAGGTTGCCTGAGAGTCTAGAGGCCTTTAGTTAAAGGAATCTAGCCAGTGAACGTAATTTTCATACTAAACTGCCACAAGGAAGAAGTTAACTTACCCTGTGTATCAGGGTTCAAAAAGATTTAACGATGTGCCTCAATGAAAAAAATTAAGATTTGGGCCAGTCAGAAACTAACAGCAGAATCAGGTTGAGGTGCATGCCTAATGTAAATCAGTGTAGTTTCCATTTACTGCGTCTTTTAATGACTGAAATAAAAGCTACAAGATTCAAAAAAAAAAAAAAAAGAAAGATTTGTGAAATGTGCTAGACTGGTCTCCCAGGAGGGTGAAATCCTGCATTTACTCATTACACTGGTTGTGTGCTTGTCATTTATGTTAACACAGTCATGGAAAGAAACGAGGAAATGTGCAGCTTTTGGTAAGGACTTTCTGTCACTGGGCCTATGTTCTCTGTTGCTAGTCTTCTTACTTTGGGAAACGCTAGAAATAATTCAACAAGAACTTCTTGTCTTTAAGATGACTAAAAGATGTTCCCACCTCCCACCTCTTTCTCCTCTTGTAAATCATCCAGAAACAAAAACAAAAAAGAAAGTTAAAAAAAAAAGAAAATTATCCATCTTTGATAAAGACAGGAGACTTCTGATACCCAAAACCCAAACTCCACTCTCCTCTGAAAAAAACAGCCTTCCTTCCTGATCAGATTATGGGGGAAGTCCGACAGTCCACAACCCCATCTTCCTGTGTTGCCCTACCCTGGCACACACATTCATGTATATACATATACCACACACATTCACATACCACACAAACACACACACATGCTCACATCTATTACACACATGCCATACACATACACACACACACACATACCATACACTCACACACACACAAACATACGACATAATACATACATATATCACACATCATACACACATATGCACATACCTCACATGCACTCACACATACAACTTCCAGTCAGCCTTTCTGTGCACCACTTTTAAATATGACATTTCAGGATCGCTAGGTATTTGAGAAAATGTTTCAGCAAACAAGAGGCCAAAATGAACTGAGAGAAAAAAAGAATTCAGAGGAAACAAATCAATGTTAACATGAGTTAATATCCTGAGATGAAAAAACATATTATAGCCACAAGAATAGGAATTTTTTTTAAAGAAAGGTGTCATCAGAGTGCAAGAAAGACCTCATCTCTTTGAAATTAAAAATAGATGAGTCAAAAAAATTAAGTCAGTGGAAGGACAGAAAGCTAAAGTTGAAATCCCCTTAAAAGTAAAATACAGTGATTAAGGTGGAAAAGGAGAGGCGGGTATAAATGTCAAACATTGGGACTTCTCTGGCGGTCCACTGGTTAAGACTCTGAGCTCCCAATGCCCTGGTTGGAGAAATATTATTAATAAGATCCCACATGCTGCATGAAGTGGCCTAAAAAATAAAAAATAAATGTCAAATATCACTGAGGAAGTCCAACATCTAAGTAACAGGAATTCAACAGAGAAAAGAGTGAGAAGAAATGATCAGAGAATGTGAGGAAATTTCCTCAAACTGAACTATAAATCCCCAGAACAAAAGTACTCCTCAGATACCCAACATAGCACATGACGAGAAGACCCAAAATAAGACATATTATAATAATGAAAGTACACATTACTTAGCATAAAAGAAAAATCGTAGCGACTTCTGGAGACAGAATGGAGCAGAAGGTAAGGATTTGGATGCCACATGAGAACGCATTGACTTCTCAAAGGTAACACTGAAAACCGGTGATTCAACAACAAACGAAGAACACCTGAGAAAGGAGAGAAAGATCTTCTGATGCTTTCAGTAAATTTAGAGAGAATGATGGACTTCAAAAACTACCATTGCAACTAATATATGAATAGCTGATTTAGGCAAGAATCATCCATAAATGTGGAAACTAGTTGTGGTGTCTCACCCCAAATTACTTCCTTTGAGACAACTCTTACCATGAGCTAGGCAATTCATGTTTGATCACCTCAGCTCCATGAACTGGCTACCACTGTGGTATCCCTGCTCTACAGATTAGGAAGTATCCATGGCCACATGTTCTGGAGATAGGACTCAAATCCAGCCAGAGCAGTCCCTTGTCCCCCGAACCCCATGACCTTCTGCCTGGGCTGAGAAGGGACCCTGGGGTGACACCAGCCTCAGGGTCACCAGGTGGCTGGTACCCTAAACCCTAGTGGGTGAGAGCGGACAAACCGTGGAGGGTATGTGTGTGGCTTTAGGGGCCCTGGCTGGCCATTGAGGTGAGATGTGGACAGGACAACAGCTGTTGCTCTGGTTCCTCATCAAGCCTCCTGCTTTGCCTTTAAAAGCAGAGTTAAGGGAGGTGTTATCTGCATTAGCCAGATATTCATCTCCTCTCTCATTTATCTTTCCCTTGTAAACACGGACGTGAACCACTCCAGTCACCGGAAAATTCGTATCTTTCTTCCGGGTCCAGGGCCCATCTCCTGTGTTCTCCTTGCACTTCAGGGCCAATCTACACACGGCCTGGATTCAGCTGTTCCCAGTTAGCTCTGAATGAGCCCTATAAATAGCAAGAGATACCCACAGGATTACAAGAAGGTTTCCCTCATGCTGCTTGGATGGTTAAACATAAACATTCCAGAACACTACCACTTTGAGAATCCTGCTTTGAGAAGTGTTTCTTGTTTCAAGGATCGCATAAAAGTGGAAGGGTTGCAGGGCCTCTGGATAGTCCCAATTCTGAAGCAGCATGTCTGTTTCCTGCTTTAGAGGAACGTCTTCATGGATACATGAGCTCACGTGACTGCCAATGGAGTTTGTTGAATAAAATAAGGATCCCATGCTATCAATTTTTCAACCAACAGGGCACCAGTTTTATTAGAAGCTCTGCAATAAAGACCACCAACAATAAGGAGACAAACCCTTACAAAACTATAGCAAATAGAAGTTCTAGCAATAATTGACTAGCAGGCTTTTGGTCAATTTGATGATCATTTTTGATAAAATGTCATTCTTTACCTGGTTTTCAAATCATCCTTTATTTATTGCTTTTTCATGCTGCCTCATTTACCTGGAGACCCTGATGCTGGGAAAGATTGAAGGCGGGAGGAGAAGGGGACAATGGAGGATGAGATGGTTGGATGACATCACAGACTCAATAGACCGGAGTTTGAGTAAACTCTGGGAGTTGGTGATGGACTGGAAGGCATGCGGCAGTCAAGGAGTCAGACACGACTGAGCGACTGACCTGAACTGAAAGTGACATTTAAAAAAACGTTTTTCATAAAAATTAAGTAGAAAAATAAAAATAGCCCCATAGTGGCATTTTTAAAGATTGTTTATTGAGAGTGCATTATAGTATCTAATTGAACAACAACAACAACAACAAACAAATATTAATTCTGTTTACAAAATGCTCACCGCATGGATAGAGTCATGTTTTTCGGTTGGAATGAAAAATTAAAGGAGGCGCAGGGCCGGGCTCTGGGAAGGGGGGCGGTGGCCGTCCCTCCCTGTCCCCGAGGCCGCCACGTCGCTCACGTACCGCCCGGCCGAGCGGCAGAGCAGCGACTTGGCCCCCGGGCGGCTCCTCGGGCGCATCTCGGCAGGAGGCTGGCGCGGCGGCTTTGCGGAGCCGCCTCGGCCGGCCGGGTTCCGGGCCAAGGGCAACTTCTACGCGCGCTTCTCGCCGTCCCCGCGCGCTCCAAGAAGTTCCTGGACCTCGGATCTGTGCATGCTTGTGAAAAGACTTCACTTCTGTTTCTGCGGCAAGAGTTGCCTCTGAGATTGGCAAATATAATGAAAGAAGTAAGTCTCCTTCCAGATAATCTTCTCTGGACACCATCAGTTCAGTTGCTACAGAGCTGGTAGATATCCAAGAGCTTCTTGAGTTTAAGGACAAAAGTGCTGAAAAAAACTTTTTATGAGTTTACAGATGCAGTGATACGGATCAGGAACTGACACAATGAAATGATTCCCACAATGGCTGAAGGTGTGGTTGGATACAAGGAGAGCTCTGGGGTGGATCCTGTCACCAGCCAGAATGTTCAGTAATTTCTGGATCGTTTCTATGTGAGTTGAATTTCAATTAGAATGCTACTTAATCAGCACTCTTTATTATTTGGTGGAAAAGGCAAAGGAAGGAAGCCTATCTCATCGAGAACACCTTGGAAGCATAAATCCAAACTACAATGTGGTTGTTATTAAAGGTGGCAATGTGAGAGCTGGACTATAAAGCAAGCTGAGCACCGAAGAATTGATGCTTTTGAACTGTGGTGTTCGAGAAGACTCTTGAGAGTCCCTTGGACTGCAAGGAGATCCAACCGGTCCATCCTAAAGGAGATCTGTCCTGGGTGTTCATTGGAAGGACTGATGTTGAAGCTAAAACTCCAATACTTTGGCCACCTGATGCGAAGAGCTGACTCACAGGAAAAGACCCTGATGCTGGGAAAGATTGGGGGCAGGAGGAGAAGGGGATGACAGAGGATGAGACGATTGGATGGATCACCGACTCAATGGACATGAGTTTGGGTAAACTCTGCGAATTGGTGATGGACAGGGAGGCCTGGCGTGCTACAGTCCATGGGGTCGCAAAGAGTTAGACATGGCTGAGTGACTGAACTGAACTGATGAAAATGCTAGGCGTCTCTGTGATTTGTATTATATTAAAGAATCAGGAAAAAAAAGTCAGACACGACTGAGCTGAACCGAACTCTCCCAAACTAGAACTGAAGAACTAAATGAATACAATGTGAGCAAGGATGGAGCATCACGCCGACAAAGGTGTTTACCCACCTATTCAGGTCCACTTCACACTCAGTTCAGTTCAGTCGCTCAGTCGTGTCCGACTCTTTGCGACCCCATGAATCACAGCACGCCAGGCCTCCCTGTCCATCACCAACTCCCAGAGTTCACTCAGACTCATGTCCATCGAGTCTGTGATGCCATCCAGCCATCTCATCCTCGGTCGTCCCCTTCTCCTCCTGTCCCCAATCCCTCCCAGCATCAGAGTCTTTTCCAATGAGTCAACTCTCCGCATGAGGTGGCCAAAGTACTGGAGTTTCAGCTTTAGCATCATTCCTTCCAAAGAAATCCCAGGGTTGATCTCCTTCAGAATGGACTGGTTGGATCTCCTTGCAGTCCAAGGGACTCTCAAGAGTCTTCTCCAACACCACAGTTCAAAAGCATCAATTCTTCGGCGCTCAGCCTTCTTCACAGTCCAACTCTCAGGTCCATACATGTCACGCTGGGTAGGGAGGATTTGACTGTGAAGATGAGTGACTGAGGAGGTGGTGTTCCTCTGAGGACAAACTGACCGACTCTTTAACTACACGTACACCACTGCACCCCGGCCTCATTTCGAGATGTCCCGAGCAGTGCCCCTGACTGGTTTTGGTTATGAGTCACCCATATCACACCTTTATGCGCAGTACTTCCAAGGAGACCTAAAGCTGTCTTCCCTAGAGGGCCGTGGGACAGACGCAGTCATCTACGTTAAGGCTCTGTCAACAGAATCAATACAAAACGACTCCCAGTGTATAACAAAGCTGCCTGGAAGCATTACAACACCAACCATGAGGCCGAGGACTGATGTGTTCCCAGCAGAGAACCAAAAGACATGACAACATTCCACAGTGCCTAGACACATTTGGGGCCCCTGGAAAATCCAGATGTGGCTTTTTATTAAATTTGGAAGGGTGGTATTCAGGAAAAAAAAAAAAAAAAAAGGAATATCGCCTCTTAGAGCAGAACAATTTATCTTAGCTAATTAACACAAGAGGGTGGGGCACTTATAGCATGATGACCTTGGAGTTCAAGGTCACTGAGAAAGACTGTATTCCTTTGATGCCGCAAAGTGTCAGAATGTCTGAAATATGCCTGCAGTGTTTCAGGTTGAAGTTTGAACAAACCCATGAGGCCTTTGGGCTTCTACAATTTAAAATAATTTTATCAGCTATCAACTCTCGCCACCCCAACTCCTCCCAAGTTTTGCTGTTTTTCCAGGTTTGATGGAGACATTAAATCTAACTAGATATGTTTTCACCCTTCCCTAAGCCAGAACACATAAGCTTCCAGAACACATGTTAACTAATCTGGACTGTATCCTCTTTGCAACAGGAGATCGCTTTCATCTCTTTATTACTAGAGAATAAATAGCTTTACTTAGTCAGAAGGCAAGTTGGAGACCCAAAAGAAATCTTTAAACATTTTAAAAACATTTTTTTAGGTCATTTCAGTTCAGTTCAGTCACTCAGTCACAACCCCATGGACTGCAGCACGCCAGGCCTCCCTATCCATTGCCAATTCCCAGAGTTTACTTAAACTCATGTCCATTGAGTCAGTGATGCCATCCAGCCATCTCATCCTCTGTCATCCCTTTATCCTCCTGCCTGCAATCTTTCCCGGCATCAGGGTCTTTTCAAATGAGTCAGTTCTTTGCATCAGGTGACCAAAGTATTGGAGTTTCAGCTTTAGCATCAGTCCTTCCAATAAATATTCAGGACTAATTTCCATTACGATGGACTGTTTGGATCTCCTTGCAGTCCAAGGGATTCTCAAGAGTCTTCTCTAACACCAATTGAATCTAATTCAACCCCATTGGAGGATTTCAGCATCAAAAATATTGAATATAACAATGCACCATACAAAAATCTTGTAAGGGAAAATTCCTGCTTTACAGATGAAGAAAATGACACTCTGCTATTTAAAACATTATAGTGAATAAATGACAGTACTGGTATTTAACCCCAGGCTTTCTCTCCCTCCACTCCTCTCCTGTCCAGATGCTATCCCAGATGGTAACACCTGGCCAGCGGTCACCAGCTCGACTCCTCAGAGGCCCAGAGAAGAGCACAGAGATGACAATATGCATCAGTGGGCTTCAGTCCCATACAGAATCTTGGGACTATAGTTTATCTTTTCTGTTTTTCCCAAATTTCTCACCTGGCTAGAGGCTAATTTGCCTCGGATCCTATTCTGCTGTCTGGTGTGCAGTGGGCTTAGCAGAGCAGATTCTGTCTGCAGGTTAGGCCGGCCATGAGTGGAGTAAATTCAGTTCAGGGGAGGCTGATAGCACCCCACTTGCCACAGACCAAGGCCACGTCTTTACCTCCTTCAGTTGAATTCAAATGCTGGAGTGGAAGAGAGCGATGCTCTGTATCCAATTCCTCTGAAGCCCCACAGCCATGGAGTCTCGCTGGTTCCACATAATGGAGCTTCTGGCCTGCACCTGACGGCCTTCAGCTCCAGACTGTCCTCTCTCCTGTGACAGTCTCTGTGTTTTGTCATCTGCTGTCTGGGTTCAGCTCCCAGTGACCTGTATGTGTCACAGTTGGCAGCCGTGAGGTCCAAAGGGCCAAGATCCCCCGCTGGACGTCATCACCGGCACCTGGCATATAGGACAGTTACGGAGTCCAAGCTCGTACTGCTCACTGCAAGATGGGCCAATAAATCGAGAGACGAGTTGTTGGGGCAAGAATAGCAACTTGACTTGGCAAGCCAGCAGATAGAGAAGATGGTGGGCTCGTGCCCCCAGAGAACCATCTTGCTTGAATTAGAATTCATGCTTCTTTTATACTTAAAGAAAAAAAAAAAAAAAAGAAGAAGAGCATAAAGTCAAACACTTCCCAGTACCCAGCAGCCTCTGGAGCAGGTATGCTAATTTCTTCCTCCTGCAGTCATTTCACAGGTGGGCTTGGTCAGGATGCTAAACAACGGTATTTAGCTTAATGCTCATTATCTGGGAGGCAGAGTTCCCAGAGCTGGCCCATTATGCGGAATTTCAGCTTATAGGCAACCATCTCTTTTAGTGGTAAACTTGTAATAGAATACAAAGTTTTCCCCTATTACAGAATGTGCCCAATAAACACATTTTAGTGAAAGAATATAAAAGTTATATTTTATTCCCTTAAATAAAAGTGTAATTTTCTATTTGGGTATAGGTTTTAGAAGTGGCCCCCCCATCAATAGTGAATCAGAAAGTGTTTGTTTCTGCTTCTCCTTCAGAACACAAACAAGCAAAAGATGTGTTTTCTGGCCCCAAGGATCTTACAATTTTGTTCATACATATTTTAAAAATTTAATGCATAATCATTCATGAGGGTCCGTGATAAATGCCAAATCAGTTGCACATATAGGAAGGGCTATAAATCATCAAAAGGAGGGTTGTCTCTGTTGTATAAGGGAGCTTTGTGATAAGTGGACTTTGAAGGATGGATAAGGTTTAAAGAGAGGAAGTGACGTGAAGATGATATTTAAATGAGCAGAGGTGTGGTTAGAAAAGGAACAGGATGTGTTTAAGAATACAGAGTATGCTGGGATGTTTGGAGAAAAAATTTTAATTAAGAAGCAATAAGAAATAAGGTTGAAAAGGTAAGAGACATCTAGATTATACAGAACCTTCTCATTTTATAAGAAATAAGTATGTATAGGTATAACCTTTAAAAATTGTGAATCACTATATTTTGTACACTCATAATTTATATAACATTGTACAGCAACTATACTTTGATTAAAAAATAAATGACTAGGGCTTCACCAGTGGTCCAGTGGTCAAGAACTCATCTGCCAGTGAACTTTGATTCTTGGTCCAGGAAGATTCAACATGCCTTGGGGCTACTCAGCCTGCCTGCCACAATTACCAAAACCTGTGTGCCCTAGCAATAATCTCAGATATGCAGATGACACCACCCTTATGGCAGAAAGTGAAGAGGAACTAAAGAGCCTCTTGATGAAAGTCAAAGAGGAGAGTGAAAAAGTTGGCTTAAAGCTCAACATTCAAAAAATGAAGATCATGGCATCTGGTCCCATCACTTCATGGCAAATAGATGGGGAAACAATGGAAACAGTGAGAGACTTTCTTTTCTTGGGCTCCAAAATCACTGCAGATGGTGACTGCAGCCATGAAATTAAAAGACACTTGCTCCTTGGAAGAAAAGCTATGACCAACCTAGACATGGCCAACAAAGGTCCGTTTAGTCAAAGCTATGGTTTCTCCAGTACTCATGGATGAATGTGAGAGTTGGACCGTAAAGAAGGCTGAGCACCGTAGAACTGATGCTTTTGAACTGTGGTGTTGGAGAAGACTCACCAAAGTCCCTTGGATTGCAAGAAGATTCAACCAGTCAATCCTAAAGGAAATCAGTCCTGAATATTCATTGGAAGGACTGATGCTGAAGCTGGAACTCCAATACTTTGGCCACCTGATGCGAAGAATCGACTCATTGGAAAAGACCCTGATGCTGGGAAGGTTGAAGGTGGGAGAAGAAGCGGATGACAAAGGATGAGATGGTTGGATGCCATCATCGACTCAATGGACCTGAGTTTGAGCAATCTCTGGGAGATGGTGAAGGACAGGGAAGCCTGGTGTGTTACAGTTCATGGGGTCACAAAGAAACAGACTTGACTGAGTAACTGAACAACAACAATGTGCCCTATGCCCCGTGCTTCATGATAAGAGGAGACACCGAAATAAGAACCCCTCACACTGCAGCTAGTAAGTAGCTTGCCACAACTAGAGAAAACTGGAGTGCAACAACGAAGACCCAGCATAGTCAAAAATAAGAACAAATAAATAAATAACTCTTTTTAAATGAGTAAAAGAAAAAAAATAATGTCTTCCCTGGTGGTTCAGTGGTTAAGACTCAGTGCTTCCAAAGCAGAGGGCCTGGGTTTGATCCCTGGTCAGGCAACTAAGATACTGAATACCACATGACACAGTCAAACAAGAATACAAAAACAAAAAGACATGTACATTAGTTAAAATTACTTTGTGCATACTATAATAAATTCAAGCTAATTTAAAAGGCAAGAGGAATTTCTTTTGCAGAATTTGGAATATCTTGCACATGGTAATTACTTTGTATATAGCTTTTACATGGAATGGAAGTTTTAGAATAATATTCCTTTAAGATGAATGGGAAAATAAAGAGAAGAACAATAGATGTGATGAGAAGGAAAGAATGCTGGTGAGAACAGTTATTAGAGGACATTGAGCTCAATAAAAGAGAAACTCAGTTCAGTTCAGTTGCTCAGTCCTGTCCGACTCTTTGTGACCCCATGAATCGTAGCATGCCAGGCCTCCCTGTCCATCACCAACTCCTGGAGTTCACTCAAACTCAACATCCATTGAGTCAGTGATGCCATCCAGCCATCTCGTCCTCTGTCATCCCCTTTTCCTCCTGCCCCCAATCCCTCCCAGCATCAGAGTCTTTTCCAATGAGTCAACTCTTCGCATGAGGTGGCCAAAGTACTGGAGTTTCAGTTTTAGCATCATTCCTCCAAAGAACACCCAGGACTGATCTCCTTTAGAATGGACTGGTTGGATCTCCTTGTAGTCCAAGGGATTCTCAGGAGTCTTCTCCAACACCACAGTTCAAAAGCATCAATCCTTCGGCACTCAGCTTTCTTCACAGTCCAACTCTCACATCCATACATGACCACTGGAAAAACCATAGCCTTGACTAGACGGACCTTTGTTGGCAACGTAATGTCTCTGCTTTTCAATATGCTATCTAGGTTGGTCATAGCTTTTCTCCCAAGGAGTAAGCATCTTTTAATTTCATGGCTGCAGTCACCATCTGCAGTGATTTTGGAGCCCAAAAAAATAAAGTCTGACACTGTTTCCACTGTTTCCCCATCTATTTCCCATGAAGTGATGGGACCAGATGCCATGATCTTTGTTTTCTGAATATTGAGCTTTAAGCCAACTTTTTCACTCTCCACTTTCACTTTCATCAAGAGGCTTTTTAGTTCCTCTTCACTTTCTGCCATAAGGGTGGTTTCATCTGCATATCTGAGGTTATTGATATTTCTCCCGGCAACCTTGATTCCAGGTTGTACTTCTTCGAGCCCAGCATTTCTCATGAAGTACTCGGCATATAAGTTAAATAAGCTATGCTAATCCGATAATCTTTTGCTCCATGCCTCATTCTTTAGGCCTGCCAGGCTCCTTTGTCCATGGGATTTCCCAGGTAAGAATACTGGAACAGGTTGCCATTTCTTCCTCCAGGGGATCTTCCTCACCCAGGGACTGAACCCAAGACTCCTGTGTCCCTTGCATTGGCAGGTGGATTCTTTACCACTGAGCCACCTAGGAAGCCTTGGGATACCTTGATCATTCCCAAAAGGGATGCTTATGACACAGAAAACTGAATCTTCCTGACTTCTTTCTCTCTTCCTTATCTGCAACCAAGGATGGAAAGTTTCCTGTTAAAGGAAAACATTTTCACAAGAGGTAATTTTTCTTTTCCTTTCCACTTTGTATTATCATTAGGCACACAAACTACTGTAATCTCCTTCTGCACAAAGTGGGACAAATTCAAGTAATGCTATTTCTTAAAAATAATAATGATAATAAAAAACAGGAAAAGAACAATTTACTGTATGATAGATAGTCCTAAGTTTTTAGAGTTTATTTTTCTTCATTGTTCATCTCAATCTTGTTTTATTTTGAGAATTAATTCATAGGGCAAACTCCACTCAGCTTGTTAATATTAGAATAAGCAGCTGTGAAAGCAAGATTTGTTTTAAAAGCTGTGAGTATAGTTCAGACAAAATCAACATTACTTCATTTGTTCAAAGAAGATTTTTAAAAAAGACAAGTTAAAAGGAACACTAAGATCAGAGAGGAAGGCAGTCTGGGAAATGTAAATGAGCAAATATTCTATATCTTTGTTTGTCTGTTAAGAAACAGTTATGAACTTTCATGACTTTATAGGAAGAAAAACTTAATGTAACATTAAACTGCAATTACTGTTATTCCAACTTTATTCAGAAGCTCTTCATGTACATTTATAAACCTTACATTGTAATAAGTAAGGTACACCCCTAATATGTTCTATTTGGGGCTTTTTCATTTTTGGTTTTATATAAACATGTCCATGTACTGATGTTAGCACACTTGTCATTCTAACATCCTATCATGTTGACATAACCCGTACATACTTGGTAATTGGAGCGTGAGTGAGAGGGTGTTCATACCATTACAAGGCCTTTCTCCAACCGCAAATTGACTTCGTATGTGTAGAAGAATAGCCAAGTGGAGCAGTATAAACAAAGAGGAAGGAAAGTCATTATATGAAGAATTTTATTATGGTTGTTATTTTCAGGTATAAGTTCTCAGTAATTTATGTTTCTGAGGTTTTCTTTAATCATAATAATAAAACCAACAGAGGCAAGGTAATAATTCATTTCAACATGTTGGAGGAATAGGCTCAAGAGACTTGTGTGCCAGTTACTAAGGTGTTGTCTATTAGGTGAAAATCACCCTTTCACACTCTGTGATGTTGAAGCTGAGACTTTGAAAACCACACTTCCATTCTGCCAGCAGCTCCATGTCTAGCTCTGTCCACAGGGGCATTAGGGGAAGTTTTCAACACTGGAAGGAAGAAGGAATTTGTTTCTTCCTGGTTGTTTCCTGGTGACTTCCTGTTTACTTCCTGTGTGGCTTTTGTCTACTGTGTGTGACTTCCTGTCTTCTTCCTGGTGGCTCCCTGTCTACTTCCTGTGTGACTTCTGTCTCCTGTGTGTGGACTCTTGTCTTCTTCCTGGTGTGTGTGTGTTTGCTCAGTCATGTCCAACTCTTTGTGACTCCATGGACTACAACCCACCAGGCCCCTCTGTCCATGGGATGTTACAGGCAAGAATACTGGAGTGGGTTGCCATTTCCTTCTCTAGGGGATCTTCCTGACCCAAGGATCGAACCCAGGTCTGTTTCCCACTGTGCCACTTGGGAAGCCCTGAGACTTCCTGTCTGTGTGCTTGCTCCTGTTTCTCACCCTGATTGCCAGGGTTCCTTCCTGAAGTATCTGAATCCAGATCAGAGCTGGGACTCAGAATTTTGAGGAAGGGCATGGGCTGACTGCTGTCTGTTTACTGAGTGGGTGAAGTGAGGCTGATCCTGTGAGCATCAGGAATAAAGTTGGATACTAGAACCAACCACTACCCCTGAGGTGAAAAGTCAGCACAGGGGAAAACTATTAGAAGAGCAAGTAAAACTGAAGGATCAACTCCCTTCTCTCTATTTCTACCTTTCAGTCTCCTATCCAGCCTCCAGCTGATAAAATCTAACATGGCAAAGAAGAGATATTCTTCTCAGAGTCTCAGCCCCATTTCACAGAGCAGCACAAAGAAAAGTCGATTTAGAGTTGAGAGACAACAGCTTACTAATTGGCACAAGTGCTTTACTAAATAGGAATGGTAAGGACTTCCCTGGTGGTCCGGTGGTTAAGACTCAGTGCTCCCAATGTCAAGAGCCCAGGTTTGATCCCTGGTCAGGGAACTAGATCCCACATGCCACAGCTAAAGACCCCCATGTGTGGCAATGAAGATCATAGGTCTCAAGGGCCACAGCAAAGAGCTGGTGCAGCTAAATTAAATGAATAAATAATTGTATTTTTAAAAGGGGATGGTGATAGGCCATATCTTGGCTTTCTTCCTATATTTAAAAGAGGGATGATGCTCTTCATTAAATATAAAGATTGAGGACAGAAAAAGGAGACAACAGGATGAGATGGTTGTATGGCATCACCAACTCACTGGACATGAGTTTGAGCAAGCTCCAGGAGATGGTGATGGGCAGGGAAGTCTGGAGTGCTTTAGTCCATGGGGTCACAAAGAGTCAGACACGGCTGAGCAACTGAACTACAACAACAACATAAGGACTACCAAGTAGTTCAGACATAAAGTTAAGATTCATGGCTGGACTATTATCAGCCTTAACTGATGAATACAAAACCAGTAATCTCTGAAGGTTTACTCGCTCAACAAGGACTGGCAGTGAGATGACCCTGGTGCCAGGCATGTGTCATCTAGCTACGTGGACCAACTGAAGGGCATGTACCTGCTTTCAGGACCGAGAGCAACGTTAACAGCTGGGGAAAAATTGGCAAGCTAATATAATTGGCTGTAATATATATTGATGCTGCTGCTGCTAAGTCGCTTCAGTCGTGTCTGACTCTGTGTGACCCCATAGGCGTCAGCCCACCAGGCTCCCCCGTCCCTGGGATTCTCTAGGCAACAACATTAGAGTGCGTTGCCATTTTCTTCTCCAATCTATGAAAGTGATAAGTGAAAGTGAAGTCGCTCAGTTGTGTCCGACGCTTAGGGACCCCATGGATTGCAGCCTACCAGGCTCCTCTATCCATGGGATTTTCCAGGCAAGAGTACTGGAGTGGGGTGCCATTGCTTTCTCCAAATATATATTGACACATAATTAAATCTGATTAAGATACTATTCTGTTCTAAGCTCCGGCGGCTGTGACCGCGGCTGCGACCAGCCGGAGTACTAAGACCGGCCGAGAGGAGCTACCCTAGGTCCAAGATCAGGGGCGGCGCCCTAGAGGAGCCACCAGTCGCCCGAGGCCAGGGGCGACAGCCGGGAGGATCAACCCCAGGTCCAAGGAGCAGTCACTGCCTGGGCACAGGAGGACCTAGAGGAGCCATCACACGTTGAAAGTCAGGAAGGGAGGTGGTGAGGAGACACCCCTCATCCAAGATAAGGAGCAGCGGCTGCGATTTGCTGGAGCAGCCGTGAAGAGATACCCCACACCCAAGATAAGAGAAACCCAAGTAAGATGGTAGGTGTTGCAAGAGGGCATCAGAGGGCAGACACACGGAAACCATACTCACGGAAAACTAGTCAATCTAATCACACTAGGACCACAGCCTTGTCTAACTCAGTGAAACCAAGCCATGCCTGCGGGGCAACCGAAGAAGGGCGGGTCATGGTGGAGAGGTCTGACAGAATGTGGTCCACTGGAGAAGGGAATGGCAAACCACTTCAGTATTCTTGCCTTGAGAACCCCATGAACAGTATGAAAAGGCAAAATGATAGGATAATAAAAGAGGAACTCCCCAAGTCAGTTCAGTACAGCTCAGTCGCTCAGTCGTGTCCGACTCTTTGTGATCCCATGAACTGCAGCACCCCAGGCCTGCCTGTCCATCACCAACTCCCAGAGTTCACTCAGAGTCGAGTCCATCGAGTCAGTGATGCCATCCAGCCATCTCATCCTCAGTCATCCCCTTCTCCTCGTGCCCCCAATCTCTCCCAGCATCAGAGTCTTTTCCAATAAGTCAACCCTTCTCATGAGGTGGCCAAAGTACTGGAGCTTCAGCTTTAGCATCATTCCTTCCAAAGAAATCCCAGAGCTGATCTCCTTCAGAATGGACTGGTTGGATCTCCTTGCAATCCAAGGGACTCTCAAGAGTCTTCTCCAACACCACAGTTCAAAAGCATCAATTCTTCGGCGCTCAGCCTTCTTCACAGTCCAACTCTCACATCCATACATGACCACTGGAAAAACCATAGCCTTGACTAGACAGACCTTAGTCGGCAAAGTAATGTCTCTGCTTTTGAATATGCCATCTAGGTTGGTCATAACATTTCTTCCAAGGAGTAAGTGTCTTTTAATTTCATGGCTGCACTCACCATCTGCAGTGGTCACTAGGTGCCAAATATGCTACTGGAGATCAGTGGAGAAATAACTCCAAAAAGAATGAAGGGATGGAGCTGAAGCAAAAACAATACCCAGCTGTGGATGTGACTGGTGATAGAAGCAAGGTCCAATGATGTAAAGAGCAATATTGCGTAGGAACCTGGTGTCAGGTCCATGAATCAAGGCAAATTGGAAGTGGTCAAACAAGAGATGGCAAGAGTAAACGTCGACTTTCTAGGAATCAGCAAACTAAAATGGATTGGAATGGGTGAATTTAACTCAGATGACCATTATATCTACTAGTGCGGGCAGGAATCCCTGAGAAGAAATGGAATAGCCATCATGGTCAACAAAAGAGTCCAAAATGCAATACTTGGATGCAATCTCAAAAATGACAGAGTGATCTCTGTTCATTTCCAAGGCAAACCATTCAATATCACAGTAATCCAAGTCTATGCCCCAACCAGTAACACTGAAGAAGCTGAAGTTGAACGGTTCTATGAAGACCTACAAGACCTTTTAGAACTCATAACCAAAAAAGATGTCCTTTTCATTATAGGGGACTGGAATGCAAAAGTAGGAAGTCAAGAAATATTTGGAGTAACAGGCAAACTTGGCCTTGAAATGAGGAATGAAGCAGGGCAAAGACTAATAGAGTTTTGCCAAGAAAATGCACTGGTCAAAGCAAACACCCTCTTCCAACAACACAAGAGAAGACTCTACACATGGACATCACCAGATGGTCAACACCGAAATCAGATTGATTATATTCTTTGCAGCCAAAGATGGAGAAGCTCTATACAGTCAACAAAAACAAGACCAGGAGCTGACTGTGGCTCAGATCATGAACTCCTTATTACCAAATTCAGACTCAAATTGAAGAAAGTAGGGAAAACCACTAGACCATTCAGGTATGACCTAAATCAAATCCCTTATGATTATACAGTGGAAGTGAGAAATAGATTTAAGGGCCTAGATCTGATAGTTAGAGTCCCTGATGAACTATGGAATGAGGTTTGTGACATTGTACAAGAGACAGGGATCAAGACCATCCCCACGGAAAAGAAATGCAAAAAAGCAAAATGGCTGTCTGAGGAGGCCTTACAAATAGCTGTGAAAGGAAGAGAAGCGAAAAGCAAAGGAGAAAAGGAAAGATATAAGCATCTGAACGCAGAGTTCCAAAGAATAGCAAGAAGAGATAAGAAAGCCTTCTTCAGTGATGAATGCAAAGAAATAGAGGAAAACAACAGAATGGGAAAGACTAGAGATCTCTTCAAGAAAATTAGAGATACCAAGGGAACATTTCATGCAAAGATGGGCTCGATAAAGGACAGAAATGGTATGGACCTAACAGAAGCAGAAGATATTAAGAAGAGGTGGCAAGAATACACGGAAGAACTGTACAAAAAAGATCTTCATGACCCAGATCATCACGATGGTGTGATCACTAATCTAGAGCCAGACATCCTAGAATGTGAAGTCAAATGGGCTTTAGAAAACATCACTGCGAACAAAGCTAGTGGAGGTGATGGAATTCCAGTTGAGCTATTTCAAATCCTGAAAGATGATGCTGTGAAAGTGCTGCACTCAATATGCCAGCAAATTTGGAAAACTCAACAGTGGCCACAGGACTGGAAAAGGTCTGTTTTCATTCCAATTCCAAAGAAAGGCAATGCCAAAGAATGCTCAAACTACCGCACAATTGCACTCATCTCACATGCTAGTAAAGTAATGCTCAAAATTCTCCAAGCCAGGCTTCAGCAATACGTGAACCGTGAACTCCCTGATGTTCAAGCTGGTTTTCGAAAAGGCAGAGGAACCAGAGGTCAAATTGGCAACATCTGCTGGATCATCAAAAAAGCAAGAGAGTTCCAGAAACACATCTATTTCTGCTTTATTGACTATGCCAAAGCCTTTGACTGTGGGGATCACAATATTCTGAAAGAGATGGGAATACCAGAGCACCTGACCTGCCTCTTGAGAAATCTGTATGCAGGCCAGGAAGCAACAGTTAGAACCGGACATGGAACAACAGACTGGTTCCCAATAGGAAAAGGAGTATGTCAAGGCTGTATATTGTCACCCTGCTTATGTAACTTATATGCAGAGTACATCATGAGAAACGCTGGGCTGGAAGAAACACAAGCTGGAATCAAGACTGCCGGGAGAAATATCAATAACCTTAGATATGCAGATGACACCACCCCTATGGCAGAAAGTGAAGAAGAGCTAAAGAGCCTCTTGATGAAATTGAAAGAGGAGAGCGAAAAAGTTGGCTTAAAGCTCAACATTCAGAAAACGAAGATCATGGCATTTGGTCCCATCACTTCATGGGAAATAGATGGGGAAACAGTGGAAATAGTGTCAGATTTTATTTTTGGGGGCTCCAAAATCACTGCAGATGGTGACTGCAGCCATGAAATTAAAAGACGCTTACTCCTTGGAAGAAAAGTTATGACCAACCTAGATAGTATATTCAAAAGCAGAGACATTACTTTGCCGACTAAGGTCCAGCTAGTCAAGGCTATGGTTTTTCCTGTGGTCATGTATGGATGTGAGAGTTGGACTGCGAAGAAGGCTGAGTGCCGAATAATTGATGCTTTTGAGCTGTGGTGTTGGAAAAGAGTCTTGAGAGTCCCTTGGACTGCAAGGAGATCCAACCGGTCCATTCTGAAGGAGATCAACCCTGGGATTTCTTTGGAAGGAATGATGCTAAAGCTGAAGCTCCAGTACTTTGGCCACCTCATGAGAAGAGTTGACTTATTGGAAAAGACTCTGATGCTGGGAGAGATTGGGGGCAGGAGGAGAAGGGGACGACAGAGGATGAGATGGCTGGATGACATCACGGACTCGATGGACATGAGTCTGAGTGAACTCCGGGAGTTGTTGATGGACAGGGAGGCCTGGCGTGCTGTGATTCATGGGGTCGCAAAGAGTCAGACACGACCGAGCGCCTGAACTGAACTGAACTGAACTGAAGTTCCATTCAACTTGATGTAGTTGAATATCCTAAATTATGTTCTGAGTATGAGTATGTTCAATTTCTGACTTCTCTTGGAGTCAGTTCAGTTCAGTTGCTCAGTCGTGTCCGACTCTTTGTGACCGCATGGGCTGCAGAAGGCCAGGACTCCCTATCCATCACCAACTCCCGGAGTTTACTCAAACTCATGTTCATTGAGTCGGTCATGCCGTCCAACCATCTCATCCTCTGTCGTCCCCTTCTCCTCCTGCCCTCAATCTTTCCCAGCATCAGGGTCTTTTCCAATGAGTCAGCTCTCCACAACAGGTGGTCAAAGTACTGGAGTTTCAGCTTCTACATCAGTCTTTCAATGAACACCCAGGACTGATCTCCTTTAGAATGGACTGGTTGGATCTCCTTGCAGTCCAAGGGACTCTCAAGAGTCTTCGCCAACACCACAGTTCAAAAGCGTCAATTCTTCAGTGCTCAGCTTTCTTTATAGTCTAACTCACATCCATACATGACCACTGGAAAACCATAGCCTTGACTAGACAGACCTTTGTAGACTAAGTAATGTCTGTGCTTTTGAATATGCTATCTAGGTTGGTCATAACTTTCCTTCCAAGGAGTAAGCGTCTTTTAATTTCATGACTGCAATAACCATCTGCAGTGATTTTGGAGCCCAAAAAAATAAAATCTGACACTGTTTCCACTGTTTCCCCATCTATTTCCCATAAAGTGAGTGTTGGGACTAGATGCCATGATCTTCGTTTTCTGAATGTTGAGCTTTAAGCCAACATTTTCACTCTCCTCTTTCAATTTCTTCAAAAGGCTCTAGTTCTTCTTCACTTTCTGCCCTAAGGGTGGTGTCATCTGCATATCTGAGGTTATTGATATTTCTCCCGGAAATCTTGATTCCAGCTTGTGCTTCTTCCAGCCTACTGTTCCTCATGATCTACTCTGCATATAAGTTAAATCAGCAGGGTGACAGTATACAAGCTTAACGTACTCCTTTTCCTATTTGGAACCAGTCTGTTGTTTCATGTCCAGTTCTAACTGTTGCTTCCTGACCTGCATACAGGTTTCTCATGAGGCAGGTCAGGTGATCTGGTATTCCCATCTCTTGAAGAATTTTCCACAGTTTCATGTTATCCCCACAGTCAAAGTCTTTGGCATAGTCAATAAAGCAGAAATAGATGTGTTTCTGGAACTCTCTTGCTTTTTCGATGATCCAGCAGATGTTGCCAATTTGATCTCTGGTTCCCCTGCCTTTTCTAAAACCAGCCTGAACATCTGAAAGTTCATGGTTCATGTATTGCTGAAGCCTGGCTTGGAGAATTTTGAGCATTACTTTACTAGCATGTGAGATGAGTGCAATTGTGCGGTAGTTTGAGCATTCTTTGGCATTGCCTTTCTTTGGAATTGGAATGAAAACAGACCTTTTCCAGTCCTGTGGCCACTGTTGAGTTTTCCAAATTTGCTGAGTGCAGCACTTTCACAGCATCAGCTTTGAGAATTTGAAATAGCTCAACTGAAATTCCATCACCTCCACTAGCTTTGTTTGCAGTGATGCTTCCTAAGGCCCACTTGACTTCATATTCCAGGATGTCTGGCTCTAGGTCGGTGTGAGTGAGCACACCATCGTGATGATCTGGGTCATGAAGATCTTTTTTGTACAGTTCTTCTGTGTATTCTTGCCACCTCTTCTTAATATCTTCTGCTTCTATTAGGTCCCTACCATTTATTGAGCCCATCTTTACATGACATGTTCCCTTGGTATCTCTAATTTTCTTGAAGAGATCTCTAGTCTTTCCCATTCTATTGTTTTTCTCTATTTCTTTAGATTGATCACTGAGGAAGGCTTTCTTATTTCTCCTTGCTATTCTTTGGAACTCTGCATTCAAATGGGTATATCTCTCCTTTTCCCCTTTGCTTTTCACATCTCGTCTTTTCATAGCTATTTGTGAGACCTCCTCAGACAGTCATTTTGCTTTTTTGCATTTCTTTTTCTTGGGGATGGTCTTGATTCTTGTCTCTTGTACAATGTCACGAACCTTCATCCATAGCTCATCAGGCACTCTGTCCATCAGATCTGGTCCCTTAAATCTATTTCTCAGTTCCACTGTATAATCGTATGGGTCTAGTGGTTTTCCCCACTTTCTTCAATTTAAGTGTGAATTTGGCAATAAGGAGTTCATGATCTGAGCCACAGTCAGCTCCTGGTCTTGTTTTTGCTGACTGTTTAAAGTATAGCATAGAGGAAGGAAAAAGAAGATAATAAAAAGTACTCCTATCTAGAGAAGAGAGGGTGACCATGGGGGAAAGGACATTTAGCAACACCACAGGCAAGGCTTTAGTTTGGGCAGAAATCCCCAGACCATGAGTTTGTTGATCTTCCTTTCCCTGGCAGTGGAGTGGATTTCTTGATCAGCTTTGACCACTGAAAATATTTGCCTCTTACTTAAATAGCACATCTGAGAGGAGCATTATAAAGAAGTACCTTTGGCTGGGAAAATGCACCTGAGGGTGTGTGTGTGTGTGTGTGTGTGTGTGTGCGTGGTTGTGTGTGTGTACGTGAGCCCATGCCATATCCTTAGCAAAGCTGTTCCACTTTATAGGTGGGTCTGACAATAGCAACAGAAGCTGAGATTCTCTCTTAAAGCAAGCATGAGTCTCTCATCACCAGGACGGGATTACCTTTTCTGCTGAGAACTGCCTTTCTGGAGATAAATCCTGGAGAACCAGAGTGAGATGTCTGCCAGTTTCCTCTGGGGGAGAGTCGACTGTGAGCAGAGATAGTGGTTTAATCTCATTGACCTCAGCTCCTCCAAAGCCTACAAGTCTGTGGGCTGAACCGTGAGATGGGTAAGAGTGTAGGCTCTGAAGTCAAACTGACCTGAGTTGAAATCTTGGCTCTTCCCAGTGTTGAGTTGTTGCACAAGTTTCAACTGAATCTGTGTCCAAGTCTATAAATGGTAATAATAAGAGCACTCACATCCAGTCATTTGTAATAGGAGCCCATAAAACACTTTGACATGGAAAACAGCAAAGACCAAACAAGTATTATGGTTGATGATTATTGTGGTGTTTATTAGGCTTCTTAGAAACTGAAGTGACAGCATTCAACCATGTTTTCATGGCTCCTCTTACTTAACTGTCTTCGCCCAAGATCAGTTAGCAACTTTCTCCTCCTCTTAACAGTCAGTGTTGGCCTCAGCACACAGATGGGGACTCGCAAGTTACAATAGCTGAGAACTATGCCTCTCTATAGCCTCAGGCTGCATCCCAACTCCAGCTGGCAAAAACAACAGAGGTGCAGGCAGATAGGGACCCCATACCTCATCCATGTACACAGAGAGCCCCAGCCCATCTGCCAGAATGCCCAGTCTTTTCTAATCAGGACATTAACTTTAGACACAGGAAATTAGCTGACACAGTTCTGAAAGGTAAATTAATTTCTCAGTCTAGCCCTCCACCCTCTCAGAACAATGTCTCTGCTTCCTCTGTCCCTTGTGAAAACACCCCTCTCAAGAGCCACAAGTAAACAGGCTTTCATGCCAGGAATATCTTCTCTAATAATTTCTTTTTTTAATTTATTTATTTTTTAGTTGGAGGATAATTGCTTTACAGTATTGTGTAATTGCAGTGTCTGGTTTCTTGGGTACCAATATTATTGCTATGTTGGATCTTATTTCATTATCTAGCGTGGTTCATTCCGCTGGCATCCTTATCATCTGTTCCTATAATTTAGCCGTGTTCGGGTTCTCTCTGCGGGTGTGTTATCAGCCCCCACTGTGTCTTTGCTGCAATAGTTCTGTTCCAGACAACTCCCCCAATGTCTTGGGTTTCTCTGCAAACATTTATAGCACTAGGCAGACTCTCAGAGGTACAGAGCATTCTTTTGTAACAATCTTCCTTTTCTCTTTTTTCCCTTTTATAATAGTAGTTGCTATCGATTCATTCAAGGCTGCTTTAAAGAGTTCTGTTGCTTCAGGAGCTATAGTTGTGTTGTCAGGGTTAATTTTCATTGATTCAGATGTTTTTCTTGAGGCTTTCTTCAGTAGATTTAGCTTGGTGTGGTTGTACCTTTTCTGGCAAATATTCTATCACTTCTCATAGTTAAAGGAGTATATTAATATAACATATCTGCCTCATTATGCTACACTATGGCTGATCAGTGTTTGCTCTAGTTCAGTGTATTTAAACAAAACAGATCCAGTTTCCTTATCCAGGCAGCAAAGCACTAATTTTATTATAAATAGTTTTTTGTCTAATTTCATCTTGACCTTGGCAACATTTCCTAGTGGTTCACTTGCTCAACTTTCTAGCGATATTAGAAAAAGAATTTAAAGAATGTTACAACATTCACTGGAAATAGTCATTGTTACCATCACTTGGAATTCTTTGCCACAAAGGAATCTGAAGCAAAGAGTAGGTGACAAAAGGGACAGGATGTTGACAAGGGAATCCATGTTTCAGGGGGATGCCACGGCTGGATGGTTCCCTGGGTGTCCCTCAACATGAAGATTCCGTGTTCTCCGCGGTCCACGCCCTAGATCCACTACTCTGCCGTGCTCCAGCGTGCTCCTCTCTGCTGATGGTGTGACACCATGGTGGTGCTACTCCTAAGCAAATACCTGCGAGGCAGCAGGACCAAATGAGGAAACACCAGTTGTTAGTTTACGGTAATCTTAGGAGCCAAACCAAACCTACTCTAATATTTTTACTCCTTTAAAAGCAAACACAAAGGCCTACGTGTGCTGGCACCGCTCTCACTCCACGTCACATCTCCTTACTCCAACCTCTGCTTCTAGACTGGCTTTGCTCCTGCTCTGTCCAGCCTTGCCCGGGTGCGGGCTGGCCGACCTCCCCTGAGCCCCACACCTGTCACTGACCCCTGCCCAGCCCCTCCCTTTGGAGGAAATGGTGACCCTCTCTGCACTCAGGCAACCTTGACTCCTGAGCGCAGGAGCTGGGCACGCCATTGGACCAGGTGTGGGTGGGGGCTGGGGACAAAGCCCTCCTCCCTCTAAACCCTGCACATAGCCCCACAGCGCATCCTTTCCAGGCTCCTGTGGTCCTCACAGGCGGTGACCCCCAAGCTGGTCACCTCCGGTGGGAGCTCTTGAGGAAACAGAAACAGAATCTTCTCCCAACCCAGAAATCCTCTCCACATTGGTGGCAGAAAAAGAAAACATTCTTATTATTGAACAAGCCTCAAACTAGAATGTGAGGTGCCTCAGAGGCAATTGACCCGCTGAAAAAATGCAGAGACAGAAGGAATCTCTATACCTCCCACGCCAAGCAGAAAGAGCCCCTTCCGGGCATGTTCTCAAGGTAAACACTAACTAGTCCTGCAGCTCTGTGATCTGACAGTACCACTGGTCACACAGAGTTCACCCCAACTTTACCTGTAGCTGGGGTTATCCAGTGGAAAACCGACTTCTGTCTGTATGACAGCAGGTCATTTCGCAAACTGGGGCAAAGCACTCACCAAAGTGAGGCTCCTCCCTCCCCCAACCCCAGGAACTGGAAGGGAGGGGAACTTCCTCTTTTGTTTCCCCCCAGATTCCACCTTTACTTATTTGTTTGGTTGGTTGGCTTTTTAATTTTCCAAATGACTTTTTCTTACCTTTTTTGGAGGCATTTTATTTCTTGAAGTAGAGGTGATAGGAAACTACTTCTTTTGATGCTTGAATTTCAAAAAGGTGGTTCTCAAAATGTTTGCCTTTTAAGAGATGTCTCTCAGGTTCTTGAGAAAGCATTCCTGAGTCAAAAAGCTTAAAAAAAATTTTTAAGACGCAAAACAAGGCCAGCTAACAAAAGGCTAATGTATTCAAAGGAATACATTTTAAAGAGTTGAGAAAGTACATCCCCGTTTTCTAAACTAAATACTCTGAGAAAAACGAGAGGAGAGAAATCTCCCCTTTGCAGCAGGGAGAATTAAGACTCTTAGTTTCTGTTTGTCCTTGCATAGCCAAAGCAATGGGGCTTCCCATTGCCCAGTGGGGCCATACAGACAGGTGGCTCAGCGGCAAAGAATCTGCCTGCAATGCAGGAGACCTGGGTTTGATCCCTGGGTCAGGAAGATCCCCTAGAGAAGGAAATTGCAACCCACTCCAGTATTCTCACCTGGGAAATCCCATGGACAGAGGGGACTTGTGGGCTGCAGTCCAGGGGATGGCAAAGAGTTGGACATGATTGAAGAGACTGAACACACACACACACACACACACACACACACACACACACACACACAAAGCAATGATGCTTTCCTTCCTTTCTCACTCACTGCTTCCTGGGGTCACTTAAATATCCACCTCCCTGGAAAGCCTGCTTAGTGAGGAGCCCCAGGTAGGGTGCTTGTAAAAAAGGCACTCCATAACAAAGCATCAGAATTAAAATTAAAAGGCAAAACAAATAGGGGAGATATTTATTACAAAAGAGAGAAATAATAGTCTAGTATACTAAAAAATGTGCAAATTAATAAAAATACTAAACCCTCCCACAAATCTAAATTAGAAACCTTTTCCTCATCATTATTAAACACTTTTAAAAGGTAATATTCTTACTCAAATGTAAGATGCTTTCATGACATGATGTACCATTATGTTATGAGTCATTGAGAAAGGAAAAATGCAACCTATTCAGCTAGAACCCTTTTGTTTTTCACTTTGATGTCAATTTTATTTAATATAAAATAAAAATGAGAGCATCAAACCTTGAATAGGAACTTCTGAAATGTGAATTTCTGATATTTTCGAGTCAGATTTGGAATTCAAATTTAGAGTCTCTCCTCTAGGATTTTAATTATTGCAAGATTTGCCCTAGTCTGAATGACAGTTTACATTATAATTTTCACATCAATGAGCACTGAGTCAACAAAACCAAACCAAATGTAAATTAAACACTGACTACTACAATCCTTTAATAGACTGAATACCAGCAATATACAAGTTTTGTTTTCATTTTTGTTACTTAATAAACTTACTTTAGAATAGGCTTATATTTACAGAAAAATTATGAAGATTGTATAGAGTTTTCATACACCCAGTACCCAATTCCCCCATTTTTAACATCTTTCATTAGTCACGTATGTTGTCACAATTACTGGGTCAGTATTAACATACTATTAATTAATACTAGAAAACTAAGATCATGGCACCCGGTCCCATCACTTCGTGGCAAATAGATGAGGAAACAATGGAAACACTGACAGACCCAAAATCATTGCAGATGGTGACTGCCTCCATGAAATTAAAAGATGCTTGCTCCTTGGAAGAAAAGCTATGACCAACCTAGACAGCATATTAAAAAGCAGAGACATTACTTTGCCAACAAAGGTCCATATAGTCAAAAGCTATCGTTTTTTCCAGTAGTCAGGTATGGATGTGAGAGTTCGACTATAAAGAAAGCTGAGTGCCGAAGAATTGGTGCTTTTGAACTGAGGTGTTGGAGAAGACTCTTGAGAGTCCCTTGGACAGCAAAGAAATCCAACCAGTCCATCCTAAAGGAGATCAGTCTTGAATATTCACTGGAAGGACTGATGTTGAAGCTGAAGCTCCAATACTTTGGCCACCTGATGCGAAGAACTGACTCATTGGAAAAGACCCTGATGCTGGGAAAGATTGAAGGGAGGAGGGGAAGGGGACGACAGAGGATGAGATGGTTGGATGGCATCACCGACTCAATGGACATGAGTAAATTCTGGGAGTTGGTGATGGACAGGGAGGTCTGGCATGCTGTAGGTCCCAAAGAGTCGAACATGACTAAGTGACTGAACTGAACTGAATTAATAATGTTAACCAAAATCCCAAACTGGAGTCAGGTTTTCTTATCTTTTTCCTAACATCCCAATCTCTTCCAGGAGCCCATCCAAGATACCACATTATATTTAGTTATCCTGTCTGCCAAGGTTCCTTTTTTCTGTGACAGTTTCTCAGACTTTCCTTGTGTTGGAAGACCTGGACAGTTTTAAGGTCAGGCATTGTTATAAAGTCTCTTGAGTGGGATTTGTCTGGCATTTTCCTCATTATAATAGTGGGTTTTTAGGTTTGAAGGAGGAAAGACATAAAAAATGATTTCCATCACATGATATCAAAGGTACTGACCATGAATAAAGAATTATCATGGCTGACGTCAACCTTGATCATCCAGCTGAAGTAGCATCTGTTAGATTTCTCGCTGTAAAGTCATTCTTACCCCTTTGTCCACAGTGTCCTCTTTGAGAGGAAGTCACTTTGCTCAGCCTACACTTCAGGAGTGGGAGGTTACACTCCACTTCCTAAAGGGCAGAGTGTCTACATCAAACACTTGGAATTCTTACACACAACAGATCTGTCTTTTCTCCCTCATGTATTCATTTATTCAGTCATTTTTTATATCAGTATGGACTCACGAGTACTTACTTTATACTTTGGCTTCCAGATGATTTTATTGTCTTGCTCAAATCATTTCCACTTTGAATTCTGGATTCTCTTTCAGTTGCCTCCTTTGTTCCTGTGACATTCCTTGATCAATGTGGGCTTTGATTTTGGTTGTGTGTGTGTGTTGTTTTTTTTTCTAACACACCCTTATCTTCTGCCACTACAAGATGCTATAGGTATGTCAACTCTATCTCAATAAAACTGAAGGGGGAAAACATGATGTATTCTTTTTAAGTATGTCAACATAAAGTGTTCTCCTTCTGCCAAAAAGATTTCCATAGTCTAGTCCAAAAAAAGTACTATGGCTCATCAGAATATAATCTACTTAATGGTTTTCCTAGGTCTAAAAAGAAAATCAATTGTAACTGACTTTTAAGGAAGAAGTAGTATTAGCATGCTTTATAAGCATACATTAAACTGACTTAAATTTCTTCACAGCATGTGAGTTTGCAAAGTCACATCAATCATGTCAGATGCTTTGAGACTCCTAGGCTGTAGCCCACCTGGCTCCTCCGTCCCATGGGATTTTCCAGGCAAGAATACTGGAGTGGGTTGCTGTGCCCTCCTCCAGGTGATCTTCCTGACCCAGGGATGGAACCCACGTCTCTTACATCTGCTGCACTGGCAGACGGGTTCTTTCCCACTAGCTCCTCCTGGGAAGCCCTCTTCATAACATAGTTTACCTTAAACTCTTACTTGCTAGATCTAAGGTACGAGTATAAGCTAAGCTGCTGTAACAAAAAGATTCTGAAACGCTGTGGCTTTAAAAAGTTAAAAGTTAATTTCTTTTTCAAGAACAGTCCAGCAGGGAAGTCCAGGATGAATGAGGTAGCACTGCCCTGTGGAGTCATTCAGTGACCTGGGTCCCATTCCTCTGAGTCCCTTTCAGCATCTGCCCCCTCCCAGGGCTTCTTCTCCTAGCATGGTTGAACTGATTCACCTCTGTCCATACTCATGTTTTGCTCACAGGAAGGAGGAAAGAGAAGCTCAAGGTCACACAGCGTTGTCTCAGTATTTAGATCACCCCTGTTCACACTGCTCTGCAAGGAGCCTGGGAACTGTAGTAACTACTTGGGTATCTCTGTGCCCCGCTGACACTCTTAGAGCTTCAGTCCCTAAACAGGAGAAGGGAGGATAGGCATGGTGTCCATTAGCTATCCCAGGTACATGGTTGTCATCCTGAGATCTAATGCTGTTCAGTTGCCAAGTTGTGTCTGTTTGCGACCTATGGACGGCAGCACGCCTGGCTTCCCTGTCCTTCGCTATCTCCCAGGGTTTGCTCTAATTCATGTCCATTGAGTCAGTGATGCCATCCAATCATCTGAGATCTAATACCAGTTCCCCACAGTGAACTCTGTGGTCACAGCCCTTCGTGTTCAGTTCTTTCTGGCACGTGCCCCATGCCATCTATCCCCATCTAGTTGCCCTGTAGTCCCTGCTTCTCACCTGCCCTTCCCAATCTCAAAGATCTGACTCACTAAGCAGAGACCAGTCCTTTCTTAACTCCTTAAATCCCCAAACTCCGAGTCCTTTTTCTTGGACAATACAGCTAAATTCCTTTAGGGTACAGAACTTCCAAACACAAAAGTCTGGAATGAGTGGTCTCCAGGGTATCCTGCTCACTCCTGGAATCTTCCCTCCTTCAGACACCAAAAACCAGCAAACATGTGGCTCTTCCTCTGAGGGGAAGGAGAGCTTGGGCTTCCTGAAGATGGGAGAAATACTTTAAGTCCTTCCAGGTGGATTCACAGCACTGAAAACAAATTGTGGGGCAAATATCAATAGATCTCCATCCTACACTAAGTCATAAATAAATCTCTATGCTACCCATGTATTATGGGGCTGAATTATGTCTACCTAAAATTCATGTTTGAAGTCCTACCCACCAGGACCTCACACAGTGTGAACTTACTTGGACACGGGGTCTTTAAAAAGAGAATTAAGTTAGGACTTCCCTGGTGATCCAGTGGTAAAGAATCCTCCTGCCAATGCAGGGGACACAAGTTCGATCCCTGATCTGGGAAGATTCCACTTACCTCAGGAAAACTAAGCCTACAAGCCACAACTACTGAGCCTATTGCCACAACTACTGAAGCCCGAATGCTCTAGAACCATGCTCCACAGCAAGAGAGCCACCGCAATAAGACGCCTGTGTACCACAGCTAGAGAAAGCCTGGGAGCAGCCACAAAGTCCTAGTGCAGCCAAAAATAAATAAATGAATACATGTTTAAAAAAGAAATAACTAAGTTAAAATGAGGTCATTAGGATGGGCCGTAATCTGATATGACTGGTATCTTTATAAGAAGAGATAAAGACACAGACACGTACAGAAGGAAGACCATGTAAAAACAAGGAGAAGACAAAACTCTGCAAGCCAAGAAGAGAGGCCTCACAAGGAACCAACCCTGCTCCCGGAACACCTTCCTTGTTCTTGGCGGCCTCGCCCCCAGTATTGTGAGAAAATACATTTCTGTTGTTTAAGCCAGTCTGTGGTTTGTTGGTGTGGCAGCCTGAGAAAACCAGCCAACTGATAGACATGATTTCTGAGCAGAAGGCAGGTATTGTAGCAGCAGATTTAGAAATATTTGCTGATTAGTAATTCTAGATTAGTAACAGTAGGATTTAGCTTAAAGAGTAGGGACTCAAGTCTGGGCGTCTGAATTTTAATTCTTTTAATTTCTTCATCGTGTATCTGGCCTGGTACCTGGCCAAGTAACTTCTCTAGACCTTGGATTGCTTATTTATTACACAATGAAAGGCTTCGAACAGATCGTCTTCAAGCAGTCAGTTTCTGAGTCCATGCTTGATAAAACTGGTTAGAAACCCGCGACTGAGTCACTCTATTCCAGCTTTTACAAAATGTGCTTTGTGCAACACTGGAACTTAGAGATAACAGATATTTCTATAAAAAGAGATCAAATAAGTTTGGGAAACTCTGTATTTTATATCCCACTTTTGGAAAGACGTAAGGCCCATTAGCATCTTAAAGGATCTTTCAAGAAGTCCTACAGGAAAGAAAACTGTTGGTTTTGTGGAAGCCCAGGCCCTCTTTCCAAGCTTACAACCTTTATAAACATCCTGAGGGGCTAATATTCCACAGCTCTTGCTTGGACAGTGCTGAGCTATCATGTACCTATGTTAAAATTTTCTTGACACTTGTTAAACCATAGAGAGGTTTTTCAGCAGTACTGCCTAGGAGGTTAATTTATTAAACTTCCCTGGTGGCTCAACAGTAAGGAATCTGCCTGCAATGTGGGAGACCTGGGTTTGATCCCTGAGTTGGGAAGATCCCTGGAGAAAAGAATGGTAACCTACTCAAGTATTCTTGCCTGGAGAATCCCATGGGACAGAGGGGCCTTGTGGGCTACAGTCCATGGGGGTAGCGTAGAGTCAGACATGACTGAGCAACCAACACACTTTGAACTTATTACAACAGGGGAGAAAGATAGGGCTGAATTCCAGATACAGCAAGGATAAGTCTTCTTATAGGCAAGGGACAGAATGAGAGGGTCAGTGGATGCGAAATTACTGACAACGGACATCAAAACTTGGTGGGGGAGGGGAAGAGGGGGCGCCTCGACAAACTGGCCGAGCAGGTCTCTTGAAGTCAGACCAGGGTGATCAGTTAATAAGAGAGGGGGAGAGGGAGGAATTTGGTCAGATATCAAAGATGGGAGGATGATTACTAAAACAACTTGGCAGGATTCTTGCTAAAACTGGACTCTGCAGGCTTAATTCAAAAAAAAATCCTCAGTCTTGTCCGTCTCTTTGCGACCCCATGGACTATAGCCTGCCAGGCTCCTCTGTCCATGGGATTCTCCAAGCAAGAATACTGGAGTAGGTTGCCACTCCCTTTTCCAGAGGATCTTCCAGATCCAGGGATTGAACCAGATCTCCTGCACTGGAGGCAGATTCTTTACCATCTGAGCCACCAGGGGAACCCAGGCTAAAGACAAGGCCTAGTCAAAAAGAGGGCTCACTGGAGACTGACTCAGTATTGGTTGTCATTGGGTCCGTCTGTGACAATTAATCACAAGAAGCTGCCACGAAATCTTTATCACTCAATCTTCCTTTATTTTTTCAGTAAATAATTTCAGATAGTCTCTTTTCCAAGAGGGGAAAAAGATGGGAACCCAGTAATAGGACTTGGAGTGTGCTGGTTTCAGTCTAATTTTTGTACAGAATCTACTGTGAGCAGAGTGTGCCTGAAGTCGACTGGCACAAAAGCTCGTCTTGACGGTATGGTCCAGCAGCTCTGGCCTGGGATCTGATAGTGCTGGTTGCCCGTCCCTGCGCAGAAATCCACCAGGCAGTTTCCCATGACCCAGAGGAGATCAACAGCATGGGAGCCCCCGGGCCAACAGTGGCCAAGAAAAGTCCAAAGGCTATTTCAGTCCATAGTGTTAGCACGCTGGTCCCTTCTCTGTCTGTCACCTCACTGTCTTCCCAGCAGCTGGAGGACATTTCTATGGTGGGGTGGCAGCACCCTGCTTCACTGAAACAAGGAGTTGTGTGAAGTGAGAAAGACTGTGTTCACAGAAAATGTAGCAAGAACAGTGGTGGTGTTTTTCCTCCACTAGACTTCACTGTTTATCAGGAAGCTATTTGTGATGAAGGCTTAAAACCCAACCCGAATGAGATGGGGTTATACAAACACCTCCTTTGCACCTACCTATATCCCTGGGACTAAAACTGAACTTCAAGAAAATTAAATAATGATGGAAGTGAATAGATGTAAGAACCGCCTGGCTCAGTGACTTCACATCCTGCTGGATTAGGGTCAGTTGAGGAGCTTGCCTGAGTACTGCCCCTTGAAATTCTGACTCAGTTGATCTAAGGAGGAGAGGGAGGGAGGCTCTGAGCTTTTAAAAGAAAACACAGGTTAAAATCTCCCCCAGGTGACTTTAATGTCTAACCGGAGTTGAGACTAGTGATCTATTTTAGCCTCCTTAAATTTTATGGGTCAAGAAACTGAGGCCCAGAGAAGGGAAGTAACTTGTGAAAGGTCACATAGCTAAATAATGACAAAGACCCCCCCCCCCGCACCCCAAAAAATAAAACTGGCCTTATGTAGCACTGCAGATTTAAAGACGTTTACTTAACTTCACCTGGTAATCACAGTTGGCACACATCTTCGCTTATGGTCTTACAAACAAGGTAAAAAATCTGCAGACTTCTGATTCGTGTTCATTCACTCACGATTTGGATGTGCTGATTATAAGAATGTAAAGTTGACGAGGAGTAACTGGGAAAAAAATTATATTTCAGTCCTTGTGTTTAAATGTTTCTAGTTTATCATTGTGTCATGTATTACGTGCATCACATCAAATATATATATCATTGCAATATCATTATCTGAAGATAACTGACACTAGGAAGGAAGCGTTAGTTGTTCAGTCGTGTCTGCGATCCCATGAACTGTATAGCCAACAGGCTCCTATGTCCATGGGATTCTCCAAGCAAAAATACTGAAGTGGGTAGCCATTCCTTTCTCCAGGGGATCTTCCTGACCCAGGGATCAAACCCACGTCTCTTGCATTGCAGGCAGATTCTTTACCAACTGAGCTACCATTAAATAGAAACTAAATTTTTACAGAAAACAGTGAAAAAGGTTAGGACTTTATTTTGGAGAATGAAAGTATACTTAATACTTAGAATTACCATGACGACCTACCTCTTAAGATGAACAAAAAAAGAACTAAATGTTGATGGCTTTTACTGGCATTATTTTGCCATATAACCAACCAAGCCCTTCACTTCCCATTCAACTTTCAAAAGATGATCTTTAAAGAGAGGCACTTTGGCAAAAACACGTCAGAGCTTCATGAATTTTCCCAAGGTTTAAAAGGGTTCTCTTACTCCTTTGTTATTCAAATCCCCCTCCTTTCAAGCAGTGTTCTTGTGTTTTTACTTGTTCCCTGTTCTTCATTGGGTACCAGCTGTTCTCCAGTCTCAGATCACCAACTTCATCAAAATCCAACATCTTTTGAAAATTCGACAATATCACTTCACACACAGCTTGCATGGGATTTGCATTATATTTCCATGTGCAATTACAATTTGTGAGAGATTGATGAAGACACAGCCGGAGTGATCAGGGATAGTTATGCTCGTATCAAGGAGGAGTGACATTTGAATGGAGACTGATTTTACAAGTTGTCAGTTGTTTAGTGATTACTTCCTGGTAGAACAAGTCTTCACACAGTTATTTAAAACTATGGACACTTGGATACTAACTGCTCAGCTAAGTTGAGCACCCTGCGCTGGTTGGCAATCCCAGTAGATCAACATGGCCTCTGTGGAGATGGAAACTGCCTTCTTAGCAGGCAGGAAAAGCAAGCTTTGCAATCCATCCACGTGGTAGCTCTTCTCTGCCTAGGATACCTCTCTTAGCTTTTTATGGTAACAGATCCCACCCCCTGATTACAGTGAGTGGACTTGACCGTTCTGGGTCAATTATTGTAGCCTACGCTTTGAGGTTGGTAAGTGCAGCAGTCCTGAACTTTTTTGACACCAGGGACCAGTTTTGTGAAAGACCAGTCTTCCACAGGGGTCAGGGGGCAGAGATGGTTTGTTGATGATTCACGATTGTGCACTTGATTTCTGTTATTACTTCAGCTCCACGTCAGCAGCAGGCATTAGCTTCCAGAGGTTGAGGACCCCTGGATAAGGGGGTCCTCCTTCCTACATAATGAAATCTCCATTCTAGACCAGGGGTTTCTCAGCTGGCCTTGTGTCCAGCTGTGTGGTCCATACAGACCCGGTGCAGCCCTAGCCGCCTGGAACCTGGGTTTGGTGATCACAGCTCTGAAGATGGGAAGATGATGGGAGTGGTCTCTCCTCTGCCTTAAGAGGAGGAAGATTGAAGGCAAAAGGAGAAGCAGATGGCAGAGGATGAGGTGGTTGTATGGCATCACTGACTCAATGGACATGAATGTGAACAAACTCCGGGAGACAGTGAAGGACAGAGGAGACTGGTGTGCTGCAGTCCATGGGGTTGCAAAGAATCAGACGTGACTGAGCATCTGAACAACAGCAACAACTCTGCCTTATCAACTTGATTTCTGCGGGAAAGATTTGATTTCTGCGGCTGTCGTCTCAGTCAGATTTATCCACTGCTTGGCACACTGGTGACAGCTGTCTGATGCCTGGATGTTCTCCTTGTTCTGTGCTGTTACTACAGGAGGTCAAGCAGCATCTTCCCAAAGAAAAGGAGATGAGAGGGAGTCTCCTTGAGGACAGAAAAGAGAGGCTCAAATACCCAAGCTCCCTGGCTGTGTGTTAAAGTGAAGGTTGCTCAGTCATGTCCGACTCTTTGCAACCGCACGGTCTATCTAGCCCATGGAATTCTCCAGGCCAGAATACTGGAGTGGGTAGCTGCTCCCTTCTCCAGGGGATCTTCTCAACCTAGGGATCGAACCCAGGTCTCCCACTTTGCAGGCGGATCCTTTACCAGCTGAGTCATGAGGAAAGCCCAAGAATACTGGAATGGGTAGCCTATCCATTCTCCAGGGAATCTTCCCAACCCAGGAATCAAACCGGGGTCTCCTGCATTGCAGGCAGGTTCTTTACCAATTGAACTACCTGAGAAGCCTGTTCGTTAAAGGGACAAAGCAAAGACATTGTGGTCCTTGCTCCCCAGCTCAGAATGAACTGAGGCTGCAGCTGTTTTGTTGCCTGAAAGGGGTTTTGTAGGAAAATAATTTCTCTTGAAGGGCAGAAACAGGCCTGAGGCAGGCTTGACCCCTGGGTCTGCCCAGTGGTGTGTTGGGTAGGACTTCTGATTGATCCAGAGTCATAGTAAACATTCTGTGCAATGGGCGGTTGGGGGCCGGGGTAGGGGCAGGGGGCATAGGCAGGCAGACAGTCAGACAGTCTCCAAAGTGAGGTCCAGTCATGCAGGGGTTGTGAATTTAAGCCACCTCCTCCCCGTGAGAATGGCAAAGGCACACTGCTTTTCCCTGGTGGGTCCTCACACCGGGCAATGATACTATCAGGCGGTCAACCCTTGGTTTCTGGGACACCTGCGTTTATGTCTGTGTAGCCTTCCTCCCTTCATCACAATCTCCATACGTTTTTAAATTAATGCTCCTGCTGCTTAGTTGCTTCAGTCATGTCTGATTCTGTGTGACTCTATGGACTGTACTCTGCCAGGCTCTTCTGTCCATGGAACTCTCTAGGCAAGAGTACTAGAGTAGGTTGCCATGCCCTCCTCCAAGGGATCCTTCCAACCCAGGGATCAAACCCAGGTCTCCTGTACTGCGGGCAGATTTTTTACCACTGAGCCACCAGGGAAGCCCAGATTAACACTTTCACCTCTCTTAACAACGTACATTTTCACCAATCACATCACCATCATTTTGTGACATCCACTCAGTGAGGTTTAGATCACAGGAAGGGAGAAGCTTCCCTGTTCCAAGGTGTCGGATCTGAGTTCAAGAATCCTTGCGGGAGAATCCATTCTGGCTCTGCTGGGCCACCATGCTGTGTGCAATGACCTCCAGGTAGCCCACTAGAGACTCAAGGTTACAACAAGCACATGAAAAATGATGCCTTTCATCTTTTTCCCTTTCAGAAAGGCAGATACTTACTGCACAAGCCAGCAGGTTCTACCAACCTTCACCCTATTAACCTGGCATCATAAAATGAAATCCACAGTGTAAGATAGTTCAGCCAGCAAGTTCAGGAAGGGTCTGAAATTCAAGACTGTACTATGGTTACCTCACACCAGCACTGCTTTCAAAAGTCCTCTCTCATTTGGGAGACTCTCCAAAGGTTGTGAGTCCCATTTTCCACTGTGACATGTTAAAAATCATCATGGGTAAATTGTTCCACAGATAGTTTTGGGTCTTACGCCAAAGCAATTTCCTGTGAACTGAACAAAATTGTTCTTGTAGGATTGAAAAGCCTATATTTTATTGTGGCAAGGGGGAAAAGATCTAGAAATTATTCTTTCCAACCTGGGTTGTGTGGAGGTGGTACTATTGGCGATGTGACCTCAGTTATCTTGATCTGTAAAAACAGTTTCCAATTGGCTTCTATCACCATATTTCAGAAAACAATTCTGTGGAACAGTTTGCCCCATGAGTTGAACCTTCAAAGCTTGGAGAGAAATTCAAAAGCTGTTTCTTTCTCTTGAAGTACACCAGTTAATTGCCTAGCAGATGGCCTCTGAAGACTCTGGTATTGAAATTGCACCTATAAACAGTGAAATGTTAACAACATAAATGGCCAACTTGGGAAGGTCTGTGCCCTAAGAGGCTAGGAATGTTATGTAAGTGTCCCCAGTTATTCAGTCATTATTAACTAGGACATAGAGAGATTGAAGATGAAATAGCCAGCCTTCAGAAGAGTCACACCCTGAAAGGGAGCACCCTTGGGTGCTCTGACTGACTGCTGGGTTTGAGAATGAGGAGGTGGCTAGTGCTTACTCATGACTGAGTGGCTGGCCAGATGCTCCAAGGGCTTCACCTCCTTCTCCCATCCTCTTAGAAAAGCAAAAGATTTGCCTTGCTGAGAATGAAGGCAGGATATACTTGTATATATGGAAATAGAAATCAGAAGTAAGCTAGAGAAAAGGAAGTGATGAAACTCTCACAAGTTCAAAGCCAGGAGTGTGTGGAGTCAGAATCATTGCTCAGCACTGGACAACCAATGGGTCCCTTCAAAGCAGGCAAGTGTCATTGAAAATGAATTCTTGGAAGAGTCAATCATAACTTAACAAAAAAGCACTTCTGGAGGTTCAGTTAGGTCAGAGGATAGACTTTTGAGAATTACAATGAAATAATTTTCAAATTTAGAAATTCACATCCAAAGAAAATGAAAATGCTAATTTGAAAAGATCTATGCACCCTGATGTTCACTGTAGGATTATTTACAATAACCAAGATATGGAAGCAATGTATGTACTCACTGGTAGGTAAATGGATAAAGAAGATGGGAGCTTATATATGCACACAATAGAATGTTACTCAGGCATTAAAAAAAAAAAAAGGTGAAATCTTGCCATTTTTGACAACACAGATGGACCTAGAAGGTATTGGGTTAAGTGAATAAACCAGACAGAGAAAGATAAAAATTGCATGATTTCACTTACATGTAGACTATAAGGAGCAAAGCAAATGAACAAACACAATAAAACAGGAACAGAGTCACAGAGACAGAGAACAAACAGGTAGTTGCCAGAGGGGAGGGAGTTTGGGGGGCGGGGGGAGGGAAACAGGTGAGCAAAGTTAAGAAATGCAAAGTTCCAGTTACAAAATAAGTGAGTCACAGATATGAAACATACCGTGTGGGGAATAGAGCCAATAATTGCATAATATCTTTGCATGCGGACAGATGATAGCAAGCCATCATGATGATCATTTTGAAATCTATTGCAATATTGAGTCACTGTGCTGTGTACCAGAAACTAATGTAGTGTTGTAGGTCAATTATACTGCAAGAAATAACAAACTCATAGAAAAAGAGATCAACAAGAGACCTTCTATCCAGTTCCCCCTCCCAACACCCCCTACTGATACATTACCATGTGTAAAATAGATAGCCGACAGGAATTTGCTGTATGACTCAGGGAACTCAAACCAGGGCTCTGTAACAACCTAGAGGGGTGAGAGGGAGGTTCAAGGGAGAGGGGACATATGTATATCTATGGCTGATTCATGTCGATGTATGGCAGAAACCAACACAACATTGTAAAGCAAGTATCTTTTAATTGAAAATAAACTTAAAAAAAAAAAGAAGGTACTTGGAAAGATTTAGGAAACTTAACAGAGAGAAATATGAACCCTGGAAGGTGGAAAATATGAAAGATTAAGAAGAATGATAACAAAATAAGAGAAAAAACTTTTCAAAAATGAGAAAGACACAAATGTTTAAGTCTCCCAAATCAAGCAAGATTGAAGAATAGCACATTTGAGCATATTCTCATACAATTTCACTACTCCAAAGAGCAGAAATTCTTCCAAGAGATGGTTTAAACTGAGGAATACCTAGAGACCTTTTTATTCAGTCACACACGGAACAGTCAAGAATGTGCTGCTAAAAAAAAAAAAAAAAGAATGTGCTGCTGTTGTTTGTACCTGTCGTGCCCTCGGAGAACATGGGCAGATTTCCAGAAGAATCCAGAAAGACCAGAAAAGTGTTCTGAAAACCTAAGAAAGATCAACGTGGGCTTCCCATGCCCAGTGGGCTGCCACTCCGAGAGGCGACTAACAGGCAGTGGGCGCGTCTATGAAGATCCAGGGATTCTGGAATGCTGCGCATCCACCTGTGACCCTGAAGAGCCATCACCTCTTCCTTGTGAAGCCATTTCTGCAAAAAAGTTTTCACAGCCTTTGCAATTAAAGAAACCTCAGATCACTTAGTGGTGTCTGCTGAATTTTCCAAATATCGACCGTCATCCCAACATGACATATCCACCTAAATATAAAGCCTTCCAAACTCCCAACTGGAAAGAACAAGTTCCTTGCAAAGGAAATAGAATCACTGGCATCAGGTTTTTATCTGTAACTCGGGAAGCTAAACAACAGAGTGGAATCTATAAACCACCGAGGAAAAAATAATACAACTCCTAGAATCCCATACGCAGTCAAGAAGAACAAACAAGATACTGTGGGTATTTGAGAATCAGAATAATCACAGCATAGGTTAGGATCTTAGCAGCAGAAGGCAGAACCGCTCCAGCTAGTCTTAGCGGAAAGGGATAGAGATCTTTGAAAGAATCACTGGGAGAGCTGAAGAAACAGGTTATGGGATTAGGGCCTGAGAATAATTCTCTGATTCACACTGCAAAATAGATCTGCTAAGGATGTGGACATTTTGGGAGGCCATTAGTCAGCTGATCACAGCAAGCAGAGTTATTTTATAGTCTGTGTACAATAACTTCAAGATCTAAAAGTATTGGAAAGTCTGTTTTTGTGGTACATTTTTGCAGATGGTTCCCTCATATGTTGCTCATTTATGTTTGACTGTGTACTGCCCCCTAGGCTCCTGGGGCTTTGCAGGAAGAGATGGTACCTGAATTCTGTCAATACACAGACTCTTCTCAGGCACTCACTGGACCATTAGCAAAAACACAAGCACCTCTTTTCAACCAATAATTCTGAATTTTTGTTGGAAAACCACTAAAAGTTGTATAGTCTATAAATTTTGTAATACATCTTTAATCAAGTTGTGTATACAAACAGAGCCCTGCTAAAACATATTTGACCCAAGTGTGTGTAAACCATAGACTTCCCAGGTGGCACTAGTGGCAAAGAGTCTGCCTGCAATGCAGGAGACCTGGGTCAGGAAGATGCCCTGGAGGAGAGCATGGCAAGCCACTCCAGTATTCTTGCCTTGAGAATCCCAGGATAGAGGAGCCGGGTAGGCTACAGTCTGTGGGGTTGCAAAGAGTTGGGCACATTGGACGTGACTTAGCACACATGCATGCTCTGTAAACCACGAAGAAGCCCCAGCCACAGCTGCACAGGCAGAAAAGTGGTGATGTTGAACCAGGGAAGTGGAAGCAGGGGTGGAGCAGAGGGATCTGAGCTCTAAAGTATGTAAGGTGTCGAAGCAGGTAGGCTAGATGGTCATTCTGGTGTGTCTCAGAGAAAGGATGCTGGGTGGGGGTATGGGAGTGGATAGGATAAAAGAGCACATTTGAGACCAGGATGGGTCTGATGTCCTATGAATGAAGCTAAAGATGTCCGTGGGGCTGGGAGATGTCCAGCAAAACACGAGCAGTGTGATGTAAAGCCTGAGCATGGAGAGAGGGGGGGTTCATTGGTGGATGGGGGGTGGGCAGAGGGGGGTTGGTGAAAACCTCGAGGGAACATGAGATTCTTCCAGGAGAGTGTACAGGACTGAGCAGTAGCTGAGACAGAATCCACTGAAATTTACTGACCACAGCTGAGTCTAGATTCTCACCCTCCTCTTGACCAGCAAGACGAGATCCCAGGCTAAAAGTGGGTAATGATTATAAAACTACAGCCCATTGCTTTATGTAAATTAAAATGTGAATTCACTGAGAAAATTTCTTTCCAACTCACTGACTTTACATTTTAGCCACAAAGTCTATATTAATGTTAACTACATCATCTAATCAGCTAATCAAACTCGGTGGAAGAAATATTTCTTCAGTGACTTTTACTATTATTAGAGGACAGTAAAACATACATCAAAGATAGGAAATCAGAGCTCTCAAGACTTTTCTCTTTTAAAAACAACATAAGTAAATTTTTGAGGAAATACTTGTAATCTCACAGTCCTAATACAAAAATTATTTTCATTTTTACCTGTTTTCCATTCTTTGGCCATATATGAAAACTTCCATGTTGTTGTAGTCATACCATACATATACTTTTGCAGTTTGCTTTAAAATTTTTATATTGTAAAATATTGTGATGTTTGTACAATCTTAACAAATGATCATTATTTTCAAAGTCTTCATGTTGATAAACTATAATTTTCAGACATTCTCTTGTAGTTGGATATTTTAATCACATAAAGCTTTTGATTTACTAGAGAAGATGGCAGTGAACAAACATTAGTATTTTTCTAATTAAGCTTCTGTCTAATGAAAACGTCTAGTTTCATCATATCTTTACCAGTGCAGAGCATTATTACTTTTTACATAATTTGATAATTTAGTGTAAAAGTTCCCTGTGGTTTACTTTAATTGCATTCTTTTGGTTATTAGGGAGAAAACATTTTTGTATGGATTTACATACCATGATTAGAGTGCTAATGATAAAACAAAAAGGAATGAAATAAATAATTGTGTAATTTCAGTACACTAACCAGAGTCTACCTACTAACTGAAGGAGCTTTGATTTTGTCCCCCTGTGTCCGCTTCATTAATTGAACAATCAGAAATCTCTATGTTATGATGGGTTTTCTCACCTTCTCTTCTCTTATTCTGCTTATTCTCTTATTCTCTTTATCTTCTGTTACTGTGCTCAGTGCAGTCTGTAAGGTACAATACACGTGGCCTCCACAAAGTCCAACCTCTTCATGCTTTTTGTATTGCTATCCCACAGAAACGTAAACTGAGGCTAAGAAGGCAGGTTGCTTATTCAGGATCACACAGGTCATGATTTGGCAAAGCCCAGGTTTGAATCCAGATAAGTCCCTCCAAATGCTTTCTCCAATGTGCTGACCAAGCCAGCTGATCACAAAATTAACCTATCCCAACTCACTGTAATGAACAGCTCCCGAGTCAACCTTCTTTGCAAACACAAAGTTGCATACAGATTCTTGGTGGCATTACTGTATTTTGCAATAATGAGTTTAGTAGGACATGAGGCCTTCCCAATGTTCTCTCAGATAGTATGATTCCATAAAAATGAGATTATGTAAGAGGGCCCTGTCTCCACTGTCGCTCAGGAATCACATATAATTATCTCTTGCTGACTGATTTAATTAAAATTCAAGAAGCACTGACTCACATCCAAAACCACGTTCATTGTGATAAAATCTACTGGACAGAGTCCTTTGATGTGCTCATTAATAAGACACACGATTCTCCTTTTAGTTGCTTCATCTTTGAGTACTTTTCCAAACGTTGTCTTTAGGAGATAATGGCATTTAAATTTGTTTTCTTTATGCCGCTTAATGAGATCTTGGATGCCACCAGATTCACGGAAGTCATGCTAAACAATGTATATAGCACAAGTCCTGTCATTTGATGGCTCTTGGTGGCTGTGTAATCCTGGCCAAAGGTACACATTCAGCAGGATGTCCTTCTATTTTGGGTGCTGGATGGAGCCAACAACTCTGGACGATTTTCTACCTTGGTGATTGGAATACCCGCGGCTTACTTCTACTTTTTGCGAGGGGAAGCACACTAAGATGCCTGAGATTCCAAAGAATATCCACAGGAATTGTGACGGAGTGAGCAGGGAAAGGGAATTAAGATGCTTCATTTCTTGCAAAAAAATAAAGTTGAGAGTGTATACCATCTATGATAACTCCCAGCAAATGCCATTTAAAGCCAATAATCCTTTAAAGTCCAATTATTAAACAGCCATGTGATACAGAATATCTGATAAGAAAAGTATCTTATTTGGACTAATTTCAGTTCCACTATTAACTATATACATAACCATAGCACCTAATAATGTTGAATATTTAATATCCAGTTGGACTTCCCAGGTGGCTCAGTGGCAAAGAATCCACCTGCCAATGCAGGAGACGCAGGTTTGATCCTTGGATTGGGAAGGTCCCCTGGAGGAGGAAATGGCACCCCACTCCAGTATTCTTGCCTGGGAAATCCTATGGACAGAGGAGCCTGGCGGGCCACAGTCCATCGGGTCCCAAAGATGGGACGCACACACAGAGCACTATGCAAGTAGTCCAGTTTATGTCTACCTTTTCAAGCTCTAAGTTTTTTGTTTCTTTTTCTTGCCTTCTTGCATTGGCTATAGCAATAATCTTATAATATCATTTACTATAGAAAGAACCAGAAAATAATTCAGCCTTTCCTCTAATATGGCTGACTGAAATGTTTTATTTTTCTTTATTCTTGATCATTGGGCTACATTCAACATATAACTTAACACACAAATATATTCACAGGAATTCTGATGACTTTATCAATAAATTTTTTGATGCGTTTATAAATAATTGTATGCTACATGATCTAGTACGTTCCTTTAAAGAAAGGCTGGCATCATTATTTTGGTTAGGCATCAATAGAAAACAAATTTTCTGCTCATGAATAGACATCTGATCATTATAAATATATTCCAAAGACAAGCTGACTTTGTATTTTCAAAACTTATTTCATCAGTGGCTGCACACATGCTCCCAAAGCTGTGCACAGGGGAACACATCTTTACCTGTAAACAATCTAGGTCATGATGCTGTGTAGGTGGATGATAGGATTATTCCTGGAAGTCATTTTTATACAGAAACAGCTATAACGATCTTAAATATGCACTGATGTGACTGCAAATCCCCAAACACATTTCAACAAATGGAACTAAATATAATGTCAGCTTGAATGCCCTTTAGCCAGGTCCCATGTGTACATAGCCAGTGTTTTGTTAATATTTTCAGCACACAGATTCTGCACAATTTTGTTAGACTTAAATCTAAGTATTTTATAATTTAGGGTGCTATTTTAAAGGGCAGAATTTTTTCAGTTCCAAATTGTTCATTAATAAAATATAGAAATATAATTGGCTGGCTTTTGTATACAGTGATACTGTGACCTTGATAAACTCACTTATTCTACTAATTTGGAGTCGATTCTTCAGGAATTTCTACAATCTTGTTGTCTAAAAATCAGAACGGTGTTGTCTTTCTTCCAACCTGTATGCTATTTTTTCCCTGTCTGTGCCTTCCCGCTCTGCTAGGACCTCCAGGGCAATACTGAGTAGAAGAGGTGATAGCAAACATCCTTCCTTTTCCTTGATTGTAGGGGGAAAGCATTAAACCTTTTACCATTAAGTGTGTTGTTAGCTGTGGGTATTTACACAGGGCTCTTTATCAATAGATTGAAAACATTTCCTTCAGTTCCTAGTTTGTTGACCTTTTGTGTTTGTTTTGCAATAAATGGATGCTGGATTTTGTCCTGTGCTTTTCCTGAATTCATTGAGATGATCATGGAGTTTCTTTTCTTTTGTCTGTGGATACGGTGAAGACACTTGCTCCTTGAAAGGAAAGCTATGACAAACCTAGACAGCATATTCAAAAGCAGAGATATCACTTTGCCAACAAAGGTCCATATAGTCAAAGATATGATTTTTCCAGTAGTCGTGTATGGATGTGAGAGTTGAACCGTAAAGAAGGCTGAGAGCTGAAGAACTGATGCTTTTGAACTGTGGTGTTGGAGAAGACTCTTGAGAGTCCCTTGGACTGCAAGGAGATCCAACCAGTCCATTCTGAAGGAAATCAACACTGAATGTTCATTGGAAGGACCGATGTTAAAGCTGAAGCTCCAATACTTTGGCTACCTGATGTGAAGAGCCAATTCATTGGAAATGACCCTGATGCTGGGAAAGACTGAGGGCATGAGGAGTTTGAGCACACTCCGGAGATAGTGAAGGACAGGGAAGCCTGGCATGCTGGGATCTCAAAGAGTCAGACACAACTTGGTGACTGAACAACAAAATAGTGAATTAAAGTGAATAGTGGTTAATTTTTAAGGCATAAGGCATGTTATTGATTGATTCATTTGACAAACACTTATGGCCAGTTACTTTGCCCGGGCATGATGTTGGGTGCTGGAGATAGAGTTCTGACCCGGGGGCAGGCCCTGCCCTGGGGAGCTTAGGGATAGCTGAACCCCTTGTGCTCAGCTTTGGAGCCTGCACCCCACATCGCTTCTGCTTGGAGGAGCACGTCACCAGGGTCCCCCTCAATCAGGATGGCATGCTTTTCCTGCACTTCTAGGGTGAATGGGTAAGATGCTGCTGGCCCCAGGAATAGGGGAATCAGGAGACGTGGGCTGGAGGATGCAGGGCCGGTCCTGTAGCTTCTGCTGCTGTTTGTTGTTGCTTAGTTGCTCAGTCATATCCGACGCTTTGTGGCCCCCTGGACTGTAGCCCTCCGGGCTCCTTGCTCCATAGAATTCCCCAGGCAAGATACTGGGGTGGGTTGCCATTTCCTTCTCTAGAGGATATCGTGTTCATTTCCTGGGTGGGGAAGATGCCCTGGAGAAGGAAATGGCAAGCCACCCCAGTATTCTTGCCTGGAGAATTCCACGGACCAAGGAGCCTGGTGGGCTACAGTCCATCACATCGCAAAAGATTCAGACATGACTGAGCGACTAAACTACCACCACGCATCTCAAGCAGGTTCCTGGAGCAACACCCCACTCTGTGCAGTGGACAGCAGGCAGGACATGGCAGCAATGTTCGCTTCTAGGGGCAGGGAGAGGCTATCAGTTCTAAGGGGAATTGTCATCAGGTTAACTGATCAGTTAGGCTTCCCTGGTGGCTCAGAGGTTAAAGCATCTGCCTGCAATGCGGGAGACCTCGGTTTGATCCCTGGGTCGGGAAGATCCCCTGGAAGAGGAAATGGCAATCCACTCCAGTATTCTTGCCTGGAGAATTCCATGGACGGAGAAGCCTTGTGGGCTACAGTCCACGGGGTCGCAAAGAGTCTGACACAGCTGAGCGACTTAGCTTTCACTTTAACTCATCAGTTACCAGGGAAACTAGCAGAAAGCCACGCCCTCACCATCCCTTTGATAAGCTATTGTGGTGGAGATGTTCTGAACTAAAGTTTGAGTAATCAGTAGCTCGGAAGGTATGTAGGAAGTATTCAGGAAAGTCAGACGTGCGAGGAGGTATATGTGAAGCAGGCACTGGTTGAGCAGGGACGCACAGAGAGTAAGAGGACAGCTGTCTTCGCGGCCCAGTCATACACGTCCTAAGCTGCACAGTGGCAGGGCAGAGTTCGCAGAAATAAAACTGCTCAAAACAGCCCAAACTTGGCTGAGTTTTAGTATGTACGAAGCTCTGGTCTTCCAGCGTGGAGCCACATGGCCTGCACCTGGTTACCCAGCTGGCCAGGGCTGTAATCCCCCCAAGCCCTTTTGCTAATTACTCTTGAGATCTGAAAGCAGAGGAAGCTTTAAGGGGCATCTAGCCAAGACCCTTCGGAGAAGGCAATGGCAACCCACTCCAGTACTCTTGCCTGGAAAATCCCATGGACAGAGAAGCCTGGAAGGTTGCAGAGCATGGGGTCGCTGAGGGTCGGACACGACTGAGCAACTTCACTTTCACTTTTCACTTTCATGCATTGGAGAAGGAAATGGCACCCCACTCCAGTGTTCTTGCCTGGAGAATCCCAGGGACGGGGAAGCCTGGTGGGCTGCCGTCTATGGGGTCGCACAGAGTCGGACATGACTGAAGTGACTTAGCAGCAGCAGCAGCAGCAGCCAAGACCCTTAAACCTCTCCTTAAAAATCTCTCATTCCCACTCTGGTGCATCTAGAGTTAATATTTGCTAAAAGCAGCACCCCCCCATGGAGAAATTTACCTACACTCTTGTTGAGCTCTGAACCTTTTAACTTCAGATGTGAAAATGAATCAGAAAGTGTCAGAGGCAGGATGGAGGGGGTGGCGGGGAGTTTGAGTCTCGATATGTGCATAACACCTGTGGTGAGTGGGTGACTGAATAACACCTAGAGAAGTTGGGAGAGCAAGGTGATGGATGAGGTTTCTACAGGAAATTAGTTTGTTCTATCCTTGCTTCTCAAACTGGGTCCTTGTGGGGCCACGTCAGAGTGGCTGCAGTGCGTCTTTCTGCTGTGTCAAATTTACTCCAAGATTTTGGGTGAGATCGGTAAATTCAGTGGTCAGTCAGTGATTGGAAATATTACTTGCACATCAAAGTAAACATGACTATATTAAGGAGTAAGATAAAACTAAGATGGGAAGCCTCATGGACATGTGATCACTTTGGAAGCTGTTCCTCTGTAATCAACACTCCCTCTTTTCTGAAGTCAGGGAAGCACAGAGGAAAGGCACTGCCCACAGTGATGTGCTCGGCCCAGGAGCGTCCTTTCTGGGAGACAGACGGGCAGGTGTGGAGGTGTGACTTCCCTGCCCACTTCCCTGTCATTGTTATTCTTGTCATTCACGCCATCGTTAGCTCAGAAGGTGGATGAAACCAAAATCCATTCCTGTGTCTGGGTTTGGGAAGAGCCGATGCACCAGGCCCCCAGCAGAGGTGGCAGCTGGGGGACGGGGGAGACGGGAAGCGCTGACTGAGGCCTCCCCGGCCTGCTTGATATTCTGGGGACGCAGGCAGCAGTGGTCAGAATCCTCAGCTGAACCTGCCTGGCCGCTCTGGAGGCCAGAGGGCACTTGGCAGGAAGGCCAGGAAGTGAAATAGCAAACAGTCTCCAAAGAACGCACAGCCAAGGGGCCGTTTGCTGCCCCCACCCCGCAGAGAAGTCCGGGCGGGGGACGGCGAGGGCTCTGAAGGGTCCAGCCAGCACCACCCCTTCTCCACCTGGACCTCCGCCCCGCTTGTCTCTCCGTCTGTCCGGGTGCAAGTGACTCTGGGCCGTGATGGCAGTTGTGGTGGCTGGGTCCCCGCCAGACCCCCAGAGAGGCATCTGGGGAGACCCAGGACATGGGGGGAGTCCAGAGAGGGAGGGGCCAATATGCCAGAGACGCCCCTGCCTTCACGGTGTCCCAGGAGTCTAAGTGATGTTGTTGTTCAGCCACTAAGTCACGTCCGACTCGGTGCGACACCATAAACTGCCACCCACCATGGGAACAACCTAAATAATATGGAAAGCAGAAAGGGGTCTGAGTGACGCAGGGTCCATCGCCTTCCAACACTGAGGGATAAACTGGGGTCCAGTGAAATGAAAATGTTTCCTTACTGGCAAAGAAGGACCCACACATGGCCCCTGGTCAGGGTTGGGGAGTTCTCCTCCCCTGAGGGGGTCTCCTCCGTGCTGTCCTTCCCTCCTGGGCTTACTCGTCCCAGGTTTGCTCTGAGACCTGCCCAGCAGGACTGCAACACCCTAGGGAGACGCAGCCCTGCAGGACAGTCAGGCCCGGCCCCAGGTCGCCGGCAGTGGGCTCCTCTCAGTCCAGCTGGTCCACAGGAGCACTCTCAGATGTTATCAGAGGGGCAGGAAACTCCACAGGCCCTTTAGCTGAGCTTGTTGTGGCGGTTCAGTCACTCCGTTGTGTCTGACTCTTTGAGACCCCACAGACTGAAACACACCAAGCTTTCCTGTCCTTCACCAGCTCCAGGAGTTTGCTTAAACTCACATCCAGTGAGTCAGTGATGCCACCCAACCACTTCATCCTCTGTCACCCCCCTCTGCTGTCTTAGCTGAGCTGGAGACCTGCAACAGCCCGTGACTCGGTCTCGAGAATGGAGGGGACCCCGGTTGCACAGAGAGTGAAAGAGTGAAGAGCAGGGATGGGTGCAGGCAGGAGCCACCTGCGGCCACCGGTGTGGGGGGTGAGCCCTCCGCCCAGGATGGGGGAAGGAGAGGGTGGGCAGAACCAAAGAGCTGGTCATCTGAAGCCAGGAGAGAGAACGGCAAACCGGGGCCGGAGCAGGCACAACGCAGGGGGCTCAACAGAGTCTGGGCGCCAGGCTGAGGCCACACACACCCTCTTAAGGCAGGAGGGACAGGGAGAGTAACCTGACACACGCCTGATGCCCCATCATCCCAAATGAGAGCTGGTTCTTTTTGAAATTCTCCCTCCACAGCAGAGATGTAGACACAGCCAAGAGCTAGGCGGTGGTTGGGCTGTCCGTGCAGACCAGGAGGGGAAAGCCGCCCAGGGTATGGGTGCTGGGGTCGTGGGGATACGGGGTAAGGGAGAGTCTAGAAGGTCCCTGGGGGCTCTAGGGACCCCTCTCCAGCCCTCAGGCTCTCCCAAGACTTCAGCTGGCCGGCGGCCCCAGGGACTGCTCCAGGACTGCGGTCTCCATGGCTGGCAGACATTGAAATGTCAGGAATGACAAAGTCAAGGCTTCCTGCTCCACGGGCCTCTCCCCAAGGCCCCGGGTTTGGGGGAGGGGGTCCGTAAATAGTGACATGACTGTTACTATTTATAGTACATGGGCCTGCACTCAGGCCTGGGACCCTCCCCGCCCCACAGTGTGTGTGCGTGTCCACCCCCTAGACTTTTGAAAGAGGGTTAGAATGACCGGTACCAGGACCTGGGTTCTAGCCAGCTCTGCCCAGACATGCCACGTGGCCTCCAGCAAGTGGAGCCATTAATATTCTCTGGGCCTTTCCTCTCAGGTTTAAAAAGGAGTCTGAGCCATCTGAGGTTGTTCAAGAATCAAAGGAAATAACAGATGTGAAAGAAGACCGCCTAAAATTCACTTTTTTGAATGAAGCCATGTGCATATCTTCATTTATTTGTTTTTGCTCATTCATTCATTCAGCAAACACGCTTTGTGCCAGGTGTTGAGAACTCAGCCGGAAGAAGAACTGGCGTGGCCCTGTTCTCAGGAAGCTGACAATTTTGTTTGGGAAGACAAACATCAGTAATAAACACAAATGCACATACCATGTTCAAGATTTTAGAGGGCAGGAACAGCCAGCTCTGAGCACGATTAAAGCACAGACGTGGAGTGGGAGTTGGGCTGGAACCTCGGGCCTAGGATGGCCCTCCAGGAGGCGGGCCCAGGAGGTTCTGAGTCCAGAACTCTGTCCACAGGGGACAGGACACAGGCTTATTAGCCGGGACAAGACCAGGAACCTGGGAATTTGCCGAAACAGGGATGGGGTCCATGGCAGCAGAGAGGATCCCAGGTGGCAGACTGGCAGCAGGACAGGAGGTGTAGAGTCAGGATGTGTAGGGAAGTAAGACCATCAGAGTCCAGTTCCTGCGGAGGAGGGTGCCAAGGTCACAGGAGGACTCCTCCATAGAAGTGGGGTCCTGATCCTTAGCATCAAGCCGGTCTGGGGTGTTGGCCCGGGAATCCTGCTCACTGGAGTCACACTCCTCTCCTGGCACGGCCAGCATGGCATCCTGCGGCTTTCTCCCTTGTCTCCAGCCCCAAGCGAGAGCCAGGGAGGCTAAGACTGGTTGCAAAGATTCTAAGACTGGTTCTGGCTTCTCTGTTCTTCTTTTCCATGCTGTTCAAGGCCAGAATTCACATAACTTCCCCTTGTAACTGCCTGGGGCAGTGCTGCTCTCCCTGACCTCCTCTGACCCTCCTGAAAGGGTTTGAGCATCAGGCTGCTGCCAGCCTGGGGCCCGCTGATACACAGCTTGTCAGGACCTGAGTGGATCTCAGAGTCTGAAACAGGGACCGTCATCTTGACGGAGGTTCAGTGGTCCCAGGCCAGTAGGCCAATGAGTGAATGAACAGATGACTGAGAAAGAAACACGAGGGCTGAAGGTGTGTGGAACCGAGATGCTCTTTTGCATTTAAAAGAAACAGTTCGAAGGCCAGAATTTCCAATGTAGGTGGAAATGGCTAATCTTCCCAAGTATCTTTTCTAGAGGGACTTCTAAAAGATTCACATATAGTCCTAAACAGGTTTTACTTTTGAGCCCTACAATCACAGAAAACAAATAACGGTCTAGCTCTCAATATTGAGATTATATTCTTAAGTCGTTCTAGATAGAAAGGGTTTTCCTCACTCAGTCCTTATAATAACACCACAGGGTAGATGCCATGTGTGTCCACTGCAGAGAAAACCCTGAGCTCCAAGAAGGAGAGCACACAGCCAGTGGCTGGCGGAACACAGACGGCTACACGCTCAGCGAGTCTCGCTCAGGACCTTGGAGTTCGGCTTCTGCAGTTTGGTGCTGGTTAATTTTGTTTAAGCAACTAAGGCTATGAAACGACTTGGCTCCTTTTTGGTGTTTGTTTTCAAACTTTAAAGGCTGATCCAGACCTCTGGCTGCCCCCACATTCTCCTCCTGACAGTGACTTCCACAAAATCATGTGCTAAAGAAGGTGGGGGTTGGGGAGGAGTCTGCTGCTGGAAACCTTCCCAGGCGTTGTGGGGGGCAACCAGTGGGTACCCTTCCTCATCAGACCCCCCTCAGGGAGACAAGCATAGCATCAGTTCCCGGCGGGGAGCCGGGGGTGGAGGTGGGGGTGGGGAGGAAACCAGTGTCCCAAGGTGCCTCCGTTAGTCATGAAAAGCTGGAGAGGTATCCTGGTGCCTACCTTCAGTGCTAGGCTTCAGCAAGTATTTCAAATAAATACACAGACAATGTCATCACCAAGATACTGAGATGGCAAGCCTACTTAAGGGAAACACCTCTTTTTTTTTTTTAACTCTGAGAACCCTCGGAGAGCCTTTCAAGCATCTACTCTACATGACTTAAGCTGTTAAGAGAGCACGTTAGAGACCTGCAGAGACCCTCCTGGTGGATCACCTTGTAGGTGATTGAAAGGTATACCTGAGAAAACCTAGTGAAGCAGTATGACTCTCAGAAATCAAATATGTCAAAACTGTAACTTTATTTTCCTGTTTCACTAGCCTTCCCTCTTCTGGGTTGCATGCATGCTAAGTCGCTGTAGTGTCTGACTCTTTGCAATCCTATGGACTGTAACCCGCCAGGCCCCTCGGTCCATGGGATTCTCTAGGCAAGAATACTAGAGTGGATTGGCTTGCCCTCCTCCAGGAAATCTTCCCGATCGAACCCTTGTCTCCTGTGTCCCCTGTTTTGCAGGCAGGTTCTTTACCACTGACCCACCAGAGAAGCCTTCCCTCTTCTGGGGTGGTAACAACTCATCTTGGTCATGTCAGTGTTCCCTTACCCACTTTCCCCTGTGGTTTCCCTTGGAGTGATGGTGGCGGGAATTCCACAGCACTGAGGGCTTGGGGAAGGGGACATCTCGTCTTCATGTCATCATTTCACACTGTCACCAGCTGAAACTGCCCACTTGCCCGTTGGTCAAGTGGCTGTGCCAGCTCTCCTGGTCTGACGACCCTCTCCTCTTCCTGGTGTTCCTCAAAGACCCATGGACAAACTTCAGCAGCTCCTGTGCGCTGCTGGGGACAGAAAACTCTGGGAGGTGGACAAAGGCCCTGCCCACTGGGACACATGGTGCCATTGCTTCTCCCAGAAGATTTTCTTCTAAGTTTAGGAGCTTACATGCTTATTGGGGATTTCAGTTCCAGCCTGAGGTTCACAGCCTGGGAAATTGGTCTCTCAGCATCTTGTTGTCTGTGCCCGTCCATCTAAACCATCAGTGCTACAGAAGAATCTGAAAGCCTCACCACCGCCTCCCCTTATCTATGTCCCCTCAATTCCCAATTTCCTCCTTTTCGTCTCCATTAGTTTTTCCTGAAATTTAAGGCATTAAAGACATAGTAGGATTGTCCCTGTGGAAAATGCCATGGAGACCTGGTGGGGCAAAATGACCCCAAGCAAGAACTCAAACTGATGCTGTGTGAGGTGGCGGTCCAGCATGGCTGGAGCTGAATTCCTTGGGCCAAATCTGGTCTTTCTCACATGCTGTGTGATTCTTGGACAATTTATAAAAATTAAAAATTTAGAAAGCAACAGCAAAAACTCCATGCTTCCTTTTCCATACATAAAAAGAAGGTAATAGAATCTCATGCAGAAGGCTTATCACGAGAATCAAGCGAGATAAAGCAGGTAAACCATGTGACTCGTCCCTGCTCACCGGTCTCACTGAAAGGAGGCTATGAAAACAGAGATGCTAATATTTCACCGCATTGTTCACGCTGCAGAAGGACAAGCTGAATGTTGTAAGTCCCCCTTGGTGTTCACCTGGAGAGGCTCCTGGGAGTGACCCAATGCAGCTGGTTGCACATGGAGGAAGAAGTCAGCGGATAGAAGGTAGAAGAAGCCACGCTCCACTTTCCAGGGAGAGCAGACCACAGACGAAGGCTTGTAAGGCAAAGGAAGCCATCCCTGAGAAGAAGGCTGGAGTTCAGCAGAAAACTGAGAAAAGCAGGCAGGTTTGGGTATGTTCATTCGGGGACTGTGTGCCAGGCAGGGAGATGCCAGGTGATGCGAGTCCAGAATGAGGGCTCCAGGGCAGCAAATGGCCTCTGGACCAGATGGAGACAGAGATTGTGACAAAAGAGCCCCTGAAGGTCAAAGCCAGCACGGAACTGGGCATGGGACTTCGGGGCTGCCCTTGGAGCGGGTGGGCGAGGGCCCTGGGGAGACTCACTGCCAGTTGTATAGAAATGGAGGGGACTGCGTTTATGTGGGTGTCAGGAGGGCTCAGGGCACAGGGCTCCATGTCTGCACTAGAACCGGTTTCTGAAAGGAGACGGGCCCCCCTGTGGCCCTTCAGGGGAGTGAGGAGACTAGTTTGAAGCATTAGGAATTCTTTTGACCTTTTTCTCCCTTGGAAATTGGAATCCGAATGAGCCTCTTAGCTTATTTTTGAAAATCATCAGAATCCAAATGATTAGAAGCTGAGACTGAGATTTCCACAAATTTAAACTTACTGGAGCGAGGTGGAAGGAATTATTGTAGGCAGATCAGCTCCTCTAGAAAACACAAGAAGTGAAGATAAGCCTTGTTGGAGAGACACGTTCCCTGTGGTCACACCCACGGGGGAATTCCTGATCTCTTCATCTTCCCAAAGGGCCTCGGCAGACAGGCCTGTGTCCCTCAGAATGCTTAACAAACAACTGTTAAAGGAATGAACCTGTGACCTGTCACCAAAGCTTAAGTACATGAGTATCACAAGAACCCCCTTGGGGAACCCAGGTCTTAAGCAGTACAAAGATAGCAATTTTCTAACATGTTTTCATTTTACCATCGGAGGTTGGTTTTTTTTTTTCTTTCTTTCACTCTACTGTTTTGTCATGTCTTAAGGCATCACGCACTTCCAAGGAGATGCAACACAAGATTTAAAAAGCAATTCCACCAGTAAGCCGGAGAGTGGGAGAACTGAGATCCTTGTGACACCTTTCAGTTTACAAAGCACTTCGCTGGCCATTCCAGGGTTTTCAGCTTTAGAGGAGATGGAACTGAGGGACATGATGTGGAACAGAGGTTGCTGTCTCGAGCACACAGAAACGGCCATGAGAGATGTACTCAGAAGTGAAACCCCAGGGCTACATGCAAGTCTGTGTCATTGACAAACTCTCACTCTGAGATTTCCCAGGTCAGCGGATGACTCAGATTCTCTACCACCAGCTGCAGAAGAAAAAAAATGAAAAGAATAGGGAGAAATCCAGGGCTTCCCCTGGTGGCTCGGTGATAAAGAACCCCCCTGCTGATGCAGGGGACATAAGAGTTTGAGCTGTATCCCCTGGAAGAGGGCCTGGAAACCCCCTCCAGTATTCTTGCCTGGACAATCCCATGGACAGAGGAACCTGGCGGGCTACAGTCCATGAGTTCACAAAGAGTCGGACACAACTGAGTGACTGAGCACACAGGGAGAAATTCAGCCCTCTGTGCTCGTCTATGGGAGGAGGTGAGCTGGGATCAGGATCTCTCCTGAATGCAGAAAACTCGGACAAGAGTGGCAGTAGCCAGGAACCAAGCAGAGGCTTGGCGATCTGGTTCAGACTCTGGTCCCCTCTCAGTGGGTGACTCAGGGGGGAGGTTTGAATCCATCACCCGAGCACCTGAGCTTTCAGCCAATACATTTGGAAAATATTCTCTCTCTCTTCACCAGGGTGGGGAGGGGTCACTCACGTGTGCAAGGACCACTTGGATCCTTGCTGGAAGGTTCCAGGCCAGCTCTGGTTATCTGGGGCATCCGCTGACACTCACTTTTCTCTCTAGGCACAACTCTGCCCTGGAAGGCGTCAAAGGAGATGGATGTTTGGTGACCGTCAGGTCCAGCCCTGGCACTTCCAGCTGTTGTGATTGTTTATCTGCATTTTCAATTTACCACACAGATTCCGAACCTTCGAGGGAAGGTGATATCTCGTTTGGGGAAATTGTAACACTAGACCTCCTCCCCCTTCCATCCCAGGAGACAGCGGTGCATGGGGTTCAATTTGACAGACTCTTAAAGGCCTCACACAGACAAGAACAAGCCCCATGACTTTCATAGGGGCTGGAAATCCCTCCATTAAAAATCCACTTCTGTGGACTTCCCTGGTGGCCCAGTGGTTAAGACTCTGCGCTCCCAATGCAGGGGACCCGGGTTTGATCCTTGATCAGGGAACTAGATCTCACATACTGCAGCTTGGGGCTTCCCTGGTGGCTCAGATGGTAAAGAATCTGCCTACAGGAGACCTGGGTTTGATCCCTGAGTTAGGAAGATTCCCTTGAAGAAGGGAATGGCTACCCACTACAGTATTCTGGCCTGGAGAATTCCATGGACTGTCACACAGAGTTGGACATGACTGAGTGACTTCACTTTCACTTTACTGCAGCTAAGACCTGGAGCAGCCAAATAAATGAAAAGAAGCATTTAAAAATAAATTAACAAAATTATTTTAAAAATTCACTCCTTTGGTCTCGGATGGTTTTCCTGGGTCAGGGATATTGGAGTAGAAAGAGAACGCAGCAGGAGTCAGAACACCTGGCCTTGGGGCCCCGCCCCTGGTGTGAGGCTGGCTCTGCCCTTTCTAGCCTAATGACCTGAAACTCCAATACTTTGGCTACCTGATGCGAAGAACTGACTCATTGGAAAAGACCCTGATGCTGGGAAAGATTGAGGGCAGGAGGAGAAGGGGATGACAGAGGATGAGAAGGTTGGATGGCATCACTGACTCGATGGACATGAGTTTGAGTAAACTCCAGGTGTTGGTGATGGACAGGGAAGCCTGGTGTGCTGCAGTCCACGGGGTCGCAAAGAGTCGGACACGACTGAGCAACAACTGAGCTGAGCTGGCCTGGCATAAACCCCTTCTCTTCCATCGCTTCTCTCTCTTTTTTTCATCTAGAATGGCACCACTAATGCTCGTCTCACAGGGCTGCTGTGAGGATCAGGCGAGATAATGGATGTGAAAGCTGAACACTGCAGAAACCTAAGAAGGACCATGATTACTGAAATGCTGGTCGGCAGGGCTGGCTAATCCCTAGTGGGGATTAGGGGGTGACTCCCCAGGCCCAGGCACACACCCGGGATGGGCAGGGCAGAAGAGTCAGGGGATGACAGTGAGGAGGAAGACTCCAGGAGAGGAGAGGCAGGGGACGCCCCCCTCCTGCTGGCGTGACTGAGAAAGCTTTGGGGTGAGGAGAGGCCCACCATCTTTCCCTGCTTTTCCAGAGGACTGGGAGCATCACGAGGAACCCAGGGCTATAGGCCCACCTCGGCCTTTACACCCTGTTCTCCCATTGGCCACGGATGTGAAGCCCCGGGCAGATTCACCTGGGTAAAGAACCATTAGCAGGGGCTTCCCTGGTGGCTCATCTGCCTGCCAATGCTGGAGACACAGGTTCTATCCGTGGTCCAGGAGGATCCCATGGGCCGCAGAGCAGCTAAGCCTGAGAGCCACAGCTACTGAGCCTACGCTCTGGGGTCCAAGAGTCACAATGTCAGAAGCCCGAGTGCACCCCAAAGCCCACGCTGCACAAGAGAAGCCCCTCAAGAGTGAGAAGCCTGCACACCCCAACCAAGAGGAGCCCCTGCTCGCTATAACTAGAGAAAAGCTTCACAGCAACAAAGACCCAGCACAGCCAAAAATAAATAAATACATTTTTTTTTTAATGAAAGAACCACTAGGAAAAACAACCAGCCGTGTCTAGGTCTATGCAGACATATCATGCAGGTAATTGAAGCAGAAGGTCTGGTTTTCATGCGAGAAGCCCGCATGCATCAGAGTAATTGCTTGCTTTGTCACAATTTCCTGGATAATCTCCTCCTCATTGTTTGGCTGAAAGAGCCGACCTTGCGTCTGGGAGCTTGCTTGCCAAACATGATTGGGTCCTTGGAGATGAAAGGCACAGACAGCAGAAGCGATTTTCCACAGACACGTTGGCACACATATTAATTATCATGAGGGGGAAGATGTGCCTGTGTGTTCCACTGGGGAGGATGGTGCGGGATGAGAGGTGTGGAGAGGAGACTGCTGGGGAGGGAACCACAGAGCTCCTTCTTATTGGGAATCTGCCGGCATCCAGGCTCTGTCCTGGGTGAAGTGAGTGAGTGAAGTTGCTCAGTCATGTCTGACTCTTTGTGACCCCTGTAGCCCACCAGGCTCCCCTGGCCATGGGATTTCCCAGGCAAGAATACTGGAGTGGGTTGCCATTCCCTTCTCCAAGGGGATCTTCCCAACCCAGGGATTGAACCCGGGTCTCCCGCATTACAGGCAGATGCTTTATCATCTGAGACACCAGGAAAGCCACCCTGTCCTGGGTATCTTACATTAAAAAAAAAATCTCATTGAATTCTCACAAGAGAGTGGGAGGCCTCCGCCGAGATCGGAAGATTTGATAACCAACTGCTGCGTTTGCTGTGAGAATGAAGCAAGAGGTCCGGTCTTCTCGTCTCTTTGTGGAAGGGAGGACAGTGGCCTCAGAGGGCAGGGGGAGACATGATCACGAGTGTGGAGCACGCGAGGGCACAGAGCAGGCATGTGACAAGCGTCCAACTTTGCAGACGAGCCTGACTGTCTAGCAGGTGCCGTCTCTCACCATCTGGCAGGCGTTGCGTTGAGAGGTGATTTAACCCACACCCTCACAACACCTGCTGCAGCCCTTGAGGGCTTACCTCCAGGGATTGCAAGCAGGTCAAGGGCACAATCATGCATTTCTCTCCGCATCCTCAGTGTCTCTCACACAGTGCCTGGAACACACCCAGAATTCCTCCAGAAAGTGTGTTCAGGTAAGTTCAGTTGCTCCGTTGTGTCCTACTCTTTGTGACCCCATGGACTGCAGCACGCCAGGCCTCCCTATCCATCACCAACTCCCAGAGTTTACTCAAACTCATGTCCATCAAGTCGGTGATGCCATCCAACCATCTCATCCTCTGTCATCCCCTTCTCCTCCTGCCTTCAATCTTTCCCAGCATCACGGTCTTTTCAAATGAGTCAGTTCTTCGCCTCAGCTGGCTAAAGGATTGGAGTTTCAGCTTCAGCGTCAGTCCTTCCAATGAATAATCAGGACTGATTTCCTTTAGGATGGATGTGTGTAAAGTGTGTTAAGAATGTATTTAAGTGAATGGGAAAAGCCCGGATTGACTGAGCCGAGTCAGGTGACCCTGTGACAGGGATCCCCCAGTGCCTGATGAGTCTGGGTTGGGCCGTGAGCTCCCCTCTGGCCACAGGAAAGATAGCATGAAGGCTCTGTGATCCGACCATCCTTGTAGGCAAAGGGACGGCCCTCCAAGGAAGAGGTGGCGGAGGTGGCTGAAATGACACAGACGGGCCCATAAGGAAGCTTGTGATGAATAAGCCCTGGGAAGACCAAACAGGATAAAAGCTGGAACACGCTCTGAAAGATGCCACAGCAGGGGAAAATGAAAGGGAGGGCCATTTTCATGAAGAGCAGCACATCTCAGACCAAGAGTTAGGGCGTCGGGTTTGGGCTTCCATGAGTTGCAATGAGAAGACCGGAAAAACAAAGGCCCAGAGAAGAATCCCAGTGGTGATAGACACCTAAGTCTCTAGGTATAGGTCTAGAAGAGGACAACCAGGATCAGTGCCCTCCCCGCCCAAGGACACAGGGCAGTGGCTCCCTCAGCCCGCAAGGAAGGCAGAAAGAAGCCCTTGATGGAAGAATTTCAGTGAACTCCAGAGGGGCTGGATGGGGTGATGCCCTCTGGCCAAAGACAAGCTCACTGCGAGCCCCAGTCTTCCTTCTGCAGGACAAGCCTTCAGCAGGCAGGCTCCTCTCCCAGCCCTGCCCAGCCCCAGACCCCAGCCTGCGGCGCATGTACCTGGGATAGCACAGACTCTGCCCCTACAGACAGAACCAGAGGCTCCCCTAACCCAGCCCTTGGTGCAGAGCTTCCCAGGGGCGGGGCTCCCCTCTGGGCGAAACATGGGCTCCTGTCCCACCCTCAGGGCTTCCGCCCAGCTGCTGGTAGAAGTCGCATGGCTTCCAGCACAGCTGCAGGGCCTCCCAGAGGGGCTAATTAGGGTCCCCCCCGACAGACGGCAGCCTGCAATCCTGAGCTCACGAACTCACGGCAGGTTCCTCTTCCCTGTCCCTCCAGACCCTGCCCCCTCCCTCATAGATGGCATCTGACTTCCTTGATCTGCATAAACAAGTTTAGTTCAGTTCAGTTCAGTCTCTCAGCCGTGTCTGACTCTTTGTGACCCCATGAACTGCAGTGCGCCAGGCCTCCCTGTCCATCACCAACTTCTGGCGTTTACTTAAACTCATGTCCATTGAGTCGGTGATGCCATCCAACCTTCTCATCCTCCGTCATCCCCTTCTCCTGCCTTTAATCTTTCGCAGCATCGGGGTCTTTTCCAATGAGTCAGCTCTTCAAATCAAGTGGCCAAAATATTGGAGTTTCAGCTTCAACATCAGTCCTTCCAATGAACACTCAGGACTGATCTTCTTTAGGATGGACTGGTTGGATCTCCTTGCAGTCCAAGGGACTCTCAAGAGTCTTCTCCAACACCACAGTTCAAGGGTGCTGCTTTATTCAAACAGCAATAACTAGTTGGAGGTTGTGTCCTTGGCAATGATGGGGGAGTTAGAGATACATGTACATCTCCTGATGCCAAGGAGTTAGGAACCTGGAAGGGAGGGGCCAGCCAGAACGAAGATCCAGACTCACGTGCTGGTGGAGGAGGGCGGACTCCTCAGTGAAGTCCCCTTGAACTGGGCCTGGAAGGGAAGGCAAACAGGAAGTGGGACAAGATGCAGTGAGGTGTATTTTAATGTGTTGACAGTGCTGAGGGATACCCAGGTGGCTGGTAAAACGTTATTTCTGGGTGTGTCTGATGGGCTGTTTCTGGAAAAGATTAGCATTTGAATCAGTAGACTGGGTAAGAAGACGGCCCTCCCTTGCAGAGAAAAAGGAACCCTCTTACACTGTTGGTGGGAATGCAAACTAGTACAGCCACCATGGAGAACAGTGTGGAGATTCCTTAAAAAACTGGAACTAGGACTACCATATGACCCAGCAATCCCACTGCTGGGCATACACACCGAGGAAACCGGAATTGAAAGAGACACATGTACCCCAATGTTCATCGCAGCAGTGTTTACAAGAGCCAGGACATGGAAGCAACCTAGATGTCCATCAGCAGACAAATGGATAAGAAAGCTGTGATACATATACACGATAGAATATTACTCAGCTGTTGAAAAGAATGCATTTGAATCAGTTCTAATGAGGTAGATGAAACTGGAGCCTATTATACAGAATGTAGTAAGTCAGAAAGAAAAACACCAATACAGTATATTAATGCCTATATATATGGAATTTAGAACGATGGTAACGATAACCCTATATGTGAGATAGTAAAAGAGACACAGATGTAAAGAACAGACTTTTGGACTCTGTGGGAGAGGGTGAAGGTGTGATGATTTGAGAGAATAGCATTGAAATATGTATATTATCATATGTGAAATAGATCTCCAGTCCAGGTTCAATGCATGAGACAGGGTGCTCAGGGCTGGTGCACTGGGATGACCCTGAGGGATGGGATGGGGAGGGAGGTGGGAGGAGGGTTCAAGATGGGCAACACATGTACGCCCATGGCTGATTCATGTGAACGTATGGCAAAACCCACCACAATACTGTAAAGTAATTAGCCTCCAATTAAAATTAAAAAAAAAAAAAAGAAGAAGAAGACAGCCCTCCCTCATGAAGGTGGCAGCATCCAGTCTGTCGAGGGCCTGAAAAAAACGAAGGAAGGACTAGGCCATCCATCTCTTCTGCCCTCGGATGTCGGTGGTCCTGGGCCTTCGGATGTGAGTTGGAACTCCCACTACTGTGGGCTTCCCTCATAGCTCAGTCGGTAAAGAATCTACCTGCAATGCAAGAGACCCAGGTTCGATTACTGGGTTGGGAAGATTCCCCTGAAGAAGGAAATGACAATCCACTTCAGTATTCTTACCTGGAAAATCCCATGGATGGAGGAGCCTGCGGGCTACAGCCCATGGGGTCGCGAGAGTCAGACCACTTAGCGACAAAACCGCCACCACAGTTCTTGGGCCTTTGGACTCAGACTTGGTCTTGAGCTCCTCATGCTGCTCAGGCCTGCAGACTTGGACTGAATTACCCACTGGTTTCCTGGTTCTTCAGCATATAGTGTAGGAGACCTAAGGACTTGGTTCTCAGCCTCCATGGTCACGTGAGCCACTTCCTGTGAAAAATGTCCTCATATCTGTCTATCCATCCTGTTGGTGCTGTTTCTTTGGAGACCCCTAATACATTCCTCAAGAGATCTAGGTCCCTGTGCTCAGTTGTCTGACTCTTTAGGACCCCATGGACTGTAGCCCACCAGGCTCCTCTGTCCTTGGGATTTTCCAGGCAAGAAGATTGGAGTGGGTTGCCGTTCCCCTCTCCAGGAGATCTTCTTGACCCAGGGATAGAACCTGGATCTCCTGCATTGCAGGTAGATTCTTTACCGTCTGAGCCACAAACATTACTTAACGCATTCCTATTCAGGCACAAATTAAGAAGCATGACATAGCCAAGTACTGGAGACGATGAGGATCCACAGATCCTCAGAAAATGGCTGAACAGTTCCCAGGGCAAATTCACATATGCCATGACCCAACAATTCCACCTCCAGGTTTATTTGCAAGAAAATGCACATACGAAAAAATGTTCCTAGCAGGGTTGTTTTAAATAACAACAGAAGACTAGATAAACAGACTGAGACATACTCACACCACGGAGGATCAGGCAGCAGTCAAAATACATGGACCAATGAAGGATGCTTATCAACTTAATATTGAGAAAATTAAATTCCAAAGGACTACATACAGCATGACCTTCTTAAAGAAGGTAGAGACAGTTAAAATTTAATAGATACATTTTAGAAATATGTATGGAAGAGATAAACGTCTGTAGGTGACATGAGATGATATAAAAAGGCAAATAAGCAGGAAGGCACTGAGGTTTAAGGATGGTGGTTATTAGGAGAGGGAAGGAAGAGGAGCGACAGGACGAGTTACACAGCTGCGTGCTTGCTTAGGGCCCTGGGTGTCAGGTTGAGAGGTGATTTCACAAGTGTTTATTTCATCACTTTTATACTCATTTATTTAGCTGCATGGGGTCTTAGTTTCAATATGTAAGATCTAGTTCCCTGACCAAGGATCAAGCCCAGTCCCCCTGCATTGGGAGGGTGGAGTCTTAGCCATTGGACCATCAGGGAAGTTTCTATTTCATTGTTTTTTAAGTGTGATGTATAATACAGGTAGGGAGATAGGTAGGTATGTAGCAGGACCATGCATGGACCAATAATAAAAATATATCATGAACCAAGGATATGATTTAATCAGTTTCGTACACTCGAGGTCCATGAGATTTTTTTTTTCAAGTGGTAGAAAATTCAAGAACAGGGGAATGGCATGAGCAGGAGGAAGGAGTCTGGTTCGCACTGGGGACAATACAGGAACCTGACTGGCTGATGCAGGGGGTGACCTTGGGGGTCATCTGACACAGGGCTTCCAGACTTTCTCCAGGTCTCAGGTCGGCAGGTCAGGTGTTGGTACCTGGAGCCCTGGACCTCAGAGGCCCAGACTGTGCCCTTAGAAGCCAGAACCAGAGCACTGGACAGCTTCAGCCCCCAGAGGAGAATGAAGGCTGGCGTGAGCCGGAGAGGCTGGTGCGGCCGTCCAGCGCTGGTCACACGGGGCCTGGACACAGGGATGCGCCTTTTGTTGCAGCAATCTGCCCATCCTTAACTGGCACCTCTGCCGGGACATATCTTTCCCTGGAACCATGTGCATATTCCAGGACTGGAGCGGACCCACACCCAGGTTCTAGAACGTGGCCTGGCAGAAGGCGTGGGGCCCTGGACTCACAGGGACTGGGTGTTCTGTCGGAATCCTCTCCCCTGTCTGCAGTCCTCCAGGCCGGGTGGCTCTCCCAGCTCCCACCACACTCCACCTCCCACCTCCAGCCCCGACCCCCCAAGATCCCCCACCCCCGACCCTGAGGTCCCCTGAGAGCATGGACCCTGGCCCCTGCACCCCTCACCCCGCCCCACCCCAGGCTTCCAGAGCGGCCATCCTCAAACGACACTGCCTCCCAGGACACCCCTACACCCTTGAGCCCCCACTCAGCCCCACCTCCGCCCTGCCCTGCTGTCTGGGTGGGTCAGTTTGACCACGCCCTCTTCATCCTGACTACACCCTCTCTGCCCTGACCACGCCCTCTCCCTGGGCTTCCTCCACCCACCGTGTCCCTCCACCTTCCACCCTGGACCTTCCTTTTCTCTGACCAACTCCCTCCCCGCTCAGTCCTCACACATGCTCATTGACCTCCTCTTCTCTCCGCTGTTCCCATCCAATCTCTTACAGGAAAAGCCTACGCTCTGCTCTCCACACCAGCTTCCCTCCCTCATTACCAGATTACTTGCAATTTGGATTTCACCCTACCAACCCACACCCATGTGTCTGAAACTCGCTTCCCAGGTGGCGCTAATGGTAAAGAATCTGCTTGCCAAAGCAGCAGACCCAAGAGATGCAGATTCCATCCCTGGGTTGGGAAGATCCCCTGGAAGAGGGCATGGTAACCCATTCTAGTGTTCTTGCCTGGAAAATCCCGTGGACAGAGGAGCCTGGCAGGCGACAGTCCATGGAGTCATGAAAGAGTCAGACACGACTGAGCAACTGAGCACACACTCCCAAAGTCCCTGAAACAGGTCTGCTTCTCCAGGCCCTTAACTGCCAAACAGAACAGAACAGCATTCTTAGTCTTTATCTTTCCGGCCGTCTCTACTGGAAGCTCTCTTGTAACTTTCTTTCTGAAACTCACTGGTCCACTGGTTTCCACGGTCTGTCTTGGCTTCCCTCTTACTTCTTGGCCTGTGTCTTCCTGGACTCCTTCTTTTATTTGCCCCTAAATGAGGAAGCAAGATCTCTCTAGAACAGCAAGGAGATCAAACCAGCCAATCCTAAAAGGAAATTAACCCTGAATATTCATTGGAAAGACTTATGCTGACGCTGAAACTTTAATACTTTGGCCACCTGATTCGAAGAACTGACTCACTGGAAAAGACCCTGATGCTGGGAAAGACTGAAGGCAGGAGGAAAAGGGGACGACAGAGGATGAGATGGTTGGATGGCATCACCAATTTGATAGACATGAATTTGAGAAGGCTCCGGGAGTTGGTGATGAACAGGGAGGCCTGGCGTGCTGCAGTCCATGGGGTCGTGAAAAACTGGACGCTACTAAACTGAACTGAAATGTGGAAGGGTCTGTCTTTGGCCCCCTCTTCTTCCTCTCTCATCACTCTCTTTGGATAATTCAATGGTAGCTGATTCAACCACCAGACACTTGCTCAGGCGTCTCCAAGCTGTGTCCACAGATGAGATGTTCCCGCTGACATCAGCTTCTGTTAGTTGTTAAATTACCTGGGCCACCTGCAGTCACCTGGAGTGCACATGTTAAACGGGACTTGTCAACTTCCCCCCCAAAACTTGCCTTTCCTCCATTTCCTCACTTAGCGGGCACCGCCACTCTCCCAACCAGACTGGGACTCACTGGGTTCCTGCCTCTCTCTTACCCTCCCTCCATGACTGAAATCAGCCACTGGGTCCTTCTAATTTCACTTCCTATCAGTTTCTTCTCTCCACTCCCACCGCTCCCCAGTTCAGTTCAGTCGCTCCGTCATGTCCGACTCTTTGTGACCCCATAGACTGCAGCATGCCAGGCCTCCCTGTCCATCGCCAACTCCCAGAGTTTACTCAAACTCATGTCCATTGAGTCAGTGATGCCATCCAACCATCTCATCTTCTGCCTTCAATCTTTCCTAGCGTCAGGGTCTTTTTTCCAATGAGTTGGCTCCTGGCACCAGGTGGCCGAAGTATTAGAGCTTCAGCATCAACATCAGTTCTTCCAATGAATATTCAGAATTGATTTCCTTTAGGATTAACTGGTTGGATGACTTGTTGTCCAAGGCACTCTCAAGAGTCTTCTCCAGCACCACAGTTGATGCAGCAGAGCTGGGGGGAAAAAATTAGAAAACAAATTGCTAGACTTTGAACTTCAAGGGAGGCAGGAGAGAATTCAAGAAGTGGAAGAATGAGGCATAAACTGAATCCATGCTCTGTTGTTCTCAGCACCGTTCCTGAAGGCCTACATTCTAAGGAGTGTGTGGTGTTCACAGGGCCCCTTCCTTTAGAGATGAAACAGTGAGCAAAAACCAAGCTTAGCTCCTGAGCCTCCCATACAACTCTAGGAAACAAATCTTCATTCTTTTGGTTATATATCCCATGTATAAAATGGAATTTCCCTTTTGGATTGATTTAGGGAGCAGGCATTTCTCTTATTCATATCTCATGCCACATATGGCAATACACACCCAGTAAGTCAGAAAATAAAACACAAAAAGAAGAAACCAGAACTGCATATTTATTCCAGCAGTGGAACAAAGATAAATTCCTAGCTCTTGAAAAATTGAGTCTGTTATCAGACAAGATGGGTTTGAACAAATAAACCTTTTGTTATCTTTGTGTAACACAATTATATACAATATATACTAAGAAGAAGGAACAGAATGGGGAAGTTATCTCACCAATATAACTGCAAAACGTTTATTATTAAAATTGGTAGAAGTGCGCCATGTACAGGTCTAGGTGCTCCTCCAAGAAGTGAGTGAAGATGTGTCCAGATGGTACCCAGGTCCGCAGGAGCCATGGTCTGGCCTGGAGAGAACTTCAGATCCCTGGTGCGTCAGAGTCTACACATCCCAGTCACCTAATGAGCTCATGTCTGTCCCTCCATGTGTAAAAGGGATATAATTACACCTATTTTGCAGGACTCTTACGAGGATAAATTAGAGGGCCTATTACTACGGTGAGCATTCAGGAAACGGGATTATTGTTATCATCAGAGGGTAAAAATGCATACCATTCCTGACAATTAAAGAAATGGAAATTACAATAATTTAAAAGTGACATGACGCATCTATTGAAGTAGCGAAAAGATATCCAAATTCACCAAGAAAAGGCTGAGCGAGAATACTCATAGGAGCTTTGTCCATAATTTTCAAATCCTGGAGGAGCCCAGGTGTCCATCAGTAGATACACAAGCTGTGATATATTCATGCAATGGAGTATTTCCCAGCAATGAAAAGAATGACTCACTGACACACACAAGAATGTGGGGAATCACACAATCACTCCCAAAGAGTGACAGAAGGCTTACCCAAAAGATTTTCTACTGGATGTTTCCATGAATATGGAATCCTGAAACTCTAGGAAAAACTGATCTGTGGTTGCTTAGATCACAATCAAAATCATGGTTGCTTTTGGAGGCTGGAGTCCAGGATTGACTAGGAGGGACATGAGAGAATTTTTTAAACTGTGAGAACTACTATATTCTGGTATGGATTTACAGGTGCATTTATCAAAATTCAGCAAAGGAACACTTAAGATCTGTGCATTTCATCATGTATAAATCCTGTATTCACCTCAAAAGGCAAAAGGGAACCTATAAATAAATATTGCACTCTAGTTAGTGATGAGCACATATGTTTATACCTGCTTTCCATACATCTATCTTAAAAACTGTCTATAGGACACATCCCATCCTTTTGGTTATCACTTTGCAGCTCTGTTTTGTGTGACTGCAAGATCTTAATTTCTTCTTCTACCTTTAATGGTCCTTTCTGAACCCTCATATATCGCCTTGTCCTAAAGCTAGGAGGCAGTATTTCTTGAGCTTTCACAAAACCCCAGCCACTGGCTCAGGCACTCAGCCTGTGTTGTCTCATTTCACCTTCACAATAACGTTGTGAGGGCGGCATTATTCTTCTCATTTTACAAATATGGAAATGGAGCCTCAGATTCCTAAGGTAACCCGACCAGTGTTGCTCAGGTAATAAGATAGGGTTTTTTCTTGGAGAATAAATGGCATCCTTTCAGGCTTTATGTTTTAGAATAAAACCATTTTGTTTTAGAATAAAACCGTGATAGTGCCGTGCTCGGTTTTATCCAACTCTTTGAGGCCCTATGGACTGTAGCCTGCCAGTCTGCCCTGTCCCAGGAATTTTCCAGGCAAGAATACAGGGATGGTTGCCATTCCCTACTCCAGGGAATCTTCCTGACCCAGGGATCGAACCCAAGTCTCTTGCATCTCCTGAAATGGCAAGCAGATCCTTTACCACTAACACCAGCTGGGAAGCCCCAAAACCATTGGAATTAATCCTATTTCAAATGAAAACTTTTCATTACAATAAAAGTGGCAAACACTTTCATTTTATAATAGAAGAATCAGCCACCTATTTGTTCTAGGTTCTGGGGAAGTAAAACGCTTACAGTCTAGATAAAGTGTTAATTTTAATTCATTGATTTTTCTCCCCTACTTTAATCTCATCGTTTATAAATAACATGAGCAGTGGCTTGCGGAGAAGGCAGTGGCACCCCATTCCAGTACTCTTGCCTGGAAAATCCCATGGACAGAGAAGCCTGGTGGGCTTCAGTCCATGGGGTCACTCGGATATGACTGAGCTACTTCACTTTCATGCATTGGAGAAGGAAATGGCAGCCCACTCCAGTGTTCTTGCCTGGAGAATCCCAGGGACAGGGGAGCCTGGTGGGCTGCCACCTATGGAGTCTCACAGAGTCAGACACGATTGAAGCGACTTAGCAGCAGCAGCAGCAGCAGCAGTAGCTTGGATTGATTTTTGCCGCCTCCAGGAAAAGACAAGCTCAGAGTGACTTCCCAGGGGCCAGCCTTGTTCATCAGACTTGCTGTATGATGAGGCCAAGCTCTGAAGGATGGGTGGGCCCCTGAGTGGCTCCACTTGGCACTCCAAGCTGGGCCAAGTGCAAGTCTACAGCTGTCCATCCTCAGCCTGTCCTCCTCGCCCCAGGCAGCTGCTGTCTTGCCCTGGAAGAAGATATACCAGGAAGAAAAGGGGGCAAGAGGGTCAGAGAGTGCACGGGGTGTCCCGGGGACACGCCATGTAGGACACATCTGCTGTCCTGTGTGACTGCACAGGACATGTTCATGTTCAGAGTTTGCAAACACAACTCCAGACTGGTGACTTGGCAACCTGGGCTCTGCTGTCTCGTCTCCAGGGTGTGACCTGCAGGGTCATGGAAGGACAGGGACTGTCACTCAGCAGGCTATGACCTGGCACCACTTCCTACTGCTTCTGTTGGCCAGAATGCGGTCCAGTTGCCCCAATCCAACTGCAAAAAAAAAAAGGCCAAGGAATGCACGCTTCATGTGTGCAAAGGAAGGAGAAAGGCCAGTTTCCTATTTCCTATATTCAACAGCAGCCCATCCCAGCCCCACACACCTCATCCCTCTACCTCACTTTGCCTCCATTTTTCTTTCCCGTAGCTCTTCTTCTTCAAGCATTGAGAGGGTAACAGGCAGGAAGGCCAAGGTTCCCCCAACGGAGGAAGTAGGCTGTAAGTGTTAGACATTTTTTATCTCTCTCTTAAGCGGCAGGAGGAAACAAACAAGTGTTAAATTTTTTCCCCCTTCTCTATACAAATTTAAAAAGAGGTTTCTTTTAAAATTCTGTGTTGCCATGACGACACCTGGTTCCACCTGAACTTAACTTTTCTCAAAGCTTAGCTAACCAATGTGTTTCTCTTATGGGAATGTTTGTTTTAAGCTATGTTAATGAACTCACATGTCAGTAAAGTAATGCTCAAAATTCTCCAAGCCAGGCTTCAGCAATACGTGAACCGTGAGCTTCCAGATGTTCAAGCTGGTTTTAGAAAAGGCAGAGGAACCAGAGATCAAATGGCCAACATCCGCTGGATCATGGAAAAAGCAAGATAGTTTCAGAAAAACATCTATTTCTGCTTTATTGACTATGCCAAAGCCTTTGACTGTGTGGATCACAGTAAACTGTGGAAAATTCTGAAAGAGATGGGAATACCAGACCACCTGACCTGCCTCTTGAGAAACCTATAGGCAGGTCAGGAAGCAATAGTTAGAACTGGACATGGAACAACAGACTGGTTCCAAATAGAAAAAGGAGTACATCAAGGCTGTATATTGTCACCCGACTTATTTAACTTTTATGCAGAGTACATCATGAGAAATGCTGGGGTGGAAGAAGCACAAGCTGGAATCAAGATTGCTGGGAGAAATCTCAATAACCTCAGATATGCAGATGACACCACCCTTATGGCAGAAAGTGAAGAGGAACTAAAAAGCCTCTTGATGAAAGTGAAAGAGGAGAGTGAAAATGTTGGCTTAAAGCTCAACATTCAGAAAACTAAGATCGTGGCATCCAATTCTGTCACTTCATGGTAAATAGATGGGGAAACAGTGGAAATGTTGAAGGAAGGCGGACCCCTTCCAGGGCCCGAAACTGGGCTCTTGTCTATCACTTGGAAATGAATTGTCCAAGGAGACACATGCGCTGACAAAGCAAGAGATTTTATTGGGAAAGGGCACCCGGGTGGAGAGCAGTAGGGTAAGAGAACCCAGGAGAACTGCTCTGCCGTGTGGCTTACAATGTCAGGTTTTATGGTGATGGGATTAGTTTCCAGGTGGTCTTTGACCAATCATTCTAATTCAGAGTCTTTCCTGGTGGCGCACGCATCACTCAGCCAAGATGGATGCTAGCGAGAGGGATTCTGGGAAGTGGATGGACACCCAGTGTCTCCTTTAGACCTTTCCCGAACTCTTCCAGTTGGTGGTGGCTTCTTAGTTCCGTATTCCTTATCAGGACCTCCTGTCATAAAACAACTCATGCAGATGGTTACTATAGTACCTAGCCAGGGTGGGTGGTTTCAATCAGTGTGCTTCCCCTAACAGAAACAGTGTCAGACTTTATTTTGGGGGGCTCCAAAATCACTGCAGATGGTGATTGCAGCCATGAAATTAAAAGACACTTACTCCTTGGAAGGAAAGTTATGACCAACCTAGACAGCATATTCAAAAGCAGAGACATTACTTTGCCAACAAAGGTCTGTCTAGTCAAGGCTATGGTTTTTCCAGTAGTCATGTATGGATGTGAGAGTTGGACTATGAAGAAAGCTGAGCGCCAAAGAATTGACGCTTTTGAACTGTGGTGTTGGAAAAGACTCTTGAGAGTCCCTTGGACTGCAAGGAGATCCAACCAGTCTATCCTAAAAGAGATCAGTCCTGGGTGTTCATTGGAAGGACTGATGTTGAAGCTGAAACTCCAGTACTTTGGCCACTTGATTTGAAGAGCTGACTCATTGGAAAAGACCCTGATGCTGGGAAAGATTAAGGGCAGTAAGAGGAGGGGACAAAAGAGGATGAGATGGTTGGATGGCATCACTGACTCAATGGTCATGAGTCTGAGTAAACTCTGGGAGTTGGTGATGGACAGGGAGGCCTGCCATGCTGCAGTCCATGGAGTCGCAAAGAGTCGGACTTGACTGAATGAATGAACTGAACTGAATGAGCTATGTATTTACCCTAGACTCTGTCTTCATGTTGGTTCCGTCTAAGACTCAGATCCAACTTGACAAACCAGTATGTTTTACTCATGCACATGTTCTCTTCAGTTCAGTTCAGTTCAGTTGTTCAGTTGTGTCTGACTCTTTGTGACCCCGTGGACTACAGCACACCAAGCCTCCCTGTCCATCACCAACTCCCAGAGTTTACTCAAACTCATGTCCATTCAGTCCGTCATGCCATCCAACCATCTCATCCTCGTCAACCCCTTCCCCTCCCGCCTTCCATCTTTCCCAACATCAGGGTCTTTTCCAATGAATCAGTTCTTTGTATCAGGTGGCCAAAGTATTGGAGTATCCACTTTAGCATCAGGCCTTCCAATGAATATTCAGGACTGAGTTCCTTAACGACTGACTTGTTGGATCTCCCTGAAGTCTAAGAGACTCTCAAGAGTCTTCTACAACACAGTTCAAAAGCATCAGTGTTCTCTTAAGCTATGTTAATGAGACTGTATTTGCTTGGAAACCTGCCTTTCTTCAAGATTCATGTTAATCATTTTACAGTCCAGAACAACTCACCTTGTGCCAATGTTATCTCCAAATACATGTTGTGGGTGAAGGGCCTGGTGCCAGTCTCTGAGTTTTGAGACATTTCCTTTCTCTGATTAGCAGACTGCTAGTTGCTGGAGAAGGAAATGGCAACCCACTGCAGTATTCTTGCCTAGAGAATCCTGTGGACAGAGGAGCCTAGTGGGCTGCTGTCCATAGGGTCTCATAGAGTCAGACACGATTGAAGCAGCTTAGCATGCATGCATGCATTGGAGAAGGCAATGGCAACCCACTCCAGTATCCTTGCCTGGAGAATCCCAGGGACAGGGGAGCCTGGTGGGCTGCCGTCTATGGGGTTGCACAGAGTCGGACACGACTGAAGCAGTTTAGCAGCAGCAGCAGCAGCAGCAGTAGTTATATTACATCTGGCTATAGACTAGCAGCGGGGACACTCTTTCTGTCCCCTTCTGATGTCTGTGTCAGAAGCTTTCTCTATCTCTTTTATACTTTACTAAAGCTTTATCACACAAAACCTCTGAGTGATCAAGCCTTGTCACTGGCCCCAGATTGAATTCCTCTCCTCCAGAGGCCAAGAATCCTGGCATCTTTCACGGCTCAGCAACAACTTTTCAACATCGCATGTATTTATTTATATGTGAATTTATATATTTATTTATTATGTTCCTGTTAGTCCTTCCCCTCAAATAATATAGGCGCCACCCACTTACGGATTTCTGTCTGTTTTGTTTGTGGGCCCAGAAGGGTACCTGGCACACGTGTTAGTTAAAGAGACATTTCCTGGTGCTTCCTAAGGTCCTCATGCTCCCCACCCCTTCCCTTTCCAGCTCCATCACTTCCCCATCACCTGCCTGCCAGCAGCCTGTTCATCCTTCAAACTTCAGCCAGGATCTCCCCTGCTTTATGAGGTCTCCATGACCTCCCTGTCCTCCTGCAGAACTTGTGCCAATTTCTACAGTGCATCTATGCCACTATTTCACAGAAGTTAGATACCTTCCTGATGAAGCAACAAGCTCCATCAAGACCAGGAATGTGGGACTTCCCTGGTGGTCCAGTGGTTAAAACCCCATTGTCCAAATGCAAGGGACCTGGTTTCAATCCCGGGTCAGGGAACTAGATCCCACCTGCTTCAACTAAGACCAGTGCAGCCCAAAACAAAAATACAAACAAAAAAAGCGTATTAAAGACTTCATGGTGCCAGCTAAATGAATGCACAAACACTTGGAGTGGCCAGCCGACTGTTCACGATGTAGACGGTCTTTAAAATGCATGAAATTTGAATGTAGACTGGGCAGCAGATGATATTGTTAAATTAGGTGCAAAAACTTGACATTAGAGTTAGATCATGTACAGTTATGTATGTCAGTGAGAAATACATCCTGGCATTTATAGGGAAACTAAGAACATGTCTGACATTTGCCTTAAAATAAAAATTAAAAAGTGTGTTAGGAAGAAGCGTGCTTACCTAATGGGAAAAGATATTTGCAAATGGTATATCCAATAAGGAGTTAAAATCCAAAAAATACAAAGAACTCATACAACTCAACAAGAAAACAAACAACCTAGTTGAAAAAATGTGCCGAGAGCTGAACAGATACTCCTTCCAGAGATATGTAGATGGCCAAAAGGTGCATGGAAGAATGTGCCACGTCACTAATTATTAGAGAAATATAAATGAAAACCACAGTGAGATATCACCTCATGCCTGGTAGAATGGCAGTTATCAAAAAGACAAGAAATGACAAGTGTTGGTGAGGATATATAGAAAAGGAAACCCTTGTACTCTATTAACAAATGTAACCTGGTGCAGCCACTGTGGAATAGTATGGAGATCCCTCAAAAAAATGAAGAACAGAATTATCGTATGATCCAGTTATCCCACTTCTGGGATATCTGAAGGAAATGAAACCATTAATTCTAAAAGATATATGCACCCCCAGATTCAATGCAGCATTGTTTACAACAGCCAAGATGTGGAAACAACTGAAATGCCCTTCGATGGGTGAATGGAGAAAGAATATGAGACATACACACACTGGTTGTATACACAGTGGAATATTCAGCTCAGTTCAGTTCAGTCGCTCAGTCATGTCCGACTCTTTGCGACCCCATGAATCACAGCACGCCAGGCCTCCCTGTCCACCAACTCCTGGAGTTCACTCAAACTCACGTCCATCAAGTCAGTGATGCCATCCAGCCATCTCATCCTCTGTTGTCCCCTTTTCCTCCTGCCCTCAATCCCTCCCAGCATCAGAGTCTTTTCCAATGAGTCAACTCTTCGCATGAGGTGGCCAAAGTACTGGAGTTTCAGCTTTAGCATCATTCTTTTCAAAGAACTCAGCCATAAAAAGATAAAATCTTGCCATTTGCAACAACATGGATGAGCCTTGAGGGTATTATGTTAAATGAAGTAAGTCCGAGAAAGGCAACGATCATACGATTTCACTCACATCTGGAATATGAGAAACAAAAAAATAAACACACACACGAAATAAATGAACAAACCAAACCAAAGCAAAAATGTTGATGCAGAGAACAGGGTAGAGGTCCCCAGAGGGGAAGGAGGAGGAGCAGGGGAAATGATGGAGAGAATCAACTGTGTGAGGACAAATAGGAACCACGTGTTCAGTGGTGAAGACATACGGGGCACATGGAAGTAGAAACACACTTCTGTACACGTGAAACATACGATACTATAAACCAATGTTCCCTCAATAGACAACCTGCAAGGGGAGGCCTATGAGGAGACAACGTGGGGAAACCTTCATCCCTGGTGAACCAGGAAGGCTTGACCACGGGACAGTCCCGTCTCCCAGGCCCGCTGAGGAATGAGGGCTGGTAAAACCACTTCATTCAACTCCTTCGTGAATGGAATCCATGAATCGCAGGTTGAGTGAGTTTCCTAACTTCACTGCTGCTGCTGCCACTGCTAAGTCACTTCAGTCACGTCCATGCGACCCCATAGACTGCAGCCTACCAGGCTCCTCCATCCATGGGATTTTCCAGGCAAGAGTACTGGAGTGGGTTGCCATTTCCTTCTCCACCCTAAACTTTATGCTGTAAAGCAATAGCGACACCAGAAGTAAAACCCAGGTCTGGGGCACCTAGAGCCACCAGAGTCCCTCCACCCCCTGAGTCTCCGATCTGTCTGTGAAGCGTGCCCATGTCTTGGACATCTTTCAGATACTTTCCCTTATCTAAACTCATCAGAGAGAGAGAGAGGCCTAGAAGACGGACTGGTATGTGCTGATTAGGTGGATAAATATTTGTAAAATACTGAGCGTGGCTCCAACATGCAGTCATACTCACTAAACATCCATCAGGGAAAAATTCAGAGTCCCTTGGAAACCCATGAGTTTGTGGAGCTGTGGTAGAAGGGTCGTTTGTGGGGACCAAGAAGCAGAGGAAAGCTGCCGGCCCTCCACCGTCCACCCCCAGGTCAGACTCCCCTGGTAAGGAGTCTTACCAGGGTCAGGGGCGTTTTAACAGAGTGGTTAGCACTGTTCCAGCACAAGCTGCTCATTGACTATTTACTGTCCCCAAGCACTCAGCGTTCATCACTGGAGGCACTCAGCAATCCTCTTTTTCCTCAGATAAAGGCAATGAGGCTCAGAGAGAATGCACTTACTGAGGACTGTGAGCCCGGTAAGTGATTGACCCAGGACGGGAATCAAGTTAGTCCAATCTCAGCTTCTCCTCTTCCCACTCTGCCAAGCTGTGTGTGAAGAATCCGAATGATTTTGGCCAAATGAAAATCACTGCTAAAGGAGCCGGAGGTGACTGACATCCTGACACAAGACGGAGCCCAGTGAAAAGGGGGACAGACAGTGTATCCTCTCAGCTCCCCAGCAGGGGCTCTGATAGATGCTCTGTCTCCTATAGACTCAGGGGGCCCCCAGGATCGAGCAGGACAGGCCACGGCTACAGGAAGGTGATCTGTGGGTGACTCACTGACGGCCGCCAAGTCAAACTGAGCGGATCTGACCTCGGGGCTCAAAGTGCCTAAACCCTTCTCACCTCATCTTTCTCCAGCCCAGCGGAGGGGACGGGGAGATGAGAGAGGACAGGGTCAATGAGCCACCTCTCCCCTCCAAGAGTGTCGTCCTGAATTCTCCTGGGCTGGGCTGTCGTCCTGTTCTGAGCGCTTCTCCAGCCCCCCCTTCTAATCTGTTTCTTGATCAGCAACCCTCCCCACCTTCACTCCAGCCCCACACAGAGAAAGATAGATATACGTGCATGCGTGCATGCGCACACACACACACACGTGCATACACACACACGCACACACACACACGCACACACACACACGCACACACACACAGTGTGCTGTTCTTCCCAGATCTGTTTTACAGACAAGAAATCTGAACCCAAGCAGACTCAATGTATGCAGTGCCATCCACAAGGGACCTACAGAAACCACAATTGGCTCCTAGAAGAGAATCACATTAAAAATAAAGAATAAATGAAAACACATGGTCACAAAAAAAAATCTATGCACAGATATTCAGAGAGCATTATCCGTAATAGTCCAGTGGAAACAACCCAGCGTCCATCAGCAGACGAATGGGTAAACAACATGTTTCCCCACACAGGGGAGTATTTTTCTACCTTAAAAAGGAATGACGTGCTGACACGTGCAACAAACGTGAATGAACCTTGAAAACGTGATGCTCGGTGAGTGAAGCCAAACCCAAGGGGTCGCATATTGTATGATTCCATTTCTATGCCACGTCCAGAACTGGCAAGTCCACAGGGACAGAGAGCAGATTAGTGAGGGGATGGAAGAAGAGGGGTTACTACAAAACTGTGTGGGGTTTCTACTGGGGGTGATGAAAATGTTCTAAAATTAACTGTGGTGGTGGCTGTGCAAATTATCTCAGTACAGTAAAAGCTATGGTATTATACACTTTCAATGGGATGATTGTACAGTATGTGAATTATATCACAGTGAAGCTGTTACTAAAATTAAAAATGAATGCTAAAATCTCCTAAACTTCTGAGGAACCTGCACAGTTCACTTTCAGAAGCCTTGAGAAACACGGGAGGCTAAAATAATGAATCTGGCTATCTTTAACAAAGATAAATATTATATACTAATGCATATACTGATGTTGAAGCTGAAACTCCAGTACTTTGGGCACCTGATGCAAAGAGATGACTCATTTGAGAAGACCTTGATGCTGGGAAAGATTGAGGGTGGGAGGAGAAGGAGATGACAGAGGATGAGATGGTTGGATGGCATCACCGACTCAATGGACATGAGTTTGGGTAAACTCCAGGAGCTGGTGATGGACAGAGAGGCCTGGCATGCTGCAGTCTTTGCATGGGGTCACAAAGAGTCAGAAACAACTGAGCGACTGAACTGAACTCATATATGGAATCTAGAAAGCTGGTACTGATGAATTTATTTGCAAGGCAGCAGTGGAGAAACGGACATAGAGAACAGACTTATGGACATGAGGAGAGTAGAGGAGAGGGTGAGATGTATGGAGAGAATGTCATGGAAACTTACATCACCATAGGTAGAATAGATAGCCAATAGGAATTTGCTGTATGTCTCAGGGAAATCAAACAGGGGCTCTGTATCAGCCTGGAGAGGTGGGATGGGAAGGGAGATGGGAGGGAGGTTTGGGAGGGACTGGGCATATGTACACCTATTGCTGATTCATGTTGATGTTTGACAGAAAACAACAAAATTCTATAAAGCAATTATCCTTCAATTTAAAATAATTTAAAAAAATAATAATGAAACTGGCTCTCTTTAGATGCTTTCGTGGAGTGATCCATGATAAAAACCCCAGAAGGTGTGCAGCACAGGTAACAGGACCCCAGGCGGGGAAACCAGGGAGACCCAGACCTCAGGTTAACTCTGTCCCCCTCCCCAGTCAAGAAACACAGGCCGATTCCTCAAGTTAGAGTGTTGTCTGTAAAATGGAGAGGGGGGAACAGCAGTAGTAGGTGTGACTCAGATGAATCCTGCGCATGTAGTGTGAGTTCAAAGAGGTGCCTGCTGCGGAGACCATTACTGCGCCATCCGAAGGGCAGACCTGGATGGTCAAGACCTGGCTGATGGGAGGAAGGCATCGTGTCTTCATGTCAGTGTCTCAAGCATCTTCAGGAGAGGTTTTCGAGGGTCTGTGCACAAAATGAGCAGGGTCTGTCATCCTCTTGTGTGAAACCCAGAGCGGCAGAGTCCGGTGGGCACATTTGCACAAGACACCAGACAGCATGTTACGACAGCATCACACCCAACCCATCACTCGCGTACCTTTGCTAGAGACATTTTCCTGCATTATTTCCTGTCTTCATCATCAAGCATGACCTGAACCTGTACTAAATGCAACATGCTGGACTGGATGCGCACAAGGTGCCAAAGGGAGAAGTTGAGTCTCTACACTCAAGGAGCTCCTAGCAATTCCAGAGGGTAGGAGGGGCTACTACTTGCATGCCAGTTTTACAGATGAAGAAACTGAGGCCAGGAGAAGCTAGATGACCTGCCCAAGGGCTCACAGCAATTTCAGATGCTAGCAATGTTGAGAGTACCGTGCTGAGAGCCCGCCTCAGGCTTTCTTCCGCTGGGTCTGAGTTCTCTCCGTCAGACACCTGAGCATGGGTTTAAGACTGTCAGTGACACCACTTGCCTCACAAATGACCAAGCACCAAGGACACTCATCAGGACCGCTGTGTAATTTGCAAGGACCAATGCTACATGCAAATGCAGGACTCCTTGTTCAAAAACCTTAAGGATTTCAAGATGGCCAGACGAAAGTGTAAACTGAGCCCAGGGCTCTTCTAAGCACAGATCACACAGCCCTGAAGCCACCCTGTCCCATCACTGTCTCACAGATGCCCAGATACATGGAACAGATGGGTCTGTTACAAGAAGGGAATTCTCCTGGGCTGGGCTGTGGCTCGCTCCGACCCCAACATTCAGCCACCTGCCCTGTGCGTGTGGATCTCTTGGGCCAGCTGATCCAGCATCCTTCAGTGTTTTCGGCTCCGCAGATGTGAAGTCTCTGGGCTGACACTGCACTGCCTTCTTTGCATGAGAAATCCAGTCTCCCAGCCAAGCTTCAGCAGCAGTGACACACGGATCCATTACCAAACCCCCAGGCATGGAGAAAAGGAAATACCTACTCAGAGCTCTGGCGTGTTGGGGCTTCATTTGTCTTATTCAACTCTTTCCTCCCCTAGTTTGCAGTGCCTATAGCTGTCTTTCAGGAAACAAGACAGTCCACCAAAAACTAGTTAATCTTTCCATCCACCATACAAAGCTTCTTTTTCTTGAATAATAGGTTACACAGCAATTGCAGACAAGCCAGAAGCTACTAGCATTTCAACAATCAGAAAGATAATTGGATTTGCTGTATGATGCAGGAAGCTCTAACAGCTCTGTGTTGACAACGTAGATGGGTGGGATGGGGTGGGAGGTGGGAGGGAGGTTCAAGAGGGAGGGGACATATGCATACCTATGGCTGATTCATGCTGATATGTGGCAGAAACCAACATCGTATTGTGATGCAATTATCCTCCAATTAAAAATTTTAAAAAGAGAAAAAAAAGAAAGATAATATGGTATTAATTCAGCATCAGAGGCAGACTAAAGTGAATTAATTAATGAATTAGTTGTGGGGCTTCACCAGGTCAAAGCCCGTCTGTCATGGATGAATCACTCCAACCCCCAGGACCTCAGAATGTGATCTTGTTTGGACATAGAGTTGTTGCAAATGTAATAAGACGAGCGGAGATAGTGAAGGACGGGGAAGCCTGGCGTGCTGCAATCCATGGGGGTCTCGAAGAGTTGGACATGACTGAGCCTCTGAACTATAAGAGAAGGTCACACTGAAGTAGATCAGTCCTGGGTGTTCATTGGAAGGACTGATGTTGAAGCTGAGACTCCAATACTTTGGCCACCTCATGCAGAGAGCTGACTCATTTGAAAAGACCCTGATACTGGGAAAGATTGAGGGCAGGAGTAGAAGGGGACGACAGAGGATGAGATGGCTGGATGGCATCACCGACTCAATGGACATGAGTTTGGGTGAACTCCGGGAGTTGGCAATGGACAGGGAGGCCTGGTGGGCTGCGGTTCATGGGGTAGCAAAGAGTCAGACACAGTTGAGCGACTGAACTGAACTGAACTGACACTGAAGTAGGGTGGAACTTAATGCAATATGACCATATGGATTTTTTACTATGTATTTAGAAAATGTCTTCTGGCTGCGCCATGTGATATACAGGATCTTAGTTCCCCAGCCAGGGATTGTATCCATGCCCCCTGCAGTAGAAGCGCAGTCTTAACCACTGGACTGATGGGAAGACACATCTTCTGTATGCAGTCAAAAAGCATCTGAGAGAGGAATGGAGACCTGGACTCGGACTACACAATCGCGGAGAAGCTCCTGCCTTTCAGAGCCTCAGAGGTCAGGACCCAGAGCCACAAACTGGCGGTGCTTATTTGCTAGTACATACACACATGTGCACACGTGTACACCAGTGTGCCTGCGTATACACGCACATGCATATATTCACACACACCTGCATACACAGGACTACATGTGTGTTTGTACTGGTGTATATGTACATACATTATACATATATTTTATATATATATATATATATATATATATATATATATACTGTTTTTTACCTGTGTGTTTCCATGTATATTTGTACTGCTTGCTAAGTCACTTCAGTTATGTCCACCTCTTTGCGATGCTATGGACTGTAGCCTGCCAGGCTCCTCTGTCCATGGGATTCCCCAGGCAAGAACACTGGAGTGGGTTGCCATTCCCTTCTCCAGGGTCTCTTCCCAACCCAGGGATTGAACCCACGACTCTTACTTCTCTTACATTGGCAGGCAGGTTCTTTACCACTAGCACCACCTTGGAAGTCCATATATGTGTATATGTATCTATATATACACTTATATAGATAAACACACACATACTGGTATATGGATCTATATATACATGATATGGGTCTTCCCATATACACATATTGGTGTATGTATTCATACGTAATTATATACATGTACATGTATTTACTACTATGTATGATATGTGTGTATATATTTTTCTGGCGTGTATTTATATGTATGTTCCCTGGCGTGCACACACACAGAATGCTCCTTGGTGGACCGTACATCCCCTTGTTCCCAGTCCCCACTGCTCCCTTCTGCCCTGCACTTTGGGGTCTGTTCCCTGCACGTAATTTGCATGTAAGGGTGCAGAGCTCTGACCCAGCAGTGCCACCTGCTGGTCACCTTGGTATTTCTGGCAGAATCTGACTGGCCATCTGCGTTCCAGGGGAGGGAGAATCTGAGGGAAGATTCTGAGGGAATCTGAGGGATTCTGAGGGAAGAATCACAGGGCCCTCAGATGACCCCGGAAGCCCATTTGTAACTGTGGATATGGATCCAAAGAGCCGGAATCCTCAAGAAGTCAGTGATTCTGGATGAGGGGGAAGGCTGAACCCCAAAGGAATATGAAATCTGGGTGACCCCAGGAAGGGAGAAGAGTCTCCCCCCAGGAAGGCAAGCTTGCTGGGCACCAGCTGGCACTTCTGCCCCGTCTCAGCCCCACACCCGACCTGTGGCCAGGCCCCAGAGATGACATCTGGCGGGGGCAGGGGGCAGAATTTCACGAGCAGGGTAGAGGGTGATGGGAGTCTAATCCAGGAGGAGGGAAGGTTCCAGGGGGCCCTGGGGAGTGAATTAGTCCCTGGGGAACCTGGAGGGAAGAGAGTTTTAGAAGAATCAAGCCAGAGACCCAGATGTCAGGGTGTGGAAAAGGCCCCCCAAGCCTGCTCACAAGAGCAGGTGTGGGCAAATCCCAAGGGCACAGCCAGAGAGGAGCAGGGAGCCCCCACCACCCTCCTGGCCGGAGCGCCTGGCAGCACCCATGGGCGGCTGGTCAGCGAGCTCGCCACCTCCCTGAGGCCTCATCGCCACCGTGACCATCATCCCTTGGTCAGTCCTCCCCTCAGGTGGTGTCTGCTTCCTTACAGGGCTCTCGTCCTGCCTTTGGGATGGTCCCAGGTGAGCACACTCCTCCCCCGGAAGACAAGCCCCCATGTAACTGGCCAGAGCCTGCGGCTCCTGGAAGGCAAGGTCAGCCTGGCGTTCCTCCCACCTCTTCCCAGCCCAGATGCCCCGGATCTTAATCACATAGTCACCTGGGTCTCAGGTCCTTCAACTGTAAAACAAAGAGGTTAGGGGACTTCCCTGGCAATCTTGTGGTTAAAACTTGCCCTTCTAGTGCAGGTGGTGTGAGCTCAACTCCTGGCCGGGAAGCTAAGATTCCACATGACTCACAGTCAAAAAAAACAAAACATAAAAAAACACACACACACACACACACACAGAAGCAATATTGTAACAAATTCAATAAACATTTTTTAAAAAATTGTCCACATCAAAAAAGTCTTTAAAAAAAAATAAAGAGGTTAGACTGGATTGTTTTGAAAAGCTTTAATGTTCCATTGTTCTCAAAGCTGAAAAGCCATCTAGCCAAGAGACTGATAACATTAAAAAGGGTTGATAAGTAGGTATACATGTGATCTAAATGTATAAATGTATAAATAGGTATAGAATATAGATGTTAATGTGTGTATACAAAGACACATATGTTCCACTGAGAGTCTGGGAGCCGTGATGCCTAAGAAGCACACTTGGCACCTAGATCAGTTCAGTTCAGTCACGCAGTCGTGTCCGACCCTTTGTGACCCTGTGGACTGCAGCACGCCAGGCTTCCCTGTCCATCACCAACACAGGGAGCTTGCTCAAACTCATGTCCATCATGTCAGCGATGCCATCCAACCATCTCATCCTCTGTCATCTCCTTCTCCTCCTGCCTTCAGTCTTTCCAAGCATTAGGGTCTTTTCTAATGTGTCAGTTCTTCGCATCAGGTGGCCAAAGTGTTAGAGTTACAGCTTCAGTATCAGTCCTTCCAATGAATATTCAGGACTGATTTCCTTTAGGATTGACTGGTTTGATTGACTGGATTGATTGATCTCTTTGCTGTCCAAGGGACTCTCAAGAGTCTTCTCCAATGCCACAGTTCAAAAGCATCAATTCTTTGGCACTCAGCTTTCTTCATAGTCCAACTCTCACATCCATACATGACTACTGGAAAAACCTTAGCTTTGGCTTGATGGACCTTTGTTCAGAAAGTTATGTCTCTGTTTTTAATATGCTGTCTAGATTGGTCACAGCTTTTCTTCCAAGGAACAAGTGTCCTTTAATTTCATGGCTGCAGTCACTATCTTCATTAGTTTTGGAGCCCCCCAAAATAAAGTCTCTCACTGTTTCCACTGTTTCTCCATCTATTTGCCATGAAGTAATGGGACCGTAATATGCAGGTCAGGAAGCAACCAAATAGGAAAAGGAGTATGTCAAGGCTGTATATTGTCACCCTGCTTATGTAACTTATATGCAGAGTACATCATGAGAAACCCTGGGCTGGAGGAAGCACAAGCTGGAATCAAGATTGCCGGGAAAAATATCAATAACCTCAGATATGCAGATAACACCACTCTTACGGCAGAAAGTGAAGAAGAACTAAAGAGCCTCTTGATGAAAGTGAAAGAGGAGAGTAAAAAAGTTGGCTTAAAGCTCAACATTCAGAAAACTAAGATCATGGCATCTGGTCCCATCACTTCACGGCAAATAGATGGAGGAACAGTAGAAACAGTGCCTGACTTTATTTTCTTGGGCTCCAAAATCACTGCAGATGGTGATTGCACCCATGAAATTAAAATTACTCCTTTGAAGGAAAGTTATGACCAACCTAGACAGCATATTCAAAAGCAGAGACACTACTTTGCCAACAAAGGTCCATCTAGTCAAGGCTATGGTTTTTCCTGTGGTCATATATGGATGTGAGAGTTGGACTGTGAAGAAGGCTGAGTGCCGAAGAATTGATGCTCTTGAACTGTGGTGTTGGAGAAGACTCTTGAGAGTCCCTTGGACTGCAAGGAGATACAACTGGTCCATTCTGAAGGAGATCAGCCCTGGGATTTCTTTGGAAGGAATGATGTTAAAGCTGAAACTCCAGTACTTTGGCCACCTCATGCGAAGAGTTGGCTCATTGGAAAAGACTCTGATGCTGGGAGGGATTGGGGCAGGAGGAGACGGGGACGACAGAGGATGAGATGGCTGAATGGCATCATTGACTCGATGGATGTGAGTCTGAGTAAACTCCGGGAGTTAGTGATGGACAGGGAGGCCTGGCATGCTGGGATTCATGGGGTCACAAAGAGTCAGACACGACTGAGCGACTGAACTGAACTGAATGGGACCGAATGTCATGATCTTCATTTTCTGAATGTTGAGTTTTAAGCCAACTTTTTCACTCTCCTCTTTCACTTTCATGAAAAGCCCTTTAGTTCTTCTTCAGTTTCTACCATAAAGGGGGTGTCATCTGCATATCTGAGGTTATTGATATTTCTCCCAGCAATCTTGATTCCAGCTTGAGCTTCATCAGCCCAGTGTTTCTCGTGAGGTACTCTGCATATAAGTTAAATAAGCAGGGTAACAATATACAGCCTTGACATACTCCTTTCCTGATTTGGAACCAGTCTGTTGTTCCATGTGCAGTTGCTTCTTGACTAGCATAGAGATTTCTCAGGAGGCAGGTCAAGTGGTCTCGTATTCCCACCTCTTTCAGAATTTTCCACAGTTTGTTGTGATCCACAAAGTCAAAGGCTTTGGCATAGTTAATAAAGCAAAAGTAGATGTTTTTCTAACCCACTCCAGTGTTCTTGCCTGGAGAATCCCAGGGACGGAGGAGCCTGGTGAGCTGCCGTCTGTGGGATTGCACAGAGTTGGACACGACTGAAGTGACTTAGCAGCAGGAGCAGATGTTTTTCTGGAACTCTGTTGCTTTTTTGATGATCCAGTGCATGTTGGCAATTTGATCTCTGATTCCTCTGCCTTTTCTAAATCCAGCTTGAACATCTAGATACTGACTGTAAGTTCTATTCCCCACTAGGTGGACTGGGGCTCCTTGGAGAACAGGCTGCTTCCATGGCGTGGGCAGAGGAGAGGAAGAACGGAATGAACTTGGGTTATCTTACTGCACCAGAAAATGGGGAGCGCTCAGAGAATGAGGGAGCACACTAAAAGGACACAGAAGCCAGCTCTGGGGGCTCCTGGAGCCAAATCTGAGATAATTTGCATATAGACATACAACAATAGTAATGGACAGTAACCCACTGAGTAAACGGAATAGAGATAAATAAACAGAAAGTCTGATGAGAAGTGGGATATTCACAGAGTGTCAACATATCCCTCCACAGAATATTTATTAATGGCAAAGGTAACTTTCAGGGAGAAGCCAGGCAGTCACCACTGTAACCAGTGGATATACCATGAGCGTGGCATCCATCGTTCAGTTCAGTTCAGTCGCTTAGTCGTGTTGCGACCCCATGAATCGCAGCACGCCAGGCCTCCCTGTCTATCACCATCTCCCGGAGTTCACTCAGACTCACGTCTATCAAGTCCGTGATACCATCCAGCCATCTTATCCTCGGTCGTCCCCTTCTCCTCCTGTCCCCAATCCCTCCCAGCATCAGAGTCTTTTCCAATGAGTCAACTCTTCGCATGAGGTGGCCAAAGTACTGGAGTTTCAGCTTTAGCATCAGTCCTTCCAAAGAAATCCCAGGGTTGATCTCCTTCAGAATGGACTGGTTGGATCTCCTTGCAGTCCAAGGGACCCTCAAGAGTCTTCTCCAACACCACAGTTCAAAAGCATCAATTCTTCGGCGCTCAGCCTTCTTCACAGTCCAACTCTCACATCCATACATGACCACTGGGAAAACCATAGCCTTGACTAGCCGGACCTTAATCGTCAAAGTAATGTCTCTGCTTTTGAATATGCCATCTATGTTGCTCATAACTTTTCTTCCAAGGAGTAGGCGTCTTTTAATTTCATGGCTGCAGTCACCATCTGCCAGTGATTTTGGAGCCCCCCAAAAAATAAAGTCTGACGCTGTTTCCACTGTTTCCCCATCTATTTCCCATGAAGTGATGGGACCAGATGCCATGATCTTCATTTTCTGAATGTTGAGCTTTAAGCCAACTTTTTCCCTCTCCTCTTTCACTTTCATCAAGAGGCTTTTTAGCTCCTCTTCACTTTCTGCCATAAGGGTGGTGTCATCTGCATATCTGAGGTCATTGATATTTCTCCCGGAAATCTTGATTCCAGCTTGTGCTTCCTCCAGCCCAGGGTTTCTCATGATGTACTCTGTATATAAGTTACATAAGCAGGGTGACAATATACAGCCTTGACGCTCTCCTTTTCCTATTGGGAACCAGTCTGTTGTTCCATGTCCAGCTCTAACTGTTGCTTCCTGACCTGCATTCAGATTTCTCAAGAGGCAGGTCAGGTGGTCTGGTATTCCCATCTCTTTCAGAATTTTCCAGTTTATTGTGATGTGATCCATACAGTCAAAGGCTTTGGCATAGTCAATAAAGCAGAAATAGATGTTTTTCTGGAACTCTCTTGCTTTTTCCATGATCCAGCGGATGTAGGCAATTTGATCTCTGGTTCCTCTGCCTTTTCGAAAACCAGCTTGAACATCAGGGAGTTCACGGTTCACGTATTGCTGAAGCCTGGCTTGGACAATTTTGAGCTTTACTTTACTAGCATGTGAGATGAGTGCAATTGTGCGGTAGTTTGAGCATTCTTTGGCATTGCCTTTCTTTGGGATTGGAATGAAAACTGACCTTTTCCAGTCCTGTGGCCACTGCTGAGTTTTCCACATTTGCTGGCATATTGAGTGCAGCACTTTCACAGCATCATCTTTGAGGATTTGAAACAGCTCAACTGGAATTCCATCACCTCCACTAGCTTTGTTCGTAGTGATGCTTTCTAAGGCCCACTTGACTTCACGTTCCAAGACGTCTGGCTCTAGATTAGTGATCACATCATCATGACTATCTGGGTTGTGAAGATCTTTTTTGTACAGTTCTTCTGTGTATTCTTGCCACCTCTTCCTAATATCTTCTGCTTCTGTTAGGTCCAGACCATTTCTGTCCTTTATCGAGCCCATCTTTGCATGAAATGTTCCCTTGGTATCTCTAATTTTCTTGAAGAGATCTCTAGCCTTTCCCATTCTGTTCTTTTCCTCTTTTTCTTTGCATTGATCACTGAGGAAGGCTTTCTTATCTCTTCTTGCTATTCTTTGGAACTCTGCAATGGGACAAACTGGAAAAAAAAGTTAATGGGATGAACTGAAAGTGCCACACAAACAGCACTTCTGGGATGTTCCTGCCAAAGATTTTTAACCTGAATCCCATCACAAAGGAACAGCAGACACAGTCAAACAGAGACAGGCCATAGACAAACAGACGAACAGATCCTTAATCCTCTAGTTGTCAAAGTCATGAAAGTCAGGCTTTCCTTAGCTTAACTGTGGAGGAACTGCTCCAGACTTCAGGGGGCCACGGAGCCCACAGCCAGATTCAGGGCAGATCAGAACCGCATCCCTTTACGACAAAGGAATCATGGGGACAGGTGGGGAGACTGGAACAGCAATGCCACGTCGCGATGGCTGTGTTGTGACTAAATAGGAGGAAGTCTTTATTTGCAGGAAATACACTGAAGCATTCAGGGGTGTGGTATTCAGGGGAGGCCTGGCGTGCTGCAATCCATGGGGTCGCAGAGTCAGACACAACTGAGTGACTGAACTGAACTGATTCAGGGGTGACGGAGCATCATGTCAACGTGTCCTCAGACGATTCTAGGAAAAAATATGTAATTTGTGCTGAAACTTTTCTGCAAGTTTGAGATTGTTTTGCATTTTTTAAAAATGACATTAATTAGTTCAGATCAGTCGCTCAGTCATGTCTGACTCTTTGCGACCCCATGGACTGCAGCACGCCAGGCCTCCCTGTCCATCACCAACTCCCGGAGTTTACTCAAACTCCTGTCCATTGAGTCGGTGATGCCATCCAACCATCTCATCCTCTGTCATCCCCTTCTCCTCCCACCTTCCATCTTTCCCAGCATCAGGGTCTTTTCTAATGAGTCAGTTCTTTGCATCAGGTGGTCAAAGTATTGGAGTTTCAGCTTCAATATCAGTCACCCACAAAACAATCTCTGGAAATTCCTGAGAAAGGAAAAGCAGAGATCTCTTCTTTCCAATAAGGAATTGCAACCAAGAAAACCTTTCTAAGTGCGTGCACCCAGCCTGAGAATCTGGCACCCTGAGTGGGCCTCCCTTGCCCCAGGCCTATCTTCCCTCAAACCCTGACAGCACAGATGTCAGGAAAACACGACACCAGCACCCCCGGCAGCCCAGCCCTGAAGAGCGTCAGAACTGAGGTTGTATCTGCTTTCACTGAGAACATGCTACGTGCAGGGGGTTTGAAGTCAAAACCACCAGGAAGTGAATCTCAGCTCACATTCACTGTGTGATCTCGGGTGAGTCACTTAACCTCTCCGAGCCTCAGCTTTCTGCTGTGTGTAATGTCTACTTTGCTAGGCTATGGTGCAGATTAGAGAGGATTATGTAGAATGCTTAGCAGAATTATGGTTTTCAGACATTAGACCTTTGGCAGGAGGCCTCTGAATCCCCAGGGAATCTTTGTAAGAAACACAGAGTTTTCACCCCCTCCTAGAGATTTTTAAAGCTCACCTGCCTAGTTTCAGTTCTACCAGCTCTGTGTCCCCCTCACCCCTACTTCTGCTCAGATCAGATCAGACTAAAACCATGTGCCATTTCCCAAATGCCACAGTACTTCTTACTGTAGCTGTGTACATGCCGTTCACCCACACAGAACGCCCTTCCCCTTAGTTGGACTGGAAATCTTTCAAAACCCAGCTGAAATGTACCCTCACTTGGAAAACCTTTCCTGACCCCCACCTCCCAGCACCCCCTTCTCTGTCTGATCAGTTGTTATTACATCAGTAAGAAATATAATTACCTTCCTTTGAAGGCAGGAGAAGGGGACGACAGAGGATGAGATGGTTGGATGGTATCACCTACTGGATGGACATGAGTTTGAGTAAACTCTGGGAGTTGGTGATGGACAGGGAGGCCTGGAGTACTGCAGTCGATTGGGTAGCAAAGAGTCGGACACGACTGAGTAATTGAACTGAATTGAACTTATGTACTTTACATTTCACAGTGAATGTCTTTTTTAAACAACCACACCAGGAACTAATTATTAGCCTTGTTTTCCTGTTTAATACAAAACAGCTGAGCCGAAAAAGAGCCTAAGCCGCTTGCCCCAGGTCCCATAGCCAGCAGGGGCAGAGCCAGAACCACATCCCCAGGCAGCTCAACTCTTAAGCATCATTGTCTTGGTTCACATCTTCCACCAGGTGTGAGTTCTGGGATGTCAGGGACCATTTCCCCTTCATCCCTGATCCTCATCGTAATTTTTGAGACACAGTCAGTAGGGATCCCTAAATATTGGTCCCTGTCTCCCAGGTCCACTCCTGGGCTTTCCCAGAGCTGGGACAGCTGGGAGCCTCTGGGGCTGGGTGAACCGGATGTTTGTAGATGTAGAAGAGAAAAGCGGTCGGTTTTCTCAGGGTGCAGCTCGCAGTTCCACCAGACGATGGCGCCGCTGCACCATTCAGGCCCGGCCACAGCACCCGACGTTCCACTGTGGGGTTTCCACTGGGCAAGTGTCCATTCTGCTGTGATAGGCAGAATTTGCAAAACTGAAACTTCATGGATGAAAGAATTAATGTGCAAATGACAGAATAAAAATAAAGCATGGAATTGACACTGAGGCACCCCCTCCTCCTTGGGGAAAATACCCTCCTTACTTAAGTAGGAGCTGACTAAAGCAGACAGCATGGCTGTGTGCTCTGATGGGAAAAGATACCAAAAATCATAATATTTAACCAGAGACAGCTGAGTGCACACAAGCGTGCCCTGTGCAGCAGGCCCTGTGATGGGGTGAATGAGACTCCAGTGTCCAGCCTCACGACAGTGACACCAGTGTCCCCTCAGCCTTGGTTACAGTATTGTGTCATTGACATATTATTCAAGTACATTTACAATTTTCCAAGCCTAGGGAAAGTTGTGACCAACCTAGATAGCATATTAAAAAGCAGAGACGTTACTTTGCCAACAAAGGTCCAGACAGTCTAGTCAAGGCTATGGTTTTTCCAGTGGTCATGTATGGATGTGAGAGTTGGACTGTGAAGAAAGCTGAGCCCCGAAGAATTGATGCTTTTGAACTGCGGTGTTGGAGAAGACTCTTGAGGGTCCCTTGGACTGCAAGGAGATCCAACCAGTCCATTCTAAAGGATATCAGTCCTGGCTGTTCATTGGAAGGACTGATGCTAAAGTTGAAACTCCAATACTTTGGCCAACTGATGCGAAGAGCTGACTCATTGGAAAAGAGCCTTGATGCTGGGAGGGATTGAGGGCAGGAGGAGAAGGGGACGACAGAGGATAAGATAGCTGGATGGCATCACCAACTCGACTGACATGAGACTCCGGGAGTTGGTGATGGACAGGGAGGCCTGGTGTGCTGCGATTCGTGGGGTCTCAGAGTCGGACACCACTGAGCGAATGAACTGAACTGAACTGAAGCCTAGATTTGGTACACAGGCTCGTGTCCTCAGCCGCTCAGTCATGTCTGACTCTTCGACCCCGTGGACTGTAGCCCACCAGGCTCCTCCGTCCACGGAATTTTCCAGGCAAGAGTACTGGAGTGGGGTGCCATTCGCTTCTCCAGGGGATCTCCTGCATCTCCTGCATTGCCAGGCAGGCTCTTTACCGTGGAGCCACCAGGGAAGCCCAGATTTGGTACCCAGGATGCAACAAAGCATTCCAGGTGCAGATTGCTTTCTGGGGAGCCTGGCACAGGGACCACCACGCTGGTATTTGTGGCTAATGGTCTGGGGACCTAGGAGGAGGTCTGGAAAACCCGGAGCCAAGGGCTGAGATGGGGTGGGCTGGACTGAGGACAACATGGTGCCTTCGAGGGGAGCCTGAGCCCCTTCCTTTCTCAGAAACGTCTCTTCCAGGAAGACCCTCCAGGAGCTAGAGCAGAACCATCTTCCTCCATCTGGTATCTGCCACCCTTGCCCCACCCAAGCCTCCTCCTCTTCTTCCTCTGTGTCCTCTCCATGGAAATCTCATCCAGTTCTGGAGCCTTAAGTGTCCATCAAAGATGCTTCCAAGACACCATTACTGAACATAGAAACATTCCATCAGCAAATAAACACGCGCACAATCGATATCGGTGTGGTTACCCAAATCTACATGCGTCATAAAATTGCCTACACCTGCACACACAGACAACATATGAATCCGCTGAAATCTGAACCAACTCTCTGGATGGCACCCACGTCAGCTCCCTGGCTTTGATACTGTACTTATGCAAGACATCACCATCAAGCGAAACTGGATGACATCCTAACTGTTCTTTTTATTTTTCTTTACAACTTCCTGTGAATCTGCAGTTATTTGAAATTTTAAAGGTTGTAGGGAAAGAGCAGTTAGCCAAGATGGTGATGGTCAGGCTCTCTTGCCCCATGTTTTGTAAACAATGAATTTGCCTGGTTACGTAACATCTGAGGTTATTTATAGCACTGTGCACACACATCATGATGCATTCACTTGGCCACATGACACTTTTATTCGGTCCTATATAGTGAAAGTCACTCAGTTGTGTCCAACTCTCTGTGACTCCATGGACTATACAGTCCATTGAATTCTCCAGGCCAGAATACTAGAGTGGGAAGCCTTTCCCTTCTCCAGGGATCTTCCCAACCCAGGGATCAAATCCAGGTCTCCCGCATTTCGAGCAGATTCTTTACCAGCTGAGCCATAAGGGAAGCCCGTCCTGTATAAGCACCCCTGAAAAGCCCTTGCTGTGGCGTTGCAGTGGCATCTGCCATTAGAGGATAAAGAATGTCTGCAGTTCCTATGGCATCTTCCCCCAGCTTCTTACCTTCTGCTGCCTAGCGCATGCCTTACCTACCCTGGGATAAGTGAACAGTCAGACAAAGCACTTCTTTTGAAAAGTGTCCAGCCCACGCTTCTGTCCTGGGCTCCAAGATTGTGCGTCCAGCCACCCTCCCCCAGTGCAGATTCCTGCAGCTTCCTCAAACCAGCATGGTTGAGGAACCCCTTCCCCCTCCCCACCCCCACCCCCCACCACTGCCCCTGCGGCTTCCTGGTCTCCCCAGGAACTCCAGGCCACAGTCCAGACCCCCTGCCTCAGGCCTGTCTTCAGCCTGCAGCCCCAGCGCATCTTTTAAACACAAAAGCCATCCTAGCATTTGGCTTCCAGGTGCAGCACACGCTCAGCTTTGAAGTCTGAGAGCATGGGCTTCCCTGATGACTCAGTGGACAAGAATCCAACTGCAATGCAGGAGAAGAGGGTGTGATCCCTGGGCTGGGAAGATCCCCTGGAGAAGGAAATGGCAACCCGCTCCACTATTCTTGTCTGGGAAATCCATGAACAGAGGAACCTGGAGGGCTACTGTCCACGGGATCGCAAAGAGTCAAACCGACTTAGCGACTAAACAACAATATGGTCATCGGGGAGAATCCATTGAGGTGCTGGCCTCACTCACTCAGGTTCTCTGAACCATCGAGGCCTCCACCTGGGTTGTCCTTGTTGGGCCTGCACAGCCCAGTTGTAGCAAGAATCTTGTTAAGTCAGTTAAGAAGGAACCCCACCCTCTAATCACCCTGAATATCTAATCAAATTCCACGACTGATCCCCCAGGCCTGCCTCCAGCAAGAATCCAGTTTAACCAGAAACACCGCCCCCCCTCCACCCTTACCCCAAAGCTTTCTCTTGGCAATTTTCCGTTCACTGACCCCTACCTCATCCCTGAGCCATAAATGCCCATGTGGCCAGGCTGCTCTCGGATTTGAGCCCCTTCTGTCCTGCAGGCTCTTTCCCCCCTGCAGTAGCTGCTGGTTAAAATCTGCATTGACTGCTTTAAACACCGTCTAGCTCTGTGGCTCTTGGACAGTAGCTGAAGTAAAATTCTCTTCTTCCATTGAAGCTTGATATCAACCAGGCCTCAGAAACAAAGGGCCGGCACCCTGGGCTGGTGAGAGTCGAGATGTTTGATTTAAGGCTGACAGACACGCAGGACTTGTAAGGGTCTAGTTGGTCACAGGTGTAGTGTGCTAACTCGCTTCAGTCATTTCCAACTCTTTGTGACCCAATAGACTATAGCCCTCCAGGCTCCTCTGTCCATGGGATTCTCCAGGCAAGAATTCTAGAGTGGGTTGCCATACCAGGATCTTCCCGACCCAGGGATCAAACCTGCATCTTTTACGTCTCCTGCATTGGCGAGCAGGGTCTTTACTATGTCGACTGAAAAGACGCACAACTTGAAAACTGCGAGATAAGTTTTATTTGGGGGCAAAATGAGGACTGCAGCCTGGGAGGCAGCACCTCAGATAGCTCTGAGGGACTGCTCCAAAGAGGTAATGGGGGAAGGTCAATATATGAGATTTTGGTGATGGAGTTCAATGCAATCAAGCACTTACTTTACAGGGTTTTCTGCTAGTCACAAGATGTGATGTCATCTTGAAGGGATTTAGTGCTTTTCTAAATACCAGAAGATGCAAAGATGCAAAGTCAGTTCCTGAAAATATCCAATTATCTAAAGACCTGTCCCACCAGATTCCCTGCAGCACAGAGTGCCTCACTCCACTCTGAAGAGGTCAACAGCTGCGACAGCACAAGGTTCAGTCTCCACAGATGTGTGCGCTCAGTCACAGTCGTGTCCAACTCTGCAATCCCTTGGACTGTAGCCTGCCACGCTCCTCTGTCCATGGGATTCTCCAGACAAGACTATTGGAGTACATTGCCATGCCCTCCTCCAGGGGATCGTCCCACCCCAGGCGTCAAACACAGGTCTCCTGCATTGCAGGCGGATTCTTTTACCATCTGAGATACCACAGGGAAGCTCAATCTCCACAGAGTCTGAGTCTAATCTCCGCAGAGGCAGATGGCAAAGGCCTTTGCTGTTCACTCATTGGCAATGCTATTGGCAAGTGCCAGTTGGTAACTGACAACCACCAGCATCACATGAAAGCTCCTAGTCAGTCACAGTTCAGTTCAGTTGAACTCAGTTGCTCAGTCGTATCCAACTCTTTGTGACCTCATGGACTGCAGCATGCCAGGCCTCCCCCACCAACTCCCAGAGTTTACTCAAACTCATGTCCATTGAGTTGCTGATGCCATCCAACCATCTCAGCCTCTGTCTTCCCCTTCTCCTCCTGCCTTCAATCTTTCCCAGCATCAGGGTCTTTTCCAATGAACCAGTTCTTTGAATCAGATGGTCAAAGTATTGGAGTTTCAGCTTCACTATCAGTCCTTCTAATGAATATTCAGGACTGATTTCCTTTAGGATTGACTGGCTTGATCCCCTGGTAGTCCAAGGGACTCTCAAGAGTCTTCTCCACCACCACAGTTCACCATAGTCAGTCACATCAGTAGCAAAACCTGAACCTCTGGTTTCCAGAACCGATGGAGCTTCAGAAAGAACTGTATCCCCCTGACTGCACCATCTGCTGGGTGTGGACCTTGAACAAATTACTTCATCTCTCCCAGAAGCTTGTTGTCTCTTATGTGAAATGGGGACAAGAGTGCCTGGAAATCACGCTCCCTGGGTTAAACAAGGAGTTCAGCATGTGTTCCGTCTGTTACCGAGTCCAAGCTTGCTCAGCTCGCCGTACAATAGGCCAATGAATCCAAGATGAAGTGTTGGGACAAGGAAGGGACTTTATTCTGGAGACAGCCGACCAAGAAGTTGACAAGCTAGCGCCTCAAGATAACCATCTTGTAGGGGCTTGGATGTCAGATTCTTTTATGGATCAGAGATGGGGGGAGAGGTGAAGAAACACAGTAGAAAGACTATTCAGTCCTTGCAAATGTCCCCTAGAATGGCAAGCCTCCAGTAGGTAGGTGGTTGTGTTAGTTTCACTTCTTTACTGTCCTTCACAGGTGGGCTGGCTCAGGTTATCTCTCTGTGGCAGGCCATTACATATGCCTACAATAAGCTGGGAAAGATTGAGGACAGGAGGAGAAGGGAGTGACAGAGGATGGGATGGTTGGATGGCATCATCGACTCAATGGACATGAGTTTGAGCAAGCTCCAGCAGATAGTGAAGGATAGGGAAGCCTGGTGTCCTGCGGTCCACAGGGTTGCAAAGACCCCAGTCATGTCCAACTGAGAAACGGAACAACAGCTCTTCCATTGCTCAGAGGTCAGATGGTCGGTTAGGGCTCTTTGGAGACAGATGGTCTGAATCCCCATAGCACCACCCTGAGATCCGTGTGCCATCTGAGAAGTCACTTAAGCTCCCCAAGCCTCTGCTTCTTCCCATGTCAAATGAGGCTAATCATATCTGCCCATGCAATTTTTGGTGAGAAAGTGAGGAAAGTCATCTGGATAGAGTAGGTTTAAGGCGTTTACTCCAAGATTCCTGGCCACGAACCCCAGGTCTGTCACTGTGTGACCTTGGGGTTTTCTAGCCCCTTGTGCCTCAGTTTTCTCATCCATAAAATGGGTGCAGTTATGGCACTTACTCCGTTACGTAACCACTGGGAACTGAGTTTGTCTTTGCAAGGTGCTTCCCCTGGCCTGGCACGTAGTGAGCACTAGTACAAACATCTTGATAATAATACAGCGGTTGTCGTGGTCCTTTCAGGAAGGGTCTAGCAAACTTCATTCTCACCCCACACCACAACCACGCCTCTCACATATGCTCAATGACCACTCAAACCAAACTGAACAGTGAGGAAGCTTTGTCTCCCAGCCGGGGCAGGGGCAGGAGGGATCACAAAGCTTGATTTTATGCCAAGGGATCTGGCTCACTTCTCTGGGGTTCCCTCCACCCCTTCCCCTCTTTCATGGGCTGTCTTCACGTGTGGGTGGGGCCAGGCTCGCCTCTCAGTCCCCAGATACCACACCAGGCGCGTCTACATTCGTTACTTCCCAGAATCATCTTGACAGTCTCTGAGATAGGTCCCTTTGAAACCCGTTTTACAGCTAAAGAAACGGTGGTTCAGAGTGCTCAAGCAGCCTGTCCAGGATGGCACAGCCAGCTGGAGGCAGAGTTGGGGGGACTGAATCCCAAGACCCTCTGAATGGGGCTCAGTCCAAGACTTCCCACCGCCCCTCCCTGTGCTGCACTTGAGAATGCAGGTCCTGGGAAGGCCGCCATTGGCCTCTTCCCCCAGAGGGGACAGACCAGTGGCCGCTGATGCAGACCTCTTTTCTGTGATCACAAAGCTGACCCTGGCTGTGGGGGGGGGGGAGACCTGGGGGGGGGGGACCATGAGGAGGGCCAGCCCTGCACTCTGTCACTCAGCCAAGTCCTCGGGCAAGAGGAGGGCTGCTGGGGGACCTGGAGAAGGAAGACAAGTCGGCGCTCACTGTGGACCCCCTCTGCCCCAAAGATGTCTGAAAAAAGATGTCAAGACCCAGAGAGAGCAAGCTACAGAGAGGAAAATTACACTTCTCCGCAGGCTTGAGGGCAAGATGTTTAGCACTAATGGCTCCTTTTGTTTGTCCCAAATCATGAGAGAAAAGTCTACCATAAAGAGCTACCTTTGGGGTGTGTTTCATCCACTGTTCATGCATTGAGTCTCAGATACAGCCTGAGGGCCCAAAGGACGTGTCTATGACGTCACCCCATCCTGAGGCCTCGCTCCCCAAGGCTGGCGAGAGGAAGACAGAAGAAGGAAAATCTCTTCTCAAATCATCTCCTTGCCTAAAGTCCTGGTCAGAACAGAGGGCTAACCACAAGTAGCTCAATGGCTTTCACTCACTTTAGTAAACAGAAACAACTTTGAGCTAGGTTTTACCGACCAGAATAGGGTGTCTTTTCCTGGCACGATCTGAATCCCCCCAAAGTCAGTGTGATTCTGGCTTCTCCTTTACAAGAGAAAGTTAGCAATAGTCTCTCTGGAGGGCACTTCACAAATGGCCTGGTCCCCGTTTTCCCCTTTTCAGCTCAAGCCTCAAATGCCATGTTCAAAAGGAATTTCCTGGTGGTCCAGTGGTTAAGACTCCATGTTCCCAATCCAAGGGGCCTGGGTTTGATCCCTGATTTGGGATCTAGGTCCCACATGTTGCAACTAAGGCCCAGAAAAGTCAAATAAATGAATACTTTAAAACTTTTCTTCTTCTTCTTTTTTTTTTTTAAAGCAGAGTTTTAACAAACCCTGCAGCAGCGTTTCTCTACATGATGCAGTTGAATCCTGGGAGGTGAATTCCTGTGTCCACTTTTAGAAGAGGAGCCTCAGAGATGGACACACTCCTCTCAGAGCACCTGGGAGTCACAGCAAGGGTCTGTCTGCCCTGAAGCCCGGCTCTCTCCCCTGCATGAGGTCTTTATCCCAGACACACCAGCATGAGAGCCATCCGGGGCCTCCTGGGACAGCGTCTCCCCCCGCTGCTGCTGCTGGGGCTTCTGCAATTTTACGACTCCATCAGCGGTGAAAGTGTGTTTTAATGAATGGGCTTTCGACAGCAATTCATCAATTAGTTAAAAATTGCATCTGATCGATCTTCCCAGGAGGTTTGGCTTCTCGGAAAGAGCAGCCAGAGCGTCAGCTGTGTCCTCTGACCGCATCTGTCTCAATCTCACTGGCTTTCGTCATGTCTAACAGCCGGAGTGAGATAAATCCACTTAAGGCTGGGGAAAGAGGTAACTTTTACTTCCTTAAATCATGCTCTTTTCGGTGGCCATTTTTGAAAGTCAACAAATCAAATGCTTTACATTTTAAGAATAAAACAAGTCCATTTAAATAGCCTCCAGCTGTGTGATGCCTTGTTATAAAGGGTTAGGGGTGCACATACTTGGAATTCTACACATGACGGAGCCGATGTGGGGCAAGAAGGGCAGGAGAAATAAGTCAGCAGGAGAGGAGTGTCAGCTGGAACCCAGGGGCTGGTGAAGAGCTAGGAGCGTCTCCCAGATGCCTGACCCAATAAAGTGGTCCCTGAGCACACAGATATCTATTAGGATGTTAACCAAATTCTGGGCATTGAGTCCTTTATTGAGCCCATTTTTGCATGACATGTTCCCTTGGTATCTCTAATTTTCTTGACGAGATCTCTAGTCTTTCTCATTCTGTTCTTTTCCTCTATTTCTTTGCATTGATTGCTGAGGAAGGCTTTCTTATCTCTCCTTGCTATTCTTTGGAACTCTGCATTCAGATGCTTATATCTTTCCTTTTCTCCTTTGCTTTTCACTTCTCTTCTTTTCACAGCTATTTGTAAGGTCTCCTCAGACAGCCATTTTGCTTTTTTGCATTTCTTTTCCTTGGGGATGGTCTTGATCCCTGTCTCTTGTACAATGTCACAAACCTCCGTCCATAGTTCATCAGGCACTCTGTCCATCAGATCTAGACCCTTAAATCTATTTCTCACTTCCACTGTATAATCATAAGGGATTTGATTTAGGTCATACCTGAATGGTCTAGCGGTTTTCCCTACTTTCTTCAATTTAAGTCTGAATTTGGCAATAAGGAGTTCATGATCTGAGCCACAGTCAGCTCCCGGTCTTATTTTTGCTGACTGTATAGAGCTTCTTAGGCTTCCCTGGTGGCTCAAATGGTAAAGCATCTGCCTACGATGCAGGAGACCTGGGTTCGATCCCTGGATTGGGAAGATCCCCTGGAGAAGGAAATGGCAACCCACTCCAGTACTCTTGCCTGGAAAGTCCCATGGATGAAGGAGCCTGGTAGGCTAGAGTCCATGGAGTTGCAAAGAGTCAGACATGACTGAATGACTTCACTTCACTTCATAGAGCTTCTGCATCTTTGGCTGCAAAGAATATAATCAATCTGATTTTGGTGTCAACCAGCTGGTAATGTCCATGTGTAGAGTCTTCTCTTGTGTTGTTGGAAGAGGGTGTTGCTATGACCAGTGCATTCCCTTGGCAAAACTCTATTAGCCTTTGCCCTGCTTTATTCTGTACTCCAAGGCCAAATTTGCCTGTTACTCCAGGTGTGTCTTGACTTCCTACTTTTGCATTCCAGTCCTCTATAATGAAAAGGACATCTTTTTGGGGTGTCAGTTCTAAAAGGTCTTGTAGGTCTTCATAGAATGTTCAACTTCAGCTTATTCAGCATTACTGGTTGGGGCATAGACTTGGATTACTGTGATATTGAATGGTTTGCCTTGGAGATGAACAGAGATCACTGTGTCGTTTTTCAGATCGCATCCAAGTACTGCATTTCGGACTCTTTTGTTGACCATGATGGCTTCTCCATTTCTTCTAAGGGATTCCTGCCCACAGTAGTAGATATAATGGTCATCTGAGTTAAATTCACCCGTTCTAGTCCATTTTAGTTCGCTGATTTCTAGAATGTCGATGTTCACTCTTGCCATCTCCTGTTTGACCACTTCCAATTTGCCTTGATTCATGGACCTGACATTCCAGGTTCCTATGCAATATTGCTCTTTACAGCATCAGACCTTGCTTCTATCACTGGTCACATCCACAACTGGGTATTGTTTTTGCTTTGGGTCCATCGCTTCATTCTTTCTGGAGTTATTTCTCCACTGATTTCCAGTAGCATATTGGGCACCTATCAACCCGGGGAGTTTCTCTTTCAGTATCCTATCATTTTGCCTTTTCATACTGAAAAGAAGCAGAAGATATTAAGAACAGGTGGCAAGCATACACAGGAGAACTGTACAAGAAGGAGATTCATGACCCAGATAATCACAATGGTGTGATCACTCACCTAGAGCCAGACATCCTGGAATGTGAAGCCAAGTGGGCCTTAGAAAGCATCACTACGAACAAAGCTAGTGGAGGTGATAGAATTCCAGTTGAGCTATTTCAAATCCTCAAAGATGATGCTGTGAAAGTGCTGCACTCAATATGCCAGCAAATTTGGAAAACTGAGCAGTGGTCACAGGACTGGAAAAGGTCCGTTTTCATTCCAATCCCAAAGAAAGTCAATGCAAATAAATGCTCAAACTACCGCACAGTTGCACTCATCTCACATGCTAGTAAAGTAATGCTCAAAATTCTCCAAGCCAGGCTTCAGTAATACGTGAACCATGAACTTTCAGATGTTCAAGCTGGTTTTAGAAAAGGCAGAGGAACCAGAGATCAAATTGCCAACATCTGCTGGATCATGGAAAAAGCAAGAGAGTTCCAGAAACACATCTATTTCTGCTTTATTGACTATGCCAAAGCCTTTGACTGTGTGGATCACAATAAACTGTGGAAAATTCTGAAAGAGATCAGAAAGAGACCACCTGACCTGCCTCTTGAGAAACCTATATGCAGGTCAGGAAGCAACAGTTAGAACTGAACATGGAACAACAGACTGGTTCCCAATAGGAAAAGGAGTATGTCAAGGCTATATATTGTCACCCTGCTTATTTAACTTATATATAGAGTACATCATGAGAAACTCTGGACTGGAAGAATTACAAGCTGGAATCAAGATTGCCAGGAGAAATATCAATAACCTCAGATATGCAGATGACACTACCCTTATGGCAGAAAGTGACGAAGAACTAAAGAGCCTCTTGATGAAAGTGAAAGAGGAGAGTGAAAAAGTTGGCTTAAAGCTCAACATTCAGAAAACTAAGATCATGGCATTTGGTCCCATCACTTCATGGGAAATAGATGGGGAAACAGTGGAAACAGTGTCAGACTTTATTTTTCTGGGCTCCAAAATCACTGCAGATGGTGATTGCAGCCATGAAATTAAAAGACGCTTACTCCTTGAAAGGAAAGTTATGACCAACCTAGACAGCATATTAAAAAGCAGAGACAATACTTTGCCAACAAAGGTCCATCTAGTCAAGGCTATGGTTCTTCCAGCAGTCATGTATGGATGTGAGAGTTGGACTGTGGAGAAAGCTGAACACCCAAGAATTGATGCTTTTGAGCTGTGGTGTTGGAGAAGACTCTTGAGAGTCCCTTGGACTGCAAGGAGATCCAATCAGTCCTTCCTAAAGGATATCAGTCCTGGGTGTTCTTTGGAAGGACTGATGCTAAAGCTGAAACTCCAATACTTTGGCCACCTGATGAGAAGAGTTGACTGATTGGAAAAGACTCTGATGCTGGGAGGGATTGGGGGCAGGAGGAGAAAGGGATGGCAGAGGATGAGATGGCTGGATAGCTTCATCAACTCGATGGACATGAGTTTGAGTGAACTCCGGGAGATGGTGATGGACAGGGAGGCCTGGTGTGCTGCGATTCATGGGGTCACAAAGAGTCAGGCACGACTGAGCGACTGAACTGAAGTGAACTGAACTGGGCATTTAGTCCTTTCTTCCTTCTGGGCTATTGTTTACCATTCTCTTCTGTGCTAGTATCTCTTCTGGGCTTGAGAAAGGGGAACCCAAGAACCATTCTTCCTTTGTTCCTATTAACTAAAGTGAAAGTGTGAATCGCTCAGCCATGTCCAACTCTTTGCAATTCCATGGACTGTAGCCAGCCAGTCCATGGAATTCTCCAAGCAAGAATACTGAAGTGGGTTGCCATTTCCTTCTCCAGGGGATATTCCTGATGCAAAGATCGAACCCAGGTCTCCCACATTGTGGGCAGATTCTTTACCATCTGAGCCACTTGGGAAGCCTTTATTAATGAAACCCATGTTCAATTCAAAGAAGCAATGTGTCAATCTAAATTTCCCAGTCATTCTGTAATGATGTGAGGTTCTGTGACACAGTTCTGTCAAAGGAGAGTCAGTGGAAGATATTGGACCAGGTTACTAGGTCCTTTCTGTCTTTTAACCTCCACCTCTCTCTTCCTGGGACAGAGACATGATGACTGGAGCTCCAGCAGCTATCCTGGCGCCACCGGGCAACAAATTCCTGCCAAGGATTGTTGTAAGGAGGGGTAGAGGGAGCCTGGGTCTCTAAGGAGCTGCTGTATCCTCCCCTGGACTTCTTTTGCATGAGAGAAACATACATCCCTATCTTGGGTTCAGTTCAGTTCAATTCAGTTCAGTTGCTCAGTTGTGTGCAACTCTTTGCAACCCCATGGACTGCAGCACGCCCGGCTTCCCTGTCCATCACCAGCTCCCCGAGCTTACTCAGACTCATGTCCATTGAGTCGGTGATGCCATCCAACCATCTCATCCTCTGTCATCCCCTTCTCCTCCCGCCTTCAATCTTTCCCAGCATCAGGCTCTTTTCAAATGAGTCAGTTCTCATCAGGTGGCCAAAATATTGTAGTTTCAGCATCAGTCCTTCCAATGAATATTTAGGACTGCTTTCCTTTAGAATTGACTGGTTGGATCTCCTTGCAGCCCAAGGGATTCTCAAGAGTCTTCTCCAATACCACAGTTCAAAAGCATCAGTTCTTCAGTGCTCAGCTCTTTTTATAGTTCAACTCATACATCCTTACATGACTACTGGAAAAACCATAGCTTTGACCAGATGGACCTTTGTCAGCAAAGTAATGTCTCTGCTTTTTAATATGCTGTCTAGGTTGGTCATAGCTTTTTACTGTTATTCGTATTATCTGTTAATCACAGCCAAACTCAGTCTCAGAAAGTGAGAAGGGAGTAGCCATAGTACATTAAGAAGGTATCAAAATAATCATAGCATGTTAAATGGTTGGCAAGAAATAACCCATACAGTACCCAATGTGGAATAAAATCTACAGAACTATTAGTTCCTGAGGCTGGGCTTCTCTTCTACCCTCATGGCTATGAAGACAGAATAGTGAGGGGGTGACAGATTCTCCTTCTTGAGGAGAAGTCCCCATAGCAGGAACAAAGCTTGTCTTGGTGTTTGCAGAACCATCACAAAGGGAACCACCCCCAAACCCCTAAGCTGCTCCTGCCTCCTGGACCATTGTCTATGATGGGTTGCAGTTCCTTTGACAGGGGAACGGGGGCTCAGAAGGTTACCAAGATTTTTAATTCTTGGGAATTGTAAGTATTGCTCAAAAATAGCCACAAAGTCAGCATGTAAGTAAGGTACACCAGTTAATAGCATTTTTAGGACACTGTTAGTGAACCAGTTTTAATCAGGAAGTTAATATAGTCTTATAATCAATATTATTTATTCAGGGCTAGATTATAGAGATTATCTTTAAAATCTGGTATGTCAAGAATTGTTGTTTATGTGCTTAAGTAACCCCACATAATATTACATTGCTACAGCCCATTCAACCAGGGAACAATCAGCCAGCAATATGCAAGTGAGTGATTGAAGGTTGAATGAATGACATTGCTCCCAACAGAATACAGGCTGGACAGGAGAGAAAACAGCGCATATCAGAGACTCCAATCAAGCATTTACATCTGCCAAGCACTGCTGAGGAACTGTCCCACATTACCTTGTTAATCCTCAAACACCCCACGAGAGAGGCTCTGTGACTGTACTCATTTCACAGTGGAAGAAGTTGAGGCTGGAGGAGATTAAGGTGCCCATGGTGACCTGCAAATAAAAAATGTCTTTTATCCACACCTATGTAGTTTTATTTACTGGCATTCATTCTTTCTTCATGTGGAATTGAGTTCCTATCTTGGGTGCTTTCATTTAGGACTCCTTCTTGTATTTTTTGTAGAGGAGGTTTGCGGGGACAAATGCACTCAGAAAGTAATACACTTGGCATGAATCCTAGCTGAGCAGAAAGTTCCTCTCTGCTTTTAGTTTGGGTTCGAGTAGTTGTTTCTCCAGTGGCCCCAGGGGTCAGCGGCAGCTGTGGGGCTTTCAGATTGGGAGTGGGGAGCTGGGGATGAGGAACAGGCCCCATAGTCTGGAGGTCCTCACTGCCATCTCATGTGGACATCACTCTCCATCTGAGGGAGCTCACGCTGGCCTCCCATCCTAAGGGCATGGTGGTGGTGGTGATTGTTTAGTCGCTAAGTCCTGTCCGACTCTTTTCAGCCCCATGGACTGTAGCCTGCCAGGCTCCTGGGACTTCCCAGACAAGAATACTGGAGTGGGTTGCCATTTCTTTCTCCAGGGGATCTTCCCAACCAAGGGATGGAACCCGAGTATCCCGCATTGGCAGGTAAGTTCTTTACCACCAGGGAAGTCCTCAAGGGCATAGAATAATGAAAGGGACTTAAATACCTTTTGCCCTGAGAATTCCACATCCAACTTGAGATAACAGATGAAGCTCAAGGCTTCATAGAACCAGGACTGAGACTTAAATTGTTGCCGTGGGCTCTTGCTTGGTTTGCTTATGGACAAAGGCCTGTCTGACTGATATCAGGAAAGCAGAATTCTAGAAAGCTAGAGCTGACAGGCTGGAGCAAGGTCTTGAAGCCAGCGTCCTCACATACAGATAAAGGTGATGTGATTTGCCCAAAGCCGTGAGATGAGTTAGCAGTCATTCCAGGCTTCCTGCCATCCGCAGAAGCACCCATCTCTCTGGATGACTCACTTCCCAGGGGCTGTGAATCAAAGTGGGAGAAGTAGCCAGAAAGATGCCGAGTGCTTCCTCAGTGGTCTGTGTGACAGAGGTGTGAACTTTCCTGGCCCCACTGGCCCCAGTTGGCACCCAGGTGCTAATCAGTGGTCAGAGCTGAGTCCTGGACCCTGAGTCAGGAAGGCGGGTTCTCACCGAGATTCTGTTGCTCCCTGGACTCCAGAGTCAGTGACCTTTAACGTCCCTTCCGGCTTGAGGATTAATGAAATCTGTCAGCCACTCACTGTTCCGCCTGTGTCGTTTGATCAACAATGTCTGTTTGCATAACAAGACCCTTTCATCTCAGGATTGTGCATTTAGTTATGTCCACTTGACCCTTCTGTCAATATTCAGCAGGGCGATAAGACAGAGCCTTCCAGTCTGGGTCCCCAAACACATCATTAGCTGGGAAGGCAATGGAAGCTCTGCGTTCTCCAGGCTGTGCTGTCAACTTTGACTTCAAACATTAAAGGACAGGTGACACTTAAGCTCCCTGAGAGTTGACCAACATTTGAAAAATCTGAAGAGATTGCACTGATGACTCTTATGACCCTGGGTGAAGTGTGCTTTTCATACTTATTAATAGTCTAAGGCTATTTGCTTTCCCACGAGATAGGCAGCTAAATAGAAATCTGAACATTCTCCCTACAATACGGGAATTTTCCTGAGCTGATTCTTGTCTAGGAATGTCAAGATACCTTATGCTGTAAGACCAAGACCTAAACATCTGGCTAGAAATCATGGGTTTGGTATTCATTTTACCCCACAGTTTGCCCTTTATCTCAATATCCCCATTATAAAGCCAAGAGTCAACACACAGATCATGAAAAATAAGTGGTCAGTACACATACAGTGTTCTGAAAATAGAATAACTGCATATGTGCTTTTATTAGCATCCTGGACAATTGTAGCAAAATGTTAGTCATTCAAACAGACAAGTTCAACTGCATTGTAAAGCTTCTAACCAGTCCAAGGCAGAAGCAAGCAAACAAGTTGTTAATATTTGCATCGAGGCCCGAAGGTAGTTGTTGAATTATTTTTTTAATCTTCTCCTTACCGAGGATGTAACCCACAGGGGTTGAACATCAGATGATTAAAAAACAAAAGTGTGAGCAGGCATTTTCCTGCTCTCTGACAGTGCTTGGCCCTGTCTCTTTAGAACAGAAGGAACAGGCCATGCCATGGAAATGGGTTTGTATTGCTTCCAAGGGGAAGTTCTCTTCCTGCCACTATCAGAAGCCAGTTCCTCTCCCACAGCTCAACAGGATTTCCTAAGGGCGAGATAAACAGACGGGACTACAGAGTGAGTGACTGAGAAAACCTGCAGACACCTTGGCGATACAGCCCAGATGCCCAAGGGGAGTATATCTGATGCTTATTACATACCAAGTGGGGCCTCCCTGGTGGCTCAGTGGAAGAGAATCCGCCTCATTATGCAGGAGACATGGGTTCAATCCCTGGAGAAGGAAATGGCAACCCACTCCAGTATTCTTGCCTGGAGAATCCCAGGGACAGAGGAGCCTAGTGGGCTGCCGTCTATGGGGTTGCACAGAGTCGGACACGACTGAAACGACTTAGCAGCAGCAGCAGCAATAAGAAATCAGAAACTGAATTTTTTAAAACCTCATTAACAATAATGCCCCCAAATCTGAAATATTAAGGATCAACATGACAGAAGGTTTTTTAAGACCTGCACTCTTACACCTACAAAATATTGCTGAGGGAAATTAAAGAAGACCTAAACAGGTCTCTGAATTGGGTGATCTCCAGGTTCCTGGTCAGTAGATTGAAGCTACTCAGGAAATATTTAGTGATTGCTTTTTTAAAAAAATGTCCATTTAAGCCTTATTATCAAATAATGAACATCCACTGAGTAGACTTCTGCAAGATTACTTTTTTCCTATAGCCAAAGGTAGAGACATTAAGGAAAAGGAGAGAACGTAGAGCCTGAGATTCTTACTGGGACATCCGAATGAAGCAGCAGATGTCCTGGTATGTAAGCTCCATCAGTTCAAATGGGCCAGACCCGGGTATCTCTGCCTCGGCATTACTGATGTCATTTGTTGTGGGGGCCTGTCCAGCACATTGTGACTTGCTTGGCCTCTCCTCCACTAGATGCCAGCATCACCTTCCTGGGTGTGACATTCCCCAAATATCTCCAGACCTTGCTAAATTGCCTTAGCTGTGAACCACTGGTTTCAAGCCCACAGGGCAATCCCATTTATTGATAATGTTCTAACTCAATCTTCAAGACGTTCCTTTGACAATTCTATCTTCCTGTAACAAGAAACTGCATCAAAGAATAGTGTCACAGTAATGACCAAAGTTGCCATGGCTATTTTTCAAAAATGGAAACCAATTAAATACCTACCGTGGTCAAATACCACCAGGAGCCATCTCAGAGCTTTTAAATGAGAGTGAAAGTGGGCAGACTTCAGAATCTTAAATGAACAGAATTCCTGAGAGACACATGACTCAGAACGGAGGTTAAGGGCTGCCTTAGCATACACTCAACAGCAAGAAAATGTTTCTATTCTGTCAGGAGTTTGGCTGGTGTGCGTTTGGATCTCTTCTCTGCCTCTTAGCAGCTGCGTGATCTTTCATGTCTCAGCCTGTTTCCTCATTGCACCATGAGAATAAAAACATATGATGAAGACAGCTAATTGCTTGCTCTGTTATCCATTTTTACCTTTCTCCTTCTTAACAGAACCCTGAATTTGGGTGGCCGTATTGCCACCAGGAAAAAAAGACTACAGTTTCCAGCTTTACAAGGATAGAGGTATGACCTTCCCTACTACCAGCCCTTTCCTTTTTCCTTCCTGTTGCTTGAAATAAGAATGTCATAACTGGAACTATGGATGTAATAACTGGAGTTCTAGCAGTCATCCTGGACCCAAGAGGAAACCTTGAGAACGGAAGCCATGTGTTGAGGACCAAAAGAGTAAAAAGAGGCCTGGCTCCCTGATGACACCTCACAGAGAATTTCCAACCTCTAGAATCCCTCTGCATGAAAAAGAAATAAAATGTCTTAAACATTTTAAAAAATGTTTTGGTCATACACAGTTTGGTTTAATCTTAGCTTGTGGTGGGGATGATGAGATATGCACTAAAAGTCTCTAATGAGGTACCTGCATTTCTGATGGGACCAGGACCGGCGGTTGGTCAGTATACCAACAGGGCAGAATAAACTTGAAAGTCATCAAAAATGCTTACCTATCCTTAAACATCTTATTTTAATTTAAAATGTATACTTATTCATTCATATTTTGAGTAGTTGTACTTGATGAGAGCTCCACATGACATGCACCCTAATGAAGTCATTTTTCTAAAATGAATTTGTTAGTAATGCCCTGGTATCCAGTGGTTGGGACTCCACCCTCTCACCACCAAGGGTGTGGGCTCAGACCCTGGTTGTGGAACTAGGGTCCCTCACACCACACAGTGTGACCAAATAAAAATTTTAAAAATAAATAAAACTGGGCTTCCCTGGTAGCTCAGACCGAAAAGAACCTGCCTGCAATGCCAGAAACCCAGGTTCGATCCCTGGGCCGGGAAGATCCCCTGGAGAAGGGAATAACAACCCCCTCCGGTATTCTTGCCTGGAGAATTCCATGGACAGAGGAGCCTGGCAGGCTATAGTCCACGGTGTTGCAGAGTTGGACATGACTGAATGACTAACACATTGCTTGTTTCTAGAGGATGCTGTTTACACCCACATATTTTATTGCATTACATATAATTAAACAATATAATTAAAATAGGAGGTGCTACTGGGGTAAACAGGTTTGGGAAGAAGCAGCTGCCTCTTGATAAGCATGCAGCTCTGGTGCCAGGTGCAGGGACAGTGGTGTGAGCGCTTTGGGGAGTAGCCTGCTGGCTGTGGACTTTCAGCCTGCGCATGGCTTTCAGAGTGAGAGTGTCCATTCATCCATCAAGTAGAACTCGTTTGAGTTCCACTCACCATAGAGAAAGAGGAAATGAATATTATCAGTTGCCTATTACATACCAAGCACTGGACACATATTTTCTGATCTAAACTTCACAGCTGCTAGTTTAGATACAACTTATTACCTCCATTTCATAGAAAAGGAGCTGAAGTTTCCATATCTTAGGTACTTCACCCCAGCAGCAGGAATTTCAATGCTCATCTGCCTGGTTCCATAACTTCAGCCCTCTTCACAGAGGGAAAGCAAGAAGGTTCACCCACAGAGCTGATTCAGTGTTTGGTCGATGATAAAAGATTCTTGGTGCTCTGTTGTAGAAGTGCTGGCCGCCGAAGTCCACAGAGTGTGTGGCAGGATACAGAAGCTCCCACACTTGGAATGAATAGTCTTCTCCAAACTGCCAATTCGTAGGCACCTACAATGGGCACTGGGCATCACTGCTCATCAAACAGCCTCCTTGTCAGGCGTGGTCATTTAAAAAAAAAATAATTTGTTTATTTATTTATTTATGGCTGTGCTGGGTCTTCTTTGTTGCTCAGGCTTTTCTCTAGTTGTGGCGAGTAGGGGTTACTCTCTAGTTGCCGTGCGCTGGCCTCTCATTCTGGTGGCTTCTCTTGCTGCAAAGCACAGGTTCTAGGGTGCTCAGGCTTCAGTAGTTGTAGCTCATGGGCTCAGCAGCTGCAGTTCCTGGGCTCTAGAGCACAGGCTCAGTAGTTGTGAACCACGGGCTTAGTTGCTCTGGAGCATGTGGGATCTTCCTGGATCAGGGATTAAACCGTGTCTCCTGCATTGGCAGGCGGATTCTCTACCACTGAGCCACCAGGAAAGCCCTCAGGCATGGTCTTGCTGGCCAATCAGATTGACCACTGCCTGGGCCCTTCCAGTTGTTAAATATTTTGAACATCACTGCTGGTCACCCCAACACGAAACCCCAACAAACTGCACTTCACAAGTAGGCTCCAGAAAGATGAATAAGATCAAAGAACTGAATCCAATGCTGAACTCAACTGCCCTTGGAGAGGATTTTGGGCAGTCCACACCAAGTGAGCATGAGCCACCCAAGCCATTTACTCCTTTGCCAGGGCTCACCCAGCACAGAACAAGGCTCTTGCTGGCTGCCTCGTGGTCATCCAGTGAGGCAGGGCCTGGGGAAAAGGACTTCACAGTCTGGGGAGACAGACAAATGGACGATGAAAATTGAGGACAGGAAATGATTGGGCAGAGGTGAGCCAAAGGGGCTCCCATAAAGCACCTACTAAGGTGCTGTGTTATTGTCCACTGTCCACTGTCTGGGTGGAGGGACAAGAGTGCCCAGCGGAGTCTGGAGGGACCAGAAGAAGTCAGCCAGAAGAGGATGCTGATCACGGGTCTAACAGCACAGCTGAAGCTGGTGCAGACAGCCTGGGGCCTCAAGACACAGACTTGGACAGTGTGTGAGGAGACGAATGAGGGAGGGCGGAGAAGAGGGCCGGCTCTGCACACCTGCCGGATGCTCTCTGCCAGGTCCTGGAGGGCAAGACTGCAGCAGTGTCCCATCCCCCCCGCCCAGGGACCATAAACTCTGGGGCATCCTCAAATTTCAGCTCAGAAATCACTTTCAGGATTTCTCTGGTGGTCTAGTGGTTAAGACCTCGCCTTCCAATACAGGGGATGTGGGTTTGACCCTTGGTGGGGGAGCTATGATTCCACGTGCCTTGTGGTAAAAAAAAAAACAAAAAAAACATAAAACAGAAGCGATATTGTGACCAATTCAATAAAGGCTTCTAAAAAATGGTCTACATTAAAAAAAAAAGTCATTTGCTCATGGTCCTTCCTCCCGCCTGACTCCCTTGCTCCAAGGGGCCAGAGACTGGAGAGTGTTTGTTCACCACCCTGCTGCCTGGGGCCAGCACGTGTGTTGAGTGAGTGAGGACACAGGTCGTCAAGGGTGTTATGAGTCATGGGTGGAGCTGACAGGTGTACCCAAGTCATGGGCAATCATGAAGGGTTTCCAGAAGGACAGTGAGAGGCTCGTAAATGAACTTAGGGGGCCGACTCATACAGCCGAGTCGAGGATAGATGGGAATCGGGTGAGGACGGGAATAAGGGGAGCCATTAGAGGTCATGTGATCACCCAGGAGCGCCATGGGGCCCCACGGCCTGACTGAACCACAGGGCGACAGGGGCGAGTACCCAGCACAACCCAGACTCCGGGCTGGCACTTTACGTACTTGAGGTCATCTGATCCTCGCTATGACCCCAGGAGGTGGATTTACTATTTATCATTGTGTTGAAGCTGAAACTCCAATACTTTGGCCACCTGATTTGTAGAACTGACTTATTTGAAAAGACCCTGATGCTGGGAAAGAGTGAAGGTGGGAGGAGAAGGGGATGACAGAGGATGAGACGGTTGGATGGCATCACTGACTCAATGGACATGAGTTTGAGTAAACTCTGGGAGTTGGTGAGGGACAGGGAGGCCTGAAGTGCTGCAGTCCACGGGGTTGCAAAGAGTCGGACACGACTGAGTGACTGAACTGAACTGAACTATAAGCACTGCTGGTGAAACAGTCCAGAGACACCAAATGACTTGCAAGGTCATTCGATAAGGAGTGGCAAGTGCCTAAATCAGAGATGCCTACGTGCTGCCTGCCTGCCTGCGGCTGAATGTGGGCAGGTGGGCACAGGTTCAGAGAGAGCCAAGGGGCTTCTTTCTAGCCAGGCCAGGTCTGGGTGTCCTGTGGTGAATGCGCTGGGTGCCCAGGAGTGTGTGGGACACCCCTCCCTGTTCCTCTTGCCCACTTGCCTCAGGTGTCTTCACGTTGATGACAAGGGACGGAGCTCAGATGTTGGAGTCGCCTCTAAGGAGAGAACTGGTCCTGGCCTGACCCTCCACTCCTTGTGAATCATGGCAGTGAAATTGGAACACGCCAGGCTCCATGGGCAGACGCAGCAGGAAGAGTGTCAGTGCCGATGCCCAGCATACCCAGCCATCACAGAGCCGTCCAGCTCTGCAGGCGAGTGATGGCGACGTGCTCCGACAAACAGTGTTTGCGTTTGGGATCCAGCTGTTGAGAGAGAGAACAACCGGGATCAGGCGCTTTAGGCGCCTCTAAGACATGTTTTCAGATTTCAGAAAACCATGTGAACCGCGCTGTTTCAACCGCTTCCCTGTGGAAGTCGCAGACTGAAGCTTCTTTGTTCTTGCCGAATGACTCATGGATGCCCTTTCAAAGAGGACGAAGCAGACGTGTTCTGGTGAGGAAAATACATAAAGAATGCAGCGCATTTTCCCAAATAGCTGTCAGACCATCTGGTTTAGGCCAATAAGAGCAAAGCCTCTGAAGCTCTCAGGCTGACCTCCCCCGTGAGGGCCTCGTCCTGAGCCTGGGCCCCCAGGGACAGACTGACCAGGACGAGAGAGGGAAGACCAGCTTCCCCAGGGTTATTAGTGTTTCTGGGGTTCTATTTGAAGGGATACCGCCTGTTCTTCTAGAACGTTGTTTTTCTGGGTGGTCATTCTCAGTAGCAAGGAGATAATAATAATTAACTCCTTTTTATTGTAATAATTATTATTACACAATAATTATTATATTAATAATTAATTGTCTATAATATATTTTATATAAAATATAATTATTATTATATTACCTCCTAATTATTGTAATAATTGTAAGAAGCTAAGGACATACTTTTACAGCTCTCCCCATGTGATAAACATGGTCTATGTACAATAATTCCTTTAATTCTCATAGCCTTCCAGATGAAAAGCTAAGGCTCAGAGACAGTAAGTCACTTGCCCAAGGTCACACAGTGAGTAAGTGACATGCACTGTGCGTGCTGAGTTGTGTCCGACTCTTTGTGATCCCGTGGACTGTTTGTTGCCTGCCAGGCTTCTCTGTCCACAGAATCTCCAGGCAAGAATACTGGAGTGGGTTGCCATTTCCTACTCCAGGGGATCTTCCCGACCTAGGGATCGAACTCACACCTCTTATGTCTCCTTTATTGGCAGGAGGATTCTTTACCACTGAGCCACCTGAATAAATGGCACAGCTGGGCACCAACAGGTGGTATGACCCCTTCCAGCATCTCTGCGTCTCCAGCCTTGGTGTCTACCTTCCACATCTGGCCTCAGGCACCCTGGGCTGCAACAGCCTCCTCTGAACCCGCTGGCTCGATTGATCTCAACCTTGGTATACTTAGGCCTTCTAGTTGTACAAGCCTACGAGAAGGCAATGGCACCCCACTCCAGTACTCTTGCCTGGGAAATCCCATGGACAGAGGAGCCTCGTAGGCTACAGTCCATGGGGTCACTAAGAGTCGGACACGACTGAGCGACTTCACTTTCACTTTTCACTTTCATGCATTGGAGAAGGAAACGGCAACCCACTCCAGTGTTCTTGCTTGGAGAATCCCAGGAATGGGGGAGCCTCGTGGGCTTCCATCTATGGGGTTGCGCAATGACTGACGTGACTTAGCAGCAGCAGCAGTTGTATAAGCCTATAAATTCTCTTTTGTATGTTTAAGTTCTTTAGAATTGGATTTTAAATCTCTCAAACATAAAGAGTTCTAATAAAGAAATATCCTATAAAGTGTGTAGAATGCCAGACTCAGCAGCTTGAACACTGACTTGTTGGCAGTGGGAGCCTCTGGAGGTTTTGAGTCAACAAGCTCCTCCTTTGGTTTACACTAATGCTCAGAATACATTTGAGCACCACCAGGGTACCCCTGGGCTGGATCATCTGCTGATAAATACACATGATCCTCACCCTGAGGAAAACACTGTTAAATTCTCCCTTAAGTGATGCTTGACAATGTCTTGCATTGTGTAAGTGCTTGTTGACCTAACACACTTGGCTCACAATGGTGGCAAAATGGTGCTATTGGAAGGACGAATGGTCCCTGTACCAGGGGGTAAATGTCTGGGTGGGCTGGATGTGGTGGGGATACCGTCGGGGGCTGCTGTTGGTGGGGGGCATTCCTGAGCAGAGACGAGAATGCAGGAAAGTAGGGGCAGCCTGGAAACCATCGACTGGGCAGGAAGATTGAGGACGAGCTGAGCAACTGAATGTGGAAGCAGAGAAAAGAAAAAGGAGATGGGCGTGGGGAGGATGGGATGCTGTGACTAGCAGGGCATCGGGAGTGGAAGCTGGTTTGAGGGGGTGCCAAGGAAGACTGAGCTCAGTTAGACAGGTGGAGTGTGAACACCTGCTCCAAAGCAGTGGGAAAGGCCACCGGGTGCCCTCCAGGGGGAGGGGGAGGAGTGGTGGAATTCTGGAGCAGGTCAGACCCACAAGACCTGGATCTGAGTCCCAACTAGGTGCTCTCTTTGCTCTGTGGCCCCAAGAGCATCACTTAACCTTTCTAAATTTCAGGGAGGATAATGGTGCCCTCCTTACTCCGCATGTGCATGGGCAGACTGAGTGAAATGATGTCAACGGTGTCACACTAAGGACAGGGTAGTTATTAGCGTTATTCCAAAAACTGATAGGGGAGTTGCCTGGTGGCTCGGTGGTACAGAATCCGCCTGCCAATGCAGGGGACACGGGTTTGATCCTTGGTCCGGCGATGAGCTCACATGCAGTGGAGTGACTGAGCCCATACTGAGCCATGCTCTGCTCTAGGCTCCGGGAACCAGAACTGCCAAAGCCCCTGTGCCTGGAGCCAGTGCTCCACAGCAAGAAAAGTCACTGCAAGGAGAAGCCTGTGCACTGCAACCAAAGAGCAGCCCCCACACAGCAGCAAAGGCCCAACACAGCCAAAAATAAAGATATTAGTAAAGAAAAAGATTTAAATTAAAGAAAAATTGATAGGAGAGTTCCTTGGTGGTCCAGTGGTAAGGACTCGCGGCTTTCACTGCCACGGGGCCAGGTTCAATCCCTGGTTGGAGAACTAAGATCCTATAAATAAAATCGATAAACTGTGAAAAAGCATTAAAAACTGTGTGCCAGTGTAAACAGTTATCAACTCTTTGGATTAGAAGTTCAAGATCATCAAATCCTCCCTGGATAACTGTCACAACAGAGACAGTAGGGATTTGGGGCCTAAATGGTGGAAATAATGACTTTGGGTCTCAGTCTGACCCCCGCACTGGGATAAAAGCTTGAATATGCACTTTCTCTCACCCACTGAACTGCCATCCCAAGCAGAGCCTGTCACTAATGAAAGAGACAGGCATGGACTCCGGCATTTCAAAACTTCATCTGGAACAATGAACAGAAGTCAATTATCTAGCACCAGAAATCGCTTCCCAGATGATTGATGGAGCTATTAGCAGGTCCTTGGCAGGCCCTGCTGCTGCCTCCGGGCTGTGCGGTCCGACAGCAGCGGCCTGACCCTCCCCGGAGCCCCCCATCTGGGACCAGTCCACCCCTTGGCATGGAGCTTCCCAAGGTCAAGTGGGCCCAGGGTGGCTCTGCCACGAGCCCACGAACCACCTCTGTACCCGAGCCAGGCTGTGTTCTCTAGTCTGACTTGCTCGGTAATCTGGGCTCAGCACAGAACAGTTAAAACCAGAACTTCCACAGCGTGGGGAAGCAAAAACGGTATCTGTCCCCGGGGGCTTCCCTGATGGCTCAGCAGTAAAGAACCCACCTGCCAATCCAGGAGATGCTGGTTCAATTCTTGCATTGGGAAGAAGGAAATGGCCACCCACTCCAGTATTCTTGCCTGGGAAATCCCCTGGACAGAGGAGCCTGGCGGGCTACAGTCCATGGGGTCGCAGAGAGCTGGACACGACTTAGCAACTAAACCACCATCATCTGTTCCTTGTGCCAGCTAAGAGCAGCTTCTCAGCCAGCTCCTTGGAACAGATGTGACATCTAAGGGGCGGAACAGGCATGCCAGGTCCAGCATAGGTCAGACTGTTCTGAAAAGCAGCCATCTGATATTTCGATTCTCTCTGACTGACCTTCAGCCTTCCAGAAAGATGCCCAGTGGGTCTAGAAATTTGTGAGGAGACAGAGGAAGGCTGAGTTGATGAGTGACCCCTGCTTTTCCCAGGAGGAAGCAAAGTTCTGGGAGTCATGGTGGGTGAACTCAGGTGCCTTCCTCCCGGGTATGCACCCTAGCACAGACGGTGCTAGTGGTGAAGAACCTGCCTGCCAAAGCAGGAGACCTAAGAGACACGGGTGAGATTCCTGGGTCGGGAAGATCCCCTGGAGGCGGGCATGGCCAGTCACTCCAGTATTCTTGCCTGGAGAATCCCATGGACAGAGGAGCCTGGCGGGCTACAGTCTGTGGGCTCTCAAAGAATCAGACACGACCAAGCGACTGACACTATTACCACTACTAACCCATGTAAAGCGAATGGCAAATGAGAAGGCCCCACAAAGATGCTCCATAATTATGTTGGGTGACAGAATAAAGGATTGAATGAATGAATATATCTCCGTTTTCACCAATGAATTTTCACTTGCAGCCTCAGCAGAGGTGTTTACTGCTTGAAAGTCTCTAGAGTCCCAGGCCCCAGCTCTGATTTCAGAGCTGCAAATCAAACAGCTCTGCCTGACTCCTCTTAAGACCCTTTCAAAAGAGCCAGCTGTCTCCTTACATCAATCAATCCTAACTAAAAACTGCCAGAAGCTACTTGCAAATAATCAAGTCATCAACCACACCAAGTTTCTAACCTCTTCACTGAAGACCTACTCCTGGGACTTCCATGGTGATCCAGGGTTCAAGACTCTTCACTCCCAGTGCAGGAGGCCTGGGTTTAATCCCTATCAGGGAATTAGATCCCACTTGCCCAGGTGAGAGTCCAAATGCTGCAACTAAAGATCCTGCAGGCCACAATTAAAACAAACAAACAAAAGATCCCACGTGCCCCAACTAAAACCCAGAGCAGACAAGTCGGTAATATAAATATTAATAATCATAAAGACTTATGCCTTCTAGAGCCATTCAGTGCCTGGTGGGGAAAGGGACCACTTCAGAGACACTACTGCCTCCAGAACCAGGCCCTCAAAGAGTCTAATAAATTCGCAGAATGGTAGTGACCGACGGGAAAGGTCCCGAGCTCCGAGCCGCACAACAGGCCCTGGGCCCCTTCAATGAAAACAATTTTAAATTCGACTATCTGACCAGGCCTCTGCCCAATTGAGGTACAAAGTCGAGGGGTTCCACATCAGAGAAGACTAGTGGAGGCTGTAGAGACCACGTTCCTTCAGGAGCATTTGCCAAGACGCGCTGCGTGGGAAAGAGAAAAGGTACCAGCAAACCTGTGAGGTTTCTGGGTCCAGGACGACAGGGACCTCCAGTGGGGAGGGAAGGACTTGATATGGAGGGAGTCAGGGAGGTCTGGAATCTCAACTTTTCTGTTTTGTTGTTTTTTTTTTTTGCCTCTGGTGTAAACTCACACATTCAAAGCATACTTAACACATTTAAGGCCACTACTAAATGCTGGGTCTCAGGGATATAAAGCTGAAAGGAAAACAGACTGAATTCCCATTATAAACACACGGCCTAGTAATGGGGACTGATGTGATGTTTTTCCAGTAGTCAGGGACGGATGTTAGAGTTGAACCACAAAGAAGGCTGAGCGCTGAAGAATGGATGCTTTTGAACTCTGGTGCTGGAGAAGACTCTTCAGAGTCCCTTGGACAGCAAGGAGATCAAACCAATCAATCCTAAAGGAAATCAACCCTGAGTATTCATTGGGAGGACTGATGCTGAAGCTCCAATACTTTGGCCACCCTATGTGAAGAGCCAATTCATTGGAAAAGACCCTGATACTGGAAAAAATTAAGGACAGGAGGAGAAGGAGATGACAGAGGATGAGGTGGTTGGATGGCATCACTGACTCAATGGACACAAGTCTGAGCAAAATCCAGGAGATAGTGAAGGACAGGGAAACTTGGTCTGCTGCAGTCTATGGGGTCACAAAGAGTCGGACTGAGTGATTGAACAACAAAAAAGGAACTACATGCTATGGGAGCAAAGATGGAGATACGCCCAACTCCACCTGGATGGAGGGAAGGGGTGGGCTCTGACTTTTAAGGATTATGAACTGAGCTATGAAAGACAGAAGGGACTTACTAAGTAGACAAGAGCCATGGGGCATCCCAGAGACAGGAAAAGGCTTCTGCTACGACCCAACTGTGGTTCAGCACCTTGGGGTGCTATCAGTGGTTTGACCCATTCCCTAAAGTCAGCCAGAGAGATCTTTCAAAAATCAAGTCTGCTTTAAATGGTTCTGTGGCTCTCTATTCCTCTAGGTAACATTACAAAGTCCTTAATATGGAATCTTCTGAGCTCTTCCATGACCAAGAAGACCCACGGGCCTCTCTAGCTTTCTCTCTCGTCACTGACAGGCCACGCTTCCCTTCAGTTACTTGAAAACACTCAGATCTCTCATCTGTGATCCTTCACATATACAGGCTCTCACCACCAACTTCCAACTCACATTCATCATTTCTCTCACCACCAACTTCCAGCTCACATTCATTTCTCATTCATTCCTTTGGATCAGAGGGATCCCTGCTTTTGAGGTCAGGGGATGTCCATCTGCTGTGCTCTAGCAAAGCACCTGTTGAACTCAGTGAAGTATATACCTTCATGTCCAAATCCTGTGCTCCGCCTTCGATTGCCAGCTCTAGGGGACCAGGGACTGTGGGTGCCTTGCTCGCACCACTGGATTATCAGAGTCCAGCACAGGATCGGATATACGACAGAAACTCGAATGAAGGAATGAGTCAAGTGTAATTGCATCTCTGGATGTATGTGAGGCTTGATGAGAGATTAGGCTGAACAGTTACATAGTCTAGATTGTAAAGGACCCTATACAGTACACCAAGGAATCTGGGTTTTATTCGCAGACTGTGGGAAGCCGTTACTAGACTGGCATTTTTAAAAGGTCATTTTCGGAAAGATAACCCTGGTTCCCATGTAAACAGGAGAGGGACTTTTTGATCCCTGGGGCGGGAAGGTCCCCTGGAGAAGAAAATGGAAACTCTGTCCAGTATTCTTGCCTGGAGAATCCCATGGACAGAAGACTCTGGCAGGCTATAATCTCTGGGGTTGCAAAAAGTTGGACACAACTTAGCGACTAAGCACAAATGCACGCAAGCACCCTGGGTCGAAGACAGGAGGACTTGTCGTAAAACCCATTCTTCATGCACGGACAGAATGAGGACCTGAATTAATGAAGGATGAGGCGGGTACTGATATTAAACAGGTAGAAGCATCAGCATCGGGCGACTGACTGAATATGTGGGATGAGGAAGGAGAAGGATTTAGTTTCTGTTTGGACAACTAGATGAAGAAGAGCAAGTTAAATGAACAGAATCATGAATTGAATTGTCTTTTTGCTTTGGGTTAGCATTCACTGGGGCCTGAATCAAAGAAAGCCATCTTTCCTCTGGTTTGGGGTTAGCCTTTCTAAGCAAGGAGGTGAGGAGGTCTGGCTTTTAGTATTGCAAGAGACTCTTACACTCAAGAAGTGTGAAGACTACTTATTTAGCCTGCAAGCCAGGGGTCTCTGGAGCCCTCCTCAAACCATGTGAGTCAGTCCTACCCTGTTTTAGCATCCCTATCTTTGCTATCTGATTCAGGTCTGTAAGCTTTTACTTCTGAGAGCTCCAGGCTGGATTGCAGTGTCAATTTATGGAGCAGGGCACAAAGGAGTCATTGATCAGCTGCTTCTCCTCCCATCAAATCCCTCGGCCTTTCTCTGCTGGGTCCTGTCTCCAGGGTAATGACTCCAGCTGACCCAGTGTGCCCGACCCTGTTTCCGGAAGTCTGGCCTTGTGGGGGGCCTTCTGGCCATGTTGGGGGGCAGTGCCCAGGGGAGGTTCAGGACAGGACCCTGATGGAGCCCAGAAGCCCAGGCTCAGAGCTGCTGTGCTCAGAGCTGCTGGAAAATCTGATCAGGGCCTGAGCAAACAACACAGCCCACATCTTGGCATCTGTAAGTGGGACTCACCAAAACATGATGCGGAGTCGGTGAGTGAAGTCAGCTTTGGCTGCGAACCTCGAAAGGGGTGGGTGGGGGCAGAGTCCAGGGAGGAAGGAAGGGACAAAGCAGCACACTTCACCAGGGTGTCACCCTGGTTTGAAAATGAGAACAGAAAAAGGAGCCCTTGGAGGAAGGTCCTGACTGCAGATCCAGAGGCATCAGCCATCGCTCAGCTGGTATCTGCCCGGGGCAGTCCTGAGCACCCTCTGGTCAAGTTAAACGGCATTAGGAAATGACTCACAGCCCCTTTCCAAGGAAAGTCACACATACAGCCTCACAGACACTGGGAATTCCACGGAACAGAGAAAATGAAGTCTCTGTTTAAAGTCATGCCAAGGTCTCTTATATGACTAAGGGTTATTACTTCTGCTTAGAGGCAGCGCATGTCTACAGCTCCAGATCCTACAGGCAAACCAACCCCTCCCTGAGTGCCATTTAAGCAAGCACTTTCAGAATGAGTATTGGGCATTCTCAGATCCCGTGGAAACACTTTTGCTCTCAGATCATAATTTTGTCAGGAGTTCTCCAGAGAAAGAGTTATTGTTTTGTGGAGGGGGCTTGCTCACCTCAAACCTCCCCTCTAGGATTTGTTCTGACACAGGCAATGCACTTGAAAATGAGTCCAAAAGTCTTGGTTTTGGGTTTCTCCTTTAAAATGGTAGATGTAGCTTTCCAAACTTGCTTTATCTAAAATCTCCTGGAGCTCACATAAAAAATCCAAATTTCCAGACCCCTTTCCTAAACACTGATTCAGTGGGTCTAGAGTAGGGCCTTTTGGAATATGGATTTTGCTGTTTTTTGTTGTTTTTAAAAAGGATATATAATATATAATGTGAAAGTGTTAGTCGCTCAGTTTGACTCTTGTGACCCCATGGACTTATAGCCCTCCGGGATCCTCTGTCCAGGGAATTATCCAGGCAAGAATACTGGAGTGGGTAGCCATTCCCTTCTCCAGGGGATCTTCCTAACCTAAGGATCAAACCTTGGTCTCCTGCATTGCAGGCAGATTCTTTACTGTCTGAGCCACTAGGGAATAATATAATATGTGTATGTTATTGGATTATAATTGCGTTATCATTTTGTGTTAGTTTCTGCTACAACAAAGTGAATCAGTTATGTGTATACATATATCTCCTCCCTCTTGAACCTCCCTCCCACCCATCCCATCCCCCCCACCCCATCCCTCTAGGTCATCACAGAGCCCCAAGCTGAGTGCCCTGTGCTATACACAGCTTCTGACTATCCGTCTTACACATGGCCATGTATATACATCAGTGCTACTTTCCCAGCTCATCCCCCGCTCCCCTTCCCCCGTGGTGTCCACGTGTCCTGACTCTACATCTTCGTCTCTATTCCTGCAAACAGGCTCATCTGTACCATTTTTCTAGACGGAATCTGGGTTTTTTAAAGGGTCCCTGGAAATGCTTGGGATTAGGCAAGTAAAAGCACTGTTTTTGAGTCATGGGCTCTGGTAGAGCGTTTGGGCCACCCCACGGTCATTCCTACCGCACCCTGGACAGGTAAGCAATGACCAAATGAGAAGAGCATGCCGACTTGGGTGACCAGAAGGTGACGTGGGGACAAGAGGCAGGAATGCTCCTGGGGGAGGGAAGCGGTGCCAGGACAGGGTGGAGAGGCAGAGGGACTTTTGCCAAGCATTCTGCATTTCCTCAAAGTTCACAAGAAGATCATTTCTGAATAAGATGTTCTAAATAAGGCTGCATCTGCCGGGATTATGAATCACCACCGCAGGACTGTTTGGACAGGACCTGTTTGGAATGTAGCGACAGGATGGAATTAATAGACTGTCTGGAGAGTTGGGAGAAAATGTAATTATCGGGGAGGTTTCATTGGTACTGGATGCCCAGACCACTGGCACCAATCATAGATTTTGCATGTGACCTTGAACTCCTGTTACATAGACCGCAGAACGCCTCTGTGAAGGGCTTGTGTTTGCTTCTGTGCACGAAACCGGGGCCTCTGTAGACACCACTTCACCATCATCTCTGCATCCCTGGGCCCAGCACAGCACAGGACACACCATCCATGAGTGCCGCCAAATGGTTTTGCACAGCATCTTGTATCTTTTTTAACCATACATCTCCTGGCATTGTGATGAAGGCATCTGACTCACGGCCAGGGCGAGATTTGATTCTGATTTTCTCTATAAAGCATCAGGAAATGCTTAGACCTGTGGCATTTCAGAGACTTATTCTTAAGTCTTTCTGTATTCACTTCAGACTCAATGCTGACTCAGGTCCGTCCCTTCAAACGGATGTGCTGAGAAACACCCCCAGATACAGATTTAATAACCCAACAGCCTGGAAGCTCAAGGGTGGGCTTCTTCCTGGGGAACCTTCGCTCTCTTTCTCCAACTCGGCAACATGCCCTTTTGTCCCAGCTGGAACATGTTGCTGAAACACCAAGTTGTGTGAGCCTTCTTTGACAGCTTCAATTATCAGCTCAAGGAATAAAAACAAAAGGCAGGAAGAGGTGTCAGAGGCAGAAAAGCAGCACAGAGTTGATCCTCCTGTGGCATGAAAAGTGTGAAGGGATGTGTTTTTCTTCTAAGTTTTAGTTCTCTTTTGGGAGTTTGATTGTTGAGGGGCATGATAAAGGTCTTATTGGACCATTTAGAAAAATGAATGACTCAAAGATTTATCCATGATAGAATCACACTATGTTTTCGAGGGTAAAATGTATGGACTAGTAATGATTTTACTGAGCAACTACTGTGTGCCTGGGGCTTCCCAGGTGGCTCAGTGGTAAAGAATCCCCTGCCAATGCAGGTGATGAGGGTTCAGTCCGTGGGTTGGGAAGATTCCCCTGGAGGGGGAAATGGCAACCCACTCCAGTATTCTTGCCTGGAGAATCCCATGGGCAGAGGAGCCTAGAGGGCTACAGTCCATGGGGTCACAAAAGAGTCAGACACAACTCAGTGACTAAACAACACATTGTGTGCCTAGATAATCTCTAATTCTTGAACAATCCTGCTAGATTTCTTTTCCCATATCTGCATCTTTTCAGTGGAGAAGTTAAGGCAATTTGCTCAAAGTAACAGAAAGTTGGAGAGCCAGGATCTGAATTTTGGACCCAAATCCTAAGTTACACTTTTGGAAAATGTCTTCAACACTTTTTATAATTTTAATTTGTGTTTTGCTTTGGTAATTTATTCACATACCATACAACTCAACCATTTAAAGTATACAATTCAATTATCTTTAGCATATTCACAGTTGTACAACCATCACCACAAGCAATCTTAGAACATTTCCATCACCCATATGCAGGTCAGGAAGCAACTGTTAGAACTGGACATGGAACAACAGACTGGTTCCAAATAGGAAAAGGAGTACGTCAAGGCTGTATATTGTCACCCTGCTTATGGAACTTATATGCAGAGTACATCATGAGAAACACTGGGCTGGAAGAAGCACAAGCTGGAATCAAGATTGCCAGGAAATATATCAATCACCTCAGATATGCAGATGACACCACCCTTATGGCAGAAAGTGAAGAGGAACTAAAAAGCCTCTTGATGAAAGTGAAAGTGGAGAGTGAAAAAGTTGGCTTAAAGCTCAACATTCAGAAAATCATGGCATCTGGTCCCATCACTTCATGGGAAATAGATGGGGAAACAGTGGAAACAGTGTCAGACTTTATTTTTGGGGGCTCCAAAATCACTGCAGACGGTGACTGCAGCCATGAAATTAAAAGACACTTACTCCTTGGAATGTAATGGTCATCTGAGTTAAATTCACCCATTCCAGTCCATTTTAGTTCGCTGATTCCTAGAATGTCGATGTTCACTCTTGCCGTCTCTTGTTTGACCACTTACAATTTGGCTTGATTCATGGACCTGACATTCCAGGTTCCTATGCAACATTGCTCTTTACAGCATTGGATCTTGCTTCTATCACCAGTCACATCCACAACTGGGTATTGTTTTTGCTTTGGCTCCATCCCTTCATTCTTTCTGGAGTTATTTCTCCACTGATCTCCAGTAGCATATTGGGTACCTAATGACCTGGGGAGTTCCTCTTTTGATACCCTATCATTTTGCCTTTTCCTACTGTTCATGGGGTTCTCAAGGCAAGAATACTGAAGTGGCTTGCCATTCCCTTCTCCAGTGGACCACATTCTGTCAGGCCTCTCCACCATGACATGCCCGTCTTGGGTTGCCCTGCGGGCATGGCTTGGTTTCATTGAGTTAGACAAGGCTGTGGTCTTAGTGTGATTAGATTGACTAGTTTTCTGTGAGTATGATTTCAGTGTGTCTGCCCTCTGAGGCCCTCTTGCAACACTTACCATCTTACTTGGGTTTCTCTTACCTTGGCGTGGGGTATCTCTTCATGGCTACTTCAGGTAAGGCCGCTGCTCCTTACCTTGGACGAGGGATATCTCCTTACCGCCACCGTTCCGGACTTTCAACGTGGGATATCTCCTCTAGGCCCTCCTGTGCCTGTGCAGCCACCACTCCTCGGGTTGCTCCTCCCGGCTGCCAACCCTGGCCTCGGGCTTGGGGTGGCTCCTCAAGGTCACCGCCCCTGGCCTTGGGCCCGAGGTGGCTTCTCCTGGCCGCCCCTGATCTCAGACGTGGGGTAGCTCCTCCCAGCCACTGCCACTGACCTCGGACGCAGGGTAGCTCCTTCTCGGCCGCACTTAGTGATAGTGAGCCGGCTCGCAGCCGCCTGCGCTCAGCTGACCATTACATCTACTACTGTGGGCAGGAATCCCTCAGAAGAAATGGAGTAGCCATCATGGTCAACAAGAGAGTCTGAAATGCAGTACTTGGATGCAATCTCAAAAACGACAGAATGATCTCTGTTCCTCTCCAAGCCAAACCATTAAATATCACAGTTATCCAAGTCTATGCCCCAACCAGTAACGCTGAAGAAACTGAAGTTGAACGGTTTACGAAGACCTACAAGATCTTTTAGAACTAACACCCAAAAAAGATGTCCTTTTCATTATAGGGGACTGGAATGCAAAAGTAGGAAGCCAAGAAACACCTGGAGTAACAGGCAAATTTGGCCTTGGATTGCAGATTGAAGCAGGGCAAAGACTAATAGAGCTTTGCCAAGAAAATGCACTGGTCATAGCAAACACCCTCTGCCAACAACACAAGAGAAGACTCTACACATGGACATCACCAGATGCTCAACACCAAAATCAGATTGATTATATTCTTTGCAGCCAAAGATGGAGAAGCTCTATACACTCAACAAAAACAAGACCGGGAGCTGACTGTGGCTCAGATCATGAACTCCTTATTGCCAAATTCAGACTTAAACTGAAGAAAGTAGGGGAAACCGCTAGACCATTCAGGAATGACCTAAATCAAATCCCTTATGATTATACAGCGGAAGTGAGAAATAGGTAGAGTGCCTGATGAACTATGGAATGAGGTTCATGACATTGTACAGAAGACAGGGATCAAGACCATCTCCATGGAAAAGAAATGCAAAAAAGCAAAATGGCTGTCTGAGGAGGCCTTACAAATAGCTGTGAAAAGAAGAGAGACGAAAAGCAAAGGAGAAAAGGAAAGATAAAAGCATCTGAATGCAGAGTTCCAAAGAACAGCAAGAAGAGATAAGAAAGCCTTCTTCAGCGATCAATGCAAAGAAATAGAGGAAAACAACAGAATGGGAAAGACTAGAGATCTCTTCAAGAAAATTAGAGATACCAAGGGAACATTTCATGCAAAGATGGGCTCGATAAAGGACAGAAATGGTCTGGACCTAACAGAAGCAGGAGATATTAAGAAGAGGTGGCAAGAATACACGGAAGAACTGTACAAAAAAGATCTTCACGACCCAGATAATCATGATGATGTGATCACTAATCTAGAGCCAGACATCTTGGAATGTGAAGTCAAGTGGGCCTTAGAAAGCATCACTATGAACAAAGCTAGTGGAGGTGATGGAATTCCAGCTGAGCTGTTTCAAATCCTGAAAGATGATGCTGTGAAAGTGCTCCACTCAATATGCCAGCAAGTTTGGAAAACTCAGCAGTGGCCACAGGACCGGAAAAGGTCAGTTTTCAGTCCAATCCCAAAGAAAGGCAATGCCAAAGAATGCTCAAACTACCGCACAACTGCACTCATCACATGCTAGTAAAATAATGCTCAAAATTGTCCAAGCCAGGCTTCAGCAATACGTGAAACGTGAACTCCCTGATGTTCAAGCTGGTTTTAGAAAAGGCAGAGGAACCAGAGATCAAATTGCCTACATCCGCTGGATCATGGAAAAAGCAAGAGAGTTCTAGAAACACATCTATTTCTGCTTTACTGACTATGCCAAAGCCTTTGACTGTGTGGATCACGATAAACTGTGGAAAATTCTTCGAGAGATGGGAATGCCAGACCACCTGACCTGCCTCTTGAGAAATCTGTATGCAGGTCAGGAAGCAACAGTTAGAACTGGACATGGAACCACAGACTGGTTCCACATAGGAAAAGGAGTACGTCAAGGCTGTATATTGTCACTCTGCTTATGTAACTTATATGCAGAGTACATCATGAGAAATGCTGGACTGGAAGAAACACAAGCTGAAATCAAGATTGCCGGGAGACATATCAATAACCTCAGATATGCAGATGACACCACCCTTATGGCAGAAAGTGACGAAGAACTAAGGAGCCTCTTGATGAAAGTGAAAGAGGAGAGTGAAAAAGTTGGCTTAAAGCTCAACATTCAGAAAACGAAGATCACGGCATCTGGTCCCATTACTTCATGGGAAATAGATGGGGAAACAGTGGAAACAGTGTCAGACTTTACCTCTTTGGGCTCCAAAATCACTGCAGATGGTGACTGCTGCCATGAAATTAAAAGACGCTTACTCCTTGGAAGAAACGTTATGACCAACCTAGATACTATATCAAAAGCAGAGACATTACTTTGCTGACTAAGGTCCGTCTAGTCAAGGCTATGGTTTTTCCAGTGGTCATGTATGGATGTGAGAGTTGGACTGTGAAGAAGGCTGAGCGCCGAAGAATTGATGCTCTTGAACTGTGGTGTTGGAGAAGACTCTTGAGAGTCCCTTGGACTGCAAGGAGATCCAACCAGTCCATTCTGAAGATCAACCCTGGGATTTCTTTGGAAGGAATGATGCTAAAGCTGAAACTCCAGTACTTTGGCCACCTCATGCGAAGAGTTGACTCATTGGAAAAGATTCTGATGCTGGGAGAGATTGGGGGCAGGAGAAGAAGGGGATGACTGAGGATGAGATGGCTGGATGGCATCACGGACCCGATGGACGTGAGTCTGAGTGAAGTCTGGGAGATGGTGATGGACAGACAGGGAGGTCTGGCGTGCTGCGATTCATGGGGTCCCAAAGAGTCGGACACGACTGAGCGACTGAACTGAACTGAACTACTCCTTGGAAGGAAAGTTATGACCAACCTAGACATCATATTTAAAAGCAGAGACATTACTTTGTCAACAAGTGTCTGTCTAGTCAAGACTGTGGTTTTTCCTGTGGTCATGTTTGGATGTGAGAGTCGGACTGTGAAGAAAGCTGTGCGCCAAGGAATTGAGACTTTTGAACTGTGGTGTTGGAGAAGTATCTTGAGAGTCCCTTGGACTGCAAGGAGATCCAACCAGTCCATTCTGAAGGAGATCAACCCTGGGATTTCTTTGGAAGGAATGATGCTAAAGCTGAAACTCCAGGACTTTGGCCACCTAATGCGAAAGTTGACTCATTGGAAAAGACTCTGATGCTGGGAGGGATTGGAGGCAGGAGGAGAAGGGGACGACAGAGATGAGATGGCTGGATGGCATCACTGACTCGATGGACGTGAGTCTGAGTGAACTCCGGGAGTTGGTGATGAACAGGGAGGCCTCGTGTGCTGCAATTCATGAGGTTGCAAGAAGTTGGACACGACTGAGAGACTGAACTGACTGACTGATCACCCATAAAGAAACCATGTGCCCTCTATCACCCTCCTATTCCTTCAACCTCTCCTGTGCCCTAAGCAGCCAGTAATCTGCTTTTGTCTTTATAGATTTGTCTTCCCTGAATATTTCACATAAATGGAACCACATAATATGTGGCTGGCTTCTCTCACTTGGCACATTTTCAAGCCTCATTCATGTTGTAGCCTGTATCAGTGCTTCATTCCTCTTTATGGCTGAAGAGTATTCTGTTGTTTTAAGAATGGAACTGTGCTCCCTCAAATCCATATGTTGAAATCCTATCCCCTAAAACTTCAGAGTGTGGCTTTATTTGGAAGTAGGATCATTGCAGATATAATTAGCCAAGATGAGGTGGTATGGAGCAGGTGGGTCCATATTCCGGTATGATCAATGTCCTTATAACAAGGGGACATTTGGATACAGAGACATGCACACAGGATGAATAGCATGTGAACACGAAGAGAAAGAGAGATGAGTCATGCTCGTACAGCCCAGGGAACACCTGAGATTGCCAGCAACCCACCAGAAGCTAGGAGACAAGCACATCTCCCTCCCAGATATCAGAAGGTCCTACCACAACTTTGGTCTTGGACTCTAGCCTCCAGGAGTGTGAGATGATAAATTTCTCTTTTATCCGCCCAGTTTGTGGTTCCTTGTTGCAGAAGCCCTAGCGATCTAATACACATTATATGAATTGACCACATTTTGTTTATCCATGCATCAGTTGTCGGACATTTGAGTTATTTCTACTTTCTGGTTATTATGAATAACCAGGTAAACATGTGTGGACCAGTTTTTGTGCCATTGTTTCTTTTGGGTATATATCTAGATGTGGAATTGCTGGGTCATTTGATAACTGTGTTTAAACTTTTGAGGACTATTTTCCGTAGTGACTGCACCATTTTACATTCCCACCTGCAGTGTATGAAGGTTTCAGTTTTCTCAGTATCTTCGCCAACACTTGTTATTATCTGTCTTTTTTTATTATAGCCACCCTGGTAGGTTGGAAATATATTATACTTTGGTTTTGATTTCCATTGCTCTGATAACTATAATGCCGAGCATCTTTTCATGTGCTTCTTGGCCATTTGTAGATCTGTTTTGGAGAAATAATCTATTCAGATCCTTTGCTCATTTTTAAAACCAGGTTGTCGTCTCATTATTGAGTTGTAAGAGCTTTATATTCCACATTCTAGATACAAAACCTTTATCCGATGTCTACTTGCAAATACTCTTCCACGACTTGTGGATTTTCTTCAATTTCTTGATGTGCCTTTGAAGTACAAAATTTTTAAATTTTGATGAAGCCTAATTTATCCATTGTTAATTAGGGTTTCAGCCCCCTGCTTTGCTGCTACACCCGCCTACAATCATTTTTCCAAGAGCAGTCAGTGATCTTTTTCGTTTTTAAGTATAAAGAAAAGCCTGCCATCCTTTTTGTGCAGGAAAATCTCCAGGATTCTGAGGCTTCACGTGATCTGCCCCCATCCTCCTCCTTCATCACTTCACGTCCTCTCTCTCTCTCTCTCTCTTTTTTGATACTGTTTTGCTCACAACAACCCAGATGCTCTGTCCTTTTTTCTCTACATGTCTATCCAGTTTCTGCTTTGGGAACTCTGTGTTCACTCTGCCTTTGTAAAAGGCTCCCCTGCTCCTTCTTTTCATTCTGGGCTCAGCTCAACTGTTCCTTTCTCCAAGTCTTTCGTGATTGCCCTCCCTAATGTCGCCAGCCCTCACCCATGCCGGATACTCTTTACTACCTCATCCTGTCCATGTGTGTCAATGGGACTCCCATGAAATTATTTTATTTATGTATTTACGTACTATCTGCCTTTTCCTGCTAGAATCTAAGTATGTTAACAGCAGCAACCTTTTCTGGCTTGTTCGCAACTACATCCTAGTTTGGGGGATGGTGTTTAGTCTACGGTAGATAGTAAGTACTTGGAGAAGGAAATGGCAACCCACTCCATTATTCTTGCCTGAAGAATCCCAGGGACAGAGGAGCCTGGTGGGCTGCCGTCTATGGGGCTGCACAGAGTTGGACACGACTGAAGTGACTTAGCAGCAGATAGTAGGTACTAGCTGAATTACTGAGCAATGGAGTACAACAGCAAGTAGACAGAATGGGTGACAGCATGGCTTTTCAGAACTGAAAGGAAGCTTCATGAATCTCAGCATTAGAAAGAACCTAAGCCTTTAGGTTTTATCAAGTCCCGTGGGCATGGTATAGTTTACATATTTTGGAATACTGGGCTTCTGACAGGATGGGAAAGCCAGGTTCCTGCCTGTGGTGTATGCAGTCTTTGTGTATGCTAGACCATGGCTCCTCAAATTTTAAACAAATGATTTGCGGGTACTGTGAAAGTTCAAACTCTGACTCAGTAGGTCTGAGACTCTGCACTTCTACCAAACTCCCAGCTGATGCTGATGCTGCCAGTCAGGGGACCACACTTTGAGAGGTAAGGGTTGAGGGGACAGAGTGCCTTGGTTTATATGCGGCGAGGTCACCCCACCACCAGGTGGAAACCAGCCACACAGTAGGTCTTCTGGTACTGATATCAAGGGAGGAAGACCGAACAAGTCCATTCCTGAAGAAGTCAGGTCATCAAGCAAACTGCCCCCCACCCCCAAGTCTTGACTTCTCTCTTTGACTGTATGTTTACCAGGATACTCTAGCCAACAGAGAAGGAAAAACCCAGGAGGCTGCCTACATCTTCATCTCTCAAACCTACAGATTTTCCTTGAATTCATATGTCTTCTCTCATTTTGTGTATTAGAAGAGAAGCACATCCAAGCAATTCAATTTGTGTTTATTAGGCACCTACTGTGTGCATGTTCTGTGTTTTGGGGCAAAGATAAACCAAGCCTGGCCCCTTCACCCCCAGGAGCCTAGCCTCTGAAGACAGTGAGATGAGAAACAAATGCTCTGGTCATGCTATAACGTGGAACTTCCTGTCATGGAAGTATCCAGTTCTTTGGGGGAGGTGAAGCACTTTTTCTTTCCAGGGTGAAGTTAAGGGTCATCAGTGGAATGAAACAAGAGCTCCCATCTTGTCTGGCAAATGCAGTTGCTCCACATGCCAATGAGAGGAGAGAGGGTGGTGGCGAGCACAGGAGAGGAAGGACTGGAGACCTTCTCCGGGTGTTAGGACGCGGCATCAGGCACTTCGTTTCACTTCCGAGTAAGAGCATCAGGCCCAGGTCTAAAGCACAGTGGAAGCATAGGGGAGACGGCTGACCCTGTCTGGAATGTTCAAAAGAGACTTCATGGAGGCGAGGTTTGCCTTTGACCCTGAAAGGTGGCCAGAGGTGTGTCAGATGGACAGAAGATGAGGGCTCCAAGCCAAGCAGCTTGCAGGTGAGGGAACAGTTAATGTTAAGTGAACAGTGAGTTAGGTGTGGCCTGAGGTGTCTGCGGTTGCAGGGTGGTGAGAACCTGGGGAGGCGGGTGAGGAGGGGATGAGGCTGGAGCAGAGAGTAAGCTATGAGAGGCCTTGCTAATCGAGTTAGCACTTGACCTTCTAGGAAGCAGGTTAGAGGCAGAGAACTGTGTTAATTCACCTCATAAAAGGACTCTATGGGCTGAAAAAAATGAGAAGCTTGGTGAGGTTGGAACACGGTCAGCAAACTTCCTCTGTGAAGGGCCAGATAATTACTTAAACATTTTAGGTAGGTGGGTTGTAGGTGGGCTGCAACGACTCAACTGCACCATCACCCTGGATAATTTGTAACTGAGTGACTGTGGCTGGGTGCCAATAAAACTGTGGTTTTTGTTCAGTCACTCAGTCCTGTCAGATTCTTTCAGACCCCATGAACTGCAGCATGCCAGGCCTCCCTGTCCCTTACCGTCTGCCAAAGTTTGCCCAAGTTCATGTCCATTGCATCGCTGATGCCATCCAGCCATCTCACCTCATATCATTTTTCATATCATTTTCATGTATTTAAAAAATATTCTTCTCCTGATGTTTTTCAACCATTTAAAAAAATGTCAGTGGCTTCCCTGGTGGCTCAGTGGTAAAAAAAAATCTGCCTGCCAATGCAGGAGACTCGGGTTGTAAACTGATCCAGGAAGATCCCACATGCCGCAGGGCAACAGAGCTTGTGCACCGCAACTATTCAGCCTCTGCACTAGAACCCAGAAACCTCAACTCCTGAGTCCACGCACTGCAAGTACTGAAGGCCAAACGCTCTAGAGCCTGTACTCTGCAACAAGAGATGATACTGCAAGAAGAAGTCCATGTATCACAACTAGAGAGTGCCACCACTAGAGAAAAGTACACACAGCAAAAAAAGACCCAGCACAGCCAAAAAAATAAAAAAAAAGTCTTACCATTCTTTCCTTGGGGACAGTACAAAGTCAGGCTGCAGGCCAACCTTATCCCCTGGGTAGTCTGCTGAGCTGGCTGGGAGAAGGTTAACAGTCAAGGGAGTCAGGATGGAGCCCGGACACATCAAAGGGTTTAAACTTTATCCCGTGGCCAATGGGGAAGCACTGGAGGGCTTTAGAGCCAGGACTATGTACAAATGGACTGCTGGGCCACCTAAGAGGGTGTCCCACAAAACCAAGAATGGGTCTAAATCGTGGGAGAGTGACTGGACTCAAGAAATTATTGCAGGCACTCTTTAATAAAAGTTTTAGCAAAATTTATGTGCATACGGAGAGCTAATTAAAGGGTTTTTTTCTTTGCTTTTTGATTCAAACAGACCACACCCTCTGTTGGCACTGGTTCGTGTTGGCCTAAGTACTTGAAAACAACAAATGGCATTTTCTTAATTACTCTAAGACAATTTCTATGAACACAAGTTGCCTTTGCGTGTATAGTCCAGTTTATTGAGGTTTTGTCCTATGTGGGCTTTATCCTGTTGGCATGACTCAGAGTGGGAAGGTCTCATGTTCTGCCTCTTGGCAGGGAAGAGGCAATTACACTCAGCAGTGGGCTGGTAAATGTTTAACAACCTGCTCTGCAAAAAATGTCTGTGTGTGCATACATATGTAAGTTTATTTTCATTTAATTCTACAAAGGATGTATAGCACCCAATTTATAAATAATAATACATTATATAATACTCTTTATTATAAATTCCATTTGTTGTTGTTTAGTTGCTAAGTTGTGTCCAACTCTTCTGTGAAACCACGGATTGTAGCTCCTCTGTTCATGAAATTCTTCAGGCAAAAGTACTGAGTAGGTTGCTATTTCCTTTTCCAGGGGATCTTCCTGACTTGGGGATTGAACCTGCATCTCCTGCACTGGCAGGCAGGTTCTTTACCACTAAGTTACCAGGTCATTGAGCTCACTGATTTTCACAGAACACTTCTGTTGATTTTTGCCCAGCTCTTGTATTCAAGGCCAATCGGTGTTTGCAGTTCAACCACGATCTGACAAAATAAGACGATAAATAAGTGCTTGATTATTCCCCACTTTGGCAGAGAAGTTCCTCATGTCATTGACAAATGAGTGTGATTCCAACATGAACGCTGGTTGACATTTTTATGTTAATGGCTAAGATGAAAGTGAAGCCATGAAATGCCTGCTGTGACTTCACTCATCTGTCAATGAGATGAGTGCCCTCTTTGCTGAATCATACGACATTTTGCAAATACCTGAAGAATATTGCCTCAAATATTTTCACAGCTCATAACGTAAGGGCTACAGACATGACACACTTTTAAGATTACATCTTTTTCTGGGCAAAGTGATGCCACTGAAAGGTGTAAATAAAGGGAGTGACAATTATGCCCTCTATTTCTGAGCTTTGCAATCTGCACTTTTAACATTTCTTGACCCCTTTATTACACTTAGACAATCAGCAAAACAATAAGGTTGTGATTTTTTTTTCAACATTTGCCAACTGTGCTGCTGTAAACAGTCCCACTGTGGACAATTTCAAACTGACAGAATGTAGAGTTAGGAAGAGTGGTGTAGTAGTACACCATTATAGTGGTATTTATACCACACAGATACAACCTACAGATTGCAAAACACCTGGAAATTTAACAGTCAGTTCTCTGGAGTCAGCAGGAGCTGCCTGCAGCACAGGAAACGATACTTCATTTATCTAGAACTGATTTTTGCAACGGATAAAGAAGCTATAGTCTATGTATACAATGGAATATTACTCAGCCATATAAAGGAACATGTTTGAGTAAGTTCTAATGAGGTGGATGAACCTAGAGCCTGTCATACAGAGTGAAGTAAGTCAGAAAGAGAAAAAAAAAATTTCATATATTAATGCATATACATGGACTCTAGAAAAATGGTACTGACAAACCTATTTGCAGGGCACGAAAAGAGACTCAGATAGAGAACAGTTTTATGGACACAGTGGGGGCAGGAAAGGGTGGCACGAATTGAGAGAGCAGCACTGAAATATATGCATTACCACGTGTAACAGTGGCTGACGTTATTTTTCTGGGCTCCAAAACCACTGCAGGTGGTGACTGCAGCCATGAAATTAAAAGACGCTTACTCCTTGGAAGGAAAGTTATGACCAACCTAGACAGCATATTCAAAAGCAGAGACATTACCTTGCCAACAAAGGTCCATCTAGTCAAGGTTATGGTTTTTCCAGTGGTCACGAATGGATGTGAGAGTTGGATTATAAACAAAGTGGAGTGCCGAAGAATTGATGCTTTTGAACTGTGGTGTTGGAGAAGACTCTTGAGAGTCCCTTGGACTGCAAGGAGATCCAACCAGTCCATCCTAAAAGAGATCGGTCCTGGGTGTTCACTGGAAGGACTGATGTTGAAGCTGAAACTCCAATACTTTAGCCACCTGACGCAAAGAGCTGACTCATTTGAAAAGACCCTGATGCCGGGAGGGATTGGGGGCAGGAGGAGAAGGGAACGACAGAGGATGAGATGGTTGGATGGCATCACCGACTCGATGGACATGGGTTTGGGTGGACTCTGGGAGTTGGTGATGGACAGGGAGGCCTGGCGTGCTGCGGTTCAAGGGTTCGCAAAGAGTGGGACACGACTGAATGATTGAACTGAACTGAATGGGAAGTTGCTGTATAACACAGGGAGCTCAACTTGGTGCTCTGTGACAACTTAGAGGGGTGGGATGGGGTTGGAGGTGAAAGGGAGATTCAAGAGGGAGAGAACATATGTATACTTATGGCTGATTCATGTTGATGTTTGGCAGAAACCAACACAACATGAAAAGCAATTATTCTCCAATAAAACTGAATAAATATAATGAGCTTTATTAAAACAAAAAAATGAACAGACCTAAAGTATCTTCTGGTGAAGTCAGCTATGAATAAATCAATTTGCCATCTAAATCTACCAGCTTCACAAAATGACAACATTCTCAAAAATTAGCCCCCAACGTCATCTAAAACAGGCCTATTCTCAACCAAATAGGACCACTGATTAAATTTCCCCAGTAGCAATGTGGCCCTTGTAGCAAGTCCCTCCGGTGCCTAAATTAACACAGAATACAGATGATGGAATCATGAGATGCCTGCTCAGGAAGTAGCCTTTGAAATTAGCTCATCCAGCTTCCTTCATTTTACAAATGGGCTGAGTCCAGGGAGGTTAATTATTATAACTTATTCAAAGTCACAGAGAAGCAAAGCTGACATCAGAACCTAAGTTTTCACTTGTAAAATAGTTTCTGCATGCTGATTTTCCCCCCTCAAGTGCTAAGGTGGGATCACTGTGGTAAGTGTATTCAAATTTCTCTCACTTAGAGGATAAATGGGTCCCTTCAGAAACACTGTTTGAGGGTGAATATTGTTAAGCACGGAAATGAAACTTCCGCTTAAGCTTACATGTTCATATCTCGGGGGTGGGGGGCATTTCTTCTTGTTTTACTATTTAATTACAGCTATGTTTACCATAGTTTTTTTAAGACATAGATCTCTCCTTTCCAAGAATAATCATTTACAAATTAATCATTTACAGCAAGTGAACTGGCTAAGTCTTGTGTTAAGTCAGCCAACCCTCAAGCAAATTTCAGAGATAAGAATGTATTTTAAACCTTGATTTCAGAGTGAAAAATTGAGAACTACTAGGGTTAGAAAATTCCTTTGGAAAATGGGCTGTTGGCCAATCTCAAAGGGCTGCTGAAAACTTCATTTTTGAGAGGAGTTTCTTTCCTCTTCATTAGAAATGACAAGTCTGCAACACCATGTCTCTTTTCTTAATAATACAATCCTGCAACCTCTTATCTGAAACCAACCCCTGAGGTGAGATGTGCATGGAATTTGTCAGAGTTTAGAGAGTTAATACAGCACATACACTAGATATTCTAAGTCACGCCCAGTGAGGTCTCGGGCCATCCTCCATAAGCAAGTATATTTATAGTTTGCAGGAAAACATAAATATTCTGATGAAGCAAGACTGTAAATAGTCATGTCAATTTATTTTAGGTCAATTTTACTACTAAAAATGTTGCTTTTGAACTTTAGGTTTTTCAGAGATATTCAGAATTTTAAAGTTCTAGATAAGGGAGAATAGGCCTGTAATGGTTTCCCTGGCATGTTTATCTTTTCTTCGCGAATCCAAAGCATGTGTCTATAATGTCTTCTTGATCCACATTCAACTCTCATTTTTTTAGTTTATTGGAAACTACTCATTCTATTAATTTCAGAGACACATTAGCTATGTTTGGTTCTGATCTTGCTTTAATTCTGGCTTTTGTGCTGAGAGTCTCAGGGACGGCTGGAGGAATGAGCTGTTTGGGTGCTCTATCACGGATATTCTCTGTGTGGTGGCCTTGCAGGATGACTTGCTTTCCACCAGCCTTCTCATCCCTGTGTATAACACAGTGCACCTCTGCCATTTTATTTTTGGCTTCCCTGGTTTATCAGACAAGAATCCCCCTGCAATGCGAGAGACCTAGATTCGATCCCTGGGTTGAGAAGATCCCCTGGAGGAGGGCAGGGCGACTCACTCCAGTATTCTTGCCTGGAGAATCCCCATGAACAGAGGAGCCTGGCAGGCTGCAGTCCACGGGGTCGCAAAGAGTCGGACACGACTGAGCGACTAAGCACAGCACAGCACAGGTTTCTGTACCTGAAAAATACTATTACATTATAAAAAACAAGGACAGTAATTGCACATGAAGAGAGGATAGAGAAGAACACGAAGCTCAACTTGGTCCTTGTAGAAGAAGTTTGGATCAGTCTGGTTAATGCCATACTAGTCGTCAAGGAAAAACACTACTTTCTTCTCTTCTTATATCCTTAAACCCGTAGCCTGATGGACACTATTCCTCTAAAAATCAAAACTTACCCAGGATAAGAAAAGCAACACAACTGTAGCTAGAAAGCTACCTAGGAGGGAACAGAATCTTCCTGGTGTAGGAGAGGATGTGTGTGCTCAGTCATGTCTGACTCTTTGTGACCCCATAAACTGTAGCCTGCCAGGCTCCTCTGTCCATGGGATTTCACAGCCAAGAATACTGTAGTGGGTTGCCATTTCCTCCTCCACGGGATCTTCTAGATCCAGGGACTGAACCCACACCTCTTAAGTCTCCCGCACTGGCAGGTAGATTCTTTACCACTGTGCCACCTGGAAAGCCCATAGGAGAGGGTGCATTGATATAAATAATATCTACAGAACCTGAATTGTAGAGAGGAGCAAATAGCAGAAACTACCAAACTTTTTCACCAAAAAGGGTGAAAAAACATAAATAGAAGATAGAAACAGAGATGCTACAGCTTTAACAACAGAAACTTATTCCCTGGTACAGTTATAAAAGCTATCCACTAATACAGTTATTTCAGAAAAATGAAATTTCATATGAAATGCTACTAAAATACCAAAGGCCATACATAATGTCTGACCCATGCTGCCACCTCATATAGCAAATTCTTACAAGGGAGCTTTAAAAAGATTGTTTGACTGGTCCACTGTCCTACAGTGTCAGGAGACGGCTTTGTCTCAGATATTAAATTTCCAGTGTCTCTCACACTTCCTCCTTTTCCGATGCACAAAAGGTTTTTGTAAAGTTTCTCTTGGTTTTACTAATGGCAGCTACAGAAAGCATACCATATGCTCGGTGTAGCGTTATGGGGTGGGATTTTATTTGACTACTGTCTTCAGAACTTCTGGATTAAAAAAAAATTTTTTTTATTGGAGTATGAAAGTGTTAGTTGCCCAGTTGTGGCTCAGTCCTGTAAACTCTTTTGCGACCCCATGGACTGTAGCCTGCCAGTCTCCTCTGTACAGGGGTTTCTTAAGGCAAGAATACTGGAGTGGGTACCATTTCCTTCTCCAGGGAAATCTTCCCCACCCAGGGATTGAACCCAGGTCTCCTGCATTGCATGCAGATTCTTTACTGTCTGAGCCACCAGGGAAGCCTTATTAAAGTATAGTTGATTTAACATGTTGTGTTGCTGCTGCTAAGTCGCTTCAGTCGTGTCCAACTCTGTGCGACCCCATAGACGGCAGCCCACCAGGTTTCCCCATCCCTGGGATTCTCCAGGCAAGAATACTGGAGTGGGTTGCCATTTCCTTCTCCAAAGCATGAAAGTGAAAAGTCAAAGTGAAGTCGCTCAGTCCTGTCTGACTCCTAGCAACCCCATGGACTGCAGCCTACCAGGCTCCTCCGCCCATGGGATTTTCCAGGCAAGAGTACTGGAGTGGGTTGCCCTGCTATAAGGTAAAGTCAATCAGTTATACATATACATATATCTGCTCTTTTTCAGATTCTATTCCCATATAGGTTATTACAGAGTATTGAAAGAGTTTCCTATGCTATATGCAGTAGGTTATTAGTTATGTACTTTATATATAGTAGGCTCCTCTGTCCCCATGGAATTTCCCAGGCAAGAATACTGGAGTAGGTTGCCATTTTCTTCACGGATTTTCCTGGCCCAGGGATTGAACCCGAGTCTCCTGCATTGGCAGGCGGATTCTTTACCACTGAGCCCCACCTGGGAAGCCCATAGAAGTGGTATGCCAGTCTTAGTTTCCCAATTTATCCACCCCCACCCCCGCCTTTTAAAAGGTGATTATGATCCTTTCCGTAAGAGTTGTTCAGTGGAAATCTGTACTAATGCAAACTCTACTGGACCAGTTATGTATAAGCTTTGCCCTCTCTTGTTGGATGTTCTGATTGAAATCATAAGAAAAAGCTCCTTCTGTTGCTTCTGGCTTACTCCTCACTGGGCCGCTCTACTTCCCCCAGGACCACCATTTTAGCGTATTCTTACCTGCCTAGAGTGAGTCCTGGCCTAGTACCCCGAAACTATTTCTAACCGAGAACGACCCAGGACGGCAGAAACACGGACCGGGACATTGACCACGGGTCCTGTTAACCCTCGGAGGAAGCGCCCCGACGTGGATCTGAAGCCCTGTAGGCCACTCAGTGCCCTCTCGGGAGCACCGTTCTGTCTTCCGTGTTAAACGAATAACCACCTCCTTACTTGCCTCACAAGGTTGGGAGGACTGGGTGACTCCATGGTCGTTTCTCATTAGCGTCACCGAACCCCCAAACTGGCTGGCGGGGGGCGCGTCGTCCTGTAGGGGGCGAGCTCCTCCCACACTTTCTCGCGCGCCCGGACGGGCATCCCCGGCGGCTCGGGGGTGGGGGACGGCCAAGAAGGGAATCCACTCCTGGGATCCACTCCCGGGGTGGGGCGGGGACGGGGCAGGGGGAGCCGGTGCACCGGCCGGGAGGTGTCCAGAGCACCCCGCGCACGGGTCCGGGCTCGGGGCGGGAGTGGGGCCCGGGAAGCGCCCCGGAGGTCTGTCCGGCCGGCCCGGCGGGGCGCGCCATGGAAGCTCGGCGCGCGCGGCTGGGCGCCCGAACGCCGAGACAATGCGGCGCGCGGCAGCGGGGAAGCAGCTCGGCGGGCCCGGGGCGCGCGCCGCCTTCCTTCCTGCAGGCTCGGCTTCCCGGCGGCGGCGGCGGCGGCGGCGGCGGCGGCGAGCGCGCGGATTGGCGGCCCGGCACTCCGCGCCGCCCCGCCCAGAGCCCGGCCGGCCACCGCCCCCCGGCCCGGGCCCGCCCCTCTCTCCGCTGGAGTCGCTCGGGGCCCGCGGCTGGCTGGCGGGCACTTCCCGCCGGCTGTGCGCCTCCGCTTCGGGGACCGATCGCGAGCGCAGGAGGCGGCGGCGGCGGCGGCGGCGCGCGGACGGACGGACGGGCCGCGCCCGACCTGCGCGGGGCTGCGCGCGCGCGGCCCCTGCTCCCGCCGCCCGGCCCGGCGGGCGGCCCACCCGCGCCCTGCGGCGGCTCGTGCGGCTCCCGCGGCGGCGGCCCGCGCCCCGGCGCCTTCCTTTGTCCACGGGCCGGCCGGCGGCGTCCGGGCGGCCGATCGGAGCCCGCGCAGAGCGGCTGAGGCGGCGGCTGCCCCGCGGCCGGCCGCCCGCCGCGCCGAGGCGATGCCGGACCAGATATCCGTGTCGGAATTCGTGGCCGAGACTCATGAGGACTACAAGGCGCCCACGGCCTCGAGCTTCACCACGCGCACGGCGCAGTGCCGGAACACCGTGGCGGCCATCGAGGAGGTGAGCGGCGCCCGCGGGCCTCGGGGGCGGCCGGGGGCGGCTCCGGCCGCAGGTAGTGCCGCGCCCCGGCGCGCCCCCCACCCAGGCCGCCCCCGCCCGGGCCCGGCTCCGGCATCCCGGGAAAAAGTTTCTTTCCCTCGGAATCCGGACGCGGCCGGGAGATCCCTGCCCGAAACAGAAGCCCTTTGTTCCAGGAGAAAGCTGCTGCTGCCAGGCTACCTTGGGCCTTTTTAAGACCACCCCCCGCCCCTTCCCTCCCCAGACCCCCGCGGGGCCCCGGGCCGGACGGTTCACACCCCGCCTCTCCACCCCGCGCCCCGCCAACTTTGGCCGGAGTCGGGGCGGTGGTGAGCGGGGAGCCCTCCCTGGCCGTCGCGGAGGGGTCATCAGCTCGCCCGCGGGCCCCCGGCACCCCCCCGTCACCCTCTACCCTCAGCTTGGGGAATTGCCCGGGTGCCCAGCCTGCCCGGCGCAGCGCTCTGTGCCCGGGACCCTGCTCTGCCGGACTCGAGGGCCCGTCCGGGGCACCCCGACTGCCCAGGAAAGGTGTGCGCACCTTTAGCCAGGGAGGCCCGCCCCATCCCTCAGCGCGCCCGGGGAGGAGTGCGGGGAGTCGGGCTTCTGATCCGAAGGCCTTTGCTCCCCTCCTCACCCCAACCCCCACCACCCCGGGGTGTGTGTGTCTTACCTTATCGCACCCCCCGGAAGCCTCCCTTCCTCATCAGCGTGGAAAAGGCCTGATTTTAGGCAAGGTGCAGAGTCATCGTCTGCTGCTAACTAGGAAGCCCTCCACGTCCTGGGCGAGCGCACTTAGAACCAGCAGGCTTAGATGACGGTCAGAACGGCCTGCTACGAAGAGCAGGGTTTGGGAGGCCAGGGCCCCCGCTGACTGTGGTCTGGGGCTTTTCCTCCCTTCTCTGCCCTCATTTACCCTTACCTGTCAGACGGGACAAGCAGTGCATCCTTTCCAGGGTGGTGATGAGACAACTGTGTGTCAAGTGCTTGGCTTATACTAAATAGGTATATACTAAATATACTAAGTAGGTAACTGGTTTACAAGCCCTGTGGTGCCGCTATTGAATCGGTGATCACCTTTTCCGCCGCAATGTCAAGGTACATTCTTGAAATGGGGTATGGTAGGTATATTAGGAGAGGACTGGGCCTGAGTGAGTGAAGGGAGGTCACCAGAAGAGCTTAATTAAGCGATGGCATTCAGTTTTTTCCCGTTTGAACAAAGCAGCTGCTGTTAGGAACTGCTTGGGAAAAAATAAATCCAGAATGTTTTCCCTTAATGAAAAAAAATTTCCTTTGTAGGCATTAACGGTCAATAATAGGCTAAATGAAAAGCAGCAGATTCAGCGTTCTGAATGTTTTAAGTGTAGTAACGGCATCCGCCCCTCCCTCCTTCCTCGCCGCCCCCCCCCCCACTTTTTTTTTTGGTGGAAGAGAGCTTCATGTAAACGTTCTGGAGTGAGCTGTGTGATCCCACATCACTTAATTCTACTCTTATTCGCAAGGCTTCAAAATGATGCCTTCAAATTAGGCTGATGGGAGATGAGCATCATAAGTTTCTTCAGAAGTGCTGGTTGAAAAGCAAGAAAAAAACTTTCGCAGTGTTTCGAAAATACATCATTATTAATGTTTATGGACTGCTTGCAACACAAAAGGTAGCTGAGCATGTTTTCTGGGAAGGGAGCTTTTATACACCATGCCGTAAAAAGAATGCTCACTTGTGTTTAAAGTTCTGTTTCTTTTCCTTACTGCAGTTTGTCAGTTAAATATTATTAACACTGGCAGATGTTGGGAAGCTAGGCAAATAGGAGTTGCTATTAAAATTGGCATACCCTTTTCGTGATTAATGTTAGTTTGCGGTGTGTAGTTCCAAAGCTCTCTTAGTGTGCTGGGCAGATTAGCCTAGAGCTCAGTTACTGAGTGGATGAAAGACCGGATTTGGTCATTTTATTACACTGCAGGCTTGCTCCATGTTGTGTCTAAGAACACGAATTGGTTAAAATCTCAAAAAAAGAAAAAAGAAAGAAAGAAACTCATTACAGGTCTGTCTCACTTTAAGCAGATCCTGTACACATACTGAGATGGTGCTACATGTGAGCTTACATTCATGAGAGAACTGAATTGGGAACAGTTTTATTTAACAAGTATGTCTTCATATTTTGATTTTAATCAAGCATGTGCTCTTCTTGCAGACAATGGTTATTGGGACAGAGTTACTCATTTCACAGAAATAAATATAAAATTTGCAAGTGCATGGTTCTATGTTTAAACAAATGTGTCATGGAATTAGTAAACTAATTTTGAACCGAGTAACCTTTGTGTATCTATTATTTCCAGGATAGGCTATGTCTGCTAAAAATCATCCTACAACTGAAGTGTACTTTTTCTTTGATATGCACGCCTGTAGCTGGACTACCCTACCTTGTACTATGAACCTCTCATCTGTTGTATTTATTTCTCATCCCCACGTTACACATGAGGAAGTTGAGGCTTAGAGACGTTAATTTGCTCAAGGTTATAGAGCTAGTAAGTTGAAGAGCTAGAGTTTGAACTTGGCTCCATGTTTTCAGAAATATGCTGTTATTTGTTACTTTCAGTAAGGCTGAATTCTCTAAATGACTCTTGTCAGATTGTCCAAGTTCAAACTCCACCACTGGCCAGTTGTGTGAACTTGGATGAGATATCTAATGTTTTCTCATTTGCCTTGATGTTAGTCTGGATAACAATACCTGTCTGCCTTGGAGAGGTATGAGGGTTTAATGAGATAGTCCACAACATAGTACCTGGTGTATTACACGGACAACCGATGTAATACATGCTAACTGCTTTAACAGTTTGTATTATAATTAATCCATAGAACCTGATGGGGATATTTGGCCCCAAGATGAGATTTACATGGGTGGGTTGATGTGGCCTAGGAGAGTAAGGGGAAGAAATGGTTGAATGAGTAAGTGAATGGAAAGCTACTACATGTCTGTTAACCATTGCTTTTTAACTGGTTTGTTGTCTTGGCAGCAGGTAAGCACAGCACTGTTTTAAAATTTTCACTTGGTGATCTCTTGGTGAAGTAATTGTTTTGCATGGTTTTAGCCAAGTCTGGTGCTTCAACTGGGATCTGCCCTGTGTTTTTGGAAATAATGGAAAAAATCAGTAGTGACTGAATCTGAAAACCCTCCCCTCTACCGTTTCTGGGGGTTTTATTGCTGTCTCACTTTCTTTGAGTCTCTGAGCTCTTTGAAATATTCTCAGAATAGGGAAAAGTTGTACATGTATGTGAAATGTTCATAGTTAGACCCTCCTGGAGCATCAGCCATTCTGTCATGCTTATTTGGCTTTGTCAGATACATAGTTTTAAAAATAAATTTGATGTTGACTCGTAAGTATTAAAATTTAATCTGCTTCCTTCCGGGCCATAGTTCTCCACTCTGTTGTCCTTGGTTGCCTTGGAAATCTCATTGCTGTCACAAGCACAAGGTTCTAACTGCAGGGAGAGAAGGAGCATCTGGACTGCCCAGACTCCCGGGGGCCTTGCTATCCTTGGGGCCAGATGCCCCTCCCAGCAGCTATTAGTGGGAACCCGGCCTGTGTACTTTTTAGGCAAGAGTATGATTCTAAACCTTAGCCCTGTGTGACTTGTTTGAAAAACACCTCTTCCAAATAGCAGATTAATGGATTTTAGATTTATTGTCGGGTTTCCCTGATGTCTCAGATGATAAAGAATCTGCCTGCCATGCAGGAGACCGAGGTTTGATCTCTTGAGTTGGAAAGATCCCCGGAGAAGGGAATGGCTACCCACTCCAGTGTTCTTGCCTGGAGAATCCCACGGACAGAGGAGCCTGGTGGGCTACAGTCCATGGGGGTCGCAGAGTGAAAGGACATCACCTACTTGCCCAGTCCATTCTTATTTTCAGAAATGAGCTTGTATGGGTCAGTCAGGACCACTGTAAAAAAAAATAGACATATATGTTTATTTATGTGGCTGCGTCGGGTCTTACTTGCGGCAGGTGGGATCCTTGCTGTGTCCCTCTGACTCTCCGATTGTATTGCGCTGCCTCCAGAGCCTGGGCGCTCAGTAACTGTGGCTCAGGGTCTTAGTTGCTCCATGGCATGTGGGATCTTTGTTCCCCAGCCAGAGTTCAAACCTGTCTCCCCTGCACTGCGCAAGGCATATTCTTAACCATTGGACCATCAGGGAAGTCCCAGGGCCGCCTTTTTATGCTGTGTTCTGTAATCCAGACATAGGCATCTGGAAATCTTGGAGTGATTTGAGAGAATGATCTCTGCTTACGAGATTCCCATTCTCCGCACCCAGCCCCCCACCCCGCTTCCCCTTCAATTTGTCTCTTTCTTGTGATTAACAGTTAAAGTACTAATGCCTTCCTGGTGGGGTTTCAGGCCTGTCCCTCATTCAGTATTTAGTAAGTGCTGCTCTGTGCCAGGTGATGGGAAGAGAGTTCCCGGGAGGAATATGTTCTATCTTTGAAGCAGCCTGCAGCTGAGTGGGAGAGACAGCCATTCTATAAACAAATCAATGCAGTAAAATATGGTTAGGCTGTGACCACAAGATTGTCCAAAATCCTGGATGCCCAGGGATGGCAGGGGTCAGGTGTGTCTGGGGCCATGGATAGGAGGGCCTTGGTGATGATGTGGGATCAAGTCTCGAAGTCAAGATAGTCATCTGTGGGTTACCACGTGCTTTAATTACTAAGTTGTCTCAATAGAGCCTTTTTGTATTTGTCTCCCCGCCTTAGGTAAATATTGACCCACTCCTGAAGTGATGGCCATCTAGGCCTCTGGTTGGATTTTCATAGCCAATCCACAGAGCACTGCTTAGACCACGAATTTGGAATAAGCCTCGATTCTTAGCCTCCCCATTCCCAGGCCTTGCTGGCTTTCTTCATGGAGCACATGCCTTCTAGATCAGCACTGTCCAGTTTGTTGTTGTTTAGTCGCTCAGTCATGTCCGACTCCCTGTGACCCCATGGACTGCAGCATGTCAGGCTTCCCTGTCCTTCACTATCTCCTTGAGTTTTCTCATACATGTCCATTGAGTCAGTGATGCCATCCAACCATCTCACCCTCTGTTATCCCCTTCTCCTCCTGCCCTCAATCTTTCCCAGCATCAGGGTCTTTTCCAGTGAGTCCTTTCTTCACATCAGGTAGCCAAAATATTGGAGCTTCAGCTTCAGCATCAGTCCTTCTAGTGAATATTCAGGGTTGGTTTCCTTGAGAATTGACTGGTTTGATCTTGTTGCAGTCCAAGGGACTCTCAAGAGTCTTCTCCAACACCACCAACACCAGTTCAAAAGCATCAATTCTTCTGCGCTCAGCTTTCTTTATAGTCCATGACTACTGGAAAAACCATAGCTTTGACTAGACAGACCTTTTTCAGCAAAATGATGTCTCTGGTTTTGAATACACTGTCTAGGTTTGTCATAGCTTTCCTTCCAAGGAGCAAGTGTCTTTTAATTTCATGGCTGCAGTCACCATCCACAGTGATTTTGGAGCCCAACAAAATAAAATCTGTCATTCCTTCCACATTTTCCCCTACTGTTTGCCATGAAGTGATGGGACTAGTGATGGTTAATTTTAGGCAGTATCCAACATGGCACCCTGAAATCAAGCATTCAGCTTCTCCGCTGCCCCAGCCACATTTCAAGTGCTAATTAGCACATGTGCATTGGACAGTGTAGGTTTAGAACATTTTCGTCATCACAGAAAGTTCTGCCAGACAATGCTTTTTAGATGCTTGCAACTCGGAAGGGTCTATTGACAGCAGCGTCGGCATCACCTAGAAGTTAGAAACGCAGACTGTCAGAGCCCACCTTAGGCCTTGGAATTAGAATCTACGGTTTCCCAAGATCTCCAGGTGCATTCTGTACACATTAAGGATTTGAGAAATGCTGTTCTCACGGTGACTGATGGTAGGATCACTTGCAGGGAAGGAGGAGGTTGTAGAACAGAGAGATGCCTGGCCCACTCCATGAAATCCCGACTTTATTAGTTAGGGTGGGCCCTGAAGCATTGGCATTTTCTAAAGCCACCCCCTAAATGGGGTTGATGATCACTGCAGTAATGTAATGCCAGGTAGTGATAAGTTAGACAGGATGCAGGAGTAGAATGAGACTCTAAAGAGCAGAAAACTGAAATCAGGAGAGGCCTCTCTGAAGAGGTGGCATGAGAGCAGAGCCCAGGACGCAATGAGGAGCCAGGGAAGGGCAGCTTGTGAACAGGCCCCAAGATGGGGGTGACTCAGCCATCCTGGAGGAGAGGAGGGGCGAGGGTGGGGGCCAGGCAGGCCGGATCACAGGAGGCCTTGGCAATGTCGGGAGGGAGTTGGATTTTGCTCTCATGTGGTGGGAAGCCGTTGGAGGATTTGATCTGATTTACATTATTGACATTTCAGGGTGGTTGTTCCAGGCAGGATAGACAGGCAGGGCAGGAGAGAACAGAGGGAGACTGGTGGGGGCTGGGGGTCTTCCCGGCAGGCAGTGGGGACGATGAGAGTCTGATGGAGACCCTCTGTGCTGACGGTCCTGGTGTGCACTGGGGCCAGGTAAACAGAACTGGGTCCCTGTCCCAGTGGAGGCAGAGGCCAGGCTCCGGCCCCCGAAGAGTGGACCTGCTGGTGCCCCCCTGGCGAAGCTGACACCCCGGTGCTGCTTAGTGTCGAGGCCCGTTGTGTGCAGCTCAGCACGGCTTGCTCTGGAAGTTGTGTTGAAACCAGTGCTGGACGTTCATTTGGTTTTCCGCAGACACAGATCACAGAAGGGAGTGAGGATGCAGAGCTGTGTGGACAGGGTGTTTGCTTCTCTCCTCGTTTGTAGGTAGATGTCGCCGGTGACCCTTTCTTAGAGGTGTCGGATGCCTGGGACACTGTTCCCATTCAGCTCCCCAATCACTCTTCTTCCCACTAAAAAAGAGGTGGTGAATTCATTTCCCCCTCCTGCCGCAATAGGAACCTGCCTGCTTTGCTTATACTTTCTCTGTGTCATATGGCCTTCAGGTGGTGGCCAGGATCCTTCCAGGTACTTTTGTACCGTTATGGTTTTATCGTGTGGTCGATGTGGAATAAATGAACCAGAGCTGGAATGCTGGGGCTGCGTTTTCTTTTGTATTTGGTTGTCTTGGGTCTCCTGATTCGTAAATACGTCTGGACACCTACCCGTGTATTGTCAGTGTGCGGTGCCAGTGATGTAAAGGCGGCGGGACCAGCTCCTTCCCCATAAAGCCCTTTTTCTCAGGCTTTTGTGTGCAGTTAGTGTTTATCCCTTCAGCCCTTTTTTTGTGACCCTCTGGAACTCTGGTGAAGATGCTTCAGAAAGATGTTTTAATGCATTGAATAAATTGAACCCAGGTCTCCTGCATTGCAGGCGGATACTTTACTGTGTCTGAGTCACCAGGGAAGCCCAAGAATACTGGAGTGGGTAGCCTATCCCTTCTCCAGGTGATCTTCCCAACCCAGGAATCAAAGCAGGGTCTCCTACATTGCAGGCGGATTGTTTACCAGCTGAGCTACCAGGGTCCCCACATAGAATCTTAAACAGGACCAGATATATTGAAATACAGTTAGAAAAATATTTGAAAAAATCTATCATACTAATACGTATTTCTGTATTGAATATCAAAATTTGGTTGGTTGTGGGTCTAATAAATAGTTTTGAGGTCCTGATGAATGTAAGCGATGTGGGGAGCTATTTCTAACGACTCTAAAACTATATTAAGTCTTCTCTTTGGAGTCACAGGTACTGCTGCTGTTACCATGGTGTATTGCTTACATTCATAATTGAGGGAAGTGCTAAATTTCAGTTGGGGGCTAATGAAATATAGATGTAATTATTTTTTCCAATCCCAGCTCTTGAATTCAGACTAAGAATTCCAGGCTTGACAAGGTTATTTTAGTTGATTGTCTTTTGGAGTGAGTGAGTGACTCTGTAACAGTGTTGTTTAAACAAGCCTCGTGATTATTACAATGTCGTCATGAATTGGTTCTTGGAGTTCAGCAGAGAGGGGTGACACCCCGAGCCTGTGTTATAATCATCGAGTTCTAAAGGTGCTTAGAGGAACTAGGGGTGGAGGGCAAAGCTGTCAGTGGTGGTTGGACAGCCATGCTCTCCCCATTTTTTTCAAGGTCGGGGCTTGGCAGTTTCTCATATGATCCCAGGTTAGTTCATACCCTCGTGCTTGCCTTGGAGTTCAGTGACGTTATGAATTACATCTGTGAGTCCTGTAGTTAGGACCCTGAGCTGGACTGCTCAGTTCTCCTGTTTTTACCTCTCTTGTTCTCTGGTTTGTCATCTGCTGTCCTTAACTCTGAAGGGCAAGCTTGGGTGTGAAGTGATAGGTTTATAGGTACCTTCTGCCCAGAATTCTAAGGGGAGACTTGGACTTCCGCCTTTTTGTCAGTGAGGGTAACATATTTGAAACGATGCTGTTGTTGCATGAGTGTGTTTGGGGTGTCTACAGCGTAGCTGAAATGTTACTGTCAGTCCCTTTTTTTTTTTTTTCTTTTCTCTTGCCTCTTAGCTCTTATTGGATGCTTACAGTATGCCAGGCTTGCTTTAAATTTTTTACACATATTAACTCTTAACTTGTTCAGTGACTACAAAGATCCTGTAAGGTCCCTGGAACCTAAACCACTTTACCAGGAGCACAGAGCTAGGAAGTGGTGGAGCCAGGATTCAAATGCAAGCATTTTGACACGCGAGTTTCCGCTTCTGTAGCCGCCGGCTGCTTCTGTGGAGCCTGCCCTGGAAAACGCCATCCATGTTGCTGCCTCTGTGATTAATTGGCGCGACCTCTCTCTTGCTGTCCAGTTTAGTACCACGCACCTGCTGCCTTCCTTGAGTGGGTGCTTCTGGGGAATGCTTGCTGCCTCTCTGCCTCCTCTGTCTATGTTGCCCCCCCAAATGGTTCCTCTCTACTCCCTTCACCGCTCTGCTGACATGCCCAGCCCTGCAGAGCCCAGTGGCCCCAGGCACTGCTCATACCCTGGCAGGAGGCCTGCCCTACTAACGGGATTATCATCTTCCCCCTCCAGCTGAAGATGGCTCTGTCAATATGATTTTATACGCAAGTGCTGGCAATCAAAGTCCTTGGCTGGTGAAGGCAGTTCCCACAAATGATGAATTGCCTTGGCTTTTAGGATTCTAGCCAGGTAATCCGGATTTGAGGGCCTCTTTCCTAGAAATCACAATCTTAATAGAGTTTTTTTTTTTGGTTGTTGTTGTTGTTTTAATTTTTTAACACCAATGGTTGACATTTCTTTGAGCCCTAATTCTGTGTTAAGGGCTGTGCTGTGTTTTAATTGGAAGTTTTTGATGATTGAAGTCTTTCACTTGGCCTGTCTGGTATAGATCCTGTTACCTCTGTTTTACAGTTGAAGACACCAAGGCTCAGACAAGTGCCGTGACTGCAGGTAGCTAGCCTGCCCCACAGTTAGCAGATGATGGAACCAGGAACCCCAGCCATGCTGAGATCAGCCTGTGTGCTTAAGACTGTTTTCCTGCTGGTCCTTGAATGCCTCCCCGACGGTCTCCTGCTGGCATCTCTGTTGCCAGTAAAGGTCCTGCTCTAGGTGTTTCTTTGGGCTTCAGTTGTGCAGGTTGATAGTTGTCCACCTTCTGCAGGTGGGTCTCCACTGTCGAAGCCGTCGAGGTGAGGCTGCCTAAGCAGGGTCGTCAGGCTGTAACCCTTGGGGAGGTGCTTCACATCTGTCAGAGGTGTTTATTAAGTGGCCTTGCCTGCTTTGGCGGAGAAGGCAGTGGCACCCCACTCCAGCACTCTTGCCTGGAAAATCCCATAGACGGAGGAGCCTGGTGGGCCCCAGTCCATGGGGTTGCTGAGTCAGACACGACTGAGCGACTTCACTTTCACTTTTCACTCTCATGCATTGGAGAAGGAAATGGCAACCCACTCCAGTGTTCTTGCCTGGAGAATCCCAGGGACAGGGGAGCCTGGTGGGCTGCCGTCTCTGGGGTCGCACAGAGTCGGACATGACTGAAGCGACTTAGCAGCAGCAGCAGCAGCAACCTGCTTTGGAGTGAATTAGAAGGACACATACCCCACCCTGAGAGCTGAGGACACTGTCACAGCTGCTTGTAGAGGACTCCAGAGCCACATAGGCAGTGAGCAGTCCTTCCAGTGTCCCCCCAGTGTCAACAGATATGTGTTTGGAGAGCGACCACTGCAGGGTTACAGATGTGACTTGTCTAGGCAGACAGAGTACCCTGCTGGCAGTCAGGGAACTGGGGAGATTCTGAGGGGAAGGGAGAGTGTTCAGTCTCTGTGCTGTGTATGTTCCTCTGCTAGCCCTGATCTGATAGCTCTCCTGGTGGTGGGCCTTGGGCAGCTGATTTCACTGGTCCAGCCTCAGTGGCCTCAGCTGTAAAGTGGAGGGTGGATGAGATGTTTCTTAACATGGTGTCTGCAACACAGTTCACCTGCCTCTTGCCTTCTTCCCTTCTCCTGACCATCTCCTCCACTTTCTCTTGGCCATTCAAATCCATACCTTTTGAGAGGTTAGAGGTGAAAATATCCCTTTCTCTACTCCCCCGTTAAACATTCCCTCCTCCAAAATACCACTGGAGTTGATAAGGTGGTGGGCCCAGAGGCTGGAATTTCTTTGGGTGCATCACTAGTTTGCCTGGGACAAATGGGGCTCTGTACTTTGCCATCCCTTCTCACGGTGAAGGGTCTTTCCAGGTGCATCCCGTGGTCTTTTGATTACAGCTCTGTTGTGCTTAGCTTCTCTGGTGAAAAGAAGCAGGACTTGGTGGTGTGGTCTCTGATTGCAAAGTCTGTTAGCAGGAGCGTCACTGTTGATCTCCTGGTTGCAGATACGTGCCTCATTTGGCCGGATATGCCGTGGTACCTGGGAGTTTTCCAGTCCAGTGCCAGGCCTTGTCTGTCTCTGCAGCAGCGAGCTCATAATGGTCCATTGTTTTTCCTAGTTATCCTGGCCTTTTGGCTGCTTCTTTCTGTAAGCATCATCTTGACCTGTTCAAGGTGGGGACCCCTTGCTTCTTGACCAAAGCTAACTGTTGAGCTTCCTGGTTTTCTTCTCATCTTGTAAATTCTCTTGTGGGTTTTTCTTTTGTGGCCAGTAGGAATGAGGTGTGCTTATTCTTTGGGTTGTTGGGCTGTCAGAACCTGCAGCTTTTGCTTGCCGTGGTGGTAGCTTGCCCGGCCACAGGCTTTTCTCATGGGGAAGAGGTATCAGAAAGGGTGGTGCACGGCGGAAATCGTAAGGAAGCAGAAGGCTCCCCACCTCCTCCATCTCCCTTCCCTTCCCTCCTCCACGCTATGATTTCTTTCCCTTGGAGACCAGGTTGCTGATGCTGGGGACTAGGCAGTGTCCAAAGCTGAAAATTCTCACCTCCCTTCTTTTTTCTCCTGCCTTCTCTTGCCTGCACTCCTTTGGTGTATTTCCAGACCCCCAGGCCCTGTACGTCCTTTTTAAAGCGGATTTTCCAGCCAGAGGGGACTCACAAGGGAAGATTTCGTTTGGGGTTTCAGTCTGCGGCTTTCTTTCCTGGGGAGCTGCTCTTTGGTGATGACATTTCACGGTGGCCTCCTTTCCTACCACCCTGCCTCCTCTCAGTTTTCCAGGAACTGGGTTTATTGTTCTGTCTTTTAAAAATGATTTATTGTCTTCTGTAACAGTGCGGAAAGAGCTTAATTTTTTGAAGTGCACCGTCGTCTTCTTTATGGCCAGAGCAAAGTAAAGGTTTGAGTGATCTTATGACACAGTTGCTTTAGTCATAGCTAATGTGAAGTCTCTTAAGGGCTTCTGTTTTGTTTGATCTTTTAAATTTATGAACCTCCTTGCATCCCTGAGCATCTGTGCACAACGCCAGTGAGGCCTAGGGTGTCACATTCAGGGCTTTATTCCTGCCCCTGATGCACTGCAAGCTGGTAGCGTGTTCTGACAGTTGGTTAGGTTTTGGGTTGAATTAGGAAGTAGTGATGGAGAAGGAAATGGCAACCCACTCCAGTACTCTCGCCTGGAAAATCCCATGGATGGAGGAGCCTGGTAGGCTGAAGTCCACGGGGTCGCTAAGAGTCGGATATGACTGAGCGACTTCCCTTTCACTTTTCACTTTCATGCATTGCAGAAGGAAATGGCAACCCACTCCAGTGTTCTTGCCTGGAGAATCCCAGGGATGGGCTAGCCTGGTGGGCTGCCGTCTATGGGGTCGTACAGAGTCGGACACGACTGAAGCGACTGAGCAGCAGCAGCAGGGAGTAGTGGTGTCAGCAGATGACTGTTTCAGGAATTTGTTACTGGTTTTCCCAAGGAAAACATACTGTTAGGTTGAATAATTAAAGCCAGTGGTAGACATGTGTTAGAAGGTAAACAGAAGAAAAAGCTGTTGTCAGTAGCTGCTAGAACACCCATCTTGTTTCTCTGTAGGTCAGGGTCATCCTCAGGGTTCTCGAAAAGGCCAGGTAGTGAAATGGAAATAATAGGGACCAATGCTCAACAGCTGAGACCAGTGGAAGGGAGAAAGAGAGAACACTGGACTCACTCAGAGTGTGAGGCTACCCCTTCTCCAGGGATCCCTGAGGTCTCTCCCTGCTCAGCAGCAGGTCTAACAAGACTTCGAGTCGGTGCTCTCTGCCCTAATGGGCAGGGAGGCATGTGATCCATTGAGGGGAGTTTGCATGAGGATGGTTTTTGAGCTTTGCTGTGTAATTTTGATGACATTTAGTTCACTGAGAAAATTCACTTCCATGGGACAACTCCTTCCTTTGGTGTTGGTCTGAATGTGGCATTAAGGACATCTTTTAGGAGGGGGTTTGGGTTGGGCTATGGCAGAATGATGTGGAATCAGTTTCTGGGTCACGCAGGCTTTCGTGAGGACAACCCTGGACTCTTAGATGTCTGCGGTTAAGGAGCATACGGTTGGCTGTCAGACCTCAGAGTGTCTTGGCATTTCCTTCTCGGGGGCGAGGGAGGTTCGGCATCCACAGTTAGGCCTGCTTTTGGTTTTCCTGTTGGACCCTCCTGCCAGACCCTGAGAGTGCCTCAGTTTAAGTGTCCCTTCTCTTTGAATCCTCAGAGTCCCAGGTGGTTCCCAGACCATGGTTCTCAGAAATTGTCTGTTGGGTGTGAAAGCCCAGGTAATCTTTGTTTTTGTGATTTTATATCTTGACCTTCAAATGGCTTGCTGTATGTTTAGAAATAAATTTGTTTTGATTTGCGCAATCAAGATTGTCGTGTTATCCTTTGAAACAGGTAAATCTCTATAAGAATTACGGAAATCTCCTCTCTCTAAAGCACCCTGATATCAACTTTCTTCATTGAAAAATATCTCTCTCATTCTGTAAAGCCTTCCCTAACATCCCTCGTCTATCAGAACTTTCTTCTCTTTTTTAAAAATAATTTTTAAATTTTATTTTTTGGCTGTGCTGGGTCTCTGTTGCTGTGTTGGGTTTTCTCTAGTTGTGGCAAGTGGGGGCTACTCTAGTTGCAGTGTGTGGGTTTCTCCTTGTGGGAGCTTCTCTTGTTGTGGACCCAAACCCTGTAAAGGGCCCCGCATGAAGCTGTAGGGCCCGTGGGCTTCAGTAGTTTCAACTCCAGGCTCAATAGTTGTGCTGCATGGACTTAACTGCTCCGAGGAATGTGGGGTCTTCCCGGATTGGGAATCAAACCCGTGTCTCTTGCATTGGCAGGCAGATTCTTCACCACTGAGGCACCAGGGAAACCCTTCTCTGAAATCTTAAAGCAGTTACCCTGACTCACTTTTGGATCAATCTATCTGTCCATTGATTCAGGGTTTGGTTGATCCATCCGTCCATCCATTGATCTATTGATCTGTCAGTGGTGGATTGAGGCATCCATCTATCCGTCCATCCGTCTGTCCATCCATCATTGAGGTAGACCTGGGCTGTCTCGTGCTTGACATGAAGTGTACTGCGTGCAGTGTGGTGGGCCACGGCAGCTGCGGGTCCTCCGTGTGTGCCGACAGTGGCCCATGCTCCCCTCCTTGGTGCTCACTTGCTTCCGCAGGGCCGGAATCTCATCAGGGAGGACACAGGAGGGGGTCGCTTGTCTGAGGGTTTGGGGTCCTCAGAGTTGTCCCTGTTTGGTCAGGACAGAGGATGGCAAACTTGCAGTCCACGCTGCTTTTGTTTGAAAAAAAAAAAAAAAAAAAAGCTAAAACAAAAATAAATCTGAAGACTATACAACAGAGACTGTGTGGATGTGGCCTGCAAAGCTTGAAATACTTCATGTGGCGCCCTTGACAGCAAGTGCTTGTGCCCCAAGGAACGCGGGTGGGCTGTGAGTGTAGATTCTGGACTGATTGGGCAGAGTGCTGGGGTGTGTGGAGCCTTTGGGTGGCTGAGTCCAGTGGTCTGTGTGTCACACAAGCTCGCTGAGTAGGTCTAATCCCTGTGGAGGCACCTTCTCTGCCCCAGGCTGCAGGAAAACACCACAGCTTTTGAGTAGAGGAGTGAAGTGAGCAGGGCTGGGCTTCAGGCAGCCCATCTGGTGTGGTGGGCATGGGTGGTGGGGGGAGAGGGTCAGCCCTTCGTTGTGGGGGGGCCCTCGGAAGGGGTACTGTTCTGCACCCTGAGTCCTGTGGGGGCCGAGCCCAGGCCTGCCCGCAGGAGTGGTCAGGGGGACGCGCCTGAAGCAGGCATGCGTTCCCACCGTCAACCTGCTTCCTGCGTTTGTGTTCTCATTTCCTGAAACCAAATTGCAGACTCCTGAAAGCAGGAGTGCTTTAAAAAAAAATAATAATAATATGCTTATATTTTTATTTAAACTTGACTGTTTTTCAAAACACGGTTTGGGCTGGACAAGTTTTATGCCCATTTTACAGCTGAGAAAACAGCCTCCCAGGAGTCTCGTGGCTTCATAAAAGTAGACAGTTAGTGGCAGCCCTGAGAATTGAGCCCAGATCTCACAGCTCTTGTCACTGAGGAATCTTTCTGTCTCCCAGAGCAACTGAGTACCTGCTCAGTTATCGTTTTATGGAGTTAAAAAAAAAAGATGTGGGTACAGTATTTATGCACAGATTCTGTATGCTTAGAAGCTTCTTTGTTCAGTCTATTTTAAAAGAGATTCAGAATGATGTACATGTATCATTTGCTATGAGTTACTGTCTTTAGAAATGGCTAGAGGACAGATAATTTAGAAATATTTGCACCTTACGTCAGAAGAAAGTTAATAGTACCCGTTACTATTAATACTAGTGGTATTAGCTGTCCTGGGAAAAGGTACTGTTTATTCATAATAAGCAGATAATAGCAGCAAGATTGGAGAGGAAAGCCCAGATAGCATTGAGTGTAGGTGTAATTATAATTTAAATTCCATGGGAAAGTGAAAGTGAATTCGCTCAGTCATGTCCGACTCTTTGTGACCCCGTGGACTGTAGCCCACCAGGCTCCTCCATTAATGGGATTCTCCAGGCAAGAATACTGGAGTGGGTTGCCATTTCCTTCTCCAGGGGATCTTCTCGACCCAGGGATCGAACCCAGGTCTCCCACATTGCAGGCAGACGCTTTAACCTCTGAGCCACCAGGGAAGCCACCTAAATTCCATGGGGACGGGGGTATTTAAATACAAGGTTTTAAGAGCTGAGTGGTAGTGTGAGGCATAACTCCAGTCTTGTCTGTAACAGGAGGTACTTTTTGGCCCTGTAACCTTGGAGACGTCATCAATCTTGAATTATTCATCATTGGAATGAAGTATCTTTTGAGAGAAGCATGTCTTCTTCAGTATTAAAAATATGTTTCTCTCATGTGTCATAGTGAGTATTCTAGTTGCATTGCATATTTCTTTCTTTTTTTTTTTTTTATATCCTGCCCACTCTACTTGGTTATCCTTGAGAAGAGAGAGAGGGTTTTAGGTGATAGCTATGTGGTACCCAGTCTTTGGGTCTATAGTCATATTCCACATTTTTACAGTTTTCTCAGTCCTTTTTGTTGCTGTTCTGATATTTGACTTTAGATATCTTTCTTTGGGGAAGGTCACTTTGGTGGCTGAAGGAGAACTGGGCCCATTTAGGGGCTGCTAGAGGATGTATTTTTGTTATGATTGACAAGTAAGCAGCGCCCTTCCTCCTGAGTGGAGCTGATCAGTGATCGACAAATGAATGGTCTCTTTCCATCTGATTGTCATACACAACGACGGTGCCGTTTGAACACTGAGTTTCTCAGACTCCCAGGGGACAACAGAATGTGTATATGAGTTGGCATGCCCAAATGCAAATGATTTCTATTGATACCTAATGTATGTAAATTTATGCTGCTTGGTTGACAAAGACATTATGAATGATACTGTTTCTCAATAGTGTTATATAACTGAAATTTTTGTTTTATAGTCACAATGGTGAAGTATACAATTCCTGCTGAATTTCTGTGACATTTCCAGCAGCTCCAAAGCTGGCTATGGGGCTGTCGCACCAGAGATGGAAGATTCCACATCTTCCGGAGTGAGTGAGTGCGTGCCTCTCTCCTAAAGGCCTTGACTGTCTTCTCCCCACGTGGAAATGCCCTGATTGAGGGCAGGGTGAAAGTGGATGGTCAGGGTAGTGCGATGACTCAGCAGAGAAGAGGGGTCTTAGTCCAGTTTGGGGGGGCGGGGCGTGGCACTGAGACAAGGGACTGCTTTGGGAAGAAAGTTATCTTTTCCTTTTTAACATTGAGTCCTTCTTTTCTCCTTCTGGCAATTACATTACATCTCAAATTCAGGGACAGAGGATCCAGACAGGTTGTGGGATTGGGCCCCGTGTGCCTGGTGAACCCCGCTCAGCCCTGGTAGGAGACGTTGGTACTGGGCTGTACTTCACCTAGTGGTCATGACAGCGGCATTAGCCCCGCTTCTGCTAGCTTCACCTCTGCTCTCCCCTGAGCCCTGACTGTGGCGTCTCCCCATCTGGCAGTTAACCCACCTAAGGACTGTGCCCACCCTTGCTGGGCCGGGCTCTGGGGCAAGCTGCCCAGTGGGTAGATGTCCCTGCCCTCCTGACCATGCCACTAGCCTGGCGGGAGAGGCCGGTGGCCAGTGTGTTTCCTGCAGGACCTGAACTTTTGCTAGGCCTGGAAGCATAATCAGGCGTTAGGTAGCCTGCAACAAAGCCTAATGCACAAAAGAGACCTCTGGGATATTTGCTGAGTAAATGGGAGAATGAATGATAGCAGGAGGTGAGACTCTTCTAGGTCGGGGACTGAGTACCTGAGCCCAAGGCGGGACTGAGTAAATGGGAAAATGAATGATAGCAGGAGGTGAGACTCTTCTAGAACGGGGACTGAGTACCTGAGCCCAAGGTGGGGCTGAGTAAATGGGAAAATGAATGATAGCAGGAGGTGAGACTCTTCTAGAACGGGGACTGAGTACCTGAGCCCAAGGTGGGGCTGAGTAAATGGGAAAATGAATGATAGCAGGAGGTGAGACTCTTCTAGGTCGGGGACTGAGTACCTGAGCCCAAGGTGGGGCTGAGTAAATGGGAAAATGAATGATAGCAGGAGGTGAGACTCTTCTAGGTCGGGGACTGAGTACCTGAGCCCAAGGTGGGGCTGAGTAAATGGGAAAATGAATGATAGCAGGAGGTGAGACTCTTCTAGGTCGGGGACTAGGTACCTGAGCCCAAGGTGGGGCTGAGTAAATGGGAAAATGAATGATAGCAGGAGGTGAGACTCTTCTAGGTCGGGGACTAGGTACCTGAGCCCAAGGTGGGGCTGAGTAAATGGGAAAATGAATGATAGCAGGAGGTGAGACTCTTCTAGGTCGGGGACTAAGTACCTGAGCCCAAGGCGGGACTGAGTAAATGGGAAAATGAATGATAGCAGGAGGTGAGACTCTTCTAGGTCGGGGACTAGGTACCTGAGCCCAAGGTGGGACTGAGTAAATGGGAAAATGAATGATAGCAGGAGGTGAGACTCTTCTAGAACGGGGACTGAGTACCTGAGCCCAAGGTGGGGCTGAGTAAATGAGAGAATGAATGATAGCAGGAGGTGAGACTTCTAGAATGGCAACTAAGTACCTGAGCCCAAGAGGGGAGACTGGTTGCATGCAGAAAGATAAGAGAGTGCAGGGCTCTGGAGGGCTGTGCCCAGTGGGTGATTCTCCTGCTTGGGGCGGGACAGTGTTGGGCTCTTTGTCTGTGTGGCTGGGAGAGAAATGAGCATGTGGAGTAAAGAGTCTTAGCCTTGCTCTGCGAGGACAGGAAAGCATTGCTCCAGAGCAGCTTTATGATTTCTGCAATAGAGGGGATTTCTGCAAGAGGAGATTGTTGTGTTTGCTTTTCCCCCATCATTCACTGAAGATCTCCCTGGCCCGTTCCAGCACTGGGTGTTTACTCATGTGAGTGAAGAACATCCTGGATTTCTAGGCACTCACAGTTTCACATGGTTCATCTGTGTAAACAGATGAGTAAACAAACAATTACAGTATGGTTCGATAAATACAGTAAGATGCAGAAGCAGTTGCTACGGCAATGCCAAGTCACTCATGACATCCTGTGAGAGCCAATAGGCTTGCTTGCTCAGGGTCTTCTTGTAGGGGACCCAGTGGAGGAGTGATGGTGAGTGGTAGCCTACCACTCAGATGAGCCTGCCGCTGTGTGCCTGGGTCAGCCCTGACCCCAGCAAGTGGGTTTGCCCACGCAGAAGTCTTAACAGCAGCCGTGGGCTGAGCCCGGGCCCTGTGATGTCTCTAGCACGAGCAAGAAAAATCTGCGCTGGGACCAGTTCCCCAGAGGGCAGTCCTCTGTGGGGCGCTCTCCCTGGGTAGATGCAGCCTCGTGAAGGGGAGGGGTGGCGGGGACGGAGAGCGGCTTCCGCACACCAACATGGGTTCTGCCAAGAACCAGGATGTTAAATATAGTCCCCACGTCTCTTGAGCTACTGGGCGAAGAGGATGTTTCTTGTTTCCCATCTAGTCTGGGAGTGAGGGTAGGTATGGAAGAAGCAGAGTAAGTTTTCCCCCCTATTTAGGGTCGATTACCAGGAAAGCATCTGCATTTCATAATCAATGGAAGAATCCTTTCAATCAGATCAGGCAGATGTACCAGGGTCTTGACTAGAACGTGGAGAAGGCAGTGGCATCTCTGTGTCGGGGACAAAACGATCTCTGTGCGGAGTCCGCTGTCTGCGCTCCAACTGTGGACCACAGGTTCGTGGGGGCCCAGCTGTCCACGCTCCGAGTGTGAACAACAGGGTTCGTGGGGGCCCAGCTGTCCACGCTCCAAGTGTGGACCATGGGGTCCATGAGGCCCGGCTGTCCACGCTCCGACCAGAGGACCAGGAGGTTTCATGGGGCCCCAGCATTGTGTGTGGAGGTAAGGGGGGGGCGGCGGTCCTTGGCTAGTTCCAGTGGCAAGGGGCAGGTCAGCTTCCTACTTCCTGACAGCACAATCACCTGCCCATTTTCAGAGAGGAGATCAGGTTGCTCTGTGGTTGCATGTCACTTTCCTGAGCCTCTGACTTCCTGTTTCCTCTTATATACCAGTCTGGCGGGAGGAACTCCTCTTCCAGCCGCAGCAGGTGGGCGGCATTCCGTCTGGTGGAAGGATTTTTCTGGTATGACTCTGCACCTTCCATCCCTCCAGCCAGGACTCGCCACTTCCAGGAGGCAGGTGACAGTCTCCCCTTGACTCCTGACTGGGCTCCCAGGCTCTGTGACTTGACCTGTGATCCCCTCTTCTTCACTGCCTCCTCTTGCTCTGGGATGTGTGTGGAGTCACGTCTAACTTTGAGCCCCCTTTGGATGGCATCGCCAACTCAGTGGACATGAGCTTGAGTAAACTCTGGGAGTTGGTATTGGACAGGGAAGCCTGGCGTGCTGCAGTCCATGGGGTCGCAAAGAGTCGGACACGACTGAGCGACTGAACTGAACTGAGGGCATCTGGTGTGGTCGCAGCCTGGGCTTCATATGAACGTGGGTTTGAGTCACAAAGCAGGCTTGCCATCTGCTGAGTGCGTGCCAGTCACCAGGCGTGATCTGGCGAAGGAGTTACTGTTGCTGGTGCTCGGTCAGCGTCTCCCTCGTTTTTCTTAGAGTGAAAGTCCCTTGAGGAGGGACCCTGTGTTGCCTTCCTGACCCAACCCCGCCACCCTGCTTCCCGACCCCACGCTGCCTCCCGGGGACTCTACTTCAGAACCTTTCCCCGCCATTCATTCTGCCCAGAACCATCTTCTCTCCTCACTGCTCATCCGCACTGTTCACCCTCTTACCTCTTTTGAATAAACATCACCTTCTCGATGTCCTACCCTGACCACCATTTAAACCAGCTCCCTGCTGCCAGCCCCCTGACCATCTCTTTTCCCACACAGCTCTTAGCGCCTCATAACCTAGGACATAACTTACTTAGTTGTTATGAAAGTGAAAAGTGAAAGTGAAGTCACTGAGTCGTGTCTGACTCTTTGCGACCACATGGACTGTAGCCTACAAGGCTCTTCAGTCCATGGGATTTTCCAGGCAGGAGTGCTAGAGTGGGTTGCCATTTCCTTCTCCAGGGGATCTTCCCGACCCAGGGATCAAACCTGGGTCTCCCGCACTGCAGGCAGATGCTTTACCGTCTGAGCCACCAGGGAAGCCCCAGTTGTTATAGTTTTAATTTATTTTCTAATTCCCTCTTCCCTTCATTAGATCATCAGCTCCGTGGGGGCAGGGATTCCTGGCTGTCTCAGTTAATGATGCATCTCCAGCGTCCAGAATTGTGCCTTGTGCCTGGCACACAGTCCATTAATACTGCACATTTGTTGAATGAATAAAACTGGCCAGCAAATACAATTTGGATTGCGGGAAGTGAAACACGTGATCCAGGAGCCCTGGTGCTGTTGGTTCATAGAAATCTTGTTTCTCGGGAATTCTTTGGCGGTCCAGCGGTTAGGGCTTTGCCAAGCCAAGGGCCGGGGTTTGATCCCTTGGTGGGGAAACTAGGATCTTGGAAGCTGTGTGGTAGGGCTCCCCGCTCCTCCCCAAAGAAATCTTGTTTCTCTGGCTATAGTGAGGACACTTGATTCTTAGAGGGTAGTGCTTGAAAAGTTTTATTAGTGAATGAAAATCCCTGGAAAAGTAAGAGCATGTTTGGGTGGCTCAGTTCCACAGGGCTTGAGTCTGCTGTTTGCCTGCGGGGGTTCGGATCCAGGGTTAGAAATGTGCCTAGCCTCTCTCTCTATCCATCTCCAGACGGGCTCTGGGATTCCCTGTATGTTTCCAGATTGCTACTTAGTAGGAGTGGAGAGTGCGGCTCCTTATTTCTTTTACTCAGTGGATCCAAAGTAGGTTGGAGTTAGAGTAATTCACAGACACAGCTTTAAAACTGTGAGTCAATTAATTATTGTCCAAGAGAGTAGGGTTGCTTTGGCGACAGCGATCTGATGTCTATGTGACAGTTATCACAAAGCCTGGAATTATGTTGGGACCTTGAAGAGTCTATCAGATAGTGAAGGAATTGAGAAGCAATGGTTACCACCTGTCCTATCTCACCCTGTTTTCTGGTTTGGACTGTTGCCTTGTGGAAATTTATTTATTGTCAATGTTAAGGCCTCCAAAATAAACATTCTCAGAATGATTGCCAGGATTACAGGGTTATTGTGATGAGAGGCTGGTCTGCTTTTTGAACTTCTTTCTTTTGTAGGCCCTGGTTGTTTTTTTTACTGTTGATAAACTCTTTGTAAAGAAACCATATGAATTTTTCAGATTTCCCTCTCTTAGTAACATGACACTTCTAAAACTTGTATGGTGGCCTGGGACCCATAGTTTTGCAGGAAATAAGAGGGGCTTATGTTATCCCTGAGCCTGTGCAGTGATTAGAGCCTCTGCTCTGAAGCCACTTGGACCTGGATTCCACCACTGATTTCACCAGTTAATGCATGTGTTAAACCTATTTAGTCCTTACAACAGCCGTGTGGGTAGTAGGTACTGTTGTCATCCCCATGTTTAAAAAGGAAACTGGGACACAGAGATTTGGTCCCTTTCCTAAGATCATTGAGCTAGGCACTCACAAAGCTGGAATCTCCACCCCAGATACGCTGACTTTTTGAGTCCATGCTTCTCATCCTGGCACTCTGCTGCCTCCCAGCTTCCTACCAACCTTGAGCTTCCTAAATCCATACAATGGAAGAACTGGTCATAACGCTGCCTGGGTGCAGGATTGGTGTGAGAATTAAGTGAGAAAACTCCTGTTAGAACATTCAGCCTGTTGCGTGGTGAGGGCTTGTGGCAGCTGGCGCTGCTACTCCAGCCTGGTGGAGGGAGATAAGATGGGACACAAATTATACTCTTAGAAAGTAACATGTGTTAAGTGTCCTCAAAGAGCACTGATAACAGAGATGACTTCCTGTGGGGCCCTGGGAGGCCTTAGATGGAAGACAGACTTGACACCACCCGGGCACTGGCCATCAGTACGGCAGGCGCTGTCCCGTTGATCAGCTCCTGGAGTTAACTGGGGCTCTCATCGGTTACCAAGCTCAGGGCTGGACTAGATGGGAGATGCCACAGGGTGGAGGAAAGGTGGGTCTGTTGGGAGGAATCAGAGGGTTGGACTCTTGAGTTGAGCAGGAGTGAGGGGAAGGCTGACCAGCACGGTGGGGCCAGGAGGGCCCACTTCCGGGCTTGTGAATTCTTAATTAGCTTTGCATGTTGTCCTTCTGTTCCCTCTCTTTGGAAGTTTTCTCCCACACCTTCCTTCCAGTGGATTTCTAGAAATACCCTATTTTTCATGACTCACTGATGGAGCACATCCTGTTTGGGGAAGTCCTGGGAGAGGCGTTTCAGGATGGTGTGAAGGGTGCTACCCGTGATGTATGGTGCGGGCACCAGACAGGTCTGCTTTTCTGAAGCAGAAAACCTCCAGAAAACCCTCCCTGCCATGTACCCGTCTGAACTTTTCCACATGTGGGGTTTCAGTGCCTTGACCTGATTGTGCCCACTGGAATCTCCCTCCTTGTGTTATAGGCAGGGACCTCTGTGTGGCTGGCTGCAGCGTGACTGATGACGGAATTAACGGAATTAGATACGGGGCCTGAAGTTTGAACCTGACTGTGTCGGGTCACCTTTTGAACCAAGCGGATGGCCCCACTTCTTGTGCACCAGGGAGGCCGTGGTGGAGCCTGTGCCTGGTGCCCTGGACTGAGTTGCTTGCAGAGCGTTGTTGAGAGAAGTAGAGAAATGGGGACGGCCTCTCAGGGCACACAGAGCACACACAGTGTGCAGTCAGCCAGCCCTTCCCTTGGATAGTCTGGTTTTACCATGAACTGCTGCTATTCCGGTTTTTTTTATTATTGGCCTTCCTCCTTCTAACAGAGGCCGGATGTTTTAAATCATCACGCAGTGGCTGTCTTCTGTATGGCCCGAGGCCTTCTGGCAAGCTGATTGGAGAGCTCAATATATTAGGTGGTGAAATAATAGAAAAAAAAAATAGGAGAGGCTGAACTTGAGCTGTGAAGAGGGCTGGGGTCGGGGGGCTGGCTGGGTTTAGATGGGAAGAGTGGGCACTGGTGTGGGAGGGGGTTGGCCGCTGTGATGTGGGGCTGGACCCAGGGGCTGGTGGCAACGTGTGAGGAGTCAGTCAGGCTGTTTTGTCAGAGACTCTGAACCCCGAGGGCGGCCGTGGTGGTGGGGTACCTGGCATAGAGTGCAGAATGGGGGCTGTTGATGCCCTCCCTTGAATGGTGAGGGGGGTCGAGTTAGGCTGGCACAGAGCTGCTCAGCCTGGGCAGGTTTGCCTCCTAGGGGACTTTTGGTGACATCTAGAGACATGCTGGATGGCTTCGGCTGGGGGAGGGGCGGGGTGCTGCTGGTGTCCAGTGGGTGGAGGTCAGGGATGCTCCTGAACCCCCTCCAGTGTGCAGGGCGGCTCCTGGGTGTTATGAGTGCTGCGCCCAGAACTGCAGGGCTGGAAGGTTGTCAGGTCCTGGGAGACTTGGGGGACTCAGGGGGCAGCTATCTGTACCCCCGGTGGCTCTTATTTCCCTGGTGAGATGAGGGAGGGTCTTGGCCTGAGTTTCTTCTTAAATTGGGACAGGATGAAGACGGTTTAGGAATTCTCATAAGCTGAAGCTTAATCAAGTGCCGTGAAGTGAGGATCATGATTTCAGGGCACTCGGATGTATTAAGTCGATCAAGACCTTCAAAGGATTGCATTAAAGTGCTGATCCTCTTAAACTCCTGGCATGTTCTCGTCTCTCCCTGTTATTCTTTCTGTCCTTTAACCTTGTGCTGTGCAGAATACTAAATGACCTCCTTTGGGGTATAGTTTGATACCTTACTTTTATGATATGAAGATTAATAAAATTAAAACTGCCTTAGTACTGATATAAAGAGCTTGAGTTTCATTTACTTTTATAATTATCTGCACTTAAAAAATCTTAATTCAGTATCTGTAAAAATAGGAAGACTTTTCACTAGAGAGGTAAAGAGAAGCTTAAAGATTGATAGAATTTTTAAAAAAAGGCCACCCATTACCCCATTATTGTGTATGTATATGTAGCTATGAGAGTTACAGGATACATTTTGCTTTTTTTGAAATGCCCTGCCTGTAAAATTTGGAATTATAATTTATTTCCAGCAGAATTAAAATCCTTTTTTTCCTCTTGCTTTTCTTTCTCCTTTCCTGTGTCAGATAAAAAGTGTTTATTTGCTTCTGAGAATGTGTTTGACTTCTGATTTATCTCTCATTTAAAGTTCTGCCTTAAGCTGAAGAGCGTAGACTTTATCCTGTTTGTGTAGGGAGGTGTGGCCAGCTTTTGAGCAAAAGGACAGGGACAGGGCAAGATCTGAGTCAGAAAGAGCCCTCAGAGGCTGGAAGCAGGGAGACCGGCTGGCTGGCCAGGGAGAGGCTGGTGAGAGAAGAGGATGAGGTCTGAGCCCGGGCCAGAGCCAGGGGATGGGGAGGAAACAGACAAGAGGGACAAGTCTCAGTGACCTCTTGGCTGCGGGGGCTGGGAAGGGGTGGGAAGTCAGGAAAACACCCAAATTTCTGGCTTGCGTGGGTAGAATCTTCTTAAAAAAAGAAGAAGCGGGGGGAAAAAATCCCTGTTTTGTACATGCTTTGATTGTTAATGTTGCTTTCTGGCTTTGGCTTTTCAAAAGTGAAAACGGCGTCATGTCTTGGGGCTAGATTGAGACCTTTCTTACTTTACTGTGAATTTTGGATTAAAAGGTGGTATCTTTGGAAAGAGGAGGATGCTTCTGCTGTTTAGGAAGTCCCTGTTGGTCTGTCCGCTGTGTGCTTGGAACGCCGGATTCTGAGCCTCCAGGAGGACGGGAAGCGGTCTTGATCTTCTGGTGCAGAGCCACATAGCACACACAGTAGGCAGGCACCCAGCGTTGGCCTTTGATTTGAGGAGTGGCTGTCCGGACAAATGGACGGTCAGAGAAAGTGTGGAAAGGGGTCTTACACCTATTCCCAAATGAAAGCGAGGGGTAAGACTGGGGAGGTCCCGGGTGGTGTGTGGCATCCTGTGTCTACCTTGTGGTCCCACGTGTGCAGTTCCATGGCGGGTGTGGAGCCCAGACGGCATCTTGCGTGGCTGTCTCATGTTCTTTGTCGTTTTTTCCTCTTCTCCTGCGACCGGGCAGTGGTGAGTGGGTAGCCCCTGCCTCCGACCCTGGGTTCGAATCCAGGTTGCAGCACTCCTGGTATTGCTCCTGGACGGGCTGCTTAGGGGTCTTTGACACGCACTGTCTACTGACGACGCACACAAACTGCAGGTTCAAGTTACACAGCGCGGCTTTGTGTCTGTTCCATCTTTAAAACGTAAACTCACCTCCTTCTGGTCTTCGGTAGAAACTTCTGTGTTCTCTTGGACTAGTCACTCCTCCTCTGTTTGGAGCCTCTGTCTGCTTGCCTGTGACACCAGAGAGACTGGGGGCCCTGGAGATGCGAACCGTTTGGGTCCTGACATTCCAGGTCTTTGTCAATACCCATCCTCCGAGCAGCCACGGTCAGTCCCCTTCTAAAGCTGTGTCCCTCCTGATCACGTTTGCCCTCGTGTGGAAGTTGTTTTATCCCTGCGTTACTTAAAAGTGTCTTTCTCAAGAGCCTTTTCTAATTTATAAATCAGAAATCCACCCCCAAGGCAGGGAAACCGCAGAGCTTGAAGCATTTCAGGTCTGGTAAGTACAGTGTTGTGTCCCAGTGGGGAGGAGGGTGCAGGCCTGCAGCCTGCAAGCAAGGAGTGGCTGAGTGTTTCCTGTTGTGGTCAGCTTTATCGTGATGTGATTTACATGTAGTGAAATGTACCACCTTTAAGAGTACAATTCAGTGAACGCTGACAGATAGTCATGTAATCGTCACCACAATTACAATGTAAAACTTCTATCACCTCCCCAAAAGTTTCCTCCTGTTTCAGACTAACGTATTGGTGGTTCCTGTAGCTTTTTTGTAGGTTCCTTAGCATTTTCTGCACAGATGATCATGTCATCTGTGAATAACAAGTGTTACCTCCTTCCTTCACTGTTTGTCTTATTTTTTTCCTGCTTTACTGCACTCCTGGGTGCTTCCGTGCAACATCAAGCCGTCATGGTGGGGCAGTGGGCATCTCTGCCTCACTCCTTATGGGGAAAGCGTTCATTCTTTCACTGTGAAGCATGACGTAGCCGCAGGTGTCTTCTATAAGCCCATTATCAGCTTCTCTTCTATTTCTGGTTTGCTGAGGATTTTCTGACATGAATGGGTATTTAATTTTGTCAGATGCTTTTTCTGCGTCGATTGAAATGACCATATGGTTTTCCTTTTTTAGCTTGTTAAAAAGTGGTGAGTTCCATTACATTTTTAACGCTGTGACTACCCTTTGGTATGGAAGGCTTATGTGTAGGGTGAGCACAGATTTTGTGTCATATTGGGATTTGAGGATTAGCTGCACTTCATTTTTTGATTGTTTTTCTCTTCCATTATGGTTTATTATAAGATATTGAATATAATTCTCTGCTATACAGTAGGACCTTGTTTATTCTGTATATAGGAGCTTGTGTATCTGCTAGTCACTGAGTTCTACTTCATCCCTCCTCCACCCCTTTCCCCTCTTTAGTAAACTTAACTTTGTTTTTCTGTGTCTCTGTCAGCATGTGTCCAGGAGGCATATTTTATCAATATTAAGCAGCAATGTTGATACTGTAGAATTTGGGTTGAACTGTTGGCATGTGAAACATGCTTTACTTGCCTAATAGTTTTCAGTGAAAGGTTTTCTGGTAAGCCATCACCTATTGCCACTGTGTATGCTAAGCTACGGTTTAATTATGAGTTCCTTATACACAGTTGGAGTTGGCTATATATATACGTACTTGAAAATGAAACTGATTTAAGTAAGAGCTCATGCCTTCACAGGAAAGTGTCCCGTAATTTTGCCATTGTGGACACAGTTAACATTTACTAAGCACCTACATCATGCCAGACACCCTGCTAAAACACGGACAGGGAGACAAGAGAAAGGCCTCAAAAGATGAGTTCAACAGGCACAAACAGGGTTGAGGGCTGGCGGACACAGGATTCCCTGGTGGCATGTGTTCGAGTCCACATAAGTTTAATGTTTCAGGCCGCCTATTACAGTGATCGAGAACTTTGTTACTGGACAGACACGTGTGAATTTTAAGCCTGATTCTGCCGTTAGTTCTGTACTTCTGGGCAAGGTGGTTTTTCTTGTTTAGCCCTAGTTTCTTTGTGTGAAACAAAGGAGATGAAGGGACAATGGGTATTTCACAGGTGTTTAGTGTGTGTGTTTCTTGTCTTGGAAGTGAGGTCTGTGCTCTGTGCTGGAATGAACGTTATTTTTTTGGCCAGACAGTAGTGATGGGTGTTCTGTTTGGGCTGAGATCTCATGGGAGCCTCTTTTGGTGGTTTACAAATAAAATCTGCTCTGGCCTGGATCTTGGGAAGTGCAGGCTCAGTCCCTGGTTCAGACTGTCAAGTGCCCTTCCAGCATGCAACCCAGTGCCAGCACATGGGTCAGGCAAGGTAAATATGCTTGCTGAATCAATGCACCAAGGTTTTACAGTAACCTCTGGAGATCGGCTTTTCTAAGTCTTTCCTTCTGGGAGGATCAGACCTTAGGAGGTTGGATGCTACAGATGGTGACCAGTCCCAGCTCTCTAGCATCTGTGTCAAGTATGGTGGTGTTGGGTGCTTGACGGTCTTGCAGCCTGACCTGGAGTGAACATCTTGTGTTGAACAAAGCCTGGCTTCTATTTTCTGAGCCTTCTGTTTAAAGCCTTTGGAGAGAATAGCTGGTGGCTAGATCACTGTTGGCCTTCCCCAGTGGCTCAGTGGTAAAGAATCCGCCTGCAGTGCAGGAGATACGGGTTTGTTCCCTGGGTGGGGAAGATCCCCTGGAGGAGGGCATTGGCAACCCACTCCAGTATTCTTGCCTGGGAAATCTCATGGACAGAGGAGCCTGGCTGGCTATAGTCCATGGGGTTACAAAGAGTTGGACACGACTTAGCAACTAACCAACAATAACAAAGATCATTGTTAGGAGAGGATCCAAAAGCCTGTGTCTCCTCGTAGTTCCAGGGTCAATTCAAAGAGAATTCACAGCTGATCACCATCTTATTATCTTTTTTTTTTTTTTTTCCTGTTTCCTTTTCTGTTTCAAGACTTCCCTAGTGGCTCAACTTTTCTTTCTGTTCCTACCTCTTTTATGGAGGAGAATTGCCCTCTGCAGGGCAGCATGATATTGGGGAAGCAGCTTTTGATTGTATAACGATTGTTAGATGAGACTTTACATGTATTCAGACCATTAGATATGAGACCTTGAGAGTATTAGTTGCTTGGATATAACTGAGGCCTGGTAACATAAAAATCAAATTTTTGCTCATATGAGATGTGTAAGTGGCTTTGTGTATTTTCTTTATTCTGGCCTACCCTCAGTAATGACTTCAGGTATAATGGAGAAAAGGCATATGAATTAATAAAAGTTTGTACTTTGACTTCCACCAACAGGAATGTTTTGCCCCAGTGAGCCTTGAAAAATTCTACCATGCACATTTTTGTTCACAAATTATAATCACAGTTGGTAAAGGAACTCAGATGGAAAATGTGACTAAATCAGAAAAGGAACTGTTGAAATGATATTTTTTTAAAAAGCATCTGCTTACTGTGTCATGCAGATGAATTTTAATTAAAATACTTTCAAGATCTAGTTAGGTGGAAAATCAAAGATATACTCTATTTTTCAGGGAGGTAGGGTCCACTTGGAGAAATGGAAGCTTGTTATGTTTGTAGACAGAGTAATTGGAGACAGAATGAATGGGTAGGTAGGTCACTCTGGTGTATATTTATTCGTTCATTCACTTATTCATTTACTTATCAAGCAATTTGATTGTATGCTGTGCTAATTGCTGAGAATTGTATAAACATGGACCTTGCAAGGCTCACAGTCTAGTTGTAAAGGGACAGAGAGGTATAATCTGGAAATAATGTGGTAAAAATAGCCAGCAGACTTTGTTCCCCAAAATGAAAAGTGGTCCATGTGTGTTAGTTTTTATGAAACATGTATATGAAGTTTGCTTTTGGGAATTAGTGGAAAATTTACATAAGTTTATCATTAAAGAATTTGAAGCTGCTGCTGCTGCTGCTAAGTCGCTTCAGTTGTGTCCGACTCTGTGCGACCCCATAGACGGCAGCTTAACAAGCCATTAAGATTAGGATTAAGAAAATTACTAGTTAATCAATGAATATAGTGAAGTTGCAGAATATAAAATTCATACCCAGAAATCCCTTGCTTTCCTCTACAATAACGATGAAAACTCAGAAAGAGAAGTTATTATGAAATAGCCCCATTCCCCACTGCAGCAAAAAGAATAAAATACCTAGGAATAGACAAAAGGCCTGTATGCAGGAAACTATAAGACACTGATGAAAGAAATCAAAGATGACACAAACAGATGGGGAGATACACCATGTTCTTGGATTGGTATTTTTCACAGAACTAGAACAAAAAAATTCGCAATTTGTATGGAAACACAAAAGACCCCGAACAACCAAGGCAGTCTTGAGAAAGAAGAAGGAGCTGGACGTCAAGTGGACACTTGACTGTGATGTAGAAGGTCAAGACAGGAAACGTACAGGCCCAGGAAGGATGTTAGCTTCTACCTCTCACTGCAGGTGTGGCTGGGGCAGTTTCCTTTGTCTCCCAGTCTGCAGACTGTAGGGCTTCCCTGTGGCTCAGATGGTAAAGAGTCTGTCTGCAGTGTGGGAGACCCGGGTTCAATCCCTGGGTCGGGAAGATCCCCTGGAGAAGGAAATGGGAACCCACTCCAGTATTCTTGCCTGGAGAATCCCATGGATGGAGGAGCCTGGTGGGCTGCAGTCCTTGGGGTCACAAAGAGTCGGACATGTCTGACGGCTTCCCTTTCACTTTCACTGCAGACTGTCAGGAGGCTCAAGTGTCATAATGCATGTTACATGTCTCTTCCAGTGTGCAGCTGTGGTCAGGATTCAGTACTTAGGTGGTGATGATGTTATTATTGTTACTAATAGAGATTCTGGGAACTAGGGTTGATTTTCATACAAAGAGCAGGAATCCTCCTGGACAAAAGCTTCTGGTCTGAGAAAGACTAGTGCTGCCTCTGTTGGGGAGGATGTTTTTTTCTAGATCCTTTGATGACTCTGGGGTGGTTGTGCTGCTGCTGCTACTCCTTGACATCTCGGGTTGGGCGGGTGATACTGCCTGAACCAGAGCTGGCCTGCAGGACCAGTCAGTGTATCCTGGGCCTGCTCGGTCACTCACCAAGCTCAGTGTGGAGCGTTCTGTAAACACAAGCCCTAAAAGATGAGCCATACATTTATATTGCGGCATTTCTTGAGGTAACGGCAGTTAACCTCCTGTAACACAGTTGCTACGTCTTTTTGCACATGTTGCTCAAGTATCGCATCTTCCTGACTTCCCTGTCTGGATGCACCGCTCTTCACTGTTGTGTACTCCTGGGGAGCTGTGCACCAGCAGTGAGCAGAGGACACAGGAGGCCCTGCTTTGGGAAGCCCGGTGATGCTCTTGCTTTGCAGTTATCTCTATCTGACACGTCATGCCCGCGTGTATCGCTTTCTATGTCTACTGGGGTGACTCTGGATCCAGAGACTTTGTTTCTTGTTCTCTGATTTTTACGTATTTATTTTTGGCTGTGTTGGATCTTTGCTGCTGTGCATGGGTTTTCTCTAGTTGCCATGAGTAGGGGCTACTCTCTACTTGCGGCGCACAGGCTTCCCATCGGTGGCTTCTCTTGTTGCAGAGTACCCGGGCTCTAGGAGCACAGGCTTCCGTTATTGTGGTGCACGAGCTTAGCCGCCCCGAGGCACCTGGGACCTTAGTTCCCAGACCAGGAATTGAACATGTACTGTGCATTGGCTGGTGGCTTCATAACCACTGGACCACCGGGAAAAGTCCAGAGACTTCGTTTCTGTTTGCCGTCAGCTCCCTGGTGCTCTGAACAAAGCCAGAGACGTGACCGGGGTCGCAATAAATATTGATGGTTGGGGCCCAGGTGCAAGAAGAGTGAGTCCCACCTTTGACTCGCTGATAGAACTTATTAATACAAGTAGTGTGTGGAGGAGACGGTTATTTAAGTTTAGTGCAAGGACCACAGGGTTGTGTCCTGGGGCCAGAATGGAGCTCTGGACTGGGGGCTGTGGGTCTGCTCCTCAGAAACTTCTTGACTTTGGACAACACTTGCCATTTGTGAGCAAAAAAATTGGATGGGATTCTCTGTAAGTCTCTTCAGACTCACCCTCCCTGCTCATTTAGCATAGGCAGATTTAACCACCGTTCAAGGTACACGTATCTTTTCAGTAACCCAGATGCTGCTGAGCAGGTGAGCAGTGTGAAACTTTTAATCCTTCAGCTATATGTAAGGTTTCATCCTGGGTCCAGAATTCTTTTAAAAAAGCAAAAATGCCTTCAATTCAGTAATTTTCAGTACTGTGTGCCTTCCTCGCTCCTCCGTCCCCCATGTTCTTGATCCTTCCTTTACATCCCAGTCATTCAGCCACTGTGGCACCCCTGTGTGGGAAATGCTTGTCCCCGGGAAGGCCTGGTGTGCAAGCACCGTGTGCAGAACCGTCAGCCAGTCGGGGGTTTCATTGAGGAGACAGTTCTTTGCCTGGCAGCAGTTCATCTGTTCTCAAGTTTTGATGGCACAGGCTGCAGGGACCGGGTGTTGAGGAGGCAGCCACAGGGAGCTTTGATGAAGCTGAAGTCTCTGCTGTCAGCTGGGGGAGACCTCCTTGTGCTTTGAGCTTCCCTGGTGGCTCAGACAGTAAAGGATCTGCCTGCCATGCAAGAGACCTGGGTTCGATCCCTGGGTTGGGAAGATGCCCTGGAGAAGGGGATGGCTACCCAGTCCAGTATTCTGGCCTGGAGAATTCCATGGACAGAGGAGCTTGGCAGGCTACAGTTCAAGCAGTTGCAAAGAGTTGGACTGGACCGAGTGACTTTCACCACCACCTTATGCTTTGGGGGAGAGGCACTACCTCCACACAGCTCCACATCACCAGGTGCCTCAGGTGGGGAGTCTCAGATGGTCCCCTGTCCTCCTCTGCTCCAGGTGATTGATGGTTTAGCCGTCTGCCTCCCTGACGGAACATCGGCCTCAGGGACCTTATTCCTCAGGTGCTACTGTCGTCGCTTTTTGATTCGTGTGCTTCTGTGGGTTTGCTGGCTGCTTCCCTGGTGGCTCAGACGGTAAAAGTGTCTGTTTGCAATGCAGGAGACCCAGGTTCGATCCCTGGGTTGGGAAGATCCCCTGGAGAAGGAAATGGCAACCCACTCCGGTGTTCTGGCCTGGAGAATCCCATGGACGGAGGAGCCTGGTGGGCTTCAGTCCACGGGGTTGTAGAGAGTCGGACACGACTGAGCGACTTCACTTTCACTTTCTGTGAGAAGTCTCTTTAAGGGAGCGTGAGACGGTGGAAGGAGCCTGGGAGGGGTGGCGGGTGCTGGCGTTTGTGTTCCTGGGTTCCAAGCTCACCCCCACTGCTCATTGCCTCGCGTGTCGTCTGTCTTAAAAGCTCAGCCTGGCCCTCAGTGTCCTCGTTCTGCAGTTTGGGAATGGTACTAAGTCACCTGTTAGATGAAGTGGCATTGGAGAGCACAAGGGCCAGCAGCAGGCACAGAGCAGGTGCTTGGGGCGCGGGCGCTGCTCCTGCTCCTACTGGACGTGCCAGCAGTGCCCGTCCTCGCCTGGCCTGTCTCCTCACTGCACGCGGCAGGTGTCCTCAGGTTAAAGCCTGGCGCTCAGCTGGACTGATTCGGAAACCGTCCCTCTCTGGGTCTGGTCCCCTCTCCGCTCCACACAGACACATGGACGCTTGCTCACTCATACATACTCACTCACTCTCACACACTCTCATACATACTCACACATTCTCACTCACACTCTCTCACACACACACACATTCACTCTCACACACACACTCACACACACACATTCACTCTCACACATACACACATTCACTCTCACACATACACACACTCTCGCACACACTATCTCACACATGCACTCACACACACACACTCACACATACACACTCTCGCTCACAGTCTCACACACACACATATTCACTCACACACACACTCATTCTCACACACTCTCACACATACACACTCTTGCTCACACTCACTGTCTCTCACACACATACACACTCTCACATACATACACATACTCTTACACTCTTTCACACACACACACTCACACACACATATGCAGTCTCTCACACACACACTCTCACTCTCTCACACACTCTCACACTCACACACACACACTCTCACACACACACTCTCACTCTCACACACACTCACACACACACTCACACTTTCTGTCACACACTCTCTCTCTCTCTCACACACACACACACATACACATTCTCTCTCTCTCTGTCTGTGATAACCTTTTTGTGACGTGTCCCTCAGCTCTTAGGCGCAGTCTTGCCCCACGCATCTAGGGGTCAGACTCTTAGCAACCCCGGCTGCCTGAAACAGGTCCAGGAACCGGAAGTCAACAGAAGAGGCCTTGGCTCAGCTGCCCTGGAGTCCAGGCCGGCCAAGAGGGAGGAGGATGGCTGCTGAGGGCAGAGAGAACGCGGCGCACGGGCGGGGCTGTGGCATGGTGCCCGGTGGCCCTGCTTCCCACACGGGCCGTCCAGGTGTTACAGGCCAGGCAGTCTTTGGTGCTCCCAGCGAACCTGAGCATTAAGCAGAATTGTGCTCCATTCTCTATTTAAGAAAATAGGACAACAGAAAATTTGTTTCTCTGCGATTTCCAACCAAGATAAGTTTTTTTTTAACTTTTTTTTTAGTTTCATAAGTTTATTTTTTGAAGTTTTAAAGCTAAAACTTTTTTTTTAGTTAAAAAAAAAACTTTTGGTTTTTTCTGTGTTATCTTTTCCCCCCAGATAATCAATTTATGTAGAACTCTTAGTTTTCAAATATGAGGAAATGTTAGACCGTGGGCTGTGGCGTCACAGTCCAGGGTGTGGCTCCTGATGACTTCTGCCACCTACTTGCTAGGTGACCCAGTGAGAGCTAATTGTTTGAGCCTCAGTTTCTTCTTCTCTGAAACAAGGGTAATGCCCCTAGCTCAGAGGGTTCCCAGGAGAATTTGTGACACCCTGAGCAGAAGGCATCAGTTGCGGGTGATTGGTAGGAATGGGAATTTGCTCTGTTTCCCTGGCATTCACTGTTTCTAGCCATAACACCCACCCCGATGTCTCTAGTCAGTTCCTTGGTGAATTTTCCTGGACCGTTTAACATGTAGGTTGTGTATTTCAGTTAGAGTGGAAGTCCCTTATGGTCAGGGACCCTGAATCCAGGGATGAAGTTTGTGTTAAGTAATGCCATTCTTTGTGATCTATCCACTCCCATGTGCATAGAGGCCTAGACTCCTAGAATTTAAGTCTAGAAAAAACTCCACGCTAGCATTCCTGTGGACAGTGGCAAGTTTTCCGATGAGCCAGCCTAGGCCGGGGCTGAGAAGTTGACTGTTGGCCAAGGCCACACAGACAGTGGTGGAGCCAGGTTGGCCCCGGGGTGTCCTGCGTGACCCAGGTTCCTTCCCTCCTTACGGCCGATGGGAGCCTAATGCCTTGTTCTTCTGCTGTGAGCTATTGGGCTCAACATCCTGCTCTAAGAGCACCTTAAATGTGGAGTGACCCTGGCATGAACTTGGCCTGCACAGCAGGTCTGTGGCTTCACCCTGCCCCTTAACCCTCTCTCTGTCTACTCCATCTGCCCACCCTGGGTCTCCAAAGTGGGTGGCAGAGCTTTCTGCACATAGCAATTTTCATGTCTGTGATGGTTGTGGCATCTACAGGGTTGCATAGTTATTCACTTGAACCACACATTCAGGCTCACCTTGTGCTCAGATGGGGAGGAGTTTGCGGGGATGTCATCTGCTGCGTCTGCCACATGCAAACTCCCTGGGGGCCTGCTGGCAGTGTGCCCAGAAGGGCCTTGCTGAGGTCATGGGGAGGACCCCTGGGAGGAAATGGCAGGTGTCATGTGCTTGCCCATCGGGCCTTTGCGGGGTGGGGCAGCACCAGTGGTACCATGAGGCCCAGAGAGTGGTCACCGCGGGCGTGCTGAGTCCCGCCGGCTGCCTACCTTCAAGGGCCAAATGGAGTTGGCCACCCTGCTCCTTCAGAGGAGGCCAGGACCTCCCCGGGGGCCCTGGTCACAGAGGAGGTACCCTGGAAACCCCTCTGCCAACCTCTGGCTTCTCGTTTGGGCTGGTTCTACATGGGGTCTGTGAAGGAAATGTGGGCCCGTCAGGCTAGGTGCCGTCGGGGAGGGAAGGCGGAAGCTGAGGGTCACACCCCAGTTACAGCTCCTCCTCTCTGTGCTGTTTCCTTATGGAGGAAATGTACTTCATCTCCTGAGCCTCAGTTTCACTGTCTGTTGTTGGTCATTTGCTCAGCGTGTCCAGCTCTTTGTGACCCCATGGACTGCAGCACGCCAGGCTTTCCTGTCCTTCACCATCTTCCAGAGTTTGCTCAAACTCATGTCCATTGAGTTGGTGATGCCATCCAACCATCTCATCCTCTGTTGTCCCCTTCTCCTCCCACCTTCAAACTTCCACTATCTGTAAAATGAGGGAAGTAACCCCTACATTAACTACCTCCAGGGTGGTTATGAAGCTGAAATGGTACATGTGGTCTCTCTCCTTGGGGCTGAACCTCCATACATCCTCATCACTTCTCGCGTTTAGCTTGCTGCCAGACACAAGTGGGCATTTAAGGTTAACTAGCATTCTGTAATCTGCAGGGTATGCTGCACACATGGTGACTGTTCCTCGTAATTCAGTCTCTGGTGTTTGACCACAGACTCCATGGTTGGTCAGGGGAAGGGGCAGGAAATGCCAGGCAGTCTCATTGCATCCTCGTTTCTAGAACCCTGGAGTCCTGGCAACTCCCAGTGCCACGCACGACTCTGGGGATGTCAGGCCCGGGGCCCTGTGCAGTGGTCATGGTCTCAGTCTTAATCATTTAACATGCTTTAGAAAGTGTGAAGTGTTACCCCATCCCACAGCTGGTCTGAAAGGATGTGTGGACATTGCTTGGTTCCCCAAGGAGAGATACAGCGTGGTGTGTTTTTGTCTAAACCGATTCCACAAATAGCCACCAGACACAGTTGGAAAGCAGTAAGCTGTAGCTGAGAGATTAACCGTGGAACCGGCAGGAAGGAAGAGTGACCTGACAGGACCACGGATGGGCCTGGGCTGAACTGAGGGACTTGAAGAACAGGAAGTGCGAGCCAGCATCTCTCATTTTCTTTCCTTAATTTTTTTCTTTTCCATTAATTAACCTGTCTAGTCACCAAGTTTCTCTCATCAGTGTTTTGTAATGAGCCAGACTGTATGCTTGGCATGTACAGACAGGGAGACGTTTGCATGTGGCCTGTAGAACATGGCCCTCAGGGAAGGGCTGGAAGGAGAGCTGTCCCCAGTGTCAGACAGCCTGTAACACTCCCTTCAGTTCAGTTCAGTCGCTCAGTCGTGTCCGACTCTTTGCGACCCCATGAATCGCAGCACGCCAGACCTCCCTGTCTATCACCATCTCCCGGAGTCCACTCAGACTCACGTCCATCGAGTCCGTGATGCCATCCAGCCATCTCATCCTCAGTCGTCCCCTTCTCCTACTGCCCCCAATCCCTCCCAGCATCAGTCTTTTCCAATGAGTCAACTCTTTGCATGAGGTGGCCAAAGTACTGGAGTTTCAGCTTCAGCATCATTCCCTCCAAAGAAATCCCAGGGTTGATCTCCTTCAGAATGGATTGGTTGGATCTCCTTGCAGTCCAAGGGACTCTCAAGAGTCTTCTCCAACACCACAGTTCAAAAGCATCAATTCTTCGGCGCTCAGCCTTCTTCACAGTCCAACTCTCACATCCATACATGACCACAGGAAAAACCATAGCCTTGACTAACACTCCCTGCTCAGATGCCTGTGGGCAGCGGGGCAGACGGATGCCTGAGGCCATAGTGTTGGAACTGCATTGGAGTTCTGGTAACTGAGGAACCAGTGACCCTAGGAGTTGATCTTAAAGGCCTTTGGAAGGTACTTGAAAAACTGAGGGCTCATGACCTCCACCCCTAAGGTGACTGCTGGCTGACATCTCCATGTTGGTAGCTTGACCTTCTGATGAGTCGTACTGACACACACTTGGCGTTTCTCCCTCTTTTGAGAAGTCCAAGCCAGGGAAATACACTTTTAGTTAAAAATGAAGGTTTGCGCTTACCAAGGATTTGTTTGTATGTTTGGATTCAGATGGATTGATTATTCACAGTATTAATGATCGATCTATTCTGTTGAGATCCTTGGGCAGGATTCTCTGTTACCCTGGAAAATTAATCCATTATGTCAGGTGCATTTGGCTTCCTTGGTGGCTCAGAGGGTAAAGTGTCTGCCTGCAGTGCAGGAGACCCGGGTTCGATCCCTGGGTCAGGAAGATGCCCTGGCGAAGGAATTGGCAACCCACTCCAGTATCTGCCTGGAGAATCCCATGGACAGAGAAACCTGGTAGGCTACAGTCCATAGGGTCGCAAAGAGTCGGACACGACTGAGTGACTTCACTTCACTTCACTTCAGGTGCGTTTGAATGCACTTATAGTCCCTCCTTGGAAAGATGGATAGCTGAAATGCAAACTGCCTTAAAGACAGTAGTTTCGTTGACTCTTTTGTCTGGGACCTCAGAGGAGAAGTGACTTGTCTCGGGCCATGGTATGAGTAGGTGACAGAGCCTTGCCCGTGCCTTTTCCCGGCCATTGTGCCCACCCTTGGCTTGCACAATCCATCATTCCTGTCCCTGTAATAAATGTAGACTGGGCTGCTCAGCTTCTACTAGCAGAACGTCTGTGGACGCTTGCAGCTTCTGCAGGTTTCTTGAGAAACAATATGCATTTTGTATCTTTGCTTTTTTGAGGGATAGTAAATACTTCGCATGTTAGCTTTAAAAGCAGATAGCATTCTGGTCCTAGAAATGTAGGATATCTACTTTTATATCATCTGGGATGGCAGCTGCAGTGGGCGTGTGTCCTGAGTGGGGCAGGTGGGGGGGTGGGTTGGGGGTGGAGAGGAGAATGAGGACTGACGGGGGGTCCTGCAGGCGGACGGGGGCCTCTCCCCTGGGCTGTGGGAACCCGTCCCCTGCTCTCTTTCTGACTCTGTCAGCTGGGGTTTAGTTTTCTTTGGATAGAGAACAAAGAAAGTAAAACGAATAGTCTGAAGCCCTTCCTTGGGGAGAAACACTCACATCTCCAGATGCTGAAAATAAACAGGCTCTGAGACCCCCGGCAGCTGCCTCAGTCCGCTGAGAGCTGCTCTTGCATTTGGCTGCCCGTCCCTGCTCCCAGGTCCAGCCGCATCCCGCCAGCTTGCCTGGCTCTGTGGCTGCCTCTTCCTGCCGAGCTGCTGGCTTCTCTGAAACCTCACCTTTCCGTCCTCCCTGACCTGGCCAGTCCCGCGTTTTTGTCCAAGCCATGATCTCCACTCCACAGCTCCCCCCTGCTTCCTGTGTGAGAGGGTGCCGTCTGGGGTGGAGTGGTTCAGAGGGAGGAAGAAGGGGTGAGGCCCTCTGTCCCCCAGCGGTCCTCCTCTCTGGTCTCAGCGTTGCTCCCGGCTGGGTTCAGTTTGCTTTCCGATGTGGTGGAAGCCATCTTCCACTGTGTGTTTAGCAGAGTTTTCTGCTCTTTGGATGAACTCATCTGATGCCTTGTCTGTAAAGCAGCCCTGCCGTGTTCCAGGCTGAGGGTGCTGATGGTGAATTTCCCCCACACCCTCTTTTCAGCTCTCACACCCCTGAAGGGTTCTGCACGCTCCTGAGATTAAATGGAGCAGGGAGCAGGGGGCCTCTGGTGTCGATCCACTTGTAGGCTTCCTGGTGCCAGAAGCCCCATTTGGAGCGCCATGGCTAGGGGCAGGCTTGATGCCCTCACGCCCCAGGCACCTCAGCTTCACCCCTTACACAAGCGTCTGCCCAGTGTTCGTACAAGCTCTGTCCATCACTCCTTACAGATGACCACCCTTAGGTTCTGGGGTGGAGCACCCTGGGGAACAAGCCCAACAAGCCCATCCAGACCCCAGCTGTGAGTGCAGGGTCCTGGGGTTTAGGTATCCTCCATGCCATCTGGGGTGGGGCATGGACTCCCGGTAGTTGGCCTTCTTGGCCGCCGTTGTTCTTACCCTAAGTGGACCGGGGCCAGGTCTCCCAAAGCAGCCACCAGGCCCTGTGCAGCCCTGGGTCTGTCCCAGCAGTGGCCAGCCACGTGATCCGCCCACGGGGCTGGGCTGTGCAGCAGGAGTCCAGCAAGCATGTGTACTGATTTGCATCTTTACCTCCTCCTCCCCCCCCCCCCCCCGCCCCGGAAAATTCCCGCTGCTGCGAGGGTGGCTCTGTATGTGGCAGGTGTCGCTGGGGCCTCAACAAGCCGGCTGATTCCTTCCTTCCTCCTCCTGGGTTTCCCTCCTCCCTCCTTCCTGCCTCATCACAGGGCAGGGTGCCAGGCCTTTGGGATGGGAAACAGGAACCGAGAAGTGGAAGATCAAGACATGGCCAGATAGCGGTCCTCTCTCTGAGCTGCCCCTGGGAAAGCCCGGAGTCGATGGTGGAGCTAGGCAAGCCCGCCACCTACCTTCAGGCCCCGCCTACTCCTCCTCGGCTCTTGGAAGATTCTAGAACCCCAGACTGGTTACACCTGTGGTCTGAGCAGGTGTGCCCCTGCACCTGGATGAGCTTAGGGGAAGGGGCTTAAAACGAAGCCCAGGGAGCAGGGTGCAAGAGCGATGATTTCCCAGTGTTAGGAAAGGCGCGTGTAGAAGCTTGCTAAGCTCCCCTGGCCACTCTGGAACTCTGGACGCCCAGCTGTCAGCACACGGGGTTGGGGGCGCAGTTCTGGAAGCTTGCTCCTTAGCTTGCAGAACAAAGTCTTACTTTGTGCTCCTTGTAGGCACATGGGGCCCGGAAACAAAACGACATGTCCAGTCCCCCCTGCCCCGTTTGTGTTGCCAGCGTGGCATTCGTGTGGCTTGTTCCTGTGCCCCCAGGCTGACCTCACTCTCAGCCTCCCCTGCTGCTTTTTCTGCATGGCTAGGCCTGCGGTGCCGGGTCCACACCTGTTCCCCACCCCGCTTCCTGCAGGGGTGTGCTGGCACCTTCTGGGATAAGGTCCCTTCTGTTTGTGAGCAGAGCACTGTGGGAGGTGTTGGGGGACCTGGGCCAGGCCCTCCCCCTGCCCCTCATCTGTCTGGGAACAGGGCACCAGGGCCAGGTGCCTTTCTTTGCTTCTGGTGGATTGTAGCTCTTTTTCCAAAATTCGCCTTTCCCTTTTAGCTCCTCAGATCTCCCAGAACCCACCCCCCAGTAAAAATCAGGATGGGGAGCACTTTTATAAATCTGGGTTCACATCATCTGTTTCCGTTTCTCTGCATTAGTGATTCTGATAAGGCCTGTGTTGGGGGCTGGCTTTCCAGGGAGAGGGTCCATGGGGAGCCTGTGGATACTCGGTCCTTCAGCCTTACATGCCTCAGGGCTCTTCTTTGTTATCCCGGGTCTTTGTACGTGGTCTGTGTTCTCCACTTCATGGCTTCAGTTGTGTGACCCAGTTGGCATCAGTCATCCTAACAAGTCTAGACTTGGATCCTAGGAGGGCACTATCGTGTGTGAGGTTACCCCCCCGAGTTGGGCATCTGTGGCTCCTTCCCATTTTTTCTCACTAACATCTACACCCTTAAATCTAAATCCCTGAACACAGTCTAATTTTGTCTATCTAAAAATTTTTTTCTGGTATTATATTGCACATTTACTTTTGCAAATTGCTTCTTTAATATTTCTGTGAATTTTCATTTGTGTTCTGTGTGGGCAAAGTTTGCTCGTTTCCATCACTGTGTAGCATTCTGTTATAGGTATATACGACAGTTCATCCATTTTCCCATTGATAGGCATTTGGTTTTGCCCAGTCCTCAGCTCCTCGGAAGCATGCCACAAACATCTTTGTACGTATCTTCCAATGCAGATATTCTCATACTATGAGTAACTTTGATTTTATTAGGCAACACCAAAGTTCGACCTTCTGGTTTGTCCTCATGCACACGTTGCACACAGCTGTGATCCAGCTTGGCTGTTTATTTGATCTTTATTCTTCATGACACCTGCTATTCTCCTAGCCTCTGCTTTATTCCCAGGAGGAGGGCAATCCATTATTGCTCTCACTTTAAACCGAGCCTGCAGACCACAGTGCATTTCTGTTTCTCCCAAAAGGCTTCTGGAAATATTTGACACTGTCATTAATGTTCTCTGTGACTTCAGAAGTCAGGTCAAACATGCGATGAGGCAAAGCCACCATCTCGATGTCGGTACAACCCTTTCTTGGCAAAGCTGTCCTTAGGGCACAGGTCTGCGCATTGTTTTGTTTTGCTATTTGGTCTTCTGTCCTTCAAATCTGTCGTTTCCTCTCCAGTTGGTCCTTCTTGAAAGGACTGAGGGGAGGGACAGGAGATGGGTAAGGCTTGGATCGCGGCCTGAATGGGGAGGCCTGTGGTCTGCTGTCCTCCCGGGCAGCATCTCTGGTTTCCAACAATAGGCCAGGCCACCCTTGCTGGCTCCAGTTGGTGACCTTAGGGAGCTGGGGATGAAGCTGGCCCTCCAGGTCAGGGCAGGAGCGGCAGGGCGCCTGACGGTGCTAGAGAAATGTTTCTGTGGATCCGCAGGTCAGGGGTCAGCAGAGTTTATCTGCAAAGGGCCAGATAGTAAATATTTCAGGCTTTTCAGCCCCAGAGGCAAAATTGAGGAAACTGTGTACATGCTTAGATAATGAGAGATAAAATAAATTTCCACAACATTTTTTTATCGATAAAAATCAAAATATAATAATGATGATGAAGTATAGTTCTTTTGGTTTTGTCGCTGTTCAGCCTCTAAGTCGTGTCCGACTCTTTGTGACCCCATGAACTGCAGCATGCCAGACTCCCTTGTCCTTCACTATCTCCTGGAGTTTACTCAGGTTCATGTCCATTGAGTCGGTGATGCTATCTAATCATCTCATTCTCTGCCATCCTCTTCTCTTTTTGCCTTCAGTCTTTCCCAGCATCAGTCTTTTTCCAGTGAATCGGTTCTTTGCATCAGATGGCCAAGGTATTGGAGCTTCAGCTTCAATATCAGCTCTTCCCATGAATATTCAGGGTTGATTTCCTTTAGGATTGACTAGTTTGATCTCCTTGCTGTCCAAGGGATGCTTAAGGGTCTTCTTCAGCACCGTAGTTGGAAAGCATCAGTTCTTCAGTGCTCAGCCTTCTTTATGGTTGTTTGATAATGCAGGTCTACTAATGAGAAGAGTGGAATTCCTTCTGGGAGGATAACATTTCTCTCTCTCACTTTCTTTTTTTTTTTTTTTTTTTTTCTTACTCATTTATTTAATTGAAGTATAGTTGATGTATGAACCTTTCTTTTAACGGGGGTTCAAAGTTAGTATCCCGCACCACCCCTTCATCACATAGATTGGACAGGTCCTTGGCTCATAGCCGCCTGTAAACAGACTGAGGGGCAGACATGCCTGTCGACCATGGATACCTGAGGCTTGCCTCAGACAAGACAGCCTTGAGGTGTGGTCCCGCAGTCCAGCATCAGGACGAGGGTGCCTTTGTGCCAGAATAGAGGTCCCCATAGAGCCCTGGGAGCAGGCATGTCCCATGGTGATGTTGGTGCCAAGCTCACTGAGGGAAGAGGGCATGGGCCCCTAAGTGCTCCCAGTGTTTTATGGGGCAGCCCTGGAGAGTGGCACACAGAGGCACCCGCAGAGAAGAGGAGACACATCAAGGGCAACCTGCTTGGAAATGGTCTCTGGTCCACGACCGGAACTCCAGAGAAAAGGGAGCAAGGCTGAGGAGTTGACTCTGTAATTTTACTCTAAATATTCGTCTGTGGGTGGTGGCTGCCATCCTGGACAGCACGGGTCTGAAAAGAAGTGTGTGTGTCCTCCCGGGAAGATGTCCTTTCCCACACAGCCCTGGACCAGCCGTGGACTCAGAGGAGAGCTGCTTCCATGAATAAATAAGAACTGTGGCTATTAATACAACAGTTTAGGGGATCAAAAGAGAGGCCTTAAAAGTGCTTGTGGACAGTTGTTTATTTTCCTCTGAAATATCTGAGACACATCCCCACAGCCTTGTTTATGTGATAAATTTACTCTGAAATTTGCTTTAAAAACTAAAGGTCAGCTGTGGTCCGGCTCCTCAGAATTAATGATCTTTGGCCAGACGTAGGCTGTTGCATGATGCCTGCTTAGGGCTGTATTGTCTATTATGTTTTTGCTTGTTTATAGTTTTTACATGCAAATTCTGGTTGTAATTACAGCTTTTTTTTCCTCTTTTCCTGAGCTTGCATAGATTTTAGAGAGGGTAGGGTGTGGGTGAGGGTGTGATCTGGTTAGAAATCTCAGCCCAATTGGTAGAAGCTTTTGGTTCCTTGAAACTCTCAAATTTTTATTATTTTTGTTCTAAGATTCCTGTGCTGTTTTTATATGTAAACGACAGAGGCTTTTTCCAGCACTCAAGTCTTCATCACTTGAACTTCTGACCAAGTTCAACCTTAATTTATCTGTAAATATGCACCATAATGAGGGGTGTGTTTTTGAGTGGGGCGGTAATTGCATTTCCCTCTTGTAATTTTAATTAAAAATTATCTCTACCGCCCACCTCACCTTTACTTCCAGGCTCTTCCTAACAGACTGGAAAAGCAGCTGTTACTGCTTATCTGCTCTTTTCTGAGTTCAGGAAACAGCATGACCCTTTAATGACAAGGTGAGGATTCCATGGGGCGGTATATTTTTATAAGACTTTGAATGATCAGGCAGGGGTGTGTCCCACAGTACAACCTGGGAGGAGAATGTCAGAGTTTAACCTTGTGATAAAGTGTGTTTCCTCTGCTGTCAGCCTTCCACACTGAAGTTCCCATTTTTCTCAGTGTGATCGAGCCAAAGCCTTCGTGGACAGATTACTCTCTCGGAGGACCAGCAGCTAGAGAGTTGAAGCCGGGTTGAGAGTAGATCTCGGTGGCCACTCGCAGACCTTTCCAGTGTGTCTGCTGCCCTGCCTCTAGCTTCCCATTGTGGGACCCAGCTGGTCCCCCACCTTTGGGTGGGCTTTCCCTGAATCCACTCCCTGCCTGCCCAGATCCATGTTCTCACTGAGTCCGCATGACCTTCCCTCCCCTCTGCCCTCTGCCAAGAAGACTTCAGTGGCTGCTCCTTGTCTGTCCTTAGAAAAGAACATTAAAGAAACAGTAAAATTAGTTTTATTTATATTTACTTAACCTACTATGTCCAAAACAGCATCACTTTAAGGTGTGCCATGAGCCACATTTCCGTGCTCAGCAGACACTTGGGCCTGGTAGGTACCCTACGAGACAGCATCCATATTGAGGCAGAGCTGGTCAAGTAGAAAAACAGGTCAAGCTCAATCCTGGACCGCTGGCTGTGGTCACAGTTAATTTGTGTTTATTTCAGGCATTGAGTTGCTAGATTATAAACTCCATGAAGGCAGGGGCAGGTCCTGTTTTGCACACCATCGTATCTGTATAATGTAGCTCATATTCAGCTCGTGGTAGGTACTCAGTAAATCTTCAGTTCAGTCGCTCAGTCACATCCAACTCTTTGCGACCCCATGGACTGCAGCACACCAGGCCTCCCTGTCCATCACCAACTCCCAGACCTTGCTCAAACTCATGTTCATTGAGTTGGTGATTCCATCCAACATTTCATCCTCTGTCGTCCCCTTCACCTCCCACCTTCAATCTTTCCCAGCATCAGGGTCTTTTCCAATGAGTCAGTTCTTAAGCATAGTACTCGGTAGGAGAAGCTGTGAGAGCACCCAGATGACCCATCCAAGAAGACTTTGAGGAGGAAGAGGTACCTCTAAACCAATCAAGCCAGATTCAGCGTGGAAGCTGAGAGTCACGAGGAGGAAGGGAGAATGGTGGAGGGAGGAAGTGTACAGTATTTGGAAGCCAAGAGAAGGTAGCAGGTTGATGGGAGGAGCTTCATTAGTTCATTGTAACGGAAGTCCAGGGTACAGGTTCATCAAGCTTTGCTGAAGAGCTGAGAGGTTGTCCTAGGACCTCCTGGGCAGGGAGCGGTCCCTCAGACTCTTGTGAGTTTCTCTCTTCTGGGCAGAATGTTTTCAACCTTCACACCTTCTACCACACAGGAGGGGCTTAATATGAATACTGGCTGACTTACAGTGTTTCCATATAGTCTGACCAGGCTGCTGTTGATGTCTTCTGCTGTCTGTGGGAAGCTTTAGAAAGAGGAGCAGGTTTTATTATTTGAAGGCAAGTCAGACTCTTTACACACTTTCCTACACAGCGCAGTGGTAAAGAATCCACCTGCCAAGGCAGGAGACACAAGTTCCTTCCCTGGGTGGGGAAGACTCCCTGGAGGAGGGCATGGCAACCCACTCCAGTATTCTTACTTGGAGAATCCCAGGGACAGAGGAGCCTGGCAGGCTGCAGTACCTGGGGTTGCAAAGAGCCGGACACGACTCAGCACACAGGCACAACAGATTCTCTTCTGGTGATTCCAGAGTCTGGGCAGGACCAAATTCTCTCGAGATGCTAGGTGAGATGTTAAGTAGAACAGATGTGTTTCTCAGTAGTGGCCCCTTGTGGGGATTGGGCCCTTCCGGAGCTTTTGATGCCTGTATTGAACTTGTGTCTTTGTATGTGAAAGCTGTGTTCTCTGACACATCATTGTCCAAGCTTCAGGAAGTAGAGTTTCTGACACAGCCCTGAGCAAACCCTGTCTTCTTGCTAGCCCTGGGGACCTTGGGAGTTGGTGCATGCGTGGGCAGTAAAAATTGATGAGATTTTGTGAGAAAGATAGTTCAGTAGTGATTTTCATGGGTTATTGGCTGTTTCCAAATCTCTTTTTATATCTCAAGGGAAAGTCAGGAATGGATTAGAGATGACCTCCTAGGAAAATAAAAGCTAATTCTCTATAATTATGTTTACTGTCTTATATTAGTCCCTACCTACTCTTTCCCACAGAATATTGGAAAACAATGCTTTTTTATTGCATCCTTTCCTTGTATTTAACCACTCTGTCAAATATCTGGTGCCTTGGGATAATTTTTCTGTGTAAAATTGTCAGCAGCAGTCACATCTGTTTTTAGCGTCCAGCAAAAGATCGTCATTGCTGCGTTAGAACTAGGACTTACGAAGCAGGTATTGAAAAGGGCTTCCCTGGTGGCTCAATGGTAAAGAATCCACCTGCCAAGCGGGAGATGTGGGCTCAGTCCCTGGATTAGGAAGATCCCCTGGAGAAAGGAATGGCTACCCACTCCAGTATTCGTGCCTGAAGAATCCTATGGACAGAGGAGCCTGGTGGGCTACAGTCCATGGGGTCTCAATAGTCGGACACAACTGAGCAACTGGGCTCACGTTGAAATGGATTCAAGAGGAGATTCAGGAAAGCCAGACGTCCAGACTCTGTCTCTCTGGGCAGAGGTGTGGTCTGTGTAAGATGATCCGTCATTGTACTTTTTTGATCAAACTCAAAATGAGTAACAGGTACTGTTATTGATTATCTATTATATACCAGATATTAGGCTGGCTATTTCCCTGCAGGTGTGCGTTTAGTCTTCACGAAAGTCCTGTGTTTGGTGTCCCTGTCCCGGTTTACAAATGCTTTTTCTCTCCTATCACAACAAAAAGTGGCACCCCTTGCTCTTCTGTAGAGTTCCGTTGGGGTAAAAGGACATTTTACCCCTGTGTCTTTTGTGATTAAAACTCCAGGTATGATTAGTCATTGAACAAATATTAGTTGAGCCCTTACTATGTGCTAGGCATCGTAAGAGCTGTATATACCTATGGTGTGGTGGTTAGTCCAGGCCCTGGCAGGCTGGCACGTCCCCGGGCCTAGCTGGTTCATAGGGATAAACTGAGGGTTGGTGGAATCAGAGTTGGTTCAGGTTGACTCGCTACACTGCAGGAGGCCAGCATCCAGGGGGCACAGCGATCAGAGACAACTCGGGCGTGGCAAGGCCTGAGTGGGTGGGTGGCTTTTAGGGACCACCTGCCTCCCCACCACACTGAGCCCTGGTCTCAGGGAGGTGGCCCCAGACCGGCCTCCTCGTGGCTCTCGTGTGGCTGTTCTCTGTAGCTGTGATCTAAGCTCAAGCGTGTGTTAATGAGTATATTCTCTGTATTTTAGGCCTTGGACGTGGACCGGATGGTTCTCTACAAAATGAAGAAATCCGTGAAAGCAATAAATATCTCTGGGCTGGGTGAGTATGCGCTCTTTTCTAGTTTTCTTTATGGACACTTTTGTATTCGCAGTCCGGATATTATAATGTTAATTACCATGAGTGAATAATCAACCAGACTTCTTTTTCTGGGTGTGCAAATTAGAGAGGTGAGCTGGGATGTGTGATTCTTAGGCGCACGTGTGTTTCTTGTCCTCTGAAGTGCAGTTGAGTTTGCCGTGATCACCCTGTGTAGACAGCTTTGTCAGACTGGTTCGGGGGTGGACTCAGTTTGTGCTGTTTGTTAATTACGCCAGATGCCCTTTCCATTTTCTCTCTTACCTGTCTTGTCTGGAAAGAAAATAAATAAAAAAGCATAATCAACTAATTTGATTGTAGTAATATTTGATATAGACTTCATTATATGTTAAAAACAAAAAAACATGGAACTTTTGACCTGAAAATGATGGGTTGCATGTATGTGGTGGGTCTGCTCCCTGCACAAGACCTTACAAATGATAGAAAGTGTTTTTTAAGTCATTAAGTGACTGTGAAGTTTGACTCAGAAAGAAGAAGATGGCAGCCTCGGGGGACCAGCAGTTGTGAGGAATCCTGAAGAGATTGGAGCAGGGCTGATGGTGGGCAGAGAGAAAGGCTGGCTGGTGGGAGACAAACACCGCTGCTGAGGGAGGCAGGTGCCCCGGGGGTGCCTACAGGCGGTGGCCTCGAGGGGGAGGGGGCCGGGCTGCGCCCCCGGGAGCACCATGTTGTGCCCTTCACCGTCGTGACCCCTCCCTTCAGGGAAGACGGTGACTGGAGCAGAGGGCAGGGAGTGCTGCTGGTGGTGTGGTGTCAGGAGGAGGGCTGTGAGACCTTCTGGAAGCGCAGGTCCCACGTGACACCCCCGTCCCCCAGCTCAAGTGCAAATGACCCTCCGGGTCCCAGGTGACACCCCTGTCCCCCAGCTCAAATATAGGTGATCTTCGTGGGTCCCATGTAACAGCCCCGCCCCCCAGCTCAAATGCAGGTGACCCTCACGGGTCCCATGTAACAGTCCTGTCCCCCAGCTCAAATGCAGGTGACCCTCACGGGTCCCATGTAACAGCCCCATCCCCCAGCTCAAATGCAGGTGACCCTCACAGGTCCCATGTAACAGCCCCATCCCTCAGCTCAAATGCAGGTGACCCTTGCACAATGCTGGTTTGAACTGTGCAGGTCCACCTACACGGGGATATTTTTTCAGTAGCAAATTCAAATAAGGTCCATGGTTGGTTGAATCTGAGGATATGGAGGAACCGTGGATATAGAGGGCTGGCTATAAATTATACCCTGATTAATCCCCACCTTATTCAAGAGTCAACTGTAAAACAGACTCAAAGAACAAACTTACGGTTACCAAAGGGGGCAGATGGGGGAAAGAGACAGGGAGTTCGGGACGGACATGTACACACTGCCATAACGATGTTAAGAAAGAGTCCCCTGTCATGTGAGCACAGCTCTGTTAGCGGCTCTGTCTCTCCTCCAGGGAGGGCTGTGCAGACCAAGACAGTGAAGAATAGTAGATTTCAGCTACAAAGATGATACTGCAGTTGAGAATAGCCAAGTATATTTAGGAACAGATTTAACAAAGGATACGTAAGAAACTGACACTGGAAACTACAAAACGCTGCTGACAGAAACTAGAGAAGACCTAAATAAATGAAGAGGTATATGGTGTGTGTAGGGGTTGGAAGACAATATTGTTAAGATGTCATTGCTTCCCAAATTGATGTTACTGTTCAACACAATCCTAATCAAAACGTCAGCAGGGGAACTGACAAGCTGATTCTAAAATTTAACAAATGCTGCCAAAACAGCCGAATATCTACATGGGAGCAAGGGAGCCATGACCCTCTCCCATCCCTTACACAAAACATTAATTTGAAATGGATCGTAGATTTAAGTATAAAAGCTAAACCTGCAGAACTTCTTGAAGAACACAGGAGGATATCTTTGCACCCTGGAGTAGGCAAAAGTTTCTTGTGTAGGGCAAAGAAAGCTATAAACAAAGAAGAAAAAAAATGGATAGACTTCATCAAAATGAAATCTGGCTTTCTCAGATAGTATCAAGAATAGCCTAACAGTTGATGAGAAGCAGAAAATCTCATACTTGAAGAAACAGATTTAATAAGGCAATCAAAGCAAGACTTTTCAGTAAGAAAGAATGATTTGGATTATTCAAGGGGCTAGGGAGGTTATTAAATTATTGAAATGGGCAAGTGCTAGTGAAAAAGAACCAGTAGAAGGCTTGGAGATTTTTTTTTTTTTAAAGCAGCGTGTTGAAATGAAAACTAAAATTTGATAAATGGCAAGCTACACACATAGGAAGATGGAATTAGTGGGGCCCCATGTTATGTGAACACAAGGAGGTGAACAGATGGACACTGTGAAATAAAAATTAAGCACCAATGAGAATAGATTCAAAAGAGTCAATATTAGCATCCACCTAAAAGGAGCTCCAAAAGAGGGAAAAGAGAGTAGAAAGGGGGGAATTTTTTTTAATTGGTAGCTGAAAAAAAGTCCCTGGAACTAAAGAAAGATTTCAGATCTCAGATTTAGAGAGTCCACTAAATTCTCAGGGAAACAAGTTTTATATAAATGTGTGTATACTAATATCCACCCATACATATATGTACGGGTGGCTATGTGTGTACTAATATCTCAAGACTTGTCCTCCTGTTGTGACATCAAGGATAAAGAGAAAATTAAAAATTTACCGAGATAGGGAGAAAAGCTTATCCATAGGAGAAAATATTTGTTGAGGAAAATAGGCTAAAAATGAGTGTTGCAGAGTTTTGACTTTATAGATATTTCTCCTCCCTTTATTTTGGATACTTTATATGTTGTAATTATATTGATGTTAAGATGATTAGACAGGTGTTAATTGTTTATGACAAGTGCCAAGTGAATGTGAAATAAGTTTAGGAAAGCCAAGAAGAGCTGGGAGTTAGGTTCCCCACTGAGCTGGTCCCCCACTAAACTGGAAAGCTTTTTGGGCCCGGAGTTTGTGGCACGGGGCTGCTGTGCCCTGAAGCAAGCACTTAGAGTCTTTTAGCCCTGGCTTCCTTGTCTCTGAAATAGTGCATTTGGGTTTGGATGCAGATCAGTGGTTCTCAGCCGGAGTGATTTGCCACCATCAACACAACGCACACACACTGACAACTGAAGGATGTGTGTGTGTGTGTGATTTGTGCGTGCACACTCGCTGCTGGTACCTAATGTTAGAGGCCAGGGATGCTGCTGAAGGTCTTGTGACACACAGGACAGCCCCCAGCAAAGAATCATCTGGCCCCAAATGGCAGTAATGAAGCTGGAGAAACCCCCGTCTCGATCCTCACAGTCCTCTACAGCTCTCTTTTAAAATCTATTTTATTGAAGTGTAGTTGATTAACAATGTTGCATTAAATCCAATGCAGCAAAGTGATTCAGGTATACATATATACACATTCTTTTCCATGTGTTTTTCCATTATGGTTTATCACAGGATAGTGAATGTAGTTTTCCCTGTGCTATACACAGTGGGACCTTGTTGCTTCTACCTCGACAGCTTTTTAAAAACAAGCAACAAAAGAAAACAAAACCACCACCATGCTTAGCTTGCCAGTATGTAGATGTTACCTGATTACCTGACAACCGCTGATTTTATGAAAGAAGGAAGTGGAGTTTTCAGTGACTTAACACCTCACTGGAAGTAAACATGTCAGGAAATTTTTATTAATTTTTTTTCCTATTAAAAGTAAACGTCAGAGACAAGAGCATAAAGCTTCCTTCCTCCACTTTCTAGAGCCCCGACGTTTGCTGAAACAAGGGTTTTTCAATACCCAAAAAGGTGGTCACCCCCCAAAAAAGCATTTTTCCTGGTTAAAGTGGGGGGTAGACAGAATAATGATCGTCTTATGCTTTTGAACGTTTCTTTGTACCTTGGTGTTCTATACCTTTACACTCATCTTTGCAACACATGGTCCTTGTTTTACAAAGAGGACGCTGAGGGCAAAGGTTACAGGCGTTCTCTGGATGTTTCTGGAGCTCAGCCTCCTGTTGGCAGGGCTGTGATCAGTGGCCCCTCTGCTGTGAGGCTGCCACTGATGACCCTGGCAGGCTATCTTCCAGACGTCAAGAAACCACTAAGAGATGGATGTCAATTTTTTTGACAAACAGCAGATTGCAAAAAGTATCTTAAGAGATTTTTAAAAATTGTGTTCACTGATAAACATTTAAGTTAATCATTTAAAGCTTGTGTAAAAGGGATATTTCATAGTCTGATCAGGTTCAAAAATGAATTTGAAGTCCTGCATTGAGAAGTTGTTCTAATCAGAAATAACATGAAGTCACGTGGACACGTCTGCGTGGCTGCTGCCCGCCTCGAGGAAGGACTTTCCGTGGCTCTCGAGGCCAGCCTGGGGCCCGGCAGGGCAGCTGAACAGCAAACGAGCATTAGGAGGGGAAGGTGTGTGCACTTTGGCGTCTGGAAGCTACCTGTATGAATTGAACACTACTGGTGGCTGATCCACCTTTCTGACCTGTACTGCGGAACACATCCCTTAAACATCATGACTTGCCCCCCCCCAGAGTCATTTTCTGAAACACGGCTCGGTGATGTCGCTTCCGTGCTCACAACTCTGCAGTGTTTCTCGGTTGTCCACATTGATGGTTGTGAAGTTCCAAAGCTTGAGAGAAATGAGGAAGGACATGCTTCTGTGGACTCCAAACATTTTAGGGAAATTGGACCAAAGCACAGGTGACAGGTTTCTCTTCCTGCGAAACTAGCCAAAAAGGGTAACATGCTAGAGTGGATTGTGAGGGGGAACTGGTCTTAACCTTTTCCAAATTCATTTGCCTATGAAACTGCCTCTGCCTCCCTGAACCTGCCCCCACCTCAAGCCTCAGCCCAGTCAACAGGGCAGGAGACCAGACGTGATCCCAGCTCCTGGCATCCCCTGGACCCTGGATACCTGTGCAGAGTTCCTCCCGCCTCTCTGCACCCTTCTTTGCGTGCATGCAACTCGCTGTGTGCCCCAGGTGCCACACTTTGTGACCTCTTTCCTCGGCACGCGCTCTTCCATCTGCTTGAAATGGCATTTTGCCACTTGGTCGGAAAGGAAACTGAGGCTTCAGGAGGTTGAGGCATTTGCCTGGAATTTTGACACGGTGTTCTGGGCACCAGCCTGTTCTTTCTGAAGCACTGCACAGAGCAGGCTGATCTTCAAGCCTGACCTTGCCAGGGGAGGGGACCTCTATTTTTGTCGCCTTTTACCCATCTTTACATCATGCCAAGTTTGAGTTATTATAAGGCTGTGAGTCTGAACTTTTTTTTTTTTTTTTTTTTAAGCCAGAGTACTGATCCTGGAATCTTTATTTCAGAGCAAGTGTTGTCTCCTTCAAAACGGTCACCCGAGGAAACCCTGTACCTTCTCATGTGAGCTGCTGACATAGTTCACAGCATTTTGGATCTCTTCTCATTTTCTTGATTATATTTAGTGGGGGGATTTAAGGATAGATTAAACCATTTTAGAACTAGATGTCAGAAGTAAGCCAGGCAGATTCAGTAAGGGTTTGAGCTGCTGGCGACGATTCAGTTAGGAGCGTTGTAACTACCATCCTTCTGGCTCTGAAGACAGTTCCAGGAGGAGTCACCATAGTGGTTTGATCATCCTTGTTGTTCAGTTGCTAAGCCCTGTCCAACTCTTTGGGACCCCATGAACTGCAGCACGCCAGGCTTCCCTGTCTCCTAGAGTCTGCTCAAATTAATGTCCATTGAGTTGATGATGTCATCCAAACATCTCATCCTCTGTCATCCCCTTCTCCTCCTGTCCTCAATCTTTCCCAGCATCAGGGTCTTTTCCAGCGAGTTGGCTCTTTGCATCAGGTGGCCAAAGTATTGGAACTTCAGCATCTATCCTTCCAATGAATATTCAGAGTTGATTTCCTTAGGCAGGTAGGAAGAACGCTCATTTTATGCATTATTAGAACAGTGAAGATAATTTAGTATTTATGCCTCACACTGCCGTATACTTTTTCCTGTCTCATGTTCCTTAATTTATGTGCCAGAGGGACTTCTCTGCCAAGTTTCACGGTTGGTGGTAGGTTGGCCCCATCCTACCTGAGGGCTCTCCCAGGCTGGCTGGTGCCTCCTGCTGCAGGAGCGTGTCACCTCCGTGTCTGTGCCCCGAGTGGTCTTGCTCCTGGTCTGTGCACACGCTCTCCTGTCCCAGGCCTGCCCAGCCTTCCCCATCCAGCCAGGACCTGACACGGTACTGGCCTCCTTTCACTCTCTTCTACTAGTGTCCCGTGGCTGCTGTAATTACCACAGGGTGCCTTAAAATGACGATGATTTATCTTCCAGCTCTGGAGATCAGGAGTCCAAGCTGATCTCACCAGGCTGAAATCACGATGTGAGCTGGCTTCCTTCCTGGAGGCAGGGAGGTTTCCCTACCCTTTCCGGCTTCTAGAGGCCCCTGTGTTCCTCTGCTCGTGTCCTCCTTCCATCTTCAGAGCCAGCCACGGCTGGTGCAGGCTTTCTCATGCTCCATCACTGTCTTCCTCTGCCCGGGGCTGCCATAACAGTGCCACCGGCTGTGGGGCTTAAATGTCAGACATTTGTCTCACAATTCTGGAGCCTGGAAGGCCAAGGTCAGGGCACCGGTGTGCTCATGTTCTCGTGAAGGCTCCCTTCCTGGTTTGTAGACGGTCATCTCCGCACATGGTAAAGAGAGAGATGGAGAGTGTAGGCGTGTTAGAGCTGGTGGGCTCTCTGGTGTCTCTTTTTATTAGTGTAAGGACACTAATCCCATTTTGAGGCCCTGTCCCCCTAATCACATCTAAACCTAATCACTTCCCAAAGGACTGGCCCCTAAGTATCATCAAACTGGGGATTCTGGCTTTGGGGGTTGGGGAGTGGCTCACGGCTCAGTCCCCAGCAACACTGCCTCTTCCCTCGTCCTGTGATTATGTCGGGGGAGCCCACCGGGATGATCCCAGATAAGCTTCCCTGCTCAGCTGAGCTGATTAACAACTCGAATTCCATCTGCAACCTCAGATGGCAGCACACCCCACCATCCCCACTCCAGGGATTAGGAGGTGGATGTCTGTGGGGGAGGAGACAGCATTCTGCTGACCACGCTTCCCCTCTGAATTTTGAGTTTTGAGGTCAAAACTGAAAGAGACTAATATGCAAACTCTGTTCACTCTTTAAATCTTGCTCTTTATTGTTTCCTAAGAGTTTTATGTCTCTTGATCTTTGCCCTGCGATTAGATGACAAACCCTGAGGTCCTTCACCCATTCTGAGAGGCAGTGTGGTTTAATGGGTATCAGAATGCCGAAGGCCAAGTGGGTGGTGCTGCTCAGAAAGTCACTGGGAGTGTCGTTTACTATTCTGAGCCTCAGTTGCTGCACTTGTAAAATGAGAATGTTAATATTTCATAGGCCTGAGATAACACGGAAAAGTGAGAGACGTGATTCTGGACATACACGGTGAGGCAGGTGCAAATGTACTTCTTGTGTGTTCCTTGCAGTGGCCAGCATGGAGGCTGGCAGATACACAGTACGTGCTGGTAACACTCATTTGTATATTGTTATGTTTCTCCTGTAGGTTCTTACACTGTCCTCTTAGTGCAGGAGAGATAAACTTATAATCCTACTTTTCTAAAATCCTTTTTAAAACTTGGAGTATAGTTGCTTTACATCCCGTATCAGTTTCTGCTGTACAGCACAGTGATTGGGAAATTCAGATCAACAGATTGCTTCCTTGAAATGAACGTGGGTTTAATTAATAAGGGTTTCCCAGGTGGCTCAGGTGATAAAGAATCTGCCCACCATGTGGGAGACCTGGGTCATATGTATACAGATATCCCCTCTTTTTTGGATTTCCTTCCCATTTAGGTCACTGCAGAGCACCGAGTAGAGTTTAAGCTTGCAGTTTTAGCTGTAAACAGGATTTATATAGATTTTTGTATGTAGAAGGGGAGGCAGTCGAGATGTCTCGGAGCAACCAGCTGTGCTATTTACAGCCTGTGAGCAAAGAATGGTTTTTAGCACCTGAGTGCATATCTACCCAGTAACCTCAGGATTGTCTCTTGGCCTGCAAAAGCTTTTAATATTTCTCTCTGGCTTTTAGGAAAAGTTTGCCGACCCTTGTCTCAGAGCAGTGGTTCTGACATGTGAGAGCACCCCAGAACCCCTTGCAGGTCTTGTTCAAGCCTAGGCTGCTGGTCTCTGCCTTCAGGAGTTTTTGGCTCAGTCAGTCCAGGGTGGGGCCTGAGTATTTTCCACATGAATGAGTTCCCAGGTGATGCTGAAGCTTCTGGTCTTGAGAATACACCCCACCCCCACTTTAAACATTGGACCATGTCCCCGTATATGCAAAACAATAATTTTCTCACACAATAACAAGTATATTATGTTTGCTCCCAGTTTCCAAAAGGATAACAACACAGCTGGACGTATTTTCTAGATTGTCTTGTGTACAGGTTTACAAAAGCAGTTACTATGATGATTTGTTGAGAAACTGTTTCCACAGTAATCTTTCCCACCTAAAATAGACTTGCTATCTGACCTCTTAAAAAAAAACCAGTTCATATTTATTCTGATCCTTTCTTAGTCTAGACTTTTTGCAATCTCTTTCTCAGCTCTTAGGTGCTTTTTTTCCCCCCTGGGAAGTTGACGCCAACATTTTTCAGCTGTTTGACATATCAGTGGGTGGAAAATTCATCTTTATCGAAAAGGAAGCAACAGAAGATTTTCATTTTCACTTCTCTAGAATTCCTCTAGCTTAAAAGCTTGATGGAGCTATTTTTACCGAGAGTGAGATATTCCTTCTTTACCCTTAGTCTGAACATCCTAGAGAAACTGGCACATCCTTGAAATGAAGAATACAAAGAGAGAAATGCTAGTTTTTCTTCAGACCCTTTTCATCTATTACCTACAAAAGAAAATGAGAGTTCAACTTTGTTTCTCTCTGTTATTTGCAATGCTAAAAAGAATGTGGCTTTTAACACAGAGGATTATTTTTATTGCCATATCATAATTAGGATAGAACAATTCAAAAATATATGTAATTATTTAGGAAGTGAAATGGAATGTGCATTAAGCAGGTACTATATCTGGCATGATTTTCCACTTGTTACATGAGAAAATAAGTTATAATCCTCAGTGTTTGTTAAGAATAAGGTTAAACCGGTATTTTGTTACTTTGTTGTGGCATTGAGAACTGGAGCATGGAGTTTTTAGAAAGAAATTTGGCCATGTGTATCAAGAAAAAAGGGAAGCACTGACTCATTGGAAAAGACCCTGATACTGGGAAAGATTGAAGGCAAAAGGAGAGAAGGGCAGCAGAGGATGAGATGGTTAGATGGCATCAGTGAGTCAGTGAACATGACTTTGAGCAAACTCCAGGAGATAGTGAAGGACAGGGAAGCCTGGTGTGCCGCAGTCCATGGAGTCGCAAAGAGTCAGATGCAACTTCATGACTGAACAACAACTACACCAAGAAAAATAAAATCATTTTTGGGGAAAGGCACAAAGGTGCTACTTGTATTATCTATCAACGTGAAAACCTGAAAGCCTCCTATAACTAAGTCAGAATATAGCTCCTTGGTGGAATAATGGTTATATAGCAACATGAAGACGGAGAAGGCAATGGCACCCCACTCCAGCACTCTTGCCTGGAAAATCCCATGGACGGAGGAGCCTGATAGGCTGCAGTCCATGGGGTCGCTAAGAGTTGGACACGACTGAGCGGCTTCACTTTCACTTTTCACTTTCATGCATTGGAGAAGGAAATGGCAACCCACTCCAGTGTTCTTGCCTGGAGAATCCCAGGGACAGGGGAGCCTGGTGGGCTGCCGTCTCTGGGGTCACACAGAGTCGGACACGACTGAGGCGACTTAGCAGCAGCAGCAGCAACATGAAGAAAAATGCTTATGGTGAAACTTTCAGACAGTAAAACTGAGGCTACAAAATATGTGTATACCATTATCTGTGATTTGAAAAAGATTATAACACGTGATAAAGCGAAGAAAGTACATCTGTTAAAGTACTTTTATAAATTTAAGAATGGAAGCAATAATAATAAGAATCTGACACTCATATATATAGAGTGTCATTTATAGGCCAACCCTCTTCCGAATAAATACATTGAGTCCTCACACTGTGAGTTAGGTACTGTCATAACTCCATTGTAAATGAGGTTCCTGAGCCGAAGAGGGGTGACTGACCGGGGCTGTGCAGCTGGCACTTAGAGGAGCTGAGATTCAAAACCACGTCTGCTTCCCAGTCTCTCCTGTGACCATGGCAACCTGGAGACACTGCCTGGGGCACAGGGGAGATGGGGTGATGGGGTGCCGGGGGCAAACGCTGGGCAGTAATGCCGTGGGGGCATCCTAGACCTTATCCAGCTGAGCTGGAGCGGCTCTGATGAAAAACCTCCCAGTAGTCTGGTTGGTCACACGTTCACGGTGAGCCTGTACGTGACCGGCGTGCCAGAGGTGAGCACAAGTGACCTTTGGGAAGTGTGCAGGTAGTGGCCCCACCATTGAGTTGTTAGAGCAGCTCTCTAAGAGGAGACCCACATGAGAGCGGGAACCCCGTGGTGGTAGGGGGGGATGTGGGAAGGACCTGGGATGTCTTCCCTTGCAGGGGCGTGGAGGGGAGCAGAGCGTGCATCTGAAGGCTTTCTTGGAATGAGGAAGTGAGAGGATTCCCTGCCCCTCTCTCTGCGGTAGTTTCAAGATAGCCGGTTTTGACTCAGGTCTGAGGGAGAAGTTAGCTGGGGGGTCAGCCCCAGCCAGGGTGAGCTGGTTGTTGAAAGGGCTCCAGCAGAGAGAGGACTGGCAGGTGGCCCGGTGTCTCTAGAGCAGTTTAAGGGGGAGCTGGAGTCGTGTACTTGAAGACCTTGAGGTGTCCTCCAGGGGCAAGGCTCTGAGCTCCTAGTTGTCTCTTCTCTGCTAGCTAAGAACAGTGACTGGAATTTAGATGGCTAATTTGTGGAATCCCAGCAACTGTGATCAACATATTAATCATGGAAGGATAGCACGTCTGAAGGCAGACTAAGATCTGTGACTTAATGTCCCAAGTATTAACATGAATCATGTGTGGTTTGTACATAATAAGGTATGATCACACATAATTAAATATATGAAATTAAAAGACGCTTACTCCTTGGAAGAAAACTTATGACCAACCTAGATAGCATATTGAAAAGCAGAGACATTACTTTGCCAACAAAGGTCCATCTAGTCAAGGCTATGGTTTTTCCAGTGGTCATGTATGGATGTGAGAGTTGGACTGTGAAGACAGCTGAGCACCGAAGAATTGATGCTTTTGAACTGTGGTGTTGGAAAAGACTCTTGAGATTCCCTTGGACTGCAAGGAGATCCAACCAGTCCATTCTGAAGGAAATCAGCCCTAGGATTTCTTTGGAGGGAATGATGCTGAAGCTGAAACTCCAGTACTTTGACCACCTCATGCGAAGAGTTGACTCATTGGAAAAGACTCTGATGCTGGGAGGGATTAGAGGCAGGAGGAGAAGGGGATGACAGAGGATGAGATGGCTGGATGGCATCACTGACTCGATGGATTTGAGTCTGAGTGAACTCCAGGAGTTGGTGATAGACAAGGAGGCCTGGCGTGCTGTGATTCATGGGGTCGCAAAGAATCAGACACGGCTGAGTGACTGAACTGAACTGACTGAACATGGTCATATTTTGGGGGTAGGGGATTTATGCTGGTCTAAGCTAGGGCTTTTTTACCTGGTGTGTTGGGTCTATGGACAGGCCTAAACGGTCCATGCATCCCAATATCTATATGAAAAATTATGTGAGGATACCTTTTCCTGAAGAGAGAATATACAACATTCTACTGATTTTTATTGTACTTCATCCAGTCCCTTGGACTGCAAGGAGATCAAACCCGTCAGTCCTAAAGGAAATCAACCCTGAATTTTCACTGGAAAGAACTGAAGTGGAAGCTCCAATACCTTGGCCACCTGATGCAAAGAGCCAACTCATTAGAAAAGACCCTGAGGCTGGGAAAGATTGAGGGCAGGAGGAGAAGGGGACAGGAGGATGAAATGGTTGAATGGCATCACCAACTCAATGGACATGAGTTTGAACAAGCTCCAGGAGATGGTGAAGGACAGGGAAGCCTGGCGTGCTGCAGTCAATGTGGTTGCAGAGTCGGGCACGCAAAGAGCGACTGAACAACAATATCTGGTAGATAGGTCTCGATTTCTTGCCCCCTCCCCACCTCCCAACCCCGGGTGTGCTGCTGCACGAATTTTATACAGAGGTGACGGGGGTTGTGTTCAGTTAGCTGCGCAGACTCCAAGTGTCATTTTAAAATTTTTATTTAACTATTGATTTAGCTGCACCACTTATCATGAGGGATCGTAGTTCCTCAACCAGGAGTCAAACTGACTCTTCCACTGGACCACCAGGGAATTCCCCCCAAGTGTCATTTTGTCATCATTAATATAGGGCAGGATCAAAGAATATCAGGTGATCACGGACAACAGTTGGCACATTTTAATAGCTCACACCGTGACCTTCTGGACTGATTATTGGCTCCCTGTGCCAGACATCTGCAGCGGTGACATCCAAAGGTCTCTATAACGTCAGAGAGGACACCCCAGGGAAGTCTTGATGGAAATGAGTTCCGTGTGAAGTTTTGAAAGTAGGAGGGGCCCAGTGTGTTGGAGAGAGCAGAGGAAGTGGTGAGACCCAGGGGCGAGGCTGTCTTTCCAGATGCCCGTGCGCCTGGCTTGAGCGGGACCCGGAGGGCTTATGGGAGAGGATAGGAGTTCTCACCAAACCCTCCTGGTGGCAGGTGCTTGTGTCTCATCAGAGATGATGCAGGTACTCAGGCCAGCTTGCAGAGGCTGTGTTTGTCATGTCAGCTGGTCCAGGAGAAGCTGGTATAGAAAGATGGATTCTGGTCATCTCAAAGGTACAGAGAGCCATGGTCAGGTATTTCAGATTTATTCCTTACATTGTTATCTGATGATAAAGATAATATGAGCTTAGTTTAGAGCATTCAAAAAAATCCAGAAAAGCAGTGGATCAAGGTCAGGGTCCGATGCATGCCCGCCTGTCTGAGATGGGAGGGGCTGGGCTGTACTCCTAGTCTGAGGTTCCCAGGCTGTGACCCTGGCCAGTCAGAATTGCCACCTGGCCCCCAGACTGTCTCCTCCTCCAAAAAATGCCCCTTCGAGGAGGACGCGGCGATGCACAGGAAAACACCTGGCTTGCACCAGCTGCCAGGTACCGAGCACCTGCTCTTTTAACACCACCTTAGCATTTTGATGTTCTTTCCTTTCAGCCTTTTGCCTACGTTTTACATTTTTAAAAAATTGAGATGAAATATATAGTTCTGTGTCCTGCCTTTTTTTAACTTGGCATTCTATCCCGACCATATTCCTACATCATGATGTTGAAAGCTTACATAATATTCCATTTTATAAGAGATACTCTTAACCATTTCCATATCGCTCGAGCTTCATGCAGTTTCAGCTGATCAGTGGTTCCCTATATACATCTCTAAGCACTGGATTATTTCTTTAGGATAAATTTCTAGAAATAAGAGGGAATGAAAGACAACAACATTTGAAAAACTTTTCATGCATATTACCAAATTGTGAATGGAAAGATTGTTATCAGGGATGACTCCAGAAATAAACGTTCTAAAAATGGTTTTCTCCCATGGGGTGTTCACAGGGTTGAGATTCTGTTAAGCAGAGGGGATTATCTTTGACTCCGGGAAATTGCTTTCCCATGTGCTGCCGAGAGTCAGATCTGAAACCAGGTTATGTGCAGGGCCCACGGCTTGAGGGGAAGTGACCTGGTCTCCTTGCCATTGAGTTGTGCAGGCTTTCCTGATGATACAGTTGTGGCTCACATTTGAATGTTAATCATTCTCTAGGTAGGGTTTTTATAAAGCTGTGACTGTAGAGAATGTATTTCTCTCCTAAAATGCACCCTTGGTGGAGCTGTCTGTGTGGATGCTGGGTGTGTGCAGTATCTGCTTGGATTCGCTTCCGCCTGAACCGTGAGTGGCCAGTGGGCTGGAGGGTCCCAGTCAAGGGGATCACTGACAGGCTGCCTTCTCCCACCCCAGCCCACACCCCCATTGCTCTCTAGTCAGGGCTTTTGGAACTTTGGGTCACCGGTGCGTGTGCTTGGCCTGGAGGACTGTAGCACGTGCCCGTGTTAGCCTAGAGCCAGGAATAGTGACGAGCAAATGAAGAGACATTTCCCCGCGTGCTTGGGGGGACTTGGGAGGACAGGGCGCTGGGAAAGCTGAGTTCTAGTTCTCTAGCGGCATCAAACTAGCTTGTGTGAAGCTGAGCAAGTCAGCGCCCTCTCTGAGTTTTGGTGTCCTCGTCTATGCAGAGGAGGTCTCTGTCCTGGGTTTCTTTTCAGGGTCCTCCAAACTGTCAAGACCCCAGGAGTGGCCCTGGGTGGGTGGGACAGTGAGACCAGTGATCTCCTGAGATGGCCTTGCATCAGGAGCTGGGTGCTGGCGGGCACTTGCAGACTGGGACAGCGGTCACAGCCTCTGCACACACGGGGCCCCTTGGCCATTCCCCTGGGGTCAGTACCTTCCTGTTCCTGCTCGTGTCTCTTGAAATCCCTACCTGACCTGGAGCCCTGGCTCAAATGACCCCTTCTTGGCGTCTCTGAACCGCCAGCCCCAGGATGTCACAGGCCATCACACATAGTTTGGTGCGTCTGTCCCTGGACGTAGTCACACGTGTCTCTGTCACACCATCACAGCCCTGCGAGGGGCAGACACTCCCAGAGATGTGAATGTGGTGGAGGTGAGTTGGCTGCGGGACCCTTCTTGTCCTTTGGTAGCGCTAGGCGGGCAGTTGGCTTCCCCGACATGCTGTGGTCCATCCAGTGGGAGTAAAAAGGCTGCCTTTTTTCCTTTTGGATCCAACATTTTGCTTGAATGGCATGCACTGGGCCTTCTGCTCGGTATCAGTCTTTAAACTGACATAATCAAGTAAACTAAAAGGCACACAGCAAGGCCCAGTCTTTACCCCTAAACACACTGTGTGCACCTGTGTGCTGGCCTCACGGCAGCTCTTCCTGCAAGAGTCTCTGCACCCCCTTTGACGGATTGGTGGAGGGTCTGACCTTGGTGCAGTACGGTGGGGGAAGTGGGAGGGCTGCCGGCCGGGGGACAACTGGGGTCTCACCTGCTGTGGTCTCAGGGATTCACATTCTCATCCTCTCAAGCCCCTCCCGTATTGGACTTTCTTGGCCCTGGATCGTGAATGAGAACCAGTGAAGATGCAGCTGAGCAAGGAGGAGGTGGGGGAGTGAGCTCTTCTGAGAGGGATGGCCTTCACAGTGCTCTAAATAGGAGATGAGAGACCCAGGTTGGGCTCTTTCCAGAAACTTGATTCCCAAGCCATTTATTTTAGGCTCCTATTTTAAATTTAGTTTTGGCAAAAGAAAAATAAAGCAGCTAAATGACTTTCTCTAGTAGGAACATCTCAAACTTTGGGTGATGTGGACCAGTAGGCCAGACAGACAATACATTATGTGTGAAGAGTTTACCGTCCTGATGGTGGGCACCAGGCCCAGCTATTTCAGGGAGACCAAGAAACGCACGGGCTGTGGTCATTTTTCAAGAAGCTTTTCAAGTGTGTTGGCAAGAAGAGAAATTGGTCTTAAAAACCCCAACTAGATCAGTGTGTGAAGAGGTTCCCGTTGACCTAAGCTGGGACAGTTTTGCACATCAGAAGATAGTGATTGCAGTGGATCAGAACGCTTTAAATACAAATACATGAGGTGATGGTGAGAGTGATGGTCCAGAACGCTCATTAGTCACCATCGGGGCTGCTGGAATCAGCACATTATTTTGAAGGTTTAAAAGGGAAAGAATTTTTATTTAAAAAAAAAAAAAAAAAGTGTCCTATACCAGGTGGTTAGTTAAAAGGCCCAGGAGGAGGAATGAAAGAAAGTGAGTCTGTCCTTCCTGGCCTTGCTGGCTGTTTGTCCTCTGTGCCTGGTTGGTCGACTATCCCTGGAGAGAAGGCAGCATCCTTTCTCCCAAGGTTGTCCCAGGCTGGGGGCAGCCTGCATGAATAGAGGATGGACTTGACCCCTGACCCACCTCCTTGTTTGATCTCAGGCAGATCATATAGGCCCTCTGAACGCTACCTCACTCAGCAGATAACAAGGGATGCTCCAGCTGGCACCATGTAGTATCATTAGGTTTAACTGAACGAAAGGCTTGTGGGGCACTTAACTGCCTTGACTGAAAGATGACACCCCCTCTCCCCGCTCGCCCAGAGCAGCTGTGAGGGTCCAGGCATGTTGTGAAGGCAGCATGTGGCTCCCGAGGTGACTGTAGCCTCCGAGTTCCTGTCTCTCTCAATGGGGGCAGGGGCGGGGGGGTGGCGATGGTGACATCAGCCCCAGACATCTGCTGGTGGCTGCCACACCCTTGCAGACCCTACATCTTGACCGCCAGTTTTGAAATAGTTACAGAACGGTGTGTGGTTTGAAAGGACCTGCCCCTCACTGTTGGCCATGCGTTTTAGAATTATAGGGTAAAGAAGGAATAACCGATCTGCCTCTGAAATGGAATTTAAAAAATCTAAAACTTGCGTGCCTTTGGCTTTGGGAAGGTAAGCTATTTTAGAATGGCCCGCACAGCAGGGAGACCTCGAATGGGCTTTGGGGTCAGGCAAACTCGGGTTTGCACCCAGCTCAGCCACTTTCTGCCCTGCTTCCGTGGATAGCTTCCTTGACCTCCTTGAGTCCCATTTTCCTTTCAGCATTGTGAGAAGTCATGCATGTCACCTGTAAGTTGTTGTGAGGTCTGGAAGAACTGCGGATGTTGTTTGTGCTCAACGTAGATGACATCTGTGCTGCGCTAAACCATTGTCACGGCTGCTGGGTGTGTGCTGGGTGTGGGTGAGCTGGATCCTCCCCTTTTCTTTGATTCTTACCTTCTCCTTGTGAGTGTCTCACAGCAGGTCTTTGTCCTTCACATGGCCCTTACTGTAGCCTCGTGATGCATGTGTTCCCAGGGCATCTGTGTTTCCTGGGAGGCACAGACTCCAAGGTCTGGACCTGCTAAGGGCTCTTCCAGCTTTTCTGCCTGTTCAGCATGCGGTGGGGTGTGTTGTGTGTGTGTTGCTGAGTATAGTCTTAGAAAGAAAACAAAGTGAAACTTGCTCAGTCGTGTCCAACTCTTTGCGACCCCGTGGACTATAGCCCACCAGGCTCCTCTATCAGTCAAGAATACTGGAGTGGGTTGCCATTTCCTTCTTCAGGGGATCTTCCTGACCCAGGGATCGAACCCGGGTCTCCTGCATTGCAGGCAGACGCTTTACCGTCTGAGCCACCAGGGAAGCCCACAGATACATATACTGCATCCAGAACTCTCAGGCTCTTTTCTAGCATAGAAGATAGTCATAATAGAAAGAAGGAAAAGGTCCAAAGTGGTAGAATTTGTGTTCTCTTGTCTTTGTTAGATACTCAGGGGAATTCTGTAAGGCACCCACATGCCCCCGATGAAAGCTGGCTTGTGGGTGGGTGCACCGTCAGTGGATCCTGGGGTCCAGCTCAGGCCCAGGGCCGCCTTCCATGAGCACGTGTCCCCTGTGGGTCCCAGCACTGCTGACGGTGGTCCCGTTTCCCTGAGGAGGACTTTGGGGGGCCACAGGCGGTTTTCAGGATCGCTTCTTTGGTGAAGGAGCTGTAGCTCGGGGCTTTCTGTGATCACCTGGCAGCCCTGGGCCGTCCTCCTTGTGAGGCAGCAGTCTGCAGACGTGGCTGACCTTGCCTAGTGTGGTTCACGTGCAGGCTGGCACGCCCGCCCAGCTGCCCTGATACACCTGTAGAGTTGTGTCACATTTCTGACTGGAGCCACGGAGGAACAGGACTCAAGTGTCCATGCCAGGAGGCTGTTTTATTAGACTGGTGGGGTCGTTTAAAAATGCTGGCCCTGAAGTGAGAGCTCACGTCCAGCCACATTGGCTAACCAGAATTCCACGTCCCCTTCCCACCCTGCTTCTAATCCTGAGACGGGACTCTGGCTTCTGCAATTTGATAAGGACCCGTGTATGATTTTGATGTCCCATGGGGCCTGGGACCCACAGAGTCAGAGACTCAGAACCCAGGCTTTTCACGCACTAAGCTACTACTGCCTTGGAGCCTAATGGTGGTAAAACACCTTCAGATGGGTGACCAGGGTTTACTTTTTTCATTCAGACAACACACACGTGGTCTTACATCTCAAGCACAAAGATGAATAAGACCTAGTCCCTCCCCTGTAAGCACCTGGTTTGTTGGGGACCACACTTACCAAGTGGTTGCATGCTTACCATGCTGAGTGCAGGGCCAGGACGGTGTTGAGGACATGGGCAGGGGCATGGAAGGCCTGGAGAGGAGGGCAGGGCCCCTGGGCAGAGGGCATGTCATGAAGAGAGGTGCCCTGGCCTGTGCTCCGAGGACTGTGGCTCGCCTGTGTTGCAGGAGAAGCCAGGGTATGTGGCTGGCTGAGTGTCCTACCAGAGGCTGGGTTCCAGGAGAGGACTAGGGCTATGGGCTGCGAGTCCTGCAATCATGGGGGCCATGAGGGGTGGAGGGGGTGTCGCCTTGGGATTTCATTGCATCAGTTAGAGTCTGTGGGGCCATGGGGGGAGGTCCCCTTGGGATATCATCGCATCAACTGGACACCATGGGACTTGTGTGAAGTGCCTCCCTCCTGGTCATCCTGCTTGTTCTTTGGGGTCTGTTGCTGGCGCAATTGGGGGCTTCCCTGGTGGCTCAAGTGGTAAAGAATCCTCCTGCCAATGTAGGAGACACGGGTTTGATCCCTGGGTCAGGAAGATAACCTCAAGGAGGAAATGGCAACCCGCTTGAGTATTCTTGCCTGGGAAATACCATGGACAGAGGAGCCTGGTGAGCTACATACAGTCCATAGGGTCGCAGAGTCAGACACAATGGAGCACGCACCTACGCTGGTCCGATGGGTGGTTGTTGGGACAGGGGAGTTATTTCTGTCCCTGGTGCGCCTTGACTTTTCTCAGATTTTCAGGCTTTTAACATGTCCAGTTTTGCTCACACGTCAGGACCTGGCAGAGGGCGGGCCGGGAGTGTCGATGCCCTGACCGTGCTTCTCGCGTTACCGTTGCAGCGCACGTGGAGAACGAGGAGCAGTACACGCAGGCGCTGGAGAAGTTCGGGGGCAACTGCGTGTGCAGAGATGACCCGGACCTGGGGAGCGCGTTCCTGAAGTTCTCAGTGTTTACCAAGGAGCTGACCGCGCTGTTCAAAAACCTGGTGAGTGCCATGAGCGTGTGCAGCGAACAGGTGGTGCAGAAAGTGCCGGCCGACGCTCCCGCCCGGAAGGGGGCTCCATAGACGGTAATTGAGGTTTGTCTGATGAACGAAGAATACCTTTCCTACCTGCCACAGTACCTAAAAGAATTATGTTTTCTATGTACATTAGGTCACTTTGGAATAATTTTAGAATTGTAATTTTTACTCTGGTGAGACTTTTTTAAAATTTAACTTGGCATTTTACAGGTGCACAGCTGAGGCTCAAAATGGATAAATGCATTCATCTTCTTAAGGGGTTCTGAGTTCAATTTTCAGAAGTTTCTTAACTGGGTAGAATAAGCCTGTTTCTGGTGATTAGAGTAGGTATTTAAACTTCCAGTATTTAATAGATATGTTTCAAACTCGTCTTACACAGCAAGGTAACCTTTAATCAAAGCCCAGAAATTACCGTGAATATTTAAAGGCCATTCATGCTCCCAAATGCAGAACCTAAGAAAAAACTCACTTTTTAAAGCAAACGGAAGTACAGACTGAGTAGTTCCTGCCTGTGGTAGGTGCTGGGCAAAACGGGGTGAATGGGTTCTTTCTTGTGCTTGGCAGCCCTGTGTCATCCCCGTTATGGGAGCTGAATTCTGAAGAAGTGGGCAGCCTGAGAGGGAGGGGGTGTGTGACCCTTTCGATAGTTTCTTCCACGAGGGGAATGTACTCGGGGATGGTCCCGGCATCTCTTTCCTGTTTTTCTCTCCTTGGCTTCTCCCAGAGGTCATGGACAACCAGACCAGGTCAAGAACTCAATAATACTTTCTGTGTAGGTCACAAACAACAGCGTCTTTTTCATTTGTCCTGTCAGCAAGCTCATAACAAGTGAGAAACGAGCTCCTCATTCTTGCAGTGGTGATGGTGGCTGGTTTGGACATCTGGCCTTGGAAGGGCGGAGACAAGGGACCACAGCGTGGGGGTTAATGGCCAGGGGGGGAGAGGACCAGATCGTTACGGCTCTCTCGGTCTCTCTCCGTGTCTTCACTCGTGAAATGTTTCCGTTGGAAATGGTAAGAGTAAAAAGCTGTTGCTGTGCTGAAGTTCTTTACTTGGGTTAATCTGGAGTCTCTTGGGGCTCTTGTCAAATTTGTCTCCCGTTTGTCAGGTGACAGGCTGACGGCACGCAGACCATACATGGAGCCCGGCTCCCCCCTTCCAGCCCCACTCCCTCCCCAAACACGGGCACTTGGCTGGTTAGGGCCTCACCGCTGAGTCACAGGGGAACTTTTCTTTCCCCCCGCCCCCCACTGGAGAAACTGCACGGTCCCAGGGAAGTTCTCTTTAAACGCTGACATGCGGGGGGTCTTCTAGTGTAAAACCAGCCTGTGGACTAATCCCCCAAGCCCGTAATCCCCCAGCCCCTCGGGAGGTAAGCCCCTTTCTGTCTCACTGAGCTGCCAGCCAGCTGCCACATGCCTCCCTCTTAAATATGAATGAACTGCCCCCAGAATCAAACAGACCAAAATAAACAGAAGGAAGATCTGAGGAGGGAGCAGACAATGCAAAGAACAGAAGATAACTTTAAAGAAGCTACATTTAATTCCTCAAAAGAAATCGGAAGGGAGAGTGGGATACAGCTTGTCGTTAAAGAGGGGGAGACGGTTAACGTAGGAAAATATGACATTGGAAATCCTACGAGAAGGGATAGAGTAAGACAAGTCTCTCAAAAATAGATCAAAAGGACCAACCAGGACCAAAAAGTGGGGGAGCAGTTAAAGGATGGGTTGGGGATTAATCCTCAAGGTCCATTGTCCAACTGACAGGCGTTTTACAATAAGAGAGTAGGAGAGAGAGGAGGACAACCAAGTGAAAGATGGTTCCTGAAACTAGATGGAAGGGCCCAGGGCAGTGAGGGAAAGGACCTGCCCACCCCAAGGCATCCCCTGTGAAATGGCGAAAGACCTTAAATGCCTTCAGAAAGCACACACAGGATTAAGCATCAGGATGGCACTGGCCGTCTCAACAGTAACCCTGAAAACTTTGAAAGGTCTGGAACGTTGCTGCTAAAATCCTGGGGAACATAGTCTAACCTTAATGAGGCCCAGCACCTGAGCATGAACGTAGACTTAAGAGATGTTTCAGACATGCAAAGCTCCCAAATGTCATTTCTCTGAAACTCCTAGAGGTTGTGCTTGAGCACCGTGAAGAGGGAAGCCAAAAAAGAGGAAGATGTGTGAGTCAGGGACCAGGATCCAACCAGAAAAAAAGCAGTGAAAGGGGTCCCACGAGGACGGAGAAGGGGAAGAGTCAGCGCCGTGACTGAGTGGGTGGCGTGAAGGCAGGAAAGGGAGGCCAGGGGCCAGGGTCTGTCCCCCACCGCAAGCAGCCAGCCCTGGGTCTTCTTTCAGCCGATCTCCACTCAGGTTTTCTCAGCTGTGAGATGGAGATGATGACGCCATGCCTAGTTTTGTTAGGAGCACAGCCAGTTGCTTTTGCACATCTTAGCTTATTTCATCCTTGTTGCAATCCCATAAGGTGAGTCAGTATTGTCCCCACTTTGTAGGTTAGGTAACTGGAGCCCTGCTGGTTTAAAGAGCTCATCTCCCTCCCGGCGGCTCTCAGTCCTTGCCAGCCTTTGGACGTGCGCCTCCAGGTGCAGATGAGCCCACCTGCATCGATCCATATGGTGGACTCCTACGTGAAGTAGCTTGTCCTCAGCTTTAACAGGAGCAGCTGCACAGTTAGACAAAAGCAGCTCCTTCATTTCTTGATTTTCTGCAAAACTAAAAGCAGAGCAGGGCCTGGACATTGTGACGGGTACACTGTCACGTGGGGCCACTACCCCATGGTTCTGCCATCCCGGGCACATCAGAACCCCTGCCAGGGACAGTTGGGAGTCACATCTGGGTCTTAAAACCCCAATCCCATGCCCTTTCCCCTTGGTATTTAAAGGAATTTAGGCCCCTTGTCACCTCCTTGGGAGGAAAAAGGGACAGAACAAAAGGGAAGGCAATGCAGGGAAAAATGTGGCATAAAGACAGGCCCCTGGGTTTTATTACTGCAGCCACGAGGCACCTGACACCGCGGCTGCCTCATCCTAAAACAGGGGTAAGAAAACCGCCCCGCCTCACCTGGCCAGCATCAGGATAACAGGGATCAGTGGGAAGGGCTGTTGGTAAATTAGAAACCCAGCACACAGGTGTCATGTCTGTGTTACTGTGGTCAGGTAACTTACTACAGGGCTTCCCTGGTGGCTCAGATGGTAAATAATCTGTCTGCAATGCAGGAGACATGGGTTCGATCCCTGGGTCAGGAAGATCCCCTGGAGAAGGGAATGGCAACCCACTGCAGCGTTCTTGCCTGGAGAATTCCATGTACAGAGGAGCCTGATGGGCTACAGCCCATGGGGTTGCAAAAGAGTCAGACACGACTGAGTGAGCGAAAGAAATTTACTACATCTCGGACAGCAGTAGCTCTGAGTCCAGGTGCATAACTGTCATTTTGGTTTTTTTACTCTCCTGTTTCCAAGCAGATAGCTTATTTGTGTGCAAATTCGCATTCCCAGGCCAGGTGCCCCTGGCAGGGTTGGTGCTGCAGGTCTGTGGCCTTAAGGACGCCAAGGGGCTGCTTCTAAGAAGCTATCAATGAGAGTGAGCTGCTTATAGGAGAATTCTCCTTTTTTGGTATTTTGTATACCATTCTTACTCCTATTTTGGTCAAATCTGTTCTATCTCTTGTTTTAAAAGCCTGGCTTTTGCTTTTCTCTCAGGCATTCAAAAACCATTTCAGTTCCACGTAGCCAAGAGCCTCAGTTTTACCTCCTCGTCCAGAAAGAATAATAATTACCACCTACCTGTTCTTCAGGATGAAAGAATGTTTATAAAGCAGTTAGAACATCTCCCAGAGAAAAGCTAACTTAATATAGAGTGATGATGTTGTTACTAATGGGTGAGATTCTCACCTTCAGAGAGGCTATGAATTCTCTCTGCAGTGATGCAGGAGAAAGCAAAAAGCAAGGTTGCCCCCAGAAATGTAACAGGTGTGAAGTCAGGCTGGTGATAAAGTCAGCCCAGTCTCCTGTGTTCCTGGAAAGGTTTTGCAGGGCTGTTTCAGTGTTACGACGGGGCCTTCTGAATGCATTTGACTCAGTTCTAATCAGACGGATGAACCTAGAGACTATTCTACAGAGTGAAGTCAGTCAGAAAGAGAAAGACAAATACTTTTTATTAATGCATATATATGGAATCTAGAAAGAGGGTACTGACGAGCCTGTTTTCAGGGCAGAGGTGGAGACGCAGACATAGAGAACAGACTTGCGAGCACTGGGGGGGTGGAAGGAGAGGGTGGGATGAACTGAGAGAGTAGCACTGAAACACATACATTACCACGTGTAAAATTAGAGAGCCACTGGAAATTTGCTGTATGGCACAGGTGGCCCAAGTCCAGTGCTCTGTGACAACCCAGGGGGTGAGCTGGGCTGGGCTGGGAGGTGGGAGGGAGGTTCAAGAGGGAGGGCCCATAGGTATACCAATGACTGATTTATACTGATGTTTGGCAGAAGCCAGGGCTTCCCTGGTGGCTCAATGGTAAAGAATCCGCCTGCAATGCAGGAGACCTGGGTTTGATCCCTGGGTCGGGAAGATCCTCTGGAGGAGGGCATGGCAGCTCACTCACTCCAGTCCTCTTTCCAGGAGAATCTCATGGACTGAGGAGCCTGGCAGGCTACAGTCCATAAGGTCGCAGAGAGTCGGACATGGCTGAGTGAGCACGCACGCAAGCCGTGTTCCTCCAACTGAAAATAATTTTTTAAATAAGTGGCCTTTTAGTGAAGGGCTGCGTGAAAGGACAGATTTCCTGAAAGTTCAGTTGCAGGTATGTCATGTCCAGCTCTGTTTTCAGAGAATGGCTCATGAAATATCTACCCTCAGATCGTAAACCTGCCCCAGGTGAGAGCATGGCCCAGGACGGAGCTCCAGGGTGAGAGCTGACAGCGGCCCAGGGGCTGAGGAATTTCACTTCACTCACGTGGAAAGAGGAACCAACGTGTACGGAAGTTAAAAAAAATTTTTTTAAACACACAATTGGAGTTAGAAGACATTAATAGCCACAGAGCAAAGAGCTAGTAAGGTTGCTGGGGAGAGTGTGGCTTTGTCCCTGTGGTGCGGGCAGGGCCCGGCAGGGAGGCCTGAGGCAGCAGATGCTGATTCTCCTTGATAACGAAGCTCATCACGTTTTGCTCAACGTGGAGCTCACTTAAGCAGAGGCGCTCAGCCTCAGTGATCCCGTACAGTTTCTCCTGTTTTCGTGTCTACTGAAAATGTCTTACATTCTTTCTCTTCTTAAAGCATTTTTAAAAATTGCAATAGAGTTACTTTACAGTGTTGTGTTAGTTTCGGTGTGTAGCGGAGTGAGTCAGTTAAGCAGGTATATTCTTTCTCAGATTCTTTTCCTTTGTAGGTTATTCTGCGCCTCTGACTGTAGTTCCCTGTACAGCAGGTGCCTGTTGTTCCCGTGCTTTGTCTATAGTGTGTGTGTGTTAATTCCAAACTCCACATGTGCCCCTGTCCCCACTGTCTCCTCTGACAACCGTAAGTTTGCTTTCTATGTCTGTTTTCCATTTGTTTTTAAACGTCCTGCAGTATTTTTTTCAGCGGGGGCATTGATCGTAATTTCATCTTTAGAGGAGGAAGGTTTACCGTTGTCTCAGTTCAGCTCAGTCGCTCAGTCGTGTCCGACTCTTTGTGACCCCGTGGACCGCAGCACTCCATGTCCACATCACCAGCTCCTGGAGTTTACTCAGATTCGTGCCCATCGAGTCAGTGATGCCATCAAACCATCTCATCCTCTGTCATTCCCTTCTCCTTCCCACCTTCAATCTCTCCCAGCATCAGGGCCTTTTCCAATGAGTCAGTTCTTCATATCAGGTGGCCAAAGGATTGGAGTTTCAGCTTCAACATCAGTCCTTCCAATGAATATTCAGGACTGATCTCCTTTAGGATGGACTGGTTGGATCTCCTTGCAGTCCAAGGGACTCTCAAGAGTCTTCTCCAACACCACAGTTCAGAGGCATCAGTTCTTTGCCACTCATCTTTCTTTATAGTCCAACTCTCACATCCATACATGACTACTGGAAAAACCATAGCTTTGGCTAGACAGACCTTTGTTGGCAAAGTAATGTTGTACAGTTATCTAGGGCATAAATTAAGGAGCTGCGCTGAGCTCTAGAGAAACCCCCCAGTGCCTGGTACCTGCTGCGTGGGAGTACCTGCCTTTAGACTGGTGTCAGACTGTCAGATTTCCATTTTCAAGGTCTGTTTTTTTGTTGTTGTTGTTGTTTTAATATCCTGACACTGTTTGCCCCGCTAATTGCTGGTCTCCACCTCTCTTAGCGCCTGCTTCCCCAGCACTGTGAGCTGGAGAATGCATGACCAGCTGCTTAGGTTGTACACAGAGTAGGAGTCTGTGAGCCTTGAGTGGGAGGGCTTGAAGGCTGGGGCTTCCCTAGGGGAACAGAGTTCTGATGGACCTACTGACAGTCATGTTGGACACCTGGAAACCTCTGCTGTGAATGATTTTTGTCTGGCCTGATGATATATGCTTGGAAATTCTTTTTGCTGAAGAAGACTCTTGAGAGTGCCTTGGACAGCAAGGAGATCAAACCAGCCAATCCCGAAGGAAATCAACCCTGAATATTCATTGGAAGGAAACTGATGCTGAAGCTGAGGCTTCAACGCTTTGGCCACCTGATGCGAAGAGCCGACTCATTGGAAAAGACCCTGGTTGATGGGAAAGGTTGAAGACAGAAGGAGAGGGTAACAGAGGATGAGATGGTTGGATGGCATCACCGACTCAATGGACGTGAGTTTGAACAAGCTCCGGGAGATGGGGAAGGACAGGGAAGCCTGGCGTTCTGCAGTCCATGGTATTGTCGAGTCGGACACAACTGAATGACTGAACGAGAACACCACAAGACTTCAGCAGCACAAGCTGTTTCCTATACTTACAGATTGCTGACCCAAATGAGAGCATGTCCTTAGTTGGATCAAAACAACAAAAGCAGTAAGGCTACTTGCTATCAGAGCCCATGTTTGGTTGTAGCACAGACACTACCCTGTACGCATTGTACTTCGATTCTTTTTTTTTTTTTTTCCAGAAAGGCAGGGCCACTTCATTGTAATTCCTATGGTACATTGACTCCTCAAGGTCAGAGAAGGTGGGAAAAGCCCTGGAGAGGCGGGCCCAGGAGGAGAGCTCAGCTGAGAAGAGTGAGCGAGTGCCTGTTGGGGGCACCCAGTTCCCCGGGCAGGAAGCACTCACTGCTCCCATCAGGGCTACTTTTATTAGGATGCTCTGTGGGCCGACCCAGCCCTGTACAAATGCTGCGGAGGCCTGAGGTGCGACCTCGGAAGGTGTCAAGGTGACTCTCACGGCCTCGGGTGCTTGGGTCCTCGGTAGAGGTGGGCGGGGGTTCTGGGGGTTATCCCAGGGTCCATCCATGTCCAGGCCCTTTGCCAAGTTCATGAACACATCCCTTCCCTTAAAAGTGAAAGTGTTCGTCACTCAGTGTGTCTGACTCTTTGTGACCCCATGGACTGTAGACTGCCATGCTCCTCTGACCATGGGGTTTTCCAGGCCAAACATCACTGGAGCGGGTTGCCATTTCTTTCTCCAGGGGATCTTCCTGACGCAGGGATCAAACCCCTGTCTCCAGCATTGCACGCAGTCTTTACCCCTGGAGCCATCAGGGAAGCCCTCCTTTAAACCTAAAATTTGACAAGCTACATCAGTACTTGTACATTGTAAATTCTGGTTTACAAAACTCTTGGACATCATTTGTTTCATTTGCCATCCCCAGAGTCCTTGTCTTGCCCTCAGAGAGCCCTAGCCTTGCACTCAAGTGGAGTCACCTGGAGCTACTTAGACACGCAGGACCCCACTGCCCACCCCCAGACCCTTGTCTGCTAGGCCTGCCGAACTCCATTTTCCTAGGGTACAAATCAGCCCATTCAAGTCTGAGAAGCATCGCCTGAGAGCAGAAATTCTCAAAGTATGGTCCATGGACCAGCAGTAGCATCATCTGGAACTAGTTAAAAGACCCAGGCCCCACATACACCTACTGAATCGTGGTTCTCGAGCTTCACCCAGTGACAGCACCTGAGCAGCTGCTAGAACACTCTCTGCTGGGCACCATCTCCCAGAGTTCACCCTCCATTCGCATTTCTAATCAGTCCTGGTGACACTGAGCTTGGTGTCGGAACCAGCTGTGCTAAGGACAGCCCAGTGGACCACTTCCCATCTTCCCCTGGGGAGACTGAGGCCAGGATGCCAGAGTGTACACTCGGCCGCGTGTCCACCCTTAAGTTCTCAGAGCTGATACATTGGAAAAGGTGCTTTTGTTTTTGGTGATAGCTTAACTCAGCAACTTTAACATCACATGGGTTTTAGAAGATGCTGTGGGTTGATGAGTCCTGGGCTTTTCTCTGCCGGCCCCCGCGCCTCTCAGAGCTGACCACACGGCTGTAGGTGGGCTGCGGTGGGTCGTTTCGTCATCTGCTCCCCAGTGAAAGAGGGTCGCTGTTTTCTCTGCACTTAAAACCTGAAAGATCAAAGTGGAGTGACTGCCAGAGACGCAGCGCTAAAGGCAGAAACCGGGTCAGCTGTCTCCCCGCTTTCTTGTGTGAAAGTTGCCAGTGTTTTTGGCAGCTGCCTGGTTTTGATCTTTCAGTTTGCGTTAAACACTCAGGGACTGCGTGGGCTCCCCGTCTCCCTTTTTAATTAAACAAACCATCAGAGTGACTCTGCTGCCAAGAACCAGGCCTGGGCGCATGTGTGCATGAGGGCCCCATGTGAGAGAGTGAGCAAGACACTACGTGGTATGTGCACGCATGTGCACGTGTGGTAGGCCTGCGGCAATGTTTTCACCAGTCCCTGGGGAGAAATCACCAAAAATGAAAGTGGCCTAGATGGTTTTCCTGTGTGTCTGTGTGTCTCTGAGAAACTGCTCTGTGGACTGGAAAAAGGGAACCCCGATGTAGACAGCACGTCGTGGAGGGTGGGCACCTCCAGGGGGAGCAGGTGTTCGGCCTTCCAACCCAGGGATGGAACCCAGATGTCCTGCATCACAGGCGGATTCTCTGCCGTCTGAGCTACCAGGGAAGGAAGCCCTTTGTAAGATCTGTAGCAGCTCCCAGACTGGAAAGAACTCAGAAACCTGTCAGCAGGTGTGTGGATAAGCCAGGTGATGGAAAACTGTTCCGCAGGAATGGGAGGGAGCCACTGATGCAACAACACTGATGGCTCTCAAAGCAAGGATGAAGGAAGCCGGCAGAAAGCAGTGCACCGTGTAGGATTTCACGTATGTGAAGCCCTGGAAAATGCAGGTTACTCTGTGAAGACAGAAGCAGATCAGCTGTTGCCTGGAGACTGGAGATGGAGGAATGAGCAGCTGGGAGGTAGGGATTGCAGAAAGGCCCTGGAGGTGACGGGTGCATTCACTATCTGGATTTGGGCAGTGGTTTTCTGGGTACGTGTATGCATCATACCTCAGAGCTGCTTACCGTTTTCTTGAGGTTGCTCATGTAAAGCATTGCTGTCCACCGGAACCGTGTGTTGGTGGACATGGTCTGCATTAGCTCTATCTAGTATCAGAAACCACTCACCACCCGTGGCTCTTGTGCACTTGAAACATGCTAGCACAGCTGAGGAACTCAGTTTCAAACTTGATTTAGTTTTAAGCCACTTCAGTTTGGATGGGCCTGTGTAGCTAGTGTCTGTTGTACTGGACTGCACAGGTGTAAAACCTTTCCTATTACTGTAACACACCCTGCATGCACACACATGCATGCACACACACACGGACTCTCTCCCTCCCTCCCTGCCCCAGGTCTCAGGCTCCAGCTCCTGGAGAAGACTTCGCAGCTCCAGGCAGGTATACCTGCTTCCTCTGTGCATGTCCTTGGCTCATGCCAAAGCCTCTGCTAGAAATGCCCTTGTTTGAAGCAGTGAGGTCTGAGGTCTTTGCAGCTCTCCGCCCTCCCACACAGAGGCGCTGCGGGGGCCTGAGCACGTATGAACAGGTGTTTGCCCTTCTTTGAAATCTTTACCTCCTTAACTCTGTGATTTCCAGTAGTCATGTATGGATGTGAGAGTTAGACCAAAAAGAAAGATAAGCACCAAAGAATGGATGCTTTTGAACTGTGGTGTTGGAGAGGACTCGTAGATTCCCTTGAACTGCAAGGAGATCCAACCAGTCCATCTTAAAGGAAGTCAGTCCTGAATATCCATTGGAAGGACTGATGTTGAAGCTGAAGCTCCAATCCTTTGGCCACCTGATGCAAAGAACTGACTCATTGGAAAAGACCCTGATGCTGGGAGGGATTGAGGGCAGGAGGAAAAGGGGACGAGAGAGGATGAGATGGTTGGATGGCATCACCAACTCAATGGACATGAGTTTGAGTAAACTCTGAGAGCTCGTGGTGGACAGAGAGGCCTGACGTGCTGCAGTCCATATGGTTTCAAAGAGTTGGACACGACTCAGTGATTGAACTGAACTGAACTCTGTGATTAAGTAGCATTTGCTCAAGTTAAAAAGGAAACAAAACCCTGCAGATCCCAGTGTCATCATTTCGGTCTCTGCTTTCTCATAGATTAGTCATATTAAAATAAGCTTACGTGACACAGCTACATTTCAGGTAAGGCTCTTCAGCCATGTTTTATATATGGCCTTTTAAGGAAACACTGATTGTCCCAGAAGAGTTGGCTACTATGAAGGGTTTTTGAGGAGAGCCCTTAAAAGACCTGTTCTTTTCTAGACTCAAAAGCCAAGAAGATTCTGCCCAGCAGCTTTTCTGTCCCGAGTCTTGTTGTTGTTTGTTGTTCAGCTGCTAAGTCATTTGGACTCTTTGCAACCCCATGAACTGCAGCATGCCAGGCTTTCCTGTCCTTCACCATCTCCTGGAGCTTGCCAACTCATGGTCATAGAGTTGATGATGCCATCCAACCATCTCATCCTCTGTCGTCCCCTTCTCTTGCCCTCAGTCTTGCCCAGCATCAGGTTCTTTTCCAATGAGTCAGTTCTTTCCATCAGGTGGCCAAAGTATTGGAGTTTTAGCTTCAGCATCAGTCCTTCCAGGGGGTATTCAGGATTGATCTCCTTTAGGATGGACTGGTTGGATCTCCTTGCAGTCCAAGGCTCTTCTCTTTGCTGCTCCTGAGAATAGAGTGCTGAGATGTGAGAATCCTTTCTAGCTTCAGGCTTCCGGATGGATCCCCAGGGCAGCACACGTATACTCATTGCCCGAGTCAGGAAGGAGGATGCTTGCGGGGTCCTGGGGGTCAGGCTGGGACCAGGGGCGGAGCTTTGCCTGGCTCAGCAGCTGCTGGTGACCAGTGATGAGCTGAAGGAGCAGCTGAGACCTTGCCCCTATGTCAGGGGAAGAGTTGGGGTGGGAGCGGATTTTAGAGTATGAAAGTGGCAAAGCTAGGGTCGAGGAATTTTGAGACCAAAACATAACAATTAGGAAGAAGCCATGTGGAAAGATGGCTGCTGTCTTGCTGTATTCCCCCACTGCCCCCATCTCCTTATCTGTGTCTGCTGATCAGCTGTGATGTTACCGAGGCCGCCCTTGGTCTCTGATAGCCTGTCTGCCTGTCTCTCCATGACTGACTCATTCTTCTCCTTCTGAGATTACGGACATTTGATCACTTATCAATTCTTCCTGTCAAGACATATCCAAGGGAACCCAGGAAAAGGGGAGACAGAGAAGGGGAAGACTGTTAAAGATTGCCTATGTGCTCTCGGTGTTAGATCGTACTTACTAGCAGCGATTAAGAGTCATAATTTATACTCAGATCGAGCTTGGTGTTTCAGAAAAGCCGTTTTACTTACACTTGTTAAAACTAAGTCAGAAAAGTCAGAGGATAAGAGAAAGCCCAGTGCTTGCTTGGTGCTAAGGAAAATATTTGCGTTGGGTCGCCCAGGGGTAGTTTTAATTCTTCCCGTAGATCATAATGGTTGCATTGCTGGTGAGTTGAGGCTGGAGCCACTGAGCACGACGTATGTGCAGTGAGCCCTTGGCTGTGGTTTTCACCTCTCGTGGCCAGAATGGGGATGGTTTGTTCAGCTATGGACCTGAGACTGCGGGACAGCTCTGGTACAGGCTGTCCGAGGGAGGCCCGGAGCTGGTCCTTCCTGTGCCGGGCCCAGACAGGACACCTGGGCTCCGCACACGGTTCAGGGCTCAGGCGGAGACTAGGACCAGTCATTTCCTGGACACTCATGCTGAGTCACTGTGTGTTGTTCAGGTTGCGTATGAGAGCAGGTAGACGCAAAGGGCCAGAGAAGGCAATAGCACCCCATTCCAGTACTCTTGCCTGGAAAATCCCATGGATGGAAGAGCCTGATAGGCTGCAGTCCATGGGGTCGGTGAGGGTCGGACACGACTGAGCAACTTCACTTTCACTTTTCACTTTCATGCTTTGGAGAAGGAAATGGCAACCCACTCCAGTGTTCTTGCCTGGAGAATCCCAGGGACGGGGGAGGCTGGTGGGCTACCGTCTATGGGGTTGCACAGAGTCGGACACGACTGAAGCAACTTAGCAGCAGCAGCAGATGCAAAGGGCAGGCAGAGGCTAGAGCCGGGAGTGCGGGTGGGGTGCTTTGCTAGTGGCAGTTCTGCATATGTTCATAACAGTTTCTTCTTTAAAAAAGGAAAAGCAGCTTTATGAACTGTATTGTATATCATAAAATTCACCCATTCCATTTCTACAAGTCAGAGATTTCTAGTAGCTTTACCAAGAGTGCAGCCGCCACCTCGAATCAATCTGGGGACATTTCCTCTCCCTCCCCCCCCACCGTAAGGTCCTTCCCATCCCCTCATAGTTAATCCCCATTTCACCCCCAGCTCCAGGCAACTACTGATCTACTTTCCATCTCTTTTGTAGTAATTTCGCTAATTATGTTCTAATTAGAGAAGTAATAGCTTCAATTTAGATCATTTGAGTAACCCCAGAAAGAGAAGTGGCTGGAAGGAGGGCCGGAACCCCCTTGGTGGGATCCTCTCCGGACTGCTCTTTCTAGCTTTTACCTTCCGCTGCCCCCTCCGCCCACCTGGCCAAGGTGCTTTCCCTTTTGCTCCGTCCTTTGCCGGGATGCCCTCCACCTACTCCCGCAGCAGAGTCCTCCCTGTCTTTGAAGGTCTGTCCCATGTAATCTCCCGTCAGCAAAAGATTTCCCTGATGTTGAAACTGAAAGCAATTCTCTCTTCTGAGCAATTCCATGGTGTTCTATTTATGGCTCATAAGGGTTCCGTGTGGCACATACATGCTTCATCTTCCTTACTAAACGGTGAGTCATGAGGACTGAGCTTCTGTCTAATGCGTCTTTGTCTCCCAAGCCCTCTCACCTGCTCCATCTCCCATTGCTCCCTGAGGGCCCCGTGTGCCTCCTTCATCACTGTCATCACGGCTGTGATGGCTGTTGCGTGTCACACCCACCTTGTCCCAAGTGCCCAGCGTGAAAGCTGGCCCTGTGTTTGCACATTCTTAGGTTTTTTACTCTAATGTTTAATTCTCGGGTGCTGAAGCCTAGTTTACCTCTTCTCACCTAATACCTGTCCTCACCTGACTTCTTATTTCAATTAAAAAAATAATAAATAATAATAAAGTCTTTTTTTTTCTTTTTTTGGCCACACCACACAGCTTGTGAGATTTTAGTTCCCTGACCAGGGGTTGAACCCAGGCCCTCTGCAGTGAGAGTGCAGAGTCCTAACTACTGGACTGCCAGGGAATTCCTGATAACAGTCTTAAAATAGACATGTAAACAAATTCTGGGTGCTGTTCTTCTTCCCCTCTGTGCAGAACCTTGTTTTTCTCTCATTCATGCATGCACTCACACATAATGCACCTCTCGTAGAAACACACCAGAGTTCTTCCTAGAAACACAAGTTTTAATCAGCAAGCACCTTATTCTTTTTTTCCCCCAACACACCGTGTATCTGTTTGTTCTGGTGTCTTTAGCTCAGCCTCCTGCCCTGAGCTGCTCTGACGCCCCCTCCCCAGGCCATTCCTGCTGCCCCCAGTCTTACACTGGCCTCGTCCAGGCAGCACTCAGGACTAAACAGACCTGTCTGACTCCAGCCAGGACTCTGCAGTCCAGTGGGCGAAGGGGCAGAGTCAAGGCTTAGGAACTGGAACAGTCACATTTTTTCCAAGCCCAAGTCAGCCCACCTGACTGCTCAGAACCACTGGTATCTGTACAGAGTCCAACATGTTGCATGTTGTGTGTCTTACACTTTCGTTTAATTCTTGGTGTCTACATATTTGTGAAGACTCTTGAGAGTCCCTTGGACTGCAAGGAGATCAAGCCAGTCAACCCTAAAGGAAATCAACCCTGAATGTTCATTGGGAGGACTGATGCTAAAGCTGAAACTCCAGTCCTTTGGGTACCTGATTTGAGGAGCTGAGTCATTGGAAAAGATCCTGATGCTGGGAAAGATTGAAGGCAGGAGGAAGAGAGCAGCAGAGGATGAGATGGTTGGATGGCATCACTGACTTGATGGACGTGAGTTTGAGTAGGCTCCGGGAGTTGATGATGGACAGGCAAGCCTGGCGTGCTGCAGTCCATGGGTTCGCAAAGAGTTGGACACGGCTTAATGACTAAACAACAATATATTCTTCCTCTGAGATGGCAAACATTGATTTGTTCATTTGTAGCCAGCTTTCTGCTGTCTGTAAAATAGGTGCTCGATAAATACATGGTGAATGAGTTAATGAATTCCCACATTCATAATGTGATGTTTAAAGCTATTAATGTATCTCTAGATTCTGTCTCTTATTGTTGTTCAGTTCAGTCACTCAGTCGAGTCCGACTCTTTGTCACCCCATGGACTGTAGCACGCCAGGCTTCCATGTCCTTCATCTCCCAGAGCTTGCTCAAACTCATGTCCATTGAGGCAGTGATGCCATCCAACCATCTTATCCTCTGTTGTCTCCTCCTGCCTTCAGTCTTTCCCAGCATCAGGGCCTTTTCCAATGAGTCTGTTGGCTCTTCACATCAGCTGGCCAAAGTATTGGAGCTTCAGTATCAGTCCTTCCAATGAATATTTAGTGTTGATTTCCTTTAGGATTGACTGGTTGGATCTCCTTGCAGTCCAAGGGACTCTCAAAACTCTTCTCCAACACCACAGTTCAAAAGCATCAGTTCTTCAGTGTTCATCCTTCTTTATGGTCCAACTCTCACATCCATATATGACTACTGGGAAAACCATAGCTTTGACTAGATGGACCTTGGTTGGCAAAGTGATGACTCTGCTTTTTAATATGCTGTCTAGGTTTGTCATAGCTTTTCTTCCAAAGAGCAAGCATCTTTTAATTTCATGGCTGCAGTCACCATCTGCAGTGATTTTGGAGCCCAAGAAAATTAAGTCTGTCACTGTTTTCATTATTTACCCATCTGTTTGCCATGAAGTGATGAGACTGGATGCCAGGATCTTAGCTTTTTGAATGTTGAGTTTTAAGCCAGCTTTTTCACCCACCTCTTTCATCTTTGTCAAGAGGCTCTTTAGTTCCTCTTTGCTTTCTGCTGTAAGGGTGGTGTCATCTGCATATCGGAGGTTATTGATATTTCTCCCAGCAATCTTAATTCCAGCTTGTGCTTCAACCAGCTTGGCCTTTTGCTTGATGTACTCTGCATATAAGTTAAATAAGCAGGGCTACAATATACAGCCTTGACATACTCCTTTCCCAATTTTGAACCAGTCCATTTTTCTGTGTCCTTGACCTGCGTACAGGTTTCTCAGGCGGCAGGTAAGGTGGTTTGGTATTCCCATCTCTTTAAGAATTGTCCACAATTTGTGTTTCCTACGCTAAAGTCAAAGACTTTAGTGTAGTCAGTGAAGCAGAAGTAGATGAGTGCTATGGAGAACAGAAAAGGTTGAAGCCGTCCCTTAGCATTTGTGGCATGTGTGAGCTTGATAAGACGAATGCAGGGTGGAACCTGTTAAATCCCTTAAGATATTTTAAAAAATGAAAATCCTGGGTACTTCCTCAGTGGTCCAGTGGTCAAGAATCTGCCTTCCAATGCAGGGGACAGTGATTCAGTCCCTGCTCTGGGAACTAAGATCCCACATGCCACAGGGCAACTAAGCCCAAGTGCCACAACTAAATCCTGACATAGCCAAAAATAATAATTTTTTTTTTAGAGAATATATTGGAGGATCGGTGTGGGGGTGGGCATTGCTTCCTGCTGAGCAGTTGGGATGTTAATGAAAACGATGGCAACTGAGTCATCCTCATGGACGGGCAGGTTTTGGGCATCAAGGGCACAGGGAAGATTGTGAGCTCAGGATGGAGCACGTCATCCATGAACTTAGACTCCAGGGAGCATGAAACGAGAAAGATGTCTGTTCAGCTGGACATGGGAATGAAACGTGGCAAATAAGGTTGGACTATGAGGGTCGAGATGCAGAAATAGGTTTGGATTTTACAATGGACTCATGAGAGAAACCAGACAGCTGCAAGGAAGGGGTTGGGGCGGGCAGGGGAAGTGATGCCTCAAGTCCAGAAAAGGGTCAGGGAGGTGAGAAGGCAGAGGGAGCGTGTGGATGGGTAGCAGCTGGAGAGGCTGGAGCCCCAGGAGGCAGGCTGAGTGCCGAGCTGGTGGGTGGAGACATGGGACACGCGTTGGGAAATCCAGGCGCACTCGGTCAGGGTGAGTCACCTGTATGGCCTCACTTTAGACTCAGGTTTTCAGTATTTAAATCCGAACTCTCCAGGCTGATCCTGGCAAGTCATTGCTGAGGGCGTTGTGCCTCTGCTGGTGCGTGCCGAGTTGAGCCGTGCAGCCTCAGACAAAAGTTACCCCAGAAGGCATTTCGGAGATGACAGTCATGACTTGACCATTTATCTGGCAGGGGAGGTGGCTGGTGCAGGCATGGTTACACACCTTGCTAGTAGTAGTTTTCAGGTAAATTTCTTCCTCCGTTTTGAAAGTTTATATGCTGCATAGTGCATGGAAATCATATCCCACGTAGCTGTAAAAGTTGTGACGGTAGTTGGCCTTCCAGCCCAGGGTAATTCTACTAAAAGTGAAAGTTTCCTTTGTCAGGTTGTAAGAAGGAAGGGCCTTACACAAGGCTCCTCTCTCCGTTGACGGTCCCGTAATTTCAGAGCAGGTCTCTGAAGTGACACAGGCACCCGCCACAGTGGACCGCATGGCAGCTGTGCTGACTTGGGGAGTGTGTGCGAGGGAGGGTGAGGACGGAGAACCTCAGCTTTCTTTTCCCTGGGGAGGGACTGTCATCGGGTTGAGAACCCAGGGACTCTGCGCCTTGAGCTTTCTTGCTCACTGAAGCTTGGTGTCTTCAAATTGGCTCACAGCTGAGTGACCGGCAGGGTCAGGCGACGAGTGTGTCAGGAGGCTTTGGTTCTCCTCGATTTAATCCATAGTGACAACTTGCTAAGCCACCATCTCTTGCCTTCTTGCTTCAGGGGGAAGAACAGGGGACCTCGAGACCACTTGTCCCTCCTTTTCTCACTTACACCTGCTTTCTCCAGACACCCCCCACCCCCTCAGTGCTTGTTCACTCTCACTCTCTCACACATGTTCTCTTTTAGTTTCCTTTGTTGGGGGCCATGCTGTGGAGACTGGGGGGGACTGTGGACCCCCAGAACTGACCAGAGCCACAGCCCCAGGGCATGGATGGAGCTGTGAGAGGAGGAAGTGTTGGGCTCCCGTTCCTGGATCTTTAAAGTGCTTCTGTCATTGACTCTTTTTTTCCATCATTGTAATGGTTATCTTTCCACAGACTTCATAGCCCAGTAATAGGTTAATATTTTGTGAAATATAAACAGATATAGACTTTTCACTGTTAGGTTTTCATTCATAAGATGACATCGTTACAGAGAATGTTAAGAATGATGGGGTTTTAGGGAAAGTTTATTACCACGTGTTCTCTTAACCTCCTTACTGTCCTTGCTTTAGATTAAAAAGGAAATGGAATGAGAATATTTTTATGGTTTTTTTTTTTTTTGTCTTTTAGATTCAGAACATGAACAACATAATCTCCTTCCCTCTGGACAGTTTGCTGAAGGGGGACCTGAAAGGAGTGAAAGGGGTACGACCTGCGGAGTCCTGTCTGGGGGGTGGTGGTCTAAGGACAGCATCACGGTCTCGCTGGCCCGTCCGGGCAGATACCCCTCGGGCCTTCCTGAACTGGCGGGACAACTCCGTGCCACCTCAGGCTCCCTTGACTGGCCACCTTGGCACCACCATTCAGCCCTAACGGTGGTGACCCATGGCTTTCTCAGTCGTCCCGCTGGTGCTTGAGATGTGGGAGGGAAAAAAACAGGAAATTATGAACAACAATGGGCTCGGCTGGTGGATCAGGGAAGCCTGTGTGCAGTCTGGTTTTCCAGCTAGTCTGGCCCTGACTGGCCCCTGTACAGGTCCCTTGCAGGGACGTGGTCTCCCCACTGGGAGATCAGCACCAGCAAGGCCTGAGCCACCTTCATTTTTCTATCCTGCAAAGGGCGCCCATCATTGAGGCCTCACCAGCCTCCCATAAACCCTCGAGCCGTGATCTGTGTCCTGAGCACGTGTGTGTAGGGCTCGAGTGCAGTGTGGGGCCAGGTGCTGAGCAGAAAGTTACTCGTGCATATCTCTGGCACAGACAGGTGTGTGAGACAAAAGGGAGACAACCGTGCCCCAGTCCTTAGGAGGCCGAGTTCTCTGATCCCCAGCAGCCTCCGCAAGGCCAACGTGGCTGACCCGGGGTCTCTGCAGAGGCAAACCATGCACGGAGAGCTGTCGGGGCGGGGGAGTCTGGCTGGGTGAGCCGTTAGGAGTGAAGACACTGAGGAACGTTACTCATCGTTCCCTGGGGCCCTGAAGAACATGGCAGGGGAGGTAGGCAGTAAAATGGGAGGGTGGAGCGCACAGGGCAGGTCATGCCCCGGGGCCTGCAAGTCCGGCCTGCCTGCAGCAGCCAGACGCAGTCCTGCCCCGTGGCCTGAGCCGGTGGGAGTGGAGGTGAAGCTGATGGGGTGGACTGGCCCCCTTTCTGCAGGCTCTAGGTGCCAGGCTGTGGAGCTTGGGCCTTGTCAGAAGGCCGGAGAAGAGCCAGAATTAGAAATCCCCGCAACAAAAGGGTTTTCTCTTCCAAAAGAGCCCTGTTAAAGGGAGCATACGAAGGTGGGAACAACTTGATGGAATTTCTGGCGGCTCAGTACATTGTTAAGTCAGATTTCATCGGAGAATGTGAATCAGAATCGATCCCCTCGTAGCTCACATGGTAGAGAATCTGCCTGCAATGCAGGAGACCCGGGTTCGATTCCTGGGTCGGGAAGATCCCTCTGGAGAAGGAAATGGCGACTCACTCCAGTATTCTTGCCTGGAGAATCCCATGGACGGAGGAGCCTGGCGGGCTACACAGTCCATGGGGTCACAAAGAGTCCAACACAACTGAACGCCTAAACCATCAGGTCACAGGAGACAGTCAATGGCTTTTATGTTCTTGTTTTGGGGCCCACGTCAGGGTGTGTTGAGATTCCTGTATTAATTGAAAAAAAAAAAAGTCAGAGTCCTTTTATTTCAGAGGGATAAATACTTGCAGATTAAATGTTATGTCTATCTGGGTTTAATTTCAGAATGATTCTAGGGCAGAGGGCAGGGTCTAGGTGAAACAGGACGTGCTGACTTGATAACTCATTGTAACTGGCACATTATACAATTCTCTTCTTTCTGTGTGCCTTTTGTATATTCTATAATAAAAATTTCTTAGAAAAGAAATGCCACCACTAGTCTAATTAAAAAGCCTGTACTTAGAGCTTAGGCTTTTTATTTTTCATGGGATCACATATGTCATTTATCACAGAAATTAATACTCCTTTCAGGGCTAGTCTTGGGAGACGTTACATTTATCTTGCCCAGAAGTTCATGATTAGTCCAGTTTAATTTATGCCTCTCTGTTTACAGGATTTGAAGAAGCCTTTTGATAAAGCTTGGAAGGACTATGAAACAAAAATGTGAGTGTTTTCGTTTTAAAAAATAAGCGTGGGTAACTTGAGCCTTTAATTTAAGATCGCGCTTTTATTGCTTAAAGGTATTGTCTGAATGAACCTTAATCCAGGAAAGAATTTACCCAGAACTGTGTTGCCCTGTTCTGCTGTGATTCTAGATATTTCCTTCTGTGCTGGCTGTCTGCCTTCCTGATGTTAACCTCTTCAGACAGGCTTCTCTTGTCCCTCCTCTTCTGTCCTATGACTGCCTGCCTGTTGTTTTCAGGAATGTTAATTGACTGCTGCTGGTTGACTGCTGCTGGTTTAGGCAGCTGTTGTAACATTTCTGATCACAGTTTCTCGATTCTTGGAGTGGAGAGGATCGAGCTAGCTAGAACTGGGTGAGCGACGGTGGGGATAATGGTTTCGGTTATTATAAATACCTGAGAAGCAGAAAATATGTTTTAATGCCTCATGCTTGCTTTGTAATGGCTGTGCATTGGGTAATAGACTTTTCTCAGTGGAAATAGAAAGTTATTTGAAGCCATCTGGGAAAGTGGGAAGTGTTCAGAAGAAAGCCTTCTCAGACGTCGCTGTTGTTGGCCAGTCGCTAAGTCCGGTCCGACTCTTGGTGACCCCGTGGACTGCAGCACGCCAGCCTCCCCAGTCGTTCACTGTCTCCTGGAATTTGCTCAGATTCACATCCATTGAGTTGGTGATGCCATCTAGTCATCTCATCCTCTGCTGCTCCATTCTCCTTTTGCCAATTTAATCTTTCCCAACATCAGGGTCTTTTCCAATGAGTCAGTCTTTTCCAAACAGGTGGCCAAAGTGTTGGAGCTTCAGCATCAGTCTTTCCAGTGAACATTCAGGGTTGATTTCCTTTAGGACTGACCGGTTTGATCTCCTTGCAGTCCAGGGGATTCTCAAGAGTTTTCTCCAGCCCTACAGTTTGAAAGCATCGATTCTTCGGTGCTCAGCGTTCCTTATGGTCCAACTCTCACATCCATACATGACTACCAGAAGAACCATAGCTTTGACTGTACGGACCTTTGTCAGCAAAATGATGTCTCTGCTTTTTAATATGCCATCTAGGTTAGTCATAGTTTTCCTTCCAAGGAGCAAATGTCATGTAATATCATGACTTGCAGTCACTGTTCACAGTGATTTTGGAGTCTAAGAAAATAAAATCTGTCACTGCTTCCACCCTTTCCCCTTCTATTCCATGAAGTGATAGGACTGGATGCCATGATCTTGGTTTCTTGAATGTTGAATTTCAGGCCAGCTTTTTCACTCTCCTTTTTCATCCTCATAAAGAGACTCCTTAGTGCCTCTTCACTTTCAGCTATAAAGGTGGTATCATCTGTCTATCTGAGGTTGTTGGTATTTCTCCTGGCAATCAGATGTAGCTACAGGTAGGTAATTGGGTTTGTTTGTTTTTACCAGCCACAGGCATCTGTTCAGAGGTGGAGGATCACAAAGCTCACACCAAGCAATACCAGATCCTTGGTGTCATCCTGTCCTAGAAATCTAAAGTTCCTGTACTCCAGATTCTGGAGTTTTTCTAACGGCGCACATTCACATATTAACACAGATTATTAAACCAGAATGCTTTGAAGGTTGCCTCAACCCACAGAGGCTCCAAACTCACTATGCTTGGCCTGTTAGCGTCCTGCATCCATGCTCCAATTCAGTTCAGTAAATAAGAAGGTGATCCAAATTCCTACTTTATAGACGGGATACCAGGCCTCGGTATTTGCTCTGGTCAGTCGCAAGGGACAATTGAGCCAAGGGCAGGACGTGGGTTTGCCCACTTCCATTCAGCTGCTGTCGCTGCCAGACTCCCAGCCCTTAGAGAAAATGCTTCTGTGCATTTCTGAACCCGGGACGGGAGGGGGTCTCTGAGGAGGATTGCTGGAGAGAGTCTTCTGGTTCTGAAAGCGAAAGGTTTGAAAGAAGAATGAGATCAAATTCTATAAACTCAAGACACACATAGATATGTTGAGGGCTCACAAAATCCCAGAATTGGAGGACAAATGAGCACCACCCTTTAAAACTCAGAGTAATTGTGGTGTTGGAGAAGGCTCTTGAGAGTCCCTTGGACTCCAAGGAGATCAAACCAGTCAATCCTAAATGAAACCAACCCTGAATATTCACTGGAAGGACTGACGTTGACGCTCCAATCCTTTGGCCACCTGATGGAAAGAGCCGACTCATTGAAAAGACCTTGATGCTGGGAAGGACTGAGGGCAGGAGGAGAAGGGGATGACAGAAGACAAGAAGGTTGGATGACCTCATTGACATCATCATGAGTTTGAGCAAACTCCAGGAGATGGTGGAGGACAGGGAAGCCTGGTGTGCTGCAGTCCATGGGGTCGTAAAGACTTAGCAACTGAAAAATAACAACAACAATCCTGGGATAAATTTTAAAATTCACTCTGTCCACTTACGTGTGAGACTAGATTATCCTGAGAGGCCCTGTGATGTGTAACAAACGGCTTTAAGACATCTTTAAAATTCCTGGCCTGCAGTTCCATACCTGACCATTTTGAGAGTGACCGACGTCTGGACTGGATGTCAGGCCCTTTGCAGTAGCGGTGGCGTCAGGGGCGCCTCGGGGCTGTGTAATTGTCCTGTGACCTCAGGGGCCTCCAGTCACACTCCCTCCTGGGGCATGAGTCATCCTGCAGCAACATCTCTACCAGGTGGTCACCTGCTACTCACCCATTCAAGTCGGTGACTGTCTACTGTGCGCCTAGTGCTGTGCTTCAAATAAAAATCAAGAATTAGAAGCTCTGTTTCTTACCTCTTCTTAAATACCCGCTCTGGGTCCAATGGGGACTCTGGACCCAGAGGAACCCATTTCATGCTGAACACTTTCTGAGGACCACGGCTTGTGTAGTGTTGGTGTCTGCCTTGGGTGCTGTCCAAAGAATCTCTGCCCTTCTCTTGGTGGTAGCCTTGACACTTCTGAGTGCTTTCTGTGGCTTTTGTTTAGTTTCCTTTTTCTCCCGAATAAAAGTCTAATTAGTATTTCAAGCCCTTCCCAACTAATGTGACTTGTAGTTACCCTGGTCCCCCGTCTCAGGACACACTCCAGAGAGGAGTCCGCTGGTACCTTTTACCACATGCTGGACTCAGGAGCATAGTCGAGCAGGAGATAAAGACAGAGGGGAATAAAGCTTAAAAACGGGAAAGGCCGTCTGTTTCCTTCTGTGACTGTGAAAGTGTTAGAGCTCAGTTGTATCCAACTCTTCGCAACCCCATGGACTATAGCTCCCCCACCCCAGGCTCCTTTCTCCATGGAATTCTCGAGACAGAAATACTGGAGTGGGTTGTCAGTTTCCTTCTTCAGGGCATCTTCCCAACCCAGGGATTGAACCCAGGTCTCCTGCATGGCAGGCAGACTCTTTACCATCTGAGCCAGCAGAGAAGTCCTCTGTGACCTTGAGCACTGTCCTAGTGGAGTTGCTTTGGAAGCATTTGCTGAGTTCAGTACTCAACAGAAAGGGCCAAGATGGACATTTGGGGGGACAATTCACATCTTTTCTTCCCAGTGAGTTCAAGTCCGTCCTGGGCTGAGGCATCTCGGGGAGCATTTGTGTCCAGGGTGGGCATCAGGATCACAGAGGGGACTCCAAGTCTAGAGGTGTCTTGACTGATTCTCTTGCTTTTCCACGTGTTAGAACCAAGATAGAAAAGGAGAAGAAGGAACACGCCAAGCTCCACGGGATGATCCGCACGGAAATCAGCGGGGCTGAGATCGCGGAGGAGATGGAGAAGGAGCGGCGCTACTTCCAGCTGCAGATGTGCGAGGTGGGCGTGCGAGGTGGGCGGGCAGGGCCCCCCAGAGGCCTCGGGGCCAGTGCTGAGGTGCTGTGGATGCTGTTGGCCACTTTCTGTCCCTCAGGGAGCCTTAGGCTCCTGGAGTGTGGGATTAGATTAATCTGACATCAACATTTATTAAAGGTAGGGAAAGACTCATTTGAAAGATGGAGGAGGAAATGGCAACCCACTCCAATATCCTTGCCTGGGAAATCCCGTGGACAGAGGAGCCTGGTGGGCTACAGTCCATGGGATGGCAAGAGTCAGATGTGACTTAGCTACTAAACAACAGAACTTGCAAGAAGGTTCTTTCTGCCTCATGCAGATCCTCCTGGAAATACTTCTCTGCTTTAAGTCAGCTAGAATACCCCCTTAAAGTGAAGTCACTTAGTCGTGTCCAACTCTTTGTGACCCCAAGGATTGTAGCCTACCAGGCCCCTCCATCCATGGAATTTTCCACTCAAGAGTACTGTAGTGAGTTGCTGTTTCCTTCTCTAGGGGATCCTCCCGACCCAGGGATCGAACCTGGGTTTCCTGCATTGCAGGCACATGCTTTACCATCTGAGCCATCAGGGAAGCCAGAATACCCCCTTAGGTGCTTTTAAGGAGGTACCAGGGCGGTGAGATCCCCTCCCCCCACAGCCATGGTTCCCTATGTGAGCGTGAGGGTCTGTTTCCAGAAGCCCCTGCCTCTGCAAGTGTCTGCCCCTCACCCCCACCCTGGGCTCCACCTGCTCTGGGTAGGGACGCTCCCAAGGCCTGAAGTCCTCTGTCCCACTCTTCCTGCAGCCTGAGTCCTCACCTCCAGGAAGGGAAAACGGCAGGACTGACACTCAGAACTTTTCTTTGCTGGAGGCTCAGGGATGGAAAGGCCCCAAGACCAGCCATGCAAGCCTTTGCTTTCAGCCTTTTTTTCATGCCTTGGTTGGGGGTCTGTTGGTCGAAACAGCTCCTGAAAACAGTTCCCCCCTCGCTCAAGGGCTCATGCCTCCAGGTGGTGGCAGTGGAGTATCCGTGCTTGGTGGCGTTTGTGTTCCCCCACAGCAGTGCAGACATACGTTTTGAGTGTGCCTGTGCAGGGGTGATGTTTGTGACAGGCACCAAGACTCGGTTCAGCCAGTTCTCCATTCCCTGTAAGCCATCCACAGCAAAGCTCATCAAAAGGCACTTTGTGATTTTAGGATGTTTGTTAATTACAGCAAGCACCTAGCCTTTCCATATGTGTATCTTAGGAGTGTATTTAAATGACTTTCTATTCCCAGAGCACACCAAGCGGTCCACGGAGGAGAATCCGTCCCTGCGACGAGAGACGTTTGTCTGATACTAGTACAGCCACACTGACTCTCTTTTGGTTTCTGTCTGCATGGGATTTCTTTTTCCAGCTTTTTACTTTCAACTTACGCATATCTTTGGCTCTGAAGTGTGTTTCCTGCGGGCAACCTATATTTGGGTCATTTTTTTTTAATCCAGTCTGACAATCTCTGCCTTTTGATGGGATTCTTTAATCATTCACACTTGATGTTACTGTGTATGTGGTTGCGATAGTAACATCAAAAAAGTCTTTTACTTTTTTTTTTTTTTAATGTTTTAGGTCTTTTTTGTTCCTCTGTCTCTCCTTTGCTGCTTTGTTTTTCATTACGTGAATATTTAGAAAGGTGTAACTGAGCTCAAAGTGTTCCTGTAGATAGGAGAGTGGATGATTTTATCCACATGCTGTTGTATTACAGCAGGCATCACTTAGACTAACACCTGCCTAGCCCATTTCGCACAGTGCTGGAGAAATCAGCCCGGACGATAGGAGACAGGGATGAGGAAGCAAAACCGCTGCATGTCATGCAGACACAGGGCGTTGCTTTTATTGAAGTGGGATAAAATGAAGTAGCCGTGTTTCACGGAGAGTGGATTTGGAGCGGCGTGTGTGTGAGTTCAGGTTGTGCTCCCTCTTTGGCTGGTGAGGAGGAAAGCTGTCGACCTGAACTCTGCAGGACTGCTTACTCAAGTACATTTAGGGACGAGAGACCCAGCCTGGGTGTTAACTGGCATTTCCTCCTGGTGAGGGTGTGCTTTCTGCAGCATGCACCCGGTGTGCACCCAGCACTGGGGCTTGTCCTTGTCTGGGTGAATGGGCTGTGAGGACTGCCAGATGGGTTATTTTATTGGAAAGGCGCTATCTACCCGACACCACTAAGTCACACACATGAGTTGTCTTTTGGGCGGGTCCCCAGTCTGTGCTGAGCATCACAGGGTCCCCGCTCTGCAGAGCTGGCTGGGGCAGGGCCCGGCGCTGTGTGCAGACACAAAAGTGGAGGTGGGCCAGCAGGCTGTGAGGTTGGAGTTTGCAGAGCAGGACGCATCTGATGAAGCTGCAGACGCTGACCAGCCAGACCTGGGCTGGAAAGAGAGTGTGTCTGAAAAGCAGTCCCCAAGAACCCGCCCCCTCAGAGTGAAGACTGCTGGAGTTACTGTGGCTTTAAAATCATTCAACTGCTTCCTCAAACCGAAGCCCTTGAGCTTTGTAAATGCTCAACGTTGTTCAGGTGTTTGCCTCGAATCTAATGTAGAAAAGTGACTTTCAGGTGTTTATTCTAAACCTGTGGGATTTTTTTCTTCAAAACGAATTTTATAAAGATATTCAGTATGCCAGATCGGTAATACAGATGAATAGAGAATGTATGAGAGATCTGCTCTTGCTTTTCTTATGATTATAAAAATATGTGCTTTAAAACATTGGTCAGTATATATGTGTGTGTATGTATACGTGTGCATGCACACATGCTTAGTCGCTCAGTTGTGTCCGACTTTTTGCAACCCTACGGACTGTAGCCCGCCAGGTTCCTCTGTCCATGGGGATTCTCCAGGCAAGGATTCTGGAGTGGATTGCCATGCCCTCCTCCAGGGGATCTTCCTGACCCAGGGATTGAAGCTGTGTCTCTTACGTCTCCTGCATTGGGAGGCGGGTTCTTAACCACTAGAACCACCTGGGAACCCCGTGTATATATGTGTATATGCATAAAAGAAATTAAAAGTCACTACAGATTTTGCTTATTAAGGTAACCACCTTGACACTTAGCTGCGCATCTTCCAGATGTCCCTGGTACACATACGTTAAAGACAGTTTGTATAACCAGGATCATTCTCTACTGCTGCTTTGTATTCTGATTATTTTCACTCACTAGTGTGCCACAGACATTTTTGCACATCATGAAGTCTCTGCTTTATTGGCTTAATTACTAATAGCCCTTCTTTCTATGGATGCGCCACACTTCAGTTCCCCATTCATTACATTTGACTTGTTGCCACTTTTCACTTTTACAGGCAAGTCTGCAATGAACCTTCTTTTCCATTCATCTTTGTAAATTTTTATGATTGTCTTCTTAGAAGAAGAAATACCTGAAAGTAGAATTTCCAGGTCAAAGGGCACATGGATTTTAACATTGACACATGGCCAAACATCTCATTCACCATCTAACCATTTTGCTGCATTGTCAGATATCTTATTTAATTAACAGTGAATAAGTATCAGAAAGGAGGGAGATGAGGACGTAAAAGCAATGATGTAGTTACCGTTTCAGAGCTGCCGGGCAGGACACTTGAAGGCGAGTTTCCCAGGTTACAGCTGAGACGCCCGTGGTCAGTGGCGGTCAGCAGCTCTCTAGGGGGCTTTCAGCCTTAGAGGTGACTTATTCTCAGGATTGTAAATATCTCCTATTTTGATAGTGAAGGGGACAGGGAATTTATGGGATCTTTTGTTCTATAAACTCTTCAGTTTAGTTCAGTTCAGTCGCTCAGTCGTGTCCGACTCTTTGCAACCCGATGAATCGCAGCACGCCAGGCCTCCCTGTCCATCACCAACTCCCGGAGTTCACTCAGACTCACATCCATTGAGTCCGTGATGCCATCCAGCCATTTCATCCTTGGTTGTCCCCTTCTCCTCCTGCCCCCAATCCCTCCCAGCATCAGAGTCTTTTCCAATGAGTCAACTCTTCACATGAGGTGGCCAAAGTACTGGAGCTTCAGCTTTAGCATCATTCCTTCCAAAGAAATCCCAGAGTTGATCTCCTTCAGAATGGACTGGTTGGATCTCCTTGCAGTCCAAGGGACTCTCAAGAGTCTTCTCCAACACCACAGTTCAAAAGCATCAGTTCTTCGGCGCTCAGATATGCATCCTGATACTAGTTCTGTACATCTCTGGGGTTTCCTCCTGTCTTGTGATTGGTAATGAATTCTCCAAGTTAAAAATGATTTCAATTTATTTGAATTTAAACTTTTTTAAATGTTTATTTAAAGTGTTGGGAAAGTGTTTCAATGTCAGAGGTGTGGAGACAAAGCCTTAACTACAGCAGCAGCAGTTAGTGTTTAGACCGTGACCTACCTGAAGAAAGGGCCCTGGAACAGGGGATGTGGGCAGCAGAGGCCAGAAGGTGGAACCCTTTCATTCTAACCATCCTCACTCTTCCATGCAACTGGGGCAAAAGTTTCCCCTAGCTGGTTAAGACAGAATGTTTTATTGCAGGGAGTTCTTGGCACTTAAAACTAAGTATTTGATTACCCAAAGGTCAGGTAATTCATGTGGCACCAAAATAAAAGAAGCATTTAGTTGCGGCGTTCAGAAAATATTAAGCATCTATCATGAGCCCTACCCATAATACAGGATGTCAGAGAAGGCAGGGAGGCGACCTGCCCCCAGAAGTTCATGTGCAGCTCATATACTGTTTCTATGACATTTCCTGTGTGTGTGTTTTTTTTTTTTTAAACAGTATCTGCTGAAGGTCAATGAAATTAAGATTAAAAAGGGAGTGGATTTACTTCAGAATCTGATCAAGTATTTTCACGCTCAATGCAAGTAAGTTCTTGGTTCTTTTCCTTCATTATCATGGTATTTCAGATGTTTCTCTCTTTACGGCAGCTTCTTGGAGATCTGTAGTAGTATGCTGAGGAAAGTATGCATGTATTTAAAAATATACTAGTAAATAAGTAAAAAGAGTGAAACAGTGAGGCATGCTGCAACACAGACGAACCTTCAAAACACATAAAGTGAAAGAAGCTGGAAACAGAAGACCACAGACTGAATGAGTCCACTTACTTGAAAGATCGGAAATGGGCTTGAGGGGAGCGGGGGAGGGGAACGACTCCCAGGGGGCACGGGGTTTTTTTGGGGGGTAATGAAAATATTCTGGAATTAGACAGGGCTGATGATTTCTCAACTTTGTGAATAAATATACTAAACCCCACTGAAGCGTATGTTTTAAAAGGTTGAATTTTACAGTTTGAGAATTATATCTCAAAAACTAATAATATAAAAATCTACATTACTTTATCAAATATACTTTTTTTTTTTGGTAAAGCGCCAAACTAGTTTGATTCTTGGATGTTGTTTTTGTTGAAAGAGAAGTGAGATGGTGTTAATGCAGAGTCTTAAATTAGGAGAATACTTCCATGTATTACTGATCTATAAAGCAGATGATGTGCTAAGCAAAGGCGGCTGTCTGGGGAGAGAGGGAGAAACGTTCAGGTTCAGGGGACTGCTCACGTGTTCATCTTCGCTGTGTCTATCAGTCCTCCACTCCCGGGGCCTCATCTCTTGGCCTCATTGTCTTTCCCATTCCTCAGCCTGCATCTCATCATTGACATGAACAGGCTGCGGGCTCATTCACTGCTGCTGTTGGGTGTGTGCTGTGTTTTGGGAGCCCCCTGAGATGCTGAAGATGGGGTGGTGTACATCCCGGGCACAGCGCCTGCTAGAGCAAGACACAGGCAAGCCCACGTATAATTGGACACTTCGCAAAGTGTTCTGAAGTACCAGAGTCTAAGAGAGAATAAAACAGAAAGAGCTAATTTAGATCGAGACGGAGGGCAGAGATTTCTTCTCTGTTTCGTCCTTGCTGTGGTTTCCAGCTGGCAGAGCACAGCGCCTGGCCCACAGGAGGTGTTCAGATTCTTGAGTTACCTGCAGGTCTCTCCCAGGGATGTGGATTCTGGGGTCTGAAGGACATGGAGGGGCTGGCTGATGGAGAGCAGGGGAAGAACCTACCAGGCAGGGTCAGGGTCTCGAGGCAGGAGAGAGGCCAGCCCACCTGAAGCCTCATGAGTGAAGTGAAGCTGCATGGGAAAGCTAGAGGCGGGCACAGCCTGGCATCTTGTTCACAGCATTAGATTCTGTCCCACACGTATGGGGAGGCGCGCAAAGTTTCAAGCAGAGGATTCGTTCAGCAAGTGTTGGTTGAGCTCCTGCTGCGTGCAGGAGGACATAGAGTGATACAGAAGGTCCAGGTGATACAGCAAGAAGGAAACCGAGCTCCTACCTGTGTGGACTTACTGGTGGGACGGGGCACAGCAGCTAGCCAGCCAGCAGGGGTGTGACAGTCTCCAGGAGCGGCTGTGACCTTGAGGAGGCCGCTGCAGGAAGAGAGGAGAGTGGAGTTGATTGGGAACGTCAGGGAGGTGTCTCCCCATCCATTTCTGCTTTTATGGGGTTGCTCTGGGTGCTGAGAAGGACCAGATAGGATGGGGTGGCTGTGCAACCACTCAGGTGCAGGGGTCGTGTCTGAGGGGGGCTGGAGCCCGGGCTGCCTGGGCTGGGGATGTGTGAGTGGCGTGGAAATCTCTCGAGGGTGTTGTTCCTACATGTGTCCACATGCCTTTCCCTTAACAGGCCATGCCCCGCACTGATACCCTTTGCCCTGCTGTCCCCTTTGCCTGGAACGCAGTTCTGTTCCTTCTGTGCCTTCCCCCAGCCTCTGGTCCCGTGAGACCCGGCTCAAGTGGAGCTGCTGCTGTGAGGACGTCCGCCCGCCCCACCTGCACGTGGCTCTTCCCTCTTGTCACCATGGTGCTGCCTGCACGTGCCCGCGATGGCGCCTTTCATGGGTCGTGTCTCCCGCCCAACTATATCCTCTGCAGAGATGTCCTCCGTGACATTTATTTTTTTACCTTTGGCCACGGCGTGTTTCCCTGGCCAGGTTTGCAGTGGTGAATTGCACTGAATTGGGTGGAGCTGGGCTTTGGAATTCTCAACACACCTCTGGCCGTGCTGTTCCCGAAGTCGAGGCCCAGCAGCAAAGGGGGATGTGTCGTGTGGTTCGTCCTGGGTTAGAAGAAGAGCTCCTGGCATGGAGCTCAGAAAACAGGAAGACCCTCCGTTTGTAGAATTTTTGAGATGAATTATTTTACAGAAACTCAAAATGCTATGTGATGATCATACAAGTTACTTCTTCAGTCTTCTCCTTGTAACCTTATATGAGGCCATTTAGGAAGTGGGTCGCTTCCTTGCTGATATTTTATTTTTGAAGAAGTTATTCTGGGGTTTCCTTTTTTTTTTTTTTCCTTTATTTTGCCCAAACTAATCAGTTGGTTAGCAACAGACCACTTGTGGAAAAGTGAACGAGTTGGCCTTTTATGGGCATGAGCTCAGTAACTTTTAAAAATGATGAATCTTCCATAACTTCCTTTTTGGATGGAGTGTGTGTGTGTGTGTGTACACATGTATATACTGCATGCTCTTCAAATCATTTGAGAAGCTTTGGCTTTTCAAATGCTTATTTGGATGGCATAAAATGTGGAGCTTGAGTGATTCAGCCATTGGATGAAGGAGCCTGTGGCCACACACATGTTTATCCGCCAGGCAGTTCCCAAGTGTCCCCATTTCACACTCTCCGTCTCCACATCTCACAGGAGCATGGCCCAGCCTGGCGAGTGCGGTGACCCCAGGGCAGAGGCAGCCTGCTCAGCGGGGGCTGCTGGTCTCTGCAGGTGCCCAGAGGCCTTGTGGTGAAGCCTAGATTCCCTGGAAGCATACTTGCGTGTGCTTCCTGAGAACTGCTTAGACAGACTTTACTCTTCTTCCTTTTTGCTTTCTCCAGAAGCCTTCTTGAAGAGTATCTTCTTCTTCATCTTCAGTTGCTCAGATGTGTCCAACTCTTTGCGACCCCATGGACTGTAGCCCACCAGGCTCCTCTGTCCATGGGATTCTCTGGGCAAGAATACTGGAGTGGGTTGCCATTTCCTCCTCCAGGGAATCTTCCCAACCCAGGGATCAGACTCTGTTCTCCTGCATTTGCAGGCAGATGCTTTGCCACTGAGCCACCTAGGAAGCTGATCATCTTATAAACTTATGATCTATGCCTTTTATATCATGTAAGGAATGAAGTCACATCTCCAGTTCCTAGAAGAGCCTGGACAGTGTCTTACTAGCCTTTGCTGCTGAAGACTGAGGCTCCTGTCCTCTATTGGAATCTAAAACTAGGCAGTCTTTAAAACAAACAAAAACAGTGACGTTCTAGACAGTGGTGATGAGCTCTGCAGTGACTTGTTCTTTGTACCTGCTGGGAACCTCTGTGACCAGTGGCGGCTGATGTCCTTGGTATTGCAGATGGAATAAGACCCGCTCTGGTGCCCAGGAGATGTTCCCTCCAGAAGAGAGAGGGCCAGAGGCCACCAGCCATGAGGGGTGCTGCTGAGAAGGCTTAGGATGGGGAGGCCACCCTGCTTGTTGGGCACATGATGGTTGAATTTCAGCGGGGGTATTATAAAGCCTGGAGAATCTGATCAGGTAGGCTAGAAAACATCAGATAAAGAGCAAAATTTGGTATTTGGTAGTATGGATGATACTGTTGAAGCCTGGGAAAGCACTGACAGGCTCAGCCAAAGAAAACTGCCTGTGAGTTTGTACTGAGGCTTGAAGTGACAGCAGTTAGTAAAGAGGCCCCTTGTTTTGAATCGTTCCCCCTAAGGGCAGAGAAGATAGACTCGACACACATGTCTCAATAGGGATTGGTGCACAACAGATAGGAGTTTCGAAAATCAGGGGGAAGAGCTTTCTAGGTAGATGGTCAAGATTGGCAAGGCTTTCCACAACGATGAAATCTAAGTCTGGATCGTTATTGCAAGCACAGGGCCCGGTGTTGCAATGCAGACAGTGTCTGTGATGAGAAACTCTTCTCTGGGCACCTGACTCCACTGCAGGGTGCGCATGGGGACCGTTGCCAGGCTCGGAGGTTCCAGGGCCAAGCACCTGCTGCCCTATGCCGGGAGCAGGACCCTTTCTGGGCCAATCCCCTGTGATGTTTCTCCCCCTCCCTAAACTAGCGTGTGTTCAACTTCCCTTCCCTCTCTGCCTCCTTCTCTCCCTCCCCACCCCCCACCCCCCAACCATCACCTCTTGCCTTCACCTATTTTATAAGAATTTGATTAGTGAAATAGTTATACCAGAAAAAAATATAACTCAAGACAAAATATCAGAACCAAATGAGTTCACGACAAGAGGGAGATGTTTGCCCTCTCGTTCCTGTGTTTGTGCTTCCCAGTTTCCTTTTCAATTTAAAATTGCTGCTCTGGGTCGGGCATTGTGCTCAGAGTGGAAACACAGGGACGTGCAAGACATGGCATTTCTGCCCTGGCAGTGGAAACAGACACGTGGAAAAGTCATTATACCCCGGATACAATTGCTCTACCAGAAGCATGTTCTATATTTGGGGGGGGGGGGAAATGAGCCAAAATACAAGAATGAGAATATAAAGTGAAATTACGCAAATATCTAAAGATTAAAGTAAGAAATGCTGATAGCCCAGCCTCTTTCCTAATAACCAGCTCATAATGGTTCGTGACCCGCATGCTGTGTGTATGTTTTTCCCTTCCTTCCTTCCTCCTCCCTCCTTGGAGTTATTGTATTAAGTGTCATGCAGAATTGTTTTTACAACCCCTCCTATTAATTGCAAACTTGATATGGGAAATTCCCACAGGACTGTTGCTGAGTTTAAAAGAAAGAAACGTGTGAACCCCAGGTTACTTTCTGAAGAGAGTCTCCTTGGCGCCCTGTAAACTGGCAGATGTTAGAGACACCTTCCTTCCTTCATCAGTTTCTTCCTTCAGCAAGTATCGTGCGCTTGAGATGAGTCAGGCTTTGCGGGTACTGTGTCCTCACTCTCCCAGAACTTCGGGTCTGATGGGGGAACTGTATTTTAAACTGTTACCCCAGTGAACACATAACGGCAGTTGTGGCAAGAGTTTCGAAGCCAGAGACAGGATCTCTGAGAGAATCTGGTGAGGAGACCTCTTTGAAGGGAGGATAGTGTGGCACACCTTGCTGATGAGGCCGTATTGAGCTGAAAACTTGGAGAGTGAGTGGGGACCAGCAGGTGAACCAGAAGGCAGACTGCAGGGCCTCCTCAGACGAAAGAACAGTCTGTGCAAAGGGCCTGAGGTAGAGATGACTGGGTGGCCGTGGAGGCGTAGGGAGAAGTGAATAAACGGGCGAGGAGGGTGGACTGAAGCTTGGAGGTGGGCACTTTAGGCCTTGTTACAGGTTTTGAACCCTCGCCTAAGCTCCCAGAAGCCTCTGCTTCCCCTCAAATGGGCTCAGAGGCCGAGCTGCAGAAAAAAACTCATCCAGCCTCCATTCTCATTCCTGAATTGCTTATTATAAGTGACTTTATGAGCCCTGGGTTCTGAGCGTTAAAAATGTTCCTTTTGATATTCGATCTCAAGTTCTCCAACCACGTCTCCCTGCTCTGCACACAGGGCCATCCGTGGGCATTAAGCCAGCTTGCTTTTTATCTTCGTCCTTTGTCTTTTCCACTTAGCTGTGGCCTGTTAAGGAGCCTAATTTAGTGTCTTATTCTTACATTCACACTGTGCTTCTCTGGCCTTAGACTCTTCTACTTCTGAACCCAAGCCTCTGCTGCAATTTGTCGGGAGAGTCCTGTTTTCTCACTGTAAACTGAGAATTTAGGGTTCATTTTATATGAAACGGTAGCATTTCAACCTGTTGTGCTCTGTTCGTCGCTGGATAAGTAGCTCTTAGCGCCTAGTCACATAGACTCTCATTATTCGGATGGTTGTTTCTCTTGCTTGGACTCTGTGGCTCCCCTACCCTGGTGTCCACAGACTGCCTGTGCAGCCTCAGCAAGTGACTGCTGACCATCTGAATCTTCCAGGAAAAATCACAGACACTTGGCTTATTGCAGTTCCTTCTCAATTCATTGCTCATAGTTTAGAACATCACTTCGTTCGTCGTTTGCCTGATATTTTAAAGTTTGGTTCCTAGTCTTTTCCCCCCAGGAATTACATCGTGATCTCAGCCATTTCCTTATAGAAGTCTTTTTTCTCCATCTAACAAAATTGTTTTCTCTTTTATGAAACACAGCCTAAGCTCTTTTTTCTTCCTAGTTTTTTCCAGGATGGACTGAAAGCAGTTGAAAGCCTCAAACCTTCCATTGAAACACTTTCCACAGACCTTCACACAGTAAGTAACTTCCCTCCCACGTGAGTGTCGAAAGTATGCACTACGCACTTGGATTTAAACATGGCTCCCGTGTGATCTCGTGTTTGCATGCCGCACTGCCCAGAACGTGACTGCCCTGGAGCGCCCCCACGGAGCGTGGGGAACGGGGTTCCCGCTCTATCCTCCCTCTTGGTTCAGAGGGGAAGGTTGCAGTTGTTGAGAAATAACCATGAGCTCCACCATCTCGCTGCACCTCAGCCATACTTTCTCTGCTTTTTTATGTTTTTTAAAGATCAAACAGGCCCAGGACGAAGAGAGAAGGCAGTTGATACAGCTCCGAGATATTCTGAAATCGGCATTACAGGTTGAACAGAAGGAGGTGAGGGGATTTAAGTTTGAAAAACCACTACTTTATCCTTTCATCCCTTAGTCTCGGGGGCTCTAGGACTGAAGAGGTGAGATCCAGGTCTCTGGGCGCTCCTTCACTCCGAGGTTGTATTGGACAGCATGAAAATATGTAGTTTGTTCTTTGAGTTGGTTTTATAAAACCATCTTTTAAAATATGCTTATTTCGTGAGGAACCATTACCATAAGCCTTGCCTTAATGGCAGCATCTCAACAATTGCTGCTCCATCCATCTTAACGTCTCTTCACGTAGACCCTCGTCATTCATATCAATTACTGTTGATTAACTCCCCAGGGCTCTGTGGTTCCTCTGCCCTGATGTCCATGGGCCCTGCCTGTGTGGCACCAGCAGGTGACTGGTGACCATCTGAGTCATCAAGCCCGGAGATGATGTTCCATAAAATGGGAGGAGCTCGATTTTCTGCTTTCTGATGGGTAGAAACCTTAGTATCTTACATCATCTCTTTCATATAATTATTCCTTCTCTGTGTACTAACACATTTGCAGTGATCATTTGTATGTGGGGAGCTTAATAGAAAAACCATTAAAAGGTACATTTTAAGATGATTTCACATGTTTGCTACAGTGCAGATATTACAATGTGAAATTTAATGCAAACCCACATCCTTGTCAGTGAAATTAAGTGAATTTCAATTGTCAGTGAAATGAGTCATCTATTAAAAGACTTAGCAGAGTGTAAAGTTCACTGCTAGCATTTTGGTATGCTCTATTTTGTTTGAAGTTCTTGTACTATAACTGAATATTGTTGTTTTTCTCCCGAATGCATTTACCTTTTGTGACCGAAGTCTAGGAGAGTAAGTAGTTCAGTATTTTTAATAAATCGTAGAACTTTGCATGCTTTCTTTATGAACTTCAAAAAATAAATATTTCTTCCGTGAAATGTCTAGTAGCCATTTTTATTTTTGTGCTTCCTCTTCCAAGAGCTGTGGGTTTTATTAAAGACCAGAGAATTTGAATGCATAACTGTTAGTGAAATGGAAGTTTTCCAGATTTCCAGTTTAGCCTTTGAGGGGGTCCACTCCTTTGTGAAGGTGAAACCCTGGCCCCCTCCCCTTCCATTGCATCACTGAGTTCTGCCTGTCTCCTGAAGCACCTCGGTGCCTGCCTCGGGAGCACGGGCCGCCTCTGTTCCTCCCAGCCCCAGTGATCTGTATTGCACATTCTGTTTGAGTGACTTTTTAAAAAAAATGACAGCATATATATGTGGGGGCTTGTTGGCCATGTCCTCAAGTGTACAAATGCTTTTTTCTCCAGCTGAACCTCAAGCGGGCAGAGGAGGCCTTCCAGCCTTCTGTGCCTTGCCGGCCATCACGTCATCTCACCATATTGCTCCTTCCGTAGGCTCTTGGTAAACACAGGTCAGCTGAGTGAACGGTTGGCAGATTGAGGTTGGATGTAGTGCTGGAAATTTCTCACAGCCTGGTGACTTCCTCCCGGGCTAGAGAAATCTAGGTCCTGATATTCCCAAACATGGACTATAAACAGCAAAAGGGGGGGGGGGTGCGGAGAGCTTGGAGTATGGAGACTACAGTGGCCTGATTGTAACCAGAGGAGATGGCATTGATGTAGGAGCCACCAGCCCCAGAGAACTCAAGAAGGATCCCTGAAGAAGGGTCAGACCTGTGAAGCAAAACCCAGGTTTAAAATTCCAGATAGCAGGTGCTGGGGTTCAGTAGCCTTCTGGGCACAGAGAGGGAGGCCTGTGTTTGCTTTGGCTGCCTGGGAAGAGGAGATTATTTATAGCTCTGCAGAAAAGTGTAACAGACTTACCAGCATAGACCAGAAGTCTTCAATGGCTTGCTGTTTTTCTGGTTTTTTGTTGACCAGCCTGTCTGCCCCAGATGCACACAGGGGTCGGTCAGGTGGACCTTCTTGACCGGCTCCTCTGGCTTTACACCCAGAGATGGAACCCACCCATCCACTGGCTGTGAATGTGTTGTCTTTTCTGTGTCTCACACCCTGTGTTGCTTTTTGATGATGATATTTCATCAGCTGGACATTCTGTGAATACACTGCAAGTAGTTAAAAAAAAAAAAGTATAAGTTAAATTTGATCTATTTTTAAATGATTTTTGTAATTGAGGTCCCTTCAGTTACAAGAATTGAACATTTGGGCATTCCTGTTTAGTTCTCATTGCTTCTTTTTGGATTCTCTTCTGTGGCATAGAAAAATGAAGGTGTTGATGGATTTTATTCAGTGTTTTAAAAATTCTAAATCTCCATGATTATAGTTCATAAAAATTAGGTAACATGCCCCAAAGAAACTGCGTTGTTGGTTGGTAGGACTTAACCTCTATGTCCTCTGTGGCGTTTCCTGCCTGCTTCACTTCTCAGGATTTTCCAGGCACTTATTAAGTGTGACTAGTAATCAGGCCTTACAGCAGCATGGCAGGGGAGGTAGCGTTAGCCCACATTTACAACTTGAGTCTGAGAAATGCACTTGCTGGAGTGAACTCAGGTTTGAGTCCTGGTCTCTTCCACTGCAGGGCTCTTCTCTTTCCAGCTGTATTATGTGACTTTAATAATATCTCTGTCAGATAGTATCTTTTAAGAAGCTACTCAGAGGGAACTCTCTGGCGGTCCAGTGGTTAGGACTTGGCGCTTTCACTGCCAGGGCTCAGGTTCAATCCCTCGTTGGGGAACTAAAATCCCACAAGCTGCATGGCAATGGCCAAAAACAAGTGCTGCTAACGGGGAACAGGTGGTAAGAGATGTTCGCAGACCACAGCTTAGTGCTCACTTAGCAGAGCCCCGCCCGGTGTGTCCATGCCCCTGTGTCCAGGGACATGCCTGGGGAAGATGGGTACAGGTGGACATCACACCCCTCCTTGGCAGAGAGACTTGAAGCCTCCAATCCGCTCATCATAACAGTTGTCTGAACATAGACTTTCTGAGAGGCGGATGGATAAAACGTAAAAGTGTTTGTGATGTTCTAGATTCCTAGGGAGCTCAGGGATATTTCTTGGGTGTGTGTGTGTGTTTCTCTCCCCCTGATACTTCTGGGGTGTGTGTGTGTGTAAAATAATATGCGGCATCCTCCTTCTCCCAAGGCCTTCCCAGGTGGTGCAGTGGTAAAGAATCTGCCTGCCAGCACAGGAGACTCATGATATGTGGGACTGATTCCTGGGTCAGGAAGATCCCCTGGAGTAGGAAGTGGTAACCCGCTCCAGTGTTCTTGCCTGAAAAGTCCCATGGACAGAGGAGCCTGGCGGGCCACAGTCCATGGGTTGCAAAGAGTCAGACACGACTGAGCAACTGTGCGCAGGTCATGTCCCCACCCCACTCCTGAAGATTGCAGATACGAAGTCTACTGTTCATCTGGGTGGTTTCTATCTCTGTAGGCTCCAGTGGCTAACCCTTCATAAGGCCACACAAAACTGAAGATCTTGGTTGGTGCCTGGGATCTGGGGATTTGTCTGGGTGTCACAGGACAGAGGGTATATGGGTGTTGATAGACTTTTATGAGCACTTTATGAAGGTCTGTAAAATGCCTACATAACCTGTGTGCTTCAGACATACAAACTGTCTCCATGGGGAGGCTCACTCATTCGGGTCTTAGGGCATCCTTGGCCCTCCTGGGGAAGCATGGCTACGATGGAGAGTCTTCAGCAGTCTGGGCAGTGTGGACGCCCCGGCCAGTTGTCCGTGTTGTTAGGTGATGGATCTCCTTAGAATGAAAGGCTCTTGTCCCTTGATGTACATTCCGTTCAACTGAAATGTTGGTTATGTGAAAGGGCCAGTTTTACTTCCTTCCCTTGATCACATGTTGTATAAATAGGTAAAGAAAGGCTGTTTTTTTGTTGGGTCACAGTAGACGGAAGGTGCTAAAATAGTTCTAAAGCAGGTTCAGTTTTATATTAGATGGATTATATTCCTCTTACAAATTTTAAATTTTATAGTTTCAGATTTGCTTGCACTTTAAAATTGATTCAAGAAACACCTTGTCTGAAGAATAAAACAGTAATTTCTTCCCCAGCCTCTGGCATCGCGTCTGATTCTGTTGAAAAGAAGAACGTCCTTTATATCCCATTCGTAAGACCTGTGAAGAGCTCTGATTAATATGCACGGCAGGAACACTTTTAGCAGTGTGTCACGTTTCACCACTTACTTTGTTCAGGGTTTTTATTTTTTTCCCCTCCGCAGATCAATAGACATATTTGTTGGTTGTACAGTGTAGCCTTTTGACAGGTCTATTTTTAGTCTGTAGCAGAGATTCAGATAAGTGAACACTGTTTCTCCATTTCCCCTCTACTGCATTCATTTCCAGTGATGTTTAAAGCTGGTTTGCTCTAAATGTCTAGTGCCAGTGTATGCTGCCCTTCTGAGAGAATGTGGGAACTGGAACCATTCTCATCTCATGAATGAGCTGTTTGCCTTAGTTGCTTAGGGGCATGAATCCCCGTGGAAAAGGAGGATGTTTCTCCTGTCTGGGGCCTGCTTGTTCAGGCTCTGTTGTCAGTTCAGCTGTGGAATGGTTGTGCATATTATTGATTTCTCTGATGAAGATTTAAAAAAAAAATTTTTTTTTTTTTTTTGGCTGAATTATCTCACCTATATTTCAGAGTTTAAAAAGTCAGTACAAGACAGCCCATGTTCATGGATTGGAAAACTTACTATTCTTAGGATGGCAGTATGCCCCCAAATTGATCTACAGATTCAGTGCCATCCTTACCAAAATAAAATCCCAGCTGCCTATTTGCAGAAATCCGCAGGCTGATTCTAAATTCATATGGAAATGCAAAAGGAAGGACCCAGAATGGCCACAGCAGTCCTGAAAAAGAAGAATAAAGTTGGAGGACTCAGCCTTTCTGGTTTCAGAACTTACCACAAAGTCAGGACAGTGTGGCATTGACGTGATGATGGGCACATAAATCAGTGAAACCCTCACATTTACGGTCAGTGGATTTTCGGCAAAGGTGTTAAGACAGTGCAATGAGAAGGGCTTCCCTGGTGGCTCAGATGGTCACGAACCTGCCTGCCATGCAGGAGACCTGTGTTCAATCCCTGGGTTGGGAAGATCCCCTGGAGGAGGTAATGGCAACCCTCTCCTGTGCTCTTGCCTGGAGAATTCCATGGGCAGAGGAGCCTGGTGGGCTACAGTTCATGGCGTCAGACAAGAGTCAGACACGACTGAGTGACTTTCACTTTCCAGTGAGGAAGGAGTCATCTTTCCAGTAGATGACGCTGGGACAGGATAGCCAGAGCGAAAGAATGCCTTTGGCCCCGGCCTCGCGCCGTAATAAGGAATTAGTTCAAGAAGGCTGGAGTTTGCCGGGTGTGGTGGAATGGGCCAGATTCTCAGCTGATGGGGTGGACGGTCTGCCCCGAGGGATGCCCACGGCCCCGCTGCTGGGGTGCATGGGTCAGAGGAGGGTGGCGTTCACGTGTGCTACGTTTCAGGTGTTCACACGGGTAGTCTCCCTTGAGCCTTCTAGGTTTACGGTCCTGACCAGCAGTTGTTTCCTGTTTTCCCGGGAGGAAACTGAGGCGCGGAGCTTAGTAACTTGCCCAAGGAAAGAGGCAGAATGTTGCTTTTGTGAGTTTTGCTTGAAAGCCTCATCTCTGTCAGCGCGCTGTGTTTCCTTTCTTCCCAAAGGCTGCTTTTGCTGCACCAGGAGCTTCTTGCCATTGTCAGGGACTTAAGGCTTGTAAATAAGTAAAATCTAAGTAACTTCGCAAGTCACTGCCAGACAGCCCCTTCTTCTTTCAGCCAGTTTAGGGGTGCCGGTGTTTGTCATCTCCCTCTCCAGCCTGTGGGTGGCATTTATGGGTCCCAGGATATGAATTGTATGTCCCTTTTTGGATGTGTTTAAGAGGGGAAATTCTCTAATTTAAAAAAAAAGCTCTTTTTTGTAAGGGCATAAGTGTCTTTGTGTGTTGCCTTTTGAAAGTTGGAATCTGGATAGGATTAAAAACAACTCGCTTCTTGACCCTTTTCAGGATTTGCAAATGCGCCAGAGCACAGCCTATAGTTTACACCAGCCTCAGGGGAACAAGGAGCACGGCACAGAGCGCACCGGCAACCTCTATAAGAAGAGTGACGGGTGCGTAGACGGGGTCACTACAGGCTAGGGGTGTGCGTGTGTGTGTGTAGACGGTGTTGCTACAGGCTAGGGATGTGTGTAGGGGTGTGTGTGTGTGTAGACGGCATTGCTACAGGCTAGAGATGTGTGTAGGGGTGTGTGTGTGTGTAGACGGCATTGCTACAGGCTATGGGTGTGCATGTGTGTGTGTAGATGGCGTCACTACAGGCTAGAGGTGTGTGTGTGTGTGTAGACCGCATCGCTACAGGCTAGGGGTGTGCATGTGTGTGTGTAAACGGTGTCGCTACAGGCTAGGGGCATGCGTAGGGGTGTGTGTGTGTAGACAGGGTCACTACAGGCTAGGGGTATATGTAGGGGTGTGTGTAGACAGCATTGCTACAGGCTAGGGGTGTGCATAGGGGTGTGAGTGTAGACAGCATCGCTACAGGCTAGGGGTATACGTAGGGGTGTGTGTGTGTGTAGACAGTGTCGCTACAGGCTAGGGGTGTGCGTAGGGGTGTGTGTGTGTGTGTGTGTGTGTGTGTGTAGACCATGTCGCTAGAGGCTTAGGGTGTGTGTGTACACATAGATGGCATTGCTAGAGGCTTGGGGTATGTGTGTGTATGTAGATGGCGTCACTAGAGGCTCGGGGGGGGGTGTTTAGACAGTGTTGCTAGAGGCTCATGGTGTGTGCGCACACATAGACGGCATCGCTAGAGGCTTGGGGTGTGCGTCTGCGTGTGTGTAGACAGTGTCACTAGAGGCTTGGGGTGTGTGTGTGTGTAGATGGCATTGCTAGAGGCTTGGTATGTGTGTGTGCGCAGACTGCGTCGCTAGAGGCTCAGGGGATGGGGGTGTGTGTGTGTGTAGATGGCATCGCTAGAGGCTCAGGGTATGTGTACACGCATAGATGGTGTTGGTAGAGGCTCGGGGAGGTGGGGGGTGTGTGTGTGTGTAGATGGCATTGCTAGAGGCTTGGGGGGTGGTGTGTGTGTGTTGTCCTGCGTCCACAATCTCTGAACTCCTTATTTTTCCCCATGTATCTGTAAGGATCCGAAAAGTGTGGCAGAAAAGGAAGTGTTCGGTGAAAAACGGCTTTCTGACCATATCCCATGGCACTGTAAGTATCCTCTCATCGCGGTCCCCATGGTAATGGGATGAGAGGTGCGGGCTGGAGGCCTGGGGAGGGGACCCGGCCCTGGGTGCTGGCCCTGAGGGTGCATTTTAAGCACATTTCCTGCTGAGAAGAGCTTGTCTGGGTTCCTCCTCTGTTTGGTACACCTGCTGCTTGTTCACGGTTCCCTGATCAGGGGCTCTTGCTGCCTAACAGCGTCAGGAACATCTGAGGAGTCGGGTGGTCTGTGTTTGGAAATTGAACATCGCACTTGGGATGATTTCTTCTTTTCCATTAGAGGAAAACAGGCGGTCAGGACTCTGGGAATCAGAAACCTAAGAGAGGAGAGATTTCAGTAACTTCATTGTAGACACACTGCACCCAGCCTTCATCAAGTTCTTTTCTCCAATCCTGTATACAGTTGCCCACGTAGGAAACTGAGCCAACATCGGCTGAGTCAATTGGAAAACCAGTTGGAACAGGATGGTTGGCTAATCTGGCTTGTGGAGACCGGGACTTGTAACCACAGTTACAGACACAGCCCTTGTCTGTGGTGGTCTTGAGGCTTGTTAGCACCTTACCAGGCGTGGACGTGGGATCTAGTGAAAGCCACGGAGGCTGACAGACATTTGTTAAACGTCTAGAGGCGGAGTTGGTGGCCCTTTTGCTATGACCAAGGATGCTGGTGATGGCCTGTGTTCCCATGCTCCTGACCGCAGGCCCATAATGGAGAAGAGCCTTCTTCTTTCCCCCACCATCACCAGCTCCCCTGGGACGGGCAGAGCTGGGAAGGAGCTCACACAGGCTCTCTGGGCACCCAGACAGAGCTCATGGCTCAGTATGGTTCCAGGGAAACGGCCCTTGTCCATGTTGAGTATGGAGACAGAATAAACCCTGCTCGAAGGATGGCACTGCGGCACGGGCTGTGTTCCACCGGGAGCGGTGGCCTCCTTCATGTCCTCTGACCCTTTGTGGGGAGGGAGAGACCATAGAGCTAGTGGGTGCCAAGAGTCAGGAGGGGTCTCTGGGGGCCTCTGACCTGTGGGTGGAGTAGGGCTCCCGCCTGGGCAGTTGAAGGTCATTTCTCTAAAATCCGGCCTTCATGGGCCTTCTTTACAGTCACCTCGTCCTGTGGGGCCTTGCAGTCTGGGTCCTGATGTGAAGTTCTGTCCATATAGGGGTGTGTGTGTGTGTGTGTGTGTTTCAGGGTGTCTGTCCATATAGGGGTGTGTGTGTGTGTGTGTGTGTGTGTGTGTGTGTGAGGGTGTCTGTCCATATAGGGTGTGTGTGTGTGTCAGGGTGTCTGTCCATATAGGGGTGTGTGTGTGTCAGAGTGACAGTGCTGTCGACTAAGGAAAGCAGACTGATTCAGTCATCAAGCTTCCTTAACATGGAGAATGGAAAAAATGAAGGAAGGCCAGGTTCCTTTCCTGCCTTAACACCTGTGATTCTGTGGTTTGCTTTCCAGCTGTTCTCTACTCTGTTTTAACTCAGATTTACTGTCTCAGTGCAGAAAATGTTATAAAGTAAGACTGGGTTTCCCTGCATGCTTGTTAACAGTCCTAAAGTCATCGGGTCTCTTCGGCTTCACTGGCGTGTCCACGAGACCCAGGGCCTCAGCTTGAACCAAAGAGTGGTTCTGCCTGCACTTCAGAGATGACAACAGGCCTGGTCATTTCTGGTAATCCTTTGCTGACAACATTGGTTCTCATCACTTCTGTTGCTTGAGCTTCCTCTTAAAAGATACAGAGGCTTAGTTTTCTTTAAATGTTGCCGGTTGTCCCAGTTTTCAGCAGATAGTACAGTTATAACCAGCTTTACTAGCGTGGTGACAGCTCAGCTCGCCACACCACCGCGTGTTGAGTGAGTGCTTCCTCTTTGGGGTTTTTGCTGCAGGGAGTCCTTCTCTCTGGATGCCTCCTCCTGCCTTTAGCTGCCTGACCTCGATGACCTCTGCCTCCAGCCCAGAAGAGTGGCAGGTGGGGGCTTCGTCCCTCTGCCCGCCCTGGGAAACAAGTCAGCCCTATTTCTTCAGCAGGGTTCCCTGCTTGCTGCAGAAGGCAGACCCCAGCACCCCAGTGCCACCGCACCCACAGAGCGTTCACACGTGAATGAACCCCCACTGAGAAAGGAGAGAGGCCTGTTTGGTTTGGTCTGGTTTGAATCTGGCTCCTTGTGTAGCTTACCTGTTCAGCCAGCATCTCCCTTAGTGTGCTAATTTATCATCAGGAAAAAAAAGGGGGCAGTTTTTCCAAGACTCGACCAAGTAAATGGGAATCTTAAAAGCAGAATCCACCACCCAGCTGAGAACCAGGTCTTTAAGTCGTGTGGAAGCTTGGGATGTATTCGCATTGTTAGGAAAGCTGGTTTCTTCCCAGGGAGCCGGCAGCCTTTGGTACAGGAGATGATTGTCTTCTGTGTTTCAGCAGAGGGGCAATGATGACATCCGGGGTGGATTCAGTAGGAAGCCCAAGTTGGTATTCCCCGTTAGCCAAGGCTAATTGTGTTTTCTGGCACCGGAAAGAAGTTATCCTTGGGACAAAATGACTCTAATTAGATATCCTCCTTGCCAGATTCATCGCTTTGCCACACTGCCAAAGATTGGAGACTGCACCAAGCTGGAAGAGAAAAGTCTGTTGGCTCTTAAAAAAATCTTTAAAAAAATTTTTTTAATGATTATCAATCAGGCAGAAGGAAGAATATAAGCTTCCTTTTTAAAAGCCTGACAAATTGGGGAAAAATGGAGTAGCCTGCTTAAAATGGAGCCTCACTAATAACCCGTGTCTTCACAGCAGACACTTAGGGCTGTAGGTCTGTTTTCTGCTCCTTCCTGAGTTTTTTCCTGCTAAACTAGGGCTCTTCAAATTAGGCCTTCAAGAAACATTGGTATCTGGGGAACTAGATGGACCTGTTCCACAGCTGAATTTTAATGATGGGAGCGTTGCCCCCCAAATTGTAGCATGGAGGGAATTTAATGGATAGAATGTTCTCTGCTTAAAATTTTTCTCCCGTGAATTTTTCGGACAGCTTTGCTGACAAGCTCATCATTAATCTGAATGGGCCAGTAGCAAGCCCTTGTTAGTGTAAAACTCGGAACAGCTCGACGTGGTCGGCTTCTGTGTGTCGTGGCCCATTCTCACAGTTATCCTTTTGGGATGGTAGCCACATTCACTCTGTCATCATTCCTATTTCATAGATAGGCACTGGATATTTTTCCAGTGTTTTGTGTGTCTCATGATGCGCTCACAGTGAAGTCAAAAGTCTGTCTTTGAGAGGAGCTGAGTCTCAGTAAGAATGGACCGCTTTCCCAACTGGCCAGGGAAAATGAAAGAACACAGGTTGGAGGGGGACGGACGGAGGGGAGCGCTCACTCCAGTGTGGTTCTTTGCTGCACTCAGGACACTGAGAGATAAGCCAGGTGTGGCTCTGCTTCCCAGGAAGCCGTGTCGAGGGCCGTCCGGAGCTTGGGCTCCGGTGCCGGGCTGCCTGGTTCCAGAGTTGGCATCACTGCTCCCAAACTGTGCCTGCATCATCAGATTTACTGTCAGGCTCCCTTTCTTTGTAAATAGTGGAGCAGTTCCTCTCTAGGAGAATTAAATGAGTGAGTTCTTTAAAAATGCTTTCAACAGTGCCTGCCTCATATAAGCACATACGATAATAACCCCAAGAACAACAGCAGCAACTGAGTAAAAGTATCTGCTCTTATTCAAAATCATCTTCTCGTCCATGGAAGCGTTTCTGCATTGACCACAATCTGTCATCACCCCTTTCACCACTCCTGTATCTAGATTCAGTGGACATCAGCACTTGGAAGTAGTCCGGGAACGTCCCCTGAGTGCACCTGAACAGTTGTGGGATCCCGAGAGGTAACACAGTAGATGGATGCCTCTTGTGGGCCAAGCCCCTTAGGGAAGCGCTCGGTTGCAGTTGTGGTGGTGTGGGCTCCTACTGTAGAAATATACCATTAGGTCTTCTGGTTCCCAACAAGCCAGTTAACTCTCCTGATACAGATCTGAAACTGGATTTATGGTACTTGGGATTGTCAAGGTGTGCTGGATCAGGCCGAGCATAGAGTCCTGGAGCACGGATTTCTGACAACCTGGGGCGTCTGTTGTGATGGATACCCCATGATTTCCATGTGAGGGATGAGGGCAACATGGCCGTGACCAGGAGGGTCCAGCCCAACCCTGTCTGTCCAGCTTCTGCTCACACCCAAGTTCCTTTTATCCAACCCTTGTTCACACTGCTGGGGTCAGCCCTCTTGGAATGGAGGCCCTCACTCTCGACTCCCAGCTCAGTGGAAGTGGGTCTGTAAATGCTGGTCTGCCCAGGTGTGAGTGTGTGTCTCGGTTAGTCCCGCATCCAGGCGTCTGCCACTTCTTGCCTCGTCTGGTGGCCTTGGGAAGGGTGAGTAAGAATGGCTGAACTCTGAGACATTTGATTCGGTCTCTGTTTTAGCAGCGTGGTGGGTGGTAAGACAAGCCATTCATACTGGGAGGTTTCTCCAAGATTTCCGAGGGCATTTTGCCATTTGGAATTATTTTTTTTCCGAAATTAGCTTCTTATCCTCTGCCCCTTGCTTTCTGGGAACTAGGTATGATAGTTTTTGAAATGGTAGTAAAGTAGTCATTTTTGCCACGTCTCTGACAAAAGGGTGCTGTGATCTCTTGTTACCACTGTGCGTGGAGTGGGGAGGGGATACATATGTGAACGAGGGGGGTTTTGTGGAAAGTTCAGTCACAGATGGCTGGCATTAAGGATCATGAATCTATCATCTATCATTATTTCAGAAAGCCGGGGATATGATTTCACCATTATGTTTGTGCCCTGAGATTACTCTCCCTGAAAGTGCTCAAGAAAACACTTTGAGGTCGCTAGAAGCTGATCTGGGAGCCCGTGTTCCCAGCTGATCAGGACGGAGTGCCTCTGGGCTTTGGCCAGGGAGCATTTTGATCTCAGGGAGCCCACTGCCCTTGGACCTCAAAGCTGGCCCAGCATCACTTGTCCCCCCAGACGGGTGGGGGTGTGGGCCCCCGAGTGTCCCTTGCCAGGAGGGACAGCTGCCCCCTGGGAGCCGAGACCCAGGGACACCCTGCCAGGTGCCTGTGTCGTGCCTTCCAGAGAAAGCCTGCCTTCTGGTCGCTGTTTTTGCAGCTCCGAGACACCCTGTTCTTGCTGCATTTTGATAAGGAATGATGCTGTGGTTTCCCATTCCTTTCCACCCAGATCTGATTTTGTTTTTTGTTTTTGTCTTTCGACAGGCTAACCGGCCTCCCGCAAAGCTTAACCTGTTAACCTGCCAAGTGAAAACCAACCCCGAGGAGAAGAAGTGTTTTGACCTAATTTCACGTAAGCTTCTTTCTCAGACACTCTGCTGCAGAGAAATTATTTTAAACTCTCGTCTAGGGTATCAACCCCATTTCAAACAGTGCATTTTGGAGAATTGGTTTTCATGGAGAAATGCCTTTTTTCCGGTGACTGCATCCTCTCTTTCCCCCGTGGTGACCACGGTCAGCTTGCTGGTCTCTTGGGTTCAGGACATGAAGCTGCTTCACTCGGGGGCTCTGTAAACCCACCACACCCTCTCCGCTTCCCGGGCCTCCAGTTTCCTCTTTGTAAACAAGGAGATTGTGCTAGATCAACCCTCCAGCCTACAGTCCTTTTACTGTGAAAATAGGGCGACTCTGTCTTCAGAGCTCCTCTGACTTGGGGGATGTTAGAAACGCTGCCATATTGGTGTGATGTGGCCCCCAGCAGAGCCCTTGAGACCCCCAGGTTGGAAATCAATTTGTTTTTCCACCATAGAATCAGCATTTTTGTTCCTGAGTGCTGCTTGTTTTGGGGGCACACCCAGAAGAACCCCACAGACTGCTCCTTTGTGGCGTGAGGCCTCTCAACCTCCCCTGAAGATAAATGCTGTCTCATTAGCCTCCGTCTCTCCTCAGATCGCGAGGCTTTTAAAGACGTGTGTGGAGTTGTATTATTGAGGCTGGGGAGTTTACTATGTAGTTTAACGCTCACAGCCCCCGGGACAATCAAGGGAGACAGGGCAAAGTGAGAAGACCCTGGCCTGATGAGCCTCCTGAGAGGCAGGGGAATCAGCCTCCTGAGAGGCCGGGGATCGGCCTCCGGCCTGACTCTGCCTGACTCTTCCTGCTGAGCGAGTTGCTGGGGGCACACATCACTAAGACACCTCTGTTCTCTTAACACACGTGGGTGGTGGGGAAACACAAGTCAAGCTACAGACGGGCAGCAAGGGTGCAATTTCGGGTGTGGGTCCACCAAGCCCCCAGGAGCACCCATTCCTCCTGAACCTCGCCCTGCAAAGCCAGCTTGGCTCTCTCACCCAGAGAGCCCAGAAGAGGAACAGATGGACTGCCGGCTTCAGTCATTTCCCCACAGGATCCTCCTTTACCCATCTTTCCCCCAGAGGGGGATTGCCGTGCTGATCAAGCTGTCTGTGAGCCCGGCTGCTGAAGGAGGATGTTCCTGTGGCCAGGCCAGCCCTTCCGCGAGCACATCCACCCCCTTGCCCTCAATACCCTCTCCCCTCCCCCCTCATTTACAAATCCAAGTCCTGAGCTGTTAGCCTCAGATCACGTGGTCCACTCATTGGGGTGGGAGGAGGAGGAGCTGGAGACTTCTGGGTCAGTCCCCTGAGTGGGACGGACCCTCCGGGTCCACATGGAGGGCAGGTGGCCAGCTGGAGCCCGAGCCCACAGTGGAGGAGCAGCCCAGCCCAGGACCCGGCATAGCAGGGCTCCGACCGCATCCTCTTGCTCTTCTTTTCCCTCTAGCTGAAGCTGCTAGAAACTGTTCTTGGTATAAAGGCATCTTATTTAGTGTGCATGCCAGGGAATTCTTATTTGGCAATCTTCACGGAGAATTTCCTCCACTCCCCACCGTTCACGTGCTAGAGCACAGAATTAGCTACAGACGTGGATTGCTCTGCCCCCCACTCCCCATCTCCTTGATTTTCCTCGGGGCCTGGCCTGGTCTGACAGTGAAGTGACTTGGGGAGAATGGAGGGTGTTAGCCTGATGTCAGACTGGGGCCTCTGGACAACCTGCCATGGCTTCTGCTTGGGATGGGTGAGGCCCTGCACTCCAGGTAGACTAGAGGCGGGGAAAATGCCCTCTCCTCTCTTCCCAGCATCAGGCAGCGACGCCCCACTCAGCCACTAACATCTGCACTGCAGGATCAAGTTTATTTTTCTGAACTTGACACGTTCTCTTAAACCCTGTTCCTTTCCTCAGTAATGGGGTTTCCCCTGGGTGTCAGAAGAAGGGCAGGAGGAGGCTGGAACCTGGAGTCGGAAAACCTGGCGCACTCATTCCTACCCCTTCACCTCTGGGGGCCTCGGCCTCCTCTCAGCCAGCACACCAGAAGTCTCCTGAGGATTCAAGCGCCTGCACAAGTGTAATAACATCGGAGGCTGGAGATGCCATGTTTGCGCACTTTGAAGGGCACAGACGTTTATTGTGAACCCAGAGTATAGGCCTTGCCTGGCCCTGCCCTGCTGGCCACAGAACTTGGATCTCCCTCACCCCTTTTTCTTTCTTTTTTGTGTTTTACATTTAACTTTTTTACATTGTTTCTTGACTGATTGTAGACAGAATTTCTGTATATCCCTTATCCAGCCCTCCTAATACTGACAGCTTAGTACAGAACTGCCTAATGCCATTAGCTACTTAGTATTAGTCACTCAGTCATGTCCGACTCTTTGCGACCCCGTGGACTGTAGCCCACCAGGCTCCTCTGTCCACGGGATTCTCCAGGCAAGGATACTGGGGTGATCCTACTTCAGGGGATCTGTCTTCCTGACCCAGGGATCAAACCTGCGTGTTCTGCATCGCAGGCAGATTCTTTACCATCTGAACCACGTCCAGGCCATGTCTGGAGTTGTGAAAGCCAGGATGTTTGCATGGCTGCGATGCCCGTAACTGAGAATCTTATTCATATTTTACCATTTCTTCTGTTAGTGTCCTTTTCCTGTTCCAGGGCTTCACATTGCTCCTGCTATTTCGTCCTAGTCTCCTACAGCCTATAGCAGTCCTGTATCTTTCCTCGTCTTTTGTTACTTTGATACTTTGAAAATTATCGATCAGCTTTTTGGTCACCTGGCTCTCAGTTTGTGTTCCTCTGATGCTTTCCCACAACTGGACTGAGGTTACAGATTTTGGGCTAAGAACCCAGAAAGCTTGTAAGATCCTTGCTTTAGAGAGGGCTTTTATACTATTTAAAGGGCCATAGCAATTGGGACCAACTCTGTAGCAAGTTAAAAAAAAAGACTGGTTCTCTTTAGACTTGAATGGAAGATCCACGGCGGCTCGCTAATTTGCATCACAAAGCCACAATTTCCAAGCTAGGGCCTGCCTGTGAAGGAGTGGAAGTGCCTGATTGTACACAAATCATTGACTTCCCAGCGGAGTTTAGACTCTTCCTGAGGTTAATTACAAACCACTTTCTTTTGGAATTGTGTGTGAATTACTGTCCAGGCTTACAATTGACAAAAACCCCCTCCTTGCCCTGCAGATGACAGGACGTACCACTTTCAAGCCGAGGACGAACCGGAATGTCAAATGTAAGTTACACAGCAGAGGAACCTGGGATGGGCCATTGTCCTTGGGATTTAACAGAGCGTCACTGTTACTTCTCTAGATGGATGTCCGTGCTGCAAAACAGCAAAGAAGAAGCTCTAAACAACGCATTTAAGGGAGATGACAACACAGGGGAAAATAACATCGTCCAGGAGCTGACGAAGGAGATCATCTCGGAGGTCCAGGGCATGACGGGCAACGACGTGTGCTGTGACTGCGGGGCGCCAGGTGACCCAGCGGCCCCCTCCCAGCCCGGGGGCTGTGGAACCTGGTCACGGATTTTCGCTGTCCTGTCACATGTCCAGTTCAGAGCAGCCCAGCCCAGCCTGGGCTTCCTGAACTGTGTGCAGACTGTGTGGGGAGAGGGTGCCTGCCTCCCAGCCCTCATGACAGGCCCCGGAGGGGAGAGAGCTGAAATTTATAAATGCTTTCTGAGAATTGAAAACAGAAGCACACAGTGAGGGTGAAGCCGGGGTCACCGGTCACTGCTGGCTGGAGGCTGCGGCTCCTTCCGGGGTTTGATCCATCCTCTCTTTGTACTATGAGTGCAGCAGCTTTAAGCCGCTGTCTAGCCGGTAACCCTGGAAGAGCCACTGGCTTTGTCAGATGGCAGTTTTCCTGTTTGGAAAGTGAAGGAACCAGTCCAGACCCCTTCTAGCTGCCGTGTTCTGTGAAATGAGGTTTTTATTTCTGAGTTTCAGTAAAGCCTGCTGGGCTTCCTGGGTGGCACTAGCCGTAAAGAACCTGCCTGCCAGTGTGGAGATGTGGGTTCGATCCCTGGGTCCAGAAGATCTTCTGGAGGAGGGCATGGTAATCCACTCCAGTGTTCTTGCCTGGAGAACCCCATGGACAGAGGATGCTGGGGGTGACAGTGCATAGGATTCCAAAGAGTCAGACACGACTGGAGCAACTTTAACACTCACTGGGGTTTCATTTTTAATGGACAGAAATTATCATTATAGATTTTAACAAATAGTACTTTAAAAGTTTAAAGAGTTGACTTACTCTTGTAATTCAGATGGAATGGCTTTCGTCAGGGGAGCTGCAGAGTAGTGTTTTCTGAATATTTGTGAAATGGGCTTGGTTAGGATGGCCCCTTACCTCCTCGTTCCTCTAGGTCTATGATGATTTTTATTGAAAACAAAGCAAAGATGGAGTGGACAGTTGAGACATGCTGTGGTGGGGGGCAGGGGGTTCCTGTTAGGTTGGAGGCTGTATTTGGGGGTAATTTGCAGAATTACCTCGTGAGGCCTTGGACCATTAATAACATGTCTGGCAGGAGATGAGGTGGGTAGCAAAAGTAGTAAATCGTACTTTTTTCTTAGATGAGGGTGTATAGTACTTGTCCTTGTAGTACTTCTAAAACACTCTTAAAGAAAGTCAGAGCTACAACGTTTTTGTTTTAAAATGCTAAGACAATACTAAGACTCTAAAGTATTAATAGCCTACTTTAATATGACATGGCATATTAAAGCTTGTGTCTACTAAGCATGACACAGTTGATAACAGCAGAATAGGTCCAGAAAAGTGGAAACACAGGTGCCCATAAGTGTTTCCAAACTCGGATAAAATTTTTATAACTTGAACGTTGTAAAAATAACTTCACGATTCACATGACCAAGGTTGCGGTATTTACCTGCAATGAGTTTCTGAGGGCAAACAAGCAGTTCTCAAAGAGAACTGAACTTCCAGACTGTGCTCACATGTCCAAGTGTGTTTTATTTTGAATTCAGAGTTTCTCAGTAAACCTGGCACGCAGCAAACCTTTCTTGACTGAGGACTGTGGCACGTGGTTGGGACGCTTTCTTGAATAAGGGAACATGCAGTGTGAGCTGGGCTTGAACCCGGGTAAAGGCAGGGCTGCGGTCTGACTCCGCAGCATCAAGCAAGGCCCCTGGCCTTTCTGAGCAAGATCATGAAGGCACCAGCCCTGTTTGCATCCAGGTCCTCCTGTATGTGTTAAATGAGCTATTACAGGAAAGCACCTGTAATTTCTGAAGCTCTTGTTACAGGTGGAGCTGTTCCTACATAATTGCTTCAGCCCTGTGCTGAGCAGAGCTTGGCATCAGCGCACAGTATGTGCTCTCTGCTGGCATTATTAGCACCTTTGACATACAGACGTGTGAATTAAGACTGTCCCCCATGTGGCACTAGACGGTCCCCTTTGCTGATACAGCCTGGTTGCTGGTGGGTGTGGTCTGTGTCCAGGGACCCATGACCGCTAGAGGGCACTGTGTCATTCTACACACAGCCCTGTCCCTTGGGAGTATTGATTAAATGAATGGAAGAATGGGCAGGTGGAGCTGTAGGAAGAAGGGGAATAGATACGTGCACGTGTACACTGTGTGTGACGTGTGTGTACTTAGTTGCTCAGTCGTGTCCGACTCTTTGCGACCCCAGGGACTATAGCCCACCAGGCTCCTCTGTCCATGGGATTCTCCAGGCAAGAATACTGGTGTGGGTTGCCATACCCTCCTCCAGAGGATCTTCCCGACCCAGGAATCAAACCCAGGTCTCCCGCATTGCAGGCGGATTCTTTACCATCTGAGCCACTGGTGGTAGTTAATGATGGATGAGGGTTCCCACTGCACCTAGGATCCCGCTGCGTGGTGCATCAAAACTCCATGTTGAGTAGTAACTATACAAGAACAAAGTTCTGACCCTGGCCCCCTCCTTACAAGCTTCTGTGTTCCTCGCTGTCTTTGGCAGATCCTACGTGGCTCTCCACCAACCTTGGCATTCTGACCTGCATCGAGTGTTCCGGGATCCACAGAGAGCTGGGGGTCCACTACTCCAGGATGCAATCCCTGACGTTAGACGTGTTAGGAACGTCTGAACTGCTGGTAAGCTTTAGGTCCCTTGATTTTGGAATTTTGGAGTGAACACAGATGAGCTGAATGTGAGGTTTCCGTTTTGGTCTCCTAAAATTCCCCTGGGCCTGGTAGCTGTTGATATTGCCAAGTACATTTAGGTAATTAGAAACTCATGGGTAATCCCTCCTCCTCAGCTACTAGAGGTTGAGGGTTGCAAAGCTTTATTCTTAAATGACTAAAATGGAAGTGAACTCATAAAGGAGCGTGGAGACTGGTGTGAGTGTTGGCAGAGTCCGATTCACCCCAGGCATTGAGAGGGCATGGAGTCCAAAGCCTAGAGACAGGAAAGACTCCTTCTCCAGAGACGTCAGCCAGATTCTGCTGAGTCTTCGGTCACTACCTGGCTCAAGCCTTGGGTGGACTTTTTCTCTGCCCCTTATTGTTTGCCTTTTGGGAGAGCTAATGATACTTGCTTCTACTGCCTGTATAACAAACCAAAAAAAACCCCTCTCATTCTTGGTTCAATGATACACATAGCCGTGCACTATAGATCACTATTAGAGGTTGAAGCATTTTCTGTGAAGTGACTTTCAGAGCCTGGAGACTGTGGTCCCAGCAGGGAGCAAGTGCTTTGGGGGCACCTAAAGCATGAGCTCTTTGGAGTGTTTTCAAAGTCTGTAACTGCTGATTAGAAGGCAGTATTTGAAGTTCTTTGTTGAGATGGCCAAGCATTGGACAGTAAATATTAAGAGGATATTGATTACCATTGATTTTAATGTCAAGAGCAATAGTCTTGGCAGAAAATCAATTGCTGTGGTCAATAGACCTCTCGAGGGGCCATAAGTCTTATTGATGACCATTCTGGAACTGACGTGTCTGAACTTGTAATGCATTTTGAACTATCTTGTCAAACAAATCCTTCTTGTCTTTCCAAGGAATTCCTTTATGGTCTTCAAAGACAAAGCTGGGAGAAACTACAGTGGGTTCTGGTAGCCCAGTTAGTAGCATCACTGATTAATTGAAGTTTAAAACTAAGCTATATCCTTGGCAAGACCCAAGCAGTGTATTCTTTGTTACATAGTACGGTTATTGTTAATGTCATAATGCATACAGGCTCCATCATAGATCTGTGTGTGCAGGCAGTGTCCTGGGTAACTGGAGACAGCGTAGACATGAAACATTGGTAACTGGGGACAGCATAGACATGAAACCCTCCCGTGTGTTTTCATTGAGCACTGCTAAACCAGGGTAGCTGCTATACAGCCCTTGTTGTTCAGCTACTCAGTCATGTCCAACTCTTTGCAACCTAGTGATTTAAAAAAAAAAAAGAAAAAAGAAACAGTGACAAGTGTTAACTGGTTTATGTTGAAGTTTAATTGCTGATTTTGCATGAGGCACTTTGCAAAGCACTCTGTGTGTATTAGTTCATTTGCTCTTCAACCCCGTGGCCTTGGTATATTATCCCCATTTTACAGAAGAGGAACTGAGGCTTAGAATGTTGTAACAAGCCCAAGGTTATGTGTTATCCACACACCAGGTCTGGAGTGGGGGCCTCTTTAGTCAGAGCTCACACTCTTAACCCCCGAGGACTCACCCCAGGGGGAGTACATAAACCTCACTGCAGCCCCTCCGTATCCCCCTCCCCATCCCTGGCAGTGTCTACCGCCAGCTCTCTGGGAGGCAAAGACGTCCTGCTTTGTAGTCTGCTCAGTCACATGATGTAAACACTCCCACTGGGGCCATTTTCAGGGCACCGTGTGAGTCACTGAATGAGCCGTAAGAGAGAGATTTGGTCACACGCATACAGTAAGCTCACCCCGCAAAAACACTGTTGTTGCAAGTATCTTCAAAAATAGAATAGTAAGATGTAGTAAAATCAGAAGTGATGAGTTTTGAGGACTGTTTTGTTTTTAGTATAATTTTTGTATTAAAGCCACGCCGTACTGGTTTCAGGATCTTAGTTCCCTGACCAGGGATCAAACCTGGGTTCCCGGCAATGGAAAATGTGGAGTCCTAACCACCGGACCACCAGGGAATTCCTTAGTATAGTTTATTTGATCGTGAGTTTATAGAATGTAATTTTTAATAATGACTGTTTAACAGCTGAGCTCGTATAAGCTGGTGGGAGCCTGATACCAGCACATCTGTTACACCTGCTTAAACACGTCTCAGAAATTTATCTGATGGTCTGCATGAGACTGTCGCCTACTGTAGAGGGAAGCGCCACAGAGGGCTGGAAGGAAAATGTTTCCGTCTCATTGAAAGGAGGGGGTGACTTCTAATCCCTGGCTCAGAGCTTCCTTCCTGTCTCTCAGAGCCTCATCTATGTAATCTCTCAGGCGTTTATAATCTGACCAACTCAGCCATTATGGAGAAATCCAGGCAGAGGCCGCTTAACTGACAGCTGCAACTATTTCTGATGTCTAATCTCTGCCTAAACTCCCTTGTCTAAGCCTCTTTTCCTCCATGATTATCAGAAAAACAAAGGGGAGAGGCCCGAGTAATGTGGGGTTTATTCCCACCCTCTCTTTGTCCTGAACTCCAGCCACTCGCAGGAGGAGGCAGTCTCCCCGCCTCTCATCCCAACCCGGTTACTGTGAGTGTGACCCCATGCCCAGACCCTTACTCCTCAGGTGTAGAGTGTGTCAGGTGTTAGTAACACTTGTAAAGCATGAGAATTTCAAGCCTTTTTAAAGCACCCGGTTATTTTGTTTAGACAGATGCTGCCTGAACAAAAGATCTCCTGAAGGCTTGACTCACACACATCCTGTGTGTGAATGTATGTGTTTAGAATTCCACCTGGTGCATAGTAAGAACTATCAAGTATTATCATCTCCTCCTCCAGAAGGATTGGAACAAAATCCTCCCAGAAGAATGATCCGCGTGTCATAACGTGTGAATCCTCCAACTGGACCAACTGCTCCCTTGTGAGCTTTTCAGGTTCACAGAGCCGTGGTGTCAGGGTCCTGGGCTGGTGTGTTCATCGGAGTGTGTCTTCTGGGGTCGCACATGGTAACTAGACTTTCTGAAAGAGATACGAGGGTGAACTGGAGGAGGACTTGCCGGCGTGTCCGAGGCTGCAGCCTGCCCCGAGCCAGGGTCCCGGCCCCACACGGGGGATGCTGTGACATGAGACGGGGTTTCGAACAGCCTGGTGGAGACAGCAGAGACATGAGCAGGCAGCTTCGTTTCCTGTCGGCATTGTGTTCTGAATAGACAGATGCTCACCCCGTAAAATGCCGCCCCTATCCCCCCGAATGGCCTCAGCGTAGCCCTCATGATGGAAGTCTTTGTCTAAATTGTCTTGCAAACAGCTTCCCCTGATGTGGTGCCTCACCATTTCTTTTTAAGTTTGTTTTTGTTTCAAGCACGCTGGAGTCCCATGTTTAGTCAAGCGGTTTTAGCAGCATCTGTGAAGGTGGCTGGTTGGCAGTCATCTTTTCTTCCCTTTTCCTTCTCCTGGAATCACTTCTTATTCAGTGGAAGGAAACTGGGGTAATTGAAGTATTAATTTGATTAGTTCAGGGAAGCTGTGCCATCTTAACTGGCGTGTACCAGCTTAATACCCTTAGATGTTAAAGCAGCTCTGCTTTCAGAAGGCCTCCTGAAAAGCAAAGATTTTAAAAAGATAAATTTCCTCCTTAACACAGAAGATTATGATTTCAGCTCCGATTTTTAGATCCTTCATAGAACAGTATTGTTGGTGTGAGACTCCTAGTTTCATATGATCAGTTTCACATTGTAAATGAAGTTACTAAAGAAAACTTCAGTGTTCTGTAATTGAATTTGAGTCAGTAATTTAAAGGGCTTCCCAGGTGGTGCTAATGGTAAAGTATTCACCTGCCAACGTAAGAGACATTAAGAGGCACGAGTTTGATCCCTGGGTTGGGAAGGTCCCCTGGAGAAGCGAATGGCACCCCACTCCAGTATTCTTGTTTGGAGAATCCCATGGACAGAGGAGCCTGGCGGGCTATAGTCCATGGAGTCGCAAAGAGTCAGACACAACTGAAGCGACATGGCATGCATCCACAGTAATTTAAAAATCACCTAACATCAGAGAATGGGGTCAGAAACCCCAGGAGCCCACAGTCCTGATTCACGCCCGTTTTGTGACCTTCTCATGCCTCCTCCTGAGGTTAACAAGCTATTAAATGTAAAGTAAATGAACTAACAGCTGCATCTGTGAGAGAGGGGAGAGGAAAACCCTCAGAAACTGAGAGCCTCCTTACAGATGACACCATTGTTTTGCTTGGGGCTGAAATGAAGCCATTCAGGCTATGAAGAGCAACAGGAAGTAGCAGCGTCAGCCCCCATTTACTGAGTGACTGTCATGCTCTAGACATCGTCCCAGGTCCTTTGTCTTATCTAGCCTGAACAAGAGCTCTGTTTTAAAAAGGTGGCTGAAAGGTTTATTCTTAAATCACAATTATGAACTTTTTAAAAACCACAAACCCTGTCAGAAAAAATTGGGCACCCAAACCTAGACCTGTATGTAATGAATAGTTTCATTTGTCTTACTTACTAAGAAGTGTATTGTATACTTCATAAATATATCTAAAGTAGAAATTTTAAAGGCTCAGGAGAAACATACAATTTTTTTCAGAGTTTTTTTTTTGTGTGTTCCCTTCTTTGGAGGCAGCAATTTAGAGCTCACTGCTGTTTCTTAGCTCTGCCTACAAGGGTCAAGTTCTTTCAGTTTCCCAAAGCATTTTTTGTCCATCTGTGTGCCATGCACTCCAAGCTTTCCAACCTTCTGGAACACTGAGGGGGCCCAGGAGATGACACCCCATTTTCCTGCGTTGATTTGGAACCGCTTGAGAGACTGAAGGTCTGATTCATTGTTGAAAATCGCTGCATCCGCTGACCTGGTTCCCACGTGTTGGGGCAGCTGAATCCCAGACTTGGACTCGGGGCCCAGGCAGGGCCAGAGGGGCAGACCCACCCTACATGGCATCCTGAGGGTGTCCCGGGGTGTCCGTCCTTCTGAGCCCCTCAGGCAGGGAGGTCTTTTCTCCCACTGTCCACTCCTCTCCTCCGGGGCATAAGTACAGGAAGACAGAATGTCTCAGGAATGGTGACCCTCCACCTGGAAGCAAGAAAACGGTACCGGAGGCTCCCCGTCCTCACCCAAACTCTGGAAACCATCTCTAGAGAGAACCTGCAGCCCCTTCCTGGCTCAGGGGCCCAAGAGGGTAGGTGCCCTGGGCCTCTGGGAACATGTGACTCCCGGACCCCGTCCTCAGGTGCTTTGTGCGTCAGGGAGACACAGTCCCAGGGCGTGGGGTGGGGGGTGCATCCAGTCCAGGCCCCTGCTCTCCCACCATCCTGCTGTCTCCATTCCAGCATTGCTGGTTCAGCCCTCATTACAGGTCCCTTCCTTTGCTTTTTCGTTCACCTCTGTCTTGTTAGACTGAGCCCCTTGGAGCAGGCCTAGAGCCCAGCCTGCCCGAGGGCCCCATGTGTGTTCTGGCCATCCCTGAGGCTCACTTCCCTGATGACATGGCTTGTAAATGCCCTGGACCCCCCAGATCTGCTGGGGCCCTGAGTCCCCTCGATGAGGCCCCCTGTCCAGGGACAGTGCTCTGGGAGCAGAGGCTGTGTGGGTCAGGGCTGGTTAACCCACCTTCCTGCTGCCCGGGCTCCTGCCCTATCCTGCTGGGCCCCCGTCTTCTTGACATGACGCTGCCCCCTCCATCTGCAAAGACTGTGCTTCGGCTCCTGGTTCCAGAGGGCTCTCCGCAAGCTGGACCATCCAGTAGGACTCGACGAGGCTGTGAGGTGACCCATTGCCTGCGCTGGGCAGCTGTGACGCACAGCCCAGTGGTGGCCCCCTGGACCAGCTGGCCCCTGTGAGCCGGCCAAGCCCAGCAGAAGGGAAGCAGCTCCCGATTCCCGGGAATCCTCCTCCTCCCCTCACCCCGTCCCGTCTGCCCACAGCCCAGGGGGCTCCCGGGAGCGGCGCGGGGGTTCGTCCTGTCACCCCCCTGAAGGCAGTTATGTTTGGCTGTGGGACGCTGTTCATGTTGAGCAGAGCGGTGGGGCCTTAGCAGGTGCCTGGCTGTAAACCGGGGCTCCGATACCGGGGTTCAGTCTAGATTCTCAGTACGCCGCATCACCCACTGTGGCGTGCCACTCTGATCTTCAGCTTTGTCTCCGGAGACAGAGCAGTGAGGCACCTGGAGTTTTGCCACCAGAGACTCCAGGGTCAGGCTAGAGGCCCAGGCAGGGGCTCCTGAGAGCCTGGGGCTCAGGACATCCCAAACTTGGTTCACAAGGACTAGGAAGACTCAGAAAGCCTCCCCACCCCGATCATGAAGCTGGCGTGTTTCTCTGTCCTTCGCACCACCACCCTCACCCCCGACCCCCTCTCCATGTCATGTGACCTGCCACCAGGAAGCGTGGCCTTCTCCAACCCAGACCCCTGGGCTGTTCCTTCAGCCGTGCCCCTGAGAGAGGCTGTTCGGGCATAGCCCACTCACCTGTGTCCACGTGGTTCACTGAGGGCAGAAGCCCCAGAAGTGTCACTGCTCCCACTGTTGTCGTTTTCAGTGTGGAAATGGGAAATGAAAATACTTGTTCTCTGCAAAGCACTGGGCCTGGTGTTCCCGTTCAGTTTCTTTGTTTCATTAGATGCTGAAGAACCCAGTCTCCATCGGATGTTGAGCAGGGCGCTGGGGGTGGGATGAATAAGTCCCTGTTCCTAAGACCCCAGTCACCCAATTTGCACTGGGCCCGGTATTCATATTCAGTTTCTTTGTTTCGCTAGATGTTGAAGAATCCCACTTTGGCCAGGTGCTCAGCTGCGTGCTGGGGGTGGCACAAATAAGTCCCTGCTCCTAAGACCCCAGTCACTCTGGATATGCACATCCGTTCGGGAGTGTGCCAGGTGCCACGCTGCTGGGGTGGCCTGGCTGCCACCAGCCATGGTGTTTACGTGTTACCCACCTCATCCAGCACAGAGCCTGTGTCAGTGAGCAGTGATGAAGCCTGCTCGTTTCTAACTAGGTCAGGGGGTTGATTGGCAAGTGAGAACCTTACCTTGAAACAGACACATTTTCAGTGCTTTGGTGTATTGAATGCTTTCACGTAAAATCCCATTTTATCATTTGCAGGCTGGCAAGGTAGGTATCATCCCCATATTTCTATTAAAAACCCGAAGCTCAGGGAAGCCGCCTTGCCTGTGGTCACAAAGCCAGTAAATAGAACCATGATTGAATGCGAATCTTGGCTTCCTGGCCAGGTCCCCCCCTCGCTGGCAGGAGTAAAGGCTGTTAGATCTCTCAGCCAGAGCGCAGGTTCTTCTTGGGGTGGGAGGTTGGGGAAAGAATAGAAGCTTGAGTTGAGCCGAGTTCCTGCTCCTCCCCGTCCATGGAGGTTTTCTGTCCAGGGGACGTTTTACAAGAGCCCTCTGTAACAGGCGCTCTTGTCTCTGGTTTATGGGTACCTCTGGGGTTTGGGTTTTGTCCAACTTCATTAAAGGCAAACCACTTTATTGCTCTATTTCTTAGCGACCATTAAATAAATCATCAGCTGTGTGAGTAGTGTGGAGCGGTAGAAGGTATTAATAATTGAGTGCACTGAAACAGACTTTTGTTTTTGCAGCTTGCCAAGAATATCGGGAACGCAGGCTTCAATGAAGTCATGGAGTGCTGTCTCCCCACTGAGGACTCAGTCAAACCGAACCCGGGCAGCGACATGTACGTACGCGGCTGGCGGGTCTCGCTCGCTGAACAAAGGTTGGCTTGCCCCGGGCCCCCAGAGACAGGGGGCACAAGTCTGGGTGTATCGATTGTTGCTTCTTTAAGGAAGAAATCAGCCTGTGTTATGTGTAAAGTCTCTGCAACCCTTCTGGGTGTCTAAGTGGAAATTTGATGTGGCAGTTTTTCTTAGAAGCCATAGGCAAGCAGATTTCCCTGGGTGTTGAGGGGGAACACTGAGTGTCTCCCTCTGTGTGGGCACAGCCTTGCCTCTGCCTCAGGGCAGGGTTGTCACCCTCCCACCTGAGTTCTCTCTGAATTCTGAGCCGCTGAGAGGGTGGGTTGTCATAGATACATGGTTATGTCTGGTCCTCAGAGCAAATGTCGAGTGTGTTGTTCCCTTCAAAGAAATTTTTGTTTCTATTTTAACTGTTGACACAAAACCTGATGAGGACTCGTTGTGCACCCAGCTGGCCCACTGAGGCAGAGCTGATAGCAGGGGAATTTCCTACCAGTCTTACCGTATAAAGCATAAACCACCCAGGCCACACACTGGTCCTCGAGAGAGGTGATGGGTGACCGGGGGTCAGGGCAGTGCCTGGCCTGCCCCCCAAGGCTCCAGCCCTGTTCTCCCTGGGTGGCCTGTCTGCTGCACCAGGCCTGGGATGGTTTACCCACTCTAGCGGGGCACAGTGAGGCAGATAGGGGTGGTCCCAGGCCAGTTCAGCATTTGACTGGTATTGTTGTTCAGTCTCTCAGTCGTGTCCAACTCTTTGCAACCCCATGGACTACAGCACGCCAGGCCTCCCAGTCCTCATCACCAGCTCCCGGAGCTTGCTCAAACTCGTGTCCATCGAGTCAGTGATGCCATCCAACCATCTCATCCTCTGTCGCCCCATTCTCCTCCTGCCTGAAATCTTTCCCAGCATCAGGGTCTTTTCCAGTGAGTCAGCTCTCTGCATCGGGTGGCCATAGTTTTGGAGCTTCAGCATTAGTCCTTCCAGTGAATATTCAGGGCTGATTTCCAGTCAGAGTGTGTTTTGGCAGGAAAGGGGAAGTGAGAAATAACGTGCTTAGGGACTTCCCTGGTGGTACAGTGAATAAGAATCCACCTGCCAATGCAGGAGACACAGGTTCGATCCCTGATTCTGGAAAATTCCACATGCCATGGAGCAGCTAAGCCTGCGCTCTGCAACTACTGGAGCTGGCACACCCTGGAGCCCGTACTCTGCAAGAAGAGGACCGACTGCAGTGAGAAGCCCCCGCTCGCTGCAACGAGAGGAAGCCTGTGTGCAGCAATGAAGATCCAGTACAACCAAAAAAAAGAGGAAGAAATAAATAATTTTAAAAAAAGAAATATGTACTCAGAGAGAACAGCAAATCCATTCACTGAGACAGCCGTCCCCTGGGAGTAACCAGAGCGAGAGCTGCTAGGGCTCCCCCAGGTGTCAGGCGAGGACCCCGAGCAGTGGTGGGGAGAGGGTTTCATGCTGTGGGGGCGGGTCTTTGGAAGCCAAGGTCACAGAATTTGTGTTCTTTGCCCTTGGCTGAGGTGACTTCCCTCCAGGGAGGGAGCTTAGACAGACTAATGGAGGAGCAGGTATCAGGAGGTGAGCGTGGGTGGGGTTGGATTAGCGTCAGTCCTCGTCTGGGTCCTGGAGCAGATGGCGGTGGTGTGACATTTCCTTGAGATTGCACGAGGTGTGATTTTAGATTCCAGGCACGGGACTTACTGAGTTGGTATCCTCTCCTAACAAGGATCTGAGTTCCAAGTCTGTATCCTTACCCAGACCTGGAGAGACAACAGGGAGGCGTAGAAACCTGCATCCTTGCCCACCGTGGGAGCTGGGAGGGTTCATCAGCTTCCCGGGGCCCTTTTCCTTTAATAGAAAGCAGAGGGACAGCCATCCCCCTGCTCACAGAGCCGCTGGAACGTACATCGAGTGAGGGGGTCACTTACCTCGTACTTGGTTGGTGTTGGCTGCCCTTGTTGCTCACTGTGGGCATGGGTGCTGAGAAGTTCGTGTCCTCTCGAGGCAGGTGTCCTTGGAGAGGTCCCTTGACATGGGCTGACTGGGTTATGAGAAGGTCTGTTAGGACAGAGACGTCATGGTCCCCTGGGGCACTTCACTTACTGTCTCATAGACACCTGCTCTCACAGTGAAGGGCGTGATCTCCTGAAACCCTGTAGTATTGATCCACTTTGAACAAAGTATAAGACGTGGTCACTGATTTCTGCCAAGTACCAGGGGTGCTTTATAAAAGCAGAGCATTTGTTTATTTTGGGGGGAAGTGGTTCTAAAAAGTGAATCCAGTCTGCATGGGACTCTTGGATATAAATGTTCCATCTACATTGAGACCCAGCCCCGGCCCCCAACCTTGGCACCAGTGAAAAAGAGGTTTACTCCCCTTCTTTTTTTTTTTTTTCAAAATGAGGGCAGATGACCAACGTGACAGCAAACTGGCACCCACGTGGATGCCCCCTCAGCTGAAACCAGTTGTGGGCGTAGCTCTGTTTTAAAGCATCTCATCCCACTTTACATTGTACCTAGGTGTCCACATACTTTTGTCTAATAAATCTCACCTTACTCGTGTTTGCATGTTCCACCACAATATGTTGCTTGTGATGGGAAATATTCATACATAAACAATGAATCAGTGAGTCAGAGGTGAAGCTCTAGCTCGGTGACTACTTAGAGAAGCTACTGTCTTACTTCCAGATTAAAAGGAGTGCACTGCTCCTGGCTTTATCTCAAAGCAGCACACCATCTGCAGATGAATCTGTTGAAAGGGAAGCCAGAGACCGTCTCGTGGCCTGTGAATCCCCAGATGGATTTGCGGGGGGGTGCTGAGAGATATAAATAGGCAGGAAGCAGGGAGCTTCCTGCTCACAGAGGCCAGAACCGTTTCTCTCCTGTGATTCTGGGCGCTCACGCCCGCCCTGTCCTTTGGAAGTATAAGAAGCCTCCCTCTCTGAACGCATGCCAAACACATTATTATTAAATTCATTGCTTTCCTCCAAAAGCCTTAACCTTTCCCAAAAAAAGAGGGGGTGGAGGGGTCACACTGGCAGAGTCAACTTCCACCCCAGGAATCCGTGGGGCCTGGTGTGGCCCAAACAGACCTGTACCTATGTTGGTGGAGGGACCACCTTCCGGGTTTGGGACCCAGAGCCTGGACAAGTGGATAAAACATTTAAAAAGTATAAGGTCCAGTTTAGCACTAGCCCCTTCCTGAGGGTTCGTAGTGATGCTGCCCCAAAGTGATTATTGGAGCCATCTAAGCCTTGACTCCTGTCCAGCCCTGCCTCCCGTCTTAAGAGACCTGTAGAGTTTCATCAGACGGGTTGTTAGTTTTGTCAAGCCAGGACAGTCACCAGGCAGCAGCCAGAGCATCGCTCTGGCCGGGAGCCCTTGCGAGGAGAGCTCAGTCCAGCGGAGCAGGGCGGCCCTCGGAGCTGCCAGGCTGCTGGAGGGCATGGGCTCACATTCACAACGCTGTTGCGAGGGTCAGATGGACAGCACAGCTCCACCCGACCTGTAGCCTGCAGTAATTGTCCCCCGTGGGGGACACATGTTAAATCCCCCAGCACAGTTCACGCAAGGCAGCATCTATGGACACCTAGGTGCTGGTTTATTAGGTGAAGCTGGCAAAGTGTTGTGTGCCCCTGCTGGGATCCTGGAGTTGACCCACCCGGTCCTGAACCCTGGTGGGCTGCAGCAAGGACCCACGTGGGTCGACCTGGGGGCCTTGGTCCCTGACGATCATAGAAGCAGGTGCAGTAGGTGTAGTCCTGGTCCCAGGGTAGGAGCGAGTGGTCCCCCAGCCAGGAAGAGCTGGTGGGTTCCCCCAGCGCCTCTTCACTCCGTGCTGCCCTGGTTATTGCATACAGAATCCTGGGCCGAAGGCCTCAGTGTGCTGTCTCCGTCTCTGTGATCCCGCAGAGGCCTGTGAGCAGAGTCATCGGCTTGTGCACACCTCAACTGTGTGCTTTTGCACAGGATAAGGAGGTTTGAGTCGCTGGCCCAGAGTTACCAGGGTGGGGATTGTGGGGGGGAACACCTTGATCCGTGCTGAATTTTTGTCTTTGGAATTTTTAACAATTTGGTTGACATATGACTCACGTACCATCACAGTTCACCCATGTAAAGTACAGTTCACTGGCTTCTGGTATATTCTCAGTTGTTATTCCGTCACCACAAGCAATTTTAGAACATTTTGTTCATCCTAGCACAAAGCCCTGTACCTGTTAACCATCCCCTACTCTGTCCCCTTATGCCCCCACCTCCCCGTAACACCCCCTCCCCCCAGCCTGGGGCCACTGCTCCCCCGCTCCCTATCTCTACTCATTTCAGTGAATGGAATAACACCATGTGTGGTCCTTAGGGTTGGCGTCTTTCATTTAGGATTTCAGGGTGTTTCCAGGGTTTGTCCATGTGAGTGCTTCATTGCGCTTGTGGCTGAGTCGTACTCTTGTTATGTGGACACCACGTCTTTTTTACCTGTTCCTCAGCTGATGGACCCTTATGACTTGGTTGTCGTGGGTGATTAGCATTTACTGCCCCTCAAACACAGTGTCGAGGCTTTTATTGTTGCTGTTGCTGCTTGTTATGGTCCTTGGAGTGCTCAGTCCTCTGGACCAGGAGCCGCTGTTTTTCTTGCTCCGTCTTTCAAGTTCATCAGTACTTTCCAAGGCCCCAAGGACCTGCCGGGAGTGCGGCCAAGTGTCGCCTCATGTGCTTCGCCCAGGCTGTGTGCATGTCACAGATAAGAAGATTTGGGGTCACATACTTGCCCAGGGTCACTTGACAGTCTACGGCGGGGGAGGATTTTGGCTCCCCTGGAGTTGCTGCTGCTCTCCGCTCCTGGGAGAGGTGGGGTCTGTGCCCGCAAGGCCGAGTTAAAGCCAGGAAATAGACCATGAGGATGGACAACTCGTTTGATTTCATGGGGCACGTGGGGAACCTGGCTCCCAGGCATGGTGCCCACCAACAGGAAAACAGTCTTCCCTTGGAGTCTGCCAGTCCCCTCGACCCGGCTGCTTAGCCCTTAGACCCAGTCCTTGATACCCGCTGTCTTGGGTGTCCAGCCTCCTGAAAGTGCTAGAGGCAGAGTGGACGCGGGTGCTGCAGGAGAGCCACATGCCGCCTGCCTCCTGCTCTGTAATTTTCTGCAGGTGCTGCTTGTTACCATGTTGTTCAGTCGCCAAGTCGGATCCAGCTCTTTGCCACCCCATGGACTGCAGCATGCCAGGCTTCTCTGTCCTTCACCATCTCCCAAAGTTTGTTCAAACTCAGGTCCATCGAGTCGGCGATGCCATCCAGCCATCTCATGCTCTGTCACCCGCTTCTCCTCCTGCCCCCAGTCTTTCCCAACATCAGGATCTTTTCTAATGACTCAGCTGTTTGCATCTGGCGGCCAAAGTATGGAAGCTTCAGCACCAGTCCTTGTTACCATGAGGGGGTGGGATTATTTTTAACTCATTACAGATGAATGGATGTTACGACCCTTAATCATTTACAGGGCAGTTATGTTTGATTTCAGGAACGCAAGAAAGGACTACATCACTGCCAAATACATTGAGAGGAAATACGCACGGAAAAAACACGCGGATAATGCGGCCAAACTTCACAGTCTTTGTGAAGCCGTGAAAACAAGAGACATTTTTGGATTACTTCAAGCATATGCTGATGGTGTGGATCTTACAGAAAAAATCCCACTGGCCAATGGACATGTAAGAAAGGACCTGTAAAAACAGAAAGGGTTGGAGCGGGTGTTGATGGGGAGTGACAAAGCAGTGTCATCAAAAATGCTGACAGTGTCATGAAACACCCTGAGGGAAGAGGCAGTGAGTCCTGGGTGAGAGGAGATTTGTGGTTGATTCTTCAGCCAAACTGTAGTGGCAGCTCTGGGAAGAGAGTCCATCCCCAGGGGAAGGAGGCCTAAGCTTCATTATGCTGATGATGCAGGGAGGGGGTCAGAAACCTTGAGAGGACTTTGCAATGAAACCCCCGAATTTCTCATTCTTCCTAGGGGAGGGAGGAGGACTAGGACCAGTCTCTAAATGATAGGCAGTCTCTATAAATTCCCACGGGCAGAATTTGCCCTGGGGATTGGCTTCCCTGGTGGCTCAGCTGTAAAGAATCTGCCTGCCAGCGTAGGAGACTCAGGTTTGATCCCTGGATTGGGAAGATCCCCTGGAGGAGGGCATGGCAACCCATTCCAGTATTCCTGCCTGGGAAATCCCATGGACAGAGGAGCTTGGCAGGCTATATACAGTCCATGGGGTCGCAAGACACAACTTAGCGATAGGTAACACGTTTTAGAGATGGGTTTTTCAAAGGAGAGACTCAGAGGCTTTTAGAAGAGAAATACACGCTTTCACTCGCACTGGCCACAGAGCTGAGTGCTCCCCTTGGGACTCTGGAATGTTTCTGTTTGGTCTTCAGGAGCCGGATGAGACTGCTCTCCATCTTGCCGTCAGGTCTGTGGACCGGACTTCTCTCCACATTGTAGACTTTTTAGTTCAGAACAGGTAGGTGTCCTGAAATCAGGGCCGGTGTTTGATTTTGCTCCTGGGTGTTTCTGGTGAAGGGATCAGGGGTTGCCTCACTGCATCTGCGATGTGGCCAACATGCTGGAATTTCCTCAGGTGTGACTAGGAGTTACGGGACAGTGAAAGGGCTGCAGGTGTGGGGTGTTCCTGCGCAGTCTTAACCACTCTTGGTGTCCGCAGCATCCAGCTTCCAGTGTCTGGGGGTCAGGGGGACGCCCCGTGAATAGGTCTGCTGAATTCCAAGCCCCTGGAAAACAGCCTCTGGCTGCAGCCCCCTTGACTGTCAAGTGGGGAGTGGTCCCCAAGAGGTCAGGCAGGGCAGTCCCTAGGCTTGTCCTGTGAGATGGGGGGTGGTCCCCATGACATCAGGCAGGGCAGCCCCTGGGTTTGTCCTGTGAGGTGGGGGGTCCCATGATGTCAGGCAGGGCAGCCCCCAGCTTGTCCTGTGAGGTGGGGTCCCCATAACGTAAGGCAGGGCAGCCCCCAGCTTGTCCTGTGGGGTGGGAGTTCCCATGATGTCCGGCAGGGCGCCGTGAGCAAAGGGAGAGGGAAGCAGGAAGCAGGGCTCCACCTCCAGCGTGGGCCGAGGCAGGGTTGTGGGCGTTTTGCTTGGTAGGAAAAGCTGTTATTTTTAATTAGAGCGTGCCTGTGGAGAGGATGTGCACGGGCAGTTTCCTTGGCCCCAGCGCTCCCATCAGGTTCGTCCTGCCTTGCTTGGTGCAGGGCTGGCCTGACAGTCGGAGTCCAGTCGTGAAGCCCGGTCGAGGTGCATCGTGTCTCCTTGAGCGTGGCTTTGTGGGGAGTCAGGGCAGGGAATGGCCAGAAGCCACAGAAATTCTTCAGCAAGTGCAGAAGCAAGGAGACGTTTTGCGTTTTGTGTCTTCTGCCATTCTTGGAGGGAAGACGGAAGAGACGGCTGGAGTTGGAGGAGCTTGGGGGCGGTCACCTCCTTCCCCAGGAGCTGGGAGCTCACTGGACACCTGCGGGGAGCTGCCCACCCAGCACCAGGAGCGTGGAGGGGCTCGGAGCAGCTGTGCAGTGCCAGCTCCCTCAGAGCAGACTCTCAGGGGGCAGGAGAAGGGCAACCCTGATCCCTCTTCTCGGGAGCGGGGAGTAGAGAGATGAGAGATCAGGCCCTTTTTTACTGAAAACATAGCTGCTTGGGAAAAAGGAACAGGGAACGTGTCTGGTTTCCCCTTGTCGGGATCCTGAGGCATTGTCTCCTGGTGGTCCCTCTGAGTCCCCACATGTCTGTCCAGGGTGGAGCCCTGCTGTCCCGCTCACAGCATGACAGTGGCTGCCCCACCAGTAGGCTGAGTAGCTCGTCCTGGAATTGTCCAGTCTGTTATGTGTTGGCAGAACCCGTGTGGTCCTCTCTTTCTCCCAGAGCCTGTTGTCAGGGTGGTCCAGGGCAAGCCAGCTCAAAGGAGCCTGGTGACTCTGAATTTTAGAAAAAGTGGCTTTTCCCCTTCCTGGTAAGAGTCGTCAGTAGGATGAAAAGAGCTCAGCCCAGCCTTCCATACAGTGAGACACACTGGTGGGGCCTTAGCAGTGCAGCGGGAGGGACCCCAGTTCACCCGTCCCTCTCCCAGCCCCTGCTTGGGTGCACAGGTGCCTTGCCCCCTTTTTTGGCCAGCTCTGCCATTGTCGTTTATTCCCTGACGGCCTTAAGCCCAGGCCTCCTCCTGCCACAAGCTGGGCCGGCGCTGTGACCCCCCACCCCTGAAAGAGGATGAGAGACCCTGCCGGCCACGAACCCTGGCACCGACTGCCTCTCCTGCTTCCGAACCCCAGCCCCCTGCACAGCAACCCAGCGCTCTGACCTGAGATCTCTCTCTCTCTTTCTGTCTCTGTCTCTGTCTCTCTCTCTCTCTCTCTCTCTCTGTCTCTCTCTGTCTCTCTCTCTCTCTCTCTGTCTCTCTCTGTCTCTGTCTCTCTCTCTCTCTCTCTCTCTGTCTCTCTCTCTCTCTCTCTGTCTCTGTCTCTGTCTCTGTCTCTGTCTCTGTCTCTGTCCCTCTGTCCGTCCTTGCCAGTGGGAACCTGGACAAACAGACGGGGAAGGGCAGCACAGCCCTGCACTACTGCTGCCTGACCGACAGTGCCGAGTGCCTGAAGCTGCTGCTGCGGGGCAAGGCCTCCATTGGCATCGGTGAGCCTCAGCCCCACCTCCTCCTCTGACCCCTCTGGCCACTGGGCTCCGGGCAGAGCTGGGAAGCCAGCGCCACCCAGCAAGACAGGGCCCGCTCTGCCAGGCTGCTGAGGCCTGATACTTATCAGCAGTTTTGCTCTGCTGTCTTGTAGACTTGCCCCTGTGTTGCAGACATTTTCTGGGCTCTGAGAGGCAGAGGGTGGCCTACAGCTGTTAACTGGTGGCCCCAGGACCCTGGACAAGGTTCAGGCATCTTGCCCTCCTCTTCCTGACTCCACCTGAGATCAGACTTGGTCCCTCAGTGGCCCTAGGTGGGCACATTTACTGCTGGGAGTCACTGCCCGCTGCCCCTCTGTTCACTGGCATGGAGCCTCCTCCATGAGCGACCATGTCTGCTTGGCTTCCATCGCTTCCTCCTCTCAGGGCCCTGACCTGCAGCTGGCTGGGCAGAGCCTAACCCCCAGGACATCTGGCTGTGATGTGTCCTGGGGAGGAGCTTTGAAGAATTATCAGAGAGCCAAGACTGGAAAAAAGGCTCATGCCTGCTTGAGAGCCGAGTTTTTTATTTTTTAATTAATCATCCAACCTCATTGACTGAGGCTTGTTTAGAAGAAAATACACAATTCCAAATTTACAGACTACTTATTAATAAGAGGAGATGTAAAGTCTTTCAGCCAGGTGCCTGGAACTAGATTAGCAGTGCTTTTGGTTAGAGAATTACCATGAACTGCTTTACTCAGTGAATTACGCCTTGGATATTTATTTTTACATTCGTTGGCTTAACTTTAGTGCTTTTACTTTCATGATTAATTCAAACCTTGTCTAAACGTTACTGACTACACACTGCTTAGTTCTGTGTGATTTCAGAACAGTTGAGCCCCGATGGGGGCTAAGTCGCTGGAATTCATTAGTCAGGACCAGTGTCATTTGGGCTGCTTGACTGGGTCTCTATTTAATAGTCTCTGGGCATCAGACCTTTGCTTGATTTGGCCACAACATGTCCTTTCATCCCACCGTCCCTTAGCTAACGAGTCAGGAGAGACACCACTGGACATCGCCAAGCGACTCAGGCACGAGCGCTGCGAGGAGCTGGTGAGTCTCCCCCGGTGGGGTGGGGTGGGGGATGCCCCTTGGGGAGGGTCCGCAGGAGGGTCCTGAGCAGATCCCAGTGTCCTAGAGGGGACAGCTCGGAGCAAGTGTCCTGGGGCACCTTTAGAGAGGAGGGGACCACCTGCCTAGCGGTGACACTTTTGGAACATGAGTCAGTATTTTCTGGTTGGACGTGTTGGCGGCTCTGGCTTTGGGGGTGAGTGGAGCCGAGGCCCCCCAGGTTTGCAGGGAGCTCCACTGCTGTGGCTTGGGAAGGTCGTGCCAGCTCTCCCCATTGTTGCCTTGTTTGTAAAGTGGAGTAGGCTACGCCAGTCTGCAGGGTCGTTGTGTACTTGAACCCTGTGAAGCCGTGGGCACGTACTAAGTGCTCCGTAAACAGAGCCATTAACAGTCGCTGCTATAGAAGATGAGGAACGTTATTATTATTCCTGAGCTCTTTGTGTCCATTAACTCATTTAATCTTGATAACCCTTAGGACACTGATTAGTGGGTGCCTACTGTTACCCCTTCGGACACTGATTAGTAGGCGCCTACTGGTTCCCATTAGGGTACTAATTAGTGGGCGCCTACTGTTACCCTTTAGGACACTGGTTAGTAGGCACCTACTGTTACCCCTCAGGACACTGGTTAGTAGGTGCCTGCTGTTACCCCTCAGGACACTGGTTAGTAGGTGCCTGCTGTTACCCCTTAGGACACTGGTTAGTAGGCACCTACTCTTACTCCATTTTACAGATGAGGAGACAGCTTCAGAGGGTTAAATAACTTGCCTGTGATCACATGGCTACTGTCTGGCTTTGGAGAAACTTTAGACCCTAATGTGCTAAGACACCCATTTGTCTGATGCAATAACTTCTCACCTGTGCATCTAGAATGAAACCAGCTGTCCACCTTCCCGGAGAAAGCTGGGAAAGCAGTCATTCACATCATTTTCCACAGGGCTTAATTCTCTTGTGCTGGTCAGGAAAAGTGGGGTCTACAGGTAGCGGGCTTGTTCCTTCTTGAATTAAGTGCTCACTGTGCGGTTGTGGGTACCCAAGGGCTGGCCATTGCCTTTTAGATCTCAAACACTCCTCGGCTGCATGCTGTGACTTTGCAGCTTACAAAGCACTAAATGGGAGTTGTCGGGTTTGAGCTTCCAGGGTATGTGTGGATTGGGGAGGGGCGACTGGCCTGAGAAACAGCAAATAAGCCAGCCTCATGCTGGGGCACAGCTTATCTGGGGTGCAGGCCTGCTGCCCGCTGCCTCTAGATCCACATCTGCTTTACAAGGTTGAGCGTGTGAGTAGCGTCACTGACGGCCCATTGTCGTTCTCAGCTGAACCAGGCCTTGTCTGGAAGGTTTAATTCTCACGTTCACGTGGAGTATGAATGGCGACTGCTCCACGAAGACCTGGATGAAAGCGATGATGACATGGACGAGAAGTTGCAGGTTTGTGCCAGCTTGTAAAACGTGAAGAGTTTTATGATGAGCATCCTTCAGAGCGGTGTGGGTCCTGGCCTATATTTAGGGCAGAAAGCTGTTGTAGGAAAGGAAATAGAGTTTACCTTTTGCTTCTGCTGATCTCAGTAGTTCTTGGGTTTTACCCATCCCACAACTGCCCCTCTCTCCCAGCTCCTACAGATGTGGCTTTACGGAACATTAGTTATGTTATCATGGCAGCTGCTCACCTTCTGATATGAAGGAGAGATACAAGAGGGCCTCTGATTCTGGTGGATGTTAGAGGAAGCTCTCTCACTGAAAATGATGTGATGAAAAGCCATGTTTCCCCCAGGAGTAGTTTTTGTGCTCACCGAGTTGATCTTTAAAACCTTCACTGAAATCAGTGACCCTTAGAGCTCATCTGGTCCAACCCTTTCCTGTATCACATGGTTCATTCAAGCCTCAAGACTGAGAGGCTGGCTTGGCCACAGTGAAGCCAGCACTTGGAGACTGCCCAGGGGCTCTTGCCTCTTTGTCCAGCTGCTCCTCAGGATCCTCTGGCTTGTGCACTTGGGGGCATCCCTGGAAGGTAACCACCTTCACACCCGTCTCAGAGGTCAGAGTCAGACCCAGGACGACTACTCCAAAACCTGTATGCCTAGAAGCTGTGAAATTAGTGGGACTGCCATGATGTAATGTTTTAATTCTTACTAATGGACTTTAATGTCCTCACATGTATATTTCAGAAATATATGGCATTTCTGAAAGCTGTTGAACTATTCTGTTTCTTAGAATAAGTAATTTCTGAGTTTGCTGTAAAACAGCATCAAAGTGAGAGAAGCTGGTTATTTTATATTTAGATTTTCCTTTTAAAAAAGTGAAGGTTTGGGACTTCCCTGGTGGCCCAGTGGTTAAGACTCCACGCTCCCAATGTGGGGCACAGGTTTGATCCCTCCTTGGGGAACTAAGATCTTGTATGGGTCAGCCAAAAAATAAATAAATAAATAATACAATAAAATATTTTTTTTTTTTAAAAAGAGAAGCTTTGAAACATCTGCCCCAGCATGAGTGCCTCTTGGTCCGGCACACGTCACGTTGTCAGGCTCCCAGGGTCATGTGGGCAGTGACTGGGCGGGTCCTATGGTCCCAGTGAAAGCCCAGCAGCAGTGCCAGCACTCATGCCCCCCACTCCACCATGCATCCCCCCCAGCAGAGAGCGGCGGGCATGGTTCACACATGGTTTAAACTCTGTAGAAGAACCACTGGCCATTGAGCTCTATGCATTGGAGCCGAGTGTGAGCCTTTGGTTGGCCAGAGCCTTGACCAGGCAGGTGGTCGTGTGAGGGCAGGTGGGTGTGACAGCCAATACTCAGACCTGCTAAATTCTGGGCTCTGTGCCGGTAGTTAAATTTGTACCCATTTAACAGATGAAAAATAGGATCAGCAGGGCTAGTTTGCTCAAGATCACAGCTGTTAAAACAAAGCTGACATTTGAGATAGGAGTTTGATTGAATTTACCCAAGTCCCTGGTTCCATGCACATGACCTCAGATGGAGCAAGGGTCAGCAAACCCATAAAGGGCCGGATGACAGATGTTTTAAGCTTGTGGGCCTAAAATAACGAGCCTGTGTTCCAGCTCCTCTCCTCCAGGGTGGTAGGAGAGCAGCCATGGGCAGTGTGTAAACCGCAGGCATGGCTGCTTTCTGCTAACGTTTTACTTATTAAAACAAGTCATAACTTGCTGATCCTGAGCTAGGGGACTCTTTAGAGTCCTAGTTCTATGGGAGGAAGGCATTGATCTCCCCTGAATTAGCTGTGTGGCTGTTGGGGATCAGTCACAGCTGTGGGTGCTGTCTGAGAGGATGCTCGTGGAGGGGACGTGCAGTAAAAACAGCTAAACTGAGCCAACTCCGGCTGGTACAGATACAGCAGCTTATATTCTAAGTTCTTCCTGGAATGAAGAATTGCAGGTTCTTGTAAAGCGCGGCTCTTTTGGTGGGTGTGTCCATTAAGAGACATGCTAAGAGTGAGGTTTAGGTCTCACTGCTGTCCTGTAACGGCAGAAATGCGCTGTGCCCAGGTGGTTGAGTGGCGTGCCTGGGCTTGTCACAAGCACATTCATAGCCGTGACTCGGAGGTCAGTGCATCTGCATCTGACGCACCTCTGCCCACCACCCCCGCAGCCCAGCCCCAGTCGGCGAGAAGACCGGCCTGTCAGCTTCTACCAGCTGGGCCCCAGCCAGCTGCCGTCCAGTGCTGCAGCCCTGGCGAGAGATGCCGGCAGCCTGGCCAAGGACAAGCAGAGGGGCTTCGTGCCCAGCCTCCTGCAGAACGAGACATACGGTGCCATCCTGAGTGGCAGCCCACCGCCCACCCAGCCTGCGGCCCCTGGCTCAGCCAGTGCCCCCCCACTCCCGCCGCGGAACATTGCCAAAGGTACGTACCGAGAAGTTGGTCACCCTCGGTGCGGGAGCGCTCTGGTTGGGGTCACGCTTTGGGGACTCTGTTCTTGCTTTGTCCCCAGCTAGCTCGCCTGTGGACCAGCGTCAGGACGTGTTTTTCTTTTGGGTCTTTTGTTTTGTACTTAACGTTCTTTGCTTCCAAAATGAGCTCCATCATTCTTAGGATGGTGGGAGTGTGTCTTGGCTTCGTTCTTGTTCCAGTCAGGGAGGTGGCTTGTGTGACTCAGGGAACACAGGGACTGCACTGGGCAGGCCTGGGATGGCCGGGTGAGCCCTGTCGCTGTCCCGGGGTGTTTCCCGCAGACCTGCTTCCTGGTGCTTTTCTTTTTGCTGTCTACCCCTCCCTTTGCCGCCATTCTTTCCGTTTCTCTCTCCTGCCTGTACCTGGCCAGCTTGTAGCATCTGATTATTTCTTCTCTCTGTGATCTCCCCATGAAGTGAAAGATAGAAAGATGCTAATTTGGGAAGCGGTGCTCAGCTTAGCTGTAAAAATACAGAATAGTCCCCGAGGGTCCTGCTGGCGCTTCAGGTGCTGAAGCTTTGCTGTGCTGGCCTCAGTCGCTCTTTCATAGCATAGTGAGTTTGACACCACAGATGCTATTTTCTATTTTTATAAAAATGGAAACTGAAGGCCCGCCCACAAAGGTTAAGTAATTTACCCAGCACTGGAGGCCCACTGGCCATTGTGCTCCTTGAAGGTAGGTTCAGCAGGTAGCCAGGCTGGCTATATGCTGGGGCTCCGGGAGGCTTCCCGGGGGCCGGGGGCAGGAGCCTGCCCTGGGTGTGAAGTCTAAGCCCCATGGCTGCTCTAGGCTGATGGTGGCCCCAGAAGTAAGTCCCAGATTGCATTTTGCAACCTCAGAGAGGGGCACGTAGCCGAGTGGCTGTGATCCTGGGAGGCCCGAAGTCTGTGCTCACAGTGTGGGATGGCTGTTGTCCCCCCACCCCCATCGCCCCGCCCTGGCTGTGGTGCAGGCCTTTCCACACAGCTCTGGCTCAGTGCTCAGGGAGGCCCAGAGGTCACGGGCTACCCTGGGCAGACCTCGGAAACCAGCCCACCCCCTCCCGCAGAGCCCGTTCCCCCTCCTAGGCCTGCAGGGAGTTCCTGTGTGAGGAAGGAAGTCACATCCCGCAGCTGGAAGGGGCCCCAGTGTGTGAGGGCCGCTGTGGTCAGGGGATCTCATGGGGGCAGCTTGTCGCCTCCCCCTCCCTCCTCCCAAGTCCCAGGTGTGTGTGTTGTCTTGTGAGGCTGGAGCTAAATGGTTAGGTCATCCCCACCTCGTGAGTGGCTTTTCCTGACTGTGTGTCGTGGGCGGAGAGGTTTTCTTTTGCTCTGTTGGGTCATAGAACAGCGGTAGAAAGCTGTTCACCTGTGTTTCTTGGCTTCCTTCAAGTCTTAGGATGAGAAGGGTTTGGAGGATTCCCCGTGTCTTCCTTTGATGATGGAGATCACCCTTCGCCCCCTCCAGCCCCCTAAAGCCTATCTTTGTTTTCCGTCTGTTCTACCCTTGATCCACGTGGAGTATCCACCCAGCAAATGGAAGAAGGTCGGCGCTGTCCCTGTCAGCAGACGTGGGAAGACTCCCCCACCCCAGGTCTGCCCTATGTGGCTGTGGCCTGTTTTCATCTCCAGGCCCAGCCGGCCGTGTGGGCCACACGCAGCTTCAGAAGCGGTCACGCCTGTGCCCTGGGGAGGAGCAGGCAGAGGAAGGGTGTCACCAGTTGCCAGGGTCCAACCAGAAATACCCTTCTGCCCTTCACCAGCTGTGTGTGACTTGGCCCTCCTCTCGTATGCTCTGTCTGAGGACAGGTGCCCCCTTGGTCGAGGTGCTGACCCCACGGGAGGATGTAAATGGGTAGAGATGAGCAGATGTCCCATCCCCAAGTGCAGCGCTCAGGAGGTCACTGTGGTTATCATTTCCCTTTTCAAACTGTACTTCCATTAGAGAAATCGGTAAGATGGAGACCGACTGGGAATTTTCCCAGGAGCATTGTTGGTTTGGTGTGTATTGGTATCTGTCTTCCAGGTGCCAGAAAGATTTTTTTTTTTTTTAAACAAATGAGCATCCTGTTTGTGGTCTTACCGCTGTTCTGTCCACAGAAGGGTCACGTTTCCCGCCGTACAGGGAGAGGATCAATAATGCCGTGTTCTGTTTCTGTTTTTGTTCTGTGCTCCTGCGTGCGTGTGCATGCCTGCGTGTGCATGGGCGTGCGTGTGCGTGCGTGTGCAGCTCAGCCAGCCTCCTCCGCTAACGCCCCGTGGAAGACAAACTCTGTAAGCGTGGACAGTATAAGCCGGCAGCGATCTTCGTCAGATCCGCCCGCTGTCCATCCACCGCTGCCCCCTCTCCGCGTGACATCTACCAGTACGTTTTTTTTTCCCTTTTTCCTTTCTTGCCGTCGGGCTTCATACAACACGGATGGCTGGTGGGGAGGAGTGGGGGGTGGTCCTCTCGGCTGCCCCGGCCTGCACGCTGCTGAGGGCTCCTCCGTGGCCGCCTCCCTGCGGCCCCCGTCCTCCCCGGCGGCTGGCTGCTGTCTGTCCCACTCCCCACGGGGGTCACCCCCACCCCTCCTCCATCTCCAAGCACTCCAGCAGCATTTCTTTCTCTCCACGTCGGTGCCAGGGCTTCCTCTGGCTGTTCCATGCTTCGGGGCACCAGGGTGTGTTCCTGTGGATTCGAATCTGCTCTGTGTTTCCCTTCAGTGTCACGTGTGCACCAGGGGGAGGGTTGGGGGGTAGCGACTAGACCAGGAGGTGAGGCCTGGGTGCTGTAGGAGGAGGGGCTCCAGCCTCTTGGAGTGCAGGTCTGCTCCAAGAGCGCCGAGGGTTTCCCTGGGTTTCCATAGCTGGAGTTAAGGTGGGAGAGGCCACCTGGCTGCAGTCGGTGCCCCCCGGGTGCTGGAGGCCAAGCAGGCAGCTGCCTTGGGGAGGGCCTTCCAGAGGCTGGGGTGGGGCAGGGGCACCCAGGCCCGGGGGCGGCAGCGAGGGGGTCAGTGGTGAGAGGCGCCCAGCAGGTCTCCGAAGCCCACTCTTCTGCCTCATGGTCCTGCGTCCCCGGGGCTGTAGATAGGCATGCAAGAGTCTGCCTTTTAACTTTGCTTTTAAAGCTTATGAAAAAAGGAAAGAAAGCCTGAATTGGACCCCTCCCTGCTCAGCCAGCACCCTCCGCCTCCGCCGTCCGGGGCCGAGGCTCCTGAGGTGTCCAGGTACAGGCCCAGGGGCAGGTTGCTGCCTCTGCTCGGACCACAGGACGCAGGTGCTGGCTGTTGAGAGGGGTGCTGATGTTTGTCAGCAAATGGGAAGGAGGCTCAAGGTCCGGCCTCTTGTCTTACCAGCCCCGTGCCCTTGCTGAAAGCCTCGGCTCCCTCATTCTCTGTTAAACGTAGAGAATATAACTTGCTGCCCTGTCCCCTTACAGACAGGAAGCCTTCACGGTGTTGGCTCTTCACAGACTGACCCCAGACTGACTGGTGATATGGGTGGGCCCCAGGCCAGGACCTGGGCCAGGCTTCCTACGGCTGCTTCCCCAGGTTCCCTGGAGGATCGAAGACCCAGTTGGCTTCCCCAGGGGGCGGTTCTAGCTGAGAAAACACCCCCAGGCTCATGGAATCATTTTAATCCTCCCTTGAGACCTGGAAGGACTCTCTGCCGATACTGCTGTCTGAAAGTCTTTGGTGGAAGTGGGTGTTTTTCCCGTGAAATAGTGGAAGGAAAAAAGGAAGGCCTTGTTGGAGGATCCTCGGGTGGGGAGCCTGGGAATATGACGCCTGGAGGCTGACCCTCTGCCTGTGTGTCTCTCTCTTTTTTCTCTCTGCAGACCCCCTGGCTCCCACGCCTCCCCCTCCGGTGGCCAAAACGCCCAGTGTGATCGAAGCCTTGAGCCAGCAGAGCAAGCCAGCCCAGCCCGGACTCCCGCCCAGCAAAGCCCCGCCACCCTTGCCGCCCCAGCCGCCCAGCCGCCTCCCCCAGAAGAAGCCTGCTCCCGGGTAACTCCTGCTCGTCTGTGTCCCCCTCAGGCCAGCCAGGTCACCATCCATGCTTCCTGCCTTCAGGGGGCTTCCCAGTGCACCTGCCCCCCAACTTAACCTGCTGGGGTTTCTCTGCATGTTTGAAATTGTCCACATTTCAAATCCTGCTGTGACCCCTGAGGTCAAGTGTTACATGACTAATTCATTATCTTTCAGGGGTCTTCAAAATAATTTACCAAGAATATTTAAACTGCAAACATTTCATACCAATGCGTGTCTTATATCCACATGATGAATTTAGATTTCTGTCGAATATAGACACTGGGACTGGGGGAGTTAAAGTCCTCAAGACACGGGGCCTGTAGGTCTTACTTGTTCACTCATAGGATTATCTTGACTACGTGGACTCTTTGCAGTGCAGGGCATGTATTTTCAACAAACTAGGACATTCTCCTACATAAACATAATGCAGCCAGCCAGATCAGGAAATTAACGTGGTTGTTATTGTTTAGTCGCTAAGTTGTGTCCGACTCTTTGCAACCCCATGGACTGTAGCCTGCTAGGCTTCTCTGACCATGGGATTCTCCAGGCAAGAATACTGGAGTGGGTAGTCATTTCCTTCTCTGGTGGATCTTCCTGACCCAAGGATCGAGCCCATGTCTCCTGCATTGGCAGGTGGATTCTTTATCACTGAGCCACCTGGGAAGCTCTTAACCTGGATACTACCTTCCAAAACTCAGACTCCAGGTTTTGCCATTTGTCTAAATAAATGTCCTTTACCACATTTATTGTAGTAAAGCTCATGGGACCCAGTTCATGGCTTTCAGTCTGGATCTTTATGGTAGAGAAATGGTTCCTTTTAGTGGAATGATACTTAGATGCCAAGATCTGGGTGCTTGGTGTCTTCATTGCCATTGGATTGTCAGTGCTCCCAGGCAGGCCTTCTGAGTGATCGGAACTAGGGATACACACGTGTATATTCATACATGTTCATGCATGCTTGTATGCATGTATAAACACATTTATTTCTGTTTCTTGTCTATATGGATGGAAATCCATGAGTTTACACTCTCTCCAATTTCTCTGGTTCTGAGTAACAAACCACACCAAAATGTATTGACATAAGACACAACTGTCTTATTATGCTCATGAGTTTGGGTCAGCACAGGGGGAGTGGCTTGTGTTTGCTTGACAATATCTGGGCCTTTAGCTGAAAAGACTCGAGGGCTGGGGGTTATTCAACAGAGATTCATCAGAGGAGGCCTCCCCAGTCCACACATATGGTTGGTGCTGGCTGTCAGCTGGGACTCCAGCTGGGGCTCTCGCCTGGAAAACTTAACATGTCCTGGCCCGTCTCACATCAGGGTGACTGGGCCCAAGAGCAAGTCCTGGAAATCAGCAGGACATCACGTCTGCCTTCTGCTACTGCTCAGCACAGGCAGAGCCTGGACTAGGTCAGGGGAGGGTGGGGCATTACAGTGGCCGTGCAGTCCATTCTCGATGTTTTAAACGCTCCACAGGATTCATTCTGTATAGCTTTTTATTCCTTTCTGAACTTGTTATTCCCTTTTCTAATGGTAAAGAAGTCTGGCTCCCATGTTTACTTAACCCTTATGAAACGCATCTCCCATCTCCGCCTTCTCCTCTGTGCAAAAGCCTCCTCTCCCTGCTGGAATCTGGGACCCTCCTGGGTCTCCAGCTCCCCTGACAGGCCAGGCCCTGCCCCCAGCCAGGTGGATGCCTTCCTGTGTCCCTTCAGGCAAACCCCCGTCAGGCCCCCTTCCATGGACACCTTGGGCTCTGACTCCCTGGGGTGAGGTGGTCTGTTTTCATCCCTTCTCCCAAGTGAGAGGTGGAGCCTCTCAACATAGAAACTACATCCTGCATCTGAGAAATCTTCATTGATTTTTTTTTTTTTAATGTCTTAGCATCTGTATTTTTCTGTTCTAAGTTGTAGTCTAATTCTTACTATTCGGATATCAGATCCCCTTGGCCTTTCCTCTACGTGTATCACCCTTTCTCTTTATTAGAGTAAGCTGATTGCTCTAACAGCCTACCCCTAGACCATCTCACTGGTTTAACATAAGGAATTCACTTCTTGCTCCCACGAGGTTGAGTGTCCCCATTTTGCTTATACAGCAAACCCAAGGGGGTGAATCAGAGACTCAGACCTCTTCTACTTCTCACTCCACCGTCTTTATCCCCTGGGCCAAGGGTTGATTCAAGATTGCCGGGAGAAATATCAATAACCTCAGATACGCAGATGACACCACACTTATGGCAGAAAGTGAAGAACTAGAGAGCCTCTTGATGAAAGAGGAGAGTGAAAAAGTTGGCTTAAAACTCAACATTCAGAAAACTAAGATCATGGCATCTGGTCCCATCACTTCATGGCAGATAGATGGAGAAGCAATGGAAACAGTGTCAGACTTAATTTTGGGGGGCTCCAAAATCACTGCAGATGGTGACTGCAGCCTTGAAATTAAAAGACGCTTGTTCCTTGAAAGAAAAACTATGACCAACCTAGACAGCATATTAAAAAGCAGATATTACTTTGCCAACAAAGGTGCATCTAGTCAAAGCTACGGTTTTTCCAGTGGTCATGTATGGATATGAGAGTTGGACTATAAAGAAAGCTGAGGGCAGAAGAATTGATGCTTTTGAACTGTGGTGTTGGAGAAGACTCTTGAGAGTCCCTTGGACAGCAAGGAAATCCAACCAGTCCATCCTAAAGGAAATCAGTCCTGAATATTCACTGGAAAGACTGATGCTGAAGCTGAAGCTCCAATACTTTGGTCACTTGATGTGAAGAACCAACTCATTGGAAAAGACCCTGATGTTGGGAAAGATTGAAGGTAGGAGGAGAAGGCGATGACAGAGGATGAGATGGTTGGATGGCGTCACCAACTCGATGGACATGAGTTTGAGTAAACTCTGGGAGTTGGTGATGGACAGGGAAGCGTGGCGTGCTGCAGTCCACGGGGTCACAAAGAGTCAGACATGGCTGAGCGACTGAACTGACTGAAGGTTAGGGTTAGAAACAGAGGGCTGGCAAACCCCTGGGGCCTGAGTGATGCTCTCACTCAGGCCAGTACCGTGGCCCCACCTAGAGGCAGGGGCTGGAAGTGCAGTTGCACTGCAGAGGGGCCAGCTCCCAGCCCCCCTTCTGGTTCTCCGATCTGGCCTTGTTTTCCTGCTTGCTTGCTTTTTACAGTCAGCTTTCTAGGAGATTTTCTCAGCTTTTTGCCATCGTATAATGTTCATGTTAATAGTATCCTATTGGTTTCACGGACTCACTTTCTGTCATCTCTTCCACGATTCTCTCCATTCTGACTTCTGTTATATCATAGACATTTCCCATAAGTGTGGTCTTCCCTGTCGCTAAGTTGCCCCTTCAGATGCAGCATTAGAAGCTGGCAGACTGCACCCTGATGCACAGAGCTGCTGGCATGGGTCTTGCCATAGAGCAGTCTCCCTGGGTGGCCCTGGTATTGGACACCGCAGGTTGCTTAGAGAACAGACTTCTAGTCTATTGCCTGAATGGAGCATGTTTTCTGGGAATTGAATGTAGAAATAAAGATAAGCTTTCACTCGGCCCCTCGGTCCTGAGGGGAGCTGAGCCATGGTCAGTCTTGAGGGGTTACAGCAGGGGTCACAGTACAGAGGACGACACAGGCCAGGGCCCAGGCAGTCCTGGCAGAGCCCCCAGGACCTGGGGATTAATCCAGCCCCACCTGACACAGGAGGAGACCTGGGCCGCGTGGGACGGGAACGTCAGAGGCAGAGCTGATTCTCAGTGCCCAGCTTCCTGCCCAGACCCAGGGTGTCGGCTGCAGGCTCACATAGGACAGGAGAGTCCCCGGAGGAGCCTAGTTTTGTAATCAGGAACCCCTGGGGTCTGGCGTTGTCCTCTGGGTCTCTCATTCTTTTTCCAAGAGAAAAAGAATTAACTTGGATTGGCAGTTGATAAAATTAGCTTGCCCGTTTTCAGTTTGAACACAGGTCCCATAGAACAGGGAGTGAGGTAGGGCAGTCACGTGCCTTTCAGGCTTCCTGTACCAGTGACTCTTGGCTGCCCAGGGGGTGCTCATGGTCAAGAACCCGCCTGCCGATGCAGGAGACATAAGTGACGTGGGTTCGATCCCTGGGTCAGGAAGAGCCCCTGGAGAAGGGCATGGCAACCCACTCCAGTATTCTGGCCTGGAGAATCCCATGGACAGAGGAGTCTGGTGGGTTACAGTCTGTGGGGTCGCACAGAGTCGGACACGACTGAGCAACTTAGCATGCACGCATGTACCAGTGACACTATTTCCCCTTCTTTGTAGGCCTGACAAGTCAAGCCCACTGATTAACAAAGGCCAGCCGAGAGGACCTGGTAATTATTTCACGTGAACTGGTCTGTGAGGGCAGAGTTGGGTATGTGTCCTGTTGCGGTCAGCCCTGTCTCCTGGCCCAGCTGTCCTGTCCAGGGCAGGGCAGCCACCCTGCCCCCTGCAGAGCCCGATGCCCCCTTTCCCGGGGCTGCTGAGTACCATACCCCACATTCCACTCCCCTTCTGTCACTGGGGGTGGGTGGGGGCCCTGGCAGGGGATGGGGGTGCTGGTCAGTAGAGGAGGTTATAGCTTCTGCTCCATGGTGACAGCTGCAGGCCAGCACACTCTACAAAGGCCACAGGGAAGTCATAAGTTTCTTTGGCCTTCAGGGGACTTCCTGTCAATGATTAGCAAAACCCAGGAAACCTGCCTTGTGAATCTGACACAATGGCTGTTACGTTGGTTCTGTCTCATGGTGATGGCTGAGGGGGCATATTGTGAAGTTGATTCATTTTGGCCCTAAAGCAGTGGACCTCTCTGGAACAGACGCTCTGGGCCCTCTGTCCAGTGCTGTGGTCATGCAGCCCCCAGCGCCTATGCCCAGGAAGTCCCAGACGGTGAGTGGACGAGCCTCTTCTCTTCTGCCTCTCTGCTCTGGCCAGGAGCGTATGGGTTATCCTCCAAGGGCTCACATCTAAGCCGGATGTGGCCCAGAGCTCACAGCTGAGGGGCTGGCTCCAGGATCGACCCCTATCTGCACACCAGGCTGTCACTCCCTTCCCTGGGCTGGCCTCCTCCAGGAAGTTCCCCTGCCACCAGCTGCACTGAGCCTCCCCAAGTTGGGTACCCGGGTGGGTACACAGGCCTGCACGCTTGCAGGCCCCGGGGACCCATTGGAAGCAAGGCAGCCTGCTTCCCCCCTGAGCAGGTGTGTCTTCCCACACACTGAGCTCTGAGCCCCCTTCTCCTTGACGCAGACCAAGCTGAAGCCCAAGCGGGTCAAAGCCCTGTACAACTGCGTGGCCGACAACCCCGATGAGTTGACGTTCTCCGAGGGGGATGTGATCATTGTGGACGGCGAGGAGGACCAGGAGTGGTGGGTGAGTCTGGGCCTGAGGGGGTGTTTCCCCGCCACTTCCGAGGGGTTCCCCCTTGGGTGGGCGGGCCACGTGGGCTACAGCTTCCAGAGTACACCTGAGGGTCTGCGAGGAGGATGTGGCCTTGGGAGTCTCAGGCTGCTGCCTGCGCAGTGCAATGACAGATCAGTGCTTTTTAAACTTTAGATTCTGACCAGCAGTGGATGTGTACTTTGTAAGTCGTGTCTGACTCTCTGCAACCCCATGGACTGAAGCCCGCCAGGCTCCTCTGTCCATGGGATTTCCCAGGCAAGAATACAGAAGTGGGTTGCCACTTCCTTCTCCAGGGGATCATCCCGACCCAGGGATCACACCTGGGTCTCTTCTATCTCCTGCTTTGGCAGACCGGTTCTTTTTCCCCTGAATCACCAGGGAAGCCCAGTGAGTGGACAGTGGAAACCTGAAGTCACAGCCAGCCTCTCAGCCTTTTTTTAATAGAAATATACGGCATGGTGTTCCCTGGTGGCCTAGGGGGTAGAACTTGGTGTTTTTCACTGCCATGGCCCCTGGTTCAATCCCTGGTCAGGGAACTAATCCTGCAAGTCGCATGGCGTGGCCAAAAGAATAAGATAACTCTTCAGTTTTTCTATATATATATATTTTAAAGTATCAAGTATGGAAATGCTGCCTGTAACCTCCAGGGCTCCTCCACTCATTAAAAAAAAAACCACACACATACACACATTTAAATTTTGGTGCTTTTCTTTTAGACTTTTATTTACCTACTTAATTTACATCATTGAGATCAGACTTGATATAGAACTTGCATAATTTTCCCAGAGCAAAAGTGAATGGTTTACTGAAGTCTTATAAATGCTTGCCTACATTTAAATAGGGCTCCCTCGCGTTTGCCACTTTCTGTGACTCTGAAGCTCACAAACTTCTGACATTCAGTCCCTTGTCTATTAAAAAAAAAAAAACACAGATGGGGTGGTGGTCAGATCCTGTCCTGTGTGCCCTCCAAGACTGCCAGGACTGTGGTGGGGGCATCTTTGAGGGCACCGACTGCCCTTGAACAGGAGTTCCGAGTAGTAGGCAGGGACTGTTTGAAATGTGAGTGGACGAAAAAATAGTTTAGATGTTTTACCCAAGTAATTCTTTCCCAGAAGTTCTTCCAGACAGATCTTTTTTTTTTTCCCCTCCAAATGCTAAAATGTCCTTCAGAGTTTCCAGCATTTGGAATTTTTATAACCACCTAACCTTGTATTTATTTCAGATCGGCCACATTGACGGAGATCCGAGTCGCAAGGGAGCGTTCCCTGTGTCTTTTGTGCACTTTATTGCTGACTGAATTGCTACTGAAGAAAAACACTTTTAAAAGTCACGTCCTGTTTCATTTTTGGTACCAGTACTCTTGCCAGATAACCTGTTTCATGACTTGTATCCACTTTCTCTAATGCCACTGTTCTGCTTTATAAACTCAAAAAGCAATTTATATATATATCAATGAATTGTTTTTATATTTTGTGTTTTTCATGAAACATTGCTATACTTTTATTAGGAAAAACTCAATTTCCTAAGAGGTGAACTGAAAAGTGATTTCTTTTTTTTTCTGAAAAGTGATTTTAACTACATAATCAAGCCTGAATCTACAGCATTAGCTGAACCTCAAAATAAGTTTTGAGTGTTGGGAAGAAATGCGTCCTGCTTTTCTTGGCCCATTTCTTTAGTTGGTGACCTTTAGCACAGTTATTCTTTTTAGAAAGCCAGTAAACTTTTGCTTTCCAATTCTGCAGCTAACCTGCACTTTCTAGATAAAATGCTTCAGTTCACCTTGAAAGACTTTTTTTTTCTAAAGATACCTTGAAAGATTTCCTTTGAAACCCACCCAACATTTAAAGCAACTTGGGAGTGTACACGTAAGCGTTGTATTTTCCAGCACCTGGTGTGTGAGGTTGCAGCTGTCATTGTATCCTGCATGAGTGTGTAAACTATTGTGAACAAGCCCACCTAAGCCAACTAGAGATGGTTTGCTATGGCCTATGTCAGCTCCAGATTGTATAAAACTGCATTTCCTGAATTCGGTTGAAAACTAAAGATGACGGATTGCGACACGGTTCTTCAAGCTAGTTTATGCGCTTTAGGTGTCCTGGGATTCGCTTTCTCGAGCCCCCTGGTTGCAGCCAGAGTACCATCACCAAGTCCTCGCTGTTTCCTGTCGAGTGTACCGCTGCCTTCCCTCCTAGCTCGAGAGAACGTTTCCTCGATTTAGTGTCTTGTACTTATAGAATATACCAACAGGAATGGTAGTTACACTGTCTTGCAATTTAATCTGTCCACTTGTTTGTAATCACGAACATATCAGAAATCTGTAGGTCCCAGGTAATAAAATAACCCCAGACATCCGGATTTCCTGTTGAAGTCCATCATATCATTCTTCAGCTTAAGCTACTGGGGGCAGGGGGGTAGGGGTTAGGTTATATACAATAAAATAAAAATTCATTAGGTTTAATGAACTTGACTATCATACCTCTACTTAGTCATGGTGAGCGTAAGATTCAGAGTAGGTATGCTGAAAAATTTGGCGCTCTCTGAGAATAAATAGGCATGTGATGCCCACTTAGATTTTTACCAAAAGCGGTAAATTTAAGGATAGGCTTGGAAAGCAAGGCGACGATGCTGTTTCTGCATGTCGACCTAGCAGTAGCAGATGGTACATTTGATTGAAGCAGCCTGTCTTTATTATGCAAGACTCATGTGAGTGTAGAGCTTTTTTTTTTTTTTAATTTCATTGTTGTTTTTGTTTTTTTTTTCATTGATATTATAAAGGAAGACAGAACAAACTGGAATGTTTTATGATGATGTATGGCAATTGCGATTTTTGCCTTTCAAAGTTCCGGGTAAAAATGTGTTAGATCTGTAATTACAGTCTTTATTTCTTTGTTTTTTTAAGCACTACATCTGTTTTCACTAATTGTTCATTTCTGTTTTTGAACCCTTCATTCAGTTAATTCTCTCATAGACTGAAGAACGTAAACAGATGTTTTGCACAGTGCACTTCGTATGTATATTTTAGCACAGCCCTCCCACATCTGTACCTTATACTCAATCAGCCTTTTGCCTACTTGGTGCCAGCTATATAAGGAGTTAAAAGTTGATCCATATCAACAGTGGAGCACCAGTCCCAAACTGATCCATCAGGGTCACTGGTACATACATAAATACCTAGGAAATATTTTCCCAGTCTACAATTTGGTGGTGCTATTGTGCAGTAATTAATATTACTCTTGCCGGAGGAGAAATTATATCAACTTCCCTACTAATGATGTCCTTTCATAGTTATTTGCTCTTTGCAAATTAAAAAAAAAAGCAACCGAGAAAAAGGAAAACACTGTAGATAATCTATTTATATTTAAAGTTTACGTTTTGTGACCTCAGCTGCAGGATTCTGGCATTTGGCATGCCATCCTCCATCAGGTCTGACCTCTAGGGATGGTGACTCAGAAATCTGTCCACGGACTAATGGTTAGCGTGTGATCTGTGAAGGTTGGGAACCACGACTGCAGCCTGGATGCTATCTGAGATGTATGATATTCAATTCATTCACTCAATTATTTCCGTCTAGTTGCAGCGCAACTGTATATATTGTATAACCTAAATCAGTTATTTTCATTGTCCTAATTAGAGCATGTTTAATAAGTTTACTCTTGTTAACTAGTCATCTGACTGGAAAAAAATAAAATACTTTTAAACGGACATGATGTTTTTCATGTTTTTAATCTTTTGAGTGTTCAGTTGCTTCAGTCTGACTCTTTGCAAACCCATGGACTGTAGCTCACCAGGCTCCTCTGTCCATGGAATTTTCCAGGCAAGAATACTGGAGTCGGTTGCCATGCCCTCCTCAAGGGGATCTTCCTGACCCAGGGATCGAACTACCATGTCTCTTTCGTCTCCTGAATTGGCAGGCAAGTTCTCTAGTGCCACCTGGGAAGCCCCCTTTAGTCTTTAGTAAAGCACTGTGTATAAAAAGTCTTAAAAAAAAAAAATACACTAGTCTACTGAACATGAAATTCTTCATAGTGTATGACTTCTAACATGATCAGTAATCTTTGAGGGTTTTCAAAGATAATTACTGTGGTTTATATTGTGGTTTGCTAACAGGTTATCCTGACAATACACCTTTTAAAGTTTCCCTTTTTGTGACCTGAGTTGACAACATCACTGTTTCAAACCAGCCTGATTCGTGGGTCCCTGGACCAGACCTCTGCCTACTTAGAGCTCTGAGCTGGTGAGACTGCATCACCAGCCAGTGCTGGGACAGGTGGCCTGGGTCTTCCTCAGAAAGTTCTCCATGTTCATTACTCACCTAGGGTGCTTCTGTAATACATAAAAGTCATTAGGCTGATTTGTGTCTAAAAGCAACAAATGATGTTGCTCTTTTAGTCCCAGTAGGTAGGTAACTTCAGTGAGTTAATTCCCTGTTAAATAAGACACATTTTACTAGAAAAACAAATGACTGGTATTTTATACACTTGCATTTCCTTCAGAAAATCGAGAGCAAAAGATCGCTCATATTTCCGTTAACAGTTCAACACTGCAGACTGGAAACAAACTATTGAGAAAACAGCTGAACATGAAGCTTACTTTCCCCTTGACTGCAGAATTCAAGGTTTCTCAGAAGTCAATACAGAGTCGAAAGCAGTGGATAAAACTTTGCAGATTGCTTGTGCTTGTTCCTATATTAAGTGAAAAGATACAGTAAAAGAATTAGTCTGTTCCCCAACTAGATCAGACCCTCCTAACACCTGTCCTAAATCTACACACCGCCAGCGTGGGGATGTCCAGGACACGGCCTGCCTGGGTCACCACTTCCTGGGCCCCTTTAGTAACTGCATGCGGTAACACAGGACCCGCGGCCATTGGGAGGGACCCTCACGAGTCAGGACCACGAGGTGCAGGAAAGCGGGGCTGCCGGTGGAGGACACACCCCTCCGCTCACCTGCTTTGCACTGACTCATGTGGCACAAGTGCTGCTTCTGGGCTAACAGCTCACAGCCTGCAGCAGGCTGGTCCGCTGTCTGACCTGCTGTCTGATACACACATTCCCGTTATACCAGGTATCAGACAACGTGGCAGACAGCATCTCTTCTGCCTTCGAAAAATCTAAATAATTTGGTTTAACGAATGAGTAACCAAGGTGACTGAAAACCTTACCAGGCTGTTGCACTGGTAAACCCACAGGCTGTATTCTTGGTTGCTCGCATCTGTGGTCTTCAGAGCCAGTAAGCTCTTCCCTGCCCCGAGACCGTCATCATAACACACCATCCGGATGATTAAATACAGAGCATGCCGATGCAGAACGTCCTGCAGAGGTCAGGGCAAGAAGGACCGTGCTAGTTCTTCACATGCCCACATTTTCCAGCGCAGAATTTACCGTGAGGCTTTAAACAGAACGTATCCATCCGTGGATCTATCTAGCTGAACGTAAGTTTTTACAGGTTTTTCACCAAAAGGGACATTCCGGTGAGCTTGGTTAGGGGCCAGTTTGCCTTTAGAATCATGCCTTCTTACTAAATTCTAAGAAGACTGAGACCATCTAAATTCACGGCCCTGTTTTCTACACCCAACTGACAGCTGCTCTGAATTGGCGTGGGATCCTAAGCTGAAAATGCATGATGGACCAGCCATGGGTGTGGGGTGGGGCAGGGGGTGGGGGTGGGCTTGGGCCCTGTGCTGTGCTAAACTGCTTCAGTCGTGTCTGACTCTGAGACCCTATGGACTACAGCCAGGCTCCTCTGTCCATGGAATTCTCCCGGCAAGAATACTGGAGCGGGTTGCCAGGCCCTCCTCCAAGAGATCTTCCCGACCCAGGGATCGAAGCTTTGTGTCTTACATCTCCTGTATTTGTGTCTTACATCTCTTTGCCACTAGCACCACCTGGGAAGCCCTGGCTTGGGCCCAACGCAGAAGCAAAAGCCTCTAATTATCTACCCTAGGAAACTGGTCACTTTTAAGGCCAGCTGCCAGGAATGATGACAAACCAACCACTCTGCAAACAGGAGCAGATCTAACTACAAGAAGGCCATTCCTGGTCTGAACTCCCCAACACGTAAAACCCACTTTCCCCTTTAATTAAATTACTTACATACTGATCTGATGTGGACACTTTTATACCGTACTTGGAAACTCCCATAATAAATTCTTCCTCCAGAGGAACGAAGGGCAACTTTCCATCTTGCTTTAAAGTAAAAATAAATTACATTTTAAAAAATGATGTTTCCTTCTTGATTCTGATTAGTCAATTTTAGCATCTGGCCATCGCAAACCCAACCCTTTAAAGAATGTGGGGCACACAACAGCCCAGCCCTCTTCTCTCCAAAGAGGCAGAAGAAATACCCTCTCACCTTTTTTTTTTTAGTAAGAAGTCCACAAATTTGACCAGAACTCAGATCCATGCGCTCCATGGTTCTTGTTTGTAAATTGACACTCCTCACAGATACCAGTGGGGCTTATATATTTACACTAGAAAAATGTAAGGCTCCTTTTTCAAAGTTTACAGTAACATCTGCACGTTAAATAATAGGAAACACATTGTAGGAACGGTTCTCAAACAGTTTATATCCTACCCAGGTGTTGATATGTCTGATTCATCCCAGTGTCCCAGGACTTTGGGCGAATAAATACAGCTTGACAAATGATTTTTCAGCTCTTGAAAACATCCATCAGTATTTTGAGCTCTTCAGAAGCAAGGAAGACAGCAGATAATGCCTGATGGTTTTCCTAGCAGATTACATTTTATCTGCTTAGTGTGCCTCACTTGTCTTCTCTAAAATAAATACGATACTGTCAACCATCAGTAGATGTTCCACACGGTCAACGTTTTGTGGAACCATTTGCCTGCACTGAAGAAATTACAGTCATGAGTGGTGTCCACCGACCTTAGTTCTTGGGTCCTCACACGCAAGAATACCCCCAGCCTATCACCTCTCACACAGGGTAAAGCAACTCCAAGAATCCACAGCAATGCTACTGTCAGTTGTAAAGTTCTGACAAGCCCAGTTTTACAGTGCTGTGAGAGATTGAGCAGCCCCTGTCAGTGTGAAAATAATCCTAGTGTACTCTGTCAGGGGGGTGGGCAGTGGGGAGCATTATTAGCAAACTTTCAGGAGACTATTAGTTGTTGCTTGCACGATGTTGGAATGACTATATAGATTCCAAAGTAAAATGCTGGGATAATTGTGTTAGTTGCCTGGTCAACGGAGGATTAGACTGGCTGAATTCCCCTCAGACGGGAGACTTCCTTCAGGAGGCCATGAAACAGCATATGAGCCGAGCTCACCTCCGTGTGTTAAGAAACCACGTGATCTTAAGAGTGACTGACACTCTACAAATTTGGTAAGGGAACCTTCCCGTTGCCGTAACATCCCTTTGTTCATGAACACAAAGATGGGCAGTTCCATCTTCTAGAGACTCGGGGAGCAACTGATTGTGGCCAGCGTCATGCTTCCAGCTCATCCACTCCCTTCACCGCTGAGAGTATCGACCTCACAATACTTTACGCACAAACCTGACACCTCTGTCTTCATTTCACTCTAAATTTTCCTTCGTGATGAATTTATTCTTTTATTTTCTCGGCCAGGATCGAAACCCACCTCACCTCAATCCTTGTTGGAGACAGGGTATGAATAGAGAGATGGGAGTTCAACACCATGAATGAGATTGCTCATTCAAATAACTGGAAATAGTTCCATGGAGACACAGTTAAGACTTGCCAGAGTGTCCTAAAGCTAAGCCTGTAGTTGCACTCACTGCGCTCAGCTCTCCGTTTAAACAAGAGACATCCTCAGTCAGCCCCAGAAAGAGTAAAAAACCACTGTCTGAAGGGAGGAACTAAGTCCTGTGTCCCTCCTCTGACCATAGCAGTCAGTGACACCTTAACAGTGATAAAAGCGTGGCTTCAGGAGAAGCAGTGAAGAGACTGGAAGAGTGGCGTCTGTCTCCAAAGCCACGAATTCACCCCAGGATCTGAGAAAAGTTTTATTTTTATTTTTTTACCTGAGCAACATCTATATAATTTATCAGGTCCAGTGGCCCTTCGAGACATTTCCCCTCTGAGAGTTTCAGTTTCTCAATGGCACCAACATACTTTATTCGAAATTCTGCACAGGTGTCTGAATTGTTGCTTTGTCCTAAAGGTGAAGGAAAAATCGTAAGACTTCAAAAGAAACAGCTGCATTACAGGGTATCTTTAACCCCTCCTTACACAGGAAATCAACTGTATCATTAGAACTAAACCTTTAATAAAAATTAAAAATTTTTAAATGCAAACTTTTTGATGCAATGCAAAAGAACTTGAATTTTCACTAACCTTTCCCTCAGTGACTCACAATGTACTAAATGTATAAAATCTCAGTAGGAATAAATTAAGTATTAATAGCCTTCACTGCTTCATCAAAAAGAAGAAAGCTAAAATGTCAACTTGACAATGATTGAGCACCTTTATAATGCATATGACATTTGATTATTTTTTTGGTTTCTTCTCCCACTTTCCCATGGGAACTTTAACTTTCTTTCCAGATTCAGGAAACCTGATCTACCTCTCCCATTCAGCCAGAAAAGACCAGGCTTGCTTTCCCTCAGTGTAGATGAAGTAATGCCAGACAGGACCAGACGGTAACAGGTGAAGAACTCCACGTGTCATGAAGTCCAGCCAGTACAAGGTACCACAAAGGATTTACAACATCTGACATAGTAAGGGAATACTATGCGGTCATTCTTAGATCTGTTTATGTAATACAAAGATGCCCATGTGTTTAATATTTCAAAGCAGCAGGAAGACAACAGACCTTCTGCTGCCATACCCCCTTTTACACCTCTCCCGCTCTCACCACCTCGCATGGACTGAGCTGTCTGTGATCCCAAAAGCAGAAGGATTTTGTATAACAAATTGAATGTAGTAGGTTTCCAATTAGACACCAGCTAACAGGTGGGTCAGAAGCCACCTTTTGATTTCTAGAGAGCTGTTTCTTTCAGGAGGCTGCTTAAATGTTTCCAAGGGCCAGTGACAGACCCCTGCTTATAACCGTGTGCTCCTGATGTTAACGAGCTGGTACATCTCTGGGTACAAGGCTCCTTAGTCTTTTTAATCAGCAGGACATTGTCCTATCCCCCGCAAACAATGTAACTCCAAAATAATTCACCCTCTGCCAGCCCACTTCTTAACAAAGCTAATCTAATACTTCTAAACTGTCACTACCAAGCAGCCACTCATAATTTCGCTCCACAACCATTTTGAGTAGTTTGCTCCCGCGGCTTTCACCACCCATTCCTCACCCCACCCCACCTTCCACCAGATCCTGGGCCATTTCTGAACTCTTATCAAAAATGACAGAGCAGAGAAAGAAAACCCCAAATACTCAAGAACTCCTTGTCCACTCTGCTAAAACCATGCGAACTTCAGTTAAAAGCTGAGATGATAAATGACCCCACCTCCGTCCATACCTGAGCTCTTGGTGGAATCGGTGTCGAGGCTTGCCACCGTGCTGGACCGTGAGAGGCCCCCAAGGCTGGAGTCTACAGACTGAGAAATAACAATCAAACGAACAAACACAAACATTTTAAACATAATCAGAAGCACTATCTTCTTTCAAGTTTTTTACCAAACATTCAAATGACTTATTTACTATCACTGAGCTAACACATATAAAATCAGGTCAGTTATTCATGCAGATCAACTGGGACAGATTCTTTTGAAGACAAATTCCATAGCAAACTTCAAAAAAACCACAAAAACCCATAATCCCAACTGCTTTTCCCTTAACACAATATTAAGTCTGGGATCAACACTTTCAGTTTAAATTAAAGCCATTACCTCTATAGCCTTATAAGATAGTTGATATTTACATCATATTGAGACTTGAGATTTCACATCACATGTGAACATCTATACTTCACTTTCACATTATTTCCACAGAACCCAAGAAGAACTCTGTGCAGAATGCAGGCAGGAGTGTTCTCCTGTTTAGTAAATGAGTAGAAAGACGCAGAGCGGTGAAGTGATTTACCCAAGGTTACGTCTAGTCACCCCAGATCTCAACCCCATGTCTCCTGACCCTCACCCCAGTATTGCAATGCCTCCAACTACTACCTGGCCCCAGCAGGTAAACACAGGTGGAGCGGCAGACCAGAGAATAACTGTGATGTGAATTACAAAGAAAAACCAACGAAACTGTTCAGCAAAATTCAGAGAATCATATGTGTCAGTGTCGTTTGTTCTACAGAATCATACTTTCAGTGTGCTTAATATTTTAGAAATAAGTAAAAACCTTTGATTAAAAAAAAAATCACTTTTGGGGAATTCCCTGGTGGTCCAGGGGTTAGGACTCAGCACATTTACTGCTGGGGCCAAGAGCTGATCCCTGGTTGGGGAACTAAGATCCTGCAGGCTGCATGGCTTGGCCAAAAAGAAAAAAAAAAAATCACTTTTTTACACTTCAAATCAAAATTACATTTTAGAAGTACAGTCAAATTTTCATATGTTTAATAAGTGAATCAAAACAAATGTAAAAACATATCAAGTCTTCAGTTTTACTACTTCCCTTTCTTAATAATTGCATTTCTGGGAATCTCAAACAAGCTCTATGCATCACGTTGGGCTTCCCTTGTGGCTTAGATAGTAAAGAATCCACCTGCAATACAGGAGACCTGGGTTCAATCCCTGGGCTGGGAAGATCATCTGGAGAAGGGAAAGGCTACCCCCTCCAGTATTCTGGCCTGGAGAATTCCACGGACTGTAGAGTCCATGGGGTCACAGAGTTGGACACAACTGAGTGACCTTCACTTTCAAACAAGAGCAGAGCTGTATGCACAGAGAGGGTCATCATCATGTTTGTGTAGTTCTGACAACCTGGAAAAAACCTGAATATTCAAAGAGTGAAGGAAGGGGACCTGGAATTAAGATGCTGTTACAGAGCCAGGCTGCCTTCTGGGAAGGGAGTAACAGAGCGAGCTTTTGTGCTTCCAGTTATCCCCAGACGCAGGAGAAGGCCAGACCTAGAGATCTCCTGAGCAAGGAGAAAGGGAAGGGAGAAACTGGCCTATTTCCCCTGGTTCTGAATGACAAGAGCAGAAGCTTACTTCATCCTAGAGCACACGTGTAACAGTCGCAGGCCTGCAGACAAGCCACATGAGACTCCCCATCACTTGGGGGAAAGACCTCACTCGGCGGCACAGGTCTTCCTGCATCCCCCCAGCACCCCCCACCCTGCCAGGGCGGCAGGTCCTTGAATCAGCACACGAGCTCTGGTCTGACTCGGCCAGCAGCAGGTCCGTGCGTCTCCCCTTCTCCATTTTCTGAACTAGAAAACAGGAAACTGGGCCCAGTTCAAGCCTATGGGCCTCACACTGAAATAACAGTGAGGCAATTCTCTTCAGGAGTTTAGACGCCTTAAAGGAAAACGTAGTCATCCCATTCCCAGACTGCACAGGTCTCCCAAAATGTCAGGTTTCCGTGGTTCCGGCTACATGCTGAGAGCTCAGCCCTCCCACCTGACGGAAATTCCTGCAGGGCAGTGGTGTCATGTTCTTCCCTGAGTGTGGCTATCCTCACCCAGGGCGCTGCCCACAGGCTGGCAAGAGGCACCCCCTGGAGGTTCTGGGTCTTGGGCTCCTCTCCTGCCACCTGCCTCACCCAGTCCAGGTTCTGGGCACAGACACCTTTCACAATCGGGAGCTCACAAGGGTGAAGAATGATTTTTAAAAGACTTTCTAGTCCTGGGGGCTTCCCTGGTGGGTCAAATGGTAAAAGCATCTGCCTGCAATGCAGGAGACCTGGGTTCGATCCCTGTGTTGGGAAGATCCCCTGGAGAAGGAAATGGCAACCCACTCCAGTATTCTTGCCTGGAGAATTCCCTGGACGGAGGAGCCTGGCAGCTACAGTCCATGGGATTGCAAAGAGTCGGATACGACTGAGCGACTTCAGTTTCAGTTTTCTAGTCCTAGTCCAGTGGGCCCAGTGGGCCAGGACTCAGGACTCTGAGGGCCCTGAACACTCAAATCAGCACATTTGCCTCACTCTCCAACTCACTCCCCATGGTGGACACAGAATTATAATGACATACACACACCTCAAGCCCTAGAATTCAAGACATCAGGTTCCTTGACCGCCTGTCAATTTCCTTGACCAGTATTTCAATGAGACCTCTCACAGGTCCTGATTCATCTACATTAGTGGATTTAAGGACTTCAGAAAAATCTACCAAAGCAAAATCAAATCAAATCAAATGCAGGATGTATCTTGTGCAAAAAAAAAGAATGTAAACACCTCCAGTTTGAAGAATATCAGCAGGTCTGCCATGCTTAGTACCTTTCATGCAGCGTCGCTCAGAAGAAACAGTTCTCACTGTTATGACCGCGGTCTCCGCTCCACCACCTACCTTGCTCTTGGTACTGATTTCACTGCTCTGGGAACTGCTACTGCTGTGGCGCTTTTTGCCTTTCCGAAACATCTCCCACCATAGCTTGATCTGCAGGCGCTCCTCTGGAAGAGCAAGCATTGTTTAGATATATGGAGAGAAACAACTTTAAATCCCTTTACAACATAACAGGAATAAAATAAATAATAACCATCAATTCCTCCCAGTTCCCTGGTATACTCCTTTTCCTTAAAACATAAATATTCCCCACCAACCGACAAAATTTGGATACTATTTCATTCTTATACTTTTCTTGAATCACAAAGTCATCTCTAGAAGTATGAAAAGCACCAATCAGAGGCACCAGACACCTGTCATGTAGTCTCAAAATAGTCAAGTGCCTACCTTCTCTTTAATCAAGCCCAGACGTTAGTAAAACGTGACATATTAGTTTATCAGCCAAGATTCTGAGATCAGTTACTGTCTCCGCTTGCTGTTCTGTCAACAGCAGGGCCAAGAACTGAAAGCACTGACGCCTCTGGGGTTTGGTGCATTTTTCTTTACTATGTTTAGGGAAAGGCAGACATGACAATAACGTCAGGTGCTACCTCTCACCTCATTCCAGTAAGGCTAGGAAGGAGGTGACCTTCAATATTCCAGAGTCAGCCTTATGTAGATCTTGAATGAACTGTTTCTCCTTGCCCATTCATAGGAGCAAGCATATTATACTTGAACAATGATGAACTGGCCAGAGAAACGTTTCATAGGTCAAGTGCTTTCACACTGTCTCACTTAATCCTCACAGCATCTGGAGACACCCGGAATCAGCTCCAAGTGTTCTCTGAGGGTCTGTCTGCGTCCTGTAGCCCGCTGGGCTCTGCCCCAAACCCTCAAAGGGGTTTACAGAAGGGAGGTTAGAATCCACATTTCACAGATGAGGGAACTGTGACCCATCTTTCCAGAGAATGCATGAATTCGAGAAACTAACAAATGTTTACTAAAGACTGATTCTACAGAGGGAAAAAGGGGGTCTGCTTACTGCAGAATCGAATGCTATTCTACCGTCTTCAAAGGTTCCACAGACAGCGGTCTCCAAAGATAGCTTCCTTTCACTCTGACATGGTCAGTTCTTGACAGAAAAACAGGATACCTGATGAAGGAAAAGAATGAGTGCATCAGTGAAGGTCCCTCTCCAATGAAGTTTCTCCCAGTGAGTCTGGAGATACTCCCCTCCTCAACACCACCCCCCAAGTCCATTCACAAGCATCTGACCTTAGACTTGGCTCCTGAGCCCAAGCATTTTGATCAGCCCCATCATCCAATTTATTTCTATATTTTTGCTTCATTTGTGGAGTAGCAAGAACACCCAACTCATTCATTAATTCATTCATTCCTCAGTGGCCAGTGAACCCCCACCAGGTGCTGGGACTACCCCAATGAATAAGACAGATAAAGTCTCCGACCTCAGGGAGCTTATTTTTTATTTATTTTAATTAATTTTATTTTTTTTGGTGTGGGACCTTAGTTCCCCTACCAGGAATCAAACCCATGAACCCTGCACTGGAAGCACGGAGCCCTAACCCCTGGACCACCCGGGAAGTCCAGGGGGCTCATCTTTACAGGGAGTAGCCAGACCAACATGAAAACCAAGTATCAAACACATTATTTGGAAATAATAATTGCTCCAAGGGGAACTAAAGCAAGTTAAGGAGACAGTGATCAAAGGAAAGGATGGCTCTTGGAGACAGAAAAAAAAGATGTTCTGAGGAGGTGACAGCTAAGACCTGAGAGAAGCAGGAGCAGACATGACGTGGAGACGCAGCACTGTGAGAGGAGCATACGGCAAGTGCAGAGGTCCTGAGGGATGCCAGCTGACACGAGGGCCAGTGAGACGCCAGGACGACTAGGAACAGGAGGCGGAGGGACAGGGACAGGCGAGGCAGAGCTACAGAGCGCCTCGCAGGCCACAGCAGAAGCGGGGGTTTTATTCTGGGTTTCACAGGAAGGCTCTGGAAGGTTTCAAAGAGCAGTCAGGTGGCACGATCAAATTTCTGTTTTAGAAAGATGACTGGCTGCTGGGTATGGAACTAGCTACAGAGCTTAAGAGTAAAAAGAGGGAGACTACTGAGAAAGCTTTGGTGGGTGACTTGTTGGATAACTTTGTTGCTGATGAGAGCTTCGCCATTGCAGGATACCTTTCCATTAGAAAAGGCAAGAGAGCCTTATTCCAAGGTCTGCCCCAAACTGGGTAACCCTAGCAGCATAAAGTACCATAATCTGATTGCTTTCAGTGTTACACTTAAAATGTTGTTGTATAGCACATTTAAGCACATTACATTTTAGGTCCATATATATATATATCTCAATTTTAATGATTTTTAAAAATTTGATAGTATTGTTATGGATTCCCAAAGCATCTATTCAAACCCCTAGAATACTAGAATGATTTGAAAGTCACTACATTATAAGGCGTTGGCAACTCCTTAAGACTTTCTTTTTTCATCATTAGTCTAGGAGCTATAGGGGAAAAGCACTTATGAAAGCCTTTGATATCTGCCATTATTTTGATGCATGTTCTTAATTAAGCAAGTCATTCTCATCTCTGAATTATTCATGCATAAAAACGAGGCCAAAGATACCACTTGGATGTTGCACAGACTCATCAAAGGCAGAAATGCCTAAAGCAGAAGCCATCTTCCCCTCCACACCTGCTCCTCTCCTCTCCCTTTCAGTAAATTACATTATCTCTGGTATAAAGTGGGAAACCACCAACCCCTCACTGTCCTCCTGCCCCACATCCAGTTAAACCGAAGACACAGTGATTCTACCATCTGTAGATTATACCCTTCATGAATCAAACAGGGCCTGCACTGTTCTAGACTACGGTTACATAGAAATACTTTTTCACTATCTGATGAAAGTGATAGATCCTTAACCCATAAAAAATGCACAAAGTCTGGAATGCAATTTAAGGAATTCATCAGCCTCCAGGAAAGACATTTCAAGGGAGAGGGACCCTGTCCTGAGACAGGTTGGGTCCTGGGACCTTTTGCTGGACAAATGCCTCCTTGAGCAACAAAATATGAAGAAACTATATGGAACTAAAAATAACCATGTGCATGCATGTACATGTATCTTGGAGGAAAAGCTATGACAAACCTAGACAGCATAGTAAAGAGCAGAGACATGGCTTTGCAGAAAAAGGTCCATATAGTCAAAGCTATGATTTTTCTAGTAGCCATGTACAGATGTGACAGTTGGATCATAAAGAATGCCGAGGGCTGAAGAATTGATGCTTTTGAATTGTGGTGCTGGAGAAGACTCTTGGGAATCTCCTGGACAGCGAAGAAACCAAACCAGTCAATTCTAAAGGGAATCAAAAGTGAATATTCACTGGAAAGACGGATGTTGAAGCGCCAATACTTTGGTAATCTGATGCAAAGAGCTGACTCATTGGAAAAGACTGATACTAGGAAAGATTGAAGGCAAAGGAGAAGGGGGCAACAGAGGATGAAGACAGCAAGATAGCATCACTGACTCAACGGACATGAATTTGAGCAAACTCTGAGAGATAATTGAGGCCAGGAAACCTAGCATGCTGCAGTCCATGGGGTCACAAAGAGTAGAACACAACTCAGCAACTCAATAACAACAATACACGTGCAGTTGGGGCAAATTCTGGACAAGACACAAAAAGACCAAAAACCCAACTACCACTTCTGAAGAGCAAAAACAGGGTACTGCACATGCCTCCTGCACTCACCACCAAGTTCAGTTCAGTTCAGTTGATCAGACGTGTGCGACCCTTTGCGACCCCATGAATCGCAGCACGCCAGGCTTTCCTGTCCATCTCCAACTCCTGGAGCTTGCTCAAACTCATGTCCATCGAGTTGGTGATGCCATCCAACAATCTCATTCTCTGCATCCCTTTCTCCTCCTGCTTGAAATCTTTCCCAGCATCAGGGTCTTTTCAAATAAGTCAGTTCTTCGCATCAGGTGGCCAAAGTATTGGGAGTTTCAACTTCAAAATCAGTCCTTCCAAGGAGCAAGCGTCTTTTAATTTCACGGCTGCAGTCACTGTCTGCAGTGATTTTGGAGCCCAAGCAGAAAGAAAGTCTGTCACTGTTTCCATTGTTTCCCCATCTACTGGCCATGAAGTGCTGGGGCTGGATGCCATGATCTTTGTTTTTTGAATGTTGAGTTTTAAGCCAGCTTTTTCACTCTCCTCTTTCATTTTCATCAAGAGACTTTTAAGTTCCTCTTCACTTTCTGCCATAAGGATGGTGTCATCTGCATATCTGAAGTTACTGATATTTCTCCTGGCAATCTTGCTTCCAGCTTGATCCAGCTGGCATTTCAGCTATGCTTCACCCAGCCTGACATTTCACATGATGTACTCTGCACAGAAGTTAAATAAGCAAGGTGACAATAAGCAAGGAGTACCTTGAGGTACTCCTTTCCCAATTTGGAACTGGTCTGCTGTTCCATGTCTGGGTCTAACTGTTGCTTCTTGACCTGCATACACATTTATCAGGAAGCAGATAAGGTAGTCTGGTATTCCCATCTCTTTAAGAATTTTCCACAGTTTGTTGTGATCCACAGTCAAAGGCTTTGGAGTAGTCAATAAAGCAGATGTTTTTCTGAAACTCTCTTGCATTTTCGATGATCCAACAGATGTTGGCAATTTGACCACCACCAAAGGGGTGGGCAAACCACCTAAAGCCACCCTCCTGCCTGACCCCTAGACACACCCCTACCCTCTGGCCAAGCTTTGCCTGAATTTCTTGACTGGACTCTTACCAATTTCTATTGGTTAGGGAAGGCTGAGACCACTGGTTGGTATCAGTCCTAGCTGGACTTCTTGCCATTTCAAATCTATCACCAAGCTCCAGCTAAAATGATTTATTTAAAACTCAAGTCAGATGCCATGTAACCAACTTAGAATCTTTCACTGGCTCCTCAAAAGTTAAAGCCTGAAGTCAAGGCTCTTTGCCAGGACAAGCACAGTCGGTCCTACATGACCTGGCTCACATCGACCTCTCCAGCCTCGTCTTCCACAATCAGCTTCACACTCACCTGATCTGTAAAGAATGCATGGCTGCTTGAGGTTCTCAGCATGCATTATGTTCCCTGTTTCCACACTTTGCTCCTGCTGTTCCCTCTGCCTACAATACCCTTCTACCTGATCTGCTAACTTCGGTCACCTGTCAAGACTCAATTCAGACTTCTTCTAGAAAGCCTCCAAGCTGGGCTAAGAGATGGTCCTCCACATCTTGATCTTAGCATGAGTCGGCTACTGACTACTTGTAACTATCTCAGAACTGTGAGTGCATCAAAGACCAGGACTAGGTCATCTCTGTATACCCAACGCCTGCCACAGCCTGACAGAGGTCATGCTAGCCAATTAGAGAACTTTCTTGTGAGATAATACCCAGATGACAACCTCCACATACTGAATACCTACCATTTGCTGCCCAGTGCTCACTGCCATATACATAATACATAGAGGTATCTACATGTATATGTATGTGTGTGTGTTTCCCTGGTGGCTCAACAGTAAAGAATTCTCCTGCCAATGTAGGAACCCAGGGGTTGATCCCCAGGTGGGGAAGATCCCCTGGAGAAAGCAATGGCAACCCACTCCAGTATTCTTACCTGGGAAATCTCATGGACAGAGGGGCCTGGAGGGCTAACAGTCCATGCTCAGTAGCTCAGTCGTGGCCGACTCTTTGTGATCCCAAGGACTGTAGCCTGCCTGGTGCTTCCGTCCATGGGATTCTCCGGGCAAGAATACTTGAGTGGGTTGCCATTTCCTTCTTCAGGGGATTCTCCCGACCCAGGGATCAAACCACTGTCTCTTACATCTCATGCATTGGCAGGGAGGTTCTTTATCACTAGCACCACCTGGGAAGCCCATAGTCCATGGAGTCACAACAAAGTCAGACACTACCAAGTGACAAAAAATGCCATATGTCCTTATGCTGTATATATACAGTACTTCTAACTCTCTCTACGTAACAGCAAGGTTGCAATATTACAGCCCCTTTCAAATGAGGCAGCCAAAGCTCTAAGTTTATTAAGCAGCTGCCCAAGGCCACAAGGCTAATAATCAGTTTGGTTCAATCACTTAGTCGTGTCTGACTCTTTATGACCCCATGGACTGCAGCACACTAGGTCTCCCTGTCCATCACCAACTTCCTGGAGCTTACTCAAACTCCTGTTCATAGAGTCAGTGATGCCATCCAACCATCTCATCCTCAGTCGTCCCCTTCTCTCGCCTTCAATCTTTCCCAGCATCAGGGTCTTTTCAAATGAGTCAGTTCTTCGCATCAGGTGGCCAAAGTATTGGAGTTTCAGCTTCAGCATCAGTCCTTCCAATGAATATTCAGGACTGATTTCCTTTAGGATTGACTGGTTGGATCTCCCTGTAGCCCAAGGGACTCTCGAGAGTCTTCTCCACAGTTCAAAAGCATCAATTCTTCAGCGCTCAGCTTTCTTTGTTGTCCAATTCTCATACGATTGAGGCCAAATATGGAGACTTGGTAGAGCTGCCGCCAAAGCTCCTCGCAGACTCCACCCAGCTCCCCAGGTATTCGTCGCCGTCGTGACCGCCTGCCACGTGCAGGAGTGCTGCACAACAGACAGACACAGCCCCAGCCCCGCGCTGCGGGGAAAACCCCAGCGTGCGAAGGAACCGACAGGATCCCGCACAAAAAAAGGAGGCCGCTCTTCGTTGCCCTGAGCTCAGGTCAGGGCCGGGCGCTGGGAACAGCCCAGCGGGTGTTCGCACTCCATCGCCTTCCGACAGGACCCGGCCAGACACCACACCCGTCGTCACCGGGGCCGCAGTCCCACCCTAGACAGGGATCGGCCCAGGACCCTGCCTCCACCCGCAGGCCCAGGCCCGCTGCGTGGCTCCCGCCGCCCGCCTGGCACTGCCCTCAGGACCCGGGGCCCGCTGAAGGCGGGTCCCTGCGGAGACGGCGGCACCACCCATCCGCCCCGCGTCGCTGGCCTCCCCGCCGGCGCCACCCTCGGGGCCCGCGTTCCTGACCACGCCCGGCCCAAGCGCGACGACCGCCGGGCCCTCACCTCTGCGCGGTCTGCGCTCAGGCGTCAGACACCCACCGAATGAGCAGCCCGAAGAGCCGCGGCAGCCCCTCGGGTTCTAATTCCAGCCCCAGCTCTTCCGGGCCCCCGAGCCCCGCCCACCTGATCCCGCCCACCTGATCCCGCCCGAAGTCTCGCGCAGGCGCAGTCCGGATCCCGCCCCAGGTCCCGGGAAGCCTGGGCGGGGAGGAGCCTTGCGAGTTGGGTTCTGCGACCGGAAGTCGGAGGGAGGAGCCTAGTGTCGCGGGCGCCGAGATGACGGAAGTTGTGCTCTCGTGGGATGGAGCGGCAGTGGTTCTTCCGTCTTAGGGTCTCTGTGTCTTTTCTTCTAGTTTAGAAAGACTCCTGCGGCCTGTTGTTCCTCATTCCCGTTTGGACTTCTGAGATGTCCGCGATTCCTGCAGAGGAGAGTGACCAGCTGCTGATCCGACCCCTGTAAGGGACCTGAGAGGGACTGAAGCCGTGACTGTGAGGCGAGGAGGGGAACCCGATGGTTGGCCTCAGTCGCCCCCCGCCCCAGACCCGCTTGCCTCGGCAGCCAGCTCCTGGCTCCAGGCCTCTGCGGCTGCAGCGGTTTGATGAACTGTGAATCGGAAGGGGCCTGCTAGGTTGAATAGGATTTTGCTTTTTCTTTAGTCTCAAGGGAGGAGAGGATGTCGGGTTTGGGGGGCGAGGGCCTATGGTGGGACCGCAGGGCGCTTTCGTATACGCCCAAGAGGGGCGACTCGTGAGGGAACCAGGGATGCTGAGGATGGCAGGGTGAGATGATAACCTGGATAAGGCTGTGACAGCGCGAGGAAGAATTTAACTTGTGCCTTATTAACTTCCAGGACTCATATTTGCCGAAATGCGAGAGGGGAAATACATTAGGGAACTTATGAGTTCCATTCAGAGCTCAAACTTTCCGGGAATAGGGAAGGTAGAAAGTGGGAAAGGTGAAAAGGCAGAAATGTTAGGACAGTATCTCAGTCGCTGATTGACCGTGAGAGGGCTTGTCTTTCATTGGAAATGGCCTTCTGTTAGAGAAGCACCTTATGGACCTGGAATGCTGCTTAGAGAAATGAGAACTTGCCTAACTGCACAGTTTGAATTCACAAACATGTTTATTGTTATACATGAGTTAGCACCAAGTGCACACGTGCATTTTTCCAAAGGTAGAAAGTATCTCCTTCTCTTGTTCATTCAGTAACTCCTTGAGCACCTCCTGGGGATGGAACACAAGTTTGCCTGCCGCTCACTTCGCACCTGTCGTCTCTCCTTGTGTTCAGCAAACTCTGAGCAAGTGTCAAGCAGCACACTGGGCACTCGGATATAAGACAGGGCTGAGTTAACTGAATTCACCCTTTTGATGGGAATTGCTATTCCAAATGAAAAGTGCTGGAGAGAGAGTTGCTTTGGAGTCAGACCTGAAATCCAGTCCATACTCCAGTGATTACTAGGACAACAGCTTCACTGAACCTACTTCCTCCTGTGGAAATAGTCGAGCAGCACTTAACTGTGCAGAGCAGAGCTCCTGGTGGGTGCTCAGTGAATTGTGACTACTGTAAGAGGACACATAGGCATTGCACTAAGGCCCCGAGAGTATGCAGAGTGGATTTCCAGTGAGAAGACAATGCCATCCTGCGTCCTGGAAACTAGGACACTGAGCTGAGTCCTAGAGACTGACTGGAAATTAAAGACAGCCAGAGCATGAGGGCAGGGATGTTCCAGGCTGAAGAAGTGGCACATGTGAAAATCAGAGGTCTCGTTATGGCCAGTCCCCCCGTGGGTGCAGCTAAAAGATAACAGATGAGATGGTAGAGGCTCTCCGAGTCCAGCTTATGAAAGACCTTGTATACATACATACTAAGGATTTGGAGTCTTTATCGCCAGTTATAGGGAGCCAAGGAAGGGTCTTAAGCAAGGATGGGATGTGGTGGAAATTATGCTTTAGGAAGATCAAAGATGCCTCTGGCAGCAGTGGCACAGATGAATTAAATGTGTATTAAGGGACTTCCCTGGTGGTCCAGGGGTTAAGACTCTGAGTTGCCACTGCAGGGAATGCAGGTTTGATCCCTGGTGGGGGAACTAAGATCCCTCATGCTGCGTGGTGTGGCCAAAAAAAAAAAAAAAGGTGAATCAAGTGGAGAGAATCTAGTAGAATGAGATTGAAACAAACCAAGTGATAAAGCAGTGAGATCTTGAAATGAGCAGCAGTGGGTTGGAAAGAGAGCCCTGAGAGAGTAAAGAAGTGAAAGCTTTAGAGCTCTGTCAGTGATCAGGTACGTTAGAAGGGGCAGATGTGGAAGGGAAGGCCGGGCAGAGAGGACAGATAGGATGACTCCAGTTCCCAGGTAGGATAACTGGTAAGTGGTGGTGTTTGTTACTCACTCCAGGAGTACCCGACATGGGGCAGGTCTGGAGTAAATTTGGGAGTTTTAAATTGTTTTATAACAGCCTTATTGAGATTGAAATCACATCAGCACACTCATTTAAAGTGTACAGTTAAACAGTTTTTAATCTGTACAGAGTTTTATAACTATCACCACTGTTTAATCCAGGACATTTTCATCATTCCAGAAAGAAACCCTGTATCATTGCCCTCCAACTTGCACAGCCCTCGGCCACCATTGATCTCCTTTCTGTCTCTGCAGATTACCCTGTTTTGGACATTTCATATAAATGGGTTGCAACATGTAATCTTTTGAAACTTGCTTTTTTAACTTAATGTAATGTTCCCTAGTTTTCTAATTTGGGAGCTTTTACTCATTCAGTAGGTTTTTCTTGAGATATATTGCACGTCAGGCACCTTACTATATAGCAGTGAATGAAACAGACATCTATGCTATTATGGAGCTTTCATTTTAATAGTGAGAAATAAGCCATAAGTAGATATAATGACATCATGTAGTAATAAGTGTTATGATAGAGTGGTCTGAAGGGCAAATGAGGTGACGTTTGAACTGAGACCCAAATGATACACAGGAGCCAATTATGTCAATATCAGGGCAGAGTGTTCCAGAAAGAAGAGCACGGGCTAGGAACTTGAGGTGCAAACTTGTTTGGCATATTTGAATATTAGGCGCCTGTGAGATGTCCCAAGAGAGGCCAAAACCAGGTGACTGTTAGAGGTCTGGGATTCAGGAAAACAAGCATCTAAATCTGGACTACAAATAGAGAATTAGAAGTCCTCAATGTGTTAAAAATGTGAGGATGAAGATCAGAAAGACTGAGAAAGAAGCCAAGGAGAGAACCCTTGAAATAACAGCTTTTGAAAGATGGGTAGAGGCAGCTGCATGAAGGAAACTAAGGGGGAAACCAGCAGGACAGGAAGAGAGCATGAAGTCACAGAAACCGGGCTCAGAGAGGGATGGAATAAGACAGATGATGTGCTGCCTGGAGAAGAGTGAGGTAGGAACTGAGAAGGGCTCTTTGCACTTAGGAACAAAGAGCTGTTTTGCAGGGAGAGTTTCAGAGGGATGGTTGGTAAAAAGCCAGAATTCAAAGTATGCAACCTTTAGTAAGCAGACAGAGACTAGAGATTAGAATTAAGGAATTTTCATTTGGGGACAAGGATGACTGGTATGTTTAAATGCAGATGTCAAAGAGGATAGTAAGGGGAAAGCCAATGATGTAGCAGGGGTCAGTACCTCAGAGGAAGGGAGGGAGTGGGAAGAGTGTAGAACCATGGTGAAAAGGTTAGCCTTACAGAGCAAGGTCTGTTCTCTGTTCCAGGAGAAGTGGAAGAAGAGAAATGTGAGTGGGTTGGCAAGTTGAGGGAACTGACAAACTATGTAATTTTTTGATACAGAGAAAGCCCATGACTCAAGAGTAGGATAGAGCATGGGAAAATTTAGGAAAGGGGAGAAAGTTTGAAATAGTTACTACACCAACAGCTGTAGGAAAAACTGCACCAAAAACTGGAGGGACACTAAAGAGGGAGAGCAGAGGGCCAGTTAAAGTGGCGGGCCAGGAGCTCACGGTGGTCGTCTGATTTTCTTTGCATCTTGCTCTGAGGATCCAGTCTGAAGATGCGTCCATCTCATGTCAGTCCTGTAGCCTATCCATTCTTGAAGCCAGGGTCCTGGTATTCGGCCTTTCCATATAGTAGGTGCTTATCTACACTGCTTGGCTAATAGAAACTGCTTAAGGGAGTTCCCTGGCAGTCCAGTGGCTAAGACTTAGCGCTTTCAAACCTGTAGTCCTGTAGACTACAGGAACCTAGGCCTACAGAACTTGTAGTCCTAGGTTCAATCCCTGGTCAGGGAACTAATATCCCACATGCCCCACAGTGCAGCCAAAAAACCCCCCAAAACTGCTTGATGTTAAATAAGTGGTTGAATCACAAGCAAGAATGGTTGGGATAAGGTATCAAAGAAGGCAAAGGGTTAGACTGGTGAGGCTTAAAGCTTTGTGATAATTGGAAAGAAAGGCTGTTTATTCTGAAGAAAGGAAATTTGTTTTAAGTGAAATAACAGAAAGTAGAAGGAAAAAGGAATGAGATTCACATGTATGAATAAGTATTTAAATTTAAGCTATTTGGTAAATGTGTATTATCACCTTGAAAGAATTTTTAACTGCTTATGGGTTTTTACTTAAGTGCTAATTCTAAAAGTCTTATTAAATCATCTGAGTCACTGCTAGTTTACATTTTAAATACATCATCATTTTAACCCTAACATTCAGAAGGTTGAATTTAACCTTTGATCCTCTCAGTCTGACCTCTCAGAGGTCACTTTTCATTTTTTCCCCACGTTGATGCGGTTCTTCCCTGTCTTTGTAATTTTGTGGAATTCATCTGTCTCAAGTTAGTGTTGTCATCAGATGGAACATAGTTTAAGTCGTAAAAAAAAGTTTGAATTTATTTGGCTTCATTTTGATGGCTTTTTAATCATTTTTATTTTTTCCTTTCAATGTTTACAGTGGAGCTGGGCAGGAAGTGGGAAGATCATGTATTATTCTGGAGTTCAAGGGGAGGAAAATAATGGTAAGTGGCTCAGAATCCACCTGCAGTGCGGGTGACCTGGGTTCGATCCCTGGGATGGGATGATCCCCTGGAGGAGGGCATGGCAAACCCCTAGAGTATCCTTGGGCTTCCCTGGTAACTCAACTGGTAAAATATCCGCCTGCAATGGGGGAGACCTGGGTTCAATCCCAAGGTTGGGAAGATGCCCTGAAGAAGGAAGTGGCTACCTACTCCAGTATTCTTGCCTGGAGGATCCCCATGGACAGAGGAGCCTGGTGAGCTACAGTCCATGGGATTGAAAAAAGTTGGGCAGGATTGAGCAACTAAGCACAGTATAGTCAGATTAACAATATATCTGCATTGAGTGTTAGGACTGTTCTAGTTCAGTAGTTTTTTCTATTCAGCAGTTAACTGTTTTGCCCCCAGAATAATGTCATGGTTAGTATATGTGTCTATAAAATGTTAATGTGGGAAACTAGTATACTTCCACTTGGCATTGACATAATATTAGACTGAGGAACTAAAGATTGTAAAACTGTCAACTGGATCTCCTAATCTAAAAGTCTTCCAAATCCCTCTCTTCTATTCCTGAAGGTCTGCCAGCCTGTCTGCCCCACCCCCAGTGGGAGACCCCAGGGAACTGGCCTCCTGAACACATGCAAAACTCCAGCCTCCTCTTGTGCAGTGGGACAGTAGGCCAGGCCCTAGTCTGGTAGCTGAGGTGCCTAAGTTAGCTCCAGGGTGCCTGGCCTTGGGCAAGTCAGTCCCCTTCTCAGCCCGTTTCCTTAGCTGAGAGCTGGAGGGACTGGAAGAGGTGGTCTCTGGGGTCCTCATTACGAAGGCGGTACAGAGGCTCATCAGGGTCTTTTGGTCTCACTCTTCCCCTTCTCCTACTTAAAAGAACAGGGACATGGCAGACACAATCTTTTTAATAATTTACTGTATTAATTTGATAGAAACATCTTCCCAAATGAGGATATAATTCAAGAATGACTGGTTCTGAAGAATTTGTCTTCTAATACTTAAATTGTCCTGATCAGAGAAGTTTCCTGTTTTTCTAATCGTTGCCTTCTCATGATAGTCACATCTGGTAGTAGTGAATCTATAAACTTTAAAAATGCTAGCCATTTCTGATGTTAAAGTTCTTGCAAAAGAGTTTGTTCATTATTAGAGTGCCTATGAAAAGTAACTGGAAAGAATATTTCTTATATTTTGTGTCCTGTGACTCTAAATATGAGCTATATTTAAATTTGGGAAGTTAGAATTGTTAACGGCGAAGTTGCCCATTTAATAAGAATTGCATTTCAAACATATAGAATCTTTCCTGATTGTGTATGGTATGATGGATCAGTTATGATGTCTATTTGTTAAGTGAATTTGAATAAAATGTAGAGAAGACTGTGATCTCTTTTCCCATGTCTTTCAGCTGGACTGTGGGATCCACCCTGGCCTGGAAGGAATGGACGCTCTTCCTTATATTGATTTGATTGACCCAGCTGAGATTGATCTCCTACTGATTAGTCAGTAAGGTTTTGTTGTTGTTGTTGTTGTTGTTGTTGTTTTACTTTTTATTGCGGGCATTGTTTTTCAAGGACTTTTACTTAAAGATCATGCTTTACCAGATATGATATTGCAAACATCTAAGACAGCATGCCATGTTGTCATCACAGGTGAGAGAAGTTTATGACAGAAAACTTCCTTTCACTTATCTAGAGTAAATGAGGAGGAGGGAAGAGATAACATATGCCTTGATCATTGTAAAACTTGAGACTAAGAAAGCAGTATCACAGAATATCCCTGAGGCTGCTGTGTTGCCTGAATATTCATTGGAAGGACTAATGCTGAAGCGCCAATACTTTGGCCACCTGAGGCAAAGAACTGACTCATTGGACAAGGCCTTGATGCTGGGAAAGATTGAGGGCAGGAGGAAAAGGGGACGACGGAGGATGAGATGGTTGGATGGCATCATCGACTCAACAGACATGAGTTTGAGCGAACTCAGGAAGATAGTGAAGGAGACGGAAGCCTGCCGTACTTCAGTCTGTGGGGTCACAAAGAGCTGGACACGACTGAGCGACCGAACAACAACTGTGTTGTCAAACAGTTTGGTGGGAACTTCATATGTAAACCGTGATGGGCTTCAACTTTATACCACTAAACCGCTTGTTATAATTTTGACTCCTGAGAATGGGCTTGGCTATATTTGAGAGAAATACTTTTAATCTGTTTTTCTTGTGTTAGAACTAAATACATTATTCCTTCCCTCTGTACATACCTACTCTGGGTGTTCTAAAAGTATCTAATTGTTACATAGAACTCTTCTGTACCCAAAGTATATGATATATAATATTTTAAAAATTGACAGAAGCTCTTTTTTCTTTTTTTTAAAGTTTCCATTTGGATCACTGTGGAGCTTTGCCCTGGTTTCTACAGAAGACAAGTTTCAAAGGAAGAACATTTATGACTCATGCTACAAAAGCCATTTATAGATGGCTTCTTTCAGATTATGTCAAAGTTAGGTAAATTACCTTAATAGATTTATACATGCACTTGGTTCAACCCAATACATACAGTTCATAATATTAGACCATTTTGTGTTTTGAAATGAGATGTTTTCTTCTTATTCACAAGGGTATCACTCATTTAGTTATTCAGTACCAACTCATCAAATAGATATTGTGTCCCCAGCACCTCCTTGTCATAAAGGCTTTATGTAGTTTTTGCATCCTTTTAAGTCTTTGAAATTTAGGTGAGTTATAAGGTATGATAGCAATATTCTATATAAGGAATTTCATAATTTTATTAAAATTTAAAGCAGACTACATTATACAGTGCTATCTACTGAAGTCTTTTTTTGGGTGATTTGATCAAACCAAATTAACTGTCTGAAGTGAAAAGTTTCCCTGGGGAAGCTTTTTCCAGCTGCAAGAGGAAAATCTGCTCCTTTTCCAGAAAGTTTGGAACCTTCTTGTGATAATTATAGCACAGATGATGAACCTTCAACGGCTTACTGTTTCATATGTATATTCCTAGGGTAGCTAAGATGCAGTTTGTTATTCTATAAACATACAGAAGAATGGAAGAGTTATCCTTGGTAATGATTATACTGGTTAACGCTTAAATGAAGCTCAGCATATGCCAGGCAGTCTTCAGTTCTTGACATATGTTAACTCCTTTCCTCTTCATGTCAGCCTTGTGATGCAGACTCTGCATGAATCCCATTTTACAGATGATGAGACAGGCATGGGTTTCTCTGGTAGCTCAAATGGTAAAGAATCTGCCTGCAATAAAGGAGACCCAGGTTCGATCCCTGGGTTGGGAAGATATACTGGAGAAGGGCATGGCTACCCACTCCAGTATTCTCACCTAGAAAATTCCACGGACAGAGGAGCCTGACGGGCTGCAGTCCATGGGGTTGCAAAGAGTCAGACAAGACTGAGTAACTAACACTTTCACTTAACTTCGCTTTTCAGACTGAGGCACAGAGAGGTTAAGTAATTTACCCATGATGGTCACAGTAAGAGACAAAACTGGAATTCAGATCCAATCAGTCTGGCTTCAGACTGTGTCCTTAACCCTAACCTCTCTTGTTTTTTTGGAAAGTATGGTAGCATAATTTTCCAGAGAAAACTTGTTAGACTTTCTAGACAATTCTTTTCATATCACAGATGGGGAAAACTGCTGTGATTCAATGTGTGTGAGTGCCTTTATCTCACAGAAGGTGTTGGGGTAGGAAAAAAGGTTGAGAAGTGCTATCCTAAAGAGTACTTTGCCTTAATTTAGTGTGTGTGCTTTGCTTGACATCATGCTTTATATACACTAAGCATTTTTCTCATAATAGCAGAGTAAAAAGATATACAAAAGGTCCAAGAGATTAGAAATAGCATAACACCTACAATATGATCTTAACAAATATGTGGCTATGTCATCCACAGACAATTTCTTTGAGTTTAAAGACTTATAAAAATCTTACCCTTAATTTTTTTGTGTTGGCATCTTTAAAAATTTAGTAACATATCAGCAGACGACATGCTGTATACTGAGACAGATTTGGAAGAGAGCATGGACAAAATTGAAACCATCAATTTTCATGAAGTGAAGGAAGTTGCAGGAATCAAGTTTTGGTGTTATCACGCTGGCCATGTTCTGGGAGCTGCCATGTTCATGATCGAGATCGCGGGCGTGAAGGTACACTCTAGCTTGGGAATTTCCTGCCCATAAGAAGTCAGTGCAGGGCTATGCCACCGAGTGGTACTAAAGAATATTCCCTAAGGCTAGCAAAGTGTGAAAACACTGAAACAAGGTAAAATTAACCTGGTACTTTTGCCTTGTAAATATCATTGTTCCTACCCCTGTGTTAGTACTTTATGTATCATGATTGAGGAGAGTACAATAAGAATCTCAAAACAGTAAAGGTTCTTTCCTGATCATCATGCCCTTTTTCTCTAAGATGCTGCGCGTACATCTCAAGGTTATCTTTGTGGACAAATTCTGGGATTATATTATTCCCATTAGTTAGATTGAATAATTGAAACTCTAGATGGTTTATGATTGAGTTAAGTTACACATTTTGAATTAGACACAAGCGATGACACCACCCTTATGGCAGAAAGTGAAGAAGAACTAAAGAGCCTCTTAATGAAAGTGAAAGAGGAGAATGAAAAAGTTGGCTTAAAGCTCAACATTCAGAAAACTAAGATCATGGCATCCAGTCCCATCACTTCATGGCCAATAGATGGGGAAACAGTGGCTGACTTTATTTTTCTGGGCTCTAAAATCACTGCAGATGGTGACTGCAGCCATGAAATTAAAAGACGTTTCCTCCTTGGAAGGAAAGTTATGACCAACCTAGACAGCATTTTAAAAAGCAGAGACATTACTTTGCCAACAAAGGTCCATCTAGTCAAGGCTATGGTTTTTCCAGTGGTCATGTATGGATGTGAGAGTTGGACTATAAAGAAATCTGAGCACAGAAGAATTGATGCTTTTGAACTGTGGTGTTGGGGAAGACTCTTGAGAGTCCCTTGGATTGCAAGGAGATCCAACCAGTCCATCCTAAAGGAGATCAGTCCTGGGTGTTCATTGGAAGGACTGATGTTGAAGCTGAAACTCCAATACTTTGGCCACCTGATACGAAGAGCTAACTCATTTGAAAAGACCCTGATACTGGGAAGGATTGAGGGCAGGAGAAGGGGACGACAGAGGATGAGATGGCTGGATGGCATCGCCGACTCGATGGACATGAGTCTGAGTGAACTCCGGGAGTTGGTGATGGACAGGGAGGCCTGGTGTGTTGCGGTTCATGGGGTCACAAAGAATCAGACATGACTGAGCGAGTAAACTGAACTGAATGCATCTACATTTCATTGAAAAATTTGGCTATTTTTTCTATTGCACTTCATTTTCAAAAATTTATGAGTGAAATATATTCAGAGTAAAATGAATCGTTCCAGAATTCTAACTTTCTAACTTTTCTAATTTCTGACTTTCTCGTTTTCTCAGCTTTTATACACAGGTGATTTCTCAAGACAAGAAGACAGACACTTAATGGCAGCTGAAATTCCTAACATTAAACCTGATATTCTTATCATTGTAAGTATTAGTGCCCAGTATTGTAATTAGTGTAACGTAATCAGGGTTTTTTCCAAGGAAAATTAACATGATCTCATTTTCATATCTGTGATCAGATATAAATAGTTTTTTAGTACAAAAATTTTTTGGCCTCTCTTTGTAGTGCAACCCCACTTCGTGTTAAATATATTAGCTAGTCTAATATCAGAGATGATATTCTGTCTCCCAAATATTCTTATTTAGATTAATTACTCCAAATATGTAGAACATCTTAAAGGTTGTGTAGAATGGCCTGGCCCTACTGTCTTTGCCGTGGTGACTGTCTCCTGGCCTCTAGCACCTGCTAACTTGATGTGTATGTCTTACCTTCCTGCTGCTGTTGCTACTAAGTCGCTTCAGTGATGCCCGACTCTTAGCGACCCCATGGAATGCAGCCTACCAGGCTTCTCCGTCCATGGGATTTTCCAGGCAAGAGTACTGGAGTGGGTTGCCATTGCCTTCTCCGCTCACCTTCTTACTAGGTTGCAATTCTTAGGAGAATAATAATAAAATTAACTGTACAGAAGCTTTGGTGGGGAGGGGATGATTGGTGAGGATCAAGTTAATAAATTTGCATTGGTCCTATGGTTTATATAAGAATATCTGTGGAAGTGAGGTCTGCTGCCTCCTCACCACCCACAGCATCCCTCAGCAACCCAAGCATAAGGGACTGGTGTATATTGCTGTCCGTATGCAGCGTATTGTGAGTGAACTCAGTTTGGCTTAGCTCATGGTATATTCAGCATGTAAACTGACCTTAAGTTAAGGGAAGTTGCTTTTTTTTAATTCTCCGGGGAAAAAGTTATTTTCATTATATCTGGTACTGTAGAGGAGTACCTCTCAAATTGTAATGTGTTTATGAATCATCTGGTAATGCTATAAAAATACCAATTCTGACTGTGGCTGGGCTGGGGCTCTGGCACTTCTGACAAGCTCTTGGTGGGGCGGCCAGTGCTGAAAGAAGCATCCTAAAATTATCTTGAGCAGGGAAGATACATTTTTGAACTATTTGCTGATTTTTTTCCTTAGCCAGACCTGAATTCTAACATTTTTATTCACTCTTCTTTCCAATTAGTGTTTTAACAGCATATGTTCAAGTAAATGGCATAATAATAGAGACATAGGTCACTTTGCTTCTACATTTCCTTGATATTTACCTTTTGTATTGTTTGAGACTCACCAGCCTTGGTCTCACCCTTCTCACGTGTTGTTTAGGAATCTACTTACGGGACCCATATCCACGAGAAGCGAGAGGAGCGAGAGGCAAGGTTCTGTAACACCGTCCATGATATTGTGAACAGAGGGGGCCGAGGCCTCATTCCTGTCTTTGCTCTCGGACGGGCCCAGGAGCTCCTCTTGATTTTAGGTACGCCTTTTCCTTTTTATTTGGGAGATTCTCAAAATCCTACAGTACAGTTAGGTCAAGATCATTGCATGTCCTTGGATAGGTCACTCTACCCTCTGGGCTTTGGTTTCTGTATTTAAGACGAGGGAATTGGTGCCCGTAAGAGCCCAGAGACACAGTGACTGTCTTCCAGCACTGCTGGGAATATAAATGGTGAACAGTCACCATCTTAAAAATACCCTACCCTTGGACCCAGCAGTTCAACCTCTGGGAAATAAATACATTGAAAATTCTGTAAGAGAGTTCATAATTCTAAATATTTCTAATGAAATATTATGTCAATAAATATCACACTCTAGGAAAAAAATCATGTTTCAGATGAGTTAATACATATTTTTACATAATATATTAAGTGGACCCAAAAAATAGGGTTCAAAACTGTGGACTCTGACCCTAGTTAGGTAGAAAATACACAAATGACTGGAAAGATATCCTGATACTAAATCTGGGTAGTGAGAAAGTAGATGATTTCTTTTTCTTGCTTTTCTCCATTTTCCAGATACTTTAATGAGCATGTATAACTTTTTGTAATAAGAGGAACAGTGGGTGTCACTTTGTGCATATATTTATATTTAGCAACCCTTTTTAACATTCTGTGATTCTTTTCTGGGGAATGCACTCTTTAAGAATAACTGGTAAGTGCTTTATATGTATATGGCTTCAATGTGAAGAATTAGAAATGATCTTGAGCTCTCATTCTCAATTCTTCCATCTATATGATGATAGGGATGAATAGAATCCCTGTTACACTGAAAAGGGAAATAAGGGGAAAGAATAAATGACCTCAGACCAAAAGCAAATCTCTGAGAGAGACAGGGCTTCCCAGGTGGCGCTAGCGGTAAATAAAGAACCTAACTGCAGGAGACAGAAGAGACGTGGGTTCAGTCCCTGGGTCGGGAAGGTCCCCTGGAGGAGGGCATGGCAACCCACTCCAGGATTCTTGCCTGGAGAATCCCATGGACAGGGGAGCCTGGTGGGTTATATACTCCAAGAGATCGCAAAGAGTTGGACACGACTGAAGGACTTAGTAGAAGCTAAATTTTCTAAAGCCTAAGCCAGTCCTTTTTCTCTTGGTTCTGCTTTCCTACTGCATGTCACATTTGTCCTTATAGAAGTCTTAAAATGAAGTCTCCATGGCAAAGTAGTAAGAGGAGCAGAAGAAATGAAGATGTAAAGCCAGGTTGTCACCATCATCAGGTTGCCAGATTTAGTAAATAAAAATACAGGACACCAGTTAAATTATAATTTCAAATAAATAATATATTTGATATTATAGCAAATATTTCAGACAAATTATACTAACAATCTTTTATTTGTCTGAAATTAAAGTTTAACTGAGCATTTGCTGTTTTTGTCTGACAACTCTGCCATCAAGTATATTGTGATTCCTTTTATGAAGGAGGACTGCTCTACACCCTTGTTCCTTGTCCCTTAAATTCTCCCTGTACTGTTCTACAAAAGAGAGGATGACCTTGCCAACCACTGGTTTCAGATCTCATCCATGGTCTAACCATATGACTCTGAGCAAGTTATTCGTCTTTTTTTTTAACACTTGAAATTTTCTCATAAAAGTACACACAAAAAATACCAGGCTGTGATGTGATCTTGAGATATAGTATACTTTGAAAGGTATTTGAGAAATCATAGAGTATATATAAGAGCATCGACACTGTTAAAATTCTAATCATATCTAAAAGAATATGAACAGTTAAACCAGAGGGCAAAGCAAGAAATGTAACACATGTGAAAGTCAGACAGAGAAAGATAAATATCGTATGTTATCTCTAATATGTGGAATCCATAATATGATACAAACGAACTTATTTCCAAAACAGAAACAGACTCAGGGACAGAGAACAGACTTAAAGTTACTAAAGGGGGGAAGGGTGGGGCAGGGGGGATAATTGGGGCATTTGGGACAAGCAGGTACAAACTACTGTGTGTGAAATAGATAAACAGCAAGGCTTTACTGTGTCGCACAGGGGAACCGCGTTCAGTATCTTGTGATAAACTGGGGTGGAAAAGAATCTGTGTAATTGAATCACTATGCTGTACACCAGAAACTAACACAATGTTCTCAATTAAGTATACTCTCATTTAAAAAAAGAAGGAAAGAAGTTCTGGTTTTTTTAAGCTTGAGTTAGGACCAATTTTAGTAAATTTTTAAATTGCTGAATTTTTCTTAACCTCTTTATAGTTTTGTGCTTTATCTCTTTTCTGAATTTTTTAAAAAACTACTTTATGTGTATCATTTATTATTTGAACTATTTACCCCACATTAAGGGGAAAAGGAAATGGCAACCCACTCCAGTATTCTTGCCTGGAGAATCCCATGGACAGTGAAGCCTGGCAGGCTACAGTCAATAGGGTTGCAAGAGTCAGACACAACTTAGCCACTAAACCACCACCTCACATTAAAAAAAAATGTGTTTCTTGTAATTCTCTCTAGATGAGTACTGGCAGAATCACCCAGAACTCCATGATATTCCAATATACTATGCGTCGTCTTTGGCCAAGAAGTGTATGGCAGTGTACCAGACATACGTGAACGCCATGAATGACAAAATCCGCAAACAGATCAACATCAATAATCCGTTTGTTTTCAAACACATTAGTAACCTGAAGGTGAGTGCTTGTGGAAGAAAGAAGGATGAATAACACTCAAGTAAGTCATTATCAGTGGGAGATGCCCACCATTGATCCTCTGGTTGACTCCATGCTGAAGTCTTACCTTTCATCACTTTGCTGCTGCTGCTGCTGCTGCTGCTGCTAAGTCGCTTCAGTCGTGTCCGACTCTGTGTGACCCCATAGACGGCAGCCCACCAGGCTCCGCTGTCCCTGGGATTCTCCAGGCAAGAACACTGGAGTGGGTTGCCATTTCCTTCTCCAGTGCATTAAGATGAAAATTGAAAGTGAAGTCGCTCAGTCGTGCCTGACTCTTAGCGACCCCATGGACTGCAGCCTACCAGGCTCCTTCGTCCATGGGATTTTCCAGGCAAGAGTACTGGAGTGAGTTGCCATTCATTTTTCTGAGGGACATCAAAAACTTTGCAACTGGCATTCCTTTTTGCTTAAACATATAAATATTGCCATTTGTTCCAAGTCTCTACCTGTTCTCAATATTTACTATTGCTAAATAATTTGGATTTCTCTGCCATAGAAATAAAAAGCCCTTATAAGAAAAATACTGCTATGTATTTTTTCTGCTCTTACTCGGACCTGATCATCTTTTTGATTAGCACAGCAGATTCCATGTGTGAAAATTGTCAATTTTTTTTTAGAGTATTCAATAAAATCTAATTTCCTTTTATTTAAATAAAAAGTTTCATTTGAACTAATGCTCTAATCATAATAACAATACCCTAAATAATTCAAGTTATAAGTGGTCTTCCAATTATTAATAGGTTCTGTTCGCAAAGTATTTTTTAGGTTAATTGCTTAGGAATTAGACCCAAGTTTTCCCTAGAAACAATGTTAAACTTAGTTAGATTTCCAGGCCAACTCAGAATACTGATGAAGTGTGCAAAGCCATTGTGAATCTTTGGGGAAATTCTTTCAGAGTTCTGTCTTGGATAGATAGAAACCCATTTGACTCTTCCTTCCATTTGACTCTGCCTGTCTGCTAGGCACTGAAAATGCTCCTAATGGTTTTTTAGCTACCTAAAGAAGGTTTTGAAGGTCAGTGTGAACTAGTGGCTTTTTATCATTTTGTTTTCCTTTCATTCCCAGCCTAAATAAACTGTTCAGGGACTTAAAATGTTTGCTAGTTTTGTCAAGGCCCTTCCAGTCACGTGATTAACCTTTTTACCTCCCTTTTTGGTGTTCTTTATAGATAAGGAATGCTTCATCTTAACATGCTGTTATCGTTTCCTTTCCTTTCTCAGAGCATGGATCATTTTGATGACATTGGTCCCAGCGTGGTCATGGCCTCCCCAGGCATGATGCAAAGTGGTTTATCCAGAGAGCTCTTTGAAAGCTGGTGTACTGATAAGAGGAATGGCGTCATCATAGCCGGCTACTGTGTAGAAGGCACGCTTGCCAAGGTCAGTCAGAGCCTGAGATCGCTGGGCACTTCCTAATCAAGGCTGCAGAGGTGGCGCTGTCCTCCCAGGTTTCTCCATTGAATTAGTTCTTTAAATGACATAGGTCTTGATTTTTTTAAAATGAGGAGGGCAGTAGGCAGCTGGAGCTGATCTTAAGGTTGACGAATGAGATCCAGGTGATGGATAAGCATGTGAAAGCTTGAGAAGTGCTCATCTAGTTAGAGTTAAAAAAAAAAAAGTGGAAGGGAATCTATTTGAGACAAACAATGGATACCCTCATCTGATGAAGAAAAGGCTTCATCAGTGTTCATAAGGCTTCATAAGTGTTCTCTTGAAAAGTCGGATAATATGTTTGGGTTGAGTGCCCACCTTCCTCTTGATATAAAATGTTTGAGGGCTTCTCTAGGGGTTCAGTGATAAAGAATCTGCCTGCCAATGCAGGAGACAGCGGTTTGATTCCTGATCCAGGGGAATCCCACATGCCGCAGAGCAGCTATGCCCATGTGCCACAGCTATTGGGCCTGTGCTGTGGAGCCAGGAGCCACAACTGCTGAGCCCGCGGGCCCTGGAGCCTGTGCTCCGCAAGAAGAGAAGCCGTCACATTGAGAAGCCTGCGCACTGCGCCTAGAGTCTTCCCTGCTCCCCGCAACTAGAGAAAAGCCCATGCAGCAACCCAGACCCAGCACAGCCAAAGATGAATAATAAATTTTTTTAAATGGTTGACAGTAACTGAGGGATGTAGACACTGATGTGCAAAGCTTGAGAGGCAGATTCTGAACATTCCTGCATCACATTCTCTTATTGATAACTAATAAACACATGATTCCCAGCTCAGATCGTTTTTATTACTTTACCTTGTTCTGCTAAACACTTAGTGTTGGCTGTGTATCTAACGCAGATTTCAGAGTAGAAATACTTCAGTCTTTTACGCAGATCCTCTCACCTGGAAAGGGACTTTTCAGGGCAGATGGTTGGGGATGCAAGTGTGCTTTTCCAACCACAAGATAAAATTCTCTGTTGTAGGACTCCACATTCACTGAACTTTTGTTAATCTGCTTACTTTCCTGATTAAATATTTCCTTGATTGAGAAAATAAGTATTTGATATTGACTGAGTCAATAGTATTAGAATGCTTTGTGTGCTAAAGGTCCTAAATTAGCATGAGTTTGTGGCTAGGTGAAAAAGTAGAAAACATACCTTTTGTTTTCTAATTAGAGAGTTTATGTGTTTTATTTACTATTCTTTGTTTATAACAGCATATCATGTCTGAACCAGAAGAGATCACTACCATGTCTGGGCAGAAGTTACCTCTGAAAATGTCTGTTGATTACATCTCTTTCTCTGCGCACACAGATTACCAGCAAACCAGTGAATTTATACGTGCTTTGAAGCCGCCTCACGTGGTTAGTGTATGCGTTTGATTTTAGCATTAAAGGCTCAGGAAGAGGCTGGCCCAGCAGCAGCTGGTCCTCAGAGCAGCCCTGCCGTGACAGTAGTGCTCTCATCTCAGGCCTCATGCCCTTACATCTGACCTTCACCACTTTCCTTTGAGTTAGGCAAGCTGTGCACTTTCATTTTCTCCATTTCACACGGGATCTCTGGCTCAGATCTACCAGCTCAGCTTCCTTTCCCTTATTTTTCTGCTGTCTCCCCAGTAACTTAAGAGCACTGACTTCACAGTGCGACTGTTTTGAATCCCATCTCCATCCCTTACTTGCCCTGTAGTCCTGGGCAAGTGACTTAACCTTTCCTTAGCTCATCTGTAAATGGGGATAATAACACCTCTTAAAGTTCTTACGAAAACTAAATGAGAGAACATAAAGCATGTAACATGGGGCCTGGCATATAGGAAATGCCTCTTAATGTGGAGAGAGGAGAGAGGCAAGCCATCATAGTAAGAGTTAACGATGCAGTTAGATATGAAATACATTGCGCAGCTCCTTAAGTTTTATGTAATTTTGATGGTAACAGTTATGTTTTGGTGGGGCTGGAGAGAGTTAAACTAAATCAAAGTTTCTTAACTTAGAGGAGCACTTACAGAACGTAAGATGAGAGGTGAGGAAATGGATGAAGTAATGGAGTAGCCTCTCTGAATGCAGCATGTATCAGAACTCCATTCCTTTTTATGGCTGAAGAATATTCTATTGCATGTGTATACCGTGCTTTGTCTGTTCGTCTGTTGATGGACACTTGGGTTGTTTCCACCTTTTATAATTAGTGTTGACATTTCCACTATTGTAAATAATGCTGCCATGAACACTGGCATGTACGTATCTGTTTGAATCCTTTTTCCCAGTCCTTTTGGGCATATACCAAGGCGTGGAACTGTTGGATCGTGGGCTAATTCTATGTTTAACTTTTGAGGAATCACCGAGCTGTTTTCCACAGCAGTTACACCATTTTACATTCCCACAGCAATGCACAAGGGTTCCAGTTCTCCATATTCTTGTCAGCTTGTTGCTTTCCTTTTTAGAATGATCACCATGCTAGTAAGGGTGAAGCAGCATCTCTGTAGTTTTGATTTTCGTTTCCTTGGTGACTAAGGATGCTGAGCATTTTGTGTCCTGTGTTGTTCATTTTTTAGTTCTTTCTAGCAAATAGTCCTGACAGTTGCTGCTGCCCCTTAATGAGCAGATTCTTTGGTGGAAAAAGCCCCTCTCCTACTGGCTTTATATGAAATTAAGTGTAGGCCATTCATGGGTGTCTACTACTGTGTGTGGTTGGCTTTATATGAGTTAAGTGTAGGCCGTTCATGGGTATCTACTACTGTGTGTGGTTGGCTTTATATGAGTTAAGTGTAGGCTGTTCATGGGTGTCTACTACTGTGTGTGGTTTACGGATATTCTCCCAGATTTTAAAGCCATGGAGGAAAAGCTGTGTTGCACTTTCTCTCTGGAATCACCCCCTCATCCTCAATCCCATTGTGTTGCTCTCCAGAGTCTACTCTGCTGTCGGTTTAAATCCCTGAATTGGATTTGATGTTTACCCTCCTCCAGTAGCCAAGTCTCAGCAAAAGTCTGCCCACACGATAAACTAGTAATAGTACTGGTGGTAACAGTATCAACAGCTAGCATTTATTGATTATTTACTATGTCCCAAACACTGTGCTAGTGTTTTGTATATATCAGCTTGCTTACTCCTCACAACCAACAGTGGTTCTGTAGACGAGGCAATGAGATGTTAAATAATTTGCCCAGTTACACAGCTAGTAAGTGGCAATGCCAGGATTTGTGTGACAGCAGCCAGGCCCTAGAGCTGGGGCTCATCGTCTCCAGGCCATATGCCTCTGCCTGCAGTGACACTGGGCAAGCTTCTTTCAATTAGAAAGACTATTAGCTAATGCAATACTTGTAAATACCTCTCTGAAACATCATTCCATTTGCTTGTGAAACATTTTATATGGCATTACTTTAAGAAATAGAAGAAAGCATCAGAAGTCATTTCTTTTCCATAGAAAACTTCTTTTGATAGTCTTATATTAAGAAACCTGAAGAAAACTCTGGGTGTTTTCTGAGACAGTAAGAGTAGCAGTAGTTGCATGCAAGAACCCTGTACATTTAAAGTGGGTAGAGACTACAGAAGTCACCTTGTCCAGCCCCTTTCTAGAAAAAGTCATCTTCCATAAAGGAGTATGTCTCACTAGTGGCAAATGCTGGAATGGAAAAGAGATTTCTTTACCCCCTCTTGAAATAAGCCAAATAGAATGAAAACCTCACACATGTTTGATTGACTGGGGATCCTTAAATGTAGTAAAGTTTAATGACTTCAAGTATATCTCCATTTCATATAATAACCAATTCAGATAAAGGCCAGCATTAACCTGAACTAAGGATGCTTCCCTATGCTCTTTTAAAATTTATGCTTTGTAGATTTTAGTCCATGGAGAACAGAATGAAATGGCCAGATTGAAAGCAGCCCTGATTCGAGAATATGAAGATAATGATGAAGTTCACATAGAGGTTCATAATCCCCGGAATACAGAAGCAGTGACCTTGAACTTCAGGGGAGAAAAACTAGCCAAGGTAAAAGGTTATGGTTTTTAATCCTATCCATTCCTAATAGTTCATAATCCCTTTAGGGAAATGTATATTAAGAAAATCCAGCTCTTAATCGACTCAGAATAATGTGCTCAACGATGATTTCTGTCTATTCAGTATATTAATACTGTAAGACTTTATCCTTGTGTTTTTAGGCTTTTTCTGTTTCCACTAATATGTTTTTTCATGTGGAAAATTTTCAAATACATTAGATTTTGAGTTTCATAGCTTTTAATCCACATTCCCAAGTTACTTTCCGTACCCATATCAGACAGTAAACAAATGTCCATTACGGTTTTGTTTTTCCTGCTACTGTTTTTTACTACATCCAATACAGTATTCTGTCTACCTCCTGGCATTCTCCCTAAGAAACTGAAGATAGGCCCATGTTTAGACATAATGTCTGTGGATACGATGGAATTTATAAAAATTTGTCTTTTCAAGAGTTAATCATTTTTTATGAAATGTAAGATTTTCACAATTTAAAAAAGAAATAGTTGAGAAAAAAAATCTTCACCTGGAATTTTAGTGGGATGCTGTAAGAAGTCTGCATTTTTACCTCCTGTTCATCAGAAGTCTTTTTAAGATACCGCTAACGGGAGCTTTTTCGTGATCTGTCTGAAGCTTTAAATATCAAGTGTGTTAACGAGCAACTTGACAGAATTCTTTTAGTACATGAGCCAAATTCCAGAAAGCCATTTGATAAATATCATTTCTTGCAGTCAAATTGAGGAAAATTTGCAGAAATTAGGATGTAAAGCTTTTCTTGCAAAGTAGAGCCAATGGTTGTATTGACTCCTGAATCTCACTGTTCACAGAACTTTCCAGGGGATAGTTTAATGGAAAGGTTCAAATGGTCATCATTATGATTGAGTCCCTGAATTGTTAATTGTGTTTCACAAGATTCTGTTCTCTTCAAATTGTTTTGGTCTCTTTTTCTTCTTTTTTAAAATAGGTCATGGGCTTTTTAGCAGACAAAAAACCAGAACAGGGCCAGCGGGTCTCAGGAATACTTGTTAAAAGAAACTTTAATTATCACATACTTTCTCCTTGTGACCTCTCCAGTAAGTATACTATTAAATGTCAAATGTAATTTGATTTTAGTAGATTAAAAAAATCTGGGACATCCCTGGTGATTCAGTGGTTAAGATTTCCTGCCTCCACTGCAGAGGACCCAGTTGGAAACATAAGCTTTTCTGTAAGACCGGTTGGCTACTGCTGACGCTTCTCAAGCCTGTCTTTTACATTTCATGTGAAGTACTGGTACTTTCATTTCCTGAAATGATGTTAGACTCTCCACATAAACTTTTTGATTTGTATGACCTTCAGTGTTAAGTTGCTTGCTGAGCCTTCTGTTTAAGCCCATGCAAATGCTAAGCCATCCTTACTTGTGCAGTAACTATGGTATTTGTGCATGCATGCTAAGTCACTTCAGTCATGTCTGACTCTTTCAACCTTATGGATGGTAGCCCGCCAGGCTCCTCTGTCCATGAGATTCTTCAGGGAAGAATACTGGAGTGGGTTGCCATGCCTGCCTCCAGGGGATCTTCCCAACCCAGGGAGCAAACCTGAGTCTCTTAAACCTCCTGCACTGACAGCCAATGTATTCTTTACCACTAGCACCATTTGGGAAGCCCCAACTACGGTATTATCTTCAAGTAAATAACTGTGTTCAATTTTATTTATATGACACTAATACAAATGATTTAGCAAGGAATAAGGAATAACAGCGGTGTTTAGGGTGCAGCTGTGAGATGAGCCAACTGTCAGCTTTCAGACCATCACACAATAAAAATATAACTTGTTCCATTAACACTCGGTGAGGTCTTACTGTATGCCAGACATTGTGCTGGGTACAGAAAGACTAGAGATGTATTAAAACACACAATCCCAGGCCTCGAAAAGCTCTCTGTTAAGGGAAAGCATCTTGTGAAGAGCTAATCACAGTATTGACCCAGGACCTACAGAGTGCATGAGTATGTGAGGAGAGAATGGGCCTAGAAGAGTTGAGAAAAGCTTTGTAAACCAGGTGGCTTTATGCCAGGTGGTGAAGGATTGCTAACCAGAAAAGATGGCAGAACGCAGCTGGCCTACTGGCTTGGAGATGTTTAGCGCCCTGATGTGTTTGGGGAAATGAGAGTGCCTTCTGGAGCACAAGTTAACTGTTGGCTGGAGTGGGGGTCCTGGTGACGAGAGAAGGGGGTGGGGGTCGGGTGAGGGGAGGGGGTAAGGGGGAGGATGTAGAATGGGAACCAATTGAGGAACACCTTATCTTGAAAAACGTGTTCTCGCTTCCTTTACTTTTACTTCTTTCCTTTACTCCCGATCTGTGTTTGCAAATTGTGTTTTGTGGAACTAGTATTGTTTTTTACAGCATATTTATTTTAATTCCCTCTCCAGATTATACTGACTTGGCCATGAGCACTGTAAAACAGACCCAAGCCATTCCATATACTGGTCCTTTTAATTTGCTCTATTACCAGCTACAGAAATTGACAGGTGTGTATTTATTGACATTCACTCAATTATTTTCTATTTTTTGCATGAGTATATATCTAGGAAAGGATGTTAATTTTGGTAATTGTGTCAGAATTGCACAAATTTTATTTGTACTTCGCCTGGTCATGTTATCACCTTTAGGTGAAATTTTAAAAATAGACTGATAAACATTTTTTGAATCCCATAATATCTCTTATTCTTGATCCACATAAAATTCTAAAATTGTTAGTAGTTTTTGCTTCTTGTATTTAAAATCCACTTCATTTTACATAATTTTTATAACTAGTATACCTAAATTTTATAATGTCTTTACTTCATTCAATGAAAATAATTTTTCTGGTTCCATCAGTACAGATCTATAGAGCAGGTTTTTTAAGAGTGCATGACCACTGCCCAAAGGTCAGTAAAGAGTAACCTCTTCTGTTTTCATATTAGACCATTTCTAATTAGAGACTTTTGTGTATGAACATCGTGAAGGTCAAAGACTAAAAACGTGGGCTCTATCTGATAAACAAGAGCTTCAGATCACAAAGTTATACTTTCTATTAACATGTTCTTTGTAATTGATATAGTACAGTGCTGCTAAAAGATAAACCAATGGAAAGAACCTCTTTTTTTTTCTTTAACCTCAGAACCTCATGTTAGAAAATAACACAGGAAGTTAATAAAATATGTCTGAAAGTGTTAAGTGTCAGTTGCTTAGTTGTGTCCAACTCTTTGCAACCCATGGACTATAGACCACCAGGCTCCTCTGTCCATGGGATTCTCCAGGCAAGAATACTGGAGTGGCTTACCATTCCCTTCTCTAGGGGATCTTCCAGACCCAGGGATTGAACCTGGGTTTCCCGCCTTGCAGGCAGATATTTTACCATCTGAGCCACCAGGGAAGCTCAAAATATGTCTGAATTAACCCTTAATTAAAAGGTTACTGGGAAGACCAGAAAAGCTTTATCTTAGACAATGGAATTTCCCTGTAGAACTATTAAAACCTGTTAAGACAGAAGGTAGAAGTGACGGTTCATGTTAAATATTAAGATGCTAGTTGCTGAATCTTTTGTAAAAACATAGATGTTTGACAGTCATCAGTTTGCAATTGATAACATGTTTAATGTTCAAGGTAAATTGTATCTAGTTATGTGAATTTTTGTAATATAATGCATGTTGATCTCTTTCCGTTGCTATTAGCAATTTATATAAAATCTACTTAACTATTTAAAGTTGTCTATACACGAGTTATTCAATTTTTTTCATTGTTATCATCTTATTTCAGCTATCTCTATAACTAAATACTTATGCTGTAGAAGATTATTTTTAATTTTTTATTATGGCTTTTTTTCCAAAATTTTTTATGTTCACACAATTTTTAAAGGTTGCTTTCCATTTATGCTTATTACAAAATACTGGCTGTCTTCCTCATGTTGTGAACCACATCCTTGAGCCTGTCTTATACCCAGTAGTTTATACCTCCCATTTCCCCACCTTATATCTCCCCCTTCAAAAAATTATATACATCTTACATTTTCTTTTTTTTCAGGTGATGTGGAAGAATTAGAAATTCAAGAAAAGCCTGCTTTGAAAGTGTTTAAAAATATTACTGTAATACAGGAACCAGGAATGGTGGTATTAGAGGTAAGATGAGATCATTTACCTAAACAAGGAGGGGGAAATGTTTTGAGTTCACATGTAACTGTAGAGAAAATTGGGTTCTTCCCAATCAGGAAAAAAAATTGTTGGAAAATATATATATGTATATTTTTCTTTGCAAGATCAGCTTTGAATATAGCATAGGTAGGCATTTTCTATATAGTTAGAATAGCATAGACACTAATAATAAATTAAGACTTAGTATTTAGTGTGTGTAATGAGCCAAAGCCTCTCATATGAGTAAGTGTTAACTGATTTTGTGGTATCCTAGAATGTCTTCAGTAATATTAAAAGGTCTTAAAATTCTCAAGATAAAAATATAATTTTTACTTTAAAGCAAACAAACTTGTCATGCAGTTCTTCTTAAGAGGGTGGAATCCTGAAGATTCAATTAGCAACATTAAAATGACCCAAAACCACAAAGACTCGAAATAATTAGGTAAATGTGGTTCCCACTGTTATAATTTTAAATTCCTATTGGTAGAATTTAGGACCCACACACCAAATGACTTTGATGGTTGATTTTTATAGGTTGTGAAAGTCACTCAGTTGTGTCCAACTCTTTGTGACCCCATTGACTATACAGTCCATGGGATTCTCCAGGCCAGAATACTGGAGTGGGTTACCATGCCCTTCTCCAGGGATCTTCCCCACCTAGGGATCAAACCCAGGTCTCCCACATTGTAGGCAGATTCTTCACCATCTGAGCCACCAGGGAAGCCCTTTCATAGGTTGGCATCTATTTTAAAAAGGATTTTCTTCAGTGAGTCCTGGAACTGAATGATCCAGGAAGATACCTTGTCTGTTTCTCTGCCTCACAGCAGAATGTAAATTTCCCAACGCTGTGGTCTACTATTCTGTTTATACATATTACTGTTTAAACAAACAGAAAAAGATTGGTCAGTGCTGTTCCCACTGCAGTTCTCTGATTTAAGTTTGAATTGTGTTTATAAGGCTAAAAGTAACTGAAAAACTGTCAAGAGAAATAGTTATCTATAACATGAAGTTACATAAAATAATATATTCATATAAAGCATATCTGAGAAAGGGGAGAAGTTATTAGAGACATTAAATAATTTAGCTCTTGCTACTAAGTACTATTAAGAGAATGCATTTTTTTATTTCCTAGAATTAACATGCCAGAGAAGATCTTCAAGGTAGATCTTCAAGTGACTCTCATTGCTTATAAAAGTACTCTTTGGAGAGATAATAATAAGAGGCGGGGTGGGGTGGGGGTCTCACCTAACCTAGCAGTGGGCACATGACAGTGACGGAAGATCTTAGGCTTCATATGAGAGACAGAAGGAAATCTTTAAAGATGATGCTGGCTGTGCAACTAAAATATAGTGACTAGCAGTTTGAGTTTGAATCCCAAAACAAGCAATTAATTACTGTTTATGTTATCTTACACAAATTACTTTTGAGTCAATTTACTCCTTTATGATGAAGATGAGAGTTAAATGAGAGTATGCATATAAAATGCTCACCACAAAGGACGCACTTGGTATAAAACATTTTACTATTGTTTAAAAAAAAAAATTAGGGAAGTCAGCATTATTAGTTAATTTCAGTAAATAATGGGTCAGTTGATTTCAGCGAAATGCTGGAAGCAGTAGTCCCCCACGTACAGTCGGTGGATGGGCGGTGGTAATTGCAGTTTGTGGGCGTGGCTGGGCTGGACCCCGCTAATTCTGCCTCTTTCTTTGCAGTGGTTGGCAAATCCTTCCAATGATATGTATGCAGATACAGTCACAACTGTGATACTAGAAGTTCAGTCAAACCCTAAAATAAGGAAAGGTACAGAATTACTTCATTTTTTTCAATTCTTTCATTTCTCCCATGGTTCTGTGAAATAAAAAGCAGAAAACAGTCCTCAAGAACTTGAAATCTCTTAATTGTTTCATTCCTGTAATTCAAGACATATGAATAACATTGTATATTACTAATATTTTACTTACTTTTTATCCTGATTGTCCATTCGTGCTGTAAAAATGTGGTTGCAGTTAACAGGAAAATAAAAATCTCTTTAGTAATAGTCCTCTTAAAAACAATCAGAAATTCCAGAATATTGCTGAATTGAGCCAACATTTCTAATATGAAAATATGCTATATTCATGTCTAGAAAAACTTGTTAAAATGGAATTTCCATTGGGGGCGGTTTTGCAGTAATTTTGTTTTCTTTGCTAAGAAGCATTTTTTAATCAAAGAAAACGCCCATGAAAATATCTTTGTATCATTCCTTTATAGTTTGATTCTATTTTATACATAATTCAGTATAACATATGTTAAGGTACACGTGTACGGTCGGCCTTGGTGTTCCTGGGGAGGAAGCTATGCTTGAAATATTCCAGGAAGCCGCACATGCCAGCTCTGTTCTAGAAGCACCTTCTGTGAAACACTCTTATACTTCATTGATAGCATTTGCTCCCGTTTCATTTCTTAACCTGATGACACCTCAGTCTAGATCTGGAAACAGCAGCTTTATCTGTACCTGCATGGATGTTCAGCCCTACCTGCCATTTATTTTGAGTCCCCCCATTCTGGGGACACATAAGAAAACTACACATTTTCCTCAATTTACCTCCACAGGTAGATGCTCTATGTACATTAGTCACTTAAAGGATTCCAGTTAACCATTTTGGTTTCTCAGCAAGTGTCTTCTGATTGTTGATTTGGAAATTATCCTAACCAGGAATATGGACATTGAAGCCACCGTTGCTTTTTTTCCCCAGGTGCAGTACAGAAGGTTTCTAAAAAGTTAGAAATGCACGTTTACAGCAAGAGGCTGGAGATCATGCTCCAGTAAGTGCTGCATGATTACTACTCAGCCGGGTAGTGACGCAGGAGGGAGGGGCTCAGTGGGTGTGAGGCTCAGACAAGGCCACTGAACTGGTCTGGGTGACTGTTTTCTATCAGTAAAGTGGCTTGAACCGCTTCTTTCCAACTAAATACCCCAGCCCCTCCTGACAGGAGGCCTTTGGAATTGATCTGAAGGCCCAGAGAGCCAGTGGACTGGGTGCTTGGATTTGAAGACTCCAGTGCTTCGTAGCTGTGGGGCTTTAAGCAAATCTGTGTTTTGTTTCCCTCCTATCTGAAAGGGGCTCCTTACCAAAATGAAGTGAAAGTGAAAGTCGCTCAGTCATGTCCGACTCTTTGAGACCCCATGGACTATACAGTGCATGGAATTCTCCAGGCCAGAACACTAGAGTAGGTAGCCTTTCCTTTCTCCAGGGGATCTTCTCAACCCAGGGATCAAACCCAGGTCTCCTGCATTGAAAGAGGATTCTTTACCAGCTGAGCCACCAGGGAAGCCCCTTACCAAAATACACACAGATTAAGATAATGTATATAAAGTACCTAACACAGTGCCTGCTGAATGGAACATTCTTAATAAACGATAGCTGTGTGTTTCACCTATCTTGTAAAATTAATAAAATACATGAATGTAAATAAATCTCGGGGGTAGATGGGGTTAAATGCTGTGGCTGACAGTAAAGAAAGACTGCCTGCAATGCATGAGACTTGGGTTTGATCCCTGGATGGGGAAGATCCCCTGGAGTAGGAAATGGTAACCCACTCCAGTATTCTTGCCTGGAGAATTCCATGGACAGAGGAGCCTGGCAGGTATAGTCCATGTGGTCACAACAGAGTCAGACACAACTGAGCAACTGACACTCTAACTTTTGGGGGGTAGGTATAAGTATTCCACTTCACAACTATAGGCTATTTCCAATATTATTTTCCCCCAAATATATAAAACTGTACTCTACATATTTGTAAAGCATTTTCCACTAATGGTGCATCTTTGTTTATTTTAAGGGACATATTTGGAGAAGACTGTGTTAGTGTAAAAGATGGTTCTATTCTTAGTGTCACCGTGGATGGAAAAACTGCTAACATAAACTTGGAGACACGGGTATGTAGCTGTCCATTTCTACGTTTCAAGACATTTGGGGGAAAAAAGTGAAAGCAAAAATCTCTTACATTTTGGCATTTCCTTCCAGTTTTTTCCTACATTTAAAAAATTATGTTTGTGCTACCAGTTTTGGGTCCTTTTTATTTCTCTTGTGTCATAAGCATTTTTTGCATATTGCTGCATAGCGCCCATTTCCCTTGTCTTTATTTCTCTACTGTTTTCTATTTGCATAATGTGCCATAACCTCAGCATTTCTCTAGTGTGGCGTCCAGTTGACTCCAGATTTTTCAGAGAAGTTGCTCTTCTGTCGGCAGCAAGATCCAAGTGATTTTTCCAAACAATGGGCTTCGAGAGTGTAGGGCCTCCTCCCACCACACCCAGCAGATCTTTCAGGATTATGTCACAGGCAGAAATGAATAAGTACATCCTCCTTGTGGAGTTGTTTTTGAAGATTAAAACAGTTCTACTAAACAAATAACACCTTTGGTATTTCTTCTGTATATACTTTGACTGTTTAGATGTTTTGAGAAAACACTAGATTTATTTTACCTCAATAAGAAGAAGAAAAAAAGCTAAGAACCTAGAGAAGAAATATTGAGAGCTAGTAAACCTATGAAACAAACGTTCAAATCAGATCCACTAATAATTAAAGGAAATACACATTTAAAGCATGAGATGTCACTGTTTCTGTGCTTATATTGGCACAAATTAAAAAGGGTGCTATGACCCATTGCCATTGAAAGAAGAGGGGAACAGTGACTTCCAGGGCTATTTTGGACAAGGAGGCTGGAAGTTGGGTGGCGCATTCTTTCTGCAGGGTGGTTTGGTGATCTGCATCAAAAGTCTTCAAAAAATAAATACTTTTATCCGCAATTCGACTTGCTGGATTTAACCAAAAAAGATAATTAGGCAAGTGAGCAAAAGTATCTATAAAAGGATGTCTATTTAGCATTGATTATAACATAGACAAACTACAAGAGACCTACATTTCCAAGAGTAGGATCTAATAAATAAAACAACTGAAAAAATAATACGTGTATTATACCCTTATGATGGTACTATATGTACAGTCTAGAAGATTATATACTGAAAGGTTAAAAGTAGTTATCAGTAGGTCATAGAATTAAGGGTGTTTTCATTGCTAAATTTTTGCATGAGGGATATTTATTGTGTGACAAGAATTCTTTTAAACAGCATAGTAATTTGTAGTTAAGAAGTAATTGGGAGATGACAGGGCTTCCCAGATGGCACAGTGGTAAAGAATCCACCTGCCAGTGCAGGAGATGTGCTTTCCCCTGGGTCAGGAAGATCCTCTGGAGGAGGAAACGGCAACCCACTCCAGGATTCTTGCCCAGGAAATCCCATGGACAGAGGAGGCTGCAGGATACAGTCCATGGACTCACAAAGAGTTGGACGTGACTGAGCATGCATGCACAGGAGATGATGAGTGAATGTAGATCAGATTTAATGCCAGATGTTGAGTAGATGACCACATCTATTGTTTGCGCAGTATTTCAGTAATTTGTGTTGCATAGACTAAATTCCTTGGAGTATCGTTTGCTGGATCAAAACACAGGCTATGAAGTAAACAGTTCTCTCAGCTTTCCTTTTATTCTTTTTTTCCTCCCAAGTTAGCCTCTCATTAGACCCAGTCATCATGCCACTGGGAATCTCTGCATCCAGGTGCAGGCGCACAGGTGTGCAGTGCAGCCATTCTGGCTTTTCATAATCAAGGCCCTACCCCCTCGGGAACCAGTTGTTTTTGAAGAGCATTAGTTTACCTTGCATATAATAATTCTAGGCACTTGCGTTAAAAGGCATGTCTGTGCTCTCACTTTCAGACTGTAGAATGTGAAGAAGGCAGTGAAGATGACGAGTCCCTCCGAGAAATGGTGGAACTGGCAGCCCAGAGACTGTACGAGGCCCTCACACCCGTCCACTGACAGCCTGCCTCTGTCAACGTTCAGCCTTTTGTAATGCCTGACTCTACTTCTGTTGCTTCAAATAAAATACATTCATTTCTCTGGGGTAGCCTATTCACTTTCAATAGCAACTGGCCTTTATCCCAGCACCTTGAATACTGCTAAATCACCACCAAATTTGTCCATTATTCTCACACTGCTGAATAAACCACTGTTACTGATTCTGCTTCTAGGCATGTATGCAGCTCCCTCGGGAACTTCAGATCTGCTCCCAGCAGGTGGATCAGGATGTCTTATGTCCCTTTTAAGGAAAGGTAATATGTCATGGTTTGAGTTTTCATTTATATCCTCTGAATTTGAATTGCTAATTAGAGGTTATCACTTAAAAGTTTGAAGCCCCCTTTCTATTTCTTCCCAATATTCTTGCCAAATTCCTTAATTTATAGTTTGTAAAATTAGGACTTTAGAGATTCAGTATTATTTTCTTTGTATAATTCAATTCAGAGATATTCAAAATGGAATTTTTATGACTCAGGTTCAAGGGTTTTATCCTTATGTTGTCGAATTGTTTTATGCGTAAAATAATCAGCAGTCCAGTTTCCTCAAGTACAAGTAGTTCAGACTTGCAAGTAACTGGACACAGGAGTGTTGAGTGCCATGTGCAGAGGGCTCAGCCCAGGGCTGCTTTCTCAGGAAAAGGACCCGATTGCTCCCTCTGAATGAGAATGTGCACAGACTGGGGCCAGCTCCTCAAGTCGCAGCCCAGCTGCAGAGCTGTTTGACTCCCTGTCAGGCTGAAGCCTCGACTGATCCAGGCACTGTTTAGTTCTTCCCTGTGCTTTGGTGATACACACATCAGTGCCTGAATCTGAATTTTTGCTTGAAACAAAATACATCTATTTCTATAAAGTACTCTACTTTGGCCCAAGCCAGAGGTCTAAGGGTCACCTTTTATGAGTGTCATTTAAGATTTTGTTGAGATAGATTTAAAAACATTTTTAAGTTAATACACATTTGTGTAATCTTTACAACCCAGGTTATATACAGCAAAGAAAGCAAGTCCTGTTTCCCAGTCCCTCCCCCTAAGGTATGAATTTCAGTTAAGGATGCTAAGCTGCTCTTGAATCTGGACTGTGGCTCTAAGTCCAGGTCATTTTCTCCCATCTGGTTCCTGCCATGGTCTTCCTTCTCCTCTCCCTGTGACTGATTCAACAACAGACCTGCCCTCAAGCCACCCCTGCTGGAAATCGTGCAGGGCTTCTTCACCTTAATTAGGGTAAAGTCCGAACCTAACTTGGCCTCACATGGGGTTCTCAACCCTGGCCGCACATTGGAATCCTGTGAGAAGCTGTGACAATGTGCTGATGCCCACGTCCCACCATCTGCAGTGTCATTAACTGGTCTGCAGTGATGCCACTTCATCAGCACACTCTTAAAGCTTTCAGGTGATAGTAGTTGAAGCCAAGAATTCCCAACCTGAAGACAGGGCCATGCCTGCCTCTCCAGCTCCAGCCACTCCCCCTACACTCCACATCCAAGCCATATAAACAGCAATCTTTCTAACACATGGCTTCCCTACTGGTCTTCCCCTTAAGCTCAGTTCTTTTGGGACATCCTTCTGGCTCACTTCGGTCACAGCTGTCAAACTTCATGGCGGTAACTGAGGTTACAAGGATTCTCTTGAGCAAACATGGGCCAGGCTCCTCTGTCTTCTAAGCCCCCACCTTGGCCTCTATAGATCAGTTTTAGCAAGAATCATGCTGAGTCGGTTTAGCAAAAATTCTTCACTCTTGATCTACTCAGCCAGAATAGCCACTCAGATTCCTCATCCTGATATCACCCTACCCTGCCTTCAGTAGGAACCCTGTCAGGGAGATTTATCCTCCCTCCTTGTGGTTTCACACTCATCTGACCCCTCCCCCTGCTCCTTGGCTACAAACCCCCACTCTTCCTTCTTATATCCAGAGTTTAGTTAGATCCATGAATCAGGGTAAATTGGAAGTGGTCAAACAGCAGATGGCAAGAGTGAACATTGACATTTTTGGAATCAGTGAACTAAAATGGACTGGAATGGGTGAATTAACTCATGACCATTATATCTACTATTGCGGGCAAGACTTCTTTAGAAGAAATGGAGTAACCATCATAGTCAACAGAAGAGTCTGAAATGCAGTACTTGGATGCAATCTCAAAAACAACAATGATGTCTCTTCATTTCCAAGGCAAACCATTCAATATCACAGTAACCCAAGTCTGTGCTCAAACAATAATGCTGAAGAAGCTAAAGTTGAACAGTGCTATGAAGACCTAACAAGACCTAGAATTAACACCAAAAAAAGATGTCCTTTTCATTATAGGGAACTGAAATACTAAAGTAGGAAATCAAGAGATACCTGGAGTAACAGGCAAATTTGGCCTTGAGTACAGAATGAAGCAGGGCAAAGGCTAACAGTTTTGCCAAGAGAACACACTGGTCATAGCAAACACCCTCTTCCAACAACACAAGAGAAGACTCTACACATGGACATCACCAGATGGTCAATACTGAAGTCAGATTGATGATATTCTTTGCAGTCAAACATGGAGACGTTCTATACAGTCAGCAAGGACAAGACTGGGAGCTGACTGTCACTCAGATCATGAACTCATTGCCAAATTCAGACTTAAATTGAAGAAAGTAGGGAAAACCACTAGACCATTCAGGTATGACCTAAATCAAATCCCTTATGATTATACAGTGGAAGTGACAAATAGATTCAAGGGATTACATCTGATAGAGTGCCTGAAGAACTATGGATGGAAGTTAATGACATTGTACAGGACGCAGTGATCAAGACCATCTCCAAGATAAAGGCAAAAAGGCATAATGGTTGTCTTGACAAGGCCTTACAAATAGCTGAGAAAAGAAGTGAAAGGCAAAGGAGAAAAGGAAAGATATACCCGAATGCAGAGTTCTAAAGAATAGCGAGGAGAGACAAAAAAGCGTCCCTCAGTGATCAGTGCAAAGAAATAGAGGAAAACAATAGAATGGAAAGACTAGCGATCTCTGCAAGAAAATTAGAGATACCAAGGGAAATTTTCATGCAAAGATGGGCACAATAAAGGACAGAAATGGTTAGGACCTAACAGAAGCAGAAGATATTAAGAAGAGGTGGCAAGAATACACAGAAGAACTATACAAAAAAGATCTTCATGACCCAGATAACCACTGTGGTGTGATCACTCACCTAGAGCCAGACATCCTGGAATGTGAAGTCAAGTGGGCCTTAGGAAGCATCACTATGAACAAAGCTAGTGGAGGTGATGGAATTTCAGTTGATCTATTTCAAATCCTAAAAATGATGCTGTTACAGTGCTGCACTCAATATGCCAGCAAGGTTGGAAAACTCAGCAGTGGCCACAGGACTGGAAAAGATTAGTTTTCATTCCAATCCCAAAGAAAGGCAATGCCAAAAAATGTTCAAACTAATGCACAATTGCACTCATCTTAAATGCCAGCAAAATACTCAAAATTCTCCAAGCCAGGCTTCAACAGTACATGAACCATGAACTTCCAGTTGTTCAAGCTGGGTTTAGAAAAGGCAGAGGAACCATAAATCAAATTGCCAACATCTGCTGGATGATGGAAAAAGCAAGAGAGTTCCAGAAAAACATCTACTTCTGCTTTATTGACTATGCCAAAGCCTTTGTGTGGATCACAACAAACTGGAAAATTCTGGAAGAGATGGGAATACCACACCATCTGACCTGCCTCCTGAGAAACCTGTATGCAGGTCAAGAAGCAACAGTTAGAACTGGACATGGAACAACAGACTGGTTCCAAATAGGAAAAGGAGTACGTCAAGGCTATCACCATGCTTATTTAACTTATATGCAGAATATATAATGCAAAATGCCAGGCAGGATGAAGCACAAGCTGGAATCAAGATTGCCAGGAGAAATATCAATAACCTCAGATATGCAGATGACACCACCCTTATGGCAAAAAGTGAACTAAAGAGCCTCTTGAGGAAAGTGAAAGAGGAGAGTGAAAAGTTGGCTTAAAGCTCAACATTCAGAAAACGAAGATCATGGCATCCAGTCCAATCACTTCATGGCAAGTGGATGGGGAAACAATGGAAACAGAGACTTTCTTTTTGGGGGCTCCAAAATCACTGCAGATGGTGACTGCAGCCATATTTAAAAGCAGAGACATTAGTTTGCCAACAAAGGTCCATCTAGTCAAGGCTATGGTTTTTTTTCAGCAGTCATGTATGGATGTGAGAGTTGGACTGAAGAAAACAGCTCCGAAGAATTGATGCTTTTGAACTGTGGTGTTGGAGAAGACTCTTGAGAGTCCCTTGGACTGCAAGGAGATCCAACCAGTCCATCCTAAAGGAGATCAGTCCTGGGTGTTCATTGGAAGGACTGATATTGAAGCTGAAACTCCAATACTTTGGCCACTTCGTGCGAAGAGTTCTCTTTGGAAAAGACCCTAATACTGGGAAGGATCGGGGGCAGGAGGAGAAGGGGCCGACAGAGGATGTGATGGCTGGATGGCATCACCGACTCGATGGACATGGTTTTGGGTAGACTCCGGGAGTTGGTGATGGACAGGGAGGCCTGGCGTGCTGCGATTCACGGAGTCGCAGAGAGTCGGACACGACTGAGCGTCTGAACTGAACTGAACTGAACTGAAAGACCTGCTAGAGAAGGCTTCGGACTGCGCAGGCGCCTCCTCCTCCCGCCCGCCCCATCAGCGGCAGCTCGCCCCGCCCAGGTGTCCCACCTGGCCCCGCCTCTCCGCTATCCGCCCCGCCCGGATATCCGGCGTGGCCCCGCCTCCCGGCCGTCTGCATCATGGCGCTAAGCGAGGCTGTTGCTAGCGGAAGCCCTCTGCTCTGGCCTCGGGTTCTGCTTTTCGGAGACTCCATCACCCAGGTGACCGCCGCTCGACCCCGAGTCCAGTCCGCAGACCCCGGCTCGGGCCTCCCCGCCCCGCCCTGGGCCTGCGGTCCCAGCCGAGAACCGCGGGCCAGGTTTCTTGGCCGATCCCTGGCTCCCATTTCCCCCGACTGTCCCGAGGTTGCGGGGCCGCAGCCCGCCGCCCCCCGGCCAGTCGCCTACGAGCCCAGCAGCGTGGGCCTCTTCGTGACACCGCGCCGGTGGCTCGTTTCTCGGCGTGGGGAGTGACGGCGTCGGGGTGCGGCGCGGCCTCGCAGTACAGGACCCGGGTCTTCTTGAATCTTGGGGAGCCCGTTTGGCTTGGGGAGCTCGTCCCGGCCGCGCCCTGGGGTCACAGGGCCCGCGGTGGCTGCCCTTTTCTCTCCGCATCATTTTTCATGGAAATCTCAGCAGGCCCTGGCACGCTGTCTCCAGTCGTGCTGTCTTCTGCTCAGTGACCCTTGTCCTTTTCCCTGGGACTGTTTAATTAATATTTTTTTATTGAAGGATTATTGCTTTGTAGAATTTTGCTGTTTTCTGTCAAACCTCAACATGAATCAGCCATAGGTATACATATGTTCCCTCCCTTTTGAAACTCCCTCCCATCTCCCTCACCATCCCACCCCTCTAGGTTGATACAGAACCCCTGTTTGAGTTTCCTGAGCCATACAGCGAATTCTGAAAAGGGGCTTTTAAACTCGCTCACAGCGGGAGCAGTGCTCTGTATCCCAGAGCTTCCCTGGGCAGGTCGCCTGCACAGGCCCCAGGATGGGGCTGAAGCACTTTCTGCAGTTTTGTACTGTCTGTCAGCTCCACGTAGAAACCCTGGAACCAGTTCACCTCTGTGCTTCCTTTGATGGAACAGGTTGATCCAGAAAGAGATGCCTCCAGGTGTTAGCAACCAGGGTTCTTGGCCTTTCCCTAATCAGTTGGTGAGAGACCAGTCAAGGAATTCAGGCAAGGCTTGGTTGGAGCTCCTGGGGCCACATGGAAGGAGTGAAAAGGAGTAACATGTTCCCTTGCTTGCTCCCCAAGGTGGGGCAAACTGGTTCCTTAGATGGGGTGAGGGCAGGTGTGAGTCTTGGTGTCCTGAGGGGGGGTGGCTTAGGTGGTTTTCCCCCCTCCGAGTGTGTTGCGTGCAGGGGGCACTGGGCAGTACCCTGCTTTTGCTCGTAACACCCCACTTTTGTTCCCAGCTCTTCAGAAGCGGCAGTTGGGTTTTTGGTCTCTTTGTATCTTTTCCATAAATGACCCCACCTTGGCATGGATGCAGCCATTTTTAGCCCCTTAGGGTGTCTTTTTATTTTGTTGCTCCCATGTCCAGTGGCATACACTGCAGAGAAGAGCCAGACCATCTTTTCACCCAAGATTATTTCAGCTCTCATCAGAGGAAAAATAGATATTCTTACTTCAGGGAAGGAGTGCATTTTAAAAATTACCCTCTTGTGGCTTTTGTTTCTTATTTTTCTCACATTCAGACATAACTTCTTAAACCAGTTTTATTTTTAGCTCCTAAGGACTTTCCAAATTCCACAAGGGAATGTATATCAAAAATACTCTTGAGTTCTCTGATTTCCTTATTAATTCAACTATGGTGAGACAGCGTAGTGTGGATTTCATTTCCTAACTAGACGATTGATTTTATTTCTTGTACCTCTCTTAAGTATCTTTTCTAAATAACAGTGACTGTAATATAGGTCTCAATAAGATGCAGCCAGGGACTTCCCTGGTGGTCCAGAGGTTAGGGCTCTGTACTTCCACTGCAGGGTGGGTGCGAGTTCACTCCCTGGTCAGGGAACTAAGATCCTACGTGCCTCATGCTGTGGCCAAAAAATAAATAATGAAATGCAGCTGACTGGCTCAAATCCTGTTGCCAGGGAAGACCCCTCACTTCTAGAGTGCTGCTACAGTGCAGCTGCAGTAACCCCTGAAATGACCTCGGAGCAAAGCGAATGGTGCAGGCCAAGAGGACAGAGAACGCAGAGAGCGAACAGGAGTGGGGTTGCTGAACAGATTGTCCTGATGACATGGATAGGTGGTAACTGGCTTTTCTTTCTTCAGTTTTCTTTCCAGCAGGGTGGATGGGGAGCGTCACTGGCTGACATGCTGGTCAGGTGAGAATAGTTTCTAGATTGATGCTTGAGTGCTTATTGATGGAGAAGAGAGGAAATGATAGTGCCGAACAGTAAGTCCCTGCTCTTCCTCTTTTCCGCCTTTCCCAGTCGGTGTATGTAAAGGGGTAGGGGGGTGGGGTAGCACTCAGGTTCAGTTAAAACTTGGCCACCACATGAAACCGAACCCTCAAAGTTGTGAAAAAAGGTATCAGGAGTTTGGATCCAAAACATATGGCTATTCACTATCTAAACAAGACAAGTTCTTTTTCACTTATGACCTAAATAACTAGCACGGAAGTCAAATGAAATAATACAAAATATGTCCTGAAACTACGGTTGGATTCCTTTTTGGGTAGAGACTTTTTCCTCCCAAATTCACTTTATAAAATATAACAGAAAAAAAATATATATAGCAGAAATAGTGGGGGTGGGGGGCGGAGAAATAATGATGATTTTGACATTCCATTTGCCAAAATTCATTTAAGAATATGCTAATAGAATTATTAAAAGGAAAACATGTCCCAGTTCAAGAGGTTAAGAAATAAATATTTAGAAACATTTCCACATTAGAAACAGGAGACACCAGGATTTGTGATTGGGTTTCGGTAAACTGATTAGCAGTTTTCTTTTCCTCCTTCAGAAGAAACAATAAGCTGGGTGTCTGCTGGCTTACAGTACTTGATAATTTTCTTCAGTAGTATAACTAACACACCAAGAAAGTATATTTAACATAATTTCTGAATTTGAGCTGTTTTAAAATGTCTTCATTTCTCCATCTCCTAAACTAGAAATGAAAAGAATGACCTTGCAGCTTCTATTTCCAGATGCTTTCTCTGTTTAAATTGACTTAATCTAAAAGCCCCAAAGTGTCATTTCATTCCTGTTTTCTCTAAGAAGGGTAGGAGGTTCTAATAGCTAACTTTATTGCATGCTTACCAGGTGCCAGAGAGGTTAAAACACTTCATGTTTATTGTCTCATTGAATCTTCACAGCTACTGGTAGCACAGCTGGGGAGTCCAGCCATCCATTTGATAGCTGAGAAAACTAGGGTGGAGAGAGGTGGGTGAGGTCGCCCAATAGCAAGTGTCAGGTGGTCTGGCCTTGAGCCCAGGCTCCTCTCCTCTGCGGAGGGACAACAGGGACCCTGCTCTCCTGTTGGAGGGTGAGTGAGCTACTGGGTGCTGCTCAGTCAAGTACCTGGCTCGTAAGAAGTGCTCAGCAAATGCTAGCTTTTGTTTTTAGTAATTCAGTACCTGTTTAATTGATCGATTAACCTTTTCTGAGAAGATACTGAAAAGCAGAATAGTTATTCCAGTCATCTGAAACTCTAGAAATGTCTGACCAATAAATGTTTTCTGAATCGTTTTAGTACTAAAATCTGGTCAGAACTGTTTGTTTACAGGTGTGATTGCTAAGTATGTGAGTGAAAGTCTCTCAGTCATGTCTGACTGTGCGACCCCATGCACTGTATAGTCCTAGAATTCTCCAGGCCAGGATACTGGAGTGGGCAGCCTTTCCCTTCTCCAGGGGGTCTTCCCAACCCAGAGATTGAACCCAGGTCTCCCACATTGCAGGCAGATTCTTTACCAGCTGACCCACAAGGGAAGCCCAAGAATACTGGAGTGGGTACCCTATACTTTCTCCAGGGTATCTTCCCAACCCAGGAATCGAACCAGGGTCTTCTGCATTGCAGGCAGACTTCCCTCGTGGCTCAGACGATAAAGCACCTGCCTATAATGCTGGAGACCCAGGTTCAATCCCTGGGTTGGGAAGATTCCCTGGAGAAGGAAATGGCAGCCCACTCCAGCACTCTTGCCTGAAAAATCCCATGGACAGAGGAACCTGGTAGGCTACAGTCCATAGGGTCACAAAGAGTTGGACATGACTGAACGACTTCACTTTCACTTTTCTTTACCAAGTGAGCTATGAGGGAAGCTTGTGATTGCTAAAAACCATTTAATTAGAAGCTAGTTAATTTTCAGAACTGAGAGTAATTGTAGGGAATTCCCTGCTGCCCAGGACCCAGATTCAATCCCTGGTTGGGGAGCAAAGATCCCACAAGCCACACAGCCAGTATGTATTTCTTAAAGATGAAGTTGTAGACCATGTATGGATATTCACATTTTAAAAGCATCTTGTGACAGAACAAAACTGAGCAGCTGTGGCTGACCCACAGGGAGGCATGTGTGGGCTGAGACCTCCCTGATTTGGGCTCTGCCCACAGAGCCTGCCCCCCCACCCCGGTCCCCTGGGCTCTCTGACCTCAACCAAGGCCACTAGAGCCTGTTGTGAACCAAAATGCCACGTGGAACAGAGACTAGAAGCTTGGCAGCAGGGGTTCCTCACGTGGGTGCCCTGAGCCCGCCTTCTCCCAACAGACAGGTCCCCGGAGCAGCCAGGAGGCCACGTGGGGAGCACCGCACCCAGTGTCAGAGGCACAGTCTGCTTCACGCCACAGTCCACAGTCCCAGCCCACCCTCCCTTTGTGATGCTCCTTTCCGTCCCACCGACAACTGCCCTTTGGAAGGACAGTTCTGTCTTTAGCCATGTGAACACTTGGTGTGAATGTCTTTTGCAGACCTAAGCCCAGAACTGATTTGATTCAGTTAAAACACTGAATTAACTTACCTAACTTCCAACTCTGCACATTACTAAGAATCACCCTCATGCAACTTGCCCTTCTGTGCTTCCTGGATGAGCACGCGTGTGCACTGTTGCACCGGACTCTGCGGCCACATGGACTGTAGCCCACCAGGCTCCTCTGTCCATGGATTCTCCAGGCAGGAATACTGGAGTAGGTTGCTATTCCTTTCTCCAGAGGATCTTCCCGACCCAGGGATCCAATCCGAGTCTCCTGTAGCAGTCTGGTTCTTTACTCTGTGCCCCTGCCTGCATGGAGAGCAATACACTTAAAATAAGAAATGGAGTCCCATAGGGAATCCCGAAATTTTAGCTTTAAGTAAGATCTTTGTATATTTAGTACAAAAGCATTTTAACAATTCTTAAATCTACTTAAATGCTTTTGAAATTTAGTGATAAATATTAATATTTTAAATAATTCTTTTAGCCTCTGAACTTAAATTCCTATTGTTAGCCAAGAATTTGTGTGAAAACCTTTCTTAATTTTCCAGTTTCTTCAGCCATTTGAATAACATGGGCACTACTGATTGTGTTAGTAATCCAGAGAAACTTTGCCTCTTCCCCTTTCAGACAGGAACTGTAACAGTTTCAACCCTGGGCCTCACCAGCAGTTTTTTCCTGGTTCCCAGCCTTATTATAATGACTATTTTTTTTTAAATCTACAATGGCTGGCATTTATTGAGCTCCTTATATAGATCTGGCCACCATATTACTTTTAATCATCAGGTAACCTAGCAGATGAGGTATTAGTGTTCATCTCTCAGTGGTGGGGAGACAAGCTCGGGGAAATTGAGCGGCCAAGGCGCCCTTGCTGGTCAGGGACAGCGAGGTCCAGCCACTGGCCGCTGTGACCGCAGCCCTTGCTGTGTCGCTGCCGGCACCACGCTGGTGGGGGCGGCTCTGCCTCTTGTGTTTTTAGTGCGGCAGGGACTTAACCACTGGATAGATGTAAGACAGACTTATCAGAGTCTAGAGTGCTCCACTGTCGAGTGTGCTCGAAGTGGAGGCTTTAGAATGGCTAGTCGGTTTTTTGTAGTCATTATACACTAAGAACACAAGACTCAGAAGCAAATGTTCCTGAATTTCTGTTGTCGCTCCCAAGACTCACAGGTGCTGAGCTGTCAGAGCAGAGGCCTCCTCCTGTCAAGGGCCTTTGGTGCCCCAGCTTCTCTGCTTAGTTGCTTACATGTAAGAATTTGAACCAGACAACAAAACTAACCACATCAGTTTGCTAACCATAAACTGAACTCTGAGATTTACTGGGGAAAAAATTGTTTTAATGGGTAACTTGAAACATCTACAAACCTACCAAAGGTCATAGCTACTCAGTGTTAGCTCCATTTCCATGGTTGGTTTTTTCAGCATTCCGTACAGTACTGTGAATCAAGTCATATAGTATTAAAGAGGAATAAAATGCTTGTTAGAACTGATTTAAACTGAAACACAACTAATCTACTGAATCAAAACCATGGGGTGATAGTGATGGCAGTGTCGTTGATGACCTGGACAGTGCGGCCACTGTGGGTGCTGCAGACAGTGGGGGACACACGGGCAGTCTCTGCCTTCTGCTCCTTTTAAAAGCAGCCCACCAACCAGGCATGGCACCACGAGCCCGCACAGCCCCTTCATCTTCACAGCCTCTGTCACGGAGGCCTGGGTCTTCCCTGGGTCTCAGAACCAGGAAGGAGTCTGACATGCCTCAGCCTGGCCCTGCCCCGATCCCACACGGTGAAGCCCAGGCAGCGTCAGCTGCCGGGCACTGCCCGCCTCATAGACACACCCCCTCCCTCACCAAAGCGTGGCTGCAGGGGGCCGGAAACAGTTCTCTGCCCACAATTCACCTTTAACTTTTTTTTTTCATTTTAGAAAATGTGACGTCCTGAATCGTGGATTTTCAGGTTACAACACCAGATGGGCCAAAATTATCCTCCCCCGACTCGTCAGGAAGGGGAGCGGGCTGGATAGCCCAGTGGCTGTCACAATTTTCTTTGGTGCCAATGACAGTGCGCTCAAAGGTACAGGCGCTTGTGTTTCCCTAGTCCATTTGTCACTGTTTTCTGTTAAAGCCAACTTAAGTTTCTACACTTTTTTCAAATGTTTTTGTTATCTCCCAGGAGGTAGTTTTGCCAAACTTAAAATGGGTTCCCCAAGTTTACTTCCATTCATTTCTTCTTTTTTTTCACTCCCGACCTCGCAGAGGCCTGGGTCCTTGGCAGACCTGCAGTTTCTGAGGTTTGATGTTTTTGGAGCCCATCTGTGCTGCACTTGGTTCCTGAGGTCCCTCTTTAGCTGATGCAGTTGGCAGGAGAGAACCAGCTGTACACGTCACGGTGCGACTCATGCTGACGGAGAAAGGACCGCTCCCGGCAGCAGCACCCTGACCAGGCTTGAGTCCCAGGCCATGGGAAACAGGTCCGAACAGGAGATGTAACTCCGTATTTTTGGAAGAACTGTTTCTGTGACTGGAGGCACAGCTGGCGAGCGCAGGCCCCTTTCCTCCCCTGCTCATTAAAGGAGGGCCCTCTGATCAGAGTAACCAGAGGAGCAGCGGCTTCCAGAGGCTTCTCTGGTGCCCCTCCCCTCTCTGCAGCGCAGGTGGGGCCCTCAGGTGAGGCTGAGAACAGGGAGAGGGCAGCTCCCAGCCTTGACAAAGGCTTCTTGGCCTGTGAGGTTATAAACTACAGGTGTTGGTAGAGACTGGAAGTGCTCTCCGTGAGACAGAAATTTCCCAAAGACAGAATTTCTTTCAATTCAGGACAAGGAAAAACAAGTATGAAAACAATGGAGGAAATTGCCAAGGGAAAAATATATAGACTTAAGAAAAACTTACAATAGCCTATGTCAAAAAAAAGAAAATGACACATTAAGGAAAGTATTTGCAAAAGCATGACAATAAAAGGTTAATGTTTTTAATGTAGAAATCAGAAAAATAGTCACTCCAATTTTAAAAAATGGGCCGAGGCAGGAACAGATGGATCACAGCAGGAGAAACTTAATAGCCAGTACATGTTTGGAAATGTGTAAAGCCTTCCGTCACGCACAAAGTGAAAACTGAATATTGACTCTCACATCAGTGGGTTTAAGCAGCATTACTACAGCTGCCAAGTGTGGAAAACAGGTGCCCTTACAGGACTGGAGGAGGGGCGGGGACAGAGAGGACTCGAAATCTTGCTGGAAAGCTCCCATCCAGAACCCCCTCATCTAGAAACCTGGCCATCCAGGTCCATGTGCAGAGATGTCTCTGCTGTGTCATTTACAACAGAACGTTGGCATGCTACACAGTAAGGAAGTGGAAGCATTCACTGTGGTCACCCTACAACCAAGCACCAGGTTTCTGAGGACTTGTGAACACAGACAGGCTTATAATGTATGTTTTAAAAAAAAAAAACACAGTATGGCCATTTATCTTTAGTGTGATCCCTCTTCTTTTTTGAAGTATACATATCGGCTTGGAAAGGACTGGAAAGAAGTACAGCCAAGTGCCAACAGTGGTTTTCTGGGTGGTAGGATCATGAGTGCTTTTACTTTCCCCCTGAATTACACTTTGTGGGGTTTACAAAAAGCCTGCAGCGAGCCTGTGTGAAACTGTCTGGAAGGAAGCCTTTGCAGTGATGACAGCTGTGCTTAGCCTGTTTGTTTGTTACTGACAGCATCCTTCCTAGCAGGTACCTTGCTCTCAGTGCCTGACACGCTTGGCTGATGTAATTTCACAGCAACCCCGTGAGGTAGACCCTGCTGTCACCCCCGTTTTACCAGCAGGAAACAGAGGGGCAGAAAGGTGGATCATTTGTCCAAGGGCACAAGGCCAGCCAGTGACAAAGCCAGGCCAGAACCTGGGCAGGTTCCCTCCACAGCTCGGGTCTCCCTATTGGGTTCATGACCACAGGACAGGAAGGCAGGAGAGGCAAGCGCACTTACAAGGCTCTAAGCCAGGGCCACTGAAGTCCGTTTCATGAAGAACCCCGCGCTGGAACTCTTTCCCCTTTCCTGCCCTCGGTGCCACAGTTCCCTGGCAACATCACGATCGGGGCCCACCTGTGAACATGCATTAGCCTGACCTGTCACCCCTTAAAACAAGCCTGCTTTGGGGCTAAGGTGTCTGTCTCCCTCCCGAACAGACGAGAACCCCAAGCAGCATGTGCCCCTGGAGGAGTTCGTGGCGAACCTAAGGAGCATGGTGCGGTACCTGCGGTCTGTGGACGTGCCTGAGGGCAGGCTCATCCTCATCACACCGCCCCCGCTCTGTGAGGCTGCGTGGGCACAGGAGTGCCTCCAGCAAGGTGAGTGTGGGCTCCTGGACGCGGGGCTGTGTCCTCAGGGGTAACTCCCTGTCCGTCTGCTTTGAGTCAACAGAGGTCACAGAAGAGCTCCCATCGTGTCTCCTGTTGACAGAAAGTGTGTAGGGGCCAGCCCTTTGCAGAGAAACTGAGTGAGCACTGTGGTCCCTTGCGGCTCTCACCCACTCTGGTTCAAAGTCGGATGGGTGGCTTGTCCCCTGTCCAGCAGCGGCCCCTCATTCCATTCGCCAGTTCAGGCATCCAGGCCCCACAGTCTTCCCCACCTAACCCCGCACCAGCCCCTAGCCCGACTCCACCTCCAGCCAGGGCTCTAGCCATGCCGCTCAGCTCCCCCACCCCTATCTGTCCGGTGTCCCTAAACACCCTTCATGGCTCCATTGGCCTTGGTCCCGTGCTGGGGAGCAGGACGTGCGTGACCTGCGAAGCCCGTCCTGTGTCCCCTGCGCCCCATGGCGGGCCACTTCAGGTCCGTCAGCAGGTACCCGTTCACCTGCGCTGAGAAGCCCTCCAGGTAGTAGGTCTTGCACAGAGGCCAGCACCTGGGTCTGTTGGTTGCACCTGGATTTTCTTTTCTCAATAGGCTGCAAATTAAATCGCCTGAACTCAGTTGTTGGTGAATATGCCAGGGGCTGTTTACAGGTAGCCCAGGACTGCGGGGCTGAGGCACTCGACCTGTGGACTCTGATGCAGAAGGACGGTCAGGTACAGTGGTGTGCATGGCCCCAGGGGGGACCTGGTGCAGAGGGTCAGATGGGTGGTCCTCTCCCCTGCTGGGACTGGTGGATGCGGGGGGACCTGGAGAGGCTCCGGGAGAGCCTGCAGTTGTAGCGCCCAGCTTGGCCATGTTCTCTCCCTGCATTCAGCAGCTGGCATCATGCTCTGGGAAGCCCTCTGACAGGAGCTGGCACATAGTGAAACAAATGAACACTAAATGGTTAGATGGTGTGGGAAAGTACTGCTGCTAGAGAAAAGGGGCTAGCGGCTCTCAGTGTGCCACGTCCGAAAAAACTTTCCAGGGGTCTAAGAGCTGGGAAGGTCTTCCTTGGCAGTCACCTGCATCAGCAGAGCAGAGGAAACTAGACTAAGGCCCAGGAGCAGTGCAGCCTGCAAGTCCTGAGCTGGCTCCCGATTCTGCCAGGCGGGGCGGGGCTCGAGCAGAGGGGGAAGACCCCTCCCCAGAGGAGAGAGGGCTCCCACGGTCAGTGTTCTTGAGATCGGGGGCCGCGGGGGTCTGGACTCTTGGCTAGATGGTACAGACTCTTTTTACCTGCAAGTTTTAATCGTGCACCTGTCAATAGAATACCCAGACTAAGAGTCAGGACAGCTCAGGGCCCAGTGTGTCGAGCTGTTTCTCACGAGTTTCACTTTGTGGATCACAGTCGAGTGCTGTATTCACTCACTGATTCTCTCCTTCCATCTGCCGAGCCAGAAGGATGCGTCAGCTCAGGCACTTTCTGATGCTGTGAGCGTGGGGCGCTCCGTGTGTCCTACACAGACGGTCAGGGCCTCTGCAGAGGACGGGGCATGGGATGAGCTAGGGCAGCTCCAGAGGGCCGCCGGTCAGGCTGGGGACCTGCCGGCAGACCAGCACACGCCTTTAACTGAGTTCTCTCCTCCTCACAGGACTTTTCCTCCTATTTGTCAGACGGACTACATTTATCACCAAAAGGAAATGAGTTTGTATTCTCCCATCTCTGGCCTTTGATAGAGAAGAAAGTCTCCTCCCTGCCTTTTCTGCTCCCCTACTGGCGAGACATAGCAGAAGCAAGACCGGAACTCAGTCTCCTGGGAGATGGGGACCACTAGTCACTGAGAACCAGGTCCTGCTGTCTCTATAGAACATGAAGTCGCTGGTACACAAAGACCCCAGGATAAGTGGTTGAAGAATTTTTTAAAAAACATTTTAAGTCTTTTGCTCATGGCTCTGGAACAAAAAGTACTATCTGCCACCAAGATGAATAAAATCATTAGAATTTTCTTAGGACAGCTTTGTACCTAGGTACATCATGTTTTGATAATAAATATTTATTGATTGATGCAGGTGTCATCTGTGCCACAACTACAAAATACGCCCAGAGCAGCTTGTTAATAAGTGGGAAAAAAAAGGTAAAGACAGTTTAGTTTCTTAAAAAGTCACAATTTTATAAAAAATGGTTTTCTTACATTCACTCATACATACACCCACACACCCCACTCACCTTCTATCCGATTGCAGAAGTGTAACTACAATGTAAGAATATCATGACTGGTTAGAGACAGCAAATACCATAAGGTACAGGTTCAAGTATTAGTGTAACAGGTATCTGCGTAACAAACGTCCTTAGAAAAAAAGATACGATTTGTCACAGGTTTGGATGATTGCCCTCAAAGCTTACAAGTTATCTCAGTTAAAATGTGTTGGCTGGTGAGCACATTTCAGAACTCAGCAGGGGAAAAAAGCTTTTAAAGCAGATCAGAATTCAACCTGATGGTTTTTATCCTTCACATAGTAAACGCAGACGTTACTGAAGCACTAGATCAAGAATGAACACAGGTGAATACCAAGGGTTCTTAGAAGTCAGTTGAGAAAGCCCCAGGCCACCACATCACACCCTGTTCCTTTGGCAAGAACCATCTCACATACCCTCTTGGCCACTAGTGTTTGAGCAGAGGCGACCATACCCTTACTCTGAAGTAGTTCAGGTTTTCTGAATGGCAGATGTTTTAAGAGCATGGTAACAGTGCTGACACGTGAAGATACTTAACACAGAAAAACTGCCCAGCTAACTAGGGTCCAAAAACCATTGGCAGGATTTTGTAGATTCATTTGGCTATAATTTGTAACCTTCACTATAAGCTAGACTGTTTTAATTCTAGAAATTAGAAATTCTAACAATTTAGAAGAAACATTAACCTAACATTTCTTATAGTGTAATTCCCTTCTTCTGTTACAAGTTCTAGGTATTAACCTAGAACTACCTAGAAACAGAACCCACATTTTGGAGATAACGTGTAACTTGTTGGTTTTATCTCCCTTTGTCTTGAAGGCAAAAAGTAAATCTGTGTCTGGTTACCCTCACACAAAACCACTACATGCCTATGTTCACCAGGTAATTACAGTGTATTTAAAAAAGAAACTAATCATCTCCCTAATCAGTGCTGTTCTCAATGTAAAAAGTTAATTTACAAAAACGTAAATATTCATAACCTAATCCAGCCATAGTTTCTGCTTTTGCACCACAGGTTGAAGGATACTTTAAAGATAAAAAACTGAAACCTGAAAGCCTCAAAGTAAGCCAGATTCACCTTACCTCTTCAGAGGAAAAGGGCCTGGCCACACCAGTATTACGTATGCCAAGGAAGTCCAAACACATGACCAGCATCTGCTGTGAAGTCACTTCCTTATTTCTCCCAAATCTTCACAAAAAATATGCAGTGATTTGGGGTCAAGTCCCTAAAAAATATTCTGTCCAGGAAATCAGAGAGCCCGGTATGCGGCTGGGACTAGCACTCAGTCTCCTTGCTGTCCACGCGGTTCTGACGCTGCAGCTTGAAGGACGAGGCCTTTTCACTTCTGGTGACCGGATGGTCCGTAAGGTCCTCGAACGACTTGGCAGCTGCACTGCTATTTGGGAAGGGATCCTTTTCAAAGCCATCCTCGTCGGCATGCGAGTCCGTGCTCGGGTCCTCCTGGATAGTGTCCATCCGCTGGTGGTCCAGCTTCGGGGCCAGGGGCGCAGAGGGCGCAGGGGGCATCACGGAGGTGGGCTGCAGGCGACCAGGGGTCTGGGGCGCAGGAAAGGGCTTGATGATGCGCACCGAGGCCGAGTCCATGCTGCTCAGCATCTCCACGTTCTGGAGAGACATGGGGCAGGGGGTGAGCCCCACCAGACGGCCACACCCTTCAGCACCCTGATCCCCACCCATCTTCTGAGGAAAACACCCTCAGAAGCAATTAAACAGCTGCCAAGTGTCCTGACAACCCGTGTGTCAAGACGCAAGAGAGTCAGAAGAACCCTTGTCAAATTAAGATCCCAAGACAAGAAAAGCTCTCCAAACGTGAAAATAAGTCAGCGCCAAACAGCCAACTGCTCACGGCAGCGGGGAGGGCAGAGCGGCGCTCCTCTGTAGTGTCAGTCTCCATCCAAGCAACTGACTAAAAGATCACCTCCAAGAGAATTCACGTTCACATCCTGCCTGCCAGAAGACGGCCCTCCAGCCAAAGAAGCCACAGCTGGGGAGGCCAGTGAAGGTGTCTGCTTAGCAGGCCTCCAAACACAACCGAAAATGACTTCCTTTTGTGTGAGATACTTACGCTGGGGTGGAACAGAGACAGAGACTCAAACTGCTTATCCAGTTTCTTATCCTAGAAAGACAAGAAGAGCAGGGTCATTCCTACAGCCTGCTCAGTAGAGGCTCCGTCCTCCTAAGCCCCTCCTAATAGTACTAGTGAAGGGCTAGCTTAGAGCTTGAGTTGTAGGAAGAGGGAGCAGGTCCAGCAGAAGAGAATGTGAGTTCTACTCAAGCTTGAGGGGCTCTGCCCCAAGTGTTTCCTCTTACACTTGAAGTATGTTTTTTGGCATTAACTGCAGAAACAGGCAAGGTTTAAGTGCCGTTTTTCTGACAGACTTGCCCCACACCCTGGGCAGGAACAACCAGGGCACCTCCGTGCATGCTCAGCACTCAGAGACAAGGGTGACCCTAAGGGCAGCCCTAGGAGGCGGAGGGGCAGTGCCCGCGGCCTCAGTTGGCACTGACCTCAAAGTGCCCGAGACCCCCAGCCTCAGTACTCTTCTCAGCGTGTCCTGAGCTTCTGTGGCCCAAACTCTGACAGGACCTAGGCCTCAAGTCCTGAACTGGCCCTCAAGTCATACTCTGGAAGGCTGGACACACGGGTCGCCCGCCGCCCTGCTCCCTGTCTGGAGCTGACTAGTGACAGGTGACCACGGGCGAGGCAGGAGGCCGAGCCCAGGCCTGACTGCCCCGACCATCTTCTGTGCTTGGAAGCCCACTGCCCGCCCTCCTGTCGGCAGCTCTGCTCAGAAATCTAAGGCCTCCATAGTGGACGGCACTGTCGCAGTGTGTCAGAACTTCAGCTCTTTTAACAGAGCGGGGCTTGAGCAGAGGTTTCCTCAGGCCCAGCAACCTGAGGAAGAACTGTCACAAGACAGAGCCGCGAGGGAAGGTGGCCGGGGCCACGAAGGCCTGAGAGTTCCCTGCACCGGAACCTCCCACGTGCTCATGGGAGGCACCCTGCTCAGGGCTTTCAGAGCAAAGGCCTGGAAGCCTGGGTCTGAGCGCCTCGTCTCTGCACAGCAGACAGATCTTCACTTTCCCACAGAAGCAAGGAGAATGGATTTATAAGAAAACTTATAAAGTACTGGAGCTTCTCAAAGTGCAACCAAGCTTGTTAGCTGTTACTCGTCTTGAACAATCAAACGACTGCTCTGTGTCCTCACAGGGAAGGATCCGAACACCCCAAATGGTGCTGCCGGGACCCTGGACGAGACAGGGCAGTGTCTCTGGACGGCTGCTGGTTGCCATCTGTGCTGTGACAACAGCCTGAAAGTGCTCGGCCGCAGCTTCACTCGAGTCCAGACAAGTCCAGCTGAATAGTCTCTGGTGCTTACAAAGTATAAAATTCCTCAGAAATTACACACAAGAACAAAACAGCCACACACAAAAAACACTGTTTTTAAAAATTTAGTCTTGTAACAAGATATGCTTTCCTAGGGCTAACACCAAAAATGTCATTAGAAACAGGTCAGAGTTTTCTAAGAATAAATTTTATCTTTTCAAAACAGCTCTATGGTTGGAGGTGCTCCAAAATGTTTCAATTACTTAAAAACTGATGACTTACCACACAATGGACCAGAATGCTGAAAGGAATCCAGAATATCAAGGAGAAAACAAGAACGGAACCAACGATGTTATCTGCTAGAAACTTCCCTGTGAACAGTTCCAAACAGTGAATGTCCTGAGCAAGGACTCAGAAGTCGAAAAGCAGCGTTTAAGCTCAGAGTATCATCAGGTGTCAGGGGCACAGACTGCTGGCTGGGTATCGCGATGGAGCTGGCACTGAGAGGCCGGACCCATGCCACCCACGCAAGACCCAAGCACCTCCCCACACACGGGCGCTCTCCCCAGAAAGGCCCAACGCACTTGTGGAGGACACATCACATCACGGGGCAGCCCACCGGTCCCCAGAGGGACGCCACAGGGGGCTCCTGCTGGAGGAGGCTCGTACTAGGAACGATGCTCGCCAAGACAGTGCTGCTGCTGTCGGCACTGTGGTTATTTCTGGGACTAAACTCAATTATGCACCCTAGAGAAGCCAGTGTGCATCCTCACTTCTGGAAAATCTGAGACCCACTTGTAAATAAACGCTTCTCACATCACGCGGGAGTCTGGCGGTCTACAGCTTGCAGTCTACAATCTGATGCACGCTTATGCCGTCAAGAGTACATTTCCAGTAAAGCAGTCTGTGCTTTCTCTTCCCTTGTCTGAAAATCTGTGTATCCATGCTATACAGGTGCAGACCTGTAAGTCCATTTTTTTTTTAGCCAACAAAGTCATTTCAGAACATAAGTGGTGACCATTTCCATCCACTATTGAATGACTGTTAGTCGCTCAGTTGTGTCTGACTCTTTGTGACCCCAGGGACTGTAGCCCGCCAGGCTGCTCCGTCCATGGGATGCTCCAGGCAAGAATACTGGAGTGGATTGCCATTTCCTTCTCCAGGGGATCTTCCCAACCCAGGGATCGAACCCGGGTCTCCTGCATCGCAGGAGGATTCTTTACCCACTGAGCCACCAGGGAAGCCCACTGCAGGATTCGGGCATATCAGTCTGAAACCACACTTTCTAACATTGTCAGGGAAGTCACCTCAGTTCTAAGCAGCCTCCCACCCAGGGAAACCACATACCGAAAGTATTGATGCTCAACTTGTCAATGAACTCCCAGAAACGCTCGATGACATCCTGCACTCGCTTCTCACACTTGCCCTGAGAACAAAAACGTCAGATGTTACTTCAAGGGCCATGCATTTAGAAGGAACGTGGCTTCCTTCATGTTAAAACACATAACTAACGTGAAAAAGGATCCACTGAAACCAAACAGCCCAAGAAACCCACCTGTGACACTGAAATGGGAACCTAAAGTCCATTTTTATAAGTGAATTTAGAGTCACCAGAAGACAAACTCCAGAAAACCAGTCTGTTAAAGATGGGCCAATTCCAGTAAAGACTGCGCTGATCACACACACACACACAACCAGACAGCCTGCAAAAGGCTCCCAAGCCCCTAGCAACCCTCTTCTGTGAGAGTGCCGGGATAGTTCTGTTTCTGTGAGGAGCACAAGGATCTGACGAAGGCCGCCGACAGGTCGTTCCTACCTACTCTGTACCCGTTTCAAGGTCAGAGCCCGCAGTTCTGCAGCATGAGTTTTACAATTAGCCCAGAAAACTAAGTGGGAAGGAAAGTCGTGTCCAACTCTTTGCAACCCCATGGACTGTAGCCTAGCAGGCTCCTCTGTCCATGGGATTTTCCAGGCAAGAAGAGTATATAAGTGGGACTCACTGCCTGAAAAGCAACCAGCTTTAGCAAGAAGCCCCCAGGGCCAGTGCGGTCTCCAGAAATACCCACAGAACCTACCTGGACTCTCACATGAGGACAGTGGTCAGACGTGGCACTGTGTGTTCTGATTTCCTTCCATTTGCAAAGCCAAGCATTTACAAAACAAAAACTTCACGTGAATAAATACTGTACATAAATACTCACATTCATGTCACAGAAGCCTACTGTACAGGGCTTGCCCTTCCTCAAAAACAAGTTCTTCTGTTCGGCGTCGACGTAAGGCATGCAGCGGCCCGAGGGGTCCCTGCAGCACACCTTGCACGAGTTGTCAGTTTCTGAAACGGAGCAGGGCCTCATATACACGCGGTCCTCTGCTGCCCTGACCCTGCCGAGCCCCCAAGGGCGGGGTCGGGCTGGCAGGCAAGGGCCACCTCCACCCCTCCTGCCTTGGACACGCACTCACCATTACACGCACAGGACTCCAGCCTCTGCTCGCGCTCACAGAAGGGCACGCACTTGCCGTCCTTACACTTGCCGAGATCCAGGCACACGGTGTCATCGGCGGCATTTCCAGGAGGTGGGCACTCGCTGCTGTTACCTGCAGCGCGGGGCACACAGTCACCGTGAGTCACCCGGACCTGCTCCATCAGGAGCTGGAGAGCACCGTGCCAAGCACTACGCTGCCCAGTGTCCACTCAGCCCCGCGGCCTTGCCTCCATCAATAGCTACTTGTTCCCGGTATCCTGCTTTTTTTACCTCTTTGTAGTGAACAAAACGTGCGTATGAAAGAAGGTGTATGTAAAACAGATCTCTACTGCTGCCACTGATAAAAGATGCCTGTGAGCCCTGACTTGACTGCACACTCCCCCAGAGGGCCTCCTGCCCACAGCCCTCCCCAGCCCACACGCCCACCACCACGGCCACCCTTCTTCACTTTCTTCCACTCCTCTCACCTCAGAACCTTAACACATGCTGCTCAGTCCCCAGAGGGTTCTTGTCTCCCTCTTTCAGGAGGCCAGGCTGGCCTTCCTCACCCTTTACATTTTCTCTCAAGTATCTCCTCCCCCAGACAACCTGAGGACCACACCCCCGCTGGAGGCCCCTCACCCCATCAGGCCCCATCACTGCATGCCGCCTCCCCACCACAGCACGTCTCCCAGCGTGCATCCGTCTGAGTATCCGTGGGGCCCCATCACTGCACGCCACCCCTCCCCCACAGCACCTCTCCCAGTGTGCATCTGAGTATCCGTGAGGCCCCATCACTGCACGCCACCCCTCCCCCACAGCACCTCTCCCAGTGTGCATCCGTCTGAGTATCTGTGAGGCCCCGTCACTGCACGCCGCCTCCCCTCACAGCACCTCTCCCAGTGTGCATCTGAGTATCTGTGAGGCCCCGTCACTGCACGCCGCCTCCCCCCATAGCACCTCTCCCAGTGTGCATCCATGTGATTATCTGTGGTTCTTTTCTGTTTCTGACCACCAGACTGGTAAGCTCTATGAGAGCAAAACCCAAATCTATGAATGAATCAATGTATGTCCAGTCCTGTCACACTGTAGGTAAACCACAGATATTTCTTGAAAGAATCAATGATTCTTAAGGACAAAGAAAAACCACCCAGAAATGTTACATTCAGGAGAATGGGTGAAATGAGTGATTCATTCTGGAAAATGAGAAACACAAGCAGTTAAAAGTCCACACTAAAAGAGAAGAGAAAAACAACTGTATGAAGACACCATAGGCCTGGGTTTTCAAGTGAGGAATGAAAGTTAAAATCATTCAGTCATGTCCAACTCTTTGCGACCCCATGGGCTATACAGTCCATGGAATTCTCCAGGCCAGAATATTGGAGTGGGTAGCCTTTCTTCCCTTCTCCAAGGGATCTTCCCAACCCAAGGATCAAACTCAGGTCTCCCACATTGCAGGCAGATTCTTTACCAGCTGAGCCACCAGGGAAAGCCCCTAAGTGAATCAAAAGAATTCAGACTTAAAGGTCTGTGAACTTAAAGGACTCTTCCCTTTTCCCCACAGAAGCAGACTTTCATTAACTACCTAATGCAGATGACACACTTAGGCTGTTAACCTTTGCCTCTGATTTTATAAAAATGTGTCACACGTGCTGGGCATTCAAAGTGTCAACAAGCCTGTCTTACAGACAACTCACCCCCCACTGAAAGCAAGCTCTGGAAAAAGGACAGCAAGCTCAGCGCAGGGTTATACTCTGTACTGTCACCATATTTACGTCATGCTGCTCTCAGCAGATCCAAAAAAAAAATGCTTTTGTTGAACATCTGCTCTTAAAAGATTAAAATCAAAGCATGAAGATGCACAGGAAAATAATTAAGGAGCAGGCACTGGGGTCCCTCAGGGGATGCCGTGACAGAGTGGCTGGTGCAGGAGGCCCAGGGAGGGGCCAGAGCATTTCTAACAGGAGCCCAGGTCATGCTGCTGCTACTTCATATAAATACCATGAGAACAAAAGTCTCTTTGATAAGGAAATCTTTTTTCAAATTTTTTTCAGTTCAGTTGCTCAGTCGTGTCCGACTCTTTGCGACCCCATGAACTGCAGCACGCCAGGCCTCCCTGTCCATCACCAACTACCGGAGTTCACTCAAACTCACGTCCATCGAGTTGGTGATGCCATCCAGCCATCTCATCCTCTGTTGTCCCCTTCTCCTCCTGCCCCTAATCCCTCCCAGCATCAGAGTCTTTTCCAATGAGTCAACCCTTTACATGAGGTGTCCAAAGTACTGGAGTTTCAGCTTTAGCATCAGTTCTTCCAAAGAACACCCAGGACTGATCTCCTTTAGAATGGACTGGTTGGATCTCCTTGCAGTCCAAGGGACTCTCAAATTGTTTTACACGTTATTTAAAAAGAAAGCACCTTCCTGAAACTGGTTATTACAGTAAAGACTAACACTGAGCACAGCCAGAAAGTGTTTTTTGAAGGCTGACTGAGATATCCAGGCTCCTGATATGTGACCAACTAATGTGATACTGACAGATCACAGAATGTCTGAATCATGAGTAACATAAAATGCACATTTAAAAGCTGAAGGAAGAATTGAAGTGAGATAGAACTTCACACGCACTAGGATGGCTGTGATCAGAAAGATGGGGGAATTCCCTGGCAGTCCAATGGTCAAGACTGTGCTTCCACTGCAGGGGACACGGGTTTGATCCCTGGTCGGGGAACTAAGATCTTGCATGCTGTGTAGAGCGGCCAAAAAAATAAGACAAACAACAACAAGCACTGGTGAGGATTTGTAGAAATTGGAACCTTCACACATGCTGGTGGAAATGTAAAACGGTGCAGTCACTTTGGAAAACAGCCTGGTAGTTCTTCAAAGGATTAAACAGATGTACCACAGGACTCAGCAATTCTACAACTGGATAGACACAGACACACGAGAAGTAAAAACCTAAGTCTACACAAAAACTTGTACACAAATCTGCATAGCAGCATTACTCACAGCAGCCAAAAAGCAGCAACAATCCAAAATCCATTAATTGATGAATAAATAAGAAAATGTGATATATCCATACAATGGAATATTATTCAGCAATAAAAATAAATGAAGGACTGACTCATGCTACAACATGGATAAGTCTTGAAAACACTCTGAAAGCAGCACACATGTTTATGATTCCATTTACATGAAACATCCAGATTAGGCAAATCCATCGACATAGAAAGTAGAGCAGTGGTTGTCTGGAGCTGGGAGAATGAGGAGATTCGAAATGATAGCTAAAGGGTCTGGGTTTCTTTCTGAGGCAATGAGAACTGACTGGTAGGTGGATGCCCAAACATGAATCCACTAGAAACCGCTGAATGCACACTTCAAGTGGACAGGCAGTATGACATGCTTGTTATCTCTCAATAAACCTGTTACAAAAAATAAGCCAAGCAACCAGAGGATACATAAATTTAAAAATATAAGACGGGATAGATACACCAAATAAGAAAGACACCACGACCACACAGGTAGCAAACTGAACGTTAAACAATTTGAAATAGTATGTGCGTAACTGTTTCACTCTGCTGTGTGCCTAGAACTAACACAACTGTAAGTCAACTGTGCTCCAATACAAATTTCAAAAATTAAAAAAAATTAAATCAGAAAGGAACATTACATAGTGATGAAGGAATAGCAAGACCAAGAAGATGTGGAGAACATGTACCTGATAACACAGCTTGGAGAGTTTTGAAAGGAATAACTGAACTACAGGGACTATTGACAATCAATACAGATCATCTTAAAACTAGCTCCAGACAGATTAAAGTCCTGAAGGTGAAAGATAAAATTATGAAGCTAACAGAACCAACTGTGGAAAATATCTTTGTAACGATCGCGTGCTGTGATCAGCTCAACTCTGTCCATGAGGTAAAAGGTTCGAGTCATCTGAATGAAACCCAACTCTGCTTTCAAATGCAGGCATACCCGTCTGAACACAACTCAAAAAATACACACGCACATACAGAAACAAAATGACAAATTTAAGTGAAAGATTTCTGTTCCAAAAGGACAACAGATAGGAGAAAGGCATATGCAGTATTTAAACCAGATAGATTATCATGAAAGAACTCCTCCAATTCAATAATAGCAAAAATTAAACCCAATTTTTATAAATGGACCAAATAAATGAACTAATTATGTGCAGAAGAAATCTAAATAGCTAGCAAATATACAGATGTTCATGAAAAATGTAAGTAAGGAGAAGAAATCACTTTACACTCAGACTGGCAAAAAAGAGCTGCATAATACGGTGTGTTGACAAGGACATCAGAATGCAGGAGCGTGGACACCGCACGGTGGCGCTGACCAACCCACACTGCTGTTCCAGAGACCAGTGGAGCGCCACCCTCCACGACTGGGCAATTCCATGCTTCCCTATGCACCCAGGAAGCCCTCACGGCTCCCAAAGGAGACGTGTGAGGATGCCCAGTGTGGTCCTACAGGCAGTATTAGGAGAGAAATCCTAGCGGCTATTGCTTGGTGAACAGATAAGCAAACAGTATATCACAGTAAATCACTGGAAACCCAGCAAGGGCCCAAAACAATGAACTAGACACAACACAGAAATACAAAGCAACAGAAAACACAATCGTAAGAACGTGGCATTGAGTTTTCAAAAAAGATCTAATGTACAGTATCATTTTAGCACATCAAAAACACACATGTAGGGAGTTCCCTGGTAGTCCAGTGGCTAAGACTCTGTGCTCCACTGCAGGGGGCCACGAATCCGATCCCTGGTCAGGAAACTAGAGCCCACATGCTGCAACTAAGACCAGTGCAGCCAAACAAATAAATATATAGCTTTTAAATGTACAGAAAATAACGGGCTTCCCAGGTGGCTCAGTGGTAAAGACTCTGCCTGCCAATGCAGGAGACACAGAGATGCAGCCTCAGTCCCTGGGTCAGGAAGATGCCCGGAGGAGGAAATGGCAACCCACTCCAGCATCCCTGCCTGGGAAATTCCATGGTCAGAGGAGCCTGGTGGGCTATAGTCCATGGGGTCACAAAGAGCTGGACAAACAACTTAGCAACTCAACAACAACAGCAACAAAAAATAACACTACCTCAAGGACATACACCTATCCAGGCAAATATCAAAGACACTAAAGCTGATGCCTATGAGAGAAAGGAGAATGGAAGTGAATGCTCGCAGGTCTTGCAGTGACCAATGCGAAGCGTGCTGCAATCAACTCAACTCTGTCCGTGAGGTAAAAGGTTCAAGTCATCTGAATGAAACCCAACTCTGCTTTCAAACGCAGGCATACCCATCTGAACAAATTATTCTAAGAGAACCACCAAGAGGACATACCTGTACAATAAGACACGCCTTTGCAAGTAGCATTAATGGCCTCTTGGCACTTCTTCTGGGCCGTCTCGAACTGACAGTTTTTACAGCAAGGACTGTTCCTATCACTGCAGAGGAAGAGCACACAGTCCAAGTCAACGGCCAGCTTCACAGCTCAGACTATGGTCATGCATGCCACAGGCCCCGAGAGGGCAGGGCAGAGTCTCCTGAGGCCACCTACTCCTGCACAGACTCTCAGGTGCTGGCACCACCAGACACGGTCCCTCTGCCCTTCCTGATGCAGACACGGGCAGCAGAGTGGTCCATACTCACTCATCTTTAAAACACCTTGGTGTCCTTGGTTTTCATTCACTTAATACATTTTTTTCTTAAGGGACTTCTTTTTTAAAGGGACTTCCCTGGTGGTCCAGTGACCTCCCAATGCAGGGTGCGTCAGTTTTCCATCCTTGGTTAGGGAACTGAGATCCCTCAATGCCGCATGACCCAGCCAAAAATTAAAGCAAAAAAACAAAAACCAACCCCACAAGGCAATCAGTAGTCAAGAAACTAGGCAGCCTGGTCAGTATTTACAGTGTTAATATGCACTGTATACAGTTAAATCTGCCATAAAGTTACCCCCTCTACTTCTAAGCCAGGCACAGGACATTAAAAATGGAAATATAAGACTTCTAACTTGTAACCTGTAACAAGTTAGAGGTTTGTAACTAAACCTTCCTCCACATTTGGTTTCTGTAGCATTCTTTAAGGCTATTCTACAGCACGGATACACAGTAATGAGTTTATGTCCCAGGACTGTTGTTATGAAGAAATGTGGCCATAAACCTCCTTGCTAAGTCATCTTCATAATCTCTGCTTCCTTAGGATTCTCTGTACTACAGCATTGCTACAGCAGAGAGGATGCAAGACCAAGGATTTGTCATGGAATGTCAAACTGCTTTCCAAAAAACATTTTTTTTTTGGCTGTACAGGAGTAGACACACACTTTCACAGGCCCTCTAATGATTCTAAAGGCCTTGCGTTTTCAGCCCACCGTTTTGGAGATCCCTCATTAGGCACCCGAACACCTGCCATGCCGCACCCCTCACCTGCACTGCACACCCGGCCTCAGCGTGCAGTCGCTGTTGCAGCAAGTGTCGTTGTTGAGGTACATGATGCCGGGGTCGCACTCCTCGCCCTCGTCCACCCTGGAGTTCCCACATACTTTGTTGCTGCGTTCTTGGAAACACTCCTGGGACTTGCTTTCAATGGTTTTATAGATGGACTGTTTACTGCAGTTTGAAAACATCTTAAGAGAAAAAAGGCCACATAGGACCCAAGATAACATAAAAATTCAGGTAGTGTTTGTGCTTATTCTCCAGGGACAAACTTTAACGCAAAAGCCACAACCAGGACCAGCTTGAAGGCTTTTTAGGTTCACTGTTGCCTTTAAATGCCATTTGCATGGTACCTTCCTCTGTAGGAGGCTAGAAACATCATGTGAATTTGGTGAAGAGCCTAAAATTCTTCACAGGAAAGTAAGCTACACAAATGCTGAGACCAAACACCTCCACCAGTTGGGCATGAGCAGAGAGTCACCAGTCTAAGCTCAGTGACTTAGTGGCCGAGAGTGGCCCCACTGCAGGGACACTGAGAACCGGGCAGACCCCTTTACCCTGTCTTCCTAGATACAGTGATCCAGGCCTGCAGAACACACCTGCTCTGATTCCCTGAATTTACATCAGTCATCCATGTTTAAAGTGTTTTAACAGCTGAGTTTAGTAAGAAGTATGATACTACATATATATGTGTGTGTATATATAGTCTATTAAAAGATTAAATTCCAAATTATTACCTAAACGTCTTCATGGGTTTCCAAGATCTTAAGTTTGAGTTGCTACAGCTGACCCCTGGCTTGTCCACTTGATATGCAAAACCATAGAAATGACCTACATTTGGGCATTTTTCCTGATGCTCTAAAACAGAGTCCAGCTCCCAAACAATTTGAAAATATCAAGAAAAGCAGAACAAGATTTGGGTAAAACTCAGCCCGAGTACTTTTAGAGGTAGAGCCTCCACAGTCTGCAAATGACTACAATGGCTGCATCTGCCACCCAGACAAGCGCCATAGACCCCTGAGGAGCAGAGCACGAGACCGTCATGAGACCGTATAGAACATACACTTGTCTCTGGCCACAGCTACTGGCCCAGAGCTCCTGAAACCTCCCCAATTTCCTAGGTAATAGGAGTGTCTTTTGTTGTAATGCGCAGACTCTGAGTGGGCTCCTGAGTGGGCACTGGTCATCAGAAAGACCAAGCCACAGTTAGAAGCTTGGAATTTTCAGCCCCACTTCCCATTCTCTTGCAAAAAGGAAAAAGGACCAGACAGACGTCTATGAAGACTTTCAGTTTAGACTCTACGAGTGAGTCACAGCCTCTCTCAGAAAGTCTCTGAAGCTGTTTCCCATGTCCCAAGTCAATGAGTATCGAGTATTCCAGACACCTTCAACAGAATATGATCTTTCTACTTACTTGACAAAGTAAATATTATCTACTGCATACCAGGTACCCTGAATGAGCACTAGAGACAGAGCTGTAAACCAGAAAGGCAAGCGCCTTACCCACAGGACACTTACATCTGGCAAATTACATAGTTTGTTGCAAAAGTTTATTAAAACATGCAAATTATGAAGCAATGTAGAGCTAATATGAATGATACGCTTATAAATGAAAGAATATTTTAAATGAAAGAATATTTTAAATGAAAGAATATTTTAAGTGAAAGTCTAAGCCCATCAGATCCTGCAAACTAGGATTCCAGTGCAAGGCATTAAACAATTAACTTTCCATACAGCTCAAAGCAACACATGATTACCTTTGACAACACACAGTCCACATGAGCAGACTTAGAGGGACCATGTTTCGCGGCACTTGCTGATGTGCAATTCCATCCCTACCTGCTGCTGTCCAGTCACTCAGTCATGTCCGACTCTTTGTGACCCCATGGGTTGCAGCATGAGTGGGAAGCTTTTCTGGGCTCTCATTATCATTCAGCATCATCTCTTCCTCCCTGATCACATTTAAAACAAAAGCACCAGAAGGCACGTACCTTATTGTTCTCGTGGTCGCCACTCACAGCTATGGGGTACATGACGTACTTCCCTCCCTGGTCCTCATTTGGGGCACATTCTGCCAGACCATCTGGGTCGTGCTCTGCTCCGAAGTTGTGCCCCAATTCGTGAGTTGTAACGAGGTCAGCTTCCTGAAGGATCACGCAGCGAAAACATTACTTCCTAACACTTAACCATCACCTGCTGTGGCCAGCTGGGCTCCGCTCTCTTAAATGGGACCTGATCAGTCAGATTCAGATCAACAACAGGGCAACAGCTGGACTATGACTCCTTCTATCAGTTACAGAAATTAAATGGAATATTTAAGACTGTATTGAATACTGTTAAGTTGTATTACATGGATGAATTTAAATCAATGTGAGAAAATATAAATTAAAAGATAGACTGGAACACTCAATGAGGAACCAAACACTGGCCATTCCAAAACTGCCTGGCACTGATAAACCAAAGAGTTAACAACCAATCACTCAAGCCCCCCGCCCCCCCACCCCTCATCTCAGTCACATTCCGGTTAGATCTAAGTGTGGTGGGAAGGTTAAAACTTGACACTAAAGAATAGCAAAACAATGTTCGTTATCCCAGTGACTGAATGCCTGTCCAATGACAATCTTAATGACCTAGAGGATTTTGTTCAGAATCCAGCTGAAGGATTGTACTGAACCTATCAGATCACCAGAGGATTTCTATCTGAATAGAATGGTAAATTTAGCCAGTAAAGCTAAAAATTTTCCCATATTTAACTGCATGAGATAACAATTTACTGATTTTTTTTCCCCCCGAGATGGGGGAGGGGGGGATCACTCCATGGACATGAAAAAAATCTATACATATTTTACAAGACACTGTATATTTTTTTAAAAAACAAAGAGTCCCAATTCTGAAACCAATGTGTTGAAGATTTCCAAGTGTTAATGGTAGTAAAGAAAACTTTGCATTTTTAACAAAAAAAGTATTCAAATCCCAAAGGTGCAATATGGGCAAGTAATTCCATACTATGCTTTGGAAAAATTCATTAGTGGATTCTCTAATCCACTTCAAAAAAAAAACAGACTAACACTTTAAAAAACATGTAAATAATTTATTTTTTGGTTCCATGTGTCTTAAATAGAAAAACTCTGGAAGACATGTCCTGAAATCAAACCACTGATGACACTGTAATGCCAAAAAGGTAAAGGAGCACCATAAAAACAATTTCGGAAATTAAACTTTCCAAAAACTGCTTATTGTATTTTCTTCTTTCATCCCATTTCACTTTTTTTTTTTAATTCACCAAAGTCCGTAATTTATATTAGGTTTGCTCTTTGTGTTGTACTCTCTATGGGTTTTGGCAAACACATAACGTCTTTTCTTTTTTAAAACAATTATTTTTGATGTGAACTATTTTTAAAGTCTTTATCGAATTTTTTACAATATTACTTGTTTTATGTTTTGATTTTTTGGCCATGGGGCATGTGGGATCTTAGCTTTCTGACAAGGGATCGAATGTGTACCCCCTGCATTGGAAGGCAGAATCTTAACCACTGGACTGTCAGAGAAGTCACCACATGTTTTATATCCATCATTAAAGTATACAGAATAGTTTCAACACCCGAAAGAAAATTCTCTGTATTCCACCTACTCATCCCTCCCTCCACTCTTGGCAACCACTCATCATTTTATTGCCCCCGTGGCTTTGCCTTTTACAGAATGTCATACAGATGGAATCAAACAGATTGGCTTCTTCTACTTAATATATTAATTCTTTGGGCCAGACAATTATTTTGCGTGCTTGTTGGGGGGTGGTGGTGCTGTCTTGTGTATTACAGGCGGTTTAGCAGCATCCCTGGCCTCTAAAAAATAATAATAATATACATTTATGGTTCTTCCATGTGTTTATAACTTGATAGCTCTTTTTTAAAGTGCTTAATAGTATTCCATTATCCGGATGTACCCGTTTGTTTATCCATTCACCTACAGAAAGACATCTTGGTTGCTTCCAAGTCTTGGCAATCACTAATAAAGCTGTTATAGACATCCACGGGCAAGTTTCTGTGAGGACTCCTTTGACTAAACACTAAGGGTGCTGAGTCCAGTGTAACACCAGAGTATGTTTATTTTTCTGAGACACTGCCACACTGTCTTCCTAAGTGATTGTATTAATACCATTTTGCATTTCCACCAGCAATGTATGAGAATTTATGTTGTTCCACATCCTCACTAGCGTTTGGTATTATCACTACTTTGGATATTAGCAATACTATTAGTTTTATAAGGGGCTCTCTTTGTTTTGATTTGCAACTGCCTCGTTTCATCGTTTATTTGCATCGTTTCATTATGTTTATTTGCCATCTGTATATCTTCTTCACTGAGGTATTTATTTATTTATTTTTTAAAGCATAAATAAGAGGATTTTATTGATGGTATTTTTATTGTCTTCATAATAAAATACGAAGCTCAAAACTGGATCACTTGGCCCTTTCTCTTCTTATCACCTCCCAGCTCAAAATGCTTGCATCTCTTAATAGCCAGCATTCTCTTTGATCTACAGTTGGGCTCAACACATTCAAGCCCCAGTACAATCTTCTTTGTAGTTTTAGCCTTTTTCCGGAAAATCGGCTTAGTCTGCCCACCATAGCCACTCTGTTTCCTGTCATAGCGCCGCTTTCCCTGGGCATACAGAGAACCCTTGCCCTTCCTGTACTGTGTCACTTCGTGGGGCTGATGCTTCCCACACTTCTTACAGAAAGTCCGGCAGGTTTTTGGAACATTCACCATGTTTGCGAAAGCGATACCAGCACAGAAAGCTGCTGAGGTATTTATTAAGACCTTTGGCCTATTTTAAAATTGGGTTGTTCATTTTTTTATTTTTGAGTTTTCAGTATACCCCTTATATGTTCTGGATAGCAGTCCTTTATCGGGAGCTACAGATGAAGGGCTCCAGAAAGAATGTCTTTAGGAAAGACAGTGATACCAACTGGTCTCTAAAGAAGTTTGACAGCTGACAATATTTTCTTCTTTATACTTTTCATATTTATCACTAAAAACATACATCTGTTTAGGCAGAGACAAAGAACAGTATGCATTACTTTTAAAAAACATCTACATAAATATGTAACTGCTGAGGTCCCACTATAATAAACTCAAAATCTACTCTTTTAAAAATTGAAGAACATACCTTTGTAAGGATGGTTTTACCATAATTTTTTGTGCTGGTCAAACCACTATTCAAATAGATATTTTTCTTTCCAATTGGACTGTAATAAGCTACAGGAAAAAAGAAACAAGTGGCTTGTTCAATAATTATAATGACACAATTATATTATAATCCAATCACCTTGCTATTCCCACATATTTCATACAACAAATGGAAAACTTACCCTTTGGACAAACACCTCCATGACTGTTCGCTCTGGGAGAACCAACATAAGCTAAGCCAAGGGTTCCCATATCAAAATCTTGGTACGTGAAAAGATGTGCTAGGCAGACTTTAGATGCTTCTTCAGCAATATCAAAACTAAATTGCTTTTAAAAAAACAAAGTGCTCTTAATTAATCAGTTACATCAGACTAAGAGATGTTTCAACTAAATATTCCAGAATACTACCATACTGTACAACTGCATTTTTTCACATTTTTAAAAAAACTGACGTATAGTTGATAGACATAAATTACAGATGTACAAAATATAGTAATTTACATTTTAAAGGTTATACTCCATTTATAGTTGTTATAAAATACTGGCTATATTCCCATGTTGTATCCTTGTAGCTTATTTTATACGTAACAGTTTGCACCTCTTCATCCCCTCCCCCTATATTGCCCTTTCCCTCTCCCCACTGGTAACCACTGATTTGTTCTCTGTATCTGTATTTCTTTGTCGCCACATTCACTAGTTTGCTGTATTTATGGATTGCATATATAAATGCTATCACACAGTATCCTTCTCTAACTTATTTACTTATCATAAGACCCTATATGTCCATCCCTGTTGTTGCAGATAGCAAAATTTCATTCTTTTTCATGGCTAAGTAGTATTACACAGATATAGCACTCTATGGCTCTCAAACTAATAATCGCCTTAATTCCCCTCAAGCTTTGAAAACCTGACTTCACTTCAGTCTTGCGAGACTCTAACCAGAGAATCCAAATGAGCCACACTGTGGACTCAGCCTAGAAACCATCAGATAAACAAAGTGCTGTTTTAAGCCGCTAAATTTGTGGTAATCTGTTAGAGCAGCCATGGGAAACTAACACATTAACCACACAGTAGAAAGTAAATGCTATCACTTCACAGAAGGCCATTTTACAACAAAGCAAAGGTATAGACAGAGTGTGTATTAGTCGTTCAGTCGTGTCTGACTCTGCAACCCCAGGGACTGTAGCCCGCCGGGCTCCTCAGTCCATGAAATTCTCCAGGCAAGAATACTGGAATGGGTTGCCATTTCCTTCTCCAGGGAAATCTTCCCAACCCAGGGATCGAACTTGTGTCTCCTGCATTGCAGGCGGATGCTTTACCATCTGAGCTACTAGGGAAGCCCATAGATAGAAACCCAGGAACAGAAATGATAAATCTTATCAGGACAAGAATCCATATGGCATACAGTATTTACGTCATCCTTAGTTACCAGAATAAAAACACACAAATTTAACATTTCCTGGAGCACTTTCAGATCTCCACATTACACCTCTACCATCTAACACATTTTCATACCATTTGGTAATTACTGACCTCAGAGATCTACTAATAAGCTTCAAAGAGACCTGAACTAACAGAATTATGTCTAAGAAATTTATTCAGAGTAAGGAGGGTATCATTTCCTAAAGCCCCATTACTTCACTAGATTTGCAGCGATTTTACCATTAAGAAGCATTGCTTTCTAGCAATTTTCACTTTCAGTTCTGTCCACCTTGCTGTCTGCCCAGTGACAGGGGAAGAGGTCACCGCTGGATCAGCTGGGGTGTGCTGACCCTGGTGCTCACCACCTCTAAGACATCCCCTCATTAACACAGACATGACCCATATTTTTAGAAATCACAGAATGGTGTTAAACAGTATCACACTCGGGGTTCCATGACCTACCTCTAGCAACATCTTCACATCCCAGGCATCTTTTTCTTCATTTGGGTAACTTTTTGCCATATTGAAGTGCCTTTCACCAGGTTTCACTGCTTGTGGAGACTTGAGAATGCGAATCTATACTTAAAGAGATAAAATACTTAGAACACTTCAGAAAAGTTCACAAGACTAAAATAATACTGCATTGTTTCAACTAAAAAAGACCATTGACCATTCTTAAAAAAAAAGTTTTAGAGTCAAAACTCCATAAAATTCTTCAGTTCTAATGTCCAATGATTAAAAACAAACTTAGAAGCAAAATGGTATGAAAAATATGTCAAAGAATGATTTATAAATTTATAAGTGTACTCCTTTTTATTTCTTTATTTAGTTGGAAAAAATAAAAACCTAGGCTCCGTGAGCCTAAAATCATTTATTCCAGTGATTCAGAGATGAGAATGAGATGTGCAGCTCTGCACACCACAGACATGTAAGTTTTTTTTTTTTTTTAAGGGAGTTTTTCCTTATACATATAGCACAAATTCATATTAATCCTACTTTAAAAAAAAAAAAAAAAGGAATGTTGGTTTCTCTCCAAAGGCTAATGCAGAAAGGAACAAAGTCATGCTCAGCTCACTGTTTCTGGCATCTCTTCCAGATCTGCCTGCCTACAGAGGGGATACTGCAGTCTGCTACCCCTCCGAGTGGTAAATTCACTGGGGTGGGCTCTGAAGCTCTCGTGCTGGGTGATCAAGGTCCATTCTGGGATGAACTAGGTGGGAGACCACTGTGACTGCACATCTAAACCACATTCTCCAACCCACCTATCATCATTAAATAAGCTGGTATCTTAATCTCCTACCACATCAAGTTTTTTCCAAACAGGTTCCAAATTCCTAAAGCAAAAAGCAGCTTTATTTATTGGTCTGCTAGAATTCAAATATGCTGCAGCTACTTTAAACAAGTAAGACACCTTTATTGTATCATAATGGGGTAATCATCAACATATTCATGAAATGAAAAAGGTGCAAAAGAGTACAACGTACCACACATAGACAAACACATGCTATACATGCACAAAATATCTCTGGGGAGAGATATGGATGAAACTAGAGACATGGATGTCTCTGGGGAAAGGAACTGGTTTGACAACGGGTAGCTGAGGAGACTTACTTTTCACTGGCTTTTGTACCAAGTGTATATATTACCTATTCAAATAAAAACTTTAAAAAGGAAACGCAAAAGAGTAAAAGGAAACGGAAAAGGGAAAAAATAATTCTTAGTTTTATACAAGTACTATAAAAGTGTAACATTTATTAAAAGTATGATACATGATTTCAAAAGCTTTTTTCTTTTTATTCTCTATATTCTACACTACAGAACCTGTAATATGGCTACTTTAGTACACACAACCTGATAAAAAAGAGATAATTTCCTTAATTTACATGTCAAAATGTCTGTCCAAAGTAATAACCAATTTCAGAATACTTGCTAATAACAAGTCCTATCAATTTGAAACAGTTTTTACTATGTGATATAATTAGGATGACATTAATACATCAGTGATGGACACCATTAACAGATAGGAACTCAGAAGATTCTTAGGAAAAGAGATCTAATGGTTCTATATGTATAAATGCCTTGAAAATGTACACACAGAATTTTTGAATGAATTTTCTAAGGCTTCAACAATGTGTTAGAATTCTAACTAAAGACATTAAGCATAATCAAAAGTAAAGCAACACAGAAGAAAAAAGGCCATGAATGCAGAAAAAAGGAAAGCTCTTAGTAGCGTAAGAAGGTTTCCTGCCTAAAAGAAGCCTAAGAACAGAATATTTCATAATCTATAAATAGTATCAAAACACTTATCAGATAAAAATCACCGTCATATCAGAATATTAATTCATGATTAAAGTAGAAGATAAGTTTCTGGGCTGTTAATACAAGTGACAAATATTTATACCACGCAACTTACTTGAACATTATAACAAACATCCCTTGATTAAATACCTGTTCTATCTGTATTCCATAACCTTTAAAACCTGCATTGTCCCATGAAGTGTTTCGATAGATGTCATCAACTCTGTCAATCAACTCTATCTGTGTGTATACAAAGAGAGAAAGAGAAAGACATGTATATTTTACCATTCTTGGCAGTCTACTGTTAAGTTCTTCCGGGATTAAAAAAAAAATCAATTCAAATACCACTGTAGTAAGTTTCACCAAGTAAAAAAACTGACATTAGGATGTTACTCTTAATGTTGACTGTTCTATCAAAGAAAGTATTTCTAGCCTCAAACTTAAAATGTTACCAGAATAAAGCAGTTGCACAATTAACCCCCAATTTCAGGTAATCAACTGCATAAAGAATGGAAATATTAAGTAATGGGTTTTTTCAAAAACTGCCACTCAACTATGGAAATCAAAGTTAATAGTCAATTTACCTAAAATAGCCCAAAGAAGTATCTGTTCACTCTATCTCTTGCCACATACTTCAAAAAAAAAAAAACAAAACACCCTTCAGAAAGTAGTAAGGAGCAGTGGCACATACCACCACCACTGTCCCAAACCCTCCCTAGGCAAAGTTCAGCACCCAAGCACGAGGCAGAAACAGGAATGAGGTCTCACCATGTCGCCTCGCTCCCGTCCTCTGATGGGGGCTGGGGGAGAGGTAGAGTACAGAGATTACTGAGGGAGGAGGGACAGCATAATAGCCAAGTATGATTCAAACTACAGTAGGGACAAGATACTCATTACCTATCTTTTCCTTAAGAGATTTTACTGTTCAAACTGGGTAAATGAGGTTTGTTCTGGCAACTGCGAAGCATGTTACAGGTCTAAGAAATTGTTCTTTGCTTACGGTAACTCTAAGACCAAGAAACGCAATTTCTGGGAATTCCATGTGGTCCAGTGGTTAGGACCCTGCCTGCCAATGCAAGGGACACAGGTTCAATCCCTGGTCTTGGAAGATCCCACATGCCGCACAGTAACTAAGCCTGTTTGCCACAATTATTGAAGCCCGCATGCTCTAGAGCCTGCAAGTCACAACTAGATAAAGTCCACACTCAGCAACAAAGACCTAGAGCAGCCAAAAGAAAAAGAGAAATGCAATTTCTAAGACAAGACCTTCCATTATATTCATATTCCTGGTGTAATGAACAAAGAAGTAAACTAAGAGGCCCTAATACAAAACCCACACTAAGAAAAGAAGCCTCTCAAGAAAGAATACACGGGCTTCCCTGGTAGCTTGGTGGAAAAGAATCTGCCTGCCAATGCAGGAGACACAGGTTCAATCTCTGATCCAGGAAGATCCCACATGCCGTGGAGCAGCTGAGCCCTACACCTGAGTACCCAACTGTTGAATCTATGCTCCCTGACAAGAGAAGCCACAGCAATGAGAAGCCCAAGCATCCCAACAGGAGAGTAACTCGCTGCAACTAGAGAAAAGCCCGCACAGCAACCAAGACCAGCACAGCCAATAAACAAAGTAATTTTAAAAAAGAAAGAGTTTCTTACTTAGGAACAAGACCGATAGTGACTTCACACACTACTCCCACTACCCTCGTAATAAAATTACTTGACATGGAGGGCAAGGGAAAGAAGGGCACAAAAAACGCACAGTATGGGACCAGCAAGGCGTGGAGAAAGACGGCTTTGCTACACTGGGCTCTGCAGCACTGCAGAATGAATAGCCACATTCTCTTTAACTCCCTCAACGTCATTTCAGTCACTGCCAAGCGATCACGAGGAATGAGGTCAGACTGACAAAAAATGTCAATGAAATATGATTCCCTTGACTTTCAAAATGATAACAGTAAATGCTGAAAAATCCAGCACCAGTGGTTCTGTAATCTTGCCTTCAAATCTATGCCCTACAGTTCCATTTATTCCACCCGGTTACGGCCTAACGATTAGATATTTTACATGATACAAACGAAGTGACCAGTCCCTCTGATAGACACATATAAGCAAAAACAACACACACAAGTTCATACAGATACTTGTTTCCCCCACTCTGGAGTATACATCTATATGTCCCAGCAACGCGACCACTGTCATCTCAACAGTGACATTTTCACAGAGTTTTCAGTTCTATAAAGACAGAAGGTCTACGTTATGAACTTTCCTTAAACATAATATGCATAAAAATTCTGATGTGCAGAAAAGCCTAGCTGAAAGGTAAAATGGTTTTCAAAAATTTGAAAATAGCATCTAACAACTAACAATAATCAAACCATATTATTGTTTAAATAACGTTAAGAACCTCAGTGACAGACCTCAAATATTCTAGGAAATCACAAAGCATCTGAAACAGATCTCATTTCATGACATTTCAAATTACAGCAGTCTTCTCTTAAATGGCACTTGCCCACCTACAGGAATGTTTCTGCCCATTACATCCTCCAATGTCAAATACTCACCAAGTAGTTGGTAGTTGTACTCTCTTCCCCTCTGCCCATGTATTTGTAAAAGCGATGATCTGCTACCACCAATAATTTACACGTGTTCTTCAAGGGATTGGGGTCAGCTCGTCTCTTCACCCGATGAACAAGCTCTAATATGAATTTGGATGCACTATTAAATCAAAATTCACCAAAACAAGTTTTTTTATAGCAAATTTTTAAATCTAGCATATTTTTGAAACAAATATTATTTGAGCTCAGTATCCTTAACAATATCTTGAACAAGAAAAATTTGGAGACAGAAAAGTGAAAATTAAGAATGAGATTTTCAACCTGTAACATTCAAGGGACTTCCCTGGCATTCCAGTGGTTAAGACACTGCACTGCCACTGCAAGGGGCGCAGGATCAAACCCTGGCTGAGGAACTAAGATCCCCAATGCCTTGTGGCACTGCCAAAAAAACTGAATAATAAAAAAGTTAAAAAAAAAATTGTAGAATCCAAAAACAAGGAAAAGTGTAAAAGTACTTCACAGAATAAAATAACCACCTATCTATTGCTCGACTATGGAGGTGTCATTTTCTTCTAGAAGACGTCTACAAATTAACTAACGTAACAGTAAAAATATCCAGATAATCCAACATTAAAAAATTAGTGAGGCTACCTCCCTGGCAGTGCAGTGGTTAAGACTCCGCACTTCCAATGTAGGAGGTGCAGGTTTGATCCCCAGGCAGAGAATCAGGATCCCACATGCCACTTGGCATGGCCAGAAAAAATTTAAAAATAAAATAAAACTTGATCCTTAAATAAAACAGTAATAAATGGGTAGACGATCTTTAAAACATCTCTAAATTCATCTGTCCAAGGGCTGTTGATCTTCTTTTAAACAAAACATACCCTTCTTGCTACCAACTGATTTCTTATAAACGTATCTGAAGACTGTTTTTTCACCGTACTATTCTGTCATTTCTAAATACCTGCTAATAAAATAAATAAATAAATAAATACCTGCTAATGAAAATGTTTTTCCTCAGATTATTCAATTTCCCCTTTCCCCAATCTTTTTTCTAGCGTTTTCAATTATTACAGGCAAAAAATATATATAACTTAAGAAATTTCTGAACAATATTGTTTCCTGTCTATAGCCATACCACCCTGAACATACCAGATCTCTCCTGAACAAAACTATTTTCAAGCCAAAATTAATACTGTAATTATTTGATAATCACGTTTTTTTTTTTTTAATCAACTAACAACCACCCCTATTGAAGACAGCTGTTATGCTTGCTTTTTATTTGAAATGTATGTTTTTCGTCTTACCATCAGGCAGCTCGCTGTCTACCAGCCCTTTCGGAAGCAACTCTTCATTATCCGCCTTTATATAACCACACACTTTTGGAGACTGTAAACGTGAAACATTCTTGATATCTTCAGATTTATAAACTAACATTCTTTTGTCTTTAGTATCATTAATTAGTCTCCAAAGCGGCTAAAATAGGAAACAAATATAAGTGAGATGGAAAATATAAAACTGCCTATTAAATTCTTGTAACACCCTTTGCCTATTTTTAGATATCAGTAACATTCATTTCCAGGTTAAGTAAACTGCCTAGTCAAGACCAAGTTCTCCTCTGTAAGGACACTGGTCTCATCAGAATTAGATAGCTCATACAAAAAAAGATGCTGTGTCTGCGTATCTGTGCATCTATGTATCTCCATATCCATCATGGAAATGAAAATCAAAACCCGAAGGACACCATATCCACTAGGATAGCTGTAATCAAAAAGACATATAACAAGTATTGGCAAGGAGGTGGAGAAACTCTTGGAGAAACCCTCATCTACTGCTCGTGAGAATGGAATATGAAATACAGAACGCAGTAAACCTAAAATGCGGAGGATGTAAACTGCGGTCACTATGGAAAACCGTGCAAAGTTTCATAAAAAGTTAAAAAAGGAGTTATCATATGACCCAACAATTCCATTCCTAGTATATTACATACCCAAGAGCAATGAAAATATACGCTCACATAAAAACCTGTTCAAAAATGTTCACAGCAGGATTAGTCATAACAGCCGAACAGCAGACACAATGCCAATGCCCAACTGACGCATCAATAAACAAAATGTGGTCTATCCAAACAATGGAATATTATTTGGCAATAAAAAGAAATGGTGTACTTGACACATGCTATAACATGAAGGAATGTCAAAAACATTCTACATGAAAACAGCCAGACACCAAAAGATCACATGTTATGTGATTCCATTTATATGAGTTGACCAAGCAAATCTAAAGAAACAAAAAGACAAATATAAACAGAGAATAGATTAGTGATTTCCTAGAGCTGGCAGAGTTGGGGGTGGGAAGCAGATAGTGGACTTCTAAGTAATAAACCACTTGATCAATTTAAAAATTACTAATCTTATGCTAAAGTCCTTCAGCAAACCTGATGAGTTTACTTTTAAGTGACCATTTCACAGGAAAATGCTAATTATGATCATTTTTGTACTTGGTGAAACAGAGAGGAATGAATGAAAACAGAATTCCTAACTGTCCCAAGGGAATTATTTGGAAAAGTGAGGAATCTGAGAAAATTTAACTTGGATCTTAGGGCTTCCCTGGTGGCTCAGCGATAAAGAATCCTCCTGCAATTCAGGAGACCACCTGTGATGTAGGAGACATGGGTTCAAGCCCTGGGTCAGAAGATCCCCTGGAGAAGGAAATGGCAACCCACTCCAGTATTCCTGCCTGAGAAATCTCATGGACAGAGAACCCTGGCAGGCTACAGTCCAGGGGGTCAAAAGAGTCAGACACAACTAAGTGACTAACCACCATCAACAACTTGGGTCCTAAATGCACACATTTTTGGACTAAGAAAAGATGATCTTAAGGAAATAAGCAAACGTGCATTTTGGCAGAAACAATGCTGCACACTCCCCCTACTGTTTATCTTTCTGAGCACAGGAGGTTAGCTTTTCCAGCCTCTTCTGTAGGCAGATCAGAGACAAGAGTTCTGGAACGTGGGCAGAAGTGACGCAGGCCACTTCTAAGCCTGGCCCATAAAATTCCCCTGTGGCATTCTCCAGCTGTTTCCCTTCTGTGGCAACCTCAGAGATGTGTTCATGTTCCAGAGTATTCTCTAGAGACGCAGAAAACACTTCAACCCACAAATCAGGAGCAAACAGTCTGTTTTCTGGACCGGTATCTGACATGCAGTGATGTGTCTCACACAAACGTGGCTCCTCTGGGCTTGTTTCAACTGCTACGGTTTCAATGAAAGAGTGGTCAGAGCCCGAGTGTCCTATAGCTTCGTCTTTTAACTTCTCAGACTGTGAACTGTCACCTTTTATTGACCATGTACTTCTACAGCATCTATGAAAGAGATCTCCCTTTCATCTTTGAAAAGCTTTACCTTTTGGAGATTAAGAGAAAGAATAAAGAAAAGAGGAGGGAAAGAAAGTTTCCTCTTCTATTATCCATCCCACATATGACTTTATCTCAATTGTTGTACTCAAAAATACAGAGTGTGTCCTGTGACAGTATCTTAGGTATGCTTTTTAAAAGTCTTTCATCTATTTTTCTGGTCTTAAAAAATAAAACTTAAATACAAGGAGAAAAGAAGTATAATTAAAGACCTTTTTCTCCCTAAAACAACTGTGAAATGGCTTTCTAAAAATAAGAGACATACGCTCCTTGAAAAAAAATTGACATGCAGACTTACCTCTACATTATATTCCGCCCCATCTGTGTTGATTCTTATTGTAATGTCATCATCTCCTATGTGTGCTAGAACCCTAGAGTCAGGCTCACCTTAAAAAAAAATAGCCATTATTAAAAAAAATTTAAGTCCAAAAATCTATGCACTACTGTTGATAAAAATCTACCACACCCTTCTACAGCGTGGAATGCGCCCAGGCACCATGGAGATCTAAGGAACACAGGCCCAGAAAGTGGGTGGGTACTCTCACTCCCGAGGAGGAATCTCAACTCTAGTCATCTAAAACCGGCCTCTTTCCCTCAGGTCTCTTATGAGAATTATCTAGAATATGTTACAGAACAAAAGAGAAAGTACAAATTTTCTTCTGGAATAACTTTACCTACTCTGGGGTAAGAAAGAGGCAGGAAGCATGATCTAGAATATACAGGTCTGGAACTATACTTTTTGAGTATTTTAGGGCCATTTTTTTCTTATTGCAGAAAAATTTCCAGAAGTAAACTGCAATTGCTTACTTAATATATTAAATAAATACATGATAGAAGGTAAAATAATTGATCTATGATCCCATCTTCCTTGCTTACAATCTCATAAGGGATGTCTACAGTCCTTCCCTGGAGACAAAAGGAGGTTAAATTCATATGACTTGAGAGCAACTCTCGGAGAAGGCAACGGCAACCCAGTCCAGTACTCTTGCCTGGAAAATCCCATGGATGGAGGAGCCTGGTAGGCTGCAGTCCGTGGGGTCGCAAAGTCGGACACGACTGAGCGACTTCACTTTCACTTTTCACTTTCATGCAATGGAGAAGGAAATGGCAACCCACTCCAGTACTCTTGCCTGGAGAATCCCAGGGACGGGGGAGCCTGGTGGGCTGCCATCTATGGGGTCGCACAGAGTCGGACACGACTAAAGCAACTTAGCAGCAGCAGCAGTAGCAGTAAGAGCCAACTCTATTGTACAATCAACATACCCAATCAGTAATGACATGCTGGATAATACCCATTTCCTCTTGTTTGCATGCTTCTGCTTTCAGACTTACAAAGCTCAAATAAAAGAGACAAACAATAGAACTTCTTTGCCACCCCATTCTCCTCCCTTCAAAAAAGAAAATACAACTCTGGTTTAATCTGGATACCCAACCTCCCAGTAGTGGTAGCAGTGTTAGTCACTCAGTCATGTCCAACTCCTTGTGACCCCACAGACTGTAGCCCGCCAGGCTCCTCTGTCCATACACGAGGGCAAACAAATGAGCACCTACTCACCAACCACATGTCCGCTAAAGAAGTCCTGCCATTTGACGGGATACTCCCTTTCATCTTTCCCATCTACCACCACGACTTTGAAATTTTTGGAAAAGCGTTCAGTACTTGATGTCAGGTATAATTTAAAATGCCTAAAGAAAGAATGCATCTCACCTTGAAGCACATAAACCTTTAGGAGGAGAAGCTTCAATAAGCATTTATTGCTTATTGAACATTCAACATCAATAAGCATTTATAACATGTATACCCCTGACCCAATACAGCAATTCACCTTTCAGGAATGTATCCTAAACAGACACCTAGACAAAGTATATTTATAAAAGATATTCCCTGGAGCACTGTTTGTTACATCCATCTGCAGGGTACTAAAAACAGGAATATTTCTGCAGCTGTTACAAATGAGGTAAATCTACGCTATCTATATCACCCACACGTATATAGGTCTACACGCAAAAAATACTCATCAAATCTTGTGGAAGTTTATAAGGAAACTTGCTGGGTTTGGGAAGCTTCTTCTAATTCTAACAGAATTAGAAGTAAAAACCTCTTACACTTGCTGTCTGCTTTTTTAGGAAGGGGGCCCCAAGCCCTAAGAGATCTTAGTTCCCCTACCAGGGATTGAACCCTCACCCGCTGCAGTGGAGACCTGGAGTCTTAACCACTGGACTATCAGGGACGTCCCTCTGCAGTATTTTTTTAAAGCTAGGTAAATATATTATTTTAAAATACTTGTTGGAGAAGGCCTATCCCATATATAAAGAAAAAGTCAGCCCATTTATATTCCCCTAATGTTTTTGATATGAATAAAACTCTCTAAAAAGACTTTGGAAAGAAGCCTGTAATTATCTTACAAATTTACATCTGCAAAACATGAGATATTAAAATTAATGACCAAATAGACCACACAGTCTATCCATGTATGCTATGACATAAGAGCAATTCAATGAGGAAAGAGCACTGAATTGTAGACCTAGCTCACCACTAGGCTGTGAGCTAAATAAATCCTTTATCTCTAAAGCTCAATGTCTTCATGTATAAAATGAAGACAGTACTCAGTATAAGGCTGACAATTCTAAAGCAGCACAAAAGTATTACAACCACTGAATTAATTAAAATTCTTTGTCAGAATTCCAAAAAATAAATTATACCATCATTAAACAACAATAAACCACCATCATCGACACTTTTGGAACATACATTTAATTTTTAAAAAATAGTCATTAGTATGAATTTTAGAATAAGCAATACATTATTACAAGAAGCCTGACAGACTATGATTATACTAATCACAAATCTTTACAATGTAACTAAGATTTAATTAGACACTCCAATTTTTCTGCTTTTACCAAACCAAGTACCCCACTGCCCCAACATTATTTTATGAATACTTCAAATTACCTTTTCAAGGCTGAAAAAGTCAGTAGTGTTTCTAAGTGTGTCGAGGCCTGCAGCTCCCTCTTTCTCACAGAATGCTGCTGGATACTGGATAAGGAGAGGATATCGTAGTCCGAGAGCAAAGAATCAAGCTTTTCTGAAATAAAGGTAAAAAGATTATTAACACTGAAACCTAAGAATCAATTGTAATACCATTAAAACAACAAACTCTTCCTGATGTAATGTCCCAGTAGTATCAAAGTATTCTCATCAAACACACACACACACTCACACACCCCTGAATCTAATTAAGATAGAACTTACAGTTTTTAAGACAAAAAGGGATTAGAGGTTGCCAAATTAAATAACCACCTTAGGAAGTAACCAGCCACACCCAGAATGTTCCATTCCTGCAAAACAAATGACCCAATTTTTCCAGGAAACAAATGGCACGAGAAAGAAGGGAGGGGTGCAGACAGAAGAGACTTAATACAGGAAGCAAGTCGAGGTGTGAACCTTCAGGACTCCAAGGTCTAGCGAATGGGTTCTGGAAAGAGACCTGGAACATGTGAACCTAAGTCCATGTCCATGTCCTAATAATTTTAATACCTCAGAGAATATTATAGTATGCAATGAACTAACTTCTAAATTCAAGGCATTTATGGCTATATGTTCAGAATTTCTAAGAACAAGGCTGCCTACATGACCTGCCCACTGCCCACCTGGGCAACATCAATCCCTTACCACTTGATGTAAAGTAACATGAGCAACAAATGTACCAATGGTCTGGGCAAACCAAACTGGAAAAGCAAATCTTTTATAGAAAAAAAAAAAACCATATTCCAAATTAGAGAGCAAAATAGTGGCAATTTCCCTATCACCGTGCCCTCAACAGATGCAGAACAGCATCCCATGGGACACCAAGAAGTGCAGTGCTACGACCAAATGAATCCCTAAGAACAAAAATCTAACACTTTTTTACCAGACTGACTTGGAACCCAAGAAAAGCAAAGCTGCACTGCCACAAAGGCAGAACAAGCACTTGTAAGTTCCTGTTTGGCAAACAGCAAGAGTAAACACTGTAGGTAGAAGTCACTTTTTATCAACAGCAACTCTGCTGTCTCTCCCACAGTCAGGAAGACTTCTGGAAGACACCTTTGGTGACTTAAGTCTCTGTAAAAACTGTCTAAAAATATTTGAGCTGATGTTTCCTTTCCTCTCAACAACTATCACTGCAGAAGCAACGGTATTCAAAATCATTCCAGTGGACTTAGAATGTCCTCAAAATAGAGCAGCAGGAGCTTAAAATACAAGTCTGTTGCTGGTACAGTTAAAAATGCCTACAAAAGCATTTTTAAAAGAATCTACCCTATACTTTTCTCCATCCTTTTCTCCTAAATACCCTCAACTGGTTCTTTCATCCATTTATTCACTATGTGCCAACCACTGGTCTAGGGGCTAGGAGACAGCATTCAACGAGCAAAGTCCTTGCCTACAGCAGTGGGAGAGACAGCCAACACCCAAAAGCACCCATGCCAGTGCTGCGGCATGAGAGTAGGGGAGCAGAGGCAGACAGCAGGGAGGGCCAGTGTCCAGAGTGGCCAAAGAAGGGAAAACGCCTCACTCTCACACGGTATTCAAGCAAACCTGCAGAGGCAACTACTATGTAGGCAAAGGAGGCTTAGTCAAAGTCCATTCAAGGCTCTAAGTCAAGACTAAAGGGGTAGCAAACTTCACACTCATTGGGTACCAACCATTTTCTGTTAACAAAAATCTGCCTTTTATTTTTATTCCAGAGCAAAGCTGTTTTGGAAGACGTAAATCTCCTTTATGCCAATGGATGGTTACTGGTGACTTGACCTTGCTAATTATAATGCTTAGAGGCACCAATGAAAAACCTTCAAGAAGCTTGTCATTTATCCAACAATTTGAGTGTTTTGTTTCCTACAAGACTCCATACTAGGCATTTTACGTTATCTTCACAAACATCCTTGGGATATTTTCCCTACCTTCCACATGAAGAAACAGACTCGGAGAGAAGAGTATCACAAAGCTAACACAGCACAGCACAAGGATTTGAATTGGGGCCTGTCTGGCTGAAAACCTCAAGCTTTATTGATTTCAACTTTGAAACTGCTTAAAAATAGCCTAACTCTTCCTGGACCCTCCACTTCTTGGCCTCCTCCTTTTTGATGTGTCAATCAAACATGATTCTGCCTCCCTCTGAATTCTGCAGCCTTTTGTTTACACCTCTCTCCTGGCATTTTTGAGTTATATTTGTCTTATCTCACAAACAGACTGTAAGACAGCCAAAAGTGAGCTCCGTTTTAAAATCACACTATCCTTACCTCACGACACCTGGCACAAAACCCTGCACACAACGGCACTCCCACGTTCACAAATTGCACAGATTCTCAATGCTGAGGTGCTGACACAATCCTTTAGCCCTTCAGCTTCCTTGATACAGGTTGGTACATGGGCTGAGTTTCACTCAAGATCATAATCACTCCTACTGACTGGAATACTATAGTTTTATTGTCAACGATACAGGCTAGTTGTTCTCAGAGTGTGCTCCCCACAACCAGCATCACCTGGGAATCTGTTTTCTCCTCGGTTCTCCACAATCGGAAATTCTAGGCAAAGGGCCGTCATCTGTGTCTAAGGTGCCTTCCAGGTGATGCTGACGTTCATTCCAGTCTGAGAACCACTGAACTAGGCAACTAGGGAAACAGCTCAAAGCGAAGGAAAAATCTTCAAGGATAAAGATGTTCACTGTTCAGTCTTGCATTAGTTTTAAGAACAAAAAACTGGAAACAAACTAAGTACCTGGCAAACAGAGAAGGGACAGCACTTCCTAATGACAAAGAAAAGAAATCTGCAACCGTTTAAAAGCTGCCAACAGACTGTAAAAACATGGTAAAATACTTACATTATAATATTAAACAAACAAAGGTAGATTTTAAAATCTATTCCTATTGCATGACCTTAACTATGTACAAAAATAGGGCTAGAAAAAAATAAGAGCAAGATAGTAACATCACTGGTTATCTTTGGGTATTTTTCTATAATAAGCACTTTTAAAAGGGAATTAGCTAAAGCATGTTAAAATACTTAACTAATATGTTTCCACTGTAATTTACCCTCTTTTTAACTAGAGATCTCAAACCGGACAGCCTGCAGCCATTACAGACAGACAACAGATGCCTCTTGTCCTGCACTCTTGAGCTCCTGCTCTTATGCAAGCAGTAACCTCTCAGATGCTCAATATTTCACTGCACTTCACCAACTATTGGTGATCCAATTTTCCATAGCTTTTTCAAAAGAATTTCTATTTCCCCCATCCAAATCCAAAAATCTCCAAAAACTTAAATATAAAGCACGTAACTTCCTGCGGTAGAGTTTACGACAGTCAATACCAGACAATGCTAAGAGAACTATCTTATCAGCTCAGGGTGCCTTCATGTTCTCTCTTTCAGAAACTCCACAACGGCTGCCCAGCACCCGCCACATGAGAACACTTTCCTCGCTTCCTACAAGTTGCTCCAGCAATCACCCTGAACAATCAAGCTTTTCTCATTTCAGCTGCTACAAACACAAATTAGAAAAAGACACTATTTAAAAGAGTACAGCATACAATTTATAGGGTAGTAATACAGTTTACTGGGCTTCCCTGATGGCTCAGTGGTAAAGAATCTGTCTGCCAATGCGGGAGACTTCGATTTGATCGGGAGGATCCAATCCCCTGGAGAAGGAAATGACAACCCACTCCAGCATTCTTGCTGGAAAATTCCAAGGACAGAGGAGCCTGGCGGGCTACAGTCCATGGAGTCGCAGAGAGTCGGACACGACTTAGGGACTTGACAACAATACAGTGCGCTGTTCAAGAGTACTGTATCATTTAGGATCTCCTCCCAAACCTCTCAGCTCTCCACCACCACGTGTTAGTTTCCCTCACTTGGCCTCTTCTGCCTAGTCCTCCTTAGGGACCCGACTCTTACTCACTGCTTTTTAAGGCCTTCCACACCCACCCCTTTCTTACAAACACATCCTGCACATATTCTTCCCCTTTCCACCAGACCCCACCTACTCATTTACTCAACAAACATTTGCTGAAAACCAACCATCTTCCAAGCACTAGGGATATTAACGGAGAGAAAGAAGATATATTTCCAATATTGTGACTTTGGGAGCAAGAGCATGATACTCCCCCACCCACCCACCCCCCAAAAAAAATCCCGATACAGTACTTCACAAGTCTAGGGAGAGGAAACTGCAAGAAGCTATAGAAGGACACAGAGGGAGCATGACCTGTGTGGCAAGCCATGGATGCTTCCCCAGAGAACAGCAGTGAAGTTAAAACCAAAAGGATGAGGCGGCCAAGAGAAGAAAAGGACAGGGTTCTCAGTGAGGGCGTATCTACGCTGAGGTCCACAAGAAATACACTCAGAGAACTGAAAGCAAGCCAGGGAGGCTGCAGGGCAGGATGGCAGGGAGAATATGAACAGGTGGGAGGCTGGAGAGGCAGGCAGAGGTCTGGTCAGGGAACTGAATTAAGGATGCAGGACTTCGGACAAGGGCAACAGGTATCAATTGGAAATTTCACCCTGATTGTGAAACCAAATCCCCTAAAACAAAGTTCTCCTGCTGAGCTTATGATCAACCTCTCTATCCAAAAGTTAACCTCTCTATCCAAAACTTGGGACTGAAACCAAGCAGGACCCTCCCAGGTACAAAAGCCTTTCTGTCTCCTGCTGCTTGTTTGTAGAAAACGCTTTAGCCTCCCAAGCATTCCCTGAGTTCCAAACGGCAGATTCAGGCAATTGCTAATTAGAGAAGTGAGGGACTACAGAAACAAAGAAAAAGCAGTCAAGAAACAATCGAGTCCAAGTTCCTCCTCCAGGGATATACAGAACCTAATGACACAAACCTCTGAGTAGTTCTGCAGGAACTAGAACCCCTCCCCCCCACCCCGCCCCCAGGTGGAGGATGGTGACGACAAGCTGACCACCAGAACGCAGACCCAACTGGTTGGAACCAGAAGGTTGAAGATCAAGACTCATGAAACACCACCCTGTTGCCTCACCACCAACTGGAAGGTCATGCTCCCTGCAACACCAACACTCACCCCAAATGTTACCTTTAAAAACCACGGGCAGCCAGGAAGATGGCTCTGAGACAAGTCTACATCTTCCACCTTCTCCACTGGCGCCCTCCCAATCAATAAACATTTTTCAGCTTCAAACTCAGACATTTCCATTTGTTGGGCCTCACTGTGCGTCAGGCACATGAACCTGGGTTCAACAACTGCAGTGACTCTTTGCAAACCCACAGACTGTACAGTCCATGGACTTCTCCAGGCCAGAACACCGCAGTGGGTAGCCTTTCCCTTCTCCAGAGGATCTTCCCAACCCAGGGATCGAACCCAGGTCTCCCACATTGCAGGCAGATTCTTTAATTCCCTGAGACTCAGATTCCCTGAGCCACCAGGGAAACCCTGAAGGGGCTAGAGGACGACAAACCTGCAGTCTGGGAAATCAGCTAGTAAGCTGTTGAGCAATCCAGGCAGAGATCACTTGCTGACCCTCAAGCTTCTCACTTGGATATCTGGGTAGACAGTGGCACCATATTCACTGAGATTACAAAAAAGAAACACAACTGGAAGCAGGTTTGGGGAAGGGATTTGTTAAAAAGAAAACACAAGTTTATGATTCCAAATCAGGCTTAATACCTAACCTAATTGTAGTTTCAATCTTCACCAGCAAAGTAATCTTAAGCAACAAGTTTGAAATTGCCTGGTCACCACCAAGGAGGTAATCCATCACAAGGGCCCCTTCATCCCACAGAGGAAGAAGAGATATTCCATATGATAAAATCCTTGCCAGCTCCCTTTCCCCCTAAAAAGATGATGTCTTGGCCTAAAAACCACCCTTTTCTTTCACTCACAGCGCCCGTGTCCCACCCTTCTTCCTATCCAAAGCTTCCATTTGGTCCAAATCCTCAGAGAACCCTTCCAGCTGCGGGCAGGCATGCTGCCCAATGCATAAAGTGCCTCGTCAAGCCAATTAGATCTTCATACTTACTTGGCTGAGTTTTGTTTTTAACAGGCTGACGTAAGGGGACAAGTGGATGCTGAAAGATTCTAAAGTTCTACACCTTGTTCCTTTACATATAGTCTGCCATTATTCATTTACACAGAACTTTCCTGCATTAAGTCATCATATGTTTGCAGTTGCATCACTGAAAATTCAGTGATTTTAGGCAGAGAAAGAGTAAATCTGTTAGTCTATGATGTTCAAAATCAATTATCAGTGATAAAAAAACAGCTGATACTTCCTTCTTTACATTCTCAAAGAATACAGAGAAATCTGCACCTTCAGGTCCACAACAAACCAGCTTTCTGGATCCAGAAATGGAGTGGCCCACAGGTTTGATAAACCTTCCACTCCACCTTTCCCTCAAACCTGAATTGTTGTATCTTCAGGATACGCTTTTATGGCCACTGACTTTGGTACAATGACATAAAATATACCCTTACTTCATTCATCATGTCCAGGGTCAAGTTTTTAAAGTAAAACTGATTTTTGGAAAAAAAAATTTTTTTAACATCAGAGACATTTTGTTTGGGGGTATAGCTGATTAATAATGTTGTAGTAGTCAGGTGAACAGCAAGGGGACTCAGCCATACATATATACATGTATCCGTTCTCCCCCAAACCCCACTCCCATCCAGGCTGGCATATAACAATGAACAGAGTTCCATGTGCAACACAATAGGTCTTTGTTGGTTATCCATTTTAAATATAGCAGTGTATAGAAAACCTTCCCAAAGTCCCTGACTATCCCTTCCCCCTGGCAACCGTAAAGTTCATTTGCTAAGTCTGTGAGTCTCTTATTAAAACTGATTTTTAAATAATGAAGTGTTGGAAGAATCTGGAAACATTTGTGAACTTTTTACTTGATTTCTCTTTTCTTTTTGCAATCAACTGCCTCTTCCTGGAATTCAGCTTACGGTTGTCATGCAGCGGTGCTGGAGCACTCTGCTCACTCTCCACGACTCTGCTGCACAGAGTATGAAGAGTTCCTCCAAAAGACACAACCAGAGTCACGTCCCCACTTCTCGCACAAGTGGGAAAGGTAAAGTCAGGGCTGTAATCAAGTGTGTATTTCGCTTGTGCAGAAGACACAGGAGACGTGACTGCTCTTTAGTACTCCTCCAAATATGCAGGACAAGGGAAAGGCCTGGTCACGTTGCAACGAGCCCTAGGCATGGGAGAATCCCTCCCTGGGACTAAGGGATAAGAAAAGAAGAAATGGGCTGTCTGTGAGGCGGTGGGCCCCAAAGACTGGGAACTAAAAACTTCATTTTACGGGTTTATACCAGTTAGGCAGGATGAAGGGTGAGCTGCCTCAAATAACTCCTTATCAAGAGCCCTTCAACTTGGCTGGGACTAAACCTGGGCCAAAACTCTCCAGCAAGACCAGTCAAAGGGAAACTGAGCCAAAGGGAAAGTAAGCCTAGCTCAATGTGTGCTTAGTAGCTCAGTCCTATTCGACTCTTTGTGACCCCACAGGCTCCAGGTCCATGGAATTCTCCAGGCAAGAATACTGGAGTGTGCAGCCATTCCCTTCCCCAGGGGATCTTCCCGATCCAGGGTATTCCCAAACCCAGGTCTCCCACATCGTACTTGGATTCTTTACTGTCTGAGCCACCAGAAAAGCCCCAGCCTAAGGGAACCTTGAAAAAACCCTGGATTGATCCATAAGGCTCTCTGCAGCTGAAATGGATGCAAATTCAGGTTAAGAAATGAGATTACTTCCACAGTTTGCAACATTGCTGCCTATTCCTGGATTAAATCTTGTCTCCTATTTACATTCTTCTAATCAAATAGATAAGAAATTTTGGACATGTGAAGTTAAGTGGACATTTGAAGTATCTGTGAATACTGAGATGGATACACGACAGTGGAGCTTCAGAGAACAAGCCTAGGTCAGAGATCTATATTTGGTAGTTATCAGAACAGTCAAATGGTAAGTGAAACCAGAGTAGCAGAAGAGACGGTCAAAGCTTACAACTCATTCTAAAATCATGGCATCTGGTCCCATCACTTCATGGCAAACAGATGGGGAAAAAGTGGGAAACAGTGGCAGATTTTATTTTCTTGGGTTCCAAAATCACTGCGGATGATGACTGCAGCCATGAAATTAAAAGACGCTTGCTTCTTGGAAGAAAAGCTATGACAAACCTAGACAGTGTATTAAAAAGCAGAGATATCATTTTGCCAACAAAGGTCCGGCCAGTCAAAGCTATGATTTCTCCAGTAGTCGGGTATGGATGTAAGAGTTGGACCAAAAGGAGGCTGAGCACTGAAGAATTGATACTTTTGAACTGTGGTGTTGGAGAAGACTCTTCAGAGTCCCATGGACTGCAAGGAGATCAAACCAGTCAATTCTCAAGGAGATCTACCCTGAATATTCACTGGAAGGACTGATTCTGAAGCTCCAATGCTCTGGCCACCTGATGTGAAGAGCCAACTCACAGGAAAAGATCCTGATGCTAGAAACGAGGGCAAGAAGAGAAGGGGGCAACAGAGGATAAGATGGTTGGATGGCATCATCAACTCAACGGATACTGAGCTTGAGCAAACTCTGGGAGAGAGTGAAGGACAGGAAAAACCTAGTGTACTGCATGCAGTTCATGGGGTTACAAAAAGTCAGACACAACTTAGCAACTGAACAACAACAACTCTTATTAAAAGGCAGGAAAATAAAAAACAACAACACAAGAGGGACATAGGGGAGGAGATACCCAGCTCCTTGGCTCACTTTAGGACTAAGGGACATATGAGAATGCACTTCATTTCACCTCGCTACCTCTATGAAAGTGAAGTCATCTCCGACTCTTTGCGGCCCCATGGAGAGTGTAGCCTACCAGGCTCCTCCATCCATGGGATTTTCCAGGCAAGAATACTGGAGTGGGTTGCCATTTCCTTCTCCAACCTCTATGAAGGTTTCCCTGTGAAGACTTTTCCTGTCCTTTCCTCCCTCCCTCCCAATCTTCTGACTCTTCAAATTATACTTCCAACAGAAAACACTCACCACCTCTCACAAATACAAAACGGTGAAGTAACCGATATTCAGCCAACTGGGCCTTGAAAGACACCTACGCTTAATGTTCTGGAAAACCCCATGAAGGCCAAAAGGAATTCTCCAGTTTCCCTACCCTGACTCTCTGCTTAACTCTTCATTCTATTTTAGAAATAGTTTATCTCTTTCACTAGTACACAGCAGAGCTGCATTAAATTTCTCTTGAAGTAAAATGGGGTGGGCAAGTTGTTTCAGTTTCAATAGAATCCATCCTGTAAGCAAAATTTACATCAAAAGAGGAAGTCAGATGTCAAAATACTGAGCAGAATGATACCATCAATAATGAGAAATGAGCACTGCAAAGTGGAGAATCCCCACACTAATTACCTCAGGGTACACGTTTCAGATACAAACTTTCCCCCCTCATCTGTGACAGTATTTTTTTCTTTCCACTCACTATATTCTCTTTTATTAAATGTTACACAGAGAAAACTTTTGAAATCAAAGTGAGACTTATATACCCCAGCTGCAACCTCAACAAGATACTATGACTAGGCTCACATGACTCATAAATTTCCTAAATTATGCAATTCGTAACAGTTCAACTGAAATCATTTTCCATGGTCTATGCAGTACTCCAAAAGCCAGGATTCTATTATATATATGTATTCTTCAGAAAATGTTGTCAAACATTTCAATAATCAATATTTAGTACTGTGGTTATATATGGTAACATTTATAGGGTAAGAAGGCTGTTAAACAATAAACCACATTCTTTAACTATGAAATTACTCATTGGCCTTGACCAATTCAATCTAAATGCTAGGGCAGGGTTAAGCAACAAATTACATTCAAAGCCATCAAACACATGCACACACGCACACACATTTTTCAAAAGGAAAAATACCCACAAGGCATGTATTTATTGGCATATATTTATCACTAATGGTACGAACCTGACAGGTCACTACACTTTTCTGAGACTCATCTTTCTTGCCACTTTATTTAAAAAACTAGACATGATCTCCAAGTTTCATTTCAATTCTAACACTAAATGCCTCTATCAGGAACGTCCTTGTTTTCTCTTTTCAGCTACTTAACCTTACAGCCGGGCTCAATATACCTACTTCAGGGAGCCTTCACTAGCCTTCCCCAGCTAGTTTCAGTACCACCTGATGAAAATAATTCCCTGCCATAATGTCTTCTAACAGTCTCCTTCATACTCTTCTAGCATTTTCTGCTTAGATCTCTCTATTCCACTATACCAAAAGCTTTTTGAAGATGGATTTGCCTGATCATTATACTTTCAATGTCACACATATTACCTGCATACAGTATGTGTTCTTCAAACATGCAGTGAATAAATGGCTAAGTCTGTGCATTTTTCTGGCACCAACTGTCTGCATTTTGCAAATAAAAACACATGGTCAAAAAACAAACCCTTAAGATTTGTGACTGTTCCTGAGAATAGACCTAGAAAGCAAGGTTTTCTTAGAAGAAAACATAGATAGTGCAGGTACTGTGTGCATTCCTAGGATTCGTGCTACTTAAAGATTCCCACTTGTGAACAAGAGAATGATAACAAAACTGAAAGTTGTATTAGTGGTACAAATATTTGCATTTCAGTTTTGTTATTCTCTTGTTCTCAAGTGGGAAACATTAAGTAGCACGAATCCTAGGAATGCACATAGTACCTGCACTATCTATATCTTCTTCTTTTTTTAATATTAGGGCTTCTCTGGTAGCTCAGCTAGTAAAGAATCTGCCTGCAATGCAGGAGACCTGGGTTCAATCCCTGGGTTGGGAAGCCCCCTGGAGACGCGAAAGGCTATCCACTCCAGTATTCTGGCCTGGAGAAGTACACAGACTACTACTCCATGGGGTCAAAGAGTCTGACACAACTAAGCACCTTTCACTTTCACTTTTTTTTTCCTTATGAAGTGGATCCTTACCTTCTTCCTCCATCCTGACCACCCCTAACTTACCACTGTCCTTCAATCTGTATTAACTTACTGCATCTCAGCACTTCCTACCAGGTTCTCCCTAGCCGTTCATTAAACTAATCACCTGCAACTCATTTTCAATTTGAGATAACCACAAAGCAGTAGTTCAGGTGAGAACACAACACCTTTAACACTTTCCATCAAATACGGTTTTTGTCCATTTAATAAGAAAAAAGAATTGCCGGTTAAAGTAATGCAAATTTTTTACTGGCCATAAAAAAATCTACGTAGTATCTCAGTCTGCACAATATTATATTACATGGCATCATGGTGAGATTTGGAAACCAAAACAACCATGAAAAATCACCGAGGCTAGAGCTTCTCACAGTGGGAAAATACAATTTCATACTTATTACTAATTAACCAAACTCTCTTACATGTTAACTTTTAACAGATAGAGAACCCTAACGGTCACTGTAAGTTTTCAAAAACTTCCACCAAATTTCACATCTCTCAATGTTAGTCCTTTAAAATCCAAACTCTTCAGAAAATCTAAATAACTCTCTACTTCTATCCTCAAAACTAATCAAATTGGGGGTCCCTGATCATTTTTGTTTAAAATGACAAGGCAGGCATTCACAGTAAATGGCATCACGAGCTGGCCTGGCAGGTTTAAGAACCTCCAACAAGCAGCTACATTTTAAATAACTACACACACGCTTATGTTCGCAAAATGCAACTCCAAGAATTCCCCAGTCACCGCCTTCCAACCAGATTACAGCCTAAGGACCTTCTAGGCAGAAAATCTAGTTCGCTTCCTTAGAGCCGTGGAAGAGATAGGGAGCTCTGGGGCCTTTCTATCCTCCTCCAGAATCCTGCCTTTGCTAAGAACAAAATGTAGCTTTGTTAGCGGGGCAGGACCGGGACCACATCTCCCTCTCCGAAAATGAGCCGTCACCACTCCCTGCCTTACCGCTTTCCGGAACACACGCCCAAACACAAACTCGAGGGGCAGACCGCTCCCAGGCCCTCAGTCACTAACCGGAGGCCCCCCACCCGACCCCAGGACCCCTTTCCCATTCAGAGAGACAAGCCCAGCTCCTTTACTTCCCCGACTCCGAGAGCCACACCCCCTTCCTACACCGAAAACTTCGGGACGCGCCACCGTCGTCCAACACCCTGCCTCCAAACACCTGAGAGATCCCGCTCGCCTGCTCTTCCCCTAAAAGCTGCGCGCCCCAGGCACCCGGAGCCAACTCCCCAGGGTCCTTACCAAATCGCCGCGGGGAGCCCCGCTCGTCAGGAGGTCGCGGCGCCAGCACCAGATGAACCAAGCTGGTCAGCAGGAGGACACGGTGCCTCATGGTCCCGGCCCGGCCACCAGCTCCACCTCTCTGGGGGGCAGCCTTCGCCTGAAGGGGGGGCTAGGGACGCCGCTCACATTGGGAGATGAGGGGATCCGCCCGGGCCGGCCCTTCAAGCTTCTTATTCCTCCCGCGCCGCCTACCGGAAGACTCCTGAGCCCGGCTAGAGGCCCCCAGGAAGTGCAAGCAGAGTTCCCAGAGGCTGGCACAGCCTGCTTCCGGCCGCCGCCGACCCCCGCACCGCCCACAGCCGGAAGCCCGGCGCCACGCGCGGCATGCCGGGAGCCCCGCGCTCGCTCCGCCCCGCGCCGGCGCGCCGCCGTCTTCCCGCCCCCACCCAGTCCCGTCGAGGTTTTTTCCGGCGCCGCCTCTGACGGGCCGTGCGACGTCCCGACTCGACCCAGTGGGGGCCTCCCCTCTGTCCCCGGATGACCCCCGCCAAGGATGGAGTAGCTCACGAATGGGCCCTCAGAGGTGCATCTGGCTGTATCCCTCGGTCCCACCGCCTCTGTAAGCGATATCCGTCCGCTTTCAGTCGTGTCCGACTCTTCGCGACTCGATGGGCTGTAGTCCGCCAGGCTCCTCCGTTCATGGGGTTCTCCAGGCAAGAATATTGAAATGGGTTGCCGTTTCCTTCTCCAGGGGAATCTTCCCGACCCAGAGATGGAACCCGGGTCTCCCCGGGTTGCAGGTAGACTCTACGGTCTGAGCCACCAGGGAAGTCCATCTGTATAAGGATCCCTGGTTTCCCTGGTGGCTCAGAATCCGCCTGCCATGAGAGAGACCCGGGTTCGATCCCTGGGTCGAGAAGATTCCCCTGGAGAAGGGAATGGCTACCCGCTCCAGTATTCTAGCCTGGAGAATCCCATGGACAGAGGAGCCTGGCGGGACTGTAGTCCGTGAGGTCGCGAAGAGTCGGCCGGGACTGACTGAGCGACTTTCCCTTTCACCCTTTTCACTAAGCAAGTTGTAGAACCCTGGGGTCCAGTGCGGACGAGGAGCCCCTGGCCGGGTGTGCTTGGGGTGATGACCCAGCAGCGAAGTGCTGGAGCGAATGAAGGACAGCTCCCGGGATTGGGAACCCCCCCGCGTCCGTCCCCTCGCCAGCTTCTGCGAGACCAGCCTCCCAGTTGCAAACGGGGTGTAGCTTGGCTTTCCGGGCCCCGTGTCCGACCAACCGCGTGTCTTAGGCCTCGGTCCGTTATAAGGAGAAAGGCTTTTTGCCGGGGGGTGGGGTTAAGGACGGAAATAAACAGGTGCTTCCTTAATGCAGTTTTTCTTTGGCCCCGCTGTACGTAGAGGGTGTAAAAGAGTTCCAGAAACTATACGTTGGACCTAACCCCTCCTGCATGTACAGGTTCTAGAATCGTCCAGCAAACTTCTTGAAATTCAACTTGGTGGTCACTTTTTACTTAGATTGGAGATTTGTCAAGACAGTTTGTGTCTTGGTTTGCAAATCCTTTGCATCATTTTAGCTCTAGTTTATAGTGTTCATGGTACTTAATAAAACATTCTAACAACGTTGGATATGAATTGCTGTTTTGGTTCAACTAACGTTTATACGTAGGACATAATACATTTTCCACGTAAGAATGAGAAATACAGCCTTTTCTCCATTATGAAATGGTAAATTGTTAGGAATGGAGTGTTATTCCTGTCTGGCCAAGTTTTAAGGCTGCTCCTAATAAGATACTCATACTGTGGTTTAAATTTAGGTTCACTGCGACATGCCTCAGTAAAATCTCAGCAGCTTTTCCCAACGGTTATTATCCATAGTTACTAGTTTTGTGCATTTTTGGCATAACTAAATCTGGTGTGATCATCTGAGGTGTAAAATGCCTTCATTAAACATACACATTGATGACACACCTAATCAAAAAGTAAAGCAGAGGTACACCTCTGCCAATTGTATATAATTTTTAAAAGATGTATACCATATAAAATGAGTTGGGTACGGTTTTTTGTACAGTAAGAATATATTTTCTAAGCATCCAGATACAATCCTCTCCAGCTTATAACTTTAACAGATCCTAGATTGCATTCTTTGTCTCCTACCCCAGCCCCTGTACTGTGCCCAGATCACAGTACTTAACTGTTTAATAAATGCCATTTTAAAATAGTAAAATTCCTATTTTCTTATTCATATCCAGAAGTCCCAGATTTTCAGACAAACTTTCCAGTAATTTTTCCCATTCACAAATCAGGACCCAAATTATATGATTTCCGGTTTGAAGTTTATCTTAAATTTATAAATTGTCCGTATAGTTAAGATACAAGAGCACCATGTGGGCGAGATAAAGAGCCAGAAGAACAGGGTAAGAGGGATGTACTGGATAGAACCAGAAGTCTGAGCCAGCTGTCTTCAAACTTTTATACTCATCCCCAAAAGAATTTTTTAAAAATATGTACATTTTAAAATCATAAATATAAGCAGTTACAAAGGATGAAATTTCCAGCATAATGTAGATACTAGCATTTAAAATTAAAGCTGTTAGGTTTAAATGTACCCAGTGGAATATAAATACCTGACAGATTTGGAAGTCACTATCATAGCCAGCCTCCCAGATGGCCCTTAGTGGTCTCTGCTCCTTGATACTCAAACCCTTATATAGAATCATACCCCTTCCACACTAGACCAGGGTTGGTCTGTGTGACCAACAGCACATATAAGTGATGGTATTACACTCCAAGGATTAGATTGTAAGAAACTGTGTCTTCCATCTCAGGTGTTCTCTTGCTTGCTTGCTCTCTCTCCTATCACTCACTAGGTGAAGACAGCTTTTGTGACATGAGAACATTCAGGAAGTCTATGGAGTGATTCATAGGAATACAGGTCAACAGCCCACAGACAGCAAGTAACTGAGACCCGCCGAAGACTATCTGCCTCAACTTGGAAGTGAATCCTCCAGCCCTATGCTACCTTTCATTCAGACAATGGCATTCCCCCAACCCAACAGCTTGACTGCAACCTCATGAGGGAGCCAGCAACACCCACCCACCCATTACCTGATTTTTGTCCATCAGAAACTGGGAAATAATAAATACTGGTTATTTTAAGTTTCTAAATTAGGGGTAACTTGTTATATAGCCACTATTGCCCATTTGAAAAATAATGTGAGCAAGATGACTGGATCTAGATTCCTCTTCTTAACACCATAAGGGGTTCTTTTAATTTAGGATTTAATAAAGATATGGAAAAGATGACTTGAGATTTGCTGATCCCATGCTATAGAATGAAATATTTATCATTTACTTGCTGCAAGTGAACTTAAAATATTTCCAATTACTAAACCTGTCACCACATGATTCTAGAGTTAACTACTAGATTCACACAAGCATTGGTACTGCTTTCATCTAAATGATCAGATATAGCTCTCTAGTTTTGGCTGAGTTTGGGGGCATTTTCTTCTTGTCATCCTTGCTGTGTTTCACTTATCAGCCACTATTTTTCCTATACCAATCCCATCAATCCTTATAGGTATATAACATCTTCAACACTCTAATGTGAATTATTCCTACATCCGTATGCTTTTTTTGGGGGGGGGGGGGCCTGAATAAATCTGCATGAAGTTAGCACCTGAAAAAGTATGAGTAAATCCACAAGTCTCCCTCAGAAAACAGACCCCTCTTATTGGAATATGACTATATACAAAGTCGTGTACCAAGAACTATAGTTTCCAAGATTTTAGTTCAGAAATTTTAATGTATTTCAGATCCTTTTAGAAAGAAAGGGGGCTACCTGGTAGCTCAGATGGCAGAGAATCTGCCTGCAAGGCAGGAGACAGATTTGACCCCTGGGTTGAAAACATCCCCTGGAGAAGTGAATGGCTACCCACTCCAGTATTCTTGTCTGGAGAATTCCATGGACAGAAGAGTCCAGAAAGAAAAATGAAAAAAATATATTATGCATGGAGCAAAGCACAGTATTTGAATATCTATGCTGATAAACAGATGATTCTTTGGGAATCTTTAATAAGAAAAAAATAATAACCAGCCCTCTTGAAACTGAATTATTTCCCCTCAAGCCTGAAAAGGAAACTAGTCATTTCATTGAAAAAGACACATGCATCCCATTATTCATTGCAGTACCATTTACATTAGCTAGAACATGGAAGCAACCTAGATGTCCATCAACAGATGGATAAAGAAGTTGTGGTACATATACACAATGCAAGATTACTCAGCCATAAAAAGGAACACCTTTGAGTCAGTTCTAATGAGATGGATAAACCTAGAACCTATTATACAGTGAAGTCAGTCAGAAAGAGAAATATTGTATTCTAACACATATATACAGAATCTAGAAAAACGGTACTGAAGAATTTACTTACAGGGCAGCAATGGAGAAACAGACATAGAGAATAGAATTGCAACCATGGGGAGAAGGGAGGAGAGGGTGTGATGTATGGAAAGAGTAACATGGAAACTTACATTACCATATTTAAAATAGATTGCCAATGGGAATTTGCTGTATGGCTAAGAAACTCAAATGGGCTCTATCAACCTAGAGGGGTGGGATTGGGAAGTTCAAAATGGAGGGGATATATGTATACCGATGGCTGATTCATGTTGAGGTTTGACAGAAAACAACATAACTCTGTAAAGCGATTATCCTTCAATAAAAAATTTTAAAACAAAGATAAAACTTGTAATCTACATTGCCTCTTAGGAGATGAACAGGAGGTGGGAGGGAGGATTTTCTCTACATATCCTTTGTAGCTTTGTAATATGTACCATGCTATGTACTACTATGCAAAACTTAAATCAATTTTTAAGGTAGTTTTACTACTATATTACTTAACAAGATGCAGTCATTGAGAATGAGGTTTCTGAAGAATGTCTCATGACTTGGAAAATTGGCACATATTAGATGAAAAAAGCAGAAAACTGAACTATGAACTACTTATACTTACCTCTTATTATTCCTTATGACTATATGCCTACCTGTATTTTCTAAATTGCAATGAAATCAGTTGGCATTTATTAAAAAGAAAAAAAAGGTTCATTTCTAAAATTTCAGTAACAATTTCTTTCTTTCCCTGTCTGTCTCCCTCATACACACACACACACTTTTTTATGTCTCTTTTTTACAGGCATCCTTGTCTTGTATCACAGAATGATTTGCAGAGGCTAATCTGGCTGCTGAGCAAAGCATATCCCTTACAAACTGTATATCATACAAAATATGGAGCTGTGGTTTTTTTCCTTCTTAAATCTCTCTCTTCTCTTTAGATCTCAGAGTAATTGAGCCTAGTAAATAACTGAACATAGAGAACACATTGGATAGAGAAAAAAAAAGTCAACTTGTGCTGGTTTGAAATCACCTCAGGTCTGAAGTGGCCAAAAGTCATTACCCTCAGGTTGACTGGCCCCAGAAAGAAGGCAAGCGCGTTACCCTCCAGTTCTGCAGTGGCCGGAGGCCTTAATTGAAAACATGTTCTATTTTATCCTTTTTAGAAAAACAGAACTCAGGCGCTGAATGTTTAAAATATGCTAATTCTACTAGCATTTTAGGAAAATACCTCCAAAGTGGATGAAATCAGTATCTCAAAGAGATACCTGCACCCCCACGTTCACTGCATGATTCATAGTAGCCAAGATTTGGAAACAACCTGTGTCCACTGGCAGACAAGTGGATAAGGAATATATGGTATATACATACAATGAGAGATTGAATATTCAGACATAAAAAGGAAGGAAATCTTGCCATTTGCAACAACATAGAGGAACCTGAAGGACATTATGCTAAATGAAATGTCAAGACACAAAAAGATAAACACAGTATGATCTCATTTATATTTAAAATCATATAAAGGGTAAACTCAAGCAGAGAATAGAAAAGTGGTTGCCACAATCTGGGGATGGAAGCGGTGGGGATAGGAGATCTGGTCAAAGGTACAAGCTTTCAGTTACAAAATGTGGGGATCTAAGGTACACTATGCTGACCATGGTTAAGAACACTGTTTTATACGCTTGAACTTTGCTCAGACAGAAGATCTGAAGTGTTCTCACCACACAAAAACAGTAACTATGGATACAGTAACCATCTTGATTGTGATAATCATCTCACAGTGAAAAGGTATATAATCTCTTCACTCAGCTTACTCTGATGTTAGTATCTTACATAATCTAGGTATGTTTTATCAAAACTAGAAAACATCAGATTTCACAATTTTTAGAAGTAGGTGCCTTTTTAAGTCTTTTAAAAATTGTGATGAAATAGACGTGACATAAAATGTATCATTAGTGGCATTCAGTACATCCAGTGTTGTCTAACCATCACCACTATGTAGTTCTAGAACATCTAAATCACCCCCAGAGAATCCCTAGACCCACTTAGCAGTCATTCTTCACTACTCCCTTCTTCCAGCCCTCAATAACCACTAATAGGACTGCATAGTTTCTGTTCCAGGATTCAACCCAGGATACCACATTGTATTTAGTCACACTGACTTTTTTATTCTTTAGGTCATAAAAAGTTGTTTCTAAAGAAGCACCATTAACATGCTTAGCTGGTGTCGATGGAAACCATCCAGCTCAGTCCCTCCCTCTCTCCTCTGTAGTCTAACAGCCTCTGAAGTGACTTTCTTGCCTCTGGTCTCAGATTGCACTTGGATGCAATGGCTCCTCGCGGCGTACTTCTTGCCTCTTTCACAGTCTCTCCTCTGCTTGGTCCCACACTGCTGTCCACTGATGGTATCCTGCCTTTCTCCACAGGAGCACACATTCCTGAGGCAAGGACCCTGTTACCTTCCACATCAAGTAACACAGTCCTGCCCAGAAGGCTACTCCCATTAATCAAATTAGACAAGTTAATGGTTGTAATGGGTGGAATGGTGTCCCATAAAAAAGATATGTCTGGAACTTTTTGGGGTACGTTCAATCCCTGGTGGGGGAACTAAGATGCCATATGCAATGAAACATAGTCAAAAGATGAAAAAGAAAAAAAAAAAATACTCCAGCTTAGTGACAAAGATGTGAATTTTAAACAAACAAGGCAATGTAGTTGTCATCTAGCTTGGTGATGTTTGGAAGCCTTTTTTGGCTATTATTGTTTTTAGCTGCAGCACTCTATCTCCAAAAGAAATCTTTCATAGAAACTTAATGTATAAAATAGATCAAAGCAGAGCATTTGGGATTGAAGTACTCCTAAAACATCTTCCTAGAATTCCCGGGCCTTCCTTAAGTTTACAGAAAGAGGGCCACTGATGTTCACAAAGTCCCAGAGCAAGTTAACAGCAGGAATGACAGCCCAGGGCTCTGATCTCCAGTCCACAACTTTGTCGCCAAAACCATGGTAACTTTTTGGTTACACGGTGGAGGCTTATAGGATTTTAGTTCCCCAACCAGGAAGGGCACCTCTGCCCCCTACACTGGGAGTCCAATATTCTAAACACCAGACCTCCAGGGAATCCCTCTTTTTCTTTTTCCTAATTTTTTTTGAGGGGAGGCGGGGGGCGGTAAGTATAGTTGATTTGACTCCCCTGGTGGCTTAGAAGGTAGAGCATCTGCCTACAATGCGGGAAATCTGGGTTCAATCCCGGGGTCAGGAAGATCTCCTGGAGAAGGAAATGGCTACCCACTCCAGTATTCTTGTCTGGAAAATCCCATGGATGGAGGAGCCTGGTAGGCTACAATCCATGGGGTTGCAAAGAGTCAGACACGACTGAGCAACTTCACTTTCACTTTTCATAGTTGATATACAATGTTGTGCCAATTTTACATCGTGGAAACTCCTTAGGCAACTGGAAATGGGCCCCAGCTAAGACAGGCCATTTTCTGATTTCCATCTGACTCAAGAATGTACAGTACAACAGTTGGTAGTAACAGGATCATGCACCCAGCAGAATACACAAAAAAAACAGCTGGAAGACCCGTATTCCACCGTCATCTCCAATGCCTCCATAAGTCACTTAAGTTGAGCACTTAATGCAAAATTCAAACAAACAAGACATCTATTTTGAGAGACTGAGAAGGTATGATGCTCTCTTTACAGTTAAGAGCTCTCTGCTTCTGGAGAGTTATAGGAATATTTGCCCTTGAGAGTTTTCTTGAGAAAGACAGGGAGGGCAGCCTAATCTTTTATTCTGGTTTAACCTGTAAAGAACTAAGGAGAAAGAGATTCAGTCGCTCAGTTATGTCCAACTCTTTGTGACCCCATGAACTGCAGCATGCCAGGCCTCCCTGTCACCACCAACTCCCGGAGCTTGCTCAAATTCATGTCCATCAAGTCTGTGATGCCATCCAACCATCTCATCCTTTGACGTCCTCTTCTCCTGCCTTCAATCTTTCCCAGCATCAGGGTCATTTCAAATGAATCACTTCTTCGCATCAGGTGGCACAAGTACTGGAGTTTCAGCTTCAGCATCAGTCTTTCCAATGAACACCCAGGACTGATCTCCTTTAGGACTGACTGGTTGGATCTCCTTGCAGTCCAAGGGACTCTCAAGAGTCTTCTCCAACATCATAGTTCAAAAATATCAATTCTTTGGCACTCAGCTTTCTTTATAGTCCAACTCTTACATCCATACATGACTACTGGAAAGACCATAGCCTTGACTAGACAGACCTTTGTTGGCAAAGTAATATCTCTGCTTTTTAATATGCTGTCTAGATTAGTCATAGCCTTTCTTCCAAGGAGCAAGCGTCTTTTAATTTCATGGCTGCAGTCACCATCTGCAGTGATTTTGAAGCCTAAAAAAATAAAGTCTGTCACTGTTTCCCCATCTATCTGCCATGAAGTGATGGGACTGGATGCCATGATCTTCGTTTTCTGAATGTTGAGTTTTAAGCCAACTTTTTCACTCTTCTCTTTCACTTTCATCAAGAGGCTCTTTAGTTCTTCTTCGCTTTCTGCCATAAGGGTGGCATCATCTGCGTATCTGAGGTTATTGGTATTTCTTCTGGCAATCTTGATTCCAGCTTGTGCTTCATCCAACCCGGCATTTCGTATGATGTACTCTGTATATAAGTTAAATAAGCAGGGTGACAATATACAGCCTTGACGTTCTCCTTTCCCTTAGCATACTCATTTCTGCTAAGTACTACCTCTCCAGAGTCATCAGGAGTCTTCTGCACTTTAAACTGAATAAGTTAGCAATGAGTTTTCTCTAGCTATAGCTGAGTGAAACAAGATTTTGAAGGAAGAATAGGAATTTGCTAGGCAGAAAGGGAAGGGTTGGATGTTCTAGACATAAAGAACAAAACTTACAAAGATACACAAGCACGGTCCTTGATGTGCTGTGTTATGAAGCACACGGCACAATCACAGGTTTCTTGCCAGGTAAGCTGAATGTGACTCTCGTAAAGCCTCTTGAGCTAACTTCCACTTACAGGAGATGTGGATGAGGGCAGAGAAAAACCAGCTACATAAAACTACAAGCAGCAAAGGGAGATATGGATAGAACGGAGGGACCTGCTACGTAAAACCACAGGAAGCAAGAGACAAGTCCAAAATGGGGACATCTAACAGAACCTGACTTCAGCACAAGATGACGCTCCCACCCCTCAAAAAAGAGAAGCGTGTTCTGCATTAAGAAAGATAAGACCCCCTGCAAACAAACACAATTTGTAGACCCTTTTTGAACCTAGACGGCAACAAATCACTAGGAATATTTTTTGAGACAACTGAAATATAAATATGAACTGAATAATAAATGATGCGAAACAATGAATGTAGTTTTGTTAGGTGCGATCATTGTTATTATGAAAGGAAATACTATGTTTCTTAAGAGATATACACTTAAATTTGTATAGTGAAAAGACATAATGCCTGTTATTTGCTTTAAAACACTTAAGAGAAGTAATTTTATTTAATAATAAAGAATTAAAGTAAAATGGGGATGACAGAGGACAAGATGGTTGGATGGCATCACTGACTCAATGATCATTGAGCAAGTTTCAGGAGATGGTGAAGGACAGAGAAGTCTGGTGTGCAGCAGTCCATGGGGTCACAACTGAACAACAAAAGCAAAATGATATAGCAACGTGAAACACTAAGGTAGACATCTGTTAGGTTCCTACTACTGCCTGGATCAGGCCCTTGTCTGTTCTGTTCACCTGACATAATGCATGGCATATCATCATCAGATGTTAATAGTTACTACACACAGGAGGTGTAAATTACTGCACTGACTCCTCTCAAAATCCTTTGAAACATTATTCCTATTCTACTTTATTTTCCAGCATTATTCCCAAGGTCACATGGCTACAAAGTGGTGGAGGCAAGATTTAAATCCAGAGTCATCTGACGTTTACTTCCTTCACAACAAGCAACTATAGGAAATCTGGCATAACTTCAGGCGTGATCCGTATCAGCAGGTGGTACCAAAAGATCCTAGGCAGCATGGGCTTTTTACATCACCCTCCTTTCCCCACATCTCTCCACACTGCTCTCCTCCCACTCCGAAATGCAGACACACCACACACATTTCATCCACTGGGATTGACTGAGCTGTTGCATGAACAGGCACTGTGTTTTGGTATGTCTGGTGCTTCAAATGTTCATTATGTATGTCTCATCAGATTACAAACCTGACATGAGTGAGGCCAGCTCTGTATGTCTTCAGAGCCTTTGTTGCCAAATACAGGATTGGAAAAATACTAGGTCAGCAACAACTTGAATCACTTCTTTGAAACATTATTCCTTTCATTATCTGATCTAGTAGAGGTTTAAGCAAAATTTGCAGAGCTAAACTCAGAATACCTGTTACCCTGCAAGAAACACTTGTCGTTTGGTCTGAAATTAGCATTCTAATCGATAGCTATGGCCCTGCACCTTACAAGCAAATGAAATACGTCAACACAACACAACAGTAACTGCCTACATACTACTTTTCCCATTTTATCTTTGACAGAGAAAGCTCATTCAAACTTTACTTTTGCCTTGAATCAACAATTTAAGAACTAGAGGGATTAATAGAATAAACACAGAAGGAACTCAACTGCTCTACCCCGCAAGAAAAATATCGGGCCTCTAGTTGACTCTCGTGACCCACAGAGCCACTGATCAGCTCACATGAGGTCCTAACAAATTTCTAGGCTCCTGGCCCATGGTTGAGATGTTATACATCCCTGGCTTCCTGCCTCAATCCCCCAACACTGATCTCCCATTAATTCTGAACACAGACCTCTAACCGCATGTCCACCACCCAGATAGATCCTCGTTACCTAACACCTTCAGGATCTGTTCTAAGTCACCCTCTCAGCAGCCTGTCAAATCACACAATCTGCTTGCTCAGTTACTAGGCTATAACTGCATTTTTACTTTAATACAAAAACCATTAACATGGGTATGACTGCGAGGGTCGAGGCAGAGTGAAACAGAACCTCCTGTGCTCGTCTGCCTATCAACCCAACAATCTCATGAGAGGAAGGCCCTCATTCATTAGCCTCAGGTGGGCACAACTCTCAAGTGTGCTGCTAGATTCGAAAGTGACTCCTTTTTATTCCCCTGCTGTGAAAATCACCTGACCTTTTACTTTGGCCTTATTGTCCACGCTTCCGTAAAGCCATGGTTTCCTAAGAACCAAATCCTGAGCATCACCATCAGCATGGCCTGGGAACTTGTTAGAAAGGCACATTATCTATGGGCCCTACCTCAAACCTACTGAATCAAAAACTGTTGCAGTAAGCCCTCCAGGTGATCACGATGCATGCTGAAGTTCGATAATTATGGCCTTGTGGCACTACAATCACTTAACCACAGTTAACTCTTGAGAAAAAAAGGCATTTCTTCTTGGTACTTGTTCTCTGGGTCTTTATTCTCTACCTATTTCAACAAAATGACCTTTCCCCATCTGTTCCATCAGAGAATGCTAATTAGAAGCAAAACCAATGCTTAATATTTTTTTTTTTAATTTGCATTCCCAAGTTACATTGTCATTTTCTTTTTGTGTCTACCACGTGCTTGAAAATCTAGAGCAATAGGTCTGCTCCAAGTGGGGTTGGTTTTCTCTTCCACAAGACTGGTTTCACCTTATTAGAACTTTTCAATTCTCATATCAGGCTGTCCTGCTACTGTATCAAAGTAGTCCTCATCTATGCATCCCACAAATATTTACACCTAGAAATACTTTCATGTACTGGCTCAAAGGCAGGGAAGGTGTCTATCTTTCATAGGCAAGAAAACTGAAGCTGAGAGATGAGGCCTACAGCTAAAAAAGTAGCAAAGCTGCAAGTTAAACGAGTGAATAAAAGAATGACCATGTAAGCTAGATCTCTTTCTGACAGATCACATGTCTCTCACATGAATCAACAAGTAATCTTGCCCCACTTATGCTCCTAGCTCCTAGGTGGTGGTATTGCTTCAGTCTCAGAAAACAGTCTTCAGAAATCTTTCCAGTGAATCCTCCAAGGTTCTAAAATTCCAGAACAGCTGAAAGAACACCACCTGTTACAGAGAATGGCTCTGTTTAGATGCTCAGGGCCATGTCTAAAGATCTACAGGTCTCAGCACTAATTCCAAATGGGCAAAAAACCTGGCAACACCAGCAGAAAATGAGAAACAAGTAGTCTGATCTCCTTCATGGGCCAAGTGTGGAGTGGCACTCACAAAATGAGCTATCTTTTTCAATAAATGTCAATTCCTCATGTATACACACATCCTCAGAAATCAGGTTAACCTGAGCCTCACTGAGTGGGTTTAGCTCCCCTATATTTCCATAGTGGAAAAAAAACCCACTAAGTTTTCTTATTGTATTCTAAGTTAAACTGGTTTTCAACAAACCTTTTCTGGTTTTCTGCTGCCACAGAATGAAAAACTGTGATCCTGTATATACAGGCAAATTTCTACTATTAATAACTACATCAGGGCATTTCCCAATAGCCTAGGCGACAGTGGACACTAACCTCAGGGGCACAGACCATCACAGCCAGGAGCAAAGTGAATACCCGAGAGAGAGAGAGAGAGAGAGAGAGAACTAATCAGCGTGCCACAGCACAGCATCCCAAACACATCAGTCTACAGTATATAAGTTCATTTGTCTAAATTAGCAAGAAAATTCCTAAGTCTTTAGTTCAACTTACAGTCATTACACAACTTTTTTGATAGGCACTTGGATAAGAACCTCAGATACTCCTCACAGAACTGTATTTCAGCTCAACTAAAAGAACTTAAGAGCCTAGAGCAGTAAGCCCTATTGTACTGATTTTTACTTGGGACTCAACCCAGTTTCAAATCCATTTAATAATTCATGTCTCATGAAACCCCTTAATAAGCCTCTTTGCTAGTGGTTAAGTACCTCCTCAATGGTCTTAGGCCAAGGCTGCAATATGTTGCAGAATCAGTGTCTGAGGACAACAAAAAGACAAAAGAATTAATCTTTACAGAATCCCTCCAGCAAATGGAATAAAAGTATCACTCTCAAAAGGAATCTCCTTTTTTTTCTTTAAAAGGGCATGAAGGGACTCACTACTCAGCACAGTCTAAAGTAGAAAGTGCACCATTATCACAATACTGTTTAGTGGAAGGGACCCAGCAGTGCCACCATTAAAACTCTGACACCATTAACCACAGTAAAACTATGAGCAACTTGCAATCCTAGGACATGAATCTTGTCAAGAAACCTTTAAGCTCATCTAGAAGAAACCGTTCTTAAATTCAGTTGAAATCAATTTTACATCACAACCCACTGTTCACATAAATTGAAAATGATTTCACAAACTATTACCCTTATTAACATGCCCCTATTTCTATTAAAAAAAAGGGGAGGGGCTGGCTGTGACCCACTAGGTTTCCACTGTCCACTAATTGGTCATATCTAAAGTTTAAAAAAACTATCCCAGTTTTAATCTCAAAAAAGGGCAACATTAACACAGTAGCAAGTATACCAACTTTCAGGTAGGTTACCCAAGTTTGAATCCTGATACGAATACTCACTTAGCTATGAGACTCAAGTCCTAGAGCATGTCATTAGCTTCCGTGCCTCAGTTTCCTCATTCAAAAATCAGGAGAGAAATCTATCCCCCAAATTTTATGAAACTGAGTTGAATTTGTAAAGATACTTAAAAACATAACCTGTGAAGATGAGTAAGTCCGGCTCTCAATACGGTCACCCAAGATTACATGCAGCTGCCAGTGGGGACCCTGGGATAGAACCCTGCCAATGGCCTTACTGCCACACTACAGCATTAGGTATATGATTAACAATTGATTATACAAGGGCCTTCAATGTGAACCACACAAAATGCTTGGTAATAAACATTATTTTTTCCCTTACTTTCTGAAAATCACACCTTTTAAAAAGACTTATGAGAGAAATATAAACTGAAGCCTTCAATTTCTAAATCTGAATGGCAGAAGAAACAATCTTCATTGAAAATTCTTTTCACTTTATGCAGTAGAGAACTACTGTGAATCTGGAGCTATTTTCACCTGTTTTTGTCTACTTTGGTCTATTTTCAGGTCAGACATTAGCTGGGATCTTGGGAAAGTCAGTTGATTTTTTTGGACTTGTTTCCATAACCATGGGTTAGGTTCAGAATGTCCTAATATTGAGCTGGTTTTAAGGTTTCCCTCAAAGGCAAAGCTGACAGATTAAGGGGTAAGTTGGGCAAGAGTTAAAATAACAAATCCTCCAAATATGGGAGAAAAGAAACTAATTCTACTTATCTGCCACAGTAAACAAGTAGAAATACCCACAGCTGACAACAGTGGCACAGAAATGAATTTGGTCTGATTTCAAACTATAGTTCTGCCATTTAAGACACATAACTTTGGACAAATAATTTCATTTTTTTCTGATCAGATGTCCTATTGGTCAAAGGGAAATTTATTTGGCAGGGCAGCTGAGAGGATTAAATATGAAGGTACATGACCCTGCACCAGAATGATTTCAATCAATGCAGATTCCCTGTAACTAAAATAAAAGGGCCAGACCATTTATGGCCATGCTCAAGGTGCTATAAACTGACGATGGTTCAGTCTCCAGCTTCTCCCCCTGACTATTTATTATTACTTACTCCCTTTTAAGCATCAGGTCTGAGGCTTTTTTAAGTAAATGTGGCTAAGCAGTAAGTGGCAAGTCTGCTGTGAACTGGACTTCATGATGGTCTGGACTCATCTTCAGGTACTACAGGTTTCTTAAGCACCTGTTGAATGGATCAAAAACATTATTGTGGCAGGTTGTTTATATTGATACTTAACTGTGATGGCCTCAAAACTCAACAGCAATGTATATGATATTCATACATGGTTAACTGTCCTCTTGCAAAGCTGCTAAAACACAAATTATACAAGGGAAGATGATACATGGCAGAACAAAACAGACAACATAATTGCCTTAATCACTGTAAAGTAGATGTCTTCCTAAACCATAAGAATGAGGAGTTTAAGTGTTAGGCTTCTATGTATCAGATGACACCTATCTATAATCAGTACAAATAAAACCTGGCTCATATTAGTAGCTTAACAAAAATTATCACATTTGTTTTCAAGGCAAACCATTTAATATCACCGTAATCCAAGTCTATGCCCCGACCAGTTATGCTGAAGAAGCTGAAGTAGAATGGTTCTATGAAGCCCTACAAGACCTTCTAGAACTAATGCCCAAAAAAGATGTCCTTTCCATTATGGGGGACTAGAATGCAAAAGTGGGAAGTCAAGAAATACCTGGAGGAACAGGCAAATTTGCCCTTGGAGTACAGAATGAAGCAAAGCAAAGGCTAATAAAGAGTTTTGACAAGAGAACGCACTGGTCATAGCAAACACCCTCTTCCAACAACACAAGAGAAGACTCTACACATGGACATCACCAGATGGTCAATACCAAAATCAGACTGATTATATTGTTTGCAGCCAAAGATGGAGCTCTACACAGTCAGCAAAACAAGACCGGAAGCTGACTGTGGCTCAGATCATGAACTCCTGATTGCCAAATTCAGACTTAAATTGAAGAAAGTAGGGGAAACCACTAGACCATTCAGGTATGACCTAAATCAAATCCCTTACAATTATACAGTGGAAGTAAGAAATAGAGTCAAGGGATTAGATCTGATAAGAGTACCTGAAGAACTATGGACAGAGGTTCGTGACATTGTATAGGAGGCAGTTATCAAGATCATTCCCAAGAAAAAGAAATGCAAAAAGGCAAAATGGGCTGTCTGAGGAGGCCTTACAAATAGCTATGAAAAAAAGAGAAGCCAAAAGGCAAAAGAAAAGGAAAGATAGACCCATTTGAATGCAGAGTTCCAAAGAATAGCAAGGAGAGGTAAGAAAGCCTTCCTCAGTGATCAGTGCAAATAGAGGAAAATAATAGAATGGGAAAGACTGGAGATCTCTGCAAGAAAATCTGAGATACCAAGAGAATTTTTCATGCAAAGATGAGCACAATGGACAGAAATGGTATGGACCTAACTGAAGCAGAAGATATTAACAAGAGGTGGCAAGAATACACAGAACTATACAAAAAACATCTTCACAACCCAGATAATCACAATGGTGTGATCACTCACCTAGAGCCAGACATCCTGGAATGTGAAGTCAAGTGGGCCTTAGGAAGCATCACTACGAACAAAGCTAGTGGAGGTGATGCAATTCTTGTTGAGCTATTTCAAATCCTAAAAGATGATGCTGTGAAAGTGTTGCACTCAATACGTCAGCAAATGTGGAAAACTCAGCAGTGGCCACAGGACTGGAAAAGGTCAGTTTTCATTCCAATCCCAAAGAAAGGCAATGCCAAAGAATGCTCAAACTACCGCACAATTGCACTCATCTCACACGCTAGTAAAGTAATGCTCAAAATTCTCCAAGTCAGGCTTCAATAGTATGTGAACTGTGAACTTCCAGTTGTTCAAGCTGGATTTAGAAAAGGCAGAGGAATCAGTGATTAAATTGCCAACATCTGTTGGATCATCAAAAAAGGAAGAGAGTTCCAGAAAAATGTCTAATTCTGCTTTTGACTATGCCAAAGACTTTGTGCGGATCACCACAACTGTGGGAAATTCTGAAAGGGATAGGAATACCAGACCACCTGACCTGCCTCTTGAGAAACCTGTATGCAAGTCAAGAAGCAACACAACTGGACATGGAATAGACTGGTTCCAAATCTGGAAATGAGCACATCAAGGCTGTACTTTGTCACCCTGTTTATTTAACTTATATGCAGAGTACATCATGAGAAATGCTGGGCGGGATGAAGCACAAGCTGGAATCAAGATTGCCAGAAATATCAATAACCTCAGATATGCAGATGACACCCTTATGGCAGAAAGCAAAGAACTAAAGAACCTCTTGACAAAATGAAAGAGGAGAGTGAAAAAGTTGACTTAAAGCTGAACATTCAGAAAACTAAGATCATGGCATCCAGTCCCATCACTTCATGGCAGATAGATGGGAAACAGTAGAAACAGTGACAGACTTTATTTTGGGGGGCTCCAAAACTACTGCAGATGGTGACTGCACACGTGAAATTAAAAGACGCTCGCTCCTTAGAAGAAAAGGTATGACCAACCTAGACAGCATATTAAAAAGCCAAGACATTACTTTGGTCCGTCTAGTTAAAGCTATGGTTCTCCTAGTAGTCATGTATGGATGTGAGAGCTGGACTATAAAGAAAGCTGAGCGCCAAAGAATTGATATTTTTGAACTGTGGTGTTGGAGAAGATTCTTGAGGGTCCCTTGGACTGCAAGATCCAACCAATCCATCCTAAAAGAAATCAGTCCTGGGTGTTCATTGGAAGGACTGATGTTGAAGCTGAAACTCAATATTTTGGCTATCTGACACGAAGAGCTGACTCATTCGAAAAGACCCTAATGTTGGGGAAGATTGAAGGCAGGAGAAGGGGACGACAGAGGATGAGATGGTTGGATGGCATCACTGACTCTGGACAGGAGTCTGAGTAAACTCCGGGAGTTGGTGACGGACAGGGAAGCCTTGTGTGCTTGCAGTCCATGGGGTTGCAAAGAGTTGGACATGACTGTGCTACTGAACTGATCACATTTGTGCTTAAAATAGGCCCTAAAATATTTTTGAAAGGTTTCCTTAACGCCATTAAAAACAAAACAAAACAAATCTATTTAAGTGACTAGAGTTCTGATCTTCTCAAACTGTTTTATTAGAATTTTTACACTTTACATGGGCTTCCCTACTTTTTATGGTTTTAAAACTAACATTCTCTACTCATGAACTTGTAGACATGAATGTAGTCTACCAATCCCATCCCAAAAAAGTACTGTTCTTTCCCAATCTAAGCTCTAATAATCACAGCTGAATGTTGGAAGAGAATCCCTAATGCTTCGATTCTGGATAATCAGCATTAATATGCAATTCCCCCTTTATTATTTCCAGTTATTAAAACCTAAATGACATTTTAAAGGGAAAACTGTCAATTAAAAAGTTCTAACTACTGGGGAATACCTTGGCAGTCCAGTGATTAGGACTCTGAGCTTCCACTGCACCAGGTGCTGATGTGAACCCTGGTCAGGGAACTAAGATTCCTGCATGCCACACAGCGTGGCCAAATAGATAAATAAAAAGAAAAATTCTAACTACAAAATAGATGTAACATTTAGATTTTCTGAACTATCTCAGAAAGTAATTATAAAAGTTAAGAAAGCTCAGTGTGGCTTCAAACCTTTCCTCTACCCCAACTGAGTTCTCTGCAGTATTCTATAAATATTCTCTACACATCTGGAGGTAATACCATTGCCTGGGCCTACTCTTAAAGATGTTCACTTCTTCTGCAGCAAGGAGATAATCTGGGACTAAGCAGCTCTTTAAGAAGGAAGATACTTTCATAACTCACTTAAGTAGTGGAGTGATTACTTTATTTAGTACTTACAACTTGGACTGATAACTGTCCTATTCAATTCTGTCTTTTCATTTTCCCTCAGAAAACAAATAAAGACTATGACTTGTTTCATAGTCACAGATTATTTCCTGACTTTAAATTCTCAGGCCAATACTCAAGACAGGCTAGTATAATAGCCATGGTGATACTATAAAACCAGAATTATTTGGAATTCATCAACAGTACAACTGTTTACAAAGAGAATCATTTGAAAACTAAATGTATTCTTAAGCTTTTAACATTCTGCTGGAATATCCACTGAAGCATAATTCTAACACCAGCCAAGGCACTCACAATCACTTAATTTTAACTTGTCTAGTTTTTAAATGCCCACTTTATTTTATAATTTACTAATATCCTATACATCTAAGGAAGAGAGTGAGTGTCCACAAAACAGATCTGAGGTAAAACACCAACTCAGAAGAAATGCAATCCAGCTTTACACAGGTCCAGGCTCCCCGAGACAAGTGATCACAACACAGAAAACCGGGCAGCACCACTCCATTTCACAGAAGCAAGAAGGGAAGCAGCAACAAACTTCAAAAGGCAGTACACTCATCTGTCCCTTAAATGTGAATACGCAAGTGTTACAAAGCCAGAGTAAATGGTTTATAAAATGTACTTTTATTTTATGTTACTCTGCTGTTACATAGGGCATAACATTTTCACAAGGCTTTTTTGGGACTACAGTCAATGATTAGCAACATACAATAGTGGTCCAACTCTCTAAATAACAATCACTAGACAAACTGGACACCCTCTCACATGTGCACAAATCTGCATGGAAAAGTACTAATGTTTTAGACTGGACTGTGTGCTTTTTTTCCCCCTTTCTAGTGTATTAAGAAATGACATGCACTTTAATTTGCCAAAAGCAATGGTTGTATTCTGGCAGCAACATGCTACTTCTATTACATAGTAAAGTGAATACCAGAACTACAAAGGCAGGAGGTGTAAGTGAGTTTTTATTGGGAAGGGAAGTTGTCAACTTAAACAGCAGCAAATGAAGAGTGAAGAAGGAAACTCCCTGTTGTCACAGATACACAAGACCTCCATCACATATGATACAGGAGGCATTTAAATCTGTGATCCCCCAGCCCCAAAATGTAGAATGCTTTTCCATTCAATCTAATACTTCTGGATTCCTACTAAAAAGGAATACATTAAGAGGATGGAAAAGTTGCTTACTGAAAGGAAATCTCTGAAGAAGAGTAAGGGAGGGAATGTAGAAATTAAGAAGTTATGTAGAACACTCTTTAAATTGTAATTAGCTACATTTTCATATCTTCACAGTAATACAAAACACAGTCACTTGCAGAACTGGTTCAGATTACTTAAATACCAGATACATTTTTAGTCTTCTACATAAGTGTTTGGAAGTTACTTATGTTTGTATGAAATGAAGCTATTAATACTTTTCTACAGCAGTAACTGCACACCAGGAAGGCTAAGACAAACACAAATCAAGGAATGGAGTTTTCCCAAAGCTGCAGTGTGAAAAGACTATAAACAGTTGATTCCATACACATGAATGGGTTTCTTTGCTATAGGAAATCCAAATGGAGTAAGGAATGGAGATGAGTAAAAAGGTTTCAAGGGGAACAAAGGCGACACCCTGTATGCACTCAGTTTTCTGCCCCTTCTGCCGCATCACATTCTTCTCCTGCACTGTCTGATGTCCATAACTGGAAAGGAAAAAAAAAAAAATCACAATAAGTTACTATTTCTAGATGACAATTATTTCAGGTCCACTTATAAAAATGTATTTGTGAGAGCAGTAAATTATTCAAATAGAGACTATGACTAAGATTGAAGTTTTATTTCTCAAAACCCCAAATATCATCAACTCTTCCCAAAGCGTATTCTAGGAGACCTTTCACTGTATATTTGCAAAGTGATATACTGAGAACATTTTTAAAGCTTACTGTAATATCAGTCAAAAAGAAGGTAACTAACATCCTTAGAATTTAATGCTCTTTCAATTCCTGACAACTCAATGCTATTCTTAAAAAGCATTACTGAAATATAATTTATGAGTAATAAGGCCAAAAAATTTTTCTAGCAGAAGAAAAAGCATCAAAACTGTGGCAAGGGGAGGGGCCACAGGAGAACTACATTTATATTAAAAGGTGAATTCCTTCTTCCACATTTTGTCTAAGATGTTGACATACCAAATTTTCTTGAACCTACAGAAGTTAAGTAAAACTCAACCTGTACTTTTTTCTCCATCAGTTTTTCCTTGATGCCCTTTCTATACAAGAGGCAGGGTGAAAAACTAAAGAAAAAAAAACAAATTAAAACAAACTCCATATTAACATAATTTATCAACATGTTCATACCAGTGTAACAATAATGTTATGAGTCCCTAAAATCTTGGTGTATTTTCTCAGGAAGGTCTTGATAAAATGCCTATTCAACTGCCTACAAAATCTGCCTACGAAAGAGTTGTCCTATACAAAATACTAATGTGTATTTAACATTTCTGTGTAATTTTTATACATCTGTTTCCTAAGACTAGGTGTAGTTCTATTATAGCTTCCCCGGAAGACAGAGAGCCTGAATAGATATTGACACTTTTGTCCCTAAACAGGAAATGCAAATGAGAAGAAGGGGACGCTCACTGTGAGGTTGTCTCTCAGCAGCTGCATGATGAGGGTGCTGTCTTTGTACGAGTCTTCATTCAGTGTGTCGAGTTCTGCAATAGCCTCATCAAAAGCCTGACAAATATCAATATCCATGATGAGCAATACTCAACATCAACACAAACTGATACTCTATGATCACAGACCATTTTTATGTAATATATGAACAGCCACCTTACTTTCTGTTATCCATTAAAAACAAAACTCAAATCACTTTCTCAGATTCTCAACGTAAGAATTTTTGATGACTTGAAATTTATAAAGATATATGTACTTAGTTACGCAAGCATTTCTCAGTTCTTTCATAGGACAGAGAGCACAGTAGCTATGCCCAATATATTTCTTACAAATAACAACTAGTATTTATTTGCCAAAATCCCTCTGAATGCATCCATTTTAAAACACTTTGAGGAGTACACAGATTCTAGTAATCACACCTGGTAGGCATTACTTTCCGACCCTCTACGTTTCTTTCATACTTTTTTGGTTATTCTGACCAATATGCTCTTTAGACAGATCTTACTGCATACAACCAAAGCTGGGAGAGTATAGTAGTGGTAGGTCTCATGATGGTAAGAAAAAGGAGGAGATAACCAAATAAATGTAGGAGAAATCATACCTGGCTATCCAAGTAAAACGCCTAGAAATTAACACGCTTGCTATCTCGAATAACTTAAGGAAGGTATTTCTGGATGCACGTCTTACCGTTTTAGCCAGTGTGCAGGCCAGTTCCGGGTTATTGAGGATCTCATAGTAGAACACAGAAAAGTTAAGAGCCAGCCCCAGCCGGATGGGGTGTGTGGGTTGCATCTCTTTCTTGCTTATATCGAAAGCCTCTTGGTAAGCTCCTTGGGAATTATCTATCGTTTCTATGAAGGGGAAAAAAAAAAAAACAAAATAAAAAAGCATGGTACTGAAAATATCCCATCTAGTATACAGTCACACCATTTACACACGCTACTAGGTTGGTAGAACCAGTCTTCGCTCTGCAGCATTCTTTTGAAACCACGGTAGTAAATCCACAACATTATCTTGTACCAGGTTATTAAAAAAACACTAGTTTATAAGGCTGCTTGCCTATACTCAGCTTAGTTTAAAACAACATCTACACAACAACAACAAAAGAGCCTCTATTTTTGTGACTTATCTGTAAAAACAATACTGATCCTTGGTTTCAAGATATATTAATGTGAAAAGCAATATAAAAGTGCCAGTATATAATCACAATCTGATCTGAATTTGATGACTGGCTTAATAAAAATGTCACCTTCCTGAAAAAAAAAGTTCAGGAAATACTACCAACATTAATAAGATGATGTCATATCTTGAAAAGGTTAGCTTTTCTGAATGAGGCCGCCATGCCCATTACAAGCTCTAAAAAGCCTGACCTAACAGAAATTAAGTTATCCCTTTAGAGCCCGAATATGTGCTTTATTTTCTCCTCTGAAATGGCACATTTACTGATCTAAACATAGCTAGTATAGCCCTCACACTGAAGTAAGGAGCTTGCTCTCTGGCACATAAGGAGGTGCGCGCAATGAGAGCACTGAGGTGTCTCAGTTTCCAGACTGTAAATACAGACTATTTATAAGTCCCAGATTGCTGGAGTGTTCTACATTTAGGACCAGAGAATCCCAATAAACCAGCAAGGGTTAGACCAGTTAACGCTGGGGCTATGGCCCAGTCTTCAAAGATATCCCTTGATGAGCTGACATTTATAAATGCTCAGTCTGTGCAAACACCTGTCACATCCCAGTTTGCTTATCTTTGTGGCAATAGAAATTATACATTGGTGAACACAACAGTTTAAGTGTACAGACTCTGTTACAGCAAAGTACAAAAGTTTTCTCTTCCTATCTTCAATTACACTGATATAGGGGATAGTAAAACTCACATTTACTTAGTAACTCTTTGTAGAAAAGAGAAGAGGCTGTAACTACCATTTTCAGGGGCATGCCCTTTTCGGATGGGGTAAAATTAGGAATAAAATAAACTAATTGAAAAGAAAAATGAGTTATGTGATACTTGTACCTAAAACTTCCTTGATAAATTTAGCAGCAGGCACATACATAACATACTATAGTATACTCAACTACCAATACTCCAGAGACTGAGTTCACTACTAATAAATTCACTTCGCCTTTTTTAACAGTCAAGTTAGGAAATTTGGTTCCTCTTTTCCCCATATCTCTGCTTTCTGTGATAAATTATATACCAGCACTAATACTCTCATCTCATTTCTCCTCTGTATCTGGTTATGTGTAATTAGTCAATGTTATGAGCCCTCAAAACAGGTAGTAGAGTTAATAAATTAATGTGTCGAGCAAAAGAAGTAAAACGTCCTGGTTTTTTAGTATGTATGTAATTTTTAGTTATCTTAAGATACAAGATGCTGAAGACCACATGACATAACAGAATCACCCAAAGCACATGTAAAGAACTCTGGGGCTAAAAATATGGTGAACGAATTTCTAAAGCCTGAAAGATTACGTTTGTTTTTAATAATATCTTATCAGATTATAATCAGAGTTTATGAATTTTTCATAAAGAGCACATAATGTAAATTCATGACTGTATTTTCATTTTTGAGAACACAAGATAACATTACAAACTTATTCTCCCTTCCTTTTATATTTTAGCTTTACCCATAAACCGAATACACTTACGTTTCCGATCATCTCCACAAGCAACTTCAGCAAGGTACCGGAAGTAATCTCCCTTCATTTTCAGATAGAAGACCTTACTCTCTGGATTAGTTGCATTGGCTATTAAATACTTATCCAACAATTCCTGAAAGAAATAAGTTACAACATTAGGCACTAGTGAAAACAACTGCCACAGTAATTCACACCATACCACCCAGGACTGGAAGCATGGCTAGAAAGCAGGGGTCAGGTGGTTGTCATTAGTTGAATGCTTTGGGATCACAAGAAGTCATAATGGTAAAGCTGGATTACATCAAACACTAATTAGAAAGAGCCTGTCTGTCTACTGATCCATTCATTTAAGCAAGCATTTCCTGATACTTGGGCTTCCCTTGTGGCTCAGCTGGTAAAGAATCCGCCTGTAATGAGGGAGACCTGGGTTCGATCCCTGGATTGGGAAGATCCCCTGGAGAAGGGAAAGGCTACCCACTCCAGTATTCTGGCCTGGAGAATTACAGTCCATGGGACTGCAAAGAGCTGGACACGACTGAGCGACTTTCACTTTCACGATACTTGTTGGGTGCTAGGCACTCTACTTGACCAGAGGGGAAATAAAGTCCCTACCCTCAAGAGTCCACAGTCTAATAAAAAAAGAAGTGAGTACACCATTAACAGTGCAGCTCTTTAAGCACAGAGGGAATGTCTTGCTCTATTGCAGATGGTCATTGTTAAGACAGGCTTCCCTGGAGACAGAGTGTCTGACTTGTCAAGAAGTTAGAGAGGGAATGCAGCAGTTAGAAAACAAGGATGTGCAATCATTTTCGAGAGAGGAAATAAAATGTCTAAGACATCGAGTATGAAGAAGACTACAGTCCCAGAAAAAGTAAGTTGTTATGGCCTAGAGCAGGGCTACTCAGTGTCCTCTGCAGACTAGAGGCTCATCCAAAAAGCGGAGGAGTACAGGGGTCGAGGGGAAGAGCTCTAGAAACGTTTCGAGCAATACAAGAGTCATGTCCCTCATGTGAAACTATTTTTTTAAGTTGGGTTAATATTTAAGTATGTCTTTTTTTCCCTCATTTTGTATCAAGAAATGTCCGCTTGATCCAATGAGCCAGCGCCTCTCAAACTGAGGTATTTGTACAAGGTGCCCCTAGGAGTATTAAAAAGTCACAAAAAACAAACATGATAGATACCTTCTTGGACTATCAATTTTACTTGATGTTAAGTAATTTAAAAATCTTTCTGTAATAAAAAATATTATAGAGAATAAAATTATTTTAGAAATTTTAAAAGAGTAACACACTCATAGATTTGTTATGGGAGTAAAATCAACAAATAGACACTGAAGAAGTAAAAAATGGCTTAGAAAATACACCTTTAACTCAAGAACTTTCTTGTTTATCTGAATAAAAAGCACCTAAACAAAATGCAGTGATTATATGCATGTTACCTTGAAGGAAATAAAAACATTTTAAACCTTTAATGAAAAATATGTTTAGGTTAAAAAAATAAATTTTAAAAGGGTCTGAAGCTCAAGGGAAGTTAAATTTAGGATTACAGTTAAATTACCTAATGAAGCCCCAGAACCATATACATTATAAAAGTGGCAACTATCAAAAGTGTGGTTTACATCTGGAAAGCTGCTGGGCCAAGGCCGAAGCAACAGAAGGGCCACACCCAAACACTAAAGTCAACTGAAACTAAATGTTGCTTCTTAATTGAAGGCTCATGTTATGAGTTTTTTGTTGCTGGACATCACTAATACAATTTTAATAGTACTGAAACAAACTTGAGGAAAAACTCTTTCCCAGAATTGTACAAAATCTTACTACTGGAACTTATCCCTAGAATGCCATTTTTACATATCATGGATGACTTTTAACTTTAAAACTACATCTATGGAACACTGGAATTTAAGGGGTTTTTTCTGACAGGGGTGCAATGGTAAGACAGCCACAAAAAAGTTCTCTAAGTTTCTAAATCTCAAACTGACTCAGTCATCCCTAGTTTAAAAAAAAAAGTAAACCAAAAGTAGATTCTGAGAAGCAGTATCAAACAACGCCAACACAGTATTTCTACTGTGGGAACCAACACTGCTGCTTGCATCTGAACTAAGGAACTACAATGTAAAATGAAGCGCCTCTCAATTTTCTTTTTCTCCAAGTGAGATTCCACAGAGGATCTCCAAAACAGTGCCAGCTCTGGAAAAAACAGTACTTACAATCAGAAAAAGAAAAAAAGAAAGCTACTAGGAACATTTAAGACCTAGATCCCTGTGACTAAGTATGGCAGAAATGTGGGAGCAGGAGCTCAGAAAAGCCTGACTGAATGAGGATGTGGGGAGATGAGACAGAAACGTGATTCTAGCTCTCATCACCCCTCCATCACTTGAGCCAATGTGGGAATGCTCATGAGGACTGTCTTACTGACACACTGGCCTTCCAAGGATTCAGAAAGCTGCTAAACAGCTACTGCATTAGTGGTTACACAGCCACTTATTAAGCGAACTGTACACTCTTCCCTTCTAAAATGATTAACTTTGATCACTAGTTTGCATATAGCCATTACGTACGATTTACAGTGTTGGCTTTTATTAAGTGACTTGTGCATTACTTCCATCCTGGAGTTCAGCCAGGTCATGGTTCTTTGTCAGATGCCACTAGCTCTCTGTGAAGGAAACAACAGGTACAGAATAACTCTGTCTTTCCATGTGCTGTCAGCAGTAGCCATGCAGTTTTTAGCCCAATTAAAAGACACTGGATTCTGCTTCATGTCTTACCAAAATGATCATGGCTGTATCAGGTGTTATGCATACCAGTTAGTCATGATTAATACCACATAGAATAAAGGCTAAAAATACTTATGGTATATAGCACAGGTATACATTTTTTTGTAAAAAAAATAAATAAATAAATTATAAAAGACTCAATACAGGTTAGACAGTAAAAACGAAAATGACAAGTGGCTCCCTGGAATGAGAAAATCTTCCTAGATAAGGTCATTGGTAAAAAGTCAGTAAAGAGGAAGTGAATCAATTTTTAACATTAATGTATTTAAAAGTCCCTTCCACTAACTTGTTTCTGTCAATAAAACAGGCGATCCCTTTTGTAACTCTTCAACCAGCAAATTTTATGATCCTGGGAGGCTTGGAGAGCTAAATCGGGGTTCCCTACAGGGCTGAGTGTCACTTGACCAAGAGGCAGAACCAAGAAGTACATGCCTTTTTGAAAGACATGTGACTAAGTCAGTGCACTTACTACCCAAAATTACAGGATGTACTAGAAACAGAACATTCTAGACCAAAGAAACTCAAATAAGAGCAAAAGTCAGAGGAAATAATTTAAGCCATTATTATAGAAGTCGTTTCAGGAGACACTGACAGACCTTAGAATAAGCTTAATCTCAGAAAAATAGGATGGAAATAACAATAAAGACGATTAAACTGTCAAGAAATAAGTGATGCAAATTTAGTACAGTAACTAATTCCTCAACCCCATATCTTAGAGAAAAGGTTAGGAATAACGAAACTCCAATACTAATTCTATCTCTAGGAGTGGATTATTTTTACATACCATCACTTCAATTAACTTTTCCAAAGTACTTCATTAGGCTGCAGTGGTTAATAGTCTGTGGCATTCAACAAATATTTTTATCTTAAATTTACTTATAAGTGATTTGTTTTATAGACAAAACAAAACATATTCCTCACTATATAGTTTATACTTTATATATCAAACTGATTTTTTAAGTAAGCAAATAACCAATTAAGAATCTTAAAATACAAACAAAACAATTGACAGTAAATAAAAAAATGTTCTAAGCAGTTTCAATTTCCTATCAGCTTACTGAAATTCATTAAATAAAAACACTACTAATATGCTCAATTTCTAACTTCAGGGTATATATACTAGTCACTATATTTTTATCAGCACATTATCACAAAAGATTATTCATTCAACAAATATTTACGTGTTCAATATGTTAAACTATGTTTAACAGTTTAACACAGTATGTTAAACTGTGTTTAACAGTTTAACACAGTATGTTAAACTGTGTCAAGCTGTATCTTAACCACTCCTGTATGTGTTATTTATATAGAGAGAACCATTATGATAAATTTTACAAATGAATAAAATCACCAAGGAATCAAGAAACTTACACAAAGCCGTATAATTAATTAGATGGCACCAGAATCTGAAAATAAAGCTAGCATTCTAAGCACCACCCTATAAACAATGGAGCATATCTAACAGAGATAAGGCTTTGGCCTTAAGTTATTCAATTAGTAAATCAGCAAACGAAAGAATTAATATAGAGCAACATAACTGTTCAACAAATGGAACATTTATCTAAGCTACTTATCTAAACATTTATCTAACGCTATTTTTTTATAACATCCCAACTTCAAGAATTATATACAGTATAAAGAACCACTGACAAGTAGGAAGAATTAAGTCTCTAGAAAAAACTCTATTAGGTTTAACTCCAAGAGACCAAAATCAAAGCAAAATTCAATACTCAAGAAGTCATATTTCATCCAGGAAATTCTATTGGATTTTATAAACAGGCAGAGCGCATGGAGGAAGAAGACATTTCCAAGGCACAGGGCCCATGTCATAGGAAAAGGCACGACTGTACAAATAGGTAGAAAGTCACTTGAAGATGGGAAAATCTTCTTAAAACAAAAAGTAGAAAAAATGGCCCAAGATACCAAAGTACATTTTAAAAAGGAATCAAATTTCACAATATTCATCATAAATTTCAACTGAACCTCAGTGGAATGAATGCTGAACCAAAAATCTGGTTTTCCATCTAGAACAAGTTCCTTAATTTCTTCTACAAAATAACAGAAGTACTTTCTAGTTTTAATAATCTATGCTAATTCTAAGGTACTAAATCAAAGGAGCAACCTGGTAAGTAGAGCAACTTTCAGATAAAAATGTTTAATATTTTTCATTCACAAAATTCTGTAAATACGATATGTTAAACATTTAGCACATTGCCTACCACATAGTAAGATTCATTATTTGTTAAATGAACATTAACCGTGACATAGCAACATGGTAATGAAATCAATACAAAGCAAAAAAAAGTCACACATAGTACAGGGCTCAAAATGGCACAGGACTTTTCCTGAATTATTTTTCTAATTCTCTATTTTTATCAAAGTAATAATGTACAATCGTTAATTAACCAGCATTCTAAATTTTTTTTAAAAGTCCCTGTTTAACTCCTTCAGCAAATTCGTGTGTGTTTGTGAAAAATCATGATTTCATACTAATACATCCAGAATTCCAATTCAACCTCACAGGATTCTTCTTCCTTTACTTGGATCTTCACACAAAGTAAGACTCTGGTTTCCATTAAAATAATATGTAATACATGTCATCACCTGAAACTCAAAAGTGAAAAATAAACTCTCTCTCCCTTCCCTGGATCCTGAGACAGCCAGTTATTCCCCTCCCAAGGCAACCAGCACCATCATTTTCTTATACGTTCTTCCAAATATTTTATACATTTTAAAATCCACATACATTCCCATTCTCATGTTGGTCTACTATGTACATTGTTCTATACCTTGCCTTTTCCATATAATAATTCCTTTGAGATCATTCCCTACCCACATGTTTATAACTGTTTCTATAATATATAATAACACTGAAGAGCACTGTGTATGCCTACTATATGAGCATATCATAATTATTTAGTCTACACTGATGAACAATTAAGTTGATTCCCACCTGGTGATATTTCCAACAATGTACCAAATGTACACTTGATCCTTGGAAGAAAGATGTTGAAGTGTCCTTCCTCAGGCAATTATATAATTTACATCCCCACTAGCAATGTGTGAGTGTTCCAATTTCTCAGCATCCTTCTGAATCCAGGGTATTATCAAACATTTTTTATCTTTTCCAATCTAATAAGGAAAAAATCTTACTATAGTTTTATTTACAGTTTTCTTTAAACAGTATGTTTAAATCCTTTGCCATTTTCCCAATGAGTTTTTTCCCTTACTGTTATGTAGAGATATATGTTAACAAAAAGTCTGTTTTTCAGATGTAACTCATATAACTTCATGTATTCCAAGATTCTATCTAGCAATAAATTATATTAAATCAGACATAATATTACCAACATTTCTGACCCATAAGTTAACGACTGTTTGATTCTAACACAAATAAAATGTACAAGCAGAAGACTTAACTGAAATACAAGTCTGAATGTGTGTTTAGGTTCTGCCCACCTGACCAGATGAAATGATAACACATATTAAATGTGAACTGAATACTAGCATATCAGATTAAAAGATATACACACACCCCTCTCATTCACTCCTGTATGAAGTATTTAATAAATTTATAACTCATCACCTTAAATAGACAGGTAGAAACGTAACTTTCTGGTTGGGCAATACAGTGAGACCAAGCACTTTCCCTTCTAAAAATAATCAAAATGCTAAACAGAAATAGATAAAATAGAAGAAAAAATTATAGCAAAGTTCCAAAGGAAGAAAGGGAGATATTAAAGTGCTAGATAGGAAGATGAAGCAAAGTTAGAGCAAAAAGTAAAAATTTACAATACAATCACAACAATGTGTAGTGAGTAAGGACCCTAGAAAAACTGTGTCATTGCTGAGAAGTAGCAAGAAAGCTATTTCCTGGACTTCTGGGGGTTATGGGTGTAGTTTCCCATGAAAAACTAAAAACCAAACACGATCTGTGCAGGTGCTATTCAAATTTTTATCTCATATATGATGTGTGACTCTATAAGCTGAAAGTGTGCGTAAAACTGGGCCGTGGCCTACTGTGCCCAGCAGAAACAAATCATCAAAACTACTTCCATAATCCAAGGTACCCATGCAAGTTCCATAGGAAATACCACATTCAAATTTTTTAAAATAACAATACTAATCAAGGAACAGATACACCATGATGAAAGATCAACAAACAGACGGTAAGTACCCCAAAATTTAAATGAAACAGTGTGCATTAAAACATAAATATAAGAAAAATGTTTAAAACCCCTAAAGAATCCTTTAAGGATATATATTTTAGTATTTACAGATTAAATAGATGATGCCCAGGACTGGCTTCAAAATAATGGATGTGTGTCTGTGGGGATATAAAGAAAATTCATAATTGCCAGGGCAGAGTAATGTTACACAGGGAGTTTTTTTTTTGATTAAAACAACCAAAAATATTGGAGAGGAAAAAAAAAACAGAAGTCCAAAGATAGGATACAATAATTCAAAACCATAATTCAAAAAGATACATGCAGCCCAATGTTCACTGCAGCACTATTTACAATAACCAGGACACAGAAGCAACCTAAATGTCCATCAACAGAGGAAAGGATAAAGAAGTGGTACATATGTACAACAGAGTATTACTCAGGCATAAAAAGTAATGAAATTGTGCCACTTGCAGAGACGTAGATAGATCTAGAGACTGTCATACAGAGTGAAGTAAGTCAGAAAGAGGAAAACAAATACCACTTATATATGAAATCTAGAAAAATCATACAGGTCAACTTATTTGCAAAGCAGAAATAGAGACCCAGACATATGAATACCAGGAAGGGAAGGGAGGGAATTGGGGGATTGGGATTAACATATATACACAGCTGCTGCTACGTTAGTCACTTCAGTTGTGTCTGACTCTGTGCGACCCTAGGGACTAGAGCCCACCAGGCTCCTCTCTAGGCAACAATACTGGAATGGGTTGTTATGCCCTCGTCCAGGGGATCGAACCCAAATCTCCTGCACTGCAGGCAGATTCTTTACTGCTGAGTCACCAGCCCCATATATACACTACATATAAAATAGGTAACTAATGAGAACCTACTGTACACCACTGAGAACTCTACTCAGGGCTCTGTGGTGACCCAAGTGGGAAGGGAATCCAAAACAGAGGGGATATATGCATATGTAAAGCTGAATCATTTTGCTATACAGCTGAAACACACACAACATTTTAAAACAACTGTATTTCAATTTTAAAAAAGAAAAGCATCTTGGAGATGGAGAGAATTTTTTAAATTTAAAGAAAAAAAAAAAAAAAAGGACTTCTCTGGTGGTCCAGTGGATAAGAATCCACCTGCCAAAGCAGGGGACAGGGGTTTGATCCCTGGTTTTGGAGGATTCCACATACCTCAGGTTAAGTAAGCCCATGTGCCACAACTACTGAACCCTCACCTAGAGCCTGTGCTCCTCAACAAGAGAAGCCCCTGCAATGAGAAGCCCGTGTACTGCAACAAAGAGTAGCCCCCGCTAACCGAAACAAGAGAAAAGCCCAAGCAGCAACAAAGACCCAATGCAACCAAAATAAATTATTGTTTTTAAAGCAGTAAAAGAGAAGGCATGTTTGAAGAAACTCCTCAGAATGCAGAACAAAGAACCAGCAAGATGAAAAAAATGTGGATAAGTCAAAAAGATGCAAGACAATATGCAATAGGAATTCCAGGAGAAATTAGTATGAGGAAGAAATGTTACGTAGAGGTAATGGCTGAGATTCTTCCAGTTACTAGTATAAATAATCTTCAAAGTGGAAAAGCACACTAAATCCCCCCAAAAATAAAACAAAAATGAATTCATATGTAGACCAGCATGGGAACATTGAGGAATGTCAAAGACAAGAAAATTCTTAAAAGCAACCAGAGAAATGACACATTACCTATAAGAAAAGAAACTACAGTATGGCTGACAAGTTGATTTTTCATGAGAAAATAATCAAGGATCTTAAAAGTGAGGAGAAAAAACTGTCAGCTAAAATTTCATAACCAATTAAAATACCATATAAAAGCAAGTGCAAAATGAAGATGTTTCTAGACAAAGACAGAAGTTCCTGCTTAGACCTTTACTGAAGAACCCCTTTAGAGTTAGGAAGAAAGTAATGGAACAAGAGAAGTCACCAAGTAAGAGTAATACAGTAACTAAAATATATATTTTAGAGTAACTGGAAAATTCCGGGTCATAATCTATGAAAACAACTCTTCCAAAACTGCAATATAGATCATTACAAGATGCTGAATAACATCCACATGTGACACCTCATGTTTGCAGAGAACAGTATTTCAGAGTATTTAGAAGGCCAAAATTTCTTTCATATTAAGTATGTGCAGAGGATTGAGTTGGCTATTAAGGACATGTGCTTTCCAATCCTCTTTTAGAAGATTATCTAAATTTTTAAGGATAGTTAATGTGTTCCCCCTTGTTCAATCCAACAAGTGTCTGGCTTTAAGACTATACTTTGTATTATCATAGTTCAATCGGCTACTAGAAGGAAATATTTCACTAAGAAAATTATGGATCTCAAACATTTGAACAGCTCACCATCTATTTTAAGGTAACTGACAAGATGTGGATTCATTTTAGATATTTATTGGCAGGAATTTAGCCAATATTTATACGCTAATGCTCACAAAATCTGCCTTTTATCTAGCTAGGTAAATTACTTCCGTAGCTCCTACCTCATTTTACTGCAATTAATGACAATCCCCACTTTGCAGCCTGTTGTGAAGACTGAATGACTCAATATAAATTACTTACAACACTGCTTGGTACACAAATCTCCATCACTGGGCACCACCACACAAGTCTCTTTAAGCACCGGGCAGAGGGCTCCTATCTGTATTTATGGACACTGGGATGGGCCACTGGGACTTCACTCATCCTGAAACATTAAATTTGCCTTCCAAACACGATTTCCTATTAATTCTCCTCCCCTACTAAATTTTGCTTTCAGAAAAGCACTCCCTTGCCCTAGTTAGAAACCTGAGTGTTATCCTAGTGCTCCCTTGGCCTCACTCCCCTGATCAGTGATCAGTGAAAAGTTGCTCAGTCGTGTCAGACTCTTAGTGTCAGACTATACAGTCCATGGAATTCTCCAGGCCACAATACTGGCGTGGGTAGCCTTTCCCTTCTCCAGGGGAATCTTCCCAACCCAGGGATCGAACCCAGGTCTCCCATATTGCAGGCAGATTCCTTACCAGCTGAGCCACAGGGAAGCCCAAGAATACTGGAGTGGGTAGTCAATCCCTTCTCCAGCGGATCTTCCCAACCCAGGAATCAAACCGGGGTCTCTTGAACTGCAGGTGGATTCTTTACCAATTGAGCTACCAGGGAAGCCCTCATATCACTCCCCCGGCACCCCATATTTAGTCACCCAAGCCTATGGATATAGTATTTTCCAAGTCAAGACTTTAGAAACCTTCTTAAAGAAGCACAGTACATTTTGGAACATACATCTCCCCTCTCTTAACTATAAACCACTAAAGAAGACTTTTATTTCATCTAGAGTAACACACACACATACATACATACACACACACGTATTTGTAACAGTAAATTAGTAAAAATGTAAGATGAGTGTAATACGACAGTATGTAAATATACTTTAATAATAAGGATGAGTCAATCAGAATGAACAGTGCTCAGAGGCATGGAAACAGAAGAGGGATACAGACACTGAAGGAAAAGGATAAATATACAGTCATAATCAGGAAGTTGCTTACGTAGAGGGCCAACTATATTGTACTACATCATTTTATGTGACCGACTTGTATCTGCAGATTTTGGTTTCATGGAGGCTCCTGGAATTCAATCCCATGATACTAAGGGATAACTATTAATTTATAGTCTTAGGTGAGTGAGAATCCCAGTCAATCAATCCACTAATCCATGCCCTACCCAGGAGATGACAGCCATTAAACATGTGAGCAGCCATGCAATTTCTCATGTCATAATGCCACATTTCCTACGTAACTCCCTCATTATGACTTGATTCCTACGTGAGCCTGCCTCCTGAATGAGTACTTACTGGTCACACCACACGTACTTCAATCTTTGTGCTAGTTATTCCTCACTGTAAATGAATACTATCTGTTTTATACATCAGTTACATGAGCCTGATTATCACTGGATCTATCTATGAAAAATAGTTCCACCCTGATGTGTTTGAGTCAACAAGGCTGAAGGTCATACAATAAACTCCCAGAGGTAACGCACCCCCTCCCACCACTCCATCCACAATCTTACTTCTCTGCAGTGTCACATGGATGAGTATTCTTACATCTTTTGAAATATAAATAGCCACTATACTTCAATATGCCTTAAACAGAAATAAATTTATTTCTAAACCTGTTTTTATATTTCCATTGCTTTTCTACTAATCATCCCACCATCCCTCCTACCCACAGCTCATCACCACAACCTCTGATTTTTCACTCTCCATTTCCCACCCTACCACCAACTGTTCGGCCAATATTTTCACCTGTCCTCTCAGTCTCATTCCTATTTCTACTACCCAGAATTAACCATATTTCACTTCAACTAATCCAATAATCTAACTGATCTACCAGGTTTTAGGTTTTCTTCTTTCTCTAACCCATTTTATATCCTGCTGCAAGATTAATAAGCATAAATTCCATTCTGGGTATGTTAATCCACTGCTCAAAAAATCCTAACGGCCTGTTAAAGAATAAACTTAAAGCCTAGAGCACATGGTCCTCCAAGATTATACTCCAAACCTAGAGCCTTTGACTAACGTAAGTGAGAAGTAAGGGCTGATCCCCTCGGCCATCACAGCAGCGGGTGAAGCGGGGGGAGAGATCCAATTTCCCCAGTGTGCCATACGATATATGGCTATTCCTGTATGCCACAACACAAAGAAGCTGGGAAGCTCTGTCTCGGGTGACTGACATCCAAGACATATCCATTATTACTGTTCCTGCACTAGCAGGAGGAGCAGAGAATAGAGAGGTAGCTCTGAAATACAGTGGCACGCTAAGAAACAAAATAGTAGGTATGGGCACATGAAAAGACAAACGCTGTAAGTATATCTCCAGCACTATGCAGAGAAGATGGTCTTGGGTCTCTGAAGAGTATTCAAGTAGCAAGGCTGGACACAGCAGAGTTGAGAGTAACTAGTCATTAAGATCATCCAACTCCTGCCTCTTCTTGTTGGTTTCTGTGCTCATCAATCTTCTAATGCTAATTTGGCTTCTCCAATAAATTTGTCTTCAAGCAGTAAACACTGCTAGACAATGACTGCCTCACCTGTAGCTCTGGCAGCTCCCCTATCTGTGTGCCAATGAAGATCTGGAGACCATGAGTCCAAGGGGACAAACACCGGGCTGTAAGTGTACACTGCTATGTTGCTCATCTGGCACCCTAACAGACAGACCAACAAACAATTCTTCCTTATCTTGACCTGAGGGAGGGAAATCTGTGAAGAAGTATTATCAAGTCTTCATATCTCCCAATTTCTATTTACTAAAATGTAAATAGCTCTGGAGCATTCATGAATGTGAACATGCCATTCTGGGAGAAAGGGTGTAGACTAAAAACCACCTTGTATAAAAAGTGTTCAGACTTTTGAGATAGGATTCTAAAGTCACAAAAGATCTAAAATTCAATCAATGCTGGTTGAAATAGCTGTCAAATTAATAATCTAAAATTAATATGAATTAATGTGACATGATGACCTGTTATCATGGTCAGAAAATTAATATAGATTCCTCAGATCCAAAGGGATATGTGCTACTGTAGTCACAGTGAAAGTAAAAGAAGCCAGAGTGGTCCACGCAATTGTGTGGTTAATTATTTTTGTGGGCAAAAGGAAACAAGGAGCTAAAACCCAGAAGATAAACAGGGGAAGAAACAGAAAAAAAGAATTCACAGTTCTCAACAAAAAGAGAAAAACCTTTACTATGTCCCTATCCCCAATTATTTCTGAAGTCTTTCTCCTGGCCCACAGGCTGTTGAACATCCCACAACGCAGGCAAAACGAGCACCAGGGACAGCAGTACCGCTGCCAGCATCTACTGGAGCACAGTGGCACTTCTAGGGGCCCTTTTGTGAGGACAATACCCCTCTCTCCTCTCCTAAACAATGAGCACTTAAAAAATAAAAATCCTCTCTGGTAGAACGTTTGTCTTATCTTCCAACTCAGCTACAGAGCTGTTACAACTGCAGTGGTGAAGACACATAACAGAAAGAGTTTTAGCCTCAGACAAATGAGGTTTGTGTAAACTGCAACGTTAAAGAAAATTACGATCTTTGTCCCCTTACTTCACCCAAAGCAGCCGAGCCAATTCCAGATACTCTTAGAAACAAGTGTAGTGGCCAGTCCTTTGTCTCTGACCTGCTGTTTCTCCACGTTTTAGCAGCTGGATATTGAGTGGCCACAACAGTAAGATAGGAACGTTATCCTTTCACCTCAAAGTTCCCAACTCTCTGGCCAAAATACAAAGGTTTAGAAGGACAGTTTAGTACATACACTGGCAATACTAATACTGCTTTCCAATCTGCCAATGTGCATCAAAAACAATTACACAGGCACAATTTGCCAACTTTTACAGATCAGTGCTACCGAAAGAACCAAGGCAAAAATCAATGTCCATACTTCCTTCCCCTTAGAGAACCAAGAGACTATGTTAGCATCCAGAAACTGTGTTAGCCCCTGCAATTTGCAAAGTAAAACAAGACAAACGATAGTGAGAAAACAAGAGTGTTCCTTAAAAGGAAAAGAAAACAAAACAAAATGAACAGAACAGGAAGTCAAATCTTAGTTTGGCCGTAAGTAATCCAACTGGACAGACATCCTAAAAGAAAATACGTTCAATCAATTAAAAATAGGTCAAAATTGCCTTCCTAGCTTAGTAGATGGGTCAAGTTTTGCTATATCCTAGGAAAACTACCAAAAATAGATAGTAGCAAAGATACCAGTGTACTTTCACATGTGCTGTCTTTTGTGAGTCTATGCATTTCTACATTATAGAAATTACACAATTATTTGCAGGTTAACTTTTCCTTCTATGGCTAAACCACACCAAACGCACTCATCTCTGCAGCTGTATTATATACAACCCTCTGGTCTAGCCTTTAGTCTACAAAATCTATTTCAGGGCATAAAAAGAACAGGGTCAACAGGAATTTAAGCGGCCATGATAAGAAAATTAATCTGCACTGGCCACTAAACTTACATTGGTTACTGATTATATTCAACTGAACTACTGGGTACAACACAAAAAATAATTTTGAAAAATTATTAAGAGTAATCAAAAGAAACAGTAAAGATGAAGTCCTTGTTCTTACATACCCCTACAGCTTATCAATAATGATCTGACTTAGAGGAAGCCACAGAGTAACTCAGGACACTGTAAACTCCAGACAATATAGAATTGGGTCTCATTACTAGACGATGGGAAAGGAAGTATTATATCAACATAACAACTCATTCTTACACAGGGGAGAGAGTAAGAGCAATGCTAAGAAACTACACAATATAGGAGAGGACCATAGGTAATTCTATGTGGCTGGAACACAGAGGGAAGTGTTCTTTTCTCTCCCTTTATGCCAAGTCTTATCAAGCAATACCAATATACAGTAATAAATAGGGCTGCTCTACCTAGTTGAGAGCACAGACTCAAATGGACCAAAAATTGAATATAAGAACTAAGATGATAAAACTTAGATGAGAGCACAGATATAAATCTTTATGACCCTGGATTCCATAATAGTTTCTTAAATATATTGTAACAGGAGCACAGCACTCTAAGGAAAAAAAATGTCTTATTTCATCAAAATTAACAACTTTTGTTATTGAGCTCAGTCAATGAACCCTCCCCTACCTCTTTCCCAAAGTTGTTACTCTCGCCATCTTCTCTAAGTTGGTTCTCAAGTTTTTTTTCTCTACTCTAAATATCTTGGCAACTATGAGAAAGGTGAGGAGGAAATAAAAATTTCCAGGGTACCACTAGTAGTTTGATAAAAGACTCCCATCTCAATTTGTTCAGGAACATAAGTCACTTCAATATACACCATTTCCCATTTCCAATGTCAGTCCCTAGATGTCTAAATATTATGCAATTTTTTTCAAATGTATTAAAAGCTAAAATTAAAATCTTTAATTTTGAAAAAATTAAAAATTTCATCAAGAATCAAATACCTGGTCTCTGCAATTGGTACCCAAATAATCTAGAGTATTTTATGATCAAAAATGTATAAACCCTTACAATAACCATTCTAACCTCTTTACTAGTCCATCAGAATCCTGAGAGGGCAACATAAGCATTGAAAGCCTAAAAAACGTATTGCCAAATACTTGGAAATAGTACCAGGTTGAAAGATCGGAACACCTAATACGTATATGTTTGATTGCAGGTGTCTAACACTATAGTTTTTAAGAGTGAAGCTTTTCTGAGCTGTGTTCAAATAATGTCTGGTGGAATGACCAAAACAAGAAGGAAAATGGGAGTACTAAATATTCTAGATAAATAACAATACAAAGTCTGATTTAAAAATCAGTATCATTACAGTTTTAAAGCATTTCCACGTACTTTCCCACTTATTTCCCACAATCATCCTGACATTTACAAAGACAAATCTAAGACTGTCCTTTAAGAATAAAGCATTAAGATTAATAAGTATTAAGCATTTAATGCTTAACAAGCATTAAGATTAAATTTACATGGGTCATTACTGTCCTGTTCTCACCCTCCACACCAGTTTCTCTAAGTAAAGCTTGCAGCAAACATATAGGAGGATGTTCAAAGCTTTAAGGCAGTAAACTAACTGAGGATACTTTACGATATATATTTAGCACCACACTATGCCAAATCCATCTGGAGCAAAGCGTGCAGCAGACAAAAGAAATCATGGGAAGTGCTGTTCCTATGGATGGAAAGAATGTAAATGGATACTCAAGATCTGTGCAAAAGACAAGTTTCATTAAAATGCTTCAACCAACGCTGGCTATAACAGTGAACCTGACTTCCTATCTCCAAGAAGCCATTATCTACAAATTTCATTCATGCCAACTCAGCTTCTAGGCTGGGTACCAGGGAGTGAAATCAGATTAACCTTCCTTAACCATTCTAACATAAGGAGGCAGAAGCCATTCCACCATACTAGTTCTTAAGCAAGTTTTTCAGGAATTAACCAGGGATTCTTTCTTACTCAATATCTAAAATAAATTTTTCTTTATTATTAAGTTTGTGATTTTTCTGTCTCCAAATCTATACTCCTAGAATAATTTGGGGGGTAGAGGGACTGGGCAATGAGAAAGGAGGGGAAGGTTTTACAAATTTCATTATCACCACATAATCACAGCTACTCAGAAACCTGCTCAATCACACAAAATGATCCAAGAGCAGCAATTTTCGAAGTGTGTTCTGAGCACTCCTCTGTTCTTGTTCAGTTTCTCAGTCGTGTTCGATTCTTTGAGACTCCGTGGACTGCAGCACACCCGGCTTCCCTGTCCATCACCAACTCGGGGAGTTTGCTCAAACTCATGTCAGTGATGCCATCCAACCATCTCATCCTCTTTTGTCCCCTTCTCCTCCTGCCTTCAATCTTTCCCAGCATTAGCGTCTTTTCCAATGAGTCAGTTCTTTACATCAGGTGGCCAAAGTATCGGAGCTTCACCTTCAGCATCAGTTCCTTCTAATGAATATTCAGGGTTGATTTCCTTTAGGATTGACTGGTTTGATCTCCTTGCCATCCAAGGGACTCTCAAGAGTCTTCTCCAACACCACAGCCCAAATGCATCAATTCTTCGGTGTTCAGTCTTCTTTATGATCCAACATCCATACATCACTACTGGCAAAACCACAGCTTTACCCAGACGGACCTTCATCAGCCAAGTAATGTCTCTGCTTTTTTCTGAGAACTCTGATCCCTCCTCCCATTTTTTTGAGTGGGGTGGGGCACAAGCACAAACCGCTTTCATAATACATATTAAGATACTATTTGCTTTTTTACTGTCATGCTCTCACGAAAGGAGTTTTCCACAAGCTACAAAAGGTGTGATACAACAAATAAAACAATGCCACTATTCTCAATTTTCTTTTTTAAAAGTGTTATTATTACACTTATATGACATATCTAGAGTTGTCAAATTCAGACAAAGTAAAATGGTGGTTCCTGGGATGGGAGAATACAGAGTTAGTGTTTAATGGGTAGAGTTTCATCTGGAGAAGATGAAAAAGATCCGAAATGCTGGTGATGACTGTACAACAAAGTGAATGTACTTAATGCCACAGAACTGCATGCTTAAAATGGTAAATCTGACATCAGGTATAAGTGAAGTCACTCAGTTGTGTCCAACTCTTTGTGACCCCATGGACTATAGCCTGCCAGGCTCCTCCATCCGTGGATTTTCCAGGCAAGAGTACTGGAGTGGGTTGCCATTTCCTTCTCCAGGGGATCTTCCCGACCCAGGGATTGAACCCAGGTCTCCTGCATTGCAAGCAGACTCTTTACTGCCTGAGGCACAAGGGAAGCGACATCAGGTATATTTTACCACAACTGAAAAAAAAATACAAGTAACGTTAATTTCTAATGTGTTTATTATTCTAAAATGGGTTATAAAATCTTCAGTTTAAAATTTTAATAATGTAAATACCTATAGGTATAATCTACACAAACAAAAGATTTTAGGTTCCACAATTTTTTGTTGTTGCTGTTCCAAAATATTTTTAAGTTTGTGCAAAGGGGTCTTAAGACCAAGAAGTTTGAGAACCACTGCACCAGAGTTTAGCCAATTATGTAAGTCTTTCATTGCATTCTTTACCTCCATTAATCTACTTAGCACTTACCACCAAATAAAAGCAAAAGCAATGGTGCAGAGTCTATCAGTCCAATCTTCTAAGTGGACAGCAATACCTTTCCATAGGTTCTCCTATCTCGAGGTCAACAAGACATGGGCTTCACTGTTTTGGGTTTTTTTTTTTTTCTTTTTTTGCAGTGTTAAGTATTAAAGGCATTCAACCACAGCCATGTAGAATATTATACCGCTAACATATGGCAACAGTGAGCACCTACTTACCCATTACCCATATCTTACAATTAACCTTTGACCAAATTACTTAACCATGCTGCTAAGTCACTTCAGTCGTGTCCAACTCTGTGTGACCCCATAGACGGCAGCCCATCAGGCTCCCCGTCCCTGGGATTCTCTAGACAAGAACACTGGAGTGGGCTGCCATTTCCTTCTCCAATGCATGAAAGTGAAGTCACTCAGTCGTGTCCGACCCTCAGCGACCCCATGGACTGCAGCCTATCAGGCTCCTCTGTCCATGGGTTTTCCAGGCAGGAGTACTGGAGTGGGGTGCCATTGCCTTCTCCCTACTTTACCATATATCTATACAATTCTATTTGTTTTTGTGTAAACTGAAGGTATCAGTATGTGACTGTCACTAACCAATGTTTATTTTCTTTTGAAGTAAAAATTTACATATTACAAAATGTACAAACATTAAGCACAAACCTGCCAAGTTTCCACAAATGCATATACATGTGTAACTCAAATCTGTATCAGCACAAAGACCATTACAATCACCATAGAAAGTTCCTCTATCCCCCAGGTCCCCACTCTTCTGATTTTTCACATAGAGACTATCTGTGCTTGTTCTAGAATTTCATATAACTAGAATGACATTATGTACTTCTTCACTTAGCACGTTTTTGAAATTCATCTATATTACAGTATGTATCAATAGTCCATTCCTTTTTACTGCTGAGCAGTACTCTATGAATATACCGCAATTAATTCATTTTCCTAATAATGGACTGTTTTCAGTTTCCTGATCTTAGAACAAAGCTACTATGGTCATTCTCGTACAGGGCTTTTTCTCTTGTGTAAAAACGTTAAGAGTAGAAATTTTCTAGGGGAAAAAACCTTTTAATCATGGAAAATCTCAAACATATACAAGAAGAGAGAACAGCACGATGAGTTCTCATTAAAGCCAGCTGCTACTATATCAATTCACACACACACCTGTTTCACCTTAACCCCCTCCTACTATTTTGAAGTTGTAGATACCATCATTGTGTCTTCAAATACTTCAAAATGTAAACAAACATTTATAATCTGGTCAAATTATTTACTATGAAATAATCAAGAAAACTTCATTTGATTTACCCATGGATTAAGTGTTCTTTCAAATGATGTTTCTCTACCATTCCTCCTTGATACCTAGAAAGTCAATGGCACAAAGATACCTTCTGCTGTTACTCTGAAAGAACTAGTGCTAAACACAAAATCTAGTATTGATAAATATCATAAAGAAATAAACATCAATATGATCAAGCAGATTTCCCAACTGCCAAGCACCTTGAATTACCTAATCTCATGACATGGTATCATTTTATAAGTGAAACTGGTGTTGTTCAGTCGCTAAGTGATGTTCCACTCTTTGTGACCCCATGAACTGGCTTCCCTGTCCTTGACTATCTCCCTAAGTTAGATCAAACTCATGTCCATTGAGTCAGTGATGCCATCCAACCATCTCATCCTCTGTCCACCCCCCTCCTGCCCTCAATCTGTCTCAGCATCAGTGTCTTATCCAGTCAGCTCTTCGCATTAAGTGGCCAAAGTACAGGAGTTTTAGCATCAGTCCTTACAATGAATATTCAGGTTTGATTTCTTTACAATTAATGGGTTGATCTCCTTTGTAGTCCAAGAGACTCTTAAGGGTCTTCTCCAGCACCACAATTCAAAAGCATGAATTCTTTGGCCCTCAACATTCTTTATAGACCAACTCTCACATTCATACATGACTACTGGGAAAATCATAGCTTTGACTAGATGGATATTTGTCGGCAAAGTGATGTCTCTGCTTTTTAATACACTGGCCTAGGTTTATCATAGCAAGTGAAACCATATATGAAACTTTAAAAAAGTCTGATAACTAGCTCTTTGTGAGAACAAAGGGAGTACTCATTACATTCTTAAGAGGTGAACAAGGAGGTAAAATTTCAACCCTTTCAGTAACTAGATTTTTGTTAACCTCAAACAACTATCTGTACTGGAGAGGGTAAGGGGAAATGGCAATTCTCAACAACAGCTGATGACAGTATAAACACACATAATCTTTTCCAAGGGCTATCTGGGAAAAAGCTGGAAATTTCATTTCCAAAAACTTAACTAAGTAAACTCTTGCATAAAGCATGCAACAAGGATGTTCTTCTCAGTGTTGTTTGTAACAGAAGAATTGTTTACAATCTAAATGTTCAATAGGGCATTAGTATAATTACACAACATCCAAATAAACACACTACAGGGTTTACATCTAGAACCACATATGCCAAACTATTAATGGCAGTTATGAAAGAGAGGGAAATACTTGCCACTCATCAATTCTAACGGACACTTTCTAAATAGGTTTCACTATAATTTCAGTTGGATCCTTTTTCTCTATGCCAAGGTTGGTTTTTTTTTTTTTCCTTTAAAAAAAAAAAAAAAAAAAAAGGCAAAGCTCAAGGCCTTAGAGGTAACCCTAAGGTGGAACTCTGAAAATACAAGGTCCCCTGAGTAACTGCCAGAAAGGTGAAACTGTAGAGTTAAACAGCATACAGAGTGACAAAGAAACAAAAAATAACTGGTATCTTAGACAAAAGGTTCTGACAAGATGCTAATATACTAGTAAGAACCTAAAGGACAGGTGTCATACAATTCAATACAACTTAATACTGCTTGTTTTATTTATGACCTAACCCAGAGTTCCTCAATCTTGGCATTACTATCATTTGGGTTGGGTAATTCTGTGGCAGGGGACTGATTCTCCTATGCATTAAGTGATGATCAGCAGCATTTAGGCTTCTATTCACAGTATGTTAGTAGCACCTCCTCGCTCCCACCTCAGTCTTAGACAACCAAAAAGACTCTCTCCACAACTTGCCAAATGTCCCCTGGTGGGTAAATTCACCTGACTGAGAACCACTGATCAAGCCTTATATATCCGTATACACAATATTCCACTCTATTTCACTCTTCAGAAAGAACTCTTAGCTTCAAGGAGCTTACATTTTAACAGCAAAAAAAAATGCAAAAGTTTTAAAATGTTATTGCATTTTATTGAGGAGGGCATCAAAATTACAGATCAGGTGAGTTTTGTTCACGACAGATCTACCCTCCCTCCCTATCTTACATTTATCAAACTGTACAAATTCCTCAAAACACTGATCTTTCAGTCAGTTACTATGTTATTTAGAGCTAAATGTGTTTCACACAATTTCATCTGGAGTCACATCACCTGGATTCCTTGCTCTTCCAAACTCAGTTTTGTGACATCAACCAAGTTACTTAACTTCCTCATGTCCCTGTTTTCTTAACACAGTGGGTATATCAAGTTCTTAAAGCAGTGCTTGGCATATAGTAAAAGCCCTGTAAAAGTGAAGTCGCTCAGTCATGCCTGACTCTTTGCGAGTCCATGGACTGTAGCCTATCAGGCTCCTCCGTCCATGGGATTTTCCAGGCAAGAGTGCTGGAGTAGATTGCCATTTCCTTCTCCAGGGGATCTTCCCAACCCAGGAATCGAACCCAGGTCTCCCACACTGCAGGCAGACGCTTTACCGTCTGAGCCACCAGGGAAGCCCGATGTCAGCTATTACCTATTATCTTAACTACAAGCCTATAAAGACAAACATCATCTTCACCAATTCATAGATAAAGAAACAGAGGCTGAAAGAAACTTGCCTAGAATCGCAAAATTATAAGGTTACAGAGCAGTGATCCTAAAATATTCAGTCTTGACTCCAGAGCCCGTGATTTTTCAGTCATGTCAGTAAGCTTATGTTGAGACTAACTATCAAGTACATACTGGTTTCTTACTGCTAAATAATAACTACCACTAGATATTTTCTATAAGACATTCATTTAGAACACAACTGAATTCAAATGTATTACGGAATTAAGATAATAGGATTTACACACCAACAGAGACAAGTTTCAGTTTCTATATATCTTAAATGATTCTTACTTTAAAAAATAAGAACACAGACCTTAACTCCTGAAATTGTTTAAACAAAAGGATAACACGGGGTTGTTTGAGACAAGAGGTTACCTTGTATAATGCATTTGCTTAGGTGTCCTATTCTTACTCCAAGGTCATGGACTTTGTACATGATGTTTGTTCCCAAGTCCCAGAAGGGCTCTGTATACCCCTTTGGTTTCTTCAATTTGCCCTTACCTCACACCCAAGTTCTTAATAACTCCTGAACACCTTACTCAATTTTTTAACCACTGCCTTGCTGTCATACAACTTATTAATCATTTTTACTTAAACTTTACCATTTCCAACATTTAATAGGATCATCAATGACTTTTTCATCACCTCTTCCTAAAGGTATTTCACTGAAGTCGTCAGCTTTTCAACACTTTTCCTTTTTTTGGATTGTATATGTTGTTTTTTTTTTACTTTTTTACTGAAGTAAAGTTGACTTAAAATGTGTTAATTACTGCTTACAGCAAAGCAACTTAGTTATAGATATACACATACATTCTTTTTCCATGTCCTTTTCCATTATGGTTTGTCACAGAATATTGAATATAGTTCCCTGTGCTATACAAAGTTGTTTTTAACATTTCTTTAACAACTAACGACATGTTCTTCAACATGGACTATAAAAACTACTCATTTTAGAGTCTGAAGTCAGGGCACAGGTGGAATAACTGGGAGCATATAACTTTAATAGTCCGAGAATACCAGAATTAGAAGAAACAGAAATTTTAGCCCAACTCTCTGGTTTCACAAATGACAAAGACAGATAACTTGGTGACAGCTTCCTCTCTAACTTCTCTTAGATTCTACAAAGAACTTGACCTCGACCATTTGGGTCCCGTTATTTCGTTTGCTCTTTAGATTACTTGCATTTCAACATTTTTTACTGCCTCCACAATTCAATATTCTCTCTCAATACAGTGATTATCAAAAAGGTTGAGAGCTGTCCACCATGTTCATTTTGAGTTAACAGTCCAAATAATTCCACCCAAAACTTACTCTATCAAAGATAAAGAAAAGGCTGAGAATATCTACTTATGACCAAAATCCTGCCTATCTTCTACGTTACTCTTTTACTACTAGCCTCCTATAACAGTGTCATCTACTTCCTCCACACCAAATTCCTCTTCCTGTTTACCAGAGGGGGTCAAAGAGAAAACCTAATCTTAGCACTCATATTCAGCAATTTTAGATTTCATTTTTCTTTCCCCATTATTTTGATAGATTCCTTATTAAATCACTAATTTACCAATCATCAGACTTGTTCACTAACCAACCCTTTCTTATCTATCAGTTCAGATTACAAACTGGTAATTAGCACCCAAACTATGAATTCTAGATGCTGCCACCTACACATCATTCAAAAATCTTTCCACTGTCAATCAAATAAGGAAAATTCCCTCTGACATTCTCTTGCATAGTTTCTACACTCTTACAGGCTTTTCTACTACGATAGCTCTACACATATCCTGCTCTTCACACAAACCGTTTTCCATGAATAAGGCCGATCCTGTATATTCCTTCTGCCTGTTCTGCCTGAAATATTGACATCCCCACTGCCATCCTCCTCTTCCGATGCTCATTCCAAAAGCCACTACTTGTAAAGCCTTTCCTGAGGTTTCTGCTTCCTTCAAACGACAGAGCATTTTGTTCAGAACTGTCTTCTGGGAATTACATATTTATATTTGAGTACTTTCACATGCACTCCTTTTCATAAATTCCTGGAGGACAAAATCTCCGGTTCTCAGCTTTGTTCTTCCCCTGCTGCTTAGCACAGTGCCTTGGTACATGCTAAGCTCTCAAACACAGCCAACTTGAAGATGGGCTTTCTCAGGATTTTTGGTAAGCTGCAGTAAGTCACAATTGGTTTCTTAAGCCATTTTACTAACAAAAGTGTTTTATTTATACCCTGGCATCTGAACGCTTCTATTTCACTTAGTTTAAAAAACAGAAACAGAAAACCTGTCCTAATTTCAGGGGATCTAGCCTATTGAAACGATCTTCTTGGTCTCTCTTTGAGGTCACTTATCAACTAAGCAAACTTGCCTCTACTTAAGCCATCATAAAAACTAAAATTTATAGGAGCCAGAAAATAAAGCAAGTATTCCCAGTTAACTTGCTAGAGAACAGGAAATATTCTGTGGTCATTCTGAATTGCTGCAGGGTTAAGTAACAAACTACAAAGAAGTAACAGCACAGAACAAGAGACTGAAATATACTGTGAGAGCACCCCAAAGCAACACCTGTGCAGAAAAGCTTCTTGTTAACAGAGGGAGTTCTTACAGTCTTCCTTGATGACACAATGGATGTTGCCAACAACTGCTACCACATGCTACCGAAGTCTACAATCATTTTTATAAGTTGGCAAATTTTTTTAAATACAAGCAATTCAGTTTAAAAATCCTACATGCCTCCTCTTCACTAGGCAGGGAGTGGAAGACAGAGATGAACATATGACTTTCATAAAGCAAAAAAATCTCAGTATGCTTTTCTCCACTTTGTACACTCTCAGTATTGCTTCCTTTCCCCCTTTACCAGCTATCTTCTTCAGCCCGATTTTGTTCAGATCGCCTATTATTTGTACTGCAAAAGGAGGTGAAAGAAAAAAAATCCTGCCCCACGAATCTGATGGAGCAAGGAAAAAAAGGTTGGGAGAGCAAGAGGTATTTTCCCCTCTAGTCCCTCTTGAAAAATCACCAATCCAAAAGATGTGTCTTTCATAAGCCCACCTAAAACATGTGTAACAAACACATCAAAAATTACAATGCTGGTACTGAAATTTTAAAACCTTACCTTACTAATCAAAAGATCCATACAATGACAAAGCTAAAATGTTCTCTCTCAGTAATAAGTGTGAATCATAGCAGTCAGGCTGCTCCACCCAAAAGCCACCCTTGCTAAGACCGGACAGTTCAAAACCTGGACAGCTTTCCCGGTTTGCTCCAGGCCAGATTGGAATTCAACACCTCATTTTTAAGTGTAGCTATGTAGCAGCAAGGGAACGTTATCCCGCACTGAAATTAACCAGGATACTTCATTCTTTTTTTTAGCTGCGCCTTTTCCACATTGAAGAAACTCTCCCCCTTCCCCGTTTTTAAGGAGGAAAAAGCTCAACAGCTACTCTACTTGAAAAACGAACAATCTATTCAGGTTTTCGAAGTAAATTTGCATTATTCCTAGGTTTGGGAGGAGAACCGACTTACACTGTCGCTCTCCAAAAGGTCCCGCACTTTCCTTCAACGGAAGCCTGAGCCTATGAATTGATTAAATACATGTGAAGGGTTCCCAGATAGCCTCTGTAAGCTGAGGAACGAGTTTCAGTCTGGTACCAACCTACTCGCACGTTTCAAAATTATTTGGTGTGGAGCAACCCACTATCTAGGAAAGATCTACTTACCAGCGGGGAGGGATAAAAAAAAAAAAAGCTTCTTGATCTCAAGAACTGAAATGCACCAACCCACTATCTAGGAAAAGATCTACTTACCACTGCTGGGGGCGGGGAGCTTCTTGATCTTAAAAACTGAAATGCACCAACCCACTATCTAGGAAAGATCTACTTACCACTGAGGAGGGAGCGGTGGGGGAGGAAAAAAAGCTTCTTGATCTCAAGAACTGAAGTGACACATCAAAGAGGCCAAAGCTAACCACCTCAAACACAGCGGCAGACCATCAGGCAAGCCCCGGCCCCCATTCCGTTGCCATTAAAGTCCCGAGGGAGGGCCTCACACAAAGCTGGAAGGGAAGAGAGGAGGCCGCCGCCACCGTCCCCCGTGCCCCCAACTTCTCCCTGCACCCGGAGAAGGTCCGCGGGACTCACCAGGACCGTGGTGCAGATGGACCTCAGCTCGGACTCCACTTTCTCCCGGTAGTCCTTGATCAGCTGCAACTTCTTGTCCGAGGTGTCGGTCTTCTGCTCGATGCTGGAGATGACCCTCCAGGCGGACCGGCGGCCCCCGACCACGTTCTTGTAGGCCACCGAGAGCAGGTTGCGCTCCTCGTTGGACAGCTCGGCGCCCTGCTCCGTCACGGCCTTCATGCAGGTGGCCATGTCGTCGTAGCGCTCGGCCTGCTCGGCCAGTTTGGCCTTCTGAATCAGCTCCGTCTTCTCCATGAGGGCCGGGGGAGCGGACAGCGAGGTCGAGCGCGGACCCGGGGGGCTGGCGGGGGGTGGGGGGGCGCGGCGAGGAGGCCTGAGGGCGGGCGCCGGGGTGGGGGGGCGGCAGGAGGGCGGGGGCGGCGCCGTCAGACAATGCGCCCCGCCGCCCGGCCGCCCCTTTTGTCCGTCCCCGCGCGCGGCCCAGTTGAATTTCCCTCCCCCCGCCCACGCTCCCCACACTGCGGGGCGCCCCGGAGGGCCTGGGGGGTGAGGGGGGCGCCCGCCGAGCCGGGCCGCGCGGCCTGAGGTAGAAGCTGAGGTGAGTTGAGGCAAGGGTGAGGAGGAAAGGCCGCTCCCGCGCCCGCCCGGGGCCCAAGATGGAAGCGGCCGTTGGCCCGCACCTTCCCGCCGGAGCCTGTCCCTGAGGAGAGCGGGCGTCGAGGCCCGCCGCTGTCCCTCCCGCCTCCCCCACCGCACCCCGGGGAAGGCCTCCAGCCGGACACACAGGCCCGGCCGGACCCCCGAGGAGGGATTTCTCCTCCCCCGGCCCCGCGCCCCGAGGCGACCCCAGCGCTCACCTTCACGTCTCCGCGGCCGCGGCGCGAGTCCCACCACTTGGATCCCTCTTCTGGCTTTAGCCGAGGACCCTCCCGTCTCAGCCTACCTCGGAGCCGACAGGCGGGGCCACCGCGCGGCCCGCCCCTCGAGGCCGCCCACCCCCGCCAATGGCGCGCCGAGATGTCCCCTAGAGTTCCGCCTCCCTCCCCGCCTCTGGCCAATGAAGACTGAGCGCGCGGAAACGGGGGCGGAGGAGAAGGGGGCGGGGCGGTAGGGGGAAGGGGAGGCTAGGAGGGTGGGTCGGCTTGGGCAAGTTCGGTTGGCCGGCAGGCTGCGGCTTCGGCCACGGGGTTTCCTCCAATTAGATCCAGGGTAAAAGGACGTCACTGTTACCATGGCAATGCTGTTACCAACGCCCCTCATCCTCCCAGCCACCCCCGGCACTCGTGGGCGCGGCACGGGAGCGGGAAGCTCGCACGACCTCTCCTGCGGCGGCCGGGTTCTCTTGCTGCTGCGGCGTTGCAGACAGTTCACTGCATCTTGTTGGCTCCCCATGCAGCTGCGGCTCTCGTCGGCCCGGGTGAGGTCGGGCCTGGGAGGGTGACACCATCGGCTGTTTTGTTACCCAAACTCCTGTCTTTCCTCCACCTTCCTATTCGTGACAAAGGTTTGGAGCTCAAGACACTGAACCTAGCCTTTAATGACATTACGATGGGGACCGTGAATTAGAAATAATCCCATCCCCATTAAAGAGGACTTAGTTCCTGGAGAAAGTGGCATAAGCTTGGGTTTTACACTTTCATTTTAAGACCGGCACCTAAAACCTGAAATTCCCTTGGAAAATTACCCCCTCCCCAAAAAAAGTCCAGGCAATGCCAGATATTATGACTTTCTTTCAAGTGGGAAATGACCTTAGGGATAATTGGGAGAAAAACATACATTTAATCCTCCCTCTCCCCCCCGCCAAAGCAACTGTTTTTATATTTCTTTCCAGACTTTCCAGGTCACGCATTTAAATACTTATTTTTCACATCACTGCTGTCTTACATGTACACGCTTTTTATCTTCTGGTATTATTTTTGAGAGGACAATCGAAAAGCTAAACTTCTCTCCCTAGATGTTGACTGCTGACTTTCCCTTGTGAACACCCCTCTGAAATGAGAGCGATAGCTTCAGATGGCTTCTATTCAGGGTCATCACCAGCCCTTTCCCTTCCCTTTATACTGGGAGCTCCCCTCCTGCCATTCCCTTCTCTCCGGAATGTTCCCAGTACCAGACTCCAAATAAGGTGGCTGTCCTGGGTGTCTGGAAAGTGGTCTTTGTGCCATCTGGGCTCACACTGCCGTGATTCCAGTTCCAGCACGTCCAGGGAAAAACAGATCATTGAGAGCAAAGAATGCACAGCCAAGAAAGAATTTCACATTCTAAGCGGAGGTCTTAGAAGCAGATCTGGAGACTCTAGAATGGAAGATCTGAGCACTGACAGATAGCAGGAGAAGGTGCGAACCTTACAGAAATCTCAACTCCCTCCCAGCTGCCCCTCCCTATCCTGACTTGTAAAGCTTGCTTTGTGCTTTGACAGACAGGAGAGGCCTGGGCTGGAAAGGGCTTGTGTCTTAGTGCAGAAATGCCTTACTATGTTCCAGGGTTCTAATGGAGGGCCCTGCTGTTATTTCTGGAATCCCTGGGGCCAGGCTGTAGACACACGAGTGTTTATGGCCATGTGGGCTGGGGTGGAGCCGGACACCGAGAAATCCCCATGGAAAGAATTTGCATGTGCAAGGGCAGATAAAATGCTTTCTGTATGACCAGTGCATTTCGAGCTTACTGGAATTAGAGACAGTTCAGGCGAAAGGAGAGACAGCCCAGCAGAGGTGAGTGGGGGATGGAGACCCTGGAACAGGATGGTTAGGGGATAGAACCTCTTGTAGGGAGGGAGGGTAAGGGCAAGAACACTAATTCTTTATCAGAAAGCCTGGATTGTACTGCCATCTCCCGAGGTGACCTTGGGCAAGGTTTACTTCTCTCTGTAACTCAGTCTCTATAATTTCTGCTTTTATCCAATCAGATATTTATTGAACACCAACTCATATAGTTACAATCACCTGAACTCATGGGTAAAAACTGCTTGAAAGCAATGGCACTCTATAAAACTATGTTTCATCAGGGACCAGAGGGGTAGGTTAAATCTAAAGTCCTCTGCCCCTGAAAGAACTCAGAGAAAATTAAAGCTCTGGGGACTTGAAGCCCCTGGACACATAAAGAGCTAACACTTACTGAGTGATCACATGTGTCAAACACCATTTTAAGTCTTTTGCAAGACTTAGCGCATTTAATCTGCTTAAAGCCACTGTGAAGTAGGTAGTACAGTAAGTCCCCTGCCTACAAACCTTCAAGTTTCAAACTTGCAAAGATGTGAATGTGCCTTTGACGAAGGTCAGGCGTGACACCGAAGCTTGTCTTCCATCTCCTGTTGACGATCCTTCAAGTCTGCTGCCTCCCTCCTCCAGACAGTAACTCTTCTTGCCTGTTCCCGCGATGCCAGCCCTTGTATGCCAGCTGTTGTACTGTACTAACGTACTTTTCATGGGACTGTCCTGAAAGATTAAACATGTTTTATTGTTTGTGTTTGATTTGTATGTATTATTTGCGTGAAAAGTATTAAAACCCATTACAATACAGTACTATACAGCCGATTGAGTTCGTTGGGTAATTGGGCTAACTTTGTTGGATTTATGAACAAATTGGACTTACGAATGCACTCTTAGAACAGAACTCATTCGTACACAGGGGACTTTACTCTTATGATCACCTTCTCCATTTCACAGATAAGGAAACTGAGGCGCGATGCTTGGATCGAGCACAGAGTGGAAGAGCTAGCAATGGCAGAGCCTGGATGGATGTAACCCAGTGTGCACTGCCTGGTGACCAAAGCCCGTCCCTGTAATGGCTGTGCCAGCCCTTTGCTCACCGCTGTAGGGACGCTAGGAAAGACCACACTAAGTCTCTGTTCTCTAGGAGTTTCATCCTAGCTTAATATAAAACGTGTTAAACATCCACATTCAAAGTGCTGGGAAGAACTCTAGGGAACAGAGAGCTAAGAAAGCATTGAGTTCTTACTTTATCTTTTTGATGTTCTTGTTATTTTTTCTAAATTGCTTGGTGAGAAGCTGCTTGAAGCCAGAAGATCCTAAATCCCAGCCAGAAGATCCTAAATCCCAGCTCTGTTATTTATTTGCAGTTTGACCTTGAACTTCCCAGGTGGCTCAGTGGTGAAGAATCTGCCTGCCAATATAAGAGACATAGGAGTTGCAGGTTCAGTCCCTGGGTCAGGAAGATCTGCTGGAGAAGGAAATGGCAACCCACCCCAATATTCTTGCCTGAGAAGTCCCATGGACAGAGAAACCTCATGGGCTACAGTCCATGGGGTTCCAAAGAGTGAGACACGACTGAGCCGCTAACATTTGACCTTGAACACCATGATCCTCTCTGGACCTCAGTTTTCTAACCTGTAGAAGCAATCCTTACCCCAAAGAGGTCGTGGAACTATCCCACGGGTAACGTTAGGCATATAGCAGGTGTTCAGTAAATATTGGGGTTTTTTCCCCTTCTTTCCCTCTGCTTGGTGGTAGAGTGCAGGGGAGGAAGGGAAGTGCCAGCGCTGTTATAAGCCTTGGAGCCTTATAAAAAGTTAGCGAAGGTTTATCTCTTAAATCGCTGTTGTAATTAGTGGAGTTAATGGTCTGCAGAATGGCTACACTCAGTGTACACTTCTGAATGAATGAGTCCTTCTGGTTGAGTTTACTCTCATAAATTGTTTCAGTGGTTTATTTGCCCAGAGTAGTGGGTCGTCCAGAGGAACTTATTCCTCTCCAGCCTTGTGGCAGGTATTTCACTGACAAACATGTGAGTGGGACTTTTCACTGCAGATTTCTGTATAATCACCATCACTGCTTCTGTTGAGAGGGTGGTTGAAAAACTGCCTGACTGCCCACTCCACTGGGAGGGGTGAATGAGATTCACTAAGAGCCAGGACAGTTTGGTCAGGGCAGGGTCTTCCCACACATTTCCTGGCTGAGGGCTGGGGTCAGGCTGATGGAACTCAGTCTCCCGTCAGCCCTGCAGCAGGCAAAGCTCATTCTTGCCGTCTGCAGGCATCCGTCTGTGCTTGTGGGTGTCCCGTTTCTGGCACTTCCTGGACACCCATGGGCTATTTATTGTTTTCCAGCTCTCCTGTGTGTTCTCAGGGACAAAAATCTAATCAAATCATTCCATCATTAAAAAACAGATAAGTCTTCTGGCAATAGTTCTTCTGCCACAATTTGCATTTTAAAAAAAAGAAAGCTCTTACATTTGAAAAAAAAAAAGTTCACTGGTAGGGGAATTTCCTGGTAGTCCAATGGTTAGGACTCGGCACAAGCCATGTAACATGGCCAAAAAAAGAAAAAAGTTTACTGGTAGAATTTCAGGCATTCTGAACCAACATTTGGTCCACTAGCCTTTTGGGGAAGGACTTCAGCATTCTGACATTTCTCCAGCATTTCGTATATGTCAATAAGGTACTTTAAGAAAAAAAAAAGATTGCTTTTGTAATGATAAGAGTAATGATGACAGTATTGATTAAAAATGTAACAGCACACGTCAAGGCTTCCCTTGTAGCTCAGCTGGTAAAGAATCTGCCTATAGTGCAGGAGACCTGGGTTCAATTCCTGGGTCAGGAAGATCCCCTGGAGAAGGAGATGGCAACCCACTCCAGTATTCTTGCCTGGAAAATCCCATGGACAGAGGAGCCTGGCAGGCCACATACAGTCCATGGGGTTGCAAGCGTTGGACAGGACTTAGAGACTAAACCACCAGCACACATCATATTAAAAATGAAACAACATATAAGAGTATAAAAAGAGCCTGTGAAGCTGTCTCTGCAGGGGGACCATTGCAGGCATTTTAGGAACCTCCTTCTAGACACAGCTGCTGGTTTCATGTGGAGACATGCATGTGGTTTTACATGTGTAAGATTACATTCTTCACTTTGTTCAGGGCAATGGTTAATTTTATGTGTCAACTTGGCTGGGTCACAGTGTGCGCAGTATTTGACCATACATTATTCCAGATGTTTCCGTGAGAGTTTCAGGGAGAGATGAACATTTAACTTGGTGGACTCTGAGTAAGCAGATTGCCCCCTCTAATATGGGTGGGCCACGTCCACCAGTTGAAGGCCTGAATAGAATAAAAAGAATGATCTTCCCGAGCAAGAGAGAATTTTCCAGCAGACGGACTTTGAACTTGCTCTGTAATGTCAGCTCTCCCTGGGTCTCCCACAAACTTCAGACTCTAACAGAAATAGTTTCTCCTAGATCTCCCCGCTACAGGCTGATCCTGGAAATTTTGGATTTGCTAATTCCTTGTAATAAATCTCTCTATATATCTATCTTCTTATTATCTTATATATGCATGCATGTGTGCTAAGTCACTTCAGTCATGTCTGACTCTTTGAGAATTTATGGACTGTGGCCTGCCAGGCTGCTCTGTATACAGGATTCTCCAGGCAAGAATACTAGAGTGGGTTCCCATGCCGCCTTCCAGGGGATCTTCCTGACCCAAGGATCAAACCTGCATACCTTAGTTCTCCTGTATTGACAGGTGGGTTCTTTACCACTAGCGCCATCTGGGAAGCATATATATGGTGGTGACATGCAGGAGACACAGGTTCGATCCCTGGGTTAGGAAGATTCTCTGGAGAAGGAAATGGCAACCCACTCCAGTATCCGTGCCTGGGAAACCCCATGAACAGAGGAGCCTGGCAGGCTACACAGTCCACGGGGTTACGAAGAGTCAGACATGACTGAAGCGACTTAGCATACCTATATATCTTATTATTTTTCTCCGGAGAATCTTGAGTAATACTTTTATTCAACAAATGATATGATATCTTTAACTGGCTTTAAGTGTGTGTCTGTGACATCAGATTCACCTCTGAGCTTCCTGAGAGCTAGGGTTTTCTTCTTTGATCTTGTATCCATAGTGCCCTCTCAACAGAGGTGAGCCACCCTCCACTGCGGGTGAATAAACTGATGCCCAGGGAGGTTAAATTACCAGTCTCAATTGCTAAACTACAGAGGTCAGATTAAAAAACAAGTCTGGGTGATTTCAATCTTCTTCTACAACAATAAACAAGACTGCACTACCTGCCATGGGAGATGAAAACTCCAGGGTTTGCTGGCCTGGGAACAATGTTTAGTTATCTGAGGCTCGTGGGTGGCTAAGTATATATCTGCTGGTGAGTCAGCGGCTGATTTTATTTTCATGTGGAAGCCTCTGTTTTTCCTCTCTGTCTCTGCAGGGAGAGGGTACCTCTTCATCCTTTATCTGTCCCCTTTAATTAATTATATGTCTGTCTCTCCTCTCTTCTCCCTGCGCGCCCTTAAGTCTGTGACCTTCCAGCAGGCAGAGTTTCATCTGCTTTCCATGACCCTGGTGACTGACTAATGGAAGACATTCATAGAGGGTTTGTTTTGGGGCTTCCCTGGTGTCTCAGATGGTAAAGAATCTGCCTGCAAGGCAGGAGATACGGGTTCATTCCCAGAGTAGGGAAGATCCCCTGGAGGAGGGCATGGCAACCCACTCCAGTATTCTTGCCTGGAGAATCCCATGGACAGAGGAACCTGGCAGGCTATGATTGCAAAGAGTGGGACACACCTGAGCGAATAACACGTTCACACTTCACACTTTTGGGCCGTTAAGGAGGACATTTCTGATACCGGCAATTGTTGGTGCTGTGTGCTTACTTTGTTTCCAACCATATGCGAAATCACTAGCAGGTTAGTAAATTCGCAGAGGAAAGCATGCGAAGCAGAGCTGTATACCCCTCAGAGATTCCATCAACACGGAATTGCATTTGCTTTGACAAGCACACCAAGAACCTTGAGGTTGACCCCAAAGGGACCTGAACATCAGAAAACGTCCTAAAGTTTCCACACTGATGCTCACCCATGGCGGAGTGAATGAACTCTCCAAGGAGCTGCCCACCCCTGACTCAGGCTCAACTTCCTATCTGTTCATTCAACAAAATATTGAAGGCTCTATCCTGGGTCAGACACAACTCTCGGGGCTGGGATTCCAAAAAGAATAAAGACACAGCGTTTGCCTGGTGAGAGCCTGATGGAGAGCAGGGAGGTGGGATAGCTCAGAGGGGCGGCAGGGAGTTCTCCCTGGCTTCTCAGTTCTCAGTTGCTCAGCGACCTGACTTCCCAGCCGCAGTGGTTTCAAAGTGACTGTTCAGAAAGTAAAATTACTTTCACAATAGAATTACTCCTGAAAGCCCCTCTGAAATCCACTCGACCTTCTTTCTCATCAGATGATTCAGAGCAGAGGAAGCGCTGGGGCTCCAGGGCCAGCCTGGGCCTGTCCCTGTGGCCTGACCTGGGAGCCGGTCTCCGTGGAAGGTCTGTGCAAGGCAATCAGTTGACAGATAGAGACGACAGACCTATGAAAAGCTAGTGAGCTCGCCGTGCTGACAGCATGCTCGTGAATGTGCTGAGCTTTCCTAAAGCCCACCAGACTTTCTGTAAAAGCTGTGGCAAGCACCAGCCCCACAACGTGACCCAGTGCAAGAAGGGCAAGGAGTCTGTATGCCCAGGGAAAGCAGGGTTAGGACAGAGAGCAGAGTGGCTGTGGTGGGCAGACGAAGCCGATTTTCTGGAAAAAGGCTAAAACTGCAAATATTGTACTGAGGCTTGAATGCATTGAGCCCAATGGCCGATCTGAGAGACTGCAGGCTATTAACAGCTGCATGCATTTTCAGCTGGGAGGAGATAGAAGAAGAGTAAGGGCCAACTGATCCAGTTTTGAGCTCCCTATTTTGTTTTATTATGAAAATAATAAAAATTTGAGATTGTTTAATTTAAAAACAAATTAGAAAGCCCAAGAGGCTGGTGCCTTTTAGTGAAAGAGCACGCAACCCATATGTCTTAGGCAGGTCTAGGTAAGTAGCAAGGAGCCTCAATTACCACCAAAAATGCTCATTATGTTTTTTTTTTTTTTGCTGTTGTTGCTCATGTCAACTATATATATATAGATAGATATTAAAAATATAAACACTGTGTGTATGTGTATGCAGTGTTTAGATTTTTTTTTTTAAGTTTGGGTGCATAAAGCAGCACATCTTCAACCATCTCCCAAATTATGACTCATCTGCAGACAATTCAGGACAGTTGAATGGATGAATGAACACACAACAGCCGGAGAACAATGCACACAGTATTGATTGTGTGGCTCTCACAATGAGAGCTATGGGAGTGGAGAGCAGGGAGACATGAGTGTGGGCCGGAGCCGTTGCAGAAGACGTCAGGGCTCGGAAGGCTCCAGAGAGAGGGGGGTTGTGGTAAAAGGAGGGTGCCACCCAGATGATGATGGTGTGGATACTCATCTTCCGCTGTCCTGGTGGAGGCCTCTGGAAGGGCAGGGAGGCCATAGCATCTCCTCTTTGTGAGGGAGTCAGCTTTGGACAGGCCTGAGCCCTGAGAAGGGGGTTCTGGACAGAAGGCTGGAGTGCAGACTACCCGAGGAGGGCTCGGCCTCCACGGTGTGGAGGTGGACCCACGTTGGTTGCTTTAACTCCCTCTGCATAACAGCCCAACCACACAGACAGCTTAACAAGTGCACAGCGAGTTGGGGAGACTGGTTCCATTAACATCCTGGGCCATTGGGCAGGGCGGATCTCATAAAAAATGCAGGTCTCTGCTTTACTTTCCTGCTTAAAACCCTTCAGCTTCGTTTAACTGCAGTTCAACATAGTGGTTGGATTCAGAAGCCAGGTGGCCTAGCTCTGCTACCCATGGGATAGGGGATACTAGGAGGTTAGTTAAGTGCACAGAGCTTCACTCTCCTCACTCTTAAGACGGGATGATGACCTAGCTCTGAGGTTGTTATCAGGATTCCATGAATTTATAATAGAATGTGCTTTGAACCGTGTCATATAAGTGGCACTAGTGGTAAAGAACCTGTCTGACAATGCAGGAGACCTAAGCGATACAGGTTCCATCCCTGGGTCGAGAAGATCCCCTGGAGAAGGGAATGGCAACCCACTCCAGTACTCTTGCCTGGAAAATCCCATGGACAGAGAAGCCTGGTGGGCTGCAGTCCATGGGGCTGCAAAGAGTCAGACACGACTGAAGCGGCTTTGCACGCAGCACACTCATATATGTGTTTGTTAGATGAATACAATCAACTCTAAATCCTTAAGCTAACTCACAAACCCCCCAGTGATGGCACTCCAGTTTCTCTTCTGTCTGATCTGTTGCTTCACCTGTACTTTAGCTTCTTCTGAGCTCTGCTCCTTCCATCCCCTCTTTCCTCACATCTTCACCTGGTTCACCTGTCATCTCCTGAGTCTGCAGAAATGACCGCCTCTTGGGGCTGTCCTTGGGTTCCTCTCCCCTCCCTGCTCTGCAAGCAGGAAGCATGGGACATCATTTCCCCACCCCCTGCACCAGGAAGGTGGGGCTATATTTCTGTAACTATGTCTCTGTAACTTGCCCAGGTAGCCCCAGTGCCCAGCAGAGTGCTTGGTGGCTAGACTGGGTACCAAGAGATGGACAACTGAAGAGACAAATGAACAAGCGCTGGAAGGAGGAGTCACAGATAAGTGTACATCAGCCACAGGACAGGGCGAACTGAGGACAAGGCTCAGGATGGCCTCGGGCTCTGGCCAGAGCCCACACCCCAGCTGGAGGCACCTGTGACTTGCTGGGAGGGACTGGAAGCCCCAGGCAACCCCTAGAGTCTCTCCCTTCCCTCCATCCTGTCCAGCTCTATAGACAAACTCCCAGTTGCTCCAGAAGGATGGTGATTAAGAGAACACAATGAGAAAACTCAGGGAGACAGTGAAGGACAGGACAGCCTGGTGTGCTACAGTTCATGGAGTCACAGAGAGTCGGACACAGACTTGGTGAAAAGTGAAGAAAATGTTGCAGAGGGAAATCCCTTTCGAAAATGAATAACCCCTTGATTTATTTGGACAGTTTCTCTTCTGGATTTCCTTAAAACCCAGGTAAGAAATTTAGGGACATCATGGTGGTGGTGGTGGTTTAGTCACTCAGTTGTGTCCGACTCTTTGCGAACCCATGGACTGTAGCCTTCCAGGCTTCTCTGTCCCTGGGATTCTCCAGGCAAGAATACTGGAGTGGGTTGCCATTTCCTTCTCCAGGGGATCTTCCCAACCCCAGGGATTGAACTTGTGTCTCCTGAATTGCAGGCAGATTCTTTACTGACTGAGCTATGAGGGAAGCCCCCAGCGATGTCATATATCTAAACAAAATACATAAAAGCCTGTTCTATCAAAAGCCACCCCTGGAAGGAAGGAGCAGATGTTGCCTTGCTCTGTTTTTAATGGCCCACGAAGCGCCTGGAGGCGGCCAGCGTTCTAATCAATGTGAATAAGCAAATGATCCCCAGCCGCTCTCCCTACTCCTGGTTCTGAAACTCAGAGACATGCCAGTCAGACTGATGAGCCCAGGATCACTTTGAAGGATCCTATAGCAGCCGAATCGTTGAAATGTGTTCAAACAGAATACGGTAGCAGCAGCTGCTACAGCTGTCAAGTAAGCTTCCTGAAATAAAGGGGAAAAGGCAGCAACAGCCTGTTGCTCTTGAGCCAATGGATTTAGAACACGAGATCAAGTAAGAGAGATTGAAAAAAAAAATACAGGAAGTTGGTGAAATGAGAACTTGGCTCACTGGGCCAAAGTACGCAGCCTGGGGTCTTGGACAGAAAATTTTAGCTGCCACACAGGCAGTCCCTGAAGGGTTAGGGACTGGGGGGCCGATGCTGAAGCTCAGCCAGGATGTGATGATGAGGGGGCAGGAATCTGACAGCCCTTCTGCCCTCAGAAGTCTGGCCAGCCCAGAAGGAGTCATGAGGGGGCCACCAGGGTCCTTGGAGCCTCTGCACATAAAAGCACATTTAGTCACAAGGCTAGGAGGTGCTCAGAAAATGCATGCCTCCCTTTCCCTTCCCCTTCCTGAAGAACAGGGACGCAGTTTGGTCAAGGTTAATTTCTGCATCAGAGTCCTTAGTTGTAAATAACAGAAACTGATTCTGACTTAAATGTAAGACCATTGCTGCTAAGTCACTTCAGTCATGTCCGACTCTGTGCGACCCCATGGACTGCAGCCTACCAGGCTCCCCCGTCCGTAGGAGTCTCCAGGCAAGAGTACTGGAGTGGGCTGTAAGACCATTACTCCTTACCAATTGTGAAGAAGGCTGGGGAACCAGCCAGTCAGCCAAAATGGGCGGGCACTGGGGACAGTGTGCAGCCAGAACCACGGCCAAAATTTCACCACAGACCTCAGCCAGAGGGATTCCCGTTGCTTCTGCGGCTGGACCCCCGACCTTGATCGGTCCCTACTTCACTGACTCCATGGGCACCAGACCCTGGACCCTGGATACTGGGTTCATCCTCATAGAAATCCCAAGGCAGCTTTACCACTGCCCCCAGAAAGACCTCTCCACAAGCCCTGCTTCTTTGAGCCATTCACCGGAGATTCAGAATCCCATTGTGGGTTGTCTGGCCAGGCCTGAGTTAAGTGCTGTGTCATGCTACAAGATAAGCTAGGAGGTTGGTATCTGAAGTATACGTCTTCCAAAGAGGAAAGTGGGCTATGCCTCCACCTCCCCTCCCCCATAAGATTCATAAAGTGAAGAATTCCTCCAATAAAAGAAGAGGCTTCAATGCTGGGTGGCTCCCAAAATAGCCCAGTTGCTTGCAATTACTCTGGAGCTTCAGGTCCACATGATGAAGAAAAGCAAAAGCTGTTGGGGGTGGGGGGTGGTGCTGGAACATGAAATTAGGAGCCTGAGAGAAGGCTTAGCCTGCAGGGATCTCATCTTTCTTTCTCTGGAAAAAAGGGGTGGGGGGTTTGCTTTGCTATCATCATTACCGCTACCTGGAAGGCTTGTCCCCATTCAAGCTTGACCTCCTCCCAGATCCACAAAGATCTCTCTCTGGTCCAGAATGCTATTTCACCTCTAGATTGCATCATACTTTTTAGAAATGAATCACTTCATTTATATATGACTTGTGAAGCTCCTCTACGATGGAGACAAAAATCTTATTCATTTAATAGTCAACAAACATTTATTGAGTGTCTGTGAGGCCTTGGGGAGCCCGAGGGGACAAAGACAGGGCCTGTGCCTTAGAAAAGAAGATCATTGCTGGTGCAGACGTGGAGGTGTAAAGCCTCCTGACCTGGTTTAAATCGATCTCAAAGATTAAGATGTTCTTGGCCATTTGGGGGGTGGGGGTAAGTAGTGCCTTCCAGACAGAAGGAACAGGGTAGACAGACGCAAGGAGTCATGAGAAGTTGTGGTGTGTTTGGGAAACAGAGTGGATGGGACGTGGGATGTGCAACCCAGCAAGCGAATGGGGGATACAGTTGCCAGTGAAGAGGGGACCACATTCTGAGGACCCTTGAATGTCTTTCTCAGGAAGGGGGGCGGTATCCTGAGACATCAGGGATCATCTGATACTCACTTTTTTTCATTCTGGTAATTCATATATATATATAACATAAAATTGACCATTTTAACCATTTTGCAACTTAGGTTTCATTGGCATTAAGTACATTCACATCTTTGTGCGCCAGCTGCCACCGTCCATCTCCAGAACTTTCTGATCTTCCCAAACTGAAACTCTATGCCCAATCGACAACAACTTCGCATTCCTCCTCCCCCTACCCCCCAGCCCAGGCAACTCCCATCTACTTCCTGTCTATGTCATCAGATACTTTTATTTATTTGTTTTTAAATATTTATTTACTTGGCTGTGTTGGGTCTTCAAGGTGGCAAACAGAATCTTTAGTTGCAGGCATGCAGACTCTTAGTTGCCACACGTGTGATCTAGTACCCTAACCAGGGATCGAATGCCAGGTACCTTGCATTAGGATTGTGGAGTCTTAGCCAGTGGACCACCAGGAACGTCCCTCATCAAATACTTGTAAGCAAGAGAATGAACTGATGCAATTTTCTAGAAGGATCCCTCTGCCTACAATATGAAAGATGGCTTAGAAGACTTAAGGTAGGAAGCAGCTGCAGAAAACTCCAGAAGAACCCAGAAGGATGAATGGAGGCAATGCGATGGTGACCAGACAGGCTGGGAAGACTAAATTTCAGAGATATTGATTAGATGTAGGAGTTGATTACTCCAAGGCATCTTTTTCTATTTTATTCTCTCTATATTGACCCCCACACCCCTTCCTGTGTGAGGAAGAGAGAGGATTTATGATCCTATAAAATTGATATTTAAATAGCCCTTCTGACCCTATTGGCTCACAAATATTTCAAAATTACAGCCTATGTAGATGGCAGAGTACGTTCCCACGTCCTTACTGTAGGATACGTGCTGTGACTTTGGAATAGATTTGATCACTACACGCTTTGATCAATTTTATTAAAGAGAAATAATTTACAAGAATAGTTTGTGATCATTAAATGGTCAGTGGCAATTCAGAACAGTTTCTGTTCTAGGAAAAATGATCTGAAGCTTGCGTTCAAAAGACAGCTGACTACTCATAGAGTCTGGAGTGGATCTCAAAAAAAACCTGGATTCCAGCCCAGCTCTGCCATTCACCAGCAGTGTGGCCCTGGGCAATTTACTTAACCTCTTTGCATTTCTGTGTCCTCTTTAGTAAAGTGGTTGTTGATTAAATGAGCTGATTCGTATAAAGCACAGCAGCGTCTGCCCTAAGTAAGTGCTCGGTTTGTGCGGCTATTGCTACAGTCCTGATGGTGGTGATGATGATCAGCATCATCGCTTCTGGGGCCTCTTGCAGTGCTGAAACCCTGTGCCTGGCAGCTGTTCTTGGACGAGATGGAATTGTCCATTCCTTGCTGTTCTGAAAGGAAGGACTCGCCCGTTCTCTGCAGGGTCTCCCTCCCTGAAAACTCGGGCTTAGCTGTTCTGCAGGAGAAAACATTGCACATGATGCGTCTGCCAGCCTCACTCTCCAGCTTCTCATTTCTTCTCCCAACTTGCTCTGGTTCCAGTCACCCTGCCCAGGTCTTCTTTAGCAGCTGAGATGTTTCCTTTCTTGTCCGGATGACGTCTGTATCTCCTGCCGGGTCTGAGGGAACAGGAGGTGGAGGACTCAGGCCCTCCTCACTCTCTGCTGTCTTGGACCACAGCCGTTTGTCTTCCCCCACAGCTCAGTTGTCCTGCCGGTTCTTTCTCAGAGCCTGCACACAGCCTGTCTCTGCCTTCCTTGGCTCTTGGCACTCCTCTTTGGTGCCCTTTTGAAAGGTGTATTCTGAGCACAGAAACTCATCTAAAGCCTTGGACGATGAGGCTTTGAGCTCTGAGCCAGCTGATGGTGTGTGAGCAGGTGCTAGACTGCATCCAGGACAAAGCAGGGGCCAGTGTGAACTCTGCTGAATGAGAAGATACTGGCGAGACGATGGATGAGACATGAGCTGGAGGCAGCTTTGAAGCTCACAGCAATAGGCAATGGCTTCAGCCTTGTTTGTGCACGTAGGACTGGGCTCTTTTTCTGAGGGAGACCTGTGCAGCCTTCCTCATGGTGTGTAGTTTCAGATCATCTGTTTTGTAGGCAAGATCCACAGGGCTGGGCATGTACCTAACTGACCAATTGATTAAAGAACCAAACATTTGTTGATGGAAAAAGCTTTAAGGTGCTTTAAAAAAATTTCTCCTTGAGATTAAACATCACAGATCTGAAGTACTTTGGCTATGACGCTTGAGGTTCTATATCCCCCTGTGTAGCTTAGTTTTCAGGTCTTTACATCTCTCAGGGTCTTTAAAAAGTACTTTGTTGTTCACTATGTGCTTTGATACTTCCCCAACTTGAGGGTAGGGGCAGTGTTTATCTCTCTCCCTGCACATAGAAGGTATTCAATAAATATTAATCTCAGGAATCTTTATCGCAAAAATTATTCATTCCAGACAGTTTAGCTTAGACTCTCCTTCACGTGGTCCCAGCCACAATCTGAGTCTTTGATTCAAGCAAGTGAGGCACCATAAGTGTTTACTGGCATTCTGCTTGATTCCAAGGTAGCTGACTAATGGTTGGGGATATGGTTCAGGTATTAAAGGGATCAACGCTTCACCAGAAGCCCTTTTTGCACCTTTTGCACCTTTTGTCACTTTGTAACCATTTCTGTGGTTTCTGATGATAGCAAGTGTTTGTCTTCTGTTCCTGATGTAAGATTCTAGGCTCCTGACAAGATTTCAGGAAAAGTTCAGGCAGGAAAACCATGACACTTTCCAGAGTTCTTTTAAGGTGAATTTCATCATGGGCCAGAATCTAGAGAACAAAGACCTATTCTCCTGGTTTGTAAGGAAGAATATTTCCAGCAAACAGGAGTTCCTTCCAACTCGCTTTGCTGAGTCTGGCTTGAACTCCGTTTCACTCAGACCAGGGCCCTCACTGTCTGTTGCTGGGAGGAGCTTTAGTGAGCCTCTCTCCTAGGTCTCCACCTTGGAACCCTGAGGTTACAGCAGGTGACATGGGGCCAATCTCAGTGTGTGTGTGTGTGCCGCAGGATAACAGTGTAGGTTATGGACCTATTGAAGCACGTCTGTCCCCAGGAGTAAGTAGCTGTGGTGTCTAAGCCTTCCAAGTTTTCCAGGTGGTGCAGCGGTCAAGAATTCGCTGGCCAATGTGGGAGGTGCAGAAGACACGGGTTCAATCCCTGGGTCGGGAAGATCCCCTGGAGTAGGAAATGGCAACCCACTCCAGTATCCTTGCCTGGGAAACCCCATGGACAGAGGAATCTGGGGAGCTACCAGACTCCTCTGTCCATAGGGTCATAAAGAGTCAGACACGACTGAGCATGCACACATGCTAGGCCTCCCAAATGCCCCCTGTTGTCCAGCTTCTCTCTGGGACTCTACAGACTCCCCCCTCTATCCAGCCACCCCTCGCTCTGCCTGGGATGGAGGGTGGGGAGAGGGATCCAGCCTGGCAGCTAATGGGACCCTGACATGCTGGCTGGCTAAATACTTTGGATACCATTCCTGGGCAATGTGGTTTGATTCCAATGCACCAGAGAGCTGCATTTGTGAATTCACAGCAGTGGAAGCTGTGTGCTGCAGAGAACTGAGAATCTGTGGCAGAAATGATTAGAGAAATGGAGAGAAGAGAGAATGATGTTCCCTCTTTTAAACCTCTCTGCAGCTCTCCATCCCCTAGGATAAACCAAGCCCCTAGGTGTGTAGCATCAAGCCCCTCGTCCTGATCCTCTACCCTAGCCAGCCTGCTGCCCTTAGCCACCGCCGCCCCCCCCCAGCATTTAAGGGTGGGGAGAACATAACCGAGGGTTTCAATCAAGTACAGAGCAGAGAGATGAGAGATGGGGCTGAAAGGGAGGTAGGAGTGAGCACATGAGGCATACGCAGATTTTATATTTACAGAGAGATCTATAAGTTACGTGTTACAGTAACTCATCATTTATTGAGCTCTTTCTATATGCAAGATATTTATCTTCTGATCTTCTTGGCAATCCTCATATACTTCCATTACTATCTAGTGGGGACGTCATAGACACCACACAGTCTAGACCCATTTTATAGATGAGGAAACCGAACTTAGACTAGTTAATATGATGTCTGAGAGCTCCCAATTAATGGCAGCAACAAGACTAGAACTCAGCTCTCCACATTTCCCAGTGTTGGGTCCCAGTCCCTCAGCCCACGTTTGCAAAGCAAGCCCTTGAGAACTGACACAGCTCCTTGTTTATTCAGGAACGAAACGGGCGATGAAAGGATACTCGGGATGAAGCAATCAGGATCTTATCTGAGGTTCAGAAAGTCAGTGGAACCCATGACTTTTTTTTTTCTTCTTTCTTTTAAAAATAATTTTATTGATTTATTTTTTACTGTACTTGGTCTTCGTTGCTGCGCAGGCTTTTTCTCTAATTGTGGCAAATAGGGGCTACTCTCCAGTTACGGTGTGCAGCCTTCTCACTGCAGTGTCTTTTCTTGCTTAAGAGCATGGCCTCTAGGCACATGGGCTTCAGTAGTTGCATCTCTCAGGCTCTAGAGCACAGGTTCAATAGCTTTGGTGCACGGGCTCACTTGCTCTGCGGCACGTGGGATCTTCCTGGACCAGGGATTGAACCCATGTCTCCTGCACTGGCAGGCGGATTCTTTACCCCTGAACCACCAGGGAAGCCCCCCATGGCTGGTTGAACAGATTTCCACTGTATAAGCATAATTTTTAGTTTGGAAAAAAAAAAGTGCTTAGAAGCACCAAACCTCCTTCCAGGTGTCTTCCAAAGTCCACTTCTGAGGCTGCCCGGCATCGGCTTGAACGTATGTGTCAGTTTGCACACAGTCCACCAGCAGGGCATTGATTCTTCTCCCGAGTCTCCTGCTGACCTCACCATCATGAGTGCGCTGCTTCAGGCCCACTCCAGTTCTTGTTCAAAGTCACCCTCAGACACCATCGATCCCGTCAGCATTCTTTTCAGGCTGCAGCGTTATTGGTCTGCAGAGAAAGCAAATATTGGGGGATTAGAAGCTGTGTGCTCCTGGCTTTTCTGGAAAGTGCTGGGCCCTGCCCCTGGCGGGGTTTGCAGAGATACAAGGAAGGGGCAGATGGAGGCTGACGGTTGGGCAGAGCTGGCAAGAAGGCCTTGCCTGTGTGAGTGGTCTCCGGATGACAGCTTCAGCCCTTAGAGACTCCTTGGCTGCTGTCACATGAGTCCTCCCCGCCAGCCCAAGGTTGTAACTGTACTTTCCTGACCCTGGCTCATTCCTCTCTACCCCTATCCCAATATAGGAGTCCATCTTTTTAACTGGAAGTCAAAGGGCACCTCTTGGTATCAGTCCCAGATGTTGACTTTTGGGCATCCTAATTGTGGGAGGCCATGGGCTGTGCCCAGGTTGGGTGTCAGACAGGCAAAATGCAAATCTTGGCTCTACAGTTACTAGCTGTGTGACTTTGAGAAAAGTTACCTGCCTTTTTTGAGCCTTTATTTCTGAAATGGGTGTAGACTCAATGTCCAACATGGTAGCCGCTAATCTCATGAATGGGTTTCCCTGATGGCTCAGCAGGTGAAGAATCCACCTGCACGCCAGGAGACATGGATTCAGTCCCTGGGTTGGGAAGATCCCTTGGAGGAGGTCATGGCAACCCACTCCAGTATTCTTGCCGGGAAAATCCCTTGGGAAGAGGAACCTGGTGGGCTACAGTCCATGGGATTGCAGAGAGCTGGACATGACTGAAGCAACTGAGTGCAGCATAGAACACAACACAACCTCATGAGCACTTGAGATGTGGCTGGCTCAAACTGAGATGTACCGACAGTGTAAAATACACACAGGATTTCCTCCCCTGCCAGATCCACAGTGACTGGAGATGCTGATGGGAGGGCTATTTTTCTTGCCCCAAGGAAGCCTGGGATGGATGCCTACATAGCTCTGGAGAGGCCTTTATGGAAGGCTCTCCTCCCTACCAGTCACATGTATGGGGGCACCAGAAGTCTGGGAGGCCAAGTGCATGCTGCGGCTGGCAGCCTCTTGGGGCCCAGCCTCGCTTGCACCTGGTGCGCCTGTGGCATGGTATGAGAGAGAACATTCCATCTCCCATACTCGTCATGGGTTGGGGGTGCCATGCTGGGGAACAATGAGGTGTAGATGGTGCCAATGAAGTTTCTGGTTCTGGCTCTGCCACCCACTGTCTGGGGCACCTTGGATAGGTACTCCTTCCAAACCTAAACTTCCTCACTTCTGAAATAGACTGGGCTCCCAGGGCTGTTGCTAAGTGATTTCCAGGCCTTTTTTATTTTTTTCTCCCTCCACTAGATGGTCCCTGGTTTATAGATTCATCACCCCAATCTCTGCCTCTGTTGTCACATGGCCATCTTTTCCCTGTGTGTCTGTCTTGACATAACATTCTTCTCGCTTATAAGGACACCAATCATAGTGGATTAAGGGCTCATCCTAATCCAGTAGGACCTCATTTAATTAATTACATCTCCAAAGACCTTATTTCCAAATAAAGTCACATCCTGAGGTGCTAGGGGATAGGATTTCAACATATCTTTTAGGAGGACATGATTCAACCCATAATGCTGAAGCTGAGGCTCCAATCTTGTGACCACCTGATGCAAAGAGCCAACTCATTGGAAAAGATCCTGATGCTGGGAAAGATGAGGGCAGGAGGAGAAGGGGACAACAGAGGATGAGATGGTTGGATGGCATCACCAACTTGATGGACATGAGTCTGAGCAAGCTCCAGGAGATGGTGATGGACACGGAAGCCTGGTGTGTTGTGGTTAATGGGGTTGCAAAGAGTTGGACACAACTTAGCAGCTGAACAATCCAAACCAGAATTTATCAGAAAGAGCTGAAATCAAGGTCTGTTCTTTGCTCCCTTGTTTGACTACTTCCCTCTACTGGAAGTCACATCTTTCTCTCCTGTCAGCTACTCTCTCTAGGTTCTGGTAATCATTCTTCCCCTTTGCCTTTGAACTGAATCCATCTCTTGTTGATTGCCCTAAGCCCTTGCTCATTACTTTGTAAATAGTTCTTAAGTAAGCTCTCCTTCAATTTCCTAATTTGTACATCTGTTTCCTGACACAGAGTCTTACTACCCATTCACCTATCTATCCATCCATCATCCATCCATTCACCCATCCATCCACCCACTCACTCATCCACCCATCCATCCATCCATCCACCCATCCAAACATCCATCCATCCATTCACCACCTACCCATCCACTCTTCCTCCTGTCCATCCACCCACTCCAGTTTTCTGCATAACACACAGTTCATTGTGGATGCTCAACATATTCAGCAAACACTGAGCCTTAGCTCTTTGGAAAGTGCCAGGTCCTGTGCCAGGAATGTAGTAAACCACAGTCCCTATTCTCTGGAAGCTGGTGATACAGTCCAGGGATAAGAATATAACATACAGACCATATTTCCTAATAGTTATCTGCATCTAGCGGGGGTGGAGGGAGCATAGAGGGAAAAAAATGCCTGGAGAATTACTCAGCAGGATTAGGGAGACAACTGAGGAGGTACATTCTGGGCTCTGTTGTTTTTAAATTTTGGAGCAGTTCCGGTCTGAAATTTTGTTTGTCTTCTAAGAGACAGAGAGAGAGACAGCACAGAGTTGATCATCAACATCTCCCTCTGAAAGAGGCTTCCAGATAGCCAGCTGTCCCCTGACCATGTCTTCGGAGGACTGCTCTCCCTTGGGCCCCTGAGGCAGCTCTCTCTTTGTTCTTGGGAGGCAATTTCTGAAAACAAACACAGGAACAAGGGAAAGGGGTGCAGCCAGAGAAATTTGGATTCATGGTGAAGCTCCTACACTGGCTTCTTTGAACAGGTCCCGTGTAACCTGCAAGGGGCTGAGCAGGTGGGAGAGTGTCATAGATGCCCACTAAGGAGCTGAGCCTCCTCCAAGGATGAGTCAAGTTGAGTCAATTCAGCAGGCCTCAGCTGAGTCCCTGGAACAGTGATTCATCCTTTCAGGCTTGGTGATACAAAGATAAGGTCCCAGCCTGCCCCCCACAACTTCATCATCTAGCTGTAATGAGTGATGCCCAGTGGGGTCCAAGAGACGTCCCCAAGGTCATACAGCCATCAGCAGGTGGTAGTTTTGAGACAGGGGTGAAATTTGTTCGATAAATATGTAATGAGTGCAGACCACGTGCCTAGCATTTTCTGGCTTCTAGGTGTACTGGACAAGAGGGCAGAGAGGGCCTCTAATTCTGGAGGGCTTTCCTTTTGGGGGGCAAAAAGGGAAGGCTGTCGGAGGAGGGGTTCTAAGAAGACTGTGATTTCACCCTCCATAGGCTCCAAAAAATGCCAAGGACTGAGCTGGGTGTGATCTCTTGGGGTTCAGTATTTAGAAGGGACTCCATGAACTGCAGAATTTAATTGATTCTACTGTCAAGAGGAGGCCCTACACAAATGAAGAGGTAGGGGACAGTCAGCATTCAAAACGTGTTACAGTACGTGTTAATACAGGATATTTGTTTTTCTCTTTCTGACTTACTTCACTGCAAAAAAAAAAAAAAAGAGAGAGAGAGAGCGAGAAATACTAAAAAAAAAAAAAAAAAGTTACAGTAACAAGCAATCAGCAGAACTGCCCAGTGACAAGGCTCCTCTCTCACCCCTCTCTTTGTCTGTCTCTATGGTGACCATTACTAGAACTGGTCAAGGTCAAACATGGTCTGTTAAACAGCAATACTCCCAGGGACTCCAGCAGCTGCATCTTGGGTTAAACGATGGTGGGAAGGGCTTTTGTATTTCACATTATGAATTTCTTTGCACAATGGCAAAATCTTTTGTTATGGCACATATGATAAAAACACTACATACTTTTTTTTTAAGAAAGAAAAATAAACCACCCATTGGCCACAGGACTGACTTAATTTTCACATTTCCCTTCCAGCTTTTGTCTATATGCAGCATTTTTAAACTCATTGATAATCACAGTGGACAGAGAATTTTGTATTCTGCTTACAAAGACTTTTTTTCCCTAAAAGCATTTGTTCTTTCATATAGATGCTGTATTTGAGGCCAATCTTTGTTGGCACATCAGTTTTCCTCTTAGGAGCACGAACGTGTCACTGAAATGACGATAAGAGATGTTTTCCTTGCTTGATTGGGTGTCTGTGAAATGCTTTGTTGTTCAGGGTTTTACAGACGAAGGAGCTGACACCAGAACAGAACAGACTTTTCTTACAGATTATTTGTATTGTTATCTAAACGGGGTGTTCTCTGTGTGGGAGAAAATTTCCCACGTAAACTGAGTAGACACAGCATTGGTGGTATAACCCAAGATACCAGGCTTGGGACCCTCGCTAGCTGTGTGACCTTGGGTCACTTACCTAATTCTCTGGTCCTCAGCATCTATCTCTGCACAGTGAGGACTGTAGCATCTATCTCACTGGGCCAGGGAGAAGATTCCATGAGATACAGGCTGGGCTTTGACCCTTAGAGTGTATAGTCTATGTATGTGTCTGCGTTAGCTATAATATGTTTCCTGTGTGACGCTGGGATTGACCTTGAGCAAGCTTCTCCGAGCTTCTGTTTGTACATAAGTGAAAAGGGAGAACAGAAGTCCCAGTGAGACTAGACAAAATAATGAAAACAAGAGTGCTTTGTTATTTAAGATGTGTCTGCCCATCGGCCCGGCCATCACTCCACCATCTTCCTGTGTCTCTTTCCCCTGGTTCTAGGATGAGGGGTGGAAGTCCAGGGGCTATTTCTGAGGTATGTCCCACAACCGGAACCAGAGCCAGAAGCTTCCAGGGACTCCCTGCCTGGGTCTAGCTCCAAGCTTGTGGACTCAGCGGCATGTCCACCGGCTCTTCACTCAGTCACCCTGCACTGCTCAGCCTCCAGGGCCCAGTTCCCTGGGAGCTTGAGCAGAGATGCCGAGGAATCCATCAGGAGTTAGCCTTCCCCGAACAGCAGCAAGCGGGCATCGAGTGGGGGTCCCGAGGCCGGGATAGGATGACCCAGCCTCTCGCAGGTGGGCAGGGGAAGCACTAGCAGCAACTGCGGTAGGAACACCCTGCAAGGTTGGTGGCAAGTCATTGGTCCTCCCTCCTTCCTTATCCAACCCTTCCGCTTTCTTTCCTCCTCTCCTCTGCCCCACATTCTTCCTTGGCTTCACAATCCTGAGTATCTCCGGACCCCAATGATACAGCCAGCCTCCTCCTCTGCCATCTGCAGCCCGGGGGCGGGACATGGTCCCCTCCCCAGTTCTCAACATTCATTTTGGAAACTTTTAGAACAAAGCAAAATCAACGATTCAGTTTTGAGCCACCTCTCTTGCAAAGATTAACTTTTCAAATGAACTGCTTCTTCTGGGAAAGGAAACCAGCAGGGGAAACCATTTACAGATGATCTCAGAGTTTGACGTGAGAATCAGCCATCTGACCTCGGTTCCCGGATGGGGTAACTTGGGACGGCTGAGTGTGAAACAGGCAGGCACCTGGTCACACACACCCAGGCCCCTTCCCCTGCACTTGCCTTCCTCCTCACCTCTACACAACCCACAGAGGCTAACCAAGGCTGTCCCATCCACCATGGGTCCTCAGTGACTTTCCTTTTTGCAAGTTTTCATATTGAAGTGCCACTCAGCACGCTTCTGACGGCCGGTCCTTTGTGAAGCGTTCCCAAAATACCACCTGCTCTCTCTGTTCAACCTCTAACCACCCAGTTCTGCCTTTTCTAGGAGTTCTCAAAACACCAAATAAAACTCTTTGAGTTTATTAGCTAGCAGACTGCACAGATATCTTAAAAATCAGAAATCAGAGAGTTTTTTTTTTTTTTTCTCAAACAGGGCTTTAGAAGGAACGTTTTACTGCAGTCAGTTCAGTAACGGGCTCCCAGCTGGTGGAAGGTATGGCAGTCTATACCTTATCTCTCTTTCCCAGGTAACTGAAATCCAGTGCTGCTCAAGGGCTTCCCGTTGGTATCCCTAAAAGAAGAAACACTTCTTTCCTCTTCTCACACTCACACCAACACTTCTGACACCTAATGTGCCACTAGCAACTTCTCTGCCTCCCTGGAAAATCAACTCTGAATATTCATTGGAAGGACTGATGCTGAAGCTCCAATACTTTGATCACTTGATGCGCAGAGCAGACTCACTGGAAAAGACTCTGATGCTGGGAAAGAGAGAAGGCAAGAGAAGGGGATGACAGAGGATGAGATGGTTGGATGGCATCACTGACTCAATGGATATGAGTTTGAGAAAACTCTGGGAGATAGGGAAGGACAGGGAGGCCTGGTATGCTGTGTCCACATGGTCACAAAGAGTCAGACATGACTTAGTGCCTGAGCAATAACTGGACACCAAGTGGGTGTCCTGCAGTGCAATTCTGACACTAACTTCCTGCAGGTATTACTGACCCCAGAGGTTAAGAGCTCAATATACAAGATTGCCCCCACTTCAGATGTCAGTGGCGAGATACCCATACTTCTCTTTGACTTTATTACAAGCTGAGGTCCCTACAACCCCCTCTCTAGGTTCAATAACGTGCTCTAACAGCTCACGGAACTCAGAGAGATGCGTACCTGTGTGACTATTACATAATAAAGGGCACAGATGAACAGATGGAAGAAGAGGTACCCAGAGCAAGATCTGGAAGAGTCCCAAGTGCGGGAGCTTCTGTCTCAGTGGAGCTGTGGTACATCATCCCCTCAACACATGGATGTGCTTACCAACCTAGAAGCTCTCTGAGTCACTCGGTTTAGGGATTTTTACGGATGCTTACCATGTATTAGTAGGAATGATTATTTATTCCTGTACTCAGTCTTGGTGCCCTTCTCTTCTCTGGAGGATGAGGGTGGGGTTGACACTTCCCAAGCATGGCTGGGTCTTTCTGGTGATCAACCCCCCTCCCGATGCTATCCCGGAGTCACCCACAGCCACCTCATTAGAACAAAGGATGCTCCTGTCACCCAGAAAATTCTAAGAGACTAAGGGAGCTATATGTCAGGAACTGGGAACTAAGACTAATATATATATATATTTCACCATTACCTATGTAGAAGTGAATGAGTCACTGCTACGGAGTGACCATCTATGGCTGTCTCGTGTTGTCCCTGAACTCCTGAATATCCATGCAACCTTTCAATGCTTTGCTTCCTTTAACTCACATAGGGTAGAGATTGTTCCAGTCACTTTGGACATGCAGAAAAGCTACTCAGTGAATGAGCAGTGAATAGATCAGTGCTTCTCTGAGGCTATTATTGCTTTCCTTCTTTCTTTCTAAATTTAACACTGGTTTATAGACTTTTTCTTTACACAAGGCTAGAGAGATTGCACATTAACCACCGTATACCTATCACCCAGCTTCAATAATTATCGTTTTGCTACTCCTGTTTCACCCACATTCCCACCAACACTCTTTTTGCTTGAGTATTTTACAGCAGACTTCAATCATCATATGGTTTCAACCATAAAGACTTCAGTATAGATTTCAAATAGGAAAAGGCTTACACAAACTCAGCTACGTGCCATTTGTTGTTAAAAAAAATTAACAACAATCTCTTAATATCATCTTAGTACTGAGGCCAGATTTAATTTTCCATGACTGTCTCAAAAGGTGTTGTTTTGTTTTTTTTTTTTTTGCAGTTGCTTTGTTCATTTTTGCCACCTCTCAAGTCTTGTGGGATCTTTAGCTCCCTAACCTGGGATTGAACCCATACCTTCTGCAATGGAAGCCTGGAGTAAGCCTGAGTCCTAACCACTGGACTGACGGGGAATTTGAGGATACTTAAAAGGATGTGGCATTGGATTGGCATGTCCTCATGCCATTTTAATCTCTAAGTTTCTCTCTTTTTATTTATTTGTTTGTTTTTAAACAACCATTTATTTGTAGAAGCCAGATCATTGGTCTTGCAGATGTTGCCCAAGTTTTGGGTTTGGCTGATTGCACCCAACTGGTGACTCTGGGCATATTCCCCTATCCCAGGATAGCAGATGCTGGTGATGAGCAGTGGCTAGATTAATGCTTCTCTGAGACTATTATTGCTTTCTTTCTTTTTTTTTCTTCCAAATTTAACACTGATTTATAGAATTTTTCTTTACACAAGACTAGAGAGAATTAACATATTAACAGCCATATACCTGTCATCCAGCTTCAATAGTTATTATTTTGCCATCAGGTGACCTAGACAGGCCTGATTTCAGTGAAACTTAAATGATGAAAATTGTGGTCCCACACGAAACACTGCAGCTGTTACTCTGCTTAACTGCTTTGTGGGTTTCTCTCAAATAATTTTTTGGGGGGAGGGGAGGTAAAGATGGTGGGGACTAACATTCATGGGACTCTTTAACCAATGATAGATAAATTTCCCAGCTTCTCCGTTTGGTGATATCACTTTGAGGCATGCTCAAGATGACTAGATGACTTTCAGAGGGTCCCCAGTTATCTGTCTTTCATTGTTTCTTGGTTACTAATTTATTAGTAAAGGGTGCATAACCACTCATTATTATTAGCACACACACTTTATTGTCTTTTATCCCAGGTTTTACTTTCTTTCCTTCACTCCTTTATGAGACCATCTCCCAAATAAGCTCGTTGTTGTTTAGTTGCTAAACTGTGTTTGAATTTTTGCCACTGCAAGGACTGTAGCCCACCAGATTCCTCTGTCCATGGGATTCTCCAAGCAAGAACACTGGAGTGGATAGCCATTTCCTATTCCAGGGAACCTTCCCAACCCAGAGATCCAAACTGCGTCCCCTGCATTGGCAGATGGATTCATAAGGGAAGCCCCCTAAATAAACTCCCTCCACCCAAATACTTGTCTCAGGTCTTTTTCCTCGTGGGTCCCAAACTAAGATCCCTCCCTATTTCCTGTAAATGATGGTTACACCTAGATGCTTGGCTAGATTCAGGTTCTGTATGTTTTCTTTTTGGCAAGTTGGCTTCTTCTGAAGGTGTTGTGTGCTTTGCTGTACCACACCTGTCACTGGCATCATGCAGGCGAGGGCCTCAAAATAATAGGGATATTAGGGATCTACCTCGAAGACGCAAGAGCTTTCCTCATGACCCATTTTGGAGCTACCTTCTCTGCATCTGCATCTGAGCTCTTCCAAAGTGAAAGAAAGTGAAAGTGACAGTTGCTCAGTTGTGTCCAACTCCTTGTGACTCCATGGAATTCTCCAGGCCAGAATACTGGACTGGGTAGCCTTTTCCTTCTCCAGGGGATCTTCCCAACCCAGGGATCAAACCGGGGTCTCCCGCATGGCAGGCGGATTCTTTACCAACTGAACTATCAGGGAAGCCCCAAGATGGATATTCTTCACCTGCAGGTAGCATGCTGTTTGTTTAATTGGAGGAGACATGAATGACTCCGTCTGATACACAGCTCTCAAAGCAGCAGAGTTTGGTTTCCTCCACCTCGCCAGAGCCTCCATGTGTGAGTCATTTCTGCTGGGTGTGTATGTTTAAAAGTCCTCATGGATGGAATACTAGTATCATGAAAATAGAAGCTCATCAAAGGTGTGTTTTGCTCAGCTGGGTGGCCGTTAACCAGTTCCTATGAGGCTTAGCATCTTGTAATGGAAAGTGAGGGGTGAGAGGAGACATCAGCTGTGTGAGTATATGTGAACGTGTGCGCAAGTGTGTGGACACACAAGAACTCTTTCCCCTTAAGTAGCACAAAGCATCACCTATTTGATACAGTTTCTCCATCTGAGAAGTCTTCCCCCTTCTCTGTTTCCTCTCCTGGCCCTCAGTTGGTCCCGCCTGTCTGAAATACCTGAAACAGAGGACATGAAGGTTGGAGGTGGCTTAATGAATGAAGAGAAGTGGAATTTCAAGTTGAAAGACTTTGAAGAGTCACTGCATGACCCTGGGTCAGTCGCTGAATCCCCATGGGCTCTATTTTTTTTATCTTTAAGTTGGATATATTAAAAAACATATATTAAAATGCTTTGACTTAAACGAGAGAGTATATCATGAAAGAAGAATTTTTAAAAATAGCTTTATTTCTTTATTTTTGGCTATGCTCTGCAGGCTTTTCTCTAGCTGTTGCGAGTGGGGACTGCTCTCCAGTTGCAGCGCGCGGCCTTCTCATTGTGGCGGTTTCTCATTGTTGCGGCTCCAGGGCTCTAGGACACACGCTCTAGTAGTTGTGACCCACGGATGTAGTAGCCCCGCAGCATGTGGAATCCCCATGGACCAGGGATCGAGCCTGTGTCTCCTGCATTGGCAGGCGGTGTCTTGGCCCCTGAGCCACCAGAGAAGCCCTGAGTGAAGAATAGCGTAAGCAGTAAAGACTTTGGACAAATGAGAGACGGTATTTCTATGCCTCAGTGGGAATGAATTTTCATTTTTTTCTTGGACAGGTTTCAATAGGAATAGAGATGAGTATTTTGCTTAGTTGCAAACAACAGAAACAGGCTCAGGTTAAATGAAGGAGAAAAGAGACTTACTGGCAGGTTATTGAGTAGCTTTTAGATTTGCCAGGAAGCCACAGAGCCAGGTGTGAAGAAAGGTCAGGAGTGAAGAACACTGCGAAATGACCACGGTCACGGCCGAGACCACACCGTGGTATTAGGTCACTGGTATGGCCACTTTTAAGCAGAGGACAGCACCGCCCAGAATGTCCACCCCCTACAGCCTCTGGGCCTCCTCCTTCAGCCCGTTCTCAGTGGTCCCTGCTCCTAGGCTTGCTTCTGGCCAGCATCTGGTTGGGCATCTGAGGCAGGCCAGATCACCCCTCAGCAGTGAGAAACGCGGGAGATCTTACATCAGTGGGCAGGAGCAGCAGAGGGATGAGGCAGGAGGCTGACAAAGGCCAAGCTGAACACCGATAATGTTGTTTAGTCACTAAGTCGTGTCTGACTCTGCGACCCCATGGACTGTAGCCAGCCAGACTCCTCTTTCCATGGGATTTGACAGGCAAGAACACTGTAGCTGGGCTTCCCTGATGACTCAGTGGTAAAGAATCTGCCGGCCAATACAGAAGACATGGGTTCAATCCCTAGTCCAGGAAGATCCCACATACCCTGGAGCAATTAAGCCTGTGTGCCGCAGCAACTGAGCCTGTGCCCTAGAGCCCAGGAGCTGCAGCTACTGAAGCCTGTGTGCCCTAGAGCCCGTGCTCTGCAACAAGAGAAGCCGCCGCAATGAGAAGCCAGCGCACTGCAACTACAGAGTAGCACCTGCTCGCCGCAACTAGAGAAAAGCCCAGAGCAGCCAAAAAAAAAACAAAACAAAAAAACCTACTGCAGTGGGTTGCCATTTCCTCCTCCAGGGGATCTTTCCTACCCAGGAATCCAACCTGCGTCTCCTGCTTTGGAAGGCGAATTCTTTACCACTGAGCCACCTGGAAAGGCCACTTTATCATACTATTGGTTATTGATCTTATCCAAGGCTTCCTGACAGGTGTTTGTTGAGGATCTCCTGTGGCTGAGTATCACGGGAGCTACATGTAGATAAAATACAGCTTCTGCTTTGAACCCAAGGCAAAGATTGTATAAACTATAATGTGCCACATGATGAAATCATTTGTGGCCATTATTAATGACCTTTATGCAAATGCTTTTGATACACTGTTAACGAAACAGAAGAGGAGAATACCAAATTGAACACACTCTTGAACACAAGGGTATGTAACAAGTGTGTATGTGTGGAAGGAAAGTGAAGTCACTCAGTCGTGTCCAACTCTTTGCACCCCCATGGACTGTAGCCTACCAGGCTCCCCTGTCCATGGGATTTTCCAGGCAACAGTACTGGAGTGGATTGCCGTTTCCTTCTCCAGCGGATCTTCCCGACCCAGGGATCGAACCTAGGTCTCCTGCATTGTAGACAGACGCTTTACTGTCTGAGCCACCAGGGAATGGGAAAGGGTTGTTTTGGGGCTAGAGTTAGCAGAATTATGGATGTTTTTTATTTTTAACCATTTTTTCCTTTAAGAAAATTGTGGCAAACCTTTTAATATATGCATTAAAGGCAAACCAAGAGCTTTAGTGGTCTGATGTTAGCAATACTCAAAATTTTAGTAGTATCCCCTTATCCTCATAAGGGGTGAGCCTGAATAGTTTATTCCATAGCATAGGCACAGTGTTCTGCGGCTGAACCCTCAGATCCCAAGGCAGAGTCCAAAGTGCAAGAATCCTCTGTACAGACTGTTCTGGAGAAGATACATTGTAGCTGCTATTTCCTTTTCTGGAGGGGAGCCTGGAAAGATGAAGTCTGTTGGTCCAGGCCATGCCCTGCCCCTGTTCAAGACTGACAGGTATCTGCTGCCCTGGGGCTGGGGCCAGCTCACTTTGGTTTGCTCACTGGCAGGTCCTTCTTGGGGGCCATTGGCAGAACTTGAGGCCTGGGTGCAGGTGCTGAGGTTTCCCAGACTGGCTCCCTCCAGGTCCTGACGACTTCAGCCGGAAGACTAGACAGCTGCCTGGAGTTATCTCTTGGTTTAGAATGTGTAGATTCAATAGTATCGTCAGCAAATTTGTACTCTATGCCCTGCTAGCTTTAACACTCTAGGGTTTTGTTTACTCATAAGTTCAAAAGGAGATATTAACTCTACTTAAAAAGTAAAGAGTTTCCTGCAGCCTAGAAAATACCAACAGAATGTTTCACACATTCTGGATGGCCCCAAAGACTCTCAAGTTGAAACTCTTATTTTACAGAAGGAACTGCGAATCTCATGAATGGATGAACGAAGTCTATCTTGAGCCCCTACTTCCTCCTCTGCCTCAGCTGGACTTCTTGACTTCTGCAGTACCCCGCTTTCCATAACACCCCCTTCTACAGGCAGCCTCCCACCTTCACCTTGGTTCCCAAATCAGCTTCCATTCCCTGACTTCAGATTTCTGACTCTTTCTGAGAATGTCTCTCAAAGCCTCTTTGTCAGCACATAGAGATGTAAGTTTTCATTTTCTCATCGTGACAGCTTTAAGGCACTATGAGTCTTGAATTAGAATGACTCCCTTGATACTCTTTAATCCTTCGTAATACTCTTCTGGGCAGCCATCGCCGTGGGGACAAGGCCATTACTTATTCTCTGGCCGTGACACAAAAGAGCTGATGGATTTCTCACCAGTCCTGTCTTTTTTTTTTTTTTTTCCACTTAAAGGACTAAACATCGCTGCTAGTAAACATCTATACGAAGTTTTACTTTGTATAAGTTCAATCGTTTTAAGTGCAATTTTCCTAAAATGTGATGGTTTCTTTCTTTTTTTTTTTTTTTTTTTTTTTTTTGTGATGGTTTCATAAAGTGAGCTGCACCAGTGTTTTGCACGCTGGCCTGCTGAGCACAAGAGGGCCTTCGTTCAGGGTGCCTCAGGCAAGGCAGGGCAACCAGCAAGTGCCCTGACCCGTAACCAGGTCAGGACTGCTCAGCAAGGTTACAAAACGCACCCGCTTGCATGCAACCTAGGTTTCCTTCGGCTGGAATTCCTGTTTCTATGTTTGTGTCAGACCATCTCAGTGTCACTGGTACTGTGCGTGTGTGTTAGTCGCTTAGTCGTGTCTGATTCTTTGTGACCCCATAGACTGTACCCTGCCAGGCTGCTCTGTCCATGGGATTCTCCAGGCCAGAATACTGGAGTGGGTAGCCGGTTCCCTTCTCCAGGGGATCTTCCCCACCCAGGGATTGAATCCAAGTCTCCTGCATTGCAGGTAGATTCTTTACTATCTAAGCTACAACGGAAGTCCATAACTGGTACTATTTATCACTTAATACTATAAAAGGAAACTTTCTATCAATACTATGCATGCTAACTACATTTATTCTGATAGACATAAAGATGTCAGAATAAAATAGGTTCATCAGTGTACCACCTAAAATCGTTTTGTGTATTATTGATACTAATACTATGCATGCGTCAACTGGATGACAGTGTGGTCATTGCAATGAGAAGTTTGACCAGGTATAGATCTAGCATAGAGGAAGGAGAAAGATGATGCTGCCCCGAGTCCTGCTCCTGGATTTTGCTTTTATTTTGGGAATGATGTAGCTCCACCCCATATCATATTCCATATTAAATAACATATATACCCTTTATTTTTTAGAGCAGTTTTAGGTTCACAGAAAAACTGGGAAGGAAGGAAGAGTTTTCCCGTAGGCCCCTGACCCTATCCCCACCCCCACACTCAACCTCACCCCATTATCAACATCCTCCACAGAGAGTATGTTTATTACCACTGATGAACTTACACTGACACATCGTAATCACGCAAAGTTCATAGTTTGTGGTAGGGTTCACTCTTACAGTGTTGTGCGTTTTACAGGTTTTGACAAATACATAATGACACACATCTGTTATTATGTATCTCATAGAATACTTTCACTGCCCTAAAAATCCTCTGTGCACTGCCTTTTCATTTCTCCCTTCCTCCTGACCTTTGGAAAACGCTGATTTTTTTTTTTTTTTTTACTGTCTCCATAGTTTTGCCTTTCCCAGTACGTTATATCGTTAGAATTATGAAGCATGTAGCCTTTTCAGATTGTCTTTTTTCATTTAGGAATATGTATTTTGGCTTCCTCCATATCTTTTCAGAGGACGTGATAGCTCATTTCTTTTTCTCGCTGAATAATATTCCATTGTCTGAATGTTCCATAATTTATCTATCCGTTTACCTACTGAAGGGCATCTTGGTTTGCTTCCAAGTTTTGGCAATTATGAATAAAACTGCTCTAAACATCTGTGTGCAGGTTTTTGTGTAAACATAAGTTTTCAACTCATTTGAGTAAATACCAAGGAGTATGGCTGCGAGACCATATAGTAAAAGTGCGTTTGGTTTTGTCAGAAACCACCACACTGTCTTCCAAATGGACTACACTGTTTTTCATTTTTACCAGCAGTGAATGACCGGAGAAGGCAATGGCACCCCACTCCAGCACCCTTGCCTGGAAAATCCCATGGATGGAGGAGCCTGGTGGGCTGCAATCCATGGGGTCGCTAAGAGTAGGACATGACTGAGTGATTTCACTTTCACTCTTCACTTACATGCATTGGAGAATGAAATGGCAACCCACTCCAGTGTTCTTGCCTTGAGAATTCCAGGGACGGGGGAGCCTGATGGGCTGCCGTCTATGGGGTCACACAAAGTTGGACACGACTGAAGAGGCTTAGCAGCAGCAGCAGCAGTGAATGACAGTTCTTTTGGCTTCCTATCTTTGCCAACATTTGGTGATGTCAGTGCTTCAGATTCTAGCCATCCTATTTGATGCATTGTAGTATCTCACCATTGTTTTAACATGTAATTCTCTAATGACATATGATAGTAAACATCTTTTCATATACTACTATTTGCTCTTAGGACATCTTCTTTGGCGAGATGTCCATTCAGATCTTTTCTCATTTTTTAATTGGATTGTTCATTTTCTGATGAGTTTTAAGAGTTCTTTGTGTATTTGGGATAACAGGCCTTTATCAGATATATCTTTTGCAAATATTTTCTCTTTAATCTGACTTGTTTTCTCATTCTCTTAATGATGTCTTTCACCAAACCACTTTTTTAATTTTGAGTTTTGTTAAGACTATTTAATTCTTATAATTTAAACTTAATACAATTATATCTCTGTAACTTGAGTTGTGGATGACCAGTTGATATAATGCTATGCTTTAATTAAATATTTAACATTCTTGATTTTGTCATCTTCATGAGTCAATATCATTTTTCTGGCTGTACACATTTTTATAAAACCTTGGAGCACATGTTGACCCTTTGAGTATGGGCCCTAACAAGTAAACTGGTTCTGTCTGACAGCAATGGCACTCTTGGCTTAATGCTCGGTCAATGCTGTAAAGCAATCATCAGAGTCTTTTAGGATTGGCGCTGGTGGTGATAAATGATTTGAACTGGAAGGGCTCTTAAAGCTCATCAAATCCAATCCCTCAATTTTCTAATAAAGAAACCTGAGACCCAGGGAAAGGCAGTGACTTGCTGTGTCATTATTACCATCACCATTGCCTCCATCACCATCTACCATTTATCTAACACCTTCCAAGTGTATGTATCCGAGGCCACAGAGAATAATAAGACAGGTTCTTGCCTTCAAAGAGGGCTTCCTGATGGCTCAGACGGTAAAGAATCTGCCTGCAACACGAGAGACCCAGGGAAGATGTCCTAGAGAAAGGAACGGCTACCCATTCCAGTGTTCTTGCCTGGCGAATTCCATGGACAGAGGGGCCTGGTGGGCTATATAGTCCATGGGGTCGCAAAGAGTTGGACCCAGCTGATCAACTAACATTTTTATTTATTTATTTTTGCCTTCAAAGAGTTTGCAATCTGTTGAGACAGTTGGTCATGTAGTGAGTTAGTGGTCCAGCTCCGACTAGAGTCCAGGTCTTTCTCTGGATTCCTAAGGCAGTGCATGGCCCATACACTGTGGCGTCTATCAGCATGGTTGTATGGGGGTGTGTATGCTTACTTGGTAGAGCAAATTAACACGGTAGACCCTTACAGGAAATGATTATGTTCTTGATAGCAACGGTGATTCTGGCTCAATGTACAGGTGTTTGGGTGTGACCTGGACTGGGTGCCAGACAAGATGAGTCATAAAAATGCCTAGGGAAGGATTCCATAGGCCTGGCTTGGATCAGGTGTCCATTTTGGGGCCAATCATCCATGGCCATAGAGTCAATGAGAGTATGGAAATGCCTGCTGGAATCAAGTGGCTGGAGATGCAGGAGCAGTCTTCAAAAGGAGGGAGCTTTTCCCAGAAGAAGGAGGAGGAGCCAGGCAAAGCAACAAGCCAACCTCCTCAATCGTACAAGTTCGTTCAAAATGACACTAACGATGTTTAAAGAGGAGAGAGGCTCTGCCCCACTGTGGATCAGCAATGGAATACTAGTCATGGCATTTCAGATGGAAAGTGACAGGGTAGGCATTGGCAAAGGCCCAGGGGGAAGCAAGCAAAAGGCAAAAGGCAAAGCCACACGTGGAAGGTAGTTAACTTTGTCTGCAAACTAAACTGGATAGAAGAAAGATCACAGTGAGTGGTAGGTGAGGTTTCAAAGGCAGTAAGGGGCTATATCCTGGAGAACCAGATGCCAGAATCTGGGCTTTAATTTGTAGCCATTGGGGATATGGTTTGCCAGATAAAATGCAAGATGTTTAGTTAAATCTGAATTTCAGATAAATAGCAAATAATATTTACATAAATATACTTATATTGCTGCTAAGTTGCTCAAGTTGTGTCCAACTCTTTGTGACCCCATGGACTGTAGCCTGCCAGGTTACTCTGTCCATGGGATTCTCCAGGCAAGAATACTGGTGTGGGTTGCCATGTCCTCCTCCAGGGGATCTTCCCGACCCAGAGATGGAACTTCCATCTCTTAAGTCTCCTGCATGGGCAGGCTTATCCTAAACAGCATTAATTGTATATCTGAAATTCAAATTTAACTGGCATCTAGCATTTTTATTTGCTAAATGTATCCTTCACAATTGGAGAGCCAATGAAGGGTTTTGAGCCAAGACATGCATGAAGCTGTTGATGGAGCCCAGACTCCAGCATCTCTTCTGTCTGGGGCCCGGAATCCAGGCCAGTGAAATCCGAGGTCCTTTACAGTGAGTCAGGCTTTGCCAGCTATCAGGTTTCCTTGGGTTCTCTGACTCTCCCGTTGTGGAGCGGGTGTTAAGTGCACTCTTTTTAATGTCTTAATGCTCTCGGCTCTGGAACATTCATCTTTTGTCACTGTGGTAACTCAATTGGAGCCCTAGAATTCAATTAGCCAGATGCCCCATTCCCTGGAGGATGACTCAGGAATCAAAATCGAGGCTTGCTGACGTCACCCACGATTTATTCCCTCAGGGGGTATCTGGATAGAAACTCAGGCAGAGATGAAGAGATAGGAATCACGCATTTGCAAACGTGTCCCCTGCTCTCCTACCCCTCGCATCCTTCCTCCATGGCGGCACAGCCACAGCGCTGATCCATATGGCCTGGGCTCCCTGCACAGCTGTGAAGAAGGAGCGTGTCAGCCTTCACAGCCAGGGCCCTGGGGGAGCTGTTATGAGCACACCCAGGAGCCGACTCACTCGGGCAATTTTCACTTATAGCAGCACCAAGTCAGCTGGGAAAACACATCCTCTTCAAGGAGTAATTCAGGTGCCCATCCCAGCTTCTCACTCCTCTCTTCTCACCCTTCACACCCTCCTCATGGCAGTACAATTTAAAAAAAAAAAAAAAAAAAACAAGAAAAATATGGCATTTGGGATCTTGCTCCAACAATCCTAGTAGGTGCCAGAAGCAGCCAGAAACTTCTTCTCTGAAGCCTCCACTTTGACTGCAGCTCCAGTGACTCCTTCCTCAGACCTCCAGGTGAAGGAGGACAGCTGAGGTCCCCTGGGCCCACGTACCCTGGCCCCTTCTCCAACTGTGCCTCTCACCACATGCCATACCCATAGCATCCTGCCCACTGGGCTCCTGTGTGTGCTCTTCTTTCAGCCTGGGGTCCACCACCTGCCCTCACCCACCTTCAGATCTCAGCTCACCCATTGGCTCCTCCAAAAGGGGGCCTTCTCTTCTCTCCCCCGCCCACCCCCAGAAGGCTGTGCCCACTCTGTCACCCTCAGAACATTGCCCCCCTCCCCCAACCGCAACCTGTCTGTTTACATTCCTGTCCTAGCGGTGGGGCTGCTCAAAGTCAGCTTGTGACCTTCATCTCTCTTCTCCAGGTGCTCAGCACCAATTTCAGATTGGTTTTAAAAATAATTCCAAGGGTCTTCCCTGTTGGCCCAGTGGCTAAGACTCTGAGCTCCCAATATAGGTTCTATCCCTGATCAGGGAACTAGGTCCCACAGGCTGCAACTAAGACCTGGTGAAGCCAAGTAAATAAATCAGTTCAGTTCAGTCACTCAGTCGTGTCTGACTCTTTGCAACCCATGGACTGCGGCACGCCAGGCCTCGCTGTTCATCACAAAATCATGGAGTTTACCCAAACTCATGTCCATCAAGTTGGTGATGCCATCCAACCATCTCATCCTCTGTCATCCCCTTCTCCTCCTGCCTTCAATCTTTCCCAGCATCAGGGTCTTTTCAAATGAGTTGGCTCTCACATCAGGTGGCCAAAGGATTGGAGTTTCAGCTTCAACATCAGTCCTTCCAATGAATATTCAGGACTGATTTCCTCTAGGATGGACTGGTTGAATCTCCTTGCAGTTCAAGGGACTCCCAAGAGTCTTCTCCAACACCGCAGTTCAAAAGTATCAATTCTTTGGCACTCAGCTTTCTTTATAGTCGAACTCTCACATCCATACATGACTACTGGAAAAACCATAGCTTTGACTAGACGTACCTTTGTTGGCAAAGTAAAAAAAATCATTCCAGCATTGCAGAAGAGTATAAAGCAAAATTGGAGGAGGAAATGGCAACCTACGCCAGCATTCTTGCTTGGAGAATCACATGGACAGAGGAGCTGAGAGGGCTATGGTCCATGGGGTCGCAGAGAGTCTGACACAACTGAAGCAACTGAGCACTGAGCATAAAGCAAAATAAATAATGCTGTCTGCCGCTTCTCAGTCCTACTCCTCAGAGGCTTTTCTGGGTATTTCCTGTGTGAAGGAGCATGGTATGTGGGCAAACCCCAGACCATGTGATGCTCGATGTCCCAGGCTCTGCCTCTCACTCTTTGTCGGTGTATCTTAGACAGGTTTCCACGTCAGTACATGTGATCTGCCCCAGTCTCTACTGACAGAGTAACAAACCATAATGTAAGTGTAGAAAAATGCATTTGCACATCCTGTGTTCATGAATGTTTATTTTTCCCCCCTTGATGTTTAAAAGAATGCAGTATGGATATGCATGTGGTAGATGCATAAAGGTGCGTAAAGTAATATTCTCTTTTCTGCTCTTGTGCAGAGGTACTTATAAGTTAAACTCCTAGAAATGAAACTGCTAGGACATAGAAATGGTATTTGGAATTCATCAGATGCTTTGCAAAAAGATGGCAACTTATTAAATTCCTATGTACAGTGTTTTCCTTTTTCTAGAAACTCTCACCATCATGAGGCGTAATCAACCTTTGTGACTTTTATCTGTAGGAAAAATATAATTCACTGTTCTGGTTGGAACTTGTTTGTGTGTGTGCTCAGTTGCTAAATTGTGTCTGACTCTTTGCGACCCTCTGGACTGTAGCCTATTAGGCTCAGACTCTGTCCATGGGATTTCTTAGACAAGAATACTGGAGTGGGTTGCCATTTCCTTCTCCAGGGACTAATTTAATTATGACTAAAGTAGCATTTTTTTGTAGTTTGATTATTTATATATATATTTTTTAATGAACTGCTGAGTTACAATGTCCTTTGACCACTTTCATATTTGTTTATTGTTCACTCTGACACTGATTTGCAAAAGTCTTTTATATTTTGAGGAAATCAGTCTGTTTCATATATATTATAAAATTTCTTCAGTTTGCTGTTTAATTTATTCTTTCTTCCCTTTTTTGAGCTCTCATAAGTTATTATTTTTTATTTCTTTCTTGTTTATCTTTGCCATACAAGTTTTTAAATATAATAGTGAAATCTGTTCATTTTTTCTGGCTTCTGAGAATATATGCTCACTAAAAAGAAGTGAATAAGGGACTTCCCTGGGTGTCCAGTAGTTGAGATTCCTCGCTTCCAACGCAGGGGACGCAGGTTCGATCACTAGTCTGGGAACTAAGATCTCACATGCTGCTCAGTGTGGCCAAAAAAAAAAAAAAAAAGTGAATACATGGAAGAAAAAGCACACACCTGTGGCACTCATTGTTTGTACCCTCCACATATAGTGAGGGTCCTGAGCATGAAGAAGAAGCCAGCCTGGGCCTCAAGGCCAGTCTGGTTAGAGGCCGGAGAGCCTGGGGAGTGGTGGCCCAGTGCCCAGGCCTCAGCCCGCGGGGACTGTCACATCACAGGGCAGACACCTGGTGTACTTCCACCGACACCTCCTTCTGGCATTGTTTAAAACCCCCCGGGGCTCAGGGTTGGGAATGGGGGAAGGCACTGCACTCTGCCTTCAAGTCCAGGATGGTGGTGTCGTGGCCAGGGCAGCACACAGTGGGTCTGGCAACCTCCAGGACTGCTGCCCACCCAGCTCTCTTGTGTCCTGGGCCTGGGATCTCTCCTGCCGACCTCCCTCCTGCACGGGTGCCCTCTAGCCCCTCATCTTTCCATCCCTACGGGTGCTTTTCGGCATCCTGACCCCAGATTTGCGCCTGGAGCCCCAGCCCCTGCCAGCCTCACCCTGCTCTTGCTTGCCAGTCCCACCCTGCTCTTGCCTGCCAGCCCCCAGCCTGCCTCCCCCCACCCTCAAGGTGTCAGACCAAGACCCCAGGGAGACTCCCCCCACATTTTCCTGGTGAGTGTATATTCTTCATATGGTAAAACTACCACTGACTGGCTGTCTGCCATGTGCTAGACTCTGCTTGATGCTGTACCCCTCAGTTCAGCTCAGTCGTGTCTGACTCTTTGCAACTCCATGGACTGCAGCACACCAGGCCTGCCTGTCCATCACCATCTCCCGGAGTCTACTCAAACTCATCTCCATTGAGTTGGTGACACCATCCAACCATCTCATCCTCTGTCATTCTCTTCTCCTCCTGCCCTCAATCTTTCCCAGCATCAGGGTCTTTTCAAATAAGTCAGTTCTTCACAACGGGTGGCCAAAGGATTGGAGTTTCAGCTTCAACATCAGTCCTTCCAATGACTGGTTGGATCTCCTTGCAGTTCAAGGGACTCCCAAGAGTCTTCTCCAACACCACAGTTCAAAAGCATCAATTCTTCGGTGCTCAGCTTTCTTTATAGTCCAACTCTCACATCCATACATGACTGCTGGAAAAACCATAGCCTTGACTATACAGACTTTTGTTGACAAAGTAATGTCTTTGCTTTTTAATATGCTATCTAGGTTGGTCATAACTTTCCTTCCAAGGAGTAAGTGTCTTTTAATTTCATGGCTGCAGTCACCATCTGCAGTGATTTTGGAGCCCCCAAAACTAAAGTCAGCCACTGTTTCCACTGTTTCCCCATCTATTTGCCATACCGGATGCCATGATCTTAGTTTTTTGAATGTTGAGCTTTAAGCCAGCTTTTTCACTCTCCTCTCACTTTCATCAAGAGGCTCTTTAGTTCTTCTTCACTTTTTGCCATAAGGGTAGTGTCATCTGCATATCTGAGGTTATTGATATTTCTCCCAGCAATCTTGATTCCAACCTGTGCTTCATCCAGCTCAGTGCTTCTCATGATGTACTCTGCATATAAGTTAAATAAGCAGGGTGACAATATACAGCCTTGATGTACTCCTTTTCCTATTTGGAACCAGACTGTTGTTCCACGTCCTCCTTTACAGTCATCAACAGAGTTCTCAGAGCATTGTGTCCTCATTTCGCTAATCAGGAAGCTGAGGGTCAGGCAGATGAAGTCAGCCTAAGATCTCATCTCCTTCAAGGGGCGGGTCCCAACCCTGACCCACTCTGTCTCTGCACCTGAGTCACTGAGGCTCCTTCTAGCATCAAGCTCCACCTGTAGAATGAACTTCCCTCCAGGGCCCACTGTGGGCCCGCCCCCAGGGAGACCGTCAGTCCAACCATTCTGGCCCACCCCTGAGCCACCCACTGCCTTCTGGAGGGAGGTGGAGGTTGAAGGGTTACTTCACCTCTGTTCCTATAGCTTTTGCAAATGTTGCAAACAACAAGAGGGAAAAAGCATCCAGTTCTCTTCCAATGGCTTGGCTCCTCCAAAGTGAGAAATGCCAGACCTTTCATAACCCCTGAAAGACAAAGTGCTACACCACCGGCCCCTCAGAGGCCCTTCCAGCCAGATCACACTGCTAGGAAACCAGCTCTTCACCTACCACTCACCACCCCAGCTCCCCCCCCCGCCCCAGACACCTCATCCTCCAGAAGGAACAAATGTGGGGAGATTTCCTGGGAAATAGCTGCTGTAGCATTTCAGGTGGGCCTCCTTCCTGAGGCCTGCCAGACTCAAGGCCTTCTGGAGGCGTAAAGCTGAGATAATGAGCTCCTTTCCCACCTTTTATCTTAAAAAAGTGTTTTGTCATGGAATGAAGGAACGTGTGAATACATTATTATGAAAGAAAGTGAAAGTGTAAGTCTCTCAGTAGACCCTTTGCAACCCCGAGGACTGTAGCCCGCCAGGCTCCTCTGTCCATGGGATTCTCTAGGCAATAATACTGGAGAGGGTTGCCATCCCCTTCTCCAGGGGATCTTCCTGACCTAGGGATCAAACCCACATCTCCTGCATTGCAGGCAGATTCTTTACCATCTGAGACTCCAAAGAAGCACTACATTATTATAATCAACTCAAATATCAATAGAAATTTAAAGCTTCCCAGAAGATATTACTGACGGTATGGTATGTATCATACATCTATAACTAATTCTTATTTATAACTTACTAATTTCAAATTATAATTACTAACAGTGTAGTTGTGTGTGTCATATACATCGTACATATTTTTTTAACATAAATGGAATAATGTTATAGTATCTAAAATACTATTATTCTGTGACTTTTTAAATTTTAATTTTTACCTGTTAAACTTGAATTGGAAAAAATTCTACATGAGAATATGCAGGTCTTCATTTTTCCTAATGTTGTTCCGGCATATTTTACAGTATTATTAACCATCATTTTGGCTTCTTAGGTGAGTCAGTGGTAAAGAATCCTCCTGCCAATGCAGAAGATGCAGGAGACCTTGGATTTGATCCCTGAGTTGGGAAGATCCTCTGGAGGAGGAAATGACAACCCATTCTAGTATTCTTGCCTGGAAAACCCCATGGACAGAGGAGCCTGACGGGCTACAGTCCATGGGGTCATAAAGAGTTGGACACGAGTTAGCTACTACGCACACACATGACCATCATTTTAAAAAAATCTTAGCTTAGTGGTTCTCAGATTGTGGTCCTTACATCTCTAGGGAAATCTAAAAAGCTGCAGGAAGCCCTTGAAATCAAAATTATTGTCACACCAAGACTAAGATGTTCTACTGTGTTCTCTGTGCTGACAGTTGCGCTGAGAATGCGAAAGCACTGCTGGGTAATGCGCTAGCGCCTTACACAAATCAGAGCAGCCAGAAACCCCAGACTGTTCTGGTGGCTCTTGTTCACCACCCTGCACTCACAGGGAAAAAAGAAGCCACTTTCACTTAAGCATGTCCCTGACGTGGCAGTAGAAATTATTCATTTTATTAAATCTCAATCTTTAAAGACAGACCTTTCAGCATTCTGTGGGAAGAACTGGGAAATAACAGTAAGGCAATTTTAGACATACTGCAACACGGCGATCATCTGAAGAAAAGTGTGCGTGTCATGGACTTGTAAGCTGAGTTATCCGCCTTCTCCATGGAAGATCATTTTTACTTGAAAAGAACAACTGACAGGCAGGGGATGATTATTCTGACTCGGATGTTTGGCAGATATTTCCACAAAAAATGAACAAAGTGAGCCTGTTACCTCAAGGAAAGCAACTGACAGTATTTGTTGCCAGTGAGAAGATTCAAGCTTTCAAGTGAAACTGTGAAATTAGAATTTGGAAAATTTGTATCTGCCACCTTAAGCTTGATAGCCTGTCAGTACTTAAACACTGATGAGCTGTGGTTAAAGATTAATGTGAGTTTTTAAAATATTATATGTTGAAATATGTCAACATTAGGAAAGAGCTGTGTAACTCAATGAACCAATATTTTCCAAACAACAAATGCATTGTTACAAAATCATGCATGGATAAAAGATCTGTTCAAAGTACAAGACAGAACAATGGATTTTCATGTAACAGAGTATAGAAGGGGTATTGATACGGATTCAGATTCCACATGGCAACTATCTGCAAGAATCCACCGCTTGTTTCCACTGGCTATCTACTTTACATACGGTAACATGTATGATTCCATGCTACTCTCTCAATTCATCCCACCCTCTCCTGCCCGCACTGTTTCCACAAGTCTGTTCACTGTGTCTGCGTCTCCACTGCTGCGCTGCGTATAGGTTCATCAGTACCATCTTTCTAGATTCCACATACATGTGTTAATGCACAATATTAGTTTTTCTTTTTCTGACTTACCTCACTTTGTGCAATAGGCTCTAGGTTCATCCACCTCATTAGAATTGACTCAAATACATTCTTTTTTTATGGCTGCGTAATATCCCATTGTATATATGTAGGGAACACAAACCCGGTGCTCTGTGACATCCTAGAGGGATGGGATGGGGTGGGAGATGGGAGGGAGGTTCCAGAAGGAGGGGACAATTGTATACCTATGGCTCTCTGGTAGCTCAGTTGATAAAGAATCTGCTTGCAATGCAGGATACCTGGGTTTGATCCCTGGGTTGGGAAGATCCCCTGGAGAAGGGAACAGTTACCCCTGCAGTGTTCTGGTCTGGAGAATCCCACAGATGAAGGAGCCTGCAGGTTACAGACCATGAGGTCGCAAAGAGTCGGACACGACTGAGTGACTTTCAGATGGCTGAGTCATGATGATGTATGGCAGAAACCAACACAACATTGTAAAGCAATTATCCTTCAATTAAAAATAAATAACAATTTAAAAATGCAATGGAATATACATGAACTGTATTTCCTGAGAGAAATGAGCCAAATTACAGACTCAAATAACCAAAGGAAAAAGTTAAAGAAAGAAAATATACCAGATATAGCAAATATACCAAAATGATTCTTCTGGTAGTTAGTTTATGGACAGTTTCAGTATTCTTTTCAGTGTTTTATATATATGTATATATTCTCTGTTAAAATGTCTTAACAGAGAATGTGTTGCATATATAATCAGAATGTTTTTGCACGAGCAATAATATTATGCCAGGAAAATAGAAAATGTACACAAGCACTAAAGGAAAAAATGCAAAGTAAAATTATCTGTAATCCCACCTCTCAGAGGCAATTGTATATATAAAAAAGAACCTACCACTTGTTGAGACTTTAATGTTGAAGAATATCCACAATTATCTGGAAAAAAAGATTAACATATTCCTCTTTTTAAAGTATGTATCCAGCTATTCTTTAAATAGTTCAACCAAACCCATATATCACAATGGATTGAATGCAAAATGGCATAAGAATCAAACTGTGAATACAAAGCAGTGACACCTTCCCACTAAATATTTTTGTTTGAAGTGTGCAATTATTTTCCACAGAAACATTTACAGTAATGGGTAACTATTATTTAAAATTTATTAATAGATATTTTAAAACTTTACCAGTTTTAATTTCCAATAGAGTTAATATGGATAGATGAAATGGAAGTGTTCATCACTCAGTCATGTCCGACTCTTTGCGACCCCACGGACTATGGCTTCTGTCCATGGAATTCTCCAGGCCAGAATACTGGAGAGGGTAAGCCATTCCCCTTGCTAGGGTATCTTCTGGATCCAGAAATCGAACTAGGGTCTCCCTAATTGTGAGCAGATTCTTTACATCTGAGCCACCAGGGAAGCCCATGGATATATATGATCCACATAATTTAAAGCTCTGTGGGTTTGTTGATGATTTTTAAGAGCATAAAGATGTTTTGAGACCAAAAATTGAAGACCGTTGCTGCATATAACAAGCTGTTAGACCTGGAGGCTAGTTGTTTCACTCAATCTTCCTTTGGTCAGAACAGGCAGCTCAAGGTCATTCAAGGACTAAAGATCTAGCTGTCTCTGTATCTGGCAGATTCTCCTCAATACCCAGCACACCCATACTCCTGACTTCCTCTGTCCTGAAAAACCAGATAAACACGTTTGACTAAGTGTGAATCTGAGTTCCCGAAGTGGCCCAGACTCCCTGAGGGGGCCTGGGGGCCCTGAGGGAGCCTGGGGGCCCTCCTGAATGAGGCCTCAGTCTGGTGTCACTGTGCTCATTCCAGCAGGCAGAGGGGAATTTCATGGAAGAAACGTGGCCCACGGGAGATACAGAATTTACATTCGTGCAGATCTGTCTGGACCCACCTGGGAGGAGAGCAGTGGCGCTTCAGAGCTAATCCTGGTGGATTCCTGTGAGGAGCCTGGAAGGGACGCTAGCCTCTTTTGCGGGCTCAGAGGAGCTGCTGCTCCAGCTGCAGAGGCCTGAGCTGAAATTCAGGCATACTGGCGCACAGATGGACAGAGAAACATGCACAAATTCGTTTTTTTTTCCCTCTCTGTCTCACATATACACACATGCACCCACAGGACTTAGCCACATAAATACACATGCACGTTTTAATTTCACCCCCACCCCTACCATCAGGTTTAACTACACACACGTGGACAGACAGACTCACGCACTCAGAGTTACAGTTGTAAGCTCAACACACACACGCCGCTATTCCAAACACCTGCCATTCCCAGCTTGATCGTGGGGAACCAGCCAGGAATGACAGGAGCAAACAGGGCTGGGGCCACTCCCTGCCCAGAACAGAGGGCACACTGTCCAGGAAGCCGAGAGTCTGTAAGCTGTGGTCTCGCTATTCCTCGTGGGATCCACATATGGAAGAAACCACATCTTTTTCTCCCTGAAGAGCCAAGTGCAGTAAGATCTGTTTTCACAGGAGCTGTAACTCGTCCATTCCACTGCACTGAGTCCTGGGTGGACGAGTGGCTGAAAGGCTGCTTCAGGAAGTTCAAGTAAAAGAGGGAAGCTGCTAGATTAATAAGGTTGCCCTGTCTTGTGAAAGGGCTGCGTGGAGATTCAAGTCCTTGGCATTAAAAGGAAAATTACCGTGTACTTCTGTGCAGACTCATGTGTAGCAGCGGGAATGATCTGGGCTTCAAATATCAAAAACCCCAAGGTGGACATCTCTGTGGTCTCACGTGGCAAACAGGTAAGATTTACAAGGACCCAGGCTCGCTTTGTCTCTCTGCTCTGCTGTCCTCTGCCCTCAGATGAGCTCCGTGTGGTAAAGCTGTAATAGACCAATTGTCACATTCTTGTGACAATGTCCAGGGAGTTTTTCTTCCCACGTGCTTTGTTTTTCCCTTTTAATCCTGGAGGAGCCTTCCCTGGAAGCCCCCAGCAGACTTCCTTTCATCTTTTATTTATATATTTTAAATATTATTTATTTATTCGGCTGTATTGGGTCTTAGTTGCAGGAGGCAGGATTTTCTTTGCATCTTTTGTTGTGGCACAGGGTTCAGTAGTTGTGGCACGCAGGCTTAGTCGCCCCGGGGCATGTGCGATCCTGCCCAACCAGAGATCAAACCCGTGTTCCCTGCATTGGCTGGTGGATTCTTAATCACTGGACCACCAGGGAAGTCCCCCTTTCCTCTTTTATTGGTCAGAACACCCAGAAGACCTACACTGAACAGTGACTAGGCAGGAGAATGACATCATTACTACGGTCCCGACGCCCCGGTGTTCGGGGCTGACCACTCACCAGGGTGGGTACCAGCAGAACGAGACAAAGGAAGGAGGATCTGGAAGCTTCCAAAAGGGGCTCCCACACCACCATGCACACCTCCTTCCTCCCAGAAACACCCCGAGGTTGATAGAGCGGGAAGTTGTGTTTATAGGTCATTTCCTTGGAATCTTACAAAAGCCATAATAACATCGTCATCTGAACACTGGGCATCACAGAAGACTAAAGAGATGGATCCACGGTCCCCAAACCCAGGGCTTTCTGCCTCCCCATGTGGCAGCTACAGGCTCCACACCTTGCCCCATCCTGCCCTCGAGAGGAGACGGGGCAGGAGGCTGGGGCAGGGGGTGGGTTGCAGGAATGGGCCTGGCTGGGTCTGGGCCCCATCAGTGCTCAGATGAAAGCCCTCTGCTCTCAGCCTCGGTGACCCCATTCACACAGGGAGGGGTCAGACTCTGAGACCTGGAAGGTTCCTTCCAGCTCAAACAGCCTTTGATTTAATACCTTCTAAAAGAGATCTGGGGCCCTCCAAAAACAAAAACAAGAAACAACCCAGTGCATCTGTGGCTTGTCAGCGTGGAGGCCCCACGACAGGCCTCCAAGGGCTTCAGCTCCACCTATTTTGGGCTCATGATTTCATCCTGAGGCCCGTGCCAGGCCCTGTGGTTTCTCATCTTTCCATCCCGGTCTGGATGACAAAATGACTAAAAATACCGAGCTCCCACAGGCCCGCCACCCGGTCGACGCCCTCCCTTGAGCCAGTCATGTTCGGTGCGAGGTGTGCCTCGGCGGTGGGGGCCCAGGACCGGCCCCACGTGGCAGTTTTGACGCCCGGCAACCCCACTCCAGTCCCTCCGTGTGGCAGGTGTAGGGCGGGGGGCTCTGCTGTACTGCTTCCTGCTCTGCAGCTGGGTGAACTTAGCCTGTCAGGAGCTCCTGGACCTCAGCTTCTGCATCTGGAAGATGGGGATAACATTTCCAATGTATAACACTGTTGTGAGAATTAAAAAGAGGCTGCGGGGGAGAGCCCAACCCAGACTGAGGGCTTGATCTGTGCAAGACCCCACTTGCCCTGGGTGTCCTCTCCGCTAGGTCCTGCTTGGAGACCCCGATACCTGGCTCTCCCTCCAAATTTGATGTGAGCGAGGTGGGCTGTGGACAGGAAGCCCCTCCCCCTTAGCTGCTCCCTGAGCTGGTCTCAGATGAACTATGTGAGGAGGAAGGTGCCGAGGGCAGGCAGCCGATGGCTCTGCTGGGGTTTGTGCACACGGTCTCCCGTGCCAGAGCGTGGACACCTCTACCTCCCTCCTCTCTGCTGAGGGTTCTGGGAGGCCTGCTGGGAGTGGGAATTAAAGATGAAATAAAAGGCAGTAGGATGCCTGAGCACAGGTGAGACTCAGAGTAGGAGAGCTTGGAAATATCTTCTCAGGCTCCACAAGGAGCCCTGTGGCCTGGGGCTCTTAACCTCTCAGACTCTCGGTTTTATCTTCTGGACAAAGAGAAAGACTAAAACGCCTGCCTTATACATCCCTAATGCTTCCCTGGTGGCTCAGATAGTAAAGAATCTGCCTGCAATGCAGGAGACCCTGATTTGATCCTTGGGTTTGGAAGATCCCCTAGAAAAGAGTATGACAACCCACTCCAGTATTCTTTCCTGGAGAATTCCACGGTCAGAGGAGCCTGGTGGGCTACAGTCCATGGGGTCACAAAACATCCCTAGAGGAGGTGAGGCTCAGAAGGGGTGAGTCTGGATACTGAGAGCATACTAGGGACACATACACATTCATTTTGTCACTTACAGCCTGAAGACAGCCTTAAAAAGACTTACACACACACACACACACACACACACACACACACAACAGGTTTGAGATCAAATTTAGTCAATATTTTGTCTATGACACTAATCCAACAAATATTCAGAGCATCCAAAGGGTGTCAGGCCAGGACAGTTGGGACCTGGGGCTGAACAGGTGTGTGTGACCACTGTCCATAAATGAGGCCGGGCTGGAAACTGGCCACTGCTAGCCACTGAGCTCTGCTCATGGTCCTCGGGGGTGGGACTTGAGAGGTTTCTGGGTTCTCAATGGTCCCAGGCCTCTGAGCTGCAGGCTGCCTCCAAGAATGTAATTTAGCATCTCAGGCTCCAAAAGAAGACTCCAGTCCACAGCCTGTGCCCCTCTGTGCTGCCCAGGGCTCTCCATGTGGCCATCACTCACCAGGGCGAAAACGCTCAGCCACCCCACTCTTTCAGTTTTATGCCTTGGATCTACTAAGGGGTCCGGTCGCTCTAGAGCCGCAGTCCCCAACCTTTCTGGCACCGAGACCGATTTCGTGGAAGACGATTTTTCTACGAGGTGGGGATGGTTTGGGGATGATTCGAGCACATTACATTCACTGTGCATTTTATTTCTATTACTGTCATGTCAACTCCACCTCAGATCATTAGGTCCTGGAGGTTGGAGACCCCTGCTTCTAGATGGTTGGTTGTGAAAACACAACAGAACTCCGGGCCCCTCCCCCAAACAGCCATGCCCAGTCTCGTCCCCCAAGGATTTGGTGTGGCCTCTGTGCCTCAGACACATACATGCACACTCACTGTTTCATTTTCCAGCCTGGACACTGTCTCCTGACTCACCACCCCCTGCTCCACCCAGACATGGGAGCCCTCCCCACACTCGCTCTTCCCCATTGACCTGTGATGCAATTTTGCATAGATCAAGCCACTCTTAATATTATTAGACCACAGAGACACTTTCTATAGCTAAAAAAATATGTGGTGAGCTATGACTCTTTTCCCTTCTTTACAGAGTGCAGTTATGCTCGAAGTTAATCACTGTCTTGTTTCATAGCCTGATTTTCTGTGTGTTTATTGCCAATTCCACTCCAGGCATTTTGCCAGTTGCTGAAGGCCCTCCTGAGACATTTAGGTGTGTCTGGGGCTCTCTTGGATTCATCTTCACGGAGAAGCCCGTCACCCCAGCACTTCCTCACCATTGAGCCCAGGACTCGCGACCCCGTGTCTGGAGCTCAGCTGTTGCCTGACCTCTGTCTTGGCCTCTTTGGGGAAACTCCCCTGGCTGCTCTTCTGTATTGAGTCACCTGCTTCCTGGGTCCAGTGGCCTCTTCCTTCTTGGGTTAATCCTCCTTTTAAGAGGGACCACGTTCTCTAGAGGTTTCTGAGAAGGGAGTTCTCTGGGTATTTTTGAATTCTTGTGTGTCTGGAAACGTTCTGCGTTTTAACTTCTCATCTGACGAAGAGTTTCACTGTTTACAGAATTCTAGATCATATCACCACCCACCACCTCTTGAGTTTTGAAGGATCTTCTAGCTTCCAGTGTCTCTGTAAGAACCCAAACTTGTGCCTCCCTTTGTGAAGGCAGCTTGCTTCCCCTCCCGGAAGCTGGCAGAGACTTCTCTTGGCCACAGTGTCCTGAAACGTGGCAGTGTCCTGAAATGTCACGGTGATGGGAGTGGTGAGATCTGAACAAACAGGTGAGAGCCGCCGCTCACCAGGGCTCCTTTCTCCAGAGAAGACATTTCCGGTCCCTCCTCACCCCACCCCCACCCCCAGGGCAAAGACTCAGCTCTCTGCTTCAGGCAGGGGGTGTGGGGACAAGGCCTTGGCATTCGGAATTTGCACATTTACTTAATTCTTAAGTTTGTGATGAGACCTTGGAGCCTCCGGACCAAAGGGTCACTCTCTGCCCTTTCCCAGGGTGTACATCTCCTATCTCCCCTGCAATGGGAGAGGGCAAGCGTCCATCGGTGAGGTGCGGAGGGGACCTCAGGACCCACCTCCTTCTTTGGCTACTTTAGGTTATCCTTTTCATTTCTGCCACTCCTTTACCCTGAGTTCCAAAAGGTCAGATACTTCTGGTTCCTTGAGAGTTCTCTCTCCACTGGTTGGTTCTCAGTTTTCTTCGCTGTGGGTTTGAGATTTCACTTTTGGGGATCCGTGAAGTTAGTTCCACTCTTCCACTTGCTTTCTAGCTTCTCAAACATTGTTGTGGTCTGCTCCCCTGGCGTGCATGCGTGCATATGTGTGTGTGTGTGTGTGTGTGCGCGCGCGCGCGCACACACACACATACGTGACTCTCTTTACTGCAGCTCTGGTGGGGTTTGCGAGGGATGAGACTAGATGTTCAATCTGCCATCTTTCCCAGGTAGTCTGGTTTTAACAATATGAGCAAAGTCTAGAAGCCTCAGGGCATGGAGTTCACCACACAGGGGTTTTTCCACCCCAGAGATAGTGGGATCCTTTTGAGGTCAGGGAAGCAGTTTGAAGAGAATCTGAGAAGGAAGGAAGTACGTAGCTGTTTTAGGTCCTTGAGAAAATCCTGGTGAGGTGCGAGTAGGAGTGGCAGAGACCCCAGGCAGACTGGGGAGAGCCTGCTGGTGAGCCCACACTAGAAAACTTAGCGGAGCCAGCCCCACCTCAGGCTGAGGCCAGTGGGACAGAGGCCGGCCTGGAGTTGGACAAGTGGGATGTAAGCTCCCCCGGAAGGTAGGTAGCCCTCAGAGAGAGGGGAAAGGGAACTCCAGAATCAGACTCATGAAGCTGTAAGGGCTGGAAGGCCTTTAAGAATTACCTTCTTTCAGTGTCCCCATTTTAGGAAAGGGGATTCTGGGGTGTGGGGAGGGAAAGGGGCTTGTCCCAGGCCATCTGGTCAGGGCAAGACAGTGTTCCTTCTGCAATGCCTTTAAAGACAGTTTAAAAAGAAATTTTTTTAATATATGGACCATTTTAAAAGTCTTATTGAATTTGTTACAACATTGCTTGTTTCATGTTTTTTGGGTTTTTTGGCTGTGAGGCACATAGGATCTTAGCTCCCTGGCCAGGGATGGAACACATGCCTCCGCACTAGAAGGCAAAGTCTTAACCACTGGACCACTAGGGAAGTCCTCAAGACAGCTGATGGAGAGTCTTAACTGTTTATTCACCCAGAAGTCCTGTCCTTGACCAACTGTTCCCCTCCTGTTCTGATCTGCTCAGCTTGAGCTTCCTTGAAGCCTTTTGAATGAGGCCCATCTTTGCCACCCACTGTCTTGAGCTTATCTCACGGTGGTCATTTGACTGAACAAGGGCTATTTGAAGCGGACCTTAAGGTTGAAGGAGGAGTTCACCACTTGGAAGAGAAAGGACAGTCTCAGCAGAGATTGTACCAAGATGCCCAAGATGCCCAGATGTGGGTGCAGAGATGTGAGAGGTTTGCTGAATGACAGAATAAATACAGGCAGAACCAAGCCACAGGGGCGGCCGCTGAGGAGGCAGCCAGGGCCCTCTGCGCCTGGTGGCAGCCGGCAGACTTGGGCCTCAGACCTCAATCCTCTGGGCCGCCAGCTGTGGCACCCACTGGCTGGTATTTGTGGAACAGGCTCCACGACGTTGCTGGGGAAACGAGGCATCCTGTCACCACCGTTCACCACCGCTGGGCTGCCAACACCCACCACGCCCAGCTCGGAGGCTTTACTTGGCCCCTTTCTGCCAGAGTCACATGTACATGAGCTTTTATGTCGTGGGTTTGCTCACTGGGGTGGGGGTGCTGCCTGGAGTGAGGGCATTACTTTTGGTGTCTGAGCGCCACCCACCCATGGCTCTTGGCACTGAGTTCTGGGCAGCTAGTTCCAGGGACTTCCCTGGTGGCTCAGACGGTAAAGAATCCACCTGCCAATGCAGGAGACGTGGGTTCGATCCCTGGGCCAGGAAGATCCCCTGAAAGAAGGCATGTCAACTCACCCCAGTATTCTTGCCTGGAGAATCCCATGGACAGAGGAGCATGGTGGGCTATATAGTCCATGGAGTTGCAGAGAGTCGGACACAACTGAATGATTAACACATGCACACAATTTCAGGGAAGATTTGGGTCATTGACTGTCAACACCCATATGTTGGGGCCCCCAAGCACCCCTTACTGCTTCCTGTTTTGACTGATGCCCTTTCTCACCAGGATACAGACACAGATGACCCACCTGCATGGGAAGACCAGTGGGAAGGGTAACTAGCAGATGATGCCCAGAGCTGGGAAGCTAAGTGCCCTCTGCAACCTCCCCATCCCACTTGGTTCAGCTCACTGGTCTCTCTGGAGCAGCCTCATCTCTGCCCAGTGGTCAAGGCCAGGGCAGCAAGAAGGGCCAGAACTGGGAGTCTGGAGACAGGGGTCGAATCCTGGCCCACCGCTGACAGCCTGCGTGGCCTCGGGTAGATGGAGGGGCTCCTGAGTGCCGTCCACCACCTGCCACCCCTGGGCTCCAGGAGCAGGCGAGGATCAGAGAGGGGGGCAGGAAACCTCCTCCAGAGACACTCTGGGATCCTGGAGTGGGACAGGGAAAGTAGTTCTAGGGGGAGTTTGCTGACATTTCTAGAAATTCTCAAGTTTAGACAGACTCAGACTGGGAAGGTGGGCCTGCCCTGCCGCTGGGTAGGGTGATGGCTGCAGAGTGGGAAGGAGAGACATGAACCCTGCTTCTCGCCGAGTGTTGTCCCGGCGAGGGCCCCGCTCCTCAGCGGCCTCCCGTCTATTCAGGAAAGGGCCTCGTGTGTTGCCTGTGCTGGGCACAATCGTGATGTGTGTGTTCCTAAAGCAAATTCCTCCCACTGGCCATGCGGGGGGTGGGGGTGGGGGTGGGGGGGAGCATGCACTCTCAGTTATTCCTGGGCCCTCCCCAACCCGCAATGTGTAAAATCCACACTGGGTCAGGCTGAGACATCCCCTGGCCCAGCTGCACAGCCCACCCTGAGGCCCTGCTGACTCTGAGCCTGCCGCCTGGGGCCTGGGACCTTGAGGCCAGCCTCCCTGGATGCGCCCTGCTGAGGGTGACGGTCTTCCAGCAGGTTCAGAACCCCATAGTCCTTTGACCCCCCACTGGCTCTCCAACCCTCTGTAGCCTCCAAGGTCCCCCTTTTCTTTAACCTCCTCCAGACTTAGGGTCCCCAGGAAACCAAGGACAGGGAGGAGTGGACTTGGGGGCCTGTAACAGAGGCCTCCAGAGCTTGGGACCTAGGAGGCTGGCTTTTCTATTGGGGAGGGGCGTGGGGGTCATGCAGGGGGAAAAATCCTTATTTTCAGCCCCAGAAACTCTTTCTGAGATGCTACCCCAAAGGCCATGGGATTTAGAGACCAACTCTCTTGCCTCTTCCACTTTCTGGCTCCTTTTCTAAAAGTTTTTAACGTAGCTTTTGTCTCACAGAACCATCGAATACCACCATGCAGCCACCATGGAGAAAATGTTCATCCCTTGCACTGGTTAGTTTATTCATCAAATATGTACTGATGTCCATCGGATACAGGGCAGGGAGAACACAGGAAAGGAGAGGCAGGTCCTGCCCTTGGGGAGCTTCTGGTCTAGACGGGACACAGGTAAGTCATAGGGGAGTTTGGTGAGTTGGGGAGTAGCATGTCCATGTGTGTGCAAGTGTGTGTTCAGGTATAAGCAGGTATGTGTACAGGTATGTGTACACATGTGCAGGTGTGTGTACAGGTGAGTGCAGGTGTGTGTGCAGGTGTGTGTACAGGTGAGTGCAGGTGTGTGCAGGTGTGTGTACAGGTGTGTGCAGGTGTGTCTACAGGTGAGTGCATGCAGGTGTGTGTACAGATGTGTGCAGGTATATGTGCAGGTGTGTACAGGTGTGTGCAGGTGTGTGTGCACGGAGAGAAGGTGGATGCCTGTTACTTGAGGGGGGTCCCAGGAAGACATTGTGGTGCTCTCTGCCCTGGCCCTCAGGGACAACTTCTGGGGCTTGGCGGCTGCCCTGTTCATCTTCAGTGGGAAGGAGAGGTGGGTGGGAGCTGAGGGATGGGAGGAGATGGGAGAAAACTAGCCGTTAGGAGCACATCCCTGCAGCAGGATGTGACAGTGGCTCGTTGTCCTGTTGATAAGCGGTGCTCAGGATGTAAACTTGGTCCTCAGGCTTCTCTCCACAGCTCCGCTTCGAGGCTGGAGGGGCGTGGCGAGGGAAGATGTTCCACGGAGGAGACACAGCCCCCCAGAGGAGGCTGGGCTGCACCCCCCAGGATGCCTTCACGCTGCCTGCCTGGGGGCTGGGCTCGCCTGTGAAGGAGGCTCCTCACCTCCAGGATGAGCCCCCTCTGCTCCGCCTTTCCTGTGCTAATGAACCCTGGATCCTTTAACCTTCCTCCTCAGCCTCTGTCTCTGAGCAGGCAAATCATTTTAAAACGCACCTCTGCTCCTCGGTTTCCCTGCTCCGTCCAATAACTCAAACCTTGAAGAGCTGGCTTTGGTAAATGGCGGCTGAAGTGGGGAGGGTTTGAACATTTTCAAATGTCTGAGCCACACGTGCCATAGCGTTTCCCACTGGGAAGGGGCCCCTTCTTCCTCTGCTTCCCACCCCATCCCAGCCATGCAGGCATTCCAACATTTTCAAATATCTGAGTCACACGTGTCATAGAGTTTCCCACTGGGAAGGGGCCCCTCCTTTCTCTGCTTCCCGCCCCATCCCAGCCATGCAGGCGTTCCCATCGCGACACTATTCACTCAGTATTCAATAGTCACTCACTGAAGCTGTGGAAGAAAAGTTATGACCAAACTAGATAGCATATTCAAAAGCAGAGACATTACTTTGCCAACAAAGGTCCATCTAGTCAAAGCTATGGTTTTTCCAGTAGTCATGTATGGATGTGAAAGTTGGACTATAAAGAAAGCTGAGGGCCAAAGAATTGATGCTTCTGAACTGTGGTGTTGGAGAAGACTCTTGAGAGTCCCTCAGACTGCAAGGAGATCCAACCAGTCCATCCTAAAGGAGATCAGTCCCGGGTGTTCATTGGAAGGACTGATGCTGAAGCTGAAGCTCCAAAACTTTGGCCACCTGATGTGAAGAAGTGACTCATATGAAAAGACCCTGATGCTGGGAGAGACGGAAGGAAGGAGAAGGGGACGACAGAGGATGAGATGGTTAGATGGCATCATCGACTCAATGGACATGAGTTTGAGTGAACTCCGGGAGTTGGTGATGGACAGAGAGGCCTGGCAGGCTGCAGTCCATGGGGTCGCAGAGTCAGACATGACTGAGTAACTGAATTGAACTGAAGCTGTCCTCTGTGACCACAGAAAGGAGTGAGGCTGCGTAGGGGAGACAGAAGAAAACAGATCATGCATAGTGGGACAGGGGCTGGAACAGAGGGACAGATTGATGATAGAATAAAAAGGTGGCAGAGAAGGGGACGTTTGAATTGGGCCTTGAGTGACAAATAGGAGTTTAACAGACAAACACAGAGCAAAGAAGAGAACAGAGTGAGCAAAGCCAGAAAAGCGAGGGCTGTGTTTGAAAGACACAAGGGTAACCTCGTGTGTTGCAGCTCCCGGTCATGTGAGTTAGGAGAGGCAGCAAAGTCAAATTTGCAGAGGCCTTGAGTGCCGAGCTAAGTAAATGACAGCCCTGCAGAGTGGCCAAGAGGGGCCCAAGTGACACCTTTCATTTGGACTTCACTGTGATTTATCATTCCTTGGTGATGACATATTCTATTTGGAAAGGAGATGAGTTGGAAACACACATGTTCAGAGGGCAAATCACTTTATTTAAAAACATTCCAGCTGGAAACCAGTTGCAGACACCCACTGAAGCAGCCATGCTCCCCCAGCCAAGCGGCCTCTGCTCCCAGCAAACCAAGCCTGCCGGGGGCCTTGGAATGTGCATTTGGTTTTATCTTTGATGACACCTCGAGCGAGGCCTCCCATGAGTCCTGTAGGGCTGAACCACCTCCATTTACACAACCGTTCAACGGAAAATCTCAGAGGATGGCTGGTGAACACACTCACACCCCCACAGTGGAAAGACAGAACATACTTTCCCTGAATGCCTGAATATTCTCTTTTTTACAGGCAGGTGTGTGCGCTGGTAGAAAGAACAGTGTACTTGATATTTAAAAAATGCCTGGTTTTGAATTTTGTCCCCACCACGACATTTAACATCTCTGACAAAATGGTGAACTCACTGAGTCTGAGCTTTCGAATTTGTCAAGTGGAAATGGGAGGGTTATTATGTTAAACTGGACAAGATCACGTATGGAAGGACCAGCCCAGAGAGGTAGTAAGTAAATAAGTAGCATGTTTGTCCTTTCTTGAGAAACTGATCTTCTGGTTTGGGAATTTATTTTGGAAAATATTGGTCTAAATAAACGTGTACTTGACACCTACATTCATGTGTACATTTGGTAAATCTTAATGTTTATCCATCTCCTGCTTCATGATCGGCCATGACATGGTATTGAGGAAACAGGAAAGGCCTTGTCTTACCTTTGGGGAGGCTCCACGTCTGGGGAGAGGGCAAAATGAGTGAGTGTCTCCTGTCTGGGTCCCCAGGTCCAGCCGGCACTGCCCTTCCCTGCAATAGTCCTGAGATGTGAATCTGATCCTGCTTTACTGCTGAGTGGGTCCCTGGTGCCTAATGGTAGGTAAGCCCCTGCTGACCTCAATTCCCTAGAGCTCTGGTCCCAGAGGCCCCTCTAGACACACATCCTATACCTCCTCCTCCTGCCTCTTTGCCCTGCAGCCTGCAGCCCGGACTGTGCCTCTGGGACACACTGTGTCTTCACATCCTATTCCCTTTGTCCGTTGCCTGCTAGAACTCTGACCGCCCAGCTTGGGTACCTCCTCACCATGTGCTCCTGCCATTTAGACCCATCATAGGCACTGATGTCTGGGTTTGTTACAGACACTCATCTTGCCCGGGGGCCCCTCAAGGGCAGGGCCTCTTTTTTGCTCACTCTGATTCCCCAGGGGAAGGTCCTCGGACTGGTTGCAGGGGCTCAATAAATTCAGCTGAACCGAAGGTTTGTTTTAAACATGCAGGCTGCTTCTTTTTAATGCGCCTTATTAGTCAGCAGCTTTGGAAAGAGAGGTCCCCCAAAACCCGTGACCCTCACACCTGGCCTGAGGCAGGAGGTGGCACTGGGGAGGCCATGCTGCTACTCAGGACCCCAGAGCCATGGGGACACAGCCAGGAGCCTGGCCGCCCCCAGCACGTGCCTGTTGAACCAGTGTAGCCCCTCCGCCCCCACTCCTCCCGCCCTGCACCTTCTATTTCCAGTTCTGTTTTCTGCATCTTGCTGCCTGGGCCCTTCTTGGCAAGTCATCTTGATCTCTTTGGAAAGTGGAGGGGGGTTTGTTTTTGAAAGTGCTTACTGATATTCCCAGAGGGCTGCAAGGAGCATCTGCAGAAACAGTCAGTGTTGTCTAAAACTTATTCATGCACAGCTCTGCTCCGGTCTCTCTATGGCCTAGAAGCCTTTGATAAACAACAACAGCAGCAACCGCAGCGATAGTAAAAGCAGGCTGCCATTCGAGAGCCTCCCATGTTGCTTGAGGGCTTCCCTGGTGGCTCAGTTTGTAAAGAATCCACCCGAAAAGCAGGAGCCCCGGGTTCGATCCCTGAGTTGGCAAGATCCCCCGGAGAAGGAAATGGCAACCCACTCCAGTATTCTTGCCTGGAAAATTCCATGGACAGAGGAGCCTGGTGGGCTACAGTCTATGGGGCCGCAAAGAGTTGGACACGACCGAGCGACTATACCATCACCATGTGGTTCTTCACTGTTACTTTAAGGGGCTGTTACACTTAACATAGCCAAACCCAATAACCTAACCAATTCAGGTTTGAATCTAGGCTTAGTTGACAAAGCTCTAGATTTTAAAGCCACAGCCTTGTGGAAGACAACCCAGCAGAGAGGGAGGTCACAGACGAGAGGCAGAGGGCATGATGGTTGAGGTGAACAGGAAAGGGAAACACCATCTGCTGTGGTCTGAGAGAGGCAAGAGCCTGAACTAGGGCCTCAGAATACTTTCAGTTCAGTTCAGTTAGTCACTCAGTTGTGTCTGACTCTTTGCAACCCCATGAATCGCAGCACGCCAGGCCTCCCTGTCCATCACCAACTCCTGGAGTTCACCCAAACTCATGTGCATCGAGTCAGTGAGGCCATCCAGTCATCTCATCCTTTGTCGTCCCCTTCTCCTCCTGCCCCCAATCCCTCCCAGCATCAGGGTCTTTTCCAATGAGTCAACTCTTCACATCAGGTGGCCAAAGTATTGGAGTTTCAGCCTCAGCATCAGTCCTTCCAATGAACACCCAGGACTGATTTCCTTTAGGATGGACTGGTTAGATCTCCTTGCAGTCCAAGGGACTCTCAAGAGTCTTCTTCAACACCACAGTTCAAAAGCATCAATTCTTCAGCACTCAGCTTTCTTCACAGTCCAACTCTCACATGCATACATGACCACTGGAAAAACCATAGCCTTGACTAGATGGACCTTTGTTGGCAAAGCAATATCTCTGCTTTTGAATATGCTATCTAGGTTGGTCATAACTTTTCTTCCAAGGAGTAAGCATCTTTTAATTTCATGGCTGCAGTCACCATCTGCAGTGATTTTGGAGCCCCCCAAAATAAAGTCTGACGCTGTTTCCACTGTTTACATGAGTAAAAAACAGTATGTTGACCAGAGAGCAGGAAAAATATGCATGTGTGCTCAGTTGTGTCCAAGCCTTTGCGACCCCGTGGACTGTTGCCCGCCAGGCTCCTCTGTCCATGGGATTCTCCAGGCAAGAATACTAGAGTGGGTTGTGATTCCCTTCTCCAGGGCATCTTCCCAACCCAGGGATCCAACCCACGTCTCTTGTGTCTCCTGAACTGGCAGTGGATTATTTACCCCTGAGCCACCTGGGAAGCCCAGCAGGAAAAATACTCAGTCAGCAGAGGTGCTTTCCCAGCCCCACAGGGAAAGTCTTCCAGTCCCCGCAGTGAGCATCGTCTGCCCGTGACCTTGAAGGCCCAGGAAGCAGAACTCAGCCACCATGGTTTAGGGGTCTGGGCTGGTGTGACCCCTCCTGCACCCTGTGGGCTGCTGGAGCAAGGGGACTTTCTCATGGATGCCAGTCCCGTGGGAGCATTCTGGGCGGCAGCCTTCCCCTTCTTGTCCTGGGTGCACTTGGAATCAGGGGCTCAGCACTCTGATCTCCCACCCTGCTAGAGAGACCAGGGGAACAGATGAAACCAGTTGCCCACCCTGGCACTCACGGCTCTTTGCAACCTGGGGCACCCGGATTTCATGTGCAGCCTGACGGATTTCTCACCGTCACTCCAAACCCTGGCTCTATCACTGGGCTGTTCCCTCAGCCTCCCTCTGGCCAGCTGCCCCTCAGGCTGCACTGCCCAGGCCCAGTGTCACCCCTGGGAAGCTGAGCCTACCCTCCTCCTCCCCTCTCTCTCAGGGTCCTGCTCATGGGCTTCCTTCACTAGACAGAAAAGCTTTGGAAAGAGCAGGGATTTCACCGATCTTCCCACGAGATGCTTGGCATGGGAAAGGGTTTCAATGACTTTTTGATGGATGAATGAAGACTTAAGCCACTTTTCCACAAGCCCAGAGTGATGGAAAGGAAGCAGATCAGTTTCCCCACAGGCTCAAGCAGAAAATGATGGGAGCCACGCAGGGACATAAATGACAGAGGTGAGCACTGTCCCTGTGATGACTTCTGGGAGGCTAAGGTGGCCTCATCAGCTCAGGAGCGGGCAGTTCTGCACCCAGCTGACAGTGCCTGCTGGACCCAGGGTCCTCCAGCCCTCACTGCCCTGTGGGTTTCAGCTGATGCTGCAGAAGTAACACAGATGGGAAAACTGAGGCCTTGGAGCTGAAGAATCAAGTCACCTGCTTGATAAAGGTAGCTTCTGACTTCCTGTTCCTGCTTTGCACATGGGCCACGAGGCACTGTGGGCCTCGTGGAGAATATTCCAGACTTGGATCCAGAACATGTGGGTTTAAGTGTGGTTTCCATCTCTGATAACCTCACATTGATACCCACCCCCCGCTTTCCAGAGCCTCGAGTCCTCATTCAGGGAACAGGCATGGTTTCCTTTCTGCTTACTTCACTGGGATGTTGCACCAACAAAGAAAAGAAGTGAAAAGTTTCATAAATGATAAGGACTTCCTTCAAACACAGATTTTATTTTATATTTTTATCTGAGGATTGCAAATTAGATGAAAGACCAGTAAAGCCATGACTTTTTTTTTCTAAGATTTTTTTTTTTTTGGATTTGGACCATTTTAAAAGTCTTTAGTAAATTTGTTACAATATTGCTTCTGTGTTATATTTTTGCTGAGAGGCATGCGATCTTAGCCTGACCAAGGATTGAACCCATACTCCCTGCACTGGAAGACAAAGTCTTAACCACTGGATCACCAGATAAGTCCCTAAAGTCTTGACTTAAAAAGAAAGCTTACAGGAAAGACAATCACCACTATGTGATTAAATCTGCTAACCAGTGTGCACTGACTTTTGCTTTATCTTGTGTTTGCCTTCTAAACTATTTAATCTGACTTGGTGACCTAAGGAAACACACACACACACATACACACACTCAGCTTGGTTGGTGAGAACTTCCATAAGCACAGTAGATAAAATCTTAGTTTCAGGAGGTGTTATTACTATTACCTACTTCTAAAAACAGAAGTGGGAAGATATTCGATAAATAATGAGTTTGTATACTTAATGTAAAAGAACATTTAAAAAAGAAACAAATCAGGAAAAATATTCCAATAGGAAAATGGACGGAAAGCCCAAGGTAGAAAATGTAAATGCCCAAATAAGTGCTCAAATAAAACCTTAACCACATCAGAGACAAAAGAACGCAGTTAAAAATAAAGTATAGTGTTTTGCATATAAAACCAAAAGTAAAAAATATGACAATACACATCAAAGTAACAAAAGGATATTTCACCACAAAATTTTACTTCTAAGAGAATATGCTAAATAGTTCAGAATATACTCAAAGATTTAGTTACGAGAATGTTCCCCACTAATAGTGTTGGCTTGTAGTTAAGGATTGGCTATAACCAATATAATGGTAGGGGATTGGTGGTCTTTCAGTGGGCTACTTAAGTGCCAGCAAAAGTGATATTAGAGTATACACATACACACACAAACACACACACACAAGGAGTTCTAGTGGGGTATATCATGGTTAATCTCTAGGTGTGAAATTATGGGTAACTTTTACGGTTTTTGTTGTTGTTCAGTTGCTAAGTCGTGTCTGACTCTTTTCGACCCCATGGACTGCAGCACGCCAGGCTTCTCTGTCCCTTACTATCTCCTGGAGTTTGCTGCTCAAACTCATGTCCACTGAATCGGTGATGCCATTCAACCATTTCATCCTCTGTCGCCCCTTTCTCCTCCCACCTTCAAACTTTCCCAGCCTCAGGGTTGTTGTCTTTATTTTTGTGTTTGCAGTGAACATGCAAAATCGCTGTAATAAGAAAGTACTTGCAGGTGCTCTCATTGGTGGAGTGGTCTTCCCGCACATTGCCTTAGACCCTCACTAGAAGCGTGGAGAGGGCAGGGGGGCTGCAAAGGTGGCATCACTGGCCACAGCCACAGGGGAGCTAGGGGAGGACTCAGGCTCCCCTACCCCCAAAACCAGCGCTCCCTGAGCGCCAAGTGATGTTTGGGAAAGAGGCAGCCTCTCTGATGCCCTTGTGAAGGGTGCTTCCCTGCGGGGAGAAGGGGGGACTGTCACATCTCTCTGGCTCTCTTCTTAAACCAAGCTCAGGAATTCCCTGGTGGTCCAGTAGTTAGGACTCCAAGCTTCCACTGCAGGGGCCATGGGTTCGACCCCTGGTCAGGGAACTAAGATCCCATAAGCCATGAGGCATGGCCAAAAAAAATAAATAAACCAGCCTCATTAGAATGTCAGACATGGTCCTGCCACCAGGAGCTCTTCAGCTCCCGGAGGCCTGAAGAAGCCCACCCTAGCCTCCCAGTTCCTTCATGTGAATCTGCAGGGCCCTATGTTCTCTGGGAGGCTGAGCTCTAGGTAGGGACCTTGGCCTGCCCTGCCTGTACCCACAATGAGCGGGAGATGCTGGCAGGTCCGTGTGCCTCCCTGAGCCTGTTTCTCCAGCTTCACAGTGGCCGTGGGGTCTTCTATCCAGTGGAGGCATTGAAGGCCACCCTAAAGAACTCAGGTTTAGTCAGTGGAAGAAAACTCCCCACGTGATTCTGCCAAGCGGAGTCCCAAAGGCCTCATTCTCCTGACCAGGGTCCACCAGGCTCAGCTGCAATGGGCAAGGCTAAGCTGGAGGGATTTGCACCCCAGAGAGGTATTCCCTGCTCAGAGTGCAGGGGGTGGCGTGGCCCTGGGTCAGTGCTGTGATGACCCTAAGGTCAGGGGTCACTTCAGCCTCCCTCCCACAAGTGGTACCTCAACACAGGAGTCCGACAGTGAGCAGGGAAGAGTGACATCCACACCTGTGTGTTTAGTAGGCACCTTGCTGAGCCCTGAAGATTTGGAAGATGAAGACTGTTCTCGGAGGAAACATTTTCCAGATGTTTTTGGAGAACAGGAGCTATTTCTGAAAGACGAGAGACTTCCTTTCTGTAGCTGCCAGATGTTTTCCCTCGTACACTGTCGTCCTTCAAAGAACTAGAGAAGTTTATCATTATTTTTCACCAGTGAGATATGGAAAGATGGGTTTATTATCCCATTTTATGAATAGGACACACTGAGGCTTGGGCAGTTCAGTGGCCCTCCGCTAGTCAGAGCTTGTTTGTGGTGGACCCAGGAGTTCTAGTTCTGCCTTTTTAGCTAGTAACTTTTTCACTTCTTGCCCACACCCATGATGATATTTTTTTAAGCTTAAAGCCCTGGGTGAAATAATGGTTTTTCCACTTACTGGTTGAATAATCTTGAGTTGGTTATTTGTAGCCAGCTAAAATACAGGATGTCCAGTTAAATTTAAATTTCAGATGGTGAAGTTTATTGCATGTTCCATGCAATATTTGTAAGCAACTTAAGTGTCCACCACAGAGGAATGGATAAAGAAAATGTGGGATATATAGATAGATTTAGATACACACACACATGCACATACAGTGGAATAGTAGTCAGCCATAAAAAAAGAATGAAATTTTGCCATTTGCATCAATGAGGATGGACTTGGAGGGCATTATACTATATTATATCACATATATGTGGAACCTAAAAAATACAACAAACTAGTATGTGGCTAGTTGCTGAGTCCGACTCTTTGTGACCCTATGGACTGTAGCCTGCCAGGCTCCTCTGTCCATGGGATTTTCCAGGCAAGAATACTGGAGTGGGTTGCCATTTCCTTCTCCAGGAGATCTTCCCGACCCAGGAATTGAATCCATGTCTGCTGTACTAGCAGGCAGATTCTTTACCACTGAGCCACCAGGGAAGCCCACAGCAAACTAGTAAATTAATCAAAAAAAGGAAGCAGACTCACAGATCTAGAGAGCAAATGGATGGCTACCAGCTGGGAGAGGCAAGAGGGGAGGGGCAGAATAGGAGTGGGGGCAAAAACGGTTATTTTGAGATTATAGGAAATCCTGTGTGTGAAACTTTTGAAAATGGTAAAGCACTATATAATTTAAAGAACCTTTAATTCAATTTAAAAAAAAAAACAACAACAGCTAGGCAGGGATAGATTTGGCGAGGGGAGTTGGCCTTTTAGCATGGTGGTAGCTATTAGCCTGTCAAGTAATTTGATTCCAACTTCTGTAGGTATTTTCTCATCAGTCACTGATTGCTAAGCACAGGTATTTGGCCCTCAAGTCTCTGAAAACCGCACACCTAGCTGTGAAAACAACAAGCTTCGGTCCAAGCTCCTTGGGGGAGCCTGCAGCACCCTTGTCTCCCAACCCCAAAGTCCATGGACAAGGCTCTTGTCATCCAGCAGCTGCCTTTTCCACCAGCACAGACAGGAGGTTGCAGTTACAAGACTCTCTGTCAGGACATTGCCATGGTAACCTCTGGCAGCTGTGTCTCCAGCTCAGAGCTGAGAGATATGCAAGCAAGAAAATGAAGTCCTGGAAAAAACCAATCGACTTCAGCAATCTAAAGAGCAGTCATCGAGCCCAGGAAGCCGTGGAAGGAGTGGAAGGAAATAATACAAGACCAATAATAATTATGCTAACAGCAGTATCAAAATTATCTGTTGTGTTCATACAGCACTCCGCATCCATGATCTCAATTTATGTCCACCATCTTCAGCATTTCCTCTAGCTATTTATTCATTCAGCACTGACCCTGTGTCAGGAACTGTTCTAGGCCCTGGAGTGTCAGTGAGGAGGCAGAGTCTGCCCTCAAGGACCTTAGAGTTTAGTGTAGGGTTGTGGGAACCACAGAAATAAAGAAGCCAAATCATTACAAATTGTGACAGGTCCATGAAAGAAAAACACAGGGTGCAGAGTGAGAAGTGAATGTGTCCCTGGGGTAAATCTACCTGGATTGTAGGATAAGGGTGGGTTGCTCAAAGGAAGTGATGTTTCAGCTAAAGGGCTGAAAGGTTAGAATGAGTCACTGAGGAAAGAATAGGGAAGAGGGCGCCTTAGGCGGTATGACCAGCATATGCAAAAGCCCCGAGGCAAGAAAGATTGGTGTGTTCCAGGAGGAGTGGAGACTGGTCTGACTGGAGGATAAGGAGTGAGCAGGAAGTGGTAGTAGGTGAAGTCAGGGGAAAGTCACAGAGCACATTGTGTTCTTACTAAGTGTCTGTCAACACCACGGCCTGAGTGTTTGTGTCTTCATCCCCAACTGTGTGTTGTTGTTCAGTTGCTCAGTCGTGTCTGAATCTTTGCAGCCCCATGGACTGCAGCACTCCAGGTTCCTCTGTCCTCCACCGTCTCCATGACTTTGCTCAAACTCATGTCCATTGAGTCCATGATGCCATCCAACCATCTCACCCTCTGTCACCCCTTTCTCCTCCTGCCCTCAATCTTTCCCAGTGTCAGGGTCTTTTCCAATGAGTCAGTTTGTTAGGGGAAGCACACTGATTGAAACCGCTCACCCTGGCCAGGCACCATAGTAACCATTTGCATGAGTTGTTTTATGACAGGAGATCCTGATAAGGAATACGGAACTAAGAAGCCACCACCAACCGGAAGAGCCCGGGAAAGGTCGAAAGGAGACACTGCGTGTCCCCCCACTTCCCAGAATCCCTCTTGCTAGCATCCATCTTGGCTGAGTGATGCGTGTGCCACCAGGAAAGACTCTGAATTAGAGTGATTGACGAAAGACCACCCGGAAACTAATCCCATCACCATAAAACCCGAGACTGCGAGCCACGCGGCAGAGCAGTTCTCCTGGGTTCTCTTACCCTACTGCTCTCCACCTGGGTGCCCTTTCCCAAATAAAATCTCTTGCTTTGTCAGCACATGTGTCTCCTCAGACAATTCATTTCCGAGTGTTAGACAAGAGCCCAGTTTCAGGCCCTGGAAGGGGTCCCCCTTCCTGCAACAAGCTCTTTGCATCAGGTGGCCAGTGTGTTAGATCTGTGTGTGGAATCCCTAATCCCCAAGTGATAATGTTGGGAGGTGGGGACTTTGGGAGGTAATTAGGTTGAGACAAGGTCATGAGAGTGGATACCCCAAGATGGGATTAGTGCTCTGATAGGAAGAGAAAGTGACTGGAGCTTTCTGAGGACACAATGATTGTTCACAAGGCAGGAAGAATGCTCTCACCAGAACCTGCCTGTGTTGGCTCCCTGAACTTGGACTTCCCAGACTCAGAATTTTCTGTTGGTGAAGCCACTTGGTCTGTGGTGTTTTGCTACAGCAGGAGCTGGCTTAGCAGTGTCAGGGAAGCAGAAACCATTCTAGGTACTTCGTGTGTGCTCAGCCCCTTCAATTGTGTCCCACTCTTTGCAGCCCCATGGACTGTAGCCCATCAGGTGCTCTGTTCATGGGATTCTCCAGGCAAGAATACAGAGGGAGTTTAATACAGAGAATTGACTACCACATGTCAGAAGGGTTAGAAGAATGAAAAACAAAGGGGGTGGGGCGGTGTGGAGGAGAAAAGGAAAGAAAACAGGAAATGGTTGTTACCCAGAGGCTAGTGAGATGCTTGTGTACCTGTACTGGGTCCCATGAGCCCACAGGGATAAGGAGCCACGCTCCCATCCTTATCGTGCAAATGAGCAAATCAGGGCAGAGCTTTTCAGTGAAATTAAGGACACCACTTTAAAAAATTCATTGTGTTTGGCTTCACCGGGTCTCAGTTGGCGCACGTGAGATCTAGTTCCCTGACCAGGAATTGAACCTGGGCCTCCTACACTGGGATCTCAGTCTTAGCCAATAGGCCACCGGGGAAGTGCCAAGGACAATATTTTTAAATTCTTTTTTTTTTATATAAAAGTTTTTAAAATGTAATTAATGTATTTGTTTCATTTTTGGCTGTGCTGTGTCTGTTGCTCTGCAGGCTTTTTTCAGGTTGCAGCGAGCGGAGGCCACTCTCTAGCTGCAGGGAGCAGGTTTCTCATTGTGGTGGCTTCTCTTGCTGCAGAGCAGGGCTCTAGTGCACTCGGGCTTCAGCAGTTGCCGCACATGGGCTCAGCAGTTGCAGCCCTCAGGCTCTAGAGCACAGTCTCGGTGGTTGTGGCACACATGCTTCATTGCTCCAAGGCATGTGGGATCTTCCTGGATCAGGGATCGAACCTGTGTCTCCTGCACTGGGAGGTGGATTCTTTACCATTGAGCTACCAGGGAAACCCAAGAACATCATTTTTTTAATCATTTATAGAAAAAAAAAAAAGTAAACAACTGGGCTCCTGAAACCATCACAATCTTGTAAGTCAACAATACTTCAATTTTAAAAAACTAAACAATTGGCATAACGAATAGTGCTAAAATAAATCAATAAAGAGTGCCTACAAACCATGAAGAAAACAGGTAACAAACAATAGGAAATTAGGAAGGGCTATTAACAACCAGTTCCAGAAAAAAAGAAACGTAAATGTATCCTAAAACTATGAAAAGATGCTTCTTCACTGTAACAAGAGGAATAGAAAGCAAACTTCAGAGGACACCATTTCTCACTCATCAGGTTGGTAAACATCAAGAGAAGGACCAAGTTTCTGAGCTCCTGTGTTTCTGAGAGTGGGACTTGGTCCTGCATCTGAGGGGGTCAGGTGGCCACCCCCACCACACTTGGGGTGTGACCTGCCACTGTCTCTTCGTGTTTATCTATCCTCCAGCTGAACTCTCACTTGGGGAGGTAACATGTGTGCAAGGGTGCTCACCATAGCACCGTTTGTTAGCAAATGTCTGGAAACGAATTCACTGCCTTTAGTAGGGGGCTGGTTTAATAAGCTAGAAAATAAGACGAGGAAGAAAAAACTCTACATGTACTAAAAAGTAAATTTCTCTAAAAATATCTTTAAGGGAGAAATATGATAGTTCAGCAATGTGATTGTTCTGGTCCCACTAGAAGCCAATTCCAAGATGGAGTTCAGTTCAGTTCAGTTGCTCAGTCATGTCTGACTCTTTGCAACCCCATGAATCGCAGTACACCAGGCCTCCCTGTCCATCACCAACTCCCGGAGTTCACTCAAACTCACGTCCATCAAGTCAGTGATGCCATCCAGCCATCTCATCCTCTGTTGTCCTCTTTTCCTCCTGCCCCCCAATTCCTCCCAGCATCAGAGTCTTTTCCAATGAGTCAACTCTTCTCATGAGGTGGCCAAAGTACTGGAGCTTCAGCTTTAGCATCATTCCTTCCAAAGAAATTCCAGGGCTGATCTCCTTTAGAATGGACTGGTTGGATCTCCTTGCAGTCCAAGGGACTCTCAAGAGTCTTCTCCAACACCACAGTTCTAAAGCATCAATTCTTCGGCACTTAGCTTTCTTCACAGTCCAACTCTCACATACATACATGACCACTGGAAAAACCATAGCCTTGACTAGACGAACCTTAGTTGGCAAAATAATGTCTCTGCTTTTCAATATGCTATCTAGGTTGGTCATAACTTTCCTTCCAAGGAGTAAGCATCTTTTAATTTCATGGCTGCAGTTACCATCTGCAGTGATTTTGGAGCCCAAAAATATAAAGTCTGACACTGTTTCCACTGTTTCCCCATCTATTTCCCATGAAGTGATGGGACCAGATGCCATGATCTTCGTTTTCTGAATGTTGAGATTTAAGCCAACTTTTTCACTCTCCTCTTTCACTTTCATCAAGAGGCTTTTTAGCTCCTCTTCACTTTCTGCCATAAGGATGGTTTCATCTGCATATCTGAGGTAATTGATATTTCTCCCGGCAATCTTGATTCCAGCTTGTGTTTCTTCCAGTCTAGCGTTTCTCATGATGTACTCTGCATGTAAGTTAAATAAGCAGGGTGACAATATACCGCCTTGACGTGCTCCTTTTCCTATTTGAAACCAGTCTGTTGTTCCATGTCCAGTTCTAAACATGCAAAAGACTTATGGGGGAGGGATTGGGGAAGGTGGGGGTGGGGCAGCCATCAGACTGGGTGCAGATCTCATTCTGTGCAAGGAGAGCAGGAAGGAAGGAATGTGAGAGGTCAGGAAGTATTTTTTTTTTAATAGTATGAGTCTTTTCTTTTAATTTAATTTATTTGTGGCTGTGCTGGATCTTCGTTGCTGCACAGCCTTTTCTCTAGTTGTGACACATGGGGGCTACTCTAGACGTGGTGCACAGGCTTCTCACTGCGGTGGCTTTTCTTGTTTGTTGCGAAGCACAGGTTCCAGGGCAGGTGGGCTTCAGCAGTTGCGGCTCCCGGGCTCTGGAGCAGAGGCTAGATAGTTGTGGCTCATGGGCTTAGTTGCTCCACGGCGTGTATGATTCTCCTGGATTAGAGATTGAGCCCGTGTCAACTGCATTGGCAGGTGGCTTCTTTACCATGGAGCCACCAGGGAAGCCCGGGAAGCATCTTGAAGGCATCGCAGGGCAAGAAAATCTCCAGCAGGCTGATGGGGGGGCTCCCCAAGCTGAAGTGGCCTATCAAGGGGGGTTTCCTGTCTCGTGGAAGGAGCAAGCCTGCCGTGGTGCCCCTGCTGGAGGTCACCAGCTGGAAATACCCTGCAGCAAACCTGGCCTCAGTGAAGCAGGTGGTGGATCCAGAGGGCAGCAGCTGAGCCGTCGGCCAGCTATGCTCTCTGCACCAGCTGCTCCTCTCAGAACCATCCTCCACATCCTCACAGGGCAGCTTCCTCTTACCTCCTCAGGGAGGCTTTTCCCTCTAAAGCTGAATCCACGCACATCCTGTTTCCTAGCTCTTCCACTCCTGGGCAGAAACGTGCTCCTATGTTTGTGAAAAGACACGCACGAGATTGCTTGCAGCACATTCTTCATAATTTCCCTTCAAGTCTCTGCCAGGCCCAGGGTAAGATCAATCAGAGTTGGCCTTCCCTGGGTGGTCCAGTGGTTAAGAATCAGCCTTGCAATGCAGGGACACAGGTTTGATCCCTGGTCCAGGAAGTTTCACGTTTCTGTAGAACAAGCAAGCGGATGCACCACAACTACTGAGCCCAGGAGCTGCAACTACTGAAGCCTGCTCACCCTAGAGCCTGTGCTCCCCCAAAAGAGAAGACACTGCAATGAGAAGCTCGTACACCACAACTAGAGAGCAGCCCCCACTCACCGAAACTGGAGAAAGCCTGTGTGCTGTGACAAAGACCCACTACGGCCAAAAATGTAAAATAAAATAAATAAAACTTTTTGCAAAAAAAAAAAAAAAAAGGCAGAGTCAACTGGAGTTCATGGAGCACGTGGTCTCAGAACCTCCAGAGCTGAGTTTCCAGGGAAAATGAGCCAGGGCCCAACAAGCTCTGTTCTCCGTGTGGAAGTTCTACCCTCCGCGCAGCTACCAGACACATAGACTTCCAGAAGTGGAAGTTGGCACCGAGTCTTTCCCTCTCCCTGATTCGTAGGTTGGGACAAGCTGATGCCCAACAAGGGTGGGAGAGGCGATGATTTTTCCCAAAGTCATACAGCAAGACAATGGAATTGAAGCCTGTTGACTCCCTGGTCCCAGGAGGAGAAGGGGATGACAGAGGATGAGATGGTTGGATGGCATCACTGACTCAGTGGACATGAGTTTGAGTAAACTCCGGGAGTTGGTGATAGACAGGGAGACCTGGCGTTATGCAGTCCATGGGATCACAGAAAGTTGGACACAACTGAGCGACTGAACTGAACTGACTCCCCGGTGGGCCTGCTCCACTGTGCTCTGTATCTTATCTTTCCTGGCATCAGAGAAGGTGAGGCCTGGAAGCAAGGAGGTCTTGGGGTTCTGGCTGTCCTTTAGAATCACCTGGGAATGCCCAGGCCTGGACCCCGCCCTGGACCAGATGATTCAGAGCCATTGGGGGTGAGGCCTGGGCTCAGGTATTCTTTTAAAACTTTCCCTGTGGCTCTAACATGCAGCCAGAATAGAGAACCACTGTTTCAACTCCAGAGATGAGCATGAACCCTGGGGATGGGGCAGTGTCCAGGCCACAGTGATACGGTTATTGAGACCAGAGTGGATACCATGCCCTCTCTTTGGACCCAAGTTCAGGGCTCTTTCTAATTTAAGACACTAATACCCCTCTGCCCCGAAACACCCTCCAAAAAGGGTCTAATATCCGGTCCACTTCATGGTAGTGCTAACCCCGGTGAGGAACACATCACACTCTATATCTTTGGAGCATAATTAAGGTTAAATAACGAGCAAGTTTAGAATTCTGGTGCCACAATGGCAAAATTCGCTCATTTCCAGTCGTTGAGAATTTCAGCCACCCCACTTTTCCCTGAACTATCCTGTCCACTCCTCCCCAGAGCAAAGCTTCTATAATCTCTGTTCTGACAACACACCTGCAGCATGCATCACTGTTAGTGTCACTGAACAGATTTGCTAGGCCTCAGGGGAGATGAATGACTTCTTCAGGGTCACAGAACAATGAGGTGGCCTTAGCCAATAATTTGAACCTAGGTTTGCAAAAATCCAAGTACGTGCTCTTTCTCTTGTCTTTTGCCAACTCTGCTCAAACTCTGGCCAGGCTCAAACTGTTGGCCACTTTGTGACAGGTCGCCGTGTCCTCGATCTCACCCTGGGTTCAGTTCAGTTCAGTTCAGTGGCTCAGTTGTCTGTGACTCTTTGCGACCCCATGGACTGCATGCAGCACGCCAGGCCTCGCTGTCCATCACCAACTCCCGGAGTTTACTCAAACTCATGTCCACTGAGTCAGTGATGCCATCCAACCATCTCATCCTCCCTTCTCCTCCCACCTTCAATCTTTCCCAGCATCAGGGTCTTTTCCAATGAGACATTTCTTCACATCAGGTGGCCAAAGTATTGGAGCTTCAGCTTCAGCATCAGTCCTTCCAATGAATATTCAGGATTGATTTCCTTTAGGATGGACTGGTTGGATCTCCTTGCAGTCCAAGGGACTCTCAAGAGTCTTCTCCAACACCACAACTCAAAAGCATCAATTCTTCAGCGCTTAGCTTTCTTTACAGGCCCCCAATTAAGTTCTCTGACTCTTTCTTTCCCAGAACCCACTGGCTGGACTGTGTTTCAGGGGCCCATGAGGCCTGTCGGCGTCTGAGACTGAATTTGAGACTTGTGGTTGGTCAAGAACCGGCTTTGGGTCCAAAATTCTGCCTCCTTATCTCTACAAGGGTCTCCGGAAGGCTCTCAGAAACTGTCCTTGGAAAGAGAAACATTTAAATTAGCGCTGAGGTTCAGGGAAACTTGTGTTGAAGCAGAATCTGTCATCTGGAGCCTGGGCTTTCCTTTGTAATTTTCATTTTAAATAAGGGTGTTTATGCAAATTTGTCACGAAGGTTTAAAAATCTTGACTTGCCCCCGGAGCCAAACTCTGCTTTCCTAATTGGATAGGGAGTCATTGTTAAAGCTCAAGACCAATGTTCTTTGCCAAATTGCATGTTTTACAAGAGCAGCTCTTGAAAACATATAATTCTGATGTTGTGAAACTGTTGCATCAGTGCAGAGTTTTGAAAAAATGGAAATGTTCACTCCCGGAACAGAGGGGGTTGTATTTGAGATTGTAACTGTGTAGAGTACTGTCTGCCTAGCTGGGGAAGGAGACAGGCATTTGTGGGCTGATTTCTCAATAGTGCAGGAAGGTTGGGAATTGGGTGCGATGAAAAGAAGAAAGGACTTCAGATTTGGAGACCTGGTCACCCTTTGCCCCAGGCTGCCAATTGCTCAAGGCCAATCATTGAAACTTGCCGACCTGGTTTTCTCAGTGGGCAAGTGAGTGAGTTGGGGGTAGATGCCCCCAAGTGACTTGGGTTCCTAAGGACCTTACTTCTCTGGGCCTGCTTTTCCCACTTGGCAGGAAGAGGTGTCAAATGGGGTGACTTAGGGAACAGCCTGGTCCTAAATTCCATAAAATCTGACATGTTTGCCTGGTGACGACTCTGATTGTCCCTGATGAGTCCTGGTCCCCAGGAGGCCTCTCCGGGCAGCCACCTTCATCATGTCTTTCTTCCAGTGAGGTTAGTTGAGTATTTCTTCACTAACCACTCTTGGGTCAAGTCTTTCCAATGCCAGAAATAAAGAAGGATTTAAGGAAATTTCATTTTTCTCTTTCAGATCACTGTTTACCGTTGAGAAATGGAATGTTTTCTGCCATATCAGTAAACAAAAATGTCACAGTCATCAGCCCTCCAATGTGAACCTAAGGGCACTCAGGAAGGAGAAAAATATCTGCAATCTAACAGCCATCAGATTTCAGCCACTCCCAATGGTAAGCCTGAGGCAGCTTAGGAGGTGATACTGTCCTGGGATAGCTGAGATGCAAATGAAAGGAATACTGTCCCTGAGTCCAGACTCTTGCATTTTCCCATACATAGAAAACTGCTAAATTCCTTAACTTGGGCTATCTGATTTTCTTTGATTAGCAATGATCTTTATATGTTCAGGCTACCTGCCCCTTTTTGCAAAACTTCTATATAACCTGGCTCCTCCTCTTAACTCCTCTGAGCTGTTCTCCCAGGGTCATTTGAGATTCTGCCTCCCAGGCTTGAAGTCTTAAAAATTCCAATCGAATAAAACACAACTCTCAACTTCTAGGTTGTGACTACTTTTTTTTTAAGTTGACACCCTATTTATGCACTATAAAGTGATTGATCTGTTGGGGAGAGAACGTAGGGTACAGACCAGGAGTGAGTCATATTTTTCCCCCTTTGCCTTCAAAAGACACAAACCTCTAGGGACTCCTTGAACAACACGTGTCTCCCGGAAACCTCTCTGCGACTTTGGATGAGGGGCGTCTTGAGTCTAGGGCTGGCCTAAATCACACAATGGGCTGGGGAGTGGCCTGGCTGCCACTGCAGGTCTTTTACATTGTCCTGTCTTTTCCTGTGGTCCTAGAATGGCTCCTTCAAGTCCATGACTACCTCCCCTGCCAGCTCTGTGGCTGTTGGGGACTCATCCTCTGTAGCTCCTGTCCCCAGGAGAATTTCTCACTATTTAGTTCCTTCTGGGTGGGTCCTTGTAATCAGAAGCTTTCCCCTTTGCTCCCAGCTTCCCTTCTAGTCCACCTAACATCTCTTCTCATATCTCAAGGCCAGAGTATCTCTCTCAGGTCCCTGTGAAATGAAGGCAAGTGACAGTTACACAGATGTGTCTGACTCTTTGTGATCCCATGGACTGTAGTCCACCAGGCTTCTCTGTCCATGGAATTCTTCAGGCAAGAATTCTTGAGGGGGGAGCCATTCCCTTCTCCAGGGGATCTACCCAACCCAGGGATTGAACCTGGGTCTCACACATTGCAGGGAGATTCTTTACCGGCTGGGCCACAGGGGAAGCCTGAAAACCAAGGCTTTTTTGTTTGGGCCCCCACCCCTTATTCTGGCTCCGGCTCAGCACTGGCCACCCCTACCCCCAGCCCAGTTCCCTAGAGTCCTGGGTGTGCTTATGGGAACAGCCTGTGTGACGACTTCTGCTCCTGTCTGATCTGATCTGACCCTCCATGCAGAGGGAACCGGTCCTGGCCAGCAGTGCCTGCTGCCCATGTGTGCCCGGCTCCTCTGCTGCTCATGTGTCACTCTACCACTGTCCCTTACTCGACCCCTGGCCTCTCAGTGTCAGACTCTGTGCCTTGAGAAGCTCATTCGATCATTTTTTGCCATTTTTACACACAAGCACACATTCTTTCAGTCTAGTCAGTAGTGGACACAACGGTTACTGATTGAATGTCTACCAAATGCTCAGTGTTGACGCATCAGGATGCTTCCAGCTGCAAAAAGCAGAAAAGGCTCCAAATGAGTTGTGATAACAATGGCCAACATAGGAGGTCTTATAATCCTGCAGCAATCATAAAGTAGATACAGTTATTGTCTCTTTGTCTATTTTATAAGTAAGAAGACTAAGAAGAGAGAGAAGCATACCAAAAGTTATAAGTGGTAGAGCTTGGATCTGGTGGTCTAACTTAGAGCTTATACTCTGGGCCACTACACATATACTGTGTATTGAACCATAGGATAGAATTCTTTCATTTAACAAGATGTCCCAAGGTGGGAATATTCGAAAAACAATGAATGGTGGCTTAACTTTGCCACCAAGGACTGGGGTTCTTCTCATCTTTATGCACTGCTGTCTTTACCTCATGGCTTTTTTGTTCAGTATTATCCCTTTATGTTGGGCTTCCCAGGTGGCTCAGCCCACCTGCCAAGCAGGAGACGTGAATTCGATCCCTGGGTTGAGAAGATCCTCTGGAAAAGGAAATGGCAATCCACTCCAGTATTCTTGCCTGGAAAATCCCATGGACAGAAGAGCCTGGCAGGCTACAGTCCATGAGGTTGCAGAGAGTTGGAGAAGATTTAGCAACTAAACAACAACATCAGTCCCTTCATGTGACAATGTGGCTGCAGCAGCTCCAGGTATCACATCCTCACTCAACAATAACCAAAGGGCAGCAAAAGAGTAAGTCCCTTCCTTATGGTTCTTTTTAAGATGAGGGAAACATTCCTCAAGTGCCCCTAGACAACTCCTTTAATGACCCCTTGGCCAGAATAAAATGACATGCTCATTCATGAACGGCTCACTGAGAAAAAATGGGCTTGCCATAATCGGTTTAGACAATCAAGACCAATCCCTGTTGAGCTGGGAAGAAGCACTGTGTTTTCTGAATCCAAGGATGCCTGAGAATCTGAATGAAGTTGGTTTGTTTCTGGTTTGTCAAGAGGGAAGGGGAGCCCAAGGGGTGAAGGCCTGCCAAACCCACCTTATTTCTTTTTCTCATCATAATCTTACCATATAGGGATCATTATCCCTGATGCTGGGAAAGATTGAGGGCTGGAGGAGAAGGGGGCGACAGAGGAGGAGAAGAGGGCGACAGAGGATGAGATGGTTGGATGGCATCACTGACTCAATGGACATGCATTTGAGCAAACTTAGGGAGATAGTGAAGGACAGGGAAGCCTGGTGTGCTGCAGTGGGGTCGCAAAGAGTCAGACACAACTTAGCAACTGAACAACACCATTATCATTTTATAAGTAAGGAAATTAAGACTCTGAGGGAATGAGTTGGTTGGCCAGGGTCTGTATCCTCAGGTGGTAGGGCAGGACTGGAAGTGAAAACCTCCTTTCCCATGGTATACCAACTGCACTGAAAGATTCACTGTCAGACAGACCTCGCTGTCCTGTTCCAGTGACTGCATCACTGGTAACAGTTTAATGACCAGAGGAATCCTCACGTTTTTTGCCTCACATTACTTTGCCAACATAGGTCCATCTAGTCAAACCAGTCTGTCTGCTGGTTTTTCCAGTAGTCATGTATGGATGTGAGAGTTGGACCATAAAGAAAGCTGAGCACCAAAGAATTGATGCTTTTGAACTGTGGTGTTGGAGAAGACTCTTGAGAGTCCCTTGGACTGAAAGATCCAACCAGTCAATCCTAAAGGAGATCAACCCTGAATATTCATTGAAAGGACTGATGTTGAAGCTGAAGCTCCAATACTTTGGGCATCTGATGGGAAAAACTGACTAATTTGAAAAGATCCCAATGCTGGGAAAGATTGAAGGTGGGTGGAGAAGGGGACAGCAGAGGATGAGATGGTTGGATGGCATCACTGACTTGATGGACATGAGTTTGAGTAAGCTTTGGGAGTTGGTGATGGACATGGAAGCCTGGCGTGCTGCAGTCCATGGGGCTGCAAGAGTCGGACATGATTGAGTGACTGAACTGAACTGAATCCTCATGTGGTGTTCACAGTCCTCAGGATAGCAGGGAGCAGCTCACTGGGGGGCACTGGGGAGGCAGGCTCTCCCAGCTCCCTCCTGTGGAGGCACAGCCAGGAAGCACAGCATCTCTGGGCATGGGATTCTGTCTTATCTGCAAGCCTGGTTCTGTAGATTAGAGACAAGCCTGTGCTTCAGGTTCCATTCCAGAAAGCCCCTACGGAGAGGTGGCCCCAGGGCCTGCTTTTACAGACCGCCTTTCTAATTCTCTTCTGAATGCTGCCACCTTTGATTTTCCAAGCCCCAGGCCAGGCTCAGCCCTCTCACCACCCCTGTGCCCCTTCCTCGAAGATGTGGGGCCTGCTCAAGCCCCAGGGCTCCCTCTCCTCATCCTGTGATCAGAGCACATTTCGGCTATTTGTGGACGCCGCTGGGGACTACTCTCCAGGGAGGTGCATGTACAGGAAGCTTCAGCAGCCTGAACTCCAGGCAGGCCTGGGGGGCCAGGTAGCTGTTGGTGTACACGGATGGCTGACACTATTGGGAAAGTCCTGGGATCCGCTGTCCAGGCACATATGAGGTTGCAGGTCAGGAGCACCATGCTTCTTCCTTGGAAACAAGCAAGAACACAGACTTTGATTATCCTCTCCCTTCTATTTGTGAATTTTTCACTCTATTCATCCATACACCCCTTCATTAAACATTTCTGAGCCCTTGCTGAGGGGCAGGCAAGGAGTACAATAACTCACACATGGTTCCTGCCCCATCAGTTCAGTTCAGTCACTCAGTTGTGTCTGACTCTTTGCGATCCCAAGGACTGCAGCATGCCAGGCTTCCCTGTCCATCACCAACTCCTGGAGCTTGCTCAAACTAAGGTCCATCGAGTTGGTGATGCCATCCAACCATCTCATCCTCTGTCGTCCCCTTCTCCTCCTACCTTCAATCTTTCCCAGCATCAGGGTCTTTTCCAATGAGACATTTCTTTGCATCAGGTGGCCAAAGTGTTGGAGCTTCAGCTTCAACATCAGTCCTTCCAATGAATATTCAGGACTGATTTACTTTAGGATTGACTGGTTTGATCTCCTTGCTGTCCAAGGGACTCTCAAGAGTGTTCTCCAACACCGCAGTTCAAAATCATCAATTCTTCGGCACTCAGCTTTCTTTATGGTTCAACTCTCACATCTATACATGACTATTGGATAAACCAGGAACCTTGCATTCTAGGGATTAAACTCCCCAACCAATGAGTATTTAAAAGTTTTAACCCCTCTCCTCCCATGGGCATTTGGGTTTGAACTTTGGTCTCCACAAAATGAATACATAAATAAGGATAATTTAGTGGTGTTCTCTCCAAGATCGAGCAAAAGTGAAGCCAGAGCATTCTTTTTAAGAAGGGGCTCTGCCTTTCCAGTATTTTTAAAATCTCTTGAGGGTCAGTTAGACCACCCCTCTTCCTGGGGGTCTTGAACACTACTTCTGAGCCACGTACCTCAGGAGAGATTAGTGATTCAAGCCTTGAAAGGGCCTCAGGGAAGTCACAAGTGAGCCCTGAAAGAGGGGCTCGGGTGCTGGTTGTGGGGGGCCCAGTTTAGCTGGCTGTGGGCTTCCTCTCCACAGAGGTCTGAGTTAGTTGGGAGCTGCTTGGGAACCTTAAATGTACTGCAGGTCTGGACCTGCACTGGGGACAGAGCAACTTCAGCCCCAAAATGCCTGGTTTCTGGCCCTGGTGGGACCTGATGGTGGCTGATGAGTTTGCCACCAGGTTTTCTTCCCGAGGGAAGAGACTGACATGTTCGAGGGATTGGTGTATTTCCAAACCTGGCCCTGTACTTATTATTTTAAACACTTCTGTAGAAGCTGTCGTGTTTAACAAAAGGTAGCCTTTTAAAGGCTTTTCATCCCTGCACATTTTCTCAGATGGTAAAACCAAAAGCATAATCATCGTCACATTGGGGCTTTGTTGTGGAACAGTTATCGAATGTCTCAAAAGGGTCTCCACACTCAAAATGCGGAGGGAAGGGTGATGACCTCTGGGATCCCCGTGCCCTTTCCCCACCCTGGCAAGAAGCCCTGTGTGGGCTGGGAACCTCTTCTCCACAGCAGCCCCCTCCTCCGTGGCAGCCCATGTGCTGTCACTCTGACTCTTGGAGAAAGCCTGAAGTCACAGCAGACCTGACTGCATCCGGGTCACTGCAGCCGAGTCCCCCTCCCTCCTGGATCCCACCATGTGCCTTGCTGTGAAGTTTGCTCCCACAAAAGCATGCTTCCTTTTATTATGTGGTATGAATTCTATTCCCTTAAAACTAAATGGGAGAAGGCAATGGCAACACTCCAGTACTCTTGCCTGGAAAATCCCGTGGATGGAGGAGCCTGGTAGGCTGCAGTCCATGGGGTCGTTAAGAGCTGGACACGACTGAGTGACTTCACTTTCACTTTTCACTTTCATGCATTGGAGAAGGAAATGGCAACCCACTCCAGTGTTCTTGCCTGGAGAATCCCAGGGATGGTGGAGCCTGGTGGGCTGCCATCTTTGGGGTCGCACAGAGCTGGACACGACTGAAGCGACTTAGCAGCAGCAGCAGCGAAACTAAACGACTGTCCTGGAGCAGGACAATTAATAGGTTGCTTCTTTTCAAAGCATTCATTGGGAAAATCCCTGATGCTGGGAAAGATGAAGGGCAGAAGAAGAGGGCGTCCAAGGATGAGAAGGCTGGCTGGCATCACTGATGCAATGAACATGAACTTGGGCAAACTCTGGGTAATGGTGAGGGACAGGGAGGCCCGGTGTGCTGCAGTCCATGGGGTCACAAAGAGTCAGACACAGCCTGGCTACTGAGCAACACAACACCTTTCCAGTTAAAATTAGGTTCATAGCCATATTTGAATGCGCAGCACCACTTTTTATTAAGTTTCAAATTAAAACACCTTGACGCCTTGATTTTAGCCAGTAAGACCTATGTCAGACTTCCAACCTACAGAAATGAAAGGGAATAAATCTGTGTTATTTGAAGTCACGAAAGGTGTGGCCATTTGTTCTCACAGCAACAGGACACTAATACAAGTGCTCAAGAAACCTTGGGTTTCTCAGTTGCTTCTGGGAAAGGGGAATAGTTGAAGGACAAGAGTGAAAAAAGCATACCATTTAAATTTTTGAACTGTGTAAATGTGTTATTTTAATGCACATGAAAATGTTTTGAATGTTTGGGGAACCACTGCTGTGACCTTCAGGGTCACTCCCTTAACCCACTGTGGACTGGCCTCCACACACCTGTGAGTGTCTGGTCTTCTCTGCAGCAGAAGACAGGATTCAGGAGGGAGTCAGTAGAGATCCCAATGAATCCAGGAACCCCAGGAAGGCTGGACATCCCTATCCTACCTTCCCACCGTTTCTCTGACCCCTCCTGCCCTGCGGGAAGCAGCATGATACAAGAGAAGGGCCACTTAGAATCTGAAGACTTTGGGTCTGAATTCCTTTTCTATCACTCACTCGTTTTGAAACTGGGCAAATTCCTTTACCTCTGACTCTGTTTCTTCATCCAAAAATGAGATGTGTAGCCCCCTTGCAGTGTTTTTGTAAGGATTAGGTGCATGGTATTTAGTAAGTGCTTCGTAAATATTAGATAAACCTGGATCCTGTTAAAGTTCGTCTTGTTTACCTTTGGGAGAATTTACACTGCACTTAGCAGACATGCAATTCGTATTTTCCCTGGCCAGAGAGACCCTGAAGGAGACGAAAATGATCACCATTGCCATTCTGTAGGGCTTCCCTGGGGGTACAGTGGTTGAGAATCTGTCTGTCAATGCAGGAGACATGACTTCGATCCCTGGGTCGGGAAGATCCCCTGGAGGAGGAAACAGCAACCCACTCCAGTATTCTTGCCTGGGGAATCCCCATGGACAGAAGAGCCTAGTGGGCTACAGTCCATGGGGTCGCACAGAGTTGGACACAACTTAGCACCTGAGCACACAGGCACATCATTCTGTAGCAAATCACGTTCTCTGGTCTGCCTTTACCTGGAGGACCCCAAGCACCCTCAAAGATGCCTGTCCTCAGCTACTGCCAGAGGTCCTTAGCTATGTCTGCCTCTGCCTGGGCATGCTGGGTGCACCGGGGGTGTGTCCAGCTCTCCTGGGTGCTCAGCACTGCCAAGGGTGGGGTACTGAGAAATCGGAGGCTGGTGTACTACCTATTGATCCACAGTTTATTCTCTCCCACAGTTTCTTTTTTTTTTTTTTTTATAATTTTATGGGGTTTTTTTTTTGGCAGGGCTGGGTCCTTGCTGCTGCACAGGCTTTTCCGTAATTGCAGTGAGTGGGGGCTTCTCGCGGTGGTGCCTCCTCTTGTTGCAGAGCACGGGCTCTAGGGCACTCGGGCTTCAGTATTTGTGGCTCCTGGGTTCTAGAGCACAGACTCAACAGTTGTGACACATGGGCTTAGTTGTTCCACAGCAAGTGGGATCTTCCCGGTCCAGGGATCAAACACATGTCTCCTGCACTGGCCAGCGGATTCTTTACCCCTGAGCTACCAGGGAAGCCCTCTCCCAGTTTCTGAAGGTGAGGAGTCCAGTAGGAACCTAGCCACGTAGTTCTGGCTCAGGGTTGCTCATGAGGCTAGTCAAGCTGTTGGCCAGATAGATCTGCATCATCAAAAACGGTGAAAGGGTTCGAGGCTCCCTCTCCGAGAGGGCTCACTTCACGTGGCTATCAGTTGGAGTCCTCAGTTTCATACTGACTATTGGCTGGACTGACTCCAGGCTACCTTCTGGGCCCCTCCAGACTCCACGTAGGGTCTCTCCAGGGCAACTGGCTCCCCCAGAGTGAGATATATCTATGTACGTGCATGCTCAAGACGGGGAGAGAGAGCAGAACAGAAGCCACGGCGTTTTTTATAACCCAACTCGGAAAAAAAAAAAAAAATGCATCCGTATTCTCCCTAATCTCAAACTGAAATTCGGCATTGCTTTCAATTAGACATGTAGGCAACCAACTAAAGCACTGAAGAGTGCGTTACTGGTTTCTTTATCATTGATGCAATCACAGACCGCTTCATATCATGTGACAGTTAGGGACATCTCCAGATCTAGACTAAATGCATCCTCACACAATCAGACCAAGGCTGACTGCAGGTCCAATGCTGTCTTGTTGTCCTAAGTGTTCCCAACGATGCGCCTGGGCTGCCCTACCACACAGCTTTATTCCCTGCCAACTGTCTTTCAATATCATTGGTTTCCTTTTAAATCCTATGTATTTTATTTCATTCATTCAAAAAATACAATTGGCTACTAAGGGGGTTCTGGGCACAAAAAAGGTCAAGACTGCCACAGCCAGGTGATCTGTCTCCTCTAAGACTCACCTCTGCATGGGCAAATCAGGCCTTCCGCATCTACTGCCCATAGGGAACAGGAACAGGCTTGTCCTTTCACCCCCATTGATCCTGTGACTGTCTTCCTCATGGATTTGTTGTTTGCTTTTCAGTGATGGTGCCTATTGTGTCCAGGCCTGACTGGTGACTCAGCGCCTAGGGCCTTGATGGGCTGCAGGTGGGTCCCTCCAGACTCTCTGTTCTTGGAGAAACAGCTGCTGAGAGTTCCCTGAATATATATCAGGAACTGATTTCACTGGGGGAAAAAAAAGCCTGTGAAATTTTTTATGCAGATATGAAAGCACAGAGGGGAACTTATCTCCCCTAGCCAAATCCACCTGCCTTCTCCTCAGCTGCTTCAGACGGAGCTCAGCCAATGGACACGTCTCTACAGAGGGAAGTGGGGAACATTTGTGGAGCTCTTACAAGCATCTCCCTATTTACTGCTCCTAGCATGTCTGGGAGGTGGTCTCCTATCCCCATTTAACAGATGAGGAAAGTGAGGCCCCAGGACTTTATAGGACTTACTGCAGTTAACCCTGTTTGCAAGTGATAGAGCTAGGACTTGACCCCTAAGCCTGCAGCACACTGTTCTCACTGCCTCAGTGCTGGTGAAAGTTGGTGGCCTGGGGTTGGTGGGTGCCAGCTTGACTGCCAAATTGAGCAATTATTTCAGTAAGTTCCTGAGTAAATTGAGTAAATAAAAGTTGCTCAGCCACATCTGACTCTTTGTGACTTCGTGGACTGCAGGCTGCCAGGCTCCTCTGTCCATGGGGTTCTCCAGGCAAGAATACTGGAGTGGGTAGCCATGCCCTTCTCCAGGGAATCTTCCTGACCAAGGGATCATACCTGGGTCTCCTGAATTGTGGGCAGATTCTTCACTGTCTTACTTTGGTGGCCTTACTGGGGAGCTACCAAAGGTTCTTGAGGTAAGGAAGTGATACAGTAAGAGTTTCACTTTAAGAAGTAAATTGGGAGCTGGAAGATGATTTATGGGGTCACCAGCCTGGAGACAGGTAAGCTGGTTAGGAAGGTATTGCAGCTGATCAGGTGAGACAGGCTGAGGGCCTGAAATAAGATGATGGTGTGGGGGCAGGAAGGTGAGCCTGCAGGGATGGGGGCAGAAGCCAGACATCTGACTGCAGGTGGGGGTGGGGCTGGGAGGACCCCGTGGAGCATCTGGACCAGGGAGAGGTCGCAGGAGCCGCCACACGGATGTGGGGGGTCCTTCACCCTTGGAGGAAGCCAAGCTGGCTTCTCTGGAGCCCAAGCTTCTCAGGCGCCTCTGGGGCCCAGGAGAGACCAGCCCTTCCTCGCCCCATGCCTGCTGTCTGGTTTTCTCCTCTTCTGACAATAAAGCCCCATAAGTTGCGGGAGCAGATGCTGTGACAGCAAGCTGGAGCCGTGAAGCTAATTGTGGTTGCACAGAATGAGCCGCCCCAGACATGGGGGAGGGTTGCATCACTTTACCGGAGACTATTAGAACGGCGGAGGCACACGTCTCCTCCTTCCACAAATGGCCAATCACAGCAAGCTTTCTACTAAAGAAAGAGCAGTGGGTCCGAATGTCACCAGTTCCTCACCAGGAGCCTCAGGCAATGACCTCATCTCTGTCCCTGAGTTTCCTCATCTGTAAAATGGGAATAATACCGGTGCCCACTTCAAAGGATTGTTGAAGCTAAGTGGGTTAAACCATGATACTAGTGCCTGGTATGTAACTGGAGCTTAATAAATAGGTATCGAATGGATGAGTGTTTCAGCAAAAGCAAAATCAGAGGTGTTTTTTGTTTTGCATGTGAAATGACAAAACCCTAGATAAGAAAGTCCTGGCTTTGTTCTAGCTACTTCTCAATATAGTCCATTAAAGGGGGTGAGGGGAGAGTTACTGGAAGAAATAAATTTAAAATCCATGAAAAATTATTTCCTTTTTCTGCTTATTGATATTCTTCCAGGCCCAGTATAAATGCCACCTCCTCAGGGGAGCCTTCCCTGGTTGCCACCCTTCCCCATTACCCTCAGACATGGCTTTCTTTCCTTTTCCTAGGCAGCATACAGCTTGTGGGCTTTATGGTAGCACTTACTTAATTCTGCTTTATTTTAGCTGCATCCACAGCCTGCTTCTCTTACTGAACAGGAAGCTTCCCCCTGAGGCAGACACACATGGGAGCTCTGGGTTGGGTCTGGGTCCTGGCCTCCTACTACTACTCACCAGCTGGGCTAACCTCACAGAGAAGAGACCCAGGCCCACCTGTGAGGAGCTCTCAGCTTGGCCCAGTGCCTTCAGCCCAAGGTGAGCAACACGCCGAATGAGCTGGACTCCCGGGATGAGATCACAAGGCAGCTTCTCCTCTCTCTGCCCCTCCTCCCTGGCCTACCCTGAAAGTTCCAGTCCTGTGATTCTTCTGGTTGCTCTTAGTCCAGGAATTTTAAAGGTCCAACCCAGAATTTGCTTTAAATGGAGACCTCTTGTCCGCCACCCCCCTACCTTGAGCTCTTGCTGCAGGAAGGAGGCCTTCAGCTGGGGAGGCGCGTGGTTAGCTTTCTCCTCCCTCCTCCCCTGACTCACTGTCTGCATCTCCCTCAGAATTTCATGGGCATTTGCCCCAGCTGGCCTCTGCTTCTCCTCTGACCCCTTGACCCCACCTGGTTCTTGCTCCTCCTGAGGCTGCCATGTTGGAGGACAGGGTTCTCCTCTTCACATGTACCCTCCCTCTGGGGGCAGGACTTGCCATGGAGCCCCCGGGAAGTGCCAATGATAGCACATCTCTCTCTTCAGCCCAGACCCCACCCCCTCTTCCAGCTCCAGACTCTCATCTCCAAGGTTCCACCTGCCGCTGGACCATCTGCTCCAAGTCTTCCTGAACTTGGTAAAGGGCGCCGCTTAACAGCTGAGTACAGAAAGCTAGAGTGGGCTTGTTTTCTTTTTTCTCTCAAGTTCACAGCCAAACTGTCTCTGCCTTCTTGAGCCCTGTTTTCGACCCAGAGCCATTTGCCCTCCAGGGCACCCTCTGCCGTGTCTGGGGACTTGTTTGATCATCACGATTTGGGGGTCCATGCTGGTGGGCAGAGAAGCCAGGGATGCTGCTAAACACCCCACAATGCCCAGGATACCCCGCCACAAAGTTGTTCAGCTCAGACGTCAGTAGTGTTATGGCAGGGAAGCCGTGCTCCGGCCAGAATTCCAGCTGAACCACCTGCCTCAGTACCACACAGGGTCCCAGATGCATCTTCTTCCACCTGTGTGATGGCAGCATCCTCCTATGGGTCCCCTCGTCTACCCTGGTCCTCCTTCCGACTTGACTCCACCTAAGCAGCCAGGGGCAGCTTTCTAAAAATCCAGGCTATCCCCCCACCTTAAAACCGTCCGTGGTTTTCCACAGCCCTTAGAATGAAGCTCAGACTCCTCTCCTGGCCAGTGAGGTCCCTGATGGTCTTTGCTGCCCCTCACCCGTCTCTCTCTCTCTGTAACAGGCTGCACTGGCCGCATTGCTTGTCCTCCAAGGTACCAGGTCTTGGCTGTCTGCCAGGGGGCTCCCCTAGACGTTTTGTGGGTGCCTTCTCATCACTTGGGTTTCTGCCCACATCTGCTCCCACTTCAAAGAGTCGGGTGGGGCTGCCGCAGGGCTGTGTAGTTGAAGGCGGGTTTGGTTCCTGTGATTTTGTGATTCAGCATGTGTTCACTTCTCTGCTCTGGGGCAGTGGGGACTAGGGTGTGTGAGGCTGCTTTTCGTCAAAACAGCTACAGAACTAGAGCAAGTCAGCTGTTCTCAGCATCTGGAAGCTTGCCTGGATCTTCTGATTTATGTGTTGAGCAGTGGCTGACTTCTTCCTGCTCCCTTCCTAACTGGAGTGGATGAGGAGGAAATGGGACCCAGAACCCCGGGGAGCTCTCGGCCTGCAGCTTATATAATTCACACTCCTGGCATGGCCTTCAGGGGCCACCGCTGTCTGGGGCTCAGCCCGGGCACAGCTCTTGTGACCCACCTTCAGCCCTGGGTTAGCTCGGGGCAGCTCCTCTGCCTGGAGTGACTGTCCGCCTCACACCCTTCCCTTTCGCCTGGCCCAGGGACAAGGGGCAGGGCTCCAGGATGAGAGGCACATGTGGGAGACAATTTACTTAGGTGACTGCTTGGTGCCCAGCTCAGGTAGGCTGTTTCCATGCTATTTCTATTTTAACATATTCATCATGTCAGACTGTCAGGCCGCCTTCATTATGCTCATTATCCAGACAAAGGACTTCCCTGGTGGCTCAGAATGTAAAGCATCTGCCTACAATGCAGGAGACCCAGGTTCAATCCCTGGGTCAGGAAGACCCCCTGGAGAAGGAAATGGCAACCCACTCCAGTACTCTTGCCTGGAAAATCCCATGGACAGAGGAGCCTGGTAGGCCACAGTCCATGGGGTCACAAAGAGTCAGACATGACCGAACAACTTCACTATCCAGACAAATAAAGTCACAGAAATTTAGGTAACTGGCCAGGATTACATGGGGGGACAAGGTTCAAACCCAAGTGCATGCTCAGCTGACTCCAAAACTCCTAGACACCTCCCTCTGCATGTCAGTGTCTGCCAAGGTGTGCAATAACTGAGACCAAGAGAACAGATCACAAAGGTGCAGGGGCTGGGAGGGGGTTGGTATTCGGAGCTTGACGATCTGGTGCTCCAAACTTCCTCCGCCAAAATAGGTGCAAAAGTAGATGTTCTGCCCTTTTATTTTTTTCTTTGTCAAGCTGTGTGGTTTGCACGATCTTAGTTTCCCAACCAGGTATCAAACCTGTGTCCCCCACAGTGAAAGCACTGAGTCCCAGCTGCTGGACCCCTAGGCACATCCCTGGATGGTCTGCCTTTTTGAAGTGTTGAGCTGTGAATAGAAAGTGAAAGCTCTAGGACCCACTTCCTCAGTGAACGTCTGCTGAGCCCCAGCTGTGTTCTAGGAGAGGAGGAGACTTGTTCACAGCCCAGGGTGGAGGGTGTGAGTAAAGATGGGGCAGGGAGGGAAGAGGAGGCAGGGCCGTGAAAGGCCGCTGTTGGGAGGGTTCTGATGGTGGAGCTAATCTGAGAAACCCTTGCTGTGAGATGTTGACCCCCCCCCGCCCCCCGTGATTCGGGGTGGGGGCGATAGTTTATCCCAGAGGTGTCAACTCTGCTCCTTTGGGGTCTGGTTTGTGTGTGAAGGGGTGTGGCTTTGTGCATTGAGAGGAAAGCTAGCTGTGTGTGGGGAGTGTGTGTGTGTCGGGGTGGGGAGTGTGTGTGTGTCGGGGTGGGGAGTGTGTGTGTGTCGGGGCAGGGAGTGGGTCCCAGGGGCTCCTGGGAGCTGCTCACTCCTTTGGCCCCCAGGTGGCCCCCTCCCCTGACTCAGAAGAGCCTCTGCCACCAGTGGAACCTGAGGTGTGTCTGAGGGGAAGCAGCTGAGGAGAACTTTCTACACCATGAGGAGACGTGAGCCAGGTGCATCCCGAGGGGCTGCAGACTCAGGAGGGTCCGCAGGCCAGGCCACCTGAGCTGATTGGGAGGAGGCACAGACGGGGGGGAGACCCCAGGCGCAGGTGGGCCCTCACAGTGCACAGCCATTGACAGAGGGAGAAGGCAGGCCACCAGGTTCTGCGCTAAGTGCTGACGTGCGTGTCGCTTCTGAGGCCGGGAGCCCAGGATGGACAGAGCCCGGGATAGCCTTGGCCGACTGCTCTTCACCCCGGACGGATCTCTTCCAGAAATGCGTGTGCTCTGGCGCCGCAACATGGCCCAGCAGCTGCTCAGGGTCACAGTGGACATACTAGCTCAGGAAACCAGCACTGAGCCACCGGGATGAAGGTGGTTTTGTCACTCACCGGTGGGTGACCTCAGGCAGCCATCAAGGGCTCTGGCCTGGAGTTCCTTCCTCCTTGCATGCTGGGGCCAACCCTCCCAGCCCCAGGAAAGCTGTGGGGATCAAACCAGACAATAATAAAAGTGAAACATCTATTCAGACTCCTGAGTCACCAGGGAAATGCAAATTGGGCATCATGAGAGGCCTCCTCCTGCCCACTGGGGCGGGGAGGGGCTGAAATAAATGATACCATGTCAAACGCTAACCAGGACATGGAGCAACTGGCACCCTCACACACTGCTGTCTAACAGTTTGGCGGTTTCTTGAAAAGTTAGACATCACCTAGACATCTCCAGGTGGGCTCAGTGGTAAAGAATCCACCTGCCAATGCGGGACACATGAATTCGATTCCTGGTATGGGAAGATCCCTTGGAGAAGAAAATGGCAAACCCCTCCCAGTGTTCCTACCTGGGAAATTCCATGGACAGAGGAGCCTGGTCACAAAGAATCCATGGGGTCACAAAGAGTCAGACATGACTGAGCAACTGAAAAACAAGAAGACATCACCAGAGAGTCCACGCTGCATGAGTCCACTGGTAGGGTCTCGTCCCTGTGGTTCATATTTCAGCTCTGCTATCTCCTAGCTCGATGGCTTTGGGCACAGTGCTTAACCTTTCTGGCCTCTGGGAGACTGGCTGTTGTTCTCATTTGCTCTGAATTATCTATATGTCTAACGTGGTCTGTGAACCAGACTAATAGATTCACTTCCTTACTCATTCGTTCATCCATTCTCACTAACACTCACTGGTCCCCTATCACATCAGACCAGCTCATTCCCAGGCCTGTAGGCCTACCAACCCCCCTCATTCACCTGTTAATCCTCAATAGTCAAACCCTATTCTGAAGGAGAAAGGGGTGGCAGAGGTTGAGATGGTTAGATAGCATCACCAACTCAACAGACATGAATCTGAGTCAGCTTCGGGAAATGGTGAAGGACAGGGAAGCCTGGCATGCTGCAGTCATGCGATCACAAAGAATTGGACTTGACTTAGTGACTGAACAATAACAACAAATGGGAGATTAAAAAAAATACGACCTTATTAGAAGTTCATCAAAGTGAGAGGTTTTCTGAAAGTGTATCAGGTCTTGTGCTAGGAGCACAGGTAAAGGACTGTCCTTGGGCTTCCCTGGCGAGCCAGTGGTTAAGACTCTGCCTTCCAAAGCAGGGGGTATTGATTCAATCCCTGGTTGAGGAACTAAGGTCCTACATACCATGTTCAGTACAGTTCAGTTCAGTTCAGTTCAGTCACTCAGTCGTGTCCGACTCTTTGCGACGCCATGGACAACAGCACACTAGGTCTCCCTGTCCATCACCAACTCCTGGCGTTTACTCAGACTCATCTCCATTGAGTCGGTGATTCCATCCAACCACGTCATCCTCTGTCGTCCCCTTCTTCTCCCACCTTCAATCTTTCCCAGCATCAGGGTCTTTTCCAATGAGTCAACTCTTTGCATCATGTGGCCAAGGATTGGAGTTTCAGCTTCAACATCAGTCCTTCAAATGAACACTTAGGACTGATCTCCTTTAGAATGGACTGGTTGGATCTCCTTGCAGTCCAAGGGACTCTCAAGAGTCTTCTCCAACACCACAGTTCTAAAGCATCAATTCTTCAGCACTTAGCTTTCTTTATAGTCCAACTCTCACATCCATACATGACCACTGCAAAAACCATAGCCTTGATGAGACGGACCTTTTTTTGGCAAAGTAATGTCTCTGCTTTATATATGTTGTCTAGGTTGGTCATAACTTTCAAGGAGCAAGTGTCTTTTAGTTTCATGGCTGCAGTCACCATCTGCAGTGATTTTGGAGCCCCCCAAAATAAAGTCAGCCACTGTTTCCACTGTTTCCCCATCTATTTACAATGAAGTGATGGGATCAGATGCCATGATCTTAGTTTTCTGAATGTTGAGCTTTAAGCCAGCTTTTTTACTCTCCTCTTTCACTTTCATCAAGAGGCTTTTTAGTTCTTCTTCACTTTCTGCCATAAGGGTGGCATCATCTGCATATCTGGGGTTATTGATATTTCTCCCGGCAATCTTGATTCCAGCTTATGTTTCATCCAGCTCAGCATTTCTCATGACATACTCTACATATAAGTTAAATAAGCAGGGTGACAATATACAGCCTTGACGTACTGCTTTTCCTATTTGGAACCAGTCTGTTGTTCCATGTCCAGTTCTAACTGTTGCTTCCTGACCTGCATATAGATTTCTCAAGAGGCACGTCAGGTGGTCTGGTATTCCCATCTCTTTCAGAATTTTCCACAGTTTGTGGTGATCTACACAGTCAAAGGCTTTAGCATAGTCATTAAAGCAGAAATAAATGTTTTTCTGGAACTTTCTTGCTTTTTTGATGATCCAGCGAATGTTGGCAATTTGATCTCTGGTTCCTCTGCCTTTTCTAAAACCAGCTTGAACATCAGGAAGTTCATGGTTCACGTATTGCTGAAACCTGGCTTGGAGAATTTTGAGCATTACTTTGTTAGCGTTTTAGATGAGTGCAATTCTGCGCTACTTTGAACATTCTTTGGCATTGCCTTTCTTTGGGATTGGAATGAAAACTGACCTTTTCCAGTCCTGTGGCCACTGCTGAGTTTTCCAAATTTGCTGGCTTATTGAGTGCAACACTTTCACAGCATCATCTTTTAGGATTTGAAATAGCTCCACTGGAATTCCATCACCTCCACTAGCTTTGTTCATAGTGATGCTTCCTAAGGCCCACTTGACTTCACATTCCAGGATGTCTGGCTCTAGGTGAGTGATCACACCATCGTGATTATCTTGGTCGTGAAGATCTTTTTTGTACAGTTCTTCTGTGTATTCTTGCCACCTCTTCTTAATATCTTCTGCTTCTGTTAGGTCCATACCATTTCTGTCCTTTATTGTGGCCATCTTTGCATGGGGTGTGCAAAACAAACAAACAAAAACAAAAAGAACAAACCACAGTCCTGTTCAGGGCCATGGTGGATACATAACACACAACAGACATCTACAATGTAGTAGGAAAGTATAGGGACAATGGAAGGCAGAAGGAGTTCTGAGAGCACGGAGCAAGGACAACTAATTGGTGCTGGGCATATCAAGGAAGGCTTCATGGAGGAGGTGACACCTGAGTTAGACAAAAGAAATAGAGGAAAGAAGTCCTGTGACAGCAGAAATAAAAGCTTTTTTTTTTTTTTTAAAGAAAGAACTATTCCCAAGGTGGGGTAGTTTGTTCTCTGTCAAGAGAAAACAAAGAAACCACAGTGACCGACTCTCAGCATCTCCTGAATCAGTCAAACAGGAAAGATTTAGAGCATCTGCCTGGGAGGGCAGCTGAAATCTCCAAGAAAGTGATAGCCATAGATTCTAACTGCAGCAGAGCTGTGATTAAACTGCCCGCCTCAGCTGTTGGCTACCTTCCCGGTAGCCTCATCTCTCAGGAGACCAAACAGAAAGACTGGGCCTTTTATGTGGTCCCCCCAGAGGCAGCCCTCCATACCATTCTCTGTTTAGGGAGCCCAGGAAGTAGGTGTCCATATCACAGGTGAGGAAATGAGGAGAAAACCCCTAGAGCTAAGATCTAGGTGACCTTCGGCCTGGGTGCATGGGTGAGGAGAAGCAGAGAGTCATGAGTCAGAAGAGAGAGGACTTTTGATGTCCAGGTCTATCAGCCTCAGTGAATTGGTGCAGGTGGTGCAGGAGACATGGCTAATTCCCATAAGACCTCCGGTGATCCTCATGTGCAGGTTGGATGGAGAAGCACTGACTCAGAGCAAGGGATTTGCGATGTCTCCAGGGGTTCTGGATTTGGGAAAGGGAACGTAGGAGAGTAAGTTTGGGAGAGTCCAGAGAGACAAGCAATTCAGAAGGAATTGAGCTGGATGAGTTTGAGGCATATGAATTAAGACAGAAAGATGTCAGCTGCTTCTTGTTTATTGTTTAAAGGGTGAAGGTGAGAATGAACAATTGGACATCTCGGTTAGGGGTTGCTTCTGAACTCTGTGCAATGGGGATCAGAGAGGGCTAGAAACCCTGTTTGTAAGGAAGTTTGCATTCAGGCTGAGCACCAAGTGGTGGGAAAAGGTGAGAGGCGTGAGCATGAGCTTGTGGAAAATCACAGAGTGAGCCGTGTAACAGGTGCTAGGGATGAAAACCGAGCCCTGTTTTTACCATCTCTGCTTCCAAGTTTTCTTCTCTGCACAGCTGAACGATGCACTAACTTTGCTTCATAGCAAATTTCTTAATGGTCTCTGGCAGCACCGAGGCAGCCTTCATATTCCATTTGTTCCTTGGATAATAAGCCTAGCCTCAGAGCCAAAGGAGAAAGCCCCAGTGCTTGTTAAATCTGCTGGTATGGGCTGTCTGTTCCCTGGAACCTCCATCAGACTCTGTGCTGAAATCTCCCGGCTCAGGAAGACCATTTGCATCTAGGAAAATGGCCCTTGGTGACTAATAGAAATCCAGTTTTATATTGATGGGGAAGGGCTTTGATAAGCAGCAATAATTTTGATTGCACAGTGAAATGGAGCTCATCTCTATTTCCTTTTGGGGAACCTGGTTTATGCTTCCCCCAGACAGCACTTCCCTGGGGCTCCCAGACAGTGGGTTGACCAGGTGTAATTAATCTCAGAGGCTCCCTGGTCCAGTTTTTGCACACGGCATACAATCTGCCTTATTTTTTTCCCAGCTTCTCAGCTCAGAATTGTGATGATGGGGCAACCTGAATTCTAATAATGCTTCAAGTAGTCATTTGGGCTTGATGCATTTGGCCTGGTGCAGACAGAACCTGAACGGCTGGGAGGATTCTGTCTGGCTTTTCCTCCCCCCACAAGGAGTCTGGAAATTAAGGCTGTTATTTTCCATTTGGAGTCCTGGGAGCTGGCTTGTTATTGCCAAAGACAAAGGAACGGGTTTCTAGAATGATCACTTGGGAGAACAGGGCACCAGAAAGGAACCCTAGATGCTTCCAGAAAGGTAGGCAGTGGGGATCTCGGCAGGGTAATCTAAATGTGAAACATCTCTGTCAACTACTTGGGATCATCTCACCGTGGATGAAAAAGACTCCTGGACACATTCCTACTGGGCATTCAGTCCATCTAGGAAGGCAGGAAAGACCACTTTGCCTTCAGGGTTCTACTGTGCCCTTTGGGGGAAAACTCTAGTCTTCATGAGTTTCTAAGACACCTGTTCAATGAGGATGTGTAGGCTAAGGCTTCCAGAATAAATTCAGTTCAATCCAAGCAAAAGTGTTGCAGACCTACTGGTGTCTGGAGGGAGGTGGGGGGTGAAGGCGGGAAAGGGTGCACTTGGTCACATAGCCCTTGCATCACGGACAGTCCTCGATTGAGCACCGGCTTAGTACCAGGGCCTTTACTGCCGTGAGAGATGCAGGAATGAAGGGGGGAGGCCCTGACCGCTGGAAGCACTTCTATTTGGGCAGGCAGATGCAGACTACCATCAGAGCCACAGAGTGACAAACACCGTCCTGGGAGCTTCGATAGAGACCCCAGAAAAGATGTTAAACAAACCCAGAAGACACTGGACTTGATGCTGAGCATGGAAACCAGAGAAGCTGGAGAGAGGAGGAATCGGCATTTCGACAAACTGACCGTTTCTCTTCTTAGTCTGGTCAACAGTAGCAAGAGCTAACACGCCCACAGCATTGACCATATTCTTGGAGCAGCTTCAGGGGCTTTACATGTATTCGTTAATCCTCATCACAAGCCTTTGAAGTAGGTACTATCATTATCCCCATTTTATGGATGAAGAAACTGAGGCACCAAGAGGTTAAATGACTTCTCCCAGATGACCTCTAATAAGTGGCAGAATAGGATTTGGTCCCAGACAGTCTGACTCTAGACAAATCTGGTACAGTTAGGTGGATCTCTTCTGGTTGAACAACCCTACACCAAGAGGGTGTTTCTTCATGCTTTGTTTGGTTTAGTCAAAATAATTTATGTTGTAAAAGCAAAAAGGCATTGGAGAAAGTTTGGAGAAAAGACTAAAGCTTCCCCTTCAGGACTGACATGATGTTGGCATGAAGCGGTTGCAGAGTAACTCTTCTGACCAGTGGGGGTGTTTCCTGGTGTTACAGTCAGCAGTCACAGCCTTACACCACAGAATAATGTCATTTTAGTGTGAAAAGTGGTAGTCACTCAATTGTGTCTGACTCTTTGTGACTCCACTGACCTCACCAGGCTCCACTGTCCATGGAATTTTCCAGGCAAGAACACTGGAGTGAGTTGCCATGTCCTCCTCCAGGGGATCTTCCTGACCCAGGGATGGAACCTGGGTGTCCTGCATTGGAGGCAGATTCTTTTCCATCTGAGTTACCAGCAAAGCCCTATTTCAGTGCAAACCCCCATAAGAATCATTGGTCAAGCCCAAAGCAATGGTAAATACCCATTTGGGGAGATAAAACAGTCAACAAAGAAAATCTGGACACTGGGCCCTTACCCCAAACGGCAGCACAGGGGGCTGCAGCAATAGACAGCCTTTCCCCGGGGAAAAGCCTAAAGCCAGTAGACGAAGGGTACAGAGAGCGTCAATGGGAGACCTCGACCCAGAAGAAACTACATGTAGAAAGAACTTGCTGTGAAAGTGCTGCACTCAATATGCCAGCAAATTTGGAAAACTCAGCAGTGGCCACAGGACTGGAAAAGGTCAGTTTTCATTCCAATCCCAAAGAAAGGCAATGCCAAAGGATGCTCAACTACTACATAATTGCACTCATCTCACACACTAGTAAAGTAATGCTCAAAATTCTCCAAGCCAGGTTTCAGCAATACGTGAACTGTGAACTTCCTGATGTTCAAGCTGGTTTTAGAAAAGGCAGAGGAACCAGAGATCAAATTGCCAACATCCGCTGGATCATCAAAAAAGCAAGAGAGTTCCAGAAAAACATCTATTTCTGCTTTATTGACTATGCCAAAGCCTTTGACTGTGTGGATCACAATAAACTGTGGAAAATTCTGAGAGAGATGGGAATACCAGACCACCTGACCTGCCTCTTGAGAAATCTGTATGCGGGTCAGGAAGCAACAGTTAGAACTGGACATGGAACAACAGACTGGTTCCAAATAGGAAAAGGAGTACGTCAAGGCTGTATATTGTCACCCTGGTTATTTAACTTATATGCAGAGTATATCATGAGAAATGCTGGACTGGAAGAAACACAAGCTGGAATCAAGATTGCAGGGAGAAATATCAATAACCTCGCATATGCAGATGACACCACCCTTATGGCAGAAAGTGAAGAGGAGCTAAAAAGCCTCTTGATGAAAGTGAAAGAAGAGAGTGAAAAAGTTGGCTTAAATCTCAACACTCAGAAAACGAAGATCATGGCATCCGGTCCCATCACTTCATGGGAAATAGATGGGGAAACAGTGGAAACAGTGTCAGACTTCATTTTTTGGGGCTCCAAAATCACTGCAGATGGTGACTGCAGCTATGAAATTAAAAGACATTTACTTCTTGGAAGGAAAGCTATGATCAACCTAGATAGCATATTCAAAAGCAGAGACATTACTTTGCTGACTAAGGTCCGTCTAGTCAAGGCTATGGTTTTTCCAGTAGTCATGTATGGATGTGAGAGTTGGACTGTGAAGAAGGCTGAGCGCCGAAGAATTGATGCTTTTGAACTGTGGTGTTGGAGAAGACTCTTGAGAGTCCCTTGGACTGCAGGGAGATCCAACCAGTCCATTCTAAAGGAGATCAGCCCTGGGATTTCTTTGGAAGGAATGATGCTAAAGCTGAAACTCCAATACTTTGGCCACCTCATGCGAAGAGTTGACTCATTGGAAGACTCTGATGCTGGGAGAGATTGGGGGCAGGAGGAGAAGGGGACGACCGAGGATGAGATGGCTGGATGGCATCACTGACTTGATGGGCGTGAGTCTGAGTGAACTCTGGGAGTTGGTGATGGACAGGGAGTCCTGGCGTGCTGCGGTTCATGGGGTTGCAGAGAGTCGGACACGACTGAGCAACTGAACTGAACTGAAAGTGTGTTCTCAGGCTTCCCTGGTGGCTCAGTGGTAGACAATCCGTCGGCCAATGCAGGAGACCCAGGTTTGATCCCTGGGTTGGGAAGATCCCCTGGAGGAAGAAATGGCAACGTGCTCCAATATTCTTGCCTGGAGAATTCCACAGACAGAGGAGCCTTGTGGGCTCCAGTCCATGTGGTCACAAAAAGCTGGACATGACTTAGCAACTGAACAACAGAGCATTTTCTACAGTTAAAGAATTTTCTATGGTGTCCGTTTCCTGAATAGCTCAAGTGGTTCATGTGCAGGGACAACACCTACAGACGTGCAGGCTGTCCACTGCACAAGGGCGCCCACCTCAGGGATGAGTGAGGACTAGAATGCAGTCTGCCTTCCACTCACCACACCATGTGCCCTTGGGGAAAATGGAACCAGGCGGTGCCTCGGGAGAAAATAACATAGACTCCAAGGGCCAACGTCTAGTGTATTTGTTGGCCGGGGGGAGAGCCCAGCAAAGATGGTGAGTGGGTCACCCCAGCTGCCACTGCTGGGTCCTGACCATCCTAGAAGAGTGGGCCAGAGGGGGCCTTTCTGCAGGTGTTGAAAAAATGCCGTGAAAAGAATGTCATCGAGAAGCGCTCGCACATAGAGGGATGTATCCTCCCTTCCCTGGCCTCTGCTGAGACAGACAGACAGACATGCACACCCGACCAGGTGCCAGCACACAGGCAGACATCTCCCCCCAGAGGACCCATGACACACAATTAGGCATGGCCAGTGGCCCCCCGGTGCCCCACAGACTGGAGTCGGATGAGCTGTTGTGTTTCCTACACCTGTGCCTATACACACGCACTTGTACACCTGTGCACACCCCCCTCCCCCAGCAGGCGTGCACACCCACACGCGCACTGTCACTCTGGCCTGTGGAGGCAGGGTAGGAACGCGCATGAGCTCTGAGTCTTGGCCTGAGCAGGTGTGTAGGCGTCTCCCGACCCCAAACGGGTGGCCAGTTGCATGCGACAGGCCTCAGGTTAGCTGCGCACAGTGGCCTTGTGCGCGGGGGTGGTGAGTGTTGCCATGGAGATGAGAGCTGGAGATGCCACGATGGGAAGCAGGCTCCGTGTGGGCGGCCCTAGGGCATCGATCCACAGAATACAGGGACAGAGGGAGGGTGGGCATCCAAGGGTCTGGGCTGAGAGGAGGGCTCCCGGGGTCTGGTGCGGGTGGAGGGGGTCAAGGATGGCAGGGCTAGCTGCCTGCATCTCAGACCTTGGCATGAGGTACTGAGCTTATTAGCTGGTCTCCGGCCGGCTACACAGAACCAGACGATGAGCCCTCTTCCCTCACTTGCAGTTCTGGCTCGCCCACAGCTGAGGTGAAGCCCACAAGGAGGGCAGAGCAGGCACTTAGATGAGAAAGATAACTGGCTTCAGGAGAATAGCTGTACGGGGAAGGTCGTGGACAGACAGAAGTGGTCGACTCTGGCAGATTCGATATCCGTTTCCTGAGCCATCACTTGTGAGCCTGGGCAAAGTACATCACCTCTTTCATGGTCTGATGGTTGCAAGGGCCATGCAAGCTCTCAGTCCACGGGCTGGACCCTCAACCAACAGGCCAGTGTCTCACCAGCACACCCAATGGCTTTGTCTGTGCTTCTGGAAGAGGGGCCGTCTACCCTCTGCTTCTCTGTGGGGGAAAGTAGGGTCCAGACTGTCAGAACACTGGGTAGAGGCTGGCCTCGTCACCAGAGAGACCAGGGCTCAGATCCTGCCTCTGCCCCTCAGCTGTGTGTCCTCGGGAAAGCCATGGACCTCTCTGAGCTTTACCAGCAAATGCCTCCGTCCTTAGCGGCTCAGCTGGGACCCCTGGGCTGACGGTCTGGCACCTGACCTGTTGTGCTTCTCAGGCCTCTCAGCTTCTGCCAAGGGGGCCTGTGGGGCCCCCTAACCCCTGGGCCTTGGGTGAGGGCAAGTGTTGGAGGAAGGTGCAGGAGCCTGTGTCTAAAGTGAGGAGGGGGCTGGCAGATGGCAGTGCAAAGCCAGGGCAGGGGTGGCAGCCCTCTGCTTCCCCTCTCTGGGCAAGAAGGGTGGGACTGGACTCCCTGTGCTAAAAGCCTGGGGCCAGGGCACCCCTTCCTCCCCCAGCGAGGTCGTGGGGCCAAGCAGGCACCACTGGAAGCAGCCTTGAATAGGGAGGTAGCAAGAAACCCAGTGGAAGCCACAGAAGGAGAAGGGTTGGCTCTTGCCTCAGAGGCCTGGGGAGACAGCGGTGGGGGATATGCGATATGGGAGGAGGGTCAGCACCCACCACACTGACTGGCATCTATTGAGATTTCCGTGGAAATGTTTGCTTAGACAGAAAAAACTCCATTGCCTTGGAAAACCAAAGTCTTCTCTGTCAAGCTGAGTCCCTTGATGGGAGAACAATCTCAGGGATGCCAAGAACAGCAAACCTAGGGGTTTGCCCTAACTTAGGGACCTTCCCAGGCAGGCCCCAGGGCTACCCACAACCCTGCCCCAGGGGGCAAGAGGGCCACAGCCCTTCACTTACTCACTCACTCATTCAATCAACAAATACATGCTGGTCTCCGTCAGGCCCTGTGCTGGGCCCTGGGGTTGCAGAAATTCATCTAACATGGTCCCTGAACTCAAGGAGGACACGGTGTAATGGGGAGACAGGTGTGTATTGATAAATGAGAATGATTTAGTGGGTAAGGGCTTTCACAGGGCTATGGGAGAATGCTGTGTAAGTAAGTACAGAGGGAGGGTGGGCGAGCTACCTGAAGGGGATGACATTTTTGCTAGCCTGGGGGAGGGAGGCCACCCCAAGCAGAGGGAACAGAAGCATGGTCAAAGGCAGAGAGGACAGGAGCATGGTCTCAGGAGGTGGACAAGACTCACTCACATCCAAGGTGAGGCCGTGTGCTGCAGTGGTCAGTGCAAGAACCAGGCTGCCTGCCCTTGAACTCCAGCTGTGCCACTTCCCAGCTGGATGACCTTGGGCAAGGTACTTCAATATTCACTGCCTAATTTCCTTATCTGTAAAATGGAGGTGGTAACACAACCCACCTTAGAGGGCTGTTATGGGATAAACACCTTGGAATGTGTAAAACACTGAGCAAGGCTGGCCCCTGTAATATTACTATTAATAATAGCTCTTCCCCACCCCACCCACCTGAGTTGCTCAGGGAAGGGCTGATCCTGAAGGCCAAGGGCACTGGATGAAGAGAGATGACCTCTTCATCTCTGGCTGGGCTCCTCCTGGAAGGCACTTGGGAAACCCAGCCCCCCGCCGGGCCCTCACCCATCCTACAGCAGAGAACACTGAGGTCCTCGGAGGGAACAGGGTTCGCCAGGACCCACAGCAAATTTGCAGCAGTGTGCTGGTGGGGTTAGCATTCACCGAATGAAAGGCTGTTATGTATCTGACCTGAATAAATAATTTATTCCTGGATTTTAATAATTTAAAAGCCTTCATTTCATCGGCGTCTCATCAAAAATAGAAACTTTCTGCTTTTTTCATTCTATATTTCTTTTTAAAGTAGCACACGGGAACAGGGGCCAGAGTAACAGCTTTTGAAGGTTTTGTGGCAGCCAACCCTGGACAGGTCACAAACCTGCACCTCTATCCGGACTGGAGGCAAGTGGCCTTTGCTTCAAGCCTCCTCACTTCGCTTTCATCAGTGCCCACCTGTCCTTGGGTCTGCTGCATGAGGGGACAGAGGTTGCTGGAGGAGCTGGGCCAGAGCCCCGGGACCCTGGGTGCTGTGGACAGCAGGCAATGGCCAGACCCCCATCCCCCATCCCGTGTCTGTGCCCAGACCTGGGCTCACAAGCTATAGCAATGTCTGTCCCTGAATAGGGGCGGGGCGGGGGGAGCTTAGAGAAAAGGTTGAGGAACCAGGTGGACAAAGATGCATAGAGGGAGGGAGCACTGGGGGAGGGGAGGCCTCCTCTCCTCCTGGGGGGTCTCAGGGCTTCTCTGAGCCCCACCACTTGAGCAGCTGGGGGCTCTGCCTGCCCCAGGACAGCCCCACCTGGTTTCCCTGTGACCTTGCAAAGCACAGCTCCCCAGAACCAGCGTCTTCCAGGGAAGTTGGCCAGGGCGATGTATCAGCACAGGCCCAGTCAGTCTCGCAGACCCTCTCAGCTGCCGTCAGCACGGGTTTTCCCTGCTCACCCATGGCTGTCCCTGTCTGTTCCCCTCCCTGGAGCTTCCTTCAAAGGGTAACCACAGTTCAAGGTCTCCTCCCAAATGGGAATGCACCCCCAGCCAGCCCCCACTCCCTCTCCCAGCCTTCAACTCAGACTCTTAGCATCTGCATCTCCGAAGGTCGTCACGCCCTGAGCCTTTGTCCAGGCCTGAACATCATGCTCCTTCTTGTTCGGCTTTTGGGGTCTTGGTACAATAACTCTTAACACAGCAACCTCTGGGGGAGCTTGGAAGCCTTCAATGCTTTCTATCAAATTAACCCTGCTGACCCTAAACCTGCCTAGTGAATGCGTGTGAAGTCACGCAGTCATGTCTGATTCTTTGTGACCCCATGGACTGTAGCCTGCCAGGCTCCTCTGTCCATGGGATTTTCCAGGCAAGGGTACTGGAGTGGGTTTTCATCTCCTTCTCCAGGGGATCTTCCTGACCCAGGGATCGAACCTGGGTCTCCCGCACTGCAGGCAGACTCTGTACCACCTGAGCCACCAGGGAAGCCGCACTATCCTAGTAAGTGAATAGTATTTGTTATTGAGTAACTTTCACGAAGGGCTTCCCAGGTGACACTGAAAGTGAAAGTGAATGTCACTCAGTCATGTCCAACTCTTTGCAACCCCATGGACTATCGAGCTTATGGAATTCTCCAGGACAGAATACTGGAGTGGGTAGCCTTTCTGTTCTCCAGGGGGATCTTCCCTACCCAGGGATCGAACCCACATTGCAGATGGCTTCTTTACCAGCTGAGCCAAAAGGGGAAGCCCAAGAATACTGGAGTGGGTAGCCTATCCCTTCTCCAGCAGATCTTCTTGACCCAGGCATTGAACTGGGGTCGCCAGCATCGCATGCAGTTTCTTTAACAGGTGGCCCTAGTGGTAAAGAACTTGCCTGCCAGTGCAGTAGATGTAAAAGATGCCGGTTTGATTTCTGGATTGGGAAGATCCCCTGGAGGAGGAAAGGGCAATCCACTCCAGTATTCCTGCCTGGAGAATTCCACAGACAGAGGAACCTACAGTCCATGGGGTCGCAAAGAGTCAGACACGACTGAAGTGACTTAGCACATTAGCTTCCCGGGATGTGTTCATGTCTTTAACACGATTTCCTCTCTTTAAGTATTTAAGTACTTGTTGTTGTTTACTTGCTAAGATCATGGGATTTCCCAGGCAAGAATACTGGAGTGGATGGCCGTTTCCTTCTCCAGGGCATCTTCCTGACCCAGAGATCAAACCTGAGTCTCTTATGTCTCCTGCGTTGGCAGGCAGGTTCTTTACCACTAGCACCACCGGGGAAGCCCCATGCACGCCCTTAGGTTCTGCCATTTCTTTGGGCCTTCATTTTCCTGTGAGGCCCCCATGAACAGGTATAAGTCTGCACGCTTTTCTGCGGTCCCTCTGTTCTTAGGTCAGTTTAATCCTCAGGCCCAGCGGAAGACCTCGGAGGGGAGAGGTCAAGCCCCGCCTCCCACATAGGGGAACAACCAGACGGTATGGGGTGAACACGTGAGGTGTGTGCCAAGTCGCTTCAGTCATGTCCAACTCTGTAACCCCAAGGACTGTAACACGTGGCACCTGTGAAAGCCCAGGAGTGGCACGCGTCTCGGCCCCAGACTGAGCAGAGAAGAAGCAGACGCAAACCTCCAGACCCAGAAGTCACGCAGGCTGAGTGGGGGCTGATGAGCAGTTCACCACCCCTGCCTGCCCACTTCGCTTAGTCCACCCACTGCCTGAACCCTGTAGACGGCAGGTCTCTGGCCCTTGGTGGATGGTCAGGAGACAAGGAGGGGCAGTGTTGGAACTGGAGGGTGGGGTTCTTGGAAGATGACTAAGGCACCCCCAGAATGTACCTCAGTCTTTAATAAAGGCCACAAACAAAGCTATGCCATCTGGGATGATGGCTTCTACGTGGCATTGCTGTCAACAAGCCAGACCTGCCGTAGCACCAAGCCCCTAAAAGGCAACCAGAACTCCTGCCAAGTTCAATTTCAGCATCTCCAATAAATGACACGAACTTTGGGCGATCAGCTCTCCTGAAGGGACTCATTTCCTCCTCCGGACAATGAAGACCGGTGGGTTTTCCCTTTGGATCTGAAACACCCCGTTTTTAGGATGTCAGTCTAATACCGCTGTTAAAAAATAATCTCCTCAAATGGCAAGATTCTCCCCCATTAAGTCCTTATAGAGTATAAAAAGAAAATTAGCCAGGCAAGCACGGAAATCCTGTTTTTAGGACACATTTCCTTTGGGTTATAAATAAGCAGATCTTAGCGGAAGGGCGCCTCGAAGCTGGATCTGTGAGGTCCGGCTGCTTTGTCCTTCACCTGGGCACACACATTTCTGGCAGAAGGGACATGACAGGCCCCTGGGGAGACAACATTCCTGTTGACAGTTGTTGCCAAGGGAACATCAGGCCAGGTGACACACAGGTAGAAAGAGCTGGCTCTTCTTGTTCACCTTGGAAAGCATTGGGAAGCTGATTACATTTTCTTAGAATTACGGATGGGTCCCGAGAAGCCCATCCTTCTCCTCAAGCAGCTCACGACACAGAGCTGGACTGGAAACAGTGCTTGAGTCTGTGCCGTGGGCGTGCATCATGAATTTCACAGGGTTCCCTGGGGAGGTCACTTTTCTGTTTCCCTGCCTGCAACACAAGGGGTTAAATCCAAGGAAAAGTCAGGGTTTCAGGGTGCCTCTCAGGAGACAGCCTGGGCAGGAAGCCCTGTGTGCTTAGTTTCTCAGCTGTGTCTGACTTTTTGCGACCCCATGGACTATAGCCCGCCAGGCTCCTCTGTCCAAGGGGATTCTCCAGGCAAGAATACTGGAGTAGGTGGCCATTTCCTTCTCCAGGGGATCTTCCCCACCCAGGGATCAAACCCAGGTTTCCTGCATTGCAGGCAGATTGTTTACCATCTGAGCCACCAGGGAAACCCAAGAATACCGGAGTAGGTGGCCATTCCCTTCTCCAGGAGATCTTCCCGACTGGGGAATTGAACCAGGTCTCCTGCATTGCAGGCGTAGTCTTTACCAGCTGAACTACCAGGGAAGCTCACTCTCATCCACTTTTTTCCCCAGAATGTAGAAATAGATTTATTTTTCACACATTTGCATCTGGGCGTGTCCAAGTTCAATTACGAGTTAAGTAAGGGCAGACATTTTGTTTCAATCAAAATGCAATATTTACCCCATCTAACGCTAGAGGGTCAAATGAAGTGGAAATAATATATATCATAATGCTTATGTTAGAATCATCCATATTTGAAGAACCCTGTCTTAGGAAATATAATTTTATTACATTTCAATAAGAGCAGGTGTGGTATCAATTAAAATAAGAGTAACTAAAAAATGTTGACCAAAATTTCTCTTATAGGAGAGAAAATGGGCAAACATCTCTGGGGTGGTGGGGTGACTGCTGCAAATGCAGAATCACCCCCAGGTTGACCCGGCTCCCCCAACCCAGGAGGCTCAGTGACCTCCTCCCTGGGGGTCTCTGCCCAGGGCCTCTGCCTCCACAACTTGTGTCCGCATCACCCCCTGCCTCTCACTCGCCGGGCTTCCCCTCAGTGGGAAGAGCAGGTGCCCACAATTTTCAAAGAGGAGACAGAGGATTCTGTCCGAAGTGGTCAGCTCCTTTCAGTCCCTTCCCCTGGTTCCTGCCTTCTCCTGCAGGAGCCGCTCCAGTGATGTGTGGCTGATGTTTCCATCCACGCGGGGGAGATTCTTCTGCACCTCCAAGCAGCACATCTCCCCCACGGCCTCCCTCCTCCCCAACAGCCTCCCTCCTCTCCCACGGCCTCCCTGCTCCTCCAAGGCCTCCCTCTTCCCCCACGGCCTCCGTCCTCCCCCACGGCCTCCCTGCTCCTCTATGGCCTCCCTGCTCCTCCAAGGCCTCCCTCTTCCCCCACGGCCTCCCTCCTCCCCCACGGCCTCCCTCCTCCCCCACCGCCTTCCTCCTCCTCCAAGGTCCCTCTCCTCCTCCAACATCTCTCTCCTCCTCCTCCACAGCCTCCCTCCTCCTCCTCCACCATGATCCCCTCCTCCACCACGACCTCTCTCTTCCTCCACGACCTTTCTGAGAAGCCCCATGAGTGGCTGGTGGGGTGGTTAAGGCAGCATGTGAACTCTCCAGACGGCTCCTGCATCTCACGTCCAGCTGAGGGGTTCACGTCTAGCTGAGGGGTTCACGTCCAGCTGAGGGGTTCACGTCCAGCTGAGGGGTTCACGTCCAGCTGAGGGGTTTCAGGCTGCAGATTGCTCTCTCGCCTTGGAGGCTTCTCATCCAAACCATAAGCGCTTTGCTCATCTGCTTTTCCTCACAGAATGTCTCCTGTATATTCCTCGCTTTCTTCCTTGGAGCCTTAGGAAGGAGAGAGCAGTGGGCCCTCTGCATAGAGAACAAAAATTCCACATGTCTGGGCCTGAAGCCTCCTTCTACACCTGGACACCCCCCTGGGAAACAAGAACACAGGGCCCCCCTCCTTCCCTCCTGTGAACCCTCATGTTCATTGCAGCACTGTTTACAATAGCCAAGGCATGGAAGTAACCTAAATGTCCATTGACACATGAATGGATAAAGAAGATATGGTACACATATATATATACACAATGGAATATTACTCAGGCATTAAAATATAAAACAATGCCATTTGCAGCAGCATGGATGGAGCTAGAGATTATTGCACCAAGTGAAGTCAGAAAGAGAAAGACAAGTACCATATGATACACTTTTATGTAAAATCTAAACTATGACACAAACGGACTTATTTACAAAACAGAAACAGACTTACATAGGAAACAAACTTAACGCTTACCAGAGGGGAAAGGGGATGGGGGATGGATCAATTAGGAGTTTGGATGAGCAGGTACAAACTATTGCATGTAAAATAAATAAACAACAATATGGTCCTAACGTAGAGCATAGGGAACTATATTCAGAGTCCTGTAATAGATCATAATGGAAAAGAATATGAAAAGGAATTCACGTATGTATAACTGAATCACTTTGCTATTCACCAGAAACTAACATTGTAAACCCATTAGTCTTTGATCAAAAATTTAATTGTAAAAGATCCGTATTTTTTTCCATATTTTAACATCCCTGAAGTTAGAGTGTACCTTGTAATATAGAGGGCTTCCTGATATTGGTGGCTCAGATGGTAAAGAATCTGCCTGCAACGCAGGAGACACAGGTTCAGTCCCTGGGTTGGGAAGGTCCCCTGGAGAAGGCATTGGCTACCCACTCCCGTATTCTTGCCTGGAGAATTCCATGGACAGAGGAGCCTGGTGGGCTACTGTCATGGGGTCGGAAAGAGTCAGACACAATTGAGCAGCTAACACCCTTGGGCCTTCCCATGTGGTACTAGTAATAGAGTATCCGCCTGCTAATGCGGGAGACACAAGAGACTCGGGTTCCATTCCTGGTCAGGAAGATCTCCTAGAGTAGGAAATGGCAACCCACTCCAGTATTTGCCTAGAACATTCCAGGGACAGAGGAGCCTTGTGGGTTATAGTCCGTGGAGGGGCAGAGAGTCGGACACAACTAAGTGACTACGCAGCAGAGTGTAGCATAGAGTGTGTCATAGAGTGTGTCATAGTTTGATCGCTGTGGAGTCCCTCCAGCTGGGGCCCTCTTCATGGGGTCAAGGAGATGCCCTCCCATAGCCACCCTCCTCCAGTTCCAAGGACTCTGTGGGCTTGCTCCAGAGGTCTGTTCTCCTGGAGCCCACCCGAGACAGGTGTTTGTGGGGGGAAGAGGAGGGTATGGGTGGGCTGGGTCAATCACATGTGAGCCTGCTTGCGTGTGTCCTTCAAGTGTGCTGCAGTGTGGATGGGAGCAGAAGGGGGCGGGTGAACTGGCTCCCTCACACCATCGTGCTTTGGTGCATAACTCCAAAGGCGCCAAAAATTCTGAATTTGAACCTGGTCTTGCAGGTCCTCATGAAGGCATATGTGGCAAGGTAAGAGGCTGGGACATATTTTATTTAATAATTTATGAACTTGTTGTATAACTGTATAGCTGTGGAATTCTCCCTGCCAGAATACTAGGGTGGGGAGCCATTCTCTTCTCCAGGGCATCTTCCTCTCCCAGGGATCGAACCTGGGTCTCCCACATTGCAGGCAGATTCTTTACCATCTGAGCCACCAGGGAAGCCCCAATAGTTTATGAACTTGATGTATAACTTTAAAATATTTAGACATGCAGCATGTGGACATCTGGTTTCCCCAGGGCCAGATGGTCTTAGGGTGAGGTCTGGAAAGTCTTTTTCTCTGAAAACATCAGCCCTGGAATCTGCGCAGGTTGTACCCTTTCCCGGAACGCCTTCTCCCATTTATCTGCCTGGCCAGCACCAATTTTCCCTTTAAGTCTCAGCTCGGATTCCTGACTGTCCCCGGGCAGGTTTGGGCTCAGAGGGGCCTGTGCACTGCTGTCCTCAGCACTCACGGGTCAGTGCTGCCTGGGCTGTGTGGAGGCCTGACTGATAGAGGGAGCCAGGAGGCTCTGACCTTGGCCAACACTCCTGGAATTCCTAGGTCCTGGCATGGGTGCCAGCTGGGGAAGGCTCAGCGGGTGCCCACATCACCCTGCAATCCATTTGCCCCCTTAGCCCATCTGCTTAAGATGGACTGATCCTCAAACCGCTATGTGCATGTGAATCACCTGGGCTCTGGTTAAAAAGCAGGTTCTGATTCTGGGGCTCGGGCCTGAGACTCTGCATTTCCAACCAGCTCCCCGTGGCTGCTGATGGTACTGGTTCGAGAAACCCCCTTGGAGTGGTGAGCCTGAAGAGTTCATCACTTCCAGACAGTCAAGTTCAATAGATGTGCTGCCTGTAGCCAATGCTTTCATGCAAACTGTGGACAATGCAACTCAGAAACCAGCCTGCAGCTGCTGCAGTGGGCCCGTGGGAGAATCCGGAGGGGCCATCCCAGAGAAGAGCAGTTCTGGGCCTTTGGGAATCACCCGAGGGTGCTTGGAATCCAGGGCACCAGCCTGTGGCTCCCAGGCCTGTGCATGGCTCTCAGTCATGGGCTCAGCTGAACCAGGGCTGGCCTGGTGTCCTGGGGTGGGGCACCTCTCTCTGAGCCCCTGCCCCATGGGCACTGTCTGCCATTAGAGTGAAAGAGGAGACACTTTGCAAAGAAAAGAGGACAGATGTGAACAACACTTATCACGTGCCACACACCCTTCCCTGTGCTTTCCCTGGGCCAGTGACTCTAATCTGCATGGCAACCCTCAGAGGTGGGTACTTGCCTTCTTATTAACTTCTTACTGATGGGGAAATTGAAGTCCCAAGAGAGGAACTGCCTAGGGTCACATGGTGCCGAAAGGCACCGGAGAGTCTGGCTCCAAAGCCCAAGTACTTAACCGGCTGGTTCCTGGCCTCTCTGGTATGAGGCTGGTTCAGATAGTGAGGAGTGGGCTTCCTCCTACCCCTTACCCCACAGCCCCAAGGCTCCTCTGCAGACATGGCCACAAATGTCTTCCTTGGCCCTGGGGCTCTGGCCATAGACAGGTCAGTCCTGGAGAGCACCCCAGGGCCCCTCCCACCCCTCCTGGGCATCCTTGGGCCTCCAGAGCTGCGACTGGCAGAATCTTCCTGGACCTGGTGGTGCTGGCCCCTGGGAAAGCTCCTATTCCCAGATTTGGAGCTGTCCTGTTTAAAACTAGCCCTATTTTGTAACCGAGAAGATCCCCTGGAACAGGAAATGGGAACCCACCTAGTGTTCCTGCCTGGAAATTTCCAGTGACAGATGGGCCTGATGGGCTACAGTCCATGGGGTCACAAATAGCTGGACACAGCTGACATGCACACACACACACATACACACATTTGGTGACACCTTGAGTTCTCCCAACCTGAGCCGCTTCCTCACTGTACTGTCATGGTCTGTTTTCTCCGTGGTCTTCCCCTGTTAAACCACGCACTCTCAGAACCCAGCAGTCTTCCTCTTTTCTCTCATTTCCAGCTCTGCCTCTGGGGTGCCATAGGTGCTGAACCGAGTTGCATCCTGCAGGGGTGACGCGTTTGCAGATCCTGCCACCAGAGGGCAGGCGTGCCCAGCAGCAGGAGGTCAAGCCACAGGGAGACGGCGGGGCTGGGTGGATCCCTGAGCGCCCAGAGACGGACCTCTGGACAGGGGAGGACCAGGTGAACCGGCTCCCTGCTTAGGACATCTCTGCACTTTCCCCTGCCACGTCCAGCCGCAGCTCCAGAGCCCCTCTTTTCTTTCTTTCCTGCCTCTTTCCCCTCCTTCTTTCTTCCCCTTTCAGTTTCCCTGGACATTGTGTGCCTTCAGGCCGGACATTTTCCCCTCTTAAGTCTTAGTTTCCTCCTCTCAGCTGTTGTGCATTTCTCCTACCTGGGGACTCGGGACCCTCAGTGTAAGGCCACCCTTAGCCCAGACCAGCCCTTCCCTACCCCCTCCACCCCGCCCCCCTGGAGGAAGGAGGTCCAGGCTGAGGCAGAATGGTGGCCCCTTGTTGTAAGTGGCCTCCTCATCAAGCCTCCTGCTCCATCCCTGGCGGACGGTATCCCAAGGCCAGAGTCTGTGGTGCTGCCTTGGACGGGCTGCCGTGGCCAGACCAGGATGACCACTGTTTCTCCAGCCTGTGCTAGGATGGGCTGCCGTGGCCAGACCAGGATGACCACTGTTTCTCCAGCCTGTGCTAGGATGGGCTGCCGTGGCCAGACTAGGATGACCACCGTTTCTCCAGCCTGTGCTAGGATGCTCACTGAATACCAGCTGGGCCTCCTCTGTTTATGAATAGACCAGAAGACAGGGATGGATAGATGGATGATGAGGGGATGGACGCATGGAAGAGAGAAATTCATGGCTTGTTTCAGAGCATTTGTTCAGTTCAGTTCAGTTCAGTTCAGTCGCTCAGTCGTGTCCAACTCTTTGTGACCCAAAGGACTGCAGCACGCCAGGCCTCCCTATCCATCACCAACTCCCAGAGTTTACTCAAACTCATGTCCATTAAGTTGGTGATGCCATCCAACCATCTCATCCTCTGTTGTCTCCTTCTCCTCCCGCCTTCAATCTGTCCCAGCATCAGGGTCTTTTCAAATGAGTCAGCTCTTCTCATCAGGTGGCCAAAATATTGAAACTTCAGCTTCAGCATCAGTCCTTCCAATGAATGTTCAGGACTGATTTTTTTCAGGATAGACTGGTTGGATCTCCTTGCAGTCCAAGGGACTCTTAAAAGTCTTCTCCAACACCACAGTTCAAAAGTATCAATTCTTCGGCACTCAGCTTTCTTTATAGTCCAACTCTCACATCCATACATGACTCCTGGAAAAACCATAGCTTTGACTAGATGGACCTTTGTTGGCAAAGTAATGTCTCTGCTCTTTAATATGCTGTCTAGGTTGGTCATAATTTTCCTTCCAAGGAGCAAGTATCTTTTAATTTCATGGAATTTAATTTCAGAGCCTTTGTAGCAAAGGGAATTTCATAGTCACTGCCGGCACAGCCCTAAAAGCCTTCTCAAGTCTCTTGGAGTTTGGCTCCAAAGAGAGTCAGCTGAGAGCTTTGTCCCCCTTTCGAAGCTACTGTCCACTTGGGACTTCCCACTGGTGCTGGCCCTTCCCACTTGGCTCTGGTCTGGGCTGTCCTGGGCACAGGGCGGGGTAAGGATTCCACTAAGTGTGAAGGTTTACTCCTTCACCCCAGGTTGGCTGCAGCACCAGCTGGCCAGCTTCAGAGGTAGTCACTGGCCAAAGGACCAGGTAGGGGGACCCCGGGATGCTCCAGGCCCAATTCCAGGGTCCTGAAGGCTGTGTGACCACCCACTGCCAGACATCCAAGCCGGATCCTGAACCCAGGTGATCCCTCAGCTCCCGCCCTCCCCTCACACCATCCTGTCTCTGGAGGAAGGGTTTCTGGGTGGGCCCGGAAATGAGATGTGTCATGATAGTCGGTTCCTGGTCTCCAGCTGAGCTCATGCTTTCTTACGTCTCTCCTGGTGCTAGGGCCACATGTAGGGACTTGCCCATTGCTGACCTAGATTTCCAGGCTCCTCCGTCAACACCTCCAGGGCAGGGCAAAGCGTGGTTCCTCAGAGGCCCAATCAGAATCTGTGACCCATGTTGCAGAGACTCGACTGGCTGTAGAGGGACACCCACCAGCAGTCCACCTGGGGCTCAGTGGGCTGCTGGGTGCTTCCTGGTGTCGGCCTGGCTCGGCCCCTCTCCACAAGGCATGAGTGAACCCCACTAGGTGCCTCCCAGTGGGGAGGGGGTGGGCAGGACCCCAAGGAGGCATTTAGAGACACGAAATGAAAGAGCCTAGAAGAAGGGACTCTGTGTGTCTCCAGGGCGGTTTCTTCCTTGTGGTTCTCAAACAGTCCCTACTGCTGGTGGTGGGGTGGGGTGGGGTGGAAGTGGGGGATTGGGGAGGTGGGGTGGGGTGGCATGGAGGTGGGGGTGGGGGGTGTGACTCAGAGCCTCCCTGCCCACCCCACCCTCCCACACCACCCCCAGCCGACTTCTGCTGCAAGCTCCTCCTCTAGGCTCGACACACCCAATGCTCTCGGGTTGGCTGATCTTGTTGCCACCCGGCCTAGAAAATTCTGCCACTGGCTTGGGGCTCCGGTTGCTGAGTCAAGATGAAGCACACATCACGGGCTATGTCAGAGAAGGCTGTAGGGAACCGCAGACCGCAGACCTCAGACCGCACAGCTGCGGCCCTGGCCCTGTCGGGGTTGCCTTCTACTCCCTCCCTGCTGCCCCCTCCCCACCATGGGCCAAGACGCCTTCTGGCTTCTCTGGGTCCTTCTCTCCATGAGCCTGCAGTAGTTCAGAGAGCCCCACGTGATCAGTGCCCCCAAAGCAGGGCGGGGCTCCTGAAAGTCCATGACTATCTCCACTTAATGGAGGTTTGTCAGGATGAACCACAATATCTGAACTGTATTCCTTGTAGATTTTTCCGAGATTACAGACACCTAATTAAAAGCCTTCTTCACAGAGAATTCCTAGACTCTCAAGCAGACCCAGGGGACCCAGTTTGAGGCACTTTCAGAGAGTGCCAGCTGTCCAAGTGCCGCCCTTCTCTGATTCTTCTTCCTCATCGAAGCTTCCTTTATTGGACATCCTTGCCTTGGTGATTTCTCAAAGACATCCCGGGCCCCATGGCTGGTCAGATACCAGGCTTCAAGCTTGGAGCTACATCTGGAGATGGTAAGCTGGCCACCAGTAGAGGCCCCTCTGGGTAGAGGCTGGGATGCACCCAGGGCTGGGAGGCTGAGGGTCTCTGCCCTCTGCTGCAAGGTCATCACCCACTCTTCAAGGTCGTCTGCACACTGGTAGCTCACTGTTCAGAAGAGCTCAACTCAGGTCTCCTAGCAATGACTGCCTAGGGGTCCAGGCTGCACAGGGCGCTTTACCTGGCTGGGGCCTGGCCTGGGCTGGCGACTGGAAGGTCCATGTACTCAGGAGGGATGGAAAGTTCTGACAGCTCGGGATATCTCCCTCACCACGGTCCTGGAAACACGGCCCTGGCTCCCTCCCCAATGCCAGGAGGCTGCTGCTCCCATTCTCAGGAGGTGCTGAGGATGAGGGGACTCAGGAGGCTGTAGAAACTGCTCCCAAGGCCCAGCCCAGAACTCTCTCCACACACACACACCACATGTGCCGACGTTTGGGGTGGATGGTGTGGAGCTCACCTGGCCCACATGTTCCCCATGAGAGAGGGCTGGCCCAGGCCTGGGGCTCCCTGGTGACTGTCAGGGGCACCTGGGCCTCCTGGCTCCCAGCCAGACCTCTGGGCTTAAGAATCCACAGCTGAGACCTCTCTCTGAGAATCCGGCCATGACATCAATCAGAGAACTCTCTCTGAGAATGTGACTGCAACACGCAGTAAGGACCAATTAGAAGAGGCGGGGCTGGACAGGGCTTCTCTCGGCCTCCCCTCCCTCTTCCTGACTGCCCCTACCGTGAGCTCCTCCATACGGGGCACCGTCTGGAGGGCCCACCTCACCTCCCCACCGTCTCCTGTCACTCCCTTGCATGCTAAAGGGACAGGCTCAGGGCTCAGCCAGTCCAGCCAGCTGCTGTCCCTGCTAGGATTCGAACTCTGAAGAGAGGGACGGAGCACCTGGGTACCGGGAGCCAGTCCTCCCAAGGGGCTGAGGGACAGCTGCCTGGCCCAGCTGCATGGGCTTCAGTTGGATCTTTTGATTCCCGCCCCGAAGCCTCTCACTGCCCTGGCTGCTGCTGTGCCAGACCTGGTTATCCACCCTCTTTTGAATTCAGTCTCTGTTACGGTTTGACTTATGTTTCCCTAAAATTCATACGTTGAAGTGGTAATCCCCAGATAATCTAACCTTAGTTAGAAATGGCGTCCTGGCAGATAAAATTAGTTAAGGTCATACCAGAGAAGGGTGAGATCCTAATCCAATATGATTAGGAGTGGTAGTGTCGGTCTATCAGTCATGTCCTGCTTTTTGCAACTCCATGGACTGTAGCCCACCAGGCTCCTCTGGCCATGGGATTATCCAGGTAAGAATATAGGAGTGAGTAGTCATCCCCTTCTGCAGAGGATCTTCCTGACCCAGGGACTGAACCCAGGTCTCCTGCACTGCAGGCAGATTCTTTACCATCTGGGCCATAGGGAAGCCCTGGTGCCATCATAAAAAGGGTGGATTTGGATACAGACCTGCATAGATTGAGCATGAAGGGGCATCTACCAGCCAAAGAGACAAGCTTGGAACAGATCTTTCCTCACTGCTCTCGGAGGGAATCCACCCAGCTTACACCTTGACCTTGGCTGCCTGGCCTCCAGAATTTACTAATAAAATGCAAGAAGAAAGATGGATGGAAGAAGGAATTCTCCTCAAGACATCAGCATAGAGATTCTGCCTGAGTTTCCAGTATTCCAGGCTGCCTTACAAATTTTGAACTTGCCAACCCGCAATCATGTGAGATAATTGCTTAAAATAAATCTTTTCTCTCTCTGAGCCCTGGAGTCTCTTTTTCCCTGGAGAACCCTAATACAGTCTCAGATATATTCTTCTAATAAATTGACTTTGCTTATGTTAACCTAAGCTTCATTTCTTGCAATCAAAAAATCCTGATATAATAAAATATTTTTCCATTTTGATTGAATTTTTAAAGGCAGCTTGATAAAGTGCCCATCAGAGGGCTAAGAGCTTATTCAAGCATGGGAATAGGAGAGAAGAAACACAGACCAACTCTGGCCACATCCCTCCAAGTAGAGCCCAGGGAGCATGGTTAGTGAAACTCGAGACTATTTGTGTGGTTGGCAAAACCCTCCCCATCAGGGAGGGTGGACTCTGCCATCTAACATGGTCTCCTGCCATTGACTATCTGAGCAGTTCGATCCTCACATTCTGATTCCATCACACCAAGAGAACTTCTGCTTCCTAGACAGAAAAATGCACTAATCACACCTATGCAAAATGTTGGTCCATATGACATTCATTTATAAAGTTTATTCTTAATTGAAGGATAATTGTTTTACAATCTTGTGTTGATATATGTCTTCTCCCTCTTGAACCTCCCCCCAACCCTCCACCCTATCCCACTCCTCTAGGTTGCTACAGAACACCTCACTGAACTCCCTGTTTTATACAGCAATTTGCCATTATCTATCTACTTTACGTGTGGTAATGTGTATGTTTCAACGCTACTCTCTCAATTTGTCCCACCCTCTCCTTCCGCTGCTATGTCCAAAGTCTATTCTCTATGTCTGTGTCTCTATTACTGCCCTGCAAATAGGTTCATCAGTACCATTTTTCTAGATATGTGCTAATATATGATATTTGTTTTTCTCTTTCTGACTTACTTCATTCTGTATAACAGGCTCTAGATTCATCCACCTCAGTTCAACCGATTCAAATTCACTCCTTTTTATGGATGAGTAATATATTCCATTGAATATATGTACCACAACTTCTTTCTCCGTTCCTCCATCCACTAACATCTAGTTTGCTTCCATGTCCTAGCCATCGTTGATAGTGTTGCAGTGAACACTGGGGTGAATGTCTTTTTCAGTTATGATTTTCTCGGGGTACATGTTCACTAGTGGGATTTCTGGCTCACACGGTAGTTTTCTTCCTAGTTTTTTAAGGAATCTGCATACTGTTCTCCATGGGAACTGTGTCAATTTACATTGCCGCTAACAGTGCAAGGGTTTCCCTGGTGGCTGAGAAGGTAAAGCATCTGCCTGCAATGCAGGAGACCCAGGCTCAATCCCTGGGTTGGGAAGATCCCCTGGAGAAGGAAATGGCAACCCACTCCAGTACTCTTGCCTGGAAAAATCCCATGGATGGAGGAGCCTGGTAGGCTATCGTCCATGGGGTCGCAAAGAGTCGGACACGACCGAGCGACTTCACTTTCTTTCACTTTCTAACAGTGCAAGAGGGGTTGACATTTTCTACATCAGTCACGTGAGCTCGGTCCTCGTGAGCCCTTCCCCCAGAGATGGATCCATCTTGGCCAGTTGCCGAGTCCTCTCTGAGCCCGCAAGGTGGACTCCAGAGCCCTGGTGGGTAAACCCTGTGAATTTTGGAGGGCCAGGCCCTGCCGCAGCCTCTCTGGGAGGAGTGTGCCTGCCCTTTCCCAGCTGGGCCCTGCCCCACCCCAACCCGTCCTGTGCTGACTGCTGGCTGACCACCCCTTCACCGCAGGCTGCCTCTCCCCACCCCGCATGGCACATGGCACGCTCAGGGTTGAGGATTAATGGCACTTTGACTCAGCTCTCCTCTAAGAGCCTCTCTTGCGGGCAGGGGCCCCGTTTCTGGGCTCCCCCAGGAATGTCAGCCATCTTTTTATCCTCTTGCTGCTGATCGGCTTCCTTCAGAGTTGCCCTCTCGCCAGCCGTTGGATCTGTCTCTTTTCTTCCCATTCCGTGACCCTGTGCCCACTGGCCTCTCTGCCCCAATCTGTGGCCCTTCTGAGACATCCCCAGGCCTTGGTGCTGTGGCCCATCTTCCCCAGACACCATCATGAAGGCCGTGGACAAACAGCTTCTGCTCTAAAGCAAGGCTCACCCTCGGCCCAGATCACAGGAGACGCCCCATCCCTGGCTCGGTGCCTGGACACGGCCTTCCCTGCCCATCAGCCCCTCGCCTGCCTCTCTGGCCTTCTCTGACACCCTCCCTTCAGCTCCAGAGCCCTTGGAGCTTTGCTCTTCACCCTCCACCTCCAGCTCCCCCGGGGCCTCCTCACCTACAGTGACCCCTGACCCTACTGCCCAAGGCTGGACCTCCGAAACCGGACCTGCCCAGTCACCCTGCCATAGTCAGAGCCCTAGCTGACGTGTGCTCTGCCCTGCCAGCTTGCACTCCCACTCCTCAGGTGGCCTGGAGCCTCTGCCCTCCACCCTGACTTCTTACTCACGCCCCGTCTCCACCTGAGTCAGAACCGTGGCTGCAATCCCTAATGTCAGTCCTGCCTCTGAACCCGGGGTTGGCATCGGTCCCAAGAAAGCTGATGGGCGAGCAGTTACAGCCTGACTCCCAGTGCCATGGTAGATCGGCCCATGTGGCTCCCCAAGTGCATAGAACGATGAGGCCTCAGAGACCAAGGGGACAACAGCAGTGAGAGTTCATGGACTGCTGGAAGCACGCAGAGGCAAGGTAACGGGTATAGCATCACCAAAGTCACACCGAGGGCCTGCAGGCCAGGCCAGCAGCAATCCAGGTCAGGTGTGCTTTGCAGAATGGCAGGCTATTGCAGCCCTTGAAGTCAATGGAAACACAGGAGGCCTGGCGTTGCAAAGAGGGGAGTGATGGAAAATCTTTATTCAAGAGAGCTGGATCCCCAGCTGGGGATCGCCTGGGTACCGTCCTCCACACGGCCAGGAGACCATCCACTCCCATCCCTGGGGGCCACTGGGAGACTCTCTGGAGAACCTGAGTCAGAGGGGCCCAGCACTGGAGACAGGTGGGGACCAGGAGGGGTCAAGGCAGAGTGGGAGCACGTCGGTGTTTGCAGAGCCATCTGAACGGCCCTCAGCCCTGCCTGGCTTCCGCTCCCTGTAGCGGACACTGGCTCTACCAGGATGCCTGTGTCCCTGGGACTCCTTCCAGGCACCCCTCCTGGGCATCAGCTGCTGGTGCTCCCTGGGGCTGCCCCCGCAGCTTCCTGGGAGCTGGGAGCTCTGGCTTTTGAAGCCACTGGGCCGGCACTTCCTAAGTCCCCTAGGGTGGCCTTCGGCCAGTGACTGGTGGCTGTTCCAACATAGTTTTCCGCCCAGAAGCTTTCCTTCAGGCCACCCGATCTGGACGTCTTAAAGAGATCAGGATGCAGGGGTCAAGGGTCATAGCTCCTGAGCCCGTAGGGAGCAGGCGGCCATGCCAGCACCTCGAGATGCAGGCCAGGGAGATAGGGCCACATCCAGCCCAGCTCGGATGGCCCAAAGCGAAGTTTCTGGACTCTACTCAGAAATTCCCTCTCCCTTTAAGACGTGGATCCATCCGACGGCAGCCAGCCACATGGTGATGTGCACCAGCACAGCTCTAACCCCTGCTGGGGCCCTTCCCCACCCCTTCCGGTACCAGAGCCCTTCTTTCTGTGGCTCTCCTCTCTTTGTGTCCAGCTTGGCACCACTTCCTGTCAAGCCCCAGTGGACGCTCTGTACCCTCAGCCCTGCTCCCCTTCTAGAGGCTCACAGAGCCCAGGGGCCGCCATGCTTGCACACATAGCCATTCTAGAAGTATTTAATGAGTGGATGGGTCCACATACACTTGAAGACATGTTTGCAGCCTTAGTTTCCCTGTTCCTCTGGGGACCTTTGACCCCAGTGACCCCCTAGACCCCAGGGCGTTGCCTCATCTGGCCCAAGGTGCATCACTCATCGTCACTCACCTTCCCGAGATGGCACGCCTCCCCAGCCACCACCCCCCATAAGTCCACTGCCTGGGCCCCTTCCCTGTCCGTCTGCTCCTCGGCCTCCTAAGTCCCCTTCATCCCCCCCGACTCTCACTCACAGGGCTGGCTCGGTCCCCTTTGGGAGGGGACTGGCCTGCTGAGCAGCATGCCCAAGCCAGAGGGCGCCCTGTACCAGGAGGGCCAGAACCCACATCCTCTCCCAGCGGGGCACCAACTGCAGCTCTCTGCCCATCCCACATTCACCTGGCATGTACAGAAACCTCTTCCCTTGGCTCAGGCTAGCACCTGGTAGAAAAGCAGGTACAAATAACCAGGTTTTCAAAGGATGCTTCTAATCCTGTAGTGATCTTGAAGCTTTGGGTCAGGACCAGCTCCTCCCATGACTGGCAGCCTCGGTCAGATCAATAGCGTCCCTGCATCTATCACACCCTCAACTGGGACATGAGAATGCCTACCTGCATGGACAATCTCTGCATGCTGGGCGCTTGGCATCACTGCCATACCGAGAGGGCCCTTAAAGGTGGCAGTGATTATTGTTACTGCCGTATCCTCTTGCCATAAAGAGTTGCTACCAGCCTCTAGGGCTTCCCTGATAGCTCAGTTGGTAAAGAATTCACCTGCAATGCAGGAGACCCTGGTTCGATTTCTGGATTGGGAAGATGCCCTGGAGAAGGGATAGGCTACTCACCAGTATTCTTGCGCTTCCCTTGTGGCTCAGCTGGTAAAGAATCCACCTGCCATGTGGGAGACCTGGGTTTTATCCCTGGGTTGGGAAGATCCCCTGGAGAAGGGAAGGGCTTCCCACTCCAGTATTCTGGCCTGGAGAATTCCATGGGGTTGCATGAGTATAGCCCATGGGGTCACAAAGAGTTGGACATGACTGAGCGACTTTTCCTTTCACCAGCTTGTAGGGGGCATCTTACTAGAATCTGCTCCTGGAAAATCAGCGTTGGGGCAAGAGCATCTTGATTTCAGACACAAGTGTCCTTGTCATCACTGCACGTTAAAGAGCTAAGCATCAACTCTTTACTTGTGGGGTGACTTTGGGTGACTCTGGAGCACAAGCTGGAATCAGGATTGCTGGGAGAAATATCAATAACATCAGATATGCAGATGACACCACCCTTAAGACAGAAAGTGAAGAAGAACTAAACAGCCTCTTAATGAAAGTGAAAGAGGAGAGTGAAAAAGTTGGCTTAAAGCTCAACATTCAGAAAACAAAGATCATGGCATCCGGTCCCATCACTTCATGACAAATGGATGGGGAAACAATGGAAACAGTGAGAGACTTTATTTTTTGGGGGTGCTCCAAAATCACTGCAGGTGGTGATTGCAGCCATGAAATTAAAAGAGGCTTGCTCCTTGAAAGAAAAGCTATGACCAACCTAGCTGCTGCTGCTGCTGCCGCTTCAGTCGTGTCCAACTCTGTGCGACCCCAGAGATGGCAGCCCACCAAGCTCCGCCATCCCTGAGATTCTCCAGGTAAGAACATTGGAGTGGGTTGCCATTTCCTTCTCCAATGCATGAAAGTGAAAAGTGAAAGTGAAGTCACTCAGTCTTGTCCGACCCTCAGTGACCCCATGGACTGCAGCCCACCAGGCTCCTCCATCCATGGGAGTTTCCAGGCAAGAGTACTGGAGTGGGTTGCCATTGCCTTCTCCTGACCAACCTAGACAGCATATTAAAAAGCAGAAACATTACTTTGCCAACAAAGGTCCGTCTAGTCAAAGCTATGGTTTTTCCAGTAATCATATATGAATGTGAGAGTGGGACTGTAAAGACAGCTGAGTGTGGTGTTGGAAAAGACTCTTGAGAGTCCCTTGACTGTAAGGAGATCAAACCAGTCAGTCCTGCAGGACATCAGTCCTGAATATTCATTGGAAGGACTGAGACTAATGCTGAGGCTCCAAAACTTTGGCTACCTGATGTGACGAGCTGACTCATTAGAAAAGACCCTGATGCTGGGAAAGATTGAAGGCAGGAGGAGAAGGAGACGACAGAGGATGAGATGGTTGGATGGCATCACTGACTCAATGGACATGAGTTTGAGTAAACTCCGAGAGTTGGTGATGGACAGGCCTGGCGTGCTGCAGTCCATGGGGTCGCAACTGAACTGAACTGACTGGGAGCCCCTCTGGGCCTCAGTTTCCTCCCCTGAAACCATAGGTTCACAGTAGAGATGAGGACTCCCAGAGCATGCTGTTCCCACACAGAGCCAGTCTGGACATCTGCACCAGGTTTCGTTTGTACCGGTGCTGGCGGAGGAGTGGGTCAGCTCTCCAAAGATGCTGACGTGGGAACTCCACGCAGAGGAAAGATGCTCATGCAGAGAGGTTTCAGGCACCCCGACAAGGCAGCTGGAAGACCTGTGGGCACTATGGCCCGTCCAGTTTCTCTCACTGACACACACAGCACTGGCTGGTTCCACGAGAACCCTCCTCTGCACCCTAAAATCCTCTCCCAGGCCAGGACCGAGGGGCTGAAATTGCCAAGAGGGGTCTGGCAGACAGTCCTGCTCCACACCTCCTGGCTGGGAGATACTGAGTAAGTCATGTAACCTCTCTGGAGAAGGAAGCAGGTTGTTCCTGTAGCGAAGATTTCAATAATGACTATAGAGAGGCAACGGGAGGCCTTGAACCAAGATACTCAGAAGTAGTGGCTGGCGTTCCCTCAGCCAATGGGCCGGCAGAACTAAGTGAAAGCCTCCCAAACAGGCCTGAGACTCATCCTGGTCCACCCGGAATGGGTGTTCCCTTAGTGATCTCCTTTCTTTGGCAAATCCTGCCTGAGAAACTTTGGGGTCTGTGGGTGACAACTAAGTGATGCTCACACAGCCCCAGATCAGGGCCTCAGCCTTTGGGAGTAAACAAGGTGGGACCAGGCTGCACATCCCCCAGCAGGGCTGGAGGAGGTCTTGGCCTGGAGTCTCCGGGGCCGGCTCAGGCAGGTTGATATCTCAGGAGCAGGTGTCCTGGCTTCCCCCACCCCAGGGAGGCAAGGAGGCGGGTTCAGGGCAGGGCTGTGGATGCCAGATGAGACTGAGCCCCGGAGCTTCCACCCACCCCTCGCACATGCATGCACACACACTTGCACACTTGGTCTGCCTGACACACGGATGGGCCGATTCTCCTGGCCATCGTCCAAGGGGAGCTGAGCCTCTGGGCGGCAGGGCCAGCTGGACCTGAGAGGAGGGCCAGCAGCTCAGGCCATACCCTCGGTCACCTGCCAGGGTGGCCACAGGGATTAGGCAGCTGGAGAGCTCAGAGAAGACGCTGCCCTGATTCACTACACCCTCTGCCCACCTCAGATACTGGGACTGAAGCCAATGAAGAGCTTCAGACCAGACCCTCGGAGAGGTCTCCAGTACCCTCTGCCCTGGGAAGTGGTAGTGAGATTCCGCCCCAGCTAGAGGTAGGTGCCTCCCTGCCCTCAAACCAACCTAACCCAGAACAGGTGGGTGGGCAGGCTTCCTGGAGGGAGTGGGCTCAGGGAGTGGGGGGGGGTGGCCTGGCAGGACCTGCCTGCTCGGGTGCACTCTCTGTCATCACTAAAACCCTCAGTCCCGAGCCCGATTCTATCACTCAGCACGGGGCCCAGTGCAAAGTGGGTGATAGCGAGACTTTGTTGAGTTGAAGCAAAGCAGGAAGAAGGAAGGGAAGCTGTCTTCCCTTCTGGTTCGATGAGGGCTCCCCTCTGCTCTGTGGAAAAGTTCTGGGAGTGGTGCAGCACGTCTGGGAGCCGGAGAAGGGGCATCTGAGCTGCCCGTGGGTATATAGCAGAACAGCCAGTCACAGCCAGACTCCAGGACAGCATCCGCAGGGAGGCCAGCTGGGCGTGCTTCTCCAGCTGCCTGGTCTGGCCGCCCCGGCCTGAGAATGTGTCCAGAGCCCCAGCCTCACCAGCGGCCCAGGCTCCCCGGGAATGTCAGGCACCTTGGCAAAGGTGGGGCTGCTGCCTCACCCACTCAGACTCTCCCCTGCTCGGAGGCCAGGCTAGCCCAGCCCTCCCAGCACAGCCCATGGGACACCTGTTCCGGGACTTGGGGCCAACAGGTGTCCGCCCTTCTGCCCTGCATCCTCTCTTCCTCCCCAGAAAGAGGAGGAAGGGAGCACAGTCCTGTCTTTTCCAGAAAGTTCTGGAAGCAATCCCAGGTCTCCGTTCCTCTCTCCTGGAGCCTGGCTCAGACCCACGCTCTTGTCCAGCCAGTCCTCACCTTGCCCAGCCTGTGGGCACTGTAGGCACAGCTCCGTCTTCTGTGGCTTCCTTCCCAGGATGGAGCAGGCACCCCGCTGCTCTGACTGGATGCGGGCAGAGCTCTGGTCTCTTGGTTGGCATCTCAACACCCAAGCTCTCCCAAGAGGAGAGGAATGCACCCACGAATTTGTTATTTGTGGACCGTCCCCTAGAAGACTTGCGTGCGACCTTCTCATCCATCTTATGCTGGTCTCACAGCTCCCGTGTCAGGAACCACCTCAGGCCCTCGTGTCCACCTGAGCAAAGTACCTTGTGCTGCATGAAACGATCTCAAGCCTTCCTATATGGACCACCTCTCAGGCTGGTGGGGGTGACCAGCAAGTAGGTGACAGCCCAAGAGGGGCTCGGGTATAGTGATGAGGGACCCAGGGGCCAAGGGGAGATGCCCCCAGACAGGGCAGGAAGTGCGTTCCTGGAGAAGATGCGTGGATGCTATTCAAGTCCATCAGCTGCCACTTTTAGGGCCTAGTAAGTGCCAAGAGTCTAAGTCCCCATCTCCGATTTCTAGGAATGCCCCTGGTGTAAACTGGATTTCCCTGGTGGTTCAGATGGTAAAGAATCTGCCTGCAGTGTAGGAGACCCAGGTTCGATCCCTGGGTTGGGAAGATCCCTTGGAGTAAGAAATGGCAATCCACTCCATAATCTTGCCTGGAGAATCCCATTGACAGAGGAGCCTGGTGGACTACAGGCCTTGGGGTTGCAAAAAGTCAGACACGATTGGGTGACTGTTTTTTTTTTTTTTTATGGTGTAAATTATTATCTTCTTTTAAAATGAAATCTGAGCCCCCAAGAGATCAAGTGATATGTCTGTGATGGCAGACTGGTCAACCTGGGCTCCTCTGTGGGTCAGCTCGTCCTCAGCTCCTACACCCTGCTGCACCCCGACAAGGCAGTAGAGTCAGTGAGACCTGAGATGGGGTTGGGGGGCCGGGATGGAGGGATATAAGGACCTGTAAAAATGAGACCAATGGGACCTTCCCCTTCCAAGCGCTAAAACCATCTTCTCTGTCAGGAAGCCCTGGGCGCCCAAATGACCTGTCTTGGTGGGACCGGGGTGTCAGGACAAGCAGGATGAGAGGGTGCAGTCTTCCCATCCAAGGTCCTGGGTCCTCAAGCTTTGGGATCCACAGGTATTAGTCCATCAGGGGTCAACATTCAGCAGGATAAATGCTGGGAGCCACAAGGTGGCGCCCGCACCCCCTTCTCGGGGCCAAGCGCTCATCCCTCTAGAATTCAGCAGGGCGACTTGGTGCCTACCGGAGCCAGGGGGCCAGAGACGGCTTCTGCCAGAGGGGCATCCTGGAACCTGTCAGAATGCGGGGACTTATGACCTCTGGGATAAGGAAAGGACCTCCAAAATGAAGGGAGGACCTCAGGGTTTGAACATGTGTGTGTGTAAGACAGTTCCCAGCTTGGCTGTGCCTGAACCCGGGTTTGTGAGAAAGGTCCTAGTTTTGCATCACAGGTCACAGTTCGCATACATATCCCGTCCTTATCACTTTGCACATCTCAGTATTCTTGTTCAGAGAATACTCCTAGGGTCTGCAGGCAAATTTGGAGGGGACATGAGCCTGGAAAGATGGGCCTGGAATGCCAGGGGTAAGGAGTTTGTTCGGTACTCAGATGACGATGGGGAGTGTCTGAAGGCTCTGGATCACTCTGGCTACATGTGATCAGAGGTAGGGGGAGGGCAGGAGAGGAGAAGCTGTGTCCCGCACTGGGCACCGGGCGCTGGGTGAGGAAGTGGAGCAGAGTGAGAGAGTTCCCTCGTCCTGACACTTGTGCCCGGAATCTGCACTACCTGCCTCTGCATCCCTCTCTAGATGGTCCCAGGAGGGCATATCCCCTCATCTCAGTGCCCTCTCCCCTTGGTCCCAGGAAGGCATGTCCTCCCATCTCAGTGCCCTGTCCTCTTGGTCCCGGGAGGGCGCATCCCCCCATCTCAGTGCCTTCTCCCCTTGGTCCCGGGAGGGCACGTCCCCCATCTCAGTGCCCTCTCCCCTGGGTCCCAGGAGGGCACGTCCCCCCATCTCAGTGCCCTCTCCCCTGGGTCCCGGGAGGGCACGTCCCCCCATCTCAGTGCCCTCTCCCCTGGGTCCCGGGAGGGCACATCCCCCCATCTCAGTGCCCTCTCCCCTTGGTCCCAGGCTCAGTCTTCCTATTAAAAGTGACCTCCCTATGCCCTGTTCTTTACAAGCTCTGCTAACAGGGAGCTGATGACCTCACAACTAACCTGTGCCTCTGGACTCACAGGTATGTGTACACACACAACCTGCTGCTTCAGTGTCTTAGACCCAAGAGGGGACTAGCAGTGAAATTTCAGGCAGAGTGGCAGTATTTGGAGATGATCAAGTATAGAAGGTGGGAGCCTTCTGAAGTCAGATCAGAGAGACAGGCCCTCATCGTAACCAGAAAGGTCAGCTCCCTGGGATCCTAGGACTCGTCTCTGGTTCCCAAGGCCATTTCCTGCTTCATTCCCAGTGACAGCACATGGACCAGCTGGCCCAACATTAGTGTCCAGCTCTGCCCCAGGCTTCTTACTGTAGCTAGAAGGTGGTGACAGTTTGAACTCAGGTCAAGGGGCAGTTTGTGGCCCAGAAAGATGAAATCAATCACTCAAGGTTTCTGTGTCAGGGCCAGCCCAGGTGCAAGACTGAGACTATTTATTTACCCTGAAGATTTATTTCCTACATTACATAATACCTATGTGCATGGTTATTCCTTGCAGCATTATATGTAACAGCAAAAATAGTGGATACTCCTTGAATATCCATAAGCAAAGATTGCATGAATTAAACATGGTACATCCACAAAATGGAGCATTAGGCAGAGGGGAAGAAGAATGAGAAAGGGCTTCTCTGGTGGCTCGGTGGTAAAGAATCTGCCTGCCGATTCAGGAGATGTGAGTTCAATCCCTAACCTGGGAAGAGCCCCTGCCCAGGAGCGACTAAGCTGATGTGCCACAACTATTGAGCCTGCGCTCTGGAGCCCGGGAGCTGCAGCTACTGAGCTGAAGCAACTGCAACAGCTGAAGCACTGCAACTGCTCTAAGTCCACATACCTGAAGCCTGTGCTCCACAGCAAGAGAAATGACCGAAATTAGAAGCCGGCACACCTCAGCTAAAGAGTAGCCTCTGCTTACCGCAGCTAGAGGAAAACCTATGCAGCCCCGAATGCACAGCCAAAAATAAACAAATGAATAAATAAAATTCTGTCTTTCTCTCTCTCTATATATATATACACACACACACACATATATAGAATGAGAAAGCTCTAAAAGCTGTTATGGAATGATTCCCAGAATATACTGTTAAGTAGAAAAACAGAGTGATACAGGGCATGTCAGCTTTTCTGTAATGAGAAAAATAAGAAAATACACACAAATCTGCTTATTTTTTTGCAAAAAATAAACACAAGAAGGGTAAACAGAAACTAATGAAACTAATTACCCACAGGGGTGGGTAGGAATAGAGTGAAAGGGAAAGGAAAGGAAATGCCTGTCCCCAAAAGGGACAGGACTTCTTGGACAAATGGGTGACTCTAGGGCTGGGAAGGGGAAAGCACAAGATGAGCCAGGAACTTTTTGTTATGCCTGAAAATAAGAAAGGACCTGATATAGGAAGAGTGGGAACACGTCAAAACGACATGTTCCACTTGAAGAAAATGCCCCTGGCCAAATCCAGGACCATCTGAGCATCAGAAAGCATGATGATAGTGATGGATTATAAAACATTAATTCAAAAAGAATCCATGGGTCTACAATGATCCTAAAAATGAAACCTACATATAAATAAACTGGGGGAGATGGGAAAGCTCTTCTTCATAGTAGAAGGATGACAAAAGCAGCAGGGATGAAAGTTAGAAAACAAACCTGCAACTGTCATTGAGTAATTGATACAAATAAGAATATTTAAGCTATTGAGTGAAGAAATCTGTACAGTCTCAAAGTATCTCCCCAGAGTTGACTGAGTAATTACAAGGAGAAAAGAAAGATATCTTTATGGCAGAGAGATGCAGTGGAGAAGGTAGAGGGCCCTGCCTTCACCCAGTGATTCAAGTAAACATCAGCAATGATGACACACTCTGACATCAAGTGTCTCCTGATGTAACTCACTGAGAAGAACACAATGTCACTGGCTCACTGCTCCTGCCAAAATTGCGGCATTCAAATCAAGGTCTTGAGGAAACAATCCAACAAATACAAACTGAGGGACGTTCTCAAAACAGCGGATTTTGTTCTTCAAATATATCAGTGTCATGAAAGACCAAGAAAGGATGAGGACTTTCCAAATTCAAAAGAATGGGATTTTTTACAAGAGCTTAAAAATTTATCCTAAAATTTACATAGAATTAAAAAAGACCCTCAGATATGCAGATGACACCACCCTTTTGGCAGAAAATGAAGAACTAAAGAGCCTCTTGATGAAAGTAAAAGAGGAGAGTGAAAAAGTTGGCTTAAAGCTCAACATTCAGAAAACTAAGATCATGGGATCCCGTCCCATCACTTCATGGCAAATAGATGAGGAAACAGTGGAAACAGTGACTGACTTTATTTTTTGGGACTCCAAAAATCACTGAAGATGGTGACTGCAGCTATGAAATTAAAAGATGCTTACTCCTTGGAAGGAAAGTTATGACCAACCTAGACAGCATATTCAAAAGCAGAGACATTACTTTAACAACAAAGGTCTGTCTTGTCAAAGTTATGGTTTTTCCAGTGGTCATGTATGGATGTGAGAGTTGGACTATAAAGAAAACTGAGCATCGAAGAATTGATGCTTTTGAACTGTGGTTCAAAACTGTTGGAGAAGACTCTTGAGAGTTCTCTGGACTGTATGGAGATCCAACCAGTCCATTCTAAAGGAGATCAGTCCTGAGTTTCATTGGAATGACTGATGTTGAAGCTGAAATTACAATACTTTGGCCATCTGATGCAAAGAGCTGACTCATTTGAAAAGACCCTGATGCTGGGAAAGATTGAGGGCACGAGGAGAAGGGGACGACAGAGGATGAGATGGTTGGATGGTATCACTGACTCAATGGACATGAGTTTGGGTAAACTCTGGGAGTTGGTGATGGAAAGGAAGGCCTGGTGTATTGCAGTCCACGGGGTCGCAATGAGTTGGACATGACTGAGTGACTGAACTGAACTGAACTGAAAAAAGACCCAGGACTTCCCTGTGGTCCAGTGGCTAAGACTCTGTCCTCCCAATGCAGGGGGCCCAGGTTCGATCCCTTGTCAGGGAGCTAGATCTCACATGCCACACAAAAGATTCCACTAAGACTTGGCACAGCCAAATAAATAAATATGTAAACATAGATGAATATATAAACATAAATATGTATTTTAAAAATTAGATCCTTGATTGGGTAGGTCAACTGTAAAAAAGGAAAGCAAAAAGAGAGGATTTACCCTGCCAGAAGTTAAGACCAACTACAAAGCCATTTTAATGAAACTAGCCCTAAAACAGACCAATGGACCTATGCAACATAGAGAAGCACTTCTCATGTATATTTGCAAATTTAACGTAAGGTAATTTGACACAACTAATCAATAGGGGAAAGACAGATTTTTTTTTTTTTAAGATAAACAATATTGGGAAAACTGGCTTACTATGAGAAGGAAAATAAAACTGTCACTTAGCTAACACAATACAACCTATTGGAAAGACACACTGGCATTTTACAAGAGAGTCGTGCGTAAGGCAAGCAAGCATATTCTGTGAAACTCATCAGTAAACAAAGACAAGGAAACCAGAATAACAGAAGGTTGGCTTCCCACAGTAAAGGGCTGAAAGAACCAAGAGCTGGGAGGGGCAGGAAGTGGGCAGAGGCCCCTCAAAGTGTGCAGTGGGAATGGGAGGTGGAATTCTTACTCTCGTTCCTTACTGACTCTTAAATTAGGTTCATCTCGTGTATGACATCTCGTACGTGACTCAGCGATTCTACCCCTGGACAGCCACAGGGGTGTTCTTCGTGAACTTGTTTGTGGTGGCTGTCCTGGGGAATGTCAAGATTGATTGATTCTAGGTCAGATACATTGGACCAGATCCTCAAAGGGCCAAGGACACCAAAGTCATGTCAAAGGAACTCAGTGTTCATCCTGAAGACGCTCCCGCTGCAGAAAGACCAGCAGAGCCTTCATAACAGTAGTAACCACAATTAAAAACAATCGAACGTGTTTACATTCACGAGTTTACAATGGTGCCATAAAACAAGCAAGCAAAAAAAAATATTGATTGCTCTTAGACAATACTAGGAAATGGCTTCATCATTTTGAAAGCAGGTAAATAAAGGGAAAGATTATCCTGCTTTTCTGAAAAGAGTTGTACCTCAGAGTTAAACCAAATAGGTGATAAAGGGACAGTTCTCTTTATATGTGTGTGTGCATTTATACACACACATTTATACATGTATACATATATATATTCCATCCAAGTCCAACACCACAAAGAAAGAATGATACAAAGGACAGTATCACTGTTACGGACTGCATCTTATCCTCCTGCAATTGAAGCCCTAACTTCAGTGTGACAGTATTTGGAGACAGAGCCTTTTTGGAGGTAATTACGGTTAAATAAGGTTAAATGGAGTCTGGAAGTTCAAGATCAGGGTGGTTCCTGCTGGTCCCTTGTACAGCGCTGTGCAGAGGCCGTGACAAATATTTGTCAAATTGATGGGATGAAATTACGAGAGAGCCGGACCTCATGTGTGGTTTTTCATCTCAAAGCCTCGCCCTCTCTCACTGGGACATAGATGTCAACAGAAGACAGGGAATGAGGCATGTTGTGGGTTTTTTTTTTCCGTGATTCATTTTCAGTTCTACGTGCAGGGAAAAGAAACTCCCTTTCTGGGATCACTCAATTCACATGGAGAGAGACCCCAGCGATGTCTTCTCATGGCTGGCAGTGTTTTCCAGGGAAGAGTTCAAAGATGTCGAAGTTGACAGAAATAAATTGCAAGCTTGGCTGCTTGCTGTGAGAATGGTGGCTCTGTGGGGCCCAGAAGTTCCCAGGTGGTTTCTGGTCTTCAGAGTCTGGTTTATCTGAGACCATGGAAGCCACAACACATGGGAATGTGTCCTTTTCCTGAAGCACCATTGGGTGTCTGGGCACAGAGCTGGAGGGACTCCTGGAGAGGAAGGCGGTGGGAGGGCAATGTGAAACAGCACTCGGCTCACTGGAGTTCCAAGGGGTCCCAGGAATGTGTTCAGTCCGTGTTCAGCATTTGTTGTTAGGAGAAGTCATGCGCTCTGCTGGCCTTTGTGAATCTGGGACTATTAGAGGTTTCTAGAATGCAGGCCTCGTGGGACTCAAGGCCTGCTTGATTCCTGGCCAGTCTGGATCCTTGTCTTTAGTCCTCCCAACGATACCTTAGGAGGCAAGCGGGGATGTAGGGGTGGGTTTTTCGCACGGGTTTCGGTCTTGGGGGACAGGGACGCCAGCACACAATGACGGGATTGCACAGTGCAGGGCCCTCAGCAGACAGAAGTGCCTCTCCTCTGCCTTCCCAGACCAGGAGGCCACGTCCAGAGATCATGGTCATGACTTCTGTCCAAGGTCAGGCCGAGGACAGTTAGCTCACGCCTTGTAGTTCTGGCTCTGGGGCTAGGAGAGCAAAGGTGAAATCATGAGAGCGCACTAAGAGGGCTCCTCCAGACTAAGATCTCAGATAAAGTCACAGCATCAAAGCGCTGGCTCCTGGACCGACCTTCCTGCTCTGCCAGGCCCTGGAGCTGGGGAGGGGCTAAGTCCAGTTTCCAGCTCTGAGAGGCATGTATCGGACGCGTGAATTTAGGGAAGCCACTCGCCTGCTCTGCTTTGCTTTACCCTCAGTGAAACCCACCCTTGTGGAGAGTCGTGAAGATTGAATGACTCGAGGCAGAAAGTGACCTGAATGCATAGTAACTACAGCTCCCAGGACCCAGGGGCAGGGTGGGGTGGGGGTGCGGCTGGAATGCAGGCCCCACCTCCCCACAGGGGACTCTGTCTTAGAGAAAATCTCGCAGCCTCTCTGTCTCCCAGCCTCAGAGTAGGGACACTCGTTCCACAATGAGGCAGTGTGTGTGGAAGCACTCTGGAGGGCTGAGCACAGGCCAGGGTCCAATACAACAGAACTGTCAGAACTGTCATAACAGTTACTGTCAGTTACTGTCAGAACCGATCTGGTCTGACTCCCTCCACTTGGGGAGGGGAACAGAACATGCCATGCCAACATATGCATCTCTGGCAAGCTGACCATTGCGAGTTAAAGGCATGTGAGGAACAGCAGATTCAAGACCACCCCGACTTTCCCTTCTGTTTCTTAAAAGGGAGAGCTGAAATTCCCAGGACTTCCCTGGTGGTCCAGTGGTTAAGAATCTGCCTTGTGATGCAGAGGAGGTGGGTTCAATCCCTGGCTGTGGAACTAAGATCCCTCATGCCACGGGGCAGCTAAGCCTGTGGCCCACAACTATTGAGATCTTGCAACAAAAGGCCCTGTGTGAAGAACGAAGATCCCACGTACTGCAACTGAGACCCAACTAAGCCAAAGAAATAGATAAAACAAACAAACAAACAAGCAAATCCAGCTAATATATTGTACAGTAAAGTTCTTGGTAAAAACGGAAAAAAAGGGCAAGAGAGAGATGAAATCCCCAGGTGAAAGATGTCCTCCCCACCCCAGATGGAAAGTAGCATGCTTAGCATCAGGACAGACAGGTAAGACCAGAGAATTCTGGGCCTTGTGAAAATAGCTCATCTTCCTTTAGCCTGCTCACACATTTCAGTTTCTTTTCCACAATAGCATCTCTCTGCTTAACTTCATGCAAAAGCATGGAGGTTTTGCCCCTTCTTTGGATCATTTCCTTTTGAGGGCTCCTGTGGTTCAGTGGTAAAGAATCTACCTGCCAATGAGGACAGGTTCTATCCCTGGGTTGGGAAGATCCCCTGGAGGAGGAAATGGCATCCCACTCCAATACTCTTGCCTGGAGAATCCCATGGAAAGAGGAGCTTGGAGGGCTACTATCCGTGGGGTCGCAAAGAATCAGGCACCACCAAGCGACTATACAAAAACATGTCATATGAAACTCTCGTTAAATAAATCTGTATGGTTTTCTCCTGTTGATCTGTCCTATATCAGTTTAATTCTCAGGCCCAACTCAAAAACCCCTAAGAGGGCAGGAAGATCTTGCCTCCCCTACAAAAGCTAAGCCTCAGAAGGTCCCAAGTCTGCTTTCCATGGAGCTTCCATCTGGCTGGTATTTATCTGTCTCCTCCATCTGTCTGATTTTAGTCTGAGAAGTCAATTCTCAGCCTGAATCAGCCCATCCTTCTATGCCAACCTCTCCCCACTAAATTTCCATCAGAGTTTTAGCACTCCTGGGTCATGGGTGCCTCGGGACAAGGCAGAGGCCCTACTTAAGACGTGACAGCACAGGTCACACAGGCAGGGTGTCCCCATGGCAGACACAGGGTGGAGCACCAAGAAGCCAAGCTGAGAAGGATGCTGATGTCTGAGAACCTCAGAGCTGGCCAGAGGCCGGTCCTGATGCTCAGGTTGTTGATAGAGAAACTGAGGCCCAGAGCAAAAACGTGACACACAGGGACACATGGCCCCAGTGGCAACCTGGGTGGAATTCTGGTTTGCAGTTCTATACTCTTCCTCCCACACCTTGCCCTTGGAACAAATATTCTAGTAAGCTCAGACTTTGGTCTGAATGTGTTCGTTCTGAGCTCACAAATGCCTCATCCTCTGTAACATTCCTGGTGAGGGTCTTGAATGCAGTTCAAGGAGCTAATTCCCAGGGTTATGTGTCATAAACCCAGAACTGCCCAGCTTTGGTAATTTAAAGCGATCCTAGTATTCTAATAACATGTAAATCGCTTGGCTTCCCAGGGGGCACTAGTGGGAAAGAACCCGCCCGCAAATGCAGGAGACATAAGTGACACAGGTTCCGTCCCTGGGTTGGGAAGACTCCCTGGAGGAGGGCATGGCAACCCGCTTCAGTATTCTTGCCTGGAGCATTCCATGGACAGAGGAGCCTGGCGGGCTACAGTCCATGGGGTTGCAGAATCGGACACGACTGAAGCACCTGAACACAAACACACACACCTAACACTATTTATATATTAACTCCTGGCACCCTGCTTCACTATTTGCTTTTTCTCTACACGATCTTGTAACTCTCGCAACAACTCCTTGAGGCAGGTGTTAGGGTTTCCATCCTGGGGACTCAGAGTCATAAACGGAGGGAATGAGCCGCTCAGCTAGTAGTGACTGGCACCCACGGGCTCGCCCTGACCCCACAGAGGCCTCGAGAGCCCACGCTCATTTGCTATTGGCCGGACGAACGTTCTTCCTGGAGGTGCAGACAGGCTGACTACCTGCAGGTGGAAATAACGTTTGGCCTCAGACTATTTTTAAATATCTTGAGTCCACATTTTAGAATCCAGCAACTTCTTGAAAAGTGAGGATTTCTGTCCTAAAAAACAAAATCTGTGGAGGCTCTGGCAACCCTGGGGTCCCCCACCCAGTTTCTCCTTCCCTCTGTTTAGCAGAGCTTCTTTCTTCGACCCGCCTGCTTTGGTTCTCGTCATCGTGACTGCCGGTCACTGAGCCGTGATGAGCCGGTGTCTGGAAACTGCTTCAGAGCTGACAGGGCCCCATCCCGGACCGGCAGCCAGATCTTCCTCAATCCGGAAAGAACCTCTTCTGAGGGCTCCAGCTGGGTCATAAGGAAAGAGATGTGCAGATTCGTGCACGGCTGTGTCAGCAAACATTTACAGAGGACCAGCTGCAGCCGGGCCCTGTTTGTGCCAAGGGGTGTGGAGCAGAGTGGGAATTCCTCTGCCTCAGAGCAGTCTCGGTTGAACTGGGTACCAGAGTACCACACACGGTGCTCTGGGTCCAGTGCTGACCAGTTGTCCCCGAATAGCATGCCCCCTGGGCAAGGTATCTCCCCCCTTGGGACTTCAGCACCCATCTCCAAGGACCAAAGGGCTCGACCAACAGCTCAGGTGGCTGCCCCCTTGTCTCTCCCGGAGTCCAGGTGATAAAGGTCATGGCCAACTCTGCTCTGCGTCATCTCATTTAGAGAGGTGGGCAATGAAGGCATGCTGCCCAGGGCTCCAGAGCCATCTTCAGCGTGTGTATTGCTTTGGCCTGTAATTTCACATTTTTAATAACACTGAAGAGTGCCCCTGGGCTGTGCTGGAACCCGCTGTCTCCTGGATGGCTTATTGAGGCCACAGGTCCTGGGAATAGCAGGGGAAAATGAACACAATGAAAATGACAGGCTGTCTGGAGTATAGGCCTTTATTAAATCCCAGACTACTGGTAACATTTCGGGGTACAAAGAGATTTTTGCTGTCTTTTGGAACTGCCAGAAAAGGTTTAAATCAACAGCCTTTTTGCTGAGTGTTGCCTGTGGTGGATAGCTTGGGGTGGTTAAGCTTTGGCCTCGTAGGAGAATCACGCACAGCATACATTTGAATGGCACTTTACAGTTTACAGAATCTGTTCACATTGTGTCAGTTAATCCTTACTGCAGTCCTGGGGGGAATCAGACAGAGAGGTGAGGCAAGTCGCCAGGCGCAGACCAGTGAAGAGAAGAAGCCAGGAATAATCCCACATCTTTTGCCTACAGGTTCAGAACTCTTCATACCATATGATGCAATACACAGAGTTAAACTGTTAGGAGACACAAGCTGGAGAATTTAAAACATATATTATTATCATTTTGTGAAAGGCTCTTGGAGGGGTTAGCATTTGAAATATATCTTGAAATGGCTATGAATTTTTTTTCCTATTTCAATAGAGCATTGTAGAAAATTTGGAAAGTATAATAAAATGCACCAAACAAAAAAAGATTGATAATCCCGACACAGAGGTGTCATTCACATTGTGTTTTTTTAAACTAGTTGAAATCATAATCTCTATATAGTTTTGAATTTTTTTTTCCCTTTCAGTTCACTCACTCAGTCATGCCCGACTCTCACGCCAGGCCTCCCTATCACCAACTCCCGGAGTTCACTCAAACTCACGTCCATCGAGTCGATGATGCCATCCAGCCATCTCATCCTCTGTTGTCCCCTTCTCCTCCTGCCCCCAATCCCTCCCAGCATCAGAGTCTTTTCCAATGAGTCAACTCTTCCCATGAGGTGGCCAAAGTATTGGAGTTTCAGCTTTAGCATCATTCCTTCCAAAGAACATCCAAGATTGATCTCCTTTATGATGGACTGGTTGGATCTCCTTGCAGTCCAAGGGACTCTCAAGAGTCTTCTCCAACACCACAGCTCAAAAGCATCAATTTTTCAGTGCTCAGCTTTCTTCACAGTCCAACTCTTACATCCATACATGACCACTGGAAAAACCATAGCCTTGACTAGCCGGACCTTAGTCGGCAAAGTAATGTCTCTGCTTTTGAATATGCTATCTAGGTTGGTCATAACTTAGCATTTTACCACACTCACTTTGAATGGGTTGAACGCCAGTGGGTGTGTGATTAGGGGATTCTGGACTAAGAACACAGCTGGAGAAAAGGGGTGGAGACGGGGAAACAAACGGCATATTCAGCAAACAATGAGTAATTCTTGGAGGCTAAACTTGTGACTCTAAGATGAGCTGAGGTTTAGCCAGGAGTCAAGAAAGACTTAATGTCAGATGGTGGAGAGCCTTGAATGACACGCTAGGAAATTTGTAGTTTATTCGGTTCTCCTTAAAGAATAATACACTTTACATTGTGCATATTTAGAAAAAGATAAAAGGAAACATTCAGAAATAGTTCACATCCCAACTAGGCAGATGTAGTTGCTATTAGTATTTTGAAAGGTATAACCTTACAATTTTTTTCTTTACACATTTCTTTTTTTCTTCAAACGGGGATCTGAAACATGGATTCTTTTATAATCTGATTATAATTCCATTAACATCTTTCTTGGTCATCAGAAATTCTTTGGCAATAACAGCTTTTAAACGTATGCACCAGAACTCTACTTCTAAACAAAGTCCTACCGGGAGCCTCGAAAGCCAAAAGGGAGACATAAAGTCTCTACAGAGGGATCTAGAGCTACTGTGATCAGAACATGAATGGGGGCCCTGACCCCTGCCTGACCCTGTGAGGCACTCTGACCCCTTTCTGAAAACTGATGTTGCATAACGTCATGTTTTGGGCTGCAGGGGCAGAGTAGAGCATCGCTTAATCAGCTTGCTCGGTTGTTTCCAATTTTTCCCTTTGTAAATTGACACTACATTCTTTGAGAGCATCCCATAATTATTTCCCAATGAAGGCTTTTGAACATGGGTGTGACATAGTCAGAGCTATTAGTGTGAATGCCAAATACAGTAAAATCTTACTTAACTGGAATTCAGCTAACCACAGTCCTTAATTAGCCGATTCTCTTTTGCTCAACTTTGGGGAACATAAAGGAAACCTTCTCCCTCCCTCCCTCTTTTTTTCTCTTTCTCAAACACATACACAAGCACACATGTACAGAATTATGAAGTAGGGATACAGTTAACATATATATGCAATAACTGTACTTTGAAAACTACGTAACATTACTGAGAGAAATTGAGTGCAAATGGTGAGATACACCATACTTACACACTGGAAGATTCAGTGTTGTTTAAAATGCCAAAATCAATCAATAGATTCAGTACAATGGCATTCAAAATATTAGCAGGGTTATTTTTTAAAATTTAATAAGAAAATTTTAAAGTTTATATGGAAGTGCAAGCCATGTAGAATAGCCAAAACAACATAGAAAAAGAGCAAAGTTGCAGGCCTTATCCAATCTAGTTTCAAGATCTTTTAATACTATAAAGCTGACAGTAATTAGTACAGAATGGTATTCAAGCAAAAGTGGACATACAGACCAATGGAACAAAGTAAAAAGTCCAGAAACAGATCCACATATGTGGGTGTTAGTCACTCAGTTGTGTCCGACTCTTTGTGACCCCCAAGGACTGTAGCCCACTAGGCTCCTCTGTCCATGGAATTCTCCAGGCAAGAATACTGGAGTGGGTTGCCATTCCCTTCTTCAGGGATTTTTCAGACATAGGAGTCAAACCGAGGTCTCCTGCATTGCAGGCAGATTCTTTACCATCTGAGCCACCAGGGAAGCCCAGATCCACATGTATTTGTGGTCAACTGGTTTTCTAGCAAAGGTATCAAGAAAATTAAATGGAAGAAAGGATAATCTTTTCAACAAAAGGTGCTAGAATAATTCATTGGCTATATGTACAAAAGTGGACTAAAACTACAAACCTTTAAAAAAATAGGATAAAACCTTAGTGATCTTGGGTTAGGCAAATATTTAAAAATTAGGACACAAACATTTTAAAAAGCAATTGCTTGGACTTCATCAAAATTTAAAATGTCTGTTCTTTGAAAGCACAATTAGAAAAAAGAAAAGGCAGAGACTGGGAAACTATGTTTGCAAAACATACACAAAATAAAAGGACTTATGTTCACAATACATAATGAATTATCAATATTAAGATAAGACAATTAAAATTAGGCAAAGGATCTGAACATCTTGTCAAAAACATAGATGCCAGAAAAGCACATGAAAAGACATTCAACATCCCTGCTTGTTAAGGAAATGCAAATTTAAACCAAATGGAGATACTACTACATATCCACTGTAGTGGATAGAATTTAAAAGACTTTGTTGGCTAGAATGTGGAGCAACATGTTAGCATTTATTTACAAAGTTAAATGTTCACTTACCATATGACTCAGGAATTCCACTCTTGAGTATTTTTGGTGAATGATAAAATTTGGGTAAAAATAAAATTGGTGAATTTTATTGTAAATAAATTACGCTTCTACTGGTATTTGGATTCATCTTTGTTCATTTCTTTGTCATTCTTCTAGCCACTCAGTGGTCCACATTCAATGGTTCACATTTTCAATGTCTGCTAGTGTTAAGAACAGTCTGTTTCTGTTTGTTGTTTTCTTTGTTTTTTGAGAGAAAAAAGAAGCGGGAACCTCTTTCCTTCACCCTCTTAAATGTTGAAGTCCTATAGATGATGTGAAAAATCATGGAACAAAAAGAAAAAAAAAAACTTAAAAAGAAAAACCATGGACTGGGGCTATCCTCATTTCTTTCTTTCTTTCTTTCTTTCTTTTTTTTTTTTTTTATAAATTTTTTTTGGCCATGTTTAGGCATGTGGGATCTTAGCTTCCCAACCAGGAACTGAACTTATTACCTCTGCATTAGGAGCACAGAATCCCAACCACTGAACCACCAGGGAAGTCCCCTATCCTCATTTCTTAGTGTACTAATTCTCATTTTGAGACACCACCACTGAGTTCCCACAATGATAAATAAGAACTCAGATCTCCCTTACTTTCTCGTTTCCACTTCCCTATCCCCTCAACACAGTTATAGTCAGGATGTATTTAATTACGATTGCACAAACGCCATTCCCTAAAGACCCACCTGTGGAGAAGGAAATGGCAACCCACTCCAATATTCTTGCCTGGAAAATTCTATGGACAGAGGAATCTGACAGGCTATACTTTGCCCATCCCATACCACTTTCACTTTTATTGGAGTTACTATGGACAGAGGAGCCTGGCAGGCTACAATCCATGGGGTCACAAAGAGTCGGACATGACTGAGCGACTTTTAGTCACCCACTCACTCATCTTCCCAGGTGCCCAATTTTCTATACACTTATCGTTAATTTCTAATGCCCCAATAAAGTCTGCTTCAATTCTGTTAGTAATGTTTTCCATAATCTCAAATATGTCATATTTATCTTATTCCTAGAGACCTCCTTCTCAGAGCCTTCCTTCCAAGTTCCCCAATTTACACAGGATGCTGTACAGACGTCATCTGGAAATTTCCATTCATCTTCATTGAGGGAATTCTTGTTGCCTCTTACACTTTGGATCCCTCACTTCCTAGATTCCAGGTATTCATTTCTTGGTTTACTCCCTCTTTTCACTGGATCACTACCTCCAGTAGCTCATTAAAGGTACAAGAGAAGTAAATGATTTTCATTCTTGTATGTCTGAAAATACCTTATTCTACCCTCACCTGATGAACAGTTTCAGTTCAGTTCAGTCGCTCAGTCGTGCCCGACTCTGCGACCCCATGGACTGCAGATCAGAGGAGATGAACAGTTTAGCTTTATATAGAAGAGTGGACATAAGGGAGCGCATCTAAGGCATTGGTCCATTGTCCACTAGATCCCAAAGCTTTGTTGTTGAGAGATCTGTTGACTCTGACCCTCTTTTTTTTTTTCTCTGGAAGTTTATACTATCTTCTCTGTATCGCTGGTATTCAGAGTTGACAGTGGTGTGTCTGACTGTGGGTTTTTTTCCTCTCTGCCAGGCACATCTCTTGAGTGAGCTCTTTTGAGTTGAAAACTCATGCCATAGTTCTGAGAAAATCTCCTTGATAATTCTGGCCCCTTGGCTCTCTTTCTGACATTTCTAGTTGTTGGTCTTCAACCTCTTAGACTTACCCTCTTGCTTTATAGAGGGTAAGTAGAGAAAAGATTCTCTATTTTCCATTTTTCTTTTTGTCCTATCTTCTGGAAGTTTCTCTGAATTTATTGTTATGTTAAAATTTTATTTTGACTCATATATGTAAGTTTTCTTTGTTTGGGGGATTTTTCTAAAGATTTTTTTTTTCCATATACGCAATATCATCCCTACTGTTTTCAGGGAGATAGTTTGACACTCTCTCTGATTTCTCCCAGTTCTTTTTTCCATTTGTTTGTTTTGTTTTCTGTCTTTCAAGTTAGAATCTTTCCCACATGTCTGGAGGTACTTAGCTATCGCCTCTCACTTAGGAGCCTAGTAAGCTCTTTGCAGATAAACCAGATCTGGGACCTAGGGCTTCAGTCTAATAGGACAGAAGTTCACACCAGCTCATTGTAAAGAACCCTAAATGGTGGTGTCTGGGCTCCACTCCAGAGAAAACTCTTATCTTTTGCCTGGCGGAGCAGGGGCAAGGGGGAGGGATGTAAAACTTGCTACTGGCATTCTGGGAAGAGAGAGGGGCAGTAATCAGATTTTCACTCATTTCTGAAATATGTATCCTCCTATCCCACCTGCCCACTGTTAAAGCCTCTTCAGTTACTATTGCCTCTCCTTTCATTTCCCTAGTCCTTGTGGACTTAACCCTTAAAAAATTATTGAAATAGTTGATTTGCAGTGTTATGTTAGTTTCCGGTGTACAGCAAAGTGATTCAGTTTAACATTCTCTTCCATTAAAAGTTACTACAAGATACTGAGTGTAGTTTCTGTGCTATATAGTAGCAGACTTAACTCTTTTACTTTACTGTTATTTTGGTGAAGTTCAGGGAGGAAAATAAGCAAATAATGCATTATTCAATCTGGCCTATGCTGTTTCAATAATAAGGAGATGATATGAGATTCAGAGAGGACTTGCCTTCTCTGTGGGACCCCATGACTACCCAAGTCACTGCTTCTGACTGGGTCTCTATTTTATACAAATATCCCTCTCTTTTTAAGATTCTTTTCCCGTATAAGTCATTACAGAGTATTGAGAAGAGTTTCCTGTGCTTTGCTGCTGCTGCTGCTGCTAAGTCACTTCAGTCGTGTCCAACTCTGTGCGACCCCATAGACGGCAGCCCACCAGGCTCCCCCGTCCCTGGGATTCTCCAGGCAAGAACATTGGAGTGGGTTGCCATTTCCTTCTCCAATGCATGAAAGTGAAAAGTGAAAGTGAAGTCGCTCAGTCGTGTTCGACTCTTAGCGACCCCATGGACTGCAGCCTACCAGGCTCCTCCACCCATGGGATTTTCCAGGCAAAAGTACTGGAGTGGGGTGCCATTGCCTTCTCTGCCTGTGCTTTGCAGTAGGTTCTTATTATCTATTTTATATATAGTAGTGTGTATACATCAATCCCAATTTTCCAATTTATGGGCTCTCTTCCCCTTTGCCCCTGGTGGTCATGTACGAATGTGAAAGTTGGACCATAAAGAAAGCCGAATGCCAAAGAATTGATGCTTTTGAATTCTGGTGACAGAGAAGACTCTTGAGAGTTCCTTCTACTGCAAGGAGATCCAACAAGTCCATCCTAAAGGAAATCAACCCTGAATATTCACTGAGGGGACTGATGCTGAAGCTGAAGCTCCAGCTCTTTGGCCACCTGATGCAAAGAGTTGATTCATTGGAAAAGACCCTGATGCTGGGAAAGATTGAGGGGAGGAGAAGGGGGAGATAGAGGATGAGATGGCATCACCCGCTCAATGAACATGCGTTTGAGCAAACTCAGGGAGATAGTGAAGGACAGGGCAACCTGGTTTGCTACAGTCCATGAGGTCTCAAAGAGTTGGACACGACTTAGCGACTCAACAACTTTCCCCCATGGTAACCATAAGTTTGTTTCCTGTATCTATGAATCTATCTTTGGTAAACAAGTTTATTTGTACTATTTTTTTAGATTCCACATATAACTGATATCATATGATATTTGTCTTTACTAGATGAAATTTTAAAACTCTTCGTATTCTAAGATTGTTTGTTTCAGGAAACCAGATCTCCATGGCTACCTTATTGATTTGTCTTATTTTTGGTGCTCCTAAGATGTCCCACCAATCTGTTTTTAAGACCTTTAAAGAAAAAGAAAAGATCTTTTCTTCCCTACTCTGGAATCAACGGCCGCAAACAGGGCTGGCTTCGTGGGTGGCAGTCTGTGCAGTCACAGGGGACCCCATACACAGAAGGGACCCAGGCTCGGTTTAGCACTCTGATGTCACCGTCTTGAAATTCTTATTAGTTTTCACTCCACATTCCCAGTTTGTGCTGCATCCCATGAACTATGTAGCAATACTGGCCATGGGAGGGTCACAAGCCAGGACTCATCCTTCAAGGACTTTAGGGCCGGTGGCCGGAGCTACGAACACCACTGTTCTGTTAACTCTGCTTCCTGGGAGGGAGGGAGGAGCAAGACATATTTGCCTGAAGATTAGAAATAGAGAAACCAGCCCCCAGCAGGTTCTGCAACTTGGCTGAGATCTTATCACTCGAAAGCCTGAAAACTCCTGACTTATTTAAGCCACACTCTGAGCGCCTCACCTGAATCTTACAAGGCTGTTTTGCTTCTGTTTAATTGGGGCTGTGCCTTCTGGCTGTTGATGTCCTCTGACAAGGAAGCTGTGAATCCAGAAGACTTTATTCATTCATCCACTCACTCATTCACTACGAAACCTTTGTGAAGCACCTACTCTGTCAGCAGAAAGAGAGGGCCCTTTGAAGAAGGGAGAAATGAGTTACAATGTACCCCCTCTGACTCTTGCTGGCCATGAGACCTGGTTTGACCTCCTGGGCCTCAATTTCCCTTCCCCTCTGATGAGAAGAGATGATTGCCTCCCAGCCCAGTGATGAGATAACCTGAGTAATGGGCCATTTACAGCACCAAACACCCCGGGCCCATCGAGTATTCATTTCTTTACCCTTCTCCCCAGCACTATGAAAACCAAGGTGGTTTTAGCCTCAGTGATGGACAGACCAGGGTTGACGCAGGCCTTGGAGCCCTCAGTGGTCCACATTTGATTCCCTCTTCCTCCAGCAGAAATATCAATGGAGCCCAGGGGAGAGGGGAGGCTCATGCATATAACAGGAGTCAAGGATGGCGTTTGCTCTCTAGACTAGCCCAGTGCTTTGTTATTAGCATTTAATAGGTCCCCAGAAAGCTTTGAAGATAATAATAGTTCTCCCCTCCCTTTCAACTGATGATCTTGACGTGATATACTTACGTCTGTAATAAAATTCAGAGGTTCTCACAAGGAGCCAAGACTTGCTCTTATCTTAGAAAAAGAAAAACCCTTAAAAGTCTGGTTATGAAAATTAAACTCACAGAGAGGAGAGGCCCAGGAATGTGTGCTGAGAAATGCCTCCTCTGCGAGCTGTGCCTGTTTTGTGAGATGAATGGGGGGATGACGCAGTGAATGAAGCCTCAGCACAGCTTATGGTATTTGTATCTCATGAACCAGCTTACAGAACATTTTTAAAAAATAATTTGTTTTCATGTGTGTATTTGGCTGTGCTGGATCTTAGTTGTGGCATACAGGATTTTTCAGTTGTGGCACGTGGGATCTAGTTCCCCGACCTGAGATGGAACCCTGGGCCCCCTGAGTTGGGAGTCTTAACCGTTAAGCCAGACCACCAGGACAGTCCCCAGCACCCAGTTTTCACCTCACAGTCTCAGCAGGTGTCTTGGTAAAGTCATTATCTCCACATGCAGACGAGAAACCCGAGGCTCAGAGAAGTGACTCCTGTAGGTCACACGGCTGGCGGGTGAGTTTCAGGGCCAAGATTCAGATCTGCACTCCTGATTGCAGAGTCTCTCTGCTCTGTTGGCTCCTAGAAACAGTACTTAGCTATTCCCATACTCAGCAGATCCTCTTAACTAAGATCTAGCTGAGCTTTCCTGGGCTCTAAGCCCTGGGACATTGAGAGCATCCGGGGTGGGGGGAGGGGGGTCAGGAGGAGGTGGTGGAACCAGCTTGGATGCTCAGCTGTGGCCACATCCAGCAGTTCGGGGGCCCCAGCCTGGCCGAGTGGTGGTCACATTCCAGAGATTTCTGTGGCCTGGTCAGGTAGGAATAATGCAGCCCCTCAGGGTGGCCTCATCGGGGACCAGTCTGCCCCTTTCATCCACTCTTGGAATTCTCTGCAGCCCACTCTCCTCCTAGTCAATAGTTCATTTCCATTCACATGGAAACATGCTGCCATAGTTTACATTTTTACCCCTCTGCACCTTCCTACTCTTCCTTATCGCTCTTTACTGACTGTCAGTCCTGTTCCTCCGGCTCAGCCTTGACCCCCCTCCAACTCCACTGTCATCCTTAACGCATTACTGAAGTCTTGTCAACGCCGTTTTGCATCTGGTGAAGTCCTATGCTAAGCTCAACTCTACACTGAACTCAATGTTGTTCAGTCACTCTTTTGTCCAACTCTTTTCGACCCCATGGACTGCAGCACGCCAGGCCTCCCTGTCCCTCACCAGCTCCCAGAGCTTTGCTCAAACTCATGTCCATCCAGTCAGTGACGCCATCCAACCATCTCATCCTCTGTCGTCCCCTTCTCCTCCTACCTTCAATCTTTCCCAACATCAGGGTCTTTTCAAATGAGTCAGCCCTTCACATCAGGTGGCCAAAGTATTGGAGTTTCAGCTTCAGCATCAGCCCTTCCAGTGAATATTCAGGACTGATTTCCTTTAGGATGGACTGGTTGTATCTCCTTGCAGTCCAAGAGACTCTCAAGAGTCTTCTCCAACACCACAGTTCAAAAGCATCTATTTTTCAGCGCTCATTAACTTCAGATTCTGGTTTTTCTTTGGTGGAAGTATTGGTTGCTCAATCGTATCCAATTCTGTATAACTCCATGGATCACAGCATGCCGGCCTCCTCTGTCCATGGGATTCTCCAGGCAAGAATACTGGAGTGGGGAGCCAGCTTTGATGTCCTGACTACCTGGAATTTTTGTTTGTTTGTTTGTTTTGCAAAAACTCCTGTATATCCTGCTGCTGCTGCTGCTGCTGCTGCTAAGTCACTTCAGTCGTGTCCAACTCTGTGTGACCCCATAGATTGCAGCCCACCAGGCTCCCCCGTCCCTGGGATTCTCCAGGCAAGAACACTGGAGTGGGTTGCCATTTCCTTCTCCAATGCATGAAAGTGAAAAGTGAAAGTGAAGTCGCTCAGTCGTGTCCGACTCTTTGCGAGCCCATTGACCGCAGCCTACCCAGGCTCCTCCATCCATGGGATTTTCCAGGCAAGAGTACTGGAGTAGGGTGCCGTCGCCTTCTCCGCCTGTATATCCTGCCTCCTCCCTTACCTCTTTGGAGAAGTCCCTCAGAGCTATGTGAGAGGCCATCTCCCAAGCTTATGTCTTCAGTATGTCTGCTGAATCAAGCATAGTTCTCAACTTTTAGGTTGTGCATTTTTTCAATTGACGCTCCCCAGTAGCCATCTTCATAACACACTTAGGCTCTGTGGCAGTTCCCCATACAGAGATCTGAATAACAGCTTACAGCGTAAATTAGACCATGTCACTCTTATGTTCAAAATCCTTCAATGACTTCTCAGCACCTTTAGAATTAAATTGAAATACCTTCCATGGCCTCAGAAGAAATATTCAAAATATCCGTATTTAACAATTGTTAGGGAAGTATATATGTTTATATATATATATATATTATATATATTTTAAAAATATTTATATATGTTTCATATATATGTTTATATGCAAATCACAATTTTAAAATACATTCTCTTCTATTTTCTAAATAAACCAAACCATATCTGTTTATATAATCAAACTGCCTACAGATGAGGTAAGTTGAAACACAGAGCATTTGTCAAATCAGTCTGACAGCTTCCAAGTCATTTCTGGTTTTCATGTGATCTTTGGTTTAACACGTTCTCACTAATTAGATAATGCCCCTGTTGGAGCTATGATTTGACAGAGTGAGATGCCGCAAACTCTTCCAATAACTTCTTCATTAAATCAGTAGGCAAGATACTATGTAACTTGTGGTCTCAAAATAGAGAATTTCTCTTAATAAGATGATATTGTTTGTGGTACTGTACCTCAGCTTCTGTCGAACACAGAGTAATTATATTCAGACATCTTCTGAGCCTTACAATATCATCTGAGGTTCTTACATAGTCAACATCTTGTTACTGGCTAAACCACTGGAATCTACTCTACAGTATTTTGTTGTATTTCATGAGGCTGACCTTTCAGAGAGGGTATGTCATGGAGGCCAAAACTGGGTTCTCCACCAGGCTGATGGGTTTTGACTCCTGGCTTGGCTGCTTACAAAAATTTTTATTTTTAAAAATATTTATGCATCTGAACAGAACATTTTACACTTCATTGCATTTTAATTTACAAAGCCACATGTGGCTGCTACCACACTGGCAACCCAGCATCAAACTCTGAGCCTCTGCTTGCCAATCTATAAAATGAGACCTTCAATCCTTACCTCTCCAGGGGTTTGAGGGCTGAAATGAGGTAGATGGAGAGGAAGGAACTGCATGAACTGAAAAACTGGTGAAGAGAAACAAACGATCCCACTCAGCAACTTTGGTTCATTTCTTTCTCCCTCAGTGGTAAGCCCGACTTCCTCTCCCCTGGTGGCTCAGATGGTAAAGCATCTTGTCTACAATGTGGGAGACCCGGGTTCGATCCCTGAGTTGGGAAGATCCCCTGGAGAAGGAAATGACACTCCACTCCAGGACTATTGCCTGGAAAATCCCATGGACAGAGGAGCCTGGTAGGCTACAGCCCATGGGGTCGCAAAGAGTCAGACACGACTGAGCGACTTCACTTCACTGGTAAGTGCAGGTGATGAACTTACGGGGGTGAACTTGCAGTGTAGTGCTGTGTACAGAAATTTTACATCTCTTTGCTTTAGTTTTCTTGTCTGTAAAATGGGGCTGATGGTGATGATAATGTTCAAACGAGTTAAAGTGTTTAGATTGGTTCCTGGCCCAGAAAATGCTAACTATGCCCTGGCTGTCACTCTCTAAGGAAACCAGGGCTGTCGATGCCCTTGACCAGAAGGCTCCTGGGAGGTTTTTAACAAATGCTTGCCCCCAAATGAAAGTCAAGTTCAGTAAGGATGGTGAGAAGAGGGTCTGCACCCTGGTGTCCTCAGGCCCCTCCTTCCTCCACAGCCCACCCACCCTCCTGTGCAGCCCCAATGTCTGGTTGGTGCCTGGGTGGGGCCCCATTTTTCTGCTCACTCTAGCTCTCCCTGCTCTCTTTGAGCCAAAGTCTCATGAAGACGGTAAACCCCCCAGACAGGCCCAGGTTCAGTGGGCACTCAGGACAAGGGGTCACGGCTGGCCTGCCAGCCTGCAGCTGATCCGCCTGGAGTCCCATTCCCCTCCCTGGTGGGAGCCAAAGATGGTGGCCAGGATGTTGGAACCACCAGGGATACCTGGTGTAACCCGTGGAAGGGGCTGCATGGGTGCCCTGGCTGTATTTTTGCCCTGTGAATCCACGAGAGCTTTAGCAATTGACAGTCTAGCCTTGCCCAGCTCCTGACCTCTGCCTAGCTCCTGACCCCGATGCAAATAACTCGACCTCTCACCTATTAACCTCCAGCCACACAGGCTTCGTTTCGTTCCTCAAACACACCAAGTTCGGTGGCTTCACCTTGTTACTCTCCCTGGGACACAGATTCCTGCAGGGGTTCTCGCTGTGTTTCCATCTTGGCTCGCCTGGCCCTTCTGAGAGATTTCCCTCATGACCCCCAGCCGGGTCACCGCAGACACCTACCAGGCTATATTTTCAAAAGCAGCCGTCCTCTCCCTAAAGTTATATTTTGTATCTGTCAGCTTTCTATCACTCTGCTGTAATAAATATGGCTGAAACAATAGGCAACAAATAATCTTGGAAGATGGAGAGAATGCTGAAAATTTAGAAGAAACAAGAATGAGAACAAATCATACAAGCTTGCAATTTGAAGTTTTGCTAGGCATAAAATATAGATGTTTCTAACAAGTCCCTGTTTATGGTAGTCCCTACACTGTTTCAAAAATGTAATGTGGGGGCTTCGCTGGTGGCTCAGTGGTAAAGAATTCACCTGCCAGACCAGGAGACATGGGTTCAATCCCTGATCTGGGAAGATCGCACATGGGGTGGAGCAGGTGAGCTCACACTTAACTACTGAGTCTGTAACTCAGGAGCCTCAGCTACTGAAGCCCGAGTACCTAGAGCCGTGCTCTGCAATAAGAGAAGCCACCACAATGAGAAGCCCTCGCACGGCACCTAGAGAGCAGCTCCTTCTCACGGCAACTAGAGAAAAGGCCGCGCGACAATGAAGATTCAGCACAGTCAAAAATAAATACATAAAATTATTTTTTAAAATAAAAGTCCCTTGAACAGCAGGGAGAACAAACCAGTACATCCTAAAGGAAATCAACCCTGAATATTCATTGGAAGGACTCATGCTGAAGCTAAAGCTCCAATACTTTGGCCGCTTGATGCAAAGTGATGACTCATTGAAAAAGACCCTGATGCTGGGAAAGGTTGTGGGCAGGAGAAGAAGAGGGCGGCAGAGGATGAGATGGTTAGATAGCATCACTGACTCAATGCACGTAAATTTGAACAAGGGAGATAGTGAAGAACAGGGAAGCCTGGTGTGCTCCAGTCCATGGGATCACAAAGAGTTGGACACAACTTAGTGACTAAACAACTGTGAATAACAGAATTTTTAAAAAATGAAGTGTGAAAAGAATTATTGAACTTCTGAGAAGCTGCTAAAAAGAAGATGCACCAGGGAGCATATATTCTTCACAGTAAATAATTTTTGTTATGAAAGCAATATGTTTGGTAAAATTGTACCCATACAACCAGTGAAGGAGTGGCTGTTTTGACTAGAATGATAAAAAGACTGAGATTAGGTTGCCTTCAGAGCCGTGGGCATAACCCATCCGCGGCCCCATCCACCAGCAGGAAGTGGCAGCAAAGACTGAAGGCAGGAGTGTGCCCATCACCGCAGGATGCCATGTGTGTGTTAAGTCACTCAGACATGTCTGACTCTTTATGACCACCATGGACTATAGCCCACCAGGCTCCTCTATCCATGGGATTCTCCAGGCAAGAATACTGGAGTGGGTTGTCATTTCCTTCTCCAGAAGGGATCTTCCCGACCCATGGATTGAACCCACGGGAGGTGGGTTCTTTACCTCTAGTGCCACCTGGGAAGCCCAAGGTAGGTTAATGGATCTAGTTAATTTTCTAAACACAAAACTGTTCAGCTGTCACAGGATCACTACTGTAACCTGTAATGGGCTGAATCTCCTTGGAAGTCCTTCATTCCACAGTGATGGTTGTGGATATCTTGTGGCAAAATGCTTAAAAAACCTATCAGACTTACAGATAAGTTATCTTTTTTCCTTTTCACACCAAAATACAAGTGTCACATTTGGACACGGCATGACAAATCCCTGTCAGTGCTATATTGCCCAGGAGACATTTTTGAAATTGTCAATACACCTAATGGAATAAATGGGATGTTTTAACCAAATAAGTAGCTGAGTGACTGGGTGTGTTGAGAGGCCTTATCTTTGTATTTAAGATCACAGACATCCAGGGGCCCCTAATGCTGCCTGATAATTTGTTAGATTTCTGGTTTAACTCTCCCATTTCCAAGAGATATTACCTCTGATTCCTCCTCAGACCATCCATATCCCCGCCCCCTAACCCCACACTCAGCTGATGATGTCCCCTCTCACCAGAAATGATCAGAAAAGCCTTTCTGGGTATTCCCATAGTGCCTGAGTTGGCTCACACACTCTCAGTTCACAGAGGAATTGTCTACAAGGCCAATCCTTCTGTTTGGCCATCTCTCAGCTCAGGGAGAGCCCCCTGAAATTGTGCCCTCTCTCTTCTGCATCAGTATTTTTCTCTCCCTGAGAGTTCATTTCCATGAGCTTATAAATGTCTTAAAAGTGGGCTCTTTGCAATCCCATGGACTGCAGCATGCCAGGCTCCTCTGTCTTTCACTGTCTCCTGGAATTCAAACTCATGTCCATTAAGTTGGTGATGCTATCTAACCATCTCATCCTCTACCACCCCCTTCTCCTTTTGCTTTCCATCTTTCCCAGCATCAGGGTCTTTTCCAGTGAGTTGGCCTTTCCCATCAGGTGGTATTGGAGTTTCAGCTTCAGCATCAGTCCTGGTTTGATCTCCTTGCAGTCCAAGGGGCTCTCAAGAGTTTTCTCCAGCACAGTCCAAAAGCATCAATTCTTCAGCACTCAGCTTTCTTATAATCCAACTCTCACATCTGTACATGACTACTGGAAAAACCATAGCTTTGACTATCCAGACCTTTGTTGGCAAAGTGGTGTCCCTGCTTTTTGATATACTGTCTAGGTTTATCATGGGGCTTCCCAGGTGGTGCTAGTGGTAAGGAACACATCTACCTAATGCAGAAGACACAGATTCAATCCCTGGGTCAGAAAGATCCTCTAGAGGAGGGCACTATAACCTACTCTAGTATTCTTGCCTGGAGAATCCTATGGACAGAGGATCTGGGCAGGCTTCAATCCATAGGGTCGCAAAGAGTCAGATATGACTGAGGCAATTTAGCAGGCGCACACTAGGTTTGTCATAGCTTTCCTTCCAAGGAACAAGTGTCTTTTAATTTCATGGCTACAGTCACCATCTGCAGTGATTTTGGAACCCAAGAAAATAAAATCTGTCACTGTTTTCACTTTTTCCCCTTCTATTGTCATAAAGTGATGAGACTGGATGCCATGATCCTAGTTTTTTTAAATGTTGAGTTTCAAGCCAGGCTGGGTCTTCAGCCATAAACAAAAAGACAAAACCCCCCAATGCCATGGTGCTCATAGTCTAGTTCAATTACTGAAGAGTTGCTTAGTCATGTCTGACTCTATGCAGACCCCATGAGGTTTAGCCTACCAGGCTCCTCTGTTCATGGGATTTTCCAGGCAAGAGTACTGGAGGGGGTTGCCATTTCTTCCTCCAGGGGATCTTCCTGACCCAGGGATTGAACCCAAGTTTCCCACATTGCGGGCAGATGCTTTACCATCTGAGCCACCAGGGAAGCCCCTGGTGAACTTTTAGTTCAATACACAACTGCTATTTAGTTGGATATTCAGTTCTGTCCCCTCCCCATTATAATTTTTCAACATTTGAAATCAGGGCCAGTCCTGAAAATTGGAGGCTTATAATCAAGCTGTTCATATGACAAGTCTTGGTGCTTCGAAGATAGATAAGAGTCTGAAGTTTCAGAGCCAAGCCTGGTAAATGACAGCTGGAGAGGAGCATTTAACTAGCACCATGATAAAATAATAAGACTGAATACTCCACTGCACTGGGTGCCTCTTGAAGGCAGGAGCTTGGTCCTGTTTATCTGTCATTTCCCAATTCCTGACACAGTGCCCTGACACACAGTGGTGTTTAATGACTTTGGGAAAGAAATGAATTGACAAGTGAAGAAGGAGTGAGCGAATACAGAGCTACTCCCTTGGTGATCTTACCTACTCTCTTGACTTTAAATACCATCTAAGCAGAGAGCACACCCAAGAATATATCTTCAGACCAGAACTTGCTTCTAAATGCTAGACTCCTACATCCAATTGACTTCTCATCTGACCTGCACATCTTATGAGCATCTCTAACTTCATATGCCAAAGATCAAGTTCCTAATTCCTCCTTTACCTCCTCCCAAACTCTTCCAACCATAGCCTGCCCCTACCCTGTCAAATATATCTTCACTCTTCCAGGTGCTCAGGACAAAAATCTTGAAGTCATACTTGACCACCTTCTTCCTCTATAGCTGCTTGATGAACTTTTTGTCCATCAAGTTATCCTTATGGTTCCACCTTCAAAATACACATTTCCATGTCTACTTCTCACTGTCTCCCCTGCTTTCACCTGGTTCAAGCAACCAGGATTATTTTGATAGTCTCCTGACTTGCCTCCCAGCTTCTGCCTTTACCCCTGGCAGTCCATTCTCCTCACAACACCCAGTGTTGGTTATTTAGTTGTGTCTGACTCTTTGTAACCCCATGGACTGGAGCCTGCTAGGCTCCTCTGTCCATGGAATTTTCCAGGCAGGAATACTGGAGTGGGTTTCCACTTCCTCCTCCAGGGGATCTTCCTGATCCAGGGATGAATCCATGTCTCCTGCATTGCAGGAAGATTCTTTACTGTCTGAGCCGCTGGGGAAGCCCCACAATAGCCAGACTGACCTTTTAAACATGTCAGATTGTGTAAATCCTCCACCTGCTCATACAGTGTCTCTAAGCCCTTATAACTGGATTTTGCCCCCTTCTCATTTTCTGCTCTCCCTTTAGTTCACCATTCCAGCCACTGGCTGACCTCCTTGCTGATCCTGAAATGAAACTCAGGACTAGAGCCCTGGTCCTCGCTGTTCCCTCTGCTGGGAATGATATTCTCGGCATGGTTCTTACTCCCTTGCCTCATAGGTCACCTTCTCAGTGAGACCTTTCTTGACCACTTCACTTATTTTTTTTAATTAACTTTTACTAGTATGGTTTCTTTACAGGGTTGTGTTAGTTTCTATTGTACAGTGAAGTGAATTAGCTATAGGTATACCACGTACGTGTATCCCATCCCTCTTTTTTTTTGGATTTCCTTCCCATTTAGGTCACCACAGAGCACTGAGTAAGGTTCCCTGATCTATGCAGTAGGTTCTCATTAGTTATCTATTTACACTTAGACTTAGTATCAATAGCGTATCAATACGTCAACCCCAGTCTCCCAATTTGTCCCATCCCTCTTTGTCCCACCCCTTGGTGTTCATACTGTTGACTACTCCATTTATACTGTTGACCGCTCCATTTAAAATTGAAACCACCTTATGGCTCCCATTCTCCTTTACCTGTTTTAATTTTCCCTCCTTGGCAATCATGCCCATTTAATATACCATATATTTTCCTTATTTATTTTTTCTCTCCCCACTAGATTATAATCTCCATAAAAGCAGGAATATTTCTTTACTGGGCTCACTACTGAATCCTCAAGACCTAAAACAGCACCTGTTTAGTGAAATGAATGTGTTCAATGAAGGGACAACAATGAAACTAAATTTAATAAGTATTTACCATGCGAGGATCCCTTGCAAGGGACTCACGGATAGTAGCTAATTTTTACAGGGGAGGCACAGAAAAGCTGTGATAAGAAACCCAGGTATAATTCAACAATGTGTTCTTTCCTCCAGAACCTGGCACCTCTCCTGTGCTGTGAAAAGCCACAAGTAGGTGGAGAATCCAGAGGGTTCAGGGTACAAGCCATGGCACCCCTCGCAGCCCACATACTTAAGAGTAGCCAGGAGAGATCAGCTGTCAGTTCAGTTCAGTTCAGTCACTCAGTTGTGTCCAACTCCTTGTGAACCCATGGACTGCAGCACACCAGGCTTCCCTGTCCATCACCAGCTCCCAGAGCTTACTCAAACTCATGTCCATGAGTTGGTGATGCCATCCAACCATCTCATCCTCTGTCGTCCCTTTCTCCTCCTGCCTTCTATCTTTCCCAGCATCAGGGTCTTTTCCAATGAGACAGCTCTTCACATCAGGTGGCCAAAATACTGGAGTTTCAGCTTCAACACCAGTCTTTCTAATGACTATTCGGACTGATTTCCTTTAGGATTGATTGGTTGGATCTCCTTGCAGTCCAAGGGACTCTCAAGAGTCTTCTCTAACACCACAGTTCAAAAGCATCAATTCTTTGGCCCTTAGCTTTCTTTATAGTCCAACTCTCACATCCATACATGACTACTGGAAAAACCACAGCTTTGATGAGACGGACCTTTGTTGGCAAAGTAATGTCTCTACTTTTTAATATGTTATCTAGGTTGGTTAAAGCTTTTCTTCCAAGGAGAAAGCATCTTTTAATTTTAAGGTTGCAGTCACCATGTGCAGTGGTTTTAGAGACCCCCCAAAATAAAGTCTCTCACTGTTTCCATTGTTTCCCCATCTATTTGCCATGAAGTGATTGAACTGGATGCCATGATCCTAGTTTTCTGAATGCTGTTTTAAAGTCAACTTTTTTACTCTCCTCTTTCACTTTCATCAAGAGGCTCTTTAGTTCTTCACTTTCTGCCATAAAGGTGGTATCATCTACATATCTGAGGTTATTGATATTTCTCCCGGCAATCTTGATTCCAGCTTGTGCTTCTTCCAGCCTGGCATTTTGCATGATGTACTCTAAACATAAGTTAAATAAGCAGGGTGACAATATACAGCCTTGACGTACTCCTTTTCCTATTTGGAACCAGTCTGTTGTTCCATGTCCAGTTCTAATTGTTGCTTCTTGACCTGCATACAGATTTCTCAAGAGGCAGGTCAGGTGGTCTGGTATTCCCATCTCTTTAAGAATTTTCCATAGTTTGTTGTCATCCACACAGTCAAAGGCCTTGGCATAGTCAATAAAGCAGAAGCAGATGTTTTTCTGGAACTCTCTTGCTTTTTCGATGATCCAGCAGATGTTGGCAATTTGATCTCTGGTTCCTCTACCTTTTCTAAAACCAGCTTGAAAATCTGGAAGTTCAAGGTTCACATATTGCTGAGGCCTGGCCTGGAGAATTTTGAGCATTAGTTTGCTAGCATGTGAGATGAGTGCAATTGTGCGGTAGTTTGAACATTCTTTGGCATTGCCTTTCTTTGGGATTGGAATGAACTGAGCTTTTCCAGTCCTGTGGCCACTGCTGAGTTTTCCAAATTTGCTGGCATACTGAGTGCAGCACTTTCACAGTGTCATCATTTAGGATTTGAAATAGCTCAACTGGAATTCCATCACCTTCACTAGCTTTGTTTGTAATGCTTCCCTAAGGCCCACTTGACTTCACATTCCAGGATGTCTGGCTCTAGGTGAGTGATCATACCATCGTGATTATCTGGGTCATGAAGATCTTTTTTGTATAGTTCTGTGTATTCTTGCCACCTCTTCTTAATATCTTCTGCTTCTGTTAGCTCCGTACTATTTCTGTCTTTTATTGTGTCCACCTTTGCATGAAAATTTCCCTTGGTATCTCTAATTTTCTTGCAGAGATCTCTCGTCGTTCCCATTCTATTGTTTTCCTGGATTTGTTTGCACTGACCACTGAGGAAGGCTTTCTTACGTCTCCTTGCTATTCTTTGGAACTCTGCATTCAGGTGGGTATAGCTTTCCTTTTCTCCTTTGCCTTTAGCTTCTCTTCTTTTCTCAGCTATTTGTAAGGAAGGCCTCCTCAGACAACCATTTCGCCTTTTTGCATTTCATTTTTCGCATTTCTCACCGGCTGTCGGAAAAGACTGAATCCGCTCAGCAATAGGCGCCGCCCACCTTTTTTTTTTTTTACTGATTGGCTCGGGTTCCTAGAGTAGGAAAGGGATGCTTTCTGGGAGGGATGCCGGATTAGCCGAGCTTCCTCCCACCGCTCGCGGAGGCTTCCCTGCGGCTCTAGGAGACGGAAATCCAGAGTCAAGAGTCTGGGTTTCCGCCCGGAGGGCTCTTCCCGCCGCTCCCGGAAGCTGCGCTCGCTGCCCGGGTAACGGGTCCTGGCGGCTGAAGCGGCTGAAGCGCCGTTATGGACCTGGAGGAGACGGTGAGAAGTCCGGCTGCCGCGCGACCAGGCGACGGGGCGGGAGGGCCGTGAGGCTGAGGAGAAGGCGCTGAAGGTCGCCTGCCGGCTGTGGAGGCGCTCTGGTCTCGAAGTGGGGCGGGTCGGAAAGGGATGGAGCTGACGGGCCGCGGGTACCGGCGTGGTGGGGGAGACAGGCTGGAGCCCCTGGCTGGCTGAGGTTGTGAGTGGAGACGGGGTGAGGTGTTGATCGAAGGGGGTGTGTTTTAGAGGGAGGATGAACTTGTGGGTTTTGTGAGGTGGCCGCCCTCGTGGCTCACCTCCTCTAGACTTGACCACCCGCAAGTTCCCTTTGATGCTGGAGGTTGGGTGAGGGAGGCCTGGGGCTGGAACCCGAATGCCCCCCAAGTAACCCCTGTAGCCCCAAGTAACGTCACATCTCCCAGCACCTAGTCTTTGGGAATCCTCGTCTCAGCCTTGCGTAAGGAGGGCCAAATTCGGGTGTGAGGGCACAGCCAAGATTTCACTAGTTACCAGTATAGGGTCCCTGAAAACTTGACCTGCTTTTTAAATCAATTGGCCGTGCGTTTTGCCAGTCTTTGATGAGAGTCCTTTGGACTGCACGGAGATCCAACCAGTCCATCCTAAAGGAAATCAGTCCTGAATATTCATTGGAAGGACTGATGCTGAAGCTGAAACCCCAATACTTTGGCCACCTGATGCAAAGAACTGACTCATTTGAAAAGACCCTGATGCTGGGAAAGATCGGGAGAAGTGGAGGACAGAGGATGAGATGGTTGGATGGCATCACCGACTCAATGGACATGAATTTGAGTAAACTCCAAGAGTTGGTGATGGACAGGGAGGCCTGGCATGCTGCAGTCCATGGGGTTGCAAAGTCAGACTGAGGGACTGAACTGAACTGAACTGATGGTGTTAGAGGAATATTGGGTAATTAGATCAATGATAATAAGATTTCACACACCAAAGAGCTGAGAATTGATTATTCAGTGCCAGTCTATGTATGTACAGAAGCATCATGGTGATAGAAGGCTTTTCTCATTGTAGGTGCTCGATAAATGTCTCTTGAATGATGGTTAACGGTGTGTAGATACTGGGTTAATGAAATGAACAACTCGAACTCACCATGAGCCTGTAGAGTTATGAGTAGGGCTCTTGTCTGTTTTGCTCAACGTCACATCTCCAGCACTTAGTTAAGTGTATACATAGTAGGTACTCCTTGGATTGCTGAATGAACAAATGGAAACTTGAAATAACCGTAATAAAACTCTGGTCCCTTTGTGTTGGGTTATGTGTTCTTAGTGTCCTGGAGGAAGTTCCAAATGGTATGCTGTTTATGTCTTCTCTATACTTAAATCTCATCATCTTTTTTCCTCACAGCATTTTCAAGTTTGATTTACTCATCTTCCCCCACCCCCCACTTTATCCCTACCACCTTTTTTCTTCCCCTTCCCACACACTGTGTGTTTTAGTTTAATTCTGTTTCAAACTGCTCAGACTGAACTGCGGTTCTCCTTGTTTGTAGATAATAGTCTCTGGTATGTTTTCTATTTTCAGTGATTCTTTACTGATAGAGTAAAATTGCAGGGAAACCTTTAGGTAGAACGGCAGGGTTTAGGTGCAGTGTGTTAAATGTGACGTTCCTTTTCTCCCACAGAGAGAGTTCAGAGAGCGCTGTTCTCAGTGTGCCGCTGTTTCTTGGGGTCTTACTGATGAAGGCAAATATTATTGCACTTCTTGCCACAATGTTACAGAAGTAAGTAACAGGTCTCATTTATGAATTTGCTTGTGCTTTAAAAATTGCAATGTTAGCCTAATATATGGCATAGTACCCCCCCCCCCCGTACACCGCCAAATTGATCTATTTTTATTACTAAGCAGTGCCCAAATACCGAGAATATAAGTTGTCCTCAAGTACTGACACAAGGGTTAAAGACTTTGAATTAGATTTAGGATGAGCTTCTGAAACTATCTTGGGCCATAAATATAAGTGTTTTCCTGATTCAGACTGTATGGTGTATTTATAAGGGGAAATAATTAAACTTGCACTTGGATGATGATAAATTTCTTTTCATTAGTTAGTACTTATTTAAGAGTTTTTAATGTGCCATGATAGCATGGAGGTTTGGAATATACAATGTTAGAGGACTATCGTGAGTACTGGAAATATACATTGTTATCATTATGTCTTTGCACAATGTCTTACACATCATGAGTGTTTTCTTATCCATTCATTCATTTCCTCCACTTTACAATGTGTGAGATACACTATTATGCCTGTCTACAGGTAGGGCAAGTGGGCCTCATCAGGTGAGTTTGCCAAAGTCTCATGGCTAGATAGTGTTGAGGAAGGATTTGAACCTGAGGCTTCTGACTCCAGTGTTCATTTTATTCTACCACACCTGCCTCTTAGGACAGAGGCTGACATCCTGTCCTCTGGGTCCTTGGTAAATGGGACTGCATTCACACAGGAAATGCTAGGTCCTCTTCTCGTCACCACAACCCTCAGGACAGAACAACATAACCAAATAATCCAGAGTGTGGACAGCCTGCTGTTGGGTGGGCTAAACACACCAGGACTTTTCTCTCCGGAAGAGGATTTGCTCAAACTCTGCAGAGCCAGTAAGAGCAGATATGTTTATTATCTTTGCCCTGTAGTCCTCCGGGATTTTTGAGAAAAGTGGTTAATTTAGCTTGCAACTATTACTGAGACAGTCATTGTTCTTCATTCTGCTTCCCATTTGCTCACCCACAGTATTCATAAGATATGAACTCACTGGATGAAATTGTTGGGGTGATGATATGTTCATTACTTCGTTTGTGGTGATGGTTTCACGGATATACATACACACACATCAGATCATACACTTTAAATATGCACAGTTTGGTCCTTTGCTTTGATGTTTGTTGAGGCATTAACAGTTTTTGGTTTTGTACCAGCAGTGCAAATGTAAACATGGTGAAGCAAGATGTGTATAATGGACTGTCATTAGCAGATGAAGACAGCATATACTTTCTTTGGAGAAATTAAACTATTAATACATTAACTAATTGCTTTCTTTTATTTGTCTTTGATAGTATTTCTATTTATTTCTGTCTGATAAAATCTGCTGCAGTCAGTTTTTAACTTGAAAGGTCCTAATACCAGTATTTCCACATTTGAAAGATACCAGCTTTGTATGGAATAACCTGTCAAGAGTGGAGCCTTCTGGACGGTGGGCACCATCTTCCTATAGGCCCAGAACCTATCTCAGTGCCTCCCGTGTGATAGACAGAGCTGTGTGTTGCACAGCCTCAGTGGTTCTCTTGGCTTTATGGCACGTTCTTTAGATAGAAAAGGACGTGACTGGTGTGGGCTTGGTGTGCCAATGTTTAAATCCGCCTGGTGGGAAATGGCCGGTGAGCTGTGGTTACACCTATGGAGAGTGGAGGTTGTGGTACAGCTTTCCGTGTTTTTCTGCTCCTTTCATTGCCCCTCAACTTACTCTTGTATGTAATTTTCATTTTCTAGATACCCATCATCTGAAGGAAGGCCTTCTGAATTGATAAAGGAATTAGAATGTTATCTTGATTGACTTTATACAGGAAAAATATTTTCAGGTCTTAAATCTGGCCTATGTATAGACATTCTTGCAAGTATTTTATGGGTATTTAATAAAGGTATAAGCGAAGATCATGTGAGTTTAACAGATTTATATGATCATAAGAACAGATTTACTGTAGAAAATGTAGAAATGATGAAGGTGAAAGCTACAATCACCAGTGAGCTCAACATACATTTCAGTAGCTTCCATTTAGTCTTTTATATGAGAGACTGTCTGTATATGAGAGGGGCAAGGGGATATGGGTGAGTACCCCCAATCTTGTGTGAATGTGTTAATTAACTGTATAAATAGTCCACAGTAAAACCATTCTGTAGTTACAGCTTCAGTCTGGGTATTTAGCTTTTTTTAGCTTTTAGTTATTTTGCATTTTGTCTAATTCTTATTTTAAGCCTTCCCCCGCCATCCCCCCCACCCCCACTCTTTATAGGTTTTACCTTTTTTTGTTGGGTAATTGCTCTGGTGTGTGTTCTGAAGTGTCTTATGTTCTCAGTGTGGCCAACCCCATCCACCAGAACAGCTTTGAATGTGGTTTCTGTGGAATACAGAGAGAATGTATTCCAAAAATCCTGTTGTTAGAGACATTTCTTTTATTCTTAATGAAAGTTGAAGGTAAATTTCATTCCATTTCTCTAGATTTAGACAAATACATAGGTAGTGTTCGTTTTTGGTTAAAAATCTTCACCTTTCCCCCATCACGTAGGGCTGATGCTTTTATTAACATATTTTGGTTGTGAGAGAACCGGAATCTTAGGTCCCAGCCCTTGAGAGCACTTGGAATTGAAGACTTTGGGGTGAACTGTACTCAGCAATAAGTCATTCTAAAATCCTATAGGTCTGATTAAGAATGAAAGTAGTATTTTTATAATTTCATAAAACTGTTTTAGAGTATGATTCAAACACATAGAAAAGTAGAATGAAATAATCTGTGTGTAGCTTAGGCATTGCTAACTATAATAAATACAGAAATTATTTTAGTTTCAAAGTGGTTTGGGGTGGAGAAAAAAGGGTGAATAAATTTGACTTTAGGTGTCAAACAGTTAAAAACTGATTGAAGATAAAAGGTTATTCATTTGACAGTCATTTATCTGGTATAACTATTCTCCACACAGTTTTAGGTACTAAGAAGTTCTGAATCAGAAAATAACAGAAAGGCTAACCAGACTGTTCCACTTTATCTAATTTTCCCAAAATGCTACGGTCACTAGTCCCGGCATCCATGGTCTGGTTCATTGCACGCCCCAGAGCATGCTTGGAAACACGGTCGAGGAGAAGTGAAGCTATCTGTGTATGGCCCTTTTTAATGGTCTGCTTCTGTTTCCTGCAGAGATCTAGGGAAGTTATAGACACTGGGGCTATTCCTAATACTAAAATACAAGCCATCAACCGGGGACTTAAAAGAAAACGAAAACTTGGTAAGCTCTTTCTTCATATGTGCTTAGTATTCATATGTATTTTTCAATCATGTTTTCATTTTCATAATTTGGGGGTGTGCAATTGGAATTTTAAATAGATTCTAGTGAATCTATATTATACTAAAATACAAGCCATCAACCGGGGACTTAAAAGAAAACGAAAACTTGGTAAGCTCTTTCTTCATATGTGCTTCTTCATATGTATTTTTCAATCATGTTTTCATTTTCATAATTTGGGGGTGTGCAATTGGAATTTTAAATAGATTCTAGTGAAGTTGCCAGAATTTTAAGCCAAAATCGAATTGAATTTGATAATTATTTTTGGTAAAATTGGAAGCAACTTCTTAAAGCATACCCAGTTTTTATTCTGTTTATTGTAGATGATTTAATTTTTCAGTGGTGCAACTACTATGCAAAAAATACTACTAGTCAAGGGAGTGTATTTCTTTGTTTCTGTTGGCATATGTTTCTCTATTCTGTGTCTGTAATCTCTCATGATTTTCTGTGCTTTTAAAGAAAACTGCTTCTTTTCTGACATGTTTCAACTATGGAGTTATCAGGTTAGGCAAGTTAAATATGATACTCAGCTTTCAGAAATCCATTTCTCACAGTGATTTTGAACACACCCTTTTATAATAGGGAAAATTAATTTCCTTTAAAATAACCTCAGCATGGGTGTACTTTGAAAGGCAATCTATTTCATTAATCCAGGGAGTACATATAATTAACCATTATTGAGAAGAATCTAAGGTGAAGTTTAGTTGATGCTTTTTATTTTTGTGACTGATTGCCTAGAGCCAGATGCTCAGGTTTGAAATTAGGCTAATGATAATGGCGGACTCTTCTACATGAGGTAGCTTTAAGGATACACACATGAAATATATAATATATATAAATGTTTGTGAAATAACTGCATGAAATACATTGCTGTTCTTAGATGAATAACAGAGAATGCCTAGATGCCAACTCATGTTCCTGTTTAAACTTTAGTAGTGACAGTTTTTATTAGGCTAAAACCTGATTAATCTTAATTAAATTTAATTAGAGTAAAACCTGATTAATTTGGACTTGGCATCTAGGTAGTAAAAATTGTATAGTTTAAGCTTAAATTGCTGAAAGAACATCAGGTGTTTCAAATTAAATGTTGAAAGTCTTATATTCAACCTCTTTTTCCTTACTTTCTTCATGTGTAAAGTAAGAGGGTAATACCATTTATTATAGAGAGTAGGAACCCAGACTCAGAATTTAAGACACGACTGTATTAATGTGTCAGAACAGGGTGCAGGAAGGAGAGAGCACACGTGGCTGGCTATAGCTTGGGGAGTTTAAACTCCCTCACCTTTGCAGGCTTCTTATTTTCAGTTCAGTTCAGTTCAGTCGCTCAGTCGTGTCCGACTCTTTGCGACCCCATGAATCGCAGCACACCAGGCCTCCCTGTCCATCACCATCTCCCGGAGTTCACCCAGACTCACATCCATCAAGTCAGTGATGCCATCCAGCCATCTCATCCTCGGTCATCCCCTTCTCCTCCTGCCCCCAATCCCTCCCAGCATCAGTCTTTTCCAATGAGTCAACTCTTCGCATGAGATGTCCAAAGTACTGGAGCTTCAGCTTTAGCATCATTCCTTCCAAAGAAATCCCAGGGTTGATCTCCTTCAGAATGGACTGGTTGTATCTCCTTGCAGTCCAAGGGACTCTCAAGAGTCTTCTCCAACACCACAGTTCAAAAGCATCAATTCTTCGGCGCTCAGCCTTCTTCACAGTCCAACTCTCACATCCATACGTGACCACTGGAAAAACCATAGCCTTGACTAGCCGGACCTTAGTCGGCAAAGTAATGTCTCTGCTTTTGAATATGCTATCTAGGTTGGTCATAACTTTTCCTCCAAGGAGTAAACGTCTTTTAATTTCATGGCTGCAGTCTCCTATGCAAACTAAAACCCTTTTCACAAAGTGAGTTAGGCAGCAGAGGTGGGGAGACCTTGTGACACTGAGGTTAGGGAGGGGCACAGGAACCCTGTGACTTTCTGCGGGGAAGAGGGCATCTTGGAGTCATAGCAGCAGACTTCAGAAGCTTATTTTTTCAGAGTTGCAGTATTTGTCAACCTGGGAGGGGCAAAACATTAGAGTCTTAACAGATTTGAGCATTTTCTTTTAACTGGTAGTTTTATTTAAACATGTAGCTTTGTCCATTCCTTCAGAATCTCTTAAGACTGTTTGAGGTTGCAAGAAAATAACCTATTAATACTTAAAATACATGGTGACTGGACTGAGTTCAATAAATCTTAGTTTCCTTGCTTTCGGTTTCACACTCGTACCTGGAACCTTCCTGATGAAAGGAGAAAGCTGTTGAGCAGTTCGTTTTCTTTGTGTGTTCTTGTTGTATACCCTTTCCTGCCATCTTGGAGCTTCCCTTCTTCGCTTTGGTTCATTCATTCTCCAAATACTCATTGTTCCCTTTCTGTTTGAGGTGGAACAGAGGAGTCGGAGGAGAAACAGTGGCTGAGTGTTGAGTATCCTTTCATTTAGGCTTCTGCTGGGCATTGTTCAGTACATTTATAAAACTTGTTTTCTTTTTTTAATGTGGTGACTAACCATTTTGCTGCCCTTATATTGATATTTCAGAAAAATTAAATTTACTTTAGCATTTGTGTACAGATTTGCCAGATTGGAAGCGAGAGTATAAGAATGGAAACTCTACTCAGGGATATGAAAAAATTCCAGTTGAAGTGTGTGAAACACAATTGTAACTGTGCAGTAGCATTACATTTAGTAAGTAAGAAACTCAGATGTCTGAAGTCTGTCATTTGTCATTTAGAGAAAGGCTGGGATTGGTATGTGTGTGAAGGTTTTCAGCACATACTTTATCAACAAGCAGAAGCCTTACAGAGCCTTGGAGTAGGCCCAGAGTTAAAGGTAAGTCCATTTGAGTTCAGATGTTAGCCTTTCATTTTGTTGTTTGAAGAACAGTAGACTTAGAGTGGAATTAAGAGTAGTAGGGTTATCAGTAATAGCACTTGGCCTATTAGAAACAATCATTTTTCTGATGATTTTTCTTTAATCCTTTTGCAAGACCAGCAATCTCCAAAATGTGTTCTCTAGGGTGTAAATAAGCAGTACATCCAAAAGAAAGTAAGAAAGGTTTTAGTCTTCAGATAATTAGGAAACATTAGGTTAAAGTAAAACAAATAACTTTGTCCACTTATTGGTGCCTTTTATGTGTTAATGTGCTGTTTCATTTCCTAGGGGATGCAATGTGCAGTATTCACAATTTGAGAGTAAAATCCTCTGGTGTATGTGAGTGGGTGGGATGGGGGGAGTAGCATCCATCAGGACTTCCAGAAAATGCACTTTGTGCAGTGGTACATTAAATCAGTGGTTTTCAAACTTGAGTGTGTATCAGAATCAACTTGGAAGGCTTGTTAAAACACAGATTGCTTGACCCCATTCCAGAGTTTCTGATAAGCAGGTCTGGAGTAGGGCCCAAGAATCTGCATTTCTAATAAGTTTCCAGGTAACACTGATGCTGCTGGAGTCAGCTTAGTTGGAGAGAAGTTTCCATGTGTATGTGGAATGAGTGAATAGGACATTATATAGCACTATGCTCATAAATGAAAACAAGAGCAAAAAGTGAAGGAAGAAAGATCAGCTACTGAAGTCACCAAGAAAAGATTGGTAAAGCAGCCTTTCCTATTCAAAGCAATGAATGTCTGCAGCAGGCAGGCAGAGTCACTCGCAGGCCAGTGCATAGCCCAAGTGGTGAGCCTTAATCTTGACAGTCATTGCTTAGGTAAGATTGCTGGTAGCCTGCATGTTTGTGAATTTGGTTTCTCCTGGCATAGGTATCCGATATATGAGGGTTTTTAATAAATGGTTTCAGGTAGTTCCACCAAATAGCTTCAGTAGGGTTTACACCTGTATAACTTTCTGTTGATACCTACTTCATCGAGATTATCCTAAAAACAGTTTCTCTGAAATAAACTGATAAGTATGACTGTTTAGACCTGACCAGCTAAATGCTGCAGGAATGGTATTATGATAACCCAGGCTCCAGAGTCAGAACTGACTCTAGATCCTATTTATGGGTCATTTTGGCCATGTTACTCAGTGTCTTCAGTGGTAAAATACGAGCTAATAACTGTTTTGCAGGATTGTGTTAAAGCTTATGGATGCCTTGTGCCCAGTAGGTGATGAATAAATGGAAAAGCTGCTTTGTTTTGTTTTATTTTCACTTGGACAGAGGGTGGGAGGAGGAAGGGGGTGTCAGTAGGTCACTAAATGCAATAGCAACTTTGCTCCTAACTAGAAGTGTAGTCACATGTAAGTGACTTTCTTCCTCTGGATCTTAATTTATTTAACTTGTAAAAAGAAGGGATTCAACTAGGTGATTTTAAGGAACTAGTTCCTTCCTCGTCTAAAATCTAAGATTAGGAAGACTATATTCAGTGCTTCTCATATACCTGATACTGAAATGATAATTCTTTCAAGGAAATTTAAGTCAGAAAGGTAAGAATACATTTAGATGGAAGCAGTATGTGAAGTACAAGAGAATAGAGGTTCTGTGGTCTGGATGTGCCAGTATATTTTCATCATGACCCGAAGCATTCTTGTTTCTCTTCCACACTAGAATGAAGTTTTGCATATTTTTTGGAAGCGCTACCTTCAGAAGAGCAAGCAGGCATATTGTAAAAACCCAGTTCATACCAGCAGAAGGAAAACTACGGTAAGTCACATGTCTGACAAGTGGGACCAAAAGACGTATCTGGTGAGAGATAGAAATGAAGATGAAGTTCAGCCTTACCTGAATTATGATTTTCAGAGGAGTTCCATTGAAGAGGTTTCATTTATAGTCTAGAAGGAAAGGGTCAGTGATGTAGGCATTGAAATTAATTTTGACTTCTTATTTGACCAGTTGAAACATAAAGAAAATTGTGGTTAAGTTAAATAGAAGTTTAAAGGGGTTTCTACCATTGTACTATTAAAAACTGTTTCACAGATGTTACTCTTTTTGCTTGGAACACCTGCTTACTTTACCTGGCATTTCAAGATTCAGCTCAGTTGTCATCTGGATGCTTTACCACCCCACCCCCGTCCATCAAAGCAGTTATATTTTTAGCAGTTTGCTTTTCACTGCTTATTAAATGTGCCATGGATCATTTTGTTTGGAAAAGGGGAGGATTCCACTGCTGGGAAATGCAAGTTTGATAAGCTTTGACGTGTTTTATGTGTGGTTCTTACTCTCTAGGACTGTCAAGGGATTCTGACTCTGTTTGACACTCATTTGTTAAGAGCTTGGAAACAGGGTCTCATAGGTTCCACACGCAGAGTTTAGTGAAAGAAATGAGGCATTTAGAAATTGCAGGAATGAGAAGTCAAATAGCAGATGGAGCAGGAATAATGATAGTTCAGTTTTAGGCAGTAAGTTTGAGACAGCTATTGGACATCCACAAGGAAATGTGGAGTCCTCAGATACACTTCAGTTCCAGGGGAGAGATCTGGACTGGAGATAGAAATTTGGAAGTTGTCAGCTTACACTATAATCAAATCTAAAATACCACTGTTTGTAAGATTCACCATTATTTTTAAGTACCCCCAAGAAAAAAGAAAATGCTGCAAATTAAATTGTGCCATGACGCTGACTGTAAGATAGTCCTGATTTCAGGGCTGTTAAAATATGGAGATGGGGGAGTGCACATTAGAATTGAAAACAGTGTACATAGTAGATGGTATTTAAAACTACAAGACCAGATGATATCCCTGAGGAGTAAAGACAGAGAAGACGACCAAGAACTGAGCTCTGAATATTCATTGGAAGGACCCTGATGCTGGGGAGGGTTGAGAGCAAAAGGAGAAGGGGCCAACAGAGGATGAAGTGGTTGGATAGCATCAGTGACTCAATGGACATGAGTCTGAGCAAACTCCAGGAGATGGTGAAGGACCAGGAAGCTTGGCATGCTGCCGTCCATGGGGTTACAGATAGTTGGACACGACTTAGCGGCTGAACAACAACAGTGAAAGGTGGAGTCAAGTGCACAGAGGGAGACGTTGTTGTAGATGGGAGCAGGGAAGGGTGCAGAGGCTGACAGAGGGCTGAGCGTGTGCTGTGGGAGTTTCCTTAGGATTGCTTCAGTTTTCTCTGTGATCTCCATGTATCAGCCAGCTTTATGGTTGCTTGGCCCCTCGTGGGCTCACCTACCAGAGGGGATGTGCTTGACAGAAGAAACAAGCATTATCCTGTCCCTGGGTTATTTTTTCCGTCTCATTCTCTGTGAGTTCCTTTAATATGAGCTTTATCTCCTCACAGTGAGATCAAGTTTCTGGCCTACATGACTGAGAGTGTGGCTTTTTGACTGTAATCAGCTCCCCAAGGTCATGTCAGTTAATGAGGCCTTTAGGTAGCTGGCCAGCTGACCTTTCTAAGGGACACTCTGACCGCTGTTTCAGCGATACACTTGTGAAAAATTAAATCATGGTAAGAGATAATGTATGATTGTCAAGCCTCAGTGTGTCTGGAGTCATTATTGACACTTGATGTTTTTATTGGTGTTGATGCTAGAGCTATAGGAGAGGTGTTAGTTACAGAGAGAACTAGGCCTGTTGTGTCTGCCTGTTTCTCTGCTCGTGCTTGTTTGGCATCCTTATCTGAGAAACATGGCCCGGAGCTGCTGAGGAGCACGTGCAGAAGTCTGGCTCTCTTTGTCTCAGGGACCAGGCAGATGGCTGCAGGTCTCTAGAGTGGTTCCTTCTCTGGTGTTTGTGATGCTCAAGCATTGTTTACAGTTTGTGGAAATGAATTATGTTGTAATTCCAATATAATCATAATTTATATTCTTTTACAAAATAGGTATTAGAAGATAATTCAAGCCATTCAGACTGGGAGAGTGAGCCTGAGCTGCTGAGTGACGTGAACTGTCTGTCTTTTGCTGAAAGTGGAGCAGAGTCTCAGCCTGACATCCGCACCCCAAAGCCTTTCCCCATCATCAAAGCATCACACTCAGGTAAAGATGACAAACTAACGCTCTGGCAGTGCATCTTAGAAATAATGTAGTCCTGTCTCTTCATATTCCAAGGAAGGGAACTTGGCCTAGCAAGGAAGAATGATTTGTTGAATCATATGGCAAGGAGAAAGGTAAACTGAATGAAATGTTAGGGCAGTTTTTAAAAAGGTACATTTTTTCCGCATGAGCTTTTAGGTGTGATTTTTACAGGAACTAAACAGTAAGGCTTCCTGGGTGGCTTAGATGGGAAAGAATCTACCTGCAGAAGACCAAGGTTCCATCTCTGCTGGTCGGGAAGATCCCTTGAAGAAGGGAATTTCTCCCCACTCCAGGAGCTGTTCTTGAGAATCCCATGGGAGGAGGAGCCTGGCGGGCTGCAGTCCATGGGGTGTAAAGAGTCAGACATGACTGAATGACTAACACTTTCACTTTTCAAGCAATAGGTAGATCCAAAAAGGAGGCTAGCTCAAGTAAGATAGCCGTGGGCTCAGAATATTAGAGAAAAGTTGTAGCAGAGAACTAATAGAACTTAGCCATGTGGTAAGATAGACAGGAGTCAAAGATAAGCTGCCCAGTTTCTCTGCGTAGACTAATGCAGGCCGAATCAGATCACCATATTTTGTGTGTGTGTGTGTGTGTGTGTGTGTGTGTGTGTGTGTGTGTGTGTGTGTGTGTGTGTGTGTGTGTGTGTGTGTGTGTGTGTGTGTGTGTGTGTGTGTGTGTGTGTGTGTGTGTGTGTGTGTGTGTGCGCGCGCGCGCGCATGTCCATGTATGTCTTACTTTCTGATTTAATTCCATAATTTAAAATAGATAAGGAGTGTATTTAAGGTTACAGATTCAGACTTTCTCCTCATGATTTTAGTTGTTTTCTACATTACTTTTAGAAACAAAAACAAAGAAACATGGTGGAAAACAGAGAAAAATTTTATTATAGATTGTGAAGGTCTTGATGTGTACTACTAGAGTTGTTTGGGAGATAGCCTGCAAACTTCCTGGTGTTAGGAATTGCTGAAGTCTGCATTACATGTGGTTGGGTAAAATTTTCAACAAAACATTTCGAGTATGGACTGCTTTGCAAGCCCCTCACCCTCCAGAGATTAAAAATTCCCTTTATCAGCATATCCATGTTTCTTTTTATTTTTTGTCGTTTCCTTTTTTTCCTTCAGCATAACTGCATTTCTTCATGGGCTGCACAATGACACAGTTATCAAATAAGTTACATTTTGTGTCCAAAGAAGTTAGGTCTTAGGATAATCAGGCAGCATGGCATGTGGGGCTTCCTTTTCCGTGCCTCAGGCCACTGGACTCAAAAAATCTCAGAGAACCAGGGCTCTGAAGCCATCCCAGCCTTTTTAGTAAGACATCGTGATTGTTTACCTGTGTTAGGGATTTTTGTTTGCATGTTCGTTTCTTAGTAAATGATGATCCTTAGAGCTTTATTTTCATTTTTCTGTTAAATGTAACTATTAAAACAACTCATTATTAATGTAAAACTGTAAAATTCAGATATTCATGGGAATTCCCTGGCAGTCCAGTGGTTAGAACTCAGTCCTTCCACTGTTGGGGCCCGGGTTTAATCCCTCATTAGGGAACTAAGATCCTGCAAGCTGTGTGGCCTGGCCAAAAACAAACAAACAAACAAACAACAAAAAAAAAACACATGTTCATAAAGAAAGTAAACTCATGAGTTATTGTACCACCCCAAAATAACCACTGTCACTGTATTCTTCTACATTCTAGAAGGTTTTTTATTCATATATATAGAGAGAAAGCATGAGTTTTGTTGTCCAAAAATGTGAACTACTTCTTGATTCTTTAAATTTTTTTGATCAAAATTCTACATGCATGTTGATTCAATTTGATTTATAGGACTTGTTACACAAATAAAAATAAATTGCAGTCCACTATCTCCCTCAAATGTCCCATTTCCCAGAGGCATTCATTTTCAACTTTTTTTTTAAACGCTGTATCGCTGTATCACATGCTTCTGTTACTACATCTTGATTTCTTGTTTTGCATACGAGCAATTAAATTCCCACTATGGATGATGAAGCCTTAGCTCTTTCACTCATCCCTCACTGTCCTTCCCCACCCCCTGCCATGTAGTTACCAACACACAATTATGAATTTCTCCTTCTCTAGCTTTCCAATATAATGTTTTGCTTGGTCAGTTTTTTGGTGCTAAAATTGTAAATGTATATAAATATCCATCAGAGCTGAGTCATATAGCTTTCTATGATTACTTTTTCTGTATATGCTTTGGTTTTTCCAGAGTTGATAATTTGTTTGCTGCTGCTGCTGCTGAGTCACTTCAGTTGTGTCCAACTCCGTGTGACCCCATAGACGGCAGCCCACCAGGCTTCCTGTCCCTGGGATTCTCCAGGCAAGAATACTGGAGTGGGTTGCCATTTCCTTCTCTAATGCATGAAAGTGAAAAGTGAAAGTGAAGTCGCTCATTCGTGTCTGACTCTTAGCAACCCCATGGACTGCAGCCTACCAGGCTCCTCTGTCCATGGATTCTCCAGGCAAGCTTTCTATTTATTTATTACTAATCTATAATCTGGGCTTCCCAGGTGGCTCAGTGGTAAGAATCTGCCTGCCAGTGCAGAAGACACAGATTTGATCCCTGGGTTGGGAAGATTCCCTCGAGAAGGAAATGGCAATCCAGTCCACTATTGTTGCCTGGAGAACCCCATGGACAGAGGAGCCTGGCAGGCTGCAGTCCATGGGGTCACAAAAGAGTCAAATACAACTTAGTGAAACTATGAATCTATAATCCATGAATCTATAATCTATTACTAATGTATCTCCACACTTCCCCTCAGTTCTGACAATCTCTCAATTCCTTAGCTGTCAATTTCATCTTCCATAATAGATCCTGGAACTTCTGAGCTGCTTTGATCTAGAATGATGTATCTCCAGACCTCTGTCTTGGGGATCTCTTTACCACCATCCCGAGAAGTCTGCCACCTGTCTCTGGTTAAATTTCTGATTTCTTTATCTCACTTCATCTTCTTTCTTGGTTCACACCCTCAATTTGTGGAGCATCTTTTCTTATTTTGCTGAGGATATTAATGTTATTTCCCACTGATTTAAAGATTTGACTGTAAAGTGTCTTCCTACAATGTGGGAGACCCAGGTTCAATCTCTGGGTCAGGAACATCTCCTAGAGAAGGAAATGGCAACCCACTCCAGTATGCTTGCCTGGAAAATCCCATGGATGGAGGAGCCTAGTAGGCTACAGTCCGTGGGGTCACAAAGAATCGGACATGACTGAGCGACTTTACTTTCTTTCTTTCTTTGCCTTTTATACTAGAGGGTTTCTTCAAGTGCTTAGCAAGCCTAAGAAGGCTAGTCCTGTTTAAGAATGGAGATTGAAAAGTTGATTGAAAGCTTTCTACCCACAGTAAGTCTTGTCACTTCTGCTCTGGTTTATTTTCTTGGTAAACCTCCAGCATTGTCATCTTTAAATCTTTTACCCCTCAGCTGACCAGATTTTCCAGAAACATCTCTGAGTCTTTTTTTTTTTTTTTGGAGGATATAACCCCGACTGTCCTGGGAACTAATTTTCGGGCAAGACTGGGGAGGAGGAGTCATTTGGCTGCATGGAGCTTGGGAAGGAATCTGGGTGTATAACTTTTTGATTAGGCTTCCAAGCAGTCCTCCTGGTGTTGGTCTTACCTCATGCATTTTCCAGGGCTACCTGGTTTAACCAACTCCTGAGCCTTCCTTAGAGGTCCCCAGGGAAAATTACATTGAATTCTGCCTTCCCTACTGCTGGCTGTGAATCCAGCTTTCTCAGCACTGCTAAGGCAATAATCACCTGTCCATTTGCTTTTCAGCTTTTAACATTTTATTGCTGTTATCTCTTTTTCCACGTTATTTGTTCTTATACGTATATATTTTAAAATTTTCTTTATAATTAAAGTAGGACAAAACAGAAGCTAATGTGTTGTTTTCAATCTGCCATCTTAACTGGAAGTTCCTACATGTTTTTATATATGTAATATATAGAGAAGTTTTTAAAATGATATTTTATAAAAATCTGTGTCCCTGTATATTCTTTTAAAACCGTAGTCATCGGCCTTTAGCATCCATCGGAGGGATGGTAGGGATGGAGGGCCGGTGAGCTCAATAATTTGCATCCCTACCATGTTCTCAGGTGATGCTAACATACCTGGCCCAACAGCTGTGCCTGGACAACCGTCCAATGCGTTTACACAAAGCATTGTGTAAATTGTTACGCACTGTTTTCATTGCATGGAGTTAGTTAATTAAATTTCTATTCTAGTCACTTAGGTTGTTTTAAATTATTTCCTTATTATAAACAGTGTTGCCATAACATGCCTTGACCCTGAACCTTTGCATTTTTAAAAAATCATTTCACTGAGATGAAATCTTTGAAGTAGAGCTGCTAGACCATTGGTCACCAAATATTTATTGGGTTCCTTCTCTACCTGGAGCCTGTTCTGAGCTCTGTGGATGCCATGGTGAGCAATACTGTCTGTCTTCAAGCTGCCTAGAGTATCCTGGGAGGAGCTGGACAATAAATGCACATGTGAAAAAGAATAGGGCAGTTCCTGATAAATGCTATGAAGAAAGGATCTTCAGGATTTAGAAAAGGGGATTTTGAAGGATAAATTGGAGAGTTTTTGCCCAAGAAAACTTGGAGTCTCTCAGGGTTATTCCTAGTCCTGGTTTTCCATCTACCCTCATTCCTGGCTTTAAACACCAGCTATATTCAACAACTCTAAAATTCCTATCCTCTCAACTCTAGAATTTTATATTCAGCTGCCTACTCAGCATTTCTGTTTGCATGTTTAATAAAGTCTTACACTTAACATGTGCGGGTCTGATATCTTGATTTCTCTGGTCAGGCCTGATCTGCCACCTTCCTTGTCTCAGTAAGGGACATCTCCATTCTTCTTGTTGCTCAGGCCCCAAAACCTTAGACTTCTACTCGTTTTCCCTTGTTTTCTCATACTTCACATCCAGTCCATCAGCATATCTTTCTGACTCTGCCTTCAGAATATGTCCAGGGTCCAGCTGCCCCTCACCATCTACAGGATAAGGACCCATGGCTGCAGACCTGGCATCATGGTCTCCTGTGTGCCGTCCCCTAATTCCATTCTTCATAGCAGCCAGAGTAACCTTTTAAAAATCAGAAATGAGATTATGTTGCTCTTCTGTTTAAAAGTTTCCGGAAAACTCTTATTATACTTAGTTGAAAATCTGAAGGACAGATCATGGCCAACAAAGCGCTTTAACAGTTTGGTTTCTTGTCATCTAACAGTTCTCTCTGGTCATCTCCTGCCACTCTCCCCCTCACCCGTGGTGCTCTAGCCACACTGGCTTCCTTGCTGTTCCTTCAGGTTGACTCTGCTGATAGACTCGGTGTTCCTCCCCAGATCCTTCAGCCTTCCTCTCTGATTTCATCCAGCTCTCTGCTCAGGTGTCACCCTCCCCACAGGGCTTCTGGGACCACCCTTGTGAAAAAGCACAGGTCTCTTCCCTTCCCATTGCTCTGTATGCCCCTACATTGCTCTTTTCCATGTTGCACTTAACCACTGTCTGTCAGGTTTTTTTTTTTTTTTTTTTTGGTCATTTACTGTCCCTCACTACTAGTATGTAAGTTTAAGGAGAGATGAGATACTGTACAGTCATTTCCCCAGACCTGGAAGAGAGGCACAGAGTAAGATGGACAAGTATTTGTGGAAGGAATGCACCCAGGATGAAATAATGCCACGGGGGAGGACGCCCGGAGCATGGGAGTGGGAGAGGTGCTGCCTTAGCTATTGTTTGGAGAGCCTGTCGGAGAAGGGGACACGGGAGTTGAGGCATGACTCAAAGGAATGACACATTTTTGCTTTGCTTAGTAATTGTTTGTCCTTTTATTTATTTGAAAACTTGCTCCCGTCCACTACAAAAAATCCAGGAAAGACAGATCGCTCCTGAGACTCTCCATGCACCCCACTCCCACAGAGAACCAACACTTAACGTTTTGGCCAGTTTTCTTCCAAATCATTACTGCCCTTTATTGCCAAGTTGCTCTGTGTAAAGAATCTATCGATAATTTTAAGATACTTAAAATACCTCTTTGGATTTTGCTGTTTTTCTTCTTTTCTTGTCCAAAATAGTTGCTTACACTTAAAAAAAAAAATCTCCATTTGTCCCTTAAGAAACGACCTCTGTCTGTTCTGGGTCTCTTGATGGAGTGGAATATTCGCTGCGGAAGGAAAAGGGGATCATGAAGATGAGTGTACCACGGACGCTAGCCTTCTGCTATCTGTCATTACTTTGGCAGAGAGAGACAATTACTCTTTCAGATCTTTTAAGGTAAGCTGGGCCTCTTACGGTGATGCTTTTGCTGATTATCTGTGTGACAGCCTGTGGATATTTTGGATTTTACCAGGAGGCTTCAATTAAGAAAGGGAAAGATTAGGTAGTCTGAATTCTTACTCTGAAATGTAATTCTCCCTGGGCTAAGAATTCATCTCCTGGTTTTCTTATTTATATAGTAGAAATAATACTGTTTATCTTACATGGGGTATTAGAGAATTTACCATCCAATGTGAATAAAATGCTTTGAAGGTGAAAAGTGACATTTAAGTACCTGTACAGTATTAAGTATTTTTCATTTTTAAGAGAGAAGATGAACAGATGACCTTCACATGGCAAATATTAGTAGTAGTTATGCAAAAGCATACCTTGGTATTGTTAAGAGCTAAAAGATAGGTTGTCTGTGTTTATAAGCTAAAATGGAAAACAAAGCTATTAGAAGAACCTGTTATGTGGATAGTCAGCATGTACAGTTTTCAAGATTATCTGCAGGGTTTTATAGGTAATGAATAAATTATGGTATGGTATGTAAGAATTTCTCATTAAATAAAAGATGGACCACAAGCATTAATGTGTTCATTTTTCCTTGCTCATTATGTGTTCTAAGTGTGTGGTGTGATTTTCAGAGTGTAGATTTGGAACCAGAACCCTGGGTTCGAATCCTGGTTCTATCACTTATGTCCTATAGGACCTTGAGTAAGTTATTTAATTTCTTTCCACCTCTGTTTCCTCATTGGTAAAATGAGGTTACTAATAATATGTACCTCAGAGAGTTGAAACTACTTTCAATACTTAGTACTACATGAAAAGCACATAGCACCTGGTACATAACAAGAACTCAGTTCTAGTTATTGTTGTTTATGTTTTCTTTATCATCATCATTGGCACTAGGCCCTTTGATTAAATAAAGTGCCTCCAGTAAATGAGAATAGTGCCTTTGAATGTGGCCACATCAACCAAATAACAAGGCTTTTCTCAGATGTGATTAACTTGACATGCAGATAGTCCATGATTCAGTGAATTTTACTGTTACGTTAAAACCTCATCTTGTTCTGTCCGCCCTCATTGGGTGATCTCACCCTTCCCCAAGGCTCTAATTACCATCTGTACGATGACGACTCCCAGATCTGGATTTCCAGCCCAGACTTGTCTAGTGAGGGCCAGACCCATATATTCACATATTCAGCTGCCTGCTGGATACTCCTTCATCATCTTTCTCTTCAGTCCATCTCTCCCTCCACTGATTCCCTTCTTCATAAATACCCTGTTTCATCTCATACAGGCATCTGAGACCCATCCTTGACTCTTTCCTCTCTCTGCATATAGTTTAATCAGTATGTCCTCTCAATTATACTTCCAAAATAACTCTGAGAACCATGTTTCCCCCATTCTCTCTGTCTCTGTCTTCACCTGGGTTACTTAGCCACCTCTCAGGTGAATCTTGTGCCTCTCCTGTCCATTTCTTCCTGGTAACCTGAAGGATCTTACAGGAAGGATCGTGTCACTGGAGCTGAATGAAAGGGCTAGCTGTTCTACACAAGGCAATCTGTAAGGGGGTAACAAAACTCCCCTAGAAATATAACAAGGAAGAAATAATAGTTGCCCATAAATAACAGAGAAAATTATTTGCCCAAAAGTTCTTCTCAGGGAGAATATTTTATGTGGTTGGAGGGATGGGATAAGATCCTACATGTTTGTCTGTCTCTCTCCCCCTCTTCTTCTGCCTCTCTCCATACCCCTCTGTCTCCCTCTTTTTTTCCTTGCTTCCCCCTCCAAGGGGAACTGTAAACTGCCTTCAGGAAGATTAGATCTAGTTAGCTGGAGGGCTTTTATTTTGCTCTGTGGGACACATAAATTTGAGACCTGGTTTAATTGCTTGAAGGAGTAGAAGAAAAGACTTTATCACTGGTCCTCTCTCTTGCTTTTCTTGGAAAAGAGCTCTAAGTCACAGGTTCTCAAAGTTTGTGGTCCTGACCAGCAGCATCAGCAGCTTCTGGGAATTTGTTAGAAAGGCAAATTCTTGGACCCATTCTAACCCTCTGAGTCAGAAACTCTGGGAACAGGGCCTGGTAATCAATCTCTGTTTTAATAAGCCCTCTGGGGATTCTAAGGGATGCTAAAGTTTGAGAACTACTCTTGCTACACCCTGAATAAACTATTTAAAGAACATTGATTTGAAGGGCCTACATTATTAGCCTTTCCACAATACCCATGTATCTTAACTGATCCTGTATATCACTTCTCTGTTAAATCCTTCAGCAGCATCCTCCTTAGGATAAATTCATAACCCTTGAGGAGCCTTTAAAGGACCCTGTACTTAACAATTATAATAAGTAAAAACAGCCAACATATATTCATTCCACAAATATTCACTGAATATCTACTATTTGCAGGTGTTGCTCTAGGGTCCAGACCCTTGAAATACATTTGTGAACGATATAGATAAAGTTCCTGCTCTCCTAAAGTTTAAGACTAGAGGAGAGGACAGATAAGGAAATACATAAATAAGTAAATCAGACAAGAGAATGCTGTTCAGAAGATTGAAATAGTGTGATATGATAGAGAATGACTGGTTGGCTGCTTTAGATGGGTTATTAGGGAAGGCCTCAGTGAGAAGGTGGGATTTAAACTGCACTCTGAATGAAAATAAAACCAGCTGTTGAGTATCAGAAGTACTAGCATTCCAGGTAAAGAGAGGTTGCTAGTGCCAGGCCCTAAAGCAGTTGCAAGCTCTCTATGATCCAGGAGCAGAGGAGGCTGATGTGATGGGAATGCGAATTTGAAGGAGTAGGAGGAAGATGAGGGCAAGGAGATAATAAACAGGACCAGACATAGGTCTTTGTAAACCAAGTTAGGAGTTTGGATTTTTTTTTTTAAGTATAGTTTATATACAATTCACCTTTTTAAAGTATACAAGTCAGTGGTTTTCAGTATATTCACGGGGTGTGCAGCCATCACGTCTATTTCCTGAATGTATTCATCACTCCAAGAGAAAACCCCATACCCATCAGAAGTTTGCCTCTTAAGTGTGATAGTAAGCCACCAAAGAGTTTAACAGAGAGGCATGATCTGATCTGGTTTATGTTTTCAAGATTGTTCAGGCAACTGTGAGTAAAGTGGATTCTCGGTAGACACGAGTGGAAGCAGAGAGACTGGGTGGCCTTTTCTATACTTAGAGCAAGAGGCAGTGGCTTGGATTAGCGTGGTGGTGATAGAACCAGAATGAAGTGAAGGGGTTCAGGATGTGTTTTGTGGGTGGACACAGCTTAACTCTAATGCAGTGCTGCTTAAACTACCTGTAATGAATAACTAGTTTGTTAAATGGCAGTCTGTCACAGATCGAAGCTTTTGGAAAGTACGATAGGAGTACAAGTAGAGATAGTATCTCCAGGGGTCATGACTGGAGTATTGGTTTCTTGGTCAGGAGGGGCGAATGAGACGCTGTCAGTCTACCCCACTGCTCTTTTTTTGTCTCTGTTTTTCTTTTTACCATTTCCTCCTATCTAACATACTGTGTATTTCACTTACTTGTTTTGTCATCTTTGTCTTCTCAGTGCAATGTAAACTCCATGGTAACAAGAATCGTTTATTGTTTTGTTCACTGCTGTGTCTCCCAGCCTCGAATAGTGCTGGGTATATAGTACTTGATAAATTTCTGTTGAATGAATGAATGAATAGTAGAAAAGTATGCATGAATACTTATTTGTATTTATGTGCTAAGTTCTTCAACCTCAGTAATTTACTCAGAATAGTTGACCAGTTTCTATGTACCAAACATTGAGACAGAGTGGTAAACAAGTATTTCTTTAATTGTTCTTTCAGTGATGGGTACCTACCGTGTACTGTCATAGGCAAATGGTGGGCAAGGAGATATTCTAACAAGGAAAACAGAGATCAAAAAGGTCTCCTTGAGGAAGTGATTCAAAAGATGAGTAGAAACTAATCACATCAGAGAAAATAGGGATAGATAGAAGGAATGCCATATCTACAAGCCTGGTAAACTGGCAAATAAGATAAACATACCTTTCAGAAATATTTTATCTATTTGGGCAGAAACAGAAGAGATTATTAGATAATCAACTAAATCTTATCTCTGCACAAGGGAACAGAAATATAGATATTTTCAGGTTAACTATTCTTAAATCTATTTGAGATATACAGTATACTCAACTGCTTCTTAACTTTGTCTTTGAAATATAATATTTTCCCCTCTTTTGCTTACTTTGCCAAATCAGTACATATCTTACATTGAAAGTTTTTCAAAAATACAGATTTGTTGAAGAGGAACATATTCCTTACATACATGCTTTTCAGCATTTTCCGGAAGAGATGAAATTATATGGACGTGACAAAGGAATCTTTGCCATAGAGGTAAATTATTTTCTTTCTTTCTTTGTAGTCACTTATGAGACATTAGAGCAATTTGGTGATTTATATTCATCTCCTGATTTACTAATTCATGTTGAAGTTTAAAAAAGTCATCTACTTTTTGTTCCATTCAAATATGGAACAGTAATCATATCTTAATAAAGAGTAGAACTATTATTTGTATTTTCTTTTTGTGGTTTCTTCATTGTTTAGGCTGTTCTCAGAATACAGCTTTAGTGTGAGATATGTGCACTGCAAATAAGTGTACTGTTGAGACTAAATTTCAGAAGTTTTATATAGAGAACTTGAACTAATCTCAAATTTTAAAAAACAATGTGTTTTGTTGTTATTTGCTCACTATGTTGCTTTGGAGGAATGAACTGAAAGTTACTATGTTAGGGCTGCCCTGGTGGCTCTGATGGTAAAGAATCTGCCTGCAGTGTGGAAGACCCAAGTTCAATCCCTGGGTCAGGAAGGTCTCCTGGAGAAGAGAATGGCAAACCACTCGAGTATTCTTGCCTGGAGAATCCCATGGACAGAGGAGCTGGCGGGCTGTAGTCCACTACGACTGAGCGCCGGCACTTTTGTTTTGGGAGGCACTAAGTCCTTTGTTTACATTAGTCCTTCTCTAGCTCTCTTTTCATGTCTCCAGTGGAAGAGCTTCTGTTCTTTTAATTATGAGTCTTTATCACTATTTATAGTACTCAAAGGTTATATTCCCTTTGCTCTTCATCAGGTTTTCAGGGTACTAAATATTAATATTAAATATTATCCTGCATTTGCCCACTTTAGGAATTCTTTTCATAGGCTTTCTTAACCTTCACAGCCTTCACGTTGTTTTCAGTTTATTTCAGGAGACATTTATGATCCTTACTAAACCTCTGCATGAATATGGTTCACCATCTTCCCAATTATACATGTGAGTAAACACCTCAGAGTGAAGTGAAGTGTTAGTCGCTCAGTCGTGTCCAACTCTTTATGACCCCATGGACTGGGATTCGCCAGACTCTTCTGTCCATGGGATTCTCCAGGCTGTCATTTCCTTCTCCAGGGGATATTCCTGACCCGGGGATTGAACCCGGGTCTCCTGCATTGCAGGCAGACTCTTTACTGTCTGAGCCACCAGGGAAGCTCAAACCCTTCAGAAGGTAGAATCATTTGCCAAGGTCATTGTACATAGTAGTCTCAAACTCGAAGTACAGCCTTCTGTTCTTTTTTTTTTCCCCTCATAATGTTTTGTATTGTATAGTTTCTATGGTGATGTCTTCAAATTCACTGATCTTTACTTCTTGTATTTGTAATCTGCTGGCTTTTTTCCACTATTTTTTTCATTTCAGATTCCATGTGTTTCATTTCTAGAAATTCCATTTTAGTCCTATTTTTATTTCTCTCACTATGCTTATGTTTTCTTTTTCATCCTCCAGTTTATTGACAGTATTTACAGTAGATGTTTTAAGGTTCTCATCTGCTGATTCTGTTACCTCTGAGGCTGTTGACTGGTTTCTCTCCTGATTGTGTGCCACGTTTTCCTGCTTTCCATGCCTGGTGGTTTTGATTGGATGCAGCAGTGTGAATTTTGTGTTGATGGATACTGGATTTTTGTTCTGGTGTATGATTAGGTAGCTTGGATATCAGTTTGATCATTTAGAAGCTTGTTTTCAAGCTTTTTATGGCTGTTCCAGAGCCTTTATTCTTGGACTAACTTAGCTCCTCCTACTAAATGATGTCCCTCTGAAAGACTTCACCTAGTGCCCCCACTATTATGAAGCCTCTCCACTCCAGCTGGTGCCTTTTGTGAGCCCTGAGAATTGTCTGGATTTATTGGGAGAAAAGATCCAGTGATTTTTTTTCTCCCCTGGCCTCAGGTTTTTTGTTTTTAAGCATGCACAGTTTGGTACTCAGCCAAAGACTTGAGAGGACCCCTTTGCAGACCTCCAGAGTTCTCTGTGCATCTGCGTCCTCACTCATATTCTGTCTGCAAATTACAGCCACCCTAGCTTCCAGGAACTCTAATCTCTATCTAACTCAGCAAGACCATGGGGCTCTTGTTTCACTCCCTGCTCCCTGCACTGCAGGTTGCAGACTGCCTCCAGGCAGCATCCTTCAGCCGTTTGTTTCTCTTCTTTCAGGACACTTCATCCTGTGCTTCCTGTTTTCTAATGCCTGAAATTGTTTCATATATTTTTTCTTAAAAAAAAATTTATCATTTATTTACTTTATTGGGTCTTAGTTGCAGTAGGCAGGATCTTTGTTGCATCTTGTGGGGTCTTTTGGTGCAGTACATGAACTCTGGTTGGGGCATATGGGCTCAGTAGTGGCGTGCAGGCTCTCTAGTTCTGGGGCAAGGCCCCAGAGCGCACGGTCTCAGTCGCTGCGGCACGTGGGCCCTGCAGTGGTGCCGGCTTTGGTAGTTGCAGCGCTCGGGGCATGTGAGATCTTAGTCCCCCAAATAGGAATCAAACCTGCATCCCTACATTGCAAGGCAGATTCTTAACTACTGGGCCACCAGGGGGAAGTCCCCTTATATATTTTTTCCAATTCTCTGTTTATCATGGGAAGTCAATTCCCATAGTAGTTAGTGCTTTAAGGGCAGAAATAGAAGTGTTCCAAATACTACTTTTTAGACATTTTAGAAATAGAGTCAATATTCAGATGCTTTTTAGCTGATTGTTACCTAAACAGTTCTTTCTTGAAAGCCTGAAAGTATCCAACTGCTCATTTATTCCTGGATTTTTTTGAAAGTTATAATCTCTATTCACAAATATTGTCTAATCTTTGCTTCTGAATTTTCTACCAGCTGGACCATGTTATTTGAGGATCATGGTTATAAACTTTTGTTTATACAAAATTCTCACCCTAATAACAATCTCTTTTGTTGACTAGTTTTAAATTAATCTTGACTGAGGGGGCAGGAGTAAAAGAGGGGAATGATTTCTTATAGAGATTTTGATAGAAAGTATAAGCTTAAAATAATATGAGACTATATCTGGATAACAATAACTATTGCAATTTGCCTTTTTCACTTGTATCTTAGAGAGCTTTTTTTTGGAGGAATTAGCCTTTATATATATATAATTTTTAATTGGAGGATAATTGCTTTACAATGTTGTGTTGGTTTTTGCCATTCAACAGTGTGAATCAGCCATAAGTATACATGTGTCCCTTCTCTCTTGAACCTCCTTCCCACCCCCATCCCACTCCTCTAGGTTGTAACAGAGCACTGGGTTGAGCTCCCTGTGTTAAACAGCAACTTCCCACTAGCTATCTGTTTTACATACAGCAACATATATGTTTCAGTGTTATTGTCTCAATTTGTCCCGGCTTCTCCTTCCCCCACTGTGTCCACAAGTCTGTTCTCTGCCTCTGCATCTCTATTCCTGCCCTGCAAAGAGGTTCATCAGTACCATTGCTCTAGATTCCATATATATGCATTAATATACAATATTTTTTTTTCGCTTTCTGACTTACTTCACTCTTGTTAAAAGGCTCTAGGTTCATTCACCTCACTAGAACTGACTCAAATGTGTTCATTTTTATGACTGAATAATATTCCATTGTATATGTACTACAACTTCTTTATCCATTCATCTTTTGATGGATATCTAGGTGTCCTAGCTATTGTAAACAGCGCTGCAGCAAACATTGTGGTACACGTTATCTTTTTCAGTTACGGTTTTCTCAGAGTATATACCCAGTAGTGGAATTGAAGTTGAAGTCTCTGCCTGGAATGCGGAAGACCCAGGTTTGATCCCTGCGTCAGGAAGATCCCCTGGAGAAGGAAATGGCAACCCACTCCAGTGCTCTTGCCTGGAGAATCCCATGGAGGGAGGAGCCTGGTAGGCTACAGTCCATGGGGTCGCAAAGAGTCGGACACAACTGAGAGACTTCACTTTCAGTTTCATGGTAGTTTTATTCCTAGTTTTTGATGGAATCTCCATACTGTTCTCCATAGTGGCTGTATCAATTTACATTCCTACCAACAGTGCAGGAGGCTTCCCTTTTCTGCACATCCTGTCCAGCATTCATTGTTTGTAGATTTTTTGATTATGGCCATTCTGACCAGTGTGAGGAGATACCTCATTGTAGTTTTGATTTGCATTTCTCTAATAATGAGAGATGTCAAGCACCTTTTCATGCATTTATTGGTCATCTAAATGTCTTCTTTGGAGAAATGTCTGTTTAGGTCTTATGTCCATTTTTTTATTGGGTTGTTTGTTCTTCTGATATTGAGCTGCTTATATATTTTGGAGATTAATCCTTTGTCCATTGCCTCATTTGCAATTATTTTTCCCATTCTGAGGGTTGTCTTTTCATTTTGTTTAAGGTTTCTTTTGCTGTGTGAAAGCTTTAGAGTTTAATTAGGTTCCATTTGTTTTTATTTCCGTTACTCTAGGAGATGGGTCATAGAATATCTTGTTGCGATTTATATCAAAGAGTGTTCTGCCTATGTTTTCCTCTAAGAGTTTTATAGTCTCTGATGATTACATTTAGGTCTTTAATCCATTTTTAGTTTATTTTTGTGTATTTAGTTTTATTTTATGTATAGTTTATTTTTCTAACAAGGAAGTATTCTAATTGGTTGATTCCTTCAGCTCCATTTTAATTTTCTCAAGATTGCTTTGGCTGTTCAGAGTCTTTTGTGTTTCCGTACAAATTATCAGATTTTTTGTTCTAGTTTTGTGAAAAATTACATTGGTAATTTGATAGGGACTGTATTGAATTTGTAGATTGCTTTAGGTAGTATAGTCATTTTAACAATATTGATTCTTCCAGTCCAGGAACATGGTATATCTTTAGAGAGCTTTTTTTTTTTAATAAACTTTTATTTGGGAATAGTTTTAGATTTATAAAAAAGCTGCAAAAATAAAAATATATCCTTTACCCAGATTCAAATACTATTACTATTTTATCCTACAGTTTTATCCTTTGTACTGTTCTATCACTCTATCTCTGCAATTCTATTTCTGAATCATTGAGGGTAAGTTATATTTATATGGCACATCATCCCTAAATATTTTAGTGTATATTTTCTAAGAATAGGGATAATCTCTTCAGTTCAGTTGAGTTCAGTCACTCAGTCATGTCTGACTCTGTGACTCCGTGGACTGCATCACGCCAGGCCTCCCTGTCCATCACCAGCTCCTGGAATTTACTCAAACTTATGTCCATTGAATCGGTGATGCCATCCAACCATCTCATCCTCTGTCATCCCCTTCTCCTCCTGCCCTCAATCTTTCCCAGCATCAGGTTTTTTTTCAAATGAGTCAGTTCTTCACATCAGGTGGCCAGAGTACTGGAGCTTCAGCTTCAGCATCAGTCCTTCCAGTGAATATTCAGGACTGATTTCCTTTAGGATGGACTGGTTGGATCTCCTTTCAATCCAAGGGACTCTTAAGCGTCTTCTCCCACACCACAGTTCAGAAGCATCAATTCTTCAGCACTTAGCTTACTTTATAGTCCAACTCTCACATCTATACATGACTACTGGAAAAACCATAGTATTGACTAGGCAGACCTTTGTTGGCAAAGTAACGTCTCTGCTTTTTAATATGCTATCTAGGTTGATCATAACTTTCCTTCCAAGGAGCAAGTATCTTTTAGTTTCATGACTGAAGTCACCATCTGCAGTGATTTTGGAGCCCAAAAAGATAAAGTCTGCCACTGTTTCCACTGTTTCCCCATCTATTTGCTAAGAAGTGATGGGACCAGATGCCGTGATTTAGTTTTCTTTTAATCTCTTGTATAACTGCAATTAACTTACTAACTTTAACTTTTTATTTTTCTGGAAGCTGCACAGAATAAATATGCCACAATTACCTCACTAGTTGTCTATTGATGGAGATTAGTGTTTAAGGATACAAAGCTAAAAGGCTAAAGAAGGCAGCTAGGTGATGAATAGAAAACAAACAAATAGAACTGGAAACAATCTAAATGTCTGTCACCAGAAAAAAGGATAAAATGTGACATAGTCAGACATGGTGTATTAAACAACATTAGATACAAGCAGCAGGAATGAATCTAACATTCTCTCGAGTGTGACAGGCAAGTCTTAGAAAACTATGTACAGTATGATGCTATTTTGTTAAGCTCAGAAAAGAAGGTAAACTAAATATATAGGCATATTTATATGTATGATAAAACTATTTTTTTTTAAAGTTCATGGTAAGCAAAATTCAGGATATTAGTTGCCTCTGGAGGGAGAACCACAGTGGGAGTACTAAAGGAGGAGTCCAGGGGCAGATGCAGCAGTTGCTTTGTTTGTATATTCTTTGCATCCCTAGCTCCTCTTTGACAGTAGGAATCGCGTCAGTTCAGTTCAGTCGCTCAGTCGTGTCCGACTCTTTGTGACCCCATGAATCGCAGCACGCCAGGCCTCCCTGTCCATCACCAACTCCCAGAATTCACCCAAACTCATGTGCAGAGAGTCAGTGATGCCATCCAGCCATCTCATCCTCTGTCGTCCCCTTCTCCTCTTGCCCCCAATCCCTCCCAGCATTAGAGTTTTTTCTAATGAGTCAACTCTTCGCATGAGGTGGCCAAAGTATTGGAGTTTCAGCTTCAGCATCATTCCTTCCAAAGAAATCCCAGGGCTGATCTCCTTTAGGATGGACTGGTTGGATCTCCTTGCAGTCCAAGGGACTCTCAAGAGTCTTCTCCAACACCACAGTTCAAAAGCATTAACGCTCAGCCTTCTTCACAGTCCAACTCTCACATCCATACGTGACTACTGGAAAAACCATAGCCTTGACTAGGTGGACCTTAGTTGGCAAAGTAATGTCTCTGCTTTTGAATATGCTATCTAGGTTGCTCATAACTTTTCTTCCAAGGAGTAAGCGTCTTTTAATTTCATGGCTGCAATCACCATCTGCAGTGATTTTGGAGCCCAGAAAAATAAAGTCTGTACTTGTATTTGTCATCCATAGGACTTCATGGGCTTCCATGGTGGCTCAGTGATAAAGAGTCCGCCTGGTAATGCAGGAGATACAAGAGATGCAAGTTTGATCCCTGAGTCGGGAAGATCCCCTGGAGTAGGAAATGGCTACCCACTCCAGGATTCTTGCCTGGAGAATTCCATGGACAGAGGAGCCTGGAGAGCTTTAGTTCATGGGGTCGCAAAGACATGACTGAGCAGGCACGCACACACACACACACACATATAAAACCTCATATATAATACAATTCTGTATACATGGAAAAGGACTCTGTGTTTGTTGATTAAATGATTTGAAATAGCTGAAAAACAGAATTAAATACTTTATTTAGACAGAGTTCATATAGATTTGCTGGGGATTTTTTTCTACCTAAGTAGTAAGCTTCCAGTCTGCTTCTTTTGTATTTATTATGTATCAGGAGGCTACTAAATAGTGGCATTTGGCTGACAAAATAAAAAAGCATTCCACTGATATTGTAGTGGTAAATGCATAAGGGATGTAATTTCTGCTTATAAGTAAGGACATTTGCAAACTCAATTTATGGGTGTGTCAGTATCACTCATGAAAACCAGCTTGTGAGATTAATAATCTTATCAGTTCTTCGTACTGCTCACCCATGTACTGAAACCAATAGTAAATTACCCTAGTCAGAAAATGTAAGTTTGAGGCTACATGGATGACTTTTTTTTAGAAAAATAATACCTGATGTTTGCAGAGTGAAGCCAGTGATTTCATGTGAAGTGTCTGTGACTTAGTTTGATCCTGTGTCAGTACCCACCCCTGGTACCCAGCATGCTTAGCCCAGGCCTCCCCCAAACTCTGCCTCCCAGGAGAAGGAGTGAGAACCAAGTTTTGTACTTGCCTAAGGAAAAGTGAGTAATGACAAAGGTTGTGCTGTGCTCGGTCGCTCGGTCATGCCTGACTCTTTGCGACCCTGTGGGCTGCAGCCCGCCAGGCTCCTCTGTCCCTGGGATTCTCCAGGAAAGAACACTGGAGTGGGTTGCCATGCCCTCCTCCAGGAGATCTTCCCAACCCAGGGATCGAACCCAGCTCTCCTGCATTGCAGGTGGATTCTTTACCAACTGAACCACCAGGGAAACCCCGTGACAAAGGTTAGCCTGCTGCAAAAATAATCATGTAACCCTGCCAAGATCAAGTGGAGATTATTTGGGGATTGTCTGCTCTTCTGGATACCACCTTCTAATATGCTTCAGTACAGATAACTGAATTTAAATGTAGGTATTCTGCAATAAGCAGAATGTTTGGAGGACAGACGCATCTTAAGAAGGAGAACTTCGGTAGGTTTTTCCCAACTCTGATCCTGAGGCCAAACCAAATGACTGTCTCCTTTTGAGTTGGTCATCGGTTCATAAATTTGTATTTGTTCATAAGGTTTATCTCGGTCTGGGCAAGTTGACAGCATGTGTCTGAAATGGTCTTATCCCCAGGACTAAGACTATATTTCACATAAAGTAGTATATTCACCATAGGCTTTCAGAAGACTAGATTTTGAATATAAAAAGTATATTTCTTGTTACTTCTAATAGATTTACAACAATTAATTCTAGCAGACCAGAAATGCGAATTGAACTGTTTTATGAATCATAATGCATGTGGAATTCATTTTATCCTTCCTCCATAAGTAATATATTACAGTGCTTTGTCATCTTTTCTGACATAGTTTTATTCTTTATTAATTTCCCTTTGCCATAGAAAGTCTTATTTTAGGTTTGGGTTAACAGGTGCATGTAGCATTAGCTTTTTCTCAGCTGAATTTTTGCTTTGAAACAACAATAAGTAAGGGTGCGGCACTGTGCTTTTTTTTAATAGCAAAGCAGGAAGTTCACCTCTGACAGGGTATTGTAATCAGGTTTATCACAAGAGCCTGCTGTTGTGTAACAGAAACTCTAGCTTGTCCTTACCTGTCTTCAGGCATTGCTTCATGAAGGAAAATAAACTCAGTGGAATATTTGTGAAATTCAATAAAATGCTTTCCCAAGCACGCCATTTTTAATGCATGCTAGAACAATTGATTATAGCCTTGTGGTCTTTTAAAAAACACATTTGCCTTGGGATTTCTTAATATTGTAATTAAATGAATCTGTAGCCCTCTAGAAGCCCTGTGTGTCATATTTACTATACGTTTTAGACACATCCTCCACCGTGGCCGCTAATAATACATACTCCCTCCCCCTCTCCCCTTCATTTTTCAAGAAAAGTGGGGAAGGTTTGGGATGCCTTCAGATGATTGTTTACTTAGTTGACAGGCAGCTTTTCTTCATTGTACACTTCGTGTTTGCTCACAAAAGTGCATTCACTATTCCATAGTATGTTGAAACTTTTAAATGGAAACAGCTTTTCGTTAACAAAGGAAGCATTTTCTTCCCTCCCTTCATGTCTTAGCTTTCTCTACTAAGTCTTGGCTTCTTCAGCAGCTGTACCTCCACCAGAAATGACAAAAGGTGCGATTGTTCTAGGAGATGGTGATGAAGATAATGCCAGTGGAGTTTTGTGTGTGTGGGCTGCTTGGGACTGTTTTTCTTCTGTGTTTGGTTTTGTTTTGTTTTTGTTATTCCAGAAAGTTGAGCACACCTTCAAAAAAAAGAAACCAAAGGCAGGAGGGATAAAAAGGCTTTAAAGACCCTTGAACCTTTATCCTGTGTGAACTATTTCTTTCCATTAAGTTGTTCTGTTAAAATTCAAGTGGGCCTCCATAACAACAAATCTGACAAAACTCACTTTACAACATAGGGGAGTGGAATCCAGAGTAGAGAGTATTGATGTGGTTTGTTTCTTCTTCCAGGCGGGCCATGGGTTTGTCTTTCTGCCATTACTCTGACTTGTGTTGAGTTCAGAAGAGGAAACAGGTGTGAAAATTAAGTTTCAGAATTTCCAACCATCTCCTTTTTCTAAGTTGTGATTCCCAACTCCTGGGAGGTAAACTGTTTCATTTTCTTTATTTTTTAATTTGAAGATAACCTCCTCCTCTTTCTTTCTGCCCTCTGTCTCTTCTGCTGCTTTCTTTTTGAGTCAAATTTCTGAAGTGTAGTGCTAATCTGAAGCTTCATTTATTTCTAGCAAAAATCTTTCAGCTCATCTGGTAGAATAAACTAAAAATCTATTTTTTTTCAGAGACACCATCTCTGTATAGAGTACCAGATAAGCAAATTGCTGCTTAAGCCAAAGTTGGGCCTAAACAGACTTTTCTCTTACAGGTAGAATTTATTCTGCCAATGACTTAGCAGATAGTGGAAATATTTGTGTATTTTCAGCCTTTTTTTTTTTTTTAATCTTTATGTGTTTTAAACCCACAGACCAATTTCTAAACAGTTAGTATGTAACATACATATTATTCTACCATGGTCCTCAACAGTGATTCTAAGGCCTGTCAAGAATTAATCATTTCGTCATCCCTCACTAGACTCAGCAAGAAGCAATAAAGAGGAACCTGGAAATCCATTCTGAAGTACATCTCCAGCTTTGTGAATGTTGATCAACAACATTCTGATCTCCTCTCTGAATGAGTGAAAAGAAAAGATGCAATGCTGGTTCAGCCAAACCCACTGAGTGGCACTTTGCCATGATGATTCATTTTGCCTCGGAGCAATCTTACGCCCTTTGTGAAACTAGGTCCCTGATGGTTTAAGGAAGAAAAAGACTCCTCCAGAGCCGTCAGTCACTGTCTGAGCCCCTCCAGATGACTGTCTCGCTGGATCAAGCTTTAATACACTTTGAGTCTTCAAACTTTACTCCAGATTTTTTTCACCATCTTCCTCTGTAGGCCGCATGTCGCTCTTGGGATTGTTTGTGCAACCTCTGTTAGAGTAATCATCTAGCAGGTTTGAAATGTACCTGAGGGAAACTGAGACGAGCATAATGATAACAGGTGTTCTCAGGTTCCCTCACTCCCACTCCCTTCCAGGATTACTACTGCTAGGCAGCGTGAATAGAAACCAGCTGACGTGCTCTTTTGTTCTGGCTTTCTGCAGCATCTTAGCCATCGCTGGAATGTGTGGGTGCACTTCTCTCATCAGGCTTGTGAACTAAAACCGTCTGAGGGTCTCTTCCAGGCTCCAGGAAGAAGGAGTGGAGAGCCACTTCATTTTATTTTATTATTATTTTGCACAAGAATATTGTGGAGAGTTTGTTTAAACTATAGGTTCTTAGACCTAGTGTTAGGGATGGATTGATGAAGTCTAGTGTGGGATTGAGGACTTTTAAATCAGCATCTTGCAAGTGGTTCTGATAGAAATGTGCTCTGAGCAATACGGACTAGTCTTTTCAACTCTGGCTCTGTCTGTCTTATGTTATTGCATCTTGTTCCACAAAAAAAAAAAATTAGAGGTAAAGTAGACTAATTAGGGGATAACCAAAGACCAGTATAAAACAAAGTACTGTTATACCTAAACTCCTTTGTTTTCCTGGGCTCCAAAATCACTGCAGATGGTGACTGCAGCCATGAAATTAGAAGACTTACTCCTTGGAAGGAAAGTTATGAGCAACCTAGGTAGCATATTCAAAAGCAGAGACATTACTTTGCCAACAAAGGTCCATCTAGTCAAGGCTATGGTTTTTATAGTGGTCATGTATGGATGTGAGAGTTGGACTGTGAAGAAAGCTGAGCACCGAAGAATTGATGCTTTTGAACTGTGGTGTTGGAGAAGACTCTTGAGAGTCCCTTGGACTGCAAGGAGATCCAACCAGTCCATCCTAAAGGAGACCAGTCCTGGGTGTTCGTTGGAAGGACTGATGCTGAAGCTGAAACTCCAATACTTTAGCCACCTCATGCGAAGAGTTGACTCATTGGAAAAGACTCTGATGCCGGGAGGGGTTGAGGGCAGGAGGAGGAGAGGACGGCAGAGGATGAGATGGCTGGATGGCATCACTGACTCTCTGCACATGAGTTTGGGTGAATTCTGGGAGTTGGTGATGGACAGGGAGGCCTGGCGTGCTGCGATTCATGGGGTTGCAAAGAGTCGGACACGATTGAGTAACTGAACTGAACTGAACTGAACTGAAACCTGCAAAGTTTTAAACAGTATTCTAGTAGTCCTCTTATTCTACTTAACACATCACGGATTCCAAATGAAATATAGCACAAATGTCCAGCAACTTTTATGACATCCTTCCTTTAGGTGTGTTCTATACATGTGTACATTTTTCTGAAAGTCAAAATAAGACTATTCTAACACAGTCATTAAATGTTTACTGTAATTATTTTATATCCATGTTTTGGAATCTTGTCAAAATTAGAGCCTGCTTCCGCTCTCCAGGCTAAGGACAATGGCACGGAAACAAAAATGTGATCCTGTGATCACATTCTCTACAACGGTGCTGTGTCATAGTCCTGCTGGTCTCCTGCCCCAGGTTGGATGCTTTGCTGAGCTGGTGGTGCAGCCCCCTAGAGTGGCCTGGCTTGGTTGGAATAGGAACAGATGTGTTGGGAGGTTAGTCTGTAGCAAGCCCTGTAGAGCCAGTTGGGCCACCATTTCACGTGATGTTGGAGGCAGAAGGTAGCAAATGTCAGTGTGGATATTTTGTGTGTGTGTTCAGTCGCTAAGTCATGTCCGACTCTTTGTGACCCCATGGACTGCAGCACACCAGGCTCCTCTGTCCTTCACGATTTCCTAGAGTTTGCTCAAATTCATTTCCATTGAGTCAGTGATGCCATCTAACCATCTCATCCTCTGCTGCCCTCTTCTCCTTTTGCCTTCAGTCTTTGCCAACATCAGGGTCTTTTCCAGTGAGTCAGGTCTTTGCATCAGGTGGCCAAAGTATTGGAGCTTCAGCATCAACATCAGTCCTTCCAAGGAATATTCAGGACTGATTTCCTTTAGGATGGACTGGTTGTATCTCCTTGCAGTCCAAGGGACTCTCAAGAGTCTTCTCCAACACCACGGTTTGAAAGCATCAATTCTTTTTTGCTTATTAGATTCCTTTTCATTAATGATCTTATAATTACTTGTCATAAATTTATTATCCATTAAGTTGGCTTTCTGAGATGATTATTTTTCAAAGAGGAACATTCACTGCTCTAGTGTTTGTTTGCAGATTAAAGTACCTAATTTCATCTCCTACCTGCATTATTTAAAAGGATTGTGTGCTAAGAAGCTTTAGTCATGTCCTACTCTTTGTAGCTCCATGACTAGAATTCCTGTGTCCATGGAATTCTCCAGGCAAGAATACTGGAGTGGGTTGCCATTTCCTTCTCCAGGGGATCTTCCCGATCCAGGGATTGAACCCCAGTCTCCTGCATTGCAGCTTAAGCCATCAGGGAAGCAGGATTAGGGTTACCGTAAATCTTGTCAGTAACGTTAATTGTTAACTTGAGAAGATACTTCAAATTCTGGGCAAAATGAAGCAGATGTCTAAATGAGTTGATTTTATAAAGATAAAAAGACAGCTTTTCCAAAAGGTCACTGAGAGTATATGTTTTCATTTTTAACTTTTTTTTTTTTTTTTGGCTCTTTTCAGTTTATTGCATGTAGGAGTTACACTAGTCCCAAGTTAAAAGCAAACCCCAAATTATGGTTACATTACACAGGCTGTGAGGTTTTTAAACTTGTGACTAAGGACAGAAGGGAAATTTACTCATTGCAAGGAAATCCTCACTTAAAGCTTCAGTAAGCCAAAAGCACTTAAAACCTGTGAACCTGCAGCTGGTCGTCCTTAGCCAGTCCAGTCTCCACCAGGAACTGGCATATGCTCTTGTGCTGGTCACCCTGTAGCTTAATTCCTTCTCCATATTCTGGATGCTCAATTACAGTACCATTGCAGGCAAATTTCTTCTTAAATGTCTTCACTAGTTTCTTTTTATCGTAATCATCATTGATCTCTTGGACAGTAGTAAGGGTCTTTCTGCCATTTCTCTGTTGAATTCTTACATGGATATAATCCTCAGCGCCAGCAGGAAGCAGATCATCACCCTCACTTACATCAGCAAAGGATCGAAAGAGTGGAGGTTCTGGATAGGGGACATACAATATGATTCCTTTTTCTCAATGGAAATGGCCTGCGGAAGGTGGTGGCGAGAGAAAGTGGGCAGGGGGACAGAGCCTCCATCGGGAGGCAGAGGGCGGGGGGGCGGCTGGGGGGCACTGAGTCCCTGGCGGCAGCTCAGTGACTGGGTCATTTTTTCCTTTTTAAATTTACAGATTAAAATACAATTGTTACTAGTATTTTCATATACAAGTAGAATTACTGTACCTAAGCATTTAGAAACAGCCGTAAAAGGTCACATTGCTATTTTGTTAGACAGAAATTTACTTTGTATTCTTCAGCTATGTGTTGATCATATGTTAATAATATAGCATAAACTGAAAGCCTTTTTTCCCTAATAAAACTCAAAAGTTTCAGTTCAGTTCAGTTGCTCAATCGTGTCTGACTCTTTGCGACCCTACGATGCAGCACGCCAGGCCTCCCTATCCATCACCAACTTCTGGAATTCACCCAAACTCCGAGTCGGTGATGCCATCCAGCCATCTCACCCTCTGTTGTCCCCTTCTCCTCCTGCCCCCAATCCCTCCCGGCATCAGAGTCTTTTCCAGTGAGTCAACTCTTCGCATGAGGTGGCCAAAGTATTGGAGTTTCAGCTTCAGCATCAGTCCTTCCAATGAACACCCAGGACTGGTCTTCTTTAGGATAGACTGGTTGGATCTCCTTGCAGTCCAAGGGATTCTCAAGAGTCTTCTCCAACACCACAGTTCAAAAGCATCAATTCTTCGGTGCTCAGCTTTCTTCACAGTCCAACTTTCACATAAAACCATAGCCTTGACTAGATGGACCTTTGTTGGCAAAGTAATGTCTCTGCTTTTGAATGTGCTATCTAGGTTGGTCATAACTTTCCTTCCAAGGAGTAAGCGTCTTCTAATTTCATGGCTGCAATCACCATCTGCAGAGATTTTGGAGCCCCCCAAAATGAAGTCTGACACTGTTTCCACTGTTTCCCCATCTACTTGACATGAAGTAATGGGACCAGATGCCATGATCTTCGTTTTCTGAATGTTGAGCTTTGAGCCAACTTTTTCACTCTCCTCTTTCACTTTCAAGAGGCTTTTTAGTTCCTCTTCACTTTCTGCCATAAGGATGGTGTCATCTGCATATCTGAGGTTATTAATATTTCTCCCGGCAATCTTGATTCCAGCTTGTGCTTCTTCCAGCCCAGCGTTTCTCATGATGTACTCTGCATATAAGTTAAATAAGCAGGGTGACAATATACAGCCTTGATGTACTGCTTTTCCTATTTGGAACCAGTCTGTTGTTCCATGCGCAGTTCTAACTGTTGCTTCCTGACCTGCATATAGGTTTCTCAAGAGGCAGGTTAGGTGGTCTGGTATTCCCATCTCTTGAAGAATTTTCCACAGTTTATTGTGATCCACACAGTCAAAGGCTTTGGCATAGTCAATAAAGCAGAAATAGATGTTTTTCTGGAACTCTCTTGCATTTTCGATGATCCAGCGGATGTTGGCAGTTTGATCTCTGGTTTCTCTACCTTTTCTAAAACCAGCTTGAACATCAGGAAGTTCACAGTTCACGTATTGCTGAAGCCTGGCTTGGAGAATTTTGAGCATTACTTTACTAGCATGTGAGATGAGTGCAATTGTGCGGTAGTTTGAGCATTCTTTGGCATTGCCTTTCTTTGGGATTGGAATGAAAACGGACCTTTTCCAGTCCTGTGGCCACTGCTGAGTTTTCCAAATTTGCTGGCATACTGAGTGCAGCACTTTCATAGCATCATCTTCCAGGATGTGAAATAGCTCAACTGGAATTCCATCACCTCCACTAGCTTTGTTCATTGTGACGCTTTCTAAGGCCCACTTGACTTCACATTCCAGGATGTCTGGCTCTAGGTGAGTGATCACACCATTGTAATTATCTTGGTCGTGAAGATCTTTTTTGTACAGTTCTTCTGTGTATTCTTGCCACCTCTTCTTAATATCTTCTGCTTCTGTTAGGTCCATACCATTTCTGTCCTTTATCGAGCCCATCTTTACATGAAATGTTCCCTTGGTATCCCTAATTTTCTTGAAGAGATCTCTAGTCTTTCCCATTCTGTTGTTTTCCTCTATTTCTTTGCATTGGTTGCTGAGGAAGGGTTTATTATCTCTCCTTGCTATTCTTTAGAACTCTACATTCAAATGGGTATATCTTTCCTTTTCTCCTTTGCTTTTCACTTCTCTTCTTTTCACAGCTATTTGTAAGGCCTCCCCAGACAGCCATTTTGCTTTTTTGCATTTCTTTTCCATAGGGATGGTCTTGATCCCTGTCTCCTGTACAGTGTCACGAACCTCTGTCCATAGTTCATCAGGCACTCTATCTATCAGATCTAGTCCCTTAAATCTATTTCTCACTTCCACTGTATAATCATAAGGAATGAAAAGTTTAGATACTGAAATACCAGTATCAAAATAAATACAATACAAAGAAGGTTGTAACCGCAAGCAAAGTAAAATTGGACATAGTTATAAATTCTGGAAATTTACAGTTTGTTTTCTGTAAGTAAGTCGCTCAGTCACGTCCGACTCTTTGCGACCCCATGGACTATGGCTCGCCAGGCTCTTCTGTTCATGGGATTTTCCAGGCAAGAGTACTGGAGTGAGTTGCCATTTCCTTCTCCCAAGGATTGATCGAACCCGGGTCTCCAGCATTGCAGGCAGATGCTGTACCATCTGAGCCAGTACCATTATAATGTATTCCCTTGTGCTTTATAATTGCATGTAAGCTGAATGTACCAAAGTAACATTGAACAGAGACATATTCGTTCCTTCACTTGGTTCCCACACACCTTCACACATATAGAAAATGGGCAAGACATGACAGAGCAATATTATTGGTACAAATTGTTGGGAAACAGATTTTCACTTAGAATAAGGAAGAGCTTTGTAATGATTAAATGCATTACAAATTGAATAGACTACCTTCAGGAAAGGTATTGAGTTCCCATCACTGGAGATTTAAAAGAGCTAGACATACACCTGCTAGGGGTTTTGCAAATTTAGACCAGATACCTTTAAAGGTCTTGCCAACTCTGAATTTGCTGGTTGGATGATTTCTCCTGTAGCGTGATGTATGAAGTGATTGTTACACAAAATAGTTTACTGAAGTTTCTCTCTTACCATGTTTTTTTAAGCTAGACATGCATACAGAAAAGTGAACATATCACAAATGTACCCAACCTGATGAACTTTCATTACCTGAACCAGCCCTCTAGATCAAGAAACAATGATCTCTGTACCCCAGAAGCTCCATCCAATCCCCACTTCCAGTCATGATCACCTGCACCCTGAGAGTAATCTAACTCTATACCTCCAGTCAGCTGTAATAAATATTGCCAAACAGGTTTCCAGAATGTTTGTATTCTAGCCTAATTTTAATGAGGTCCAACATGTCAGAATGTTAGTCTTTCTGAAATTCCATAGATCTTAAAAAAAAAATCTTGGTTGTAGCACTTAACAGCTATCTTATCCTATAGTTATTTTTGAACACTGACCTCCTTTTCTAGAGTATATATTCCTTGAAGAGATCACTTTATTCATCTTTATATTTCCTGAAGTATCTTACATAGAATAGACTCTAAATTTAATATTTTTATGTGAATGGATAAGTAAATGAGGAAAAATTATATGTAGTATCAATGAGAAGAATGTTTGGAAATTGCAAAAATATAAATAGCATACCAAATTAACTACAAGGGTGCCTGTAAAATGAACAGAATTAATTTATTAATATTGGCTCATACATTTTCCTGAATTCTGTAAGATACTCTTTCTTAGAGGCTAATGTGAGAAAATAGACAGCTGAATCGCACATTTTTAACTATTAGACTTAAGCCCTGGTGTCATCTCCAACATAGAAGCATGTGAATATTATGTAACACTGAACTGAATCTGTTAGCTGTGAATTTGAAGGTTGGCGAGAGGGTGCTGGTTAGGAAAGGCGAGCAGAAAGTCCTGCTTTGCCGGGATTATGATGAGATCATAATTCCAGTAGAATTGCAGCTTTATCCCAGATTCTTCCATGATTGGCAAGAAGTAATGGCTTCACTATATCATAGGTAAGGCCAGTAAGAATTGTTAGAGCCAGATAGAATTTTAGTGGCTTTTTAATTTATCACTATTACTGTTTAAAACAGCTCAGTGAGGATATTTGGGGTTTATGGGTGTTTCTCCTTAATGTTTTTAATCTATACTCCAAGTTTTATTCAGTGAATACATGTTATTTTTAAAATCAGGAAGTAGTTTTTAAAATAATTTATGTTGCAAAAATTGCTACTTTGACTATCTCTTTCATTTCAGTCTTGGCCTAACTATGAAGTTATCTTTAAAAAAATAATTGAAGTTGCCACATTCTTAGATTTGCCACGTTTTCCAGACATAACTGAAAACTGCTATCTTCATCCAAACATCTTGTGTATGAAATACTTGATGGAGGTCAATCTCCCTGGTAAGTGTGAGGTATATATTATGAGTAAGCCTTGACTTATTGAATTATAATGAAAAATGTATTGAATCCTCTCAATCAGAGACTATTAGAGTCACCTGACAGGGTCTACAGTAACATGAAGCTTAACTTCAAAATTCTTTCTTAAAATGTTTTGGACCATTTAAAATGGTTAAAAGGACACTTTCAGAAGTAATGAGTTCTGTTTTGGATGGGAGGGATAAGCTTGAAAGATAATGTTTGGTGTTTACAGTAAATTTTTGCTGAATACAAGTAACACATGATTCAGTATGTATTATTAATTACTTAGGAACCTCTACCAAAAAAGGGCAGCACTCCTTCATTTGCATGAAGCATGGTTATTAAATAAAGAATTCCAATTTTTAAAATCCCAGAAGTTAATCTACAGTGATATTTTTATTGTTTAGTAACATTGCTATTTCCAGTCCCTGAAACAAATGGAGATGAAGGTCTGGTAGGATGCAAAGGCAGCCTCACTAGCCCTTCTTCACAATACACCAAGACACAGGTCACCCCAGCGGAATTCGCCGATGGAATCTACTCCTGAATTTCTTGCTAAACTAGAAATGTGAGAACTGCAGGGTTTCTATTCTTAACAGAAAATACAAACATGGCATGACTATATTATTGCTTATGCAGTATAAAAAAATGTGATTGAATATATTTTTAATAGGAAAGGAAAAGACATGTTATATGAAAAAATATATGTATAAAACTGCATGTATGATATAATTTTAGCTATAAAAATAAACATAAATTGGAGTAACATATGTATACAAATGTAAATCTAAGTCTTATAAAATATTTTTTAAAGAGGAAAAAATAAGCTTCTCAAAGGTATCATTTATTAAGCTAAGGAATGTATGTCTCTTGCTGTAACTTTAGAAGTCACTGGCTCTTTGATTAAGATTCCAGAATTTGGGAAGTCTGATTTCTGCACTTTGACATGTTACATATATCAGTTTATTGTTTTGGATTTTGGTTTTTTGAATTACTTTTGGAGTGGTTTTTTCAAAATATGGCAGGTTCCTCTGTTCTATTATATACTCCAAAATCATAAGCTTATAATGAAGAACACTAAGATATGGAAAGAATGCAAGGAATTACCAAAATATAACTGGCTTGGGCTGGGTTATGGCAAGTATCTAGCTCACGTAGTTGCTATTGGACAGAAACGATGGTGGTAGTGTTTTCTGACCAGTGTGTATAACTTAATAGTATTTCTCACCTAACTCTTCCTGAGAGTAAGAAGTAGAATTAAAACCGCTATAATATACAGAGAGAGACTGCTATCATCTGATGTTGTAAAGTGCTGTTTTAGAGACCATATTAAAAAGAGCCAGGATAGAAAAATTTTATTTCTCACAAAGTGTTCAATAGAAATAATTTGGAATATAGATAAAAAACTGTACACAAATGTTATTGACCCTATTTATAATACTGAGAAATCAGAAATAAATATCCAATGGAAAGGTAATGTTTAAGTAAATATTTTGTATATTCAGTAGAACCATGTGCATCTTTTAAAATTATGTTTGTGAAGAGTATATAAAAGCATGGGAAATGTTTATGTCATAATAGAAAAGGAAATAGGCCAAATTATAAATTATATATAATATAATCATAGCTATATAAAATTAAAATATTAATGAAAATATTGGGAATAAATTTACCCCAATATTGAAGTGCTATTTCTAAGTTATAGTAATGCATTTTTTCTTTCTTCCCACTTTATGTATCTTATAAATGTCCTATACTGAGTTTGTATTACATAATAGTGGGAGGAAAGAGTAAACAAAATAGATCTACAAACTAAGATGTGGTGGTCCCTTCAACTTAGAAATTGCATTCTAAAATGTGCCATTGATTGGCCTCCTACCCATGAAATTATAAGAAGGCTTCTGGAATATTGCCATTTTCAAAGCTGAAATTTTGCACTGTATAGTTCTCTTGTGCTGTTGATCAAAAAGCAGAGATCTGTGTACTTGGCCCTTTTTCAAAGAGAGATTTTCGGGTTCCCAGAAAGCTAAAGGTGGTTTTAAGCATGCTAGGGCAACGAATGCCCCTCCTCAGTGCCTTTATGTATGACAATGTCATCTTTGGAACTGGGCAGAAAGCAGCTTCCAGCAAGCATGTCACACACACACACCCTTGCTGAGTAAGCACTGCCTCCTTGGTGGCTCTGACTGAACTCCAAATACATCCCTTAGTTTTATCCCTCATCCTGGGACTGAGGAGCTGGCCAGAGAGAATTCCTGGCAGCTTTCATAATCATGTCTGTTTAATTTGTGGGGAACCCTGTAGAGTTTCCAAAGTGCCTTCATCTGTATTACCTCATCCGTGAAGGTGGAAAGGGAGGACAGGTGGGTGTGCTCATCTCAGATGAGAAGTAGGCAGGTTGAGTGACGCCTGGCTGCCGGATGGCCGAGGCGTCATATAATACTCCAGGTCACATAATACTCCAGGTCAGAATCTTAGTTTTTCTCTCCTGTCCTGGCTTCCTTCCTCATAATTTCTTTCATTTGCTTTTTATTACTATGTACTTTTAGTATAAGAGAAGCAATTCAAGGTATTAATTTTAAATAAATAGGGGAGACATTCTTCAAGAAATACCATTTTTATAGTAATAAAATTCTGTATATAATACTTTATATAGAGACATGTATATACTGTATGTAATGTTATTTGAACTGTTATAAAAGTATGGTATACTACATTAAGAGAATAGAATCAACAGAACATAATGACTGACAGTATATAGGAAATGCAATACAACTTATTATGCTCTTGTAAATAACAACTGTTCTACTTGAATTTAATCAAAATATAGGTACTTCAGTTAGTAAGTAAAGAAATTTGCTTAGTAATTCAGAGTTTTCAAAGTATAATTCACTTGTCCTATCTTTTATGTCCTGTGTTTATCCTCACCATAACCCATTTTACAAGTGAAGAAACTGAGGTTGAGTGGCTCTAGTCTGGAGTCACAAAGCTCATGATCAGAAAGCCTAAATATATAGGCTGTAGGTGTTCTGGCTCCAAGTCCCAAGTTACTCAGCCTTGAATAGTAGATGAGTCTGTGCTGAGCGTGTCATTTCTTTGGGAAAGCAGGGCAGCGGGTGAGATGCACGCTGGGCCTTCCAGTGTGCTAGCCAGGCTCCCTAGCTTCCCAAGGGAGTGCACATTTTTAGAGACGCCCTTGGTCCTACAGGAAAGTTAGTTTCAGGTAAATGCAGATTGCTGTAGAAACACAGACAAGGGGCGTGGATGAAGCAATAGAAGATGGATGTGTGCCTGTATATTTGGTGCCAAGATATGTGCCATAGATAGCAGGCATTTTGGGAAGTCAGAATAGGAGAAGATCGACCTTGCCAGGATTCGACCATATGTTTTTCTCTACACATTTCATTTTTTGGTTTATGTATACACAAAATGGTATGTCTCAGAGTTCTGGCATAGTATCATATTTTAAGATAAAGCTTATCTCATGGATGTATACATTAGTATGGTCTCATTAACCAAAGAATTTAATTTCACATTTTTCTGTTTTATTCTTCAACAGATGAAATGCATAATTTAACCTGCCTAGTGGTAAAAGCGACTGGAATAGGAGAAGTGGATTTTCTAAGATTTGATCCTATAGCTAAAAAGGCAAAAACTGTTAAATATGATGTGCAAGCTGTAGCTGTCATTGTAGTGGCATTGAAACTGCTCTTTTTATTGGATGACAATTTAGAATGGTAAGTGTATGTAGTCTTAGGAGAAAAAAATGTTATTATTTTCCCCTAATTATTCAGGGTAAAGGACTCCATATGTTATGTCTCAGTAGAAAGTAGAGACTCTCAGTTGTTATAGAACACTGACTAGTAGCAGCAGTTACTCCTTACCTAATGTTTTGGCTCAGGTATTTGTCAGAGATTTCATTCTCCTTTAGTAAGTTGTTTGGATCATGTTTTCTTCCATTTTTAGGAAGATGCACATGTGTCTCATTCTCCTGAGTTTTAAATCATACACAAATTCTAAAGAGTCACTAGCACTTCATCCATGTACCTTTTGGTTTCTGGCACTATGTGTCTTCAAAGATTATTTTGGAAAGTGAAAGAATCTTAAAATGCCAACAAAGAGTGGCAGTGTCTTCTTCCCTATTTCAGTGCTTGCTTCTGCATTAAAAGTTGGCATCAGTTTCAAGTACTGTTCTATACTTTTCTTTCAGAAGAATTCAAAATTTAACTGTCTTCAAATGAATGATTTCCAAATAAATTGATTTGTTTATTTGTGTCTCCAGGTCTTTGTCTAATATTGCCAAGAAATATAATGAAAAGAACAAAGAAGGTACTTTTTTTTTTAGTCAATCAAGTGATTGTAAAAGGTGAATTAAAAGATACAATAAATATAGAGAAGAAGAAACTGAGAAATATATAAATTGTACCTTGTATCAGAACTGTTTATATGTGTAGTTATCTAATATATCTTCTATTCTCAAGGAGGTAATAGTCAAATCTAGAAGAACAGACATGTAAAAAGATGGTTTCAATATGTGGAATCTAGAAAAATAGTAAAGATCTTATTTGCAAAGCAAAAATAGAAACACAGCTGTGGAGAAGAAACGTATGATTACCAGAGGGGAAAAGGCAGGGGGGTGGGGTGAATTGGGAGATGGGGATTGACATCTCTACACTGCTATGTATAAGACAGATCACTGATGAGAACCTGCTGCGGAGAACCTGCTGTGGAGCTGTGGGAGCTCTGCTCAGTGCTCTGTGGTGACTTAATTGGAAGAAAGTCCAAAAAAGGAGGATATATGTGTATGTATGGCTGATTCAGTTTACTGTACAGCAGAAACTAACACCACAATATAAAGCAGCTATATTCCACTTTTTTTTTTTAAAGGTCGTTTTGGTGTAATACAGGGCCACAGTATAGGTGAGAGCTCGGAACAGAAGGGAGTGACAGCAGATTGCTCAGGAGTCATATTAGAGCGTGAAGATAGTCAGTCCCTCCATAATTTCCAAGGGCTGGCATATAAATGTTCAGTCAGATCAGTGAGTAAAGACTCAAATGAGCAACATGTGTTATAATAATGTGACATATTTGGTTAATAATCATGGATTTCATTTCTTTCAGATAAACCATGGTTTGATTTCAGAAAATGGTACCAAGTTATGAAGAAAGCTATTGATGAGAAGAAACAAAAGTGGGAGGAAGCCAGGGCAAAGTATGTTACCTCTTCTAGCTTTAGATTCACCTACTTTATTTTTCAAGTCTATTGCTTTACATCTGAAAGCTCAAGTTTCATCAGTTCAGATTCACCAGCATTATGACCCTTTTTTCTAGAATTAACCCCTCTGTCTAAACTGACATTTTAAAATATTTCTATTAACTATTAGTGAGTGAGTGAAAGTCGCTCAGTCATGTCTGACTCTTTGCAACCCCATGGGCCATTATAGTCCATGGAATTCTCCAGGCCAGAATACTGGAGTGGTTAACCTTTCCCTTCTGCAGGGGATCTTCCCAAACCAGGAATCAAACCGGGGTCTCCTTCACTGCAGGCAGATTCTTTACCAACTGAGCTATCAGGGAAGCCCTATAATGTCCTTTTAGGGGCGTCCCTGGTGGTCCAGTGGTTAAGACACCACACTGCCAATGCAAGGGAGGTGGGGTCCATCCGTGGTCAGGGAACTAAGATCCCACATGCCACACTGTGTGGCCAGAAGATTTAAAAAATAGTAATATTAGTGTCCTCCTGATCCAGAATCCAGTCCAGGGTGCTGTATTGTACTCAGTACTCGTCTTTTCATAATCTGCATGACTATTCTCTGCATTTCTGGTATTCCTCCCTCTTTCGTTTCCCACAGTGGATCAGTTCCCATCTGTGCTTCCCACTGTTACAAAAGACTGCAGACGTCAGCCTGTGTCATTTATAACTGGACTGTTCCTCCAAAGTAAAGTTCCCGATACAAATCCAAACAAAGCAAAGCAGAAAGAGAGTAGCATATTTAATTCAGGCAGTCTCACTGTTTGACCTCGAGCTCTCCTCCTCATGTAGGTCCATTGTTGTCATTTAGTCGCTAAGTTGTGCCCAACTCTTCGTGACCCCTATGGACTGCAGCACGCCAGATTCCTCTATCCATAGGTTTCCCAGGCAAGAATACTGGAGTGGGTTGCTGTTTCCTTCTCCAGGGGATCTTCCCGACCTAGGGATCAAATCCGCATCTCCTGAATTGGCAGGTGGGTTCTTTACCACCGAGCAACAGGGAAGCCCACCCAGGTCCACCGTGGCAGAGTGGAAAGAGCATAGCATTAGAGACAGTGCAGGGGTAAATCCTGATTGTTTAAAACCAGCTGTTTAACTGCGACCCAGTTACTTAACTTCTTAGCCTCAGTGCACTGAAATGTAGTCAGCTCATAAATTTTCAGAGATACTGTCTTATGTCGTAGAGGGTACCTTGCTCTAGGTTTCTGATTTGAACGGATTTTATATCTGTTCTTGGAACTTTGAGTCCCTGTGAAACTTTGAAGAAAAGGTTAACATTTCTGTATTTATGTAATTTTGCAACAGTACTCATTTGATAAAGTCATTTTATATCCCCTGAGAAAAATCAAGATTCCTCAAATTAGTTAAAATGATAACTCCAGTTTCGTCATCAATAAAGTAAGGCTAATAATGTCTCCTTGATATTCTTAATCAAGAACTAAATTTCAGTGTTTGCAGATAGAATTAGAGTATTTCTCCCCTGAATTTAAGAGATCTTTTAAATCTAGAAACAGACTTCCGGGGATGCATAAAGCGCTGTGGGAGAGAGGATCCTTGCTGAAGAAGGGAGGAGATGGGCAGTTTCTTCCTGTTCAGGTTGGACAGATAGTGAGGGTGAGCTTCTGACAGCTGTGGGCACCCGGGGAACAGAGGCCTTCCTCTTTTCTGTTGGAGAAGGAACGTCTTTAGTCATTGGCTCTCAGCAGGCACAAGAGTAGCAGCGAGAACAGAAGGCTCTCCTGAGTTCTTAGGTAATCTTGGAGAACCAGACATCAGACCTTTATTTTCTGGTGCTGCTGGGGTGGTCCCGGCCAGTACTGAAAGGCTAGGTATTCAGAGGCCATGCCACTTGGGCATCTCAGGGTTGACAGGTGCCCTCTCATGAACCCAAACCAGGCACCAGCTTACACTTCAGACATACCTGTTAGAGCCCAGATTCTTCCTGCAGGGCCTCAGTCAGCTGTGCATCAAAAGGCTCACTGACTTTTAGCTACTTTAAGGGAGAATTTAATGACCAAAGAGCGTATGTCTAGTTTCAAAGTGGCATTTTCCAGACGGACACCAGGCCTCTGGGAAGAGCTTGTCCAAGGGATCTGTTACCAAGATCCTTTGTAGAGTCTGTGCTTTGGGATGACTGAGATGACTTCTAAGTCACTGCTGACTGCTCTGTGGGCACAGAGCTCCCATGTATGCCCATCACCTGTTCTACCCTTCCCCATCTCTGCTATTGAAATAAATTTCTAATTTTTCTCTCTATTCTTCTAGACATCATCTTCCATATTGTCAGGTGAAAGTTGTTAAAGTATTTTCTACAGCTCAGCATAGGTCTCTATGCATGGATTGTGAGAAACACTAGTAAACTATAGTTGAAACCTAAAAATAGCTTTAGAGAGTGCTTTGACTGCCAGTTTTCTTGGAGGAAAATTTAAAAGCATGTGCAGATCTTTGCAGCCTTTTAGGTTAGGCAAAAATTTTCTCAGATATGATACCAAAGCCGTGATCCATAAAAGAAAAAAAAGATAAGTTAGACTTCATTAAAAGAAAGAACTTCTCTTCTAAAAACACTGTTAAGAAAAGCTGCAGGCTAGGAGAAAATATGTTTAAATCACATATCTGATAGAAGGTTTGTATCCAGAATATATGAGTTGTATCCAATATATGGTTTGTATCCAGAATTATTTTCATATAATAAGAAAACAACTCAGTGTTTTAAATGGGCCAAAAGTAAGTTCACACAGAAGCCTATATATGAATATATAGAGATCTGTATACTTCATTCACAAGTAAACGAATGAAATCTTGTGGCCCAAAACTGGCAACAACCCAGATGCCTTTCAGGTGGTAATGGATAAACAAACTGTAGCATATCTGTAAAATGAAACACTCTTCAGTACTAGAAAGGAACAAACTTCTGATATATCCAGAAACATGAATGAATCATAAATACATTATGCTAATGAAAGACTCAAAAGGTTACATACGGTCTAATTGCATTTATATGACTTTCTGGAAAAGGCTAAGCTGTAAGAATAGAGAAACAGATTGGTGGTTGAGACCAAGTTTAGCTGAGGGTCAGGGGAGGAGTTGACCTTCAAGAAGCATGGGAGGTTTGAGAGTGTGGAACTATTCATGGTGGTGATTATACAACTGTATGTGTTTATCTAAAGTAGTGCAGCTATGCACTAGACAGGACTGGCTTTACTACATGTAAATTACACCTTAATATACAGCAGTGGAGAACCAAATCTTGAGGGAAGGCTGGACAGACAGAGCATATGGGACCTCGTGGCTTCCTGGAGAAAATGTTAAGACTTCGTGCTGGGCCTCTATTTTTTGTAGTTTTGAAAAGAAGTAAACAAAGTAAATGCTTAAAGAAGGACTGTGTGACGAGTGTTAATTATTTTCGATGGCCCACCTTTCCCATCTTCTGGGCATATGTCCTCAAGGAAATAATAACACCTCCTTGACTGCAACATAATTGCCACCTGTATGGGCATTTACTATAAATGCATAAGAAAATCTGTCTAGATGAGGAAGTCACAAGGCGTTTTTAATAGTGGGTTTATCTAGGGAGTGGGATTAAACTATTTAGGGAACTTCTTTATTATTAAGAGATTTTTTACCTTGAATATATTGTCACTTTTATTATTTGATAAATAAATAACAAAAAGATACTTGAAAGAATCACAAATGGCAAGCTCTCTGAATATTTAAATGTGGTATGATTTAGTTCACATATAATTTTCAGAAAGACCATAACCTATTCACAGTGATTATACCTCTGCATTAGAAGGCAGGCACTTACTGTTCACTTTGTACAAGTTATCAGAGTCAGAAGTACCACTACCTTATCTGCAGCAGAAGGGTGTTTGGCCAAAGACAAGAAGGAACAGTTGTTTCTTAGGTGGCCTCACTTTATGAGAACAAGAGGCACGGGATTATGATGACAGTATAATCAATCATTTCTTTGTGATCTTATGGCATCTGGGAGGTTTTAGGTGGAACTTATCCTTCCATCGACTTCCTGCCTCCTGCAGTGCCACTCGCTTACGTCTAGGTCATGAGAGCTGTAGAGACGCATGTCAGCAGGTCATTCTAAGCCAGAACTATTATATGAGTATCGGGAATTTCAGATACTGCCATTGAGAAACTTCTCTGAAGTGTGTTGAGGCCCATTTCATCTCCATCCTGCTCCAAATGCGTCTTTATCTTTTCAGGTTTCTGTGGAAAGGTGAAAAGCCAATCTACTACTCAGCCATTGACAGGCCGGTGGTGTATAAAAGAAGAGGTGAGTAGGGTTTCTTCTCGTTGACACCAAGTAACAGCCCAGCTGTGGAAAAGCTAAGGGTTTTAAATTGAAAAGTGAATGCACAAGTCCTTTTCTCAGTTGTTTAACAAGTGTCCCATTGCACATCCAGAGAAACGTCCTTCTCTATAAGAAATGTCCGTAGAAATCTATTTCAGGAACATTGCAATATTCAAACAGAACTTCAGTTCTCGCCAAAATCTGAAATGCTATATATGTCTATACTCTCAGAACTCTTTATTTGGAGAACTGCTTTTTTAGGTTTTTTGTTGTTTTTTTTGTGTGTGGTAAAATAAACATAAGATAAAATTTACCTTTTTAGCCTTTTCAAGTTGTTCCTCGCCGTCCCTCTTCCAGTGGCAGTTTCCCCTAGTTATGCCCTTATATCATGGAGCATTTGTCAAAACTACAAAACCACCGTTGGTGCATTACAATCAAGTAAACTACAGACTTTGTCATTTAATGTGTTTTTATTTCATTTGTTTTCCCTTCATTTCCAGAAATGCTGGTGAGTCTACAGAAACAGTTTAGCACGCTGGTGGATTCAGCACCAAACATTGAAAAAAAAAAGCCTTCAAGTTTTCAATTCAACTGGACTGAAGAGGACAGCGAGAGGCCTTGTTTCCATGGGCATAGCCTCCAGGGAGTCCTGCAGCAGAAAGGCCAGTCCCTGACAACCAAGAATTCCCTCTACTGGCTGAGTACTCAGAAGTTCTGTAAAAGGTATGCGATGCTCTTAGAAGTCATGGGATAAAAACCACCCTGAAACCTCTAGTTTGGCCTGAAGCAGTAGTCTTTTCTCATTAGAAAAAATAAAAAGGGGCCACCTATGATTTAAAGGAGTTGGTCATAATGAGAGGCAGATGGGTTATTGGTTGGACTTTAGAAGATGGTGAGCTTGTAATCAAGACCCACACATGGGACAGGAAGTTAGGACCTGATTCGTTAGTACCATCTGCCTTGTCTGCCTGCAGTTGGTCCGTGGGGGTTAGTGGGGAACCTACACCTTTTGCTCTTCACGTGGCATGATCAGTGCATTTTTGGATGTTCTTAATGGTTGTAATCCTGTAACATAAGACAGTTAGTTACAAATAGACCTTGGTATAATCAGAGATGAAACAACCAAGATTTTTTTTCTCTGCATGAGTTATAAGGCTAAGCAATACACTCTATGCATCAAGTATGTTTATCACCATGGTTTTATGTACCAAAATCGTCTGTCAAATTACCTTGCCTATTTAGACCATAGCCTAAAACCACATAGTAAGCAAAAGAGGGTCCAGCTAACCAATAAAATGGCCACTGAGTCCATAACTAACGTATATACACTCTTCTCAGGAGGCCCTTTAGTCCTTCACTCTGCCGGGAGATGTGTGTCCATCAGGCTGAGTTGTCTGATTTCCAGATTCCTTGCCATCAGAAGATGCAGAGTAGGCGGGAGACTGAGAGGTATCTGCTGCTGAATGTCTTGACAGCAAATATAAGTGGTACTCGTTTGACAGACAGTAGAGGAACCAGCTGCAGAAGCAGACAAAAGAAGTCAAATTACAGTGGTCTGAAGTTCATTCATGACACACAATAGCTCCACAGAACTAAATAAACTTGACCATGTCTCTGCTTTAGCATGTCCCCAGATTAATGTGCATTCTCTCTGGGTTTGTTTTTCCTACCTGTATTTTCTAGTATTTCCACAATAAAAGTGGACAACTTGTCACCATATAATTGTAAAGGCTTTTGAAAATAGGCTGAATGTCCTCTGATTAATAATAACCAAATAGTGTATAACTCAGTTTTAAAAGATGTCTATCCAAATGGTTAAAATGGAATCTTTTGATGCTTAAGAGAGCAGATCTTCAGCTATATGGAGAATTTTATTACACAGGAGAACTCAGTTTTGAGGGTTCAGAAGAGACAAGCATTGTACTGGGAAATAATTTTGAGAACACTCAGGTCTTGAGAACTAAGCAGAGAAAGACTGTGAGAACCCTTCAGATCATGAGGGTGTTTATCCTTCTTGTCTGAGGCGGAGCTAACAATCTGGATGAATTTAAATGGTTGTATGTTTTATTTGGTTTTATCACTTAAGACTTTAGGAAAATTAAAATTTTCCAAGTTTATGATAAGGGAAGTGAGTGAAGTGAAGTAGCTCAGTCGTGTCCGACTCTTTGCAACCCTGTGGACTGTAGCCTACCAGGCTCTTCCCTCCATGGGATTCTCCAGGCAAGAGTACTGGAGCGGGTTGCCATTTCCTCCTTAAAAGATACTGTTGTTGATTCAACTTAGAAATAAAAAGTCCTACTGTACACCTTTTCTTATCTTTTTGTTGTAGAAATAGAGCTTTCTTTATGGTCCCTAGGCAAGGGAAACAATATTTTTACCCTTTTTGTGATAATATTTTGTTTGACAGAATCTTTCTTCATAGAACCTAAATTAAAAATTAGAGAAGAAGAAAAGAGGGCACCATATTTGTGAGAATTCATATAAATGGCTTATACTCTGTTTCCATTAAACTAATCAATGCACAAGCATTTGAGGCTTTTAAATTTCCTACAAGTGAACATAGTAGGGTATTGGCTTTTTTGTATATTATTAAAATAGGCTTAAAAAGATTTTAAGTGAAAATTTAAAAATCAGTTTTAAAGGAGTATGGGCAAAGTGAACATTTTTGAGCCTTTACTTTGTGCCAGCTATTGGATAAGTGCTTAATATATATTCTCATTCAATCCTCTTTTCCATCTTACGAGGTAGTTATTTTTTTTCTGTTTTGCAGATGAAAGAACCAAAAGTAGTTATCCATAGTCACAACTGATGGGTGTCCAAGCTCTATGGTGCAAATGCAAACATTCTTTCAGGAATTTAGGGCCATATTTGTTACATAAATCATTGTCTAAATGTTTATACCATCTATCGTTCACTTGTTTTTAAAACTATTTATTATGGAAAACTTCAAGTATATTCAAAGGGAGAGGGCACAATATAATTAATGCCCCCTACCCATAGTCACCCCCACATTAACAACTTTCCACGTGGCTAGACTTGTTTTCCCCATACCCTAGCCAGCTCACTGCTTTACCCCTCTATTCCCAGATTATTTGGAAGCAAGTCCCAAACTTCATAATTTTCTTAAACAAAGCCAGAATACCATTAATCTGACATTAAAAACTAGTAGTAATTCCTTAATGTCATCAAACATGCAGTGGATATCTAGATTTTCCTGATTGTCAACAGTAAATTTTTAAATAACTCAGAATCCACATAAAGTCCTTACATTGCTGGTGGTAGAGATAGCCCTTAAATGCTTTAGTTCATAAATTCCCCCTTTATCTCTTTTATTTCCCCCTTGCAGTTTACTTATTGAGTAATCCAGGTCATGTGTCCTGTACAATTTCCTGTAGTCTAGATTTTGCTGATTACAGCCCATGACACCTTTTAACGTGTTCCCCTTTCCCCCTGCTTCCATGTTGGTATAGGCAGAGATTGGCAGAGTTACTTAGCAGTTTTCATTAGTGTTTTAGAGATTTGATCAGATTCAGGTTCTACTTATTACTTTAAAATAAGCAAAATTGCTTCATTAAGTCTTCCTTCTATAATACATACAGAATTGCAGCATACAGTATTAAGCCTGGTAACCTGTTTTGGTTGGGAGCTGGGGATTCTTTTGTTGGTGTGTTTTCAGTATGTCCAGGATCTCTCCCTGTGTGCTTTTGTTTGCCTTGACCGTGGTAAGAGGGGGGCCCACCTGGAGTGGAGGAGGAGCCGTGAGAACTGGCTATGGACCACCTGTGTCCCACACCTGATGGCCACAGACAGTGCTAACATTTTTTTCCTTTATAAAATGTAGGATTCCTTCCAGATTGTTCGTTTCCTTCCAGCTCAGAGTACTATCTTAAGCCTAACCATATACAGTTTTTAGGTTATTTGGGGGATATTCAAGGGACCAGTGCATACCTTTCTAAATGGCCCTTTAAACATGGTGTCTTTTTTCTTCCCCTTCTAGCCATTGTAAGCATGTGACAACCTACGAAGAATCCAATTTTTCCCTGAGTTACCAGTTTATACTAAATCTCTTCTCCTTCTTGCTGAGAATAAAGACTTCCTTTCTCCATGAAGAAGTGAGCTTAATAGAAAAGAGACTTTTTAAAGCAAAATATAATAAAACAAACAAGAAATCTTCGAGATCCAGGAAAACAAGAAAGTGCTGAAAGAAATGAAGTGGAAACTTGCCGGGGAAAAATATATTAATAATGAAAGTAATGTCATTGTAATATAAAATTCTAGAGAATGGTGAAAAATAGAGTTTTATTGCATACAGCTACATACATACAAATACCTATATCAAACAAAAATGTATGTTGGAAAACAGGTGAAATTTATTTGAATTTATTTTTATTTTATTTTATTTTTTTAGGAGCTAAGAGTGCCTAGATAGCTGTAGAATCATTTCCTTTGCAAAGTTCTATTGGTTTGTATAGGGTGAATAAAATTTATAATAAAACAGTTTTTGAAGATACTATTGTTGTTCATATAAAAAATAATCACCAGTTAGGTCATTTATATGTTATTTGGTACTTAAATATATTTTCCAACATTTACCCTGAATCTTTCACAATAATCATTAATATTTTGTGTGAAAAAGGGTTAACATAGCAGGCCTAAAACTGCTATCCTTGGAAAGGCCTGCTTGCAAGGCTGACACTTGGCTGGTATCTAGGAACTCGGATTTTGGGGGGGTTCCCACCATTCCTTGATAAGAATGGATCACGATGCCTAAACTGTTTGTGCAAACAACATGGTTTATGCTGAATGCCTGCTCTTTTTCTAAGAGTGTGAAATTTTGTTACTTGCTGCTCCTTTGATTTTTTTTTTATGCTTTTTTTTTAATTTTTAATTTTTAAAAATTTTTTTTTATTTCCCCCTCCCACCTCCCTCCCCATAACATCTCTGTGGGTCATCCCCATTTAAATTATGAATGTTCTTGTTAAAATGTTAAGTAAATGGTAACCAGGAATTTGTATTCTTTGTATTTTAAAAAAATATTTGCTTATTTATTTGGCGGCACCGGGTCTTAGTTGCAGGATGTGGGATCTAGTTCCCCAACCAGGGATGGAACCTGGGCCCCTGAATTGGAAGCTCAGAGTCTTAACCATTGGACCAGCAGGGAAGTTGCTTCATTGTATTTTAAAGTTAAATTTTCTTTTTAAACTACATCACTTACTTACTCTTTACACCCCAAAGTAAATCCCAGATAGATCAAAGATCTAAACATTATAATCTTTTATATATTCGTGTATAAAGTCTTAGAAGAAAACAACTGTGAATGCTTTGATGATCTTGGAATGGGGAAGGACTTTATAAGAAGTCTCAAAACCAGAAAGCAGAAGGAAAAGATTAATAATATGACTACAAAGTCAAAGGCAACTGAAAAGCTGGGAAAATATCATTATAGTGTACAATGAACAAAGGGATAAGTCCTTTAATATATCAATAGTGCTTGCAAAGCAATAGGAAAAAGATAGCTGAACAAGGGATATGAAAAGCTAGCTTTCTGAAAAAAACAAAATACAAAGGCCAAGCTAAAAACAGGGTAGTCAGTGTCACTCATTAAATGCAAGTTACAGAGATGTTGTTTCCCACATATTAAGTAGGCAAAGATTATACAGGTGTCTAATACCTGGTGTGGATATTGGAAAAAGGCATTCTGATTTCATCATTTATTTGTGCAACAAATACTTACTGAGCAACTTCTGTGTTCCAGACACACGCTAGATGCTGGAGGTACAGTACTGAACAAGGCAGGGACAGATAGTATACAAATAAATAATATTGGGCGCAATGAAGTGCAATGAGGAAAAAGTAGGGTAAGGGATGTGTGATCAGGTGGGCCCTTTAGTACAAAGTAAATGAGAAGAATGGTCTGGGAAGTGACATTTGAGCTGAAACCAACCTGTGTGAAATCCAGTCGAGGGGGCAGGCCATGTGGCCATCCAGGTGGAGATCATTTTAGGCACAGGACGCCGTACTCGGAGCCTACCCAGGAAAAATAAAAGCATCTTTCCACACAAAGACTTACACACAAATATTCGCAGCAACTTTATCTGAGATTGCTAACAGATAAACAGCCCAAATGGCCATCAACAGGTGAAAGGATGTGGTATATCCATACAAGGGAATACTACTTAGCTATAAAAAGAAACAAACTGTTGAAACAAGTCACAACACCTGCTAGGGAGTGGGGCAAGAGATTGAGGGGGCTATATAAGAAACACATCTTTCTAAGACAAAAAAATTGCCTTCCAAAGACCTGAACTGGAACATTATTTGTATATGAACTTTATGGAATCAACACCATGATCTGAAGTGCTATGGTACTTGAGCGGAGTAAAGAGCTGAATTTGCTAACAAGCCCTCCAGGGTGATTCTGATATACGGTAGAGTGACAACTGCTAGCCTCAGGGCCATCCACACAGCGCTCAGCCCCACCTGCGCCCTCCATATCCTGGGAGCAGGGAGGTACTTCCTCCTGCCCTTCGACCCTCGGGGCTGGGCAGCCATTTCCTCTGTGCTGGTGTCACCCCGCCCGTGTTGACATGGGCCGCCCTGTAGGTGGTCTCCTCAAGCCTTCTCTGCCTAAACACCTGCCTCAGCTATTTCTAAACGACAGATATGATTAGGAAATAAGGCAGAAGCAGGCACAGTGCCACAATGGATGTATGAACAGCGCCCAGTAGGAGCATAGAAGGGGAAGAGACCCACACCACTGGGTGGAGGAGGACCTTTGTTCCCCTCAGGAATCAAATTTTTTCAAACTGATTGCCCATTCAGGGGAAGTGATAAATTATTTTGCCACTAGAGTGACTTATACTTGTTGATTTGGATGGACTCTCTATTACGAACAAATCTTACTTAGTTTTTAAATTAAATCAGCACTGCAGTGAAACAACTTTATAATTTAGGTCACCATGGTAGCTCACTTGTGGCTCATGGTTAGCTCACTTGTGGCTCAGTTGGTAAAGAGTCTGCTTGCAATGCAGGAGACCTGGGTTTGTTTCTTGGTTTGGGAAGATCCCCTGGAGAAGGAAGGGGCAACCCACTCCAGTATTCCTGCCTGCAGAATCTCACAGACAGAGGAGCCTGCCAGGCTCCTGAGCGACTGAGCGCATACACCTAAAAGGAAGTATGAGAGAACCAAGTAGGATTTCACATGGTCTCAGAGCTGGAAAATGTTGTAATGGTGTGAAATCAGAGACTTCTAGGAGATGAAAATAGAATACACCAGATATTTCTGGGGGGAAAAAGAGTCCTGAAATCATTTTATGTCTTTGAATGATCAGTCTAAGCTGATGGTCGTGTAAATAGAGCACACATGTGCTGAAAATGCTAACATTTTCATGCTTTTAGTTGCAGATCATCAAAACGTGAAAAGCACAGCTGTATAATGTATTAAATGTGCATCTGCCTATCTACTTACTGAACACTTTAATATTTCTCATTTAATATATCTAGATAAATCTATCTGCTATAACTATAGCAACAAAGTTTCGCTCATAGTAGACTAAAGTAAGAAATCTGTATGCAGGTCAGGAAGCAACAGTTAGAACTGGATAAGGAACAACAGATTGGTTCCAAATTGGGAAAGGAATACGTCAAGGCTGTATATTGTCACCTGCTTATTTAACTTCTATGCAGAGTACATCATGAAAAACGCTGGGCTGGATGAAGCACAAGCTGAAATCAAGATTTCCAGGAGAAATATCAATAACCTCAGATATGCAGATGACACTGTTAAGGCAGAAAGCAAAGAAGAACTAAAGAGTCTCTTCATGAAAGTGAAACAGGAGAGTGAAAAAGTTGGCTTAAAACTCAACATTCAGAAAACTAAGATCATGGCATCTGGTGGAAACAGTGACAGACTTTATTTTGGGGGGCTCCAAAATCACTGCAGATAGTGATTGCAGCCATGATATTAAAGGACACTTGCTTCTTGGAAGGAAAGTTATGACCAACCTAGACAGCGTATTAAAAAGCAGCGACATTACTTTGCCAACAAAGGTCCGTCTACTGCTGCTGCTAAGTCGCTTCAGTCGTGTCTGACTCTGTGCAACCCCATAGATGGCAGCCCACTAGGCTCCCCCGTCCCTGGGATTCTCCAGGCAAGAACACAGGAAAGGGTTGCCATTTCCTTCTCCAATGTATGAAAGTGAAAAGTGAAAGTGAAGTCACTCAGTCGTGTCTGACTCTTTGCAACCCCATGGACTGCAGCCTACCAGGTTCCTCTGGCCATGGGATTTTCCAGGCAAGAGTACTGTCTAGTCAAGGGTAGAGTTTTTCCAGTAGTCATGTTTGGATGTGAGAGTTGGACTATAAAGAAAACTGAGTGCTGAAGAACTGATGTTTTTGAACTGTGCCGTTGGAGAAGACTCTTGAGAGTCCCTTAGACTGCAAGGAGATCCAACCAGTCCATTCTAAAGGAAATCAGTCCTGAATATTCACTGAAGGGGCTGATGCTGAAGCTGAAACTCCAATACTTTGGCCACCTGATGCAAAGAATGGGCTCATTTGAAAAGACACTGATGGTGGGAAAGATTGAAGGCAGGAGGAGAAGGGGATGACAGAGGATGAGAAGACTGGGCGGCATAACCAACTCAACAGACATGAGTTTGAGTGAACTCTGGGAGTTGGTGATGGACAGGGAGGCCTGATGTGCTGCAGTCCTAGGGGTCGCAAAGAGTTGGACATGAATGAGCAACTGAACTGACTAAAGTAAAAACTTCAAACTTGTCAAACATGTATCTTTAAAAATTTAAATCTGGTGAAAATACAATGAGCGGTGTGTTCCTACCAGAATACAGAACATTGGCCCAAACAGTTCATTAGTCTACAGGGAGAGCGCATACATTTTGAACATAGTTTTGTTAGTTCGGGTTCTTGTTTCTTTTTTTTTTCCAATCCTTCCCCAGCCAGGGGAAAAAAAAAAAAATGCAGGTTTCTTTAGGCAGTTTGAGATTCTGTTAGACTTAAAAGCAACGGGAATGTCTCCTCCCTGCCAGCCGGGGCTCCTCTTGCAACAGATCAATCATCATTGTCACGGGGAAATGATGATGGCTCACAGCGGGGAGCCACGCAGTGGGGAGCCAGGGGTGCCTTATCCCATGGAAGTGTGGCTTTTCCCTCCGGCCTAAAAGCAGCAGACCTGTCACTGGCACTCCGAAGTGGCACTTCTACAGCCCAAAGGAAGGAGGCCTAGCACTGACGCACAGAGTCTCTGCAGTTCTTTGTTATCTCTTTGGGTGCCCCCCTCCCCGTATTGGCACAAAGCCACCTAAGGAAATTAAAAAAAAAAAAAAGCAGTACGAATTCAATCCTGGATTGACACAGGAAGCTATACTGCTCAGAAGGAAAGAAGGACCATTATTTCTGAGTCTCAAAGAAAACCTCGAGCAGAATCTCCAAAGTGTGGCAGCTATAAAAAGTTCTGCGAGTTATTATGGATTACTGTGATAGTCACTCAGTCGTGTCCGACTCTTCGACCCCATGGACTGTAGCCTGCCAGGCTTCTCTGTCCATGGGATTCTCCAGGCAAGAATGCTGGAGCAGGTAGCCCTGAGGGTTCTTCCCAACCCAGGGATTGAACCCAGGTCTCCTGCATTGCAGGCAGATTCAGTACCATCTGAGCCTCCAGGGAAGCCCCTATTATATACTGCAGCTAGTTAAAAGTGTTTTAAAATGTATGTTTTTATCTTGAGTAGGTAGCTTTTTTTGCTGGTAACATTGTAAAATTTAAAATGCCTCTGCAATCTTGAAAGCTGAGTGAATTCACAGTATCAATTCTCACAGAATGTTTCTCCCAGCTCCCTTGTTTGGGGCCCTTGTGAAGTATTTAAGCATGAAGTGACTTTAGTGCCAGACTTGCCTGATAATACGCTATGACTTGAGAAGAACTTACAAAAGAGGCCTTTTATTGACTATAAATTAAGAACCTGCTATTTCAGCTCACTTGGCCTTTTGCCCTCTGCAACAATGATTTCCTTCTGGAACAATTAGTACACGTTTTATGGATGTTTGAGTTGAACAGGGTGACTCACAGATATTCCCAAAGAAAATTTTAAGTTAGAATACCACTTAAATGTAATTATCTTTGTGTCACCATTGTTGTGCATGTTAATTCAGATGAAGTGATTAAGTTAGACATTACCTAAAATGAAGATGGTAGTCTCTGAATTTTAAAACTTCCAAGGTTAAAGTAGGAAAAATGTGTTCTTTACCACGTGAAAGGATCAGAAAAATATTATAAAATGTGTTTACTTATTTTCACCTTTCCCTCCTTAGAAATTCACACCAGAATTAACAGTCTCCCTGGAAAGGTCTCTGCTTGGGGTCCCAGGTGCCCTAAGCAGTCACCCTACTGGGGCCTGAAGGCAGGAACCTCCTCTCCAACCCCCGACCCAGCCACCCCAAACACAGTGTGTTCCTGCCAAGCCCTCTCCACACCCATCTAGACACACTTTCTTTCTCAAAGTACAGCCCAGGGATCCGAATCTGCTCAGGCCAGGGCTCGTGCGGACCAGACCCGGGGCTCCCCTGCCTGCCCCCTCCTCACCACTGCCTGCCCATCAGAAGTGGGGAGGGTTGGCCTCAGAGTCTGCATTTCATCACCCAGCACCCCACTGCCCATCCCCAGGCACAGAGGGTAGGGACTACCCCCCACCCCCCGCCCACCTCCCACCTCCCTGACCTCAACCGTCTTCATCTTCCCTCTGTCTGAAAAGGCATCGAGAGGAGCTCCTTTCTTTTGATGCCTCTGCACCCACAGCACCTCCTATGTTTGGCCTTTATTGTCGCCTGATTCTGCCTGTGTGCTGTTGTCCTGACTAGGCTTTATTGTCCTTTGAGGCTGGGGGCCGTTTCTCATGGCGCCATACAGAACCCTACCTCCAATATTTGTTTAATAAATGTCTTCGATGAAAGTAAGGATGATGTTTTTTAAAAAGAGGGAAATTACAAAAAGAATCCTGAGTTCTCATCAGTTTACCACAGTGCAATGATCACCGCTTAATGAGTGAGCTTAGTTGTCTGCCTTCCAGACGTTGGTTGTGAATCAAACCGAAGTACTTTTAAGACAGAAGGGGAAAAAATGGACATAGCTTTTGCCCAAGTATACCTGTGGCCTCACCCATAACTCTGTGATGCTCACAACGTGCCAGGCACCGTCCTCAGCACTTGACACAAATCACCTCTTCCGATCCTTTCATCTCATCTCAGATGACGTGGTGCTATGATTATCTTACAAATAAGGATGTTGAGACATTCTGATCCCAGTAGCCTAGCTCTAGAATCTGTAGGCTTTGCCAGCTTTCAGCGTTGTGTTTCAAAGAGCTGGTGATGTCAGTGTGGAATTTAAGGAACCCCACTGCTACCCAGAAGGAGACAACGTTAGCCTGCATGAGTGGAGTGTACCCTCACGGACACTCACTCCAAACCTCCACCCCAACCCTGCCTGTACTCTCTGCTCCTCATCTCTCAGTCACTAGCTCCATTCAACTAATCCCTAAGCCCTAAGTCGTCCCCCCTCACTGTCACCCCCAACATCTCATCCCTCACTCATTTCTGGCAGTTCTACCACCGAGTACCTCTCTGGCCTCTTTCCCATCTTCCATGACACAGTGACTGCCCAGGTCAGGCCCTCATTGCCTCCCTTCTGTGTGTGTGTTAGACTCTTTGCGACCCCATGAACATAATAGCCTACCAGGCTTCTATGTCCATGGGATTCTCCAGGCAGGAATACTAGAGTGGATTGTCATTCCCTTCTCCAGAGAGTCTTCCCGACCCAGCGATCAAACCCTAGTCTGCTGCAACCTAGGCAGATTCTTCACCATTTGAGCTACAGGAAAGTCTCAAAACCTCTTACTTTTACAATTTCTCATTCCTCTGCCAACAGTTATTTTCCAAAAGTAGACCAAGTAACACTTTGAGGCTCAAAACCCTTTGATGGCTTCCTGCTGCTGCCTGCAAGCCGATGGCTTGGCCTGGGGTCCATTAGACTGTGGTTCCTACACAACCAGCCCTGCCACATGCCCTGCCCCTGCTCCCTGCATCGAGGACAAGGGGCTCCTGGGGGAGCTGTGACCCTCGCACTCAGTACCTTTGCCCCTGCTGTAAGCTCTCTCAGGAGCCTCCTCCCTCATCTCAGGAGGATGTTTATTTTTCTGTGATGACCCTGCTTAAATGCCACCTCCTCCACTTTCCCTGCCTCAGCTCCTGGCAGGATCCATCCTTCCCAACTCAGAGAGATTTGTTTCTTGTTAGGGTATTTATACCATTTGTGCTAAGGTGCCCGGGTCTTTAGATTGAGCTATTTGACCACCAGACTGTGAGTAAGGGCTGGGGGAAGACATTTGAGAACTTGTGTGAAGAACAGAGTTGACAAAGATAAAAGTAACATGCGAAATAAAAAGTGTATTTAGGAGATTTCACACACCTAATTGGTGACAATGAGGTTTATACAGCCAATTTCCACTTCCAACCAGAGGTCATCAGAAACTTTGCAGGACTTTTCCTCTATGCATTTTCGAGGAGTTGCCTGCACATCGGTTTTGCTTTGCTAAGGACTGTATGTCAACTAAGAAGCGTTTTTTGGTGCTTTGCCTGGTCCTCCCTCTACTTGTCAGCAGCCCTCTGGTTTCATGTATCTGAATTAGCATCTCCATCCTCTGATTCCCACTATGGCCCCAGAGTAGAGTCTTATGGATTTTTTGTGATGCTTTGAGGAACCTTTATTAAAAGGATTAAAGGATACTTAAGTAAGTAATCCTCAGCTATTTCCCAATCTCCAAGTAATACAGTCATAGTGATGCCCACAATGATTTCAGACCAAATGCACATCAGTTATGAAACTTCAGGACCTGCTTCTACTTCTTTTTCTCTCTTGATGCTTGTCGCAAAGTTCTCCTGGCTTTTTTCCCCTTCTTCTCTTTTCAACCTCTACATCTTCCTTTCTCTAATTATCACCAAAGATGTAACTCAAAATTCCAGAGACTGGAATGGATAGGGTCATGGCTTAGAGAAGATACACAGAAGTGAGTGTATCTACACATAAAAACAGAGTTCATGAACTGTCAGCTTTGGGCAAGTGACTTAATCATGTTCCCAGTTTCCTACCTATATGTGAGATAATTCTTCTCTTGCAAGAAAATTTGATGACCCTAGAGACTATTATTCAGAGTGAAGTAAGTCAGAAAGAGAGAGATAAATATCGTATACTAATGCAAATATTTGCAATCTAGAAAGATGGTACTGATGAAATTATTTGCAGGGCAGCAAAGGAGAAACAGACATAGAGAACAGACCTATGGACACGGGGAGATGGGAGGAGAGGGTGAGATGTATGGAGAGAGTAACATGGAAACTTACATTACCATGTGTAAAATAGATAGCCGACGGGAATTCGCTGTATGTCTCAGGGAACTCAAACAGGGGCTCTGTGACAATCTAGAAGGGGTGGATGGGGAGGGAAATGGGAGAGAGGTTCGGGAGGGAGGGGACATGGTGTACCTATGACTGATTCTTGTCGATGTTTGACAGAAAACAACAAAATTTTGTAAAGCAATTAAACTTTAGTTAAAAAATAAATTTTAAAAAATTTGACGAGATGCGACAACACCTTTAGATGGATCTTAGTTGAGGGTGTTTTACCACTCGAACCCTTTTCTTCAAAGAGGAGAATATGCAGATGTGAGCCAGCAGGCAGAGTCAGGGCCTCCCAGTTCCCCTGATCAGGGCATTTTCATGAAATGACAGGAAGCTTCGTGGCTCCACCTCGCACAGCGTTAGTCACAGGCCAGAGAGGTTTCCCAGGGGTGAAGGCCAGTGTTCCAAAGCTGAGAGCTCTCTGACAGCTCTGTTGCAACTATTGAGCCTTCACTGGAATGATTGATCTACAGTGAAGCCATGAGAAAAGAATGTGAGCTATCTGGGTTCAAGCTGCCAGAAAGAGGGTGACACCCAGCTTGACACGGTTCTTCGGCCTTCATTAGAAACACTTCTGCATCAAGTACCAGGTACCTTACAAGACTCACCTGAGACTGCAGCTGTCCTGGCCCGACAGGTGGGCAGGCAGGGAAGGGGCAGAGACTCCAGGAGCAAGTGATGCCACTGAGGACATTTGAGAAGAGAGGGCACGAAGACCAAACCACAGAGAGAGTCCTCAGGGTCAGCATGTTCTCTAAGCTTGGGAATTAACTATGCTTGTTTAGTCGCTAAGGCATGTCTCACTCTTTGCCACCCCATAGACTGTAGCCCACCAGGCTTCTCGGTCCATGGGCTTCTCCAGGCAAGAATACTGGAGTGGGTTGCCATTTCCTTCTCCTTCCTTAGAGAATGAGCAAACGCCATCTCCCAAGACAGATGTCATCACAAGAAACCCCAGCCATGACTCTGCCGCATTTGTTCGAGTGTCCAGGCTCCTCTACAATGAGGGCACAGGAGAAGCACCAGGCATCATGCAGAAATACGTATCAGCAGCACCAAAGCCTGGGGAGAAAGTGTGGGATTTGGAAACAAGACGCCTGACTTCATACCCCAAATTCACTGGCTATGAGACTTTGAAAATGTTGTTTGATTTCTCTGGACCTTGTTTCTCCATCTACAAGATGGGCGTAACCCTGTCTCACAGGGTTGCTTTAAGAATCAAATGACTCAGGTACCCTTTGAATACCAAACGCCTCCAGAAGGTTACTGTCATCACCATCTTGAATAACAACAATCGTTGATCTTCTGTGTGTGTGTGTGTGTGTGCTTAGCTGCTCAGTCATGTCCGACTCTTGTGACCCCATAGACTGTAGCCTGCCAGGCTTCTCTGTCCAGGGGATTCTCCAGTCAAGAATACTTGAGTGGGTTGCCATTCCTTCCCCAGGGGATCTTCCCAACCCAAGAAACGAACCCGGGTCTCCTGAATTGCAGGCAGACTACTGACTGAGCTACAGGGGAAGTACCCCTATAATATGCTGGTCCCCACACTAGATGATGATGAGGGATCTTTAAAAATATGATATATAGTTTCTGTTCCTTAAGCCGTTTATAATACAGTTAGGAAAATGGGGAGATGGAAGATTTAATATTTATTGAGTTCTAAAAGATCTGGTGGGGCTTCCTAGGTGGCTCAGTGGTAAAGAATCCTCCTGCCAATGTAGGAAGCGTGAGTTTGATCCCTGGGTTGGGATGATCCCCTGGAGAAGGAGATCATGAAACATAACCAACCAATCAGCCCTGGGCGATAGAGGTCATTAGCCCATATTCTCCAGGGGTTCCATAATTTCCCAAGTCACAGAGCTGGGAGACAAGGGTGGAGATGTCACACTCTTCTTTCCACACCCTGTTTGTCCAGAGTGGATGACTTTCATCTCACAGGAGGCACTGGCAAACAGGGCAAGACACAATGGCTCTGGTGAACTGGCTGGTACAGATTCCTGGAAGTCAGGCATGGAGGCTGTGCCCTTGTCTTGCAACTACTTCAGCTGTCCCTTCAACAGGGGCTGCCTCCCCAGGGTATGTGATGTGCCTGCCTGTGATGAGCCCTGTGAATGGTTGGTCAGGCTACAGCTAGATTGAACAGCCAACAAACAAGCACTTGGAGGGCGTGGACAGGGCTCAGTCCCTGCTGGTCTCTAGAGAAGATGGAAGCTGACCATCTAGGGTCTTTGAACCAGGCATCACATGAGATTCTTTAATTGCATTGTGGTTTTTTTTAACTCCTCAAAACTTGATACTGTTTTCCTCATTTTGCAGATGAGAAAATTGGGGACTGGCAGTGAGGTAGACTGCTTAAGGTAAGAACAGGAGGCAGATCTGAGCTTGGAATCCAGATCTGATGGACTTGAAATCATCCCCATTCCTTCTCCAGGGGATCTTCCCAACCCAAGAAACGAACCTGGGTCTCCTGAATTGCAGGCAGACTACTGACTGAGCTATAACGGAAGTACCTCTATAATATGCTTATAGGCACTGCAAAACTCTTGCAAAACTGAATTACCTGAAAGGTGGAGATGCTTCTGATGAGTGTTTAATGAAGGGTAGCTGAGGGGCTGGGGGAGAAATTTGTATGGGAGGGAAAGGGGTCCTGGAGGAGATGACATTGGAGGTTGGCCTTGAAAGAAGAATAGGGACAGGAAGAGATGAGGTGGAGAGAAGAAAAAGCACAAGCAACCAGGGGCCTGAAATTGCCGGATGCTATCAGGGGACTCTGTGATGGGGTCCAGGGTGCAGGGCACTCTTAACTGGGACATACATTTGTGACTGTGCATTGGGGAACTTGAATGCCAGGCTTAGGAGCTTGGACTGCCATCTGTAAACTGTGCGCAGCTAAGATCAGAACTATTCTTAGCAACTGCTGTTAGAATCAGGAGACATTTAAGCTGGCAGGGACCAGATGACCCATCCAACCTCGTCCTTTCCCAGACGCCCAGAAAGAAGTGACTCCACTGAACTTACCCAGCAGGTCAGTAGGACCTGGTCTAGTACCTAGGTCTGTGACAGTCCCAATCCACCTTCCTGTCTGTCTTTCCACTTCTATGGGGCTGATAGAACCCAGGGGTCTCCTATGGGAGCACGGCCCCAAATTCATTTCCTATTCTGAAGCTCAAGACTTGGGAAGCTACCTCAAAGATCCGCCTTCTCTTAAAAAAAAAAAAAAAAAAAGACCCTATCCTTGACGTTAAAAATGTCATTGCCAAACAGTTGAAAGGACACTAAACCTCACTTGTGATTTTTTAAAATGCAAATTAAAAAAAAAAATGAGATACTAGTTTTCATCTAAAGGCTAGCAAAGTCTGAGCGTGCTCCTGTCTGGGGAGGTGGCACTTTAGGTAGTCCCATGTCCTGTTGGTAGCAGTCCAACGGGGGCAGCCTTTTGGAAAACAGTTGGGTAAGATCTATACAGATTGGAATTGCGCACACCTTTTTCACAGCACTTCCAATTCTGGGGATTTATTCTATGTCTGTACTTGACCAAGTGTGCAGAGTGTGTAGATAGAGGGATGTGTATTACAGAACGTAATTGTGGAAAACTGGAGATAAAAACACTAATTTCTTGCAGGTAGGGTCTAGTTATCATATAGCAATACAAAGAAATAATCTGCAGCCATTTTTTTTTTCAGAGAGAGAGAGAGCTCTATCGAAACATTTCATACTGTGCTATTTCAAGTAAAGAACTTCACATTTTGCATAGAATTTAATTACACCTTACTTCATAGGCAAGTTGTGTCCAACTCTTGCGACTGCATGGACTGTAGGCCCACCAGGCTCCTCTCTCCATGGCATTTCCCAGGCAAGAATACTGGAGTGGGTTGCCATTTCCTTCTCCAGGGGATCTTCCCAAACCAGAGATCGAACTCAGATCTTCTGCACTCAAGAGGGTCTCCTGTATTGCAGGCGGTTCTTTAATGAGTGAGCCACCAGGGAAGCTGATATATAGTCTCAATAGTTATGTCAGTCGCCACCTCCCAATTCAACTGACCCCACAACAGTCATTTTTAAAAATACAGGCGATGTATAGGTGCTGACATGGAAAACGTGTAAGACTCTATAGTAAGTGACAGTGAGTAGGCTGAAGAGGGCTGTACACAGTATGGACTCCACTGTATAAGAAAATATACCATATGTATATTACTTATGGATATACAGGAAATATCTGGAAAGTTATAGGAAAACTGGAAGCAGTGGTTGTCTCTTGGGAGGAGGGACAGGATGGAGGAGGGAGCAGCTCTGTGCTCTAAACCCTCTGTATTGCTTAGATCTTCTTTTTAAACTATAAATATATATTATTTTTATAATTCAAGAATAGTAGAAAAAAATTTAAATAAAAAAGATATTGTCAACAGCTTACAAATACAGGGTGTTTCTTTTTACATTTAAAACAATTATTTATTTTTAATTGAAGGATAATCACTTGACAATATCACATTGGTTTCTGCCATGCATCAACATGAATCAGTCATAGGTAAACATATATCCCCTCCCTCTTGAACCTCCCTCCCCCTCCCCCCCATTCCTACCCCTCTAGGTTGTTACAGAACCCCGGTTTGAGCTCCCTGAGCCACACAGCAAATTCCAACTGGCTATACAGATATGGATTTTAATTTCCATTTTAGAGAGCACTTAAAGACAAATGAAATCAGCTGGTATTCAGATTTACAAAATAGACCCAATGTTTTTTATTAATACATTGATTTTCTAATAACCTCTGGCCTTTACTGTTCTTGTTTCTGGTTTTGCGGTTTGGTGTTTATTCATCCATTCCGTATTGATCTTGTGCCTATTACATATCAGACTGTGGTGTTGGAGGAGACTCTTGAGAGTCCCTTGGACTGCAAGGAGATCCAACCAGTCCATCCTAAAGGAAATCAGTCCTGAATATTCACTGGAAGGACTGATGCTGAAGCTGAAACTCCACTACTTTGGCCACCTGATGTGAAGAACTGACTCATTTGAAAAGACCCTGATGCTGGGAAAGATTGAAGGTGGGAGGAGAAGGGGACAATGGAGGATGAGATGGTTGGATGATGACTCAATGGACATGAGTTTGAGTAAACTCTGGGAGTTGTTGATGGACAGGGAGACCTGGCGTGCTGCAGTCCATGGGGTTGCAAAGAGTCGGATACGACTGAGTGACTGAACTGAACTGATGTATCAGACAGGGGAATGGAAGCATGAGACTGTGCATCTCCTGCAATAGGAGGGTCATTTAAACCAGTCGAAGATGTGGTGCTGATGGGAGGAGGCTGAGGAGCAGAATGGATGCCTGCAGAGGAACATTGTCTCTTCAGGGATCACTTCTGGGACATCTTCTGTGTGGATACCAGGAGGCTGGGGACAGGAAAATGGAAGCAGTATAATCCCCGCTCTCTCTTGAAAAGCTCCCACTGTGGCGGAGACAGATGCAAGCAGAGAAACAAGTGTTACAGACAGACGGTGGTAAGTGTGGTAACGGGGTGATGCTTAAGTACTATGTGTGCACGTGGGACACTTAACCCAGCCCAGAAGGCTGTGAAGGCCGCCTGAAGGAAGGGGAGGGAGTCCAAGCCCAGCCTGGAGGGTGGAGTGGGCTCTCCCAAGCAGCAAGATGAGGAGTAGGGGCCGGGGGTTGGGGGTGGGGCGGGGGAGGTTCCCAGGGGAGAGGACCACGGCCAGGAGCAGAGTTACAAAATGGCAGGCAAGCTGATCAGACACACTCCATGCAAAGGCATTGGGACTTAGATTCTAAGTGTAATAAGGTGATGTGATCTAAAATCTGTGCTTTGTATAGGTCCCTCTGGCCATATCTGGAGATGGATCAGAGGAAGAAGAGGGAAAGACTACATACAGAGACATTGTTTCTCAAGTTGAGTCTCGTCTGCAGCACAACTCTGCGGAGCTGCACCACACCTGGGAACCACCCAGGTTTAATTTGTTTTTAAAGTTAGCCCACTTAAAAAAAAATTCTTTAAACAAGTTAGTGAGTAAGAAGAACGAAGAGACCCTCTGGCTTTAGCATGGTACTCAGGGCTAGAGGACAGAAGCTGGCAACGGCAGAAAAGTGAAAAAAGTGAAGGTGAAGTCGCTTCGGTCATGTCTGACTCTTTGCAACCCCATGAACTGTACGTAGCCTGCCAGGCTCCTCTGTCCATGGGATTTTCCAGGCAAGGATACTGGAGTGGATTGTCATTTCCTTCTCCAGGGGATCTTCCCGATCCAGGGATTGATCCCAGGGCTCTGGCACTGCAGGCAGACTCTTTACCGACTGAGCCACAAGGAAGGAGACAGTGAGAAGTGTCTGTGGCTGCTGTTTAGGCCCCAAGAGACCTGGAGACCAGGGAGCAGGAAGATGGTGGGAGTAGATGAGGGGCTAGGGCTAAGTAGAGGTCCCGATGGCCTCCATGTTGCTAAATCCTCATCTTCCTTGACGTCCTCGCAGCATGTGACCTGGTTGACCACGGTTTCCTCCTTGGTTCCGTTTTCCTCCTCCCTCAGGGACCGCCCCCCGCCCCCTGGCCTGTTTTCTCTGCAGAATCCTCTCCCTGTCTGTGTTGGAGGCTCCAGGATCCAGTGTTGGTCCTGTTCTTTCCTCCCCACGGCCACGGTGATTCACTCCATCTCCAGGCTCTCAACACCATCTCCGTACTGATGGTTCCCAGATGTCTTTTCAACCCAGACGTCTCCCTGCAACTCCAGACTCATATCCAGTCATCTCCTGATACGTCTACTTGGGTCTCCAATAATAGCCTTGAAATGAACATGTTCCAAATGCAACTCCTGACCTCCCCCAGACCTCTGCTGCCTGCAGTCTACCCCATCTCAGCGATGGCTGAGCATTCGTCTCAGTTTTTGGCTGCAAATCTTGTAGTCCTTGGCTCTCTCTCTTTTTTTTCTCACACCTCATATCTGATTTTTAGGAAATCTTGTTGGTTTTACCTCCAGAATAGATCCAGCATTTGACCATTTCTCACCACTCTACCCCACCACCCTAAGCCAAGCAACTGTTTTTTTTGGCCTGGTCTCCCTGCTCCCAGATCTGTCCCCTACCAGCCAACAGCCAGCTTCATCACTTTAAAACAACAAAGGCAAAACAACACGTGCCTTTGTTATTATTCAGTCGCTCAGTCCTGTCTGACTCTTTGCAACCCCACAGACGGCAGCACACCAGGCTTCGCTGTCCTTCAACATCCCCCAGAGCTTGCTCAAACTCATGTCCATTGAGTCACTTGCCTGCCATACTCCAACCCTTTCAATGCTTCCCCACCTCACTCAGTAAAACCCAAGTCTGCAAAAAGGCCCACAAGGCCCACAGTGTTCCCTGTCCCCATCTCCCCTGCCCTTCAGCACTCCAGCCCTTCAGTGCGGGGTTACTGAACACACCAGGTGTTCCCAACTTCTGCAGTGCCATGCCTCCACCTGGACCACCCCTCCCCACCTCCTGAAGGCCTCACCTCCTTCAAGTCTTCAAATGGATCTCGCCCTCTGCTCCCAGCTGCCGCCTCTACTTTCCCTCCCACATAGCTTTCTAACCTATCAGTACAATTAATTAATTTTGTTATGGCCCAGTTCCCCCAAGTCAGATCCTGGAAGAAGGCAGGGAATAGTGTCCCCTGTGCTCACTGCAGGCATCCCCAGCACCTAGAGCAGTGCCTGGCATAGAGGCCGGTCTCTCAATAAATACTTGTGGAAGGAAGAGCAGACCCTGGAGAAGGGAGCTTCCACTTGGAAAGGCCAGCTGGGGCAGGAGTAGGCAGGGGTGGAAATGCACAGAAGCTGGCCGGGGAGAGGAGTGACAGAGGAGTGATGCGACTTGGAGGTGCTGGGAGGGGTGGCAGTGGTGGAGGGTAAGAATGCAGGGTGGCTGGAGACGTCCAGACGCAGTTCCCAGAGGGCTAAAGAGGTGGGCAGGGATGGAAGTTCGAGGCTGGTGGGGGCGCCCGCAGTTCGGGGGCGGCCCACAGAAGAGGGGGAGGAACGGGCACTTGGGACGGGGGCGGCTGGGGTGATGCTGGGGCTACCACTCGGCGGACACCCACCCAACCCTGGCCGCACGGGGGCGGGGCGGGAGGCGGGAGAGAAGCGCCGTCTTAGGAGGTCGTGGCAGTTTTGTGGCGACTGTCACACAGCGAACAATCTAAAGTGGATGAACAGAGTGGGTGGGAGGTGGTTCTAAAGCCAGACAGCTTCGGGCGGCGGCTGGGGGACGGGGGTAAGGCGAGGAGGGACACGTCTGCGCTTCCTCGGATAAAAGGCAGCGGAGCGTCGTAAGGAAGGGGGACGCGCTCTGAGAGGTGAGAGGGGCGAGAGGGTGCAGGGCCCCGGCTCCACCGGCCCCAGGCCGGGAGATGCCCGAGGCGGCCGAGCAGCGGACCGCGGGGCGCCGTGAGGATGCAGCCGCCGGGTGGGGAGGGGAGGCTCCATCACTGGAGCGCCGGTGGGCTTGGAAGAGCGCCCAGAGCCCCGGGAAGGCGGCGCCGGGGCCCGGCCAGTCCGGCGGGTGCGGCGGCCGAGCACGGTGGCCGCGGGGCACAGCAGGGACGCAGCGTCCGGCCTCCCCAGCCGCGGGCGCGCCAGGGACCGCCGAGCGGCAGCAAGTGCGCGCCCGAGGGCCTCGCGGCTTGGCCGGAGTCTGGGCGGGAGCTGGGCCCGGGAGCGCCGGGCGCGCCGCACGGACGCAGCCACGCGGAGCGACCGGGCCCCGCCCCGCCCCGCCCCCCAGGGGCCCATCGGCCCCGCCCCGCAGCCCGGCCCGCCGGCCAATCAGACCGCGGTGCCCGTCCCCCCAGGCCCGGAGGCCCCGCCCCGTGCAGGCGCCGCCAGCCAATGGGAGGCTGAGGCGGGGCCCCCTGTGCGCGCTGCCCGTGCCCGGCCGGCTCCGAGCGAGAAAAGCCGACCCAACCCGTCCGGGCCGCTGCTCCGGACCCGCCGCCGCTACCGCCGCCGCCGCCGCCGCCGCCTCCTCCCCCCCGGATCGGGTGTACTGTCCCAACCCGAAAGTCCAGTTCTGCGGCCCGGCAGCGGCGAGCGAGCGCGATGACACAGGAGTACGACAAGTGAGTGAGGGCGCCGGCGTACGCGAGGCCGGCCGTGCCGCCGGGGCCGCTGCTGCCTGCCAGCCCGGCGGGTCGGCCGCACCTGCCGCAAGGCCGAGCGGGGGGCGCGGGGCCGGGCGGCGGGAGGGGGCGCGGGGCTAGCTGTCCGCGGCCTCGGCTTCTCCGCACCCCCTCCCTGCCTTTGTTCCTCCAAAGCCCCCCTGCCCAGGGGGAGACCCCTGCCATGGGGGGGTGCGGCCCTGCAATACGGAGTGGAACCCCCCACCTCTCCTGCAGCTTCGGGGTCCTGGTCTGGGGTGGGTGGGGGGCCACCCCTCGGGCGCGCCCCGATTCTGCTCTCCGGGGGAGGGGGGCGCGGAGGCCTCGCCTCCCACCCCCTACCTCCCCCCCTCCCCTAACCCGGGCGGCTTTGCTCTTTGGGACGCACTCCGCGGCTGCAAAAGGGAAGCCTTCTCAGGTAATCAAGTCTCTCGTCGCTCAACCGTGTCGTTCGGTCGCCTGCTAGATCCTCGGAACCGAGAGATCTAGGGAAAAGTTGAAGTGCTCGGGTGTCCTGGCATTTTCTTTTTTTTTTTCCCCTGGTTGACTGTGTGAGTGAGAAAATTGCTGTAGGAGTTCTTTTGCCGCTTGCATCATTGGTGGTAATTACAGATTGCTGTAATTAAAAATGCTCAGAAATATCAAGAAGGATGAGACTTTGAAATCAGGGTGGTGAACTAGGGAGCTTTGTACTTACTAATAATGCTTTCTGGAGCTCGTGATTGAAGAAATGTTTTCATAAACTATAAGGCGGTAATGTAAGCCGTTAACATTAGGAGACACCGGGCGAGGGACGCTTCTGTATCTCCTTTGCAGCTTTTCTGTAAATATAAAATTGTTCAGAAAAAAATGCAAGTAAATCGCACCCAACCAATCAGTTATATTTGAGATCAGTGAATCCAGGGCACAGCAGTACTTCTCCCAGTTTTGTAATTAATTGCTGAGAATCATTTTGTGTAAGGGTGCTCTTTTTCTGGAGGAGAGGTTTAGATAGTATTATATATGGAACAGCTTAAGTGGAATAACTTAAATTAACCTTGTGTTGTACAGTATGAAGATAAATTATTGCTTGAAAATATATAATTCAAGGAGAGGGCAGTGATGAGCCTTTAGGGACTGTCATGAGGAAGTAGACTAAAAAAGGCAGCTGGTTTCGTGTTTATTTCTTGACTTATAGTTTAGATAAGGCATATTTCCAGAGCTAAAATTTTGGCCTGAGGCACAGTTTGGAAATAGTTTAAGACACCTTCAGGGTGATCACACACAAAATCATTTGCAAAGAAATATTTATTTTCTGTTGCTTGTGCAGATTTGGGACGGGGGTAGAAGAAGGGAAGCTGAAGAACTAGCATTAGGGGAACTGAATGAGCCAAGTACTGTCATAGTCTTCTGGAAGTAGCTATTATACCATTAATATTACAGCTTAGCAAGATCCCAGAGAGTCATCCCGGGGTACCACTGGCTCAGCAGCTCTTGTTCTCTCCTGGTGGCACAAGGAATGCTCCTTTGTATATTCTTAATTTTTTTTTAAATTTGAGATTTGTAGGAAGTCTTCATTTTTAAACCAACTATGCACTTTGAACAACCCATTGTGTTTGTTTTGGGTTAAAATAGTATACCACCTTCAAGATTTCTTTTCTTACCAAATGTGCACTCCTTGAAATAAGATTTAATTTTGACTGAGGATGAATTAAGTTGTTGGATTCCCTTCTCCCCTCCTTTTTCAGAATCTCTGTTTTTAAAGGGCCTAGGTGACTGCCAAACCCTAACCTTGTTGATTACTTGAGAAGATAATCAGTCTTTCTACATTCACTTTTAGAGTAGGTAGGTCACCTTTAGGCAATTTACATATTTCATTTGTGTGTTGCAATGAGAATAGCTCCTTTAATTTGCTTGTTAGAATGGTGATGATTTGGAGTAGTTCTGAATATTTAAACTTTTTTTTTTTTTTTAAAGTGCTTGATTTTGCTGGAGGTAGTTTTCCACTTTTTCTTTTTATTGACTTACTAAACAGAGCCAACTGAACAGTTGTTGAGGCTGTTTACATTTCAGGTTTTTGGAATCAGTCGTGTTTGCTTTACCCTTTTAAGTTAAATCTTCTATAAGACTCTACTAAAGTTCTCCGTTGATGTTCTGGATTTTTCCCACCAAACTACAGCATTAATGTGAAGCAGTTCTTGCCCCGTATGAAAAACCAGGAAAGATTTTTGAGGACAGATGCCTCAACCTATTTCCTTAAAAAAAAAATCTCTTTTTGTCCAGCGGCTTCATTTATTATTGTAGATTCTTAAGTGTTTATCTCTAAGATAAACAGTGAACTCCCATGCCAGAAAATTGTGTCTCCTTATTGGTTTACAGTCCCCTTTGGCCACATTCCATGCTCAATCTGCTGGCAATCAGTAGAATATTCTAACTTTCTCATATACCCCCGAGGATTAATCCAAGTTATCCCTTCTTCCTTCTATCCGCCCCCCCCCTTGTTGGTAGTTTGAGGCATGGCATCACCGGGAGAAAAAGGGAAATAGCAGTATAGCAGCTTGAGGATGGAACCAGATGTACTTTTGAAGAGGGGACAGTCCTGAGTGCCTGTGTTTGAGGAGAGTACGTGTTCTCCTTGGCCTTGCTTTGTCCTTGTGTTTGTTTATGTAAAGCGTTTGAATAGCTTCACATTTTCTTGGAGTGAGTTTTTGACTTTTGGTTTTAGTGGGGTTTTTTTGTGTGTGTCACTTAGTGTGTCCTGGGTTCCACATGAAGGTAACTGCAGGTTCCCTGGCTGTCTAAATACTGTACATCTTCCTGGGTGACCCATTGGGCTACATTTAAGTGGGTTGTCTTCTGATCGTGTCTTAACTTACTTTACTAATGATGAAATAATGGAACAGTGGACTCTTTAATTGCAAAATCAAGAATTGGCTGTTTGCTTTTTCAAAAATTAGCTTATGATGATTTGCAATAGAAGATGTGATATATATATAGATAGATAGATAGATAGACACCCACATATATATATGTTGTTTTTTTCTTTTCTTTTAAAAAAAATCTCTCCCAAGCAAACGGCCAGTCTTGGTTCTTCAGAATGAAGCACTTTATTCACAGCGGCGTTCCTATACTAGTGAGGATGAAGCCTGGAAGTCTTTCCTGGAAAACCCGCTCACTGCAGCAACCAAAGCGATGATGAGTATCAATGGCGATGAGGACAGTGCCGCCGCGCTGGGCTTGCTCTATGACTACTACAAGGTGGGTTTGCTTGCTCTTCAGAACCCTGTAACTACTGTGCAAGGTGCACTTGATCCAACAGGGTAAAAAACAGTAATTTGCTGGTAGACTGTAATGCAAGTTGCTTCTGTAGTGACTATAAATAGTTTAATGAGTGCTTTGACGTACTGTGGTTCAAAGCTGAAAATCTACAATCACGGAATCAAAAGGTTGTTTCTAAAACGTGTGCAGTAGCCAGCTGTTCTGGCTCTATCTGAAAGGTGAAGCTACTGCGAAAGAAGAAATTCACTGTGTCTTAATGAGGGTGATCATTTCTTCAGAGGTAGCTCTTAGCGCCATCAAGAGTGGACAGGGGTTCCCTTTGCCTGTGTGCTAACCCTTTCTTCCTAGGTAGTCAGCGTGGTTTCCTTGCCCCTAGATGGTATTGGAGGGCATCTGATTTGATTTGATTGTGAGATTTCATGGGGAAAAAAAAAAAACACTCATATTTTCTAGTTTAAGGTTCAGGATGTGTTTTATTGTCTGTTCCTTGAGGTTTGGATTAGTTTTAATTCAGTGCAGTCTGTCCTCTGCCTGAAGCTTTACCTGGTGTTTGTACCTGGATTGACACCCCTAGTCTGTGTCATCATCATTGTCCCAATGATACCAGGTACCACCTACTGATTACCTGTACTGTGGGTAGACATGTTACCAGAGTGCATGTTGTTTCTGATCCGTCCAGGAACCCTGCAAGTTTTGTGCCATTATCCCCATTTTGTGGGTGATAAAAAATAAGGTTCTCAGGTCACACGACTAGTATGTACAGCCAGGACTTCGGGTTGTGCCAGGGCCCCTCTTCCGTATGCCATGCTGCCTCCTGGGGGCGGGGCTTTGCTTGCTGTGTTCACTCTGGCATTCTTTTTAACCAATAACCCACATGCAGGGATAGCTATATATTATAGTTTATTTTCACCATCTTTCTGTCTTTAAAACTTCCACATCTATAGAAAATTTAAAATAACAAGATAGCTTACTCTCAGATTCACCAGTTTCCAGCTCTTTGTTACATTCTGACACTGTATTCTTTTTGGAATACAAGAAATGCAGAGGGTAAAAAGCAAGAAGGATAGCTTGATTATCAAAATTGGGTGGGGAGGAGGAACCTAAACCAAAGCTCTGTTTTCTGATGTAAGGCCATGTGTCCAGCTTGTATTTGAGGGAATGAGGTAAGGTTGTTTTTTTTTCCCTTTAGATATGAATGGAAACTTGCATAGTAACCAAGGATGCCAGAAGAAACTTTGCCTGGGAAGTGTAGCCACAAAGGGTTCCTTTGAAGTAGAACTTATATATCTGTTCTTCTTGTGGCTTGTTTTATTGACTCGGTATAGAAGCTGTAAGTTCCTAAGTATTAATTATGAAGTTTGAAGTTAGATATTTTAAACTGAAACTTTCTAGAATGGGAGGAAACCAACAAGTTTAGTGCCAGAAAAACCTGTGTAATAACACTAGTTGCAGTGATTGTATGTGCATGTGTTTTGAATAAAGGGTCCTAAAAGTATTATACATTTTAGGAGGAGATAAATCCTCATGTCTGCCCATCAAGAGTGGCAGTCTTAGTAGTACTATATGTCAGCCTTCTTGCAACAGATGTGAGGTTATTTATTTTCCTTTTTTAAACCAACTGACTTACTTGTTTCAATTCTTTGAATGTACACCTCAGTCATTTTTCCATAATAACCTTGGTAAAGCTTAAAAAACACGTTGTTACTACCAGAAACAATAATTCATTCTGTCTTTAAGGGTAAAATAAGAATGTAGGAATAGAGTTTCTACTTTTACGTTGAAAACTAGTTTCAAACGTCTTATTGTTTTTGGAGTGTGTATTGCAGATAAGTCTCAGTTGGGTTGATGTCTACAGGACACCCACTAACGTTGGCCTGCTCTCACCTGTGCAGAGAAGCAGGCTCGAAAAAGGAATAGACCCAACAGAGTCCGCTTTGTCTTTTGAGTGACAGACATTGTGAATTCCAGTGTCTCTGACGAAATGTATCATTTGGAGTCACCGTTTGGATCTTAGAGTGAACTGTTAATGTGGCTGATGCCTTTGATTTTGCGTTTGATCCGAAGGGAAGAGTGGCAGAGAAGAGCAGGGAGAACGCTGAAAGAGCCTGGTTGTCTTTTCAGTAGCTTCTTCTCTGTTATGTAGATAAATGGGTAAAACCCAACCAGAGGTATTTCTCTAAAGAGATGAAACCCACACTCCATGACAAAGTAAATTTGTGATGTTCTGAGTTTCTTTGCCAACTGAATAGAAGCTGGTTTTTGCGTATCAACCCAGTGGCCAGATTGTGGACTCCTTGAGAGCAGACACTGTCTTATTCATTGCGTGTCCTTGGAGCTGGGGTTCGGTAGGCAGTCCATAATCATCTGAAGGGTTGCACTTACCGAAAAGTAGGGACTGTGTCTCTACTTCGGGAGTGAGAACGAAACTGTGGTCCTGTATGTTGATATCTCAGGTTCCGCGAGAGAGAAGGTCATCAGCAGCAAAGGCAGATGTTGAGCACCCCGAGCCGGACCATAGCAAAAGGTAAGGTTTAAGACAGAGCGTGAAACAGTACACTACAGATTCCCGGTTTCTGTGAAAGTTAAAGCAAGAGCTTAAGTGAACAGGAACTAGAGGAAGACATAGGTAAGTTGGACTCTTTATGTCTGAACACAGATTTCATTACTGAGCTGCCCCTTACTCTGATTCTGTTACTGAGAAGTCACCAGTTTCTGTAGGAGAAGTTCCCTTTTCCTAAAAACAAAAACAATAACTTTCTCTTCATCCAAAGGGTTTTTTTTCTTTTTTAACTAACAACATGACTGCACTGTTTGCTTATTTGTCTTAGGTTCTCTTAAGAACAGTGTGGCTTAAGGCAATGGCAGGGGTCCATTTAAAAAAGTCATCACCAATGACCTTAAGTAACTACCCATGTGAAACTTAATAGAGTATGTTCAGCTGTATTCCAAATGCCTATTGAGGTTATTTTTGAAATATTTGAAGTTAAAACTTTCAGAAAATTAAGGCTTGACTTTATAGACCTGGGAAAAAAGCCAAATATATCTTTAAAATTGTTCTGAGTTCTATTAGTAATACAAGAATGAAACATTTTTGAAGACAGAATGATCACTTGGAATCCCACTCTGCTGACAGTTTATCTGATCACTGTTTGGGCAGGCAGGTGCATTTCATGTGGTTGTGGTTGTATTCACAGGTAGGATTTTCTTCTACTTAATACGTTACATAAGTTTTTTCTACATTACTGTTTTAGTCTTCATAATTTGGAAAAGGGCTTACAGCTGTTATTTTTTACTTTTTGTTATAGGCACTTTCAAACATAACAAAAGTAGAGAAGTAGCATAAGCCAATAGGTACTCAGCTTCAACTGTTATCAGCTTAATTCCTGCTGTTTGATCCTTGCTGCTGCTGTTGTTGTTCAGCCCCTAAGTCATGTCTGACTCTTGTGACCCCATGGACTGCAACGCGCCAGACTGCCCTGTCCTTCATTGTCTCCCGGAATTTGCTCAAATTCATGTCCATTGAGTCAGTGATGCTATTTAACCATTTCATCCTCTTTCACCCCCTTCTCCTCCTGCCCTCAATCTTTCCCAGCATCAGCGTCTTTTCCAGCAAGTTGGCACTTTTCATCAGGTGGTCAAAGTATTGGAGCTTCAGCTTCAGCATCAGTTCTTCCAATGAATATTTAGAGTTGATTTCCTTTAGGATTGACTGGTATCTGTTTGATCTACTCTTCCCTTTCTCCAACTTTCTAATTAGTTAATATTTAAATTTTGTTTATTTTTGCTGGAGTATTTTAAATCAAACTCTAGCTATCCTGGGTATCAGGGCTGTATCTGATTTTTGCTGTTACAAAGCCTTAGTGAACAACTTTCTAGATAGCTTTTTCTTTTTTCTCCTTTTTCTCTAAAGAAATTTCTTTAAAATAGTCATGGGAGTGAATTTATGGCTTTAAGTTTGACTATTTCATTGATCTTGAAATCTGCCAAATTACCAAACTGTTTTTTTTCTTGTATCAGCCTGTATGATTTGAGGGAACTTTGAAAATTTATGAATTTTACCCTAAGCTAAATATCATCTTATATTGCACAGGATATTTGTTGAGCCAAAAGTAACTCTATGTTGATGTATATGATGGTTCAGTACAATCATGGGGTGAGGGGTGGTGTTGGTGAAAGTGAAAGTGTTAGTCGCTCGGTCCATGTCCAACTCTTTGTGACCCCATGGACTGTAGCCCACCAGACTCCTGTCCATAGAATTCTTCAGGCCAGAATACTGGAGTAGGTAGCCATTCCTTTCTCCAGCAGATCTTCCCCACCCAGGGATCAAACCCAGGTCTCCCGCATTGCAGGCGGATTCTTTACAAGCACTGAGCCATCCCGGAAGCCCCCAGGAAAAGTGACGGCTGTGGGCCCCCGTGTGCCAGGCATCACTGCACACTTTTCGGTGCACTTTCCTTTCATCCTCATCACAACCTTGTGAGGATAGGTACCATCATTATCCTCATTTATAGATGAGCATGTAGTTACTAAGAGATCTTGAATCTACCTTACCTGACTCTGGCATCTATACTTTAACCACCAGCCTATACTGCTCCAGTTAATCATGTGTGTAGCTTCAGACTGCTAGTAAAATACGCCAATTTTATGGGGGTTATTGGAAATAAAATATAGTAGAGGAAAGCTCTGAGTTCTCAGCATTCCAAATGAAGTTTTACTCAGTGCTTTGACTTGTAACTGTAGAGGGCTTTTCCTTTCTCTTGTGATGAGTTATCACGCCATTGCCTGTTCATTTGGTCTCTACCAAATGTGTTATTATCACTGTTGCCCAGGACCCAACAGCCCAGTGCCCTTCGGAAAGTTAAAATTGTCACAGGAATTGTATCAGCTCTGAGTTTGAAAACATGCTTCTCTCTCCTTAAAGAAACGTACCAAACGTGACGGAGCAGCCCCTCATCTCTGCTGGCGAAAATAGGGTGCAAGTGCTGAAGAACGTGCCGTTCAACATCGTCCTTCCGCACGGCAACCAGCTGGGCGTCGACAAGAGAGGACACCTGACGGCCCCCGACACCACGGTCACCGTCTCCATCGCAGCAATGCCCACTCACTCCATCAAGACGGAAAGCCAGCCCCACGGCTTCGCTGTGGGCATCCCCCCAGCAGTATATCACCCCGAGCCCACGGAGCGTGTGGTGGTTTTCGACCGGAACCTGAATGCTGACCAGTTCGGCTCTGGTGCTCAACCCCCAAATGCGCAAAGGCGCACTCCAGACTCTACCTTCTCGGAGACCTTCAAGGAAGGCGTTCAGGAGGTACAGGAAACGCAAGCATCTTCCTAAGACGCTGCGTGTTTGTTTAAGTATTGGGTTCCACCGCTTCCTTGTTATATAAGCTTGAAACTCAGCCTGTGAGTGGATTGGGAACAAAAGAGGTTTCTCTTTTTTTTTTTTTTTTTTAAAGAGAAAAGGTCCACGGGTATAATTTGTAAACTAAACCTATAAAACCAGAAATTATTATCAAGGGCACATGGCTAATCTTACCAGCAGCTGAGTTAACAATTATGATTTCAACCAAGCGCTTTGCTGGAGAGTAAGAAAGAAAGCCACATACATAATCTTCCACAGACGACAGACACAGCCTCACAGTCTGTTTTCAGCCTTGGTCCTCAACCAAAACAAGCTCCCTGCAACCGGTCTTAGTATGAAAGGAGTTATCATGTATTTGCCTGGTGTTTCTTGGTTGGCAGTATTGTCGGGGAACAGGTAGATCTCAATGACAAATGCTCTGTGTGACATTTACCCATCACTTCCAATACTTTCTTCCAAGGGTTTCGGGGTGATGAACATGTCACTCAGGTCTAAGTGAGGGACTGAGGACGTTTGGAACTGTGTTTAATGACTTATGGGGGGTCGGAGTGTCCCTCCCCGCTTACAGAGTGAATAGAACAGTAGCCTTTCCTGAGAAAGCACCTCACTCCAGCCAGCCACAGTGCCAACCTGATACCGTTGTCTGAACTTGGTTCAGTGGCAGAGCTGACTCCTAAGGGTCATGAGATTGGGAGTGCAGACCCCAGAGTTTAGGCAGAAGTGGGGTGTGTGGGAAAGGTGGGAGAAGAGAGAAGGAAGCGCTTTGTGAGAGTACCTACATAGATTGCCTTAGTTTGATCAAGTAACGTATAAAATGGACATTTTTTTCTAATTTTCTCTTTAAATTTTTTGTAGAGTTAAAATTTTTGGCTTAGACAAGTTTTAAAAGAGCGGTGGGTTGCCTTAAGCCACAGACTCTGATGCTGTACCCAACGTCTGTCTTCAGTGAGCCTGATCACCAGTTACATCCTTGTGGCTTATTACATTGGTATTTCAGGTTTTCTTCCCCTCGGATCTCAGTCTGCGGATGCCTGGCATGAATTCAGAGGACTATGTTTTTGACAGTGTTTCTGGGTAATAGTTGTCTTTCAATTTGATTTTTAACTTTCAACTTGTGCAACTTAACTCTTTTTGTTAATTTGATCTTGAAAAATCAGAGGTGGCTTTTGGCGGCTTTCAACTCTGCCTTCCTGCAGTTAGTGTGGTGGCATCTTTGCTGGAGGACTTTTGCTTTGTTTTAGTGCATTCGGTTTTGATCTCTGAACTGTGTTTCCCGTTTCCCTGATTCTTGGTGTTGGTGCTTTTCCTTCCGTTTGGTTTCTTTATGTGATGTAGTAGAGTGGAATCTCAGAGAAGACATGAAAGGATTAAATCAGATCTGAGGTCCCATTCTGTTTCCAAAAGTATATAATCCTGTGATAATTTAGGAATAGCATCAAGTGGATTAAGGCTTTTGTATTTTTATTAGTCACTAATTATAAGCCAACTGTTTACTGGGCTGACAACCTCTTTTATGCATCACAGAATTACATCTCACTCTGCAAATATGAATATTTTCAACATTATATATAAACATCTTCAGGTTTTTTTAGGAGTCTAGGATTTCATTTTGTAATTTCATTTTATGCATTTTTATGTGTGTTGTATTTTAAAATAAAAATTTTATTTTAAAGTCTAGGATTTTACGGGAATATGTAAGGCACACCTGCATCAAGGTCCAGAAGTCACAAACTCCAGTCCCTTCAGGACCTGAGATGCAGGGGTCAGCAGGCTTTTTCTCGAAGGATCAGATGACCAATATTTCAGGCAATGTTGGCCATACGGCCTCTGTCGAAACTGCTCAGCTCTGCCCAGCTCTGGGCTGTAGCACAGAAGCAGTCATAATGCAGACTCAAAGGGCATAGCCACATTCCAGTAAAACTTCATTTATAAAGATAGGGGTAATGTGCCAACCCCCGGCCTGACAAGGTTATTATACAACTTCAGGGGGATTTGTAGGTGGGGCTAGAAGATAATAGAAATGTAGAGGACCATGGAATACCATCCGAGGACATTTAAATTATAGGTAAAAACAGCAAAAAAGTGCTACGCGGGCCAAGTCAGATTTCGTCAGAGGCCTGCCAGCCTCCTGTTTGCAACCCTTGCTGGGTAAGCACTGGACTGGCAGCATGTCCTGTGAGATCTCCTTCCAGAGTGCTTGTCACTCATTCGTAGCTTTAGTATCGTTAGCCTCCAAACCTCTAGTTTGTTAACATGGCTTCATTGGTTTTCTAGAGGTGGTCTGTAGTCCCACGTCTGGGAGGATCTCTGGGCTGCTTGAGGTGATTTGGGGAAGAGCAGCGAATGCTGGTGAGATGACACTGTCAGTTGGGATGTTTCACCTGCTGTGTGCATGCCTCTCCACTGCAGCATCTCACGTCTGAGCTCAGGCATAGGGGAAGCTTCCAAGGGGGTGGATTAGAGGTCTGTGACTTTTATTGTATTCTAGGAACAACTTTGAATACACCCTGGAAGCCTCCAAATCGCTCCGACAGAAGCCAGGAGACAGCACTATGACGTACCTGAACAAAGGCCAGTTCTACCCTGTCACGCTAAAGGAAGTGAGCGGCAACGAGGGCGTCCACCACCCCATCAGCAAAGTCCGCGTGAGTCCTGCTCTGGGCCGGTTGGAGCTCATTATTGCCAGGTCCAAGGCAGATCTAAATTAAGATCCCCGTGGTTGAGACTCCGTGCTCCCACTACAGGGAGATTGGGATCCATCCCTGCTTGGGGAACAGGGATCCTGCATGCCACACAGGGTGGCCAAAAAATTAAATAAATTTAAAAAATAATGAAATTGCATTTTCATTTCAAAACAATGAAATTTCTTTACCAAAAATTACAATTTTAAAATAATGAAATTTTTTTAATTAAAAATTTTTTTTTTATTTTAAACTTTTTATTTTGTATTAGGGTATAGCCAAATAAAAATGTTGTGGTGAAAACTAAACAAAACAGTGTTGTAGTAGTTTCAGGTGAACGGTGAAGGGATTCAGCCATGTGTATGTGCATGTATCCATTCTTCCCCAAAGTCCCCTCTCATCCAGGCTAACACACAACACTGAGCAGAATTCCAGTAGGTCTTGGTTGGTTTTCCATGTTAAATATAGCAGTGTGTACATGACCTTCCCAAACTCCGAAACTATCTGTCCCCACTTCCACCCCGCCACCCAGAAGTTCATTTTCTGTCTACGAGTCTCTTTCTGTTTTGTAAATTACTTTGTATCATAAAATTGCCATATCAATTCACTGCAAAATAAAACAACTAGGTTTTCTGAAAGATGCTCAGCCTGTAGCATCTTTATTTGGTAATGTTTCCTCTCTCCCAGAGTGTGATCATGGTGGTTTTTGCTGAGGACAAGAGCAGAGAAGACCAGCTGAGGCACTGGAAATACTGGCACTCGCGGCAGCACACGGCAAAACAAAGGTGTATTGACATAGGTAAGGAGCCCCGGAGCGCGCTTCCATTCTCAGAGAAGTGTTGACATGGGTAAGGAGCCCCGGAGCGCGCTTCCATTCCCAGAGACGTGTTGACATAGGTAAGGAGCCCCGGAGCGCGCGTCCATTCCCAGAGACGTGTTGACATGGGTAAGGAGCCCCGGAGCGCGCGTCCATTCCCAGAGACGTGTTGACATGGGTAAGGAGCCCCGGAGCGCGCGTCCATTCCCAGAGGCGCTCGCATCTAGATTTCTCTAAACCCAGTTATTTTTGGCAGTGATCAGCTTCCTGCCGAATACAGTTGAATCTTTCTGCCAGCCGCTGCTCCGTTCCAAGCCCTGTCCTTGGCCTCCTGGAATCGGTGCTGTTAACGTTACTTCCTTCATGAGGACAGGTGCCCCCTGCAGAGGCTTCCCACGTGACGCTGGGGCCCGGAGCTGCAGAGCCTGGCTCACAGAAGAGCGTGTTGCTTTCTAGCCTACAGATTTGTTCTGAGGGATGATGTCTTCTTCAAGTCATCTTGAATTTTTTGGAGATAATTGTAAGGTGGAGGAAAAGAATCAACAAGTAAAAGAAAATACTACTGTTGTGCAGTAACACAATTAGTCTTCCCTAGTTGCATGCTGAACTGCATTGCAAGTCCCTTCTGTCTGTAAATACACCCAAAGATTCATCATCACTCGCAGTACAGCAGCAGACCCATGCACGTCATATTTTGTCAAGTAGCTTAGTGAAAACCCTGTTCTTGTCGTGAGTGTGAAACCACTGTCTAGGTCACAGAACAACTCTTAATCTTTGAGTTACTTCTTTTCTTTGCCTTTGGTAGTGTTCATGTTCTCTTTCAGAAGTATAAAAAGAATCGAGTTCCAGTCTTGATTCTCTGGACTAGTTCTGTGCCCTTGGGACAGTTATTTAAACTTTTTAGACCTAAATGTCCTAATTTTGACATAACGGGATAAAATTAAATACATCTAAGCTTGGCTCTGTGAAAAAGATTCTGTGATTCTTTTTCTACCTTCTTTGAACTTCTGTCAACCCCAAAAAATATTAATTTAAATTATCCAGCAATGATTATATGAAAAGCTGAACCTTACAGTGAACTGCTATAATCTCACATTGGAAACTGGAAATCATGAGTTCCCTCTTTCATCCCTCACCCAGCTGACTACAAAGAAAGCTTCAACACCATCAGCAACATCGAGGAGATCGCTTATAATGCCATTTCTTTCACTTGGGACATTAACGATGAAGCAAAGGTAGGTGACCAGCTCTTGGAGGCGTGGGAGGGGCTTAGTGATTTGACAGCTGGTTTTTTTTGGCACAGTTTTTCTCATTTTCACTCCTTTGCTGTGGAGGAGGGAGAACAGGCGGGGCTAGGAAGGCAGGTCACAGCCGTGGTCCCGAGGGGCTCAGAGCACGACGGGCCTCCAGGAGAACAACAGCGCCACTGCTTGGCCTGCCCCCGCGTCCTGTTCCTTAGCCAGCTGGGTCTCACTTCCTGCCTTTTCATTAGTGCACATTTTCTGGAAGCATAGCATCTTCCCAGATGTTCTAGAACCGTCCCTCTCCCCTTTTCTGTTCTTTCTTCCTCCTCAAAATACAGTCTTGGTGGACACTCTGTGTCCCGGGTAGCAGGGCCCTCGCGGGGCCAGCAGCCACTATCCGGCCTCAGTTTGGACTCCTGAGTGTGGGCATTGCTTCCTCCTTTGTGAAGTGGAGTTAATCCATTTCTGCCCCGCTCCAGGCATGTTGTAAGGGTTGTCGGAATAGGACCGTGAAGCTGGGGGAGTTTCTACAGCTTGTCATCAGCAGGTTCCATCTCATGTTGATGCCTTGTGAAGGCAGCTCGGTTACTACGGCTCTTCTCTCTTGGGCTTTGACAAGTGAAGAACTGCCTCCAATTCAGATGGTCATTTGGAAGTTTTAGTACCTTTTAAGAAAAACTAAGTATATTTTAAAGTCATTCCTGCCCTTCCCACAGCCTTCTCTTCTTTTAGTATAAAATATTAGTACTCATTGGAAAAGACCTTGACGTTGGGAAAGATTGAAGGCAGGAGGAGAAGGGGACGACAGAGGATGAAATGGTTGGATGGCATCACAAACTTGATGGACGTGAGTTTGAGCTTTGGGAGGTGGTGATGGACAGGGAAGCCTGATGTGCTGCAGTCCATGGGGTTGCAAAGTGTTGGACACGATTGAGCAACTGAGCTGAACAGTGTTCCACTATTTTCTTTTCATTAAAGTTTGGAAGCTCAGGTAACACAGTAGAAACATATGAATTTGGGGCAGTTGTTAATATAAGATTGATCTTAATATTTGTGGCAGTAGTAGGAATACTTTTCTCTATCAAGGTCCACATTCAAAGTTATCCTCACCTTCCTGTCCTTTCTCAAGTTCTCTTCTATTTATTCAACAAGAATTTTAGCAGTTGCGGAGTAAGACACTACATTAAGTGCTAAATATCGTCGAATTTAATTTTTCCCGCCTGATTGCTTGTAAAAAATTCTCTGACTGGATTCTTGAGAACCGTTTTAAGTTTGTACTATAATTGCTTTCCTTTCTTATTGTCTACAGCAAAAGTGCGTCTTAAGAGTGCAGGGTATAGTCAATGGGGTCCCCCAGTCTGTTAGGAAGCTTAAGTTCTTGTAGTTGCCCCCAGGTTTTCCTGCTGACCACCTCCAGCCTATGCAAACGTCTGTAGGCTGCTTATCCCAGAATTTGGAACAAACACTGCGGAGAAGCTAGTAGAAGGAAAAGTGAACTTTCCACTTTATATAGTTGTTGCAGTTATTCTGAAATGAGATGCCTTAAATAGGGCTTGGTGTGCAAGCAGCCTATAAGAAGAGTGGGCCCTGTGTCCCTGCCCACCCACCCCTGGGTGCTTCTGTCCTTGAACCAGGCAAGTCTGTCCTGATCACCATGAGGGGCTGTGGGAAAATTGTGGAGGAGCTGATCAAGCACCCCTGAGTCCTGAACTCGCTTTCCTGACTTATCTGTGATCTCGGGTTGGTCCCTTGATTCACCGGCTCAGTTTCCTCCCTGTTCCCCTTGGAGAACGAAAACCTCACAGTGGCCAGCTCTGTTGGGGTGTCGTCAGGACTCAGCAGGTGCTTGTCGGGGTGCGTGGAGGTCGTGATGGAAAGGCCCTGCGTGTGGGCAGGGCGGCTTGTTTGTTCACTGTGTCACTCCTCAGGGTGGGAGTAATGAAAACCCGGCTGACGGGTGGGGATAATGGGTGGTTTCATTCTGAAGGCCTTCAGCATGTTTGTATTAAAGAGAAATATTGTTGGAGGCATGTCCCTAAGTAGTCTTAATAGCGTTGTTAATTGATGTAGGTAAATTCAGTTTCATTTCCCCTTCCAGACCCCCACGCAGACTTGATTTTTTGCAGCCGTTGCCAGCTCCTGGATGGTGCTGGTGTCTTTTCTTAATGAGGCTGCTGCCTTTTGAAGCAGTATCAGGCATCAGTTTCAAGCGTTTGTTGGAATGAAGTCTGTAGATGTTTTGCTTCCCCTGGCCAAGTTGATGTTTTCTGTCTTTACACTTAAAGTAATGGATGCCCCAGGGTAACTAGTGTGAACAGATGGACACGCAGAATCCTGTACAGGTGGCTTTTTTTGAACTTCAGTTTCTGAAATCATCCCACTTTCTTGTCTTGATTTAGGATGTGTTTGTTGATTCTTAATTCCAGTTCATTCTCCCCCACAAACATAGGGTTTCTTAGAGACATGTGGCATTCCTTTCTCCCCCAACTTAAAAAAAAAAAAAAAAAAAAAAGATACCTAACATATACCCTTTTTGCCACACCAGGAGAAGTTAAGACCAGAGTTCTAGCCCAGGGTCAACACGAGCATCTTCTCTGTAGATTCCACTGTTCTTCAGGGGTGATTGTTTTTAGGACTTATCTGGTTTAATCTTGAGCACCTTGGCTTAGGTTCTACTTTGGGGAAAGCCCTATCTAAGTTAGACTCATCTTCTCCTGTTCCTGTCTACGCTCCGCTTACCAGCGTAAGCATGTACTTGCTGTTATCATGGAAATGCAAAGAAATTATGAAACTTATATTTAGAAAAAAGTTTATTAGACTTCAAAGCATCAGGGGAAAAGGAAGTTGCTTGGAAAAGCAGAAATGTCTTAGAAACAAGCCCCCATGGCAGCCCTGGTCTCTCCCGTGTCTAGACCCAGTTCGTTCATTTTTCTGTACTCCACACAAAATTAGGTCTGTTTGGGTAGCCATGCATCTTCTCAAGAGTCAGGAGTACCCAGACAAATTAAAGTTCGTCTGGCATTCACACTTCATTGAGAAATGACTTCATCAGATTTCTTCCTTCCTGATTTATGACTGAGATCATACGCTTGAGGTGATTCTGGTAGGGAGAAGAGGTTCCCTGCAAAACATTAAAACAGGGTGCTCGGGTGGAGTTTAGAATTCGTCAGGTAGGAGGGCACTGGTCCCTGGAGGATTAGGAGATTGCTGCGGGGGTCGGGGGCGACATAAAGGAAGGTGGGAGGAAGATAAACACAGACTTGGGCTCTGTAAAGATTTCTTCCAAAGCCAGCTGTGCCCCTTGCCCCCAGTTGCAAGAATTCGTAACTTCATCCTCCAAATATCCAGCCACCTGCTGTGCCCTGGCCCAGTGCTCTGTCCTCGCTGAAAACACTGGTGTAGTTCAGGTGTATCGCGGGTTAAATGGGCTTTTGTGGCCTGAGATCCTAAATATAGCATCGTGTTTCTAAGGAAATGAAACTTCACCAATGAACTTTGGAGACACAGATAACTTATTGGCTGGGGTTATCTGTTCTGCACCAGTTTCCGTGTTTCCAGTCAAGTGAGTCGTTCTGGATAGCCTTCACGTCCTGGAACAAGGTTTAATTTTTTGCTTGGACTACAGATCTAAGAGTTTACAAGAGCATTGAGATTTGGATAGTGATACGGAGTAAGGGCCTCTCAAAGCCTGAAGATCTAAAATAAACAGAGGGAAAAAAAAGTTATGGGGAGAGGATTAACTTGTCTGAACGTCAGGTTTAGGCCTGGCACCATGCTGAGGGGCTTTCCCTGTGTTGGCACCTAGTGGGTAGTGCCGCCTGCCCAGTACCCAGGAATTGGGTGCTCAGTCCTCCAGGTGGGAAGACATTTGCTGCTTGTCATCCAGGTGAGATCACCCAAGGAGGCAGGCATCTCCACCTTGAAATGGACAGGAAGTGATCCTGCCAGGGGGAGACATCTAAAAGTCAGCCCTAATTATTAATAGAGAGGCATTATGGATTCACTAATACAGATTGCCTTGGTAAGTAGAGCACTTTTGCTGCAAGGGAACAGTTTATACTGATTGTTGGATGAGTGGTGTCTGGCTCCAGAGGAGTGGAAATTATAAACCAAAAATCCCCCATATGAAATCAAGTGACCCAGGACAGCCAGTTCTGAGGGAGCCTGGCATCCAGCGGAGCCCCGCTTGCAGGAAGGGGTTGTGCTAGTGGGACAGGACATACTTGGTTATAGTTAACTGGACAGTGTAGGAGGTGGGAAGGAAAGCAGGGGCCGCTGCAAGCAGAGTCCAGCGTTGCTTTGATCGTCTGTACGTGCTCTGAGCTCCTGGGTATGGAGCATACCTTTTAAAGATGTGATGAAATGCCAGGGAGGTGGACTATCTCACATGTTTTTTTCCAGAGGTGACTTCTAAATTCTTACTGCCAGGTGGGTTGGGTGCAGCTGCCAATCACACAGTTTCGTCTTCTAAACACTAACAGTGAAGAGTTTGCTGTCAGATACGTGCTCAGCTCCTGCTAAAGTGAGCACCATCAGAGGAGGAGTAGGTGTGGAGTCTTGGTTTCTTTCCTGGATTTTGCCTTCGTGGCTTAAAACCACCTGAAGACTCATAAAAGTCCGTCCTGTGGGCCGTGCTTCCTGATGTCTTCATCGGACCCGCAGGAGGAGGCGCTCGAGGTCGGGTGGGAGGAGGGCTCTTGCGGTGGATGGAGCTGCGCCTTCTTCTCCTCCTGGCAAGATCTCATCTCTGGGAGGGGGTGGTCAGAGCCCGTTTCAACACGCCATTCGTCTCTTCCTGGTTCAGTTCCCTTGCCTGGTTCACCTTCGGGGCAGGGCCGGGGCCCCGCAGAGAAGAGACAGGACCAGATCAGAGCATCCTCTCCCTCATGGGGGAGAGAGCGCTGTGTGCTTTGAATTCTAACGTGCCAGCTCTCAGGAGAAACGCCAAGGCGTTCTGCCGGGTTGTCCTTCTGCGCCGAATGTGTTTTGTGTCACCGAGAGGCTTGTGTTACAAAGTAAAGAGGATTGGAGTAGAACACAGAGCCCACCAGGAGCACCGAGAGCCTGGGTTGGGCTGGAGCGCGGCGGTCTTTCCCTTTGTTCCCTGTCTCAGCAGAGGGCTATGGCACTCCTGCCACAGGATGACAGGGGTGGACCTGTGCTGGTGACTTGAACTTAAGGCTTTCTGTGTGTGCTTGTGGGATGCAGGTTTATGAGTATAATAACAGTTTGTTGTTTCATCTAAGCATAATATTTGGAATTCATCATGAGAGTAGTCTTTAGTTTGTTTGGAGTGAGCCTACTGCTTGCGTTTAGAGGGATTCCATCCTGGTGAAGCACCCAGCAAGCGCTCCAGTAAAAGAAGGTGTTGCCACCCTGGTTGCGTTAAGCATGGGGCAGGTTTGGTTTGTTTCTCAACTTTAAATTTCCAGTGTGAATGGGAGGGAGGCGGGAGAGGTGAGTCAGACATCTTACTTGCGATTGCAATTAAGTGTAGGCAGGGAATTTCAAACAAAAGTATATCTTCCCTGGCCTAAATACTGGAGGAAGCCAGGAGGCATTGTTACTTTTAAAATGGAGGTATGAGACTTTCGGAGTCCAGCCAGATGCGGGCTGGACTCTCCAAGCGTCCTGTCCTTAGACCCTAGAGGAACTCAAGGGAGCCCGGGGGCTTCTGAGCTGACCCTCTTTCTACGCCATGCAGTTGGAAAGTACGTGTTTATTAAAGTGAAAGATAAAAAATGTTGGTGCCAGAAAGTCACTCTCCTCTACAGGGAATGAATAGTCTTTGAGCTGTGGTTTGATCAGAACTGAAAGTGATGAGAAATTTTTCTGGAATGGAAATGTGTGGGGAATGCCTTTCATTAGATGATATGGGATGAATTCTTGACTTTATAGTTGGAAAGCTGACTCTCAAGAGACTGCCCTGGGTCTGACTATGAGGGAGATTTCTCTTTTTAGAGCGAGGGTTGTTGGGCTTGGGCTGGAAGCGTTTCACATGTTACCCTAGTGTCTGGGCAGGAGGTCGGCCCCGTGGTGAGACCGAGTGCGCCGATTCCCGGTGGGCCTCCCGAACCTGCAGGTGCCAAAAGCGCGCGTTCATTGCCGCACACGTCTGCGGGTGAGGGCCAGGCCGTGATGGTTTTGGTTGGACGAGGGAGGCACTTGGCAGCTGAAGAAAGCCTCAGTTTGGTAGTGAAACCTGCATCTTGTGAAACGGGTTTGAGGCACTGTGTCAGCCTCTATGAAAAAGTGCTGTCACTTAAACTTGTTTTTCAGTCTTTCTGGAGTGGGGCGGGTCAGAGTTTCCCTCTCCCTCCGCCCTGCCGCGGTCACAAAGCAATGAGCTGTCTCTCAAGCTTTCTTCTCTGACGCTTTGTCACCTTAACCCGCCTGCTCCTGGGTCCTTCCTGGAAATTCCATCTCGAGTGGTTTTCTGAGTCTGTCATCTCAGCCAGAGAGGGTTGACTCTACCCGGACATTATTAGTCATAACTGAATTTACCTGGAATAGAGATTTGGGGACAGTGTAGGACTTGGGAGTTAAGGTTTTCATTTTTTTTGTTTTAACAAGGCTCCTGTGAGACTCCAAATCTAGTAGTAAAAATAAGTGGACTCTATATTAATTACCCACTTAAGCACTTTTTTCTTTAGCTTTTTTTAAAAAAGTTCCAGCGTCTAATTTGAAATTTTGACTGGAAGTCAGCTTGCTGCCCAAGCCTGCCCTTGTGACCGTCTGCTCCCGGTCCTATACTCTGTACTAGAGATGCTGGCATGTGGTCTGTGTTTAGCTTGCTTCGCACCTGCATCCAGATATTCGCATTTCAAACAATCATTCTGTTTATTTGGGACAACAGGTGCCAAGCCTCTGTATCTGCCAAGTGTCCTTAAGTTCACCAGGCCCTGCCTGTAGGACGTGACAGAGGGAAGACGGCCCACCGGTGCCTCCAGGAAGCTTTTCTCTCTCCCCTTCTCTTTCTTTGTCTTTGGGACTTCTCCCGGCTCTCTGCAATCTGTTGCAGAGACCAAAGCTGACGTGTGGGTGGCGTGGGAAGGCAGCGCTGTGGCCGCAGTTGGGGCGATGACTAGACCCTTGTGTTGTCTTTGGGGAGACGCCCCACGTTGCTGGCAGAAGATTGCAAGTCGGTGCTTTGCTCTCTCCACACCCCTCCCCTCGCCACCCAGCCTTCCTGTTCTTTCTCTCCTCTCCTGATGGCCGTCTGATCGTCTAAGAAAGAACGCACGCACATGCTGGTCGCATGTTTGAAGGCTCTTGTTTCATGCCGATGTTAATTCTATAGTGGGACTTTTTACTCCCAGCATGTCATCAGAATAGTGGGGAGGTGTGACTTTCCTGGGATTAGCCGATGAGTCAGTGGTGGAGCTGGACTCTGCGTCTCCGTCCTGACTCAGCCTCTGATACCTTCTGGGGTGTAATTAATTAATTAGGCCTGCGCATCGGGAGTAAGCAGGGGAGCGACTAGGCTCCTGCAGAACTGATATAATCAGAGTTGGTTGGTTTGGGTCCTCCCCCCACAGCTGTGGGGGAGGGAATGTTGAAGATTGGGTGTCTGCTGTAGAGTACTCAGTAGATGCTCCTGTCTGATTAGGCTTGGACCTTGATTCCTTCCTTTAAACCGTTTCCTACTCCATTGGTTTCAGCTGGCGTAACTTCCCTATACACATATTGGAAAATTGGGGATTTTGTTATCTTGAAGTAGTGCTATTAGATTTGGGGTGAGAATAAACCTATGCTGTTGATCTCACGTTGTAATTTAATTTGTCAGGAGGTTTCTAACTAAGAAAAGCGACTTAGAAATATTTTCAAGTGATTTTTTTTTTTTTTTTGACTGATGTGGAAATGAGTTAAATGAAAGCTTGTTCTAGGATTCCTGCTTTCAACTTAGCAGATCAGTTACATCCCAGGAACGAGATTATGAATATGATCTCTTTGACTAAGTTGAGTTTAATACTAGAATGAGTTAAAGCAGTAATGACTCCCAGAGGCAGCTGGGACAATACCCACGAGGGCTGCCACTGCCTACTGGGGCCGAGGCATCAGCTAAGTCTCGTGAGTTACAGGACATCACCTGGAAATTGGGCGTAGAAGCCCTGTTTGATTTGGAATATTGGAACCTTTGATTTCATGCCTCCTGATCAGAAAAGAGCCTTCTGCTCTCAGCCCCTTGAGGGTCACTCTTTCCCCTGTTTTCTGCTGCAACACAGTTTTTCCACTAGGAACTTCTTCAGGCTTTCTGTGTTCATTGTGTCGTTGTGATTTCAAGAGCACAGATTTGTGCAGGAGGCGTAGGTCCTGGCTCTGGCTTGGTCATCTGTGTCCCATGTATCTTTTACTGCCTGACTCTCCAGAGCCTGAGCCACAACTGGACGCTGTGTCTCTCTTGAGTTAAGGTGTTGAGTAGCCAGATTCTGAGCCAGGTGATGCTCACGTTCAAGGTAAACGTTTCTGGGGAGCACAACAAGGAGAAGTGCATTCTTGGAATATAAAACATTTTTTGGTTATCAGCTTTCTGAAGCATCTTCCACAGTTAAATCAGCCCATTTTTCTTTTTTTCTTTTCCTTCTTCTATTAGATCACTTCTCTTTTCTTGCTTGTATTTACCAGGCAGTTAGAACTCCCTCGAATTGTCTGAATGTGCACTTAATTCACAGTGACCCACATGGAATTCTGATCAGGCATGCTCTCAGCTGTGCAGGCTGATGCTTTTCGAAAATCCTTGTCGTGTACAGTCTTAACTTCCAAGATGAAAGCACCATTCTCCCTTGACAAATTGTTTCTGTCATTATCGATCCCTTTAACCCATTTCTAATACCCTTCCAGGAAATGCTTTGCAAGGTAGTTAATTGTTGCTACTGTGTGCACGGTATGTTCCGTTCATTCAGCACAGTATTCATTGTGCTTTTCTCTCTAGGATCACTCTGAGGGAGTGAAAAACAGTATAAGCAGAAAGCCTGTCCTCAAAAGAGGGGACACTTTCTATGTGATGTACAGGTCATAAGTGAGGTTTAAAAAATGCTCCCAAGGTTTCCAGGTTAAGGGGGTCCCTTCAGCTAAGGGAGGGGAAGACTTTATGGAAGAGATGGCACCGGGCACTGTGCTTTGAGAGATGGCGGCGGCAGAGTGTTTTTGCAAAGGCCGTCTGATGGGACCTTTCTTATCCCTTATTCCTGCCCCCAGAGTAGCTCCTGTGAATTTCAGAGGCACCTGCAACAGCTCATTCTGCAGAAGTGCTCTGATGTATTGGAGCATGGGAAACAGCACCAGGACTTGGCTGCTACGATGCTCGAATCTTGTAAGAAAGTCGTAGACGTTACCACACTGTCCGTATGACAGGAAGCTATGTAAACGCTTCTGTGGGGAGCTAGGTAAACGTTTCTGGGGAGCGCAACAAGGAGAAGTGCATTCTTGGGATATAAAACATTTTTTGGTTATCAGCTTTCTGAAGCATCTTCCACAGTTAAATCAGCCCATTTTTCTTTTTTTCTTTTCCTTCTTCTATTAGATCACTTCTCTTTCCTTGCTTGTATTTACCAGGCAGTTAGAACTCCCTCGAACTGTCTGAGTGTGCGCTTAATTCACAGTGACCCACATGGAATTCTGATCAGGCATGCTCTGATGTGCTCCCCACATACGTTTACCATGTGAAGGGAGAACATGCCTAATTATCACATCCCACTGTTAGGTACCTGCAGTTGCTGTAGAGGAAAGATGTCACTGTACATAATACTTTAAAGTGTAAAAGTAAATCAGTACAGTAGACAGTCACCTCATGGCTCACTTTGTGGCCTTACCTCTGCCCTAGAACTTACCATATCTGTTCCTCTCTGTGTATCAGTGAGCCTCGAAATTCCATAATCTTTTTCCAGATTGAGGGGTATATGTAGTCAGTTGTTCATTTTACAGTTAATTATATCCAGTGTGTATGAAAAACTGCTTGATGTCCTGGATTCTAAAGATGACCTCAGTGTTCACATGTGCTTGGAAAAAAGATGTGAAGTGAATAACCTGTAAACTTGGGCAGCAAGATACCTAACCTCGAAAAAGTCTCATCTGTGCACTGGGGGCAGAAGAGAGCCAGTTTCAGAGGTTGTTTTGAGGGCCAAAGGGTCAGGTACATTGTCAGAATACAGCAAATGAAACTCACATACAGCAGCATGCAGTTTTGTTTGGCTGGACTTTAGGAATCTGGGGGTCATCCATTCAGTGAACGTTTTTTGTTCTTATTGGCCAGGCACTGCCAGGGTGCTTTGGGAATGTAAAGCTGAGTGGAACATGGCCCAGTTCTCCGGAAATTCAGAATTTAGTGGAGAAGGTTGCTGCTCTAGTATGCGAGTCATAGAAGCAGACAGAAAAGAGTAGAACTTACCTTAGAATAGGGAGATGAGAGAAGGTTCCCTTAGGCGACGCTTGCGTGAGTCCTAAAGAGCAGTTAAGAATGAGCCAAGTGTTCAGAGCCCAGAATGAGCCTGTGACCGTGATGTGAGTGAGTGCAGAGCTCAAATCAGAACCTGACACTCAAGGTGAGTGAGGGGTGGGGTTAGGAGGTGAGTCCAGACCCTGAAGGCCCTGTCCTGCCCGAGTGAGGACCTACCCTGTAAGCAAGCTGTCTCAAATCCTTGGGGTCTATGGACCGAAGAGATCAGGGTTGGAGTTTCTTTGCATTTTCAACTCAGTGATAAGACTTTTTAAATTCACAGGTATACTCTGGTGGCTAGCTGCTGCCAGGAGGTTTCATCGCTAGTGTTTGTGCTTAGGTATTAAGTTAGAGCCAGACACAGGCCAGGTGAGTTCCTGGGGGTGCTGTGTGGTCAAACATTATGCATTCAACTGTTTGAATAGAGCAGATATTTCTCAGACTAGGATTGGATATGTTCTTAGGGGGCAAGGAACTTTTTTTTCTCTCTCAAAAAGGATGCATGTGTTATTCACATTTGAGAAACATGCTGTAGGTGTTGGGGATCACGGCTGGACAGGTGGGGTGCCTCACAGGCAGCTTTTGACTGATGAGGAGTTTAGTCTATCACATAGACAGAGGTGAGCGATTGAGCGCCGTTGAGTAAGAATAGATGATTAAGGTTCTGTAGTGATCCCGGTGTTTGGTGGTTGCCTAATGTCAAGGAAGCAGGCTCTCTCTTTTCATTTCCTGATTTGTGGCCATTTTATTGTTTAGACAGTCCTCTCCTAGGGGTTGGAAGAAAGGTGGGTTAATTTATATAAATTTATATTAGCTTTTTTTTTTTCTTGGTTGTTTTTGTTTGTTCTGGGGGCAGGGCACTGTTATGTGTATTTAAAGTTTTGTTAGGATTTGAAACTTGTTAAATTAAGATTTGGAGGTGGATTTTTTTATCTAGTGGATTTTTTTTATCTACCTATGGTTTTTCTGTCTCTCATTAACTGTTTTTAGTTCAGCACCAGTTAGGAGAAATGCAAAAAATACACTAAACACCGAGAAAAAAATTTTTTTTAATGGATCACACATAATCCCTGCCATCAAGGGGCTTAGAGCAGCGGTCCCCGGCCTCTTTGGCACCAGGGGCCGGTTCTGCGGAAGACAGGTTTTCCACGGACAGGGTGGGGAGGACGGTTTCGGGATGATTCAGGCACATGAGACTTACTGTACACGTTCTCTCTATCATGATTACATCAGCTCCATCTCACATCGTCGGGCAGTAGGGGACCCTTGGCTTGCAGCACTCACAGGGCGACAGAGTCACCAGGGATTCGGTAGAGGTGGCGTGTTCGGTGCTCTTGCCCCTTCCCTTCCCTGACCTCAGTGATGGGTGCAGAGGCCCTTGGCCTGAAAAAGGCCACAGGGATGCTACTTAACTACCACATGATAGATACTAATATAGAGCTGTGATTCTCTGGGGGTAGCTAGGGAAATGCATCTCAGAGAAGTCCTTTCAGTTGTTATTAGGTCTTTAGTCATAAGAGAGATGTCAGTATCGAATGAAATAAAGGTTATCATAAATTGGGAGAGTGAAAGTCACTCAGTCGTGTCTGACTCTTTTCGACCCCATGGACTATACAGTCCATGGAATTCTCCAGGCCAGAATACTGGAGTGGGTAGCCTTTCCCTTCTCCAGGGTATCTTCCCAACCCAGGGGTCGAACCCAGATCTCCTGTATTGCAGGCGGATTCTTTACCAGCTGAGCCCCCAAAATAGGATCCCCCCAAAGTGTGTATAAAAAGTCCTGTGAAGGAGGTGGGACCCAAACAGTGTGGAGCTGGCACACGGAGCCCTTGAGAGCTCAGGTCCGTTCCTTCAGGCTTTCTCTAAGCTCTTCAGTTGTGCCCATCACTGAGGTGACGTCACGTGGCTCAACTTTCACCTCTCACTTATGAGCGTTGCTTTGATACTTTATCATAATGTAAAAATTAGAGCCCTTAAAATGAAAAGGTTATTCCTTAAAAAAAAAAAGTTTAATTAAGAAAAGTTGATCCAAACTGTCAGAAGGGTGGTTCAGAAGGTTCTCAGTGAATCTAAAGGTTCACATTTTAAAATTTTTCTTTCCTCGCATTGAGAAAACCATACTATGAAAGTCAGAGGAAATGATTTTCACCAGTGTAGCAGCAGTGTCATTGTCTTATGATAATGTGTAAAATTTCACCAAAATCAGTGGGGAAAAAAATTAAAGCTGTATTATCTGGCTCTCAGTTTCTTTCCTTGTATGTGAAGAATAATAGGGAGTAAGTATGACTGTTGTGGTAGATTTTTGATAAGAAAAGCCTTTTTGTTTATGCAAATTAACCTAATATATTTAAATTAATCAGTCTCATCACTCAGCTTTTGACTAAACTGCTTATAACTTTTGTAACTTCCACCTTATGAATTCTAATTACTTTGTTGGTGCTTTCTTTCTGTGAATTAGGTAGATAAACAATATTTCTAGAACTTCTCCCTACAAATGAAATTCACTTGTTTCAGCTCACACATCTGACTATTCCCTTTAAACTAGAGAGTCAGTAAGTTTTCTGGAATTATGTCTTGGTTGGTGGTATAGATGATGAAGCCCCTGAAGAGCATGCAAGTTGAGAGTTTATAAAATCTGTTCTCAGCCGTGTTCTCTCCACCTGCAGGAATGTGAGCTGCTCACTGTAACTGTCTTCTGAGCACACTGGTTCCCTCTGTCTTCCTCCTCTCTTTCTTCCCATCTGAGGGGTAGCAGTGGGCACAGCAGCTGGCTGGTGAGCTGTATTATGTGGCTGCCATAATGCTTCCTGGGAAAATTATCATAAACTAGCTCAGGGTCTGATTGCTTGTTGGTTCTGTGCTTGTCAACATTTGGAATGAAAAAAAATCTATACAAGTTACTTCTTTGATAATGCAATTCTTTATTCTTTTGTTTTTATTTTCAAACTGAGTTTTGAGGATAAAATTAAATCTTTTGAAAAAGTCTTAAGTACATGAAAACAAAATTAGATTTTTTGGAAAGTTCTAAGTTCGTGAATTCTCAGCTAGTAATGAGGAACTGTCTTAGAAAAATGGGCTGGACATTGAAAGAGGAATCTTGCCAAGCATCTTCCACCTGTTTAGCAGGGTTTTGTGTGTGTGTGGCGGGGGGGAGGGTTAGGGTTTTTTTTTTTTTTCCTCTAGTGATTTTGGATGGGGACATTGATTGCTCATCTTTTGAGTTTATGTTCCAATTATTTGAATAAAATCTAACTTTTCCTCTAAATCAGTGGTAAAGAAATACGAAAGTAGAGTAAGGGTCATTATTTGAGTTCTTAAAGATCTTTACATCATTCTGAAGAAGGAAGGTTGTGTATCATTCAGCCTACTCTCAGATTTGAGATATAAGACTCTTTAAAGTGTGTGTGTATCTGTGTGTGTCTGTGTGCATGCACACATACTTGTGTTTTATAGAGGAGGATGGATGCGTAATAGTTCTTCTTTCTCTTTCCCACCTTCTTTAGCGGATATTGGAGTTTTTCTGTAATCTCATTATAGAAAGTATTTCTCTACACAGTGAGAATGGTCTGAACATTCTGTCTTATCCAGACGTGGGTAACTTGGCCTGTTGTCCAAGGTCAAGTCAAGGCCAAGCCGCCAGGTAGAACCAGCCCCTGGGGTTGACGCGGCTGAGGATCAGAACACCCCCGTCTTGTTGCTGCCCCAGGACCCAGGGCAGAGCTCTGTCTTGTGTCGTATGTTTGCTGTCTCTCTATCAAAAAGTGTGTCACCTTCCTAAATAAAGATTCCCGGACACCACGCTTCTCCTTCATGACTTGGTAGAGTCCCCTCGGCAAGCCTGGGCTATGTTGATAGGGAGGCGGGGGTCCACGGGAGAGGTCACACTGGTGAGACATCCCCAGCGCCTGTCTTCTCAGAAGGCCACTTGTGTGCAAAGTGGAAATGCTGAGTCACAAAAAGGGCCTGACACTTCCTCACTGTTCCCACGTTGTGGTGATGTGAAGATCAGTTACATCCCAGCGGCTTGGAGACTGCCCCTCAGGCCCTGGCCATCCAGCGGCCTATTCTCAAGGCACCACCACCCTTCTCTGCTCACGTGTTGTTTGTGGCGGCGGCTTTAGCATCATCACTGCAGAGCTGGGTGGTTGCATTTGGCCCATGAAGGTGAAAACTCTTTATCAGACACAGCGGAAAAAGTTAGCCCACTCCTGGTTTAGATGAATGCTTGAGAACTCCCTCGTGTATCTCGGTTGTGTTTATTCACTCCTCTCTCTACATTTTCTTTCTCTTGTTAAAAACCTACGTGCTGAGCATGTGCTGTGTCCCAGCCCCAGGAACAGAAAGGCTGGCCTCTGTCCTCCTTGGGGACGACACCAGCAGTCAGCCTGACACCCCCATCCAGACACACAGCTCATCCCCACTCATCAGCTCCTGTGAAAACCAAATGTCACACGAGGAATAAACTTAAGTACAGTCTGACAGACCCCCTTCTCTGGTCTGTTTATCTTCTAAGCTAGGAATTCTTGAGGATTTGCATGACCTTGTTGAATAGTAAGGTTGAGCAGATGCTTTAATCTTTATCTTTCCATTGATTAAAAGAACATTATTATTTGATAGGACTGTATCTCTGTAAAAAATTTTTTTAATATAAATATGCCTGATGGGATAAATATAAACACATGTAAGCACATCTGAACTTCTTAAAGAAAGGAAATCATACATTGGAACTTGTTTTACTAACTTCAGAGTTTTGGAGCCAAAGGAGCTCTTTTATGGCTCAAAGTGTGTAAGCTCATAAACAGTTACTTACTTGACAGCAGTGGTTTTCTCTTGGCCAACCACGAGAATGACCAGAGAGGACCTGAAACTGTCCTCAAGCCCAAAACCCACCCCGGGCCGCTGGGAGCAGGAACAGCAGGGGCGGCCGGTACAGGCTGACGGCCTGGACTTCCAGGCAAGTCAGGGTGTCCAGTGCTCACACTTCCAGGCAGGCTGATGTTCTGGCCACACTTTGAGAACCACTGTTGCACAAGATTCTTAATTTTATACAAGTAGTTAGTATGATTGCTTCAAGTGGCAACCTTACATGGTACTCTTTTAAGAGTGTGATATGTAAAAGTTGATTAACATATTACACAAAATTGTTACTAGACTTACAGGGTAGGAATGTAGGGTTCATCATCTTTCAGTATAAATTCCAACCTGGCTCTGCAGTTAAAAGTCAGCTAGGGGTGGTCTCAACAACCCTGTGCTTGGCCAGTGGACCCTGGCCCATGTCACAGCACAGTTAGTGACAGGGCTGGGACCAAAACTGGATGCTTCGATTTTCAGACCAAAGCCTTTCCTGCTGACCACATCACTGCTTGCTAGGACGTCTGTACTGCATCTTGCCCCCTTGTCAGCCTTTGGTTGAGGCTTAGACACGGCATGCATGTCCCCCTCAGGGCCAGCGTGTCCCCCTCAGGGCTGGCTGTCCCTGGGACTGTCCGGCGTGTTCCCGTGCCGCCCTCGTCTTTCTCCTGTGGGCCTTTAGCCCACTGACTCTGAACTTCGTGTTCCTGGACCAAACACTGCACATGCTGTTCACCTTTTACTGGTATGTCTGCTTGTCTGCAGAGACAAGGTGGCATTTTTTAATGCTGAATTAGGGATGCTGTCCACTCTCTCTGATCCCATGTAGAAAACTGCCAGGTTTGGAAAGAGTTGGTGTTGAAAGATTGAAGAACGTATACAAGAAAGTGATCACAAGGGGTCGTGGACGGCAGGGAGAGCGGTGTCTCTCTGAAGGCTCCGTGTTTATACTGACCCTGGGATTTGGCGCCTGCTTACTTCTGCTCTGAATAGAAACTTGATGCTGGGAAGCCAGGGGAGGTTAGGTTTTAGGTTGGATTACCGTGAAATCCTCTTGTAAAGGGAATATCACTTTGGGGCAAAGACTTCCTGGAATTGTAGAGGGTAAAGTGTAGTTTTCCCAGGCAGCTGTTTTTGAGTTAGGAATTGAGCCTTGCGGCCTAGAGTGGTAAGAGAAGAGCTTAGATTTTCTACCAAGTTGTAAAATAGAAAATGTGACCGTTCAGTTACTGTATGCGTTCTGTAATTGCATGAACTGTTGTCTTTCTGTCTGCGATTCTGTTTGTCCTTCTTTCATCTATTCCATAGACTCACTTTTTAAGTTGGACTTGTAGATTGTACATGAAATGTTTTTTAAGAAAACGTATATGAAAAGGTATAAAATCAAAGCCTTGAGTTTCTGTAGATCTGAAATTCACATGTGCTACTTTGCCTGTGTATCTAGATGTATGTATTTAAAAAATTAGAGCAATTTGCTCATATGCTGAAAATTAGGTAAACGGAAAGAAAAAATGATAGGCAAGGTAAGGCAGTACTAGATCAGAAACTGTGCCAAGTATTAAGAAAGATGCCAACAGCTCTTGGAACTCTGCTCCATGTTCTGTGGCAGACTGGATGGGAAGGGGCTTGAGGGAGAGTGGATACGTGTATACCTGTGGCTGAGTCCCTTCGTTCTTCACCTGAAATTGTCGCAACATTGTTAATCAGCTAGACCCCAACACAAAATGAAAAGTTTTTATTAAAAAAAGTGCCAAATGGAGAAAATGGACCTAGGCTACTGAGTATTTACCATGTAGTTTGGGGCTTCCCTAATAGCTCAGTTGGTCAAGAATCTGCCTCCAATATGGGATACCCCAGTTCAATTCCTAGGTCGGGAAGATCCCCTGAAGGGAAAGGCTACCCACTGCAGTATTCTGGCCTGGAGAATTCCATGGACTGTATGGCCCATGGGGTCGCAGAGTCGGACACGACTGAGCGACTTGCACTCACTCACTAACAGTGCACCAGTGTAGGAGGCCTGTGGCCATAATCCAGAATAAGGGTCTGGGGCCTTCAAATATGCCAGGCTGTTTTAAAAACTGTAGTTCCAGTAATACCCACCATGTGGTGCTTATGCATCAGAAATAAATTCTAAAACGACAGCACTGACTGGGAACTCAAACAGCTGTGGACCGGGCATGCTGCTGCTGCTAAGTCGCTTCAGTCGTGTCCAACTCTGTGCGACCCCATAGACGGCAGCCAACCAGGCTTCTCCGTCCCTGGGATTCTCAAGGCAAGAACGCTGGAGTAGGTTGCCATTGCCTTCTCCAATGCATGATAGTGAAAAGTGAAAGTGAAGTCGCTCAGTTGTGTCCGACTCTTTGCGACCCCATGGACTGCAGCCTACCAGGCTCCTCCATCCATGGGATTTTCCAGGCATGAGGAGGTTAAAATCCAGACTCACAGATACGGGGAGGCGGGTGGGGGGCCCTGAGCATGTTCATGCTTGTGTACAGGATTAACCTGAGTCTCTGTAACAGCCTTCAGTGCCACTTCAGCCGTGTGACTCACTGAGTTCATAAACTCCAGGATGTTGGAAAATAGGTTTTACAGGTTATCCTAGGAGATGGTAGAGACACAAATGCAGGCAGAATCCCCAAAGAGTTTGCAGCAGGCTCTCAAAAAGCTGCAAAGAGCACCTGTGCCCCTTGAAACTTTTAAAGATGACGTCAAGAAAGACAACCGGCCTCATCCACCTTCCTATTAGGAGGAGAATTGACAGGGATCAGAGCTGTCATTCCTGTGACCAAAAGTGATTTTAAATTAACCCCTTATTACTTCTTAAAAAAAAAAATCTTCTTTTGAATGAGAAGACAAGCTCTCGTTTCAAGCATTATCTGAATCATTTCCATGGTGTTAGTATTTTTACCAGCTGTGCAAGGGGTTACTGTCGGTGCCTGTTGCTTACAGAATCTTTTTCTTCCGTTTGCAGGTTTTCATCTCCGTGAACTGCTTGAGCACAGACTTCTCTTCTCAGAAGGGTGTGAAGGGGTTACCTCTGAACATCCAGATTGACACCTACAGTTATAACAACCGCAGCAACAAGCCTGTGCATCGGGCATACTGCCAGATAAAGGTCTTCTGTGACAAGGTAAGGCCATCGGCTGGATGTAGACACTTAGAATCTACCCTTCCTCATAGGAAAAGACCAGGGCCTTTCTTATACTTAAGTCCAGTAAGGATGTACTTTGAACTGTGGTATTGGAGAAGTGGTGATGCTTTTGAATTGTGGTGTTGGAGAAGACTCTTGAGAGTCCCTTGGATTGCAAGGAGATCCAACCAGTCCATCCTAAAGGAAATCAGTCCTGAATATTCATTGGAAGGATTGATGCTGATGCTGAAACTCCAATCCTTTGGCCAGCTGATGGGAAGAACTGACTCACTGGAAAAGACCCTGAAGCTGGAAACGATTGAAGGCAGGAGGAGAAGGAGACAACAGAAGATGAGATGGTTGGATGGCATCACCAACTTGATGGACATGAGTTTGAGCAAGCTCCGGGAGTTAGTGATGGGTAGGGAAGCCTGGCGTGCTGCAATCCATGGGGTTGCAAAGAGTCGGACACTACTGAGCAACTAATAGAACTGAAGCATATATTGCTGATCACATAATATAGCTGATCTTAAATTAGCAGTTCATGTTTTAGCCATGCAAAATCACATAATTCAGGAGAGAAAACCAATCTCCTTTTGACTGAAAAACCAGAAGCGTTGATAAGCACGTTCTGTCGGGCATGCCTGACAGGGTGGGACACAGGGACACTGCGCCCAGTCCTGGGTGGGCCCTCAGCTCGCAGGGACCTGTGGGCAGTGGCCTGGAGTTTGAGCTCTTCCTGAGCTCTGTGTCCGAGGACTCCCAGTCTGCGTCGTCACTGGCACAGCTCCCTCCAGGCTCTTTGGCAGGTTGTCCGGCAGCTCGCTAAGGCAGGGGAAGGTGAGCTTCAGATTCTTGCTGACAGCAGCAGGTGGATGGGAAGCGAGAGCACGGACCCACATGATGTCAGTGTCATTCCTTTTCTCTGCTGTGACTCCTTGTTTTCTGGAGAAGAGATGGGCACTTTTGCCAGGTGCAACGCTCAGCTGGATTAAATCCAGAAAGAGGCTGGCAGGCCCTGGTGCCATGGGGATTGGAGACAGTGGTGTCCTCCAGAATGGGGCAGAACTGTCCACTGAACTAAGATTGAAGATGACTCTGACTTTCCTCACTCAGAAATACCGGGTTGTATTTTTTTTTCTTGCTAGTCTCCTCTTTTCATCCTGTTTGAACCTCTGTGTTATGAAGATTTTTTTAGAAGGTGCTAAGAACCCGGAAGGGAATTTGCCATCAGAGGCCTGGTGTCCTGACTTGTGCTTTGGGTGCACGGAGCACTGTGTCGGCTCCAGGGCCTGAGCCTGAGACCTTCCAGGTCCAAAGGGCAGGTCCAGTGATGTTTATCGAGTACCTGTCATGTGCCTCGTCATGTTGTATCAGTTGTATTAGTCTTCTGTTGTTGCTGTTGACAAATGACCACAAACTTAGTGGCTCGAAATGACACGCATCTGTCATCTTCCAGTTCTGTAGGTCAGGGAGTCTGACCCAAGTCTTACTGGGCAAAAGTCAAGGTGGCAGAAGCCTGATTCTGTCTGGAGTCTCTCATGGAGAACCCGTTCCCCTGCCTTTCTGCTGTCTAGGGCTGCCCACAACCTTGGCTCGTGGCCGTGCCCGCCTTGAGAGCCATCCTGCCCCCTCCTCCTCCGGCTCTTCCGCTGTGTGGACACTTGTGACTCTGCCTGTCTTGCAGTCAGCCCAGCCTCCTCCTCTTGCTGTGGAAGCGACGGAGGCCCAGGCTCTGGGCATCAGACATGGGCATCTCTTAGGGCCCTCAATCCTCCTCCGTTCCCCCCGCCTGCCCTCCACTTTCTCACATGCTGCATCTTAACCAGTGGTAAGTCACATCTGCTCTGGAGCAGAGGTCTCTGACCCCGACTCAGATTTCCTTCGTTCATGCCACATTCTTCTTAGAGCCAAAAGAAAAACAATTGTTATGTCCATGTCCTTTTTCTAAAAATTCTAGGGAGAGGTTAAAGTTTTATCCATTTAATTAAAAATTTTTTTTTCACATGTGCTCACATCTTTCCCTGTGCCTTGTCCACACTGCTGCAGTCCCACCTATGTAGCTTTCATCTCTGGAAGATCAGTTTGGATCTATTTTATGTCTTCCAAGACTCTGCTTACCATGTTCAGTTTTTCCCACAGGCTCTTTGAGCACATGGACTGTGGCTTCAGTAGCTTAGCCATGGATTCCCGTGTCAGTTCTGGGTTGTTGCAGTGGTTCCATCCTCCTCCTCACTTGGGGTTTCCTGGCTCCTGGGATCTTACAGGACACCAAAGGTTGTGACCTTGACCTTGCTGGCTGTCGGGTGTGCCTGTCAGCCATGAGTCTTCCTGAGCTTTGTCCTGAGATCTGGCAAACCTCCTTGGAAACAGTTGCATCTTCCAGGTCTTCTGTTGGATCTTCCAGGTCTGCTAGGCGGGTCTGGGGGCTTCCCTGGTGGCCCACTGGTAAAGAACCCTCCTGCTAATGCAGGAGATGCAGGTTCTCGATCCCTGGGTCGGGAAGATCCCCCTGGAGAAGGAAATGGCAACCCACTCCAGTATCCTTGCCTGGGAAATCCCACAGACAAGGGAGCCTGGCAGGCTACCGTCCATGGGGTTGCAAAGACTTTGATATGGAGTTATTTTTAGACCATCAGAAGGAACTGAGCAAGACACAGACCAACCCCAGACGGTAACGGCGAGGAGCCTGATGACCTTCGCCTGTTCTTCTCTGTCAGGGACGTAGTGTTTGTATCAGCGTCACGTAGCAGTGGTGATGGGCAAGTGGTTTGTGTGTATTGCTACATTAGTGATGTATCGATAAACGTAGAAGGTGGTTTTTCATTCTATGTTTTAAAATGTTGTTTTATTGTATAATCATGCCAAATCAACTGGATGATTTTTATTGCCACTGTTTGCTATCAGGGAATGTATTTACTGAAGAATAAATAACCAGTTCTTTAATAGAAAAAAGTGCTACTCACTCAGTCGTGTCTGACTCTGCAACCCCATGGATTGTTGCTTGCTTGGCTCCTCTGTCTGTGGGATTCTCCAGGCAAAAATCACCGGAGTGGATTGCCACTCCCTTCTCTAGGGGATCTTCCCGACCCAGGGATTGAACCCAGATCTCCTGCATTGCAGGCAGATTCTCTACCGTGGAGCTACCAGGGAATGTGAATAACTTTGTAAACAAATCTGCACCATCTAGAAATAAATGCAAGTAGGTCAAGCAAAATAGCTAACGAATAATTTTGTCTCCGTTTTGCCTACTTGCTCAATTTCAGGTTGCGTTTGTTCCTAGTGTCCTCGTGGGGCCACCTGTGCAGCACTGCTGTTCTCTGTGTAGCTCTGTGTACCATGTGTGTATTTCCTCTTCGTAGGCCTGGGAGTAAAGCTTTCCTTTTAAGTGACTGCAGATTTCTAGCTAAATATTTGCTCTTGTGAGTCATAGTTGGTTGGATCTATCACTTAGTCAATGCCAAGACCTTGGACAGAATCAGTTTTCAGTAACCACATTGGCCGTGAAGTGAAGTGAAGTGAAGTCACTTAGTCATGTCCGACTCTTTGCGACCCCGTGGACTGTAGCCTGCCAGGCTCCTCTGTCCATGGGATTCTCCAGGCAAGAATACTGGAGTGGGTTGCCATTTCCTTCTCCAGTGGATCTTCCCAACCCAGGGATTGAACCCAGGTCTCCCGCATTATAAGCAGATGTTTTTACCATCTGAGCCACATTGGCTGTACAGGACAGTATACTCAAAGTGGGATCAGCTTGTATTTTTTTCTCTCATTTTCTTGTTATTAGACGACAAGAAAAGTCACTTGTGTCTTTGAAGCCAGTGTGCGGTACCTTAGCTGATTTTCTTGGCTTCCATTTGACCTGGCCTCATCCATTGTTGACGGGAATTCTGCCCTCTTAGTTTTCTAAACAAGGGTTTTCCTGTGATTTTTTTTTCTAGTTTAAAAATAGTTTTAAGAAAGGGCTTTTTTAGAGGAAACTGCCATAATAAGCTCCACAAGTATAATAAGCAGTGCAGTTCATCTCCAAAGAGGAGGTATTTTCCCACCGAAGGTCAGGATAAGAGCTAAGCATTTTAAGAGGGCCAGTGAACAGAGCCATGTCTTGTCTTCTCTCCACCCAGGGAGCTGAACGGAAGATCAGAGATGAAGAACGAAAACAAAGCAAAAGAAAAGGCAAGTGCACTGACCCCAGCTCCCAGTTGAGCGCCCGTAAGTAGAAGTGTTTCTTCTGCCAAGCGTTTTAGACCTTTTTGTTCCAACAGTAACTCAAGTTTGTAAACAGAAGCTAGCGTAGTGGTTATTTTCTTCTTATTGCTGAGAAGTGATAGCTTTGCTGCCTTCAACCAGGAAGCAAGGACCGACGAGGGCTTGAACTAAGTCGTGCTCAGGGAACTCCAGGAAGGAGTCCTGAGTTTTTCCAGAGTTCAGACGATTTTGGCCCTCAGTTCTGGCTCCCGTTCCTGACAAATAACACACGTTCCACTCGAATAGCTGATAATGAGATTGGAACTGGCCTGGATTTTTAAGCGTAATAGTAACACCCTTTGGAATTCAGGTTGTCTTAATTTGAAATAGTGTGGTGTTCTTCTGTCAGATATTCTTAACACTTGCAGAATCTATAGGGCTTCTGTTTGGACGTTGCACCGGGAAAGCTTTTTTTTTTTCTTTTTCCTTTTTAATATGGCCAGCATTCATATTCACAGAATCCCGTAGCTCTCAGCTAAAAGGAAGGAAAAAAGCACACACTCTGCACAGCTGGAGCTCGGACAGCTGCAACTGCTTTCTGCATGGCTGGCGCCCAGCAGATGTGGCCTGAGCATGCCCGTCCGGGCTCTGCCGCTGGCCTCACAGTGCAGCTCAGGAGATGTCCCTTCACAGAGCCACTCAGCAGCTTGGAAAGCTCATCTCTAAGCACCTCAGGGCCGGAGGCTGGTGGACGGTGGAGTCTGTAATTTAGTAAATAAAGAGTTAGACAGTCACGTTGTCTCTCCGCCTCCCTGGCGTTCGGTTCTGAAGATGAAAGTCTGGAGTTGAGGTGCCGGTTCTGAAGTCAAGAGTACACCACTGTCAGAACAGATTACCTAATGAGGAGACCCAGGGTGAAACCGCCTCTAAATTATGTTTATACAATCGTTAAGTTTTAGCCTTTCAGGCAGAAGTATCACATACTTTGTCTCTGTTCTGGATCTTTCTCTGTGTGTGTGTGTGTCTTTGTGTTTAAACATGGCTTTTTCTCTCCTGCCTTTGGTAAGATGTGGGACTGATTTTAGTGCAAATACAAACACATTAAGTGTAATTTTTCGCAGTTCAGGCAGCATGACCTGTATCTGCTGTTCTGCTATAATTTAAGTTTCTTAAACAAGAAAGATGCTCTGTAGCCTGCCGGCAGTCTGGGGATAGAAGCTGCTGACTGTGGTGTCCTCGTGTTATTTATTTTTTTTCAGTTTCCGACGTCAAAGTGCCGCTTCTTCCCTCTCACAAACGCATGGACATCACGGTTTTCAAGCCCTTCATTGATCTCGACACCCAGCCTGTCCTTTTCATCCCCGACGTGCACTTTGCCAGTCTTCAGCGGGGTGCTCACGTAGGTAACCCGGATCCCAGGGTGGCTGCTAGGAGGCGACAGGTCACAGAAGGAGAGTCTTTGGCAAACAGAAGCCAGAGCTTGGTGAGGTCTGCCCAGGGTTAGGGATCAGCTCTTTGGAGTGTCTGGTTCGGGCAACGTATTGTTCTCACGGTCAGGTGTGTGTAAGCATCATTGCCGTGGAACCACAGCCCCGGACCTGCTGACTTAATTCTGTATGGATGTTATCTGTTGGTGTCTTCAGCTCTTTGAAAGGCACTGGAATAATAACATGTGAAGTTGAGTCTGTGATCTTGTGAATTTCACTTCCATGGGTCTGGACCGGAGGGAAAAGCCAGAGGAATACCAGGAGTGGGAGCCTTAATAGGATGTCTGAGCGCTCTCCTCGCAGTTTCAGTTAGGGGACCATCACTGGCACGTGTTTGGTCGCGTCTCGGCCACTAATCTGAAATTTATCAAAGCTGCAGTCACGCTCTACTTGGAGCAGAAGCTCAGTGGAGGTTGGACTTGGGTGGAGTGGAGCATGCCCTCCACCTGAGTTCAGGTAGATGCCCCAGAGACATATGCCAGGAGCTTTGTACACAGATTCCGACAGACGATGTGTTTGCAGAGTTCTTCAGGAAAGGCACTGCCAGGGTGTCCAGTTTCTCATGGGTCTAGGGTGAGCAGGGCTCACTAATCGTTTGCTGTAAAGGGCCCAAGAATAAACATTTTAGGCTTTTGGGGGGTTGAAGGCTCTCTGTTGTGACTTGCGTCTACTGTTGTGGGGCCAAAATCACCATAAACACTGTGCCAGGAATGGGCGTGGCTGTGCACCAGTAAATACTGTATTTACATAAATGGGCATCAGGCCAGACTTGGTTCATGGGGTGTAGTTTGCCAGCTCCTGAACTGGAGGAGTTCAAGACATCTTTAAGAATCTGGTCATTGAATAATAAGGCTAACGGATTTTGTGTGAGATTGGTTACATTCCAAATTTCTTTCGTTTTAGGAATAATTTGTTTAAGGTCTGAAATATTTTAGCATATGCTTGAAAAACAATCTTTTTTTTTTCCCTTGGTCTTAGGTCCTTCCCATTGCCTCAGAAGAGTTGGAGGGTGAAGGGTAAGGTTTATGTTTTGTTTTACTAAATTCTTTTTATTTTGAAACATTCTCAAACCTCTAGAATAATTACAGTACAGAGAACTCCCTTTTTCCTGAGCCGCTGGAGAGTAAGTTGCTGGCGGTGACCCAACACCCCTGCGTCCTTGGTTGTTGTTGTTCAGTTGCTCAGTTGTGTCTGACTCTTTGTGACCCCATGGACTGCAGCATGCCAGGCCGCCCTGTCCATCACCAGCTCCCGGAGCTTGCTCAAACTCATGTGCATTGAGTCAGTGATGCCATCCAACCATCTCATCCGCTGTCGTCCCCTTCTCCTCCTGCCTTCAATCTTTTCCCAGCATCAGGGTCTTTTCCAGTGAGTCAGTTCTTTGAATCCGGTGGCCAAAGTGTTGGAGCTTCAGCTTCAGCATCAGTCCTTCCAATGAACATTCAGGACTGATTTCCTTTAGGATGGACTGGTTGGATCTCCTTGCAGTCCAAGGGACTCTCAAGAGTCTTCTCCAACACCACAGTTCAAAAGCATCAATTCTTCGGCACTCAGCTCTCCTTATAGTCCAACTCTCATATCCATACATGACTACTGGAAAAACCATAGCTTTAACTAGACAGACCTTTATAGGCAAAGTGATGTCTCTGCTTTTTAATACTCTGTCTAGGTTTGTATGTTTCCACAAATGAGGATGTTCCCCTGCATAACACAGTCAGAATGTTGACATCAAGGCCTTAGCACAGTACTAGCCAGTCCAGGCTTTGCTGTTGTTCCAAAAATATCCTTTATGGCAAAAAAGAGTCCCTTTCAGACTCACACAGAGTCTTTAGTTGTCCTGGCTCCTGAATCTCCTTCCATCGCTAACAGCCTTCACCTCTCCTTGGCTTTCCTGAGCTACTGCTTCTGCAGGTCACACTCCCGCCGTTTTGTAGGCTGTCCCTCTGTCTGGGTCTGTCCGTGGTTTCCTCTCAGGGTAGATGATGCATCTGGGCAGGACTGGCACAGACGAGGCCCTGCTCTCAGCGTGTCCTGTCAGGGACACATGTTTTCAGGGCACTCCTGCTGGCGATGTTCGCTCTGGTCACTTGATTCAGACAGGCTCTGCCAGGCTTCTCTGCTGTACAGTGAAACTCTTTCTCCTCTTGTAGGTGTTTTGAGGGGGGGTGCTTTGTAAACATCTCACTCCTTGTCAAGCTTTTAATTTCTCATTTGCATTACATCAGCATGGGCTTGTGGTTTCCCATTGTATTCAATACGCTGTGATTCGGTCATCGTCGTTTACTCTGCTCACGTGGTCCCAGGGCCAGCGGGGTCCCTCTCGCTTGCTCCTGGATCACTTCGGCTCGACCCTCCTGCCCTCACTGCTCTAGCACTTCCTCACCTTCAGGCATGGCGTCTACCAGGCACTTGTTTTTCTGCTCTACTCTGGCCCAGAATCAGCCTCTGCTCTAAGAAACCCAGGTTCCTTGTGGAGATCGAGCTTTGGAAAACCGGAGGAGCTTCACAGCCGGTTGCTGTGATGGTGTCGATGCCCCCTGCTCCCAGGGGCACCCTTCTCAGCCTCGCCAGCAGTGCTTCCGCCCAGCGCTCCACCTGCCCAGCGCTCCACCAGGCGAGGGTCTGGTCACCTTCTGTGAGCCATCCCAGCTCCCCACGCCCACCCAAATGGGCCACGGGCCTCGCGGAAGACAGGCTCTCCGCAGCCTCTCTAACTCGTGTTCTCAGACCTGAATCCTGCAAGTACTTTCATTGGAGAGCTCTTCTGTGCTGGAAGCTGAGACACAGCATTTTAAGCTCCAGCTGCTATTCTTAAAGTGATGGTTCTGCTTAGAAGCTCGCACTTACTTCATTTTCAGTTTTGTTTTTTTTTTTTTTACTATTTTCTTGCTTACTCACTAAGCCTCACAACAGTGAGCTCACTGTGACTTGTGCCTTTGATAGCCAGTCCCACCGGTCTCTTCACTTCTTTTTTCATGAAAGTCACTCAGTCGTGTCCGACTCTTTGCGACTCCGTGGACTGGGGTTCATGCAATTCTCCAAACCAGAATATTGGAATGGGTGGCCTTTCCCTTCTCCAGGAGATCTTCCCAACCTAGGAATCGAACCCAGGTCTCCCACATTGCGGGTGGATTCTTTACCAGCTGAGCCACCAGGGAAGCCCAAGAAAACCGGAGTGGGTAGCCTATCCCTGCTCCAGGGGATCTTCCTAACCCAGGAATCGAACCGGGGTCTCCTGTATCGCAGGCGGATTCTTTACCAACTGAGCTATCAGGGAAGCCCTTCTTTCTTCATGTGCACCTGGAAATGTTTCCCCTCCCTTTGTATTTCCACCGACACTGCCGTATTTTGGGGGTTTGATGCTGTGATTGTCTCCAGAGTCGTCCCATTCGTCTTCTGCTCGTAGATCCTGGTGTCCGCTCCTATCTGCCACACCCCGATTGTAGCCTTCTTGACTCTCAGAATGACCCCCTGATCACTGCAACATAAAAGTCTAAACTTCCTGAGAGCTGAGTGATCGAGGTTTTCTGGATTAGATTCATCTTCCTCCAGGACTTTCTGTCTCAGCCAGCCAGGCTGAGTGTTTTCCCGCTCACACATCGTCCCTCTTTTGACGCGCTGTCTCCTCTGTTACCAGCTTCACGCGCATCTCACATCCCACCTCCTTCATAAGTTTTTTTTTTTCCTGAAGAGAAACCCCATTCCCAAGAGGGCAGCTGGAGCTGTGTGAGAGCAACAGGGGTGTCCGGCAGGCTCCTGAGTGTGGTCCCCCTCTGCTATTCGGTCACACGAGCCCGGGTCAGTCAGCTTCTTCCCTTGAGCCCCAGATTTTCATCCACAAAATAAAGGCTGGCCCATTTTAAAACGAAGGACATTTTAAATGTAAAATCCAGTGATAACACCTGGAAACTCCTTTTGTTTCTGCAAGTGATTGAAAGTGAGGTCACTAATTGCACACCTTGGATCGTCTGCAGGTCCAGCTTGAAGAGGGGGCCGTACAGCTCGGAAGATGACTTTGTGATCCCGCCTCCTGCTAAGCTGACCCGGGTAGAAGAACCAAAGAGAGGTGTGTTGGTTTACGGTTCGTAGTGGGATTTTCCAGTGGGAAGTGAGCTCTGAATCCAGCCAAAGCATGAATTCCTCAAGCAGACCTCATCAGTGTTGACTTCCCTTGAGTGTTCCTCCATCAGAGCAGCTCCTCCTGGCTTGAGCCGGGACTTCCAGCAGAGTTAAAAAGAAGCTGAAAGCTGTGTTCCTTGAGACAGATTTTATATTGGTTCATGTTTGCCATCCATTTTTCCCAATACCCGCAATCCGTTTTCTTGTTTTGCTCCTATCAATGAATTACACTTTTCCCTCCTTCTTCCCCACTGGGGATCAGTGCTGCTCTACGTGCGGAAGGAGTCAGAAGAAGTCTTCGATGCCCTGATGCTCAAGACTCCATCCTTGAAAGGCCTGATGGAAGCTGTAAGTAGTAGGAGCTTCATAATCCTCTTACTTGCACAGAATTCGATCAGAACAAATTTTACCAGCCTGTCCAGGTTCCTCGGTGGTGCTAAAGCCTTTCCTAAGTCCCAGCACCTTGTCTGTGGCCGAGGCACGTGCCACGTTTCACCCCGACCCCCACACCCCCAGCTTAGTCTTCAGCAGTTGCAAGGTTGTACCTACCTCACATCACTGTGCCCAGCACACCCATTGGTAGATAGTAATCACCCACCAGCATCTAGTCCACTGAACTGAGTGGATTTGTAATGACCCTTGGAATGGTTTAACTTTCCTGTGCTTGGTTAAAGAGAGACTGCCACTTAACAGACTACTTAGAAGCCAACAAAAGATTATTTCTATCAAAATCTTAAAAACTTCCACACATAAAACAGTGGCTCCTTCATCGGCCTTTGAAACTCCTGATCTTGGGGAATGACTGAATTTGTGTCCAGACATTACCCGAAGCCTATTTGTGAAAAGGCAGAGTTGTGACCAGAGGTGACCACAGCCAGGTGATTTAAAGTGAAGTCACGAGTTGCACACTTCTGATCACCTGCATGTCCAGCTTGAGAAGGGGCCCATACAACTTCCATGGCTCGGAGATCCTTCTGCCGCAGCATCTCAGCAAATGGCCCAAGAGCACACTGACCCCAGCCTGCCCTTGGGGACATCATAGAGACACGAGAAGGGTGCCAGGCTGATCCCTGTTTTGGCTTTGCCCCAGAGTGAAATTCAAGGGGTCAGCACTGTGTCTCGATATGTATCCACCTCGGGCCCCTGTAAATCATCGGAATCTTTGAGCTCAAAGTGAGTCCATACCTCAGCTGGAAGCAGGTTTCCCCTGACTACTGCCGAATGTTGAATTCATTTAACAAATATTTGTGAAGGGCCTACTTTGTGCCAGGCACTGTTCTTGGCACTGGAGATACAGGAGTACATGACCCAGTGCTGAATGGAGTTCACATTCTGGTTAGGAAGATGGCTACAGTGAAATCGGCAGAGGCCACTGTGTAATTTTCCAGGTAGCACTGATGGATGCAGGGAGAAATATCAGTAACCTCAAATATGCAGATGACAACACCCTTATGGCCGAAAGCGAAGAACTAAAGAGACTCTTGATGAAAGTGAAAGAGGAGAGTGAAAAAGTTGGCTTAAAGCTCAGCATTCAGAAAACGAAGATCATGGCATCTGGTCCCATCACTTCAGGGCAGATAGATGGGGAAACAGTGGAAACAGTGAGAGACTTTATTTTTTGAGGCTCCAAAATCACTGCAGATGGTGACTGCAGCCATGAAATTAAAAGACACTTACTCCTTGGAAGAAAAGTTATGACCAACCTAAACAGCATATTAAAAAGCAGAGACATTACTTTGCCAACAAAGGTCCGTCTAGTCAAGGCTATGGTTTTTCCAGTGGTCATGAATGGATGTGAGAGTTGGACTATAAAGAAAGCTGAGCAGCAAAGAATTGGTGCTTTTGAACTGTGGTGTTGGAGAAGACTCTTGAGAGTCCCTTGGACTGCAAGGAGACCTAACCAGTCCATCCTAAAGGAAATCAGTCCTGAATATTCATTGGAAGGACTGATGCTGAAGCTGAAACTGCAGTACTTTGACCACCTGATGCAAAGAACAGACTCATTTGAAAAGACCCTGAAGCTGGGAAAGATTGCAGGAGGAGAAGGGGACGACAGAGGATGAGATGGTTGGGTGGCATCACCGACTAGACGGGCATGAGTCTGAGTAAGTTTCAGGAGTTGGTGATGGACAGGGAAGCCTGGTATGCTGCAGACCATGGGGGTCGCAAAGAGTCGGACACGGCTGAGCGACTGGACTGAAAACTGATGGATTCTGCGGGGAGAACTGAGGCAGTGCAGGGGGTGGCAGCCAGGGGGCGCTGTCTCTCGGTCTCTAGGAAGCGGATGTCACCGCAGCTCCTCCCCTGCGCCTCAGCGAGAGGCGCCCAGCGCCACCTGTCGCCCTCTGCTCTGGGTCATTCGGCTTCCTGTGACTTCTCCCGGTTCCTCCGCTTCCTTGTCTCCTGATAGCCCCTCCTCACCTCTTGATGATGGAGAGAGAGGAGAGCGTGGAAAAGACTGGGACTCGCTGTGCAAATATAATTCATTCACAGCACTTGAGGAATTCATCCCAGCCTCCCATCTCCTGGGCTGGGGGTTTCATAAACACAGTGATAGTCCAGTGGTACAGAAAAGAGGTGAACGTGTATGATGCAGCTTGGATGTGGTTCGATGTGCACGATGTATCTTTGTTAGATTGAAAATGATCTGCAGGCGGGTCTTCTGAAGCCCCAATCTCAGGGCCGCCCAGAGGCGTGCTCTTCAGATCAAGGGTGGGCAGGGCGGTGACCCCTGGGTGGGAGCGGTCTGGATACCTCCTCAGGTACATTGTCTGACCTAGATTGAATCAGCCCCTGGTCCTTGGAGTAGCTGTCCCCTCCCTGTGCAGACAGCTCCACACCCAAGAGGAAACCTCCAGAGCTCACTGCACTGTGTGGACCCCGAACCCCTGGTTGAGAGGGAAGGTGGGCCAGGATTGGGGCCCTTGGCCACGCCTTAGCCAGAGCCCACTGCCCTCCGGAGAGGCTCCGCCCTAGCGAGGCACTGGCCTGGCTGTGGCCAGGGCCCTTGGATGTTCCTTCTGAGCTGGGGAATCAAACAGTTCCTTCCTTCCGGTGAGTCTGTATCCGAAATGAACTCCTGCTTTGGGCTGGACACACCTTAATCCCACGATAGCCGTGGGGTATGTGAGGTGAGGGTCTCTCTTTCCTGTTGAGAGGAGGCCAAGGTTTAGAACAGTCACCTGCCAGTGGAAACTGAGTCAGAACTGGCACCGTTTAGGCGTGTCTCACTCCAGAGTGAGGCCTTTGTGCACTGAGTGAAGTGCCTAGACAGGATGCTTGTCAACACTCATGGAGGCTGCGGCTCAGAGAGGGGCCCTTGTGGACGTCCGCATGCTCGGAGCTCACAGCTCAGAGAGGGGCCCACGTGGATGCCAACATGCATGGAGCCTGCAGTTCGGAGAGGGGCCCACGTGGATGCCAACCTGCATGGAGTGCTCAGCTCAGAGAGGGGCCCACGTGGATGCCAACATGCATGGAGTGCTCAGCTCAGAGAGGGGCCCACGTGGATGCCAACCTGCATGGAGCGCTCAGCTCAGAGAGGGGCCCACGTGGATGCCAACATGCATGGAGCGCTCAGCTCAGAGAGGTGGACCGAGGACTTTAGTTTTCTTGTTGCAGCAGCGTTCGCTAATCAGGCAGGACAAGTGCAGCACATGGATTTTGGGTGGAAAGAGTAGGTCTGTACTTCCTCTGTAAGCATAACACTGCTCTGTAAGGTATTAATTTCAAAACACCATGGCCATATAATAGAGTTGTGACATCTGTGACTTTGGGAAGCAACAGACCCCTGATTCCAGCTCTCTCCAAAGGCGGGTAGCCCCTCCACCCAGGATAGACAGGCCCTCATCTGTGTCTTTGTATGTGCAGTGTGAGAAACAGAAAGCCAAGTGTCTGTACCACTGTATGAAGGTATTTGTTTTGTCCAGTCATGAACACAGAACTTTGTAATATTATTTTTCTTTTGTTCCTTTAGATCTCTGAAAAATATGATGTTCCCCAAGAAAAGATTGGGAAAATCTTCAAGAAGTGTAAAAAAGGGTGAGTGCTGACTGGCAACCTTAGAGCCTCTGATGTCAGTGTCATAGAGCAGAGACTAGGAGTGATGTCAGGGTCATAGAGCAGCCCCTCTGAGTGATGTCAGGGTCATAGAGCAGAGACTAGGAGTGATGTCAGTGTTATAGAACAGCCCCTCTGAGTGATGTCAGGGTCATAGAACAGAGACTAGGAGTGATGTCTGTTATAGAACAGCCCCTCTGAGTGATGTCAGTGTTATAGAGCAGCCCCTCTGAGTGATGTCAGGGTCATAGAACAGAGACTAGGAGTGATGTCAGTGTCATAGAGCAGAGACTAGGAGTGATGTCAGGGTCATAGAACAGAGACTAGGAGTGATGTCAGGGTCATAGAGCAGCCCCTCTGAGTGATGTCAGTGTTATAGAGCAGCCCCTCTGAGTGATGTCAGGGTCATAGAGCAGAGACTAGGAGTGATGTCAGTGTTATAGAACAGCCCCTCTGAGTGATGTCAGGGTAATAGAACAGAGACTAGGAGTGATGTCAGTGTCATAGAGCAGAGACTAGGAGTGATGTCAGTGTCATAGAACAGAGACTAGGAGTGATGTCAGGGTCATAGAACAGAGACTAGGAGTGATGTCAGGGTATAGAGCAGCCCCTCTGAGTGATGTCAGTGTTATAGAGCAGCCCCTCTGAGTGATGTCAGGGTCATAGAGCAGCCCCTCTGAGTGATGTCAGGGTCATAGAACAGAGACTAGGAGTGATGTCAGTGTTATAGAACAGCCCCTCTGAGTGATGACAATGTCATAGAACAGCCCCTCTGAGTGATGTCAGTGTTATAGAGCAGCCCCTCTGAGTGATGTCAGTGTTATAGAACAGCCCCTCTGAGTGATGTCAGGGTCATAGAACAGAGACTAGGAGTGATGTCAGGGTCATAGAACAGAGACTAGGAGTGATGTCAGTGTCATAGAGCAGCCCCTCTGAGTGATGTCAGGGTCATAGAACAGCCCCTCTGAGTGATGTCAGGGTCATAAAACAGAGACTAGGAGTGATGTCAGTGTTATAGAACAGCCCCTCTGAGTGATGTCAATGTCATAGAACAGCCCCTCTGAGTGATGTCAGTGTTATAGAGCAGCCCCTCTGAGTGATGTCAGTGTTATAGAACAGCCCCTCTGAGTGATGTCAGGGTCATAGAACAGAGACTAGGAGTGATGTCAGGATCATAGAACAGAGACTAGGAGTGATGTCAGTGTTAGAGAACAGCCCCTCTGAGAGATGTCAATGTCATAGAACAGCCCCTCTCAGTGATGTCAGTGTTATAGAACAGCCCCTCTGAGTGAAGTCAGGGTCATAGAACAGCCCCTCTGAGTGATGTCAGGGTCATAGAACAGCCCCTCTGAGTGATGTCAGGGTCATAGAGCAGCCCCTCTGAGTGATGTCAGGGTCATAGAACAGAGACTAGGAGTGATGTCAGTGTTATAGAACAGCCCCTCTGAGTGATGTCAATGTCATAGAACAGCCCCTCTGAGTGATGTCACTGTTATAGAACAGCCCCTCTGAGTGATGTCACTGTTATAGAACAGCCTCTCTGAGTGATGTCAGATGGTCTATGAGTCTGCACCCTCTGAGTGATGTCAGTGTTATAGAGCAGCCCCTCTGAGTGATGTCAGTGTTATAGAACAGCCCCTCTGAGTGATGTCAGGGTCATAGAACAGCCTCTCTGAGTGATGTCAGGGTCATAGAGCAGCCCCTCTGAGTGATGTCAGGGTCATAGAACAGCCCCTCTGAGTGATGTCAGGGTCATAGAGCAGCCCCTCTGAGTGATGTCAGTGTTATAGAACAGCCCCTCTGAGTGATGTCAGGGTCATAGAACAGCCCCTCTGAGTGATGTCAGGGTCATAGAACAGCCCCTCTGAGTGATGTCAGGGTCATAGAGCAGCCCCTCTGAGTGATGTCAGTGTTATAGTCTGAGTGATGTCAGGGTCATAGAACAGCCCTCTGAGTGATGTCAGGGTCATAGAGCAGCCCGATAACAGCCCCTCTGAGTGATGTCAGATAGAACAGCCCCTCTGAGTGATGTCAGTATAGAGCAGCCCCTCTGATGTCACTGTTATAGAACAGCCCCTCTGAGTGATGTCAGTGTTATAGAACAGCCCCTCTGAGTGATGTCAGGGTCATAGAACAGCCCCTCTGAGTGATGTCAGGGTCATAGAACAGCCCCTCTGAGTGATGTCAGGGTCATAGAGCAGCCCCTCTGAGTGATGTCAGGGTCATAGAACAGCCCTCTGAGTGATGTCAGGGTCATAGAACAGCCCCTCTGAGTGATGTCCAGCCCCTCTGAGTGATGTCACTGTTATAGAACAGCCCCTCTGAGTGATGTCATCATAGAGCAGCCCCTCTGAGTGATGTCAGGTCATAGAACAGCCCCTCTGAGTGATGTCAGGGTCATATCTGAATGTCAGGGTCCAGCCCCTCTGAGTGATGTCAGTGTCATAGAACAGCCCCTCTGAGTGATGTCAGGGTCAGCCCCTCTGAGTGATGTCAGGGTCATAGAGCAGCCCCTCTGAGTGATGTCAGGGTCATAGAGCAGCCCCTCTGAGTGATGTCAGTGTCACAGAGCAGAGACTGGAGTGATGTCAGGGTCATAGAGCAGCCCCTCTGAGTGATGTCAGTTATGGAACAGCCACTCTGATGATGTCAGTGTTATAGAGCAGCCCCTCTGAGTGATGTCAGAGTCATAGAACAGCCCCTCTGAGTGATGTCAGGGTCATAGAAGAGCCCCTCTGAGTGATGTCAGGGTCATAGAGCAGAGACTAGGAGTGATGTCAGCGTCATAGAGCAGCCCCTCTGAGTGATGTCAGTCAGCCCCTCTGAGTGATGTCAGTGTTATAGAACAGCCCCTCTGAGTGATGTCAGGGTCATAGAGCAGCCCCTCTGAGTGATGTCACCCCCTCTGAGTGATGTCAGTGTTATAGAACAGCCCCTCTGAGTGATGTCAGTGTTTATAGAACAGCCCTCTGATGATGTCAGGGTCATAGACAGCCCCTCTGAGTGATGTCAGTGTCATAGAGCAGCCCCTCTGAGTGATGTCACTGTTATAGAGCAGCCCCTCTGAGTGATGTCAGGGTCATAGAGCAGAGACTAGGAGTGATGTCAGTGTTATAGAACAGCCCTCTGAGTGATGTCAGGGTCATAGAACAGAGACTAGGAGTGATGTCAGTGTCCAGAGAGTGAGTGAGGTCATCATAGAACAGAGACTAGGAGTGATGTCAGGGTCATCAGCCCCTCTGAGTGATGTCAGTGATGGAGTGATGTCAGGGTATAGAGCAGAGATGTCAGCTCTGTGTGTCAGGGTCATAGAGCAGCCCCTCTGAGTGATGTCAATAGAACAGCTCAGTGTTATAGAACAGCCCCTCTGAGTGATGTCAATGTCATAGAACAGCCCCTCTGAGTGATGTCAGTGTTATAGAACACCCCTTGAGTGATGTCAGTGTTATAGAACAGCCCCTCTGAGTGATGTCAGGTCATAGTTGATGTCAGGGTCATAGAACAGCTAGGAGTGATGTCAGTGTCATAGAGCAGCCCCTCTGAGTGATGTCAGGGTCATAGAGAAACAGCCCCTCTGAGTGATGTCAGGGTCATAGAGCAGCCCCTCTGAGTGATGTCAGGGTCATAGAACAGCCCTCTGAGTGATGTCAGTGTTATAGAACAGCCCTCTGAGTGATGTCAGTGTTATAGAGCAGCCCCTCTGAGTGATGTCAGGTCTGAGTGAGTCACAGTGATGTCAGCATAGAACCCCCTCTGAGTGATGTCAGGGTCATAGAGCAGCCCCTCTGAGTGATGTCAGTGTTATAGAACAGCCCCTCTGAGTGATGTCAGGGTCATAGAGCAGCCCCTCTGAGTGATGTCAGGGTCATAGAGGACTAGGAGTGATGTCTATAGAACAGCCCTCTGAGTGATGTCAATATAGAACAGCCCCTCTGAGTGATGTCAGTGTTATAGAACAGCCCCTGTCAGTGATAGAACAGCCCCTCTGAGTGATGTCAGGTCATAGAACAGAGCTGAGTGATGTGTCACCTAGGAGTGATGTCAGTGTCATAGAGCAGCCCCTCTGAGTGATGTCAGGGAGCCCTCTGAGTGATGTCAGGGTCATAGAGCAGCCCCTCTGAGTGATGTCAGGGTCATAGAGCAGCCCCTCTGAGTGATGTCAGTGTTATAGAACAGCCCCTCTGAGTGATGTCAGTGTTATAGAGCAGCCCCTCTGAGTGATGTCACTGTTATAGAACATGAGTGATGTCCAGCCCCTCTGAGTGATGTCAGGGTCATAGCCCCTCTGAGTGATGTCAGGGGCAGCCCTCTGAGTGCTGTCAGGGTCATAGAACAGCCCCTCTGAGTGATGTCAGGGTCATAGAGCAGCCCCTCTGAGTGATGTCAGGTCATAGAACAGCCCTCTGAGTGATGTCAGGGTCATAGCAGCCCCTCTGAGTGATGTCACATCTGAGTGATGTCTGGGTCATAGAACAGCCCCTCTGAGTGATGTCAGGTTATAGAGCAGCCCCTCTGGTGAGTGATGTCAGTGTATAGAACAGCCCTCTGAGTGATGTCACTGTTATAGAACAGCCCCTCTGAGTGATGTCA